>NC_085116.1:0-10000000 GCF_030269925.1 Bombyx mori | reverse complement strand
TACGTGACTACCTTTCCACCGTTCGTTCACTTTGAGGTTAGTTAGGACGAAATAATCCGTTGAAATCTATACACAGGCTATCCAAAACTTACCGATAAGTATGCGGATATACGAAAACATTTCAAGTGAATGTAGACTTATAACAATGACTTGTATTAATGTAATTTCTAGTATAAGTATCGTTTTGTGGTCGTCGTTTTGCCGAGTAGCACACCGCATTGATGACAAAGTTAATTTGCAATGGAAATGAAGATTTTCCGCTTCGTGCGAACGCGCTGCCGACAGAATGACAACGTAAAGGCGCTGATTCTTAAAGCGATGCACACAATGTTGTTCTCATTAAAGTCCTGAGAGGACATTTAATATGAAATGTCGAGAAAAACAGTTTGGTATTTCCAATTAGAAATATATATTTGTTTTCTGTGATTTGAAATCTCATTAAAAAAGTGTTTTTTCAGTATTCAGTTATTTTGGAGCGTGAAAATTTAATTTCATTCCTTTGATAACTTTAAAACGTAGCTGAACGTAGCATAAAAGGGTTTAACAACGGAAAGAACGGGAAGATTTGAAAATTTAATTACAAAAATAATTACAAAAATTGACTCTTTTGTGCTGGAAGTTTCGGATGAAATTGTCATTATACTTTCAAAGGGTGTTCTAAAATTTCAAAGTTGTTATTAAATTTAATGTAAACGCTTGCTGCCTGATAGGATAACCAATTATGTTAATACTAGCTTTTGCCCGCGACTTCGTCCGCGTGGAATAGTTCACAAATAATGCTTTATTTTAGAACAAATTTGGTTAGCATTCTTCCTATTCGTACACTCTTGACGGAGTGGTCGTGGTCATGCATCAGTTGGATACGACCTGCTCATGACTCTCGTGGGAAATTAGTGCAGTGGTTTCCCGTTGCCTTCTGCACCAGCATTTTAGGGGGTATTTGATCCCCAAGGTTTCTGACGCCTCTTCCGTACAGGTTGTCCTGACGGGTGTTTATGGTTATACCGCCATTGCTCGGTCGCCATTGCCCCGTTCGTTCTCTAGCAGGGAGCACCACGGCAACCTGTTGGTCGCCGCCGCCATCCGGCGCGTGCAGGTGGGGTTGACAATAGGGCCGGTGAAGGTAGCATTCCGATCTCCCCTTACTCCCCTTACTCCTTGGTTAGCATAAAAAACGTTATAGTGAGCCAACCTTAACATATAGAAATATGCTGTCGCGGATTTATTCTTAGATCTTTTAAAGGGGAACAATTCTGTGATACATTATTTTAGCGAAACCTTAATCGTAGCACGCAGTGGAAGCTCTCGTAAAATTAACCCCGATATTGAAACATTCTTTATTGGTGCTCTGTTTGTATTGGTCTTAGCGTGATGTTATGTCACCTATAGCCTTCCTCGATAAATGGGCTATCTAACACTGAAATATTTTTTCAAATCGGACCAGTAGTTCCTGAGATTAGCGCGTTCAAACAAAAAAACTCTTCAGCTTTATAATATTAGTATAGGTTAATAACTTCTATTAGCAATGTTATGCAGATGGGTAAGCGTTCTCAGTGTAAGCCAGCCGCTTGTTTGTACCTTTGACTTTGCTGATGTCCACGAGCGATGTTGACCACTCATCATCAGGTGGGCCGTATGTTCGTTTTCATTCAAAGGACGTAAAAAAGATTAACTAACGATCCACTTTTTGTTTAGCCTGTAGTCATAGCTTCATGCCGGTTTTGAGACCTTCCACTGGTGATAGGGCATATCTTATGGTATCCCGCACGGGTAGGTACCACCATCCTGTCTATTTCTGTTGCGAAGCAGTCATTCGTTCCAGTTAGAACGGTAGGACAGCCGTTATACTGTATAATTGAGACTGACCTCATATCTCAATTTTAAGCACAAGTTGCAAATTCCAATTGTGTTGGTACAACAGTTTTCTTCGACGGTACTTTACTATCAAAATATGCAGGATAGTGATCGAGCAGTTATATTAGGAGCTAGTGGAGGAAAAATATTAATGGTTACTCATGTATCACTTCCCATGTTAGGACACAATAAAGAGCCTATTATAGTATATCTGAAAACGACTGTCCCTAAAAGCATAACTGATTTTAATTTAGATAAAAGTCTCGAGTCCCTTTTAGAAAATTATAGATAGAACTTATGGGCGCAAACGCCATTATTGGCAATAAGTAACATAATAATATATAGTTTAGATTATTCTATGTCAATATTTGGAGTTTACTCCTTTAGAATCGATTTACATATATAGGCCCGGGGTATGAAAATTATGGGGACCAAAATCGTACTAGCATGTCACACGAAATGCGTTATGCGCCTGATTGCGCATGTCACACGAAATGCGTCATCGCAGGTGACGCCGGGCTGCTGCGCCGGCAGTCCGCCACAAAGCCTCGTACTGATCGCGCGTTTCTCTCATTATTGTATTTTCATATATTTGTTAGTCGTTTGTTTTGTGTCTCGTTAATTTGTTAATAATCTGTAGTGTATCGTGTTGTCGTAATATAGAACTATTTCTCGTATTGTTTCGTTTAATTTTTTATATCCAGTAAACTCCAGTCGTGCGTCGGAGCGGACACACACACTTTTTTTTTTATTTATTATTAGCAAGATGAAAATGTTATTCTACCATATTTAATATTTAACAGACACGTTTTGATGTGAAAATGCTCAGAATATAATTAATAATTTATATTATTGCTTAAAAACACAAATGACTGTATAAATAATTAAATATTAATAAAGCATAAATATTAATAATAATTTATATTATAATTAACAGTAATAAATTAATTAAGTTAAATTGTTTTATTGTTAAATTAATGTTATGTTAAATTAATTAATTAAGACTAAAAATTTGTGTTCTAAGATTTATTTTAATTTAAATATAATACAGCTTATATTGTTATGATTTATTGATACCAGGTTGATCACTGACCTCTAATACTCTCATTTCAACAATTATTTCTCCTCTGAACTCACTCAAACTAAAAACTTAATTATCATCACCATGGATATTTACTCCAAACTATTTGCACAACTGGAAGACTTGTCTACAACACTGAATTTAAGAATGGCACAACACGAAGAAGATTTGAAGAATGCAGCTACCACAGATCTCCCACATAAAACCATAGCGAGTTTATCCCGTGAGTTTGCTGAATTTAAATCCTTTGTGTGTAATGCACTAACTGCTTTGAAAACTCAAACCGAGTTGCTTACTTTGGGCTTGGACAGACACGAAATGATGTCTCGTCGAAAAGTACTGTTGCTTCATGGGGTCAACAATAATAAAGACCCTTCAGCTACTGTTTTGGATATTTTAAAAGGTCCCATGAAATTGAGTCATATTATTTCAACTGACATAGTAACTTGTCATCATCTTGGAGCTAATAAAAGCAAGCCTCGTCCAGTTTTAATAAGATTCAAATGCCATAGCCATCGAAGTGAAGTTTGGAAGAATAAGGTGTTGCTGAAGGGTTCTGGTTTGACGTTGTCTGAATTCTTGACGAAGTCCCGCCATGATGCGTTTCTGGGTGCTCGCAAACACTTTGGCCTTAAGCAGTGCTGGACATCAGAAGGCAAGATAGTAATCCAGCTGTCTGATAAAACACGTCCGAAGATAGAGACTGTCGCTGAGCTCCGTCTGTTGATAAATCAGTACCCTGTGGCACCAGCGCCTGGTGATGAGTCTGCTGAAGCCGTGAAAAACACAAAGTTGCAGGTCAAGAATACGTCGGACAAGAGGATCCGTAAACCGCCTAAATAATAATGTTTCACTTTATTTATTTTATGGAAAGTATAGCATAATATTTATTTTTAATTATTTTACTTCGTTAAAACTCTTTGATGTATTCCTTTTGATGTATACTCATTTTTATGTCTATCTTTCTGTTTTACTTGTTTGGCGTTTGTTAATTTTGATATATAAATTAATTTAGTTTGTGTTTGTTGGTTAGACTTAGTTATGTTTAATCATAGAGTTACTATTCTAACTGGAGTGCTTACTTCGTTTGACATAAAAACTAAAAATATACTTTATCTCCATGTATTAAAGTTTATTTTTAAATAGCAAAAGATGTAAGGAAAAACGGTCTGAAAAGAGAATGATTATTAAGTGGTGGTGTCCCTCTCGCACATTTTACAAACAAAAAGCAGTGTTGCTAGCTTAGAGGATTTTCCATAAAATCTCGTAATTTGGACCCCCGTCTTAGTTATCAAAAATGGCTTTTAGTGGTTAGTGGATTTTTTACTAGCTTGGGCGTTGTTGAAAATTATCGAAAAGGTTAAAATCAATCCACTTTACAGGATTTTAAACATTTTATGACAATAATATATCTAAATACATATTATTTAAACTATGTAACTTAAACTTAACTAGAAAATGTTGCGACAACTTAGAATTTCCATCAACGTCAAAAATTAAATTGGTTCAAAATAAACGTACAAAGTCATGGTGAAATTAGTTTCTGATGATGACAATTTATTAAAATAAATTATATAAGAAGTATTGATTATATGATATATATTGATTTTTAATAGAACATCATATATTATATTAATAAAGCTCATTAACAAAAAAAATATTGTTCTATCTAAGCTAGATTAATTGTTGGCATCACCGAAAAAGAGCTATGAATGGATTAAAAGAAAAATGGCGTCTATTTACGTTTGTAGTTCGAAATTAAAAGGGCACTGATACAGCTTGTGACTTGTTTTTTTTCGAAAATCGTGAAAGTTTTCGTGTAATCATGATGAACACTTATATTGTAAGTGGTTTTAAGCGAGAATCCTCTCCAATTTGTGGAATATCCTTCCAAATGTCAGATTCATTGATAAATTTTTACTAGTGTGAGCATATATTTTTAAAATGTGAGATATTTTTTCTCATTATAATATTTAATACCATTTGTCTTGTAAATTGTACTTAATCTATGTCATATACTAAATTTGAAAAAACAATCGTGAAAACTATAATTTTGCAATGTATTTTTCATATCATAAGAGCCATCATGTGGTATTTTTTGAACTTTTTTATTGTATTGAATAGCGTCGCACGCAAGCATGTATATCATTTGCCTGACGTTAAGCGAACGAGGAGGATCTTCTAGTAAATATGACGTTGGAATTTCTGGAAAATGTCCTATATAAAGGTCAAACAAGAAGAATCAAGTACTCAAACGCAAGAAATAAAAAATACCCCGAGAAAAGCAAAATTACGACAAGATGTTAAGGTATTGAAACAAAAACTTAAAAGTCGCAAAATAGTGATTGTAAATATAAAATCGATTTTAGATTTATTAAAGAAAAATGGCGATTTTTAATTGAATTGAAATATAAATTGCGAAATTTTAATGATACTCATGGTCCACTTAGATATTGATTAAAATAAATTATGTATTTCGTTGAAAAAAAAGAATTTACTTAAAATAGAGGAAATGTTATATTATAAGACTACAGAAAATTAACTGAACTTAATAATAATAATATAACCAATATTTTGTAAATAGAGATCAAGTACTATGTGTATTGTGTTATGTGTATTGACTTGTCATTTAAGAGTTATTTAATTGTCTACATATAACAAATAAATGAATTTCAGTTCATTTCATTTTATTACCCATTGTGTTTTATTTCCTAAAATGTAACTAGTAGATTTAATATACACGTGTCATGAAAATAGCACAGAAGTAAAAATACAAGCAATTTTAAATCAATTGAAGATGTGAATGTAGGAAAAGAGCACCCGATACGCGCAGACCATGTGTGTTGCAGTGTCTCACTCAGTGTGTCAAATATTAATTTGCACGGCCCATTTAGCCAGTACATTAAAGTAGGAATTGCGTAATTAAGTTCAACATAATATTTAAGTCTAAGTAAGTTTGAGGAAGTTTAAGTAATAGAACTGAGGTAATGATGTTTGTAATAAAACTCTGTGCTAGATTTTCGAAAACGCAGCAATTTCCAAAAAAAACCGTCGAAAAAAGTCACCATGACGACGAAGCAATGTTTAGAATTGAATTTACATAAATAAACTATTGCAAGCACGTGTTTTGTATTTACATAGGGTTACACAGAATTACTTAAGGTAAATTCAAAACTGATGCATGTGTATAATTTTGTCCTATAAATAAATTTTATATGGTCACCACATTAGACAAGGACACCGCGACCAAAAAGTATTCTCTTTCGAGACCGATTTCTCGGCATTAGACAGCACTCCAGTTGTAGGTACTTATTAACTCCATGTGTTTAATCATGTATTTCAACATACATCGCTAAGACTTTGACAAGTTTGACACAATGACATGTTTTGGTATGCTACCTACCTCCTTTACAATAGAACTTTGGCTCTGTGGCTTTTGGCCATCAATTTTAGTTGTAGGTATACCAAATCACTGATGATTTAAAATAATTGTTTTTAATTTGTTGTTCTCGGAGGTTAGTTTGATAATATTATATTTTGTATTTTTAGAAGTTATTAAGGATTTCAGGTGTAATTTTTATTTTTTTTGTTTTCGTTAGTCTTTGTTTATTATTTTATTGGTATTATTGTTTTTTATTACTTATTTAAAGCATTTCATGTACAGTGACACTGATGATAATTTTTTGTCATGTTCTTCTTCTGTTTCTTCTGATAGAAGCTTTGCTAGTGCGTTTGATAATGATGATTCCACTCATCTACGCGATCAACTTGCTTATTCCCTTTCGTCTTCTTCTAAATGTTTCAACGTCGTTCACATCAATGCTCAAAGTGTTCACGCACATTTTCCTGATCTGTTATCTTCCTTTGACTCAGACCATGTTCACGCTGTGCTTATCTCTGAGACTTTTCTTAAGCCTTCACTCCCATCCTCGCAATATGCACTCCCCGGATACAAACTTTTGCGAAATGACAGGACGGGTCGCGGATGTGGTGGTGTTGCAATCTACCTCCGTGCTGATCTGAAGCATGCAATCATTGATCAGTCACCAAGCGAATATACTCAATCTGCTGAGCACCTCTTTATAGAGGTAGCTATCCAGCACACCAAGATACTTCTTGGTGTTTTTTATAGTCCTTCAAGTCACATTGATTATTTCTCATCTTTTGAAAGTATGTTAGAAAATGTATGTTCTATATATGACCATGTCTTGATCCTTGGAGACTTCAACACTTGCCTGATCAGGGATGACGCACGGTCTCAGCGATTCCTCTCTCTAGTCTCTTCTGTAAACATGCACCCTCTTCCCTTGGGGGCGACTCATCGTGCTCCTCACTCTACTCCTTCTCTTTTGGATCTCATTATTGTCTCTGACCCTTCCAAAGTTTCAACGCATGGACAGTTATCAGCTTCGTTCTCTTATCACGACCTTATTTACCTTTCTTACAAAGTTCGTTGTCCTCGACGCAAATCTAAATTTCTCCTTCTCCGCAGTTTCAAAGATATTGCTCTCGAGCGTTTGAGGATTGATGCTGGTAATCTGGACTGGTCGTCTGTTTACAATTGCAATGACATCGACAGTAAAGTTGCTGCCTTTAACAACCTACTATTAGATCTCTACAACAACCATGCACCTCTCAAGAGAATCAGGGTTAGGCACTTGCCTGCACCATGGCTCTCTGATGAAATTAAGTTGTTTATGAGTAAGCGCAATAAAGCAAAAATGAGGTATAGGAAGAACTCGTCTGAGGAAAACTGGGCAGTCTACAAAAAACTTCGCAACCGTTGCAGTCGCCTGTGTAGGGATGCAAAGAGACGCCACATTCACAATTCCGTAACTAATCTCGATACTACACAAGTATGGCGATTTCTCAAGTCTCTTGGTATCGGTAAGGCTGTTGAGGAGAATACCGTAATGGCGAATATTGACGCACTCAATGCGCATTTTGCCAAGCCTCCAGTCACGCTCGATGCCACCATCAAATCTTCTACTCTTAACCATCTCTCAAATCTTTCTAAGCCATTAAATACTTCTTTTTCCTTTACACCAATTGCTAAGCGGGATATTAAAAAATCCTTTCAATCCATTTCCACCAAGGCAGTAGGATGTGATAATCTGCAGCTTCAAATGTTCACACTTATCATGGAGGAAATTGCTCCTATCCTTTGCCACATAATAAATTTTTCTCTTGAGTCCAGTTCCTTTCCGTCACTTTGGAAAAAGGCTCATGTCCTACCCTTGCCTAAAATTGCAAAACCTGCTTCTTTGTCCCATTACCGTCCCATCTCTATTCTTCCGATCTTTTCCAAAGTCCTCGAGAGCATTGTTCAGAAACAACTGTCTTTTTACCTCTCTTCGAATAACCTACTGAGTCCGTATCAATCTGGATTCCGTCCAGGTCACAGCACTGTCACCGCGTTGGTGAAAATCACCGATGATATTCGCTTGGCCATGGAGCGGAAATCAATTACTATTTTGGTTTTACTGGACTTTAGCAATGCTTTTAATTCAGTTGATTTTGACATTCTTCTCGGTATCCTATCCTCTCTTAATGTCTCGTCTTCGGTAATTCAGTGGTTTAATTCTTACCTCCGTGGACGCTCGCAGTCGGTTCGCTATGAAGAGTCTTTCTCTGAGTGGTGTGACCTCACTGCGGGTGTTCCACAGGGTGGCGTACTTTCTCCTCTCCTCTTCTCTGTGTTTATAAACACAATTTCTCAATCTTTATCTTCACACTTCCATCTCTATGCAGACGACTTGCAGCTATATCGTCATACGAGGGTTGCTGACGTTGGGGCTGCCATTTCGGCAATCAACGTGGATCTCTCTGCGATTTACAACTGGGCCAAGTCCTTTGGTCTTTTGGTGAATCCTTCGAAATCGCAAGCTCTCATTGTTGGTGGTAGGTATATGTGCGGCCTTCTCGATTACAGCTCGTTAGCGCCCATCCTCTACGACAACGTTCCGATAGCGTATTCGAAATGTGTCAAAAATCTAGGTTTATACATCGACAGTCACCTCTCGTGGATTAATCACGTTTCCGAAGTAAGCAGAAAAACAGTTTACTCCTTTCAGTCTCTGAAACGCCTTCAAAAATTCTTGCCTCTTCGCACTAAAATTTATCTTGCCCAAACGCTTTTAATTCCTCTTCTCGATTATGCTGATATCTGTTTTCTAGATGCTTCTGAATTGCTTTTAGATAAACTCGAACGTCTGCAGAATTTGTGCATCCGCTTCATTTTTGGTCTCCGGAAGTATGACCATGTCTCTGATTTCCGGGCTGAGCTGGGGTGGCTGCCGATTAGGCGACGTCGAGATTGCCACATTCTCTCTTTTCTCTATTCTATTCTTCACAATCCTGATGCCCCTATCTATCTCCGTGAACGCTTTGAATATCTGATTCCTGACGGCAAAGTTAGTCGACAAGCCACTTCTCTTCTTTTAAAAACTCCCATACACAGCTCTAGTCGCTATAGTGGCTTTTTCACAATACAAGCAGTGCGATTATGGAATTCTCTCCCTCAACCTATTCGTGCTAGTTCCTCTCTAGAAGTTTTTAAGAGTCAAATGAAGAAACATTTCCTGTCACTTTAATCGTATTTAAGTTATTGTTTTATGTATTTTTATTTATATGTATTTTTCATTTAATGTTAGATTTTTTTTTTTTTAATGCTTAGTTAAAAATCATGCTTTATATTGTACACTATTCCCCTCTTATACATCGTATTTCTCTCTGATAATGGTTTGCTGGAAGAAAACTCATGAATGAGTTAAGCTCGCCTTTGTACATAGTATTTAGAATTCTTTAAATCTGTTTTTTATTGTATTTTCTTTTGTGTACAATAAGTATAAAATAAAAAATAAGTATTGTGATTGTTATCCAAATGATATTGGCGCTATCTATGAATAGGCTGGATAATAACATTGTTAGTTTATATAAGTTAAAAGTAATTCATGTAAAATAAATTAATGTCAGTCATGTAAAAATCACTAAAATATGTATTGTGAATATTAAGCTATATTTTGTGAATTGTTTCGCAGTAATTACATTTGTTTGTATAAAAGAATTTGTAGTTTCTATAAACATCACAAAATGGCTAATTGTGTAAGAACTAAGACGTGGCTTTTTGTATTATAAAAGTAATGTTAAAGTTTTATAGAATTTTATTGTATTTTCATTGTAAAAGAACTTATGAAAACCCCGTGTGAAAACCCTGGCATAACGCCGACAAGCCCATAGCTTCTTTATAGAAATGGGGGTCTGAAAAAAAAAAATCACCACCAAACTGATATTTAATTTAATTAGATATTTAGTTATGCGTCGTCACGAAGTCGCTACGAGACTACGTGTGCCTTCGTTGTTGTAGCTACGAGCCGACACTACGGCTCGACTCGGTCATTGTTGCTATTTCTTTTATACTACGAGAAACAGGTGCTAAAAAGTGTATGATGACGCTGAGAAGATTGCCTTTTTAATGGAATAAATTTTTGTGAAAGATTATGATTTACGAAAGTCGTCCTTAAGCTATATGTGTAGAGAATTGTTTAATGAAAATTTTTACTTCTTTTTACCATCACACTACACGTAATCGAAACGAAATGAATCAGTATTACCCGGAACTACTGTGTATTAATCTCTTGTATGAACTCTCCCTCGATGGTATTACCTGAGCATCGTGAGATATCGTTCTTTAAGTGTACTCTGAATAAATTCCACAACGGTAGATCGCGACTTTGCTATATTTGCAGATATCCATAAGCTACAGTAACTATTTAGACCTCAGCCAAAAGCTCTTTGGCCGTCCTTGGACTATAATAAAATACAAATCTATCTAAAATCAATTAATTTTACAGATAACGTTTATTGCAAAATATTAGATACTATTTATTTAATTACGTACAAGAATATAACAATAATATATGCTATAATATAAATACGTAACGATTTACGTAACAATAATATTTTATACTAATGTCATGTGGTTTTACATATAGCGGACATAGTAGTACATTTACGTAACCATACCAGCTATTTAGGTTAACATCCCTCTTATTTAATTACCTACGTCCATTTAAATCACGAAGGATAACATCGGGCCGCTAATTCCGTTTTAATTTGACTGCAGACGTAAAGTTAATTCTGAAAATGGCGCGATACATTCATTCATATCAAATTTAAAATAGCCACGGACCTTTAAGATTAAAACGCCATCGAAACTTAGTTTTGGCAAAGTAGCTTTACAAAGGAGTTGCATATTTTATATCCGTCAAATTTTAATAAGAAATAGAATAATATAGACTTTAGTTGATTGCTTTTCCTGAAAGTGAGTATGAACCATGAACTAAGTTGTTAGGACAGTCATGAAATTTAGTCGATGTTTTTAAGTTATAATTAAAGAATAAATAGCTTTTGCGCCACTGTATTAGGTGTACCTACTCGTGCGAGCTTAAAATACACTTTTTCTCCTACCTACGCCGAAAGTTCGGTTTACCTCCCGCATTACAGGGAAGAAAGTCTAACTTTACCTCCCGCTGTGCAGGGAAGAAAGTGTAACTTGAACTAGGAAATGTCCTACTTTTCTCCCTTGGTGCACAATGTACTATACCACCAATAAACGCTGTACGGTTGGCAATCGTAGTACGCTGGTATAATAATACTCAGAGAGCATGCTGCATATTCACGAGTGAATCCTTTAGTTGCCTTTTTTGGCACCCACCGCAAGAGATGGAGTGTTATTATTCAAGTCCTAGGCTCTACAGACAATTATTTCGATTTACTGATTGTCCACGTTACGTATTTATCTAATTGCAGTACTATTTCCACGATAGGCCAATATTTTTTATAATAGCAAAACATGTCCAGAAGTGAGAAGCAGACAGACCAATTGGCGAATTTTATGTTTTTTTGACCAACAACCAACCAACCAACCAACCAATTGAACTGTTGGCGAATTTGATCCATAGTCAATTGCAATAGTGTTGTTTATTCCTCTTGACGAATAAAGGACATTATATTTGAAATAGTAATAATGGTCATTACATTAGTTATGTTCCTCCGCTACATCGTATATAATTACATCGTTACATAAAGTATCGCTGTATTGGAATAATTGTATTGGTTTATTCACAAAACTTACAAACGTGACTTTCCACACCAAATAGACTATCAAATGAAATCAAAATCGTCAATAGAAAGTGGTAAATTCTTTCAGTATGCCCAACTTTGTTACTGCTGGTTCGAACATGTTCGTAATATGTTTAATCTAGTGAACGCTATGTACCTACTTATGCTTTATTAACAAAATAAGGGCTGAATAATTGAAGTCGACAAATTCAATGTATAAGCATTTCATTAATAACATAACAAGATCCAAGTTGATTTCTTCTGTGTCTACAGATATCTTCTGCATAGTTAGAAGAAAAAATAATGAGATATATGATGCATAATTGAAGAGAAAAGACATTTATACGACATTTAATTCAGTTATGTCTCCATTTTTCTTCAGATCAGTTCTTGTCTTGAAACGTTTTTGTTTTGGTTAGAGCCTTACTTTGTTTGTTTTTGACGTTTGTCTTGTTACTACGTCTAATTTCAAATCCAATTAAACTCAAGTTTACGTATTCAATTTTAAGGATTATACTGAGATCGCACAAAGTTTTCTTAAATTAACTGACAAATTAAAAATAGAATTAATAAAATATGTTTCATAAATAATATGTTATGTTTGGAGGAATACGACAAAGGGAAGATCTTAAACCAGCGAAATTGCTCGGTAGACCGACGGTTTGAATGTTGTTGTTCGGAACTTCTATTTATGCAAACTTAATTGAACTTAGTCGACTTGAAAATGTCGTTAGCGTGAATCTGGCTTCTGTTCCATGGTAGCTACCGCCACGAAGTATTGCATTGAAAAAAATTTACACAGTTCGGTGTAATTTTTAGTCCCAAAACACCTTATTGTTAATGCTATGCGTCTCTTTTTTATATTTCAACAGTTCAGTTTTTAAATCTAGTTAGAATTTCTAGGAAAGATCTAAGCCATTCGTTTAATGATAATTCTTCCATGAATAGCTATTTGTGGCTTCATGAACTCCACAACTATCCGTAACCGATTAAGCTCTAAGAGACATTATATTCTGAATTCTTAGTAATTCGTTACATAATTCCAGACAAGGTCTATCGTTATAGGTTTACGTTCTTACTATCACAGCATAGCACATAAAATTAATAATTTCATATTTTATTTTTGTTAACTTAGAGCCGAATCTACTACGAGATTCTCGCAGTAAGGAGATTCCCTAGATTTAGATTATTCTGGACTTTTCGTCCGAATCTATGTTAGGCCTTCATCAGAGCAAATACGAACTTTTTTGGCTGAGCCCATAAAAGAGCCCTGTGTACCTGGTTAAGCTAAGAAAGGCAATCCCTCAAACCTAAAAAAAAGTACCACCAATGAGAGATTTGGGAACGAAGTTTCAATTGTATTGTACAATAGCTGTTCACACACTGTTTACTGGTGGTAGGACCTCTTGTGAGTCCGCACGGGTAGGTACCACCACCCCGCCTATTTCTGCCGTGAAGCAGTAATGCGTTTCAGTTTGAAGGGTGGGGCAGCCGTTGTAACTATACTGAGACCTTAGAACTTATATCTCAAGGTGTGTGGCGCATTTACGTTGTAGAAGTCTATGGGTTCCAGTAACCACTTAACACCAGGTGGGCTGTGAGCTCGTCCACACATCTAGGCAAATAAAAAATAAATAAAAAAAAACTCGGCTTTCAAACTTTAGTATCATCAAGGCTCAGTATCGGCGTTAGACACCGCCATTTTTTAGATGATAGTAATACTTTCAAAATACTTTTTGTCCACGTGATTTTTGTAATAGCCGTTAAAACAAACTATAAATTTGCGAGTGTTCATCATTCATTCGCTCGCGCTATCTAACGATTTATTGATACAGACTTCTTGTTTTATGGGTGATTTAAAGTGCTCACGTAGTTTTTACTGCGGCTACCGCATATATAACACCAGTAAAATATCTACGAATTCGAAATTTCTGTAGAAAGTTTTATAATGATTTTTATTATTTTAAGAATTTGGTTTAAGAATTTGGTATTCTTTTTTAAGTACTCCAATAGATTGTTAATAAAATGCTATTCAGAAAATTTTGCTATCTGAACCTATCATAAATTTAGGTAGACGCTTAGACGGTCTAAATGATTCGGACTCTCATTTGGTTGGCATTAAATTGTTTCATAACTTCAGGTATTAAATTAAACTAAGCCTTGCTGAATCCATTTGACGACTAAATCCCCTAAGCATACAAGGGTCGGTGGACAAATTTAATAAATACATTTTGGATTTCGGCTGTTCCAAAGTGAAATAGAAAACCGATTTATAAGGAACTATTATTCAATAGAAACTACCAGAGCTCATCCTTTAGGACAAGTTTATCCTCCGAGATTTGGCTAGGTCGTTTTTACTAAGCTAGGTATTTATTTAATTTATATTTGACTAAATTGTTTTACTGTATTATGTGACATTAATGGCTGTAAAAATGTACCTTCGCTTGCCTCTCTTTTTAAATTGATGCGTTATAAACATAGAAGAATGTATGTGTTTCACTTCTGCAGTCAATGAAGGGTAGTTTGAAGGTATTTACCAAAGAACGGATAACCTATAGTACAGGATAAGGTATTAACTTGGTGTTCAATTTCTGAACGAAAAATGTCAGCGAGGGACGTTCGCTATGACACCAATTCTCTTTCAAATCCAGCCGCCATGAACAACGCATAATTTTATAGTTATATTAAGTCTTTAATTTATCATATTAAGGTACAATGAATATCTCAAAACAATAAATACAGTCCACGCTCAATTACCACAACGCAACACTTGGAGTTCATGAAAGTGGTAAAAGTCCAGAAGCCGAGAAGGCCGGATTGCATACTCATAATGATACTCACCGGTGTTTTTAAGCTGATGCCTCTGATAATACGTTGGTATTCCTAAAGCCCGTGTCCTTGGCTTTGCTGATGTCCATAAGAGAGGATGACCACACACCATCAGATGGACTTGTTGCCTTCGAAGAGAATAAAAATAGTTTACATTCTCTCTTTTAAACAGTTTTCGTGTTTCCACTGTGAGGAGTGTAGTATGTGCATGGTGGTATGTATAGTGCATGTGATTGTAGATGCATATTGTGAATGAGCAATCATTACCAGCATTAATTTCCTGAACTTATTGTTAAAAATAAGCACGCACATACGTTCGGATAGATTTTATAGTAAAATAGAAATAAAAATAAGGCAAATTGGAAATTATCTTAATTTATTAATTTATAATTATTAATGAACTAATTTTAAGCTGAAATTATTTCTTGTATTGAAGTGAAATATTCTGTAGTAAAACTGTCCCGAAAAAGTGTTGATGAAAGAAAATCGTAATTAACTGTACAACGTTTCTCGGTCGTAAACCTACGAATAAATAGATTTATTATTTATTATTATTTATTATTAAATAGACTTATTATTTATTCGTAGTCGTAAACGTAAACAGAATGAGCTATGTTAATTGACATAATATATTGGTTTCAGTCCAGTCTAAAATTTGATTTTATTACAAATTTTTGAAATTGATTTTAGATTGACTATAAATTTTGTATTTCCGGTTTTGGTTTGCTGTGAGAGTTCAATAGAATATTAATGCTTCCTCTATTTTTAAGAATCGTTTACGAAGGATATTAATATTAATATAATAATATAAAGAATCTCATAAAATGATTGACACCCAAATAATTTACGTTGCTCGCAAAGCTACGATAAGTTTTCTGCTTCAACAAACCATAAATTTGTAGTGAGATTTTTTAGGAAATTGGCTTCACTAAAATTCTTCGGGGCATGCTTATCCATTAAATTTTATAGAAGACTATCAACAGTAGTTGCAAATAGCCGGTGTGAGACTTGATAGTGAATAGCAAGGTCGTGGCCTTAAATATACTGGTAAGTTTCTCCGTCGACCTTCCTGTGTCGAGGTGAGGCTCGAAGCGGAAATAATAGCAGCACACACGCAACCCCCATATTTAGGGACCTCAGTATACAATCGAAAAAATAACGATGATATTTTCGACTAACTATGCAGTTACAGACACGTTTTCGTGTTTAACCGCTGTAGTGAAAGATATACGTTGCCTTTGGTATGATTATAAATATTTTTGGAAGCCGTCGTGGCCTAAAGGATGCCTATTCCTGCCGTGAAGCAGTAATGTGTTTCGGTTTGAAGGGTGGGACAGCCGTTGTAACTATACTTGAGACCTTAGAACTTATATCTCAAGGTGGGTGGCGCATTTACGTCGTAGATGTCTATGGGCTCCGGTAACCACTTAACACCAGGTGGGCTCTCAGCTCGTCCACCCATCTAAGCAATAAAAAAATACCGAGAAAGATGTTTTTTTTTTTTATTGCGTTCTATGCATGTTAATAATCAGTGCCGGATTATGCAAGCGCGGGGCTCGTAGCAGGTTACCAAATTATACTAATAATAATGTAGACTGTTAATCTTACAAATAAATATATAATTTTAACAACTTAAATCGAACCATCTCAATTCTGCTACACATCCACACTGTGTCGGGTAAGAGTGCTTGCATACGTCAGACTTTTTGTAGAGCTGATTATCAGGCTGATTGAAATTCTACACGTTTATTCAAACAACTTTTTCTTAATAAGTTACTCAACTTAAGCTCGGGCAGAGATGAGTGAGTTTAAATATGCGGGGCCCCCTTTCGCGCGGGGCCCGTAGCAAATGCTACTCTTGCTACATGGTTAATCCGGCACTGTTAATAATTATATATTTTTATGTTAATTTATCATATATATCTTTATGGTGGATGCTACTGTGGCGTAGCTGTTCGCATTATTATAGTCAACTGACAAAATCTTTGTACTACCATCTTTTAACTGGTCGAACAAATGTTAATCGATTATTAGAACGTTAAATTCAGATAGCACATATGTAATTCCTTATTTAAAAATATCTAATTCGGGTAAAACTTAAATTCCTCTGTTGGAAGAAACAAATTGTGTTCTATTATCTGTTAGTAAATAGGATGTACTCTTTTAGTTTTCAAAACAGTACCGTCATCTGAATACAGTAATGAATAAAACTCAATGCTATTAATTAAAGGGTATAAGCTTCCATTATATCTGTCGTCTTGGAGCTTAGCTAGGGACAAGCTTTAATTAGGAGCGTAGTCTTACTGGCGCCCCTCACTCAAATACTCTCAAAATATGCTGGCTTCGTCACGTGACATTGTAGTAATAATGAGAACTTCTTAGCTTCTTTTGTAATACTCTACGTATTTTCATTAAGTTTCAATACTATTTACATTGGAAAACTTACAGCAGATGATCTTGCTTGAATACAAGCAATGTGATGTAACAATGTAATATGTGTAACAATGTTTAAAACGAAAGTTAATGGATAAATGTCTAGCTGCCAGTGATATGCTTAAATCCTTCTTGATTTGCATTTTGTTTTCAGTTACTAAGTGTTACCAGCTTTTAATATAAAAATAGCCTGTGCATTTTAGGAGGGTAATAAATGCATATGCGGGAGCTGTTAATAGATTGACTAGCTCCCGGCTCATTTGCTGTTAAGTGCATACCAGAGGTCACATACACTACAATGTGAAGTACCATCGATTATTTTGAAATAAAACTGGTAAATTATGTTTCTTTAATAAATGCTCCAGCGAATGAGATCCGGGTACCGGCTCATAACACACACATATACGTATGTAGGTAAATGGGCAAAGTTTTTGATAGTATCATTTTATTGCACGCTTTATCTTCGACGTGAAAGTCGATCATGAACACGTGTTTGGTACGTACATTTGTGAATTAATAGCCATTCATAAATAATAAAACACATGATAAAATATTATGACATAGAAATCTAAATGACAATATTTACTTTTTTTATTGATTAAATGGGTGGATGAGGTCATGGCCCACCGGATTTTTTTACAGTACAACGGTTGCCCCATTCTTCAAACCCAAACACATTACTCCTTCACAGCAAAAATAGGCAGGGTGGTGGTAGCTTGTGAGAGCGATCGGTTGGCGGTGTATTGCGTCCTGACTCAGTAGGCTGGTTTTGACCCAGCGGGGTATTCCAGGACACCGGCGGCACTGCCTGGGCGGCCTGATGGACTCCCGTACCGATATGGCTGGCGTTCCAGAGCCTTCGTTTTGCCTCGAAGGCTCGGTCGGAAAGGCGTCCTTGGGGTGCGTCACGCGTCTGGTTGCAGTGTTGACCGCGGAAACCCCCTACCCCGACCAGGTTCTCACCTCAAGGAGAAACGGACGCTTGGGCGAGATTGCAGAAAAGTCGTTCAGTGCCTGAATAACCATCCTTGGGCCCGTAGTCTGTTTCCAGCACGGTATGGTCCTACCAGTAATTTTTTATTCGATATGCTTTCCTATACTTTATGGAATTTTAATTCATCAGAAACCTTTCAAAAGCAAATAAGTATTTTCTGTACATTTTTAAAAATCGAATGTCCAATGTGACCTCAATATTAATACTTTCATAAACCCCTAGGCGCAGTTAAGTGAGATCATCAATCAACCCAAGCTGTAGTCAGCTCTGATTGTTTTAATTCTATTTCGACCAAATTACACATGGGACCAGTAGAGATCTGATAAGAGCGCAAATTCTTATTTTCATTTTTCTTTATACTAATACTATGTAGATATTTATTTTTCTTTGACAATTTGCTAAGTACCTTTTTCTCCTCTATTCGTCCATATATAATATTGTTTAGAACCTATTGAGGTGCTTTAGTATTGTTATCGAAGAAATATCAAATTCAAAATGTCAATAACGAAACAAGACAACACAAAATGTATCTAATTATTGAGATGCCAATTATTATACTCGTATTTCAATAATCAGATGAAAGCTATCTAGTTCTAGGGAATCACAATTATTAAATTACATCTATATTAACTAAGAGGTTTTTCAACCTTTCAACGAGTCAACCTTTAGTTATGTGGTTAATGGATTCCATAGACATCACCGCTTGAATACCACTACTCATTCTCAGACATGAGGTCGTAGTCGTAATTGTATGATGAGTGGTAAAACCTTCTCTGTGGATGCATATACCATACCATCAACAATATAATAAATAAATATTTACTAACAATCACGCCACGTTAACTGGTCCCGTGATAAGTTCGTAAAGAACTTGTGTTACAGGTACCAGATAAGGGATATAAATGTAAGATTTTTATTGTACACATACATATATTTAATATACATCCATAACCCTGGAAAAGACATTTATATTTATCATACAAATATCTTCCCTTGGCGGGATTCGAACCCGCGACCCCCTTGTGCAGTGAGTGATAATTATGATTGTAACGCTTAAATTATTTATTATCATCGTCAAGTAAATTCTGTTACGTTATGACCGTATAGAGTAAATATACTGCAGCTTAATATTTGGGATAAGTAAGTGGCGTATCGTGATTAAATGGTTCTCGATGTTTATACACTACAACGCCAGCACCAGCCGCTAAGACCCAAAGCCGCAGTCTCATTTGCATTTTACATTGTGTCAATGTTCCAACTATAGTTATCGCCTACCGTCAGATGATTGGGCAGCTTCTCTGTGAACACGAAATAAATGCTTTGTCATTGTATTCTGCGTTATTGATTTGCGGTGTATCTGCTCTGTATTCTAACGAGATAGTTTGAAACTTAACATCACAATGAGTTCGTTCACATACAACTGAAACTTTATTAATTTTCAATTTAGTGGGTACTTTGAAAACAAAAGTCAATAATCATAAATTTGATGTGTCCTGTGATATTCTTTGAAACAAATAATAACACATACAGCTCCGCCTTATAATTTAAGGCAAATCAATAGGTAAATAATATTAAATTCTTATGTTATAGATACCGAATGGCATGTGAGTAATGTCTTTGCCTGAATTCTTGGTCCATTTAGGTAGAATTCCTTCGTTTCCAATTACAAACTATATGGGCGTTTCGAGAATAACGTTCCTAGTGGCACGTTATTGGTGTTACGTAACAGAATGGATTTTATGGATGAAGTATTTAGATATAATGATTATTTTGTTGAAGGTCGAGTTATTTATGAAAACAACATTTTTAGGTATAGATGTGGTGAAGAACTCACAGTCCATCCGCACGATGGTTATCTTTTTCCCCACCCATTCGCTGGTAGCCTAAGGGAATTCTAGCTACCCTCTGATGGGTAGTGGAACTCACCAGATTAACCTGAAACAATTTGCGAATACTAGCCCAAGCAAGACTAGTGCTTTACAGAATCTACCAGTGGATCGGAATCGCGATCCACTGAAAACAACCGGCGAGAAACTCAGTACTACATATAATTGGTGGAAATTCATCTCTGATAAATTATTTTAATAAAACAGTTATATCCATTGTCTTAATTTACTGAAGTACAGAATAAATAAACACGAAAAGTTTCGATACGAGAAGATCTTTCGTGTCACGACCCTAATATTGATTCTCATCCCCGAACACGGTCCGTATCAGTTTCATGAAGGTATTGTGAAGTTCTGGGCCTCGATAGCCAACGTTTAGAAATACAATATTTGTACAAGTAACGACATCATATTAGAGGCTTAAAGGCTTGAGTATGAAAGCTGCGTTTTTAGACATTGAATAAGTATATCCTGTAGAGAATTATGAGATTTCTGACCGTATTTATGCTAGTGCGTTGAGGAGCAATACAATCAAGTAATGTGAATCAACTAGCTTAACACTCATCATACCAACACTGACTGGTATCTATTTCTACCATAGCGGGTAGATAACGGCACATGACAAGTATAACAAAAAATAAATAAACTAACAAAAAAAAATTGTAGATTAATTGGTAAGAACAGTTATGAAGTCAAATGTGCAAAGGCAATAAAATGATACGTGCATTTTCAATAAAAAAGTTCAAAAGGGTCATATGACCCGCTATGGTTTGCTTAGTGTTAAATAAGAATAACTTATGTTTTTTTTTTTTTTTTTTTTTTTTTATGATTGAAAGTTTACTGGTGGCCCGAAGGCCTTTCCAGTTTCACCAGGACAGGTGGGCGAGCAAAGGCTCAGCCAAGAGGGGTGGGATTTGCTAACAACTGCCCGAGCGCCTCCGAAGGAGACCTAACAACTCAAGAGCAATTGTTTCGCGAATGAATCTACTACCGGATCGGAATCGCGACCCGCTGAGAAGATCCGGCGAGAAACTCAGCGGGCTGATGCATGGGTTAGGTTGCACGTCGACCTCTTTGTCGAGTTCGACGAGTACGGTTACCGGGGTCCCTAAGCCTGCCCCTAGTATTAGAGCTGAAGGCATCTAATGCAAAGGTTATTGGATCTGATGGATCCGTAAGGACGTGTCTAGGGCGTCGACGGTGACTGGCTCCTGCATGATCAGGATTCGGGGAGTAGTCAGCGGCGGCAACGATAAGGCGATTATCATGACGCATAGCCTTATCGAAGTATCGTTCCGACGCTGACTTCATGTATTTCCGAATTGATTCGAGGCCCAGGTCGTCGTGTAGGTCAACGTTCCTCACGAACCACGGAGCCCCGACAGCTAACCTGCAAAAGCGGGATTGTAGGGATTGGAGGGTGTCTATGTGTGTGCGGGCCGCGTGAGCGAACACCACACTCGCGTAAGTCATGATGGGCCTTATGCAAGTTTTGTAAAGTGTCACCTTGTTCCGAAGGGACATTTTACTCCGCTTACAGATCATGGGGTAGAGTCTACCGAGAATAAACGCGGCACGGTCACGGACTGATTTTATATGCGGGCGGAATGTCATCGATGCATCCAGGGTAACGCCCAGGTACTTGACCTTCCTGGCCCAGGGTATGGGTTGTCTAAAGAGAGTAATCGGGGGTGTGAGATTCCTCCTCCTAATCCGGGAGGAAATCCGTGTGGAGCTTCCCCTCTGAAATAGCACCGCAGTACTTTTCGCTGGGTTGATGTCTATGCGCCATTTTCGGAACCACTGTCCTAGGGCTAGGGCTGCGCTCTGAAGCTTCTTCGCGATTAGGGACTTATTTCTACTAGAATAGTAAACAGTCGTGTCGTCGGCGAATAAAGCTAAATGGGTCGGCGGTGACCGGGGAATATCGTTGACGAATAAGCTAAATAGGAGGGGTGAGAGGACAGAGCCTTGCGGGACTCCAGCTGTGAGAGGTCGTGGGGAGGAGCGGGTTCCCTCGACTCGATATCGAAAAGAGCGGTTCGACAAGAAGTCCCGTATGATGAGCACGAGACTATCCGGCACGCCCATGTTGAATAGTTTGAAAATCAAACCATTGTGCCAGACTTTGTCGAACGCTTTTGCGACGTCGAAGAAGAGAGCTCCCGTGTATAACGGTTTTGGTCGATTAAGCCCCACAAGAATGTGCTCCGTGAGGCGGTGCACCTGTTGAACGCATGAGTGATTTGTACGGAATCCGAATTGTTCATCGATAAGAATGCCCTTGGATGAGACGAAGTCTCTGAGGCGTTTGTAGAGCAGACGCTCATACAGTTTGCCTAGAGACATGAGGAGGCTAATCGGGCGGTAGCTCGTCGGATGATTTTTTGGTTTACCGGGTTTATGTATGCCGATAACGTCCGCTTCTTTCCACACCGCGGGAAAGATACAGTTCGCCATAGCGGCATTGAAAATAGATGCCAACATCACGATGAGTTGGACGGGTAGAAGTTTAATAACGCGGTTGGATATACCGTCGGAACCGGGAGCCTTGCGAGGACGTAGGTCTTTGATCAAGTCTTTAACTTCCATCGGGGTGACGGGTGGTAACGCATCAGAGGGTGGCAAGGAGGCTCTGCGTTCTACCTCACTGTCTACTAATTCTACATGAACAGGGTCCACGGATTGAGTGCTGGGCGTGCACTGGGTTTGCAATGTATCGGCCAGCAGCTCTGCTTTTTCGTCATCATCGAACGCCGCGAGTCGGCCTGAGGGGCCTACGAGGGGGGGCATAGTTACTACCGTATCCGATTTGAGAGTACGAGCTAAGCGGTAGTAAGACCTTTGGGAGGGCGCGAGTCCTTCTAAGAAATCAGACCATCTGGCATCTCGGACTTCGGCGATGCGAGACTTTACGTCGCGTTGTAGGGCACGCATTCGAATACGATTTTCCGCGGTAGGATACCTGTCGTAGGCGCGTATCGAGGCGTTCTTAGCTCTAAGGAGTTCCCTAATATCGTCGGACAATTTGAAGCGGTGAAGGAAGTCCTCCGCTACAACTTGTTTCGATGACCTATCTAATGTCGAGGTGATGTGTGACGTTAAGATGTCTATGGCTTCAGCGGTATCCTGAGGAGACGGGATAGAGTCCGGGTTAAACGGGAGCGATGGTGGATCAGATTCAGCCAGGCTGATGCCCAGCGTGTGCCAATCCACCACAGTCCTCGTGACGGGAACGGAATCGGGAGCGCGACCGAGCTTCATAACGACGGGACGGTGGTCTGAATCTAACTCTGAAACTACTTCGATCGAGTGTAAGCGCAGAGTTACGTTTTTTAATAACGCTATGTCGAGTATATCCGGGCGATGCACGATATTTAGCGGGTAGTGAGTCGGGGTTAGCGGAGCGACGATATCGAAGGCGAGATCATCGACTAACGCGTCAAGCCGCCTGCCATTCGGGGTTGTGGTGTGTGAGTTCCACCTGATGTGTTTACAATTTAGGTCGCCCGCCAGAATGACAGAGCTCCCCATACCGAGCAGCGCCTCGATATCACTGCTTAGAACGATCTTATCCGGTGGAAGATAAACGGACGCGATAACGATCGGTGCGTGTCCCGTCAGTGAGATTCGGCACACTGATGCTTCGATATTAGCGAGCGCGGGAGGATCGAGCGGGACGCAATGCAGGGCTCTTCTATAGTAAATGACGGTACCACCACCACGGGCAGAGAGCCTGTCGTTCCTGACCATGTTATAGTTCGCGATTTTAGGGTCACGGCGCGCGGGCTTAAGTAGGGTCTCCTGCACTAAAAAGATATCAATTTGGTGGTCACGCAAAAAGTCAGAAACCTGATCACGTTGATTTGCGAGACCGTAAGCGTTAAAAAATCCTATCGTTACGGATAGGGGCTTTATTCTACTTATATACGCCATTGATTACCGGCGGAGTGAGGGGAGGACGTACGTATTTAATGACGCGTATACGTCGGCGTATTCCTGCACAACGGCGATAAAGTGTTGTGCAGTGGAGGCAGCGCGAATGGCGTCGCCCAAAGCGTTAACGCGCTCAAAGTTGATCGACTGAAAGAAGTCGATCGCTAAAGCGAGATTGTCGGACGCGGTCGGAGGGCAAGTCGCGGGAGAGGGACGAGTCGCGGGGGCGGGACGAATCGCGGAGGAGGGAGTTGTAGCCGTGTTCGTGTACGGCAGCGGTTTTGCCCAGGCCGAGACACTGGGCACCGCCGCCGGAACGAACGCTGGCTTAGCCTGCGACGCAGAGGGTGCCGAGGCTTTGATGTCTGGGCCGGAAGCTCGGAGGCGGTTTTGGCGGGCGACGCGGCGATTTATTTTAGGGGCTCGGGGGCAACCACGGTAATTCGCGGGGTGACCCTGTGTTCGACACAGGACGCAGCTAGGCGGTTCCGTCGCGGTTTTTTGGTCGCGAGCGCAGAGGGCCGTGGCGTGATCGCCCAAACACTTAACACATCGGGGGCGCGCGTGACAGTTACGGGAAGAGTGCCCGTACAATTGACAGTTATGGCACTGGCTAGGAGTGCCTTTTTTATGGGGGGCTTCGACAGCGATACCAGAGAGCCTACAGACGGTCTGTGTGTTAAAGATTTTCTTACCCTCGGGGGTAGGCTGGAGAGCGACTAGAACCATATTATATGGCTCCCTACCGCGACCGGTGTGCATACGGTGCACAGAATTCACTGGTAGAATAACTTATGTCTGAAGCTACCGTACCTTCAGAAACTGTGAAACTCGAACTCCATGACGTACACCTTTATAATCTTTGTCCAAATCTTGGATGAATAAAAGTATCCTATCGAGTAATTTTGCACTGAATTCTCAATAAGCGTCATTACATGACTAAATTGTGATCTTAATTTTTTTTTTTTTACAATTTTTCGCTATTTTCCCATAGACAATAACGTAAAAGCCACACCTTGAGATGAGAGTCTTGAGTTCCAGTTTCGTAGCAAAACGACTGTCTCACTCCTCAAGCCGGAAAGTATTACTAATTTGCGGTAAAAATATGCGGGGAGTGGTACCTACCTGTGCGGACTCTGAAGACTTTTTTTTATTTTTTATTGCCTAGATGGGTGGACGAGCTCAGAGCCCGCCTGGTGTTAAGTGGTTACTGGAGCCCATAGACATCTATCACCACTGTGCCCACGTGTGCGGTGTAAAATATCGTCGCGTGACGTGGTATTACTAAGTATACAGGGAGAATATCATACAGCAATGATAGAACTTTTGTACTAATTGTTTAATGGTATAACCCTTACACAGGAATATCAATGATAGACGCTAGCTGGGGTAATTTTAGTCATTCAGCAAGCACTTCTCGACTCATCCTTTCTTACCTTTCGCTGTAGCAACTACAGCGATGTACGTTGTAGCGGATGTCCTTGTCAAGTAATAAAAATTACAGTTTGCTTTTTCGCCTACTTATTTGATGACTCGATATGTGTTTGGTTTTTTTCTAGAACCACTTCAAACTGAGTTTTCAGTTTTTATTATAATTTAATTAGGTTTTAAACGTTATTATTAAAACCGTCTACGAATTATAATAAAATGCTAAATGAGAAAAATTTACATTGTTTTCGGAGTCTCGTAGACTTGGCGCTACGACTTGCGTAGCTTCGACTGATGTGGCCGTTACAAGTCGAACTTCGGCACCGAACCGGCTGTCAGTCATTACACCAAAGTTAAGCTTAGTTTTCGGGATACTTTGGACAGCTGACAGTTAGGTAATGAGTTCGCAAGTCCAAACAGAAACTGTTAATAGAGGCCCACTGATGTAGTTCTTTCAGCTGCTTTAGACGATGTGAATATAAAACAAGAAAGTACACTAAACAATGTATTCGTTTACAAAAATAGTTAATTAAAAAAAAAGTTTCAAAATTTGCAACCTTACTTAATAGTAAATACGTGTAATTTAATCCGTAATTTTTTTCAATTAATTTGAATACGTATAAGTGTTGAGAATCATAACCTTGAAATTGTAATGTAATTTGAGTTGCTGCTATTAATCTCGCCTAAATTGATTTTCAATAAGCAACGCTGAACGAAATATTGAAACCGTCAAAATCCAATTTTTGGGATACCGAGAACGTGCAATATCAACATCGAAATTAGATTTTGTTTAACGAAAAAAAAAAAATACGTTTTATTTTTTATAATCAATTCAAATTCTATTGGCGGTAACCTTTTGCAGTAGTTAATAAGACAATAAGGATTATCAAATATAATTTTTGGATTTGCTATTATTAACAATGTTATTAAACAGTGCTACTATCGTGTTGCTGCATGAGGTGGGCAAGCTGCTGGAACGCATTCTGGCAGCCCGCATCATCCAGCATCTGGTCAGGGTGGGACCCGATCTGTCGGCGGAGCAGTATGGCTTCCGAGAGGGCCGCTCAACGGTAGACGCGATCCTTTGCGTGCGGGCCCTCTCGGATGAGGCCGTTTCCCGGGGTGGGGTGGCTTTGGCGGTATCACTCGATATCGCCAATGCGTTCAACACCCTGCCTTGGTCCGTGATAGGGGGGGCGCTGGAACGACACGGAGTGCCCCCCTACCTTCGACGGCTGGTGGGTTCCTACTTGGAGGACAGATCGGTCACGTGTACCGGACACGGTGGGATCGTGCACCGGTTTCCGGTCGTGCGCGGTGTTCCACAGGGGTCGGTGCTCGGCCCTCTTCTGTGGAATATCGGGTATGACTGGGTGCTGAGGGGTGCCCTCCTCCCGGGCCTGAGCGTAATCTGTTACGCAGACGACACGTTGGTCGTGGCCCAGGGGGGGAGTTTTGCTGAGTCTGCCCGTCTTGCTACGGCTGGGGTGGTGCATGTCGTCAGCAAAATCAGGAGATTGGGCCTCGACGTGGCGCTCAGTAAATCCGAGGCAATGTGGTTCCACAGGTCCCGGAGAGTGCCACCTGTCGATGCCCATATCGTGGTTGGAGGCGTCTGTATCGGGGTCGGGGTGCAGTTGAAGTACCTCGGCCTCATTCTAGACAGTCGTTGGACCTTCCGTGCTCACTTTCAGAATCTGGTCCCTCGTTTGTTGGGGGTGGCCGGCGCGTTAAGCCGGCTCCTTCCCAATGTTGGGGGGCCTGACCAGGTGACGCGCCGTCTCTATACAGGGGTGGTGCGATCAATGGCCCTATACGGGGCGCCCGTGTGGGGCCAGTCCATGGCCGTGGGGGTAGCGAAGCTGCTGCAACGGCCGCAGCGCACCATTGCGGTCAGGGTCATCCGTGGTTATCGCACCATCTCTTTCGAGGCGGCGTGTGTACTGGCTGGGACGCCGCTTGGGTCCTGGAGGCGGAGGCGCTCGCTGCTGACTATCAGTGGCGGGCTGACCTTCGTGTCCGGGGCGTGGCGCGTCCCAGCCCCAGTGTGGTCAGAGCGCGGAGGGCCCAAACTCGGCGGTCCGTGCTGGAGTCATGGTCCAGACGGCTGGCCGATCCTTCGGCTGGTCGTAGGACCGTCGAGGCGATTCGCCCGGTTCTTGTGAACTGGGTGAATCGTGACAGAGGACGCCTCACTTTCCGGCTCACGCAGGTGCTCACTGGGCATGGTTGCTTCGGTGAGTTCCTGCACCGGATCGGAGCCGAGCCGACGGCAGAGTGCCACCATTGTGGTTGCGACTTGGACACGGCGGAGCACACGCTCGTCGCCTGCCCCGCATGGGAGGGGTGGCGCCATGTCCTCGTCGCAAAAATAGGAAACGACTTGTCTTTGCCGAGTGTTGTGGCATCGATGCTCGGTGACGACGAGTCGTGGAAGGCGATGCTCGACTTCTGCGAGTGCACCATCTCGCAGAAGGAGGCGGCGGGGCGCGTGAGAGACGCACAGGCCCGCCGCCGTCGAGCGGGGGCCAGGGAGGCGGATATCGCCCAAGCCCTGGCCCTCTAAGTGTTTCGGGTCCCCTCACATGTCGGCCTGGGGACCGGCGAAGGGGGCCTAAGAAGACGACGCGTTTTATGCATGAGCATCCGGGTGATGGAAGGCCGGCTATCCTCAACCCACGCTGGTTCTGACCCAGCGGGGTATTCCGTAGGATAGACCATTCTAACCGGCGCCATCTATGCGGGCTTCGGATAGCCTGCCGACCGAGAGGGCTGGTGGTCGTGGCGCCGACGACCGCCAGTCCGGCGTCCCGAGGGGGAGGGTGATGGGAGAGATGTGCTCCGCACTAAACGCTTCACTTTCCCCCCTTTGCCTTTTCATGAGTTTTGTCTCATGCGAGGTTTGGACGTTGGTTGTTGAGAGACAGGAGGTTTTAGTCGGTTCGACTCCGACATGCCCCGCCCTCCATCCCCAGTGAAGGGCGGAAGTCCGGCGATTTCCTCCTGACAAAAAAAAAAAAAACAGTGCTACTGTAAAACTGTGAAATGAATTGTATAATAAAGTAAATCTTTTCTTATAAAACGTGCCTACTCAAAATTTGTGCTACAAATGAAAGAGGAAACTTAAAAATATAATAGAACTTGTTATATGTGTATAAACAAAAGCAATGATGTTTCAATGATGTTTAAACGATACGGTGATGAAACACAAAAAATATTAACACAAACTTTCGTTCAGCGGATAGCTCTAAATATCCTAATACATTACGATCCCAAAAATAACCATTTGGTTAAAGAAAGGGAATAATAGATAAAGTTAAAAGATAACGGAATCTCCTATGTCATTAGTAAAGTATCCGTAGACGACAGGAGCTGTATAGATTTTGAATTAATGACGACACGAAATTAAAAGTTAGTCGACGGCTCCGTACAAAATGGCGCCCGAGGCTGACACCGCAGCGTTTGGCGAACCGCCGGAAACTTCCAATATTATACTCAATTTCCAATCAGTTTTAGGATAGAAATAAAAATGGTTTATGTTTTTATTTTTATTGGGCCGTGAGTTGACCTTCCAATCTAGACCAATTAAAACAAATGAAATGTGATTCCCTAACATTCATTTGGATTGATTGAAAATCCTACCTACATTATCCATGGTACACCGCTATATCGTCATTTCAAATGTTCACCTGCTTATTATGATGAGGCTTTTTAGTGAATAAGCATTGTGATCTCTATTGGCTGTGGAAAGCATTTGATGGAAGTGTGGCGGGTAGCTATCATACACACGCAAAATATTTGACAGATGCTTGCATCACGCTTACGACATTTTCAAGATAAGCTTGCATATCTAGGCACAAGTTTCGAACAACAACATTCGGACCGTCTGTCTACCGACCAATATCACCCGGTAGGTGGAAGATCTTTCCTCTGTCGTTAAGCATTCCACAGAAGTAATAGTA
Organism: Bombyx mori; assembly: GCF_030269925.1. Taxonomy (NCBI): domain Eukaryota; kingdom Metazoa; phylum Arthropoda; class Insecta; order Lepidoptera; family Bombycidae; genus Bombyx; species Bombyx mori. Next base: position 9,970,474 of record NC_085116.1, on the reverse strand, counting down.
CAGCAAGAAAATACAGTACACACGCCAAACCTAAATTATATGGGGTGGCTTGGTGCAGATGTTAAGAAGTTTTCGTTGTGCTATATCTAGAAAACTTTTATTACTACCGATTTGGTACCGCTTAATTTAATACCAGATGGACAGTGATATTTTAGTGAGTAATAAATGGCGAGTATCGTCATAACAATATCAATAACGATGTCGCATAGTCTGAGTTAACCATATTATTGAGGCTAAGGGTAGACTTTCTTATAGACTTTATTTCGATTACCCTCTCTTGTTGGTTTGAAACTTTTGTTTCCATTTGGATTATATTGTACAAAATAAATGTTTTGATGCTTTTAGTTTCAAATCTTTCAAATCTTCTTACTCTTAGTTTTTGTGATGAACCTTACAAAAAAAATTTTTTTTTCCAATATTTATTGCATCCAAGTAATAAGATAAAAAAAATGGTTTTTCAGAAGTTTATTAAACAAATCGAACTAACGTGATAAGTATTCATATTTTATTTAAACATTATTTTAAATAAGAAACAATTCCCAAAAAGCTACGAACTAAAATAAAATGTAAGCGACGAAATATTATAACCGTAATTACCGACACAATTGTTTTCCGTAACTACGTGCTGAGGAATATTTCCAGCCTCTTAATTAGCAATATCTAGGTCATCAATTTTTTTGCGAAAATCTGAAATAAGAGTTAAAATGTGGCTTGAAATACACAGCAAGCAGTCCGATTCTTTGTTAGCCGAACAAAACATTTAGAGGTTTCCTGTTTATTTTGGATGAACGAGCTCTCAGATCACCGGACGCTAAGTGATTATTGGAGTCCATAGACATCATGATGCCGCCGCCATCCAACCCGATACGTGAGGTCGAAGTTCCAAATAAATTGTATAAGGGCTGTTAAAATACCTTTTAAAGGGAATCGCACATCTGTTTCGTGGCAGAGATAGGCAGGGAGTAGTTGGTACATACTTGGCTCAGAAAACGCCTATGTGTAAAAGGCTGCTTAGACATTGGCAAAAGTCAAATCATCGTGAGAGTACCCGTTATAGATCGTTAATCTCCAAATATGATTTTCATCCAAATGTACACTTTTATGCCATTGAAACCCAAATGAATCATCTCGGACAATTCCAAGAAATACCTAACCCATGAGACGGATATTAAGTACAGTGACAACTGAAAAAACAAACTAAATGCCACGCGAAAAAACGCTCTGAATAAACACAAATACTCCGTTCGTTACTGGAGTCCCGTTTATGCTTGCCGAGTACGTAAGTGAGTGGAGATTTGCGTGAATGGAATTATTATATGGGGACGGCAAACATCCCTTGAGCGCGTTCTCCCGCTGGGCAATATTTATTCATCCAGCCGACCGTTTTGTATGAACAACCGGCGACCGGTAGACCGTACCCAGCCTTTCCTGTAACAGACACGTTTGTCTTGCCACAAACTCTCTGAATTCGAATTTACCTGCGAAATTTTAGTTTCCGTTACGTGGTGGCTTTTAATGGTTACAAATCAAATAATAACTAACCCATAAAAATAAAGATTAAGTGGCCGTAAAAACTGCACATAAAATTAATGATGAAATCATTTTATTAGTGCGAATATCACTCACTACTTAAACTACAGAAAATAATAACTTTATAGTACATTTTATTCATACAAATTATATAATGTTAATGTAAATAAAATAAATGTAATGTAAGTAACTTAGTTAAAGTTATGTAACAATTGCTCGTTTGGACACACTCAATTGATAGTGAGTACGTCCAATAAAGAAACTCACAAATTAAGAAATATAATTAAATCAATTGTGCGTATCAGTTCCTACGCGCCGCCATTTTACTATTTATTTACCATAGGCAAATGGAGAATATAAGTTCAAGTCTTATACGAGTAATAATGAAAGCAATTTATCTATATATTAATACGTGAAGCAAAAATTTTGTATCCCTTTTTACGATAATTGCGGGGACGGAGGAGTATGAAATTTTCCACACTTATAGAGAATATAGAGAAGAAGTGCACAATGCTAATATTTTTTTAAAATAATGCATAAAAGATACATTAAATCAATAAAGAAAACATTACACACACTACATACCATGTATTTGACGCACACACGTATGCACACTATTTATTGTCAAGCTTTTGTTCTTGACGTCTGTTGTCAAATTGAGAATACATTAAATATTGTTTGTCTTTGTTAATATTTTTTATCGTGTAGTTTTGGCGAAATTTGTTATTATAGAAGTATAAAATACAATCATAATAGTGTACAAACTTACAATTCCAATTAATTATAGTCGAATTTCGACTACTGCTATAGTAACGTTGACAGAATTATTCTAATATAACGCGATAAAAATGCATGACATTAGCATAGTTAAATAAATTATTTATATGGTATTTTTAAGATTATGTTAAATCGTTATATATTAAAACGTGAATATTAAGAAAACCCACTGAGTTTTGCAGCCACTGAGTTTCTCGCTGGATCTTCTCTACCAGCAAATAGGCTGGGGAAAAAACATTTAACATAATTAGACACTAGATGGGTGACAATGTAATAAAAAACACAATATCTTTTTAAATTATATTTAGTAAAGTTTATTGTTATTCTATTTGAATGAACATGAATAAGTATGCCTTTTGTCAATGCTCGATTTTACTACCCATCAAAATGTCATCGTCGGAGCTTTAAATGAAACCAATTCTTAATGAGTGAACTTCAAAGAAAGAGAGAAATAAAATAAACAACTTTGTAGTATATTGAACCATTACTTTAATCATTTTTATGTTTGTACGTTAAACTCTAGGATATGTGCAACCCACTACTCTACTGGTGGTCAGGTTTCAGGTTGCCTTTGTGCCTACAAATTATTTAGATGTTTTTTAAATCATTTTTTAATAATTGATTTTTATTTAAAATATAGTGTAAAGAAATGAAATCACGTTAAATCTAGCGCGTATTATTTAATTCAGTCGTTGAAACGCCTCTTAAGATATTCGTTTACCTTTTCGTGATATTATAAGTTTATTACTCCTACTTTTGCTCAAACTATCAAACTTACTAATGAGATGGATTTATAACAATGATTAAATTGAATATTGTTCTCGGTGAAGTTAGTTGCGTAGATACTGTTTTCGTAGTACGACGAGATATCATGTGATGTGTGCAGGTGCAGGGAGTTAACAATTTATTATTAATGAAGATGGATAATCTTTCTAATCTTGATTCATTGCGAATTGATCTCCTAATTTATCGCGTTATCAGCCATGGATTATTGTGATCTGAGCTTTACTACCAAATTATATTTGAACGAGTAATAATTTCTTTTCGTTTGTCGGCATATTTGCGAAACATGATGTTATGAACATTTTTGCTTGTTAATCCTACCACCATCAAATGTTTAAAGTTTACAATTGTTAAGAAATGCTATTGAGTTCATCTATCCAAATAGATACAAAGAGAGTTAAAGATTGAATACCTTCAAAACAGCGGCTTGGCTCTGTCCCTGGCATTGCTGAAGTCCTCGGGTGAAGTACAATGGCAATAAAAAAAATCCTTGACGAACATTGGCAATCCACGTTCAAGTGAATGTCTGTAATTGTCGATGTAGTAAAAATGGACGGTAAACTTTTTCTGGATTATTAACGAATTTTATTTTTGCTTCAATAAAACTCAGTGTTACTGTTTTTTACCGTTTTATTTGAAAACAATAAAAGTGCACTCGGATCTATAAAATAATATGTAATAGTCTGAATTCACGATCGCCTTCGCTACTGAAATTCAATCCACGTTTGCAATCTCTTTTATGAGACAAACTCGCGGCGATGGAATGTCAATGTTGTACTGAATACATAATTGATAAAGTAAATCGGGTTTGACTCGCTATAAACATAGCACTTTTAAAAATGATTATTAAAATTATTAAATTACTACACATATGGATAAATTGTTAATATGTGTACATATTTTTCCTACCATTTTATGAATAACTCGCCTACAATCGGAAGTAGAGTGATAAACAATGTTAGAGTGGACAAATATTTAATTTATCAAGTAAATGGAAACATTTATTGGAAATCATGGTAGCGGCTGCTTTTACTCAAAAATTTGCTTCATCCAAATGTTAAAAAGCATCTTAAGTACCTTATGGGTTTTTTTTAATGATTGATGGATTACTGGTGGCCCAAAGGCTTTCCCAGTTTCACCAGGACAGGTGGGCGAGGAAGGGCTCAGCCAGGAGGGGTGGGATTTGCTAAGAGCTACTTGAGCGCCTCTAAAGGAGACCTAACAACTCAAGAGTAACTGCTTCGCGAATGAATCTACTACAGGGTCGGAATCGCGTCCCGCTGAGAAGATCCGGCGAGAAACTCAGCGGGCTGATGTTTAGGTTGGGTTGCACGTCGAACTCTTAGCCGAGTTCGACGAGGATGGTTACCGTAGTCCCTGAGCCTAGTTTTAGAGCTAAAAGCGTCTAATGCAACGGTTATTGGATTTCATGGATCCGTAAGGACGTGCTTAGGGCGACGACAGTGACTGGCTCCTGCGTGATCAGGATTCGGGGAGTAGACAGCGGCGGCAACGATGAGGTGATTATCATGATGCTTAGCTTTATCGAAGAGGTACCTTATAGTGTTATGGTGTTTATCCAGTGCTTGAAATCAGACTACGATCACAGATCAATATTTAGAATTAATTAATGTACGTTAGTTTTTTAAGTGTTGTTGTTGAAGTTTGAATGTTCAATTTTTTATTCATTTGCCTATTATATACATTAGTGTTTGCTGAACGATCACAATTCCACCGTAATCACTGAGACTAGTCGAATATGCAACACACCTTGATGGTAAGTGGCACCGTCGCTCAAGGATGTCAACAAAGCCAGAGGCAAGTGAAGCCGCAGCTAAATGTTTTACATATAACTAGTTAAACTAACAATATTTGGATAAATTTACAATACATAATACGGTAACACCGATATTCTGATTCGAAGGTATTTATAGTTCGAAAGATCTAACATAGATTGTCTTACAGAAGGTACGTGTAAGACAAAACTCAACAGAACCTGAAGCCGAATGTCATTGCGTTTATATATAAAAAAAACCGAAGAGTTAGAGCGCGTGTCATGTAACCTACTCGTTAGTGACGTGATGGATAGCTCCTCTCCTCAGCCTGCGTAATGGGCCGTGTGCCTCCCTTACCGTCTGTCATGGCTGTAAATTGGCCAATCACTCAACCCACTCAATATCATAACGTCTAATAATGTATTCTCTATTGTAATTCGATCAGTGTTCAGTTGTCAACAAAATTATCTGAGGAGTACAGCAAAAAAAGAGACCTATAATATTTTACCATTTGGGTATTGTATGCGATCGAGAAGATTCAAGAGGATAGATCAGATTTTCCTTTGTATTTTGATATTCTACTAAAATAACGCCTAAGATTGTTTAGCTTCAACTTCGGTGTCCTATCAAAGCGTCTTTTTTATTACAATAATATATTTTATTTTATGACAAGTGCGAGACCGCGGCTTCGTGTACATAAATTAAACATCAGCTTATACTACTTAGTTATTTTACTTTCGATAAAATTCTGTAAAAAATTGGATTATTATTTGATAGCTGCAGATCCCATAATCCGAGCAAATTTTACAGCTCAGTCCCATTTCATTGAATTAAATCAGTTCTTACTATGAGCACTTTTAAACAAGAAAAAGGTTACACAAAATTCATTGTCATTCTTGTTTGATACTCGAATAAAAAGATAAAATAGTAATAATAAATAAAAATTATCATAGGGCCGCCAAATACAATAATACTTATCTACCAGATTAGCGTAATCTTTTCATTAGTTTCTCTATGTACAGACGCACTCCCGCTTTATAATTACAATAGTGTTGGTGCATTACACGCATACATTACATGCACGCTAAATGTACAGGTAGGTAGCTGGTATCTTGACGATTTTTTTTTCTCAGAGCGTGAACAAATTTATAAAAATTTAATTCAATCGGATAAATGTTCTGTGGACGCATTCACGAACAATCATACAAATAAAACTAAAAATATGTTTAATATATCATGTCTATTTTAGCAATTATAAGATATCTAGTTCTGGTCTTTACTATAAAGAAATCAACGATTTGTTAATTTATGTTTGAGGGTATTTTTGTTCATTCAAGTATCACGTAAAAACTGCTGGACACATTTTGAAGAGTGTTTTCTAAATGTAATAACATTTGACTTACAAGTATATCATAGTTATTTCGATATAATGGAAATAGTGACGGATGATTGAAATAAATCGTTATTTATGATTTTGATAATCTATTAAAATATTTATTTATTTTATAAAACCGAGTTGAGTTCATCATAACTGTGGTAATACTAACCGTGATTAACCTTACTTATTGTTTTCATGACAGGTATTGTCAAAGCTACGGATACTTAATATTATTCCGGACATATTTTACACAGACCGTCTGTAGGCTCTCTGGTATCGCTGTCGAAGCCCCCCATAAAAAAGGCACTCCTAGCCAGTGCCATAACTGTCAATTGTACGGGCACTCTTCCCGTAACTGTCACGCGCGCCCCCGATGTGTTAAGTGTTTGGGCGATCACGCCACGGCCCTCTGCGCTCGCGACCAAAAAACCGCGACGGAACCGCCTAGCTGCGTCCTGTGTCGAACACAGGGTCACCCCGCGAATTACCGTGGTTGCCCCCGAGCCCCTAAAATAAATCGCCGCGTCGCCCGCCAAAACCGCCTCCGAGCTTCCGGCCCAGACATCAAAGCCTCGGCACCCTCTGCGTCGCAGGCTAAGCCAGCGTTCGTTCCGGCGGCGGTGCCCAGTGTCTCGGCCTGGGCAAAACCGCTGCCGTACACGAACACGGCTACAACTCCCTCCTCCGCGATTCGTCCCGCCCCCGCGACTCGTCCCTCTCCCGCGACTTGCCTTCCGACCGCGTCCGACAATCTCGCTTTAGCGATCGACTTCTTTCAGTCGATCAACTTTGAGCGCGTTAACGCTTTGGGCGACGCCATTCGCGCTGCCTCCACTGCACAACACTTTATCGCCGTTGTGCAGGAATACGCCGACGTATACGCGTCATTAAATACGTACGTCCTCCCCTCACTCCGCCGGTAATCAATGGCGTATATAAGTAGAATAAAGCCCCTATCCGTAACGATAGGATTTTTTAACGCTTACGGTCTCGCAAATCAACGTGATCAGGTTTCTGACTTTTTGCGTGACCACCAAATTGATATCTTTTTAGTGCAGGAGACCCTACTTAAGCCCGCGCGCCGTGACCCTAAAATCGCGAACTATAACATGGTCAGGAACGACAGGCTCTCTGCCCGTGGTGGTGGTACCGTCATTTACTATAGAAGAGCCCTGCATTGCGTCCCGCTCGATCCTCCCGCGCTCGCTAATATCGAAGCATCAGTGTGCCGAATCTCACTGACGGGACACGCGCCGATCGTTATCGCGTCCGTTTATCTTCCACCGGATAAGATCGTTCTAAGCAGTGATATCGAGGCGCTGCTCAGCATGGGGAGCTCTGTCATTCTGGCGGGCGACCTAAATTGTAAACACATCAGGTGGAACTCACACACCACAACCCCGAATGGCAGGCGGCTTGACGCGTTAGTCGATGATCTCGCCTTCGATATCGTCGCTCCGCTAACCCCGACTCACTACCCGCTAAATATCTTTTTTTTTTTTTTTTTTTTTTTTTTTTTTTTTTTTTTTTTTTTTTTTTTTTTTTTTATGATTGAAAGTTTACTGGTGGCCCGAAGGCCTTTCCAGTTTCACCAGGACAGGTGGGCGAGCAAAGGCTCAGCCAAGAGGGGTGGGATTTGCTAACAACTGCCCGAGCGCCTCCGAAGGAGACCTAACAACTCAAGAGCAATTGTTTCGCGAATGAATCTACTACCGGATCGGAATCGCGACCCGCTGAGAAGATCCGGCGAGAAACTCAGCGGGCTGATGCATGGGTTAGGTTGCACGTCGACCTCTTTGTCGAGTTCGACGAGTACGGTTACCGGGGTCCCTAAGGGTGCCCCTAGTATTAGAGCTGAAGGCATCTAATGCAAAGGTTATTGGATCTGATGGATCCGTAAGGACGTGTCTAGGGCGTCGACGGTGACTGGCTCCTGCATGATCAGGATTCGGGGAGTAGTCAGCGGCGGCAACGATAAGGCGATTATCATGACGCATAGCCTTATCGAAGTATCGTTCCGACGCTGACTTCATGTATTTCCGAATTGATTCGAGGCCCAGGTCGTCGTGTAGGTCAACGTTCCTCACGAACCACGGAGCCCCGACAGCTAACCTGCAAAAGCGGGATTGTAGGGATTGGAGGGTGTCTATGTGTGTGCGGGCCGCGTGAGCGAACACCACACTCGCGTAAGTCATGACGGGCCTTATGCAAGTTTTGTAAAGTGTCACCTTGTTCCGAAGGGACATTTTACTCCGCTTACAGATCATGGGGTAGAGTCTACCGAGAATAAACGCGGCACGGTCACGGACTGATTTTATATGCGGGCGGAATGTCATCGATGCATCCAGGGTAACGCCCAGGTACTTGACCTTCCTGGCCCAGGGTATGGGTTGTCTAAAGAGAGTAATCGGGGGTGTGAGATTCCTCCTCCTAATCCGGGAGGAAATCCGTGTGGAGCTTCCCCTCTGAAATAGCACCGCAGTACTTTTCGCTGGGTTGATGTCTATGCGCCATTTTCGGAACCACTGTCCTAGGGCTAGGGCTGCGCTCTGAAGCTTCTTCGCGATTAGGGACTTATTTCTACTAGAATAGTAAACAGTCGTGTCGTCGGCGAATAAAGCTAAATGGGTCGGCGGCGACCGGGGAATATCGTTGACGAATAAGCTAAATAGGAGGGGTGAGAGGACAGAGCCTTGCGGGACTCCAGCTGTGAGAGGTCGTGGGGAGGAGCGGGTTCCCTCGACTCGATATCGAAAAGAGCGGTTCGACAAGAAGTCCCGTATGATGAGCACGAGACTATCCGGCACGCCCATGTTGAATAGTTTGAAAATCAAACCATTGTGCCAGACTTTGTCGAACGCTTTTGCGACGTCGAAGAAGAGAGCTCCCGTGTATAACGGTTTTGGTCGATTAAGCCCCACAAGAATGTGCTCCGTGAGGCGGTGCACCTGTTGAACGCATGAGTGATTTGTACGGAATCCGAATTGTTCATCGATAAGAATGCCCTTGGATGAGACGAAGTCTCTGAGGCGTTTGTAGAGCAGACGCTCATACAGTTTGCCTAGAGACATGAGGAGGCTAATCGGGCGGTAGCTCGTCGGATGATTTTTTGGTTTACCGGGTTTATGTATGCCGATAACGTCCGCTTCTTTCCACACCGCGGGAAAGATACAGTTCGCCATAGCGGCATTGAAAATAGATGCCAACATCACGATGAGTTGGACGGGTAGAAGTTTAATAACGCGGTTGGATATACCGTCGGAACCGGGAGCCTTGCGAGGACGTAGGTCTTTGATCAAGTCTTTAACTTCCATCGGGGTGACGGGTGGTAACGCATCAGAGGGTGGCAAGGAGGCTCTGCGTTCTACCTCACTGTCTACTAATTCTACATGAACAGGGTCCACGGATTGAGTGCTGGGCGTGCACTGGGTTTGCAATGTATCGGCCAGCAGCTCTGCTTTTTCGTCATCATCGAACGCCGCGGGTCGGCCTGAGGGGCCTACGAGGGGGGGCATAGTTACTACCGTATCCGATTTGAGAGTACGAGCTAAGCGGTAGTAAGACCTTTGGGAGGGCGCGAGTCCTTCTAAGAAATCAGACCATCTGGCATCTCGGACTTCGGCGATGCGAGACTTTACGTCGCGTTGTAGGGCACGCATTCGAATACGATTTTCCGCGGTAGGATACCTGTCGTAGGCGCGTATCGAGGCGTTCTTAGCTCTAAGGAGTTCCCTAATATCGTCGGACAATTTGAAGCGGTGAAGGAAGTCCTCTGCTACAACTTGTTTCGATGACCTATCTAATGTCGAGGTGATGTGTGACGTTAAGATGTCTATGGCTTCAGCGGTATCCTGAGGAGACGGGATAGAGTCCGGGTTAAACGGGAGCGATGGTGGATCAGATTCAGCCAGGCTGATGCCCAGCGTGTGCCAATCCACCACAGTCCTCGTGACGGGAACGGAATCGGGAGCGCGACCGAGCTTCATAACGACGGGACGGTGGTCTGAATCTAACTCTGAAACTACTTCGATCGAGTGTAAGCGCAGAGTTACGTTTTTTAATAACGCTATGTCGAGTATATCCGGGCGATGCGCGATATTTAGCGGGTAGTGAGTCGGGGTTAGCGGAGCGACGATATCGAAGGCGAGATCATCGACTAACGCGTCAAGCCGCCTGCCATTCGGGGTTGTGGTGTGTGAGTTCCACCTGATGTGTTTACAGTTTAGGTCGCCCGCCAGAATGACAGAGCTCCCCATACCGAGCAGCGCCTCGATATCACTGCTTAGAACGATCTTATCCGGTGGAAGATAAACGGACGCGATAACGATCGGCGCGTGTCCCGTCAGTGAGATTCGGCACACTGATGCTTCGATATTAGCGAGCGCGGGAGGATCGAGCGGGACGCAATGCAGGGCTCTTCTATAGTAAATGACGGTACCACCACCACGGGCAGAGAGCCTGTCGTTCCTGACCATGTTATAGTTCGCGATTTTAGGGTCACGGCGCGCGGGCTTAAGTAGGGTTTCCTGCACTAAAAAGATATCAATTTGGTGGTCACGCAAAAAGTCAGAAACCTGATCACGTTGATTTGCGAGACCGTAAGCGTTAAAAAATCCTATCGTTACGGATAGGGGCTTTATTCTACTTATATACGCCATTGATTACCGGCGGAGTGAGGGGAGGACGTACGTATTTAATGACGCGTATACGTCGGCGTATTCCTGCACAACGGCGATAAAGTGTTGTGCAGTGGAGGCAGCGCGAATGGCGTCGCCCAAAGCGTTAACGCGCTCAAAGTTGATCGACTGAAAGAAGTCGATCGCTAAAGCGAGATTGTCGGACGCGGTCGGAGGGCAAGTCGCGGGAGAGGGACGAGTCGCGGGGGCGGGACGAATCGCGGAGGAGGGAGTTGTAGCCGTGTTCGTGTACGGCAGCGGTTTTGCCCAGGCCGAGACACTGGGCACCGCCGCCGGAACGAACGCTGGCTTAGCCTGCGACGCAGAGGGTGCCGAGGCTTTGATGTCTGGGCCGGAAGCTCGGAGGCGGTTTTGGCGGGCGACGCGGCGATTTATTTTAGGGGCTCGGGGGCAACCACGGTAATTCGCGGGGTGACCCTGTGTTCGACACAGGACGCAGCTAGGCGGTTCCGTCGCGGTTTTTTGGTCGCGAGCGCAGAGGGCCGTGGCGTGATCGCCCAAACACTTAACACATCGGGGGCGCGCGTGACAGTTACGGGAAGAGTGCCCGTACAATTGACAGTTATGGCACTGGCTAGGAGTGCCTTTTTTATGGGGGGCTTCGACAGCGATACCAGAGAGCCTACAGACGGTCTGTGTGTTAAAGATTTTCTTACCCTCGGGGGTAGGCTGGAGAGCGACTAGAACCATATTATATGGCTCCCTACCGCGACCGGTGTGCATACGGTGCACAGAATTCACTGGTAGGTCTTGTTCTAACAGGTCGGCTTTTACGAGCTCTACATCTAACTCTTTAGGGATTCCGCGTATTACAACGCGGAGTTCGCGCTCCTCCTGGAGCGTATACGTATGGAAACTTATACGCTCCTTACGGAGGTAAGAAGAGAGGGCCCTATGGTCGTCGGGTGTTTGAACCTTAATTTGAATGCCGTTCGCGAGGTTACGGGCATTCGTGAAATTTATATTTTTGGCCTTAAGGGCCAGGCAAACTCGATCCCAAGCTGCCTTCTCCTGAAGGATAACCGGGGGAGGGGTCTGGGTTTTATTTTGTGCCACCGGACGCGGCGACGGAGTGGCACGGGCTGGGGGCGCAACGGGAGTCTGAGGGCGGGGGCGCGACGCGTTCGCGGCTTTGCTAATTTTAGCGGCCGCGGGAGCTCGGGACTCCGCGGCACGCTTCTTACCCTTCTGTACCAGGGTGAATCCATCCGTCGATGAGGCGGGGGCGAGGTCAACCTCCATGTCCGAGTCAGAGTCGGAGCACGAGGAGGCGGGTGCAGGCGACCTACGAGCAAGTGTAGGTGTTTTAGAGGGCGCGACGGAGGCCGCGGATGATCGCTCAGCTGAAACGATGGTCACGGCGGACGACGCAGCAGCTTTTCTCGCCAGTATAGGCGACACGGGAGCGGCAGGCACGACAGAGGCTGCGGTGCTCAATGCAGAAGCTCTGCACGCAGGTACAGGCGACGCAGGAGCAGCGAGCGCGGCGGAGTCCTCGAGAGGGCTCGCAGTGTGATTGGCCTTGAAGGCCAAAAACTCCGAGGCGAGCTGTGGGTGGCGAAGTCGGAGGAATTCCGCGAATACAGCGTCCATGATCGCTGAGTACCCAGGTGGGGCGGCCCCGGGTCTTGAAAACACTCGCCTTGCGGCGAGGCCCCAACTTCTCGGACCTGAGCGGTTCTATTGAACACAGGTGGCAATGCGGCGCGATTACTACAGGACAAAGAAAAAGCACAACAAAACAGAAATTACGAAAAGAAACAAAACAAATAAATACTTGCAGGAAACCACTTTGTCGGCAGATGTACCACGAACACAGAAACAACAAAAGGAAACAAAACAAATAAAAACTTCCAGAAAGAGCACTTAGTCGGCAGATGTACCACAAACACAGGCCGCGCGAACAATGGCCGGGCTAACAAAAGCCGGGCGAACAAAGACCGGGCGATCGAGTGGACGATGAGCACGTCCGCACGTGACGGGTGCCTCTATCGGAATGGCCCGCTAAATATCGCGCATCGCCCGGATATACTCGACATAGCGTTATTAAAAAACGTAACTCTGCGCTTACACTCGATCGAAGTAGTTTCAGAGTTAGATTCAGACCACCGTCCCGTCGTTATGAAGCTCGGTCGCGCTCCCGATTCCGTTCCCGTCACGAGGACTGTGGTGGATTGGCACACGCTGGGCATCAGCCTGGCTGAATCTGATCCACCATCGCTCCCGTTTAACCCGGACTCTATCCCGTCTCCTCAGGATACCGCTGAAGCCATAGACATCTTAACGTCACACATCACCTCGACATTAGATAGGTCATCGAAACAAGTTGTAGCGGAGGACTTCCTTCACCGCTTCAAATTGTCCGACGATATTAGGGAACTTCTTAGAGCTAAGAACGCCTCGATACGCGCCTACGACAGGTATCCTACCGCGGAAAATCGTATTCGAATGCGTGCCCTACAACGCGACGTAAAGTCTCGCATCGCCGAAGTCCGAGATGCCAGATGGTCTGATTTCTTAGAAGGACTCGCGCCCTCCCAAAGGTCTTACTACCGCTTAGCTCGTACTCTCAAATCGGATACGGTAGTAACTATGCCCCCCCTCGTAGGCCCCTCAGGCCGACTCGCGGCGTTCGATGATGACGAAAAAGCAGAGCTGCTGGCCGATACATTGCAAACCCAGTGCACGCCCAGCACTCAATCCGTGGACCCTGTTCATGTAGAATTAGTAGACAGTGAGGTAGAACGCAGAGCCTCCTTGCCACCCTCTGATGCGTTACCACCCGTCACCCCGATGGAAGTTAAAGACTTGATCAAAGACCTACGTCCTCGCAAGGCTCCCGGTTCCGACGGTATATCCAACCGCGTTATTAAACTTCTACCCGTCCAACTCATCGTGATGTTGGCATCTATTTTCAATGCCGCTATGGCGAACTGTATCTTTCCCGCGGTGTGGAAAGAAGCGGACGTTATCGGCATACATAAACCCGGTAAACCAAAAAATGATCCGACGAGCTACCGCCCGATTAGCCTCCTCATGTCTCTAGGCAAACTGTATGAGCGTCTGCTCTACAAACGCCTCAGAGACTTCGTCTCATCCAAGGGCATTCTTATCGATGAACAATTCGGATTCCGTACAAATCACTCATGCGTTCAACAGGTGCACCGCCTCACGGAGCACATTCTTGTGGGGCTTAATCGACCAAAACCGTTATACACGGGAGCTCTCTTCTTCGACGTCGCAAAAGCGTTCGACAAAGTCTGGCACAATGGTTTGATTTTCAAACTATTCAACATGGGCGTGCCGGATAGTCTCGTGCTCATCATACGGGACTTCTTGTCGAACCGCTCTTTTCGATATCGAGTCGAGGGAACCCGCTCCTCCCCACGACCTCTCACAGCTGGAGTCCCGCAAGGCTCTGTCCTCTCACCCCTCCTATTTAGCTTATTCGTCAACGATATTCCCCGGTCACCGCCGACCCATTTAGCTTTATTCGCCGACGACACGACTGTTTACTATTCTAGTAGAAATAAGTCCCTAATCGCGAAGAAGCTTCAGAGCGCAGCCCTAGCCCTAGGACAGTGGTTCCGAAAATGGCGCATAGACATCAACCCAGCGAAAAGTACTGCGGTGCTATTTCAGAGGGGAAGCTCCACACGGATTTCCTCCCGGATTAGGAGGAGGAATCTCACACCCCCGATTACTCTCTTTAGACAATCCATACCCTGGGCCAGGAAGGTCAAGTACCTGGGCGTTACCCTGGATGCATCGATGACATTCCGCCCGCATATAAAATCAGTCCGTGACCGTGCCGCGTTTATTCTCGGTAGACTCTACCCCATGATCTGTAAGCGGAGTAAAATGTCCCTTCGGAACAAGGTGACACTTTACAAAACTTGCATAAGGCCCGTCATGACTTACGCGAGTGTGGTGTTCGCTCACGCGGCCCGCACACACATAGACACCCTCCAATCCCTACAATCCCGCTTTTGCAGGTTAGCTGTCGGGGCTCCGTGGTTCGTGAGGAACGTTGACCTACACGACGACCTGGGCCTCGAATCAATTCGGAAATACATGAAGTCAGCGTCGGAACGATACTTCGATAAGGCTATGCGTCATGATAATCGCCTTATCGTTGCCGCCGCTGACTACTCCCCGAATCCTGATCATGCAGGAGCCAGTCACCGTCGACGCCCTAGACACGTCCTTACGGATCCATCAGATCCAATAACCTTTGCATTAGATGCCTTCAGCTCTAATACTAGGGGCAGGCTTAGGGACCCCGGTAACCGTACTCGTCGAACTCGACAAAGAGGTCGACGTGCAACCTAACCCATGCATCAGCCCGCTGAGTTTCTCGCCGGATCTTCTCAGCGGGTCGCGATTCCGATCCGGTAGTAGATTCATTCGCGAAACAATTGCTCTTGAGTTGTTAGGTCTCCTTCGGAGGCGCTCGGGCAGTTGTTAGCAAATCCCACCCCTCTTGGCTGAGCCTTTGCTCGCCCACCTGTCCTGGTGAAACTGGAAAGGCCTTCGGGCCACCAGTAAACTTTCAATCATAAAAAAAAAAAAACATATTTTACAGCTCGACAAAAACTTATCTTTTTTTCCTCAGTGGAACATCTTCATAAAAATACCTGGCAGCTCGGTTCGTTTATTCTTTAGAAATGCTTCGCGTGTTCAAAGCTCTAGCTCTTTATCGTGGATGGGTTCTTTAAATGATATGAGAATACTGTGCATGAATGATAATAATTGTATCTCGAGGTCTCGTTACGGTTATGTTTTTGTAAGCTGTAATATAAGTTATATAGTTTTATATATAACTATATAGCTGTCCCGTTCGCTTCGCTGGGCATTTAAAATTAACATTATTATTTCTCACCCCCACAAAGATTCTCATCATTAATGCCCCCGCAACTGGTGTAGGGAGTCCAACACTCATATAAATAGTAGCCTATCCATTAAGTACATGCATTTTATACATGGATACCAAGTTTCAAGTCAATCGGATGCATGGTTCAGTTGTTATAACGGAACATCCGTAAAAACCACTGTAGATTTATATATTAGTATACATATAGATATAAGATAAGATAAATCCATGAGTCGGGGCTTTTTCACTGCAAGTTTTGCTATCATTTGAAATATTGTGCGTTTCTCTTGTCGTAGATTGGTTGATGGGCTCACGATTCAACTTGCTTTATGTGGTAGCCGAAGGCCGTAGACAACACAAGATGAATACCGCTGCCCACCTTAAGACGTATGAGATCAACCGTGATTTTTGGTTGGGACCCGCTCACCCAACTGCCTTGGTGAAACTTGTAAGGCCCTCGGGCCACCGGTAGTCCTTTCTCCCAAAAAAAAGCCTCAAACGTATTAATTTTCCAGCTATACAGAGCTGGTTTAATTTTGTATCATGTTAGCCGCATTTAAGCCCGCCGGGACTACGTCGAGCTACCAACAGTTCTGTATTTGTTATACGGAATGCTCGGAATGTTTGTTGGTGTTCGATTCTGTTAAATCGATTCTTCTTTGTTTTTCTTAATATATTAGGGGTTAGAGTATGAAATTGCCGATTTGTATTGAAAAATTGAAATTCTTTTTTTTTTTTCAGTAACATATTTATTTAATCAAAATATCTACCACTATTATCTTTACATTGCTGCCAACTAATAGGAACTAATAGGAAGATCATTTATGCCTTTGCGATTTAACTCTGGTTATCTAGATTCTACAAACTGTGTGAAAGCATTTCGTACTGCTTGGGAAGATTTTTTTTTATCACGTAGAAGATTGTCCAAATCACGAAAAAAATGGTAGTTCGTTAGAGCAAGATCTGGCGAATACGGAGGGTCACAAATGGTTTCTAATTGCAGTTCCTGTAGAGTTAAAACGGTTTCTCATGCTGTATGAGGTTTCGCGTTATTATGGAGCAATAATGATGAAGAACGATTCATGAGTCGAGGCTGTTTCACTGCAAGTTTTGCCATCATTGTTCGGAGTTTAGCACAGTAGATATTTGCCGTTATTGCATGACCAGATCGGAGAAAGCTATAGTGAATAACACCATGGTCAGACCACCAAACAGTTACAATTACCTTTTTATTGGTAAGCTTTGCTTTAGGACACTGTTGTGGCGTTTGACCTGAGGTCAGCCATTGCATTTTTTGCTTACGATTATCGTAAAAAATCCACTTTTCATCACATGTCACAATTCGATCCAATATTCCTTCATTTTTGTATCGATTCAACAAGGTAACACAAGCTCCAACATGCGTTTCTTTCTGCAGATCAGTCAAATCATGAGGCACCCATTTTTCATATTTTTTTATTTTATTGATTTGATGCAAATGCGTCAATATTGTTGCTAAAGTAATGTTAAACCATTCCACTAATTCCTGGGTAGTATGGTTCGGATCGGTTTCCATCATATTTTTAGATTCATTGTTATTCACATGTATGGGCGGTCTTCCACATGGTTCATTCTTCAAATCAAAATTTCTATCACGAAAGCCTTTAAACCAAAATCGCATGGTGCGTTCATTAGCAGCCCCTTCTCCAAACGCAACATTGATATGGTGAGCTGTTTGTTACTGCAGAGTTAGTTCCGCGTGGAAACTCGTATTCAAAAATCACTCGAATTTTCGAAGTATCCATCTTTCTTGTCTAAGCTGAATAAAAAGACAACTGAAAGTCGATAGTCGAATATTGCACATTTTTTAAAAGAAGGACCTTATAGGTAGCATTTGAAAAAAGGTTCACTCAAAAATCTCAAACCATGAAGGTTCTATGTCAATTCGAAGTACCTATTACAATAAAACGGCAATTTCATACTTTAACCCCTTTTATTTACACTTTATCTCTATTATGTTTGATATTGTGAAATGGCGTAAAGCAAGACTTCAAAGGAATTGCTGTCAAAAAGGAGGAAGGAGGAAGGAGAAAGACATGAATAGAGGAGTCTAAAAGACATTCTGGAACAGGCTAAAGCTCGCCCTGGGTTGTGAGGCCGAAGATGATGATGATGATAATCTATATTAGGGGTAGGAATCCAGGAACTATCATACAATGAGCTCCTTAGTTCTTCCAAAACTAAAATTAGATTTCGGTAATAAATTTTATTTGTATTTATATTTATACTTACCGTTCGTATATTATTTTACACCGGCCCCTTACGCCCTATATGATTATTCAGGTACTTTTTATATAGATTTTACTTTATATTCCTAAAAATGATATTATGATTTTTCTGATACTCCTTTCACAACGGAAAAGTGCATCAGGTTGTGCATAATTGCGAACAAACATTAGTGTGTACTGTGATTAAATGTCCCGTATTTATCTGGAACTTTTGAGAGGCAGTGTTCATCCGGAACGCTGTCGGTTGGCTAGACTTTGACAAAGAACTAATTACACAGTGGACTGAACTGGATGAAAACTGCATGTGTATTTAAATTTCAAAGGACAAGCGCGTTAGTTTACTTGTTGGCATTGTATTTTCTGCACAGTGCTTACAATATTTTCTAATAAATAAAAAATCATTTTTTTTCTGACACTAAATAAACATTTATTGTTTGTTGAAAATCTTTAACATCAATCTTAATATTCAACGCATAATAATAGTAACATTATCTACCGTTTGTTTTTAGTCTGTTTTTCAGAATTCATCATAAGCATAGTAATTTTCTGCGCTGAAAGAATTTAAGACCTCATTTAAATCGAAATTCCATCTCAGTACGGGCGTTTCGATTATTGAAAATATGTTGGTGTCTAGAATTCTCGAGACGTGATATTGGCGGTGTCACGTCACCACACGTAACGACGCTTTTTGCTCCTATTAACCTGTAGTCCATTAACTAATGGCTGCCCGTAATGGCACGCTCGGCAAACATCGTCTGGAGTTAACACCGCATGTAAATGCATTCCGCTGTGGCTTCTCAAGTTACTTTGTTTAACAAAGGAAAAAGTTGTATATTACCTGAAAATGCATATTTGTATTTGTTATGTATTCGGCAAGGTCTCAATGGGAAATAATACGGAACCCTTTCGGATCATAATGCCGTCTGACTTAGGACTGAATTTTTGAGGAACTGTTAGAAGCAACAAATTGAATTAGTACAAAAAATCAAGGTCTACCTACGGTGGAAGGGAGTATAAAGAATCTCAAGCTTCTCAGTCAACGCAACCAAAAAGTAAAGCTATATTTTGTCACTCATAAAATCCTGAAGGGCACTTTTCTTTCATTCTACAATCATAAAATTTGGTAAGGAGCAAAGTTCTATAGATCATGTAAATGGTTTTTTTTAAATAGTATATTTATGTTTGCATGTAAGGCATTGACCATTATGTAGAAGATATATGAGAGAAAAAATAGTTCGTAAGCAAAGTTAAATCTTTGTAACAAAATCTTTGCAAAATGATAATGCCGATCGCAGTAATCCCATTAATTTCTGTTACTTATTTAAAAAAATATTAAATAACAATTAAATTATTTAAGTCGTCGTGGTCCAAACGATAAGACGTCCGGTGCATTCGTATCTAGCAATGCTCTGGTGTTCGAATCCCGCAGACGGGTACCAATTTTTGTAATGAAATATAATACGTACTTATCAAATGTTCACGATTGACTTCCACGGTAAAGGAATAACATCGTGTAATAAAAATCCAACGCACAAAATTATAATTTGCGTAATTATTGGTGGTAGGACCTCTTGTGAGTCCGCACGGGTAGGTACCACCGCCCAGCCTATTTCTGCCGTGAAGTAGTAATGCGTTTCGGTGTGAAGGGTGGGGCAGCCGTTGTATACTATATTGAGACCTCAGAATTCATATCTCAAAGTGGGTGACTGCTTTTACGCTGTAGATGTTAATGTGCTCCGGTAACCACTTAACACACTAGGTGAGCCGTGAGCTCGTCTACTTATCTAAGCAATAAAAAAAGCGCACACGGGAAGGTACCTCCTTGTGCATATTTTAGCCGCGAAGCGGTTGTTTATTCCATTTCAATGGTGTGGAAGCCATTATAGTATACAATTAACATTTTGATTTAATGTCTCAACGCAGGTGGCGATATTGACGCTGTGTAGTCTATTAAGGCTCTAGCAACCACTATGTATCAGATGGGCTGTGAGCTCGTTAAATAAAAAATACCTTTTTTACAGTTTTCCTGACCTTAAATAATAAGAAACGGTCCAGAAGAAGAAAGAGATTGAAATAGGGATGATACTCATATTATAAAAAAAAATATACAAAATTAGATAATGCGTTAAGACAAGATAGAAAAAGATAAGTTAATCTAGGTGTTTGACAGCCGATAATTTCCAGTTACAGTAAGTAGTTATCAGCGAATGCCAAACTAAGTAAAAAGCTTAAATGATAAATAATTAAAAACTCATGATGAATTGTAGAATTGAGTAATGGAAAACTTCTAGTTTTTTAATACATTTATTTAAATTCTTTATTAAAAAAACAATATCATTTTCAGTAGAGACGTAAGTAATGTAGGTATAAGTAAATTCTAAATTTCAACGAGAATTCTCGAATTCTTAAATACCATTTAATAAAGTCATTAAAAAAAATATGCTAAAATAGCAAAAACAAAAACGTTAAGTATTATTATTTCTATTTTTTTTTAGTTAATCGGATCGACAATAATAAACTACATTCAATAATACGAATGCTGCAGATCCTATGGATTTTGCATTTCAAACTAATATAATCTTAGCGAATAAAAATAATAATACTCGTATTCGTATAGTATAAATAATACTCGCTACGATTGAAATAAAAACAAAGGCTTTCTGGCATCTGCCTTAACCTGGATAACTTCGTACACATTGATAAGAAAGAGGGAATTATTATCTTGAAAACTGGTAGTTACTGGCCAAGTGAAAGGAAAAATATCGCGAAGTTGCGACCCGATACGTTGATCTGACTACACCACACTTGCTTCCACCGTCTAAGGTGCTCTTCGAATAGTTGGAGACAGAACATCGTGAGGACGAAAGTCATGGGTGGAGATTGTCACGAACCTCATACACGAGGAGCATGACTAGATGAGTTTAGATCAATAAACTCTATATTAAAGTTAAGCTATAAAAACAATCACTGGTGAAATGGAAAAATCATGCTATAATGAAAATGAAATTGGTGCCATCCCTAGAAACCGCAGCTCCCGTACCGCCGCCGTTCACCCCTAGACGTCGACACCGAATCGTAGCCGCCTCCGCCGACTAGCCTTTGCTCTCGACCGAGTACTACTTGAAATGCCCCAGTTCCAATGCAAAAAGAGAACCGCTCTCTTATGTGTGGAAATGACAGTTCAATGCACTCAATATTCGTTTTCATAAAATGTTGGCTGCGGTTAGGTTCATATTTAACTGAACAATTTTTTATTTTTCATTGAGCTTCATTGAAAAGTGGATTACAGTCCGTAGATATCACATTTTGAATGCCGCAACTCACTTTGAGATAAGAGGTCTCGATTTCATTGCTGTTATAAATAATGACTGCTCTAACAAATAAATTAGAATTCATGTAGCAAAAATAAGCCAAACCGATGTGTCATTGGTAATTAGACCCTCATATCGACGTCCTCTTGAAATTTTAAATTACTATTCCTGTATATACTAATTACTACTATGAAAATTTAGCAATACGATAATTAATATTACACGAAGAAAAATTTTCATAGACATTTATTTCAATGTTTCGAAATTCATTATATTGGTTTTCCCATATACATTTTATCACTGTAATGAAACTAATACGACCTTGCCACGATTGTCGTTTAGGGTCGTAGGCAAGCTTTTGTCGGACAGCGAGTGCCGTGACCACCGACCCGTGATTAATGATCGCCTTATTCACACTATATCGATCAATCACCAGTATAACCTGTTGCTACCATTTAATACGTTACCTACATAACTATTATTTTGTCTGCGGCGTTAAGTTAAAAGGTGAGGTGACAGCCGGCGCAGCTGTGGCAATAAAACCTCTGCCGAGTGCCGCCATATATCACATTACCTTAATTGTGCCTCCCCGCTATCTGGGTACTTACTACGTGATAAAGGGGGCTTATGTGCCCAAGCATGCCTATCTTCTATAGCCATTGTAGATTTATTTAGTTTTATTGCGTATGTATTCGTCGTACATTTTTCGTTCAAATAGTTCGGTTTGGGCTTTTTTTGTAACATAATTCAACTAGTGTATAATTGAAAACAATCAATACTATAATGAATTATTAAAGTATTAAAGTCTAAGCCGCTTTTCAGAGCAATACACGTGACCGAATCATGGTTGAAATGAGCAGAACAGTGGCTACAAATTAACTTTTAATGACACAGAATTATGTGAAATTTGATGTCACTCAGGCCATATTGAAATCCAGGGCATTATGTTGATTACTATTGAATAACATGCAAATGTGTAAATAAAATAATTTCTGAATGCTATGTAGTTTTGGTTGATTAATTGAATTCAAGTTTCTCTCTCACCTGTGAACTGGAGCAATGCAATAATGAAGTATGAAAATTTTGGTCACCATTTATTCATATCGTGAAAATTTTATTCTGGTGTCCCTAATGTAATAAATATATGTTCTATATTGTAAGTTCATTCTTTTTTTAATATTTTTTTTGCTTAGATGGGTGGACGAGCTCACAGCCCACCTGGTGTTAAGTGGTTACTGGAGCCTTAGGTCGCAGCTCCGTGGTATTTTTCCTTTCACTTGGCCAGCGACTACCAAGATAATTATTCCCTCTTTTCTATTAATGTGTACGAAGTTCACTAGGTTTTTTTTTTATTGCTTAGATGGGTGGACGAGCTTACAGCCCACCTGGTATTAAGTGATTACTGGAGCCCATAGACATTTACATCGTAAATGCGCCACCCACCTTGTGATATAAGTTCTAAGATCTCAGTATATTTACGATGGCTGCCCCACCCTTCAAACCGAAACGCATTACTGCTTCACGGCAGAAATAGGCAGGGTGGTGGTACCTACCCGCGCAGACTCACAAGAGGTCCTACCACCAATACGGGTAGATACCGTCTTAGCTAGACTAGCCACGAAGCAGTCATGCGTTCTGATTTGAACTTTGAATGGAAGCATTAGTGTTGTAATTTCTACGGTATTTAGTAACCGTTTAATACCTAAGTTACCTACGTTTAATACCGTTTAATAAACTATTTAAAATACCGTTTAAAAAAATAACATACATATACTTCAACTAAGAACGAGTTTGAGGAAATTTTTAAATTCGTACTAAATATAGTTTTCAACTGCCTTAGTCTTATGTATGTGGTAATTTTCGAAGGACGTACAATAACGTACTATAACACACAGTTTTGTTTAAGTTAATAAATCATTGAAATTTATGCAAACCAACTTACTCGTGCTTTCACTGTTGGGTCGGCTTCCGACTATATACCGTCTGCTATGGTTCGTTCGATCATATTGGTTTATTAAACGGATACGGCCATGTTTGTTACGTAAAGTTTTCACTGGTCACAACACCAAATGGTGTGGAAAGTCGAGATCGTTCGTTGAGAACAGTTGCTGTCAAACTTTGTGCTCCATCCAGTTAACGAGGGGCGCTGATTGAGAGCCATTATGTTTATAACCGCGTACTCGTCACAAAATTCAATGTACAATCTATTATTCAAATCAAACAACGTGTAATCTTGTCGAACTAAAATTGTTGTGTTATGGAATCAGGAATTTGCTTGTTATCATTAGTTTCGTGTTGTCATTGTGTGTTCGTGTCATAACAGTCGCTAATTACGATCGATATTGTTTGTTTCAATTCCGATTGTGTGAAATTAAGAGCTTGTACAAGATTAATTCTTTTTTAAATGATACCGCATAAATTTATGAAGTACATCAACCCAGTACTACTTTTGTGTTTACTTCAAAATTCAGTTACATTATTTAAGCCCCAAAATAAAAAGTAAACATTTCCACAAAAACTTTAGGTGGGCCAGAATAAAGAAAATAAATATGTTTTTTTTTTAATAAGATTAAACTTATTGGACGAGGTTCCTTATTAAAGAATTAAATGTTACAAGTACAATACATTAGAGATCAGTGGACTTGTAATGTTTCTTTAGCGTTTAAGATAAACCGTGGCTCAGCTAGTCTTCTCGTTTTTTAACAAAATAATGACATCCTTTTGAACAACATTTAATATGAATAATAATAACAATAAAATAGATTTATTTGATTCCACAATAATTATAAACAGTTTAATTAATTTGGTATTTAATCTGGTTAATCAATCTGCTAATCGTGCAATTTAATCTCCTTCTAATGTGGACCCCCTCAGGTTAAAAACTTCCTCCAAAGAATATATTTTTCCTCCATTTTTTTTATCTTTAGCCGTGGTCATCCAGTCTTTTCCTGCTTTGCATACAATCTCGTCCTGCCACATCTCGTCCGTTGATATAAATACTTAGGTGAATATATAGGCCAGCCAGTACAAGGCAGTAAGTCTACTATTGTTTATGGCTAAAGTTACTTTGACAAAGTTTTAAGTTAGATTTACTGTGATCTGAGAGTTTCCGTTTATAGTGAATTGGGAATGTTAGTTTTGATCCAAAGCCGACTGGAATGGGCGGCCGGGCCTCACTAACTCACAGAGGGTATTGAAGGCAGATTAGAAATGGGCACAATAGGAGTGGCTTTTATAGTCAACCCGGATTAAGGAATTAATGAGCACGCAGGAAGGCTTTATACAGTAATGTAAACGGTTATTTCAATTAAAGGACTGCGTGATTTAATTTATTTTAGAACTGTAGGATGGGTAGTTCGATTTGAAAGCAGATTTTAAATCTGTATGCAAATTTGGGAATCGATACGTGTGTACATTGTGGATTGGATAACGCTGGAGTGTACAGTAGATTCACAAACCAATTTATGATGGGAAACAGTTGAGGTACGCCAATCAATACTATAGTGCACACAAAACTATCCTCCGAGTACTCCCTATTCGATTGAATGTTAGAAATGCTGAAATACATTTGTCGAGAGAGGTATCTATCTCGACCGCAAAATTTATGTTCTGAGTTTTACTGTTTTTTTTATTTATTTTCTGTAGCAAATACCAACATTGGTAAATTTATTCACAAACGACATAAATATTTGTTACTTTATTATAATCTTACCCTGGTATTAAATAATAATTTATATTTCGAATAAGACCAGAATGGGGTTATGAGGATATCGAATAACCCCCTCAAATCGGTTCATTGTTATAACTTGGTTATTTAACTTTTAAAATATATTATTAAATAATAACAGTAAAAAAAATATTAATAATAGTTTGCTAATAAAAACGGTTTTTTTTTTCATTTATGTCCACGATATCCGAATCTAGTACTAGACCTTTATTTTAATCATTTCATGACAAAGTTATCTAGAAAACCGTATTTACAATGCCCAATTTTCAAACTTCGTACATGGGCTCTCTTAAAAATATATATATTTACGAGAATGACAAATGGAGGGCGTGCAAAATACGTAAATTTATCTAAGCCTCATTTATTTTACAGCAAATTTATTCTGTCTGTGGAATTACGATGGCTTTAAGTTGTTATCCTGAATTTACATGATAGATTCATTATTGATTGCACGTCAGAGAAATCAGTTATTTATTATGATGTGTATTGACAATTATCGTACACAAGTGTTCACAAAATCGTTATCGCCTATTAAGCAATATAGAAAGAAAATTACGATGTAACTTATCTTTTTAGTAATAATAATAAAAAAAATATTGTCCCGTAACATATAAAGACAAGCGGGGATCATAATGGCACATTAAAGACATGAACATTTCTTCGTTAAATGACACCATCCGAGGTTTACGGTCAATATAATAACTCAAGAAAAGTATTAGTATAAGAAAAAAAAATTACGACACAGTATTTTTAACGAGTTCGAAAGAGATTCGAAATCTTTTGTGTTGTGAATTTTTTTATTAGCGCGTACTTCAAATCGAAGACATAGTAGATACTTAGAACTTATAGAGTTGTACAGAAACTGGGTCGTTTTCTAATTAGGGTCCAAAATCGAGTTATTTGATTTAATTCTCATAAACTTAATGTTACCGTAATTATAAGTACAGTAAATTTGTTGTCATGACAAAAGGCACGTGGTCCTATAACTATATATTCGTAAGCACTGTTAAATTAGGAGTTATACATTAAATACTACCCCAAATCTCATTCGTATCACTGGTTCGATATTCAAATGCGGCAATTTTATTTAATCAGAAAGAATGGAAAATTTGAGAAAGTTTAAATTCATGAAATCGTTACTTTTTTGGCCGTAAAATTGAAAACGACCCAACAATGGTATTTTCGGTGGTTGAAATTAATCATAACATTAGTATATGAATAACATTTAAAGTTACGAATAAAAATTGCTGCATAGACGATATGCAACTATAATATGCTCATTAAATAAAAAAATATTTTATAGATGTTCACGAAAGGTCTTTTACCATTGAAAGAATACCGTCCTGCTAGGAAAATAAAGATCGTCGATCTCAGGCGTCGCAATTTTGTTTATATCTATCCTGAATTAGCTATGTTTCGTTTAGAATGATAAGAGACCCACTGTGACGAAGTAATTGAAACATCGGCTGTACACACTAAGCCGGGGAAAGTATTCACGTAGTGGTGTTAGCGCTTTTTTTATTTTTAGATTTATTTCTTAGACGAGTGGACGAGCTCACAGCTCACCTGGTGTTAAGGGGTTACTGGACCACATAGACATCTACAACGTAAATGCGCCACTCACCTTGAGATATAAGTTCTAAGGTCTCAAGTACAGTTACAACGGCTGCCCCACCCTTCAAGCCGAAACGCATTACTGTTTCACGGCAGAAATAGGTATACTTTAGGCCACGACGACTTTCAAAAATATCTATAATCATACCAAAGGCAACTTATACCTTTCAAACAGAAACGCATTACTGCTTCACGGCAGAAATAGGCGGGGTGATGGTACCTACTCGTGCGAACTCACAAGAGGTCCTACCACCAGTGAAACTTCGAGATCTGTTACCACCTAATAAGTACCAAGTGGTCGCAGCACAACAACACTAACACATCAGTACGTCAATAGCCAGTCAAATAAGTCAACTTGAGAAAAATTCAATATATGTATCTATCTATCTATTATATAAAAATGAATTGCTGTTCGTTAGTCTCGCTAAAACTCGAGAACGGGTTCACCGATTTGGCTAATTTTGGTCTTGAATTATTTGTTAAAAGAAGGTTTAAAAGGTAGATAAATGAATAAAAATGTTCGGAATTGAATAAAAATAACAATTTTGTTTTTCTTCTGATGTGTCCTCCGTCGGACGGATTCCTTTTCTTTGTTTTAAATTTATTTTATACAAAAGTTTAGGTATTTTATTTATAGATTGAGGCACTACGAAGTCTGCCGGGTCAGCTAGTTTTTTATAAAAATTTAAACTTGATTATCGGGTTAAATAAAACAACATGAATTTAAAGAGAATTTGTGATTTATTTACTAGACAGGTTTTCATTACATTTATTATAATTATATTAATTACGTACAAAAAATAAAGGGGTATAAATATATCTCTGAAAATGTAACAAGATAACGTAAGTGTATGCGAACTAGACGTGGTCAGTCGGGTAGGATTGAAAGATCTACGAGGGTAGGTAACTACTGCGGGGCGCGGCGGCGGCGCACCCGTCGACCGCACAGCAGACGCTGAAACGCGTGTCTAAACTCGGGACTGAACACCGTATATATTACAGGATTCAAAGTAGAATTGAAATATCCAAGCCAGAGAGACAGCGAAGTCAGCACGGGACTCACTTCACAATCACACGTCGGAACGAGAATCGCTAACACGAAGAAAGGAAGCCAGCATGCCACAAAGGCTCCAGTGATTATAGCTAATGTCTTAGCCGCTTTTCTTTCCCGTTTAGAGTCAGCGGCTTCTTTGGGCTTGCGACGCACGAGCGACGGATAGTATGCCGCTGCTACAGCACCGTAACCCGTGGTCGGCGGATCTGCCTCGAGGCCGTTGGCACAAGATTGTTTTTCGGGGCTCGTGTTGTTCGATGAAACATTCGTGAAACCGGTCGTGGTCGTTTCAGATATCGTTGGAAGAGGTCGTCCGATAACGGCGACGACTGCCGCCGCAATACCTCCGCTGCCCCCGGCGGCGACCAGTGCTCCGCCGGCAGGCACGGGCGGGGGTCCAACTCCGCCGCGGGCTGTAGCTCCACGTCTTCGACGTATTCTTTTCCTAGCGGTTTGATATATCCGCCAGTATAAAATTAAAATAATCAGAACCGGCACATAGAATGATGAAGCCGTCGCAAAAATCTGGTATCCAACGTCTTGACTGACCACGCATCTAAGATCTTCGGATACGCGTCGGTTCCAGTCCGGATCTTTCCATCCCAACAACGGAGCTATGCACACAAAAAAACTAACAGTCCATACACAGGCGATCATCATACCCACCCGCTTAGCTGTACGGGCGTGTATGTAGTCAATGTTGGTCACAGCCCAGTACCTAAAACAATGATAGGAAGTTAAGATTAGCGAAATATTTTCTAAAGTCTACAGTTATTCAGTGTTTGAAAGTGCGTACCTGTCGAGTGCAATAGCGACTAGATGTAGGATAGAAGCAGTACAACACAGGACATCGCCTGAAGTCCACATATCGCAAAGTTCTGGTCCGAGGGTCCATCTTTGCGCGACTTCGTATACCGCGCCGAGGGGCATCACCAAACAGGCCACTAGCAAGTCAGCCACGGCCAAGGACAGGATCAGATTGTTGGCCGCACTACGGAGGTGTCTCTCTAACAATATTGCAGCTATCACGAACACATTACCTGCAAATTATATGTATTAAACTGAGTTACGAAATATAAAAATTAACGTTTAATGTTAGCGCTTTAAATTTCACTCTTTTTCCCTACCTATTCGCTGGTAGCCGAGAGAGTTAAGGGTCTATTCTAGCTACGCGCAAACGGGTAGGTAAGCCAGACGGACTCAGCCGGAGAGAATTTGCTAACATTAACCCTAGGCAGAGCAGTATAAAGCAGAATCTACCACCGGATCAGACTCGTGATCCACTAACAAAATTTCTCTGTTACAACCAAAGTTTTATATACGAACCAGCTGTATCCGTTTGCTTCGCTGGCCATTTAAAATTAACATTATTATTTTTCACCCCCACAAAGATTCTCATCATTAATGCCCCCGCAACTGGTGTAGCGAGTCCAACACTCATATAAATATTAACCTATCCATTAAGTACATGTATTTTCTACATGGACACCAAGTTTCAAGTCGATCGGATGCATGGTTCAGTAGTTATAACGGAACATCCATAAAAACCACTGTAGATTTATATATTAGTATAGATATAGATGAAAACTATACCGACTACACGTTATACAGAAACAACTCATGCGCAACCTGTCATATGTTGAAAGTACTGTCCGAAGCCTTCCGTGAAGTTCTAATAATAAAAGGCCTGTACAAAGTTTCAACTCTGATAAGCGACGCGTGAATACATAGAATACGAACAAACAAACAAACACAAATTCCGAATTCGTTATGTTAAAAGCTAAAATATTCTAAAGTATCAAATACCGTTGCTCTGCTATTACCGTCCGAATAAAATGTATTTCCTTCATCTTAGAAACCACTCTAACTGTTTTCCTTAGGGATTTTTAAAACTCACACACGCTTCGTATTTCTTATGTGTTAAGATCGGCTAAGGTCGATCTTTATTATTTGCGGAAAAGGATTATTGATAAATAGCTACGGTATATTTAAGATGTAACATCACATATCTACGAAATAAAAAATATATTTTTTTACTTATATTTAAAATATATTATGCATATATAAAATATATATATAAAATATTATTTAAAAATATATTATAAATATATTAGAGCCATACTTGCATCTGATCTGATGATATATGTACAAAGAGATAACGAAAAAACTTGTATCTTTTTTATTTCCTAAATAACTGATTCTCATTTAGAAAAAGAAGTAGAAACTTAGTTAAAACTTTTGAGAAATATTGAGTTATCAGAGACTATGGTCGATTTTTATGTATTCGCTCAAATGCTCTAATGCTCGTGAAATGGTTATTGAACTAACAAAAAAATATTTTTTGTGAATAAAGAATGGAGAAATCTCACTTTTTGCCATTTATAATATACTAGACGCGCACTTTCCTCGGGCTGCCCTTGAACCTTGCGCGGTTTTAGTTATTGGTTTAATTATTGTTTTAGTTATTGCGTAGTGGGGGTGTCAGGCTATTTTCGTTACGAAATTTCTGGACTCCGCTCTCAAGCCGCGCTCAAGGCCCGCGATAAAATCTATGCAATAGCTTAATAATGTGTTCTACAAAGTCATAGCACCTACATTATTTTATTCTATCATCAATAGTTTTCACAGGCCACGCGATGAAAAGAATATTTTAGGTACTTTTTTACACCTTGGGTTACATTATTGGAGTTTTAGTAAGGATCCCTAAATTTTTTTAATAAAGATTATAGCCTATGTCTCTCAGGAATAGTGTAGCTTTCAAACAGTGAAATAATTTTTCAAATCGGTTCAGTAGTTTCGGAGCCTATTCAATACAAACAAACAAACAAACAAAGCTTTCCTCTTTATAATATTATAGTATAGATACATTTAAGTAAATAAATAATACAGTTCACGTTCTGCTGACATCAAGTTTGGTCGAGATAACAAATTCGTTTCGACTACAATCATTGTCACTTGTCACTTTGAGTCACAATATAATACAGTTATTTTGTTAAGTTCACAGACAGAAACCTATTCAATGACAGCCTTTCATTTTGTATTAGGAGTTTTATTTATATTAAAGTGAACCCTATTTGCTTTGACTGCTTAATATGAAGTTTGGCTTGCCATTTTAAAGTACGTAAGAAACCTATAATTTACATTCCCTATTGTAATCTATTAAAAATCAATAACCGTAGAAACGTTCTAAAATGTAGGCAGCGGATGAACTGTGCTTTTCATATTGCTGATTAGTGAAGGTACCCAAGTACCACCATTTGGGATTTAAGATAACGTTTTTACGTATGGTAACAAAAAAAGATGTGTGGTATCGTGGGACTCCGGATAGGAACGGAGTTTCTTATTATAAAAATATTAATTTTAGGTTCAATTCGAGGTATAAAAAAAAACTGGAGGTTTCGCAACAACCCACGGTCTTGCGGTAGCGTGCGAACTTATTGTGCTTCATTCACGGTTGTTTGCATAAGAGTTAGTATATTGCGCAAACGAACGCTCTGAGATCGTGGTCAATGAATCATTAAAAAATATGTTATTTTTTGTACGTTATTACAAAGTTAAGTCGTACACTGTGTGCATTACTATAATAATAAAAATCTTACGTTACGGACGCTTTTTCCCGGCTAGGGTACCCCTCCGCATCGTCCCATAAGGAACATCGTTCCAAAAGTAGGGCTAAATTTAATTTGTTGTAATTTTGAAGTGAAATATTGAAAAGATTTCGTTTTACGAAAGCGAAATTTCACAAAATTCGGTATCAATCTGGAGGTTTATCCATAATAGTTTGAAATATTGATCTCTTTTACACCAGCCACGTACGAGATTGATTGCGGCCTGGCTCCAACCCGTTATGAGAAAGGTTGAAAGAAAAATCTGTTATAAGAATGGATGTTGTACGAGATCGAAAATTGGGTTAGGTTTATTTTCCTAAAATAATGTTGTTTCTTTTTTTTATTCGCTTTAGGAAACCGACTGTAGTGTTTTTTTAAATTGTTCTAGAAAAACGTTTTATCTTGGGATTTTATGTTATGAGCTCTGAAACAAATTATAACACATTCATGAAAATGCTTCCGTATCATAAAGTGCATCAGGGAAAAATAAAGAGTATTCGTTTATCTGTTGTAGTTTTGCTAAGGAGGCTATTGCTTATTCAGTTACCGGCTTTTGTTTAATTATATATTATACTTCTTAAATTAAACTGCTAATATGATATAAACAAACTATAATTCTGTTTATTTGCCCACAAAGAAATACACAGAGTAGCCTTCTTTTATTAAAATTCTAATTTCGGCTTGGTGATATATTTCGAACTTACCTATAAACCAACATCTCTTCGTTTCCAAATCAATATCTCCTTTGTGTATTTGTTAGAGATTTTAACATTTTGACTATTATGACGGTAATATGACGGTAATGTGCACGAAAATTATGTTGGTATCCAAACATAATTTTCGTGCACAAATCATACTTTTTGCAAATAGCAGATATTGGTTTGATACCAACAAAATGACGTCTAACACGCATTTAATACGCACTTAAACACATGAAACTACTTACTATCTAAATAAATTTTAATAAATTTAAATTAAAAATAGTGTAAAATAATGATTTTATTGTAAAAAAAGCGTGGGGTGCTTTTCAGGAAATTATCAAAATAACACTTCTTTCTACTCATATCTGGTCATAAAATATTTATAACTACTGATTTATTAAATTTTTTTTTCTATTTTTTACTTGGATTTTCTATGAAAGCGTATTTTGTTAGTTTTTTTAAACTATTATTTATATTTCAATCTTTAGTTGAACTTTCATTGTTTTAATTATTTTTTTTAATATTGATTTGTCATCGGTTTTTAATAAGTATACCAAATTTCGCGTCAATCCGACGTTTTGAAGGTGGTCAATATCATGTTCAAATATTCCGTTACATACTAACATACATACGTCTGAAGCTAATAAAAGCGTATTAAAATAGAATCAAATGTTACGTTACCAACAACAGTAGCTAAAATAAGTAAGCCGAGCACGACGGCTTTGGCTGCGGCGCGAACCAGGGCAGCGGGCGTGTCGAAGGGCGCGGATGCCTGCCACCAGGTTGTATTGGGCACCACAGTCACGTTCCAGTTCGGCTCCCATCCTGTGGAGTTCCATGAGCAGTTCTGCAACGGGAGGCGCAGGTACAGCGCTTCCCAATCTAGCTCCTCTTGCCCTTCCGCGCCCTCCATGCCCTTTCACCGTGCCTCCACCTCACCTACTAATGAAACAAACACACCTCATTTACTTATCCTTTTGTATTGCTTATTTGTATTAAACTTGAATCAAGGGCTTTGTAAATTTACGAATACAAATTTTAACAGCTGGTTTCTAATAATATATGAGATTTCTAACAATATAGCAGTGAATAATTATCATAAATGTATATTGCTTTATAAATAATACTATAGAGTAAGAAAACACATGGAGTGTCCATGAAATATTTCCAATGCCCAGACCATAAGACAAAAACCTTCTCAACATAAACTGGTGGTGGTAGATTATTAATTAGTTTACATGGGTCGCTACCACTATCATACTTATTTTTTGCCAAGAGGCCAACATATACTTGGTACATATACTTTGTACTGGTGGTAGGACCTCTTGTGAGTCCGCGCGGGTGGGTACCACCACCCTGCCTATTTCTGCCGTGAAGCAGTAATGCGTTTCGGTTTGAAGGGTGGGGCAGCCGTTGTAACTATACTTGAGACCTTAGAACTTATATCTCATGTTGGATGGCGCATTTACGTTGTGGATGTCTGTGGGCTCCAGTAACCACTTGACACCAGGTGGGCTGTAAGCTCGTCCACCCATCTAAGCAATAAAAAAAAAAAAAACGTTCCTATTTTAAAGACAAGGGACCTTACATGTTAACATACACCAATAATAAGTACGAAAATGTCAATATAGTTTTGCTAAGTTAATACTTTCTTGGGTGGCGTCCTATGTGACCGATCTGGACGTGAACTAGAAATGGCGTGACAGAGCGGTTCTTTTTATTTCAAATCCACCGGAGCTTCTTAATGAATTCGGCTTCTTTTTTTTCCTCCTACCTGTGCTGATGATAGCCTTGAGAGGCTATTTCAGCTTCGCCCTAACGTTTGTAGGTGAGCTCACGGGCTCAAACCGGAGAGTTTCTAACATTGACCCTAGCGACCCACTGAGAAGATCCGGCGAGAAACTCAGTGGGCTGTGTCTATGGGTTAGTTCGCTCGTCGAGCCCTTCGTCGCAAGTGACGGGTTCGACAAGGACGGTGACCGGAAATTCGGCTAATAACGCTATTAAGACATCAGATCGCGTTTGCTTTGGATTGCGTAGGTATGTCTCAGCGTTAGCGTTTCAAGTATCTTGTGCTTCATGAACCTGAATCCATCATTCATCGCCCATCATCAGTTCATGTTTATTAAGTTACTTATAACAATCACGATTTCTTACATAAATCATAGCATCAGAAATTCTAAATAATAAATAAATATAATAAATTTTAAAATCCCTAACATCTTCGGATTGAAATTAAATTTAGCGTACAATCTTCGAACTATGATAATGACAATAACGTGTTTTCCCAAGGTAATCCAAGATTTGACTTAACGTAGAAGGAATTCAAGACAGGAAGCCTGAGCCTAGATTCATTCCTATTAGTAATCAGAGCTGCTTACTGTCCGTGTTGTATTTTCGGAAGAAGTAGATCACAGCCCTCTCCAACATCGTAGCCTTTTGTTTACTGCGCACGTTCAATCTGTGGACAAATTATTTTCGTCTATTAGGTTTTTTAAAGATAAATATATGCGATTCTTACAATGCGACCAATGGTTACCAAGAAACGTTTTTAACTCATATCGATTCATTGTTTTTGTGTTGCTTCCACATTTTTAAATGCCGTAGTTCTTTACGTAACTATGAAGCACATTGAAAATTAGCAAACATGTATTTAATGACCGGCTTAGTAGCGCTGTCGGAACACCTAACCAGTCCAGAATGAATGAAGAATGTTTGCAACCAGAAAGCATGACTGCCTCGCGGCTGAAATAAGTAGCTTGGTATTAATATACTTATTTTTGTGGGCTAACACTGCGCTCTGTCATCAGTAAATGCCGATTGCTGATCACAGTATGGTGGTATGATGCTGTGTCCATTTCCCGCTAAATCTGTTAGTCACTTGTTTACGAAATCCACCGAAATTGGGCGGTGTTATTGTATACCGATTCCACACAGTGGCATGTTTTATTCACTATAAAAGAAACAATGTCTCAGTATGAAAATGTTGACAAAAAAAATAAATATAATACAGTGCGATAGCACTACTGACGCCGAAACTCTTTTCGAAAATTGTATAAATGAAAACGTAACAATTGCTATCATGCACAACGTTAAATATCAGTATATTAAAGTTTAAATGACATAGTACATCATCTACAATGTCAATTACTTAATAAAATTAGCTAATAGTAATCAGAATGAATGATGATGTAATCTACAATGACTCTACATACGTTCCGGGTACGATTTACATTACAATCTTGGTATTACATAAATAAGAAACAGTTGAGGGCGCAGTTCTGCTTCCGAGTAATGAGATCGCTGCTGATCATTGAACACCGATCAAGTTACACGATTGCGTTAGTTATTTATGTTTAATATATTTAATTAATGTACGGAGCATTGCGTTAACAAACCGGGTAATTTAATTCCGGTTACGAGTTTGCCATTTTAGCAAATTTTTAGTGTAGCTGTTTGAGGAAAGCTCAACTATGTCATTATAGGCTTTTCAAGCACTGGTCACGGTTCTCGTCGAACTGGTCGGTCATGACGAGTTCGACGTGTGAACTAGCACCGTAGACAAAATCCACTCGTCGGATCTTCTCAGTGGATCGCGATTCCGATCCGGTGGTAGATTCAACGAAGCACTACGGTCTAGCAGTACGACTAAGGTCAGTCTTGGCATTTTTTTCAGTTTGAGCCCAGAAGCTCCTTACCGGTCCTTGCGTAGAATAGCCCCTTAGGCTAGGTTAGGTAGGCAAAAAAGGCTCAACTATAGACAGTTAATTATAATAGAGCTTTGTTTAGTTAGTTATTTATAAACTATTAACTAGCTATTTTATGTTACAAATACAAACCGTACTATTATTTAATATGATTATTTTGTTGAACATCACGTTACTATTTAAGTCATTTAAAGTGTAAGAATTATTAAATTATTAAACACTAAATGCAAACGAATGTAATCAAACGTCTCGTTCACGAACGTGAAATAAATATTAACCCATATTATCAAACTTGCATTTAAAAAAAATTATAGTACACTGAAATAAGAATAAATGAATTCGGTATTCAAACAAAATGTTGTGTCAAAATTGCTTCATTGAACACGGAAACAAAAGGATAGATTATTTTATGTCATTGAGTGAATTGTACGTTCGAGTAAACAGGTTGCGGCAATCGAAACATTGTAAATAGCGTTTCATTCCTGTTTACAAGCCATTCTCGTGATGCTCAAATGTTTTGATCTTATCGTATCGACTTATTTGGTGTTCGTCTCGATTGTAGATTGTTTCCCACCCTTCAAACTGGATTGCATTACTGATTCGCGGCAGTAATGGGCAGGGTGGTGGTGCCTACCCGTGCAGACTAGGTGCTCCCGTGTGGTGATGCACAAAACGCCGTGATGCTTCGACTTTCGCAATGTAGGGGTGCAACGATTTTTTTTTTTCATTGCTTAGATAGGTGGACGAGCTCACAGCCCCCCTAATGTTAAGTGGTTACTGGGGCCCATAGACATCTACAACATAAATGCGCCACCCATCCTGAGATATAAGTTCTAAGATCTCAAGTATAGTTACAACGGCTGCCCCACCCTTCAAACCGAAACACATTACTGCTTCACGGCAGAAATAGGCAGGGTGGTGGTACCCACCCGCGCGGACTCACAAGAGGTCCTACCACCGGTGACCAGGGTAAGCCACTACCCAGTCTTGGTGTCATCCAAGCGCGGTAGCTAAAATATCAGCGGACCGTGCTGGATCCTTAGCCTCGAAAGCTTTCGTCGAAAGGTATCGTCGAGCGAAATCGGCTGCTTCAACCTTTGCCTGCACCTTGTAGTCTGGGCGAGTCGATGTTACTGTTAATTTTTTCATGTGTCATGCAATTTGAACCTTAAAACAAAGCGTTAAGTATTTTAACAAATAAAACACATTTTTCTGTGTGCCCATAACACTATTGCAGTGCCGATCGATAGGCGCTTCACGTCTACGCGCACTCTCTAATTTCAATTTCTATTGAACGGATGGAACCTATTTTTGTACGTTCGATAGGTTTAATTAAATACATTTTTATTTTATTGGTACTCCTTTAACATATTTTCCTCTTTACTTCAAGGACCTAAATTATATTTACGTTATTATGCGATTTAAAATGTATAGCGATAAACTGAATAACGTAATAATCAAAGGTAATAAATTTCATATCTCGATGGTTTCGACATCTGTCTTTTTGACCGCTTCAAATAAACTAGAATCAATGAACTCTTCTACATACATACATCATTGTTCTTGTTGTTATATTTTAAAAGTGCTGTTTGTTTGACAATAGGCGGGAAATGTCGAAATTAAATACAATCTCTTTGTGCGATAAAGGTACAACTGGGATGCGAGATCTCAGTCACATCCACAACGATGAGTCTCAGCCATCGGCTCAGTTCCAATTTGGTGCGAGTACTTCCCAAAACAAACATACTCGGACAGCATCCATACCAGCCGAAAGGTGAGGAGTACGCGGTCGTGATTGATCCAGTCCCGGAACACTGAGCGAATCGCCTCGATGGTTGGCACGCCGATCGATGGATTGGCCAGCCCTCACGGACCATGTTTATATGTAGTGTAGAATAACGTCTCGAGCACAGAGGTAAATTCTGCTAAATGTTAATCAGCAGCCTTTGCCTCCAGAACCTAAATTGGCGTCTCCAACAATACACATGTCGCTTACAAAGAATGGCTCCGTGCGGTGACGTATAAAGCTATCAATCGCATTACCCTCATATAGAAGCGGGA
This sequence comes from Bombyx mori, assembly GCF_030269925.1. Taxonomy (NCBI): domain Eukaryota; kingdom Metazoa; phylum Arthropoda; class Insecta; order Lepidoptera; family Bombycidae; genus Bombyx; species Bombyx mori. Next base: position 9,932,611 of record NC_085116.1, on the reverse strand, counting down.
TATCGTCAGGCCCCCGGTGTAGGGAAGAAGCCGACCGCCGGCCATTCGAAGCAGTCTTGCGAAGCGAGAGTTAAACTTCCAAGAGCTGTCTAGCATTAGGCCGAGGTAATTCAAAAGTACCCCGAATTCAATACGGACATCTCCAACGATGATGTAAGCATCCACGATGCTTTTAGGTCGATAAAACCACAGGGTCTGGGATTTTCTGAATCCCATGTTAAGGTCCAATCTTTTAATCCAACTTAAGACGAGTGCTGCCTCAACAGTAGTAAAACTGGCAGACTCGGGCTACTCCAGGATGTGATTGTACCAGATTCCTAGGTTGTCAGTCAGAGAAGTTAAAACCTAGTTAACGCATAATACTAATTGTATTTTAATGTAGAATGAACAGAAGTATTTTTCTGATCTTATTCAATTTTTGAAGCCAATTTAAAGCTTTACCCCGGGCGGTCACTATCAATCAATTAAATGTTATTTCTTTTGTGCTTAACACATAATACCAATAATAGTACTTCGCGTGATTGGTTCCGTTATTGTCTATCAACATCCCCGCCGCGAATCAAACAAATGTGTCGATGAGTGGATTGCGTGTGAATTTTCGATGATTAATTTGTTTTCTTTTTTTACTTCCTACATATTTTCACTTACTCGATTTCCTATATATTTTTTTTTATTGCCCTTGTAGGTAGATGAGTATACAGCCCACCTGAGTGAGCGGCTATCGTCGCTTATACACGTCAGCAATGCCAGGGGTACTTACAAGTCACTGCCTACCACTGAGTACTCTCCGTAAGCCTCATTTGAAGAAGGACATGTCATAGCAGTCGGGAAGCACCGTAGAGGAGAGTTCATTCCAAGGGAAAACTTACGTGGGAAAAAATATCTTTGGAAACGCACTGTGAATGAATGCAGTAGTTCTAGATAGTATAGGTGAACTCTTCTCATGCCTGCTTGCTTATTTATCTATTTGGTCTGAGCTATGTGATCTAAGTAATAAATAAAGATGCAAAATGAGTGATACTTTAATGCCCTTATTCCACATAATATGGGATAACGCGAAGAAGATGCCCTACCAGTGAATTCTGTGCACCGTATGCACACCGGTCGCGGTAGGGAGCCATATAATATGGTTCTAGTCGCTCTCCAGCCTACCCCCGAGGGTAAGAAAATCTTTAACACACAGACCGTCTGTAGGCTCTCTGGTATCGCTGTCGAAGTCCCCCATAAAAAAGGCACTCCTAGCCAGTGCCATAACTGTCAATTGTACGGGCACTCTTCCCGTAACTGTCACGCGCGCCCCCGATGCGTCAAATGTTTAGGCGATCACGCCACGGTCCTATGCACTCGCGATCAAAAAACCGCGACGGAACCGCCTAGCTGCGTCCTGTGTCGAACACAGGGTCACCCCGCAAATTACCGCGGATGCCCCCGAGCCCCTAAAATAAATCGCCGCGTCGCCCGCCAAAACCGCCTCCGAGCTTCCGGCCCAGACATCAAAGCCTCAGCACCCTCTGCGTCGCAGGCTAAGCCAGCGTTCGTTCCGGCGGCGGTGCCCAGTGTCTCGGCCTGGGCGAAACCGCTGCCGTACACGAACACGGCTACAACTCCCTCCTCCGCGATTCGTCCCGCCCCCTCGATTCGTCCCTCTCCCGCGACTTGCCCTCCGACCGCGTCCGAAAATCTCGCTTTAGCGATCGACTTCTTTCAGTCGATCAACTTTGAGCGCGTTAACGCTTTGGGCGACGCCATTCGCGCTGCCTCCACTGCACAACACTTTATCGCCGTTGTGCAGGAATACGCCGACGTATACGCGTCATTAAATACGTACGTCCTCCCCTCACTCCGCCGGTAATCAATGGCGTATATAAGTAGAATAAAGCCCCTATCCGTAACGATAGGATTTTTTAACGCTTACGGTCTCGCAAATCAACGTGATCAGGTTTCTGACTTTTTGCGTGACCATCAAATTGATATCTTTTTAGTGCAGGAGACCCTACTTAAGCCCGCGCGCCGTGACCCTAAAATCGCGAACTATAACATGGTCAGGAACGACAGGCTCTCTGCCCGTGGTGGTGATACCGTCATTTACTATAGAAGAGCCCTGCATTGCGTCCCGCTCAATCCTCCCGCGCTCGCTAATATCGAAGCATCAGTGTGCCGAATCTCACTGACGGGACACGCGCCGATCGTTATCGCGTCCGTTTATCTTCCACCGGATAAGATCGTTCTAAGCAGTGATATCGAGGCGCTGCTCGGTATGGGGAGCTCTGTCATTCTGGCGGGCGACCTAAATTGTAAACACATCAGGTAGAACTCACACACCACAACCCCGAATGGCAGGCGGCTTGACGCGTTAGTCGATGATCTCGCCTTCGATATCGTCGCTCCGCTAACCCCGACTCACTACCCGCTAAATATCGCGCATCGCCCGGATATACTCGACATAGCGTTATTAAAAAACGTAACTCTGCGCTTACACTCGATCGAAGTAGTTTCAGAGTTAGATTCAGACCACCGTCCCGTCGTTATGAAGCTCGGTCGCGCTCCCGATTCCGTTCCCGTCACGAGGACTGTGGTGGATTGGCACACGCTGGGCATCAGCCTGGCTGAATCTGATCCACCATCGCTCCCGTTTAACCCGGACTCTACCCCGTCTCCTCAGGATACCGCTGAAGCCATAGACATCTTAACGTCACACATCACCTCGACATTAGATAGGTCATCGAAACAAGTTGTAGCGGAGGACTTCCTTCACCGCTTCAAATTGTCCGACGATATTAGGGAACTCCTTAGAGCTAAGAACGCCTCGATACGCGCCTACGACAGGTATCCTACCGCGGAAAATCGTATTCGAATGCGTGCCCTACAACGCGACGTAAAGTCTCGCATCGCCGAAGTCCGAGATGCCAGATGGTCTGACTTCTTAGAAGGACTCGCGCCCTCCCAAAGGTCTTACTACCGCTTAGCTCGTACTCTCAAATCGGATACGGTAGTAACTATGCCCCCCCTCGTAGGCCCCTCAGGCCGACTCGCGGCGTTCGATGATGACGAAAAAGCAGAGCTGCTGGCCGATACATTGCAAACCCAGTGCACGCCCAGCACTCAATCCGTGGACCCTGTTCATGTAGAATTAGTAGACAGTGAGGTAGAACGCAGAGCCTCCTTGCCACCCTCGGATGCGTTACCACCCGTCACCCAGATAGAAGTTAAAGACTTGATCAAAGACCTACGTCCTCGCAAGGCTCCCGGTTCCGACGGTATATCTAACCGCGTTATTAAACTTCTACCCGTCCAACTCATCGTGATGTTGGCATCTATTTTCAATGCCGCTATGGCGAACTGTATCTTTCCCGCGGTGTGGAAAGAAGCGGACGTTATCGGCATACATAAACCCGGTAAACCAAAAAATCATCCGACGAGCTACCGCCCGATTAGCCTCCTCATGTCTCTAGGCAAACTGTATGAGCGTCTGCTCTACAAACGCCTCAGAGACTTCGTCTCATCCAAGGGCATTCTCATCGATGAACAATTCGGATTCCGTACAAATCACTCATGCGTTCAACAGGTGCACCGCCTCACGGAGCACATTCTTGTGGGGCTTAATCGACCAAAACCGTTATACACGGGAGCTCTCTTCTTCGACGTCGCAAAAGCGTTCGACAAAGTCTGGCACAACGGTTTGATTTTCAAACTATTCAACATGGGTGTGCCGGATAGTCTCGTGCTCATCATACGGGACTTCTTGTCGAACCGCTCTTTTCGATATCGAGTCGAGGGAACCCGCTCCTCCCCGCGACCTCTCACAGCTGGAGTCCCGCAAGGCTCTGTCCTCTCACCCCTCCTATTTAGCTTATTCATCAACGATATTCCCCGGTCGCCGCCGACCCATTTAGCTTTATTCGCCGACGACACGACTGTTTACTATTCTAGTAGAAATAAGTCCCTAATCGCGAAGAAGCTTCAGAGCGCAGCCCTAGCCCTAGGACAGTGGTTCCGAAAATGGCGCATAGACATCAACCCAGCGAAAAGTACTGCGGTGCTATTTCAGAGGGGAAGCTCCACACGGATTTCCTCCCGGATTAGGAGGAGGAATCTCACACCCCCGATTACTCTCTTTAGACAACCCATACCCTGGGCCAGGAAGGTCAAGTACCTGGGCGTTACCCTGGATGCATCGATGACATTCCGCCCGCATATAAAATCAGTCCGTGACCGTGCCGCGTTTATTCTCGGTAGACTCTACCCCATGATCTGTAAGCGGAGTAAAATGTCTCTTCGGAACAAGGTGACACTTTACAAAACTTGCATAAGGCCCGTCATGACTTACGCGAGTGTGGTGTTCGCTCACGCGGCCCGCACACACATAGACACCCTCCAATCCCTACAATCCCGCTTTTGCAGGTTAGCTGTCGGGGCTCCATGGTTCGTGAGGAACGTTGACCTACACGACGACCTGGGCCTCGAATCAATTCGGAAATACATGAAGTCAGCGTCGGAACGATACTTCGATAAGGCTATGCGTCATGATAATCGCCTTATCGTTGCCGCCGCTGACTACTCCCCGAATCCTGATCATGCAGGAGCCAGTCACCGTCGACGCCCTAGACACGTCCTTACGGATCCATCAGATCCAATAACCTTTGCATTAGATGCCTTCAGCTCTAATACTAGGGGCAGGCTTAGGGACCCCGGTAACCGTACTCGTCGAACTCGACAAAGAGGTCGACGTGCAACCTAACCCATGCATCAGCCCGCTGAGTTTCTCGCCGGATCTTCTCAGCGGGTCGCGATTCCGATCCGGTAGTAGATTCATTCGCGAAACAATTGCTCTTGAGTTGTTAGGTCTCCTTCGGAGGCGCTCGGACAGTTGTTAGCAAATCCCACCCCTCTTGGCTGAGCCTTTGCTCGCCCACCTGTCCTGGTGAAACTGGAAAGGCCTTCGGGCCACCAGTAAACTTTCAAGCATAAAAAAAAAAAAAAAAAAAAAAAAAAAAAAAAAAAAAAAAAAAAAAAAAAAAAAAAAAAAAAAAAAAAAAAAAAATGCCTTTAAGCATATTTTTTTTAGGAAAAAGGGATCTCTCTTGTCCGTCCTAACTTCACCGACCGAGCTCAAAGACTCAGCTGGGCGGGATCTTGTTTCGGGTTCCAAAACGATAAAGAAACAAATTACTACATAAAATGCTTCCCCGTGTCGCCTCACATCTACTGCATGCAACTGCAACTTATGAAGAACGCTCTCATTACTTACCAGCATCTATGTCTACGTCTAATAAAAAAGCCACTTCTTTCTAATATACGCTTCGGTAAAAAGGCCGACAAAGAAGTCTATTTAATCTGTAATCAGCAAAAATGTATGAATAGAAATATCAATGTGTTTTAGTATCACGACGAGCTTATCTGTTGCTGATATGTAATCTACAGCTGTAAGCCGACAAACGGTCAAGTTCAAAATTCATACGAACAAATGGCTCTCCGAATTATATGAACTAGTGAATGCTCAGTGATCAAAAACCGACTATAATCACTGATATCATAAGATTTAGATTCATTTTCTGTATTACTCTCTTTAATTGGGTTATTGAATAAATTTTTTCAAGGTAGTAAATAAAATATTTGACCACCCTGCCTATTTCTGCCGTGAAGCAGTAATGCGTTTCGGTTTGAAGGGTGGAGGCAGCCGTTGTAACTATACTGAGACCTTAGAACTTAAATCTCAAGGTGGGTGGCGCATTTACGTTGTAGATGTCTATGGGCTCCAGTAACCATTTAACAACAGGTGGGCTGTGAGCTCGTCCAACCATCGAAGAAAAAAAAAGTACATGAAGCTCACTATGATTCATATCGTAATGATTATTTCGTTAATTCCGCAACGCATTCCCATTGGAAGTTCCAAAATACAAGCATACTCATTGTTCTATACTCTTCGTATATACTGTGTTACTTATAATATTTTATATTCAAGTTTAACAATATTAGCTATGTGTATGTGCTTTACTATAATTCTCATATTGTATTTGTTATTTTAGCTGTTCTACACACACTCATCACTTTTAATTATTATTCTCATAATCCTCTCGCATGTCTGATGAAAGAGACTTCTTAAAGAAATAAGCAGTGCCTTTGTACATAATTTTCCTATTACTCTGTACTATGTCTTCTTTTTTGTGTGTTCATAAATAAATAAAATTTTGTCAAAGTACTCTCTCGATTATAATAAAAAAAATGGTGCGCGTGCAACTTGGTGCACGTGAAAGAAGTGAAACTTCTTTTGTGGTTTTTATTATTGTGGTTTTCTTAATTTTCCATCCTTAAATCAAATTTCTCCTATAATATGGAATGCTGTGTACAAGACAAACGACCTAGCTCGATTTGTCCTTTTCACTTCACGTTCACTCCGTTTCCACATTATAGTGGTTCACGAGACGCTCTCTCTATTTTCTCATTCTCGCTCGTCCTAAATTGTATTTTTTCTCTCAACTGTACCGAATCTGTTGCGGGTCAAATTTTACTTTCAACGCGCCTAAAGAAGTTTCACTTCAAAAATAAATTTTGATAAATTTGAATTAAAATTAGTGTAAGAAAAAATGATTTTATTGTAAAAAAAAGCGTGGGGTGCTTTTCAGAATATTATCAAAATAACTCTTCTACTCATATCTGTTCATAAAATATTTATAACTACTGATACCATGCACCCCACGCTTTTTTTTACAATGAAATCATTTTTTCGTACACTAATTTTAATTCAAATTTATTAAAATTTATTTTCTGTTTTTTAGTTGGATTTTCTATAAAAGCGTATTTCGTTAGTTTTTTTAAACTATTATTTATTTTTCATTTTGTAGTTCATTTCAACTTTTTCAATATTTTTTTTAATATTCGATTGTCAAAGGCCCTAAGTATACCAAATTTCGAGTTAATCCGACGTTTTGAAGGGGGTCAAAATCATGTTCAAAGATTCCGTTACATGCTAACATACTATAACATACATACGTCTGAAGCTAATAAAAGCGTATTAATTATTATTAACTCATATCTCTCAATCATGTCCCACTTAAACTAGCCTTTTGTACATATCATTAAATTTTGCCTTTATTTGTAAAACATCGGTGTACAATAAATAATAAATAAAAGGTAAATTTCAGCTGATCCGATGTTTCATGAGAATGGATGTCTGGATATCATGGCGGCATACAGTGTGTGTTAATCCATAAATTGCCCAATAATTCAAATTTTGTTCAGGCGAAAACGTTTAGCTGGTTTATTTAAGCGGGAAATTTATTTTGCAGATAGTTCGAAGCTTACAACAATGACCTTTGATACGACGCGATGTACACACGCTAAGCTCTTTGAGTACTAAATCCCGTTTATTTTGCACATCATGAGATCGTCTACATGATACTCTGCACTCTAGTTTAGAAATGGAGGATTTATAAAAAAATCAAAATAATTCGGTCGTAGAGCATGGAAAGGAATTTGCTTATATAATTATTATTATTGTGGTTGGTTACACTGGACGCAAACTAGATTAGTATGATAGAAGATAAGACGAGTCCACCTCAGACTGAGCTATTTTGCTATAAAGAACAATATCAGCTATCCTACGTCTTTCCTCCAGTGGAAGTATGTGATGCCTTCTACATCTCGTCTCGTAGTCGATTAGAACTAGATTAGTATACACAGGCTGTTTAAGGAAAAGGAAGGCTGCACCTGAATAAATATTCTGGAACTTCAGAATTAATGAAGTAATGGATTTAAGTATAATTGGCAATAAGAATAGATCAAAAGAATTTGGAGTGTTAGGCAACATCCGACCATGACGGTTCTTTGTATAAAGAGTTGTTGATTATAGTATTAATGAATCTAAAATAATAGGTTTATTTTCAAAATGAAGGAAAATGGCACAGCTTCGAAGAAAAAAAACATGCAATAAATCAGGCAAGTCCATTGTGACCAAACTTAGTTCGAGAATTTACTATGAAAAGAAAATAAGGTATTCACAAGTTTGTCTATTATTTCAAATTTTGGCTACAAGTAAAATATGGTAAAACTTAGAAACTTTTTTAAATAGCGTAAATCATGTCCAAATTTATGTGCTTTGTTGGTATACGATGTATGTGATTAGATGCATCTTCTATCAATTCTCTGTATATAAACTGTGTATTATGTTTAAAATATTATTCAACCTATAGTGTTCCAACCTAAACACTATTGCTGAACTGGGCTGAAATTGGGCTAAATTCACTACAATGTTTAGCTGAGTGCTTTGTGAAGCTGTGCTGAGTTCTCGAAGGTGTAAATCTCGTTAGCGCATTAAGCTTTAGTGATAAACCACAAGGCAAGCAGATTTATATTGTAGATTTTACTTGGTTCAAAATCTCTTGCTACTTGAAATTTTAATTAAGACTTAATATTGTTTAATACAGTGTATTTGGATTGTTAGTATGAGTAAAATTAGTATTGTGAAAAGAAACAAGCGTAGCTTTAAAAGTACGACTACGACGAAGATAAAAGTATTTTTAATATGCCTATCTAGACAGATCGTCTGTCGGATCATCTGAAACTATGCAAATAGTGAAACCCATTGAGACCACAACGTGACATCCCAATTCTGTTGGAATTTATTACCCCACTGTTGAAATTCGAAGGCTACATTGCTGTGCAGCATACAGAATAAGCACTATCAACACGTCCGAGTCAACACATACAATTTTCATATTTTGTGTCATTGCTAGATTTTTCTGCACCTTCATTGTATATTGTTTGCCACTTTGAAATCCTCCTGCTATAATTTAGAAAGGATTGTTAACTGATATTGATAGCATCAAATGTGATTTAATTGTGACTGACAGACACTATACTAGGCGAAATATTATTCAAGCAAAGTGCTTTCATGCGGATTAACTAAGTTATTCAGTTAGATCGAGGCCAACAAATTGATTGTGATCTAAACTGGGTTTCGAGCATTCCAAACAATATGATGTATGTTGCTCAGCTTGTGAAAATTAATTGATTGTTGCATTCCTAAAATTAGATCGATATGATTGGAAAAGATTTTAAAATCATGATGGATATCAGAATCCGTAATATTTTTGACTATTCAAATAATTTTATCCATAATGCGTTATAATTTCATTGAGCAAATTTTTTGTCAACAATAAAGACACTTTTATTTTTTTATACTTCTGCGACTTTTTTATACCTATTAAATACCAGTTTTTTTAGTATTGAAAAAATCCCCCAGTAGGATAAGTTCTAATTAAAAAAAATCAGTCCTTTTAATGCATTCATTTAAAAAACTTTTAGTGAAGCTTAGGTATCTATCACGATTTATACAACTTCCCAATACGTTACGAGACCCACCCATAAGACTCAAATTTCATGATGACAATCGTTCTAATTACTATCATTGTTATCCAGTTAAACATTATTAACTAAAATTATAAGAAAGTGAAAACGCGCATATTTTTTAAATATGACGTAAATGAGATACTGGCAGCGTTCCCCCTTTGAATAGCTAAATTGGGTTGGTAGCATACCAAAACTTCGATACATAATTTTACAAAAATAAATACAGTGATTTTAAGTACAATAAGACATTTTTTCTTCCTACCTATTCGCTGGTAGCCTAAGGGGTTATAACAGCTACGCTGTCTGGTAGATGAGCTCACGGGATTCAAACTGAGAGAGTGTACTAACACTGGCCCTAGTAACAGCAGTGCTTCGCAGAATCTATCACTGGATTAGAATCACATCGAAAATGACGATTATGATGACGGTTTTCTTTTTCTACAAAGAAAAAAGAAAATCGCATTGAAGATAAGAAAAATCATATGAAGAAATTGAAATGATGCCTAAATTGTTAACTTCAAAATATTTGCAAATAAATATTGAATTGTAAGACGAGACTTGAACATCGAATTCCCGACGAATCTTAATGTACTGTAAAGCATTCTAACGAATCAGGGATCAAAATATTTTTCTATTTAAATTAGTGAAGCAAAAAGCGCTCGTAATCCTCACAAAGCTTGATGAGTTTCGGCCACTAGATTTAAAAAATCCGCTTTATAGAGACGAAACAAGTCTCCAAAGACTGTGGAGATTTACTGAAATTGTATTAAATTCGGCGAGGGGCCAGGCTCCATCGAAGATAACTTGCTATGTGATAATTAGATCAGGTATTTTAGCAATCGATTAGTAGGCATTCTCATAGGCACCACCATTCTGCCTGCTACTGCTACAAAACAGATTTCGATTATGTAGGGCCGCGGTTAAAAGGCAGCAGTCGCATTGTGATTTTATTACCAGTCAGTAAGTACCAGATGAGCTATGAAGTTAGCTGCCCATTTACATCATTCTCAAAGGCTTCCCCTCTCGAATAATTCAAAATTCACGGATATAATTTTCAAACATTAATTACCAGATAAATCTATTAAGATATTCCGTAATGAAGAAATAGGTCATTTTAAGACTTTATCATTCCAACGTAACGAAGACTACACTTTAAGATTATTGCCGCTGGGAATTACGATTAGCACGATTATTTGGCGCGAGATAAAACCAATTCTTGTTTAATTGAGTTTGTACACCTCAAGCGTTGATAAATGTTACATCTTAAGCCGTAGTCCTAAACACATTTCATGTTTAAATATAATGATTTCGATTCATTCCTTTAGGCGTTTAAAGATTTGAATCAAACTAACCTACTTCAACTATCCGCTGTCTGGAGTGGACCACTTCGAAATACAATAGCTCTAAAAAGCTGTGAAGAATCTTTTTAAGCTAACAGAAAAATTGTTTTGAAATAAATTATACGTAAGCCTTTTTTAACATCCATACATGTAACGCCGCACCTTTCAACTCGAACAACCAAAATGTTAATTATTATGCAGGCTTCGAATGTTTTTCGTTAATTTTTTTTTTTTTAGTTTGGTGGACGATCTTACGGCTCACCTGGTGTTAAGTGGTAAGTTACCGGGCCCATAGATCATCATCGGGCATCAATATCGTAAATGCTTCAATGAGGCATGAGTTCTAAGTTTAACGGCCGTCTGGTGTAGTGGTAAGTGACATGGTCACTACACAAGGGGGTCGCGGGTTCGAATCCCGCCAAGGGAAGATATTTGTATGATAAATATAAAAAAATGTCTTTTCCAGGGTTATGGATGTATATTAAATATATGTATGTGTATAATAAAAATATTACATTTATTTCCGTTATCTGGTACCTGTAACACAAGTTCTTTACGAACTTACCACGGGACCAGTTAACGTGGCGTGATTGTTAAAAAAAAAGAAAAAAAAGAAAAGAAAAAAGTATTACGACTGCCCCATCCTTCAAACCGAAACGCATTACTGGTTCATGGCAGAAATAAGGGGTTGCTCTTACTTGTGCAGGCTTCCGAGACGCTCTATCACCAGTAAAATACAGTAAATTCCGTTTTAAATTAATTTAGTATTTTAAAAAATATATTTGCCTAACAATCAGACTTTTAATAAAATAAAATAAAAAATACATGGGTTGACCAGAATGATCTAATGTTAGGACATGTTGCAAGCTTGCAATATTGACTACCAGGAATTTGTTCATCTTGTACCAGAGCAGTCATGCGTTCCGATTTGGAAGTTAATTACTTTATGTTACTTGTGGTAGGACGTCCTGTGAGTCCAAACGGGTAGGTACCACCACTCTGGCTATTTCTGTCGTGAAGCAGTAATGCGTTTCGGTTTGAAGGGTGAGGCAGCCGTTGTACTGTTACAACTGAGACCTTAGAAATCTTGTCTCAAGATGAGTGGCGGCATTTACGCCGTTCACGACATTTATTTTTTTAATTGTCTACGGGCTCCGGTAACCACTTGAGCCGTGAGCTCGTCCACCCATCTAAGCAATAAAAATAAAAATTAAGACACTCTTTTCGATCATATTGCGGAGTGGCCATCAACATTGGAGTTGTAGTCAAACTTCGGTAAACGTTTAACATCAATTACGCTATAGGCTCGTCTAGCCGAAGTAGCAAATAAGATAAATTTTAAAATCGAATCTGGTTATAAGAAAAATCGACCAACAACGGCAACCTATAAATTTGCGTTGAAATTCGTATATCAAAAAAACAAAGTATTTTCTTTGAAAAAGAAACCCTATTTATATCGTCTTTACTTTACTTTCCAAGTAGATGGCTGTGTACTTCCTTTGTAGTCGGATTCCGACAAACAACACGGAGATAATTAATCGCTCGCACAAGACGCACTTAAGTAAATAAAAATAAGGAATCGTATGATTCTTATCAACTGTATCATCTCCAAAGTAGTTATTCGGGGTTATTAGTGAAATGCTTTCTATATAGTAGCGTTTTCTTTGCAACTTGTAAACTTGCAACTTTTGGTTCGATATTAAACGGTCTGCAATGCATAAGTATAATTTTAATAACATAAACCAATTAAGGCAGATCTGTCTTCATTGTTTAATCATAGGATATTTTTAACGTCACGCAAATACTAAAAATATTTTTTTTGGTGTCATGTTGTTTAGATAAATAGATAAGTCTTTTCGGCAAATTACATATAAGGGATCGTTAACGCAGCGGTTTTTATTTTTCCAAAGCATTGCGGACTTACAGTTTCACTGTAACTTTTAGTACATTCTACATTTATTAATTGAAAACAAATAGGTATTTCTAACTGTTAATCTGATTTAAGTTCTTTTATTTAAGGAAAACCTTAGATAAAATAATAATTCTGTAACGAGATAGAAAGATAATCTAAATCATAAATATTCAACAATCTATCCCACTGACGTAACAATATATTCAACGAACAAACACATCGATTGCTTGTCCGATTTTGTTATTCGATGTTGTAGTTTGTTGCTTTATATGTAAAACAACAGATCATTACAACTTATATTTCATATTGTGTAAGTGTTGCTTCTAATTGTAATTAACAATTCCACTTTCAAAGGTAAATTACATTTAATTATATAAATTAAATTACATATTTTTTTATTATAGTTTTCGGAAATATACTATGGCACCAATATTGAATAAATTATGTCACCTATGTTTTATGGATAAGAACATTAAATTAGATATTAAAACATTAGCTCTAGTTGATCTTTGATGGAAACATTAATAAGATAATCTGTGAAAAGCCATATAAGTAGAATATTTTCAGCCAAAAATAACATTGATATCGTTACAAAAATAATAAACGATATATCTAATAAGGAAAATTACCAGAGCAGCTATTATAATAATCCAATTTACGAAGGACATAAAAGCACTTAATTGCCTATAAGGTTCTGGAGTATTTAAGGGTATTTCTGGGTGAGTGTTGTGAGTAAAATAATAATTTATAAAATTTTATTATACGTCATCAACCAAAATTTCGTTTCATTACTTGGCAAGAGTAAAAGCATTTTATACAAGAAGGTATTTGAATACAGGTCAGGCATACGTGCCACATCCACCATTAAAATAAAGTTTCCTTGAATTAAAGAAAACCTCTTGCGCCATTTTGCGCGGTTTTTAAAATCAATCCCTATTCATAGTTCATTCTGTAGTTCGACAACGAAGGTATAAAAAAAACTAAACTGTTTCCAGTTACGTAAGTATTATTTTTTATGTCTATAAAAATACTACTCTTACAATGCAAATAGGAAAAAAAATTGCTTTCAACTAATATGCGTTATTCTCGTCTCTATAGCCATTCACGAATATCGAGTCTAGTAGTCTAGTGGACATTTTCTTGAGATAGAAATACTTCATAAATAACGTTCTTGAGTTGGATACTCGACTCTATTAGGACTGGGAAAGATACATTTTTAGCTTCAAGGAAAAAAAAAGATCCTTTATTGGGATAAGATTGTAGATTAATGTACGATCGACCCTTTTAAGAGGGAACGTAGGTTCGTAAGTAGTATTTTGTGTCGGGTGTACGGTGACGGGAGCACGCGCCGCTTCGATTCCGCAGCTGCTCGCTGGAATAGAAACGAACTGATTGTGAACGCGGCGCCCCAACCACTCGACCGCAGACTGAAACCTTAAACCTCTAGCGCTACGTACCTACTCGGCCGCGTCCTTATTTGATTCTAATTGCTCGTGATATTGACTATGAACTCATAGTCTATATCGAAATTAGGCTATCGTCTTGTTTATCTCACGAGATCGACACTTGTGCGCAAATCAATCAAATCGGACAAATCAATTATGTGCAAATCAATTTTTTATTTCGTATCAACTAATTTATAGGTTTTAACACATATGTATGTAGAAAAAGACAGTGAATTCTTTTAATGTAAATTATTTAATTATTAATTAAAGTAAGTTATTAATTAATTAAAGTAAATTATTTAATGATTAATTATTATTTAATTATTAATTAAATAATTTGACAAACAATTTTATTTTTAGTAAACTTCGTATAAATATTAAATCTGGGTCGGAGTAAGAGCATATTAACGAGCCCACGAGTGCTCGATCGAAGATTTTAAAATCGTATAACTCATATGTGTGTACGAGATTTCAAATGAATTTAACTGGTTAATGCACATATAGATTGATTTACCCTTGTGCGTTTTTTTTTGGAAAACGGTTAATAACCCTCTCCATTATAACAATTAATTTATTTCTTTCTTTAAAAAAAATCTAAGCGTACTTACACTATTCTTTACCTTTTTTTTTAGTAGACGAGCTCACAGCCCACGTTGTGTTAAGTGGTTACTGGAGCCCATGGACATCTACAACGTAAATGCGCCACCCGCCTTGAGATATAAGTTCTAAGATCTCAGTATAGTTACAACGGCTGCCCCACACGTAACCGAAACGCATTACTGTTTCACGGCAGAAATAGGCAGGGCGGTGGTACCTACCCGCGCGGACTCACAAGAGGTCCTACCACCAGTAAAAACCTGACCTGAATGGACATTTTATTATTATTGACCAGTGACGTCATGAATGAAAGTATCGTGGCGGCTAGTGTTTTACGCGGAAATTATAACTACAGAATTGAAATTCCCATATTTCAGTAAAAGTTCCAATATTAATTATTATAAATAAAAAATAAGGTACTTCGTAATAACTATTTCATTAGCTATATATCTATTATAAAATTAAAACAGAAATTTCGATGTACCAAGCCATTTAAAAATTATCTGTATGCGTCTTAGAAAGACAACGTTAATTTACTGTACATAAACCTTCTGTGCAATAGAAATTTGTCAGCTTCGATACTTTCTTACAACTTTAAGGTTGTAAACTACAAAAACTTCTCGAGTTTTCACTTTACTTATGCTATAAGACGTTAACTCTTGTGGAATATCATGATTATAGCTCATTCGGTAGTGTGTTAATGTTAATGAAGAGATGTGATATAGAGCCCTCTCAATGGGAGCGCTTGGCAGCACAGCGGCCAGAATGGCGCAGGATGGTGAACAGCAAAGTACGCGAGTTCGAGTATCAGCGTAAAGCTGACCTTGATTACAAACGCGACCAGTTGAAGGCCCGCCCACCTGCTGCCATAACCTATAATTATGAGAACAGCGTGCTTACGTGCCCTTAATGCGCAAGGAGTTTTGCCGCGAAGATAGGCTATATAAGCCATCTTCGAGCGCACGAGCGCCAAATCGACGGATAGGAGTCAAAGTGGTCGCCATGGCTGAAATCGGTCGGATGAATCAATCAATCAATGATTAGGTGAAATAAAATTATAGCTATATCATTTGGTTGTGTTGATTAAAAATCTTAATAATTTTGTGACTGAACGATCTTCGACGTAGATCTTAGCAATTGGTACTTATTTTTAAGCATGATACGTTTGTGTCCCAGGGAAAAACGTTCTTAAACGTTGGACAGACAGACAGACACACATGAAAGTGGTCCTATGAAAGTATCGTTTTTTTTTTCCGTTTTCGGACTACTGCTTTAATAATCTATATATAAAAAATCGGTAAAAAAACTTTTAAGTTAAACGGTTTTATTTTATGTGCACTGAAAACTACAAAATAAATAAATAGTTACTTACCTATCAACCTACGTAGGTCATCTCGGTCATTAATATCTCTGATGGTAGTGGTTGTCATAACATGAACCATGTCAGCGGCCGAAAGGCAGTTCATGAAAGAACACTAACACCAGGGTTTGCTTGGTAGGTAAACTAAGCACACACTATAACAAGTAGATATTTTGACCTTCTAGTTCATAAATATTTTAGTACTAGGCAGAATAGCTTTTAGGCATGTTAGACTAAAATAAAAACGTGGGGCCCATTATTATTTCTGTATTACTTTCTACTATACTAAGTGTGGATTGTATCGACTTATTATAATCGTCATCATCATCATCCTAGCGGCTTATCCCGGTCGCATCCAAAACCTCATAGCTCCGGAGTCCAGGGTCCGCTGAATCGACTTACTATAATCGTAACTGGAGGTTTTGACCATCAATAACCAGCCGTGGCGGCTTCACCAGCGAACGCCGAGCTCATGATCTACCAAAGTATAAGATATGCTCTGCCATAGGTATGATTTCAGAGGGGCCCCACGTTTTTATTTTAGTCTAATATGCCTAAAAGCTATTCTGCCTAGTACTAAAATATTTCTGAACTAGAAGGTCAAAATACCTACTTGTTATAGTGTGTGCTTAGTTTACCTACCAAGCAAACCCTGGTGTTAGTGTTCTTTCATGAACTGCCTTTCGGCCGCTGACATGGTTCATGTTATGACAACCACTACCATCAGAGATATTAATGACCGAGATGACCTACGTAGGTTGATAGGTAAGTAACTATTTATTTATTTTGTAGTTTTCAGTGCACATAAAATAAAACCGTTTAACTTAAAAGTTTTTTTACCGATTTTTATTTTCTTGTTTTTAGTATTTAGTGAAATTGTCTACCGAATATTCCTCATTCTATTTAATTCATTCAGTGCATCATTATTACATGGTTTCTTACCTGATAATTTAGTACAATCTAATTCCTCAATACATAGATAGCCTTTCCAGAGACTTGACTCGACTTAGAGCCACGTATGCTTGTCCTTCCTCAAACAATTTTGAGCATAAATATACTACTGCATGGTCGACGGTGCTGCCCTGCATTTTATGGACGGTAGATGCCCATGACAAAACTAAGGGCAACATCCTTCTTTCAGCCGTACCATAATTGAATTTTGCTGGAAACTGTATGGCTTTAAGGTAAATAACGTGCATGCCGTTACATTGCACGCCGGCAAATCCCGAAGTGAAAACGCTGTGGTCACCTTGATGCCATGAAGCCCGAATAATTCTAGCAACGTCATTAATACTAATGAATACATTTGGAATTTCAATTCTTTCAGGTT
Source organism: Bombyx mori (assembly GCF_030269925.1). NCBI lineage: Eukaryota > Metazoa > Arthropoda > Insecta > Lepidoptera > Bombycidae > Bombyx > Bombyx mori. The sequence continues at coordinate 9,915,279 of NC_085116.1, read as the reverse complement.
CACCGTTTTCAGGTATATCTGGCACACTAAGTCGTATTAAGTCTTGTTCACTAATCTGGACATTTTCGTCAATGCGTACATCTCTATAAAGTGGGTTATTTCTAGTTAACCATCTTAAAGCGCTGTAGAATTTTTCGTGAGATATTGTGAACTCTCTTGTGATGTTCAAATTCTCCAAACGTTCTGTAACTACAACGATACCCACCTGGCTGGAAGATCTTGGAAGCATATTAGGTAATCTTTCACTGACCTCAAAGATATCTTGGGCAAACAACACTGCTTGTCCGCGGAAACCGTACTGCCCGTATAGTGGATCGCTAGCTTTTTGGATGGGCGGAGCATCACGGTCGTTGTAGACGGCGATTGCTCTGATACCATGACCATTAACGCTGGCGTTCCACAAGGTCCGGTGCTCTCCCCCACGCTTTTCATCCTGTATATCAATGACATGCTGTCTATTGATGGCATGCATTGCTATGCGGATGACAGCACGGGGGATGCGCGATATATCGGCCATCAGAGTCTCTCTCGGAGCGTGGTGCAGGAGAGACGATCAAAACTTGTGTCTGAAGTGGAGAACTCTCTGGGGCGAGTCTCCAAATGGGGTGAATTGAACTTGATTCAATTCAACCCGTTAAAGACACAAGTTTGCGCGTTCACTGCGAAGAAGGACCCCTTTGTCATGGCGCCGCAATTCCAAGGAGTTTCCCTGCAACCTTTCGAGAGTATTGGGATACTTGGGGTCGACATTTCGAGCGATGTCCAGTTTCGGAGTCATCTGGAAGGCAAAGCCAAGTTGGCGTCCAAAATGCTGGGAGTCCTCAACAGAGCGAAGCGGTACTTCACGCCTGGACAAAGGCTTTTGCTTTATAAAGCACAAGTCCGGCCTCGCGTGGAGTACTGCTTCCATCTCTGGGCCGGGGCTCCCAAATACCAGCTTCTTCCATTTGACTCCATACAGAGGAGGGCCGTTCGGATTGTCGATAATCCCATTCTCACGGATCGTTTGGAGCCTCTGGGTCTGCGGAGGGACTTCGGTTCCCTCTGCATTTTGTACCGTATGTTCCATGGGGAGTGCTCTGAGGAATTGTTCGAGATGATACCGGCATCTCGTTTTTACCATCGCACCGCCCGCCACCGGAGTAGAGTTCATCCATACTACCTGGAGCCACTGCGGTCATCCACAGTGCGTTTCCAGAGGTCTTTTTTGCCACGTACCATCCGGCTATGGAATGAGCTCCCCTCCACGGTGTTTCCCGAGCGCTATGACATGTCCTTCTTCAAACGAGGCTTGTGGAGAGTATTAAACGGTAGGCAGCGGCTTGGCTCTGCCCCTGGCATTGCTGAAGTCCATGGGCGACGGTAACCACTCACCAACAGGTGGGCCGTATGCTAGTCTGCCTACAAGGGCAATAAAAAAAAAAAAAAAAAAAGCCAGTAAATTTTACGATTTTAACAAGCGGGATGATTCTACACAGCAATCACCGCTCTGCTTGCGTCAGCGCTTGAATCTCATCTGGTATTGAACCTGGATCCAGATTATTCCAGTACGCCTTTGATCGTGCTATTGTTTTATTACTGGTCACATGTGTTTGGCAGCGCGAACATAAAAGTAATGTTGTTTTTGAAGACAGTTCTGCAGGTAGATATCCTAATACAGCTGTGTTGTAACCTACAGTATGAATTTGGTTAGGATATCAATGCTTCGTGCAAATGTCACAAACGTGTATACACGATGTGTTAATAGCATTTTCAAACGCTTGTACATGATTTTCAGCTCTGCGTTGCTGTGCACGCTCACGTTGGTTATTTCACCTGTCGTGGCGTTGCTCAGGTGTTTCTGAAGCTTCTAACTCATTTCGTCTCTCACGCCGTCCTGTTAACCTAGACTCATGACGCTCAGATGTTTCTGATGCTAACAACTCTCTTTGTCTGTCACGTTGTGATGCTAGCCTGGACTCATGACGCTCGGGTGTTTCTGACGCTATTAGCTCTCTTCGTCTGTCACGTTGTGATGCTAGCCTGCACTCATGACGCTCAGGTGTTTCTAACTCTACCAGCTGCCTTTGTCTCTCACGTTGTGCTATTAACCTGGTATCATGTTGCTCAGGTGTTTCTGTTGCTAACCGTTCTCTTCGTTTCTGTAGTCAACTGTGGGTTTCATTTTCACTCTCCTTTGCACGTTTCGTTCTATACTTTTCTTTTGCCTTTTCGAGCCTTCTTTTTCGTTGTGTAGCAGTTTCGTTTTTATTTTTGTTTGCTTTTTTATTTATTGTTACCATGTTGTTCCCACGATTAAGGGGCATTTTGACGGTCGACCCCGCCAGAAGTCCAGCAAAGGGGCAAGGCTTAATATACAACAAGATGCGCCCAATCTTGAGGGGGAACCGCTGACGACATTACATTTTTACCCACCCTAATGCCATACAGTCCTCGGCACGTTTTAACCTAGTACCTTAACTTGGGTGATATAGCTACCGCTTACTAACGAGGTATCTAATTACCTAATTTTTTTTATCTGCCCCTCTAACGTCACACAATCTTGGACGCAACTGTTCTCGACACGACTAATCATGCCCCCACCTAATACGCCATTTTGTAACTTGTAACACCTAATACGAAATTTTGACATAATGACAGTATTCTGCTAGTGTAGTCCTATTATTTGATACCCATATTGTGGTGGTTGTGGAAAAATATGTACCTAGTCCGCCATATTGGAACGGCGTCCATCTTGAATTTTAAATTTTGACATAATCATCGTGTTTTACTAGTGTAGCCCTTTCATTTGATACCCATATTGAGGGGTTTAAGGAAAAATATGTAATCCGCCATTTTGTATCGGCGGCCATCTTAGATTTATAATGTCATTGATTTTATTGTATTGTATTGTCATCTAAATTAAATGTATGTACCAAATTTCAGATCAATCTGACAACGGGAAGGTGCTTAAATTTCAATTTCAAATTTTGACCCAAATAAATAAAAAACAAATTCCGTACAGGTCGAGCTAAATAAAACCGTTTAATATATAAATGAATTGCTGTTCGTTAGTCTCGCTAAAACTCGTGAACGGCTGGACCGATTTCGCTAATTTTGGTCTTGAATTATTTGTGGAAGTCCAGAAAAGGTTTAAAATATGAAAATGCTCGAAATTACATAAAAACAAACAATTTTGTTTTTCCTTTGATGTGTCCCCCGTCGGACGGATTCCTTTTGTTTTTTGTTTTAAGTTTATTTTATACAAAAGCTTAGGTCTTTTATTTATCGATTGAGGCACTACAAAGTCTGCCGGGTCAACTAGTAAATAATAAATACCTTGACATATCACAATCGAATATCGTAAATAATGTTTATTTTGTGTTATTGTTTTGTGTCTAGACATTTGTAACGAATGTTCTATAAATTTCTAGAGTCTGGCTTACCATGAAACTGTGTTAAAGCTACGATACGAACTTTCTTTTTTATTGCCCTTGTAGGCAGACGAGCATACGGCCCACCTGATAGTGAGTGGTTACCGTCGCTCATGGACGTCAGCAATGCCAGGGGCAGAGCCAAGCCGCTGCCTACCGCTTAATACTCTCCACAAGCCTCGTTTGAAGAAGGACATTAACTCATAGTCATTTATTACTAAGGATCTACCTATATATTGACAGTATGAAAATTAACGATTCTGTATTAATATTCATGATTGCACACTACATCAGACTAGAAGCGGAGTAACGAGTCTGCAGTTAGCAGATTACGCTCGCAGTTTCAAGTTCCATCAACTATTTGCATATTGTATACGTGAAAATGTTCACGTATTTCATTCAAACTAGTGGACCCGCAGTAGTCGAAATTCGACTATAATTAATTGAAATAATAAGTTTCAACATTATTATGGTACTATTGTTACAGATTTCGCCAAGACTACACTATAAACAAATACTTGTACCTAATATTAAAGATAAACATTACTAACCTATTCTCAATTTGACTACAGACTTTAAGCAATAACAAAAGTTCGACAATAAACAAAGAGTATATGTGTGTGTATGGTAGTGTGTGTAATGTTTTCTTTATTGATTTAATGTATCTTTTATGCATTATTTTAAAAAAATATTAGCATTGTGCACTTCCTCTCTATATTCTCTATAAGTTTGGAAAATTTCATACTACTCCGTCCGCGCAATTTTTGTAAAAAGGGATACAAAGTTTTTGCTTCACGCTATAGATATATTAATATATATTATATATATATTATATAGTTTCATTCAAATATCGAAAGCGCCATTTCTATAGTTTATTTAAAAATCTATGTAATGGTTTGCATTTAGGGCTTTTAAGGTTCGTTTTTATATAATCTACTGCGTATTTGGAAAAAATAATTTATCACGTACCAAAGGTCCGACTTGTAGATCATTATACACACGCACGCTCGTCATTTAACAAGAGTAATAAAAATAACAACAATTTTCATTCGGAATCAAGAAAACATATATAATCTAGTGCCTATTGATTTTTTTTTAAATGGAACCTATCACATTCTTTCTAAAGCAATAAATAATGAGAAAGAATAGTACCTACAGTTATGATAAAAGAACTAGATGAAGAAAGAGACACAAACACTAACATTATCGTGAAACTAGCCAAATGGTGTTTCGTTTATTTTTAAATCGTCTGTTCACAGTTCGGGTACATATTGTTCTTATGTGCCGGTCCGATAACTTTCTTTATTCCACGCGACCGTTAGACAAGGATAAATTATCCCACAAGTTTGCGGCAGTTTATGGACTAGTTATATTGATGACCAGGCTATGAAAAGAAAACATTTACTAAAAGCGCTGCGTTAAAAAAATGCCTTTTTTTCATTTGTGAATTACGATTACACTTAGGCGTCTTAATATTTTAACACGTTGACTGCGTTATGCGACTTTAAAAGCCCCACACGTGACTATTTCCTAATGCCGCAGTCAAAATTTTACGCTTGGTACAAGTCCACATTTCTATAAGTATGGGTATATTCCAAAACATTTTGGGGATTATCATTGGCTAAGTGCGAGTTTTTTAACGTTCTCGATAGCGTAGCTCATATTTGTATGGAATGGGATCGTTTGCGTACGTCTGACGCTAGGGGCGCTATTCCAATTGCATACAAAATTGGCTTAACTTTTACGCTATCGAGAACGTTAAGAAACTCGCACTAAGCACACATGTCTCATACGGTAAACAAGTTCAATCTTGCCTCGGAAAGACCTCATACGCATTGGCTAAAAATGCCTCACATAGCCTCGCAGTCAACGTGTTAAGCAACAGGCGCTTAACTTTTTTAGAAGAGACGTACAGTATGCGCGCATCCTTAAAATTTGTTTATGATAATACGTTATTTTCAGACGTCGGTAATTCATAAAAGGAACATTATATCGATGTTTGTAATTTTTAAACTAAATGTTTTTTTTTTTTTCGTTATGAAATTATTAGTTGGCAAGTTGAAGAGCAGCTGAAGTTTAAAATGCTATCAATTTATTTACAATGTACAGTAAGCACAAGTACAAAGAAGGAGAAGAGTGTGAAGATATACTCTATAGGTACTCTATAGGTATAGTCTACGATATAGATATGTTTGAAGTCGTCGTGGCCTAAAGGATAAGACGTCCTGTGCATTCGTATCTAACGATGCAACGTTGTTCGAATCCCGCAGGCGGGTACCAATTTTTCTAATGAAGCACGTACTTAACAAATGTTCACGATTGACTTCCACGGTGAAGGAATAACATAGTGTAATAAAAAATCAAACCCGCAAAATTATAATTTGTGTAATTACTGATGGTAAAACCTCTTGTGAGTCCGCACGGGTAGGCACCACCACCCCGCCTATTTCTGCCGTGAAGCAGTAATGCGTTTCGGCTTGAAGGGTGGGGTGGCCATTGTAACTATACTGAGACCTTAGAACTTATATTTCAAGATGGGTGGCGCATTTACGTTGTAAATGTCTATGGGCTCCAGTTACCACTTAACACCACGTGCGCTTTGAGATCGTCCACTCATCAAAGCAATATTATTTGCATATATTATTTTATCCCTGTAGAGTTGAAATTTTCAAAGATACTTCCTGGCTGGATGCTGTTAACAGCATTTATGTTAGCATAAAAAGCATCAAGAGCCAATATTTGAAGTAGCCACTAACCACTCAACACCAAGAAGGCTGTGAGCTCGTCCACTCATCTAAGCAATAAAAAAAAAAATAGCAATGTATATTCAAGCAGAACTTTTGGTTACTTTGCGCCCTCTATGTGTTGTAATTTATTCGAAGCATTCGTTTAATTTCTAACTTAATATAAAATATGGATAATGTTGAAGAGCCCGAAGTTAATTTTGAAGTTCGTGTGAACAACAAAAACTTATCTAACGAAGTTCGTAAGCACATAATTTATCGTTAAAGTATTCTTTTTTGAAGTTTACAGGTGGAATTTTTGAGCAACATACAGTTATAAAAAAATTTATTGCATTATTCTTCATTATCATGTGCTATAAAATTATTTAATGGCGCCATTGTAATAGCGAAAAATAGCTACCTCAAATTATTATACATCGTTTGCAAATGACAGGCTTTAAGATACAAGTTGAACAAAAAAAAGAACAATCTATAGAAGTATAGGTATATATAAAAATGAATTGCTGTTCGTTAGTCTCGCTAAAATTCAAGAACGGCTGGACCGCTTTGGCTAATTTTGGTCTTGAAATATTTGTGGAAGTCCAGAGAAGGTTTAAAGGTAGATAAATATGAAAATTCTTGGAATTAAATAAAGTTTAAGTCTTTTATTTATCGATTGAGGCACTACGAAGTCTGCCGGGTCAGCTAGTAGTACCTATTGTATGAAAACTAGTCTATTTCTAAATATGTATATTTTTTTTATTGCATAGATGGGTGGACGAGATCACAACTCACTTGGTGTTAAGTGGTTACCGAAGCCCATAGACATCCACAACGTAAATGCCGCCACCCACCTTGAGATATGAATTCTAAGGTCTCAGTATAGTTACAACGGCTTCCCCCACCCTTCAAACCGAAACGAATTACTGCTTCACGGCAGAAATAGGCGGGGCGGTGGTACCTACTCGTGCGGACTCACAGGAGGACCTACCACCAGTAATTACGTAAATTATAGTTTTGCGAGTTTGTTACATGATATTATTCCTTCACCGTGGAAGTCAATCGTGAACATTTGTTAAGTACGTATTTCATTAGAAAAATTGGTACCCGCCTGGGATTCGAACACCGGTGCATCGCTCAACACGAATGCACCGGACGTCTTATCCTTTAGGCCACGACGACTTTTGTACTGACTATATGTTTAGAGGTATATTATGATTAAACAACATAGACCCTAAGCTTCAAATATTGGCACTTGATGCTTTTTATGCTAACATAAATGCTGCTAACAGCATCCAGCCAGAAAGTATCTTTGAAAATTTCAACTCTACAGGAATTAAAATAATATATGCATAGTTGTATGGAATAAGCGGGTGTTTTAGGAGTTTAAAGTTTATATGCTAATTCTTTTTTCTTTCTAATTTGTCCTGGAACTAGTTTAAGAAAACTTAATATACTTAACTAAAATTAAATAAAAGGTAGCTTTGCTAAAAATCGAGTTTAAGTCCAATAACAATTTAATAAAAAAGAAAATGTTTGTTTATGCTGCTATCGGATAAAAATGTACAATTTTCATTACGAAAAAGAAGTCAAAACATTAGTACTGTTACAAAATTCAAAGTAACTAAAACCCCGGGGTATATCTAGTCCAATTTTTGTTTTTGTATCTTGATGACAATACTATACAGTTTCCAATCTATTAGCATTTTCTTAAAAAGGATGACTAGCTAGAAAAAACTGAACCCAGAAAATTTTGAAGTTTAACGAGTTTCTCGAGCATGAAGATCACTTACAGTGCTTAAGTCGCAGACGTAAACCCTGAGGCTTAGAGGTCCAGTGGAATTAATTTCATCTGATTTTATTAATATTCTGGCTAGAGATTTTTAATTTGATATTCTTTTTATTTAATAAACCAGCTGACCCAGCAGACTTCGTAGTGCCTCAATCGATAAATAAAAGACCTAAATTTTTGTATAAAATAAACTTAAAACAAACAAAAGCAATCCGTCCGACGGGAGACACATTAAAGAAAAACCAAAATTGTTATTTTTATTGACTTCTGAGCATTTTCATATTTATTTAATTTTTAACCTTCTCTGGACTTCCACAAATAATTCAAGAGCAAAATTAGCGAAATCGGTCCAGCCGTTCTCGAGTTTTAGCGATACTAACGAACAGCAATTCATTTTTATATAAATAAATAAAAAGTCATTGTCCAAGTTTCAGTTAAGCTATTACCGGAGTTCGCGGTTGTTCCTTATCCTACTTACGTTGGGATACCCGCCCATCAGACCTGAATACATGATTCTCCATGGCAGCAATAGACAGAGTAGTGCTACTAAATGTGCACACAAGAAAAAAGAGAACGAATAAGAGGCAAAGAGAATTTTCACTTAAATTCATTGTCCCTTTTCTTTAGCGCTGGAACAAATCGATTACAATCTGAGTAGAAAGTTGTAGATGGGCTTTATGAACAAGATAAAGAGATTCGATTTGAAATTGATGACCAGGTACCTTGCCGCGAGGTGAATTAATACACGCCTGCGTCTTAATAATGAAAGTAAATTATGAGATCACTTTACTTTTATACATCAATGTATGAGTTTTATGATCATACAACTGGAAAATGCGTGTATTTCTGATGAAAATAATATGCATTTGTTTATCTATGAAGTTGCCGTTTTACAATACTGGCCATTTGAAACGTAACTTATATATGCTTTGAAATAAATTTTAAATTCAAATGAATTTTATTTAAATAATGCAGAATTCTATTTTCAAATTCAATCATTCGTTTTTTGATTAACGTCTGGGGGTATACGACAAAGGGAAGATCTTCCATCACGCTGATGTAATTGCTAGCGATCCAAATTTTGTTGTTTGAAATTCGTATGTATTACAAGCTACCTTGAAAATTTAATACCTCGTGTTGCCTGAAAATAAAAAAATATAACTACTCGTATAACTTAACTCGCATTGGGGAAGGCCTATGTCCAGCAGTGGGCAAATAAAGGCTGATGATGATGATGATGAAGTATAACTTTCTGCATGCCAAATCGAATTTCGTGGTTAACCACCTAATATAGTGGTACTATCGAGGTACTCTAATGTCGTTTCTGTAAGGTAGCTAACGTAACTCTTAGACCAGGAGTATTGTATACATAATTACATCAAGTTTTTTATAGTATCAATCTTTGGAGTCAAAATGAAAGATATATACAACTTAGCTATAATACTTGTCGACACTCTGGACCATGCTTATTAGTTAAACACAATATTAATTGACTCAGTAGATTGACTTCTGTAACAATCAATGTCTACAGTTTACTTCTTATCAATCAACAATCACACCTTACCACTTCTCGTCTCTTAGGCTAAGCAGCCAAAAATAATATCTTGTGTGTGTTCGGTCTAAACCTTTAATTCAGGAAAATTCTTGCGTGAATTGTTTAAATTTTAACACATTACTGCAGATACTTAACAATATTTGGATCCGGAAATCCTCTTCCCGTTTTTGGTAACTCAGTTGTCAGCGCAGACTAATGCTGTATAAACAATATGAACAGTAGATAAGTATACGATTTCTGGAACCGTAATGAAACATAAATGGTAACATTTCCTAACTAAATATACAGTTTCAGCAAGTGGTTAGGCGTTTCTTACGTGAGCATTTCGAAGTTGCAAGTCATACTTAATGCATGGCTTATTAGTAAAGTTGGAATTTATGTGCGTAATTACTTATTAATGTTTCCGAACTGAGGCGTATAACAATAAAGAATTCACGTAACGTAACATATTATGTTGTACCTATTTAGTGCAACGTGTTTATAAATTTGGGTATTGCTCATGGAAAATTTTATTGCTTAGATGGGTGGGCGTGCTCATAGAACACCTGGTGTTAAGTGGTTACTGGAGCCCATAGACATCTTCAACGTAAATGCGCCACCCACCTTGAGATATAAGTTCTAAGGTCTCAGTATAGTTTCGACGGCCGCCCCACCCTTCAAACCGAAGCGCATTACTGCTTCACGGCAGAAATAGGCAGGGTGGTGGTACCTACCCGTGCGGACTCACAAGAGGTCCTACCACTAGTAATAAAAGATACTAAATATTAAGAGTAGCTACAGAACATGTTAACTTAACAATTTTTCATTATTAAACGACTTCGCATCAATAAAGGAATAATTCTAGTTTTTTTGGCCGTATGCTATGCACTGCAGAGCTTTTAATCCAAATAAGTAGAAAATTATTTGGACAAACCTTATCTATATCTCTAGATAAGGTTTCTGGCATAGTACCATGAATATATTATTATGTCAAATCGTTTCAACTAATGAGAATACTTATTATTCATAGCCTGTTACCAGCCTGGATTTCAATGTAACTTAAAACATGAACATTGTCAAATTGTACCTATATACTATAGTACAACAGTTTGTATTGTAAAATGAACAAACTATCGTACACATAAATCAAATCCAACAGAGTTAGGTCAGACAGTGAGTCCCATTTAGTCGTACTTTAATATATTATGTTACTCCATAACATTGTTTATGAAATATGTTCGTACAAATATATTCTGTTTTTCCGAGCCCTTGTTTATGAGCGAAGCAAGCGTTTCGCATTTCACGAGATACAATTATTTTACATTATATACAGGGTGTGAAGATATCATTCCTGAACCCGAACCGGAGAACCATCCTAACGTAAACGAAAAATAATTTCCATTTGCTAGGTTAAGCAAAAATACTTTAACTTCATCCAGGAAATCAACAATTTGACGCGATGGAAGCTTGCAAATGCCCTCAGGACTTCCTCGATAATGTTGATACACAGTGCACACTGACAATTTTGGGCTGATAACATAAGATAAGTTAGTCAATGATCAAAATATTTAATAGAGAAAATCGAGTTTCAAATGTTTTTATCAAAAGTTTAAATTTTCGTCCGTAAAAAACATAGCATTAGCGTGAAAATATGTTTGTGACGATTTGTGATTCTCAAAGTTTACTCCGTCCCCGAGGTCGCATTGTTCGTCCTTAAAATTATTTTGAGAGGGGAGCATTCGTTTGATCATTTAAGGCGTTGGTTCTCACAACATGACCGTGGCGTATTTCCTCGATGATGAAATTCGTGAAGGTTCAACTGCGATCACTAGGAAAATGTGACTACCGTCAGACGTATAACTGGCTTAAAGCTTTTTATTTTATTTTATTGCTTAGATGGGTAGACGAGCTCACAGCCCACCTCGTGTTAAGTGGTTACTGGAGCCCATAGACATTTACAACGCAAATGCGCCACCCACCTTGAGATATAAGTTCTAAGGTCTCAGTATAGTTACAACGGCTGCCCCACTCTTCAAATCGAAAAGCATTACTGCTTCACGGCAGAAATAGGTGGGGTACCTACCCGTGCGAACTCACATGAGGTCCTACCACCGGTAAACGTGAATGAACATGAATGTTTTGTGGTACAAATCAATTGTTGAACTAGAGCAAAAATATGGAGTAGTATCAGATGTTATTTTTAAATCGCTTGAATACTTAACAGAAACTTAAAATTTAAGGGTTGATAAAGAAATATATTTCTTTGTTTTTTAAATTTAGTCATTAATTTCACGTATGCACCCTGATTCGCATAAACAACACAACACAACTACATTAAAATATTCAGTGAGAACGGAGTTTATAACGATGAATTTAAAAGAACTGCAAAATCAAAATTCATAGTCATGAAGTTAATTTCTTTTGATAAAATCAACCAAACTCGTAGGCAATTAAGATAATTATTCCTATTGTATCTTGCAAGCTAACGTGATAAAACATAATTAATAATGTCTCAAATGTTCTGCCTGTTCCGAGACCATTTTATTAGATTACCTACACCTCCAGTAATAAGCCGAGGGATTGAGATTGTCAGAGAGCAAATGGAATTCTGTGTCCTGAATTAACTTAATTGAAACGAGACAAGCACATAGGATCTTTGTTTTTGCGTTTAATAATTCACAAGCCTCCAGAGCATCGCTTAGAATTAAAAATAGGTTTCCTCATTTTCGCTTGCTGCTCTTTGTACTTTTTATATTCTAGAAGGAATTTAAAAAAGATTAATTTTAAACAGATATTTATAAACTAGATGATGACCCAGCTTTGCTCGGTTTTTTTTTTGATAACGCCATCTTGTTGTGTCTTTAAAGCGGTTAGTTGCCCTCAATTAAGAAAAATAGTATTATTATTCGCCAATAGATGCCGGGAAGAGTTGATTATTGAAAACACGAACAAAACAACATTTTCTGAAAATAAATCGTAGCTAGATCGATTTATCGCCCCCGAAATCCCCTGTATACTAAATTTTATGAAAATCGTTGGAGCCATTTCCGAGATTCTGATTATATATATATACAAGAATTGCTCGTTTAAAGGTATAAGATAGTAAGTAGGATATAAGGTACACCATATTTTTTGGAAAGGTTCCAACCGAAAAAAAAGTCATTTAAATTGCTTAAAAATAGGTTTCGTTACAGTTGCTCTTTGAGTATATTTAGTTCAATAAACAACAGATTTTGTAACTTAAATTGCTAAAGTGGAAACTTTTCTATTACATACATATTCCTTTTTAGTCTTTAGCAGAAATAATCAGGCAAAACGATACCGCAGCGTTCGCAAACCATCTATTTTAAACTCACACATTTAGGTACTGATTTATAATTTTAATTCTGATTCATTTCATCCAATACCTTTCCAATTTATATAGATATGTGCGTTTTATTTTTCAATTCAAGTTTACATAATAAAATATCACAATTAAAAAAATATATATATTAAATTGAAAAAGTTAAAATCGCATTAGCACAGATTTTATATTATGATCGTCACAGTTTGCCCGACAGACAATGAAGACAACTTAATGAAAAATACAAAAGAAATCTTTCTCGAGTGTGCCTAATTCAATGTGCCTTATCATTTGTCGCAGGCTTTGATAGAACAAAGCTAATTTTCTACGTGTTTTTCTTTCACCAAAGAACATCGCATTGTGTAATCGTCGACTGAGCGGTAAATGTTTTGGATTTCATTGTCTCTCGATATCATTGTTAATGCTAAATAAAAGAAATTTCTGAACATGACGTTTTAACTTCGACAATTCTTTATCTTAAGCTTCTCGTTCATCGACCATATTTAACATTTATTGTATTTTAATGTTATTTTTTAAATTCTGTTATTTTAAACAGAACCAAATTGTTACACCATAGTGTACAAATTAAATTGAGTTGTTTATTTTACTGATGAATTAATATATACTAGAGGTCCCGCAGTAGTCGAAATTCGACTATAATTAATTGGAATTGTAAGTTTGTACACTATTATGATTGTATTTTATACTTCTATAATCACAAATTTCGCCATGACCATAGATTATACACTTAATATAGCCATGACTACACTATAAACAATATTAACAAAGACAAACAATATTTAATCTATTCTCAATTTGACAACAGACGTCAAGAACAAAAATTTGACAACAAATAGTATGCATGCGTGTGTGCGTCGAATACGTGGTATGTAGGTGTGTAATGTTTTCTTTATTGATTTAATGTATCATTTATGCATTATTTAAAAAAAAAATTGCATTGTGCACTTCTTCTCTATATTCTCTATAATTGTGGAAAATTTCATACTCCTCCGTCCGCGCCATTTTCGTAAAAAGGGATACAAAGTTTTTGCTTCACGTATTAATATATAGATCACAGCGTAGACATACTGCCTGAAACATGAGTTTGAAGTTTTTTAATAGCTTTGAGGGGAAAAAAGCTTACGTTTACTACTCCATAGACAAAACAAGTTATTGTTAGATGCAATGTCACATTGCTAAAACTGCTTCCCTATTCCTCAAACTGCTATGCGGATATCAATAACGCTTTTGAAGATAGAAAATAAAAAATACAAACCTAAGTTAGACCATAATATCAATAGTTTAAACGTAATTTGGGGGTACCGGTAAATTTATAAATTTATATAGTGTATTTATGTAAATTACATTTTTTATATATAGCTTAGATTAGTGGACGAGCTCACAGCCCACCTGGTGTTAATGGTTACTGGAGCCCATAGAGATCTACGACGTAAATGCGCCACCCACCTTGAGATATAAGTTCTAAGGTCTCAGTATAGTTACAACGGCTGCCCCACCCTTCAAACCGAAACGCGTTACTGTTTCACGGTAGAAATAAACAGGGCGGTAGTACCTACTCGTGCAGACTCAAAAGAGGTCCTACCACTATTTATATTGAAAAACAACGTCCAAGGTATGACAACAGGAAAATGGCACGTGAAGATTTCATGAATGTAACCCATGAATTTATCGCTCATTAGATTCGAGTGGCTCAAGCACACAATGACCTTGATGTGTCTCGTTAAAAATAGATGCATCGCCGCCCAGGATGGCGACAAAGCTCTGTTATTTCCACTGAATCCAATTCTCGATTGCAGACGAGATGAAATAATTTATATATGTATAATTACAACCTTGCCTCACCTACGACACAATCCGTTCAAAGTCTTGTACTCAAAACTACGTGTATAGTTACGGAGCTCTGAATCAATATCTGTTTTCATTAAAACTTAATAAGGCGTGTTGATTAGACTCCGCCCACAAGGTGTCGTCTGTGCCCGTCTCCAGCATTTATCCGCGCCCTGACAAACGATGCGATGCATTAATTGAGATTGAACTGACAATCGATTAAGATATATGTATGTCACGTTGTGCTATTTCATTATTCTTCTTCTTCTGAGTCGGTCTCTTCATTGCTGAAGATCGTGTCTAGTTCGAAATGTTGTCCACTTGCTGCACTACACTTTCCTACGTCTTCAACCTGACCAACTACCATCAGGTTCTCTAAGTTATCGGGGTATCTACGATCGATGTGACCGAAGTACGTGAAAATACGTTGGAATACATAATAATTCTGTTTCATTACCTTGTGCCTTTCACACCTGTATACTGGCTTTGTTACTCTTGTATATGTTGGAGAATGCTGAAGTATTAAATTTTTATGAGTTTAAAACGAATAGGAGACTTTGTTAAAATATCGATTGTTTTGCTAATTTTGAAATAGTGTCGCGTCACTTAGTAACGGAAATTTTTGTTGATGTTATTTTACGGTTTCATTAGTCTTACGACTGCGTTACGTAAATTGCAACATCCATCTTGAGATCAAAGATTCAATGGAACCGGATTTATAATTGTTAAAATTCGAACAAATTATTCTTTAGCAATAGAATTGAGTAAGATGAAGGAACAAGGTTCCTTACTGCCAGTTTTAACAGAAATTTAAAAAAAAATTATGTTTGGCTTTCTTAGAAGATATTGTTCCTTTATTATGAACTAGAACGTGAACTTAGATTATAATCGTAATAATTTAAAAATATATTATAATTGTCCGTGGATTAAACCCCTGCATAATCTTGGCGTATGATCAAGAATACACCGGGCGCTTTATTTTTTATTTATTCCAATTGCGGGTACTCTAGAAAGGACGAACCCGAAATCCATACAAACTTGGGCCTGGCGTTACAGTGCTAGAATTTGGGCATAAGATACAATACCTAAGAAGGTTTCATGAGCCCAATTTTCAGGTCTCCCAGCAATGGCCAACTTGGTAAAATCAGACAATGTTTACATTTTAGGTTATGTTTATTGTTCGAGATATTTTAATAAAAACGATATTTTTGAGGCTGTTTCCTACTAAAGATGAGTAATTTTTTACGAAACCTGTTGCAGCAACAGGTTGCTTTAAAATAAAAATGGAACCTGTTACGAGAAATCGCGCGTTAGGTTGTTTACGAAAACGAATGAAAGCCAAAAATTAAAAACAACGTAATGCGAAACGCGCTGCGCACGAAATGATTTTTTTAAGGGATTTTATGTCCTGGTAACTAAGACCTTTAGGTCAGTCTTATTTTAATTTTAATGAAAACTTTTTTATATGAAAAACTATATTTATATGATAACTTTTTTATATAAAATATAAATCATTACGTGCTCCCATATTATCTCATCACATTTCATTTCATATTATTTCATGCCTTTTTTATTTTTATTTTTTATTGCTTAGATACCCATCGAGAGCTTACAGCCCACCTGATGTTAAGTGGTTACTGGAGCTCATAGACATCTACGACGTAAATGCGCCACCCACCTTGAGATATAAGTTCTAAGGTCTCAGTATAGTTACAACGGCTGCCCCGCCCTTCAAACTGAAACGCATTACTGCTTTACGGCAAAATCCAAAATATCTTCAGTTGGCAACATTAAAGATAACATAACACGATTTGATACATTTGTGTTTTTCTATGGCATAGTCACATTAATATAAAAATGCAAAACTACCCTTTCATGCTATATTTAATGTTGTCAGTTGTAGATATTTTGAATTGCCGCCATTGTAAGTAGTTGTGTCACGATTCGATGGCTATACTCTAGTTAAGTCTATTTACATTGATTAAAATACCTATAAAAACAGTCATTTATCCTAAAGCAAAAGAGTATTAATTATTTTTTACACTTGATTTCCACTAAATCGATCCTATTTTATGGATGTTCTAATTCTAATCCGCACGTTTGTGGAGCTAGTTACGTATATTGAAATAAGTGTTGCAGATGTTTACAAAGATTGTTTAAAACAAAAAATTGAATTCAACTTATTTTCTACACTTGGCCATTGTCAATGAAGCTAAGATTTTAATAGGTTAATCAAGCAAAATAGACGAATTTTTTGGTACATATCCCATTCGTGTAACGCTTAGGCCCAAAATGGGGTTTCTCCTTTATTTGTTTAGAATTTACAAACATAATATGTACGATGTTAGGGCGTCTTGTGAGCCCACACGCGTTGGTACCACCACTTTCCTTATTTCGGCATCGAAGCGGTAATGCTTTCCAGTTTGAAGGGTAAGTCAGTTATTACACAATAGTATTGATACTTAGAACTCATGTCTCAAGGTGGGTAGTGGCATTTACGTTGTTAATACATATGGGCTCCTGTAATCCCTTAACGCTAGATAGGACGTGAGCTCGTCCACGCATCTAGGTAATAAAAAGATGTGTATAAATTGTTGTAATGTGTAAAATGTATGTAAAATAAATACCAAAATAATTATTGTAGAGTTGATAAGAAAATTCTTTGAACATCAAGACAATTGTGTGTTCAATTACTCAATAAGTCCCTTTTTTATTATCTATTTGGGTCATTGAGCTCATGGCCCACCTGCTACTGAGTGATTACTGAAGCCCATAGACATCATAATGCTAATGCTTGGCAGCCTTGAAACATGAGGTCGAAGTCTCGATTGTGTTGTATATAACACATGGCTACTTGCGGTAGAAATAATCAGGATGGCGATGGTGCTACCTGGTGGCTTCCAATACTGCCTAGCACCAGTAAAAACCGGTTGGTGATAACAGTACTTTAGTTACTCTCCACACTAATGATTCCACAATGAATCCTTAGTCGCCTTTACGACACCCACGGCAAGAGACGAAATGTAATTAATCTAGGTAAAAAAAAGTAAGAATACTTTAATTTTCTCATTAGTGTGTCTCGAAATGTGTACATTTTATAATTAACACAGAGAATGAAAATTACCTAAAAATTACTTACAGCAAATATGTAGTAAGTAATAAGGTGGCTAATAGTTATTAGGTATTTTTAAAAGTATTTTTTCCAATTATTATCTGTAGATTATCGTTCATAAATAAAGAGTAAAGAATATTATGTTTTCGTTTCTATCAAAAAGTCATGAGTTATTTACGAATTATTCCATGAAAATTTCCGTATATTTATCGTAACGGCTGTAAATTACAGTATGGGAAAACGCATTAATCTAATAACGTGCTTCGTTTTGCTTTATCGTCGTTTCTTTCGACAGTAAAAAATAACTTCGTTATTCAGTATGCGCGGTGACAGATCAATGGTTTCTTTGAACATTTATACGAAGACATTAGTAATTATTTTTAAAAACTTAAAAAAACGGTTTTTTATATTTTAAAGAAGTTTTCTTGATTCGAATAGGAAAAAGACAATTACTTTTTTTTTTATTGCTTAGATGGGTGGACGAGCTCACAGCCCACATGATGTTAAGTGGTTACTGGAGCCCATAGACATCCACAACGTAAATGCGCCACCCACCTTGAGATACAAGTACTAAGGTCTCAAGTATAGTAACGACGGCTGCCCCACCCTTAAAACCGAAACGCATTACTGCTTCACGGCAGAAATAGGCAGGGTGGTGGTACCCACCCGCGCGGACTCACAAGAGGTCCTACCACCAGTAAAAAGTTACTTATGATAATAGTTAAATATAAGATGTATGAAATAATTGTAATACAGCAAATAATATTTATTTTAGAAGAAAGTTCCAATTACGATCTATTTTATAATACGATACGGTATATCTTACGACAGATTACGATTTTTCTTAAATTTAATGAATGTCTTTTCAATTAATTATACCACTATAGATGACAATAATAATAACTACACTACTAATTTAAAGTCACTTCCTGGTGTTTCTCCAGCGCTATGATTTGTTTGCTTTAAAACTGAAAAACTATCAAATAGAGAGCAAATCGTAGTGAAGTCGTCAAAGTCTAAAGCGCCAGGTTTTCTTGTAGCCATCGATGGGATTATTTCGCTTTCAAAGGCAGTAGGCAGATATCAATCATTCGTTACAAGTTACTAATGCTCAGTCCGCATTGGGTCGGGATTCAGATCCGGTGGTAGATTCTGCGAAGCACTGCTCTTGCTGGGGTCAACGTTAGTAAGCACTCTCAGTTGAACCTAGGGAGCTCATCCTAAATAGAAACGCATTAAAAATAACACACGAGACATTGCAGACATAGAAACATGACGACCTTAGTATATGTATACGTTCGTACAACATATTTTCTCGCAGGCACTTGAAATTATTCTCGCGCAAAACGTAAATTGTGGTATAAAAAAATTACGTGCTCATGCAAAATTTTCACGGGAAACTGGGTTATCTGAACGGTATTTTTGATGACACAATTTTGGAGGCACTTAAATGGCGATATCATATCTGTAGATGTTATTCGGTGCGTGACGCAATCCCACACGCTTGGGTTAAGGGCCCACGTTTTATCACTTTTGAAACTGTATTTAACTGTCTAATATTGTAATAACGAAAATATGCATTGATGTACTCAAATTTTATATGCAAATTTAATCAGGTCGGTGGCTGTGAAACTATCTTGCTTGATAGTTTTGTTGCTAAAAAATCTGTTTCGTTATGTCGCGCAGGTTTTCAAATTGCCTAAGGTAGAATCTGGAGTTTAGTTAGGTATAAAAATCTCTGAAGATATCATTATTACGGGCGAATGATGGGAAATTAGTGCCCAATATGTATAAATTGCATATATTGGGTACTATCATTATATACATCATATATATTTTATTACTTTATAGCGATATTTGCTCGTCACTCACTCCCTATGTAATCAAAATTGACAATGGCAAACGAAAAGACTGCGCGATAAGATTCAGGCTCCCCAAGGGAAAGGCAATTCTAGATATAGCTAAGAACTTAATCAAAAGGCAACAGCATCCGTAGTGATTTAGATTCCGACTTTTCTCCCACGAAGCAGATAAGTTGAAATTGCACGGTAAGCCTAAAACTGAGAAGAGTAGCAATCGAGAAATATTAATTTACTATGCACGAAAGACGTTTTAAAATGCGGCCTGAGTTACCATTATTTTTATAGTGCTTATTAATTATGGCAAAAACGACTAATGCGCAAAGTCTATGCCAGCTGCCCCAAGATCTATATAATAAACATTAAAGTTCTTTCTCTTCCATTTTTTTCCATAGTTCTAAATCAAACACCTTAAGATATAGTCTTACGTCATTTATGCCAAAAAACGGCATGTTGAAGCACACGTCCACGAACGCAACAAGACAAAAAAGTATGTCTACATTTTTTTATAATAAAATAAATCGTAATCGGAACTTTCTTGAATAATAATAAATATTATAAATATAATTTTTTTGTTGGTTGAATTGATTTGGGCGGCAGAGCTAAAGGCCTATCGGATATTGAATGATCTCGTCAGCCCATAGACGTAAGTTCCCCTTTTCAGGCCGAAATGTTCGTTGTATTGGTGTAACAGTTACAAATAATAAAGAAGGAAAGCAGAAGGCAGAAGAACGAAATAGCGAATAAATTAGAATTCGTAGCTTAAATAAGAACTGAGGATTTTAAGCATTTTAATTCGAATAACAATTATAATATTGCACTCCGCCAAGTTGCTGTTAAAATTTTATAAAAAAAATGCATTCTCGCATAAAAGCGCAAACTTATCAAAAGATTTCGTAATTTAAGAAAGAAAATTAATGGGCATCGTAAACATAAATAAAAACTGACATACACAATCCTGACATCAAATTACTTTTTTATTATATTTATTGGCCGTTATTTTTAAACATCCAAATATCACTTAATATCTATCTATCACTGTAATTTAATTATTTTATATGTATTATGCAGTATATTAGTTTTAGCCTATTTATTACTTAGCAAACAGGGTCACCGTTGTATTATGAGATCGGATTTCGTATTTTTGTCAGATATTTTGTAATTACGAAAACCTAAGTTTACTTTTCTTTTTTCGTACTTAATTCACTTATTTAAACTATGTTGTTTCTACACTGGTGTCTAAGGCAGACTATAAAGCTGATTACTGATCAAAAGCTGATTACTAAATTTGACAGTGCTATTGCCACTCTATTGATGTTAAAATCTGTTACTAGATTAAGTAGTTTCTATTAGCAGTAAGAAAGACACAATACGAACCCATCGATCACGCCTATTTCGACCTCTAAGCTATCATGCACCGTTGAAGAGCGGTAAAACTAGTTTTCAATGTAATTCGGATGTACATGGTATCCAAATCTGAACAGTAACATTTGGAAGGAATGCATGACGTAGCGTAGCGCAACGCTGAAAGTGCACTGGATCGGATATGAGTGGTTCCAGGTAAAACCGGTAAATTCCATTTGGCGAGTATCCATCGCATACGAGAGAATAAAGTTCTCGTGAAAGCTTTATATACTCAACGAAAACCATCATCTAACCACAATGTCCACTTAAAATGTTGGTCTGAATTATTGAATGCCCAGCCTCAATCAACGCGGCCTGATTTGTCAGCGGTCTGTCTTCACTATGAGTCATTAGGATAGTAATGACTGCATTAGTTCGTACGCATAAACATATAAAATATGTACAAAATAAAATATTCAATATTTTATAGAAGAAAAATATGCAATATAAAATATATTGTATAGAAGACTACAACAGCTTACATTTTCAGCTAATTTCAATTTGAATTAATCCAATGATTTCAATTTATTTTAAAATAACGAATGGCGTGTATTTTTTCTTCTACCTCATACCTCAATTCATGTTGTGATTAATAATAACTCAATGCCGAGTGGATTGTGAGCTTATTATACTACTAGCGACCCGCCCTCGCTTCGCTTCGGAAACGTTAAAACACACATGAAACCAAAAAAATAAAATTAAAAAAAATTAAAAAAAAGTAGCCTATGTTCATCAGGGTCAATGTCGGCTTCTAATGGAAAAAGAATTTTTCAAATCGGTCCAGTAGTTTCGGAGCCTATTCGAAACAAACAAACAAACAAATCTTTCCTCTTTATAATATTAGTATAGATCAGTTATTATTTTATTGAAGATTTTATCTCTAAGCATTACGTAGAAAGTTGCCTTTAAAAGCAAATAACCTCAATTAAGTCAATAAAAAAAAATTTTTAGATGAAAATTTTTCGTTTCAACTAAAGTTAATAGAATATGTATGTGTAAAATTGAACACGAAATTGAAAGGGAAAGAGGTAATCTGTACAGAAAGCACGTGTCGTTTCGCATTTGGAGAACAGCTACGTATTGGCAGCTTTACTTGGAAAACTGCTCTCAGTAAAAAGGTTCGCTATAAGTTTATCATTCTCCAATAGACCCTCGAAATTGCAAGTAACAAAAATGTAATAAAATATTACTAACACTGTGACTACTACTTCGCGATTACTATTTATGTTATGTATTGTGAAACAAAATAACCTTTTATATTTGATATTATATTATCCATATTTAACCTAATTATACTAAATAACAATACATTTAATTTCAGAATTGTCGGGTTAAGGCGTAAGAGTCTAAAAGTACGAACTCATTCCGACTTAACAAGCTACGTTATAAATTGAAAAATAAAACAGATCCAAAAACTTTCATATGAATTAAAAAAAAATTAGGAAACTTACCAAAAAAATGTTAATAATTTGAACGGTTTCTAACAGGAAAACATAACTACATCTACTAAACACCTACTAAACATATCAGTCTATCAGAAACGCTAAGCAGTTTGAGATTTGTTTTTTTATTTGCGCAGAATATTTAAATGGCAGATATTCGGATTTTTAAACATTCACTCATCGATTTTACATCTACTTGAAACATGATTTCATTGTAATTTCAAAAATCGCGTACATTCGGATGTGATTAAAAATATCATTGGATATAGAGCATCAATCAATCAGTGTACAATATCAAAGATACTATCAATGCGCGAACTACAAACAATGAAACAATATCTAAAATTAGTTTAGTTTTGAGGTTTATTTGATGTCTAAATATACTTTTGTAACAACATGAATGTAAATCATATACACATCGACAAATAAATATGAACCTCGAAAATACCTGAGTGTTTGACATCTGAATATGCCTTTTTTTTGTAGGGTTTTATTTCTTACCTATTTAATATATATACTATAATGATATTGAATACATACTTCAGAATGAATAAACAATAAAATACTTAATTGCGTTTTCTGTGACATAATAAGAAAACAAAATTTAAAGCCATAAATTAATATTTTAAACAGTATACAAAATTGAACTCTCTTTTCACTGAATGACAGACAGGTGAGTGATTTCGTTTAAGAATTTATTTATTTATTTAATCAACAATGTTTGAACAGCATTTAACTAGACACTGTATGTTTTCCCAAACATGAGCCAATTAAAGAAACACATTATGTTTCCAAAAAATGTTAAAATAATTAATGAACACAGGTAGTCCAACTAAGGCAAAGGTAAGGCAGTTAAATAGGTAGATGAATTTTGTCGACTGATAACTTGCAGAATAAGTTTAAATCTGATTGTGTTGTGTGATATAAAAAACTTTTTTTTATATAAATAGTTTTAAAAGTTTTAAATGATAAAGGTTTTTCTTTATATATACACATGTAGCTTTCTAACAAAGGTGCTATTTTTTCGTGCGTTTAAAACATAGACATTGACTTGTCTGATAATATATTGATAAACACATCACTATGTATGTAACACTGCATATGTTGTTTAATATTAGATTTCGATGTGTGGTTATCGCCTCCGGACAACAAAAACACGAAAAAATGTAATTGCCTTTAATATTTGTCGTTTCAATTATTCGCCAATAGAAACTTTGCAGGTTTTAATAGATTTTCAAATTTTAATTTTAAAGGCTTGTCAAAATGTATAGTGGTTTGGTGTACGGTAAAAAGAAAAGGAATCTAAAACAATGTGAGATGTTGAAAAGTGACTAGAATAAATGGATTTTGAAGTTTTATTAACTGCATTTATTGTGAAAGTTTTTTATCTATTTTATGAATTTTTTTTCTTTTGCTGCCTTTTAAATCAATGAAGAAATATTTTATACCATTTTTTTTTATGTCATATGGCAATGCTGTACGTTAATTTTATTCTCTATTTGCAAATATTATATGTTCTTTTAAAAAATAAACATAGATATTTTTAAGGGAATGGTATATTTAATTCCGCCTTCCTAAGTAACTTCGTATTGCAGCTTATTAGTCGAAATCGGTATAAAACGAAGACAAAATAGTGCATCCGTCAAGATTTTATAAAAGAATAGATAGACAGAATAAATAAATATATTATTATGTATTTATTATTAACAAATAAATTCTAAAATTCATTTTATCATGAAATTACAAAATACAAATAAAAAAATGCAATAACAATAGAAAAGTGAAATTGGAAAATATGAAAAAAATTAACTTGCCGTTTTTTTTCGGCGTCGGCTCAATGCATCAACTAATCCTAAGATTCATGAGACTACTACACCAAACTACTAGACTGCGGGCGGCGGACGGGACGTTTACCCCAACCACCACTTATCTAAACTTCATAGCAAAAAGTCACGGGCAACAAAAAAAAATCACTATAAGTCAAATCAGTCAAAAAGCATAGACTTTATTTTCACCTAGTATAGTGATTTATAACAGAAGTGTCGCGCGGAATGTTTACGGTTTCACGAGGGGCGCGTGTCGACAGCGGCGCGGAAGCGACGCGTCCATCGCGCTCAGCGCGCAACAGATAGTACCTAGAGGTACACATACAGTGCGGCCGGGGTGCTCGACAAGCGCCGGCGCGCGGCTTTCTTACCCGCGCCCGCCCTCTCCACCCGCTCTGACGTCACCGCAGAAACCTCCGAAAATCCTCAAAATCATATTTAATATTATAACAGTACGTAGCATCACCAATTCGGTCCTCTGATACGATGGAAACACGTGTTAGTTTAAATGTTATACTGAATCTTAACGTTTTCAATGTTGTATTATCCGATTTTTTCATGGCGACTGTCACTCATTCATGCTCGTAGAGACTATTGTATGTAATTGTAAACTAGATGTATGTAATTGAATAATTTTAAAATAGTAAATACGTATTTTTAGAAATTTTTAATGTACCTAACTCGCTAAGAACTAAACCAAACGTCATCGAAGTTACCATTTGTCTAAAAAAAATTTTTAGATTGTATTTATTGTTCTTCTCAGACGTGGTAACTTTACATTTTAAATCATCGTACATATACAGCAGATTTAGTGTTGGCCTCCCAAATTACTGTAACTATCATTTCAATTTAAGTTTTATTGCCTGTGTTGAGTGGACGAACTCACGGTATCTGGTCTAAGGTGGTTGCAAGGTAGCATAGACATCAATCACAACACGAACGCCGACGGTCGATGTTTTAATGGTATAACATAGCGACTGTCCAACATTCCAAAGCGGAACCGATTTAGTAATAATAATATGTTGAATGGTGGTATCTACCACGGCTATTCACGTTACGAATTAGGGGGGTATTCAATATCTAACTAGAAAAATAAGGTGTGGATTCTTACGTCTACGAACAGGTGACAATAGTAGGAGCTATCTTCCGATCAGTAAGTAGTAAGAAAAATTATAGAAATACGATCTACTAGGCTGAGATTTACTCTTATAACTTTTGAATCAGTTATAATTTCGTTTCATCGTCCTTCTCTTATGTTCAAATATTTGGAATTTTTTCCACTTCAAAACCTCTAGTTTCATTTTCGATTGAAACGCCGTTACCACCGTTGATTAATTCCCGGGCTATTCTTTGTCAAGTTTGTTTGTATGTATGCAAAATTAATTTTAATTGATCACAAAAGATTAAATTTCCCAATTATTAAAAAGTACAATTTCTCAGTAAGTACAGTTATGACCCAACGAGGTATCCCAGGACATCAACGACACAGCTTGGGTGGCCTGATGGAACGTACCGCCGTACGGAGACGACCGACATAGAGTCGTGGACTATCGCCTTGAGGACTACGTCGACTGGACGTAATTGGGGAGAGCTGTGAATCTGGTTGTAGTGTTGGCAGTGAAATCCCCTTCACCTTTCCTAGTTTCTATCTCTAGCGGAGATCGGGCGTCAGGCGAAAATGCAAGTAACGAATGGTGACTCCAGTTACCAAGCTCTACATAACCCACACGCTCTCTAGCCGTTGGGGCCTCCTAAGGTATTCAGCTACCGGACCGAAAAAAAAGTCACCACCACTCTACCGATTCCTCTGCTCTTAAGCAGTCATAATTTTCGATTTGGCGTAACACTTATATTTAGACTTTGGTAACCACTTAACACCAGTTGCACCGAAGAATATCAACACGCTTCACATACGTTCTACCACCAGTAATAAATATAAAAAAATAGTTGAAGTTTTTGATTGTTGAATGGTATCTACGCCTGTTTTGCTTACATATTTACAGGCGCTGTACCTTATTATCATATAACAATCTCTGTCTACAAAATAATTAATATGCTATGGAAATAAAAAACTTAGTTATACGGACGAAAAAAAAATTTTTTTTTTCAGGGATTGTGACTTTTTAATTACGCCTCTGTTTGTTTCGGCTGGTTCTAAAGATTGTCGTGACCGACGTAAACTTAATTTAAAACGTGCCTGTTTGCAACATAAAAAGTCTTTTATCCCTCGACTACTGTGTTATAAATTATATCTAAAAATACTTTCAATTGTACAAGATCATATTAAAAACGAGCTAAGGGTTTTGTTGATTAGATTTAATTTCAGTTTGGTATATTAGTTAGTCAGTAGTATAATTTCGGTAATGTTTATTGAGCGGTACAGTATATCTACACAATATATAGTACTACTAGCGGACCCGACAGACGTTGTCCTGCAAAAATTAATTCAAATCGATCCAGCCGTTTAGTTGTAGTATAGATAAATAACCTAGATACTGACTGCAGCGTCAGCTGCCGGACTGATTTGTGAATCTAAACAATACAGGGTGCCACCCAAACGCATACAAAAAAATACATTCAAATCGGTCCAGCCGTTCAGGAGGAGTTCAGTGATAAACACACGCACAGAAGAAATATATATATATATATATGTCAGCACATATCGGGGATGGCTGAGCGGTAGGTTCGTCATCACTCGTATTCGATTGAACTCAGTTTAGTTAATAAAACTTTTTGAATAACAATACTTGAAACTCAACACACACAACTTTCACAATGACAGGATAAACCGACAGTTTCGTTGCACATACCGACAGACCGACTGACTGAGACGGACGGAATGACTGTCTGACACGGAATGCCACGACTCTGTCCACGTACCGCCATTTTATACTGTGGCGTTACGGAGTCTACCCTTCGTTTTGTGATTTAAAATAATAATCAAAACCACCGTCTTAATATTACTAAAAGTCGTTATCCACGACAACTAAAAGTCGTTATCCACGACACGGCCATTCTGACATGTCACACGTCCCTGTGTGACGCTCCTGCAAGGAAAACAACCTTCTGCAATATCTGACAGGTTTCGTCTCGGCCACTCCTGATACATTCACGATTGAGGATTAGGATTCGTTTCATTACAAACCATAACGTTAGCTTTCAACAAGATCTTTAACAGACTATGTTAACCTGTGTGAGTAGATAACTTAATTACCCAACTATTCGTGATTTCATTAATGCTCAATAAGCATTAGAAACCAGAGTTATTACAAAACAACTCAATCTGAGCAGTATTTCATCAGTATTATGTATCAACCACAAACTATCGTTACAATTACTTCCATCTAGTAAGAGTAACTCATGCCACCTATATCGAGTGACGATAACCCAATTTAAGTGCCACCTCCAATAAGTAGTCCACATATCGGGGATGGCTGAGCGGTAGGTTCGTCATCACTCGTATTCGATTGAACTCAGTTTAGTTAATAAAACTTTTTGAATAACAATACTTGAAACTCAACACACACAACTTTCACAATGACAGGATAAACCGACAGTTTCGTTGCACATACCGACAGACCGACTGACTGAGACGGACGGAATGACTGTCTGACACGGAATGCCACGACTCTGTCCACGTACCGCCATTTTATACTGTGGCGTTACGGAGTCTACCCTTCGTTTTGTGATTTAAAATAATAATCAAAACCACCGTCTTAATATTACTAAAAGTCGTTATCCACGACAACTAAAAGTCGTTATCCACGACATATATATATATATTAAGATAGGGGTATCAACATTGATCGATATCGGTGAGGATAAGATGTAGTCATTGTGATTTCATTGGAGTATAATAGTCTACTAATCATGCCGCACGGTCCTCAGCGAAATTTAGCCTAACAACAGTGTGTCCACGGAGTAACTTGAGGTCCCGGGTCGACCATATGTGTATTAGTAACTAGAAACCTCTTCATTTCAACAGTTCATACCATAGTAAGTAGTCCCTGCTATTATCAGGAGCGTTTCTCTCTGAAGGCCCTATATCATAAGGAAACTTTTGTAGGTCTAGTCTCCCACCACTGCGCAAGTCCGATGACACTCTGGCCCACAGCGCGAAAGAGAAGGCTGACCTTCTGGTCAAACTCTTCGCCTCTTACTCGACTGTGGACGACGGGGGTGCCACACCACCGAACATCCCCCGGTGTGATAGCTCCCTGCCGGATATCTGCTTCACACAGTGTGCAGTTAGGCGGGAGCTCCGACTCCTGGACGTCCATAAGTCGAGTGGGCCAGACGGCATCCCCGCAGTGGTTCTGAAAACGTGCGCCCCTGAGCTGACACCTGCGCTAACGCGTTTGTATCGCCTCTCTTATTGCGCTAACAGGGTTCCGTCTTCATTTAAGACCGCCCACGTCCACCCTATCCCCAAGAAGGGTGACCGGTCGGACCCGTCGAGCTATAGGCCTATCGCGATAACTTCCTTGCTTTCCAAGGTGATGGAGCGAATAATAAATACACAACTCCTGAAGTATCTTGAGGATCGCCAGCTGATCAGTGACCGACAGTACGGTTTCCGTCAAGGTCGCTCAGCTGGCGATCTTCTTGTATACCTTACTCACAGGTGGGCTGAAGCCTTGGAGAGCAAGGGCGAGGCTCTTGCTGTGAGCCTTGATATCGCGAAGGCCTTCGACAGGGTCTGGCATAGGGCACTTCTATCGAAGCTACCATCTTACGGAATCCCCGAGGGACTCTGCAAGTGGATTGCTAGCTTTTTGGATGGGCGGAGCATCACGGTCGTTGTAGACGGTGACTGCTCTGATACCATGACCATTAACGCTGGCGTTCCACAAGGTTCGGTGCTCTCCCCCACGCTTTTCATCCTGTATATCAATGACATGCTGTCTATTGATGGCATGCATTGCTATGCGGATGACAGCACGGGGGATGCGCGATATATCGGCCATCAGAGTCTCTCTCGGAGCGCGGTGCAAGAGAGACGATCAAAACTTGTGTCTGAAGTGGAGAACTCTCTGGGGCGAGTCTCCGAATGGGGTGAATTGAACATGGTTCAATTCAACCCGATAAAGACACAAGTTTGCGCGGTCACTGCGAAGAAGGACCCCTTTGTCATGGCGCCGCAATTCCAAGGAGTATCCCTGCAACCTTCCGAGAGTATCGGGATACTTGGGGTCGACATTTCGAGCGATGTCCAGTTTCAGAGTCATTTGGAAGGCAAAGCCAAGTTGGCGTCCAAAATGCTGGGAGTCCTCAACAGAGCAAAGCGGTACTTCACGCCTGGACAAAGACTTTTGCTTTATAAAGCACAAGTCCGGCCTCGCGTGGAGTACTGCTCCCATCTCTGGGCCGGGGCTCCCAAATACCAGCTTCTTCCATTTGACTCCATACAGAAGAGGGCCGTTCGGATTATCGATAATCCCATTCTCACGGATCGTTTGGAGCCTCTGGGTCTGCGGAGGGACTTCGGTTCCCTCTGTATTCTGTACCGTATGTTCCATGGGGAGTGCTCTGAGGAATTGTTCGAGATGATACCGGCATCTCGTTTTTACCATCGCACCGCCCGCCACCGGAGTAGAGTTCATCCATACTACCTGGAGCCACTGCGGTCATCCACAGTGCGTTTCCAGAGGTCTTTTTTGCCACGTACCATCCGGCTATGGAATGAGCTCCCCTCCACGGTGTTTCCCGAGCACTATGACATGTCCTTCTTCAAACGAGGCTTGTGGAGAGTATTAAGCGGTAGGCAGCGGCTTGGCTCTGCCCCTGGCATTGCTGAAGTCCATGGGCGACGGTAACCACTCACCATCAGGTGGGCCGTATGCTCGTCTGCCTACAAGAGCAATAAAAATAAATAAAAAAAAGTGCTTCTTTATGTCGTTAACATTGACAGGATAAAATTTCGAAAAGCATTGAGACCGTCAGTGTACCGAGCAAATACTCTTACTCGGTGGAAGATCATCCCTTGTCCCCCATCGTACTCCAAGCTGCTGGTGACTCCATGAACATACAGATAGTCTAGATAGATAGTCAGATTATTAGTCTTAGTATAGCGGATAGTTGCTTGCTTAAATTTTGGGGTTTGATGAGGAAGCTTTTACAATAAAAAAAAATAAGATGCACATCTCATAGCTGACAGTTTTTTGGCAAGCATAGATAAAAAAACAAAAAATTAAACCTTTTACGGGCGTTCCGAACACTTAATGTACAGAATTAACTAGTAAACTAAATATTAAAAAAAAAACGTGCGGTATAAATAATGCTTATCGGTGTTAATTTTCTAAATAAAAACCAATTCGTCGCGAAGCCTATGTTATAAACACGAACAAAAATAAATTGAAATATTACATACAAATGGAACGCAGTACAGACAATAGAAGGTGACTATTAACAAAGACCATATGTTCGCGATGGCGTCGGCGGGTAACTGTGCGCAATAAAGCGTCTTTGTTCGGCGTTTAATCCACTTAAGAGTACTTCATCCTAGATGTGAAGTGATGTCTATTGTTGCAGCAAATATTGCTTCCGTACAAATTAGATGACTATTCAAATGTATGTAATTCTATTCAAAATTATGTGTTTTAACTAGACGTTATGTGCTTAGCGTCAGATTTAGATTGAATGAGAAAGTTTGTTGATTTATAGTAATTCAGGCTTTGGGTGTTTTATATGAATAGCAATGGGTTACTTGGTTCTTGGGGGCTAGTAATAGTAAGTTAAACAGTTAATGGAGAGCCTTGGTCACCTTAATCACCAGAGGAGTACCCAAATAAGGCAACCTCTATAGCCTTGGGCAGCCTCAGGCATTTCTATGACATATTATAAATACTTCACGTATGTTAAGCCACTAAAAATCTACAGCTGCCATAGTTTTTAATAAAAATGGCTGGTAGTTAAATTTCGGAAAAAGAAAAAAAATTATTAAGTGATGAAACTTATGCAAATCAAAAAAGTCAAGATATGAAACAGTCTTGATCAGAGAATGTCAAAATAGTAAAAGTTCTTCAAAATCTCGCTTGGTCTGATTAAAAATCTCAGTAATGGGGTCAAATGTGTAATCGAAAAACATTTGATGGTCTTATCGATCGAGTGGTTCCACAGGGTGGGGAAGACGGTAACGCCTTAAATGAAACCGAAGCCACGTCCAAGCATATACAATTATCGTTTCTAAAATATTTAACGATCCTCTGTTCACATACAAAGGAATAATGTTTTTTGTACAGACTCTAAACATCACGCTACCTACGAGATTCAATTAAATGACGTCCCCTCTGTGTTTTTTTTTTTTTTTTGTTTTGTCGGGCCGGGGGCCGAACCTCCTACGAAGTCCCCACGCCTAGGGGGCGCACGGGGTATGTGAGACTCAACGATCTGCAGGTGTTGAGAGCAGATCGCGGGCCCAAGGATTTTAGGGCCCACCCACTAAACGACTCCCCTGCACTCTTACACCCGACGTCCGATCTCCGTCCGGGGTCAGAACCCGTTCAGAGTAGGGGGGTTCCCGCGGTCAACACTACAACCAGACACGCGGCGCCACCCCGAGGACGCCCGACCGACGGGTCGTCGAGGCGATAGTCGACGACCAACGACGTCGGTCTCCGCGGTACGGCGGCCCTACCAGGCCGCCCGGGCGGTGCCTCTGGTATTCCGGGATACCCCGCTGGGCCAGAACCAGCCTGCCGGGTCGGAACGCGATATACCGCCGACCGGGTTGCTCTTCAACAGTATGTTCGGCGACGACAGCGACGACGAAAATGCGGACCGCATCGCAGTCTGCAGCCACCGACGCGCCGTCGTCCTCCTGGTGCCAGCGCGCTAGAGTGACGGTAGCGTGCGGCGCAGCCTCAACCCCCTTAGGTCGCCCCGTAACCATCACCGGGAGGAGACTGCCTCCTCATAGGGGCTGGAGCTGGACAAACGCCCTCCTCCGAACCCCGGCTCGACGGCGGCGGCACGGCGCCGAGAGGGAAGAAGAGCTCTCCCTCTCCCGTTCCGCCGCCTCCTTCTGCGAGATGGTGGACTCGCAGAAGTCGAGCACCCCCTCTGTGTACCTTAACTACTTTACCACGGGTTTAGATTTCGGAGTAGTACCTATCGAATATGTTTGATTAGCCCCGTAATAATTAGTAAGATCACGCAACTATAAGCTACTGGTAATCTAATCTATTTTATCATAAGTTTTTTACAACATTATATCCGAAATTACTGGTTGTCTCTACCATCAAATTTAAAAGCAAGACGGACATAAATAAACAGGATGCTGATACCTACCCATCAATTCTCACAATACCATGAATAATACTATAAAATATTATCTACCGAAATTATGATTTCATATTTTTACTTATCAATATCGATTATATTTGATTAGCCCCGTAATAATTGGTTAGATCACGCGACAATAAACTACTGGTAATCTAATCTATTTTATCATAAGTTTTTTACAACATTAAATCCGAAACTAATGGTTGTCTGTACCATTAAATTTAAAAGCAAAACGGCCATAAATAAACTTGATGCTGGTACCTACCCATTAATTCTCACAAAACCATGAAAAATGCGATAAAATATTATCTACCGAAAGTATGATTTCATATTTTTACTTATCAATACAAAATAATATTTTGTTTATAATATTATATTATAAGCATCAAGGGCTGGTAAGCTACACGAAACATTTGCATCATCTGGAGAGCCTTAAAAATGAAGGCACATAGCATGAGAAGGACACGCGACCTTTGCCATTCAAAGAATAGCACAGAGCTGAACAAAGGTACGTTCCGACCCCGACTCGCTGAATAATTGAATATTCGATGCTTACATCCCGTATAGCGTACGTATGTTTATAGTTTGTTTAAACATTACATACTCATAACGTTAAACTTTTGCTACACACAAAAAAATTTTATTTCATTCTTTCCAACAAATAATAATTGTCCTACGCAGTGCTGTATGTACATGCTTTAATTTTTTTTTTCTTGCAACGTTTTGTTTTGATTTGCGTGAAGTGTGTGTGCTCAACTCTATGTACATTTAAGCATATGAGCGCCCATACATAACGCCTAAGCATCTAAAAGTCAAAATTCTTTGCTTTTTATGGGTACATGGTTTCAATTTGATAACAGTAAAGCATCATCTGATGTACGTTAGATAGTAGAACAAGTGGGTGAACATGGAGAGATGTGTCAACATGGATTGCATGATCTGGCAGCCTGGCAAGAAACGGATCGATGTAAAGCTATTTATTATTTATATTTATTTACACTTATTTTAGATCCCTGCAAAATGTTCGTTCCTTTACAATCCTATGAAACTCCTGGAACATTTTCTGAAATCAAATTCCGTGTTCAAATTGTTGTTTGATAATTTTCTCTGAATTTATATCTACCAGCCCCTTAAGTTTTACAAAGCTTTGTTTATAAGTTCAACTTCTTTGGGTCCTGGGTTATTTACATTTATTAATTGATTTTTTCATTTAATTCATAAGTTAGATATCATTTTTGCTAAAAAAAAATATACTAAAGTAATAATCGGCGACGAATTAACACAACCTTCTGAGTTACATTTTGCTATAATTTATTTACATTGAAGTTTTTTTTTTCCTACCTATTCACTAGTAGCTCACTAGGGGTTATTTCAGCTGTGCTGTTACTGGTGGATGAGCTCACCGGGCTCATTGCTAACACTAGCCTTAGCAAAAGTATTGCTTGGCAGAATCTGAAATCGGATCGGAAACGCAACCCACTGAGAAGATCCGGCGAGAAACTCAGCGAGTTGTGTCTATGGGCTAGATGACGTGTATGAACTATGAAGTGAACAACACTACAAATGTACACAAATGTGGTTGTAATTGGTTTGAATGATTCCGACGTGGAGATTTACACTACCGCAACGGAACTGGGATTCCATAATTACCTACTCGATTTTTATCATGTCTATATTGATGAAAAAATATAAATGTGGTGAAAACAAAACACCAATCAATAAACAAATGACTGAATTTGGCAAAAGATATCTGTTATATTTTTTTTTATAAAATTCAATTGCATTTATTTATTTATTAGACTTTACGTAAAATTTACATTGGCGCACTGAATGCCTAAGGCATTCTCTACCAGTCAACCAAAGGTAGTGCAGAGTAGATAATGGTAGATGCAATGAAATTTATATTAGACTAGCTGACCCGGCAGACTTCGTAGTGCCTCAATCGATAAATAAAATACCTAAACTTTTGTATAAAATAAACTTAAAACAAACAAAAGGAATTTTTATATTTATCTACCTTTGAAACTTTCTCTGGACTTCTACAAATAATTCAAGACCAAAATTAGGCAAATCGGTCCAGCCGTTCTCGAGTTTTAGCGAGACTAACGAACAGCAATTCATTTTATATATATAGATTTATGTTAGATATTTAGAATTTGTTGTCAGCAATACATATATTACGTTTCAAATGGCAGGTATTCTGAAACGGAAAATTCATAGGTAAAGACGAAGAAATGTAAAGAAAAAAGGTAATTAATAAGATTCCAGTAACTCCTAGGGCTTATTCAATGCTATAAATACGGTGCGAGCTTCTCAAATTTTCCAAAAATATAAACCCATTTGGTGAAAAGTAACTTTATGTGTACGAGTACTTGTACAAAATGACATTTCTCAGAGTAGATTTGGGATCTTAATTCAAGCTGTCGTCCGCTATTTAGTCTGTCTGTAGAATATGTTAATATTAATAAACACGTCTAGGACAGTCGGCGAGGCTTAACGTTATCAACCGTGACAAGGGAATAGAGCAAGTAAGACTAATGCCTTCACATTACCTTATGTGTGACATGGACCCTGTCATTTTAACATAAGACGCTAGCTACCTACACATATGTAGCTACGTAGAATATTATAATTTATTGATTGCTCCAGAAAAAATATATTATGGTATTTTAAAATGTCATTAAAGTTAATTCATTATGTGTGCGTGCATGCGTGCGTGCGTGTGTGCGTGTGTGTGTGGTGTGTGTGTGTGTGTGTGTGTGTGTGTGTGTGTGTGTGTGTGTGTGTGTGTGTGTGTGTGTGTGTGTGTGTGTGTGTGTGTAAAAATGAAACTCGAAATGATACGTTAATTCGCATAGTTCTAGTATAGATCAATTCCAGTTACTTAGTGGAATATGCGCTGTTTATGTACCTAACTATACCTATCTAATTACATGCATAAAATATAGATCACAGATCTTAATCACTTAAGTATAGAATAAATTTTACAATAGGCAAAAAAAGTTTCTTTCTAGCAATTTATATTCATAATAATGTAATCGTCACACCTAATTACGTGGGGGAATTGGTTTCGTAAATGATTTTAACCTCATGGGAAACGTCACTGACGACAATTAATTTTACTTAGTCAATATATTTTGAATATGCCATTTAATTAGTTGATGTATTGCGCCGCGAGTCTGGTTGTAGTGTTGACCTTGGGATCCCCCCCCCCCCTACTTTGACCGGGTTCTGACCCCGGTCGGAGAACGGACGTCGGGTTTATGAGTGCAGAGGAGTCGCTTAGTGCGGTAGGGCCCTAAAACATCCTTGGGCCCGCGATCTGCTCCCAACATCTGTAGATCGTCAAGTACCACATGTTGGGACTTCCTTTTTCCTTATTAATTCCTCAATTCCCTATCCACGCCATCTGTTGACACTACAAGAAAAACTACGCGCGTATGAAAATGGCGCGAAGAATGTGTAAAAAAAAAAAACTAAAACATGGTGCCGGTGCAAAAACAATAAAATTGTGATTTGTTGATCAATCAGCACATATAGCTCTCGCCAGTGAGAAAATTGAATAGTGCATCAACGAAATACAGAGTGAGTCCTAAATCTTAACCTTTTCTCAGTCCCAAACATCTAAATTCAAAACACCACATACCCAGCGCACCCCCTGGGCGCGGGAATCTCGTAGGAAAATCGCCCGTATTGAAATTATATTTTAAACAGGCTTTTATTTGTTTGGTATGTATGAGGATTTTCACCGATTTTAAGGTGCTAAAATTTAACCCGAAAACGCGCACACGCATCAAAGAGCGATGACAATACAATAATTTTATAATTTCACTCTAATTTGGCCCTTGACAAGTATCAAAAATATAATCGTTAATTCGGCTTACTATTTAACCATGTTTTATAGTTTTTAAACTATACACAACATAAGCTATTAATCTTAAGTGGCAGAGCCTAGAGCCCATCTTAGTCGATTACTGGAAGCTCATATACAATTTTAAATTTTTAGTCACACTAATTTCACAACTAACTTGGATTTATGTGTTTTGGCTATCAATCAAAATTAAATGCAAGATTGTTACGCAAGCATAATAAATAAGGCGGTAAAGTACTATTTACGATTATTACTACAGTAATTAAGCACATTGACGCTAGTACTTGTTGTTAAGATTTGAATGGTTTATGGGCTCCAAACGAAGAGACGATGAACACACAAACATTATTTACGATATAAGCAATCGCTTACGATCAGGTTGATCGTAAGCGATTGACTTTAATGCCAATAAAAATATTTTGTTTAAAATTCACAACAAGGAAAATAGTACCTATACGAAGAAGATAAATATATGTATAAAATTCGTAATTCAAATTTATAGATGGTATAAAAAAAATGTTATTGCTTAGATGGGTGGACGAGCTCACAGCCCACCTGGTGTTAAGTGGTTACTGGAGCCCATAAACGTCTACAACGTAAATGTGCCACCCACCTTCAGATAAGTGGTCTCAGTATAGTTACAACGGCTGCTCCGCCCTTCAAACCGAAACGCATTATTGTTTCATGGCAGGAACAGGCAGGGTGGTGGTACCTACCCGTGCGGACTCACAAGAGGTCCTACCACCAGTGATTACGCAAATTATAATTTTGCGGGTTTCATTTTTATTACACGATGTTATTCCTTCACCGTGACATTTGTTAAGTACGAATTTCATTAGAAAAATTTGTACCCACCTGCGGGATTCGAGCACCGGTGCATCGTTCAATATGAAGGCACTGAACGTCTTATTCTTTAGGCCACGACGACACAAAATATAGTATACCTGATATTGATAGTGGTTGGTATAATATGTGTATAGTATATTTATAGTTGGTATATCTGGTTTATAAACTAAATGTATTGTAAGGTTTATGATTATTTATGTTAATATGATTATATAAAGTCCTGTAGATATTAAGAATTATTATTTAATATGAGGTTTGTATTGCAAAACATTTAAATATTATTGTTTATTAGTTGCTCAATTGACTGCTTTTAAAGTCACGTGACTAAGCCACGTGACCAGACAAGAGGGGATAGTCGGCTGAGACATTTAATCTACCCGATGATATGTAGGCGAAATAAAATGTCCCTTAGAAATAAGGTGACACTCTACAAAACTTGCATACGCCCCGTCATGACCTATGCAAGTGTAGTGTTCGCTCACGCGGCCCGCACTCACTTAAAATCATTCCAAATTATTCAATCCCGTTTTTGCAGGATAGCCGTCGGAGCCCCGTGGTTCGTCAGGAACGTCGACCTCCATGACGACCTGGACTTAGAGTCCATCAGTAAGTATCTACAGTCGGCGTCGATGCGGCACTTCGATAAAGCGGCACGACACGAGAACCCTCTCATCGTGGCCGCCGGTAACTACATTCCCGATCCTGCGGAAAGAATGTAAAGCAGTCGACGTCGCCTAAAACACGTCATTTCGGATCCTCCCGATCCACTAACGGTGCTTCTAGGTACTTCAAGCACCGGTCACCGTTCTCGTCGAACCCGTCGCTTGCGACGAAGGGCTTGACGAGCAAATTAACCCTCAGACACAGCCCACTTAGTTTCTCGCCGGATCTTCTCAGTGGGTCGCGTTTCCGATCCGGTGGTAGATTCTGCGAAGCACGGCTCTTGCTAGGATTCGTGTTAGCAACTTCGTCAGGTTTGAGCCCCGTGAACTCACCTACTAGTTAAGGCTACGCTGGAATAGCCTCTCAAGGCTACCGGCTTAGGTAGAAAAAAAAAAAACAGAAGCGGGTAGTTGAATAAGACGCATCAATGTAAAATTGGCAGATTAAATCAGAGTGTGAATAAAGTTAGTCTGTTTAATTTATATGTCTGACACCCAAAAGTATATTCGTTATTTAGTTTATAAACCAGCATATTTTTTAACGTACATCAAGGTACACCGCAATCAAATAAACATCGCTGTAATTAAGTATAGAAACAAAACGTAGCTGAAATTAAAACAAGAAGCGGGTGCGTGTTTACGTTGTTGTGGCGAGCGGCGGCACGCGCCCCCGTTTCGAATAATACGCGACACCTCTGCATTGTAATTTAAAGTGTAAACCAATTTAAATTTACCTTAATTTAACAACTGAGACGGGAGCGTACGTACACGGTTCAATTTGGCAGCAAAAACATTTGCGAAAAACGAAGCGAACGTTGATAAACATACCTGCATTGTGTGTGCTGTACAATTCAGAGTTGATTGGTCACTAGACAGGTGATCGTTGTAATTTAATCAAAATTGAAGAGAAAAACTGCAAAACTCTTTTGATACTATTTTTTTTTTGTTGGTCCTTTGTATATTTTTGCTACATTTGTGAACGGAATTACAATTTGAGGGTTACTTTTTAGAAAAAAAAAAACGTTAGCTAACAAAATTATGAACCTTTTCGCAATCGAATTTATCACAAAAACAACTGTATCAGCAACATTATTATTTCTGAATATAACTACAGATAATTCACATCAGAAAATTAGCACTGTCTTTCTTTACGTCCATCATAATAGGATAGGCTGGTACACAATGTCTATACTGCTATACGGCTATGGAATGAGCTCCCCCTCCACGGTATTGTTTCCCGAGCGCTATGACATGTCCTTCTTCAAACGAGGCTTGTGGAGAGTATTAAACGGTAGGCAGCGGCTTGGCTCTGCCCCTGGCATTGCTGACGTCCATGAGCGACGGTAACCACTCACCATAAGGTGGGCGGTAAGCTCGTCGGCCTACACGGCAATAAAAAAAATTACTGACTTTGAAGTCGTCGTGGCCTAAAGGAAGCATTCGTGTTGATTGATGCACCAGTGTTCGAATCCAAGGATTATTATCTAAACCAATTTTCCTAATGAAATACGTACTCACAATGATATTTTATAATAAAAAATCATTGCGTACTCAACAAACGTTCA
Source organism: Bombyx mori (assembly GCF_030269925.1). Classification (NCBI taxonomy): domain Eukaryota; kingdom Metazoa; phylum Arthropoda; class Insecta; order Lepidoptera; family Bombycidae; genus Bombyx; species Bombyx mori. Next base: position 9,875,756 of record NC_085116.1, on the reverse strand, counting down.
CGATTGACTTCCACGGTGAAGGAATAACATCGTGTAGTAAAAATGAAACCCGCAAAATTATAATTTGCGTAATTACTGATGGCAGGACCTCTTGTGAGTCCGCGCGGGTAGGTACCACCACCCTGCCTATTCCTGCCGTGAAGCAGTAATGCGTTTCGGTTTGAAGGGTAAGGCAGCCGTTGTAACTATACTTGAGATCTTAGAACTTATATCTCAAGGTGTGTGGGACTCAGTTCAACCGAAGAATCTACAATAAGATTTTGCTATTATTATAATAGAATTATCCAGAAAATTATGGATACCTTACCAAATTAATTAATGTGTACGTCGAAAATCAACACTATAACACTGAAAAACCTTTATTTAACAGTACTATATTTTTTTTCAACACCCTATCAAACTGAAAGTGTGAACTTGATACCGGGTTGCCTGCCATTAATTTCTATTCAAGGAAACGTACTTTTTGATCAAGCGCTCTCAGCTCGCAAACTTTGAAGCCTCGCTTTCTCAACAATATCAAGTACTTTAAAAACAATCCCTATCTCGTTAGTCTAAAGTTACAAAAATGCCGTTGAAAACGAAATAGTACCGGCGAAAGGTTTTTTGATGGCTTTTACAAACGTTGTAGATAGAGGATTGAGATGTCTGAACTAGAACTATACTCAATTCATAGTACATCACATGTAAAGATTCTAATTCAAAGAACGCCTTTCAAGATTTCAGAGTATGTAAATTAGGCGCTTTCCAGAATATTCGAACATTCGCTCATCTTAAACTTTAGACCCTGTGTTTTTTTTTTTTTTTTTTTTTTTTTTTTTTTATGATTGAAAGATTACTGGTGGCCCGGAGGCCTTTCCAGCTTCACCAGGACAGGTGGGCGAGCAAAGGCTCAGCCAGGAGGGGGGGATTTGCTAACAACTGCCCGAGCGCCTCCGAAGGAGACCTAACAACTCAAGAGCAATTGCTTCGCGTATGAATCTACTACCGGATCGGAATCGCGACCCACTGAGAAGATCCGGCGAGAAACTCAGCGGGCTGATGCATGGGTTAGGTTGCACGTCGACCTCTTTGTCGAGTTCGACGAGTACGGTTACCGAGGTTCCTCAGCCTGCTCCTAGTGTTAGAGCTGAAGGTATCTAATGCAAGAGTTATTGGATCTGATGGATCCGTAAGGACGTGTCTAGGGCGACGACGGTGACTTGCTCCTGCGTGATCAGGATTCGGGGAGTAATCAGCGGCGGCAACGATAAGGCGATTATCATGACGCATAGCCTTATCGAAGTAACGTTCCGACACTAACTTCATGTGTTTGCGGATCGATTCGAGGCCCAGGTCGTCGTGAAGGTCGACGTTCCTCACGAACCACGGAGCCCCGACGGCTAACCTGCAAAAGCGGGATTGCAGGGATTGGAGGGTGTCTATGTGTGTGCGGGCCGCGTGAGCGAACACCACACTCGCGTAAGTCATGACGGGCCTTATGCAAGTTTTGTAAAGTGTCACCTTGTTCCGAAGGGACATTTTACTCCGCTTACAGATCATGGGATAGAGTCTACCGAGAATAAATGCGGCACGGTCACGGACTGTTTTTATATGCGGACGGAATGTCATGGATGCATCCAGGGTTACTCCCAGGTACTTGACCTTCCTGGTCCAGGGTATAGGTTGGCCGAAGAGGGTGATCGGGGGTGTGATATTTCTCCTCCTAATGCGGGAGGAAATAAGCGGAGAGTTTCCCCTTTGAAATAACACTGCTGTGCTTTTCGCTGGGTTGATGTCTATGCGCCATTTTCGGAACCACTGTCCGAGGGTTAACGCTGCACTCTGGAGCTTACTCGCGATTAGGGACTTGTTTCTACTTGAGTAGTAAACGGTTGTGTCGTCAGCGAATAAGGCTAGCTGGGTCGGCGGCGACCGGGGAATATCATTGACAAATAAACTAAATAGGAGCGGAGAAAGAACGGAGCCTTGCGGGACTCCAGCCGTGAGTGGTCGCGGGGAGGAGCGGGTTCCCTCTACTCGATATCGAAAAGAGCGGTTAGACAAGAAGTCCCGTATGATGAGCACGAGACTATCCGGTACGCCCATGTTGAAAAGTTTGAAAATCAAACCGTTGTGCCAGACTTTGTCGAACGCATTTGCGACGTCGAAGAAGAGGGCTCCCGTGTAGATCGGTTTTGGTCGGTTAAGTCCCACGAGAATGTGCTCCGTGAGGCGGTGCACCTGTTGTACGCATGAGTGATTTGCACGGAATCCGAATTGTTCATCGATGAGAATGCCCTTTGATGAGACGAAGTCTCTGAGGCGTTTGTAGAGCAGACGCTCATACAGTTTGCCTAGAGACATGAGGAGGCTAATCGGGCGGTAGCTCGTCGGATTATTTTTTGGTTTACCGGGTTTATGTATGCCGATAACGTCCGCTTCTTTCCACACCGCGGGAAAGATACAGTTAGCCATAGCGGCATTAAAAATAGATGCCAACATCACGATGAGTTGGACGGGTAAAAGTTTAATAACACGGTTAGATATACCGTCGGAACCGGGAGCTTTGCGAGGACGTAGGTCTTTGATCAAATCTTTAACTTCCATCGGGGTGACGGGTGGTAACGCATCCAAGGGTGGCAAGGAGGCTCTACGTTCTACCTCACTGTCTACTAATTCTACATGAACAGGGTCCACGGATTGAGTGCTGGGCGTGCACTGGGTTTGCAATGTATCGGCCAGCAGCTCTGCTTTTTCGTCATCATCGAATGCCGCGAGTCGGCCCGAGGGGCCTACGAGGGGGGGCATAGCTACTACCGTATCCGATTTGAGAGTACGAGCTAAGCGGTAGTAAGACCTTTGAGAGGGCGCGAGTCCTTCTAAGAAATCAGACCATCTGGCATCTCGGACTTCGGCGATGCGAGACTTTACGTCGCGTTGTAGGGCACGCATTCGAGTACGATTTTCCACGGTAGGATACCTATCGTAAGCGCGGATCGAGGCGTTCTTAGCTCTAAGGAGTTCCCTAATATCGTCAGGCAATTTGAAGCGGTGAAGGAAGTCCTCCGCTACAACTTGCTTCGATGACCTATCTAATGTCGAGGTGATGTGTGACGTTAAGATGTCTATGGCTTCAGCGGTATCCTGAGGAGACGGGGTAGAGTCCGGGCTAAACGGGAGCGATGGTGGATCAGATTCAGCCAGGCTAATGCCCAGCGTGTGCCAATCCACCACTGTCCTCGTGACGGGAACGGAATCAGGAGCGCGACCGAGTTTCAAAATGACGGGACGGTGGTCTGAATCTAACTCTGAAACTACTTCGATCGAGTGTAAGCGCAGAGTAACGTTTTTTAATAACGCTATGTCGAGTATATCCGGGCGATGCGCGATATTTAGCGGGTAGTGAGTCGGGGTTAGCGGAGCGATGATATCGAAGGCGAGATCATCGACTAACGCGTCGAGCCGCCTGCCATTAGGGGTTGTGGTATGTGAGTTCCACCTGATGTGTTTACAATTTAGGTCGCCCGCCAGAATGACAGAGCTTCCCATGCCAAGTAGCGCCTCGATATCACTGCTTAGAACGATCTTATCCGGAGGAAGATAAACGGACGCGATAACGATCGGCGCGTGACCCGTCAGTGAGATTCGGCACACTGATGCTTCGATGTTAGCGAGCGCGGGAGGATCGAGCGGGACGCAATGCAGGGCTCTTCTATAGTAAATGACGGTACCACCACCACGAGCAGTGAGCCTGTCGTTCCTAACCATGTTATAGTTCGCGATTTTAGGGTCGCGACGCGCGGGCTTGAGTAGGGTCTCCTGCACTAAAAAAATGTCAATTTGATGGTCACGCAAAAAATCACAAACCTGATCACGTTGATTTGCGAGACCGTAAGCGTTAAAAAATCCTATCGTTACGGATAAGGGCTTTATTCTACTAATGTACGCCATTGATTACCGGCGGAGTGAGGGGAGGACGTACGTATTTAACGACGCGTATACGTCAGCGTATTCCTGCACAACAGCGATGAAGTGTTGTGCAGTAGAGGCGGCGCGAATGGCGTCACCCAAGGCGTTAACACGCTCAAAGTTGATCGACTGAAAAAAGTCGATCGCTAGAGCGAGATTATCGGACGCGGTCGGAGTGCTGATCGCGGGGGAGGGACGAATCGCGGGGGCGGGACGAATCGCGGAGGGAGGAGCTGCAGCCGTGTTCGTGTACGGCAACGGTTTAGCCCAGGCCGAGCCGCTGGGCACCGGCGCCGGCACGAAGGCAGGCTTAGCCTTCGGCACAGAGGGTACTGAGACTTTGATGTCTGGGCGGGAAGCTCGGAGGCGGTTTTGGCGGGCGACGCGGCGATTTATTTTTGGAGCTCGGGGGCATCCACGGTAGTTCGCGGGGTGACCCTGTGTTCGGCACAGGACGCAGCTAGGTGGTTCGGTGGCGGTTTTCTGGTCGCGAGTACAGAGGGCCGTGGCGTGATCGCCCAAACACTTAACACATCGGGGGCGCGCGTGACAGTTACGGGAAGAGTGCCCGTACAGTTGGCAGTTATGGCACTGACTAGGAGTGCCTTTTTTATGGGGGACTTCGACGGCGATACCGGAGAGCTTACAGACGGTCCGTATGTTAAAAATGTGCTTACCCTCGGGGGTAGGCTGGAGGGCGACTAGAACCATATTGTATGGCTCCCTACCGCGGCCGGTGTGCATGCGGTGCACGGAATTTACTGGTAGGCCTTGTTCTATCAGATCAGCCTTGACGAGATCAGCATCTAGCTCCTTCGGGATTCCACGTATGACAACGCGAAGTTCGCGCTCCTCCTGGAGCGTATAAGTGTGGAAGCTTATACGCTCCTTTCGGAGGTAACTTGAGAGGGCCCTATGGTCGTCGGGTGACGTTACTTTTATTTGAATCCCGTTAGCGAGATTACGGGCGCTGACAAAATTAATATTTTTGGCCTTAAGGGCCAGGGAAACTCGGTCCCAAGCTGCCTTCTCTTGAAGGATTACCGGGGGAGGGGTCTGAGTTTTAGATTGTGCCACTGGACGCGGCGACGGTGTTGCACGGACAGCGGGAGCGACGGGGGTTGGAGGGCGGGGACGCGACGCGTTCGCGGCTTTGCTTACTTTAGCGGCCGCGGAAGCTCGGGCCTCCGCAGCGCGCTTTTTACCTTTTTGGACTACTGTGAATCCATCAGTCGTGGCGGCGGGGGAATGGTCGACCTCCATGTCCGACTCTGAATCGGATGAGGAGGGCGCGGGCGACCTGCGGGTGGGTGTTTTAGCGGGCGCAGTGGACGACGCAGGCACGACGGAGGCTGTGGACGAACGCACGGAAGCAACGTAGGTCGCCGACGAACGCACGGTTGAGGCGGAAGCTGCAACGGTCGACGCAGAAGTTTTGGGCGCGAGTATCGGGGACACGGGATAGGCGGGCGTGATGGAGGCCGCGATGGACGACGCAGGAGCGACGGGAGCGACAGAGACCGCCGGCGAGTTCGCTGCGTGATGGGTCTTGAATTCTAAAAATTCTGCCGATAGCGTTGGGTACCTAAGGCGAAGAAATTCTGCAAACAGATCGACCGTGGACTCCATTATAATAGACGAGTGCCCAGGGGGGGCTGCCCCGGGACTTTAAAAACACACTCGCCTTACGGCGAGGCCCCAAAAATTGTAATAATCGCAATTAATTACGGCACACAGCCGTCCGCTTGCAAACGGGCCACTAAGTTACCGAACGAATTCCTGGAATTTAGGGGTCCGCCCGCTCACAGATGGCGATGCGACGCAATTAGCACAGGTAGTCACTTCCGAGAAAAACACTTGGACGCCAGATGTGCCCCGAACCGAGGTCGGGCAATCGAACGGTCGATGAGCACGTCAGCACGCGACGGGTGCCTGAATCGGAATGACGAGACCCTGTGTATGTGTGTTAATAATATTAAATGATCATAGTGTATCTATCTTTCGGCTGTAGTAGTAATTTTCTCATTGAATTGAAGTCGTCGTGACCTAAAGGATAAGACGCCCGATGCATTCTTATCGAGCGATGCAACGGTGTTCAAATCCCGCAGGCGGGTACCAATTTTTCTCATGAAATACGTACCTAACAAATGTTCATGATTGACTTCCACGGTGAAGGAATAACATCGTGTAATAAAAATCAAACCCGCAAAATTATAATTTGCGTAATTACTGGTGGTAGGACATCTTGTGAGTCCGCACGGGTAGGTACCACCGCTCTGCCTGTGTCTGCCGTGAAGCAGTAATGCGTTTCAGTTTGAAGGGTGGGGCAGCCGTTATACTGAGACCTTAGAACTTATATCTCAAGGTGGATGGCGCATTTACGTTGTAGATGTCTATGGGCTCCAGTAACCACTTAACACCAGGTGGGCTGTAAGCTCATCCACCCATATAAGCAATAAATAAAAAATACTTTTATAACTCTTACTTAGCTCAAAAATTATTTTCCTCATTTGTAAATTTCTGATTCGCTGCCACCAAAGATGGATAACATCACGCCGACCGCGACAGCTTGTCATAAAGTTATACACATTTTAACTCGACGCCCATGTTAGCTTAATAGGATAGGAAATTAAGAAAAAGATTGATGCCTTACATATATTGAACACAAAATGGCGGATCGAGAAATTCAATGCTTTATTCCAGTGAGCGAAGTGCTAAGTACCTACTTAATGAGTAAACAAGCATCGTCTTGAAAATTTCAGACTTTCATGCTTCTGTGCAAATGGAACAAAAACTCGTTCAGTAGAATTTAATTTTTGCGCTTCAACAATCAGTTAAAAGTGCACTCAGTATCTTCTTTTTAAGCATCGTTATGAACTATGCCCCTGGAAAAAAAAAACAGATAACATTGCTTGATAGCTTTATCACATAGGGGACGTCAAAGAAAATATATTCTGTAGATGCAAACTTGTGTTAAAAATGACGTCAATGCCATTCGGATTCTAAAAAGTCGGGTTTCTTCGACATTTTTTATTATTTTATGCTTAGATGGGTAAACGAGCTCACAGCCCACCTGGTGTTAAGTGGTTACTGAACCCCTAGACATCTACAACGTAAATGCGTCACCCGGCTTGAGGTACAAGTTCTCAAGTATAGTTACAACGACTGGCCCACCCTTCAAACCGAAAAGCATTACTGCTTCACGGTAGAAATAGGCAGGTTGGTGGTACCTACCCGTGCGGACTCACAAGAGGTCTTGTCACCAGTAGAAACTCTACGATAGGCCCAATGATATTTTGTTTTATCAATTTAAATTTCCCATGTTTGGAACTGTTTATTGTTATGACAGACCTTTATTTATCATTTATTTTATTTTATTTTTAAATCTAATTGTTCACTTCTCAATAGCTGTGATTCGGTTGGAGCTTACTATACAGTTAGCTTAAATTGAGAGAAATTAATAAATTCAACATCGTTTTTCAGAATATGTAATGAAATTTAACGACAGCCAAACAACATAAAACTTCGACTGTGCCCTGTAGTCGGGTGCTTTTGAAAGTGTCGTTAATAATAATGTGTGCAGAAATGAAAATTTGTTACGAGTTGAAATCTTATATCAAAATTCAGTAGGTCTTCTCCTTTTTTTTTCTTATGCACTGACAACAAAAATCGCTTATCGCTTAGTGGTTTTTATCTTTGGTGGGTACTAAACCACACTTTTCACATCAGAGGATCATGACAAACTTATACCACCATTTTTTATATCATTTTTAGAGACTCTCCGTTGAAGATCCCACAGTTGAGACAAGTCATACGACACATGTAAAAAATCATCAAGCAGCTTAGATAGACTACAGAACCCGCTAAAATTATATAAATATCTACATGCAATTAAAAATTTAATATTACATTGAATTATTCATTACAATCGAATATTATTGTGGGAAACCTTTTTGTAAGAAATACTTAATTTGGACGCACTAAAGGAACAATTAAAGGTAATTCCAAATTGAATATTGCCAGAATTGTGATATTCTTTTTGGCTTTACATAGTAATTTAGTAATAATTACTAGTTAAATCCAAACCAGTTGTGTGAAGATAAATCGAATAACGTAAATGCTCGTTCAGAGCTTGAAACACGAACATTATCATTTCCATAAAAACGGATGTAGGTAGGTACATATTACAACATATAGCTGTTTGGCTACTCTAATCATAATTCAACATTTTAAATGCCCACCCACGCCCTATATTACACAACTTTCAGTAATATTAATATAAAATTTGCTTAAAATATCGTTAATTCGTACGTTTCCGAGTTATTATGAAAATATAATAAAAAATAGGTACGCTGTGTAGATTCATAGCGGTGGTATCTTCGAACTGCAATCGTTATTCCAATTTTTGCTTTAAAACAAATGCGTTTTCGAATAATTCGACAGCAGTCATATCATAGATAAGACATATTATAAAGGTATACGGAATATAAATAAGACGTGTGGCACTCGGAGACTGCCGCGATAAAGCTATTGCATAGCATTTTTTATCAACTTATGCAATTATAAATCGACAATAATAATTTAATATTAAAACAACAATAAAATAAGATCCGGCGAGAAACTCAGTGGGCTAACTTTCAATGAATCTGCTACATTGTGAGTATTCCATTTTGACCGCGCACTCACTAGAGGGTGCTACATGGGATAGAGACACGCCTTTGGATGTTAGTTCTAACTCTCATTCACCCAGAATCAACGGTTTAGCTAGTTTATTTTAAATACCACTCCAATCACTGAATGAGTAGTAGGAGTAGTAATAAAATTCTTCGACTAAGCGATAGAAAATGGCACGCCCAACGCATTGTAAGGTGATATAATTTTCTGTTTTACAATTCCGTTTGTCGTCGATAGATGGCGCTTGACGCAAAAGCTAAATCGCGCTATCGTTGTGTTACCCACGAAATTATATCACATATTTTGATAGTACATCAATCGGTGTTTAGACTTCTTACTTTAAACACTACATATGCGCAACGTGTGAATGTGTTGAACGCGAGCTACATAGTAGGCGTAGTGAGGGGTGGAAGGTTTTTTTCGTTACGGAATTTCATGATTCCGCTCTCAAGCCGCGCTCAAGGCCCGCGATAAAATCTATGCAATAGAATAAAAAAAATGGAATTCAAACTCATGTCACACAAGGCGGACACTGGTAGACACATTGTGAAGAAAAGTGCACAAAATTTGTATGCGATTGATATTAAATTACGCAAATTCACGATTTCTTGTTGTATCGTATAGTTGAGTTTATTTATACATTAATATTACTTGTCTTGCCCTCTGGTAATTCGACATCAGGTGGACCGTAAGCTCCTCGGACAACCGCATCCAAAACAATTAATCTCCTACGCTGATCATATTTAAATAAATAATAGTTTAAAAAAACTAACAAAATACGCTTTTATAGAAAATCCAACTAAAAGATAGAATCTAATTTTAATTAATTAAAAAATAGTGTAAGAAAAAATGATTTTATTGTAATAAAGCGTAATTGATGATTTTAATTTTAATGAAAAAATGATTTTATTGTATTTTTAATTCAAATTTATTTTCTATTTTTTACTTGGATTTTCTATAAAAGCGTATTTTGTTAGTTTTCTAAACTAGTATTTACTTTTCATTTTTTAGTTGCATTCCAATTTTTAATTTTTTTTTAATGTCGAATTTTCGTCGATCCTTAATAAGTATACCAAATTTCGAGTAAATCCGACGTTTTGAAGGGGGTCAAGATCATGTTCAAAGATTCCGTTACAAACATACATACGTCGGAAGCTTAGAAAAGCGTATTAAAAAGGAAGTGTTTTCCACGTGATCAATGAAAAACTGTGGACTGAAGTTTACTTATTCAATATAACCTGACAGAAACCAAAGACAGTACGTATCATCTGAAATAACGACATTATTATAGACCATATTTAGATTTTTACTTTAATAGCAATTAAAACAACAGCAAAAAATGTTATTTTTGTATAAAATGTAACTATTAAGCAGGTATATTTGACCAGTATTATATGTATACACTTTTTGACTATGTGATTTCAGCATAGTATATATGTATAATAGAGAATACTCGTATACCCTGTGAGTATCGTAACAGGAGACTAAGAGATAAAACAAGAAGCTTTTTTTCTCTCGGTATTAAACCAGCCTACTACTATCGCTAGCTAGAATTTTAGGGGAAGTGCACATTGTTACCACGCGTGGGTTAGCATTATTCTGTTTACTTGCGAAGTAATCCGGCACTCCGGTTTGTACGGTGGGAGAGTGTTTAGACAATACAACTAAGTCTACGGCCTTTTGTTTCAAACTCAGTGTTGGAAAACACACCGTGATGCCTATGAAGCAAGGTAGCCACAATATACTACGCAATATAAAGTAAAATAAACAAATACCCTAAAATACACAAACCCATAGCCTTTTGGTTAACCACAGTGAACGAGCATTGTAATATTTTCACCTGGAGGATTCTTGTCTGATTCAATGAAGTTATTGTTTTAATAATTATCTAACTTAGTTCTAAATTGCAAATTATTTCCAGACTAATCGACGCTTCCAAAATGAAACAAAACTCGGATACGTTTAATACAAATCTGCAATTCAATGTAACATAAGAATTTGCATTTCGAATCCGGAATGAAAATTTATGAGTTCATGACCGAAAACCGATGATAGGGAATATTGTGAGTCCACCAGTGTAATTATCACCAATGTGCCGCCTTCTTGCTGTCCCAATTCAGTCATATCTATTTGAAGGGCGAGACATCCATTTCAAATTTAAGACCACAATCTCAAATATCAAAATGGGTGACTATATACCTAAATAATGATAAACAGTAAGATAAACTATGTCGTAGTTCGACCTAGAAGCTGTTTTTTAGGGAACACTCTTAGTATTGCATTCGTACGCCTTATCCTCTGAAGGCAGACATATAGCCTCGTGTACTAGAAATTACTGTAAGTCACGCAAAGAGCCATAAAACGGGCTATGTTAGGAGTTTCTCTACGGGATAGAATGCGCAATACCGAAATCCGCAGAAGAACTGGTGTGACTGACATAGCCAAAGTGATTGCTCGGAAAAAGTGGAAGCAGAGGAAGTGGGCCGGCCACATATGCCGTCGCACTGACAATCGGTGGGGCACAAAAGTACTGGAGTGAAGACCTCGTACTGGACGTCGTAACGTGAGCAGACAACCAACGAGGTGGACCGATGACCTGGTCAAAGTGGTTGGTAGAGACTGCATGAAAAAGGCAAGAGACCGAAGAGAATGGGGTGCATTCGAAGAGACCTACACTCAGCATTGGATGGACACGGGTCGAAGAAGATAGACTAGAAAAAATGTAATAGCTGAAAGTAGCGTATGATGTACACAAACGTAGGGTTAAGACCATTTTGCAATCTTATTTCTTCTGCTGCTGCTAAAGTAATCATGCCGCGGTAAGGTTAGACTGCAACAGGCATTGATTTTTTTTCTACAACCTCACCAATACGATTGATAAAACATAAGCTCCTTAGAAGTAACTTAACAGAAAATCCTTTGTTTATTTTCCTCCACTGTGTGTCGAATTGTTAAGCCGCACGTCTTGTGCGGTCTGTGACGAGGGTACTGTCACAATGGTACTTAAGCTTTTACACAAAAAATACACGTCGTGTACGAAGACTTGGTCTTTGATATTGCCATGTCACAATAATTAAGTAAAGATGTTAGATGTTATCTACACAAAGACATGTTTGGAAAAACAATTTACTTTAGAACGGAAATGGATGGCTGTAAACATTTTTTGTACTAGTTTTGTTTGGCATGATGTAACTAACTACCAACGATATTAAATATCAGTTCTCATGACCTCATATTTCAATGTCCAATTGCATTTTCACGTAATGGAAGATATGTACGTTCCATATTTCATGTTTCCAGTCTATGTCTCCGGATTGTACGGTTCGCCTCGCAGTTGTAGCTACAAAATAGCGTCTTTTAGTTTTAATATTCTTAGTTCGTAAAATAAAAATTATAAAGTTTTTTTATTGTTTATATTATGGGTGCATGATCTCACGGCCCACTTGGTGTTAAGTGGTTACCGGAGCCCATACCTACTACGTAAATGCCGCCACCCACCATAGGACATGACTTCTAAGGTAATAGTACAACGACTGCCCCACCCTTCAAACCGAAAGGCATTACTGCTTCACGGCAGAAATAGGCAGGGTGTTGGTACCTATCCGGGCGGGCTCACAAGACACCCAACCAGTATTTTATTTATAAGTGAGTAAAATAAGGTGAGATAACAGAGTAGGGAACGACGAAGTAAGTTTTCGTTATATGTGTATTTCTCGCCGCCACATTTATATGAGGAAACATTGTGTCACTTATTCAACATAATTCAACGTGATTTTTTCTATTTCGTTTTTTTATACGGTAACTTTTCTCACTCTCTCGAATAAGGTATTCATAATTCATATTATTTCTGACAGAAGGAGTGTTCATTGTTGCTAGTTCACGAATTTAATTATAATGTGTTGTTGAAACTCTTTTATATATTATAACATTTAACTGTAGATTATTTATATTTTCGATATTATTAGTTAATTCCATTTTATTTTTATATATTAAATTAAATTTTTGGGTATTTGTCCACTCCTGTCCCGATATTTTGGCACGTCTCTCATCTGAATAAGATTAAAGTTTATGTTCGTGGGAGTTTCTAGTGTCGTCTAAAAAACAGACAAAGAAATTTTTATTTGATTTTAGAAATACCTGATATAGAAACAAAATTAATAATTCCAATTTAACCACATATGGCAACCGCAGGTTGGCAATGAGATGAACTCTTCCAACCGTCTGTTGCATTCAAATAACTAAAATATGAAAATTATAAAATTAATACCAAATGAAATGGCCGGGAGCGAACGCCCCATTCCCACGTAGTTTAATTAACTTTATAACATGCCTTGCTGCACAAACATTTCTTGACATCTGGAGCGAACGGGTTATAATTGAACGGTTTGTGGAATATATTGAAAAGATATCGAGTTCATTAAAAAATTTACTTATTTTCTTATTACTTTATTAAATGACAAATTCGTTATATTTTCTTGTAAATATTTCATGTGTGCTAATTATAAACGTTGCGTAATTATATTTAAAAAAGGATTTTTAAAGTCACTTAACGTCATGATGGTATCAACTAAGCCCTAAGGAATTGTAAATATTAAAAAACTATAAATTATTCGAGTAATAACGGATTTAATTAGATCACTTGTGATTAAGACTAGAATCTAAAAAAGCTGCAGTGACCGGAGAAAAATAATCTGGAATCATATCTTGTCATGAAAATGAGACCATTAAATTGTCTCAAATATGTCGCTCTTACAAGATATAATTGTGCAACAACATAATGCGCCTGTTACCTAATGCCTTGTGATTAGAACTCAATTAGGAGTGACATCTACAATGAAATTATGCTGTCGTGTAAAAGAAGAAACATTTTTGGAAATGAAGAATTATTTGAAGGTTTATATATAATCAAACACTGCAGGCTCCGGGAATATAACCATCAAGCACATATTATAGCGACATTGTTTCTAGTGTAATGAAGTTATCAATTTTGTTTTGTAATAACTGATAATAATGTACTTACTATAAGGAGCATATCGTCGCTGTCATACCAAAATCTGCTATGTGCAAAAACTCTATTTTGATTTAACGAATAAAAACATTTTCCTATAAAATTTTATATGAAGGTGAATTTTTAAGAACTATATCAAATGAAAGCTATAGATAAATATTAAAGGTATAGACTCATAACAATTTTTTTTATACGGTCGATAGGGCTGTGAACTATACGAAAAGGTCAAAAAGTAAAAATCTCAAAAGTGCACATAGCAGATTTTGATTTGACAACGACGATATTCAGGATCAGCTATGGAGTATGGAATCTAAGCATACCTACCAGTCACAAAAAATGAAGCATATAAGAACGGTTTGTTTCCATTAAGTTTCTTGAAGAATATAGCAGATACCATCAAAGCTTTTCTTTCTACCTAATTGTTGGTAGCCTAAGTGAGGGCTATTCCAACCACGCAAGGTTTGGTAGGCGAACTCTCGGGATTCAGCCTGGGAAGACTTGTTAAAACTAGCCCTAGAAAGAGCAGTGTTTAGCTGAGTCTACTCCCGAATCGGAATCGCGACCCAATGAGAAGACTAGAAAATTAGCTAGAAACTTGGCTAGCTTTTCCCACTTAGAAACACTCACTTCGAAACACTTCACTTTAGTAGCTTCGATTAGGTTTTTTTTTATTGCTTAGATGGGTGGACGAGCTCAGAGCGTTAAGTAACCTGGCGTTAAGTGGTTACTGGAGCCCGTAGACATCTACAACGTAAATGCGCCACCCACCTCATAAGTTCTAAGGTCCCAAGTATAGTTACAACGGCTACCCCACCCTTCAAACCGAAACGCATTACTGCTTCACGGCAGAAATGCGGCAAATAGGCAGGGTGGTGGTACCTACCCGTGCGGACTCACAAGAGGTCCTGCCACCAGTAAAAAGGTAGGCCGATATCGCGTACGGTAATATGTACCAATAAGAAAAGTTCCGACAGGAACGCTAAAGAACATAAAGCTTTGTTTAGGAGTTCAATAATTCATTTGTGGCAACAATCGATCGATATAGCCGTTTTACGGAGGCTGCGAGCGGCGTCACTGAAGGCAGCGAGTAATGAACGCATTGGTAAATTAAGAGTCACGCCATCAATACTGGCTCTCGGTTTATATTACAGTTTTTATTTGAATCATTTATAGTCGTTTCAAGTGTCAATACGAAACAGTTGGGAGCTTTGCGTTTTATGTTGTAGTTTCAACAGTAAATTTAAGTCGTTAATTTTAACGTTCCGATGGCCAACGATATTTACCAAGAATTTTTCAAAAAATGTGCTGATTTTTTAGGTTATACCCCTCGAATTAAAACCTAGTAAATCATTGCATTGAATTACAAAGCAGGTCAGGCCTTGTAGAATTACATTAGAGACTGTAATAATTCGGGTTTTTTTATTCCTACCTAATCTGGTAGCCTACAGAGGCTATTTCAGCATAACCGTAACTAGTAGGTGAGCTCACGGGGCTCAAACCTGACGACGATGCTAACACGAACCCTAGCCAGAGTCGTGCTTCGCAGAATCTACCACCGGATCGGAAACGCGACCCACTGAGAAGATCCGGCGAGAAACTCAGTGGGCTGTGTCTGAGGGTTAATTTACTCGTCGAGCCCTTCGTCGCAAGCGACGGGTTCGACGGTGACCGGATAATTCGGTCAATCTTCGGTAAACTTATATAAGCTTATCTTGAAAATGTCGTAAGCGAGATTCAGCCATCTGTCAAATATATTGCGTTGTATTATGGCTACTCACCACAATAGGTACTACCGCTTTGCCTATTTCTTCCGTGAAGCAGTAAT
Source organism: Bombyx mori (assembly GCF_030269925.1). Classification (NCBI taxonomy): domain Eukaryota; kingdom Metazoa; phylum Arthropoda; class Insecta; order Lepidoptera; family Bombycidae; genus Bombyx; species Bombyx mori. The sequence goes on along the minus strand of NC_085116.1, from coordinate 9,860,301 downwards.
GCGTTTCGGTTTTAAGGAAGTGGCAGCTGTTATACCTGCTGTAAAAACTGACACGTAGAATTCATGTTTCAAGGTGAGTGGCGTGCCGGACACACCTGGGCCCCTCACCGCACCAAGCGGGTGGAGTCCGCAGGTCTTAGGGGGCCAGGTCACGGATAGGACCCCGGTCCCGGCCCCCTGCTCGGCGGCAGCGAATTTCTGCATAGCGAGGAGAGCTATGTCTCACTTGCCCTGCCGCCTCCTTCCGCGAGATGGTGAACTCGCAGAAGTCGAGCATAGCTTTCCAGGAGTCCTCGCCGCCAAGCATCGACGCCACGATGCCAGGCAGCTAGCACCATACGAAAGGTGAGGCGTCCTCCGCCACATTTCCCCCAGTAATCAAAGACCGGATAAACCGCCGCGACCCTTCATAGACCCCAAGTGGGGTTGGCCAACTGACTCGAGCACGGACTGCCGAGAATGGGCCTTCCGTGCACTTTCGCGAATCAAAAATATAGTAAAAACCACTTATACGGTTTAATCTCGCGTTTTTTTTATTTTCATTATATTATCATTTTCGACTTGTTTAATATTCGTCAACGTCAAACAAACTGTTAGATCTCAATGTGCTATTAACAGAAATTAAGAAACAATAATTTCGTTTTCATCAGCAATAAAGTAGTTTTAATTATATTATTTATGTTTAAGCAAATAAAAGAGTCTTCTTGGGTCATTTTTTTAATGAAACTTTAAAAGACTACTCTGCATAAACTAACGGCTCGAATATTCCTCTAGCATTACAGAGACTCATGATCGTCTTACGATCAAAGCTGTATCATAATACAATGTTAAATTAATAAAGGTTAACATTAAAAGAGCACAGTAACTAATTAGAACCATCGCTTTCGTCTACATCCGTTACATTGCGGTTCACGAATTAATAGCCCACATTGCTCACTGCTCCCTTTGGAACGATTAAGGATACGGAATAAATATCGTGATCATACATACCTATATGTACATGTGAAAAAACATTCACATGATTCCATAGAACCTAGACTAAAATGTAGCTTTTAAATGAAGAGTTATTGAAGTTCTTTTGTTTTGTAATGCAGCCAAGGATCCATAATCTGTGGCAATCATATTTGCTATTACTGATTATGTAGGCGTCTTTTGAAGAAATCCATTTTATTTTAGTCTATTTTATTTATTATTTCCATTTTATTTAGTACTTTTATTCTATTTAGTATTATTAGTATTAAATAGGCAGCGTGGTGATAGGTACTTATCCGTGCGGACTCACAAGTACTACCACCAGTAATTACGCAAATTATAATTTTGCGGGTTTGATTTTTATTACACGATGTTATTCCTTCACCGCACCAGGTGAGTGCTGTCTTTCAGAGATCTTACAGATCCATCAGATCCAATAGATCCATAGAGACCTTTGCATTAGACGCCTTCAGCTCTAACACTAGGAGCAGGCTTAGGGACCCCGGTAACCGCACTCGTCGAAATCGACAAAGAGGTCGCCGTGCAACCTAACCATGAATCAGCTCGCTGAGTTTCTCGCCGGATCTTCTCAGCGGGTCGCGATTCCGATCCGGTAGTAGATTCATTCGCGAAGCTGCTGCTCTTGAGCTGTTAGGTCTCCTTCGGAGGCGCTCGGGTAGCTGTTAGCAAATCCCACCCCTCCTGGCTGACTCTTTGCTCCCCACCTGTCCTGGTGAAACTGGAAAGGCCTCCGGGCCACCAGTAATCCTTCAATCATAAAAAAAAAAGAAAAAAGATCATCAATGGTAGATTTTTTCTTGTCTCTACGCATAATTTGTTATTTCTCATTTCAATATTATATTTCTATGAAATGTTGGAAATGAGATCTGCTTTGTACAGTAATGAAATCTATATGATAATTTGAATTACATTACGTGAAGTGACGTCGTGACTTGTGATGTTGTATAACATTGAACTGATATATTTATTATATATAAAATAGCTGAGAACAAATCCGCACGGTCATCCGGCCCCAATTTAGGATTCCCTGTGTTTTACCCATAACCAGAAACTGACAAAGATTACTTATACAAGTTTCAATATATGCATAACTAAATAAAAATAAAAAACATAAAAAAATTTATTAAAAAACAAACCTTTTCATCACACAATATTTGCCCGATGTGGGAATCGAACCCTCGACCCTCGGCGCAACAGTCAGGAGCGCCAACTACTGCACTACCTACAAAGTCCGTGTTTTATATATTATTGCGTTAAATGTATGAATTTCGGACTAGACATATGTTTTATGTCCTTGGAGACCTCTATGTCCCGCAGTGGCTATTTCGCTCCCACAGATTAAGCTCAACTGTAAACCGTAAATTTCGTCCTTGACCAATGATATTATAACTACCATTTACTTGTTCCCTATTTTCTTGTAACTGAGCGTCAGTTTATTTATATCAAAAAGTCTAGCTTGTAAATCAAATCTTACAACCTTCTAAATGTAGTTCCAAATCAAATTTCATTTAATTGTATATCTATAAAGATGATTTCGATCCAAGCTCGTCCTTGTGCAATAATATTATGATTATCATCTACTTGTTTCGCGTTTTATACTTCCTTAACATAATTTTGTTTATTTCAAAAACTCCAATTCATAAATTAAATCTCATAATTTTCGAAATCTTACAAATTTCAAATGAAATCTCATTTAAGTGTATATTTAAAATGATTGTAACATAATCCTTCTCCTGATAACAGTATGATATATGCCAAGAGTCACTCAACAGGATTTGGTTACACGAAATTTCATTAGAATATCCATAAAAGTCCATTAGGCTCCTGTGATATCATATAACAAAATGGCAAAGGTCAGCCGCAACCTTTTCCACGTAAAGAACTCTTGAATAAAGGTTGTACATAAAAAAAAATGTTTCATCTCAATTTCTGTTACGTTGTGAGTTATATAAATAAGTATTCCTGTTTAATTCTAAAGTTAATATCGCAAAAGATTGTTTTATCTGGTGAAAATACGTAAAAAATAATAGTTTGTTCCTTCTCGGGCTATTTACAGCTAGTACCTAATCTTTACTTACTTTTCAAGGCTCACGATATATAAAATGTAAATTGTCTATATAATATACCTAGTATGTATCTTACTAAATTTTCTAATTTAATTCCTTTAAAAAATCCTTGTATAGTTTCTTGTCTTAGCATATTTCCTGATTTTAAGGTGAAAAGTCTGTCGCATTTTGAGTGCAAATATTTGCATAAAAATTAGACATAGTTATGCATTATTACACTCATCTGATAAATAAAAATATATATACGGATACCTAATATGCTTGAAAAGCACAAATATCCCAAGTTCTTTCGTTCACTATAAAAACATTCACATATAAGAACATTCAATTTCAAAGTAGTTGAGGAACATGCCTGTATTTTCAAGCCATAAATGTGCATATGCATGAGCTAAATGTGCATTAGAATGTTTGCTTCCACTTTCACAAATTACTTTTCTTCTAAATATACGCATTTTATTACAACCATTGAAGCAAAGTATCTTATTTACATGCGATATTTAGATAAATTGAACAGATTTAATTCAATTCATATGATTGTATGCATAGCCGGTCAGAACTCAATTCCTCTGCGCAAATGGTATTACCATAAGGGAACGCTTGTGTTGTGAATTGAGTCGTTTTATTTAGATTTTGGAAAATGTTTATAATATTTCAAAACATAATTGCTACAGCGACGGTAGCCTACGTTCTAAAATTTAAAAAAATGTCTCAGCATTGTCTTTAGGAAATCAATAGAGTACGAGTGAAATTCACGCTCTAAGGGTACCGTGTGCAAGCTTAGGGCCTTTGTACACAAAGCTAAGCAACCCTCCAGAACAAATATTGTCCATGTATTGTGGTTTAACATAAACGTATATTTTCACAGATCAAATCTTAAAATGACGTCATACCCACCTCTGTTGGCTTCGTATGTGGTTCAGGATATAATATATGTATCATATATTATTATTATTCTAAATATCATATCTTCATATAATATTTCAAATATTTTTTCTATAGTTTATAGGTTTGTTAATGAATATTATGCTCTTTCCTCCAATGACGAATTTCATAAATAATTAAACTTTCAACTACTGATTTATCTTGTTATGGCTAAAATTTTGAAAAATTTCGGTTAACGTGTATATTTATTTCTAACTAGAAGCACGTATTTATATGTTACTTCGTGCTCCTTACTTTGCTTATGTTCGGCCTTCCATACAACGTTCGTCACTTATTTTACTCTTCTATGGATAACATTTTCAAAAATCTTTACTCAATGGAAATCTTTACTTTTCAAGTGTATACAAACTGTTCACGTCAATACTACAAAGCCGGCTGAGCCCGCAGATAGATAACTATCAGCCAGTAGAACAAGCAGGGTTTCGTTCTGGATTTTCTACAACGGATCATATACAAGTTTTACAACAAGTAATGGAGAAATACAAGGAATTCAACAAGCCACTTTACATTGCTTTCATTGACTACGCCAAAGCGTTTGATACGATCTCTCATGATGCTATTTGGGAAGCGCTGAATAAATGCTACATAAACGAAAACTATGTAAGAGTACTGAAAGACATTTACGAAGGTAGCGTAAGCCAAGTCAAACTGGAGACGCGAGGTCCTGATATACCGATCCGTAGAGGCGTAAGACAAGGAGACCCTCTCTCACCTAAGCTGTTCATAATGGTACTACAACACGTTTTTGATAATCTTAACTGGCAGGCGGAAGGGATTAGAATTAACAAAGATCGGATTACACACCTCAGATTCGCAGACGATATTGTCTTATTTTCTGAAACAAGCAAAGGATTAGAAAGAATGATAACAAGTTTAAATGAAGAAAGCGAAAAGGTGGGCCTCAAAATGAACGAAAATAAAACAAAAATAGTTACTAATGATTACATTAACGCCATATACTTGAAAGGAAAGCCGCTTGAATATGTGAGCAATTACATATACCTGGGAAAACAACTATCATTCGATGACAAAAATGAAGAACTAGAGGTGGAGCGGCGTATCAACATGAGTTGGAAAAAGTTTTGGTCCCTGAAGGAAATCTTGAAAGGGGAATTCCCCCTTTACCTAAAGAAAATTGTGTTGGATACCTGTGTCCTACCTACTCTTACATACGGATGCCAAACGTGGACATTCAGCACCAAAACAAAAAATAAACTAATAACATGTCAAAAAGCAATGGAAAGAAGCGTACTAAAAATAAGAAAAGTAAAAAGCGAAAAAATTAGACAAAAAACTAAAGTTATAGATGCCTTACAATATGCTTTAAAACAGAAATGGCAGTGGGCAGGACATATAGCAAGACGCACAGACAAAAGATGGACATTACAGACAACTATGTGGAAAGGACCAAGAGGAAAAAGAAGAAGAGGGCGCCCTAGAAAAAGATGGATAGACGATATAAAAGCGATAGCAGGAAGCGATTGGATAAGGAAAGCCATGGACAAACGAATTTGGAAGAAGCTGGAGGAGGCCTTTACCCGAGAAGGGGTTCCGATCATTGATACAGGAGAAAGCAACGTTAGCGAATAAAAGAAAATTAAAGAAATTCTACCCTAGTATATTTAGATATTAAATCGCATGTAATATATTATCATTATGGTTTGGAAATAAACAGGCTTTATTATTATTATTATTATTATTATTACTCAATGGATGTTCGCAACATAATAAGCCAAAATTTCATGTTGCAACAACAATGTCTTAGGGTCTGCGTTCATGAATCAGTCAGGGAAATAATTATATATTTATTTAAGGTAATTTAGGTATTGTTGCAAAATAGGGCAATAAGGATAATAAAGTTAACTTAGGATTGAAAAAAAAACTGTTTTCTAGTTCCAGCATATTACTACCGTTTTAACGCAACGAATTTGTATAGACTTAAAATTTATGAAGGCTTAAGTTAATTATAACTTTTGAATCTAATTTGTTCTTTGTAAGATAATAAACTGCGCATTTAACCTTAAGTAAATGGTAACTGGTTAATGGTAATGGTTAACTACATTTCTAGTCCAAATTAATTTTTTTATTATTTTTACGGTACCTATAAAATAATTAAAAATTAGATATGATTTGATTCAGCATTGTTAAAAGATATGTTTTTTTTATTGCTTAGATGGGCAGACGAGCTCACAGCGCACCTGGTCTTAATTGGTTACTGGAGCCCATGGACATCTACAACGTAAATGCGCCAACCACCTTAATATAAGCTCTAAGGTCTCAAGTATAGTTACATATTTATGTAACTAACCTAAACATAAGCCCTCTGAGTTTCTCGCCGGATCTTCTCAGTGGATCACGATTCCGATCCGGTAGTAGATTCATTCGCGAAGCAGCTGCCCTTGAGTTGTTACGTCTCCTTTGCAAGCATTCGCGTAGCTGTTAGCAACTCCCAACCCTCCTGGCTAAGCCTCTGCTCGCCCACCTGTCCTGGTGAAACCGGAGAGGCCTCCGAGCCACCAGTAATTGATCATTCATAAAAAAATTGAATTTATAGTAAATTCAGCTCTAAGTTGAAAATTCATTAAGCTAATCAGAAGCCTCAGGAGTTGGTACTTTGTAGCTCATTCCATATGTCAGTAAGTGCAACATTGCAGATAAAAGTTACATTGCATTGTCGTCTATTCTCCTTCACGCTTCAGTAATTTTTATTAAACTTAATCATCGAAAGGTCGGGACCCAAGATAATATTTTATTTAATAGTGACATACAAGCAATCGAAATGTCAGTAATTAAGATAAACTGCATTTCGTTGAATCACGAGAGAATTGGACGTAATATTTCATAGTCTTCATAGATTCACAACAAAAGGTTCTTTAAGTAACATTAATATTTTTTAGGACTGAGGAATTACTGGTAGCCCGGATGCCTTTCCAGATTCACCAGGTCGAGCAAAGGCTCAGCCAGGAAAGGTAGGATTTGCTAACAGCTGCCCGAGCGCCTCCAAGGGGGACCTAACAACTCAAGAGCAGCTGCTTCACGAATGAAACTGCTGGGAAGATCTGGGGAGAAAATCAACGGGCCGATACATGGGCAAAGTTACACGTCAAACTCTTTGCCGAGTTCGACGAGTACGGTTACCGGAGTCCCCAAGCTTGCTCCTGGTGTTAGAACTGAAGACGTCTGATGCAACAGTATATGGATCTGATAGATCTGTAAGGACGTATTTAGGGCGTCGACGGTGAATAGCTCCTGTGTGAGCAGGATTCGGGGAGTAGTCAGCAGCGGCAACGATAAGGCGATTATTATGACACATAACTTCGAAGTGCTGTTCCGACGCTGACTTCGTGTTTTCGAGGCCCAGATCGTCGTGTACGCGGACGTTCCTCACGAACCACGGAGCTCCCACGGCTAACCTGCAAAAATGAGATTGTAGGGTTTGGAGGGTGTCTATCTATGTGTGTGCAGAGCAAACACCAAACTCGCATAAGTCATGATGGGCCTTATGCGAGTTTTGTAAAGTGTCACCTTTTCCGAAGGGACAACTTAGTTACTACCGTATTCTATTTGAGAGTACCATTAAGCGGTAGTAAGACCGTTGAGAGAGCGCGTGTCCTTCTAAGAAATTAGACCATCTGGCATCTCGGACTTCGGCGATTCGAGATTTTTCGTCGCGTTGTAGGACAGGCATTCGAATACGAATTTCCTCGGTAGGATACCTATCAAAAGGAGGATACTCACTTAGCCGTGTAGCATGTAATGTATCTGATACTGTATCAAGTAAGTACGTGGGAACGAGACCACTGTGAGCCCTCACGCGTGGAGCGCAGTAAACTCGCAGATACCCACCGAGTGACGGTATCGCTGCGAACACAAAGGCGGCTCGCAGTGTGCCTGTGGACGGCGACACGACCTCTTGTGTAATGAGTACGTAGGCACGAGCTTCAAATGGACGTCTTCATTTTTTTTTTCCCATCAATGTTGATAGCCTTCAGGGGCTATTTCAGCTTCACCCTAACGTATAGGTGAGCTCACGGGGCTCAAGCCAGAAGTGTGGCTAGCATTGGCCCTAGCAAGAGCAATGCTTCGCAGAATCTACCACCGAATCGGAAACGCGACCCACTGAGAAGATCCGGCGAGAATTTTAGTGGGCTGTGTCTATGGGTTAATTCACTCGTCGAGCCCTTCGTCGCAAGCGACGGGTTCAACGAGGACGGTGACCGAAGCCTCCCGCGCTCTTTGTGGATACGGAATTAACCGATAGACCTTCTTCGAGAATATCGGCCTTGACGAGCTCGGCATCTAACTCATTCGGGAAGCCAGGACTGCACGGAATTCACGATCCTCCTGGCGTCCTCCGAACCTTTCATCTATGAAGGGGATGGGGGTGACCGAGCATTCACGTTGTGATGTATATATATTGCGATAATGTATACTTATATACTTATATATATTACTGTACATAATTTGGGTCCCCCACGAACATACATGCGTATATTTGATGTTATTTGCAATGTATTCGCAGACACTTAAGGTAAAGTGAGAAAACTGCAGAAGAGTGTTCAATTAAATTTAGGTTTTATGCAATGTTGTGATTTATATATATTGCAATAATAAATGGATGAATCCTGAAGATAACGAGAATGTAGAAAATTCAAACAAGGTGCAGGGTTATCTCGTCGTCATTCTTATAAATACTCGTACATCTCCCGGATCTACACATTCAGTATTTTAACTTGCACTCAAGACTATTACGAGAAACGTATTCAAAAATTTCAAGTAAGTTTTTTATGTTTTTTTATGTAAAGTTTTTATGAGGTCGAACTCTCAATTCTGTTGTATAACGGCTCTGCCAGTCTTCGGATCAGAATGACTGTACCGTGGCAGTAATAGGCAGGATAGTGGTACATACCCGTGCGAGCGTACAATACGAGTACGCTGACATGATTCTCAAAGAATACCTACTGCTGCTCATTCTCCCGTGAATTCCTTAGTCGCCCTTCAAAATACACTTGTGACACTTCCGACAACACGGCCAGACAAATAGTATATTGCTTCGTCGTAAAAATTCCTAGTTTTAGTTCTGAAAATATATTCTGTATAGCTGACCCGGCAGACTTCGTAGTGCCTCAATCGATAAATAAAAGACCTAAGCTTTTGTTTAAAATAAACTTAAAACAAAAAAAAAGGAAAAACAAAATTATTATTTTTATTTAATTCCGAGCATTTTCATATTTTTTTAATCATTTTAAACCATCCCTGGACTTCCATAAATAATTCAAGACCAAAATTAGCCAAATCGGTCCAGCCGTTCTCGAGTTTTAGCGAGACTAACGAACAGCAATTCATTTGTATATATATAGATTTCAGCGTATTAAAATTTGTACAATGTATTATTTCCTAGAACAACATAATATTTTGTTTGAAAGAATGAAATACGTTTGCCTTCTCTTGTACGTTTTCGCGGAATATTTTCTATCTTGAAACTTGAATAAATTCACATGAAATCCCGAACGTTAGACAGAATATTGAGGTAGGCTTAGCATATTATTCAAATTTAATTCGACTCAGCGAACCGTTGCATTCTTGAAATTGATTCAGTTGGTCTGGCTTCAAACTTTGAGAAATAAAGAGGTAAGAATTGAAAAAGTTGAATCTTCGTTTTAGATTTTCTTAAGGTGATTTTTGTTCGTTGATAACGGACTTGTATTATTAAAATATTCCTTGAAAAATTAATACAGCACAAAGAACACTAAATATTAAATATTAACACTAAATATTAGCTAGCGCAGGACTTGTGGCCGTCTTTATTCTAGCGACAACATAGTTTATATTGTTTCTTTAATATTTTTACAGAATGAAAACGTTGATTTTTATAATGCTGGTGGCATGCGTTGCGTCAGCAGCGTACGGTGCTTTGGTATGTGGTACAGACTACTGTGAAAAAAATCCATGCATACAGCCACCACTTGTTTGCCCTAAGAACACTGAGCATCGCGCCAGACACGCTGGAAAGTGTGCTTGTTGTCCCGCTTGTGTAACTTTACTTGGTAAGTTTACTACCAGAAATTAAAAATCAGATCAACGAGATTAAACGATCCCTAGCTACACTCGAGGAAGATTGCCAACCAGGTGGACGGACATGGTCAAGGAGGCCACAAACACCAGCGTCCCGGGCGCCATTAAGCAGGCCGAATGCAGGCAACATTGGAGGAAGCTGGTGCAAAAGCAGGACCAAGATGGTCACGACCCTCAGTACTGAGGAAACGACAAAGAAGAAGAAGAAGCTACACTTTTATCGTGTGCTCTGTCGGTGTATATCGGAATACAAACATAAACTAGTACATCTTGCGTTAGGACATGACGATATCTTCAACAATTTTTTTGACTCCAAATAAGAGTTAGATTCTAAAACCGGAATAGTTGCCAACATCATTAACCACCAGAACAAAAAGACGTTTCTTGCCAAAAAATTATTATAATCATATTTATTACAAAGCTTTGTTAAAGTCAGATTGTCTTCATCTGCCGATTCCTATTATTTTTTAAAGTTTACAACTTGTCAGTGCCAATATCAGAGTATAAACTAATTTTTTCATACTTAATTTTTCTCCCATATATTTTTATAGGTGAAGGTGCAACTTGCAAGATTTATTCGAAGGAACTAGGCGAAACCCCCTCCGCTGTGTGTAAGGAGCCTCTCAAATGCATCAAAAGAGTTTGCACTAAGCTTGTGTAGTCGTTTTCATTAGCAGGAAAATATAAGCTTGCAATACTTCTATCACGACCTGTTCGAAATATAATTTGTGTACGGAATAAAATTGATAATAATATGCACTGTAGTAAATATAGAAATTTGAAACTAAAAAATATGAATTTTTAATAAACCGAACAAAAACGAAATGAAATAGTATGTATTATACAGGTAACCCTGTCAGGATATCGGGACAATGTATGTAACTCGTCGAGTATAATTATTATATTCTCATAAGTCTCTAATAATTGTGCAAATTTGGAGACTAGGGTTAGACAAATTTATTAAAAATGACTTATTGGTAATAAAAAAAAAATTCAAAGTCACATTCCCCAAATTTGATATAGAAGATATTACAATTTGGCCAACTGTTCGTTATAAGTAGATTATTTTTTAAATTAGTTGCGACGATATTATGTTATTTAACTAATTTCATTATTGGTTTCACAAAAATAATTCTTCGAAATGTAATTTTCTCTCAGTCATAATGTTTTCCTCACTTGTACTATTTAACTTAATTAAATTAACTTAACATTATTATTGTCATATTACCGATGTGTTCCTGATTTTGGAAATAAATACTAACAGTTAATATTTTCATACGAGTATAATAAACATTTAAATTGTTTTATTTAATGCGATTTTTCATTATTTCATCAAAACGATGATTCAAACAGAATTATTTACTATGGATCATTTTCTCCGTTATCGCCCATCAAGAATGCACTTATTTCTGTATTTTTACGGCAAAAATATAACAATTGTTGAGGCCACAATATTAAGATCGTATTTATGATTGAGTTTTTGGAATAATTATCCCAAAACAGGCAAAGTGCCATGAAAAAAGAGGAGAGAAAATGACCATGGAATCAATTTATATTTGTTAATTTTATAAAAAATAATTTGCACCCGTTGTTGAATATACTCTTCAAAAGTGGTAAATAAAGCATTCGTTTCAATTTGTTTTGCGTAAAACTCCGAAACATCACTAATTCTTTCTATAAATGCGTATACTGTCCTCCGTACTATCATATGAATTAATTATATATATTTGATATTGTGATTTGTTTTGTGCATCCATAAATAAAAATGAATAAATATATATTATATACGAGGTGTCAAATCACAATCATTACAGTACACTACCTATTAACTAAATCATACAAATAGTACCTAAAACTGATCTAGATTGCAATCTAAATGCACTCAGTAAAACCCATATTAATGTACATAGAGAGCGAGCTTCCAAATTAGTTAATGAAAAAAAGAAAACAAAAAACAAGAAGTATTCACATGCATAGTGACACATGTATAGTGATATTCACATGTATAACTACAATACAACCAATACAAACATTCATCCGTTTCCAGGGTATAACATATGTTATGTTATTTATATAATATTATGTTTAAAACGTCATTACGATGTTTCTTAATCGGTTTTATTTTAAATGTTATTCTCTTTGTTTTTTCTTAAAATCTAAGTCCCTTTTATTAAGCCAAGTGATTTCTATGGACACTGAGCATCGTCATCCAGAGTCTTAACGATTTACCAATCCTCTTGAGTACTTGAGGGACCTAAAGGGGAATAACTAAGGTTTCAGTAGATATTCACAAATTTATGAAAGAAAAACAAAACAATGGAGGACGCCTCATTTTCCAAGGTGAGTTTTTTCGTGTACTGTGTAGGCCCGTAAATCTTTTATGGTTTTTCATTGTTTACGATGCGCCATTCCGTTCCGCCAGCTGTGGCTTTATTGGTCTTTAACTCTCAACTTATTGTATATCAGTGACATATTTATTAGGAATATCTTTAAGCCTTAAATATTTATGTTATGCATGAATAGTACATTGTGCACCAAGGGAAAAAAGTTGGACATTTCCTCCCGCGTGTAAAATTGCAAACACGCGTTTTTTCCCGCGGTGCACATACTATTTTTTCGCCTACCAGTCCGAAAGTTCGACAATGTAAAAAATTTAGCACCCGTGAAGTACCGAGCCGGGGTCCAGGGGCGAAGCCATGGCGGGGGCTTGGTGGTGCCCCCCCCCCCTCATAAAACAACAATTTAACTGTTATTTAATTTTTAAATAAACTACTACTAATCGAATAAGAACTGTCTGATAAACTCATCTTTGTTTAATACTTCACTATTAAATTTTATTGCCTTTTGTTTATTTCACTTTTACACTAAGCACAATATTGCAAATTACCCGAGCACAACAATAGCGAAGAATTTTAGGAGCATGAGAGCAGACGTAGACACTAACGCGCATGCGCACTTGTCAGTACCCAGGGAGGGAAAGTAAGATTTTCTTCCCTGTACAGCGGGACGATAACCGAACTTTCGGCGTAGCTAAGATAAATTTTTTATTCCAATTATATTGGCAATATGACGATTGACCCATACTCCGTCGAGACCTTCTTGATCTGACGTATCAAGGTGAACGGTGGTATTCACGATATGATATCTATTTGCTCCAGTGACTACTTAACACCGGTTGGGTCGGAAACTAGTCTCGCAAACTAAAAATAATGCGTTAAGAACTTACGTCGATTGTGCACTTGAAAATAAAAATTTTAATGTAAATGTTTAAAATGATAAAATACATATACTCGTAATAGAACCAAAAACGGCCATCCGTTTTTTGCCGTTGTTTTTCCGTTTTCCGCACTCAGAAATGTCGCTCCCTTGGCACGTTGCAATAGATATGCTACGAAAGATAATATAATCCAAGGAGACTTGACATGAGGCGGGCGGGCGGTTGTAAAACTAATACCAAATCCCTATGGAGCATGATAAGAGAACATGCTGCACCGACCCAACATAATGTGGGATAAAGGCAAGAAGAAGAAGTTAGGTATGCATAATAATATGCATAATAGACTGAAAGATTGTTTACAGCAATGAGTGAGGAAGGACATGAAATGGTAACCGCACACACTCGGCACACGGTAGGCAGCGGCTTGGCTCTAACCCTGGTATTGCTAAAGTCCATGGGAGACGGTAAGCATTCACCATCAGGTGGACCGTATGCTCGTCAGCCGACAAGGGCAGTACATTAAAAAAACCACTTGAATATAATTAAGTCGAAGCAGGAAGAAGAACACACACACACACACTAAATTTTAAATTTAATATTCTATCTAAAAACCACAAGCATTACATTATTAAGCGCTTTAAGCTGACTATAAAAGTAATTAACAAACCACACTTTCATTACTGTTGCGTTTTTTAATTAAAAAATAAACAAAAGCCAAGCCAACCTGAAATTACTTTTGAGGGCTTTGATCCTTTGTAAGATTTCAACGTCGACCGAAACTCATTTTCTTTTATTTATTTTAAAACGTGGTACTTATCAAAATAAAGGATGACAGGGGCCAACTCATAATTCCATAATCACACTTCCGTTACGAAATGAATTATTAACTCGACCCTTTTTATCTATACCAGCTTTTAAACATTCAACACATGAAGTTAATTATAATAGACCCGAGAAAACTGATTAAGATTAAACTGAACTATCCCTAAGATTAGATTTGTGATTTCGATTCAATATTTTTAAGTGAAGTAAAAACTTTAACGCTTCATTAAATACCAAAATAATTCCGACCTCTTATCACACAGGTAGGCTAACTATTTCTTGTAAAAGATTGTTCCTTGAAAGGAAAAAGCTGTGTTTTATTGTATACTAGCGACCCGCCCTCGCTTCGCTTTGAAAACATTAAATTTTATTATTGATAGGCGAGTCCCGCCATGTTGCGCGCGGTACGACAATAAGTGCGGGTGACGCCGCGGGGCGAAGCTAGTCTAAAAAAGTAGCCTAAATTACTCCTTATATCATCAGCTACCTATTAGTGAAAGTCTCATCAAAATCGGTCCAGCCGTTCTAGAGGTTAGCCGGAACAAACAGACAGACAGACAGACAGAAAGACAGACAGACAAAAATTGTAAAATATGTTATTTTGGTATATGTACCGTATATATATTATATGCATGTAGTAAAAAGCGATTATTTCAATAGTACAAACAGACACTCTAATTTTATTTATATGTATAGATTGCTCTAGATGGGTAGATAGCCTGATGTTATTGGTTACTAGGCTAAATAAACATGCCACCACGTAAATGCCATCACCTGTCTTAATACATAAGGTCGAATTCACAATGGTACTGTTTAATGGCTGTGTCTCTCTTCTATGCATGACTGCTTAATGGCCAAAAAGGACAACGTTGATGCCTACCACCATAGATTATACACTTAATATATGCCTACCACTTTAGAGTCAGAATAAACCTTACCACTACTAAATACTACTAATGAAATATTTATTCAGGGTGAAAATAACTAGTTAGGTCATAAGTATTGTCACACAGTAAAAACTTTTCTTTTAGAATGCTGGCCACAAAAAAGTTTATTGAATTCGAATTACGAATTGTTCATGAAAATAAAAATGTATACTTTTAGAATTTTACTCATTTTAAAATATGGAGTGGACGCTTAAAGAAGACCGTGTTGCAGTTATTGCGTTGCATCGTTGCGGTTACGCGCCAATTCAAATTTTTAACATACTGAAAAATTTGAATATAACCAAAAGATTCGTTTATCGTACCATCAAACGATACAATGAAGACTCTAGTGTAGATGAAAGGTCAAGAAGTGGTCACCCTCGGTCTGTTAGGACTCCAGCAGTGATAAAAACTGTGAAGGCGCGAATTCAAAGAAATCCCAAACGTAAGCAGAAACTGTTGGCCCTTCAGATGGGGTTAAGCAGAACCACGGTGAAAAGGGTGTTAAATGAAGACTTAGGGCTTCGGGCATATCGAAGAAAAACAGGACATCGTTTGAATGCTCGTCTAATGGACCTAAGACTGAAGAGATGCCACGCTTTGTTGAAGCGGTACGCGGGAAAAAAATACCGAGAAATTCTTTTTTCGGATGAAAAAATTTTTACCGTAGAAGAGAGCTACAACAAACAAAATGATAAGGTGTACGCACACAGTAGTGAAGAAGCGAGCAGCCGTATTCCGCGTGTCCAACGAGGTCATTTTCCATCCTCGTTCATGGTACGGTTGGGAGTTTCTTATTGGGGCTTAACAGAGGTACATTTTTGTGAGAAAGGTGTAAAAACGAATGCAGTTGTGTATCAAAATACAGTCCTGACGAACCTTGTGGAACCTGTTTCTCATACCATGTTCAATAACAGGCACTGGGTATTCCAACAAGATTCGGCGCCAGCTCATAGAGCGAAGAGCACACAAGACTGGCTGGCGGCGCGTGAAATCGACTTCATCCGGCACGAAGATTGGCCCTCCTCCAGTCCAGATTTGAATCCGTTAGATTACAAGATATGGTAACACTTGGAGGAAAAGGCGTGCTCAAAGCCTCATCCCAATTTGGAGTCACTCAAGACATCCTTGATTAAGGCAGCCGCCGATATTGACATGGACCTCGTTCGTGCTGCGATAGACGACTGGCCGCGCAGATTGAAGGCCTGTATTCAAAATCACGGAGGTCATTTTGAATAAACTTTAGTGTCATAAGAATCTATGTTTTGTTAAGTTCATTTTGGTATATGAATGGTTACATAATGAATAAACTTGTTTCAATTATTTTACATTAAACATGTGACAGAATTTATGACCTGACTAGGTATTACCTATTTAATTTATTGCATAAATACGTGAATGATCTCATGTTCCACCTCGTGCTAAATACCGGACCCCATGAGCTTCACAACGTGAATACCAATATAAACCTTAAAATATGAGGTGGAAGTGATTAACTGTATTGCTTATCTGCTGTCTCAACCTTCAACCCTGACTGCGTTACTGCATCGAATTAGAAATACACAGGATATGCCTGTGAGTGACGCATTTACGTTGTAGATATCTGTGGGCTTCAGAAACCACTTAACACCAGATGGGCTGTGAACTCGTCCATCAATATAAGCAATAAAAAAATGGTAGAGGCTCAATAAACAACATAAATGATTATATATTTTAATTTACCAGATAAGCGTTCTTGCCTTAGTTGATAGTAAAATCAAAATGTGGAACTGATAAAAAATCGTTTCATTAGGCGTTAGTTCAAACGATAACACAGCTACGGATAATGTTACTTAAAATTATTTTCCTGTCCGATTATTCTATTTGTATAAAAATTGTATTAAGTGCGTCGCGGAAACATTTAGGCACAAATTAAATGGTGCATTTCTCATGTATTAGTGTTGTGTTATTTGAAAATAGTAATGATATTTCTAATGAGCGAAGCTTATCTGGTGTGAAAGGTTATTTTTGTATCTAACACCGGTACGTTCAGTTCATTTCTAGTGCAAGTCGTAAACAACCGGATTGTTCCGTAATAGAAAATAAATATACCCTCAATATTAAGTGTACGTGATATTGTTGGTTGAAGTAGTGTTGATTAGAAACATAGTTTTTCTTATAAATTTTTCTTGTACTTTATTTAAACAATAGCACTCTGCTCGTTTGTGTGTGCACTACGTAAGTAAACGTTTAGTTTTTTTTTTATCTTTTACATATCTCACAAAAAGAATATGCTTAATTTTCTTATTATTTTTGTACGTTTTATTTTTGTACGTTATTCATCAAAAGCATCTCTTGTTTTTTTTTATTCTACAATTTAATGCAAGTTCTTCTTAAAAGTTTAATCATCTATTATTTTGAAAGCAGTTTCTAATGTAGAATAATTAAGACTAATAAAAACTTTGATATCCCCGACTTGTTCGACAATTCCATTTTACTCGGGTTTTAAAACTCTTGCAACTTCTCAATGTTTTGTGTATGTGTTTTAGACTAAGCAAATTATTACCCGAATAGTCTTTAACTGATTTCTGTAATCCATGAAGACTACAGCGCTAATTGGAGTAGCAGCAACTTATCCTACGTATTTTTTGGTGAAGCAGTTATTCGGTCGGATAAGAAGGATGGTGCAGCCGCAACACATTAAAATTGACACTTAGACCTCATATCTTCAGGTGGCTAGCGTCATCCACGTTATGCTGGATGGTCTACTCATTATGACCGAATACCCAATTAGCCATGAGCTCCTCTGTCTACTTTCAATAAGATATAAAAACTTCGTACTGACTTTGTACTGGTGAAAAAAAAAAAAACATATCTAACACCAGAAAGCTCATTGGTTGAAGCAACCTGCGTGAAGTACGTACTCACCAGCCCGCGTGTGCAAACGCTTAGGAATAAAATAGGCTATATTAGCCATACATGAGTACACCGTGATTATTCGAAACGGAATTAACGTGGCTATTGCCGAAATCGGCCAAGGAATATTGAATTACTTCGAATTGAATCCAAATGTTTTGAACTTCATCAATATACTTATAAATCATTATAATATCAACTTCATCACTACAGCTTTGCATTGATCTTATTAACTCTCAGACACAGCCCACTGAGTTTCTCGCCGGATCTTCTCAGTGGGTCGCGTTTCCGATCCGGTGGTAGATTCTGCGAAGCACGACTCTTGCTAGGGTTCGTGTTAGCATCGTCAGATTTTAGCCCCGTGAGCTCACCTACTAGTTACGGTTACGCTGGAATGGCCTCTCTAGGCTACCAGCTTAGGGAGACAAAAAAAAAAAAAGGATGTTTAAAACAGCATCACGGTCATAAAAATTATAAATATTAATTTTAAATTCATTTTCTTTTCAGTCATACTCATGTCAACTTCAAATACAGTTCGGCATAGAAAGAGGGCGGAGAATTATGACAGTAATCAAAAAAATATCACTAAGCAGAATGGTGATGTTGATTCAGAGTTTACGACCAGGGAGTCGCCACTGACGGTTCTTATAGACAATTCTCCACATATAAGAGCCCTGTACCATATTTTCGTAGTCATTTTGCTGATGCTGCTGTTCGACACCATGATTTATGACCTTGTGGAAAGAGGAAAGTAAGCTAAACTAAACAATTCTTACTGATAAAAATAAGTCACCTAGATTTTTAGAACGGGCTTAAATTTTTATCACATATTCATCTTTCTATTACCTCATCTTGTCTCAAGGTATGCAGTGACATCCGCTTTATGGAGTCTAAGGGTTCCGGTAATAGTTTAAGAGGAATTTCCGGTGCCGAAAACTTTGAAATACTTTTACATGTACTTAAAATTCTATTGACGCTCTCTCCCTTAAAACCCCTCAGACAGGGCACAAAATGAACAGATCGATCTCGGAGTGAAAATACCCATACAGAACTTGAAATACAATTTTTTTTTTTACTTTCACCTCCGTAATTAGTTTAATTTTCGTTTATATAATTATTTAACAATTAAGTGAGCTTCGTCATAGTTTATGGAAAAATTGATATTAAATGAAAAACGTTGGTAATTTTAAAAAGTACTAATAATTATTTGTGAGGATTAAACGAAAAGTAAGCTATCTTTTGTACATCTAGTGCAAGACAGCAAAAATTAAATTCACTCCATTTCGCCGAATACAGTAAAAATAATGGAATAAAACAGTGTAGGGAATATATTGATAGATAAAAGAAATAAACCCTATATATTTTTTTAGTTTAGACAACCGTAAATATTCGATGTTCATTTAAGTTGCTTTTTCGTGTAAAATATTTGATACTGTCTACAATGATCTAAAATTTTGACAATACAATTTATTACGAGTTAAACATTATCTATCTATCTATATCTATATATATATAAATGAATTGCTGTTCGTTAGTCTCACTAAAACTCGAGAACGGCTGGACCGATTTGGCTAATTTTGGTCTTGAATTTTTTGTGGAAGTCCAGAGAAGGTTTAAAAGGTAGATAAATATGAAAATACTCGGAATTAAATAAAAATAGCAATTTTGTTTTTCCTTTGATGTGTCCCCCGTCGGACGGATTCGTTTTGTTTGTTTTAAGTTTATTTTATACAAAAGTTTAGGTCTTTTATTTTTCGATTGAGGCACTACGAAGTCTGCCGGGTCAGCTAGTCTCATATATTTTTGTGTGAGCTGTTCAAAATTACGACATTTCTCTTGTGTTAAATACTTGCGGGGCATGCAAAAGTTATGCATACTTTTCGGAAGAATGCGCCGCTCGTGAATTCCACATTAGAAGACGTTTTAACAAGCTTTAAATAGCAAAACACAATGTTGTTCGTTCTTACCCCGAAAAAACGTATGACGGTTGCTTCGCTATACCATTATCGAAACAGATATAATGGTACTAGTTGTTACTAGCATTACTAATCCTTTTTAATACGCTTTTATTAGCTTCAGACGTATGTTTGTAACGGAATCTTTGAACGTGATTTTGACCCCCTTCAAAACGTCGGATTAACTCGAAATTTGGTATTTTACTTATTAAGGACCGATGACTATTCAATATTTAAAAAAAATTGAAAATAATATGTTTAAAAAATTGAAATTCAACCTAAAAATGAAAAATAAATAATAATGTCAGTTTCATATAGGTTCAGTTTCAGTTTCAGTAATAAAAACATTTTTCTTACACTATTTTTAATTAAAATTTATTAAAATTTATTTTCTATTTTTTAGTTGGATTTTCTATAAAAGCGTATTTTGTTAATATTTTTAAACATATTTTTTTTCTATTTGAATCGTTTTTATACACATAAATATAATATAAGATACCTAAATAAAGTTTACCTTAGACAATTTTACATTATTTTTAAATAAAATCAATGTTTGTATGTCTACATTTTATTTCTTAAATTTAAATTACTGTAATACTCCTAAATCTACTTACAAACTGTAAGCTAGAGGTGATTCAACTTGAACAGACTTAATTGATCACACCACAAAAGCAAACGAAACTAAGTGATCCCAATGTCCAATACACATTAAGAGCTTAAAGAGATCCACAAACACTTGGGATTAGATTCCTAAACTAAATTACATTCTCAGATTAAATGTTGCCGTCAAGAATCTTGCGATTTCGATCCCGCACTAGTTCTACGCTCAAAATTAATTGTACAACCTATAAATTTTAATGTTAAATACAAAATCTTTGTTTTCTATAATCGTGAAATTGTTCACGATGGGAATTGGAATAACTAATCATAATGGAAATTGTTCCATTATGATTATTTGTAAATTATAGTCATAATAATTTCGATTACAAAAAAGGCATGAGTTAATTAAAATTTCGATGAATAACATCTTAGTCAAAAAAACGTTAAGTAGATACCTATAAACATCGTCAGAAATAATAAAATTAAAATAATAAACACGAGATTAAGCCGTAACAATAGTGTTAATTGTGTCAACTAATCGTGAAGACTGGAGAAAATATTGATGAGAATCGAATTAGGTGCCATAGGCAGCACCATCCTGTATATTTCTGCCGCGAATCACTCATTTTTTCCGTTTTAAAAGGTGGAACAATCCTTATACAATACTATTGAAACTTTGGCCTATGTCTGAAAAAAGGATTAGGGGCTTCGTCTTACCGTCTATCTGACAATAATGAAATAACCTTGAAATAATTTATTTATTAACCTTGAAAAACATTTACACGTAACAATTTGCTAAAAACTCAATAACTAATAATGATATTCAGTTGTTAAATCTTATCTTATGAATTCATTTCAAAAGTAAGCTTCGTATTGAATAAAAAATACATAAATACGTTTGATATTTTTCAGAATAAATATTGGGTTAAATGTGATTATCTCCGGTTTTGGCGACATAAAAAGAGGAGCTTTACTCTGGCTGTTTGAATTCGCTGTTGTCCTTGCATTTTACCCGGCTTTAAGAATATACGCGGCGGCGAGGAAACTATTTCGCAAAAATACAGGTATTTATTATGATATTTTTCAATAGCTATAGTAATTAATTCTAGGCTTAAAGGGCTAAGGCTACTACATATACTACAGCACAGGATTTTGTCGTAGGCTATGGTAACAAAAAACACGTATACGAGATTCGCACTGGGAAAGAAAGGATGATTATACAAAAATATTAAAGAAGTAGTATTTTTTTTTTTAATTGCTCTACTCTGTCCTTGAAAAACTTCATTTAATAAATTGAATTCGGTTTTTGTTTTCTTATACGATGCAGTAAGTACAATTTGTATTCAATGTCGATATCTGTTATCAGGAATGAACTCTTACAAATAAAAGTTTCCATTTCACTGTAACGATTTGATATCGGGGTCAATATTGACCGATTTGATATCAGTAAATATCTACTTATTTATCACAGTAGTAACAAAATTGAGTATAATTTAAAACAGTTAAAAACACAAACAAAAAAAAAGGTTACAGGCAAGACTTAGGTTTACATCTTTTTTTTTTTCAAATAGTTTGTAAGCAGACTTTTGGTAAACTTTAATAGTCTTATTGGTAAACAACTAAGTAGGCAGTAGCAACTACTCTAATAATTTTGTCTTCGCACTAATTATCGCCGTCGAGCCGGGGCAGAATAGGGATGTCGCCGGTATTTTGAACCTCAATTATTTTCAGTCCCCTGCGTATGCATCATAATTGCATCAGACATTTTTTCTTACAAGACAAGACAAATTATATGTAATATAAATACTACAGAACTTTTAAATTTTAAAGCAAACGAAATCGATATGAATTTAACGCAACTTATAACCCTGCCTAGTTCGAATATAGAGAATATTAGGTATGTAGGCTCACGTACCATCTTACCTATGCTTTAAACATCTTTAATCTCTAATTATTATATATCACATAAGACCTTATTCTGCACATTGATGAAGATTTTTTAAGCCGACGAGCACACAGTCCTCATGGTCATGTGCGCTAAAAATTAATTTGAATAGGTTACTTGGAATGCAAACTTGGAAAACTTCAGCATTACTTCATTACCAGCATTTCTTGGGTCAGTCCACAGTACTTACGAACTCGTTTCTAAAATTTTGTCTTCGCCTTTATTGGATCCAAAAATCACTTATATGACTGAAGCAAGAAATGAGTGGTTACTAACCTGCCCTAATACTGATCTGCCCACGGTCCCGACTTCTCAGCGATTGTGGGATGAGCCGCTCTGTGAATTAATACGTAAAAATTTACTTGACTCATGTAGAGATTTAACAGAGCGTGCTCGCCTCCTCGCAGTTGCAGAATGGGAATCGGGGCTATGGTTGCAGGCCCATCCATCACTTCACACCGGCACTCTAATGTCCGACAATAGCTTTCGTTTAGCAACCTGTCTTCGCCTGGGGGCACCTTGCTGTGTTCAGCATCACTGCCAGTGTGGCAACATTCTCGACCGCTTTGGTTACCACGGGCTCTCATGCGTGATAAACGCTGGCAGAATATCCCGCCACGCCAGCATAAATGACATCATCCGTCGGGCCCTTGTCAGCGCCGGCGTGCCAGCCATTCTAGAACCGAATGGTTTGGTGCGAGGCGATGGTAAGAGACCAGACGGTATGTCGATAATTCCCTGGAAGATGGGTCGGTCGCTCGTTTGGGATGCGATTTGTGTAGATACCACGGCACCGACACATCTTCCTGGGACTAATTCTAACGCTGGCAGCGCTGCTTCAACGGCTGAAGGCCTCAAACGACGGAAATATGAAAATCTCTCTAAAGATTACATTTTTGTTCCGTTTGGGGTGGAAACTTTGGGCCCCTGGGGCCCATCTGCTAAAAGCTTTTTTAAGGGCCTTAAAAAAAAACTTTTTGAGGCCTCGGGAGACCAGAAGGCTGGTACGTATTTTACACAAAGAATTAGCATTGCTATCCAACGTGGAAATGCTGCCAGCCTTCTAGGAACTCTGCCAACCGGCGGTGAGCTAACGCAGATTTTCTATTTATAAGTAAGTAAAGTTAAGTCTAGTTTATTAATTTGGAAAATATCAGTGTATTTATTGTTTTACTTATATTTTGAAAACTTCATAAATTTAAATATTTTACTTCAATACGATCTTAATGCCGTTCGTACTAGCGCTTTGGATACGAGACAATAGCCTAAAAACCCATTTCATAATACCTTGAATATTCCACGTCATTATCTTGAATATGCTTTTTTGTGTCACAAATATGAAAGAGCTTTTCAGAATGGAAACATTCAAATTAAAGGAGCGTCGTTTTTTAAGCCCCTACAAACCTCTGTAAGCGTACGAATGAAAGTCATTAATTATTAAATGTTATTAGAAAGGCTTTTATGTTATTATCTAAAATATAATATGTTGTTTCATATGCACTGGAGTGCTTTGTCTTTAGTTTCTTAAACTTATCTAACATCAGTATTTTAGTATCGCTTTCGACTAGATAAATATCGTAATCTTGCTGAAGCTCGTAACTGCCAATTAATAATGATTGCTTGAAAACACCAACCCTTAATACCTCAATCAGTTTCGACGATTACGAACATTTAAGACTGAAAATGTCATTTAGATTGTATGATATCATTAGAATAAATAGGCACATTTGCCACGTGTGACATTTTGGATTTAATTATCCTTTGTGTGCTACTAATGGCACTATTAATATAAATGTGTTATTCACTTGTGATGGTGAAACTTACAGAATTTCATCTATGATATAGCTTAGTTATTTAAAATTATTACAGGGAGCCATTGGCATGAGTGCATCTTCACGATACATACGGTCAAAGTTGCAATTGTATTTAGAGGTGATTAAGCAGTGATGCGTTTCGGTTCGAAGGGTGGGGCAGCCGTTGTAACTATACTTGAGACCTTAGAACTTATATCTCAAGATGGGTGGCGCATTTACGTCGTAGATGTCTATGGGCTCCGGTAACTACTTAGCGCCAGGTGGGCTGTGGGCTCGTCCACGCATCTAAGCAATAAAAAATAAATAAATAAAAGGTAATTGTCCTAGCCTTCGAACACGGAAAGCATAATTCCTTAAGTAGGAAGAGCTTAAGGATACGTGCTAACATTACCTACACTCTTTAACTATTTTTACATGTTATTGATTTTTAATACATGATGGTCTTTCCTATTTCCTTCGTAAATTGTACGTAATTCGTAAGATAGATAGATCGTAGATCTTTTTATCTAGAAAAATGCGTCTCAGCCTCTGTACCGAAGAACAAATCCGGCAAACTAGAATAGGTTTACCTATATTTCCAAGAGAAGCTGACATTTGGAAAATTCGGACCGTCCTCCTACCAAATAATCTCCATTCGATAGTCTTACCTTTGTCATTACCTATAGTTTTATCACTTAATACTAGTTAGTACGAATACATCAAACGTTATCAATGAAATCACGGAAGTTTGTTACAAAGACAATTAAAAACATTACCTACATTTCCGTAGGTAAGTCATACGCATTTAAAAGTTACTTACTACCTTTGGATCAAGAAACGTTTCTTTTGATATAAAATAGTAAAATTTCAAAGCTAAAGGCACTGAGTTGCAGCTTCATCCTTTTGTTACAATTCGCACAGAGCCGAGCTCTCAGCGTATCCTCCAATTAATCGCTTGGCTAACCATGTGCATGAACTATTAACACGGCTTAAATAAATACATGTTGTATAAAAAAAATACTTTATTTTATGTTTTGAATTTAGATGTTTGGGACTGGAAAAAGGATAAGTTTTAGGACTCACTCTGTATTTCGTTGATGCACTATTCAATTTTTCTCACTGGCGAGAGTTATATGTGCTGATTGATCAACAAATCACAATTTTATTGTTTTTGCACCGGCACCATGTTTTAGTTTTTTTTTACACACTTCGCGCCATTTTTATACGCGCGTAGTTTTTCTTGTAGTATCAACAGATGGCGTGGATAGGGGATTGACGAAGGAATGAGGAAAAGGAAGTCCCAACATTTTATCTTTAAACAAAATTACAAGTGACTTATGTTATAACATGAAATTATTGATAGATACCTACATAATATTTTTGGCTATTATTTTAATCTTCCTAAAATTTATAATCTGCGTACTGATTAATTGGATCCGGAAATAATCGCGAAAGATTTGTTGCAATGTGATTACTTCACGTAGTGACAAAACAGAGACATTTTTTTTTCTTTACTCCTACAATCTTTGACTGAATTATATTTAAAAAGTCGTTTCCTTGAGAATATAACACAATTAATTATGGACAGCACAATATTAACAAACCGGTGGTAGGACGTCTTGTGAGTCCGCACGGACAGGTATCACCACCTTGCCTATTTCCGCCGTGAAGCAGTAATGCGTTTCGGTTTCAAGGGTGAGGCAATCGTTGTACTGTAAAAACTGAGACTTAGAACTCATGTCTCAAGGTGGACCGTGGCATCCACTTTGAGACATAAGTTCTGAGTTTTAGTTTTAGAATACAATGGCTTCCCAACCCTTCAAACCGAAACGCTTCACAGAAATAGGCAGGCTTGTGGTACATATCTGTGCGATGCCCTACCACCAGTAATTAAGTAATTATTTTTTTATTGCTTAGATTTGAGTTGGACGAGCTCACAGCCCACCTGGTATTAAGTGGTTACTGGAGCCCATAGACATCTGCATCGTAAATGCGCCACCCACCTTCACCACCACCACCACCAATTATAAATTAGTCTTCTTAGACGCTGTCTAGATTTGCTTGTTTTAGATACGATAATACTATTTATCAATACAATTACATACTGCTACGATGATCACTTGTAAGTTCAAAATCGGCCGAATAGCGTAGAACTTATTATAAATTTAAATGTAAAAATGAGGTGAAAAACTGAACTCAGCAAAGAAATTAATTAAAAACGAACATTTAAGTGATAAATTTAATCGTCTTGAAACAAAGTCTTAAGTTTAATAACATTTCAAAAAGTTTTTATTAGCTATCATGTCATTTGTTTGTTAGGCGAACAAACAAGAAAAGGATTTTAAAATAATTTCTACGCGGTCGAATTAACATTTCTAATTTAAACTTTTACCGAATCGAATCAATGTGATTACTTTGCTTATTTCAGAGGTTTACGGTTGTATTAAAAAGTTTAAAAAAACACAGGTGTTCGTGACAGTCTATCTAAACTGGGGGTTATTGGTTTGATCGCCGTGGAAATGGTATTAATCGGGGTACCCATTGTGGACTTGGGAAGGAGACATCTAGCGTTGGCATCTTCGGCAGTTGTAACATGTGAAATGGTAAGCTTGAAGTTTAATAAATAAAATTTTGCAAACGTTAAACATACATTCATAAATACATAACTGTTTTATTCGTTAACCTACAGCTTTCTCTATCTCGCTGTCAAAATAGCTGCAAAATGTAGGACTCTAACAAAATTATTACGTTAGTAAATTATAGATTCTCGTAAGCACCTATGAACTTAGCTAACTCACTCAACTGCAAAGACCAAATACAGTAGACATCTAGTTTCTAGACATTATCGATCTAAGATCTTGGCTGTACAATTTAGCAGGTCCGCCAATGGATGTGCGATATATAAGTACTAGGTATAAAATTGCATACAGCATCATTGAAAATGGATATCACGTAATTCACACTTCGTAATTGTGTAATGAACAAGCAAAAGTATTCGGTATTTTACAAAGACTTAGTAAAAATAAGGAGACCTTTAAAGTGAAATGTAACATAAATCAGCTGGTTGAAACCCTTGTCAGAGAGCGTGCCTAGCGTCAGTTAATCACGGGGAACTGCTACTGACGAAGCATCATCAACGGATATTCATTCACAAAAATATTTACGAGGATGATTTTTATAACTTTACGAGCTGCTCATCAAAGTTTATTGGAGTTTACTCCTTTAGAATCGATTTACATATATAGGCCCGGGGTATGAAAATTATGGGGACCAAAATCGTACTAGCATGTCACACGAAATGCGTTATGCGCCTGATTGCGCATGTCACACGAAATGCGTTATCGCAGGTGACGCCGGGCTGCTGCGCCGGCAGTCCGCCACAAAGCCTCGTACTGATCGCGCGTTTCTCTCATTATTGTATTTTCATATATTTGTTAGTCGTTTGTTTTGTGTCTCGTTAATTTGTTAATAATCTGTAGTGTATCGTGTTGTCGTAATATAGAACTATTTCTCGTATTGTTTCGTTTAATTTTTTATATCCAGTAAACTCCAGTCGTGCGTCGGAGCGGACACACACACTTTTTTTTAAGGACTTTAGACTTAAAAATAATTAGAGAGGACAAGCTAATGTTGTCCAAAGATATAGCTACTATATAACCAAGTCTAGAGCATCGAATCTATTGTAGTACTGAAAATGAAACCAGCGCCCACGTCATTAATCAACATCGTAGTATAACAATGGTGATACATTAGACCCCCCTAATCGGCAAAAAACCATAATATATTCGTTTACTTTTCACTTAACAATACATGTAATAGTTTATATCTTATAGTTTACCTACCTATAAAACTTATGAAAATGTATATGTTTTTAGACTACTTCAAAGTAATGTTTAAAACACTAATTCTGTTGCTTTCAATACAATTCAATTACTTTCATTTAAGAACAAAACTTAATGTAATTCCACAACCTCTTAATAAACATTTATTAACAAATCAATAACGACAAGACGGAGAGCCAAAAACATCCTTTGACTGTTAATTGATTGAACTTTGGAGATCTTTTGAAGTGTGACATAAATGAAATTCATTAAATTTGGATTTAATTAGGAATCTCGTCTCACAAAACCAATTTACTAAATCAATATAATCTATATACATATATATATATATTTTTTAATGCTTAGATGGGGAGACGAGCTCATGGGGCAACCGGTGTTAAATGGTTATCGGAGCCCGTAGTCACCTATAACGTAAACGTCGCCACCTACCTTGATATATGAGTTCTAAGGTCTCCGTTTTTACAGTACAACGGCTGCCCCGCCCTTCAAACCGAAACGCATTACTGCTTCACAGCAGAAATAGGCAGGGCGGTGGTACCTACCCATGCGGACTCACAAGACGTCCTACGTCCACCAGTAATTATGCAAAGTATAATTTATCGGGTTTGAATTTTATTACACGATGTTATTTTTAACTTTTATGTTTTAATATAAAATTACATTATTTTCCGGACCAAATCGCGGACGTATCTACGAGTATTAGAACATAAATCAGTGTTGTTTATTATAGAAGTAGCTATTTGTTTATTCGTGCACATCTCCATACTGATCGGATTTTCTTGCCACTAGTTTTAATAAATAGATAGACATGGATTAATTTGTTACAAATTAAAGAGTTTTTTAATTGATATCGAAAATTATCGCTAAATAAAGCTATCGGTATTTAAAGATTTCGTAAAATTTTAGAAATTTCATGCTAAATCAAACTATAAACTAATGCAAACTGAATTATATTTGTCAATATTGTATTATACACATTCAAAGCACTGAATTTGACGATACTTTCCATCGCACTGATGACCACGGGAATGAAATTCGCAGAGGAATTTTTGGGACACTTTATCTGTTGTCAGCAAAGGTGACCAGAATAGTATTTTTAACCATTATAGTACATATTTCAACGCATTACATTATACATATTTTTAGCTTGCGACGACTAGTGTAAGCACCAACGAAAGCGCTACGCGGAAACACGATACTTACAGCTCGACCAAGCTAAGTTTGCACCTCGCATCGATTACGTCACACTGCCGCTTAGGTATAGTCTGAAAAAAGGATTCGCTATGACTTTAAAAATGTAAACAAATGTTTGTTAGATTTTACTTTGCATTTATTGTTTTTAACAATATATTATACATAGGTACATTAGAATATAGCGATATCGGGTTTTTGTATGAAGACCACCCGGGTATTCTTGCACTTTTTAAAGGGGAATGCCCACTCTCCATAGTGTGATAGGCCCAAGGTGGACATCAAATATTACTATAAAAATGGACTGATTCAAATTCTTAAATGTATTGGATATCTAAAAAATATATTGAAATTGACGCCACTATTATAAAAAATATAATAAAAATAAAAATTCGTTTTGAGGTTAATTTTCTATATAAATAAGTGTCGGATTGTGAGATACTTCAAGAACTTTTCTTTTCTTAATGTTTAAGATGTTCCTAATGTATTTTTATCCAATAGGGTATAAAAAACACACTTAATTCTTTAAATATCTATATTTTCTTCATCTTCATACACAATTAGTATCATCTAAAAATAGCAAAGGAGAGCATATACACGGTTTTAAATCTCGGTCAGGGTAAAACCACAATTCACACAATGTTTTTTAGTCGTAGTATGAAACGTTATTGATAAAAGTAAAATAAATCGGAGAAAAATCAAAACAGATCCATTTTGTACGCAAGCACAACACCACAAGCAGCAAGCGAAGTATCAGTCAGTCCGATTAAATTCAGTGTTGTCAGTATAAAGAAAAATAATTACATGAAATTCATCTATCGATTATTTTTTTAAATAACCGATAATTGATTTATATCTTAATCTTTTTTTTACGAGTACACATTATTTTTTATGTGTTTGTTTTAGTTGTACATATTTAAATAACAATACTAGTAAAGTTTTTTTTATTGCTTATATGGGTGGACGAGCTCACAGCCACTCTGGTGTTGCTAAGTGGTTACTCGAGCCCACATACATCTACAACGTAAATGCGCCACCCACCTTGAGATATAAGTTCTAAGGTCTCAAGTATAGTTACAAGTTAAAGTCCAATGGGTATGTCTTCGATGTTATTTTATATGCATAAAATCCATTAAAATCGATTGATTAATGATAATACTTAAAATGATTTATTTATATGTTTTATTTATATACTCAAAATATTTACTTCATACGTAAAAGGATTTGAAGCTGGCAATATTTTTCCCGCAAAAAAAAAAATCCTTGTTTTTTCAATAGAGTTACTTTTTTTAAACTACTTATTATAAACTGTAGTGGCGCTTATTTGCAAGAAAGTAAATGCATATATATTTATGACAGAATTAATGCACTAAGTATTTTTTCTCTAATCTATTGTCCGCTTTGGGCCTGAAATGGGCCGTCCCCTTTGTATCCCAATTGCTCAGTAATAATTTTCCTTCATATTTCCTTTTCAGGATTATGTTTCTCCCTTCACTGTGACCTTTCCTTTCATTTTTGTTGCCCAAAACAATCCTCTCGAAGTAAAAAAATTAATAAAAGGTTAAGCGTTCAGTAACAACAGTTCAACAAAAACTTAACAAAAGTAGTCGATTAATATAACTAAACTTCAACAAAAAACCTAACTAGAACAATTAAAAAAATTAAAATTCAACGGATAGGGAGACGAAAACTCGTATGACGCGTGTCGGCAACAAAGATGCTAACCGTACTGATGCGACAGGGCGATCGCGGGAAGGTGAGCGGGGAAGCGGGCGGAGCGCCGCATTCCAGCGACGTGCAAACTTAGCTTGGTCGAGTTGTAAATGTATTTTATGAAATTCATAAACATTAACTCGCTAGCCGCTGCCTGTGCAAAACAAAAGCGCACTTGTTTTACTCAATCCTGGGCAGCCATTAAAAATACTATTTGAAAACGTACTCTGTAAATGTGTTTTTTAGTTCAGATTCTTAATGAAAATTCATGCAGTAGCGATAGCGTGCGCTCCCTATGGTGAAAACGAGAGTCCAGCGCTACCGACCTTCAAGCATTATATTTACTTCTTATTTGCACCCACGCTCGTTTATAGAGATCATTATCCAAGGTAACTCTTTTTTTTTTAATAAAACAATATCGGTGAGAGTTCTTAGTAATACAGTGGCAGGCTTAGCCATGGTGTAATGGTATCATCATGGTGTGGTGGTATAATGGTATCATCACGAATATTTTTTACAGTAGGTACTCTCCGTTCAATTAAAAACACTATAAATCAAGAAACAATGTAACTACATAGACCCAGAGCTTGCATACAAATCAGTGACACAAAGACTGTCAATAAAAAATATGTTCTTGCATATTGAATTTTTTAAATTATTCATTATACACTTTCTTGCAAATTGTAAAAAGTACAATAATGCATGAATTTTTTTTTGTAATGTATTTTTACTGAAAAAATTACAGATATACCTAACCCAATAAGTAGCATTTAGTTCGAACAAAATTCCTTTTATCATGTACGTATAGTCTAAATGAAACCCTCATTTCAGAACAAAGACAATAAGGTGGGCCTTCGTACTATTTCACTTCCTCGAAGTTGCCGCAATAATTTTATACAACAGCTTCCTCTGGGAACGATTCATATTACCTTACTGGTCTGATTATGGAAGACAAAGCAAGGTAATTAATATGTCACAAAATTAGTACTGAAAAATAGAATTTATCATTGTGGGGTTCAATCTTGCTCTTTACTGTACATACCTATATTAAATTATAAACTTCAAAATTTCTCAGGTGGAAGCCGGTTTGGTAGTTCGTGGAATGTTCGCTTGTGTACTTCCAGGATTTATATCATTTCTCTGCGGTTTCTACTGTGTTCTTCATGCGTGGCTAAATGCCTTCGCTGAGATGCTCAAATTTGGAGACAGATTATTTTACGAGGTAATAAATACCAAACAATCAGGTAAAGGTCATTTATGATTTTACTAACTACTAAGATTATGATTTTACTAACTACTACTGCTACTAAGGTCATTTACTTTGAGACATGAAGTCTGAGTCCTAATTTTACTGTAATGTCGGCTTCCTGCCCATCAAATCGGGACGCATGAATGCTTCACGGTAGGTATTATACAAAGTACGTAAACGTACAAAGTACGCTTTTCCCTATCAGGATAAGTAAAAAACATTTGGCAAACCCCCAGTAAATGCCTAATTTATAGAAACTGATTAGATTACACGGTATCATTTCCTCATAAAGGTTGTACCTACATATTTGTTTCAAAATAATTAGTACTCGGGGGAAGGATATGAACCCAAGCATTGTCGTCACTTAACCAGACACAAGTTCACTAGCTCTCTTACCCACGAAGTCATGAATTATATCTTTAACAAAACTGATTAACTGTGAAGGTTTGCTCGAAAAGCTTAGATCGCATACTGCCTCGTTGAACTTGAATATCAACACACGTACCTACTGTCTACAACCTTAAACTTTAATGTCATCCATTTCACATCGTATTTATTACCTTCAAGGTTTCGTTGTATTATCTACGCATCTAGATCACCTTAATATTATTTTAATTGGTCGTAGCCTTCACACATCTAAGCAATAAAAAAAAATAAAAAATAAAAAAATGTAATCTAAACAATCACTACAAATTAACAAAATATTTCGATATTTTAGGAATGGTGGACTACCTCTCGTTTCTCACACTACTACAGAGCATGGAATCGCGTTGTACATTCTTGGCTGAGAGACCACATTTACAAGCCACTGGCGCCACGTGCCGGTCGAGCCATTTCCACATTCATCGTATTTTTTGTAAGTATATTAAAAGCATGATAATAAAAATAAATAATAATGTCAACTCGATTAAGATATGAAGTTGATAATAATAGAAGTTACGAAAATGTGACCAAGCTTAGCCCCACACCGCTTACTTCCCCGTCACAAGTTCGAAGTAGTAGAAAGAATGCTCTCCTTATTATCTAAAACCGCAATAATTATTGTTAATAAATAGTGACCATTCTCAAGGTTAGCATCGAGCAGTTAATCGTAATAAGCCGATTGAAACTTGAATTTGATACCTAATTATTTACCTAATCCTAAAAATCGAAGCACTGGATAAAGCACTTAATTTTGTAGGTTTCAGCAGTGGCCCACGAAATAATATTGGCCTTATCCTTTGGATTCTTCTACCCTGTTTTGTTAATGGAATTTGGTGTATTCGGACTGTTGATGTTACCACTCACCGCAAGCAGTGGAAGGCGTTTTCCTAATGCATTCAATTTAATAATGTGGCTCTCATTTTTCTTTGGAAACGGTAAGTATTATTTATTGAATAGAGTGTTTAGTTTTAATCGTTCTTATTAATAATACATCATTATGTCAGTAATTATAGAGAAAATAAACCACTGGACCGATAATACATTAAGATATTGTTTTGAAAAAATAACCACAGACCCTACTTTGGGTCTTGACAAATTAAAAAAGATTCCGTTCAATCGTAGGTGTTTTATACAAAATAGATATAAATCCCCTAGTATTTTTGGGAAAAAAACCTTAAGTGGTTTAGGGCAAGAGTTGGCTAGTAGTAATAGTCACGTTTTTCCCCTACGTAATCGCTGGTGACCTAAGGAGCTATTCCAGCTACGCGTAGACGTGTAGATGAGCTCACAGACTCAGTGCATAGCAGTGGTGTGAGGAGGGCGACGTCCACCTTCCTACTCGAGTAGTAGATAACGGTATCATCAACGAAAAGGGTTAACTGGGTCTCCTGCGACCGGAGTATATAGTTTATGTATAGGCTAAAAAGTAGCGGGGAAAGAGTAGACCGTTATTGGACTCCGGCCGAAATTTGTTGCCGGAGTGAGCGAGTTCTCCAGACTCAATGCCGAAACGAACGTTTCGACAAGAAGTCTCGTATGATGAACGCGAGACTATCTGGCACTCCCTTTGTGTACAGTTTATAAATTAACCGTTGTGCCAAGCTTTGTTGAACGACTTCGCGATATCGAATAAGAGGACTCCGATGGAGACGGATCTATGTCTGTTTAACCCTATTAAGATGGGGTCCGTGAGGCGGTGCACTTGCTGAATGGACGAGTGTTTTGCGGTGAATCCAAACTTTTCGTCGATTAGGATGTCTTTCGAGGTGATTCATCACCGTCCGTTTACGAATCAGTCGTTCAAACAGCTTGTTTAACGCTGGAAATAGGCTAATCGGGTGGTGGCTTATGAGTTCGTTGTTAGGTTTTCTAGGTTTGTGTATGCCGATAACGTCCGCTTCTTTCCACACCACGGGAAAGATGCAGTTCGTCAAAGCGGCATTTAAAATAGCGGCCAACATGATTATAAGTTGGGCGGGTAAATTTTTTAACACGCGGTTTTAGATACAGTCGGAGCTTTCAAGGCTTTCCGTGGTTGTAAGTTCGCGGTATATTCGAGATCCGTGGTTATGAATAGGATATGGAAGTGTTACTAACAACAAATGTTGTGTTTCTCTGAACAAAAGATAAACAGTTAAAGTTAAATTAGGTATTCATAATAAAAAAATACCTGGGTAAGCCTATTTATTGGCTATTGTGGTATTTGGGGTGTGAGGGTGTTGATTGGAAAAATGTCGTGATTACAATAAAAACGAAGTACTGTCTGCTTTCTTACAAGTGTTGATTAATATATTTTTCATAATTTGCAGGACTTCTCTGGAGTCTCTATTCAATGGAATACTTCGCTCGAAAAAATTGTCCACCCTCACAAAGCGACAGTTTTTTCATACCAAAATCATGGTCATGCCCGGAAGTGGTACTTAAACCGGATTGGACATTCCAAAATCCTTTAAGTGTCCTATATTGACAAAGGTTGTATATGGGCCAATTTAGCGTTGATAGCTTTAATAGTACAATGATTTATTGTAATTTTGATATTGCATATTAATAAAAAAAAAAACCGTATGATAATACTTATTTTTTATTTAATAATAAATTTATATTTTGAATGGAATACGAAGTTTTATTATATTTAATTTAATAAAAAAGTAATATTGTCATACAAACTTTATACGCTTATACAATACAAAAGCAAAATATTGAATAACTAGAATAACTGCAATAAAAAACGTAATAATCTATTACATTTTCACTAGTGCAACATATAATTATAATAATAATATAGGAGGCAAATAATAGTTATAGACATTTAAAAAAAAAATTGTCTTCATTACTCACAATGCTATAATTCTATGGAATAGCACTCCCAATTAAACAAGTACCGACGCAAAAGACATATAATTATGTTGAGAAAAATAAATATGACAATATTGTTGTTCTAGACCATTCTTTCGCATTAGGCATGTTCAAACAATCTATATACAATCAAACAATGTTGCTTTTCACCAAATCATCAGATTGAATTACAAAAATGGTAGTAATGTTTTATTACAATGTGAAAACAGCACTAACTGAATGTAAGAAGTATAACAATTAATCACGAATGGTTTATTTACATACTATAGATACATACTAAGCATATCTCATTTCAATTGTTGGCTTATGTTTCATTCTCACAGCCCTTCCACTACTTTATGTTTAAAACTATTTTGTCCTAGATTAAAATAAATTCGCAGGTGATAGATAAGTCCATAAAGATTTGACTTATGATACTTTTTAATTTTATTGTTTAAAAAAAGTAATAAAAGTAGAATACATTGATATTAATTGCACAATATTTTAAAGAGTTGTGATAAGAATTATTTGATGTCAAGTCAAGCAAGACAGCGTTCAAGCTGCTGGTGTGCGATCCAGTTCCTTGAAAAGCGATGATGACATCCTGTAACAGAGGCGAAGTAAAAACTTTTCGATTGAAAGCTAGATTAACTCAACATTCCAGAATAAAAGCTCACTTGAGTTTAACCAGTGAGCTTGTTTAAAAGTACTCTGATATAAAACATACACAGATAAATAACATTAACCTTTCATACTCACTTGTTTATCATACGTTCATATATACAATAAGGTATTATTGTAATGTTTACAACAGAAGGACTTTCATCAATAATTTTAGATATTTCCTTATCTTTCATGCCAACGACATTTATTGTGTTTATTTCCAGTATCTGGTGGTCTGTCAATAAGCCATTCCGAG
Source organism: Bombyx mori (assembly GCF_030269925.1). Lineage (NCBI taxonomy): Eukaryota > Metazoa > Arthropoda > Insecta > Lepidoptera > Bombycidae > Bombyx > Bombyx mori. Next base: position 9,823,900 of record NC_085116.1, on the reverse strand, counting down.
CTGCAGATGAATCAACAACCAATGCTATAATTTTTCCATTTTTGAATTGGAATCCCACATGACCCAAAGAGTCTTTGTGTAAAGTTACATTTCTCTCGAATGGCCTGAAAATGTGAAATACAAAAAAAATATTAGCATCCATTTACTATTATTACATTTCAAATGATCATTTAGTGAAGTATCATTTCAAAAGAGCTTGTTTTGGATATTTAGAGGCATTCATTAAAAAAGAAATATAAGCTGCGGCTTTTTTCCCCCTACCTATGCCGATAGCCTTAAGAGGCTATTTCATCTTTTTGACGTGTAAGTGAACTCACGGGGCTCAAACCAGAGTGTTGCTAACACTGGCCTTAACACGAGCAGTGCTTCGCAGAATCTACCACCGGATCGCAAACGCGACCCACTGAGAAGATCCGGCGAGAAACTCAGTGGGCTGAGCTGCGGCTTGGATCTGCCCCTGGCATTGCTAAGTCCATGGGCAACGGTAACCACTCACCATCAGATAGGCGGTATGTTCGTATTCTGGTAATATTTTTTTTTTTTGCAAAATATATATAATTTTTAAATAAACGGTGCATAGCTTGGTGCACATGAAAGAAGTGAAAATTCTTGTGCGGTGTGTAGTTTGTGGTTTTCTTCATTTGTCATCCTTAAATCAAATTTGACTCATAATAGGGAATGCTGTGTATAAGAGAAACAACCTCTTCACCATTTATATATAGAAAAGCAAACATATATATTTTTTTAAATCCTATATTAAAAATAAAATATAAGATAGTGAATATGTTATGCCATCTACAATAGCAATGAAATACTAATAACAAGCCATCTAGCTATACTAATAACATATCTATACTAGCTATACTAATAACAAGCCGATGTCCGTTAACAGAATGTGCTTAAGAGAATGTTTTTTCTTATTGAACATAACACACAATCCTTCAGTTTTGTTGTGAAAACATCAATTTGATTGGGTAATACAACAGTTTATAATTTAGTCTTGTGTCAATGTTATGTTTTTTTTTAATAAATACTAGTAGAAATTTGTTAGTGAGATTAAAGCCTTCTTTAAAACATATTTACATATCGACGCTTGAAAGGCAAACGTGACTAAGCGACAATAACTGCTTTGTACATAAATGATAGAAAATAACCATATTCGATGTGCAAAAAATATATATTTCTAGGTCTATTAAAATCATTTCAATCCTACAGCTACTAGCTAGATTCTACTACAGCTAGATTCGTTAAAATAATATTTTTTTCCAGGTATTTCAACTTTATAAATATAAATGGAAAAATTTTATTCGAGCCCTACACCCTAGCAGAGGGTAATAGGAAAGCATGATGATGATGATGATTTCAACTTTAAATTAGTCTACTGTAAAGTTCACGCATTGTCGCTTAGTAACGTTTGCCTTTCAAGGGTCGATATCTATTTAAAAACCAAAGAGGAAAATTGTTTTAATTACCTATCACGAACAGCCATGGTGATATTATTTGCAGGAGCTTTCTTAAGGATATCATGACATTTATCCATTGTCATTCCAGCAACAGTGACATTATTGATCTCTAATATCTGATCGCCAAACCTTAAGCCGGCCAAGGCACCAGGACTGTTAGCAGCAACATAGCATACAAATACTCCACTGTCAACTGAATGGAGTCTTAAGCCACACTTTCCATTTCTGTCCTTGCAAAGAACAACTTGTCTGATAGCCTGAGTTACAGTTGCCTTAGGCAGGGAAAGGGACTGGGATGATAGAGGTGCAACCACATTACTACTTGTTGGCTGAACCTGTATAATGAAAAGTAGATTTTGACTTTTTAACGACATTAAAATATGCAGGAAAATTCAAAAAAATAGTTTTGACATTTATGAAATTCTTCCAAATAGTATTTAGGCTAAGGGTGAAAAGTAAATTTGGGGCCCTGGCCTATGCATTTTACAAATGTAGTCTGTAGCAGTTGTATCCTAATTGTTCCTTTAAATACCTAACCTTGAACTCTGGGCTAACAATTGCATTTGACTAATATTTCATTACAAGGTAGCCAGCAGTATTCAAATTATACTATTTATGGAATCTGCAACCACTGACCCGTGAGCGTGTAACTTGTAGCCCATCTTTTATTTTTGTTAAGAACAATGTGTTGTCTTTTAATACAAAATTTCATTATATAGGAGGAAAAACCACTTCCACCACGGCACTTAAAATGACTTTTTTTGATGCTTTCATAATTCAAAATAATTAGATCCTATGTATATTTTTCATAACAATTACACAATATTTAAATTATAGCACTGACTGAACTACATGATTGTAATTAGGTTATCAGTAATTTGATGATTCATAAACAAACTTGACAACAGAAGCCTTGTGACTAAGCCAGTTAATTGTTTTAGTTTAAGGGATACCTTTTTGGCATGTTAGCTGGCTTGCAGCATACTAAATTTATTTAAAAATTATTTAAGTAGCATTTCAATTAAAAGAAACTAGGAAAAAAATATCTAAGAAAATGACAATATTACCTGTTGTATTTGGTATTCGGGCATGTTAAGCGCAATTACAGCCTGGGACAGCTCCATGCCCATATATTCTCCCAATGTTGGGTAAACATGAGTAGCACTAGGGGCACTAGGCGTGGCACAAAGTTGCGGAGCAACATATGACGGTGGTGCTTGATGCTGCGATATTTGAGCCCTCATCATATTATCCACCTTCATATCCTCCAGAGACGGATAGAACGACATGATTGATACACTGAATTCTAAAAGTAATAAAAAAAATACAATAGTTTATAGTTAAGCCAAAATACCCGGAAAACAAGGCAATTTATAACTCAATCTTTTCAGAGGTTTTCCCCACAACAGTTTCTATTTTACTCACAGTAGGTACATACCTACACTCTGCTTCCAAATAAGTGCTAGTTAAACGACAGATTGTGTTTTTTAAAACATTTAAACTCGAATCTACTTTTCAGCAGCACAGATCAGGGTTGCCAGCCCCAGCATAGAGCAAAACTGTATGCTTCAAAAAAACTGTAGAAAACTATATTATTAATATCAACTTAAAAAACAGAAAATCTACATCTTTATCTTTATATTATATTTTTTATAATTTAATGATAGTAATAAATAGAATACATTGAAGGAAGGGCATTAAAAACAAGAAAAATCGTGTAATTATCAAAATTTAATCTAGTCAAATGTCAAAAACAAAAGTCTCAAAGTTGCAATTATTCCAGTGTCTGCATATTAGATATTATTACTAGCTAATAAACCATTTTCAATTTGTAAGTCTTCCTGATTTTCCGTTTCATCTTTACTTTTGTAGAAATCGCACTTAATTTTATTGAATTTTTTGAAATAGTCATTGTGTCAATGTGACAACATTAAGCTCGAAACTATTTTTAATTTCTGACCCAACGTGCGGACTAATAAAATAGTTGACGCTAACATCTTACATAAAAAAACTGTAGATTTCGAGGTCTAAACTGAAAATTAAGAGAATTTCCGAAAAACTGTAGGGCTGGCAACAGTGCCACAGATTACAAGACGTCTTTTTTGATAGTGCCCATAGTGGCTCAATGAATTTAGCTCACGTTTTTTTAGGTTTTCGGATTTTTTATTTTTTATTATTTCTTCGTCGTTTGTTCGTTAATGTTTGAATGTAAAAATTGTTTGTTCGTATTTTATTTATTTATAATTAATTAAACAAATGATCACCGTTAAGTTAGCCCCCCTTACTAGGTATCTTTATTTTATTATCTTTATCTTTATTATATTACCTTTATTTTGATCAATTATCGTTTTTTCGACGACTATTGGTGATTGTTCGATCATAAAAACAATTAAATCCCCAATTATTAATTATTTTATATCTACTAAGCATCACATTCATCAGCAAACCATCACCTCAGGCCTACATTGCGCATGCGCCGATTTTGTCAGTCAGCTGGCAATGGCCGTATTTACTAGCGTTTTGTTAATAAGTACGTTTATACTGTCTAATTATTTCTTATGTAGATCAAAAACATATTGAAAACTTTAACAATACTTCAACAAAAAAATGTCAGTGAACACAGCCAATTAGTCGTTAAAGTACAATTACCGCGGTTTTAATAAATTCAGTTATTTTTAATGATATTGAATATTAACAAGCTAAATAAAGGGGATTGCCCACTCTCCATAGTGTGCTAGGCCCAAGATGGACATCAAATATTACTATAAAAATGTACTGATTCAAATTCTTAAATGTATTGGATATCTAAAAAATATATTGAAATTGACGCCACTATTATAAAAAATATAATAAAAATAAAAATTCGTTTTGAGGTTAATTTTCTATATAAATAAGTGTCGGATTGTGAGATACTTCAAGAACTTTTCTTTTCTTAATGTTTAAGATGTTCCTAATGTATTTTTATCCAATAGGGTATAAAAACACACTTAATTCTTTAAATATCTATATTTTCTTCATCTTCATACACAATTATTAGTATCATCTAAAAATAGCAAAGGAGAGCATATGAGTCGACTATTATCAAAGCCGGCAATCTGACTTTTGGACAATGATTGGTAAATCAGAAAAACGAATTATTGACTTTGTATTCCATTGGCAATCACAAAACTCTTCGGAACGACATCTTAGATAAATAACAGGTTAACTATTAACCTTTATTTAATGCAGGTTTTGAACCGTATTCTTTGAAGGAGACGATTATATTCAAATCAATCTGTATTGACATATCAATATATTTTTTTTGTCCAAATGCACAGATTGCCACCTTTGATAATAGACGACTCATATACACGGTTTAAAATCTCGGTCAGGGTAAAACCACAATTCACACAATGTTTTTTAGTCGTAGTATGAAACGTTATTGATAAAAGTAAAATAAATCGAAGAAAAATCAAAACACATCCATTTTGTACGCAAGCACAACACCACAAGCAGCAAGCGAAGTGTCAGTCAGTCAGATTAAATTCAGTGTTGACAGTATAAAGAAAAATAATTACATGAAATTCATCTATCGATTATTTTTTTAAATAACCGATAATTGATTTATATCTTAATCTTTTTTTTACGAGTACACATTATTTTTTATGTTTTTGTTTTTGTTGTACATATTTAAATAACAATACTAGTAAAGTTTTTTTTATTGCTTAGATGGGTGGACTAGCTCACAGCCATCCTGGTGTTGCTAAGTGGTTACTTGAGCCCACATACATCTACAACGTAAATGCGCCACCCACCTTGAGATATAAGTTCTAAGGTCTCAAGTATAGTTACAGGTAAAAATCCAATGGGTATGTCTTCGATGTTATTTTATGTGCATAAAATCCATTAAAATCGATTGATTAATGATAATACTTAAAATGATTTATTTATATGTTTTATTTATATACTCAAAATATTTACTTCATACGTAAAAGGTTTTGAAGCTGGCAATATTTTTCCCGCAAAAATAAAAATCCTTGTTTTTTCAATAGAGTTACTTTTTTTAAACTACTTAATGTAAACTATAGTGGCGCTTATTTGCAAGAAAGTAAATGCATATTTATTTATGACAAAATTAATGCACTAAGTATTTTTTCTATAATCTATTGTCCGTTTTGGGCCTAAAATGGGCCATCCCCTTTCAGTGATTTCTAATTATTCTAAGAATATTTTAGGAGTACAACTTTCGTGTTAAAATGATACTATTCATTACCATGCAATAGGAGATGGTTCCTGTGTTCAATAGGACCGCTCAGGTCCGAGAAGTTGGGGCCTCGCCGCAAGGCGAGTGTTTTCAAGACCCGGGGCCGCCCCACCTGGGCACTCAGCGATCATGGACGCTGTATTCGCGGAATTCCTCCGACTTCGCCACCCACAGCTCGCCTCAGAGTTTCTGGCCTTCAAGGCCAATCACACTGCGAGCCCTCTCGAGGACTCCGCCGCGCTCGCTGCTCCTGCGTCGCCTGTACCTGCGTGCAAAGCTTCTGCATCGAGCGCCGCAGCCTCCGTCGTGCCTGCCGCTCCCGTGTCGCCTATACTGGCGAGTAAAGCTACTGCGTCGTCCGCCGTGACCATCGTTTCTGCTGAGCGATCATCCGCGGCCTCCGTCGCGCCCTCTAAAACACCTACACTTGCTCGTAGGTCGCCTGCGCCCGCCTCCTCGTGCTCCGACTCTGACTCGGACATGGAGGTCGACCTCGCCCCAGCCTCATCGACGGATGGATTCACCCTGGTACAGAAGGGTAAGAAGCGTGCCGCGGAGTCTCGAGCTCCCGCGGCCGCTAAAATTAGCAAAGCCGCGAACGCGTCGCGCCCCCGCCCTCAGACTCCCGTTGCGCCCCCAGCCCGTGCCACTCCGTCGCCGCGTCCGGTGGCACAAAATAAAAGCCAGACCCTTCCCCCGGTTATCCTTCAGGAGAAGGCAGCTTGGAATCGAGTTTGCCTGGCCCTTAAGGCCAAAAATATTAATTTCACGAATGCCCGTAACCTCGTGAACGGCATTCAAATTAAGGTTCAAACACCCGACGACCATAGGACCCTCTCTTCTTACCTCCGTAAGAAGCGTATAAGTTTCCATGCGTATACGCTCCAGGAGGAGCGCGAACTCCGCGTTGTAATACGCGGAATCCCTAAAGAGTTAGATGTAGAGCTCGTCAAGGCCGATCTGTTAGAAGAGGGCTTACCAGTGAATTCTGTGCACCGTATGCACACCGGTCGCGGTAGGGAGCCATATCTAGTTCTAGTTCTAGTCTAGTTCTAGTCGCCCTCCAGCCTACTCCCGAGGGTAAGAAAATCTTCAACACACAGACCGTCTGTAGGCTCTCCGGTATCGCCGTCGAAGCCCCCCATAAAAAAGGCACTCCTAGCCAGTGCCATAACTGTCAACTGTACGGGCACTCTTCCCGTAACTATCACGCACGCCCCCGATGTAATAAGTGTTTGGGCGATTACGCCACGGCCCTCTGCGCTCGCGACCAAAAAACCGTGACGGAACCGCCTAGCTGCGTCCTGTGTCGAACACAGGCTCACCCCGCGAATTACCGAATTTGCGGTAGGCAGCAGCTTGGCTCTGCCCCTGGCATTGCTGAAGTCCATGGGCGACGGTAACCACTCACCATCAGGTGGGCCGTATGGTCGTCTGCCTACAAAGGCAATAAAAAAAAATTAAAAAAACCACGAGCCCCTAAAATAAGACATCAAAGCCTCGGCACCCTCTGTGTCGCAGGCTAAGCCAGCGTTCGTTCCGGCGCCGGTGCCCAGTGTCTCGGCCTGGGCGAAACCGCTGCCGTACACGAACACGGCTACAACTCCCTCCTCCGCGATTCATCCTGCCCCCGCGACTCGTCCCACTCCCGCGACTTGCCCTCCGACCGCGTCCGACAATCTCGCTTTAGCGATCGACTTCTTTCAGTCGATCAACTTTGAGTGCGTTAACGCTTTGGGCGACGCCATTCGCGCTGCCTCCACTGCACAACACTTTATCGCCGTTGTGCAGGAATACGCCGACGTATACGCGTCATTAAATACGTACGTCCTCCCCTCACTCCGCCGGTAATCAATGGCGTATATAAGTAGAATAAAGCCCCTATCCGTAACGATAGGATTTTTTAACGCTTACGGTCTCGCAAATCAACGTGATCAGGTTTCTGACATTTTGCGTGACCATCAAATTGATATCTTTTTAGTGCAGGAGACCCTAATTAAGCCCGCGCGCCGTGACCCTAAAATCGCGAACTATAATATGGTCAGGAACGACAGGCTCTCTGCTCGTGGTGGTGGTACCGTCATTTACTATAGAAGAGCCCTGCATTGCGTCCCGCTCGATCCTCCCGGGCTCGCTAATATCGAAGCATCAGTGTGCCGAATCTCACTGACGGGACACGCGCCGGTCGTTATCGCGTCCGTTTATCTTCCACCGGATAAGATCGTTCTAAGCAGTGATATCGAGGCGCTGCTCGACATGAGAAGCTCTGTCATCTGGCGGGCGACCTAAATTGTAAACACATCAGGTGGAACTCACACACCACAACTCCGAATGGTAGGCGGCTTGACGCGTTAGTCGATGATCTCGCCTTCGATATCGTCGTTCCGCTAACCCCGACTCACTACCCGCTAAATATCGCGCATCGCCCGGATATACTCGACATAGCGTTATTAAAAAACGTATCTCTGCGCCTACACTCGATCGAAGTAGTTTCAGAGTTAGACTCAGACCACCGTCCCGTCGTTATGAAGCTCGGTCGCGCTCCCGATTCCGTTCTCGTCACGAGGACTGTAGTGGATTGGCACACGCTGGGCATCAGCCTGGCTGAATCTGATCCACCATCGCTCCCGTTTAGCCCGGACTCTACCCCGTCTCCTCAAGACACCGTTGAAGCCATAGACATCTTAACGTCACACATCACCTCGACATTAGATAGGTCATCGAAACAAGTTGTAGCGGAGGACTTCCTTTACCGCTTCAAATTGCCCGACGATATTAGGGAACTCCTTAGAGCTAAGAATGCCTCGATACGCGCCTACGATAGGTATCCTACCGTGGATAATCGTATTCGAATGCGTGCCTTACTACGCGACGTAAAGTCTCGCATCGCCGAAGTCCGAGATGCCAGATGGTCTGATTTCTTAGAAGGACTCGCGCCCTCCCAAAGGTCTTACTACCGCTTAGCTCGTACTCTCAAATCTGATACGGTAGTAACTACGCCCCCCCCCCCTCGTAGGCCCCTCAGGCCGACTCGCGGCGTTCGATGATGACGAAAAAGCAGAGCTGCTGGCTGATACATTGCAAGCCCAGTGCACGCCCAGCACTCAATCCGTGGACCCTGTTCATGTAGAATTAGTAGACAGTGAGGTAGAACGCAGAGTCTCCTTGCCACCCTCGGATGCGTTACCACCCGTCACCCCGATGGAAGTTAAAGACTTGATCAAAGACCTACGTCCTCGCAAGGCTCCCGGTTCCGACGGTATATCCAACCGCGTTATTAAACTCCTACCCGTCCAACTCATCGTGATGTTGGCATCTATTTTCAATGCCGCTATGGCGAACTGTATCTTTCCCGCAGTGTGGAAAGAAGCGGACGTTATCGGCATACATAAACCCGGTAAACCAAAAAATCATCCGACGAGCTACCGCCCGATTAGCCTCCTCATGTCTCTAGGCAAACTGTATGAGCGTCTGCTCTACAAACGCCTCAGAGACTTCGTCTCATCCAAGGGTATTCTCATCGATGAACAATTCGGATTCCGTACAAATCACTCATGCGTTCAACAGGTGCACCGCCTCACGGAGCACATTTTTGTGGGGCTAAATCGACCAAAACCGTTATACACGGGAGCTCTCTTCTTCGACGTCGCAAAAGCGTTCGACAAAGTCTGGCACAACGGTTTCATTTTCAAACTATTCAACATGGGCGTGCCGGATAGTCTCGTGCTCATCATACGGGACTTCTTGTCGAACCGCTCTTTTCGATATCGAGTCGAGGGAACCCGCTCCTCCCCACGACCTCTCACAGCTGGAGTCCCGCAAGGCTCTGTTCTTTCACCCCGCCTGTTTAGCTTATTCGTCAACGATATTCCCCGGTCGCCGCCGACCCAGTTAGCTTTATTCGCCGACGACACGACTGTTTACTATTCCAGTAGAAACAAGTCCCTAATCACGAAGAAGCTTCAGAGCGCAGCCATAGCCCTAGGACAGTGGTTCCGAAAATGGCGCATAGACATCAACCCAGCGAAAAGTACTGCGGTGCTATTTCAGAGGGGAAGCTCCACACGGATTTCCTCCCGGATTAGGAGGAGGAATCTCACACCCCCAATTACTCTCTTTAGACAACCCATACCCTAGGCTAGGAAGGTCAAGTACCTGGGCGTTACCCTGGATGCATCGATGACATTCCGCCCGCATATAAAATCAGTCCGTGACCGTGCCGCGTTTATTCTCGGTAGACTCTACCCCATGATCTGTAAGCGAAGTAAAATGTCCCTTCGGAACAAGGTGACACTTTACAAAACTTGCATGCATAAGGCCCGTCATGACTTACGCGAGTGTGGTGTTCGCTCACGCGGCCCGCACACACATAGACACATTCCAATCTCTACAATCTCGCTTTTGCAGGTTAGCCGTCGGAGCTCCGTGGTTCGTGAGGAACGTTGACCTGCACGACGACCTGGGCCTCGAGTCTATCCAGAAATACATGAAATCAGCGTCGGAACGGTACTTCGCTAAGGCTATGCGTCATGATAATCGCCTTATCGTTGCCGCCGTTGACTACTCCCCGAATCCTGATCACGCAGCAGCCAGTCACCGTCGACGCCTTAAACACGTCCTTACGGATCCATCAGATCCAATAACCTTTGCATTAGACGCCTTCAGCTCTAACACTAGGAGCAGGCTTAGGGACCCCGGTAACCGTACTCGTCGAACTCGACAAAGAGTTCGCCATGCAACCTAACCCATGAATCAGCTCGCTGAGTTTCTCGCCGGATCTTCTCAGCGGGTCGCGATTCCGATTCGGTAGTAGATTCATTCGCGAAGCAGCTGCTCTTGAGCTGTTAGGTCTCCTTCGGAGGCGCTAGGGTAGCTGTTAGCAAATCCCACCCCTCCTGGCTGAGCCATTGCTCGCCCACCTACCTGTCCTGGTGAAACTGGAAAGGCCTCCGGGCCACCAGTAAAAATTCAATCATAAAAAAAAGAGATGGTTATGATACTTGTATTTTATAACTAGCTGTGCCCGCGACTCCGTCCGCGTGGAATAGCGACTTTGGGCAGCAGACATATATTTTGGTATATAAGCACCGTCATTTGGGTATTTAGATAAATCTAATTTAAAGTTCTGCTTCTCTATATACGACATAGACGTATAGCCATCGGAGATCAAAGCATACAGGTTGCTAGGATTGCTAACATGTGACAGAGCTACATAACCGTGTGACCGAGTTGACTATGTGAAAAGCAGTTAACACTTATATCTACACCCACAACTTTTAGCGTCTGACCTTTATTATCATCACGAAGCATAGGCTCACTGGAAACGCGATCGGTAGTGAGTTGTGCTTCCTGTTCTTTTAGTGTCTCCCAAAACCGGGCAAGCTTTTGCTGTCCGAACCCTCTGAGAGCTCAGACGGATTTCCCTATCAGTAAAGGTCTCAGACTCAAGCGATAGTGCATGGGCCTCGCGATCGGCAGTGAGACGTGCTTCTCATTCTGCAAGTCTCTCCTGAGACTGGGCATTTGCTGTCCGAACCCTCTGAGAGCTCAGACGGATTTCCCTATCAGTAAAGGTCTCAGACTCAAGCGATAGTGCATGAGCCTCGCAATCGGCAGAGAGACGTGCTTCTCGTTCTCCAAGTGTCTCCTGAGACCAGGTAATTGCTCTCCAAGCCCTCTGAAAGCTCAGATGAATTTCCCTATTAGTAAAGGTCTCAGACTCAAGCGATAGTGCATGTGCCTCGCGATCGGCAGTGAGACGTGTTTCTCGTTCTTCAAGTGTCTCCTAAAACCGGGCATTTGCTGTCCAAACCCTCTAAGGAGCTCAGGCGGGATTCCCTATCAGTGAAAGTCTCAGACTCACGCGATAGTGTATAAGATTCACGATCGATGGACAAGCTTGCGTCACGCTGTTCCCTGTTCACCCTAATTCGAGTGGTCTTTTTTTGAGAACAATGTGAACTCAATCGAGATTCTCGCTGAGCCGAAGTTTCTCTAACACGAAACCTCGCCTGACGTTCCTGAGATCTAGTGAGCATTGCCTCATGACCTGCTTCAGATTCCTGTGATCGAACTAATTTCATCCTTTTAGCATTGCTGCTGCACTGGGAGAGGTTGGATCTTTTTCGAGGCATTCTTACAATAAATAGTCCCTACTAACACAACATTGTTTGGTAAACACGTACTTATCATAAAACTAAATTATAAATACTTACAGATTATTATACGATTTAACTTTATTACAGTTTTTTAATTATTAATAACTATGAAGTCGTGTCAACCTAATCTTTTAACTATAGAAAACAAACGTGCCTATGGGTTAATTTATTCATCGAGCCCTTCGTCGCAAGCGACGGGTTCGTCAAGGAAGCAGAAGAAGGCGTGGCATCGGCGCGCTTTGTATACCCGCGCGGCTGCACAGACGTAAACAATCTACAAACGCCCAGCTACGTGAATCTTTAAATTGGCAAAACTTTTTTATTTATGAACCGATTGACATGAAACAAACACTAAATGTTAAGTAAAGCTTACCACATTAACTAGTGAAAACCAAATTTAAATCGGCAGAGCTGTTTCTGAGATTAGCGTGCACAAACGCACAGACAAAGAGATAAACAGACAAAAATTCTAAAAATCATTTTTTTGGTTTCTATTGCGTTCATAAAGCCCCCTATAACAGTTTTCCTGAGATATCTTCCTTGTACAGACAGCGACCAGTTACGATTATGTATTGATAAAATTAATAATTCCTAAATTAATTACGTAGTTCAAAAAATGTAAATGTAACGCACACAAAATCTGTTTTTGTTGAAATGATAATTATTTTTAGATTTAAGAAATATATTGCAGGGACAGTTAGGAGAAATTCATTTAATATGGAAGAATAAACTTAGTATATATACTCTATAAACAGGATTTTATTTAAAAAAATATTTTTTTACGTCTATATTAACTTAATTATTATTATCGAGAAGTATCTTGATTGATATTTATTACAAGGCTGTTTTTTTATTCAGAATCAATTGTATTGATAAATAACACAAGAACATAACATTTTTTTACTCATTAAAAATCACAATTAAATGACTCATTGCAGTTCTAAAACATAAAAAACTCCATGAAGCTGCAATTGAGTGCTAGGTGACACATACTCAGGTTTTTTTAAAATAAAATCCTGTTTATAGGGTACTAGCGACCCGCCCTCGCTTCGCTTCGAAACATTAAATTTTATGATAACCCGCGTTTATTGTCGTACCGCGGGTGACGCCGCGGGGCGATCGGTCTACCGAGCAAATATCACCCGCTCGGTGGAAAATCTTCCTTTCGTCGTTTAAGCCATCCCAAACTGGTGACCTGCAACGGAACAATTGCAGTCTTCACACTTCATCATCAGCGCATCAAGAACTTCGGCTACCACAATTCCCGCATTTTCGCAGATAAAAGCAAGTCATTGACAGTCGTCCTACAGCAATCCAGCATCGCAGCCTCAACAGGACCATCGCAGCCGACTCACCGCGCTTCCTGTTTCTACGGCACGTATCTTCACTTCCTCATCACGACACTACAGTTCAACGCAACCCACGGCCGGATCATCAACGCTTGGGATCACACATCTCCGGCGTGGCAGCTCTGCATCACATGGGACTACCGGCGACACGCACAGCATTCAAGTTCAGTCTCGACTCACGGCAGACTTTGGGCAGCACTGGTGACGATCACGCAGCATTCAAGCGCAGTATCGACTCAACGCAAACTTCGAGCAGCACTGGCGACACTCACGTAGCATTCAAGCTCAGCCTCGACTCACCGCAGGTTTCGAACAGCACTGGCCCTAGCAATCTAATCTCAGTACGGACATCGCTCACCAAATGACACGATCTCCAGTCTCGGAGGGGAGTGATGTGGCGGGTAGCCATCATACAACGCAAGATATTTGACAGATGCTTGAATCTCGTTTACGATATTTTCAAGATAAGCTCGCTTAAGTACAAGTTCCGAACAATAACATTCGGACCGTCGGTCTACCGAGCAAATATCACCCGCTCGGTGGAAAATCTTCCTTTCGTTGTTTAAGCCATCCCAAAAGCATTTAATATATACGTAGTTTTTTCTTCCCTATTAAATGAATTTCTACTAAATGTCCCTGCAATATATTTCTTGAGCTTATAAATAATTATCATTTCAACAAAAACAGATTTTGTGTGCATTACATTTACATTTTTTGAACTACGTAATGAATTTAGGAATTATTAATTTTATTATAAAATATAAGTATCATATCCATCTCCTATGGCATTGTAATGAATAGTATCATTTTAACACGAAAGTTGTACTAAAATATTCTTAGAATAATTAGAAATCACTGAAATTTATTTAAGCTTGTTATTATTCAATATCATTAAAAATAAATGAATTTATTAAAACCGCGCTAATCGTATTTTAACGACTAATTGGCTGTCTTCAATGACATTTTTTGTTGAAGTATTGTTGAAGTTTGTTGAAGTTTTCAATATTTTTTTGATCTACTTATGAAATAATTAGACAGTATAACCTAATTGTTAACAAAACGCTAGTAAATACGCCCATTGCCAGCTGACTGACAAAACCGGCGCATGCGCAATGTAGGCGTGAGGTGATGGTTTGCTGATGAATGTGATGCTTATTAGATATAAAATAATTAATAATTGGGAATTTCATTGTTTTTATGATCGAACAATCACCAATAGTCGTCGAACAAACGATAATTGATCAAAATTAATTAATCTGAGCGATAAAAATAAATATATCTAGTAAGAGAGACCAACTTTAGGGGGATCATTTATTTAATTAATTATAAATAAATAAAAGACGAACAAACAATTTTTACATTCGAGCATTAACGAACAAACGACGAACAAATAATTATAAATATCCGAAAATAAAAAAAGAGGCCAAATTCAGTAAGCCAAAGTAATACTCTATAAATTCTATATCATAAACTCTATTGGAATTTTGGCGGGATAGCGTGGAGTGAAGTTGTGTAATTTGTTTTATTTTGCTATTTAGTGTGTCTTCGGGTTTAAATGTGTAATAGCGGTGGTTTATTAACTGCTTAATATCTGTGAAAGTGCACAAATGTGGGAAAACAAAGCCTCTGGACGTAACTTCTCGTGATCCTCCAAAAACTCCACTGAAAAAATGTCAGTAAATGACCACTATTTTAAGTTAAGATTATATTTCATCCCATATCATCTCATCTCACTTCATTTTATTTCATCCCAGTTGATTAATGTCTCAAATTAATCATCTTCGTTTCATTTCACTCCATGCTAGCATTTTTCATTATAAAAAATGAATATAAATTAAAATAAGACGACTTAAAGGTCTTAGTTACCAGGTCATAAAATCCCATAAAAAATCTTATACCTACCGTACATACCTATATATTTCTAGGTCATTAATGTCATTATTATAATAAAAAACACAATTATTTATGTATGTAGTATGTACCGTATGTATTTAAGAATAATATATTTATTTGCTTATGTGTGTATTTTCTATGTGATTTATAATAACTAGGTAATCAATTTGATGCCCGAGAATAACATTAAAGTTAAACTTGTTTACTATATTTATTTTTCTATGATAAATGGTTAAAATTTAAGTTAAATCATATTTTTATACCCAAAAGCAATTTCGTAGGCTGTTAGTCATGGAAAATACTAATAAGCGTACTCCAAGGTAAACAAATATTATCTCGGACGTAAAATTAGTGTATTTCGTACAGGATTGATAAATTGCTTAAATTACAGTCGTTGTCGAGAATGGGAAAAACAAAGGCGCAATAAATTTAACGATGCCATATCAAAATTAGGAGAAGCAGTTAAAGCAGTGAATAAAGCCAAGGATCCTAGAAGTACAGAAAATGAAAATGTACAGTATCCAAAAATTGAAATTGTTCAACAAGCAATTTTGTGTCTAACTAATTGTACTCAAGAACGAACACAACTCAGTAAGTTAAGAGCATAGGTAATTTTAGTAATCTAAAATTGTAGATTGCTTGCTAAATACTCACTTCAAAATATGATGCCTTCAAAATTTCCTGAGTATAAATTCAGAATTTTATATTTTAAGTGAATAATTATAAGAAATTTATATTTGATAACATTATTAGCAGTACTTCCTGTCTTTCTGGTTTCATCAATAGACCAATGAAAATATTTAAGTTACCTAGTTGAACCATTCTTATTTACAATATGATTGTACAAAACATTCTGGGAAATTGCTGTACAGTTTGGAGCCCCGGCTATCAAGTACACGCAAATAGGATAGGAAGAATAAAAAAATGGTTCCTTTATCACCTTTCATTCCTAATCTAATCTACCTACCTACCTAAACCTCTTTCATTTTATGCAATGCAGTCAAAAAGCACACTATGTATAGTTGCTAACATTGTGTTCCTATATAAGCTTATACATAACATAATAGATTTCTTAGATACACTTGAACATGTTTACTTAAGTGAGCTGTGCTCAGGCAGCCGTTTATGTAATCGGAAAGTTTTCAAACTACTAACAAGTAAAAGTAACCTTAGCCAATGTGGCAGGTAGCCATCATACGATACAAGATATTTGACAAATGCCTGAATCTCGCTTACAAGATTTTCAAGATAAGCTTGCATATATACAAGCTCCGAACAACAACGTTCGGACAGTCAGTCTACTGAATAATGTCACTTGCTTTGTGGAAGATCTTTCCTTTCATCGTTTAAACCTCTCACAGCCAACACTATCTTGTCTGTTGTATAACTTCCCAGACAACAATAGTACATACAACAATAATACATGATGAAATCTAAATATTTGTTTATCACACTTCTCTAATTAAATAAAATAAATTTAAGATCCAAGCATTGAGCTGTACAGTTCATTTGTCTATACATTTTTTTTTATTACACTTTTATTTTTCTTTATTTTTATTTCTCAATTTGTTGAATGCTTTTTGTTAGTTTTTATGTACTCTATTTATCTTGTTTTTGTAATTTTTTTTTATTACTAAATAAATAAAAGTCAGCCTCTGATGACTTTTAACACAAGTGACCTTATGCAAGTTGCATTCACACTCAAAGGTAAATTTGATATTGCATTCGTTTTTTTATTTATTTTATTTGAGTATTAATTTATGTAGATTTATATATTTTTTTTTTAACTTTACACAACGGGATCACAGAAAATATTTAAATAAACAAAATAAAATTGTATAAACAAAATAATAAAAAACCAGAATTGGAAAACTATGTATGAAAAAAATATTTGTATTGCTGATTTCTCAAAAAATCTCACCCAGTATACTTGCAAGAGGAAATAAGATAAATTTGTAATGAGCTAAAACTCAATATTTTTAATATAAATTGTCTTGTGAAACAAACATGAAAATATCAATTTTGAGCATTGTTTTATTAAATATTCAGGATAGTGACACTTATTGAAACCATGTAAAAGCTTTTAAATTATGTGTGGATAAATTTTTAAAACTTAAGGTTTTTGTTGTAATGAAACATACTTTTTTTTCTATATTGTTTTTTCTATAGCATTATAAATCTGCTTACCCTCCTGGAGTGAAAGGCTTATTGAAGCCCATAGGCACAACAACTTGAATGCCACCCCCTAACTGGATACATGAGGTCTAAGTTTCAATTGTGTAGAATAACAGCTGTCCCACCTTTCCCAGAATTAAGCAGGGTAATCCAGCAGATTCACTAGACGCACTACCAATAAAGGCTTTTCTATCATTGTAATATTGGAGCAAACTTTATGCCTTCTACTTGTAATGTAACCGAAAAATATATATGTATTTTTTTCTGGTGGTAGGACCTCATGTGAGTCCGCACGGGTGGGTACCACCACTCTGCCTGTTTCTACCGTGAAGCAGTAATGCGTTTCGGTTTGAAGGGTGGGGCAACTGTTGTAACTGTACTTGAGACTTTAGAACTTATGTCTCAAGGTGGGTGGCGCATTTACGTTGTAGATGTCTATGGGCTCCAGTAACCACTTAACACCAGGTGGGCTGTGAGCCCGTCCACCATTAAAAGCAAAAAAAAAAAAAATGTATGTATGTTACGGCCCATTTCATAGTTTCAAGGAATCATTTCGCCTAAGTTCCATCAAACTATAAAAAGGGTGGTGTTACCACTGCCTGTGAACTATTGTAACCAGTATCAACCATTTATTTAGCATAACATAAGCCGCCATATGCTTGCGTGTCATGCATTATGTGCTAATTAAAGTATATTTAAATTTATTAAATTAAGTTTATAAAAATACTTATTTTTTTCAGAAGCAGAGATATTAGCTTTACAAGTCAAGTTGGAAAGTGCAACTTCGATCAAAGGCGACAGTAAGGACGCTTGCGCCCAAGTGCTTATTCAAGGAGAGAAAAGAGATGTGTCCACTCAGGTCTTCATTGGTGTTAAAAAGAAAGGAAAAAGTACGTATGATTTAGTTTTAATTATCTACTTTGAAAAACGATTTCAAGCAAAAATGATTATTCCAGTTTTTGAGAAGATAAAAATTGGTTCTAAACGAACCTTAAATAAGTTTCACCTCAATATTATTACGTAAATATAAATTAAATATAAATTGTTTCATTTCAGATAGCAAATATGTAAAATTATTAATGTTGCAAAAGTCAAAAAAACATACAAAGAATGAAAAGTTTTTGACCGCCACAACAACTACTGAATCAAGATCTCTACCTAAGCAAATTTTAAAAGAACAGAAGATCTTACCAAAAATAAAGCCTGCATTAAAAGGTATTATGTGTGAAGAATAAATTTAGAAGAAAATTGCGTCCTCTAGATTTTTCATTTATTACACTAGATGAGTGGATGAGCTTACAGGCAATCTGGTACAAAGTTGCTGCCGGAGACAAGATCGAAATCTCTAAGACTCAATTGCTTAATGGCTATCGCAGTAACAACAGCTAGCAACGCGGCACATATCCCAGCGGACTGTTAATTCATGCTACCACTAGTAATTACGCAAGTTATACCAATTAATTCTAATATTCGATACAATAAATGACTTTACAATAAAAAAACTTTAATTTTTTTTCAGCTCCAGACAACACCATTGTGGTTCTACCCGCAGCACCGTATATTTTTCCTCAGAGGCAATTGCTGTTTCCATCAATAGCACCCGCATTTGTTGTCGTAAACCCAAACATTCCGTCAACGAACAAGCCATCAGTACCGGTGGTTACCAGACACAACAGCGACATTACAAAAACAACAATGGTAAACATTTTACCGATATCCGCGTATTCACGTCCTTTGTCTGCGAAAAATAAAAAAAGTATTGTCAAATTAAAAAATAACAATAATAAACGGAATATTAAAAAAAACAGACCTGTAGAAGTGTCTAAAGCTTCTACTGATAAAGATCAACCTAAAACTAATGAAATGAAAACGCTATCTGACCATAAACCAGACAATGTAGAATTAGAAGCATTAACATCTACTGAGAATATATCTCAGAAAGTAGCGAATAATTGTGAACTCGCAAAACCATTGGGTGATGATATTCAAAGTCATAGTCTAACACTAAATGAAAATACTGAAAAACCTAATTGCCCTAATCTAACAACAAAACAAGCAAGCCCTGCATCTACCCCAACTACAACTTCTCTTAAAGAGACGGTAACACAAGCGAATATTGATTCAATTGTAACAACAGATAAATCAATAGAATCGAAAACGAACACGGAACCCGTTAATGATACTAGTATTGTAAACATCGAAGTTCCCGAAAAATCGACTACAAAAGGAGACAAAGAAAGTAAATTGCCAAATATACTAGAAACTTCGTTGTGCGATGGAACTGTCGACGGCGGTAACGCTAGATTGGAACTGGCCGAAGAATTACTCGCCGCATCACCCACGGCCGCGTTCTTAATGTCTTTCCCGTTAGTAAGCGGTAATAGGGCAGACAGTCCCGCTGAAGATGCTCAAAGTTCCGTACCTATTGCTCCCAAAGAAAACAATCAGAGACGTCGAGAACCAATACAGGAGCCTAGTACGTTTTTCGACAAGCACAACGTAAATCTTAACAAAATCAAGCCAAACAATAAAGCGACCATATGCGAACAAGAAGTAAAGCAAAAACCAAATCCAGCAATCAAAGAGCTCCAACCCCCTAAAACAACTAATATAGCAGTATCGACGGCAAACAACGAAAACCCTTTCTTAAATTTAAGTGTCCCATCCATAGTTTCGACTAATTACACACCAGCCGACCCGACATTTGGAATAGAATTTGATTGTAATATGAATAAAACATTACCAAATCAAACGACGACTTACAGTAACAACTTATTCTATAAGGGGGATCCCTTTAGTTCCGTAAAAAATGCTATTTACAGCACAAGCACAATAACTTCCACGCACGAATTTAATAGCCTCGGTCTTTATCCTTGTGCCATGGAAAAGTACACTTCGAAAAGTAAATCCGACTTCTCGAATGTAGACGAAAACCTCATGAAATTGGGCTCTGCAAGACTAACTTACGATATTGACCTGGGTTGGTCACATAAAGGCCTTGATTTCGTTAACTGCACAACCAATAACGCTACGTTCAGTAAGGACATACTAACAACAGTTTCGGCGCCTTGTTCGACGACGTACAATCCGTTTAATCCAGAATTCCATATCCCATTGGTGTCGAATGCAAAAGAAAACATAACAAACAAGGGAAGTTCCTTTGTAGATACAATTAGCAGCCTTTACTCGCAACCCACGAATTTATGGACAGAAGAATCGCCGTTTTACTCAAACAATGGTGGAACTAAATCCTTAAATTGCAAACCACAGTACTTGCCTACAGATCCATTACAAACCATTCCGAATGCTAAAGTTAATGAACCGAAAATTTACGACACGAAAGTTGGAGAGGCGATTGTTAATAGTAATAGTGTCAAGCCCATTTTAGGAGTAAATTTGCCGGAGAAATATACGAAGAAATCGCCTAGCAAAATGCACATCAATTGGATGACATCTGAAATAAGACCAATGCAAAATTATAATCATACGGCTGAGACGAAGGACATTCAAAGAACGGCTTACAATCAGTTGGATCAAAAACCAACATATAATCACACAAATAATAACACGAAAAAGCATGATTATCACGATGGCAATTATTTTCCCATTACAATGCCTAATTTCCCCGCTCAAACAACTCAAGAAGAATTTCAAATATGGCCTTCAGCAAGACCCCTCGGTACGACTGAAATCAGTATAGATCCTCCGCCCATTAATTTGCCGACATTAGTGGGTGACCTAGCTCTTGGTCCTCATGAAAAAAAGAAGAATATGGAGGCCATAAATAAATTGCAGCCACAGAGTGACATGCAAAACTGTGGGAATTTCTTATCTGTAACTCAACTCATGAACCGCTCTAACGAAAACATGAATACCCGCTATCAGCCACCGATATTTGAGCCGTCAAAAACGGTGAAACAATTTCCGATTCGATCAAACGATCAAAATTTATCACATTTCAGTAGTGAAAATCGTAAAAATGCCGCGGCCAGAATAGAAAACCAATTGCCCCAGCACGGTTACGGTTTTAATGATCACAAAATAGTGAATTCTTACGAGAATAATAACATGGTATCGTATACACAAACAAAACCCAAGGCAAACAAAAATGAAAAAAGCAAATCACAAAAAAACAATTATTCAGCCGAAGCCTTACTCAGGGGTGGGAGCTGTAATCAGAAAATTCAGGACATTAGTAGTGCTAAATACATGCCATCCTCTCAAAAATATAACGAGTTTAATTCGACCGTAGAAACTGGTGTAGCACAAGTGTCTCACTTCCCGCCGATCTTAGATTACACGGAGAATACGTACCAACAACAATTCCCTGGCACTAATCTATACAACGCTACAACGAACACAATCTCGAACTCTTTCTACAGCAACTTCATGCAGAATAGCGGCAACCTCATGACTGGGAATTACGCAAGTGGCCCTTTTCCCGGTGATTTTATTGACTACAACCAACCTACAGAGTGTCACAATTACACAAGTCATAAATACGAAGATCTGAAAATGAGAAACAGTTCGAATTATCAACAAGAAAAACTGCCGTCAAATTACAAGACTTCCAGGAGGGAATCGGCTACGAAACATAAGCTAGAATGTTCTAAAAAAGAGACCAGTAAAAAATTTCAAAGTAAAAGAACCAAACTCAATACTGAAACGGAAGAATGGAATGATTCCTCTCATTTATTGTGGCAGAATAGAAATTCCAACAAAAGACATGCGAATTTAATGCCCGAAGAACTTCCATTTACAAACTATGTGAGTAATCAGATGGCTTCCCAGTATCAATCAGAGTTCCTAAATAGTCATCTTGTTACTTCGAACGTTCAAACCATGGGGCATAATGTGGACAGAACTTTAGCCAGTTTTTCGGGAACATCTCGGGCCAATTTCAATCTCAGCACTATATTCCCTGAAATAACCATGGTAAGTTTAATATTCTTTTCTTTTAAATGTTAAATTGTATAAAAAAATTATTTATTATTAATCTCTTTTATTGCAGAAGGTCCAGTCGTGATAAACGAGAAAAGACAAAATTCGAATTATTATTATAATAATATTACATTCGTACTGCATACAATGAAGTTAAATATTTCTAACTAGTATTAATAAAATTGTTACGTACTATTATATTATGGAAATGTATTTTATTATTTGTTACTCAAAATGAATTTTATATTGTATTAAATATTTTTTTTACTAAAACGATCAATTTTAATTCGGTTATTTTAAAAGCATTAAAACGAATTCAATTTACCCAAAATTGGATTTAGTCTGCCATCCCCACCCACTGGGATCGAGCTCGAGCCACACCGAGCTCGCCTAGACAGTTCATTCTCGGTATACCCCGCTGGGTCTAAATCAAAGCGCCACGGAAGCGCTTAGCTGAAATAGCCCCTTAGGCTACCAGCGAATTGGTAGGGGAAAAAATGGAAGCCCTATAATCAGTTTTCAGAGGCTCTTTCGTTGGTCCCTTAAACATTTACTCAGGGGGACCAGGGGTGGGCGAAGTCTCCTCGTCTACCGGTACGACGGCTCCCGGACATGTTGACGAAAGCTTCTGATGTGTTCCACCACGTCAAACGTCAAAAATAATCCTTTACGATAGAAACAACACCAATACCTTTAATGGTGGTAGGACCTCTTGCGAGTCCGCACGGGTAGGTACCACCACCCTGCCCATTTCTGCCGTGAAGCAGTTTAATGCGTTTTGGTTTAAAGGGTGGGGCAGCCGTTGTAACTATACTGAGACCTTACAAATCACATCTCAAGGTGGGTGGCGGTATTTATGTTGTAGATGTCACTAGATGTCTATGGGATCCGGTAACCACTTAACATTAGGTGGGCCGTGAGCTCGTCCCTCCCACCTAACCGACCACCCTAAGAAATAAAAAATATTAAAGTTGATTGGAAAGAATATCGCATTATTAAATTAGGTACGTCTATACGTAACAGCAGATACACTATATAGTATGACGCATTTCATATGTAACTTAAAACCTATCTATACCTACAAGAAATGAAACAAGTTTCATGTTTACCTTGACCGACCTCGTGGCATGTAGTATGTACTACGTTCATGGTAATGATTACAAAATTTTAACAAAGTTGCACTGTCTGTCTCTGAAAATTCCGAACGAAAGTCTTTGGTATCATTTCTTTTTATAATACTTGTTTTGGACATTTACTCTAAAATTTTGACACAAACTACAAAAAGTTACTTGTGGATTTTTTTATATAATAATAACCGACGCTGGCAGACGATCAAAAGACAAGCCATACCGTTAAAAATATCGATGCATTACTTACAGTCTCTCAGGAGCACCCATGACGTGGCTTTTAGAAAAAAATCACACATAGTGGTAGATACCCACTAAACCTCTATTCCTCTTGTTCGAAAGACATGAGTGACAGCGGTCGACTAAAAATAAATTCATGTGTGCCAATTAAGTATATAACGTTTGTTTGATGAATAAGCCTAATATTATGTACTTTTTAAAACAAAAAACAAACTCAGGACTAAAGAAAACCAACGAAGCTATCGACAAAGCCGATAACATGGGTCGAGAAAAATAGTAAAAATGCAGTCTGTAACTAAGATAATATGAGTCTAATTAATGAATCACGCAAAACCATTCAAAGTATCAGTCACGGTTGAACTGACTAGACAACACTCGAACTCTACTCGAGGTGTGTAAGGCTTGTTGTTGAGTGAAGTGCGAACTTTTTACGTTGTGTTAGTTTTAATCCTGGTCCTCAGCAAAGTGGCACAGCTATACAGTCTACTGTCGTAATCGTAAGTTAGTCTCATACCGGCAGCGGACGAAAGTAGTCGTGAGCTCAGCACCCGCTATTTTTGCGGAAATACTTCGCAAAATGGCGGGAAACTAAGTGAACATTCTACATAAAATGACATTAATAATGTATTTAAAATTGGACGATTTTAGATTGATTACTTGTTAAATAAAATTCAGAAGTGAAAGTTTCGTAAATTAGGAAATCATGAAATCCTCGATGCGGACGCTAGTAAGTCGCTAAAACTTCATACCTACGTATGTTTAAATTATCAATCTTCCAAAAATATAACTTAAAGTTCGGATCCTTAATTTTAACCAGATTATAATTTAAAAAAAACTAATACTAAGAAAATTAAAATTTTTTGATATGGTAGAATTAAAATACTGGTGAAATTTAAAAAAAAATTTGAAAAAAAATCGAACTTAGTACATGCGTATGTTAATAAGTAAAACCTATCGGTTTTTTCTTTCTTTAAATTACGTGCCAGCACAACCAGCACATGATACTCGTATAAAAAATGGTTACATGCATAAGTCATTTTAAATTTTTCATTTTTATGTCAATTTCATTATCTTTGTTCCTGCTAGTATGTTTTAAAAAGAAGAAATTAAGAATGGTTCAAAATAACCACACAAATATTACTATGCAAATATTTGAATGGGCATAAAAACGAGATTAAGTAGTACCTAAGTGGTAGTATTGAAGTTACAAATTATTCACATTTCAGTGATGCCACACTCAATCTGAACTATATAATATAATAATAGTAACTAAGTTATGGTATTTATTGAATACAGACTGACCATCTATCTCATTCGTATTGTTTTAATAGGCGTTGATGGGCAGATCAGCTCACGGGGTATGATTACGGAAACTCATAATCCGCACCATAATAGCCATCACCCATCTTGAGATGTTCGATCGTATTATCATATAAATAACAGCTAAGTTACCCTTCAGATCGGAACACATAATTACATCGCGATAAAAATAAGCACGACACTTGTATTGTACACTCGTGCTTCAAGATAGAAATTGGGAGAAAATTAGTTAAATTATGAGATTAGGATTGTTGCGGACTACGAACTGATAGGGGAAAAGTAGTAATAGAGTTTTGAATAATCTAATTCTAAATCACTCACACGTAACTAGACTCAAGAAACACGAAATCTAGTTAGGCAAAAAACTCTGTCCTCAGAATGTTTTATTTCCTATTATATTAAATATGCTCAAGTAAGTATAAAATCTAAAGAATTTATAGATATCATCTTTGATATAGCATTCAATACTCACGAAAGCTTAATAGATATTCTCCAATTTATGAGATAAACATGCTTGATATATGAAGTGTAATTATTTTAATAAGCTATGCATTCTAAATTCATAGATCATAAATTCAATGAAATTTAAAGTAGCTTCTTTACCTTCACTTTGAATTGCTGGCTTGAAAACCTACTTTCGGGAACACAAGTCACGCAAAGTAAATTAATTTATAGTGAGTAAGCTTAATCAATATCACCAAGCAGATATTGAATCAGCAAAAACTTTAATTTTTAAAGTGAAAAATTCTAGGTTTATTTTATAACGTTTTCACATTTTTATCATAAGGTAAAATTTCAATACCTTTATGATTTATATCAGAAATTATCTTAAATACTTTGAGTATAATTAAAAACTTTACACTATTTTTTTGTTATAAGAATAAGGATTTTAGTATAAGGGTAGAAGGAAGGAGTTTAGTATAAGAATTTTATTATATCGTTGTATTAGGCGCGAAATTGGTCAATATGCGTGGGCGCTTGCGGCTCGTCAAACTCGTACAAGAGTCAATGCTAAAGCACGAAAAGTCGATGCGGGTACGATCGATTGATTCGTACTATACGGGACATCTACCACGTGAATACTAATGAACATGTATTCTCGCGAAACCTACATAGGTAAACTCCAAAATTAGCTTTCAATATTATTGGCACATTTTCGACAGGAAATAATGAGCAGTTAACTCTGAATTTATTTAATAAAGTGCTGGCGAAATTATTGATGTGCTAAATTCACTAGACCCAGTTTTATCATACCAGTTTAAGACTGGAGTACCAACCCAAGTTAACTTAATTTATCAATCACTTAAATAAGTTTTTGAGTATTGTGAGCTTGCGCGGATGGATAGTATTATCTTTTGCTGTGGAAGAGCGGACATATCCCGTCTGATGAAAAGTAATTATGTACTAGGATCTGCCGTAATGCAATCATCAAAGGGCTGGAACGATGTCAATTCGAAGTGATCTTTTGGTCGTATCCTGATATGGATGGTGGTATTTACACTGATATGTACAGCAACCACTTACGTGAGCTCATTCACTGAGTAGAGTCGAACGAAATCCCATAAGCTTTTTGCAAAATTTTGTTCGACCATCCTCACTTATTTCCTACCGACGCGTGTCTCGAGGGCCATTGACGCGATGACGCGGCGTCACTGACAACTATGTCAATGCCGTGCCCGCGTAGCTGCGCACTATCATGCTCTTATCGACCTCTTCCATCCATGTAAGCGAAAATAAAGATCCCAGATCCTAATACCGCTTACAGTCGAAAAAGTTTTATCAGCCGTGTATTAAAATATGTAAAAATTACAAACCAAGAAAATAGAACTAGGTATATTTTTGTGACAAAATATCCAAATTCAAAAGTATGGTGTAGTAACTAGTATCTAGTATTTGCTTATGATTAAAATGGTTATGCAATCTACAGTTATCTCAATCGTGGAGGTAAGAGTCCATTCATGACTAAAGTATAACATGTGCCCACAAATTGTGTGTGAACTTGTTTCTAAAAGTGAAGCAATTAATTTACAGCAACATTTAACTAATTGATTTCTTATGTTAAGATGTAAAAATTCCGGACATTTTGTAAATTTCGATGAGCTTACTAATGCTATAATTTATTTATATATGTAATAACTAAGTATAGGGACGTCACACAACACTAATCCATTTTCGTGAAATCATAAGTAACAGTGCTCGATCAATGAACGAAAGTCGAATTCGGTTCTATTCACTTTATGTATTTACATTCTATTGTTTTGACAATAACAATTTGAAAAAAAGTATATAATATATTGACTCTTTTTAAAAATAGAAACCTCTGACACTCTCGAAAAAAAAATCGGTTGATAAAAAGGGAAGGAAACTATAACCGTTTTGCTTTTGTCAATTTATGTACAGATACTGACTTACATTAATTTTATATTATAGTGGATAACAACATGACAGTATACCATAGATTATAGTAAAATATTGTCACCACGGTTTGTTTTATTCGACAATAAAACTAAAACACCTATCTTTCTATATAAGAGAGGCCGTTGCTAGCACTAAATTTACAAATCGCGAATATATATCACAACTGCGAGTGAGCTATAAAAGTCATAAAGGAAGGAAAGAAAGTTTCATACACTTTTGTTTTAAGTAAAACGAAAATCGGGAATATATGTTTGAATATCTTTATCACTAACCAATGACATCATAAATTGGACCCTCTTAGGATGTGAGTGAAACGGAACTCTTAAAGACGTTACAGGGCGTGAACATACCAAGATAATTTACACAAACAGCAGCCGAAAACAACATTATTTTTCGAAGCTAGGCCACAAACAAATATAACAAATACTTGCGGTTTCGTTCCTAATCAGTTATCGAAGTTTTTTAAGCTCGTTATAAGAACACTGCCGTAATTCTAAATTAATAACTTCTCAAAAATAAATTCTGAATTCCTTAGAAATCGTATTCAATAATTACAAGACCGACTTCTATAATATTTCTTGTTTAAATCTCTTCATTAGACAGACCTTAATGTCTTTTGCGCTCAATTATATCGTAACTTAAACAAAAGTCACTAGAGACGTGTTAATATGAATGGATGCAACTGCATGAAAGCTAGCCGCCACTTATTTTTGATATTTGCCGACTTAACCCGGTCATAGTCGCACAAATATCTCCCACGAGTTGTATATTTATATCTTACACAAAACAAGCCCTCTACTCTAATGCCAAACAGACATGTGTCTGCGTAGATACACACACGACAAAGCGCAAATCGGTAAAATAGTATGTGCCTTTGAGTTAATTACAATTATATAGTTACGATGTTTTTATCCGAGTAGCAACCTTGTTTTCGAACTGAAACACGACGCTCCTGAAATGTAAAAGTTAATGAGGATTAAAAAAAAATACAGAATGTATAGAACTACAATCCAGCCAATCGAAACTAAACCATATTTATTTATAGAAACGGTTGAGTATTAAATAGTGTTTAATGAAATTTGTTGTGTTTTTCATACGAGAATAGATAGAGCTACAGAAATAACTACTGCCTATTTGTTGATGTAGTCGGTGGGGATAAATAGCAGTATTTCAAATAATTAGTTTAATGTAAAACAGTCACGGGAATTATTTCATTATAGTGTTTAATTATAGATCAAATACGTACGGACTGTCAGGCAACAGCTGAGATCTCCTTCAATACTCCGTCCCAAATTCTAAAATGTACGCAAACACATTTAATAAACATATTATGAGGAACGAATGTGAAACAAATCGTATGTGCGAGTTTGCACTTACAAACCTGTCACTTCGTCGGACTGGTTCTCTCGACATTACATTCGTTTTATTACGTAACAGACCTGATTCTTTGATATTTCGTTAAATGAATACACCAAATGTTTTAGCCGTAGAAAAGTAGCTTTTTCGGCTCTGAAAAATGCTTAAATTTATAAATGCTTGGTAATTGTAGACTTATTTATCAAAACGTTTAAAGCAGTATACCTCGTCCTAAAGTCTTTTTAATGTCAATTGAAAATAAATTTACAATTGCTGAGCGTTCGTTGACCAAAGTAATATGTATTTTATAAATATATAAATGTGGAAAGTGCTATGCCGTTTTCATTAATAAATATAATTTCATTAGTAAGATACAACGGAATGGTTTTAAAATATAAGTAACTTCCAAATAAAGTCGATGTTTCTTGCAGTAAGCTTATTAAAATAAAAACATTCCTCCCCTACTACACGGAACCATGACCTAGAATTACGGATACCAAAAGCAGCCAAATTACAAAGATATATGCAACCTAATATTAGATACCTACATTAAATTGTTCATAGCTGTTAAAACGTCTTAGATAACATTTTCCGTTTGACGAGCGATCGTAAAACGTTTGCCCCGCGGTTTCATTCACGTTAGATTTATAAATAATTTATAAAGTCAATTCTAGAATCATAGAAGAAACCGTGTAAAAAGTAACCTAACGTCGCTCGTATGGGTTAATTATAACTGCAAAACACTATGCCGATTCGTCTTGAGACGAAGACATTCCTAACGTCCATAGGACTAAGTGTGCCATCATTGACGAGTACAACGACCTACGCCTTGGCTGCTGCTGCCATAGAACTAGAAGGATCCTATAGCAGCGAGAGTGGATAAGGTGGATCCACTAGGATGTATCTAAGACTTCAACATGAAGATCTACATTCTTCTGTCTTTTTCTTAATCTAAATCTTTTCTTAGATTTTTATGAGTCATGACTAGAACTATGTACATTAATGTACAAACTAATAAACAATTTGAAGCATAATTACAAAAAAAGGTTAAAGAAGTACTAGGATTATAACAAAAGCCTCTCTAACGCGTTGTTCAAGTGGTGATGCCAGTTTCTTGTCGATTTACGATTTTTACGAGCGAACCGTATTGGAAAAACGTTGGTCGCACGTGCACTCCGAACGATTTGCCGCTGTAAACTTTTAAATTAGAACTCTCCGATCTTTACTGCATACTTCAGAGTAGCAACTTTATTCTCGTATTATCTAGGTTTATGAAGTGATACCCATAGACATTAAAACTTGATCCAATTTGCCGTGTAGTAAATTTAATGAAAGCATTGTTTGTGGTATAAAAAAACTTTGTTTTCGCAGTTTCGTTTCAGTCTGTGTGTCGTGATGATGTCTCTGAAAGCCTCTAATGGAGAGAAGTTTACACTTGGTTACTTAACCGGATCACAACGACGTCCCGGAGACTTCACGTACCCTAAACCAGGAATAATGATTTCAGGTAAACTTGTAAACGAAACATAAAATATAAAATAAATGAGTCTAAGTGCTTTTTTTTATGAATATTTTTAAAAATTGATTTCGCTCATGTCGAGATATTAAAGAGCTTTTAAAAAAATTTATACATTCTAAGTGGGTAAATACATTAAAGCTCGTTGCGTCGAGCAATAATAATTATAGTCCTACAATATATACTTATATGTTTATGCGGCTAAATAAGCACTTAGCTTAAAAAGCTTTGCCATGTCGCTGAAATTTCCATTAACGCCAAGACGCCGCCTGTGGTGTGAAAGTTAGACTAACCAATCTTCGAACAAGTCCTTTATTGAACACTTTCGTCGCATAGCTATTTATCAAACGGTACATAAATATTTCTTTGAGATAAACGTAATTGTTTACGGCGTTCGCCAAATCGACCTGACCCAATGTCCGAGGCATACAAACATTTGGCAAATAAGATACAGTGTAGTAAATCACCGTGACGAACGCGACAAAATAATGTTTGCTCTCTCTGACTTTATTTTCAATAGGTGCAATATCAATGGCTGTGGATGAAGTTAACAAAGAACTATTGGGGCCGATGGGACATTCCCTGGACTTCGTTGTAGCTGAAACATACGGACAAGAAGAAGAATCTATACGCCAGGTGATTTGTTTTTCAACATAACAAAATACCTTAGTTTGTTTAGTTTGATCTTGATTAACAATATTAATCTAATACGCCGTCCTAATACTTTAATCTGTAACAAGAATAAATTAAGAGGGGTATTTTAAATAATGAATAAAAAAATCTCATGTAAATACTGAAAATTGTTCCGGAAACAAGCGTACATGACGGAATGATAAGACATTTTATTTAATAATTATACATTAAATGATATGGAATACTCCAGAATGAATGAATAATAAAAAACTTAATTGCGTTTTCTTTAATATAATAAGAAAACAATATTTAAAGACCTTAATGTCTTTTGAAAATTTATATTTTATACAGTCTTATTATATTAAGCAAAACTGAAATACTCTCTTCACTGAATGACAGACAGGTGAGTGATTCCGCCTAAGAAAAATATTTTTTTAAAACTAAAGTGTTTTAAAGATTTTAAATGATAAAGATTTCTCTTCACATATATTATTCTACGTGTGCAGACATGTTTGCAACCAACTTTGTGTTAACTAGTTACCGGAGTCCACAGATATTAACAAAACGCCATCGCCCACTTTGAGATATAAAGATTGAAGTCTCAATTCTATATTGAGACAGCTGTTCCACCCCGGAAACTGGAACTGTTCTGCTAGAGAAATTACCAGGACGATGAAACATACCCGTGCGAACTCACGTTACGTCTTACCATCAATAACTATACATTTCCATGATGCGCCAGCATTTCGATCTCCTAAACAGCAAAGCTTCTACATAAAAAACTTACTCAAAAGTGCCCACAAACGCCTTCATATTTGTCTATTTATTGCTTAGATTTGTGGACGAGCTCACGGCCCACCTGGTGTTAAGTGGTTACCGAAGCCCATAGACATCTACAACGTAAATGCCACCACCTACCTTGAGGTACCTACCTACCTAAGTACTAAGGTCTCAATATAATTATAACGGCCGCCCACCCTTCAAACCGAAACGAATTACTGCTTCACGGCTGAAAATAGGCGGGGTGGTGGTACCTACCTGTGCGGACTGACAAGAGGTTCTACCACCAGTCATAGGCAAGTTATAATTTTGCGGGTTTAATTTTTATTACACGATGCTATTCCTTCACCGTGAAAGTCAATCGTGAACATTTGTTGAGTATATATTTCATTAGAAAAATTGGTACCTGCCTGCGGGATTCGAACACGGGTGCATCGCTACATACGAATGTACCGGACGTCTTATCCTTTAGGCTACGACGACTTCTGAAAAAAGCATTGTGTAATAAAATCGAACCCACCCTTTTGTAGAGCTGTTTGTGACCGCACCCTGAATCATACATGTGTTCTGGGTTGAAGAGTTGACATAGTAGGCATTTGGCTGTGGCCCTGTCATTGCTGATATCTATGAGTGACAATGACTCCTTACTCCACAGATCTACAATGGCAATAAAGAAAAATAATCGAATTAAGTATGCGAAGGTACATCTCAAGCTAAGTAGCTTCATTCACGTGGCTATGCCTATTGAGATTAGCAACCACTTAACGCCAAATAGGTCGTTCACCTTTTAGCCTAAGTCTAACCTACCGATCTACATCAATATATTTTAGAGCCGTTAATCTCCGAGTAAAATTTAGCGAACGATAATAACGAAATGCAAGGGTTCAGTTCTTTGTCCTTTGGCTACGGAACTCAAAAATTATATATTACCACCCCTTAATGAGAAAGTCAAAGAATCTTCTCATGGGAGCGTTTCAATTAACTTCAATCTGCACTGACAGTTTTTCCTATCGTTTCCAAAATTAGTTGACACCTCCACATCGCTCACTCATTATCATTACTTATGTTACTGCTCTTCCGAAGCTTCGCAACTTCAATCTTCATAAGCAGATTCGCTAACCACTTATTACCAGACGGGCTATATATACGCCCTTCTATAGCAAAAGGATAACTGATTTTAAGAATTAGATTCCTTCGTTGCGTTTTCGTTATTAAAGTCATCTTAATGACAATAAACATAAATAATTTGTCTGTATATTTCATAAATTACCGAACCCTGAACAAAAGCACTCATGCGAATTATTGACTCATCTATTGAGCAACAACTCACTTTCGCTTATAATCTGCCATAAAAAAGATAAATTGCAGTTTTCCATTAACGTAGCAAACTGCGTAGAAGTAATATAAAAATGTTCAGAAATAAATGAGTTACAGCGGCTGGCACTTCCAGATAAGATGGTTACAGCATGCGTGCGTTGTAAGTATCAATTTTTATGGGCCATAGACAGAAGTTTACAATGGCTATAATTCTACCGAACAGAATGGACATTTGATCTCTACGGAATTAGTTTTGGAATTTGATGACTTGAGTTACGTTATTATAAAAGGTATACGAATGACAAAATCTCCTTTGATTTACCTTACATTAGCGCATTTAATGAATAATTTAAATGTATAGTTATTACTTTGTTTAGTTGTGTGTGTGAGACTTTAAAGAGCTCTTTATAATAATTGATATCTTAAATTGTGTTATTATAATAAAACATAAATAGCATAACAATTATAATACATATTTGTGGGATGTCGTTAAATGATCAATACGTATAGTTATATTCTCCGCGTTCCCAGCGGCCTACTTACTATCTCTAGATAATAGCTGTCATCAGAGGGAATACAACTTAGGAAGTTAATGAAGCATCTCATTAGTATGACATTGTTTTTTATAACTAGCAAGCCACAGACGGGTAGACGAGTTCATTTCTGGTATGAAGTAGGTTACAGAGCCCTTTGGGTCACGATGATATTAACGCGTTGCCCACTTTCTGCCTATCTCCAACCTAATACGTGTAATTGATTCGCGTCAGAAATAGGCAGGCATTAGGCATATGCATTCTTCCTTTATTATTTATTTGTAAAGTGGTCACTGGAGCCTGTCTATAATAACAAGACGATTTTTTTATTATTGCTTGGTTGGATGGAGGAGCTCACGGCCCTCTTGATGACGGACAATGGTATATAAGCATAGGAATAGATCAAACGACATATAGTTGAGAAAATAAAGATCGCAGATCCAGTTTCATCTTCTGATTAGCTTATTAGACCAGGGTCGATAATTTTGAAAACCAAAAAAAATTATAGTAGGATGAAACCCATTAGAAAAGGAGGGGAATATTATAAAAATGAAAGGAAAAATAATTTACGGACGATCTGAGGTCGGGAAGGGGAGGGGGGTGAGTTTTTAAGGGTAAAAAACGTTTTTTCTCGATTTCCGGCAAAACTAAAAGTCCTATGGAAAAAAGTCAAAGTTGTAGGTAATAAAAAGATCTAAAACTTTTGTATTTACACTTTTTTCACATAGCCTCAAAATTTATGCCTGACATATATCCGGAGAGACTATTAACATTAAAATACTCTGAACTTTAAATTATTAATTTCAATAAAAAAGTGAATATTTGTTTGTATGATTATTCTTCATGCGTTCTTCAACCAGTCATACTATTGTTATGAAATTTTAGTGTAGTTGCTGTTGTCTCTCTAGGGAATGTTTCCATCCATCGGCTAAAGACAAAGAATGCGCGAATAGTTTCAAGAAAGCGATGGTTTACATAAAATTAACAACATGCACAGCGGAGCGGGTTTCACTACTTATGTTACATAAAAAAGTACAATTGACGGTCTTATCGCTATGAGCGATCTCTAGGAAGAATCTCTCGAAGGATGTGTACAAATAGCGCTCGGGAAACAACGTGAAGGGCTCCCCTTCCAAATCCGGATACGGTATGGTACGTGGAAAAAAGGTCACTGAAAACGCACTGTGGATGAACGCAGTGGCTCCAGACAGTATGGACGAACTCTACTGCGGTGGCGGGCTGTGCGATGGTAAAAGAAGTACCTATCAAAATTATTAACCGCAACATTAGAGATGTCCATTGGCCCTCGTTTTATGGTAGTGTGCGACTCTTGGGTTTTGAGAAACGACGGATTTGAGAACGTAGTCCATTATGAAAT
Organism: Bombyx mori; assembly: GCF_030269925.1. Taxonomy (NCBI): domain Eukaryota; kingdom Metazoa; phylum Arthropoda; class Insecta; order Lepidoptera; family Bombycidae; genus Bombyx; species Bombyx mori. The sequence continues at coordinate 9,789,060 of NC_085116.1, read as the reverse complement.
AATACTCCTTCTCTGGGACTTAGAAGAAACCTTTCGCGTCCGGTTTACGAGATTAGTTCACGATAGAAATAATGAAGATCGGAGGTAATTTTCGGATTTTACAGAAATAATTCATTAATTCGCTGCCATCAGCAAGTAATATGCAAGAAGTTTTTTTTTTTTGTAAAATTCACTGACGATAAGAAATGCTGCTTTCAGTATAACGAACAAACTACATTTCATTCTAACAAAAAACGATAGTAAACAGGAAACATCTGAAACTTTAGTAGTTTCCAAAATCCAATGAATACTTACCTAAAATAAAATTGTAAGATACGATTTATTACAAAGACATCTGAAATGCTCATAAAATAGATAGTTTCCTCGTAACTTTTTGTATAAAGAATTATTATTAGCCACGGTTTTAATTGCTTGTAGTAAAATTCTTAATCATTTTCTTCGGCTATTAAAAATCCTAGACTTTGACGGCTTATTTCTCACGTTTTATATACATTACAGTTTTCGTTGACACGACGAGTCCTCCATAACAATGAAAACTGTAATGTATGCAAAACGTCAGAGATCATATAAAAAAAAAAAAAAAACGCGAGATCAAACAGTAAAAGTAGTTTTATTTAAAACTATAGTAAATTAGGAATCATTGCAGAATCTTAAGCTTTTCATCTTACGGGACTAATCTACAATTTGAGAATACAAATTCAGCGAAGAACAGTACAAAATCCGTAAGAATCATGTTTTATTTGACATTAACCGCTAGATTTAGACGCAATAAATGTATCTTGTGTCCACTTTACACGAATCAAATGAAGCCGCAGCGACGATAAAAAAATGCCTCAGAGTGATTCAAAGGCACAACGCAGCTTGCTACTTTTAACCTGCTTTAATAGCAAAAAGCAATATATGCAATATTCAGGTGTGATTCATTGTAATTTCAGAATTAAAACCGAATGAATAACGAGTTTTCTTCAATAATAGGCAACGGCACCTTTTCATTTAAAATTCTAAATATGTAGTATGTCCCTGTTATGTTCAGATCATTTCCTCCTTACGGATCCATCAGATCCAATAACACTTGCATTAGATACCTTCAGCTCTAACACTAGGAGCAGGCTGAGGAACCCCTGTAACCATACTCGTCGAACTCGACAAAGAGGTCGACGTGCAACCTAACCCATGCATCAGCCCGCTGAGTTTCTCGCCGGATCTTCTCAGTGGGTCGCGATTCCGATCCGGTAGTAGATTCATTCGCGAAGCAATTGCTCTTGAGTTGATAGGTCTCCTTCGGAGGCGCTCGGGCAGTTGTTAGCAAATCCCGTCCCTCCTGGCTGAGCCTTTGCTCGCCCACCCGTCCTGGTGAAGCTGGAAAGGCCTCCGGGCCACCAGTAATCTTTCAATCTAAAAAAAAAGATCTTTTCCATGGTCTTTGATTAGTTTCATTTAATATTTGCATTTTAATAGATGGGATAGAAATGTTGAAACAACTTTACGAAGAATTGATTAATTTCCTCAACGAGCGAACTTCATTATGGAAAATGGGCGACCGGCACGCTAATGCTTCTGTAAAATTCATTATCTTAGCGTAAATGCTCACAATCATAGACAATAAATTAAACTACCAAGTTATCTGTTTAGTTTTCTGCGTTTTCTTATTGGTCTGAGCTGTTTAATTGTAGAGGTATAGTTACTTGGGTATTACTTTTAATGCTTAATGAGTAGTTTTTTTTTTTATATAACGTGTTTAAATTAGAATAAAGAACGGTATTAGTATTCGGTAGGACTTACTGAAAATGTTGCAAATTTTAAAGTTGAAAAACAAATACAATATTCTTTCGTTCAACAATGAAAACACATTGCGATTGCTCTGTTTATTTCAAACGCGTAATACAAAAAACAACATCAAAACTATAAAAAGGAACATTTATTAAAATTGTGTCGTGATATCTTGCCTTCTGAATGTAAAACCACAAATTTACTATTGTATTTTATTGCTTTTTGGGATAAAAAAACTACAATATTCTTAACTTTACGAGTTGGGATGTTTAACGGCCGACAAATCACCGATCCAAAGAAAAAACCCTTGCGTTTTATTTTAAATGCCCTTAGCACTTTATCACAGAACTCGTTAAGTTCAAGGTATAAAAGCATGGTGTCGTATTTCTTTGCTGGAACTGTAATGTTCAATTTCGACAGATATTTGTACTAGTAGATTTCAAGATGAGTTTCTTGTGTTATCATTAAAGTTTATTTTAAAAACACGAGTATATATTATATATATTGTGTTTCTTTAATTTCCATACGTTTATGTGCGTACAAAAAAATTCATATAAAGGTTTAATAGGAAAGGAAAGATAATGCGAAGGAAAGGTTTTATTTGCAATTCGATGCAATTCAAAATTGGTATTTTATTGGATTTCGACAATTCGTAAACATAATTTAAATTAGTTGTACGAAAAGACAATAAACACGTGAGATTAAGCCGTAAAAATGGTTTAATTAATATAATGTTGATTTCATACGTTCCCAAATTTTTTCCACTTATTATTATTTTCTTTATAACGGCCCTCGGGTATTATATCGAGCGCTTTGACAATAACTGACTTAATGGGAACATGTCGGGAAAGCCCTTTCGTCATCGTTATTAGTCGTCGCGGCCTAGAGGATAAGATGCCCGGTGTACTCTTTTTTTTTTTGCCCTTGTAGGCAGGGGAGCATTACTGTCACCCATGGACTTCAGCATTTCCAAGGGCAGAGCCAAGCCGTTGCCTACTCGTCTCGTACGTAGCACGCTTTCGGGAACAAATTTCATAATCACGGAATAACAGCGTGTAATAAATATAAAGTAACTAAATTTATAAATTAGCGCAGCGGCTTGGCTCTGCCCCTGGAATTGCTGAAGTCCATGGACGACGGTAACTACTCGCCATCAGGTGGGCCGTGTGCTCGTCTGCCTACAAAGGCAATAAAAAATAAAAAAACTAGCGTAATTAAAATTTTGAGAGCGTATTGTAAGCCCACACGAGCATGTAGTACTTACTATCCTACGTATTGCAAATTAATCATGCTTTCCGGCATGAACAGTTGGGACAGCCGTTATACTGAATGACAGTATAACTGCTACTTCAACCCTTCAATTATTCAGACGTAATTTAAATGTGACTTCGACTTCAAGCCTCAAGATGGACGGACGGTGGCATTCACGCTATGACGTCTATGGACTATAGTTACAACTTAAATCCAACTGAGTGGTGAGCTCGTTCACATAACCAAGCAAATAAAAAGCAAACACAATAAAACCTTTTCATCAATTTTGTCTGAAAGTGGGACACAGCGTTCACACTGTACCAGTCTGCTACACATCTATTACAATAAGCACATGATTAGCATTATAACTAAAGATAATATAAAAGTTGTTAAAGCTGTATGTTTAATAGGTAGCAGCTTTGTGGGCGGCTAATGTGTCTGCGTTCATCGGTCCACAAGAGACGTGTGTGCACGAGGGCCGCATGGCCGCCGCTTTCAACTTACCCATGATTAGCTACGTAAGTACAAAACGGGACTCCTTTTAACTATTGAAATGTTAACCCCTAGCCCACTGAGTTTCTCGCCGGATCTTCTCAGTGGGTCGCGTTTCCGATCCGATATTAGATTTTGCGAAGCACTGCTCTTGCTATGGCCAGTGTTAGCAGCACTCCGGTTTGAGCCCCGTGAGCTCATCTACACGTCAAGGCGAAGCTGAAACAGCCTCCCAAGGCTATCACCATAGGTAGGAAAAAAAGGTTAACCCACTATTTTTAGATATACGAGTATATACTAGTTTAAAATAAGTTCCTCATATAATAAGTACCCAATAAGGGACGGATACTAATAAAATTGTTGTTATCTTAATAATCTTTTCGTAATACCTTTGTAGTTTATTCGTAGGTACCGAATGTTTTCAACAGAACAAATGTGAAGAAAAAGCTTAAAGATGTATTTGAAAATTTTTGAGAATTTTATGTCATAAAAACTAAAAGTAAGCTAAGGTAAGCTTGTAAAGTGAGCTGCGGGCGCGGAAGGCCCATTCTCGGCGGTCCGTGCTCGAGTCGTGGTCGAGGCGATTGGCCAACCCCACGTGGGGGCTACGGACCGTCGAGGCGGTTTACCCGGTCTTTGATGACTGGGTGAATCGTGGCGAAGGACGTCTCACCTTTCGTCTGGTGCAGGTGCTGACCGGGCACGGATGCTTCGGGAAGTACCTGCGCCGGATAGGGGCTGAGCCGACGACGAGGTGTCACCATTGTGGACACGACCTGGACACGGCGGAGCATACGCTCGCTGTCTGCCCCGCGTGGGAGGTGCAGCGCCGTGTCCTGGTCGCAAAGATAGGACCTGACTTGTCGCTGCCTGGCGTCGTGGCGTCGATGCTTAGCAGCGATGAGTCATGGAAGGCTATGCTCGACTTCTGCGAGTGCACCATCTCGCAGAAGGAGGCGGCGGGGCGAGTGAGGGAAAGCTCTCCTCACTACGCAGAAACCCGCCGCCGCCGAGCAGGGGGTTCGGGACCGGGGTCGTATCCGTGACCTGGCCCCCTAAGAGCTAGGGGTCCCACCCGCTTTGTGCGGGGAGAGATCCAGAAGTGGGGTGGCGTGATTTGCACGCTCACCCGCAATAGGAAGCCGGGTGATGATAGACCGCGTTCCCCCGACCGCTCTGGGGGAAGGTGTAACGCGGCGCCATCAAAGCGGGCTCTCGGCCCGCTGAACGAGGGAACCGGTGGTCGTGTCGCTGGCGGCCACCGGTCCGGCGTCCGTGGGACGGTGGGATGGATGTAATGTGCTCTGCGTCAACCCTGTCCCGCCGTTTCAATAGCCCCGACTGGGCTCCGGCCCGGTCCGAGGTAGGGCGCCGGTTGTGAGCGGCAGGAGTTTTTAGTGAGGTTCAACTCCCACATACCGGCGCCGGATCCCCACCTGCCGCGCGGGTGGGGATCCGGCGATGTTCTCCTGGGGAAAAAAAAAAAAAAAAAAAATAATTGGTAAGCTTGATCTGTAAAACATCAATAAAATTTTAAAAGATTATGCATTATTACGAGAATGTGCGAGAAACGCATTAATTGCCTTTCAAACTCCTATTTTGCGTTACTAAATTCTTCTCAACATTTTGCAGAATAATGAGACTTTTTAATACGCTTTTCTTAGCTTCAGACGTATGTATGTTTGTAACGGAATCTTTGAACATGATTTTGACCCCCTTTAAAACGTCGGATTAACTCGAAATTTGGTATACTTATTAAGGACCAATGACAATTCAATATAAAAAAAATGTTAAAAAAAATAATTGAAAAAATTGAAATTCAACTAAAAAAATTAAAAATAAATCATAGTTAAAAAAACTAACAGAATACTCTTTTATAGAAAATCCAACTAAAATATAGAAAATAAATTTTAATACATTTAAATTTAAAATAATATAAGAATAAATGATTTTATTGTAAAAGAAGCGTGGGGCGCATGGTATCAGTAGTTATAAATATTTTATGAACAGATATGAGTAGAAGGGTTATTTTGATAATATCCTGAAAAGCACCCCACGCTTTTTTTTTACAATAAAAACATTTTTTCTTACGCTAAGTAAAATTTATTAAAATTTATTTTCTATTTTTCAGTTGGATTTTCTATAAAAGCGTATTTTGTTAATTTTTTTTAAACTATTATTTATTTAGATAAATACTTATGGATAGCTCTATTTGTGTGTTTCTTCAACATTTTCCAATAACTATTTTAATTCTATTACTTTACCGAAACGGGAAATTAAAAAATAAAATAACACTGCAAGCAAGAACGTAAGTAATATGAAGGAACCTCATGGGCAGGATTGAAATCTCTTTTATTATCTTCAAAATTTTCTCATTCAAGTAAATAGTAGTAGATAATGGACTTTTGTTTATTCTCAATTTAGATTGGAATTGATGCTAATTAGCTCCGAGTTCACAGCAGAGATACCCTATTTAATGCATCGCAAAACTGTAAGCTATAAGCAGTTATAGCTGACACAAATAATAGGAATACATTCAACAACTTTAGGTTATTCACACAAATAATCTAACAAACTCAAACAAATCAACGAATAGCTTGATCGTTCTCATCATACAGTAACTTTTCATTTTACGTAATTTAAAAGATGAGACAAGGGACTTGCCGAATCGCTTATTATGTGGAAAAAACCAGCTCATGTGATGAATTCCGCCCTATTAAATCTGAATACGGAGTATAAACGTCCTTGAAAGATCCCTCACGAATATTTAAATTTGGTCTCTTGTTGGTTTTCAGATGATATCTCATCTCGGTTCCATTTAACACACACAATCACGTTTCCAAACAAGGCCGTACATTTCTACATTAATTTTAATACAATTACTTTCTTATACCTAAAGCATAATATACTAATACCGAAATTAATTACAAAAAACTTCCAGTTTCCAAATTTACAAATGATCATAATCGACCCATTTATTCCTTAACGGTTGATTTGAAATAAATCGTTATTTTAGGGTGGAACATGATCTTCCAGTAAATAGACGAAACGGTAAGATGTATTTCTAGAACTTTCAGAGATGCATTATGATTTCGCAGTACTGTCGGGACGTGGCCAACTCAAACAAGCGTGTTTACCCGACGTTCGCTCGCACCAGGCCCTCAGATGTCGACATATCACGCTCCGTGGTCGCCGTGCTGAAGCATTTCAATTTCATGCATGTAAACGTTATTCTTATATTTACACAGTAAAATCGAAAAACCTTTCAAAAGCCCTCTCGTAACTCAATACCTTTAGTAAATATCACAGATTTATTGGAACCACTTCACTCAACATTTCGTTACATTGTTTGCACGATAAGTATTTTCGTTGAAAAGGCTTTGTCATAATATCAAATAAGATATATTTTGTTGGGATTTAATGTTTCTTGAATGTTTGTTTATAGAATATAATAAATTTCACGATACCCAATCGTTAAGATTCGAATTGGGTGTTTAATTAAAGTCGTAAATTTCGTTTTACAGGTGGCCTTTGTTTACTTGAATGCGCCAAATCACGATTATACTCGACTTGCTTATGCCATAAAACAGGCAGCAAGAGAGAAACATATATCCGTACGTGCAATCCAGGCTTATACGCACCCTTATTACTATGAAAATAAGGAAGGGAACTTTTCCCGTAATCCGTTTTTGGATATCGTGCGAGACACATATAAGGATACAAGAAGTACGTATTTATAGATGTAAATTCACTGTGAAATAGTAATTTGGTGGATTTAAATGTTGTGTTTTTTGCAGTTTACGTGTCTGTGGGGTACTATCATGATCATATAGCCTTGATGCTGGCGCTAGACACGCTCCATCTGCTAGATTCAGGTACGTTTATTCTTACATCTTATTTATTTATTATACGTCTTTCATTAGGTACATTCAATACTGTCAAATTCTCGTTCTTTGTTAAATTTGAAAACATCGTTTTTTTTTTTTAAGCAATGTATTCAGAAAGTTTTATCAGTGAGTGTGAATATTTGAATAATATATGCGGGACTATTCCGAGATATAAGATGGTTTTGTTTTTAGAAGCAATTCAGTAAGTATAATGACATTCCGAAGCTCGTGAATCTGTTTTTGTTAAATTAAATTCTACAAAACTCTCTATATTTAGAAATAAATGTTTTCTTTAACTTCTACTCGGGGTTACTTACTCTGCGGGGCTACTTACCTTTTTTCTCCCTACCTATTCGGTGGTAGCCTATTAAGCTTTTCCAACTACGCCCAGACGGGCAGGTGAGCTCAAGGGCTCAACCTGAGAGAATTTACTAACATTAGCCTTAGCTAGCAGTGCTTTTTAGAATCGACCACTGGGTTAGTTCGTCGATTACGACGAAGATTTCAACGAGGAATTATTAATTCATTCCCATAGACACAGCCCACTGAGTTTCTCGCCGGATCTTCTCAGTGGGTCGCGTTTCGATCCGGTGGTAGATTCTGCGAAGCACTGCTCTTGCTAGGGTCAGTGTTGGCAACACTCCGGTTTGAGCCCCGTGAGCTCACCTACACACGTTAGGGTGAAGCTGAAATAGCCTCTCAAGGCTATCAGCATAGGTAGGAAAAAAAATTTCTAACGGCAAGGCACCCCTTAGGACACTTATATTGCATCTTGTTTTAAAAAAAATTAATAACGAAACTAAACATAACGATAAAATTGTCGAAATCTGTAAAAGTTGATTAACAAGAACAACAATCTACTTACATATGTATGTATTTCATTTTCTTAGTCTTTGCTTTAATCGCATAAGATATTATAAAGTTTAAAATATTGGACAGGATAGCGCTGTTTGTATAGCGTAGCCTAAATCATGACATACTGTATAATTCTAGATATTCGTTGGCACGACAACACACCATTATTCGGCGACGGAAACCGTAACGGGTGCCATCCATTTTAAGTCCACAGAAGAATGAATGCCATTTCAAGTGTTAAATTGCTTGTGTTTTTTGCGTAATTGATCATTTGCTTAAATTACTTTTTGTGAGCCGTCCCAACGTTTTTTTTTATATACGACCTTCAATCACTACATAGGCCTTCGGTTCAACTAGCAATGAATTTGGACAAACAGAATAGATAGAATAGATAAAGGAGAAATAGATTTTTTTAATGAAAAGAACCATCCAATATATTGGAGGCACTTATTTGCAGAGTCAATTAATTAATAAAATAAAATCAGGTTATATGGAGCCAGAGCCAAGAAAACCCCAAAATATTTTCAATGTTCTCATTTCAGTTACAGTTTTTTAATAAGACGTAAACAGAGAGAGCGATAAATAAATTGATAAATAATACAAATTTCTACATTTATAAAAAGATTGGCCACAAAAATAGCAATTTCTTGCATGGTTCTAGTTTAAAAATTTCTATAGTAAAATCAACAACTTCAGCGTAACTTGAGAGCTAACCCACACAACTATACTTACACGTAATGAAAATACCGTTCTCATTCCACGCTCCGAACAAATTCTTTCGTAAGAAAGGCTATACGAACGATAAGCTTACATTCTATACTGTTAGTACAGTTCATTGAAAGTTGAGCTAATATCTAGTCCCATTTAGATCTGCATCCATCTTATTCGCGGATCATGAAAGCAAGGGAATCGATCATGTGACGAAACATGTTTACCGGTGATCAGTAGGACAGGTTTGCGTTATAATTTACACTAAGCATAATAATTTTGTTCAATATTAAAGTAAGGCTTTTTCAACTGGCACGCATAGCAGTAGGCACGCAAGCGATATTTAGAATAAATTCTATGCTAAGTAAATAATATTAAATTTTGCGTTAAGTAATGAAACGAGCGAAGCAAATATTTTCATTCAGTGACAAGAATTACACTTTCGCGACGTTGCTGTTTCACGAAATTCTAGATAAGCTAGGATAAATAAAGGGATAAAACGGTGTTATCAGCGCGTGAATTATATTTTTCATGCCACTAATAAAATAGTAATCAGAAACACAATCATTAACTTTGAGTTTTAATATATGTAAGTACATCGTGTTTTTGTGTCATTCAACACACTATACTTTACGTGAATATATTCAACATTCTATACGAATAAGTATTGTTAGTTTTTAAATAATTTGCACAAATATTGGAAAATATAAAAATATTATGATTTCTGGATTGCGACAGTTTATAATTTTCGTGTTTTTCTGCAATGCTCACATAAAAACTGTTACCAGCTTCACATTTCGTTTCAATGACTTTGTCTGCGCGCTTTCCGCATAATTGAATACAAAACATGGGTTTAGCCGATTTTTGGACCGTTGAATTCAGATAAAGCATGATGTGCGAAGTACAAATTATTCTTAATGTTAAAGAACAAGTCGTATACAAACTCAAATACACGCTATACATAAAGCTTATAATATTTTTATTAGGGTAGATGAACACATTACCTACCTAGTTTTACCTACCTATAGTTTTAACTAGTTAGCAAAAACGAAACAACAGCCCGAATTTAGCTGAAACCAAACCTGGAACATGAGATTACAGTCAACTGAATTGTATTAACGGTTTCACTCCCCTCGAAGTGTCTGATTAAGTCGTACAAGAAATAGGCAGAGCAACGTCCAGACTTAACATCCACTACTACTAACACAAATACTGGTGTAGACGTTGTATAATATACATTTGGTATTTATTATATTGTCGTTAATCGTAATATCAGTAGGTACTTAGTTATATAAAATACATATATTGACTAACTGGTATAACTCTAAGATAGTAATCGCTTCTATTTTCTATCATTAGAACAGAATCTAATACAAATTTGGCAATCAAAGTTACTACAAAACTTTTAGAACATGTTCTTAAACTCTAAACATATTTTTAAGACATACGCTACATAATTTTAAATATATTTTCAAGACGTACGCTACATAAAACCGTTGACTACAGAAATCCGTTATGACAATACTGTCAGAGACATGTTAAAAAGTTTATTAATATGGCGGATTTACATAGTCGCGCTGACATGCCAGCGCTGGCATGATGTTGGTCGTATAATGAATCTACTTATCATACCATTGCTCTAGGCGTCATCTGCATCCCCTTTGCAAGATAATCGCTGTATTAAAAAAGTCGTCGTGGCCTAAAGGATAAGACGTCCAGTGCATTCATGTTGAGCGATGCATCGATGTTCGAATCCCAGGCGGGTATAAATTTTTCTAATGAAATACGTACTCAACAACTCACGATTGACTTCCACGCTGAAGGAATAACGTTGTGTAATAAAAATCAAACCCGCAAAATTATAATTTGCCTAATTGCTGGTGGTAGAAACCCTTGTGAGTCCGCGCGGGTAGGTACCACCACCCCGCCTATTTCCGCCGTGAAGCATTAATGCGTTTCGATTCGAAGGGTGGGGCAGCCGTTGTAACTATACTGAGACCTTAGAACTTATATCTCAAGGTGGGTGACGCATTTACCTTGTAGTCGTCTATGGGCTCCAGTAACCACTTAACACCATGTGGGCTGTTAGCTCGTCTAGCCACCTAAGCATTAAAAAATTTTTTTTTAATAAATTAATTTTCATAGCTTTCCTCACAAGATGAAATCCTGTTACCACTTAATTATAAGCATCGCAGTCGAGCGGCACAATTCGCTGATGACAGTATCTGACACTAGTCATCGGACCAACATAAATCTACCATAAATATTAGGCCAATAATGTTCCATCTTCTGTCCTCGATAGGAGAGTATGCCGCTATTGGAGTCGACGTCGAAAAGTACGAATCTAACGAAGCTGTCCGGTATCTGTCCGGGCCTTTGCTGAAAGAGCCAATACCAAGAACTCTGCGCGCGTTTCGTTCATATCTTGCAGTCGCGCCGTCTCCGTCACCATCCTACCCTGCTTTTGCTTTAGAAGTGAACAGAAGGTTGCAGATGCCCCCGTTCAATTTTAACAATCCGCTGCAATTCCTTGGTGGTGGGAAAGTGGTGAGTTGGAGATATGTGTTTTTTTTTAAAATAGACAACATTTCTTCCACAAAATTAGGTACGAAAGTGAAATGAACACATGATTAAAATATGTAATCATTTAATTGTAAAAATAATTGAAATTTTAACTAAACACCGCAACTCATGAGACCTTAGAACTTATATCTCGAGGTGGGTGGCGCATTTACGTTGTAGATGTCTATGGGCTCCAGTAACCACTTAACACCAGGTGGGCTGTGAGCTCGTCCATCCATCTAAGCAATAAAAAAAAAACATGATACCAATAGTATTCCAATCAATTTATAAAATGATCATTCGAATAAAAACCACCCCACATTCGTTTTAATGCAAACAAACAATAGCCCTAATAAAACCGCAAGGGCTAGTTAGGGGTCCATTAATTTAATGACCAAAACCAATTACTTATTCTGTAGTCAAGTATCGTCAACTAGAATTATTCTATTACACATTCTTCGAAATCCGTGCGTAGAGTTTAAAGATGTTAGACGGACGATTTAGATTCTGATCGTGCACTATCTGAGGCGAAGTTATATAACTTGGGGACATGAAAAATGAGTGCGCCAGTAAAAGATGTCACGGAACACGACAATGTCGCTTAGAAATTGCAAATTAAAACTGTTACAAAAACACCCGCACGTTGAATAAATTAGCATTTATTTGGTGAAAACTTAAAAAGTAAAACAAAGAAAAAAATCTGCATAGATATATGTGACAGCGTGTGAGTAAAACTTCTTAGAAGAGAGAGAAAAGGATATTTTCCGTCTTTACTTCAACATAAACATAGCATGTTTTTCTTTTAATTTTACACAAAAATAAATGTTCCAACAAATTAATGGTATGAGTCGTCATATTTCTCGATCGTGTAAATGCTATCATTTTGCCTGTGTCAGCATCGAAAAGTTTTGCGTTCCGGTTAAAATAGCCATTATAAATTCAAGTAAGACTTTGACCACATGCCTCGAAATGTGCGGTGACATTTATATTGTATCTGTGAGCTCTGGTACCCAGTTAATACCGGATAGGTCGTCTCAACCTATTCTTTAATTTACTTTCTGTTCAAAGACTGTGTTCTTTGCTTAGATACCCGTTGAAGCAGCATGGCTTCACGATGCCATATGGGTATATGCTCGCGCTCTGGCTGATGCTCTGAGGTCCGGAGAAGATTCGCGCGACGGCAGAGCTATAGCATCTCGAATGCTGAACACTACCTACAAAAGCGTTATGGGGTATTCATATTTTTACTATTCTTTTTATATTTTTAAAAGCTATGTATAAAAGACTGATAACGTTTAACTAAAAAAGCTTTGAAAAAAAATTAAATTTATTTGGTAAACAATATATCACCGGATATGAATGTAAATTACCTATTTTATGACTTAAATTGTTGGATATGCTTTCAAGATGTCAAATCGTATCATATAAAATATGAGTTCAATGTTACATTTAAAATATTTACGTTGATTTTTTTAAAATAATTGCCTAAAAATAGAACAGCTTTAAAAGAAATGCCTCGAGCTATTATCTCATAATTACCATGGTTGATAGTTGATTGTTTGGACGTGTACCCATTTCCCCTTTAGTAGTGTTATTAATGACAACGATTCATTTTCACATTGTCTTTTCTCTATATAAAATATAGATGTTTATATTTCAATAGAATTTGACATGCAGGTTGTAATGATTCATGAAATACAAACGTATTTATAAGGAATTTTTTTTTGCTCAGTTATTTAAACTAGTTTTTTCCCCTTTTCGGCTTTGAGAACTGTTACTTTACACCCTGTATTTAAATATGTATTTAATTTCGTGGTTTTTCACGCAACTGTTTTTGTAATGTCGTAACGGTCTCAATCTGATAACTAGATTCTTCATGTTTAAGCCGCTTCGCCTTTTGAATCTTTATTTTAATACAATTTCCAAGAATTTTTTGGTTAAGTCGATGTTAAATAGATACAAAGAAAGGTCACCTTATTCATAAAATAAATAAGTACGTAATTTAAAGAATTGCAGTCTTATTTGATTTTTTTGTATTTTTGTTAGTTACTGGGTGCATATGGATGAAAATGGCGACGCTGAAGATAACTACACCCTGCTGTCCATTGACCCGAGTAGACCGCCAGGACTCTACCCGCTCGCTGTGCTACATAAATCTTATCCGGTTTGTTATATTTTATATCTCCTTTCGTCTCTATACGAATTATCTTTAACATTACCAACAAGATTTGATTAGCTTTAAAGTAGGCGCGCAGTTATCAATATTTTATTAAAAGTGTTTTAACACAGATAATCCTTCCATAGTATCTTCCATAGTATTAAAAGATGTATTTAATTTTATTTTTGAACTGGTAACTGCTAACTTATAACTTGTAATTTAAATTGGTAAGTAATATCATTATTATACATAAGTTATGTTTCATCCATATATCCGTTTAAAGACTCATCCAAAAATACACTTTATGTTAATGTACTAAAGTATTATAGCTTTTAAAAGCGTACATATGTAGAATTAATTACCAATAAATTTTATCGTAATGTGAGCTTCAATAGATATGTTATTAAGCGATGGACACACGTACGTACAGTATACTTACATACGTGAACGCGGCCGGAATAAACTGTGTCTTTTAGCTGTCTACTCCAAGAGTTTACGTCACATTTTGGCTTCGAAGTTGCTGACTGATGCCAACTATCACATAGATTTAATTTTACCACTAAAAACTTGTTAACTGGAACGTATAGCGTAATTCGTAATTCTACGGTTTCCTTAGCCAGATATCCGAGATGCGAGACTCCGAAATCCGAGCTAAATCTGTAATTACACCTTCCCATACAGGAAGTACGGTTTTTGCGTGAACTGGAATGGCCGGGCGGACAAGCACCGCTTTCGGAGCCGCCTTGCGGTTTTAGGGGAGAAAAATGCGTCAGTAAGTAAACAAACTGAATTAATTGGCTCCAAAAGAATCTTTTACATCACGTAAACGACATCGGTAAGTAGCCTACCCTAGTTCAGTAAAGGGTGTCGTCGCGACAAAGCCGAGCATTTCGTTTACTGCCAACGCGATCTAAAAAACTAATATGTAGCCGGGACCCGGGGCGGCATTAACTGCAAGGTTTGTTAGCTAGTGTAAGTACGGAGAGCCGTAAAACTGTCGTAACGAGTTCTAGTGACAAGCAATACAGAGCAGTCACCCATCGCCCGCACGCGACTACCCGCTGCGTTCCCGACACGAACCTTAATACATACCTAGTACTCCGGCTCGCAAAGAATACGTCTTATTTCAAATTGTCTACTTGTAACAAACAAAGCGAGCCAGCACTGATTGTTATCATCGACTTATCTGTCCCAAAGTTGTTATAATACACGTTATCCCAAAACTAGCTGTCTGTCTGCGCTAGTAGTAAAAGAGGATACTTTGCTAAATCACATAAAAACAATCATTAATTTCACCGTAACCTTTGGTCACAAACTGGGCATTTGTTTAGTGAAACACTCGCATAATATTTCATTATTCTCAGCGCGTCGTCATGTGGGAAATGAGATAAAGGCTAGATGAGTGTGTCGCTGTTGTCAACAGCATGTTTACGAGTGATAGTCCAACTTGAATTGTATGTATAATGGAACGCACGATGTTGTCATGAAATTTTGTTCCGCGAATCGGTGCGATTTATTAATGGGTAATTAAATAATCTGAAAATTTTCTAAATGTCTAACACGTTTAGAAATAGTTATGTTTTTTTCTTTGTCGTATCACTCTTGTCAGACCGGTCGTGTAATTTTATAATAATGTATTATGTATATATTATATTTTATAATTTACTGATAATTAAACAATACTTCGTTATCAGTAAATCAGAAAAAAACAAAATTAGTTGTTGCAGTAACGGATAGTAAAAGTAAAAGTGTAAATAACACTAAAAGTGTAACAATATCGTGTTATTTAAATGTTTAACGTTTTACTTCTTTCTTTAAGGAATAAACTCACCATTCTCTGCATAGACTGGCCATAAACATTGTCGCAGTTAAAAATAAAAATAACTTTTCATTTGAATTTGGAGCCCGTCATGCTCATATTATTAGTTATGTTTTCTCATTTCCGCGAAACTAGATTTTCGTTAAATATTTTTGTGATATGAACACGGTGTTTGGTCATAAATAAAGCTATCACTTTGACAGCATTATATTTATATAAAGTACGTATGGAGCCAACTGCAATTTTTCGAACTCGTCTTCCGTTTGGTATAACTCGAATGTTTATATGCCTGGCTATTGATAAGTTTACCTAAACGTTCTCTGTTTGTCACAGAGATCCTAGTCGCCCACATACTACTTACTAAAATAGCGATCTAAATAGTAAATATTTCAAATGAATCGTATGTAGGACACAAATCAAAAGACTTTATCTAGGAAAATCAATCCAGGACTATGTCGCTCTATTAAAAAGGACGACTTAGGACTTGCACCTTGAAACTACTGGTCCATTACCTAAGTGATGCTTAAAAAATAAATACGGTATAAAAAATAATAAAAAATAATAAACGTGCTTATCGTCAAAACTCTATAGAAGAATACAAAACGAATAAAATAGAAACAAGATTAAAACGTAAAAGAGTATTTTTGTCACATCGGCTGCTCATGACATCGCGAGGAATTACTCTATAATTTGGTACTTACATATAGATATGTATAGGTTTAACTTTTTCCAAGAGCTATATAGTTTGTTAATGTTTGTTACATGTTTGTTGCTCGATACGCAGGATAGATGCCAGATTAATATTACCAAGATATTATCGGAAAAAATCGATTATCGAACGAGGTTGAGTAAAACTTTAATCCCGTATTAATCTGTATTTAAATCCTTTAAAGATAATTATAAAGTCATTTATCTTTAATTATATTGTGGCCATAAAAATATTAGTGTTCGATTTGAATCCGATTCTGAAATTTATAAAACAAACATGCACATTGTTGTTACAGAATTTTTCAAATTTAGATGAACTAAAATGAATAAAATGTCGTATTTTTGTTATTATACAATTTATACATACTAGGTTTGGACTATCCATTGGTTTATTACTTACTACAGACAATTCTGACGTCCTTAACTTGGCAGCATAACTTGAATACTGAATTAAAATAACGGCGGTTCTTCTTTGTGCAAACCGAAACGCATAACTGCTTCACGGTTGAAATAGGCAGGGTGGTGGTACCCACCCGTGCGGACTCACAAGTCGTCGTGGCCTAAAGGATAAGACGTCCGGTGCATTCGTGTGTAGCGATGCACCGGTGTTCGAATCCCGCAGGCGGGTACCAATTTTTCTAATGAAATACGTACTTAACAAATGTTCACGATTGACTTCCACGGTGAAGGAATAACATCGTGTAATAAAAATCAAACCCGCAAATTTATTAATTTGCATAATTACTGGTGGTAGGACCTCTTGTGAGTCCGCACGGGTAGGTACCACCACCCTGCCTGTTTCTGCCGTGAAGCAGTAATGCGTTTCGGTTTGAAGGGTGGGGCAGCCGTTGTAACTATACTGAAACCCTTAGAACTTATATCTCAAGGTGGCTGGCGCATTTACATTGTAGATGTCTATGGGCTCCAGTAACTACTTAACACCAGGTGGGCTGTGAGCTCATCCACCCATATAAGCGATAAAAAAAAAAGTCTTACCACCAATAATTACGCATATAATAATTTTGCGGGTTTGATTTTTATTACACGATGTTATTCGTTCTGTACATTACATACAAAACCGGGCCAATTACCTACTTAATTATATGAAAAAATATATATTGGACCCTGCAATAGTCACTTTACGTGCTACGAATTCACTGGACACCTTACCCTTATTTATTAAGCCACGGAACCTTGAACATAATGAGTTAGTTAATTAGCAATTACAAGTTTAATAATCAATGACATTTTCAAATACAAATTCAGTTCGTTTATAACCATCAAATAATGTTTAATTCAATAGTTCTTCTTCTGCAGATTGAATAATACAAGACATCATTAACAGAGTTTTCCGGTTTCCTTTGTTCACAATTTTCCTCGTTTTCCCAATCCAACTGTTCCGTTCTTTCGATGTAGTTACTAGAACGTCTTTGACGAGAAATCGTTGTAAAGTAACAAAATGAATTACTTAACTTAGAAAAGTTAGCGCTTCTTTTTTTAAGATTTTTTTTTTGGTCGAAAACGGACTTTCTGAAAAAGTTCCCAAAGTGAAGAAATCTAAAAATTAATAATGTAACATTACTTTTTGCAGTTAAAATTCAGGCAATGATATTATTCTAACGGAGAAGAATAAAGCTGTTTTGGACTAAAAGCGATTTCTTACAAACAACTAAATTTGAACGAGAATTACGCTTCTCGCACGTCATCACGCGAGGGCTCAGTTCGAGACAGAATTACTTTGAAATTTTCAGTTTTCTTTAGAGCTAGCCAGGGAAAACCCTTTTCGCAAATCCGAAAAGGGAATAAAGTACTAACTCTACAAAAAAAAACCTTATTCACATTTTCTGAACTTCCAATTTAGTCTGGACTCTAATATTGCGCTATCGAACTATGAATCGATAACACAGCCCCTTGTACCTTCATTTTCAGAAATAGCCCCCCCCCCCCCTCCCTAGCGCCGGGGGTATATAACGTGAATTTTTCCGTGATTGTTCATGGGTGTACTTTTAGTGCTGAACCATAAGTTTTGATAAAAATTGGGAATTTATTATGCAACATGAGCAAAAACATATAAACAACAACAAACATGAGCAACGCTGTAACGCTAGTTTTTGTTGGGTAACTGTTGAAAGCTTCTTCGCCTATCGTGGGAGAAAATACATTACGATGTGTTTAAATAATTATAACAAATCGAGTTTTAATGAATTTCAAAAACTTTTGATTCGAGGAGTATCGGTTTTTTTTTAAATATTGGTATTTCGACGTATTGTATTATTTGTGAGATAAGACCAAATACTTAAAATTAATGCCCATATATGACTATACGGTCTATGTAGAAATTTTAGTCTTTGAAAAATATAGGAAGACGTACATACTTTACATTTCGATTGAATACCTAGTCTGCCGAATTCATAGATCAAAGTTTTGAAATAATTCGCTGCTAAATCTGTTTCCCATTAACACCCCTTAACATTATTATATCTACACGAACATGTAAAAGCTTCATGTATTTTTTTATAGCTTAGACGTCTGTAGAAGCTCAAGGCCCACATGGTGGTCACTGGAGCTCATGGATATCAATAATGTAAATGCAGCCGCCCATATTGAGACATGAGTTCTAAGTCTCAGATTTATAGTACAACGGCTGCCCTATCCTTCAAAGCGGAATGCATTACTGCTTCGGTTCAGAAATAGGAAGAGGTGGTAATAAACCACAATTAAAAAGGGGCTTCTTCTGCCTATGATTAGTTCAACCAGCTAAATTTCGAGATAAAGGCTCAGTGAAATGTGTAATAAAATTGTGACCAGATTAGATTTTGTGATAGTTTATCTATACTTAATATTATAAAGAGGAAAGATTTGTTTGTTTGTTTGTTTCGAATAAACTCCGAAACTACTGGACCGATTTGAAAATTCTTTTTCCATTAGAAGCCGACATTGTCCCTGATGAACATATGCTACTTTTTTTTTTTTTTGGTTTCATGTGTGTTTTAATGTTTCCGAAGCGAAGCGAGGGCGGGTCGCTAGTTAGCTTATAAGTATATACCACATTTAGAACAGTAAATAATTCGATACACATATGTCGTACGATGGATCGTACCATCGATAAAATCATAATACGTTCCCTTCTGGTTTTTAGTATTACATTTCATGTGAACTCGTAATATTTTGAACACTAAATAACTGAGTGGTTAAACAATTTCTAAGGCCACATCGGAGCCTGGGCTCTGGGTGCATCGGGCGGGACTCTAGCATTGCTCGCACTAGCTGCTCTCGCCTTGTATCGGGGTTGGCGTTACGAGCAAGAATTAGACTCACTACTTTGGAAGATAGACTTCAGGGACCTGCACCTTCCTGACAAAGAACAGCGAGCCAACAAACTGAGTAGGTAAACGGAATTTATACATGTTGTACCCACGCATGCTCACACAAGGTTTGTTTTTGAATACACCCATGTCTACTCACAAGTCGTTAAACGCGAACGTTTTTGTACTGCTTATAAACTGCCAATCCTAATCTCTTCTTTTAATTCGGTTTGGTAAATAGTTGTACAGTCATGCTTAGCCTCGTTTGCCCTCGTGCGTACTTTCGCCAATTTATCTCATGTTCGTGACGTAATTAATCAGTTTGAAATGACAGATTAGTTCATAATTTTATTGAATGCTTTGTAAGCTTTGTTTCATGAGTCATTTTTTTGGCTTTAGAAGTTAGACAAGCAAACGGGCCTACAAGGATACCCACAGAAGATACTATTAATGATAATACATTTAGATAATAACTAAATTCGTCGAAGTTATTAAATTAATTAAGAAAAGTTAAATACAATAGGTTTTTACTATTTAAACTTATCTTACGCCTTGTGTCATTTGCATTTTTATTTCACAGAGTTAACAAACAGCTCTGAACGTTTATTTATTGAAAATTGCAGACATTATACTGTCAATGTCCACCTTATCTCTCGCAGTCAAGGTCGTATTTTCTGCAAACGTGTTGTAGTTTTCAAAATACTTAAACGTTCGTTATGTTTCGAATAAAATTCTGACTTCTAAGGGTTATTATAGTCTTGCAGTTATAGCTGTGATTAATATTTAGCGAGTTAGTCAGAGCTAATTTTTTCCAGCAAGATAGCAGCGCGGTGGCTCACATCAACAATACGACAAACGCCGCTGGTAACAACGAGAAGAATGGAGGAGGCAGCACCGGCGGGGTTCGCTCAAGTCAGGTGATTAGCTCAAGTTAGGCTTAGGTTAAGGTTAAGGCTTAGCTTAGGTCAAGTTATACAACAACACTAGCCGCTAATCGATGCAGCCAGTTCCAGATAATTCGAGTCATTCTAAATTACCTTTTTTTTTATTAAGATAATTACATTCTAAGGGTTTAAAGGAAACAACACAGAAAATAAACAAAAAACACGAAAAATACTTCGACTGTTGTTAACTTTTACGGCTTGCGACCGTACGAGGAAACTGAACTTTGATAACGCCATAGTTTACTTGAAGAAGTCGACCCAGCGATCATGGACTTAGACTAATGGTGAAGAGCTTGTGTATGCTGATGCCGTAGGCGACAAGCCTAGCTTTTTAAAATGACGCCATCTATCGACAACTTCGCCTAAAAACCTCGCCTTATTTTCCTCGCTCCCTCTAACACCTATCTTGGGTACTGGTAGCTACTAGTACTATGGTAGTTGTCTTGTAAGCCCACAATGATCCAACAACCATTCTGCCTTTTTTACGGTGAAGCAACCATGCGATCCTGCTTGCAATGTTGGACAGGTCTCTTTGGAAATTGGATTAAGATTTAAGATTTGATCTCATGACATAAGTTAATATCTTGACATCTGTAGCCGCTAACTGCTAAATACCTGCTATGCAATGAGGTCTTTGAATTTATGATACTGGTTTTGTGATATGCGGATATACGTATACATATGTAGATGCTAACATATATTTTTATATATTTTCTAAGGTGTCACTAAGTTCGAACCCCGACCTAGACTTCCGTTACTCGGCGATCTTCACTGAAGTAGCATTCTACCGCGGCAGACTCGTCGCTGTCAAGCGAGTTAGACGACACCACATCGACATCAATAGAGAAATCAAAAAGGAACTTAAAATTGTAAGCATTATAGTACTTTTCTGGATTTTTGTCTTTCATGATTGTTTTTATGGCCTTTGTAGACAGACGAGCATACAGTCACTTGAAGTAAGCAGTTACCGTCATTGCGACTTCAGCAATGCCACTTTACATCTGTTTAACAGTATCCATTTTATAGATGATTCGTCGATATTCAAGAAATTGGTATTGTGTGTTTTTTTCATTGTACTAGTTAGTCATTTTTTTTTTTTTTTTTTTCGGGCCGGGTGCCGAACCTCCTACGAGGTCCCCGCGCCTAGGGGGCGCGCGGGGTATGTGAGACTCAACGATCTGCAGGTAGTTAGTCATATGCATCAACTGCATATATGTATCGACGAACCATTTCAAATTTCATCGGAAACATAACCAAATATACATTGAAAACTATCTGAGTGGTTATGTTGAAATGTGAATGATACGCGCAAGAATACGACAACATAAATCCATTCTTTTTATGATATTTACAGTATCTATTTTAAATTTTACATTGAAATTTTGCTACTGACTCGTCCGATGTTTTTTGGGTTAACAGCCGAGCTTTACGGTACGAATAGGTATTTCTTAGTCAGTATTATGGAATCGAGGCCGCACTCGCCCATAATGTACCTAATATTAAAGCACTCGCATTTATTTGCTGTGTATCAATTAGAATTCACTACTCACATTATAAGAGCATTAGCCCGAATGAAATGGGAACGAAAAGCCTTTGAGCCGTAAGGTCTCATAAAATAAACAATGTTCCTCCCACGAAGGAACTGACTAAGACAAATCGGTTTAATACGTTCAACTTTGCCAAATACAATAACAAGAATTGCGTGTGAATAATAGTCCTCTTTTTTTTTTGTAAACATGTTTTTTTTTTCAGTTACTTCCAGGTGTTATAAATGAGCTATCATTTAGCTTGTTCAGTCGGTAACGAAGATTAAGTTTTATAGTTCTTGCGAATCGAACTGAAACCTTTATAGTCTCTTTTTAATTAAGTGGGCCATAAAAACGATTCCTTTGCTTTTCTATAGCATAAGAACTTGACACGTTGTAGATTTTGTTAAATTCAGTTTACGAAAATTATTTCCAAACGCATTTAATTCGTAGAAACATTTGAAAAAAAAAATACTCTTGTGACAGTTATGTGGGGAACATCTGACATAATATAAGCTACAATATTACATATTCGAGATGTCGATAAACTATTTTTTATGCCTTCGCTCATTTCTTAACTCCTATAAATCACAACAACAACAGTTTGGTCGTAGTACCTACCTATCTTCTTGTATTCCGTGATTATTATAAAACTAATTCAGCTATAGAACTGTAGAGCTTGTTAGTTCCAATAGCGATTATTAAAAATCTACTTGATAGTCACTTAATAGATATAATGTAGATACTGTATGATGTATGATGATATTACAGCCACGGGCGCAATAAATATTAAACTATCAATCTTAAGTTTTCACATCTGGATTTCATTACTAACACCAAAAAAATGAGGAAAATTACATCATTTTTTTTTCTCCTACCTATGCTGATAGCCTTGAGATGCTATTTCAGCTTCGCCCTAACATGTAGGTGAGCTCACGGGGCTCAAACCGGAGTGTTGCTAACACTGGCCCTAGCAAGAGTAGTGCTTCGTAGAATCTACCACCGGATCGGAAACGCGACTCACTGAGAAGATCCGGCGAGAAACTCAGTGGGCTGTGTCTGTGGGTTGTTACATCTCGATGGTTACATCAATGAAACCGTCGTACTGACATTGTATTAAGAAATATTGTGGTACAGCATATCTATATACCGGTAAAATGGGGCGATTAGGGATTGAAAGGCGAATCGGGAAAAAACCGGGAAAATCTTTCGACGCTCAATATAAGTTTTATATTCGTTGCAAAATCTTCCATTTTTTGTAGTTTAATAGTAGAATGTTGAAAGATCACAAAACAACTCTGAATATGCATGATAATAGCTGCTAACTTATAAAAAATCGCGTTTCAAATTAACTTCCTGTGGTGGTAATTATTTTAGTGCTAGAAACTTTGCTCTCTTTTATTTATTTGATAATAATAGAAGACGACTATGATTTATAAACGTTATTTAGTGTTTGAACCAGCATATATATTAAAGTTAAGTCTCAGTTGTTATTGGTTTTAAAGTATTTGATTAAATAAAAATACATGTAAAAATCTGTTGTTTTTGGGGATATTGGGGACGTCTTAGGTACAAATAACAACGAAAAAGGGGTCAATTGGGATGAGAATACGTGAAATGGAAACGACCTAAGTATAAATAGGTACAGGTTTGTAGGGTTGTCTATGTAGTTATAACAATATTTTTTAAATTTGTTGGTAAAAATCTGGTTTATTCGAAGCGAAATTGGGAATAAGTCTTTAGTTGAAATAGATAAGCAATTTAATATAAGTAAGTCGATTTTGCAGAGACATGTAACAAGATCAATGAAATCTCAAGGTGGACAAAAATGTCTAAGTAACACATAATAAAATATTTAATATTTGTTCAGAGTGGGAGTATTCATCTGATTAATCCATGGAATAACCGACACACCTAATCTCTTAACCCAGATAGAAATATCAGCACTGTCGATTGCACCTATAATTGAGGTGATGTCTGCCATGTACTTTTGTCACTTTTCAATTTTTTTTATTGATGATCACTTTGTTGGTGCAAGTAAATAAATAAATAAATTAAAATTATATATAAAAATAAAAGTAGTGCCAACCCTAGCAAATTTCTCATTTCGTCCCAATTAACCGCAATTTTCGGGTAAATAGGGATTACACCTATTTTTGCATTTTTTGCTTAAACTGGAATGCTAGTTGCATAATTTTAAATTAGACAACAAAGATGCGCCCAAGACTCAATCATTTTGATCCTGATATAGCATTATATACATCAACAACTACCTTAAAATTGCTCATAAAGTTGGAATTTGTCCCTAATCGCCCCATTTTACGGTAATTGTTCACTAACGACTTCAATTTGTAATGTCTTCGACTCAATATCACCAGTTAAGAGTGGCACTGGTCTGCGGCGTCATATTGAGTTGTATGTAGGCTCCGGGACGCGAATTCGTGTGCTCATCTATCTTAATAAAAAGCAACTGAATAAAGTCCACTAAAAGTGATTTTACACAGATGCGGGACCTTCAACATGACAACATAAACGGGTTTGTGGGAGCGTGTATCGAACCTCCCAATGTATGCGCTTTGTCGGAATATTGCACGAGAGGTAGTCTTAAGGTACGTAATTATTTTTAATTATTATTCGTTATTTATTTCTTTTTTATATTATAAGTACGTATTTATAATATGATATTATAGGTTACCTTCATAACTTCTTCAATTTAATATGTTATGCGTATGTTAGTATTAAGCGGTAGGCAGCGACTTGGCTCTGGCATTGCTGAAGTCCATGGGCCACGGTAACCACTCAACATCAGGTGGGCCGTATGCTTGTCAGCCTACAAAGGCAATAAAAAAAATGCAAAATATTTTTTGGCGCGAAGCTTTCGATTTTAATAGTGGGATAGCCATCAATCACACATGCAACTAAGACTTCGATCTCATGGCTAAATATGGTTGAAGGTGTTAATGTTCTTATGTCTATGACCTACCGTAACCACTTCAAGACAGGTTAGTTGTGAAATCATTCATCCTTCTACGCATCCAAGACAGATAAATAAATTTTTTTTTAAATCGGAATATATCCAAACTAGTACAGGCAAACATTTTTTTTTTATAATAGCAATTAAATGTTTTGTATCTTATTGAACATGTTTCATTAAAATGTTTTCGATGTAATCGCAGGATATACTCGAAAATGAAGATATTAAACTCGACAACATGTTTATAGCATCTTTAGTTGGCGATATTATTAGGGTGAGTTATTTTCGTATATCCTTCGCAAATGTTTACGTTTTAATACACAGGTGTGGATATTGCTACATACAGTTCCATAAGGGTATAGTGTATATTGATAATATCGCGTGTAAGATGACTATTGGACCTTAGTGAATGATAATATCCACTGTGGGTAATGGACGTTACTAGGGTAAGCTGTACAATTATTGACACTCGAACCGGATCACGCGGGAGTCACGTGTCTTCTTTTGTGTCCACTCGTACACCCTGAGCGACTGATTCCACCATAGCTTTCGGACGACAAACTATGTTTCAGGGTATGATATTTATTCACGAGTCACCGCTGCAGTACCACGGGTCTCTGCGTCCGTCTAACTGCTTGGTGGATGCTCGATGGGTAGTCAAGCTCTCTGACTTTGGATTGAAGGAGTTCAGGAGAGGAGAGCTGCCTCCTTCAGAACCAACGGCGTTGAGGTCGCATGTCGACAGTGAGTCTCTTGTTTATGTATTTACGGTCGTCAACACTTATAATATTGCATAAAATAGAATCGTTAAAAGCTTAGTAACTACGTGATTGTAGGAAAATAAATTGAGTAAGATCGGTAGTAATAAATTTTAGTTAAATCCCTGCTTGTTTCTGCCGCACAGTCCGGTCCTTACGGTCCGGTTTGAGGGATGGGGCAGCCGCTGTACTACATGGTAGTCGTTTAGTGCGGTAGGGCCCTAAAACATCCTAGGGCCCACGGTCTTTACCAACCTCTGCAGATCTTCAAGTCCCACATTTTTTTTTTTTTTTTTTTTTTTTTATGATTGAAAGATTACTGGTGGCCCGGAGGCCTTTCCAGCTTCACCAGGACAGGTGGGCGAGCAAAGGCTCAGCCAGGAGGGGGGGATTTGCTAACAACTGCCCGAGCGCCTCCGAAGGAGACCTAACAACTCAAGAGCAATTGCTTCGCGTATGAATCTACTACCGGATCGGAATCGCGACCCACTGAGAAGATCCGGCGAGAAACTCAGCGGGCTGATGCATGGGTTAGGTTGCACGTCGACCTCTTTGTCGAGTTCGACGAGTACGGTTACCGAGGTTCCTCAGCCTGCTCCTAGTGTTAGAGCTGAAGGTATCTAATGCAAGAGTTATTGGATCTGATGGATCCGTAAGGACGTGTCTAGGGCGACGACGGTGACTTGCTCCTGCGTGATCAGGATTCGGGGAGTAATCAGCGGCGGCAACGATAAGGCGATTATCATGACGCATAGCCTTACATACCCAGCGGCCCCCCTAGGCTAAGGAACCTCGTAGGGGTACGGCACCCGACCCGAAAAAAAAAGTCTTTGTACTACAGAACTAAGACTTGTAACTCATGTCTCAGGCTAAGTGGCACCATTTACGTTCTTAATATCAATGGGCTCCGGTAACCATTTAACACGAGGCGGACCGTGAGCTCGTTCATCCGTCTAAGCATTAAAAAAGTATTCAAGAATCGCATAAATTCTTTTTTATTTATTGCTTAGATGGGTGGACGAGCGCATAGCCCACCTGCGGTTAAGTGGTTACTGGAGCTCATAGACATCTACAACGTAAATGCGCCACACACCTTGAGATATACCTAGTCAGGTCATAAGTATTGTCACACAGTAAAAACTTTTCTTTTAGAATGCTGGCCACAAAAAAGTTTATTGAATTTGAATTTCGAATTGTTCATGAAAATAAAAATGTATACTTTTAGAATTTTACTCATTTTTTAAATATGGAGTGGACGCTTAAAGAAGACCGTGTTGCAGTTATTGCGTTGCATCGTTGCGGTTACGCGCCAATTCAAATTTTTTACATACTGAAAATTTTGAATATAACCAAAAGATTCGTTTATCATACCATCAAACGATACAATGAAGACTCTAGTGTAGATGACAGGTCAAGAAGTGGTCGCCCTTGGTCTGTTAGGACGAATTCAAAAAAATCCCAAAAGTAAGCAGAAAATGTTGGCCCTTTAGATGGGGTTAAGCAGAACCACGGTGAAAAGGGTGTTAAATTAAGACTTAGGGCTTCGGGCATATCGAATAAAAACAGGACATCGTTTGAATGCTCGTCTAATGGACCTGAGACTGCAGAGATGCCGCGCTTTGTTGAAGCGGTACGCGGGAAAAAAATATCGGGAAATTCTTTTTTCGGATGAAAAAATTTTTACCGTAGAAGAGAGCTACAACAAACAAAATGATAAGGTGTACGCACACAGTAGTGAAGAAGCGAGCAACCGTATTCCGCGTGTCCAACGAGGTCATTTTCCATCTTCGCTCATGGTATGGTTGGGAGTTTCTTATTGGGGCTTAACAGAGGTACATTTTTGTGAGAATGGTGAAAAAACGAATGCAGTTGTGTATCAAAATACAGTCCTGACGAACCTTGTGGAACCTGTTTCTTATACCATGTTCAATAACGGGCACTGGGTATTCCAACAAGATTCGGCGCCAGCTCATAGAGCGAAGAGCACACAAGACTGGCTGGCGGCGCGTGAAATCGACTTCATCCGGCACGAAGACTGGCCCTCCTCCAGTCCAGATTTGAATCCGTTAGATTACAAGATATGGCAACACTTGGAGGAAAAGGCGTGCTCAAAGCCTCATCCCAATTTGGAGTCACTCAAGACATCCTTGATTAAGGCAGCCGCCGATATTGACATGGACCTCGTTCGTGCTGCGATAGACGACTGGCCGCGCAGATTGAAGGCCTGTATTCAAAATCACGGAGGTCATTTTGAATAAACTTTAGTGTCATAAGAATCTATGTTTTGTTAAGTTCATTTTGGTATATGAATGGTTACATAATGAATAACCTTGTTTCAATTATTTTACATTAAACATGTGACAGAATTTATGACCTGACTAGGTAAGTTCTAAGGTTTCAGTATAGTTCGGCTGCACCGCCCTTCAAACCGAAACGCATTACAGCTTCGCGGCAGAAATAAGCAGGGTAGGGGTACCTACCCGTGCGGACTCACAGGGGTCCTACCACCAGTAAGTACCACCAGTTCTGCTAATAAAATCTGCAGATGCCATCCCGAACGTATTAGCCACATGTCGTGAATCGATTCAGGTCTAGTTTACCTGTCGCCGGAGTTGCTCAGAGCAGCCGGTTGGGGCAAGGACGGTCCGGCCCGAGGCCCTGACCAGCACGGGTCGGCGTCGGCGGACGTGTACGCGTTCTCGCTGGTGCTGTACGAGCTGCACTCGCGACGCGGGCCCTTCGGAGCGGACGCGCCGCCCGCGCCGTGCCTGCTGCGCCGCCTCGCGCTGCCCGACCCCGCGCCTTACAGGTAGGTACGTGTCACACGCGACACACATCTCAACGTTACAGCACGCGTCGGAAATGTAACTCCAAAACGGGTAATGCATCCCAGACACTTTATCTAATAACCGGGAACAAGTCGCACACGGTCATATGTGTGGTCATCCGGCTCCAAACTACTGTAATATGGGAACCAATGACTAATCTACATATTTATATATATATATATAAATATACACATATAGATATTTAACACCCAGACAAACAGCAAGCATTTTTACCTCGAAACTGTCAATCTTTCCGTTACACCGTAAATTTTAAGATAACATTGATTAATTTTTTTAAAGAAGTCTTATCTGAGTCAATTGTGCAATACAAAAATTTTAATTCGAACAGCTATAAATAATAAGAAGTTAGAAGAAATAATGAGTACCCGAATTTATATCCTGAATAAACTAATGTTGTGATGTGAATTTAACAAATATGTTTTATTAAAGATACAATTTTAAAGATCACACGAATTAAGGGTAATTTATTGTGATCGAGTCTCCAGAATTATTTTGTATTATTTACCAACATGTTCCCGCAGACCTCCACTAGAAGTACTAGCAGATAGATTTGATTGCGTTCGGGAATGTTGTTGCGAATGCTGGGCAGAGGATCCGGCTACCAGACCGGACTTCAAATCTATCAGGACTAGATTGAGGCCGTTGCGTAAAGGAATGTAAGTATTAATGCACGGGCCAATACTTTTGACATATGTATATTATTATTATTATGATTTTTATTGCTATCGATATATCATTAATGTATTTGTTGACATCGGAAGCCGGCCCTCATAGTAGTTGTCTTAAGGAATGCCATGGGCACAAATAAGACAGTTCACTTAAAGTTAGTATATTTTTGCGTTTTACACTGACGTCATTTGTCACTATAGTGCGCGCTCTGTCTAGTACCTACACCATTCTAAAAGAATTGTTTATTTTTTATTTTTGTTGCACTGTTCCATTGATCGTAAAGCTTCATAAGAGAGCAGGACTCTTAGGAGAACAATCAACCTTTTTTTTTATTGCTTATATGGGTGGACGAGCTCACAGCCCACCTGGTGTTAAGTGGTTACTGGAGCCCATAGACATCTACAACGTAAATGCGCCACCCACCTTGAGATATCAGTTCTAAGGTCTCAGGCCGGCTATCCTGCCCTTCAATCCGGAACATAGTACAACTATTTGGCGGTTGAAATAGACAGGACGGTGGTACCCATCCGGGCGAGCTTTCACTCTACCACCTTAGGTAAAATGTGGTAAACGTGCTTATAAAGTAGTTTTAATTGGGTCGTTCGTTTTCAGGAAACCAAACATATTCGATAATATGATAGCCATGATGGAGAAATATGCGAATAATCTAGAAGCTCTAGTTGACGAGCGAACTGATCAACTACAAGAGGAGAAAAAAAAGACTGGTAAGCGCTCATGGACTCAACCATGTTGCAAAGTAAACGGGCATCCTTACATCAACCGCTCAGCTAGTCGTAGGGCCCGTTGTGCCATGCGAGTACCCTACAGCCCTTGTCGACTACTGCTATGAAGCAGCCATACGTTCCGGTTTAACACTAAACCTACCAACACTTCTGGTATGCCCGCAATCAGTCGAATTACCCGTAATCGATTAAAAAAGTTATCGATTTTAATATTCAATGCTATCCGCCGGGGTTATTTCTTCGTGGAAAAGAGTGATGACAATTTTATATGCATATTCTAAGTTGTTGATAACGTTAAACGTGTAAATTTAATAAAAGTTTACAATTTGACCCGTATCGGTAGTTTTAGTGTTAAACAAAAGGTACGACAGTAATTTCATAGTACGAGATTGCGACCCATATCTCGAGGTGGACGGCGGGAATTACATTAAGACTTCTACGGAGTTGGAACAGCGCTCCTAGCGGCAAATGTAGGTAGTTGTTTCTCCGTGGGTAATGAAATATTTAGTACCTAGTAACTCTTTTAATAACTTTACACTACAATTTGAAGGGTGGGACAGTTGTCACACAATATCATCGAGATTTCACCGCCTGTCACAAGGGCGGCGAGATGGGTTCAGTGTGCCTAGTGCAAGTTTTTTAACGTTCTCGATAGCGTAAAAGTTAACTTATTTTTTTATGGATTTGAAACGTTTGTCTACGTTTGTCGCTAGGGGCGTTGTTTCAACTCCATACAAATTTGAGTTAACTTTTACGCTATCGAGAACGTTAAAAAACTCGCACTAAGCAATTATTATATTTCCAGAGGCCCTGCTAGAGGAAATGTTGCCAGCGCCCGTGGCGGAGCAGCTGAAGCGCGGGAAGCGAGTGATGCCAGAGAGTTATGATTCCGTTACTATATACTTCAGCGATATCGTGGGGTTCACAGCCATGTCCGCGGAGAGCACACCGCTGCAAGTAAGGCGTATTGTAGAGAGTAGTAAGGACGTGTTATAAGCCTTGTTCTTGTTGCTGCGAAGCAGTCATGTATTCGGATTAAGGGTGGGACAAACGTTGTACAATTCTAATAAGACTGCGATCTCGTGTCTCAAGATTGATTTGTCTGCGGAATCCAGTAACCAATTAAACCCATGTGCAAGGAGAGAACGTTTGCAAATCTCCTTCTCAAACATCAAATAAAGAAGTATATGCAAATACTAGACTAACCGGTAATTTATTACTATTAAAACTCATAAAATATTTGTCTTACCTAACCTAATTAATCAATTAAAAACTTCCTCAATTATTGTCTTTGTATGAATTGCTGTTCGTTAGTCTCACTCAAACTCGAGAACGGCTGGACCGATTTGGCTAATTTTGGTCTTGAATTATTCGTGGAAGGTTTAAAAGGTGAATAAATATGAAAATGCTCGGAGTTAAATAAAAATAACAATTTTGTTTTTTCTTTGATGTGTCCCTCGTCGGACGGATTCCTTTAGTTTGTTTTAAGTTTATTTTATACAAAAGCTTAGGTCTTTTATTTATCGATTAAGGCACTACGAAGTCTGCCGGTTCAGCTAGTTGTAAATAAATGATTCTCATGTATACTAAAACGTTGACTTTAAAATAGTAAATACAAAATCTTAAATCGTTTAACTTTCCACTCAACAATCTATAAGTATTTTCTTCGGTTTCTGCGAGTCGCAGACATAATTTAAATTGTTTTTAAGTTTTTATCTCCATCACGCGTCCGTGACCACGAAAACCGTAAAGTATTCGAAACGACGCAAATAATTTATTGCCAGTAAAAAAATCCGAAATTAAAACGGTAACATTAGTTTTAATCATCTCCTAAACAACTTCATTGAACTGGAACACACACATTTGTCATTTACTTTGGTCGTACGTATTCACATCAACGCTCGTGATAAAATTCCTAATCACGTTATTTTACTTTCAGGTTGTGGACTTCCTAAACGACCTCTACACGTGTTTCGACTCAATTTTAGAAAACTTTGACGTGTATAAAGTAGAAACTATCGGGGACGCCTATATGGTGGTGAGTGCTCTAGTTACTAAATACTATATACTTATGCGGTGGCAGCGGCTTGGCTCTGCCCCTGGCATGGCTAAAGTCCATAGGCGACGGTAACCACTCGCCATCAGGAGAGCCGTATGCTCGTCTGCCTACAAGGGCAATAAAAAAATCATTATTTTAAAGGTAGATGTCAAGGTTAGGATTTTTTTTAATGCTTAGATTGGGTAGACGAGCTCACAGCCCACCTGGTGTTAAGTGGTTATCGGAGCCCATAGACATCTATAACGTAAATGCGCCACCCACCTTGAGATATAAGTTCTAAGGTCTCAGTATATTTTTAATCAAATACATGAAAAATTGACTGAGTATTTCATTATAACACTAACGACCCGCCCTCGCTTCGCTTCGGAAACTAATTTATTAATGATTTCTCCACTATTTAATGGATGTTATTATACATATAAACCTTCCTCTTCAATCACTCTATCTATTAAAAAAACCACATCAAAATTCGTTGCATGGTTTTAAAGATTTAAGCATACATAGGGATATAGGGACAGAGAAAGCGACTTTGTTTTATACTATGTAGTGATTACATATCCCAACAATACTGTTATCAGGTATCGGGTTTGCCGATTAGAAACGGCATTATGCACGCAGGAGAAGTGGCGTCAATGGCCCTGGCCCTTTTGTCAGCAACACGTGCCTTCAGGGTCCGGCATCGACCAGAGCATCGGATAATGCTGCGTGTCGGCATTCATTCCGGTAATTAAAACACAATGTAAACTACTCCAGTGTGCTTAGTTATTTAACGTTGTCGATAGCGTAAAAGTGAACTCAAATTTGTGTGCAGTTGGAACGTTTTCCTACATTAACCGCTAGGGGCGCTGTTCCAATTGCAGACAAAATTGAGTTAACTTTGACGCTATCGAGAACGTTAAGAAACTCTAACTAAGCATAAAGATCTACAAAAACCGCTTTAATAAGTATTCTAGTTTTTTCCTGTCTTAAAAAAATTGTGTATTAATGAATCCTATCGTAACTGTGTTCGCATATATAGCAGTATTCCTTTAAAAAAAGTGAAGATATGTAATTTTCTTTTTATAACTGCGCTAGAAATTTAAAGTTTTATAAAAGTAAGTTATTAAGTCGAGTTACAGGTTTTGATTGATTAATCCGATCCAAATTATTTAAGGTCCGGTTTGCGCGGGCGTCGTTGGTTTGAAGATGCCGCGATACTGTTTGTTTGGCGACACTGTGAACACGGCCAGTCGCTTGGAATCAACGGGAGCACGTAAGATAACCTTTCACATATTTAGTTGAAAAACAAAAGACCGGCACAATGAGAAGTCGCCGGAAACGAATTAGTCGTACAGGATTGTTAGCTAAATCGCCTTTTATTTTGTTTTAGTACCAATACAAATTGATGGATTTTTGTTGGAAAAGTAAAGCAATTTATTCAATTCGTAAAAATCCCTGTCCCATTAGAGGAGCAAATTTAGATTATATATTTTTTTGTTTGCTTAGTTGGGTGGAACGAACGTAAATGCGCCACCCACCTTGAGATATAAGTTCTAAGGTCTCAGTATGGTTACAACGGCTGCCCCGCCATTCAAACCGAAACGCATTACTGCTTCACGGCAGAAATAGGCGGGGTGGTGGTACCTACCCGTGCGGATTCACAAGAGGTCCTACCACCAGTAATTACGCAAGTTATAATTTTGCGGGTTTGATTTTTATTACACGATGTTATTCCTTCACCGTAGAAGTCAATCGTGAACATTTGTTAAGAACGTATTTCATTAGAAAAATTGGTACCTACCCGCCTGCGGGATTCGAGCACCGGTGCATCGCTACATACGAATGCACCGACTTCTGAAAAAAGCATTGAGGTCCTACCACCAGTGTGTATTTATTGAAAATGTCACTTTTTTAAAATACAGCACTCAAGATTCACTGCAGCTCTGCGTGTAAAGCGCTGTTGGATCAGCTGGGCGGATACATATTGGAAGAGCGAGGGCTGGTGTCGATGAAGGGCAAGCGCGACCAGCTGACGTACTGGCTGGGCGGGGAGCAGGACAGCGCGCGCGCGCGGCGCCGGGAGCGGGCCGCCGCGCCGCCGCCGCACGCGCGCGGACAAAGGAGCTCGCTCAAAACTAAGAACTGGAAGAACCAAGTCGGGGGCTTGCACAGGTAAAAATGCCGAAATCGAATGCTTAAGTTGAGTAGAACATTCGGGTTGGACTGACACGATAAAAACGCTGAGTAAGGGGATTCACTTCGAGAAGGCGGCACGACATGAGAACCCTCTTGTCGTGGCCGCTGGAAACTACATACCCGAACCTATAGACCTGTAGAATGGTAAACAGTCGACGTCGCCTAAAGCACGTCATTACGGATCCTCCCGATCCATTAACGGTGCTTTTAGTCACCACAAGCAGCGGTCACCGTCCTCGTCGAACCCGTCGCTTGCGACGAAGGGCTCGACGAGCGAATCAACCCATAGATACAGC
The DNA here is from genome assembly GCF_030269925.1 of Bombyx mori. Classification (NCBI taxonomy): domain Eukaryota; kingdom Metazoa; phylum Arthropoda; class Insecta; order Lepidoptera; family Bombycidae; genus Bombyx; species Bombyx mori. The sequence goes on along the minus strand of NC_085116.1, from coordinate 9,754,552 downwards.
CCACTGAGTTTCTCGCCGGATCTTCTCAGTTGGTCGCGTTTCCGATCCGGTGATAGATTCTGCGAAGCACTGCTCTTGCTAGGGTCAGTGTTAGCAACACTCCGGTTTGAGCCCCGTGAGCTCACCTACATGTTAGGGCGAAGCTGAAATAGCCTCTCAAGACTATCAGCATAGGTAAGAAAAAAAAGAAGGGGGATTAGCAAATTTCGAAACATATATCATTGTACTGGTAGCATGGGAGAACATCAACTAACAATAGAGGTCTCATCCCTCTCCCGGGTTTCCCAAGGTAACTCTGAAGCATAGATTACAAAAACTTTTCATACGCACGCGCAAGCTGTGACTTTTTTATCGATTATTCAGTTGAACAAGCTTACCTCTCACGTAGTGTTGAGTGGCTTTCTGAGCCCATAGACAACGTAAATACCCACCTTGAGCCTTGAGGTCTGTATTCTATTATGTATAGTATATTGTATAATATATAGTCTGTAAATTATGTTATTCCTCCATCGTGACCATGAGTCAAGTACGTATATCTTTAGAGAAATTGGTACCTGTCTGCGACTCGAACGCCGGTTCAGTCACATCGCTCGATACGAGTACGCCAGCGCTTTATCCTTTACATCACAATTACTTTACAGATTATTTAAAGTTATGAATTAAAAAAATATGTATTTTACATGAATTTACAATTTTCAGATGCTGCAGTTTGGAATCTCCGAAAAAGCTTCGTTTCGCTTCTGGCAATCATCTTGAATCTCATAACGACAATGTCATGCATCACAGAAGCGACGAATATCTAATGGAGGTAAATCATCACGTAAATATTCATTTTGAGTATACCATGCTTTGACTGCCTGAGAGAGATCAATGAAATACTTGATTATTTGGAGTCTAATGACATAATTGATTTCGTATGAAAATTAAATTACATTTGTTGTGTCAATCAATTGTTAATCTATAAATTGAGGACATTTTGAAATTCAAAAGTACGTCGTCATCTCTATTTCAGATGATCGGCGAGAGTAGGCTGGTTCCAGGCGGAGACCTATTGGAAGCCCCCAGCCTTCGGCAAGAACAAACGAGCGTCTCGTGCCCCATCATCGAGCACACGGAAGCGCCCGCGACGGCGCCTCCTCTGCCGGACGTGAAGCCGTGCGACATTAAGCTGGTCATCAACGGGTGTTCGTTCGCAGAGCGCGACGGCGCCGGCGTCCCGCTACTGGCGGACGCCTGACCCGCCGGGCCGCCGTCGGACGCGTCTACCCTAGTCAAAGGACGCAGCCCCTCGGCCGGGCGCGGAGTCCGGGGCGCACAGTGATCCACGTCAGTATTATTCTTAGTAAAATAACGCATTCAATAGAAATATTTAATAACATTAAACTCTCATTTCACAATTGACGGTAACATCGTTTTATTTGTATTATTTACAACAGCTTTTCATATACATACACGATATCGGACATCAGACGGCGGACTCCCGGTCGAGGAGCGGGGCGGCGCGGCGCAGGGAGGCGCTGCTGCCGCGGGCGGCGCCGCCGAATATGTCGAGCAGCCACGAGCGGATGGCGAGCCGCGCCGGCTTGCGGTCCGACTTGTCGTCGCCCACGTTCTCGAGCGACCGGGACCGCTTGTACGACTCGATGTAGCTCGAGTCGTGCACCTTGCGGCGCGGCAGGTCGAGGCGGTTGTACAGGCTGCACTTGCGCAGGAGCGGGCTCTCCTCGGGGGGCGGCGGCTCGTCCGGGAGCGCGTTCCCGTTGAACACGCGCTCGCCGGAGACTGTGGAGACGGCCGGTCCGGCGGGCGCGCCGTGCTCGCCCGGGAACACGTCCAAGGAGCGCGCACGCTCGCACGCCGTCGACGACGCGATCGAACTCAGCGCGTTCCTGTAGGGAGACCCGTATTCGTCAAGCACGATCGTATGAGGTCGCAGGTTCTTGGTGAAAGTTATTGTAGCCTGAGCCTGACCTGATCCTCTGACCGTAGTCCGTGCGCGACCGTCTCCGCACGGGCGAGTACGAGACGGGTGCGGGCAGGGACGCGCGCGAGCCGCGGTTGAAGCTGTCGACGATGGGCTCCACGCTGTTCCGCGCTAGGCTCGATACTCTCTGTCGGACCGCCCCGCCTATGACTCCTGTGAAATTGGTTTATTTAAAGTAGCCGCCTCAAATGAAAATATGTCTATTTAAATTGCCAATCAGTACACAGACCTGTGACTGATGGGTGTCGCGAGTCCGTGAGCCGCGGACTCCTCCTGGGCCGGCGGAACAGAGGCCGCTCCTCCTCTTCCACGGGCCTCTTCTGAATCGCTTTTTCGGTAGCGCTCACGAGCCAATAAGTTTGGAGCTATAAGAAAACATCACCGCAATCATTCTCGTCGCGTGCCGTATAACAGATCGTGTTCGTCGAAGTACCTGTCCTTTTCCTTTGATCGATATCGTGCCCCTGGGCTCGACGACGTAGCCGCCTATCTTGTCGAGCGCTTGCTTGCAGCTCGGCGATATGTGGATCCGGAGCGGTTCCCCGTTGGACTCCATGCGCGACGCGGTGTTCACGGTGTCCCCGAACAGGCAGTAGCGCGGCATCGTGAGGCCGACCACGCCCGCCACCACAGCTCCTTTAATTGTACGACGCGCATGCGTATTACTTTTGATTCGATACCACTTTCGACTGAAGCGTACAAGGAAACAATCAAATAAATTTAATTCGTTCATATACAAAATTTAAAACTATTCCTACGTTTTAATATCGCGTTTTTTATTGTTATTATTTCCAAAATTTCGGCTACACGACGACACGACAACGCACGACGAGTCGTCCGTAATCATGAAAACTGTATTCGAAAAGTCGGAATCAATATGACAAAAAAAAAACGCGAGATTAAGCCGTAAGAGTTGTTTTACTTAAATCTACAACTCGCGAAAACCGAAGAAGACATTAGACATGGATGCTATGCATGCATCTCTAATATCTATAAACTCTATCGCGAACATTTTAACTCATTCTTTTCCACATCTGGGAAGCAATCTTAAAACTGACAGTACACCATAAACGGAGTATTATTACTTAAATTACTTTGTTTTTATTTAAAAAAATCTATGTTATTAAGTATCTCTAAATCTGTTAATATGACCGTGCGCCTATTTTAGTTTCTCATATTGTACATAGGTTGGTTACTAGTTAAAATGCGTTTTATATATAAATGTATGATTACCACGGAACGAAAGTATGAGTTTCCAATAAGGTTAATTCTATAGACATGGAATAATACAGTTTCCTGCCATAGTGATTTTATTTATCGCTGAGGGAACGAATGTTCGTTGAAAATGAAATTAGTATAATTATATTGCAGAAATATTATATTTAAAAATTCTAATATCGAGTGAAGCTTTTTTGGTGTCGAATGCGAAAGCCTAACCTCCAAAAAAGTAAAAAAGCAAGGAAATTATACCGTTCGGTTTAGATTGTGAGGAATCGAACTACAAAGCACTAGGTTAGCAAATAATCGATACATTGTGTTCTAAAGTAAAAAAAAAACATATATACGATTTTTTTTTTGGTGATAGGACCTCTTGTGAGTCCAAATGGGTAGGTACCACCACCCTTCCTATTTCTTGAAGAGTGGGGCAGCCGTTGTATCTCAAGGTGGGTGGCGGAAATTACGTTGTAGATGTCTATGGGCTCCGGTAACCACTCAAAATCAGGTGGGCCGTGAGCTCTACCACCCATATAAGCAATAAAAAAAACCACAAGCTTTTCGGCTTACAAATTTAACACCCTGTATATACAATTTTACCTAACATTACAATACCTAATTTAATGTGTATTTTTTTCTCGTACTTATTCGCTGGTAACCTAAGGGGCTATTCCACCTACGCTATGGCCGGTACGTGAAATATAATATATATATTTTTAAAGTACAACACGTAGAACACACACGTGCATTTTCATACCCGTATGAATTCCAATCCGTAGTTTGAGAGTTTCCTTCGGTCGATGTGAAATTTTGTGACTTTTAGCGGCGTTCAAGAGCTCGAGCGCCATCGACGCTATCTCACCAACGTGGCGATCGTCATTTCGAATGGGAAGGCCGGATACCTGGAAAATTAATTTAAAACCTGAGAGACCTATGTTTGAATGACATTTTTATGTATATAACTAGCTGTACCCGTCCGCTTCGCTGGGCATTTAAAATTAGCATTATTATTTCTCACCCCCACAAAGATGCTCGTCATTAACGCCCCCGCAACTGGTGTAGGGAGTTCAACACTCATACAAATATTAGCCTATCCATTAAGTACATGTATTTTCTACATGGATACCAAGTTCCAAGTCAATCGGATGCATGGTTCAGTGGTTAGAACGGAACATCCGAAAAAACCACTGTAGATTTTTATATTAGTATAGATATAGATAACAGACACCTATATGCCACGCATGCGTTACTTAATAAGTAGAGGATTTATTTACAAGAAAGAGAATTACTTACCACCATATACGCGTCACCTATGGTCTCCACTTTGTACACTTCGTAGCCCCTTATTATCCTGTCGAATACCGTATACAGATCGTTGAGAAAGTTGACGACCTCTAGCGGCGTGCTCTCGGCGGACATGGCCGTGAAGCCGACGATATCGCTGAAGTAAATCGTCACCGAGTCAAACGATTCCGGTTCAACCCCCTCCCCGGACGTCAGCCTCCTAGCTACTGACCTGCAACAACGTCCAACTGTATTTACCCCTAACTAACCTTGCTTCGACGATTGCTTCAAATACTTCAAGATCAACGCAACAAAAGTACCGACTACTCATGCTACTTTTGTATTCAGAACAACAAAACACTCCCGACTGTAGACTAATAACAACTGAATCATCAAACAGTCACAAAACACACCTGTTCCGATTGATCAATGGAAACAATTAAAAAAAAAAAAGTCTACATTTTTTAAATACACTACCAAACAATACCATAACCGTTGCGAAACAAATTACTACATAAAAATAATATACTGCAACTACTCGGTAATGACATGCGCCGCGAATCGTTGAATCATTTATATTTAATAGAACATAATGATGCCGTGTCAGTCTGTACCGATAGAGCTACGCCTCCACCGTCCCGATGCGTCCGCTAAATCACCGCAACCCCCAAAGCAAGCTACTACTACTTGTGTTAATGAAAACAGTGACCCACAGCCGCGACATTGTTGTTCGTGTGCTGGGACAATGCGACGTTGTGAGCCCGGCGTGTGAGGCAAACCAAATTAATCTACAATCACTAATAGGGAGTTAATTACCTCAAGACATTTTTCACGATATTTCTATAATGGATTCAACCCCCAAATCTGTAAAAGAACACAAGTACAACAAAGTGAATACATTAACATGTTGTTTTTTTTTGTTTTTTTTTTTTTGAGAAAATGCACAACTGTTTTACATTAAGTCCTCGTCGGTGATTCGACGAAATGTATTTACCTACCTGCGTTTTACACGAATTTATGCAGGTAACTTCAGAATCATTTGGAGTGATTATTATTTTTTATGAACGCGATTCTTTTAAAGACACTTCTTCATTTAGCAGCTACACCAAGAGATGAATGCGAGTGAACTGATTGAATTGCAGTGCGTAAGATATTATTATAAATTTACTTACCCCCTGAATGATGTAATAAAAGCGAATAAAATTGCGTTTGATATAACAATAATCTAAAGCGTTATAGCAGACTTGGACAAAATGTAAACCAGTACGCAAACCGATTGCAACCAGGCACGTGTTACAGCTTGTTGTAATTGCGTCTTCTCCTGTTCTGTGCTCACCTCATACATATGAGCTACAAACCTTACATTAGTACATACTTATACATATACACACCTCTCAATAGTTTGAAATGGAGTTTGATTACCAAAAAAAAAAGTATTAATAACATGTACATGCAACAACAAGGCACAAATATCTCTTTCACGATTTTTCTAATAAATTTATCTGGGGAATCAGAATTGTTCTGTATTTTAGATACATTTCATATTTTAATTTTTTTCGTTTTGACCCTTGTGTCGGCAGTTATAAATTTTAGAAGAAAAAAAAACTTAAAGATTAGTATCAGTCGTCATAGACAATAGTCAAGATAATCTGTGCTTACTTTGGCAGCATTCTGTGTAATAAGTCTTCGGTTTTCTGTTTCTCCTCGTACAATAGCCTCGTTCTTTCATTGACTAGTTCTTCTAAATTATTAGCGTATTTCTCCATGATGTCCATCATTTGATCCATTATATTTTTTGATCTGCAATTATTAATAAATTAGTTTTTATTTTATTTTAAAAAATAATAAATACAATTAGACACCATTTTCTACTTTGAGCATTTAATTTCTTTGTTGCATTGTAGCTATCAACGATTTTTTTTAAATCTTCTTTTATATACAAAATGAAAATCACAAAGCAAGAAAGAGAAAATGTAATGCATGTAAGTGTATGCAATTTTTATTATTGTGCCAACACTGCTTTAAATAAATATTTGAGGGTACGAAAGCGTGTTAAATGCGATACCAGGAACAGAACAAAAACTTGTTGCATTTTATGGGCAACCTAGTGTGTTTAGTGCGAGTTTTTTAACGTTCTCGAAACCGTAAGGGTGAACTCAAGATTTGTAGGGAGTTGGGACGTTTGCCTACGTTTGCCGGTAGGGGCGCTGTCTCGACTGCATATTTACTTACTGGTAGAAGGACGTCTTATAAGTCCGCACGGGTAAGTACCACCACCCTGTCTATTTCTGCCGTGAAGCAGTAATGCGTTTCGGTTTGAAGGGTGGGGCAGCCGTTATAACTATACTGAGACCTTAGAACTCATATCTCAAGGTAGATGGCGGCATTTACGTTGTAGTTGTCTATAGAATCCGGTAACCACTTAACACCAGGTGGGCCGTGACCTCATCCACCTGTCTAAGCAATAAAAAGGAATCTAAGTAGTTTCCCTTACTGTCCTGATTTCATCTTCTTTAGTCTGGTTCTAATCGTAGGAAAGTCAGGTCTCGTGTTGGGATCTTCTGCCCAGCAGTCCTTCATGCACGACACAATGTAGTCGTCGATGCCGCCGTCGATGCTGCTCGTGTCCGGGCGAAACAACTCTTCGCCGTCCAACTTCGGCCGCTTCAAGCGGTCTATTATATCTGAAATGTTAGTCCACGGTATATATATTTTTAAAAGAACGAAATATAACTTACTGCTAAGCAGTATCTCAAAATGTATTTTGTACTTTTTGTTTTCATTTAAAGGCTCACCTTTGGGCTCCATTGCGACATTTCCAAAAGGGCCTTTTCTCGCTATCACTTCGTATAGAATAATCCCAAACGCATAGACGTCGCCTTTTTGCGTTCCGCCCACGATGCCATTCGGGTTGTTTAATCCTCTCAACAACTCTGGCGATTTCCAAAGCAAACCTGTAACACGTCACGACTGTGTGTTAATATGGTAATTTTAAGAACTCGTAGAATTTAAGACTATGTATTATTATTATTTAACTATTTACTTTATAAGCAGCATTTTTTTATTTGTGAGACTATATGCAAAATTAACTTTTCAGTTTTTGGCTATTTTTAATAGTGGTGAGAAACAATAACGTTTTTGAATATATCCTGTGCCCTTCAATCCTAGCATCCGATCATTTATTATAATAAGCATGAACCTCTATAATATTGATGTTCTCCAATAAACTCGTTTTCAGCCCAATATCTCAACTCGTGGAGACCAAAATCAGCTACCTGAAAGAATCAATTAAAATATTTATTTTACACAATAAACCACAAACACATTCAACGAACACTCGATCAACGCGTTACACGTGACGTGCATTAATAAAATAAATTACATAGTTGAAATCTATGGATTCGTATTTGACATTTGACATAATATTGTTTATTATCTCCAAGCTGAACTTACTTGTAACATCCATCTTGATGTAACTACACAATTCGAGGATTTGAGATTTCCGTGAAATATTAAAGGCGATGAATGAATGAAGATCATACCCTGAAAATAAAATAGACAGGTGAACGCTTTCAAAAATCTCAGCTTTGAAGGAGTATTGATTGGTACAGTAGTATTTAACTCATCGAAAAATTCAATCATACCTTAATGAGATCGTGAATAAGCGAAGATATGAACATTTGATCCAATTTGATATCTTCGTTTTCTATTATATCCTGGAAATTGTTTAGAATAGTATTTAAAGGTTACGTTAAACAAAAAACATTCTTGTTTAATTACCAATAAAGTTAATATACATATATACCTAACATCTCAATGTTTACCTAGCTAAGACTAGTTGGTTTTGAGAATTCATAGATTTATTTATTACGTCTGAAATTTGGCGCCACTGCTCGACCTCCCCGGTCGCAGACCTAGAGGCAGACCCAAGACAAGGTGGAGGGACGTAGTGCTGAAGGACAAAAGAGAATGCAATGTTGCTGACGAGGATGTCGAAGACAGAGCGAAGTGGAGGAGTAAAGTCAGGAAAGCTGACCCCACCACCATGTGGGATAAATAGCTGGGAAGAGAGAGAGAGAGAGAATTCATAGATTTATTTATGAACACCCATATCTATAGGCAATTTTTAAGGTTATTAGAGATTACCAACTGATTTTTGGGCATCTACATTAAACAACAAAACAACGACAAACAGTCAAGTACTATTTTGGGACTCTTAAAAAAGTCATTTTTTATATAGTATCCTATAGACAAGCGTTAGCGTTTATGATAAAACAAAATATACAGTCGAGTTATTTATTTTTAAATCTTAGCTGTAACTGCTTTAGGTTGAATTTCGATAAATTTGTTCGAACGCTTATAACGAAGTCACATGAAGTACTCAGTGTGCTTAGTGCGAGTTTTTTAACGTTCTCGATAGCGTAAAAGTTAATCCAATTTTGTATGCAGTTGGAACAGCGCCCCTAGCGGCAAACGTAGGCAAACGATCCCATTCCATACAAATATGAGCAAAATTTTACGCTATCGCGAGCGTTAAAAAGCTCGCACTAAGTACTTCTGATTATTATTATTATTATTATTATTCCGTATCTATTCCCCGGTAGCCTGAGGGGCGAGTACTCACATACAAGCTCCCCTTGGCACAGTAGTCGGTGAGGATGAGCACGCGCATCGGCTCCACGACGGCGCCGATGAACGAGTTGAGATTGTCGTGACGCAGCTCGCGCAGCAGCCGCATCTCTTTCATTATGTCCCGAGATATATCCTGAACAGATTATATATCGACGGGGTGACATTTCACTTGATACGCGACATTTATCTTTGTAATTAAAGGTTCGTATTATTTGGTATTATCAGTGGCATCAGCAGTTCGATGTTTTGAATTGAACTTCAATTAATTTTACTCCATTGAAATATTAATAATAATAGCTGAAGAAGTTTTTTGTTATGATATTTTAAACATTAAATGGCTCTCCTGTGAAGTTGCAAAAATGTTGCTGAAACTAAATAGCATTTCACTCCTATATATGAGTCGACTATTATCAAAGGCGGCAATCTGACTTTTGGACAATGATTGGTAAATCAGAAAAACGAATTATTGACTTTGTATTCCATTGGCAGTCACAAAACTCTTCGGAACGACATCTTAGATAAATAACAGGTTAACTATTAACCTTTATTTAATGCAGGTTTTGAACCGTATTCTTTGAAGGAGACGATTATATTCAAATAAATCTGTATTGACATATCAATAAAATTTTTTTGTCCAAATGTACAGATTGCCGCCTTTGATAATAGACGACTCATATATACTAATTAAAACTACATAAACATTTCAATCTCGAGTTCGTTATTCAGAATGTTTCGAATACACATGCAATTCTAAATGATTTTAAAGGCCAGTTGCTCGCTGTTCATTTTCGTTGAAGCAAGATCAAATTGAGACTGAGACGTGAAATTTTTAAGCCTTCAAATATTCTCTATTGGCAATACTGTTAGTTCGCGATGTATGGTCACAGATTTACGATACCGATACTACATGACATATGGATAATATATTTAATGGTAGTGCTTGAGATTATACTTTTTTTTATGATAAAATATTACCTTCTTTTTAGAAAACTTCAATTTTTTTATTCTGACTAAATTCCCTCTGTATTGCGCCGTCGTGGTGAATATTTGTGGGCACATTTCGTATGATATACCGCTCGCTAGGCTCAACTGTAAGGAAATTAATTTAAATCAATCTAATTGTTAGAAATAGAAAACATTGAAACAAGTGAAACATTTTTTACTGGTGGTAGGACCACTTGCGAGTCCGCACGGGTAGGTACCACCGCCCCGCCTATTTCTGCCGTGAAGCAGTAATGCGTTTCGGTTTGAAGGGTGGGGCAGCCGTTGTAACTATACTGAGACCTAAGAACTAATACATAGATTATACACTTGAACTAATATCTCAAGGTGTGTGGCGCATTTACATTGTAGATGTCTATGGGTTCCAGTAACCACTTAACACCAGGTGGGCTGTGAGCTCGTCCACACACCTAGGCAATAAAAAATAAAAATAAAAAATAAAAACATGCGTAACTAGTTAATTTTGCTTTGCATACGAGAATACACCCACAACTCACAGATAATGGTTACCGTCACTCATAAAAATCGACAGTGTCAATGACATGTTTCTAACAACTGGACACACTCAGTGTCGTAGTTGGCATTACTGATTGCATGATATAAAATACAAAAAACATATGTACCTTACTGGGCGAGCACACGAGGCCGTTGTCGGAATATCCGGTAACTTCCTGTGCGTCTATTTTCCAAAGCAAACCTTCTATTTCTTGTTCGATCTTCCATTTTCGGTATATGCTGATCGTGACGACCAACGTACAAAACAAAGTCACCGCTAACGTTCCCGCCACAACGAGGGACGTTATCTGCGAGTCGTCCCTTGGACATTTCTCGTTGTTGAAACCGCAAGACGGTTCGTCCTCCGGTTTCACGCTGTCAGGCCAATCGATCGGTATACGAGAATTTAGTTTGTAGTCCTGAGAAAAACAAATCCACGTCCAAATATTTAATTCTCATTTAAGGCGACAGCAGAGTCAATAATGGCTTAAAAAGAATAATTTTATTGGGTATTGACTAGGTATATGAAAGAAACCGGTTTTTTTTAAGGGATTTTATGACCTGGTAACTAAGACCTTTAAGTCATGTCTTATTTTAATTTATATTCTTATTTTTATGAAAAATGATATAAAGTGAAATGAAATGAAGATGATTAATTTGAGACATTAATCAACTGGGATGAAATTAAATGAAATGAGATGAGATGAAATATAATCTCAGTAAAATGGTGACCATTTACTAAGATTTTTTCAGCGGACTTTTTGTAGGATCCCGAGAAGTTACGTTCGGCGGCTTTGTTTCATTTTCCCACATTTGTGCACTTTCACAGATAATAAACAGTTTATAAACCACTCTTATTACACATTTAAACCTGAAGAAACATTAAATAGACAAAATAAAACAAATCACAAACTTCACTCCTCGCGTTCCCGCCAAAAAGTCCAGTTTTGTTTAAGCAGTGTACGTACGTAGATTAGTTTCAGTTAGAGCGTACATCATACTTGACAATTTACGAAAGAAACAATAATAGTCCCCCTGCTGCCAAACATCTAGTCGCGTCGCAATTTCTAGCACATTCTTTATTTCAATTTAAATTTCGAATATGTTTGTTTTGATTCTGTTAAAACGATTTTCTACGTTGTCCTTAATTAAAAACATCATGAAGGCTTCTAAGCTTCTGTGTAGTACTCTTGAATTATTTAGTCAAAATTCTCCGCTTGAATCTAATAAAATGAAGCATTACCAGCGTCTAAAAATGCTCGAGTAATACCAAGCGTTTACACGGCAGTACGTGAAGAGAATCCCTTGTAAAGGAATAATTTATAATAGAAAAAAAAACCCTGAAGCAATCAAGTCTCTCGGATTACTTAGCGTCCGTGACCCAACTATTTATATACCCATATTTCTAATCTATTGTAGTATATTAACAGTTTATAATAATTCGTTTGATCATAAAACTATTATTTTTCTCTTTGGTAAAAAAGTATTATATTACTCACAGGAAACTCTTTACTGTTTTGCTGGAAATGAGCAACCGGTATCATACTGTAACTGCAGTTTATATCAATCTCGTTGAATTTTATCGGCTTGAAAGCGAGCACGGAGAAGTTTCCCTCGGAATCGGCACGATCATCTAAACGTATCGTCATACCGGACACACCTGTATAGAGAGAATTTACAATTATATTATTTCGGTCATAGCTTAAAAGAAAACTTTGGTAGCGAGAAACAAAAAAAAAACATGTGTGCAATTCACATGTGGTAGAAGTGAAACCCTAAAAAATGTTGGCTTCAAGATAATGGAGACGAAGGTAAAATTTTGGGAAGAGGATAATTGTAGGTTTTAGTAATGATCATAGTGATATCTCCACTAACATAAGAAACACTATATAATGCTTCCTATCTCATTTCCTCCCACCTTAAATCTTATGAACATATGTCTGTCTCTTTTTACTGTCGCTTTTTCGTTTCATCGACTTTCGAATCACAACTATGCTCAAAAAGTTTTCACTTCAAAAATCTATTTTTTTTCCCTGTCTGAGACCTAATGCGTCAAAAAAGAAAGAGACAGCTGCAGCTTTTTTATCTATCTGTCTTTCATTTAATGCTGGATATAGGCCTCTCCAAGCCTCGCCACAACGGCCGGTCCTACGCGGCCTGCATCCAGCGGATTCCCGCGCCCTTCAACAGGTCGCCAGCCCACAAAGTGGTAGGGTGTACCCACGATAAGTCTTGAGCTGCAGTTCCAACTCTATATAATATGAAACGTAAAAATCGACATTCCGTATAACCCTATAACTGTATAACATGAACCGATTATAACATTATTTACCTGAAAGTATTCACAAAAAAAAGACAAGTTTTAAATTATTGCTTTTACTTAAATCATGATTGTGATCAATAATGTGATTTTTTTTACAAGTAAAAACGACGAAAAAATTGGCAATTTTCGTAATTTTAGAAGAGTCATATAAATATTAAAAATATTCTAAAGATGTATATAGGAACATTTTTGTTTTATTTCTTAGATGGGTGGACGAGCCCACAGCCCACCTCGTATTAAATGGTTACTAGAGCCCATAGAAATCTACAACGTAAATGCGCCACCCACCTAAGAAATAAAATTGTACTACAGTATACACACAGATCATGAGTAAAGTGTTTACTCTAGTCCATTGACTTGTTAGGTTACGCTAACTTCTCAAGGCTATCAGCGTAGATTAGAAAAAAAAAGAACTGGTCCATCAAGGAAATAGGGTATACTTTCCAGTTCAATTAAAAACATCGAATTGTTAAGTCTAACACCAAATAAAAGGCACCTTTAATTACAAATAGAAATGTCGCGTATTAAGTGAAATGTCGCTTAAGCCAAATAGCCTTTCATCCCTCGACATCGTCTTGGTATGTAATACAATTTGACTTACTTTTGTATGGCGAACTTTTAATCATCTTCGCCACAATGGCTGTTCCGTTAGTGACAATATTCGTTAGCTTGGCCTGCGTCAAGGGCTCCTTTTGAGTTTCCTCCTTGATTATTTCATCTAGAGCTTTAGCATACAGCTTCACCGAATCATACAAGTACGCAGCGTAAATGGATACAAACTGAAACAATTAAATTCGCATACGTATTAATCCTTTGCTTGAAAATAATTTGCTGTTGTTGCCTTGAACACGAAGTAAAAATTCCACCTAGAAAAGTATAGTTTAAAAAGCAATAACTAAACGCGCTTCAATAAACAACCCGAACTATTTTTTTTTTTTTTTTTATTGCTTAGATGGGTGGACGAGCTCACAGCCCACCTGATGTTAAGTGGTTACTGGAGCCCATAGACATCTACAACGTAGACGCGCCACCCACCTTGAGATACAAGTTCTAAAGTCTCAGTATAGTTACAACGGCTACCCCACCCTTCAAACCGAAACGCATTACTGCTTCACGGCAGAAATAAGCAGGGCGGTGGTACCTATCCGCGCGGACTCACAAGAGGTCCTACCACCAGTAATTACGCAAATTATAATTTTGCGGGTTTGATTTTTATTACACGATGTTATTCCTTCACCGTGGAAGTCAATCGTGAACATTTGTTGAGTACATATTTCATTAGAAAAATTGGTACCCGCCTGCGGGATTCGAACACCGGTGCATCGCTTCAACACGAATGCACCGGACGTCTTATCCTTTAGGCCACGACGACTTCGACGAAATATTAGAATGAACTTTTTATTATCTCGGTGATGGTTCTGGTCAGGACATTAAGCTAGGATAAGTTAAACTATTGTGTATTTCCATCGGTCGTTGATACGTCTGAAGATTTCCAAGTGGATCCGACGTTAATGAAAATTACGTTGATAGGTTCCGTCACATAGCTCGATATATACAAGTCAATGGTCTATAGTGAAAGCAGCCCGCTGCCGAGTACAAGTAACACACATCTATTACGCTAGATTCAATAGAAACATGGCTACGCCGCAAATGGATCTTATCAGTTGCTCATCTAAGAAGGGAGAGACCACTGAACACGAAGCCGCAGAATATGCCGCACTTTTGAAGTGCTCAAGTCTGTGGCCGTACCCATCACAGAACACAAGATATTTGACAGATGCCTGAATCTCTGGCTTACGACATTTTCAAGATAAGTTTGCATATATACAAGTTTTTAGTATACCTAATACCTTTGTACAAACTAGTTTGTAGGTTTTTATTTTATTTTATTTTATTTTATTGCTTAGATGGGTGGACGAGCTCACAGCCCACCTGGTGTTAAGTGGTTACTGGAGCCTATAGACATCCACAACGTAAATGCGCCACCCACCTTGAGATATAAGTTCTAAGGTCTCAAGTATAGTTAGTTACAACGGCTGCCCTACCCTTCAAACCGAAACGCATTACTGCTTCACGGCAGAAATAGGCAGGGTGGTGGTACCTACCCGCGCGGACTCACAAGAGATCCTACCACCAGTAGGCATGCTACAAAGTAAAGATCTTCCACCGAGCGGGTGATATTGCTCGGTAGACCGACGGTCCTAATGTTGTTGTTCGGAACTTGTATTAATGCAAGCTTATCTTGAAAATGATGTAAGCGAGATTGAGGCATTGAGGCAGAACCTGCTATCTCTAAATAATTTGTCTCGATACTCAAGTGACCAATAAATATTTTACAAGAAAGACAAAAAACTAGACACGAATTAATACTAAAAAGAGGCTAGTAAAAATCAAATACTTTAAAGAACATTTTAATAGCATAGCGTCTATCAATCAAACTAAAAAAAATATGGTGTTTTAAAATAGTAATTACGTAGCTGCTAGTTGATAATTCCAAGCGATCATATTTCGTCTTGTTTATCATTATAAATTAAATACAGCAATTCAAACCATGATACGTAATAATGAAATGGACGTACCTTATTGTACTTGCTACCAAAGACATCGGGAAAATTGAATGGTTCTAGAGAATTGTATTTCCTGACTTTAGCCGTAAACTCTTGATATTCCGGGGATGGTTCCGATGAAACTATCACCAGTAACGACTGAGCTCTCTTTTTAAATTCGGGCGTATTCGGACATATTAATGTCGACGATACACGATCTTCGGTTTCTGAAAAGAGAAATTCAGAAAAGAAAATTACCTATCCGTACATATAAATAGACAAAAAGAAAAAAAATTATGAAACACTTTTTTCTCTCGATTCGTCTTTTTCGGTTTTACTAAGAAAATTAATGAGATTTTCACTTTCGGTTTTTTAACATGTCGATAACAAAAGAGTACTTTTAGGTTAATACGTAAAATGAATCGTACTTGTACGGTGTCCAGTGATTATGGTCGAAATCTGATCACTGGGCGAACACTCGTAAGTATAAAATTACTTGTCCTATCAGCCTCACCCAACAAAGCGCCGGGCGGCGGCTACACAAAAATAGAAAAAAAACAGCAAAAAATTTTACTACACATTTTTTTTAAATGCGTAAGTTAGCAACTATGTGTGCTTTATGTATTGTGCAATAAAGTATATTATCTCTATAAGTTATAACTAAAAAAAAATTTGGATGACCGCACGCGTTCATGTCACTAACACCATATGACCATGGATTCTATCATGACAAGCAATCGTAGTATACTCACTCAACAAATACTTGACAGAGTCTTTAAGAGAGTACGTCATCATGTCCACGAATATAACCATGTACTCGCCCTTCGCGAATAGCTGCAGCGACTCCATGGCGGTCATCATCTCTATTAGTCCAGAAGTCGACCCAAGGAAAACGTAAACTGAAATAAGTAGAACGGTTATGTAGAAAAAAATCCACTATGCAGTATAACCGTTAGTCGGGTTTTTTTTTCGTGTCTATGGCATATATTTTTTTAATCTCCTCTCTTGTTGATTCCCAGATAAACATGTATTACTGACACAATTAGGGGATTGATTTAATCAGAAATGAAGTACCCGTTTTTTTATGTTACCTTTTGTTATCTGATTTCGCTACATAGATTTAACAATCATATCTATGAACGCAGAGAATATAGTTCCGAAATTACTTTTTTTATTCTATTCTATTCTATTCCACTGCTGGACATAGGTCTCCCCCAAGCTAGGCCGCAAAGATCGGTCCTCCGCCGCCTGCATCCAGCGAAACCCCGCGAACCTC
Source organism: Bombyx mori (assembly GCF_030269925.1). Taxonomy (NCBI): domain Eukaryota; kingdom Metazoa; phylum Arthropoda; class Insecta; order Lepidoptera; family Bombycidae; genus Bombyx; species Bombyx mori. The sequence goes on along the minus strand of NC_085116.1, from coordinate 9,737,795 downwards.
AATAGGTCGTCGGCCCACTTGTCGGAGGCCAATCATGAAAATTACTTTTACTCATATTCAAGATTAAGTCAAGAAATTCTTCAAAATGAACACATGCCGCCTCAGATAAATCCTACTAGATACGCCGTCAAATATGATAATTATGTGATTTACAGCTTCACATTAAAGTTAGTAGGCGTCTTCGAAACTTATTTCAGATCGAGATTCGACGACGGCTTAAGAGGAAACTAACAACCTCTTATATGAAAACATACATATATAAAGCCAGTTGGGTTACTAAAAGGTAACGAAAAATAATATAGAACGCAATCTGTCCTTTCTTTTAGAGACTTTATAATTTACAATTCATTCGATAAAGTTATAAGTAGTAAACAAAGTTTCTGCAAATTTCAATGCGACAAGATGTACGGAGTATTCACAAGGAAAAAACAATTGTTTGTCGCTCACGCCGAGAGTACATAACAATTAATTCTTTTTAAACTACTCAAATGAAAAGTAGAAGGACGTTCTTGACTCGAGGTTTATGTCATAAAAGTTAAAGACATGTTTGGATATTTCATTCCGGAAAAAATACATTTAACAGTAATATTTTTATTATTGATTCTAGTACTTTGAAAATGTTAAACACTTACGTGACATCTATTATACTAATATATAAATCTACAGTGGTTTTTACGAATGTTCCGTTATAACTACTGAACCATACATCCGATTGACTTGAAACTTGGTATCCATGTAGAAAATACATGTACTTAATGGATAGGCTACTATGAGTGTTGGACTCCCTACACCAGTTGCTGGGGCGTTAATGATGAGAATTTTTGTGGTGGTGAGAAATAATAATGTTAATTTTAATGCCCAGCGAAGCGGACGGGTATCGCTAGTATTTAAATAAAACGAATCATTCGTATTATTAATCGCGTAATGCAAAAAATTACAATAAAATTGTTTTAGATCCCTCTAGGCTGTACGAAGATGCGCTATTGCACTTATTATGTTTGCTTTTAAATACATATTAGGGTTGTGAAACAATTTTAGGTTACAAAGAACTTACTTCTTGTTTTGTTTTTTGTATCATGAATGAACTGATACCAGAAACCGGGTGCACAGCAAGCCATTTTCTCTTCGCAACATTTAAAATGATTGATGACGGGCCTCTGATGGTTTACAGTCATGTTAAAGTCCTTGGCATAGTTCTCCAACGTCAGGGCGACCGTCATCCAAGATTCTTCATACAATATAGAGAATTTGTTCCATCTATAGTAACGTAGCAACGATATCAACGATTTTGTCGCCTAAAAACAGTCGCGAAAACAGGTCATACCGCATCTGTTTGCCTTTACAACCACTGATGATACATACATTACTGACTCACAACACACTGCGTTGTTGCGTTGATTTAATAGAAATAAAAGACCCACCTGAACGCCGGGAGGCTCTAATCGGGCAAAGTTTGGTAACCTAGATACTTGATAGTCTGAGCATTTCTGAAATATAGAATTTATTGAAGAATTTTAAGTTGATCCGTAACATTGTTTCAATGAAAAGTATTTTATATTAAAAATAACTCACGTAAGAGATCATAGGCAGGTTTCTGGATTGCGCAACTATGGCTTCGGTTTCACAGCGACCTTCGGGTCCGAAAAAGGCTGCTACACCTGCACAACTCATTTCTGTGATGAGCCTGGTGGAAGTCACCATGTCATATTTCGTGTCATTCCACTGCAACTGAATCTCCACATCCGGCAGCAGGTCGACTCCATTGTTCAGCTATGCACAGTATTATTACAGTTTTAAAAGAAGCCCTTCAAAATTAAGTAGGTAATGCAATGTTGGCAAAATCTCATTAAGCTTTTTTATAAATATGTATTTGTATTAAAAAAATGCATCTTTTTTTCCATTAGTTAGCGGTATTATATGAAAAATTTTAACAATACTTCTTCGCTTCTTCCACTTTGAGATTAAAAGTAGGTCATAACGTTGACGGACCATCAAGGTGGATAGCAACGTACATGTTTATGGGCTTCGCTAACCAGTCAACACACACTGAGTTGACCATCTATTACGAACAAAACATTTATACAAATCAAGAACTACATTTGACAAAGTAAATGGAACTACTTGGGAGAAGTATATGTATAAATAGTTAATAATTACTAAAAAAAAAAAAAAAACATATTACATACACAACCAAATCATTTATTTTACTCTCATAATATGTACGTGTGGAAGCGAATAAATTTATTTTTAAACATTGAACATTTTAGACGAGTCTACTCAAAATACACGATAAGGAATCTATTTTTAAAACAATTTGTGTCACATAAGTAAACAAAATTACGTTGTTAGTTTTCATTCTAATGAAACATGAACATTCCATAAATTGAATGATACATAATATTATAGATTCGCTGATTTATCAAAATACACGTGTTTGTTTTTTATTTTTATTATACACGTTTTAAAACTTTTTTTTTTATTTTGCAAATACGATGTATTCGACACCGTTACTCATTTTACAACTGTCACGTGACTTCATTCTGGAATCATTACCTACATATATATTTACTATTAAAGTTACCTAACCTAGTAAAACCTAATATCCAACGCAATATTATGGAATAATATTGCGAAATAGGACAATATCTTCCCAAGACATTCTGCACGGTTGCTAGTGGTAAAGCAGTATTGGGTTAAAACAGTAGATTTTATGGTGTATTGTGAGTTCATGCTATTTCGGTCTTGAAGAAATCACACGTTCCGCTTTGAAAGACAGAAAAAATTATTCCGATGTCATTGAGACTACCGTGCGTCTTCCGAGCTCAAGCTATACAGCTGGATTCAGGATCTAGGCTGACATTAGACCCTTCTTATTTTTATATAAGGTCATCGGGCTCATTTATCTGTCGCCGTTAATCAAAAACTTTAATATAATTAAATAAAATTGTCTGTTCTAGTTGAACTGTTATAAATTAATACGCATTTTCCTCTAACATAATATACTAAAACGTCTTGAGTTATTACTGTGATTGCACTGAAATAACAAAACAGGACATTCGGTTGTGTACGACATTCTCAAAAACGGTTTGTTTGCGCTGTGACTATTAATAGCCACGGAAATGTAGATATGGTTTGCGTTGATCAAACAAACTTTATCATTGAACGCGGTCAATTTTTTATAAAAATATATCGTCGATTTAGGAGCATGCAGCACATTCTGTACGATGATTTATCTTAATAGATTCTGCTAATGCAATATAAACGTTAATATATAATACATTATTATAACGGTCGGTCGTTATGTAGAAGAGTACAAGGTTCTCCAACGATTTATTTATTTACTATATTAATACACGTGACCCACTGTTCCACCCGCAATAAACTTGGGATGCATTTGAAAAGAGAGGTCACCTTGTGTGGTATCTGCGCGTGACGCAACGAAGACGTTAGTGCTTTTAATGTTATCTCCGATTCTCGCCATCGTGGCTAGATCGTCTCCCTCTTGTGGCTGCGCGTAGATCACGGGGGCCGTAGCCGAATCTACGCGTGCCTGTACAGGTCCCACAGCAGTGATGCAGGTTCAGCTCTGTTTGAGCATGTGCAAGAGGGGACTAACCGCGTGCTTGAGCAGTACCCATCTGCGGAGGTGGTGGTTCTTGGAGACTTTAACGCTCACCACCAAGAGTGGTTGGGGTCCAGAACCACTGACCTCCCGGGTCGGACTGCCTACGATTTCGCCTTGGCCTACGGCTTCTCCCAGCTGGTGACACAGCCCACCCGTGTCCCAGATATCGAGGGGCACGAGCCTTCTTTGTTGGACCTTCTGCTGACCACAGATCCGGCCGGATACAGTGTGGTGGTCGACGCTCCGCTTGGATCGTCTGATCACTGCCTTATTCGTGCTGCCGTACCACTCTCTCGTCCTGATCGTCGAACGACGACCGGGTATCGAAGAGTTTGGCGGTATATGTCAGCAGATTGGGATGGATTGCGTGAATTTTACGCATCCTACCCATGGGGGCGGTTCTGCTTTTCCTCTGCTGATCCTGACGTCTGTGCGGACCGTCTTAAAGACGCGGTGCTCCAGGGGATGGAATTGTTTATTCCCTCCTCTGAAGTGCCCGTTGGGGGTCGCAGCAGACCCTGGTATAACAATGCCAGCAGGGATGCTGCACGCCTCAAGCGGTCCGCATACGTGGCATGGGATAATGCCAGGAGACGTCGGGATCCTAACATCTCAGGGGAAAGGCGGAAATATAACGCCGCTTCCAGGTCCTACAAGAAGGTAATTGCCAAGGCGAAGTCGGAGCACGTTGCTAGAGTTGGCGAGCGATTGAAGAGCTATCCCTCCGGGAGCCGTGCTTTTTGGTCGCTCGCCAAAGCTGCAGAAGGAAACTTTTGCAGGTCTAGTCTCCCACCACTGCGCAAGTCCGATGACAGTCTGGCCCACAGCGCGAAAGAGAAGGCTGACCTTCTGGTCAAACTCTTCGCCTCGAACTCGACTGTGGACGACGGGGGTGCCACACCACCGAACATCCCCCGGTGTGATAGCTCCCTGCCGGATATCTGCTTCACACAGTGTGCAGTCAGGCGGGAGCTCCGACTCCTGGACGTCCATAAGTCGAGTGGGCCGGACGGCATCCCCGCAGTGGTTTTGAAAACGTGCGCCCCTGAGCTGACACCTGCGCTAACGCGTTTGTATCGCCTCTCTTATTGCACTAACAGGGTTCCGTCTTCATGGAAGACCGCCCACGTCCACCCTATCCCCAAGAAGGGTGACCGGTCGGACCCATCGAGCTACAGGCCTATCGCGATAACTTCCTTGCTTTCCAAGGTGATGGAGCGAATTATAAACACACAACTCCTGAAGTATCTTGAGGATCGCCAGCTGATCAGTGACCGACAGTACGGTTTCCGTCACGGTCGCTCAGCTGGCGATCTTCTTGTATACCTTACTCACAGGTGGGCTGAAGCCTTGGAGAGCAAGGGCGAGGCTCTTGCTGTGAGCCTTGATATCGCGAAGGCCTTCGACAGGGTCTGGCATAGGGCACTTCTATCGAAGTTACCATCTTACGGAATCTCCGAGGGTCTCTGCAAGTGGATCGCTAGCTTTTTGGATGGGCGGAGCATCACGGTCGTTGTAGACGGTGACTGTTCTGATACCATGACCATTAACGCTGGCGTTCCACAAGGTTCGGTGCTCTCCCCCACGCTTTTCATCCTGTATATCAATGACATGCTGTCTATTGATGGCATGCATTGCTATGCAGATGATAGCACGGGGGATGCGCGATATATCGGCCATCAGAGTCTCTCTCGGAGCGTGGTGCAAGAGAGACGATCAAAACTTGTGTCTGAAGTGGAGAACTCTCTGGGGCGAGTCTCCGAATGGGGTGAATTGAACTTGGTTCAATTCAACCCGATAAAGACACAAGTTTGCGCGTTCACTGCGAAGAAGGACCCCTTTGTCATGGCGCCGCAATTCCAAGGAGTATCCCTGCAACCTTCCGAGAGTATCGGGATACTTGGGGTCGACGTTTCGAGCGATGTCCAGTTTCGGAGTCATTTGGAAGGCAAAGCCAAGTTGGCGTCCAAAATGCTGGGAGTCCTCAACAGAGCGAAGCGGTGCTTCACGCCTGGACAAAGACTTTTGCTTTATAAAGCACAAGTCCGGCCTCGCATGGAGTACTGCTCCCATCTCTGGGCCGGGGCTCCCAAATACCAGCTTCTTCCATTTGACTCCATACAGAGGAGGGCCGTTCGGATTGTCGATAATCCCATTCTCTCGGATCGTTTGGAGCCTCTGGGTCTGCGGAGGGACTTCGGTTCCCTCTGTATTTTATACCGTATGTTCCATGGGGAGTGCTCTGAGGAATTGTTCGAGATGATACCAACATCTCGTTTTTACCATCGCACCGCCCGCCACCGGAGTAGAGTTCATCCATACTACCTGGAGCCACTGCGGTCATCCACAGTGCGTTTCCAGAGATCTTTTTTGCCACGTACCATCCGGCTATGGAATGAGCTCCCCTCCTCGGTGTTTCCCGAGCGCTATGACATGTCCTTCTTCAAACGAGGCTTGTGGAGAGTATTAAGCGGTAGGCAGCGGCTTGGCTCTGCCCCTGGCATTGCTGAAGTCCATGGGCGACGGTAACCACTCACCATCAGGTGGGCCGTATGCCCGTCTGCCTACAAAGGCAATAAAAAAAAAAAAAAAAAAAAAAAAACTAGAGATGTTAACTAACTCTAACATTTAAACACGAAATTTTTACTAAAACAGAGTTTTTCTATTGACAATACTCGAATACTAAAATTGACAAAGAATCAGACAAACGCACAAAACTAAAAGTCAGTTATATAGAGTCGGGAAACTCAGATCCTTGTTTAAAACGAAGTCGTAATCTTTTTTTACAAATGTTTCCAGTGTAAATATAATTAGAATAAATGTGTTAAATGTTTTAAACCATTTAGTTTAATTAAAACTTATTCATACTTTTAGCGTGTTTGAGAATCGTCCGTGACTACGAAAACTTTGCTGTACTGTATTCGAAACTTCGTTTTAATTAAGAAATATGACTCGCTAAAACCGAAGAAAATACTATTTAATTATTATACCTTGTGAAAATCTATCGATTGTGATCTATTGATCTATTCTACCATTAACACATACTAGTGCCTAACTACAATTTTAATTAAATGCGCTGTAAACAAAATTAAAATCGGTAACGTCAATAATACCATCGAAGAGCTCACCTCTTCAAGTGCCATCGACAGTGCCCCTGAGACTGTGAGTCCTTGCCTGTCTCGCAAGTCACCGGTAAGAGCCGGTAAGTAACCAATGGTGATATTGAACTTCTTGTGGGCAAGCGAAGGCCCGGCCAGTAAGCCCAGCGCCGCGAGCACCAACACCCGCGCGCCGTGCCACATGCCGTCGCCTTCACCGTGACAGTTTCACCTGAAACAAAAAATATATATATAAAGAAAAGACTAAATCAATACCCACCAATATTTGACAAAATCAATACCAACCAATATTTAAATGAATTAACAAAAAGCAGTCAATTTTAATGCTAGTAGGTACGTTAACCAATTACTTTCGTATGCTTACTCTCAGCCACCAACCACCACAGCAAGGAACCATACTAATCTTATACTCAATTCAACCATAAATCAGTTTACGCTTTGTCTAATGAACCTGAACATCTTATGAACACATTCACGAACTGTGAGAACCGTATTCGTCATACGGTGCTCACTGTTCTTTCAACAGAAATTAATTCCGACCAGACAACACACCCACGGCCAAAATTAATACGACAGCAAAGAGTTAAGATTACACCGAGTACGATTATCGCGACAAGGTTTACACAAAGTGTTAATCTACACAGGTTAATCTATTCTAGGGCCAGTTGAATGACAGCTTGATCCTGGTTTATATAAAGCTCATTGTGAATTTTTTTATTCGGTTTCGAGTAACAATTTATCGCTTATAAATGTCTCTCCCTCTACATTAACACAATGTCAACCACAGGTTATTTTAATGTAGAGAATGAGAACTTTTATTATTATTAAACTCGAAAAACTAAACACATTCTTCTGTTCGTAAGGCATTTTCATAAGAGTAAATTAAACGACTTTGTAGACAGTAGCCAAAAAAGTCGCAAAAAGGCGCATCGGTCAAAGCACAACGAATGCGATTAGAATGCAAAGTATGGTTTTTGTTTTCTCATTAACATCTCTCAATTTTTGATGCATGTAATGGAAATGTTAGAAGTTGCAACTATTATACACAAGTTACATCTTACTTATTGACTTATGTAAAAAAAATATACCACTATTATGTACATTCTTCTGATAATCTATATATTAGTACGTGAAACAAAACCTTTGTACCCCTTTTTAGGAAAATTACGCGGTCGGAGGAGACCACATTTATAGAGAATATAGAGAAGGATTGCAGAATGTAATTTTTTTTTTTTTAGTTATGCATAAAAAATACATTAAATCAATAAAAAAAACATTACGTACACTACCATGTATTTGACACACACACACGCATGCATAATATTTGACTATTGTCAAACTTTTCTTAATGCTTATAGTCTGTGGTCAAATTAAGAGTAGATTAAATATGTAATGTTTGTCTTTATTAATATTTGTGTAAAGTGTAGTCTTGGCGAAATCTGTGATTATAGAAGTTTAATAGTCTTTGACAATAGAATCACAATGGTGTACAAGCTTATGATTTCAATTAATTATAGTCAAATTTCGACTACGGTGGGACCACTTATTATTATTTGTAAATTTATTTCTTCAATTATAAAAATATAATCTCTTCATAATACCCTACAAAATACCATTAGTTAGGACAGAGGATGAATAAATCTATAATTTTTCGATAATAAAAAAGAGAACCAACAGATAATAATAGTAGCACTGAAACAAAAGCTTTGCAAATGTTCAGCTAGCTAATGCTCAGCAGGAGATGACTATTTGATGAAGGCCGAGTTCGTTCTTAGCAAAGCTTTATCTAGCTTCTTCTTCTTTCGGTAGGCAGCGGCTTGGCTCTGCCCCTAGCATTGCTGAAGTCCATGGGCGACGGTAACCACTCACCATCAGGTGGGCCGTATGCTCGTCTGCCTACAAGGGCAATAATAAATAAATAATAAAAAAACTCAGCATTGTGCTTACCGTAGTAGAGCTATGGCAAAGTACGTGTTAAAATATCACTATCTAGTCGAAAAGAGAATATACCGAGATTGGCTTTTGTGAAAATATTCACAGAATATTGTAACCGTGTACAGTAATTGGTCGGATAAAAAATCAAAATTAACCAAGCCGTAAACCTTTTTATTTAGTAACTAGATAGAAAATGGCACTAAAATCTTTTGCTTTCGGACAACCCCTAACGGTGCTTAATACTCCAATGAACTGGTGGACCGGGAGAGAAAAGCGATTAAGTATGTGTCGAATTATAATAAATCCTGCATTGAAACCAAAGAAATTGAAAAATCCAAAGAACAGAGAATTCTTACATATTTTTTACTGTATACGTTTGTTGATGTGTAAGTCTCTGAATTTAAATTGTTCAAACTAAATAAATATATTTCTATAATGTTTATAAGCGCAGGAGATTTAGTCTTCTGCTTGGTTCAATACGACATAAAACCATTTTTGTTAATGGTTGCTTGTTTTAATTATTGATACAGGATATTTTACACATAGACAGTATCTTAATTTAAAAAAAACGTATACTCTTAAAATATGGTTTTTCCTACCCTATTTATGGCAAGAAAAATATAGCACAAATCTATCGCATTCGGATGGAAGTTGCTCGAAAGAATGCGACAGGATGCCACGAATCACACGCAATTAATCAGGTTTTGGAAAAAGTGTTACACCGTGCATATTATTTATCTTAAAATATTGGTTAATAACTAACATTTGTTCAATATTTGATGCACAATTTTTTTTTTAATGAGTTTAAATTATATAAAGTTAAAGGTAAAACTTCGGTAAGGGTTTAATTAGCGAGCACTTCGTAATAAATCTAAGCATACATATAAAAACAAAAAAATGCATGCGTTAACAGCGAGTCTAACCAAAAACTCAAATCAGTTTTTTAAATCTTAGTGGTGTTTGTTGTTTATAGTAATCCTAATAATAAAATTTTAAATAATAATTATTGTACTTCAATATGACCTTGATACGTGTGCAAATTTTCAATTTAATCGAACGTCTTGAAGTTGATGAAAATTACGTTAAATAATTCCGTTACAAAGGCAGATAAATAGATTATACAGGTCAAGCTAATAAAAGCGTGTTAAAAAGGTCGATGTGTAGTCATTACATCTATAAATCGAATCAGCTGTATAATCAATTAGGTATAACTATGTTACATTGTTTATTTGTTACCAACAACATTTAATTCGCTAGAATACACATATTTGGTGGCTACTTCAAAGGAAGTCTTCCTGCTGCGTTCATAGACAGGAATTGCTTCCACGCTGTCAAGTAAGTAATTGCCTCACAGCCGGCGACTGATTAGACCAATTGACGTGCCGCTGTTTTGACAACACGCGCGTTTTCACAGGCATAAAAAAAAATGAAAATTGAAAGCACAGTTATTACGTATCTTATTTTTGTCAGATATGAGAATTTATTAAAAACCGCGCATGAGAATCGGTTTCCACGCACCATCGGGTGGGTCGTATGCTCGTTTGCCTCGTTGTAGGCAATTAATAATTTCCAGGAATAAAATGCTACAGTTAGGTGTTTCATTGCATCAGTAATACTATCACATTATTTATGGAGTCAATAACCGTATATAGTAAGTATAGGTTCGAATGTCCAGCTTCCAGTTTATACATTACAGACCCTTGCAGATATTTCATTTGTCGAGAGGGACACGGACGTTCAACGCTCGGCTCAGCCGGAGAGCGACAGTGGCGACATGAAACTGCACGATCTCGCCTTGAGATAACGTCTACGTCGATAACGCCTCTCATGAGCTATATTTAGAACTTAAAAAAGGTAACGCGATTGTATTGTGTTTGATTATAAATCATGTAAATTTCAAACATTTACATACGAGCGCAAAACAAAATTACTTATAATTATTACAAATTATTTGTTTTTACTAACTAAAGTGTTGTAATTTTAGAGTGGTTTGCCAAGTGTGAGGCGTTGCGTTATCATGCAAGCAATAATGGCGAAGATCGATTGACAAGTTGAGCCCGTTTATCTGAGTTTCGCCATCATTGTTCGAAGTTCTTCACGATAGACATTAGCTGTTATTGCTGTACCAGATCTCAAAGAGCTATTGTGCATTATAGTCTGAAATGACCACTGTCGCCAAAACTTTCGTATGGGTTAGATTCGCATTAGAGCGTTGCCCCGGTATTTGACCTGAGTTTCAATCACTGCATTTCTGAATTAAGATTGTCGTAGAGAATCTGCGTCTCATGATTATTTTTTCCCTCCCTAATCGCTCATATCCTAAGGGACTATAAAGGAATACATATAGGTTACCAGCTACGTACAGTTTGGTAGGTAAGCTCACGGAGCTCAACCGGAAAGGACTTGCTATCACTAGCCCTAGCAAGAGCAGTGCTGCGCTGAATCTGTTGCCGGATCAGTATCGCGATCCAGTGAGAAGATCAAGCGAGAAATTAAGTAGATTGTGTATACGGGCTTCTCAAGACACGTTACAAGTGCAATAAGACAAAAAGACATGTTGAAGGTGTTGTTCCATAAATATGTAGACCAATTACTTCATGAGGTGGGTAGCTCTCGGGTTACTCATTTTTAAATTGAATTTGGCGCAAACTCAGTCTAGTTGGTAGTGTTGTTTATTTATGATGCTAAGTCCATGGTTATTTGATAAGGATCAACTTCAATTTCTACGTTGAATTCACTATTTACCTTCATGCCTAATATCTCTCAGGATTTATTCTGCAAGTCGAAGTTTTAAGTACCATAGCAATTAAACAAAGAACGTATAGTGCATTCATTAGCCCTCTTCAAACGTAGCACGCTTAGATGAGATCAAACGATATGGTGGCGACACCGCGTTCCTATTATATACAATTCTAGTGAAATTACACTCCCAAGTAACTATCGCCAATCGTACAAAAATTTGGAGATCGATGGGTTTTAAAAAAAATCTTACATACAGACCTTGTCCTGACAAATTCGTACACAATAAAAAATAAATCGGCCAAATCGGTCGTACCGTTCTCAAGTCATACTCCGTCATACATGCATTGCTTTATATACTCGTGTATTTTTAAAATATGACTAAGTGGTGTATTTGTAATGGCAATAAAATTGCAGAATAACAAAATGTTCTTATCCCAAGATACCATTATCTCGGTTTTTAACCGCGACTGTATTTATGAACATTTTCTTAATTTTGTGAATTTAGTGCAGTTTTATGGAGCCTAAACAATATATTATATCGTAGTGGATGAACTTTAACATATTTTTTTTATATTTCATTTTTTTCTTGACGTAGGTTTCATCTTTACGATAGAAGAACTCCAGATGTTAGGGTTCTTGTTAGCAACATCGTCAGATTTGAGCCCCGTGAACTCACCTACCAGTTAAGGTAACGCTGACATGGTCTCTCTAGACCACCAGCTTAAAAAAATATGTAGACTTTTGTACTGAGTCTTATCCAACCGCGACGGGGCAACGCAAAGCCGCCGTCACCCGAAACATGTCTTGTCGGATCCCCTGGATTCACCACTTTCGGTGCTTTTAGGAACCTCCAGCACCAGTCACAATCCTCGTCGAACTCGTTGATTACTACTAAGAGTTCGAAGAGCGAACCCGTTGACACTGCTTACTGAGTTTCTCGCCGGATTTTCTCAGTGGGTCGCGATTCCGCTCCGGTGGTAAATTCTGCGAAGCAACGCTCTTACTAGGGCTAGTGTTAGCAAATTCTCTCAAGTTGAGCCCGCTCTCTCACCTATCCGCCCGGGCGTAGCTGGAATATCCTATTAAGATACCAGCGAATAAGTAGGAAAAAAATTACTGAGTTATTCTTATTGACATCCGCAATGTGCTTCTTAACCTTACTGAAATGTCTCTCGGTCTGTCCCATGTATGAGAGCTTACAATGACAGTGCATTTTATAGACACCAGAAGCCTACAGAGCAATGCTACACTTCACAACAGATTTTAAGTACTGTCCTAGCTTCTTGTACATTGTATATAAATATTTTATAAACGCACCCCTAAATAAATGTTGCCAATCTCATCTGTACTCCTTTAATATACGGCAGGAATGCTGAAGCCCTTTCACTGTGGCTTTAGAAAAGACAGATATAATAAAATGAAAATAATTGACGCAAAATGAAATTGTAAAAATAATTTCAAGGAGCATTTATATTATAATACGATTTCAAATATTTGAATCTTATGCCTTTAAACGATCAATTCTTGTATATTAATATATATATATATATATATATATATATATATATATATATATATATATATATATATATATATATATATATATATATATATATATATATATATATATATAATCTGAATCTCGGAAACGGCTCCAACGGTTTTCATAAAATTTAGTATACAGGGGATTTCGGGGGCGATAAATCGATCTAGCTACGATTTATTTTCAGAAAATGTTGTTTTATTCGTGTTTTCAATAATCAAGTCTTCTCGACATCTATTGGCGAATATTAATACTATTTTTCTTAATGGAGGGCAACTAACCGCTTTAAAGGCACAACAAGATGGCGTTATCAAAAAAAAACCGGTCATCATCTAGTTTTCATAATCCCTCACTGTAATGTGTTGAGGGAATTAATTATTCACCCAAATTTCTTGTTTTGTTATTGTAATGAAGTTGTTAGTTACCTCGTAAGATTTATTTTGTCCATTATATCGCTTTTTGGGTAAAGCCTTCGACTGTAAATACATACAAAATTATACTGACTCTCATCTACAAACATAATATTGATAGAAATTGAACGCACGCCGTTTGCCGTAATTATGAGCACATTTTAAATCAAGACTCAATTTGGGTGCTAAGAACGTGCAGTTACGGAATAGTTCCTAACAATATCGATCTGGCGTCATGTTTGAATTGCCGCTCCCTGCCGTTCCCACCCTAAGATAATAAAAATCGATTGTGCCACACTATGTCTCAGTTATAGTCTTACCATAACGGTACCATACTTGTATCAAACTTAGACAAATCCAATTCAAATTGACTTAATATGAATATCAATACCGACTTTTTGAGAGCTAAACTTACAATTTTCTCTAGCATTTAACACCGAATGTCACAAACACAACTCAATCATTTCTCAATATTGACAATCGGTAGACTTTATTGTGAGCCCGCACAGACAGGAACCACCTTCCTGCTTATTTCTGCCACGAAACGGTATTGTGTTCCGATTTGAAAGCTGGCAAATCGCATCGACCTCACATCTCAAGGTGTGTGGCAGCATTCACATAACGTTTAAGCTGTTTGCCCTCAGTCCTAATATATGCTTATCGTCCGCGTAATCAAAAACTCGTTATTGGTCTATCATCATCAATTTTCTTCAGTCACAACTACAGCCACCACATTTTTTGCATAACTTTTCTTAAAAATCCGTATCAACACTATCCATTAGGTGTAAATAAGAAGTACGTGTTACACAATAAATTCTACCGCCTGGATAGGTTCCCATTGCTAAGACAACCTGTCACTGGTTTAACATAATATTGAACTACGCACACGCAATTTCTCATCGTTAAAAAATTATGGGTTGATGTTTCAGGCTTTTTTTATTGCATTGATGAGTGAAGACGCTCAGGGGCGACCTGAAGTTGAGTGGAGCCCATAGACATCACAACGTAAACGCCGCTTTTGGACACGAGGGCGTAGTCCAAATTTGTTTTGTATAAAGGCTGTTATACCATTCTAAGCTGGAATGCTTGACTACTTCACGGTATATATAGGCTGAGTGGTGGTATTACGCACGCGTGCGTGCTTACAATGCCACCTACTACCAGAAAAAAACAGTTTCACACGCAGTTGCCGAGTGGAAAGAAGCAGAATGCCACTTCGATAAAGCGGCACGACACGAGAACCCTCTCATCGTGGCCGCCGGTAACTACATTCCCGATCCTGCGGACAGAATGGAAAGCAGTCGACGTCGCCCAAAACACGTCATCTCAGATCCTCCGGATCCATTAACGGTGCTTTTAGGTACTTCAAGCACCGGTCACCGTTCTCGTCGAACCCGTCGCTTGCGACGAAGGGCTCGACGAGCAAATTAACTCTCAGACACAGCCCACTGAGTTTCTCGCCGGATCTTCTCAGTGGGTCGCGTTTCCGATCCGGTGGTAGATTCTGCGAAGCACGGTTCTTGCTAGGGTTCGTGTTAGCATCGTAGTCAGGTTTGAGCCCCGTGAGCTCACCTACAAACGTTAGGACGAAGCTGAAATAGCCTCTCAAGGCTATCAGCATAGGTAGAAAAAAAAGAGAAAAGCAGAATGAAGTGTAATTATCATTCTGGACAGTTTTCAGTCTTTTCAGTGAAAGAAAATATTAAAATACGGTTGGTTAGTGGTTATTGTTTTGGAGAACATCATAAAAATTGAATATGCAATATTCAATGCTTATGACTCAATGGACTTAAAATAAATCGACAAAATGGACTCCACATAATTATAAAAGCAAAGGGGGCTTTGGAAAAGATCATAGGCATCTTTGTATGAGCATCTTAAGGTCATCTTTCCATACCATCCAAAACTCTCGATATCACATTACAGCTCTTGGAAAGTACTTCAACATGGATGTTATACAATTATCTTGGTTTTGAACAAGAGTGAACATTTGTATGTTTGTAGTATGTTGCCAGAACTCTTTTATGAGGTGTCAATAACTATGAATGCAAAACATAGCGCATTGTATTGTATTACTATCAAAGTCACAAAATTTATTTCGAATTTATTACTCATTATTTTCTCTATTAATATTCACACTAATAGATATTCTTTTCTTTCAGAGATATTTTTTTTACTTCAAATTTAATAATAGATACAAAGCATACAGATTTTGAAACGAAATAAAAAAAATATATGCACTTTCTTTGTTAGTAAGCAATTTTATTCCTTGCTGATAATTTTGCAACACTAATATATATATATATTGATTATGTTTCTATCATTTCTTTATAAAGGTATTTATTTTAATTAGGGTCATATAGTCCACCCAAGTCTACTTATATACTTATTTATTTGTGTACATCACAAATACATACCTTCGCTCTCTATATTGGGGAATAACGAAATTGAAATAAAAATTTGCATTATATACAGGACAGTAGAACGAATTGAACTAAATAATGCTAGTACAAATACAGAATAATTAACCTTTCACACAAGATCTTTCATTTCACTAGATTCAGTAGATTAATAAAAAAATTATAATTACCCTAATCAGAATATAATATTAATAGGATTATATGTTTAAAAGTATATGTAATATTATGAATAGTTTTACATCTTCTATCTATATATGGTATGTTACTAAATATTATAATTGCAATTTTAAAATATAAAGCATATGTATACAAATACTTTATATCTGTATACGATTTGAAACATACACTGCCGGCGAACAGTTTAAGACTGCACTTAAGCAACATAATTACCTATCGTTTGTAATAAAATCCCATAAGATAAATGAAAGAAATGCACATCTGCATATTCTATTGCTAATATACTTAGAATATTTAAAGAATTATCATTATTTTCTTTACTTTCAAGTTATAAGACAATAATCATCTATTGTTTTCAAACAACGGCAAACGCTGCACTAGAGCTAGGTGGTAGAGTCATAATAATATTTTTATGTTGTGCTCATAACTAATTACTTTGCTTTTGTTTCACATTGGTAAATAATTAGAATTATTTATCTTCTGAAAGCACATGTTTCTGACTTCTTATTACCTGGATTTACTTTGGTTTGTTCACAAACAATCTCAATTAGTCTAAACTTGTGTTTTCTACACTGAAGACATAAAAAAATGGGAAAAGCATGAGAAATTAGCCGTGAAATGCATTCTGTCATCATTGTTTTACATAATGAAGGCAAATCCGAACGTGGGATTACATCACAACTGAGGTTATCCAAGACTTGTGTTCGTGGCACAATAACTACATACAGGGTCGCAGGCAATTTTCAAGATTTGAAGTCGATGATGAATTGAAGAATGATGACTTAATTTTGAAGTCGTCGTGACCTAAAGGATAAGACGTCTGGTGGAAACGTGTTGAGCGATACACTGGTGTTCGAATCTCGGGCGGGTACAAATTTTTCTAATGAAGTACGTACTCAACAATTGTTCACGATTGACTTCCACGGAGAAGGAATAACACTGTGTAATAAAAATCAAACTCGCAAAATTATAATTTGCGTAATTACTGGTGGTAGGACCTCTTGTGAGTCCGCACGGGTAAGTACCACCACCCTGTCTATTTCTGCCGTGAAGCAGTAATGCGTTTCGGTTTGAAGGGTGGGGCAGCCGTTGTAACTGTACTAAGATCTTAGAACTTATATCTCAAGGTAGGTGGCGCATTTGCGTTGTAGATGTCTATGGGCTCCAGTAACCACTTAACACCAGGTGGGCTGTGAGCTCGTCCACCCATCTATGCAATAAAAAAAAGATTGTCCACGCTTGGAAAGGCCCAGAGCTACCACATTCATTTCATTATTGTTATCAGCAAGCGAAATAGATGCTTAAGAGCTCCAGAAATGCACATTGAAGTAAAAAAACCTCAGTTAAACCTTTATCATTGATTAGGTACAGTAAAACGGCGACTGAGAGATGCAAAGTTGTATGATCATGTCGCCATTCGAAAACCTCTGCTAATTGATGAATCAATGTTTGAACTATTCAGTTCAAAATGAAGAATTTAAGTTCAACACTGCCCAAGAAAAGATGTTTCCAGACTGTACAGTACCCTACAAAAAAATATGGTGGTGGCACAATTATAGTAAACGAACTAATAACAGGTTAATTAAACATTTAATGTTTTATTGGAGTTTTATTTTCTTATTTTAGTTAAGCTGATCTTACACTTTTACTGCAGTGTAGGTACAATGAGAACCAAAGCTCTACATGGACAGGTAATGCTCCTACCTTCTACATCATGCTAGCATTGGGGCATTTTTTGGGTTCTCCAATAATTTCAGTAATTAAGATGAAATTGCAAGGTTTTTTAGTAGTTTCGATATATCTTAAGGAGCAATTCAAAAGTATAAAATTTTCATACAAGTAATCTGGAGCAAA
Source organism: Bombyx mori (assembly GCF_030269925.1). Lineage (NCBI taxonomy): Eukaryota > Metazoa > Arthropoda > Insecta > Lepidoptera > Bombycidae > Bombyx > Bombyx mori. The sequence continues at coordinate 9,719,970 of NC_085116.1, read as the reverse complement.
AATTCTTAACTTTAGGCAATTGCATCACATACAATTGAAACTGCCTTGTTGCATCAAAGATTTCTATTACTCCAGTTACACAGCACTCGGAATGTCCTAAATTCAGTTACTAGGAACTTCCTTGCCTTATATCCTTATTGCAAAAAATCCAAACATATTTTTTATATTCCAACTAATGTCAAAAACTCACAAAACCTACTAACACCTACTTAAAGCAGTACTAGAAAAAGTATGTACAGATAAAAAATATTCAAGTCATCTAGAAAGCTACAACATAAACAGCAAAACAGTTGACTAGCAACAGTTAGAACAAGGGTTGGAAAAGGAAATTCAACAACTATCCATGAGTCAAAAAATGTCTACTTTAATATAACATATACCTATATAAAAACCAAGTGAAAGGGCCACCTACAAATCACACTAATTACCAATATTATATTTTTAGTACAGCTGATAAGAGCTGTCTTTTCATTGAAATGCCTGAAAAGATTGTTTGTAATAAAATCACATTACACACAGGTAAACAAATATTTTAATGCCAATGAATCATGTATGTACTTACCATGAATGGTAAATATTCCTTGTATTGAAATGTGTCAACTTGCTCTTCATCAATGGTCAAGACATTAATTGGTCAAGATTGTCAACACATTTAAAACCTTCAAGTACATTAAATTTTAATCTACACTTTCTTCTCTCATGTAAATATTACGAGACCTAAATATAAAGTTTTAAAAATATTCACAAAAGAATGAAACGTTATTAACATAGTATGCGGAGTTCTAAAAATAATTCTTCAAGATAAAACAGTGCGAGTATTACAGAAAGCAACGCATATCTATAACATTATTTAGAATTGGAGTAAGGATCCAAGTTTTGATTTTACGACTTATTACACAATGAATAATGTAAATAAGTACATACTTGTGATGATAAAGTAATAAATTTATTTACATTATGTCGAATATCTGATAGGCGCTAAACTCGTCACGAATAACAAATTGACAGATACTTAAGATATTAATAAAATGTTTTGTATTGTACTTATGCAAAATTCGAAATACCTAGTTTATCCAAAGAATTTATTATTTAGGTACAAACTGTTAACACTGATTTTTTACGTATATTTCGCTGAACTTAGAAAGTTTTAAGGTTTAGACGAATTACGGCATTCACTTCGTTGGCCAAAAAAACCTTTTATTATAACATCACATCACAAAGTATTCCCCACGACACTATCGATGTTCCAACTATTTCAGTTTATGTGCGCAAAAAACTTGTTGCTTTACAAAGTACACAATAATTCCATTTCGTCCACCATCACTAATCACCACGCCACAGACTACCCTAAAATCAAAACCATAGATTATACAAAAATAACAAGACACGATTAAAACTTAAAAACCGCTAGAGCACAGATGTTTTGTTTCATATGCCATAAATCTGTGAGACAACAATGTTCTTTCTGGTTTCTAATTGGTAAATTGCAAACTTCACCTAATCAATAATAATGATTAACTTGTCATTCTTGTGGTTTTATACTAAATCTATTCATATTAAATCGCTGAGTGTTAGATACATCTTTGGACACAAAAAGTCATTTTTCTGTGTATGATGCTGTTGTAGGTTTTAAGTTAGATAAACGCCTCCAAGATAAAGGTTTATATTAAATGTGTGTTACCAGTGATGACTTACGGTTCCTGGTGGGGCTTCACAAAATTTTTTTTAGGAAACTTAATGTCGCACAGTGAGATATGAAGGGGCTATTCTTGATATTTCTCGACGACAGCGTATTAGAAATGAGCAGATCCGGGCCGTTTTCCAATTACAGCACAAGAGCGCATTATGCGGCATAATGCTCAACTAAGCTTCAGCATAACTCGGCATTGTGCGTCACTGAGTCGTAGGCCCCGTAGAAGTACCAAAGGTGCTGACATATTCTGTAGGATGAGCAAGCTGAAGTGGCAGTAGGCAGGCCACATAGCGTGGAGGTCAGTCAGCCAAGGGGGCACTAGGATCGTCGATTGGGGACCACGTAATAGCAAGCGCAGTGTGGGACGGCCACCTACCAGATGGACCAATGACTTAATGAGAATCGCTGGATCACGTCGGATGCTCGTAGCAACGGGCCGACCGTACTGAACATCAATTGGAGAGGACTATGTTCAGCAGTGGACAGTGGAGATGCTGAGATGATGAAAAACCTCCATACTTTAATACAAAATGGGTGTAAATCGTTGTACCTAAACGGTTGCAGCTAGTCCTCGGTCCGCAAAGTAATGAAGAATTTTGTAGCTGCCACAGAAGTAAACATTTTCTGCTTTACTGAGAGGTCAGTTGATTAATTCTCACACAAAACCTATGCTTTTGTCTTGCCTTATGTCTTTTATTTCCATTTTATTTTTCGTGCAATACAAATGGTTTCATTCTTTGTCAGCAAAAATTAACTGTAATTTCTTTTTGCCTCTGTAAATTTTTTTTTAATTGATTTTATGAACTGGTAACAAAGACTTTGGTGGAAAGAAAGTGGGAAACAAAGCCACTGGACGTAACTTCTCGGGATCCACTAAAAAGTCCACTGAAAAAATCTCAGTAAATAACCACTATTTTACTGAGATTTTATTTCATCTCATCTCATTTCCTTTTATTTCATCCTAGTTGATTAATGTCTTAAATTAATCATCTTCATTTCATTTCACTCCATATTATTATTTTTCATAAAAATAAGATTAAAAATTAAAATAAGACTTGACCTAAAGGTCTTAGTTACCAGGTCATAAAATTTCCAAAAAAAAACAATAAAAGTATATTGTCTATGGGTATTAAGGCTGTATGGGTTAGATCCCTTTGGCGTGCATAATAAGGAAAAATTGTACTAAAAAAAAATGTTTATGGGTTATATGGGGCTGAAACGTAACTTTTCATAAAAGATAGATAAATATCACTATACGTTCAGAGCTTGGTTCAGAAGTTTCGTGAAACACAGCTAGTTGTAAAAAACAAAATGGGAAAGGGATTCAATAACTATATGTGTAAAAAATTCTTCCATCCCGCTTCAAGAGACAATTTGAAAAGGGTTTGTATGAATGCATTGCAATTATGTTGTAAACAATCAATGGATAATAATAATCATTGTTATTGCTATAGGTATGGATGGCAGAACAGAAAACAGATGCATACAAGAAAAAACAAGAAGAATTGCGATTACAATATGAAAAAGAACAGGATCTACATGAGAACAAGTACCTATTTTTTTTGCTTATTTTCAGCCAACTGATTTTGTTCTATCCGTTTAATAATAATAGTTAGTAAATTAGGGCCATAAAATATTATTTTGAGGACAAAAAATTGTGAAAAGCTTAAAATATATTTTTTAACAATAAAGCATACGAATCAGTTATCCATCAATTTATTGACATTTCTTATTAGGAATCCATAAAAGAAATCGTGAATTTCCAGTACATTGTAATCATTCAGTAGTAACAGTGTCCTACTTTATTCTCCCGTCATTATTTTCAATTCACTACATAATACAAATTATTCTTGTGTATATGTATCATAAATCGAGATAGATATGTAAATAGATATCCTAACCAATAACAATATTCCTGATTTATTTTACTAAAAATTAAATTAGTTTTTATCTTAATTTCATTTTATACATTGTTTTTAGAGCATTACTAAGTAAAGAAAGTAAAGACAAATTGAGTTTAAACTTCATGTATGAGCCTCCTCCTGGTGTAAAGAAAGAAAGGGAAAGAGAAGACAATGAACCAGAATATAAATTTGAATGGCAAAGGAAATACAATGCTCCTAGAGAAAGCTATTGTAAAGGAGACAATGAAATCAGAGATCAGCCTTTTGGTATACTTGTCAGGAATGTAAGATGCATTAAGTGTCATAAGTGGGGACATATCAATACAGGTAACTATGTTAAATAAAATGTTCTAGAAAAAATATAGCTCATAAAATAATCAATTCCAAAAATTAAACACTTAAAATTAAAGATACTTGAAAATGTTAAACAAATTATGTTATGACCAAAAGTTTTCCCAGAGAAAGAACGGTAACATTCTCTTTGTATTATACCAGCATACAATATAATTGTGAAAATTGCAAAGTGGTATGATGTATTGTGAGCCCGCATAGGTAGGTATTACTGTCCTTCATATTTTTGTTGTGAAGCACTCATGTGTTCCGCAATGGAGTGTGAGAGAGTCATTAAACAATACCATTGAGACTTCAACCTTCAACCAACTCTGGGTAGGTTCTCTCTCTGTGGTATTCATGTTAGTATGAACTCTGGTAACCACTTTACTCTAGGTGGGCCCATATAGTGTGCATTCATATAGGCAAAAAAAAAACTGAAAACAAATTCCGATGTGATGTTTACCACATTTATGAATGGTCCCTCAGCCTTTCCTGGTATCTGTCTGTATGAGATTATGTTTTATGGATTTCTTTCTTTACAATGGTAACACCTAGATGGTGGTGATGTTGGTGAGAAACCATGGTCATTTCATAAATTTCTCAGTATAATCTACAATATAAAATCTACTAAATTGAACTTTTCTGCTTTTATCAAGTCATGAGTTCAAATTCTAGTTTAAAAGGTAGGATAGCACATAACTAAGACTTCAATATGTAGCAAGGTATCAAGGTATCATTGTGATGTCCAAGGACCTAAACAGCTTACAGAAGATCCCTTAGGGCTTCTTCAACTTCTGCCTTCCTATCCTTCAATTTTTCCACCTTTCCTCAACATGGCTACTTTAAATACCCTCATACCAGATCATAACATTCATCATTTAAGTTCAAAAGTACTTATGAAACAATGAAAAAAAAAGTGTCTCAGTTTGTACTAATAACATATATTAAATTCACCTCTTCAGATAAGGAATGTACAATGTATACACTGTCCATGAGTGAGGCACGTGCATTACAAGCATCGACTTCAACTCCTGAAGAAAAGGAAGAAAAACCAGATGTACCAACTCTCATGCAACAGATGCGTGACACGGGCCTCATCATGAAACCGGGAGCACTGCCTCTGACTGCTGCTAAGGTTGAAGATAATGACTCTACTAATCTTACTGAGCATGACCTGATCAGTCAACTAAGCAAAAAACAAAAGAAAAAGTTATTGAAGTGAGTGAATGCTTTCATATAAACATTTCTTTGGATAAACAACATATTATGGATGAACAAGATATGACCATGCCATCAACGATGTAAAATACCTAATTAACAAGGTGCCAAAGTGGAGCACTTGTGAATAATACATAATTTTAAATTAAAAAGTCGTTGTGGCCTAAAGGATAAGACATTTGGTGCATTCGTATGTAGCGATGCACCGGTGTCCGAATCACGCAGGCGGGTACCAATTTTTCTAATGAAATACGTACTCAACAAATGTTCACGATTGACTTCCACATTGAAGGAAATAACATCGTGTAATAAAAATCAAACCCGCAAAATTGTAATTTGCGTAATCACTGGTGGTAGGACTTCTTGGGAGTCCGCACGGGTAGGTACCACCACCCCGCCTATTTCCGCCGTTGAAGCAGTAATGCGTTTCAGTTCGAAGAGTGGGGTAGCCGTTGTAACTATGCTGAGATCTTAGAACTTATATCTCGAGATGGGTGGCGCACTTTCGTTGTAGATGTCTATGAGCTCCAGTAACCACTTAACACCAAGTGGACTGTGAGTTCGTCCATCCATCTAAGCAATAAATAAAAAATTATATAGGCTGCAATAAATAAAAAATTATATAGGCTTAAAGAATGAAATGTGATATTTGAAATATGCAACATAACATCCAAACAAGAAATGGGTCCACCTGGTATTAAAAAGTAATGCATTAATATGTACCTACTCACAGTGTTAAAAACACTATTTGATAAAATATGGTTTTATCAACTTTTCGACTCTCATTCAGACTTTATCCACACCTTAAAGTCAAATCTTATTTTGTCTTCAGGAAATTGGAAAAATTGGAAAAGAAGAAGGAGAAGAAACTCAGGAATAAATCAAAACACTGAACAAAAATGAATTAACTCTCCATACAAATAAATTAGAAGGACAGAAGAATGTTAACAATATATTTCAGTCATTCTGCTTAGCACTTTTCTTAATAATTGCTTGAATGAAGCCAATTTTTTTCTCTGTCAATAGTTTTTTTAGTAGCCACTGATTGGCACTGATGAAGTACATATTACCAATAACTACTAAATATTTTTTTATATATAAAATTAATAAAATAAAATTTATGATAATGGTCGAATTTCGATCATTCCGGGAACACAAATTACTGTCAATGTTTTATTTCCTTAGGAAGATAAAACTCCAGCAGGTTTTTTTTATCTCTGGATGTTTGTATAGAAGAAATATAAAGACAATCTGAATCTACCATTCCTCATCAAGAAGATCGAAGTCCATTCACCATATTCATGATCCTACGATAGATACCTTCGTCACGTCGCATTGCTACAGTGAACCGCAGCCAAATACGAGACATATGTGGAAGTTTTACTTTAGAAATGGAATTATTAATCCTCAATTCCTTCCGATTCACTATGAGCAATGAAGTCAATATCATTGTCGCTATCAGACGTATTTATTACGAGTCTATCAGTGTAATTATCTAGACCGTGTTGAAATCTTCGAAATTCATTCTCACATTTAATTGCATGATCGCAAACCTTTTTCCAGTCTTCATTCTCAATCATGTTTACTTTTTCTGCCAATAATGTTTTTACTGTAGTTAAATTCATACCCACATTTCTAGAGGCTATATAATCATGTAAATCCCTCTTTTTCCTAAAGATGCCATAGTACAATTCTAAATAATTTAAACCTGGGGGTTTTTTTTCCCCTACCTATGCTGATAGCCTTGAGATGCTATTTCAGCTTCCCCCTAACGTGTAGGTGAGGTCACGGGGCACAAACCGGAGTGTGATAACACTGGCCCTATCACGAGCAGTGCTTCGCAGAATCTACCACCGGATCGGAAACGCGACCCACTGAGAAGATCCGGCGAGGCTCCAACGCCTTTGGCGTTGATTTTGCCAATGTCACAGTAGATACGGTATGCACAAAAATGACAGGTGCTTAGAGAGATTTTTGTTTTCTCCTACCTACGCCGAAAGTTCTGTTTTCCTCCCGCTGTACAGGGAAGAAAGCCTAACTTTTCCTCCCGCTATACAGGGAAGAAAGTGTAACTTTTCCTCCCTAGGTACTAACAAGTGCACATGCGCGTTAGTGTCTACATCTGCTCTCAGGCACCTAAAATTCTCCGCCATGTTATGCTCTGGTAATATTATATTGTGTTTAGTGTAAAAGTGAAATAAACAAAAGGCAATAAAATTTAATAGTCAAGTATTAACAAAGATGAGTTAATTTAAAAATTAAAAAAACAGTTAAATTGTTTTTTTATGAGTACAGGGGAGCGGAGTCCCCCTACCCCCGGCCAGGGCTTCGCCCCTGGACCCCAGCTCGGTACTCCACGATTTTTCGGCCTGGTAGGAGAAAAAATAGTATGTGCACCGCGAGAAAAAAGTATGACATCTTATCCCGCGTGTTTGCCAATTTTACACGCGGAAATATCCTACGTTTCTCTTCTTCTTCTTCTCTAACGGACTCTAATTTTGGCAAGAAAAACGGGACGGATAATAGCTGAGACATTTTTTTTAAAGGAGATGGCGGTGGGAGGAAAACCATTGCTTAGAGGGCATGGTCGATTGCAAGTTACCATAATGCTTACCGACGAGAAAACTGCCAGCTTTCATTCCAAGATTGAAGCATATCAGGTTTTGCCAGGGAATGTAAATCTCGAGGAAAAATTTTGTTATACTTGTTACAGCCTTACAGCGTATGTCAACAGATTCCTTGCCACATGAGTCAGCAAACTCATTCTCACTAATTCCGCTATGACTTGGGATCCAGACGAGAGTGATATCAAGTCCGGAGCAGTAACATTGAAACAAAATTTCTTTAATTAATAAAATTTCAAAATTGATTTTTGAATGCGATGGAAATTTAATTATGTCTTGAAGACAGCTTAAGGAGTCCGTACAGTCGAGACGGTCCGCCCGGTTCTCGTGGACTGGGTGGGCCGCGACCGCGGACGCCTTACCTTCCGGCTGATTCAAATGTTGATCGGCCATGGTTGTTTTGGCCGGTAACTACACAAGATAGCCGGAAGTGAACCGACGGTGCAGTGCCATCATTACGCGGACCGCGACGAGGATGACACAGCGGAACGGACATTGGCGTGTTGCTCTGGATTTGACGAACAACGCGTCGCCCTCGTCGCAGTCATAGGAGAGTACCTCACGCTGCCACGCGTCGTGGCTACGATACTCAGCAGCGACGCGTCCTGGAAGGCGATGCTCGACTTCTGCGAGTCCACCATATCGCAGAAGGAGGCGACGGAACGAGAGAGGGAGAGCTCTTCCCTTTCCGCACCGATTCGTCGCCGTCGAGCCGGGGACCGGAGGAGAGATTATGCTCGCACATTCCGCCCCTTGTACATTCCGCATCTGGCCGGAGCCAGATACATTCCGCATTGTATCTGGCTTCCCCCCGGTGAAGGTCACGGGATGACCTGAAGGGGTCGAGGCTGCGCGGCGCACTACCAGCACTTTAGCGCGCCGCCAAGGAGAAATATCATAATCCTGATCAAAGAGCAACCGGTTGGAGGCGTATCGCGTCCCGACCCAGCAGGCTGGTTCTGGTTCTGCGGGGTATTCAGGGACACCAGCGGCACCGTCTGGGCGGCCTGACGGGCTGCCCTACCGAGACGGCTGATGTTTCAAAGACTCCGATTCGTCTCGAAGGCTCCGTCGGCCAGACATCCTTGGGGCGAGCTGCGCCGTCTGATTGTAGTGTTGACCGTGGTAACTCCCTTACCTCATCCGCGTTCTGACCTCGGAGGCGATCGGACGCTTGGGCGAAGAGTGCAGGGGAGTCGTTTAGTGAGTAGGGCCCTCAGAGGGCCTCAGAGGTGGTAGAAATTTTCAGAGGTGAATTGAGAGGTTAAGGACATTTGAAAAAATCCGGGAAGCCGCTTTGTATATTTTTTGTTAAAGTAGAAATTTCAAGTGTATTATGGCTATCCTACCATTCAAGCCCGAACGTATGATTGCTTGGCACAAGAAATAGACAGGACGGTCGGACAAGAAGGTACAACGACCATCAAGAATAAGGCCTGGGAACCTCAATTGTATCCCTACCTAAATTCCAAAAGAATTGTGATGAAACGCTAGTTCGACAGCCGTTCATATTAAAGTATTTACAGTTATAACTTCGATCTCAAATCTCAAGATGGTTGGCAGCATTCTCCTTGTGATGACGGCCTACGGACTCAGGTACCACTTCAATACCAGATGAGCCTTGATTTCGTTCGCCCATGCAAGCTTTGGAAGGTTCAATTTTTATTACACGATGTCATTCCTTCATCGCGGAAGTCGATCGTGATCATGTGTTAGGTATGTGGTATGTCTAAAAAAATGGATGCCTTCCTGCAAATATTTTTATATACAAGAACACCGGGCGTCTGGTCCACAATTCGGTCTTTAAGTGCTAAATACCTAATTTCTTCAACCTCATTTACTGACCTAGAAACTGTGAAGATATATGGTATGAAATTAAGTATTAGATATAAAATTTTTCTTTCAATACAAATAAGTAAGTAAGTTATCAAAGTGACGCCAACTTAATGTTCATAAAAAAAAATGTTAACCTGAATTTTAGGGGATGCGTAAAAATATCTACAAAAGATTATCATCACCATGCCGAAATGTGCTTAAAATCTAGAAGTTGTCCTAATCTATATCTATACTAATATTATAAAGAGGAAAGATTTGTTTGTTTGTTTGTTTCGAATAGGCTCCGAAACTACTGGACCGATTTGAAAATTTCTTTTTCCATTAGAAGCCGACATTGTCCCTGATGAACATAGGCTACTTTTTAAATTATTTTTTTAAATTTTTTTTTTGGTTTCATGTGTGTTTTAATGTTTCAGAAGCGAAGCGAGGGCGGGTCGCTATCTAATATATAAAATTCTCGTGTCACAATGTTCGTTCCCATACTCCTCCGACACCGCTTGACCGATTCTCATGAAATTTTTTATGCATATTCAGTAAGCCTGAGAATCGGCTACTATCTATTTTTCATACCCCTAAGTGATTAGGGTTGTCCACCCCTAACATTTTTTTTTATTTGGACTTTTTTGTTGTTATAATGAGGTATTATGTGGTTGAATGAGGTTTTGTTATTTTTATTATATATTCCCTCATCGTTCACAGCACTACATACCTCTTTCACTCATTTACCACATCCTTACACACTTACAATAAGTTAGTTTTTTTTTTCTACACTAGAAATTCCCTAGAAATCTTATATATGGCAAAACAATGTTTGCCGGGTCAGCTAGTGTTCTTTATAATTATCTAATAATATTATTATGTATATTATTTCTAGGAAAGAGATTGTTATTTAAGTTTGCGTAAACCACAAACAGTATTTTTTTGCATGATTACAAGATTAAAGGTTATCGAAAGAGTTGTAAGTACAGAGCAATTGCGATATTGATGTCAAAGCTATTCTACAATAATACCGTTCGAAGTATTTTCCCGTTTTCTATATAATGAAGTTTCTATTTAAAAGCACTATGCAGTGTTCTCGAGTTAAAGTAGCGTTTTTCTTTTTATCTGTTTTACCATGGACTATTATAGCAGCGAATAGACCGTTTCTTATGGATCAGCGCTAGGTATATTAATGTTTGGGTTCTTTGAATAAATGACAGCGTTACGATCGGGCGTTTTTATTGTTATAGGTATATACTTATGTAGATTTTTACATGCTTCTAAGGCCGGCCACTCACATACGCGCGAACTCTGCAAATAGGTTCGGTATTCAATTTGCGAACCCGTTTGCGATTCCTCCTACACTTGTTTACGAATGTCTCACGAATTTCTCTTCTTTTTTAATTCGTCAATAGAACATTGAAGAGAAAAAGAGTTTTTAACTCTTTCCCAGGCATCATTAACGGCCATTCTGTTTTTATGGGATTTCTTTTGAGGGTCCCATATGGTCGATTCATTTTGCAGGAGTTCAATGAACTCGCATCACCTTGGTGTTGTTCCAATCCATGATAAAGGTACGCTATACAGTAGATGTCACGAACTATGAAGTATGTTAGTTCTTCTTTGAAATTGAAGTAGTGATGCAGTTCCGTAGGGAGTTGATCAGCCTTTTCTGGAAATCCTTTCATTATTGTTTTTAACAACAATTTCAGGTGGGGGTCTTCTTTTGTTGCTTTGATCAATTCTTCGGTGGAGACAAATGTTGTTGGTAATATTATTGCGATCTTCATGTCTTCTTGATAATAGTCGTTCAGTTTTGAATTGTCACAATCACGGCTTAAAAAGTATGCTAATGGTATTTCTGTGCCTATTTTAAATGTAATTTTTGGTGAATATGCTGTTAGGTTGAGCATTATACTTTGAAATCTAGCTGGGGCTGACTGTATGTTTTTTTCTAAATATTGCCTCGAGCGGCTTATGATCTGATTCGACTCTTTGTTTTAGACATACTCACGGAACTTTTTACACCCAAGTAGTAGTAGTGCTTAGCTTAGCCCAATATACCTACTTCATTTTAATCTGAGGATAATTATGTTCAGATTTAGTCAATGTTGTGACTTCATAAGCTACTGGTTGGCCTGAAGGAGTGCTGCACCAATATACTTTGACCGATTTGTTTAAATCATATAATTTTAACACTGATTGATTCTGTAAAAATTTTTTAAGTTTATTGAGTCTCTCTAACTGCTATGCTTCATCATGATAGAGTTCCCAATTGAAACCTTTGTCCTTGTGAAGCAGGTCTCTCAAAGGGTTGGTTAATTCTGACATGTTGGGTATGTACTTATTTGAATATGTTATCATTCATAATATCCTTTGCGGTTCTTTTTTGTTCTGTGGTGTTTTCGTGAATTATATGGCTCTTACTTTTTCAAGATCTGCTTCTAAATCTTTGGCTGAGACCATATGACCCAAAAAATGTATTCTTTTGGCTTTAAAGGTGCATTTACTTTCATTAAGTTTGAAACTAGAAAATTCCAATGTCTCTATTACTTCTTTGACCCTTCTAAGTAGCTCTTTCTTCTTTTTGGCATGAATAAAGATATCATTAATTAATACTTACATTTTTGAATTTGCTGAGAGGATTAGTTAAGATTTCTTGAAAAATTTCAGGTGCTGACGATATTCCAAATGGAAACCTTTTGAATGAATATCTTCCCAGTGGTGTAGAAAAAGTTAGTATATTTTGTGTTCTTTTTGGCAATTTAATTTGTCAAAATCCTCGTAGTCTAGTAGGGAAAAGTATTCTGATCCTTTAATGTTATCTGCTATCTCTTCTATTGTTGAAAGTGGGAAATGTCTTCTTAAAATATTTTTGTTCACATCTGATGGGCATATTCTCAATTTTCCTTTTTGTCTGACTACCACCATCGGACTCACTGCTGGTGTCGGTTCTGTCTCAGGTGTGATGGCATCCCGTTTTACCATTCTATCTAATTCTTGTTTTACTTCATTTCTTATGACGTGTGGATCTTTTCTTGGCGGTTTTATTTCAAATTTAGGGTTTTCTCTGAGGTCAATATTATACTCTGAATTTTTGTAGCAACCTAACCCTTTAAATATGTCATCATTGAATGAATTTTATTTCAATGTTTCAGCCCGTGCGACTAGTCCCAACTTCTCACAAGTGTTTAATCTTAAGACTGTCGTGACTGTTTCAGCTACAACTTTAAATTGTATTTTAGCAGTTTTCTCGTTTATTTTCCATTGTAACGTCACTTCTCCAAATGTACTGACATTCTGTTATTTGAGAAACTTATTAATTTTTTGTGCGAATTAGTTGTATACAAGCTTGAGTTTTCTGTACTATGAATTTTGGAAGGACGTTGCACTCCACACCAGTAAAAAGCTTTGCTGTAAGTTTGGTGTTACCAGTTTGGACACCTTCTGTCCAATCTTTGGAGCTGCGACACATAATTGTCCTATAAATGATTCATCTGAATTCTCTGAAGTAGAATTTTCTTCTAAAGTATTTTTTTGTTTCAGTAGAATTTGGGAATATTTGCAAAATGACCAGCCTTGTTGTACTTTGTGCATAATTTGTTGTAAGCTTGGCATTCCCTAGCTTTGTGGTTTGAACCACGATGTTTAACAATCAAACTTTTCATTTTTGAAGTTTTTATTTTATTGTGAGTATTTTTTCACTATTCTCAAATTAGTTAAGTTGTTTGGAGGCTTGTTCACTGTTTTTATAGATGGCTGAAGCTTTTGTGAGATCAAGTTTTGCTTCGGTGAGTAATTGTTCTCTGATTTGGGTTGATTTTATTCCGAAATTACAATTTTCAAGTAGAGTGCCAAATTCGCATATGTTTGCTTGTGTTTAGATTCTAGTAATGAATTCGTTAAATGATTCTTCTTCATGTTGCTCAATTTTGAAGAAAACATACCTTTCGAACGACACGTTGTTTTTCGGCGGGAAATATTCTTCGAATTTTCCGATGATGATGCTTAACTTTTGTTCGTCTATTGTATTCAAATTAAAACTATTGTAGATATCAATTGCATCTGGTCCTTTATCTAACATGAATGTTGCGGCGTGAATGTCAGCAGGTTTCTTCCTTAACTGATTTGCAGGATAGCCGTCGGAGCAACATGGTTCCTAAGGAACGTGGATCTCCATGAAGACCTGGAGCTTGACATAGTCAGTAAGTATCTATAGTCGGCATCATTGCGCCACTTCGACAAGGCGGCACGACTTGAAAACCCTCTTGTCGTGGCTGCCGGGAATTACATACCCGATCCTGTAGACCGAATGATAAGCAGTCGACGTCGCCCTAAACACGTCATTACGGATCCTCCCGATCCATTAACGGTGTTTTAAGGTACCACATGCACCGGTCACTGTCCTCGTCGAACCCGTCGCTTGCGACGAAGGGCTCGACGAGTGAATTAACCCATAGAAACAGCCCACTGAGTTTCTCGCCGGATCTTCTCAGTGAGTCGCGTTTCCGATCCGGTGGTAGATTCTGCGAAGCACTGCTCTTGGTAGGGCCAGTGTTAGCAAAACTCCCGGTTAGAGCCCCGAGAGCTCACCTACACGTCAAGGAAAAGCTGAAATGGCCTCTCAAGGCTATCAGCATAAGTAGGATTATAAAACTTAACTGAATTGCGAACATACCATTCCAACCATAGATAACCATAATTACTGGTGGTAAGACCTCTTGTGAGTCCGCACGGGTAGGTACCACCACCCTGCCTATTTCTGCCGTGAAGCAGTAATGCGTTTCGGTTTGAAGGGCGTTGCAGCCGTTGTAACTATACTTGAGACCTTAGAACTTATATCTCAAGGTGGGTGGCGCATTTACATTGTAGATGTCTATGGGCTCCAGTAACCACTTAACACTAGGTGGGCTGTGAGCTCGCCAACCACAATAAGCAATAAAAAAAAAAGATTGGTTGAAATATCGATAGTGCCGTGGGGAATGAATACTTTGTGATGTGATGTTAAGTTATAATATTTTTTTGGTCAACGAAGTGGTTAATTCGTCTAAACCTTAAAACTTGCTAATTTCAGCGAAAAATCAATGATAACAGTTTGCACCAAAATTATAAATTCTTTGGATAAGCTAGACATTTCGAATTTTGCTTAAAACATTTTATTAATATCTGTATCTCGCAAATTGTTATTCGTGACGAGTTTAGCGCGTATCAGACATTCGACGTAAATTTAAATAAATTTATTACTTTATCGTCACAAATATGTAGGTACTTATTTAAATTATTAATTGTGTAATAAGTCGTAAAATTAAAACTTGCATTCTTACTCCGATTCTACACAATGTTATTTATTCTCTGTAACACTCGCACTGTTTTATCTTGAAGAATTATTTTTACTATGTTATTAAACGTTTCATTCTTTTGTGAATATTTTTAAAACTTTATATTTAGGTCTCGTAATATTTACATGAGAGAAGAAAGTGTAGATTAAAATTTAATGTACTTGAAGGCTTTAAATGTGTTGACAATCTTGACCAATTAATGTCTTGACCATTGATGAAGAGCAAGTTGACACATTTCAATACAAGGAATATTTACCATTCATGGTAAGTAAATACATGATTCATTGGCATTAAAATGTTTGTTTACCCTGTGTGATGTGATTTTATTATGAAAAATCTTTTCAGGCATTTCAATGAAAAGACTTAGCTGTACTAAAAATATAATATTGATAATTAGAGTGATTTGTGGGTGGGCATTTCACGAGTTTTTATATAGGTATAATAATCGGTACGAATATTGAGTTCTGACCCTGACGTACGCAGAAGTCCATTTTTGGGTCTCTTTTGGGGGAATAAGGCAAGAGGGGCAGGTGGTGCCGGCCATGTTGATTACGTGATTGGATCTGATCGCGTCGCGTCACATGCCGTCAGTTGTGATTGGTTCCCTGTGTTGTGCACGCGCATCATTGCAGCAAACTATACTTTCATACAATTTTATTGCCCACAATTTTTTTTATTAACCTCATTTAATTTATACTGTTTATTGGTAAGTTTTTATCATCCTAATATCATTATAAAAATATATTATAATAATATAATATTTTAAATTTTATTCCCAAAATGAAAATATAATTATACAGTTAGGTACTAAAGTAACCATTATTACTGATAAAATAAGAAATAACATCAACAACATCAATTGATGATGCAATTTTTCATTAACAGTAAAGTATATGTACCTTCATTTATATTTTTATTTATGTTTTGGATTCAAAATGACAAAGGTCGCATGTCGGATACCAAACATGCAGAAGATTTCGAACCTGAAACATATGATGACGATGAAGATGAAGTTCCTACAGCTAGTACTAGCCATTTTGCAGAAAGTGATGTGATAAATAGATTGGTGTGTCATTTATGATAGAATGAAGTACATAACAAAATATTTTTTTATGTCATGTATGTTTTACTATGATTAAAACAACATAAACACATGCATACCTACTTACCTGAAATATCTATTTATTTATTGCATTCTAATTTTATCTATCTATTTAAATATATTATATATATACTAATATATTTGTATATACAAATATATATGTGTAATATAATAGTTGGGGAAAAAGTTATTTCACATTTTTTAAGAAAATTCACACCATTTTTAATAGTTTATTTACATATAACTAAAATATGTAGGTACCATTTCGCCATCTTGTAGGTAGGCACATGATCCCATTGTTATAGAAATTTTGGGGCTTCTGATCAAAATACCGCGACAATTGGTTTTGACAGTCCTCTCGTGATGTTAACCTGACACTGCCTAAAGAATTCTGAAGAGACCGAAACAGGTGGATGCATTAACACCTCCCAGCCAAGCTCTTTTAATTTTTGCTAAAGATGTGTGAAGTCTAGCGTTATCATGATGAAAAACCACACCCCTTCTGTTGATTAATTCCGGCCGCTTTCTTACAACTTCTTGCGCAGTAGAGTTCAGAATCGATGGTCCTGCCTGGTGGTAACAGCTCATAATAAATAATACCCTTCCAATCCCGCCACACACACAGGATCACCTTGTTGCGAGTTAACCCGGGTTTCGCCAGTCTGTGAAGCCTGACCGGCCTTTGACCACGACCTTTTTGGCACGTTCTTTTCGTACGTGATCCACTTTTCATCACCAGTTATTAGCTTCTTCAAAAATGCTCCGGTTTCATTACGTCTTAATAACGAATCACAAATGAGTACACGGTTCATTAGGTTTCTTTCAGTGAGCTCGTGAGGTTCCCAAATATCGAGCTTTTTTGTGTACCCAGTTTTTTTCAAATGCGCCAAAACAGTTTTGTGGTCAATTCCCAGTTCTTCAGCTACGTCGTAACTACTGATATGCCGATCTTGCTCCATTTTTCAAAAATGGCATCCATTTTATCCGTAATAGGGCGGCCAGAGCGACGTGCATCTTTGACATTAAAATTTCCGGATTGAAAACGCTTAAACCAAATTTCTGCTACTCTCACAGACACTGCACTAGGTCCATAAACATCGTTAATATTTTTGGCGGCTTGCGTTGCATTTTTACCTTTTTTGTAGTAAAATTTTAAAATGTATCGAATATCTTCATTAGATTCACTCACCTTGACAGTACGAATAATAAATAGAAATCCCACATTTTCCTAATTTGAATTTGGAATTATCTTCTTAAAATTTAAACTTTTAATGATACCAAAACCAGCCACATACAAATAGTATAGCCAAAGAGATTTTATTATAAGTTCATACAATGACATACTATAAAGACTTTTTCCCCAACCTATTTTATATACAGTGGTGGTCATATAATTAGAATTAATAACCAAGCAATAATATAGCAACTCATTAATTGCATAAAATATATAACATAATAATATCTTACTTTTAATTACAAAATGAGGAGGAGGTGTTTATTTTCTATTACTGGCCGCTCGGACGCCTAATTAAAAACATTTTAAAAAAGCAGCTATAGCTCGTTCTTTTATTGAAATTGGTGAATAACATTTCTTTCAATAGTAACTTTTTCTATTATTTTGACGGCAATTCAAAATTTAATCTGCATTTTATTTAGTACTTTTTTTAGAATAGCTTCACCGCGCGGCGTCACCCGCGGTACGACAATATCCTGGGTAATATCGCGGGACTCTGCTATCAATAATAAAATTTCATGTTTCCGAAGCAAAGGGAGGGCGGGTCGCAAGTTTCAAAATAAAAACGATTGCGGTGAAGTATCTTACATAATGTCAAGGGCCGTTGGTAGTGTTTCTAATTATACAACCATCACTGTATGTATAAAACAGAATCAATTGATAATATTTTAGAAGTCGGTTAAAAGTAGGGTTTTTTCTGACTATAATACGAGCGAAACCCCAGGCAAAAATATTATAAAATTACTAATACATTTTTAAATGCCAAATTGAACGAAAAAATAAACAAAAATGAACAAATAATGCTTTATTTTAGTTTAGCAAGTTTGGTTAGCAAAAAAAACATTATAGTGAGCCTACCTTAACACATAGAAATATGCTGTCGCGGACTTTTTTTAGAACTTTTAAAGGGGAACAATTCTGTAATACATTATTATAGCAAAACTTTAACCGTTACGTAGCACACTCAGCGGAATCTCTCAAAAGGAAAAAAAGGCCCGATTTGAAACATTATTTTTAGTGCTCCGCTCGTATTGGTCTTAGGCTGGACTCATACATCCGGAATTCGTCTCTGAATCCATAATCTAAATTCATATTATTCATTCAGAAACACAGACATTCTGATTTTTTCAGATTATGATTTTCTCAGATCGATCGGTAAGAATGATACTGACGAGCGTTCTGAATTCCGGATCGGTACATTTAAGATTATGATTTCATAACGTGCGTGCTTCTTCTACATTCTATTCGAACACGCGAGGACACGCCGGAATCAGATTATGAATTATTTCGGATTTTATACACTAGCAAACAGAGTTGTGCAGGACGAAATAGGGTATTAATAGTTTTGTCAAACAAATAGAATTAATATATTTAGTTAATAAGTGATTACGTAAAAAAATTTATAATCTTAAATTATTTTATATGCAATATGTGAGTGTATCAGATCAGAGAATGTAAACAGACCAATAGGAAAGATTTTGGAGCGCTCTCGCTACGGTAACATACAGATCACGGGACCCTCTGAAAGTGGCGCGACGATAGCGCGTCGCGAGATGAGGTACTGAAATAAATATAAAAGGATGGCCATTTATAGGCAAAAGTAAGAAGTTTAAAAATCAAGTGAGAAGTGAAAAGAGAGAAGAGGGAAGAAAAGAAGTCGTCCCATCTCAAAACCCCAAGCCTGCTACACACTAGACTTGCGCAAAACATCACTTCCCAATGTAATGTGATATGACATCACTTTTACAGACAGGTGATATTACTCGAAAACATCACACATCACTCTTAACATTACTCGGTGTGTTCAATAGATACTGTGACGACGAATACATTGTATCTTTACACCCGAATCATTACCTAAATGATGTGTTCATACACATCACTTAGGTAATGATTCGGGTGTGTCATTACAGTAGTGTATTACAATACAAAGTATGAACTTTATATTGTAATACACTGTTATATTACTTGACAGAGATTGACTTACTTAATAATATAATAATTTTATTTTTTACTTAATATAATTTATTGTGGGATGAACGGATTTCATATGGCGACTTAGACTGCAAATTGAGCTCGACAATAATGTTAATATACGAGAGCAGTAGATGCATTGTTTAGGCGCGATATCCTCAAAGTGCATCCAAGGAGGACTGTACTTTCATTTAGACGCCGTTCTTTCTTTCACTTATTAAACACGCATTAAAACAAATAATAAAACTATCTTCAAACAAGTGCTTAAGTAA
Organism: Bombyx mori; assembly: GCF_030269925.1. Classification (NCBI taxonomy): domain Eukaryota; kingdom Metazoa; phylum Arthropoda; class Insecta; order Lepidoptera; family Bombycidae; genus Bombyx; species Bombyx mori. The sequence goes on along the minus strand of NC_085116.1, from coordinate 9,700,462 downwards.
TTCAAACACAAAAATTAATATGAAATATTACTAAACAATTACGAGCGACTAGCGATTTTACAAAAGTTGCGAATAAAAAATTAAGTAACTACTTGCGGGGAACTACCGGCTGGCCGCATGAAAAATATAAACACAAATACCTATATTAAAATTCAGACGTACCATAGGTATAAAAATGTACCTAGCGGCCAGGGCATACGGTTCAAAATCACTAGGAATAATTCCGTGTCGCTTGCTCATTTCTTTTGCGTAGATAGGTCTGTCTCGCTCGCTCGGTTCCGTTCGTGTATTAAGCAACATTACACGACAAAGAAAGAAACATGTTGGGTGATAGTGTGATGTCTGTTTCCTTCACGTAATGTGTGATGTTGCATTACATCGTAGAGTAATATTACCGGAGTAATATCACTCGCATTACTTACACATGTCTACTACACACCATCCCGCAGTGCATCACCCCTGCCTCAATAGACAGAGAGGTTCAGTCCGGGCAAAGGGGTTTCCCCGAGGCCCGCTCCGCGACCCCGCAAGGGGACGCGACGACCCCACGGCAAAAGTCAGTTACCAGCGGATCTCCAACATAGAAACATCATAGAAACAGTCAGTTACCAGCGGATCTCCGACATAGAAACATCATAGAAACAGTCAGTTACCACCGGATCTCCGACATAGAAACATCAACAAGACAGAAACAGTTACCAGCGGATCTCCGAGATAGAACATAGTACAGTTATCAGAAAACCACCAGTGAATCAGCTACAAGTGAACCAGTTAGTTGTCAGTTACTAGTGAAACAGTTACCTGTGAAACCTCGTTACAGAAGCCGAAACCCGTCGAAAGAAACAGCCGTCTTCTACCAGCGCAAAAACAGACAACAGAAAAAAATTATTACACGACTCGGAAACAGCCATACAGACCGGGTCGTGTACAATAGTAATTCATCAAACGATGCTACTGACTTTCTGCAGTAATCAAAAAATCTGCCAGGATACTGTCGTAATTTTCTAGCCGAACTGTAGGACCGACTTTCCCTTACTCTATTCACATTAAGAGGATGAATCCAGTGTATTCGTTTGCGTTTCTTTTTTTTATTATTTAATGCTAAAAGTAGTGCTCTGAATTCAGATAGGAATTCCGGATGTATGAGTCCAGCCTTAGCGTGGTGTCATATCACGCTCAGACCTAAGCCTATAGCCATCTACAGTTTATAAAATTCACAATGAGCTCTAAATAAACCAGGATCAACCTGTCATTCAACTGGCCCTAGAATAAGCGTATTGCCCTGTGTAGATTAACACTTTGTGTAAACCTTGTCGCGATAATCGTACTCGGTGTAATCTTGACTCTTTGCTGTCGTATTAATTTTGGCCGTGCGTGTGTTGTCTGGTCGGAGATAATTTCTGTTGAAAGAACAGTGAGCACCGTATGACCAATACTCTCACAGTTCGTGAATGTGTTCATAAGATGCTCAGGCTCATTAGATAAAGCGTAAACTGACTAATGGTTGCATTGAGTATAGGATTATGGTTCCTTGCTGTGGTGGCTGAGAGTAAGCATACGAAAGCAATAATTTGGTCAACATAAGTACTACCATTAAAAATGATTATTTTTGTTAATTCATTCATATAAATGTTGGTCAATTTATTTCTAAGTATTTTATTGATTTTGTCGTTTGTTTATCTTAAATGTTATTGTTTCAAGTGAAACTGTCACGGTGAAGGCGACGGCATGTGGCACGGTGCGCGGGTGTTGGTGTTCGCGGCGCTGGGCTTACTGGCTGGGCCTTCGCTTGCCCACAAGAAGTTCAATATCACCATTGGCTACTTACCGGCTCTTACCGGTGACTTGCGAGACAGACAAGGACTCACAGTCTCCGGGGCACTGTCGTTGGCACTTGAAGAGGTCAGTTCTTCGATGGCATTTGACATTACCGATTTTAATTCTAACAGCGCATTTAAATAAAATTGTAGTCAGGTACTGTTATGTGTCTATGGTAGAATAAATGGATAGGTCAGAAACTTTTGCACAAGGTAAAGTAAATATTATTTTCTTCGGTTTTCGCGAGTCGTATTTCTTAACTAAAACTACTCTTAAGGTTCGCTTTTATTATCTGCTTTTGAAGTTCCGAATACAGTACCACAAAGTTTTCGTAGTCACGGGGAATTCTCAGACACGCTCTTGCAGGATAGCCGTCGGAGCACCATGGTTCCTAAGGAATGTGGATCTCCATGATGATTTGGAGCTTGACTCAATCAGTAAGTATTTACAGTCGGCATCGTTGCGCCACTTTGAGAAGGTGGCGCGACACGAAAACCCTCTTGGTCGCCGGAAATTACGTACCCAATCCTGTGGACCGAATAGTAAACAGTCAACGTCGCCCTAAACACTTCATCACGGATCCTCCCGGTCCATTAATGGTGCTTTTAGACCAAAGAAAGGAAAAAAGAAAGAAAGAGAAGAACCTGCTTTGTTGAAAGAGGACCAAATCGCCCCAAAGACCCCAACAGCTTCATCGGAGGCCAACACTATGGAGGCTTCAATTTCAAGCCAGCCTTCAGAGCCTAGGGCAAATGCACCCCAGACACAACCCAGCGCTCTGGGTAACACGCAGCTCCCATTAACATCCCGCCCACAACGAAAGCGGCGCAGTTGTCGGCAGGAGTCACAGCCTGCTGGTTTTGCTGCCTGACTCCTCTCGTTGTGGGAGAAACTATCCGAGGTGATCTCTGGAGTGATCCGTGAGGTCGCCTTGGGAGCCAGCCCCTTCGGGGCCCTGCTTTCGGGGATTTGCCGGTTGATTGCGCAGTTTAATGGCTAGCCATGAACTTCTTCGGAGTCGGTCTCTTTATTGCTGAAGGTTGTATCTAATTTGAAACGTTGACTACTCGATGCACAATGCTTGAGCCATGAACTGCGCATCATCTGTTGGAATCCGACGGGATAGGGTCCCGAAGGTCGGAGATAATCCGACATCCGAGAATGACCTGCGGGTCATACTCCTGTACCGTCCAATTTCTTAATCCAATTTCTTAAACCAGAATCGCCGGGAAGATGACGACTTAGTCACTTCCAGCAAGTTACGCCTCCTCATCAAATCGATGAAGAGGCGCAAAGCTCCCGGCGAGGACGGTATTCTTCCCCTCGCCATACAAAACCTCCCTCCTTCAATCGTGTCAGTAATGACAGATTCCGTTCTCCTGGTAGGACACTTCCCCGGAACTTGGAAATTTGGCAAGATTATCGTCTTTCCCAAACCCGACAAGGACAGGAGAAGGCTCTCCAGCTATCGACCGATTACCTTGCTGTCGCATGTGGGCAAGTTGTTCGACTACCATCACCATAGTATACAAGCAAATATAGACCCTGAGGTGTTCATGCATTTATGCAGTCGCCTGTACGTTGCTACTTACTATCCACCTTAATAGTTCGTCAACGTTATGACCTACTTTGAACCTCAAAGTAACAGAACGGAAGAAGTACTGTTAATTTTTTCATATAATACAGCTAAGCTACGAATAAAATATAATAAGTTATTCGTAGCAACTAAGTAATAGATTTTTTTATTTTTTTTTATTTGTTTAATTTGTAATAATACTGTTCATAGCTGAACAATGGAGTCGATCTGCTGCCGGATGTGGAGATTCACATGCAGTGGAACAACACGAAATATGACATGGTAACTTCCACCAGGCTCATCACCGAAATGAGTCGTGCAGGTGTAGTAGCCTTTTTCGGACCCGAAGGTCGCTGTGAAACTGAAGCCATAATTGCGCAATCCAGAAACTTGCCTATGATCTCTTACGTGAGTTATTTTAAATATAACATGCTTTCCTTTAAATCAATGTTACGGATCAACGTAAAATTCATAAATCAACTTATTTTTCAGAAATGCTCAGACTACCAAGTATCTAGGCTACCAAACTTTGCTCGATTAGAGCCTCCGGGCGTTCAGGTGGGTCTTTTATTTTTATTAAATCAACGCAGTGTGTTGTGAGTCAGTAATGTATGCATCATCAGTGGTTGTAAAGACAAAATAGATACGCTATGACCTGTTTTTGCGGCTGTTTTTAGGCGACAAAAGCGTTAATATCGTTGCTACGTTACTATAGATGGAACAAATTCTCTATATTGTATGAAGAATCTTGGATGACGGTAGCCCTGACGTTGGCGAACTATGCCAAGGATTTTAACATGACTGTAAACCATCAGAGTCCCGTCATAAATACTTTTAAATGTTGCGTAGAGAAAATGGCTTGCTGTGCACCCGGTTTCTGGTATCAGTTCATTCATGATACAAAAAACAAAACAAGAAGTAAGTACTTTATAATCTAAAATTGTTTCACAACCCTAATATTTAAAATCAAACATAATAAGTGCAATAGCGCATCTTCGTACAACTTAGAGAGATCTAAAACAATTTTATTGTAATTTTTTGCCTTACGCGATTAATAATACGAATGATTCGTTTTATTTAAATAATAGGTTGGGGAAAAAGTTTCTTCGCATTTTTTAAGAAAATTCACAACATTCTTTAATATAGTTTATTTACATTTAACTAGGAACCATGTATGTACCATTTTTTTCGAGAACTTTTTGCCATCTTGTAGATATGGACATGATCCCATTGCTATAGAAATTTTCGGGCTTCTGATCAAAATACTGCGACAATTGGTTTTGGCAGTCCTCTCGTGACGTGAACCTGACCTGCCTAATAAAGAATTCTGAAGAGACCGAAACAGGTGGAAATCTGAAGGTGCAAGGTCAGGATTATACGGCGGATGCATTAACACCTCCCAGCCAAGTTCTCTTAATTTTTGCTGAGTGGCTAAAGATGTGTGAGGTCTAGCGTTGTCATGATGAAAAACCACACGCCTTCTGTTGATTAATTCCGGCCGCTTTCTCTCAACTTCTTGCTTTAATCTCATCAGTTGTTCGCAGTAAAGTTCAGAATCGATGGTCCCACCACACACACAGCATCATCTTGTTGCGAGTTAACCCGGGTTTCGCCACAGTCTGTGAAGCCTGACCGGCCTTTGACCACGACCTTTTTCGCACGTTTTTTTCGTACGTAATCCACTTTTCATCACCGGTTATTAGCTTCTTCAAAAATGGTCCGGTTTCATTATGTCCTAATAACGAATCACAAATGAGTACACGGTTCATTAGGTTTCTTTCAGTGAGCTCGTGAGGTTCCCAAATATCGAGCTTTTTTGTGTACCCAGTTTTTTTCAAATGTGCCAAAACAGTTTTGTGGTCAATTCCCAGTTCTTCAGCTACGTCGTAACTACGGATATGCCGATCTTGCTCCATTTTTAAAAAATGGCATCCATTTTATCCGTAATAGGGCGGCCAGAGCGACGTGCATCTTTGACATTAAAATTTCCGGATTGAAAACGCTTAAACCAAAGGGGAATGCCCACTCTCCATAGTGTGCTGGGCCCAAGATGGACATCAAATATTACTTACTATAAAAATAGACTGTTTCAAATTCTTAAATGTATTAGATATCTAAAAAATATATTGAAATCGACGTCACTATTTTAAAAATTAAATTAAAAAAAAACAGTTTTGAGGTTAATTTTCAATATAGATAAGTGTCGGATTGTGAGATACTTAAAGAACTTTTCTTTTCTTTATGTTTAATTTATTAATTATGATAAGAGAGATGTTCCTAAGGTATTTTTATCCAATGTATGTTTTGAATCTCGGTCAGGTTAAAACCACAATTCATACAATGTTTTTCAGTCGTAGTGTGAAACGTTATTGATCGGTATCCATAATCGAATGTAGCTGTGATCCTTAACTCCTGAGCCAAAGTGGTCGTTGAAGGGAGGATAAAATCCATAAAACAAAGCCAGTAAAATAAATCGAAGAAAAATCAAAACACATCCATTTTGAACGTAAGCACAAGCAGCAAGCGAAATGCGAAGTGTCAGTCAATAATACAAAACATATAAATAAAACATTTTCAGTATTTGAGAATACTTAGGTTTTATTTATATACTTAAAATGTTTACTTAATACGTAAAAGGTTTTGATGCTGGCAATATTTTTCCCGCAAAAATCAAAAACCTTGTCAATAGAGTTACGTTTTTTAAACTACTTATTGTAAAGTGGAGTAGCGTTCATTTGGAAGAAAGTAAATGCATATTTATTTATGACCAAATTAATGCACTAAGTATTTTTTCTCTAATCTATTGTCCGCTTTGGGCCTGAAATGGGCATTCCCCTTTGTGCTACTCTTCACAGACACTGCACTAGGTCCATAAGCATCGCAATTTTTTTTTGCGGCTTGTGTTGCATTTTTACCTTTTTTGTAGTAAATTTTTAAAATGTATCGAGTTTCTTCAGTAGATCACTCATCTTGACAGTACGGAAAATAAATAAAAAACACATTTTCCTAATTTGAATTTGGAATTATTTTTTACTCGCCCGGTTACGCTGACGTAGCCTCTCAAGGCTATCAGCTTAGGTAGGAAAAAAAAGAGACATACATCTGTTTTTTCTTTGTGAATATTCTGTACATCTTGTTGCATAGGAATTTGTAGAAACTGTGTTTACTGCCTAAAAGTTTATCGAATGAATTGTAGGTTGTACAGTCTGTGAAAGAAAGTAGAGATTGCATTTAGTTTCTATATTATTTTTCGTTACCTTTTACTAACCCAGCTGGGTTTACACACATTTATGTAGACTAAAGGTCCCGCAGTAGTCGAAATTCGACTATAATTGGAATTGGAAAATTTCATACTCCTCCGTCCGCGCAATTTTCGTAAAAAGGGATAAAAAGTTTTTGCTTCACGTATTAATATATAGATATATTATTATATAAGATGTCATTAGTTTCCTCTTAGGCCGCTATCGAATCTCGATCTGAAATAAGTTTCAAACTCGCCTACTAACTTTAACGTAAAGTTGATATTTGATGGCGTATGTAGTATTCATCTAAGGTGTCATGTGTTTATTTCGAAAGCTTTATTGTATTAATTGATATGTATAAAAAAACAACGGATTAAATTTTAAAATACCAAACTGTCAATATTTATGAATTAAAAAAATCGTTTGGTCTGAAAAAAAAAGAGTTCGTGTACTTATTATGTACGCGCGTAAGAAGTTATACGTTATTTTTATTAAAATTTATTTTTTTTATTTAAATTTTAATCAATTTGAAAAAAAATCGATTAAACAACTTCCTCAAACACGCATATTGCGCATCCCTTTTCTTGACATCGTATAAATTCGGTAATTCTCGATACGGTTCGGAAAGTTCACCTGCGGCTATATTCAGACTCGCCAAGTTACGTCGGTCGTATTGTAATGAGCGATTTAGTGGGCAACTTCATTCTGTTAATTTTGTGTCACGGTGCGCGCGCATCGTAAAATTTCACTCTCATAAATTTTCATAACGCGCCTAAAGAAGTATAACTTCAAAAAAATTTGTGAAAGTAATTCCATCGCATCGTTCTTTAAATGTTTATGTTTACAAACAATTTTCGAGGAACGGCGTAATTTTCGGAACTACATAATATATTTTGTCTGTGTATATGATTATTGCTAAATTTACGTGACGAAATAGCATAACAAAAATATATACCTAGTCAGGTCATAAATTCTGTCACATGTTTAATGTAAAATAATTGAAACAAGTTTATTCATTATGTAACCATTCATATACCAAAATGAACTTAACAAAACATAGATTCTTATAACACTAAAGTTTATTTAAAATGACCTCCGTAATTTTGAATACAGGCCTTCAATCTGCGCGGCCAGTCCTCTATCGCAGCACGAACGAGGTCCATGTCAATATCGGCGGCTGCCTTAATCAAGGATGTCTTGAGTGACTCCAAATTGGGATGAAGCCTTGAGCACGCCTTTTCCTCCAAGTGTTGCCATATCTTGTAATCTAACGGATTCAAATCTGGACTGGAGGAGGGCCAGTCTTCGTGCCGGATGAAGTCGATTTCACGCGCCGCCAGCCAGTCTTGTGTGCTCTTCGCTCTATGAGCTGGCGCCGAATCTTGTTGGAATACCCAGTGCCTGTTATTGAACATGGTATGAGAAACAGGTTCCACAAGGTTCGTCAGGACTGTATTTTGATACACAACTGCATTCGTTTTTACACCTTTCTCACAAAAATGTACCTCTGTTAAGCCCCAATAAGAAACTCCCAACCATACCATGAGCGAGGATGGAAAATGACCTCGTTGGACACGCGGAATACGGTTGCTCGCTTCTTCACTGCTGTGTGCGTACACCTTATCATTTTGTTTGTTGTAGCTCTCTTCTACGGTAAAAATTTTTTCATCCGAAAAAAGAATTTCCCGATATTTTTTTCCCGCGTACCGCTTCAACAAAGCACGGCATCTCTTCAGTCTCAGGTCCATTAGACGAGCATTCAAACGATGTCCTGTTTTTCTTCGATATGCCCGAAGCCCTAAGTCTTCATTTAACACCCTTTTCACCGTTGTTCTGCTTAACCCCATCTGAAGAGCCAACAGTTTCTGCTTACGTTTGGGATTTCTTTGAATTCGCGACTTCACAGCTTTTATCACTGCTGGAGTCCTAACAGACCGAGGGCGACCACTTCTTGACCTGTCATCTACACTAGAGTCTTCATTGTATCGTTTGATGGTATGATAAACGAATCTTTTGGTTATATTCAAAATTTTCAGTATGTTAAAAATTTGAATTGGCGCGTAACCGCAACGATGCAACGCAATAACTGCAACACGGTCTTCTTTAAACGTCCACTCCATATTTAAAAATGAGTAAAATTCTAAAAGTATACATTTTTTATGTTCATGAACAATTCGAAATTAGAATTCAATAAACTTTTTTGTGGCCAGCATTCTAAAAGAAAAGTTTTTACTGTGTGACAATACTTATGACCTGACTAGGTATATATATTATATACGGTTGCCTCATTTCTGATTTAACAATCCCTTAATTGTAGCAGTAATACATATTTAATTGGAAATCAATAAAAGAGAGGGATATTAAAAAAAAAGTATGACATAGACACAAAAAAAAACCGACTAACGGTTATAGTGCATATTGGATTTTTTTCTACATGACCGGTCTACATGTTTCAGTTTACGTTTTCCTTGGGTCGACTTCGGGACTAATAGAGATGATGACCGCCATGGAGTCGCTGCAGTTATTCGCGAAGGGCGAGTACATGGTTATATTCGTGGACATGATGACGTACTCTCTTAAAGACTCTGCCAAGTATTTGTTGAGTGAGTATACTACGATTGCTTGTGATGATAGAATCCATGGTCATATAATAATGTCTACTGTGCCGAGCTCCGAACAATGATAGCAAAACTTGCAGTGAAACAGCTCCGACTCAAGAATCGATCTTCACAATTATTGCTCTATAATAACGCGAGACCTCATACAGCCCGAGGAACCGTTTTAACTCGACAGGAACTGCAATTAGAAACCGTTCGTCACCCTTCGTACTTGCCAGGCCTTGCTCCAACGGACTACCCTTTTTATCGTGATTTGGACAATTTTCTACGTGATAAAAAATTTTCTTCCCAGGAGGCTTCCCCCATAGAAGTCGTCGTGACCTAAAGGATAAGACGTCCGGTGCATTCGTATATAGCGATGCAACGGTGTTCGAATCCCACAGGCGGGTACCAATTTTTCTAATGAAATACGTACTTAACAATTGTTCACGATTGACTTCCACGGTGAAGGAATAACATCGTGTAATAAAAATCAAACCCGCTAAATTATAATTTGCGTAATTACTGGTGGTAGGACCTCTTATGAGTCCGCACGGATAGGTACCACCGCCCCGCCTATTTCTGCCGTGAAGCAGTAATGCGTTTCGGTTTGAAGGGTGGGCCAGCCGTTGTAACTATACTGAGACCTTAGAACTTATATCTCAAGGTGTGTTGCGCATTTACGTTGTAGATGTCTATGGGTTCCAGTAACCACTTAACACCAGGTGGGCTGTGAGCTCGTCCACACATCTAGGCAAGAAAATAAAAATTAAAAAGGCAGTACAAAATGCTTTCACACGGTTTGTAGAGTCTAGATCACCAGAGTTCTATAGCAAAGGCATAAATGACCTTCTAATTAGATGGCAGCAATGTATAGATAACAATGGTAGATATTTTGATTAAATAAATATGTTAAATCAAAAAAACCAATTTTTTTTTTTTTGTACAAATCGGCACATTCATACTTTAGCCCCTAATATGTACGGATAGGTTTGGAATTGTATAACCTTCTTTTCCGAATTTCTTTTTTCAGAAATCGAAGATCGTTTATCGTCGACATTAATATGTCCGAACACGCCTGAATTTAAAAAGAGAGCCCAGTCGTTACTGGTGATAGCTTCGTCGGAACCATCCCCGGAATATGAAGAGTTTACGGCTAAAGTCAGGAAATACAATTCTCTAGAACCATTCAATTTTCCCGATGTCTTTGGCAGCAAGTACATTAAGGTACGTGCATTTCATTATTATATACTAGCTTTTGCCCGCGACTTCGTCCGTGTGGAATAATTACTCTGGCATAACGCTAAATATTACCTGCCTCTTCATTTACGTAGAAAGTGAAAATAATGCTTTATTTTGGAACAAATTTGATTAGCATAAAAAACCTTGTAATGAGCCAAACTTAACATATAGACATATGCTGTCGCGGACATTTTTTTAGATCTTTTAAAAGTGACTAATTAAAATTGAATTAATTATAATTAAAATTGATTAAAATTAAAAGTTTAACCGTTTCCGCAGTGCACGCAGTGGAAGCTCTCAAAACGGAAAAAAAACCCGATTTTGAAACATTATTTATTGGTGCTCCGCTTGCATTGGCTTAGCGATATTATATAGCCTATAGTCTTCCTCAATAAACGAGCTACCTGACACTGAAAGAATTTTTCAAATCGGATCAGTAGTTCTTGATATTAGCGTGTTCAAACAAACAAACAAACTCTTCAGCTTCATAATATTAGTATAAAATATGATTTGAATTGCTGTATTTAATTTATAATGATAAACAAGACGAAATACGATCGCTTGGCTTTATCAACAAGAAGCTACGTAATTACTATTTTAAAACACCATATTTTTTTAAGTTTGATTGGTGGACACTATGCTATTAAAATATTCTTTAAAGTATTTGATTTTTACTAGTCTTTTTTTAGTATTAATTCGTGTCTAGTTTTTTTTGTCTTGCTCGTGAGATATTTATTGGTCTCTCGGGTATCGAGACAAATTATTTAAAGAGATACCAGGTTCAAATGGTCGTACAAAGTTATTAAACAGTTGACTGAATTACATTTTAATGTTTAAATCGCGGGTGTACTGATCTATTTCAAGAGTTAAGGTTCAATGTAGTATGCGCCAAACGAAATCCAGCCACAGACTTAAACATAACAAAAGTGCGGCACATTCTGAGTGGCTCCGTGTTCAGTGGTCTCTCCCTTCTTAGATAAGCAACTGTAAAGCTCCATATGCGACGCAACCATATTACTGTGGAATCTAGCGTAATAGATGTGTGTTATTTGGTACTGGACAGCGGACTGCTTCCACTATAGACCATTGGCTTATATATGTTCAGCTATGTGACGGAATCTATCAAGGCAATTTTCACCAACTTCCTAACGTCGGATTCACTTGGAAATCTTCAAACATATCAAAGATCGAAGGAAATACACAATAATTTAAATTATCCTAGCCTAATATCCTGACCAGAACCATCACCGAGATAATAAAAAGTTCATTCCAATTCTAGTTCGGGTTGCTTATTAAAGCGCGTTTAGTTTTTGCTTTTTAAACTATACTTTTCTTGGAGGAATTTTCACTTCGTGTTCAAGGCAACAACAGCAAATTATTTTCAAGCAAAGGATTAATACGTATGCGAGTTTAATTGTTTCAGTTTGTATCCATTTACGCTGCGTACTTGTATGATTCGGTGAAGCTCTATGCTAAAGCTCTAGATGAAATAATCAAGGAGGAAACTCAAAAGGAGCCCTTGACGCAGGCCAAGCTAACGAATATTGTCACTAACGGAACAGCCATTGTGGCGAAGATGATTAAAAGTTCGCCATACAAAAGTAAGTCAAATTGTATTACATACCAAGACGATGTCGAGGGATGAAAGGCTATTTGGCTTAAGCGACATTTCACTTGATACGCGACATTTATATTTGTAATTAAAGGTGCCTTTTATTTGGTATTTGCATCAACAGTTCGATGTTTTTAATTGAACTGTAGTTAAGTTCACTCCATTCAAATAGCTGAAGATTTTTTTTGTTATGATATTTTTTCCAAATATTAAACTTTAAATGGCTTTCCTGTAAAGGGCAAAAATGTCGCTTAAGGCTATTTGGTATAGCCTTACTTCATGCCTCGATATAATAAATAAATATGTTTTGACGCTTAAGAAGAAACGCGGGTTGCGTTTGATCCATAAAAATATGCCCTATTTCCTCGATGAACTAGAGCAAGTAAACACTTTTATACATGATCTATGTATATACAGTAGTACACTGCTACATTCCTATATACATATTTTAAATATTATTTGTAATATTAATATGATTCTTCTAAAATTACGAAAATTGCCAATTTTTTCGTCGTTTTTCCATATATAAAAAAACACATTTTCACATGAATAAACTGAAAGCTATACTACATTCTGTAAACTAAAGTCGCTTTTCGTAAATAATTTCAGGATCATAATATTATAATCGGTTCATGTTATACAGTGATAGGGTTATACGGAATGTCGATTTTTACGTTTCATATTATATAGAGTTGGGACTGCAGCTCAAGACTTATCGTGGGTACGCCTTCCGCTATGTGGACTGGCGACCTATTGAAGGGCGCGGGAATCCGCTGGATGCAGGCCGCGTAGGACTGGCCGTTGTGGCGAGGCATAGGGGCAGCCTAGGGGCAGTATAGGAGTGAATGAAAGATAGATAGAAAAACTGCAGCTGTCTCTTTATTGTTACACATAGGAAGTCTCGGGCAGACAACAACAATAGAATTTTTTAAAGTCTGTTTCTCAGTACCAAAGTTTTCTTTTAAGTTATGATCGAAATAATATGATAATTGTACATTCTCTCTATACAGGTGTGTCCGGTTTGACGATACGTTTAGATGATCGTGGCGATTCCGAGGGAAACTTCTCCTTGCTCGCTTTCAAGCCGATCAACAACAAGATTGATAGAAACTGCAGTTACAGTATGATACCGGTTGCTCATTTCCAGCAAAACAGTAAAGAGTTTCCTGTGAGTACCAATTATTTTTACAAGACAGAAAAATAATAGACAAACGAATTACTATTATAAACTGTTAAAATACAAATATAGATTAGAATATGGGTATATAAATAGTTGGGTCACGGACGCTAAGTAAACCGGGAGACTTGATTGCTTGAACGTTTTTTTTTCTTCTACGAGGGCAGCACTGAAAATTTCGGGAATTAACGAAGTGACACAACATTACTATTTAAAAATGTATTTATTGCTTTTCGAAGTATTCTCCGCGAAGTTTGACACATTTTTCCATACGATGGAACCAATCATTGAAGCAACCATTCCATTCGGAAGTTGGGGTCTCCAAAATGGCCGTTTTGTAGGCGTCCACAGCTTCTTCAGGTGATGAAAATCTCTGTCCACGCAATTTATTCTTTATTTTAGGGAAAGTATAGAAATCATTAGGGCTTAGGTCGGGGCTGTACGGCGGATGGTCTAATAATTCTATGTTTTCTTGCTCTAAAAACTCTTTTGTTCTGTGCGCGGTGTGAGAACTCGCATTGTCGTGATGGAGGATAATGCGGCGGTTGCAGTTCTCTTTACGGTGTTCAGAAACGACCTGTGGCAAACAAATGCTAGCATACCATTTTGCATTAACCGTTCTTTGTCCCTCAAGAGGAATAGTCGTAACATGGCCGGTTTTGGAGACAAACGTGGCCACCATTTTTTTTGCAACACTCCGTGAACGAAACATTTTTATTGGCTTTAACTCATTTTCGAACACCCAAACTCGTGACTGGTTTTTTGTTTCGGGTTCGTACGCGTATATCCAGGAAACTAATCTACGCTGCCTACCTACACTGTCTAAAAAAAACTGTCTACCCAATAAAATTATTGTTTTAAGCCATTATTGACTTTGTTGTCGTCACATGTAGGTACGTAGTTAAACGGGAATTAAATATTTGGACGTGGATTTTTTTTCTCAGGATTACAAACTGAATTCTCGTATACCGATCGATTGGCCTGACAGCGTGAAACCGGAGGACGAACCGTCTTGCGGTTTCAACAACGAGAAATGTCCAAGGCACAACTCGCTGATAACGTTGGCGTTACCGTTAGCGTTGACGGGAACGTTGGCGGTGACTTTGTTTTGTGTGTTATTCGTCACGGTCAGCAAATACCGAAAATGGAAGATCAAACAAGAAATAGAAGGTTTTCTTTGGGAAATAGACGCACAGGAAGTTACCGGATATTCCGACAACGGCCTCGTGTGCTCGCCCAGTAAGGTATATAATATTATGTTGTTTTTATTTTATCTCATGCAATCAGTAACGCCAACTACGACACTCAGTATATCCAGTTTTTAGAAAGATTGAACATTGATTGACACTGTCCATTTTTATGAGTAGCAGTAACCACTCTGTGAAATGGGTTGTATTCTCGTCTGCATGTGTACAAAGCAAAATTAACTAGATACGTTTGCATTTTTAAAAACAATATTTTTTTTTTTTCAATATTTGTAGATCCCGCTAATTTCACTAGTTTCAAGGTTTTTTATTTCCGACATTAGGTTGAATAGTATATTTCGTTACAGTTATGTCTAGCGAGCGGTATATCATACGAAATGTGCCCACAAAAATTCACCACGACGGCGCAATACAGAGGGAATTTAGTCAGGATAAAAACATTGAAGTTTTCTAAAAAGAAGGTAATAATTTATCATAAAAAAGGTATAATCTCAAGCACTACCATTAAATAACGAACTCGAGATTACAATATTAATTTAGTTTTAATTAGTTTATATCGAGGAGTGAAAGGCTATTTGGTTTTAGGGAAATTTTTGCAACTTTACAGGAGAGCCATTTAAAGTTTAAAATATCATAACAAAAAAACTTCTTCAGCTATTATTATTAATATTTCAATGGACTAAAATTTATTGAAGTTCAATTAAAAACATCGAACTGTTGATGCTAATACTAAATAAAAGTGACCTTTAATTACAAAGATAAATGTCGCGTATTAAGCGAAATGTCACCCCGTCGATATATAATCTGTTCAGGATATATCTCGGGACATAATGAAAGAGATGCGGCTGCTGCGCGAGCTGCGTCACGACAATCTCAACTCGTTCATCGGCGCCGTCGTGGAGCCGATGCGCGTGCTCATCCTCACCGACTACTGTGCCAAGGGGAGCTTGTATGTGAGTTCTCGCCCCTCAGGCTACCGGGGAATAGATAGGGAATAATAATAATTACTTCGCTATAAGCGTTCGAACAAGTTTATCGAAATTCAACCTAAAGCAGTTACATCTAAGATTTAGAATCGTTTTGCGTATCCTATTGCATCTTTAATTTCATTATTGACATATTTTTGGAACAAATAGGCAACTCGACTGTATATTTTGTTTCATCGTAAACGCTAATGCTTGTAATGTAATACTAATAATGTCTATAGGATACCTACTATAAAAACAAAAATCGTTTTTTTAAGTCACAAAATAGTACTTGACTGTTTGTGTTGTTTCGTATACCTATATACACGTAGATAGAAAAAAATCAGTAGGCAATCTGTAAAAACGTTAACAATTGCGTATAGATAGGAGTGTTCATAAATAAATTAATCTAAGATTTCTCATTTCATTTTATTAGAGTAGATGGCTCGCTGGAGTCACGCTCTTACTGCCTTAGAAAATTTCAACTCATCTAATAAAAGTACTGGATACTTGGATTGTAGATAAAAAGAGAGAAAAAAAAAAAGTTTTCTCAACAATAAATATTCTTACCTAATAGGTAAACGCTTAGATCTGTTGCCTGTATTAAGTAACTTTATTGCTAATTAAGCAATTTTTTTTAAATGTGTGCGACCTTTGAGTGTTACGAGTACATATTCTAAATAATTTGCAGGATATAATAGAAAACGAAGATATCAAATTGGATCAGATGTTAATATCTTTGCTTATTCACGATCTCATTAAGGTATGATTGTTTTTTTCTATGAGTTAAATATTACTGTACCAATCAATGCTCCTTCAAAATTGAGATTTTTGAAAGCGTTCACTTGTCTTTTTTTATTTCCAGGGTATGATCTTCATTCATTCATCGCCTTTAATATTTCACGGAAATCTCAAATCCTCGAATTGTGTAGTTACATCAAGATGGATGTTACAAGTAAGTTCAGCTTTGAGATAATAAACAATATTACCTTAAACGTCAAAGACGAATCGATCGTTTTTGACTATGTTATTCATTACATTAGACTATGTTACTTATAACGTGGCGAATGAGTGGTTTGATGTATTTGTTGTTTGTGTGAAATAAATAGTTTAATTTATCCATTCAGGTAGCTGATTTTGATCTTCGTGAGCTGAAATATTGCGCTGAAAACAAGTTTATTGGAGAACATCAGTATTATAGAGGTGCATGAACCTTATTATTATAATATTATTATAATAAATGATCGGATACTAGGATTGAAGGGCACAGGATGTATTCAAAAACTTTATTGTTTGACACCGCAATAAAAATAGCTAAAGATTGCGAAGCTTATTTTGCATATCATCATCATCATCATCATCATCATTCCTTTCTATTACCCTCTGCTGGGGTGTAGGAATTAAATATTTTGCATATAGTCACATAAATAAAAAATGCTGCTTATAAAGTAAATAGCTAAATATTAATAATAGTCTTAAATTGTACGAGTTCTTATAATTTGCGGCATTAACACAAAGTCGTGACGTGTTACAGGTTTGCTTTGGAAATCACCAGAGTTGTTGAGAGGATTAAACAACCCGAATGGCATCGTGGGCGGAACGCAAAAAGGTGACGTCTATGCGTTTGGGATTATTCTATACGAAGTGATAGCGAGAAAAGGCCCTTTCGGAAATGTCGCAATGGAGCCCAAAGGTGAGCCTTTAAATGAAAACAAAAAGTACAAAATACATTTTGAGTTACTACTTAGCAGTAAGTTATATTTCGTTCTTTTAAAAATATGTATACCGTGGACTAACATTTCAGATATAATAGACCGCTTGAAGCGGCCGAAGTTGGACGGCGAAGAGTTGTTTCGTCCGGACACGAGCAGCATCGACGGCGGCATCGACGACTACATCGTGTCGTGCATGAAGGACTGCTGGGCAGAAGATCCCAACACAAGACCTGACTTCCCTACGATTAGAACCAGACTAAAGAAGATGAAATCGGTACAGTAAGGGAAACTAATTAGTTTATTTAAATCGTTAAGTCAAATGTTAATATCAAATATATCACAGAATGCATTTATTGGTCACGTGCTGAGTGCCACTTTAATTATATTCAATAATATACTGTATAATAATTTAGTATTTGTTAATTCATATTATAATACTGTCTCTTTTACAAAAAAGACTTTTTTTGGGCCGGGGCCGAAATTCCTACGAGGTCCCCGCGCCTAGGGGGCGCGCGGGGTAGGAATGTGGGATTGGTTCGCTCTGCGAAACCGCGGGCCCAAGGATGTTTTCAGGACTCTACCCACTAAATGACTCCCATAAACTCTTCGCCCAAGCGTCCGATCCCGTCAGAGGTTAGAACCAGGATAAGGTAAGGGGCTTACCGCGGTCAACACTACAACCAGACAGCGCAGCTCACCACAAGGACGCCCGGCCGACGGAGCCTTCGGGCCCCCCAGAAGTTGCCACTGGTGAGAGAGCTGGCAGCAAGGTCGGGTCGCCCCTTGACCTTCACCGGGGGGATAAAAAAACACCTGACATGATGACCTGATTTGTACGATTTAAAGATTAGTAATCTAAAGAAGTTGATTATTACTACTACAATGTTTAATTTATATATTGGCATATTATAATGCCACCTTTAAAAGTTTAATATGTGTACAGTAAGGAACGAAATAAGTGCCTGAAGACTTACCGATCCTTCCACTGCCTCGCGCTCCCTGGGCTCAGCGTCGTTTCCGGAGGTGGGACCGTCTGTCCCTTGACTGGTACACGATGAATATATTGTCGCTGGTTCTATATTTAAGCGTGACTTGCGTTGGATAATTTTTGTTTTTGTAATAATTAATGCATGCCGCGGAACGCGTGTTATGTATTCTATGCGACGGCGATCTCTCCTCGTAGGCTTGGAGGGGTTGCTCAGCAAGCTTCTGGTTGGCTAGTCGGCCGTCTACAGACGAGATCGAACCTTACTGCGCCTAGGTTAAGACTTGTGTTGTCTTGAAGATGTAATACATATATTCTTTACCTAATACTCGATACTAATAAAATATACGAAACAAGAAAAAAATCTGTTTCAGTACGAAACAATATGGTACATTATTGTACTTATGGTATATCGAATAATAATATAGTACTTTAGTGTTTTGTTAATTAATATTATTTTTATTACTCTGTTTCTTATACAAAAAAAAACCTGACTGGGTATTTTGTATGGTTCAAAGATTGGTAATCTAAAGTACCTAGTTGGTACTACATAATAATTATAGGCAGGTTATCAAAGCTTTCATATTTTAAAAAAATGCGTAAGCCCATGGATTAAATACATAGTATCAGCAAGTCGGTGAAGTGTACTAAACCAATTTATTCATGTTAATCCTGTTTTTTGTTATTTTATTTATTTGTTATTTGGGTCATGTTCATAACTTACACTGTCTTTACAATACATGCATATATATTGCAAGATACAATCACAGCGAATGTCTGGCATAATTTTAAGTAAGCAGAAATAGGCACGACGGCATTAATTGCCGATGCTGGCTGACAAATGCGCTATATGACCAGTAGAAATACCTAAGTTCACACCTTGAAAGAACGAACACTCCAACGAATACCCCATCACCGAAATCCGAATACCCCATCATCGGATAAGGGGCCATCCATAAAGTACGTCACACGAATTTTAGGACTTTTGAACCCCTCCCCCCCTCCTTGTCACAGGTTGTCACATTTTTATAACCCCCCCCTCCTGATGTGACGTCACACATTTTTTAAATTTATGTATGTATTTAAAAATAATCGAGAGAAAACAGCTATTTTCATTTTTTACTTA
The DNA here is from genome assembly GCF_030269925.1 of Bombyx mori. Classification (NCBI taxonomy): domain Eukaryota; kingdom Metazoa; phylum Arthropoda; class Insecta; order Lepidoptera; family Bombycidae; genus Bombyx; species Bombyx mori. The sequence goes on along the minus strand of NC_085116.1, from coordinate 9,681,202 downwards.
TTTTTATTAAATAATAATCTAATAAAATCAACATAAAGTCCAACATTTCATAAAACAGAAAAAACAAACGACTAGTTAGAAAATAATAAACGATTAATTATATTAATTAAAGATAAAAAACTTAATTATCGAGTGTCCATGGACTTTGGATCCACTCTTTTATATCAGCTATTACTGGTAAATCAGGCACTTCATTTTTAATTATTTATTATTATTAATAAATATAGATCAAGTTTGTAAATTTTTAAAATTTTTAATTCACATACAAACTTTGCGTTTTAGTATTTTAAATTTTAACATGTGACGTCACAAAAGTATTGACCCCCCCATGCCCCTTGTCACACGATGTCACACTTCGGTGATACCCTCCCTCCCCATTAACGTGTGACGTACTTTATGGATGGCCCCTAATGGCCTAGTGATCAATAAATAAGCTTCTATAGAATCAAAGTTCTGGAAAGAGAAAGAACTTTGAGCAACAACTAAATCATTATGCTCATTATAATATCGTTCAATAGTTAATGCTTCAATTTTTTTTGTTACATAAAAGAAAACTGACTCCAACGTTATAAAATGAAAATATCATTAACTTTTCCGAAGCTAATTAATTAAGGATAACTAAAAAGTACTAATGAAATCAAATCTTGATCTAAATTTAAAAAGCACCTCATGAGAAGCACCACCTTTCAGAAAAAAAAGAACCATTAAAATCAGTTCGCCGAGAAAAAGTTCTGAGGTTCACAAAATACAGTCTAATTGCCATCCTACTCCTTTTTTGAAGCCCGTTTAAAAGGACTAGTCTGTAGAAAGAAAATGTGTCCTCACTTTGTGTACCCCTTTGTTTTGATTTTATAACCCTAATCATTTATCAATAATCGGATAAAGCGATGACTAGCGCATCTATTATAAGCTGCAAGTTTTCTCATTTTTTTCGATTTCGTATTTTTTTTTTTTAATACTCTTGTAGGCAGACGAGCACACGGCCCACCTGACGGTGAATGGTTACCGTCGCCCATGGACTTCAGCAATGCCAGGGGCAGAGCCAAGCCGCTGCCTAATTATACATAATATATATAACTTTTTACCAGAGAGGATAAAATTCGAGAATATGAACTATACTTTGCCAAATCAATTATAAAATAATTAAATTTAAAAGGTTTTTGGTATTATTTTACTTAATTCGAAGGAAAAGAAAATTGAAATTCCGAAGACCGGCTTACCAGGACCGGCAGAATCAAAGATCAGAGTCAGACATGATTCTACTCTAAAAAAAGGGCGATCCCACTGATATAGTCAATTATCGCCCTATCAGTATGCTGCCCACACTCTTCAAACTTTTTTCATTGATAATCGAAAAGAGCATAAGAAAATAGAGGAACAGCAATCAATAGAAGTCTTGAAGATTTGAAGATTTGAAGTCGTCGTGGCCTAAAGGATAAGACGTCCGGTGCATTCGTATCGAGCGATGCACTGGTGTTCGAATCCCGAAGGCGGGTATCAATTTTTCTAATGAAATACGTACTTAAAAAATGTTCACGATGGACTTCCACGGTGAAGGAATAACATCGTGCAATAAAAATCAAACCCGCAAAATTATAATTTGCGTAATTACTGGTGGTAGCACCTCTTGTGAGTCCGTACGGGTGGGTGCTACCGCCCCGCCTGTTTCTGCCGTGAAGCGGTGGTGCGTTTCGGTTTAAAGGGTGGGGCAGCCGTTGTGACTATGCTGAGACCTTGGAACTGTATCTCAAGGTGTGTGGCGCATTTGACGTTGCGGATGTCTATGGGCTCCAGTAGCCAGTTAACACCGGATGGGCTGTGAGCTCGTCCACATATCTAAGCAATAAAAAAAATTAGAGCAAGCTCGCTTTAGACTTTAGACGTGGATATCAGAAACCACTCTACGTGGTGTTTATCTATTATCGGAAAGCCTTCGACAAAATCCGACACTCTTTCTTCTATATGGACCGCCTTAAGCTCACAACGCGTTGAAAACAAATATATAGTAATAATAAAGTATTTGCACAAGTAGAGTTAAACTTGAGACAACAGGACCACCGATACCCATAAGGCGAGGCGTGTGTGAGGCAAGGCGACCCACTATCCCCGAAAATGTTTATAGCGATACTGGAGATGGTCTTCAGCAAATTAAATTGGGAAAGAATAAGGCTGAATCTTAATCATTAAGCAATTTCATCAACCATGTAACATTTGACGATATTATTCTACTATGCGAAAGTGCTAAAGATATGGAATCAATGATACACTCACTAAAAACAATGAGCTGCGAAGTGGGTTTGGAAATGAATTTAAATAAAACAAAAATTATGTCCAACAGTATAAAATATCCCATATATCTCGACGAGAAACCATTAGAATACGTAGGTAGATAGTTACTTAAACCTAGGCAAACTTTCCTTTGGAAAACAAAACAATGAATTAGAAGTTGAACGAAGAATTTCAGGCGCATGGAAAAATTCTAGTGACATACTAAAGGGAACCATGCCTATTAATTTAAAAAAGAAACTAATGGACACATGCCTGCTCCCCTCTATCACCTACGGCTGCCATACGTGGAAATACGCGCTATGCGTAAAGAACAAAATCAGATCAACGAAGTATGGAGAGAAGCATTACGAATGTAAAAAAAATACAAAAAATGCCACACAATATCATACGGGAAAAGACAATTTTTTTTTTAAGTTACGTTATGAAAAACTGATGAGAGTGAAATTTTACGATGCGTGCGCACCGTGACACAGAATTAACAGAATGAAGTTGCCCACTAAATCGCTCATTACAATACGACCGACGTAACTTGGCGAGTCTGAATATAGCCGCTGCCCCGCTGGTGAACTATCGCGCATTCATTTTTTAGTAATATAAATGACAAAATTATTATTTATTATTCATACTAAATATTATTAAATTATTAACGTTAAATATTTATTATTAATTATTTAAAATTAAAAAAAAAAAAAAACTTACGCGCGTACATAAGTATACACGCACCCTTTTTTTTATTGCTTAGATAGGTGGACGAGCTCACAGCCCACCTGATGTTAAGTGGTTACTGGAGCCCATAGACATCTACAACACAAACGCGCCACCCACCTTGAGATATTAGTTCTAAGGTCTCAGTATAGTTACAACGGCTACCCCACCCTTCAAACCGAAACGCATTACTGCTTCACGGCAGAAATAGGCGGGGTGGTGGTACCTACCCGTGGGGACTCATAAGAGGTCCTACCACCAGTAATTACGCAAATTATAATTTTGCGGGTTTGATTTTTATTACACGATGTTATTCCTTCACCGTGGAAGTCAATCATGAACATTTGTTAAATTTCATTAGAAAAATTGGTACCCGCCGGTAGGATTCGAACACCGGCGCATCGCTCGATACGAATATACCGGGCGTCTTATCCTTTAGGCCACGACGACTTCAAAATTACTACGACGACGACGACTAGTTGTAGATGCACTAAATTTCTGACAAAAGTTAGTGGCGCTGAACAGGCCATATGAGCGATGACCGTTGGACCTGTAGACTCACGTTATGGCGGGGGCCTGCAGGTATTAGAAAGAAAAGAAGACCGGTAACTCGTTGGGACAATGATATAATAAAAATTGTTGGTAAAAACTGCAAGACAATCGCCAAAGATAAAAACAAATGGAAAAGTTTGAAGGATGCCTTCACTCTCACATAAGAGGCGTTCTTGCATGTCTGCACGCTATATTAATATAACATTTTTTTACATATTTCACAACAATTTTATGAACTGAAGTGACCCGACTAATATTATACACATTATATATTATGAATTCTAATTAGTATGTAATATTATTAACAATCTTTAAAGTTTAGTAATGTCACTTTTTAAAAATACGAGAAATAAGCCTTTTTTTTTTTATTGAGAAAAATTAAGTATCACAGTAAAATTTTTATTAACAAAAAATATACAACTAATATACAATACAGGTCTACCTTAACATATTAATCATATAATGAAAGTAGTAGATCTCTTAAGTATACAAACATTTGCACACTAGCAATTGCAAACAGGTTTAAACAAGCTTGGTTTTTTTTGGCCAAATAAATTCAGACCCCACCGTTAACCACAATATTGAGTGAAAATGTCCTATAGTGTTAAAGGTTGGCATTTAATTCATATCTTTACATAGGTCTGATCATCAATCTCGATGATATCTTGTCTATCATTTCTTTCTTTCCAATGCAAATATAGTACACACCCTGTTATGATAACTATAATTGCAGTTAGTACAAAAACACTTTTGAGAATCACTTTGCTAGGTGTAACAAATAGTTGTGCTTTCCATTGAGATGGATCATAAGGTGGCACAGGTATTACAACTATTTGAGAATTTGGAATAATTTGAGTCCAACTTTTGGAATAGCCAGATAGCCCAACATTTAGTGTATCCACAAAGTTTGGTGTTCTGTCAAGACCAAATATGGAATAAGGAAGTTGTAAAGCAAAATATGCAGACTGCGGTAACTGTGCACAAACACCTGTTCTATAAGTTCCTTCTTGGGACCAAGTATTGTATCCAATTTTCGGTCCTGGTAAATTAGTACCTGAAAATTAATAAAAACTATTTATAACAAAGAAACCAAACAGCAGTTAATAAAAAAAATAACTTGTCCTTGAATAAAACTTACCAAAAGTAGCCTTTCTCTTGTATAAAGTAGTGTTTAAGATTGGCACTATAGCATTAGTTAAGCCAGTGACCACAATAACCTTGATAAAGTTGGTATCATATTCTAACTCATTTCTAAATGAATGCATTGTGTGTGTTTGAGATGTATAATTTTTCTTAACATAAATTATATCTAAAACTCCATCCATATAAAAATCGTAAAAAGTGGCCATTACAATATCATTACCAAATGAATCAAACATATCCCAGTGTATTTGAAATGTTCTGACGAATTTACATCCTGGTAAATTGCATGGTATATTATGAAGTAGGAACACTCTAGTGTCATTACTGTGGGTCGGACTTAGTACCATTAAAATATCAGGGTACCCATCCATATTGTAATCACCACTACGCATTGTAATGGTGTCTAAGTAAATTTCATCTCTTGGAGGAGTAAATCTCCATAACGTTCCTTTGCCATCATTAAAGTCCACTTGGAGATCATGCCACTCAATATTGTCATATATTAAAATAGTGCTGTTGAAACAATCAATGTCATAACATACAGGTATAGCCAAAAAAAATTCTCCAGATAAAGAAACATCTAGAAACAATGCCTGGCCATAAATAGCAGCATGGCCAATCAAAAATTCAATACTACAGTCATACTTAAACCCATTTGTATCTTCATTCAGCCACACTTCAACTTCTGATGTGGTAGTTATCAAGAGATCTGCTGCATCATCATCATTTACGTCCAGAAAAGAATGCGAGTGAGGTTGTTTGATTTCTTTGTATAATTTTTCATCTCCCATTGGTTTTTCTTTGGGTTTGTTACGTGACTGGTCAAAAATCCAAAACACTCGTTTGCCCTCAACATTGATACCAAACAAATCTAAGATCATGTCTCTATTGTAATCCATGACTAATGGCTGTTCAAATGTTATTGCTTTCGTTTGAAGAGCATCAGAACAATTTAATGTGGGCATACCTCCCCAAAGTATACTCACATTGTGAAATTTTGAAGTATTGTTTACATTTTGAGTGGTCAATAGTATATCCATGTAAGCATCTCCATCGTAATCTCCTGGTACAATACTAGTGATAACAATATCAGAAAAGTTGCATGCAAATTCGGATGGCCTTAGAAAAGGCTCTTTGTCATATGCAAGAAAAACGTTGACAGTTGAACTATTTTTAATAACGAAGGCGTCAGTTAATTCGTCAGAATTAAAATCACCGAATGCAGCTATAATTCCTTCGGAATATTTTCCAAACGAACTGCTAGTAATATCACTTACAAAAGAGCTTGTCGACAAAATTACATTAAATAACAAAATAAAAATTGTGTACACCATTTTCGAACATAATCTTATCTGATAAATTAATTTATGTGTTTATGTGTTTTAGGTAAATATACGAATTGGAAATCTGCTATTGAAATTTTACACTTTTGTCACTAAACTTATTTAAATGCTTTATGTCACATATTATGTACGGTACATTATTTACTAAACTTTGTGACCATGTTACATTTTTTTTTAAGAGATTTTATGACCTGGTAACTAAGACCTTTAAGTCATTGCTTATTTTACTTTATATTCTTAATTTTATGAAAAATGATAATATGGAGTGAAATGAAATGAAGATGATTAATTTAAGACATTAATCAACTGGGATGAAATTTAATGAAATGATATGGGATGAAATATAATCGCAGTAAAATGGTGGTCATTTACTGAGATTTTTTCAGTGGACTTTTTGGAGGAACCCGAGAAGTTACGTCCAGCAGCTTTGTTTCATTTTCCCACATTTGTGCACTTTCACGGATATTAAACAGTTAATAAACCACCGTTATTACACATTTAAACCTGAAGAAACACTAAATAGACAAAATAAAACAAATCACACAACTTCACTGCTCGCGTTCCCGCCAAAAAGTCCACCATGTTACATTTACGAATTACACCATAGATTATACACTTAAAATTACACTTGTCTCATCTGTGAATTGTTAATGAAAAAATATCTATACATACCTATTATTTTTTCAATGTGTCGATATTTTTGATAGATATTTAATATTTCGATATATCGATAGAAAAAGCCAAGTATCGAAAATGTATAAAAATCGATACTTTTTTCAGATCAATAATCATTCATATGTTTTAAGATGAATAAATCCTAAAAAAGAATACTTTTTTTATACTAACACATCTTTTTCAAAAAAATATAATGTGTGTATTTTTTGTTTTAGGTCGACTCGCTTTGTGGTTTTAAAATTTGGTTTTTAAGTTTCTTAAAACTACGTTTTATAAAATTTCTTAATAATTGTTCTTGATTTATTAAAATTTAAATGAAAACAAATATTTTCTATTAAATCATACCGATATATCGATCGATATCGGTATTGATATTTTCAAAAAATATCGATACTATATTTATTTATCCATACATCTCTAGTTGTCTGTTTATGATGCCGGCCACTGACATGCGCGCAAATATTCGTATATTGTACGAATGTTTGCGCGCATGTGAAGGGCCGTCAAACATTCATTCGCAAGCTTAGTGGCTGTGCAAATGGGTTCGGAACTCAATTTGCGAACCCGTTTGCGCTTCCTCCTACACTTGTTTACGAATGTCTCACGAATTTCTCCTCCTTTTTAATTCGTCACTAGAACATTGAAGAGAAAAAGAGTTTTTAATTCTTTGCCAGACATCCTTAACAGCCATGCTGTTTTTATGGGATTTCTTTTGATGAAGATACGCTACACAGTAGACGTCACGATCTATGAAAATAGCGAAACGTCCGTTGCCTTCGCAATCCTGGGCGCAACTGGTCACACGAATGTGTGGGAGACTACGCGAAGGTTCGCGGTTCGCGCGCTTTGATGTCTGTTAAAAAACCGACAAAGCTGGGAAAACCACGAATGCAGCGAAAACTTTGCATAATCATTTGCAAATGTCGTCCTACACTTGCGGGTTTGCGTATTCGTACGAATGTGAGTGACCGGTATTAGAATAATTAGAAATCACTGAAATTTCTATAAGCTTGTTAATATTCAATATCATTAAAAATAACTGAATTTATTAAAACCGCACTAATCTATTGAGTAATTGGCCGTCTTCACTGACATTTTTTTGTTGAAGTATTGTTAAAGTTTGTTGAAGTTGTCAATATTTTTTTGAACTACTTAGGAAATAATTAGACAGTATAAATGTACCTGTTAACAAAACGCTAGTAAATACGGCCATTGCCAGCTGACTGACAAAACCGGCCCATGCGCAATGTAGGCGTAAGGTGATGGTTTGCTTATTAGATAAAAAATAATTAATAATTGGGAATTTAATTGTTTTTATGATCGAACAATCACCAATAGTCGTCGAACAAACGACAATTGATCAAAATTAATTAATCTAAGATATCTAGTAAGGGGGCCGACTTAAGGGTGATCATTTGTTTAATTAAATATAAATAAATAAAAGACGAACAAACCATTTTTATATTCGAACATTAACGACCAAACGACGAACAAATAGTTAAAAATAAAAAAAATCCGAAAATAAAAAAAGAATGGGGCCAAATTCAGTGAGCCGGTAGATTATACACATAATACTTGAGATATTAAGAGTAGTTTGGTTATTTGATTTACTTATTACCGATAAAACGGGGTGATTAGGGACAAATTCCAACTTGATGAACAATTCTAAGGTAGTTGTTGATGTTTAAAATGTTATATCAGGATCAAAATGATTGAGTCTGAGAGATTGAGGGTATCTTTGTTATCCAATTTAAAGCTTTTAAGCATTCCTTTTTAGCATTCCAGTTTAAGCAAAAAAAGCAGAAATAGGTGCTATCTCTATTTAACCGGAAATTGCGGTTAATGGGGACGAAATTCGTGTTCATAGAGTAAATTGCTAGGGCTGACACTACTTGGTTTTAATTAATTAATTAATTTTGTTGCACCAATAAAGTGATCGCTGACAGTCAAAAAACTGACAAAAGTACATGGCAGATGTCACCTCAATTATGGTGCAACCGACGGTGCATTGAGAACAAAAATAAAAAAATAATATATAACTAAAACTTGAATACATTTAATTACTTATGATTAATTTATATTTACTTGGGACTTCTAAATCTGCGACAGATTTTTCCAGTAAGTTGTGAGACAATTATAAAAAACATCTATTTCATCACTTAAAATTGTCGGAGACCGCGCTACCGTGGACATTATCGTAGTCCCAAAGGATTATGTTTAAGGGAGAGTAAGCACCTAAATTCAAACGAGCGGGCTTTCTTTAAAAAAAAAATATCTTATAAAAGCGAGTTTATATTTCTTCGTTCTTGGTAAGTACTTAGAGGCTGATATTTTTATGTAGATTAAGAGATTAGGTGTGTCGATTATTCTATGGATTAATCAGATCTTTTTTGCCACGTACCATCCGGCTATGGAATGAGCTCCCCTCCACGGTGTTTCCGGAGGGCTATGACATGTCTTTCTTCAAACGAGGCTTGTGGGGAGCATTAAACGGTAGGCAGTGGCTTGGCTCTGCCCCTGGGATTGCTAACGTCCATGAGCGACGGTAACAATTCTCCATCAGGTGGACCGTAAGCTCGTCTGCCTATACGGCAATAATAAGTTAAGTTAAATTGCTTAGCTATTTCAACCAAAGACTTATTCCCAATTTCATAGGCTTCTTTTGTTGTCTTTAATATCAAGGGATCATATCTCTTATAAGGCTTTGCACTCTTTGATACGTACACGCAGAAGATATATCTATAAATAGAAAACAATACGTAACTGATAATATAAATATTTGCCAAACAATAAAATAACACTGCATTGATAATTTTGAATAAATTTTCTAGACAAAAACATCATGAATAAACCAGATTCCTACCAACACATTTAAAAAAGATTGTAATAACTACGTAGACAACCCTACAAACCTGTACCTATTTATACTTAGGTCGCTCCCATTTAACTTATTCTCATCCCAAGTGACCCCTTTTTCGTTGTTATTTGTACCTGAGACATCCCCATTATTTCCAAAAACAACAAATTTTTACATGTATTTTTATATTATCAAAAAACATTAAAACCAATAACAACTGAGTTTTACCTATAATATATATGATGGTCCAAACACTAAACGTTTATAAATCACAGTCGTCTTCTATTATTATCAAATAAATAAAAGAGAGCAAAGTTTCTAGCACTAAAATAATTACCACCACAAGAAGTTAATTTGAAATGCGATTTTTTATAAGTTAGCCTCTATTATCATGCATATTCAGAGATGTTTTGTAAAGTTTCAAGATTCTACTATTACACTATAAAAAATGGAAGATTTTGCAACGGTTTAAAAATTAATATTGAGCGTCGAAAGATTTCCTGGTTTTGTCCCCATTCACCTCTCAATCCCTAGTCACCTCATTTTACGGTACTTTCTTCTGGGAGTCACTATTTTTAATCCAAAGTAATGAAAAATACAGGTGAATGAAGTTAGCCCCTCAAAAAAATTTTTTTTTTCTATTTTATACTTCTTTTCTATTAATTCGTTTGTTCATCACTTGTTCTTGATTGTTCACTGTTAATAATTGTTTGTTCTGCATTTATTTATTTAAAAAAAATATTTAAAAATATATGTACAAGTTAGCCCCTCGATTGCAATTTTTAATATTTTTTCGTCCTTAATGACTCGTAAATATTCATTTTCGATTGTTCTTATATAAAACACGTTTGTTCTCTTTCGAAATTACTCGTTTTTTGTTTAATTTACTATTTGTATTAGTTGAATAAATGTATGCAAAATATGTGTACTGCGCATGCGTCAACTATAATGCCTAAACTTTCTACGCGGTTTTAATCGTGAAAAAAAAAACAAATATAAATCCTGAAGGAGCAATTAATTGGTATAAGTTTAATTAAAAAAATTAAAAAATAAATAAATGAAATAATGTACATTGGCGTAAAGTTAGACCAAATACATTTTTTCCATCCTCCTACCTATCGTTATGAAGGTATAAAAAAGATAGGGAGTTCACATAGGTAATATAAACAAATAAGTAAATAATATGTTCATTATTTATCTTTCAAGAGATAATGTAGGTATACATTATAATAACTTTTTTACACAGTCGAAATTATATTCCTAACATTAGTAAAATAAAATTTTTTTTTTTATAGGTTATGTATTGAAAGTGTTGGAAAATTATTTCATGTTTTAGCTGGAAAACCACATTGAGAATTATATGCAATACAAGATAATGGGCTCCATCAAATGAATTCGAATGAAACCAAACTGTTTACCATCCAAATTCGATTGTCGGGCAGATAGAAAACGAAAATTCACTCAAAGTGAACCTCGGCCTGCATTTGTGAAACGGCAAAGACTCATTATTGTCAAGGAGATTGAAGAGACGACTAAAAATGAGATGTGTTATATTATTATACCTTTGCCATCTTGTAGTCAAGGTAGGTGTAACTGTCAATAATTAGTAACACTCACAGATCTCATAATCAAATAACAATATCAGAAAAAACGAGAATAGTTAGTTAGTTAGTGGAAGTAGCTAAAATGGGCAAGTGGACCTCAGTTCCTATTACATAAGGTACTCGGAAGTTTGTGATAATGAAAATTTATCACAGTGTAATATCACTTACTTACTTTAACAGTGAAGGAAAACATTGTGATAAAACCTGCACACCTAAATGTGCTTAGGATTTTCTTATGTGTGTAATCCACCAACCAGCACTAGGCCAGCGTGGTGGACTAAGGCCTAAAAACCCTCTCAATGGTAGTGGAGGCCAGTGTCCAGCAAGGGAATATATTATATGGGCTGATGATTATGACTAGGAAGTTACATACTACTACTACTACTACTACTACAGTACACATATAATCCTATATATTTTTTAGGAATATAATTTCGACTGTGTAAAAAAGTTATTAAAATGTATACCTACATTATCTCTTGAAAGATAAATAATGAACATATTATCGATAGGTAGGAGGATGGAAAAATATATTTGGTCTAACTTTACGCCAATGTACATTATTTCATTTATTTATTTTTTTATTTTTTTAATTAAACTGTATACCAATTAATTGCTCCTTCAGGATTTATATTTGTTTTTCTTTTCACGATTAAAACCGCGTAGAAAGTTTAGGCATTATAGTTGACGCATGCGCAGTATACATATTTTGCATACATTTATTCAACTAATACAAATAGTAAATTAAACAAAAAACGAGTAATTTCGAAAGAGAACAAACGTGTTTTATATAAGAACAATCGAAAATGAATATTTACGAGTCATTAAGGACGAAAAAATATTAAAAATTGCAATCGAGGGGCTAACTTGTACATATATTTTTAATAATTTTTTTAAAATAAATAAATGTGGGACAAACAATTATTAACAGTGAACAATCAAGAACAAATGATGACCAAACGAATTAATAGAAAATAAGTAGAAAACAGGACAGAAAATTTTTTTTTAGGGGCTAACTTCAGTCACCTGAAAAATATTCGGTTCTCAAATATTAAGCGTATAATCTATGATTCGGAGTCCTCTGTCCTCTCTCTCATATTATGAAAGGATTTTTTTTGGCTAAAGCTAAAGTTTCTTATAATTCTAAAATATAAATAATAGTGGTAGAGGTGAAGCATAATTCAAATAAGTGCCGTCGTAACTATCAGAGGCTTGTTAACATTCGAACCAGTATAGACAAACAAAAGTATCTTGTCGCCATTCCACCAAAAGAAATGACCGACGGAGTTCAAATACTCCGACGCAATCGACCCGGCACCAAAGCCAAGGTATGCACAGCAAATGTAACTGAATTAAAACAGGTATTGTGGCGTTACTTATGTGCCACCATCATATATCAATTAAAATTATTTCAGGATTAAACCCTAAAAGTAGTTTCTATTGTGTTTATTATTTTAATTAAGACTCGCGAATATCGAAGAATATTCTAAATTACAATCATTGTTCTAATCAGGACTTCTGTCGCTGGCCTGATGAACCCTTTGAAGAAATGGATAGCACATTGGCTGTTCAACAATTTATTCAACAAACTATTCGACGTGACCCTTCGAATCTCGAAGCTATTTTGAAGATGCCAGAGGTGTTGGATGAAGGTGTTTGGAAGTATGAACATCTAAGGTATTTTTCTTGTGTTTATTTATAACTTACAGCTTGTTCTAATGTAATAGAATATATTCTATCATCTTGCTGCTGAAAGAACATGTTACACTGTTAAGATGTAATTTGGATTTACTTATAGTGTTTGGACTAAATTATATTTGATCAATATAATTATATTGTTAACCTTCTCTCAATGGCTGAACTTGTAGTTATTTTAAGTTAACTAACAGTGTAGTAAAGATTTTTTTATCAATTTTACTAGATGTTACATATTTACTATACATTTTTGTGTATGTATTTGCAATTTAATATAATTTTCATTCTACCTACCACTATTTACTCTGCACTACCTTTGGTTGACTGGTCGAGTATGCCTTAGGCATTTAGTCCACCTTTGTAAATGTTACATGAAGTGTAATAAATAAATAACATATTTTACAGACAATTTTGTATGGAGCTCAATGGATTGGCTGTGCGCCTACAAAATGAATGCAAACCTGAAACATGTACACAAATGACTGCAACAGAACAGTGGATATTTCTGTGTGCAGCACATAAAACTCCTAAAGAATGTCCAGCCATTGATTACACACGGCACACTCTAGATGGAGCAGCTTGCTTGTTGAATAGCAATAAATACTTTCCAAGCAGGTTTAAAATTTATATATTCTTATAATATTATACAAACCAAATGTTCTTTAATACAGTTAAATAAAACATTAATTAATTTTTTTTAGGGTGAACATCAAGGATTCATCAATTGCCAAGTTGGGATCTGTTTGTAGAAGGGTTTACAGGATCTTCTCACATGCATACTTTCATCATCGTTCAATTTATGATGCATTTGAAAGAGAAACTCATTTATGCAAGAGATTCACATATTTTGTAACAAAATACCCAATAATACCTCAAGAAATTCTAATTTTACCTAAACTTGATGATGAAGTACCAGCTGGTGAATCAGAAGCTTGAAATTTGTTTAAACAATTACAATTTAAACATTTCTCTGATGGAAAACAACATTTAAATTGAATTTATTTATTTACATACTTGTGTTTCTTCCACTACCAAGGTTAAATTATATATTTAAATTTAGTGTGAAAAATTGTGTACACCAATATAAATTAAATTATTTATATGCATTAACACAATACAATGTTCATTCTACATAGGTTTATGGTATTGATAGATCTGTAAATCAAGTATAAATAAAATGTGCACAAACATTCATTTATTTGCCAATTTCACTTATTGGATTCACACCTTTTATTACAAATATACACATAAATAATATCACAAAAAACATTGTGTCTATTATTGTTGAAGAAATAAATATTTTATTACAGGATAGTAATAGAAATTCATAGGAATTAATAGTTCACAGAAAAATATTTAATTTTTGCTATTTTGAATCTGCTTGAATACCTTTTTTCGTTTTGAGTGTAGTTGCTGTTTTTTATTTGGTTGATTCTCATTTTGTTCCCAAAACTTTTTTCCATTTATTGATTGACAACTAAAAGAGAATACAATTTGTGATTATTTACATAACCTACATACTTTGTCAGATTAATAATAGAGAAATAAATACTAAAATATTGCAGGAAATGAATTAGGTTTAATATAATAGATGGTGAGATTTTTGTGATTTGATTTTTCATCTAGTTTTGCCTATTTGCATAAAATAATATTTAAAGATAAATTAACAAATGGTAATAGTTACATATATCTAAAGGAAAGCTTAATTCAACAAAGATGATATACTTATTATTGTTTCGGTAATAAAATGAATATAAAAATGTGTTAAAATGTATATACAAGACTTGTTATGACAATCAATGTATGTAAAAGGCATACAAATTGAAGAAGGCTATTAATCACATATACTTGAAATTATATGTACTCCTAAATACCCATATGCAATGCCAGACTTTTAAAAAACACCAAGTTGCATAGGACAGCCTATCTATCTCTTAATCTAACTAGCTTACTATGACTCTGCAATGATCATCCTGCCTGTTCCAACAGCATAGCTGTCATTAGAATAAAGATATTCTATTGGTAATTAGTAAATAATATAAAATACGGCACATGAGAAGCAAAAATGAACTTCTTAATTTTCAGATAATGGCCCACAGACTTATATACATTGCAAGGCACATATTTATGGCAACAGGCAATAGTTATTATGGACACAAATTGAAAATGAAATAACTCACCCAAGTTGATTAAAATCTTTCAAAGGTTCACTTGTTAAGAGAATATGAATAGCAGGTATTTGGCGTTTAACTACTAACGTTTCTAAGCCTTCAATTTTAGGCTCCCAGTGTTCTTCTACTCTAAAGGGAAAAATCGATGTTTAATTAGAAAATAATGAGATTTTTTTATTTAAACAGATAATGATTTATCATACATTTGGTACAGTAGTTTGGTCACTTGGTGCTGAATAGAAAATTGCCTTTTTATAATTTCTGCACAAGATATTGTTTTGGAGATAGCTGCACCAACACCGCTCCAAACAACTGCTGTTGCTGTTTTATCTTCTAGTATGCCGGTTACGTGGTTTAGGAGGTTTGACATCTTACTTCCTCCTCTGACCTGTATCAAATAAGTAAATAATAATGTATATATAATTATAATTTCTTTATTTACTACATAAACTCTTAAATCATGACCTAGAATACTATTTACATATTTAACAAACTTAGAGATTACGCAGATGGCATCAACAATATAAAATTAACCAATGATCTTCACACTAGGCATAGCGTGTATCGTGAGGACCAAAATGCGATTTACGATGTATATAATTGACCTCAAAACGACATCACTATTATTAATAATTATTACGCTCAAAAACATGCGTTAGAAGATTTAACATATAAGATAATAAAAAAATTTGAGTATTAAAAATAACACATCAAATAATTACTCATATGTGGGGAGCGTAGACATAAACAATTATAAAATAAATTAATAAGAAAAAATAAACAAAAAGATACAAAATTAAAAAATCTACTGCTATTTCTTGTTTTTAATTAAGTTCTCTGTGTCCATAGAGTTCAATGTAAGCAACCATTTTTTCACTAGTGGTTTAGCTTGCCTGACCGTTTTGTGTTTTAGGTTTTCATTACAATGTCTGATTTAAATAAATTAATATTAAACACCCTAACCATCAAGTTTGACTCTTTTTTAATTAGAGTTTGCGATGTACCTGCATCCAAAGGAAATTATCAGGTAAGCCTTCAATGGGAATTTTATCTCGTTCAAACTCCTGTTCAACATTTTTGCCTTTTGTATAATTTTCCATTAGTGGTGATAATTTATACACAATACATTTATTATGTATGATATCTGAGGTTAAATCGTTGTGTTGAGGTTATATTTACGATTGTTTGTTTGTTTGAATTCGTCCATTAGACAGGCAAAGGGAACAAAGTTCATACTGCAAAATCTTTTGTAACAAATGCTGAAGCCTGTCGCATGAAAAGTGAAATGGACGGAAATTAAATTAAATTAAAAGAAGTGAGGAATTTTTGGGCGAGAAAGCGAGATACAATTTTTTTTACTAATTTAATATTTCTTGGAGTTTAAGCGTAGCATAGTGGTGGCTTGTTAACCGCTTACGATCTGTGAACGTGCAGAATACTGCAGAAGTGTAGGATAAGGTGTTTAAAGTCGTCGTGGTCTAAAGGATAAGACGTCCGATGCATTCGTATCTAGCGATGCAACGGTGTTCGAATCCCGCAGCCGGGTACCAATTTTTCTAATGAAATACGTACTTAACAAATGTTCACGATTGACTTCCACGGGGAAGGAAATAACATCGTGTAAAAAAATCAGACCCGTAAAATTATAATTTACATAATTATTGGTGGTAGGACGTCTTGTGAGTCTGCACAGGTAGGTACCATCACCCTGCCTATTTCTGCCATGAACCAGTAATGCGTTTCGGTTTGAAAGGTGACAAAGTCATTGTACTGTTGATGACCAACTGAGACTTTAGAAATAACATCGTGTAATAAAAATCAAACCCGTAAAATTATAATTTGCGTAATTACTGGTGGTAGGACCACTTGTGAGTCCGCACGTACTGTAGGCGCGCGAGTTCATGTCCATCCTGAGAAATACGGTAGTGCTGTGACCTAATTAAATATGGTAATGTAGATAATAACTACCGATTTAGTCAACAGCTGTCGATTTGGTTTAATGTAACTTAAGGTAATTTTGCAATTTATGGAATAAAATAAATGTGATAAGTAATTACTTGTTTATTTCTAATAGAGAAAAATATTTTTTAAATTCCTGTTCAATCACTATCGAATGAAAAGACAACCGACAGATCAGAGTCGGAATCAGCATGTATCTTTATCTCTATCTGAACTTATTGGAAGCGGAGTAGTCATGGTTAAATAACACAATAGCGTTAGCGTAAATTTTCGATATCGTTATCGTGCGTTACAACCGTGACGGACAACACTCGACGTCAGACAAATGCGGGGAGACGGGTGAAGGTGGGGCGGGCTGCCACCGCGCGTCTCCTCTGGCCTCGATGGACATTAACTCGCGCGCATACAGTGTACACACTACCTAAATGCGCCACCCACCTCGAGATATAAGTTCTGTGGTCTCAGTATGGTTACAACGGCTGCCCTACCCTTCAAACCGAAACGCATTACTACTTCACGGCAGAAATAGGCAGGGTGGTGGTACCCACCCGCGCGGACTCAGAAGAGGTCCTATCACCAATAATTACGCAAATTATAATTTTGCGGGTTTCATTTTTATTACACGATGTTATTCCTTCACCGTGAAAGTCAATCGTGAACATTTGTTGAGTACGTATTTCATTAGAAATATTGGTACCCGCCTGAGATTCGAACACCGGTGCATCGCTCAGCACGAATGCACCGGACGTCTTATCCATTAGGCCACGACGACTTCAATAGGCCAAGACGAATTCGTTGGTTCTTCGTGGTTCTTCTGGTTCCTTCAAAAGGATGACTGAAGTCTCAGTAAATCTCCACTATTTTACTGGGACGTTATGACATGTCATTTAATCTCGTTTCCTCCGATTTCATCTCAATAGATTAGTATCTCAAATAAAATACGATACGTCGTCGTCGTGGCTTAAAGAATAAGACGCCCAGTCCATGCGTATCAAGCGATGCATCGATTCGAATACCGCAGGCAGTTTCCAATTTTTCTAATGAAATACGTACATATCAAATGTTCACGATTGATTTCCACATGGAAGGAAATAACATCGTGTAAAAAAAATCAGACCCGTAAAATTATAATTTACATAATTATTGGTGGTAGGACGTCTTGTGAGTCTGCACAGGTAGGTACCATCACCCTGCCTATTTCTGCCATGAACCAGTAATGCGTTTCGGTTTGAAAGGTGACAAAGTCATTGTACTGTTGATGACCAACTGAGACTTTAGAACTTATGTCTCAAGGTAGGTGGCGGCATTTACGTTGTAGATGTCTATGAGCTCCGGTAACTATTTAATACCAGGTGGGCCGTGAGCTCATCCACTCATCTAAGCTATATAAAAAAAAAACCATTTCATTCTGGGCCATTTTCATATAACGTGTATATTCCTTAATTGAAGATTTTTTATAATCTCGATAGTGGCAGAAATAGCATTTCAAGACGTCAATTGCCATACTGAAAAGAAGAAGAATTTAGGTGACTTAATACAACATCTTAACTATTGGAGAAGATGATCAGAAATAACCTCTCAGTGATGATAGAAATTTTCTGAGAGACTTAATGGATTTTGAAAGAACACGGGAAGCAACTTTGTATATTTTTTTATTAAGGTCGAAGTTTCAAGTGTATGATGGCCATCCTACCATTCAAGCCCGAACCTATGATCGTTTCGTTTCGATCGTTCTCCCAAGAAATAGGCAGGACGGTCGGACAAGATAGTCGAGGGATTAGGTGTATGAAGTGAGTACAAAAGGTACAACGACCATCAAGAATAAGGCCTGGGAACCTCAATTTTACCCTAACCTAACCAAAGTAATTGTGATGAAACGCTAGTTCGACAGTTAATATTATATTTACAATTCTGACTTCGATCTCAAGTCTCAAGATGGTTGGCAGCATTCTCCTTGTGATGACGGCCTACGGACTCAGGTAGCACTTCAACGCCAGGTGAACTTTGATTTCGTTCGCCCATTAATATTGAAGGTTTGACACAATGTCATTCCCTCATCGCGAAAGTCGATCGTGAACATGTGTTAGGTATGTAGTATGTCTAGAAAAATGGATACCTTTCTGTAAATATTTTTTTATACGAGAACACCGGGCGCCTTATCCATAATTAGGTCTTTAAGAGCTAAAAACCAAATTTTTTCAACTCCATTTACTGACCTAGAAACTGTGAAGATATATATATATATGGCTGTAAGATATGGATATATGGTAAGAAAATAATTATTAGATTTGAATTTCCCCTTTTAATACAAATAAGTAAGTAAGTTATCAAAGTAACGCCGACGCACTAATGTTCATAAAAAATATTGTTAGTCTGGATCTTAGGGGATCCTTTAAAATATTTATAAAAGATTATTACCATGCCCAAAATGTGCTTAAAATTTAGAAAATGTACTTAATGTTCTAATAATTATCTAATATATTATTAATATTAGGAAACATATTGTTTTACTAATAAGTGTGCGTAAACCACAAACACTATTTATTTGCATGATTAAAAGATTAAAGGTTATCGAAGGAGTTGTAAGTACAGAGCAATTGCGTTATTTATGTCAGGGCTATCGTACAATAATACCGTTCGAAGTATTTTCCCGTTTTCCAGTTAATTAAGTTTCTATCTAAAAGCACTATGCAGTGTTCTCGAGTTAAAGTAGCGTTTTTATTTTTATCTGTTTTACCATGGACTATTATGGCAGCGAAAAGACCGTTCGTTATGGATGAGCGCTGGGTATGTGCTGTTAAGGTCTCATGTTTTGATTGTTTGAAATTATCCCAATGCTCGTGGTGTGTAAAAGAAAACAAATGTTTCTCAAACGAGTTGTGGGGTAACAAAGGCCTCTGCGTAAACGATACTATCGAATTTACTGATTTTGGACGTAAGTACAAGCTCTTAGGTAAGTTTAGTTAAAGACCTCTTTCGCCTTACTCCAGTTTTTTTTTTTTTTTTTTATATTGCTTAGATGTGTGGACGAGCTCACAGCCCACCTGGTGTTAAGTGGTTACTGGAGCTAATAGACATCAACAACGTAAATGCGCCACACACCTTGAGATATAGTTCTAAGGTCTCAGTATAGTCACAACGGCTGCCCCACCCTTCAAACCGAAACGTATTACTGCTTCACGGCAGAAATAGGCGGAATATTATTATTTTTATTAGTGAAAAAAAAACACCTTTTTTTCAAGTAATAGAAAAAAAACATCATAGCACTGAAATTTCCAGTTTATCATGAAAAAGTTCTTAAATAGATTTTATCACGAATTCCTGTAATAGGATTAATTTACTTAAGCAGTATCAATGTAGGTATTGTGTGCAGGAAAATTTATTACCTACCTAATTGCTCTACTATACCAAAATAATATAAATGGGTTTTTTTTACGCCGTGTTATTTTCGAATACCTATAGAAATATATTAGGTAGGTAGGTATATTAAGAAAGAAAAATGGTTAAGATGAGTGAAGAATGTCTTACTTCGTGAACGTAACCAGGAAGAAGCCGAAAAGGACACATGAGCATATTCTACTCTCTCAAAATCCGGCAGTTCCCATGAAAGCAAAGAACTTTAAAAATAGGACTAATACAAATTGATTTTTTTCAATGTTCATTCATACAGGCACAGGAAAAATCTAAAACGTCGTCCATTTATTTATGTATTTAAAGATTTTTTATTGCATATATGGGTGTACGAACTCACGGATCACATGATGCTAAGTGGCTATTAGAACCCATAGACATTACGATGTCAAAATCGCCACCTATTTCGAGTCGTGAAGTTGATGTCTTAATTGTATTGTATTAAATAAAAGCCGTCCCACTCTTCCTGTGAACGCCTCGCAACAGAAATAGACTGTAATTAGTACCTACCTACCCGTGTGAGTTTATGGGGCTTAGAGTTCGTCATACTATGAGTAATTAAGCCAATTTATATATTTCATGGGTTTGTTAAATTGCACTATGTTATTTCGATGGATGACGTGAAAACGTCTAAAGTAAGTACATATCTTGGTACCTGTCACGAAATTTGAACACCGGCACCGTCGCCGCGTCGTGTCACTTATGCTGGGAGTCGTACAATTTAGGCCACGACTACTAAAATAATTATTAATTTTAATACGGGCTCAAAGAATATTCGGTAGACTGCTCGGGTAAGCAGGTAGGTATTGATTAAAAGTTTTATTCTGTAATCGTTTCAAAATGAATCGTTTTCAGACTAGAGGATCTTGCTTATTTATCAGATGTAAGGGCACGCTATGGCACCAATTTGTCTAGGTGAGCTGCGGTATTTATGTTGTGCGTTTACAGATTCCGGGAACGGGCCTCTTCTGTCGAGCCTGAAGTTCATTTAATAACTAATGATGTTGTTTTTTCAGTTAGTATCGTAGAGAACGCACAATGTTCATGTCAGAGCAAAGAAAATGAAGATAATTGCTTCTCTCCAGAGGTCACGAAGGGATTGAAATGCTCTGGACGGGGAACCTGTGTTTGCGGTCATTGTGTTTGTGATACTGATGCCGCTAATCCTTCTAAGGTAAATCGATGAGGTTTTAAAGTATGAATATTTAATGTAATGTAGTTTTTTTTATTGCAAAGATTGGTGGACGAGCTCACGGCCCACCTGGTGTTAAGTGGTCACCGGAGCTAATAGACGTCAGCCACGTTAATACCGCGGCTCATCTCGATACCTGAGTTCGGAGTCTCCATTTTTACAGTATAGTAGTTACCTATTTCTCAATATTGCTTTCATTATCTTTATAGTACTTTAGTTGATAAAAAATATTTTTTTTTTATTGCTTAGATGTGTGGACGAGCTCGCAGCCCACCTGGTATTAAGTGGTTACCGGAGCCCATAGACATCCACAACGTAAATGCGCCACCCACCTTGAGATATAAGTTCTAAGGTCTCAGTATAGTTACAACGGCTACCCCACCCTTCAAACCGAAACGCATTACTGCTTCACGGCAGAAATAATTCTAATCAATGTTGTTATCAAAAGCGGTTTTGACTAATAATATTCACTGTTATGGTCATTTTGACTGGTTCAGAATTTTGATTGTAACATAAATGTATGAGACTTATGGTATTTCTATCTTGATAAATTTAAGTTCGTTTCGTTTTATTATATAATATCTTATATTATATTTTAAGAGATTTGTATCAAAATTGCGAATCACTTCGTATATTTTTTGTTTTATAGATGATCATGGGGGAATACTGCGAGTATGATAATTTCTCCTGCGATGGGCCAAAATGCACCGAAGGCCCATATCACATCAGCCAGGTGTACGAAAACGACGGGTCATTTAAAGTATACAGAGACGACAGTTTAGTTGAAAAAGACTACTCTTCATAATTTTTGTAAATCATCTACTTCAACGCACCAAAGAATAAGAAATAAATGGAATATCTTAATAGTAATACGCTGTTGTTTTTCAGAAAACCCTTTATCGGCACTTAATTTCCATAAAACAATCACTCGAGTGTCTATAAGAACAATTTTAATGTCGTTTAAATCAAGCAAAACATCTTAAAACTAATAATAATAAGTTTTGAACTATTTTAGGTGCTTATAAATTAAAAATCATTCATAGTATTATGATATATATTAGTGGAAAAAAAAACTTCGTTTAACACTACAAGTCCGACTGGCGGGCTTTTGTGAGTTTTCGTGAGTTCGTTGTTCCGGGCTGTTGGCGAAGATGATATAGAAATAATGTTTACGCCGATTTGGTATGAGGTTTTAATATAAAAGCGACACAATAACTAAAATAAAATACAAAATGAGTTGAGAATCGTACACTTAAACTAAGACTCGCAATATTTTACTGGTCGTCGTCGCGCGCGCTGAGGGCGTGTGTTTTCGCGCTCAGAGAGCTCTGTCTCAGCGGGCGGTAAGGTGGCGGCGGGGGCGGTATCGCACGTTCGGAAATTACGTTCCGTTATATCCTCCCCCTCCGAGTCACTAGAACGCCTCGTTGGTGGCTCGGCAGAAACAACAAGGCGGGGCCGTCCACGCAGGCGCCGAGGCTGTACTGGAGCTGAGACCTGACCGGTTTGATTATGATACGGCTTCAAATGAGAAGCATGAAATTTCCCTAAAACCTGCGAATTCAAATCAGTAACCTCATAGGTAGTAGGACTAACGATATTACTAATCTGGTAGGGTCCGTCACGCTTAGGCATGAACTTCTTCGTTCTACCTTTGGCGGCATCACTTAACAAGTGCGTAGAGAGAAGGACTAGATCACCTACTTGGTAACTGGGACCAGATAACTGAATTTTGTCGGTTTGCTACTTCCTATCATCCTGATGATGTTCAGCGTAAGGCATTGGGGCTCCCCCTGGTCTGAAGACATCCTCGTTGCACTGCAGAAGAGAAGCTAGGCGGTTAACGCTCTGGAGGACACAGCATAGTTCCCTCGTCTTCTCTTAAGAAATCAGCAGCAGAACAAGGCGTGAGGTCACTGGGGTACTCGAACTCCAATGGAAAAACTCGTTCAGAACCATGGTAGCGCCATGTCGAAGTATGGAAGTCGATGGCTAAACCAGCTGCTACTAAAAAGTCTACACCCAATAATGTGTCATTATCCTGGGCGTCCGGAAATACGACAAATTCCACGGGAATAACTTTACCCGGTAATAATTTTACATCAAGTGTCGTTGTCAGCATTTGTCGTGTTTGCATTGAACCATCGGCGAGCTTAACATGCATAGAACTACGCACAAAAGGTTGATTATGCTGTTGCAGTAGGGCGTAGAGTGAAGAACCGGCAACAGTTCGCTTGGCTGCGGTGTCGATTAAACCTCTACCTCGGATTCCTAAAATCTCTATACCTAAAATAGGTCGTCGCGCGTTGCCATTTTGCGAAGAAGTTACAGACGAAAAGGTGACAAAACTATCACAATTAAAATTTGTGGTCCCTTTAACCGGTGCACATGTTTCCAGGTTGTGTCCTGAAAAATTTTTGGTCACCCTACTTTTATTATCGAATTCCTGGTTTTGTCCTGAAAAAATCATGGTCGCCCTAGTTGGTAACGGACCACGTGATGGACACTGACGAGAACGTTTCGTTTTCCATTTATGTCTATTATTTACGACGCACTGATTAACACAAAATTCCCTAGGAGATACTGATTTCAATTCGCTAGGTACATGAGTGCGGTTAAAACACTCCCCCTGCTTAACAGGACGAGATAAGTATGTAAACAAAGGCGTATCGTCGGAACGCGGCAAATTTGAAATAATTTGTTTATCAACACGTTTATGGGACGAGTTTACATTACATTTACGGGCAAAATTATTATTTACGGGGGGTGTACTTACATTATTAAGTGATACCAAACTTGGCTGAGCAGTGTGTAGCGATGAATTAACATAATTTGGGCGCTCAGTATGAACACTACTGGATAAACACAAGTCAGGTACAGCCCCAGTAAAAACCATAGGTAAACTTGCCAAATTACTCACCTGGGCGGACGGCTTACCAACAGCTGATGTCTCAGCGGTCGTTGTACTTCGCGATCGTGTTCGCGGTATTTGAATAAAATCGACCGCGCTAAAATTTGAACTACATTTGGAACAATTAGAACGTATGACTCCGCTCGCGCCGCAACCGTAACATTTAATATTATTTACTTTACTAACTACGTTGTCATTACTGTCATTCGCGGTTTGTTTTAATAACAATTTACGACACTGATCACGCGTATGACCGTAACTTTTACAATAAACACAGTATCGACGTTTCTCGGGTTTTTCGGCGGTCGGAGTGGCGTCGGCGTTATCGCCTGACGAACGTTGGCGCGGGGAAACTTCTACAGCGGCCGTAGGTACACGCTGCGTTGCAGGCCGCGGCGGCTCGAGTCGAGCGCGGGCGGCGGCGGCGGCACCCTTTGATGTCTCGGCGACGGCGTTTGAAGTATGCGCTTCTTTCGTAGAATCCTCAATACTTCGTGCTTTTTGCAGGAGAACATTGAAACTGGTGATTTCCTCTCTACGAAGGCGTTTACGAATTTTATGATGCAATAATCCGTATATCATATCGAGCTCCACTTTTTCACATAGGTCGCCTCGAGGTAGCTTCGCGAGGAGTGCTCGAGCCCTGGCGACAAACAGGTCGGTTTTCTCCATAGGCTGCTGGCCGTCTGCGAATAGGTCGACATAAATTCTGTGGGGTGGGCGGCGATCACCCAAAGCACTTCGTAGATTTGAGATGACGTCTTCCCATGTAGAAACTTGATGCTTGATACCCTGCCACCAGGTAGCGGCGGTGTGTGTCAGCAACATGGAAATACCTTTTACGGCTACGTCATCGGGAACATTGGCGGCGTCTCTGTACGATTCTATTGCGTCGATAAAACCTTCTACTGACTCGTCTGCGCGTCCGCTGAATACAGATTTGCAGCGGCTGAAGTTGTTGGCGGGCCGATGGTCGAATGTAGGAGTCGCCGACTGCCTGACGCTATCTAACAGCTCCCGGAACGCGTCTAACTGCGTTCGTTGAAGGGTGTCGATCAGCATGGTGATGTCTTCCGGGCGGAAGCAAACACTGGCGGGCGGCGCGTCACTCGACGGCGCGTGGGGTGGCGACGCGGCTCTCGCGTCGCGCTCCTCGGAGTTGGGCATCTTCTTCGGCGGCATTATTTGACGACGGTTTAGTCGGTAAAGTCAGGAAAACACAAATCGTTCATGCAGGCACAATAATTTCTTATAAATATCACTTCACAGCTAAACGTTCGGGCGCCATTTTTAACACTACAAGTCCGACTGGCGGGCTTTTGTGAGTTTTCGTGAGTTCGTTGTTCCGGGCTGTTGGCGAAGATGATATAGAAATAATGTTTACGCCGATTTGGTATGAGGTTTTAATATAAAAGCGACACAATAACTAAAATAAAATACAAAATGAGTTGAGAATCGTACACTTAAACTAAGACTCGCAATATTTTACTGGTCGTCGTCGCGCGCGCTGAGGGCGTGTGTTTTCGCGCTCAGAGAGCTCTGTCTCAGCGGGCGGTAAGGTGGCGGCGGGGGCGGTATCGCACGTTCGGAAATTACGTTCCGTTATATTCGTTAAAAAGCGTTTACCATGTTAAGCGAATGTGTGTGATAAAATTAAAACAAAATGCTTTTCTTTTTAATACGCTTTTATTAGCTTCAGACGTATATGTATGTGAGTATGTAACGGAATCTTTGAACATGATTTTGACCCCCTTCAAAACAACGGATTAACTCGAAATTTGGTATACTTATTAAGGAACGATAACAGTTCAACATTTAAAAAAAAAGTGGAAAAATTGAAATTTAACTAAAAAATGAAAAATAAATAATAGTTTAAAAAAACTAACAAAATACGCTTTTATAGAAAATCCAATTAAAAAATGGAAAACAAATTTTAATGAATTTGAATTAAAAATAGTGTAAGAAAAATCATTTTATTGTAAAAAAAAGCGTGGGATGCATGGTATCAGTAGTTATAAATATTTTATGAACAGATATGATATGGTTAATTTGATAATATCCTGAAAAGCACCCCAAATTTATTTTTAATTTTTTAGTTGGATTTTCTATAAAAGCGTATTTTGTTAGTTTTTTTTAAACTATTATTTATTCATTATTTAGAAAAATAGACGTAATCATAATTTCAAGGTTTTGTAAATGATAGCGTTTATAACAGTTAAATTAAGAACGGTCTGTGTAGGTATTCGTTGTGTGGAACGACTGAGCCGGGAACGAGAGGTTTTCAGAAGAAGCGTTCGAGCGAAGAAGCCTCGCTCAATTAAGAAATTGATATCAGCGGACGTCTGTCGCGGATGGCCCATCGGAGTCGAGTGCCTGCCCGTTATGGGTACGCGAAATTAGATTTCAACGAGTCTATTTTTCTCTCCGACAACGAGTTCACCTTTTATTTCCTCAATATTGAAAGTTCGTTCCGAGACGACATAAAAAAAATACCGAAACGAAATTATTAAGAACTTTACATTTAGATTTGTAGGTACAATGCTAACGAATTTTTTTTTATTTATTAAATACTAGCTGACCCGGCAGACTTCGTAGTGCCTCAATCGATAAATAAAAGACACATCAAGGGGACACATCAAAGGAAAAACAAAAGTGTTTTTTTTTTTAATTCCGAGCATTTTCATATTTTTTCACCTTTTAAACCTTCTCTGGACTTCCACGAATAATTCAAGACGAAAATTAGCCAAATCGGTCCAGCCGTTCTCGAGTTTTAATGAGACTAACGAACAGCAATTCATTTTTATATATAGAGATTAAAAAACGAGAGTTTTTTCAGTATCAAATTCAAAAAGAAACCCTACTAACTAACTACTTTAAGTTTGATCGCCAAAGTAGTAATGGAAATAATCCGAAAAAACCCTATCTGATTATGTCTAGAGAAATGAATGTGACGCATCGAAAGCTGACTCAAAACTTCAGCTTATAATAGGTGCGCTAGTCATCTCTTTATCCGATTATTGATAAATGATTAGGGTGATAAAATCAAAACAAAAGGGTACACAAAGTGAAGACACAGATTTTCTTTCTACCGACTAGTCCTTTTAAACTGGCTTCAAAAAAGGAGTAGGTTGGCAATTAGACTGTATTTTTTGCAAACCTTAGAACTTTTTTCTCGGAGAACCGATTTTAATGGTTCTGTTTTTCTGAAATTTAATCCTTCTCATGAGGTGCTATTTAAATTTTGATCAAGATTTGATTAGTACTTTTTAGTTAACCTTAATAATACATATTTAATTAACTTCGACAAAGTTAAATAATATTTTCATTTTATAACGGTGAGGTCGGTTTTATTTTAAACTAGCTGATCCGGCAGACTTTGTAGTGCCTCAATCGATAAATAAAATACCTAAACTTTTGTACAAAATAAACTTAAAACACACAAAAGGATTCCGTCCGACGGGGGACACATCAAAGGAAAAACAAAATTGTTATTTTTATTTAATTCCGAGGATTATCATAGTTGTCTACCTTTTAAACCTTCTCTGGACTTCCACAAATAATTCAAGACCAAAATTAGCAAATTACCAAATCGGTCCAGCCGTTTTCGAGTTTTAGCGAGACTAACGAACAGCAATACATTTTTATATATAGAGATTATTATATTATGTTAAAAATTTGAATTATTGACTATTGAACAATATTTTAATGAGCATGATGATTGATTTGATGCTCAAAGTTCTATAGCAACTTATTTATTGATCAGTAGGCCATTATAAGAGTTCGGTGATGTATGATTTCGGGTATTTGTGTTCGTCCTTTCAAGGTGTGAACTTTGGTATTTCAGCTGGTGATATAGCGCATTTGTTAGCCCGCATCGGCAATTAATACCATCGTGCCTATATCTGCCGCGAAGCGAAGCGAGTGACACTTCAGTTTGGGTTGAGACTTCACTCATCGCGAAGAGGTGGTTAAACCTTTTAATAACCACCATGTTCCAAACCGAAAATGTTCTTTCATCAAATCCTGGTTATAATGCTCGATCTATACAAACATAGCTTTAAACGAATGTTTCTGACCTGACGAGAACTGAAAACTTGTTGTTTTCTAGTCCTGATCTTAGTCTACATTCGATAGTCTCTTTAGGTTTGACATTATTGCATGCTCTAAGCATCGTGATAATTGGGGTGTCCCTAAAATCCTTCCATAAGATTTTCAGTGACAAGCTAGCAAAACCTTGGAAAAAGTACGATTTTCAAAGTTAAACGACTTAAATTCGAATTAAATTCTATATTTCAAATTTCATTATAAAATTGTGTTCACTAACGCACACTTCAGTAATAAATATTTCAGATACCTAATAAAAGAACAGAAAAAAAAAACGTTTTCCTTATAACACTTGTTATTACAAAACTAAGCATTAACTTCGTTAACATTTCAATCTAAATCTTAAATGGGAATTAAAATCGTTATTTTATCCTCCATTTCCAATGAATTAAATAGGGATGACTGTTCGCGGCAAATTAGCATTCCGATGGTTAATTTAAAATGTTGAATTTTAGGTTTAAATCAATTTGTGTTTCGTAATTGCGGTACTGGAATAAGGGCGATAGAGTTAATGGCTCCTGCCGCTCGATTCGATTACGGAAGGAACGCCTAAATTGTTTTAGAGTCTGTCGGTACAGAGAGAGCCGAGAGAGAATGTGTTCAAACAATGTAGTACGAAATAGGCTTGTAAGTTATTTGTTAGATTAGATATGATTAATGCGGAGAACTAATTCCGACGTCTTCTACTGTCTGGGAATGGCAACATATTTGATATAATATGAAGCTGTAAAATTCGTGAATTTATTGGTAGTTATATTGTAAGCGCGGCTAGAAACAACTATTTTGTGTGTACAACTTTCAGTGTAATTGCTTAGCTTATGTCGCTGAAATGTTTCACCCCGATTGAAATTAAAGACTGGATCAAACACCTAAGTCCTCGTAAGGCTCCTTGGCAAGGACCTCTTGTGTGTCCGCACGGGTAGGTACCACCACCCTGCCTATTTCTGCCGTGAAGCAGTAATGCGTTTCGGTTTGAAGGGTGGGGCAGCCGTTGTAACTATACTTAAAATAATAAATAAATAATAATAGGTGGCGCGTTTACGTTGTAGATGTCTATGGGCTCCAGTAACAACTTAACACCAGGGGGGCTGTGAGCTCGTCCACCCATATAAGCAATTTAAAAAAAAAGGCTCCCGGTTCCGATGGTATATATAACCACGTCATTGAGCTTCTACCCGTACAACTCATCGTGATGTTGGCATTTATTTTCAATACCGCTATGGCGAACTCTATCTTTGCCGTGGAGTGGCAAGAAGTGGACGTTATCGGCATACATAAGCCCGGTAAACCAAAAAATCATCCGACGAGTTACCGCTCGATTAGCCTCCTCATGTCTAGGCAAACTGTATGAGCGTCTGCTCTACACACGCCTCAGAGACTTCGTCTTATCCAAGGGCATTCTCATCGATGAACCATTCGGATTCCGTGCAAATCACTCATGCGTACAACAGGTGCATCGCCTCACGGAGCACATTCTCGTGGGCTTAACCGACATAAACCGTTATACACGGGAGTCCTCTTCTTCGAAGTCCCAAAAGCGTTCGACAAAGTCTGGCACAACGGTTTGATTTTCAAACTTTTCAACATGAGCGTATCGGACAGTCTCGTGCTCATCATACGTTATTTCTTGTCGAACCGCTTTTTTCGATATCGAGTAGAAGGGACCCGCTCCTCCCCGCGACCACTTACAGCTGGAGTCCCGCAAGTCTCCGCTCCTATTTTTTTTACTAACGACATTCTCCGGTCGCCCGTATTTCGATTAGGCTATGCGTCATGATAATCGCCTTATCGTTGCCGCCGCTGACTACTCCCCGAATTCTGATCACGCAGGAGCCAGTCACCGTCGACACCCTAGACACGTCCGTACTGATCCATCAGATCCAATAACATTTTGTATTAGACGCCTTCAGCTCTAATACTAGGAGCAGGCTTAGGGGCCCCGGTAACCGTACTCATCGAACTCGACAAAGAGGTCGATGTGCAACCTAACCCATGCATCAGCCCGCTGAGTTTCTCTCCGGATCTTCTCAGCAGGTCGCGATTCCAATCCGGTAGTAGGTTTATGTATTCTTCGGAGGCGTTCGGGCGCCTGTTAGAGAATCCCACCCCTTCTGGCTGAGCCTTTGCTCGCCCACCCGTCCTGGTGAAACTGGAAAGGCCTCCGGGTCACAAGTAATCCTTCAATCATAAAAAAGTCAACATATTTATTAATAAATAGAAAACAAATTATTCAGAAAATTACTTAACTTAATTTTTTTTTGATAAAAGCCATCCTATATATTTATTTATATTCATGTACTTACCCAAGTACTGCCCTATTTTATTTTCAACTGAATTTAGAAAGTACTTATTGAATAATTCGCGCCTGAACGTGATCGGAGTCGGTAAATATAGATGAAAATGTCAATGGGACCGGAGATATAAACGTACAGATAGATATCGCAATAGCGGCCGGGTTCACACATAATAATATTCTATTGGTATTCCGGAGTGAGGAAGAATGCACATTCCGAGACGGGCGCCTGCTCGGCGTTGGTACCTCCCTGACTTAGTGTCGCCGGAACTCGAACCACCCTCAGCCTGACACACGTATTTTTTTATACATCTAAAATAGACATGCATAATTAAAAGTATTTTTACGATTTAATAATTGTTTTTTTTGTAATTTTTTCGTCACTGTTTTCGTGGTCACGGACGCCTGAAGCCTGAAAAGTATATAGACGATAGTTCCAGAAGATAATAATGCAATTTTATTAGTATTTATTATTTTTATTTATTTATGTACACACAGAAAACAAGACACAGTACAGAGTAATAGGAAAATTATGTACAAAGGCACTGCTTATTTCTTTGAGAAATCTCTTCCAGCAGACCTGCGAGAGGATAATGAGAATAATAATAAAAAGTGATAAGTGTGTGTAGAACAAATAACACATAACTAAAATAACAAATACAACATGAGAATTATAGCACATACCCATAGCAAATATTATAAGTAACACAGTAACACTCGTATATGCGAAGAGTATAGAACCATGATCATTCGGTTGATGAGAGATAAAATTGTTTGACCTTGTATTTAAAAACAGAAGCAGACTTACAAACTCGGATGTCAGCCGGCAACGAATTCCACAGTCTGACCGCGTGCACAGTAAAGGAGTGAGAATAGAAATTGGTTTTGTGGGAAGGGAATAACAAAACAGAACGTTGGTTGGACCTGCAGGGAGCATCAGGAGAACGAATGAAAGAGAATCGCTCACGTAAATATAAGGGAGAAGTGGGCTTATGTAGGATATTGAATAGGAGACATAATATTCGAGTTTATTAGTATGAATAAATGAAACGTAAAAGTCTAGAATTTTTTTACAGAACAGGTAACTACCGTTTTTTTGTGCACAATTTACAAATGTTTAAAAGCATACCCCTTAAACAGGTTATGTATTTACTTTAAGTTAATTAGAGTTCAACGTCACTAAGAATATCTCGATACACGAACTCACAGACATTTAAATTACGCTAACGCTACGTAATATGTTCTTTCTGTCAATTAGTTTTTCATCCATTTTCGTCATTTAAAGAAAACCATTTCCGAAAATGGTGTGCCTTAAGGTAAAAGTAGGCACAAGTGTCAATCTCAAAGGCGCAATTGTGGAATATTCTGGGTGAAAGCACGAACCCTGTATCCGTGAATATTCATGATGGCCGCACTTCTAGACCCTTGAAAGGCAGCAAGTTCTTTCCACCATCTTCGCGCTATTTAAATTATTAATAGCAAATTCCGTCAGGTTGGTTAGAGAGAAACGAATTTTAGGTTGATTTAACTAAACGTTTATAAAAACTGTATTCGCTTTGGTTTTTAATCCTCCTGTTCAGTTACGTATTATCTGATGTATTTTTAAAAACATCTAAACTTTAGAATCTGTAATTATTTTCAACTCGATTCAGGACGAGGTTACGTAATTGCTATAAAATATTATGATATGAAAATGATTAACAATTTAATAGTTCAAATTATATTTGTTGATTCTAAAATGTGAACTGTATTGTGTGAGATTAGTTTTAATCATGTACCTAATTGAGAAAGTTTCATCAATTTTCTATCATTCTATGGGGCGACTATGGTAGATAGCAGCAGGGCCTTGAAACTGCGATAGTTTAAGACAAATATTTTTGTAAATGAAAACTATCGACATCTTGTAGCGGATGCCCCTAAACTTATATGTTGTTAAAGTTAAGACATTTAGTTGTTGTGTAACTAAACCCATAAAATAAAATAAAATCAACAAATCATACAAGACTTTATTTGCTGAAGACAAATTGATTGAATTTTATCAATTAGTGGTTTCTGTAAATTTACAAAACCTTCATTAAAAATAAAATATAGGATAGGTAATATGTTACTGCCATCTACAGGAGCAATGAGAAACGAATCGAAGCGAAGCCATGTAGTGGCCGACGCCCGTAAACATTTTTGTTGAGTGATAGAGTCGCTTATCTATAACTAATTTATCTGTACTATCTATGGGTAGCAGCTTGGCTGTGTCCCTGGCATTGCAGACTATTCCATTTTTTTTTTTTTTTTTATGATTGAAAGTTTACTGGTGGCCCGAAGGCCTTTCCAGTTTCACCAGGACAGGTGGGCGAGCAAAGGCTCAGCCAAGAGGGGTGGGATTTGCTAACAACTGCCCGAGCGCCTCCGCAGGAGACCTAACAACTCAAGAGCAATTGTTTCGCGAATGAATCTACTACCGGATCGGAATCGCGACCCGCTGAGAAGATCCGGCGAGAAACTCAGCGGGCTGATGCATGGGTTAGGTTGCACGGTTACCGGGTTACCGGGGTCCCTAAGCCTGCCCCGAGTATTAGAGCTGAAGGCATCTAATGCAAAGGTTATTGGATCTGATGGATCCGTAAGGACGTGTCTAGGGCGTCGACGGTGACTGGCTCCTGCATGATCAGGATTCGGGGAGTAGTCAGCGGCGGCAACGATAAGGCAATTATCATGACGCATAGCCTTATCGAAGTATCGTTCCGACGCTTACTTCATGTATTTCCGAATTGATTCGAGGCCCAGGTCGTCGTGTAGGTCAACGTTCCTCACGAACCACGGAACCCCGACAGCTAACCTGCAAAAGCGGGATTGTAGGGATTGGAGGGTGTCTATGTGTGTGCGGGCCGCGTGAGCGAACACCACACTCGCGTAAGTCATGACGGGCCTTATGCAAGTTTTGTAAAGTGTCACCTTGTTCCGAAGGGACATTTTACTCCGCTTACAGATCATGGGGTAGAGTCTACCGAGAATAAACGCGGCACGGTCACGGACTGATTTTATATGCGGGCGGAATGTCATCGATGCATCCAGGGTAACGCCCAGGTACTTGACCTTCCTGGCCCAGGGTATGGGTTGTCTAAAGAGAGTAATCGGGGGTGTGAGATTCCTCCTCCTAATCCGGGAGGAAATCCGTGTGGAGCTTCCCCTCTGAAATAGCACCGCAGTACTTTTCGCTGGGTTGATGTCTATGCGCCATTTTCGGAACCACTGTCCTAGGGCTAGGGCTGCGCTCTGAAGCTTCTTTGCGATTAGGGACTTATTTCTACTAGAATAGTAAACAGTCGTGTCGTCGGCGAATAAAGCTAAATGGGTCGGCGGCGACCGGGGAATATCGTTGACGAATAAGCTAAATAGGAGGGGTGACAGGACAGAGCCTTCGGGACTCCAGCTGTGAGAGGTCGTGGGGAGGAGCGGGTTCCCTCGACTCGATATCGAAAAGAGCGGTTCGACAAGAAGTCCCGTATGATGAGTACGAGACTATCCGGCACGCCCATGTTGAATAGTTTGAAAATCAAACCATTGTGCCAGACTTTGTCGAACTATTCTAAGTATTGGAGTATCTAACTCATACAACTAGTATCACAAAATAAAACTTCGAAAAAAGAAACATTTTCATTCGAATAATCTAAAATCACATAATAGGCAGTTTTTCTCAAGTGAATAAACTTAATTTTGAAATCACCCCATAAAAACTAAAATCGAGATAATGTTAATAAGACATAATTTATTTGAATACCTAATTCTAGTAGTGCTGTATCACAGCAAGCTCATTACTATTTTTCATATTATTATACTAATAAAATCTGGATTTTAATTTTTTTAAATTCCCTCAAACGGTACGTCTCATCAAAATTTTCGAGCTCCAAGCAAGACTTGTAGGATTCCTTAACAAGTTTTATGTTTTGGTACCTAATATAAGACGTAAAAAGAGGCTCAACTCATTGGTGTTGATCTTAGTTTACCCATTAATAGCTCTAAAATATACATATTTTAATTTCCTTAAGTGTGTAACAACGTAAAGTATAAAACGAATTTTAAAAAACGCTTTTTATCTCTCGCCGTTGTAGTCATAGCACTTCATAGTTAGTGGTCACCGCTATTGAGGCACACTACTGGTGGCAGGACCTCTTGTGAGTCCGCACGGGTAGGTACCACCACCCCGCCTATTTCTGCCGTGAAGCAGTAATGCGTTTCGGTTTGAAGGGTTGGGTTAGTCGTTGTAACTATACTAAGACCCCTGAGACCTTAGAACTTATATCTCAAGGTGAGTGGCGCATTTACGTGGTAAATGTCTATGGGCTCCAGTATCCACTTAACACCAGGTGACCTCGTCCACACATCTAAGCAAAAAAAAACGCCAGAAATATCAAAGGCTACGCCATGGTCATAGCCAAGTCTCTGCCTACTGCTTATTTTCTTATTTTTTGTTGTTCTTTCTCCATATTTTCTTGCACTGTCATCGGAATCTAAGCTATGATTACAGAATTTTATCATATAGAGAAGTTTAACTTCAATAATAAAATTCCACATGACATCATAGAAGACAGTGATTTATTAATAAGGTATTGAAATCGAAATCGTTTTTTGAATCCCGATTAATGACTACTTTTATTCGATGAAGAATAAAAAGTTGAAAATCCGCGAAACTATACTATTTGGTTTGCTATACTAACTGAATGATCCTGTAGTATGGGGAAGGTACACTGTCAAAATTCAAAGTAAATAATAGCATGCTTGTCACCTTAAGCGGTGTTTTAATAAAATGTATAGTAGTGATCATTTAATAAATATAAAAGTTTCTATGTTTGGATGTATAATATTACACAATCACGCAAAAATAGGTTGAGCATATATGGCTGAAATTTCCCAAAACTATAGCTTAACAACTATGATATGAACACATTTTATGTGTACTTATTTATGGTAAGTGATAAATTTATATAATATGGTAAATTAGGCGCATCGAACAACGCCAGGTAGTTGTGGTGTAATAAAATGTACGTTTATTGGTTCGTGATTTTATATCCCAATGAATCGATATTTCGACTGATAATTTAAGCATCAGAGAGTGATACTCATTCCGATAGAGGCACCCGTCACGTGCGGACGTGCTCATCGACCACTCGATCGCCCGGTCTTTGTTCGCCCGGCTTTTGTTAGCCCGGCCATTGTTCGCGCGGCCTGTGTTCGTGGTACATCTGCCGACTAAGTGCTCTTTCTGGAAGTTTTTATTTTTTTTTGTTTCCTTTTGTTGTTTCTGTGTCGTGGTACATCTGCCGACAAACTGTTTTCCTGGAAGTGTTTAATTGTTCTGTTTCTTTTTGTTATTTCCGTTTTCTTGTGTTTTTTCTTTGTCCTGTAGTAATCGTGCCGCATCGCCACCTGTGTTCAATAGAACCGCTCAGGTCCGAGAAGTTGGGGCCTCGCCGCAAGGCGAGTGTTTTCAAGACCCGGGGCCGCCCCACCTGGGCACTCAGCGATCATGGACGCTGTATTCGCGGAATTCCTCCGACTTCGCCACCCACAGCTCGCCTCAGAGTTTCTGGCCTTCAAGGCCGATCACACCGCGAGCCCTCTCGTGGACTCCGCCGAGCTCGCTGCTCCTGCGTCGCCTGTACCTGCGTGCAAAGCTTCTGCATCGAGCACCGCAGCCTCCGTCGTGCCTGCCGTTCCCGCGTCGCCTATACTGGCGAGTAAAACTGCTGCGTCGTCCGCCGTGGCCACCGTTCCAGCAGCGCGATCATCCGCAGCCTCCGTCGTGCCCTCCAAAACACCTGCTCGTAGGTCACCTGCGCCCGCCTCCTCGTCCTCCGACTCTGACTCGGAGATGGAGGTCGACCTCGCTCCCGCCTCATCGACGGATGGATTCACCCTGGTACAAAAGGGTAAGAAGCGTGCCGCGGAGTCTCGAGCTCCCGCGGCCGCTAAAATTAGCAAAGCCGCGAACGCGTCGCGCCCCCGCCCTCAGACTCCCGTTGCGCCTCCAGCCCGTGCCACTCCGTCGCCGCGTCCGGTGGCACAAAATAAAACCCAGACCCCTCCCCCGGTAATCCTCCAAGAGAAGGCAGCTTGGGATCGAGTTTCCCTGGCCCTTAAGGCCAAAAATATCAACTTCACGAATGCCCGTAACCTCGCGAACGGCATTCAAATTAAGGTTCGAACACCCGACGACCATAGGGCCCTCACCTCTTACCTCCGTAAGGAGCGTATAAGTTTCCACACGTATACGCTCCAGGAGGAGCGCGAACTCCGTGCCGTCATACGTGGCATCCCTAAAGAGTTGGATGCCGAGCTAGTCAAGGCCGACCTTCTCGAACAAGGCCTACCGGTTAACTCCGTACACCGCATGCACACAGGTCGCGGAAGGGAGCCATATAACATGGTTCTCGTCGCCCTCCAGCCTACCCCCGAGGGTAAGCAAATATTCAACATCCGAACGGTCTGTAGCCTTTCCGGAATCGCCGTCGAAACCCCACACAAGAAAGGCACACCTAGCCAGTGCCATAACTGCCAATTATACGGGCATTCTTCCCGTAACTGTCACGCGCGCCCCCGATGCGTCAAGTGTTTAGGAGATCACGCCACGGCCCTCTGCACTCGCGATCAAAAAACCGCGACGGAACCGCCTAGCTGCGTCCTGTGTCGTACACAGGGTCACCCCGCAAATT
This sequence comes from Bombyx mori, assembly GCF_030269925.1. Lineage (NCBI taxonomy): Eukaryota > Metazoa > Arthropoda > Insecta > Lepidoptera > Bombycidae > Bombyx > Bombyx mori. The sequence continues at coordinate 9,643,591 of NC_085116.1, read as the reverse complement.
ACCGCGGATGCCCCCGAGCCCCGAAAACAAATCGCCGCGTCGCCCGCCAAAACCGCCTCCGAGCTTCCGGCCCAGACATCAAAGCCTCGGCACCCTCTGTGTCGCAGGCTAAGCCAGCGTTCGTTCCGGCGCCGGTGCCCAGTGTCTCGGCTTGGGCGAAACCGCTGCCGTACACGAACACGGTTACAACTCCCTCCTCCGCGATTTGTCCCGCCCCCGCAACTCGTCCCTCTCCCGCGACTTGCCCTCCGACCGCGTCCGACAATCTCGCTTTAGCGATCGACTTCTTTCAGTCGATCAACTTTGAGCGCGTTAACGCTTTGGGCGACGCCATTCGCGCTGCCTCCACTGCACAACACTTTATCGCCGTTGTGCAAGAATACGCCGACGTATACGCGTCATTAAATACGTACGTCCTCCCCTCACTCCGCCGGTAATCAATGGCGTATATAAGTAGAATAAAGCCCCTATCCGTAACGATAGGATTCTTTAACGCTTACGGTCTCGCAAATCAACGTGATCAGGTTTCTGATTTTTTGCGTGACCATCAAATTGATATCTTTTTAGTGCAGGAGACCCTACTTAAGCCCGCGCGCCGTGACCCTAAAATCGCGAACTATAACATGGTCAGGAACGACAGGCTCTCTGCTCGTGGTGGTGGTACCGTCATTTACTATAGAAGAGCCCTGCATTGCGTCCCGCTCGATCCTCCCGCGCTCGCTAATATCGAAGCATCAGTGTGCCGAATCTCACTGACGGGACACGCGCCGATCGTTATCGCGTCCGTTTATCTTCCACCGGATAAGATCGTTCTAAGCAGTGATATCGAGGCGCTGCTCGGCATGGGGAGCTCTGTCATTCTGGCGGGCGACCTAAATTGTAAACACATCAGGTGGAACTCACACACCACAACCCCGAATGGCAGGCGGCTTGATGCGTTAGTCGATGATCTCACCTTCGATGTCGTCGCTCCGCTAACACCGACTCACTACCCGCTAAATATCGCGCATCGCCCGGATATACTCGACATAGCGTTATTAAAAAACGTAACTCTGAGCTTACACTCGATCGAAGTAGTTTCAGAGTTAGATTCAGACCACCGTCCCGTCGTTATGAAGCTTGGTCGCGCTCCCGACTCCGTTCCCGTCACGAGGACTGTGGTGGATTGGCACACGCTGGGCATCAGCCTGGCTGAATCTGATCCACCATCCCTCCCGTTTAACCCGGACTCTACCCCGGCTCCTCAGGATACCGCTGAAGCCATAGACATCTTAACGTCACACATCACCTCAACATTAGATAGATCATCGAAACAAGTTGTAGCGGAGGACTTCCTTCACCGCTTCAAATAGTCCGATGATATTAGGGAACTCCTTAGAGCTAAGAACGCCTCGATACGCGCCTATGACAGGTATCCTACCGCGGAAAATCGTATTCGAATGCGTGCCCTACAACGCGACGTAAAGTCTCGCATCGCCGAAGTCCGAGATGCCAGATGGTCTGATTTCTTAGAAGGACTCGCGCCCTCCCAAAGGTCTTACTACCGCTTAGCTCGTACTCTCAAATCGGATACGGTAGTAACTATGCCCCCCCTCGTAGGCCCCTCAGGCCGACTCGCGGCGTTTGATGATGACGAAAAAGCAGAGTTGCTGGCCGATACATTGCAAACCCAGTGCACGCCCAGCACTCAATCCGTGGACCCTGTTCATGTAGAATTAGTAGACAGTGAGGTAGAACGCAGAGTCTCCTTGCCACCCTCGGATGCGTTACCACCCGTCACCCCGATGGAAGTTAAAGACTTGATCAAAGACCTACGTCCTCGCAAGGCTCCCGGTTCCGACGGTATATCCAACCGCGTTATTAAACTTCTACCCGTCCAACTCATCGTGATGTTGGCATCTATTTTCAATGCCGCTATGGCGAACTGTATCTTTCCCGCGGTGTGGAAAGAAGCAGACGTTATCGGCATACATAAACCCGGTAAACCAAAAAATCATCCGACGAGCTACCGCCCGATTAGCCTCCTCATGTCTCTAGGCAAACTGTATGAGCGTCTGCTCTACAAACGCCTCAGAGACTTCGTCTCATCCAAGGGCATTCTCATCGATGAACAATTCGGATTCCGTACAAATCACTCATGCGTTCAACAGGTGCACCGCCTCACGGAGCACATGCTTGTGGGGCTTAATCGACCAAAACCGTTATACACGGGAGCTCTCTTCTTCGACGTCGCAAAAGCGTTCGACAAAGTCTGGCACAACGGTTTGATTTTCAAACTATTCAACATGGGTGTCCCGGATAGTCTCGTGCTCATCATACGGGACTTCTTGTCGAACCGCTCTTTTCGATATCGAGTCGAGGGAACCCGCTCCTCCCCACGACCTCTCACAGCTGGAGTCCCGCAAGGCTCTGTCCTTTCACCCCTCCTATTTAGCTTATTCGTTAACGATATTCCCCGGTCGCCGCCGACCCATTTAGCTTTATTCGCCAACGACACGACTGTTTACTATTCCAGTAGAAACAAGTCCCTAATCGCGAAGAAGCTTCAGAGCGCAGCCCTAGCCCTAGGACAGTGGTTCCGAAAATGGCGCATAGACATCAACCCAGCGAAAAGTACTGCGGTGCTATTTCAGAGGGGAAGCTCCACACGGATTTCCTCCCGTATTAGGAGGAGGAATCTCACACCCCCGATTACTCTCTTTAGTCAATCCATACCCTGGGCCAGGAAGGTCAAGTACCTGGGCGTTACCCTGGATGCATCGATGACATTCCGCCCGCATATAAAATCAGTCCGTGACCGTGCCGCGTTTATTCTCGGTAGACTCTACCCCATGATCTGTAAGCGGAGTAAAATGTCCCTTCGGAACAAGGTGACACTTTACAAAACTTGCATAAGGCCCGTCATGACTTACGCGAGTGTGGTGTTCGCTCACGCGGCCCGCACACACATAGACACCCTCCAATCCCTACAATCCCGCTTTTGCAGGTTAGCTGTCGGGGCTCCGTGGTTCGTGAGGAACGTTGACCTACACGACGACCTGGGCCTCGAATCAATTCGGAAATACATGAAGTCAGCGTCGGAACGATACTTCGATAAGGCTATACGTCATGATAATCGCCTTATCGTAGCCGCCGCTGACTACTCCCCGAATCCTGATCATGCAGGAGCCAGTCACCGTCGACGCCCTAGACACGTCCTTACGGATCCATCAGATCCAATAACCTTTGCACTAGACGCCTTCAGCTCTAGGAGCAGGCTTAGGGACCTCGGTAACCGTACTCGTCGAACTCGACAAAGAGTTCGCCGTGCAACCTAACCCATGAATCAGCTCGCTGAGTTTCTCGCCGGATCTTCTCAGCGGGTCGCGATTCCGATCCGGTAGTAGATTCATTCGCGAAGCAGCTACTCTTGAGTTGTTAGGTCTCCTTCGGAGGCGCTCGGGCAGCTGTTAGCAAATCCCACCCCTCCTGGCTGAGCCTTTGCTCGCCCACCTGTCCTGGTGAAACTGGAAAGGCCTCCGGGCCACCAGTAATCCTTCAATCATAAAAAAAAAGAGTGATACAAGCAATGCTTTTTAATGGGATTTTGCATTTGTAACGTCTTCCATTGTTTTCCAGGTGAACTTGTGGAGCGCGTTTAACTTTGTTTGTAGTCTCTTAAAGCAGTTGTTGAAACTTCGCTGTTCATTGGACGAACTTTTGTCAAGAATGAATTACAGATACATTAAACTCCTAGATTTCAACTAAAGTACTGTATGCAAATAGAACCCACAGAAACACAGTTCTATACTATTATCACGCCTGCACAAAAACTCCGGTCATCGTTCTCGTCGAACCCGTCGCTTGCGACGATGAAGGGCTCGACGAGTAAATTAACCCACAGACACAGCCCACTGAGTTTCTCGCCGGATCTTCTCAGTGGGTCGCGTTTCCGATCCGGTTGTTGGTTCTGTGAAGCACGGCTCTTGCTAGGGTTTGTGTTAGCAACGTCGTCAGGTTTGAGCCCTGTGAGCTCACCTACTAGTTAAGGTTAGGCTGAAATAGCCTCTCAAGGCTATCTATCAGCTTCATCATCATCATTCTTTCCTATTACCCTCTGCTGGGGTGTAGGGCTCGAATCAAATTTTTCCATTTATATCGGTCTTGGGCAGTCTGTTCTAGTTCCTCCCACGTCGTGCCCAAGACCCCTAGCTCCTGCTCCACCGAGCGACGCCAAGTTGTTCTGAGGCGGCCTCTCTTCCTTTTGCCAGACACTTTCCAGATCAGTGCTCTCTTATCTATCAGCTTAGGTAGGAAAAAAAAACACTTACAAAGCACAGTTCCGGGCTCGCGTGATGTTCTGTTCTCATCTCTGGTTCTAGAAGCTACTTAAATTTTACTGCTTAACGACAAGCTACGTTCGTACAGGCCTTGAAAAATAGAACAATAGGAACACAAAATTAACCTTTTTCTTATATTGTTATATAATTAGCTGAGATATTTTATTAGTCGAATATTTTAAATTAATCATTAAATGTTGCAATAAAACATAAATCAAACAGTACACTTCGGCCTGTGTGTACATTGAAGAAAAGTAATTAAAATAGAAAGAAGTAAATCAAGAAGAGAGAAGAGAATACAACATAAACTAATGATTTTTAGAAATATTTTCTGTCTTCATTCTCGTAGCTTTCGTAAGTCGATAGAGATTAATTAAGAGCAGAATATCAGCATTATTTCATGAATATCGTATATTGAAAAAAAAAAACATTCTTGATCTAAAGATTTTTGGATCTCACTTTTATTCAGTTAGATGTTAGAAAAGCAAATATTAATATTGTTGATGAACATATTTAACGAAATGGGTATGGAAATAGTTTAAATTCTTGGGAAGAATATAATTATAAAATTATACATATTATAAAGAATTAGATTAGCGTTTTATCTACAACTGAATATGAGTTTCCATTCAGACGAAATAAGTAAGTATAGTTCGCTCGGGCGATACAGCGTGAAGAAAGCACAAAAAAAGCTAGTTTTTCAAAGAAATGTCAAATAAATATTTCTCTAAAAACGACAAAGCATTGTTCAGTTAAAACGGATTGAAATAAAGAGTTCGCACATAATCTAAGAAAAAAAGATTTTCCAAGAGTCGAATACGTACTTAGAACATCCAGCTGACACAATGAAGTGGTGTGGAACGGTGCAGTGGGCGGGCGGAAGCGGTAAACTGATAAGATTTAAGTATCAGAAAAGAATTCAAATATTGAAACATTTAATCCAGAGAAGAATATAATGTATAATACGTGAAGCAAAACTTTGTACCCCTTTTTACGAAAATTGCGCGGACGGAGGAGTATGAAATTTTCCACACTTATAGAGAACATAGAGAAGTGTATGATGCTGTAAAAATTTATTTCTAATTTTTAATTCTGAATTGAAAATACATTAAATTAATAAAGAAAACATTACACACACTACCATATATTTGACACAACACATACATATAAATATACTCTTTGTGTATTGTCAAACTTTTGTTTGCTTATTACTTAATCTGGTCAAATTAAGAATAGGCTAATATTGTTTATCTTTAATATTATTTATTTATAGTGTGGTCTTGGCGAGATCTGTGAATAAAGAAGTATAATAATCTTTTATAATTATTTTTAAAGTTATAATTTCAATTAATTTTAGTCGAATTTCGACTACTGCGGGACCACTAGTATTCATAGTTACTACGACTTGCTCGCTAGTGTGGGTTCTGCTCCTATCCCTCCAACGTCCGTGCATACTTATTTATTCTGTCAATATTCCAACAGTGGAGTAGCCATTGAACCACTGTTATTGATATATCGATGACAGGAAGAAAATATTAACACAAATATGGCTTTCGGTAGCTAGTGAACATAAACTGAGTTGAAATTTAAAGTTGTTTTTGGTATTTCAGGGAAGATTTCTTACATATCATTACTATATTTGTGTTTTGAAGTAATGGGTGTATTCCATGTAGTTAATAAGCTATTGTCCTAACGAAGCTTGGAATTTACTAGGCTAAAAATAGTTCAAACGCTATGACAAATTATTTTTGGTTTTTCCCTCTTCATATGCTTTCAGCATTTGTCTCATTTGAATTTGGTTTACCCAATACTGATTCTGGGGATAGGCTTTACTGTATCCTCGTTATGTCTATGAAGACCAACGTATGGAAGAAGCGATAGTACTAATTTGAAACATTATAATATTAACTTTATTTGTATATTGTGACCGTACTTAATTATCAGTTATATGAATGACAACCGCCAAACTATACATAGGTAAGTATGCACAACTTGGAAACAAATTTGTATTTTGTGACCCGCAAAAATATTTCATTATTTAGTAAAGCAAATTTCGTTTAATTTAATCTCATGTGGTAAATGCTTGTTGTTACCTTAAGATAGTGTTTTTTGCAATGTCGTTTTGATTATTAGCCATAGGTTGTAAATAAAATACAATGGTCGTATTTGAAGTCAAGAATTTTAATGGCAGTCAAAGGAATGTAAGGTCATTTAATAAGAGTTAATAAGTTGCGTGTAACTAAGCTTATAGAGTTTATGGTAAAGAATACTTGATTGAGTTTTTTTTTTGCAATTGTGTCAAAGGAGAATGACCAAAAGTCGTCTAGCAAAGTTGTATGTTGCAGAATCAAAATAACATCGAAATGCTTTGTACAGGACCGGAATTATGATTTTAAGATTAATAGTAAATCAACAATTGTTCGCATCATTTCCGTATTAAAGTCATGACATGACGTTTCGTTCTGTCTATTTAGACAGATTACTCATGCATGAGTTTTTAGACTCAATCATCACAAAAATGATATCCAAATCTTGTACAGTTCAATAACTAGGTATATTATATTCTTATATTATATTTTACAACGTATTGAATTATGATTTTATCATTAAGTAAAATAATTATTTTTTCTGTGTTCCGTTTCACGCAGACGCAACTATCAACCCACATGAATTCACATGATATTGTCGATAGACGAGCCGGTGGCTGCGACCCAGCAAGCGGCCACATGTTTTTATGTACCTAAAAGTGTTTTATTATGCCAGGACGTTTGTATGTTTTGTTAGTCTTCTGTAATTCTGTAATCATGTTGATGCTTGAGCCTCTGATAATGAGGAGAAGTCGGTGTGTGAAAACTATGATTAATATGTAATGTTTGTGGGCTTATCATTATTTATAGGTTATGTCCGTTTTGGTCTAATTACTTGAAAACCCGGTTAATTATGGGGAAGCGAACACTTTTATTCGATAATATATAAAGCGTAGTCTATAGTAAATACAGATTTATTGTGCAACAACTTAAGACGGAATTCCATACATATGTGGTAATTGTCCTTTGCAGCCGCTTTGAGCTAGATTGTCTTCTGCTCTACAACTGCTCCACCAAAACGAAGGACGTTCGACAATCAAACAATGAACCCTTTCAACGACTGTTTAAGCTTATAGGCTATAGCCCGCTAATTTTCTCAGCGGGTCACGATTCCGATTCCGTGGTAAAGCTTAAACACTAGGGCTTAAGATTAGGAAGAGGATTAGGAGCTAACAAGTTAGGATTCCTTAGAAAGCGCACGGTCATTTGTTGGTAAACGCTCCCCTCCCGGTTAAGCGGCAAGGCCTCCAGACAAACCGCATGCCTTCTATTCCCAAAAAAACGATATGTATGTAGGATGCTTACTCGCCTGGAACCCGGAGGCGGAAGCACTCGCCGCGGATTATGCGTGGCGTAGCGACCTATCGTATCACCGTATCATCCGTGGAGCACACTCAGGCGATGCACCGCCTAGTTGGAGCAACGCGCGGCCTTCGTGGCAGTCATAGGAAAGAGCCTGTCGCTGCCTGCCGTCGTGGTTACGATGCTCGGCAGCGATGCGTATCGGAGCCGGGGCCGAAGAAGATTGTACAAGCGTACGTCCCGGCCCCTATAGGAGGCGGCCTCCCCCGGTGAAGGTCACGGGACGACTTGAGGTGGTCGAGGACGCGTGGCGCGCTAAAATCAGAAGTGACATCATATGAGTGACCTGTTGGTCTTATATCACGTCCCGACCCGGCAAGCTGGTTTCGACCCAGCCGGATGTCCCGAGACACTAGCGGGTCCGCCTGAGCGGCCTGACGGCCGTCGTACGGGAACGGCTGATATTCCAGAGCCTTCGTTTTGCCTCGAAGACTCCGTCGGCCAGGTGTTTTTGGGATGAGCCCCGCCTTTGGATGCAGTGCTGACTGCGGTAACCCCCTTATCCCGTCCAAGTTCTGACCTCAGGCGGATCCGACGCTTGGGCGAGAATGCAGGTGAGTCGTTTAGTGGGTAGAGCCTTAAGTACCATACTTGGGTCCGCGGGCCGCTGCTAATATCTGCGTCACATAGTGCCACATACCTACAACGCGCGTACCTCGTAGGAGGTTTAACCCCGGGCCCGCAAAAAAAAGGACATTATTCTTATGTAAATTTATTTGTTTTGATATATATTTCACAATATACATAAAGCTAACCGAGTATTGATTTATATTTTTATTAACTTCGTATTAAATTTTCCTAACGAATTCTAAGAAATCATTGCTGTATTTGTAAAATCAATTTTGTTTGTGTATTACACAGATAAACGCAAATATTTGTTTTGGAGATCGAGTAGCTTATTATGGTATGGCATTAAGCCTCAAATTTATTATATAAATAAATAATCTATTTAATAAGAATATGTACACTTAATCACTACATAGTATAAAACAAAGTCGCTTTCTCTGTCCCTATATCTGTCTGTCACTATGTATGCTTAAATATTTCAAACTACGCAACGGATTTTGATGCGGTTTTTTTTAGATAGAGTGATTGATAGAGGAAGGTTTATATGTAGTATAATAACATCCAATAAATGGTGGAGAAATCAATAATAAATTACAGTTTCCGAAGCGTAGCGAGGGCGGGTCGCTAGTATGTAATAAATAAGATAAGTTTACTTTTTTTACTAGTTTACCTGAACACACTGAATGAATGATGTAGTAAGCAGTCTGAAACTCAGTTCCGTGTCCTATATTTATATATTTATATTTTCCTATATTTATATTAAAACTACCCTTTACAATTTTCGTAATCAACCAAAAAAAATTTTTTTATTAACTTCAGTTATATGATACTTTAATGATATATACACATAAGCAAACTATATTTTACAAATCGCTTTTCACTAATGCGTGGGACCGCGTCTACCATGACTTCCCAACGAAAGCCATCAGGCTCGCGTCCGCGCCCCCCGCGCTCTTCTCGCTCACTCGGTCGCAGAAGTGTTGGCTGCGGTGGTCGAGTCAACTGGAAGCCGTCGCGGCACCCACATCGTGTCACTTAGTCAAAGCCACCAAACTTCTCCTAAACTTAAAAAAAAAAAACCTTATAATGGATGTCGAAGAGTTTCGTGTGCGCGGTAAAGAGATGGTAGATTACATATGCACTTACATGAACACGTTGCGTACCCGGCGCGTTGTGCCCAGCGTGGAGCCAGGATACCTACGAACAGCACTTCCGGCCGAAGCTCCTCATCACCCCGAACCCTGGGACGATGTGATGAACGATGTCGAGCAAAAGATAATGCCAGGTGTAACACATTGGCAGCATCCACGTTTTCACGCATACTTTCCGGCAGGCAACGGGTACCCTTCGATACTCGGAGATATGTTGTCTGCTGGCATCGGATGCATTGGTTTTTCCTGGGTATGTAAATAACTTAGCTCTAATATTAGTTCACTTAGCTTCATAACATATTTACTTAAAGAGCTAATTAATATATCCTTAGTAAATTATTGCTCATATCCTTAGTCGGGTAAATCCTCAGAAAAAAGTGGATTTTTAAAAAAATTCATAGAAACTAATTTATCCGTGTATTTTATTAGAATGAGAGTTTAGGAAAGGAAATATATAATTAAAACAGAGTTAAACTGAACAGTTTTAAGTTCAAACCTGATTTCATTAAGCCACGGGTGCTTTTACCAAATGAAGTGGTGATATTCAAAATATTTCTCAATTAAGTAAACTGTTGGGATAGTTTATTCTACAAACTAGTGCATCCATAATATGATTCGGTCATTGCCGACTCCTGCTTTTCGGTAATACAGCTCTCGTAGATAAAAATTTAAAATCCTAATGAATACTGCCATTTGTCTGACATTAATCGGCCAGTCCACTTGCACCCAGGGTACTTTTTGCTGTAGAAAACCAGATATCCAGAAACATAGGTAGCCAGACTCACGGTACTTTTAGCTTTAGTAGATTCCGGAGTCTACAGACATTATCAGAACATGAATACTACTCTGAAATGGAAGGAATCCAGGGTTTCCGGGCGCCAGGATCCATCCTTTTTTAAACTAAGTATGTATTAATAGAGTCTTCAGCGGTTCACGATGCTAAATAGTGACCCACGTATAACGTCATGTATGCTAGTCTAGCTTGGTTCTTGAAAAAAATTAGGTCGAGTTCATTTACTTTTTCTAATAATATCTCGTTTGAATTACAGTATTTTAAATTAATTTTGTCTTATTTGCGCTTAATTCCCGAATGTAAATTACATATATGATGTGTATTTAAGTAACCCAATCTATGTATTTAACAACAGAGCAAAATATTATCATTGACGAAATCGATTGAATATGAAGTTCAGAACAAATTTTTCAATATTTTTTTATAGCCTACTTAGTAGAAAAAGCTCTGGATTCATATTGCGATGTCTTATGTGCTCTGGTCACTAAGCACCAGGTGGGTTGTGAGCTAGTCCATCTATCTGGTGCAATAAAAAATCGCACTCTACTGGAAACAAAACTATACATCAACATTTTATATAAAATGTTAGCTTAGATATCTAAGCTATATGTGTAAATTATCGTATCTAACATTCATCTTAGACAAGGGATGATGAATAGGCTCGTAAGACATGGACGTTCATAACATCGATATCGTATCTGTGTATTATGTTACATTTAGGTACATTAAAATGATCTTAGACGACGGGTGTAACAGACAACAAATTAGAATTTTATAACAAACTGTTTTGACATGGAAGTTATCTTTTTTTAAATCATCTTTTTCTTCATTTTTTAAGGGTTTAGGACCTTTAGGCTTAGCTGATGTTAACGTAGCGGGTACTGCAATGTAATGAAATGGGCGACAGTTTTCGTATAGCGATGTACAGGAACTTCGGTAATTGCTGATTTCAAATGGCCCATGGGGTTTCAATCTATGCTAAAAAGAAATAATATCCACTAGTGTAATGTAAAAAATGTATTTTTTCCGTTTAAATAATTAAACTCGCAAACTTGATGAGTTTGTAAAAGATTAAGCTGATAATAAAGAGATCTAATATTTAATTCGTACCATTTTATGATTATTCAAAAGCGGAATGAATATGTAAATTTTAAAACGACACAAGGTCTGGACTGCATCGATTGTGATAGTATCGATTGTTTTGTAAGCGTTTCATATAAATTACTAACGACGTAGTACTTACTTTGAACGGCTTTTGAACTTTCGATTCAAATTTTTTGCACGACTTATTAAATATATTAATAAAATGAGATAAGCGATCGTGCTCCTATTAAGCTAAATAAATGGGTATACAGTCAAACCTGGGTAAGTGAGAACTGGATAAGTAATAAAACTCTATAAGTGAGAGTAATAGCAAGGACCCGTCATTTTAAGCTCCCAAAATCTCTATTAGCGAGAAACAGAAACCTCTGTAAGAGAGAGTCGTTTTTTCCTCATGGACCTCCGTAAATGAGACTGCTACCTATCTATACCTCTATAAGCGACAGCCGAGCTTTATTTATATTATTTATATTATTTAGGAGGAACAAATGACAAAACAAATTAGAAATTTAACATCTGCTATTTTATGACTCATTTTTAACTTTCGTGGAACTTCTTATCATTGTTTTTGTATTGTTTTCTCGTGAATATTGAACATATTTTATTTCGTGGAACTAAATAACTTTGTTATTTTATCGTATTCTTTTATCGCATTATTTTCGAATGGACACGTGTGCCTGTGTACCGTCCTGTTTGTCGGACTTACTCAGATTATCGTTAATCAATTGCGAAGGAAAGTTCTGTTCTGCATCATGTAAAAACGGAAAATTAAAGTACTGTCATTAAAGTCATAAACTTAAAATAGTAAATGCATTTGAATGCGGAAAATCGCGAATCGAAATTCAGAGGGAGCATTAGCGAGAAACTCGGGTTAGTGAGAAACCTCTATAAGCGAGAATGAGATTTTGCTCCCTTGAACTCTCGCTTATCCAGATTTGACTGTATATTATTGTCCGTTTTATTGCAGGCAGCAAGTCCCGCCTGTACTGAGCTAGAAATAATCATGTTGGATTGGATGGGTAAATTGTCTTAATCATATCTTTAAGCCATAATTATTTAGTATGTTGTAAGCATTTAATTTATTTGATTGGTAAAATTATGTTCATTGTTTTTTATTAAATACTAACACTCCTGAAATGACCATAGTACGTGAACTTCATTTGTTTTAAAAACATTTCTTCTAGTTCTTAGGATGCTTAGAAATGAAAACATCTGTGATATGTAATTATAAATTAGCGAGATGTATAGATACATAAAAATAGACTGCTTGCTACATCGTAGCACTGTACAATGAAGGATCCCTGTTAATTCGTAACTAGGTATATAACGAGAAGCGAGCCTTCATAACGTGACTTTTTTATCGTATCATATTCTGATTAACAGGAAAAGCGATTGGACTACCGCCTGCCTTTTTAGCGCTTGAAGAAGGTAGCAAAGGGGGCGGTGTTATCCAGGTAAATTCATTTCGTGGCTTGTTTAAAAAGTAACTTATGTGACTTTGTATCGTAATATTAAGTTTTTTTCTTTTTTTTTACTGCCCTTGTAGGCAGACGCGCATACGGCCCACCTGATGGTGAGTAGTTACCGTCGCCCATGGACTTCAGCAATGCCATGGGCAGAGCCAAGCCGCTGCCTACCGCTTAATACTCTCCACAAGCCTCGTTTGAAGGAGGACATGTCATAGCGCTCGGGAAACACCGTGGAGGGGAGCTCATTCCATAGCCGGATGGTACGTGGCAAAAAAGACCTCTGGAAACGCACTGTGGATGACCGCAGTGGCTCCAGGTAGTATGGGTGTTATACAACCATCACTGGCCGGCCGCACTGAAGATCGATTGGAGAGACCTATGCTCAACAGTAGACAACTATAGGCTGAGATATATTATTATCGGGGCAAGAACTACAAATATTTGTTAAAAATATGAAGTGGATTACTGAAGAGCACTTCGTATCGTGCTATTGTTTTAAATAAATAATTGGAAATCACTTTGATCATCACACTGACTCATTACGTATTATTTATTAAATTCTTTGTAAGAAGCAATTTTATTTTATTAGTAAACGAAATCAAGAGTCAAAGACTGCAAAGTAAGTATGAATTTTTGATTAGGATTTCGCGTCAAAAACCTGTGGATTACGATCGCTGAAGCGCTCGGATCGCGAATTGACTTTACTCACTACATAATTAAGGGTTTTCACCAATTGTTGGACATTTTTGATTAAATTTGATTTGAGTGAGATTATAGTTCACAGAACTCAGTATATGTTCATATACATTAATGTATATTCATATACACAATATACATAGAAAAATTAATGATAAAAGTAACTGATATTCAATGCATGGAACAGAAAACCTCCAATCTTCAGTGCATGAAGCGGACAAGCTAGTGGTTTGAACTTATTCATGTCATTTGACTCCAAAACCGCTTCCTGGCATTTTTACCGGCAAAGTAGTGATCTTTCACAAATTCTTGCAATCTATTATTGTTTAGTGGTTATTGAGATAAAATGGTAGCATTACACTTACTTACACTTACTGTAACTAGCATCATTCCATTGATATAAAACAAATTCACATGTCTATAGTCATCTTTCACAAATTCTTGCAATCTATTAATCTATTATTGTTTATTGAGATAAAATGGTAGCATTACACTTACTTACACTTACTGTAACTAGCATCATTCAATTGATGTGAAACAAATTCACATGCATCTATGTATACCACACGTAGAAGGTACAGACTTCCAACTTAAAATTAAATAAAATTACAAGCAAAAACATTCGTATTTAATTTGTACAATAATATTTTACCAATTTAATTTACAGGGATCTGCTAGTGAATGCGTTCTTGTATCTATGTTGGCTGCCAGAGCCAATGGAATTAAAAGATTAAAGCATCAATTTCCCAATGTTGACGAGGGACTTTTGCTATCAAAATTAATAGCATATTGTTCTAAGGAAGCCCATTCATGCGTCGAAAAGGCAGCCATGATTTGCTTTGTGAAACTTCGTATCTTACAGCCGGATGACAACGGTTCTCTTAGAGGTGAAACACTAAAGGAGGTAAGGCAAAATATTGAATTAAACGTAAATTAAATAAAAGCGTAGAATTGTACAGTTTTTTAAATAGAATTGGGACACGAGATGAATTGCAAAGCAGGGTGCAGATAATCGGGCGGTAATTGAAGAGCCTCCACGGAGGCTGCCTGCGACCGTGGAGTCGTCCCACGTTTAATGACTCGCCGGTGGATTCCGGAAATACGTAGCGAGCCAAGCGGTAATGGAACCGCATTGTGTGCCACTTTCTATGCTGCAAATATTGAAATTTCATGATACGATACGACCCTCTTGTGAACAGATGTCGTTAAAAATTGTTTTAAAAATTCGTTCACAGAATCGTGTTTGTGCATAATTATCGAACATTGACGAAAGGTGTTATATGAACAGAAAGTATTACTTCTACGGGTATTAACCGCAACATATATATACCTATTATTATGAATTTAAATCGAGGGAGAAATAATAAATTAATTGCCCACCTTATTAAAAAATTAAACCTACGACACTTAATCTCACAATAAAAGCCTAGGATCGGCTTTTTGTTGAATTATTTAATTTCCTTCATTTATATAGTGCCTTATTAACCGTATATCATTTTGGATAGTGCAAGACTGTGAGAAGATGAAACGAAATGGTGGCACAGCCTACTGCTGCTCATTTTCTTTCAATTTATTATTTAACAATTACCTCGTTCACGAAGTTTGTTGTAAGTCTTCGTTTGGTTGCCTTCATTTGTCATGAATGGACGTTCATTATCTATGTTTGTATTCCCGGACAGTTTAAGATTTGCTAGTAATCTAAATCTTGGTGCAAAAACTGGACCAAGGTGGTCACGACCCTCAGTAATGAGGAAACGACAAAGAAGAAGATAATTTAAAACCGACTTCAAATTAAACTGTTTGCACTAAAAAGCCACTTACGCCCTACCACTTTACGCCTTACGTGAATCCGAAGAAAATTGTATTTTTGGAAACAGGTGGTTTCTCCACTAGTAATTTGAGCAATCTATGTCTTTTTATTTTTTATTTAGGTTTCTCTACTATTAAAGGTAAGCAGTTCGCTGGGAGTCACCACTAAAAATTCAAGGGACGCAATTTTATTTAATTGGATGAGATATATTTTTTTTTTTTCGATTTGATAACCAGCTACCCGAGCTATACTGTTATGAAATTTCTATGGAATCAATTCGTCATTCATTCAATCATTTAAAAAAAAGAAAATTTTCACATCGGATATAAATGAAGAAGTTCTGCAGGAGTTTTAAAAAATACACATTGAGAATTCTCCTCTTTCTTAAAGTCGCCTTAAATGACTAAAATTACCTAAATGACTTAAATGACTAATAAATGACTTTTTTTTATCAGAAACTTGTGGCACGTTTATTTAGCGATATTAGAATAAGATATCCAAAATTTCAAAAAAAAAGTATATTGGAATGCAAGCTACTATTTTTCCTATCGTAAAACCCCGGAAACATAGAGCTAGTCAAAATAAAATTACTCTATTATTTATTTGCGTAGCTTGAATCGAATTTATAGTAAAAAACATTACCGCATAAATACGGTAATTCAATTTTGTCCCAGTCGCACTGAATCTTCTAGTGGTAGTAGTTGTATGAGATAACAAGAAAATATTTTACAAAATATCATACCAAAATTAAATGATTATGTTCATATTATTATCTATTACAAGATTAGCTGACCCGACAGACTTCGTAGTGCCTCAATCGATAAATAAAAGACCTAAGCTTTTGTATAAAATAAACTTAAAACAAACAAAAGGAATCCGTCCGACAACATTAAAGGAAAAACAAAATTGTTATTTTTATTTAATTCCGAACATTTTCATATTTATTTACCTTTTAAACCTTCTCTGGACTTCCACAAATAATTCAAGACCAAAATTAGCGAAATTAGTCCAGCCGTTCTCGAGTTTTAGCGAGACTAACGAACAGCAATTCATTTTTATATAAATATACATTTATTTGTCAATTGTTTATTTATTATTTACCTTCTAACAGGCTATGGAAGAAGATGAAGAGGCAGGGCGAGTACCGTTCTTTGTCGCTACGACATTGGGGACTACTTCATGTTGCTCCTTCGATAATTTGCCTGAAATAGGTCCCATGGTGCGGAAATTCCCTTGCGTCTGGCTTCACGTGGACGCCGCATATGCTGGAAGCTCATTCCTCTGCCCAGAACACAAGTATCACTTAGCTGGAGTTGAATATGCTGACTCCTTCAATACTAATCCTAATAAATTAATGCTTGCGAGTTTTGACTGTTCACTATTGTGGGTCACTAACCGCTATCTTCTAACATCTGCCCTCGTGGTTGATCCGTTGTATCTACAACATTGCTACGACCACACTGCTATCGATTATCGACACTGGGGTATATCGCTTAGTCGTCGTTTCCGTTCGCTTAAGCTATGGTTCATGTTGAGAAGTTACGGTATTAGCGGCTTGCAAAAATATGTCAGAAAGCATTGCGAACTGGCCAAATATTTTGAAAGGCTTGTCAAGAAAGACGATAGATTCCAAGTCTGCAATCAAGTAAGGGTACGTTTTTGTTTTCTTATTGCGAGTATCTATGTTGTTATCCATGTTGCCAAGTTAATAAGTACGTAAAATGAAACCACTTTCAGTTGGGTTTGGTTTGCTTCCGCCTCGTTGGAGGTCCCGACGAGACTCCGGAGCAAATTGATGAGATGAACAAGAAACTCCTCACTAATATAAATGCATCTGGAAAACTGCATATGGTCCCGGCCTCTGTTCGGGAACGTTTTGTGATACGTTTCTGTGTGGTCGCTCAGCACGCTACACGTGAAGATATTGGTAACTCAAAGTGTTTATACATACACTAGTTGACCCGGCGAACGTTGTTTTGCCATATATAAGATTTCTAGGGAATTTCTAGTATAGAAAAAAAAAACTAACTTATTGTAAGTGTGTAAGGATTAACAAATAAAAAATAAGGGTTGATCGTAGAGGGGTGAAAATTTAGGGTTGTATTTTTGTATGCTGTATCATAAAAAAAAAACAATCTTTTTTGCCAAAAAATAAAAAAGTAATTTAGGGGTGTACCATCCTTAACATTTAGGGGGATGAAAAATAGATGTTGTCCGATTCTCCACCCTGGCCGCAAGGGCGGATCCAGCTTTGGCGCCAGGAGGGGGTCACATAGTCAAATTTAGATGCGTTCGTTACCAAACGTTTGCCATTATACAAAGTTATTATATTATATTAAATTAACTATATATTGAAGGTATGTAGTTACATAAAATCTGTATGGTGACAAAATATATAAATAAAATCATTATATTCAATTAGTGGTCCACTTAAGTCCTGGACCCAGCTCAGGGGGTGGTCATGACCCCCATGACCCTCCCCCTGGATCCGCCATTGCCTGGCCGATATGCACGCTAAGATTCACGAAAATCGGTCGAGCCGTTTCGGAAGAGTTCAATCACGCAAACCGTGACACGAGAATTTTATATATTAGATTTTATAACGCTTTAATTTGACATTAATATTTTGTATAATAATGAGCAGAACCGCAAAGAATGGCGTTTCTTGGTATAGAAGGCATAGATCCAGTTTGATTCGCTTAACAAAGGGAGTTAATAAGTTAATTAATATTGCATACCTACTTTAATTATGGTAATTTACATTCACAGAAGTTGCTTGGGATATAATATCCGACTTTGCTACGGAGTTATTAGAGGGTCCGGATAAGGAAAGGGTACGTTATAGACTTTTTTTCTTTCAGTTCCAAATATCACATTCAATGCAAACAATTTCTCTTGTCATAAATTTGTGTTGAATGTTACACCGGTCACTCACATGCGCACGAATACGCAAACCCGCAAGTGTAGGACGACATTTGCGAATAATTATGCAAAGTTTTCGCTGCATTCGTGGTTTTCCAACTGTGTCGGTTTTTTAACAGACATCAAAGCGCGCGAACCTCGAACCTTCGCGTAGTCTCCCACACATTCGCTTGCCCAGTTGCACCGACGATTGCGAAGGTAACGGACGTATCGCCGTTTTCATAGTTCGTGACGTCTACTGTGTAGCGTATCTTCATCAAAAGAAATCCCATAAAAACAGCATGGCTGTTAATGATGTCTGGGAAAGAATTCAATACTCTTTTTCTTTTCAATGTTCTATTGACGAATTAAAAAGGAGGAGAAATTCGTGAGACATTCGTAAACAAGTGTAGGAGGAAGCGCAAACGGATTCGCAAATTGAGTATGCGAACCCATTTGCACAGCCGCTAGGTTTGCGAATGAATGTTTGACGGCCCTTCACATGCGCGCAAACATTCGTACAATGTACGAATATTTGCGCGCATGTCAGTGGCCGGCATTAGCGTAAGCCGTCCCAACACTAAATAGTTCTAAAAAAACGAGCTCTACTAATTCAAAGAAAACTAACAAAAATTTAAAACCCATAGGATCTAAACGAGGAACGTACTCGTCGCAATCGTGCCGCTCTAGCCCACAAACGTTCGTTCTTCGTACGTATGGTTAGCGATCCAAAGATCTATAATCCGGCTATCAACAAAACTCCACCACCGGTAGCTACATCTCCTCCTGGGTCACCACCCGCTGCTGCACCTTCCACGCCAGATACTCCATCCGACTCTGGCTCCATTCAACAGCCCACTACGCCGTTAGTACATATGCGCTATTTAGTTTTTTTTTTGATTTCTCGTTAATTTATGAATGTCGTTTACCATTTAATTTATTTGCGAAAATAAAAATTACAGTCACGTCAGTGAAAAAAAATGATTGCATTCGCTACTTTGTAGAACGTATTTACTCTAATTTTGAATGTAAAATTATGAAAATGCAATCGAATATATTATTAAGTTAGGATTCCGGATATGTTATTGAACGGATTGTAAACAAAGACAGGCTTATTGACATCTTTTTCACAATTTTCAAATATAGAGATCGTGAAGGATTGTTCCATTCATTCTTTTAAAACAGCCATTGGCTAAAAGTTTGCTATGTGCGAAGCTGTGGTTCTATTACATTATATTACAAAAAACGGAATGCCTGAAATAAAAAGCTGTTTGTTAATAATATTTAATTTTTGGAAGTTAGAATTGTTTACTATGTAGGTTGTATGCTTGCACGGAAATCATGTTTTACAGAAGATTTTCTCTGAACAGGAAGCAATCGTCTTGGATAAGCTGGCCTCTTGGATTCTTTTTCCAGAGCGTTGATCACGACTCTAACGATTTGCCACTGAGGTACGTTTTTAAGCCGTTCATAAACTTTCGAGCTATCTTCCATTCTACCTAGTATTTAATTATTAGCAGATTAAAATAGAAAAACTTTATTTGCGTTAAACACAATGTTTAAAAATTTTTAAGATAAAAGGATGTGCCGAAATGACAAGTTGGCCTATAAAAAAATTGAAGTAGGTACTTCACGAATAAGATATCAAATACATATACAATACTTAGATATCAAAGACAAACTAACTATAATTATAGTGTATTCTAGGTACAGTTAGTTGTATTGTGTATATTTAGTAACGATTTCTAGTAATAATAAGTATTAATGTGTTCGGAAAAAAATTGATAAATGGAAAATACATCGTGTTGAAGTATGAAAATAGCGCCAGTGACATAGAAAAAATTAAGAGGCGATGGTTATCGCGATGATCATCAAAAATACCCTAGGTTTAAAAGTAGATGGTAATGTGAGGAAGGGGGCGTACTGAAAAGACTTTTGTGCATAATGCGAGTTTTATAACGAAAGTAAAAGTTAATTCAAATTTGTATGGAGTTGGAACGTTTGCCGCTAGGGGCGCTGTTCTAACTGCATACAAATTTGAGTTAACTTTTACGCTATCGAGAACGTTAAAAAACTCACACTAAGCACACTGGATGGACTGTCTGAAAGAGTAATTACGAGAGAACGATGTCAGAGCAGAGATGACGTATGATAGGCCTGAATGGAAAAAGAAGATATGCTGCGCCGACCCTACAAAGTGGGGATAAAATGAGGAAAAAGAAGGAAGATTTACTGTAGACCTTCAATAAATCATACTCATCCTACGATGGTGGATAGAGCTTAATGTGTACCAATATTGGTATAATTTATACCAGGGAAACTTACTTGCCGATTTAATGGAGAAGAAAGATGCTTATTGCTTAGATGGATGGACGAGCTCACAGCCCACCTGATGTTAAGTGGTTACTGGAACCCATAGACATCTACAACGAAAATGCGCCACCCACCTCGAGATATAAGTTCTACGGTCTCAGTATAGTTACAACGGCTGCCCCGCCCTTCGAACCGAAACGCATTACTGCTTCACGGTGGAAATAGGCAGGGTGGTGGTACCTACTCGTGCGGACTCACAAGAGGTCCTACCACCAGTGATTACGCAAATTATAATTTTGCGGGTTTGATTTTTATTACACGATGTTATTCCTTCACCGTGGAAGTCAATCGTGAACATTTGTTGAGTACGTATTTCATTAGAAAAATTGGTACCCGCCTGCAGGATTCGAACACCGGTGCATCGCTACATACGAATGCACTGGACGTTTTATCCTTTAGGCCACGACGACTTCGAATTCGATTGATTTCATTATGTCGCATGTGTACAAAGACGAGTTAAAACAATCGATAATTAAGGTTTTAACTGATTTAAGTCTGGCAGCCTTTCACAAAGGCCTAAATAATACAAAATTGGGAAATATTTTGAAAAAAGTAATGCTATAATTCTCTTATGATCTCGGCAGACATAAAAAAATGTTATTTATTATGTAATCATGATAATTTATAGATTTCGTCATCTCGACACGATGGTGAGGTTGAAGAGTCCCGGAGCAAGTCGTCGGGGCTCCACGCCGTGCGCCTCACCCGAACATCGGGCCTCGTCGCCCTCCAACAATCACTAAATGGCATTTAAACTTTTTAGAAAACCTTTGAATTCATTGTACTTATTCCTGTAATACATACTTACTGAAGCATCTAAATGTTTTTTATTCAAAACTTTTAAACAACTTTAGGTACCTGAAAGTCGCTTTTTAAAGCAATTAAAGTAATTCTTATTTTTCTATTGAGTAAAAATAGTGGCAATCTTCAGACGTCGGTAAAATATGGTTATTAGATGTCTATGCCATAAAACTACCGAGGGAACCGGTGGTCTTGTCGCCGGCGGCCGCCGCTCCGGTGTTTGGGGAACGGCGGGATGGATGAAACTCTGCGTCGACCCTGTCCGTTTGTTTCTAGTGAGGTTCAACTCCCATATACCCGCCCGGCGGGTGGGAATCCGGTGATTTTCTAATGCGGAAAAAAATTGCCATAAAACTAAATAAAAGTATATTAACTGCTTATTTTGTGTACTTTTTTACAATCGATAGCACGTTAACTTGGCACCCAGATTATCCAAATTTTTTTCACAATGCCATAAACTGTTTCTATGTTTATGGCATAATTGCTGTTGATAATATACAGCTAATACTATGCTAGTAAGTGAGCAAGTTTTGATTTTCCCTTCACCGTTTCTCATTAACTATGGTGATATTTTTCCCAGTTATGTGCGAGTTTTTTAACTTCTCGATCGCGTAAAAGTTTACTTAAATTTGTATAGAGTTGGCCACTAGGGAACGCTGACATTCTGATCATCTTCATAATAACTGCTTTCAATTTATCTTAAGTATTTACCTGACGTTTCTGCATATTCTTTACTCTATCCTAGTTTCCACTCTCCTTCCGACGAACTCTCTACTTTCAAGTTTTTACAGCAGTTAAGCGGTCCCTATGTATAACCAACTAATATCATAAATTATTTTATGAAAGAAGTTTCCCCTTTAACTAAGAGTTTGGCAAATTCTGTATGTCTAGTTTTTTTTTTTTTTTTTTTTATTATTATTGCTCTAGCAGGCAGACAAGCATACGGCCCACCTGATGGTAAGTGGTTATCGTCCCTCATCGACGTCAGCAAATGCCAGGAGCAGAGCCAAGCCGCTGCCTACCGCTATGTTTTTATATTTAGACAAGTTACAACTATTTATTACTGGTGGTAGGACCTCTTGTGAGTCCGCACGGGTAGGTACCACCACCCCGCCTATTTCTGCCGTGAAGCAGTAATGTGTTACGGTTTGAAGGGCGGGGCAGCCGCTGTAACTACACTGAGACCTTAGAACTTATATCTCAAGGTGGGTGGCACATTTACGTTGTAGATGTCTATGAGATCCAGTAACCACTTAAAACCAGGTGGGCTCAAATTACTAGTTTATTATGGTATTGTGATTTTTACATTGATCTCTAATACGTAATATTAATTTTGATACATAATATTAAGCATACATAATACAACTACACTAAGACATTCTTTATTTATCGTCTTTGATCTTTTGAACATTACACGACCCACCTGATGGTGAGCGGTTACTGTCTGTGCTGGATGTCAAAAATGATAAGAAAGCGCTACCTATCAATTGAAATTCAACTCGTATATAAAAATGAAAACCTTGATAGATGGATTTTGAATGATTTAATTTGCGACCAAATTAAACTTGGTAATCTATATGCATAAAAATTTATTGGTATTCATTAGCTTAAAAATAATAAGATCCTTATTTTAATTTTTGGAACAAAGCGAATTTAAGTTATTGTTTAAATTATATTACTTTCACTTTATTGGACAGCCTTCGGGCCAATGTTCAATGTTTCAAAATATTGAGCTTATTAAAAAAAAATTATTTTATGGAGTTAAAAGTTCTTAAGAGAAATATTAACGGAATACAATTTGTTTGAGCATGATACAAAACATTTCCTCTTTGAAAACGATAACTTTTATATATGATGTTCTCTCTATGGTTATTTTATTTATCCAAAAGACGAATTAAAGCCACAGACTGTAAAAATAAAGTAAAAGCGCGAAGATCAGTAACTATGGCTCATCTATAATGCTGTTTTCTCATAAAAATAAATTTGTAACTTTAAAGATAATTCACAATATTCCACACTTCCGTATTAAGCACTAATCTGATGGAAGATTGTGTGATTTAACAGTTCCATCCCATCCGACTGAATGAAGTTTTCTCTCGTTTGTATCCCAAGCAACTCCTCTCACTAAGTTAGTGTGCGAGTTGTTGCGGTAAATTATTTTAGCTTTGTCATCCACTGGTATATTGCATACTGTCAATGTTGTATTATCACAGCATACTGCTACTTTGTCATTCCTGAAAGAAGTTTTTATATATACAACCAATTTGTCCTCTCTCAACTTAGTTCTTCATCAATCAATAAAGTTTAGTAAAAAAAAATTTTGAAATTTATTGAATAAGACAGAACATTAAAACTTACTCAGGATTGAGGAAAATTTTGTGAACAGCTGCTGGAAATTCAAATAATTTCAGTGTGGAGTCCACATATCGAATATCTACTGAATATAACATTCCTGCTTCATCTCCAAAAAGTAATTTGTTTTCATCTACCCACTGCAAACATCGGATACTGCAGTCATTCTTTGTTATATCTATCAGAAAGAAAAATATATGTTCTATTTTTTGCCATCTGAGCTGAATGGCACTACCGTGAAGTACCATTTAGCACGGCCATATCGTTAATTACCGAAAAGAACTCTTTCTAGAAATTTCTAAGTTTTGAAACAGTGAATAAAGGAGCTTATTTCTGAGCTATAAGGTTGCTGTTTGTAAATATTTAATTAATATGTTTGCTTCTGCTCTTAAATGGCAAATTAAAAAACATGCACATTAAATAGGTGTTAAGCATACATACATATATATAGTACACAATATGTAAAGAAATATGTGTATTATATGAAAATCTGTGAAATGATAACTGAAATCTATTGGAATAAAATTGGTCAAAATTTGTTAATAAGCAGTCTTGGGAGTATTATTCTTGAGGTTCTTATTTAAGACTTAATACTAACCTAAAACAGCTTTATCAATATTCTCATCCCACAAAGACATATATTCATCCATAGATGCTGTGGCAAATGTTGTTGTTGATTTTGGCCGAACTGATACTCCATATATTTGTTTACTGTGTGCTGCCTTGTAATTTCTAACACAAGTCGTCTCTTTCACATCCCATATCTGAAAATTAAATATAAATAGCATTATGATAGAGAGCATCGTGATTCAGAGACTTAGGTTTTTCAATCTGTATTTGATTGTCCATATAGTTAAATTTGATAGTGAGTAATCTCAGTCACCGAATGATTTCATCAAAACTAGGTACATAGCCAAGAAGCTGCCTACTGATAGACATTACATGTATTGAAAAGTTGCTAACACGTTCTGCTGCTGATATATTTAGTACCTTATACACTAAACTAATTCGTTAATGAGAGACAATACAAAGAAACCGTCTTAGACAGTATTAACAATTAACATAATAACATGCACGTTTGAACAAATAGAAAATTCAGTTTTAACAATTTCTAAATATTATTAAAAAATACCTTTGCATTCCCATCAGCCCCTACTGTCACATATTCAAAGCCAGGTTCCAAACAGTCTATAGCCATAATAGAGTCATCATGCTCTGCTACTGACATTTCTTTTACCCGTATTGACCATGCATTATCTTCTTGATTCTTTTTGGAGAAAATACTCATTGAACCATTGTCTTCACATATTATGACCTGTAAAATAGATATATATATATATATATATTTAAATCGATGAAGACTTCTTGCGTCTTTTCATAGTCGAACCCTGTTGCATCCACCGTTTCCAATGGGTTTTAAACTATTATTCGTGCGAATATAGTTACATTGGTGTCATGTGAATTCTATTACCAACAATAAATTTTATTTAAATTCAAAAATAAGATATTCAATTTGAAATAATTTTCGCTGGTTTTTTGCATCCGTTCATGATGGAAATCATGGGTCACATTGTATATTTCTGTATTTGTTCCATACATTTCATCAGTTTTTCGAAATCCATCCAAATGTATGGATATATCGGTTCCGTATATTGTCCTGTATTTATTCTATGCATTCTACTAATTACATGACTACTTTCTATATTTGAGATTATATTGGTACCGAATATTTTTTCTGTATGTACTCCATAAATTGTTTTGAGGTTGCTGCTTCCTCCTAAACTTATAGTAATATCGATACCGTATACTTTTTGGAGTGCTGCCGTCTTCGATTAATGTAATAAATAATAGATCCCAATGAACCAATCCCAAGAACCATCTCCTTTTATGAAGTCAATTAAAATAAAATTTATGTAGCTTTGGGTTTGGATGCCGGCTTTTTTTCCTATTCGCCGGTAGCCTAGGAGACTATTTCAGTTACGACCTTACGGGTAGGTGAGCTCATGGCTTCAACCTGAGAGAATTTGCTAACACCAGCCCTAACAAGAGCTGTGCTTCGCTGAATCTATCACCGAAACGGAATTGCGACCCACCGAGATGACAATGGTTTATCGATAGCGAACACACTCTTCAAACAACATCCACGCAGGCTTTACACTTGAACTTCACCTCAATACCGAAATCAAATTGACTATATACTTATAAAATCAAGGTGGAGTGGTGGAGCCGACTACGGATCCGATCCTCGTCTCTAAATTCCAACTTAAACTTCAGGTTGCAAGGAAAATTAATGAATGCGAAATAATTGCTCCTCATAACACCCAAAATTTTTTTGTATCTTTCGAAAAGTTGAAAAGAAATGCAAATTGAACGGCATGATCAACTGACGGCTGAAGAATTTTGGAATAGAACAAAAGCAATGATTTGAGAAGCAGTGAAAATATCTAAACCTGCCAAATCTGAAACCAAAAAATATCAGCACTGGATGAGTGCTGAAGCTTTACCGTTGGTGGAAGAGAGACGACACAAAAAGCACAGGGAGTTGAAGTGCAAATACTGAACAAACTGGTGCTAACATTCAAAGAGCCTGTAGGAGGGATAAAAATAACTTTCTGCTCGAAAGTTGAAGCGCATGTTGAAAAACACGAAGCAAGAGATTTGTACCGGAAAATTAGTGTAATCACCAAGACTTTAAGTGTTAGACCTGGGCTGTTGAGAAATCGGATGGATGTGTAGTAGTAACAGAGCTAGAAGACTTTCAGACCGATGAAAAGAATATTGCCAAGCTCTCTTCTTTGACCCCGACTGCAAAATTTTCCCCCCAACGACATCAGATATCCAAGAACGCGAACCAGAAATACTGAAAGAAGAAGTTCGTCATGCCATCAAACACCTTAAAACTGGAAAAGCAGTAGGAAGTGATAACATCCCAATCTAGACAGTTAAAGATTTTGGCCAGAGTGGTGTCGAAATCTTCCATGCAATTTGTAACAAGATATGGAAATCTGGCACCTGGCTTACAGAATGGACGCACTCCCTTTTTATTTCTTTGCATAAGAAAGGTTCGACAAGGAAGTGTAGCAATTATCGTCTTATTGCCCTGATATCAATCACACTGTAGCAAAATTCTACATATTCTTAATGAACGTTTAAAAAGCTGTTTAGCAACACAAATAGCCCCAGAGCAAGCTGGCTTTGTAAAGGGGAAGGAAACAAGAGAATCGATCTTGATTGTGCGACAAATAATAGAGAAGCCGAGAGAGTTCAACATGCAAACGTTCATTTGCTTTGTTGACTTTCAAACAGCATTTGACTCTTAAATGGCCACATTTATGGAAAACCCTCGAAAATATGGGTGTGCCAAAACATCATACATTCAGTAAAGCTGGACAACGTTGCCTCATAACCTCTGCGTCCTAGCGCTGGAGTCCAGCAAGGGTGTATCTTGTCACCTCTCTTGTTTAACATTTACACTGAGGCAATTATGAGAATCGCTCTAGGTGACTGGACTCGGACACGGTGGGATCGTGCACCGGTTCCCGGTCGTGCGCGGTGTTCCACAGGGGTTGGTGCTCGGCCCCCTTTTGTGGAATATCGGGTATGACTGGGTACTGAGGGGTGCCCTCCTCCCGGGCCTAAGCGTAATCTGTTACGCAGACGACACGTTGGTCGTGGCCCGGGGGGGGAGTTTTGCTGAGTCTGCCCGTCTTGCTACCGCTGGGGTGGCGCATGTCGTCGGCAAAATCAGGAGATTGGGCCTCGACGTGGCACTCAGTAAATCCGAGGCCATGTGGTTCCACAGGCCCCGGAGAGTGCCACCTGTCGATGCCCATATCGTGGTTGGAGGCGTCCGGATTGGGGTCGGGGTGCAGTTGAAGTACCTCGGCCTCATTCTGGACAGTCGTTGGACCTTCCGTGCTCATTTTCAGCACCTGGTCCCTCGTTTGTTGGGGGTGGCCGGCGCGTTAAGCCGGCTTCTGCCCAACGTCGGGGGGCCTGACCAGGTGACGCGCCGTCTCTATACGGGGGTGGTGCGATCAATGGCCCTATACGGGGCGCCTGTGTGGGGCCAGTCCCTGGCCGCGGGGGTGGCGAAGCTGCTGCAACGGCCGCAACGCACCATCGCGGTCAGGGTCATCCGTGGTTATCGCACCATCTCCTTTGAGGCGGCGTGTGTACTGGCTGGGACGCCGCCTTGGGCTCTGGAAGCGGAGGCGCTCGCCGCTGACTATCAGTGGCGGGCTGACCTTCGCGCCCGGGGCGTGGCGCGTCCCAGCCACAGTGTGGTCAGAGCGCGGAGGGCCCAATCTCGGCGGTCCGTGCTGGAGTCATGGTCCAGGCGGCTGGCTGATCCTTCGGCCGGTCGTAGGACCGTCGAGGCGATTCGCCCGGTCCTTGTGGATTGGGTGAATCGTGACAGAGGACGCCTCACTTTCCGGCTCACGCAGGTGCTCACTGGGCATGGTTGCTTCGGTGAGTTCCTGCACCGGATCAGAGCCGAGCCGACGGCAGAGTGCCACCATTGTGATTGCGACTTGGACACGGCAGAGCATACGCTCGTCGCCTGCCCCGCATGGGAGGGGTGGCGCCGTGTCCTCGTCGCAAAAGTAGGAAACGACTTGTCGTTGCCGAGTGTTGTGGCATCGATGCTCGGCAACGACGAGTCGTGGAAGGCGATGCTCGACTTCTGCGAGTGCACCATCTCGCAGAAGGAGGCGGCGGGGCGCGTGAGAGACGCACAATCCCGCCGCCGTCGAGCGGGGGCCAGGGAGGCGGATCTCGCCCAAGCCCTGGCCCTCTAAGTGTTTCGGGTCCCCCTCACATGTCGGTCTGGGGACCGGCGAAGGGGGCCTAAGAAGACGACGTGCAAGCTGCTCTGCACGCGTTTTACGCAAGAGCATCCGGGTGATGGAAGGCCGGCTATCCTCGACTCACGCTGGTTCTGGTCCAGCGGGGTATTCCGTAGGATAGCTCACTCTAACCGGCGCCATCTAGGCGGGCTTCGGATAGCCTGCCGACCGAGAGGGCTGGTGGTCGTGGCGCCGACGACCGCCGGTCCGGCGTCCCGAGGGGGAGGGTGATGGGAGAGATGTGCTCCGCACTAAACGCTTCACTTTCCCCCCTCTGCCTCTTCATGAGTTCTGTCTCATGCGAGGTTTGGACGTTGGTTGTTGAGCGACAGGAGGTTTTAGTCAGTTCGACTCTGACATGCTCCGCCCTCTATCCCCAGTGGAAGGCGGAAGTCCGGCGATTTCCTCCTGACCAAAAAAAAAAAAAAAAAAAGGTGACTGGACTGATGGTGTGCCCATTGGTGGCAAAAACATATGCAGTTTTCGTGATGCTGACGATACTAATCTGCTGGCTTGTAACCAATTGGCAATCAGATCTTTGCTACAAGCAAAAGAATTGCTAAATCGCGTCGAAACAGTTGCCTTGGTCTCCGAATCAACAGGCACAAAACCAAAATTATTATAGTGGACAAGCAATAACAATACCCCGGAGATTACCGAGATTGCAAGCTGTGAGGTCGTTTCATCTTATACCTACCTAGGTTCACTAGTGACTAACACTGGTGGTTCGGAGGAAAAAATTAAGCGGCGCATAATCATAACGCGATCGGCCTTATATAAACTCGGCTTGTAAGGACCGGAATATCACCAAGACCATCAATTTCCGATTGGTAAGGGCACTGGTGTTCCCCATCTTTTTATATGAGGTTGAGACCTGGACTGTGAAAGAAAGAAGAAGGATCGATGCATTCGCTAGCGACCGGGTTTTATCGTTAATTGACACGCTAAAAAGTAGTGGGGAGAGAGCGGAGCCTTGCGGAACTCCGGCCGAGATATCGAGTTCCCTCGACCCGATACGGAAACGAATGGCTCCACAAGAAGTCTCGTATGATGAGCACGAGACTGTCTGGCACGCCTATTTTATACAGTCTGTAAATTAAACCGTTGCGCCAGACTTTGTCGAATGCCTTCGCGATTTCGAAGAAGAGGGCCCTCGTGGAGAGGGGTCTACGCTATTTATCCCTATTAAGATGTGGTCTGTGAGGCAGTACGTTTGCTGAATACTAGGCTGCACTAAAAGTATCGGGAATGGAATATTTCCACTGTTCCTGTCATATTAAAATCTTTTTAATTGAAAACTCCTTGGTTTTAAAAATCGAATACCATTTATTTATTTAAAAAAAGATTCTCGGTCTTGTCACGAGGTTTTGTCAAACTTGTTTAGTCGTTGAGAAAATGGAATTGACTCGAGAAAATTCAAGAGCGATGATTTATTATGACTTTCGAAGTGGTTTAACACAAAAACAGTGTGTTGACCGGATGATTTCTGCATTTGGTGATGAAGCCCCATCCAAAACCACGATTTATCGCTGGTTTGCTGAGTTTCAACGTGAACGTGTCAAGCTCAGTGATGATCCCCGTCAAGGTCGTCCAAAAACTGCAGTCACCCAAGAAAACGTTGATGCTGTGCGTAAGCTGATTGAGGAAGATCGACATGTGACATACCGCGAAATTCAAGCAACTTTAGACATTGGCATAAGTCAAATACAAATAATCTTGCATGAACAATTAGGTGTAAAAAAGTTGTTTTCCCGATGGATACCGCATTCGCTCTGTGAAAAGCAAAAAGCGACTCGCGTTACTTGGTGGGTCAGAACTCTCGAAAGATTCCACGCAGGATCCTCAAATGCTGTATACAACATTGTATCAGGTGACGAATCCTGGATATACGCTTACCAACCCGAAACAAAAAACCAGTCACGAGTTTGGGTGTTCGAAAATGAGTTAAAGCCAACAAAAATTGTTCGTTCACGGAGTGTTGCAAAAAAAAATGGTGGCCACGTTTGTCTCCAAAACCGGCCATGTTACGACTATTCCTCTTGAGGGACAAAGAACGGTTAATGCAGAATGGTATGCTAGCATTTGTTTGCCACAGGTCGTTTCTGAACTCCGTAAAGAGAACTGCAACCGCCGCATCATCCTCCATCACGACGATGCGAGTTCTCACACCGCGCACAGAACAAAAGACTTTTTAGAGCAAGAAAACATAGAATTATTAGACCATCCGCCGTACAGCCCCGACCTAAGCCCTAATGATTTCTATACTTTCCCTAAAATAAAGAATAAATTGCGTGGACAGAGATTTTCATCACCTGAAGAAGCTGTGGACGCCTACAAAACGGCCAGACCCCAACTTCCGAATGGAATGGTTGCTTCAATGATTGGTTCCATCGTATGGAAAAATGTGTCAAATTTCGCGGAGAATACTTCGAAAAGCAATAAATACATTTTCAAATAATAATGTTGTGTCACTTCGTTAAATCCTGAAATTTTCAGTGCCGCCCTCGTACACGAGCGCTTTGCGTGGAATCCGAACTTTTCGTCGATCAGGATGCCTTTCTAGGAGATGAAGTCCCAGAGGCGTTTGCGTAATAGTCGCTCGTATAATTTGCCTAACACTGGGAGGATGCTGATCGGGTTGTACCTCGCGGATTCGTTTTTAGGTTTTCCAGGTTTGTGTATGCCGATAACGTTCTTTCTACACCCCGGGAAAGATGCAGTTCATTATAGCGGCATTTAAAATAGAAACTAACATGATTATTAGTTGGGGGGGGGGGGGGGGTTATAATTTTTTTAAAACGCGGCATTTGTTTCTGGCGGAGCCGGGGGCTTTCCTTTGTTGGAAGTTAGCGATTTTTTCTTTTACTCCGTTAATGGTAATGTGGGGTAACGCGTCTGAGGGTTTTTGGGAAGCTCTGGGTTCGACCTCCCTAGCAATTAACTCGGTTTGTTCGGGGTCCACGGCTTGAGCACTGACGGTGCACTGCTCCTGCAGAGCATCGGCTAATAACACTACCTTTTCATCGTTATCGAAAGCCGAGGGTTGGCCTGAGAGGCTTACGAAGGAATGTATATTGGCGATAGTTTCCGGTTTGAGGGTCCTAGCTAGTTGCCAGTACGCTTGGTGAGAGGGCGCGCGAAAATACGTGGTGTGCTTTTTAACATATTATTCAAATAACAATTCTTCATATCTGTCAGAAAAATATTTATAACTAATAACACCATGCACCCCACGCTTTTTTTACAATAAAATATATATTTTTTACACTATTTTCAATTAAAATTTATTAAAATTTATTTTCTATTTTTTAGTTGAATTTTATATAAAGCGAGTTTTTTAGTTTTTTTAAACTATTATTTATTTTTACAAATTAAGTGCATTTAAAACCATAATTATATAATTCAAAAAACAATACTCATATAATTAAATAACAAGTGTCGACAAAAAAGAACAAAAAACATTGCGAAAACTCAACATGAAAGGAGATTGCCATAGCAATTAAGATTAAGAATAAGAATTATTTAAAAACGACTAATTAGAGTAGTTTATTTTATCATTGGCTATAACTGAATAAACTTATGTAATGCGTATGTAAGCAACACTAGTTTGCATCCGCGGCTCCGCTCACGTGATTCGTTGATAAAAAGTATTATTATACATTCTCTAAAATACTGATATTCACACTATAGGCGTCGTTACGTCCGCGCCGGCCGGAAAAGAATTGCAAACAAAATCACGGCGCTTGCATGGCGCATGCTAACTCCGCCCCCTCACCCCTGTTGTTCCCGCGTTTCTCTTGGAACGGTGTCATTTTGTGTGACGTAATTAAATCACAAATTGGAATTGATAAAAACTTTTTTTATATACAGAAGCCAAATTATCGGTGCAATATACGTAAACAAAATATCCAATATACGCTACCGATATACGTCGCGGAGAAGCGACCTCCAAAATTCGCGTGCCAAACAGCGGAACTAAGAAATACGCTGAGAATCAATCCGGTGACAAAATAACGTCCATGCCAATATTTTACCCACGTATTGTACGGATCTTTCGGCTACCTCTGGCTGAATTTGAGAAATGGACAATCTTGCGTCCATATACAGGACGCAATAAGTCGGTCGGATGCAATATCATCGTTAAAAACCGCCATATAGGACGTAACATGAACTCCCGGATGGAAATATATATATATATATATATATATATATATATAATAGATATACACATAATAGATATAGATTTCAGCAGTGAAATGTATGAATTTCAGTTTGGATATAGAATATATGCATGACTCGTAATGGTTATTTCTGCAACTGATAAAATTATGTGGCAGTGATTATAATGTGGGGAAAATGCATAACATGTCTGAACCACGAACAAAATTCATCCCATAAAAAAGTATTTTACTTATATGCCTATGTGTAATTGCCATGTTATTCCATTTATCCTATATCAATTCATTGGCTTATCAAGTTTTGTACTTTTTTTTAACTAGACTTTTGAATATAAGATAATAATAATATACAATCTTGATACTTTAAAGGAAAAACTAATGGTTACATTATATGTAAAACCAGCCTTTGTCAGATTATTTTGTTTAATTAAATTGTTGGTCGCGTTTTTTTTTTAATTGTTGCCAGCTGAATCTATCACCAATTTTCACACATGATGATTGCCGACAAGGCTATTGATAACATGCACAATTTGAAAACTTAAATGTTCCAATTTTGTCATTAAAAATGGTGACCATAAAATAGCCAGATATTGTTTAAATAATAATAAATATTACATACATACATTACATACTATTATGACTATGACAAACAATTATAACGGAATTAATTTATTTTCTTACTTTTTGCAATCAGAGGATATTAGCGTAGTGAGCACTCTTGTAAATGTCCACTGAAAATTATTGTTGAATAATAGTGACACAGTCATGTATTCTTTGAGTGACAATTAAGAATGTTTTACCACAGTGGCAGATCGGCTATAGCTGCTACTCATATCATGTTTAATTACTTTTGTTTTATCCAATCCTAACTGTTAATGACAAAGACAATACTCTAGTGGCAGTTTTGGTCATATCATGTTTATTAATCTAATAGATTAAGACTATAAAAACGAATATGTATTTAATTAAATTCACCTTATCAGAATTTTCCATAAAACAGCCATCAGCCGTACCGCTGGTAAGCCACAAATCTTTATTTGTTTCATTTACATTTTTTGCTTCACCAACACTTTTGAATAGGCTAGCTGCCCCAGTCCAATAACGGCCTGTTAATTCTGAACATCCTATAAATACTGTACCATCTGCAATCAAACAAATATTTCCAATTGAAAGGATTTATTTAATAGTCTATTGAAATTTTTTGACACGTAATGGAATCTGTGATGTATTTTCTCTTATAAGTGAATTCTTCTTTTCATCGGTTGATTTAAGGGGTTAAATGAACAGGAAACGTTTATAAAACATAAAATATATTTTAGTTTACCAGCGTGTATGCGTATGTATTCTAAGTAGGCAAAAGAACTGGTTCCAGTCGTATCAGTACGGTACACTTCGGCATTCAGGTGTGGTGGCACAATTTTATTACATTGATCCATTTTAATCTACAAAAAAATTATATCTACTGAAAACATGGAGTTAATAAGTACCTACAACTGGAGTGCTGTCTAATGCCGAGAAATCGGTCTCGAAAGAGAATACTTTTTGGTCGCGGTGTCCTTGTCTAATGTGGTGACCATATAAAATTTATTTATAGGACAAAATTATACACATGCATCAGTTTTGAATTTACCTTAAGTAATTCTGTGTAGCCCTATGTAAATACAAAACACGTGCTTGCAATAGTTTATTTATGTAAATTCAATTCTAAACATTTCTTCGTCGTCATTTTAACTTTTTTTCGACGTTTTTTTTTGGAAATTGCTGCGTTGTCGAAAATCTAGCACTGAGTTTTATTACAAACATCATTACCTCAGTTCTATTACTTAAACTTCCTCAAATTCATGTTTAACGTCCGAATACTCAACCGCGACTTAAATATTATGTTGAACTTAATTACGCAATTCCTACTTTAATGTACTGGCTAAGTGGGCTGTGCAAATTAATATTTGACACACTGAGTGAGACACTGCAACACACATTATCGGGTGCTCTTTTCCTACATTCACATCTTCAATTGATTTAAAATTACTTGTATTTTTACTTCTGTGCTATTTTCATGACACGTGTATATTAAGTCTACTAGTTGCATTTTAGGAAATAAAACACAATGGGTAATAAAATGAAATTAACTAAAATTCATTTATTTGTTATATGTAGACAATTAAATAACTCTTAAATGACAAGTCAATACACATAACACAATACACATAGTACTTGATCTCTATTTACAAAATATTGGTTATATTATTATTATTATTAAGTTCAGTTAATTTTCTGTAGTCTTATAATATAACATTTCCTCTATTTTAAGTAAATTCTTTTTTTTCAACGAAATACATAATTTATTTTAATTAATATCTAAATGGACCATGAGTATCATTAAAATTTCGCAATTTAAATTTCAATTCAATTAAAAATTGCCATTTTTCTTTAATAAATCTTTTAAGTTTTTGTTTCAATACCTTAACATCTTGTCGTAATTTTGCTTTTCTCGGGGTATTTTTTATTTCTTGCGTTTGAGTACTTGATTCCTCTTGTTTGACCTTTATATAGGACATTTTCCAGAAATTCCAACGTTATACTTACTAGAAGATCCTCCTCGTTCGCTTAACGTCAGGCAAATGATATACATGCTTGCGTGCAACGCTATTCAATACAATAAAAAAGTTCAAAAAATACCACATGATGGCTCTTATAATATGAAAAATACATTGCAAAATTATAGTTTTCACGATTGTTTTTCCAAATTTAGTATATGACATAGATTAAGTACAATTTACAAGACAAATGGTATTAAATATTATAATGAGAAAAAATATCTCACATTTTAAAAATATATGCTCACACTAGTAAAAATTTATCAATGAATCTGACATATGGAAGGATATTCCACAAACTGGAGAGGATTCTCGCTTATAACCACTTACAATACAAGTGTTCACCATGATTACACGGAAACTTTCACGATTTTCGAAAAAAAACAAGCCACAAGCTGTATCAGTGCCCTTTTAACTTCAAACTACAAACGTAAATAGACGCCATTTTTCTTTTAATCCATTCATAGCTCTTTTTCGGTGATGCCAACAATTAATCTGGCTTCCCACCAAATTCAACATGAAAACCATCAGAAATCTACGTACCTACCATTAAATTTTCCATTAAACAGAGTTCTTATTAATATAGAACAATAATTTTTTTGTTAACGAGCTTTATTAATATATGATGTTCTATTAAAAATCAATATATATCATATAATCAATACTTCTCATATAATTTATTTTAATAAATTGTCATCATCAGAAACTAATTTCACCATAACTTTGTACGTTTATTTTGGACCAATTCAATTTTTTACGTTGATGGAAATTCTAAATTCTCGCAACATTTTCTAGTTAAGTTTAAGTCAAAGTCACATCGTTTAAATAATATGTATTTAGATATATTATTGTCATAAAATGTTTAAAATCCTGTAAAGTGGATTGATTTTAACCTTTTCGATAATTTTCAACAACGCCCAAGCTACTAAAAAATCCACTAACCACTAAATGCCATTTTTTATAAGTAAGATAGGGGTCCAAATTACGAGATTTTGTGGAAAATCCTCTAAGCTAGCAACACTGCTTTTTGTTTGTAAAATGTGCGAGAGGGACACCACCACTTAATAATCATTCTCTTTTCAGACCGTTTTTCCTTACATCTTTTGCTATTTAAAAATAAACTTTAAGTCATAGAGATAAAGTATATTTTTTGTTTTTATGTCAAACGAAGTAAGCACTCCAGTTAGGATAGTAACTCTATGACTGAAAATTACAAATTTAAAATTACGAGTTACAAGCACAGAGCAAATACAAAACACATTTTTTTTGTAGGTAATTTTTCGGCCACTGGCTACAACACCTTATAGCTTCAGTTTTTTTTAAAATAAAATGCGTATATAGGTAATCATCTGTTAAGAGGTTGACCCCAACTGTTCTGGTGAAACCGGAAACAGCCGCAGACCATCTGTTATCTCTTCCTTCGAAATAAAATGAAATTACATTAGTTAAATGGTGGGAATTTACTTGTAGCTCAATGGGTTATTTGGAAATTTGGTTTTTTCCCACTTGTAACAATGCGTTTTAGATAGTGACAATTGTAACAATGCGTTATAGAATGTTTAATATGCCACCATCAATAAATGCTTAAATCTAAAAAAATACTTAATTCAAATAAAATTTCATCGCATTTTTGTCAATAGTCGCAATTTTATTTGTCCCTTAAATGTTATCTGGACATTTCTGGCCAATGGCCCTAAAGCCATTGACTTCCATTTTTTTGAAAAACCTTAAATGTCATATTTGACAAATATTCTACAGTGATTATTTCAAAAAAATTACATTTCTGAAACAATTTGTTTTCAAGAACTTCACTCTTCTCGAGTGGCAAACACGAAGTGAGTACATAACTTTACTAATTTATCTTGACTAATTTAATGAACAAAACGTATAAACAATAATACGTGTATTAAAAAATCAACATACTAACGTTTAAAATTTTCCAAAAAGATTCCACAATGACTTATTTGTATGTTTATACATAAATTAAGTGTTATAGTTCCTTAATAGCCGAATATTATGTAAATTTCCAGTTGACGTCATTATTATACAAAATAAGTAAATAGAATAAACGCTTAAAATGTTTAAACTGGAACTGATTCAAAATCTGGCCGGACACAAGGGTATAGTTTGGAATGTGTCGTGGCATCCACTTGGAAAATATTTTGCTTCTTGTGGTGAAGATAAAACTATAAAATTATGGAGTAAATATGGACAAGATTGGGCGATTAAGACTGTACTTGTCGATGGACATCAGAGAACAATTCGGGAAGTAGCCTGGTCACCCTGCGGTAATTTCCTCGCTTCAGCCAGTTTTGATGCGACTACTGCAATTTGGGATAAAAAAAGTGGTGTGTATTTTTCCCTTGTGACCCTGTGAAGAATTTGTACATCCAAAATTAAAATGAGTAACACTTTATAGGTGAATTCCAATGCAATGCAACTTTAGAAGGCCATGAAAATGAAGTTAAAAGTGTAGCATGGTCACCTTCAGGCCATCTCCTGGCTACTTGTGGAAGAGATAAGTCTGTTTGGGTGTGGGAAGTAGCTGGAGAAGATGAATACGAGTGTGAAGCTGTACTTAATGCTCACAATCAGGATGTGAAGAAAGTTAGTGCATGAATAAACAAAATTGAGTTTGTGTTTCTTACATATAATGAATGGATAAATTATATTATTTTCTTTATAGGTTGCATGGCATCCTTCTCTAGATATCTTAGCATCAGCATCTTATGATAACACAGTAAAACTGTACCAAGAAGATCCTGTAGATAATGATTGGACTTGTGTTGCCACTCTACATTCGCATGAGTCAACAGTTTGGAGTTTGGCATTTGATAAAACTGGAGAAAGACTGGCGACATGTAGTGACGATAGAACTGTAAAAATTTGGAAAGAATACAAACCTGATAATCAAGAAGGTGTTGTGGTGACTGATCGAGAGGCAGTCTGGAAATGCATATGTACACTCTCTGGATTTCACACACGATGTATTTATGATATTGCTTGGTGTCATAAAACTGACCTCATAGCTACTGCTTGTGGAGATGATATCATTAGAATATTTAAAGAGAGTGAAGATTCTGATCCTAATGCTCCCACTTTTGAACTTCTTTGTACAAAGAAAAATGCTCATTCTCAAGATGTAAACTGTGTAGCTTGGAATCCTTCAGGAAATCAAGAACTGCTTTCTTGTAGTGATGATGGAGAAATAAAAATATGGAAGTTTACAGAAGCTTAAAGTAACTAATTATTGACAGAAAGATCAAATAGAAATGATCAAAAAATCTAACAAGGAGTGATAATAATTTTATATTAAGGTTATGCCACAAGACATTAGCTGTGATTGTATCTAGCAAGATATAAATGTATTGTAAATACAGTATAAGTTTCAGTCTTTATAATAATTGTTGAAAACATGATTTAGTATTATTGTTCACGAACATAACCCAAATAACTAATAAAAAAAATAACAAAAAACATTATAACATAGATAAAATGTTTTGGTATACACTGCACTGGCTTGCTGATATAATCCATGGGCTTACATATTTTTTTTAAATATGAAAGCTTTGAAAATCTGACAATTATTATGAAATATCAACTTCTTTAGATCCAATCATTGAACTATACAAAATACCCACAGTCAGGTTTTTTTTGGTATAAGAAACGGTCTTATAATATGAATTAACAAAACACTAAAGTACTATATTATTACACAATATACCATATTAAACTATTACAAACCATATTAAAAATTAAAAGTGGCATTATAAAATTCCAATTTATAAATTAAACATCAGTTAATTGTTTTTATAATGGAGTAGTTAGTTTTAAAGATAAGGAAAAAGGAAATAAAGTTTGGATTAAAATAATGATGAAAAACAGCATTTATTATTTCACTGAATCTTTTCAAAATGCCTTTTGGTAAAATTTAATTTTTTAACAATGTTTTATTTCAAATTTATTAGTAAATTTTACATTTAAAAATTAAACTTTTTTCAGATATTACTAATGTTCTTTCAGTTAGGCAGGCACATTTTAAAGTCAAGAAATTCAAGGAATCACTTGTTCACACATTTTATCAAAATGTCAACTGAGAAATTCTGTGCAGTGTCTTTGGAAAGAGTAGTAACAGTACTTGAAAAATTTGCTCCAAAAGAATTGGCAGAGAGTTGGGATAACACTGGTTTGTTGGTGGAACCTTACACACCGAGGTATGAGCAAATTTATTCTTGACTACAAATACCCACTAGCAGTAACAAAAAAAAATGTTATTCATTTAAAATTATGTACTATTATAATAATTATATTAAGGTAGCTACTGCCTCACATAGAAACTGGTAATGACAGAGATGCTAAGCCTTACTGTGTATTGCTTTAGTCTTTAGACTTATTGTAGAGGATTACACAGAATTGGCCGTGTGGTGTCCGTGTGGTGTGGCCTCGATAAAGAATAATACCGGGCGACTAACGGGTTATCCAGAGAATGAGCGGCAACGTTCTCTGAGTATCATAACAGCATACTGCGATCGCCAACCCGCATGCCAAGCGTGGCGATTATGGAAACCCCTCCCAACATGTCTGACACAAATAAAAACCGCCCAGTCCTCGGCAGCTCCGCTATTCCTGGCTACAGTAGCGGTCAAGGTAACGGCGGGGCAGGGGGTGCTAAGAATCTCCGGCAGAGATCCGGCTACGTAAAAAACGACGATTGGACCTGGCAACATATAACGCGCGAACACTGCGGACCGATGAGAAGATTGTGGAACTCGAGGAGGAATTGAGCAGGTTACGGTGGGACATTGTGGGCTTATCTGAAGTCCGAAGAGAGGGAGAGGAAACGATAATTCTGAGGTCCGGTAACTTGTTCTATTTTCGGGAAGGTGATCATCTGTCTTAAGGTGGTGTCGGGATTATCGTCCACAAGTCCCCTATGAATAATGTGTTGTAAATCGAGAGTGTATCGACCAGAGTGGTTGTACCTTGTACTCAGAATCACCAAAAGGTATTCGTTGAAGATAATACAGGTTTACGCTCCGACTATGTAATAGGACATTTCCAGAGCCATGCATAGCTCTACAACTCACTTCACCATTGTCATGGGGGATATCAACGCCAGACTCGGTAAACGGTGCGAAGGGGAGCTGCGAGTAGGACCATTTGGATTTGGGCATCGAAATCACCAGGGAAACTTACTTGCCGATTTCATGGAGAAGAAAGAATTATTTATGATGACCTCTTCAGAAAACGGGGTCACAGGAAGTGGACCTGGATGAGCCCCAATAGCGCTATCAAAAATGAGATTGATTTTATTATGTCGCAGATTTTATTATGATGTCTCTGTGATCAATACGATTAAAACCGGAAGTGATCATCGGGTGGTAAGAGGCACAATGAACCTCAATAAACCTTGAGAGATTCCGAGTTATGAGGTCTACGCTCCGTTCAGCACCAGCTCAGATCCAAAGTTCTAGACACTTTCAGCTCGAACTTCAAAACCGCTTCGAGTGCCTAGGAGGCTCCGTGGACGATTACAATAACGGGTTTGTGAATGCTGTCCATACGATCGGTTCCAAGATTTTTGGAACCCGTCGTGCAAACAGAACCAAAAAACTCTCAGACCCTACTTTCAAACTCATGGAAGAACGTCGCGAGATGATTATGCAGTCTTGCAGAGATGTTATTTCTCCGAAACTATTTACCGCTGCGTTGGAAGACATTTTCAAAGTTCTGAACTGGAAAGGGCTAGCATAAACATCATCGGCGAGTACATAGTTCGCCGACGATATTGTGACTATGGCCGAGACCTTGGAGGACCTTAGTACAATGCTCAAAGACCTCAGTAGGGCTTCTATCCGAGTGGGCCTGAATATGAACATGGAAAAAACAAAAATTATGTTGAATGTTCATATAGCGCCCACTCCAGTAAAAATTGGAAGCTCTACGCTCGAAGTTGTTGACGAGTATATTTAACTGGGACACACTGTCCTGCTAAGTAAGTCCAACTTCGAAAAAGAGGTCAATCGTCGAATCCAGCTTGGATAGGCAGCGTTCGGAAAGCTACGTAAATCTTCTCATCACAAATACCACAGTGTCTCAAGACGAAAGTCTTTGATCAGTGTGTGTTGCTCTGAAATGTGGTTGCTCACAATGGCCCTTATGAGAAGGCTCAAGGTCACTCAAAGAGCAATGGAGAGGCTATGCTTGGAGTTTTCCTGCGAGATAAATCAGAAATGAGGAGATTCGCAGGAAAACCATGATAACCGACATAGCCCAAAGAATTGCGACGTTGAATTGGCAGTGGGCAAGGCACATTGCTCGTAGAACGGATGGCCGTTGGGGCCAGAAAGTTCTTGAGTGGCGACCGCGTACCGGAAGACGTAGCGTGGGCAAGCCTCCCGCAAGATAGAACGACGATCTATTGAGATTCGCGGGAATCTGCTGGATGCAGGCAGCGCAGGACCGGTCTTTGTGGCGAGACTTGGGGGAGCCCTGTGTCCAGTAGTGGACGTCTGTGGGCTGATAAGAAGAAGAAGACATAGAATTGATAGATAAGTCTTAAGTATTAAAGTTATGATTACCTTCATGCTTTGGGTTGAAATTGTATGTGCTTTGAAGTTTCAAATTATAAACTGTCAATTCAGCCGTATGTAGGGTATATAAAATATATAGGCTAAAGTGTCTCTTTGAATAAAGCCAATGATGACATTATTTGAGGATTACCAAACATGTTTGATTAAAACATGGGTATATAATTATTTTTCATATATAATTATATTATATTATTTCATTGAAAATTGGTTTTCTGTAATCAGCTAACCTATTCCTCGAAAACCTTTTTAATAAAAATAAATAAAATTACATGGCCAATGCCCATTGCACTTTTGCGAATCACAAGATTTAAAAAATACAGTCTATTCTCAAACACAACCAGTGTGGACTAAAAGTCACTCCCCTGTTATAGAAAGATCTATACAGAACACAAAGTGAGGATGCAACTATAATATGAGTTGATGATGTAGAAGTGGTACCAGCTAAAGTCAAATGCCTGTAAGTTCAGACATATAATCGCCAAACTTATAAAAATACTTTAAATAAATTTCCATTAGTTAATTTGACAAATTTAAATTAATTTTCTTTATGTTTTTAATTACCTATTTAAAATATAATATTTTTTTATAATTTTCAATTCCAGACAAATAACCAAAATTTTGTTAACTAACGACTTAACAGAAGATGTGGCCTTGGAAGCTGAAATTCTGGCGTGTGAGATGATTATTTCATATCATCCTCCGATATTTGCGCCTTTGAAGTCTATTGTTCAGCGGTAATTATTTATATAGTTCTAGTCACACGTCTTTGACGCTATTTATCACTTTGTCAGCATAGTATCCATATATTTTATATTATCAAATGAAAGTACAGTCAAACCTGGATAAGCGAGAGTTCAAGGGAGCACAATCTCATTCTCGCTTATAGAGGTTTCTCACTAACCCGAGTTTCTCGCTAATGCTCCCTCTGAATTTCGATTCGCGATTTTCCGCATTCAAATGCATTCACTATTTTAAGTTTATGACTTTAATGACAGTACTTTAATTTTCCGTTTTTACATGATGCAGAACAGAACTTTCCTTCGCAATTGATTAACGATAATCTGAGTAAGTCCGACAAACAGGACGGTACACAGGCACACGTGTCCATTCGAAAATAATGCGATAAAAGAATACGATAAAATAACAACGTTATTTAGTTTCACGAAATAGAATAGGTTCAATATTCACGAGAAAACAATACAAAAACAATGATAATAAGTTCCACGAAAGTTAAAAATGAGTCATAAAATAGCAAATGTTAAATTTGTAATTTGTTTTGTCATTTGTTCTTCCTAAATAATATAAATAAATAAATAAAGCTCGGCTGTCGCTTATAGAGGTATAGATAGGTAGCAGTCTCACTTACGGAGGTCCATGAGGAAAAAACGACTCTCTCTTACAGAGGTTTCTGTTTCTCGCTAATAGAGGTTTTGGGAGCTTAAAATGACGGGTCCTTGCTATTACTCTCACTTATAGAGTTTTCTTACTTATCCAGTTCTCAATTACCCAAGTTTGACTGTATTAGTTATGACTAAAATCACGGTGGACTATACGTCTGGGAATTGATTATTTAAATGCCAAAAAGCACGGTGGCAAAAGTGTACCGTCTGTAAAATTGTAAATCTGAAGGTTACCTATCCATATTAATATAATAAATATAAAAATGGTATACACATTGTGCGTAGAATAGAAAAGGACTGAGAATACCTTGTATTTAGACTTTTAGTGTACTATTCCCGAGGGATATTTTTTATACAATAACGCTAGCCGAAACTATTTTAATAGAATGTTATAATTATATTATATTATATTATATATTTATATTATATAACTGTTACAAGACTTTAGATCAAGTCTATTTACAACTTGGCGATTTCAAATATGTATTTTTTACAGTTCGTGGAAAGAACGGGTTGTATCTTATTTATTAGAAAAACGAATCGCCCTGTACTCGCCACATACTAGTTGGGATAGTGTGCAAGGCGGGGTCAATGACTGGTTGGCATCTGCTTTCTCTGTCGCAGAGTCTAAGCCAATTTTACAATCAAACAACCCCGACTTCGGAGCCGGCAGGTAAGCTATGTTAAAAGTTCGCCCAATTATAAGAATTTGATCGCAAACACTGACCTCATAATGTTTGCATTAATTAAATGTAATTATTATTGTATTATTGTAATAATTTATTATTAATATTTTTTTGATTTTCGTCGCTGTCAAACCAAAATCTTCTATGTGCAAAAACTCTATTTTGAATTAAGGAGTAAAAACATTTTCGTATAAAATTTTATAAGGTGATTTTTTAAGAACTATATCAAATGAAAGCTATATATAAAAATTAAAGCTATAGACACATAACTGTTTTTTTTATAAGGTATATTTTTTATAAAGATAAACTGTACGAAGATAGGCTGTAAACTATACGAAAATGTTAAAAAGTAAAAATCTCAAAAAGTGCACATAGCAGATTTTTGTTTGAAACGACGTTTTGCTATTTATATTTAAGTTTGAAAACCAGAGAAGAGAGTGCTACTTATCTGATTTGTTTGTTATAAATATTATGGATTCTAAGGAGTCTTTGAAATAATCGCCGTCTTCGGTATTTACCAAAGAGTTTCGGTTACAGCCGTCGCAACATTTAGCACGAGTACCCTTTACACGTTAGATCAGGAAGACATCGGCCCTAAATTAATTGAGAATATTTTTTTGTAGATTACTTCATTTGAGCACCGGAA
The DNA here is from genome assembly GCF_030269925.1 of Bombyx mori. Lineage (NCBI taxonomy): Eukaryota > Metazoa > Arthropoda > Insecta > Lepidoptera > Bombycidae > Bombyx > Bombyx mori. Next base: position 9,598,859 of record NC_085116.1, on the reverse strand, counting down.
TCCCATTATCTGATGCAGTAAACAGAATTAAGGAACTTACACGACTCTCCCATGTCCGCATCGCTGCCGCAAAGGGAAAGTCTATGACGCACACCGTTCAGAGGGTAGCGTTATGTGCCGGATCCGGAAGTTCGGTATTAAAGGGAGTCGATGCTGATCTTTATTTGACAGGTAGTATATTATAGTATAATAAGCTGATAAATTCTATTAAATTGATTAATATTTCATATTATTAGATGAACATTTAAATCACTTTAAAACATCATGTATAGGGAGTAAGGTAGATTCTTTTCGAACGATCGTCATTATATTATGCAGGGTGGGAACACTGATAGGCGTCCAATAGGGAAAGAGGTGCTACCTGTAAGTCTGACTGATTTTGTTTCGATCAATAAGAAATGGATGATATTATTGGCTAAAGAAGTACCTGAAATTTCATTACAGTTTATTCAGATATTTCCTTTTTCGATAAGCATACTTTATTTAGTATTTTAACGAAAAACATGCAACAACATAATGTTATGTTATTCTATTTAATTAAAAATGTATTGTATAATATGTATACTTTTATGTCGTACATCTTATACTTACACATTAATGTTTTAAATTATATTAACTTGGACAAGAAGTACGTCAACGATATTTGGCCCCTAACAGAAGTACCATACCCGTCCCTCTGAGGATTATCTAAAATTTCATGCCTTAAAAAAAAGTAATATATACATATATATATATTTATTTTTATTTTTTATTGCTTAGATGAGTGGACGACCTCACAGCCCACCTGGTGTTAAGTGGTTACTGGAGCCCATCCACAGACATCCACAACGTAAATGCGCCACCCACCTTGAGATATAAGTTCTAAGGTCTCAGTATAGTTACAACAGCTGCTCCACCCTTCAAACCGAAACGCATTACTGCTTCACGGCAGAAATAGGCAGGGCGGTGGTACCCACCCGCGCGGACTCACAAGAGGTCCTACCACCAGTAATTACGCAAATATTATTATGATTATGTTACCTTTATACTTTATCGTATAAAAATATGATATAAATGAAACAACCAATAAAATCACTTGTTTTGGAGCTATTTCTGTGCCCAAACAAAAATATCAACTAAAGTGATGCTGACCTCTAAATGATGTATATTGAATTCTTTTTTTGCAGGCGAAATGCTTCATCACGACGTACTTGATGCAGCTCAAAAAGGTATAACAGTTATATTAACGAATCATTCGGACTCCGAAAGAGGGTTCTTGCGAGGATTTGCAAATTATTTACATAAAAATTTGAATGAAGAAGTTGAGGTTTTCGTAAGCAAAGTCGACAAAGATCCTTTGATAACTGTGTAAAAAGTCTGCTAGACGTACAAATGAAGATAAAATTAAATAGGTAGTTTTTGTAAGAAATAAAAGAAATATTAAATATAGTTATGTTTTATTTACCCAAATACGTGAGCGTACTTGGTTGTATACTCCAATCAAATTGGTTTGTTAAAATAAAGTTGCGAGATCATCTTCCTTATTCTATTTAAGTACACTCCATATGTAACTCTACGTTTTAAAGTTTGTCCACTTGGTCACTGTATTTAGCTTACAATATCTGGCAAGACCTTTCTATATAAACTTTCGTTTTCACATTTTTATCAGCTTTTCTCTTTCTACTCGTTAGTTTTGGATGATCTGGAAGTTGCACTGAAATATTTCCATTTTAAATGAAGGCCGGTTATATTTGTGTTAGAGCGTTCATTAGTGGCATGCATACAGCTTTACTTTCGTAGCGCTATTTTGTTTATTGTTTTAGGTTTTAGTATCTGCCCTTTTGGACTATCTAAGATTTCTTTTGAGATCTTTTTCTTTCTATAACTACCCCCTGGGCTGGTTGTAACTTTACAAACCGAGGACACTGTTCCATTTTTGTCATCATAGTTAATAACATACTCACGTCGCCTTGGAGATTTGGATCTGTTTCGTTTTGAATTTATATCCTTATGTTCGTTTTTTATTTGTACAGATTTCATTTCGTATACAATTGTGTTTTGATCCATTTTCTTTAGTGGATCTGATTCCTTGGATGTATCTTTAGAACTCTTCTTATTTTTATCGTATCCCGCAGATTTCTTCATAACTGGTTGTGATTCTTTTTTGCAATTATCGTCAAGTGTTTTTTTCGTTTCATTTCTATCTGGACGACAGGGCGAAGATGACGTTCGATTTTCAACTTTCGACCTTCTAGGCGTGGATACTTGCCGTACACTTTTGAACGAAGTTTTATGCGCCGCTTCAAGATCTTTTTCGTTTTCCATTTTACTTACATTTTCACCTTTATGTGGTTCTCTGGTTTCACTACGTTTGTTTGTGATCTGTGAAATCCTTCTCAAACTGCCTATCCCATTGGTATTTTGTGAACTTGACTTTGTATTTCTGTCATTATTGCTCAATTTCGATGTCTTAACGTCTTCGCTTTTTTCCTGTCTTTTTACATAAGTTTTCCTTGTAGGAACTTCTGGTGTTATTGACGTTTTAGGCTTTAGTTTATTTTTGTCATAAATAATATTAGATTCCCGTCCTGGGTGTAGGTTCTCGTAAATAGGAATCATTTCTTCTATTTTCTTAGAACGAGGGGTAGCAATTGTCACTTGGCTTTCCACAGCTTCTCTAACTGTGCGATTGACAGATCTGAAATAAATAGATTATATCTATGAAATAATTCTTTGTCAAAACTAAATAATGGGCTTTTCTGGTACGGCACACGGTTTAATCGAATAGATGGGAAAACACGCCATGGTTATTTGGTAAGAATAGAAAATCAATCATGCTTAATTAACCTCCTAATTCTGGTCTAAGAATAAGTGGTAAGATGTGCTGCAAAACCGCACGAGTGGTACAATCGCCCCGTTTATTTCTACTGTGAAATTATTGTGCGTTCGCTTTGAAGAACTTAACAGAATTTTATTACGCAGATATATACTATGTATATCTTATCTAAGTCTTTAAGGGGTTGAGCTTAGGATCTTTTGTATATATTTTTGTTTTTAAGTTTTGTACTTCATTCCAAATAATTAAAAATATTCGTTTCAAACTTACCGCGATGGCGTATTTGCTCTCAATGACTGTTTGGAATTTGAAAAAGCTTTGTCTCGTTTCGGTGGTTCAGATAAGCTTCTATTAGCAGATGCTGTATGTTCTTGCCTTCTAGATTTTGAGCGTCGCGTTATAGATTTTACATAATCATTTGTTTCAGAACGTTCATGTTCAATAATTGGCTTTAGTACTTTGACTTCGTGGATTTCGTTAGGTTTATCTTCATATCTTGTACGAAGTCTAGGCTTAGGAACTGGGATATAGTTGTTGGTAGCATGGAAGTTTTGATATTCAGGTACGTCATCAGATTCAGCTTCACTATTGCAAACGCTGTTTGAGACTTGCTGAATTAGTCTAACAGATTGAAAGATATCTTCTATAGCAGAATCCTCTGATAGATTACTTTTAAATATCTTTGATTCAGTATCTTCCTTTCTTCCCTTATTTACTCCGAAATACGTTAAGTCACTTTCTCGTAATTGTCTTGCTTTCGTCCTGTGATCATTGGAAGGAGAATGTGCAGACTCGAATTTTGTTCGTAATAAGTCTGTTTTGTTTAATTTTTCCACTTCTTTTAGAGGTGTTTTGATTTGATGCGAAATTGGCTCGGTAGCAAAGACATGATTCTTGTTTATTGTGGGACCTAAAACATTAAAAGCGTCTGTGCTTAGTAATAGTCTGTGTCAAGTGATTAATACATTGATTTTTATCAACTCTATCGAGAAATTGGCATTGGTTACTGTACAGAAATAAATCCAACCATAAAGAAAACCACTGTACAAGCCTGTAGCAAATACTAAAAATAGATCAGGATTGTATCAAATCCTTTGATTTTGAAAACGAAACCCATTGATTTAAATATTCAACTCTCTAACGAAACCATTGTTTTGTTGGATTAATGTAGATAGACTGTACTGTGTGTTATATCGGGAATTCATGACCTATGAAAATCCTGGTAAGACCCTATAATAGTCTGTATCTATAATGCACATATCCGTGAAAGTTTAAAACAATTCGTAAATTAGGTTAATTATTATATTATTTATTTTTTAAATTATAAGGAGAGAACCTTGGATCAGGAATGCTGAATACCAATTTAAAGAGTTCACAAACTATTTCCACGATAAAAAAAATCCCGGGTGTCAGAAGATCTTAAATGATGAACTATTCATTCAGCTATCAAAAAGTCACATGGCCCGGAGAACCTCGAGTTGGCTTTTTTTTTTTTTAACTTAACACAGGGGTGTTAAGTTGCGGCGGAAGTTCGAGCGCGGAAGCTTCAATCTCGGCGTTCCGTGCTCGAGGCGTGGTCTCGCCGCCTGGCGGACCCCGCCTACGGGCGACAGACCGTCGAGGCGATCCGCCCGGTCCTCTCGGACTGGGTGAATCGCGACCGAGGACGTCTCACCTTCCGAGCGACGCAGGTGCTCACAGGACACGGCTGTTTCGGTCGCTACCTGCACCTCGTCACCCGGAGGGAGCCGACTCCGAAGTGCCACCACTGCAGTGGCTGCAACGAGGACACGGCGGAGCACACGCTCGCGAACTGCCCCGCTTTCGCGGAGCAGCGCCGCGTCCTCGTTGCAAAAATAGGACCGGACTTGTCGCTTCCGACCGTCGTGGCTACGATGCTCGGCAGCGACGAGTCTTGGCAGGCGATGCTCGACTTCTGCGAGTCCACCATCTCGCAGAAGGAGGCGGCGGAACGGGAGAGGGAGAGCTCTTCTTCCCTCTCGGCGCCGTGCCGCCGCCGTCGGGCCGGGGGCCGGAGGAGGGCGTTTGTCCAGCTCCAGCCCCTATGATGAGGCAGTCTCCTCCCGGTGATGGTCACGGGGCGACCTAAGGGGGTTGAGGCTGCGCCGCACGCTACCGTCACTCTAGCGCGCTGGCACCAGGAGGACGGGACGGCGCGTCGGCGGCTGCGGACTGCGATGCGGTCCGCATTTTCGTCGTCGCTGTCGTCGCCGAACATACTGTTGAAGAGCAACCCGGTCGGCGGTGTATCGCGTTCCGACCCGGCAGGCTGGTTCTGGCCCAGCGGGGTATCCCGGAACACCAGCGGCACCGCCCGGGTGGCCTGGTAAGGCCGCCGTACCGCGGAGACTGACGTCGTTGGTCGTCGACTATCGCCTCGACGACCCGTCAGTCGGGCGTCCTCGGGGTGGCGCCGCGTGTCTGGTTGTAGTGTTGACCGCGGGAACCCCCCTACTCTGAACGGGTTCTGACCCCGGACGGAGATCGGACGTCGGGTGTAAGAGTGCAGGGGAGTCGTTTAGTGGGTGGGCCCTAAAATCCTTGGGCCCGCGATCTGCTCTCAACACCTGCAGATCGTTGAGTCTCACATACCCCGCGCGCCCCCTAGGCGCGTGGACCTCGTAGGAGGTTTGGCCCCCGGCCCGAAAAAAAAAAAAAAAAAAACGGTTGTTAAGTTATTAAGTATATTATTATATATTAAGGGTTGGTTCTCATCCTGTTTTTTAATTAAATTACTACTAAGTAGGTTTGATCTCGGACAAGAGGGTCCTGCTGTTAAATAAATCTATATTAATCTGAATTATTTTAAGTATACATACCGTGCCGAGCATGGAAAATGGAATTAGAGCAAAACGAACGAGTGTTGCCTATTTAATATCTATTCATCAAGTTGGAAATTTAGTTAAACAGCTTTGCTAATCCAGCAAGACATCCTTCAGAACCCTTGGGAACGAAAGCTAGAGCTTCGATACGAAATAAAGGGAGTAGAATTTGGAAGAATCCTAGAGCAGGATAAAAAAAACTGATGGGATGTACGATAAAATAATAGCAGAAATTGGTGGGACTGGGGTTGATATATTTTTAGATTCCACTGAAAACAATTAACACTTAAAACAATTAAAACAATTAAATTTAAACTGGTGGTAGGACCTCTTGTGAGTCCGCACGGGTAGGTACCACCACCCCGCCTATTTCCACCGTGAAGCAGTAATGCGTTTCGGTTCGAAGGGTGGGGTAGCCGTTGTAACTATACTGAGACCTTAGAACTTATATCTCGAGGTGGGTGGCGCATTTACGTTGTAGATGTCTATGGGCTCCAGTAACCACTTAACACCAGGTGGGCTGTGAGCTCGTCCATCTATCTAAGCAATAAAAAGAAATAAAAAAAATAAGTTGATACATTAAGTAAGATTAATGAATTCGGAATTACCTTCATTTGCTGTCCAATTTTTTTTACTTTGACTAGGTTTGCTATTTTTCGATGAGTCCGTTGAGTTAATTAAGTCATCATAAATTCCTTGCGGCTGAAGTTGTTTATTAATCAACGACACTGCTTTTAATACTGTAGCGGGTTCACTATTAATGCTTTCATTCGTCTCATCATTCGCTGACCCAAATGCCATGTTCTCTCCCAAGAGATATGGTTTGGGTTTCGGAATCTTATTTTTGAGAATACTTTTTGTAGCTGCTGTATTCTCATCAGTTTCGACATAATCACTTATCGAACTACGTAATATATCTTCCAACTTTTCTTGGTTGGATATAACGGTGGTCTTTTCCCCAAATAATGTTATTGGTTTGTCTACCATTTCTATGGGAACAAAAACACTCCGTCTTTTTCGGAAGTCGTTTGATGGCGGTGGTTTATCATCCGTTGCAATAATGTTTACTTTTCCTGATTCTGCCGCAAAATGTAGTTCAGTTTTACAGAATTCCACTTTTTTCACTTTTCTTTGGTGATCTTCACTACATTTTTCGGTTTTGTTGAATAAAGAAGCTTCATCGTATGTTTCAATTTTAGTTGGTAAAGTTATTGAAATTTTTCCAGTTGACTGTAATACTATATTGCTTTCTACAGGATCCTCGATAACAACATCATGTTCCCAAGACGGTTTGAATTTATTACCTTTGTAATAATTGTTCGATCTGTTTTTGGCAAGCCAATCTTTAAAACATTCATCGTGACTATTATTCTGAATGTTTTTTCGCTCAAACGGTCTTGAATGCGTGCTTTCTTCTACATGATCGTTCACAATTTCCGTAGATTTGCAAATACCACTGTCCGTTGAAGAGTCCATGGCAAAAGTATCAATACTGTGTACTTTAACTTCATCCAAAGAAATCTTCGTATCTTCAAAGCTGTAGCTTTTCCTGCGGTTGTTCCAATCGCTACTGTTATTTAAGAGTGATTTATATTTTAATGTGTTTAAAGTCACAGGGGCATCCAAAAGAGGCGAAACCCTGGACGCAGTTTTTTTGTTCCATTGAATATCGCTGCTTTCTGAATCGTATGAGTACTTCCTGTGCAAATGTCGACTGTTTTTCGGATCTAAATCAATAATACTAGCATTGTCGGTGGACGAAGACTCTTCACTTGGCATTCGGATTGAGCCTGTTCCTCGAGAACCTCTCCATTTAGAGGGTTCAGAAATTTCTAAGTCGTCTGGCTCGGTCACTTTATATGTATCTGGTTCAACCTGGGAATCATGCGACAGCTCCAGTGGAGTTGATGATATTTCCAAAGGAATAGCTGGAATTGATGGTATTGAAGGTGGATCCGTAAAGTTATAACCAGATGAAATAACCTGAAAATAATATGTTTTGTCAGGTACTGCGTACATTTTATTATTGCAGAATAAAATAAAATGAAAAGACTCCTCACTGCTTAATTAGGTGCACTCATAGTTAATTCCCTTAGGCTAAAATTGTGATAAAAATTAAAATGAGTAGGTAAATAGACGATTTTATCGCAATAAATGATCTTTTTTTTCTTAAAAGGTCGATCGAATTCACGACCAATTTGCTGTTAAGAGGTTACCTGATACCAAAAACGTCATAACGTGCATGCTGTCATCCAACTTGAGACCAGATTCTGTATCTCAATTGTATATGCAAATTACTATTTGATTTTTGAAGGTTCTATTTTTATTGTTGTTATTCCTTCGTCGTAGATGTCATTCGTGAACACGAGCTATGTACTATTTCTTTAGGAATAATTGGTATCTGCGGGATTTGAACACTGACACAATCTCATCGCTGAATAAGAATACATCAGGCGTCCTAAGCTTTACGCCTTTAACTTAAAGCCTAACCTTTAACAAGAAAAAAAATATTTTCATCTAATAAGGCGTGTGAATCGCGAAGGAACTCAAAATTAATTTTGAGGTGGATCATGAAAGAAGAATAGAATACGTTCATCTAAGTACATCAGATAATGTAGAATAACATAAACCTTTATATAAAAAAGAAAGTTACCCTTCTTGAAGAGTGCATCATGTACGATGAAGCTGGTATTCCAGGTCCAGCAGACGAGTGATAAGAAGCACGCATAACACGGACGCGAGCTCCGGGACCGGTGGCATTTAAAACCTCCATAGCTCGGGCTATTTGACGTGTGACTCCGCCTTCTGTCACCTGTTAAAATAAATATTTAAATCATAAACGTTTCTAGATTTAACAAATCAATTACGCAGCGAAGGCGAACATGTTCTTTTTATTTTGGGAAATAAATTACGTTCGCTGCCATTAATTACGGAAGGGGTGGAGTCTGGTTTTTTTATTTGCTGTAAATAGGCTAGTGTATAACAGTGTGACAGTAATGTGGTTCGTGAAAACAAACATACGTCAAAATCACTCGCGATCCAAGGTGCGACTGATCATAAATAATACACTTATAATTCCACCAAGAACCGTGAGCGATATGAAGTTGATAAATAAATAAAATTATACAGAACAATAACAGAAAAAACCTTATTTATTTATGCCTCTTTGTTTAGTCCATCGTGTTGCGGCCAAGGCGGCCAAACCACTTTCGTGTCCCTCAAAGACTCAAAGCAAACTTGTCCGGTAATGTTCTGAACCAGATGGTGACATCATCAACGTAATTGTCTTTTTCAATCAACTTCACCTTTAATTTATACACTTGCTTTAGTCAGCTTTGTTCTATTATTAAGTACCTACTTTCGAAACGGTTAAAAAGATTCTTTATTTAGATCATATAAGTAATTAGTAGCAGCATAGGAGTAAGTAGTATGCAGTAAGCGCTTCTGCAAAACTTGGGGCTTTTTACCTACGCCTGTAGACAAACAAATGCACGTTTATCGTATTGTGTGCTTAATGCGAGTTTTTTAACGTTCTCGATAACGTAAAAGTTAACTCAACATTTTATGGAGTCAGAACGTTTGCCTACGTTTGCCGATAGGGGCTGCATATAAATTTGAGTTAACTTTTACGCTATCGAGAACGTTAAAAAACTCGCACTAAGCACTAAGCAATCAACGACATTACTCTTGTTCATTTACATAAGTATTATTGTAGTCACTACGGCTCACTCCAGAATATATTATTTAACTAGTCTTTTTTTGCTACCTATCCTAGTAACCTCGAGAGGTTATTCTAGTTTTACCGAGCGTGTCTAGTCTCTAGTCTTCTAGCTTAAAATATCTCGTCGCTATCCTCAAGCTTCGGATAGCTACTACAAAATCGTATAAATAATTAAATATATACGACTCTAATGTTTTATGTAGGTTCGAGCAATAAGACAATTCAATGTGTCCTTCATAATTAGTCAAGTGAGTGTTGTTTGTTGGGAATGACGTGATCGACGATGCGGGGGCGAAATGAAATTGCTGTGTGCCGTGATTGCGATCTTTTCAATGAACTACTCGGTTTTGTGACTGCGAGTGGGAGTCGAACATCAATGTATTTACATAGCACCAACGTTCTACACGTAAACCGATTTCGTTTGTCTAAACGATTTGTTTTGACCTGTATCTAAACTTTTTTATTCATTTCTCATGATTGTTTTAATAATAAACAACACAAAATAGGTAGTAAACTGAAGAGTACTAACAGAGCACGCCGTGAGACTTAAATGTCATTAATGTTATAATTATAACAGAAATTTGAGAATTGTAGTTTTGTTGTTTCTGTTCGTTCTGTATTTGAAGTATGTATCCCAAAGATCCCCACACTAACGAGAAAAGCTACAGAGAATAAGGTTGAGGTAACAGTAAAATAATGTCCATGTACTGATTAGAAATTACTGTATGCGTGTTGTTCTGTGGTATTTTTTGTATGACTACTGTAATGTCTTAATGATTATTGAAATACATATAAATTTAATACTGTATTCAAAACATATCTAATGTTTATTTTGTTAGAAAGGTAAAAACTGTTTAGCATTGTGGAGAACATTTACTTTATGGTTCAAGGTTAATTAATTAGACTAAGACACTGCAAGTGTGCTTGCTTAAATTGATGTAAAACTGTTTTTTTTTTTTCATAATGAAGGTATTTTATTTTTTAATTTCATTAATATTTTATACACGCGATTAAACCGTAAAAGTAGATACGACATAGTAATATTATTTTATTTTACTAAATTAATTGTGTTAGATAAATAAAATATGAGTAAAGACGTGAGATTGTATTTTTTTTTACTGCTTTATATAATTTTCATGACGTCTACGAATCGCGAAAATCGAAGAAAATATTAGACTCTATTTTACGTGTCTACCAGAAAAATCTTTGAAATTTTATTACAAACAGATTATAACGATATCTTAACATTCAGGACATTCCACACAGATCTAATATAATCGGTATTATCGATATTAAGGTCAAGGTATTTATTATTTTAAATAGTTTCAGCTTGTATAAATTTTGGTAAAATGTAGAAAGTCCGATATATACAATAAAATTTTTAATAATAGGGTAAGTCCGGGGTAGATGGCCATATGGGAGAGACGGCCTATCAAAATATTTCAAGGTATCGTTCACTAAATGTCACTGGTTAACGTTTAGTTTTCTGCGCGACATGCGTGAGGGCAACGGTGCGACAAAATATTTGGCGAAAAAAGAAGAAAAAGTAAGTAATTCCTTTGTTTTTTGTTTCGACTATTGTAAATATTTATTTGATGTTTTATGTCTTACACAATTTTGGTATCAGTTTCTTTAAATTATGGTGATATTTGTATTTGATGGAAAGTATACAAACAGTGCTACTTTAAAACCTCAAAATTGTTTGTTTCGTGTCATGGCTTGTTTTAATTTTTGTTGCGGCCGTCTCTCCCAGAAAAAAAGGAGAGATGGCCAAGTGCAGTCGGTGTATGATGGCCATGGTTCCATGTTACAGAAATGATGTTTTCTGCAAAGTATTAATGTGTTTTCTTATTTGTTTTAGAGCCCTATAATCGTGTTCACAAAATCATGCATTAAAAATGCCACGATGTCTAATGTTTTACACCCGAGTGCTCCGAAAGAGGCTTCGTTCAGTAAGAATCCAGATTACACCCCATCTCGAATTCTACAGGATATATCAACCAGTCCACAAAAACTGACTCAAGTGTGTAAATGAGCAAAGCAAGTTGGAACACTTTTTAATTCGAAAGAACACATCTAGAACTAGAAAAACTGCTGCAGAAAAAAGTATAAAAAAGAAAAAGTAATAAAATGTGTCAAAACAAAGAAGGAAAAAACAGACAATAGAAGGACTGTTCAATGTATAAAAAAAAAGCTATTCGAAAACTATCTGAGAATAGTGATATGATAATCCATTAAAAATATTGTCAGATAAAAATGAGAAAAGAAAGTGACACGAAAAGGACAACTGTCGTGGGTGTGGTAAAAATTACTAGGGAACACTTCTCATCGAAGAGTGGCTTCAATATACAGTGTCAGTATTGAGTTCACGAACACTATACTGAATTTGAAACGACGTGCTCCAGATGTGACGAAGAGGGGAAAACAATACTTAAAAGTAGAAAATGAGAACAAAAGGCAATTATAAGTCTAGAATTAAGCTATGGTCATTTTACCTCTAATACTATGGCCATCACACCCGGACACCTTGGGAGAGATGGCCAATTGTGATTTAAGAAAAACTTCAATTTATAAGGTGATCTCATTAGAAATTGTTACTTTTTGGTTTATAATATCATAGTCGATTCTTCAAAGTTTAATGAAAAATAAATATAATTAAAAAAACATAAGTATTTGATTTTTAACAGAACTTAGAAAAAACTATGGCCAACTACCCCGGACTTACCCTATTAGGAATGAAAATATCATGACTTGCATTCAAAATATTCAGACTTTTATTTTTGCACTAGGCTAAATCCATTCGAGTCTGCTTAGAATAACGGTGAAACAGTTCGATGGCCTTGGTGATCTTCCGTCATGGTTTTAAAATTCGTCACTCACAGGCGCAGTTATAGATATAGATTATCGTCATTATCTTTATTAAAGAAAACGAATAGATAGGTACTATAAATTTATATGAATTTTGACATTGACCTAAAACTTACCGAATTACAATTCCGACCGGATGGAGGTCAACGTGTAGGTAAGTAACGTTTGTATGTCATCGGTCAAGTGTAAATAAATACTGTCATAAATAATTTATTTGCGTTATTAAATAAAAATGGAGTAAGCATAACTAAGTCTCTGGTTGGTTGGGAAACGGTTTCCGTCACGTCTGCGGTCGTCGACTCTCGCGCGAACGTTTCATTATCAAAGTTGAGAGGAAAATCGATAAATACCAACGCGTTAACATAATTCTGAATCATCAAATTAATGAGAATACCCCAGAAAAACGATCACTACGTTTACAGATGTCGACACGGATTTTTTGAATTTAGATATTACCGATGATTCAATAGAAACGCTGGATAAATATATATTGTGAAATTACAAAAACGGTATTTTATCCTCATTTTTTATCTAAGGTTAATACGATTAGGAGCACTGAAATAAATCTATGTTTGTATTACTGACTGACAATACGGAAGTTGCAACATGTATTTGTACAACGACTTACGTAAAGTATTAACCTGCAGAATACAAAATCATTCTTATTACGTGCACACATTTTTTTATTGCCCTTGTAGGCTGACGAGCATACGGCCCACCTGATGGTGAGTGGTTACCGTCGCCCATGGACTTCAGCAATGCCAGGGGCAGAGCCAAGCCGCTGCCTACCGCATACTTAACTTACATACTTAAAGCCCTATTGACTCCCGTGTTCTCTTGTTACCCTATACTTCAAAGTAGGCAAAACATCATTTACAGACATAATGCTGTTACAGCACCAAGTTAATGTTAATGATGAAGTTAAAAAACAAGCGAAGTTTGTAGACGTGTTTGCAGCCTCGCGGGTTGGCGGCCTTTGTGCAGGATTTCCGGCAGCCTGCACACGAATCCGACCGACAAAACAAATCATTTCCCCAGTACTTTAATGAAGTCGTATTACTATAAAGCAGCAAATGAATTCGAGAAATATCTGAGACTTCACTATTATTAATATGTATTTAGATGAACCCAGAACTCTTTCTCGCGAAAGCGAGCTTTTACTCCACGCGTTAAGACTGAGCCCACAGACTTAACATTTTGAATACCGTCACCCATCAGATCAGAGTTGCAATTGTTTTTTTTTTCCTACCTAAGCTGGTAACCTAGGGGGCTATGCCATCGTAACCGGGCGATTTTATGTGTATAACAGTTTTCCCAACCTCCAAAGCAATACGCATGACTGCTTCTCGGCAGAAATAGGCAGAGTAATGTACTTGTTTATGACTTGTTTTTTTTGGCCTTTTGTTTCAGTGATGAGTTCTATTTTATCAGGGTGACCTAAGCAGTTCTCGGCCCCGTTGGTGCTTTGCGAATAGTGGTACAATAGACATCACAACTTAAATGCCACCGGAATGACGTTGAAGCCTGAACTGCATTTAAATAATGATTAGCCTTGGACAGGACTGAACTATTTCTCTATGGTAGAAATAAACAGGACGGTGGTACCGATCTATGGGAGTTTAGAACTCGTTCTTTGAAACCATAGGAACAACTAACTAATCTAAGCATTCTCAGCGTAAATTTAATGTTTTCTATTTATTCGCTTATTATGTAGACAGATAAACGAACGGCCTTCAGCCATCTTGAGACATGAGGTCTAAGTTACTAATGTATACTAATACAAAGTATATAACGACTATCGTAGCGTCAAACCGGTCCACATAATTGATTCACGCCAGGAAGGGGCAGGGTGGCGGTATCTATCCCTACAAGCTCACAAGACGTCGTAAACATTATTTTTGAGATGATGCCTCGTACGTTCGCTTTAGAATTCGACAAATCATCAAATAAAGACATCAACGCGTACCACCAGGTACCTACATTCTTAAAGTTATACTTTAAATTTAGTCCTTTTTAAGGACTTGAGAGTTTATTCATAAAACGGTTTGTGTATAATCAGTCATGTTTAACATTTAGCCTGAGAATTTAGATATGAGAATATATATATTTTATGAACAATATTAGGGAAATGAGGTAATTAAAATCGGGAAGTAACCCGAACGCTCTATGGATAGATACAAAGACGGAAGAAAGGTAATTATTAGTTCATTCACGTTTGCCACTTTCACTATTAGAAGTTACGGAAATCAGTTGGTGTTTAAAATGATTCTGAGCTATGTATATTATTTGACGTATTGTGAGAATGGAGGGCGTTTAGTGAGACCATACGGGTATGTAGGTGTTACCATGTTTCCTACATCTACCGCAAAGTAGTTGTGCGTTCCGTCCGAAGGTTAGGATAACTGTTGTACAAAAAAATATTGGGACTAGCACCTCATGTATAACGGAATCCATGTTGCAATATCTACGATTTCTGGAAACCACAAAGTGAGCCGTTAACTGGTTTACTCATACAGACAATCGCAAAAACTTTAAACAATGCTTAATGACGTCTTTTGGGGATATTTATATCTCGTAGGCATCCTTCACATGGTCGCCTTCATGACTTTCTATCTGACACATATTATTTTGTACGTAAATACTTGAATTATACCCATTCACGGCCGTCTGAAGAAAATAAAGGTTCAAAAGGACCTCACCATCTTCTTAACAAAATTAAATGCTCCTCTGAATTAATTCACAAATAAAGTCCTAAGAGTAGACTTTATATAAACAAACAGCTTGTAGACAATGTAGTAATAATATTAGTAAATTTAAAGTCAGTTTCTCAAAGTATGCACATCTGGAATCGGTCTTTAGTTGTAACATGTAAAAGACAAAAAAACAAGCTCCACTGCTCGGACTGGTTTAACGGGGATTTTTTCATTTCAATTTAAGCCTTATGAGTTCTGTGTAAAGCTCAATTTTTTAATTGAATAAAATTTTAAATACCGAGCAATCTCGCCGAGTTTTGACTCCGTAATAGGAAATGACCACTTTAGCCTTTTGGCAATGACCGCTTGTTAATCGGAACACTAACAATGTTTGCTGACAATTAAACAAACCCTCAAATTACTCCTTTAAAATATTATGCACCTAAAATAATTATTCGTATTATATTTTTACTCGTACGTAGGTATAATAATTGTGTTTGTACTTATTATGTTTCATTCATAATAAAACGAGTAAATGTGTAGGTACCTATCCTAAATCAATTAAATATTATAGCTTTAGAGGAATTAAAGAGTCATTTAGTTTAATGAAATGTCCTGTAATAATAATCTGTAAACATAGTTTTGAAATCTAATAAGATGTGTCTGTAAGAAACAAAATTGGTACTAATATGTGATAACTTTAATTTGTTTACTAAATTTACCTTTCCATATTCGGCGGCTCCAGCCCACTCCTTCCGCCACTGGCCTGCCACTTCCATTTGAGTTTTTTGTTGTTGTTTTCGATCGTTGCAGCTACACTCGTAAGCACTAGGATAAGTCACAAAGCGCGCACAGACGTTCAGTTCACGCTCTAGCTCAAAGCCTACTGAGCTGGCTGACAGTTACTTTACTTGTTAGGTAGGAACAGACAGACCACACGCTGTTGACTTCAGCGGCGACGCGACGTAACGTGAACAGCATCGGCCCACAGAAATATTTACATATTATCGTCAATTCGTCATTGCCTTCCACAGCCAAAAAACTACCTACTTGAAGTCGACGCCCACTTTCAAAAGTACCTAGGCCGTCAACGAGACGTAGGTCGCGACCCACGCATATCAGATCTAAGCCAGACATTGCAACAACGAATCAATGCTGATTTTAGGTGCAACATTTTCTACCTTCTAAGATCTTTTATGGAACAAGACTACACAAGACTAGACAAAATAGAAGACTACATTCTTGTAGCAGTAGCACGTAATACGAAAGTGCAAGCTTGAGGTGTGCATTCTTAAGTTAACAATTTTTTGAAATTCGCTTTAAAAAGACCTAAAGCTTATTACCTACCTGTGCGGGCTCAGATACAATATTTCAGAACATGTCGATTGGCGATTGCAGTACTTCGCTAATATAATACTCAGAAAAAGTTGATTCCCATTCTGCTGTAAATCCTTATGATGTTTCTTAATGCGCCCACGAGAAGAAATGGAGGGCAGTCGAGTTCGGAATTCGACAGTCAAGTGAAGTTTTTATTTTTTATTGTTTTGATGGGTGGACGAGCTCACAACCCACCTGGTGTTAATATGCACGAGCTTTGATACGTATCTAATATATTTGCGTTTAAATGTATCTAGTATATAAAAATAAGAGTGTGGGCTCTATGCGTTCTAAGCCTCGTCTAATTGTGAAGAAACTTGGTAGTTTAGTTGACAATGAAGGGATGATTTATGACCGGGGACTATCAACGTGTGATGGCGCCCTAGTTTCAAGAAATCTGTTTTTTATACAATCAGCTATAGTAACACCAATGCGTGAGATTTCACTAGTATATAATAAACACGTTTATTATGAAATGTTTTCACTGCTTAAACGTTAAATGACTAATAGCAATATTATTATAATATGGTGAAATCTAGATAAGTCAATGTTTAATTATTTTTATTGCTTAGACCGACTGAACGAGCTCATGAACCACTCAGGATTAGGTGGTTACCAGGACCCAGAAATAAAAACAACTTAAATGCCACTACCAACCTTGACACATGACATGAAGTCGTCGTGGCCTAAAGAATAAGACGTCCGGTGCAATCATATCTAGCGCTGCAACGGTGTTTGAATCACCAATTTTTCTAATGAAATACGTAATGTACTTAACAAATGTTCACGATTGACGGTGAAGGAATAACATCGTGTAATAAAAATCAGACCCGCAAAATTATAATTCGCGTAATTACTGGTAGGACCTCTCGAGCCCGCACGGGTAGGACTATCGCCCTGCTAGAGCAAGAGCCCGCGACAGCCAGACCTTCGTTATTTTATAAAAGCTGAAAGTTTCTCTGTGTATGTCTCCAACACAGGTAAGAACGACCCGCGATTATAGAATTCCGATTGTGGTTACTTGGGCAGGTAACAGGCAGTAAAGGTATATAAAATAGTACCCTAAATTCGTTAAAGTATAAAGGTTTTTTTTTTAATATTTAGTCCAGAATATCTTTAGAAATCATGATATCCGTTGCCGGACACTTTTTCCAGTTGTTACCCCCTGCCAGACACCCTTAAACTTTAATAAATTTTAATTATACTTTCGTTATACTATAAAAGCTAAATTTTATATATGTTACTTAGGGACTTATAAAAATATGTTACCCCAAGAGCCGGACAGTTTTAATGGTTCTTACATCTTGCCAGACACATTGAGAGCCCGCTGTAGGTGCGAGCGCGAGGTAGCAACTGTTCAAGCGGGTGTGAGCGAGATAGAGTGCTTAGTTATTGTGACCTTTTAAGATATCCAATAAAAAAATTATTTTATTACGTTCATAGCAATATTATAGAAAATAAAAAAGGTTATTTTAATATTATAAAGTACAAACAAAATATTACATGTCAAAGAAAAATATTTAATCGTTCTTATAATTTTCCTCATTGTTGTCGATATTGAACTATCGAGTCGGCCTGAGGGGCCTACGAGGGGGGGCATAGCTACTACCGTATCCGATTTGAGAGTACGTGCTAAGCGGTAGTAAGACCTTTGAGAGGGCGCGAGTCCTTCTAAGAAATCAGACCATCTGGCATCTCGGACTTCGGCGATGCGAGACTTTACGTCGCGTTGTAGGGCACGCATTCGAGTACGATTTTACTGTAGGATACCTATCGTAGGCACGGATCGAAGCGTTCTTAGCTCTAAGGAGTTCCCTAATATCGTCGGGCAATTTGAAGCGGTGAAGGAAGTCCTCCGCCACAACTTGCTTCGATGACCTATCTAATGTCGAGGTGATGTGTGACGTTACGATGTCTATGGCTTGAGCGGTATCCTGAGGAGACGGGGTAGAGTCCGGGCTAAACGGGAGCGATGGTGGATCAGATTCAGCCAGGCTAATGCCCAGCGTGTGCCAATCCACCACAGTCCTCGTGACGGGAACGGAATCGGGAGCGCGACCGAGCTTCATAATGACGGGGCGGTGGTCTGAATCTAACTCTAAAACTACTTAGATCGAGTGTAAGCGCAGAGTTACGTTTTTTAATAACGCTATGTCGAGTATATCCGGGCGATGCGCGATATTTAGCGGGTAGTGAGTCGGGGTTAGCGGAGCGATGATATCGAAGGCGAGATCATCGACTAACGCGTCGAGCCGCCTGCCATTAGGGGTTGTGGTGTGTGAGTTCCACCTGATGTGTTTACAATTTAGGTCGCCCGCCAGAATGACAGAGCTTCCCATGCCGAGTAGTGCCTCGATATCACTGCTTAGAACGGATAAATCCTATAAACGACAGCTGATGTGCAGTAAAAGGTCACAATAACTAAGCACTCTATCTCGCTCACACCCGCTTGAACAGTTGCTACCTCGCGCTCGCACCTACAGCGGGCTCTCAATGTGTCTGGCAAGATGTAAGAACCATTAAAACTGTCCGGCTCTTGGGGTAACATATTTTTATAAGTCCCTAAGTAACATATATAAAATTTAGCTTTTATAGTATAACGAAAGTATACTTAAAATTTATTAAAGTTTAAGGGTGTCTGGCAGGGGGTAACAACTGGAAAAAGTGTCCGGCAACGGATATCATGATTTCTAAAGATATTCTGGAATAAATATTAAAAAAAAAAACCTTTATACTTTAACGAATTTAAGGTACTATTTTATATACCTTTACTGCCTGTTACCTGCCCAAGTAACCACAATCGGAACTCTATTAACGCGGGTCGTTCTTACCTGTGTTGGAGACATACACAGAGAAACTTTCAGCTTTTATAAAATAACGAAGGTCTGGCTGTCGCGGGCTCTTGGGCTATGCCTATTTCTGCCGTAAAGCACTAATGCGTTTCGTTTTGAAGGGTGGGGCAGCCGTTGTTACTATACTGAGACCTTAGAACTTTTATCTCAAGATGGGTGGCGCATTTACGTTGTGGTTGTCTATGGGCTCCAGTAATCACTTAACACCAGGTGGTCTGGGAGCTCGTCCACCCATCTAAGCAATAAATAATTTAAAAAAAACTAAAGTTCAGTCTAGTCTAAACTAAAGTCTCAGTTCTTTAGTACAATTTCCCCGACTTTTAAACCAGAATGTATTACTACTGCACAAAGGCAGACGTAGTGGGTGGTGGTAACAACCCATGTGGACTCACAAGACACCCTATACATAGGTGATATTTCTAAGCATAATTTTCGTGTTGCGGAGTTGTTGGAAAATAATGTTTAGAGTTTATTTTCATGATATGTAATTATTTAAACAAATTAAACAATTTGCAAATAACTAAAAAATTTTTAAGGATTGCAGATTTTTAGCAATTATTTTTTATTGTAACATACATTTAAAAATTTATCATTATATAGTAAGAAATAAGGCAAGACAATAAAAGGAGTGTTGTGTGAAGCCAGCCTAGAAATGTAAAATAAAATAACAACAACATTTTAACAATAGAACTCAAGAAAAGATTATATGGTTATTTATCATCATTTTTATTGATTTAGCGTTAAAGTATATAAGATGAATTTTATTGATTAATGTATGACTGCTGTCGTATTTCACTTATGTACAAGTCAAATAATGTATGATTACATTTTTCAAATTGCATTATTTCAAGAAATGCTTCATTTTTATTGTTATTTTTTAAATTGGGACATCTACGAAATCTTGCAAAAATAACATCATTTCTTTGGTTAGTGGCACAAAAACTGTAAAATAATTTCTGTTCATAACATAACTGTCTACTAACACCATTTTTAAAATACCTGTAAAACAATTGTTTTTTGTATTCACACAAGTTTTCAATTTCTTTCCATTCAATTTCAGATAATCCAAATAAAAGGCCAACAGAAGGACCGCGAATTATACAAGTAATTTGTCCTGATCTATCTACAACCCTTAAAGTAGCAACTGATGACAAAACATTTTTTTTGTAATGATTGACTTTAACAGATTCAAGGGTGTAGTCCGTTAATAATCCCCAGCCTTCAGAGAGAAGTTTGAGTTTTCTTCCTTCGGTTAATTTGATAGGACACAGATCATACAAATTTAAATTATCTTTCTTCCTTTCCACAATTTGCATATCAGCTCCAGATCCTTAATTTATTTATTGATACACTCAAATACATTGATACTCTTTTTTTCTTTTCTTTACATACTACTTAAGTGTAACAAGTTGTTACCACTCCGAGGTTGTTGCAATTTATTTGCATTTATCTTGCATTAATGTTGTACCTGTGCACATAATGGTGTTTATTTAATTTTAAAATATGTTGAAGACTTTGAAGAGCAATTTTACCACAATGATAGGTACTAGGGATGTAAACCGGTTCGAAGAAAACCGGAGAAAAACCGGTTTTTATACATACCGATAAATACCGGTTTTTATTTAAGAATACCGGTTTTTTACGCTTTACATTCACAGTTCACACCAGTGCTACCAGATCAAATATACAAGCTACAAATATTAAAAAAAAACTGTGTTTCAGAATCAAATTGCCGTGCATTACATTTAAAAACTACAGTGCACAGTGCAGTAAAACCACAATATGGTTGGTAGACTTTTAGCGTACGAAATGAGGACCGTGACCCAAATATCCACATATCTGCACCCAACACTCAGAAATGGCTTTTGCCAACCAGAGCACGTGTTGTCTGCAAAAGAGATGGTGCATCGTGAACTGGGGAATCTTCTTGAAGAACTTTCAACTCACGCTTTATCATCGGAACAGCCAGAAAAAACCACAAACAATTTTAAAAAGCCTGGTATTCTAGATTTTTTGCATTCGCGAAAACGGGATATTCCCAACGCCACGGCGGCCGCAGTGAATATAGTGCGAATGTATATTGAGACTGAAGCCGCCACAGTAAACCATACCGAAATTGCTGGCACGTGCTAACATCCAGAAGGAGCAGGCTTCTGAATGACGCAGTGGATCAACTATGCCTCTTACATCAAAATGATTTAATACAATAGTATTAAATCAAAAATAAAAAGCTTTTTATTATTGGATAATATATATTATGATCATTAAAAGCCTATATAAAATATGCTCACCCAATTAATTGTATGAAGAAAACTCTTCGTTTGTACGTAAATTTGTTTTATTTACTGATTATTTAGCCTTTATGGAAAAAACCTAAAAATACCTAAAAAAACCGGTTTTTTGAGAAAAAAACCGGAGCCAGAAATTGTAATCGGTTCACATCGCTAATAGGTACCAAATAATACCAATGAAGTAAGAAACGTAATAGGTCTATGAATGATTTTTTTTTCTAAGACATTTTATGACCTGGTAACTGAGACCTTTGGGTCAAGTCTTCTTTTAATGTATATTCTTATTTTTAAGAAAAATGATAATAATAATCCATAATATATTAATATATTAGTTCTAGGTGTGTTCTAGGTACCTACCGTACTATTATTATTATTATTTATTTATTTATGTTCACACAAAAAAGAAGACAAAGTACAGAGTAATAGGAAAATTATGTACAAAGGCACTGCTTATTTCTTTAAGAAATCTCTTCCAGCAGACCTACGAGAGGATTCTGAGAATAGTAATTAAAAGTGATGAGTGTGTGTAGAACAGCTAAAATAACAAATACTAATATGCTTGACAAAAAGTTTTGTTTGATTCGTTTAATGGACAGGCAATGGAAACCAACGTCATTTAACGAATGCTGTATGACAACAAAAGTGAATGGAACAGAATGAAATGGTACTGAATAAGCAAATAATTTAAGTGAAATGAATGAACGGAGGTGTTTCATGAGATTTAATAGCCTCTCATTACAAAGGTTGGAAATTTATTGACTGTACGGGCTCTTTAGACGAATGTGAGAAGTTGCGACCGGCGATTCCCTTCCATGTTCCACTTATATGTAACTTGATGACTTGGGTCTTTTTTGCAAAAGATTATGAATGAACTATGTTCCCTTTGTCTATTCGATGACCCAAAAAAATAGGTTAAAGTCAAACGTCAATATTTTGCAATACCTACAAGAAGTGTATAATCTATGCCTACAAGCGTTGTAACCTGAGAAAGTGAGAAAGTTATATAAAAATAGTCCTAATGAGAATTAGTTGGATTCAAAAACTTGTTAATAAATGGCCTGGAAAAAGGGCTTTTGGGATTTATAGGTTTCTCCCTATTTTTTTCTTACTTGGTGCTAGTTTGGAATTTTCTATGATAAACTGGAAAGTCGGTGAAGTGAATTTTTATAATACATTCAAAAAACGCCAAGCTCGAGATTTAATTGAAGAAAAAATTAAAAAATATTCAGTTTCATAAAATGCCAGCTGGAGTAACTTGGGGACAATACATATCTTTTTCAATAGCGGCCATGCTATCAATGCTTGCAGGATCTCAAGTAGTTCATCTATACTACAAGCCATTACAGGATCTTAATGAGTATATAAACAGAGAACTAAAAAATTTACCAGATAACATTCAAGTTCAAATAAAGGATGATCTAAGTAAAGATGGTATTTTAAAATGAATGTTGGATTGGAAACAATAGTTTAGTGTTAAAATATTGAAGGATTGTGAAAAATGTAAGAAATAATAATGTAATAATAAATAAGTACATAAAATTGTTTTTTTATTTACATATATTTTTTGCCTGGTGAATTGAAATTGGTAAATAATAACATAATAATATCAAGCATATTGCACAGAGAATTAAGATACAATTGTAAATATACTTGGATAATTTAAAATTAATACTTATGGGTAATGAAAATACTGTCATTTGTGGTATCAATGATTGACAACAGTGTATAGTGATTGTTACTAACCGGCTTAATTCTGATGAACATTATTTTTGAGCATTTAATATTTGTTATTGTATAAATGAAAATATAAATTACATAAACTTCAATGCTGAGTTGGTTGTAAAAATACAATAGAAAATGGTGATAATACTCACAAGATCTAACATTGCATGCTAAATCTGAAGCTAAACTGTTATAGAGAGCTTGGAAACACTATCAGATTATGATTGCCAGCTACAGTTATTGACATATTTATTTTGCATACTGTAGGGTAATCAGTTGTTTAGTGGGCGGGCCCTAAAATCCTTGGGCCTGTGATCTGCTCTCAACACCTGCAGATCGTTGAGTCTCACATAACTCACGCGCCCCCTAGGCGCAGGGACCTTGTAGGAGGTTCGGCCCCCGGCCCGAAAAAAAAAAAAAAAAAAGTGGTAGTCCGCCTGAGGTGGAGGCCTCGGTGGCTAGAGGAGTGAAAATAATTCAACTGCACATGAGTAATTGTCACTACACAAAGACGACTTTTAATGCTAATTTTAAAGAAAATTTTATTATGGCCTATGGGCACTTACTGCACTAGCAGCTTTTGTCAACTGTTTTCTTTTTAAAAAGAGTTATATTTTGAGAAAAACTTAGGTAGTCATTTTATTATAGTGCTAATATGAAAATAAATGTAGCAAAATTAGATTCAATAAGACCCAAGAGACATTGAAATATGAAAGTTTATTAAATAATTTGGTTCCCTCACTTAAATAAATTACATATTTACAAATTACATTATGTTTGTTATTCCTAATCTTATTTAATAATTTGAAGAAAATACACTATAAATAAAATAAAAAACCAAAATCAATTGGGAGTGGCACAATGAAATTCATGATTATTGATTGAAATTCACTCATCTGTAAATTTAACAGGTGATACATTGATACACTTCAATATTTTGAATTAAATAAATTGCCAAACCTATTGTAGAAAAACATGGGAAGTTGTCCTGAACAGCTTTTTGGTAACAAAACATTTCAAAGGACTGATTATAAGAGAATCCGACCATTTATAAAATAATTACTTATTCCAAAGCTCTGTAACTTAAAAAACAAAAATTAACAACACAATCATACTTTTTTTTGATTAAGCACTAATTGTCATTGTGGTGGGTTAGGCCTCAGAAATCCTTTGTTTCTGCCTAGTGACAACATAACACGCTTTATGATTCTTATTAACACAATGTGGTAGGTACTTGTGGCTATCAAAATAAGCTAAGTACAAATTATAGGTGTAATAATGTAATAACATTTTGAAGCGTTAATTGTAAACAAACCGCAACATCTAGCGCCGTACTATATTTAAAAAAATTGTCAACATATTAAATTAGAAATAGGCTGTGAAACATCGATTAATTTATGCAGTCTTTGCAGTACCCAAGGTTTCTAAATTACGGTCATCTTGCTGAATCAGAAACTGTTCTGCGGATCCAATCAACGTGTGATGTGACCGGGTCGTATATGCGAGGCCTCCCTAGACCTATCTTTGCGCAAGCTATGCGCCATGCACTGACACCCATTATTGACCAACGCTTCGTTTTATCATCAAAACACATCATCGAACTTCCAGCATATTCTTCTTCCTGAAAGTATTTTTTTCTGTTACATCACTATTTAATAAACGTTTTCAGTTTGATTGGATGATTTTATTATTTTTTATATGGGTACATGTGACATTCTAAGGTCAGTGTCACTCTGTAACGTTAGAAGTCTGAAGTATCAATTATATCGACGACTGACTCACTCTCCAAACGGAAAGACAACTCGAAGCAAAACATTTTATTTTTTATTTTTTTATTGCTTAGATGGGTGGACGAGCTCTCAGCCCACCTGGTGTTAAGCGATTACTGGAGCCCATAGCCATCTATGACGTAAATGCGCCACCCACTTTGAGATATAAGTTCTAAGGTCTCAGTATAGTTACAACGGTTGTCCCACCCTTCAAACTGAAACGCATTACTGCTTTACGGCAGAAATAGGCAGGGTGGTGGTACCTACCCGTGCGGACAAGAGGTCCTACCACCAGTAATTACGCAAATTATAATTTCGCCGGTTTGATTTTTATTACACAATGATATTCCTTCACCGTGGAAGTCAATCGAGAACATTTGTTGAGTAAGTATTTCATTAGAAATAATTGGTACCCCCGCCTGCGGGATTCGAACACCGTTACATCACTAGATACGAATGCACCAGACGTCTTATCCTTTAGGTCACGACGACTTCAAAAGCCATGTCTATTTAAATTGTCATACGACACCCTACCCCTAGTACTTAAGGAAATTAAATAAGCATACGGTAGTTAGAATTTTTTATTACACTATGTTATTCTTTCATGTTGGAAGTCGTTCGTGAACACTTGCTGCTTACGTATTTAAAAGATTAGATTGTTTTTGTACTGTTACTTACGTCACAGTCATCTTGGTCGTACAAAGGTTCCGAGCAGATGCCGTTTGGATTGGCTATACTGACGTTTTCACAAGTGCTCATTGGACTGGGAACTATGTGAACTCTTTGCAGCTGGTCTCTATTTCTTGTCCATCCAAGTGTGTTACAAACACTTCGTTCTTCACTATAAAGGGCCTTATTCGATAGACATATTGGTCGCACAAAATCGGTCATTTCAACGGGCTCTTCAAGTCTAACCAGTACCAGCATGCTACCTTCAACGGGAGATCGTACCATTCCGACGATACGACGTTCTTGCTGCCATGGTGTCGTACTTTGTATTCGGACTGTGCCAAATCTGGCTGTCCATTCTGCTTTTGGTTGCCCCTGCACGAGTAAAAAAATAAAATGATATTAAAAAACGTTATTTAAGTAGGTTTTACAGACGCATTAAAATAACCATGATTTTAGTAAAAATATCTAGATAATTTAATAAATTAGGTAGTTTGTTTTTTGGGGTCGTGGTATAAATCACATTTAAATATTATATTTTAGAGTCGTTAAATAAGTATTCAAATCAAACTAGAATGTTGGTTTATTAAGCATCCGTTTTTTTTTGTTGGTTAAGTAGGTGGACAAGTTCACGGCCCACATAGCGTTTAGTGGTCGCCGAGGCCCATAGATAACAACGTAAATGCTGCCGTTCACCTTGAGATATGCCTTCTAAATGAGTCGTCTATTATCAAAGGTGGCAATCTGTACATTTGGACAAAAAATTTTTATTGATATGTCAATACAGATTTATTTGAATATAATCGTCTCCTTCAAAGAATACGGTTCAAAACCTGCATTAAATAAAGGTTAATAGTTAACCTGTTATTTATCTAAGATGTCGTTCCGAAGAGTTTTGTGACTGCCAATGGAATACAAAGTCAATAATTCGTTTTTCTGATTTACCAATCATTGTCCAAAAGTCAGATTGCCGCCTTTGATAATAGTCGACTCAAATATCAGGTTTTACAGTACAACGGCTGCCCCACCCTTCAATTCGAAATGCAGTAATGCTCTACGGCAGAAATAAGCAGGATAGAGGTACCTACCCTAGCGGACTCCCAAGATGCCCCACCACCGTTTAATGTGTTATATGCAATGTTATTTATTTTGGCATTTAAAGATAATAATTTAAAAAATACTAAAATCACTAAGCACTAATAAAATAGTCGATGTCGCCTAGAATAGACCTTAAATGCTACAAGATTTTTTGTACTGCACGCAACACAATCTATGACAGTTCTATGAAAATTAATTGGCAGGGGTATCAACATCTTAATTCAAACTCAAAGTATCAAGGTATCATCATATCACATAGCAATTAAAAAAAAATCAAGCAAAAAAACTACTGCTAATGCTAAGCTAATGTTCAGTTACTGTTTCAATTTTAAACAAAATCAGTGTTTTATAGTTAATTGCCTTCATTTTTTTTTTATTTTTACAAATCCAAATGATCACCTGAAAACATGACGCTGTAGTTATAAGCCACGAAGGGTGTATAAGTGAGCCATCGCAAGCATGGATGTTAGATCTCAACAACGAAGCTTGCCAAGGCCAGTCTCCCGGCCGAGCCGAACGGGGTAAGCTGTCAACTCCACTCGTCGAACTCGTGCCTCTTGCTGATGGTATTCCACAATCTATTATAAAACGTAAAACCTCAGCGGTCATGTTCAATGTTTATTTCCATAATTTACACGTAATCTAAGAGTTTCTAAGAATATAGTTTACCAAGTTGGTCACAAATAATTCTAATGACTTTTCGCTGCGGACATTCACTCTTGACGAAAGATATTTCAGCAGCAAAGGGATCTACTATTTCCACGTATTCTGCAATCGACCTAAATTCTGTTGAGTTCTCGAAGTTTGTTTTATTTAATTCCTCTGCATCAAGAACCGCCTCTGCGCTTATTGATGATCTGAAACAAAAAATGGCTTGAAGTTTTTCATACCTCATTTAATATGTATATTGCTAAACCAAAGATTATTTTTGAAATATTAATTGTGTATTAGCTTACGTGAACGTAAGTGCTTTGCATAAAGATGAGGCAACGCTTTTAAGAGCTTTTTTATCGTTTTCAAACGGAGTAGCACATATTTTTCCATATCTTCCACGCTCAGCCCAGAGAGCGTATCCGGCGCGATTCCTTACAGCTCCCAATGTTGTTTCAGAATTTTCCCGTTGCCATGAAGACAGGGATCGAGAAATCCACACTAAAATAAAAATAATAATGAATTCTATAGCTTTGTAAATAAATTAACTCACTATTAACAAAATTAACACTAATTAACTGTTCAACTTAAAAAAGGATGAATTTTGTGTAATCACACACAATTCGAAATTTAGTTCTTCATAATTTTTTATTTGAAAGCAGGTGCGCTATAAGTGGTTTGATTTTACTAAGATCTGACCATATGTTTTAGAGTTATCCTTAATTAATGTATAATTAATTGACTTCGAGTAAATTGATGTTATATTGCCGAAGTCGGTTTTATTTTTTGTACATATTTGTGTTTTAATATTATTATCAAATTAAACTTGTTTCATAATATTATCTTACGACATCCAGCCTCATCGCTTCCGTCGGGGCAGTCCGGATTTCCGTCGCAACGTAAGGCGGGAGGCAGACATCGCTCGTTAAGGGCACATCGTAGGGCGCCGGCCCCCGCGCTCTTGCAGTACGCACATTCGCGCTCATCAGCTGCGTCGGCGCAGTCAGGAATACTATCACACGCTCGCCGCGATAAAGCTAGCCGTTGTAAATCACTATGACAGTCTGACAAAAAAAATCACATTTTTTAATATAAAAGGACATTTTCAAATATATTTTATCCTCTTTGGTGGTGGTGATGGTAGGGTGTGTTGTGAGTACGCACGGAACGGTACCACCGTCTTATAAAGTATTCCGGTTTGAATCCTGGAGCAGTCATTATACAACATCATGTCTCAAAGTGGACGGTGGAATTTATGTTGTGCTTGCTATCTATGGATACTAGATTTTTTTTTATTGCTTAGATCAGTGAATGAGCTCACGACCCACCTTGAGATACGAGTTCTAAGGTCACAGTATAGTTACAACGGCTGCCCCGCCCTCCAAACCGAAACGCATTACTACTTCACGGCAGAAATAGGCAGCGTTGCGGTACCTACCCGTGCGGACTCACAAGAGGTCCTACCACCAGTAAAAATTATGGGAAGATGGGAATTACAGGCTATTACGACTAATTCACTATCTATTACAACAAGAATTTTGAATTAGAATTTTTTATTGAATTTAGAATTTTGAATTTTTAAAGAATTATTTTTAAGAATAAAAAAATTATAACGTAATAAATAGATATTTTATCAATTTCGGATTTGGTTTCTTACAACATTTTTTTAATAGTTAAATGAGTATTAAAATTACCTGGTTGTGGAGCACAAGATCCGATCCCAAAAAAGTCTGGAAATCGCGCACAGTCGAAATGTGCTTTTAGTCGTTCAGGTAGGCGAGCACCGCAGCCTTCGTGGAAAGCTCGACAGTAGGAGCGACACGGTCGCACTACATGATTACCTTCGCAACGAGGCTGTAGCATTTGACATACGAAATCCTAAAATAGAAGATTAACATGACGGTAGATATTATTTATATACCAAAATTTTTCTAACTACCGTAAACAAGTGCCGATCGCCCAGTTGTTTTTATATATAATATCAACAGACGACCTCACCACACCACACCGAATGACACACAGCCGTGCGTGTTTTTATCGCTATATATACTTTACTGGTAATATATTTTACTGGTGGTAGGACCTCTTGTGAGTCCGTACGTGTAGGTATCACCGCCCTGCCGTAGCAGTAATGCGTTTATGTTTGAAGGGTGTGGCAGCTGTTGTAACTATACTTGAGACCTTAGAACTTATATCTCAAGGTGGGTGGCGCATTTACGTTGTAGATGTCTATGGGCTCCAGTAACCACTAAAACGAGGTGGGCTGTGAGCTCGTCCAAAAAAAATTATATATATAATAAAAAATAAGTAAACGGAAAAAACGGTGTTCACGAATGCGTGCGAAGTGCGTTCACGAATGTCTAATTTAGCATCATCTTCCAGCGTAAGCTATTTAAAAAAATACATACCTGAGCAAGGTGAGAGCATTCAGCGTCTAAAAGCTCTCTAAACGCCACGAGGTCTCGCATAAGAGCATCTTTGTCCGAATGCCCCACCATATTTGGATAAGAGGTGGTATTGTAAGGTAAGTGTGAACATAATCCCAAAGTAACCGGTACACATTCGCGTCGTTCCACTTCAGGTTCAGAACTTATAATTTCAGTTGTAGGTGGTTCTAATGTGGTCGTTTCGTCTTCCTTCAATTGCAAAGATGCAATCATGTAATTCTCCTGCAAAAGAATCAAAAGTTTGCATTTAATTTTAGAATTTAAAGCTTGGATCGATTTCATTTATACTAATATTATAAAGCTGAAGAGTTTGTTTATTTGAACGCGCTAATCTCAGAAACTACTGGTCCGATTTGAAAAATTCTCTCAGTGTTAGATAGCCCATTTATCGAGGAAGGCTATAGGCTACATAACATCACGCTTAGACCAATGCAAGCGGATCACCAATAAAGAATGTTTCAAAATCAGGGTTTTAATCCCCTTTGAGAACTTTCACTACGTGCGCTGCGGAGACGGTTAAAGTTTCGCTAAGGTAATGTATGAGAGAATTGTTTCTGATTCAAATATCTAAAAGAAGTCTACCCTTTGGAACAGAAAAAAAAGAATTTCAGAATCTGTTCAAGCATTCTCGAGAAATCGGTGAACATACATAGATAAAAAATTATGGTTGAATTGATAACTTCCTCTTTTGAAGTCGGTTAAAAAGCGTGATTTTGGTACAAGGAGTTATTTCCTTAATATTCTATTATTCAAAAATATTTTCACTTTCTACGTAAGTGAAGAGGCGGGTAAAATTTAGCGTTATGCCAAAGTAACTATTCCACGCGGACGGAGTCGCGGGCAAAAGCCAGTTATGCATGTATTTATTTGTAGTAGACGGGTCTAAGGGAGCACAGATTGGCTTAAGATTGGCTCTTAAGATTACGGATGCTCATGAACGATATACTGTCACTTTCCATTAGCGTTAAAAAAAAATGACTTGTGTTTTTAAAATAAAGAACAACAAAATACATCAGTGTGCTTAGTGCGAGTTTTTTAACGTTCTCGATAGCGTAAAAGTTAACCCAATTTTGTATGCAGTTGGAACAGCGCCCCTAGCGGCAAACGTAGGCAAACGATCCCATTCCATACAAATATGAGCTAACTTTTACGCTATCGAGAACGTTAAAAAACTCGCACTAAGCACACAGTTGTAATTTTACATAACATGCACTCGTGTGACTAAAAGTCATTATGAGTTCCGAAAGCGACTATTAGATAAAATCTTACGTAATTTAGCACCGTCGTACAAATTAGTGGACTACATATCTACGTAAGATGTTAAACGTATTAATAAAAATGCACGATTTCGCAATTAAAAAAAAACACTATTTCATGAATAAAATATGATTTTAATAACATCCGACAGTTGTTCTTGGACATTAATGAAAATAAGATGTAATATTGTTAATTAATAATGTGTATGTAAAACAACAGATATTTTTTGTACGGTATAGGTACTTTACATTTGATATCTAATCACAATAGTGAGTAATAAATTAACACATTCGTTAGACTTTACGGTTGATTATTGGCATTACTTAAGTACATAAATATTACATATTCGTTACTTAGTTAAATAAATATATTAGTGACTCGGTAGTGCAGTAGTTAGCGGCCCTGAGTGTTACGTTGAAAAGTTTGTGGCTTTGATTCTCTTTGCCTGGGTGTTTATTATCTATACAATATATGTACGTATATATTTGAACGTATTTATGTATTTATCTCAGTCAGGTATCCACAGGGAATCTTAATTTGGGGCCGAATGACCGTGTGTATTTGTTCCCAGTTATTTATTTATTTAGTTTAGTTTATTACTAAACAGTACAAAGAAGGTTAACCGTAAATTAGCTTTAATAATTATGTATTTATTTTATTATGTGCGGGATAAGAAAAAAATTATAATATTATTAATTTAATTGCACGCCCAAAATAAATTAAAGTTATTTTGTTTTTTTGCTCTGACAAATCAACCAGCCGATGCGATGCTCAGTGGCTACTGGAGGCACTAGACATCACAACGTGAATTCCACCACTCAACTTATAACACGAGTGCGAAGCCTCAACAGTAGTGTATAATCGATTTAAAACATTGACAGATAACGCAGCAAATTCAAGTTGTTAGATAAAATATTAAATACCTCTATATGTAATGTTTCTGGATACGTAGTGTACCGGCTAAAATAAGTTGTCGGCGAAGTCAACTCGCGAGCGAGTACGGCTGTCACCTCAGACGTCGTTACCGCAGTAAATATAGGCTCGAAGGATACTTCGAAGTGTATACGGATACCATCCCGCCTTTCCTCTGTGCTGTAAATAATACAAAACATTAAACCAGTTACGATAAGTTAACACAGGTAAATGAACTCGTCTGTTCGACCAGTCTTTTATTATTCATCATATTGTACTTGTTATTATAATTGCCATCGTAGGCAAACGTGATTGTATGTGCTTCATGATCATGAATAAAGAAGGAAATGTAGCGTTCAGATAAAACTTAGCAGGGAGTCATTTCAGGGCATGATAGTAAAATTCACCTTCAGCTCATACAAAATTTGATCTACTCCACTGCACCATGCCCTTAGAAATTTTCCGTGTACGGTATGTCGTCTAATAGCCTTACTATCGTTTGGATAGTAATAGTGTTGAAAATATTGAGTATTGTTGCACAGCCAAAAGCAGAGTTTTTGGAAAGCAGTGGTAATCTCGACAGTGACTCCCAGTAGGAAGCCTTGTCAACGACTTAGTGATAGTGTAGTAGATCTTGACGAGCTTACATACAACCACTGATTGCTTATTTAGGGGTTAAATTTCAAAAAACAATTCCTTAGTTGAAGTTCAAAGCATTAAGGTACCAATTTTCTAAAATTTTTCGGTCAAGAAGCGTAATTATAATAATTTAAGTAAACATGGAAAATTTTAAGAGAAACTAAATTCAGTACTTTTTTGTGTAATCATTGATCATAACATAAAAATATGGTTATAAATATCCATTAAGTACATTACATAAATCATATTTATTACTTATTAATTGATTAAAGAAATACATTTCTAAGTCAATTTAGATTTAAATCTATTATATTACCATCAAAAGTTGCATAATACCCGCGGGAATGGTTTTTTGTTGTGTTGAATTAGTAACAATCACGTAAGGCGTAAATAAAAAGTAAGTAGAGCAATCACACAAAATTGCTATGCTTGCATATTGTTTAACGAATGTTGTAAAACGTAGATAGGTTTAATATTTTAAAAACACAATCTACTAATTAATTTGATTATGTCATCTTGGTATTTTCTTTGAATTTCACGAGTGGTACATATAAATAAAGCTTACGGTTTAATTTCACATTTTTTATTGCCATTAAATTATTTCTGACATTTCGAATATTCGGGCGAGCATACGTTAATTTACTTGTGGGCCACATGGAAATCGTTGTCGAAGATATTTTCTGATTTTCATTTAAACTTTATAATTGAAATACATCAAAGTAATATGTTCAACTGTAAGGCGGCACTGCAAAGAGCATGGGAACTGCTTGTGTGATTCAACATCTAAAACACCAATGAAGTGAATCTATAATCGCAATATCACGATCGCTAATTTGAAACGTTGTTTCTACGGTGATTTCTCTTTTATGCGTCTTAAAATATTTTATATTCAGCCCACAGAAAGAAAGGGCTGCAAAATAAAAATATTAGGAACACAACCTTCACTGTGGATTACCTACATAAGGTAACGCGCGCCGCATAGAAAGTACAAAGCTTCGAACCAGATCACGTATTACGGACTTTCTCATGTTGTTGTATTCGTTGTTGACGTGATATTGATGGAAGAATACCAAATTTGTGGGTTAATTTACACTTCTAAAATATTATTAATATATTATTTAGCAATACACAAAACACATCACATCTTTTTGACCTTCATTTTGTAAATGGTTTTTTTTTCTTTAATTTTAAGAGCTAATGTTCTTAAGACCTTGTCAATAAAAAGTCAATCGAGTCCGACCGTATTTCTCCATCTTTACAAGATAACAAAACAAAAGAGAAAATGTAAAACACAAAAAAAAAAAATTGGAGATGTCAGTAATTATAGTGAAATATTGACTACTTGGCAAACCCTGGTAGGTACAGGGAATTACTCCCGCTTCCGTAATAACAACATATTAAAAATACGTGGGTCAATAACCGCACTCGCAGCATATTACTCATCAGTTATACTTACTCGATCTTATATGCTGATACGGGCTTTTTAACGAGGTTACGAAATATCGACTTACTAAAATAACATTTGTCTTAACAAGTGAATAATACTTATTTTCCTATCATATTAAAATTTTCCACTACCCTTTGTCATCGATTAGTAGGTAGTTAAATAAATAAAATGCGAGCGTGCATGTGGAATGGTGTTTTTAGCAAGCTGAATAATTTTTTTACATTTGCCGGAAACGTTTACAAACAAAAACAAGTACCACCAGAAGCCGAAAACGAAATAACTTCAACAATTCGCTCAGCAATATAATCCTGACCTCTGCTACTGTAATCACGGTCACTAATAATCGACCTTAATGATCTGTGTGAATGTAAATCAAAAGAACAACTCTAGCGGCTTCCTTAAGTTACTATACTACTTTCCTGTCATCCGTCCTTAATTAAAGTTTATATATTTTTCTGTTGAACTCGCAGACCCTAACTCAAACCGTGGAAAATGGATTGAAACTTCACAATTATATTACTCGATGAGCTTTCACGTTGTAGTCTCAAATAAATAGTCAACTATCTCGATGATATATGATAAAAAAAACTACATATAACAAAATCATTCAGTTTTGTGTCGTTATGTAAGCAGAATATAAAACTGCAACGTACAAGGAGATATGGGTATCTTATGCACGCTTGATCAATCGAGATTTCGTGAAAGTTCACTTTCTCCACATCTTTGCACATAGCGCTTGTAACAACAAGAGTATATAACGGATGGTAACGGTTATAATAGCAGGTCGTTTTTAATGTAAACAATAATACAATGATGGTCTAATGAGTTCGACTCGATGGAACAAGAGGGCATCGTACGCAATCTCTAACCTTCACATTTCACAGGATCGAACATATTTGCAAACATAATGATTTACCTATGTCACAATATACCTCCAAGATGAACGTACGTGTATGAATATTATTTATGATTTTAATCCTTTAGACTTTTATAAATTCATGTTAGGTTGAATGATTTAAAAAAAATTTTTTTTACTGAAATCAGATATTTATTTTAGATGTTAATATTAAGGAAAGAGTTCCCGAGCCATTCACGAGATTTAATGAAAAGTGGTATCTACAGCACTTGTCGGCACTGAAATGAAGATTTTTACCATAGTACCAAAAAAAACATACGATAGATAAATAGCGAGTAGTTCCAAGAAATCAATGTTTTTCACACAATTAGCACTAATCATAGCGGACAGTGACCGGGTTTTACTGGTATTTAATAATAATAATAAATGTTGTATTTACCTGTCTAAAGCTAATACGTCAGCAGATACAAAACAAGATTGTAGTTCGGAGTTCTGATAGATTTGAAATAATATGTGCTGAAATGCATTTTCTGTAGTCTGGTTACTTTCCTTCCAACTTTGAATGTCTTCTGCGTTACTTTTTATGATGAAAGACCCACGGAACGTTTGCTTATTCAGAGGGTCACCGAATAAATACATATCTGCAAAAACAAATCAACGATAAATAATAGATGCCACAGTAAGACGAGCCAACCTATCAAAAAAAAAAAAAAAATAACCTACTTATTATTGATAAAAAAATACTATCGCTACAAAATGTTGCAAAATTAAATAAAGGACTATCATACACTGCCTTCCTATGTAAATCAATATAATTTGGGTAGTTAACATGTGTTAAGTCTCTACTTTGTCACATTCTACTGCGGCTCTACTAGCGGAAGTCAAATTCGAATGCTTTGTTCTCACAAGCCAGTTCACGCTTGATTTTAAGGTGATCAACATATTGTATAGAATTATTATTCAGGTTAGATGTTTTATATTACTTTAGATACATTTAGAAAAAAAAACCAGTGCATTTAACTATGTTGCAATTTGTAGAGTAACTATTCGATAGAAAATTTTAGTTATGTATTGAAATGGCCAGTAATATTTGATCTTCATTTGCTAGGCGACAAACCAAGTCTGTGATATTTAGTGCACTTGTTGCGGCGAGTGTGGCAAGGCCATTCGGGTCTGGCCTTTACTCGGTGACGGGTAGAATGTCCCCGGTTCGTACCGCCTTTACAGAAATCATGTTTACTAATAAACATTCTTAATATGTTTAAAACATTCGATTAATAATGTCGAGACTTCATATTGAATTTCTCATATTATTGATATAATAGGTATGATACTAAAAATTAGTACCATATTTGTTTCTAAAACTTTTTATTCTAAACACGTACTTATACCTACAGGAAGGAAAAGTCAATGTTTCAATTTAGAAATCTGATTCATAATGTTATTTCATTACTTTGTTTACATAATAAATTATAGATAACTAGTCTATTTCTGTTTAAGAAGTAAAGGTTGCAATAACATTTAGCAATAGTTATGTAGGTTCAAATGTCCGTACTTCGCAACATAGAAATAGCTTGCCGCTTTTAGCTGTAAGTACTGTAACATCTAGAACGGTAATTATGTTTTAGAAAATACTTGAATTGTTTTACAAGCTATTATCTTCTGTTGTAACTTGAATATAAGATAGATATTTTTGAATCTAACTTAGATATTGTAAGAAATTACATATAAGTTTCACATAAGAGCAGAGGCGGATTATCCGTAAGGCAAACTAGGCACAAGGGGCGCGCGAGCTCAGAATTTTTAAATAAATAAAGAAAATAACATATCGACGATTAAGAACTAAATGCCTGAACTAAATGTCCTGGTCTACTAAAGTCTAGGGTTTGATGATACAACGTCATAAGTAATTGCAAAAACAACTCGTTAAAATGTATAGTATTATGATGGCCATGTATGGCCGGTACAGGGGCGCCGATAAAGTGATTGCCTAGGGCGCTCTGGATCTTTCAACTGCCACTGCACACGAGAGAATCAGAAAAAACTTACGACCAAGGTATACAGCAACAGCTGCAAGCAGCAGTAGCACTAGAAGCGCTGCTATTGCAGCACAACATCCTCGACAGGACCGGCTAAGTTTTCTCCGCGTAAATCTGATGTCACTACTGACTGACATAGTTGACTCCGGTGGGCGATGACGCACGCATCGCTGTTGTCCGCTGCGTGACCATCCATAGCCAAGCTGAAATAATGTATCGTAATAACTTACATTTGAAAAAGTATTATAATTTTTGTTTGAAATTCAAAACGATTTTGAAATACTTTATTCATGCAGATGAGGTAGACGCCTAAAGGAAATAGTCTATACTATACTATTGACAATGTAACACTGTTAGCATGCTGTCAACTATGAATATATACGCGTGGCAACGCTTAAATAATTTCCCGTCATGACGTATGCAAGCGTAGTGTTCGCTCACGCAGCCCGCACCCACTTGAAATCCCTTCAGGTTATTCAATCACGATTCTGCAGGATAGCCGTCGGAGCGCCATGGTTCCTTAGGAATGTGGATCTCCACGATGACCTGGAGCTCGACTCATTTAGTAAGTATCTACAGTCGGCATCGCTGCGCCATTTTGAGAAGGCGGCACGACATGAGAACCCTCTCATCGTAGCCGCTGGAAATTACATACCCGACCCAGTAGACCGAATGGTAAACCGTCGACGTCGCCCAAAGCACGTAATTACGGATCCTCCTAATCCATTAACGGTGCTTTTAGGCACCACAAGCACCGGTCACCGTCCTCGTCGAACCCGTCGCTTGCGACGAAGGGCTCGACGAGCGAACTAACCCATAGACACAGCCCACTGAGTTTCTCGTCGGATCTTCTCAGTGGGTCGCATTTCCGAGCCGGTGGTAGATTCTGCGAAGCACTACTCTTGCTAGGGTTAGTGTTAGCAACTCTCCAGTTGAGCCCCGCGAGCTCACCTACAAACGTTAGGGCGAAGCTGAAATAGCCTCTCGAGGCTATCAGCACAGGTAGGAAAAAAAAAAATTTTACAGAATAAAATAAGGTTGATGATAGTTGATACTCATACATGACGAGTCTCAAAATTACATTAGTCTTCACTGCATTAGGGCAAACCACAACGTTAGTATTTGATTTTTTGAAAAACATTTGTTAGTAAAATGTATGAGAATGTGAAAACTAAGGAATTTAATAAATTTTCAACTACCTCTAACAACATGTGACATAGTTGAGTTTTTCATCGTGAAACATGACATCTTTGTGAAAATATATCTTATTAATATCACATCGTAGGGCTCATGTTTATCGCTGAGTTGGTCTGATGATGGAGTTGGAAGTTTTTATATCTCTCAAACTCCATCATCTAAATGAGTGTGAATGAGACAATGCTTAGTATGCCCTAACGAGTCTGCCTTATTCTATAGAACTGATAAAGAATCTAATTATGAAGAAGAATTATGATTACCAAGAACCTGTGGAAGTACCTAGTTCTCGACGGAAAAATAATAAAATTTCAAGTTTAAACTTAAATTATGAACATATATTATTAAAAGGCTAAATTATCCTAAAACATTACAAGACTGAATGTAGGTATTACTTGAGATAAACACGGGTATTTCTCGAAAAACGATTTTGTAATTATTTCTTCTTCAATCATCCTGCATTTTAATTAGATGCTGCTGATAGAGTAAGCCGCAGGATCGAACTTTTTTCTGTAGCGGAGTTGTCATTGTACAAAGCTATAGACTAAAGGGCAACTGTTATTCTAATGTAAATATTACTTCAATCTTAATTTTCAATGCGCGGATGAAAAACTATGTAAGTATGACATTAATAACTAACAAGAAGGGTAAAACAAATACGCAATATTCGATTTCAGAATATACGACGTTCTTCATGCCACAATGCAAATGGCAAAATCATTTATAAAAAAAAACACTACACCTGCCTTAAATCTGGAAGCATGGATGTATTCATAATGAGATCAGTTGTATTACTTTATATAAAAATGTAGTTTATTGTCCCCATCTTTTGGCATTCTTAAAAATATACCATTGTCTTTTAAAAACTATTATGTTCGGTTTCTAAAAGAGCACTAAATAAACAAGTCCATCAATAGATGTAGGCTAAAAAAATCACTTCAACATTATAATACTGTATGTAATCTACAAATATGTATTTTCAATGTCTTAGTAGGCTTTGAACGAGACTTTGACGAATAAACCAAGTCTGCAGACATGACTTACACCAAGAACCTTACGAGGTAAACAGAAAGAGCTGGTTTAGTTTTGGTTGCCTGCTTTTTGGAAGTATCGACCTCCTTATAAAAACTTTTTATTATTATTTGGCCCAGGTGCTTATTAGACAATGCTTCAAAAACCGTGTACTTTTCTTATAATTTACGATGACTAGCTAAATGCTGGGATACAATTTCGGTAAAACACTATAACGGTTAATTTGTTAAATCTTTTCAAAATATGTGATTCGCAATGTTTTCGCATCGGACATGTGCTATCTGTGTAATAACTCTATATTTAAATAGATAATTTTATTTCTACTCAAATAGATAACAAATTAGAAGTATTTTACTGATAATGTTCACTCATGTCAACCTTTTTCAGCAGCAGTAATGATTAATGATAATCATTATATCATTTTTGGCATCATTCACAGTCGTTCTATGTACAATTCAAAATGTGGTCACATTAAAATCTAGCATAAATTACACATTGTAAAAGGAAATAGGAACATGACGCTTCGAAGCATGTTTTGATACAAGCCAACGGAGTATTATTACTTTAGTCAGAACACGACCACTTGAAATATTCGTTGTGACAATATCCAGACTCATTAACGATAACAAGTAATAACAATCACGACATCCGGGACCCTGTTGTTGACAGAAGAAGCATTCGGTAGTTTTAAAATTTGCCACGCCCAATCTGTTGTTGTTGAAATTATTTAACACTTAAATTTTTTTTAAGATGATACCTAAATGAGTTGTAAAAAGGAAATAAGCATGTTTAAGCCCCGTGAAAACATAAGAACATTTTAATTATAATTTTACTTTTAAGGGTTTTCAAAATATGTAAACCTCTAATATTCGTAGTACACAAGCCTTTAATTAGTTGTAGAATGTTTACTACTTATATACATAGGTATAATAAATAATCAAGATTCGTCATTTTAATTTTATTGTTGCTTAACGAAATTTTATCAAATCTTAAAGGCCGGAGAGAATATCATTACAGGTACCTAAGTTGTTAGGACAAAAATAGTTACCGACTATAAGTATTAAATCAAAAACATCTTTATTGCGAGGTCTGGACAAAGGCTCGTACATGTAAGTAACGTACGAATTCTCGTGTGTGGTCTACGGACTCCATTGTTCACCGCTTAACACTAGGTCGGTCATAAGCTGAATCTCTGAATAAATCAATCAACCACACTTCCAATATCACAGGCGATTCAAAAAGTATTTGTTAAAAAACCGATCGTGATCGAACTTAAAAGCTGTGTTGCACTTTAGTAGATCGGAATAGATAAAGGAAGGCGTTTCACAATGTTTCGAAACAGTAATTCTCTGGCGAAAATGCCACGAAATAGAGCTATATAAGGTAGATAACATTGAATTGGTTCACCGCAAACAAAGTCGGACACAGAAATTGATATTTCGATCAACAACACCAACAAAGAATGAAACTAAGCCCATTCAAAGGCACGTACGTATATACCTAGTTCCTTTTCTTCGTGCGTGATTCGCAAGGTTAAGCTTTGTGTATTAGCTCTAGCAAAAAAATCTTCACCAACCTACTGACGTTGAAATCGGAATTTAGATCCTAATAAATTATTATTTGTTTAACGCAATATGTAAATATAATAGTTTTTCTGTTTGAGATTTTATTTCACAACTCAAGCATTTGTCGAATCGGTTGTTTATCAAAAATTTTATTAGTTAA
The DNA here is from genome assembly GCF_030269925.1 of Bombyx mori. NCBI lineage: Eukaryota > Metazoa > Arthropoda > Insecta > Lepidoptera > Bombycidae > Bombyx > Bombyx mori. The sequence goes on along the minus strand of NC_085116.1, from coordinate 9,557,942 downwards.
ACATATTTTACCGATATCTTGATTGTAAACATTTGGATAGATTAAATTACGAAATAATAAGCCTTATTCTTAAAGTTCACAATTAGATTAAAAGTATGTAAAACAATGTTAATGTTACTTCATTCTTTGCGAAAAAACAAAACCCGGATTTGTCTCTTTGAATCAATAAATATAAGTATACATACATTTACATTATAGTTATGTATAGTCTATCAATAAAAATATTATAATGGAACCTGTATACTCTTTCCTGATTCGTGACGAGATTTGAGAAACCATGTAATTTTAATTGATTAGGAATTGACGATGTATTTAATACCGTGTTACACGCAGTAGTGGGTATAGAAGCTACGCTGCGTGCACTTGTCGCGACCTACATCCAGCCTGCCTGACGCTCACGTTTTTGCTCTACGCTGCAACAACCAACAACAAAGAGCTGTGTTCGCCGTAGCTTTTTCGCTCGTTTCTATAAAGATCTCTACTGAATTGAACAATGCGGACGCCCTCACTTTCATTCGGCTTGTGCTCATTTTTGGATAACCGCTCTTGCTCCACACGGAATTATTTAACGTAAACAAATATTCGGCAGGATAGTTTACGATCGATTTAAGCCATGCAATTACATGTTTCCAACAGACTAAAGTTCCATTATTTAATTAAAGTTATAAGTAATTTGTAGATGCTTCCAATTTGTAGATGATTCCAATTTAATCCCGTCTATCTTCCGTGAAGCAGTAATGCGTTTAGGTTTGAAGTGTGGGGCAGCCGTTGTAACTATAGGTACTGAGACTTAGAACTTATATCTCAAGGTGGGTGGCGCATTTACGTCGTAGATGTCTATGGGCTCCAGTAACCACTTAACACCAGGTGGGCTGTGAGCTCGTCCACCCATCTAAGCAGTAAAAAAATAAAAATTAATCCTTTAAAATACGTAATTTTAGAAAGACGTAGTGTTCAAAGACAGTAGATATCTGTATAGGAATTGGTCAATTACGAAGATGCCAAAAGGCAGCGTTATCTACTTTATACTGTGAATTTTTATTTCGAGCGTCCATTTTGAAATTGTATGTGGGTATTAACCTACTCTTTGAATAAAGCATTACAAACTTGTTATTCAAACCTCACCCAGTTCTCAGTACGAAATATGCAAACAATATAGAATTTAATGTTCAGTTTAATTTAAAAATAACACAAGTAAAAAAGTTAAATATAAAATTCTAAGCAAATATCCATCAAAAATCCATAAGATGAACATCGTGACTAATTCCGAAATTGTAGAAGGTCGTGAACTTTAAAATATTGTTCACCTTGCGCGTTGCAAGTTTGTTTCTCTTCGTATTTCGGTGCGACTACTATCTTAACAGCTTTTAAATATTATGGTTTGACCAAATTCTTTAAGACCATTTGTTTTAACTGAGATCTAGGATATATTCAAGAACATACCTAGTGATTCTTAGTATATTAAAATGAAATAATATCAATACCAATTATAGTAGATGGTATTGGTATTACAAATTCAACTTTATACAAAAGATACGAACCTATTTTTTTGTATTTAAAATGCATTTATATTTGAGTATTTCTGTTACATAGTGTGGTTGGATTTTAATAGTCAGTAATATGCGCCTTGTTGCGCCCTACTGTTTTCGCTCACAACCCGTTTCCATTTAAAAAAAATGGGACAACGTTTCAAATTCGCACCTGCCTTTCAAAATTGTATAACGTGTCAGGTGTCCGTGTATTCTGCTAACAGAGGTTATCCGTGGACACTTTGTTTTTTTGTCAAGAGGCCAAACCTCATGCATGAAGTTTCCGCGCTCTGAAGGCGCGCGCGGTGTGTGGGTCTGGACGGTTCGCTATGTTGGAAATAGAGCGCGGGACCAAGGACACCCGCCGACGAAGCCTTAGAGGCCAATCGAAGGTTGATTTGTGCACATAGATATCTTGTCTTAAGCTGTGAGAGTTATTGATAAACACAGGCAGTTGCAAAGCAGGCGCTCAGCCACTTGTGTTCCTGGGCTAAAACTTAATTTAGACAAAAGCGATCCACCTGATCATGTACTTATAGTACAATAGGGTACTGTAACAGCAGTGGCTTCCATTACTGTCGTCGTTTATTTTAAACATTCATCTTGGTAAATGGTATTCTTGTTCGTTGGTAAACCTTACTATTTTGGACAATCTTAATAAGGTTAATCAATGCGATGCAAACCGAGGCAGATGTTTCCTCAACATTAAGATTGTATTACATCAACTTCGTTACATCTATGCCGTCATCTATGCACCTTAATTCTACAATAATCAACCAGTAGTAAACTATGTAGTTAAATTATCAAATCAAGTGCACACCATAGATCCATATTCATTGGTAATGTCTTATGCTCCTGGCTGAGCCCTTGCTCGCCCCCCTGGTAAAACTGGAAAGGCCTCCGGGCCACCACTAATCTTATAAACATAAAAAACGTCTTAAAATAGAGGACTTAAAATAAATGAAAAAAGTGTCTAGTTCACATAAACATTTTGCTGACTTTATCATCTTAATTTTCCAGATTTTTTTTCCATTTACAAATACCGAACACCGAAAATTTAAAAAAATCGATCTTTCTCTCTCTCTCCTACAAAACATTTTATTTAAAAAAACTCATTGTAACCTCTATTTTTTTATTTATTAAATAAAGATAAGATATAGAAAGATGTCACACACTCATCTGCACTGGAATTTTATTGAATTGTAAACTTAATTGTAATTGTAAATTGGAAACAAATCTAATTGAACTAATAATGTATAACTACGTGCCTCGTACGTCTATAAGTCTATGATATAATCTCAGGATGAAATCTTTGGCAATATTTGATAATCACGTGACGACCAATAAAATTTTCTATAGTAAAAGATTAATTCAAAAAATAATATTTGTATAATAATATTTATACTGTGCCCATATTCCATGTTACATATGAGTCGACTATTATCAAAGCCGGCAATCTGACTTTTGGATAATTAATGGTAAATCAGAAAAACGAATTATTGACTTTGTATTCCATTGGCAGTCACAAAACTCTTCGGAACGACATCTTAGATAAATAACAGGTTAACTATTAACCTTTATTTAATGCAGGTTTTGAACCGTATTCTTTGAAGGAGACGATTATATTCAAATCAATCTGTATTGACATATCAATATTATTTTTTTGTCCACATGCACAGATTGCCACCTTTGATAATAGACGACTCATATGTGTTATGTATGATATACCACATACCTATACCACTAAAAACGAGTCATTTCATGGTCTTCTCTTTTTTAGAATTTTTCAGTATTGTAGACTTTTGGAAAAGCTGCAATACATACTTCAGTCATTAAATTGTAAAAAAATACAGTAAATAGATTTTACATTATTACGGAGTTGAGTAATTGAATTTTGTGTTTATCGTTAGAGAATCGGCAATATCTCAATAGCTGTTTTCAAGAACACACTAGGTATTTTGGAATATATTTAATACAAGACTTTTAGATTGGAAATATGGTAGAATAGACATTAGCTGGTAAACTCTAAATGGTATTAAGTATTTAATTAAAATTGCTTATCCGTTTTTAATGCTTCCATCAACAGCAGAGATCTAATCGAATTTAATTAAGTTATAATAATATTCGCAATATCGGACACAGCAAAAGTCTCAGTGAATAAGAATGTCTCGCTTGGCTAATAGAAAATGTGAGTCGAGTGGTCACTGGTCGGTCTCGATGGTCAAGCGACCCGGATCGCGGATGTCATCGCACTTGGGCAAACTCGACTGATTGACACACTTCTCTGTGTTCACACGCTTCATTTAACAAAGATAATAGGTACAAAATAAATATTGAAAAATAACTATGTATCGCAAGACCTAAAAATAACGATAAATTCCTTTTCTCGAATAGCGGTGACGCGATGTCGCTGTAATGAGATTGTCATTCACACATCAAATGAGAATGTTAAAATTAAACACGCCTTTACCACCTACATTATGATAGAATCGATGACAACGTCGTATGTATTCATTTAAATAATATTAATTATACATTAGTTAGATCGTAAAGGAGCAGAACGAGGACGAGATCGTATGATTATTAAATAGTTTCATTTAAGCATGTAGGTATGCCTCTGTTTTATGTGTTCGGTACATGATGTGATGCATTTTTTTCAACAATTCTCGTTGGATTCTAATTGAACGAAATGAAATTAAGTAACCAAAACAAACTTTCTTTATTAGACATTAATGTCATTTTCAAAACACGTGACTCGCATCTCTAATAATATCGTTACTCAACTATTTTAAAGTTAAATACAAATTATCTAGGAAGCTATATTTTGAACTACGTATTTTTTTTGTATTAGCAAAAAAAACGAATGCAATACCTATTGTAATTTAAATTTATTAAAACAAAATGTAAAGACATGTGCACATTAACCAGTTCTTAAAAACACCCTTCATGATTTTCAAATATTATAGCGATCTATAGTTTTTTCCCGTTAATGCCTAGTAATCAATAACAAAATTCATTCTTATTAAAACAAATAAGTAAAAATGCTAGAATTCAAAGTAAAGGACATATTAATAATAATAATCGTTCATAATAATTTTCGTTCATGCTAAAGCTTATATTATATTGTTCCAAACGATATTTAATACCCACGAATCGTATAATTACTAGATAAATGAAATCTGGATTTTCTCTTCTAATATTCTGAGAAACTGGTTATTTAATAAGATCTTGTATAGAGAGAAAGTAGTAATTAACAATACATAACTGTCACACGCAACTTAAGAGGCGTGATAAAAAGGTCTTTCAATGCAAATCATCAAAACAATGGGATGAATCATTTATATGTCAGCACATTTCTATTTTCTATCAGTATTCAATTCTCACCTCCGATTCCCATGTGTCTTTTCGCGTTTTATTTTCCTTCATGTTTCCAGAGAACGTCATTGCTATATTTTTGCGGCCGTTGCACTTTTACACCATGACCGGTCAGAGAAAGCACTATTTAGAACTTCAATGCACAATAATTCACAAATTTAAAAGCGCATTTTTTTATTATTAGTGAATGTACTATTTTATTTGTTTTATGTGCGATTCGGAACGTTGGCGGTCGTTAACATCTCAGCGTCAAGCGTTGCGCGAGTGTCAAATACAAGTAAGGTAAGCTCGAGCTGCCTGCGTTTCGTACACAAGTCAGGCGCACACTAACCGCGGCGGCTCTCGGTGTATCGGGTACGCACTACAGTTAACTTTCTCTCAATTAAGTCAGACGACTACAACTTAGCGCCATCGAAAGTCTCCACCGGCACTGCCTCACGGGTCAAAGCTTCCGTTAATAGTAAAATTGTCTAGAGCTTCCTGAATTTTATTCTGAGCATTTATCGGACTTAAAACGCCAAACACAGTTTTTAAGAAAAGAAAATTAATGAATAGAATTTGCAAATTAAGCTGGAGACTTATGGTACCTCCTAGTGACCTTGTTAGTGTCGATGTTAACCGAAAAATCAGTTAGTAGGTATGTAGGAAACTCTAATTGTAAATTCTTCCGTTAATATTTGTCATTTGATTACAATGGAATTCTTGTTTCCACGAATATATTTAGTCGCATCACTTTAGGTATTCAGAATATTTTTTAAAAAATGTAATGCTTTCGGAATTGTGTATTTTACTCGTGACAAGGCATCTTTGACCCCGCATGGGCCGCCTATATCAGTTGTGAAGCGATTTGTTCCGATTTAAAAGGTATGATAGCCATTTTCATCGAGACTTCGGCCGTCGTCCGTATTTAGTGGATGTTAGTATTACTGGTATTGTTGTAATATTAATAAACTCCAGTAACAACGGAGTACCTCCAAGCGGGCCCATTGGTTTATGGGCAGACGATTCATCGATAGCGTAAAAGTTAACTCAAAGTATGCAGTTTGAACAGCGCCCCTTACGGCAAACGTAGACAAACGTTGCAACTCCATACTTGACTTGTAGGTGAGCTCACGGGGCTCTAACCGGGAGTGTTACTAACATTGGCCCTAGCAAGAGTAGTGCTTCGGAGAATCTACCACCGGATCGGAAACGCGACCCACTGAGAAGATCCGGTGAGAAACTCAGTAGGCTGTGTCTATGGGTTAATTCGCTCGTCGAGCCCTTCGTCGCAAGCGACGGGTTCGACGAGGACGCTGACGGGTGCTTGTGGTACCTAAAAGCACCGTTATTGGATCGGACACTAAGCACACCGAACCCATGTCGCCACCCTTGTGACAGGCGGTGAAATCTCAGTGTTATTGTGTGACGACTGTCCCACCCTTCAAATTGTAGTATAAAGTTAATAAAAGAGTTCACTAAATATTTCATTACCCACGGAGAAACAACTTCATTTTCTATAGTACAGCTGTAGAAACAGGAGCAAAAAAGTCGGTCTTTTTTATTGCCAGTGTCGGCAGAGGTATATCCGGCCTATATGATGGCGAGTGATCCCTGTCGCTCATGGACGTTAGCACAGATCATAGATACACAGGAGATATGGCAAGGAGGCGTGGTGCTTGCGAACGCATCTGGCCTCAAAGCGGCTTGATGCCAGTTTCGGTCATTAGTCCAATGTCAACTTGCGACGTCTTCACTGCTTATTTTTAAACAAATGCCGCGCTGTTCAGTGATTGTTTGTTCAGTATTTTTTTAACAAAATGCCGCGTTGTTCAGTGATTGAGTGTTTCTATGATCTGTGGACGTTAGCATGGCTAGCTGCACAGTCAAGCCAAGCCAATCTATTTAGATCAATAATTTGAAGTAATCTTACCTGAAACATGCTCGAGAATATGCGCAAATATTATTCTAGAATGAATCACAAGATTTTTTCATACTTAACAGACTTGCGTGATGCGTAGTAACCGCAAAGAAATTGCTATAACTGCTCAAAACAGCCTCTGCCAAAAAAAGCCTAATTAAGAATAATGAATATAAAATAGCATCCTTGTGTAGCAATAGTGTCCCTTGATTGTGCCTTTTAATAATTTAATACGCTTTATTATTTGAAAGGTCCTGCACCTGTGCCTTTGCCCAAAAAAAGTCCTGTAGTGCGATCACGTTCCGTCGTCCTGCAATGGAACTGAAAAAATTTAAAATTGATTCCAGCTCTAATTATATCATTAGTTAATTGATTTAATATGTGTGAACCAATTAATTTTGATTATCCACTAAGCAAAAAAGGTAGAACTAAAAAAAAGGAGAAACTCAATTCAAGTTTATAGAAACACAATGTTGTTTTGTGAACGTAATAGTAGATTCGCTTTCAATAGCGTTGTTATAAGATATGATTGCTGCAAATTGCTCAGTTTCTCTTTTCGATAAGTCGAAGACTTCAACTATGACCTTTAAGAATTTTGTATAAAAAGAAAGAAATAATTTGATTTATTTTTGTCGTTTTCTACTGTAGATAAGCTCTAACATAAAAGGCTTCTTTTCTATTGCTTTTTTGGCTGAACATAATCATGGCCCGTCTGGTATTAAGTGGTTAGCGGAACCGATAGATATCACAAAGTTGGTACAATATCCGTTATATTTTAGAGAATCTCATTTTGTATTGTATTGTTTTTGTATAATTTCATGAATGGTCTTATTTTCTTAAGGTCTTATTTTTTTCTTCGTCTAATTTCTTGAAGAGTTCCTTGATAACTACCATTGATAATTTTTTCACAATGTGCGTTACAATTTTGTTTAATTCTTGAAATTCAAAAGGGACAACATGTAAACAAATCAAAAACAATGAAGTATAAAACTTAATGTATAATCATGATATTTACAGACTTATTTTATTTATTTATTTATAAAACAAGTAATTTTATGGCTATCAATTTATACTTATTACAACATGTCATTAATAATTTACATAATGTTAAAATAAAAGCAACAGTATACACGATTACTGAAGATAGCAATAAAATTGTAAAAAACCGCCATAGCACGAACAGATACGATATCGATGGAAAAAGAGATTCCATGTTTTATGTCATAAGTAATTAAAAAATATTTACAAACTTTAAAAATAATGTTTATCGATATAATCAGAAATATTGTAGATAGTTTTACGCGTTTAACGATACACGCCATATTCGTAAAGATGTATAATAATAATTATTATTATTTTGTTTTCCTACGATTTTAAACATTCTCCAAGTTTATCTCTATTATTTATAAAATTATGTTAGTCTAATTAGGATACATAAATATTGTAAATCTATTAATGAAATTACTACATTGGCTACATATTGTCTTTATGCTAGGTTAAATATCAAAATTTAATAGTAAATAAAATAGCGCAGATATTCGTGACAGCTCACAGCGCCGTACTTTAAGAGAACAATGTGTGTGTGTTTAAAAATGAACATATTACATATTTCGAAAATTTCTAAATATTGTAGGTATATAGATGCAAGAAAAACAATTCAAAAGGTGATGTTTACGTTGACCGTTAACGGCGGAAACATGTTTACTTCTACTATACTCAATCATAGATCATATTATAATATAATGCAGGAAGTAGGTAGGTATATTTATAATAAGATATTTGAGTTATAGATCTTTGGAAAATAATTATCTCATATTTACAGTAATAGTGACGGTTGCTTTCAACTGATCTTTTTTGTGGTTATTTGTCCTTGAACATAATAGCTTCATCGATTCCCAACGGTAAACGAGCCCGTGTGATAGTCACGATTACTATAAATAGTACTTTATGACTAAAATATCTAGAATGTTTCCCATGTATTAATTAGCTGATTCACAAACTATACAGAGCGTAGGAAAGCCATTCCCGAAAACGAAGACAGGTGCTGGTGGCAGACGACACAATAACATTAAAATGATCACGACTGAACTACACGCAATGTAATGCAAATATTAGTTAGAGCGCGGTGTCCATTGCGTCATGTGATGCGCGGCGGTGAGCCTAGTCTGCCAGCTGCCTTCGCTTTACGGTTTACGATATTTAATCTGTACATTGTTTATGGTTTGTGTTGAAAATTTTTCATGTAAAAAGTTTTCATGAAAATTAAAATAAGACTTGACCTAAAGGTCTTAGTTACCAGGTCCTAAATTCCTTTAAAAAAAAAGGTGTTGAAATTGAGAATTCCGTCACACCTTGTATATTCGTTTGGTTATTTGAGTATGTGTGAAAGTGTATTTAATCACATACATCCTTTTTTTTATTTATTGAAACAGATCGTAAACATGGCGCTTCCTATCACTAAAGACTTATTCAGCCTTGCTTGAAAAAGAAAGACTAGTTCGTCTTAGTGCCAAATGGTACGTGGTGTAGAGGTTGTAGGTATTGGGGATAAGCTCTGAATCAAATGGTGCGATGGCAAAAATAATATTATATCAGACAATTCTTCACAGCACTCCCCATAAAACATACGGCACAAGACACAAAGAGAACCAAATTATGTCCGTGGGTAAATCTAAAAAAACAGTACAGTTGAGTTGCAATGAAATTTTCAACGTAACATCATTTTGAATACAATAATAACGACATCGTAACTCTCTGCTAATATTATTTCACAAAGATGTTAATGTTAATACAGAACTTTTATAAATATAGAGATAACTACATATATCGATAAACATCTAAGTATTTTTTTCCTTATTTTTAATTGCAAATCTAACAAAATTTATTAGAAAAATAAGTCGTCATTTTGGCTTCCACTTTATTCTATAATGGAATGGTCTCAAGAGTAACCACAGCATACAAACGTTTTATATAGCTCGCTACCATAATAACATCGTATTACTTTTAATTAGTATTACAAAATTGCACATTTACGCCGCTCAACCATCAGTGTGAAAACATTAACATAATAACATTTTGTTACTTTACATATTGCATTGCTTTCAAATACATTCCATTGTAAATTGACTCGAATTCTTGATAACAATTAAATCCAAATTTGTATAAAATCATTTTGCGAATACAAAACATGAAGAACTAACTACAGATCAACAAATTTGGCATAATTCAATAATTCAGGTCGAACATTTAGAATAGTACCTGTGTTTTTTTTTTAAAGTACAATATAATGACATTGCTTTTATGCGATCAAATTTTCATAGAATATTCATGTGTTTAATTACGAAAAACATTACAAAAATGGCACCACTACTGAACAATATGTCGCGTTTATAAAAAAAAATACATAACATAATATAACCAATACCTAACTACGTATTACTCTATAAGAAAGTCATCTATACAGTAATATAAAACGTCGTAACTCTAACGTCGAAAGAGTCGACAAAGGATCACGCAGCAGTATTATTGCTCATTTTAGTATCGAATCACTTTCGTTACACCACAACAAAGACGGAAAACGAATCACGTGAACCGATCACGTAAGCGATCACCGCGTAATCTCACAAGGCGCTTCGACGTTAATTCACAAGAATAACAACTACATCTTTATAAGAGCTTATTATTCGATCAATATCGATACTTCGTTAAGTTTCAAGAGGTTTACCCTAATCCCTACTCTAGTGCGACATGACGTCTAACAATTTGCTCCCGCCGAGTTTGCTCGTGTCGTACAGATTACGCAATAGACAACTAACTAAACGTCTCTTAAAAATTGAGCTCAACACTAGTGTTATCTGTGACACGGCACGACCGTGCGGAGGCGCCCTTAGCAAACACCGACTCTGTCCCTGTACTTGGCAATCTGTATGGATCAGACGCTTGCTACAAAATTAATTTCTCGTAATATGATTGCTTTATTTAGCTAGTCAACTGAATGGAAAATATATGGTATTTTTTTAAAATTCAAATTTGACTGTACGCGTGTTAATTTATTATCTGAATACTCTGGTCAACGGAAGATTTTGAAAACAGAAATTCACTAAATATAATTAATTGAGCGTTTGATTCATCGATCAAAACAGCAATAGTATACAAAAATTATTTTATTATTAAAATTCGAATATACATTTAGGTAGCTACGCATTATTTATTTTTTAAATATGGTAATTTTAATAAACCAAATTATGTTAAAAATGTTTCACGTCGCCTATTATTATAATTTAAAAAAAAGTAATTCTAAGAATTATAATAACAATCTTCAATGAAATCACAAAACGGAACTTCTCGTTCAAGTATGAGTAAGTTACCCATCAACCGCTGTCAAGGCAGAGGTTAGCAAAGTATACCTACTCTAAATTCTGGGATACATTATTAGAAACGATTTTTGAAAATCTTGTGACAGTTAAATACGGGTTTAAGAAACGCATTTAATAAATAAAAGTTAACCAATCTAGCTTAATGACTACGAAGCTAAAAGCGCTATGAATATTAGAAAAAATCACAAATTCTCATAAAGTTACATGGTGGACGAGTGTCTTGCAACTGACATAGTTACGCGCAAACCTCACGATTCGTAACGAACGAGCACAATCTCCACCACGTAATCAGTATCACTAACCTTCCGCGAAGGTCAATACGAAGAATGTATAGGTACGTCCGGGGACTGTCGGCACGAAATGAACCTCCGGACTCGACGACTGCCTTACGATAACTAGACCAACAACAGGACCGCACTGGCGCAGTAGCAGCCGCGGCTCCGCGACGACGGCGCCGCGCGGCTTTAGAACATTCAACCCTTTACCGACTCGACGCGGTGAGCTATCGGAGTGGTCAACGTGGACAAGCGGAGGCGCGCGCACCCGTCCGGCTCGCGGGCTCAGCCGCCGCGCCGCGCCGCGCCGCCCGCTGCGAGCCTCGGCCGTCATGGTCTGTGGAATCTACGAGAAAAACATACATGTTATGTTTAAAAAAGTTTATTTACTGGTGGTAGCACCTCTTGTGAGTCCGCACGGGTAGGTACCACCGTCCCGCCTATTTCTGCCGCGAAGCAGTAATGCGTTTCGGTTTGAATGGTGGAGCAGCCGTTGTAACTATACTGAGACCTTAGAACTTATATCTCAAGGTGTGTGGCGCATTTACGTTGTAGATGTCTATGGGCTCCAGTAACCACTTAACACCAGGTGGGCTGTGAGCTTGTCCACACATACAAGCAAAAAAAAAATTCGAAGTATATGTTTTCACTAGCTTTCTCGCAGTCTCATTGAGTCTGTGGCGGTAGCCATCACAGAACACAAGATATTCGACAGATGCCTGAATCTCGCTTAAGAAATTTCCAAAATAAGCTTGCATATACATATACAAATTCCGAACAACATTCGGATCGTCGGTGGAGAAGATCCTCCCACCGTCGGTAAACCTCCCACAAGTGGTATTTTCAATTTCAGTTTAAACTATCTAATCAATCAGAAATATTTTGTTTTATGTCGATATGCATGTGCATATCGACATAATGCATGCAATGAATATTTTACTGTCCTTTTCTATTCGAATAGATTAGTATTTATCGCCATTCATTATAATTACATATTTATAAAAATACTAAGCCTACTGACCAAAAAAAATCACCCTGTATATACAAACTTCACGAAGCAGCTGTGCGTTAGTGTGGGCGCGTGACAATGACAAATGAAGTTCGTACCTAGTGAGGTGTTTGCTGTCCTCGTGCACCGCCATCTCGGAGCTCTTAAACTCGTTGAGTTCGCGGCGGATCGCGGCCTTGTCCCGCGGCGTGAGGCGAGTCCACGGCTTGTCGGCGCGACGGTCGTAGTCGTGGGCCTGTATGCAAAAGTATACATGATTTTTAAACACCAATAACTTGTGTTTCACATTAATATCGGTTTATAATTGGAATATATTAAAGAAATTAAATTAAATAAATTGGATACAAATCACGCACAGTCATCCGACCCCAATTTAAGATTCCCTGTGCTATGACTGATATAAATACTTGTATGCGTCTTTAAAAAAATACATGTATAGATTAAAAACAGCCAGACAAACAGAAAATAAACTTGTTCACTAAACGAATGTTTGCCCGATGTGGGAATCGAACCTATGACCCTTGACGCAGCAGTCTAAGGCGCTAACTTTTGCACCACTGAGTCGGTCATAATAGTCAGTAGAATAAGTACGCGAAATGCACTTACTTGAGTAACCTCGATGTAGTCGCTGAAGCGGATAATTTTCTTCTCTTTGAGCTCATCTACCGTGGGTCGGAAACTGAGTTTGCGCAATAAGTACCGCTTCTTTTCTTCTTTTTGCTTCTTCTCTTCGGCGGGTGATTGGCCTGAAAATATATATTAAAAATTAGCGGTGCTTATTTTATTGATTTTATTTACATACTAGCGACCCGCCCTCAAACATTATTGATAGCTGAGTCCCGCGATGTTACCCGGCTGGGCGAAGCTAGTCTAAAAGAAAGTAGCCTAAGCTACTCCTTATATCATCAGCTACCTATCAGTGAAAGTTTCGTCAAAATCGGTGGAGCCGTTCCAGAGATTGGCCGGAACAAACAGACAGACAGACAAAAATTGTAAAAAATGTTATTTTGGTGTATATACCGTATATAATATATTCATATGCAGGTAGTAAAAAGCGATTATTTCAATATTACAAACAGACACTCTAAATTTATTTATATGTATAGATAAATAATTCGAAGAAGAAAAAAAACCTTTACTTTTTAAGATGTTTCTTTCGACGAGTTCTTCGGCTGTGGGCCGCATGGACAGACGGCGGATGAGCCGCGCCCCGATGGCCTCCCAGGACTCTTGACGCTCGTGCTCGCTCTGCACCACCAGGATATTCCTGCACACGACGATTCACATCAATCCCGTGCAACATTCTCACTACACACTACATTTATATTTGTTACATACTGACGTAACTTTCTCCCGGGGGGGATACGCAGCACAACAATAAAATTTATTTTCTACAGTTGCGAGTGTGCATTGCCAAACGGCCACGATATAAAATTTGCCGAAGCTCACGAGATCCTGAAAGCGTTTTCATGATATCCGATTAACACACCGCTCTTGGCTGGATCCCAAGCCCCTAATCTGATGTTTAACAACTTTTAATCCGGTCAATTGTATAGAACGCAAACGCGACAACATCCAAGATAAAATCGTGTGGGACTTCAACGATGTCGCAAAATGGACTGAGGTGTACTCTGAAAATAAACAGAGAAACTCCCAATGTCGATTGGTTAAACTGTAACAATGCCAGTGCCAAGAGCGAGATCTCATAAACAGGAAGAAATAAAACATTGATAACAATGAGTCCGTCCATCTGACTGTACTGACGAAAATAACACTCCCAGGCGTGCACCGTAGGCCTGGCGGCTGCGATGCATATACACCGCCTCCCGACGCGAGATCTAGTCTCGTATAAACGCTATCTAGTACACGCGTTACTGACGACGCAATAAAAACCGAACGATACAATCGACCCATTTCCAAAACGATATAAAAACTAGCTGCCTAATGAAATCTGTCACAAGACTAGAATATTGTAAGAATTTAGTGTATGGATGTGTGTGCGTGTGTGCGCGTGTGTGTGTCTGTGTGTGTGTAATTTTAATCCCGCACCCGGTTCCTGAAATATGCGCGCGTCGTCGGCTGTCATCCGTGAAGATTGTACGATAATGAACGGCACAATGACTGACAACCCTCATTAGCCACGCAACGGAGAGTCGGTCGCGACATTGACAATGTATTCTTATGATGTAATAACAACGAGTTTTTCTTTTAGTTTGGCGGAAACAAACTTCACCGCATACTGTGGTTTTTCTATGTATTTAAATACAGAGTATGATAATTTCAAAAGTAGAAATGGAATAAGGAATCAGTGTAGGAACATACCATTGACGAAAATCAATATTCATATGTGTAGCTATCACTACCTAATCTAGAGTAGAAGGGGAAGAGGTCGACCGAAGAAGACATGGATGGAGTGTGTGAATGACGATATGAGAGAGAGAGGAGTGAGTATTGAGATGACGATTGATAGAAGAGAATGGAAGAGAAAAATTAGCTGTGCCGACCCCACCTGGTGGGATAAGGTGGAGACCAAGAAGAAGATCCCTACCTAATCTGTCGTTTAGTAATCTTATATTTAGTGGATGCGTAATGTAAAGTATACAAAACTCTGGCGTCCACACAGGGCAGCTGGCGGACGCACTCCGCGCTTAGATTTTGTTTTCAATATATTAGGTTATTTTTTATTTATTTTACGTTGTCATCGTACTCTCAAGGATAAAACGTTCGGCGTCCTCGTATCAATTAATGCTACTATGTATAAATATCAAGTTAAAATTCAAATCCCACAAGCAGGTACAAATGTTCTTAAAGAAGCCCGTAATTAACATAAGATCACGAAGGACTTCCACGACGAAGTAATAACAACATCAATAACATCAAGTAATTTAGGTAGTTCAAAATAAGACCTCGGATACATCATGCCGACACACCACAACGTTGTCGGCCCGTAGGGCACCTGCGCAGTGCCACAATGATAACACTAAAAATCGTTACAGATTAATTATGCTTTATCACTGTTTTGTGAGTATTGCTAACTAACTACCTTTGCTACTATTGCTATCCACACGATAACATATATATTCCTAGTTGAAGAAATGAATATTAATTATTGGCATTTGCGATAGGGTAAAGTTTGCATGTAAAAGCTGCTGTGTCAGTTAATGCTTCACTCAATTACCTATTTATGAGTTCTTGTCTGTCGGGTCGCAAAGCTAACTTGATGTTTAAGCTCTCCTTTCTCGCTAGTTTGGCCGCGACTCGTTCCGACTCGCTCGTGTAGTCGTCCCGGTACTCGCCGTCCCAGGGCCTGGCGTTCTCCTTGTTCTCCATGGCGTTGCCCACGCGAATCGGTCGACTGCTGCATAAAATTAAACATTTTCTAAAACTAAACTATTAACAGTAAACCGCGTTATATTTCGGACATGCTCGTTTCTCGTATTCTCGTCGAAGCGATAACAGAAAAAAAAACAGTAATTCCTTTGGCATTATTTTCCCAATACTTTCTTTGTTTGGTCATATCTTTAATGTTTCTGTAAACTGTTGACTCTAATGTACTATTCTCTTAAAAAAAGTCTTAAAATTTAAGCGCACTTCAGGAAGTACACTTAAATATTAAGTTTTTTTAATGACCTATATACCTAGTTGCGTTATTTACTGTCACAAAAATAAAGGATGCGTGTAATTTGCGGTACATTGGAAGATCAATATTTGTGAAAACATATTGTTGGCTCTTAAAAGCCAGATTTAGATCAAACGTTGACGTTGATTTGTTTTAATTGACTTCAATACGGGCTTTTTTATCTATTCCGAAAATTTGTTTTGTATTCTGACCAGTGATTATTACATGTTTCGTTATCTGCATTAAGAATTTTTGTGCTTTTAACAAATAAAGCCCAAACAAATTTAATCTATTCTCTATTCAGTTTGATACGAGTAGTACAATAATGAAGACTGTGAAGAGCGGTCGTTATTTGGGAGAATAATTGGTTTCCAATTAAACCAAAAAATAAAAATTAATAATAAAAATCATAAATTCTGACTACACGGTACTTTATGTTACTATGTCTCTATTTACTTCTAATTTAGTTTTTGACAGTTAAAAGGTAATAAATAGTGCACAAAATTTTTTTATGACATTCCGTGAAAGTCGTATTTGGATATTTTCGTTCCGAAAGTCTTGTTTTGTACGTACGTATGTATTTCAATAGCTATTTTTTCCGGAATCTAATTTAATCGTGTTTAAGTTTAAGGTTTGTAAACAATAATTAAAGAAGCTTTAAATTAACTATAAACATGTATGCTAAGCTATTCAAACAACTAAACATTTAAATTGATTAAAATAAATGCAATTAAATTATGTTAGAAATGAAACATAATAATTTTAACACACATAATAATAATAAACATGCAACACAGAACGACATTTAGTATAACAACATGAATGAAGTTAGTTTTCTATGAAATGCGTAGATTTTATCGATAGTGTAATTGGTCAATCTAATTCATTTGGATCTGGACGAGATTATCGACAGGAACAATTATACAATGAACTTCAAAATTGATAGTCTTGTTCTATTAAATGAGCCAAACAATCTTAGGTATTAGGCAGAGGCTTGGTTGTGCCCCTGACCTTGCTGATGTCCATGAGCGACATTAATCGCTTACCATTAAATGAGTCGTATATTCTGTCTGTTTACAGCGACAATAAACGTATCAAAGTTTTTTTTTTATTGCTTAGATGGGTGGACGAGCTCACAGCCCACCTGGTGTTAAGTGGTTACTAGAGCCCATAGGCATCTACAACGTAAATGCGCCACCCACCTTGAGATATAAGTTCTAAGGTCTCAGTATAGTTACAACGGATGCCCCACCCTTCAAACCGAAACGCATTATTGCTTCACGGCAGAAATAGGCTAGGTGGTAGTACCTACCCGTGAGGACTCACAAGAGGTCCCACCACCAGTTCTCGGTTTGGGCTTTTTTTTTCACCATTTGTTTTAGTCGTAAAAGGAGATGAATAAATAGAAGAGGGAAGGTTTGAAGAGGGAAATATGAGTGGGAAGCGTGCAGAGCACGATGCATAGAGTAAGGCGAAGCGGACCGTCGGCAGGTCTGTCGGCGGCGCGAACAACACTGGCGCGTACAGAGAGAGCGTGCGACTATTACCATATGCGGATCCTGGGCTTAGGCGGCGGCCGTCTGCTCGCCGACGCATGGTGGAAATAATAACACGATTACACTAACTCCACAATTACCCTTGTACGATTGTAACATCAATGCCAATATTGAAAACTAATCAATTATATTATTATTACATTCCATGTTTAACTATAGATTTTTCAGTACACCCAAAATCACAGATTATTTTACTATTTTAATGAATATTATAATACTTTTTTATATATGAGTGTAATTATTAGGAACGACTATTCAAAGTGAGACAACGTTAATTTTTTTGATATTATAATATGTAGATAATTATGTTTTATAATTTCATAGCGTAGTATGTGAATGAGTCATTATGATTCGTGATAGATTAGTGAAAACGAGTCGTAATGGATACTGTATACGTAATATAATCGAGTGACAAATGTGCGAGTACTGACTTGAAGCTGGCGTGATGGTGGTCTTGACGCGCGGCGAGCGGCGTGGCGGCGGGCGAGGCGGAGGGCGCGGGCCGCTTCTTGAGGGCGGACTTGAGCGGCATCGCATTGTACAGCGGCTCCTTCGGCGGAATCTCCTCGATCCTCGACGTGTCACCAGCAAGCGCCAGTGGCTCTACGTCTTCCTCCTCTGGATCATCCTCCTCTTCGGCTGTAAATTTAAGGAACGTTAAAAACATTTTTATTTCTTTGATGGGTGGACGAGCCCACAGCGGTTACCCGATCCCGTGGACGGAATGGTATATAGTCGACGTCGCCCTAAATACGTCGTTACGGATTCTCCCGATCCATTAATGGTGCTTTTAGGTACCTCATGCACCGGTCACTGTTCTCGCCGAACCCGTCGCTTGCGACGAAGTGCTCGACGAGCAAATTAACCCATAGACATAGCTTACTGAGTTTCTCGCGGGATCTTCTCAGTCAGTCGCGTTTTCGATCCGGTGGTAGATTCTACGAAGCACTGCTCTTGCTAGGGCCAGTGTTAGCAACACCCCGGTTTGAGCCCCGTGAGCACATCTACACTTTAGTCTATCAGCATAGGTAGGGAAACGTAAAAAAAAGGGCTCACAGCCCACCTGATGTTAAGTGGTTACCAGAGCTCATAGACAGTTATAACGTAAATGCCGCCACCCACCTTGGGATATAAGTTCTAAGGTCTCATATAGTTACAACGGTTGCCCCACCTTTCAAATCGAAACGCACTACTGCTTCACGGCAGAAATAGACGGGGTGGTGGTACCTACCCGTGCGGATTCACAAGACGTCCTACCACCAGTAATGAAATATAGTAAAAACACCACAGGCAAAACTTAGTTAAAAAAATCGTAGTCGCTGTGTAATGAATGCGACACCCGGTATATTAATAGTACTGTGTAATAGTAATTAATATGTAGCGATTATGCACTAATTCTAGGGCGTATTATAAGCCGAGTACCACAACTCTGCCTGTTTCAACCGCAACGTAGTCATCCGTGTCAGTTACGTTAGGCAATTTATTAATCGCCCAGTCGTCAATGCAATGAACAAACAAATACTGACGGTACAATGAACATGTTATTTTGTTAAGCCAGTTGTTTACATTATACAAATTAAAAAATGAAAGCTTTATTATACGGTGGTAGGACCTCTTGTGAGTCCGCGCGGATAGGTACCACCACCCTGCCTATTTCTGCCGTGAAGCAGTAATGCGTTTCGGTTTGAAGGGCGGGCAGCCGTTGCAACTATACTTGAGACCTTAAAACTTATTCTCAAGGTAGGTGGCGCATTTACGTTATAGATGTCTATGGGCTCCAGTAGCCACTTAACACCAGGTGGGCTGTAGCTCGTCCACCCATCTAAGCAATAAAAAAAAATACAATACGTTATGAGTCCATATAGGTCAGTATAGTATTTTCTGTGTCTACAGCGAAGAAATCACTCATAGCCATTTGCGGGCCAAAATAGACGTTAGTCCAACGCAATTGAATCCCCACCCTTAAGTTCGTAGGAGTTGCAATGGCATTGTAGAGCGCTGTTAATCCCATAAAACAGAACGGATCGCAAATTCGTCTGTTCATACGCCAATGAACGTTCAAACACATGAAATCTTAAATAGGGCATCACGTAACAAATTTACGTGTTGACACTAGATTTTACGGTTCGATATTTTCGTAAAAGAATTCGGAATACTCTTAGATCGATACATTACTACTAATAGTTGTGCGCTCTCGCTACGCGTTGAACTCAAGCCAAGATCTTACAAATTGTTTTTATGTTACTAATCATATCAACGAGCACGTGTCGCGACCACATATTTCCGTTTTTATGTTGTCAAATAGTTTTGATGTTACTATTGCGGTAAGCTTCCGTTATTTTTGTATTGAAATTAACAGGTTGTACACGTCGTGATCGAAAAGATTGGAAGCGGTTTGTAGTAGTATCAAGATATGCCAGCACCACTCTATTTCTGTACCAAAATACGAATAAACTAATGCAAATACTCACAGTCGGAGTGAGGATGTTGAGGCATCGTGTGTTGGTGGTGATGTCGCGTGGGACTTGGTGAACTGAACATAGGCGGTGGGGGAATGGGACCAATTTCCGATAAAGCGATGGGTGGTTCAGGCAGTTCCGACAGAACTAAGGGTTCTTCTCCATCCCCACCCTCCCCTCTCGTATTGTAGCCACCTACTGCAGACGAAACGAATTATGTCTTTAAAATCTATGAATTATTACCATTTATTGAATAGTTCAAATAGAATCTCTCTTAAGTTTGAATTTTAAAACAGTCGGTAACTAAAAATAAATAAATCCCGGAGTAAGTTTTTTACTTTGTTATTTATTATTGGTGAGGTCAGAAGATCCGGTAAATAAGTCTTTCTGATTCTAAAAATAACATTTACAAACAAAACATCTGGCTGCACGTATTATTTTTAAATTTTAATTAGACCTAACGCAATACTCACCTACGTCGCCTTGGTAACATATCCGTCGAGGATGTTTACCGGCAGTCAATGAGTTTGGCCTTTCAGGCCTGGTCGTTTCACCACCATTTTCCAATTTATCTTTCTTTGGTTCTGAAAGAAATACAGTGTACCAATTAAAAATGATTTTTCATGCTATTGAAATAAAGCTTAATATACAAAAAACAAAAACTGATAATTTTATCAGAAAGGCAGGAGGAATCTATGACATGAGCAATTGGTATATTTTGTCTTCTTCCTCAAAGATATTTGTGAAACAAACGGTGTAATAGAAGCTCTGGTTTTAACATTTCCTTTGAAATTGTTTAAAGTATAGTGTTATGACCTAGTCAATCGTAAAATCGACTATTTCATTTTAGAACGAAAGCAACGGAATCACCTTGATGTACTAATAAATTTTACTGATGACAGACACCAAAAAGTGTGGTGTATAACATAAAATGTAATATTATCGTGTACCGGAAAGCGGTAAATTGAAGTTATTACTGGCGTCATAGTGTGCATGCAGCGTCTATGCGGAGCATCTGTATGAGTTTACTATGTCGATGCTCCTAATAATAGAAGTTAGATGAGTGAAGGCACGCGCTTCCATTCACCACTGCGGACTAAGCGTCGGCGGCGGCCTTGGCCCCGCCATGGAACTCTATTAATGCTTCACTACAAGACCTAGTAGATACGCAATTTTATCACGAGTTCGTCACAATCGAAAAATATAAATTTTATTGCCATTTATAAATTCATCAAAAATCAAGATATTTTTTTTACAATACTCGTAATATGTTATACATTTTAAAAGTTTATTTTTTCTTTACATCTTTTAATGATAATTATGTTGTTATATTTGCTGCAATCATTCTTGAGAATAAAAAACAATTCTCGAAAGAGTTTCTTCGATACTTTCAGTTTTAGTATGTTTGTTATTGAATGGCAAAAGTTGGGATGAAGCAATAGGTAAACAGCGCAACTGGTAACGCTGGCTTCGCAACCAACTCGCATGTGACCTACTGCTAAATGTTACTCAAAATGTTTCAAAGATACTGTGAAATAAACACAATTATACATTTTTACACGCTGTATTTGTAATTAATGTTACTGATTATTATAAAAATTGTCATATCATCTGGGTTTTTTTTTTATAAAATGAAACCGTACTCTATTCATATATCATATTCTTTTGGGTTAATATAATTTGGAAGGAAATATAGAAATACTATATATTTATTATATTTAAAGAACTATATTACTGCCGTTCACTCAACAAAAAAGGAAGATGCGCGATCGGTACAGGCACAGCATCGTTCCGATCGATGCAGCCGCCCTTGGCCGAGCCGCCCCTCACCCACCCAAGGACATTGGGGGTTGCAACATTACGCAACTTTCGCAACACGTGTTTTCAATTCATACCTATTTATGATATTGAACATTACTGATAAACTTTAATAGAAGAAAAAAACCTTTTTTTTGTATGTGGAATCTATCTATATATATATTAATACGTGAAGCAAAAACTTTGTACCTCTTTTTACGAAAATTGCGCGAACGGAGGAGTATGAAATTTCCCACACTTAAAGCGAATATAGAGAAGGAGTGCACAATGCTAATTTTTTTTTTAAATAATGCATAAAAGATACATTAAATCAATAAAGAAAACATTACACACACACACATGCATATGACTTATTGCATAAAGTCTTGAGAATAGATTAAATATTGTTTGTCTTTGTTAATATTTGTCTAAAGTGTAATCTTGGCGAAATCTGTGATTATAGAAGTATAATAGTCTTTGACAATAGAGCCGTAATAATGTTCAAACTTATACTTTCAATTAATGATAGTCGAATTTCGACTACTGCGGGACCACTAGTAAACATGCTCAATGTCAAGAATACGTATTTCACGCGAAGAAAGAATTGCTCGTCATACCGCGTAACAAACACGTCGACGAAGATGCGCTCATTATAAATATACACATTTCGTACGTGAAAAACGAGAGCACGCTTACGCATCTGATAAACTATACCGGGGACCGTTTACATTGCGAATTTAACAAAATAAATTAAATTCAAATTAAACAAATACATTCTTTTCTAAAAGTTCACTGGAATTAAGAGTTCCTCCCACGCCTACCTAAATTAAAATACCGATCTAATCTAATACCCATTTTTTAGCCAAAGTTTTTATTTGAAATTTGTTTTTGCTATGTGTAAGAAAAGTTAACGAAAAGCAAGTAAAAAATGTGGAATTACGAAAACCCAATTTTATTTATATATTTCATTTATCTTAAATATAATTATAAAAATAAATAAGTAGGTCGCAGTCGGTTTATTTGCTGGCTGATGAAGAATGTGTAGACGTTAAGAGAACACTATTTGACGAAAAACACGTGGGACGGCCGTCTCATTTACTGTTTTCCGTAAGGAATTATTAGTTTAATTCATAAAATCAATTTAAGTTTTATCTCGATTCAACTATACTAATTTCAATAATGATTTTTGAAGAACAAAATATTATTCGACATTGTGGCAATTGACTATGCTTATTTATCTGATCTATCTAAATTGACTTTTTATCTCAATTATATCTGGCATTACAAAAAATGATTTATAGGTCAGCAGAAAACACATTCTTGCCTATTTCTGTTCGATAAGTGTATTGCGGTCAGGTTTGAATAATATAAGCGTACTGTTTGTTATTCTTATGTCTCAATCTCACAAACTGTATACGGTATTCACGTTACGTTGTCCGAATCGATGCAAAGATTGACGGAGTGTGGTCGTCTGTACATATAAGCTAATGGTAAATAATAATCGTTGGGTAACGTACCACTAATTCATCTATAAATATATTGTACGTGAAAATATTTGGCATACAGTAAGGGTTTTCAGTAAATTGGCCATAATATTTAATGTATTGCGATGTTTACTGGAAACGAGAACCGCCTACAACGAAACAAACATCGTTATAGGGTCGCTTGTTGGATGTCAATGCAGCAGTTAGGAGCGGAGCCCCTCACCCGGTCAAGGGCGTTCCGAGGCCATCATTTTATTCCATTGCAGGAAAATCGTTTTCCCTCGCGCCCGTGTAAAGTATTTTAATATGCTTCGTTATTTATCTTTATGTAGATTTTTATTTAGAGCACATATTTTTAACAGTTTCAATTAGCATATTAAAAAAAATAGAAAAATTCAAAAGTTTTTTTTTTGTTACAGGAAACCTTATTTCATTGTTACAGGAAGCTTATGACAACGAATGGCGGCGATATGTATAATATATTTTTTTTTCGTGTTTTCTGTGCACGTTGTGACTTAACGGAATGTGGTGATTGACATTCAGGAGGGCAATTAAAAGTACGTTCGTTTGCTTGTACCGACCGGCGGACTCGAGGCATGCCGCAAATAGTTTCACAAGGCCATGCGACGGTTGTTTATCGACAACTACGCCGGCGCCACACTTCGATACATTACCATACAAATAAGCATCGTTATTTATTTTTTTCTCACTCAGAGTTCTAAGGATAAGAAGCTACTCTTTAATGAAAATATTAGTAGGTAGTACTTAATACACAAAACCATATTTTTAATGATTAATAAAACAAACAAAAGGAACAAACTAAAACGGACAATACTGTGAATAACACTTTTAGACTGTGTTCTTACAATGGAGGTCCGATAATTAATTATGAATGTTGTTACAATAATACGAGATATAATAAAAATAAGAACACATACCTACATCAAAGAGTAGGAAGTTCCCTTATACATAACTAAATATGGACATAAATTCGTATGAATTTAATGTTCTATTTACGTAAGAACAAAGTTGGAATTGTTGGGTTGAAATTATGAAAAGCGGGCGCCGTGTGGGCGGTTTATCCTTAACTTCACCTCAGGGTGCTCTGACAATGAATATTTTGTTGTTTCAAACGAACTTAAGCCCCTAATATTAAATTAAAATTTTCGTGGACACTTTTACGACTTTTTCATTTTAAAAGAGAATTTTATGAAACAGTGATGTTTTAACCTTATCTTATTGTTTTAGATGTAAATGTCAATTGCAATAAAATTTTATTGTATAAAATTTTGGTCGTTACCGTTTCAAGACTACTGTCGCATGAATAATGAGCTCCTCGCAAAATGTTTCGATGCATACCATGAAAGGGTAATTGAATGATATTTTACGTCTAAAAGCATAATTCATAAAATAGCCAAATTCTATTTTAAATCTAGAGCATATAACAGCATTTATAATATTAATTTTACTTAAAAAAAAGAAACACCCCTTCCGTACAGAACAAACAATAACTTAGCTTGCTGTGTCTGCATTTATTTTTGTTGAAAGTCGAGAATTTGATCTATAATAACACTGCTCGAGGTAGAATATGAAATAATATCGGTCAATGAACCTCGAACATTCCCAAGGCTTTATTGAAAACCAAATCAAACAATACTTATATTAGTTTTTCACGTAATTAATCTAATATCGAAAGAAGAAGAATGTAATAGTTCCTTTAAGTATTGCATTTGGCATTATTTGGGTTTAGTAATCGCAGCTGTAACTTGGCACATGGAAAATAATTATTTTAGTGAGATGAGTGGTGCAATGAAGTTTATTGCTGGTACCGTTGGGCCGTGTGAAGAGTGAAAGGTTTGCGGCTTGTCTCGGAACAGGTGACTTGCGGCGCACATAGTAGTGGTCATGGCGATGTGGAGGCGGCGGCGGCACGAAGGGCGGCGGCGGCGGAAGGCGCGCGGGCCTTCGCCTCGCGCCGCCCGCGAAGGCGTCCATGGCGGCGAGCGTGCCAACGTCGCTCATGCTCGCGGCGCGCTCGCGGCTGGAAGACTGCGGCCGCTTGTGCGATCGTTACTTCGCCCCCCAAGCCCCTGCACCCCGCGCGTTCTTCGATCGCCGCCCGCCCTCAGTCCGCCCACATGCCGGTTCGCTTTGTTTTCAATATTTAATTTTACTCATTCATTTGGTTTTTTTGTAAAAACCAAAAAACTTAAAACCTCTTTCTTAATTATTAATAGAATTCTATTTTTACTTCAGTTACAAAATATATTGTTTTACAGTGCCTTTGCGACATCAATAAAAGAAAAACGTGCACAAAGTGTGAATGCCTACGAGTATTGGAGGATTTTTAATTAAAATGTTATCGTAACTGCAATAACGAATAAAAAAAAATTCATACACCAATATCTACTAAATTTTACCAATCCTCTTCGGCATCATATATACATATGTATATATTTTATTTATTATATTTATTATAACTCTTTCAATTTTGGTTTAAATAACAACACTGATATGAAATCCGGAAAGTAAGATGAAAAATCTTCAATTTTTAACAATAATTAAATTGGGAAAAAAATCTCAAATTAAAAATCTCGTTTGAATATCATCTTTTTTCCTCATCATCATTAGTATATTATTCATGCCTACGAATCGTGGAAGCTCGTGTTATGTGTCATAAGTGACGTTGAGTTTCTTGCCAGTACTCCTTTTCAGTTGTAAAACTGAATCAGAATATGTGTGTGTAAAATAGTCTGTGATTTAAAAAAAATTACGAATTTTATTTTTCTTTAAATTCCTCTCGAGTATTAGCATTAGTATTAGCATAACGAATTTCTGCCGTGAAGCACACATGCACCTCATTTTTAAGGGCAGGATAATGCCAATAATTAAACTTCTACATCAAATCTATAAACGCCGAAGTCCATAACAACACAGGATATGTTATGTTTTTAACCATACAACTACTTATACAATGGAGTGTGAGAATACGCTGCTAAGATATTTAATTATCAATAGATAAACAATATTGATACTCAACTCAAGAGTTCCAGTCTTGATTATTCATACAAACATTTAAAGTTCTTATTTCAAAATTATCATTCTAAAGATTAGATTAATAACGTATGTTGACGTTAAGCTTCTATAGGACAAGAAGCTTCTGAGCATAAGCTTATAATAATAATTGTAGTGTGACTAACAGAGCTTTATTTGGATTTCAAAAAGTTTCAGCGGAGTTAACAGAAAAGTCAGTTTTCTTTTCTTATTGGTTAAATAAAATACTATTAAACGTGGTATTTTTTTCACATTATACTTGAATTGTTATGCTATATTGATTTGAAAACTTTTTCTTCATAAAAAGTATTATTTTCGAAGACCTTGTGCAATTATTCTTCATACGTAGGATAGCGAGTTA
Organism: Bombyx mori; assembly: GCF_030269925.1. NCBI lineage: Eukaryota > Metazoa > Arthropoda > Insecta > Lepidoptera > Bombycidae > Bombyx > Bombyx mori. The sequence continues at coordinate 9,531,148 of NC_085116.1, read as the reverse complement.
AACGTCATCCTCCCACGCGAAAACGTTTGTTTAATTTCCAGCTGCATCCTGGGATTTCGTCGAGATGACGTCACTCCACGCCGCGACAAGAGACTAACTCAAAAGGTTAAGTGCACAACACATTGAAGTCACATTGAACTCTTGTCGTTGTTTGCAGTTTATCTATAGAATTTAAATTCTTTGTTCGAACATGCAACTTGAAACTTTTATAATAAATAATTTCGTTCATCGTATTCATTAATTTTACAATGTCCGTGACGAATCTAATTTATTCGGTCTTTTAAGCCTTATTTTAATTGATATTTTGTTGTATTTAAAATATGTACTATTCTGTAATGAATTTCTGTGGTGTTACGTACACTTTTAACAGGCTATACTTATTAAAAGTGTATAATATTAAAAAAAAAAAACAAATAATTACTTCATACGGTGGTATGAAGTACGGTGGTATGAGGTTCACATGGTAGTTAACATTTTTTTCTTCAGCTATCGATTTTTTGAGAGATAATATGCGTACATTTTCATTAAGCAGAATAACATAATTTTGAAAGGGACTTTTATAGCTGTGCTTACGTCAGCTCGTACATAGCCCTGCCTACCCTTGATGAATAATTTTAATTAATAAAACTAACACAACAATCCCTCGAGTCATTTTGGGCTCGATGTTAGATGAGCTCTTGACCTATCTAATGACAAGTAGCTGATGTATTTAACTTCAACTACATGTTGATATACGAGACAGTAGTGATTAAATATGACTAATTAAGATACCGCGTAAAAAATCTAAGTTTTTTTTTTATTGCCCTTGTAGGAAGACGAGCATACGACCCACCTGATGATGAGTGGTTACCGTCGCCCATGGACTTCAGCAATGCCAGGGGCAGAGCCAAGCCGCTGCCTACCGCTTAATACTCTCCACAAGCCTCGTTTGAAGAAGGACATGTCATAGCGCTCGGGAAACACCGTGGAGGGGAGCTCATTCCATAGCCGGATGGTACGTGGCAAAAAAGTCCTCTGGATAGGCACTGTGGATGACCGCAGTGGCAGTTTAACGCATTACTGATTCGCGGTAGGACTTAGTAGGATTTATGGTACACAAATACTTATATTAGTCATTCAGCAAACATTGAAATGGGAAATTCAATTTGACTACAGGATGTAATTTTTATTTATTTTGATAGGTGTTTGTGAATAAATATTGGCTACATGGTGATTGTACTGACCAATATTCCGTGTAAAAGGACCGACGCGTGTGACGACTTAATTAAGATGACTTTGTATAACCAGTCTGAATAAACGTTCAATTTGATTTTTTTGATACTGTTTTGTTTTATAAAAGTGCTGTGTTTTGAATAGGTTCCCTATGATTGAGTGAGCACGATCATCATATCGATGCGTGAAATGCTGTTTGGTTTAAACGACATTTATATTTGTAATTAAAGGTGCGTTTTATTTTGTATTAGCATCAACAGTTGAACTTTTTTAATTGAACTGCAATTAAGGTAAAATTTTAAACTGTAAAGGGCTCTCCTGTAAAGTAAAAAGCAAAAATTACGTTTAAACCAAATAGCCTTTCACTCATCGATATGGATATATCCGGGCCATGTATTACATAATACACGTAAAATATTTATTAATATAGGGAAAGTTATAAACAAGAAACAAAACAAAATGTTTTAGTCTGGTAGTATATTTTATAGTCGTTCACCTGTATGTTTCTTATTGACATCATTTACGAACCTCTGAGGCAGGCGCATCCCATGATGTAGCCCATCATAGACACACGAGGCGCCGGCGGCGGCGGCACGCGCCTGCCGCGGTGCGGTGCACGCGACACCGCGCCCTCTCTTATCAAACGCCCATTACCCCTGCCTGCGCCCGCACATTCTTATCTTAACTCTCTATTATTTCGTCTCTATACATTGAATCAGTGTTGGAAGTGCGTATCTTAACGGCCTTACTATTGTAGTCTTTTTGGCTAGTCAAGTTGAGCAATAGAGTATTTACGCGGCATACTCGTGTAACATGCTACCGTCGTATCGCCACATGTAGCTTCAGTAAACCTAACTGGGTGGGGACGTAAATAATCGAATGTTAGTCAATTGATCATTTAATAATGTTATGTAATCATAAATACATAATTCAGCTAAGCTGTTCAGTTAAAACGTAAATAAATGCCGGTTAGGTCGGTGCAGCGGCGCCGCGATCGCGTGCTAAAGTTAGTGACCGGTTTCGATCGATACCGCACGCAAACTTCGTGCTTGCTATTTTAAAGTTGAGCTCAGATGTAATTCACTTTGCCACAAAACTTATAACTGTAATTCTTAATTGAGCAAGAATGGAAGAAATATCAAAACAAATTCTGTGGCATCATAGGCTTAAATTAAGTATTTTGATTTATTCTCTTTCATAACTAATTGATCATAATTTAAATAATTATTCAATTTTTGTGTTACGTTGTGGAATATCTTTCAATGCGTAAACTTAATAACCAAAGGCAGAACAATGATAAACAAACTGTTCTTCGATCAGCATACGGTCGTCATAATTTTCACGTAACATAAAACTGTTTCTTCTTGGCAGTTTAAAAAAAAAACTTTCGTCATTAGTTCCGGATGCGTCACTGAGATACGTTCGATTTGACAGGTGCTTTAACTGGGCGGGCGGGTAATCGAGTGAGGTTAGGGCAGGCGGGCGCGGGCGCGGGCGGACTAACACTGAGGCGCGCGCCGCACTGCCGCACCCCGCGCCCCCCTTGCCCGATCTAGACTTCCACGACCCCCTCGCCCGCTAAACTCAAAACCTCTTCACACTCGTACAGCCTTTGTGGAACGGTCACATCTTCGTGGTCATTTACTTTGCTTTTCGATTACGTAATAACATATTTCGAACGCTTCTAAAAACATTATTACTCAGTTATCGATGTTTTGTCTGTTGTAATTAATTCATAAATATATAATACTAAGAATGGTATAATATATTTCAGTATTTTCCATATTTGACAAAAACCGCGACTTGGAGTAACAGCTGCATTAGTCTACATTAAAAAAAACCTACATTTGCACGAATAAGACAGATAGCAAAGCGCGTATTTGTCGTTGGTTTTTATTGCATATGTACTGATGAATAATAAAAGGCATTATAGTCAGGGTGATCTAATTCTTATGAATTATAACTTTATTTTTTTTAGAATGGTTTGAAATTAATTTGTATTCCAATTCGAATATCTAAATAACATGTCTTTATTTATGAATTTGCTGTTTTCTAAGCATATGGCTAATAATAAATTCTAAATTAAAATTATTTTTCTTTCAAATATGGAATTTTATTTTCGTATTCAGTCATTTTCGATTGATTAATGTCATGTTTTCACTAAATTTGTATCTTTCTCGTTAATATGAACACGATATAAAAGTACGAGTTATTTGAAATGCGAGATTCGTTGCGGCAGCAATGACGCACAAACGACTCACAACATTAATGACGTATACGGAGTGAGCACTACAAACGAACGCACGACTTATGCTTGTTCCTGAACACTTTCGACACAGAAATTTTAAACTAAAAAATAAACCCCGTTGTCAGCCGAAAATTAAACTCTACAACGACGACTTAAAGGCGATAGTAGAAGCTGACAATACTTAATTTCCTCTTGAGTTAACTGCAGCATTCAACGTTAGCATAATTGTTGGTCATTTGCGTCAAATTGGCAAGGTAAAAAACTAGATAGGTGGGTGCCGCACGAACTAAACAATCGCGCGTTGAACGCGTCAAGTTATTATACCTTGTTGATTACAAATTGCACTTGCAATGAAGAATTGGTTCTCTTTTTTTTTACTGCTTACGAGGGTGGACGAGCTCACAGGCCACCTGGTGTTAACTGGTTACTGGAGCCCATAGACATCTACAACGTCATGCGCCACCCACCTTGAGATATAAGTTCTAAGGTATTTGGATAATCGTAAGTTGTCGTTGTAGTGGTCGTGGTTTTAAGGATAAAACGCCCGGTGAATTCGTATGTATCGGCGATGTAACGGTTGAATCTCGCAGGAAAGTATCTTTTTTTATATGAAATACGTATTTAACAAATGAAGGATCGAATCAATCGTGTATTAAAAATCAAACTCGCAAATTTATAATTTGCGTAATTACTGCCTACTCAACTACCTTGCCAATTTCTACCATGAAGCAGTAATGCGTTTCGGTTTGAAGGGTGGCGCAGTCGTTGTGTTGTTAAAACTGAGACCTTAAAACTCATGCGTCAGGTTGGGTAGATTTTGCGTCAGCATACTTCTAGTTTTTCCAAAATTTGAACAACTTCATGCAGGGAAAAAATCACCAATCAAAGGTCAAAAATATCCAAGAAGTAATTTGAAGAATTTATTGGCTCTCATACACCAGACTTCTTCAAGGGCTTTAAAAAATTACAACACTAGCACAGCACTAGCAGAGGCTACAACGATGCCATGGATACATATTTTGATTAACTGAAATAAAAAATATTAAAAAAGATTATTGTAACTTTCTGTCTACTAAACGGCAATTTCGTAGGTAGAGACCTTATATTTAGTACTGTTTTACCCTTTAAGCCGGCACGCGTAGCAAGTTCCCAGCAAAAATTATCCTACTCTAATTCCTCCGTAATAAACAGAAAGATATAAAAGGAGAAGATTATCATTTTAGAGCGTAATCTATTTTTCCCTGATATTACGAAGGCACTTTCTTTTTATTAAGGGAATTAAGTCGCAATCAATACCATATTTTAGTATAACGTAATTTTTTATTCTAAAAATAGATAGTTTATATTCGAAAAATGGGGTGATTAGGGATTGAATGGGGAAAAACCAGGAAAATAATTCAACGATCAATATAAGTTTTATATTCGTTGCAAAATCTTCAATTTTACCAACTCTGAATATGCATGATACAAACTGCTAACTTTTAAAAAATCGCATTTCAAATTAACTTCTTGTGGTGGTAATTATTTTAGTGCTAGAAACTTTGCTCTCTTTTATTTATTTGATATAATAGAATACGACTGTGATTTATAAACGTTATTAAGTGTTTGATTCATAATATTTATTAAAGGTAAGTCTCAGTTGTTATTGGTTTTAATGTTTTTTCATAGTATAGAAATACATATAAAAATGTTGTTTTTGGGGATAATGGGGTCGTCTCAGTTACAAATAGCAACGAAAAAGGGGTTAATTGGGACGAGAATAAGTTAAATGGGAACGACTTAAGTATAAATAGGTACAGGTTTGTAGGGTTGGCTATATAGTTATAAGAATCTTTTTTAAATGTGTTGGTAAGGATCTGGTTTATTCATGATGTTTTTGTCTAGAACTTTTATTTAAAATTATCAATTATCAATCTATCAAACAACATTATTTTATTGTTTGGCAAATATTTATATTAAGAGTTACGTATTGTTTTCTATTTTTAGATATGCCTCGCGTGTACGTATCAAAGAGTGCAAATTCTTATAAGAGACATGATCCCTTAATATTAAAAACAGTAATAGAAGCCTATAAAATTAGGAATAAGTCTTAAGTTGAAATAGCTAAGCAATTTAACATAAGTAAGTAAGGTTTGGCACAGACATGTAACAAGAACAATGAAATCTCAAGGTAGACAAAAATGTCTAAGTAATAAATACATTATAAAATATATTAATATTTGTTCAGAGTGGGGACCTGATTAATCCATGGAATAACTGACACACCTAATCTCTTAACCCAGATAAAAATATCAGCCCCTAAGTACTTACTAAGAACGAAGAAATATAAACCGCTTATAAGAAAGCCCGCTCGTTCGAATTTAGGTACTTACTCTCCCTTAAACAGAATCCTTTGGGACTACAATAATGTCCACGGCAGCGCGGTCTCCGACAATGTTCATTCGGGGTTGTCCGATTGCGTTGAACTAATTTTAAGTGATAAAATAGATGTTTTTTCTAATTGTCTTATAACTTACAGGAAAAATCTGTCGCAGATAATTTCCCAAGTAAATATAAGTTAATCATAAGTAATTAAATGTAATCAAGTTTTAGTTATATATTTTTTTATTTTTGTTGTCAATGCACTGTCGATTGCACCCAATGAAGTAGGAAACCTATGGAAATGAAACGTCAACCAAAATTTCGTGCCAATGTGACGTCATCTGGCCACAAAACATGGCGGCTTTAGTGCTGTACAAAAGATTTCAATGTTATCAGGTTTTATCGATAAACGTTCTTGGCTCATTTTATTTTAAATATTGTTGAGTATTATTTATTTGTAGAATTTATACTTTAATGGGAAGTAAGTAGGTATATTGTTATGTGCAAATATGATATGATTTAGATGGGTGAAATCTAAGACAAGTTCGTCCTTCGAATTTGCCAAGTAAACGATATGATGATTTTTAAAAGTTGCTACACTGATTTTATAAAGTTGTCGTTTGTCTCAAAACATAAAGATATGGCGTAGTTCAAAGCCATCAGCCCATTTCTAGCATGCTAAATGTTATCGTATTTTGAGTACGTGTTTTTCTTAGACTATAACAATCTATTTTAATTGTTTTGCTGACTCTAAAGTCCGTAACATACTACCGCAGCGCACCCCAAGGAAGGTGCGCCGCACCATTTGAATCACTTTCGCTTGAGAGTGATTCAAATTTTGAACTTATCAAGGGACCGCGTGAAAAAAAAACACCTACAGAACATTTATTCATTAATTACAAACGTCATTCCTTGTGACTTCCTCTCTAAAATCACTTAATTATTAAATATTTAACAAATTTACAATAGTGTTTTACTCACTGCGGAATAAAACTATTTTATTTAAATAGTTCCGAAGAGATTTTGTCGGTAGCCTTTTTGCCGAAATATCTAAACAGAATGTCTAAATATGTTTTGATGACATATTTTAAAGTGGTATTTATGATTAGTGTCATGATCAATAGATTCAGACCGAAAAATGGATTTTTCGGATGAGGGCTCCATAATGAATTTAAATACATATAGATAATAGTTTTAGGGCATCGACTTTCTTGAGATCCTATAAAATACGTTTTAATTATTATTTTTGTATGTTTTAAGCATGATAAATTATGAAATTTTATATAATCAATCATATTAAATCGATATCAAAGTCAATAAATAATGTACAACCCAAAACAGACGGCCGAACTGACGTGACAATGACATTTGGCGCGCTAAACATGGCGGATTTTCAGCCTCATTAGACGGAGACGGAGATATTTACGTATATTCATGTTTCATTTTATGTACGCACTGAAATACTGTTATATTGTTTTCCTGCGAGTTAAACTGCTGAGTAAGAACGAGATAGATATATGTTTATGTATGTGCCTTCAAAATGGGTGCTATTTATATAAGCAATTGTACGTATAGAACAATATGTCGTGTCCCTACTATATAGGTCTATGATTGCACCTATAATTGAGGTGACATCTGCCACGTACTTTTGTCAGTTTTTCAATGTTTTTTATTGATGATCACTTTGTTGGTGCAACTAAATAAATAAATAAAAACCAAGGAGTGCTTAAACTGGAATGCTAATTGTATAGCTTTAAATTGGATAACAAAGATACTCCCAAGACTCAATTATTTTGATCCTAATATAGCATTTTAAACATTAACAACTACCTTAAAATTGTTCATCAATTTGGAATGTGTCCCTAATCACCCCGTATAACCGGTACCTCTAGTGTACAGTCTGACATAAATATTATTGCCATAAAAAAAAAGAATTAACTCTGTCATTATGATACGATTACGCAGTGGTTTTCTCTTTTCTGCCTCATAGTGATACTAATATGCGGTAGGGTTGTAGAGAACCGAATCGATATGATATTATTACACAAAGAAATCCACTGAATTTCTCGTTGGGACAATCAGTGGATCATGATTCCGATAATGTGGTATTAATCGAAGCCTGTTGGGCGGATAATATCAAATTCTTTCAAGATGAGCCCTGTGAGCTCGTTCACCAGTCAAAGTAAAGCCGGAATAAATGCTAATTTTTAAGCGGGTATTTATTTAATGTTTGTGAATCGGGCTATTAAAAGGTTAATGAAATGTACTCTGTTTGCTACGAAGATCTGGCCGCCTTCGTGGTGCTCGTATTCAAAAAACAATTAAATCAGTGAACGATACAATCTGAAGAAACCTATAATATGGGTCCCTCACTTTAAGAATGGCATTGCTCTTTCGGAGAAGATGCAGAGAAAAGGGACAAAGATGGTCAGAACATTAAAAGATAAACCCTATGAACAGCGATTGGTTGACCATAGGGAGAGTCTTATTGCAATATCTAAAAAAGTTACTGGTTTTTACCAGTTTTTACTAGGTTACCTAGTTTTATATGTTGAATTTTCTTGCAATAAGAACGAAGATCTACGAGGACACTTAGTAAAACTAACCAAACAACTCATAAGGGAAATTTTTAAAGCACTATACTAAAGCGTGTAATCACACAATGAAACAGGCTACCAGAAGATGTATCAGCATTTTTTTTCCCTACCTAATCGTTGGTAGCCTAGCCCTGAGCTCACGGGCTTATCCTGAGAATTACTAACACTGGCCCTAGCAAGAGAAGTGCTTCGCTGAATCTACTACCGGACCGGAATCGCGACTTACTGAGAAGATCCGGCGTTAAGCTCAGTGGGTATCAGCACCAATATTGAACTGCGTTAAGAACAAACTCGATTGATGTTTTAAATTTCAAAACAAACACTCAATTTATTAAGTAGCTAGTATTTAAAAAAAATAAAAAAGGTATATATTAGGGGTTAAAATATAAAATTACCGATTTGTACTGAAAAATAGAAATTCGTTTGTTTTTCATTTAACATATTTATGTAATCAAAATATCTACCATTATTATCTATACATTGCTGCCATCTAACAAAAAAATCATTTATGCCTTTGCGATAGAACTCTGGTGATCTAGATGCTACAAACTGCGTGAAAACATTTTGTACTGCCTCCTGGGAAGAAAACTTTTTATCACGTAGAAATTTGTCCAAATCACGAAAAAAATGGTAATCCATTGGAGCAAGGTCTGGCGAATACGGGGGGTGACGAATGGTTTCTAATTGCAGTTCCTGTAGAGTTAAAACGGTTCCTCGGGCTGTATGAGGTCTCGCGTTATCATGGAGCAATAATGGTGAAGATCCATTCATGAGTCGGGGCTGTTTCACTGCAAGTTTTGCTTCGGAGTTGGGCACAGTAGACATCTGCCGTTATTGCTTGACCAGATCGGAAAGCTATATTGCATAACACCATCCTGAGACCCAAAATCGCACGGTGCGTTCATTAGCAGTCCCCTCTCCAACGCAACATTGATATTGCGGGCTGTTTGTGCAGCGTTAGTCCCGTGTTGGAACTCGTATTCAAAAATCATTCGAATTTTCGAAGTATCCATCTTTCTTGTCTAAGCTGAATAAAATAAAAAACAACTGATAGTCGATAAACGAATGTTGCACATTTTTTAAAAGAAGAACCCCATAGGTAGCATTTGAAAAAAGTTTCACTCAAAATTATCAAACGATGAAGGTTCTATGTCAATTAGAAGGTACCTATCTATATATTAATACGTGAAGCAAAAACTTTATATCCCTTTTCACGAAAATTGCGCAGACGGAGGAGTATGAAATTTTCTACACTTATAGAGAATATAGAGAAGAAGTACACAATGCTAATATTTTTTTAAAATAATGCATAAAACATACATTAAATCAATAAAGAAAACATTACACACACTACATACCATGTATTTGACGCACACACGCATGCATACTATTTATTGTCAAACTTTTGTTCTTGACGTCTGTTGTCAAATTGAGATTAAATATTGTTTGTCTTTGTTAATATTTTTTATAGTGTAGTCTTGGCGAAATTTGTGATTAAAGAAGTATAAAATACAATCATAATAGTGTACAAACTTACAATTCCAATTAATTATAGTCGAATTTCGACTACTGCGGGACCTCTAGTTACAATAAAACGGCAATTTCATACTTTAACCCCTATTATTACACACGATACGTGTTGTTGCGTTTTTTAGAAAGTTACATAGGATTTGCAGTTTATAGACGCTCTGAAAGTTTATGCTCACGTATCTGCAAAAGCTTTTCAATTGGTAACGCAGGCATCAACAATCCAGTTCCAATGACAAGTTTTGTCGGGTGCTTTCTCACAAGGGGTGACTGAGTTACATTTAGTGTCTTACTACATGATCACATACTCTGTTTATAAATTCCTAATTCATTATTATAACATTTTCCTGTATATCCACATGTGTATAACACGATAGATTAACCGACCGTTGGACCTTTGGTTTGTCTAAAAATAGAGTACAAAAGACCTGCTCTTTCCGGGACATATTATCATGCTTATTCTTCAATGAATGTACAACTCTGCTTCCTGAATATTTACAAAATATATATAATTCTCAGACAATGGCCTTCTTTCTTTTTTAACCGACCTCAAAAAGGAGGACGTTCTCAATTGGATTGTATTTTTATCATATTGTTAACTCGGAACTTTTTTATGAACTGATTTTGATCATTCTTTTTTTATTTGAAAGATAGTGCTTCTCGTGTGGTCCTAATTATTTTTTTATAAAGATCTGACTAGTTTTAGTTATTCGTTAGGTTTTGAGTTATTCTAAATAATGAGTATTTTATTGAAATCGACTGCATTTATGACATTATTCTCATTTTATTTCGTAGAAGTCGGTTTTCTTTTTTGTTGAAAATTGTATTGCGATGGTAAAACGAATATAGAGCCATGTTGCGTTTTGTATGCCAAGCCAATCGCACCGTCGCACGTGTCAATCAATATATTGTTCTGCATATTATTTAAGAACATATTATTATTAATGTCTAGTCAATATCAGCTCAGTGTGTTCCCGTAGATATGAGCTGACGGCGGCAAAAGCTTGAAAGCATTTGCATTTCAGTTCAATATTTTAAATCTCATTACGATTTCATATATATCTGGATATCGCCTTTGAGTTTCTGCCAGTTGCCTACCAGCACTTAAGATCACTGCTAACATGTTTGCTACGCGGTGTTTCACACGTTGAACGCCATGATGGATACCATGTATCTACGGCATACTTTTCTCTAGAGCCGCACATCAAGATTCGTTGAGGTGTTTTGTCAAGAAATAACTCAAAAATTATGAGCGACTTACGGAAACAGCGACTGCTCTATATTTTCCGAGATATGCCAAAGGACAGGCACACACACAATTTTTCTAATAAAATACGTACTTAACAAATGTTCACGATTGACTTCCACGGTGAAGGAATAACATCGTGTAATAAAAAACTAACCCGCATAATTATAATTTGCGTAATTACTGGTGGTAGGACCTCTTGTGAGTCCGTGCGGGTGTGTACCACCACACTGCCTATTTCTGCCGTGAAGCAGTAATGCGTTTCGGTTTGAAGGGTGGGGCAGCCGTTGTAGCTATGCTGAGACCTTGAAATTTATATCTCAAGGTGGATGACGCATTTTCGTTGTAAATGTCTATGGGCTCCAGTTACCACTTAACACCAGGTGGGCTGTGAGCTCATCTACCCAACAAAGCAACAAAAAAAATCACGGTATATCTCGCAGCCCCATGAGCCTGACTTATTGGCGGTCACAGGTTGGCAGATCACCTATGAAACTAATAGTACGTTTGTAAGTTATGCTTTTATTTCCACAGGAGAAAATCGCCGGATCCCCACCTGCGCGGCAGGTGGGGTATGTGGGAGTTGAACCTCACTAAAAACTCCTGCCGCTCACAACCGGCGCCCTACCTCGGATCAGGCCGGAGCCCAGTCGGGGCTATTGAGACGGCGGGACAGGGTTAACGCAGAGCACATTACATCCATCCCGCCGTCCCTTGTAAGTTATGCTTAGTCTATTGCAATGAAAGTACTCACCAATGACGTTATTGTTTTGGTGGTGTGCAGCAGCGGCGACGGCGGCAGCGAGCGCCGCCTGCTGCTGCGCTAACTGCGACGCGAGTTGTGCCTGCAGCGCGACGTGCATCGCGTTCATACGGTCGGGCCCGCAATTCGTTTCGGCCCGCGCCTCTTCGCCACCATACACCGGAGACAACTCTTCATCTAAACAAATATACTCGTATGTTAATGCGATTTAGGACCTCTTGTGAGTCCGCGCGGGCAGGTACCACCGCCCTGTATATTTCTGCCGTGAAGCAGTAATGCGTTTCGGTGTGAAGGGTGCGGCAGCCGTTGTAACTATTCTGAGATGTTAGAACTTATATCTCAAGGTGGGTGGCGTTGTAGATGTTTGTAGATGTAGTAGATGACGTTGTAGATGTAGAAATTTGAAAATGAATGAAATGTAGATTGTAGAAAAAACCTAATCTTTTTTTATTTATTGCTTAGATGGGTGAACGAGCTCACATCCCACCTGGTGTTAAGTGGTTACTGGAGTCCATAGACATCTACAACGTAAATGCGCCACCCACCTTGAGATATAAGTTTTAAGGTCGCAAGTATGGTTAATGAGTCAAGTATAGGTAATGACAAATAAGATTAAGTACATATTCTATTGATTTTCTTTGCTAACGACCTCGCGTTCGCCGCCTTCCGTCCTACTTAAATGCTAATACACAGCTAATAGATAACCACGTGTACACGTAAACATACTCTACGTTACTACAAATAATACGCATAACCTAAGCCTTTGACCTCCTAATTCGGAGGCCCGCGTAGACAATGACGTGATAGAAAAAAATGTTTTACTAAAAACGGTAGACTGCGATGTGATTACATATTATCCTCCTATATAAATAATTTTATAATGTGTATAGCTAATGGAAATTCATCCTTTACCTATTCATAAATACAAAAAAATCTAAAATCATAACTAAAATCATTTTTGTAATTAATAAGTTATTCGAGATTTGCGTAGGTTTGGGCAGCGGTGTGCCCCTAACATTGATCTGACATCAGCGTTGGAAACTATATAACATTCGACGGATCGTAAGCTAGTCTTTCTTACATCTCAATAAAAAAAGGGAGACTTAGATGCTATGAAGAAAAAAAAAAAAACATACGTCATGTCACAGATTCTATTAATCGAATAAAGTTCTCTGACCTAAAATAGGAACTACATTTTCATTCAAGACATAGACGAATAGACTATTTGCCCTTTTTTGGTCGAAAAGAAGACTATTGACTTTAAAAATAAAATAAGTCCTTTGAATGCTTGACAGACTCACAGTTTTATCTATTGAAGGTCGTTATTATCCACACGAGATAACATTTAATGCCATTTTAATAGCAGGCCTCATTAAAATAGTTATTATCGGTTTAAAAAACCGGCCGGAGTGCGCGTCGGAAAACGCACTGCAGACGGGATGAACTTTCACGCTTCATTAAAAATCAATAGCCAATTGATACTTATTGATCGCTAAAATAAAATAACGTGTAATCGAAAGTTTCGTTAAGTTCAAGAACTGCATACGTTTTTTATTTCATCCTTCACTTATATACCTCATCATACTTATATTTTATTCATGAATTTAATACTTTCACAGTTGAGTTCATAGAACACACCTAATTTCATACATCTACCTACCATAAGGGGCAACTCAACACCAATATAACAATCTATAGAACTCGTTTAAAAATTTGTTAATTACATGAAAAAGATCATGGAATCAGTTTTATGAACTATTAATGTTTTATAATTTAAAATACTAATACTACTTATAATTCCGGATAAAAGTCCGCGAATTACGACAAGTTACACAAAATTTACAATCCATGATGTAATATGTGGAGCTGTTGTAAATTAGTGCATACCTAATCCATATCTGGCAGCCAGTTTACTTTGGCCTCAAGTGACGTCACAAGTAAACAACTTGCTTTCTGTCGAGTTTTATAAATGTAGCGAGGTAAGTTTAAATCGAAAGAGCTGTCCAGTTTGCTGTCATGCTACAAGCCTCCAAGTAAAAGTACTGTGACATACAGATATACCAACATGACTATTATGATTTTCTCAGCCGAATTCAGGCTAATGCCATTTGACTGACATACTAAAAAAAACTAAAACTATGCAATGACGTAGAAAGGTTTGCTTAAAATAAAATTGAACTTCAAAAAATCATAACAGATTTTTTTTACTTTTAATTGTATTATACATAATTGTTTCCTTCGTTTTTTTTCGGTACTATATTATATAAATAACAGCGTTATCATTACTATTATGAACACAGTAAGGCTTCGTAATATTTACATTACATAAGAGCACAAACGCTGAGAGCATTAGAAGCGTTTATTAGAAACTCTACAACGGACGTTGATCATTTGTACAGTATGCCACTTTCCATGTAGCGATACCGCGTTTCATCATAAAGTAATATACATTTTACTGTGTAATTATGATCATTACAACCATAAAACATGCAACGTGTTACGTGATCTCATATATTTTCGTGTGTGTCACGATCGAAAGCGTACAAAGCTGGCCTAGTGCCGCCGAAACTAATTAATTAATGCGATACTTAATTAGTTAATGCTGAGCGTAGAATATTGTCCAAATGTATGAAACAAATCATCAAACCGACGAAAACTGGTGGAAGTTGGATCATTGTTTAACGGTTTGTAAAAGAAAAATCGAACCCCTAACTTCTTTAATTTTCAGGTATTAATTGTAAAATTTAAAAAAAACGTGCAAATCGTTCGTGATCCTGAACATCTTTTTGATAAATAAAAAATAAAGCAGTATCAAAAAAATATGTTATTAAAAATGGAAACAAACATTGTTTAATGATGAAACTATGTTCATTTAGCCAATTCGTTCATGTGGGTAACCTTTAACACGAAGGACTTCCTAATATGGTTTTTTAATTGATAAATTCATTAAATTCTAATACAATTTTTTTTTTTATTACTTAGTTGGGTGGACGAACTCACAGCCCATGTTTGTATAGTATTTTGGGGCATAACAACAAAGGGAAGATCTTCCACCGAGCGGGTGAAATTGCTCGATAGAACGACGGTCCAAATATTTTTGTTCGATACTTGTGTATTTGCAAGCTTAGATATCTTGAACAAGTCGTAAGCGCGATTCAGGCATCTGTCAAATATCTTATGTTCTATTATAATAGCATATATATATGCATAGCATATATATACAGCAAATAGCATATATATACAGCAAATAGCATATATTATAATAGCAACCGCCTATTCTATTAAGTAGGTGTCATAAAATGTTATTAAGGGCGTTCTCTTATTACTATACGGGCATACTGCGATCGCCAATATACTGGAGGTAGGGCGTACATTTAATCGCACGCGTAAGTAGCACCATCATGCATTTTTTACGGAAAAGCATTCATGTATTATTGTTTAAAAGGTGAGACAGCCTTAATACTATATACATAATTAAGTTTTCGACCTCATGTAACAAGGTGTATCGCGGAATTTCATATTGCGATATCGATAGGCTTCAAAGCATTTTTTGATTTAAACGAGAAACTTACTGGCTTCGGGTACTGGCGTAACAGGACTTTCTGGCAGTAGTATACCCTTCTGTACCAACTCATCTCTATTTGCTCGGACGGATATCTTTCTTTCTAACGCTGTAAAAAGAAAAAAATATATTATTATAGAAATGTTAGGCTTTTGTTTACTAATTACCATAAATAAGTGTAGGTTGCCAACACAAATAATCTTATCGCTAAGTTGCTAGATATATATTCATATCTATAGATAACAATGTATTTATATCTTAATTGATTCAGTCGATAATAATTTTGGTACATACTATTATTATTGTATTGTACATTTTATTTAAAACTTGTGTAACTCAGGACATATTAGATGTTAAGACTAACACGAGTTCTCGAGGTATTTATGATTATTGATTTGTTAAGTTAATTTAAAATACATTTTCACTTAACCGCCATGTTTGAAAGAAAACGAACTATACTTTGTTAATGACTTAGTTAATGGTTTAGTTTTTCACTTACACTAAAATATATATACACATATATATGATACAAACACAATGATTTATACTACGTAATACTCGTAAACTTACTTCTAGAAGCTGCTTCGAATTTTTCGGATTTCTTTTTCCGTTTCCATTTCCACGGTTTGAACAGTCTTCCGAAGGCCGAGAACTTGGACTTGGTCCGTTCCGCGGGCGGCGTCCTCGCACCAGACCCAAGGCTATTCGTTCGCACCGCCGAACCATTCTGTTTCTTTGCTGCAACCAAATAAAATAATACGTTATGCTATTGAATATTCTAAAAAACCAGAGGAACTTACAAGATAATAGTGTAGGATTGGTAAGAATGGAACGTATGAAAAGAGCGTTAAGGTGTGAGTGAGAGAAAACAGTAAGAAAGGGAAAAGAGAATGACAGAAAAAATGACAGGAAAAAGGAAGACGGCGAAGACGATTGAATGAGCAAGGCGTAAAAGGGTGTCAATTAATTTTTAATTATTATAATAAAGAAGATTTTGGAAAAGAAGAGTAAAATTGCAACAATGGATAGTTTATTTTTATGCGTCACGATCCCAATTCTATAATAGCATGACTAATTATTAATCAGTTTTTTTTTTATTTCCCTTGTAGGCAGACGAGCATACGGCCCACCTGACGGTAAGTGGTTATTGTCACCCATGGACTTCCGCAATGCCAGGAGCAGAGCCAAGCCGCTGCCTACCGTTAAGTACTCTAAGTTTCCAGGGATGCGATTCCGTTTTCTTTAGATTTCTACTTGAACTACTACGTCAACTGTCCTTAGTTGTAAAATTTCCCCCCTATTTTCCAATCTATTCTCCCCCTAAATGAGTGCGTTCGTGGACACACATTTTCTGTAAATCATGACATCAAATAGATGAACGCCAATAATTTACATCACTCACGCTATCACTGTAAATCTACGTGGTCGTCCACGTCAGTATTGCCAATTAACTAAAGTGACTCCCGCTTTCTACGAAAAATTCACAGGAAGTGTGTTTTATTTAAATAACTTAAAAAATAATCAAATATAAAATTGATTCTTTAATAAAATTATCTCATAGAAATTGAAGCTTATTTAATTACGGGCCGCATGTATACCTTTGTGTTAGTTAAAACCCCGCGCACTTAGTACGCCGGCATACGGAGAGTTCTTCTTTTAACATTCGTGAAGAAACATTGAAAAAGATTGCAAGACTGATGTACAGTACTATTATCCATGCGACAAAACACCGAGAGCAGAGAAGAAAAGTTACTAGCGGGCTCTAATAGCGCGTAATAGATATCGCTCACGGACAACTAATATCGGAGCAAGTTAGAACTGTCGAAACACGAGTACCATTCGATGCAGACATGCGTTTTCTTCTGTTATGTGTATTTTTTTTGTTATGTTTATTTTCTTGTGTTCTTCTTGTATTTAAACTACCAGTTGTTCCAAAGAAGTAAATAAATAAAACTATAATCGACGACTAATATCACATGGGCAACTGACGTTATTACGTAAATAAAGTACATATATGTTAATTTTTATTACATACATTTATATACATTTATCTAAGTCACTATTTAATATAATTAAATCCATTCACAATAATCGTACTATTATCGTAAACGTTTAGCATATGTTTGTACGTAGCTATTTGGCTTTTTTGTGAAATGCAACTTTTAAATTGTTAATGAATGTTTTTAGCTATTTGGAGCAAATTAATTTAATTAAAATATATTCGAAAGGTAGTAACAAATGCATAATATACGATTAATAGTTTAAGTTTAAACCTAAATTATTTAATTATTGGTTTTTAATATTAATACGTGAAGCAAAAACTTTGTATCCCTTTTTACGAAAATTGCGCGGACGGAGGAGTATGAAATTTTCCACACTTATAGAGAATATAGAGAAGAAGTGCACAATGCTAATATTTTGTTAAAATAATGCATAAAAGATACATTAAATCTATAAAGAAAACATTACACACACTACATACCATGTATTTGACGCACACACACATGCATACTATTTATTGTCAAACTTTTGTTCCTGGCGTCTGTTGTCAAATTGAGAATAGATTAAATATTGTTTGCCTTTCTTAATATTTTTTATAGTGTAGTCTTGGCGAAATTTTGTGATTATAGAAGTATAAAATACAATTATAATAGTGTACAAACTTACAATTCCAATTAATTATAGTCGAATTTCGACTACTGCGGGACCTCTAGTTGGTTTTTATTTGTTCTTCCTAAAAAAAAAGCTATAAATAGGATAATAATCCTATTTATAGCTTTTTTTTCTTCCTATAACACACCTTTTTTGCATAAGTCAGAGTTGACCGCCCTAGCGCGACCACTGAACATACTAAATATGCAGTAGGTAGGTACATACATAAGTTATACTTATGAACTTTCAGTATTTTGTACCAGTGCGATTACTTACGCTCACGTACACGGCAGCCATATGACCATAAGACGATGAAAAAAAATCATGTGATGGATTTTCTATATTTGATAAGCAAAAAAACTACAGTTGCTTTTTTAATTATTTATAAATTTTAATACGTTTTAATTTCAGGCTTCGAATTCAAAACTACCTATCGTCTTCACTTTTTGTATATAAAATCTCGGGATCCTCTTATGATACCTAATGACGCAGATCAAAGTAAAAGAAACTGGTGGTAGGTATGACCTCTTGTGAATCCGCACGGGTAGGTACCAACACCCTGCCTATTTTTGCCGTGAAGCAGTAATGCGTTTTGGTTCGAAGGGTGGGGCAGCCGTTGTAGCTATACTTGGTGGGTGGCGCATTTACGTTGTAGATGTCTATGGGCACCAGTAACCACTTAACACCAGGTGGGTTGTGAGCTCGTCCACCCATCTAAGCAATAAAACAATAAAATAAAAAACTGCCACAACACACAGTTATTTCTTTCTGTGTAAAAAAAAGTTATTTTTTTTTTAATTAAACTTATGTCAGCGCAATGTTTAAAAATTAACAAATAACACCTTGGTCTTCCATGAACAATGACCGCGACACCTGAATTATCGAAGTGTCGGAATAATAAAGAAGAGATTAAGCCGTAAAAGTAACTTTATTATTTTTACGACTCCTAATAAACAAAGAAAATACTGGTATATAAACAAACGGTCGTTTTGTAAAGTTTGTCGGATTAATGCTACTAAAATACAATAAATAGTACCGGCTAAAGTTAATACATACTTGTCGATCGTACGAAAACGAGCATGTACAGAAAGCCTTATATCTTTTAATGCAAGTAATGTACTATGTGAGTTCTACTTGACTATTTAATTCTGCATTACTGACATTACTTGAGCAAATTCCAAATCTAAAATTTATTCATTCAATAACGTCACAAACACAACGACAAGTTCAGTACAAGAGTGTGTGTGTGTGAGTAAGTAGGTACATAAAATGAAATCTGAAGACAATTCAACATCAATACGAACGTAGTTCTCGTAAGATCGGTACAAAAGTACACACATATGTACATTGTACATCCATCCATCCTCACAATCAATGGCCCCATTATGTCGAGTCTATTGTGCGCAAGCCGTCCATGCCGATCACAACAACACAATACCAACGGGTACTATTTTACTTATACGTAAACTAGACATTTTCTATCACCAACACACCTTCATCATCTTGAAAGTCAAATAGATCAGCGCAGCCCGTTATGAACAAAAAAATCAGCTATAAAATGATTTTGAAATTAAGGTTCTTCATGATATACGGACAGAATAAACTGTATACTTTACGCTGGTAAGAAATCTATACTAATATTATAAAGCTGAAGAGTTTGTTTGTTTGAACGCGCTAATCTCAGGAACTACTCGTCCGATTTGAAAAAATCTTTCAGTGTTAGATAGCCCATTTATTGAGGAAGGCTATAGGATAAGCTCTATAACATTACGGTAAGACCAATACAAGTGGAGCTCCAATAAATAATGTTTCAAAATAGGGGTTTAAATAGCTTCATAACATTCTATAATTAAAAAATATTTTCATTTTCTACGTAAATGAAGTGGGAGGTAAAATTTAGCGTTATACCAAAGTAACAATTCCACGCGGACAGAGTCGCGGGCAAAAGCTAGTTTATTATAAAGTGGCAAGAAACAGGATAGGTTAATCACGAGAAAGGTAAAGTACCAGGTATGCATAATAAGCCGCAGGAGGATGTCATTGATATGCGGCAAGCATCAATCCAATGAGTAACTAGCTTCAATGTTCCAAGAACAGCAACCGCTCGCTTGTACAGAATATTGTACGAGTATTATTGCACGAGGAAACCGGCTTACCTTTTAAATATAAAACTTGCGTACGCTAGTAAGACTCCTAACTTTTTTTAACATCCAAAGATGGCTGTTGATAAAATGTTTACTTTAAAAGTGCAAGTGAAACTAAGTTACACAAGTAAATAACTTTCACTTAAAAAGAACAAAACGAGACTCGTGAATACGTCATGGAAACGAAAATTACGAAAATGGTCATTTTAAAATAAAAGAATCAAAGCCGACTTTCAATAGCTCAATAGTTGTTTCGCGACACTTATGTTTTGTAGAAAATATTGACATGTAATAATAATCATTCACTATTTTGCGAAAGAGCCCCTGGATAAAATTAATTTCTTAAATTCTTTATTTAATATGTGGATTAGATTTTTTTTATTTGGAATTGACTAAAAGCCCTTTCCAATTTGTTTTAAATATGATGGCGTTATTTCTTATTTTATCAATAATAATAATGTATTTGAATGCAGCGGTGCTTTTTCAAGCGCCGAAAATAAAATTAAACTAAGAGAGCTAAGAGATTTTTTTGTTTTCATTAGGTATATTATTAACCTTCATCATCAGTCTACAGATGTCTACTTATATAACTTACTATTTAAGGTAAATTATCTCAAGACATATAAATCGCCCAGAAGGCTTTTTTCGAAGAAAAAAAAAGATCGGTTTTAGCGATAATACCTTTCATTATACTCCTTCTTTTTTGCTTTAGTTCATATACTATTTGCCTATTGTGTACCAATGAAAAGAAATATAAATAATAAATACAGATAAGTTTAAAACTGTATTTTAATTAAATTGATTTATAAACGACACGCTTTGAAAAACGTGTTTCAGGTAAATAAAACCAAGTTGATTTGAGGTGAGTCAGTGTCTCGTGTCGGCGGTACTTATCGCCCACGATGTTCATTGATCGATTAATGCAATGGTGCGGCACCACACTAGCACGCTGCACGCCGTTCAACCGTTCACACTTCTCACCTTGTACCAACTTTGTTTTAAGGTCCTTTTACCTTCTACGACCGTGACCGCATCCAACGCTACGATAAATTTTTATTGTCATCAATCTCTATCTACTTTGTCTTGGTCTTGAAATAATCGATTAGATTTTATTATAATTTGTTTTTTTCTTTCTCAAATATAGACTAAAATAACTCATTTTTTTTTATTGATATTTATTAATTAATTGTTAGTACCTACGACTTTTATACTTTACATAACTTGAGTCGTTATTCTAAGAATGTGAATCTACAAACAGCGGTATTTCCCGAATGCTATGACAAATTCTTCTTTAACGAGTTTTGAAAATAATCCCTGGCGCCTTCTCTGTGCCCCTGTCGTTGCTGATCTCCATGAACGATGGTGACCATTCACCAGCACCTGTGCCCTTATGTTTGTCTATTTTCAAAGGCAATATAATATATGTTTTTATACGAAATATTAAGTGACACAGATATCCGTTATAAGAGTAAGTTACATTTATTACGAGGCATCCATAATTACGTTATTTCAAATAGATATCGTTCAAGATGCAACTGTTGACCTTTCGATTGACAGGCCACAATCTAAATAAACCTACTTAGGGTCTGTTTCTCACTGTATTAACAAATTCAATATTATTATTTTAAGTATTATTGCAGAAACAAAAATACTAACTCTTTTTCAAACCACATTTAAAACATAATACAAAAGTACAGTTGTCCCAAATACGGACACAGCTTTAAAAACGGCAAAGGTTGACATCATCGAATTGTGAATAATCATCACACACACGCGGCGAGATAATATTATTGCAACACTTACTGGTCGGATATGAAGATTAATAGATAGGTAACAGGAACTAGCTTTTGTGTGCCAAAAATTTATAGACAAGGACACATCAAACGTTTCAAACGAAATTCAAACAGACCGCTGTGTACAAGTACATATTACTAGTTTCTTCATTCGTATATTTAATAAACTTCATCGCAATTATCAAATAAACTAAGTTGAAACTTTAGTGACTCAACCAAAGTATACCTGTTGTAAAGTTAAACTAGTATTAGTTAATTGATAAGTTATTCTTTAATGGGAAATAGTCAAAGGAGAATGAAGTTGTATCATGGACATGCCGATCGCTGTCACGAAAAATACAGACCAAAGGAATAAAATATGTATATGAAATATATTATTAATTATAAAATATATTATATAATTTTCGTGTTTTTTTAATGCAACAATAAAGACTTCGATAATTGTCTACCAGTACTGCTCTGATACTAAATTGTTTGTTAAAGTGAAATAGCGAAAACGTGAGATTTATTCACGTGCCAACAATCACTCGAAACTTTTTTTAAGGTTTCGTGATCATAATACCATCACCTATAACAGAAATATTAAAAGTTGTATGTTCATTTTAAATTTCTCTGCCTATTTCTGCCGTGAAGCAGTAATGCGTTTCGGTTTGAAGGGCGAGGCAGTCGTTGTAACTATACTGAGACCTTAGAACTTATATCTCAAGATCGGTGGCGCATTTACGTTGTAGATGTCTATGGGCTCCAGTAACCACTTAACACCAGGTGGGCTGTGAGCTCGTGCACCCATGTAAGCAATTAAAAAAATATATTACTTCAAACTGATTTAATAAGAATATTCAATTAATCACCAGGTCATAAAACCTGGTTAACGTAGGTAGGTAGATCGTATTCAGAAATTTTACTGGCATATCACAATACGACACGCACCTTTGCTGTTGTATCTGCGAAATAATAATGTGCAAATAGCTGCTGATCAAACTTGATCAAACTTTCGACAGAATTTTGTTGCTTGAAAACGAAAACAATGCTTGGAACGTCCAAACTAGAGCCGTTTATATGATAGGTGTGTAGGCCAGTACTTAATTATAAAGAGCTGTATCAGGAATGATCACAAATCTCAAATTTAAAAAATAATTTTATGGTGAAAACAAAATTTCATTAATTGTGTTTGGTTGACTGAAGCATTTTGTTTATTTTAACAAACAAAACAGAATTTGAACAATTCCCTCGGTACTTTAAAGTACTTTGTATTTAATCTGCCTTTTCTCCTCTATTTGTCAATCGCTTTTCTTTTTTTTTTTATTCAATAGCCATTGATGAGCTACAGTGATATAATTCTTAGGGAAATATATTTTTTTTCAATTTCCAGGTTTAATACTTAAGGAACTGGAATCGATTCCATGAATGGGTTTACTAACATATCCTTACGTCTAGTTTAAAATTAACATCTTCTTCAAATGAAATTTAATTTTGGGTCTTAGCTATAGTAAAATTTCAAAATAATCACAATTTTGTAAATAAAAACTTTGGAAATAAATAGAATTTTAAAGCTAAACAAAACCAAATAATAACGTTAAATACTTGGTAAAGTCAGCCATTTATTAGTTAATAAAGCTGATCCTAAAGTTTCTTATAATTCTACTTTTACAATTCATTTAATTACAGTATTTTAAAACTTGTGAATGCTAACAATGTTTAATTACACTACGAGGCCGAGCAGTTTGCGCGACTCTTGATTTCGCAAAGCTATTGTTAGGAATGCGGCGCGGGTATTCGAGACAAAAAAGGAGGGACTGACCGGCAACTGCAGCTACCTCCTTCGCTCCGACGTGTAAGAAGTCAGTAAGAGATAGTGAGCTCGCTATCAATTGCCTCCGCTCCTGAAAGTCGAGTTGGTCGAGACTACTGGTCCTAGTCCCGCGCGCCGCCTGTACGGGCGCGCTCAGCGACATGTCAACTACGCGCCGCCATCACGTACGCGTAATGACATCGTCGAGAACGAATCAACAGTAATTACACTGTCAGTGAGCACAACACAAAGCACACGGAATACAATGCCGTCATTCACACAATCACTAATACGCGGTGAGGTGCCTGCGCCGCGAGGGACGCTCAACGGCTAACTGGCGCGCGGACCGACAACAAGACGGGGCAGGGCAAGGGTGGGGGCTCGCCTGCCTGCCTCTGTCCCTCCTGCATGTTGCAATGCACTTGCCTCGGGTCACATCATTGAAACATCGTTAATAGTCGTTACGTTAATAAAGGCACAACGGTGAATAGCACATGGGGACTCCTTCTAAGACGGCAAAATACGAATGTTGGAAATTGATATACTATGTAATATCGTTAACTTAGAACAACTATACAAAACAGCATAAGAAGAAGAATTCTGCATTAAGCACTTAACCGCATGCCACCAAAAAAGAAATACCTTTAGAAACCTATCGACAGCACTGATTTTTTGGCAGGTCGATTGATTTTAACTTCAAACTTCAAAATTGTCATTAACTAATCATTTAACATACATCACAATATATTATATTGTAAAAAAATCATTCGTTAGATTTTCTTGATTGTTTCGAAGAGTTCCGCAAAAACCATTTTCGCGCTGTGAATTAATGTGTCACAGATGAAGTTTAAGACTAACGAGAGTATGATCCATTAGGGTCAACAGCGACTGCGATTACTTTCTTGATGGGATTCATAATTTTATCCCTAACAGAATCTAAGATAGTAATCTTAATTGTTCTATTTTAATAGCCATGCTTGAAAAGCGACATAAGAAGACTTTCCACCGAACGCAGTTTCTATGGTAGACCGACAGTCCAAATATTGTTCCTCGGAGCTTGTAAATATTGTATTTATTCCAGTTTATCCTATATCGTTAACGACATTCAGTTTTTTCTGGTCATCGAAAGTGAGCTCTGATGCTGTGTCAGTGCCCTGAGTATTCCATATAGTTCCATGCCATACCCGAGATGTGTATCGCCGAGTTTTAAGGATCTGCTATGGGGTTCTAATGGGGTTATAAAGTATGCGTGTCGCAACACCTTGAGCAAACTGCGATACTGGATTGGTGTGTGATGACTGCTATTGATAGCTTGCGTTGAACTTTCAGAGTTTAGCAGCTGCGTAAGTGACGTCGCGCTGATGGTATACATGTGAAAGCTGCCACAAAGATCTTTCACCGAGCATATATTGTCTGTGGTAAGCATATGAAAAATGTACGAGTATTTAATCACTATTTACCTCAACTATTTTAGTTTTCAAGGAAAAACGCTGTTATTCACTCGCCTACCCAACTTCATAACTAGTTCAGAATATGATAATAAAATGAACCCATCGAAATTTTTTCCTGTGATATTTTGCGAAGACTTCGTGTAAACAACAGTAGAGCTATTTGAATACAAAAATCCTACAAAACACATTTAGTGTAGTTAAATTACGAAAGCTTTCCTGTTTAAAAGATGAAAAATAGCCGTGACTATGAGAAATAACATCAAGGTTCGTTCTAACGTTACACACTTCCACTTTTAAAAACTTTTTTTTCGAACTATTAAAATTGTTAGGAAAAAACCAGATACTTATGATGGTAACCAACAACCGCACGATGGAAAACTAATAACAACAAGAACGCAAATTACGGTTAGATAGCCGTAACTTAAAAGGAAATAATGTTACCAGCTCTTGCATATGTAATAGTGATTTTATACAGCGTCTTCTAGTGATCAGATGGTTAAGGTGTTACAAATTAAGTTTATGATATAAATTACTATAAATGATAAAAACGATCGTAAATGCAACATGGCCGATTGTGAAGAGGAGCCATCAGTAGATAGTCAGTAAATGAATGTTCACGATTGTGTGGAGAGTTACCCGATCATGGCGGCGATGATGGACGATCATTTGTTGGCCCATCATGGCCGATTGTGAAGAGGAGCCATAAGGCAGTTAAGGTTCCCGAACTTTCTACGCTAAAGCCACACTGAAATCGGTGTAGTAAAATCATTCAATCATTCCTATCGAAGGAAATCGCACCAGACTAGGCCGGTTTTGTGAGAGGAAAAGGTACTAAGAGAGCAGGTTCTACGACAAATAATTAATCGAAAAAGCAAGAGAATTCAACAAGCGCATTTACGTATGCTTCGGTCGGTTTCTCTAAAGCATTCGACTCTGTTAAATGGCGTAAGCACTGGGAACCCTTAACTGACATGGGAACATCAAAACATCTAGTGCACCTCATAAAACTATACAATAGAATGTATAATATCACCGATACACACATTCATGCATATTGCATATATTGATACATACACATATATATAATTAAATATACATGTATTATATCACCAATACTATTCAATATCTACACTCATCATGAGAATTACTCCCGAAGACTACGAACGATAGCATTTTCATTGAAGGACCTTGAAATCTCTAACCTCCGTTACGCCGATGACGCCACCTTGTTTGCGACTAGTATTTCCTTCATCGAAAATCTTCTGGCAACGACTAAAACACGGAGTCTCAAATTCGGCCCCAATATAAACAGCAGCAAAACCAAAGTAATGAATGTCGACAGAGCCAACAACAGCTCGCCAGAAGTCAGATGTATCGCCAACTGCCATGTCGTAGTCTTAAATTTACTTCGGTTCCCTCATATCCAACGAATGGAAGTACAATCAAATCAGTAAAAATTTAAAGCATAAGTACTTGTGGTTGTTAATAATAAAATTATAGGCTTATATAATATCTCTTTTAATCGTGCTATTCATGTCTAAGTGTCGAGATCCCTCCACTCTATGAGTTTAGTCCACACGATGTTGTGCTATCTCGTCCAATCTTCAGCTACACTGAAAGAATCGTTGACGGTAGAATCCAGTTAAGCGGACCTGGTCAAACTAACGCATTGGATTGCGCCATCAGGCTCATATAGGTAAGTATTATACCACTTAAATTAGAACAAATCAGTATTTATTGCATCCGCACCCTTAAAAGGCAGATTAGACGATATCCTCAATCATGAGCATCATGTGATTACCACTGTGGCTACGATGTCATCACAGCAGAGCACATGCTCGCTGTTTCTTTCCGGTGACGAAAGAGGTGCAATGCTCTCGTCACCACAGCCGGATTTGACCTGTAGCTGTCTACCGTCGTAGCTACCATAGTCAACTTCTGCGAAAGTAGGGAGAGTAGAGTCTACTATATATCAGGAATTGGCCTCACTTTGACGAGAGCTCCTTCACTATGATGAACGGACGCCCGACCAGGAGCAGAATATATTGCACTCAACTTCTGCTCTTGCGTTACATGAATGATAAATGTCTCAGACCCTCTCAGTATTGGTTTGCAGATCGGTGAAAAAACTTTGAATAAGTTTAGGCTCTACTCCTTTTTGTTATGAGAACGAGCAAATGGGACGGAACGCAGCGCTCTACGACCTCGCTACATAGCGAGGTAGTTGACACCACGTAAGCCGTGAACTACTACTCATGTGCAGCAGTAAAAATAGGGTTTTAACTGATACTTTCATCACTATGATCATCAGCCAACAGACGGCCATTGCTAGACACAGCCACCCTATAGGGCGAACTTTGGTCGAAACAAAAAATAAAACATTTTCTCCATTACTCTAGCCGGTAGCCATCCATTTTGTAGCTATACGACAAAAGGGAAGATTTTTCACCGAGCGGATGATATTGCTCCGTAGACCGACGGTCCAAATGTTGTTGTTCGGAACATGTATACGAGTTTAAGCAAGCTTATCTTGAAGATGGCGTAAGCGAGATTCAGGCATCTGTCAAATATCTTGTGTTCTGTGATGGCTACCGCCACAATCACACTAAGCAAACAAGTCAAATCAAATTGAAAGGCTAATGAGATATGAAGATTTTTTTTTAATTTTCCTGTAAAACCGACACAATACATAATACTAACATCAATATAAACCAATGCTTTGTGAAACCAATGAGATATGTAGATTATTCTTCGTTTTGTGTTTGTTGTAATTTCCAAAAGACGTAAGAACTATATAAATATGCACAATTACTTACAAACATGTTCTACATCATCATCTACAATACCAGATTCGCTTCTGGTATCATCATCTATCGGTCTGTGTCTCGATTTAAGTTTTCGAGTCAAACCGCCCATATTGTCAAAACATTTTACTCAACCTAAAATCATAAACGACAGTAAACTACACTACACAATACTTCACTTCAACGTAACTTTTTCACCATTATACACATTTTTTTATTTTCCGATATGCATAGAGTACGAATTCAAACTAACAATAAGGCACTGCTTATTCTTCAAAGACAAGATAAGATAAGCGGCAACTGATAGTGTTATCAAAATATTTCTCTATTGGTACTCGGCACCTGTAGATGTATACATTTTCCTACAATATTAATCAGATATATTATTATTATACAAGGTTGCATATAATCGTAATTATTAAATAAATTAAATTTAAATGAAAAGTTGTTTTTAAGACAGCATTCCTGAAAATAATAATCTTTGTTGTATTATCTAGCTTTGATATAATGCTTCCGCATTTTTCCATACATAGAGAGACGGATTTAGCGGTAAGCAGTGGTCCAAATAAACATATCGTTTATGTCATGTAATAAACTTTGGTGTCTATCAACATAACCCCATTTAAACATCAATCGATTTGTCTACTTCATAAAATTAATGTAGATTCCATATAACAGTAGAAGAATCAAATTCTAATTCGCAGGAAGTTTTAATTTTATAACTAAGACTCATCGAATGCTCTCAAATGCGTGTCGTGGTGAGTGAGTGGCTTAATTTTTTCAAGAACAGTCATTATGAGGTTGGAAAGCCATTGGAGTGGACAAGAGAATGTTTACAGAGTTGCAAAATTTGAAACATTCGTTGATCGAGACTCGTTTTAAAATAAATAAATATTAGCACGGTCTTTGGAAGTAACTAAATAAAGAATTTCAAATACCTCAAAGTCATGGGAATTATTCAGATGCAAATAAATTGGAAGGCCGTACCACTTGAAACTGAAAAATGTTGAAAAGATTGGTTTGCTTGTTGAATAAATGCTTGATAAGTAAAAATGGGAAGTATTTTTTTATCACATTATGATTGAGGCCGAAAAATGACTTCATTATGATAGATAGCGTTGAGTGTGGAAACTCATAGGGTTTTCCCAACCACAATCTACTGTCATTGGCCAAGCCGAATATACATAGCTACAAAGTCTGCTTTTATTTGCTAAAACCAACTCGGCGTAGTGTTAAGGTTATTAAAACAGACTGAGACGATCAGGCTATCATTACCAAAAGCAATTTATTCGTTTAAGCGGATCATTTGAATGACAAAGGTCCCAGTACGGCGAGAGGTGAGATAAAGTGAATTAGCAACATGACAATGCTCGATCCCACCATGCAATAGAGTCAGTAGAGTAGTCAATATAAAAGACACGTTAAAATGGGATGTCTTATGCGACCAACTGCAATGGCGAGAACTGGCTCCGAATACTTGGTTCGATCGATGGCACACAGCTAGACTGACCCTTCCCGTGTTATGAAAATGTAAAAATTTGATCCGTTCGTGGGTCGTCTTAAAGTATGTCCAGTTATTTCAACGCATTAGGAAGCGCGAAAGATGGTCGAAAGTATAACTAGCTTCTTTAATAATGTCTCAAGTTTTAAAAACGGAAAGTCAAAAACAAACTTTGAATGTGCTAAAATGGTTTAAAAATTATGCTTGCCGCTCTTCAACCTTTATAAAATAATATTTTGAATTGACTATCACGATATCAATTTGAAACGGAATTTTTTCTTATCTTAAGTATTTATAAATAGCTGGAATCACGCCTTTGAAACGATACACAAAGTTCCCACTTAATTTCGACTTTTAACATATTCATGTGGTGTAATATTTATATTCACATTTAGATTTTATATGTTGTGACATTTAGATTCATTTAGGTACGAAAAAATACTGAAATTTTTCATTTAAGATTAAAAGCGAGATTTGATAAACAGGTCAGTTCCAATCAGTCGCTGTTTGCAAATTTATTTATAACGAATTGAGTCGAAAGGATGCCGGTGATGCAAGTGTTATATATTCTGAACAAAACCTTGTACTGCAGGTGATATACCTGCATTTCATTTGGTAAGTATTGTACATTTAATAAATAGCTGTCAATTCACAACTTTAATTATAAGTTCATGAAAATAACATCCAATGTGATATGTTTTCTGTTTTGCAGTTACAAAATATAAAAAATATGTGTGTACCTTACGTCCAATTTCTACGAGGTGATGTAAGCCCAGTATGGCAGAGCAATCAAGTGTTTCGGTTTGAAGCATAACAAAATAGTAATTTTAAAGCACATAAGACTTCGATTTCTTTCATTAAAGGTGCCCAATTGATGCTGTCCAACGATTTCTGTGCAGTTTACTCATCATACGAGACTACTTGTCGAACCGTTCGTTCCGTTATCGAGTAGAGGGAATGCGTTCCCGGCCCCGTCACGTCACAGCCGGAGCTCCGCAAGGCTCCGCCCTCTCCCCGTTACTATTTAGTTTGTATATCAATGATATACCCCGATCTCCGGAGACCCATCTGGCGCTCTTCGCCGATGACACCGCCATCTACTACTCGTGTAGGAAGAAGGCGTTGCTTCATCGACGACTTCAGACCGCAGCTACCACCATGGGACAGTGGTTCCGGAAGTGGCGCATCGACATCAACCCCACGAAAAGCACAGCGGTGCTCTTCAGAAGGGGTCGCCCTCCGAACACCACGTTGAGCATCCCTCTCCCGTCTAGGCGCGCAAACACCTCCGCCGTTAGCCCCATCACTCTCTTTGGCCAGCCCATACCGTGGGCCCCGAAGGTCAAATATTTAGGCGTCACCCTCGACAGAAGGATGACATTCCGCCCCCACATCAAGACGGTACGCGACCGTGCCGCCTTCATTCTAGGACGTCTCTACCCGATGATATGTAGGCGAAGTAAAATGTCCCTTAGAAATAAGGTGACACTCTACAA
Source organism: Bombyx mori (assembly GCF_030269925.1). Taxonomy (NCBI): domain Eukaryota; kingdom Metazoa; phylum Arthropoda; class Insecta; order Lepidoptera; family Bombycidae; genus Bombyx; species Bombyx mori. The sequence continues at coordinate 9,499,999 of NC_085116.1, read as the reverse complement.
AACTTGCATACGCCCCGTCATGACCTATGCAAGTGTAGTGTTCGCTCACGCGGCCCACACTCACTTAAAATCATTCCAAATTATTCAATCCCGTTTTTGCAGGATAGCCGTCGGAGCCCCGTGGTTCGTCAGGAACGTCGACCTCCATGACGACCTGGACTTAGAGTCCATCAGTAAGTATCTGCAGTCGGCGTCGATGCGCCACTTCGATAAAGCGGCACGACACGAGAACCCTCTCATCGTGGCTGCCGGTAACTACATTCCCGATCCTGCGGACAGAATGGAAAGCAGTCGACGTCGCCCAAAACACGTCATCTCGGATCCTCCCGATCCACTAACGGTGCTTTTAGGACTTCAAGCACCGGTCACCGTTCAGTCAGCCCTTCGTCGCAAGCGACGGGTTCACGAGTAAATTAACTCTCAGACACAGCCCACTGAGTTTCTCGCCGGATCTTCTCAGTGGGTCGCGTTTCCGATCCGGTGGTAGATTCTGCGAAGCACGACTCTTGCTAGGGTTCGTGTTAGCAACGTCATCAGATTTGAGCTCCGTGAGCTCACCTACTAGCCACGGTTACGCTGAAATAGCCCCTAGGGCTATCAGCTTAGGTAGGAAAAAAAAAAAAGTACAGTTTTAAAATTCGTTGTGTGTAACATAATGTAGGCTTATGCTAAACAGAATGTATAAATATTTTTAAAAATTAAAATAGATACATATATAATAATATGTTTAAATATAAATAGTGTTATTAACTAATATGAAAGTAATTGTCCGTTAAGTTTTCACGCCCGTACTACTGAACCCATTTTTTGACGTAATTCAGTGTAAAAATTTTTTGAAACCTGAGAAAAAATACATGTTATCGTTCCATTGCTAGATACTACGCCCACGCGATAATAAGTGTATACGCAGCTGAAGCTGTGGGGGTAAATCTACAATGTAACATACCCATTTCTTATTAGTACAGTCGAAATTTGAAAGTTTCTATCCAGTGTCAAAAAGAACTGTGCTAAGTTTTAACTTAATTGGAATCACCAAGCATGACCGCAGAGACAAATAAACAAACACAAACAAGTAACAAAACAAACGTACAATTTAAACATCACTTTCATTGGTCACTAGAAAGAGCAAAAGATGTCAAAATCTCAAACGCGGTTAACATCAAAAAGCTTGATTGTGAGTCCGCACAAATAGTTCCACCATTCTAAATCAAATGTGCCGCGTATCATTTATTTGCAGATTAGGAGAACTGTTATACAATACAATTTAGTTTGCGACTTCATATCGTAAGATGGGTGGCACGCATTCCAGTTGTGACATGTATAGACCAGTAAGCACTTAACACCAGATGGGCCGTGAGCTTATCTACCTAGCGAAATAAAAAAAAGAGAAAAAACGCTTTAATTCCACTTAATTGAACTAATGCGATTGACGGAGCGAACGTTGTGATCTTAGGCGTGTTAGCCTTTATAATTTATTTATAGATGCCTGTTGTCCTAGAAAATTAGCCGACCATGTTTTCATGCAAAAGTCTGTGTAGCGTATAATATAGGCAACGAAGCCTGAAACGAATTTATGATAGTGTTATTTTCTCTGTATCAGAATTGTATCGTTCACAAAACTAAACAAAAAATGTATTCAAAACACACATTGACATAAACTTGAACTTAAATTGATGTAACTGCACAAAATGCGTTCCGTTTTTAGGAATATAACTGCACGTACTAAACAGCGCATCATCCTATATAGTTATTGATTTATTTATCCCACTTGGGCTATCCGACGTCCCGGCGCTATCCACAACGAATATAAGTAGATGAAAGCACGTTCATCAAACCTGTATCATAGATTTCGATAATATTAAGTCATAATTCGAATATTCACATATTTTATAGCATAAACATCTAGTTTGTTTGTTTCTTAATGATTTATTACACATCGAAAAAAAGTAGGTGCGTTAAAATTTTAATACAAAAGTCTGTACAAAAGAGAGTATAATATGTATATGATCCTAATTGAACTTAAGATAAAATAAAAATAGTTGAATTTAGGTCTTATATTTTTTTATAGCCATGTACAGTAGGAAATAATGGCTTATTTCCTGTTTTCAAAAAGATGCAGTTATTTATTACAATTCCAAAGAAACTACTTGTGTATTTCTAAAAGAAAAAAATGCATTCGTTTACAAATAAACTAATTAAAGTGTAACAACAATCCAAAGGCATCATATTCCATGAAATGGCTAAAAATAGAATTATAACCTCACCTCTGGTATAGACGGGGAAGTCTCCATCAGAGCGACTGTGTGTAAGCATCGGTCCGTAGCACCGCCACGGCGGCTTTTCACGCAGCGCCCGTGGGCCCTCCACGGCAATTCACCTCTTAGAACCCATCAGCACAGAAGCACAGCACAAAACCCTACATCTATGTAGCACAATCGACGTCGCGTCTAACTCAACTCACGAAAAGTTGCCGATGGCGGCGCCACAGAGGCGAGAACAAGCGGAGGCTGCACGGCGCATCTTATACGCGCATCCCTCATCCTTACATATAGTTAAACCCGGCGTGGAGCTAGGCTCATCGTCCTAATATTATAGTTTATAGACGCGTGTATATTTTGTAGATACTTAATATACTGTGCAAGAACTTATTTATTTTATTCCATTGTTTTTAAATTGTAATAAAAGTTCAAATAGATTTCGTAACATAAAAGATATAAATCAATTGGCTTTCACGCTCACTTACTATGAGTTTCCGTATTTTAAGAAATATTTTATAGATATTTGGTTTAGACCTTGATTATTCTAGATTCTTTTTTACGAACTCCTATTATTCAACCTTACAACGACGACGATACGCACTTGGCACAGCGATCATGGTGCTTCTACCCTACCTTGCACAAACAGGTGTTGTATAGAAACAGCATCTTCGCAAGAATTAAGTAATCCAATTATCTTCACTTATAAATAGAAGCTCTTGATACAAATCTCTTCGGGTGTTGCGATTTTGATTTCGAATCCACAATATTTTGTGCAACAGTTCTGCTGTAAAGTTTTACTTCTATCCTATCTATTTTTCCACTATTTATTTTCATTTTCACGTTTTTTTTTCTTTATTTTTTATTGCTTAGATGTGTGTGTGGTTACTGGAGCCCATAGACATCTACAACGTAAATGCGCCATCTACCTTGAGATATAAGTTCTAAGATCTCAGTATAATTACAACGGCTGCCCTACACTTCAGACCGAAATGCATTACTGCTTCACGGCAGAAATAGACAAGGCGGTGGTACCTACCCGCGCGGACTCACAAGAGGTCCTACCACCAGTTAAATATTCGTCTAATATTCGTCTGTGCAGCATAAAGACCCTCATTTGTCTTATAATAGGTTGGAGAAAAGTCTTTTCGCAGTATGAACTTGTAATAAAACCTTTTTGGCTATACTATTTGTGGCTGGCTGGTTTTGGTATCATTAAAAGTTTAAATTTTAAAGAAGATAATTCTAAACTCAAATTAGGAAAATGTGTGATTTTTATTTATTTTTCGTACTGTCAAGATGAAATTCGATACATTTTAAAAATTTACTACAAAAAAGATAAAAATACAAAGCCAGCCGCGAAAAAAATGTGCGATGTTTGTGGACCTAGTGCAGTGTCTGTGAGAGTAGCACAAATTTAGTTTGAGCGTTTTCAATCCGGAAATTTTGATGTCAAAGATGCACTTGGCCGCCCTATTACGGATAAAATGGATGTCATTTTTGAAGAAGTGGAGCAAGATCGGCATATCAGTAGTTACGACGTAGCTGAAGAACGTGGAATTGACCACAAAACAGTTTTGGCGCATTTGAAAAAAACTGGGTACACAAAAAACCTCGATATTTGGGTACCTCACGAGCTCACTGAAAGAATCCTAATGAACCGTATACTCATTTGTGATTCTTTATTACGACGTAATGAAACCGAACCATTTTTGAAGAAGCTGATAACTAGTGATGAAAAGTGGATCACGTACGACAAGAACGTGCGAAAAAGGTCGTGGTCAAAGGTCGGTCAGGCTTCAGAGACTGTGGCGGATGTTCATTTTAAGCTGTTATCACCAGGCAGGACCATCGATTCTGAACTCTACTGCGAACAACCGATGAGATTAAAGAAAGAAGTTGAGAGAAAGCGACCGGAATTAATCAACAGAAGGGGTGTGGTTTTTCTACATAATAACGCTAGACCTCACACATCTTTACCCACTCAGCAAAAATTAAGAGAGCTTGGCTGCGAGGTGTTAATGCACCCGCCGTATAGTTCTGACCTTGCACCTTCAGATTTCCACCTGTTTCGGTCTCTTCAGAATTCTTTAGACAGTGTCACGTTAACATCACGAGAGGACTGCCAAAGCCAATTGTTGCGGTATATTGATCAGAAGCCCCAAAATTTCTATAGCAATGGGATCATGTCCTCACCAACAAGATGGCAAAAAATTATCGAACAAAATGGTACCTATATACTTTAGTTAAATATAAATAAACTATATTAAAAAATGTTGTGAATTTTCTTAAAAAATGCGAAGAAACTTTTTTCCCAACCCATCACATAGTTACATACGGATGCCCCTATTTTCAATACCAAATTTAGCAAAATTTCGATTCCTCCGCGTGATCTATCGACATTCTTCCGATTTCAGTAGCCATCAATCAATACGCCTAGGTTGGGCCAGTTTGATCTAAGATCATCCAGCTGACTGAGTAAATTTCGGAGTTTTTGTTTCATTTCGAATCCTGACTTGTGATTGAAACACTTCATTCTTCTATAGTTTTAACATTGGTTTCTTACAAGGGCGTTTCATGTTCGTGGCGTTGATTCACGATAGGTAACTGACTAGGTTATATCTACTCACCCAGATCGCCATTCGTCATAGTCGAGTCAAAAGGTATTGATAAATGTCGACCGCCTTTTCCAACAGGTGCCGTTTTGAAAGCTTTTTCTTCATCTTCATCTAAATAAAACGAAATGAAAATGTAAACAAATTATAGAAAAAAAAAAAAAACTTATGTCCTTAGTTGGAAAAATAATAGACGTGTGCTAAGCTTTAATGTAACTTAAAGGATTTGAGCGAGACGATCCTTAAATTAGCAAATGATGGTAATATCTAGTAGTATTGTCTACAGAATACTTCCACTTAAGTATTACTACTTTGATTTACTCTCACTGATTTTAATCTAAGGTATACTATTCTCGAGGAGTTTTAAAGTTTTAAAGTTTAATCACTAATAACCATTAAAATTGGAGATCAAATATATGACGTACATTTAATTACCATGTAACCTCTACTAGACTGTAACTTTTTGGCTCATCTAGGCTAGTATAGAATCCATGTACGTTTTAAGTTATACTAATAAAAAATCCATCATGCAATACACATGAGACTTGGAAATCATGTTTCAAATTGGACAGTAACATTATTGTGTTGTCAACTCCTCATTTCATTTTTTATCATTCATTTGATATTTTTTATCAAGGTTAAATCTGGGCTATGTATTCTGTCTCTTAACATTTTTTTACTACAAAATTAAATAAAATCTATAATACAAAGGGCCAACATTTTGTTTGATCAACACAATTTTCAGTAATTTAAAAAATAAATCTTTTTCTTTCTATGACTTTCAATGCAACTATATTTTATAAAAATATAGTTCAAGCAGATATTCAAGCACATTAGTTTTTATTTAAAATGAAGTCATAATACTATTGTAATACTATAAATTACTGGTGGTAGGACCTCTTGTGAGTCCGCACAGGTAGGTACCACCACCCCACCTATTTCTGCTGTGAAACAGTAATGCATTTCGGTTTGAAGGGTGTGGCAGACATTGTAACTATACTGAGACCTTAGAACTTATATTTCAAGGTGGGTGGCGCATTTACGTTGTAGATGTCCATGGACTCCAGTAACCACTTAACACCAGGTGGGCTGTGAGCTAATCCACCCATCTAAGCAATGAAAAGGCAGCGGCTTGGCTCTGCCCCTGGCATTGCTGAAGTCCATGGGCGACGGTAACCACTCACCATCAGGTGGGCCGTATGCTCGTATGCCTACAAGGGCAATAAAAAAAAAATTAAATTATTTAGCATAGTGTTTATCTTTTTATGGAAGCATCTGAAAATCTTTACGATACATATTATTCATTTATTTTTGTCTGTGGTAAAACTAAAGTAAATTTTGCTTGCTTGGTAATGTTAGCTAAGCCGTAACATTGTGTTCTATTCACCAAATTATATAATATATTAGTTGCATTTTTATAATTTATCTTCAGGATAACATTTATTTGTATAGTACTTATTATGCATTTGATGTAATAAAGTAATAAGTGAAGAAATAAAAAAAAAAGCATTTTTAGTACTTATTATGCATTTGATGTAATAAAGTAATAAGTGAAGAAATAAAAAAAAAGCATTTTGTTGTATTTATTTCCATTTAGAAGATTTATTGTTGAACTGATGTAATAATCTAGCATCATTCTATTAATTTATATTGTATCCCACAAGGGATTATTTACATATCCAAGAACATGGGGATAGTCCCTATAATCGTTAACAGTTTCTGACATTTGACGCACAACCTGTGCTCTATGATTACATTCATAAATATATTTTTCTACATACTGTTTCTTCCAATCTTTATTTCCTAGCTGTGGATCTTTTTTATAGTCTCTTTTATACAATTCATGCCATAAACAATTGTCATCTATCATTGTTTTTAGTGCATTACACGTTTTGCAGAGACTTAAAATGTCCTCAACTGGTAAATTCAACAATATCTTCCATAAAATTTCTTCTGGTATTCCCACTAAGCTTGCACTAGGGTAACCATAATATTTAAGAATGCTGCTCTTTACGGGAGATATAATATTATTCTTAACAGTATGAGCAAAATTTTTTAAGTCACGAAACATACATGGAACATTTTCTACAGTACTTGATACAACATATTGAGTGATACGTAAACATGTAGAATGGGTCTCCATTTTTAAGCTTTTGAGGATAGCATTTATAATGGCTGTGTCCCCTAAAGGTGTCATAACAACTGTAATGGGTATATTTTGAAAACCACGCATAGCAAAGCAAGTTTCATTTGGACCATCTGCAGATTTATAAAACAGTTCACAATGATAATTTTCAGGAGGAATATTGTCTTTAGTACCGCCACTATCGTTTAAATGAATTAAATTATTCTCAATCAACATTGCTGTTAATAATCCACACAAAATGTCTATTTTCTCAATTGGTTTAGATTTTTTCCTTTCTAGAATACTTTTAATTATATTTTCCAATAATTTCGGCACTTTCTCAGTAGTACTTTCTTCAATCATTAAATCCATCATTAAGCTTCCGTTTACTTCTGTATCTGTTTGGTATTAGTACAAATAAATTATTTTATATTTTGGGTATAATGTGCCAAATTGATGATAATTTTAGTATTTTTTCAATACCAAGGAGGATTCTATTATTATACCTACCAAATACTACCAATATAACATAAAAATTTAGAAAAACAACAATACTAGTTCTAAAGGACTGCCATCAGACTCAAAATCCAATTTGACGTTGGGCCATATATGACATTGACATTACATAATGCCGAATCATTGTTGCCAATATTCGCTTGGGGCTAAAATTGAGCATTGTTCTCATTAATTTATATATAAAAAATTTAAAAGAGATTTTAACAATGTAGGCAAATAATATTTTTACTAACAAAATATAAATCTGGTTAAGACTAGGTGATAACATCTGTTTAACAAAGGATATTTATTTTTGACGTAAAGTCCGTACGTTTTTACTATTACGCTACTATTACGTACGTTTATACGTATTTTGCTAATACAATCAAGTCTATCATTGTCTCATGTGAAGCATTAACTTTTTTTATAGAAATAACTTTTTAATATCTTCTTAATATCAATTATTTTAAATATGTACAACATATTCAATGGATAGCACAGAAACTTTAGTTATACGTTTAATTATAAGTTTAGTTATTAGTTATAGCATACACTTTCCAATCATGTGTACGCTTTTATTAAAGCTGAAAAAAACGCAATTTAGAATATTTACAGGGGCGCTTGGGTGAATTCTACGAGTTAAAATTTATAAAGTCATGCGTAAATTGATAAATTTTAACTCCGATTAAAAGTTTCGAATGAATACCGATTGATAAAATAACTCCAGATACTTTATCAAAATTCCATTTAAAAAATTGGAACAATCTTGTCAAAAAAAATAATTATACCACATATCTGAGACTTTGAGCTCAAGGGCCAAGGTGGATAGAATTCACGTAGTAATGTCTACAGGCTCAACAATAAGAAAAGAGGCAAAGAAATGCATTTAGTATTCGTCCCTCAAAATTATTCAAAAAATTAACATATCAAGTGAATTTGCCACGAATAGTGTTGTCATCTAAAGGAATTAAGGAGAAACTATTACTTCAGACTGCAGAAAGTTGCTAGGATTATTTAGGCAACTTTAAAGGTTACTGGCAGTTCCTCTCTTGTCCAGCAAGATCGCAAGCCACTAGAAGTCACTGTACACAGTAGTATCAAGTGTAAATAATAGAAAATACTTGACGTCAGGCGTCAAGCAGTACGATGACAAAATAGTGAAGAGGCCGGCGAGGCGATGTTACCAGCCCATCAGTTCATCGTAGAACTCATCATAATAATACCTTTAGAACAAAGGTGAAAGTGTCATTGGCAGTGGTCGGAGTAGGTAGATTGATTTTATATACTTGCGTCCAGATATTATGATATGGGCTTGCCATTTTATCCGTAATGATTTTTTTTAATTGAAAAATTATTTTTGATCCTCATCGGATACAATTTCCATACTTATGAGATAACTAGCGACCCGCCCTCGCTTCGCTTCGGAAACATTAAAACACACATGAAACAAAAAATAAAAAATAAAAAAAAGTAGCCTATGTTCATCAGGGACAATGTCGGCTTCTAATGGAAAAAGAATTTTTCAAATCGGTCCAGTAGTTTCGGAGCCTATTCGAAACAAACAAACAAACAAATCTTTCCTCTTTATAATATTAGTATAGAAGTAACAAAAAACCCTGTCTAAGTTTTGTCTCATACTGACAAGCGTCATTTCTAATTCAACAGAAAGGGACAAAATGCGGTATAACTATTCTAAGGTGTTTTTGTATAAAATAAAATACTGATTTTTTTTCACCATTAGCTAGCACTGGTAGCGTAGATTAATATTATTAATACGTTTTTCACCTAAAACACAGATTCATGCTAATTTCAAAATTCTGGAACAAATATCACAATAAATATGAAGTTTCGGTATTTTGAAGGTATATCCATATTATCCTCTACATTTGATGTCAACGACCTTAAATCAATCAAAAATCAATCTACCTACTCCGACCTCTAGTCATCGGCTATAGACTACAAAGGCTGTCAATAGAAAGAATTATACGAGACGAGCCAATATCCAATACCTAGTTATTTGTTCACGAATAATATTATTTAATTGTTTATTGAACAATTAAATGATATTGGGTTTTTAGATTAGTAAAAATATTTGAAGACTGGTTCAAAACCCCTCGTTCAAATTTACCCCTCAACATAGTCTCGTGCTTAGGGTGGTTTTCGAACTAAACATTAATAATTAAATTAGGTAATTTGTGATCATGAAAGCTAAATAATTCGTAAAATCTGAAATAATAAAAAAACAATTAGAGGCGAGAATAATCTCTACAGTAGTTTTAATTAAACATATACCTATTGGCTAGAATCTTTGTTACTTTACTTATAGTATTACTTTGATTACATTAGCATTGAATATATTTGAAGTATCTAATTTGTGTAAAACATGACATAGCTAATATTAACTGCAATTTAATATGATGGGAATGTTTCTTCAATTTAATAGATACGGTCATCATACGATTGCATTATTTTGTTATTTCACTATATTGGTGAAGTTGGCACCCCTGGTATTAAGTGACCTTTAAACTTCACAACATGAATGCGGTCATTCACCCTGAACATGAGATCATTTTTATTTGATGGTCTTGTTGTCCCATCTTTCTTGGGACAACAAGACATCTCTCATTTAATCTTCTCTCTCTCAAGATCATCTTCATTCATGGTTCATTGAGAGATCACTATGAGTATGAATAATTATAACTACTACTATCATTTTAACAGTAAATGGTGAGTATTGTTAATTTTATATGATTGGCATATATTGTGGATAAAGATATAGCATATATTGTCTACATATTGACATCGTCGTGGCCTAAAGAACAAGACGCCTGGTGCATTCGTATCGAGCGATGCGATTGTGGCGGCGTTCGAATGCCACAGGCGGGTACCAATTTTTCTAATGAAATACGTACTTAACAAATGTTCATGATTGACTTCCACGGTGAAGGCATAACATCGTATAATAAAAATGAAACCCGCAAAATTATAACTTACGGATAAGTACCACCACCCTGCGTATTTCTGCCGTGAAGCAGTAATGCGTTTCGGTTTGAAGGGTGGGGCAGCCGTTGCAGCTATGCTGAGACCTTGGAATTTATATCTCAAGGTGGGTGGTGCATTTACGTAGTAGATATATATGGGCTCCAGTAACCACTTAATACCATGTGGGCTGTGAGCTCGTCCACGCATCTAAGCAATAAAAAACAAAAAAAGCAGAAACTTTGTTAAAAAACAACTAGATTTATATGAGTTGTTACCTATTGTGCCTGTGGCCTTGTAGAGACCACCAACGCCATCTAGTTTATATTTACTAACTTTGATTAATATGATAGGTTTTTAGAACTTAAAATATCCATCCAGTTCTGCAGCTAAACATACCACTGCTGGATTCAGGTAATAGGTAAGATGCATTATGTAATAATTGTAAAGAACATTGTGTACTTAACAAATTTGTCCTGATTAGTTATGTGTGCACTACTTATGTTACAAGCCAAATTTTTTACTAGTTGTTATTTATTGTGTATCTTTTCTTTTTAACATGTAATGTGTATTTTATGCCCAATATATAAATAAATACATAGACATTGTGTGTTACAGGTCAATTAAGTATAAAAATATTTTAATATTTTGTTTGTTTAGCTTTTGTTGATTAAAGTTTTCAGCTTTAATATTGAACATTTATTCACTGGACAAAACTTAATACTTTCATGTATTATATTTTAGTACAGAGTAATTTCGATGGTTTAAATGTGACATTCTTAAAAACCAAATTAATAAAAATTAATAAAGGCTATATTGCTGTTTTTGATGATATTGAAAAACCTTTTAAGGATATTAAACAATATAAAACACTGTGGTGTGTACAATACTTCACTATAACGTTAGTAGGTTGATTAAAATGATTTGCTTTAATTTAAACAATAGTAAATCAATAGCATTTAATAAAGGTATATTATTTACGCATATTCTAACGATACATACAGTAAGTTTTGTAATATTGTGTTCTGCTGAATGCAAATTGTGTTTCAAAGTTATTTCATTTTGAAGGTTTCAGGTTAAGTACAAGAGTTAAAGACGTTCTAAATTCCATAACAACAATAAAATTTTCAGAAATCAAGTATACAGGTGTTTGCTTACCAAAGTTATCATTGTTTCCCTTCTTATTAATGTTCTTCAATGAACCATCAAAGTTGTAATCCGAACTTTTATCATTGTCACTAGCCATTTAAAAATTGTATCTCTATAGTTAACGTAATTTTTAATATCACATTTATGATTTATCTCGAACATAAAAACTTTATAACGCAGTCTTGAAGAAAGTTATTTCCATTAAAACTAATGCTAAACTAATTACATACTCGACAGATAGTACATGTTTACACCCTCAAATCACAAATGCGTTCAAATTACATTCATTCTACTTCTATGAATTATTTCATGAACGTAGTTTTGGTAAACTATTAGTTTATTAAAATTAGGTAGCTCGTTGCTGTTTTGTATTATGTGCAAAGCAATAATGGTCACGCAAACAGCGTTTGATGTAAATAGTGCAAATATTCTTTTTAATTTCGATTTAGTACAAGTAATATCAATCAGTTATTGTTTTCGAACGTTTATTCATAATGTCAATCTAAGCATTCTTTACTCTTTGATCAAAAATCTACAGCTTGAGCTTATAGTCGCTGATATCTGACACCGTCCTGCCTGACATTCAAGACAATCCTGTGCTTGAAATAAATTTCAGAATAATTATCTAGAGTGTAATAAGTACCGTACCTTATTAATGGAGATTTCTCTAGCATAAAATAAATATTTACATGAAGGCAATACAAGATGTACATGCCTGCAGTTAAATAAAAACGTAAGGCCGAATCAAAATCTTGAGGTTGATAATTATGTTAAGCCTAAGAAGACGACATGCAAGCTGCTCTGCACGCGTTTTACGCAAGAGCATCCGGGTGATGGAAGGCCGGCTATCCTCGACCCACGCTGGTTCTGGCCCAGCGGGGTATTCCGTAGGGTAACCCACTCTAACCGGCGCCATCTAGGCGGGCTTCGGACAGTCTGCCGACCGAGAGGGCTGGCGGTTGTGGTGCCGACCACCGCCAGTCCGGCGTCCCGAGGGGGAGGGTGATGGGAGAGCTGTGCTCCGCACTAAACGCTTCACTTTCCCCCCTTTACCTTGTCATTAGTTCTGTCTCATGCGAGGTTTGGACGTTGGTTGTTGAGCGACAGGAGGTTTTAGTCAGTTCGACTCTGACATACCCCGCCCAGTATCCCCAGAAAAGGGCGGAAGTCCAGCGATTTCCTCCTTTCCTCCTGATCAAAAAAAAAAGCATACGGGAAGTCCACAACAGTGCAAAGTGGTATTTTATGCCTGGATAAAGATTTATTTTTTATAAATATAAATTAACTTTTCATCATTTCAATATATTAATACATATTTGAACTTGAATTTACAAACATCTAGATTTGCCTTCTTTCTTTCAACTTTTTCATCACATATCGAATAGTTTCTACTCTAAGATATAAACGACTAAGGAGGGTAGACCTAAGAAATACCACCTCAGTAATTTAAAAAATGTCCGCTGAAAGGGAACCAATAAGGTGGCGCCATCATAGCAGTAATTACCAGTAAGTGGAAAGATTTAAAAAGTAGCGAATATTGTTAGGTGTGCCTATCTCTACAGGTCTTTAAACTATATCGCGAAGCCGCTCCTATAAAGTTAGCTATACTGGTCACTGTTGAATCGAAAAAGTCTCAGCATCGTTACAACGGCTTCCCCACCCTTCAAACCGAAACGCATCACCGCTTCACAGCAGAAATAGGGAGGGTAGTGGTACCTACCCGCGCGGACTCACAAGAGGTCCTACCATCAGTAAAAGAATCGTAAGCGGGTTTTGGGAGATACCTACGGGGTTTTAATCGTTTCAACTTCCAAATGCCTTTGCGACTACTTATTGACCCATAGAAAAGGTTTTGCTTAAAAAAATAAAAATCTTTGTGAAACAATTTTCAAATTATTTAAATACAAGTTGTTTATTTAAATTTACTATATATTTTCTAAATCATGTTAAATATAAAGTGTTAAAAAAATTGGCGCTGATGGTGGTGAGGTGGTGAGCTGGTGATGACAAGGTATCACTGGTTAGGGTTCCAAAGTCAGAAAGCTCCCCGCGATACGCGCCATATCAAAAATGACCGTTTTCTACACAAAGCCCTTGACCCACCTGGATAACGAAAATTTCTTAAGATCTTGATCAAAATTTTTCGCTATGAAACTAAGGTGTAAATATTGACACTTGGTGTAAATTTATTGCTTATGCAAACTACACTTCGATCGCCGAATAATAAATAACCTTCATTAAATAAATTGTGTGTAAGCTACAATGCTAGTACAATGCTTGGATCACGATCGGGATGAAATCAATCGATTGGCTCTTCGGATCACATAGAGTAAATCCGATCCAAAAATTTATGGGGCATGCCCACGAACGAGTCATCGCTAAAACAAAAATCGAGACCATTCATTAATTTAAAATCGATTGATCGGTTTTTATGGTAAAACATTCTTTTTAAAACAGTTGTATCTTCAAATATGAGAAAGAAAAACTTCAGCTACACTTAGTTAAGGTAAAATTTAAATTATCACATTATTATTAGTTATGTTATTTAAGCTTAAAGTATCTTATTGTAAAACTAACTGGGATTCGTTTTATTTTTCCTATCCCCAATGTCAACAGTTCCGTTCAACAGAAATGTACCAAATGTCTAGTATTAGTCTCCAAGTCCAGAGGTTTGCTTAGTTGTTTTCTCGTCGTATGGTTATGACTGTTCCCAAAGCTCTGAAAATAAGTTACGGGTTGAAGTTTTTTTCAGTAAGTTTTGGTCAGGATATCGAAAAAAAACTCATTTTGTGTAACGGCTGTCCTACCATTTAAACCTTGATGCTCGATTGCCACGTGGAACAATACGCAGGACAACAATTGATATTTAAACTTTTTATTTTATCGGAACTATGTCTATTACTCACCTCAGAAGCTTAAAGTAAAAATACCTTACACTCGATTTTAAAAAATTTCAACTCGAGTTACTAGAGCTAAAATGATTGAACTTGTCTCATTAATTAGTTACAGTACATCACTAGGTTGCATGCACCAAATTCGTGCGAATTGTGAATTTTCAACAGAATACAGAATTTAGTTCATTGTGTTGTGCATCAATAGGAGTTTATAAGTGAACTGAATTAAAATAAAGTAAACAAGTTTTATAAAAGTAAAGTACCAATTAAAATAAGAAATTTGTTATTTTGTGGTGATAATTATTTTTCTTAATCACCATACAATCTCAACAGTTTGCTGATGTGATAATTCTTGAAATGTCATCGTATATGGCAGGTGTTTTTGATTTAGATTTAGATGTGGATACAGTTACAGTAGCAGATTCAGATGAAGATGATATTATCGATGTCGATGAGGTACATACTCACGTTTGTATATTTGACGGACTCTCAATACTTAACCTAAAACCTTGTTCTAAATTCAATTGACTGTCAAGGATAAAGATTCGTCGCAGTACGTACTTACAGTTTATGAGCTGGTGTTGTTTTTGTTCATCTTGAAGAAGTTAAATTATTTGACAATTGTTGCCAAATCTTACACTATCCTATAACGTTTTATTTTAACATAAACAGAGTTTTTGTCGTTGTTTTGAATAGCTTCCTGATTGTTGTATAATATCTATTATTTTTCTGAAAGGTGGACTATGAACCAGAATTACATGTGAACAGTATTGTGGAGTAAGTATTGTATTCACTTAGTATAATTGATCAAAAGACAGATTAATTTAATAAAATGATTTATACCTAACACTAGGGCAGAAGGATCAGAAACGATTCAACTTTGTGAAGATAATGTGAATCCAGGTCAATGTAAACGTCTTGGTCCTCAAGACTTTGAATTACGAAAAGTACTTGGAAAAGGAGGATATGGAAAAGTTTTTCAAGTTCGTAAAATCACAGGGCAAGATGCTGGTGCCCATTTTGCTATGAAAGTTCTTAAAAAAGCTTCCATAGTTCGAAATCAAAAAGATACTGCACATACCAAGGCTGAAAGGAATATATTGGAAGCTGTAAAGGTTGGTGAACATTAAATACAAAAATTTGAAATTAAATTTCAAAATTGTAGTATTCAAGTTGAATTGTGATCTTGATAGTCTACCTCTGTATAAATTCTGGTTAAAGTAATACAATACTGTGAATATCAATAGCATCTATGGGTATTGTAAAGGAAAGCAGGCATATTAAATTCATTCATTTCATTCATGATTCATAGACCCCTTTGTTGTATCCCTTTTGTTCTAACCCAACTGCTGTTAAGAGTCAACCTAGCCTATCACAATGGGAAAGCTGCTACCCACTTGAAATTGAATCAGAATCCATCACTGGTTAATGATAGAAATGGACAGATTTGGAATCTACCTCTTCCAACCTACAGTATTCCCTGTCTGATCCCTAATAATTATCCAAAATTGTAAAGTTTACTATATGAAATGTTATGATATGAATACATTTTAAACAAGAACTGGTGTACTTAACACCTAAACCTGGAATACCTATATACTTGAAAATACTCAACAACAATACTTACACCAACTGAATCTGAACTCACAGTACAGTAGTCTGGATTACTAATCAGTAGAATAAAAGAAAAATATAAAATACAGCCAAAATATAAGTTCATTAAACTCAACAAAAACTTTTCACAATAAAGTAATTTTTATGTTTGGTACTCTGGCACATAAATAAGTATAACAAATTTGTATAAAAGGCCATAAGTGCTCATTTTATACCAGATTCAGTTATTAAGCTTAGTGGGAATTAAGATATTGTCCACAAATATAAAAAATAATCTGAAACTACATTTTTGATAGATGATAACTATAGATTCAACAGCTTTAAGGCTGAAGATGCTTATACACCTAATGAATATAATCTTACAATGATTATTGTGATTGTGGGGTATTTCAAGATTAAAAATAATCTAGCATTGAATCTGTTAGTTCTGCGGAAGAAACTTGTGCTTTATTAAGCAAATTGTATACATGTATAAGCTACCAATGGAGTGATTCTAATAATAATGATAAAAATATGATATAGTATGTAGAAATATGAGATATAGAAGAGTGGGTGTGTAATGGGACTACCTAGCTACATTTCTCTCAGATGCCTACATTATAATGGTTGAGATATTATGGATCATTATATAATATTACTTTCACCACTATGTTTCTAACTCAGTCATTTTTAAACATAGATTCATTTTCTTTACATTATATTCTTGCTATATTTAATTCAGAATAACAAGTTTCAAAAATAATATGTCAAAATTCTAATTAAACTGATACTGTAGAAAAATTGCTCAATCTAAAAGCTCTTCTTATGTGGACCTTGTTTTCAAAATTAGCTTTATTTACTTATAAAATTAAATTATCTCTTGTAATATGTACTAAATAGACAATAAATACAAATGTAGGCCAAAATGGGGCAAGAATCTGGGTTTGGAGCATAAGTGTTCTTTTTAACATATTATGTCCAGAAGTAAGATAATGAATTTCTAAGAAAGCACTATAACCAGCATATACACATCATTGTCGTTTGTGTTTTAACTAGTTGACATCAGGTGTGCAGTGAACATGACTGCTTGCATAAACCAAAAACTACAAAAAAAGAAAGGTATAAAGTGACAGAAATTGATTCTAATTCTGTGAAGTAATCATCATGCGTTAAAATAAAACTTGCCAAAAGTTATAAATCTTGTATAATTACAGATAATTTTAGCAAAAGTTGCAAAATTTCAAAGTGAAGGATAATTATTATTTATATGTAACAGAGACTTCACACTTTATCCCCATACGTCCCAATACATAAACACAATTTATTTATTAAATTTTATTAATATTTATTTTCTTTTGCAGCATCCATTCATAGTAGAACTAGTGTATGCTTTCCAGACCGGTGGAAAGTTGTACTTAATTTTAGAATATTTAAGTGGTGGAGAGCTTTTTATGCACCTTGAAAGGGAGGGGATTTTCCTGGAAGATACAGCCTGGTATGTAATAATATAATACAGATTGGATGTTGAGTGCAAAAGAACTGTTTTGACTCAGTTTCTGCATTTGGAATGTTTAGAATGTAATACTTCAATGACAAATAGTATTCATTTTCTAAGCATGCCAAGCAAACTACTTATCGTTTATGAGCCTATTTTGCGCTTGTGCTAGTAACAGGCGAATTTTAAAAATACAATAAATTTATAATTTGAAACAATTTTTCCATCACCATTTAATTTATGTTGTCATATCAGAAATTACCAGCTGTGGTGGTTGTCTTCAGTTTCAGTTCTGTTACACCTGATATTCATTATGCCATGACTCATGTGTATATACTTATTACTTTTAACAACTTTCAGTTTCTACCTATCAGAGATTATACTGGCCTTAGAACATTTGCATAGCTTAGGAATAATATATCGTGATTTAAAACCTGAAAATGTACTACTCGACGCTCAAGGACATGTCAAATTAACAGATTTTGGATTATGTAAGGAACACATCCAGGAGGGTATTGTAACCCACACATTCTGTGGAACCATCGAATATATGTGAGTTATCTCTAAATTCGAATTTTAAGTACAAGTAATATTATCAAACAAAAAAAAAACTACTAACAAACTTTTCAGGGCCCCAGAAATTTTAACTAGAAGTGGCCATGGTAAAGCTGTTGATTGGTGGAGTCTAGGAGCATTGATGTATGATATGCTGATAGGTCAGGTATGTTTGATCAATTTTGTCATAATTTACCAGATAATCATCTGCAGTCATCTTCTTTTTCCAATTCACAGTAAGCTTATAACACTGCTTGAATGCTGTAAATTTATCATCATTAAGAATTTAATTTGGTGTTTGGTGTTTCTAAAAAAATAATTTTATCAACCCTTCCAATGCACACTTGTTCCATCAACATGCATGCTGAGTCAATGACGTTTTTCAAATCGTTATATCAGTCGGCAAATGTGCATATTTTTTTTTTGCGAGACTCGTTTTTTATTCAGTTACCCACATTTGACGGCCTTAATTTTATGTAAAAAAAAGAACATGAAATGTCAATTCGCTCAAAGTGAGGCATGTCCGAAAATTTAGTTTAAAAAAAACCGTCAGAGATTTTCAAGAGGAAGGTTTGTAGATGCGAAAAAAATACAGTGTCGATTAACTTTAAAAAAAAAAGTATATTTATTCAAAGACTTGAATTGAAGCATTTTCGTAGTGAAAAGTGGAAAAAAATCAAATTCTATTGCGAATTATTTAATACACATGTTTACTATTTAATTAACTAAATAAATATATATTTAGTTTATATTTACAATTTTTTTTAAAAAGAAAAACATGTATGGAAACTTGATACGGTAAGCGATACGTTTTTAGTGTACTGTACGTTGTATAGCGGACTTACTGTTAGTGTTACTTAGGTACATTTCTTATCTGAAGTCCCTAAAGTGATTCTAACTGCAGGTATAACTTTTTCGCCAAATACTTGATCGGTCAATTACGAGAGCGAGCATTTAATGCGCGTCGTCTGCTATTTTCTGCATCTATCATCACTCATTCCTCGTCATGGCTATTAATGGCTTCTTCGGCTATTTCTTCCGCTTAATCTTCATCTTCATTAGACATATTTCATCAACATTTTCGGTGTCCGACTAAGCGAGTAAAACGCGCTCAATAAAATTCGTTCCTCATTAAATGCAAAAAAAACTATTAGCGTTTTCTATCAAAATGCACTTTCCTGTTAAAATAGAACACGATATATCGGACACAAAAAGTGTCTTATTTTTAACGCATTAGTGCACACATGGATCAAAACTACTCAATGTCCTATTCTGGTGGCTGTCCTCGGCATTCGGACATGATACTGAATGACAGTATCAAGTTTTATGATACAATCGGCGAAAGAAAATGTTCCTGGTCAAAACGACCCAGTGTGCACTCAAAGGGCTAATGAAACTGCACTTTATATTTTTAGTTCTAGTCCTAATCAATTTTACACTTCGTCCCGTCATACACGATGTTCTTTAAAAACTACTTGCAAACACAAATCACCATATAGTAGATATATAAAAATATTAAATAGGGCTATAATATTGTTAAAGTTATTAATATTGGAAACCGGACACATTTGTACAGCAACACATACATACTCAAAGAAATTATATTCTAAAAAAAAACAATATTTATTGTCTGTTACAATACTATATTACTATAATATAATAAAAAATACAATATGTTGCTATTTTCTTTTTATTAGCTTTGCTGACAAACTTGTGATTAAAACGCAACCGTCGCCCTTGCAATCGCAATGTTAATACATTGTTGACAGGCTACCACCAACCGTGAGCACGCATGAACACACTTCATAATTTGTTAACCTTCATTTTAGATAATAATATAAAATAGATAAATGCAGATGAATTTGTATGGAAAAATACAAGGATGCATTCCTAACCCAGGAATTAATTTTAATGCACAAAGTCTAATTTAATTAAACTTGACCTTGATATTTGTTGTTAGGTAGTACTTAATGAATTTTTTTCTCGCAGCCACCATACACTGGAGACAATCGTACGAAAACCATAGAAAAAATATTAAAAGGGAAACTTATGTTACCTGCCTACCTCACGCAAGACGCTCGTGATTTAATCAGACGTCTAATGAAGCGTTCAGAGACTCAGCGCCTGGGAGCCGCCGGGGCAGCGGCTGTTCGGGGTCACGCTTTCTTCAAACACGTACATTGGGATGATGTATTTGCTCGAAGATTAGAACCACCAATAAAACCAAGATTAGTAAGTTGTATACCTAATATTTTTCTTCTCTTTTTAAACAGTAAATGCAAGGAAATTGTACATGATGTACAAAATATTTTTAAATAAAATATTGTCTGTATTTGTGTTTATTAATACTCTTAATTTTCCAGACCAGTGAAGATGATGTATCACAATTCGACACAAGATTTACTTTACAAACACCAATTGATTCACCAGATGAATCTACTTTAAGTGAAAGTGCCAACTTAATGTTCCAGGTATTTGCAATAAATATTTGTTTAGCTAGTTCTTTAACAACTGTTTTTCTTTTGCCTAAATGGCACCATGTAAGCTCACTCCGTCAGAACTAGTGTGATCCGTAAATGCGGTCCTCCATCAACGTCAATAAGATTCTTATGCCATTTACACCTCGTCTCCTTGGGTCTCCTTTGCTGATTCCCAAATAGACATACTGGAGCATCCGGCATGGCGTCTCCGAAACATTTTGGATGTTAGGTAATTCGGACAAAAATATTATCCTGGCCCCCGTGCCGACGTGTTGGTGCAGAGAGAACGCCCTCTTTCGCCCCTACGCCTGCATCGCCAAGATGGTGCACTTGATGCCAAGCGTCATGGCTGCTATAACGGTCTTTGCGGTCATTTGTACGTACACGATTTGATACGTCTTATTTATTTCGGCCGCAATGTACTAGTGCGTCGAGATTTGAATGATTGGGCGGTCGTTATTTCAATGAATTAGATACTAGGCTCGTGTCTCAAGGTGTGTAGTGACATTCACGCGAACTTAGTGAAGATATTAATGAGAGTTAGAGTTAGAGTGCCGGGATATAGGGTGGGGTGCTTATTGCCAGCGAGTAGGTAGACTTAGTCGCTTCTGACCTCAAACTCGGGTCACGGCTGCATTCAATTCGCGTACCAACTGTGCAAACCCTTAATGATCCCAAGTCTAGTTGTCACTATCTTTTTTTTTTATTGCTTAGATGGATGGACGAGCTCATCGCCTACCTGGTGTTGGGTGGTTAACAGAGTCCATAGACATCTACAACGTAAATGCCGCCATCCATCTTGAAACATGAGTTCTAAGGTCTCACTTATAACACTAAAACGGCTGCCCCGCCCTTCGAACCGAAACGCATTACTGCTTCACGGCAGAAACAGGCAGCGTGGTGATATCTACCCGTGCGGACTCCCAAGACGTCCTACCACCAGTATATCTTTGTGATTTATGCGGAATGTGTAATGTTCCAGGGATTCACATACGTGGCGCCGTCTGTTATGGACGAGATCCACAAGCCCAGAGTTATAACGGCTCGTTCTCCTCGTCGTCCGAGACCGCATCATAACTTTACTATCCCGCCCGCCGCCGCTGCCCACAATCACACTCACGCTCAACAAGAGGACCTCATGGAAGTTCAAGGTTTACCTATATAGTAAGTAAAATATAGAAAAAAAAACTTAGGTACTGTTGTATTAATTTAAGGTGTTCTGTATCCCATATGAGAATTAAATGCGGGTAACAACTCACCTATTCACATTTGCCTTATATACAGCTTGTAAAACTTTATATTAGAGAGAAAATAAAACTATAATATATGTAACGGCGACTGCATGAAGAATTATTAAAACGGTATAATTAGATAATCCATAGTTAAGTATTTTCCTGAACTGATATTTTAACTAAAGTCTCATTGTGATATGGAACACATGTTGTGCTACAATAAAGTAATATATTTTAGCTAATCGTTGAGAAATTAATATTTCTCATTATTCTTAAATTAAGGTGAGTGTCCCTCTTGATGATTAAGCTTTCCTTTGAAATTAATTGTGTAAGTATGTATACCATCGATCGTATAAAGTTTATTTCATTAAAGACATCTTAACTCCTAGTAACAGGGACGTTAAATTAATATTGTGTTTCGTTTAAAATATTACCAAAATGTAAAGGTGAAAGTACTTTTTAATCGCACAAAAATGGTTAAATGAAAATCCTTTCTAATTCGGTGGCGAGGGTAGTTTTATAATCACGAAAAAACTATTCACAACGCTGTATGATGTCGACACACGTGATAACGTCACCGCCATAAGAAGTGCGTGCGTGTGAGAAAGATCTTGAAAATATTGTTGGTTTCATCATTTTAAGACTAATTTTGATGCAATTAAAAAAAAAAACTTCACTTTAAAGATTTTGTTTTTATTCATGTCGTTTCGTGTAAAACAACGAACAAAATGAAACATCCATTTTATTATTGCTTGGAAGTATTTTATAGACGCATCTCTTTGTTATAGATATGAATGATAAGTGAATTGTCACAAAATCCAGAGTACCTATTATTGTACTGACATTAAACTGTTTATTTTACAGCAATAAATATTCGAAATTGAAATGAATATAATTAACACATCAAGAGGTAGATACTAAAATAAAACATTTAGATGAATTAATTATTTAATAAGAACGAGTGCTGCCGAATCGGTCAATATCGAAGATATTTTATTGACATCAAATATTGTTTGTGAACGAGTTGTAAACCTTAATATTGTAAAATAAATTATTTATATGTTTAATTATAAAAAAAATTTCTTTCGCATACTAAATAATTATTTCTATCTCACCAAAATCGCCACTGTATTTCACTTAATTTTGCTTGTTAAATTCATGTGATGAATCCTAAGCAATCTTTAGTTCATACAGGAGTTAGTTTACACATCACACCAATTACCATTTTCCCGTCTATGTTAGATTTTATCATCATTATAAGTTTGTTTACTGCCAAGTTTCATTTTTTTATTTAACTTATGAATTTCATATCAACCATGTTATCAATTCAATATGTGTGCAAATTATTTTTACACTTTAAAAGGCCTTTAACAGGGTGAAAAAAACCTATCGCGTTTTCGTAACTTCTAAATATAGCAGCGGTGGATCGTTTTTATCTGATTACGTAGATATTTTTGAGTCAGCAGAGTAGCCTTTATTATTCGTTGAAATTGTTTTGAGCACTGCCAAAATATTATAAACCATCGAATATAAAAACAGATTATTTTCGTCCAGTGGAATGAATGCTTGACTCTGAAGCTGTGGGCTATTTATTATTTAAGCGTTTTTGAAGATGCAGGCTGATTATAAAACCCTGGAACGTTTCTCGCTTAAGATGCACTGAGATTTGGTTTCACTAAATCATTTAGGTTAATAAAATCCCGAAAAATATCTATAGCAAATACATAAACACATACTTTATTTTGTGATAAATTTTTGATTAAGTAAAGGTTGTAAGCGTACTCGAAAAAAATCTCTTAGATTACCCGCCTTAGCTAAGAAACTATTATTAGCGTGCCCTTTATGACAATTATTTTTTTACTTGACTATGGGGCTATTCAAGCTATGCGCGAACGGTTAGATTGGCTCACGGTCTCAACCTGAGTACTAGCCCTAGCAAGAGCATTGCCTCACAGAATTTACTACCGGATCGGAATCGCGACCCAATGAGAAGATCCGGCGAGAAACTCAGTAGGTTGTGTCTATGGATTAATTCGTTTGTCGAACTCTTCGTCGAACACAGAACACCTCACGACTTCGCGGCAGAAAAATTCCAGTCCACTCGCAATTATAATAGCAATTATTAATTGTAATGCGTAAGTGGCTATTATTGATCAATAAGTGCTTGAAAATTGTTTTAAGTTCTAATTTTCACAGATTACTTAATAAAGAGTATATACTTTTGGAAGTGTGGCGATTCGTGAAATGCTAAAACTAACATTCCCGATTAAAAAACGCGTTTCCTTTTAGTAATGCAGTGTAACACAGTTTCACCTGTCGCTACCTCGCTTGCTGTCCTGCGAGGCGGTCAACAACGGCATTCACTTATGACACTAAGTGAATCCCGTTCTTAACACTAATAAGTTTTAGTGCTTGTTCATTGCGGATTTAGAAATCATTAACGCGCGGCTTAGTAAATAAACGTTATTTTTAGTTTACTTTATGATCGTGTATCGTCCTACTGCGTTCGGATTCGGGAACGAATTCATTAACCGCGATTGTATTGAAAGATTAAAAATTGTTTTTATTCTTACACATTGAAAGTTTTCTTTAAAAAATCAAATAGGTAGGTACCTACCATCTGAGATTTAAAAGTATTCTTCATTTCGTTAATGTCATGGACATTGACATCCAAGGGATTAATAAGCTAAACGGCGGGTTACATTTTAGAGCAACGCAAAATTCGGATTTTTTTCAAGAAATAGCAATATTGAATTACCGTGATATGTCTGATAAAGAAAAAAAACCTTTTCATTATTGTTGCTGTGTGAAGTAGCAGTTTGGTTAACTGAAGTGTTTGGTAGATTTAAGAGAACATTGATATATCGTTATAGGTTAGTGTGAGAGTAAACAATAAAATTATTGAACATCTTTTATGTATATTTTATTCAATCATAAATTTACATAAAAATGTAAACGAAGCTTATTAAAGACATAATCAAATAAGACCTTTGCGTCTTGTTGTTAGAGTACATACGTTATAATAATATCAACGTCATTGGCTACTAGTTTGTAAATGTAAAAGAAATTGTAGGGCGCGTTGCGAGCGCCCAAAAGAGGATAATATCTTCCAGCCTTCTACTGCAAAGTACCAACGGTTCCCGTGTGAAAGTAAAGATCAGCTTCATTCCAGGGCTATTGTGGCTTCAACCTCATGACTCGAGATTGGCAGCCAGGTTCGAATTGTGCTGCTCATGGTTTGCTGTATCCGTTGAAAGCCAGATTGGTAACTCGTCTATTCATAACCCTAAATCCAAATGATTTTAATGTAAATTACGAAAATATCACTGACCGATATGTACACTTAGTTATTTTCAATTCCAAAATGTGTCCGTGGAACGTATATAATTCCATCAGAAGTGTAAGCCTCTTACTAATTGCTATTTATTTTTGCCTAGATTTTAATAATAGTTTCCAGTCGTTATTTAAATACGAAATATATTATTATACCAGTATAAATACTAAAAATGTATGTGGTAAAATTTATAATCAATATACCTACGTACTTACCTATGTATGATTTCGTTTTATTATAAACAAGTTACCGGATGATATTTATAATAATTTGATAGCAGTGAAATGTTCTAACCCCCGTAATATTATTATGAAAAGAAATAAAATATTAACTTGTTACCATGCTTCATGATTGAAATAAAAGGTCTTTTTTATTTTGTAAATGTAGTTTTATTGAGCATTTATTAGTTTTCCCACAACATGTTTTTTCTTACGTATAAATACGGTAATGTGAATAACGCTAAGAACTTCGATGTCAAGCACGGCTTAAGAAATCAGGCCCTCGCCTTGATTTTGGTTCATGAGATTGGTGTTGCTTAGTTTTTTTACTCAATTTGGATTTGTTAAAAGACTCACTAAGCACAATGATTGAGAATTGTATTACAGTTTTGAATGATAGTCACAGCCTCACAATGCCTTACAATGAATGTATCGATCCGTTTATATTTCACCTTATAAGTTCCTTCTGAAAGCATGATACTTTTTATAGATGCCTTCACTACAAACCTACCAGATGGAACTGTTTTACCACTGCAGCAAAAAGCTTTCTTCAGACTGCCCTGTGGCTTTAGGGAGCTTTTAGCCCTTTCACTACTATCGGCGACTATATTCACTCGCCACAAAACGCCACCTGTACACGATGGGTGACTATAGTCATCGGCCGAAAAATTATAAATACACTTTCAGCACGGAGCACGTTGCCTACAAAACAGTGCAACAAGACCTGCCGCAGCGAAAGGGTTAAGAGTCAAAAATGCATCTACTTACCTCACCAAATCAAATCTAGTTCTGATGTTCCAGCTTTGCAGCATGATGCAAAGCCCCACATCTGTAAAGTCTAAGATAGAGTAGGGTGGTTTCTTAGAATTATGGCCGCGGCATACGTGACGGGTTTTTATACGAATGAGACAGGAAGTTTTGCAGAAAGAACATCGTTTCATACAAAATGTATATGATAGAGCATATTTCACGGAGACAGGACGGGACAGGAACGTGGCACTCACGGGACGTACCCTGTCCCGTCCATGATTCCGCTACGTATGCACAGTCACTCCGTTCGTTCCGGAGAGAGAACTAGTGACGTCTTGATCATGATATTTTCCTGTAAAGAAAAACTTGGCATTCGAAAATACTGATAAAATTGAGTCTGCTCATCCAGAAGTTCTTTGTAGATAGTGTGGTATTCTCCTTCTTTTTTCTCTATTCTGCCATGCAGGATGTACAGAAAATCTCCTTTTCTTGTTCACGGTCATAGCTACCTCGTCATCTAGAGCATTAGTAATTAAAGCCAATTCTTGAAATGAAAAATCCATCGTTCCTTGTTCACAACACTAGCACATTAGACCCGAGTCACTGTAGCAATGTGTATGCATTTATATCACTTTCCCGTCCCATTCACATCCCGTCTGAGGTAATATCTTGTTATGTACGCAGCAGCCTTTGGTGCCCATCATACTATCTACTAGAGATGGTTTTCATTATATTCCTTTCAGGTCAAACTGTATCATTCGAGTGGCATGCGCAATGTCCTCCTCATGTCTACTAGCCAAACTGCATTTGAACAAACTATAAGAAGAGCAGGTATCATTACTTTCATAAAGGATATAAACGACAAAAGCACTATTAACAATTTAAATTTTTAATCTACAAAATATATGTCATTTCATTACATGTTTCACAGATTAAATATATATGGCAATCACTGGTATCCTTAATTACAGTGAATTGTGGATCCGATATACAAACAGAGTTATGTTTATCCAAGCATTTGAAGATATGTTCTTTGACTTCTGATGTTTGCATTGATGTCTTTATTTGAACGTTGCAACTGGGACATTTTAAACAAGAATTAACTGACATAAAGTTGTCTCTTTGACAAATTGGACAAACAATTACATTATCTTGCTCAATTTTTGACCAGTCAATGTTGTCGTCCATATGTGTTTTTTGGTATTCCTCCAACAACCTAAATTATAAGACATTTATTAGAAAAACTGTATAAATATTAAAGTTGCTTCGTAATAATAATCTTAATATAAAATATGCAAATAATTTAGTTCATATTCAGCAGTTTTGTTTACTATCACAAGACCTTAAGATAAAATGATCACATTTGTTTAACTTACCACTCCAACTCTTCCTGAATAAGTTCATTTTTTATTTCCTGTAAAATATTGTCTTCAATTTCTAAAATATCCTCTGAGAAATCTATCATTTCCTTATATAGTTCCTTTAATACATTACACATATTATCCTTTTCAAAAGTTAATTCGCGAAATTTATCTTGCAGCGTTCCACGGCATTTTTGTACCTTGTTTCTATAGTTCTGTAAGTAAAGTAGTTATAATGTAAAACAGAAATTTCGAAAAGATTTGAAGGAAGAAGGCTTCAATTTAATCTTCAATCATTTTGACTTCAGTTTGAGCTTTCTTCCGATTTCAATAAATTGATAATTTTTTTTATGAAACTGAAAAACAATAAAAGAAATTACTACATACATACTATGAACGGCAAGTATAATGTTGACAATTTTTATTATCCTTTCAAGTGCCTACCTGCCTATAACTTTGGTGCATTTAATATGGCTCTAACCACTAACGTACCTTGCGGAGCCTCTCTTTTATTTGTACAGGCGACTGCTTAGCATTAGATGAAATATTTTTAAATTTAGGTGAAGAGACTTTGTCTAACGAACACATTTTAAAAATAAAATGAGACAGTGAGAAATGTTGCGATTCACTAGAAGTACGGTACTTAAGTGTATAATCTATGTACGGTACTTATCCAATGAAGTAGGAAACTTATTGAAATGAAACGTCAACCAAAATTTCGTGCCGCTGTGACGTCATCTGGCCACAAAACATGGCGGCTTTAGTGCTGTACAAAAGATTTAAATGTTATCAGGTTTTATCGATAAACCTTCTTGGCTCATTTTATTTTAAATATTGTTGAGTATTATTTATTTGTAGAATTTATACTTTAATGGGAAGTAAGTAGGTATATTGTTATGTGCAAATATGATATGATTTAGATGGGTGAAATCTAAGACAAGTTCGTCCTTCGAATTTGCCAAGTAAACGATATGATGATTTTTAAAAGTTGCTACACTGATTTTATAAAGTTGTCGTTTGTCGCAAAACATAAAGATATGGCGTAGTTCAAAGCCATCAGCCCATTTCTAGCATGCTAAATGTTATCGTATTTTGAGTACGTGTTTTTCTTAGACTATTACAATCTATTTTAATTGTTTTGCTGACTCTAAAGTCCGTAACATACTACCGCAGCGCACCCCAAGGAAGGTGCGCCGCACCATTTGAATCACTTTCGCTTGAGAGTGATTCAAATTTTAAACTTATCAAGGGACCGCGTGAAAAAAAAACACCTACAGAACATTTATTCATTAATTACAAACGTCATTCCTTGTGACTTCCTCTCTAAAATCACTTAATTATTAAATATTTAACAAATTTACAATAGTGTTTTACTCACTGCGGAATAAAACTATTTTATTTAAATAGTTCCGAAGAGATTTTGTCGGTAACCTTTTTCCCGAAATATCTAAACAGAATGTCTAAATATGTTTTGATGACATATTTTAAAGTGGTATTTATGATTAGTGTCATGATCAATAGATTCCGACCGAAAAATGGATTTTTCGGATGAGGGCTCCATAATGAATTTAAATACATATAGATAATAGTTTTAGGACATCGACTTTCTTGAGATCCTATAAAATACGTTTTAATTATTATTTTTGTATGTTTTAAGCATGATCAATTATGAAATTTTATATAATCAATCATATTAAATCGATATCATAGTCAATAAATAATGTACAACCCAAAACAGACGGCCGAACTGACGTGACAATGACATTTGGCGCGCTAAACATGGCGGATTTTCGGCCTCATTAGACGGAGACGGAGATATTTACGTATATTCATGTTTCATTTTATGTACGCACTGAAATACTGTTATATTGTTTTCCTGCGAGTTAAAGTGCTGAGTAAGAACGAGATAGATATATGTTTATGTATGTGCCTTCAAAATGGGTGCTATTTATATAAGCAATTGTACGTATAGAACAATATGTCGTGTCCCTACTATATAGGTCTATGTACTTATCAGTTCAAAATAACAAACAATTTTTATTTATGAGCAAGTTTGAAACTTCACCAACTTCAATTCTCAAATATATTAGGTCTATAATCTATGACTTCAATGATATAGCGCCAAAATTGTCAAAAATTTTGCTTTTCCACATGGACAAGCAAAAGGAACACAACATTTTGGATGAATTTTAATAAAATGGATTTAATAGTTTGTGATTTGTACAAATTTTTTATTTTTTTATTGCCGTTGTAAGCAGATGAGCATACGGCCCACCTGATGGTGAGTGGTTACCGTCGCCCATGGACTTCAGCAGTGCCACGAGCAGAGCCAAGCCGCTGCCTCTCCACAAGCCAATTTTTTTTATTTTTTTATTGCTTAGATTTTAGATGGATGGTCGAGCTCACAGCCCACCTGGTGTTAAGTGGTTACTGGAGCCCATGGACATCTACAACGTAAATGCGCCACCCACCTTGAGATATAAGTTCTAAGATCTTAGTATAGTTACAACGGCTGTCCCACCCTTCAAACCGAAACGCATTACTGCTTCACGGCAGAAATAGGCAGGGCGGTGGTACCCACCCGCGCGGACTCACAAGAGGTCCTACCACCAGTAAAAAGTTTGAAAAAGGACATGTCATTGCGCTCGGGAAACACCGTGGAAGGGAGCTCACTTCAAAGCCGGACGGCACGTGACAAAAATGATGTCTGGAAACGCACTGTGGATGAACGCAGTAGCTCCAGGTAGTATGGATGAATTCTATTCCGGTGGCGGGCGGTCCGATAGTGAAAACGAGATGATGGAATCATCTCACACAATTCCTCAGAGCACTCCCAATGGTACATACAGTACAAAACACAGAGAGAAGCGAAGTCCCTACGCAGACCCAAAGATTCCAAACGATCCTTGAGAATGGGATTATCGACAATTTGAACGGCCCTCTTCTGTATGGAGCCAAATGGAAGTTGCTGGTATTTGGGAGCCCCGGCCCAGAGATTGGAGCAGTACTCCACGCGAGGCCAGACTTGTGCTTTATAAAGTAAAAGCTTTTGTCCAGGTGTTCGCTCTGTTGAGGACTGCCAGCATTTTAGACACCAACTTAGCTTTGCATTTCAAATGATTCCGAAATTGGACATCGCTCGAAATGTCGACCCCAAGTATCTCGATACTCTCGGAAGGTTACCCGCAACCTTGGAATCGCGGCGCCATGACAAAGGGGTCCTTCTTCGCAGTGAACGCGCAACCTTATGTCTTCAACGGGTTGAATTGAACTGGGTTCAATCAAAATCAAACCCCATTCGGAGATTAGCCCCAGAGAGTTCTCGACTTTAGATACAAGTTTTGATCGTCTCTCCTGCACCACGCTCCAAGAGAGACTCTGATGGCTGATATATCGCGTATCCTCCGTGCTATTATCCGCATAGCAATGCCATAAATAGACAGCATGTCATTGATATACAGGATAAAAATCGTGAGGGAGAGCACCGAGCCTTGTGGAACGTCAGCGTTAATGGTCATAGGAGCTTCGTAAAAGAACGAAGTGAAGTAAGGTGAGGTATTCGTTCCTTGCATTGCCGTCAAGAAGATCAGCGTCGGTGTCTTTCAGTCGATGTACTAATGGGCCAGGCAACGCAAAGTATGTAGGTAGGACCGGTACACAAAGAACGAATCGCGCTTTTTCACTTTGGTCTTTTATGTACAACTAGCCCAAGCACAAGTTGGGAAGAATCCAACTCGAGTAAGCTCGTGCTAAACAAGCACGATTCGAGTTGAGTCGAGTTGATCGTCGCTATCTTGACACTTGACAGTTAATTTTGACAGCTACATGGTGCATAGTCGAAAAAAACAATGTGTGAGAGTTAAAGTAAAAATATGACGAAGTCAAAAAGTTGATGGATTTTTGTTATTTTACTTAGTTACTTAGTTATAGTAAGAATTTCAAAAAAAAATCTTCCTTCAAGAAACCACCATGAACCAGGTAGAAAAAAGAATAGTGCGCTCAGAAAAGGAGACAATACATTCTGGGCATTTCATGATATCACAATTTGAAGCAGAAGCTCAAGATGATTATGACGACTTGGTAACCGTTCCTGACGAAGAACAAAATACTCCGAAAGTGTCTGTAGTTGCCACATATACAGTGCCTGCATCAAAAGTACCATTTCCACCAAATGAAAAGGAAGAACATAAACAGCATCAGCAACTTTCCATCGAAGTTTCCCTCACTAAGTTA
Source organism: Bombyx mori (assembly GCF_030269925.1). Lineage (NCBI taxonomy): Eukaryota > Metazoa > Arthropoda > Insecta > Lepidoptera > Bombycidae > Bombyx > Bombyx mori. The sequence continues at coordinate 9,468,236 of NC_085116.1, read as the reverse complement.
TTTAAATGTATGACTTTAGCATATAGGTAAGTTATTTGAGTTCTATGTTAATAAATTTTGGTATCCCCGTTTTATCTGAGATATACAAAAATGAGAAGCAAAATGTTTAGTGACAACAATATAGTATATTGGAATCTTCTTTGTTACAATAAAAGAAACTGCTATGGAGGTAAAATAATTTATTTGATAATTAGTTCAATAAATTTAGCGTACTTGACCAATTAATTGTCTTAATTTAAAAATACATAAATAATATTGAAAATATAAATTTTTGCATCTACTGGATACTCTGACAATTATTTTAAATGCAATTATTTTCTTAATGTTCCTATTGAATGTAGCAATTACTACATAAAGTAAAATTAGTAATAATTGGTTAATTGTTTTTTTATTATTATTTTGACATTGTAATTGCTTCTTATAATAAGGAAACTGTATAATTCCATTGGCTTTGGCAAGTGCAGATAAGAAAAGGTCATCATAGTCTGTACAAAAGACAGGTCATTTGTAGAGATAACTCAATCTATGAACTGCCAATGATTAAAGTTTCCTTATTCCACAAATTTATTTTTAAAATTATTTTGTTACATTTCAAGATGTCAAAATACAAGAGTAACCAAGTGTAAAAGAGTAACAAAGCTTTTACTAAAAATTCTAAAGCAAAAATTAAAATAATAAAATAAAACTATTAATAATTTGTAAAATGACGTATTCTAAGCAGCTTTGATTTAATAATTAATTATCATAAAGTTTTCATTAAAGTTCATTGATTTGAATTATATTTTTGAATACGCAGAATCTAATTCGGCTCAACAGTTAAGTCTTATTGCACATTTGGTTATCAGTAAAATTACAATATTGAATTGACACTTTGATAACAAATGTGATCAAGGATAAACAGAAGATTGCTATAAAATGTCTAAATAAACCAACAAAGTACATAGGTTTGTACTGATCCATTTTTTTATTTGTATTTTGGGAACTACAAACACTATTTCACAAAAATATTTATTATTTTAATAAATGGAGTTTGTTGAAGTATTATAAAATGGCCACAGTTTCAAAATGCATCTGAATATTGGTGTGAAATTAAATTGCAAATAGTTCTAGGATGTAATCATTAAAGAAAACAATACCATTCATGCTAGTTTTGCAGCTTTTAATTAACATATTTCTAAATGTCATGATGATAAAAATGTAAAAAACTTAATTCAAAATTATTAATAGTTCTTCAGAGAAAGTCTTAGTTACATTAACATTCAGTAACACAGTGTGCTGTTGCTGGCTGTAGCCAGTTTTTTATAATGTACATTGGGGTGCTGTATTGAAATGTTTGAATAATTATATTATAGAATGGAAGAGATTTTCCTCATTTAGTTGTAGAAACAAAAAAAGTTTCAGATTTCTATTGATTTATATGGGATAACGGGCTAGGTAGGACAGACAACCTACACACATAATGTGTTGCATCTGAATCTTTTGAAACTGAAATACACACAAATTAGCGATTGGGCAACAGCAAACCAAGTTGTTGTGTAAATAGGAATTTCTCATATGGGAAGGCAAGATGGATGACGAACATAGTCACACAAGTTAGGTTTGTTTATTTCTAAAACTTCTGCTCATGATACAATATACATGTAGATATGTTGCAATGTTTTCCTTTATACATACATTGCAAACATTGAGCATAATAATATGAGGTATGGATGCACAATTATTTATGTCAGTATGTGTGCTCAATCTGTCTCATTTAGTGAAAAAGTTGTAAAATAAGTGAAAACTTGGTATATTTACCATTTGGCTTATATTTGTTCTAGTAGTAACAGTAGATAAGATAGTCTAAGTTTATTCCTTATCAAAATGTTATTTACAACGAGCTTAAGATCAGATATTGATAGTGACACTGATAACTGGTTTAACATTTTGATTGTCTGACAATACTACTTACAGTACAGCAAAAATTATCACAGTGTCTGTACTTTAAAGAAAAGCATCCATTTTTTTATTAAAATAGAATAATGCATATTTTAAATTTTTTCTCAATGAAAATGTATCTTGTGAACTCAAGAAACTTTGTAGTAAACTTGTCTATGAGAGTACCGCTGATCAGCATTAACTTGTGATGAATAAACTGAGGATTGTAATGGTAAGTTTCAGTTTGATTGTTTAAATGTTGCTTACAGACAAAAACTAACCTCACCAAAATGGAATCGTTTCAAAGGTATAAAACTACGTTGGAAGGACAAAATCAGGTTGAACAACGTCATATGGAGATGCTGGCACATGCAATGTAAGTAATAATGCAAGTTTTATTAACAAATAGTTACATGTTAGACACTCAATAGCTTAGTTACTACTCAAATAAGTGTGTTATTTAAGGAGCACAGATGTTCGAGACGCAATGCGTTTCAGCTTATTTCAAATAAAGATGTCATGTGTTTTCTTCTGACATTTTTTTTTCACATAATAAGGTTATCGTAGCAATAGCTGTTTGCCTACAAAAATTGCGTTGGTTGATTGAAGATTTTTTAAATTGCGTAGTTAAGTGTACCAGCTCTCACACGTCTTGGCTTCCATTAAGGCATTAACACTGCAGTCTAGCGATTAACCGTTCTCTCAATAGTAAAACCTTTCGCATAAAGTTCCTTCATCGTAGACGTAGGTAGTTTATGAATCCATTTTACGAATAAAAAAAGAATTGAATTTTTCAATCGTTTTCAGAGTTTACCACAATATAAAATATTATGTTGGTTTTGATCACTTATTAGTTAAATCTGAATTGGACTTGTTTATTGCATTTTTTAGAAACTTAAAGATGATGATGTTGAAAAACCTGCACAGTGTTAAGGGCCGATTATTATCCGGTAGCTTCATCCATCAGTATAAAAACAGAATATGATCATTTAAATATAAGTTCGGATTGCCATTAATGCGTTGTTTTAAGTTTTGTGTATGAATGAACAACAAAGCATGATAGTTTTTTTTAATTCTTCATGCTGTTATGGGCGGACAAGCTCATAGCTCACCTGGTGTTAAGTGGTTACTGGAGCCTATAGATATCTACAACGTAAATGTCGGCACCCACCTTGAGATATGAGTTCTAAGGTCTCAGTGTGGTTATAACGGCTGCCCCACCCTTCAAACCGAAACGCATTACTGCTTCACGGCAGGGTGTTGGTACCCATGCAAACTCACAAGACGTCCTACCATCAGTAAATTTTATATTATAAATATGTCGTTACAACTATATCACGTTTATAAAAAAATTTAAATAAAAGCGGCCGAGCGACTACGTCACAATTGGCATTCTAAAATTGATCATGATAATCACGCATGATTTGCGTGATGACAGCATGTTGAAAATTCAGTATCGATTTGAATGGCATAATTTTGTTTTATTCCATTGGTAAAATTAAATATGTCAATTAACGTTATTCAAGATTACGCTTCAATTTCCGTAATCAATAATAATTTTTGATCAACACGTGTGATCAAGGCTCTTTCAATGAACAGGTGCTAAAAACTATACCTACAGTAAATATTCGTGACTTAAAATTATATGATTTGTGCGATAGATGCTATTTACGCATTTTTTTAAAAATCTGAAACTAGTACATAACCAGATCTGCCTTCTTTTTTTTTCGATATTTTCTGATTTCGGTTTTTGGACAGGTTAACAAATAATAAAACTAAATCGCTTTAATTTTTAATGTTTCTCTTCATAATGGAATATTGAAGCAGTGATGATAATGATATAGAATTATTTCAAATGATGATGGATTGTGATGCAGATAGTGATAGCGAGGCCGATATCATACGGTTAAAGGAATATAAAAAACGTCTGAATTACACGCCTTAGTTAAATGATTACGAATTTGTTTATAGATTTCTGAGCAAAGGGGTTGTGAATGAATTGACTAATTTAATAAGACCACGTTTGATTTGTTCATAACAATTTTCCAGAATTTACATCTGAAAGGCAACTAACTACTTATAAATAATTACTTCCAAACATAATTTATAAAATAAACTGTATAGATAATTCGAATTTTTTTATTATACAAAATGAAAATCGCATAGTAGTACACACAAGATACTTAATTTAGAATTTGTACATAATATGTTTGGGAAAAAGTCTTTTCGCATTACTTGTAATAAAATCTCATTGGCTATACTATTTGCATGTGGCTGGTTTTGGTATCATTAAAAATTTAAATTTTTAAGAGAGGATAATTCCAAATTCAAATTAAGAAAATGTGTGATTTTTATTTATTTTTCGTACTGTCAAGATGAGTGAATACAATAATTTAAAATGCAACGCAAGCCGCGAAAAAAAAATACAATGTTTATGGACCTATGGTTTAAGCCTTTTCAATCCGGAAATTTTGATACCAAAGAGGCACGTCGCTCTGGTCGCCCTATTACGGATAGAATTGATGCCATTTTTTAAAAAGTGGAGCAAGATCAGCATATCGGTACTTACGACGTAGCTGAAGAACTGGGAATTGACCACAAAACAGTTTTGGCGCATTTGAAAAAAACTGAGTATACAAAAAAGTTCGATATTTGGGTACCTCACGAGCTCACTGTAAGAAACCTAATGAACCGTATATTCATTTGTGATTCTTTATTACGACGTAATGAAGCCGAACCATTTTTGAAGAAGCTGATAACTGGTGATGAAAAGTGGATCACGTACGACAAGAACGTGCGAAAAAGGTCGTGGTCAAAGGTCGGTCAGGCTTCACAGACTGTGGCGAAACCCGGGTTAACTCGCAACAAGGTGATGATGTGTATGTGGTGGGATTGGAAGGGCATTATTCATTACGAGCTGTTACCACAAGGCAGGACCATCGATTCTGAACTCTACTGCAAACAACTGATGAGATTAAAGCAAGAAGTTGAGAGAAAGCGGTCGGAGTTAATCAACAGAAGGGGTTTCATCATGATAACGCTAACGATATACTATATACCTATACTTTAAAAAACTATCTAACACAAAACTATTGCCTTCTTCTTTTATTAAATTTAATTTTCCTTTAAATTTTCAATGTTCTAACTATATTTTCTAGCGTTATCTAAATTAACTTAAGTTTCTTTACAACAATCTCTTTTCTTCATTTTTCAAGTTACCTAACTCTCTTTTTTGCTATTAGGTATTACATACTGCTAAGGCATTGTCCCTAAATATGCTAGCCTTGCATTTCTCTTCTTCCATATTTTGTTTCCGTTTGGCTGTAAAAGTGTTAAAAATGTTGTAAGTGTTCTGACCTAAAAACAATATGCATATGGGGGAGCATAATTATTTATAGCTTAGGATTTTTTTCCTATTATGTGGCTAAGTTAGATATCAAATTTTAAAGTTTATAGCATACAACCTTCTACTAGAAGCGTCGTCTCGTCTTTTGTCTTGGGTGCTGCCTTTCTCGACTGAAAAAGATATCTTTCAAGACTTGAACTTAAAGTAAAATAAATTATTATAATTGTAGTTCATAGATATTTACAGAATTCCTTTTATTTCACTGAAGTTCTGTAATTATACACACACTTAGGATTATAAACGGAAGTTTTAAAGCGTTTTGGAGGGAAATCACCATGAAGTAAACAAAAGTGAAAAAAATTAAAATCAATATATGTTATTATTACTTTTTCATTATAAACTAATGAATTTATTATGGTTTACGATATGATAGTGAAATTTTATAGTTATAATTTAGAATAAAATAAAACAAGTGTTGAACCTGATATTGTTCCTTTATAGTAGAACGAAACGTATCAAAGGCGTAAACGTACCAATAGATCAGGGTGAAGAAGCTATCTACCGTTGGCTAAAGGTAGATAGCACTTATCCGTGATTGTGAAACGCAAACTAAGCATAGATACGCTCTTACTGATGATCGGAGATAGCTATCTATCGGTAGTCTCAGATAGGGTATTAAGAACGGCCGTTAATGTTTAGTGTGGGATGCGTTTAAAAAGTATTTGTAACTCTGGAAAAAGATTGTTTTTCGAAATATATCTTGAAATTGTAATAAAGCAGTAAACAGATATTTAGTCTGTAAGTGCGAACGCTGATGTTTACGTGTGTTTGAACCTTTGATGTTAATATACTTGTCTAATAAAATAACTATTATAATATCGAAGGACTGAACCAATCAAAATCAATTTTATGCCTTATGCATTGGGTTGATTTTGTTTCGAGCAAACAGTTCAGATATCAGTACATTGCAAGCGTAGTGCTAGTATCAAATTGATTTAGAAATAAGAGACAGCTTTATCAATTTTAAAGCGCATACAAAAAAGCGTATACACGCACCTAAGGCTTAAGATCGGATTGTACTTTCAGTCATAAAGAAACAGAACACTTTGGTCTGCCAGTTTGCATCGCCATTAGATGTTGACACCCACGTGAAACCAGAGGTAATTTATCTTTTGCAAAAAATTTATAATCATTTTAATAAATTTATCGTTAATGATTAAATAAGACATGTTTAAAAAAAATGGTCACGCAGATAAATAAACTTTTGCAAAAACTTGGCTTGGCTTTTTATTAGTTTCGTTATCACTGTATCGGTTTCATTAAACATGTCATACTGGTTTTTTAGACAACGATATTGGAAGGAAAATATTGGAAACGTCGCGTTGAAGCAGTCATAGCAGAATACAAAAAATGGCGAAAATTTCACATAATGCGTCTCCTTGGCAAGGGAGATACCTCTGTCCAAGACACGGTCAGTCAAAAAACAATGTTTTAGTTCAATTGATTTTTAAGTCCTTAAATAGTTCGTGTCAGTCGAATGTTTATGTGCTTGCTTATAGATAGCGGATATGGACACAGCGGAATCACAATGCAGCGATCTCGCAGGGAATATGCTCACGGACGAGGATTACCTTAACTTCATGACGGACACATTGTTTTCTACCATCACCAACCATCAACCGTTCGCGTTTCCAGATTGCAGGGAAATCGGTTAGCCTTTTAATGATCATAAAATGTTGGATCTTTATTTAATTAACTTTTCCCTCAAATAGGAATGAATGCATCTACTACATGACTACACTAACCTTGGTTGAGTGGTAGATAATGCCTTAGACATTAAGCCCGCCACTGTACTCATATACATAAAGTTGAATAAGTAAATAAAGAATACTAAAAAACCGCCTGTTTTACAGCAAAAGGGGCAAGTTTAGCAGACTTCATTCAACCTAGTTTAGGCCCATTGCAACCTAATCTAGACGATTTTATGGACACATTAGAACCCCTTCAAGGTATGTAAAATTTTTACCGTACGAATTAGCTTAATTGAGATACTTAAAAAAACAATAGAAACTTCGCGTTTGAAACATTTTAACGGATATTAGGAATTTCAGAGTTTTTAACGTCGTCTCGTTTGCCGCCTGTGCCGGAAGAGTCGACGCTGCCGTCCGAAGATTTACTATATAGGAGTGGGATGTCAGTGGAGTCGTACAATACTCGAAGTTTCATAACGGAGATGCAAAACTCCACAGTCGCGACCATGCCCACTAGTCAAATGGCTATACACGGTAAACAGAACTGCAGTGGTTCGTTATCTTGTACAACAATATGAGCGATTTTTTTTTAATGATGTGCGCGTGAAAATTATAAAAACAGAATTTGTCTGTTGCAGGTACGAGTAACAATAGTCAAATGATGCAGATCTCCGAGCAAAGTATAAAAAATGAGCAGCTACGTATGTACGATAACAATCGTCTGTTTGCGCAGACAGACATGCAGAATAGCTTGATTAGCACACAGGAAATGCTGTCTTCATTCCAAACGGTCGGCTACGATCAGCACGCCACCCAACAGGCAGATTCCCAAATACAAGCGAGTGTGTACACGGGGAAAACAAACAGAATGCAATATGTGAATACGCCGAAAGCTCCAGTGGAACCCAACTACAATAAATATAGTGCAGGTGAATTTTTTTTTGCCTTGGGTAAATGAGTTTGTCGTGTTCATCGCAATCAATGACGTATTCGCACGTTTCAGCTATACCCCCCTCTCAGACGGCCCCCGAAACTGTATCCCTATTGCAGCAACCGGTGCAGAATTCAAAGTATGCTTCGACGATCGTAATACAAGGGAGAAGCGGATACAACCGTGATAAGCCTAGGTCAAGAGTCGGCCAGTATCAAATGCAAAATAGTCAATATCACGCGTACGGGCAGCCGTCGAGCCAGCCGGCCCCGTCTCCCGTGTCTCCGCAGAGCTACGAGGCGCGCCCGGCGGCCGTCCGCCAGCCCGCCGCGCAGGTACAGTACCTGCAGCCGAACCCTGCGGACTCGTACAAAGGGAAGGCCGCCTCGCCATCTGGAAACCCTCGGTCGTTTAAGATGCCTTCCCCGCCGGCGTCCGTCGCCCCTCAGCAGGTAATTATCAGCAATACCTTACTGTGAAAGGCGAGGTCAATCAAACAATAAGGAACGTCGAACGCAGGTGCCAATGCAACAAAGTGACGGATCGACTAGCACAAGTAGCTCCCGCAGCAGTGGAAAGGAACAGTACAGATCGCACAGCTTGCCGCTGGGTGCGCAGCTCAATCCCGATTGGACGGTGTCCGCTCCGCCTGCACCTGCTCCCTCGACTTCCGAAACCTGCGCTTCTAAGCATGCCGCTCGGGTAAGTATAACGTTACGAGTCAATTGGCATCATACACATACAACCATATGCACTCTGTCGTATGCCGCTCTAAAAATCGTAATGACTGTCTAAGGTAGCCAGGTACATAGGTAGTGTAGATCAAAAGGTTCACTAGATCGTGTACGCATTTCCTTTCGTTTCTTCTATATCTTTATTATGTCATAAACATTTTGAAAGTTTGAAATATTTTCACCCGATTAAAATTGATATGGAATTAAGTTATCACGTGTCGTCGGCTCGTACGTTATCGGGAAGGCAAGGCGCCGCCATGTTGATTGACGAGTACATCATTCCGACGTTGTGGGCGGGTGTTAGGAACACACCTACATTCTTAAATATGTCCGATAATAAACTGACCATTATTTAAAATTTCTTGCGTCGAATTCGCATTGGAATTCGATCTACCAGTTTTAAATTATTTGTTCAAATTAGGCGTTGTATTAGACAACGATTAACTTTTTTATTCACAAAAAGTCAAATCAAAATAATTTAACATAAATAAACTCACACAGTAGAATAGGTCTTCCAATGCGCTTGAAGGAGGCACAGTTCCCAAGATACTGGCTACGTTGTCTCGTTGGACAGCCAGAATCGCTCTCTGTGCAAAGTACCAGCCAGCCTTAGCATCACGTGTAACCTCCTTCAAGCATTTGGAGATTTCTGTAAAAATTTCTTTGCTTCAGGGCTCCAAGGGCCCATCGTCTCACGATTAACTTATGTAGGATTCGTTAGTAGTTAGTATGTGCTATGTTGAACATCCGGAACACCGGGATGCTTGACGTAGCCGATCCTTCAAACACGGTCATTAAGACGTTTAAAGGCAAACATCATTCTGATAAAATTTAGATTATTTAGTCTGGTACGGAGTGCGTGCGATAATAAAATGTGTTATCTATCATTATCTTGGGGCATGACTACAAGACCTCGTTTATATTGGCCAACAGATGTCTGGAAATGAAGAAATTAAATTCTCGCACGCGCGATGAATCAACGGCATACGTTCGAAAAGTTTGAATCGAAACGGTAAGTAAGTGAACATGCAGTAAAGTGAAACGTTTGCAGGCTCGCGAGCCGTTACCGGGTGCGATACGCATGCGGTCCCGCTCGACGTCGGGCGGTAGCGGCGGCGTGCAGTCAGAGGGGGGCGGGCCCCCGCCGCGCCGCGCGCACCCACCGCCGCTCAGCACCGCCGCCTCCGAGCCCACGCTGCCCCACGCTAGCGTTATGCTCGCGCACCTCCTCTCCGCCCGACACTGTCAGTCGTTTTGCTATTTCTGCATTCTACTGTGCGTTTCAAATTATAGCGGGATTGTCAGTCCAACCTTCCATTACTGTGTACATTGCGCGTTCCATTACTGTGTACATTGCGCGTTCCATTACTGTGTACATTGCGCCTTCCATTACTGTGTACATTGCGCCTTCTATTAATGTGTACATTGCGCCTTCCCTCGCCGAACCAGTCGCTTGCGACGAAGGGCTCGACGAGTAAATTAACCCATAGATACGGCCCACTGAGTTTCTCGCCGGATCTTCTCAGGGGTTTGGTTTCCGATCCGGTGGTAAATTCTGCGAAGCACTACTCTTGCTATGGCCAGTGTTAGCAACACTCCCGGTTAGAGCTCCGATAGCTCACCTACTCGCCCGGTTATGCTGACCTAGCCTCAAGGCTACCAGCTTAGGTAGGGAAAAAAAGCGGGCCAGTAAAGTCAGTTTTGGGTCTAATTTTACACCGACTGTTCGATTCATGTTAACAAACTTTGATTGAAATGTAACTGGCAGTCTCGATCGTCCTTAAAAATTATATAACAATCGGAATATTTCGATATTTTTCTAAAATCCTAAGTTCACTACCCAGAATACTTTCGTAAACAAAAAACAAGTTTACTTCTATCATTACATCACTCGTTATTCTTCAGTACGCACGTAGAACTATGGAAGCTGGTCAATGTAGCTTTATGACAATCTTCGTCGTGTTTGAAACACATGGTGTCCACGTCTGTTACATAATTTAAAACTAATTCATGTATGTTTTGTTTCATGTACTAGATTACTTTATTCATTCGGCCTACCGTTTTATTTCAGCTCAAAGTTTATACAAACTTAATAGTAATGAAGATGTTGCCGGGAGCTCCGATCCCACCAAGTCCCCGATTAGAAGGGGACAACCGTCTCCGATCGGTAGTGACGTCATGTCGCCCCTTCCAGTAAGTCACATTGAAATTTGTTTGGGGATCTAAGTAAAATGGTTGACTCGCAATGAATAATTACGGCTTATGTGAAGATAACATAAACGCGCGCCCGACTTGTCGAAGAAAGATAAATATAGACTAAAGGTTAAGCAGTAGAATAAATAATCTTAGGATAATAAAATGACCGTTGCACTGGAGTTATAAATAGTTATTGTTTTTAATTATTATTTCATAAAAATAATACTTTACATGCTTAAGCCGCATGATCATTGGTTAATTAATGCCACTCAATCATGCTAACTAAAATTACAGCCGGCAATAGAAAACTAAGCTGAAATATTTTCTTGATCATTAATTACTTACTGGTGGTAGGACCTCTTGTGAGCCCGCGCGGGTAGGTACCACCACCCTGCCTATTTATGCCGTGAAGCAGTAATGCGTTTCGGTTTGAAGGGCGGGGCAGCCGCTGTAACTTTACTTGAGACTTTAGAACTTATATCTCAAGGTGGGTGGCGCATTTACGTTGTAGATGTCTTTGGGATCCAGTAACCACTTAATACCAGGTGGGCTGTGAGCTCGTCCACCCAACTAAGCAAAAAAATAAATAAAAAAAATTCTAATTCTAATCACAAAATTCGTTTTCGCCTTTGCATGCGTTCCCTAATTTTTGAGACTTAAAGATTTATTGAATTAATGAACACTTGTGTCGACATATTTTTCGGTTTTTTTTTTTCCTGTACTTAGGTTCATTATCTTTATATTCATAACTACTTATTATCTAAGTGAAAACGATAAAAAAAAACTTTAAGGCATAACACGTATTTATTATCTATACAATTTATTTGGATGAATACTCTGTGGTTTACTCTTTAGCTGCAAATTAATCAAATCTTCACGGTGTAAACCACTTTATTTATTACTAGCTTTTGCCCGCGACTCCGTCCGCGTGGAATAGTTACTTTGGCATAACGCCAAATTTTACCCCCCACTTCATTTACGTAGAAAGTGAAAATATTTGGAAACATTCTTTATTGGTGCTCCACTTGTGTTGGTCTTACCGTAATGTTATATACCCTATAGCCTTCCTCGATAAATGGGCTGTTTAAAACTGAAAGAATTTTTCAAATCGGACCAGCAGTTCCTGAGATTAGCGCGTTCAAAAAAACAAACTCTTCAGCTTTATAATATTAGTATAGATATGCATGCATGATCTGCGTTAGGCATGCGAGAGAGGTTAGACATGTTACATGGTATAACCTCTTACACCGGTCACTCACATGCGCACGAATACGCAAACCCGCAAGTGTAGGACGACATTTGCAAATGATTATGCAAAGTTTTCGCTACATTCGTGGTTTTCCAAGCTGTGTCGGTTTTTTAACAGACATCAAAGCGCGCGAACCGTGAACCTTCGCGTAGTCTCCCACACATTCGTTTGCCCAGTTGCGCCGACGATTGCGAATTTAATGTACGTATCGCCATTTTCATAGTTCGTGACGTCTACCGTGTGGCGTATCTTCATCAAAAGAAATCCCATAACAACGTTAATGATGTCTGGGAAAGAATTCAAAACTCTTTTTCTCTTCAATGTTCTATTGACGAATTAAAAAGGAGAAGAAATTCGTGAGACATTCGTAAACAAGTGTAAGAGGAAGCGCAAACGGGTTCGCAAATTGAGTATGCGAACCCATTTGCACAGCCGCTAGGTTTGCGAATGAATGTTTGACGGCTCTTCATGTACACGTACAATGTACGAATGTTTGCGCGCATGTCAGTGGCCGGCATTAGGCTACCCGCCAATAGGTAGGGGGGAAAGACGTTGTTTTTGTTGTAATTTTCATTTTTCATTGTATCAGTATATTGTTGTATCGTGTATGAAACTAACGACTATGTTTGCATGTTTTGTACAATGGTCAACTAATCACGCCCTCAATATTGTGATATTCTGGTCCAATATATTATATTTATGTTTACGGCATTTGCGACACAGGATCATCATCAACAATCATAGTTTGTGAATGTTAAATGTGCAACGTTGTACATTTTTTAAATCCGTTTACATAAAAAGCGTAGGCAGCGGCTTGGCTCTGCCCCTGGCATTGCTGAAGTCCATGGGCGACGGTAACCACTCACCATCAGGTGGGCCGTATGCTCGTCTGCCTACAAGGGCAATAAAAAAAAATTTTTGAAAAAAAAGTGGAAATTTAGACCTTCGATTGCATTAAGCTGTATTAAAAATAATCTTGCAAGTAGTTACTACGCGTGTGTTGGCCTCGTTTTTTATTTATTAATTTATTAAAAAATCACTGATAACGTTTATTGGATTTGGTATCGTTTATGTTACAATACAATTTTTAAGGTTAAATTCTGTCACTTAGATTTGAATTTCTTATATTAGAGTAATGAATCGAACCGGTATGCATAAGAATTCAGAATGTTGATACATCTACATCTACAACGTAAATACCGATACCCACCTTGAGATAAGTTCTAAAGTCTCACTCAAGTTACAACGGCTACTCCATCCTTCAAATCAAAACTCATTACTGCTTCACGGCATAAATAGGCAGGGTGGTGGGACTCACAAGACGTGCTACCACCAGTAATTACGCAAATTATAATTTTGCGGGTTTGATTTTTATTACACGATGTTATTCCTTCACCGTGGAAATCAATCGTGAACATTTGTTGAGTACGTATTTCATTAAAAAAATTGCTACCTGCCTACGGGATTCGAACACTGGTGCATCGCTAGATACCGAATGCACCGGACGTCTTTTTTTTCTTTTTTTTTTATTGCCTTTCTAGGCAGACGAGCATACGGCCCACCTGATGGTGAGTGGTTACCGCCGCCCATGGACTTCAGCAATGCCAAGGGCAGAGCCAAGCCGCTGCCTAGCCAAGCCGCTGCCTTGCCGTCTTACCCCACTAAGCCACGACGACTTGATATGTGTTTTAAAATAGGGATGTATATATTAGGCCGTCAGCGCAAAAGTGGTCTAAACATACCATAGTTAGTATGGAGATAATGAGGTTCGAATTTACTTTTACAATACTTCGTAGGCAAAAAAAAAAAACGCGCTAAAATGATGTTTACAAATTCATCTGTTATCTATGGATTGAAACTAGTGATAGGCCGATTTTGCATCAAAATGTTATATGTTTTAAATAAATTGCAATACATAAGCATGAATGTGAATCGTGGGTTAGGCCGCTTTTGCGCTGACGGCCTCATATCGCCTTTTCGCATTAAAAGTGTACAATTTCCAAAAAATATTCGAAATTTAGTTAATATGTGTAAACATTTGGTTTCACCAGTATTTTTCTCATAAATACTGTCAAAAGAGCGTAGTTTAGTTTTACGTTTTTTTTTTTAATTTACCTATGTTTTGACTACTATTAACAAAATTAATACAAAATTTTATCTTACTTTAAAAGACAGATAATGTAACTGATAAAAAATTAAAAATAAATGTCGCAAATATGATTAATATTAAAAATATTACATGTTAAACCTTTAAAACGCTCTCCTGTAAAATTAGTAAGTTTTGAGATTATACAGTTTTAATGCGAGAAGACGATATGTGCTATCGTCTGCAATGCTCGGATAGTTGAGTAACGTAGTGTTTGGACAGTCGGTGTCGCCGCCGACGTCCCCTGGCTCGCCGCGCCGTACTCACCTCCACGCCGAACAAAAGCGCCGCTACAATATCAAGAACGGATTCGACACGCTGCAGGCCCTCATACCGCATCTCAACGTCAACCCCGGCGCTAAGGTAACGTCAACGTCACTATCGCTCTATCCTTGTCTCTCTTTACATGACACTCAATCAATTCAATCGATAACTCAATCATCTTTCTACACACTGAGGTGTTTAAAATACCGTTAAAATGATATAGGACTAATTGACAAATAACGTGGAACCAGGACCGGTTTTGGCTCCAAGTTATCTCGGCCTTTCAGCAGTAAGCGTTAACATGGCTGCTGGTTTCCATGAGTGAGAGTAACCCCTCATCATCTAATGGGGTCGTGAGCTCAAAAGCGGTTACAGCATGAAATTTTAGATTTGTAGTTCTAAATGCGCAATAAATTAAAAAAAAACAAACGTTTGAAGTTACTATGCTGCAACTATTTAAAACCATGCTTTGAGTTATTAGTTTTTTGTTTCTATTGCTTAGATCAGTGGACGACCTCAAAGCCCACCTGGTGTTAAGTAGTTACTGGAGCCCATAGACATTTACAACGTAAATGTGCCACCCACCTTGAGATATAAGTTCTAAGGTCTCGGTATAGTTACAACGGCTGCCCCACCCTTCAAACCGAATCGCATCACTGCTTCACGGCAGAAATAGGCGGGGTGGTGGTAACTACACGTGCGGACTCACATGAGGTCCTACCACCAGTAAAAATAGTAGTAATATATACCTAAATACACTCTATAGATAGTGTGTTTTTTCGTACTGCTTCATAAAATTCATAATGATGATAATTTCGTTGGCTCATTATTCAAATGTGTTTGTAGATAAGCAAGGCGGCCATGCTGCAAAAGGGCGCCGAATACATCAAGCAACTGAAGGCGGAACGGAATCAGTTGAAAGAGGAAATGGAGAGTTTGAGACAACAAATCGAATGTTTACACAATTCGATTTCGTAAGTAAACATCTTTTAGTTAATTAAAACCAATGAAACGTATTATCGACCCTGGTATTATATATATTATATAATCTTATTTACACGGTCACTCGAAGATTACATTATGAATTTGTGTGTTTAAATGTACAAACATTTTATATTCCATTACGTATGTGTGGTTTAGTCTGCGCGAATAGACGCCGCGGTCTGGTTGGAGTTTTTTAATATAAACGGGAACGCTTTTAAATTTTTTTATTGCAAGGATGCGTGATCCAACCCATAGCAGAACAGATCAAAATAAGTTTGAAACATATTGTTTCGTAAAAAATAATTTACCGAATCTGTTGTATTAATTTGTAAGTTACAAAATAATTGTACCCATTAAGATTTGATTAACTTAAATGATTTTCGACATAGCTATTGTTATTGAACAGAAGATACGGGTACACAATATCCGGCTTCGAGTTATTTCTACTTCTCATCATCCTAATGTCTAGCTGTGTTTTCATTTTAATTTTTGTTGTGACCCGCTTGTTGTAGTAGTCACTGAACTCAAGGCATATGAATGCCAAGGTTGACATCAGATATAAATGGTGTGTTAGTCTGTTTGTTTGTTTGTTCGTGATCTGATCTGTTGGGTTGTATGTGCAGTTGTTAAATTATTTATATACAATCTCCACTTTAGGGTTGATTTTGATTTTTGACAGGTAGCCGTCGAGTAGGTTCAATAACTTGATGTATTCCAAAGAACAACCCTCTCCCCCAATACCACCTCCCCAACACTCCTCTCCCCAACACCCCTCCACTAATACCGCCCCTTCTCTAACACAACATACATGACGATCACGACCATTCTGTCAAGAGTGACACGATTGCGAAGAATTTCGTACACACAGCTGAACAGAGCTGGGTTTCATTAGTGCACCTTCTAAATTGATGTAATTTATTTATTTATTTTTATTGCTTAGATGGGTGGACGAGCTCACAGCCCACCTGGTGTTAAGTGGTTACTGGAGCCCGTAGACATCTACAACGTAAATGCGCCACTCACCTTGAGATATAAGTTCTAAGGTCTCAGTATAGTTACAACGGCTGCCCCACCCTTCAAACCGAAACGCATCACTGCTTCACGGCAGAAATAGGCATGGCGGTGGTACCTATCCGTGCGGACTCACAAGAGGTCCTACCACCAGTCAAAAATATACTCTAGATGTATATACTCTAAATAAGTGGTTGAATGTTTGACTAATGTGCAGCAACTGCCACTCGCTGCTGCCGGCGACGGGCGCCCCGGTGTCGCGGGCGCGCGCCGGCCGCCTGCGGGAGATGTTCGCGCGGCACGTGGCCAACCGGACCCTGCACAACTGGAAGTATTGGCTCGTATCCTTTCGAACAAAACAACATTACAATTAGCCCAAAACACGTCATTACGGATCCTCCCGATCCATTAACGGTGCTTTTGGGTGCCACAAGCACCGGTCACCGCCCTCGTCGAACCTGTCGCTTCGACGAATTAGCCCACAGACACAGCCCACTGAGTTTCTCGCCGGATCATCTCAGTGGGTCGCGTTTCCGATCCGGTGGTATATTCTGCGAAGCACTGCTCTTGCTAGGGTCAGTGTTAGCATCATTCCGGTTTGAGCTCCGTGAGCTCACCTACTAGTTAAGGTTACGCTGAAATAGCCTCTCAAGGCTATCATCAGCTTAGGTACGAAAAAAAATTTTTTTTTTGTACGTACAAAACGAACGTACTAATAATTTCATAGTTAAATCACTGAGCCTCCGTCGACATCGTGCCATTGTTTTTCGTGTAATTCTTAAACGAAAATATACAGAGTAATAATAAAATGTTAATGTAGATAAATGTTTATCTCCGTTTTCTTTTACCATAGTACAGGAAATCCTAATTTGAGATAAATTATAAGACGCTTTTGATAAAATTCAAGATATGATAAAATATATTAATAAGTACCCCACCCTTTTTGCGATAAAATGTTTGTTTTTAATAAATCACTCGATTTTTTTTTACTAACGTAAAATTATTCTATAGTTTTTAGTTCAGCTAGCTACAAACGCCTGTGTTTTAGATTTCTTAAACCATTATTTAAATATTATAAATATTGTAAGTATCACACGCGTTATAGTAAGTAGGTACTTTTTTTTATTACCCTTTCAGACAGCCGAGCATACGGCCCATCTGATGGTGAATGGTTACCATCGCCCACGGACAGACAATTCAGCAATGCCAGGAGCAGAGCCAAGCCGCTGTCTACCATTAAGTTCTCTCTATCACACGGTATATTTTTGGTACGATGTCAAAGTAATTAAAGCTTATTTTTGTGGGCGGAAGACGTGGGTAGTTGTTTATTTTTGTGGACGGAAAACGTGGGTAGTTGTTGAATGTAAAACCGAAGCGTCTATTGCCTTGACTCGTGCGAAGTTCAGCGTGGTGTCGGCGGCGCTGGTGGAGTCGTTCAGCGCGTGCGTGTCGTGCGGCAGCGGCTCCGACCTGGTGCGGACCACGCTGCTCTGGGCCGAGCAGCACTGCTCGCTCGTGGAGATGCGCCCCGGTAACGTTTCTACCCTGTACCGCTGTTGGATTGTATCTGCTATTTGATTGTACTAGGGTCTAAGAGGCCACTGAAACTCGTACATGTCGCGACGGATACCCACCGCTCTCACCTTCAGACACGAAGTGGAACGTACAACTGTAATTGGAGACGTCGAAAATAGTCCTAACTAGCATAGGATTTTTTTTTATTGCTCTGATGAGTGGACGAGCTTACAGCCCATCCGGTGTTAAATGGTTACTGGAGCCCTTAGACATCTACGACGTAAATGCGCCACCCACCTTGAGATATTAGTTCTAAGATCTCAGTATACTTACAACGGCTGCCCCGCCATTCAAACCGAAACGCATTACTGCTTCACGGCAGAAATAGGCAGGGCGGTGGTACCTACCCGCGCGGACTCACAAGAGGTCCTACCACCAGTAGTCACAAGGTTCTACCACCAGTAAATTCCAGATATTCCAGGACTCGCATAAACCAAAGAAAAATACTATGTGAAGTGGAAGTCTCAATATTATTAGAATCATACATTCACCCTTTACTCTATTGAAGGCTTGGTTGTCTTTGTCAATGTCCATTAGCAACGTTAATCCCATTGACGTATGACATAGTCCGGCAACCAGGAGTCGGACCTAAACTTTTTTAATTAATTGTTCGTGCACTGACTTCGTGTAATTTTTAATTCGGTCCCCGTATTAAAAAATCTCACCGGTAAATTTATATAAATTGGAATTTTGGTGAATATTAAAAAAATAAGAACTATCGTCTACTAAATAGACCTTTAGACAGATGGACAGACAGATGATAGGGTAAACAAATAAAAAGAAAGATAGAAAGTTGTTTATTGTAAAAAAATATAAAAAAACAATATTTTTTTCCTGTTCAAAGTATTTAATAACGTTATACATGATTTCGCGTGCATCACTGTGATGGACTTTTCCTCGTTTGTGAGAGGCCATATTATTTACCACACGTGGCACAAAAAAAAATTAACAATAACAAATTTAACAAAAACAACAATATAACAACGAAATAACGAACAAATAACAACAGAATTTGAGAGAAAACAGAGCGCGTCGAGACAGTGTGAGAACAAAGTAAGAACTGGTATTTTTTTGCATACAGTACGCGCCGTGTGCGACTAAAGACAGCAATAGTTTAAAGTGAGAGCGCATGATCGTCGCCGCTATTTTAGATTCGTTTCTTTATTGGCGGGGCTTATAACTGTTTCCAATATTTGTGAAGTGATCCCGTTTTTACTAAATTATCTCTATGTTTATTTTAAAAATGCACGGTAAAATTTCCGTTGCCACCCGTGGGTGTGGGGCACCAGTCAGCCTCACGTTTGTGATGTGGTTATGATTTGCAGCGGTGTTGAACTCCCTGCGCGTGCTGTGCACGACGACGGACATCCTCACGAACCCCGAGCGGCTGCCAGACGAGGCGCGCGCCGCGGTCGCCGCCGGCGCCGCCGTCAAGACAGAACCCTCGTAACCAGACCGGGCAGCCTTAACCCGTCTCTACTGCTCTTTGTAATTAGGGTAACACGTACTATTGTTAGCGCCTCCTAGTGATAGGACTGACCCAGACTTTGAAAACCACGAAATAGGGGTGGGTAGCTTGTGAAGGTTTTATGCGATTTAGAAAAATATTTTTGGCAACAACGACTTTAAAAAAAGAGGAATACATAATGAACACTTGAAATGAACATTTAAAATAAATTGAATGAAGTAATTAATGCATGTCTTGTTAAAAATTTTAATTGCTAACTAATTGTTGTAAAGATTTCTATATTTTTGAATTTCATATCATTTTTGTAAAAAATAAATGTACGCGTACAGATTATATACATGGACGAATTAGTAGCTTATGGAGCGGTAGGGAATCCTGCTTCGCGTTCCCTTTGCACTAGTCAGTGTTACCAACGTCTATACTGCATTGTTTCTCGAGAAAATATTATTAAAATGTGTCCACTAACTAACGTGGATTTTTCCTAATTTTTGGGGAAAATCCGCAAGTTGTTACAAGTCATCTTAGAGCACTTGACGCAATGAAACCTTATCTTCCTGTATATAGCACTCTTTTCATTTCCCACGCGTAATGGGAGCCCGGATTTTCTTTAAATTTGTCCCATTATTTTTATTTAACTATATTTTCCTCTATTTTCCTTTAACTTTTTTTTCCCTTTAACAAGTGACATTTTGAATTAAAAACGTTTCAAACTTAAATACTGTTGGGGCTTGTTGCGCTTTTTCCGAAATACAATTACCGTGCCGAAAAAAATTTATTATTGTTTTTTAATTTATTCTCTTTGTCAATTTTTAACATTCTTACTCAGTTCCGGTCCGCCTTCGCTCCACACACGGCGATCAGCTGATAAAAACGTTACATTAGATTTATTTTCGATTTGTTTTATTGCGTAAATGTTACCTTAGTTTGTAATTTAAAAATAAAAAATAAAAAAATCAGTCTAATCGCCGACGTGCCTGCGGTGTTTATTTAATATATATTTTTAGTAGTTTTCATTGAGTCGTAAAAATTTTGAAAACAACAAGATAAAATTGAAAAAAATATTATTATCGTACGATTACTCAAATGTACACGAGATAGATTCAAGTATATTTTTAGTAGTTGGATATTGCACGCATTTATTGTGCGGAACAACACATCACTTTGAATACAAATTTGTGGCCTTAAAAAGTGCCTTCGACGTACCTAAAATATAGTGTATATGTACAAAGCTTCTGTAAAGTTAGTCAACCAAAGATTAAAGCAGAAAGTTCATCATTAACTTCAGCCCGTCCTGTCCGAATACTTGAAATTCAATTTGTAGATCGTAAGCGAAATGAATTTACTTTGTGGTCATATCGAGATTTGTATTTTAAATTTACGTAATCTAAGTATATCTACGTGTAAGTACGTACTTTAAGGATATATTTTTATATTGTGCGAAGACACAAGTGTTTTTTTTTTAAAACAACATATATATAAATTGGTGCCAACGTAAATATTGTTGTAATTTGTTATGTAGTGATATATAATTTTACGTTTTATCGTTGATTCTGGTAGCACGTTGTGTTTGACGACGCTCCTCTGCGCGTTCGTGTGAGCTTTAAATGAGTTATGTGCAATTGTTGTTCTATGGGAAATACAGTTTTGAAAAAAAAAAAAACAAAAAATTGTTTTTTATTTATTTTTTTATTTTCATGGTCAAAACTTTATTAAGTACATAAATAAGTAGAAATATTTATCAACATTGATTGTCTCAGTCTCGTCGTAATAATTCTCCCACAGCTATGTGTATAATTCTTATGAACATGTTTGACTGCAGTCTACTGTTGAATTTCTATTCGTACTTTTTTTGTGATTGAATGATTCTCAACAACTGGGCCGCACCAAAATTATTAAACTATTTTAAATTGTACTATAGGTAACTACATAAACGGCTTTTAATTACTTTTTTTTTGAGTGCCGCTAATTTTTGACAATAACTAACTGGTCTAGAATGATAATTTCAGTAAAGCTGATAATGTCAAATTATCTAATACCTCTTAACATAGAAGGAGCTTGTCAACTAAAACCGCAATGAGGGTTAAATTTTACTTTTTTCCTAGCGCAAGTGAAGTGAAAACGACTTACATCATTTATTACTAAATATAATATTATTATAGATTTTATTAGATGCATATTGAGTTAGAAAAAAGTGCATGCTCTAAATGTGCCATGCAATGACATTTGTGACCTGGTAACACTGTTGTACCAAACGTTTCAGTTTTATTGACAAAAGGACTACGGTCTAGGGTTGGCATTTGGGCTTTAAAAAAATGATTTACTTCACATTTAAATTGGGGAATTAATAGAAAATCAGCAATTTACTTGTCTCGGTCGCAAGCGTCAACATGTTTCTATACGTTAATGTCACATAGTCTATGACGGTCTGTAGCGAACTCTTTAATACAGCGTTTTTTTGTTATGGATTAAAATCCTGAAAACTCAACATTGACAATTCTGTGAACATAATGACCATTTACCGAATGAGAGCGTGCGAGTATATTCAGATTCCAGAATATTCTTTAATATGTATAACCGTGCCAACCAATCTGTGTTCTTCATAAAAAAAAATGGCGCACGTTGTCTTTGTTATCTGCCGTTCAATGTTAGTTTAAGTTCATAATTACTAAGCCATACTCATTCGCATCAAACAATCGTAACTGAAAATCTCTTGAAATTATTTTATGTGAGCGCAAAGACAAAAAGGTATGATATTCTCATTTAAACTCATCTTAATACATAACTAATGAGAACTGTAAACTCCAATTGTACTGGCAAACTCAAAAATGTGAGATAAACAGAAAAAAAACCTTATTGCTAAAACTTTTCTGTATCCCCGAAAATGTTTATCCAAAATTTCATGATAACTACTTAAAAGTAATTAAAACGTAACAAACAAAGAAACTATCGCATTTGTAGTATTAAACTATGGATTATGTGGGTATAGATGCGTAGGGCTGTGAACAATAAAATTGTTGTTCAATAAATTTAAATTGGTCCGGGAGTTGTGTGTTGTCAGACGTGCGTGTGCGCGGCGGCGAGCATGCGGGCGAGGCGTGAGACCGGCCGCGACAGCAGCGGGCCCACCTCGCCCTGCTCCACCACGCGACCCTCCTCCAGTACGACGGCGCGGTCGTACCCGCGCACTGACGATATGCGATGCTGAAAAATTAATCGAGAATATCTCACTATAAACTCTTGGAGGCGCTCGGGAAGCTGTTATTTAACCCCACTCTTGGCTGAGCCTTTGCTCGTCCACCTGTTCTGGTGAAAGTGGAAAGGCCACCAGTAATTCTTCAATCATAAAAAAAAAACAGTAAACATAAGAAAACTGATATAAACTGATTATAATTTGTTTAGTTTTATGAACTAAATTTTATCAAATTCAATGATAATAGAAATAAATAATTTTGATCCATATCTGACATCATATTTAGGCAAAATATTGCTTTAGAAGTATAGATTTAAATTAGAGATAAATAAATAAAAAGATAATCATAGGGGTTTCTAATCAGAGTAATTAATTATTTGATCAGCGATTTATCAAAAACAATAATAACATAATGATACTTTCCGTCTGTAGTAGCGAGATAATTAATTTATTATGCGAAGTTGTCAATTTAAGCCGACTATTTCGCATCCAAGATTTGCTATTAAATTTAGTTGTCAAAACAACACCTACCCCAAACTGGGAAATAGGGTTTGCAAAAGGATTAAGTGTCGGCACAAAATGCAGCCACCGACCTATTTCCTGTTGTTTTCATACATTTTATATTGACTCGCCGCACACGGTTGACGCCGGTGGCCGCCACACGCTACATATAAAATGTATGAAAATGACAGTAAAAATTTGCCGGTGGTGGCGTTTCGTGGTTGTGGCCGGTGGCCCGTGTGCGGCGACCCTAAGTATGCTACGATAATTAAAATTCGAAAGCAACGTACTGCGACGGTGATGATGGTGGTGTCGGGTGCGATGCGCGCCATTGCGGCGAGAAGTGCTCGCTCGGCTGCGGCGTCGAGTGCGGCGGCGGGCTCGTCCAGCAACAGGGCGGCCGCTAAACGGGCGTGCAGCGCCGCGCGGGCCGCACACGCACGCGCCGCCCGTCCCGCGCTCCACCCGCCGCGCCCCGCTATACTGCACTCTAAGACACACATCAACATTCATAAAAACGATTATTTTTTTATTTTATTGCTTAGATAGTTGGACTAGCTCATATCCCACCTCGGTCACCGTTCTCGCCGAACCCGTCGCTTGCGACGAAGGGCTCGACGAGTAAATTAACCCTCAGACACAGCCCACTGAGTTTCTCGACGGATCTTCTCAGTGGGTCGCGTTTCCGATCCGGTGTAGATTCTGCGAAGCACGGCTCTTGCTAGGGTTCGTGTTAGCAACGTCGTCAGGTTTGAGCCCCGTGAGCTTACCTACTAGTTAAGGTTCCGCTGAAATAGCCTCTCAAGGCTATCAGCTTAGGTAGGGAAAAAAAACCCCACCAGGTGTTAAATGGTTACTGGAGCCCATAGACATCTAAAACGTAAATGCGCCATCCACCTTGAGATAAATATCCTAAGATCTCAGTATAGTTACAACGGCTACCCCACCCTTCAAACCAAAACGCATTACTGCTTCACGGCAGAAATAGGCGGGATGGTTAGGGGACCTACCCGAGCAGTAACTTATCTTTTTGTGATGACGTGGGAGAGCACAGTTACAATTTGAGTCGTGTGATGTTTTTTAAAGCGATTTCCAATAAGGTTACGTTAAACGTTTAACGCTACCATATTAGAAAGAGACAGAGCGAGAGTGAATGTGTGGCACTCGAACGCATAGCGCTTAATATACCTGTTACAGGCCAGCACGAGCGTTAGCATCGAGTAGCGTCCAAAATTTTAATGAATTATTAAAAAAAAAAAATTTAGCAATTTAAAATGTTTAAAATAAAAAAAAATTAAGATGTCGCATTTCTTATACACAGCAATCTGATTTAAGGATGAAAAATGAAGAAAACCACAATACTACCTTCACATCGAAAAAGAAGTTTCACTTCATTCACGTGCACCAAGCTTGCACGCGCACCGTTTTTGTGTGGCCATATCGCCAAAACGATAAAATAAGCGAATAGAACATAAGGCAATGTTATCTGCATATTCACTTAACTTTTGGGTAGGCTATTCACATATTATGACCATAAAAACAGAAAGTAATGGACTAAAATTACTGCAGTCATCGCTAACTCACCCAAACCAGCCGATTGAGCACTGACGAAATCATATAATCCGACAACTTTGAGACTGTGCCATATTTCTTCGTCAGTGTGCACGGCGAGCGGGTCGAGGTTTTCTCGCAGCGTGCCCGAGAACATCGCAGGCTCTTGCGGCAGGACGACCACGCGGTGACGTAACGCCCGCAGCGGCACGCGCGACACGTCCTGCCCGTCGATAAGCACTCGTCCTTCGGCAATACTGGTTGCTCCAACACACGTCATTAATAACGTAGACTTGCCGCTACCACTCCTGCCGCATATTGCTACCTGCAGTGAAATACATTTTTATTCATTTTATTTGAAGCATTACACAATTTTAGTTCATCAGGTTGGTACTTCATGTCTCAAGATGGCTAGCAGTATTCTTGTCGTGATGTCTATGAGTCCTAGTAATAAAAAATAGTTATATATGTATTTAATTGTTGCTCGTAGGAATTTATAGCTTATAGATTTGTTTTATTTCGTACCTTCTCACCGGGAGCTATAGATATATTGATTTTGTTCAAAATATTCTGCGAGTTAGGTTCGTGCTGCACGCTGACATTTTGAAATTCAATTTTTCCGCTTCTTTGCCAATTTGCAGGAATAGAGCCTTGAAAAAATGAAACAAAAAATGTTTTAGCTAACATGCTCCATAATGAAGTCTGTGAGTTTACGTTTCTGTATCGCGTACATAAGTATGTTATTATGTAGTTATTGATTAGAGAGAGATCGAGCTCAGCTGATGTTAATTGTTAACGAAGCTTTTTGACATTTTTAAGTCGAAATTGTAAAGAATAACTGACCCACTCTTGAAACCGAAACCCATTATTGTTCGCGTTAGAGATTATTGTACCGACCCGTATGGGCTCACAAGACAATCTACTACCAGTCACAGAACAAAGGATTACTATTTGTAAGTCCAATTAAAAAAAAATTAAATGTTCGATTTTCGATCTGTAATTATAATGCTAATTTATTATATATAATAAGTCGTTATCTCAATATTAATATTAAGTAATCTATGTTAAACAGTGACATTGGTTACTCGAACCTATCAAAATTGTGTATCGTATTACATGTAACAACTACATACAATGCTCTCTATAATCTTCGCGGGGTACATTGGTGTCACGATGTATACGATGCAGCGCGGCGAGTTGCTGGTCGAGGTCGGCGCGGCATTTGGCAAGATGAGCGAGATAGGCGGGCAGGAGCAGCGAGTACGCGCCCGCTAGTCCCGCGACCGCGCCTCTACTGCCGCTGTACATGCACACGCACAGGGACACGCAAACACTCGCAGCGCCAACAAGATCCTATAAAATTCATAATTTCAAATGAAAACAAATCAAACCCGCAAAATTATAATTTCCGTAGTTACTGGTGGTAGGACCTCTTGTGATTCCGCACGGGTAGGTAGCACCGCCCTGCCTGTTTCTGCCCTGAAGCAGTAACGCGTTTCGGTTTGAAGGGTGGGGTAGCCGTAACTATACTGAGATCTTAGAACTTATATCTCAATGTGGTTGGCGCATTTAGGTATGTTGTCGTTGTCTATGGACTCACTGAAGCTGGTTCAGTAACCAGCTGGTTCAGTAACCAGTTAACACCAGGTAGGCTGTGAGCTCATCCACCCTTCTAAGTAATATAAAATAAATAAATAAACATCTCAATTTATTATATATTACGACAATACTATATAGTTCAACAGTTTTTGAAGACATGTTAGAATTAGGATATAAACCGCTTAAAATAGAAAAATATAAAGCACTAGCGGACCCGACAGACGTTATCCTGCAAATATTCGTTCAAGTCGATCCAGCCGTGAAGTTTTAGTATAAATAAATAACCTAGATACCGATTGCAGCGCCATCTGCCGGGCTGATTTGCAAATCTAAACCATCCAAAGCGCCACCCAAATCCATACAAAAAAATCATTCAAATCGGTCCAGCCCTTTAGGAGGAGTTCAATGACATACATACGTACAGTAGAATTATATAATATACTAGCTGTCCCGGCAAACGTTGTGTTGCCGTAAATAAGATTTCTAAGAAAATTCTACTGTAGAAAAAAAAACCTCATTTAACCACATAATACCTCATTATAAACAAAAAAAATATATCCAAAAAATAAAAATAATAAATAAATGTTTGGGGTGGACAACCCTTTTCACTTAGGGGTATGAAAAATAGATAGTAGCTGATTCTCAGACCTACTGAACATACTATTGATACACAAATAAAACCAAAAAAAATGGCTGAAAAATGTATAGTATTGTATAGCTCTCAAATATATTAAGTGTATAATCTATGATGTATAGTGAGTAAGACAGGAGACTTTTAGGCGGGAACGCGAGGAGTGAAGTTGTGTGATTTGTTTTATTTTGTCTATTTAGTGTTTCTTCGGGGGTTAAATGTGTAATAATGGTGGTTTATTAACTGTCTATTATCTGTGAAAGTGCACAAATGTGGGAAAATGAAACAAAGCCGCTGGACGTAACTTTTCGGGATCTTCCAAAAAGTCCACTGAAAAAATCTTAGTAAATGACCACCATTTTACTAAGATGATATTTCATCCCATATCATCTCAATTCATTTTATTTAATTTCAACCCAGTTGATTAGTGTCTCAAATTAATCATCTTCTTTCATTTCACTCCATAATATCATTTTTCATAAAAATATGAATAATATATAAATTAAAATAAGACATGACTTAAAGGTCTCAGTTACCAGGTCATAAAATCTCTTAAAAAGAAAAAGTAAGACAGGAGACCGGCTTGGTCCTCATCATGGAGTTAATAAGTACCTACAACTTAGAATAACCTTTAAAGAATAACCCTTAGAATAGTAACTCTATGGTCCTCATCCCTACTACGTGATGTTTGCTGGATGAGTGGTGACTCCTGGCGGGGATAGCTGATCGATTGATAGTTGATCAGTAGTCGATCGGCGAGGGCGGGAGATCAAATTCAATTTAAAAAAAATCATTATTAAAGGAACTGAAATTATAAACTCTGAATAAGAATTTATCGTACTACAATTATAATATTTGATTGCCATCTTGCAACCTTATTGCGGATCTGTGCATAGAATAAAAAAAATATTAATCAGGATGGAAAAATAGGGGTTGATCGTATAAGAGTGAAAATTGAGAGTAATATGTTTTTTTTTATTTTAAGTCATGACAAAACAAAATAAAAACTTGCAAAAAAAATTAAAGTTTATAATTAACAAATAAAAAATAGGGGTTGATCGTAGAGGGGTGAAAATTTCAGAGTAATATGAATTTTTTTATTCTATGTCATGACAAAATAAAAACAAAATTCTCGCAAAAAATTTTAAAGTTTGTAATTAGCAAATAAAAAATAAGGGTTGATCGTAGAAGGGTGAAAATTGAGGATTGTATGTATTTTTGTATGTTGTATCATAAAAAAATAGAAATTAAAAAATTTGTTTAAAAAATAAATAAATAAATTTAGGGGTGGACTACCCCTAACATTTAGGGGGATGAAAAATAGATGTTGGCCGATTCTCATAGATACCGAATAAGCACAAAAAATTTCATCAAAATCGGTCAAGCCGTTTCGGAGGAGTAGGGCAACGAAAACTGTGACACGAGAATTTTATATATTAGATAAAGATATTCCTAAGGGAAATCTACTTTTTCCTCCAAAATGAAAGCTACCCAATGTTCTTTTTAATATCTCCGAAAAGTGTATACAAAATTTATGACAATCAGCTGAGTTGTCAAGAGGTAAAATTGCGATCAACAAATACAAACACATATTCGCATTTAAATATATAGTATGGATAATCCAGAATAACTCAAGGCATTTAAAAATAGAAGACGTGAGGAAATTTGCTCGTCTCCACCAAAATAAGTTACCAGAGACAATCCAAGCCACCGGTTAGCAGTATTGAGGAGCAGCAGAGCGTTGTGATTATAGTCGAGACGTCGAAGGAAGTCTGTCCGCATGCGGGTCTGTAGTCGGCTGGCTCGTATAGTAGAACCTCCAGCACACGTCTCTCTGCAAAGAGACACCACTCTTCCGGCGCTTTGTCCTTCCACTTGCTGCAACTCCCTAAAATATTGAATAAATATTTTAAATCTAGATGTATGTTTATCAATTGAACTTGTTTGATTTTTTCACAGATTTAAACTTACAGAACTATTAATAATATGGCCTTAATATTAAACGATTCATATTAAGTAACAAAGATCAAAGAGGCAATTTGTATTTCAATAACTAGATACATGTTTTTTTGTTATACTGCAAGGGAATCACTGGTAAGGCAGTCAGAAAAAAGCCAAATCTTTTTCTCGTTTTACAACTTTTACAGAGATTTAAAGTTCAATGATTTACCTAGAATTACGTAAATAAACAGATTGTAGGCAGAGGTAACACAAGAATGCCGGTATGAGTGCTGTCAGGCTCCAGGGCGCGACTACAGCATTGACAAGCATAGCCGCAGCACATAGCAGAGCTAACTGAGTCCACCGACTTATGGCTGTCGGTAATTTCTAGAAAAAATAACCTTTAGTTAAAAACTTTAAATTTAGAATACTCTCAAGTTCGACTATGCGTATTCTTGTTCTATTTTGAATTAACTGTAGGTATTAATACGTTAAAAAAACCATTAAATGGGACGGCTTGTGGATTTGAAAGGTTTTTATTACATAACATTTGAGATTATGACCTTGAAGGAGTCCGAATAGAGTTCCTTCCGTATTTCGCGTGAACATCGTGTTTTTGAATCACTCGTAATTAACACCACAATCGAAACAATAGGAGTTTTATTGTTGCAGCGGCTTAGATAGTTATAAGTTCTACAATTATATATTTTTTTTGTCTTATTTTTGGCGGTAAACATATTTTCTTCTTTTTTCAAACTCGTGCGCTCCGGCTTACGCATCATAAAAAAAGGTGCGTTCTTATACGCCACAACCTCATGTCTCAAACTGGACAGTGGTATTTGTCTTGAGGTTGTATTGGTCAGCACTATAGTCGGACGGGGTGTGAGATCGTCTATAATAAAATCGTAAAATAATAATATGAGATAACAAACTTTGTCTAGCAATAGAACGTCAGCGGAGAAGCGATGGAGCGTGGTCCCGGTGGGCGTAGTGTGGTGGTGGTGGGGGCTGGCGTAGAGCGCGGCGTGCAGCAGGCGCTCATGCAGCACTCGCCGCGCTCCTGCCCCCGCGCATGCGCACGCCGCCTGAGCCGCGCCCGCCGCCCCCGCCCCCGCAGCGCACCACAACCCGTACTTGCGGACACTGCTCCACAACTGAAAAAATTACAATTACACCTACTTTTTGTTTTTATTGCTTAGTTGGGTGAACGAGCTCACACCCCACCTGATGTTAAATGGTTACTGAAGCCAATAGACATCTACAACGTAAATGCCGCCACCCACCTTTGAGATATAAGTTTTAAAGTCTCAGTATAGATACAACGGCTACCCCACCCTTCAAACCGAAACGCATTACTGCTTCACGGCAGATATAAGCAGGGTGGTGGTACCTACCACTGCGGAGTCACAAGAGGTCCTACCACCAGTAATTACGCAAATTATAATTTTGCGGGTTTGATTTTTATTACACGATGTTATTCCTTCATCGTGCAAATCAATCGTGAACAATTGTTGTTGTTTTTTTTCTTTTTTATTGCTTAGATGGGTGGACGAGCTCACAGCCCACCTGGTGCTAAGTGGTTACTGGAGCCCATAGACATCCACAACGTAAATGCGCCACCCACCTTGAGATATAAGTTCTAAGGTCTCAAGTATAGTTACAAAGACTGCCCCACCCTTCAAACCGAAACGCATTACTGCTTCACGGCAGAAATAGGCAGGGTGGTGGCACCCACCCGCGCGGACTCACAAGAGGTCTTACCACCAGTAATTACGCAAATTATAATTTTGCGGGGTTCACTTTTATTACACGATGTTATTCCTTCACCGTGGAAGTCAATCGTGAACATTTGTTGAGTACGTATTTCATTAGAAAAATTGGTACCCGCCTGATATTCGAACACCGGTGCATCGCTGAACACGAATGCACCGGACGTCTTATCCGTTAGACCACGACGACTTCAAAAACTCTTATTAAGTACGTATTTCATTAGAAAAATTGGTACCCGCCTACGGGATGTCTACCCGTGGTCCACGAAACCTTCGAATTGTGGAAATTACGGACTCATGACTTTTAAAAATTACTAAAATATTTTGTTAAAGTTTCAATTAAGGAACTGACGTGCAACAAGTATAATGGTGTATCTTCAATTATAGATAATATTGGTTTTTGAATTTCTGAAATTTCTACATAAAGAAATTGGTAAAAAAAAACCCGCATTTGAATGCGTTATTTATGTTGAAGTTTAATTGTTTTGTGGTATATTCGCCTTTTTTATCCGTCTTGAATAGTCATTTTAGTTGACAAACAAGTTTTTACGTGATAAGGATTTTTAATTTACAGCTTTAATAAATCGTTTTTTTTTTCAGAGAGAAGTACCGAACAACGGTATTCAAGAATTTAAATAGCAAAGATATTGTTTTTTTGTATAATTTTTAACCTGATCATCAGAAAAGTTTTCAGTGGCATTGTCATTAGTGAGGCACATCAACCAGTAGTCGGCTGCCAGCGCTAAGCCTTGCGCTGTGGCTGCTGCTACCCAGAAGGCGATACCCCACCAACCGCACGCGAGACCATACTCTAGCCATATCTTGCACTGAAATTATATTTACATGAATAATTATATTACGAATATTTACATGAATAATTATATTACGAATAATTATATAAACGAATAAATAAATAAATATTTACTAACAATCACGCCACGTTAACTGGTTCCGTACTAAGTTCGTAAAGAAATTATGTTACAGGTACCAGATAACGGAAATAAATGTAAGATTTTTATTATACACATACATATATTTTAATATACATCCATAACCCTGGAAAAGACATTTTATATTTATCATACAAATATCTTCCCTTGGCGGGATTCGAACCCGCGACCCTCTTATGTAGTGACCATGTCACTTACCACTTCACCAGACGGCCATTAAATTATCGTAATATCAACTTCATGTTATTATAATTCGTAGAATAACCACAAAATATGTTAATATTTATGTTTTATGAACTTATTAAAATAAAATTAATAAATTTTAAGTTTGTCTATCTTGCTGAGAACGTGAATCCCAAAGAATAAAAAAAATTTTAACGGGGTTTTAATCCGGCTTAAATGTCGGCTAATTAGTAGAATTTTTCTGCGAAGTAAAAAAAGTTTGTAAATATAATAGTTATTTAGCGCGATAACTTCAATAGTTTTATTATTTGTAAACCAAATCGCGATTCACAAAGATCACCTATATTATTTTGATTTACGTTTTAGAATGTAAATTCACATTTCCTTGAACTGCAAAATCGGTTACAAGGATTTTCTGAGAACTACGTAGAAGTAAAGTTTTATCATTAAGACTACCTCACTGACGTCATTCCAAGATTGACTCTTATCTAGTGAAGATTCGTCATTAATCATTCCGACATTTGTATCCCCTCCGTTTATGCTAACTGTGCTGTAAGTGGTCTCCACTAAGGATTCTTCTGAAAGATAAAATATTTTATGAATAAAAAAATCAATAATAATATTTCATTTCTTTAATTGTTTGTACTGAAAGGTAATCGACCCAATCCATTTGGACGGAGATCTGTAACTGTAGCAATTTCATTGCCATATTTGAAAAAATGGACCAGTTGGGACGATCACATGTTGTGAATGGGTAAACAACGTGTCACCATCCGAGACGCCGGTAGAAGTCCCAACATTATTGTAACGCCATACCGTAATTTAAATAGGTTATAATATGATACGATAAATGATACGATAATTTTAAATTTGCCGACTTAATACGGATCTTAGGGAGTAAATTTTAGAAATCATTTTACATAATCATGAAATCAGTCAATCAATACAGCGCTTCACATTTACGCTCAGAGAACGTATATAACAATGGTTACAATATAATTAACATTTCTACATAAGCGCAATGCAAAAATAATAATTTGATATTAAGTTTAATTAAAAAAACTAAAAAGATTTTTTTCTAAGTATTATAAAGATGATATACCATTAATTCCATTAGTGTCCGGGGCAGGTGTATCGGATTCTGAACTGATTAAACGTCTTAGATTTCTCGGGGTCCATCTGTCAAGGCAAATAGCGTCGGTATTATCAACACGAAACTTTTACCAGAACCAAACGAAATGAAAAATTACTTTAAATTGAAAAAAAAAGTAATATGAAATAAATTTGTAAAAAACTAATGATAGTTTCATTAAAGCCACAGCAGCTGATTCTCTGTCACTGAAATTTTCCTGATGGATGTACCTCCTAAGAGTTCGGTTTCCTTGTGGTCGTAGCCAGCGTCGAAGAAGACTGACTTCTCGTTGTAGTGTAGTGTTTGATTCATCCGCACTGACTGTACGACGTATTTCACGACGCCATCTACAATCAATGTTACTTTTTTATATATATTCATACTTTAGATACGGAGAGACTATTTTTTAGCCAGTGAAATTTAAGAATTACGTAGTGATATACAAACGTTTAAATTTACAGACTAGGTATTTCGAGGAGAATATCAAACATAAATTTAATTTGTCAGGTCGTTTTAGTATTAGGTACCTAATTCATGACAATTTACATATCTTACATAGATGATGGTGGCGGTGATGAGAACTGCCTCATGAGGGGCGGTCTCTGTTGCTGCACTACTCTACGCCAACTACCGCCAGTGTACATCGGTACCTCTGCTAACAAATGCGCCCCTGCTGCCTCTGTTATGCCGATCTGTAATTGAGATTATTCATCTAAGTCAACCTTTCCCAAAGTGGGCGATAGCCCCCCTTTGTGGGCGCTGCAGGCTTAAAGGGTAGCGGTAATAGACCCAGAAAAAAAAGGGGGCGTTGTGCAGAGGCTTGGGAGGCGATTTGTAATTTCATCAAGGAGGCCTCTTAGACACCGACCGAGCTCTCGCTATAGTGGTAATTAAGTAGGTGAAAAAATGTGGACGCTAAAAAATAATTTACACTTAAAGTAGACAGTAGGGAAAATAAGTTTGGGAACCCCTGATCTAGGTCAATCAAATTCTAATAAACCAAAATATCTCGTCTTCAATTCGGAATATCTTTCATGTGCTAGGGCACCGCACCCAAAGACGAAACGGCTATAAATTAGAATAGTCCTATCGTATATGGAAAAAAATACTAATTCATTAACTGAGCTATAGTTAGTAGTAGTGCTAAAGTTCTTATTTCATTAGTCGGAATGTAAAGACAAGGGTGATGAGGGAATGGAAACGCATCGCACGACACCATTGACTCTATAGATGGTAGACATAGCTGATAACTATTTTGGAAATGAACGACATTATACAACAACTATAAAAGCAACTATAACTACACACACTATAACTATCACGTCTATGAAACAACTATAAAATTTTAAATGATTAAAAGAACTCAACTGACTGCAGTATCCTCTGATGCGCATCTTTGGAATTTAGCCCGGCTGAGCACTCGCACGAGCCGCGCCCGTTCCCGTGCAGTTCCGTCAGGAGGACCAGCACATCCTCGCGCTGCAGCTGCACGAGCTTCGCTTGCAAGCTGCACCCAGCGCGATAGGTAGCTGTCGTTACTGGCGCTGGACACTCGACCGTATCCGCTCACACGTCCATTATCCATTGCGATAATCTACGGTTATTTAAAATAGTTTAATTTATTACTCTTTATTCTTTATTGTACGCACAGCTACTGGTGGTAGGACCTCTTGTGAGTCCGCACAGGTAGGTACCACCGCCTTACCTATTTCTACCGTGATGCAGTAATGCGTTTCAGTCTGAAGGGTAGGGCAGCCGTTGTAACTATACTGAGATCTTAGAAATTACATCTCAAGGTGGGTGGCGCATTTACGTTGTAGATGTCTATGGGCTCCAGTAACCACCTAACACCAGGTGGGCTGTGAGCTCGTCCAACTATCTAAGCAATAAAAAAAAGTTAATACAAAACAATAATTACGAAAAGTTATAAAATGGCGAGCTTAACTCAACAATTGAGTTATCTACCACCTAACCGTTCTTAAAGAGGGAGAGCTTTACATAAGTTGGTAGAAGAGTACAATCTAATCTATTTGCTTATTGTTATTATTATTAAACATTTATCGTTTGGAAAAAGGTTTCTGATGTATTTAAATACCTACCAAGTCAGCATAGTGTAGTAGTTCCAGTCTGTTAGTTGCGAGGACAATGGTTCGCCCTGCGCGGACAGCCGGCACCAGTCCTCGCGCTACCACATGACGTGCCAGTGCAGCGTCGAGCGCAGCTAGCGGCTCGTCTAAAGCCAGCAGTTGTGCCTTGGAGTATAATGCTCGAGCAATGCTCACGCGAATGCGTTGACCGCCGGATAAGGGAGTACCGTGGCTGCCCAGGCGGGTTGCGTCGCCTTCTGTTCACCAAATGGCATTTTGGTATTAAATGCTTATCTTAATTACAGATGTCATAGTTGGTTAAATAATTGTCTATCTAATAATCAGACTATACTTGAGAAATTAGAATTAATGAGTGTCCCATCTTTCCTATCTTACGAACGTTATCATATCATCCTCGCTTCCGCTAATTCTCCAATCTTGAATACTGCTGCAAGGAAGTGATTAAAGTAATCATCCGTTTCAATTTTAAGATATAGACTTTTTGTATTGAGAAAACCTTTTCTAATGCAATTATGACTATGATCTGATGAGCCCGGCTAACGAATTTAAGCTGTGCCATCTTAGGTCTTCATTTAACATCAGGTGTACTGTGAACTCGTTAGCTCGTCTAAGCCAATAAAAAGATGCAGTGCGTTTTATCCATGTCTCATTTCAATTGAATTATTGGATTTGGAACAAAACTCAAATACGGAAATATAATATGTTATGTCGGTAATGCAAATGTATAGGTTAATGATAGGATGTACTCGTACTTATATTTTTTGTCATAAGCAGCATTTTTTTTTCGTAACAGTAAAGTATTATTAGTACCTACTACTGAGAATCGAAAGCCAAACATACCGTTATATACTTACCTGATGAATCACATCATCACCTGATGCCAATTGATGCAAATATAAATAAATACTTTTAAAGACGTCTATGAATATTGAATATCTTTAAAAATAGTATAGGTGCTCATGAAAATGACTCGCAATTAAAGTAGTTTTTGTGGAATGGTATTGTATAATATAATTGTCGTAATACAGTCTTAGTTAATGTAATAAATAATTAATCAAACCTGGTAAAAGTTGTAAGTCTGGCCGCAGACCTGTGGCGCGTAGAACACGTGCATAATTTTTCTGACACCAAGAATGACCCATTATTATGTTATCGCGAACTGAAGCCTCTAGCAACCACGGAGGCTGACCGGCATACCACTTCGAACTGTTTCTGTTTTGATGGTGAAAAATATTTTAGAAGCCAAGAAATATTTATAAAGTTTGCTCTTAATCAACACATCTACGATCAAGGACACAGACATTGTGTACAGCGTTAAATTGATTTGAATTGCTTCAGATACATTTGATGAGGTTAATTTAGTTGCTTGGAAATAGATAAATTAATTGCAGCATTGACATGACAAACTGGCCTTGAAATGAGCTCATATTGAAATTCTCTTATATTTGTTTCGCTGTTTTTTTATTTTCAATTTTTATGGTTGTAGTTTTGCATTGCCTATTTTTATAAAGTTATTAGCTGTCACCTTTTATGGTAAACGGTATTACCGTAGTACTGTTAAAGGTTTTTTACCTGTTTAATTTCTTTCTTATTTTTATTACTCGATTGCCTAAAAGCAATGCCGATAAGAGCCATTAATCGTACTAATGTGACTGTTGATTTTATCATTTTATTGTAATATTTTGCAGTTATTCTTTATATTTTAATTTTATACTGTTGATAATAATTTGGCATGCCGTTTGTGTTTTTAATTTGGGTGGTATTTATCATGTACTTGAAGTCGTGGGGTTACGGATGGCATTTTCTATTCACAGCGAAAATATAATCAGAAAACCATTTAATGTTAGTTTTTTTTTCTTTTTTTTACCTATGCTGATAGCCTTGAGAGGCTATTTCAGCTTCGCCCTAACGTTTGTAGGTGAGCTCGCGGGGCTCAACCGGAGAGTTGCTAACACTGACCCTAGCAAGAGCAGTGCTTCGCAGAATCTACCACCGGATCGGAAACGCGACCCACTGAGAAGATTTGGCGAGAAACTCAGTGGGCTGTGTCTATGGGTTAGTTCGCTCGTCGAGCCCTTCGTCGTAAGCGACGGGTTCGACGAGGACGGTGACCGGTGCTTGTGGTGCTTAAAAGCACCGTTAATGGATCAGGAGGATCCGTAATGACGTGCTTTGGGCGATGTCGACGGTTTACCATTCGGTCTACTGGGTCGGGTATGTAGTTTCCAGCGGCTACGATGAGAGGGTTCTCATGTCGTGCCGCCTTCTCAAAATGGCGCTTAATGTTAGTACTTTGTTGATAAATGTCATTTAAACCTACCGATTATATAACACATCTCCTCTTTCAA
Organism: Bombyx mori; assembly: GCF_030269925.1. Taxonomy (NCBI): domain Eukaryota; kingdom Metazoa; phylum Arthropoda; class Insecta; order Lepidoptera; family Bombycidae; genus Bombyx; species Bombyx mori. The sequence goes on along the minus strand of NC_085116.1, from coordinate 9,430,761 downwards.
GATACATTTCTCCAATTAAAGCAGACAAGAATGATGATTTTCCAGCACTTGTGCCTCCGACAACCATAATTAGTTTCCCTAAAAAAAAGTAGATTTTGTAAAATTGTAACTTAGTTAAGAGAAAATTAAATTGCTTAAAAAAATAAACCTGTAGGAATTTCAAGATCGCCAACTTCCAATAGATCATCTTTCACACCCCACGTGAACGCCGCATTTCGAAATGTGACCAATTGAGAGGATTCCGATTTATTAACGTGTGACTCATTTGATAATTGCTCAGCGAACTCAATTTCACACATCTCATCTTTATTGGCCATTACATCGTGAGATGGCACGTCATTCTGATGTGTATTGTCATTACAAGGGACATTAGGTTTGTTCAATAACTCTTCATATTCAGTAATTTCGTTTCCGACATTGTTCGATTCGGGAAGATCCAAAAAATCTTTGATTCGTCTTGTGCTCACCTAAAAATTTGATACTTTTTCATTACTGGTAGTGCAAGATCAATGCTTAATATATCTATGATGTAAAAATCGACAAATTCATTCTATTTACCATAGCTTGAATTATCATGAGGACAGTGACTGGCAAAATAAGCAATGGAACGGAAAGCTGATTAAAGAAGGCTAAGCCAGCGAATACGTTCATCGCGGTTAAGCCGGTTCCTTCTTCTATGAAAAAATATACAGTGAATGTAATAACTGTGATTAAGATTGTAGAGACTTGAGTCGAAAAAGCTGAAAATAAAATAATAATGTGAACCCGTGTTGAACGATATCTAAACTATTGTATATTCCTTGGTTACCTACTCAAAAAACTCCAGTATAATGAATCTTTATTTAGCAGTTTCAGTTCGACTTCTCTAAGTTGTAATATTTTTTCTTTAAACAAATCTTCCCATACGTAGAGTTTAATTACATTTATTCCTTGCAATATTTCGGTCATTTTGGAAATTCTGTGATCCGTACATTTAGAAATATCTTTAGAGTTATCTGAAAGTTTCTTTCCTACAAGAAATTGCAAGGGTGTGATCACTAACACGCTTGCTACTGCTCCGATAATTGCGCTTACGCCTAATTTCATGTACAATAGATATAGTATCACAGCCACCTGAAATTTTAAACTGTCAATAAAAAAATTATCTTTTCACGTTTTCATTTATCTCCTTTATTTTATTTTATTTTAAATTTGTGTTTATAACACCTTTTTACCTTAAGCGGTATAGCCCATATGTAATGACAAATCCAAACGCAAGACATAATATTGTACGTGTCTTGTGAAACTAAATTCGTTATGAGACCAGATCGCGTATTGCTCTCATCGTCCGAATTCATCAGCAAAGGGGAATCTTCGTCTAAATTTGACTCCGATGGCGTCCAAGATGCTATACGCATACATTTGTCATAAATCATAGCCTAAAATCAAAATGAACATTTGGAAAATCAAGAAGCTATGCTACTAAGCTTTTAAAAAGAAAAATCAACTTTAACTAACTTGTAAAGCAGTCTTTAATCTGGCACCTTCCACTGTTACCAAATGCGTCGAATTTTGAGAGAGTAAGGCCTGATAAATCAAAGCCAAAGTAATTACTAATAACATGACGTAGCCATTACCGATAAATTCTCTTAAAGTTACATGTGCTTCGTTACTGTTATGTTCATTACTAATCGGACTTTCAATAAACTGAATTATGAAAGCCAGCCCCAATGGTGGAACTAAACCTATTAAGTCACCTAAAAGTTTTAAAATACCACCAATGTAAAAATTTGGCCACACTCTACATAGGTAACATGTCCATATACTAGGGCCATCGTTATACTTTGTTTTCTGAAAGAAAAGAAACGATGATTTAAAGACGATTTTCGCATTGTTTCGTGCTCTCCACGGTGCCATGCAAGTTTCTCATCGAGACTGAAAATTGTTTTTTTTTTTTTTTTTTATGCTTGAAGGATTACTGGTGGCCCGGAGGCCTTTCCAGTTTCACCAGGACAGGTGGGCGAGCAAAGGCTCAGCCAGGAGGGGTGGGATTTGCTAACAGCTACCCGAGCGCCTCCGAAGGAGACCTAACAGCTCAAGAGCAGCTGCTTCGCGAATGAATCTACTACCGGATCGGAATCGCGACCCGCTGAGAAGATCCGGCGAGAAACTCAGCGAGCTGATTCATGGGTTAGGTTGCACGGCGAACTCTTTGTCGAGTTCGACGAGTACGGTTACTGAGGTCCCTAAGCCTGCTCCTAGAGCTGAAGGCGTCTAGTGCGAAGGTTATTGGATCTGATGGATCCGTAAGGACGTGTCTAGGGCGTCGACGGTGACTGGCTCCTGCATGATCAGGATTCGGGGAGTAGTCAGCGGCGGCTACGATAAGGCGATTATCATGACGCATAGCCTTATCGAAGTACCGTTCCGACGCTGACTTCATGTATTTCTGTATAGATTCGAGGCCCAGGTCGTCGTGTAGGTCAACGTTCCTCACGAACCACGGAGCTCCGACGGCTAACCTGCAAAAGCGGGATTGTAGAGATTGAAGGGTGTCCATGTGCGTGCGGGCCGCGTGAGCGAACACCACACTCGCGTAAGTCATGACGGGCCTTATGCAAGTTTTGTAAAGTGTCACCTTGTTCCGAAGGGACATTTTACTCCGCTTACAAATCATGGGGTAGAGTCTACCGAGAATAAACGCGGCACGGTCACGGACTGATTTTATATGCGGGCGGAATGTCATCGATGCATCCAGGGTAACGCCCAGGTACTTGACCTTCCTGGCCCAGGGTATGGATTGACTAAAGAGAGTAATCGGGGGTGACTGAAAATTGTATCACGTGATGCAAAGTATGTTCGCGGGCGCTAAGTAAAGCTACTTGGTCGACATTATCATAGCTATGTTACGGTCAATGTGCAGATTTAAAAAATATCAGTTATTACTCTTGATAAAGTTGCTTAAAGAGAAATTAAACTGATAATTTTTCATTTAACAAAATACGATTGACAATCTGCACACTCCCGTTGTCAATGTAACAAATTCTTAAAAGGGATATGTAGTTACATATTTTATGACTGTTCAATCAAAAATCGTTTAGGGCGCATTGCGAGCTCGTATTAGTGGACACTACTACTGTCCGTTTTTCTAACAAAACAGTCATTCATTCCGATTTGAAGAGCCGCATCAACCATGTACCACATGGTATGGTATATTTGTCTAATGTCTATGAACTCAATTACCGAATCGATTAACTCTAAGTGGGTCCTGAGCTCATAGATGCAACAATGTCATTATAAACGAAATGTAATGTTTTCCTGCATACGAATATCTTATCTTATACATTTAAACGAGCAATTCTTGTATATTAATATATACTTATAAATCTGAATCTCGGAAACGAATCCAACGATTTTCATAAAATTTAGTATACAGGGGTTTTCGGGGGCGATAAATCGATCTAGCTACGATTTATTTTCAGAAAATGTTGTTTTATTCGTGTTTTCAATAATCAGCTCTTCCCGACATCTATTGGCGAATAATAATACTATTTTTCTTAATTGAGGGCAACTAACAGCTTTAAAGATACAAAAAGATGGCGTTATCAAAAAAAAAACCGAGCCAAGCTCGGTCATCATCTAGTATTTTTTAACTTTTGATTTTTAATAATATTTTCTTTCCTTTGATATACTGCTGCTACTAGATGCGTACTATGCGTAGACACGTTTTAATTTGACAACTATACTTACTATACGTTTCCGATGCACAGTTCAAACAATTAGTTGTAAAGTAGTTAGACAAGGACAAGGCTATAATAATTACAGTAGTAGCCTATTATAATAATCATTTTTGTGATATGTCAATGTTCACTCAATGTTTATTACAGAGAAAATTTGGGACGGTTCTTAATAACGTTTTACCATGATTATTATACGCTAGCCGCGAAACGCATAATTGTCCCATGGAAAGCAATAATGTATACATACATAATTTTTCATAGGAAATAGGTAAATTAAACGGTTTTTACCTCAACGCTTTTATAAATGCTGTGGATTTTTTTGTAATATTTGACTGATTTTTCTTTATCTGGTAATTCTCCTAAATCCTCCATCTCTAATGGAGATTCATACCCTTTGTATAACAGACCGTTTATCCAATAAAACGAGATTTTGGAATAAAAATGAGAGCTATTGTGTTTGTAAGAGACTTTGCTTGAGCTGTTCGTCGTCTTGTCGCGATGACTAAAATGTTTTGTTACCTGAAATAATTAATAATGTGTACTTACTACATATGTTTTTTGTTTGAATATTTTGTTAAATATAAGCGTCATTTTACGTGAACGTATTAACGTGGTGAAAATATGCAGAAACGCAATTTTAAAATGGCAATCTATAATTGATAATTCTTTCCAGTAGACACTTTTTCAAAGTTCACTCACTCACAAGATCACTGTTTACAAGTATTGTTTCTTTTATATGAGGAAAGTACAGTATATTTATCGTAGTACAGTTGATAGAAATTCCTGTCGGATTATAAAATCCAAAGAAAGATTTTTCATTATCCATTAAAAAAGATTGTATTTTACATGTATGTATATAGTCCTTTATTTATTATTATCAGATAGTGTCTATGTTATGGTAGAGCCAGTAGTCTTCAGACCTAGTCACAAATGTATACAATTGGTAGCTGATCAGCATTGTAATGTACATGCATTGTTAATAACATGGGCGACAATGTGTTCAAGTCGTTTGTCCGTCAGCATTTGTAAGGTAATGATGAGTGTGCCTTCAGTTAATTCAACTTAATACACATGTACATTAGTTACGAGACTACTAATGGCAAAGTGCTAACTGAGATGGCGCCAGACGCATAGCTATGTCTGCCATTGTCTGCGACAGGGGGCTGGCTATACGTGGCGCCTGGCTTCATGTTTCCAATAATTGACTCAACAAATCTTCGAAGACAGAATAATAGTATGAATTTGTTTCGAGATATTAGAAGACAGGTATTGTCTAAAATTGGGAGTATTGGGAGGATAGTCGTGCTTTGCAGAAGGATAGAATAGCCTTTGTATCAATGTAATTGAAACCTTAACCCTACATCTAAAGTGGGTGACGGCATTCACATGTTGAGTTTCGCTTAATATCAGTTGGATTGCAAGCTTGTTTGCCAAATTAAGAGGAGCCTTCTTAAATTATCCCTTAATGAGTTTTCATTGAGTAAAAGTACATACAACACAGTGATATGTTGTTAGTTTTTGACTCAACACTAAGATTCATTTATCACCCTTGACATTTCGACCTAAAATAAAGGCACGAATTGGCATTTGCCTTAATGCAATTCAATGGTTCTTGTAACATTTAACCATTTTTGGAATCAACTGTTTTTAGGAGTATCATTGTTCTTAATGTTTTTCTAGTAGGCAGTTTAAGTTACATGATGCAACTACAAGTTTAAATTAACCTATTAGCTTATCACTTACGTAAGCCGATAGTTAAGTCACCTCCTAGAAGGAGAGCTAACGTCAGCGAACGTTAACGGTTAAAGGAAGTAAGCCGTTTAGTGAATGCACATTAGTACTTTAAAAGCATTAGCGACACACTTACCACTTCGTAAAAGCACGCGCAGTCCACGGCAGATATCGTTAAAGAAAGCAGCAATGAGGCACCCTGAATATATAATTCTATATGGTTGACTTCAGCGCCGACACGGATGTGCTGCCAAAGAATGGAAGCGGCTGATATGGCTGAGAGTGACCAATATATCGCCAAGTACAATATAGGCGCTGAGGATTGTCTATTCCATAGAGCGACGTGGAAGCAGGCCGCTGCGATCCAGGCAAGAGGTGCCATGAGGGCCGAGACTAATCGTACAGTATCCGTGCGACGTAGAAGTGCCGCCGCTGCCCCACAGCACCAGATACCAAACAGAGCAAGACTGGCCACTCCTCGTACATTTTGAGCTCTCCAGTTCTTCTTATATCTAAATTAGATCACACAAAGAAGTAAATAAAAATAAAATAAATTTGAAAGTAAACTAAATTAACTCGGTGTTTGATAATTTAGATCTGATTCTAGAACTGTGAAGAGAATTTATGATATTAAAAAATAGTAAATTTTTCGATAGTCTTATCGCATCATCTTTAAAACTCTAAGTAACTTAAATGTCATTTCTATATTTTTCGAAGCTTAATAATAAGTTAATTTAGTAATAGTAGGCTTTTTGTAAATATCAAGTATTATGTATTAACTTTCGCCATCCTAAATTCCATCCCAAATATTCACTGTCGAGCATAGGCTTTCCCCATAAATCCCTTTTTACTCGTGTTACAGCGTTTTGTAAATGCTTGCACGTAAGTAAGTCCATTATTCCCGTTTCTGCCGCGAAGCAGTTATGCGTTCTGGCCTTAAGGGTGCAAAACCTGATCTAATATATAATTCAATTGAGACTTAGACCTCATATGTGGCTAAGGTGAGTGGCGACATTCACGTTGTGATGTTGTCCAAAGGCTCCGCTAGCTACTTCACACAGATGAGCCGTATCGTCAATCGATATATAAATAAAAACCTGAATATGCAATGGTCTTATTTTTGTTCAAAGTGACAGCGAATACATGGACTTGCTAAGTTAAATTAATGAGTTTAGCTAATTTTTCTGTTCCAAATTTAAATGTGATTGTTATTATGTCGGTCGCAAGCTTGAAAACGATTGCATCAGCAGGTCAAATTTTAGTATCGTAGTATTCATGTGGTTTCTTAGTAAATCTGTTTGGCATTGGTAAAGGCTGCGTTTAAGTCAATCGTTAACATCGCAGGACGAGTCGGGTAAAAAGTTGAATTATTCAATTTTGTGGAAAACGAATCGCAAACGTATAGTTAAAGTTTATTGAAGCATCTAACCTGTAATGTTTGTGCGTGGTGGAACAACAGTACATTAATCCCGCAGTGATTGTAGCGCAGTACAGGTGCAGTGAATGTAGTGCGGCATTCAATGCTCGCATCTCACAGCTTCTATCACCTTGACCACAAACTGCCTCCATTTCAAAATAATACGTATTTTCTCACCGAATTTAATCGTGGTCGATTGTCGTTGTTTATGTAGATAACGGGTTAAAATCTATTCATCAAAATAAAACAAATTTCGTAAGGTCCCAGAAATGAAGAAAGATTAAGAAAGATGCATATGAGATAAGTTTACAACAAAATTTTTAAGGAATGTTCTTTTATTTACACATTATATCATAACATCGCGTAAGCATGAAAGGGAAATTTAGAATTTAGAAAATATTTGAAAATGTCTAGAAAGAAGGAAGTTTAAATGAGAACCTGGATTATGTTTCGATTAATAAAACACAACTGTGTCTTAACTTTATTTTCTCTAGAAAGGTCTAGTCTACTAGGTTTACGTTTATTAAGTTAAGTATGTTTTAAATCACGCCATTAATTCTGTAATTATATATTCCATATTTTTTACTTTTTTTTTTTATGATTGAAGGATTACTGGTGGCCCGGAGGCCTTTCCAGTTTCACCAGGACAGGTGGGATATTTTTTACTTATAATGGTTCGCGACTATGAAGAATTTATGACGTTAAAATGTGTTCTTTTAATAAATTAAATCCTTATTTTCAAATAAAACTTCATTATTATTTTCCTAAGTTTTTTATTTTATCTTATTATAATATTTGTCAATGTCGCGAAACAGTGTGAAGGTTTTATAGAAAGTTCATTCTAATTTGAATTGAAGTATACGATACCAGAATGCGATAACTACGAAATAACTGTTGATAAGTGGGGAAAGGAAATACCAACATAGCTCCGCTGACGACACATCTCTTAAAGCAATTCATTGAATTTTATTTTCGTAGATTTTATTACGTGGTTATAAACGCCTACGTCTTTCTAATGTTTCTAGTACAAAGTTTATCCTTCAATTTTGATACTATGTTAACAAATTCATGACATCATTATCATTGTTTTCGAAATTACTATGTGTCTATAAATAATATTTTATGAGGTTTCGATTTATCACAATTCGGTATTAAAATTAGGTTCTTTCTGTGTAATTATGATGACTGTTTTATGATTTATATATTACGTACCGGTGCATATCATTGAATTTATATTTAAAATAATCCGATTCGACCGAAGAAACAGAGAATAAGTCCAGAATTTCTAATTCGTAGATAAAGTTGTTTTATGGTAAAACAAAACACATTCTTAATTGAAATTGAAGCACATTATCCACGATAGAATGAGTAAAACACACTTTATGTACCCGCTGTTTGTAAGAATACTTTGTTTTGTTTTTTATTTCGTTTGGTAAACGATATTTCTACTTTCTTCGGTTTTTGTGACAAATCACTTGCAAATCGCGGTCAGAGGCACACGCGTGGTAGCCGATCCGCACGCCCGCGATCGCGAGACTGCATGCGTGACAGTTTTGGGGAAAAAAGTTAAACTTGAATGGGTCCAAGCAGTACCGTATGCATGCGTTGAACCAACGGCACTACCCGTCCCCTACTGCTCTGCGATACGTCGGATACGATACGACACGTCTCTTAGCCTCGATACTATATAATATACATATTATGTATACACTATAAGAAAGATCGGCGACCCGCAACACTCGCGTTTTAATTTAGTTCATTGTATGCAGTGAATTTATTGTCTACATTGTACGCTGTCATTAGAGCACATGATTTTTGTTGGATCGCCTATTGGAATTTTAAACTTGATGTTTCCAGAAGATTAGAACATTTAACTGACAATGTATCGTTTTCCTATTTTGGTATTGTTACCGAGCGCTGACCTTGCTGGTCAAGGTTTGATTTAGGGAGCATTGTGTTATGATAATTATACATACCATAAACAATGAATTTTTGGTTGTTTTTTATTTATAATCTATTAACTGTAATGACAGATTTTCTATTTAATACTTAATTTCGAATCTACAATTTCGAGTTCACTTACGTCTTTTAAGTATTAAATGCGATATAAAGTGCAAAGTGAAAATATACCTATAGGTAGGTATTAGGTCGAATTTCCTATGATTACACCTTTTTACCTTTTTTCATTATTGCCTTTGTAGATAGACGAGCTTACGGTTCACTTGGTGGTCACGGTTCCTCATGGACATCAGCAATGCTAAACTATTGTCTACTGCTGCGGACATTTCTCTAACCTCGTTTGATAAGGAACATGTCATAGCGCTCATGTCACACTGCGTTCATTCCAGAATCAGTTGGTACGATAGAAGAAAGAATCTTTGGAACGAACTGTTGTAGCAGCGCAGTGGTTCCAAATAGTATGGATGAATCCTGCACCGGTAGCGTGCGGTGTGATTGTGAAAGCGAGATGATGGCATTCTCTAGCAATTCCATAAAGTACTCCCCATCAAAAATATGGTACAACTCAGAGCCTGCAAATGTTCCCTGAGAACGGGATTAGGTATCGATAAATTGAACTTTAAATTATAACCACTATTTAATTCGGTAAATCAAATATTCACAGTAGTGGTACCTATGTGGTTGATGTATGTACAATATATCAATTTACATCACATCTACATAAATATATAAAAACTTTATTAAGCTAATTTGAAAATTTTGTGAAAAAAATAACACAAGTTTTAAGCATAATTCCATCTTATATAATACAAGCGAAATCAGAAATCTAAGTCCCAGCCAGACGTTTCGTCTGGTGGCAGTTTCTCTTGTGGGTATTTTTCGAAGTTGGACAGGTCAAGGTCGTTGGCTACTGCTTGAATTAATGGCGCTTTCAGTCTTTTTTCTCGGAGACCGTCCCAGTCGAATCCGAGGAACCATCTGCAAAATGAATATCACAAAATTGGTGTGCTTATCAGAGGACAGTTTGTCAGAAGGACAGTTCAGCTAGTTTGCGCCAAAGGCGGCCTCTTCTAGTTACTGTTACTAATCCGTGAATTTCTCTTTCGATATCCGTGACGCTCTCATATGCCCGTTATATCCAGAATCTTTAATTCAATATTAAATTTAGAGGACTTCATCAGATATGTTACTCGCACAAGTTCTCATTTAAAAACATAAAAGGTACAATGATTTTTTGGTAAAGCATTTGGCAATGGCGAAATCATCCAAGAAAGTCTTGATTTCGTTTAAACGAGAGGGTGTTGAAATGTTGATACACCATTCGATACCTATTTTCTTAGAAAATAGTTGTATATTACTCGCTCATTGGTGTGCTTATTTTGTTTATGAGAAACTCAACAAATTGCTATTTATATGCGGAACGAAGTCGTAGGGCACTCACAGCCTCTAATCCCACATAACTTGGTAAGTAGGACCCATAAACTATCAAGAATGCGGATGATTAAGCGGGGTTGCTTATATAAATAGCGTATAACTCGGTTTTTCTTTTGAATGTAATATCTCACTATCTGCACATTTGCAATTGTTCGTCGATCATATACACAAAAGTCCCACATACAACGTAAGTCCCGGAAAGTGTTATTTACTTTGTTCTAAACATAATTCTGATCATTCGAGACAAGAACAACCATTGCAAGACTCGAAATAGCAAATATCTTTAACGAATACAGAACTTGAGGTCGAACTCCGTACTCGTAAAAAAGTATCAAAACTATTAGTAAGCAAAGCCATTAATTTAGTTGACCGCAGTTTAAATTTTCTTTAAGGGGAAGGGGAACTTGTTTTCTGAACTCATTTGAAATTCTTATAAGAATTAATTGTATAAAAGTTTAGGAGGACGTCGATCAGTCAGTCCTAAATAATAAAATTATTATGCTTGTCGTGTCCACAGTCTAACAAAGACACGCGGTGTAAATATTCATTCGATTGTGATTTGATTCGATCTTTGAGCAGGAGTTTGAGAATTTTTCCAAATAATTATTCGCCTAACTTAGATTAAGAAGTGACATCCATGTTGAAAACATAAGAAATAAGATGAATAAGGCCTATTTAGAGCACGCAAGACTAGGTGTGAACCCATAACAATATGCTATTTGAAGGGTAGGACAGTTGTCAGAAAATAATGTTGAAATTTCGACTTTATGAGCAATATAAATTAATAGAACGGTCAGGTTTGTACCACCGTCCTGCCTTATTAGAAAGGTAATTAGAATCTTTTTCTAATGTAATTAGAGACTAAGATCATAAAGGTTCAAGTATTAGACTAACGCACCAGTCGGAGCAGTATTTCCAAAACACAAATTTTAGAAATTCTATAACTTGTAGGTAATGAGCCAAAAATCGGTTCTAAAAACAGAGAAGAAAAACGTACTGAGCAATTTTGTCTTTTTATAAATTGGTAGTATGGAAATACTATATATATCGGTTACTGTTGTCGATTGTACTCTTGACGATTTTATGCAAATCTTCACATACCTTTGTATTACTACTATGGGGATATTGTGTCACCTACAGGTCTGAACGAAGGTAGCTATGAATCTATTTAGTGTGCTTATTTACATTTTTTGCATACGTACTTGTGATTTTTGACATCAGCCATGCCATTTTTGAGGTATCCGAGCCTTTCACTGGGCACAGCTTTGCATAGCTTGCGTATGAGCATTTGAGCAGACTTCAAAACTCTCGGGTGAAAATCTACTACATCGATTCCTTTCAATATTAGAGTGTAGGTTTTCATGTGATCCCCGCCCCGGGCACGGAACGGAGAGTTGCCGACGAGTAGCTCATGGATCAATACGCCCAAAGCCCAACAGTCAACTGCCCGGTCGTGACCCTATACATCAACAGAAATAAAAATTAAATGGACGTAAAAAATATCATGTATGATTCATCTACATCGATTAAGGATTAAGGCCAAGGATTAAGGCATGCTCGTATTTTTCTTAGATTACTGGTGGCCCGAAGGCCTTTCCAGTTTCACCAGGACAGGTGGGCGAGCAAAGGCTCAGCCAGAAGGGGTGGCATTTGCTAACAACTGCTCGAGCGCCTCCGAAGGAGACCTAACTCAAGAGCAATTTCTTCGCGAATGAATCTACTACCGGATAGGAATTGCGACCCGCTGAGAAGATCCGGCGAGAAACTCAACGGGCTGATGCATGGGTTAGGTTGCACGTCGACCTCTTTGTCGAGTTCGACGAGTACGGTTATCGGGGTCCCTATGCCTGCTCTTAGTATTAGAGCTGAAGGCGTCTAATGCAAAGGTTATTGGATCTAATGGATTCGTAAGGACGTGGCTGTGTGCTCGTACCAAGCAACGGTACTGTGCTCTTCTTTATATCCCACTATTAGGTATACATTTTTCTAGTGAAATACGTATCGAACAACAGTATCTATGGTGAGATATGAAATGAAAACTGATTGTACAATTGGTGGTACAAGTTATTGTTACCCCCTGCCGATTTCTCACAGCGACTAAATACGTAAGTCAGTAAAATTGAGACTTTTTACCAAATGTCTCAAGATGCATGGTGGCGTTTTTTTTTTTTGCTTAGTTTGGTGGACGAGCTCGCAGCCCACCTGGTGTTAAGTGGTTACTGGAGCCCATAGACATCCACAACGTAAATGCGCCACCCACCTTGAGATATAAGTTCTAAGGTCTCAAGTATAGTTACAACGGCTGCCCCACCCTTCAAACCGAAACGCATTACTGCTTCACGGCAGAAATAGGCAGGGTGGTGGTACCTACCCGCGCGGACTCTCAAGAGGTCCTGCCACCAGTAAGATGTTTATGTTACAACAGCCAGTGAGCACACCTACCCGTCCGGACGTAGCTCTGAAGCTACTAGCGAATAGGTAGGGCAAAAAAATGTTACGACTACTGTGGTCTCCATTAAAGTAGAACAGTGAATTCGTTCAGCCATTTAGTTTTCAAAATAGGAGTATTGTTCTTGCCATGTTCCTTTGTTAGTAATAACTAACCTTGTTTAGTACGATTTCTGGCGCAACGTACTCGGGTGTTCCGGCAAACGTCCATGTCTTACTATTCGGCGAAATACGTTTAGCAAATCCGAAGTCGACCTAAAAAATTAAATTATTGAATCATGCCGCTATAATAATAACAACGATTAGATAAGGAAAATACCGAACACATACCAATTTGATGTAGCCGTATTTATCGAGCATTAGATTTTCGGGTTTGAGGTCTCTGTAAATGATATCTTTCGAATGCAAGTATTGGAAAGCTTCTGTGACGCAGGCGGCTATGAACTTAGCAACGTTTTCTGGAAAGAAACGCTGTTTCTGTAGTATAGTCCACACGTCGCCACCCAATACCGGTTCCATTAGAAAATAAATGTATTTTTTATCTTTGAATGTGCGATACAATCTGCAATAAATTCAAACAGTGAAGCCCCTTACAAAATATCTTAATTATTCATAAATTATTTACCGAAGTATCAATTACGATGAAATATGAGTATTACTATGTCACGTCTTTGTTCGAATAAATATCAGTGATAACATATACAATGATAAAATTTGATGCCATGACAGAAATTTATTAAATCAATTAGATTAATGATTATTAGAAGTAAATAGAAATAATACACCACACTTTTTTTTTTTGGTCAGGAGGAAATCGCCGGACTCCCGCCCTCCACTAGGGAATGGAGGGCGGGGCATGTCGGAGTCGAACTGACTAAAACCTCCTGTCGCTCAACAACCAACGTCCAAACCTCGCATGAGACAGAACTCGTGAAAAATCAAAGGGGGAAAGAATGATTATGTTCAATTAGAATTGTTTCTTTTTCATTTCTCAACAATAGATATTTAGATTGACAACTATTGAAGATCGTAAGTATAGGTTAGGTTACTAACAGTGATTAAGTAATTAACAGGGCGTTCGGGGATCAATAACTCACCTGCATATAAACGGGCTCTTACAACTCATCATGATATTCTTCTCATTGTACGCATGCTCTTGTTGCTGTTGCTGTACCATCTCGATTTTCTTGAGACATTTCAGGGCGAACGTTAGTTTCGGTGCAGGCTTGTACTGCACTAACTCAACACGACCGAAGCCACCTACACCCATCGTTCCCACTATTTCTAGATCTTTAAGTTCAACATACTCGAATTCTGTGAATAAAAAAAAGTGTTTTAAATGAAAAGACTTTAGATTTTAGCCGCCTTGTTATAGAAAAGCGATATTTCTCAGATGGAAGAGTTTCATTTTAGTACAAGCTTTTAAGGCCTCTTTGGCATATTTAAAAGTAAACGTTTTTCTCCAAAAGAGTGAAATTAAAATGCAATACAAGTTGAAGAACTATGTACACTGCGGTGGGTTACTTAAAAAACGAAGAAAAATATCACTGTTTTTTGCCCTACGTTTGTGGACTATAAAAAAACCTTAAAATCGGGACTTGAGCGTTGTATTGCTATGTCAGGATATTTATCAATTATCCAAATTTACATTAATTTATTTATTACGCTTCATGCTTTATTTAAATTGGCAGACTTAATGCCTAGGGCCTTAATCTCTAGTCTAGTCTTCTCAGTCAACCTAAAGGCAGTGCAGAGTAAGCCACGGTAGGTGCATTGAAAAATAAGGTAAAAAAAATAACAGGCAACGGAGGTGTTTGTTGGACACCCGCTTTTTATTTATTTATTATTGTCTTATGGTTATTTTCCGATCGTTAGTGGTTAAATCAGGCTACCAATACCGGAGATACAGCTAAGTCGCTCCCAACCGGCTGACTTACATCGATCGGCTACCTATTTGAATTTTTCGCGAATGATTCAAAAGCTATGCTTACATTATGTTTTTTTAATTTTGCGATTCGAATAAGTGGTAGATTGACATCAAAGAGAGCTATAGTAACGTATTGAAATTAATGTTAAACAGAAATTTAATCTAAAATTACAAGAACACCATTGTAAAGTTTATACGTCATTAACGCACAATCCAAACATCCTCAAAACATATGAATGTATTATATATATCTGTCATCGTTTGTTTGAAAACCTAGTACTAATATGTTATTTGCGAACTCATACTCTAATGTAAATTTAAGTAATGTAAATTTGTTTAAATTAATTTCTGTGTTAGATAGTTTACACAGACCGCTTTTAACTTGAGATGTTTTCTTCTGCTGCGATGGACGGGGCACTGAGTGGCGTATGTTCTTCAATTTCTCCAAATTTCCAAGAAATTCAGTGAACGGTCTGTAAAGCAATTTAAATTATGTTTTGCCGTAATTAGTAGTCGACGTTATCATATTTGATAATCTAATCTAGGTTGAAGTGACCTTGCTTCCTTCTTAGGATAAATAAAAAATCCACAAT
The DNA here is from genome assembly GCF_030269925.1 of Bombyx mori. NCBI lineage: Eukaryota > Metazoa > Arthropoda > Insecta > Lepidoptera > Bombycidae > Bombyx > Bombyx mori. Next base: position 9,415,533 of record NC_085116.1, on the reverse strand, counting down.
ATTTTATGTATGTACAAGTGAGCTTACGGTTCACCTAGCATTGACTGATTACCGGAGTCCATAAAATCGAAATGGACAATTATTGCTTAAATGGGTGGACGAGCTCACAGCCCACCTGGTGTTAAGTGGTTACTGGAGCCCATGGAAATCTACAACGTAAATGCGCCACCCACCTTGAGATATAAGTTCTAAGATCTCAGTATAGTTACAACGGCTGCCCCACCCTTCAAACCGAAACGCATTACTGCTTCACGGCAGAAATAGGCGGGGCGGTGGTACCCTCCCACGCGGACTCACAAGAGGTCCTACCACCAGTCAAATCGTAAGTGTATATATAATATATACTATGTAGTGGTCCCCCAGTAATCGAAATTCGACTACAATAATAATTATTTGAAATTATAAGTTTGAACATTATTATGGTTCTATTGTCAAACACTATTATACTTCTGTAATCAGAGATTTCGCCAAGGCTACACTAGAGACAAATAATATTAAAGAAAACAATATTAATCTATTCTCAATTTGACCACAGAAATTAAACAATAACAAAAGTTTGACAATAAACAAAGAGTATATATACGTGTGTGTGTGTGTGTGTGTGTCAAATACATGGTAGTGTGAATAATTTTTTTTTTTATTGACTTAAGGTTTTTTACGTATATGTAAAAAAAAAAAAATTCTGCCCTCCGTCTGCGCAATTTTCGCAAAAAGGAGTACAAAGTTTGTGCTTCACGCAAATATATAAATATATTACCCGCGATCCAGAGTCAGGCATTCCACGCCCGGCGGCAAAGCAGTTACTGTCGCAAGGCGTCGGTCTTCGTACAGCAATGCTTGCTCCCCGAAGTAATCACCGCGTTTCAACACTCCGATCCGTTTTTCTCCATCATCCCCTTCACGCTTCGTAACAACCACCTCCCCACCGCGAATAATGTAGAACTTATCTCCACGATCGCCTTGTCTGACCACCGCTGTACCGGTGGAGAAGAATTCCTGTTAAAGAAATGAAACAATTTCGTTATTAGGCAAAGTATTAGTTAAAAGTCAAAATATTTGTGTAGAAAGCATTGGTTTGTCTAACATACTCGTATAGTTAGTATTTTTCCAATTTGAATACAATATTTTCTTTAAAACTCACTCTTTTTAAGAAATCGGATATTTGTGCTAATTCAATATGGTGTATTTCTTGCAGAAGCGGCACAGAAGAAAGAAAACGAATATTGTCTTCCTGTTCCTGGCGTTCACTTCGAACCATGATTTTTTGAAAGACTCTTCTCTCTAATGTCCACACCCTCGCCTCGGTTATACCTTTGAAAAACAAGATATTGATAATTAATACAAAAAAGGGTTCGTTTAGTTTTACATTTGTTTGTAACTACTGCATTCATTTATTATAATTGCTATTGCTAGCTATTGTAAAAAACAAAGTATCGTATTATTGTAGATAAAATAAAGTCGAATTACTATGAATGCCGCTCAGGATTAAAGTATTATAAGCCTCTTTATTTACTAACACTTCACAGTAAAAAATAACGGAAGAAAGTTTCGAAATATTGAAACAAAATATATGAAGTACAAACAGAGAGTAAAGACATCTTCAAGATAACGGGTGAGGGAAGGAAAATCGAGGGACCAGAGTTGTTTGATAGGTATCATGTTTGCTAAAACAAATACGCTTAACAAAAAAAGTAGTAGACAAATAGTCATTTTTTAGAAAGAAACGTTAAAAATAGGCTAAATACAGTGTTAAATCTTTGGAATCTAATTTCATGAAAGGCTTATTCATAAAGTATACTGTGGTATATCATAGTTTGCTCAGAAATAAAACTCGTCCTGCCTTCAGAAGACATTTTTAAATCTATTTTCGCCCCACGGCTAGTTTCTTGTTAACTTTTATGAAGCAATAAACATAATCAGTAACCGTGCCTTTAAAAATTTAATTTTTTTAAATTTACTCTGCTCTTTTATTAATTTAAGAAAGTTACATTACTTACATCGTATTGAAGCGAATCGTTTGGCTTTATATAAGATTGCCAGTTCACCAAAAACTTCGCCTGGTCCAAAGTTCTTAACGACTTGGCCACTTTTTAACGCTTCAAATTGTCCTGAAGCCGAAACAAACAGATGACTTCCACTCTCTCCTTCACGAATGATGAGACTTCCAGCTTCGAAATCTTGTGTCATCATTGCACCAACTACAGCGTTGAGTCTTTCATCATCCATTAAATTTCTTAAGAAATCATTCATCATAATAGCCTTTCGGATTTGCTCTGCCGACCTGTTTGGGTTTAAAAATAATGTCATAATTATTTTGGACATTTGGTACTACTTCTAAGTTTGTTGATAAAAGACTATTTCGGTGAAATAGATACTCACAAACAGAAACAAATAATTTATTCACTAAAGTAACAAAAATACTTATCTTTAATAATTTTAAATTTCGTGAATCGAAATCTAGACAAGCGAGAAGAGAGATTTATTTTTATTTATATAATTAATCAGCAAGTGTCAGGTTTACGTGTTTTAAGACGTATAACAAAATCCATAGCGATAAAGCCTGACAATAATTGCTAATAATTTTAATAAGTACTATCATGGTGAAAATTTCCTGTACAGAGAAACAAGAAAAAACAGTTTAAGTCTGCGAAAAGTCCATGATATAAGGGATCTTATTGAAATTGAACAAACATTGTCAGTGCTAAGCGCCGCGAGTTAGTTGAAAATAGAAAATGCTCTACCTAAAATCGAGAAACTTTGCAAGAAATGTGAAATTAAAAAGTCGAGCAGATATTTCTCTATAGTACAAACCTTTCATCTTTTTCAAAGACATCATACTGTAAGTCAGTCAGTGAGCGTGCTGCGTCAAATGTAGGATGTGGAGCAATAATCCCTCTTTTCCTGCGTTGCTTCTCACGTTTTTCCGGATCCCCTCTAACTATTTCTGATATGGTTTTACGACCAGTACTACTTTTACGGTTGTGGTCATTACTGAAAGTAGAGACTGATTCCCCACTTTCAACACTTATCTTGCTATTTTTTTTGTCCGCTTGCGGAGGTATTTGGATGTGTTGAACGAGTTTTACACTAGTCGAAGTTCGTTCTTCGCTGTTGACTCGCTTAAAGTCCGTGTCATTGTCAGGTAATCCCTAAAAAAAGAACAGTAAATTAAATATTTTTTTACATTATAAATTTAATATATGTTCTAACCACATAATATATACAGTATACATGTATACTTTGTCAGTTCACAGCTCACTTAGTGTTAAATAATGAGACGGACCCATAGACCTTATGTACGCTTCCACCCAACTTAAGACATAAGGTCAAAGCGTGAATTGATAACAACTGTCATGACTATATCACGGCATAAATATGTAGTGTGTTGCCTTCCTGGCCGGATACTTATTACGGTACCCCAGCCGTAGGCATTTACGTGAATGTAAAAAACTATGCGGGTTCCATTTTTATTACATGATATCCTGTGTTACGGACGTACATACTTATTTAGAAAAGTTGGTTTCTTTTTAGGGCCATAGACGAATCTCCCGCGATACGGGGCCGAGCTACGTAAATGATATTTCCCGCGATCACTGAAAGAGGTTTTAGGGAACCACTAAAAGATCCCGAGTTTCGTCCGTGACAGAATTCGAGAGGGAAGAGGACCGCGGTCCGTACTACAAACCCACCTCAGAAACGCCTTACCGAAGCAGTCAGACTTTCAAAACCCCTTCCACTGAACAGCCCGCGTCGGTGATACATATAAGACAGAACTCAACAGATGCAGGCGGAGGATAGGTGACGAGGTTCACGCAGAACGCACTCCTCGCCGCCACCCTGCCCACCTAATGGAATTCTGCTCATATTAACTCAAATTAGATCCACACATTATATGCTGGATCGGTATCATGCATCGGTGCCATGGTATGTAACAACGGCTATTGTAGACCATAAAGGTGACATATGGTATATTTACAACCAGTGAAGATAGCCGTATAAACCACCAGTGGCTTTATTATAGGGAAACTTGTTGGTTGTGGAATATGATTAATATGAAATTTCAGTAGTCAAACTTTGTACGTGAGGAACAGATCGATTAACTAGCTAATTTACGTATTTTGCAACGAATTCCAGTATTATCGCTGCATTGATTCGAGACACTTATCACAATTAATAAGTTTATCGGTTATAGATTAGTAATGTGCGCCCTGAGCGTCAGATTTAGTTTCTTTTTAAACGGAAATAATTAAGGTAAAGATGCCGTCATAATTTTGCTGTAATTACAGATAGCATACCGGCGGCTTTTTTTAATTTGTAGGCACTTAATAAAACACTGATTTCTCTACAGTATGACTTGTAAATTAAAATTGTAATACTAGAAGATTTTATTTTTATCGGTCTTATATAGACGAGCATACTGCCCACCTGATGGTAAGTGTAATAAATTCGGTCGCTCATAGACCTCATCAATGCCAGGGGCCGAGCCAAGCTGCTGCCCACCGCTGAGTAGTCTCCAAAAGCCTTGTTAGAAGAAGGATATGTCTTAGCACTCTGGATATATCGTGGAGGGGCGTCCATTCCAGAGTCCGCTGGTTTTTGACAGAAAAGTTCTGCTGGAAGCGCTGGAAACGCACTCTGGATGAACGTAGCGTTTCTAGATAGTATATATGAACTCTCTTCCGATGACGGGAGTTGTAATGCTAAAAGAGCACTCTCCATGGAACATACGGTACAAAATACAGAGAGCAATAGATAGCAGGTATAAGATTTGCTAACATCTGCCCAAGAAGCCTAACAACTCGCGGGCAGCTGCTTCGCGAATGCTATATGGAATCGCGACGCACTGAGAGAATCCGATAAGAAACTCAGCTGGCTAAGTGTAACACATTAGTTATAGCGCTATATAACTACAATTGCAATATTTTTCTAAATTACATGACTCTCACAAATAAAATGAAATAAATTAGGAAAAATGTATTTGACATAGGCACATACAGAAGTCACGGTAATTCGATGCCAAACAATAGCCGAACGAATTGTAAGAATGTTCACTTGACAATTACATAACAGAACCATACATAATCTGTGTCACGTGTAATATAATTAACATTTAACATTAACATTACAAATGAACAAGTAAATTTTAATTCATGGGCTTGAAGGGGCAGCAGTCATTAAATATATTGAGACTTCCACCTCATATCTTAGAGTGAGCGGTGACATTTATTGTGGGATATCCACTTCGGGAACGGTTCAACATCATGTGCGACCTAGATTTGCAAAATCTGTACATATAAGTACGATTCTATATAGATCTCATCTGTCTTTTTAAATGATGAACAAAATCGCATTTCCTGTCGTCGTAATTGGCTGATATATTTGTTTGATAGTTTTGTACTGTGTAAGTTTATTTAAAACTATGTATGTTATGTTATGTTGTTCAAAACTTCGCTCTTAGATCCAGCGAGAAACTCAGTGGGCTGTGTCTATAAGTTAATTTACTCGTCGAGCCCTTCGTCGCAAGCGACGGGTTCGGCGAGGATGGTGATCGGTGCTTGAGGTAGCTAAAAGCACCGTTATTGGATCGGGAGGATCCGTAATGACGTGTTTAGGAGTGACGTCGACTGTTTAACAATCGGTCCACAGAATCGGGTATGTAATTACCGGCGGCCACGACAAGAGGGTTTTCATGTCGTCCCGCCTTCTCAAAGTGGTGCAATGATGCCGACTTAATGCTTACTGATTGAGTCATGCTCCAGATCATCATAGAAAACTCACCAATGACTTAAGCTAAGATACGAACTTCAATGCCAAGCAGTCAGCGGAATGTCACATAACATACATAACACATAACGTTCACTAAAATATGGGGCCCGATTTTCAACTGCTTCCGAAAAATAGCTCTTCCACTCGTAAAAATCGAAACTGAGATGGGTATGCTTTACAGCGACAATAACTACACAATGTCATTCACTGATCTTGCAACTCGTCCGTGGACATTAGTTACGTACGTATTTTTTTAGAAACATATCATAACAAGTATCTATCTGTGAGATTCGAACACCGGCTTAGTCAGGTCATCAATTTTGAACTAGAGGCGATTGTTCTGTCGGATCCCCCAGATCCACTTTCGGTGCTTTTAGGCTCTTCATGCACCGTCGAACACTTCGCCGTATTCGAAGTAACCCATGGACACAACCCACGGAGTTTCTCGCCGGATATTCTCAGTGGGTCGCGTTTCCGACTCTTTGGTAAACTCTGCGAAGCACTGCTCTTACTAGGGCTAGTGTAAGCAAATTCTTTCAGGCCGAATCTGTGAGCTCACGTACCCGACCGCGCATAGCTGAATAGCCCCTAGCAAATACGCAGCAAAAAAAAGGCGATAGCAGTATTTATTCTATGAATACCTACTATCATATTCAAAGAAGTGTGTGTGCCCATATATAAGATACAAAAGATGAGGATCGTGCGAAATGCCCGCTGGGAGGATTCGAAGATTGTTACACTTAGAAAACTCACGACCCGGATCGCAATAATCAATCAAAAATGTCTGCATAACGGAAACAATCCAGTTTATTGTGAATTTTTTTATGAACAAAATTAGTACCTATTTAATACTTTCACAGGTCTATGCGAGTTGTAGTCATTGTTAGGTTCTGTATGTTGTTTGAATTAGAGAAAATACTTAGCGTAAACTTAGAATTGATAACGTAAATAAAAAAATTACCGCGAAAGCATCACTAATTGTTTATTAGAAATAGTTTGAGTATTTCACATGTAACACTGAAAGAATTTTGAACATTATTTACTCACGATAATGGTTTCACGGCGGGTCTTCTTGTCAAGGCCGTTCGAAATATTACTTAAATTAAAACCACCCTTAGATGACCACTTAAACGGGGGACATATCACCATTTTGTATTATTTTAATAGAACAATAAACATTACAAAAAAAAAGAAACTTGAAATATTGTATACAGACGGTGATGTGCGCTCGCGCCGCGTTGCTAGACTGCCCGGTCGCGATACAGCAGCCTTTATCGCTTCGCAAGATTATCTCACAATTCCGATTGTTTTAATTATTTCACATTAAATGCGATTAAGTCCCTTATACGGTGCAAGTTTCAAAGGCCTTGTTATCTTATCAGTACAAAACAATATTTATCACCGTCATCCAATCACTACAATTTATGAAAATAACATTTTAATCCGTCTTTGGCGTAGAGCATGACACATAGCACCGTAACGCTTTGGAGCAGAACTGCTAAATATTTATAAGCACTAAATTAGTATATTCCTTTTCGAGTATTGATGTCGAATTAAAAAAAATAAAACAACGTAAATGCATACCATTAATTTATTTATAACATAAATGAGTACACAATGCCAGAGGCTTCAATGATTCACTTCAATTCATTTTCCAATAAAAAAAATATTTACATTAAAAGATGAAATCAACACTGCAATTCATTTTTAAATTGCTACACAAAAAAAATCATCTTTCGTATGTTTACATTAGAATCACAAATCGTTCGGGAACACACCGTGCACTGGGACCCGAATACTTTAGTTTCCATTCACACATCAAGGGTCCAAACGGGTCCGTGCAACAATATAATGTGCGAAAATGTGTATAATGTGCCAAACGGAAGACATTCATCATGTAACAATTTATATTTTAACTTTTAAAACTTGTTATATATAAGTAACTTTTACAATTTACAGATACGGTTTGAGCACGGCATCTATTGTGAATACTGGTGAGTCGCGCAGGTCGCGCGGACCGCAGTTGCCTTCTATTAACCTTTAAATTCGCTTTTTTTAGTGCTGTATGTGCAAATGTGTTCACGGCACACGAAGCGATAGAGAGCGGTGTCTTAATTGTTTCATCTAACAGACTAGAATAGCTAATTAGAAAATACTGGTCGAATGAGCTTTTATTGAAAAAAAAACTGTAACAGGAGTAAACATTGAATTTGGAGCAAAGAAAATGTAATTAGTTTAACCCTAAATCAATCGATTTGAAACAAATTTCATTTTTTTTTAAACAATGCAAAAACTACCGCAAGTTTTTCAATAATTTTGTTACTATTTTGATTAAGCTCAATATTTGGGACCTTTTGCTCTGTTCTATGAGGAAAATACGGAAGGTCCCCTGATATAATGCGCGCGCATTTTTTATTATTTGCAAAATGGCGAATTTAAAGGTTAAAATAGATCGGTTCATAGTTAAATTTAAATATTTTTTGTTTTCATACATTTTATTCGTACGCGTAAGGTTTATATTCGCGTAAATCGCTTCACACATGCGACACATGAATGACATTTCATCGCTGAACTGACAGCATCGCGCAAGAAAAAAAAGTGTTTAATTTTTAGCGGAGACTAAAATACAACTGAAAATCTCCTAAGGACTTTTGTGATGTTTGTCCTCCTTGGATGGTCATTAGCTACAGACGCGCTACTATACCTGACAGTCCTTATGCAAAGATATTCTGTATTTTATCAGCGCTGTTCGAAAAAATAAAGGATTTGCGCGCTATTGTTAGCTGAGCGACGATTTGAAAAATCAACCGTGTGACCGACGTTTAAAAACAAAAACTAAAATTTGCTATTTATTTACCAACGCAACGGATCGAGTGCAATTGACGAACAAGTGTTACTTAATTTACTGCACAATTTCAACAATACGAATGAGAGAATACAACATCCGGGCCGGGAGTGGTCCATCACCAACAATACTAAGATGTAGGTAAAGGGGGGGGGGGGGGGGGGTGATATCTAATTGATATGATTCATTATGCACATAACAACAACGTTTGTTACATCTAATATTATATTAGAATCGAAGCCGTCTAATTTGTGCACAGCATAAAACAACTAGACAATATTTAGTATGAAAATTTTAACATTTCCTAAAAATCGAGAAACATATCGCGTTACAAAATACATATTACATCCTTAATTTTATCGATTATTAATATAACTATAATACATTGTATCTGATGCTTTATCCTCATATCACACTAACCATTTTGTCAGATATGTCAGTTAAATTCTGATTTTTCCCCATGTAACAATTAATTTGGCTTACATTATGATCTCTTCCTTCTAAACACAATGATCGACCTGCATTTATGATTTATCCGCATTGTCATTTAAATTATATATAAAAATATTCAATAGCTTTAGGGCAACAATAAACAAACACGACTTCTGAATGTTTCAATGTAATTCGTAACCGTCTGATTTAATTTTACACTAATTTGATTGACATTTAAATTCTAATTCAATTTAAAAAAAAAAACCAAGACGCGTATCGTTTATTGCCGCAACGATCACAATAAAAATTATTTTGTGACTTCCGTTTCCGATTTCAATACGATCACTAATTAATAATTAAAAACTAAACGAAAATAAAATCATCGAATACAAATCACGTGTACTTATATCTGTACTCGGCTAAAAGACCGCTATAAAACAATATATAGAAGTAACTAAAAACTAATGTTTTAAAAAAATAACGCGACCACGCGTGAGTATTCCGCAGTAAAGCACATATTTTGTTCGAAGCTGCAACGAGACTACAATTACATAAAAATAATAATAATAATTACCTAATAAAATTATCGATTGTAACTTACAAACGTAAAGCCAGTGGCACTAAGGAGGTGAGTGCGTTCTTGTACACGAGTAATTAAAAAAAAATATATATATATATGACACGAACAGTTCGAGACGGGACCCGCAGAGAGGACCGTCGGACTCGGAGAGGCGGATGTTCACGACAGTTATTGTACAAAAAAAAAGAGATAACTGTAAGCACCTTCGTGTGGTTCACGTAACATATAATTGTGCGCTGAGAGACTAGAACGTGTCATGGAGTTGCTACACACCGCAGGGTCACGCGTACCCTGACGTCAGCGTATACTCAATAAAACTCAGCCTTTAGCACGCCACGGCACCTAAAAAATTGCTATATTTTTTTTATATTTTATTAGACAATGACAGACGTCTATAGAGTTCATACGTAAATCATTGTGTATGATCAACGAGTGTAATTAACGTGATCTTAAATTTTATTTAAAAAATTTCGCTGGCAGCACGTTCGAACTGCCGTGGCGTAAAAAGGTTTATTAAAAAAAAAAAACTATCTAAACCACCATAAAAACAACGAAGCAGCACGACTTAATAATTATTATTTTCGTTTGATTATATCGCACGGCGCAGCGCAGAAACCGTTTCAGATCTATTTAATCATATCTTCGAACTACGCACGTCATGATATAAACACTAATCTAGATGGCAATCAGATATGTCCGTAGAGAATATTCTACTAATTTTAATGAAAATTATTAAAATACGTTTTGTTAAAATAGATTATGTAAGTTTTTCCGAATGAAAGACTATTTAATCTATATAGAGAAGTTAGTTGGTGACTTGAATAATTTTCCGATCACGCGAGAATCGTTGGGTTTTTGTGCTTTGGTATAAAACGTTGAGCGAATCCGTACACGCTATAATAAAATTTACATCCTAATGAAAATGTACGATCTAAAATTTACGACACCTAAAAGGGTTGGACCCGTATGCGTGCTTGTTCAATAAAACGAAAATACATTACGTTCAGATTCAATTATTTAAATAACGACACGGTTCGGATTTAAATAAAAAATAATGTTTAAAAATTACATTATAAAATGAATTAAAAAAATTACAAGGAGAAAATCTCAATGATATGTGAGAACTCGACGGAGTTCGCTTCATTCCTAATTCCGCTAAAGCTAAAAGCATTACGCCTACGTATCAAGTAAACATTAGATATTATCTAGCAACCTACAGTTCGTAACAAATGTACTGCGTTATAACTTCTCATTTCTAATTTGTTAATCGACAAGCAATTTTACACGTCATTTACAAAAACAGGGCTAGGGTAAACTATACAATGATTGGCACTGGCATTCTGGTACGCCCACTGGGACGGAAGCTTTGTTTTATGAAAACATTTAATTATTTTTAATCCGATGTAATAATTGAGAAACAAAGATAATTAATTAGTCAACTGCTCTTTTCAGTTTCATAAGCCTATACAAAAAAAAATTTTTTTTTTTCAAATTGGTCCTTCTATTTCTATTATCACCATCACATCCACACAATTTTTAAGGCAGATGTGAACGATTTAATAATTTTACAAAAAGCTTTACATTTACTATAGTAAAATAGACTTACCAATAAACGGAAAAATCGTTTATTTTCTGAAATTTTAAGAGAATGTGTATTATACTGGTGCCAATAACAGTATTGTTTACCCTATTTCCGTATAAGAGTTCAATATACAATATAATATTTCTTAGTAGTTTAAGAGTTTCATTATGAGATGCAAGATTACACAGTGCAACTAAACTTTAAATAATTTATACGATACTACTACAAAAATTAGCTAGCAACCAAATGTGTTTCTAGTGTAATTAATATAAGTATATGAGAACAATGGCGACAATAGAGACGGCACCTGTTAAAATTGCACCACTCAACATTCTGAGTATTTTATTTTATTATTTAAACGGGTGCATAGAAAAAGCTTAAAATTTTATGCTGAATCAATGACCATGTACGTAACATACATAGGAATAATAAATTATTCTAACTATTGTTTACATACTTTGATTACTACATAACATTTTACCCCTAAAGTACAATAGGAGACCAAAAGGATAATTCATAAAGAAATTTAGTATAAATGAAGAAAAAAAACTGATACAAATCTGAAATTACCTCATCGAGTAATCAAGAACAATATTGTATATTTTACTAGATAATTTACATAATATATATTGGTTTGGGAAAGATTATATATATATATAAAACATTCGTAGAATCAACTTTATATTTTTGCATTGCAAAAACGCGACCGAAGTCACGGTGAGTATTAATGTAAATTGTGAGGTATTTACAAACTCCATTACAACGTGATATGCAAGTGCAAAGCTCTCTAAATATCTTTACATCGTTTAACTATTGTCATTACCATAATGTAACAACTACACGAGACAACAATATTATAATGCTATGTGCGTTCTTAACAAAGTTCGTTTTGGATCTAAAGCCGCACTGTAGTCATATATGAGGCCATTAGCGCAAAAGTGGCCTAACCCACAATTTTTTATATTCAAGCTTATATGACGTATATTGGAATTTATTTAAAATATAATAAATAATGCAAAACCGGCCTATCCATAGTTTCAACCCATAGATAACAGATAGCTTTGTAAACATTATTACTCGAAATTCAAATTTATGAAAATTTAAAACTAATGGCCTCCATACTTGGTAAGCTTAGGCCACTTTTGCGCTGACGGCCTCATATATAGTTAATAGGAGTACGTTTCGCGGCGCACTCGCTACAGAAGGAAAGCGTTTCAGCTGCCCGCACTTGTATCGAATTAGGTACACGTATAAATTTACAATGGATTATTAAACTTAATAAGTTATGCGTTAAGACTTTTTTTTTGTTAACGGCTTTGGTATACTAGTCCCCGGAGACGGATCGTCTCGCAGGTAACGTTCTCAGACGCCAGCAGGATCGCGACGGAGATCTTCTTCTTCGTACTACCGCTTCGCTGTTTTCTATATTCTAAGTTTCCTTCTTCCTTACGTTTAAGAATTACATATTTGTACGTTTACGAGAGAGTTCATTGTCATGTAACGGTGACGGAGTTTTTTTTCATATTCGAGTTGAATCGTTTCATCCACTGGCTTAGTACGGTGCGAATCTGTTGTATCCACTCCTGTATACTGCAGCCTGTAAATACGATTTAGACTTTTTAAATAATTTTATTTACAAAGTAAAGGAATATTTTAAAGAATGTTATCAGACAGGTGGTCGGTATACCAGCAATCTTAATGTAGTATTATTTAAGAAATTTGTGTCCGCTTTAATGTTCGACTCGGAAGCAAAGTCTTAGACTTTGCGCACCAAAACTAATACTTTTTTTTTTTTTTCAAATCGTTCTGTGCATGATCGGTGTTCAAAATGACTGCTTACGTTTGAGTCATGACACGTCATTTTTTTGAGTTAAATTAAAAAAAATACTGTGTTCATAGAGCTCGATCATTACGTAACGCATCAGGACGCAATATGCAAAGGATTCGACAGCACTTCGATTTAATGCTGATGTATTGAAAACGTGAAAGATACATTGAATTTCAGTTAAAAAAAATATCTTCTGAATTTAGGCAAACAATAATATCGCTTTAAATATTATGCTATTTAAGGAAATAAATTCATAGTAGAATCGGTAAATTACACAAGGTTTTTATTGGTCAACTTTCGAAAACTAACGACTCTTGTACTTCTGAATATTCAGCTTACCCCATAGCCAGTAACCGGTCCTATACTGTGTCCTAGGTAAGGATCTCCATATTCTCTGCCGTACCTGAAATTATGATCATTATTGTTATGAAGTTCACCAAAACAACATTTAAACGATACTAAAATCTGTTAAGGAATGAAGGAATTTTAAGTTTTTTTAGGGAAATTATAACTCACGTTACGGGAAAGGGAACAGAGTATCCGATTCCAATCCTCATCAGAAATTTCAACGCTTGTAACTCTAACTATATTAGCCGATTTTAATTATTCATAATATTACTATAAAAGATTACTTTACTATTACATAGGTACTATTTACGATTTATTTTATTTATTTATAATATCATAAATATGAAAGTAACACTCTATCTGTCTGTCTGTCGCGCTTTTACGCCAAAACTACTGAACCGATTTAAATTAAATTTGGTACACAGATAGTGTAGAGACAAGCACAAGTAAGGACAGAGACTTTTTAATGCGGAAAAATGGTTATAAAGGGTTGAAAATTTGTTTGGAAGTATCGTCATTTTTAGAGCTAATAGCTTGAAACTTATTATTTGGGCTGTGGATTCGATATAAATACATATGACACTAAGCTTACACATCAGAATAAAAAAGGCTATAAATTAAATATAGTGTTAATTACCCAAAATATAACGATAGGAGTCAAGTAAGATGGAAAAAATCCGCCATCTGCGTAGGTTTTTTAGTACGCCGCAAAAACCGTTGGAGTTACACATATGTATATAATGTAAAATGAAAATGTTTATCTCAAATAGTCCTACAGAAAAGTCCATGACAGCATATATCTATTATTTGTAAGTCATTGTCGCCAAAATACTGAACGATTACTATAAGAAGAGGAAAGATTAGATTTTTTGTATATTAAGTACGTTCTTTTTTTATTGTGTTTGTTACTATCAGGACCAGACTTGTTTAAAAGAATATTCAATAAGATCAATAAAAAATTACAGTTCACGAAGCGAAGCGAGGGCGGGTCGCTAGTTTGTTATAGTTAAAATTCTCATAATACGACATCAGTTCATTATTCAATAGTTTCGTTACATTATTTATTCGGTCGAGTATATAGTATTTTTGTCTTCCGGTATTGGACAATTTCCAAATTGTGGGAAGCGACAACGCAGACGTCCAGCAAGAGCATAATAAACTGAGAGTTCGTTCGCATTTAGCTCCCAAATATAATAAGAACAGATCGATCGAAATCCCAAAAATTCAAGAGTATGCGTGCCTCGCCGATTCGGGAACAAATGTGTTACTAGCAAATAATGGTATGCACAAAATTAAAGGAAAACCGGCACCCAAAAAAAATTTTAGATTTCTTTTTTGACGGCAGAAGAGTTTGACATAATTAATGGGTGATTAGTGGAGTTTTTATAGACACCTTCAATAACTCTAAATCAATCTTGAGAAATGAGTTATGACAATATTGTATAGTAAAAAAACTACTATAATATCATTTAAAACCGAAAGTTTAATTTGTTTGAAATTGACTGAACCTGTGTAAGTTTACAATAAATCCTACTTACCTCGCCTGATAATCGAATGAAAAGAAATTCGATTTTTCAATTACAAGATGTTTCCTAATCGTGGTGGTTGTTCGTGATTACGTGTTAGGTACGTATTTTATTTATACCTGCAATTGTTATATATAATAATAATAATAATAATTGCACTTATTTACTTCACAATAGAGATACAAATAAATTTTCAATTAATATGACATAAAAATTCTAATTCTAAGCAATATTGCAATATATTATACTAGCACAGTGGAGATAAAAAGGCCGCGGCTCAGCTTTGTGATAGCTGAAACTATCGCTGTTATTTTACCGCTGCCTGTAATCTTAGTCTATAAACTTAAATCTAATAATACCTAAATTTAAAAATATGTGGCATAATCTACAGAATCCCTGCCTCCGCACTTTGCTGTTTAAGTGGAAATTCCTTATAAAAGTATTTGAATATATGTATATATATTTATTATTTTTATACCCGGATTATTATAGGCATAATCGATACAGCGGACGTAATAATGTTGAAGATATATAGATAGAGTAGTGTTATAGAATATAGTAAGAGCGGTACAGACGTGGCGGGCACGGGCGCGAGGGCGGTGGGCGCGGGCGCGGCGGAGACGGCGGCGGCGGCGCGCGCGGCGGCCCCGTAGTTCGCCGCCGCGGCCGCCGCCAGCGCCGAGTGCTGCGCCGACGTCAGCGGAGACTTCAGCAGGGGGCTCGCTGCCGCCGCCGCGGCTGCTGCGGCCTGTCGTCGTCCAACTTCATTAATTACTGTTCTTATATTTGAATAAGCCAATTTGTGAGAATATCACGTTTTAAAACTTTCTTCGGATTTGGATCGGATGAGTATAAGCATGAAAGGATCTATTTAAGGTGCTTTTCCCAGAGTGTCCAATATATCGTTCCGGTTCATTGGCTTTTACGAATCTGATTGAAAAACATAATTCAGCTGAATCTACTCCAATATTATCCATAAAGACGGGCACAGGCATTAGATAATTCCCAATCTCACCGAACCCTAGCACTGTTAACGATCGAGCGGACGTCTCGGTCGAACAGTGAGCCCACAAACCTATCGGATGTCAGATCGATTTGATGAACCGGAGCGATTGATGTCGTCTTCATTCTTCTGAACTTCGTATCACCCTATGAGGCCAGAATAGAAAGCGAGAACGATGCAGAAGATAAATGATGTAAACGCACTATGATAATAATATGTCAAAAACAATAAAAATTACCACATTTTATTTACAAGAAAAACGTACGTACGACATGCTGCGTTTCTCTATCTATTTTACGTACAGATTTGTGGTACATTTCTCGGCACAATATCGAATTTATAAACACTATCGGATTGCGCCTAACTACGACAAGTTAATATGAGCATGCAGTGATAAAACAAATACACGAACTAAAGGCGAAACTATAGTAGTGAATGAATAAAATAAAATATATATAAAAAAAAAAACTTTTTTTATCTAATCTACTTTAATATAAGATCGTTAGTATGATTGGTAATGAAGTTTACAATTTGTGGGCTCAATGTTCACACTACTCGGGGCATGATACGATTAGCGTTCTGTTCGTGTCGCAGCATCAGCGTTAGCCTAAAACTAAATCACCCACCACAATACCAACGGTCAACAATGAAAAGAAACAGTAAGCAAACCGCGCGACCGAGCCGCGGCCGCGCTCGTGCGACTTCAAATCGGTTACCACAACAAACAATGTGCACCCCGCATTACTGTGGATTACCAATCAATATCAAATACTTCGATACGAATAATATAAAGGAGCAAACAAAATCCCAAATCACTCCACGACGAATACAAAAATTTTATAATACGTTTTAGCGCGGTGGAACATGAACCAGGAAGCGATAGAGATACAGATAAAATCGCATAAAGATTTTTAAAGTCTAAATGCGTGTCGGTTTACCTCGGCTGCCGGCTTCGCGGCCTGTAACAACATATGCAATGTCACCACAGCCATATAAATGTTATGCCAACATATTTGCGAAAAATAATAATAATAACAATAATAATATCCTTGATGATTATGTAAATCACAAAACAAAAGTACTATTAAGCTGGATTGATATCAGAAGGTACTTAGGACTCGAGATTCTCGAAGAACTATGTTACCCTCCTATCATCCGTCTATAGTAGCTATAATGTCATTTCTGGTGTTTACCTTCCTCAAGAATCGATTTCATTTCCTATTTACGAAAATTTGATCGGTCGTCTAATTGAGTATTAACAGACAACATTACATTCAAATAGAATAATTGAATTTATAAAATAGCACTTAAACTTCAAAGTGAATTGTCACCAATTATCACGCCCTAATCTAATGTCAGTTTAGTAAATTGTCTACATTCACATATTTCTATGTATCATTTACCAGTGATGTATATTACATGAATAATTAACATATATTAAATTTGGAATCATTTGGTTTAATTGTTATAAACTCAGGTAGCGCAAATTATCCCCCTTAGCTTATTGTATATTCAATGACATCGCATCTAATGAGTAAACTCCAGTCGCGCAACCAAGCTGACACGCAATTTTTTTTTCATCTAAGCCCCCCCACTAATCTAATCAGAGCCCTACTCTTCCCAATTAGGTTATCAGTTCGTTAGACTGTAGGCTAAATCAAACTTTAATATGGACACATCGTGAGCCCTACATGGTATGATAAATGAAAGAAGAAAGAGAGGAATATTCTCTATAGACATATAGAAACAGTATACAGTACCTGTAGTCTGTAGTTGGAGTCAGCTGTAGCGGCTGCGGCTAGGAACGGGTCGTAATAAACACTGCAAAGTAAAGTGAGTAACATAGACGTATTAAAATAGGAAAGTTTTTTTTTCTATACAATTTACTAAATAAATGTTGGACAGCAGCAAACTTTATATCTATGGATAATAGTAGTTTAATTTTACATATGTAACATTTTCCTAACATATTATTAAATACTGGATTATATAAATTTTACGCTAACAAAAATAAAATAATTGGTTTGTACAAAACACTACGGCAAATCAACAAAAGTTTTCGGTCAGCGAGCAGGTGAAAAAAAAACTCTTTTATTATTAAACCACAGAGCTAAAAATACAAATGTATTAATACTACCTACGGCAAGTTTACTTTTGCAAAGCAATTACTAGTTTATTGTAAGGAAATTAGTTACGTGTGAGCACTACACAACATACTGTACAATTGTTAATGTTTTTTTACAGCACAGAAGAAATCATACCGGTGTGGAGCGATAGGGATTCGGGAGGTATTGGATCAGTGGAATAAAGGGCCGGGCGGGAGTACTTGACCCCTGTTGATGTCAAAGTTCATAGTCAGTGGACAATCCTCACTTTAAATTACAATTTATTGTTTCTGGACATCATCCAAATTAACAACACAGTTAGACGTTTCTTAGGAGAAATTGGATATCTCTTTATTAAATTTTAAATATAGAATAAATAAAAACGAATTGAAAAATTTCAGATTTTTTTATAGATTAGCAGTTTTTAATATCAGTGAAAATAATATGAAAATTTTTAGTACAATCGCTGCTGAAAAATTATCCGACAAAACTCAAACAAAAATCAAGGTCGTACGCTTTTTGTGCCCTAAATAAAAACATACTGTCCAATATTTTTAATTTCTTTATATTAATTATTTAATTTCTTTATACCGCGTATTACTTTATTATTGATTTAATTGCAGTTCGTTTATTCGTTCGTGAATGGGAGGGATATGCGGGGGGGTGGGCGGAGTGCGGTGCGCGGGTACTCACGGTGCGTAGGCGTGCAAGTGATGTGCGTAGGCGGCGGCGCGGGGCAACAAGGCGTGCTGTGCGTGCGGGAGGGTGTGCGGTGCGGGGCGCGGGGAGCGGGCGCGCAGCACGGCCGCACCTCGCAGCGAGCCGGCGCCGGACACTGCATGCAACACACGGCCACTACTGACATGCGAGCTCGACACGGTTACCTGCGGCGCTGGGCGGCGCGCGGCGTCAGCACGAGCGGGGGCGCGGGCGCGGCGGCGGGCGCGGCGCTCAGCCACGGCCACGTCACGCCCGACACCCGCAGCCCTGCGCACACACTCACCACCTCACCTACCGTACCTTCTCAGCGCCGGCACAGGCATTCTACTCCCAGAGACCCGGAGCTCGCTCTTTACGACGCGAAATACGTCACAGAAATGGGTTTCGGAATTTCGACTCTCAGGTAGGTACCCAATAAATAAATAAATAAATATTTACTAACAATCACGCCATGTTAACTGGTCCCGTGATAAGTTCGTAAAGAACTGTGTTACAGGTACCAGTTAACGGATATAAATGTAAGATTTTTATTATACATATATTTAATATACATCCATAACCTTCCCTTGGCGGGATTCGAACCCGCGACCCCCTTGTGTAGTGACCATGTCACTTACCACTACACCAGACGGCCGTTAATAATACGGGAACGGGATAAATACGGGACAGGTTCTTGCTGACTTAAATAAACTATAAATGCTCAATAATACAACTCTGATAGGGCGATGAATCTAAACGAATGCATGATCCCACCACATCAATGAATTAATGATCTAATTATTGTTTTCGAAATTGTCAAATAGTAAATATTCTGAATACACAAAATAAAACATTTAATTACCAAATGGCGAGGTCTCACCTTCGGGCCACTGCACACACACTGAAACAAAATAAACAAGTTCACGTTCAAATAATACAAAAATGAAAAATTACATCGTCTACATATTCGTTTAACTATAAATCAATTTTACCTAGCTACATTCTGGTACTACGGAATCGAAACACGAGCAGTGCAAGACCGAGGTTGCATAAGTTCCAGCTATACTCAAGACAGAATAAAGACAGACCAATATATAATATATTAAATTATGTTCACCTAATTTAAAACTAGCAAGCTTTCTAATCACTGATCATAGAATCAAACGCATTTTAAATTCCACCTATGTATGTATGTAACAGGCAATCATTGATGCCCGGAGACGGCCCAATGTTCGAGGTTGTGTTTCTAAAGACACAAAATACATTATTAATACAGGATTTTGTCTGTATGTATTCAATATGGGTTCATTCATTCATTCATGTCAATGTGGGTGAGGGGCCGTCTCCGGTCGTCGACGTTATCATTCACTAAACAACATTCACCTAGTTGCATTCAGACACACGAAGGTGAAGCCACATGTAGCTAATATTCACATTTCAATATGGACAACATCGATTTTTTTTTACAGCTCTCACCCAAAGTGGGCACTGATCCGTTCCTAGCCAGTATTACTGGATGGTTTAAAAAAAGAGAGAGAAAAAAAACAACTCAAAAATCACATTCATCAAAGTTCAGTTTTATTTGAAAATTATTCTAATTAAATGAGATTTTGTTATTAAATGCTACATTTAGGACTAAGTTTTAGTGTGTCAACTATAGACCTATAAGTCTGCGAATGTCCCTTGAAGGAGGTTATTTTGTACAAATCGACATATCGGTGTTCGACTTTCGAGCATCTCGAGCGAGTGGAATGGGAGTCGGACCAATTGAACAAAAACAACTTACCGTTTGGAACGGTTGGCGGTTTCTTCGTTTGTACCCGCGCTGTCGCGTTATTGACCTATTTTCAGAAAATGTCAGGTCACAATGAGGTCTAATCAACTTTAGGGCACCAGTCTAACTATCCCCAATGTACGAGGACTTCATTACAGATGTGCACTAAAGAATTTCTATCGAACTAAATTCTTCTGCTTAGTTTTGACTTCGATTGCTTTTGACTTGTAACAATTACCATGAATAGAAATATTTAATGATTCCACTTCCATTACGCTCCAAAACTGAAGCGTTATTAATATGAAAAATAAATTTTATCAAGTTCTAACTCGTATCGGATCACAATGTCCTAACGTCCACCAACCATATCGTTGAGATTTCCCTATTAAATTAACATTAATAGGTGTTTTTGTTTCACATAATCTCACATCCGCACCTTATAATAATCCATACGCTACGGGAATCGAACCCATAATTTGATTATCCACTCTGCCGAATATTGGTTAGGTACCAAAAACATTTAATATTATTAAAAAAAAGGAATACTACACCGGAATTGGTCCCCCTGTACCGTACCCCGCCGGGTACGCGCAGTATTCGATTTCGTCAAAATTGACTAAAGGTAGAATGGAACTATATTTGTTATTGCAATCTTACCTCTGCACTGTCAGTGCCTGTGACGATATGTTTCGTTCTACATTTCCCTGTGAGACTCTCTGAATCGATCGGCATTATAAATGACCGTCTAGAGAGTAAAGGGATAAAATAAATAAGGTTTGTTTGTGGATTAAAGGTCGGCGTACTTAGTGCTAATAGTGCGGGGTCGAGCGCGCCCGCTAGCATGACAGTAACTACAGAGCAGACGAGCGCAGGTTGCGGAGGGCGGTGGGCGGTGGGCGCGGGGCGCGGGGCGTAGGAGCGGGATGTTATAAGTTACATAGTGCTACGGATGGTATTCATTGAGTCATGCACACCTCTATCTTTCTGCCCTCAACCACGGTGCCGTGAAGACGCTCTCGTGCTCGCTCCGCATCACCACTATTTGCGAATGTTACAAAACCGAATCCCTGCATGCAAGACAGACAAAACATGCATTAAAAACAGCGTCGCTCAAAAAACAACGTGCAACAAAAATTAACATTTATGCATTGCATAATTAATAATTTTTTTTTAATTTAAATAAATAAAGAAAAAAATATCTATTGAAATATCGAGAGGATATTACATAATTGATTCATTGAGTACGTTGATACTTTGAGCGTAATTCTAGCGAATGGGTACACATAATAAGCTTTCGGAATTAAAATACACAATAGAATTACTGTCCGACCTACTGTTACAAATTAACTAAAGATATATATATGTATATATTAATGCCTAAATATAAGACTGGGAATTGATCTTTAAACGATTTCGAAGATGCTGATTTTTCTTTTGATTTCACCAAATAACTTATTGTGTGAAATGTTAGCTGCAAATTGATCTATACACGTAATGTTCACCGATCATGCAAAATCTATTTCTAATCGAAACTAATAAATTATGGCCGACCGCTTCACAAATTAAAAGGTTGTAACCGACGGCCGTCAAAAATCTACGAATACGAATTCTATACAATATAATGTTAAGGGCCACCGAACTAATAGTATAACATTCAACAAATCACATAATATAACTTACGCGCGCACATAAACAAAGCTCGTCATAGCTACCGGTCACCGTTGGTAGCTTTAAAGTGCGTTTAATTATACAGTGGCCAAATTATGACACGTCTATATTGTCTTCTTTCGGTTATTCTTTGGTTAACCCAAATACTGATTCGAATGTTATTAACTATAGCATACAAAACACAGAGCAAGATGTCTCATCAAAATCTCAATTAAAATACACGTGCTTAAGACAAAGGACGCTACTGTCAATAAGTGGTGATAACCCATAGATACAAAAAGCAGCTAGCACAGCACACAATACAGTGGAAGAGACGAGTTGTGAAAAGTGGCAAACATTTTGCTGACCTTACGGAACGCTTATACACTTATAAAAGCAATGACAGCTCTATTATTACCATTCTGGGTGCAAGTATTTGTAAACTATGAGCTGGGCAGAGAGAAAGAGTCTTATTTGTTTTAGCAATAAGGCTGCGGATCGTCCGCTAGTCACGAGGTCAATGGCGCCCGCAGTGCAACGAATCCGTTCAATTTGGGAGACGCAGATTTTGACCCGAAGACAAGAAGACAAGTGCTATACAATACAAAGCTCAACTAAATGATGCACCTTAGTTACTACAAACAATAGTTTACACTTTACGGCTATAACATCGTATTCAGGGATCAGCGGAATTTACATGCCCAAAACTAGTAAAAATAATGTCCCCTTGTTAGAAAAGCATATATGGTTGAGTTGTTTATTAATAAGAACAAAGTGAAAGACAAAAAAGAAGAAAATCTAATACATTTTAATATCTCGTTTGACTGATCGCCCAAACTATACACATATTTGTAGACCTGTACTACTACTACTACTACTAGTTAATACGCTCATCGTAATGTGAGTATTATTGAGACGCAGCTCGGTCATGTGAATGCACACAACTATAGGGGCAGTAGCGGTAGCTGCTAGTGCGACAGTTAACAAGAAGTAAGGATGGGAATAGTTTGGACGATAAAATATTTATTAGTGATGAATAATAGAGCTGTCCCGGCAACATGACTTAGGAAATCAGCTGTTATAGTGACGATGCATCATTCTCTAATACTGCATATCCCAATGTGAGGCGTTCAAGAAAAAAATAACTTGGAGCTATTAATTGAAAAGAGTAAAATACTTCTTGACATGAGCGAGCATGGACTACTTTAGGGGGCGGTCACCAAACTGACACAAGGAAAGCGTAAACACGAAAAAGCGTTCAATCCAATCAATTGTAAAAAATATCTTCATTGTCTCAACATTTCACGTTTAGCATTTACAGTGAGAGTTGTTTTTTGAGTATCATAAAATGTTTCATTAATACAGCATATTATATCATTCTCACCCATGACTTACTTCGGTTTGCGGATTCGGTTTTCGTTTTCATATAAAAAAAAAAACTACCGACAACGACGACTGAAGTATGTCATAAGTAATAAGTTTAAAGTATAAAATAGACAATATTATTTATTATTCAATGATAATATACAATGCTATTAGATATACTGCACCAAACATTAAAACCAGAATATGCTATGAAAAGAAGGTTTTTTAAACAAAATTATTGATTATTAATTTTACTAAGCCCATTTGCCTTTAGAATTTGTTAAGCGAAGATTAACAAATTATTCATCAAAGAAATTTAATGTTCTTTTAATGTGACTGCAACTTAAAAGGATCAATTATAAATATGTATTATCTAAATAATTTCGTAAGTAGATATTGAACTTTTTTACTTGTAGGTCACAGTTCACATTGAAATGATTAAATTATTTTAATTCATTAAATAACGCAAGGGAATGACTTTTACTTGTAAACAATCTAACAGTTTGGGCAGCAATTACAGGAATTTCTTAAGATCTTTGACGCTACTGTTTTCATACAGAATGAAGTAAATTATGAAACAGCGACAAAGACCTTTTTATGGACACGAATGAGAAGAATATTTCCCAAAATTAGAGGCGCTCAGAGTACCATAACGAAATGCGTAAAACTATTTACTAGTAGTTATAATGCTTGTGACTTTATTTATCTTCTTCTCATTCATGTGGAACAATCAAAAACAATAACCAACACTTTTAAAACATTATTACATTTTTAAAGCCTAATATATTATAGAATTTTACACTGCAATAATATTGTCAGTATGACCATTCAATATATAATTTTATTGAATTTGGTTATTGTTTCTGAAACCTCATTTCGTTATTATAAATTTTGACTCAAGAAATAGCCATGATGAAATTCTTTCTTGTACAGAATTTCAGATGGCCATTTCGGGCATATTCTGTTCCAAATAAGCCATTGCTTACCTTCGATCCGCGCTCGTTGAAGATAATTTCTACATCAAGTATTGTGCCATATTGCTGAAATATAAAACGTTACATATTGAGATCTAGTTGCCGACTGGCGCTTCGAGATTTATAGCTAATAACATGCCATGCTAGAATCGGAAACAAACGTACCCCAAACATATTTCTGAGGTCGGGATCTCTAAATCTGAACGGTATGTTGGAGACGTGTAGCCGCTTTGGTTGCGAGGCTTGTGACATCGGCACTAAAGTCTTCTCGGGTGAGGTGGCCACGGATGCATTTGCGTTTGCGACAGCCGCATTGACAGCGGCGGCCGCGGCGTGGGCGGCTGCGGTCTGCTGAGCCACAGCAACGGCCGCCGCCTGCTGTGCTACCGCGGCTGCCACGCTGACCGGCGTGTTTTCTTCGTTTGACTCCCCTTCGCTTTGCTGGAATTATTGATTTATATACTAAATTCACTGTCACGATATTGTAATTACACAGTAATTTCCGACAGCACTGAAATATCATATTCTAAAGTTTTTTTTGATGTGAAACTTCTTTAGAATCGTTGTGATTTCAAACTCGATGAAATCAAAAAATAAGTCCATAGAGACACAAACACATAAATGTATAGGATTCAGCCGGCGAGAGAATGAGATAGAACACATTAGACGTTCTCGGTCTCCTCTTTGTGCGATTCTTCGTAGCATCCCCACTATCGTCTACTAAACATTGTCCATATGTATGCTCCTGTGTAGTGGGATAGTCACTATATCTATATCTTATTTATAAGTTTCACTTCTACCGTGTGTGACTTGCACACACACACACACACACACACACTTTTTTGTTATTAGTATTTTTGCACAGCACGCAATGGAGAACACAAAAATCAATTGATGGATTCGGTATCAACGGTCTCAGGGGAACGCAGGGTGCAAATGTCAGCTGCGTTCGCGTTGAAAAATGGCGTCTTCCGTTGCATTAAAATAACGAGTAGGTACCTTGTCCTTAAAATCGAAGAGCAATCACGTTAGGCTTTTAGTCGATTCGCGATACAAATGTTTTTAAAAATGCTTTGTTTATTAGATTTGACCAGCGTTTAAGTTTTGGATTGAGTGGGTTTTATATTTTTAAGTAGTTGTTGTGTAAATAAACTAAGTTTGTGAAAGAAGTTAACTAGTGTTTTGTAGCAGCAATAGCACGAGGGACCATGGAGTGATCAAGCTCACGACATATTCGATGTTAAGTGATTACGGGAGCACATTACAATTTGAATGCCGCAATCCACCTTGAGGCATGAGGTCGAATTCTCTACTGTGTTTTATAAAAGATCGTTGTGTTCTAATTAAATATCCAGACGGCGAATTTTTTTGTAAGATCTGAAATTTATTATTGAAACTCAAAAATAAATTATTATAACTTTACAAAAATAAACGAAAATACGTGACACAATATTAAATGAGATTATAATATATTAAAAGCGACACGGCGAAATAATGACGAAGTTGGCTATTTCCAACCTAAGCCTACACAGTTTTATATAAAAATTCACTAGGAATGTTTTATTTGCGTTTTTCGGTTCATTTTATACTAGTGACGACCCAACTCGTCCACACTATGCTCGGCGGGTATGTTCGGCTTCTTCATATACATCTAGGACTATACGAAACACGTACGTAATTTAAGTACAAGTCTCGTGAAGAGTTAAGTATTATGATCATACATATAGAGAAACAATTAACTGTTATTTAATCGTTTGTCTGTCAACAGATATTGATTATTAATTGGTTAGTTAGCTATGGATGAGCATCAATAAAGATTGGAAATAGTAACTTTTTTTTCCTAATGTCCACAACAGAACGAAATAGAAAAAAGTATTATAAATACTTAACATGTACCATCTGTTTTAACAGATTCAGATGTTTTCCGGTCTGAAGGGCGGGACAGTCGTTACTCCGAGGCAACTATAAGAGTTAGATTAGTGTTACAATGTTCCGGCGGTAGTTTCTGGGATTCCAGTAAAATAATAAAGAAACATGTTATGCGGAAGTGGTGGTACTTACTGAACTATTCTGGTTTTCTATTGAATTCTGATGCTGTGACTGAGGTTGGGGTGAGAAATTGTTCGTCGAGAGCGCTGTCGATGTCGGTGGACCTTCGCTTTTAACTAGAGGTGGTTGTGAAGAGGGCGTCGGGCCACTTGCGTCCGCCTTCACTCCCGCAAGGGCATCGCCATTAGCGGCAAATTGTGCAGCCGCAGCCGCAGCCGCCGCCGCCGCAGGGAACGGGGTCGCCATACCCGTCCCCACCATATGCTGAAAAAGTATAAAGTAGTATGTAGCATGAGGTTTTATAAGAGGCTTATTATAAATCACAAAGTGAATAACACCGTCCATCTTGAAACACGAAATGGAAGTTTGGTGTTGTGGACATTATTACTGCAAAAACTTATATGGCTGGGTTAATAAGTAATAACAGAAAGAAGAGCTGGAGATAGAAAGAAGCCGGAAGAAGATAATTGAGAAGGGGATACTGTCATTATGGAAGAATCAAAGGAGCGTAGAAGCAGAAACTAGAAGTAGCCGGTATCGTGTACCCATATGATGAATAGCCAGATGAACTATTAATCTAGGATATTTTACTGTGACTACTATTACATTTATCGACTGTCTATATTAGAAAGATCAACGAAAGGGAAGCTAATATTAATATTCCTTGAATAAGAATTTGTAGAGCTTACAACATTCGAATAATATTTACAATGACAAGGACGCATTACATAAATATATTGGAATGTTTGTGATTTTGTAAATGAATATATGCTAGTCTGATTTCTCAATAACATGAGCATTAATATAGTTCTGAATTTTAAAACTGCAGTCTCTGTCGCATTGTCGTATTCCTCAGTTAAATATTTTCTAGTCTCACGGACACGATTTCGGCGGGTTATGTACTAATTCTGTCGTAATAAATAAACAAGCTTTAGTTGATGTTTCTGGGCTATGAATCGAAATATTGACGCAAAGAGCACGTGCCAAAATATTTGTTTCTCCACGGACAGTCTAAGTGGTCAATATTTTATCTGCTGGAATCGAAAGAATTATATCCTAACATTTGTTTAATGTGTATTTTAGCGAAAAATATGCGTGTATGAATTGAAACATATCTTTGATACTGGCCACAATTTGGCGGTGAGGCTGAATTTTTTTTAAGGCTGTCTGCTTCAAAATAAACTTTCAACTAAAATTTGTTTGAACAAGACAGTATACAGGTTAGTAGTACAAATACAGATGACTAGCTTTTACCCACTAGCTCGCGCGCGTGCTCAAGAAAATGTGTTAGTGTAGTTTCCCGTGCAAACATGTTCGGGATGAAAGGTAATGTCACTCTCCTGACCTAATATTATCACTTTAAAATCACGTCAATCCGTAGGATCGTTTTGACGCGAAAGAAGGACAAACAAACACATTTTCACATTTATAATATTAGTATGGAAGTATGGATATTTATATGGAGATGTTACAACACCATTTATTTTGAAACTCCATTTTTTACGTTGGATTTTAATAGTGATTGTTCTAAGCCCGTTGTCCGAGAAGAACTCATTCTGTTTAGCTTTATTCAAGTAATCTTACATGGTATTTGTCCAATGGGTTATTAATCTAGAACTACAGCCTCGAAAGCCCTAATACCTCAAACTACTTCTACTTCTATGTACCATATTCTCCTAACTATACTCCTAATTTATTCTTTGAGTACTAGTAGTAGATTGTGTAGTAAGCACACATTTTACATTGATACTAATCATCATAGGTATTGTCAACACCATTCGAGTAATTTGATTGACTTAAAAATGGCGGAGCCGGAGATAAGATAGCGCCTACAGTTTCACATCTCTCATGAAGATATTAAATAGTTTGTTTCTGTGTAGGGGAGTAATCTCGGGAACTACTTATGGGACACCTGTGTGAACTCAGCATCCGTGCTTAGAAACATCGTTCTAATTTAGGTGTGTTCAAAGATTTTCATTAATAGTGGATATTTGTGACACAATTAGCCGGAATGCCAAAATTAAAACAACCAAAAAATGTCGTGCCCACATGCTTTAAATTCTTTGGGAATAAAACCGAGAATCATGCCTCCCACGATCAGCAATCTTACCTCACATACCTTATCTTTTCATTGCCACTTCTAACGGCCGTTTTCAATAACCTATCTATCCCTAGTTTCGGTTACTAAAGATAGACAAATCTATATTTTTGTCCTTACTTACGTTCCAATAACCTATCGACGGGCAGCAGTTCCTATCGGATTTATCTATCCATCGTCGGGAGGACGGATAGCCAGCTAAAGATAGAACGCTCATACAAATCGTGCTTACTTCCGTTTCAATATGAGTTTTAAGTAACTCTCCGGTAGGCGGCGCTATCTCTAGTATGGGCATTCGCTTATCTGTCAAAATCGGCCGGTTACATGTTTATCTTTCGAAAGTAAATCGCTATAATTTAATAATTGTTTCTCTTCATATTGGCATATTGTAGCAGTGATGATAGTGATATGGAATTATTTCTAATGATAATGGATTGTGATGCAGATAGTGATAGTGAGGCCGATATCATATGGTTAGGAAAATAAAGATCGTCTGAATTACATGGCGAAGATCAATAATTACGAATTTGACTATAGATTTCTGAGCAAAGGTGTTGTGAATGAATTGATTAATTTAATGAGACCATATTTGAGTGTAACGTCAAAAAGGTAAGATAAATTTTAACCATAAAAGTACTCGTTATTACAACTTATATTTGTTTATAGCAATAGCAAAATTATACCTAATTTTTGTTGTGTTACAAAATCACACTCAACAGGAATTCTATAATACTGCTGGATTCCCATGGTGCCCTAAATGACATTCATATACTAATACAATAACCTGGTAGGCTATTTACCTTCATTCTTATTACACACTGATACCTCTACATTTTATATTTGTGTTACAGATTCAAATATAGGAGAGGAATTTAGAAATAGAAAAAGAGTATTTTGAATGTGTAATTTGTGTGCAATGCATCATTGATGTTTCAAAATGTTGTTGCTTGATGGCCTGGGTCTACTCATGATACAACTATAATTAACCATTCCGATTGAAAAGGTATTTCTTATTTATATTACCTTATTTATATTATTATTATTATATATTATTATTATATTTTTATTTATTTATATTATATATTTAGGTTTTTTTTTTTTTTTTTTTTTTTTTTTATTGCTTAGATGGGTGGACGAGCTCACAGCCCACCTGATGTTAAGTGGTTACTGGAGCCCATAGACATCCACAACGTAAATGCGCCACCCACCTTGAGATACAAGTTCTAAGGTCTCAAGTATAGTAACGACGGCTGCCCCACCCTTCAAACCGAAACGCATTACTGCTTCACGGCAGAAAAGGTGTTTATATTAATTTAATATGACACTATTATAATAAATTATATACATATCAAGAGAACATTGATAACAAGGTGGACTTGGAAATTGCTATTTGCTTGCCGATAGAGGCTATCCCCACAACCCTATCTTTTAACGTGATTAATTAACCCACATACTCAATCGGAACAATTTAAAATGAATCACATATTAAAACAAGAAATACTACAGAGAGGTAATCTTTTTTTTTAGTTAAGAGCTTGTTATACTGTATTGTAAAATAATTTAAGCGAATAATGTATAATTTTCAGATGCATTGGTGTTTGTAAAAGAAGACTCCCTGTACATCATTGAAAAGTAGATTAAAACTAGAAAATATGCAAGCTGTTATTATAGCTGCCATGCTGCATAATATCGTTAGAAGTATGAATTTAGAGGAATTAGAATCAGAAATTTCAGTCGCAGATACATTACAGGAAAATAATATAATTGTTCGTAACAAATTTTCAAAACTTACATCTGAAATACAACTATGTACTTATAAATAATTGCTTCCAAAGATAATTTATAAAATAAACTCCAAAGATAATTTGACTATTTTTTATTTTCCAAAATGATAATTACATGGTAGTTAGTACATGCAAGATATTTAATTTAGAATTTGTACATCTACTTAAAAAACTATCTAACATAAAATTATTATTGCCTACTTAATTTATGAAATTTAATATTCCTTTTAAGTAATTTTTAATTTTTTAAATTATCTAAATCTAACAACTTTTGCTACAACGATCTCCTCTTCTTTATTTTCCAAGTCAAGTCTCTTTTTTGCTATTAGATATTCTGCTAATGCATTGTCCCTATGCTAGCCTTGCATTTCTTTTCTTCCATCTTGTTTCCGCTTGGCTGTAAAAGTGTTAAAAATATTATATGTGACCTACAACAATGTGCATGCTTTATCCAAAATTTCATCTGCAATCCTTACCACCTCCAGCCTGTAACAAAGAGCATAATTATTTCAAATACTACGGCAACCTGAAGAAAAAATCATGTTTATCAATGTGTTATTAGAGACAAACAATCAACTAATTATACTAACCTTACTAAGGTTGTTTCTTATGTTGCCGTAGCGTTCTTTAAATTTTCCCATTTTAGTCGAAGCTGCGATGGAGTTCGTGGGAAACGACGAATCGACGAATTAAAATCATTTACAAGGGTTTGCCAAGCCTGCTCCTTCAATTTATTGTTTGTGGCATTTGTTGCCTTATTATTGAAATGCCGCCACAA
Organism: Bombyx mori; assembly: GCF_030269925.1. Classification (NCBI taxonomy): domain Eukaryota; kingdom Metazoa; phylum Arthropoda; class Insecta; order Lepidoptera; family Bombycidae; genus Bombyx; species Bombyx mori. The sequence continues at coordinate 9,384,350 of NC_085116.1, read as the reverse complement.
GTTCTGCTAGAATCATCGTCTCATCTTTTGTCATGGGTGCTGCCTTTCTTGACTGAAAAAGATATATTTTCTAAACTTGAACTCAAAGTTTTCAAAGTAAAATTATTATTATCAATGTAGTTCATAGATACTTACAGAATTCATTTTATTTCACTGTAGCTCTTTAATTATAAACACACTTAGAATTATAAACGAAAGTTTTAAAGCGTTTTGGAGGTAAGTCATCATCTAATATAGTAGGTAAACAATAGAAAAACAAACAAAAGAAATTGATCACTGCTTATTGGCAAACGGACTGTCAAAACGTTTCGTTTCATAATTTCGACTAGGATAAAAATAGCAATACGTCCAATTTAAAAAAAATTACATATGTTTTTATTACTTTTTGTTATAAACAAATGTGTTTATGATAGTCTACAATATGCTGGTTAAATTATAGTTATAATTTAGAATAAAATAAAATAAGTCTTGATCCTGATGTTGTTTCGTATTTGTAGTAGAACGAAACGTATCAAGAGGCTCGGATAAATCGGAGGGAAGAAGCTATCTACTGTTGGTTAAAGAGAGATAGCACTTATCCGTGATTGTGAAACGCAAACTAAGGACAGATACGCTCTTGCTGATATTCGGAGATAGCTATCTATCCGAAAACTCAGATACGTTATTGAAAACGGCCGTTAATAGAAACCGTTTGGATTATCCAAAACAGATACGACTGTAACATAACGGTGGCTTTGTAAAGACACATTGGACTTCGAAGATATTTAGGGTATTAAGTAAAGATATACGTTATGAGACAGAGAATATACACACTACTATTTTTTTTTTATTGCTTAGATGAGTGGACGAGCTCACAGCCCACCTGGTGTTAAGTGGTTACTGGAGCCCATAGACATCTACAATGTAAATGCGCCACCCACCTTGAGATATAAGTTCTAAGGTCTCAGTATATTTACAACGACTACCCCGCCCTTCAAACCGAAACGCATTACTGCTTCACGGCAGCAATAGGCGGGGTGGTGGTACCTACCCGTGCGGACTCACAAGAGGTCCTACCACCAGTAAATTTATTTTAATAAATATATTATATATAGCAATTACAAATATAAAATTAATTTTATAATTGCTTTATCGTTTAACAAAATATTATTTATACCAAATAATCCGATTTATATTTAAAGGCCTAAAAGTCATCAAAAAACATCTATCTTATTTATACACGTAGGTATGAGACAATTAAAATAATAATTGTTTAACAATAATTCAGTTTGATTTCCAACTCTTAAGTTTTAAAACATGGAAGCACGAGCTTGAGCAAGTAACTTGGCTGAGTACGAAACGACAAATTTGTCTAATAACGTCTGTCGTGTATTAGCTCTATTTGAAATTAGAGGCCGGATGTGCAAAATTAGAAAACGTTTATTGGACTCAAATGAATTGTCTGGGCCTACTCGTGCGAGAGTAATGTGTGTGACTTAATAAAGCTGTATTTTGATGGAATTACATTAGCTTATCTCAAGGTGGCTGTGATGATTTTTACATATTATGTAGCTTTTGAGTTAGATGGCTACATACTTTACGGATTTTATCTGTGAAAAATATTTTTAATTTAATCGTTTACTTTGAATACTAATTCTAAGGTACCTTTTTCACGCCTACTGCACAATAATTTTATAGAGCATTTTATTTAGTTCATAGTTATAATACTAGGGTAAAATTATTTAAAAATCTCGGCATCATCACATAAACGAATAGGAAAAAACCCTGGGAATTTTTAAATTTTAATTGAGCACGCTAGGACGGCTCTAGAGTACGCCGCGAACGATGAAGTACATGTGCGCGGCTGTCTCGGCGCTCTCTTACATTTTGATGCTATTTATGGCTATACGACGACACAATAGCCATGACTCAGTCTTCTAACAGCATAAGAACTTACGATGCGTACGTACGCGTGAACCCCGCAGATATCTGTACCCACATTAAATTAGGTAGCTTAGATACGAATACTCTTAAATATTATTAAAATTATAGGTTTTCTTTTATCTGTTTTATTGGTACATCATTAAGTTACGTCAGACGAATGGTCACATTAACAATAGCCTCGAATTACGTATCAATTAAGATCATAATAGCCATTATACGTGTGATATAGATGCGGTCTACCGTTGAAACGCCTCCCTGTAATATCCGGCGAGACTGTAAACAAACTGACTTTTTATAGCGGGTCTGCTGTTCGTCTCTCATGCCACTGACCGACAGTGCTCACTCTTCCAGCTAAAAGTAATTTAATAATGTTTGTAAACTAACTCATTAGGTAATCACTGTTCAAGGCGACATACAAAAAATTTCAAGTTAATTATTTAAAATCGATAAAAACAAGTATAATTGTTTAATTTATTAAGTACTAGAAATATTTCAGTGCTGTGGAAATTTTTAACCCAAATTTCAAAATGTGTAACTGGCATAATTTTTTGTGATGTTATTACTACACGCCTATAGAAAACCCTTTAACCGCTTAGCATCAGGCGGGACATTTGTTCGTTTTTTCATAAATGAGTCCGTCAGCGCAAAAGTGGCCTAACCAAAAATTCATATTCGTCCTTATGTACCTATTCCAATTTATTTAAAACACAATAAATGTTGATGCAAAATCGGCCTATCCCTAGTTTCATCTATAGATAACAGATATCTTTGTAAACATCATTTTAGCGCGTATTTTTTTGCCTACGAAGTATTGTAAATGTAAATTCGAACCTAATTATCTCTACTACTATGGTAAGCTTTTTTTTTAATTGTTTAGATGAGTGGACGAGCTCACAGCCCACCTGGTGTTAAGTGGTTACTGGAGCTCATAGACATCCACAACGTAAATGCGCCATCCACTTTTACGCTGACGGCCTCAAATGCAAATACAAAATTAAATATATAATATAATTATTTAAATTACATAATGTGTCACTAGATCTAAGTGATATAAAATTATCACAAATTATTATTATTATGTGTGAGTAATATACATAATTTACAAAAAAATATATGCTCCAAATTTGAGACGAACACCGACAACTTTGCAGAAAATGTTAAATAAATGTTTCGAACTAAGCGAGAACATAAAGGAGCCCGTGAGAGCGAAATTGAGTCGAGGCGTAAGAATAATATTATTTTGTATGGCTTGAATGTGAAATAAGGTCAAATGAAATATTATACGATTTTCTCTTGTCTCAGGCTCCCGTATTTCAAAGAAACAGCTAGGCTCGTAGTTTAACTGAGAATAATTATATATTCAATTATTGTGAGCTAAGCAAAATGTTAACTCATTCGAAAAATGCGGGCTTGTGTTGTGTACAACAGACCCACTACAATTAGGTAATTATATCAAGACTGATTAAATGTAATTGAGCACAGCAGTGCCGCTGTCATCGTACTCTAGCAATGGAGCATGTGTCACTAAATAATAATTCCTTGACACAAAATGGCGGCAGCGTGCTCTTTCCCCGTGACATTTCTCGTACACATTCAACTGTACGGAAATTTAAAACACAAAATTGAACGAACTATTAATAGTAACATTTCATCCCTGGTATAAACTGCTTAGTGTTTGCCACGCGCACCCTTCCCCTCCCACACTTGCTTCGCCCACGCCGCGCCGCCGAACAGATGCTGAGTAGTGTAAACACAAACATAAGCCCGGTTAAGATAAGATATACTTACGACTAGGCATTAATTAAACAAATTATCGCTCCATGTCTCGGATCACCCACCAAGAGTTGATTTTCAACATAAAGCTTGAGAGTGATGTTTAGCAGGTGCTATTAAAATTAAACAACGCACCTCACTAGTGTAACAAACAAACTATGTATACGGTTCAATTCTTAATATACGTTTAAATAAAATTTCGTTATAATATTCTAGTATTATTCTAGTACTCTAGTATTCATTCGTAATCTTTATTTTCATATTTATAATTAATTTATATGTAATGTGTATTCAAAACTTTCGCGGCATCGATTTATCTAATTAATCCTTATAATAATTATTATTAACATACATATTTGTTCAATTTCACAAATATAAATTAAAAAGTTACAGCTTAACCCGGTCAAATAAATATATTTTCTATAATGTTTTCGGTAGTATTAATCTGCAGTTTTTTTTAATCATAAATATTCAACAATTTGCCATAGAAATTACGTGACAGGGGGAATATTTACAATGCTTAATGAAGCACGCAGCCACAGCCACCGCTCTCGGTTACCCCGCAAACTGGAGGTATATATAACACAAATCTATACAATTATGAAGCTGTAATACCAAGATGCCTGAATATTAATCTTTTATTGTAGTAAAAACAGGCCACCTCCCGGTTCACCTGGTGTTCAATGAGAGATGAATAGATGAATTTGATAGTTTAAAATGCATTGTAATCACGGTTGTCTCACCATTCAGACTGAAACGAACAACTATCAAAAATAAGTCAGATGAAGATGTGAACTCCCGCACCTGGAATTATTATATTGAAATGACTACATGATCACCGAATTAGAGCTTTTTTTCTAAAAGTAACTGTGAATTAATTTGAGTATAAAGCACATACTACGGGACTCTGTGTTATAAATATAGCTTAAGATTATATTTAACAAATATTAACAATATATCGAATTTTGCTACGATAAAGAACAATGATTCACTTTATTTTTACGCTTATGCAGGTGAAGCCGCGGTCTCACTCACGTGAGCTGCATAAGCGTTTTAAGCAATTAATAATAATTGAAGTCTATGCATTTGAATGGAATTCGAATACGGTCTTGTCTCATAATATCCAACTATTTAAGGTTAATTGTTAATATTCTATTGCTTGCTCCGTGCAATGAATAACGTAACACAAGAGCAATTGGTCATTGTACGAACTCTTTAATAAAGATGGCGCATTCAATGGTAGTAACTCGTAAATGGTTACAATAGCTTACATCCGTGCTCGACATTGGTCCTCGCTTCCCGTTCTACTCGCGGCGCTGGCTCTGTTCGTTCACGCATGTACTTAATATGTGGCATCTATCTTTTAGTTTTACCATGATTTTTACTAAACTTGTTTGTTCCAAAGACTACGGGTATCCTATCCGTGGTCAAGACGCTTACGCCGATATATCGGAATATTAAAATCATTGTAAGAGCACGTTAAATAACAGTATTTCACATTTAATCTTTCACGATACTAGTCTGTCCGGCTATTGTTTAGATGATATACAAATTAGGACTCTTCGAGCTCCTACTACTTTTTTCCGTTCACTTTTTATTTTCTAACTAGCGACCCGCCCTCGCTTCGCTTCGGAAACATTAAAACACACATGAAACAAAAAAAAAAAAAAATTAAAAAAGTAGCCTATGTTCATCAGGGACAATGTCGGCTTCTAATGGAAAAAGAATTTTTCAAATCGGTCCAGTAGTTTCGGAGCCTATTCGAAACAAACAAACAAACAAATCTTTCCTCTTTATAATATTAGTATAGATTTCACTACCCACTAAATCTTTTTTTGATTTTGCTATTTCCTGAAAAGGCGTAATAATACAGGCTTCCGGACATAAAAGCTTTTGATAAACAAAATTGAATTGAAACATGAATATATTTTTTATGGTGTGACTGTGAAGCCTAAAAATACAAACTAACACAGCATGTGAAGACGCCATCCAGTGAAAATAACAATTCGTTTAGTTACGTAAATTTAAAATAATATTTACGATATTATTCGTTCGAATAATCCAAAATTGCTATTTGGATATTCGAATGATTTATTAAACGTTGTTTATATTTAAAATGTATGAAAGCGAGGAGAGTAAAAATTGGCTTTGAGCAGATCATCAATAATTCGCAGAACCTCTTTTGCCACACGGCGACGCTGCCGCTCACCGTATTACCAGAATCAATATATATTTGATTACGTTTGATCGAAGGTTTACTGGGGGGAAATAACAAGAAAATGTGAAAAATTGGTAAATTACAGAATATACGCAACCGAAACTTTTGTTTGGAACAAGAAATTGAGTAAATCATGAGTTAATAAATGTAGTTTATTTAGTGAACATGTTAACAAAAGTAAAGGAATATAATCGCATATATCCAGGGCCACTTTAGCGGTAGTTAATAGGCTGTGTACGTCCGTCGAATATTTAGTATGCAAATCAGAATCACGTTGGTGACTACGCGCTGTTCACCGATCATATTCATTTAACAACTTTATTGTATTTCTTGGTCAGTCAATTATGTCTGGAGATTTTTTTTGAATTCATAGGATAAGGCGACACTGCAAGAATCGCTTTTATACCAATTCTTTTGTTGTTTTTAAATCTTTTTCTACGGATTACAACTTTTCGAATGTGATGTGATGTTGCTAACATTACATATCAATCTATAACATTCTAGAAACAAGAAGTCTTTAATTTGAATGTCTTATTCATTGTCGTAAGGTTGACCTAGCCAGGATTATACCCGTCCCTAAGATGGGAAAAATATTTTGCATCACCTAAAACATTTTGATTCAATGGATCATAACTTTATAAAATAAAAAAAACTAATCCATGTGAAAAGCGTCTTTGTTCTGTAATTACACTTAAAACGGTTGGCGACAATCTTTATGGAAATACCATCATTGATCTAGTATTAAAATCTACGACTGGATATCGTTCATTATGAGTTACTCTCGTTAGACTAATGTCAAATTAATATTCTTCAATCCGCACATTGTAATTTATAAAAAAAAACCGTTATTAAGTAGGAATAATGCATTAGCATGCCTACGTTTTCAGAAGGAAAAAATACTAACCAACCAAAGATCAAACGATCTCTGATTTAAATTTACCCGTAGTGCGTAACAAGGTACGTTTATAAACTGCTTGTTACATGTTCCCCTTACCGACCTGAATACCTTTCTCGACAACACAGTCGCAGCTACCGATTTTGTAAATTATATTTAGACTGTTATGATATGCATTTCGGCATCGACACGATTCAAGTGCAAATCGTAAAATCATTGTTTTGCTTACGAGTGCATAGTCTAACTAAATAAATAAAAAAAACTAATTACTGAATGCAACGATAACCTATATGATAATATGATCCCACAAATCAATGAACCCATTTATAATTATGCAAAAGGCGTTGACGATGCATCACACGGCGCTGATTCGGTTCGCCGAGCCAGTCTCTTTGAAACTGCAACCCATTTTGTGGACCACTGATCTCGTTAATTAAGCATTTACAAACCGTATATAAATGTAAATCTGAATTACATAAAGGTTTCGAGGGATTCTGAAAATACCGACCGAGGGCAGAGGAAAGTTTTAGATGTATTGAATGTTGACGAATTATTATAATAAAATATTGCTTTTACGGAAACTCAACAATTCGCTTTCCTTAGCAAACGACTTTCTGAAAATCTTCGAAGGACTACATTTAAGAACGAGAATTGAATATACGAAAATCTTTTTTTATTTAACTAATATTGAAATACATACACCTGAATAGTTCCTATCACAGTTGATAAGGTATTCTGAAAACCACACGGGTGACGTAACGGCATGCTGAATATTTCTGGCGCAAATATATCTATTGAGACTGCAGGACAGTCGATGGGCTGATCGAGTTTTCTAAAAATACCATACGTTTTACACAGTACCTTCGACATTACGGTTACGGTATGTTTATAGAAAACTTCCAAATCTACTAAAATTTACTAATTTAATGGGATAGCTCTTCGTATTTTGTAGGTTTTCAACAATCGTAGATATAATTTGAAACAGTTTTATGGTTTCGTCTCGTTGCGAACTTTTTTCGTTGATCAGAAATCGGTTTCCATGAGACGACTAGAGATAAATGGAATTCAAATTTAACATAGTTAATAATTGTCAAAATTGTATATATTTTTTTAATGTATTTTTTTTTATCGCCGTATTGGTCAAATGCTACTTATTGTCTTTCGATCCTCTTTCACAGGCAATCTAAATGTTTATGAAAAATATTTGGTATGCGAGGTGTGATGAGTAGTAGACCTAATATGCGTTTCAGACAACCATAAAGTTAAAGTTTTATACACATTTCGATATTAAACACCTAGACAAAACAAACAAAAAAAATACACAGAAATCCCTTTAGATAATTTTTTAGAGAAATCCTAATCCGACCTCATGATTATCTTATAGAGACATTTAGTGTTGTTAGATTTCAATATGCTGACAACAGAGAAAATTCTTATAAGTGTATGTAAGCATTCCTCTATGAGCACGAGATATCTCACGCAAACGGTCACGCCACTAAGCCACTTAGAAAGTTGCGTTATCAAACATGTGAGCAAGTTTAACTTATTAACTGAATACCGAGTAAGCAGTGCCTGTAAACAAGTTTAATTTATTCAATTTTTATAGCGGTCGTGTAGAAGATAACTAGAATTTCAAATCGTGAAATGGTAATATTCAGTAAGCACTATATGATTTTTGAGATCATATTATCATAGGTTATCGTTACATTCAGTAATCGGTTTTCTTTATTTTTAGAAGGGTGATTTCCACGCACGTCCACCTGGTATTTAGTGGTTAGCGAAGACCAAAAACGTCACAACATGCACCTAACCTTGTGACATAAGGTCTGGGGTCTCAATTGTATAATCTGACGGTTGTCCTACCGCTTCAAGCCGAAACGCATCACTGCTTCGTAGAAATGAGCAGGGTGATGGTACTTTCATACCTACTTATCCGTTCACTAGACGCCCTAGCATCAATTAAATTTTCACCTCTAGCATCCACCACAATCCATGAATTCAACATTCAAATTTTCGCTTAATAATCAACATTCGACCATAATACTACTAGATTTAGATTATTTTTATATACTTATTATGTTATATTATTATCTCCTTCTTTTAATACTTTTTGAAGAAATTTTTGAACCAATTTCCAAATATTTTATTGATAACACAAAAAAGCTAGTTAAAAAGAACAAAACCGCTTGATAGTGAAAATGGTAATTAAGTGCATTTTCTTGCCTTTACATACTAATATTTTGTATTTATTTTTGTGACAATTTTTAGGTTAAGGCTTTCTTAAATGACTGACCTAAAATTTTTAGTCGAGATAGGGTCCGATAAAAATAATCAATACAAAAACACGATTCATCACTATTTTTACAAAGGACGTTGAAAAAAATATTTAGCAAAAATAAATGTAGGATGAGATGAGAATTGTTGATCGTTTTTTTTAGAAACTGGCTAAAATCCCTACACCGTTGAAAAGATGAAGTAAGATTAAACCTCTTTTATTGCCATGCGTTTATTTTTCATTGAAATAGCTTTTTTCGCAGGCGTATATTTATTCGCTTTGCTCTATCGGTATAATCTGTGATTTTGCCTCAATTCGGTTTTCTATTTTCAATTGCATGTTTAATTTAAAATCAACAAAGTTCACAATTAGAGAAACTCATGACGTTACTGCGGTTTAGTATATTCAGTATAATAACCATTTCATTTGTATTTCAAAGCAATACTGACGCATATAAGATGATTTATAAATCGTAACCTTCCGAAATTCTGGGACGGGGTTGTTTGTGTCGTTTTGAAATTAGAATCAATAAATTATATTTAAAACATTCAGCTAATTATAATGCTCTTTTGAAGTTAGAAATCAGCGTGTCAACGGCAAGCGCGAAAACGTTGGTAAAATTTTAATTTAGAGCAACGGTTGGGTTTTATGCTTGTCCGATACGGCCCGTAGTCCTGGCCGACAGGCATGACACGGCCCTGAGACGATAACATCGCCTACGGGGAATATTGATCTTATTTGAGCTTGATTAACCCAGTCGTTGGCGTGCTAATAATACACGTACTCTGGCGCTGGTCCAGGCGAGGCCTTAATGGTACTTTGATGCAATACAGTTTTCATGGCTGACGCATCTTATGTTACTTTTAATCACATCTATCGATAGAAAACGGAAACGTTACGCAGTCAAGTTTTGTAAACAAAGTAAGATTTTAAAATATACCTATGCTTTATACAAGTGTCCGAAGGTTTGAGACGCCTAAAAATCTAAAAAGTTATTTACATGCAAAACGAGTAGATACGCTCAGCACAGTAGCTTTATGATTTAAATTTCTTTTTTATAATAATTAAGAACTTTACACGAATAATAAATAATTTTTATATATTAAGTACTATACTGTACATTATATAGTATGATATCATTCCAATTTTGAAAATCGCTGACTTACTCAATCGAACAGTCTCACCACATCACATCGAACTCATTTTATTCAATGAATAAAAAAAGTATGTAAAGTTATTTGCTCGAGCTTAAAAGTCTGTTTTAGACTCTAATTAAATATATAAAGATGCCTGCGAATAAGACATCGATGTTATTAATTTTACGACTATGTACTATACAAGATCAAAGCATACCAAAGAGTCGAAGCGCCAGTTTCTGGCCTATATCAATGTCATTCTTGATGGAACCAAATTTTGTTTTTTTAGCCTCATCGTGGGTGACATGTGTGATAAAATTGAAAAAGTTAGTACTAAGCCATCGTGCATGATTATATTAACATATGTAATTGTAATGTAACGTGCAACTCCATTTATGAATGCTAATTTAACTTACACATGAAGTTATTGAATGTGTGTCCGGGTGTGTGTGTGTATGTGTAACTGTAAAAATAATCATAGGTAAACAGTATTTTGCGTGATGAAACTTGTTGCAAATGAATTAAATGAGATCATGGAAGTGTGTGGTAAACAAATTATGTTATTTATGCCGTATCCACATGCGTAAAACGTGCTAAGTAATAAAAAATTGTAAATACCAGTAGGGTATGTGTTCCTGTGTCGATGACATTGCCGTTACTCACCTGAAATCAACATATAGAATTTATGAGTGTCGATAATGCAGTTTGGTTAGTTACAATTAAAAATATTCAATAAATTCAATCTCTATATTTCTATATATAAAAATGAATTGCTGTTCGTTAGTCTCGCTAAAACTCGAGAACGTCTGGACCGATTTGGCTAATTTTGGTCTTGAATTACTTGTGAAGTCCAGAGAAGGTTTAAAATGTGAATAAATATGAAAATGCTGGGAATTAAATAAAAATAATAATTTTGTTTTCCCTTTGATGTGTCCTCAGTTGGACGGATTCCTTTTGTTTGTTTTAAGTTTATTTTATACAAAAGTTTAGGTCTTTTATTTATCGATTACGGCACTACGAAGTCTGCCGGGTCAGCTAGTTGATAATATAATAATTCATTGTCAAATAGTGCATTACGAGCTAATCAACAACGATGGTCGAATCGTGAGGCGTCGCGACGACGCCGACGCCACGCCGACCGCGAACAGACCAACTATTGGCAAATATCCAAATATCTTTAATGCTCCGGACAGGATAAGTTGCTCTATTCACCTGGATCGGTACTGCGCGTCGATTAGCATGAATATTATTATTATTTCTGCCGTGCCCCGCTTATTTCTGCCGTGAAGCAGTAATGCATTTCGGTTAGAAGGGTGGGGCAGCCGTTGTAACTATATTTGAGACCTTAGAACTTATCTCAAGGTGGGTGGCGCATTTACGTCGTGGATATACAAGGGCAATAAAAAAAAAATCTACAGGCGCATAATAACTATCGACATCTACCGAACGTGAATTACGTTTTTCATGGATGAGTTATTTCCATATATGTTCCACACCCATCCAAGTCCTCGTTATTATTTATTTTTATTGCTTGTAGTATAAGCTAGGAAACAAAGTATCGACTATTATGAATGAATTCCTTATTGCTTCCTTATTTATTACACATTGGCAGTTGAACTGGAAAGTAAATAAATCATTTACAAGCCCAAGTACAGAGCTTGTCTGGCTTAATTAAAATTTATTTAAAAAAGCAACATATCCGATTTTTTTACATTGTATGTTAAAATTAAATGGTCACGTGTATGTGAGACACAAAAACAAAAGAAATGGATTAATAAATTTGATTCACTTTTCAATTAATTGCTGACATTTTTACGCAGTACGTACCAAAATTTATTATTCAAAAACATATATAAATCTTTGGTCTTTTTTGTTTCTATATAAGTATGCATATTATAATATTAATTATATATAAATGAGATACGAATATCGATTACTCCCAATGCAGATGCACTTTTCTTGTTGCTAGGTGAGTTTTACTCAGATCTAAGATCTATTAAGTTAAATTTAGGCTCCAAATATTATGGTCTGATTATTATATTTTATTATAAAAAACTTTTTTTTTGTATTTGTTGCTTTAAATGGACTGACGATACCTCTGTCGTCTTTTGTTATGTGATTAGCCATACACATTACAGCGTGGATGCCGTCACCCATCTTGAGACTTGAGCATAAAGACTCCATTAACGACAGCCCTGCCGTTCAAACAGTAACATTTGACTTTTTAACTGACGATACGGACAAAGTATGCTGGTACCTATCCGTAATTTCAAACTCAGCTTACGCTTACCAGTTATTATTATATATCTTTACACATTATGCACATTAATATTTCGTCTCGGAAGTCGAATGCTGGATAGGTAAGTACATATAACTTTAGAATAATTGGTACATACCCTCAATTTTTCGACGTCTTACCATTAATCAGGCGATTTAGTTCTTTAACAATTTTTTATTGACTTCTAGAAAGTGGCGACACTGGTTTTGAGCATAATGGCGCAGAGCCTCGACAAGTGTACGTTATGATTTATGTGGCACGCACACAAACAATCAAATAAATATAATAAATAATGAGAATAAAGCATCAATAAATAAATAAAACATTAAATAAATCTTGCTATTATCTCGAAACATAGACGAGTCCGTTTCAACTGATTACTAATGATTTATTATTACAACGACCTCATTATCAACAACAAACAACTTAAATTGTGTACATTAACTATCAAAGAATCAATATATTTAATTATCATATAAGTGAAAAGATTCATGTCAAGCTTCTTAACTAGCCGGTATTCATACGAAAGAGGAGGATTCTTTAAAGAGTCGCGGAACACGTACCACATAAATAAAACCCATTCAAGGTCTATAGGCGTGGAAACATTGAAAACGTTTCCTTTCACCCGTGCATTTTAAAACAAGCCCGGCAGCCGGTCCTCTGTAAGAGTCCAGTCAAAGCTCCCTAACGACCACGTATATAAAACAAGTGGAGTATGGAGTCAAGTATCAAACGTACGAGCAAATAAATTATGTGACGAAATAAAAACGTAATACCATTTTCCTTTACGATGTAGTCTGATCACGTTAATTACGTTGCCTAAGGAATCGTGTCGGTAAAAAAAAAAAACCGTCAAGGAATAATCGAGCAGTCGCCTACAAGATAATATGTGACCTCGTTATCTTTACAGCACGCAACGCACATCAATCGGTGTTCAATAAAGAGATATTACGGAATAAATAACACGATTCTTGACAATTCTGTGACATCTTTATGTAGGTAATGAACGGTACAGTAACGAGAGCAGTAAAATATTTAAAGGCAGCAGGGAACGTTTCGCTTTACTACCACACCAGTTTAGTGATCTAGGCAAAATAATGTATCTTTCAATTGCTTACTTTTATTTATATTCACTAAAGAGACTTTATTGATATCGAATTTGTTTTAAAAAAAATATTACTTATTTCGTGTTATTCAAATTAAAAAATAATATACGGGGCACCGAAAACCAGTAAACATGTTTTATTAATTTACTGATGGTAAGACGTATTGTAAAGCTCGAAAAGTTCCTTCAAATAACTGTCCTACCTACTTCTGCCGTGAAGCAGTTTCGAAGAAAAATCAACAAAAAAAAATCTCATATCGTAAGCTGGGTGACAGCATCCAGGTCGTGATGTCTATGGGCTCTTATATCCACAAAAAACCAGGTGAACGAAGTATTTAAAAAAAAAATTAATTACAAATTTTGGCAGTCAATCTTTTGAACTTAATAAATCATAACTTAACTTTCAAGTTTCACATTCATTCAAGTCACAAACGTTCACAAACTTACAAACGGCAGTTCATCTACTAGCATATATCTATAATACTATTTCAGTTCTCGTATTAGATCGTACTGAAAACACTATTCACAAGAATCTAAATAGGGATGTAAAATATTTTAACAGCCCCATTATTTCCAGTTCAACGTTTCTCTTTGGCTAGTTATCACTTTCTTCTGAATGTTGCAATACCGTAATATCTCTCAGAGATCATTATTATTGAAAGTTGGTTGTGTAGCCGGTTTAACAGTCTCTAGCAGTGCAACTAGGATGTTTTGATATATTTATCGCCAACCCTATATTACACTGCAAATAATGGATTGCAGGGTACTACTCCCAGGATTGCTGGTTAGAATTTAATGATTGATATTGAATATTGATATATGATATTGAACCTATTTCGCTGTTAGTTCCCTGGTTGAAGCGAATATTTACTAAAATAAATCCCCGCCGCTCCTGATAAATAGCAACGAAAAATATGAGCATTAAATATTGTTGTAAATTGTCACGGTTAGACATGTTGACAACTTTACATTCCGTAATCTTTATTATATTACATAATTTATAATAAAAACAGAAACTAAGAGAACGCTTTTCTGATACATTTATTTATTATTTTAAATGTTGACTTACATAAGGATATACGATTCATACGAGTAGAGGAGAACATGTATGTGAATAAGAAATAATAGTTTACAGTTCCTGAGAAAGCTTACAAATATAATAGGCGAATTCTCAACATAATGATAAATCAAACTCACATCAATCTGATGATCATTGAGGCAGAATAAACTTAGTCTGTTTTACTATTACTTCTTTTCCATAACAAATACCAGACTCATTTTTAGCAAGAATTTTAATAGGGGATGATGACAATTTAGACAGCCCTATTGTTTCGTGCTCCTCTTTGACGAATTATCACTTTCTACATATAATGTATCTGGAAGCGACATTCGCCTTTCGACTTCGAACGTTGAAGCAAGTAACGTGTGTTTACATTTTGCAAGAATATCTTCAACTGTTATAATAATATTCGGCTGCTTGTTTTCGAGAATCTTGTGTAAATTGGCCATAACTCTGTCACATACTTTTACAATTAATTGACATCAGGAAATATAAATCATAATAATACGTTATGACACTAAAGTTAGTGATATCTGTGATACGATGATATCTGTACTGTATGTCTTTATTTTTGGACTCTGGCCAATCAGTCTAAGAAGAATTTTGACAATTTCTACACGCATACGTGGTGAACTTGTAGAAACAACATACCAAACAGTTTCATTACCAGTAATAGATTTATGTAAACACAATCATCACAAAACTCCACAATGTTTAGTGCGGTTCGTCTAGTCAGTACCTATATAACATACAAAACGAAGCGCACATAGTCTAATGGGTAAAGAGATTGCTATCCATGGTATCTTGGCAGGTACTTATTTTACAATTTGTCTTTACAATTTGCGTCAAATTAATAGCTTCAGTATTCATTCAGTAGCAACTCTATAATTTGGTTTTAAGTAATAACTTTAACGGCTCACGGTAACGGATTGTGGTGTTAACTGCATTGAGAATACTTTGAATATTACAGAAAAAAAAATATGGAGAAAGATGAACAGAAGATCTTCTACCAAACAGACGTAATCGCTCGGCAGACCGACGGTCCATACAATAGATCAGTAGCGTGATTCAAGTTTTTAGCAGTTTACTTCTACGATAGCTACTGCTACATTTTTGAGGTCGATATATGCATAATTTTTAACAAAAATAAAAACATTTTCACGATGTTTTGTAATAAAATGTTCTTTGAAATTTTCCAAAATCCGTTATTAATGTACGTAATTTTACTTAGATGTAATACAGATATTAGAGCCTAATTCTATTTTCGAATTACTAATTACAAACAACTTGCATTTTTTTATGTCTCCCTACTTCTAACGGATATAAATTCTGCCTTTGTCAACGCGAACGGTGATTGGTGTCCGTCAACAAAAGTTCGCAAGACAAATGAACGCCAGCTTTTCTTTCCACTTCGTTCCCTATCTCAAGCCCGACACACAAAGAACTAGACGAAGTGTTCCAAATTCAAAACTGGCAACGTAAAACGATAAGATGAGATAATATTACCTATATAAAAGAACAAAATTTTCGTCTAAAAACAATCCCAAACTGTTTGTACTTTAAGTAGCAAAGCGTAATTCTTTCTTTATAAAGTGTAAAATAAACAGTCTTCATCAAAAGAAGCGTCTGGTAACAAATTTCATCCCGCTTCAAAGTGAATGATTGCTTACAGGCGCAGATGTTTCGAGTGTTTCACTTTTACAGTAAATGTGCGGGTGCGAACGGGCAAGCGCTAAATAAGACGAGACTCCGAAGCAATACATAATGTACGCATAAGGGTAAGTGGCAGGAGGGAAATGAAACCGCGGCTTTTAAAATAAATATAACGCTCGGTTCGTAAATGCGGTTCAAATTACCGACTCACTCTCCGTTTAATGATATAGTAATGTTTTAATTCATTGCAAATAGCTCGTTGGAAATTTAATCGTAGCGGTGTGTTCTACTTTTTTTTATTTAAGAAATAAAATCAGTATCTTTGTCAATATTTTACAAAGAAATAACAATATGATTAAGAAAATATTTGTCACAAAAATTAAAGCTTTGTGGTACAACAAATACTGCTAATGTATTGATAAATGATTCTATGCTGTACGAAATGCGCATGGAATTTATGAGTAGAGATTGTTTTTCCTTACCTATTCGCTGGTAGCCCAAGAGGTTATTTCCCCTCCCACCTGTCCTGGTGAAACTGGAAAGGCCTTCGGGCCACCAGTAATGTTTCAATCATGAAAAAAAAACAAGGTTATTTCCAGCTACGTCCGGAAAGGTGGGTGAGCTCACGGGGTTCAACCTGAGAGAATTTGCCAACACTTACCAGCCTTTAGAGGCTATTTTAGTTAGTTTCGCCTTGACGTGTAGGTGAGCTCACAGGGCTTAAAACGGGAGTGTTGGTATGATTGGCCCTAGCAAGTGTTTCGCAGAATCTACCACCGGATCGGAATCGCAACCCACTGAGAAGATCCGGCGAGAAACTCAGTGGGCTGTGTTTATGTGTTGGTTCGCTCGTCGACCTCTTGAAGACGGTGACCGGTGCTTTAGAGGCCTAAAAGCACGGAGAGTGAATCCGGATGATCCGACAAGACGTGTTTCGGGCGACGGCGGCTTTGCATTTCCGGTCGCGGTCGGATAAGTGAGATTATTTGCTTTGGTTTCTAGTTTAGCAATTATTACTATTCTAATTTTAACAATAATAATTTAAGGAAACTAGTTCGGTTTATACTGTGTACCAGATAGGTAAGCGTTCAAAAATAAAATCATTTGTCAACATAAACTATATATGTATTTGTATTCATGAATATAAGTTTGTTAATTAATATGTGAATTATAGTAATATTAATTTATGAATAAAAATTTAATAACATGATTTAATTTAGTGTAGCAAAACTCAGGTGTAGGACACAATTATTTGTTGCCAAAATCGATTAACACAAATCTGAATTGTTCTCGTTTTCGTCAAATTCAATGCTCTCCATTTAATTGAGCCGAAACCACATTTACTATATAATATTTTATTCACTATTGATTCTGAATCGGTTTGTATTTGTTTACTGAAAGATATTTATAAAAAAAAAATCTTATTACATTATATTAGCGAGCAGCAGGCAGCGGCTTGGCTCTGCTCCTGGCATTGCTGAAGTCCATGGGCGACGGTAACCACTTACCATCAGGTGTACCGTACGCTCGTCTGCCTACAAAGGCAATAACAAAATATAAATATTAGCATTTAATTTTGTCAGAATCGACGCTATTGGAGTACGAGTATAACGTATTATTTTATAACTCCATATCATTGGAACGTTTTTTTATCTTCTGAATATACGATTAGCATGAGTAAAAGCTTCATCCAAAGAATAAAAATTAGAATATTTCCGTACTATTATCATATTACAGTTTCAAAATATTAATTTCACCCATCGCATTTGCTAGGTTTAAAAAATTTAAATTAATTAATTAATATAAAATTCGATTTGTCATAATATATATTCTGTACTTTCTTCGGGGTCTGCTAGTGTTCTCTTATGTATATTTAAGATCGCATCGCAATTCTCGGTACCAGCCCCAAAGGAGAAAGAATTTCGATGAAGGTATTTAGCTCTTTGAAAAGGCCTTCTCGATGTAATTAAACTAAAACCTAACTGACAAATCACATGAAAAACTATTTTGCGGACCGTTTGGCGATTTAGCTTTTTCTGTCGGTGTACACTTAGATTAGGAAGATAGCTAGAGAAGCTTGATTCAGGGCTTATAATCGGATCTTCCCTCACCAGGTTACTTTTAGTCAAGCGGATAAAAAGAACTCTAGAGAGGCCTACCATTCGTAACGACATTCTAGCGATTTATTTCCCATATAGAAAAACTAGCGGCATTTAAAATTAACATTATTATTTCTCACCCCCACAAAGATTCTCATCATTAACGCCCCTGCAACTGGTGTAGGGAGTCCAACACTCATATAAATATTAACCTATCCATTAAGTACATGTATTTTCTACATGGATACCATGTTTCAAGTCAATCAGATACATGGTTCAGTAGTTATAACGGAACATCCGTAAAAACCACTATAGATTTATATCTAGTATAGATAGATTAAATCTATCCTCCTAATTTTATACGGTGTTCGTGTAATTTAACATTACCATTAAGTATATATTTTTTTTAATTTAATTGAACGTACTAATAGCATAAGTTTATAAAACACGTAATAATTGACCGGTAATCGGATAAAACATTCTCAGTTTGAACTTCCTTTATTGAGTTTAGGTTGGCTTTAATGGCAAAGTCCATCTAGTAGGCACTCATAGAAAGTTACAAATTAATTTAAATGTTCCAAGAACAACGTTATTTGGAACTTTAAGAGACTAAAAAGTTAGCTTTACTTCAAAATTCAGAGAAAACATTATTTTAGGCGGTCTGTTTAATAATTTAGATGAAGGAACACAAACAAAAATTTGTAGGTACTAATATCTTTTTTATTTCTATGAAAAGCACACTGAATAAAAAGTTAGCTTTTATTCAAATGTTTTTGCGTGATAACTTTAAGATGGCTAGACTAAATTGAAATATTGTTGTCAGTGACTTATTGGTACAACATTGTGATAGTAAGGTATTTAAATAATGTTTAGTTAAAAAAAATACGGTTAATACAAAAAACCGTACGGCGCGCCTTCTTTGCGAGTCTTGATTTTTTTTTATTTTTATTTATTGCTTCGATGGGTGGACGAGCTCACAGCCCACCTGGAGTTAAGTGGTTACTGGAGCCCATAGACATCTACAACGTAAATGCGCTACCCACCTTGAGATATAAGTTGTAAGGTTTCAGTATAGTTACAACGGCTGCCCCACCCTTCAAGCCGAAACGCGTTACTGCTTCACGGCAGAAATTGGCGGGGTGGTGGTACCTACCCGCGCGGACTCACATGAGGTCCTACCACCAGTAGATGGACACAAAAAATCGCTTCTCTACGTAGGTCCTGAACAAATAATTTTATGTACATATATGTATAATTATATTTATTTTCTCTATTTAAAGTGTGCGTAGCCAAACAAATAATACACCCAATACAACAAATGTATTCGTATCGAGTGATGCACGCCGGGATTCACATCCAGAAGTCAAGGACAAATTTTTTAGATACGTACCTACATAGCACGTGGTCACCAATGACTTTTGCAATGACGGAATAACTTCGTATAATAAAAATGAAAACCAGAAATAAGTTTGCGTAATTACCGATACTATTCAGCCCACACGGATAGGTAGGTAGCACTAACCTATGTACCTATTTCTGCTCCAAGTGCATCCGGTTGATGTGTGAGAGCCGTTATATGGTGCAATTGAGACTTCGACCTCATGACTCTATAGGTACCAATTTAATAGCAAATGTACCGTGAGCTCGTTCAAGAATTGCCTTTGTAGGTAGAAAACATACCGTTCACCCGATGGAATGTGGTCAAAGTCTATGGGATGACACCGGCAATGCTGGCTAGGGGCACGGCTGCACTGTCCCATTGACCACAATAAAAACGTTTCAGAAACACATTGAACTCTTTTAAGAGAAGTAAACCATATGATTTGAATGTTAATATATATTCATAATAGTATTAACATTTTTATAGCATATTACGGAATAATATGTACATACGTCACAATAACATGAGTCACGTTTATTTTGTATAATATCTTCTTAATGGTGCGGATGAACACTAGGAAACTTTAGAATTGGTCAAAAATTAAATATCGAAATACATTAAAAGATGTATTCACTAATAAAGCATCTTTGCTAAATTGGGCAATCGACTTTAACTGACCCAAAAGCCGTCTTTAACGTGAAATATATGGAAGGCGTTATAAATAGCGACTTAAAGCACTGTTCAATCATTCAGCAATTTTTAAGGCGCACAAAATTACCGGGCTGTCGACGGAGGGTTCGTCCGCGCAGGTAGGTAGTTTGGGCTCGCAGGTAGCTGATACGATGTGAAGTTTAATACACCCGTTAACTTGAATCGTGAACAAAGGGACGGTATGCGAATAATTTGTCCTTATTACCATCTCTTTTGGCCTTTTGAATTCACCTTGAACCATGGTTCCAGGTCCCCCTTTTCAACCGGGATTCGAAGAGGATGTTGTTTTTAAACGAAACGGATGGCAAACTGATATAATATTTCTAGATTGAAACTTGAGTAGTGTGTCGTATATTATTAAGAGCCGAGGATATTAATTGATGGTCTGTCTGACTGTAATGAGACCTCAGCATTTTACTACTTCTGAAGAAGAATGATGATGATGGATGTGATGGATCTGAAGATGGATGTGAACATCCATCTGTAGTTAATATTAGTAATTTTAGTAGTAATCTGGTAGCCAACTCGCTTCCTCTACTTGCTACCCAAATTGCTTTGCGAGAACTAGTAGAAGGTGCTATTTATTACAAGTTCCCATAGACTGGTAATATAACAAACACCATCCAGCTTTTTTCTAACACTAACACACATATTAATTAATATTCTAACATTGGGATAGAATAAATGATTAAAAAACGTTCGAAAAAAAAACATTAAAATAAACCTATACTGCGATGACTGTACTTTAAAGTTCAATTTTAAAACAAACCAAAACCATCCACTCATAAGTAGTAAGAAACAATCCAAAACATAAAAATTCTGACATTATGTAAGAAGATGATATTATTTTAATATAAATAATATTTAATGATAGGAATAAATCGTTAAATGATAATTTGTGATCGGAATTTTTTAAGTATAATTGTTACTCTTTTTAGGAAACTGATTACAGCTTGAATGTTTTCATCTGACATGTAAAAAAAAGAAGTTCTCAATTTAGAGCATTTGACTATTTTAATTTGGTATGAAATGTAGATTTCCTATTACATTATTATAGAGCAGTAATACAAATCAAAAAAATGAATGCTCATTACCAAGAACACCAGGTTTATTAAATTTACATTTAACATGACTTCTTACTACTGTAGCCTGAAGTAAATGAACTGTGATCAACTCTGATATGAACTCTCAACTCAGCATAGGTATGATATAAAATACATTTTTTGGAAAGATTCACATTCCAAAACATTTCCTGGGATCTCATCAACAATCCAAAATTTCAAGTAATGATATAATTGCATAAATAAAATATAGCAAATAAAAAACAAAAAAGGGCAATAACACTAAGTACATGTCACAAATTTTTTGTTGTTATACTATTAACTATGACAATTGTCAATCTTAAACTAAAGTATGTAATATCTGTACATAAGGTTTTTACGCACAACTGTGTATGTGTATAAAACTCGGTATCCTCAGTTCTAAGGTATAAATTCAACACAACTATGTAAAATTGTATATTCAATAGGACCAAAACAATAATAACATAAACTTTATTTCATATTTCCTGATT
This sequence comes from Bombyx mori, assembly GCF_030269925.1. Lineage (NCBI taxonomy): Eukaryota > Metazoa > Arthropoda > Insecta > Lepidoptera > Bombycidae > Bombyx > Bombyx mori. The sequence goes on along the minus strand of NC_085116.1, from coordinate 9,362,270 downwards.
AAATTAATTCATCCATCCATTAAATTAATTCATACTAGGTTTAGCCAATGGATATTTATTTTATTGTTTTCTGTTTCATTGCAAACTTGAGACTATTCCAAAATTAGTAACTAGAAATTGTAACGCCATTAATGATTCTGATATTAATATAAAAAAAAATAATATGACAAACAATACCACCTTTTTGACATAAGATACTGAATAGTAAGTAAGTAAATAATTAATTAATACCTTTCTGACCATTTTATTGTAAGTTTTATCAAAAATCAATACTTACCTAGTATATTTGTTTTCATTAATTTCTTTTTAATCTCATTTTAGTGAACATCCAGTTTTTTTATCCTAACACAAGTAAACAGCATCCTTTCAGATATAAATAAACTCTATTTCTGTCTCGTTTATGCACGTCATTTGTCCGATCGCAAGAGAAGGACAGACTATTATTACGAATCAATCAATCTACGGCTGAATTGACAATGGACAAGATATTTGTGTGGTTGCATTTTATTATTAGACATTTAATTGATGAGATTACTTATTTCAAACTATTATTGAATAAATAGATAACTACATATTCATTTAGTAGAATGAATGTCAATTATTACATCCAGTCAATGAACTTTGTCTTTGTATCTATGTGGTAAAACAAACAAATAGGTAGGTACATATTATAGAGGTGTGTGATTGTTTTTGACCAAAACAACCTGTATTCAAATCGAAAAAGACAAAAACCAACGCCATGCGCCATAACATAATATTCTGGTTTATGTGTCACCAGGGTTATCTTTATCAGGTTCCTAACCCGAAAACATAGACGTAGAAAAAGCATCAATCAACCTACATGCTATTTTGTTCGAAATGAGAAATCCTTATACTCACAGGATAATACATCCCCTGCGGCGGCAAAAAAAAGGCCCCCGATCCCCACAGCTTGCCGTTTGTATTTACTTTGTTAGCCACAAAAATACACTCCACGTACGCCCCCTTGCTTAGGCGTAGTCTTTCACAACACAAACTAAAAATTCGAGGTTATCATGAGTATTTATATAGTAATAACGATTTTAAACAGTACTAAAAATAATCAAGATTGTTTAGTTTTTAGGTTATGTATATTTGAGCGCGGAGGAACGCGCTCTCTCACTGAAAACGATTGACTCGATGTGCAACAACGGACGAACAAGCGATCGCGCGTGGCCTGGCCACTTCGACGGGAGCCTCCGCCTCACCCCGTCCCCGTCCAGAATACCAATCCCTATGTGTATGAGAGAGATGAACGATGTCGCTATTTTTATTCGGGTTGTAAAAAGCAATGCCTACATCATGCCGTCTCTTTTTTAAGTCTTCACCTCAAGAAGTCTTTTTGAAATGAATATGAACAGGAGAATATAATTCGAACAGTAGGAATAATAAACATTAATGCTAAGTACAGTTTTCTGAAAAATAATTTCCTGTGAATCAAGTTGAATCAACAAAAAGACACTGGATGAAGCAAAAAAATCAAGTTAATTTCACGGTTTTAGCTCGGGATCATTCCTGTTAATTGGCAATCATTGTTTACGTATCCCAATAGTAAAAATAAAACCGTGTCATCTGATTTTATTTAGCAAGCAAGATTAATATTATTTAGTATAACATTATTTTTATCTATGAGTGTGAAGAAAGACAAAACACAGGCTAAGTGCTAATTGGACCAATATTGGAGGGCTTAGGGTTTCAAATCACGATAATTAATGCAGAAGTTTGTTATTTATGGCAAATTTCATAACATTTTTTTATTTTATAAATATAACATTTTCAGGAATTCCCGCTTGACAATTGATTCCCATAATAGCTAATACTTTTTAATTAATTTGAATCTCCAAATCATTATTATTTCACGATTTACTTCTTTGTTTCTTGTTTATAATGCTGTGTTTTCTATGTGCAATTTTTTTTTCATACGGTGTAGGTTTGTTAGGCTTACTGATTAAAATAGAAATATGAGCATGGTTTTTCTTGATTAATGTGTATCTAAAATAAAGTATGCAAAAGCTATTTTCCTTCAAGTTTCGAATATCTCTTAAAGTTTTTCAAGTATGTTTGGCTGAAATTCGAGAATTTTCGAGACTTGCCCGCCCTTTAAGTAAAGGCATGGTAAAGGGTACCTTTTTTGGGTCAAGAAGAAATCGCCGTATTTCCGCTTACGCATTGGAGGCAGTAAGCGAGACAAAACTCAACCGACCCAGACGGAGTCAGGAGGAACCGTTCCGCACGCAGTGCATTTCTCACCACCACCCTATCCGGCAGCATAAATCATCCGCCACCTGATTATTATTTTAAAAGACACGTCTAGAGAAGCTACACGTAATCTTGGGTCTCCCTTTTCTCAAAGTAGCGTATAGAAGAAAACCTAAAATACTTAGCAGGCTATAAATCGGATAAGATCCTTATCACGAGTTATCATCATCATCACGCCCGCAAGCAAAGTTTTTTTCAACATGATCACGAAAACAGAGATGGACAACCCTCAAGCAAGAACTAAGAAACTTTGATAATAATACTCTGCTCCATAAATCAAAATAATGAAACCGAAAATAAAATAGGTATAATTTTGTCAAATTAAAACCTAATTCCATTAATATTAAAATTAAACTATGAAAACTCGGAAAGGCATTACCGGGAATATAATGCGTTTTATGGTTAAGGCAGTGCCATTATTGATGAAGTCCTGAACTAAAGTTTTGTTAAAATAACATTATAATTTAATTATAGTCCCAAGCGAAAGAATTAGCGAAACAGTAAGTAGGCATCTTAAATGTTAATCCAGAAAATTATGTATCTAAATGCTATTTTTCGTCGAAATCGGTTCAATGGTGTACGTATGATTATGAAACAAACATTCTCAACAAAAACAAAACATCTTCATATAATTTCAAAGCCATAATATTAGTAGGATATCATAACAGGTCCTTGATTTTTATTTTTCTATTCTCTCTCGGTCGGTTGGTACTTTTCACCAATACGAATTGGGGTAAATATATATTTCATCTTCGTCTTAAAGCCGAACGCATTCGGACGAATTCATCCTGTCGGGGCCCCTATTCTTGATAGAGTTTTCATCTGTGTTCATCTCAACCTCAAATTCTCTGCCCTATTTACGTTGATTATCTTTTGTTATTTTTTATTTCGGTTATGTTATATGAGAATATGTATAATATGAGTAAGTATAAGTAGCAGTCTTTTTTTAAGGACAAGTTCAGATTGAATTATATTTTTTTATAGACTTATTCATATTGGTATTACCGATCTACATCCTGTCCATTCGTAAAAACAAAAGGAGAACACAAAATTAAAGAATTAAGAAGAGAGGATTCATAAAAAATTGACACACAGCTATAATTTCATGTAAGTATTTGTCACCGGTCCGTGGAAATTACAATTATGTATTTACTATGACAGTACATTCGTTTCCAAAAAGAAGTAGAAATACATATTGTATGAATGAATAAAATATTAATAATAATACAGGATCACAGAATACATGTATGCACAGATAAATGTATTATACCTCCTTGTACAGAGCGCCACCATACTTCGCATCCACAAAATCACATTAATCCATATATTATATGTATTTCTGTGATCGCATTGCATCATAATACACCGTAGCATCGTATTGTAACGATGTGAAACGATTGTAACTGCATTTCAAGATTGAAAAGCAAGTTTCTTATTTCTCTACAGATAAACGAACAGTCCAAAAGTTCTACTTTTAATGCAACATTGATTAAATTTCAATCACATTTCCCATATTTTTATATATATATAATTTTATATATTATCTCAAGGTATTTTTGCATGAGTATATAATTAATTATAGTATAAAGAATAATATACTATATAACGCCATAAGCCGAAACCTATCTTCGGGCGTACTTAACTACGAAACTTAGCCGGAAAACATTATCAATTGCAATATTTTTGAATTAAAATGAAAGGTATTTGAACATTGATACTACCTGTGCGCTAAATGTAGAATCTATCAAAATTGACCACCGACATAATGAGCTCCCAGCAGCAGCGTGTTCGCGTTTGATAAATACCTACTTATCAATGGCTTTGGTTTCAAGTGTGTTTATTCCAGAGCACCTTACATGTAAGTTAATGCAAATTCAGGTGGTCGAGCATAAGCTAAGTAATATACTAGCCCCACTAGTAGACACTAGTTCTACTAGTAGTATATTAGTGTTAAAGGTATCAGAATGTAGCATTGTTCCCAGTCCCCAAACGTTTTTGTACGCTTTACATTGCAGATTCTCGAAACTTTCATTGTATTGCTAAACGTCATTTGATTTTTTTTTATACTAAGCAGTAGGAGGTTATAGTATCTATATGTTTTCAGTTTGAATTCCAAGACTGGTGGCTTTAAGGTAGGGGAGACCGGGGCAAGATGAAGTTCGGGGCAGGACGGGAAATAAGCTTTTGTCCATGAATGGTAATCGTGTTCGGACCGGTAACGGCGCCATTTGCACGAAATTCAGACTGCGCAAGTGCGTCCGAGCAAAGCGAACGTATTGGATCTCGTTTTTGCGTTGTATAGGAAAAAAACTGATTTTGCAAGTGTTTTTATCCGGTTTTTGGTTAAGAAACTGATGTGCAGACATCTAAGTACTTGAATTAATATAATGTTTTAATCCTCAGCGTGTTGTAGTACTATAACACTTTAAATTCAGATTAGATTTTTGCGCCGGTAAGATTTAAGATTAGAATTGCTTCAACTTATTTGAATACATGTGGGTCGGGGCACAATGATCGGGGCATAACGGAATACTATCCCGTTTTGCCCCTTCCTTGTGGTTTAAATTATTTCTTCTGTGTACCCACTTACCTATCGATAGTATTGCAACCTGGTTAAGCAAGCGTCCATAGGCTACGGTAACCGCTTTCCATCAGGCGAACTGTAAGCTTCTTTGCTGACTTAGTGGTATAAAAAAAAGTATAAGTACATATTGTTGTAACTTCTACATAAGCAAGATATATCGTTGCTTTTCTCACAAAGTTTTTTTCTCAGATACAATGGTTCGGAACTATAAATGAAAAACAGATCGTGGCAAATGGGACCCTGAAGTTCTGGGTCTTATGGGTTCTTAATAACAGGATGGGGCTTCCTCGAGCCTCTGCTACATATGATGTTCCGCCGCCGTGTAAGAAAAGCTCGTGATACTGTGGATGACGACACTGATTCCGGTAACTACTAAGTATGCAGGAAGCACGGTTAACCGGAAAATAACTTCGTGTAATAGCTTATCAGTTGGCTAGCGAAATCATATAGATAGCCCACTTAATGAAGAAACCGACATGGCAGGAGAAGATTGGCGTAAAAAATGAATACACAAAGTTGGAAATAAGAAGATAAAAGGAACTGAAAACAAGCATCAAGCTAAAAGACTCGCCAAAGAAATCGAATCGGAATATAGTTCATCTTAATTGGAGGACGGTGACTGGGCCTGCATCTATTGTGGTTACTTATACTAAGAGTCAACCGAGGGTTGGGCTATCTGCAGTATTTGCCATGGTTGGGCACACGATTCCTGTGCCGAAGTAGATGAAGAAGACGACGAGGCACACATTTATGAACGCTGTCTGCCCGATTAAAATACGTACTCCTTTTGCCCCGTAGCATTTCCCATCTTACCCCGTCCATGGGGCAAGACGGGAAATTCGCCACATTATCGTTAATCATTATTTGTCAAAAAACTTCTGTGATTTTGCTTGATAAAATTATTAATTTTAAGAAACAAATGTATAAGTGTTACTTATTTTCTTAAAGAATTTAATTAAAGAGTATAATTGTCTTTGTACAGCGAGTTTTGTCTTAGCTATCTCATCTTGCCCCGGTCTCCCCTACTTTTATGCGCTGTGGAGTAATCGTAACGTAACCAATTCAGATATCGGAGAAATGTTATCCTTGTAATTACCGACGTTTACAAAAGCCTTAAACAGTCTAATACTGTACAAAATAATTAATTTTAAATTCCACGAATATGATTATTTCACAGTTCGGTAATCACTGTCTATGAATATATTTTACTATTGAGAAATTATACATAATAAGTTTCCATATTGCTATTGGTACTAAAGATCAAATAGAGAAAAATTGCTAAACTTGAAAGTACATATATTTATCAGTTGGCATTTCAACTGCGAATTGATTTAAGTTTTAATAGTTCAAGCGCCATCTATTGTTGCGTGTAGGCATAAACTAGTGGAACGGTATTGCATTGCACTCTGGTCATTTAATCGTGGTTTAGTCGTGGTTCAGGCCTTTTACAATAAATTTCAACAGATGGCCAGTCTGATGCTTCTTTATTTGAAAAATAATAATTATATAATTGTGAAATAAACTAACAAAACAGGTTTGACAACTGTCGAAATGGCACTTGTGTTATTTATAGCCACTGCCATAATCATTATTTCTACGCATAAATATATAATTGTCTTAATCAAAGCCACGAGCTTTGACTGATTCTTATTAGAAATGGTATAAAAACATTTTACAAAGGATTACGAATAAATAAATAAATAAATACAAAATTTGATTTATATATCTATGTTCTGTGTATATTCCGAAATGGCTGCACCGATTTCCGTGAAATTTTTAGGAAATCTTGAGATTTGCCTAGCGGCTGATCTAGGATCGAAGTCAAATCAGCTAATCGGGTTTGACTAGTAAATAGATTAATAGAAACTTTGTTTATATCCAGTTAAAGTGTAAATATTTAAATAATTTCCGAAATCTTCAACAGGATCATCGTGATAATTTCCTATCAGATAATTATCACTTACAGATCAACAATTAAAAAGAAATTAGAAAAAAACGAATTTATTTTTTCTGCTACAGATAACTGAGTCTTGAAATAGAAAAATTTTTGTTTTTAAAAGACCTTGGATTCCTGCACTATTGCGTTTCTATAAAGAACTGACGGTTGGATTACTAGATATATTATATTTATACTGTACATTAGAAATCACTTTGTTAATTTTAGGCTGTTAGGAAAGCAGATCAATAATGTCAGAATGGTTTCAACGATCTGACAAGACCTTTCAAGTCCGATCAAATATCTGGTCGGGTCCGCCCACAAATAACCCTCCCTGAGTTACCCTACCTCGAGGCTAATCGTCATAACTCGTAAGCAACAAATTAAGATAGGCCTAAATCATCAAAATATATTAAAGCTCACAATATTCTCTTTACATCGATTTATTGATAGAAATAAAAAAGTAGATTCTAGTTATTTCTCAATAAACGAAATCGTATTTTGAGAAAAAAGTATGTATAAGGAAATTTGAATTTCGAATATTCTTCAGTATCAATCTAACATCAAATTGCCTACAGTAACGACCGACGGATTGTCTAGTAATCAATATATTTTACAGAAAGTACGTTTAATAAGGATGCAATGCACTAGTTGCAATTCATAAAATAAAAACTGTTTATTCCCTGTATGGAAATTTCTTAATTGAACATTATTAAGTAAAAACTCACCCATATGCATCTATTCAAATATTCCCAATCTTCATACCACTCCAATAACAAATTAATTTTATAATCCATACTCAATTTTAAATAATATTTAAAACAAAAATAATAATAAAATATGTTTAGTATTCTAAATTGTATAGTTAGGTACTCCTAATACCTGTTAATAGTCTAGGTTGATACTTGATGATTTACGATATGTACTTCTTTGAAAAGAATCACAGTAGTTCCAAAATTAAAATTTAAAAATTCATATTTTTTAAAGACTGGCAACAGTATTTCGGCAATGCTATTTATTTTTTCCTTGCAGTCAAATGCCAAATCGGTACCCTTAAATTTTCGTTATATGTGTCCGCTAGTATATCAATCTGGCTGTCTGTAGAATAGTGCAGAAGACTCATACATCTAATTATAAAGATTGTACATTTAGCAAGATAAAAAAGTTAAAGTTTCAATTAAAAATGTGTTTGAACAAGACTATACTTATTTTAATTCGTTTTAAAAATGTTTTCGGGTAGGTAAGCATAAGCAAAATTCATATAGTCAAATCTTGTTTATTGTATATATTTAATATATTATTTATATTATATTTAATTGTGCTATTGTTTATTTCGCTAGACGTGATAATGGGCGTGATGTTATTTGATAAAAATAACCTAAACACTTTTAAAAGTCATCATCTCACGTAGCCCCACCAATTTTCAACGGGCCTTTTTCAGCTATACTATTAAAATTTGCATGTAAATTAAAAATGAACGAGTACCTACATGTATGTGTGTACCTTTACATGGCACAAAATAAATTCGTAATTTAATTTTTATTTGTTTATTTGTGTGCTTTTTCCCTGAATTGCTTTTAAAGCGGATTTTGCCAAATTTAGGAAGAGAGTTTTTTTTTTTTGCTTAGATGGGTGGACGAGCTCGCAGCCCACCTGGAGTTAAGTGGTTGCTGGAGCCCATAGACATCTACAGCGTAAATGCGCCACCCACCTTGAGATATAAGTTCTAAGGTCTCAAGTACCTATAGTTACAGAAAGTCGGATTTGTTATGTGTTCGGTAAGGAAATATGTAAAAAGCCGGGCTGTTAAAATGACATTTGAATAAAATGTTGCCGCTAGTACTGATGAATAATACCTACTAAACTAAAACAAAAATAGATACGCAATAGTGTAACAGATACACTATTGCGTATCTATTTTTATTAAAAAAAACCTAAGTCAAACAAAAGTTGTTGTGGTCTAATGGATAAGAAGCCTTGTGTATCGAGTATCGAGCGAAGCGACTATGCCGGTGCTGAAATCTCCCGGGCAGCTAACAATTTTCGTAATGAAATACGTACTTAACATAGGTCTTACTAGATGATGACCGAGCTTTGCTGGTTTTTTTTTTTTGATAACGCCATCTTGTTGTGTCTTTAAAGCTGTTAGTTGCGCTCAATTAAGGAAAATAGTATTAATAGTATTATAGATGTCGGGAAGAGTTGATTATTGAAAATACGAATAAAACAACATTTTCTGAAAATAAATTGTAGCTAGATCGATTTATCGCCCCCGAAATCCCCTGTATACTAAATTCAGATTCAAGATTCAGATTATATGCATATATATTAATATACAAGAATTGCTTGTTTAAAGGTATAAGATATTCACGAATGACTTCCACGTTGAAGGTATAGATAGCGTCATGTAATAAAGTTAAAACTCACAATAAATATAATTTGCGTAATTACGTAAGTCATTCGCCCGCCTACGCAAAATGTATTATTTTAAGAATAATGCAATTACCATGTAGTTCGGGTCTCATTTTGAGACAGTATTTTTTTTTTATTACTTAGCTGATGGACGAGCTCGCAACCCATCTGGTGTTAAGTGGTTACTGGAGCTCATAGACATCTACAACGTAAATGCGTCACCCACCTTGAGATATAAGTTCTAAGGTCTCAAATATAGTTACAACGCCTGCCCCACCCTTCAAACCAAAACGCATTACTGCTTCACGGCAGAAATAGGCAGGGTGGTGGTACCTACCCGCGCGGACTCACAAGAGGTCACAAAAGTATAATAAATTGCTCGAAATCAAACAATTTAGATGAAAATAAATTTATAACATAGCTTCGTAAGCAAACACAATGAAATGGGCTTTTCGAAATGTATTTAATCCAGCGTGATTGGAGAGGCATTAGTTCGACTGATACAATTATATTGAATGGTATGTACCGATCTACAATAGATATTATTTATTTACAAGCATTGAAAACTGTTACTGTGTATAAATACTGGGTATATAAATATAACCCAGATTATAATATCGTATGCCCAGAAACCTACTTTATGTTGTCATTATTCTATTATAAATAAACATTACCCAAATATTGTTTGTTCATTTATTTTATAAGAATAACGCACTTCACTACTGAAACAGTATTTTGATTACTGTTTAGTTTGTTGAATGCCAGAATACTGTTGAGATTTATACCTCATGTCTCAAGGGAAGTGGCGGCATTCACATTAAGGTCTCATGTCTGGGCACTAAGGTAGCCACTTGGCAGTAGATAGACCTTATGTTCTGACAAGAAAAAAACTGAACGCTCTTTTTTGTGATGAAGTTCCTTAACGCAGTTTTCGGCAGTTGTTGCCTGATGCGTACTTGTGGAGCAGATACGGCGAAGCGCTACTATTTCCGCGATCCACTGGAGGCAGTTACCAGTGCATCATCAGGGCTCTACAGTGCGTGGTTCTGCGCACAAAATCCCAAGTTTGGTCTTCAAGCTAGCGCTCGAGAAATCCTACCGTTTCATAAACCTCAAAGAGGGCTGCTTGGCGACGCCTATCTTGTGATCGTAGGCGTCCACAACAAGGTCGGCACACAACTCAAGTACTTCAGGCTCGGAATGGATTGCCAGTACAGCTTCCGTGCGCATCTTGCAAGAGGTTTTTTGCGGAACAAAAAATAAATAAAGTGGTTGACTAATTAACTAATAGAAGTCGTCACGTAATGTTGTTCCGTTGTCTTAACAATTAACAAATGTTACCTTTAAATAGTTTATGTAATGATAGTGATTCTTAATACACTACTACTCGCTGAAAATTTATACTAGCCTAACTAACCTCAAATCATATGCTCAGAGTCAAAAAATGTGAATGGAAAGTAAAGAACTTCGCTCCTGACGGGGTCAGACAGATTTACATTCCACCTAATACCATCAATGCTTTAGTGCAATAATGTAAGGTAGGTACACAAGTATGTCGTCCGCTGCACGACCACGACAGAAACCATACTGTCAGTAACTGATCAGCTGACGCTTACTGTAAGAGTCCTTATGTTACTGTAAGAGCCCAGTAACTCAACTCGTTACTTTGAAAAGCATGAAAGCTATCACTATAGGCCTGTAAATCGAAGAGTACGACTTGCTTGGGCATAGGATTGACAGGACGATGTTCCTCGAAGAAAACATTCTGTTGGTGCTATAGATAATGCGATATAAACGCGTTAGTATTTGATGTAAGAAAAAAAAATCACAAAAAAAACCTTCGAACGTCCGATAAATGTAAACATCAATCACTCATTTGAATGTTCACTGTATTCTAAATAAATTTCTCTTCGTAAAAGCTGTTATCATGAATTTGTGATTTGTGGATCGACTCACTAAGTACTATCTGTTCCCCGCCCTGAAAGGTTTACACGGAACGAGCCGGAAATTGAAACCATGACACTGCACCGTCAATGAGCGCCATGTCTGCGTTTCGCCAAACTGCGGTCCGATATGACCCCATTTACGATGTAGAAAATAAACAGTGTACAAATATAATAACAACACGTTAGTTAAAAGGTGTATAGTAGCACACTCTATTTAATAAAATAAATTTTATTAAACTTGAAAATCATTAACTGTCGCCAATAAAGGATTACCGACCCATGAATACTTTGATTAAAATATTGGGAAAACGTGTTTTACAACGGAAATTACGCTACGCGTTTGATCTTACCCTGCTCTGAAACCCAACGGAGTCTTGGCGACTAAAGCGGACACTCGTAGGTACGTAACCTTTCCACTGATACTGGCATTAAATTAGGATTTTTAAATATTAAATTTGAAGCAAAATCGGAAAATACAAAAATCAGCAATTTAATAAATACCCACTGATTCGGTTTCTTGAGTATTTTTTTAAAATTTAAACGTATTGTGGAACTATATAAAAATTATCAAAAATAAAAAATACTTAAGTACGAGATTATAAATTATTCATAGCTGAAGAATTGTTGTAGACGCACAACCATGGAGTTAATAAGTACCTACAACACTAACTCTATGCGCACAACATATTAAATCTACAACAAAATTTGTTCTTAAAAGGCATAGGGAATGTAAGGGACAGAGGTAACACAATACTACGGTTTATGATATTTTCGTCTAATTTAATCATTAGAACAGTTCCTGATTATATTATCGATTAACCTCGAATGTGCCGAAGCTGCCCCCAGCGCTAATTAAATAAATAGATAGCCAATGATTTTACGACTCATGACCCGATCGACATAATAGCAGTTTAAAAAAAATGTAATGTATGAAAAACTGGTATTTTTTTGGATTTCTGGTCTTTTTTTATTGCTTTGTTGGGTGGACGAGCTCATAGCCCACCTGGTGTTAAGTGGTTACTGGAGCCCATAGACATCTACAACGTAAATGCCTCCACCCACTTTGAGATATGAGTTCTAAGGTCTCAGTATAGTTACAACGGCTGCCCCACCCTTCAAACCGAAACGGATTACTGCTTCACGGCAGAAATAGGCGGGGTGGTGGTACTTATCCGTGTGGACTCACAAGAGGTCCTACCACCAGTAATTACGCAAATTATAATTTTGCGGGATTGATTTTTATTACACGATGTTATTCCTTCACCGTGGAATGTCTCACCATCTCAAATTATTTTTGTAATGCCCTTTGTTAATTTTCTTTATTTAATTAATAGATAATTCAATACTTATAATTTGTCGTTTCGCGGCTGTTTGATGGCCTACAGTAACACCATCACCACCGATATTAAGAGTTCGACTTCAAGTCTCATGGAGGGTGCGATATTAAAGTTTGCTATATATATAATAATATGCCCTAAGAACCCCTTTAAACCGAATTCCCGTAGTTTTTATTGTTTTTTGGGCATGCAAGTGTAGACATGCAAGTGTAGGCCCACCTGATGTAACCATCACTCATGGACGTCGGCAATGCCAAGGGCACAGCCAAATCGCTGCCTACCGCAAACAATGTACACTCACAATTTCATTTACAAGAAAAAAAACCTTTTTAAGTAATGACCAAAGAGTAATTTACGAAGAAAATACCTTCCCCGTTTCCAACAGTACCGAGTACAATTAAAGGTACAATTTATCCTACAAAGCAGTTTCTTTCCGAGCCACCCCGAAGTTACCAAAATTTGAATACAGTGAATCGTTTAGATTTACGATAAGGAAATGACGTCATTATGCCTTGATAGTAAAGAAGGGTACGTATTCGAAGAGTTAAGTTGCTACTACAATAGGTTTCATACCTATTTTCAACAAAATTGAACCGAAAGTTTTCATACTTCGTGTGGTAAGACGAACACGTATTTAGATGATTGTTCTTATTGCGACGGGGAAGTGTGTTATTAAAAAAGTTTTACTTTTATTAGGAAAGTGTTTTCTTTGAAAGACTTTCAGGAGTAATTCCTGCTTAGTTGAAGGTAACGATTGAGGCGAGAGGTGCCTTATTTGCTTTCTTTACAAAAATACCTATTAAGTTATTATTTTTACCTGGAATCTAAAACAGTGTTAATGAAAGGTAAATTTCCTTGTTTTTATGTATGGGTAGTCTTTAATATTGGACTGATAATAAAAATCGTTTTATTATTAATTTCAAAAAAACGAAAATGTATTTTTCTAAAGCAACTTTTTCGTTACTTACTATCAATACGTTATTATGATTTTAAAGCCTTTAAATAAAACAATTAAAACGCTCGACACTTTATGTATATATTTCAAAAAAAAACAGTTAATAATAGTAATAAAATATTCTAGAAATTGTGAATAGCCACATTATGTAAATTTATTTTGTTACTTTGTGTTTCTTTAGGCTTAAACTAATAATAGGGGTGACTTATTAATCGTTTAGCATCTGTGAAGGTGCACGGGAAAATGAAACGATTTGACAAGACGTGGCTTCTCGTATTTTTCTAAAAATCCATTCAAATCTCAGTAAATTCGTACCCTTTTAATAAGTCTACTTCATATCACGTCGTCCCATTTCGTTTCACTAGATATTATATCAGTTCATTATAATTTTAAATAAATCAACTTCATCTCATTCCGCTCTATATATTTTTTCATAAAACAGAATATGTGTTCTTATAAGAGTTCTTATAAGAGATATGTTCTTATAAGAGATAGGTTTATGAGAGAGAGAGAGAGAGATGTTCTTATAAGAGATATAGTTCTTATAAGAATTAAAGATTATTATTACAAACTCTATACCAGAAACGAAGGTATCACAAAAAAGGAATGTCGTCCTGAAAAAAAAAGACGAATCAGTGGCCCTAATATTAGTATTACTTTTCTTAAAACGCACACATTTATAATTTTATATTAACCAGTACAGACAAGGCAATGCAAAAGAAAAAATGAATTGAAACAGTGCGACACCGTGCTGTCTGTTAGGTAATTTTTAACTTTATAAAGGATACAGCACAAATGTTCTATGATTGTTTTCTGAATCTACATATTTATGTTTTATATGGTTTTATGGGATCTTGTGAAGCCCCATACAAAGCGTTAATTACCTCTAAAAGCGATATGACGACAGAAGATTTGTCAACAACACCATACGTAGTATTTACAATTTAGCTCATCGACAATGTTGTATAAAAACCGTTACATTCTGAAAGGGTGGTTTCACTGGTTCGTAGTACAAGTATGTGCACATTTTACAATGGAACTTTGTTAAATTAACAGTTCGGTTAGAACCATTTTGTCAATTTTTGTCTTCTTCCGTTTTAAACTTGTAGAAATTTATTAAACATTCCATAATGGACCGTGGTTATTTTAAAATGTAAATATTAAATACCCCGGAGATCTAATTAAAAAAGCGAATCATGTGAACACGCTTTTGTGAGGTTGTAAAGTAATATATTTAACACTTGGTGTCTTGTAATTTTATAAACTTCTAAAGACGTCCAATGCACATAAAAAATATCCTAATGTAGACCACCGATATAAAAAATATTATTTGACTTGTATTTCCAAAATTTTATTTGAATTTTTAATACGGATTGCATTACAAGTGTATGTATAGATTTTTGATTAGAATATTGACTTTATATTTCCTATTCACGAAATTGCCTAAGTTAAAAATGTAAATAATTATTATATTATTTTAACTATCAGCAAGTGGTTGTTTAAGATACAAGAGAAGGAGATTCAGGTAGTTCAGAGTGCCAAGAAATTTTCTTTTAGTATCACTTAACACGCTGCTGCCACTAATAAATAAGGTGGCCATGTTTATGATATACACTTTTTGTGATCTTTTTCATCACAAAATACTTTATTTATTTGTGTAGACAAACTCACAGGCAGTCTCGTGTTACAACTGTAAAAAATCATAGACACCATTAGACTAGAAGACATGTAGTTTGTACAAAAAATGGTGATGCGAGAGTCTTTCAATTATCTAGTTCAACCAATTTGGATACTTTATTTTTGTCAGATTACAATTAATGTTTCTAGTCCATTAGCTTCTCATGCCTGAAAAGATTTTATTACTTTTTCGTTAATAATAACTACGACCACCATTTCGATTTTATGCTTATTTCGATTGATCGAATCACAATAAAATTTTAAGCTTAATGTTGGCCAAGCATTTTGTTTTTCGAGTATGGCACCATAATAAAGTTCTACAAGAAAAAGTTAATATTCAGATTATATGATTTTTTTATATTTTTTATAGCTTATGTGGGTGGACGAGCTCACAGCCCACTTGGTGTTAATGGTTACTGGAGCCTATAGACATCTACGACGTAAATGCGCCACCCATCTTGAGTTATAAGTTCTAAAGTCTCAGTATAGTTACAACGGCTGCCCCACCCTTCAAACTGAAACGCATTACTGCTTCACGGCCGAAATAGGCAAGGTGGTGGTACCTACCCGTGCGGACTCACAAGAGGTCCTACCACTAGTAAATTATCTATCTATTGGCGACAATTGACTGCGATCGATTGATAAAAATGTAATTAGAAATAATTTTATGGGTTAGAGGATATAAAAAAAAACTCATTAATATTAAACTTCAAAACGGTAAACGGAAGGAAACACATCCGCTCGGTTGATCTTTCCTTTGGCACAAACACTCGGTTTTCATGCTGATATTCGATCCAAAATGATATAATTTCAAGCAGAAATATTAGGCACGATAGTAACTAACGAAGTAGTAGCAGCTGTAAAAAGAACGGAAGTGATGAGAGAACACGGCGGAAGGCTTACCCCATCACTACGTATTCATAATAGGACATTAACATAATTATCATGATTTTCAATTTATACCGTCTGCTATTAAATGAAAATCTAGATAAGGAATTGGTAGGCATGAAAATGCTTCGCGTGATTCATACTATTATTCCTTCCTAGACTTCACTAATCATTCTATAATATCAGTTAAATACCACCCTTGACCTGCAGTGCATTAAATTCCAATTAAATTAACCTTTGATTCGTGGGCTATTTAGTTGTATCACTTACGAATTTAAGAAAGGAAAATGAAACAATATGTCATGAAACAATATGTTAAAAAGAAAAGCCGTATTTTCCTCGGTTTCCGCGAGTTATAAACATAATTAAACTACTTTTACGGTTTGATTTCGTGTTTTTTTTAAATCATTATATGTATTAACTGTCCACGAAACTTGTAATGTATTTGAACTGCCATAGCAATAATATATTATACTAGCTGACCCGGCAAACATTGTCTTGCCATATATAAGATTTCTAGAGAATTTCTAGTGTAGAAAAAAATTTACTAACTTGTAACGAAGTGTATAAGGATGTGGAATATGAGTGAAAAAGGCCTGGAGCTCTGTGAAGGATGAGGGAATGTTGTTTAAAAATAACAAAACACCAAACATTAATTGTTTTAATTTATTAAAAGTAATAATTATATATATAATTAATTCATTACATAATATTAATCTCTTAATGCTGCAGCGTGAACAATATTTTTTGTTAGCCCGTCTTTAGCTAATACAAACAAACTTGATGGTTTACCCACTCGAGAGCATGCAACGTATAATTGTCCGTGTGAAAAACATGGTGTGCTCAAATCTAAGCCACAAACAGACATTGTTTGGCCTTGGGATTTATTAATAGTCATTTCAAATGCCAAACTAATCGGAAATTGAATACGCTTAAATTGAATTGGCACATCTGTGGGTATAATAGGTATTCATGCTATCAATATATTTTCACCTCGAAACTTGCCATTTAAAATGGTGCCTTCGATAACTTTTCTCATTAATTTTTTAATGACTAATCGCGTACCGTTGCATAGCCGTGGCGGGTTCAAATTACGAAGCAAAATAATTGGAGATCCAACCTTCAATTGTAAGTTATGTGGTGGCATGCCTGGCAAATCCAGTGAGTTCAAAAACTCTGTTGGAAAATTTACAGCTTCAGTGTGATCGCAAACTGTATCAATAGATTTATATGATACCAAGTCTCCTGGCAATAACTGTTGTATCTTCAGATTTAAAATGTCAACCTCCACATTTTTTGCAGCTAACATTGCTCTTTCTGCAAGCCACTCGAGATTTATGTAATTCGTGTGTACATCGGGAAATATTTGTTCAATGAGAGCATCTTGCGAATCAATGATAGTGCAGAAATAATTCGCTAATTTTATGTATCCAGTTTCAGCTATAGTGACTTTTCCATCGCCGATATCTAAGAGTTGTTTTGAGAATGTTTCAGCGGATGGATCTTGAAGCATTTGAACGCGCATATTTACTTTCAGCTGTATTATTTCAACATTACGCCACAATGTAGATGATTTTAAGCAGGTGTTGATTTCATCAGCGTATGTTGAACGTGGAATGACGGGAAGTGTTTGTCTGAAGTCACCTGAAAGGACTAACAGAGTGCCACCAAATAGTTTGTCGTTGTTTTTAATATCTTTCAATGTCCTGTTCAACGCCTCAAGTGAATGTTTGTGTGCCATGGTACATTCATATTTTCCACTCTAAGCACCGCCATGTCACTGCCTTTATGGACATACTTGCAAATGTATTTGATGCTCTTCACAGAGCTGCAGAACTCAACATTAATATGAGCATTGTATGTTTTGCTCAGCAGGGGCGAATATGGCACGACCCAACGATTGTCAATATCAATGTCTGTGTTGCTGATGTTTTTAATAAATGATTGTCCGCCATTATCTGGATTCCTTCGACGATATATTGGATATCCGTCGACATTTGTGATTGTATCGTTAGTGAAATCTTTAGGGAAATTTTTTGTACATTTTCCATCTGACATGCAAGGCGATGAACTAAAAATGTTTAACTACTACGCTTGAAGCATAAACACTAATAATAGCCGAAAACTATAGAGGTAACATCCCTACTCCGTGCTGTTTACAGGGTGAGAAGTGACACCGGTAGACACATGGAGGGGATAACTAATTAAATGACGATTGATCAGTTTTCGACCGGAGAGGAAAAATGATTAAATTACTAAAATGGCTATTAAAAAATAAGGGTTGATCGTAGAAGGGTGAAAATTGAGGATTGTATGTATTTTTGTATGTTGTATCATAAAAAAATAGAAATTAAAAATTTTGTCTAAAAATTAAAAAAAAAAATTTAGGGGTGGACTACCCCTAACATTTAGGGGGATGGAAAATAGATGTTGGCCGATTCTCATAGATACCGGATAAGCACAAAAAATTTCATCAAAATCGGTCAAGCCGTTTCGGAGGAGTATGGCAACGAAAACTGTGACACGAGAATTTTATATATTAGATTATTTCATTGTATTATTTTATTTATAATATTATAGTATGTCATTAGATAATGAATAGCTTGAGATTAATCCGTAAAAGAAGTTTTAATTACATGAAATGTTGTTATGAAAACAATTTACAAATATGTGAATCAATCTAATGTACTATAGGTTATTGTGGATTAAATCCAAATAAATCGCTTAGTACACGACTAAAGGACTACATGACTGGAGATTAATAAGCTCACCGCGACAACAATAGCCACAAGCTTGGTTCGAGAATACAATCATAGCAACTAATGAGATTTCGGTAGAAATTTGTTTACAGAAAATACTGCTGCGTCATCCACGTAGAACCTTCTAGGGCGTTCGAAGTTGAGTATCTCCGTGGTTTATGTACGTACATATTCTTGACTAAATGCGAAAATTTGAACACAATGCTACGGTACAATGGTGTTGACGTGATTAATGGGTGACCGTAGTTCAATTCAGTCGAGCAATACAAAATGACTTCAATAAACGTGAAATACAAAGAATGTGCTCCGCTTGTAATATTTCTATGACCGCAAAATTTTATTTTACACGCTCAGAAATAGCTGTGAACACTTTCAAAGGTTTCATTAAGAACACCTTGCGTGTTAAATTTAACAAAAGATTCACGAATAGGTACTGGCTTTGATTTCCTTATAGCCCAGTTTTTATTTTTATTTTTCGATGACTATGAATTTTTAATTAATAAAGTTCTAAAAATTTTATAGGTAGACATTATCAATGTTCGTCGTCTCAAAAAATCCGTATCACATATTTTGAACCATTTTGTTATTGCACATTATAGAATTTTAACTGTGTAGCTAACCTAGTATAGAGTCGCCCTTCGTTTTCCGTAGATATCGTAAAATGCTGAGTTGTTTTTGAGTTATTAAATTATGAGCATTTTGCTAGATATAATTAGCTGATATACTGATATATAATATACTAGCGTACTGCGATTGCTAGCTCACATTTACTGACGGTAGAGCGTATTAGCGCTCATCTCTTACCGCACTAGCCCGATTCAGTCCCAGTAAGATGTTCTAGAGGGCGGCACTGAAAATTTCGGGAATTAACGAAGTGACACAACATTACTATTTAAAAATGTATTTATTGCTTTTCGAAGTATTCTCCGCAAAATTTGACACATTTTTCCATACGATGGAACCAATCATTGAAGCAACCATTCCATTCGGAAGTTGGGGTCTCCAAAATGGCCGTTTTGTAGGCGTCCACAGCTTCTTCAAGTGATGAAAATCTCTGTCCACGCAATTTATTCTTTATTTTAGGGAAAGTATAGAAATCACTAGGGCTTAGGTCGGGTCTGTACGGCGGATGGTCTAATAATTCTATGTTTTCTTGCTCTAAAAACTCTTTTGTTCTGTGCGCGGTGTGAGAACTCGCATTGTCGTGATGGAGGATGATGCGGCGGTTGCAGTTCTCTTTACGGAGTTCAGAAACGACCTGTGGCAAACAAATGCTAGCATACCATTCTGCATTAACCGTTCTTTGTCCCTCAAGAGGAATAGTCGTAACATGGCCGGTTTTGGAGACAAACGTGGCCACCATTTTTTTTGCAACACTCCGTGAACGAACAATTTTTGTTGGCTTTAACTCATTTTCGAACACCCAAACTCGTGACTGGTTTTTTGTTTCGGGTTCGTACGCGTATATCCAGGATTCGTCACCTGATACAATGTTGTATACAGCATTTGAGGATCCTGCGTGGAATCTTTCGAGAGTTCTGACGGACCAAGTAACGCGAGCCGCTTTTTGCTCTTCACAGAGCGAATGCGGTATCCATCGGGAAAACAACTTTTTTACACCTAATTGTTCATGCAAGATTATTTGTATTTGACTCATGCCAATGTCTAAAGTTGCCTGAATTTCGCGGTATGTCACATGTCGATCTTCCTCAATCAGCTTACGCACAGCATCAACGTTTTCTTGGGTGACTGCAGTTTTTGGACGACCTTGACGGGGATCATCACTGAGCTTGACACGTCCACGTTGAAACTCAGCAAACCAGCGATAAATTGTGGTTTGGATGGGGCTTCATCACCAAATGCAGAAATCATCCGGTCAACACACTGTTTTTGTGTTAAACCACTTCGAAAGTCATAATAAATCATCGCTCTTGAATTTTCTCGAGTCAATTCCATTTTCTCAACGACTAAACTAGTTTGACAAAGCCTCGTGACAAGACTGAGAATCTTTTTTTAAATAAATAAATGGTATTCGATTTTTAAAACCAAGGAGTTTTCAATTAAAAAGATTTTAATATTTTGGAAATATTTTGAATTTATCTGCGAGAATGCGGGGATTGTGGTAGCCGAAGTTTTTGATGCGGTGATGATGAATCAGAAGGTTGCGATTGTTCCGTTGCACCATGTCACCAGTTTGGGAATATACGACGAAAGGAAAGATCTTCCACCGAGCGGGTGATATTTGCTCGGTAGACCGACGGTCCGAATGTTGTTGTTCGGAACTTGTATATATGCGCTTTATCTTGAAAATGTCGTAAGCGAGATTCATGCATCTGTCAATTATCTTGCGTTGTATGATGGCTACCCGCCACATCACTCCCCTCCGAGACCCGAGGTCGTGTCATTTTTAGTTATCGTTGTCCGTGCTGAGATTAGCTTGCAAGTGCCAGTGCTGCTCGAAGTCTGCGGTGAGTCGAGACTGAGCTTGAATGCTGCGTGATGAGGCAGTGTATGTGCGTGCCGTAGGACCAGGAAGCGCGGTGAGTCGGCTGCGATGGTCCTGTTGAGGCTGCGATGCTGGCTTGCTGTGGGACGACAGTCGATGACTTGTCTTTGTCTGCGAGAATGCGGGGATTGTGGTAGCCGAAGTTCTTGATGCGCTGATGATGAATCAGAAGGTTGCGTGTTCAAATCACGTCGGGGTCATCAGTTGTAGGAATATACGACAAAGGGAAGATCTTCCACCGAACTGGTGATATTGCTCGGTAGACCGACGGTCCGAATGTTGTTGTTCGGAACTTGTATATGAAACTTGAAAATGTCGTAAGCGAGATTCAGGCATCTGTCAATTATCTTGCGTTATATGATTGCTACCCGCCACAATATGACAGGAACAGTGGAAATATTCCATTCCCGATACTTTTAGTGCAGCCTAGTACATGCAGCTCTACTAAGTATAATTCAGTCCTGCAGCTCAATCCGGTAATTGTAGTACAGGAACCGCTTCATTAACAAATCGATCATCTGTGGCGTAGTCACAATTTCACAATTAGTAACACACATTTACTTTCAAGTAACATTTACTGATTTTAGGTTTCTTTGAGTAATAACTACGGAAGCAAAAGCAGCAATTATGTGGGCACTGGCACCTTTACAGTGGCTTCGTTACTGCGTAGATATTACCCCTCGAGGTCACGTTATTCTTTTGACAAGGCCAAACCAGAGCCTGCTGATTTTGCTATTTTTTTGTTTTTCATATCTAGACTCAATTCACATGGAATACAATTTATCTCAACATATAGAGTATACAAACACCATCATTGTCCAGTCAACAATTTATTTGAAAGGACAGTCATTAAATTAAAGTACATTCTCAAAAAACAACACAGAGCCTCGTCCGTGGGGCGTCCTCCAACCAGGTGGACCGACGACTTAGTGCGCACGGCGAGAAGTCGTTGGATACGGAAAGCGGAAGACCGCATTCTGTGGAAGGCATTGGGGAAGGCCTACGTTCAGGAGTGGGCAGATACAGGCTGATGATGATACTATGTCTAAGTGAGAAGTAAGCCGAATGAATGGCTATGCCGCTGGCATTACTGGCGCTGACCACTCAGCATCAGATGTGCCGCATGTTCGTTTGTCTATACGGCAATAAAACACAAAATCAAAACAATGTACTTATTTACATTCAGAGTGTGATTTGTTAATTATATTTTGGAGGTATAACGACGGAAGGAAGATCTTTCACTGAGCGGGTGATATTGCTCGGTAGACCGACGGTCCAAATGTTATTGTTCGGAACTGGTACCTATATATGCAAGCTTATCTTGAAAATGTAAGCGAGATTCAGGCATCTGTTAAATGTCTTGTGTTGTACGATGGCTACCCGCCATAATATCATCATTAAATTACAAAATTATAATTATTGTCGACTTTACGAATAAGAATAAGTTAATTTCGTAATTAATCTTCGCACCATCTTAAAATACAATCTTCAATAAATCCATACCTGATATTAAAAGCTAATAAACGTCCTCAAAGGCACGCCCGCGTAATTAGTTCGCCAAATATAATCCTTAAATTCTCATCAAAAACACCCATGATTCGCCAATTTCTTAGGTAAATAATATTAATATATTTTGAAAACATACCTCTCTCTGTTCTGTCACTTGGGGTAATAAAGATATCTATGAGCCAAAGTGATTATCCATCACCAGGTGGGTCGTATATCATAGACAGGAGAGTCACGAATTTCGTCATGAAGTATACTTTCTATGGTCATGAGATATTAATAATAATTAAAATTAGTAATTTTCTTAAAAGCAAGTAAACGTACAAAAATAATTTAGTTTTAATATTAGGACAACACGTTAGAAAAAAATGCCCACTGAGTTTCTCGCCGGATCTTCTCAGTGGGTCGCGTTTCCGATCCGGTGGTAGATTCTGCGAAGCACTGCTCTTGCTAGGGTCAGTGTTAGCAACTCTCCGGTTGAGCCCCGCGAGCTCACCTACTAACGCTAGGGCGAAGCTGAAATAGCCTCTCAAGGCTATCAGCATAGGTAGGAAAAAAAAAAAAAAAAAAAAGCAAGTACAGAAAAAAATATCTAAATTATTCTAGAGAAATTGTCTAATTTGAAATGACATGAATTGTAAGTATATTAAAAATATCATTTACTTAACTTTATATACATTTATACGAAACGGAATTCATTGAGAAACTGATTTTTTTCTTTGTATATTTTTTTTTGTAAGTAGGTTATTAACTGTAGTTATTCTAGTTCATGAACACTTGCTGTGTTTTTTGTTTTACAAATAAAAGAGATAGATTTATGTAGGTGATCAGAGGTTATATAGATGTTAGTTTTATGTCAATTAGATCATTTTGTTCTTCATAACCCTAATTGTCGTATTATCCTTGGAAGGCTTACCCACCTTAATATAGATCAATTACCGAATGGATATATATATATCTTCATTGCGCCTTACCTCCATATTACGCCTTTATGTAATCGCCTACATAAATAATAATATGTAGGTACATGCTTTACCGGCGGCCATGTTGGGCAGGCTGTTTCATCTCTTTTTGCCACCAATCATCGGCAGCTTTTTAATTGTTGTTACCATTTATCATACCTATCTTTGTTTGTGTTGTTAAATATATATCTATAATATCTATTATTCGTTATTTCACTTTATATAAATATATTTATCATAATTAAATAACAAAAGTGGAAGTCAAAATGAAAATGTTGCATCAAAATAATGATGAATGTTGTTATATACCTAACACTTTCAAGTAATTGGAGAGAGCCTACCGTTAAAGTCGACTTAAGCAAACCAAGCGATCCACGGGGGGACTCTTTGACAATGGACTCGAAAAGCCTTTGAATAAACGAGACATTTTCTGCGGTATCATGTTACTGTAATTTAAAATTGTAGTTCAGATTTTACTGCGATTTCTAAAAAAAAAATTTAATTTTGTGAAAGTGCTTTAGATCAGATTATTTTCTCAGCGACTGGGATGATTTCATAGGAATTAATTTAATTAAAAAGTGCTTAAGAAGTATTCAGGTTAGTGAAACCGTTTTTTTTTAATTAAATAGCAGACGATTCCTTTTATTATTACTTTCAAAAAGATCTACTTACCTATTACTATCGGTGTATGCTTCGTTGATGTTCCTCGGACATGAATAAAACGCAGCAACTTTAGAGGTGAAATGACCAGCTATAAACTCATGACTAGAAAGCAACTTGAATGATTTTTGAACTTTTAATAAAAAAATTATACTGTTAAATATTAGTATTCACTTTAGCCACCATCATTGAACAAACGTGCAATTTTTAAACTAAATGCTTAAACGTGGTTTTAGAGCCGCATGAATGAATGAGATCATAACATCATACCGAGTTATTTTTGAATAAAACAAGTGTTACGTGTCACTCAAGCGATCGACGTATACAAATATATATTTGATATTTTCCAAGAATTACGAAAGGTTCACAGAAAAAATTGTTAAAAAATTCATTTCAAAAATTCAAGTTTGAGGCGATATCCGTTTGTCAATCCTATATCTTGAATCGCCCTATTTCAGTTCAAAGCCGTATTTTAAGTCAGCATGTAAGTAAGAAATTTAACTTATTTAAGTTTCAATACAATCTAAATTCTAAATAATTTACGGAAATTATTATATCGAATTATTTTTTCTAGTTGGCAAACTGGCCATCGCGCAGAGCCTAAGCTGCTGAAGTTTTGAAAATATGTATTTTGACAGTTGACGCCTTGTATGTTGTAAGCATCCATAAGGATGAATTTTTGGTGTTTTCACTTGTAAAGATTATTTAGAAGCCCGTCGTTTTCAAAGTAAGAAATACTCTAAATCAGAACTTCTGGTCAGAACTAAATGTGGACTTATATTGAGGTTTTTTCAAAATTTTACGCTTAAGAGAGTGAATTACGGTTTGAAAACGAATATGGAAACTTCTCCACATTTGAAAGAAATGGAATATTAAAGTTTAGCATGTAAAATTAATATCATATAAAATTTGAATAGGTATAGTATGAAAAAATTCAATTCTGGAATTTTGAATCTGATCGTGATAAAGGAATATCATGACTAGAAAAAAAACTAAATAAAAATCATAATTCAAACTGTTTTACGGTTTAATTTTGCGTTTATTGTTTTCGTTTCCTTATTTACGACGTGTCAAATACTCCAAAGTTTTCGTTTAATTGTTAGTTTAGTTCGACTAAGATGTTAATCGTTGATATTTGAATATTGTGCCAACTACCGTCAAATCTTGTATAAAATATTTTTTTTTTACATTTACGTTTCTTTGCACTTAGAAATAGCTAACAATATCTTATACTATGACAGTCTTTTTACTTGGGTTGTCATCTTCACGATAACAGGATCTCAGTTGTTAGATAAGCGTCAACCATCTTCTCTATTAAAGTTTTTTATTTGAATGGCCTTTTAATTTATTTAGCGAGTATGTCGATTCTGTCAAATCTTATTAAATGGTTACCACCACTGTCCAGGCAACTGTCCACGTTGACAAACTGTAGACTTGTGTACCCAGTTATTCTTGACATCCGCAATGTGCCTTAACTCTAACCGAAATGTGTTTCATAGCGAGCTCCTTTAAACTTTTAATACCAAAAATTTACATCACCGATAATATAATATTTAAGAAGTTAATTAAATTTTTATCAAAGCAGCAAATCCTCGGCAAGCCTTCCATTTCGTAATTTATAAACCTCTTGTACCTTTAACCGCTCCTTCAATTAACGTAACGTAAAGTCTGATTGCGCCTGACACCTTAATTAACGTTAAGCTTCGTATTCGTAGTTTGTACACGCTAACAACGATTATCTCGCAACGCTCAATACAAAGGGCAGGACAATATTGTCGTTGCTTTAGTTCGGTTTGAGAATCCCTTCGTAAAATATCTATATATTAATACGTGAAGCAAAAACTTTGTATCCCTTTTTACGAAAATTGCGCGGACGGAGGAGTATGAAATTTTCTACACTTATAGAGAATATAGAGAAGAAGTGCACAATGCTAATATTTTTTTTAAATAATGCGTAAAAGATATATTAAATCAATAAAGAAAACATTACACACACCACATACCATATTTGACGCACACACGCATGCATACTATTTATTGTCAAAATTTTGTTCTTGACGTCTGTGGTCAAATTGAGAATAGATTAACTATTGTTTGTCTTTATTAATATTTTTTTATAGTGTAGCCTTGGCGAAATTTGTGATTATAGAAGTATAAAATACAATCATAATAGTGTACAAACTTACAATTCCAATTAATTATAGTCGAATTTCGACTACTGCGGGACCTCTAGTATTATTAATTTCATGATTTCCATTTACAAATTAGCAATAAAATTGGAGTTGAAACTTGCTGAACTTTATTAATGTTTGCTTGAGATAATAACCTAATATGGTACAAACGTGTAGTTTCTGAAGTACGTAAGCTCAAACTAACACAGGCAGCCTAACTCTGTTAAAACAGATAAGTTCAATTTCAATACAAGTAATATTGCAAAAGCAGAGGATAGATTCAAATTCATTATTCAATAATTACATTAAGTTTTTTATTGGACTAAACAAAATAATACATATCTGTCATTCATTAAGTAGTCACCATAGCACGTGGATGTCAACAACGCCAGGTTCACGACCATGTCACCGCTCACAATAAACAGCAAAAAAGGACTAGTGGACTTAAAATTAGTAGAGAAGAGTAGATTCCTTGAGCCAATACTGATTGCAGTACGCCCGATAGACTTGTGATACGGTGTGTACTTAGTGGTTCGATCATACGTTTTATGCCAATTTGTATATATCCCACAATTTGAAAGATCTGTACAGGTTAAAAGATGCTTCACTCCTTCACGGCTCATGCTATAAGGCAGCACGCAAGGCAGCAACAAGAGCACAAGCTCGGCCACAAGTGGAGTGCTGCTTGCATCTCTGGGTTGAAGCTCTCAACTTCCAACTATGTCCATGTTGGGGGAGGGTGCCTTTCGGATTGACGATAATCTCGTTACAGTGATCGTTTGGTATTTTTTACAGACTCTAGCGTCCTGATTATTTTGTATCGCTTGTAAAATGGGGTGTGCTTTGCGGAATCGTTTGAGATCTCTCTATCTCTTTTTGCTATTTAAAGAATTATATCTTAGTCGTTTCTAAGTGGATTCAGTTTCGCTTTAAAATTTTACATTTTGGGCTACATTGCATCGCTACCCCATCTCTTCCCGTGGATGTCATATATAAAAGACGACTAACGGATTAACCCCAGAATAACAATAGCGTTCCCTGAGTATTGTACCAGTATACTGCCATTGTCAACCAAGATCTTTTAGTGGAAAGACATATTGTGAGCCAACACTATGGCTGCTACCATCCTGCCCATTTTTGTCGTAAAGAAATTATATGTTTCCGGTATATAACACAGCTGATATCCCACGTGTCAAAGTAGGTGGCGGAATTTACCTTGCCGGCTATGGGCTCCAAAAACTTTTCAGTAGGAGGTGAGACAAAAGCTCGATGACAGAAAAATAACCATTTTTACAACAAAGAAATTACGGCAGAGCCATATTTCATAAGATCATAAACGAAAACCTAATAAGTTTCGTTCCTAATAGTCGTTTTTAGGATTCCGTAGTCAATTGGTAAAGACGGAATCCTTGTGGTAGGACTCGATTAAACCCGGTGGTAGGACGTCTTGTGAGTCCGCACGGCTAGATAGATACCCTGCCCATATCTACCGTGAAACAATAATACATTTCGGATTGGAGGGTGGGACAGTCGTTGTACTGTTAAAACTGAGACCTTAGAACTCATGTCTTAAGGTGGGTGGCGGCATTTACATTGTAGTTGTACGTCCATCTATCCAAGCAATAAAAGAAAACAATTTACAATTTCATTGTGTGCGTTTGTGCGTCTGCCAGTAAGCTATAGTACTCGGAACCTATAAGTAGAAAGCATTACATAAGCGGTACATAGATGAAATTCGGAAATTCGGTGTTATAGTCGAAAAAATATAAAACGTATTTAGTTTCATATAAATCTACCTCCATTTTGGAACGGGAAAAAATATATATATTAATTATATCAAGTAATGGTTCATATGTATGTGATATGTAGATCATTAGAAAGATCTTGAATAGTTGAATGTGCAGGTTTTTAATTTTTTGAATAAACTTCCAATGTTGTAAATAGTCTGACTTTTCAAGTATCAGAAAGGTAATCACCAAAAAAATAATGAAATTATGCAACGCAAGCTCATAGTACGAACATCACAATTACGAATTACACAAACAAAATTTAGTTTGATTAAAAAACATTTATCAAGCTTTTGTTTATTACTTTAAATTTCGTTTCATACAGAACCCTTAACTGTGCGTGGACAAAATACATCTGCCCGTTTTTATATTAATTCCATCAAATGAAATTTCTTTTAAGATGTTCTTTGACTCAAGGCTTTTCCCTTTTTTATAAAAGTAATACATTAAAAGGTATCCTAAGTATTTAATTGCGAAAAGATGTCGGCATGACGGAACATTTTTTATTTATTATATTCAGATATTTTAATCTTTAGTACTAGGAAAATAATCGCAACATTCATTAAATACCCTAGGTTGGCCTAAGTATAACGGGAGTTATACCAAAATAGGTCACTGCGTTTAAATATATATATTTTTCTATTTTTTTTAACTACGATTCGTCAGATACTTCACGCTTTGCTTTCCATTGCGGCTGCCATATGTCAAAGGAATGCGTTGATAGCCGGCTGTTCTGTATTTGAAGATGACAATCCTGTGTCTTTTTTGTTTGAGATAAGGATTTTAACGTTGTCTGATGCCTGTAAAACTTGACGCATTGTATTATGAAATCAAACACGGTGCGCCAAGCGTATATTAGGCGTATATTAGGCGACGAGTCAGTCGTTTCAAGAACTGCAAATAATTTATTATATTTTATTACTACATAGTATAAAGCAAAGTCGCTTTCTCTGTCCCTATATCTGTTTGTCCCTATGTACGCTTAAATCTTTAAAACTACGCAACGGATTTTGATGCGGTTTTTTTTAATAGATAGAGTGATTGAAGAGGAAGGTTTATATGTATAATAACATCCATTAAATAGTGGAGAAATCAATAATAAATTACAGTTTCCGAAGCGAAGCGAGGCCGGGTCGCTAGTTTATTTATAAATAAGCTTTTCGGGAACTTCCTCCCAAGTGCTACCAACTGTAAAACTTTCAAATCAATCGATAGAACGATGCGCGAAATCATAGAAGATTAACATTTTTTTTCCTACCTAAGCTGGTAGCCTAGAGAGGCTATTCCAGCGTAACCGTAACTAGTAGGTGAGCTCACGGGGCTCAAACCTGACGACGATGCTAACATGAACCCTAGCAAGAGCTGTGCTTCGCAGAATCTACCACCGGATCGGAAACGCGACCCACTGAGAAGATCCGGCGAGAAACTCAGTGGGCTGTGTCTGAGAGTTAATTTACTCGTCGAGCCCTTCGTCGCAAGCGACGGGTTCGACGAGAACGGTGACCGGTGCTTGAAGTACCTAGAAGCACCGTTAGTGGATCGGGAGGATCCGAGATGACGTGTTTTGGGCGACGTCGACTGCTTTTCATTCTTTCCGCAGGATCGGGAATGTAGTTACCGGCGGCCACGATGAGAGGGTTCTCGTGTCGTGCCGCTTTATCGAAGTGGGAAGATTAACAAACAAACAAACAAACAAAAAACAGACCTTCGCGTTTATGTGTTAGAAGTAGATTTCATTATAACACGAACCTAAACTGTTTCTTAGCATGCGAAATGAAGTTTAAAATTTATTTCGTGATAAAGTATGAATAAGAAAAATATATTTTTAATTTTTCGATTAGATGAAGTGCTCCATGGTAATTACGATATAAAAAATAAATTACTACAATTTTTATAAGCTCTAAGTAAGTAATGTAATTCGTGGTAATTAATGTCTACGATAAAATGCATGCTAATATAGTTTTTCAGTACAGACGTATGACGTTATTTTCCGTCAGTCGTCTTGCCGGCATTCAGAGTAGGGCCACTTCCTTGCAGCGGAACAACTCGTAGCGTTAGCGTAGCTAACAGTTTTTGTAGAACTTGATTTATTTCTTCCGCTGACTGCGACCTCGGTTGTATGCTTTTATTTTTTAAAGAAACCAAAAAAAGACCTAATCGAGTAAATACAAATGTATGCTAATGCATTTATTATCAACCTTCGAAGGTAATAAAAATGTCTAAATAATTTACGACAAAAATTATACATAATATAATATAGCAAGCAATTCTTAAACAACATTACTACAATAGGAAAGTTTTAGGTTTAAATCACACAAACAATAAAATTGTTCGGATATTGTTTCGTTTTCTCAATCTTAGGTTTCAGGTAAGTCGCCAATGTTTCAAACAATAATAACTTTTGTATTTCTGTTGCAGGTCTGTAAGTACTTAAGTCTGCTCATGAACTTCATCAATTCAAGCATAAAGTCTACGCGGTGCTCTACCACAATTTCATTGTTGATTCAGATGTTTCCAATGAAAAATTTATGTTTAACTAGTTGACCCGGCAGACTTCGTAGTGCCTCTATCGAGAAATAAAAGACCTAAGCTTTCGTATAAAATAAATTTAAAACAAACAAAAGGAATCCGTCCGACGGGGGACACATCAAAGGAAAAACAAAATTGTTATTTTTTATTTAATTCCGGGCATTTTCATATTTATCTACCTTTTAAACCTTCCCTGGACTTGCACAAATAATTCAAGACCAAAATGAGCCGAATCGGTCCAGCCGTTCTCGAGTTTTAGCGAGACTAACGAACAGCAATTCATTTTTATATATTAGATTTACATTATCACTCATTTACATTGTAGTTTATTCCCCAAAAACTCCTAGTTAGCAGCATCGCTGATTTGATTCAATAAATAATTTGTTTGAAGCTTTTGTATACATCTCCTTAACTGATTCATTCTTGATTCTCCTCCCGAACTTTGTAATGAATTAAACGTTGCTTAACATTGTGTTTGTTTGGTGAAGTTAAACGCCCAAAGAGAATGTTAAATTTAACTTGTTATCCTGATTAAAATCTTAATAAATATCATTTTGACTACATGTGACTTGCAGAAGAGATGTCCGTTCCGTCCAATAAAATTTTACAATTGAAATATAAAATTTATTTTTAGTTCTTTTAAAATCGAGTATTTTCGTATATGCTTCGTATATCTTACTAGTGCTGAGGCGTATTGTGACCTGTTACGGGTAACCTTAACATACTTGGAACCACGACCTCTTGTCTTAAAGTAGTACCTCATTGCTCATGGCCATTGGCAACGTACAGAACCTAAAGCCTTTGCCTACTGTTAAACGTTGAACTCTTATCTATATTTATTTCATAAAATGAATTTGTCCTAAACACAATTACTTAAGATAACGCTACTTACTAAATGTATTTTATACAAAATTCCCATCGAGATAAAATGTATCAAGTAACGGCTCAAAACACGTAATGAATATAAGTTCAAGATGTTTTGGTTACAAAGAGAACATGAACAATTCTAGGTGGTTGGTCATTCTCCAAACACCGGGTGTTTCGAACCGGGAGGGAGAAAGCTCGACTGAAAGTGGCTTAATGTATACTTGAAAATCTTTTGAGCGCACAACTCATACGTAGCCTACCCCACCACATATTTTACTAAAAACACAATGAATATATTTTTGTAATACAAAAGGACAAGTTTTTTTTCAAAGTATTTTACTCATAATGTCTTCATACACTCAAGATTTTTCATAATGTATGTCAAACTGCACGACAGAATAAAATAAAAACATAAATCAAATCTACAAGAATGAAAATTATATAGTTTTTAGTTTTGTTATAATAGTATAATCTTTAATATTTAAACCATTATCGCTCTAGATTTAATACTTACAATTGAATACCTACAAATACCATATTGCATTTCAATTTACTGCCATCAAATATATTTTACCGCGCTATGTAAGCTATTCGTAGCTATTTGGTATTTAGAGAGAGCTACAAGAGACTACCACGAACAACGTTCACGCTGTTTCATCAAAAAACGAATTCAAGAACTAAAAAATCATCTTTAGAGAGAGTAATGATGCGTTTATCTATATATCATATAATTTACGTTTTTTGGGGCTTAGTTTATAGATCTATAATGTTTTTAATTAAGATACAGAAAAATCTAAGGACAGCGAAATACTATTCTGCGAATCAAATTTCAGATTAATAGGTCAATTCTTTGCTTTTTGCGAACCACAGACAAGAATGAAAAGCTATTTAATGTATTCTACAATTTCCGACGTTTCGAATACTTTCATTTTTGCGAGTTGAGGAGTAAATGTGTCGACTAAAAGTATTCGAAACAAAAGAGGTTGCAAATGATAAACCCTAAATTAAAACGTACAAGTACTTAAACACACTTATTTTGGAGAGGTATATCGAAAAGCAAAAGCTTCCGTTCCGAACAGACAGAAGGTTAAGAATGACTCCTGTTCCTGTATAACATCTTTAAAGGAGCCCGGCCATTAGGTATATTTTATTTCAAAGAACGCGTACAATGTAACGGAAAAAAATCCCGGATAATTGTGTTTCATGAAACAGACTTTCCTCTTTACAGGAAAAGGTTCAAAATGACGAACTGGTATTGTACACGGACCTCATGGTGGTTTCCAGTCATTCATTAAAATTATTAGACCGCAATCTTGATATTAAATTGTGGTCGATCCGAAAAAATGTAATGTAACCGGGTGAAAATTTAACTGTTACGTTTTAAAAAAAAACTTCATTTTAATCACGAAATTCCACAAATATGTTTCAAACAATCAGCGAAATCAGATTTATAGATAACGACAATAATAACTTTTCACAATTAATCGTGTATGGAATGTTGGGTTCGCAATACCCCTGATGCTAATTCATTACTGGTTGGGTATGGACGGCCACGTTGTAACTTGATATCGAAATCTTAATTCCTTCTTTCCTTCATAGAAATAAGATAAACTATGAGATTAAGCACGCCCTAATTCTTAAGATAAACGTGAATTGGGACTATGAAAAAATAACAACGGTAGATCTGATTAACTTTATTCAAAAACAAAAACAGGACTATATTTCCGCAACACAGCCAAACAATTACATATGATTGAGAGTGAGAACGATTCGAGTTGTGTTCTTTGATCTGTGGTAATGCATCCCGGGCATTCGGGCCGAGATGCAGCGGAGGGTTGAGGGTGCGAGGGCGGCCGCGCGCGTCGATATGCATCGCTGGCCGGGCACAATCACTGCCGTCATCATTACATCAACAATTCTATGTAAGTCGCCATTCCTGATGCATACGTATGAATTCGCCGTCGCATACGGATTTCAGTTTCAACGTTCAGTGAATTTATGTATGTAAATTTAAAATTCGATATTGGTATTCGGAATCTCTCTAAAGAAACGCTAAATTGGTATTTTATTGAAATATTAATTGAAGGATGTATTGAACCAAAAATAAACATTGATAATTTAATCATTTAATTTAATATTTAATGACGATTACTAAGGACTGGGAATCAATTTGGTTTTAACCCACAGATACAGCCCAGTGAGTTTCTCGCCGGATCTTCTCAGTGGGTCGCGTTTCCGATCTAGTGGTAGATTCTGCGAAGCACTGCTTTTGCTAGGGGTAGTGTTAGCAACGTAGTCAGGTTTGAGCCC
The DNA here is from genome assembly GCF_030269925.1 of Bombyx mori. Taxonomy (NCBI): domain Eukaryota; kingdom Metazoa; phylum Arthropoda; class Insecta; order Lepidoptera; family Bombycidae; genus Bombyx; species Bombyx mori. The sequence continues at coordinate 9,328,201 of NC_085116.1, read as the reverse complement.
CGTGAGCTAATTTACTCGTTCGATAACGCTGGCATAGCCCTTTAAGGCTACCAGCATAGGTAAAAAAGGGAATCAGCTTGCAGTGCAATACGAAATGAAACCGTACAAGTATTTTAGTTTTGTTTATATTAACGACTCGCGAAATTCGAAGACAAAATATTGCACTATACAAATTCTAATATTAATTACTTATTATTACTCGCGTGTGTAATTTATATCTGAAGTATGAGTATTTCATAAAAAAAAAAACGCTGCACAATAGGCCTAAAGAGCACACGAGAATAAAACAAAATATACTTGTAGTAATACATATATTTATATCGTAGCTATCTACTTCATTTCGTATTTACATTATTAAACGTTTCCAACTTATACGAAACGAAAATATGACAAAATAAGCCATGTTAAGTAAATAATTCTCTTTTTGAAAGTACTTTGTGGAATTTCAATCTTTTTATCAATGTAACTTTATCTCCTTTGAATTTTCCTAAATAAAAAAATCTCGGTTTTGATGTAATCTACCTAGAAACATCATTCAGTCCCCTCCTTTAACTTTCAAAGCAATAAACGTACTGTGTACTTGATCACTTCTATTAAAATTCTTGGAACGATAATTGGAAAGATAAAGTGATAACGTTAACGGGAAGACTTAAGTTTCCTTGAAAATTGAATCTAGTCGGCACGCAAATATAACTAAGTTCAACAGGTTGGTCCAATAAAACGACCAAGTTTCTGATTTCAATGAAACCTTTCATAGAACGACAGAAAGATATTGAAATTATTTCTTGTGGATTTAATTATTATTTCAACTGCATAAGCTTGTTTACTTTGTTTGTATTTTCAATGAAATATGATTTGATTTATGATTACTTATCGTAATCTTTTTAAAATATTTATAGGTAATATCTTAATTACCATTATCCTTTGTATTTAGTTGGCTTACCTTTTGCAGCAGTTTGATGAAGTCAGGTAAGTGTTGCGGTTGTGTCGTTCTGTTTCGTATGTGGCGCAAGTGGCGGTGGTCGGTCGGTGGGGGCGCGGCGGGTGGCGGCGGGTGGTCGTGCGACGCGCCGTGTCTCCGTAGCGGCACTACCGCGCCCGTCGCCGCCGCCGCCCAGCGCCGCCGTCCGCCCCACGCCGACCAATTCCATCCCGTGATTAATCGCCCAGCCACCTGCGGAGCCTTTTGTATATCGTTAATGTGTTCGGTTTCGTAAACAATTTTGAATAACAATGAAATAAGAATTTGGGTCAATATCTACGAGTATTACATACTTCACACACACAATTAGTTCAGATCAGAACAAATTCTTTTAATGTATTTACTTATATTACAATTTTTACTTCAAATACGCCCATGTCATTTTTAAAGTTATCAATACATCCTAAATAAATTGACAAACTTCTTAATGCCTATTTTTAATAAGTTAAATATTCAGATTTGTTAGTCAACTGGAAAGGATAGTAGATAGACACTTCTCAGGCAATGTAGTTTTTCCCAGAAAAACGATCTAATTATTTAAAATAAATTTTATGCGTGTGTTTGTTTGTTTATCTGTGTTCTAAGCGGTCGGAGATCTTTATTCTATTATCTAAAAAAGAAAAATTATAATAGAATTATAAAAAATAATAATAGATGTAGTTAGAATTCGTTATGAATAATTTCAATAGTGAGTTATTTAAATATCATCTTCAAAAATCATCTTAAAATTTCATCTGATTAAAATATGTTGATGTCAGATTCCTTAAACGTAAACAAAAGACTACAAACATTAAGCGTGCTTCCGTTCGAACATTCTGCAATTCAGACAACAAGACGCCGGAAGGCACCGGTGGAAAAATATGTCTACGGACCTTCCAGTGACCGGATGGAGCGGGCAATGCAGAATAGGATGAAGACATTAAAAAAAACAGTAGATAAACTCATTGGCTCTGATATTTCATTATGGCTACAACATCTCGATGCTTGAATACAGTACCTAAGACATGCCGATAGAGCCCAGAAAGTCGATTTACCTGAGCTGTTAAACCAACTCAAATTATGTTCTCCAACTTTTATTTTGTTAAGACTAAAACGGGAACGTTCGTTTCGCTCGCTAAAAACTAGTTAATTATTAAAACACTTCTACCTCGTATATTCACATGGACTCGTTTTGCACTCATGCGAAATTAATTAGACCCCTACCTGAGCCATGTCACTAATACAAACCACTCGTCGTAACTAAGTCGTCATAAGGAATATTGAAACAACTTGTACTACAATAAGTAATCCCAATGAGTCGGTCGTTTACTTTGTGCTAAGATGACACACATAAAAGCGAATAAAACATATTTGCTGTATTCTGTATTTTGTCCTACTCGCTTAAATTTTCAAACATTTTTTTTATAAAACCCTGTTCTAATCTAATTTAATCAGATATTTAGCGTTCGTGGCTTTCTTGATCTAATGCCCATTGTGCTTGCATTGAGTGATGCGACTATGTTTGAGTAAACAGCAGGTACTAATTTATATAAATAAATAAGTTCCAAATAGCGTTCACGAATGTTTTTCACGAAAAAGGAATACCATCGTGTAAATAAACCGCCAAAATAAATATTTTGCAAAATCACTAGTCCGTAATGTCAGCGCGGGAGGTACATATAAACATAGCACTTATTTCTGTTGCAAAGCAGTTGCGTTTTGCGGCTTAAGAAAGGCAAAGTTGTTATATGAATGAGACTTCGAACAGTCTTTAGGATGTAGTGTTCAACCTACGTTGTTCGTAGGCGACAGCAATCGCTTAATATCAGATGAGCCGTAAATTAGCTAGTTCACCTTAGCTTCTAAAAATATACTTACTGGGTGGAAATCAAGCCCTTCGAAAAACGAACAAACTTGGAAGATTATTATTGCGATCTATAATAAAATCTTCCACGTATTAATATAATATAAATATAATAGTTACAAATAATTAACAACACAAATAATTAACATATTTTCAAACCTACAAAATTATAATTTGCGTAATTACTGGTGGTAGGACCTCTTGTGAGTCCGCACGCTGCCTATTTCTGCCGTGAAGCAGTCATGCGTTTCGGTTGGAAAGGTGGGGCAGCCGTTGTAACTATATTGAAACCTTAGAACACATATGGATGGCGGCATTAACGTTGTAGATGTCCATGGGCTTCGGTAACTACTTAACACCAGGTGGGCTGTGAGCTCGTCCACCCATTTATGCAATAAATAAAAAAACCTATAAAATCACGATCTACACCCTGTATTTAATAGCAATCTATATACAGTGTGTTCGGTCCTAGAAGACCGAGACTTTAAGGGGTTTAAATACAATCAATTTTATCGACAAATCATCCATCAAACGTCCATAAACATGGCAGTTCTAATTTTTTTCCGAACAGGTGCGTATGTTAATTTACCAATATGATGTCTTAGAAACACAAAGGGGATCTCATTTGTGAGCTGTTAAAAAAGCAACAATAAAAAAGCCACAATACTAAAATAGACAAAAAGTATCAGATAACACCACTTCAAGTGACTCCACATCAATATCCTATTAGGCTATTACGTCATTTCTGACGTTACGGCCTGCTTCTACTATCGCGCGAAGAGCCAGATTTTGCTGGGCCTGCAACCTCACCCGCATACGCTGCGGGATGAGGTGATACCAGGCCGCAGCTGCGTACGTGATACAGGAACGGACATACGTCTTGTAAATGCCGAGCTGAATCCTGGCCGGCAACCTGGAGGCCTGTAAGGGTAAGGGAAAGTCTTCCCTTCCTCCGCCCCAACCCCTACATTCCACCCCCGAACGATCGGCCGGAATGGGAGACTTTCTCCCAGCCCGAACCTCAGCGACCTCTGGGCCCCCCTGGAAGATCCAGGTCGGTTGGCCGGATCAAAGTCCATATGACCGAGGCGCGGAATGGTAGGTGGGCGATGGGAGAATATGCCCGCTACCGCAGTTGATTTTTGTCTCTTTCGGGACACTACAGATGACTCCGAGTATGTTTTCTTTTCTTTTGGGATGAAAAGACTGCAACTGGTCTAGAAACTAGGGTGCTAGCTGGGACGGCTGAGTGAATTCAAAGGCTCAGCCAGTAGGAGAAGTTTTGCTAACAACAGCCCTAGCGCCCCCAGACGAAGCTCAAAAGGGCAGTTGCTTTGTGAGTGCCTCTTGTGCCGGTTCGGTCACTTTGTGAGTGCCGATCGCGCACTGAGACTTTCCGGCGAGAAGCACAGTGTCACACATAATTATTCACCTAGGTATTCAGCGAATATTTCGCCAATCGTCTAAATGTCGCAAAATACAATGTAGGTACATTGTACACTTATCGATAAATAACCGGTCATCGTTCTCGTCGAACCCGTCGCCTGCGACGAAGGGCTCGACGAGTAAATTAACCCTCAGACACAGCCCACTGAGTTTCTCGCGGGTCTTCTCAGTGGGTCGCGTTTCCGATCCGGTGATAGATTCTGCGAAGCACAGCTCTTGCTAGGGTTCGTGTTACCAACGTCGTCAACTTCGAGCCCCGTGAGCTCACCTACTAGTTAAGGTTACGCTGAAATAGCCTCTCAAGGCTCTCAGCTTAGGTAGGAAAAAAAAAACTAAACAACAAAATATACATACATACATACATTTACACATACCCCTCCTGACTGAGCTCGTGCTCGCCCACCTGTCGGAAAGGCCTTCGGGCTACCAATAATCCTTGCTTCATATAAATAAATACATTTGGACACATGCTGAAAAACGCTTGACAGACTCCCTTTAGGTAATAGAAGTTGGCGACGTTGTTTGTTCATTCTGCTTAAAATTTGATCGTGCTTTAATTAAATTTAATATGGTTAAAGACAAACAAGTTTAGTACCATTTTCTCTTCTGTTGGTCAACGTTTTTTTCTTTTTTTTTCCTTGGTGACAATTGACTAGCTTGAAATATGAACCAAAAAACTAAAGCATGTTTAATTTGCCTCTTTTACAAGAAAAACAAAGCAAATAAAAAAAAATATAAATACAAAAATTAAATGTATAAAAATATCCTGTAACATCAATGATCGTGAATTAATTACAAAATTTTTAATAATGTACTAGTAAAATTTCATTTAAATTAAATGTATGGTCGAACACCGCTATTTACTGTGTTTTAAAGTACGGATTACACTTAAATATTAACCTTTAAGTAGATAGGATTTTAAGGTTCTCAAAATCACGTGTCTATTCGTCTTCATAGCTTGACGTAACCTTAATAACTTGAAATTGGGTGGCGGCTCGGTAAACAATCTCCTGTAACATGCGCTGTCAACTGATAAGACCATGAATGCTGGAATTGATTTTCAATTCATTTTAGTACGTGGAAGTTATTAAGTTTCTTTTAAAAATTTACTGATGTATGTCGTGATAAAAGCCCTAGATTACAGAGCGAGTACTTCCCCTTCCAGTCAATAGTCATTACATTTTGGATTGTTTTTCTTTCTCATTTCTTAAGTGATATCAATTTTTTTGTCATTATACCAGAATTTTTCAGACTCATTGACAAGCTTCAGAGAAACTGTAATATATTTATTTTTACGTAGATGGGTAAACGAACTCACGGCCGTTTGGTGGTTATCGGAGTCTGTGCGCTTAATGCGAGTTTTTAAACGTTCTCGATAGCGTAAAAGTTAACTCAAATTTGTATGGAGTCGGAACGTTTACCTGCGTTTGCCACTACGGGCGCTGTTCCAACTACATACAAATTTGAGTTAACTTTTACGCGATCGAGACCGTTAAAAAACTCGCACTCAGCACATAACCAACACAACGTGAATGTCGCCACCCCCTTTGAGACCGGAGGGTAGAGTTTCAATTGTATTGTATAATAGCTAACTTCTAACCAAACTTTCTAACCAGAACGAATGACTGCTTCGCGGCTGAAGTAGATAGGTAAGAGGTGGGACGCCGTGGTGTCCTTCTGCGAGGACGTGATGTCGCAGAAGGAAACTGCGGAACGGGAAAGGGAGATCTCGACTCCCTTCCCCGGCCGCAGAAGGCGCACCGGGCGCAGAAGAAGGGCGGACAACTCCCTTTTCCGCCCCCCATGAATGGGTCCAAGAGCGAGGGACTTGGGAAAGCCCTCGCCCCCTATTCGATGGACCTGAGACGGAGGCGCGTGCGGGTGTCGGCGCGTGCCTCTGAGGCGATGCACGGAGTAGGTGAACGCCTCACCTCCCCGTGCAGGAGACGAGGCCTGGACAGACCAGGCCAGCACTGGTGTGGGGCTGCGGAAGAATTTGGATTCCCGCGGCCCTGCGTGCACTTGTGGGTGGACACCGGGGTGGTTTTAGCCGGTAGGAGTCCGGCACGCCCCTCCGCCTTTCCCCAGGCGGAGGTAGTCCATGAGGACTTCACCCCGAAAAAAAAAAAAAGAAAAAAAAAAGATAGGTAAGTGGTACCTACCGATGTGGACATTGAATACGCCCTACCTCCATTAAATACTGGTTGGCTATCACAGACGCTGGTGTACTCAGAAAACGATGCTGTCCATCCAGTAAGGAAATAAAACGACTCACCGCAATCAGAGGATCTTACTTATAATTATGTTAATTGGGTCGCCTGATGTTAATTAGATCTAAGGAGCTTAACGTAAGTTCGTCCGGCTAATAATCAGTAGATACGGGTATACGACTTCAGCCTCATGGAACTAAGATATCATTTCCCTATCCGTTCATATCTGATTACCAAAGTTCTCGAAACCTTGTCTCAAGATTGGCGGAGTTTAGTTATGGTGTCTATGGACTCCGATAACAGATCCAGATGAGCTACGGGTTCTAGTAGGTATCTTATCCATTTAATATTAATTGAAAGTGAATTTGTTTGTTAGGTTTTCACATTTTAACTACTTGTGCGATTATCACATCACGAAATATTGCATACACATCATCAGGAGTACATTAAAGGACATAGGATAAGTTCCCTTATTAAAGAGAGCGAAGCTGCGATTGACAGCTATTGTAATGATATGTGCTAATTTCAGTTTTTTTGGACTCTTAATATTTTTATTTGTAAAATTTCAATAGTGAAATAAAAATGCCTACCTGTTACAAAACATTTTTTTGTTTTTCTATAGCGTTTGTGGCGGTGATTTCATCGCAAAATAAAGTATGTTATGCGGAAAATCATGTTTTATTATATATTTTTTATTGCATAGATAGGTGGACGAGCTCACAGCCCACCTGGTGCTCCCATAGACATTTGCAATGTAAATGCCGCTACCCACCTCGACATATGAGTCTGGAGGTCTCACTATAGTTGCAATGGCTGATTTTCATGTTCACGTAGCAATGATAATAAATAAAAACATACTTTTGTGTTAAATTTATTAACTATCTGAGACATTATAATAAAAAATATAATAATATATTAGACCGGAATTAAATTATATACAAAGAAATATAGATCACTCGCAGGAAATTGCAGCATTCTTCAAGCACATTTTTAAAACATTTCAAAAATGATCCTGGTCAAACTTATCGACATTTGAGCCAACGCTTCATTTATATGTCCAAACACTGACTCATATTTTATTTTATATTTCTGTCTTCCTTTATGTATGTAATAAATAATATAATAAGTAGTCATCTCTCATTATATAAAAATAAAATATCAAGTGTATGCAAGCAGTGGGACCAAGCTGTTGGCTCGTATGTCGAAAAATTATATTTTTAAATAAATAATATTCAGCAACCTTATAAGTACCTTTATTTTATACCAAAATGTTTCAAACAATAATAAAATTGTTAATTATTTTTCATATACAATCATCGATATATAATGGCACTACACATTATTTTAATTCACCACGTCTGTATGCAGAGACGACCGTAATAAGATCATGAAAGATTCGCAGGCAATATAAAATATAATTAAAATCTTGCTATTTATTTATTTCACAATCACTACTTCTACTGGCAGTGATGAAGCAAAAATACAAAGTTTACCCGCTGAGAAAATTAAAATATTTAAATTTTTCATTTTAAGGATTTCTTTTTTCTTTTGTAACAAACTTTAATGATATATAAATTAATTTTGTGCAGACTAATCACTAATTTCATACAACACACACACAGACATCGAAGTATAGAAGCGTTTATTAAAATGTAATGAGATAAAGACCTCTCTTGGCGACAAATTAAATACTACAGCAAAAGCAAAAGCACGGTAGAAAAAAATTGTATATAATAATTAAATAACCATAAGTACAATTATAGTCGCTTACATGCCTCAAAGATTGTTGAGGTTTACGTCAATATTTAAAAAAACGTTTACAGTACAGTATACTGTATATGTATAAAGTAGCTTTAAGACTAGATTTTCTTTTCTTTTGAACAAGTCACGTGTAAAGTAAATTTTCCCGAAAAAAAAAGAACACGAACAGTGTTGTTGATAACATTAAAATCATTATCGATTTAATATTTTACGTTTTATTATTTCACGGAACTTAACAGTACAAAATAAGATGTCGCACGGGGTCAGTGACCTCGTGTGATACGGGACGTTTGCTTCATACTTATATCATAGCAAAATATTATTCAGTTTAGGTTAACATACCAATTTTTTTTACTATTATTTCTGGAATATTTACCTTATATTCTGTATATTAATGAATATACAATACATTAGTCATGAAAGCAATAGTTTTTCCTACAGGAAACGAATAGACAGTAAGGCACAGATTAAATATAAAAACGACATTTCTTTAAAGGCACACTTTTAAGGCAACTCTTTTGATGTTCGCCGGCATCTAAAAGCTTCAGCTATACGTCACTATAAAAATACTAGAAATGTATGGCGCTCGGAATAAAGATCGTAATTGAACATTTACATCCTATCATTTTGTATTAGTACATAAAATACAAAAGAACAGTTTACGAAGGCACACTTTTATTTTCCGGCGTAAGTTGGATTCTTGAACGTCGACGTCGCTTGCTTGTAAATCGGATTCTCGCCCTGAAAAAAAACACCACATATTTATTACAAAACAATGTTTATGTTAAGAATCAAAATTAAATTATCATATATGAGAAATTAATATATAACATAAAATATTGATTTCTGCCCATGCGGATTGGTATAATTGTTGTAGTCTAGTGACGTTCCGGTCTGACGCGCAGATCAACCGTTACACAGACGCTAAATTTGAGACTTCAGACTAATTACACAACTCTACAAAAAAAAATTCGTTCTTTGTCGTAACGTTTATAGTAGGTTTTTCCGGTTAATTATTCACAAAAACGAAAATAAAATACCTTTTTTTGGTATATGGTTTGCTTTTGTGATAGTTATAGTAATAATACTCATTTTTAATTTTTTTTATAAATTTTAATTAATTTTAATACTTTCAAAAAAATCGCGCTATGAGAGTGGGGTGTTTACGTTTACACAGTGCCACTAGATGACACTCGAGTCATAAACAACGATCAGGTGTTTCGTACAAGCCCAGAAAATCTTAAAATTTCACAAAAGTGTAAATACGATGCTGATGCATTTTGTTTCATATGTGGTCAATTTATTAAAGTTCAAAGCAAACTGTTACATGCCATGTATTTTTTTTCCGTCTAATTACGATCTAAAATATCGAAATTTTATGCTTTGGAATCAAAGTAAAATTTGGTGTTGACCCGTGTTATTTATCTCAAAGAAAGCGGCGACATTCAAGGTATGTGTCTATGGTACAGGTTTACATCTAACCTCTCTACGCCAATTAAAAGTCGCTTACCGTATCCCATTTGGCCATCATACGTTCCTTTTCGAAGCGTGCGAACTCGCGTCGGTCGTGTATGGTGGTGGCCATCTTCCATAGCATCAACAGCGCCAGCCCGACCAGCACTATGGCGGCGATCACGCCCAGGACTATACCCAAGATTGGTACCTAAGAAAATAAAAAAAATTAACACTCGTACTACTATTTATTTTTTCAAACTAAAATGATGTTTACCACGAAGAGTTAAGGAGAGTTGCTTCCTGAAAACTATTTTAAATCGAGAGACAGAAGAAATACATTATTAAGCTATGCAATAGCTTTTATCGCGGGCTTTGAGCGCGGCGACCGAAATCATGAAATTCCGTAACGAAAAAAACCTTACACCCTCACTCCGCCTTCTATGTAGCTCGCGTTCAACACATTCACACGTTGCGCTTGTGTAGTGTTTGTGAATAAGCGCGTGGCGTGACGTCACACTGCATGCGCATCATGAAAAATCTGGCCATCTCTCTCTCGCGCGGTCTAGCTTATGAGTGTGAAGGGGACAGTTAATGTTTTGCTTTTATTAATGTTTAATATAGCGTGGTCTTGTTTTATTATCGTTTTAATATTAAATTATCATTGTCTAATTATGATTGCATAAGTTGATAAAAAATGCTTTGCAATAGCTTTACCGCGGTAGTTCCCGAGTGCCACACGTTTTTTTATTTATTTATATAAAAAATGATAAAAAAAATCTTCTAAAAATGAAATGTACACACCTTTTTAGGGCATTCTCGTTCCTTCTGCGCCCTGATGACCACTTTCCGAGTGTCTTGGTAAGAATAGACGTACACGTACAAACAGTCCTCGTCGTCGTAGAAACTGCACAAGTGCTCGTTGAGAGTTTCGTTGGCTGCGGAAATTAACATCATCATAATTATGTCATTTAAGAGAAAAAAAAGTATAGTATAACATGCGGCTAAAATCGGAACTAAAGCGCCACCATTTTGTAAAATGTAATTGACAATTTGTTAAATTTGACGTTTTGTTAAAATCAGTTGAGGTGACTTGAAAAATACTAAAAACTTTATGTAGAAAACTAATGTACATAAATAATTCAATTTAAAAGCTATGAATTACTAATTTAAGTCTTTTGATTTGGATTGTTTTTTTTTGCTTTGATAGTTGGACGAGCTCACAACCCACCTGGTTTTAAATGGTGGAACACTGAGATATGAGTTCTAAGGTCTCAGTATATTTACAACGGCTGCCTCACCCTTCAAACCGAAACGCATTACTACTTCACGGCAGTAACGGGTATCTACCCGTGCGGACTCACAAGAGGTCCTACCACCAGTAATTATAATAATTGTTGTTTTTAATAACATAGATAAAAAGAATGCAAGATGTTAATGTTACCTTCGATCCTGCCTTCCTCTATGATCGGCAGGAGCGCGCAATTGCCGCAGCCGTCCGTGTCGGGGTTGTACTTGGGGCCGCGCTTGTGCACCTCGCAGAGGACGCAGTCTTTGAAGTCTCCGCAGTGGCCGGGGCAAGTCTGTTTTTCATGAAATATATTTAATGTTCAACAACGGATTTTTTCCCCTACCTACTCGGTAGCCTAAGATGCTATTCCAGCTACGCCTGAACGGGTGAACGACGGATAGTTTTCCCAATTAGATCAAATACAATCAAAGTTTTGTGAGCCCGATGGGATAGTTATATAACTATGTAATTATATATAACTAGACGTACTCGCCCGCTTCGCTAGTTATTTAAAATTAACATTATTATTTATTGTCATTATTATTAGGGAGTTCAACACTCATATAAATATTAGCCTATCTATTATATACATGTATTTTCTACCCGGATACCAAGTTTCAAGTCAATCGGATGCATGGTTCAGTAGTTATAACGGAACATCCGTAAAAACGACTGTAGATTTATATATTAGTATAGATATAATAATACTGATTGTATTACGACGGATGCTATTTCGTGTGCGTAATTGAGCTCAATCAAAATAATTGCTACGAATCGAATTTTAAAACACCATTTACTGTTTTCTGTGTTGTTCATACTACAATAAACTGGTGAATTATTGATTTTAATTAAATAAATTTTCTTGAAATAATGCCATAAAAAAATTGTACACTATGTTAACGCGTTTTGGGTTTTATATATTTCCTTTTATTCGTTCGACTTTCACACAATAAACCTTGACCGGATCTCATGAACAATTATTTTTTTCATCACCAGTCTGAGTTATCTATCGTAATAGAATGTAATCCCATCCAAACACCTTGTTAAACCTGTAATGGACCAAGCCAAAGAGGGCCTCTACTACATATTGATCGAGACGGACATGTCACTGGACATTTTGCATACGTCTGTGATAACTTTTTTCTCAAAATATCTTTCAAATGTCACTCTGTAAACGAATCATGTAATTCGAGAAAGGAAAATAAGTTGTCTTCAGAAGCTTATGAGTTGACTTTAAAAAATATAATTTATCTCCAGGTTTTTTCCTAACTAAGTCGCAGGCAGCCAATCCAACCCAATTACTCACGGACCGGTAGGTGAGCTCACGGGCCCAACCTAAGAGAATTTTCTAACACTAGCCCTGATAAGAGCAGTGCTTCGCTGAATCTACGCAGGGAACTTCCCTTACAATATGCTCTCGAGTAAAATAAAAAACTTATTTTTTCATCCGAGAGCGAACTATCTAGTTTAGTTTGTAGTGAAAACTACGAAGGTTTTTCACCATGTGAGTTTATTTCCTAGGTAGACAGACAGACTGAGTGATCAAATTTGTTTTAAAAATTTTATTGCCCTTATGGGCAGACGAGCATACGGCCCACCGGATGGGGAGTGGTTACCATCGCGCATGGACGTCAGCAAAGCCAAGGGCAGAGCCAAGCCGCTGGCTACAGTTAAAACTTGTATTTGTACGGAGTTATTCTGGACATGTCGCTAACGACATACGCTAAGCGTAGTCCTCGTTTTTGGTCAAGTCTCTTACATTCCATGACAGACATTGCTACAAGTGCCTTCATATGTTTAAAGACGCGGCTGAAGGCGCGACACACACTTTTCAAATTAAACAATAAAATGTATACTCACTGGGCATTTCTCGCAGTACATTCCAGAATAGTGTTTGTCGTCGTCCACGTTGCACACGCACTGGCCGCACACACATTTGCCGTTGCCACTACAAATCTTGTTGTTCTCTATAATCAAACAAATTCTAAACTTTAATACGCCCTATTACGACCAACTTTTTATACAGGGTGTGGTACTAACATCAAGATACTACTAATGTTTTTAATACACGCAACACAACACAATACAAGTCTTGAGGAAAGGCGAGGGAATCCTTTTTTAGAGCTAGATTTAACTCTGCCAATGCCGGTCCCAAGTCCGGATGACAATAGAGGAGGGTTGAGTTGGAATTCGACCTTTCCACCATAAAACAGTCAACGCCGAATGTCGGACGGCGGTTAACTATTCGCACCCAAATAAGGCTTCAGCGGTCTCGAAGAACTAAATCACTTCCAAAAGCACTTCCGTGGAAAGATTCCCGCATCCAGATGGGTGGACGAGCTCACAGTAAACTCACAAGATGTCTTACCATCAGTAAAGTAGGTAAATTAGGCATCATGATTTCACTAGATGTCGCTCACATTAAATATGATTATGATTTTGACGGGTTATCGGGTGGGGTAAGAGTGAGCCCACTTTTTTTTTTTTTTTTCCTACCTAAGCTGAGAGCCTCTCAAGGCTATTTCAGCGTAACCCTAACGTTTGTAGATGAGCTCACGGGGCTCAAACCTGATGACGTTACTAACACGAACCCTAGCAAGAGCCGTGCTTCGCAGAATCTACCACCGGATCGGAAACGCGACCCACTGAGAAGATCCGGCGAGAAACTCAGTGGGCTGTGTCTGAGAGTGTGAGCCCACCTGGCGACATGCACACTTTGGTGTCCTTGAGGCACTGGCAGGCGGGCCCGCCGTAGTCCGGCTCGCAGCTGCACTTGCCGCACACGCACGTGCCGTGGCCCGAGCACAGCTGCCCCTTGTAGCGGTCGCACGTGAAGTTGTCGCACTCGCAGAACGGGCCCGATATTACCTTAACAAACAAATTTTCTTTTTAACCTCTTTTTTTTTCTTACCTAGGCTGATAAGTCTTGAGAGGCTATATTTCCGTAACCTAACAAGTAGGTGAGCGCATAGGGCGCTAACCTGACGACGTTGCTAACACTACACTGAGAAGTTTCGGCGAGAAACTCAGTGGGCTGTGTCTGTGGGTTAATTTACTCGTAGAGCCCTTGATCGCAAGCGACGGGTTAGGTACATAAACGCACCGTTAATGGATCGGGGGGATCCGTAATGACGTGTTATGGGCGACGTTGACTGTTTACCATTCGATCCAGAGGATCGGGTATGTAATTCCCGGCGGTCACGACAAGAGGGTTTTCGTGATGTGCCGCCTTTTCAAATCCAATATCCTCGCAACCAGAGTTCGTTTGTTCGTCGTTGTTGTAATGAGAATCGTCGTCCAAAGCCAATAGTACCTTAGTGGGGTCTTCCATCTTGTTGCACTCGCAGACGCCGCAGATGCAGGTCCCGCGGTTGGAGCAGAGCGGGCTGGAGGTGGCGTTGGTGGGGCGGCAGCCGCGCTCCTGCTCGACGGACACGCCGCCCTGCGCGGAGCACTCGCAGCTCTTCCCGAAGCGGCCCGGGCTGCACAGGCACACGCCGCACGCCGACACGCCCTCGCCGCTGCACACCAGCGGACTCGCGTTGTACGCCTGGCGCCGACATCGAACGCGTTTACGATTTTAATTCAATAGCTAAACTTTAATCTCAGACAGACAGACAGAGTTCCGAATGAATACATACGCGGGAGCTTTAAAGTCACATCAATCACAGACAAAATGACGGAAAATCGCCTTAAATGTTATGGCCATATCATGAGACGGGACGAAGATCATGTGGTAAGATCAGGTCGCATTGGGCTTGCCAGAACAAAAGAAAGGTAGAGGCCGCCCGCCATCGACCTGGTGGCGAAACATCGAAAGAAACCTTAAGAAAGTCCAATTGCCAAAACCGACAACCCAGGACAGATCAGCCTGGCGCCGTAGAGTGAGGAGATCCGATCCCAGATAACGGGAACAGGGACGGATAGTAGTAGTAGTAGTAGTAGAATTCAGTAGTATACGGGATTTAGAGTATAATTAATAAATAATGTATTTATTATCTACATCTTTTGGCGTATTAGCTATGACGTCTCTCATACAGACATCAAGACAACAAGATTAATACACAGGTCCAAAACATACAGGAGGAAAAAAAAATTAAAAAAGAAAATAAAATTTTACGGATAAAAATTGTGACTTACGAAATGTCCCGGCCGTTCACAAGGACAGTCGCAAAGCAACTCCAACTCCACCTGTAGACTGTCCGATATACCCACAGGGGATATTTCGAATAATTGTTTCCATTTGTTTCGATCTTTAGGACATTCCTTCAATGTAATCTCTGCTGTGAACTCCACCATGTCTCCGACCTGTGGAAAATAATGCACACACTTTCTTGTAAAACAACATATTTATTTACGATTTTAAATTTATGTTTCAAATCGAAACCATCATCAATAGCGTATTCAACTGCTTTACGGAATTTTATAAATGTTCATTATCTTGTTATTAACATGTATTTAATACGGAAACATTTTAGCATTTTAACAAAACAATTTTATGGTTTACTAAATGGCACATGTGAAGGAGGCGACCGCTCCCAATGTCTATTAAATTTAATCTGTTAAAATTATCTATTAATGTACTTTTTTTAGGTTAATCAAAAATAAATCAAAGTTCATATTTAAAAAATCCAAGGTCATTATTTATTTTTATTACATAGATGGGTGGACGAGCTCACGGTCCAACTGGCGTTAAGTGGTTAACGGAGCCCATAGACATCTACAACGTAAATGCCGCCACCCAACTTGAGACATATGTTCTAAGGTCTCACTTTTAACAGTACAACGGCTGCCCCGCCCTTCAAACCAAAACGCATTACTGCTTCACGGCAGTACTAGGCAGGGTGGTGGTACCTACCCGGGCGGACTCACAAGACGTGCTACCGCCAGTAAAATAAGTAAGTTCGTCTATTTTCTGAGGACTATGACTTTTTGGAACCAATTATAGCGTTTACTTTGACATTAAATCAGTATGTAACAGGACAATCAATTAAAAAGAATTAATTTAGAATTTGAATTTATTAAATGAGACATGTTATTATGTACCTTGAGTCCGTCACATTTATTTGTTTGCACGAGATCCTTGCCGCCGAGACACGATGAGTAATACACAATTTGAACGGCGTCACTCGATGAGTCCTTCATTTCAACGGTTGACGTAATTTTCTGTAAAACAATATAAAGTCATAACGTTAATAACACGTCCAGGAATTTAATTTTATTTTTGAATAAAATAATTTAATTTTTCCTCCCATGCGAGCTTACTGCTTAAATGATGTTATGTGACATCAGGAGTCGATGGGCATCATAACGTGAACGCCGCCGTATATCTTGAGGCATGAGATCGAATATTCAATTGAACTTAATTTCAGGTTTTCAAGCTTGATTAATAAGCAGGTACTATTTATGCCATCTTTCAATTTCGTATACTAGATGTTCCCAAAAAACCTCTAAGCAGCGTACTCACATTGTATTGCTCCCGTACGAGATCGACAACGTTGTCGGAGTCCTCACTGAGGATGCCGCTGCTGGACCCCTCGATGTGTTTGCTCAACTCTTCGTACACGCTGATCTGTTCGGCTGTTACCGCGAATATCACGTTTATAGCATTTTTTTTCACCTGAAAATATTTTTATAATTACAATTCACTGAATTTAACATCAATGTTTAACGAAAAAAATATTGTTTTTTGCATGTACGGCTAACATCTGCAATGATCTCAAAATGTTTCTTTTAAATTTAGAAGACAATTTTTCTTAATTGACAGTTACTTCCGCCACCAGATTTGAATAGTCTCTAAATATATTAATATATTTATAAATAAAAATGAATTGCTGTTCGTTAGTCTCGTTAAAACTCGAGAACGGCTGGACCGATTTGGCTAATTTTGGTCTTGAATTATTGGTAAAAGTCCAGAGAAGGTTTAAAAGATAGATAAATATGAAAATGTTCGAAATTAAATAAAAATAACAATTTTGTTTTCCCTTTGATGTGTCCCCCGTCGGACGGATTCCTTTTGTTTGTTTTAAGTATATTTTATACAAAAGTTTAGGTCTTTTATTTATCGATTGAGGAACTACGAATTCTGCCGGGTCAGCTAGTATATTTATAAGTATGTATTACATTTAATTCAAATACTTTATTCGATATTCCTGTTTGTTTAAATTATTGTGAATTCCTTTCAATTGTTGTCTCAAAAATCAATTTGAGTATTGTGCCACTCACATATCTTTTTCAATTAAAAAGTATTTAATCGCAAAAACTGAACATACTTTCAGGTTGATCTGTGAAATACTGGGGTAATCTTGAAGGGTCGAGTGTGTGTAAGCGTTGTTTTCCATGTGACATTGGCCGTCATTAGGCTGCACTATACCGCCGAGCTGAAAAATAATCAATAGATCATGTAAATAATAATAACATTAAATTAATTTCGTGCTGATGTTTTTTTTTACATTGGTAACGTCATTTCCTGTGTTAAGTAGACTGCGTTACACATTTTTCCTGGACACGGAATCCAATTGTGACGTCAATCACTGACGTCCAACGAAAGTGAGCGCGAAACTAAAGTTAGAACGAGTTTAAATCAATTAATTGTTTAGAAAAAGAACATTGCTCAGTTTATTCAAATAAATATTTAATAAAAAAAATTATTGCCCTTGTAGGCAGACGAGCATACGGCCCACCTGATGGTGAGTGGTTACCGTCGTCCATGGACTTCAGCAAGGCCAGGGGCAGAGCCAAGCCGCTGCCTACCGCTTAATACTCTCCACAAGCCTCGTTTGAAAAAGAACATGTCATAGCGCTCGGGAAACACCGTGGAGGGAGCTCATTCCATAGTCGGATGGTACGTGGCAAAAAAGACCTCTGGAAACGCACTGTGAATGAACGCAGTGGCTCCAGGTAGTATGGATGAACTCTACTCCGGTGGCGGGCGGTGCGAATGATTGATTCATAATTTATTAAAAAGCTAAGGCTTTTTCTTTTTTTTTTTGCAAAAGGTTTTTTTTCTAAACAATTAATCGATTTGACTTAATCCAACTACTTTCAAACTAACCTAGTTTATATTCAAAATTTTACTCGTGACCTCAGTCATGTATTTAACTTTTAGCATTGACCGTGCAAATTTCACGTCACATATTTTCTCTTGTCTAATCTAAACGAGCTCAAGCTCCACCTTATTCTTAATGTATGGTTGCGTCAGCAATGCTAAAGGAATATATCCTCAAACATATGACGCTCAGGGCTGTTTATAACCTTTATTAATAAAATATGTTAATCTTTGGATATATCAATCAAATATTTTCCATTTTATTATATCTATATAATTGAGCTATGCAAAAACGACGCGAATGTCTTCGAACGAATCAGCTGTCGTGAGCGAAGATCTTCACCAAGAGCGTATTAGTAAATTCTGTGAAGCACTGCTCTTGCTAGGGCCAGTGTTAGCAAATTCTCTTATGTTGAGCACGTGAACTCACCTACCCGTGCGGGCTTAGCTGGAATAGCCCTTTAGGCCTCATTCGTACGGGAGTTTTTTCAGCGCGCATTAAAAAAGCGTTCAAATAGAACAGATGCATTTATGTATATGTTCATACCTCAGCGCTTTTAAAACGCGACGCTTTTTTATTGCGCAGTGTTGCATTTTGAGCGCTAAGCGTTGGGCGTTACAGATTACGTCATAATAAAAGCGCCAATGCCGAGTTTTGACGCAACGTTTTTAAAACGCCCGTGCGAATGAGGGCTTAGGCTACCAGCGAATAATTTATTAAACAAACATCAGAATTATTTAATCAAATCAAATCAAAAAAAAAAAATTATTCAACTTAAATGAAAGTACATACTTGTTGAACGTCAAAAAGAACTACCGCCAATTCACAAAACTAGCCTCCGTCCTGAGAAGAACTGGCAAGAAACTCAGCGGGCATGTCTTGTTTCTCTTTTTTTTTTAATATTAGGGTTTTTTTAAATATTCATTTAAGTTGGGAGTATTTATTTAAAACATTACCTTTCCGTCCCCGGCGTAATGGAAGCCGGCGTCGGTCGAGAAGACGAGCAGCCGACGGGCCTGGTCCCTCCAGCCGATCTGTTGGCGGCACACGACCGCCTGCATGATCGCGTCGAACCCTCCTTCGGGCGCGTCCAAGTTACCAGAAACGTCCGCTTGTGCGACTGCTTTCTAATAAAGGATGTAAACAGTGACGATACATTTAAGAAAAAAAAAAAAAAAAAATTGTTGCGGGTTAGAGATGAAATAGAATAGAAATACTGTGGCGGGTAGCCATCATAAAACGCAAGATATTTGACAGGGACTTTTTGGTGGGAACGCGAGGAGTGAAGTTGTGTTATTTTGTTTTATTTTGTCTAGTTAGTGTTTCTTCAGATTTAAATGTGTAATAACGGTGGTTTATTAACTGTTTAGTATCTGTGAAAGTGCACAAATGTGGGAAAATGAAACAAAGCCACTGAACGTAACTTCTCGGGATCTTCTAAAAAGTCCACTGAAAAAATTTCAGTAAATGACCACCATTTTACTGAGATTATACTTCATCCCATAT
Organism: Bombyx mori; assembly: GCF_030269925.1. Taxonomy (NCBI): domain Eukaryota; kingdom Metazoa; phylum Arthropoda; class Insecta; order Lepidoptera; family Bombycidae; genus Bombyx; species Bombyx mori. The sequence continues at coordinate 9,308,661 of NC_085116.1, read as the reverse complement.
CATCTCATCTCATGTCATTTCATTTCGTTTTCATTTCACTTCAGGCCATGTTTCATAATAATCAACTTCATTTCATTTCATAATATCATTTTCATATAAAAAAGTTACGTCATTAAAATAAAAATAAGACTTGACCTTGACCTTGAAAGGTCTTAGTTACCAGGTCATAAAATCGACCGTCGGTCTACCGAGCAATATCACCCGCTCGGTGGAAGATCTTTCCTTTCGTCGTTTAAGTCTCCCCACAATACCATTTCTTAAACTATCAATGAAAAAATCATATTTATTGTATTTTTACTATTAAATAGCGAAGTCATTCGTAAATCGTCAGAATCATCGACATATCATACTAAGCCCAAAAATCACAATTATATAATTTTAATACAAACTTATGGCACTGTCTTAATACGTAATAGAACCAAACAGTATATGTTTTATTACATAGATTAAATAAAATTATGTGCATTAGCTGATATTACAAGTGAAGAAAACATGAAATTCATATGTTCCGAATAGAATTTTGAAAATTGAACTATTCTTGATTTAATAAATGCGAAAATTACACATTTAAAAAACACACGGGCCAAAGTATAAGTCAATTTTACAGAAGAGCAACATATTGATTAAAACGATTTGACAGAAACAGAAGACATAGCATCTTATGTGCACCATCAATAAATACTTATTTATAACTTTAGAACTTATGTGATAAGCAGAGAACTTCAAAATTTAATTGGAAATGTCTAAAACCAAATGAAAGCTAAGTAAGGCTAGTTCAGATTACAAAACCTCATCCCTACATAGAATCTCAAAAATTGTTTTTCCCATCATCCGTGCTGTTTATTAAACAAGTAAAAACAGTATTTAAATCATATTCACTTACTTCAAAGAAGTCAGTATCCTTACTGAGCGACATTTGATTGCGGAAACCGTAAGGCGCGGCGCAGTTGTCGCACGGAGAGATGAGACTGAAAATTGAAAATTCAATAAGCGATCCATCTTTACCACATCGACTGCTATGCAGGTCACTGGTACCGTAAATGGCGCAATGAAGTAATTATGTCGATTTCTGTTACTAAGCGGCTTCTTTTATTTGCTAATGATGTTTTAGTCTTTTAGGTCTTTTAAAAATTGACTCATTGTCAGTATCTGTTAACAAATTAAAGAGCGGACGGTTACCGTGGTATGGACATGTGATGCGTAGAGAGAAGATGCATGTAACTAGGAGATGTATGGTAATGGTAGTGCAAGATAGAGGAGGAAGAGGTCGACCGAAGAAGACATGGAGTGGGTGAATGACGATATGAGGAGAGAGAGGAGTGAGTGTTGAGATGACGGCTGATAGAAGAGAACGTAAGAGAAAAACTAGCTGTGCCGACCCCACCTAGTAGTATAAGGTGGAGAAAAAGAAGGGTCATTGTCAGTATCTTCCGAAACGTTTTTCCCAGAGTCTGCTTGATATTCTGACGCCTTAGTAATACAAATCGACATGATTACTTCAGTGCGCCATTTACGGCACCAGTGACCTACGTGGCAGTCAAAGGGCAGTGATTTTGGGAAAACGAAACTCAAACTTACTTCTTAGGCACCGTTGAAACATACGGCATAACGAGTTTGTCTACGAAAGATCCGAAGCCGATCCTAAAATTGGATGTCATGTTCCTCATCGTCGCCGAGAGCAGACTGCCCAAAGCACTGAGCTTCTCTTTGTCGTTCTTCATGGACCTACTGAGATCCATAAGATAGTACAGATCGACGGGATAATCTTGAGCCCGGGAATAGGCAAACGTAAGCTTTTGCATTTGATCTAAAAAAAAGAAGTAAAAAGTACTTAATTATATCTTGATTCAGTGATCGTAACATAATATTTTCATATAGTTCATACTCATTCTCATGAAAAGGAGTTGTCCTAAACGACTTGAACATCTTGGAGAGGAAGATGTTAGTGCAGAGATGACGTACTATATATACTTAGTCTGGCCATAAATACTGTTACAATGAAAAATGAACAAAATATTACATTTGAATTTGGAATTTTTTATTACATTACATTACATTAATTACATTTTTTATATGATTGCTCATTGAGTTTTCTCAGTTTGGCGCCAATACATTGTACAATATTTTGCGATATTAAAATGGAGTGGGGTGATAAAGAGAACCGAATCGCTGTGATTGCATTACACAAAGTATGTATGGAGCCAAATGCAATTTTTAAAACTCTCCATACGCTTGGTATTAGCAAAATGTTTGTGTACCGGGCTATTAATAAGTGCAATGAGACCTTTTCTGTTTGTGACAGAAAAAGATCTGGCCGTCCACGTAGTGTTCGTACGAAAAAGGTGGTCAAAGCAGTAAGGGAAAGAATTCGAAGAATTCCTGTCCGAAAGCAAAAGATTTTATTTCGGGAGATGAAGATAACACCTAGAACCATTTCGCGTATTTTAAAAGAAGACTTGCAGCCTATAAAAGACGTACTGGTCATTTCTTAACTAACAATTTAAAAGAGAATAGGGTGGTAAAATCGAAACAACTACTGAAGCGGTACGCAAAGGGAGGTCATAGAAAAATTTTGTTTGCGGATGAGAAATTTTTTACAATTGAACAACATTTTAACAAACAAAATGACCGTATTTATGGTCAAAGCTCTAAGGAAGCTTCCCAATTAGTCGACAGGGTGCAACATGGGCACTATCCGACTTCAGTGATGGTTTGGTGGGGTATTAGCTATGAAGGAGTGACTGAGCCATACTTTTGTGAAAAAGGTATCAAAACATCGGCACAAGTGTATCAAGATACAATTCTTGAGAAGGTAGTGAAGCCCCTTAACAACACCATGTTCAATAATCAAGAATGGTCCTTCCAGCAAGACTTGGCGCCTGGTCATAAAGCTTGGTCTACGCTGTCTTGGTTGGAAACGAACGTTTCGGACTTAATCATTGCTGAAGACTGGCCGTCGTCTAGTCTCGATCTTAATCCGCTGGATTATGATTTATGGTCAGTTTTAGAGAGTACGGCTTGCTCTAAACGCCATGATAATTTCGGAATCCCTAAAACAATCCGTACGATTGGCAGTGAAATTTTTTCCCATGGAAAGAGTGCGTGCTTCTATTGATAGCTGGCCTCAACGTTTAAAGGACTGTATTGCAGACAATGGAGACCACTTCGAATAAGCTTTTTATACTTTAAATTGTTTTATATTTATGTATTAAACTAACACACTGTAAACGTAATAAATGTTATTTACCATAGATTTTTTTTGTTTGTCTTTGTAACAGTATTTATGGCCAGACTAAGTAGAGTTGAATGGTAAAAGTGAACATGCTGCACTGACCACACATAGGACAAGGACAAGAAAAAGAAGAAGACATACTCATTCTCATCTGTAGCTTCACTCTCTGGGGCTTCATTTGTACGAGATTCCCGCCAGCACCAGCTGCACCAGCGGCACTCCCGCTGCCAGCAAATGAACTTCCCTTAGAGCTCATTGACTCTTCGTAAGTTGCCGAGCCTGTTGCCATTCCCATGCGACCCTTTGCTGAAGACAAGTAAATATTTAATAAGAATCCAAATAAACGTTATCATTATCGTAATATATGTGTCTTCAATATTTACCTCTACTCAAGTCTCTGTTATATGCAGGGTCGACAAACAGCTGATTGTCGGGATTGAAAATGTAGGCTTCATCGCAACCACCGGTACCGCCTTCCATTGCGGGATTAAAACATCGAGGTCCATTGAAGTCGGTGGCGAAGCACCACGCACAGCTGGGAGTCCGAGCGCATTCGCTACAGGTCGTTTTACTCGAGCAAGGATTCTGGGCAAGCAGCTGCTCTGCGTGTTGCGTAAAACACACGACCAACAGGCTCGCCCACACGCTTGCCAGCAATAAACTCGTTCGTTTTATGTACATTTTTTGTTTTCTTTTTCAGATCTAATTCTGTAATGAAAGTTTACCGTTTTCTTGTGAAATAAATAAAAAAAGTAAAACTTAGGAATGATTAAAAAAAAAAAAAAGTTTATTAAGGTATTATGTATGTCTTGTAAACTCTTGTATGAAAAAGTTAAAGAGGAGTAGGTTTCGAGGCGTTTTTTTTTTAACATTCATTCAAGATCTTATTGATCGACCAGATGGTGGCCCTGTGGGCGGACCAGACAAGAAAATGTGCCGCCCACATGCTTTCCATTATGTAGCATACTAAATCCACTAAGGCCAAACATACTATGCTGTAACACAACAAATTAAAATACACCAATGAACGAATTAATTACCACAATGAAGAATGAAACTGAACATGAAATTAATGCATAAATTTATATTTGCTGACAACTGTTTTCAGTTTTTTATTTTTCCCTACCTATTGACTGGTAGCCTAGGGGACTATTCCAGCTACGCACGGACGGATGGGTGAGATCACGGGCTCAATCTGAGAATGACAAATTTCTTTTACCGTGAAAGCAGCCGCAGTCTACATTTGTCAAGCCAATGTTGTAATAACAAACCAGAAACAGATACGATTAGGAGTTATTCTAACATGCATTTGTACGCTTAACCAAAATCAAATGCAATTCTTAATAGTGTTTTCTTACCGACAACTTTTTGTCTGCGCAACTATAGATGTTCGCACTACTTAAATAGATCAATAACAATGGTACTGAGTATGAAACTTATAACAATATGCAATTGAATATTTATAAGAATCAATTTCTAGGTACAATGAATAATATATTTTAACAGTTCGAAACTATAGCTTGGTTACTGATAGTGCTTTTAATTTCGAAATATTTTTATTTTATCTCGTTATAAGTATGATTAAACTTTGGATTATTAAGTTCTTTGTGTTTTAAATTCCAACTTTAGATTTTTATTGGAGATCACGACCAGACCGATGATCAGAGTTAAAGTACCACCTGACGTTAAGCAGTTATCATTGATTGGGTGACCATGACGCATACACACTGCGAGATTAAACTATCCATTTAGGTAACCGAAAACAAATATGAGATGTGCATATTTACCTATAGTCGTGGTTTGACTCCAATTTTCTCGAAACAACACAAAACGATGTAGTGATTCACATACTTAAAGACAAATCATTTGTTGTTGGAATTCATAAGGATATTAAAATCAAATAACCACATACAATATACTCAAATAAAAGAGTTCACGAATCTTGCTGTATTAATTAAGACGTTTCTCACAAGCACTTATAGGTTTAATGAGAACAATGACGAGATAAAGATACCCTTATCTGTGCCATTAAGTTTGCAAATAGACATCTGCGATATATCTGTTTCGAAATTAAGGAGTGCAAAGCGCGCGACTTACTCCCGCGCCGGATACACGAGTGACTAATGAACAGAAAATAACTTCGTCAGCGGTGATACAACGCGCGCCGTCACCGGTTCTTCTCGGAACGTTCGACATTGAATCAAAACTTAAATGCCCGAGTACTATTCTATGAAATTATTGACTGCCAATGAAGACCTACATAGATATTTAAACAACGATTTAGGTCAGTGTTTTGAATATAAGGATACATCAAACATATAATGTCCTCCACTAGGAATTGGTATTACCGTTTCACTTATTTCGGCCGTAAAATAATCATGGATTCGGTTAGGGGGTTACTGGAATCCTCAGTATGCCGTTTCCACTTCGAAACTTGAACCAAAACCTAAATTACATTTATTTTGTCTTATCTACTACTCTAAAAAGGTCGTTATTTGCGGCCGAAATGGTCACATGGAAACAAGGTTAAAATACCGTGCACACAAACAATATATCAAACCGAAATTGTTAATGCATTTTTTTGTTAATATTGTCTAATAAGTTAGCGGTGTTCGTCAAAATCATATCCATTCTTTCATTGCAGTACCGTTGAGATTCTGTCAATCTTATTTCGTTATATTGGCAACGACAATGTCATTATAGCATGGAGTGGAAGGCGCCGTCTGTGTGCATATACAAAAACGAAAACTGACTCGAATAAGGTTAAGGTAAAGCAATGGTTGCTGCACTGATATGCCATCTTTAATTAACACCTCGCCAAACATACTCGATATGTACTACAGAATTCTGAGTGTGGCGCAATTACGTCATTAGTCGTCGACCGTGAGTATATTATAAAGATGATTCAAATTAATATTATGAAAGTATTCAGGTATAGCTCCTTGTTTTGATACAAATTAATCATTATTTGTCATATCGTTTTGATCAGCCATGAACAAATAATCTATAGCCATCTATAGCCATGAACAAATAATTCTCGATTTTATTAAATGTTTATTATGGTAGAGCTTATTATCTATCTTCTATCTATAAAAATGAATTGCTGTTCCTTAGTCTCGCTAAAACTCGAGAACGGCTGGACCGATTTGACTAATTTTGGTCTTGAATTATTTGTAGAAGTCCAGAGAAGGTTTAAAAGGTAGCTAAATATGAAAAAATGCTCGGAATTAAATAAAAATAACAATTTTGTTTTTCCTTTGATGTGTTTGCACTGTGTCCAATGTAAGACAATTTAACAAAAGATAACGCGCGGGGTCTACGCTCCCGTATGACACATTGGCGCAAACCAGCCGACATGGTTATTGAGTGCGAACTTACGTGATAAGTACGAAGGGTTTGCCGAAATAAAAAATATTTCTTTTCTTTTTGTTACTGCAGAACTTGAACTAAATCGATTTTTAATGTTAAGTAAATTCTTCGAAATAAGTGCTATTAGAGTTATGATTCATTCACATTGTGTAATTATTTCTTTAATTGACTACTGTTCTTGAACAAAAAAAACGACTAAAAAATAACGTGACGCCTCATCAAATATTTCAATTCTATTTTAACTTTGAAATTGTTGTTACTCAAATATATAAAATACTTATTGACTCTTTTCGGCATAGCAGGGATACCTAATAATATTATTAGTATCCACAGATAACGGCAGCTATTGAAAGATTTCCATTTTATAGATGCATTTTTATATAAGCATTTTAAACACGCATTAATAATTAAGTAAAATGTGAACGAGGCCTTAAGTTATGATGCATGTAGTCGAGAAAAAAGTTTTTCATTTATCACAGACTGCCATCGTTTGCGACGTTATGATACTCATAGATAATTATTTATTTAAACGAAAACAAATGTCGCAATCTATAGCTTTTTTGCTTTGATCGATCTCTGCATGAAGAGAAACATACCAAAAAAGACTGTGGTTGTTAATACCAATATCAACTACTGCTTACATTCAAATAGACTAATACCATATTCATCTTACTTACACATAGTTTCATTATATATACCACAATTTTTTTTTTACGATTGAAATAAATAAGAACACGTCGCAACGGCTTAGCTGTGGTCCTGGGATTGCTGTGATTCATGGATATCAGCGACCATTAATCAACCACATCATCGTCATCAGGTCTTGTACTCAAAAAGCGTCAAAGGCAATGGATTTTTTAAAAAAATGTGTTGAAATCGGTGTTAGGTGCTCGGATGAATAAAAATATAGGGAAGCATTCAAAAGATAGACAAATGCACCAAAACGATACATCATTATTTCTTGTGTGAACATTTATAATGTACAACCTTCTGTTAGTTTTATAACGCTGTAAACTAAAGATAAAACGAATCTTTTCAATTCCATACTTAGAAAACGGTATATTCCAACAGGAGTCTACAACGCCCTACATTGCACAGGTATCCATATATCGTCAGTAACGGTAGAGGGTGGATCGAACGGGTCAATGACCGTTCCCTGTGCGCAAACAGTCGCGACGCCATCCAGACTTTTAATGTCTACAATTCTGTACGTCATGTAAACGTATAACCATAAACTAGTATGTTTTTCTTTTTTAAATAAGGGTTTTCGAAATTTAAACAAGCTTTGTAATGTATACATACGTTTTACTATCATTATCTAGTTTTTTTTAAATGGGTAAACAAGCATTAGCTCTCGGCTATTTTTCCTTTCAACCAATTGCTTCATAGCGTGCTTGATCTTTCATAGATACGCTTTATATTATATATTAGTCTTATATAATAGTCATTACTTAATTATTATTTTTTTGTCAGGAGGAAATCGCCGGACTTCCGCCCTTCACTGGGGATGGAGGGCGGGGCATGTCGGACTCGAACCGTATGTTCTGCCGTGTCCAAGTCGCAACCACAATCGTGGCACTCTGCCGTCGGCTCGGCTCTGATCCGGTGCAGGAACTCACCGAAGCAACCATGCCCAGTGAGCACCTGCGTGAGCCGGAAAGTGAGGCGTCCTCTGTCACGATTCACCCAATTCACAAGAACCGGGCGAAGTCGTTGTGGCCTAAAGGATAAGACGTCCGGTGCATTCGTATGTAGCGATGCACTGGTATTCGAATCCCGCAGGCGGGTACCAATTTTTCTAAAGAAATAAGTACTCAACAAATGTGCACGATTGACTTCCACGGTGAAAGAATAACATCGTGTAATAAAAATCAGACCCGCCAAATTATAATTTGCGTAATCACTGGTGGTAGGACCTCTTGGGAGTCCGCACGGGTAGGTACCACCACCCCGCCTATTTCCGCCGTGAAGCAGTAATGCGTTTCGGTTCGAAGGGTGGGGTAGCCGTTGTAACTATACTGAGATCTTAGAACTTATATCTCGAGGTGGGTGGCGCATTTACGTAGTAGATGTCTATGGGCTCCAGTAACCACTTAAAACCAGGTGGGCTGTGAGCTCGTCCATCCATCTAAGCAATAAAAAAAAAAAAGAATCGCCTCGACGAAGGATCGGCCATCCGCCTGGATGACTCCAGCACGGACCGCCGAGATTGGACCCTCCGCGCTCTGACCACACTGGGGCTGGGACGCGCCACGCCCCAGGCACGCAAGTTAGCCCTCCACTGATAGTCAGCGGCGAACGCCTCCGCCTCCAGGACCCAAGGCGGCGTCCCAGCCAGTACACACGCCGCCTCAAAAGAGATAGTGCGATAACCACGGATGACCCTGACCGCGGGTCATTACTTAATAGTGAAAAAAAAACTTAGAATATCTATGTTTAACCGAAAACTAATTCCAAGATATATCCCACCGACTTGATAAACATCAAAATGCTAATTTCACCCCACCTTCAGACATGGGGTTGAAATATCGATTGTTTTTATGTACTATGTATTATATAGTGCTGCCATTTGCGACAGAAATGTGCAAGATGTGGTACCTACAAGTACGATATTATTTTATTATCACAGATATCATCGATCATGAATACGGAACGGTACCTACTTAAAAAATAGTACTTGGCTACATCTAGCTACATTGGATTTGACCGATTGTCGCAGTAGACACTGGCTCCGCCCAGTAGTCTTATGCGTAAAACCACAAACGTTTAAGGTACGCGCTTAATTCGCTCCTGCCTCAGCTGGACTCTTTATTATGATTCACCCACTCCACAAGGTTAGAGCGTATCGCGTATCGTCTCCACAGTCCGTAATGTGTGTCAATCACATTGACAATCGACACAACTACAACTACACAGCTAACTACTAAAACAGTACTAAGAACTACAGCACGGGCTTCAGAGCTTGAAGCATCAGTGTCCTTATCACACTTGAGCCCGGACACGCTTGTCACGACAGGGCATATCTCCTATACATTCCCTAGACCAGCCGTAAAATCAATAAATAGCCGAGATCACGACTTCAGTGCGGGTCAAGAATAAAGCCACCCATTTCTTAAAGGGCCGAGATGCAGCTCACCTGATTGCATAAGAATTTTTTATCCAAAATCAATAACGGACTCATACAAGTACCCGAACTTTCCAATTAACCCTAATGCTTTGACAGTGCTATGATATGATCAATGCGGTTATATGCAGAAAATGATCCCTTCTTCAATCTGTGTCCACCCAATGAGTGTGAGTGAGTGTAGGACTCTTCATATGCACTCCATTCCTGCTAATGATGCAGCTGCATAACTTTGTGTAGACTCAGGGTATGTTGTAATATACTCCAATGTTAGGGAGAAGTCCTCTCAGTTGGCAAGCAGAATCTACTGGCCAAAATCAGTTCAGAATAAAACGAAACTTTTCAGATTGAAGTGATAAGTATAATGAAGGCCTAACACGAGAATGAGTTACTTCAACTGAACCTGACTAATGCAAACACTTCAGAGTTCAATGTGAGTATTGACATGTGACGCTCACCATAACTCTAGTTTGACTAGTTTGACTAGTGTTATGATCAAGTGTCAATTAATCACTGCCCACAGGATTAAAAGTTTTGGAAAGCATTTGGTAACATACTGATCTCCTAATACCAATTATTGCTACACTCTTCATACTCTCATTATTTTCACTATCATATCATCATTATTTTGCATTATCATACATTATCTATGACCTGTTTGGTAGCAACCAGTAGATTTTGAAATGGCCAAAGTGTGAACTAATGCTTTGCTTATAAATCATTTTGAGTGATCCAAGTTTGCTAATGATATTAAAATCTCAGGAAGCTGCTCTAGGTATCCTAGAATCACCCCAACTTTTCAATTGTATGAATTCATAGAAAATTTTAGGATACTGCATATACAAGTAACTCTTTATCCAAAGAAAGTGCAACATGTTTCATTATTTCTGAATTAAAATTGAATGTGGTTGCAACTGCAGTGCACATCTGGTCTATCATACATAAATGGATAGCATAGAAGTAGCTATCAAACTTGAAGTTGATAACTATGGTAATCTGAAAGGTAGCAACCTTCCAGATTTCAGACGGTATGTAACTGAGACCCCCTCTTTAATATGTTCTACTACGATCCCCTCTTTAATATGTTCTACTACGATAGCTTTGTAAACAAGTGACCCATTACTTACTTTTTGTAGTGACCTAAATATTTTGATAGTGAAATTCCCCTTTTATAGAGAGCTGGAATAAAATGCTACATAAAAATTATGTGTTAGATAATAATTTGTTACTGCTCCAACGGAAATTAGTATAAAACTTTAATATTTACGCGAAATAAGAAAACCAGTTATTAAAGACTAATATTAAGATTGTATTGTTTCAACATTAAAGTTTGTAACATGAAAAACACTTCCAACTTACCAGTCTTAAATGTGTTCGTAAATACATTGGTAAACAAACCCTATTAACTTTTTTAAGCTATCGAAAGCATTTTATTTTCAATAGGAAGGCACAACATATTCTATTTCGGACACTCGCTCGCTATTCGCTAATCCTAATAGCTCTTTATTTAACTCTGTATTGAGTATTGTCTATGCTCATCAATAGAGTTCGGGATGTCCTTCGACTCTTTGAATCGATTCTAGCTCTGCAAGCTCAGGCCGTTTTCCAATTACAGCCCAAGAGCGCATTATGCGGCATAATGCTCAACTAAGCTTCAGCATAATTCGGCATTGTGCGTCACTGAGTCGCATTATGCTCTGTAATTGGAAAACTACTTAAGTAATGTTTAATTACAGAGCATAATGCGACTCAGTGACGCACAATGCCGAATTATGCTGAAGCTTAGTTGAGCATTATGCCGCATAATGCGCTCTTGGGCTGTAATTGGAAAACGGCCTGAGCTTGCAGACTTAACATTAAAGTATACCGCGGTCAACATTACATAGATCTAGATGTGCAACATCAGCAACTGGGCACTCGCCAAAATGGTGTGGTGCGTAAAAGTACCGGTAGCACGTCACACGGCCTCATCCGAGGAAATCACCTCTTAGAGTCCGGTCTTATACACGCGATGAGGTCACAATGCTGCTCTTCGCAGGCGGGCACGCCGCGATCATGTGCTCTTTCTTGTCTTCATCGCAAAGTCAATGTCGGCACTCCATTGCGATCTCCTTCGGATGGCTCTATGTGGATACTCGCCGAAATACCTATTGCTAGTTAGCCACCATCAGCTGGAAGGTGAGATATGGCTGGTCGTGGTTTACCCAGTCCACGAGGACCGGGCGCACCACATCAACGATCCAAAGATAGTCATCAATTTTATAAATCGAGTCTTTAACAATAAAGTCATAGCCGTAACTCGAAAGTGACCTAGGCTACTGACGCTCATAAGTGACGGTGATTAATTGCCGTCAGATGGGCTGTATGCTCGTACGCCATGCAAACTAAATAACTTAGAATAAAATGAACATGCTGATCAAAAACAGTGGAACAAGCAATATGTTAGATAGTCAATTTGATATTGAGTACCAATTTAATGACGGGACTGGAGTCTGGAAGAATCCAAGAAACAAGTCCAATAATTTTGTTTCATTTTAACATGCTTGTGCACATAAAGATTTCAAACAGATTTGACAGCTGACATACCTACCTCATACATTTCGATACTCAATCATAGCTTATAAGTTAATTCTAAAATGTTTCTAAATAAATGTTTCTAGTTTTACAGTCCACACTAGAATATGCTAGCTCTACGTTCCTTAAGTGTATAATCTATGAGTTCACACTGCGAGCGCGCCCTCAGCGCCCTGCACCCGCGCCCACACCTGCTTCCCCTCTCCACGGCCTCGTTCCTCTATCCCGCTCCGCTTACCAGTTTTATATGAATTTTTAAACTATATAGTTCGCAACTTAAGTGTATAATTATATCTATGTTCGTAACTCCCTGTCCACTAAAGAGGTGCGGAGATTTTTGAAATCTTCTTGGTTAATATTTCTCTGTTTCTCTGCTCCGGTGTACAAGCAGCCTTAGTTCCGCATCCATCTTTCTTGTCTAAGCTGAATAAAAAAAAACAACTGAAAGTCGATAAAAGTAGAACCTCATAGTGATAGGGTGGACTAGCGGCTATAGCAATTAATTAAAACGTAAATTAAATACTTGAAAACATTGTGTTGACTGAGAAAATATAATTCAGAATGAAACCGCACATCAAAAGTAAAAGGAACATAATACAAATTCAAATATAGTGCATCATAGACAATTATACGTGGACAGCATCACGACCTTCCAACACCTTCTCCTGATGTTCACTCATGTTGCCGAGACACTGTGCATTAATCTTGCACAGTGTCTTTCAAATTTTACTTTTGAAAATGCTTTTGTCACATAGATACCATTTAAAAAGTTTTCCACAAAAAATTCAAACCATGAAAGTTCTATCGCAATTCGATGTAGGTACCGTATCTACTACAATACGGCAATCTCATACTTTAACCCCGATTACTTAAACATCCACGGCTCATCGTTCTCGTCAAACCCGTCGCTTGCGACGAAGTGCTTGACGAATAAATTAACCTACCAACCTAAAATATAATTTGCGTAATTACCTGCGAACGATGAGCTACATAGCACTACCTTGACTATTTCTGCCTTGAAGCAGTAATTGATTTCGTTTTGAAGTGGGTTCTATCTGTTATACTCTAAAATTGTGGATTATTTATACAAGTCTCAAGGCGGGTGGCAGCCTTCACGTTGTCATTTTTAAGGGCACCCGTAACTATTTAACCCTAGGTGCGTTTTGCGTCAGCTCGTGCACTCATGTAAATATAATTATTGCATTTAGTAGGTTTATGTTCACTAGACTACAATTTATCAGAAATATGATGGATGGATGGAACGTTCGTCATTATTCGTTCTAATTCGTTCGCTCGCTGTGTTTAAAGATGTAGCATGCCAGAGCGACACAGTCGTTAATGTACAACAGAGCGTAATCTCGTATTAAAAGTATTATTCAACTTTCATTATCGTGTAAAATTTATAGTTCTGAAATACCTACTGGCCAAAATTCCAAAAGGTGGTTTTAGTCAGGATCGATTTTTTTTGTTATGTTGGTTGGTTACACTACACGTTGGTCGTCAACTGTCTTGCTGTCCGACCAATGAGAAACATTTCGGCCCTTTCTCGTTGAAGAACATGGCCGACATTTTGGTATTGCTGTCATGAAGATTTTTCAGTGACAAAATTTAACTTTGTAGTCCTTCATGCACGGTTTTATGTTCCGCAATCGTTTTATTTTTTAATTATTTAGAAGGTGATTAGTGATAAGAATTTTTTTTGTTAAAAAAATGGCAGCCGATCGCGAGATTGCTGCTGAAGACAGTATCAGAGTGGTATGCCGATTTCGACCACTGAATGACTCTGAAGAAAAAGCTGGTTCAAAATTTATCGTGAAATTTCCATCTGGACCTGATGATAATTGCATTTCTATAGGGGTAAGTGTAAATTAATTCAACAACCTACACTGGGTTCCCGTATCATCGCCTTAAATTAGATCATGATGACTAATACAGCGAGTTGTTCACCTGCTACGAAATGGCCTTTCTTTTCCATTCCGCTTCGATGATTATGATTATGATCTCATAAAATTCAGGAATTTGACCGAATAATGGGCAAATAGGAATCGCAGTCTTTGTTTTGTCGAAAATCAATACAAATACCTCTTCGACCTTGACCTGAGTAGGTATTCTTCAAATAATACTAATTCAAGCTCTGTGATTTGTTTATGTTACGACCCCTAATTACTTAACTTTTATGTGCAATTTTTTGTTGTTTAGAAATAAAATTTCCATCTTATATACTAACTTCAAGTCTGTAAGCATATAAATTTTCAGCACATTAATTTATCAATAACACAAAATGCAAAAATAATGAAAATAACATTATTTTAGTTTTAAAAAAAATATAAAATCGAAGATTTTATTTTGAGATTGTCTTATCATTCAAAACACAATTTATTGAAAGTGGAATTTTGGTTAGCCTTTATTATATATGTGCACAATATTTAATCATAATATCTTTATTGGTGTACTAGATAAACTAATAAAGTAAAATATTATGTTTAAAAAAATTCAGAAAAGGTGGACTAAATTATGAATTTATTACACAAATTGATACACCTAAATGATAAATTTTAGCTTCTAAAATTATTTAAAAAGTTTAACTACTATGGTATGAAAAAAAAAACTAAAAATAAAACGAAAATTTTAGGGTAAAGTATACTTATTTGACAAAGTATTCAAACCCAATGCAACCCAAGAAAAAGTCTACAATGAAGCTGCCAAAAGCATTGTATCAGATGTTCTGGCAGGCTACAATGGAACTATATTTGCCTATGGTCAAACAAGTTCTGGGAAAACACATACCATGGAAGGTGTCATAGGTATGTGAACAATTTTAATTGAAATGTTTCGAATTACTTAATATAAATATCAATAAACATATTTTAAATATTAATTTAAATAATGCAGGAGATCCAGGAAAACAGGGTATTATACCAAGGATTGTCAATGACATATTCAATCACATTTATGCCATGGAAGAGAACTTGGAATTTCATATTAAAGTGTCATATTTTGAAATCTATATGGACAAGATCAGAGACTTGCTCGATGGTAATATTTATAATCATGAAATTCATTTTCAACTTTAGGACCCTGATTCTCTAATTATTTTTATATTACAGTGTCAAAAGTAAATCTCAGTGTCCATGAAGACAAAAATAGAGTCCCATTTGTAAAAGGTGCTACAGAACGATTTGTATCAAGCCCTGAAGAAGTTTTTGAAGTTATTGAGGAAGGCAAATCAAATAGACATATTGCAGTCACAAGTATGTGCTATTACATGTTGTTAATTTTGTTGTTCTGTTTTATATTATTTGAGACTACTTAATCTGCTTTGGAAAATAAAAGCCTAATATAAGTTTTCTTTGCTTGACAGACATGAATGAACATTCATCACGATCTCACTCTGTCTTCCTTATAAATGTCAAACAAGAAAATTTGGAAAATCAAAAGAAACTCTCAGGAAAGCTCTATCTTGTGGACTTGGCTGGTTCTGAAAAGGTATGTAAATATATATATATATAGGTTTTATATACTACACAATGAAGTTTAAAGTGAAATAACTATTGCCAATGCCACTTTTAATTACAATGGTTTGAAATAAAAGAATATAATTTTAAGTATACATTTTTATTTTCTCTAGGTATCAAAAACTGGTGCTGAAGGCACTGTCCTGGATGAAGCTAAAAATATTAATAAATCACTTTCGGCATTGGGTAATGTAATTTCAGCATTAGCTGATGGAAATAAATCTCATATTCCATACAGAGATTCCAAACTAACTCGAATTTTACAAGAGTCACTTGGTGGTAATGCAAGAACCACAATTGTAATTTGCTGCTCACCTGCTTCATTTAATGAAAGCGAAACTAAAAGTACACTTGACTTTGGTAAAAGGTATGTCCTTAATGTTTGTGTGCAATGTACAATAGTTTTTCAATGAAAGTTTAATACCATTGTTAATTAACTTTCAATACAGAGCTAAGACAGTCAAGAATGTTGTATGTGTCAATGAGGAATTGACAGCTGAGGAATGGAAACGTCGCTATGAAAGAGAAAAGGAGAAAGTGGCTAGGCTGAAGGGCAAGGTAATAAATTCATGCTATAAACAATAATGTTTCATAAGGCTCATAAAGCAGTCAGCAGCATCTAGTATTATGCATGATGAATATAATGAAGATGCTATTTAGCTATTAGGCAAAACTAATATCTATTATTGACAATAACCAATTGAAAACATGAGTTATGAGGTTGTCAGTCTATGAGTATACTAAAGTAATAATATTATCACACTGATTCAATGGTAACCTTCCAGACAGTTGTACTTTTTTTTCTCATTACTAATGATATTTTTTTTATACCTAAAACATAGGTTGAAAAACTAGAAGCTGAACTGAATCGCTGGCGTTCTGGTGAGACTGTCAGACTAGAAGAGCAAGTAAATCTGCAGGAGATTGAAGCTGTTACTCCAGTAACATCATTTATTGAAGAAAAACCTCCAGCACCTGTAAGTATACCATCGCTATCTTTTTCTGTTTTAGAATAATATATAATTCATTTTTATATATTTTATAATAATTTCCATAGCCTGTACCAGTGGCTGTCGCCAGTGTTGTCGAAGACGCCGCAATGCAGGCTAAGTTAGAAGCTCTCTACCAACAGCTGGATGACAAAGATGAAGAGATCAACCAACATTCTCAGCTTGTTGAGAAACTTAAGGAACAGATGATGGAACAAGAAGAATTAATTGCCTGCACAAGGTGAGATAATTTAAACTTAATTTGGACACTTCATTACTCACGTTCAGAGGGAGAATCAGAATTGATACAAGATCAATTGCTACCAATTATACTACCAAATGTTTTTTAGAATAAAAAAGTTTGAAGTCGTCGTGGCCTAAAGGATAAGACACCCTGTGCATTCGTATGTAGCAATGCACCGGTGTTCAAATCGCTCTGATAGGCATCCATTTTTCCAATGAAATATGAATGAAATACTTATTTTAACTAATGTTCACGATTGACTTCCATGGAAGGAATAACATAGTGTAATAAAAATCAAACCCGCAAAATTATAATTTGCGTAATTACTGGTAGTAGGACGTCATGTCAGACCGCACGCGTAGGTACCACCGCCCTGCTTATTTCTGCCGTGAAGCAGTATTGCGTTTTGGTTTGAAGAGGGTGGGGCAACCGTTATACTGTTAAAATTGAGATCTTACAACTCATGTTTCAAGGTAGGTCGCGGCATTAGATGTCTATGGGCTTCGGTAACCACTTAACACCAGGTGGGCCGTGTGCTCGTCCACACACCGAAGCAAGAAAAAAAAATTACGGTGATAAAATTCGAAATTGAGAAATATAATTATTTCAAAAGTGTTTGACTAGGGTTGCATGACTATAGGTAATTTAAGTTGTTCATTGATGAGGAAGTGAATTATTAAAATATATTTTGTGTAAAATTCGTGACTGTTTTAAGGCAGTTAAAACGCATGAGATATGTAAAATAGTTTGCATTTAGACTATATTCTTAAGTAGTTCTATATGAGTAATCATGTCTATAAATAACCACTGTAGTTTGAGGACGACAATGAACTCTTGAGTTTAGCGTGTGCTAACCTAAATTATCCTAGGAAATAATTAGTCTTAGAAATTGAAATAATGGTGATTTATTTTCTATTTAATAAAATGTGTGCTGTTCAGTAATCATAGAATTTACTAAATGTATAATAGTATTAAAAATTGTTATTAATTATTTGGCATTAATAACATGCAACAGGCGCGATTATGAGGCGTTACAAGGAGACATGAATAGAATCCAACAAGAAAATGAAGCTGCTAAAGAAGAAGTCAAAGAAGTTCTACAAGCTCTTGAAGAGCTCGCCGTTAATTACGACCAGAAGTCGCAGGAGGTAGACAGCAAGAGCCGCGAGTGCGATCAGCTGTCTGAAGACTTGCAATCCAAACAGGTGACGTATTGTCTTATGTTTACTCAATTGTGAAACGTAATCATTGTATTATTGTTAAGATAGTGCCTCACATTTGACAACACAAGACTTGTTTAAAACTTATTGAGTATTATTGTTGAATATCGAAGTATGATGTACTACAATTTTAAATGTTATATCTTAAAATAATTAAAAATAATTTATAGATGTAATTTTTTAGTACATATAAAAAAACTGTAATACCTGCAACTGCAGTTTTATAAACTTACACAAACATGATCTTTATAAAATCTGTATACAATATAATAACATTATATTGGTTTCAATGAAATATGAAATCCAAAAAAAAAAATATATCCTCATCTTTATTAAAAAGTGTGAGATGAAATAGAAGTTTTTTTTATGTATTTAGAGCGCCCTGACTAGTGCTACGGCAGAGCTGCAACAACTCCGTGATTTGTCTGCACATCAACGAAAACGTATCGCGGAATTATTGACAAACTTACTTCGAGATCTCGCCGAGATAGGAGCTGCCGTCGGAGGATCTGAGCTCGACTTCAAACTCAATGTAGACACTGTCGGGAAACTGGAAGAGGAGTTTACAGTGGCTCGTCTCCACATCAGCAAAATGAAAAGTGAAGTCAAAAATATTGTCCAACGATGCCATTCACTTGAATCTGCTAACATCGATGCCAATCAGAAGGTATTTCTTTAGTATATCCAATGATGAAATTGTATAGCTTCTGGATAGTCAGGCACTTAAAAAATATTTTGATATAGATTGAAGAATATGAGCGAACACTTGGTGAATGTCGCCTTTTGATCTCCCAACACGAAGCCCGTTGTGCTTCGCTAGCAGAGTCGATGCGTGAGGCCGAAAATAAGAAACGACAACTCGAGGAAGCTGCTGACGCTTTACGTGAAGAGTGTGCTCGCCTACAGGTACATCTACATACATATTCTGTATATTACAATTTTTTTCTCACGAATACTTTGTAGTAATAATACCCCGAAAATTAATTCACCACCGACACGAGTATAGAATGTTTTGATTCCTTAAAATAAAATCTTCAAGCCCGGTCACCGAACGTGTCGATTACGATTACGACGAAGAGTTCGACATGTGAAATAGTCCATAGACATAACCCACTAAGTTTCGATTCAGTTAGGTAGCAAGAAAATAAATATTATTGTAATAATTTTAGCAAAGCATTACACATTTATAAACTTTTTAATATTTTTCTTTATTAACATTAAGCAAACAGAGTATCGAGCCATACTAGTCCTCAGTGTGTATTAAAACTACGTATATGTATCGTGCAATGAGTCTAGGTAGCATGAGAAAATTATTCACATTTGTTAGCTTTAGACAGTGGCATATTCACACTTTACAATTTCACTCGCGCTGTACGTCTCGCTGAGGTTACTGACCTATTTATATTAAGATATTACTAAGTTTTCCATTCTGTATGATTTTGTACAGAAAAGACCATACATTTTTGTCACATAATACTTAATGGTGTTTAATTATGGTTATAATTTGATTTTGATTTACCTTGTACCAAAAACCCATCTCTTTTTTGTAAAATCAACAATTTAGTTATTGTTTATGAAGTATGTAGAAAAACGTCTCTAACCAATTTTATTTGAATAGTACTAATGTGTTCTTCCGTGTCAGGCGGCCGAGCGCGTACAGCTGGCGGCGGCGGAGGACTCGCAGGTCCGCGGCGCGCTGGAGGCCCAGCTGGAGCAGCTGCGCGCCGCGCACTCCACGCAGCTGTCTGCGCTGCGGGACGAGCTCGCCGCGCTGCAGCGACAACACCAGGACCTCAAGGAGTCAGTGCTACCTCCTTACCTCTATTTACATCGCACATTAATAATTCACTGTAGATACAAATAGCTGTTTTTTTTTTTGCCCCTGTAGGCAGACGAGCACATGGCCCACCTGATGGTGAGTGGTTACCGTCGCCCATGGACTTCAACAATGCTAGGGGCAGAGCCAAGCCGCTGCCTACCGCATAGCTAAAGATTTATATTTGGCATCTAAAGTGTCCTACGATCCTACCTAGAAACACCTAGATTGTGGGTTATGAAAATAGATAAATATAGCAGTAATACTTAGCTTGCTACTCCAAAATATTTAAAGTGTCCTACGACCCTACCTAGAAACACCTAGATTGTGGGTGATGAAAATAGACAAATATAGCAGTAACACTTAGCTTGCTACTCCAAAATATTTATTTTGTAAGTTAACGAGGTCCGGATTTATCCGGTGTTAAAGTCTAAGTGAACATTTGATCAAATAAAGTGCAAATTCATGTTGTTACACCTAGAAGACTAACATTGCTGAGAATAGATTTTTTACGTGCCACTTATACACAGCTTTGTTGGTGTTAATGTAGGAATGTAATTTGTAAATGTAAAATTTACTTTCATCTTTATCTGTATTTTCAACAATAGGTATTCGTGAAGAAATTTCGATAGTCTGAAAATGATCGGTTGAATAATTAGACTTGTAACAAAACAAATAAATACACTCATTTTCGCATTGAATTACTAGCACGGATTAATTTTCTAAATACTTTATTATTTTCGACAGCACGTACCAGGAGCTAACCCTGGCGCGGCAGCAGCTCCAGGACGACTACGAGAAGCTGAAGCGCGAGGAGGCCGACAAGTCCGCCAAACTGAAGGAACTCATGTTAGTGTCGCACTCGCCTCGACGGACCCTAGACAAGGCCGAGAAGGAGGTCGCCAACCAGCATTTACTTATCAAAGATGACGCCGAATATTACCGTGAATACGTGATCTCCCCTAAAAGAGATAAATTAGGAATGGGATACCCTTTCGGCTTCGATTTTGAGAAAACTTTGGCCAAAAAGGAAAAGTCGCTCTCGGCAATTCCCAAATCTCCCGGTCCCCGTCATTCCTGTAATATCCATCCTCTGCAACTCCATCTGCTCATATCCGTCACGATGATCCTGATCACCCATCGCTATCCACAAATCGTTGTTTTGGTTTAAGCTTCCTTACTCATTTTATGGGATGCTCTCATATATTCATCTATGAAGATCTTCCCATATTATTATGCAACTTTTAGTGCCTTTTAACTTTAATGCAAGTTATGTGCATGAGTAACGTAATTGTTTGAATAATAATCGACTGCTACTGAGATGATACTGCTAACTTTGATATAATTTAAAACCAATTTAACATGAAGTATATAAGTTGACAGTATGTCTAATTTAGAAAATCTTAAGCAATCTTTATGTATGCATTTAATTTGAATGCTTCGCTTTAAGAGTTAATCATAAATCATGAACTAGTCAAATGTATTTATTTTTGAATTAGCTTAGGGAAAGCATGCTAACTCTAAATGGAGTTTCGTATAAATTATTCATAATATTCGTACTAGATCTTATCGATTTAACATCGGTTTTCGTGATTTTTAAGTTTAGTTTTCACTGCCAATTCATTTCGTACATAATATTTAGGTTATTTGTAAATAGGAAGAGAGAAAATATATTTCATTAGTGAAATGTTGATTAAAGTGTTAAAAAGTGGTAAAATATAAGGCTCACTGTTTAGAATGCCAGCACAAATTACAATAAAAAAGAAAAGTTAGTGCAAATGTAATGTTAAATGTAGTAAACATGTAAATAGAGGGCTGTAAATACAGTTTGCCCGTACAGAGTGCAGTGAGTTTATATTTTTATCAATATATTTTTTATAGGGACATGACTAAAAAATATCTTCTATTTTATCTATGGAGAAAATATTGAACATTTCCTATTTTTTAAAGGTTACCTGTTCCAGCTATGTTACATAGTTAAATATTGGATAATGAACTTGTTATTGAGTAGATGTTGATAGTGTATATTTAGAAAGGTTAAGCGACATGGAACCATTCAGTAATTAAAACTCGCAGTATTAAATAAACATGCAAAGCAACATTCCGCTGAATGCATTTATCGCAAATATGGTCTCACATGCATTTTTGTTTGCTTATATGCAGTTTTATAAGTAATTCATGTAAATCACCTCCTAGTATAACCCACCATTTGTATTTGTTTGCCATCAATGTCATAATAAGAAATCCTGGAGTCCGTGCCACGTCCTTTAGTCTATATGCACTCTACATGCCGAAGAGTGATTGTCGTCTCTCAGAGTTCGTGCACTTAAATTATAAAGATTATAGTTAATCAAAATTAAATGTGCACGCAAAATTTTAGTGTTTCCTTAGTTCTAAAAATTTTATTTAGTTGTAACAAAATCGGCATAATACCTGTAAAACATTCCGCGCCGATGACTTCCTCTCTGCTCTCGATTAATGTCTTGTTGAGCAGATTGTGTCAATGGTACACGTTTCATGGTCTATGTGTAAGTACAGTGTAGTTGTAGTTCGAGATCTTGTAACGCCTTCTGCTTTTTAATTTTGATTTGTCATTTTATTCCGCACGTATCCCATTCATATTCATTCTGCCGGGGGTTGGCATTTGTGACGTACACGGCCTACGAGCGGCGAGCTGATGTATATGGATGGGTGCGTGAAGGACATGAGTAGCTCGGACTGTTGTACAGGTAAATGTGCGATTATTCTCAGTGATGTACAGTCATTGTTCATTTGTATTTGTGTTTGACCGATTCTTTATTTGAACAGTCAAAGCGTGGAGCGGCGTGAACAGGCTCGCGCTGATCTCAAGGGCTTGGAAGACACCGTGGCTAAGGAACTACAGACCCTGCACAATCTGCGTAAACTCTTTGTTCAAGACCTGCAGGTATATTTTTGCTTACAATTAAATTGATAAATCGTATCATTTTTTTGCATATAATAACGTAATGTAAAACAATACATTTTTATGTATAACAGGCGAGGATAAAGAAATCGAACAATTCTGAAGAGGGCGCCGAGGAGGAAGGCGGTTCCCTTGCACAAAAACAAAAGATCTCGTTCTTGGAGAATAACCTGGAGCAACTGACGAAAGTCCACAAGCAGCTCGTGCGTGACAATGCCGACCTGCGATGCGAAGTGCCCAAGCTGGAGAAACGACTCCGAGCCACCATGGAACGTGTCAAGGCACTCGAGACAGCGCTCAAGGTACGACTCACAATTACTAAAATTTTAAGAAGACAAATATTTATACATTCACTGGTGGGTAGGACCTCTTGTGAGGCCGCACGGGTAGGTGCCACTACCCTGCCTATTTCTGCCGTGAAGCAGTAATGCGTTTCGGTTTGAAGGGCGGGGCAGCCGTTGTAACTATACTTGAGAACTTATCTCAAGTTGGGTGGTGCATTTACGTTGTAGATGTCTATGGGCTCCAGTAACCACAACACCAGGTGGGCTGTGAGCTCATCCACTCATCTAAGCAATAAAAAAAAATCATTAACATGTAAATGTAACGAAACAAACAGAGTGGGTTGACGAGCTAGATACAATATTGTTTATTTGTTAACAGGAAGCAAAAGACGGTGCAATGCGCGATCGCAAACGATACCAGTTCGAAGTGGACAGAATCAAGGAAGCCGTGCGCGCTAAAAATCTTGCTCGCCGCGGTCCACAGGCCCAAATCGGTAATGTGAAATTTCGTTATTCATTGACTACACGGCGAAAATTAAATCCGGACCGCCTTCAAGAATTTATTTAAAATTATGTTACTATTACATGGTGGATGGTGGTAACACGATTTCGCGCGCAAAGGACCCATAGACACAGCCTACGGAGTTTCTCGCCGGATCTTCTCAGTGGGTCGTGTTTCAGATCCCGTGGTAGATTCGAAGCTCAGCTCTTGGTTTTTTTTTATTATTATTAAGCGATTTTATGACCTGGTAACTGAGACCTTTAAGTCATGTCTTATTTTAATTTATATTCATATTTTTATGAAAAATGATATTATGGAGTGAAATGAAATGAAGATGATTAGTTTGAGACATTAATCAACTGGGATGAAATTAAATGAGATGACACGGGATGAAATATAATATCAGTAAAATGGTGGTCATTTACTAAGATTTTTTCAGTGGACTTTTTGGAGGATCCCGAGAAGTTACGTCCAGCGGCTTTGTTTCATTTTCCCACATTTGTGCACTTTCACAGATATTAAACAGTTAATAAACCACCATTATTACACATTTAAACCCGAAGAAACACTAAATAGACAAAATAAAACAAATCACACAACTTCACTCCTCGCGTTCCCGCCAAAAAGTCCGCACTGCTCTTGTTAGGGCTAGTGTTACCAACACACCCGGTTTGAGCCCCGTGAGCTCACCTACACGTGAAGGAGAAGCTGATTTCGCCTCTCAAGGCTATCAGCATAGGTAGAATAAAAAAAAGAAACATATATGCAATTCACAAGTGGTAGAAGTGAAACCATCAAAAATTAAAATACAATTATCCTAAATGTCTAGTATATGTAAAATTTTGTCATTAGTAAATAATTGTAAATCATCTTTTATAGTATGAGTTAGCGTTTTTGTGAATTGATATCTTAACTTCACGTATAATCCAAAAATTAAAATTCAGTACAAGAGGTTTCACACACACGTTAGTATTAAAAAATCTCATAGATGGCGCTGTATTAAAAAACACTAAGGACTTATTTTTTCGTTGCATCGAGTTTGAAATCAACGATTTTAAAGAAGTTTCACTTCAAAAGCTTACATTAAATATCTTGAATTTGCTAGTTTGTACACAGATAAACTGTGACTCGGTCAGAAGGAGCACAATAACATGACGCTCTGACAAATTTCACATTCGCTATATTATATTATAAACCTAAGGTAAGACAATAAATGTGTGATATCTATAACAGCGAAGCCGATACGCGCGGGCGGCGGGCACCTGGCGGGCGGCGCGGGCGCGGGCGTGCTGCGACCCGCCGCCGCCGCGCAGGACATCAAGCGGAAGTCTATCATCGTCGGCGCTAGAGGTAACTTCCATCCGTTCAATAAAACAATACTTTGATGTATAATAGTATTTTAAAAATAGATTTGTCACAATATTCTGAGTTCACATGGTTTATGACGACCTTGATACATATTTAACCGAGTCCAAATCTATACTAATATTATAAAGCTGAAGAGTTTGTTTGTTTGAACGCGCTAATCTCAGGAACTACTGGTCCGATTTGAAAAATTCTTTCAGTGTTAGATAGCCCGTTTATTGAGGAAGGCTTATAGGCTATATAACATCACTCTAAGCCCAATATAAGTGGAGCACTAATAAAAAATGTTTTAAAATAGGGGTTTAAATCGCTCCTTAACATTCTATAATTCAAAAATATGTTCACTTTCTACGTAAATGAAGGGGGGGTAAAATTTAGCGTTATGCCAAAGTAACTATTCCACGCGGACGGAGTCGCGGGCAAAAGCTAGTATGGAAATAAACTGGAATGGAAAGGGCGAAAATATTGTATATTTTCATTTATACACTTACCCTCTATAAATTTCCTAATGTATATAATCATGCATGATTATTGTTGCGCTACAAGAAATATATTTAACTGTTTACTGATATTTAACTAATACCAGCAGTGTTGTCTTATTACTGTATTAACAAAATTACACAGTTTTTAATTACTTAGATACCCTTCTGTGATCCACGCTCAATGCATTGATTACAAATGTGCCTTTAAAAAATAATACAAACATCATTTTGAAAACGAAATCTTACATTTATGTTTTTTTTTTACAGATGAAAGTTGAAGCAATTTGCAGTCACGTCGTAGAGAATTTAATGAAAGTTCATAGATGTACCTACGAAGAACGACGAAATTCAATCTTGAAATATATCCATTATAATATTACTATTGTGTTAAGAGAAGCCTAAAAGTAAACCGAAAAAAAAGAAAAAAAAAGTATAGGTCTCCTAGGCTTAAATCTTTTGAGCTATCTAATCTTAACGTCTCTATGTGCACATGGATTTAATACAATTATAAAAAAGCTTCTTGCAAATTATAGGTCAGGTTTAATATGAATTCCGACGATTGTAGTTTTTATGCTAAATGTATTATTATAACATTTAACCAGGGCAGCAGATTTGAAGCTTCGATTGTCTTGTCGCTAATTTTAAAGTGAATGTAGAATATTTTATGAAATGACAAAAAGTATTAAATTTTGTTTCTGAACTTAATGCTTCGTGCATTTTATTCTAAATTAAATTGTAAAGATTAGTGAATATATTTTGCTCACGGAAAGAAACTGGGCGGGAGGTATGAAAATTGTTCAGTACAAAGATATGCCGAGCCAGTTACCAGAAAATGTCAGCAGAAATAAATTGTAGTTTCTTCCTGTGAGTGTTTTAATGATAATTTCAGAGATGCAATATGTCGTTAAATGTAAGAATTATTAGCTGTGAATTACTCTGCAGACTAGCATGTGCTGCCGCACAAATAAAGAAATAAAAAATACAAAAAAAATATATGGCCACATTATTATTTCCAGGTATGGTGGCAAATGCATTATGGTGTGCATCTTCGATGTGTAGTTGTAGTTTAAGCTTCTTTAATATATATTTTTATATATTGTGATAAGCGTTGATATGCCGATTATGTGAGCATTTAAATAGATATGAAAACTAACCTTTTAAACGATTACTTTAAAGTGCTATGGGTGTTAACGCGAGAGCTCTGACAAACATTATGCAAGTTCACTTCATCCCCGGTAGGAGTGATAGCGGGAGTGCCTACGCGACTTGCTGCAACAAGCAAGTTCTCTGCTGCTAGGCACGGTCGGCGTCATGGTAATGCGATACGATTTTAGTGAGTGATTTTTGTATTCATTTATAGAATATGAAAATCTCGTTTAACTAAAAAAAAAAAAACTAGCTCCGATATAAAATGTAATAGTTGTCAAATACGATAGAAGTTATCTGAGTTTTCAAGGACCATAGCACTTTGCTTAAACGTTTTTGCGCGTCACCCTCACTAATGCTTAGAACCTGTGATGTTTTAGCTAAAATGTAATATCTATTGCGTTTTCGTTCTAAGACCTAAATGTTAGTCGCTAAGCAACATTTAAAACGCGAATAATATTAATGTAATGTGAGCTGTCAAATAATTTCTTGACGCTTTAAATAATCAAAAGTCCGTTGTATGTCGGAATACGAAAGTCGCGTTTCTATTTAGAAAAAAAAGTCTCATCAGCTTCGTAGATCTGTAACTTACGTAAGTACTTATGGAGTAGTCAGCCTGGAACGCGGTCCTCTGTAAGCTTCAATGTCATAAACTATCCGCTCTGTTGTGGCGCCTGCGTCTTCTGAGGAGTTATGGAACTATCGCAGTGCTAACGTCCAAAAACCAAAGATAAATCACAACGTTTTAGATTTATTGTTCGAGATTATTGTTTACCAGCTGAAATTTATTTTAAGTTCCGTATTACTTAATGGTTCCAAAGCTCCTTGATGTGTTGCAATAAATACTATGTCGTTTAGATAAGATGTAGTAAATTATTTCACTTTAGGTTTAGATATTTGGTTTTATATTGTTTTATTTATTATATTTCTTAACGAAAATTATCTCTTTTCACTTTTGTGTTACACTAAGTGTTATACGCTTTTTTTTTACATACTTCTTATATACATTATTTTATAAACATGATCAAATACACTTATATTTTCCATTAATAAATTGGAGACGTCTACAAAGATGCATTCCACGAGGAAAGCGGATCTTTGTTATCTGTAAGTCTAGTTGTTTTGTTAATGATTAGTAAAAGAGGCTATCCTCGGTTTGTACACGCCTGTTGCATAGTTGTCGCTCGGAGCCGGCGCTCGGTCCGTGGCCGGGCAAACCCCAAACCGACAGGCTTGCCTTTGCACCAAGTGATTTAGTTTGTAATGACATCTTTTGTATGATGTATTTAATATATGGAAAATCCTCGAGGAAGAGTGTTTTCTTGATTTTTATTTATTATAAAATAAAATTATGAATTTAATTTGCCATGAAGTACTTTTATTGAATTTTATCAATTCGTTAGTAAATAGCGACCATTTTGAACTATCTCATGGTTTCCTTAAAACAACACTGCATGTTCTGGAGTTGCAGCCTGCGTTACGATAAGTGAGTTATTTATATAGAGCCGTGGTTTAGTGACATACTATTTATCCATTTTTACTTTCCGCTTACTAACAAATGCGGCAACTGACTTCTCCCACTCCGACGCTCGGTAGGGACAGTGCTTGAAACATTAAATCTGTTAATGCGCATTAATTTTTATTAATTAAAATTACCTTCAAAGATGACTTACGTGGATAACCGCTGAGTGTAAATTGTTCTGAGCATCGTTAAAACAAAATTACAACAGTTGACAAATCGTCTGTGGTTAGGTATTTTTGAACAATATAAATATTAATAATTATTAAGATTCGTTTCCAGAAATGTTTTATTAATATCGTAGGCCGACGAATTTACACCTCACTGGTTCTGGTTCTGGCACTACACGATTTGCTTAATATGGATAAGACTACTGAGTGCGAATAACTTCAAAGAATTGAAAGCCAGTTTGACCATACCATCCATATTCTCCGAAACTTAATATAAAAATTTCAGACTGCGGTAATGAGAAATTAGAAATTATTGTGGGATAGTTTTTATCACCGTTCAATGGCCCATATTTGTACGAAACAAGAACAAGTACGTCCATAATGCCAAAGGTCTTTAAAGATACTTACTCCAGTCGGAGAGGACCATTCGTACAGTAATCAGTGTGCTTAGTGTGAGTTTTCTAACTTCTCGGTCGCGTAAAAGTTAACTCAGAATGGAGTTGGAACAGCACCCTAGCGGAAAACGAAATGAAGCTGTTCCAACGCTACAGATTTTTTTTTTGTCGTGAGGAAATTAGTGCCTGCCACCCTCCACTGGGGATGGCGGCGGGACATGTCGGAGTCGAACCGACTATAAACCTCCGATCGCTCACATATTTTAATCGACTTGACTATATTGATGATATTCACATTTCGTTTGTTGAAGCCGGTTTTCTGTTCTGTAAAAAAATGTATTATTTTTCTGCTTCGATTAATTTATTATCAACTGATAGGACCCGTAAGGCAGGTGTTTTATTTATTTATTTCATAGAAGTGTGGACGAGCTCACAGTTCACCGGGTGTTAAGTGGTTAACTGAGACAGACATCAATAACGTAAATGCCGCCACCCACCTTGAGATAAGAGTTTTAAGGTCTCACTATTGTTACAACGGCTGCCCTGCTCTTCAAACCGAAATTCATTAGGTACTGCTTCACGGCAGAAATAGGCAGGGTGGTGGTACCTACCCGTGCGGACTCACAAGAGGTCCTACCACCCGTAATTACGCAAATATATAATTTTGCGAGTTTGATTTTTATTACACGATGTTATTCCTTCACCGTGAAAGTCAATCATGAACATTTGTTAAGTACGAAGTCGCCGTGGCCTAAAGGATAAGACGACTGGTGCATTCGTGTTGAGCGATGCATTCGGATCCCAGGCGGGTACCAATTCTTCTAATTATGTGTGACCAAGCTACATTGTACGGAAAGGTATGCGTTCTAGTTTGAATAATTGATAGCCGTTGTTCTAATCCCTTTACCGGTTTACATATGGTAGCTACGCCGGGTGTTCGTCTACAATACGCCATTTATGCTGATAAAAAGAAAATCCGATAAGTATAAGAATAATTGTTTATTTCAAATAATATATATTATATCATGAAATAACTATTTCATCAAATTATTGAAATACATGCATAGTCTTTGTAGAAATGTAAAACTTTAACATATTATTATTATTACTCAATAATTAAAAATTATCTCTTCATGATGAACGAATATTTAAAATGAAAATTTATTATATAATACATATTATTGTGTATTATTAATACTAGATTTACAAAACACCACTATATATCGAAAAATAAATATAATGGCCGCAATGTATGTATGAGTTGATCATGTACTAAAATTGATATAATTCAAGTATCTTCTCAACTCTGTGATGTACTTTTGTGTATTAGAATAAAATATGAATTTTAATTCATCAGCAATTTTATGAATTAGTGATGTGTCCTTTAACATTAACCACTTGTAAAGACTATGTATTATTTTAGCTGCTAAAATTTGATTCCATTACATTTAATGTAATCTATACATACACGCCTCTTTAGTTTTTTGTTAGTTATATCACAGACTAATTACATATCATACGATAAATAAATAAAATACAACTGAAGAAAACATTACGTACTTCAACCTTTTATCATGACATTCATTTTAAAATGGTGATTATCTTCACTCTAGGTCCGGATTGTTGGATTGTTTTGGAGATGTCTCCAAAATATTCACGAAAAATGTAAAGCACTCGAAACATTGGGAATAATATAATGACAGTAAAAGACACGAGATTAAACCGTAAAAGTATAATTAATTATGTCTACGACTCGTGAAAACCGATGAAAATACGACAAATATTGATGCATTTTGAATAAAAAAAAATATATTCCATGAAAGGAATTGATCATAAAGCGGTAGGCGTTATTTCAAAGTATTTCAACGCATTCTATATAAAATAAAATTATTATGTTCATGAATTATTCATATTGCACACGATCACAATTGTACAATTATTGTACATTATTCAATAATACTTAATTAACAATGTAATTTCTCGTTATCATAATCATAAATATATTTTTTCATAATCTGTTGAAGATTAAACAAAAATTATTTAGTTAGAAAGTAAGATGCTACGTTACATTATGATGTGCAGTTAAGCACAGAGATTTGATTGATATTCAATATGCAAAACAAAAACAATAAATTTTAACTGTACTTATTATATTGTAGTATAGATTCAAGATGACTTTGGAGCACTAGCGTACTGAGATATTACTTTATCTCTGAGGACTTTTTACAAACAGTTTGAACCTTAATGGGACATACTTTATATTGAATCTTCGATTTCCTAATATTGAGTTAGTATTACAATATATTAATTTTAAAATACTGGATATTAATTACATAGAAATTATGTTAAATGTTTTTAAAAAGGTTATTGTATTTAGTACATTTACTGTTTACTTACACTTACATAACAATACATCTACAGTGTTCTAGCGTTGCTACCGTGGAATGGATTTTGTCAAGAGACCGTTGACAGATCCATATTGTATAGAAAAAAATAAAAGTTTTCTTATCTTTCGAAATATTCATACAAGACATACGCATATCAAAGTACATTGTATGATGAGGCAGAGTCACTTGAGTGTTGTCGATCGAGGACGTCGTGAACACCATTTTCTTTGGAAGTCGAGGAGGTGCTGAAATAAATAAATAATCACTTGTTTTGATTGGTTACTTTTTTTATATATATTATTGCTTAGGTGGGTGGACGACCTCACAGCCCACCTGGTGTTAAGTGCTTACTGCAGCCCATAGACATCTACAACGTAAATGCGCCACCTACCTTGAGATATAAGTTCTATGGTCTCAGTATAGTTACAACGGCTGCCCCACTCTTCAAACCGAAACGCGTTACTGCTTCACGGCAGAAATAGGCAGGGTGGTGGTACCTATCCGCGCGGGCTCATAAGAGGTCCTACCACCAATAATTACCGTGGAAGTCAATCGTGAACATTTGCTGAGTACGTATTTCATTAGAAACATTGGTACCCGCCTGGGATTCGAACACCGGTGCATTGCTCAACACGAAAGCACTGGTCTTATCCTTTAGGCCAGGACGACTTCGAATTATATATATATTTATTATAGAATATATTTCCCATTACAAATAACCACGGGGTGGGCCGTACGATCGAAGGCCCATTTTCAGCAAAAACAAGCACAGTAGCATGACACACGGTAGTACAGAGCGCGCGCGACGTCCACCACAGCCACGTACCCAAAGAAAGGCAGTAGCGTGACGAGCTGCGGCCGGCTGGTGCACTCCCTGAGCTCGGGCAGCACGAGAAGGACGTGCCGCAGGTACGCCTGGAGCGCTAGGCGGCGCTGCTCGACTAGATGGGCGTCCTGTCGAAATAAAGATACGTTCCAAATTACATTAACAGTCCACACTTTGTCTTCATATCAATTATCGATAAAGTACTGGTGGTAGGACCTCTTGCGAGTCCGCACGGGTAGGTACCACCAACCTGCCTATTTCTGCCGTGAAGCAGTAGTGTGTTTCGGTTTGAAGGGCGGGGCAGCCGTTGTAACCATACTGAGACCTTAGAACTTATATCTCAAGGTGAGTGGCGCATTTACGTTGTAGATGTCTATCTCCAGTAACCACTTAACACCAGGTGGGCTGTGAACCTTCTAAGCTATAAAAAAAATATAAAAAGAAAGTATCGGGTTTAGTGGAGTAGCGATATTTCGAACCTCCCGAACTTAATAAATTCTTAATTTTAAATTTGTATAAAGTTCTTAATTCCAAGAACATTAATGTTAATTTTGTGCAGTTACTAAAAGATACTGGCGTGCCCTGAAGCTGCTTGCTGCTCAAGTGGGTAGGACATTTTGCAAAATAATCACGATCAAGCGACAAAAATACTCCGACTAAGTAGCCTAGATGAAGACTTCTTCATTCAGGGTGTTTTTTACTAAAAAAATATTTTGTTTTTTCAACAGTAAGCATGTTCTGTCATAAATATCATGTTAAGTAATTTGCATAGGCTTACCCGTTTTCTTAAGGTTTTTTTAGGTGGAAATTTGTATGTTGCTATATCGGGATGACATTTTTTTAACTGCGTATGAAGTTCGTGGAACTTCGCATATCTATGGTAGACGCTCCATTCTTCATTGCCAACTTTTAGAAAAATCTGCAATATCCGTTAAATATAGAATGAAAGTTTTTTTTTTTTTTGTTTAATATTAATTATATCCCAATTATTATCTATTCATTAAGGATTGTATGATGTATGAAAATCTTACTTGATAAACATGAAAGGAGTGTGTTCTCTTTCCAACTAAAAATGCACTGGGAATATGAGCCTTAACATTAGACTCAGGGTAATCTAATAGTTCGAGGGCACATGTGCTTTCCAATTCTTGTAGCCTCTGCACCAGATGCTGGTTAAACTCCATCAGCTCTGCATGCATCTCGGCTACCTGTAACAAATTTAATAATTAAAAGCAAAAAAATATGTATGTAGGTATTGGTATGTAGGCTTTTCAACCCATAGACACAGCCCATTGAGATTCTCGCCGGATCTTCTCAGTGGGTCGCGTTTCCGATCCGGTGGTAGATTCTGCAAAGCACGGCTCTTGCTAGGGCCAGTGTTAGCAACACTCCGGTTTGAGCCCCGTGAGCTCACCTACACGTTAGGGTGAAGCTGAAACAGCCTCTCAAGGCTATCAGCATAGGTAGGATAAAAAAAAGTCTTTTGTTGATAAAAACTGCTCAGTGAAGATTCGGCTGAGAATTTTTACTTCTTTTATAAGTTCATTGGAAATACAATATATTCTTATTTTATTTTCATATAATTCTTCTTAATCTAAAAAAATTAACACATTTTCAATGTAATGAATTAGCATTGTATAACTATACCTGAACAAGTTTTCTTTCATACTGGTTTATTTCATCAGTGTTGTCATTATTTGCTTCCTCCCGAACATTATTATTCCTTAGAGCTTTGCCCATATCCACAGCGGACATGTAATGTCGTAACTGCTCCTTTATTGTGTCGTTTTCTCTTAAATTCAACATTATACGTGTGTTAGTTTTTTGGATTTAAGCAAATTGTTTGATTTTTCTTAATTTTGCGTTGCTTAGATAACGGGCTCAAAGCATAACCGGTGTGGAAATGATTACCAAAGTTCATACACATGAACTTACCGACTTTGATAGATGTAAGTCTAATCTTTAATTGTACCGTATGACGGCTGTCCCACCCTTCAAAGTGGCAAGCTTGACTGCTCGCGGCGGAAGCGAGCAGGGTGATGGTACATACCCGTGTGGCTTTACAACACGCCCTACTACCAGTAATTGTTGGTTGGCGACCATTTGTATAATTCTCAAAGAATGATGCTGCTCATAGTCTAGTGAATGGCTCGGTCATCTTTTACGATGCTCACGCCACGAATTTATGCATAGCTTTATAATATTATTGAGCATTATTACACAAATGTTTTATTTTTATTTTATTTTATGGCCCTTGTAGGCAGACGAGCGTACGACCACCTGATAGTGACTGGTTACCGTCGCCCATGGACTTCAGCAATGCCAGGGACAGAGCCAAGCTGCTGCTTAGCGTTAAGTAATCTCCACAAGCCTTGTTTCAAGACATGTTTCTATAGACTTTTTTAAATATATGAACACATAACCTGAGTGCTGTCTCATATTGTTCTATGAAAAGTTGAAATTTTTTTTGCACAGATAAGCAACGGATATATATTTATGTGATGTACAAAAAAATATAACAGTCAAAACCATCATCCAGATCATTGTTATTCAATGAGAATATTAGTTGTTATGAAAAAAAGTGTTTAAATATAATGACTTTCAACCACTTTGTAGGCCCCTGGAATTGTTGAAGTCGATGGGCAACAGTAACCACTCACCATCAGGTGAGCCGTATGCTCGTCTGCCTACAAGGGCAATAATAATAATAATAAAAAAACTTTACTTACTTGGTGAGATCTATTATTACTTTTTCAAGTTTTCGAAATTTATCTTTGCTTGCTACTTCTAACTGGCTACATTTCATTTGTAACATCAAAATTTGTTTATCTTTATTTTCCAACAAGGAAAGTAATGATTTATCGTCTGGTGCACTTTCATCTTCAGTGAAGCAAAGCTCCAAGCACGATGTGCTTCCATCAATACTACCAGCTACTTCCTCACTGTCACTTTCATATATTTTTAAATTGTTAACACTCAATTCTGACGCATCATCTTTAGCAGTATTGTTTGTTTCTATACTGTTTGAAGATGAAAATATTTCTTTGGCACATTCAGAAAGTTTTGTTAAAATTTGTGAAGGACTTTCTATACCTTTTACACTATCGGGAAAGAAATGTCTGAAACCACTTTTGAAATCTGAGCTTGCAGGTTCACTTGTTGATGATATTTGAGGCACAATTTTAGGATCAGGAGAATTAAGGCAAGTTGCCGGTGCACTGTTCCACATTGCATCATCTTTGCTGTTGATTGAGTGTATCTCTTTACTATGATCAATGTTCTGAGTCTTCCGTTCATTTTTATCAAATGATATAACTTGACGTAATGGTTTCCGTTTTAAGTTCCCAGAGGACTTGACTGGTGTCGGTAGTGGTATAACATGCTCTACTTTATCTACTTGACTTGACTGTTGTGATTCATTCAACTCAGGTCTGTCAATTGATAACGCAAATAGAATGGATGATAAGCCTGAAATATGACCAGAAACATTGTATTATAAACATGATAACATAATTTTGCAACAAAGTATTAATATTACCAGATGCAATATTAGGAAGTTTCAAGGAAGCTTCAGAATCTCTCACAAGAGCCCCTTCTTCATAATATTCCATTAATAAGCCATGCGCCACCCAGCTTTGCAGATATCTAAATTTTAATATATATTATAATACAACC
Source organism: Bombyx mori (assembly GCF_030269925.1). Classification (NCBI taxonomy): domain Eukaryota; kingdom Metazoa; phylum Arthropoda; class Insecta; order Lepidoptera; family Bombycidae; genus Bombyx; species Bombyx mori. Next base: position 9,272,883 of record NC_085116.1, on the reverse strand, counting down.
AAAACATTTACTCAAAATGAAAACTATGAGCATTTTGTAAAATTGTTACCACACTCTTTCGTCAATAAATTTAAATTTTATTGCCTTAATAGACAAAATCGTGTTGAAAAGGTACAGGCACAGCATAGTTTTCACAAATCAGATGCTGTTTGCATACCTTTATATTAATTGCTCTTGAACACAACACTACTTAAAATTTTGCAAATCTGCACCTGCCTACAGAACCAAGGACTAAAGAATCATTATAACTAAACATATTTTTTTCAAGATTATGGGATAGTAGACAATCAAAATACTTGATCCCATGAAATGCAAACAATCATTTTGCTAATGGCCAATTATACTATATTTACCTTTCAAATGATCTTTCATTTAAGGAAGCCCTTAAGAATGCTCTAAAATATCCAAGGGGTGTGTTTATGTTTGACAATATTTTAAATCTTTCTTTTTCATGTTTTGTCAAATGCAAACATGTATAGCTCCATAATGAGTTGCCTACAATTTTAAAGTTTCAGTAAATTCTCAATATTTTGTTTTACATAATTTAAGATATAACAGTAACATCTCACACATACCTATATTTACAATATTGAATGTAAAATTTAAACCTGCAGTCACCAAGCTTTGTATGGTTGAGTTCGACAAATTTGTTCTTATTCCATGTCTTAATATGGCTTCCCATTTTTCACACAGCTGTATTATTCTATAATGATTACAGTTCAATATAAATTCTTAACAAGTTTAATATAAAAGGAACATGAAAGCAGTATGGACTGTCCAAACCTAATAACTTAATGGAATTTGTTTACCTGAGATCATCTTCAGTAGCTAATTCAGATCTTCCAGCAAATCGGTTGAGACAATTTTGTGTACACTTTGAAAGTTCATTGAGTAATACTTTTCCAGTTTCCGCTCTTTTCATAATTTCTTCTTTAGGATCAATTGCATTAGCTAAAGTATTTAAAATTTTACTATTCTGTAAATAATTTAGAATTCATTAAATAAGTTTCAAACAACTACGAAGAAACATTAAATATGTATATAAGGATACTTCTAATGATCTCAGTTACTACTTTGTTCTTGCTGTTTAAATTTTATCTAAGAATTAAAGTTTAGGTAATTCTCATTTTGACCAATATTAATTTTACTACTTATAAAATTATTTTTTAAACTTAATCGATGAAAACGAAAATAAATTTCAAACCGTACCATTGTTATTCTTCAAGTGCAAATTCTATTTAATAATATTATTAACAGATTATACTGATTTAAGGAAGGTAAAGCACCATCATTTTATTTTTATTCAATATACATCAGAAGCACTAATTTGATTGTTGAATAAAAAGCACATGAATAATACACCCAAAATTTATAGAACTATATATTTTGATTGTCCTTTGGTTCTGAATGTTCTGATAATTTCATAAATATTATGAACTGTAACATTCATTGTGATTTTTGACCCTTTATTTGCCAATAGAAATGTGTAAGTAATGCGAGTGATATTACTCGGGTAATATTACTCTACGATGTAATGCAACATCACACATTACGCGAAGGAAACAAACATCACACTATCACCCAACATGTTTCTTTCTTTGTCGTGTAAACAAACATCACACTATCACCCAACATGTTTCTTTCTTTGTCGTGTAATGTTCCTTAATACACGAACGGAACCGAGCGAGCGAGACAGACCGATCGACGCAAAATAAATGAGCAAGAGACACGGAATTATTCCTAGTGATTTTGAACCGTATGCCCTGGCCGCTAGGTACATTTTTATACCTATGGTACGTCTGAATTTTAATATAGGTATTTGTGTTTATATTTTTCATGCGGCCAGCCGGTAGTTCCCCGCAAGTAGTTACTTAATTTTTTATTCGCAACTTTTGTAAAATCGCTAGTCGCTCGTAATTGTTTAGTAATATTTCATATTAATTTTTGTGTTTGATTTGAATTACTTAAGCACTTGTTTGAAGATAGTTTTATTATTTGTTTTAATGCGTGTTTAATAAGTGAAAGAAATAACGGCGTCTAAATGAAAGTACAGTCCTCCTTGGATGCACTTTGAAGATATCGCGCCGAAACAATGCATCCTCGTATAATATATTAATTAACATTATTGTCGAGCTCAATTTGCAGTCTAAGTCGCCATATGAAATCCGTTCATCCCACAATAAATTATATTAAGTAAAAAATAAAATTATTATATTATTAAATAAGTCAATCTCTGTCAAGTAATATAACAGTGTATTATAATACAAAGTATGAACACATCACTTAAGTAATGATTCGGGTGTATAGATACAATGTATTCATCACAGTATCTATTGAACGCACCGAGTAATGTTAAGAGTGATGTGTAATGTTTTCGAGTAATATCACCTGTCTGTAAAAGTGATGTCATATCACATAACATTGAGAAGTGATGTTTTGCGCAAGTCTATTTGCCAATTGAAAAGTGTAATATCTATACAAATTTTTTTTAAGAGATTTTATGATCTGGTAACTAAGACTTTTAGGTCATGTCTTATTTTAATTTCTATTCTTTTTATATGAAAAATGATAATATGGAGTGAAATGAAATGAAGATGATTAATTTGAGACATCAACCAACTGGGATGAATTTAAATGAAATGAGATAAAATGATATGGGATGAAATATAATCTCAGTAAAATGGTGGTCATTTACTGAGATTTTTCAGTGGACTTATATCTAGCCAATAAGTCCAGTTATATTCTAATCCATAATAGGATAGTCACATGCGGAACATATATGAAAGAAAGTTGTCATAAGCTAGTATTTAAAAAAGTTAAAGAAATAACCGTCTTCATTTAGATGTCTCATGGAACTGCTGTAAAGAGGTTTTATTCTAGTGACTAACTGAGGTGATTTCATTTCATCTGGAATTTTTATAAGTTATTATAAATATTTTAACTCGAAGTGATTATATTATTATTGGCTATTATCTTTAACACCAAATAAAGGTACTCATTTCAAAGATCAAAAACAGTTACTAAGTAATAATAAAATTGAACAATTAATAATATAACAAACAAGTCAACAACAAGTTAAATTGACCATAACCACTTTTCTGTTATTTAAATATATTTAACAGTAAGGTTAATGAGTTTAGGTCAACTTTCTAACAAAACAATATCTTTGCTTTGTGGTTTATTCGCTCGATTAATTGTTGATAGCTGGCTTGAAATATGTTACTTACTGATATTTTAAAAGTAAATATTGAAATAAATTTTAAATTCCTATGGCAAGAACTGATATATTTTCAGAATAGATACAAGTTTAAGTATTTTAATGCATTTTTTCTATTGAAAGCTTGTATTATTTATTTATAACACTTCGTGTAAAATTTACATTGGCGGACTTAATGCCTAAGACATTCTTTACCAGTCAACCAAAAATAGTACAGAGTAAATAGTGGTAGGTGCAATGAAATTTATATTAAGTTACAAATACATACACAAAAAAGTATATATATATACACACAATCATATACACATTTATATACATACACACACACACACATATATACATACATACATAGATTTAAGAGTTTATACAGTATTAAAAGGAATATATTTATAAATTCCCTTAACAAATAACTTCATCTTAATAAGTTCATGACGATACCGCTAACTTTTCCAACAGCATTCGCCGAACCCTTAACTTGAACTCGCACCGGTTAGTAATAGTCTCTCGAGAGGAAGTGCGAACTGCACGACGAAAGAGTTATGAACATAACTAGAACTATGTGTGGGACAAAGAATTAATAGGCTATTATGGAGAGAACGTAGAGCCCGCTCATGGCTGGAGTGAAGATATATAATCATATATACGAAGATTAAAAATTAATCGAATGCAGATAATAAGAAGACGACCAAGTTTATTAAGAAGGTCTGCATTCAGGTCAAAATAACACACATCACCGTAATCAATCATAGGGAAGATCAAGGCTTGTACTAGCATAGTCTTAGTCGCTGATTGTAAGAAATTCTTGAGGCGATACAGAGCACAAAGAATTTCAGAGGTTCTTTGTCCAACGTAAGATACTTGAGCTTTGTATTAATAAATCCCAGCAAAAATTGCTATTTCGTATCCGGCCATAAAAATTGGTAAGTTTGAACTGTTGCCATATGCAATAGTTTAAATATCATTCAGTATAGGTATCTAAAGGGAGGCAGCGGGACGCTTGTGAGACGCACAATCCCACCGGCGCCGTCGAGCGGGGGCCAGGCAGGCGGATCTCGCCCAAGCCCTGGCCCTCTAAGTGCTTCGGGTCCCCCTCACATGTCGGTCTAGGGACTGGCGAGGGGGGCTTAAGAAGACGACGTGCAAGCTGCTCTGCACGCGTTTTACGCAAGAGCATCTGGGTGATGGAAGGCCGGCTATCCTCGACCCACGCTGGTTCTGGTCCAGCGGGGTAGATAGCTCACTCTAACCGGTGCCATCTAGGCGGGCTTCGGATAGCCTGCGGACCGAGAGGGCTGGTGGTCGTGGCGCCGACGTTCGTCGGTCCGGCGTCCCGAAGGGGAGGGTGATGGGAGAGATGTGCTCCGCACTAAACGCTTCACTTTCCCCCTTTGCCTTTTCATGAGTTCTGTCCCATGCGAGGTTTGGACGTTGGTTGTTGAGCGACAGGAGGTTTTAGTGAGGTCGACTCTGACATGCCCCGCCCTTCATCCCCAGTGGACGGCGCCGCGGCGGAAGTCCGGCGTTTTCCTCCTGACCAAAAAAAAGGTATCTAAAACAGTACGGTATTATTAAATTCATTTATTCTAGGATATTGATGTAAACTTCTGAGTTGAAATTATCAGCCATAAGTTGACGTCATTGTCAATCTGTTTTATTCGTTATTTGTCAATGTATCTAATGTAATCAAAGCAAATTTTACTGTTAATTTTAGCTTATTAAAACCTTATATTCAGTAAAGGTTTTCTCTTATTTCAATTTAATAAGCTAAATAAATAAAAAATGGATAGATATCTCCGCCCTGAAAGGTTTGATATCGACCCGTCAGATAGCTCTAGTACGAAAGCTTGGATACATTGGCGTAAAACTTTCGAAAACTTCATTTTCGTGCAGAAGCCGACCGCTCCAGAAACAGATGCACAGTCGGTTCGTCCGCCAGAAAAATGGGACAGCATAAAGTTTCAACTTTTGGTAAACCATATATCACCAAATATCTACACATATATAAGCGAAGCTACGAACTACGAAGAAGCGATCACAATACTGCAAAAACTGTATGTAAAACCAAAAAATCTGATTTTTGCTAGACATATGTTAGCAACAAGGAAACAACGACCAGAAGAAAGTATTGACACATATTTACAAGCTTTGAAACTACTTTCCAAAGATTGTGATTTTGTGGCTGTTGATGCAGAAACAAACAAAAACGATAGCGTACGCGATGCTTTCATATCCGGTATATCATCGCATAAAATCAGACAAAGGCTTTTAGAAAACTTAACTCTAACACTTGATCAAGCTTACAACCAAGCACTCTCTCTAGAAACTGCAGAGATCAACTCTCAAAATTTCAATACTGTCTCTTTAAATGCTGTTGCTTCAAAAGAACCAACATTAGTCTCTTCGAAATCACAAACTCTGCACTACGAGACTTGCTCTTCTGTTAATAATCCTCGACGGCAAAAATGTTTCTTTTGTGGGGGTCAAATACATCCTCGTAAGAACTGCCCTGCCTTTGAAAAGACTTGTCAACTCTGTAACAAGAAGGGGCACTTTGCCACTGTTTGTAGAAGCTCTTCTAAATCTACAAATTCTGTGGTAGTAGGTACTGAAGACCTTTCCGCTTGTATCACAGCAGCGTCACCTTCTTCATTACGTAAAGCTACTGTACCCGCTTATATTCGAGGAATAAGAGCAGAAGCACTTCTCGACACCGGCAGCTCCATCAGTTTTATAAATGACAACTTTGCAAGACTATGCGGGTTAAAAAGAAAATCCTGCAATCAGACTATTTCTATGGCCTCTCTTAATTATACTTCACAAGTAGAAGGTCAAACTTGGCAAACCCTGAAAATCGGAAATCATAGATATGATAATGTGAATCTTCTTATCGTGAAAAATCTTTGTGCTGATATAATTATCGGCCATGACGTCCTCGAAGAACATTCATCGCTAGAGTTCTCTTTCGGTGGACCAAAACATCCACTTCAAGTATGTAACGTAGCTGAAGCATCAGTACCAGCTGTACCGCTTTTTGCGAATGTATCTCCCAACTGCAAACCTATTGCTATAAAGTCTCGAAGGCACAACAAAGAGGATAGTGAATTTATTAAAGAAGAAATCAGAAACCTTATAGCAGAGGGCGTGATTGAAGAAAGTAAATCACCGTGGAGGGCCCAAGTACTAATAACAAAAAGCGAAACTCATAAAAAACGCCTTGTAATTGATTACTCTCAGACAATTAATCGTTACACAGAACTCGACGCGTACCCTTTACCAAATATTGAGGACTTAGTTTCGAAAGTGGCAAAGAATACATTTTTCAGCCTAATAGACCTGAAAAACGCGTACCATCAAGTACCTATACTACCCGAAGAAAGGAAATTTACCGCTTTTGAAGCACTGGGAAATTTGTACCAGTTCAGGCGTATTCCTTTTGGAGTAACAAATGGTGTTTTGAGCTTCCAGCGAACAATCGATTGGATTATAAGAAAAGAGAAGCTTCAAAACACATATGCGTATCTTGATGATATAACTATTTCTGGCCGTACTCTTGAAGAACACGATCATAACTTAGAAAGTTTTATGAATGCCGCAAAGAAATACGGTTTAACACTGAGTATACAAAAATGCAAATTTTCTCAAAAGTCAATTAATATTCTAGGCTATAATATTCAAAACCACATATTTTTTTTTTTTTTTTTTTTTTTTTTTTTCGGGTAGAGGGCCGAACCTCCTACGAGGTCCCCGCGCAAAAGGGGCGCGCGGGGTATGTGAGACTCAACGATCTGCATGGTGTTGTGAGCAGACCGCGGGCCCAAGGATTTTAGGACCCACCCACTAAACGACTCCCCTGCACTCTTACACCCGACGTCCGATCCCCTCCGAGGTCAGAACCCGGATGAGGTAGGGGGGGCTACCGCGGTCAACACTACAACCAGACGGCGCGGCTCATCCCAAGGACGCCCAGCCGACGGAGCCTTCGAGGCGAATCGAAGGCTCTGAAACGTCGGCCGTCTCGGTACGGCAGCCCGTCGGGCCGCCCAGACGGTGCCGCTGGTGTCCCGGAATACCCCGCTGGACCAGAACCAGCCTGCCGGGTCGGGACGCGATACACCGTCGACCGGTCGCTCTATTCAATCCACGGCAGCGCGCTAGAGTGCTGGTAGCGCGCCGCGCGGCCTCATAATTAAACCTGACAATGAGCGACTCAAGCCACTGATTAATTTACCTCCACCAAGCGATTTACCGACCTTAAGAAGGACACTCGGCATGTTCGCACATTATTCTAAGTGGATTCCAAAATTTTCTGAACGGATCCACTCACTTGCTAATACGACGATTTTTCCACTCACAAGCGAGCAAATTAAATGTTTCGAAAGCTTGAAAAATGATATCGCAAAGTCTTCAATACATGCAATTGATGAAAATATACCTTTTACAGTGGAAACTGACGCTTCCGATCATTCCATTGCAGCAGTACTTACGCAAAATTCTAGACCAGTGGCGTTTTTCTCAAGAACGTTAAATTCAAGCGAACAAAACCATTCCGCCATTGAAAAAGAAGCGTACGCCATTGTGGAATCATTGAAGAAATGGAGACATTTCCTTATTGGTAGACACTTTAAGTTGGTAACTCAACGCTCGGTTTCTTTTATGTTTAATATGAAACATTCAAGTAAGATAAAGAATGAAAAGATCCAAAGATGGCGACTGGAACTTGCTGCTTTCAAATACGATATTATATACAGACCGGGGAAAGAGAACTATGCTGCTGATGCACTATCCCGAGTTTGTGCCACTGTAGAAACACGTACTGCAAAACTTTTCTCGCTGCATGAGGCTCTTTGTCATCCAGGGGTAACAAGAATGTTTCACTGGGTTCGCTCTAAAAACCTTCCCTATTCTATTGAAGAAGTCAGAACAATGACAAAATCTTGTCGAACCTGCTCTGAAATAAAACCTAGATTCTTCCGAAATACCTTTGATGACCAGAGGAAACTTGTTAAAGCGACGGCTGCTTTTGAACGCCTTAGCATAGATTTTAAAGGACCAGTTCCAACAAATAATAATAACAAATTCATACTTACCGTGATTGACGAATTTTCACGTTTCCCGTTTGCATTCCCATGCTCAGATGTAAGCTCGAAAACAGTGATTAAACATCTTAACAACTTGTTTATGATATTTGGCATGCCTTCTTACGTTCATTCAGATCGCGGAACAGCATTTCTTTCTGCTGAAGTACAGGAATTTTTACATGTTCGAGGTATTGCCACTAGTAGAACTACAGCTTATAACCCTCAAGGTAACGGTCAAGTAGAAAAATTGAATTCTACTCTTTGGAGAACGATTCTTTTGGCCCTGAAGACGAAGAATCTTTCGGTAGAAAATTGGGAACAAGTATTACCACAAGCCTTACATTCAATTCGATCCTTACTTTGTACAACCATAAATTGCACTCCACATGAAAGAATGTTTAGACACCCTCGAAGATCTACTAACGGCTCTTCTGTTCCATCGTGGCTTACAAATTCTGGACAAGTCTTGATGAAGAAATTTAATCGTACAAATAAATATCAGCCATTAGTAGAAGAGGTTGAATTGATACACAGCAATCCTGACTTTTCATACATTCGGCTTCCAGATGGCCGAGAAACAACAGTGTCGAATCGTCATCTAGCACCATTGGGTTCAGAAAGGGTAGATCTGCGAATAGATAATGAACACACTATTGATTATCATAACGTCGCAGAACCACTTCCGGAAACAGAAGACCAAAACTTGGAGATTCCGTCATCTAATGAGACGGGACCTGAGGTACTTGATAATAGCAGAGAGCTAGAGACAGAATTACCATCATCACTACCGCCGGAGCCAACACTTCGTAGATCTGGTCGCGTCCATAAAACGCCAGGATTTTTGAAAGATTATATTTTAAAATAGTGCGGGAGAATGATGTAAACTTCTTAGTTGAAATTATCAGCCATAAGTTGACGTCATTGTCAATCTGTTTTATTCGTTATTTGTCAATGTATCTAATGTAATCAAAGCAAATTTTACTGTTAATTTTAGCTTATTAAAACCTTATATTCAGTAAAGGTTTTCTCTTATTTCAGATATGTTTATACTTTATGTTCTTCTAATAGGATAGGGCGAATCCGTGTCTTTTAGACAAAAAGTGATTTGATACCTACGGAATTTTTTGTAAAATTTATTACCAAAATGTCATAAACTCGAACTGTGAAACATATACAGAATGTTTGTCAACCATAGTAAAGCTATTTTAAAAATAAATAACATTTCGACATTAGCGCCTCTGAAATTTTTTAATATTTACAGAACATTTAATTTTAGAAATAGAAATTTGACTAAAACGTCTAGTTTCCTTTAGCCCTAAACAAAATAATAAAAAACGGATCAAAAATCAAAATGGCCACTCATGGACGTTAAACAACATCTATCAAGGAAATTGTTGCGTCTAATGCCATTACTTAGTAAATGAACAAATAATATTACTTCTATTTGAATTCTTTATCCTTATAATTTTTTTACTTTTTTTCTGGTTTGTTTGTAAATTATACTATAAATACTAAAAATCATGAGTAATTATGAAGACGATCAAAGTGAAGATGGAGAATTAGCACGGAGTCCTATACACGACGAAATGGATTTCAGGTAAGAATAATGTTCAGTTAATCCAAACGGCATATATTCTCGCTTTTTTTAGCATATAAACGTGTTATTAGGCCAGTTAAACTAAGATTATCTCACAGCACAACCTTCGTTGTAATGGCGTGTTTCTTGAAAACTCATTAGCACTCCCCTTTTCTTTGTTACCATTTCAGCGTATTTTAATGTTAAGTTAATAACAAAAACACTCAAACTTTTCGTTTGATAACCACATTTTCTTAGATTTACTGTTTCGCTTTAAATTACTTATTTAGGTTAAGCAGTATCAGCATTTAGCCAAACATTGAAGTAAAATTAAAATCACCTAAGTCATTATAAAAGATGTGAGGAATTTAAATAAACATCTAAATTTAGCAAACGCACAGCAAATAACTAATTTATTAAAACGAATTGCTTGATAGATTTACTATACATTAAAATCATTTTACTTGTATGCTTTCTGAGCTGAGTTATCCAACATGACCGTCATGCTAAAATGTAAGTAAATTTTATTTTACAAACTATTCATATTCATTTAAAATTGACATTAATTCCATTTTAAATCTAGATTGAAATCACATAAAATTCCATTTTATAGCATATTAAATGTTGTTTTAGTTTATCTGACGAAGACAGAGATAACCCAGATGCGCTGATTATCAAGCCTCCTCAAGCAGTGATCAGAACCACACACAGGGACAAGCGCCACAAGAGATCTGCAAAAGATAAATACAAAGACACATCTAGAAAAGAAAAGAAGCATCTCTTCAGGTAACAGCTAAGAACATGAATGTGTTGTTTTCTTGATGCACAACCTAGATTTATTATTATTATTTAACCATTTGTTTATTTGTTTATAGTGATTAATGTAATAACAAAGCTTTTCATATATTATTAATGACAAATAGGTTAGAATAGTAATTTACTCTTAATGATAACAGAAAAGAAATAATAGCAATTATCAAATTTGGTACAGGAAAAAAAAACAATTTATCTATATCACTCAGATAGGTAAAGATTTGCATTGCCAAGATTTATGGTGATTGTTTTTATTATTATATTTATTATCTTAATGAAGAAATGATAAATTATTTCTCACTTTGTTGGTGTTTGATAGTTATTTGAAACAATTAAATTCATCTAATATTATGCTTTAAGGTTGGTCATCCTACTGACATTGGGAATGTTATAGATCAATATAAACCTTTTTTAACAGGGACCGTGATAAGTCTGAAAAATCTAAAAGAGAACTTATAAAAACTTCTGATCGAGAAGAAATGGCCAAAGATTACTATAGAGAAAAACAATACTACAGGGAAAAAGATATTTATAGAGAGAAAGAAATGTTTAGAGACAAAGAAACATATAGAGAAAAAGAGTTGTATAGAGATAAGGAAATCTACAGAGAGAAAGAAATTTATCGGGAGCCTAAGGATATGTACCGTGAGAAAGAAATTAGAGAAAAAGATCCATATCGTGAAAGGGAAGCATATAGAGACAAAGAACCTTACAAAGAAAGGGAACATTATAGGGATAGAGAAATGTATAGAGAAAACCCCAACTTTAGAGAAACCACCAGGACAAGGGAAACATTTAGAGAAAAAGATGCATTCAAAGACAAGGAGGTCCAAAGAGAATTGTACACGGGAAATAGAGAAAGAGCTTATAAATATACAGAGATAGAACGTAAACGTGCTGATCCTGAGAGAATAGAATCTAGATTAAGACAATTAGCAGACGAAAGCCATAGTAACCATAATAATGAAAAAGAAAACCGAGATAAAACTTCTGGTGATAAAGAACTAGAGGATTTAAGAACAAGGCTACTTAGTAAACGTATATCAAAAGAATTGCAAAGTCAAGAGTCAAAGAAAAGTTCAGAGTATATGGATAAGGAAACAAAATCAGAGCATCATTCTTCTCTCGACAAATTACAGCAAGAACGAAGAAAGCGAATGATTGAAGCAGGTAAGTTTCTGTCCAAAATCTATCAATGTCCATGTGATTTTTAAAGGCTTACTTCAATTCAATTATTTCAGAACGAGAGAAAGAAAAAAGAAAACACGAATTCCGAAGTGAGTTAGAAGCAAGACGCGAGGAACGGCGTCGCCGCGGTAAAAAACGCTCAATTTCACCAGAGGACAAGAAATCTTTCAAGAAAAGTAAATCGGAACAGTCACCTTCGTATGGAGATTCTGTTGTGACTGTTTCTGATGCTAGTGACATCGAAATAAAGAGTGATTCCCATTCAGAACCAGAAGATGGTAATTGTGATAATTTGTTTTTTTTTAATTGTTTCGAATTCAAACCTCTTAAAGTGGGGTAAATTTGCGCTGGTTTATGTTTAATTCTTTTGCTTTAAGGTGAACATACAAATACGGATACTGCTGATGAAAGTTCAAGTACTGATTCTGATTCTGGAGCTGAATCCAAAACAGAGGAGGAGCACGATGATAATGATAAATCAGACAAGGAGATAGAAAATTCAAAAATTTGTGATAAAGTCAGAATTAAGTCTCAATCAAAATCACCAATACCAGATATAAACCAAAACAGTCCTTCATCACATGGTTCTAGAAGGTGAGTTAAAGTAAAATTAAATAAAAAATAACCAACTCCTTTTCTCCAAGATTGAAGAATCACGATTAATTTTTTTAGGTCACAATCAAGGTCAAAAAGTAGAAGTAGATCACATTCATTTTCACCGCCGCCACTAGGAGAAGCAGCAAAGACTCTTGAAGAAGAAACACCGAAAGAAAACGAAGAGAAGTCCAGACTGCGAGAAGAAGTCATCAACTCTTTACCACCATATTATCCTGCTTTGCAGGTAATTCTCTTGTTTTTGTCATAGTTACATGTAAATAATGGTATGCTCTGTTAAATTATATGCAAGATGTATTGTTAACTTATTTTCGAAATATTGACTAGCAACATCGGCCATTGGTTTACAATGCAGTCTCTAATGTTCATAAATATTACAAGGATTTTATGTTCAATAAATATGTAAGTAAATGAAAATTTTCATTCAATTTCAGTTTATTAAATAGGTATTCAAGTTAGTTGCTTTCGAGCATTGAATACCTGATTCCATGTTAATGCAATTTAATTTCGATCCGATGAAACTAAATCATTAGTTTTGTCCAAAAAATGAGTTTTCAAATAACTAAACATTTGTTACGAAGCCATTCATGTTTATGTGTTATTGAAAATGTTTTCTAGGGCTGTCGATCAGTTGAAGAGTTTCAGTGTCTCAACAGAATAGAAGAGGGTACATATGGAGTTGTTTATAGAGCACGTGATAAAACAACTGATGAAATTGTAGCATTAAAACGACTTAAAATGGAAAAGGAAAAAGAAGGATTTCCAATTACATCACTAAGAGAGATCAACACATTACTTAAGGTAGGATCTGAATATCAATTTAATGAATACTAAGCTCACCTGAGCCATCATACTGCATCACTGCTCTAATGTTGGAGGTATATTGTTTGTTGTAGATATATTATAATAGATAAGCAAGTATGTACCTCTTTGAGAGCCACGAGCTGTGAAGCACTCGATGGCTCATGTGCTGTTTTCACTACATTAATGCTTGTATTTTATTCCTACAGGCCCAGCACCTCTTACCTGCAAGAGGGTTGTGCTAGAGGTGTGACCCGATTGCAAGGGTTAACAACTTCGATACACGGGCGGGCCTATGTATCTTATAAGGAATTTATTCCTGGGGATGAACCCTCCAAAACTTACTTCTACCATGTATGAACATGAGCTTAACAACAGTAATATTTCCAAGGGAATAATAAACTTAGAATACGAACATCGAAAACTATTGATTCACAATAGTTACATCACTTGCCAAAAAAAAATTGTTAACCCAGTTTGCTTCGAAGAATAACACCAAGAAGAAGGTAAAGTTTACTATACAACATTATTTTTAGTATATGCAAAAGTCAGAACACCGATACGGAATTTTATTATACGAACCAGCAAAAATAATATAAAAAAGAAAACAAAAATCTACAATCGCTTGTAGTTATCTGTAACAGCTCATCACACACAATTAATTAAAACTTGCCATAATCTAACACTAATAAAAGTTGATTAAACTATCGACTTACTTTATGTACTAGTACGCCACCTTGGACTAGTCAATGGTCTGGTATATTATTATTGTGATGAATCATGTCAAATATTTTTGGATTGAAGGCAACTACTGCGATGTGTAAGTTTACAATACTCTGTCCATCTTGGATATTTTTGTTAGGATTTTGAGGTGAATCTCATAGTGTTTAACCATATTAAAATCTGTTTTACCAGCCAACCTCTCAGGTTTCGAATATACTAAAAATAACGTTGTATAGGCCTTAGGGAAAAGATGTTGCTAATTTGACTGTGTGCATTCGCTATAGTTTAATAATAACTGACCAAATACATCACAAACAATTCTGTAATGACTATAAAGTACCTATTACATGACATTCTTACTGCTTTTATTTAATAAATTGTACACTTTGTTTCTCCTTACATGTTAAACAATGAAAAAATATAAAAATAAAGATCTTCATAGTCATATATTTTCAACTTTAAAAGAAATGCTGAGAAGTGCACAATATCATGAAATATAGTACAGGCAGTACTACTTGATGTCATTGTAGTCCAGTGAATGATTTATTTACTGTGAATAATTTATTGACTAAATCAGGGAATGATATTGATGTCAAATATTGCAGTATGCATATTGAAGACACAAATTCAATTCCTGAAATATTGTTGTTGATTGTCAAAGAAACAACCATCAGTGGCCGATATTGAATATAAAAGAGAACTTGGTGTTGCAGTCTCCTTGATCCATTTTTTTAAAACTTTTAATTATGGCTTAATTATTATTATAGAACCCTACCTATTTAGGTATTATTCATGAATTCAAGCAATTCGTCAGAGCTGCCATCATAAAATAACTGTTTTGGTATCTATTGGTAATGGAGTTAACAGAGAGAACTGCATTACAAAAAAAATAAAGAGTGAGAATTATTTGTCAACAAAGAAATATTAACTCATTATTTTTATTATGTTAAGTTACAAGCAATACAATCTATGATAATAATAATATATAATATACATATAGATATTTTTTTTTATTGGTCTGTGCTGAAAAGTGTTAGTATTTCAAATATCTTGCCATAGTTACAGCGTATCGTATTATACAGTTAGGAATTTTATTTCCAAAGCAATTAAGTTCTAACATAAAAATAAATGTATCTAGAACGAATTAAATACCGGTCGAGCTGTCAAACGAATTAACATTTTAAACGTTTCTCGCGTTTGTTTTTAGTTCATATTTCATGTTAACTTAAAAGAGGAAAATAGCTTACAAAAGAGACTTAATTTTTTAATCAAACATAATGGCGGCCCGTACAACATTAGTAAAAAAATCTTGTTTATGAACAGCCGTGGCTACTAACTTATGTCTTCGCTTTAACTAACTGTTCTTTTGAATTCATGGCCACCTTACTATAAGATTTTGTAATTTAAACATCTCATGAACACCGTTATACGTTAGGAGTTGTCCACAAATAATTTAGTTTTATGGCTTTCCCCCACGCCCTTCATGGTCTATACCTAGAGCGATTTCGGTGGTGACACTATTGTGTTATTTTGTTTGTTGTTGTTATTATTTGTATTAAACCCTCAAATGTAAAATAGCCAATGTTTCATCAATTATTAGCCATCTCTGTAGTTGATTTTAATCTTAAGAATGTTATCATTGAATTTAGAGGTCAATGTGGTTATTTCTGCCAATTAACTAACACTTATAAGCATCAGTCTTATGTCTTAACTGCTTTCGCTTAGATCGTGGATCTCAGGATCCAGGTGTGTGC
Organism: Bombyx mori; assembly: GCF_030269925.1. Lineage (NCBI taxonomy): Eukaryota > Metazoa > Arthropoda > Insecta > Lepidoptera > Bombycidae > Bombyx > Bombyx mori. The sequence goes on along the minus strand of NC_085116.1, from coordinate 9,257,118 downwards.
CAAGGAATTTTGCATGTGCATAGCTACAGACAGCATACTTGAACTACGTATAAATATTTCGATTAGCAATAGAATTAATACATATCTTTAATCATATAAATCGTTAATTTTTTCAAAGGATTGCGACTAGTTATGTTTCATTAACTTAAGCTCTTCTATTCTGTTGTATGGTTTCTACTTAACGTCTAATAGATTTATTTTAAAATTAAAATACACTCTAATGGTAGCCGACGAACCATCTGTCTTCAACACAAAAAAGGATTTTTGTAGATTTTTCATCAGATTAATTTCAAATGATACTTTTTTAAAAGGTAACGCGATTAAAAGCGAATGTAATCTTGTCAACGGACTTAACTGTTTTAACTATGTTTTGTCTTCAGACATTAAGCGGCATCCTACTTTTGGTTAAATATACAGGATGTGTTGAAATGTTTCGTGAAAACGAAGACAGATAGGTGCTGTCGGTGATTTCTAATCGGATAACACTTAATACATATATAGAAATATTTTAAATGAACTAACTATCTTTTTGTATGGCACGTAAAGTGAAAAAAATTAGTATACGCTTAGGTTAAAACGGTAGGCCTGTTCCTGTTTAGGCTTCGGGAATGAGCGTCTGACTCCTGTAATAACCAAATAACAGGCTTGTTTTAACTAAATTAGAGATTGATATTTGTTTAATTACGTTATTTACCTGTTAAAAGTACAACCTTTATGAGTATCTTGTGTTGTGTGGTAAATCTCCATTAACCAATAATACCTGTTTGTTCCTTCATAAACAGGAATGACTTACTCGCATTCTCAAAAGACTTCATATCTGAAACCGGGGATCGGTTTTCAGATTTTAACTGTTTGAACGGGTCTTTTGACCACTTAGAACCCTCTGACTCAGGACGGTGAGTTCGTACACTCTTTGATCCCTTTGTATTTTGTTTTGAAACTTTTTTGGATTTTTTTATTAAGATGAAATGAAAAAACATGAAATGAATGATTTTTCTGCAAATTTTCATTCTAGATCTACTGGGTCTAAACCGTATGGTATCGGTCTGTCAGTCTGGGTATTTTATTATAGGAAAAAAAAATTGGTTCGATCTCAATATCTCGTTAGCTTACCATGTCGCTAGATATATTATGTTCTTGTGGTGTTTGCATCTTTTGGCGACATTACAGCGGTAATGCGCCATAAGTAAAACGGTAATCTTCAGCAGGAAATTAGCGGAAGCCCGCCCACGTCACATACCCGTTTTAAATGTAATATTGCGAGCGTGTGAACAATTTCTGTATGTATGTATAATGTTCGGTATGTATGTATAATGTTCGGTATATATGTGTAATGTTCGGTATGTATGTATAATGTTCGGTATATATGTATAATATTCTGTATGTATAACTATGAATTAGAACAAATTTAAAAAATCATGCTGTTAATAATTTGGGTTAAGTGTCGATTGATTAAACTGGGTGGCCGGATGTAGCGTAAAATTTAAATTTATTCAAAAAACAATTACTCAAACGCAACTTCAACGTCTTCTGAGGCTAAAAAAAGACTACTAACTTGGTGGTAATCATAGTATAAAGCCTAATTTTAATTAGCCACAAATTATAACACACTTTGTAGTTAGTCTTTAGCTTTAGTCAAAAACTTATAAAAAAGTTACATTTATTACGAATAATCTCTTAAATAACAGACCTTGCGGTCCGAAGACTTCATAAAACTAGGTCCTAGCTAGGCAGGGTAGGCAGAGGCTTGGGTTGGCATTACTCGCGTCTATAAGCGTCGGTAACCATTCACCATCAGTGTGCTTAGTGCGAGTTTTTTAACGTTCTCGATAGCGTAAAAGTTACCTGATATTGTATGCAGCTGGAACAGTGCGGCAACAGTAGCGGCAAACGTAGGCAAACGTTCCAACTCCATACAAATTTGACTTATCTTTTACTTTATCGAGAACGTTAAAAAACACGTCCTTACGGATCGTCTGATTGTCTGTCAACAAGGACAAAAAAAACATTATTTGCCGAAATTAGTAAATTTCTTTTAGTTTTCACCGATGGTTGTTGAATAAAAATGATTGAATTTACATAAGTACTACGGAACCCCCAAGGTTCTTCGCAAAATCGTTCCCAAACTATTTTAATTTTCGTTTATCAATTATTTCTTAGGAAAAAAAGTTGTGAAAGCAATTTTTGTAGTTATGATGATTACCCAAGTAAACAATTGAAATCCTTATATAAATAAATAAATCGTTTCAGCAGTCATATTTTTCAGTTCGATGGCTGGGGCAGCTGTTATATAAAATATGTAATTGAGACTGACTTTACTCATAGTCTTCACCTTTTGAGGTCTATGTGTTCCGGTAACTAATTACCAGAACTCGTTCACCAGGCTATGTAAAAAAAATATAATTCTATTTCAACGGATTCATTATGCTTCTACTAAAAAGTCTCGACTGTAATGAAACAGCCATGACCTTAAGAATTTTCACACCGCCTCAACCCAATTTTTTTAAGTCGATACGAGTGGATACGCTTTTAAGGCGTTGTAAATATGAGTCGAAACGGCTTTTTGAGTATCATGTGGAGATTTTTACGAAATCTTTAGGATGGTAAATTAAAAAGGTTTTTTTTAAAATGTTTTAACAACGTTCATCCTGGCTACGAAACGCTTTATTGTGCGAAGTTCGACGCGTGCTTACCTGATGTTTATTTATATCTCCATCATCATCAGTCCACAGTCGTCTATTACTGGTCTCTCCAAATTTACACCAGCCTTCCTAAGTGAGCTTGGTCTACGGATTTCGTTATCCATTTTTTATTTATATCCTTTCATCTTTTTATACAATCCTCCAACATAATTATGCTTGAAAATCATGTTAATAGTTTCTAGATATTGCAGAACTACAACGGTCTAAATAATGATGTATTTGGTCAAGTTAGGCACAATAATTAAATCGATTTATTAAGGCGTTTAATTTTGTATAATAATTAAGTCCACAATGATGTTTTCGACTTGTGTGTTCTGGATAAACTTGGCAGTGTGTATGCGTTTTATAAACTTAAGTTTATAATAAACCTATAGATGTAAACTGACGTAGGGCGGTCATATTTTTATGTTATAACAAAATATGTTTTAAATTATGTATTTTGTATATTTTTTAATTAATATATGTTCACGTCTGCTGAGAGTATGACATATTTTGATACAAAAAAAAAACAATATTTAAGGTTTGATAAATTTTTTGTCCCCCATATGTCCGTTTATGTAGATTTATTGTAAACTTACTGAACCAACGACTTCCCTGTGGCATACTTTCTCATTTAAGTAGGGTCAAGTTGTTTTGTGTTCGCCAATAAAATTGTTGTATTTTTTCGATGTTCGTATTCGAAGTTCAAATATTTTGGAATGTGTAATACCTAAACTACGAAAGCACATATGTATTTATATATATATGTGTATATCGTGATTTGCGTGAAAAATCGTGGAAGAAAATTGTGTAATAAAACTGCCTTTGTAGTTGAACAAAAAGAATTGGTCAATTGAACAATACTAATTGTTTAAGTGATCGAATTCTTATATACATATTCAGGTTGTCTCATAAATAAGTAATACCAGGTCAATAATGGTGGGTATAGATGTAAGGTTGTGTTACGTAATTTTGGTCGCGTTTTGAGAATCACTGAACTGCCAGGAGGTTCGGAAATGATTTCTCAATAAACAGAGCAACCTTGTATCTGTACTTTCGTGATTCTTTCGGAACATCCTGTATATATGTACATACAGAAAAAAACAAATTTATATACTATTCTGTGGTGTTCCACGTATAAGATCAATGGCTCGCATGCCCACCTTAATAAATTATGAATTTCACTCTAGAAACAATAGTTTGAAAGGAATGTACAATCCACACAAATATTTTGAAATGTTTCTGACAGAAAGAACTCTCAATTAAAAAGAAAGAGGTTTGGTTTATTCGTCGAAATGTTTCAAAAAAATATCTTATCGCTTTTAATCACGTTAATATGTGCATATTACAGATAAGGTTTTAATATATTTTTAATTTTATAAAAACATAAAAGTATATAAAATTCAAGAGCTATTGAAGGTACCAAAATCATTTATTTTTTGTCGTTATGGTGAAGTAAAAAAAAAAAGAGTCATTTTTAATAATTACTTTACTAGTGTTGCTTTTTATTGAGAAATGTATTTCAACACATATTTTAATTCTATTGGTTAAAGAAATTTCGTATTAAGTTTTTCCATCATAATCTCTATTGAATTTTTAACGAACAATTCTGTGTTGCTCTCGTGAAGCGATTGTAAATTAAGATCTTTGCGAGATCTTCACGTCTCATCATCACATCTTCATCAGTCACATAAAAAATAAGTTTATCACCAAGAGATTTTTTAAAAACTTTTAAACAAGTACGCACCCTGATTTGAATTTCTTCTTCGATTTTAATTTGTTAAGGAGAATTTCAGAAAAGGGCATCTTAGTACTGTTTTCAAAGTCAGACAAGAAGTTTTAAAAAGATTTAGAATAATATATTTTTTTATTATTTCTTCCTGATTCACCTCGACTTCAGAGCTATGTTTGTAGAATGAATTACTCTCAGGTTCGTTGAAAAATATTTGCGATGTCATTCCTTTCTTGCTAAATTATTTGATAATCATGTTCATTATATAAACTTTATGACATTTTATTTTATACGTTATTAATACTATTATATCCATAATATTTATATTTCTCTGTTTTGTAGTACAATCTAAGTTAAAAAAAATATGTATTTAATATTTAATACGTTAATTTTGTTATAATTATTATGATAAACGTCTGAGTATGTTGCTTCACAAGTCGCTCGATACATGTTAACTTTAGAGAAATTACTAATATTGAAGTTTTCTATTGAGTTGAGTAAGTAAATAACTTTGTGGAAATCTTGAATTTTTTTGTTAATTCGTTTTGTACTTTACAGGTTTCACAATAATGTTAGAAATGTGCAAAAATGAACTTTGTACTATTTTAGTATGTACATGCACAAGTTCCAACATAAAATTGTTACTGATGAAGTGGATTGTAATTTTTCTATAAGTTGCAACTTCTGTATTTTTGCACAATCACTAATTAAAAACTGTTTCCTTTTTTGTGTCTGTTCAGGAAATAGGTTGCCGATCAGTTTTTTATTTTTTATAAAGATATATATTAAAATGGCTGGTATTTAAAATTAATGTAAAACTGATCACTGCCTCCTTTCTCTTCAGAGGTAACTTTCGGTTTTGGAACAGCTTGAAAGTCATGTGAAGTAACTTATTTTCAGATATTTATCATTTTTCAGGAAACCACTACAGATTCACTGTATAGTTTCGAACAATTATACCATTGAGGCCCGCCCGTGAACTCTCACTAACGATAGACACATTCCATTGTGTTATTACAGGGTCAACATCCGAACATCGTCACGGTGCGAGAAATCGTAGTCGGTTCCAACATGGACAAGATCTTCATCGTCATGGACTACGTAGAGCACGACCTGAAGAGTCTCATGGAAACAATGCGCGCAAAGAAACAAGTCTTTCTACCTGGTAATAGATTATTATAAACTCATTACGTGGGGTCGTCTGTTGATTGTAATGATACTTGGTTGATACCCTAACTAAAAGAGCCGTTCATGATTGATCTAAATATTTTAATTACATACGAGTACTTACAGGGTGTTTTAAAATGATAAGACTAGGAAAATCATCTTTTAATTGTTTTGTTACACAGTTTTTTTAGCATTGATAAGTTTTTATTATTATTTTGTTGATTTATATGGCTAAACAAGATCACTGATCACGTGAACACAGCCATCGTGCCTCCGACTTCTCTTCTTTTCTTACCCTTATCCACTATATGGAGTCGACGCAGCATTTTCTCTTTCAGACAGTCCATACAAGTTTTTTTAGGAAGCCCCTTCACAAATTACATTTCCTTAGAGATGAGGTTGAAACCTGAATTGGGTTCTATAAGGAAATCCCCACTCTATATAAACTATTTTGCGCCAAAAATAGACAGTAGTGGTACCTACCCAGACGAACTCTCAATATAGGCTAGCACCACATAATTAAGTGATACATCTAAAAAACAGAAGCCACGGTATAAACGTGTTGGCAGGAACATGTTCGTGTTCCAAATAGACCCCCATAATCGGGGAATCACCGTAGGAGCCGAAGCTATAATATAACAGTTTTTTCAGTTCGTTTTGTTATGCTAAAAACGAGGTTTTCCTATTTATTCAAGTAATGCTAATTTGGATATATTATGACTATCAAAAATATCTAGATAGAGATGAAATTGTGTACAGCTTATTTTTTTCATTTTTTTAGGAGAAGTAAAATGCCTTATGACCCAACTACTGAAAGCAGTTCATCATTTGCATGATAATTGGATATTGCACCGTGATCTTAAAACTAGTAATCTTCTTTTGTCACACAAGGGTGTATTGAAGGTAAGAATAAAAATTCATTCATTGATAATAATCATTTTAGTATTTTCTGGGTATTTCGCGAGTCGTTAACATAATTAAAATTACTTTCACTTTTGTCAGGGACCACGAAAACTGCTAAGTATTCGAAATGTTGAAACGAAATAATATAATGACAATAAAAGACGCGAGATTGGGAATATAAGTAATCTTTAATTACTTTCTTTTTTCTTACTTAAATTGATGGTCTAGAGACCATGTCAGCGTCGCTGGGCTAGTAGGTGAGCTCACGGGGCTCAAACATGACGATGTTGCTAACACAAACTAGTAAGAGTCGTGCTTCGCAGAATCTACCACCGGATCGAAAATGCGACCCACTGAGAAGATCCGGCGAGAAATTCAGTGGGCTGTGTTTGTGGGTTAATTTACTCGCCGAGCCCTTCCTCGCAAGCGACGAGTTCGACGAGAACGATGACCGCATTTTAATAACAATTTTGAAACAAATATATGAAATTTATTACAGGTGGGAGATTTTGGCCTTGCTCGAGAGTATGGATCGCCGCTCCGTCAGTACACTCCTGTGGTCGTAACTTTATGGTACAGAGCACCAGAGCTGCTTTTGTGTTGTAAAGAATATTCCACGCCTATTGATGTGTGGAGTGTCGGCTGTATATTTGCCGAATTCGTAAGCATGAATCCTTTGTTTCCGGGGAAAAGCGAAGTAGATCAACTGAATCGAATATTTAAGGTGAGTAAAACTATGTGTAATCTGATATTGGTTTGTTTATTTTTGTTTGTCTGTATTGCTGTATATGAGTAGTTGAGCTTGCAGTACAACTGGTCTTAAGTAGTTGCCGAGATCATGGAACGATGTGAGTGCCTCCACATATTTACAGAAGAAATAGTAGTCCCCGTAGTTGAGATAGGACAGTTTCTATTATGTAAAAGGTTTTTTTATAAATACTTAAAAATTTGTAACTGCGTTGTGTGGAAATTAGGGAGGAAGAGAACTACACACACATACAGGATAACAATATGCTCTGCACCTGATTGTGAATAAATTGTTTGCATTATCGTTGGAATACTACCTTTTCTCTGGATGAGGAGAGCCTATGTTTTTTCAGTACCACAGACAATGCATGTAAAATTAAATTTAAGGTAAACCATGAACAAAAAAACATCAACAGAACTTTCCTATTTATATTAGTATGGATGAGTGTATGAATGAAATAAACAATTAAAATATTACATTGCTCACGATAAATAATGATATAAATATTGTTAGGACTTGGGGACGCCGACGGATTTAGTATGGCCTGGATACAGCGAGATGTCCGTCGTCCAGAAGATGACGTTTGCCGACCATCCGCCCGGCGGTCTGCGCCAGCGGATAGGACAAGACTTGCTATCGGAGACAGGACTGTCGCTGTTGCAAGGTTTCTTAACATACAATCCCGCCAGAAGACTGACCGCGGAGGCCGCACTAGAACACGCTTACTTCAAGGTATTTATTTATTTGGGAAACACAGTACAAAAGAAACATGCAATATTTAAAAAAAATATCTAAATCAATAACCAAACAAGTTTCCACCATCAAAATCACATAATATATGTAGGGCAAAGGAAAAAATAATAATAATTATAATAATGCGTACAGATGAATAAAAAAAACCGGTACAAAGTTTAAACATACGAAATGGCTGTAATCGTGTGTGGACACAATAATAATATTTATGTTGGTACATATCGCTTTGTACGCACTGTGCTGGGCTGCCTCGTTGAAAAAGTATCGAAAATAGTTTTCGAGTCGACATCCACGATAACATTTTTGTTAATTATTTTTTTTATTGCTTAGGTGGACGAGCTTACAGCCCACCTGGTGCTAAGTGGTTACTGGAGCCCATAGACATCCACAACGTAAATGCGCCACCCACCTTGAGATTAAGTTCTAAAGTCTTAAGTATAGTTACAACGGCTGCCCTACCCTTCAAACCGAAACGCATTACTGCTTCACGGCAGAAATAGGCAGAGTGGTGGTACCCACCCGCGCGGACTCTCAAGAGGTCCTACCACCAGTAACATGGCGACGTCGTTTTCTCAACAGGAGCAACCCGTGGCGATCGACCCGGCGATGTTTCCAACGTGGCCGGCCAAGTCGGAAGGCAACCGTCGCACGACGCACAGCCCGCGGCCGCCGGCGGGGGGCGCCGCCTACGCCGCGTACTCGCGCGCCGACTCGGACGAGGCGCTCGGCTTCCACGTGCACCAGCGCTCGCTCAACGTAGCGCCCGGCTTCTCGCTCAAGTTCTAACCACGCCGCTCTTTGTTACGTACGATTACGTAATAGGGTAAATAAGAAAACAATGACTCAAATTTATTGAAGAAAATTATCTCGTGAACGAATAATATGTTGGTATACTTAATATTGTTTAAATTTAATAGTAATATTTTTTTGGGACATTTTTAATTACCGAAGCGTCTTTCGTAAACGTTTTGAAAATGGCATTTTGTTTCTTATAATAAGTTTTTACGATATGTAAATGTCAAATACTATTTTTGCATTATGTATACATGTTACGGTCATGTAGTTAATCTTATAGTTTAAATAAAAAATTGTAAAACTTACTGTTAGAATTATTTGTATGTTACACATTATTAATTACAATAAAAACTCCTAAAACTGCTGAATGTAGTAAAAAATCTCTAAAATACTTGTTAGTGATATCTTTAACTTAATGAAAATAAAGACTAGTTGTTCTTTCTATATTGAGAAACTGTAATACATTTCGAGTAAATGGAAAGTATTGTAATTGTAATATTCAATCTACTTTTGATCTACCTGTTATTGAAATCATCATACATGTAAATATTGTCATGTTGTCATAATTTGTAATATAGTGGTGTATTAAAATGAAAAAAAAAAAGATAAAAATAGTGTTAAAAGAGTAAATATAGGGGTATGCCGAAAAAAGCCTTTTATTTTCCATTAGTTTACCATACTGTCTCAAATCTTAGTTTCAATTCGATAAAGAAATAGCTCAGATATTACATGGATGATTAGAAATAAGATGAAAAAAATGCCGACGAATGTTTCCCGATTTCGAGCCTTCGAGCCTTGATGGATGGTCTAACGGCCGGCGTCATTCATGTCTTTAGGCAAGGCCAGTAGCGAGTTGATGAGATCAGCATTTCTTTTCCATGTTCTATATTTCGTGTCTATCAAAGCTTTTGTTTCAATAATGAAATTTTCGCCCAACATGCTGTTATCTTCTCTGTACGCATTGACCAGTGAGTGTATTTGACGAATGTACTAAAAGAAAAGAAATAGATGAATACTGTTCTTAGTCAAACCACTTATATGCGTAAATGTTGTCTGAAAGGGAAAGACCAGTAGATTAATTTTTTCATTTAAATCTAAACAGTCCGATTTATTTAGATTTAAATAAGAAAATGAATGATTTGGAAGATGGGCTTTAATAACTAACATCTGTTTTTGCCGGGACGTTTATCGCCGCACGTGTTGACTGTGTAGAGTGGCATGGTACATGAATCCATTAAAAATTATACCATCCTTAAGCCAAAATTTAACTGTTAAATGGCTTAGGGAGCAGATTAAACACTAGACCGGCGGTCGTAAGTGATATGAACGTTAGTCTTTCTCGATTATCTTGTGTACTTAAAGTATGCATAAAGGTATTTTTTATTGAAATTTCTATATAATTTTATGTCTATCAGCAAATATTAGAAATATTTTTAGACGGGATTAATTTTAATTTTGTACTTATCGTGGGTAATGTAAAAAAGGGATATCTCTTTTAATCATACAAATATAAAATAATTACATAATTCTCGAGGCTCTCCAATTATGCCTGAAGCTCGTATTATTAAGTATTGTGCAATAGGGATTGTTATCTAATCAAAGTAATCCTAGTTTTGCGCGGCCGATTACTTGCTTTGAATTTGTGCCGACAAACAGGATGTAAATTTTAACAAAGAAAAGTTTCAATTGAAATTACATTTTAGGGGAAAGAACGGGCTAGGTATGATTAAATAGAAATGTGCTATTGTGTGTTTATTTTGTAATCGATACATCGTTGTTTCGGATGAGTTTACACTTCGTGCGCAGTTTCTGGCATACCTACTTATGATATGCAAACGGGTAGATTTAGTACCTAAATTTTGCCACAGCTACATTGAAGCTTGGCACGGTTTTGTATTTTTTATAATTTAATTTTCACCTGTTCATCAGATCCGTAGGAAGATTCCGATACTTTTCTGTTTAATTTGATTTTAGCTTCGCTGTTAGCAACACTATAAGTAGATGCTTCCATTAAAAACAAAAAAAACAATAATGTCACAGATTTCATTTTCTTGTATTTCATTCCTTAACTGCTGAAAAAATAAAATTAAACATAAATAAAAACAGTTTCTCCCAATTTTTTCACTCCGATAGAATAGGAATCGTCAAAATAAGGAATCATAAAATGTAAAATGTTTTAATTATCATTTCCATGTAGAAGTCAATTCAAAGTCGTCCGAAATATAATGGATGGATTTTTTAAACTAGTTTTGTTTAATCGCTTAGATATGTCAACGACCTTACAGCTCACTTAAAGGACCGGAGCGTAATAAAGACATCACTACATACCTTAATGCTTCCGCCCACCGTGAGACATGAGGTCTCAGTTTCAATTGAATTGTTAGCATTGCTGCTTCGCGCCAGGAATAACATTAATTTGTAAAAATGTTTTTAAAATTTCGCATCTTTTAAGAGGATCACACAAGAAATGTGTTTCTCGGCAATCGAGCACATGGTTCATCTGATGTAAGCGGTTACCGGAATACATAGACACTCTAAAGCGAATGCCACCGCTCACCCTGATACATAAGATCGAAGACTCATTAGAAGAATTACAATGGCTAACCGATAATAGAAATACATCCGTAGATACATACATACATATGTACGTATAATAATAATAATAATAATAACAATAAAACAATAAAAAACCATGGAAACCGTCTACAACAACAGACGTGTCAAAAATTGCAAAATTCAAATTTATTTAATTTTACCTAAATTTTTACAAATATTTATAGAAAAAATACAAATAATTAAATTTAAAAAATGATAAAAACAAAAAGAGAAAGTGTAAAGTTGGATGCAAAAACGAAAATAAAGAATTTAAAGAAAACTGCAATGTGACACGTCCATGTCGACGACAACTGCATTAAGGAAAAATCCAAGTCGACAGTGTAGACAGGTGACCTGTGGCGCACGAAGAACATCACCATGTATTCCGTCGTGTTCGTCGGATGGCTCTCCAAGTCCGACGAGAATTGAAAATTTATCCAGCGACGAAACACAGCCGTCCCCTGCGCCGCCAAGACCTGTGCGCCGGGGCCGCCCACCATTGGCACGCTTGGGATCAACGAGGCGAAATGCCCCGTCTACGGTCCCCGCTACCAGTGGTGTAGTGCGCTCTCGCATGCGTTGGAACGAAAATATAAATATGAATGTCATGCGAGCGTACTATGAGGCTACGGAGGGAGAAACCAACCTTTCTGCGTATCGCTCAAAAATGTTCTCTGTGTTTCAGACATTGTGCCCGACCGTGAATGTTTCGACACAACGACTGTCAGATCAGGTGAGGGCTATTCAGCGGCTTAGGCTGTTGGACCAGTCTCTTCTTGATCGACTACGCTACGAAGCGCTACCTGTTCCCATCGAACCACAAGAAAACCAAGTGGTAACTGACACCGTCGCCCCAATAATACAACACGATGAGGAAATTCAAGAACAGGTTTGTGCAAGTAACCAGGACTATGAGCGTTTGAGTAGTGCTTTGGAGGATTCTATTCAAGAATATAGGTTAGTTTCCTCCTGCTCTAGACCACGATTACCACGTTTGCCTATGCATAGACGTAATGTTTCGCTTGTAGGGGCCCTGGACTCTATTCTAAAACCCTATTTAGAATCAAGTACGGATCTAATTGATACGCACTCACTTCTGTACTGCGGTGCGGTAGCGGTTTGTCGTGTAGCTGAGGTTAAGTCTCCAAATTTAACTCAGACAGCCTATCGACCCCCTACTAAACCACAATGGCAGTGCAGAATTGAGAAGCGAATTGATAGGGCCAGGATTCTTATAGCAAAGCTTATGTGCTTCCAGAAAGGAAATACTCGTCCACGGGTTATGTGTTTCGTCGATCAGGCTTTTGCCGGAACTGGATTAAGCTCAAACGAATACATGACCTGTATTATTGAGCGCATAGACTTCTGGAAGCAAAAAGTTTATGCTTGGGCAAGCCGTATTCGTCGGTATCGTCTAAGATCTGAGCGATACCATTTGAATAGAGTTTTCCAAAGAGATCAAAGAAGTGTATACAGAAACTGGGAGTCGTCTCAATCCCAAGTGACCAATGAGCCATACAATGTCAATGAAGAGGACATGTCAACATTTTGGAAAAATATTTGGTCGATACCCATTGGTCACTCTGAAGGAGAATGGATACAAACTGTCAGGCGGGAATGTGAATCGTATAAAGAGATGGATCCAATAAAAATATCCGCCATTGATGTTTCTCGTGCAGTACGTTCGATGCCAAATTGGAAAAGTCCGGGACCGGACGGACTGCACAGTTACTGGATCAAGTGGATCCGAAGTTCACATGAACGCCTGGCAGCTCAATTCCAACAGGCCCTTGAGATGGGATCACTCCCAGATTTCATGACATCTGGTATCACTTATTTGATTTATAAATCTGGCAATACCTCGGATCCCAAGAATTACAGACCAATTACATGCTTACCTACCATCTATAAGCTACTTACATCCATTTTGAGAATCAAAATTCAAAACCACATTTTTAATAATAACATTTTATCACCTAATCAGAATGGATGTAAGGCTGGGTCTCGAGGTACAAAAGATTTGCTACTCATTGACATGACCATTACTCAACAAGTTCGGCGGGGTAAGAGGAACGTTCATATGGCTTGGATTGATTATAAGAAAGCGTATGACTCTGTGCCTCATACATGGCTAATGAGAGTTTTAGAGCTATATAAAATAAATCCCATACTATGCTCCTTTCTTAGCTCATGCATGGGTCAATGGTCTACGTTTCTTAGTCAACCAGGTCAGATGACTTCTTCTGCTGCCCCGAATTTAATAAGGATTAAGCGGGGTATCTTTCAGGGCGACAGTCTGAGTCCTTTGTGGTTTTGTTTGGCGCTTAATCCTTTAAGTACATTACTTAAAGATTCAACGCCAGGCTACCGACTTCGCAGAGGAGCTGAGGCTATATCACATCTCTTGTTCATGGATGATCTCAAATTATTTGCTTCCAAAAAACCAGACTTAATGAGTTTACTAAAAATAACCGACAGTTTTAGTAAAGCCATTGGGATGGAATTTGGTGTTGATAAATGTGCGTTCATAGATGTACAGAGAGGTAAAGTTGTAAGCTCAGATTGCTTACTACTTAACCATAGTGTGGTCCTCAAGTCTCTTTGTGAATCGGAAACTTACAAGTACCTTGGTATGTTTGAAGTGCTGAATATTGTTGACGCAGATATGAAACAATCGTTTCGAGATCGGTTTTTTGGTCGTCTTATAAAGGTCTTAAAAAGCCATTTATCAGGCGGAAACAAAATCCGAGCGTTTAATGGTTGGGTCATGCCTATGTTAACATATTCCTTTGGCATACTAAGGTGGACGCAATCAGAGCTGGACGTACTGGACAGAAAAGTCAGGCGATTGTTAACGGCATACAGAATGCATCATCCACGTTCGTCTGTAATGAGGTTGTATATTCCTCGGAAATGTGGGGGTCGTGGTATTTTGAATGCCAAGGATCTACATAACCGAGAGATATACAACCTTAGGGAATATTTCCTTAAGATGAACGTGAATATGTATCGGGATGTCGTTGCAGTCGATAAGGGGCTAACTCCGCTATCCTTAGCTAACGGGAATTGGAAGAGGCTGAAGGTAGAGGGTATTTCAGATCGCATAACCGTATGGAGGAGCAAGGAGTTACACGGTAGGTTCTACCGGGCTCTCACGGGGCCTGATGTAGACCAATTAGCTTCCGTGGCCTGGTTACGATTCAGTAACCTCTTTGGGGAAACTGAAGGTTTTATCTTTGCAATTATGGACGAAGTTATCATGACGAACAACTACCGGAAATATATACTAAAGGATGGGACGGTCGACATTTGTCGGGCATGCCACCGTCCGGGAGAGTCTATTAGACATATTGTTTCTGGCTGTTCTCGGTTTGCTAACGGCGAGTACTTGCATAGACATAACCAAGTGGCTAGGATTATCCATCACAACTTGCTCTGAAATATGGTTTTCTTGATTCTGCTGTACCTTATTACCAATACCAACCTCAACCAGTTCTTGATAATGGTCATGTTACGCTCTACTGGGACCGATCTATTATCACGGATAGGTATATTGTAGCCAATAAACCTGATATTGTGATAATAGATCGATCTGCACGTCGAGCAGTGTTGGTTGATGTCACCATTCCTCATGACGAGAACCTCGTGAAGGCAGAAAAGGACAAATTAATAAAATATTTAGACCTGGCCCACGAGACTACCGCCATGTGGCATGTTGATTCAACCATCATTGTTCCAATAGTTGTGTCGGTACACGGCTTGATGGCGAAAAGTTTCGATCAACATCTTAAGAAACTTTCGTTATCCAGCTGGGTTAAGGGCCTAATACAGAAAGCAGTTATCCTTGATACTGCACGCATTGTGAGGAGGTTTCTCACTCTGGAGTCCTAACCACTGGTGGCTTGTGTCGTAGACACCGCCATCAGCGGCAATCTATTTTTATATAGTGTTTTTTAAAAATTGTATTTTTAATAATTTTTTTTAAAAAATATTATGTAATTAATAAGATTTTAAATAAATATAAATAAATAACAATAATAAGCCTTTATTGCTGTTAAAAATTTACAATGCTTATATCTAAATATTATATATATTTTAATGCTAGGAAACAGCTTGTCTCTCGACATAGGCTTCCTCTAATGTTTTCCACAAGGTCCTGTCCTTTGACTTTCTCAGTCACTCTATGTACGTATACCATTAACGTAATTGATAATTGACAGGCGGTAGAAGTGGTAACTTTCAGAAGTATTTTATATAATTTTCTCGTAGGCTAACTTATATAATTCTAGGTAGGTACGTATAGTTTTTTCTAATATACACAAAAAATGGTAATTACGTGGATATTTTAATAACTATGCGCTCCGTTAAACGTTGAACACTTTTTTAATTGCCCTTGCAGGCAGACGGCCCACCTGATGGTAGGTGGTTACCGTTGTACATGTACGTCAGCAATATCAAGGTCAGAGCCAAGCAGCTGTCTGCCGCTTAATACTCTCCATAAGTTTGAAGATGTAGGTACATGTCATAGCGCTCAGGAAACACCGTGGAGAGGAGCTAATACCAAAGCTGGATGGTACGTAGCAAAAATGATCTCTGGAAACGCAGTGGCTCCAGGTAGTATGGATGAACTCTACTCCAGTGGCGGGCGGTGCGATGCTAAAACCGAGATGACGGTATCATCTCAAACAATTCCTCAGGGCACTCGCCATAGAATACGCGGTACAAAATACAAAGAGAAGCGAAGTCCCTCCGCAGACTGAGAGGTTCCAAATGATCCGTGAGAATGGGATTATCGATAATCCGAATGGCCCTCTTCTGTATGGAGTCAAATGTATGGGCCTCTCAAACATGAGTTTACTGGCTTAAGACAGAACGCATCACTGTTTCAGAAAGGCATGAATGTAAATCGAAGTGTGTTTACGAATGGTGGACAAATTGCTAGAAAATAATTGAAGTTCTTCGTGTTGTGGGCAACGGTTGGGTTTAAATCGATTGTACGTCTGGTTCAGTAGCAATTATTCCATTAACGGTGGTTTTAGGTACCTCAAGTACCGGCTACCGTCTTCACCGAACCTGTCGTTTGCAACGAAGGGTTACGAATAAATTAACCCACAGACAGAGCGCACTGAGTTTCTCGCCGGATCTTCTCAGTGGGTCGCGTTTCCGATCCGGTGGTTGTTTCTGAGAAGCACTGCTTTTGCTAGGGCCAGTGTTCGCAACACCTCCGGTGTGAGCCCCGAGAGCTCGCCTACACGCTAGGGTAACATTGATATAGCCTCTCAAGGCTATCAGCATAAGTAGGAAAAAAAACATAGTACTTAAGTACATACCTAAATTATTTACCCTAAATATATGAACGAATAAAAATTGAAAATGTTTTGGTTTATAAAATTGGATAATAAAAGTATACAATGATATAATAATCATTTAGAAATCGAAGATGCTACCCAAACTAAACTCACCTGAAAATTACTTCAAGTTAATTTTTATTATTTTCCAATAAGACCGTCAAGATCAACAGTATTATAATATTTTAAACACTTTTTATCATCTAGACTGAGTTTTTCAGCGTGTTGTTCTATCGCTGCTGTCTGTTGAGTGTGTACCGAGGCCGACAGGCAAGTATGGGAAAACATGGTGGGCGGGTGAGGCGTGCTGGTCGGGGGGTGAATCGCCGCATTTTTTCCTCGCGGGGCGCCCACGGAACGGTGCGCGAGACAGCTCTGACCCGCAATCCCTGCATCTCCAACGGCTTCGGCGTTTGACAGCCTTGCTTGCGTCAGTGAGTTTTATCAATATTTTTATTCTAATTCATCCTTTTTTATATAAATAGTCGTTCAAGGCCATTATCATAGTCCTCAAATTTAAAAAGCAAGGAAAAAAATTTGCCTGTTTATGAAGGAACGTTCAAAGGTAGAAGTTATGGAAACCACTTAATGTTTGGTGGGCAGTAAGTTCGGTCTACCAGTATTCCTCCTGCGAAGTAATCGAACGTTTGGACTTTGAAGGGTGGGAATGTTGTTCTATAATACAAAAAGTACACTAATAAAAATCATTAATAGCTTAAAATTTATGTGTGCTCTGATAGCCCCTTATAACAAAGGTGTCGTTAGAAGTTAGTCATTTAATTTTCGTTTTAAGGTCGTGCTTTATGTGGGTTTTGAGAGTAATAAATAAGGATTTATTTGGAACAAAAATCCTGACTTTTTCAAAAAAGGCTCTTAAGTGCTTTTTCTATTTTATAAACAAGCGCTTACAGTAGTTCAATTCTTATACAACAATAATTTAACTAAATACGTTGTTGACGATCAGTGGAATATGAGCGTTCGTAAACACATTTCAAAATTCACATCACGTATTACTCCAGAATACATAAGATTTAGGATTTATACAGTTAAAAAAAAAAGGTATTAAACCACCTATTGACTCTGCAATAAGTAACTGAGCCACCGCCACACCCTCGCTAATTTGATGTTATTAATAAAAAAGTGTTATTACTATTTGTTGCACTTTGTTTATTTGAAGAGTGTTTGTGGTATTATCTTATTTATGGTTTGTTTTTATTTTATAACGAATACTTACCGTTTGTTTTTAAGTTTACTTGAGTAATGCACAATTTTTCTATTTTGAATTATACTCTCGCATATATGATAAAACGTAGCGATATTGTTTCTAATAAATAGAAAACTAGGATAACAAATTATGTACTAAAGTAATATAAATGCTAATTTTCATTACTGAAAATAGCTGGAACTTACCCGAAAGGGATTAAGCGTAGGTCTTAAGCTTTCGTTGCTTAATTGCTGAGTAAAAATAATTAAGCACATATTCATTATACTAGGCTCAACATTTTATTTACGTGTACAAAGCTTTTTAATTTCCAATTGAATAGATTTAAATGAAAAGTTTAAGGTATCATGATAGACGCTCTCAAACAGTGCATTCTTTATTGTATTTTTGTAACCAAATGTGTAGAATTTCTAGCTGATTAATGACAGCTTTTCTGGCAGTTCCTCCGGAGCTGGTGTATTGTTCTACGCTTGCTTCCCATGAAAAAACCGCTTTTAGTTCTTCTTCTGTACCAAATTCAGGACTGAAACATCAATAAAAAATTATATTATTCAAAATATTTATCCAAATTCGAATATTTATTAAATTGAAATATACAATTTTTTTATGTTGGTGCGCATTAAGCTATTTTTTTTTTATATTAATGTCCATTCTCATAATATCTAGTATACCTGTTCCATACAAAGTATTTATTTGTGGGAAAGAAATAATATTTCGCTTTTAAATATCCGCCCAAAATAAATAAAAGCTATCTCAGAGGTTTATATTTCATTATTATAGAGGCTAACTTTAAGCTCCGGCTTAACCCGGGCTCATCATGATAGTGTGCTGTAAGCAGTAATTTTCTGTGGATTTGTAAGTTAGCAAAACGCTGCCAGCATCCCATGAAATCCCACCTTGTAAAAATTTTAATAAATAAATTATGAATTTCGAATGTGATTCTTTGTGCTATCGGTTCTGCAATCACTTATACTACCACCAGGTCTTGCAGAACGGTTCTGATACACCCTGCATGTGTGTTTTCTATAATGAGATAATTTATAAATTGAGGTGAAAATCAATACATTATAAGGTATATCCATGTTAAATATAGGGTGGTTTTACGGCACAATTTTAATTGTTTACAGTAAAACTTATAAAATTTTAAAATACCATACCATATAGCGATATATTCAGAGTAAGGCAGGTTTCGTAAATCCAATCCAAGGTTGGTGGCTCGTAAAAGCGCAGTCCCGACAAGATGGTGTGCTTTGCGAAACGGCACTCCTCGGCGGACTAGCATATGAGCTAAATCTGTAGCCAACATTCCGGGTTCTAAAGAGTTCAAGGCTCTATCAATATTCACCTGTATCAGAAAACGTTCAGTAAAATTTGCTAATCATTAGCGTTGTGAATTAATGAAATTTGTATTTCAAGTGTAGCTAAGATATGAAACTCATTTCACTGGCTTTGTGATGTCACGATGGTCTAAAGCAGCACAAACAAATCTTTGCTCATGGATGATGGGTTTCACGACAATTCGTCATTAAAGATAGACTTAATGATGAATAAGGGATTCAATGACGGAGAGGTAGTAGTATTCTCTGAATATTATACTAGCATACTGCGCACGCCAACCGGAATTTACACATGTCATGGCATATTGTGAGCCCCCCTGTGTGGGTACCAACCTCCACCATCAAATCAAATAGTTAATAGGCCGTATTAAAAAAGTGTATAATGTTAACCAGCATGACCATCTCGAACAAATCTACCTTTCTCTTTTTATTGAAATTTATAAAATTATGAATATATTCTTGGACAGATTTAGAATAACGCAAAAAGGTTAAACGAGGCTCCCTTTGTGAATAATTGTCGTGAGTACTGACCATAAATATAAATAATTACAGATTTAAAAAACTGGCTTTAATACAAAAGAAGAAAACGATTAGCATTCATCTTATTGTAGAAATCATGCGATTATTTTAAATGTATTCTAACAGTAATTCTACTGCAATGAATACCAATAGAATACCTACTGGTAATTACTTTATATTTCTATATTTTACAGTGACTATTTATATAAATACCCCCTTTATAGGATATATAATTTTATTGATGGCTTCGAAGAGCTGGTGCGCAATGTTAAGTACCTATTATAGCCCACGTAATATAAAGCTTTTCCTAAGCTTAAATTAATAAATATTTATGATATTCTGTTTCATGCACACTTTTTTGCGCTCCTCAAAACATTTTCATTACCTAGTGCTTGTTGTCGAAATTGAGATACCGTGATGGATATAGCAACGTTTTTTTTTATTTCTCATACTCGTACATTGAAACTTTGTGACTTACTTTCATTGTGCGAATGGACCCGGCTGAAATTTTAAGACAGTCAAGTAATCTGTCGTAGGTTCGAAATAGTAGTTCTTTATCAGACTGTAAGTCTTTGTTGTACGTGCTGGGCAATCCTTTTAAAACGCAACTAAAACCAAAAGCCTCGCCCAAGAAAAGGCCTGCTGCTCCTCTAATCAATTCCTGACCGTCTGGATTTCTTTTCTGTGGCATCAGACTTGATCCCGTAGAGAATTGGTCCGAGAAACGTACAATCCCATATTCTTGAGAACTATAAATGATAAGATCTTCTGCTAAACGACTAAGATGCAATGCACATAATGACGCCCAATTGAAGAACTCCACTAAAATAAAATAAAAAATTGAAATTAATAATATTTGAGTCAATTTAAATAATTATGGTTGATTTAATAAGTTTTTATACCTAAGTGATCCCGAGAACCAACCGCAAACATGGAATTAGGCGTTATATCGTCAAAGCCAAGATTTAGCGCAAGTCTTTTTCTGTCAATGGTTAGAGCGCAACCTGCTAACGCACCGCTGCCGAGTGGACAACGTGAGAGTCTACTTCTTTGCTCCTCAAGTCTTGTTACGTCATCGCGGAGAGCCCATGCGTGACTGGCGAAAATAGTTTTAAATAGAGAGATAGATAGATAGAGAGAGAGAGAGAGATAAATCTGAGGAAAGATTTGTTTGTTTGTTTGTTTCGAATAGGCTCCGAAACTACTGGACCGATTTGAAAAATTCTTTTTCCATTAGAAGCCGACATTGTCCCTGATGAACATAGGCTACTTTATTTATTTATTTTTTGTTTCATGTGTGTTTTAATGTTTCCGAAGCGAAGCGAGGGCGGGTCGCTAGTACAATATTATAAAGAGGAAAGATTTGTTTGTTTGTTTCGAATACGCTCCGAAACTACTGGACCGATTTGAAAAATTCTTTTTCCATTAGAAGCCGACATTGTCCCTGATGAACATAGGCTACTTTTTTTAATTTTTTTTTTTGATTTCATGTGTGTTTTAATGTTTCCGAAGCGAAGCGAGTAATTTATATTTGTTAATTTGTTCGAGAGAATTATTTGCTTTTTTAGGTTTTTTTTCGCTTAATTAGGTGAACCAATGGTATTTACTAGAGGTTATAGCTATCAGAACGTAAATGCCACCACTGCCCTTTAGATTTGTGGTCTAAATCTCAATTGTATTATCTAACGGCTGTCCCACCATTCAAACCGGAGCGCATGTCCACTTCACGGTCGAAATAAACAGGATTTCATACCATCAGTAGTACAATACGATACCAGTAAGATATTTTGTTTTTTTCTCAACATTAACGGTTACTATACCTACTGTAGACTATAATAACATACCTCAACAAAAAATGACTCCATCTTACTGGCTGAGCACGTTGTAGATGAGTATAGCCAGCAGATATAATATCTATCTCATTTTCAGCTCGAGTGGCAAGTACCTGTGAAAATATTTTTGATTATCATTTGGGTGGGTATCTTGATACTTAAAAACTTTTCATCTACTAGATGTACGGAATGACAGAATTCCCACTTTTACACTGCGTCCCACTCAACCCCTCCTCGTTCTCTCACATCGAGACATCAGTGTGCCGTATCTCACTGATGAGACATCAGCCGATCTTCATCGCATCCATGTATCTCCCTCCCCGAAACTCCTCCTGAGTAGCGACATCGAGGCACTACTTGGCATGGGGAACGTGGGGCAGGTGACTTTTATTGTCATCACACTAGGGGGAACTGCCCAACCACGAACTTGAACAGTAGGTGACTCGAAGTTATTGACATTATCCTACCGTTATAAGTTCTACAATAGCAGATGTCAGCTTTGGCAAGGATGCAAGCATCCAAAGGCGGGTGTCAGTGGCAGACTGGTCATTACGACTACGTGCTGTGTGTAGACGAAAGGCTGCATCGCCACTGTGCTTGAATAACCTGCATTCGATCACAGAATGTATGTCTTCTTCAGCATCTTTAAGCTTGCCGTTTTCTGTTAGTTCTTGTTCTATTTCTTTTTCGACCTGAAAAAGAATAAACCTCAAAAAATTTAGCTTTTTCCGTCCTGAAATTATTTGCATGTAACTCTGTTAATAAAACATAGAATTAGGCTCTCAAAAATGATCTGATTCAACAAAATAAGATAATGTACAGATATCACCATCAAAGATGGCTTGGTGGACACAACATATCATTATTAATTAGGCAACATAATTAGAATTGCGGTTTGAGAACTGCATAAAAATAATTGAACAAGTTGACGTGGAAATGGGCGAGTAATCTAGGGTGCGACTGGCATTGAAATGTTATTTTTAAAGTAAAAGAGATCATACTATATAGTTATAATTAAAGGATTAGCGTAGCGTAAAACTCCATTCTTACAAACAAGAAAACATTCTAACTTGACGAAGCCGTCGAGTGTTATTTCTGTAGCGGGTTCCTTGCGGTTGAATGATTATGATGATAATGATTTATACTTACACTGTCAAGACCTTTTTGTATAGCAAGATTGTCATTGGCCGACAAATGGTGGCTCTGAAATAATTCTTCTGCCCACGCGCGACTTCCTTGTATATCTTCACGAAATAATCTAAAGTCCACCGGTAAAGAATCGTTCAAACGTCGAAGCACCGAGGAAGGTTCCTCTTCAAAACACCCACCCCAAAGTTGAAATTTGCTCTGTGTAAATAAAAATAGTTAGTGCACTTACAAAAATCTTTTAACAGAAATATAGAATAATTACTTGATTCGTGTCCGACCGTAATATACTTAATTAATAAATAGTAATTTCTCGAAATGTAAGCTCACTTTGTGAATTACTATTAAAGCCACATAGTTTTTCCTCATTATCCCCGTTACAAAGATAATTATGTATTAAGCTTTCGTAGCTCCTGGACTCCGAGGATAATTCAATTAATATTAGTATTTGCAACGTTAAACGATCGCTTTCCGATAAAATTTTGGTAAACAATTTCACAGTAAGTGGTTATTACAATGCTCACGACAATTTCGCGTAATTAAATCAACGCAAATGTTTTTTTTAATTTGCTTAAATATTATTTGATGATAATTGCGATCCTGATTGATACCGGCTACCGTTTTTGTTGCCTCGAACAATGGGTCTATATACAATAAAAATGTTGTATTTTTACTGAGGGTCTTCTTTTTCAAAGTGGCTGATGTTCATGTTCTGATGTCAATACAAGATGTACGATCTTTACTATTATGTTTGGCTTAATGTTTGGTTAACACTAGACCGAAAATGTTCACTCAAGTTAGATTCGCTTGTGTTGTTAATTTTGATTCATTCTAATTATGAAAACAAAAGATTTAACTTACTGAAGACATTACGTTAACGAGTGCCGTGTTAGAATAAAGAAAAGAAATTTTTATCATTCGTCGTGTGCCCTCTTCTTATCATCCGGGTTAATAGGTCAATTCAAGATGATGTGTAATTAAATGAAATTTTGGTGCGTGTCTAGACAAAGCGTTTTACACGCGACTCGATCCGCACATTTCATTTCTGCACATGTCATGTGCATCCAGGGTGACACCCAGGTACTTGACCTTCCTGGTCCAGGGTATGAGTTGGCCGAAGAGGGTGATGGGCGGTGTGCGTTATTTTTGTCGCGTTCACAAAGTTTAACTTTAAAGTTTAATTTAATTCGCTATATTTAAAATTTAAATGGACAAAGTATGCAAATAAATACGAAGTTTTTTATTTTTATTCTGTAGATGTGTGGTGAATGACCTCACGGTCACCTGGTATAGTGCCGTTTCCAAAGTGTATAAACATCACAACGCACAACGGAGGACGGCTATCCCATCCCTCAAGCCGGAACGTATGACTACTCTGCAGCAGAAATAGGAAGGATTGTGGTACCTACCCAACCGTGCAGGTTCACAAAACACTCTACCACCAGTAAAGATAGTAGCGGACTAAACTGTGAGGACACCCTAAACACGTTTAGTGTATAAATTATATCACATATACATTTAATCTGTTCCAGACACTATTTGCTTATAGGCCGGTTTTGACAAAAAAAAATATAATCGAAATTCAACAATTTGTTAAAAGAATTTAGAAATTTAAAACATGCTTTAAGTATGATAAACAAAATACAAATATGTTCTTGGATGTAGGTATACGACCATAACATGTCTTATCATTATTGATTATCTATACATATAAATAAAACTGGAGTGTCTGTTTGTAATATTGAAATAACCGCTTTTTACTACATGTATATGAATAAATATACGGTACATACACCAAAATAACATTTTTTACAATTTTTGTTTGTCTGTCTGTTTGTTCCGGCTCATCTCTGCAAACTTTTTTTAAACTAGCTTCGCCCCGCGGCGTCACCCGTGGTATGACAATAACCGGGGGTAACATCGCGGGACTCTGCTATCAATAATAAAATTTGATGTTTCCGAAGCGAAGCGAGGGCGGGTCGCTATCAATAATAAAATTTCATGTTTCCGAAGCGAAGTAAGGGTGGGTCGCTAGTTCATAATATTATTATTTTAAAATAGAAAACATAGTGTAACGTCATTAAGTATTTTAAGTTAATAGTTTTTTATGTGCTTAAAATACCTAAAATACCATACACATAAAAAAAAACTAAAATTTGCTAAGAGTACACCAGACCTTCAAGCTAATAAGTATAACTGATACAAGCCACGATAAGTATTAAGTGTACCGATAGATTTTTCTGTAGCTTGTTAACCTATTAGCATTTGTGAAAATGCACTTAATATGTATTAAGATGAAAGAAAATTATTGGGATTGGTTTCGATGTTTCTTCTCCTCCAAAAGTCCACTAAAAGCTTAGTAAATTCCCTCAATTTTATTGAGAAGCTGCATCATTTCATAATTGTTTTACTTTTATTTAAAATCATATTTATGGGCTATGTTCCTTTTGCCTCTTTAATAAACCAGTAAGACGTAACTGACGTAAGTAACACAAGCAAAAATCAAATAAATATCAACAACGTGGTGTCTACAATAATGTATTATTTGCACTAGGTCTATGATTATTTGTCCAATAACTACATAATAATAAGTTAATAAATATGATTTGTTAAACTACCGCGAAACTCACAATAATGCATTATAAATTGCAGTGGTGTTTTAAAATTAAGAAGTTCCTGGTCTGCTTTGAGTAGTTCTCTATTCACGTTCTCACTACCATTTAGGTATTTAGTTCATAATTGAAATAATTGTAAGTACCATGTAATTATGACTGAAGAAAATGAAAAAAACGTCGAAAATTCTTCATCTGCTAAAACTGTAAAGTTCGAGGAATTATTTCCTCAGATTACTCTTTTTGACATATCTATAGACACTGGATTGCAAGATAATGAAGGAAATATTTTGCCAAGACCCTACACAAAAAGCCAAATGCGTAAGTGGCTTAAAAAGGTTAAATGGGAAAATCATAAAGCTGAAAAACGTGCTAGAGAAAAAAAGAGAGCAAAGGAAAGAAGAAGAAAAGCTCAGGCGGCTAATATTGACATAGGACCAAGTCGTAAAGCATTGAAAAAAATGAAAGAAAAACATAAGAAACATGGTGGTATAATTATTGATTTAAGTTTCGGTCATTTAATGATTGAAAAAGATAGGTTTAAAGTGATCAAACAAATCCTGCGATGTTATTCCATAAACAGACGGTCAGAACAACCACTGCATTTTCACATAACTAGTTTTGGTGAGAAATCTAGAAATGATATGTCTAGACACAATGGCTATGAAAACTGGGATGTAAGAATTTTTATTTTTGTATTTATTTAAATAATGTCCTTTTTAAACAATAAATGCTAAATTTTGAAAAAGTGCATTAGTCCTTAATATGAAACTAAATAATACGAAAACAGCATTTTTAGATTTTTCTAAATAGACAAACATTCATATTTCATGCACTTATATTTATATACTATTTATAGTATAAATCGAAATACTCATTTTGTGCATTAGTATACATGAGTATTAATTTTTCATTTAATGCTCTAATGGAAAATTGTTCATAAATATACTGCTACTAATAGCGAGATGAGGACTGGCAGCCTGACCTGAAGTGCAACACAGAGTGAAGAGGAGATAACTTGTAAGGGCCCTATCTATCAGCAGGGTGCCCTAGGACTACAATAACAACAACTACTAAAGTTTCATCTACTCACTTTAATATATATTTGTTGTATTGTTTGAAAATAACTTATATGTATATGTTTACAGGTAGACATTATATCCTGCCTAAAGTAAAGAGGTTAAAAGTGTCTATATTATTAAAAAACTGCTGTTTCCATTAGAATAACAACTGCAGTTCAACCTGAAATGTATGACACATGATTGTATCAATCACTGATAAGAGGTATTTAATTTTTTCAGATTGCATTTCATGAACAACCTTATCTTGAAGTGTTCCCAAAAGAAAAACTGGTTTACTTGACAAGTGAATCTGAAAATATCATTGAGAGCTTTGATGATGATACTTATTACATAATAGGCGGGTTAGTTGATCATAATCAATATAAGGTAATGTGTGTTGGATTGTTTCAAAATTATAAATTTTAATGCTTCAACTACTAATAATAGTATTTGTAAAGTGAAAGTTTACATTTAAAAGAAACAACTATATGTATATTGTAAATGATTATTTTTTTGTATTCATTGTCAGTTGAACTTTAAAAGTAGTTTGCATTATATCTATAACTTGCGAAACTTGAAAAAAATGAAGATATTATATAAGGGATCGAAAATGGCTCTTAAAGTATATTTTATGTTCACAATAGTGACTAGTATATTTATAGTATAGTAGTCTATCTATGGTACTACATAATATATTTTTACAATCTTTGTGTGAAATTGAAATATAATATATATTTTTAATCAAGACCTAGTACAGTCATTTTTTGAATATTGATTCGAAATATCTGTTAGTAGTTTATAGCCTTGTTGATCTAGTGACCTGGTAAGGCTGGTAACCATGCCACAAGACCCGTGTACAATATTTGAGTGAAAATTAAATGTGTGCTGGGAACCCTGTTCACAAAATGGTTTTAACAAAGATATTAATTCATGAGGATCGAAAACCCGACCTTTTTTTAATGCTGGGAATCTATTTATGGATACCCAGTCAAGTGATGGAAAACCAGAGTAGTAAAGAGAGTAGTGTAGAGTTTATATTAGTTAGGATCATTAATCAATGTCATGAAGCACTACTTTTGTCTAACATACCTATTTTATTATTTATTATATTTGGTCTGAGACTGGTGGTACTGGTTATACCCATAATACAAAAAAGAACTAGCTTGGAGCCATTGTATGTAAATTCTGATAAAAAACATTTCGTTTAATTTTAAAATTCAATGGGTCTGTATTATATATTCATCAAATTAATTTTCAGGGTGTTTGTCATAATATATCTGTGGAACAAGGAATAAGGCATGGCCGTTTACCTTTAGATAAATATATTAACATGAAAACGAGAAAGGTTTTAACAATAGATCATGGTAATTAAGACTGAATTTCTTTTATCTCACATATCTCTCACTTTTTGGTGTTTTAATTGATTGAACATAGGAAAACAATTTTTTTTTATTGCTTAGATGTGTAGACGAGCTCACAGCCCACCTGGTGTAAAGTGGTTACTGGAGCCCATAGACATCTAAGACGTAAATGCGCCACCACCTTGTGATATAAGTTCTAAGGTCTCAGTATAGTTACAACGGCTACCCCACCCTTCAAACCGAAACGCATTACTGTTTCACGGCAGAAATAGGCGGGGTGGTGGTACCTACCCATGCGGACTCACAAGAGGTCCTACCACCAGTATAAGTAGCATTTTATAAGTAAGCTTCAGTGTCAGTACCTTCATGAAACTTATTCAGGGTCTGGATGTACAATACTTATTGTACTTGTATATCTATAGCACCTGTAATACAGGAGGAAATCCTAGCTTGAGGCTGTTGAATGTGGGATAGTTACTTACTTTTATTAAGCTTGATTAGCTGTCAGAGTGAACAAGAGTGTGATTGAAAATGGAGATGAATGGTAGAATAAAGTTTATTGTGGAGAACCCTATTAAAAGAAAAAGGATATGGAAGGTTGTGATGAATTAAACTTATTGCCTTCAACACGGCAACAACAATTTAATGAAAGTTACTTTTTTTTTAATTACATAATTTGCATTAAAAATTTGTTTTCAGTTTTTGAAATTATGCTCAAGATATCTGAAGGACTAACATGGCAGGAGACCCTGATAAGGGTCCTCCCGGTACGAAAAGGAGCTCACATTTGTAACGCTAGTAACTCAAATTTAAGCTTAGATTCAGAAAATGCTGTGAATTCTATATGAGTGCTGAATTGTGTAAATAAATAATAGAAATTCATTATTTAAAATAAAAAAGTAAATGAAAAGAATAATATTTTATTTTCACATCCAGGTACTCAAAACCCTAAAACCAACAAGCTACAACAATCATAAATTAGTTGACGGTGTCTCGTGATAGGCGGCTATCTTAGCTGATCATGACCGCACATGAAAACTTATTTTTAAAAGACTTATTTAAACCATATATTGTCCAGGACCATATGCAAATATAACGAATTACTCTTCAATGAATTTTGGAATTGTATATCATATGCATGTTTCTTAGTATGCTATGAGTAACGTCAAATAATAAATATATCAACCATACGAGGTAAAAACAAAAATCGTTCTCTTGTAGTTTATCATACGAAGTAGTTACTTGTAATAAAATTTATAAATAATAAATTAATTAACATTTAACAAAAATATAACATGTAGATTTTCCTAATTTAATCTATTGAAATTGACTAACCTGCATACCCGCATTTTTATTTCTAAAAGATTAATGTAATCGGCGTGAAATAAATATGTTAAGTCTACATACAAATTCACATTTAGAAATTTTTAAATTGGTACATTATATTTTTGTAGAAAAGATTGTATTAAAGGTGCCACTGTTTCTGGACTATTGAGGTGTACGTGATGCGTGCCAGGGATAAAGTGACACTCGAATTTATCATTGTTTGTTTCGATTATTTCCCGCATTTCCACAGAAAAAGCATCTGACGCATAAGGCGAGTCTATCGCTTTGATGTACAGTGTTGGAGCTTTCAGTCTCTTAATCAGAGCCTCTACAAATTTTTTGCTTTCAGGATTAAACAACGTGTACTTCAATCTGGCATCTCGCGAGATATAGTATTTATTTGGATAGCGTTTTGATTCTTTTGCCCCTCTCTTCAACAAATGCTGTACACTTTCAAGCGCAACTGACTTTGTTGTTCCTAAGTGCCATAGCTTTGTTATTTCTTCTAACGTGTAAGACGGTGGTTCTTCTTCTAAGCGTGTTTGTGCGAAAAGGCTCTTCTCCAAAATTTTTGGATATTTGTCAACCACTAAATGTAAATCGTAGTCGTCGTAAATAAGGCTGTCTATTGCAATATAAATGTCGACATCGTCAGGGCACACGCTCGCGTAACGCATACCCGCTATAGAGCCCATAGAGTGACACAATAATGAAACCTTATCCCATTTAAAATAGTTTTTCAGGTACATGATGAGTCGTGGTAGTTCCCAAGAATAGTACTGCATACCTGTGAAGAAACGGATGTGGAAAAATTGTTATTGTCGTAATAACTAATAACAAGTCCCAAATATTATAAAAACTGTTTAAAATTCAATCAAATAGGGTGAAGAATTAAAATTTATTTTTATTATAATCGAAAAATAATGACCACGCATTCGGTTTTTGTTCTGGATATATTGGAATTGTAATTAATAGTTCCTTACCTGGAGGGATCCAGCTAGAATATCCATGACCAGGAAAATCAAGGGCTAATATGGAGCGGTTTTTACATAACATAGGCGCAATTGGATCCCAGGTGCCTGCATTATCTTGCCATCCATGTAAAGCTAATATCGGTCTGCGTTGGTCTGTACCCCATAATTTTGCCGATAGGCGACCCCATTGCACTGGTATTTCGATTTCTTTAACAGGAATCTAAAAAATCAAAACATTAAATAAATGAGTTGTTGGTAAATGAAAAAATATTCGAAATTAATTCCATTTTCCGCGTGTATATGCTTCAATACTGCTAACTCATTCTAAAATTATATTTTACTTTATTCCATCGTTAATTAAAATTTCTTAAATGCTACTAAATTTTGTCGAAATAATTTATCAGTCCACACAGACAATAAGTAATTTATCGATCGTATTTCCAAATATTACCATTATCGAAAAAATATATTGACCTTTATTTTTATTGGTCATTAATGTTATAATTTCCGGTGATTATTGAAGAAGACGGTTCATAATACTGTACCTATTGTAGAAGAAATAATTTTAATTCAGCCTCACATACCTCATCAGTGTGTAGTTTTCTACTAATATTTCCAAATAGTGATGAAGTCGGTTTTAATTCAACCACCTTAGAGAACAAAATAGCTTGGCGTAATAAATATTTCCCCATCCTTATTTGCACTTTCAGCAGTGTCAACTCGAACCGTTTGTTACACTTTCACACCAAATTATATTAATACAAGTCGTATAATACTAGACCAGATAAGAGTAGAGTATTACATATACGAAACACGGCTTTACTACACGCTATGAGTGTTGTACAAATAGGTTATGTTTGTATGTCATTGATCCTCGACATGTTACCTAAGCTAAGCGTCACTTCTCTAAATTAACTGATAAGTGTGATCTGGTCTTAACGAACATTTCAAAAATTATGAAATATTTATTAAATTTTTACTAAATATCGCTACGATTTCGTAACCTAATAGCGAAACTGAGTAATCTATTATTCGATGACGTAATTTCAAACTAGTACGTAACTACACGCTGGCTAAACAATACAAGGCCAAATAGTTTGAAACGATACAGATTCTTTGAATGCGGACGTTTAATCTAAAATTATCAAAAATTACAATTCAGCTTGAAATACGTAATTATATATTTGTAAAAAAACTTTTTACCTACTGCTATTCGAATTCAATTCATATATACTTGTAGAAGCTACAGTCTCGCGTGCGGCGTTTGGCGTTAGTTCATTTCTGTTATTTAATTACGTTTAGTATTGTTGATGTGTGACCTTCTTTCTATTAGGTCAATGTTAGGGAGACATGTCTTGCAAACTCAGCTTTTTTTTTTTTTATTGCTTAGACGTGTGGACGAGCTCACAGCCCACCTGGTGTTAAGCGGTTACCGGAGCCCAACCAAGACATCTACAATGTAAATGGGCCACACACCTTGAGATATAAGTTCTAAGGTCTCAAGTATAGTTACAACGGCTGCCCTGCCCTTCAAACCGAAACGCATTACTGCTTCACGGCAGAAATAGGCAGGGTGGTGGTACCTACCCGCGCGGACTCACAAGAGGTCCTACCACCAGTAATTACGCAAATTAAAATTATGCAGGTTTGATTTTTATTACACGATGGTATTCCTTCACCGTAGAAGTAGTCAATCGTGAACATTTATTGAGTACGTATTTCATTAGAAAACTTGGTACCCGCCTGGGATTCGAACATCAGTGCATCGCTCAACACGAATGCACCGGACGTCTTATCCTTTAGGCCACGACGACTTTAAACCTTTTATCTTGTATGTTCATGTTATCATGTAATGTATGCAACATGTTATATGCTTAACAAAACTGAAATCTTTTTTATAGGTGTCTTTAATCAATAATAATAAATAAATACAGTAAAATAAAATAATATTATTTTTCTTAACTAATATTCCAGAAATTCGTTTACACTGCGTGGTTATAATTCAAATTTACAGTTTGTGAAATAATCGATAGCTTCTTTTGTTATATTTTTGAGATCTTCCATTTGGCCTGCGAATTTCATTAGTGGGCATTCCATGACAATGTGGCGCACAGTTTGTTCTGGGCATCCGCATTCACAGCTTTCGTTTTCCGAATATATATATTTTTTGCAATACCAACTAGATTCGCTATTATTTATATTTTATGATTCATTTAATTATTTTATACTGACTCTATTTTTTATATCTCTCTCTCTTTCCAATTGGTCTCTCATTACTGAGGATCGTGACTCCGTTTGAGTCCGTCTACTAGCTGTCTCTATCGATCCCGTTCCTGTAGCTTGGTGGAGTGCGTCGCTGACAGGTATTTTTAGTTCCTCCGCTATTTGGTCCGACCATCGTTTGGGACCTCTAACCCCTAGGCCCTTTTCCCTCGATTTTCCCGATTTATAAATTTTTATTTTTATATAATCGTTATTAATACAAACACAAAAAGAAAAGAAAATGAAATGCGTTCCTACCGGGTAGGTGCTCATAAGACTTCTCTCTTTTTTCTTTCTTTTTTCCAAATTAACATTTAAATGAAATTAAATTTAGCGAAATTCTGATTAAGTCAATATTCTTACTGAATCTCGGGTTCATTATTTTATAGTTCTACCCTTTCGTAACCTTTACAGTTTTTGTGGTCATGGATGACTGAAGTTTTTGCAGGAATGCTTAAGCGACGAAGGGAAGATCTTCCACCGAGCGGGTCATATTGCTCGGTAGACCGACGGTCCGAATGTTGTTGTTCGGAACTTATATGTGCACGCTTATGTTGAAAATGTCGTAAGCGAGATTCAGGCATCTGTCAATTATCTTGTATTGTGTGATGGCTACTCGCCACATCAGTCCCCTCCGAGACCGATGGTCGTGTCATTAAATTAGCGTTGTCCGTGCTGATATTAGCTTACAAGTGCCAGTGCTGCTCGAAGTCTGCGGTAAGTCGAGACTGAGCTTGAATGCTGCGTCAGTACCGCGAGTAGTCCATGTATGCAGAGCTGCCACGCCGGAGATGTGTGACCCCAAGCGTTGATGATCCGGTTGTGGGCTGCGATGGACTGTAGTGGCGTGATGAGGCAGTGAAGACTCGTGCCGTAGGACTAGGAAGCGCGGCGAGTCAGCTGCGATGGTCCTGTTGAGGCTGCGATGCTGGCTTGCGGTGGGACGACTGTTGATGACTTTTTTTTATCTGCGAGAATGCAGGAATGGCGGTAACCGAAGTTCTTGATCCGCTGATGATGAAGTGTGAAGGCTGTAATTGTTCCGTCGCAGGTTACCAGTGTGGGATATTTAACGACAAAGGAAAGATCTTCCACCGAGCGGGTACGACGTTCGGTAGACCGACGGTCCGAATGTTGTTTTTTTTTCCTAGCTAAGCTGGTAGCCTTGAGAAGCTATTCCAGCGTAACCTTAACTACCTTAACTAGTAGGTGAGCTCACGGGGCTCAAACCTGACGACATTGCTAACACGAACCCTAGCAAGAGCCGTGCTTCGTAGAATCTACTACTGGATCGGAAACGCGACCCACTGAGAAGATCCGGCGGGAAACTCAGTGGGCTATGTCTGAGGGTTAATTTACCTACTCGTCGAGCCCTTCGTCGCAAGCGACGGGTTCGACGAGAACGGTGACCGGTGCTTGAGGTACCTAAAAGCAGCGTTAGTGGATCGGGAGGATCCGAGATGACGTGTTTTAGGCGACGTCGACTGCTTCCCATTCTTTCCGCAGGATCGAGAATGCGAATGTTGTTCGGACTTGTATGCATATATACACTTATGTTGATAATGTCGTAAGTGAGATTCAGGTATCTGTCAATTATCTTGTATTGTGTGATGGCTACCCGCCACATGTTATTTTGTTCTATGTACAGCAGGGGGATTGGGCAAGTCTAGGCTTATGTGATGTCAGTGATATTTTTAATCCATAAATATCTAACGAAAGTGAATAAAAGCCATTTAAAAGAATTGTAAACATTTATTTGCTTCTAAAACTTTCATCCATGCTTATTTCTATCACAAATGTAAGGTTATTGAATACACATTTCGAATTTCGAATGACTCTTAATTTATTCATGTTGCTCCCGTCAATAATCCTTGTACTCTTACTCAAAGAATAATTCAGTCGAAATGCAGTCGAGTAAAAATCAAGGAATTTTTTTATTTCAATTCTTATCTTACGTAAAATGTACATTTTATATCACATTCTTTATAGATCTCATACTTCACTAATAGTCTTGAAACAGTAAATTACCTCAAAATAACTTAAAATTAATACAAAATCCGTGTCGTTGTTCAGGGAAATACGTAATATATATTGTTTCAAGCATTAATTCATGCTGGAATTCATGAGCAATCTACATGATTCACTTTTGTTGGAAGACAGAAATCCATAAATTGTTACTAAGCGCATAAAGTGAGCGGTATCGTGGGGTCAGTTAATCCTTGTCGTAGAGCAGCTAATAGCGGGTGCGGCATGCAGGAGCACCGCCCGCGCCAGTCGTCCAGATCGAGAGCCCACAGCGCCGCGCCCCGCAGGCCACCACGCGACACCCACGTCCCCACTCGGTGGACGTCCTCGACACTTAAGTACGAAGCCCACTGTCTGTCGTGAACGGCGAATGTGCCATCACGTGTATGAGTATCTTTCCATTCACCAGAACGTATACCTTCACAAATCTAAAAAGTAAATTTCCTTTTTAACGCATTGGCAAGATAAATGATGATTAATACATCAATAATGGTCATTCTTGAATATTTATCCCGAGGGTTATTGTCAAAACGTAGTCAATAAAAACTGCAGACTTAAAAGGAATGCCAAATTTATGCATATAATAAAATACATGATGCGTTGAAAAAATATACTCAAATGTTTCACTTTAATAAGAAGCTCACCTATGAAATTAATTTGATTTAAATGAAAATAAGACTAAATAAGAATTAAGCATAATTTTAAATTTCTGTCCAAAATGTTCGATTATGTTATTGAGTAGAATAAATGAAAATGAAGGTAAAGAATCGGTACGAATTATAGAGAAAGATAGATATTTGGTTTTTTTTAAACAGTATCGGTACATGAAGGATTCTTTGAAATTATCGTCAGAGCAATTTCAGTTTTCGCGATATTTATTCAAACGGTATAGCAACAATGGAAACCAGTATAAATATGATTTTCGAACAAAGCCATCCAATTTTTGGTATCATAACTTTGCTTTTGTCCCCAAATTTACTGTAAATAATATTAAAGTGAAATGTAAATTGAACAGAATGGAAATTGTGTAGATTCCTTCGTTTAATTACGTTTAATTCGTGCAATATTAAACCAACCTCAAAATATGCAAGGAAACCAGGTATCCCTGTGTACTTTCCAGGCTCCCCAGGCCCTGAGGCCGGGGCGCCTGCAACAGCGTTGGACGCACTTCGCAATGTGTAGGCGCGAGCGTATGCTGGTACTCCCACCACTAGCTTCTGTAGTTGTACTACACTAGTCCAATACGCTAGAGATGCATTCTGAAATCGACCGATGATTATACTATCCGCCTACGTGCACTGTCCTATTAGTAAGATAGGGATTGTAAACCTGCCCATTTATGTATCATCATAATTTCCGCTTTTGTGGCGATGCAGTCATGTGTTCAGGTTTCTTTGATCGAGAAAACGTCATATAAAGATTTTGTAGCCTCTCAGACTCAGGCTGCATCGTACACAATGCAACTGAAACTTCGACAATAGATCTCGGGCTGTTGTCTATGAGCTGCGATAACCTAACAGCAGGGGGTCGTCAGGTCGTTTACCCATCTATTACAACAAAAACACACTCAGATCCCTTGGCTTGGCGGTCTATAAAGCTAGTTTAGTAGTTTGAATACTGTGCTAAAATCATACTTTTTGAATAATTTAATGTAATTTTCAGCAAATTCAAGATGTCCGATTGGCCTGGAAATTTGCATACGTACCGATCTATACAACTTTTATCGGTGCAAGAATTTTATTACCAAGCTTTGTAATCCCAATACTTTGACATTAGGCATCGTCTGTGTAGGTTCTTTGAGAAAAAGCAGACACTAGATATAATTAAAGTGAAAAACGTATTTTCCAAATGTGGGTACTAACCATACTATTGATTCCTGCATTTTGATTGTTATCCAGTTGCATGAGATACGATGCTCGACCCGTATTCGATGCATAGAAGTCGTTAGCCGCTACAGATATCCAGTCTAATTCTGTTGATAGTATGTGGGGTTTGTATGCCAGCGCCGCTATCTCAGGATTGGCTGAGACCATAGCCGAAAACTCCAGATCGTGCTGTCGGAGTACTTTAGATAGCGTTGACAGGAGATCGGCAAAATTGTCCACGTCAGAGAAGTCTCGTGATGCATACATACATGGAGCCTAAAATAATGAAACAATTATTAGTAATCCACATTACAGCAAGATAGGTTTTGTTGATTCTCTTGTTTATTTATTAATAACTAGCTGACCCGGCAGACTTCGTAGTGCCTCAATCGATAAATAAAAGACCTAAGCTTTTGGGGGACACAAAATTGCTGTTTTATTTAATTCCGAGCATTTTCATATTTATCTACCTTTTAAACCTTCTCTGGACTTCCACAAATAATTCAAGACCAAAATTAGCCAAATCGATCCAGCCATTTTCCAGTTTTAGCGAGACTAACGAACAGCAATTCATTTTTATATTTATTAATAATAAGTCCTTAACCTGTTTACAAACTGGATACTGCCAAGCAATCTGCACTCCGTCGAAATTCCACCTATTCACGAACTTAACAACTGAGTCTATGAATATCATTCTGTTTTCAGCAGTAGAAGCCATCCGTTTCCATTTGTCGCTTTCCGAATCTACTAAACCTCCCGCACCTAATATCACTTTTACTCCGGTTTTCTTTAATTCGGTAATTTTTCCGAAAAAGTCTGAAATTCAATGATATGGAATTAGTAATCAATTATGTGTCACATCACTTTATATTTTTAATCGA
Source organism: Bombyx mori (assembly GCF_030269925.1). NCBI lineage: Eukaryota > Metazoa > Arthropoda > Insecta > Lepidoptera > Bombycidae > Bombyx > Bombyx mori. The sequence goes on along the minus strand of NC_085116.1, from coordinate 9,219,973 downwards.
AATAATTCTCACCGTTCTCGAGATCTAGTTCCGGTATTCCCGGTACTAACTTATAGGTTTCGTCGTCAAGATGTGCCCAAGCGTAAATGATGTGTGTGCACATTGATGGGTTAACTTGCTCTGGTCCAAAACTACCGCTGTCTTTCCTATAATGAAACAGTCAATGCATATAAGTAAATGCAATGGAATAAGAATAGCTTCCAGAGCATTGATCGTCTTAGGTACTGATACACTTTAATCGTATTAATTCACCTGACTCAGCTTGAATAGTGAATCCATTATTTGTTTTTGATAATTTCTGTTTCGATAATTTGTAGTTGAATTTAGGAGTTGGGATAATGATGTAATGTAAAAACTTTACCTATAGTAAGCCCAGTTTGTAAAGTAACAAGCAAGGATAGGTTTGTCGGCTTGGGTCTCTTGGTCATACTGTCCGGCTATTTTCAACTGAGCTTTAGTTCCACAACGAGCTTTCTCGGGCCAATCGCAGTGATTCTAAAATTTAATACATTGCATGATAATAAAAACATAGTTCTTAACATATTGAAAGTTGAGATAAAGGTTTGTAAATTATCACCTTATTCCAGTGTAGAGGTTCAGGGCACTGAAGTTGTATGTACGCTCCATTGATACATAAATAGTATTTCGTACAATCGGCGTTGTCTGACCTAAAAACGTTTCCTGTGCAAGATTTGCCTTCAAGGCTTGATCCCTGAAAAAAAGAGACGTTACGTTGGACTTGCTCGCGAGCGAATAAATGGCCCGCGTTATAATTTTGAAATCTTCAAGCAGATATAAAAAAACGTATTTTTTCTCTACTAAAATATTTAAAAGGTAATATTGTAAATAAATTATTTTATTTTAGATAAGGGGTTCTATAAAGCTTACAGTAATATCAACGTCCTCTGGTCTTTCTTGTGGCTTAGGTGGAGGTTTTTCCATATCAGGAGTCATATGTTCTTCATTATGGTCATGTCCGTCTTCACCATGATCGTGATTATCATGATGTTCATGATCATGATCATGATCGTGTTCAACGACTGCAACTTCAGTAGATGGTGCTTGTACTGTTAACATTTATAAGATTTTCAAAAAATTCTGGCCAATTTTACTACTGCATATTGAGTTAAGAGATTAATATTATATTTCGGACTTACTTTCTTCTAGTGGGCACGATGGAGAAGCTTCTTTCCCACGCAGTACGTGATTAATAGTTTTCAAAAGAGGCGACTTTCCACATCCACAATATTTTCCAGTGAAATCATCAAGATCTAGAGCCCACGCCATAGCACCTCCAAGTCCCATAGCCCGAACGTATTCGGCTTTATGACGTACCATGTAATCATCGTCAAATGATACCCATTGGTCTTCGAATGCAGCATAAGGACCCATTCGGCCGCCCGGGTCACGACCTACTTTCCAACCTTGCACCCTAATTCGTTCGCATATCTAGACGACAACAACAATTAAACATTAAGTTTTTTTCAGATATGCACAGTTTTTTTTTATTGCTAATGTGGGTGGACGAGCTCACAGCCCACCTGGTGTTAAGTGGTTACTGGAGACCATAGACATCTACAATGTAAACGCGCCACCCACCTTGAGATATAAGTTCTAAGGTCTCAGTATAGTTACAACGGCTGCCTCGCCCTTCAAACCGAAACGCATTACTGCTTCACGGCAGGAATAGGTAGAGTGGTGGTACCTACCCGCGCGGACTCACAAGAAGTCCTACCACCAGTAATTACGCAAATTATAATTTTACGAGTTTGATTTTTATTACACGATGTTATTCCTTCACCGTGGAAGTCAACCGTGAACGTTTGTTGAGTACGTATTTCATTAGAAAAATAGGTACCCGCCTGAGATTCGAACACCGGTGCATCGCTCAACACGAATGCACTGGACGTCTTATCCTTTAGGCCACGACGACTTCAAAGTGTTTCTTTTTAATTGAAACAAAGTTTACCTCATAGAAAGATAAAAATCCTCGAGCTCTAGTTTCATCTCCAGCTTCTCCGCCAGCGTAGGCTTCAGCTCCGAGACCAGTTCCAACGCCCTCTACTAATGAAAACGATTGCCCGTAGAATGGAATTCCCATAACCAGTTTCTCTTTATCGGCTCCTTTGTCTATCCAATAATTAACTGTGTAGTTCTAGAAAGTAATTCGAAAATGGTAAATAGCAGTTTATTTCGCTCGTGTGGTTAGTATTGAGTTTTTTACTTACTACATTCAAAGTATCATCAATTTCGTCTTCTTGAGCGTACATGGGAGCTAAGTGACCTGTCTTTTTATCCCATTGTCCGTGGTAGTCGTACGCCATCAAAGAAATCCAATCTAGGTTTCTCGACAGCGTTGGTATATCATATCCTATTGAAATCATCATCATTAAAACGTGATCATAATGTGTTTGAACAACATATTAGGACAAGTCAAACAACAAAAACGTAAGAGAGAGAGAGAGAGTATTCTTTATTGTACACCAAAAAACAAATAAACAGTACGATACATTAAACACAAAAAAGTACAATTGGCGGTCTTATCGCTAAGAGCGATCTCTTCCAGACAACCATCAGGTGGACAAGAATCATTTGGAAACGAACTATGCGCGGTGTACTATTCCAGTGAAATACATATACATATATGTACACATACATATACACATACATATCTCCGTAAATATACATACAATTAATACACAAAGTATTATAATGTAATAATAATTATTAAAAATAAAAAAATAATTAAATTTGCTTCTTTTCACATAAATAAGAAAACGTGGCATATTATTAAAACACAATTTTCTTGTTGGTGGTTAAAATATGATTAAAGTTTATATAGTTTATTCGTTTATATGTTCTATACACTGAGAGTAATTTACCTGCGTCGATAACGCGTTTACTTCCAGAAACGCCAGCGGAAAGGAGAAGACCTCGGGGACCAAACGCAGCTCTTAATTCTTTTACAAGATTAGCGAATCCTTGTTTGTCTGAACTTGGGCCCTTTTCACAATTTACCTGAAATATTATTTACTATAAAGTATGGTCCCAAAAAAGTTACATATGAATATCAATGTTGCCAAGAGTTACTCACTTGCCAACATTTTGGATATTCCCAGTCTAGATCTAAGCCATCGAATTCATACTGTTCAATAAAGTCTATGGCGTGTACAATAAACTTTCTACGAGCAGATACACTGTTTACTAATCTCGAGTATTTGTCACTTGCTGAATCGTCCCATCCACCCAAACCGAGAACAACTTTAACACCATTGCTCTTCAAGGAAGCTACTTTCTCGTAGAATTCTGAAAAAAGTTCATAATCCTTGAGTCCTTTTATCAAATACTGTGTAAAATTTTGTGTAAAGTAAGAATAAATACCATATTTGCTATTAAGCTAACCAAACTGATTACAGTACACCGATTAGGCGCCACTTTTAACTACTAAATCTAGTGATCAATATAATAAAAGTGTTATTGACTTACTGTTTTCGACATCCAACCAAATGTCATGAGGCTTTATAACTAAGCGGGTTGTATCGAGGACAGCAAACGCGTATACGATGTGTGTACAAAGAGAAGGATCTATGTTGCTAGGAGTGAATTTACCAGATCCAGGCCTAAAAAAATAAGTATTTCAAATAAATATATTCCATGTCCAACCGTATTATGCGTGCCTGTCGTTTAAAAAATCCGTAGATTCGAGGATGGGCAGGCCTCAGCGTTCTACGTGTCACATGTACTTAAAGAAAAATGTCTGTGTCTACGAGTTTTCATGGTGCTTATATGCACCTATGTTCTTAATAGATTCATTTTATAATAAAGCTCGGACACTGTATGACTGTGGTATATCGATAAATCGTGAAAGCTGGTGCAGCACTTTTTAATTATCTTTCCTCAGTTATTATTCTCCCAGAACTAGCTTTTGCCACAACGATTTATACGTGAACATACAGACTGGGCCACTATTTCGATGAAGAGTCGATCTGGCGCAGTACGACAAGAATTTGGACTTGCTCCTTACTCCGGTGCTAGCATATGTTGTGCTAACAATCCTTTCACCCGACTACGGACAGAGAGAGATCTTACCTGTACCAAGCCCAGTTTGTATAGTAGCACACAACCCTGTAACGCTCTTCAACGAACGGAGCTACGGTAGTTGACGGTTTCTTAGTTGTTTGTATTGCCATAGTTGTTTGCATTGGATCTCTCATTGGCTTGGAAGTTGGTCTTGAATGAACGGGTCTCACTTCAATATCGTCAGAGTCATCAATATCGTTTGGAGGTTCTAACAATGGAGGTTCTGTTACTATAGGATCGTCATGGATTTCTTGATCAAGGAAACCTTTTTTAATCGCGTTTATTAAGGGATGCTTGCCTTGTCCGCACCTTTAAATAGAAAATGATAAATCACAAATTTGTTTACACACTTTAGTCATTTACGTAAAAACCAAATGCTTTACCTATTCCTAAAGTCATCAAGATCTAAAGCCCAGACCATGCCACCAGCAAGGTTAAGGGATTTGATGAAATTAATTTTCTGCTTAATTATGTCGGTGTCGTCAAATGAGACCCATTGATCGCCTTTGTAGGCGTATGGTCCCATTCGTTGTAGCGGATCTTTGACAACTGTCCATCCGTCGTACCTGATTCGATCGCATATCTGTAATAATGTGAACATTGTTTGTTTCATTGACCGTAAAAATGCTTTGTTTAAGTCTATTTTGTCTATGACAAAAATATACAGAACATTTTAAGCCTCTGTTGGTATAAAACATCTTCTAGAGCCCCATAGACCACGTCATGATATTGCAGGTCTGGAACACGAGATTGTGACTTACAGTGCACCATAACCTACTGCTAGTGATCACGCAAAATTATAAATTACGAAAGTTCCATTCGAGTCTGTTATAATTTAAATTGGATGTGAACGCTAGAGTACTAAAGTATTATTTACCTCATAGTAAGATAAGAATCCTTTGGCTCTTGTGTATTCACCCTCCGCTCCGCCGGTCGAGGCTGGGGCATTCAAACCGTGTATCCCTCTGTTTTCTATAGTGAACGTTTGCCCGTACATCGGCATACCCATAACCAATTTAGAAGCTGGAGCCCCTTTTTTCATCCAATAATGCATTGTATAATTCTGTGAAAATAATATTACCGCTATAATATCTGCGACAGTGCGAGAAGAAAATCCAACTAATACTGAGCGAGGTCACTAAGCCAAGCGAGAGTGTTAGTAGTTATAAGGAGGAAGAGTAATAAAAAAAAAAAAGTCCAATTTCTGTTAAATTAAAAAAATAAACGCCTACGTATTTGGCATTTGGGTAAGTCACTCTGACTACTGTCTCACGGTGTTCTGGATCGATCACGACTCAAATTAGTATCTTTACTATATGTATATGAGGTCTGCTATAACAAAGCAGCAAATCCAAGTCTGAGGCCCTCGAATACTTCACACATACATTAATCATAAAGTTTTCATGCTAGTTGTTTGTTTAATGAAAAGTACTTATTCTATTTTACAAAATCTTCAACTTACGGCATTGAAGTAAGTTTTGTCGTCGTCAGGGTGATAGTACAAGGGCGCCACGTGTCCTGTCTGTTTGTCCCATTGTCCGTGGTAGTCGTACGTCATAACAGCAATCCAGTCAAGATGTCTTGCCAATACTGGGACATCGTAACCGGCGTCTATAACCATTTTGCTAGGTGATACAGCGGCCGATAGCAGCAAGCCTCTAGGCTTGAAAACTGCTGAGAGCTCTCGAACTAAGTCAGCGAATGCTTCCTTGTCCGAATCAGGGCCTAGAGAACAGTCAACCTAGAAAAAGAACGACATGAATGATTAAAACTAGCTGTAAGTTTTCTTATTAGCGATTTCTAGAAATACGAGTCCTAGATTCTCTTTTATTATATACTTGAACTTGTTTTGCGAGATTATATATTCTTATATATATATACTTATTTATATATTATATACTTGTCATACAATTTTTACACATATAATACTCTTTAAATACACACTTTTTTAATCAGTAATATATCTTCTCCTGCTCTTGTCTATTTGGGTAGCAAAGCACACAAGAGTTGCCAATTAATGTCATTAAAAGTCAATGAAGCGGAAATTTTCATATTATTATATAGCGAGTATTTTCATATTCCAGAAGCTTTATTCCAGAAGCGCATCTACTAATTTCGAACACAAATCGCAATTACCTGCCAGCACTTAGGATACTCCCAGTCGAGGTCCAGTCCGTCGAATCCGTACTGCTCAACGAATGACAAAGTGTGTTTTACAAATCTGGCCCTTGCTGCGGGATCGTTCACTAACTTAGAATATTTGTCTCCTGCCGAGTCGTTCCATCCTCCGATAGCAATGGAAACCTTTATACCGTATTTTTTAAATTCAACTACGCGTTCATAAAATTCTGCCAAAAAAAAATTAATATTAGATTGTGGAAGAATGAAATAATCGTATAATTCTTGTTAGGTACATAATTTATTGATTGGGGCTTATAATTACTGCGCCATATTTCTGACACCGTTTTCTTCGTAGAATGTTAAATAAATTTACTAATAAGCTGTAATCCTAAACTTACGATTATCATAATCTGCCCAAGAGTCGTGGGCAGTTATAAGTCCATCTGATCCCAGGACTGCAAATCCGTAAACGATATGCGTACAAAGCGTAGGGTCGATATCTTCTGGACTGTATTTTCCTATACCGGGCCTGTACCAGGACCAGTTTGTGTAATAACAAACTAGCTTATAGCGTGCTAAAAATAAATTTTAAAAAATGTGTTTAATTCACTTGGGATTTTTTTAAATTTCGAGCGAGTTCGAAAATGGCGGTCTTATCGAAAAATAAAAGTTCTTACTTTGAATCAGAAAGGTAAAACTTACAATTAAGCAGAGCCGGTCTCGTTGATATATCAGAGTTTGTTCCAGAAGGGGGTGCTGATGGTCTTAACGGTACATATGGCTTTTGAGGTTCCTCGTGAATAGTATCCATTTCGACGGGACGAAATGTCGTCGTAGTCGTGGTCGTGGTTATCGGAGTCGTGCCTTTCATTGAACATTTGACGTTGTTTGGCCAATCACATATTTGTTTTTCCTGCCAAATTGATTAGAATTAATCACGTGAAAGTTGTTTTTGAGCATTTGTCCCTTTAAATTAAGAGCTTCTAAAATTCACAAACCTGATTCCAATGTAAGCCGGGGCTACATGAATACTCTTCGAATTTACCGAATAAACAATGTCGATATCTTGAGCAATCATTTGGGAATGAAGCATATTGGCCGTTTTCACAAAATTCTAAAAAAAAACAATGCTCATTAAGTTAATCACAAAATAATGTTTGTGACAAAAAGGATAAACGAATGAATGGCAATTTCTGAAAAGGCAAATGTAACTAATATTGATTTTAAAAAAATTATGTAGTGTGTAGGTAGACGCACCCGGTTCTTCTTGCACATGGACGGCAGTAGAGGCCGAGTTAGTCGCGTCGAGTATGGGTGCAGAGACGCCCTGCCTGCGGTCAGAGCATGAGCTGGAGCCAGGGAAGTCGCACTGCGAGCGATCTGGGCGCCACACCAGCCCCGGCGCGCAGCTTTGCGTTATCAGTAGACCGTTCACGCAAACGTAGAACTTCTCACACTTCGGGTGCGCATGATACGTGCCGGTGCGGCAACCCTGTCGTGCAAAGACGAGCCCATTATTGAATTGGAACTTATTTATGTGTGATAAGAGTTAAATATAAATAACGAATTTGGGTGCGATGACTCACTGATTAATGTAAGCCTATTGTATTCTTCATTCCAAGAGGGGTAGGAATGTCCCAATAAGGTATGAAATAATTTCTTTTTTTTTGCCAATTTTTTTCAAGTTAGGGTACGCGATAAAAAAGTTCAAATTGCCATTTAAACAATATAAGTGTAAAGTACAAATAAGAAATATTCATACTTTTCCAGGTTTCTGGGGTTCGTCGGCCCATGGTTTTGAAGTAGTAGTCGTCCATGGTCGTCTCGTAGTTGTTGGTCTGCGGGTAGCTGACGTAGTCGTTTTTGTCGGTACTGTTATTGGCGACTTGGTAGCTGATGGTTTTGCTGCGAAACATTTCAAGTTAATGTTGGTTAATGGTGGAAAAAAATGAAAATTTATGGCGGGAAATATGTTTTATGTTCTTCTATCGACACACTTCCGGACACATCTGATAAACGTTTATCAGTCTGAACGCTGCCTACTCTAAAATAGTTTTGTTAAGCCTTGGTTGAAGTAGCATATATCGTGCTGAGCGATATCGTAGTAGAATACGCATTTGCCGGTTTATATTAGGAACAAACGTTGTAACGAATGGTGACAGACAGACTTCGACTCCGGTTACCACTGGAACTATGATTTACGCAGCCTCAAAGACCATTTGATTGTCCAGTCACTTTTATTTTATATCGACATTTCAGAATGAAAAGAATTTTTTTTTTCTGACGTTTCTCTACTTTGTTATATTTTGGTCTATCTCAGCTATTCTGGTAATTTATCTGTTTCCAAATATGATTTTTTTTTGACAATATTGTTAAAATAGTTTGATACTTACTTTCACACATAGCGAATTCGACCCAATCGCATCGCTTGGTCCGTTTGTCCCAGTGAAGTCCCGGCGGACACATCTGCTTGCGCCAATGTCCGCTCACACACAGCAAGTACGAGTCGCATGTGGACGCTGAAGCGTGTACGTCACTGCTGCTGCACTCGTCGTCTTCATGTGGTTGACTTGATGAAGCTGAGATGTTAAAGTGATCATTTAAAACCAAACTTTTTAGTGTTGTAAAAAGGTGCTATTGATTACGGGAAGATCATAGATCGCAACGTGAATGTTGCCATTGTCCCTTAAGACGTGATGTCGAAATATCAATTGTATAACGGCTATCCCGTCCCACTCTTGAAACTGAAACTCATTGTTGCTTGGTACTAGAAAGGCACCCTTGAAATTGAAACGCATTATAGCTTCGTACCAGAAAGGAACCCTTGAAATTGAACGTATTATTGCTTCGTACCAGAAAGAAGCAAATTGGTTATTTGTACCCAGGTGGCTCATACGTTAATGCTTAGAGATCGCTGCTGATTTTGGGTATTTTCCACTTATTGGGTTTGAAGAAAAAACGACTTCACAAAAAGGATCATTAAATTAACTATATTTTTGGGTGTAATATTAATATGTCAAAACTTTTTCTACGAGCAACGATTTCGATGCTTCTTTTTCCATTTGAAAGTTAGTGCCCTCATGTAGTGCCGTTTAGATTACATTATCATCTAACCAATACTTTTTGAGTTATTCTCAAAAAAAGCATATTTTCGTTTATAGTTAATTTATTCTGTGAAATCGGTTTTCTGTTTCTGTTAAAAATTTGTATTATCAATTAAATAGATTGCATTGTGGGAAGTTATTACTTATTACTGGTGGTAGGACCTCTTGTGAGTCCGCGCGGGTGGGTACCACCGCCCTGCCTATTTCTGCCGTGAAGCAGTAATGCGTTTCGGTTTGAAGGGTGGGGCAGCCGTTGTAACTATACTGATGAGACCTTACAACTTATATCTCAGGGTGGGTGGCGCATTTGCGTTGTAGATGTCTATGGGCTCCAGAAACCACTTAACACCAGGTGGGCTGTGAGCTCGTCCACCCATATAAGCAATAAAAAAAAAAAACTTTAAGGTTTACTGACCTTGTGTAGTCATTGGTCTTGTAGCTTGTACTGGTGGACGAGTTGGTTTCGGCTTAAGGGTTGTTGTAGTAGTTGCGGAATCTATTAAAACAATTCAATAAATAATTAAAACTACATTTACAGCTCAACCTCGCATTGTTAATTGTCATTATATTTTAATTTTCTTTCATGATCACGAAAACTGTAAAATATTCCAAACGTTCGAAATAAGCTAATGATAATAAATAAACGGGAGCTTAACCAGTAAAAGTGGTTTTAAATTGTGTTCACAACACGCCAGATCCGGAGAAAATATAATTCAATAAATCTTTTTTAAAAGAATGTTTCATCTCAACATGACCAACTTCGTTGCAATTACAGTTTTGTTTTCATTGTATATGTTATAACAGTTTTCTTTAAAAAGCATTAAATTGTATAAAGTGAGAAGCGTTAATATAGTAGCTGCTTAATCAGTTGAATGTTGTTTTTATAATGCAATGTTTTTTTATAAGCATTTGAAATTTTTATATTAAGCAACTTCAAGTTAGGATTTGATGTTGTGTTGTGGATACCGATAATACATACAAGTTTTGGTTCACCAAATATCTTGATCAAAGAGATGTATGACTACTATGCCAGGAATCCCAGTCTGCTATCGTTGTACACTACTCAGGGATTGTGGAATTTCATAATCTTGCACGAATGAGTAGCGGGAATTGTAAAACGAATAGAATTAACGCGAGACGAACCCTTTTATACGTTTTGAGTATTATAAAGTCGCTACCTCCACACTGTGCGTATTTAGGCCAGTCGCAGTGCTTATGGGCCGGGCTCCAGTGTAATCCAGGAGCGCAGTGCTGAATGCGCCAAGTTCCGCTGTCACATTGCAGATACGCGCTGCAGTCACCAGACACTGCTTCGTAATCTTGACTGCCACATGGCTTCCCCTCGGAAACGGGATCTTGAAATACAATGAAAAAGTTATCTTATGAATGCCTGTTAAGTAGCAGTGTTATGAATACATTCTAATTTAAACACTTTTTTTTCAATAAAATAATAATTATTGGATGTTTGTTAAACGTAAACGGACTTTTGTTGATCTTAAATTATCAGAACACTTGGTCACACAATTCTCACAGTGGTCGAACCAACAAGTATTGAACATATCAATTAACTTTAGTAATTGTTTCATTGAAATCACTGGCAAATTTAAAATGAAAATTATGCCAATTTTAAAGCTTACGCCAAAATCGTGAGCTCCATCTTATTGTCGCCATATATAAAACATTTATTGGGTTCTAACTATAATTGTAATTAATTAGGAAATTCATATAAACCTGATGCTACAGTTGTAGGTCTAGTTGTCGGTCTCTTAGTGGTAGTTGTGGTAGTTGTTGTGGTAGTTGTCGTGGTCGTCGTCCACCTACTAGTTGTGGGTCTAGGCGGCGGACGTGACGTCATCGGAGCCAGAGTTGTGGTTGCCGTACTAGATTCACTACTGGATGTAGCTAGAAAATAAACATTTCTGATAATCCATTGAGTGTCAATATAGTCTTTTTTCAAATGTCGAAGGACTAATATAAATTCGTTTGGGCGTTTGCTTCGAAGAGTGAATGCCGCCATTTTGAAACGTTATGTCGAAATTTCAAATTATTTGAAATAAAGTTAAACTGCTTCACTGCACTTTAAACGTCAATGCATAATTGCTTCGGTGGGACAAGTAGAAAGGATGGTATCAGCATATGTGCGGGCATCGAAGGCATCACAAGTATTAGGGCATACCACAATTATTCCGCGAGGTAGGAATGAGGGGAACTATTATAAAATTTCAAGTTCTGTTACGTCGTTCACAATTTTGTTTTTAAAGGCCCCGGGGTAAGCAATAACTAATAACAAGTTAACACTCATCTATGCATGAAAAAAAAGCTGAGGTGACTACAGACGGGTGATTAGAAAGAAATAAATATCACTAACCCAACGAGTTTTTTTTTTTAAACTGGACAGATTATAATTATAACGTTAGATCCTCTAAACACTAGTGCAGCAGATAGATAAAAAATATGCTTCCAAAATATCTGCGGTAATTTTCATAAAGTCTAGATACCCAGTGCAATACGCTATTTATTACTGTCACCGAGAATAAATAGTTTGTCTAATTGTGAATACACGTATGAAAAATGTTGTCAACGTTTTGTCTATCACTGCCGCAAAGTGTTTGGAAAGTTAAAGTATCATTTACGCCAATTAAAGCATATACATATAAGTAAGTTATACCAGTGCATTTAGCGAAACTGGGCCAGTCGCACCGACTGACAGAAGGTGCCCAGTGCAAGCCGGGTGCGCAGCGATGTTTCCGCCACTGTCCCCCCTCGCACTGCAAGTATCCCTCGCAGTCTCCGGGCGCTGCGCTGTATTCACCGGCAGTGCATGACCCGCCTTCTACACTTCCTAATAGTACAGGATATATTAGGACGCTTAAATAAAAGCGGCTTTATTTATTTATTTTTTATTGCCTAGATGTGTTGACAAGCTCACAGCCCACCTGGTGTTAAGTGGTTACTGGAACCCAGAGACGTCTACAACGTAAATGCGCCACACACCTTGAGATAGAAGTTCTAAGGTCTCAGTATAGTTACAACGGCTGCCCCACTCTTCAAACCGAAACACATTACTGCTTCACGGCAGAAATAGGCGGGGCGGTGGTACCTACCTGTGCGGACTCACAAGAGGTCCTGAGATTTTGAGGTCGTCCAGCCATCTAGTAATTTAAAAAAAAAATGTACAATGTTTTTTCTTGTCATGGCGGGGGTTATGGCCTCCTAGATTTCTTCAGTCGCGCATGCGCGTTACGGAACCAAATGTTTCGCCACAATATGTTTAATTTTTAATAACGAAATAAAGCTATGCTATAAGTAAATGCGGTAAATAAGTACTTGTTAATAGAACGAGAATAGACGAATGAGAGAAATAATTTACGAAAAAAAAAAACTGTTTGTACAGCCGGTTGTCGATTCTATTGGAACAGAACCCGTTCTTGTAGTGCTAAGAACAGTAATAGCACCAGTAATTACGCAAATTAAGGAAATAAATGAAATTCATAAAAATAATTGCATGACTTTAAGTCTTTTTAGCAAATGTCCATGTCCTTAGATCTACCATTGTACCTGAATCTGCATTATGCATTGTAAAAATACATTATGTACCTACATAAATAATGATCATTTCGGGAAAACTGTTTGACTTTTAACTGACCTGTGACGGATGGCGGCTTAGTCGAGGGTTTGGTTGTTGGTCTGGTTGTTGGTTTGATTGTTGGTTTAGTTGTTGGTCTGGTGGTGGAAATAGTGGTTGGGCGTTTGGTGGTCGTGGTGGTGGTGGTAGCAGGGGGCCACCAGGTTTGAGCGGTGGTCGGTTTTGTAGTGGTTGGTTTTGTAGTGGTTGGATTCCAGCTTGGCCAGGTCGTGGAGGTATGATGGTCGTGACTTCCGTGATCACCGTGCGCTCCACCTGAATATGCGAGATAACAAATTAAATTACATCATTTAGTATGTAGACACAAAACAACTAAGTATATCTATGATTTGATATGACATCAAAAGACCAGTCTTTGCGGCGATCGTGAAATTAAAATAAATAATAGTTTAAAAAAACTAACAAGATAAGCTTTTATAGAAAATTATTTTATTGTATACTACTGTTTGTAACAACTGATACCATGCACCCCACGTTTTTTTTACAATAAAAAAATTTTTTCTTACACTATTTTTAATTCAAATTTATTATTTTAATAAAAATTTAATTAATAATATAATAATAATTTAATTATTACTAATTTAATATAAATTTTAATAAAATTTACTTTCTATTTTTTAGTTGGATTTTCTATAAAAGCGTATTTTGTTAGTTTTTTAAAACTATTATATATTTATTTTTCATTTTTTAGTTAATTTTAAATTTTTTCAAATTTTTTTAAAATATTTAATTGTCATCGGCCCTTAATAAGTATACCAAACTTCGAGTTAATACGACGTTTTGAAGGGGAGTCAAAATTATGTTCAAAGATTCCGTTACAAACATACATACGTCTGAAGCTAATAAAAGCGTATTAATAAGTTTCAATACACGAAGAAACTAATATATTTTAATAAAATCGTTGTGTTATTGAAATAAAAACGAACCATCGGACTCTGCAGGGGTAGTAGTGGGGGGAGCGGGAGTGACAGGCTCGGGCGGCCGTTCGCAGGGCGTGGTGGGCGGCGAAGGCACAGAACGGCCGAGAGCACGGCCAGCGGCTCGTAGTAGCGGGTACGGCTCTGCGCAACATCGGTTACTGGAGTCGTCCAAGTCTATCGCCCAAGCGGTCACGCCGCCCAGTCCCAGACGCATCGCCCATTCCACCTGAACCATTATAAATTAAACGTTAACATTTGTTTTCGGTGGCATAAAGCAGCAAACGGATATAATTTTACATAATTTTCCTATTACTCTGTACTGTGTCTTGTTTTCTGTGTGTACATAAATAAATAAATAAATACATAACTCATTCGGTGTTCGATTAAATTTGTATTGCACTGGATTAACAGCTATGCTCAAATCATAGCGCATTATTCCTTTGCCGCAGAAACAAACAGCTACCATCACAATCGTTCGTGAAGACCTTTAATTGAAAATCAAACTTGCAGAATGCATACTGCAAATTCACCTTCCTGCTATTATTATTGCGTGGAATAGTCATGTGGTTCGGTTTCACATTGTAATGAAAAGGATTGAGACTTACATCTATCTTTCAAAGTAGGTGGCCGTATCTACGATGTAGTATCTGTGGCTTTGGTAATCACCAATGACCAGGTCGGCCGAAAGTTGGACCATCAAACAACTAGTGTAATTTAAAAATGTGATCCAATCAGTCGAAGAATTCCGTTTGAACTGCTGGATTATTTGGTAGCGTAAATTAACAAATATTGAACAAACCTTTTCGGTAATAGACTTCGGGTCATCATATCCGACCCACTGATTGTCTGAATAGGCGTAAGGTCCTGCGTTTGTCTGTCGTCCCGTTTTCCAACGCAAATTCTTCACTGTAAAAAGAAATTCCTATTAAACTGGTTGTATGTGATAATCAATATGTTGACGCTTAGGCCACTTTATGCGTTAATGTAAATGTTTACATGAAGACTGTTCACACAAGAAATTACCTCTATAGCAGACTTCGTAATAGGCCAACATTCCGGGCTGCTTGGTGAACTCCCCAGGTTCGCCAGGGCCGGCGGCCGGTGCCCCGGGTCCGCTGGTGCTTTCCACGTCCGCTAATCTGTAGGACTGACCGTAGAACGATAAGCCGAGGAGCAATTTCTTCGGATCGGCACCACCGCTAATTATCGCTTTGATTGCATACTCCTGTAAAAAAGAAAGAAATTTTAATAACAGCCATTTATTCTAAAGTGCTAATCAACAGCTAATTTGAATTTAATTTGATATCAAAACCCAAATATGCTTTTCATTAACGAACAATAAATTACTTGTTCTGCGCTTGATTTTAAATATTCACTGACAAAGAGTGCAGTATAAAAAATAATCTCAAAAATCAACGGCGTGATGTGTTGTGTTTTACTAAGTAAAGTTCATTACATATTACAGAATAATCAGAATTTGTAATTTAATACTCACAATAGAATAATACGATAATGCGTCTTTGGGCGATGGAATCAGGGGCGTGTGATGAGCGGTAGTTCTCTCCCAACCACCGTGGTAATCATATGTCATAGCGCTTAGAAAATCGGCCTCACGCGATATTGTTGCTAAATCGTACGCTGATTCAATGACCTCTTTGTAACCAGAGATTGCGACTCCTAGTTCCATTTCGGCACCGTGTAATGCTTTCGCTAATTCTTGTACAAATTTAGCAAAATTTGCTTTATCAGAACGAGCACCTTTCTTGCAATTACTTTGCCAGCAAACGGGATAGTTCCAATCCAGGTGGAGGCCCTTAAAGTTGTGCATCCGAAGGAATGGTATTAGTTTCGTTATGAACTTAGATCGATTTGAATCTGAAGATACCAAACGAGAATATTTATCTCCTGCTGAGTCTGTCCATCCTCCTAAACCAAGGAGGACTTTAACATCTCTGAGTGATGTGACACGTTCGTACAAATCTAAAAAAATATAATTAAATTAAATATTATTTTGCGCAAAGAAGATCAAATAAGTTTTATTACTCATCGAATGAAAGTCGATTTTTGATAATGATGAGAAAACCGTTTAAATTGTGTTTAAATTCTTACTATTGGTTATGTCAGCCCAAGGATCAAATTCTTTGGCAACAAGTTCATCAGGGGACAGTGAGCCATATGCGTATACAACGTGAGTACACAGACGTGTGTCCACTTGTTCGGGTACAAACTTTCCGTCGCCACGTCGATAAAAGGCCCAACTGGTCATATAGCACACCACTTTGTTGTCGTTTTCCTTATCTGAAATTGGTTGGTTTAAAATGTTAGCATTTATTTTTAAATCCGCGGTATTATCTCGAAATGATTGTGGAGTTTATCAAAGTAGTTACTTTTCTTAATATCTACATCGTCTGAAGTCAGGCGTTCTGAGTCTCGATTGGCCACTGCTTTCATAGGTTCATTGTTCCACTGAAAAAAAAGATGAATATGAATTAATCGATCCGTATTTTTAGTTAAATTAAATTTTTAATCATAACCACTCACCTCGAAGTCTGTTTCATAAACATGTGACAGATAACGAGCTGCATCTTCCACACTGATTCGCAAACTTTGTCCTGGGAGGCATTTACCTACATCCTGGTGCCTAAACACATATCAAGGAATTAGAAAAAAAAATCGTTATGAGAATCTGATTATTGATATGGTCATTTTCGAAATAATACCCGCAGTAACCGGTGGAAGGGTCGTATAAACGATCATCTTCACAGGACATTCTATAACTAATAGCTCCTGTGCAGAAATGAAAGTGGGCACACGACTCCTCGTCGGAAGCTAAGTAAGGAGCATTTGAGTCGCACGATCCGATTTTAAGGGTCGATTGGTCAGTTTGTACTTCTTCCCCTGTAATAAAACAAGTATGCCTTAAACAAAGTAAAAGCAAATAGTTGAAGAGAAAAATCGTCATAAACATTTTATTACCGTTTAATGTTTTAGAAATTGCACTTAGAATTGGGAATGGTGAACCGCATAACCCTCTGAAGTCATCCATGTCGACCGCCCACGCTGCAGCTCCAGCTAATCCACTACTTATGACGTATTTCATCTGTAATTTATTACAAATCAGATAAATAAAAATAAATAGTTCTTAATTTAAATTGTTTAATTGTTATTACCTTATCAACGATCGTTGATGGGGTATCGTATGTCACCCACTGATTATCGAAAACCGCGTAAGCGTTACCAGCTTCATCCACACCGCTTACGCCTTTACCTTCGCGTTCAGCCATACATATCTAAAAATAAAACAACAAAGCTGTCACTACAGAAATGTTAAAGGTGATTTCAATTATCTTTAATTAAGGAAACCAAAATATAAACCTCAAAATAAGCTAGAAGTCCCTTCGTTTGAGTGTATGGTCCTTCTTCTCCCCATCCATCGATGGGGGCTCCCGGATAAGGATTTGTCGATGGTGCTAAAGTATAACTGCGACCATAAAGCGGTACACCCAGCACCAATTTTTCTGGGGCCATTCCGTGTCGCAGGATATATTTTACCATAAATTCCTGTTTAAAGAGATTCATAAATATATTAGTTTCGATTTGGTAAAACGAACATGCGATTTCTTAATTTAAAAAAATAGTCAGTTTGATTGTTTTTACTTAAAGTAAAAAAAATAAAGATCAATCAAGGAAAAACAGTTTAGTGATTATTATTTTTCCTACCTAAGATGATAGCCTTGAGAGGCTATTTCAGCGTAACCTTAACTAGTAGGTGAACTCACGGGGCTCAAACCGGAGTGATGCTAACATTGCTAACACTGACCCTAGCAAGAGCAGTGCTTCGGAGAATCTACCACCGGATCGGAAACGCGACCCACTGAGAAGATTCGGCGAGAAACTCAGTGGGCTGTGTCTATGGGTTAATTCGCTCGTCGAGCCCTTCGTCGCAAGCGACGAGTTCAACGAGGACGGTGACCGGATTTAGCGATGGGTACGCTATGTTACATTTCAAACAGTACACGCAATACAACAAGATCAAACCTTAATTAAGTTAAGTTAGATCGAGGCAACCGGGTTGCGGTACCTCGGTCTCGTACTGGACGGTCGTTGGAGCTTCCGCGCTCACTTTGAAAGATTAGGTCCCCGACTGATGGCGGCTGCCGGCTCGCTGAGTCGGCTGTTGCCGAACGTCGGGGGGCCTGACGTGGTAGTGCGCCGCCTCTACACGGGGGTGGTGCGGTCGATGGCACTGTACGGGGCTCCCGTGTGGTGCCACGCCCTGACCCGTGACAACGTTGCGGCGTTGCGACGTCCGCAGCGCGCGATTGCGGTCAGGGCGGTTCGTGGATACCGCACCGTCTCGTTTGAGGCGGCGTGCGTGCTAGCTGGGACGCCTCCCTGGGACCTAGAAGCGGAGGCGCTCGCTGCGGATTACGCGTGGCGATGCGATCTCCGCTCCAGGGGGGAGCCGCGTCCCGGCGCGGCGGAAGTTCGAGCGCGGAAACTTCAATCTCGGCGTGCCGTGCTCGAGGCGTGGTCTCGCCGCCTGGCGGACCCCGCCTACGGGCGACGGACTGTCGAGGCGATCCGCCCGGTCCTCTCGGACTGGGTGAATCGCGACCGAGGACGTCTCACCTTCCGAGCGACGCAGGTGCTCACGGGACACGGCTGTTTCGGTCGCTACCTGCACCTCGTCGCCCGGAGGGAGCCGACGCCGAAGTGCCACCACTGCAGTGGCTGCAACGAGGACACGGCGGAGCACACGCTCGCGTACTGCACCGCTTTCGCGGAGCAGCGCCGCGTCCTCGTTGCAAAAATAGGACCGGACTTGTCGCTTCCGACCGTCGTGGCTACGATGCTCGGCAGCGACGAGTCCTGGCAGGCGATGCTCGACTTCTGCGAGTCCACCATCTCGCAGAAGGAGGCGGCGGAACGGGAGAGGGAGAGCTCTTCTTCCCTCTCGGCGCCGTGCCGCCGCCGTCGAGCCGGGGTTCGGAGGAGGGCGTTTGTCCAGCTCCAGCCCCTATGAGGAGGCAGTCTCCTCCCGGTGATGGTCACGGGGCGACCTAAGGGGGTTGAGGCTGCGCCGCACGCTACCGTCACTCTAGCGCGCTGGCACCAGGAGGACGGGACGGCGCGTCGGCGGCTGCGGACTGCGATGCGGTCCGCATTTTCGTCGTCGCTGTCGTCGCCGAACATACTGTTGAAGAGCAACCCGGTCGGCGGTGTATCGCGTTCCGACCCGGCAGGCTGGTTCTGGCCCAGCGGGGTATCCTGGAACACCAGCGGCACCGCCCGGGCGGCCTGGTAGGGCCGCCGTACCGCGGAGACCGACGTCGTTGGTCGTCGACTATCGCCTCGACGACCCGTCGGTCGGGCGTCCTCGGGGTGGCGCCGCGTGTCTGGTTGTAGTGTTGACCGCGGGAACCCCCCTACTCTGAACGGGTTCTGACCCCGGACGGAGATCGGACGTCGGGTGTAAGAGTGCAGGGGAGTCGTTTAGTGGGTGGGCCCTAAAATCCTTGGGCCCGCGATCTGCTCTCAACACCTGCAGATCGTTGAGTCTCACATACCCCGCGCGCCCCCTAGGCGCGGGGACCTCGTAGGAGGTTCGGCCCCCGGCCCGAAAAAAAAAAAAAAAAAAAAAAAAAAAAAAAAAAGTAAGTAAGTATGTATTAATAATCCTTACTAAAAATTCTAGTTTTAATAAATTTCAAACCAGTGAACTAATTTATGCTTACAATATTGTCATATCGCTGATCCCGTGATGTAGCGCCTGGGTCTCTATGTAGAGCGCTGTGTTGAACAGCTTTGGCAGGAGGTTCCTCCCGTCTCCCGTGCGTCATATCCCACGCTTGTAGTATAGTATAATCCGTTGCCCCACTCACAGCACTCAGATCATAGCCGTCTTCTATTTGATATCTAAAAATAATAATTTGTTACATTGTTCCACAAGTTCTTATTTTATTTACAAAAACTAATCAGTAGAAAGCTTTTGTTGTCCAACACGTGTATTATATCAATAAATACCATGAAAATGACATAAAACGACCAAAATATTCACCTAAACGGCGGCAAAACTGTCGATAGCAAATAGCCATACGAAGAGAACTTCTCTCTGATCTCGTATAATAAAGTTGTTACCAGATCTTTTTCTTTTTCATCCTTTTCACCTAGAATCAAACAATGACATTTTAACCGTTTTTAGTAAGTATAATTAATTTGGTTTACCCGATCGTTCCAAAGGAAGAGTTATGTTCTTATTGTAATGTTACACACAACATTAATGTTGTTGAATATACAACATATAACGTAATGTATACGCATAAAAAGATATTTCATTACGTAGGTATGTATGTATAATTATCTCTTTCTTTGTAAATGTGGCATAACATGCGCGGCAGGTTTTAGCATAAAATTATAATGAGGTGTCGTTTGATTTATTATAATTGCGTTGTTGTTTTTGCTGCTTAATGTTGTCCAATTAATTTCATTATTGTTCCATCCGAAATGATATAGTTGAGATCCTTCCAAATTTGGGGATGGGTGTAATTGTGAAATAAACGAAGAGTTTTAATAACATAATGATTCATGATGTTATCCTGATCAAAGTATGATCGTACGCGACCGGAGAGATATAGCAAGATATGCACAATAAAAACAACTCCTCTTTATTACATTTTTTAAATATACATAGTACGTTGTTTTATATGTATTTTTTCAAGTTTTTCTAAAAAAACATATTTTTATCGGCATTTGGCTGTTCCGTAAAGTCTAAAGGATAAGATGCCCGAAGATGATCAAAAAGGTTTGAGCAATACAAAGAATTATAATAGTTTGCTACCCTCTTCTTCTTTTAACTTAGTTACTTTTACTCAATCGGGTTTTTAACTTTTGTCTACAGCATAGAGTAAGATTATATAAGACCAGTGTTATTGTTTTTTTTTATAAATACCTGGATACACCCAATGTAAATCGAGCCCATCAAAATCATGCTCTTGTAAAAATGATAAGGCACTTTCGATAAACATGTTTCTCCTCACAGGCTCCTGTACCATCTCACTAAACAAACGATCCGAGCCTTCACCACCAACGCTCAAAATAACCTTCAATCCAGGTATATGACGTTTCAGTCCAGTCGCAATGCGGTACCCTCCTATAATCAAGTAACCAGTAATTATTCGTTTTGAAGTTTGAAAAGCAAAAAAAATATCATGTTATTGTGTACTATGTACCTTTTATAACATCGAAGTCTTCGTTAGCGGGCAAGACTGAATATGTGTGTGGGTGCATTGAAGCGAAAGCATAATGAAGGTTCGTACAAGATCGTGGCACTAAGCTGGCCGTGAAAGCCAACGGTGGAGCTCTGTAAGCTGCCCACGATTCGATGTAGCAAACAACTAATCGACGAACAGCACCAACCCCAGAAGTTTGCTGCATTTCTAAAATAAAATATTTTCCATTAAACCTAACTGATTCGTGTTTTTATTATTGCATTGTTAATTCTTCCAAACATTACCTTGTAAGTTCGCATTGCCTAAATGAAGCCGCTCATCACTATGTGTGGCGCTGAAAATGTAAAGAAAACGTGTCGATCGATTGATTTTCAATTAATTTTTTAATAAATATTGCGACGGGACTTGTTTGTTGACTTACTTGTTAAGAAAACTGGCTGCGCCATAATATTGTTTGTATCCTTCGGTATTAAAACCATTTGCATTATTAATACGTTCCACGTCCTGTACAAAAACATAGTAATTAAATACCCAAAGAAAATCTGGTGAAAGATCAATTTTCTTTGTGCATATAGCCTACACGAGTAAACAAACGTGATGTCGGTGACTTAGCTTCGTGGAAACAACAGAAGTACGCAAACGTGCGTTAATTTGTTACAAAAATATTGGATATTTTGTTTTGAAACTTGAAGAATCCTATCTTTTTAATGCTTCTTTTTCTTTTAAATGCATGGTTCAAGAGATATAAGTAATGCTACTCGAAAACTTATAATAAAATGTAACATATTTAGTTTTATGTTTTGTTTTGCATTGTTTTAAATAAATACTTGCCCCCAATAATTTGTAGTTATATTCTGCATTTAATACGGGTATCGGTCGCTTTTCGACCGCATCTCTTAGAGGTAGTCTTCCTTCACCTTCATCCCGTATGCTCCTGAAAGTTATAAGACGAGATAATAATAATGGTTTTGTTTTGTATTCATAATGGAATTTTTTTTCCTTCCTAAGCTGAAAGCCTTGAGAGGCTATTTCACTATTAACTATTTCATTCTACCACCAGATCGGAAACGCGACCCACTGAGAAGATCCGGCGAGAAACTCAGTGGGCTGTGTATATGGGTTGATTCGCTCGTCGAGACCTTCGTCGCAAGCGACGGGTTCGACAAGGACGGTGACCGGTAATAATGGATAATGTTTCGTAGGTTTCATCGCTTTAGATATAAATGTCTATTACCTAAGTGGAATACTTTCGACTGATGCACGAATGGGTACAGGAATGGGGTCATGCTGTGGGATAGTTTCTACTGCGCTTCTGATGAAGGAATTGCTTGATGTACGTGGAGACGCAAATGCAGATACGCATAGCAGGAGCGTCGTTGCACACTGAAAGAAAAAAACGCAATGTATATTGTATTCTTAGCAACACACTTTCTCGTTTGCTTAAAATTTCGTTTGACAAAAACATTTTGTTCTGACAGCGTATTTTAAATGTAGATCCTTGTTCGTATTCTTGTCACCCATCATGTTTCTCTTGATTTTGTCGAACAAAAGCTTGAGGTTATTGCCCCGTATAAAAAAGCTTTGAATGCTGTGAGCTATGTAGCTACCTACGTAAATCCAATAGATGACAATTACTTTGGGACATCTGTAGTGAACTCTAGCACCGTTATGCGAGGAGCTTGCTAAACAGTAACATAAAAAAAAAACATTCTATCGAATTCTATTGTCTGCATAATTTGTTAAGGTCAAAGATACTATTATTGACTATAATGTAGTTTCAATCGAAGATGCCTCAGCTGAAAATGTTGTGTGGGAGGTGGCGGTCGTTGACCTGTCGAATTATAATCAAGTATTTCACTCGTTCTTTACGTAATTTACATAACTTGACAAACTCAAGAATCAAGATCAACACTTGACTTGACTGGCTTAGAAATATTTTTATTTTATATTTCTATTATAATAAACATTTCAACGAGGAGTCAATGACAATCCTATTACATTAAAATAGATTTTGAATTCTGCATTTGCTTATTAAAAAAAAAGGTGAGATGTATGCATGATTTCATGAATATGTGCAGTAGATTGCATTAATAGGTCTATAATAAAATTTGTCCGTGCCGTACATTTTTATTGATTTAATAAAGTTTTGAATCGATTTCCAGCGCGTTGACTTAGCCAGTCGGAAAACAACAAAATTTGCATAGAGGTATCAGAGGCAGGTAGTTGAGCGACTGCCCGCGGGGTCATCGTCATCATCCCAACCAGTCCAAGGTGTTTTGCATGACATTTTAGCAATTATTAGGACAATTTTTTTTGGTCATAAAAATTGAACACGATACTTTTTTGGACAAAACCAGGTAACGTGATAAATAAACGATTATTAAGCATATGGCAAATCAACAAGAAGACTTATGAACGTTGAATAAAATAAGATAGAGCTAATCGCCAATACTGCAAGCGTTTAAGGTAATATAAACGCATGATTATAACAACTAGGAAACCAGAGGGTTAACATGGCATTGACGGAACGCGACGGTTGAAGGAGGGACGAGTGAGTCTACACGTGGACTGAATACTATCAAGGTACGAGCAGTATCATTGAGTTGATTTAATGTAGCGTACCTGATGGGACAATTTTTCACAAGAATATAAATTTTAAATTAACCATAACGAATTAATTTTAAGGGTGTAAATGGGTAGATTGGTTCATGGCCTTCTTGATGTTATGTGGTTACCGAGGTTTATAAACGTTACAATTTGCAAACCACCATTAAGCTTGAGACGGGCTTAAAAGAATTGAATTTCTTCTTGAATGCTCACTCTGACACCTTTAAGACGCTTCAGATATTCCTAGACATGGTAGCATTCGATCACAGAATTTACTGGTGGTAGAACGTCTTGTAAGTTCGCACGGGTAGGTACCACCTCCCTGCCCATTTCTGCCGTGGAGCAGTAATGTGTTTCGGTTTGAAGGGTGGGGCAACTGTTGTACTAAAAAACTAAGACCTTAGAACTCCTGTATCGAGGTGGGTGGCAGTATCTATGTTATATATGTCTATGGGCTCCGGTAAATACTTATGGCCAAGTGGGCCGTGCAATAAAAATCAAATCCGCAAAATTATAATTTGCGTAATTACTGGTGGTAGGATCTCTTGTGAGTCCGCACGGGTAGGTACCACCGCCTCGCCTATTTCTGCCGTGAAGCAGTAATGCGTTTCGGTTTGAAGGGTGGGCACAGCCATTGTGACTAATACTGAGACCTTAGAACTATATCTCAAGGTGTGTGGCGCATTTACGTTGTAGATGTCTATGGGCTCCAGTAACCACTTAACACCAGGTGGGCTGTGAGCTCGTCCACACATATAAGCAATAAAAAATAAATAAAAAAAAGACATCGTCCACCCATCAAAGTAATTAAAAAAAATTGACTACAAAATTTTTTTTTAAAGCATACATTAACTTTGCAAACAACTAAATTAGGTATTTATAATTCGATTTTGGGTAATATTAGTCACTACTGTTTAACACATGAAGACAAAACAACAGTTAGTAAAGCTTTGTCAACAACGTTTTACCGGTTAATGACTGTGTTCTCATATTTTCCCACTTAATATTTGTTCAGTAGCACTTAGAACTTTATTTACGTACATTAGCTCAGCTAAATAAATAGGATTAGAAAGAGCAATCATTACAAAAAAAAAGCCACCACTTTACACTGTTTGCAATTAATAAGTCAATCTCACAATATCTTCATATAAATTCTTATCCAGTGGACTTAATACCTATATAGACATACGCGATCCTAGTCTTTAAAAGTTAATGTCTCTGTAAGTGTTTCTAGATGCTTCCCGATCAAGCAAGTTCCACTGCCCTATATCGTTGTATATACTGTTGTTGATCGAAGTTGTATGTGCATGATTCGCGTGCGAGTTCATAATAAAAACTGGGTTTATATGTTGCGCATATACAATGAGCCAAGCAATAAACGATGAGTAGTTAACTAATGCAGTGAAAAGAAATTTTGGGCCTACTAACGGTGCCCAGTGAGTGTATGGAAATCACTGCGGCTTGTTTTAAGTTCGCTAAATTTTTTTGGGTAGGAAGTTAATTTTTCTTCTTGCGAGAATGAATACGCTTCTCTACCGCTAAGCTTAGGAGAGTTCAATGACATTTCAAACGAATATTCTTGTAGTGTATACTGTATGCTGATAAAGTAGACTGCATACTATGAATGCATAATTGAATTTAAATTTATGATCTTTCTGAATATTTAACTTTGATTTACTTTGGATTTCCTGTTGGTAGTGCGTATTATGATCCAGTAAATAAGAATACTACCATCCCGTCCATTTCCTAGCGGAGCGAAGGGCGTATGTTAGTGGTATTTCCTTCTTGCTATCCTCGCAGTGGACGTGAGCTCAATAAACCATACTAATATTTTAAACAAGACAGTGTATTGGTTTGTCACCTTCGATCTATATTATTGATCGAAGTTTGTCACGCTTTAAAACGGCTACAAACGAGGGTCTACTAATCCTGAGGTATAGATTTTACTATAATCCATTGACGCGAGTGAAGCTGCGGGTAAAAGCTAGTAAAAGATAAAATTGATTTTATTACGTTAATGTACGTTACGTTACGTTAATGTTTTATTACGTTAGTTTATTGTTTTGAAGCAAACAACGATGAATAATTTCAAGATGTGATTAGATTGATAACAACAAATTTTAGATTTGTTATGTTTCTTAAAATTTGATGACTGAATTGATTCATTGAAAGTTAATGAGTAAGCTGTGGTTAGTGAAAACATTTGTTTTTGTAATTTAATACTCAGATCACGGAGTAGCTTTTACAATTATTTTTAATTACTCAGTTAATTGGATGTGACAAGTTTAGCAGAGCCCATTTATACAAAAAAAACTGCAGTCGCCAACTAGACATTTACGGATCCCCAAATTTCTTAAGTATTTTATAGCTTAAAGTACAGGTATAAATGGTTTTTATGAGCTCAGATTGACAATCAAATACAATCGCTTGATTTATTAGATTTATTGATAAAAAAGGAACTTACCCATTTTGCTGTAGTATGCCCCATTACGGGGATAAGTCAATACTGCCAACTCCTTTTATTCTGTAAAAATAATAGGCATTTAGCACTTCCGAATTAAGTTTTTTTTTTTTAAAAAAAGCTCATCTGCAGTATGTTCTCTGTGCTCGTTACCTTAAAAAAGTTTATGGTAAGTGATTTTAGTTTATTATTGTGGATGGTCTTTTCGGGAGATGAGGCTACGCCGGTGCGGCGTGTGTTGTACTGAGCGGCCGCCGCGCCAAACACCAAGCGTTAAATACTCAGATGTCATCGGATCTCATCGAATCTCGTACATATTCTTGTACCCATCATTGCTTTTAATTTTGGATCGATCGTTAAAAATATATATTTTCGTATGATTTGTAAATATAAAAATAACTTTTTACATCTCATACACATGTGTTTAGTACAGGTACTGTAAACAGGTTCCTTTGCATTGTAGGCAATTACAAGAAATATATTATGAAATCGCGTTTAAGTATACTGCAAATAACCAATTTCTTTTTTTAAATTTTATGTTCGTTTTTAAATGATTATGAATAGACTTATACATTGTGTACAATTACGACGACGAAAGGCGATGGTAAATGAATGAGATCATATTTACTCTATATCAAGTGGAAAAATCATACAGTAATGTATGCCATATCACACCCTTTGTGGGATATGGCTTTGAAATGCTTTAAAAACTGCTTTAAAAAACCATTGTGCGTAAAATTACAAGTAACGTGAAAGGAATCGCGGTAAGCGTCCAAAGTACATGTATGAAAATTAAATGAATAACAAAGACTTTCTAACAAGAACATGCCAATTTCAATTTAAAGTGTGCCCTAGAACTTTTTTTTTATTAGGCATCGGTGCCTATTCTATAAAACTAAATTGTTTTCAAACAAATTAATTCTGATCAGTCATTTTATGCTAAGTCTGCGCATGATGTTATTGAGATCATTGTTAAATTAAGAAGCATGTAATATGGAGAAAAAGAAAAACAATTATCCACCATAACAATAAACATGAGGTAAACAACGTTATATGGTAAATATATTTATGTGTGTTTTCTATATTATATAATAATATAGGTATAACTTCCATTGTTTTAAATGGTCAAGTTAAGCTTATAAAAATAGACATCGTAATTTAGAACGATTTTTAAATTGTGTACTTTTTAAACGGAATCATGGTCACATATCATAGCCACAATGTTTTTTTAGAGAAAACTACCGGTTCCTATCCAAGCTTTTCTGTCAATGTTCTTATAAATCATTCTTTATAGAAATAAATTATTTAAAAAAAAACTAAAAACGTCTAAAATATAAACTTGGATGAATGAGATTAGTTTATCGATTATAAAAATAAATGATACATACTACGTTCCAAGTGTGCCATTTTCTTTGAACATCGCATATTTTGTCAAGATAATATAACGAAATAGATGATTAAAAAGAAGCAGCAATTAATAAAAAAAAAAAAAAAAAACTTCATAAAAAAAGACCAGGACTCACCTTATGTTTTTGATCAACAAAACGGAATCAATTTCATAGCAGCATCATTAGTCACTTTTCTCGTTAACACTTTTTTCACAGTGCTTTAACAATGTACACTAACTAGCGGCTGCTAGCTGTGCTCTAAGTTACACAGTCTACGACGTCCAGTGGTTGCCAACTGTTGAAAGACACTCACTTTGCTTGGATAGTTTATTTAATTATTCGTGTGACATTTTTATAGCTCACAGGTAACGGTCGAGCAATGAAAATAATTATATCTACTATACTTAATAATTTTTTTGATTTAATGCTGTGTAAGTAAAAAAATCCCAAAAACCTAGAAAATAGGTTGTGCCAAAGATCAAATACGTAATATTCAAAACTTTAATTTAAATTCTCATAATTCAATTAGTCATTAAATGGCTCGGTTAATTTATTTTCCAGGAGCTCAGTTAAAACAGTAACTAATAAAGGCTATTATGAAGTTTTCAACTTCTTAGCAATTATTTGGTTCGCCGGCTTTGGGCGCTGTCTGCCGTCATTGGTATGCAAACAACGTTTCTTCCTTTCTTCCCGCCAATGTCACTCGCATTGTTTGCCGGCACATCACCGTCGCGTCACCATTATACCTAACTGTACATTGATTAAGTAGACCCTGAAATCGTCACTGTCCTTGTTTTAGGCATACAATGTCAACCTAAACGTGATCTACCTGTCTGAAGGCTGTCAACGTTATCGTTTTTCACATTTTCGTGTTAGGCTACTTTTTTTTTTATTGCCTGGATGTGTGGACGAGCTCACAGCCCACCTGGTGTTAAGTGGTTGCTGGAACCCATAGACATCTACAACGTAAATGCGCCACACACCTTGAACTTCTACTTATATGTTCAAGATATTTATTAGTTTGTATGATATTAAGAGTATGTGTAGTGCTTTGTATTGAATCTGGATCATTGTGTCCTTTTTAAGGAGATCAAAACCGGTATTGCCTCGCAGGCCGCTCTCAATGGAGGTAAAGTAGAACTTATTTTCGACTGAGGGTTGCGGACGGCGGCGAACCGCGCTGTTAGCTCCCGCGTGCTCTTCAAGGTGAAGTTCAAGGCGGAGCGTTGGCATTTAAGATACTGTGTCAACAATCTTCAGCTTTTGCCATCCGATGTCAATCACCGGCTACCTTAATGAATTCTACTTACCAATCTTAGGTGATAGTTTCGTTTTAAAATAATAATTTAGCGGAATCCATGTGGAGTAAAGTTGTTGAAAGTAAGTGCCTGCTTAAGCCTTAATATTAAAAACATTGCTGATACAAGTTAAACTTTAGTAAAATTAATAAAAGATAGCGACAGGACGCCCGGTGTATTGGGTCAAGTGTTGCGCCTAGAGCGTTTTTCAAATCCATCAGGAAGATACGAACTTTTCGAAGGAAATACATATGTACATAAATAAAACGTGGTCGCAAACGACTTCGATGATAAATCAGTAAGGGTGGATTCGACCAAACTTAAATTTATACTCGAGTAACTATACGAGGAATAACCTATTCCATGATTTTAATTTCGAGTAAATCCATAGTCGTTTTTCCACGTATACTTGCGCTAGGAATAACAATACGCGAATAGCAGAGGAATGGTGAACAAAAATAAAATCCGGCAAATAAATGTTGTTGTCAACGGCATAGTGTAAGAGCATACAAATCGTCAACTCGATTTTGCCGTATTTTAGTGTGAAAAAGTAGCTGTTGTGTAAGATATCCAGCTGTCAAACGTATTATTTTTATTTGTTGTTTGTTTGAGGGAATTGTCAAGTTTTGTCGTGTGGTTTTATCTTTTTTCGTTTAAACGTTGCATTATACAATGTCAGACTATTAATAATAATTTAGTGCATTGGGTTGACTTGAAATTAAAACAGAATAAATATTTATGAAATGACAGAAATCAGATGTTGGACTGACTGACGCCATTACTTTATTGTAGGAATAGCTCCGTTATTCCGTGCGAAACGGCGGCGCGGCGGCGGTATAGTAACAATTCCCGAATAGGCCCACTATTTTTAGAATTGTAGATGGTAAAACGTAAAATTGATTTACTCTCGATTAACTGACGAGTTATTCTAAGAATAAGATTTACTCTTGTTTGGTCGAATCGACTCAAATCGTATAATAAAAAATCTTCCTCATTCTTGCGTTTTCCCGGTCTAGTAAAATAAAAGTTAATCCCGTAAAATTTATAAATTTATTTAATTAATAGTGGTAAGTCAGCGTAGATAAGTACCGCCATCCTGTCTATTTCTATCGCGAACAGTCATACGCTCCGACTTGAAGGGTGGGAGAGTCATTATAGAATATAATCTATATATATATAAATGAATTGCTGTTCGATAGTTTCGCTAAAATTCGAGAACGGCTGGACCGATTTGTCTAATTTTGGTCTTTAATTATTCGTGGAAGTCCAGGGAAGGTTTAAAAGGTAAGTAAATATGAAAATGCTCGGAATTAAATAAAAATAACAATTTTGTTTTTCCTTTGATGTTTATTTTATACAAAAGTTTAGGTCTTTTATTTATCGATTGAGGCACTACGAAGTTTGCCGGGTCAGCTAGTAGAATATAATTGAAGACTTTCACCTCAAATATCAAGATGAAATGGGTGGCTGCATTGTATTGTATATTGGATCCGTTATTACTTAACACGAGGTAAGCCGGGAGCATGTTCATTCGTGGATGGAATAAAAAAATACACTCATAAAATAAACAAATAAATCTGGCCCCGAATTAAAATTCCCTGTACTACGGTCAGACACTGATATACGAGTATTTACTTATATATGTGTATATGTACATACATATGTAAATATTTAAAACCCAGATAGGGCAAACAAACCTGTTCATATGACGATTTATTTTAAAATTCCTTATTTAGTTGAACGATCTTAGTGCCCACCTGATGTTAAGCGGTTACCGGAGCTCATCAACAACATCAATAACGCAGTCCACCTTGAGACATGAGTTCTATAGTATAACGTCTGCCCTACCTTTCAAATTAGAACGTATTACTGCTTCGCGACATAACTGCTTAGACCGTATGTCTCAAGGTGGGTTACAGCATTCGCGTTGTCATGCCTATAGTTACCAGTACCTAAACCCTTGACACAAAGAAAAAAAACATTTTTTTCTTATTAAGTGGGTTATAATAATGGCTTGACTAATTTATTAAAAAGAGATTTATTTAATGCTGGCGATAAGAGTAAGCCATTTATATAATTTGTCTAAAACATTGTATTACTGCTATAAAAGTGTCGATATTTGAAAAAAGTCATTGTTTTATTTTTCGATAACCTACCATGTCTTATCGCTGTAGTATTCACATTTGCTTACGAAATATATTATGATGTGTGTGTACATTGAATACATTTAAGTTAATCTCTACGTACGCCGTCCGTACGTTGTAAGTAATAGTCACATTGTGTGAACACAGGAAAAATGGTGTTAAGCCGACAACTGTTTTTGAGTAAGCGTCTAGTTGTCGAAGACAAGGTTTTCGATGGCGGTATTTTAGTCAATAGCTATGGTGTTATCGAAAGAGTTCTTGAAAGAAAAGAAGTTAGTCGACTTTTGGACGAAAGTGGTGAAAATATTAAGGTATGTAATCGTTTTTTCTTTAGCTGGGGATGGCCGACTTGATGGTAGATTTGTTTTTAAAAAGAGATTGCTTTAAGCGATAAAATCTACCTCATTTATTTTAGTGTATACTAGAAAATAATAATTTATAAAAGATCCGGTATTAATTATTTATCAGCTAGATAAACAAGTAGACAATTTATAACATACTAAATGAAGTTGATTTCGTGCAACGTAATAACCCTTAACTAGAGACTAAGAAGAACCGAACTTAATCAGAGACTGAGAAATATCGGGGTCAAGAGAAGCAAAACTACCATTTCTAAATAAAGAATGAAACTAGCTTTGTGATCATGGTATTTATGGTCCCATTAATAATTCGTATCAAAATGTCTGAATGCACCGAGGCTGACCACAAATTCTGTTTAATAAAAGAAACCAGATTCAATAAATAAATGCGTTCATCTTGTTAGGTATGCAAACATTTGCAATGCATTCCTCTTCGATATGATTGTCTGTCTGCTCGTATTTATACACGTGTTTTAAGCATCGAACGTATACGCCATTGCAACAAATATTGAACTAATTTAACGTTAGTTATTTGTCTATAAAACCAAGGTTAATATCATAGACGAGGCCTGCAAATTGTGGTAATATTAAATAAATCCTAAACAGATTTAGCCAAGAAATACTCAATGCGTCATTTATACGAAATACGTATAAAACACAACATTCTTTGATATTATTCTAATGTATGCACAAGGAAACTCATGGATTATAAATTTGCAGATAATTAATAACATAATTAAAATCAGAATAATTGCTTGAATTCGTAAAGATTGCAGACAAGAGTTTATTTTGCGAAATAGGTTTTTGACCCACGGAAACTAGTAATTTTATTAATGATGTGGTCCATAATAAAAACAGGTCCACGTTGCTGGTCTATGTGTGTTTAAATTATTACAATAAATCGACGCTACACGTTCAAATTCATTTATCTCAACTTGAATGTCATTAAACATGATTTTAAATGGGTCGATGACTTAACTTAAGTATATATGCTTAAATTGTCGAATATTAAAAATCTTTCGCTTCGTTTTTTGTTATGGCGACATCCGCGCGTAAGCTGTTGATGAAAAGCATTCATGGAAACATCAATGTTTTCAAACAAGTTTCCTGGAGAGCTACAGGAAAGTTTCAACTCAATCGGATTACCTGTGGGCGGTGCTTAGTAAAAACATTCACTGAAAGTTCATTCTAGATCAGTACATCAGTTTCACACAATAATATTAACACTGGTGGCTAATGCGATAATAAAACACCGCTGGCAAAATCATCATAAACCATTTCTTAAAGCCACAACCCACTAGACAAGGTAGTACTAGTACAAGGACAAGTCTAGTAGAAGGTATAAAGAGGACCAAAGTTCGTTCTTATATACCTTGTTCCTATAAAAGTCTAGTAGTTAGTACGTTATAGTTTTATTCGGGTTTTTGGTATGGGATTCTGAGAGCTTTAATTTCTTTATTATGTGTAGGTTAGGTTTAATGACGATATGTTGTTTTTGGATATATTAAAACAGAACAAAAGACCTTTTAATGGTTATTAGGATACAATTTGTAAATGATTACCAGTGTAATTTAGGTACACCTTCAAGTTTTACGGCTATTGAACCACAAAGTAATTTATTATTATTTGAAAAACAACTTTTGTCTGTGTTCTAATTGCTTATCACACGGCGTCGATAACATCACGCCTCATTTTACTTCACACCAGATGTACAGTGAGCACATACATACATAATTGTTATTTCATACATTAACACTTCGTAAAACCGTATTATAAATAGAGACACTACACTATGTTTGTGTTTAGTTGTTAATGTTCCATACAACACTCGCTAACGAAGCGGAGTTCATTCACAGTTTCCGAGACATTAATTTTACCACGTATAATCCGGCTCTGAAATATACTCCCCAGTCCTAAGGCCTGTGACATGTCTTTCTTCGAACGAAAAAAGTCCTAAGCGGCGAGCAGTGGTCACCTATGCGCCTGGCATTGCTGATGCTCATAAGCATCATAAGGAGCATCATGAGCTCTCAATCAGATGGGCAATAGAAAAAATCACATTAAAATAAATTTTATCATTCAGTCATAAACTTGTTAACATATCAATTATTACAGGTAGTGGACGGTGGTGATTTAGCGCTGATAGCGGGCATCGTTGATTCGCACGTCCATATTAACGAGCCGGGTCGAACCGCTTGGGAGGGATTCCAAACGGCAACTAAGGCTGCAGCTGCTGGTGGGATTACCACGATAATCGATATGCCCTTGTAAATATAACTTTCATATTTTATGTTTTATAAACTTCTACGCTCGTAAATGGCTTTATAGCACAAATTCAGGGTTGCCGTTATTAGCCGTTAACATTCTTGAATTATCTTCATTACACGTACAGAAACATTTTTGTTTTTTTTTTTTGTCCTACCTACGCCGAAAGTTCGGTTTTCCTCCCGCTATACAGGGGAGAAAGTCTAACTTTTCCTCCCTGGTTACTGACAAGTGCGCATGCACGCATCCCTCGTGTTTGCCACGCAATTTTACACGCGGGAGGAAACCAACTTTTCTCCCTTGGTGTACAATGTACTATTGCTGTCGATAACAACCCTGGTTGTCAACTAACATGTTTCACAAAATCAAATGTTTCAATTAGTAAATTCCATATTTTGAGGTAACATATTTAATCATATGTGTTTTTTATCTTTAGGAATTCGATACCGCCAACTACCTCGTTGGAAAACTTGAAAATTAAAGCAACAGCCGCTAAAGGAAATGTATTTGTTGATGTAGGATTCTGGGGAGGAGTGATACCGCAAAATCATGTAAGTTCCTTGTGCGGTGAAATGGAAGGCATAGATTGATAAATTGGCATTAAAATAAGATTAGAACAAAATGTTTTTTTTTTCAATAGCTTAGATGGGAGGACAGTTCATCTGGTCATTCCGATAGAGGCACCCGTCACGTGCGGACGTGCTCATCGTCCACTCGATCGCCCGGTCTTTGTTCGCCCGGCTTTTGTTAGCCCGGCCATTGTTCGCGCGGCCTGTGTTTGTGGTACATCTGCCGACTAAGTGCTCTTTCTGGAAGTTTTTATTTGTTTTGTTTCCTTTTGTTGTTTCTGTGTTCGTGGTACATCTGCCGACAAAGTGGTTTCCTGCAAGTATTTATTTGTTTTGTTTCTTTTCGTAATTTCTGTTTTGTTGTGCTTTTTCTTTGTCCTGTAGTAATCGCGCCGCATTGCCACCTGTGTTCAATAGAACCGCTCAGGTCCGAGAAGTTGGGGCCTCGCCGCAAGGCGAGTGTTTTCAAGACCCGGGGCCGCCCCACCTGGGTACTCAGCGATCATGGACGCTGTATTCGCGGAATTCCTCCGACTTCGCCACCCACAGCTCGCCTCGGAGTTTTTGGCCTTCAAGGCCAATCACACTGCGAGCCCTCTCGAGGACTCCGCCGCGCTCGCTGCTCCTGCGTCGCCTGTACCTGCGTGCAGAGCTTCTGCATTGAGCACCGCAGCCTCTGTCGTGCCTGCCGCTCCCGTGTCGCCTATACTGGCGAGAAAAGCTGCTGCGTCGTCCGCCGTGACCATCGTTTCAGCTGAGCGATCATCCGCGGCCTCCGTCGCGCC
This sequence comes from Bombyx mori, assembly GCF_030269925.1. Classification (NCBI taxonomy): domain Eukaryota; kingdom Metazoa; phylum Arthropoda; class Insecta; order Lepidoptera; family Bombycidae; genus Bombyx; species Bombyx mori. Next base: position 9,184,994 of record NC_085116.1, on the reverse strand, counting down.
CTCTAAAACACCTACACTTGCTCGTAGGTCGCCTGCACCCGCCTCCTCGTGCTCCGACTCTGACTCGGACATGGAGGTCGACCTCGCCCCCGCCTCATCGACGGATGGATTCACCCTGGTACAGAAGGGTAAGAAGCGTGCCGCGGAGTCTCGAGCTCCCGCGGCCGCTAAAATTAGCAAAGCCGTGAACGCGTCGCGCCCCCGCCCTCAGACTCCCGTTGCGCCCCCAGCCCGTGCCACTCCGTCGCCGCGTCCGGTGGCACAAAATAAAACCCAGACCCCTCCCCCGGTTATCCTTCAGGAGAAGGCAGCTTGGGATCGAGTTTGCCTGGCCCTTAAGGCCAAAAATATAAATTTCACGAATGCCCGTAACCTCGCGAACGGCATTCAAATTAAGGTTCAAACACCCGACGACCATAGGGCCCTCTCTTCTTACCTCCGTAAGGAGCGTATAAGTTTCCATACGTATACGCTCCAGGAGGAGCGCGAACTCCGCGTTGTAATACGCGGAATCCCTAAAGAGTTAGATGTAGAGCTCGTAAAAGCCGACCTGTTAGAACAAGGCCTACCAGTGAATTCTGTGCACCGTATGCACACCGGTCGCGGTAGGGAGCCATATAATATGGTTCTAGTCGCTCTCCAGCCTACCCCCGAGGGTAAGAAAATCTTTAACACACAGACCGTCTGTAGGCTCTCTGGTATCGCTGTCGAAGCCCCCCATAAAAAAGGCACTCCTAGCCAGTGCCATAACTGTCAATTGTACGGGCACTCTTCCCGTAACTGTCACGCGCGCCCCCGATGTGTTAAGTGTTTGGGCGATCACGCCACGGCCCTCTGCGCTCGCGACCAAAAAACCGCGACGGAACCGCCTAGCTGCGTCCTGTGTCGAACACAGGGTCACCCCGCGAATTACCGTGGTTGCCCCCGAGCCCCTAAAATAAATCGCCGCGTCGCCCGCCAAAACCGCCTCCGAGCTTCCGGCCCAGACATCAAAGCCTCGGCACCCTCTGCGTCGCAGGCTAAGCCAGCGTTCGTTCCGGCGGCGGTGCCCAGTGTCTCGGCCTGGGCAAAACCGCTGCCGTACACGAACACGGCTACAACTCCCTCCTCCGCGATTCGTCCCGCCCCCGCGACTCGTCCCTCTCCCGCGACTTGCCCTCCGACCGCGTCCGACAATCTCGCTTTAGCGATCGACTTCTTTCAGTCGATCAACTTTGAGCGCGTTAACGCTTTGGGCGACGCCATTCGCGCTGCCTCCACTGCACAACACTTTATCGCCGTTGTGCAGGAATACGCCGACGTATACGCGTCATTAAATACGTACGTCCTCCCCTCACTCCGCCGGTAATCAATGGCGTATATAAGTAGAATAAAGCCCCTATCCGTAACGATAGGATTTTTTAACGCTTACGGTCTCGCAAATCAACGTGATCAGGTTTCTGACTTTTTGCGTGACCACCAAATTGATATCTTTTTAGTGCAGGAGACCCTACTTAAGCCCGCGCGCCGTGACCCTAAAATCGCGAACTATAACATGGTCAGGAACGACAGGCTCTCTGCCCGTGGTGGTGGTACCGTCATTTACTATAGAAGAGCCCTGCATTGCGTCCCGCTCGATCCTCCCGCGCTCGCTAATATCGAAGCATCAGTGTGCCGAATCTCACTGACGGGACACGCGCCGATCGTTATCGCGTCCGTTTATCTTCCACCGGATAAGATCGTTCTAAGCAGTGATATCGAGGCGCTGCTCGGTATGGGGAGCTCTGTCATTCTGGCGGGCGACCTAAATTGTAAACACATCAGGTGGAACTCACACACCACAACCCCGAATGGCAGGCGGCTTGACGCGTTAGTCGATGATCTCGCCTTCGATATCGTCGCTCCGCTAACCCCGACTCACTACCCGCTAAATATCGCGCATCGCCCGGATATACTCGACATAGCGTTATTAAAAAACGTAACTCTGCGCTTACACTCGATCGAAGTAGTTTCAGAGTTAGATTCAGACCACCGTCCCGTCGTTATGAAGCTCGGTCGCGCTCCCGATTCCGTTCCCGTCACGAGGACTGTGGTGGATTGGCACACGCTGGGCATCAGCCTGGCTGAATCTGATCCACCATCGCTTCCGTTTAGTCCGGACTCTATCCCGTCTCCTCAGGATACCGCTGAAGCCATAGACATCGTAACGTCACACATCACCTCGACATTAGATAGGTCATCGAAGCAAGTTGTAGCGGAGGACTTCCTTCACCGCTTCAAATTGCCCGACGATATTAGGGAACTCCTTAGAGCTAAGAACGCCTCGATCCGTGCGTACGATAGGTATCCTACCGCGGAAAATCGTATTCGAATGCGTGCCCTACAACGCGACGTAAAGTCTCGCATCACCGAAGTCCGAGATGCCAGATGGTCTGATTTCTTAGAAGGACTCGCGCCCTCTCAAAGGTCTTACTACCGCTTAGCTCGTACTCTCAAATCGGATACGGTAGTAACTATGCCCCCCCTCGTAGGCCCCTCAGGCCGACTCGCGGCGTTCGATGATGACGAAAAAGCAGAGCTGCTGGCCGATACATTGCAAACCCAGTGCACGCCCAGCACTCAATCCGTGGACCCTGTTCATGTAGAATTAGTAGACAGTGAGGTAGAACGCAGAGCCTCCTTGCCACCCTCTGATGCGTTACCACCCGTCACCCCGATGGAAGTTAAAGACTTGATCAAAGACCTACGTCCTCGCAAGGCTCCCGGTTCCGACGGTATATCCAACCGCGTTATTAAACTTCTACCCGTCCAACTCATCGTGATGTTGGCATCTATTTTCAATGCCGCTATGGCGAACTGTATCTTTCCCGCGGTGTGGAAAGAAGCGGACGTTATCGGCATACATAAACCCGGTAAACCAAAAAATCATCCGACGAGCTACCGCCCGATTAGCCTCCTCATGTCTCTAGGCAAACTGTATGAGCGTCTGCTCTACAAACGCCTCAGAGACTTCGTCTCATCCAAGGGCATTCTTATCGATGAACAATTCGGATTCCGTACAAATCACTCATGCGTTCAACAGGTGCACCGCCTCACGGAGCACATTCTTGTGGGGCTTAATCGACCAAAACCGTTATACACGGGAGCTCTCTTCTTCGACGTCGCAAAAGCGTTCGACAAAGTCTGGCACAATGGTTTGATTTTCAAACTATTCAACATGGGCGTGCCGGATAGTCTCGTGCTCATCATACGGGACTTCTTGTCGAACCGCTCTTTTCGATATCGAGTCGAGGGAACCCGCTCCTCCCCACGACCTCTCACAGCTGGAGTCCCGCAAGGCTCTGTCCTCTCACCCCTCCTATTTAGCTTATTCGTCAACGATATTCCCCGGTCGCCGCCGACCCATTTAGCTTTATTCGCCGACGACACGACTGTTTACTATTCTAGTAGAAATAAGTCCCTAATCGCGAAGAAGCTTCAGAGCGCAGCCCTAGCCCTAGGACAGTGGTTCCGAAAATGGCGCATAGACATCAACCCAGCGAAAAGTACTGCGGTGCTATTTCAGAGGGGAAGCTCCACACGGATTTCCTCCCGGATTAGGAGGAGGAATCTCACACCCCCGATTACTCTCTTTAGACAACCCATACCCTGGACCAGGAAGGTCAAGTACCTGGGCGTTACCCTGGATGCATCGATGACATTCCGCCCGCATATAAAATCAGTCCGTGACCGTGCCGCGTTTATTCTCGGTAGACTCTACCCCATGATCTGTAAGCGGAGTAAAATGTCCCTTCGGAACAAGGTGACACTTTACAAAACTTGCATAAGGCCCGTCATGACTTACGCGAGTGTGGTGTTCGCTCACGCGGCCCGCACACACATAGACACCCTCCAATCCCTACAATCCCGCTTTTGCAGGTTAGCTGTCGGGGCTCCGTGGTTCGTGAGGAACGTTGACCTACACGACGACCTGGGCCTCGAATCAATTCGGAAATACATGAAGTCAGCGTCGGAACGATACTTCGATAAGGCTATGCGTCATGATAATCGCCTTATCGTTGCCGCCGCTGACTACTCCCCGAATCCTGATCATGCAGGAGCCAGTCACCGTCGACGCCCTAGACACGTCCTTACGGATCCATCAGATCCAATAACCTTTGCATTAGATGCCTTCAGCTCTAATACTAGGGGCAGGCTTAGGGACCCCGGTAACCGTACTCGTCGAACTCGACAAAGAGGTCGACGTGCAACCTAACCCATGCATCAGCCCGCTGAGTTTCTCGCCGGATCTTCTCAGCGGGTCGCGATTCCGATCCGGTAGTAGATTCATTCGCGAAACAATTGCTGTTGAGTTGTTAGGTCTCCTTCGGAGGCGCTCGGGCAGTTGTTAGCAAATCCCACCCCTCTTGGCTGAGCCTTTGCTCGCCCACCTGTCCTGGTGAAACTGGAAAGGCCTTCGGGCCACCAGTAAAGTTTCAATCATAAAAAAAAAAAAAAAAAAAAAGTTCATCTGGTGTTAAGTGATTACCAGAGCTATCTACGACGTAAGTGTTGTCACCCACCTCGAGATATGAGCTCCAAGGTCTCAGTTTTGTTACCGTAAAACGGCTACCCCACCCTTCAAATCGAAACGCATTACTGCTTCGCGGCAGGAATAGGCAAAATGCCTACCCGTGTGGACTCATAAAAGTCCTACCACCAGTAATTACGTAAATTATATTTTTATGAGTTTGATTTTTATTACACGTTGCTATTCCTACACCCTGGAAGCGAAATGTGAACAATTAATTGTGAAGCACGTATTTCGTTAGAAAAATTGGTACATGCCTACGGGATTCGAACACCGGCGTAGTCGCAACGCTTGATACGAATGTACCAGGCGTCTTATCCTTAAGGCCACGTCGAATTCGATGCTCAAATACTGTCTATAAAGTTACTAATTAATCTGTTTGTATTTTAAAATCGATTATTATTTATAATGCTATATATAAAGCGGCAATCTCGCACCGATTCGTTTAATGAGTATACGTGTAATAAAAGGTATTTCTTATTAATAAGAACATGTTGTTCTGTCTGGGATTTGGCAAACCGTAATTAAATCGATAAGGTCTTTAACGCATTTTAAATGAACAGTTGATCGAGTAATCCAAAATTCGGTCGGCAAAAGATTTCAATATTATGTTTACTTTTCGTAAATTAATGTTGTTTGTTGGTTTTTTGTAAAGGATTCACTGCAGGATCTGGTCGAAGCCGGCGTTGTGGGATTTAAATGTTTTCTGTGCCCCAGTGGAGTGGATGAATTTCCTCACGTTGAGTTACAGGATTTACAAAAAGCCTTTGCTTGTCTTGAAGGAACTGGATCGGTGCTTGCGGTAACAACATATACGTCTTAAACTATACTTATTCGGTTATCTTTAATGCTGTTATAACACTATAAAATAAATACATAAGCTTACACTCAAGATTTTTGCCATAAAAATTTGGTATGGCTAAAAATATCGAATCATTGAATATTCTTTTATCCGTTCGAATATCAAACAACAACTTTACTACATATTAGACCGTCATTGAGGGCATTTTCTAATGTCTATAAATTAGCTTAAAAACTAAATCAAAAGTTCTATTTCACTCTAATAATAATAAATAAGAATTAATTCATTCATTTTTTATTGCTTAGATGGGTAGACGAGCTCACAGTCCACCTGCTGTTAAGTGGTTACTGGAGCCCATAGACATCTACGACGTAAATAGGCCACCCACCTTGAGATATAAGTTGTAAGGTCTCAAGTATAGTTACGATGATGATGACGATAATGAGACGTTTAGTCGGCGTGACGGACCAAAATGGCTTGACAACCGTCTCTATGATCCTGTACTGCTGTTTTTAAAGAGCCATGGTAGTCTATGAAGGTTAGGTTGCGGTAGGCAGCAGCTTGGTTCTGCCCCTGGCATTGCTGAAGTCCATGGGCAACGGTAACCACTCACCATCAGGTGGGCCGTATGCTCGTCTGCCTACAAGGGCAATAAAAAAAAAAAAGTTTATTTTATACTGGTTTCGTATTTATAGTTCCATGCTGAAATCGACTGCGCTTACGATCAAGGCCATAAAGAAAAAATGAGAAAGAAAGGTGAGCACGTAGTTTTTGATTGAATAAAAAAAATGCAACTATTTTATATCAATAATAATATATTAATAATTAATTTTTTTTAATTTATATTTGTAGATTGGTTTGTTTGGATAAACATTCAACTTGAACCAAAACTTGGCATCGGTCATTCGGTTATTATCTACTACCAAAATACCAAAATATTATTATAAAACACACTTTTATTAGTTTGGTTCGCGTGTATGTTGCATGTAACGGAATCTTTGAATGTATTTCTCACCGAATTCAACATTTCTATTTAAAATTTACTCATGCATCAAGGACCGATGATAATACAATTTATTATAACTGAACTTCCTGACCAGTATCAACATGATTTAAAATTTTTAAATTATTTGTTAGTGCGGTTTTTAAGCTATTGTATAGCTTTTATCGCGGGCTTTGAGCGCGGCGACCGAATCAAGAAATTCCATAACGAAAATAAAATCTAACACCCCCCACTCTGTCTACCATGTAGCTCGCGTTCAACTCATTCACACGTTGCGCTTGTGTAGTGTTTGTGAAAAAGCGCGCAGCTTGACGTTACACTGCATGCGCATCATGAAAAGTCTGCCCATCTCTTTCTCGCGCGGTCTAGCTTATGAGTGTGACAGTTAATGTTTTGATTTTGTTAATGTTTATAAATATAGCGTGGTCTTATTTTGTTATTGTTTTAATATTAAACTATTATTATCTAATTATAATTCCATAAGTTGAAAAAAAAATGCTATGCAATAGCTTTACCGCGGCAGTCCCCGAGTGCCACACGTGTTTTTTATATTTTATTTAACCATGTCTTTTGTTGTTAAGCTACATATGAATTATTCCTTTTGGTTGTAGTCGGGCAGATGAACTAACGGCCAAGCCGATATTAAATTGTTAATTTACAAAGACAGCACAAATGAAAAAAATCTGCCCAAACATGATGGTGTCGACCCTCAGCAGTGAGGAAACGACGCGAGGAGGAGAGAGCCAATAATCATCATGAATGAATACCGGCACCCACTTTGAGACATGAGGTCGAAGTCTCAATTGTTTTTCATACTAAGTAGCTAAATATCGAAATATAAATTTTTATATTGAATAATTTTAGATCTTGAAGAATATCACACATTCCTGGAATCGAGACCTGCAAGCATGGAACTCGAAGCTTTCAATTTAATAAAAAAATTTGTTAAGAAACACAAGTAAGTCATACTCATAATAATTAAAACACCTTACGAAAATGCTATTTCTATAGTTATAATATATATTGCTTAACTTTAAGACATGTATCGAAATACCAAATAAAAAATAGGTATCTGATATATTGTACAGGCAAGGTCAGAAGCAAGAAGACCAGATTAGCGAAATGTATATCTTTACGAAAGTTTTAAATTAGCGATATTTAGAAAACGAGGATCTTATATTTGAGCAGGGAGCCACATAATGTGGTAATTTTGTACAATTTCCGATTTGATTTCTGTGTTTATTTTGCAGTGTACGCGTTCATATAGTACACGTATCATCTGCAGAAATAATCCCTTTACTTCATGCCTTGCGTCGAGCAAGAAGTGAGAACAATGGATTTTGGCGGAACGGAATTACAGCTGAAACTTGCCATCACTATTTAACATTTAGCGCTGAGCAAATACCAAAAGGGCATAGCGAATTTAAATGCGCTCCACCCATTAGAGATAAAAATAACCAGGTAAATAACAAAACTACTGGGCTATTCAAGGTGTCTAAATAAGAAATAGCCCACAGATTCATACTCGCTTTCAAATTAATCTAATATTTTTCGATTGTCCGTATTTATTAGATATATGAGCCCATTGAGTTTCTTGCCGGATCTTCTCAGTGGGTCGCGATTCCAATCAGGTGAGAGAGTCTGCGAAGTGCTGCTCTCGCTAGGGCTAGTGTTAGTAAATTCTCTCAGGTTTAACTCGTGAGCTGAAGTACCAGTCCGCCAGAAGCGAGAAGCTGGAATAGCCCTTAGGCTACCATCGAATAGATAGGGAGAAATTTCAGCTATTTGTAGATTTTATATGAATTTTCGACGATATACTCGAGGAATTCTTAACTTGGTCGATGAATACATAGATGAGTGTTAAATTTTAATTCAAAAGCCGGCTGAACCTTTTCTTTCTCAGCCGACCTGAAGCAGTGACGTAGCCGTAAGAGTGTAGTTTCATCTATACTTCTATATCTATACTAATATTATAAAGAGGAAAGATTTGTTTGTTTGTTTGTATTGAATAGGCTCCGAAACTACTGACCGGTTTTGAAAAATAATTTCACTGTTTGGAAGCTACACTATTCCCGTGTGACATAGGCTATAATCTTTGAAAAAAATTAGAGATCCTTACTAAAACTCCAATAATGTAACTCAAGGTGTAAAAAAATCACGTAAAATATTATTTACATCGCGTGCCCTGCGAAAACTATTGATGATAGAATAAAATAATGTACTACGACTTTGTAGAAAACATCATTATTTACAAAAAGTGTCGCGACAGCATATTATGTCTAACTATTTTAAAATAAGTGTTCTTTTATTTAAAAAAATAACATAACGTCAAATATCGTTGAAATTTTTGTTAAAGACCCGAGCGGAGCCGGAGCGAGCCGCTTGTTTATTATAAATAATTATAATATGAATAGGATGATTGTTCTACCCTTAAAACCGGAATGTATAATATAAGCAACTCAATCAACCATGCAGGCACACAACGCAATCCCAATAAAGAATACATTTCGCAGATGTGATTTTTATTAAACGATATCATTATCCTTAAACAGTAAGGTCGTCCGTGAACAAGTTTTAGGTACACAATTTTGGAGCTCGTTCTTAAAAACAGGTCAAAAATATGATATCCATTCTCAGACATTACCTACGTTCTATTTAAATCAAATATTGATGTGGTCCGCATTAGTACTAAAGATGAAAAAGTGTTCATCATGTCATTGACAGAGAAATAATTGTTTATTCGCGAATTATTAGATTTTTTACTGTCTTTGTCGGCACACGAGCATACGGCTCACCTGATGGTAAGTAGTCACTGTCTCTGGTGGATGTCAGCAATGCCAGGTCCTATTGTTGAGGATTCTTCGCAGCTTTATGTGAAGAAGAACATGCTACAGTGCGTGATTTCTTATTTATAGAAAAAAAGAAAGAAAGAAATCATTTAGTCGCTAAGCATATTGAAAATGAGTTATTACTTGTTGAAATAAATACTATACTTACTATAAATTCTTATTATAAAACTTATTATAAATTCGCGCATCATGGTTTATCTGATTAAATTGAAAACAACTTTGATATCAAATCAAATTAGGTTCCAAGCATTATATTCGCATATTTCAAATATTTACAGACAATCGTGATGGGATTAGATCAGATATAATCAAAGCAATTTTTTTTCAGGAAAAATTATGGGATTTCCTGTTAGAAGATAAAATAGACTTAATTGTATCCGATCACTCCCCGTGTACTCCAGACCTTAAGTGCAACAAAAATCTTATGGAAGCGTGGGGTGGAATTTCTTCCGTGCAATTCGGTTAGTACCGACTGTACTAAGAGCTTTGTTGCCGTCTCTAAAGATTGTAATTTGAGAATAATTGTAATTGTAGTTGTAAAGCTTTTAAAGCACAAGGAGGGGTTCTTGTTAATGGAAAATGGTTATGTTGTTGTTCGTTATTTTAAATGTCAATTTAAGCGGCCATTTTGTCCTCGTGAAGAAAATTTTAATTACGCTATTGCAGCGAAGATAACGATTTATTTTAAATTAACGGTGCCCGCGGCGTCGTTTGTACCTACAGTGAGTCCGCATATCACGAGAAAAACATCTGAATAGTTAGTTCACAAAACCAAGAGTTCTGATTGGATCTGAAGTGATCTGAAGATGTACTAAATTTTGGACTGTGTTACATTGCACTGTCAAAATAATTTGTATTGATAATGACTGCTCATGTTTAACACAAATTATAATGCAGGCTTATTTTTCCGTCTTCAGTTGGGCACGTGTCTTCACAAATTTGATAAATAATGAATCCTAGAGCGGTTGGGCATTTGGATTACCTATTCTTGTTCTAATATTGAACATTAATTGCTGTCGTGTGATTGACTCTAGACCGGAGACCGGAGCTTTTGAAGCGTTTATTTAATCTGTTTCGAACGTTGTCTAATTACTGGCAGTGTATATCGAAAGTATCCGCAAAAAAAGTATATTACCTAATATAGTTAATTATATTTTTAAAAATTATTTTAATATATAGATTTTGTTGAATGTATGTAAATCGTAAATGAAAAAGAAAAAATAATACCACAGCACAGATAATACAATATACCATAATTTCAGGGCTATCATTGTTTTGGACAGCAGCCGAAGCTCGTGGCTTGGATTTGACTTCGATCAGTAAATACTTAAGTTCTGGACCAGCCCATTTGTGTAGTATACAACACAAGAAGGGTGCTATTAAGCCTGGTCTAGATGCCGATCTTGTGTTTTTCGATCCAGAGGCTGAATTTGTCATTACTACTGACATTATCCGGCACAAAAATAAGGTAAGGTTAAGACAAATTTGATTCAATGCAACGAACATACTATTCAGTTTATTATTTTTAATGTTTTACTTGTTACAGCTAACACCGTATCTGAATATGAAACTCAAGGGCGTAGTAAAAGAAACATATCTTCGTGGTCAATTGATATACAGAGATGGCAATGTTATTGGTCAACCTATAGGAGAATTATTACTGAAAGAATCTTAAATTTTGAAAGGCCGACAGTTTTACGCAACTCAAACACATTGTGCCTCTTTTGTCTGAAAATAAACTACTACTAAATATATTATTTAAATTTAATATTTGAAATAAAGAATTTACAACAAAGAAAAAATTTATAGAATGGATTCCCTTACTCTTAAAACGTATTTTATGAAATTAAATTAAAACTTTAATGACGTTAGTATAAGGCTATTTTACCATTTAAACGATGTCGATACTGAAGAAACGTTAAAACAGCCTGTGGGTGGTGTGTAACGGCTTATCCAGGAAATTTATTAAAATAATCTTTGAAAAGCAACAGTTTTCCATTAAAAAAGAATTATCAAAATCGGTTCACCTAGGAAAAACTTCTGGGGTAGTAGACACACATAAAAAATATAGTCAAATTCAGAACTTATTTTGAGGGCTGTAAAAAAGTAAGCCGTAAAGGTAAAATAAGCCGATTCAATTCTCAGGGTCTTCTTTTGTATTTGTATTTATGGTACCTACATAATATAAAAACCCACCTAACAAACAAGTTCAGCCCAGAAAGATATTTGTTCTGTTCTGATCTAAATATTTTCACACTTGTGCACTTTCGCAGATGCGAAACGGTTATTAAGCCATCATCGTTGCATGATTACATATACAGAAACATTAAAATAAGAAAATAAAACATTTCCTACGCTCCTCGCGTTCACGCCAAAAAACCTCTCAAAGATAATTTTCATTTGGTTTTCCTACTTAAGCTGATAGCCTTGAGAAGCTATGTTAGCGTTACCGGACAAGGGTTTTCATTGTTAAAATAAATATATTTCAGCCTTGTGTGGCGTTTAAGAACGCACATTTTTACGATGCGTGAGCTGGAACGCACGAGAAGTGAGAAAAGAAGATAGTCTGTGACATGGGACCTTTTTACCGCCGAAAATTTAAAACGGACAAAAAAATATAATGTGTATTATTAATAACTAATATAATATAATGGCTTAGAATTGTTTATGCCGCTGCAACAATAAAACTCCTATTGTTTCCATTGTGGTGTTAATTACATAAAACACGATTTTACTCTCACTTGGAAAGAGTCGATTGCATACTAATTGCACTATTTCTAAATCAAAATATTTTCCCTTGATAAAAATATAATAATTTGTTTCGGGAAAACTTTAATAAAATGTTATTCTTATGGTGTAATTCTTTGATATTTACTAATAATTAACCTTCAGTTGATTTTGTAAATCAATGGTGTCAACTGTTTCAATCCAAAACGACTAAAACTAAATTAAGGTATAATGGACTGATAAAATACTAATTTAGGAGCAACTCTATTTTTTCTCAAATGTTGGCAATGCTGTGTCTTTAAAGTTCAAACTTCAAAGACAGCCGTTTGTGTTTATAGCTTAACTTATGAAACACAAAATGTTTCACTAACTTTTATGATTTAACAGCGTTTATTAGTTAAATTTTTGCTAAAAAAATCATTCATAGTCTGCGAACAAACAGATATATGTTAGGAAAAGGTGTGAAGATAAACTTTTTGACAGATACATAACCTCTCAAAACTGAATTTTAATAAACTAAAGTTTTTATTTTTTGGAATAGGAAATAAAGATTTTCAATCACAAGTGATTTAAGCAATACTTTATTGCTCAGGTTCTACGGAGGTGCCTACAAAATGCAGCTAGAATCTTTGGAGCTGGCTGGCTGTACGCTTGACCGGTACATTAGCTTTGATAATTCGCGCCCTTCCTTTTTGGAGGTAAGTAATTGAGCGATTTAAATAATTGTTAAATAAAAGCATATAAATTGAAAGTATAAAATTGAAAACAAAAAATTAGTTACTTTCTTTTTACCTATTCAATCTAGTTAACCAAAAATATGTTCTTAGATAGGTTACAAACATATTTTGGTATCATCATCAACATCATCGAAAAATTTTTGAGCATAAGTTCTATTTAAGAATAATGGTTTTTCAATTTTAGTCTAAAAATAAACATTTATGTAATAATTTTCAGTTAACTGGCATTGCAGCACAACGGAGTCCAACATGCAGTGGGTTAAATGCTGGCGATTACCGCAACCTTGCTGCTCTCCTGAACCATCCTAACTTGTCCCAGTTGAAAATTCTCAACAAAGTGCCTCTGCCACCAGAGATTATGGAACACTTTGCTCGTATCCTTTACAATTTTAAATTTACAAATTTTTTATAGTTCTTATTAGTAATTTGTTGGTAATTGATGATCTCACATAAAATATTTAATAGATTCACACTACTTTGGTTCTGAAAATGCAATTAGTACTGGTAAAGAAAACAAATAAATTAAAAAATATATTTAAAGAACTGTAAAAATAAATGAGCTTGAGACAGATTAACCCAATAAAAGTATATCAAACAGAAAGCACTCTGAAAATTGATTGTTTTCTAACTTAAAAAAATGTGCTTATAATATTAATTATAATTCATGATTTCCTTTTAAATATTATTCAGATATGCAATGCCATTGTTTAATGGGAGTTTTCCCTGAAATTAGCAGAGTTTGGCTTGCAATAGACAGCAATATATATGTTTGGGCATTTGAACATGGGAGCGATGTTGCATATTTCGATGGATTAGGAGAAACCATAGTCAGTGTTGGCTTAGTTAAACCAAAACCAGGGGTGTTTCAGAATTTTGTCAAGTATTTGCTTGTTCTCACGACAACAGTGGAAATTGTTGTATTAGGTAAGAATACAAAATTCAAAATGCTTGATTGTGATGGTTGATTGCGACTTTAAGAATTTAATTTCCAGGTGTGACATTTTCATCAAACAAAAGCGATTCTCCAAGAGAATTTCAAGAAATACATCTTGTCTCAGAACCTGTCTTTGTTCTGCCAACTGATGGTGTGTCAATGATGTGTGTTAAATCCACTTCAAGAGGTCGAATATTTATGGGAGGTAAAGATGGCTGTCTGTATGAAATAACCTATCAGGTAATTAAATCCAGGATAAATTAAAGATATTTAATAAATATAAGGAACGCTATTTCTATATATCTCCATAAGTAATTATACATTAATGAAAATAAATAGGGACCAGACAAAAAAAATTAAATTATAATTTTAAATAAAGTCATGTATGCCCATTCAATGCCATTCAAGGCCATGAGAATCTAAATTTTATCACAGATAGCTGTAGCTTTTTTAACATCACATTCCTCTTTTTTATTAAAATTAAAAAGAATACTCTATGTAAAGAAATGATAAGATGAAGTTAAGATAATAACTAGGTTTGATTTACAATTGGAGTGAATATATTTGGGATTCAGTATTTACCACATCTACACATAGTATGTTTTCTTTTATTATTTTCTTATATAATAAAATTATTAATTTGGCAAAAGAAGTACAAAGATAGTTTAAATGGGAAAAACAATTTAGTGTGGTATTCATTATAATTAGTTATAATATTAGATTAAAAACAAATCTTAGTTGACTATAGTATATTATTGATGTCTTGTTTTGCAGGCACAATTAGGATGGTTTGGTAAACATTGCAAGAAAGTGAACCATTCCACCAGCACTCTTTCATTCCTAGTACCATCATTTCTAAATGCCGCATTATATGACGAGGATCCGATAGTAAAAATTGAAGTTGATGATTCCCGGAACATTTTGTATACACTCAGTGAAAAAGGCTGTATAGAAGTATTTGATCTTGGCAAGGATGGTGACAGCCTCAGTCGAGTTGTAAGGCTAACACAAGGAAAGATTGTATCTGCAGCTGTGGATATAGTGAAGTAAGTTGAGTCAGTCTTAAATATAATGAAAAAAAATAGGTCCATTTAGCCGATTCAAAAAAAGATTATGATTTAACTCACTTAAGAAATGTAAATATTAAATGACTTGTAATATTAAATGATTTATTTAACATTAACATTACCATTATTCTTTTTGATTTAAGATTCAATACAAACACAACTCTGAAAAATCAAAGAAGTAAATAATCAGTAGTAAAAAACTTTATATCAAAATTTTTATTTACAGAACTTTGGAAGTAAGCAACTTCAAACCTGTCATAGCAATTTCTGCTGTAGATGAATCAGAGTCTGACCATTTGAATTTAGTAGCAGTCACACAGACTGGAGCAAGATTATATTTTAGCACGGGAAGTGGAGAGTAAGTATTGATTTGTATCAGACTTATACCACCAAAAACTATACTACTATTTACTTACTATTTATTTACTACTACTATAATACTATACTATAATATATACTAACAAATGTAATTCCATTCAACCTAAATATCAGCCCGCTGAGTATCTCACCGGATCTTCTCAGCGGGTCGCGATTACGATCCGGTAGTAGATTCATACGTGAAGCAGCTGCTTTTGGGTTCTTAGGTCTTCTTTGGAGGCGCTTAGGTAGCTGTTAGCAAATCCACCAAGTGTGGCTGAGCCTGTGCTCGACCACCTGTCTTGGTGAAACTAGAAAGACCTAAGGGCCACCAGTAATGCAATGCTTCCATGCTGCATAAAAAAACCAATATAATTATTACATATACATTATATACGCAATACATGATGAAATATTGATTATATGAAGGCTATTTTGATTTACAGTACAAACCAAAGTGGTATACAGAGACCACAGTACTTGACAATGCTGCATGTAAGGCTGCCCCCTGGATTCACTCCTAATTCATCAGTGTTAAAGCCAAAACAAGTTCACAGTGCTGTTTACGAAAATGGTAAGTGTTGAATTAATTGCCACAAAATGCTGTGAATACTTAGTTGATCTCTGTAGGACAAATGACAAATAATGACTTACAACAAATGAGATACAACAATTTTTTTATTGAATGATGTAAGTAAACAAGCTTGAGCTCTCTCCTTTTAGCTACCTCAAACGCTGGTCACCGTCCTCGCCGAACCGGTCGCTTGCGACGAAGGGCTCGGCGAGTAAATTAACCCATAGACACAACTCATTGAGTTTCTCACCGGATCTTCTCCGTTGGATGCGTTTCCGATCTGGTGGTAGATTCTGCGAAGTACTTAAAGGCCAGTGTTAGCAACACTCTCGGTTTGAGCCCCGTGAGCTCACTTACTGGCCCGCTTACGCTGACATAGACTTTCAAGGGTATCAGCTTAGGTAGGAAAAAAAAGATCTCTTTATTTTCAGTAATGACTGTAGCATAGGATACCGACATATATAGACATTAGACAACCTACCTTGAAACTTAAAACATCCTTCATTAGGGTACTTGTATGTGAATAGGTGTAACTACACATTTCCTTTAAAGAAATTGTTACCGATATTTGAATACCGGCATAATCGTTGATACTTTTTAACCCGTGGCTTTTAGCGTTTAGGCCACGACGTCGACTAATAGTACGTGCGAAGGCAACGGTGATGAAAGTCGAGCAAGGTATCCATAATTATGGATTAATTTGTATTGCAGGTTCCCTGGTAATGATATGTTCATCCGGCGGCGGCGAGGCGGAGACTCTGTGGTGCTTGTCTCGCGTCATCCCGGGCAGCGCGGCCTTCAGCGAGGCGCACACCGTGCTGGCGCTGGACGGGCCCGCCTGGGCGCTTACTGCGCTGCCTCACCAGCATGCCGCTCACATATCCAACGCTCTTCTCACTAAAAAAGGTTTTTATTACCATGATTACATTCACAAATCGGATTCTCGATCCAGGTTGATAAAAAACATGAATCCAGTATATAGATAAAATAAACAAAATAATGTCCATTTACCAGAAGTGTGGTGTGTCTCGCGATGGGCAGTAGTGACAGGGGCGGGAGCCTGTATCATAACAGCCGGAGCTGCTCCAGACATACTACGAACATTACTTAGAGACTGTCGGGGTCCTGAAGCACATGCTGTCAAGGACTTCTTTCAGGTTTGTCATGATATACATTTAAACACCCACATGGTAGGACAGAACAATATTGAGTGTACTCTACTTGTACTGTCGTAACATAATCGTAAATGATAACTATTATTACAGCTGCACAGTGTAGAACAAGCATGCGCATGCGCCTTGTATTTGGCGTGCGAGGATACCACCAGCAGTGACCTCTCAATCAGCGAGTGGGCTACCAGAGCATTCTTCTTATATGGGACCCAGATGACTCCTGCTCCAATCTATCAGCACTCTTCACAGATGCCTTCCAGTATAGGTAGGTATACACAAAAATGTTATTTAAGTTTTCGTTTTTTTAAGTTGAATGTCTTGCAATAAATTATTCGCGATTTTTTAGGTTCACCCAAATTTTCACCGCGACAAATGTCAACGCCCATGTCGAGAGGACCGCAGGGTCAAATTCAGGGACCGCAAGCAAACAAATTCAATCAGTCGTACCAACAACACATGAACCAGTCATTCCCGGGGTCGCCGAACCACTCGATGATGACGCAACAGCCGCAATACTCTATGAGTCCGACCCCGTACAACCAGACGTCGTTCAACGGAAACATCACTCAGCAACAAAGAGACCCTAACTACCCTGTGCCAATTGAATTTAGTGCGAAACACAACGGCCTCTATATTTACGTCGGTCGAATACTGTTGCCGATATGGAATTTAAAATGCGTCTCGAAATCCCAGACTCCGGACAGTAAAGAATTCGTAAGTAATAAACCAGTCACCATAATTTAAATCTAATTATCGTATGACAATTAATTGAGATCTGATATTCCGTACATTCTCAGATGTCTAGTCAAGTGACAGGCGAGGACTGTGCGTACATAGCCAAGAAATTGCAACGTGTGGCGGCGTTCATGCAGCGCACATTAGCGCCGCAACATTCTGAAGAGTACACATCGCTAAATGCATTGAAGTTATTTGTCTGTAAGTAAACTTACATTTTTGAGTAGGTATTCCATAGAATTGTGACTGTTAGAATAATATCGTAATTCTTTTAATCTTTATTAACGATTTTCAATCTTTGTTCATTAAACTATATTAATTATAAAGCAGCAATAATAATATCAATACAGAATTTTTTGTAATGCTAATATTTCACACTTCACTAGCATCAATATTAAATGTAATAATTTAGATATGTAATTAATGAACCACTGGCATTCAACGGCCCAAATTGATGATTTTCTCCTAGGTTATGGGTTCTGCAATACATTCAGACCTCGAATACCAAACTTCTCCAACAATTAAATTGAATCCAACCGGGAATCGAAATCTGGTGTTATGGTACAGTGACAACTAGTTAAACAATACGTTCAATGGCAAGAAAAATTATTATTAAACATTAGGTGTAGTTTCACCAGAACTACATTTTAGACTTAACATTGTAATAATTAAGTATTTTGCTGATATTGCTTTTTCTCAGGATAAAAATGAAGATTTAGTTCTTTGAAAAAAACCACATGAATCTATTGTTCTGTTTCATGAAAGAAATATAAATCAACAAACACACTCCCATTTATAGTATTGTTGTATAATTACAGTTTTACACATGTATTTCCAAATGATGTTGATTCATGTTTGCAGCAATGGCAATAGAAATGTTGAATCTATGGAGAGTACTATGTGAGCACCAGTTTCACGTGATAGCCGCGAGCCTGCCCGCAGATCAGCAGAATGCTCTTCAAGCAGCAAGTTTTAGGTAAAAACTATTATAACAACAGATATGAAAAAATCTGTAATACATAATTTTTTTTTATTTTTATTATTGAGTATTTCACTCGCTCTTTGTCTTAAATTTTATTAATTGGTAAATTGTCCTTTTGGAAAATTTATATAGCAAACAATCATCAAATGTTAATATTATTAATGTCCTTTTTTAATTTTTAGAGAATTACTGGTTGGCGGTCAGGAAGTAGCATGCTTACTTCTAGGATCTTTGGTGGCAGGATATCTGCGTGACAATGCTTCTGTCGATGGAATTTCACAGAAACTACGACAATTATGTCCAACATTATACAGACAAGAAGACGCTACTTGCTCCAAGGTAATCTAGAAATTTATTTGTCCAAATATGTTGCAGTTATGCAAATAATTACTTTATTAAAAGTTAATTTATTTCAGGCCAACGAACTCTTGATGTTTGCCAAACAACAAAAGAATCCCACGGAAAGGGAAGAAATGTTGCAGCATGCCCTAAAACTGTGTAAAGTAAGTGAAGAGCTTGCTGTCATACACGTAAACAACATAGTTATGTATAATATTAAGTGCTAATCTATATATATATTTTGATACAGGATGTGGCCCCAAATGTGAACCTGCCATTGGTTTGTTCGAAACTGGCATCTGTTGGGTTTTACTCGGGGGTGGTGGAACTGTGCGCTACTTGTGCCTGCAAACTCGATCCTCAGGATAAAGCACTGCATTACTATAAAAGTGATCAGCCCACGCAAGATCGAGAAGGACATCTAGCTTATTACAGAAGGTAAAGTTGTAAATATATAAAATGTTATTTTAAAATATGACTGGTGAGACCCCTTTAAGTTCTACTGGTGTGAAAAACAAATATTTCTTGGAATTATTCGCTACCTGTCATACTTTAGGGTATCATGACAGAAACCTTCCCTAGAGTACCAACAAGAAATAGAAAAACTAGTACAAGTTTCATCACAAACTGAAATAAATGAGAACTACAATAATTTTCTTATCCAAAAGGAGATAATAAAAAAAATGTATATGCATTTTTTATCGCCAAACGTTGGTAAAATTAATTTTTTAAAAATTATTTAATTAATTTTAACTATATTTATTTTAAAAAAAAAAAATCGTACAAAACAACAGTTCTATAAGTAATATGGAAATACAAGAGAGCTTATTGACACTAATCAAAAAATAAGATACTATTCTTTTAAAAAGCATTTAACTACCATCACATAGCAATGCAAAAGTTCATAAAAATATGCATAGTGGGCAAAGAACAAATGATATTCTTTTTCTTCTTTCGGGCCGACAATAGCTCGTGAAACAATAATAGAATACAACGAACTGTCGTGTAATTTTTTAAGTTACGATCACGTATTTAATTATTGACTACTTTATAGAAATTAATTAATTAATGGTTATGAATTTAGAATGGAAATTTATCGCGAAGTGTGTGCTGCTCTGGAGCGTCTTTACGAGCGCAGCAACGAAGCGCCGGGCGCCGAGCCCTCCCCGCACCGAGCGCCCTCGCAGCACTCCGCCGACGCTGACGTCACTCTGTCCCCAGCTGATGCCAACTATCAAGTATGCAATATTACTAATTATATTTTAAAGTTGTCTAATAACTGTAGCAGTGGTATATGATATAATTTTTTTTCGACATGATTGTTTTTTTTCTTCATCTGATGTAAAGTGGTTACCAAAGCCCATAGGTATCACACCTATAAGCTGTCACTCACCTTAATACAAGAGGTCCAAGTCTCAATTGCATTGTATATATAACATTGATAACAACTTGCGGGATTTGGACTTCATAACCATCCACTTCACTTTCAACATTATATATCAACGTTACCTACTGCATAGATATAAAATTTTACATTAACAGAACCAAAATAAGGAAAATGAGTAATAATGGTAGCGCTAGTGAGTTTAGTCTATTCGACTGTGAAACAGTTGGGCTAAAGACAGTAGACTGGACCAACCGGACGCTATTACAAATATCTCTGTTGAATTTTTTTTGGAAATTTATCGCATCGTTAAATCTTGTCTTTTCCTTGGTTTCAGGGTAGAAAGCTGGTGTGGGAGTGCTTGTCACGAGATGACGAACTGCTGCATGTCGCCGTTTATGAATGGCTAGTCTCCAAGAATCTCGGTTCGGGTACGTGCATGTCAGAGATAAAGTTCTATGACTGAGATGAGGCGGAAATGGAGCGAAGTGAACATTTCTGATAACATTGCAGAATTATTGTCGCTGGGGAGGGCGCCGCCTGCGTCATTGCGGACGTACCTGCAGGCGGCGGCTAGATCGGCGCCGCCCGCAGCTTCCCTCCACCTACTGGACCTGCTGTGGAAGGTCTTAGAGAAGTGCGGAGATCATCTCGCAGCTGCACAAGTCCTA
This sequence comes from Bombyx mori, assembly GCF_030269925.1. Lineage (NCBI taxonomy): Eukaryota > Metazoa > Arthropoda > Insecta > Lepidoptera > Bombycidae > Bombyx > Bombyx mori. The sequence continues at coordinate 9,164,112 of NC_085116.1, read as the reverse complement.
GAGGGACTCGCTACTAGACCGGGGTATGCTTACTTTCGTTTTGTGTCTATTAATTAATAATAATATTACAATGTGATGTTTAAGGGTAACTTGTATACTCGTCAATGGGTACTGGACATAAAAAGAAAGTTTGTTGTTGTATTGTATAATTAATTTGATGCTATTGTTATTTCAAGTACTTTATAATCATGTTAACCATATTTTTAAAATATGAATTTTGAACTCCCATAAGTTTACAGCGCACGATAATTTACCCACAAAAGTAATTGACTTGAGAAAGGTAACAGCGTTAAGATAATGTTATCACGTGTGGTTTGCCTTGTGCAGGTCGGGCGCGACGCTGGCGCAGCGCATGTCGTGGCTGTGCGCGGGCGTGGTGTGCGTGCGCGGCGCGGGCGCGGGCGGCGGGGAGGTGGTGCGGCGGCTGGAGGAGGCGGGCGAGGTGGCGCGCGTGCAGCGGGCCGTGCGCGCCGCCGCCGCCGCCCTGCCCGCCGCGCGCCGCCCCCCGCCGCCGCACATGCAGCGCCTGGACGACGAGCTGCTCGAGATCACGCAGGTGCTCACACATTTTAAATTTATTTAAATACTTATAAAAATGTCTTTATTATGCTCAATCATCTTGAACTATTAACGTTTTTGCCAGATACCTTTTATCCTTAATCTATACTAATATATAAATCTACAGTGGTTTTTACGGATGTTCCGTTATAACTACTGAACCATGCATCCGATTGACTTGAAACATGGTATCCGTGTAGAAAATACATGTACTTAATGGATAGGCTAATATTTATATGAGTGTTGAACCCCCTACACCAGTTGCGGGGGCGTTAATTATGAGAATCTTTGTGGGGTGAGAAATAATAATGTTATTTTTAAATGCCCAGCGAAGCGGACGGGTACAGCTAGTACATAATAATACTTACATGTTTTTGAAATAGCTGTCAAACTTTCAATTACTATAATACACTACAATAGATAAAGTATCTAAAACATGATTAAAATGCGTCATGAACTCGCAGCTTAACTTAGCTCGGCTCGACTGCTGTTAAAGAAAAGTTTTTTTTTCTCCTACCTACGCCGAAAGTTCGGTTTTCCTCCCGTTGTACAGGGAAGAAAGTGTAACTTTTCCTCCCGCTGTACAGGGAAGAAAGTGTAACTTTTCCTCCCGCTGTACAGGGAAGAAAGTGTAACTTTTCCTCCCGCTGTACAGGGAAGAAAGTGTAACTTTTAATCCCGCTGTACAGGGAAGAAAGTGTAACTTTTCCTCCCGCTGTACAGGGAAGAAAGTGTAACATTTCCTCCCGCTGTACAGGGAAGAAAGTGTAAATTTTCCTCCCGCTGTACAGGGAAGAAAGTGTAACATTTCCTCCCGCTGTACAGGGAAGAAAGTGTAACATTTCCTCCCGCTGTACAGGGAAGAAAGTGTAACATTTCCTCCCGCTGTACAGGGAAGAAAGTGTAACTTTTCCTCCCGCTGAACAGGGAAGAAAGTGTAACTTTTTCTCCCTAGGTACTGAAAAGTGCGCATGCGCGTTAGTGTCTACGTCTGCTCTCACGCACCTAAAATTCTTCGACATTGTTGTGCTCGAGTAATTTGCAATATTGTGTTTAGTGTAAAAGTGAAATAAACAAAAGGGCAATAAAATTTAATAGTGAAGTATTAAACAAAGATGAGTTTATCAGACAGTTCTTATTTAATTAGTAGTAGTTTATTTAAAAATTAAAAAACAGTTAAATTGTTTTTTTTATGAGTTCTACCCCCCGCCGGGGCTTCGCCCCTGGTCCCCGGCTCTATACTCCACGAACTTTCGGCCTTGTAGGAGAAAAAATAGTATGTGTACCGCGGGAAAAAAGTAGGACATCTAATCCCGCGTGTCTCCCTTGGTGCACAATGTACTATTCTTGTTTATAAATCTGACAGCTGTATGAGGAGTACGCGGACCGCTACAACCTGTGGGAGTGCAAGCTGGCCATCGTGCAGTGCTCGGGGCACAACGACGCGCTGCTGGTCGAGAACATCTGGAGCAACATTCTGGCGGAGGCGGAGGCGGCCGCCAGCGCCCTGCCCGCGCCCGACGAGAGGCTGGCCTCGGTGCTCAGTAAAATCACCACTCTGGGACGCGAATATGTCAACACCGGACATTGTTTCCCCTTGTGTGAGTGCTTAGCAGTTCCGCTACATCATTTCGGATCCTTCCGATCCACTAACGGTGCTTTTAGGTACTCCAAGCACCGGTCATCGTTCTCGTCGAACCCGTCGCTTGCGACGAAGGGCTTGACGAGTAAATTAACCCTCAGACACAGCCCACTGAGTTTCTCGCCGGATCTTCTCAGTGGGTCGCGTTTCCGACCCGGTAGTAGATTCTGCGAAACACGGCTCTTGCTAGGGTTCTTGTTAGTAACGTCGTCAGGTTTGAGCCCCGCGAGCTCACTACTAGTTAAGGTTACGCTGAAATAGCCTCTCAAGGCTCTCAGCTTAGGTAGAAAAAAAAAAGTTCCGCAAAATGACTAAAGCGAACAAAACAACTTTATTAACAAAAATAACTTTTTTTTTGTTAATTACAGATTTCATTGCACGCCAGTTAGAAATAATGAGTTGTAAACTTCGAGCGGATCAGAGCATGGTGTTCAAAGCGATTCTAAGTATCGGAGTCTCGCTTGAACAAGTACTGGATATTTACATCAAGTATGGAAGTTTTATTTATATTATAATTTTTAGTCCAGTTTGTGTTTAGGTATTTGCAGTGTTTTTTACGAGTCACGTAAGAATCTAATGTCTAAAGAAGTCATCATAAACAGTCGTATATTTTGATTATAGTCACGAAGTCTGTCCTTTTATAAATAAATTATGAAAGTAATAAAACAAGAATGTATAATAAATAAACTATCTTTGCTAAATTATGTTGAAAAAACTTCTGTGATGTTCAAAGACATTCAAAAAAAAATTATGATACCTACTTACTTCATAATGTCTACGAGAATTTCAAACCACATACTATGGTACAATTGGTACCAACCAGAACATAAGCCTGGACAAAAAAATACAATTAAAATTAAATGTTTGTGTGATGTTTATTTTACCAGTCTTAACACTAATAAATATGTTCGTTTTTATTCTTAAGCTTAATTCCTATATTGTTGTAAATTATAAAAAAAGCTATATTTCATACCAATCACTCATCTCTTTACTCATCAATAAACAATTTGAATCATGTCTCGGTAGTAGTTTCAATTGTATTGTGTATGGGTTATGCGATTCTCGAAAGCGCACGTAAGTAAGCCAGTGTTTGGTTGGTGTGAGTTTTTTAACGTTCTCGATAGCGTAAAAGTTAACTCAAATTTGTATACAGTTTTTTTTTATTGCTTAGATGAGTGGACGAGCTCGCTGCCACCTGGTGTCAAGTGGTTACTGGAGCCCATAGACATCTAACCACTTAAACGCCACCTTGAGATATAAGTTCTAAGGTCTCAGTTACAACAGTTGGAACAGCGCCTCTAGCGGCAAACGTAGGCAAACGTTTAAACTCCATACAAATTTTGAGTTAACTTATACTATGTCGAGAACATTAAAAAGCTCGCACTAAGCCACACAGATGTAGAGTTGTCGTGGTCGCAGGCTGGTGAGCGTGAACGAGCGCGTGTGGCTGGGCTGCGGCGAGGAGACGCACGCGTGCGGCGCGGCGGCGCGGCTGCTGGAGGCGGCGCGCGCGCACGTGCAGCCGCTCGCAGCGCACGTGCGGCGCCGCGCGCTCGCCCGCTGCAAGGACCTACACGAAGCCGCCCTGTCCGCGCTTCAGGTCCGTACTTTGTGACTTATCTTTTAGAACTAACGAAGACGCCTTTCAACCTTTTGTAAATCATTATTTTAATTCGATTTATCAAAAAAGAATTTGTCGATAAATATATTGTGTTAGTATTTTTTTTTTATCATACCTATGCTGATAGCTTTGAGAGGCTATTTCAGCTTCACCCTAACGTGTAGGTGAGCTCACGAGGCTCGAACCGGAGTGATGCTAACACTGACACTAGCAAGAGCAGTGCTTCGCAGAATCTACCACCGAATCCAAAACGCGACCCACTGAGAAGATCCGTCGAGAAATTCAGTGGGCTGTGTCTATTATGGTTTAATTCGCTCGTCGAGCCCTTCGTCGCAAGCGACGGGTTCGACGAGGACGGTGACCTGGTATTAGTAATGATATAATAAGTAATGGTATGTTTATTGTCGAAATACATTGCTTTGTTTATTTATGCATATTTGAAAAGTCGTGGTGTTTACTGCTAAAACGAATATTATGGGGAGTACAAAAGATTCCTTGCAACTGTCCGGGCTTGTTGTGAACGGATTCATGCAGAAGATGTAACTCTCGCCTGCTAATCTAATGATTCCTTTGTTTCCTTTACATTTACATTGTCACATTTGCCAATATATTACAGAAATGTATTTAATATGTCATTGTTAACAGGCTCGTCCCAACACACAACACCTGATAGAAAGGTTGTCAGTCGCACAGGCGCACCTAGATCGTATGGATTAATGATAAGTTTTTAGTTATTATTTTCACTGAAACATTTTAGTATTTTTTTTTAAATTCTGTTCAGTCTGATTTCGTCACCTTTTTTGTTCAAGACTGATATTAATATATTAACATGGATTTTTAATTTTTATATACTAAACAATGTACGTATACTTTGGGCAAATATTCATTAAAATATATCTAATATTAAGTATCCCATCTATAGCTGAGCGTCTTTGAGTAAAGCACAGAGATAAAGTTTACAAATGAATTTAAGCATTGGTTACTAATTCAAAACACAGAGTGATAGTTTTCATATAACTTTCACTTATTTTTAATATTGCCTCTTAATTCGCCTGTTTGTACTATGTTAGGTTATTAAATGTGATGAGAGCTTAATTTCTTTGCGTGATTGACATTTTACCAAAAACTGGTTTCAATAAAATATTTCTAATTAGCTGTATTATTCTATTTGTTAGTAAATAAAATCAAAAACTGTTGACTGTTGATAAAAATAAATATTGAATAATTTGATCATAAATAAAAACATGGAATCTTGCTTGTTTATTTTTTTATTTCGTTTCATTGGTACAGTTCTCAGATATAACTAATAACATTTTAGTGTGCACAAATATTTAGACTATACATAATTAACTGGCAGAATTGTTTGTTCCGTTGGCAGTGATAATAACATTGAATTATAATGAAAATGTTTTGTACCGTATAATGTAATAGTCACGGTTATTGTTCCATATAATATAATACCTCATTTAATCATGTATTTCGAAAAGTGATCTAGTTTAATTCTTAACTGATTTTGTGAAGAAAAAAAAATGTTTCTATTTTTGTAAATAAATATTTATCGTGTAACAATATTCGTTTCATTATTAAATCTACTGAATAGTGAGATCTAGATTATTGGTAAAAGGTGTAAGATTCTCTCATCTTCATTACATAGTATCCCTATGTATGCTTAAATCTTTAAAACTACGCACCGGATTTTGATGCGGTTTTTTTTAATAGGTAGAGTGATTGAAGAGGAAAGTTAAATGTATAATAAATAACATTCATTAAATAGTGGAGAAATCAATAATAAATTACAGTTTCCGGAGCGAAGCGATGGCGGGTCGCTAGTATCGAATAAATTAAAATCCTAAAAATGATATTGAAATCGTTGTTACTAAAAAGTACATAATGCTATTACAGTCCGCACTCTCTTGGGGTAAAATAAGCTTTGTAAGTGGGTATGACGCTAGCGGTTCCGAGAGTGCTCGGCGTTTCCTTTAAAATTAAGAATTCGTTAAAAAACATTCGACTATGATGAATCGTCTTCAAAAGGATTAGTATTTACCTGGTGCCCGCGGTGGTCGTCGTCAGGATACGTGTACACGCTCGCTTGCGTCGCGCTAATTGTCGGCACGACTCCGACAGTGTTCATTGACGATATCGCATCGTTGTACTGTTGATATTTGACTGGCTCCTTTCCGGTGGAGTTCTTCTTTACGACCGTCGTGTATGTAGGCGTGGCTTTCGGTATATCCCGGATCCTGGTTGCGGCCCTGTAGGTCCCGAACTCGTCCGGCGGGGGCGGCAACGAAAATCCGTCGGACGTTTGAGTTATTTCGGAAGTCTCGTCGCTCAGTTCCCTGCTTTGTTTTTGCCTCGTTTTACGCGGTATCGTGTAAAACGTGTTCATCTGTAAGCAACGTAAATTGTTGTAATAATAATACAATCAAAATCAAAACCTCCATTAAAATTTTATCGTGAAAGCGAGATAGATAGATGTTCCCACGAACCACCTTCTATGTCTCAATCCTATTGTGTCTTCACTACATAGTATAAAACAAAGTCGCTTTCTCTGTTCCTATATCCCTATGTATGCAGAAATCTTTAAAACTAGGCAACGGATTTTGATGCGGTTTTTGTAATAGATAGAGTGATTGAATATGAAGGTTTATATGTATAATAACATCCATTAAATAGTGGAGAAATCAATAATAAATGACAGTTTCCGAAGCGAATCGAGGGCGGGTTGCTAGTGGTCTTATAAACTAGACCGCATGACTGCCACACGGCAGATAATAGGCAAGACAGATCAGTATTTACACAAATTTATCAATTTTGCTTGCTTTGTAAATTCACTATGAGATTTTTGGTACATATTCCACAAAAAGATTTCTTAAGAATTTGTTTTTGTTGTTTTGTTTTATACAAATAAACGTTTGAGTATCGGCGAGATGCAATCTGCACAATCAGTCGTACCGGCTTAGGAACACCGTAGCTCGTTTCCGGCGGCAGATGTAGAACTAAATGATCGCACAAGGCATCCGTGTCCCTCTTCCTGCTGATGTTCTGTAGCGAGTGCACTCTGCAGTTGTTCCCGTAGCGGATGACGTCGTTGCACTTGCTCGAAGGTTCTGGCTCGGTATCATTCGCGTAGCGCGCCGAATGGAACGAGCTCGTTCTCCTCACGTCGAAATTCTTCGACGGGTACCTCGAGACGGCTCGCCGGAACGACTCCGTGCGTCTCACGTTGCACTCGCTCCCGTCTTCGCTGCCGTGGTAAGTCTCGCAGTTCGATTCTTTAAGAGAAATACATTTTGTAATTAAGCTTTATTAATTACAATACAATTTCTCAATTCAATATAATGTTAAAAAAAACAGTAATATTTATGACGCGATTGTATCTCTGGTTATCATATAACAATGGTGATTCAAAAGTGGGGCTGTCGCAGTTACTATTTTATTAATCTAAATGAAATGTGTACATTTACGAATTTTGTCAAAAAAAGTAATTTCAGTAAGTGAATTTATAAAGTAAAAAAAACGCAAGTGACGGTATTCAGATTTTTCAGTTATCTGAGTATATTAGCCATGTACATCAATCAGGCAACTGTGTGCTTAGTGCGAGTTTTTTTTGGTTCTTGTATGCTGTATGGAGTTGGAACGTTTGCCTACGTTTGCCGCTAGGGGCGCTGTTCCAACTGCATAAAAATTTGAGTTAACTTTTACGCTATCGAGAACGCTAAAAAACTCTCACTAAGCACACTGAGCGTGGGGTATTGGTGGGCAGTAAGCGTACCTTCAGTATTGTAGGCGCAGAGCGGCGGGTCCGAGTGCGGCCGCGGCAGGTCGAGCGCGGAGCCGCGGTCGTGCGCGCACAGCACGAGCCCGCACGCCGCCAGCGCCACTAGCGCCACGCCGCCGCACAGCGCCAGGGATAGCGTCGTTATGTTCGCAACAGCGCTCTGGGGCTGATCCGGGTCTAAACCAACCGACACAAACTTTTTTTTTCTGGATTTCGCTGGTAGCCTAAGAGGCTATTCCAGCTACGCCCGGACAGGTAGGTGAGCTCACGGGCTCAACCTGAGAGAATTTGCTAACGCTAGCCCTAGCAAGAGCAGTGCTTCGCAAAATCTACCACCGGATCGGAATCGCGACCCACTGAGAAGATCCAACGAGAAACTCAGTGGGCTGTGTCTATGGGCTAGTTCACTCGCCGATCTCTTCGTTGTAATCGACGAATTCGACGAGGATGGTGACCGGTGCTTCAGAGGCCTAAAAGCACGGAGAGTGAATCCGGATGATCCGACAAGACATGCTTCGGGTGACGGCGGCTTTGCGTTGCCCCGTCGCGGTCGGATAAGGACACAAACCATTTACTCGATGTGTATTAAATGGATCCCAGAACATACTTGAAAATATCATTCGACTATCGTATGCTCCATTCGCTCGTTATATAATTGTAGTAATCTAAGAATTTGTATTGATAAGGCGATTCGTTTGTTGAAACACCAAATGAAGTCTGCATAATTTTAAACGGGCAATAACTGCAGGAAGGGCGTCTTTCGCTGCTCGAGTAATTACAATGTGCAATTTATATGATAATACGGCTATCCATATGCGAATTATTGAGGTACCAAATTAACCTGGAATGTTATTAATGATGTCTTCTTTAAGAATTTCTACACTATCACTTTCCCCTTTGTCATTTACTGCAATTACAGTAAACTTGTATCTTTCTTGCTTCGGTTCCGCTATTTTAAATTCCGGTTCTGTACTCACAATGGATATTATGAGTTTATCTGTGTCTTCCTCTTTCACGAAAAACTTGAAGCGCTGTGAAATTATTTAACGTTTGAAACATAATACATGGCTACATCAATATTTTTCAAATTATCATTTTTTTTTACTAGTAATAGTAATGAACAGTGTATCTACAATACACAGTAGATATTTAGGATACATTTTAAATCCTAGCCACACTGTACGCTACTGTTAAGTATTAAAATTATTTAACTTTTTATTGACGCCTCAATAATAAGATTTTTATCACATTTTCTATTTTGTATGATTTTCTATTTTTGAAAAAAAAAGAGGATAACGGCTGGCGATACCTACTACACAAAAAAAGGAAATCGGTAGTATTTAACTATTTTATTTTGAAATAGCTTGAAATTTAGTTAGAAAATTTAAATGTGGACGTACAAGATCTTAATCTTCCTTCACCACTGAAACTGTAGTATACGAAATGTCAGAAATAATAAAAGAAAAACAATAAAAGCGTAAGTAAACGGTAAAAGTAATTTTAATTATAACTAGTCAGGTCATAAGTACTGTCACACAGTAAAAACTTTTCTTTTAGAATGCTGGCCACAAAAGTGCTTAAAAAGTAAAAGTGCTTAAAAGTGCTTAAAGCCATAAAAGTTTATTGAATTCGAATTTCGAATTGTTCATGAAAATAAAAATGTATACTTTTAGAATTTTACTCATTTTTAAATATGGAGTGGACGCTTAAAGAAGACCGTGTTGCAGTTATTGCGTTGCATCGTTGCGGTTACGCGCCAATTCAAATTTTTAACATACTGAAAATTTTGAATATAACCAAAAGATTCGTTTATCTTACCATCAAACGATACAATGAAGACTCTAGTGTAGATGACAGGTCAAGAAGTGGTCGCCCTCGGTCTGTTAGGACTCCAGCAGTGATAAAAGCTGTGAAGGCGCCAATTCAAAGAAATCCCAAACGTAAGCAGAAACTGTTGGCCCTTCAGATGGGGTTAAGCAGAACCACGGTGAAAAGGGTGTTAAATGAAGACTTAGGGCTTCGGGCATATCGAAGAAAAACAGAACATCGTTTGAATGCTCGTCTAATGGACCTGAGACTGAAGAGATGCCGCGCTTTGTTGAAGCGGTACGCGGGAAAAAAATATCGGGAAATTCTTTTTTCGGATGAAAAATTTTTTACCGTAGAAGAGAGCTACATCAAACAAAATGATAAGGTGTACGCACACAGTAGTGAAGAAGCGAGCAACCGTATTCCGCGTGTCTAACAAGGTCATTTTCCATCCTCGCTCATGGTATGGTTGGGAGTTTCTTATTGGGGCTTAACAGAGATACATTTTTGTGAGAAAGGTGTAAAAACGAATGCAGTTGTGTATCAAAATACAGTCCTGACGAACCTTGTGGAACCTGTTTCTCATACCATGTTCAATAACAGGCACTGGGTATTCCAACAAGATTCGGCGCCAGCTCATAGAGCGAAGAGCACACAAGACTGGCTGGCAGCGCGTGAAATCGACTTCATCCGGCACGAAGACTGGCCCTCCTCCAGTCCAGATTTGAATCCGTTAGATTACAAGATATGGCAACACTTGGAGGAAAAGGCGTGCTCAAAGCCTCATCCCAATTTGGAGTCACTCAAGACATCCTTGATTAAGGCAGCCGCCGATATTGACATGGACCTCGTTCGTGCTGCGATAGACGACTGGCCACGCAGATTGAAGGCCTGTATTCAAAATCACGGAGGTCATTTTGAATAAACTTTAGTGTCATAAGAATCTATGTTTTGTTAAGTTCATTTTGGTATATGAATGGTTACATAATGAATAAACTTGTTTGAATTATTTTACATTAAACATGTGACAGAATTTATGACCTGACTAGGTATGTAGATATAGGTCTTTAAAACCGAAAAAAACAAGGTCCCTGCCTAATTACATCGGTATAGATAACATATTATTATTAACCTGTGGCAATCCCCCGCTGTGACCCTTCTCACAGTTAACAATAATGTCTCTTGTTTCAGTTATCAAAGCTTCACAATTAGAAGGCGGTCGTGGGATCGTTTCATCTGTTACTAAATACGTGCAAGGGGTTTGCGTGGCTTCCTTATCAGGCACACCGTTGAGACCCCAACAAAATACTGTACCTGTTTCAATAGAAATAAACAAATAAATGACAATATTTATTGAAACAGAAAACTGAGTAAGGTTCAAGGACATGTCAAGTAAGTCATCATTTTTTTATCATTATCTTGAAGCTCCCTTAGGAGGTCTACTGGTAGTGATTTCTTAAAGAAATTAGCAGTGCCTTTGTACCTAATTATTTTTTATGTGTATATTTTAGATGTGTTTATACGTTTACCTAATACACAATTAAATAAACTGTGAATTTTGTGTAATGCACCACTAGCGTGCTTATCTATATTAATATTACAGAGCTGAAGAGTTTGTTTGTTTGAACGCGCTAATCTCAGGAACTACTGGTCCGATTTGAAAAATTCTTTCAGTGCCAGATAGCCCATATATCGAGGAAGGCTATAGGCTATATAACATCAGGCTAAGACCAATGCAAGCGGAGCACCAATAAAGAATGTTTCAAAATCGGTGTTATTTTTATCTTTTGAGAGCTTCCGCTGCGTGCGTTAGAGTTTTGCTAAAATAATGTATGACAGAATTGTTCCCCTTTAAAAGACCTAAAAAAAAATTCGCGACAGCACTGGTGGTAGGACCTCTTGTGAGTCCGGACGGGTAGGTAACACCGCCTTGCCTATTTCTGCCGTGAAGCAGTAATGCGTTTCGTTTTGAAGGGTGGGGCAGCCGTTGTAACTATACTGAGACCTTAGAACTTATATTTATTTATTTATTTATTAAGTCGCACCAACAAAGTGATCATCAATACAAAACATTGACAAATTGACAAAAGTTCATGGCAGATGTCACCTCAATTATAGGTGCAATCGACAGTGCATTAACATCAAAAATAAAAAAAATATACAGCTAAGATTTGAATACATTTCATTCATTGCTTAAGATTAATTTAATTGGGAGATGATCCGCGACAGATTTTTCCTGTAAGTAGTGAGACAATCAGAAAAAACATCTATTTCACTTAAAATAAGTTCAGCGCAATCGGACAACTCCGAAGGAACATTGACGGAGACCGCGCTACCGTGGACATTATTGTAGTCAATTATCTCAAGGTTGGTGGCGCATTTGCGTTGTAAATGTCTATGGGCTCCAGTAACCACTTAACATCAGGTGGGCTGTGAGCTCGTCCACCCATCTAAGCAATAATAATTAAAAAAAAGAATATATCTATGTGTTAAGGTTGGCTCACTATAACGTTTTTTATGCTAACCAAATTTGTTCTAAAATAAAACATTATTTGTGAAGTATACCACGCGGACGAAGTCGCGGGCAAAAGCTAGTAATATCTAAAACTAAAAATAAAATTTATTAAACTTACTGTACGCTGTGTTATTTGGTCGTTCATAAACCAATATTGGTTCATCTGTTTCCTTCATAACCTGGGGATGGTTGCGCAGCGTAGTGATGTTCGCGGCTGCGTTGACCGAAATCCAACGGTATGAGATTGGCTCTGGATTTGCTTTGACATTGCACGTCATATTTATAGACTCCTCATCGCCCAAACCGTATTCTATTATCATTGAATTTTCACAGTAAGCTGGATCTGGAATAGGTAACGTTACGCAAATAAACATTGAATATTAATAGGTGTTCTTTTTGTTTATTAAGTTTCTAAGAGAAGTTTGAGAGAAACCAATTTACTAGTACTTGTACAATGTACTAGTTACCGTAGTTCTGCTGATTTTTGTCGCAAAGCCTTTGTTTTGTAAATTGGGCTAGCCGTTATACAACACAGTTGAGACATAGACTGCAGTTTTTTTTATTACCCCTGTAGACAGACGATCACACGGAACACCTTATGGTGAATGGTTACCGTCGCCAATGGACTTCAGCAATATCAGGGGCAGAGGCAAGCCACTGCCTACCATTGATGTCAGAATGTTGGTTGGAGCTTTCATGTCCTAACGCCTATGAGCTTGGGTAGAAACTTCTCACCAGGTCGACTGTGTACTTGTAGGTATTTAGAGCGATAAATATACTAGAAAAATCTAATAAAATACTTAAAAAAACAACAACCAAAAGAGCACTTGTTATTATAATAACAGGTTAGTTCGGGCGTCACACATAAACTAGTCGGCTGACTTAATTCGAGCAAACTAAAAAAATGCAGCCAGAGTTTAAGAAAATTATATTTTCATACATATGTCGATATTATTATTTTTTATTTGCTGCGCTAAAACATCAGAGTAAAGCTTCGTAAAATCATCTTACACGTGACATCTATAAAAATCGGTTCGCTGTCTGTGAACCCCTCTTCGTTATGTGCGGTACACATGTATTTGCCGGCGTCGCTCTCAGATATATTCTTCAGGTCCAAAATCGGGTGTAGTTTATCAGTTACCTCACCTTCATTGCCTTGTACGGCATCCTAAAAGTGTTAATAATTATTGAAAAACCATACACATTAAGGAACAATCAAGAGCAGAACAGAAATTTAGTTAATAATAATATTGAATATTTTAAAATGCCACAGAAAACGTACTAAGCACTGTTTGCTTTAATTTTTCGTGAAGGAATTGTAAAAAGGAAGGGTTATGCTTTAGCGATATGCAAGTCAACACTTATAGAAAGTATATAATTGTTACAATTAACGGAACTGTCATTAACTTTCTCATTGACACAGCTTTTTATAGTGAACGTTGAGGATAAGACTGAAGAGACACCTGCATTTAATAACAGTTATTTTCGGTATTAGATAGACGTTAATTATATCGGCTACAACATATCAATCCTAATATTCAGAGATTGATTTTCAGTCAGAAGTCATTATGTATACGGTCTCTTTTATTAGCAAAAAATTACCGTGGACTTCGAGAGCTTCTGCTCCTATTTTCTTATCTAGGTATTTCTTTTATTTTTATATCCTTCATTTAAACAAGAACAATCTAAGATACTGTCAATACCAATTGTAGTGAAGTAATAATAATTAATTCCGGTTATAACAAGTTGTAGGCCATTTTTGCTTTTGAACAAACAGTAGATAAAATTGTCGTAATCTTTGTATGTAGCCTGGAGACGTTTAGAATAAAGCCACCTAAAATTTGCTACCTAAAGCTTGCTGCTACCATGCTTGATAAATTTGTAATAGGTTTAAAAGAAAACGGTGTATGCTTACCTCATGAAACCACATTATTTGGTCCACAGATGGATTAGCTAGATAGCTACAAGCAAGCGTTACGTTAGAGCCTTTTGCAACAGCCAAAGTATTATTATTTAATTCTCCTTCAACAATAATCTCTACAACTGGAGGGTCTGTAAGAGAAAACCTTTCGTATTTTATGGGTGTTTACGTGCGTAATTACTGAGCCCGTCTCTCTTGGTTGAGCCCGTGTTCGGCACATCATAGTGAAATTGGAAAGGCCACCGGCCACCAGAAAAAAACCAAAAAAAATCGGCCCGTACCGGTATGCCATCATTATCCCATTAGATACATTCTATTTCATATTTCTGCTGCGCATTTACGCATTTCTATTTAAACAACCATTATTTTACCAGCTACAGTAGAGACTTCGACATCATGTACGCCAATTACGCTGTGGTACCTTAACACTTAGGTGTTTAAGCTAATTTGTTCGCCTGGTTACAACAATGAAAATAAAACCTTTGCGTCATCATTTAGTGTCATTAATGGGCGACACACACGGTAACGATGTATCTTTGCGATATTTTTGTGCAGTCAGTTTGTGTAGTTTTATCGGGCGTAGGTACATACGTGTATGATATATCATATCATATCTTATTGGGCAAATGTAATCGATATCCACTACATTTATTTATTTATAACTTCTTATACTAGAAAGTATGAAGGCGGACTTAATGCCATAGGAATTCTCTAACGGTCTACCTTAGGGGAGTGCAGAGATGAAGCTTGGTAGGTGTAGTGTGAAGGTGATATTACTTAAAAATATGTGTATATATAACATACATAATATTTATAGATACAAATACTCGTACTTAAATAAATAGATATACATAAATATTTACATATACATATCATAAATATATACATATAAAAACATATATAAACAAATATTATCAATTAGATGACTTTGCTAACTCTCTGAGAAACAGTTCTCGAACCTTCGTCTTAAACGCTTCACGTGTAGTGGCCGACCTTATTTTGAGTGGGAGCGCATTCCATAGAAGAATAGACTGAATAGTGAATGAAGAATGTAAAAAGTCAGAACTATGTGGAAGACAGCGAACAAGAAGATTGTGAGAAAAACGAAGATTTCGGCTGTGGTCAGACCCTAAGTATTGAAAAGAAGTAGTTAAATAAGCAGGTGGATTTGGGGAGTGCAACAAAGAGTAAAGAGTACTGAGAGCACGCAAGCTACGGCGTTGACAAATGGGGAGCCATTTGAGTTGGGAGCGATAAGAAGATACGTGATCGTATTTCCGAAGATTATAAATAAATCGAATACAGTTATTGAGAAGCCGGTTAAGTTTATTGAGTAGATCTGCATTCAGGTCAAAGTAGCACACATCACCATAGTCGATCATGGGGAAGACCAAAGTTTGAACGAGCATTGTCTTGGTCTCGGGCGGAAGGAAATTCTTCAGGCGGTAAAGCATACGGAGTGTAAGTGTAACTCGCTGACACACGGAGATGACCTGGGCTCGCCGACTCAGACTGGATTCAATAAGTAGGCCTAGGTCCTTTACAACTGAACACCAGTTGATGGTTGAGCCATCATATATAACCGATGGGACATATGCCATATCCAACCGATATAACAAGCGTTGACTTCCAATAATAATAGCCTGACATTTGGCGGGATTCACGCTTATGCCGAAACTGTCAGACCAGGATTTAATGTAGGACAGGTCGTTTTATTTTTCCAACTGCCGAAGACACACTATCGACTCCAGCCTGAGCATAAAGCTGCAAATCATCGGCATATAAATGGTACGCACATTGAAGATTTTCGATAATGAGATTAATAAAAATTTATAATAGTAGAGGAGAAAGAATGCCGCCTTGAGGAACGCCAGAGTGCAGATCACACCAACTAGACGAAGACTCGTTGATGTGTATCGACTGCTGACGACTTCGAAGATAGGACGAGAACCAATCC
Organism: Bombyx mori; assembly: GCF_030269925.1. Lineage (NCBI taxonomy): Eukaryota > Metazoa > Arthropoda > Insecta > Lepidoptera > Bombycidae > Bombyx > Bombyx mori. The sequence goes on along the minus strand of NC_085116.1, from coordinate 9,148,305 downwards.
AATGCTCCAGATGACATCCCAAGATGGGAGAGAATGGATGAGAGGATGTCGTGATTGACGTTATTAAAAGCGTTTGAGAAGTCTATCAGAACCAATACCGTAACCTTTGTGTCCTCCATACCTGCTCTAATATCGCCAATCACTTTAAGGAGTACGGTAGTAGTGCTGTGGCAAGGTCTGAAACCGGACTGCAATGTACTCAATAAATTGTGTGAATGAATAAAGTTGGACAGTTGTTTGTGCGCACAAGCTTCTAAAACCTTAGATAGGAAAGGAAGTATGGATATAGTTCGGAAGTGAGTAACAAGGGTAGGATTCGGTATTTTAGGAAAAGGAATGACATAAGCCTTACGCCATTGGGAGGGAAACATGTTGGTACTAAAGGAGAAATTAATGATGTGGGTATAGTGAGAATAAGATGGTCTAAAGCTGTGGTAATCATACGACGGATGATTTTGTCATAACCAACAGCATTAGATCTAATGGATAGGATAATCTTTTTAATATCATCTGAAGTCATTCGCACAGCTTATTATATTATTTATTTATATTTGTTTATTGGAATTATTCTACAACAAATGGAGCAACTGCTCCGATTATAGTCCCGATTTGGCTTATTATGTATCTTGTAATAATACAGGTAATAATAATATTACAATGGTAAAGAAGCGGAAACAAATGGTCATTCAAATTACATACCACTTACTTATTTTATTGAAATTGATACTGAAATAAGCTAACGTAAATAAAGGAAATACAAAAAATAAAAATTAATCAAAGCATTTTTTATTGAAGCGAACGATCTTCGCCACAGTTGTGTTTTTATAATTCGATATATTTCGTGTTTTACAATATATTTCGATATATAGGATTAAGCCCGCGACGAAATGAGACTTTTAAAGATTTTTGAGAACTTTTGAAGATTTCACTTATACCGCGTGTGAATTGCACACAAACATAAATTAATTTTAGTAGGTATGGATAGTATGCAGCGAAGAATGATCAATCCTGGAAAATGACTCACACAAAACAATCAGAGGTATTCCTTGTGCGCATTCGAAGGTGTCATTTCCTCTTTGGTAGTTGAGGGCACAGCACGTCACGCGGGATTCGTCGTACCGACGGTCTATTGTCCATTGGACCTCACTAACTATTAAGCGCTGCGAAGGCTCCATCTATGACAAAAACACACATGTTTTTTCTTAACAGACAGCGTTCAATATGTTTCTACCCCCCATAGACACAGTCCACTGAGTTTCTCGCCGGATCTTCTCAGTAGGTCGCGTTTCCGATCCGGTGGTAGATTCTGCGAAGCACTGCTCTTGTTAGGGTCAGTGTTAGCAACACTCCCGGTTTGAGCCCCGTGAGCTCACCTACACGTTAAGGCGAAGCTGAAATAGCCTCTCAAGACTATCAGTATAGGTAAGGAAAAAAATGTTTCTATAAATGTCAAAACGCAAGAATTTACGTAAGCTAACATGAATTACAGATATACCTAAAGAAACAGTATTTTGATTTATGCCTTGAAATTAGTGAGACTATGATTAGAGTAATCGTACCTCATAGTATCGCTGGACAATAAACGCATTTTAATTAAAATTACAAACTTTATTGTGGACTAATTAACAAGACCAACTCGTAAAAGAAAAGAAAATGACTAGGTAAGCCTACTATAAACGGTTCACGAATGTTATGACTCACTGTTATGTTCTGCTCTAAATTTACAAGCTTCGAATCGTCAAGCTTCCACAGCAGTGGGGGTGGGGGGTGTGCCCCAATTACTCTGCACTGCAATGTTATGGCTTCTCCAGTTCGCACTCTGCCTTCAACGCCGCCCGAAGTAAACGCCCCCTCAGCCCGTATAGATACAAGTTCCGGAGGCACTACGTAAAATTTAACCAGAAATTTTCGATTTCATAATACGAATCAATACGTCCTTTAAGAAATAATTGTATTAGGGTTGGCACTTGCATATTTTAATATACAGTAATTATATTATATCTTTATTCGCGGGGTATATGTTATGTAATTAAGGAATGGTAATTTACATCTACATATAAGGGATACGTTCCTAGGTGACAAAATAAAAATATACTTTAGGCATAGTTGTAATAAGGTCTATTTTACTAATTGCAGAGGATATTCGGTTAGATACTCACATATTGAAATCCTTTTGTACCAATGTTACCAATGTACCGATTAGATACGCGAATAAAGTAATCTTTTTTTTCTATTGCCGTTGTAGGCAGACGAGCATACGGCCCACCTGATGGTAAGTGGTAACCGCCGCTCATGGACATCAGCAATGTCAGGGGCAGAGCCAAGCCGCTGCCTACCAAAATTTACCCGCGAATATAAAAATTGGGTCCGCGAATGAAGGAAGCGCGGATAAGGAGCTTTTCCTGTACACTAAAATACTACAGTATAAATTATTTTAATCGATTTACTTCCTTAGTATGATAGAGAACTTTTTTACTTACAGAGCATGTTTATGATAATGTCTATTGAAAGAGGCTTCGTTCTTTCATTATTTTTTGCGTAGCAGGTGAGTACGCGGCCGTGGTCTTCACGCCGGAGAGGACCGAACATTATGTTAGTGCGAACTCGTTGCTCTGAGAGTGTTGTCGATGAGTTCTTCAGGAGGCGTTGTTCTGTCCACCAGGATAGTGTCGCCTGAGGGTTCCCTGTCATTAACATGATTTAGAAACTATATTGATGATTATTGTGAGAGAGATTTGTCTATCTAAAATTTCAAAATCCTTTTAATGATGTATTATCTTCTTCTTCTTTGTCCCCATCTTATCCCACTAGGTGGGGTCGGCACAGCGAATTTTTCTTTTCCATTTTCTTCTATCAGCCGTCATCTCAATACTCAGTCCTCTCTCTCTCTCAAATCATCATTCACACGCTCCATCCATGTCTTTTTCGGTTAACCTCTTAACCCACTATCTTACACTACCATTTCCATACATCTCCTAGTCATATGCATTTGCTCTTTACGGATCACATGTCCATACGACGATAATCTTTTAATGATAAATTATATGAAAATAAATACACACAGACACATCAAAATATAAAATGCTATTAACAAAGAAGTCGTTTTAATCTAAAATAACACAACTTGTTATTTATTTTTGAAAAGACGTGTTAGAGAAAACTTACCACCAAAGGCGACACAAAATAGATGTACTGTATCTCCCACGTAGTATGGTCCCACATTCCTACTGACGTTGACTCCTGCGCTTGCTTTAGCTACCTGAGTTCCGTTCTCGTGGATCACCCACAAGTGACGTGGAGGCTCTACATTAGATATGTGGATTAAAGCAGTGGTTCTAGGTAGTATAGATGATCTGTATTCCAGTGGCAGGCAATGCCGTGGTAAAAACGAGAAATAGTGAAAACTAAGGTAGACCAAGAGGTTTCAAACGATTAAAATAATTATAATTCAAGTAACTAGGATGAGCAGAATGATAGGTTTTTTATTTTATTTTTTTATATACCTTTTCTACTCACGACCTAAAGATAAATTTATATATAGTAAGTAAATTTTAATTCGACTTATTATAAATGTTTAAGTCAATTATTTAATTTATTTAAAACACTATCTTCTATCTGATTATTTTCTATAGCAAAACTTTAATGGTGTTTCGAAATTTTACGTGTGACGTTCTAACGCCATACATTGTACCTAATTAAATTGCTAATTTCGTTGAAATGTTTACATCGCGCAATGGTTTAATAAATAGAGCGAATTGTTCCGGCGTTGTCAGCTTCCTCATTATCCGGCGGGCCAATTAGTGGAGGCGGCCGAAACACAACGTTTTGCTGTACAAGTAAAATTCACGTTCGGCAAAGAATACGTTTGTTTTGAACGATAAACACTGGAACTACTGCATCCGTAACATAAAATACTTCGGCGTTTATTTTATAAAAGAAAGGCTGTTGTTTAAAATGGCATAGAAAATAGATTAATATACAATTATAATTTAACACTAACCAATAACCACTAACTGCACGTTAGTCTTGTGAGCAGGGCTGAACTCGAAGTCCGCGAGGCAGTGATAGAGACCCGCATCTGATGGTCGTACTGTTACAATCTGCAGCTTATCCATGACTTCAGAGTCTGAAGTAACAAGTCGGTATCGACTGTCGGGAGATGGGTTGCTGTTTTCTGCACCGTCACGGAGGTCGCGACTGATGATAGAGGTTGAATGGAATGAGACTTCGTTAGCAATATATATATTTTTTATTAGTGTTTACATAGATAGATAAATAAAACTCTAGATCGGAAGCAAGGTTTTAAGGTGACATGCGGTATAAGATGCGCGATGCATTCATATCTAGCGATACGACTGTGCCGGTGTTCGAATTCCGCAATCAGTGCGCTTAGTGAGAGTTTTTTAACGTTCTCGATAGCGTAAAAGTTAGCTCATATTTGTATGGAATGGGATCGTTTGCCTACGTTTGCCGCTAGGGGCGCTGTTCCAACTGCATACAAAATTGAGCTAACTTTTACGCTATCGAGAACGTTAAAAAACTCGCACTAATCATACTGGTAACATTTCTTATAATGAATACGTACTTATAAAATATTCACTAATGACTTTCACGGTGAAGGAATAACATCGTATAATAAAAATCAAAACCGCAAAAATGATCACTGGTGGTAGGGCATGTTATAAGACTGCACGGGTAGGGTTACCACCACCCTGCCCCTATTACTGCCGTGAAGCAGTAAAGCGTTTTGGTTTAAAGGGTCGGGCAATCGTTGTACTATAAAATTGAGACTTAGATAGAACTCATGTCTCAAGGTGGGTGGCGGCATTTACGTTGTTCATGTCTATGGGCTCCGATGACCACATAACACCAGGTGGGCCGTGACCTCGTCCACCCAACTAACCGATAAAGAATAAAATAAGAAACAAGGTGACTTTAATGCTGTTATTTACCTACTTACTCTCATGCATTATAGAGTGATCGCCATTTATACATAAATTAAATATACTATTTATTGTTTTAAAAAAATACTTGATTCGATATTACAGTATTCGATATTCACAGAGATTTTTTTTTTATTGCTTTTGTAGGCATACGGGCATACGGCCCACCTGATGGTGAGTGGTTACCGTCGCCCATGGACTTCAGCAATGCCAGGGGCAGAGCCAAGCCGCTGAAATCTATAGTAACAAAAAAAAAGTATTTTAAGTTAATAATTTTAAACATACGATACCTATAGAAAGCCACCGCAGATTCATTACGATACCAGGCCAATATGCTTAGTCTGTCATTCTCGTTCTTGGCTGTGACATTGCAAGGAAGCTCTGCGCTGTGTCCCACAATGACTTCTACTAACATATAAGTATAAAAATAATACAAATGTTAAATTACGTGAAAAATAAGTTTCAGTGGCACAATCGTTTAGAACGAAAAAAACCTTTCAATATTATAATATATATAATATTATGTGCTCATGATTTATTATTTACTCGGTATGCAATGAAGTGTTTGTTATTTATCTACTAAATGATTTGTGTTCTCTTTGTCTCCGGTACTTTAATGCATTTAAGACTTCGACCTCTGGTCAACGAGCGGTGTCATAAACGGTATAAGATTTTTGATAAACAAAGCACTTATGTGATGAACCGAAGTTCTTGTGCTCATTCGAAATTATGTTATTATTTAAAATGAATCGAAAACAAAAAACAGCTGTGAATACAGACGTGATAGATTTCGCATCTGAATTTGAGTGGTAGAATTCGCGTTCTGATTATTTTTTCCACGTATGTATTTGCGTGGAACTTTGAGGGTCCATTCTGTCCTTAACCTTGGTCGGTGGGTGAGCTCACAGGACTCAGCCACAAAGAATTTGCTAACATCTGCCCTAGGAAGTAGTACTTTGCTGAATCTACCACCGAATTGGAATCGCGAACCACTAAGATAAAATGTGAAGATCAGAAGGGCACATTCTGATATCAATGGGCTCCGGTAAGCATATAGCACTAGGCCGTGAGATCGTCTGTCCAAGTATCAACAATTCAAGTCATAGTGTTATTCTAGAGTATTAAAAAACTTTGCAGGTTTTACATAAAATTTTGTTCATAAAAATTTATATATTTTACATGCCTATTTAGGCATATCTAAAGACAAAACAGTTTAGAAGTATTTTCTTCTGTTTTTGAAACAAATTTTAACATGTGGTATGTATGTATATTTGTTTGTGTGTAACGGAATCATTTCCACAGATTTCATGGTTTTTTTTTTTTTTTTTTTTTTTTTTATGATTGAAAGTTTACTGGTAGCCCGAAGGCCTTTCCAGTTTCACCAGGACAGGTGGGCGAGCAAAGGCTCAGCCAAGAGGGGTGGGATTTGCTAACAACTGCCCGAGCGCCTCCGAAGGAGACCTAACAACTCAAGAGCAATTGTTTCGCGAATGAATCTACTACCGGATCGGAATCGCGACCCGCTGAGAAGATCCGGCGAGAAACTCAGCGGGCTGATGCATGGGTTAGGTTGCACGTCGACCTCTTTGTCGAGTTCGACGAGTACGGTTACCGGGGTCCCTAAGCCTGCCCCTAGTATTAGAGCTGAAGGCATCTAATGCAAAGGTTATTGGATCTGATGGATCCGTAAGGACGTGTCTAGGGCGTCGACGGTGACTGGCTCCTGCATGATCAGGATTCGGGGAGTAGTCAGCGGCGGCAACGATAAGGCGATTATCATGCCGCATAGCCTTATCGAAGTATCGTTCCGACGCTGACTTCATGTATTTCCGAATTGATTCGAGGCCCAGGTCGTCGTGTAGGTCAACGTTCCTCACGAACCACGGAGCCCCGACAGCTAACCTGCAAAAGCGGGATTGTAGGGATTGGAGGGTGTCTATGTGTGTGCGGGCCGCGTGAGCGAACACCACACTCGCGTAAGTCATGACGGGCCTTATGCAAGTTTTGTAAAGTGTCACCTTGTTCCGAAGGGACATTTTACTCCGCTTACAGATCATGGGGTAGAGTCTACCGAGAATAAACGCGGCACGGTCACGGACTGATTTTATATGCGGGCGGAATGTCATCGATGCATCCAGGGTAACGCCCAGGTACTTGACCTTCCTGGCCCAGGGTATGGGTTGTCTAAAGAGAGTAATCGGGGGTGTGAGATTCCTCCTCCTAATCCGGGAGGAAATCCGTGTGGAGCTTCCCCTCTGAAATAGCACCGCAGTACTTTTCGCTGGGTTGATGTCTATGCGCCATTTTCGGAACCACTGTCCTAGGGCTAGGGCTGCGCTCTGAAGCTTCTTCGCGATTAGGGACTTATTTCTACTAGAATAGTAAACAGTCGTGTCGTCGGCGAATAAAGCTAAATGGGTCGGCGGCGACCGGGGAATATCGTTGACGAATAAGCTAAATAGGAGGGGTGAGAGGACAGAGCCTTGCGGGACTCCAGCTGTGAGAGGTCGTGGGGAGGAGCGGGTTCCCTCAACTCGATATCGAAAAGAGCGGTTCGACAAGAAGTCCCGTATGATGAGCACGAGACTATCCGGCACGCCCATGTTGAATAGTTTGAAAATCAAACCATTGTGCCAGACTTTGTCGAACGCTTTTGCGACGTCGAAGAAGAGAGCTCCCGTGTATAACGGTTTTGGTCGATTAAGTCCCACAAGAATGTGCTCCGTGAGGCGGTGCACCTGTTGAACGCATGAGTGATTTGTACGGAATCCGAATTGTTCATCGATGAGAATGCCCTTGGATGAGACGAAGTCTCTGAGGCGTTTATAGAGCAGACGCTCATACAGTTTGCCTAGAGACATGAGGAGGCTAATTGGGCGGTAGCTCGTCGGATGATTTTTTGGTTTACCGGGTTTATGTATGCCGATAACGTCCGCTTCTTTCCACACCGCGGGAAAGATACAGTTCGCCATAGCGGCATTGAAAATAGATGCCAACATCACGATGAGTTGGACGGGTAGAAGTTTAATAACGCGGTTAGATATACAGTCGGAACCGGGAGCCTTGCGAGGACGTAGGTCTTTGATCAAGTCTTTAACTTCTATCGGGGTGACGGGTGGTAACGCATCCGATGGTGGCAAGGAGGCTCTGCGTTCTACCTCACTGTCTACTAATTCTACATGAACAGGGTCCACGGATTGGGTGCTGGGCGTGCACTGGGTTTGCAATGTATCGGCCAGCAGCTCTGCTTTTTCGTCATCATCGAACGCCGCGAGTCGGCCTGAGGGGCCTACGAGGGGGGGCATAGTTACTACCGTATCCGATTTGAGAGTACGAGCTAAGCGGTAGTAAGACCTTTGGGAGGGCGCGAGTCCTTCTAAGAAATCAGACCATCTGGCATCTCGGACTTCGGCGATGCGAGACTTTACGTCGCGTTGTAGGGCACGCATTCGAATACGATTTTCCGCGGTAGGATACCTGTCGTAGGCGCGTATCGAGGCGTTCTTAGCTCTAAGGAGTTCCCTAATATCGTCGGACAATTTGAAGCGGTGAAGGAAGTCCTCCGCTACAACTTGTTTCGATGACCTATCTAATGTCGAGGTGATGTGTGACGTTAAGATGTCTATGGCTTCAGCGGTATCCTGAGGAGACGGGATAGAGTCCGGGTTAAACGGGAGCGATGGTGGATCAGATTCAGCCAGGCTGATGCCCAGCGTGTGCCAATCCACCACAGTCTTCATGACGGGAACGGAATCGGGAGCGCGACCGAGCTTCATAACGACGGGACGGTGGTCTGAATCTAACTCTGAAACTACTTCGATCGAGTGTAAGCGCAGAGTTACGTTTTTTAATAACGCTATGTCGAGTATATCCGGGCGATGCGCGATATTTAGCGGGTAGTGAGTCGGGGTTAGCGGAGCGACGATATCGAAGGCGAGATCATCGACTAACGCGTCAAGGCGCCTGCCATTCGGGGTTGTGGTGTGTGAGTTCCACCTGATGTGTTTACAATTTAGGTCGCCCGCCAGAATGACAGAGCTCCCCATACCGAGCAGCGCCTCGATATCACTGCTTAGAACGATCTTATCCGGTGGAAGATAAACGGACGCGATAAAGATCGGCGCGTGTCCCGTCAGTGAGATTCGGCACACTGATGCTTCGATATTAGCGAGCGCGGGAGGATCGAGCGGGACGCAATGCAGGGCTCTTCTATAGTAAATGACGGTACCACCACCACGGGCAGAGAGCCTGTCGTTCCTGACCATGTTATAGTTCGCGATTTTAGGGTCACGGCGCGCGGGCTTAAGTAGGGTCTCCTGCACTAAAAAGATATCAATTTGATGGTCACGCAAAAAGTCAGAAACCTGATCACGTTGATTTGCGAGACCGTAAGCGTTAAAAAATCCTATCGTTACGGATAGGGGCTTTATTCTACTTATATACGCCATTGATTACCGGCGGAGTGAGGGGAGGACGTACGTATTTAATGACGCGTATACGTCGGCGTATTCCTGCACAACGGCGATAAAGTGTTGTGCAGTGGAGGCAGCGCGAATGGCGTCGCCCAAAGCGTTAACGCGCTCAAAGTTGATCGACTGAAAGAAGTCGATCGCTAAAGCGAGATTGTCGGACGCGGTCGGAGGGCAAGTCGCGGGAGAGGGACGAGTCGCGGGAGAGGGACGAGTCGCGGGGGCGGGACGAATCGCGGAGGAGGGAGTTGTAGCCGTGTTCGTGTACGGCAGCGGTTTTGCCCAGGCCGAGACACTGGGCACCGCCGCCGGAACGAACGCTGGCTTAGCCTGCGACGCAGAGGGTGCCGAGGCTTTGATGTCTGGGCCGGAAGCTCGGAGGCGGTTTTGGCGGGCGACGCGGCGATTTATTTTAGGGGCTCGGGGGCAACCACGGTAATTCGCGGGGTGACCCTGTGTTCGACACAGGACGCAGCTAGGCGGTTCCGTCGCGGTTTTTTGGTCGCGAGCGCAGAGGGCCGTGGCGTGATCGCCCAAACACTTAACACATCGGGGGCGCGCGTGACAGTTACGGGAAGAGTGCCCGTACAATTGACAGTTATGGCACTGGCTAGGAGTGCCTTTTTTATGGGGGGCTTCGACAGCGATACCAGAGAGCCTACAGACGGTCTGTGTGTTAAAAATTTTCTTACCCTCGGGGGTAGGCTGGAGAGCGACTAGAACCATATTATATGGCTCCCTACCGCGACCGGTGTGCATACGGTGCACAGAATTCTCTGGTAGGCCTTGTTCTAACAGGTCGGCTTTTACGAGCTCTACATCTAACTCTTTAGGGATTCCGCGTATTACAACGCGGAGTTCGCGCTCCTCCTGGAGCGTATACGTATGGAAACTTATACGCTCCTTACGGAGGTAAGAAGAGAGGGCCCTATGGTCGTCGGGTGTTTGAACCTTAATTTGAATGCCGTTCGCGAGGTTACGGGCATTCGTGAAATTTATATTTTTGGCCTTAAGGGCCAGGCAAACTCGATCCCAAGCTGCCTTCTCCTGAAGGATAACCGGGGGAGGGGTCTGGGTTTTATTTTGTGCCACCGGACGCGGCGACGGAGTGGCACGGGCTGGGGGCGCAACGGGAGTCTGAGGGCGGGGGCGCGACGCGTTCACGGCTTTGCTAATTTTAGCGGCCGCGGGAGCTCGAGACTCCGCGGCACGCTTCTTACCCTTCTGTACCAGGGTGAATCCATCCGTCGATGAGGCGGGGGCGAGGTCGACCTCCATGTCCGAGTCAGAGTCGGAGCACGAGGAGGCGGGTGCAGGCGACCTACGAGCAAGTGTAGGTGTTTTAGAGGGCGCGACGGAGGCCGCGGATGATCGCTCAGCTGAAACGATGGTCACGGCGGACGACGCAGCAGCTTTTCTCGCCAGTATAGGCGACACGGGAGCGGCAGGCACGACAGAGGCTGCGGTGCTCAATGCAGAAGCTCTGCACGCAGGTACAGGCGACGCAGGAGCAGCGAGCGCGGCGGAGTCCTCGAGAGGGCTCGCAGTGTGATTGGCCTTGAAGGCCAGAAACTCCGAGGCGAGCTGTGGGTGGCGAAGTCGGAGGAATTCCGCGAATACAGCGTCCATGATCGCTGAGTACCCAGGTGGGGCGGCCCCGGGTCTTGAAAACACTCGCCTTGCGGCGAGGCCCCAACTTCTCGGACCTGAGCGGTTCTATTGAACACAGGTGGCAATGCGGCGCGATTACTACAGGACAAAGAAAAAGCACAACAAAACAGAAATTACGAAAAGAAACAAAACAAATAAATACTTGCAGGAAACCACTTTGTCGGCAAATGTTCCACGAACACAAAAATAACTAAAACAAAACAAATAAAAGCTTCCAGGAAACACACTTGGTCGGCAGATGTATCACGAACACAGGCCGCGCGAACAATGGCCGGGCTAACAAAAGCCGGGCGAACAAAGACCGGGCGATCGAGTGGACGATGAGCACGTCCGCACGTGACGGGTGCCTCTATCGGAATGTGATTTCATGGTGTCTGATTAACTTGAAAATTTGCACACGCATCAAAGACTGATGACTATAACTAGCCTGGCCATAAATACTGTTACATAAAAACTTGTCTTTTTTTCAACTTATTAATTATTTTGAATTTGGAACACGTATATTATTTTAAAAACCTTTTTCGATTTTGCGCCATTTCACATATTTTTTCGTGTTCATTACCAAATTACAATATGTAATGGGGTGTTAAAGAAAATAGTATTGCAGTGATCGCCTTGCACAAAGTGGGTATGTAGCCGTCGGTCATATTCCAGACACTTCAAAAGTTTGGTATCAGCCGTATGTTCTTCTGGTCGCACCTGGTCACAAAGCACGAACTACCCAAGCCTAGCTTGAAACCAGCCTTGCGGACTTTGTAACAGCTGAAGACTGGCCCTCATCTAGCCCAGATCTCTACCCTTAGACTTCAAATTATGGTCAGTTTTAGAGGATATGGCCTGCTCTAAACGACACGGCGACATTGAGTGTCTTAAAAAATCTTTGGAGCTAGCAATGGCGAAATTTCACTTGGAAACAGTACGTAAATCCATAGATTCGTGGCCAAACAGATTAAAAGTCTGTATAACAGCCAAAAGTGGCCGTTTCGAATAGAATATTTTTTTTATTTTTTTGCTGAGACTTTAATAAATATGTAAGTATAAATTTTAATAATATTACGTTACTTCATTAAAAAAAATGCATTTTCATTTGTAACAGAACTTATGGCTGGACTAGGATAACTTAGGACTACAATAACTTTATTACTTCGCTCTAATACTCTGAATTTGGCCCTGTATCAACTGGATAAAAGAGGTAAATTCATTGTTAGTTCGGTTTGGTATTTAAATGTTTTGTAGCTACATTTTTTTTGTTTTTTAGGAGCCATTGGCAGCTAGCTTTTTCAATATTTTTTTCTTAAACTTTTCTATAACAAACAAATGTAATATCTTATTCTTAAGGTACCAGTCATTATCGTCTAATTTCGGTCATTGGTTGAAGACTAGTATATCTAAAAGATTAAACCTATCGCTGTGAAGTAAACGTTTCCATAAAGGTATCAAGCGTTCGATACCGGGTTTATCATTTTTTCTAAAAGTATACGAACGTAGCTCTAATAATAAGTTAGATTCCGAGTTCTTATGGTTATATGTTAACTTAAAGCAATGTTGTTTATTACTTGTCCGACACAATGGTCACGTTAAACTCTAAAGAACGTTTAAATACCGTGCCAGCTTTAGAAAATAAGTCGTAAATAAGAAACCGTTGCTCATCATTCCGTGAAACACAAACAAAATAGACAACACAGACGAGGCAGACAAAATAAGAAGTGAGATTTCATAGTCTCTAGAAAGTGTTACATGTAGGTATTATAATTTTTTTGCACTGTCATGTTCGGTCAAGCCAAGTCAGGATGAACGATGAATCTTCAATAAAAAATTATACAAACCGCAACAGTGCTTGTTTGTAATTTGGTTTATAAATAAAATATTTAAAACGTTAATGGTGGTTTATATCGACCGAGATATTTATCATCATTGATTTTTATTTTTTTACTGAATTTGCTAAAATTGCCATTAATTATGTGCAGTAGGCACGCTTTGAAATTTTCGAGCGTCTGCTCAGAACGTTCGTGGGAACGTCTTTTAGATTTTAGATAAAAGATAGGAATCGAGATGGAAACACGCATGGTCATTATCTGTCACGCTGGATTATACTATAATTGGATCTGTCTATATTAGACGTATAAAGATATTTTATAGAAGGTACGCGGGTTCATAGGTCTCTAAAGTGAAAGTCGGCTTCTGTGAAGTCTACGAACATACATAGTTTGAGGTCGGAAATTTTTGTGATTGTAGGTGTAATCTTCAAACCAAATCTCGAGTTACCATTTAATTTTATTACTTGTTCAGTTTTAGTTTTCCAAATTGTTATTGTGTTATATCGGTAGGCAACGGCTTAGCTCTCCCCTGGGATTTTTGAGAGCCATGGGCGACGGTAACCACTCACCATCAGGTGGGGCATATGCTCGTCTGCCTAAGCGGCACGGGCAATAAAAAGTATTATAAATTAGCGTTTCATTTACCTGTTTCAATAACTTCGTCGGCTATACAGCACGTCAATAGTAGTACACCTAAAACTACGATATGCACTATGCGGTTCATTGTCACACAACACTTCAAATCATAAATACGATATTCAAAATATCAGTGTCGAAGGGGCAAGTGCAGATTGGGCTCGAGCAGCGGACACGCGTTTCAATTGGCGAGCTCGGCCGCAATAAAGCGGGTTCGGCGGTCCAGGGAGAGCGGGACTCCGCTACCGGCCTTCCAGCTTCCGGAGCGCCCCGCGTCTGACGTCACTCCCGATGATCCACATCGTCTACCCAACAGACAGCTCACCGTTTACGTAAGGTAAATAATCAAATTATTGATTTGTAGGGTCATACCAATTGGGTCAACGTTACAGTTAATTTACGTGCATGCATGTTTATTACATTGCATTTTGGAAATGTTTATTGTGATGCATACAATTCGTAAGCGAACATCAATAACAAAACAGCAATAGCAGCTGTAAAGGATATTTAACGATTTAAAAACCTCACTGCCACTATTTATAATTATTTTTGTAAAATGATTTTTTTTTTATATTAAATTATTATTGTATACATTTATATAGTTTTATTGCTTAGTTGGGTCGAAGTAACGGTCACCGGAGCTCATAGGCTACAACGTAAATGCCGCCACCCACCTGAGACATGAGTTCTAAGATCTGTTTTTACAGTACAATGGCTGCCCCACCCTTCAAACCGAAACGCATTACTGCTTCACGGCAGACAAATAGGCAGGGTGGTGGTACCTACCCGTGCGGACTCACAAGGCGTCCAACCACCAGTAATTACACAAATTATAATTTTACGGGTTTGATTTTTTATTACACGATGTTATTCTCTCACCATGGAATTCTATCGTGAACCTATCTATCTACCAATGTTTCTAATCGAATACATACTTAATAAAAGTATGTAATTTCAATACAAAAATTGGTATCCGCCTGCGGGATTCGAACACCGTTTGCTTCGCTTGATACGAAAGCACCGGGCGTCATACCTTTAGCCACGACGACTTCAAGACTTGGATATTATTATTTATTTATATTCAGGGACATGTAACAATATGCTTCAAACCTCTAAATGCCCAATCATAAAGCATTTTTTTTAAACATTTGGATTATTTATGTATATTTTTTTATTGCCCTTGTAGGCAGACGAGCATACGGCCCACCTGATGGTGAGTGGTTACCGTCGCCCATGGACTTCAGCAATGCCAGGGGCAGAGTCAAGCCGCTGCCTACCACATAATTTAGCTAGCCTATTGACTTTTCTTGCATTGTGCCATTGCACAATAAATTTTCGAGCGTTTGTTTAGCTGAGATTTGTAAAGTTGGCGGGATAATTTAAGGGCTATCAGATTCTTCATCACTCTATTTAGTTCACTTACGTACTACATCGAAGGTTGTATTAACTGTAAAAATGTTTTAATTAAAAACCATTTCAGAATAAAATATATTTTAATATGTTGGAAAAACTTATCGCATTCTAAATATTAATAGTTGCTGGGCCGTATGCTGATAGCGTGGGTCAATAAGTAACATACTTATTTATCAAAGTCTCTTTAAAGATTGTACAAAAAACGCGGCTAAAACTGCTATCACGATACTACCTGTGACTCCCACGATGATTTTTTTGTTTTTACGCTTTTTAGTATCAGACGTGAGTACCTGAAAAAATAAATATATCTGCTCATATAAATTTAGTATTATTACGTGCATTTTCTTGTATATTAGGATATCCTTTATGCTCAATGAGGTTGCCTAGTTTTAGGCTCGATTTCCGCCATAGTGGAGAGATCTGCATAGGCAAATAGATATTTTCCCAGTGGTACAAGAAAATAGTCAAGCGTACTGTCACGCGACGTTAGTAATTTTTTTTTAGACAGACGGGCAAAGGAACTCGCGCCCACCTGGTGTTTAAGTGATATAAGAAGAAAGTCGTATTTAAATGTGCGAGTACATGGTTTCACCAGTGAATCCCTTATGCAACCTCTTCAAAACCAGAGTAAGTAATGGGATGGTGCTATTATACTAGGCCTATTTGTTTTTTTCATTAATATTTTATGGAGTGACTGCTCATCAGATTTATACGTCATCGAGGTCGGCGGACTTTTTGGAAGAGACGAGACGGTGCTCGTATTTCGTTTCTAACCACAAGGTAAAAGAGCGAAAGTTTAAGACGTGAAGTTTAGAGAGAACTGCCTGTTTTTCTCCAATCTACTAATACAGTAGTGTTATTTTATACTTACCTTTAGCCTTGTGTGCAATGCGATTTCCATTGAATTTAAAATCGTTGTCAGTTCACTCAATACTGCCTGTGCCATATTCGAGGCGTACTGATCACGGTATATCAAACAGTCTGTAATATTCTTAGTTTTCTTCAAAGCTAACGTGTTGGCCATTATACTCAAGTATATTCTGTACAGGTGCTCAGAGCTTGCTTCCAATATATCAGCAATTTCAGTTGGAATAATACCAAAATCATTTCTCGACCTGTCAATTTTTCACATGGTTCTTGTTAATATGAGATGACAATCATGTTCATAGTGCTGCTTATTATATTTCAGGTCGAATCAGAAGAGTTTTAGTAAAAATTCAATTTTACAGATTCAAGTATAGAATTTTGGTGAATTAAAAATTTTCATCTAAATAACTAATTATATTTCACAAATGTTCCATTTGAACTATTGAAGAAATTTTCTTAAGAGACTAAAAATAATATTTTGAAAATTAGAAACTTTATTTCACTGTGTCTTCTTTTGTATCTTGCCCTTATCTCACTGGATAGTATGAGAAAGTTAACATGATAATTAACAGGAGCTGTAAAGATAATATAGTCAGAAAACGGGGAAAGTAATGGTTACACCTTTATAATGATCATTCGATAAACTGGTTTATTACATCCTGATATCTGATTTCACATGTTCTATTAAGAGTGCAAAATACAAGGACAAGAAAATGCCTATGTTAATATTAAGCTTGGTATAATTTCCCATGTACACTTTATTTATTCATTACAGTTCGATACTAAATAGGGTTATTGGTAAGTCAAGGTGTTCCAGCCAGGATAAGATAGAAGGGCAAAATTGCTACAAAGGACAAACCCGAAATCCATACAAACTTGGGCCTGGCGTTACAGTGCTAGAATTTGGGCATAACTTACAATACCTAAGAAGGTTTCATGAGCCCAATTTTCAGGTCTCCCAGCAATGGCCAAATTGGTAAAATCAGACAATGTTTACATTTTAGGTTATGTTTATTGTTCGAGATATTTTAATAAAAACGATATTTTTGAGGCTGTTTCCTACTAAAGATGAGTAATTTTTTACGAAACCTGTTGCAGCAACAGGTTGCTTTAAAATAAAAATGGAACCTGTTACGAGAAATCGCGCGTTAGGTTGTTTACGAAAACGAACGAAAGCCAAAAATTAAAAACAACGTAATGCGAAACGCGCTGCGCACGAAATGATTTTTTTAAGGGATTTTATGACCTGGTAACTAAGACCTTTAGGTCAGTCTTATTTTAATTTTAATGAAAACTTTTTTATATGAAAAACTATATTTATATGATAACCTTTTTTATATAAAATATAAATCATTACGTGCTCCCATATTATCTCATCACATTTCATTTCATTTTATTTCATGCCTTTTTTATTTTTATTTTTTATTGCTTAGATACCCATCGACGAGCTCACAGCCCACCTGATGTTAAGTGGTTACTGGAGCTCATAGACATCTACGACGTAAGTGCGCCACTCACCTTGAGATATAAGTTCTAAGGTCTCAGTATAGTTACAACGGCTGCCCCGCCCTTCAAACTGAAACGCATTACTGGTTTACGGCAAAATCCAAAATATCTTCAGTTGGCAACATTAAAGATAACATAACACGATTTGATACATTTGTGTTTTTCTATGGCATAGTCACATTAATATAAAAATGCAAAACTACTCTTTCATGCTATATTTAATGTTGTCAGTTGTAGATATTTTGAATTGCCGCCATTATAAGTAGTTGTGTCACGATTCGATGGCCATACTCTATTTACATTGATTAAAATACCTATAAAAACAGTCATTTATCCTAAAGCAAAAGAGTATTAATTATTTTTTACACTTGATTTCCACTAAATCGATCCTATTTTATGGATGTTCTAATTCTAATCCGCACGTTTGTGGAGCTAGTTACGTATATTGAAATAAGTGTTGCAGATGTTTACAAAGATTGTTTAAAACAAAAAATTGAATTCAACTTATTTTCTACACTTGGCCATTGTCAATGAAGCTAAGATTTCAATAGGTTAATCAAGCAAAATAGACGAATTTTTTGGTACATATCCCATTCGTGTAACGCTTAGGCCCAAAATGGGGTTTCTCCTTTATCTCTCTCGATATATGGCAGATAGTTAGCATTTTTTTATATATGTATTTAAGAAATAGCAAACAAGTTAAATAAGTCACTCACTCTATTGAGAACTCTTCATAAATAGGTAAATTTTTTATTTCTTCCAATAACTTCTTTCTGATGTCATCATCATCTAAGCCTAGTTTTATGAGGTCTTCATTTGTTAATTCTATAAGAGTACTTTGTCCTATATTGCGCTTTCTAAAATATTTATACATTTAATTAAAAAAAGAAAACAAATATTTTTTTACTTTACACAGTCAAGAGCAAGACCATTAAATACACTCTACAGTTATACAGTTACAAACATGAGTTCTTAGCAAACTGCGAAGTTGGGTTAGTTATATGAACATTAAATTATGTTATTTGTGGTTTCATATGAATTGGATTATTTAGAAAAACTGAAAATGGTAGCAATTTGTTTCCAGTCTCAAATCTTTTAGTTGCAAAAAACTAAATAATACACTGCATTAAATGAAGCATTTTAAAATTTATGAATTAAATCTATTATCACATAGTAAAACTTTTATGTTTTTTAAAAGAATTACATTTTTTTTTTCTATATTTTCCTTATCTTTGCTTAAAAGCATTTTCAATGAAATACATTTTTAGAGAGCGATTTTTTTAAAATTTGCTGAACTTCCTTTGAATTTTAGTTAGACTTTAATCTAATTTTTTTTATACCGAACTAGTTACTTCTTTTTAAGAAAATAATAAGTTTTACTGGGGGAATATGTGCTGTTACTTTGATATTAATTAGTTGCGAAAACTTACTTGAAAATCTTAATATATTTAGTTGCACCTAAGCCCGTCAATAACGCTGCAATCGTCACATCGAACTCTGTCGGATCTATCTTGCCAGTTGTGGATAACGCTGCTATTTCTGTGTCTTCGATCATTGTCCGGATTTTAGGATTCCGGGCTTTAATTATACCTAGCTAGCCTAGCTAGCCTTAAACATCAATTTTTTAATCCAGAGAATAGTACAAATTAATTAAAATGATATTTTTCTTAATGTATAAATGTACGTTATTTGCAATAAGAAAAAGATCTTCGGAATCCTTTTTCGTGCAGTTCATAACCTTTGTGTTTCTTTTCTTTGTCTGTGTCTGTTTATGTTTTTTTTGACTAATTTTTTTGTTCTTTAAATAGGCAAACGGAACGCAGGCAATATAGCCAAATTTTTTATCATAACAGCTGAAGACATATTTGTTGTATAAAAAGTGATATAGAATAAAAGTCAATAAAATGAAAAATGATTCAGGCGGAATAAGATCAACACCTTATAAGACTGCAGTGGGGACCTCATATTCATAAATTGGCGAGTAAGCTCAGCCCTGCAGCATACGCAGTAAAAAAAAATGAGAATGTTAACAAACGCGAACACGGCTCGTTTAGTTTATTTTAGTTACTTCCACAGTGTCATGTCCTATGGAATTTTGCTATGGGGCAATGCGGCCGATGTAGAAATGATATTTATTCTACAGAAAAGAGCTATACTTGTTATTTATAACATGCACTCAAGGGAATCCCTGAGGGAAAAATTTAAAGAAATTAAGGTTCTCACTATGCCACCCCAGTACATTTTTGAAAATTTGATGTATGTTCGTAAACATATTGAGGAGTTTCTTAATAAGTCGGACATACATAATAGAAATACTAGGAACAAACACAAGCTTGTTGTGCCGATGAGTAGGTTACATAAGATACGAAATTCATTCGGGTGTTTGTCTGTGCGCCTGTACAACAAAATCCCACAAGATGTTCAGAATCTACATATACATAGGTTTAAGGAAACTATTAAAGAACATCTGTGCAATAAAGCTTACTATAAAGTCAATGATTATCAGAATCTAGAAGATTTCACAAGGTGGGAATTAGTTGCTCGCTCCGGGCATTTCAATATTTCAGTAATTGTTACGTTCTAATACTCATTGTAAAAATGAATATTTGAAAAAAAGAAAAAATATAATATTAAAAAAAAGACATGTCCGCCGAGTTTCTTGCCAATTCTTCTCAGGACGGAGGCTAGTTTTTGTGAATTGGCGGTAGTTCTTTTTGACGTTCAACAAGTATGTACTTTCATTTCTGTTGTATAAATATTTTTTTGATAATATTTAATATAAAAAAAAAAGACATGCCCGCCGAGTTTCTTGCCAGTTCTTCTCAGTTCATTAATCCTATTAATAATTTGCCAGTGTTATTTATTTATTACCATACCAGTGAGTCAGCGCGGGTAGAAATACCTACCCACGCTGTCACATAATAACGCTACCACTAGGCTATCAGAAATTTTTACTTATTTCTACCGCTAAGCAATATTTCAAAAGTGCCTGTTTGAAAGGCGAGTAAACTATACAATTGAGACCAAAATCTCATATCTCAAGGTTAGTGGCGGCATTCAATTTGTGATGTCTATGGGATCCGGTAACGACCAAATACCAAGTGCACCGTATGCTCGTTCATGCGTTTAGGCAATAAATAAATAAAAGAAAAGTGATTAAGGGACGTTAATTTAGTGAAATATGGGCGAAAAAATATATGCCACATAGCCGCTTAAATTGCCAAAGCAGCGAGAACTTAACATGGCGTTTAGTCGAGTCCATCCAACTTGCCTTGATTTGGGTCTAATTAAAGGTGCGCCAGTTACAAGATGCTGGCATCCGGTAGCGAAATGTTGAAGCCACATCAACGAACGATGCCAGCAGCAGGAACAAACACTAGTAACAGTGAAATGAAATTGACAACTAATTTTCCTTATTTTGATTTATTAATATACTATAATACCTCACGTACCGCGATCAATTAATAAATTTAATTTCTATTATCACACAACTACTCTCAAACAAATAAATAAGTAACTAAATTTTCTGTAATTAGATTTATATAAATGCGTTTTTCACTGGATAAACTTACTAACGTAGGAATCGAATAGCCTTTAATAACTATTGCGTAAAATTATTACAATAACAAAATGTATACTTTAAAATATTTGTTTAAGATGTAATGATTTAAATTATTAATGTATAATACTATATATAGGTAATGTTAATCTAAGAAATAATCTAAGTAATATCTGATTGTCCGACGACAGTTTTCGTGTTTTTAAAGCTCAATTCAAACTTTCATTTCAAATTTTTCCCTCGTTAACATTAACATTAATGTTGTTAATTCATCCTTTCTTAACGCTATATTTACTTATTTAAACAGTTAAAACTTTGCCTAAACCAATTAACTCTTATCCGATATCTTAACTTTGGTTATAACACCCATTTTAAACGTTACAATTTTGCATTGTTAAAATTTCCTACGTGCAAATTAATTATCGCGTTTTTTCATACCATTTCAGTATGCAAAGGTTGCATATTAAATCTGATAATCTAATTTTACTTATAATTTTAAATGATTACAGTCAATCTAGTTATACGTGTATGTACATTCGTCATTCGAATACGAGTCATATTGCTAGAAAGTAAATTAAGGTGTCAAATTGTCCACAATTGCTTTAACTGCTTGCCAAGTTTCGCGAGCCGTTGATACAATTTGCGATCCAGGTAGTAGAAAGCCGTAAGGTCCAAACGAATCTCGCAAGTCAACGTGATAGGAAAACTTGATGCCAGCCCGAGCCTTGGCCCAATCATGAGACATCCCAGACGCAGGCTGCCGCAAATCTGCCACAGTGCCCAGCTGAAAATAAACAAATTAAATAATGAAAGTACAATGCAGCCCGATCGTTTGCGAATGTGTTAAGTATGAAGAATTAGCTCACCTGATACTTGGTACCGAATAAGTCGGAAAGCGCCGTTGTTGCCAATTTTCCCATTTCCATGAGTATTCCATCATCGGCGAAGGGCGCGTGGGCTTGGGAACTTGGTACTAGCCAAGCTTGGGTATAGGCATGCAGAGATATAAAAACCTGAAGCAAAAAGTATTGAAACTAACTATACTTGGCATGTTTTTATTCAGTTATAACAAAATTTTAAATTAGTCATGGTGATGTAATATTTTGTGATTTTTAAAGTTACGTAGAAAAATCACAAAATTCTTAGGCTCGTTTAAAAATCTCACTTTAAAAATGTTCGCAGTAATCTAACAGTAACGAACGTACTAATCTAATTTGATGTCGCGAAATATGCCGCTTTCCGACGCAATTTCTCTATTTGACGTGCGGTTTGCGCTCACGGTTTTAAACCAATGATATATTGTCATACTTGCTTACTTGAGTCTCGAACCTCCATAGTCAGGTCAGATTTCTACTTTGCGGGCCTAACAATACTAATAACTTTTAAACGGCAAAACTATTTGTAATTTTGTGCTTTTTTTCCCTGCCTATTCGCTGACAACCTAAGGGTCTTTTCCAGCTTCTCGCCGTGGTAGGTGAGCTCACGCGCTCAATCTGAGAGAATTTACTAACACCAGC
Source organism: Bombyx mori (assembly GCF_030269925.1). Classification (NCBI taxonomy): domain Eukaryota; kingdom Metazoa; phylum Arthropoda; class Insecta; order Lepidoptera; family Bombycidae; genus Bombyx; species Bombyx mori. Next base: position 9,125,907 of record NC_085116.1, on the reverse strand, counting down.
CCTACCAAGAGCAGTTCTTCGCAGAACCTACTACCGAATCAGAATCACGACCCACTGTGATTATCCACCGAAAAACTCAGTGGTTTGTATTTTGTGCACTCATGATTTTAATTTTAGAATTAAACACAACCCACAGCTTTATATTTTTCATATAACATTATTAAAACATTTTTGTCTCTCACTTATTCTCATTTTCGGAGATGATTAAACGAAAATACTAAACGATAAGGTCCAGGCTACGCGAGGAAAAGTCTTGTCTTTAATCACACAGCGAATGTATAAGAAGAAGGTTCCAATTTTCCTACTCTCGAAGCGGAAGACAATGAATTAGTGTTTACTCAGAAACTGCGAAGGGTGGGGCAGCCGTTGTAACTATACTGAGACCTTAGAACTCATATCTCAAGGTTGATGGCGGCATTTAGGTTTTAGATGTATATGAGCTCTGCTAACCACTTAACACCAGGTGGGCTGTGAGCTCGTCCACCAACATATGGAATAAAAAAAAATGCAGAACAGGATCTGCGCTAAGAGAAGCCATACCGAATAATATGACGTTATTAATAGCGACAAAAACGTTTGAATGGACTGAGGTTTCCGCCAGTTACCAAGAGGCCTGTTCAATGAAATATTCCAGATTCGACGCTTTAGGAATTTAACATATCAACGCGTTCATTCTGTCGGATATTCTTAAAGAATGTGAATGGCTGTCTTTTCGTATTTATTTCATCATTCATCCTGTCAGATATTCCCATAGAATGTGATTGGATATATTAACGTATTTAGCACACGAGTGTTGATCAATCACAATATTAGACTAACTTAAATGAAACGTATGTACGTCTGATGTTATACTGCCAAGACCAGATTTTTAATCTTTCTCGATTACAAGTAAAAAACCACAAGTAGCAACCATAATATTGTTTAAATTTTTTAATTAAAATTGTTACTCAGTCTTAATTTTTAAAAAATATAACATCATAAATTTCTCCAATAGAAATTTAAGGAACACTAATCTTAGCATAATGTAAAAATAAATTCTGAGAACTCAGAATATCTCAGACGACCGGTAGTGTTATTAAGTATGTAGATGAATAAAATTATGTATATTAGCGCGTGCTCTGACTGACGATAGAAATGAAAGACCTGAGCTAATACAACGTTCCACATTTCTATGCGATTTTATTTCTTAAGCATTTAAATATTTATTAAAAAAACGAATCCAACAATATAAAATGACGATAAGGAACTAGAAATCATTAGGTACGTACTTTAACATTTTCTCAAAACCATCTTACTTACTTCCTACTTAAAAAATTAAGATTTATATAATAAGTATCATAGTTATCTTTCGAGTATAATCAAATACAAATGCAATTACAATCTAATAAGCTTATTGAAGAAACCTGAACTTAACACGAAAGGACTTCAAGGAACTAAGATAACAAGATTTTACAATTTGCATTACCCGAAGCTTGGCACAAACATTGAAATTTTAATACCTTAGGTTGAAGATGCCGAAAATAATTAATTTATTATTTAAGCTAGTATACTTTAAAGCCGCGTGAAATCAACGACCATTATTAACATGAAATCACACCCATAATAATAATACTATTGCTACATAAGTTACATTAAAACCAAAAATCATTTCTTTTAAATCTATAATATACCATGTGAAGGCCAATTATTATTAAGTATCAAATTGGTGAGACCAACAAAAGAGAATGGCAATGATATAATGGAAATTACTTTAATTTGTCCTCGATGCTCTGCAAGAAATTCTGAAACAGCCCGCGTCTCGGGTTCACTGAACGGATGGGGCCCAGCGTAGTTATCTGAGCAAGGATCCGTCGAGGAGTCTTTCTCGCCCCAATGGTAGTCCCAGTTGCGGTCTGCATCCACACCCACACATTCAACTTGACCCCAGTTCCATGGAAACCTATTTTATAACACGAGAAACGAGTTTGAATTTGATTGAAAATTTAATACACTATACTAATTTTCACTAGCCATAACTAATTACAGAAGTAGTACTATTTAGATTTTCCTTCGACCAACAAACAATGTATGGAGAAAGCATGAGTGTTTCTACTTTGTTTTCATTGCAATACACACATGCACTTAAGTATATATTTTTTGTGCCACCGTTTGGTATTATTCAAATTAAACATATTATAGTTACATAAGATTGATTTCCGTTGTTTTAAGTTAGAAAAAAAAGGCACTTCAATTTGACATGTTCATGCTCTAATGGAATTATGATTGCACCGATCATGAATTTATTGCTCTGTCTGTATGGAATGATGATGCCTCATCTGATACTAAATGTTTATCGGAGCCCATAGATGAAGCTATTTGAAAAGAGTTTCCCGATATAAGTATATAAGCTTTATTATTCAATTTGAGGACAGAGAGTAGAGAACAGGAGAATGACAAAAGAAAGAAACGACTTGTTTGTTAAAATATTGTCCAATCCTTTAACTTTAAGATAAAAAATAAAACCAATACACGGATGTTTAGCATAAATAATGCACTGTGACAGATGGTCTTTATTTAACGTAACTTGAACATCTTGTTTCAGACGTAATAATGTGTTTTTAATAACTGTAGGTACGTTAGTATAAAACCGTGTTCATGCAACGACAATGACATTATATTGTCGTTTATAGAGGCATCGATTCAATGTGTTCACGTTTTATATGAAAGGAATTTTTTTCTTGAACTTTCTCAGAGGAAACTTGTATTGTTCCATGACGGCGTGTCAGACACGCTTTTGAGATGCACTAAGATAAGGTAGGTACTAAGCGAATTATGCATAATCACTTCACATGGAAAGTAACCAAATATTCTTAATGATGTTGTTTGTGGGTACGGACTTTTCCAAGTACACCAAGCTTGTTCTTAGACTTTCTATCGTGTAATAAAATCTGATTGATCGGAAAACTAACTGACTGTTTGATTGAGGTATATTTTTTTTACTTTTGACTTTTAACTTAACTAACAACAACAACTTTAGTTAACTAAACAGGTTCTGTCGTTACGTGTAATTGTAGATGTGTGAATGGCCTACTGGAACATTTTATTAAAAGTACATAAAGTTTGTAGCTTGATGAACCCAAAACTCGGTTATTAGTGCCAAATTAAATTGTTACAAAATTTCACTTTTCACTATTAACATCGGATTCGAACAAAACCGTTATGTCAGCCTTGAACTTGTTCGTGAACTCTCGTCATTTGTGTTTATCGAACATGCAGAATTTGTTATAGCTTTATAAGATTACGGATAGGATGGAAAAACGTTCCCCTAACATCGCTGATGTTCATGATTAACAATGAAGACTCATCAGTAAATGGGCTATAAGCTTGTCTAACTATATTTACAAAAACAAAACACATGATCAAAATTTTTTCAACTAACAGAAGTCGCAAACGATATTCTCATTTCGTCCTAGGAAAAAATCGCCAATAAATTCACATTAAGCACACACGCCCTAATCATAAAACAAATCTGTCATTTAGAAATAATTGTTGCACTAATTTATTAAGTTAATAATAATTAATTAAAAACATACATTAATAGTACTAAATACACTTTTTTATTTATTGCTTATATGGGTGGACGAGCTCACAGCCCACCTGGTGTTAAGTGGTTACTGGAGGCCATAGACATGTAGGTACAACGTAAATGCGCCACCCACCTTGAGATATAAGTTTTAAGGTCTCAAGTACCTATAGTCACAACGGCTGCCCCACCCTTCAAACCGAAACACATTACTGCTCCACGGCAGAAATAGGCAGGGTGATGATACCCACCCGCGCGGACTCACAAGAAGTCCTACCATGAGTCGAGTTGTTTTGAGTATTTTTTTAGTCTGTGTAGTGTACGCTTTATACGATTACCGGCTTAAACTTATTGTTATATAATTATGAAAAGTTTTCACTGACCAGCCAACGAAGTAGTCGTCAGAATGATCGGGGGAGCGTGAACGCGTTTTGCTCCATAGTCGGTCATGCGTGTGCGAGTGTTCATACCCGTCTGGGTTTAACACTGGCATTATATAGAAGTCAGCTTGCTTTAGTACTTCTAAGTCTGCTCCTATTATTAGAAAGCATGTCATTTCGTACAATATGTATTATAATAATTGAAGTCCAAATTTAAAATATCTCTATATTTTACGAAGCAATGTAACAAACGTTAAGCATTCTACATATGTGCGACCAAGCTAGTTATTATGCGCCATGTGCAGGTCAGGCGAACATCGAGTCAAGTATAGTACAGTACAGTACAGTACAGTACAGTATAGTGCAGTACTTCGAATACTAAATATGTATCACTGATCAGCGATCTAAAATCGAATCTGGTCCCCAGCGAACGGTTACTAGATTAATAAATCACTAGTCCAAGAAATCGATTAAGTGCTTAAAAACCTACAGTAGAAATAAACATTGTTCGAAGTAATTTAAAGTGCAATACGGACTCTTAATCTAACCTAAGCCTTTTTCTCCTTCAACAAGAGTGTGGATTATCCATGTTGCGACAGCCGGTGCTATCCACTCCCGAGCGTGAGTTCCTCCATCGATCCACACAGCTGGTTTCATATGGGACCGAAGCTTCCATTTCTTTTTATTTGTTTTATTTCCAGATTCCTTCATCTGATTGTCATTCGATACCGAGATCTAACAAAATGAATAAAATGTGTAAAATTGAAAGTAAGACTAAATAATATTAAAATGTAGATAGTATTTACATAATATCATATAAAAAATACAATTGAAATACCTTAACAGCCACTAAAGGAAGACCTTCGGAAGAGCGACCGAGAGGAATCAGTTCTATTACATCGGAATGAGAATGTTGTAAATACTCCAAATAACGTAATATGTCGGCGTAACGATGATAACGTCTCCAGGTCATCGGATGTCCTCGAACTTGTTCAAGTTCTATTCTTTGTTTTTTTGATAAACGTGGATTTTCGTAGGCGATGGCTTTCTGCAGAAAAAAAAATTTAACTTATGTAATTCACACGCTGTACCTATCTAAATATACATATATCTATAAACAGTTTGGTATAGTTAGTTACCTGCAAGTCCCAAATAACTACATCGTAATCTATCTGCGATGATTTTAACTGTTCTTTGACGTCTTCTAGTAAGTCTGAGGGTACGACTAAATCCGTAGTGCCATTCAGAGAGGGTGGAGTCCACCACATTATACCAGAACCTTGAGCTTCTTCTTGTAAATCTAACATTTCTTGAACCTTCCATTGTACGTCTGGGTATGTTCGCAACAACTGATAACCTTTGTATGTCTTCTTCAAAGATTTCTTTGTTGGTTTCTTACCTAATGGTAAATTATAATAATTTTTAGAAAAAAAAAGAACGGTCACAGCTATTTTTGAATCTCTTCCACGCGCGAAATAGATAACGAAAAACAGCATTTTGATGAAAATAAACGCGCATTACCTGCCTCAAATTGATATTCAACTACTAAACAACGACTCGTCTAGAAAGCGTATGCTTTCCAATTTTCATCTCAATTGAATAAATACGCGCTAAAACACAAATAAAAAAACGGAGTACCTACAGATCATTTTGAATATTTGATATTGAGTGTATGAGTTGTATGAGTTTTTCCGCAGATGAACACGAAACACCTACTACACGAAATACCTATAAACGAAGGCAGAACTCACAAATCCCTGTGTTAAGTAGTTTCTGTATCTCATACACACTACAATGTGAATGCTGCCACACACCTTGAGACGTGAAATCAAAGTCTTATTGTATGGCTAGCCTATCCTCGGAATCAGAAATGGGCAAGTGTGGTGGTACCATGTAGGTACGTCCTATCATCACTAACTGAAGTATCTTACCAAGAGTTATTACCGTGACACAAAGACGTAACCTATCGCCTATTATAAGCGATAATGTGCTTACACGCTGGGCGGAGGCTGTCATCTGGTAAATGCGCGCCACATTGTATGTAACATGACATGACTCTTTGAATGTATGCATCAAGTGCGGTCATCAACGTGAACATCTAATGATTCACCCTTTACGAAAAGAAAGTGAAAAGATATAATGAGGATGCTTTCGTTTGGAAAATTCTTTTGTGTGGTTCTTTAAGATTTTTTTAGTTAACCTATTATTTATTCGCAGTGTTTTTAATGTTCGTACTCTCTTGAGTAGCCATTAAGTAAACGTACCTACTGTAATGAAGAAATTACAGATTATTAAAAACTAAATACAGACGTACATTTAAATAAAAATAGAATTAAATAATTAGGCTAGAACAGCTGAAAATTATATATGAATTATAAGTTTTGGAAAATTTAACTAGAACAATATTATCATATTTTATGTTAACGAGGCTCCGCACTGTTTGATGTAGTGCATTGTACTTACTTGTACTGAGTTCGCTGGCGTAGGCACCATCGTTTTCCTCCGATTCAACAAGGGTATGGAACCAGCTGGGCGCAGGCGTGAGCGGCTCTGGTGTGGTTGTCGTTGGAAAAATATAATTTGGTTTTTTGGCTTTTACCGAACCTTGGAACCATCCGCCGTCTCCGCCGAACCATGAAGTTTTTTTGTTCACAAACCAATTGTATATATTTGAAAATATACCTGGAACTTTAATAAAAAAAAATACAAACAAAAATACATTCATACTTTATTATTAAATGTACCGCCCCCTACACACAAATGAACCATTTATTTTGCTATCGACATAAAAGAGAAACTTCACACACACACACACACACACGAAAACATTATATGTAGACAAAAATGTAGTCATTTTCCTTCTATGAAATAATTCTCATCGACTAATCGACTTGGTTTTCAGTTCACATCTAGCGTCTTGATAAAAGCAACTGATACATTTTTATGGAGAAACTTTTAATGTTAGTGGCACAGCGACTTATGAGACAGACAGAGGTGAGCACAGTCGCAACGAGACCACTTTGATGAACTGGTAAAACCGGGACCATAAATATAAACTACTAGAAAGAATACTATTATTTTCGGAGAATCTGTTTCACTTGTTCTTAAACTTTTAAAAATCATGTAACAACAATCACAAACACATACATGTTTGTTTTACATTAACCAATTTGAAAAAAAAGGAGGAGTTTATCAATTCGACTATTTTTTTTACCTCAGAACTTTTATCTAGTTAGCACAGTTACACACAGCTACAGTAACAGATTTTTATGATTTTGCTGCTTCTTATTAAAGCCGGTGTCTCTAATCCAATCTCATTAAAATTTCGTAACAATATCCAGATCTCACTTCGACTACGCTGATGATATTCGTATTTTATTTTGTCTTAGTCGGTTTGCTTTTTTTGCATTATTTATTATTAACTAAGATATTAAGCCTTGCTTTTGCTACAGCTGATGTTCAGGTAGCATCCGAAATGGTCTAAGTTTCGGTTGCATTATATTAACGACTAGCTTGTTCTTCAGATCAAAACACGTGATTGCGTGGCGGTACAAGCAGTCAGCATTACGCACAGGGCCCAACAACATCATCAGCATTCAATTTGGGAAGTTGACGAATATAAACAGAAAAATAAATATTAATTAATATTCGTTAAGAGAACACGTTAGTCGAAGATAATATAAGACATTAATCAGATCCTTCTGAACCTGTATGATCATCTGTCCTGAACGAGGTCGTAAAAAATACAATGTAACATTACATCTCATATTAATGTTGAATTTTTATTATCACATTTTATAAAGAAAACATTTGGTGACATAAACCATTTTAATTATAATTCAAAGCAGATATTAATAATATAACCATCCCAAAGTGATGGTCTCAACATTACATAATACTCCTATCATATTATTCTGTTCTTAAAATGATTGGTCATACTTTATGGAAAGGTGTAGGTACTCAAAGCAATCTGAAATAGTCCGGCGGCCGTCTGGTGGCAATAATACGTTATTGTAATATGTAGGAACCATAGATCCCAATTTCCGTATAATTTTAAATAGCTTTCAAAAAGTAATTTAATTAAATTGAAAATTTCATTCATATATCATGGGAGGTCCCACATGTGAATGAGCATCAGTGACCGGTTGAGCGTTAATTTCGCCTGCCTAGTTACAAGAGCAGAGGCTCTTTCGAAGGTTCCAAAACAAAAACGAAATTCAAGACATGTCAATATATAAACAATTAAAGTGAAATGAAATTAAGCTTACAGAGAAAGGAAATTTGACGTGCCACGTTTCCGTGAATGATGTATGTAAACCACTTACATTATCGATTTCGTGAAAGTTAAAAAAAACTTTGAAGTTAATCTGTTAGTATAGAAACTTGTGCGTCATTAACTAATGGGTGTATGTACAGAAAAATTGATGTGCTTAATAATTAATTTTAATAACTGAACTGAAATGGCCCTAATCTGAATTAATTAAAATAGGTGTGCCCAAATAGTTTGAAACAAAAACAGGAAATTGATTTCTCATGCTAGGTTTGTTGCTAAAATGTTTTTAATCAATGTGTGACTTGAAACAGTCAATTCAAAATCAAGTTTGCTTTTTTGACTATTTTCAAATACTTTTTAGCATTTAGTGGGTCTATTGCCTTAGTCTTAATTTAACTGCTAGACAATATCGACTCCGAAATAAAATAATGCATACGTTTTACAATAAAGAACATTTTGTCTTCTTTTGGTACGAGAGAACCTACCGTTTTATCTCTAATACGGTTATGATTTTTAGTTGTATATAGAAAACAACAGTTTTCTCATAAACCTAAAGACATTTTAAAAGTAATTATTGGTTAACATACCTGCTTCTACTTGTAATTACGTATTGGAATTCATATTACTCATGTTTAATAATTTTGATAACTTAATTTTTTTTCAAACACGAATCCTACTGGTGGTGATACCTCTGGAGAGTCCGCGCGGGTAGATACCACGACCCTGCCTATTTCTGCCGTGAAGCAGTAATGCGTTTCGGTTTAAAGGGTGGGGCAGCCGTTGTAACTATACTGAGACCTTAGAACTTATCTCAAGGTGGGTGGCGCATTTACGTTGTAGATGTCTATGGGCTCCAGTAACCACTTAACACCAGGTGGGCTGTGAGCTCGTCCACTCATCTAAGCAATAAATAAAAATGAAAAAAAATCTTAATTTGTTTGATTTTCATTAAATTAGAATTTAATCTTTAAAAAATAACTTCTATATCACTTTATATAATAAAAAAAAAAAATATGTAAAGAATATTTTCAAAATATTGATGATGGAACTTTCATTCTTCACAAAAAATTATTCAGTTTTCATTTTAGTTTAACCTCACAACATCCGCCGTTGAACTTGTTCAATACTGGATAATGTTTTTAGTATAAGAAAATTTGGTGTCTAGAAAGGAACGTTTTGTTAAAAAACTAAATTAAGAGTAGCTTTGAAATTAGAAAGTGTTATAATACAATTTATCACAAAGCTCTTCTGCGAACGAATGCATGCGGTTGGGAAATTACTTTAATCGGTTACATTTGTCGGTACCTGACTGTCACAGGCCACCTCAATCATGGTCTTCTATAATACAACGATTTTATTGCGGTTTTATTCAACTCGATTAAGAAACCTCTTGACAATTTTGTGTGAAAATCACGGCGTATATAGTATTAATCTTCTAATTATTAACCTAGATGATAAACTGGCTTACGGTGGCTACTATGCCCGTGCACACCATAGCTAAAATGATACCACCGCCTTGCGTTGGAGTCTGGCGGGTCTGGACTTGAAATTGGAACGCATTTTGTTTCATGGAAAAAATAGGCAAGTATAGGATTGCAGTCCAAACCCGTGTATGTTTAGAAAACATAATATAATCTCTTTATATTTATGTAATTTTATAGGTACCTAAGCAGCTTAAGTTCTTACAATAGGTTACTTTAACATGGAAATCAACAATCACAATACGATTCCATTCTGTAACTGATCTTTTAAAAGATCACTCTAAAGTAAAAGCGATAAAGACGCAAAGTGTTGTATTACCTACTTAACTCCAAATTGTTTTTCATAGATTCTGTGTTGACTTGTGGTGGTTTGATTTAAATGAAAAGTAATCTATCTTTATATCTACTATCAAGACAAATTAAGGGAGAGTTAGGGAAATTTATAAAGTTATGATGTTTTCTAATAGGTGAGGAAATAGTGGCTTTAGGAGGATGAGGACGCTTACGTATACGCATAATATATGTCTAAGATCAGCAGACTATTAAAATCATTCAAAATCTATACTGGCTTCAAAAGTTTAAATTTAAAAAGAATTGTTCGCAAATAGACCAAATAAATCCATCTCGAACCCACCTAATAACCAACCTGATTTTGCGGGTTTCTTGGGAGTTTTTTTTTCTTTGACATCTTGAAAAAATGATGACAGCCACCCAGTACTTTTCGGGGGACATGTAGGTTTTTTTACTTTTGGAGCTTTGGTAGTTTTAAGCGGTGGTCGCGATCGACGAGTCGTTGGGGGCCGCTTTGTCGTAGGTCGCTTGCTGGAGGATGGCCGACGTGACGTCACAGGCTTTTTCGTGCTAGATTTTGAAAACTGATCGGCATGTAGCTCTGGAGATTCAACTATAACATAGTCTTCACTGATTTGGATCACAGGGCGCCTTGTGACCGTCCCTTGACTCACAACAGGAGCCTTTGTCACTATAAAGTTTGTATGACTCTCAATATTAATGTTTGTGGTTTTTATTATTTTTTTATCATCACCTTTTGACGTTTTAACCGTCACGTTCACTTTTGGAACTTTATTCCTTAGTATCACTTTAGCACTAGTCGTCGTAGGACGTAATCGCGGCGGAGGGGTTGTTTCGTAGGAGTCGTCATAATCATCCCACAGGGAATAGGAGTCCCCGGAGTCGGAGTAGTACATGTCGTCGTAAGTAGGAGGCGGGCGGCGAAGCGCCACCACGCACGCCAGCAGCGCGAGCAGCGCCAGGCGACGCGCCATGTGTCGAGCGTGTGCGCATGGCGAGGTGCGCGAGCACTGTACGTCCTGCTACCACGACCGCTGTCCGACCACCTTCCACTCTCATTATACGACGATTCGCTTTCATCGTGCAACCACCAGACTAACCTTGTTCTTCGACAAACACACCCACCTGTCACAGTACTGAATCTCGATCTTTCGATTGATTTATATCTACGACAAATATAATCACAAACACGTTGCAGGTAATTTTGTTGAATGTGAAGTGTCCTTCGTGACAAATATTTTCACATTTTAAAAAGTATTTGGTTTGACAATATGGAAAGCCATTAGTTTACACGAATTTTCGAAATGATAGAAAATTCTAGAATGAAGTATGTCTACAAAAATGGTGTACTAATATAGAAGATGCACCTTATATTACTTATTAAAAAGACTATGGTGGATAGAATTAGGACAAGCTTTAGATGAAATATTTAAAGCAAATTTCAGATGAACAGTATTTTTAAACTAAATTTTGGAAGCCAAACACTACTTTCATTACTTTAAAATACAACAATGTAAAATGTAAATTTAAACTACTTTAAGTTTATTATTTAAATAAGTTTACGAATCGTTGAACATAATAAAACAGCGCATGACCTACTGTTAGGAGACTATGAAATCAACCTACGAGTTGGGGAAACTTTGAAAATATAAAATTATCATGTGTCAGTAAGTAAATGTAAGGCAAATCATTTTTGATGCGAGTAATAAATTGTATTGAAGCGACGATAATGCATGACATCTAGTACAGGTGTATAGTCGGTTTCTCTCTGATGCTCTCGCTTCGTAAACACAATACGGGAATAACTGTAAAAAATAAATAACTGAGGAAAAAAAAGCTTATTAAAAACCATTTTAAAAAAATAAATTTGAATTAATTTGATTTTAAAGTAGGTACACTTTTGACCGACATTTTTAACAGATAAAATTGGTTGACATTAAATGTCTTGAATGACCATGATAGTAAATTATCTAATATTTCTGTAATTATAAATATTTATTTCGCAAGATAATTAAGGGTGATGGCGAAAAGAGCCTAGCAGGGGTGTTGGTTAATAAATTAATGAATATTTGTGAACGAATTGCGTCGTGGCTATTCTAACTTTCAAATTAAAACTAATTACTGCTCGCGGCAGAAAGAAACGATTTCATAAAATTATGCTATTATATTATTCATATATGTATATAACACCATTTTAGATAAAAAAAATATATTGCTTAGATGTGTGGACGAGCTCACAGCCCACCTGGTGTTATAATGGTTACTGGAGCCCATAGACATCTACAACGTAAATGCGCCACCCACCTTGAGATAAGTTCTAAGTTCTCAGTATAGTTACAACGGCTGCCCCACCCTTCAAACCGAAACACATTACTGCTTCATGGCAGAAATAGGCGGAGCTTATGTCTTACAAACTATTGTCTCACTCAATTCACGTTACGAGCCGTTTCAATTTAAATTAGTCCTATTAAATTTTTGCTTTATCCATCTGATCATTTTCGTTTTTACAGCTTAATCGTTTTATTTAGCTGTCCCACAAAGCCGACTGGATCGCACTCAGATGTTGTTCACTTTGCTTTGTTTCAATATACCGCCACAAAACAACTAATTATCCACATATACATATCTTAGAATACAATTAAAAAAACTCGTCTCAAGGTCAGTAACACCAGACGAGCCGAACGTCTGCTCTTCTACAAGAAAAAAAAACAGACAACGATCGCCTTTTCATAAAACCATTAAATCGTTTAGCTTCAGTGTACTTAGTGCGAGTTTTTTAACGTTCTCGATCGTGTAAAAGTTAACTCAAATTTGCATGCAGTTAGAGCAGCGTTGCTAGTGGAAACCGTAGGCAAACGTTCCAACTCCGTAATATTTTAGTTAACTTTTACGCTACCTGTCGAGAACGTTATAAAAATCGCACTAAGCTCACTGGTACACAATTGGCAGTATGAATCAAAACATATCCCAACAAAATTAACGTGTGAACTAAGATAAATTAGACAGCTCATTTTAATTAAGTCTAAAGGGCTCGCAACAGGTACAGCGAAATGTGAAACTCATGAACGTAATTTTCATTTTTAAATTAAGTGTACAAAAAAACCAAAACATTCCGAGGCCAAAATAACAGTGTCTGTATAAGAACTAGAAAGATGAATAGATTACTCGTATTAATAAATAATTAATAAAAACTGAACAAACAGTATGTATTTGTACATGTACATATATTGATGCAATCTTACAATATTTTACATTGTTAAGATTCGGATCCTTGTAATTCGAATACAAGTTAGATATTATATGCAGCATTTTAATTTATTAAATAGGTTGCTGTTGATAACGACCTGTGAAACTCTGCACAATACTGCAAAAAAAGTCCTAATATAATTATTATGTCTGTTATTGTGTATTTTACTGTTAGTAGGGCGTCTTATGCGCCCGAACGGGTAGGTACAACTACTGTGCCTTTTTTTATGATTGAAAGATTACTGGTGGCCCGGAGGCCTTTCCAGCTTCACCAGGACAGGAGTGCGAGCAAAGGCTCAGCCAGGAGGGGTGGGATTTGCTAACAACTGCCCGAGCGCCTCCGAAGGAGACCTAACAACTTAAGAGCAATTGCTTCGCGAATGAATCTACTACCGGATCGGAATTGCGACCCACTGAGAAGATCCGGCGAGAAACTCAGCGGGCTGATGCATGGGGCTACCGTGCCTATTTCTGCGGTGAAGCTTTAATACGTTTCGGTTTCAGTGGTGGGGCAGCCGTTATAAGCCGTTTTATAAAACTAAGACTGAGAGAAAACTATCTTTTTCATTCTCTGAATTCTAGAAGAGGCGTTGAGGTGGCTTTGACTTTGAATAAATGTTCTTCATATACAGTCAAACCTGGGTAAGTGAGAACTGGATAAGTAAGAAAACTCTATAAGTGAGAGTAATAGCAAGGACCCGTCATTTTAAGCTCCCAAAACCTCTATTAGCGAGAAACAGAAACCTCTGTAAGAGAGTCGTTTTTTCCTCATGGACCTCCGTAAGTGAGACTGCTACCTATCTATACCTCTATAAGCGACAGCCGAGCTTTATTTATTTATTTATATTATTTAGGAGGAACAAATGACAAAACAAATTACAAATTTAACATCTGCTATTTTATGACTCATTTTTAACTTTCGTGGAACTTCTTATCATTGTTTTTGTATGGTTTTCTCGTGAATATTGAACATATTCTATTTCGTGGAACTAAATAACTTTTTTAATTTATCGTATTCTTTTATCGCATTATTTTCGAATGGACACGTGTGCCTGTGTACCGTCCTGTTTGTCGGACTTACTCAGATTATCGTTAATCAATTGCGAAGGAAAGTTCTGTTCTGCATCATGTAAAAACGGAAAATTAAAGTACTGTCATTAAAGTCATAAACTTAAAATAGTGAATGCATTTGAATGCGGAAAATTGCGAATCGAAATTTAAGGGAGCATTAGCGAGAAACTCGGATTAGTGAGAAACCTCTATAAGCGAGAATGAGATTGTGCTCCCTTGAACTCTCGCTTATCCAGGTTTGACTGTATATATCAAGACAAATGACGGTATACATGTTTGCGCGATCTCGTAAACGTTTAAGACTAGCGGTAGGCAGCGGCTTGGCTCTGCCCCTGGCATTGCTGAAGTCCATGGGTGACGGTAACCACTCACCATCAGGTGGGCCGTAAGCTTGTCTGTCTAAGGGGGCAATAAAAAAAAAACATGGGTGTCATGAGCTCGCCTGTCTTCGCCTATGTGAATAAAAAGAAACAAATGTATGTTGTTAGAGGTGTTGTAGCCTCTAAGCTTGAAAAATATATCATGTTTATTTTTAAAGAAAATACAGCATTCACATACGAAATTTACTAAAATGCATTATTATATTAATGCATTCCGTTTTTTTTTTCAATTTTTTTTCTTACTGCCTGGTCAATGAGCAACCATCGACGTGCAACCCAGCCCATAGACACAATACATTGAGATTCTCGCTGGATCTTTTTAGTGGGTCGCAATTTCGATCCGGTGGTAGATTCAGCGAAGCAGTGCTCTTGCTGGAGTTAGTGTTAACAAATTCGCTCAGGTTGAGCCCGTGAGCTCACCTACCTACCCGTCCGAGCGTAGCGGAATATTAGGCTACCAGCCTTTAGGTAGGGTAAAAAACCAATGAGCGACGATGCATCCTGATCTTTGAAAAATAAAACTAATCTATCCTCTATTCTTTGGGCCAGGGAAACGGATCTCGCCCAAACCTTGGCCCTCTGAGTGTTTCGGGTCCTCCTTACATGTTGGTCTGGGGACCGGTGAGGGGTGCCTAAGAAGACGACATGCAAGCTGTTCTGCTCGCGTTTTACACAAGAGCATGCGGGTGATGGATGGCCGGGTATCCTCGACCAACGCTGGCTCTAACCCAGCGGGGTATTCCGTGCGATAACCTATTCTAACCGGCGCAATCTAGGCGGGCTTCGGATAACCTGCCGACCGAGAGGGCTGGTCGTGGCGTCGGCGACCGCCGGTCCGGCGTCCCGTAGGGGAAGGTGATGGGAGAGATGTGCTCGCATTGCAAGGTTCGGACGTGGGTTGTTGAGCGATAGGAGGTTTTTATTCGGTTCGACTCCGATATTCCCAGTGGAGTGAAGACCGGCGATTTCCTCCTGACCCAAAAAAAACTCTATTCTTTAAAATTATTCTATCCTGTTTTTAATCGAATTTACTATTCAATTTTGCTGTAACTCAACTTACATTACGAGTTATTACGACAACAGTAAAGTTCCATACCGCTAGTTTGATTCTTTAAGCTAAACCTTAGCTACAAATCTATGAAAACGTAGATATTCAATAAAAGTAATTATTTAAAAATAACTGTTATGTTTACGAAGTTTCGATTCTGATAAGATTAATTACAATGTTGTGTTATACTAATGGCTGTGTTATATTAAGTAGGTAATCACTCATCAAACAAGATAACTAAATAACTTTTAAATTAAAATACCGTGTAGCCTAACTGATCCTGAGTATTTTACATTAAAGTAATTAATAACAGTAAAAAATAAATTACAAAGTAATTCCTGTTTAAATTATAATTATGGTCGTTGCCGCGCTGGTGAGTGAGTTTATTTCCTTGATTCTATGAATAAGTTTTAGCCAAATTTAGATTGAGCGACTTCTAATTTACATACAAAACTATAATATTTTTAATGAAATCATAAATTTTATCAAAGTATAATTCACAAATCGTGTGTTGTTTACCTGTTTAATGCTTAGTCACAGGCTTGACACTAGGCAACAGGCGACTAGTATATAATCTGTGTACGAGTATTAGCGGGAGAGCCGAGTCGAGCGGTCGTGGACCTTGGTGTAGTAATTCTTAAACGTTGTAATGATTGTGTTTTGTTAGCAAAATACGCGAGTGTAGCCGCGTTCTAATAACCTACCTACTAGTTGAGGCGCTTGCGAGTGATTGTTTCTCCGGGTCAAGACAGTTCACTGCCGCTCCGTTGTCTGGTCAACGGGGGTCGTCATCGTGCGTCGAGGAATTGGTGAGGAATACGCTGTTTGCATTTTTAAATTCACAATACGATTTCGTTTCTTCTTAAGCTATTTACAATTTATATTTTCGAAATGTTATTATTTTTTTGCTATAGATTACCGATCGGGCTCGCGAATCACCTGGTGTTAAGTGGTTACGCGGTCGAAACTTTTCTCTTCAAGTGAATAGGCGGCATTCCCGTTACGATATTCAAAGCTTCGTATGATCTCATTTACTCTTTTTTTCTTATTGCTTAGATTGGTGGACGAGCTCACCGCCCACCTGGTGTTAAGTGGTTACTGGAGCCCATAGACATCTACAACGTAAACGCGCCACCCACCTTGAGATATAAGTTCTAAGGTCTCAGTATAGTTACAACGGCTGCCTCGCCCTTCAAACCGAAACGCATTACTGCTTCACGGCAGAAATAGACAGGGCGGTGGTACCTACCCGCGCGGACTCACAAGAGGTCCTACCACCAGTAAAAATCATCTTGATAAATAAAATAAACAGGTGCCGTCCGAGTAATTGTTTATAAAAAATAAATCACAAGAAACAGCTGTACATAATACTCGTAATATATCATATTGTTGTACATATAATAACATTATAAATTACTTAGTGTTTTATGGTTTATTTTAAATAAAAATATACAAATAAAAAAATGTATGTACAATATACTCGTAGTATTTAACTACAAATGGCAGACTTAGAAGAATGACATTGTAGGTCATTGTACCTATATGTATTATTTAGACATTCCGACCGAACATGACCGAATTATAAGCTTTCCTGCCATAAGCCACTTAGTATGAAGCAACGGGATGTTTAACATATGCACATGATAAATAAAAGTCTACAGCATGAAAAAGTGCTTCATTATTTAATTATTTTTAATTGGCGTTGAAAGGTAGACGAGCCTAACGCTACGTGATATAAACCGAAGATCATACACGTCGAAACGTAAATACTGCGATAAACTTTTTTATACTGGGTCACTAGGTAATAATCGCCGAACTTCCGCCTATTTGTTGTGGACGCTAGCGGGCAGTCGAACAGACTAAGCTCCTTTGTCCCTCTGATCCGGTGCAACTACTTCCAGCAGTAACCATGCTCCTTCAGCGCCTGTATCAAGTGGAAAGCGAGGCGTTCACGGTCGCGATTCACGCAGTCTCCGAGGACTGGGTGAATCGCGAATCAAAAGTCCCCAGAACGGCCGAAGGTTCATAAAAAAAATCGAAAAAATATAAAATACAACTGGATTAACCGGAAACTCTACGAAGCAAAACGCATGATTCATTCGTTGGTCCCTACGAATAAATATTATTTATAAATATTATTTATTCGTAGGTTGGCCCACAATGTATTTTCTTTTTATAGCGTGATAATTCTAAGGTAATAAAGCTTTTCGATAGGCAAATGTTGGGGCTTTGCCTTTGGCATTACTAATGACTTGGGTAATAGTGACCTCTTTCCGTCGGGTGGAACGTAACTTCGTCTGCATTCGAAGGCAATAAAAAAATAACAATACCTAGTTAACTTTCGTCCATATTTTGCAACTACTACTACTAATACTACTAATATACTACTACACTACTACTAATATCAGTAGTTCGAAATGACGTGATGAGAGTCTGATATAGTCGAACGGACGCAAGCTTGCCTGTTCAGCGCAGCTTTTCGATATATGGCAGAACAGCTATAACGCCTGTTGGTTTAATAATTTAACAGTTTTTATAAATTTATTGCCCGTGTAGGCAGACGTGGATACAGCCCACCTGATGGTGAGTGGTTACCGTTGCTCATGGACGTCAACAATACCAGGGGCAGAGTCTTGCCCGTGGATGCAAATACAGTGGAGGGAAGCTCATTCCAAAGCCGGCTAGTACGTGGCAAAAAAGATCTCTGGAAACGCACTGTGGATAAACGCAGTGGCTCCAGGTAGTATGAATGAATACTACTCGGGTGACAGGCGGTGTGATGGTAAAAACGAGATGATTGTATCATCTCAAACAATTCCTCAGAGTACTCCCCATGGAACATACGGCACAAAATAAAGAGGGAACCGAAGTCCCTTCGCAGACCCAAGGTTCCAAACTATCGGTGAGAATGGGATTATCGACAAACCGAACGGCTCGAAACGGCGAGGATATTTTGATTATGAATTGCATGGGTTAACGAACTCATAACCGACTTGGTGTTAAGAGATAACCAGAATCCACAAACGTAACAATGTCCTGACCCAGCTTGAGAAATAAGTTTTAAATCTTAATTGCACAGTATAACGATCGTATAAACCTTCAAATCAGTGTGCTTAGTGCGAGCTTTTTAACGTTCTCGATAGCGTAAAAGTTAGCTCATATTTGTATGGAATGGGATCGTTCGCCTACGTTTGCCGCTACGGGCGCTGTTCCAACTGTATACAAAATTGGGTTAACTTTTACGCTATCGAGAACGTTAAAAAACTCGCACTAAGCACTGGCTACTTCGCGGCCGAAATGCGCATGAGTCTATTGGAGATGTAGGTACAATACGCCGTACCACAAGTAAAATTAAAATATTTCAATGCTTAAGATTCTAACGTTACGTTTTTTTCTACAAAGTTAGTAAAAGTATTGTATTGCAGCCAAAAAATATTCTACATGATTACGTTTCAGAAATTAATTGAACTATAGATTAGGAGAAAGTGACTTTCTCGCGATAAGAAGATAAATTGTATAGTAAATTCAGATGTAATTCATATCCTGAGCAGCTCAATTGCAGCTAACATTTAAAATGATTCAATGTTTTTATATTAGGTATTTCGAATAGAAACAATACGATGCATATTATTATCACCGAACCACGATTTAGTCACTACTCGCTCACATAATTATTATTTTCAAATAATTTTAATTTCATTAAACACAACCATTTGTACATTATCTCTTGTACTCACTCTGCTTGTTCCAGATATTTTTCAAAATGACTCTCTTAATTGCAACATTTGCATTACTGTGTTTTCTTGGACAAACGTATTCCTTAGAAGATTATGCGCCCGTGGTTATCCGAGTGACAAATGAAGATCATCAAAATAAACTTTCAAACGAGTTCAAGGTAATTTAAGATAATTATCCGTTTTTCATCCGCCTTTTTTATCTGTTTCTAGTTTCGGATCATTTCTGATCATACCAAAAAAAGAGTTTTGAGATTGCTCATCAATCAATTTATGTTTTTTGTTTATAACTGCAGTGTTTATTGGCAGCCTGCCAAAAACTTCCACTAAATATGATTAGAACAATAACCATTGTTTATGTTGTTAATAATTCGAAAAGTTCGAAGTTGTCGTGGCCTACGAGATAAGACGCCCGGTGTAGTCGTATCTAGCGATGAGACTGTGCCGGTGTTCGAATCCGCAGGCAGGTACAAAATTTCTGGTGAAATAGGTACTTAAAAACTCCTCACGAACGACTTCCATTGTGAAAGGTAAACATTGTGTAATAAAAATTGTACTACCAATTTTAGCATAAAAAATAAAAAAAAAACAATCAATTTTTTTTACATGGCCGCATGACCTCGCTTTATGAATGAAGCATTTTATATTATGTACAATCATTCTTATATTTTTTTGAAATTAGCATCTGCTTGAATCTCACGTTACTGGCATTGATAATATTAATCATTATGTTGTCGTTTATAAATTAAATATTTAAATAACAAATTAGAAATCGATCATATCAGCAAAATTATTTAGGTCGGTAAATTAAAATATGATATGTTACTATTATATAATGTTGTTACTATTTAAAAACCCAGTATTTTATGAATCAATGTAAGAAATTCGTGTTATCATTTTCGGTACTCAAAATGCAGATATCTTTGTTTTAAGTAAACAAATAAAGGCTAAGTGCAAGAGGGATGGTATTCCTACGATATTCCGAAAAACTGACGGGGAAATTAAAAAGTCATAATTATAGTGTTCACACTTTACTCATACTTCAGTAGATAAATAGCAAATTCAGAAAATTTAGTGGATGATGAATTAATTGACTATAATAATCAAACACGAGAGCCAAAATCGCATGAGAACATCGAACTTGTTTTCAGTAAATAATTAAAATTTAATGATACTGGAGCTCTAAGACAACTCTAAATCTTAAAGTCGTCGTGGCCTAAAGGATAAGACTTCCAGTGCATTCACATCTAGCGATGCACCGGTGTTCAAATCCCGCAGGCAAGTATCAATTTTACTAATGAAATACGTACTTAACAAATGTTCACGATTGACTTCCACGGTGAAGGAAATAGCATCGTGTAATAAAAATCAAACCCGCAAAATTATGATTTGCATAATGGTAGTAGGACCTCTTGTGAGTCCGCACGCCAATTTCTGCTGTGAAGCAGTAATGCGTTTCAACGCGCTCAAAGCCCGCAATAAAAGCTATGCAATAGCTTAAAAATACACGTGGTCAGTAAACCTATAGCGGCGCGGAGCATGGACATACAATGAAGCCAAGAGAAAACGTTTAAGGGGCCTATTAATGCGATGATAATGTAGCACTTGTACTCCCGTACAAAGTCCAGTTTCTTTAATATATAACGCGACCACACTAACTATTTTCCCAATTGCACCGCACCATTATTTTCGCCACATCCAAGTTAAACGGCAGACCTACAGCTTAATTTAATTTTTATGTTAAATTTATTTCATATTCCTGCATTTTAGTACCATATCTCTATTTAATGTGTGGATGGCATCATTCAAATTGTATTTGTCGGTCACTAGGTAAGCCGCCACTTCATAATTCATAAGCTCCGTGCGTGCTGTGAACTTGTTACAGCAAAGTTTTATGCGTGTTCCAGCAAAAAAGCGTTGGCATATAAATGGGTGTTGCTAGTTTACGAATACAGGAGTATTGAGGGTATTCTGTTTTTTTTTTAAAGATTTTATGTTTAAAAATATTTAATTACATAGACTCTTTTGAACATTCGTAGATTAAAAAGGTTTGATTTGGTTGGGTTGGAGGAGAAGATTTCAATATTTACGTAGTATTGTAAAATTATAACTTATTTAATATTTTTGAATAATGCTCTAAGAATATTGTTTGATTTCATAGTAGCACTAACACTAATACTCTTATAATGGACTTCGAACATCATCCGACAGGAAACATAATATACATATGCATGTTTTTTTTAAATTGCCGTATAGACAGACAAGCATACGGCCCACCTGATGTGAGTGGCTACCGTCGCTCATGGACGTCAGCAATGCCAGGGGCAGAGCCAAGCCGTTGCCTACCGTACATATTCTGTCGTGCTTCAGTTTATATGAAATGAAAGTGAAAGGCATCCGTTGAATTTTTATCTATACTAATATTTAGAAGCCGACATTGTCCCTGATGAACATAGGCTACTTTTTTTTATTTTATTTTTTGGTTTCATGTGTGTTTTAATGTTTCCGAAGCGAAGCGAGGACGGGTCGCCAGTGAGGTATAAAACCATTTAATGTGAGGCATACGTAGGGAGTGTTTTCTGTCATTGTAATTTGCTGATATTTTTATTTATATTTTTATTTGTGTAGATATTTGAACGAGCTCACAGCTCACCTTGTATAAAGAATTTTTTTAGAGATCTTTTTGCCTGGTTGTGTCAAAAAGTGGTTGCTGGGGCCTATAAACATTATAAGTAATTTCCACCATCCAGCCCGCATTCATGCATATTAAGCTATTATTAGCCATCAATTATTATTAATCTATATCTATACTAATATTATAAAGATGAAATATTTGTTTGTTTGTTTGTATTGAATAGGCTCCGAAACTACTGAACCGATTTGAATAATTCTTTCACTATTTGGAAGCTAAACTATTCCCGAGTAACATAGAATAATGTACTACAACTTCGTAGAACACATTATTAATTACAAAAAGTGTCGCGATAGCATATGTCTAACTATTATAGTTATGCCGCAATAAGTGTTCTTTCATTTAAAAAAATAAAACAACGTCAAATATCGTTGAAATTTTTGTTAAATACCCGAACGGAGCCGGAGCAGGCCGCTTGTACTTTATAAAAGTCGTCGTGGCCTAAAGGATAAGACGTCCGGTGCTTTCGTTTCGAGCGATGCACCGGTGTTCGAATCCCACAGGCAAGTACCAATTTTTCTTATGAAATACGTACACAAATGTTCCAATTGACTTCCACGGTGAAGGAATAGCATCGTATAATAAAAATTAAACCCGCAAAATTATGATTAACGTAATTACTGGTGATAGGAAGTCTTGTAAGTTCGCACCGGTAGGTACCACCACCCTGCCTATTTATGCCGTGAAGCAGTAACGCGTTTTGGTTTCAAGGGTGGAGTAGCCGTTGTAACTATACTGAGACCTTAGAACTTCTATCTCAAGGTGGGCGGCGGCATTTACGTTGTAGATGTATATGGGCTCCAGTAACCACTTAAAAACAGCAACTCAGCAACAGAAATGTTTTACTGTGGAATATTTTCATATTCTGCGGGGTGGCAGCATTGTCGTCAACCAATTTTGGCTGGAATGCGAGCAGTGAAGTTACATGTAAACTATTTTGTGAAACTTAAACTAAAGGTAACATAATAGTGAACCATTAAACATTTGGAATGAAATTACAGTAGTTAAAGCCCAGCCAATACAGAGCGAGATATCAGATATTACAACTTCATTTAATTCCACTACATTTTATTTTTCGTACGTAACAAAGATCAAAAATATTTATATTAATCTGTGGTTTCCACTTTTCAAAAAACTACTTGGCTGTACGGATTCGTGCCGTTTGCTTGTTCAATTGAATACATTAAAAGTGTCCACTACTTATCCAAGTTTACATCACATATTAAATAAAAAAACAAATTAAATTATTTCGGGTAGGTTCCTACTATTCGAATATTTTTATACTAGTAGTAAAAAATATGTTGAATTATTTTTCTTCAAGTGTAGCGTGATACATTTTTTTTATAAAATATTATGAACTCTAAGTTTACAAATATAAAGTTAAATTATAACTTCTTGCCCTCTGAACGAACTAATTAAATTGAATTAGGCATTGATTTATTAGGGCAACAACGAGGAAGAAGCCTGGATTCTGTAATTTTAAGAAGCACTTCCACGTCCTAACGTAAGAGTAAATAAATCTAAATTTAAGAGATCTGGTCTGGCTTAAATTTATTTTCAGATTTCTTTTCTAGTAGACTTTCAATAATTTATGAGCATTCGGTTCACTTGCTCATGGACTTCAGCAATCCCAAGGACATGAATAGTGCTGAGGAAACATCATGGTGGGAAATTCATTCCAAAGCAGAATGGTACTTCGCAAAAAAAAGTGCAAAAAACCGTGACTTCGTCCAGGCATACAACAGCACTTGGCTAGATGTGTTCGCAGAAATATTCCTATGATATATTTAAGCTACATTTAATACTGAATTTTATTTCAATAAAAAGTTTACTATCTTAGAATTTATCTATATGATACAAACATCACATTAAATGGTAATCTAACGATTACAGGAAAAATTGATAAGACAACACACCTGAGTAGGTACTGATTTTTTTTTAATTATTAATGAAAATCATAGTCAGTGGTCTAGCTGCCCACATTTTATATAATAAGTAATATGCAACTTAAAGGTGTAACAATGTGTAAGTAAACAGGTTACTGGCTAAATACTGCAGACCCAGTGCCCAAATAATTGTACAAACATTGTAAACCAGTGTCAACATATTCTGAAGACCCCATTTATTAGGAATTGTACCTTAAAACTATAAGAATGGAACTAAATACTTTTTTTTATCAACCACAATTTGCACCCATGGTATTGAAGCGTAGAGGTAATTGTTCAATGGCTTTCTTAAGAAAGTCAGGTCTACAGGAGATATCAAACTCATTAAAGACATTTTGTACTGGCTCTCGGGTAGGAAACCTTGGAAAAGTACACATCTGTCTGTGTAATCGTTCAGGAGCAGAGAGGAAAATCAATTAACCAAGGCTGACAGGAGTTTCTCCAACATTGTGTTTAGTTCCTCACAGTGCACATCCATAGTAATTCTGGTGCCATTTGGTAAAAAGCTGTGATGAATGATACCAGTACTAGATCACCAAACAGTAACCATAACTTCTGAGAGGTAAGTTTTCATTTAGGGGATTGCCTAAGTGCTGAACCAGGGTCTAACCAACCTGATGACCACTTTAAACAATCTATTGTCCATAGAAAGTGACAATACAGTTCAAAATTCCTTAGTTTCTGTGTCTGTTAACACAAGGCATGTGATGCTGGCAATCACTCAGTTTGTGCGGCAACCACTTATCAAGTTTAAACCTTGCCAATTTGATGCAAATGGGCCAATATTGTTTTGAAATGTTGAAAGCTGCTGCTATCTCAGAGGTAGATTCAAGTACCTATCGTCAGCTTACGGTATGGCATTTAATTCGTCATTGTTGAGGGTCATTTTTTAGAAAAAGATTTCCATGTCGGAAGCATTCAAACATTAAGTGTATAATCTACGGTTCAAACTTCAAAGCACTAAAAAGCCGTGCGTTCGTTTGTAGTGTTCACTCCATTCACGTTGTATAATTAATGTTGTAAGCCGATTGTGCGTCATTGCTACTGTGATGGAACTCATATTCCATAATTACTCGTATTTTTATCGTGTTGTGTCCGTATTGATGAAAAAAATACAAATCTATTTAAAACAAAACATTCAATAAACAAATGATAAAATTTGAACAAAAACAGAGGTAGTGGCACAACAAAAGCAATAACCGAGCTATTCTGAATCGTTCATATCCTTAACAGTCGGATAGTAAAATCAGTTTTGATATTCAAAGAAATTACAAACAATTACCGTACCGACCATAATACGTTACATAGTTGCTTTGCTTTTTGGAAAATCTTATCTATCTATCTCTTAGGTTTGTGGCTGGAAAATCTTCATTTTGAAGCACTTTTTGAAGGCACTTGCAATTTGACAGTTGGCAGAACAACCTTTCAATAAAAAATAGGCAAAGGGAGTCACGCTTTAACTGCTAACCAACAGGTTCTTACTCCTTGAATGGTTCCAACATGCGGGAATATGAAGTAAATTCACTTAAAAAACACTTAATATTATTAAATAATTCAAAATATCCTAAGATCTTTTTTCTTTATAAATTTTTCATTTTATAAATTTTCAATTTATTCAATTTTGTAAAAATTGGGTTAGTTTTTTTAAAAATTACAAGTTAATATACCATTTTAGATGAAAGGACACAACATAAGCATCGTTGGAGACAAGTTTATGATAGACGGGAAGCCTCTACACATCATATCAGGGTCATTGCACTACTTCAGGGTCCCTGCAGTGTATTGGCGTGACCGACTGCATAAGTTCAAAGCCGCTGGTCTCAACACAGTTGCTACGTAAGCATGCCTTATGTTTTTTTACTGTAAGTAAAATGCGGGTCATATTCTGTGTTTCCCAAAGTACATAGACACCACAAGGGGCCACATCTTAAATACCGCCGCCAGCATTGAAATCTATAAACCAGGATATTAAATTCACAAATTCAGTGACACTGTAATTGGCACCCTTGACCTCTGGTCTTGTGGTTATGGGTTTGATTCTCACATCAAGCATACTTTCGTATGACGTTCAAGATTATTTCTTCTATGTTTTGTGTATAATAAATGTATAATATATCTAAAGCTACATAGATGAGTATGTATCTAATATAGTTTCTCTTAGTCTCTAGTTCTCATAGTATAGGGATCTCACGCTCTAACATCAGTTAGTTTAAAAACTGTAAAATTTTGTCAGTTTTCTTATACTAGATATTACTTACAAAAATTTGTATCTACCAGAAGATTTGATGGCATCGCGTCATTTGATAAGAGTATATCTGACAGCTTACGTATTAAGTATGTACATATAATATATATGCTAAACTACGAAACATCGGAATTAATAAAATAAATTTTACATTAAACCGACAGAAAGCTTCTAGTCACCATATTAAGTATCATAGATAAATTAATAGACTTTATTTATTTACTTATGTACAATTCAACTGTTTATCGACAAGAAAAATATTTAATTAGGTACGTAGAATGGAGTTACCATGAGCCCGAGGAGAAACAGTATAATTTCGAAGGAGATCGTGACTTGGTGAGATTTGTTCAGACAGCGGCCGAAGTAGGCTTGCACGTTCTACTAAGGGTTGGTCCTTACATCTGTGCTGAAAGAGATTTAGTAAGTAGTTTATTTTTAAATGCGCTGTGTTAAAATTAGCCGCTTAGAATTATCAAACTTAGATGGCCAATACTATTTAAGAACTTTATATGTTTAAATCGTTTAATGAAACTTGCTGCAGTTCCGATGTCACAGTGAAGAGTTTTCGAAGGATTGCTTTGTTAATTAATACATTGGCACAGTGGTAATCAATATTACCCATACTGACGGCCTTTTGCGAAATTATAAAAGGCCTTACTCGCGTTGCTACTAGCGCCGCCTGCTATGTACTGATATTTTCTTCTATAGATATGTTAGCAATCTACTTAGGAAGCCAGACAAGTGGCATTTTACTAGCGTTAACCTTCGAAGGTTGACTGGAGAGTAGTTAAATATTTACCGCACCCCATACGTACCACAGCGTCAAAACCTTGACACTTTAGATCGAAATCATAATGTTATTGCTATAACGACTGCCCTATCTTTCAAATCAGAAATCGCGTATCTAGAAATGGGGACGATTGTGTTGCTCGTGGGGGTAATACTTTCTTCCACGTTCCTCCGAAGAACTAATCTGGTTCTTCTTCAGCCTTTAAGAATAGCAAAACCAAGTGGAACATTTTCGATCGTTTTTCTTTTCGGTGCTCCATTGCCAATTCCAATTCCGGCATTACTGTATCGTTTATAAAAGCGAATATTAAAATAGTATTAGAATATAAACTTTTTATAAAAAAGGCGCTTAAAAAAAAGGTACCTACCACGATTTTGTGAATTCACGTGATAAATTAATTAAGTCCTAACTATATTTTTATTTAATTTTGAAACGTTCTTATATCAACAAACAATTGTAAGGGCCCTGGTATAGTGGTTTGTTCATCATTTTACCGCTTTACAAACAAAACGAAATCAAGTTATTATAATCCCTATATGTAGTTGTAATGATTAAATTACGAGAGAAAGTATATTACGGATCATTGTAAATAGATAAGAGTAATCACTTCCCGTAGACATAGAAAGTGAATTAGGAAGCAACCGACTTACACGTCTTAAGCTTGGACGGACAAGTTTTTCATTAATCTACAACTAGTGAATGTACATAATACGAGTATGTACCCAATAAGTGATGCGTTGCGTATTTAATATGCTACATTCATATATTTAAGTGACTTGCATGTTTTAGGGAGGATTGCCGTATTGGCTACTCGGAAAGTATCCGAATATAAAACTTCGTACAACCGACAAAGGTAACAAAAAAAACTTTGAATTAATATCTATTATCTATATATATATAAATGAATTGCTGTTCGTTAGTCTCGCTAAAACTCGAGAACAGCTGGACCGATTTGGCTAATTTTGATCTTGAATTATTTGTGGAAGTCCAGAGAAGGTTTAAAAGGTAGATTAATATGAAAATGCTCGGAATTAAATAAAAATAACAATTTTGTTTTCCTTTGATGTGTCCCCGTCGGACGGATTCCTTTTGTTTGTTTTAAGTTTATTTTATACAAAAGTTTAGGTCTTTTATTTATCGATTGAGGCACTACCAAGTCTGCCAGGTCAGCTAGTATTTTATAAAATAGTATAGGAAAGCGGTAGTGAAATATTTACTCTGCATCTTCCAGATTTCATCGCGGAGAGCGACATATGGCTGAAGAAACTATTCGAACAAGTCTCACATTTGTTATTCGGAAATGGTGGACCTATTATCTTAGTACAGGTGAACGATGTTTATTTTGAATTTTGAAATATGCTAATTAAATGCCGAAAAGCGTGACGTATTCAATCCGTGACCAGTCCAGACCAGTGATGTTGCTAACCGGATGGGCCAGAGTTTTTTCTCTACTGCTGATTAGCAACGACCTTCATGTTTAGCGAAACTAAATAAGCAAAGTTAATGAACCTGTCAGCTTTTTACCATCGCACGATCTGGCATCGGAATGCAATTCATCCCTACCACTTAAAATCGCTGCCCTGGGATGAACTTAATTCTACGGCAGGGGTTGCCAACAGATAGATCGCGATCGACCAGTTGATCGTGGCTATTAGTTCATCGACAAAAAATATAAATACATAGACCAGACTGCGCAACTTAATCACCAATTGCTGCTGCACGCATCATCTTCATCTTGTATCATTTGTTAATGACCATTACGTCACATTATTTATCCTCTCTTCAACACAATAGTTCTCTCTTATTATATGATTTCAGGTTTATTTTATTTTATTAATAAATGAAAATATACTACTTTTTTGTATACTGAACTACATTGTTTCATTAAATTTCAAGAAATGTCATTGGTAGTTCGCCGAGTGTTTCGTCAATAGACAGTAGATTTTGGTTCTAATCAAGTTGGCCACCCCTGCTCTACGGTATTCCTCGAACGCTCAAATGTTGATTTTTTTTAAATAATCAGCGTGACCAATTTCATTTAGGTGGAGAATGAATACGGCAGTTATGATAGCGACCTGGCATACAAGGAAAAGATGCGGGATCTGATAAGCGCCCACGTTGGGGATAAGGCTTTGCTATACACCACAGATGGACCGAGCCTAGTCGGCGCCGGCATGATCCCAGGAGTGCACGCCACCATCGACTTCGGCGTTACATCACAACGTGAGTTCAGTGTGCTTAGTGCGGGTTTTTTAACGTTCTCGATAGCGTAAAAGTTAACACCGCCCCTAGCGGCGAACGTAGGCAAACGTTCCAACCCATACAAATTTGAGTTAACTTTTACGCTATCGAGGACCTTAAAAAACTCGCACTAAGCACACTGTACTGAATTTAAAACCTAATATATTACGAATTGGCAAACTAATGAAATAACCGAAACGCATTACTGCTTCATGTCAGAAATAGGCACGGCGGGGGTTCGATTTTCGCGAGTTCTAGACAGAAAACTATTTTTACTGTTTAAACACATGTTTTTTTTTTTAATTGTGATTATATCATTTCCGACATTTCGTGGTCACAGACGATAGATCTGTAACCGTAAAGAATTCGAAGAATTTGTAATGGAATTATGACAATAGAAAGCACGAGATAATACTATAAAAGTAGTTTTAATTGTTGTGTTATGTCTTATGTTATTGTATGTAAAAAGAATTAAAAATACATTTTTGGGTTTACAACGGACCTCAGACAATTTCATCTTCGTGCTCGTTTTCGCCACGTTGTGATGTCCGCGTGCCGATAACGGCGCCCCTAGCGGCAAACGTAGGCAAACGTTACAACTCCATACAAATTCGAGTTAACTTTTACGCTATCGAGAACGTTAAAAAACTAGCACTAACTACGCAGTTCAATTCGAGAATTAGTTGGTATATTTGTGTCTTGTTTTCACAGCAACGGAGCAGTTCGACAGCCTGTTCCACCTGAGGCCGGCTCCCGGGCCGCTCATGAACTCCGAATTCTACCCGGGCTGGCTGACGCACTGGGGCGAGCGTATGGCGCGCGTCGGCACCAACGACATTGTGCTCACATTGCGTAACATGATCGTTAATAAAATACACGTCAATTTTTATGTATTCTTTGGTGGAAGTAATTTTGAGTTCACATCAGGTCAGTATTCGTGTTGATGGACGTGTACCGCGGTTTCGCTTGCTTTATAACTTTAATAAAAATAATATTAAGAAAGTACGTTCTCGTTCGTAAACTAAAAGTCAATTGGTAAATCTGTTTGTATAGACGCTGTTGTATTTTTAACCATTGATATTATTATGAGAATGTGTTGCCCAGGTTTTGTTAGAAATTTGACTCAAATCTGTTAAAATTGTTCTGCGTGATTGAGTAACACTCACGCAAATTATTACATCTATAAAAATGGTGCGCATACAATTTGGTGCACATGAAAGAAGTTAAACTTCTTTTGCGGTGTGTAGTATTGTTTTTCGTCCTTAAATAAAATTTCTCTTGTAATAAGGAATGCTGTGTATAAGAGAAACGACCTAGCTCGCTTTGTCCTCTCCCTCTCTACGGTCGAGTTGTTCGCGAGACGATGTGTCTATTTTCTCACTCTCGCTCTATGTAAATTGTATCTTTTCTCTCTAGCCGTAACGAATCCGTCTCGAGTTAAATTTTACTTACAACGCGTCTAAAGAAGTTTCGCTTCGTGTTTAACAATAAATTTAATAAATTTTAGGAGCGAATTTCGATGGAACGTACCAGCCCGACATAACCTCGTACGATTACGACGCTCCCCTCTCCGAAGCCGGCGACCCAACCCCAAAATATTACGCCATCAGAGAAACATTGAAACAGGTAACTATTTTATATAAATACATACTTTGTCCAATTTTACTTCATAATGGGAATAACCATAAAAAAAAATCTCAGAATAGAATAATTTTACACATTAACAAACAGCAGTGTGCTTTATTGTTACGTCAATATTGAACCAATACAAATGCAAAATTAAAATGGGCGGACTTATCACTGAAACCGAACTTTTCAAGACAAGCAACAGGTGCACATGAGATATATAAGAGGAAAGAAATTAACCGCGGTGTACCTATCAATGAAAATAAGACTATATAATTAAGTACATATATATCAAGAATATAATGATAGTTTTACTATTTTACTATCACTACGGTTCCCGGACACCGTCCTCGCCGAACTCGTCTCGAGTGCCGAGCTCACCTATATGTGTGCCAGTGTTTTTTTTTTGTTCAGGAGGAAATCGCCGGCCTTCCGCCCTCCACTAGGGATGGCGGGCGGAGTATGTCGGAATCGAACCGACTAAAACCTCCTGTCGCTTAACAACCAACGTCCAGACCTCGCATGAGATAGAACTCATGAAAAGGCAAAGGGGGAAAATGAAGTGCTTAGTGCGAAGCACATCTCTCCCGTCATCCTCCCCCTCGGGAGGGCCATTGTTAGCAACACTTTCGGTTTGAGCTCCGAAAGCTCACCTACACGATAGGGCAACGCTGAT
This sequence comes from Bombyx mori, assembly GCF_030269925.1. Taxonomy (NCBI): domain Eukaryota; kingdom Metazoa; phylum Arthropoda; class Insecta; order Lepidoptera; family Bombycidae; genus Bombyx; species Bombyx mori. The sequence continues at coordinate 9,094,204 of NC_085116.1, read as the reverse complement.
AATATAGCCTCTCAAGGCTATCAGCATAGGTAGGAAAAATAAAAGCTAATGCTTAATGTGTTTCAATTGGTTTTCAAACATTGATTACAGTTGAATTTCGTGGATGAGAAAATTGAGCCGCCACAGCCCAGCCCTAAAGGTCGGTATGGCGCCGTGCCCGTCGCAGCGAAACTCAGTATCATGTCCCCGAAGGGTCGCTGCGACTTGGGGAAACGATACGAGGACGTGTCGGGCGGAACTTTGCCGACTTTCGAAGAGTTGAGGCAACGGAGCGGCTTGGTTTTATACGAGACGACGCTCAACGAAACAGAGGGAGTCCTTGTCCTCAACAAGCCGCGCGACCTGGTCTTCGTCTTTGTGGATGGAGTAAGTCGCCACATACATTTTTAAATAAACATAAATAGGTAGGCAAAGACAAATTAGACATGTAACATTTTCTCTTTAATTTGTAGTTGTCAAACGTTTTTTTTTTAATTTACTTGTCTATAACGAGCTCTGGTGTTACCATACCAATAAAAAAATGGGAACTACCTTTAATCTAATTTTATAGGTTATAATTGTAATAAAAAAAAAACCAAACGAAAAAATATAATACACATAAAATATTTAAAAATATTACAAAAATATTCAAAAATTTAGATTCCATTCCATAGATGAAGACTAGTTTAATCAAAAACTCTAAAGAAAGATTCGCCTGTAAACTTAATGTCTAGTTGATGTAAATTTTCGAAGGTTGATTTTTCCGAATGTTTTTTGTGAAACATCATCCAAGATCTACATATTTACAGCAGGCATAATGACGTTTTCAGTCTGTAATTTCTTGTAAATAAATTTTTAAAAAGTTTTTAATACGAACACCACGGAATGTCGTCAGTATTCCTAATTACTGTTAACCTAAGTATAATATAATATTTCCTCTTAACAGAAACCACAAGGCGTATTGAGTCGGATGCACAAGAAATACCATTTGCGTATAAGTTCGACGGCCGGCAGTAAGCTGTCCCTCCTAGTCGAGAACCAAGGCCGTATTAATTACGGCACGCTACTACACGACCGTAAGGTAAGTTAACTAGGGACATTTGCTTTTGTATGGGGAAAAGTAACTATTTTTGCTATTACGGCATATCTGGTGTTAAGTGATTATTGGAGCCCATAATATAAATGCGTCTGCGTGTCGCTTGGATTTTTTACAATTTCGTGGGTGATGTTCTTAACGTGTAGCTTCTGTTTGCGCACGTTTAAGAACAAGATAGGCTACCATAGCCATATTAAAGCGCATGAGAGGCGTGGACATTAGCTTTTAAGTTATTGAACAGAAAAATTTGGTCGCCGTTGCCGTTGCTTGGAACCATGAAATGAACGCAGATTATAATTCGAGGGGTGAATGTAAAGTTGCAAAAATACCGTTTAAACTTTTACTCCTAAAATTGTTTGTGGGCTTTGATTTTTATTATTGTAGAAGACACACGGGATTCGAACACCGGCACAGTCGCATCGCTACATACGGGTACGCCGGACGTTTTATCCTTTAGGCCACGACGACTTCAGATCATCCTGATTACTCAAAATGTTTTTTTTAACATGCATTTACCAGCTTAGTCTTCGTCTATATATCTAGGCAACGGAGTCTTTGAACGTAATTTCCATCAACTTCACGACGCCCGATTTAATATGTAAATATTTGCACACGTATCGAGGACCGTTAGCAAAACAGTAATTTAATACTACTGATTTAAAAACTTTAGTTATTAAAATTAATTAATTAATTAAAAGAAAAAATATTATTGCGACTAGTTTTTAATCATGTTTTTCTTGGCAGGGAATTTTAAGTGAAGTTATTTACAACAATAAAGTTATTGGAGGCAAATGGAGTATTACTGGATATCCGCTAGAGACGGTTCAGTTTAACTCTTCTGTGAGCGAAGTTACCCAAGGCCCAACGTTTTATGAGGGTACATTTGTGTTACCAGAGGGTCAAAAACCATTGGATACGTTTTTGGATACTACGGGATGGGATAAGGTAAGTAAATGGCGATCTTGGGTACAGAACAACACAATGACGTGTCTGTTTCTGATATTGTAATAGGCAGGAGAGTTCACTGCCTCAAATCGGACGCACGAATGCTTCTCAACAGAAATGAGAAGCGTCAGGCGGACTCGCAAGACAACCTGAAGTCGTTACTATTCAAACTATTGTACTGAGACTATTGTGAGATTCATTTACGTCAATTTTATGACAATTCGAAAAAAAAAAAAAACATTATATTTTAATGCTTTAGTGTTGTCTATTAATATATACTGAGTGTTAGAAGACCGCTTCCGAAAACGAAGACAGACAATAGTAAACAAAGTAAATTCTGGGGAGCGCAGTATCAGCGCCGCGCCGGTGTGCGTGTAAAAGAAACGCCGTGCCCGGGCGTTCATTGATCCGAGCATCAGCTGTTTTTGATTTTGTGTTTCATTGCTGGTTTTTTTTTATAGTAAAGTAATTTATTTTTTATGAAACTATCATTTCATTTAGCTGTACTAACACGATGGAGCGTAAATAATGCTAATAAAACATTTTAAAAATATGTTTTATTTTTTAATTAGGATCGATTTTTTTTCGTCCCATCATCAAAAGTGTCATTAGTACTATTGTATGTCTCTTCGTTTTCGGAAGCGGTCTCCTGACACCAAGTACAGATCTAAGATTATTATAGATCAAAGATACATGCAGGTTTCATTTGAATTTAACTCGTTCTTGTTCAGGGCTACGTTTGGGTGAACGGTCACAATCTAGGACGGTACTGGCCCGGAGTCGGTCCCCAGGTCACTCTCTACGTCCCCGGAGTTTGGCTGCTCGAAGCGCCGCAACCGAACGTGCTACAAATACTTGAACTGAACAAACCTTCGGACAGCTCAACCATGGAGTTCATAGACAATCCTATTCTAAACCGGACTGGAAATTTACACGCGTGGAAGTTTCCTTAGCGGCGGACAAGTTACAGATTACGCTTATTTTTAAATAGCACACAGCCGTAATAATTATATTGTGTGTGCCTATCTACGTATATTCACAGAGTTTTGAATATCATTATATATTTTTTTAAAAACAAATTATAACGTTTATAAAAAACCTTGTTTTATTAATTTACTAACCGAAACATTAATTAGTCTAGTTCCATCATTTTCAAGAAATGGTAGGTTTAAGACGAGACTTTGGCAGGTATTCGAACCTTTGTGAATTCTTTTGTTAATTTAGTTTCATGTTTCTTCAAGTTCAAACTAATAGTAATGGCTTACTAACCGTTTATCATCTGCGAAAGTACGCGAATGTGGGACGATTAAACGCAATCGCTGAATGTGGCCTCTCGAGCTCTCCAATAAATTCACTGTAACTTAATCAGTAAATTCCCACCATTTTACTGAAACATTACTTCATTTCAACTCATTTCATTCAGTTTTAACTCAATGGATTACAACTGATGCCAAGCAATGGCAAGAAGCGATTGCCATACTGAAAAAAAGGGGAGAGATTTAAGTGTTTTACTCGTCGATATTTGAATATTGTGCTAACTACCGCCGAATTTTCTATAAATTTTATTATTGACATTCAACATTTTTTTATAAATAGAACTAGCTGTATCTTAAAGTCTGGCAGTTTATTTATCTTGGGCGTTTGTGTTCGCGATAAGAGAACTCCAGTTGCAAGCTCAATCACCAGTTAGCATTACAGTCCAGGGTATTTTGACAAACTGCAGAATTGTGTATTCGTGTATTATTGATATCCGCAATGTTCTCTTTAAAATTAAGCGAAATGTGTCTCTATATTATTTCTGACAGCCCAGAGTATAGACATCAGAATCCTGCAGGAGTATTCTACACCCGGCAAGTATTCTTCACGATGAAGGAAACTTGTAAAAAAAAAGTTGTGTAATAAAGATTTCAAGATTTTAATTACCTACGCTATTTGGTGGGATGTCTTGTTAGCTAGCACGGGTAGATATCGCCACCTAACTATTTCAGCCGCGAACAAGTTATACGTTTCCATTTGAAAGATGAACAGCTGTTATACTATACAATTAAGACTTAGACCTCAGTTTTTTGTGTGTAAAAAATCGAATAACGTCTAAACATTATGTGGGCCGAAAGCTTGATGGCCTATTCTATGTAACAAAAAAACACCTGTTATATGCATAATTGTATTGTAATTCAGGAAATTCAACACGGTAACCAGATATTCCTGGTAGGATTCACTATGTTTAAACATTGTTGAATTTATAAACACCATTCCTTATCTTCTCACAAAATCAGCTCGCTGAGTTTCTCTCCGGATCTTCTCAGCGGGTCGCGCTTCCGATCCGGTAGTAAATTCATTCTCGAAGCAGCTGTTTTGGAGTTGCTAGGTCTCCTTCGGAGGCGCTCGGGCAGCTGTTAGCAAATTCCCCCCCTCTTGGCTGAGCCTTTGCTCGCCCACCTGTTCTGGTGAAACTGGCAAGGCCTACGGGCTACGAGTAATCCTTCAATCCTAAAAAAACAACAGCAGTTAATGTTTTATTCTTTAAATTCAGACAATAATAGTGCCTCTTATACTCGTAATAATAAAAGGTTTGTTTTTCATTTGATTTTTGTTTTTTTATTCTTAGTTGTACCAGTCGAGATTTTCATGTTGGTTCTGTTTTTTTTCTTTTTCTCAGTGTTTGATTTTAATTATGCATGAAGCTTATGTAACTTTTCATTTTTATCCACGATTATCGGTGTGATGTTAAAACTAAAATAAACGAAATTAAAACAAAGATACTAATTCCAACTCCTGGAATTATAAAACATTGAAGTTTAATTCGACTACGTCTATTATATTTAAATTCTACAATTTCTACTCTGATTTTTATTAAAATACATACCTATTATGTTATATTGAGAATTAGGAAATTTCAACAAAACTTTTTGCACGCTAGATTAGATCCCTATAATAACCGGCAAACTTCTTGAGCATTGTTGACGTAGTGGGGGTAAGTTTGCGCATGGTACACTCACGTGCAAAAACATTACTTACTCTGCGTCATAATGCTATTAAATTATTAAAATCAACATATGTATTTATTTATATATTTATTAGAACATCAATAAAACATATAGGTTAACTAATATAATATTATAAAGAGGAAAGATTTGTTTGTTTGTTTGTTTCGAATAGGCTCCGAAACTACTAGACCGATTTGAAAAATTCTTTTTCCATTAGAAGTCGACATTGTCCCTGATGAACATGGGATACTTTTTAAAAAAAAAATTAATTTTTTTTTTTGCTTTCATGTGTGTTTTAATGTTTCCGAAGCGAAGCGAGGGCGGGTCGCTAGTAGGTTAATAATTGTAATAATTTAATCTTGGGGTAAAATAGATATTCCTTCTATTAAGTCAAAACTGAGCTGTTGCCAGGTCTTGGTTCAGTTAAAGCGAAGCTGGTATTTGTAATTTTTTTTTCGTTATCACAATCTTGACCATCATCATCATCACTGTTTTCATCACCCGAGTCGCTATAATCGTGATGAGTCGACATAGGGCTCATCGGCGTAGTTTACAACTCGGTCGATTCGGTCTTCTTTTTTGTCTATAATTAATTATTTTTTGAAGATATTCGATTCGTAGTAATCGAATGTTACTTTTTTCATTTACCAGCTTCCGATTATTTTCTGTTCTTTTTTTCCATCTGAAGCCTAGCTCTTTCATAATTCGTCGTAAGCTTCATTCCGAGCCATTAAAATTTATATCTTCTTTAAAATTTTCGAAGCCTTTCTACGGTACGGAGTTTCGCTGGTTGTTATGTAGTTATTATGATTACATCTTTTTATTACAGATTGAACGAAACTATCAATTCCGGTAACTTTCTTCTTCCCTGATCTTTTCTTACCCGGAGTCCGAAACACGGCGAGCAAGCCAGAGCCTTTAGCTTCGTTAATAATGCACCTAACAGTACTCACTGATGTTATTGTTGCTTCCGAAGTCTGTTTTAATTTTTCCATATCATTCTTCCCCTGTTTTATAATGAAGCAATATACGTCGTACACACATTTTCTACCCTTTCTTTTAAGTACTACACCAGTTTGTCATGGCATAGTGTATGTTTTATAAAAAATCAACAAACACTCAACAAATAGCAATGGCAACAAAGTCCACAAGCAATTATAACAAATAACTTAACGATTAATAACGATAGACTTTCCACTGTACGCAAGCGTACTTTTGGGAGCAAGCGGAATGAGGGCGCGGTGCGGGACGCAAGGTTCGACTGATCTACCAATAACGCGCTCGATACGATTTCCCCTGCCATCGCGCCTCACCCTCACCACCAAAGTGATCTAAAATTCTGTTCTGCGCAGTCAAGGTCATTTGCTCAAGAAGTTTGCCGATTACTATACCTAGCAGAACAACATTTCTCAACATAAAATACCTTTATACTTAGTCTGGCCATAAATACTGTTACAATTAAAAATATACAAAATATTACTTCTGAATTTGGAATCTGTCCTTTTTATATGATTGCTCATTGAGTTTTCTCATTTTGGCGCCAATACATTGTACAATATTTTGCGATATTAAAATGGAGTGGGGTGATAAAGAGAACCGAATCGCTGTGATTGCATTACACAAAGTAGGTATGGAGCCAAATGCAATTTTTAAAACTCTCCATACGCTTGGTATTAGTAAAATGTTTGTGTACCGGGCTATTAGGTGCAATGAGACCTCCTCTGTTTGTGACAGAAAAAGATCTGGCCGTCCACGTAGTGTTCGTACGAAAAAGGTGGTCAAAGCAGTAAGGGAAAGAATTCGAAGAAATCCTGTCCGAAAGCAAAAGATTTTATCTCGGGAGATGAAGATAGCACCTAGAACCATGTCGCGTATTTTAAAAGATGACTTAGGACTTGCAGCCTATAAGAGACGTACTGGTCATTTCTTAACTGATAATTTAAAAGAGAATAGGGTGGTAAAATCGAAACAACTACTGAAGCGGTACGCAAAGGGAGGTCATAGAAAATTTTTGTTTACGGATGAGATTTTTTTTACAATTGAGCAACATTTTAACAAACAAAATGACCGTATTTATGCTCAAAGCTCTAAGGAAGCTTCCCAATTAGTAGACAGAGTGCAACGTGGGCACTATCCGACTTCAGTGATGGTTTGGTGGGGTATTAGCTATGAAGGAGTGATCGAGCCATACTTTTGTGAAAAAGGTATCAAAACATCGGCACAAGTGTATCAAGATACCATTCTTGAGAAGGCAGTGAAGCCCCTTAACAGCACCATGTTCAATAATCAAGAATGGTCCTTCCAGCAGGATTCGGCGCCAGGTCATAAAGCTCGGTCTACGCAGTCTTGGTTGGAAACGAACGTTTCGGACTTCATCAGAGCTGAAAACTGACCGTCGTCTAGTCCCGATCTTAATCCGCTGGATTATGATTTATGGTCAGTTTTAGAGAGTGCGGCTTCTCTAAACGCCATGATAATTTGGAGTCCCTAAAACAATCCGTACGATTGGCAATGAAAAAATTTCCCATGGAAAGAGTGCGTGCTTCTATTGATAACTGGCCTCAACGTTTAAAGGACTGTATTGCAGCCAATGGAGACCACTTCGAATAAGCTTTTTATACTTTAAATTGTTTTACATTTATGTATTAAACTAACACACTGTAAAAGTAATAAATGTTATTTGCAATAGATTTTTTTATTTTATTGTAACAGTATTTATGGCCAGACTAAGTACATCTATGTTTATTGTCTATAAACCCTCAAAATTAAGTTTTTAGCACCTGTTAAGAAGGCCTACCTGGTACATATACATATAATCCTTATTTAACCCTTATTACCGTTATTCAAGTAGAAAAAAAAATTTTGAATCCACAAAACGGACAATCTTACCTGAACTAGCAATGGCCATGGAACATGAGACTCGATTGTTATCACAAAACTCGTAGCTAAGTTCGTTTTGTCTCGGTCAAGTTTGTGTGAAAGAGAAAAACTTATAGTTGTCCTGAGTGCGACTCTTTCGGTTCACAATTGATGGGTGGTTAAGGCGCAGTAATTGAACGCGGCAAACTGCCTGTCGTCGAGAAGACAGCGACAGCGTCGGACCGTTCGCGATCGGCCGAATTATAAACCACGTGGCCGGCTTCTAAACCTCAAAAAGTAAGTACTTTATAAATAAATAAATGAAATCGTATCGCTATTTAACTATAAGATGCAAATAAGACTCAACATTTCAATATTAAATTATGACAGTAAAGTCTGATATTTGAATCGTAATGAATTCATAAGTTTGTTGGTGAAACTTTTGAATGTTTTCAATAAAATCTGAACCTGTTCAAGTTGTGCTTTAAAAGATTTATATTTTATTACATAAAAAAATGAAGTGTTTAGCTCATGTCAAACTAAATAGATGTTCTAACAAAGCGAACAAAGCTAAAATATACAAAAAAACTGTGTTTGTAAATTAATTTTTGTTTATTTCATTTGTGGAAACATTCATAAGTTTCGAAATGAAAAAATAATATTATTATTAAGTAATTTAAAAGTCATCATCAAAACAATAACTAGGTAAGTATAGATCATATTTTAAACTAAAAACTCAATCGAAGGAATGCTCCCAATTCTAAACAATATTCAATATTTACACTGATATAAAGCATAGCACTTCCGAATTTTTATGAGGTCATATTAATATCTGTTCATTGACCTGTTTTGATTGGGTAAACCGTTAACAAAATAAACAATCGTAACAGACTGTTATGCGATATCTGTGGTTTCAAATGAATTTTATTAAGGAAAGTATACGTGTTTGAATTACTTACATACCTAGAAAACTTACACGGGTTTCGTACTTAGGTTGCACTTCATATCCAAATGAGTTTTCCAATCCAATTACTCTAAAATGAGTGTTGTTCCGATAAATCTGAAATAGTATAACATTTTAATAAATCTGAAAGGCAGTCTGGCTCACGACCGATGTAGCGTGTGTAGGATTCACCGGAGCTCTTAATATACATATAACAACAAGTAGGTATTAAGTTTTAATTAGAAATAAGTGAAAAATACTTGTTCATCTATAATATTTATACTATTCGAATACTGCTCATTATACTTTCAAATTCACAACGATTGAAGAACGTTGTTTAATTTTGAAGCGGTTGTGGAATAGCCACTATACAATACTAAACTTGTATCTTGTCCGGGATAAATGGCAACGTCTATTGTCGGAGGCCAAGACCCACTTCGACGAGACGGTGACCGGTGCCTGTGGTACCTAAAAGCACTGTTAATGGATCGGGAGGATCCGTAATGACGTGTTTTGGGCGACGTCGACTATTTACCATTCGGTCTACAGGATCGGGTATGTAATTCCCAGCGGCCACGACAAGAGGGTTTTCATGTCGTGCCACCTTTTCAAAGTGGCGTAATGATGCCGACTGGAGATACTGACTGACTGAGTTAAGCTCCAGGTCATCATGGAGATCCACTTTCCTTAGGAACCATGGTCGGCTCCACTTAACACCACTAAACTCAGAGTGGGCCGTAAGTTTGTTCACCCATCTGAGTAATTAAAAAACAATAACAAACCATAGATTAGAGGATCTTAAAGTTACTGCTACTCTTACTCTATATGATCTGTGCGTATTAATACCATCAACAGAATGTTGTCCTAAACCTCACTCCTTTATTTATCTCTCGATTATTAACGGTAAGTAGTACTGCAATCCCGTACTGGTTCGTATGACGTGGTACTACCGTTCTATTTCTGCCCTAAGCAATCAAGCCAATGTTCCAAGGCAACTGAATTTCCGACACCACGTCTCAATGTGGGCAACGGCATTCACTTCCAGTATATATTATTATATATGAGTTCAGTGCTCTCAGAATAATCTCTGCTCGTCTATGAGAAATAACGATTCGTTAGGATTGAATTTACAATAAGTTAGGTATTAGAGATAAAATGACTAACATTAATTACTATGCTGTTATTATTATGACCATATTTATTGATTGTCCGCTTATGTCGTGCTTTTGTCATTTAAATGCGTTGCATTAAAAAAAATCAAATTTTAAAATTGATCATTAGATACTTGTTGTGCGTATGGAGTTAAGATAGACCCCACATTTTGATCGTGATAATTTATTTTTAAGTGAATTTCCTGATAAAATTTTAGAATGGAAAATGATGATTTGAGCTGCGACTTAGGCCCGCTGTGTTGCCTTGTGCTGGAGGATGGAACTATACTTCATGGTAGGAGCTTTGGTGCTCAAGTGCCCGTTGAAGGCGAAGTTGGTAAGAAATTACAGTAAAGTGGATTAAGGAGTTAGACATTGATCTCTGAAATATTTATAAAACACAATTGCATTTAGGAACAAAGTAGGACAACACAACCTGTGGTAAAAGTTGAATGGTAAAAATAATAACCTAAGGAAAAATCGTTATGTCCCCTTTATGCGATTTTAGATCTCTCCCCTTGTCTCTCTCCCTCTCACTCTCTAGAGTGTGTATATTATTGCGAGTTTCGTTAATAAACTTAATATTTTATTTAAATTATTTTAAATAATTATAATTGACTATTTGATATCAAGTTCTGAAACAGGAATACTTATCTTAAAATATTTAAATGTTTGTTTTTCGATTAATAAATACATATTACATTTGTATAGGAACTTCATTTATGATTGCGCACCTTTTGTTTTTACTATCAAATTTGATGTACAATTTAATAAATAAATATTTCACAATGTGGTTTTTATAGTTAAATTTTATCATTTAACCACAATGACCCATGACGAAGTTTCAATATCATATTCATAAAATTGCGTAACTACTGCTGCGGATACGTTTCGGTCCCACCATCGCTGCATCGTTTGCCTAAATTTTATAAAGGCATTGATCTGAAATGTAAGATAGAAATAAAATAAAGGGAATAATTAGGGCTCAGGGATAATTCGTACACTGTGAACAATAAGATCGACAGTCTATCTCTACTTTAAAAAAATACTCTCTATTGTATTTTATTTAGTTCATCGCCAATGACATTTCAGTTTTTCAAACGGGCATGGTAGGATATCCGGAATCCCTGACAGATCCGTCGTACAACGCACAACTACTGGTGTTAACTTATCCTCTCATTGGAAACTATGGAGTTCCGGATGAGAATGACCGAGACGAACACGGTATTAGCAGGTAAAAATATATTGAATTATATCGAGGGGTGACAGGCTATTTGATTTAAGCGATATTTCACTTAATACGCGACATTTATCTTTGTAAATAAAGGTCTTACTGGTGGTAGGACCTCTTGTGAGTGCACACGGGTAGGTACCACCACCCCGCCTATTTCTGCCGTGAAGCAGCCGTTGTAACTATACTGAGACCTTAGAACTTATATCTCAAGGTGGGTGGCGCATTTACGTTGTAGATGTCTATGGGCTCCAGTAACCACTTAACACCAGGTTGGCTGTGAACTCGTCCAACCAGTTAAGAAAAAAAAAAGTCCGTTTTATTTGGTATTAGTATCAGCAATTCGATGTTTCTAGTTGAACTTCAATTGTGTTTAACTCATTCAAATAGCCGAAGAAGTTTTTTGTCATGATTATTTTTCCAAAATTTTAAACTTTAAATGGCTTTTCTGTAAGGTTGCAAAAATGTCGCTTTAACACTAATGAATATATACAATTAATTAAGTAGTTATTGTTACACGTCGGCAGTATCGGTTTGAAGTGCAGAAAAAAAAACAATAAATAATAGTTTAAAAAAACTAACAAAATACGCTTTTATAGAAAATCCAACTAAAAATTGAAAATAAATTTTAATAAATTTGAATTAAAAATAGTGCAAGAAAAAATGATTTTATTGTAAAAAAGCGTGGTCCTTAATAAGTATACCAAATTTCGAGTTAATCCGACGTTTTGAAGGGGGTCAAAATCATGTTCAAAGATTCCGTTACAAACATACATACGTCTGAAGCTAATAAAAGCGTATTAAAAATAACTTTTCTAGGGAACTGCAATTTAAAGGATTAAAATTTTCCATGTTCTTAACTTTAATAGAATTTTTTTAGTTCTTTATCTATAAGAACACCTTACATATTCAGTTTGATGTGTTTGATTATTTAGAACATTGTACATTTTGATATTAATACTTACACAAAGTGATGATTTTGGACATTGTATTTCAGATCTAATCAGATCAATTGTCTTTTTGTTATCAACATTAGAGATAAATAGGACGTCGAAGAGTACCTAAATTGAAAGAGCGACTAAACTTCGTTCGATAATATATACAATAAGATACATTTATGACGGTGCATTCAATGCCGGAAATTGCAATTTTTTTTTTAGTGTTACGTGTGATATAAGTTAACCATAGAATTCACATAGCAAATTTATATTCATAAATATATTATTTTACAATCGTTATGTACGCCGCGATTAATATCTATCCCGAAATTATTCTTGTCCACCGAATGTTTATGTGAAAGAGATCGCTCTTAGCGATAAAACCGCCCGTTGTACTTTTGTATTTAATGTTTTGCGTTTGTGTTTATTTTGGTGCACAATAAAGCATATTCTATATAATACTAATATGAAACTATGTAAATACTGTGTAAATGTATCATGCGTTGTGAACGAAACTAAAGTGTTAGAATTATTGGATTTGATTTCGTAATTAAAAATAATAGCACAAAAAATGATTAGATGATCGTTTTAATTGAATTAACGAATTGTTTATTACAGTAGTTCTAGTACTATATAATTTTGTAATCTATGTCCAATTGCGTGCTCTGTATACAATTTTCAAACCATTTTTTTTTTTTAGGTGGTTTGAATCCGACCGTATTTGGGCAGCTGGTTTGATAGTGGGGGAAGTCAGCAAACGTGCTTATCATTGGCGTGCCAAATGTTCCATAGGAGCATGGCTAGCCCAGCATCGGGTCCCTGGTATATGTGACATTGATACACGCGCTCTAACTTGCCGTCTCAGAGAAGGTATAACTCTCGGGAAAATCATACAAGGCTTACCGCCGTCTACTCCACTTCCACCGTTCACAGATCCGAACTTACGAAACTTAGTTGCCGAAGTGTCAATTAAGGTAATTTACTAGTCTAGTTAAACAAGAATTAACTTCCTTATTCGTGGCTTGCAGAAAATTTTTCCCTACCTAATCGTTGTTATCCTAAGGGGCTATTCCAAATACACGCGGACCTGTAGGTGAGCTCACGGGCTCAACCTAAGAGAATTGCTAATACTCACTCACCCTAGCAAGAGGAGGAGACGAAACCACTTACCGTCAGGTGGGCCGTCGGCTCGTCTGCCTACAAGGACAATAAAAAAATAGATTGTCAGCTCGTACACCCATTTAAAGAATAACAAAAAAGGTCATGGTACTTTTGCAAAGGTCACCCGTTGCTGATTACGAGTATTATTATAAAAACAAATTATATATTAATCAAAATTGTTAACATGCCATTCACCGATAAAGAATCAAATTTTTGTGAAACCTGTGAATTCTGATTGTGGGAATCGTTTATCAGTTAGATTAAAACTGTTTGAAGGGAAACCATTTTTCGCATAACAACAACTGAACCGTTTTCCATTATGCCAAAGAACATAACATAAAACTGACTTCAAATAAAACCAGTTTAATTATGATGATTGTCAGAGTGACGACAGACAGACTATAATCTACGCGTGTACACGTATGTGTCCAGCTCGTAGTGTCCAGCACAATCCTTGATGTGTGTGTGGGAATGTTCTGTAATAATTTATATTGAATTTTATGTTATTTTCAGCAACCACGAGTTTTTAATAAAAATGGAGAGATAACAATTTTGGCAATCGACTGCGGTTCAAAATACAATCAAATTAGATGTTTTATCAAAAGGAACGCGAAAGTCGTTCTAGTACCGTGGGACTACAAGCCCAACCCAAATGAATACGATGGCTTGTTCATAAGCAACGGGCCAGGCGATCCGGAAATTTGCAAAAAAGTTGTAGAAAACTTACAATTTGTTATGAAAAATCAAAATATTGTAAAACCTATCTTTGGTATTTGTCTAGGACATCAACTATTATCTACCGCAGCGGGGTGCAAAACTTACAAGACCAAGTGAGTCATTAGATGAATTTTCAATCTCAAATCAATAATAATACTAAACCTAGAACTTACATTTTATTTTATAATTCTTTTACAGATATGGCAACCGTGGTCACAACTTGCCGTGTACTCACAGTTCCACTGGCAGATGTTTCATGACTTCGCAGAACCATGGCTACGCCGTCGATACCGATTCTTTGCCTGAAGGATGGAAAGTTTTGTTCACCAATGAAAATGATAAGACTAACGAAGGAATCATTCACAAGTCTGCGCCTTATTTCAGCGTTCAATTTCATCCTGAACACACTGCGGGCCCTACGGATTTAGAGTTTTTGTTTGACATTTTTGTTGATGCAGTTAAAAGTTATAAAAATAACGTAAATTGTGTTATAGATGAAATGATAAATGAAAAATTGAAATTTATTCCAACAATTCACGATAGACCGAAAAAAGTATTAATCCTAGGCTCCGGAGGCTTATCAATAGGACAAGCCGGAGAGTTCGATTATTCAGGTTCGCAAGGCGTGAAGGCTATGCAAGAAGAAAAAATTCTAACAGTTCTTATAAATCCTAACATTGCCACTGTACAAACTTCTAAAGGTTTGGCGGATAAAGTTTACTTTTTACCTATAACTCCTGAATATGTAGAACAAGTCATAAAAGCAGAAAGACCAACGGGGATTTTGCTCACTTTTGGCGGACAAACTGCACTAAATTGCGGAGTGGAACTACAAAAATCTAAAATATTTGAAAAATATAATGTCAGCGTTTTAGGCACACCCATTCAGTCGATAGTTGATACTGAAGATAGGAAGATATTTGCAGAGAAAATCAATGCGATAGGAGAAAAAGTGGCACCAAGTGCAGCAGTAACATCAGTCGAAGAAGCACTCGAAGCAGCTCTGCAAATCGGGTATCCGGTGATGGCTCGCTCAGCCTTTTCCTTGGGAGGATTAGGCTCTGGTTTTGCGAACAATGAAGATGAACTCAAAACATTAGCTCACCAAGCTCTTTCACATTCCGATCAACTCGTTATTGACAAATCTTTGAAGGGGTGGAAAGAAGTTGAATACGAAGTCGTAAGAGACGCTTATGATAACTGCATAACTGTTTGTAATATGGAAAACGTTGACCCATTAGGTATACACACTGGAGAATCTATAGTAGTAGCGCCAAGTCAAACTTTGTCTAATAGAGAGTATTATATGCTTCGAAATACGGCTATAAAAGTTATACGACATTTTGGTATAGTCGGCGAATGTAATATACAATACGCTTTAAACCCGAATTCTGAAGAATTTTACATTATTGAAGTAAATGCAAGACTTTCGAGGAGCTCAGCATTAGCCAGTAAAGCAACAGGTTATCCATTAGCATATGTGGCTGCAAAATTAGCTCTCGGAATATCCTTGCCTGTTATCAAAAATTCGGTTACTGGAGTAACCACAGCCTGTTTTGAACCAAGTTTGGACTACTGTGTTGTTAAAATCCCAAGATGGGACCTCGCCAAATTTAACAAAGTGAGTACGAAAATTGGAAGCTCTATGAAAAGTGTTGGGGAAGTCATGTCTATCGGCAGGACTTTCGAAGAAGCATTCCAAAAAGCTTTGCGGATGGTTGACGAGAATGTAAATGGTTTTGATCCGAACATCAAAAAAGTAAACGAAAATGAGTTAAAGGAACCAACAGATAAACGTATGTTTGTGTTGGCTGCAGCCTTAAAGAACGGATTTAGTGTTGAAAAGTTGTATGAGTTGACTAAAATAGACAAATGGTTCTTAGAAAAGTTTAAGAACATTATTGACTATTACAAAACTCTTGAAAAATTAGATTCTGGAACAATTACATCTGACATTTTAAAGCAAGCTAAAAAAATGGGATTCTCTGATAAACAAATTGCTTCTGCAATAAAGAGTACTGAAGTAGCGATCCGTAAATTAAGAGAAGAATTCAAAATAACACCATTTGTTAAACAAATAGATACAGTTGCTGCGGAGTGGCCAGCTACTACCAACTATTTGTATTTAACCTACAATGGAAGCACACATGACATTGAATTTCCGGGAGAATTCGTTATGGTTTTAGGTTCAGGGGTGTATAGAATAGGAAGTTCGGTAGAGTTCGATTGGTGTGCCGTAGGATGTCTCAGGGAATTAAGAAATCAAGGTAAAAAAACAATAATGATAAATTACAATCCTGAAACAGTTAGTACTGATTATGACATGAGCGATCGTCTCTATTTTGAGGAAATATCATTTGAAGTTGTAATGGATATTTATGATATTGAAAGACCTAGTGGTGTAATATTGTCTATGGGGGGACAGCTACCAAATAATATTGCTATGGACCTTCATAGGCAACAAGCAAAAATATTAGGTACATCGCCGGACATGATTGATGGCGCTGAAAACAGGTTTAAATTTTCGAGAATGTTAGACCGGAAAGGTATTATGCAACCAAGGTGGAAAGAACTTACGGATTTAGAATCGGCTATTGGATTTTGTGAGGAAGTGGGATACCCATGCTTAGTGCGTCCATCGTACGTTTTAAGCGGTGCTGCAATGAATGTGGCTAATTCTCATCAAGAGTTAGAAACATATTTGAAATCTGCAAGTCAGTTAAGTAAAGAACATCCAGTAGTAATTTCTAAATTCATTATGGATGCAAAAGAAATAGACGTAGACGTTGTAGCAGCTGATGGAATAATTTATTGCATGGCTGTTTCCGAACATGTTGAAAACGCCGGTGTGCACTCTGGAGACGCAACCCTAGTAACCCCGCCACAGGATATTAACAACGAAACTTTAGAAAAGATAAAAGAAATATCTGGAATCATAGCTGAAACTTTAGACGTAACTGGTCCATTTAATATGCAACTGATAGCAAAAGATAATGACCTAAAAGTTATCGAATGCAACGTTAGGGTATCGAGATCTTTTCCATTTGTGTCTAAAACATTAGATCATGATTTTGTGGCAATGGCCACTAAAATTATTCTGGGACTACCAGTTGAACCGGCTAATGTGATGGCGGGATGTGGAAAGGTTGGAGTAAAAGTTCCACAATTTTCATTTTCAAGACTGGCCGGTGCAGACGTTACATTAGGTGTGGAAATGGCATCTACTGGAGAAGTTGCATGTTTTGGAGAAAATCGATACGAGGCATACTTAAAATCGTTAATGAGTACAGGCTTCAGGATTCCAAAAAAAGCTATTTTATTGTCTATAGGAACATTCAAGGTACATAAAGCTTATAATATACAAAAACTATTGTTATCCTAACCACTTAACACACTACTAATGGCAATTATTTTCCTTAACAGCATAAAATGGAATTATTGCCGAGCGTTCGATCGTTACAAAAAATGGGATATAAACTTTACGCTAGTATGGGTACTGGTGATTTTTATACAGAGCATGGAATCGAGGTAATTGGGATTATCAATCGTTCATATTTATTTTGTACAAGACTTCCTATTATACTTACATTTCTCATTATTATTTTCAGATAGAGAGTGTCCAGTGGACATTTGAGCACATAGGAGATCCAGAAGATGATAGGTTTGACGGCGAACTAATGCACTTAGCCGATTTTATGGCTCGCCGACAATTAGATTT
This sequence comes from Bombyx mori, assembly GCF_030269925.1. Taxonomy (NCBI): domain Eukaryota; kingdom Metazoa; phylum Arthropoda; class Insecta; order Lepidoptera; family Bombycidae; genus Bombyx; species Bombyx mori. The sequence goes on along the minus strand of NC_085116.1, from coordinate 9,076,479 downwards.
GGTGATCAATTTACCGATGCGAGGTGGTGCCCGTCGTGTTTCTTCATTTACTACGCACGGATACCGGACCCGGCGGCTCGCTGTTGATTATGCAGTACCTCTAGTGACCGATGTCAAATGCGCCAAGCTCTTAGTGCAGGTTCGTTTGCTTAAAATATTTTGCTAACATTTGCATATTAACAAAATGTTTGTCAAAGTGTAGTTACCCAACACCGTCTAGCCTGATACCGCCTGCTAAGATTGTAATTTTAAGATATCATTCATAAATAATAACGGTAACAAAAAAGCGAAATAATTCAATTATATTTGAACAAAGATATATCCTGATCTCCAAAACAAAATAAATAACTGCTTAGTTGCAGAAATAGGCGTAGTTGTGTACAGCCAGGCTCGAAGCACTGTCTTCCAGCCTAAATAAAAATTAGAGAGAGAATTTATTAGAAAATCAATTAAGGCTAGGCGGTTTCCCATCTTTATTCTCCCGGGTTCTATCTTAGGGGGGAATTAGACGTTTGGAAGAGAGTGCAGGGCAGTCGTTTATCGGATGGTTTCGACAGTCTTGACTCGCCCGCTTCAAAAGTAAGAAATTGCAGTGATTCGGCCGCCGGCTAGAACAACGGCTAATATTCCTACCACGAACAGAAGATTCATCTAAAAGTATCGTATTATCTTCAAAACACTATTAAATTAAAAGGTTTAATTTTGCAGGCAATGTCACAATGTGGCGGTGCTCCTACAATGAAAACTCATACTGATTGTATGACGTCACGGAATATTGTCAAATTACCCGGCTTCATTGATGTACATGTTCACGTCCGTGAACCCGGTGCAACATATAAGGAAGATTTTGAGACCTGTACCGCAGCCGCATTGGCTGGTGGTGTAACGATGATTTGTGCTATGCCCAACACTAACCCCTCAATCGTTGATCGTACAGCATTTGATTACGCTTCAACATTAGCAAGAGTTAGTGCCCGATGCGATTATGCTTTGTACGTCGGTGCTTCCTCGACAAATTATGACACAATATGTGAACTGGCTCCGCAAGCTGCAGCTCTAAAGATGTACTTAAATGAAACTTTTACAACTCTTCTGTTAGAGGATATGACAATTTGGCAGAAACATTTCCAAAGTTGGCCCAAAAAAATGCCTGTTTGTACTCATGCAGAGCGTGAGAAAACCGCCGCTGTCATTTTAATGGCATCTCTCCTTGATCGGCCTGTACACATTTGTCACGTAGCACGAAAAGAAGAAATATTAATTATCAAAGCCGCAAAAGAAAGAGGTGTTAAAGTTACTTGTGAAGTTTGCCCACATCACTTATTTTTGAATAGTAATGACATTGACAAAATTGGAAAAGGGCGAGCAAAAGTATGTCCAGTATTATGTAGTCCTGAAGACCAAGCAGAACTTTGGCGAAATATAAGTATCATTGATGTTTTTGCCACAGACCATGCACCTCATACTGTGGAAGAAAAGAATTCTGAGAATCCACCACCTGGCTACCCTGGCTTAGAAACAATATTGCCTTTGCTACTCAACGCTGTACATCAAGGTCGTTTGACTATTGAAGATCTTATTAATAAATTTCATCGTAATCCTCGTAAAATTTTTAACTTACCAGAACAGCCTAACACATATGTTGAAGTTGATTTGGATTATGAATGGGTAATTCCAACGTCAATGGAATTTTCTAAATCGAAATGGACTCCTTTCGCGGGCATGAAGGTATGTGGTGCTATTCATCGTGTCACATTAAGAGGTGAAATAGCATATGTCGAAGGTCAAATTTTGGTTCCTCCAGGATTCGGTCAAAATGTTCGCGAATGGCCAATGCCTAAAAAACAAACTTTCCAGACGTACTCGATTGAAAAAGTTGAAAAAGAAATAAGTCGTCCTAATTCCGCATTGGATATAATTACACCTGGGGACCATCTAAGACAAAGCGATATTGACCTAGATCAATTGGAGTCTTCAAGATCAGAAGCTGTTGGAAGACTAAACGTGCATTTTAATGAAGTGGCCGGTATGCGAAACGTATCCCCTGTTCCACCACAAACAGTTACTAGACAAAGATGTGATAGCTCATCGAATTACAATCCACCACAGCCTTCAATTACACAACGACAACGCAGTGATTTGTTCGGCAAAAACATCCTGACTGTAGATACATTTAATAAGGAAACTCTCAACGACATTTTCAACCTAGCACAATTCATGAAGACAAGTGTAAATAAGGGACGTTATTTAGATGACATCTTACGTGGGAAAGTTATGGCCTCAATATTTTATGAAGTCAGTACACGTACGAGCTGCAGTTTTGCAGCGGCCATGCATAGACTAGGCGGATCTGTGGTACATACCGATGCAACAAGCTCTTCTGCAAAAAAAGGCGAATCTCTTGAAGATAGCGTCGCTATTATGGCTAGCTATTCAGATGTCGTCGTGTTGAGACATCCTGAACCCGGCGCAGTTTCTGTAAGTTTATTAAAAAAACAATTTTTCACTTTACGTTCCACTATGTTAAATTCTGAATAAACAAAATAGTAGATAAACATAATAATAATAAGTATATCGTAGTACTAGTAGTATATTTCCATCGTCTTTTTAGTTCTATTAGTTAGAAACTTGGTCCTTATTTAAAAATATAGCTCGAGATCTCCATTTGATATAAAGATTTATATAATATAAAATTACTTGCTTACAGTAGCAATCAATAAATGTCGTTGTACCTTTTGTTAATTTTGCTATGGCTAATTTACATAGCTTAGTATAGAGATGAACTTCCAAAGTATTATACAATGTCACCATAACAATGTCAAAGGCAAAGCTAGTAAAGAAAAGTATAAATTTAGCAATGGTTATAAATATTAACAAACGTCAAAGATAAAATTATTATTAAACGCATTTTCCATTTTCAGCGCGCATCGAAACTTAGTCGCAAGCCCGTAATAAATGCGGGAGACGGTGTTGGTGAACACCCCACGCAGGCATTGTTAGACGTTTTTACGATACGAGAAGAAATCGGTACAGTAAATGGCCTCACGATCACAATGGTTGGCGATCTTAAAAATGGACGCACAGTTCATTCCCTTGCTAGACTTTTAACTCTATATCAAGTCCAACTTCAATACGTAAGTCCGCCGGGACTAGGTATGCCGAAGCATATCACGGATTATGTTGCTTCTAAAGGTATACCTCAGAGAGTATACGAGCGCTTAGAGGACGTACTAGCTGATACTCACGTTTTGTACATGACTAGAATACAACGAGAAAGATTCAAAAGCCAAGAAGATTATGAAAAGGTAAAATGTGTTGAATTTTTTTTTTCTTTTCTTACCTAATCGTCGGTCGTCTTAAAAGGCTATTTATTCCAAGTACGGCTTGGTGGGTGAGGAACTTGGGATTCTCTGTTATATCAAATTCACTTAAAGCAATTGTTAAATCAACCTATTGAAACTTTAGTTTACTAACCATACATAACACGAAAAATATTTATAATAGGTAAATCATAAAATATCTACTGAAGTGAAGCAATGAATAAAAAAGAAAATGTTATCAACGATAGGTTTTGTTTCTTGACAGAATTGTGACGGCATGTGTAGAAATTCGCCATTTAAAATTGATATCGAATTTGTGTTACAGACTCGGGGACTACTGGTTGTGACCCCACAGTTGATGACCAGGGCTCGTCGTCGTATGATAGTGATGCACCCTCTACCACGTGTCGATGAAATTTCATCAGAATTTGACTCAGATCCTCGCGCAGCATACTTTAGACAGGCCGAATACGGAATGTATGTTCGTATGGCTCTACTCGCAATGGTTGCTGGTGTAAATCCACTTGTGTGAAATGATTTCATTTCAAAATGTTATTATTTGTTCTTGGACAATAAATCAAACATCTAAAATATAAAATTTTATTACATATCACAAACTATTTATTTATTATCACATTTATACTTTTTGAGTGGAAAACATAAGAGAATCCATACAATTTCAAGAACCAGTTCTTTAAGTAGATCAACAACAGAGCTCATCTAGCCTGGTTTTGAGTATTTTCTTACAAAGTTAAAGCGTCTTGAGACATGAGATCAAAACTCAATTGATCTGAACTCTATTGTATTAACGACCTTTGTATTCTATCTATTTAAACTTTATTCAGAAAAATATACTGATCCATAAACGGGAAATTAAAAACAAAAATATCATTTCTGAACAACTCTTAAGACAGAGTTGTTGTTGTAATGCCCCATTTTCAGAAAGATACACGTCGAATAAATATATCACTTTCATCTTATTCTTTCTAATCTTAACTAAAAGTAGCGTTTAAAGAAAATTATTAGAAATTAAATTTTCCAAGAATATCTTAGAGAAAGACGAAATATGTTTTAAAAATAAAATTAACATAATATTATGAGTGCCTAGCAACTAAACTATTGTAATTTTAACAATATTTTTAATAAACAAATTTAAGTCTTTATTAGGTGCTAATTCTCAAATAGTTTTATCAATACGAACAAAGAGCTACTTTACTGCAATATTTACATTTCATTATAAGACGAGATTCCAAATTAACATACATTTAATTTTATTGAAAGTAATAATTTTCTGTAATTGGTACTCTACTTATGAAATAACGAAAACTATAATCTTGATTCCTCAGCTGTGGTAATATCATTTATCCTGATATTGGGCTTGGTTTCAATGCTCGAAGTAACATCATCGTGTATATCTGCGAACGTGAACGCTGAAATACCATGATTTTCAACAGGAGAATCTTGACTAACAATTTGTTCAAATTTAGGACGATGTTTTCGTATAGGCTTATTATAGCTTCGATCCATTTTGTTTTCTTTTCGATGAGGTAATATGTAACGACCTTGCACCGCAAGTTTCCGTTGACAGTCAGATAGCTTATCTCTAATGATGTCTAAATATTCATTTGCAGTCGCATCACCAGCTGGTTCCTCTAACAGAAGCATGCAAAGTCTCTGAGCTTGTTCTAAATATATAATTGATTGTTTTACAGCTTCAAATTTTTCACTGGATCTTGCCATGGCAATAAAGTGAGGAATAAAAAACTCTAGAACTAGACGTTTGCGCTCCGTTTCCATTTTCGCTGGTAAAATGATCTGGAATCACAAAAATTAAAAAGTTTAAGCAAATCTAAATTGAAAAACACGGTACGACAATTTTAAAATTAAATCGATTTGATGATTTTAGCTTGTCAAAATTAGAAAATAGCACTTGAATTAAATTTTCAATTATACCAATCAATAAAATAAAATAAAATTTTAAAGCAATTGCTTAACTTATAATAAAAATGCATAATAGATCTGAAAATGCCCCCAAATTCAAACTATTCGAAACTCACATTAGTTTTAATTTCGTTCTGGCCAGCATTAAGCTTGCTCCTTTTGTTATTAATATGCGCCTTTCTTCTTTCTTGTATTTGTTTTTGTCTCTCTTTTTTCCACTGATAATGTTTGTCTCTAGATTTAGCATTGTCCCAGAAATTGGCTCCCGTATCTCCTTCACTATCAGAACTCTCAGTATAGTTATTAACAGTAGTAGGGATATGTGGGTTTATTAAATGTAAAGGATTTTTACATGTCAAAATTTGATAAAGTCTATGACAGTCAAATTCTGGATAAAAATCCTGATTCATATACTTCAATTTACTCAATGCCGAAAGCATATGCATCACCGGGGCCTCCAATATATCAGCTAATCGTCTTTGGAGTTTTAGCAGTAACGGTTTCGGAATACTTTTAAAATCATTACAGCTTTCGATAAAATAATTCGGAAATCTAGACTGTCCAAAATGAATATAAAAACTCCGGAGAAATAATCTTAATGATTCTCCTAATCTGTCTTCGGGCCATTTGGCGTAATTATCTTCACACTGCCAAAATAAATGGTTTTTTATATGACTGGCGTCGATTCCAATCTTAGAAGTTTCATTTTCCATGAAAGATTTGTGTAAGAGTAAAGTAAACAAGTAGCAGCGTATGTGAGAATGCGCCAAACAACTTTCTAAGTAGCGCTCAGCAGCCGGGAAGAGGATCCTCCATTGTAAAGTCTGTTCTGGGTTTGAGCCCCGTTTAGATCTGAATCCAACAGGTACCAATAAACATCCAAATCCTGTAGCTTTATTAACCATATACCTTGTTGGCCATTGATAGCTAAAGTTCGTCCTAGGATTTTGTATAGCTCTACGTAAGCGAATTATCCACGGACAAGCTGTATTTGGCCATGCAGCAATTAAGGCAGGAAAGATTTCATATCCTATATTTAAGCCGATTCTTATGGAGTCACAGTAAATGCTAGCACCTTGTGTCAAAGCATTGCTCACAGCATCATGGGTCAGGCCAAGTCCAGAACCTAAGTTAATAATAAAGTTGTCTACAAAATTATTCATAAACCCCACAGAATTCAAATAGTAATATCTCTCGTACAAAGTTTTAGGCAATGAAGAACTAGAAGCAGTGTCGACTTCTTCCTCATCATCTTCGTCGCTCCAATTATCTAAAGCTCTTATCTCTACCGCCGTCCAAGACTCTTCCGGTAAAACTCCAGAAGCTAACGCATAATTGGACTGCATTTTAAGTTCAACTTTTTTAGGAGTCGCAGCCTCTGTTATAGTTGAATATCCGTAGTCAGATTCTGTTTCACTGAATTCATTCTGTCTGCTACTTGAATTTGATCTATAACCAGAAGTTTCGGTGTCATCTCCTATTTCATTGGCAATTTTTAAATTATTTTGTTGTTTATTTACTGGATTAACGCTGCTAAGTCTTGTAGAATTTTTTAAGATTGATTTTCTGGATCGGTTTTGTACGTCAGTATTCGCATTCATTTTAGGTGCATCATTATTATTAATGTCATCCAAATTCTGTTCTTCAGTTAAAGGTGGTACATTAGTACACAGGATCTGACGTAGCTCATTGATGTTAGAGATATCTCCTTTTATAGCTTGTAGACTAACTTGTTTTATAGGTCCACTAGGTCTCCTACCATCTACAATTTCGATCGTATTTAATTCTACTGTTTTTGACGAAGAAATCTGTTCGGGAATTTGCAACTTTGATTGAATTTTACGTAACAGATCTTCTCCTTTGTAAACGTAATGAGAATCGTCTGATTCGAACGACTCTTTTTCTGAATCTGTGTAAATACTATCATCCATATTATGCTCCTCAATCGGATTTTCAACTTCTTTGTGTAAAGTGCTTTCTAAAACCTCCAATTTTTTCAATTTCACGTAACCTGTAAAGAAAGTTAAATATTTAAAATATACAATTTTGGAATTTAAAATTATGAAAGAAATGCAAAAAACATTGTTTTATATCTAGTAAATTATTTCTAAGTTCCTTTAAAAATTAAAACTCCATAACATGCTTACCTGGCTCTTTACAATCTTCTATACGTAATTTATAAAATGGAGCGTCAAGGACAGCGCTATAATCAGAGGTATCGCCTGGCTCGCTAGCTTCTACGTTATCATATATCACAAACAGCTTAGGCGCAACAAGTGGTTCCGCGGGATGGCCTTTCTTTCTTTGATAGCAAATATGCTCATGTACACATTCTTGCAAGCGGTCAGCAAAAAATACGTGCTTGTTCCGGCGCACCATAGCCTCGTTGATTGAATGCTCACGTTCGCTCATGGGATTATTTTTAATGTTTTGCGTTTCACTGAAAAAATAATATAATAATTAATGAAAACGTAATCTAATTACAGTTATCACGTTTTGCAGTCTCGTGACGCAATACGGCATCTTGCTTTATCGCCAAGATTAAATCAATAAAAAATCACCGCCAACAACAAAATTTGATAATCAATATACAAATTCTAGAAAATTGATTTTCAGTAATTAGTACGTCCGTATATATACGTGATATCGGTTATTGCGATCTTTTAATGTATTTAGATTAAATCATCATGAGGTATCGACGTTATAATTAATTAAAAATGAAATTATTGAACAATATTACCTATCCTTGACAACGAAACTTCAAATTAGTGTTTGAGTGGTCGTCGACGAACAATGTCGTTATGAGTAAATAGGGATTTACTACCACTAGCACAGGACCTACGTTTACTACACTATTCCATTGGGATATTGCGAGAGCAACAACAAGAACAATTTACAAAATGTGTGTTTTTTACGTTTCTTTGCACACAGAAAACAATAATACGATTTTAACATTGATATCCTAGTTATGGAGTTTTAACATTTAGAATGATCTCAATGTTAAAACCTAGTTCTATAATAAATCTATGAAGATTGAGATCTGGCATTTTTTCTAATTCGATTGGACGGACGAATAGTCCACTAAATATGGGGATTAAGCGGTTGACGAGGCCAAAAGTTGAAGCATCGAAGGAAAGTGATTGTAAGTGTAATAATTGAATCGCGATTCTTCAAAAAAATACTCTTTGTATGGATGACTACAAATCTCACTTCTCGAATATTATGCTTGAGATTAAATATGCGAAATGAATTAGTACGCAAATAACTGTAGATGTCAAATGAAAAGAAAGAAAAAAATGTATAATACGTACCTAAATATGAATTAAGGTTGTTAATAAAGGCTTCTTTATCTTTAACCTTCTAAATGAAAAACAAATTCAAAAAAATATTTATTTCTCGCTTTGTTGCTTTAATAAATATAACCTGTATTTTATATTTATGAGACAGGTACATAGCTTTCCCTTTTAACATAATAATATTATTCTTATAATCTTAATATGAAACGGCAATGTATTCTCCCTATCTATGATAATGAATATGGCATCGATATTCTGGCAATGATTCTGGATTATAAACAAAACATGATAAAGACAAGGACAGCTTACTAGACGTGGATCTCGATTGTGAAATATATAAACTATTTAGCTATTCATACGTCATGATAGCCTTAATTACTATTATAGTAATTAAAATAAAATAAAAATTTAAGCACAACCTAAAATTATGCTCACCTTTCGTAATTTTCAAAAAACTGCACGGATAGCAAAATGTTGTTGAGAAGGAAGGCATCAGAGTCATTATTCAATTGACGTCTCATTCGATCTATGGCATCCTCGTCATAGGACCTGATCTGAGGTGGTGGTGGCGCTGATGGTCCTGGCATCGGTGACGGACCAGGTATTACTGGCATCAACGGTGGCTCTTTAGCAGCAACCCGCCTGTTCGCCCAATTTGCATGCTTCTTTCTTTTCTCTCCGCGCTGTTGTTCCTTCCACCTTTCTCGCTCGAAAAATCTATCTGGTTCCTTTTGAGCTTTCTTTGACTTAGAATTCCCCATTTCAGTAAAATAAACTCCGAGACCAAAATTTTCGTTGCTAATTCTCAACTAAAAGGCTAAACAATATTTGAGCACATTATGACGTTTTAAAATATTGAAAAAAATGTCACGCACACCCAAAAATAATCAATAAATGAAAACAAAGAACGCTAACGTCCAGAACGTGTTTCTGAGCACAGCCGCAGTACAATACTGGTGTTTTTTTTTAAAGTGACTATTCATACATTTCTGCTTGGCCTGTTATCGGTAAGCGATAATACTTAAAAAACGTACAGTGATTTTTTTTTAGGTATTGCAACTGCATGGATACTAAAGAGTCGATGCACATTCTTCACTGTCGGCAATTCACTAGTACACATGTTAACGTGAATGTTCAACGAGCGTGGAAATCTGGAAAACCACGAACTAAAACAAACAACATTCCTTCTGTTCACGACTTGTTGTTATGTAACGTCATTCTGTATTACTTATTTAACATTTTTTTTAATTTAAAATTTAGCCGACTCGATGGGCAAAATGATATTCATTATTTTTCTGCATAATTTAACCAGCAAACACAAAATGATCAAATAAAACAAATTACAGTATAAAAATAGATTTATTATAACGTAAATAGACACAAATATCTCAAACGCCTCAAAGTACCTATTCTAGATTCGAGAAATAATATAAAAGAAAAATAATTAAAACAGAGCTTACAAAATTCCATGTATGGTGTCTTTCCGCTATCGGAAAACTCCGGACTATGAATACATTGAAAACTTTACAAATTGGATAGATATAAACAAGAACGGGTAGGGCATACAAAGAACAAATCTAACCTTTATTTCAAATTCTCCTTCTGCTTATAAATATACTATAACAGATTAATAGCAATTTCAGAAAACCACAAATTAACAGCGCTACTTCATAGTAATTACATAACTTAAACATATTTTCTTAATCCACTGTTTAATACCTTAATTACTTTAATGTCTAATTCTTTATTTTAACCAGTAACATTGTCGTTATTGTTCCATTAACTTTAGTTTGTTTTACATGAGTTAAATCACGTGCTCATCAATTATCAATTAATTGATCTATAAAATAGCGTTTCAATGTAATGCAATTTGGGATTGGAACATTTGATTACGCGATTAGTCCTACGTGACATTGCTTTAAGACTGAACTGCCGAAATAAATGAAAAGCAACGAATAATAACAAAATATATTTTTTTTAAATAAATAACCAGATAATCAAAAATGGACCAAATGCTACATGTATACTACTTGCTTACTGTATTAGTAGCTTAAAGCAAAAACAAAAGATGCTCCCGGCATATTGAAAAATGTTTTGGAGGTCCTCCTAAAAGAGTTTAAATTACGATCCCCATTATTATTTATTTATTTTTAATAATAGGTATGGGTTTACAAGATTATGTCGATTACAAATTTTTTTCATTAAATAAGGTTGCAGTTCCGGGTTTTAAATAAGTAAATAAATAAATACCAGCAGAACAAATAAATCAGAATAATTCATAATTAAAAAGCATGCTATATGCGACCTACAATTAGAAGAATTGTATCGACGAATTCTAAACATTATATATTTTCTACACAACTTCTTAGCTTGATAATTCAGAAACATATAGTACTGATCACTAAATGCTACACATGGACCTTTAGTCACACAATTAATGCGTTTATTTCATTTCAAACAATGTATTTGTATTATTACGTAGTCTTAGACCTAGATACCGGATTTAGTGCTTAGTGCAATAGTGATGACGTAAGGCGAGACTAGTCGATTATTTGTTTCTAAAGATCGCTGTGTTTTACATGCAAACCATTCAATTTTAAATTGCACACACTTCTTTAAGGTATAGTCGATAGTGCTTCGGCCGGTGGTAGACTTATGCCAGTCGCCTCCATGTTATGTGCTATACTAACTCCATCATTTTCATTTCGAACGTTGATTCGCCGTGGAGCCCTCCATCTTTTAGCTTCACCCATTTGCTTTGCAATAACTCGTCTGTAAAATTAAAATTTATATGAAAATATTGAATTCCAAGGAAAATCTAGATGCTGTAAAATTACTCATAATACAACATCGACTTATGGTTATAATATCTATAGGCCTACAACTGCTTGATATTTTGAATTGATAGATATTGCTTATATGCCAAAGGTTTTAAATGTAGTTATATATTTCCTAAAAAAAATCATTAAATATGTGATAATTAATCTATGGACTAAGCTTCGTAAGTGTTTACTACTATACTCAAATCGTTGATGCGACATATCAATTGCAGATAGATAACGCTAATAAATTAACAAAGAACCATAAAGGTGACTGCTTATTTCGTTGCTTCGATGATTCGATCAAATGCAGCTTAATTAATCAAAACGCAACAACCTCAGCGCCATTTATTTCGATGATTTGTAAATTACGATTTATTCTATACTAAGTAACTTTATCTTCTTAATCTGCAATTCCAAATATTTTTACGATAGCTATTCTCCGTACGCTTTATCTTTTCGTAGTACAATACTGTTTGGCAACGACAAAATCCCACTTAAGACCTACTTCCATTATCATTATTAGAGTTTTGTTAAAAACAATTCTTTCTAAAATTCCGATAACAATATGAGCGTGATTCAAGCGTAAACTTAGCCTATCATGATTAATTTATTAACAATGAATGAAGGGAGAGCTTTGCTTAAAAATTCCATGTGCCTTCGAAGGGCGTTATGGAGGATGCAGGTAGGAGGGGGTGTTACTGATTAAATAAAGCAGATTTTGTTGAATAAATGAAAAACGCGCGCCTGAATGTTGCGTGCGTGCAGTTTTGGCGCGTGCAATCGCTTCAGGTAGTCTTAGCCGACTACATAGATTATACACTTAATATTTAAGGCCGACTATATAATATGTCTTATCTATGTGACTGACGCTGCCTCGCTAGAAGGGCGGAGTCCGCGCGGGAGCACGAGAACGCTATGCACGAACCCGACCCGGCGATGACGTAGGTAACTTACTCACTGACGCACGCGCAAGCAACCTTAAATGGTTTTATTATGAAACACAATATTATTTGTACAAGAATCAAACTAATTCTAATTCTAAAAACTACGACTTGTACCGCGAGGCGCGTCGTCTACAAATCTCCGCCCAGTGTCACTTCAGTGACATTACTATCCTGTGGTAGTAGCGTCAAGCGAGTCACCGGTCTGGTGAATATTCCACTCCGCCTAACCCCACGTTATGAAGATTTCCATGGCTAGTGTTTTTAGGTTAGAATAGCACTATTTAGTCAAACTCGGAGGGGGCTTCCCTCTCCTCCCCAGTTTGAGTCTGCCTTATCTCCGGCGTTGCGGCAGGAGTAGCCCTTGCGCCTTTGCGTGCGGAAGCACAGTCACTCATACTCTGCTCCACAGCTTCGGCTTGAGCAGCTGGCGAGGACTCTCCCTCCGCGCCGCCGGTTTTTTATATACAATCTAGGGGAAGGGCAGACCAGACCGTGTGGAAAGTGAGATGGCTTTGATTCGATTTAGGATATTTTTCGGATATTCATATAACGAAAATAGAACACGATTAATTTTATTACTGTTATATTTAATCTAATTTATAAAGATATTTAATTCTAGACTGACAAAAAGACGCTATAAAAAAATGCGTCATTTCACGTTTCATTTCGACAGTGTCAAAAAACTGTCATTTTTTCTGTAAAATAATTAACAGAATTGCATAATACAGCAACAATTACTATGCACATTAATGTAATATGTGATTATGTTAAAATAATAAAATATATTTCATAAAAAACATGTAGTAGGCAGCGGCTTGGCTCTGCTCCTGGCATTGCTGAAGTCCATGGGCGACTGTAACCACTTACCATCAGGTGGGCCGTAGGGCTCATAAGGCAATAAAAAAAGAAAAGAAAAAAAGACATAAAATTGAATAAAATACACCTCTACCGTGATGACAACTTACTGGTCTTAGGACCTCTTTTGAGTCCGCACGGGCAGGTACCACCGCCCCGCCTATTTCAGTCGTAAAGCAGTAATGCGTTTCGGTTTGAAGGGTGGGGCAGCCGTTGTGACAATACTGAGACCTTAGAACTATATCTCAAGGTGTGTGGCGCATTTACGTTGTAGATGTCTATGGGCTCCAGTAACCACTTAACACCAGGTGGGCTGTGAGTTCGTCCACACATCTAAACAATAAAAAAAAATAAAAAAACTTGTGAGTTTTGACCTAGCACCATCGGTCTTTGGTCCTCGCTCGCTTGAAGCGCGAACATGTTTTTCAGTACACGAATCAAATGTACAATGTACTGGATAATTACATATTATTTCCCCTTCTTTCGATAGAAGTCCTTTTTCTTTCATCATTAACATGTGTGATTCGAATCTGTACCCCAAATAACATTTGTCTAATTGCGTAAAAACATCTACTTTCTGGGTAGGCAATGCTATTTTGGCAATAAGTATATCAATTGAATTTGTCAATACATCATATACTGTGTCTTATCTTTTTCTTTTTTATTCAAATAATTTATTAACTCTGTTAGCATCAGTGAGAATTGGTTACATAAATGCAATGTCACGAATAATTGACGTCATCTGAATACATTCTTCATCATTCTGAATATCTTAAAGATATTACAGCAATTCTGTTGTAATATCTTTAAATTTGGCGACATTTAAGTGTGTTTTCAGCTCCAACTATTGTGTGTAAATGCATGCAACTGCGGACTCTATAAATAACCATATAGTTTGACAAAATTGTACAATTTCTAACGGATCATGATCGTCATTGATAAGTTTGTATAGTTCTATGTAGGCAGCTTGCCTCGACAAAAAAAGGCTGAACCAGTTATATGTTTCTTTAACAATGAATTCGAGATTTCTGAATTAATATGTAAATCGTGCTAGTGGTGAGTTTGGTACCTCACCACTGACTGAAGTAACGAAGCTACTAGAAAAAATCACTATCCACTAAAATTAAAATTGGTGCGGTAAAAGGTAAATCTAAATCAGCAGATCTAGTACAAATTCCACTGAGCTGGCAACACTGTGCTAGACTCTAATACCGGTCACTCACATTCGCACGAATACGCAAACCCGCAAGTGTAAGACGACATTTGCAAATGATTATGCAAAGTTTTCGCTGCATTCGTGGTTTTCCAAGCTGTGTCGGTTTTTTAACAGACATCAAATCGCGCGAACCGCGATCCTTCGCGTAGTCTCCCACACATTCGTGTGACCAGTTGCGCCCAGGATTGCGAAGGCAACGGATGTTTCGCTATTTTCATAGATCGTGACGTCTACTGTGTAGCGTATCTTCATCAAAAGAAATCCCATAAAAACAGCATGGCTGTTAATGATGTCTGGGAAAGAATTCAAAACTCTTTTTCTCTTCAATGTTCTATTGACGAATTAAAAAGGAGGAGAAATTCGTGAGACATTCGTAAACAAGTGTAGGAGGAAGCGCAAACGGGTTCGCAAATTGAGTACCGAACCCATTTGCAGAGCCGCTAAGTTTGCGAATGAATGTTTGACGGCCCCCCCTTTGAGTGGCCGGCATAAAGCACGCGGTCCGCACGGGAGCGCGGGAACGCAGTGCACGAACCCGACCCTAAAATGTCGAGCGAACGCCCTCGACCAAGCAACCGTGAATGGTTTTATTAAGAAACACAATATTATTTGTACAAGAATCAACTAATTCTAATTTTAAAAACTACGGACACAAACGTACTACTAAAATTTTAATACTTTACTATATTATTATATACTTTTAGAATCTTCTTTAAAATTTTTAATGTACACAGTTTAACTGAATTAAAGGCAAGAAGAAGTAAATATGTTCAGGGTCCTAAAAATTTAAAATACAAAAGAAAATCGAATACATTGGCTTTTGAAAGTCGTAATTCAGAAGATACCTAATTGGTTATCATTTTAAGACTGCATACATAAAATGCGATACCACCTTTCCACGAATTACAGCCAATAATCACATTACGTCGGTAATCAGTACGTACCTAATATTTTCAAAAGATAAATCAGTTTCATGAAATTAAGTAAATTAAAAATTAATGCCGCGTTTATAGCGCCCCTTTGTTAGCGGTACGAAATAGAAGCGTGGCGATGCGTAGCGTAATGTTGGTTTTATTTCACCCGTAGCACCCATAATTATCATTTAACTCGGCTTCAACACGAACGTTTGTGCACTATATACCAAATTCGTGTTCAAAGTTGCACACAAAAGAGCTAAGTTGTACCATTGTTTCCTCATACCATATAACAATATTTTTTCTAAAATACTACAATTAAAACAACCAAATATGAAAATTACTGATCATCTTATTTTATATTCCTGAACTTAGTTAAATTTCAAAAGTAACCTAAACGATATATCTATATAAATTTATTACATCTGACAAAACATGATTTAACAAATAATAAACATGTGTTTAGAAAATTTTAATGATTCATAAACAATTAAGCAAAACATTATCAATCATAAGGTAGAGTTGATTAAAAACTAAGATAAAAACT
Organism: Bombyx mori; assembly: GCF_030269925.1. Lineage (NCBI taxonomy): Eukaryota > Metazoa > Arthropoda > Insecta > Lepidoptera > Bombycidae > Bombyx > Bombyx mori. The sequence continues at coordinate 9,060,624 of NC_085116.1, read as the reverse complement.
AGCGCCATTGTTTTGTGATCGATTTTTAAAATACGTCACTGGCTAAATGTAGAAAGTACGATCAATGATAAAAATATAATTGACATTAATGTAACGTATAATTAAAAAAAAAAAACAACGTAGGCTTGTGAGTAGATGAGCCGAAAACCAAAATGAATAAGCTGCTTCACGGCAGAAATAGGCAGGGTGGTGGATGGAACCTACCAGTACGGACTCACAAGATGTCTTACAACCAATAATTACGTAAATAAAAATGCGGGTTAAAACTGTTTCAACCGTTAAAACCGGGGTAACATTATGTTATTATGTTGTTCCTTCACTGTGGAAATCAATCGTGAACGTTGTTAAAGTACGTATTTCATTGGATAAATTGATAGCTGCCTGTGGGATTCGAACACCGGCAGAGTTGCATCGCGACTCTGAAAACGGTACCTGGAACCTAATCCATACATAAACCCACTGAGTTTCTCGCCGGATCTTCTCAGTGGGTCCCGATTCCCATCCGGTAGTAGATGAGTCCGCGAATCAGCTGCCATTGAGCTGTTACGTCTCCTTCGGAGGTGCTGTGGCAGCTTATCCCACCCCTCGTTAGCAATCCCGTTAGCAAATCCCGCCCCTCCTGACTGAGCCTTTGCTCGCCCACCAGTTCTGATGAAACTGGAAAGGCCTTCGGGCCACCAGTAATACTTTCTCTCTAAAACTTGAACGGTAGGCAGCGGCTTGGCTCTGCACCTGGCATTGCTGAAGTCCATGGGCGACGGTAACCACTCACCATCAGGTGAGCTGTATGCTAGACTGCCGACCCCGATCCAAAAAAAAATCTTCGTGCTTTAATTAAATTTATCTACTATTTTAACAAATGTGTCAGTAATCAAACTTACTGTTGTCTGCAATCAATAAGTATTCCCAAGACGAAGACAACAACTATAGCGACGATCATAACAACGGTGAATCCAACAATAGCTGCTACCGTCAACGTGGGAACTTCTTCTGTTATCACGACCTCCTCGGAAATCGATAGCTTGGGATCCGCTGTATCAGCAGACAACTCTGAAATTAATTTCAAATTACTTCGTGAAAAAATTTCTGTTGCTTTTTTTCTTTTTTTATTACTTAAGATGTTTAGATAAGCTCACGGCTCACCTGGTTTTAAATGTTTATCGGAACTCATAGACTTGAACTACGTTAAAACCGCCACACATGAGTAAGTCTCGATTTTCTAGTACAACGGCTGCCCCACTTTTCAACCCGAAACGCATAATTGCTTCATGGCAAAAATAGGTGGGTTGGTGGTACCTACTCCTGAAGGTCACACACAAGACGCCACCAATACCAGGATTCCAGGACAAACTTTTTCAAACCTAAGTGACCTTAATGAGATTTGTACTATGCAATATTTCCAGTAATATATTTTGTAATGATAAGGGTGAATCTTTATTATTTCGATGATAGCAATAATAATGATGTGTTAACACACACTTAAACAAGTGTATAAATTTATAATGCCTACATAGGTATTGAATATTTTTCCTCAAGCTCGCGTATGGAAGAACGTGGCCAACTTCCCCGATTGCAAAAATGATATACCTACATGTACCTAGTCCAGCCATAAGTTCTGTTACAAATGAAAATGCATTTTTTAAATGATATAATGTAATATTATTAAAATGTATACCCATTTATTTATTAGTCTCAACAAAAAAAAAACTATTCGAAATTACCACCTTTGGATTTTATACAGCCCTGCTTGGCCATGAATTTACGCACTGTTTCCAAGAGAAATTTCGCCACTGCTTGCTCCAGAGATTTTTAAGAGACTCAATGTCGCCGTGTCGTTAATAACAGGGCGTGTTCTCTAAAACTGACCATAATTTGAAGTCTAAAGGGTTGAGGTCTGAGCTAGATGAGGGCCAGTCTTCAGTTCTTATAAAGTCCGGAAGTTGGTTTCCTTCACGCTTGGGTAGTTCGTGCCTTGTGACCAGGTGCAGAGTCCTGCTGGAAAGTCCACGGTATATTTTTAAATAGTGTATTGCTGAGAGGTTTCACAACATGATCCAAGACTGTATCTTTATACGCTTTTGCTGAAGTTTTCACTCCTTTTTCACAAAAATATAGTTTTGTGACTCCTTGATAAGACACACTCCACCAAACCATCACTGACGCAGGATGATGACCACGTTGTACCTTTCCGGCCACTTGAGCAACTTCTTTAGAAATGTGATCGTACACTTTACCATTTTGCTTATTGTAGTTTTCTTCAATAGGGAATTTTTTTTCATCGGTAAAGAGGATATTTGTGTGCCGTTCACCTGCGTATCGCGACAGAAGGCGTTTTTATCAATCCACTCTCTTTAATTGTAAAGATTGATTTAGGGCATGTTCTGTATATCGACGACAAGCAGCGAGCTTCAAGTCTTGTTTTTTAATATGCGACAGAGTCCTAGCGGGAATCTTCATTTCTCGCGATAAGATTTTTTGCTTCCTAATGTGGTTTCGACGAATTCTGGTTTTAGCATCATTAACAGCCTTTGTAATTCTAAAAGCACGCAGCCGCCCTAATCTTTTCTGATCTTCGACGAAGAGACGAAGTATTGTTGTTTATGTTGATAGTACGATATACGAACATAAATCTGATACCAAGCTTTTGAAGTGTCTGGAATATGACCGACGGCTCCATACCCACTTCATGCAAAGCGATCACCGCAATCCTATTTTCTTTAACACCCCATTCCATATTGTCATTTGATAATGAACACGAAAAATATGTGCAATGGCACAAAATCGAAAGAAGTTTTTAAACGTTAATACGTGTTCCAAATTCAAAATAACTAAAAAGTAAAAAAAAGAAAAGTTAAGTAAAGCTACCTATGTAATAAATAGTATTTATGGCCAGACTGGTTATATGTATGTATATATGTATATGTTGGAACGAATATCAAAACCCAGATGTAATTAAATTGTAAAAATAAAAAGAGACTGATCTTAACCTGAATTGTTTATTTGATACAAAACAAGACTAGGATTATGAATAAGTCTAATTTTTCAATACTATCACTTTAAAATAAATAATAATTTAGGCCACGACGACTTCAGAATAATCTTCTTTACTTACATAGGTGTACACGCCGCAGTCTGCGTTTTATTATTATATAATATATTATTACGTATATTCATGATAACATTGAAAACGTTCAATTAAATACAAAATTCCAAGAATGGTCCTCAACGGCACTGGATTAAGCTATCACATTTTTACTTACTTTACTTAGTACATCATACTGATTTATACACGCTGAGGGGAATCCTTTCTTATTTATCGTATTCGAAAAACAGAATTATGATAAAGTGTTTATATTTGCAATCTTAAAGATAATAAAATATATAAATCATTCTAATCATCTTTTCAAAAGATTCGAACAAAATCATACCTTTTTCTAACCATAACACACTGCCTCTAACCTGGTCCATTTTTTTAATTGTTGTAGAATGGGAATCACGTACTCTGAAAAAAAAAAAAGAAAATCAGTAAACCATTTGAAAAAAAAAAGATTTATCAAATTAATTATTAATTCCTAAAGATTTGTGATCAAAAAGCAAATAAACTATCTAAGCTCTCATTTATCTCCAATCTGCGGCGTTTTTTCCAGTAGAGGATATCATGGTTAGCGTGATTACTGAAGCTAGTAAACAGCAGTTTGAAGTATTAGTTGCATTTAAATAACGAATAATTTAATTATCAAACTGAAACGCTTGAGCAACTGGTCTTGATCAACAACCCACAATTCTTCTTCTACATTTCGCCCTTACCCCACATTATGTGGGTTCAGGCAATAGGTCCTCTTAACGTGCTCCCTAGGAAATTGTATTGAATTATAACATGAATTAATATATTTTTTAATTAAGAAGTCCCCACCCAATTAAACTTAATTTCAATATACGATAATATAATATAATTGTTGTAAGCATATGTGTCAAACTCTCAATAGTATTAGATTTAAACAATACGTTTTTTTTTATTGCCTAGATGTGTGGACGAGCTCACAGCCCACCTGGTATTAAGTGGTTACTGGAACCCATAGACATCTACAACGTAAATGCGTCACACACCTTGAGATATAAGTTCTAAGGTCTCAGTATAGTTACAACGGCTGCCCCACCCTTCTAACCGAAACGCATTACTGCTTCACGGCAGAAATAAGCGGGGCGGTGAGACCTACCCGTGCGGACTCACAAGAGGTCCTACCACTAGTGAATTACTACGTAAGTACGTATTTCATTAGAAAAATTGGTACCCGCCTGCGGGATTCGAACACCGTTGCATCGCTATATACGAATACACCGGACGTCTTATCCTTTAGGCCATGACGACTTCAAAACTCTACCTACCACTACTAGTAAATTTCAGTTGGTGATCTCAGTACGCTGGTATAATATAATACTCAGAGCATATTGTTACCTATTCTCTGGTGCCCCATTAGTCGCCTTCTACAATACCCACGATCGCCGCTTCTATTTAATTTATCTATAAACGACATTCCCCGGTCGCCGCCGACCCAGTTAGCCTTATTCGCCGACGACACGACCGTTTACTACTCGAGTAAAAACAAGTCCCTAATCGCGAGGAAGCTCCAGAGCACAGCGTTAACCCTGGGACAATGGTTCCGAAAATTGCACATAGACATCAATCAACCCAGCGAAAAGCACAGCAGGGTTATTTCAAAGGGAGCAATCTCACACCCCCGATTACCCTCCTCGGCCAACCCATACCCTGGGCCAGGAAGGTCAAGTACCTGGGTGTCAGCCTAGATGCATCCATGACATTCCGTCCCCATATAATATCCGTCCGCGACCGTGCCGCGTTTCTTCTCGGCAGACTCTACCCCATGATCTGTAAGCGGAATATAATGTCCCTTCGGAAAAAGGTGACACTTTACAAAACTTGCATATGGCTCGTCATGACTTACGCGAGTGTGATGTTCGCTCACGCGGCCCCCACACACATAGACACCCTCCAATCCCTACAATCCCGCTTTTGCAGGCTAGCCGTCGGAGCTCCGTGGTTCGTGAGGAGCGTCGACCTACACGACGACCTGGGCCTCGATCAATCCGGGAACAGATGAAGTCAGCGTCGGAACGATACTTCGATAAGGTTATGCGTCATGATAATCGCTTTATCGTTGCCGCCGCTGATTGCTCCCCGAATCTTGATCACGCAGGTGCCAGTCACCGTCGACGCTCTAGACACGTCCTTACAGATCCATCAGATCCAATAACCCTTGCACTAGACACTTTAGCTCTTGCACTAGGAGCGAGGCCCGGGTAACCCCTCCCTCCTGACTGAGCCTTTGCTCGACACCTACCCTTGTCGAGTACGTACCCTACGTACGTACTACCCTGGTAAAACTGGAAAGGCCTCTGGGCCACCAGCAAATTCTCAAACATAAAAAAACCACGAGAAGAGATGGGGTGGTGCTGTTCTAGACCGATACCACACAACTAGATTTATGGCTGTCTTATTGATATAATTATTGTAACTAGTCTGGCCATAAATACTGTTACGTAAATACTTTTCTTTTTTTCAATTTTTTAATTGTTTTGAATTTGGAACACGTATAGGTACGTACAAAATATATAAATATAAAACATAAAAACTTCTTTTAATTTTGCCCCATTTCACATATTTTTTCATTATCAAATTACAATATGGAATGGGGTGTTAAAGAAAATATAGTGATCGCCTTGCACAAACTGGGTATGGAGCCGTCGGTCATATTCCAGGCAGTTAAGTGGGCATGGAGCCGTCGGTCATATTCCAGGCACTTTAAAAGCTTTAATCAGCCGTATGTTCGTTTATCGTACTATTAACAGATACAATACTTCGTCGGTCGAAGACCAGAAAAGATCGGGGCGCCTATGTGCTGTTAGAACTACAAAGGCTGTTAATGATGTTAAAGCCAGAATTCGTCGAAACCCCATTAGGAAGCAAAAAATCTTATCGCGAGAAATGAAGATTCCCGCCAGTACTCTGTCGCGTATTAAAAAATAAGACTTGAAACTCGGTGCTTGTCGTCGATATACAGGACATGCCCTAAATCAATCTTTACAATTAAAGTGAATGGATCGATCAAAACGCCTTCTGTCGCGTTACGCAGGTGAAAGGCACAGAAATATTCTCTTAAAAAATTCACACTTGAAAAACACTACAATAAGCAAAATGGTAAAGTGTACGCTCACAGTTCTAAAGAAGTTGCTCAAGTGGTCGGAAAGGTACAACGTGGACATCAACCTGCGTCAGTGATGGTTTGGTGAGGCGTGACTTATCAAGGAGTAACAAAACTATATTTTTGTGAAAAAGGAGTGAAAACTTCAGTAAAAGCGTATCAAGATACAGTGTTGGATCATGTTGTGAAACCTCGCAGCAATACCCTATTTAAAAATATACCGTGGACTTTCCAGCAGGACTCTGCAAGACTGGCCTTCATCTAGCCCAGACCTCAACCCTTTAGACTTCAAGTTAAGGTCAGTTTCAGAGGACATGATCTGCTCTAAACGACAAGGCGACATTGAGTCTAAAAAATCTTTGGAGCTAGCAGTGGCGAAATTTCCCTTGGAAACAGTGTGTACGTTCTTAGATTCGTGGCCTAACAGCTTAAAAGCCTGTATAAAAATCAAAGGTGGCAATTTCGGATAGAATATTTTTTTCGTTTTTAGCTGAGACTTTAATAAATATACAGGTATAAGTTTTAATAATATTACATTACTACATTATTGAAAAAAAGCATTTTCATTTGTAACAGAACTTATGGCTGAACTAGGTAGATGATGTTTATGCACAGGCTCATACAAATATTAGTAAATGATTGTACTGTTACATTTAAAAAAATATTTCTGTTAAAGGAAAACTGCTAGAAGGTCGATTGCACTTTTTTATTAACAAAATCATTGACATCCGTTTCGATTTCAAGTATGTAGTCAATAAATACGTGACCGATTAGCGCATCCCTATTGTAGGTGTTTCATGTTAATCGATGTGCACGATAATTATTATTAATTAGCTGTTATCAATCGATAACATTAATTTTATCATAGACCTTCAGACGTCAAGCTATCAAAGACGCATTTCCGCTCTGAATCGTCACTTTACATAAATTTCAACAGTTTCTAAACAAACGTATTCCTCAATTTTAAGATGGTTATATTCGAAAAAATCGGTGTGATAATTTATTATTAGGACTTTGACGTTTTGAAATTCTCAATCGCGGTAAAAAAATATATAAAAAAGAATGTGCATATAATATTATAGATTTTATCAAGTCTTTGTGTACAGAAAAACATTTCTGGGAACCGTATTCATTTCCGTGACGTAAAACAATTAAAGATTGCCGATACAGGAGCCCCGAATTATTATTGGTAATGGGTAGCTGCGATTGCTAATCATTTCATATCTGATTTAGATGTTCAATGATTATTAATGATACATTGTTATCTGCCGCAATGAGCTTTTTTACAATTATCCTACGAAGAATCTGCCCGTTTTAGTCTGAACGATTTTGCATCTCTGCATTAGCGATTTACATACTCTTTCTAATAGACGCGTTTTCTACCATGCACAGAGTGTGAATGTTTAAAGTCACAAATAGTCCGGTGTTTTTTTTTTTCAGACAGTAGTCTGACTTTTCCGTCACTGGTGGCGAGCTCACTGGGGCTCAGCCCGAGAGACGTAATGACGCTGCCAAGCATCACAGCCACCTAATAATCGGCAGCGACATGTTGATTTGTACAAGAAAGACAAGACTCTTCGCATGCAGTGCCCCGATCCATTAACGGTGCCTTTAGGTACCACAAGCACCGGTCACCGTCCTCGTCGAACCCGTCGCTTGCGACGAAGGGCTCGACAAGCGAATTATCCCACAGACACAACCCACTGAGTTTATCGCCGAATCTTCTCAGTGGGTCGCGTTTCCGATCCGGTAGTAGATTCTGCGAAGCACTGCTCTTGCTAGGGTCAGTGTTAGCATCACTCCGGTTTGAGCCCCGTGAGCTCTACCTACTAGCTAAGGTTACGCTGAAATAGCTTCTCAAGGCTATTAGCCTAGGTAGGAAAAAAAAATGCAGTGCAAACCGCAAGCCTATGCTCCGCCGTCTCCAAGTCGCATTACTGCAATGGCACTCTGCTGTTGGGTCAGCTCCTATCCGGAGCTTCCCAAGCATCCATGCCGATCAGTCAGTCGGTACCTGGCTCAGACCGATGAAGAGCCTTCCTGGGTCTAATCTAATATTGCGCGCTCGATTAATCAACCTACGAACATAACTACGTAACTACAAACGTAACTAGACATCCCCTCCCCTCGTCAGTTTCGTCACCATTTTAATAGTAGATAATTATATTTTAGTGCAAAAACACCGAAAGAAATGAATCAAATAGGTGATTAGAAAAAATTGAGGATTAAGATTATGGTCATACTTATTTAAGTAGGTGTGATAAAAAAAAACAATCTGAAAAATCAGATGTTTGCGAATTCATTTTGTTGATAAAATGAAATAAAAATATCGCGAAATATCTGTTTATTACTACTGTTAATGAGATTTAAATGTTTTTTCAACCAAACATCTATCTTAACACATAAATAAATATTAAGAATGTTGTATCAATTTATTATTGTGCAACAGTAAATAATCTTGTTACCTTGACTTTATTTAAGTCGGTTTTAAGCAGGTTAGAGCACGTACAAATTTTTTATCGAAGGTAATTTAATTTTAATTTTTGTCTACTACTATACAAAGGTGTATCCAAATTGTATACAATAGCTAAAAGTGCGATGACCAACCTCGAGAAGATCTAGAAAAACTGCAACATTCGCTATAAAACCAAAATGCATAATAATTTGCAGTTGTCTTTTCCATATTTCCTCTATAGAGCAGAAACGTGGTGCATGGAAAACCGCGATAGCAACAAGATCGATGGCTTTGAAATGTGGGTGTCGCGGAAGATGCTTCGAATACCATAGACTGCCCTAAGAACTAAAGAGTCAATTTTAATAGAGCTAACCATCCATAAAAGGCTCTCACATAATTAGACAAAAGAAGACTTATAGTTAATTTTTCCCATTTTGTTTCCAGATCACGCCATGTTATCAAACGAATACTTCTTTCTTATACTTATTGTCTGTAGTCCAGAGGTCACGCAGCTTACAATTCAATCCATATGATTTTATTGAACTCTTCAGCCTATCCTTGTATTTCTGCAACTTATCGAATCCTTCACGCTTGCCGTTTTCGAGTTTTGAGTAAAGGATACTTGGTTACACCCCTCTTTGCGGGATGAGGATTAGGTTTTGTGCCCACACCGTCAGACCTATCATTGCTGGTGACGCATTGAACCTCCTCAGCAGATCTGTATTTGTGACGAAAGTTAAACATTTATCGAAAGGATAGCCGGTTCATGTCTTCGACCAGATCAAGCCCACGCAAGCAACTCAAAGATGACTCGAAGATTCTCCTAATCTTGTAAATTCTGCAACGCACACATTAACATTCACTATTTTGTTCTTGTTATAAAAGACAGCAAAAATCAAATGACAGTATACAATTTGCCTTTGACTCAAAACTAAACCAACGTAATTATATCTTGTATACAAAACAATATGCAACGAATTATGAATTAAGCAACATTAAATTTTCACGTTTAATTATACTCGCTTACTTTAAACTAACTAATTTTAAAAATATATTACAACCCAAATTAAACAAAAAAACGTACAATATTTTTTTTTACATTCTTACAATACTAAACTAAACAATACTAAATTCTTACATTGAATTTCCACGATTTAATAAAATTTGAACGCTGTGTTTACAAAATCTAATTTGATACATACTGTTTCATTCCTTGACGAAACAATTTGCAAAGCTATTCAAAACATATTTATCACGGCCTCCAAAGAGCTAGCTAAACTTGTATAGTAATAGTATTAACACTGTAGTTTATGTCTTTAGATTGTTTACTCGGTATTCTCACGTATTGCTCAGTTATATCAATTAAAGCAAACCTTAAGCGGTTGCCGAAGTCAGTAAATAGCAAACTTTGATTGCCACAGACACCATTAGACGTTATAGAGGACACGTACATCCCCAATATATTGTATATTATGCCACAAAGAATTCGCAGGTTTTTCGGTATAAAGTGAAATAAAACCAAATTCACCTCGACGACCCGTCTTAGGGATATCGCCGCTAGTCAATTTGTAGTGTTCACCGCGAGAGCCCCTCTGTCCGGTCTAACCCCGTGAGGAGATCAGACGTGAGGTTCTGCTCTCTGCCCAAAAAAAGGATTAAAACGGGCTTTATTACAATATAGTTAAGACCTAAAACTTATTTCTGAAAATAAGCGGCAAAATGAAATTGATGATTTGCTTGATGAGTATTTGCTTGCGGTATGATAAGTATATTCTTTACTAGATCATGATATTGGGCTTATTAGTTTTTACGAGTTACCGGTGTTCGCACTCTTTACTCATCCTACACCAAGTAATAAAATTAATGAATTTTAAGTTCAAGTGTTGAAATTAAGTCAATATCAACATGTCAATAATATAGCTCAACAACACTCGAACCGTCGGTCTGCCGAGCAAATATCACCCGCTCGGTGGAAGATCTTTTCTTCCGTCATTAAACATTCCAAACTGGTAACCTGCGACGGAACAATTGCAGCCTTCACACTTCATCATTAGCGCATCAAGAACTTCGACTACCACAATTCCCGCCTTCTCGCAGATAAAAGCAAGTCATTGATAGTCGTCCCACAGCAAGCTAGTATCGCAGCCTCAACAGGACCATCGCAGCCGGCTCACCGCGCTTCCTGGTCCTACGGCATGCACCTACACTGCCTCATCACGCCACTACAGTCCATCGCAGCTCACGACCGGATCATCAACGCTTGGGACCTCACACATCTCCGGCGTGGCAGCTCTGCATCCCATGGATTACTCACGATACACGTGCAGCATTCAAGCTTAGTCTCGACTTACTGCAGACTTCGAGCAGCACTGGCGACACTCACGCAGCATTTAAGCTCAGCCTCGACTCACCGGAGGTTTCGAGCAGCACTGGCACGCACTTGCAAGCTAATCTCAGCACAGACAACAATAATTAAATGACACGACCTCCGGTCTCGGAGGGGAGTGATGTGGCGGTAGCCATCATACAACGCAAGATATATGACAGATGCCTGAATCTCGATTACGATATTTTCAATATAAGCTTGCATATATACAAGTTCCGAACAACAACATTTGGACCGTTGGTCTACCGAGCAATATCACCTGCTCGGTGGAACATCTTCCCTTTCGTCGTTTAGCATTCCAAAATAGCAATGTAGCAGTAAATAAAATTAGCCAAAAGAACATGCCTACCGTAAAAGTTATGTTAGTTTCATTTCCAGCAACGGAAACAAAACTGATTGTGGCATGAAATGACTTCCGTGCGCTTACGTATGAATCATTCACAAAGGAATGCTATTTAATGTAATACGTCAAATCTTATTTGAAAAACGTTATACGTATATAATTTTTCACAAAAACAAAGAATATAAGATTGATATACATATAAGAAGATAATATTATTTGAAATGTGCTGTATTTTAGAATCATACTAGGCAATGCTGTTTCTTTATGCTTTAATATTTATGTTTTATTTGAAAAAGTAAATTTAAACATCTTTCGAAAGGTTGTCTAATCGCCAAGATAAAATACGCCGTCGAACAAGTCAATTTAGACTTGGAGCTCAACATACCAGGTGGTGTTTCATTCACGAAATGAGGAATCTATATATCTATAGACTCTATCACTCATTAGCAAGCAGACCGTGAGCTCATCTGCCCGTTTAGAATAATTGAAAAAAATTCCATTGTGCTTCCTTTCCTCTTTTTCTTCCTTTTACACGTATTATGGCTCCATTTAGACTTTTAACTAAGTTTAGACTAAATTCATTGAGGAATCTGAATGAAAAAATTATACTCCTCAACTAAGATTACTTCATTCTTTTAAAAGTGATTATTTTCAAACCCTACTTTCAAACTGGCGATTTTCTGTTCCACCTCTATTAATTAAGTAATTAGTACGGTTTTCAATTCAAATTTGTATTAAATGTAGCATTTTATTTCACCCAGGAAATAAAATAAATCTGAATAGGTATTTAAAATATTATTATATATTTATCAATTTATGATCTTCAAAAGAACATAACTTTTGATATATATCTTTGTGCGATATTAATTAATGACTAGATTAGGTACTGCAGGGGCGTCTACAAACAATAATCAGATTTATTAACACTAAAGTAAGATCAAATTCAATTCGAAGTTCAATTCATAAAATATCTAGCCAAATATATTCAGATAAAACACAACAAGCGATGTACCTGATATCTGAAAATAAATATTTTTAGATTGTACATAATTTTTTTAAGGAAAATTATCCGTACCCGTGTATTGATTAGTAATAATGATGTAGATATAGGCTGTATAGCTACTATATCTATATTAGTTTTATTCATTTTTTTTTACATAAAAACTTCTAAATACACAGATAGCTTACTGAGTTATATCGCCACATAAGCAGCCCATTTTGGGAGTAAACTACAAAATTTATATTAGATAATTCAAACCACTTATTAGAAAAATAATTTGATTCGAATAAGGATGGAGTATGTGTTAATACTCAATATCAGTACATTTCTATGCCATCTCAAGGGAAAGGCATTCATACTATTTAATCCATTGCTGTTTACTTAAATGCCTAACCTTGCTTATGTGTTTTTTAATACTTAAACTGGTTATCGGAGCCCATAGACATCAAAAACCTAAAGGCCACCACCTACCATGAGACATGAGTTTAAAACCTCAGTTACCCTTCAAACCGGAACTTACTGCTTAGCGGCAGAAACAAGAAGGATGGTGATATGTACCTGTGCAGGCCAATAAAGAACGCTGCCACCAATCAACCATTCGAAGTTTCCGAGAAAGCGATTTAAATAACAGCAATTGAAATATGGCGAGCCGCCTTTATGATATGAAAACCATGTCGAACCTCGTATTTGAAAATGAAGCGCTTTCTATGCGCAAACTTAAATCAAAAAACGAAGTGCTTATATTCTGCGTGGGTGTGTGTGTGTGTGTGTGTGCACGAGCGTCTGTTTGTGTGTATGAAGATCGTCCGACCTCGTTTCATAAAAAAATGTCATAGACTGGATTGCAAATATTATTCTGTAATTTAGAAAGTGAGTACGATGACATAAATTTCAAATTAAATCATTTTATGAAATTCTTTGATGATCTCTTGCAATAGAAAAGGTTATTGCATAAAACATTTTCGCATGAACAGCTTCATTCTTCCAATTTAATCATGGAGACCGGACTAAAGGAGCATCGCGCGGAGCAAATGTCTCTCTGACACCCTACCCGCACAGAAAAGTTTTCCTACAGTCGTCGGCACTACCCGCTCGAGGGTAGAGCCTCTCGGTCGGTGGACTATTCAAAGCCAATTAGACGGCCCCACAAACGCATACCCCTTGAATACTCTGTAGGGTCAGAACCAGCGTAAGTCGAGGAGTGCGATCATCCGTCGTATAAACAGCGGCACGTAAGTTGGCAAGGTGGCGTAGTGGGGGTAAGGTCGCGCATAGTGCACATTGCAACAAAAAATAGTCACTTTTATTGCCCGCATTATTCTACAGTTATTGCCATAATTTATTTTTAAGCGTATCTGTTTAGAAGAAAGTTAAAGAAAAAATGGTATTTGGTCCTGGCATTGCAAACAAATTTAAAACAATAGCACTCGTAACAAAAACTAAATTTAAAACAAAAATAACAACTCGTAACAAAAACTCAATATAAGCAAAGGGTACCTACAACTTTAGTACACGCAAGTGTAATCGGGAGCGAACGGAACGTAGACGCGGTGCGGGAGGCAAACGTCGACTGACGCACCAATCGCGCGCTCGGAACGGCGCTACGTCTTTCCCCTCGTCCCGCTTGACAACCAAAGAGACCTAAAAAAGGACTTATGCGCATCTAACGACTCTTGCCAGGTTACGCGCCGGGGACAATACATTTCCTCTTTGTACACAAGACGTGTGTAGACCAGCGTACACTTCGTTTTCTTAGGTCTACCTAAGCGGAGGGAATCCGTAACACTTAGGGAGACCACATTCAGGCGAGATCTTGATCCCGACTTTCAGCTTGACGACGACGTGTTTTACTCTCTCTTTCGCAAGTCGCCACCTGCTTATGTAAGATCGAGTAGCTGCAATTCGAGCATACAGCGTCACGAGTCGGATTTGCGTCAAAGACACGGCGCCGCCCAACCGATGCTGAGAAAACCGCGAGCGTGTGCTTCGACATATCCAAAATGGTCTCTATCCAAAATCTATGGCCTCCTCAATCACTATTAACACAGTCCCCGAGGAACGGGCAAGTCAACCGGCGCTCCACAGGCCAGTTGAAGGATTAGCCAGCCGCCTGGACGATTCTCCTCGAACGGACCACCAAGATTGGACCTTCCGCGCTGGGATTAAAATCGGAACACCACCATTAATCAGCAGCAAAGGCCTCTACCGCAAAGATCCCGGATTGCATCCCCCAACACGCATGCTACTTCAAAGGAGAATATGAAGCCTTGTGATTGTTAATTACCAATTGTGAACCAAATGATTATTAATTATGAAAGTCGTAACGGAAACCTTATCTATAAATATTGTTTGTAGCTAAAAACCTTTGCCTGTTATCATTATAATTATAAATAATAATCGCAATATCAATTTTGATAAAAATACCGGTCTGTTTGTTCTATCATGTAAAATCATTTCTGCAATATGTATGTACATATATATCAGTATGTATGAACAGCACGTTTTATGAAGCATTGTTAAAACTAGTAGATATGTACGTGCTCAATATCATTTGGTTTAAAATAGCCATTATAAACTTAAAGTATGACACTGATAAAATAATAAAATATTAAGAATTTGGTCCACGTTTTGACACAGATAAAAATTCATTGTAGGACATCATGAGAGTCCGTACGGATAGGTACCACCACCCCACCTATTTCTGCCGTGAAAAATGATTACAGATAGATGTAGATACAATATAGACAGTTTGGGGGTAGGGTCACGTGTTCCCTACATCCTGAAAAAGCTTTGTAAGTTCTGGACGGGCGAATAGTGCTGGGAGCCTAATTAACTCCGCCGATCCATACTCTCTCAGTCGGTGGGTTTTCCTAAGTGAAATTAAAAGTCCTGCAGTTTGCAGTCGGCATTACCCACGTCTTCAAAGAAAAATCATTGTATCGGAACTCAGAACTCATCCCTTTATACATTTTAAACCAAGAACGACTGCATCGCAGAAAAAAGAGACTAATCATATACATAACTAAACTACTACATTATTTGGATATAAATACATACAGAATACGACTCGTAGTAAGTAAGTGCCATTCAAGTAGCAAAAAATAGAAATTTCTATCTCAATTCTCGATTATGCGCTTATGAGAAACGTCAGTGCCTAACGAATATAGCTTAAACAATAGATATAGCTTAAATAACCTAAAAAGAACTGAGAGCCATTTCATTTTAGGTATTCTCAAACACCAAACTAAATAACTCTGCGTACCTTAAAATTATAACTTCCTACGAATCGGCGATATCTACCCTTGCGGGCTCATAAGACATCCTACACCAGTAAACCCATATATACAAGGTATTAAGAATATTATTTAGAGATAAGATTAAGCATATAAATAGCCCACAACACCTACCTTAACGCCAATAAATGCTGTCGCGGAAAAATCATATGATTCAAAGAGCAGGGCCGTTTTTATTCCAAAATCAAGACATTCTTTTTCTTTATCGTAAAATCAGAATGTTTTGGTTTTACTGTCGATGCAAGAATAATGAGTATTTTATTTTACTCCTCGATGTTTGGATACTGATAGTACTAATTTAAAAAATCTAAACGAGTATGGTAAATCGTCAATTTAGTTTGGACTCGATCGTAGTATTTCAAACACACACAATATAAAACCAACTCAAGGAAAATTTTGAATTTTGCAAAGCCTACATAAAGTGGTTGAACCTTCATTTACATTACAAGAAACAAACAAGAAAAGAAACATAATTACCTATAAAAATATGTGACTCAGTAGCACTATTTATTTATCCACTAGATCTTATCACTTCGTTTAATTGAACTATAGTTAAGGAGGTAATTTAAAACTTTGGCACTTTAATGGATAGATATCACAACATCGCACTTGTCGGTTAGTGGCGCCAGCACGTAGGCGCATGCGCAGCGCTGTGAGGCGCGTCTCCCACTAGCGAGCAATGGCGAGATCACTTCACTGAGTCTCCATGACTTATGTTATGACAAAACTCACAACAATTTTACAGTCAAACAGTTTTTATTGTCATTCCCAACAAACTATGGTGACAAACTAAAGGAACACTTTAAACAGACAATTATGGGGTAAACTAATTACTAATTTTAGTATTGGATTCTGAGAATACGTGTTGTGTTGACCATTTGAACAGAACGTAAAGATAACAGTTATATTTCCGAGGAGATTTGTGAACCGCCCCCTTTGGAATATTCCTAGATAAAAGAAACATTTGTGCTGATGAATAATGGAGTCTGGTAATAAATAATACTTGATTAATATCTTAACGACCCAATCAGCGTAGCGGTTGCACATAGTAGCCGTTCGCTTAGCTTAGGTGAACGTACGAATCACGTGACATCAACACCTCGGTCAGTCTTGAGATCCAACACGAATTGTTGCAAAACTGCGTCTGTATTGTCGACTTGAGTAACATTTTTAGATTTTACACTAAAAAAAAACGAAAAGAAGGATTTCTTATTACGGTCTTATTTATTCTCATCTTCACATTAAGGTAAATGAATGAAATAGATATGTGACATACCCAATAGTAACGTGCCACGCTAATTTTAATGGTAAAAAAAAACATTGACCCAAATTTATGAACTGCTTATTTTACGGTAAATCTGTTAAAAAAAACATGATTTTTGTATGTGTAAAATGAACGTGATGACAAATCTAACAAACTAGTGTCTGATAAGTGGTCAAATCAAATATAACATTAATATTATACTGTCAACATTGATTTCATATCAATTTGTAAATACTATCATAAAACAACTTATTTCAATTAATGGAATATCGTCCTTAAATTCATTATTATGGGCTTACTTTTAATTTTTCTATAATCAACTTGACCGTAAATTAGACATTAGTAGAAACAGAAAAATGAAACTAGTAGGTAAAACATCCGCTGTCTCGAGAACCACGATGCTGCATTTCTGTGGAAATTTTGATATTTCGTTCTCGTATTCCAAGATGAATGGCGATGGGTTCGGATTATGATATCATCCAAGCCAGATGGGCCGAGAGCTTATCCATCCATTAATGTTTTTTTTTTTTATTGCTTAGATGGATAGACGAGTTCACAGCCCACCTGGTGTTAAGTGGTTACTGGAGCCCATAGACATCTACGACGTAAATGCGCCACCCACCTGTTCTAAGATCTCGGTATAATTACAACGGCTGCCCCACCCTTCAAACCGAAACGCATTACTGCTTCACGGCAGAAAAGGGCGGGGTGGTGGTACTTACCCGCGCGGACTCACAAGAGGTCCTACCACCAGTGATTACGCAAATTATAATTTTTGCGGGTTTCATTTTTATTACACGATGTTATTCCTTCACCGTGGAAGTCAATCGTGAACATTTGTTGAGTACGTATTTCATTAGAAAATGTTCTGGGATGACTAAAGAAATAACATGTCACTGGAATAGGACAGAGCTGGTTTTTGTTAGAGAGTTCTTGGTATTCAAACTCAAATAAAATGCCTATTAATCCTCCTAGAGGTAGTAATTATGCAAAATGAAGGTTACTGTAGCCAGGTATTAAATTAACATTTACAGCGAATATCAAATATTAGTTAAGTACGATAATAGTTCATGTCATTGGTGCAAATAGATACATACATACTTCATTGTCCTGAATGAATTAGTAATAAGAATTTTATGTATCGTGTCATAACGGAGAGTAAGTAATTCTTTATATTTAGCAAAACATTTACACAGCTGTTGACGTAACACTTAATGGAAAAAATACGTGGAAAAACACAAACGTGTTTTTTAGCAAAACGTCTCCAATACAAAACCATAATATGATTAATGTATATTGATACTGAAAAATCTACAAAGTAAATTGACAAGTTACCGTTCCGAGAAACTGAGACCGGTCAAAAGAGCATTGGAAATACCTATAAAAACTCAAAGTAAACCCGAATTTTTTGATACTTTCGAGTATGCGCTTAGCAGTTGCTAAGGTCTTTAATGGACATATTTTGATCCAAGTATCAAATTTATTATAACAACACCCTTTACACCTTACACTTTGGACTAGAACGCGTGATCACTTTGCGCCAGAAATGGTTAGCATATTATGTTTATCAATGTTAGCAATAGCACCAATTTAAAAATGTAACTCTAACCAGTTTATAATATGATCTTGGTAATAATATTCTGGGAACCTATTAATTAGAAATCATTACGAGTTTAAAATCACGGCTCCCGAGGTGGTCCTATTAAAGCTTCCTCAAGGCTAATCCGAAGTAGTCGTGTCCTGCCTAATTTTTGTTTACTGAGCGTGTGGAGCGAAATGGTCTCGTATAACGAAATGTATTTTGGCATCAAGAACAAGACAAAAGTTCTACCAATAACCTTCCATTGTATGTTCAATATCAAGATGTACAACACCACTCACCGAATGGTATGTATGAGTTTGTTGTTAATGATGTTTAACATGAGATAAAAATAATAAAATAAGTAAAATAAATAGCTGAGATTTATAAAACATTTATAGTATTTGAAGAGATGTCTAAAGTAGTAAATCATTATTATTGAAATAAAACAAAACAGAAACGAAATGATAGTAAAGGAAATGAATTTTGAAGTAGGTATAGCTGATCTTGGTCGAATTTCGAGTACTAGATGCACACTGGTTATAAATTATAAATAGCGAAAGCACGGGTTCAACGTCTCTTATAATTGATGTATGTTTAAATGTATATAGCCATTTTTCGCTTTACATTGCGAGTTTACGACATGTGTACCTGTCTTAATGACAAGTAAATATTTGCTTAGCTCGGTAAATGAATGCTGTTTTCTCTTTATGGTGAGAATGCCTAAGCTATACCGTTTCTGGTTCGAGAATGATCTCTTTCCACCCGATATACTTTACTTAGCAACAGCCAATAAAACAAATTCACCCGTGGAGTAAGCTTGTCGATACTGACTGAAATTGTATAAGCGTATACTTACTATACTAACTACCTACTGTTTGTCATTGTTCAAAGAATTTTCATTACCATAGTTGACACACGACACGGCGACTGTTATCAAACGTGTCGACAACATTCGTACCTGGCACGGCGCACGCACACTATTGACTGTGTACAGCATATCCATATATGCACTGCACGTGTAGCTTATCCACCTTTGTACTTATATCTTTTACAAAAATGGCGACACCCGTACATGTTAGTCTATTCAAACATTAACAACACGAACGATTAACATACAAGATGTCACACTAATAAACGTTCAACTATATAAAACGTAGGCATAAAAAAACTATCACTGTCTAGTCGTTCATGCAATAAAACATATATACGTACAAAGGTACAATGTTTTCGTAATAAACAGCACGATCTGGGAATGAGGAGCCATTCCCTTAATTTTTGTATGTATATTCTTATATTATTATATAGTCAATAAAATTTTAATTTGCTCTTAAAAGAAAAAGAGCATAGAATGAGTGGTATTTAAAAACCATACTTCAGTATTTTAGTTTGGCCTGTTCTTCTCAGAATTGTGTGCATTCTATGGAACCAATGGTAGTTATATAAAACATGTTTTGATGTTCAACAAATATAGTTTATTTAAATTTAAGTTTTTATATTTCTTTTTGATGAAAGTTTACTGCTATGTCTTGTTTTTTATTACTCTAATTGGACAGAAAAGTCTACCGTCCACTATGGTGTCTTTAACTTGAATTACCATTATTTTATCATTTTTAATTAAGTAAATGCAGTGAGTTGTTATGAAAACTACCCTAACTCTAACAAACGCATACACGTATGTATATGATTATTCCTCATTGATTTGACTATGGATTAACTATAACAAATTAAAAGAAAAATATATAACAATTTAGCTAATGTTATGTTAGTTGATTAAAATACTGATTGGAGAATAATGTCACAATTTAAATGGCGTAAATGGAAATTAAAAAAAGACGGTACAAAAATACTTTATTTTATTAATTTAGTCATGTATTACACAGGATGCTTTTTATGCTTTATCGATTGTTAAAGTAAGCATTACATTAAACAAGGGTTAATTAGAATCAGTAGTTTTTAGGGCTTTAATAATATACAAAATAAATTTGCGTGATTAGCCTGTTCAGTTTACAATACTTTTTCGATTACGATCTATAAAGAAGTTGCCATGGAACTGCTCTCTTCATGATACTGGCTGGTCATAAAAACCCCTCAACTATATTACATAAATCTGCTTTACTTTGGCTCTTTGGATTGGTATTATAAAGAATACGAACTTTTTTTTTTACGAATAGGCACGAACAAATGTACATGGTACTCGGGAACTCTTAAGCTCTTCAACTAATTAACAGTTTTTTTTTTTTTTTTTTGTTGGAAAGCTATAAGCAAAGTCTTCTTTTTAAAGAGATTCGAATAAATAATTTCGAAAACCTAGTCAAATTTTAGTAAACCCCTCTAAAATATTTATATGAAATAAAAGCATCAGCTCCGTGAAGAAATCCAACAATGAATCCGATGTACTGAAAACAGAAAAAAAATATTAAATGGAATACTATTAAAATTAACATTAAGCAATTCTGAATTTGTATATTTTTAAATAATTTATGTACAGCATCAGAAGGCCTCCGACAAGGTGAAACGTCGATCTTTTGAAGGTCATAGGTGGTCATAGGAATCAATTGGATACTGGCAGCGCTGGATCCATCATTCTAACAAAACTTGGGAGAGGCCTGTGTGCAACTGTGATTATCTGTTGGTGAATTTCATACTAGAATGCATGACTGCTTCTTGGCAGAATAGACAGAATGGGAGGACATAGCATTGCGGCCTCAAATACTGGTGGTATTTATCATATGTTTCACTACCGTTGAAACTTAAAGTAAGCCTCATCAGTATTCAAACATAGTAGATAATTAAATGAAATTTAAATTAGAAATAAATTACATTGTAGACAGAATCATGTAACTGTTTACTTATGTAATATAAAATTTCTCACAACTTTCACGGCTAATAAAATTATTATGATTTGATTATTTTTATGATATTTATGGTATGATTATTATTATGATATGATTTGGGCCCTAAATCTATTAATCTATTTATTACTTTCTACATTATTCCAGATCACCATGTAAAGCTGTAACTTAAGCTAAACTCTAAACTGAATCAGCAATTCAGAAGTATGGGAGATTGTTTAAAATTCAAACACTAGTAGTATTTTCAAAACATTGCGAGTACTTTCACTGAAAGTTTATTTTATTCTAGACCCTTTGTGAATGGGAAGGTCATTCACCTTCACTGCACGGTCCGCTAGCTCTGTCTGACATAGTTGTTACGTAATAAGCCCAGAAGTCTTGTAAATTATTTTAGAAACATGAGCTGCTTGCAATTTCTGTCATGAATCAGTATTGCGTTTGAAGAATGAGGCCAACGCAGTAGTGTAAAACTGAGACTCAAGTCTCAAGGGGGGTTGCAGCATTTATGTTGTTGACGTATATGAGCTCCACTAACCATTTACTAGATGGACCGTGAACTCATCCATCGATCCAACCAATAAAAAACAGACAGAGAGTTCAGATTAGCTCAACTAGTCGTCGGAACCCATAAACACCCAACGTAAATTCATAGCATTCACGTTGGATCTATGGACTCTAGAAACCACTCAACATTTCGTGGCACGGGAAATCATCTGCTCAGCCAAAGAAGCAATTGGCTATTAATGCAATCGGAATATCACAAAAAATTGTGATACTGCTAAAAACTTTGAACATTAAAGCCCGTAAACAGGCTAAATATAACACGCCTGATTTTGATCGCATTATCTTTTATCGTTATAATTTTGATCTTATCTAGATTGCTCATTGTTTGATGAAACGCAGCAATCAGTCATATTTTTCAGACAACTTACGTAAACGGCCGTCATAGCAGGATAGGCTGCGTACATATTAACGAGAGCATACTGATGGTACAAATAAAGGTTCACTGCCACTCCCATGTACGAAGACGCTGAGAAGTAAAGGAAACACGCCACAGCATTAAATAGGCATTCCTGAAAAAGAAAAATTAATGTAAGAACAGGCTCGTACAAATAAATGTACATTCTAAAAGTGATATAATGAAATACACCAGTCAAGATGCATTCGAATAAAGTTTACCGATTTCTTTTTTTAACGAAATTTTATATCGAATTTTATTAACAGTGAATTATTTTGGACATAGAAGATATCGATATGGGATCTAATGAAATACGTACTTAACAAATGATTGACTTCCACGGTGAAGGAATAACATCGTGTAATAAAAATCAAACCCGCAAAATTATAATTTGCGTAATTACTGGTGGTAGGACCTTTTGTGAGTCCGCACGGGTAGGTACCACCACTCTGCCTATTTCAGCCGTGAAGCAGATTACAGCTTCACGGCATTAGCGTTTCGGTTTGAAGGGTGGGGCAGCCGTTGTAACTATACTTGAGACCTTAGAACTTAACTCGAGATGGGTGGCATTTTACTGGTGGTAGGACCTCTTGTGAGTCCGCACGGGTAGGTACCACCGCCCCGCCTATTTCTGCCGTGAAGCAGTAATGCGTTTCGGTTTGAAGGGTGGGGTAGCCGTTGTAACTATACTGAGACCTTAGAACTTATATCTCAAGGTGGGTGGCGCATTTACATTGTAGATGTCTATGGGCTCCAGTAACCACTTAACACCAGGTGGGCTGTGAGCTCGTCCACCCAAGTAAGCAATATAAAAAAAAAACCTCCTCAAGATTCTACTAGTTCGAAGCATGAATACATTGCGGTTTGTAAATATGGACCAACAGTCCAACCATGTAGTATAGACAATATTTCAATGTGGGTGACGATAATGGCACTGCAATGTAATTACAATGAGTACTCTGAAATTCGGGTGATGCCAAAGATGAACACAACTGGAAACATATGGCTGTATATAACGTAAAGAAAAAACTTATATATATTTAACATGACTCACAAATATGGATTGCCGTATTAACTGCTGTGTTTTTGAAGATAACACGTAGCATGCGATCAGAAGAGATGTCGTAAGAAGACAGGCGGAGGCTGTTGTCAAGAAACTGTGGAAGGCAGATCCTATGCTGTTCGCTTCTGACATACCATACTTTACCAGTAGACTTTGGCAAAGACCACCGAGCATCTGGAAGCATGTTTTCTTAAATTAAAATTGATAGACAGTGTTCTTACTTATTTTTTTTTATTTACATAAAAACCAAATCCTTTAAGGGAATACAAATTACATCAGACCAATTAGAGTTACAGTAAATAGTCCTTAATTTAATCAAGGTATAACAATACCAACTACATATTAGTACGCTCGAACTACGAGTATTAGAGGTTTGCACTTTAACATAGTGACAATTTTAAAATTAAATATTAAACTTGCATGTCCAAGACTTTAAGAATGCATTTATTGCCAAGACTTTAAGAATATGTTTGTTGCACAAAAAAATTACATTTCAAATTCAATGTTTTGCTCTCAATTGCTTTTAAATTCAGTATTCAATTTCCACATCTCGTATAAAACATAATATACAAAAGTAATTTCCGATTAAGAGTTCTGAACATTTCTATCCCGACAGAGACAGGTCGTAAAATCAATGCTGAGTTTGGAGAAGATAAGGATTAATCGGACTGTGAGTTTCTTGTTCTGTAAACTTCAACTCGGAAAATAAGGCATGAAGAAGATCATGCACTAAAGCCAATTAATTAAATGTAGTAACCCAGGAACAAAATTGAAGTCAGGATGTGACGTGAGTTTACAGTACTTTTACTTTTTACATTGTAACTAATTACTTGATAAAATTGAAACTTCCACTTGCGATCACGGCCTGGTTGCGGCGAGTTGTTAATAATAGAGTTCAATTTGCCGCACCAGAGACAAAACTCCTTCAAGGCAACGGATGTGATGCGAAGCGTTTATTCCATCACCTCACCCCGCTCGAAAAACAGGTTGATATTTGATGTTTAGATGGTTAACATTACAAGACCTGCAATGGCTACAGTTCAAAGTGTAAACTGGACTCACAAACCATACATCATCCTCTATACTCGCTAGGCTAGGCTAGACCTAATACCATTATTACCAAATCGGTTTTCTATAAGAAAAAACAATGTTCTCAGGAAGCTGTACAAAATGCCTTATAAGCTTTGTATAAATCCCCATAGTTCTATAGCAAAGGTATTGCAATATTAAAGAGCTCGGGGATGGCGAAAATGTCTAGATAACCACGATTAAATATTACGATCAAATAAACTTAAATTTTCTTAGAAACGTTTGAATTTTTTAAATTCAAACCATGTATTTCGTATGAGTCGTCCATATCTATCTATCATCTGGAATATAAATACCCGAAAGGATGAGTAATATAAGCTGATTTCAACAGTAATCTGATTTCGACGAACGCTGTAGATATATAGGACCTACTGTTACATAGTATACGTTGAAAATTTCAATCAGTTTTATGTTGCAATAGAACACTTTAAAATTGGGAGTATTTTTTTATTAACGAACTTAACTTTGAATAAACTCTGTGTATATATAAAACGATTTTTAAAAACTTTTCTTTTTAAACTACCTACCTAATACCTATAGATTTTGTTTTTTTGGGGACCAATTTTAGAGTATTGAATTTTATTGAAACTTTCAAAACTAAGGCGCACGTAAAAAACTCGTTTGGATTCGTTGTTTAAAAGCAAATTCTTAAAACAATTTCTACTTTTAAAATCTTAGATATATTATTAATTTTACGTATACAATAAATTAGAATAACTTCAGAATTCATTTAGAAGCAAAATTAAACACAAAATAAAATAGTTTAACTAGTAAAATAAAGTAGTAGTAGTAGTAAAATAGTTTAACATGCAACAACAAAAAAACACGCAAATTATAAGAAAAACAAAAAAAAGGAAACTTACAGCTTCGGCTAACTTGATGATGCCATGATTTGAAATTAAGTACCCAAAATTGAGACACTCACAACAGCGACAACAGCAGCACTTGATTCCTCTTGACCCGCCTCCCCCTGGAGCCACCCGAACTATAGTCGGACCTCTGGTCATAGTAAAGTTATCGAAATAACTAAAATTATTTAACTAAACACCAAATAGTTTTTACTTTGTAAAAACCGCCGTGTTTTTTAATGTAGTACAATTTTACACAAGTATTCGCGCCTGTTTGATACACGTCATCGCAAAAGTTCAGGAAGTTCTAATTCACATTCGGGAACACATACACCGCAAAATATTTTTAGAATTTTACGCACACAATAAAAGTTCACCGAACTCTTGACCCGTTATTTTTTCATAAATCAAAAATTGTTTTTTAGATGTATGAATTGGAAATGTACGTCGTATTTATAATACTTCAAATAATTTGATTTAAAAGAGATGTGGCTCTCGACTTGAACTAATTTTGAATGTGGCTCGTGCATGCCACACGCACGTCCCTTTATTACCAAAATAGAACATTGGCGTTCAGGAGGGTTAATGTCTATTTACGTTTTAATTATTACACTTAAAAACAATATGGCTATATTTGGTTGGAATGAAACAAAAGCTAAAACCATTAGCCAACTGCACTGCAACCTGGACTTCTGTATCTTTTATTACCTTCGTTTTCGGTTGACTAGCACTCACTTGATGGTAAGTAGTCGCCGTCGGTCGTGGACCTCGGCAATGCTAGAGGTCAGCCAAGCCGCTGCCTAAAATTTATCTAAAGTCATTAAGTAATGAGCCCAGATTTTATTTGAAGCCAGTTAGTGGAAGGACTAAATCGCGGAGACGCTAAAAAAAACACTACAACCCATTCAATATCTTTATATTAGTTAGTGAGATAGTCTGGAGGATCGGTTATATTAAGGGAGAGGTATTTATGTTTGCACGTAAGAAACCTTCCATGTCTTGTGATTGAGTGTCTAACAACGGCACAATATAAAATAGTTTTGGAAGAAACTGTAGTACATTTTGCCCCTTTTATTATGCAAAGAGCAAATCCATAGACAAATGACATTACAATCTAATGGATTTGTATCTTGCACTACAATGCCGCCGTGGATGTCAAATACTTTTGAGACGTTGAAATCAATACTATGGAGTAGCTAGCGCACTTACCTGACTTGAACCCTATTGTGCATGTGTGGGATGAGCTTGAAAGGGCAAGTAGAAAAAATATTGTCCCGCCTAATTTTAGAGGTTTGAAAAACGCATTACAGGAAGAATAGAACGCAATCTCTAGTCTTATTGATAATTTGTTTGAAGGGATGCGAAGGAGATTGAAAGTAGTTCGAATAGCTAGACTGGTGGTAGGACCTCTTGTGAGTCCGCGCGGGTAGGTACCACCGCCCTGCCTATTTCTGCCGTGAAGCAATAATGCGTTTCGGTTTGAAGGGTGGGGTAGCCGTTGTAACTATACTGAGATCTTAGAACTTATATCTCAAGGTGTTCAAGGTAAGGTAGGTTCAAGGAAATTAATTTGTTTTATTGAACATGACTCATTTTTAGTAGATGTCCATGGACTCCAGTAACCACTTAACATCAGGTGGGCTGTGAGCTCGTCTACCCATCTAAGCAATAAAAAATAAAATAAAATAAAAACTTGGCAACAATCGGTACTGACTGCGTATAGGGAATTGTTAGATTTATTCATTTTTTCCCTACCTATTCGCTGGTAATTTAAAGGGCTACGCTATGGATGGTTGGTGAGCTCACGGTGCTCTACCGAGATAATTTGCTAATACTGACCCTAGCAAGAGCAGTGCTTCGCATAATATACCACCGGCTCGAAACCGCAACCCACTGAGGAAATCTGGCTAGAAACTCTGTGGGTTGTGTATATGGTTTAGGTTACTTGTCGGACTCTTTCTACGAGTTTGACTAGGACGGTGACCGGAGGTTGACGAGATTAAAAGCACGTTGCGTTGCTCCGTCGTCGCCTGGGCCGGATTTATAATTAGCAACGGCCACGATAAGAGTGGGTTATCGTGTCGCACCGCTTTTTCCAAGTGGCAATCTGACACTTCGATTACGAAAATCAGTTCTTACATTTAATAACAAATATTTGTGATGTCTTGTTTTATTCATCGCTTTACACATTTAACCTTAATGTATTTCTAGTATTATATCTTTTTATTTATACATCTGTATATATACAGAGGAACATGTAAAATAAAAGAAGATCAATTCATTACAAAAGTAAAAACATTTATTACAGCACCATTACATTTTTTAGCATTTTAATAAGTATTAATGTCATCTACTAGAAGAAAATTGAAGCTACTGTGTAAATGTTACAGCTCTTTTCCTAATGAAGAAATTAATTAAGTAAATTAATCACTTTTTTATCATTTACATCTTGCGAATTAATTTAAAGTCTTAACACATGCTGTTTCAAGATAAATAATATTAATCGATTAATCGATTAATTTTTAATTGAAAAATTTGTAATAAATGAATATTAAATTATATAGGAAGGTAAAAAAAAGGAATTAGTTGAGAGCAGAATATATGCTTTGTTCCATCAACACCTTTTCTTGCAAAAAGTTAACGTTATAAAAATTGTTTTGTAATGCACCCGAGACACCAAGACCGGGCGCATCAGTCACCACTCACCATCAGGTGGATCGTATGCTCATCTGCCTATTAAAGCAATTTATAATAATAACACTATTTTATCGCCTATAAAAAAATACGAACGACCTTAAGTACATCTCATTTTTTCGCGCCAAACCGTTTAAAACAAAAAAAAAAAATTAACAATATTTTATGTTTCTACTTTATTTTGAGTTTTAAGTAAATATAAAGGTTCGACAGTTTCATAGTTCCTTTTATTTACTTATAATATGAGAGATATAAATTTACTGTAGAAATCTATAATTAAATAATTAATAAGTAATAAAACATCGGAAGCAAAAGTTAGCTTCTATGAATTTAAACAAAATAAGTAAATACTTAATTACATTTCATCTCCGAATGTTAAGTTATAAAAGTACTAACAGCATAACAATATTTTTTTGTTTAATGACTAGTTCATACATAGTTTACTAATCAAAAATTACAATATAATATAATATTTAACCAAGAAAACAAACTAAAATTAAAATGTTACGTTACTTACTATGGGCGTAGATAGTACATAGTAGATAGTAAGTATATCTTCTAACAAAATATTCATTTACAATTAATAAAAATTAAAAAAATGTCCTATTTCAACTCTCTGAAATTGATATAGATTTATTGTTAATATCAGATCAGTACAAGGTATAAAAGAACCACAACGCAGTAACCGATTAAACTTCTAAGTACTCTCATAATATAAATAAGAATTTATATTCTATGCTAGGCTAAGTTTGTAGTAGTAACTTAAAAATATATAAATATACGAATAAAACTGTTTGACTTGATTTTTTTTATTTACTTCAATTCTTTTTTTTTTCAGTGCTATAGGCGAGTGCTGTAGTCCATTTGTGAAAACTAATGTAAAATGAAGATAGCCGGCATGGTTCGCCTAAGGTGAGGACATTCCCCACCGAACGTGGTCTCGCCTTGTCGCGGCGGTGGGGCTTAAGCGTGCACCCCGATACCGTGGAGCAGCGTTGTCTGCACAGGGGTGCCGTGAACAAAGAAGACTGCACACCGTGTTCCCGTTTCCCACCTTTGCTGGACAAAGTGTGTGTGAAGCGGGAGAGGGCTCCCTTCTGGAGCCCTCTTGGATGCTAGGCCATGTCCCCGGCAGCTCTTTGGCTGCTAAAGGGGAAGGCCCTCCAGAGGAGGGTACCGGTACGCCGGCGTGGCCACACCGTGGTCGGACGTGTGGGTCTGTCAGTAATGGTAGACCCCACGTGGATGAGAAGTGAACCGGAGGGCACTCCCTTCCGGTCGCTGGTTGCCATGTCCCCGGCTGCCTCTTGGCGGCTACAGGGGAAGGCCCCCCAAAGGGGGGTACCGGTTTACCGGCGTGGCTTCGAAGAAGCACACCGCAATCCCTACCGAGTAGGGGACGGGGGCTGCTGCCTAGCAGGGGCCGTGAGGATGCGAACCTCTATAAAAAATGCCCCAATCCCAAGTTTTTGACACCTGACGATGGGATGAATGGCTGGAGGGAGTCTAGTCCCAAGGGTTGTCCCATACCGTAATCCCCACTTGGTGGGGGGCGGGGGCCGCTGCCTAGTAGGGGCCGCGAGGATGCAAACCTCTATAAAAAATGCCCTAATCCTAAGCCTGTGACGTGCCCGGTGATGGGATGAGTGGCTGGAGGGTGTCCAGTCGTGAGGGCCGTCCCAGGGGACCGACCCCTGGTTAAATAACAAAGGAACGAAATGAATGATGGCAAACTTACAAAAAACATTACCCCAGGAGGGTACCACTCTAGGTGGAGAATCCCTCCGTGCTTCCACTTCGGTGGGAGCATGCTGCCCCACGTATTCTGGGGGGGGCAAAGCATGCCACGATGAAGGGGGCTGTGCGACGGGCAGCGGAAAACCCGTCGAACCGAGGTGTGCCAGCGCTGGCTCGACGCGCTCTGCGCTCGTCAGCGACTGCGAGGCGGCTGGCCCGAAAGGGAAAGTCAGGCGGAAGAGGAAATCGAGGGGAGTTTCTTCCCGCGAAGGGAAGGGGGGGCTAACGTCGTCCTCTGACACGGATGCCCCACCGGAGAAAGTGGTGGTAGTCTCCGATTCGGCCTCTGCCGCGGAGGAGATGCCGCCCCCTAAAGGGAGACCCGCTCGGGGGAAGGGCGCACCGTCACCGGCGCCGTCATCGGCGTCGATGTCTGTCGCCTCGCTGGACGGGCGGACGACAGAAGAGGAGGAGGGCGGTCTTCGGGACCCTGCCTTGGTCATAGGCAGGGCCATGAAGACCGTCAAGTCGTATGCGGCGACCAGTGCCAAAACCAAAGCTGCTGGCCGCAGGCTGCGGGAAGTCGTCTCGCGAGTCTCGAAGGTTCTGCCTTCGGTTGCTTCCGCCAATGACCAGGTGGTGCAGCTGATGGCGGAGAATTTGAGGCTCCGAGCACAGCTACAGGCGCAGCAGCGGCCCGATGGCAAGGTTGCTGCTACCAAGCGGGTAGCCGCGACGAGGTCACCCGCGTTGCCGCGTGCCGCTGGGTCGCGGACTCCTCCGGCATCTGTGCCGGCGGTGTCGCCGCTGGTCTCCGGGGTCCCTCGGGGTCCCTGTCCCTCAGCGGCGGCTGGCGACCCGTGGCCCGTGCTGCCACCATCGCGCGCGGTACAGCGGCGTTCGCGTCTCCCGTCGCCGCGGTCTAGGGAGGCGACGGCCGTCGAGCGGCAGCAGGGATCCGCGGGGCCACGGATCTTGGGCCTGCCGGAACCGAATTGCTACAGCCTGGACGAGATTATCGATCGCACCATCCAGGCTGTAATGGAAAGGCTGGGTGGCGGGCTGGCGGCTCTCGAAGCGAAACGTATTGTCGCTGGTGACGCTGAACGGCCTGCGTCTACACATGCCGCGGTGTCGGGTGCTGCAGTGACCCGCTCCACCCCCGTACAGGCTCCAGCTACTAGGGCGGGCCCGGGGCGAGACAGAGCCAAGCGGGGGGGCGGCGCTAACGCGAAGTGCACATCGCAAGCGCCTCAACCCCGTCCGCTGCCCCCGCCCCCGTCTAACATGGACGAGGGGTGGAATGTGGTGGCCCGGCGGGGTGCCAAGAGGGCCGTACCGACAGCTCCCCAAGTGGGTGGAGCACCGGCCACTGCGGCGTCTCAGGCTGCTCCCCAACAGGGTCGAGCGCCTGTGGCCGCCAAGAAAAAGAAGACGAAGAAGAAGTCGACGCGCGCGCCGCGGTCGGCGGCAGTGGTCTTAACGCTGCTGCCGGCCGCCGAGGCCAAGGGCGTGTCATACGGAGATGTAGTCTCCCGGGCGTGCGCGGCTATTGATCTGGACGAGATCGGGGCGGGGGAGGGCCTCCGCTGTAGGCTGACGGCCAATGGGGCCAAGCTACTAGAGTGTCCCGGTGCCGATAGTTCCGGCATCGCGGAGCGTCTGGCGGCGAAGCTCCGTACGGTTCTGCCTGAGGAGGAGGTTCGAGTGCACAGGCCGGTCAAAATGGCTGAATTGAGAGTGACCGGCCTGGACGACTGCACCACTAAGGATGAGGTGGCGGCGGCTATTGCCGCCCGGGGCAACTGCGCCCTGGAGAATATAACCGTAGGCGAGCTGCGCCTCGGTTATACCGGGGCTGGCTCTGTTTGGGTGCGTTGCCCGGTAGAGGCGGCCACCTCCTTGGCTGCTCCTCCGCCCGGGAGACCGTCGGGGGAACCGGGCAGGTTGCGCGTGGGCTGGATAGCGGCCCGCGTGCGCCTTCTCGAACCACGCGCCTGGCGGTGCCTCAGATGCTTCAGCACTGGGCACTGCCTTGCTAAATGCGCGAGTGCCGTTGACCGCAGCGGATTGTGCTTTCGCTGTGGTCAGCCGGGACACAAGGCGGCCGTGTGCTCGGCTGCGCCGCACTGCTTATTATGTGCGGCGGCCGGGCGCAAGGCTGACCACCGGGCCGGGGGCAAGGCCTGCCCTCCGGCCAGCAAGAATGCTGAACGAAATCGGCGCCGCCAAGCTAAGCGGCGTCAAAAGAAGCGGTTGGCCGGGGGAGCACCGGCCGGCACTTTGTCCCCCGCTGAGGCGTTCGCGCCCGATAGCGGGGGCAATGGAGTAGGGGAGGGAGCGATGGATGTGGTTCAGTCTTAATGGATCACACCTATCGCTTCCTGCAGGGAAACTTGAACCACTCCGCTGGGGCTCAGGACATGTTGCTCCAGACCATGGCGGAGTGGTCAATTGACGTGGCTGTGGTCGCCGAGCCATACTTCGTTCCCCCAGCGGATGACTGTTGGTTTGGGGACGTTGATGGCTTGGCGGCCATACATATCAGAAGAACCGCGATGGTCCCCCCCCTGGCGATGGTGACCAGGGGCCCCGGGATCGTCGCGGTACAGTTAGAAAATATCGTCGTGATCGGGGTGTACTTTTCTCCGAATCGGCCTACCGTCGAGTTCGAGCGGTTCCTGGACGGGCTAGAGGTGATCGCTCGTCACCTCGCTCCCCGTTCAGTGATACTGGCGGGGGACTTCAATGCGAAGTCTGTCGCTTGGGGTTCCCCATTCACGGACGCTCGTGGTAGGCTGCTGGAGGAGTGGGCGGTCGCGGTCGGTCTCTGTATCGTTAATAGGGGCTCGATCGCGACTTGCGTGCGGTGGACGGGCGAGTCTATCGTGGACTTGACGTTCGCGAGCTCGCCCGTCGCACGGCGCATCCTCGGCTGGAGAGTGGTGGTGGGGGCGGAATCGTTGTCCGATCACCGGTATATCCGGTACGATCTTTCTGCCCCTGCGCCGACGCCGGCTGCAGGTGCCCGCGGGGTTGACCCCCCGCAGAGTGCATCCCGGTCATTCCCTAGGTGGGCACTGAAGCTCCTGAACAGGGAGCTCCTGGTGGAGGCCTCTATGGTGGCGGCGTGGGCGCCCAAGCGCCCACAACCTGTCGATGTGGAAACCGAGGCCGAATGGTTCCGGGGCGCGATGCACCGCATATGTGATGCCTCGATGCCCCGGGTCGGCTCTCGGCACTCTGGACGGCGACAGTCGCCCTGGTGGTCGCCCGAAATTGCAAGACTGCGTGCGGTCTCCATTCGGGCGAGCCGCCGGTGCACTAGACACCGCCGTCGCCGCCGCCTGCGGCGCGACGAGCCCGTCGCGTTCGCAGAGGAGGAAGCTCGGCTGCACCGCGAATATCGGGCTGCGAAGGACGCCCTGCGGCTGGCCATCAGGCGGGCCAAGGAGCAGAACATGGAGAGACTCTTGGAGGCGCTCGAAGCGGATCCGTGGGGGAGCCCATACAAATTGGTACGCGGCAAGTTGCGCCCGTGGGCCCCCTCTATGACTGAGCGTCTCCAGCCCCAGCAGCTGCGGGACATCGTTTCGGCGTTGTTCCCGCAGGAGCGGGAGGGTTTTGTCCCTCCCGCTATGGGCGGGCCGTCTGACATCGTCGACGGCCAAGCTCCTGCTGAGGTGCCCCGTATTACGGAGGCAGAGCTCCGGGTGGCCGTTGTCAAGATGACTGCGAAAGACACGGCCCCCGGCCCGGACGGAGTCCACGGCCGGGTATTGGCCTTGGCCCTCGGTGCCCTGGGGGACCGGCTCCTTGAGCTATATAATGGCTGCTTGGAGTCGGGACGGTTTCCGTCGCTCTGGCGGACGGGTAGACTTGTGTTGTTGAGGAAGGAGGGGCGCCCGGTGGATACAGCCGCCGGATATCGTCCTATCGTGCTGCTGGACGAGGCGGGAAAATTGCTGGAACGTATTCTGGCTGCCCGCATCGTTCGGCACCTGGTCGGGGTGGGGCCTGACCTGTCGGCGGAGCAGTACGGCTTCCGGGAGGGCCGTTCGACTGTGGATGCAATTCTTCGCGTGCGGTCCCTCTCGGACGAGGCCGTCTCTCGGGGTGGGGTGGCGCTGGCGGTGTCTCTTGACATCGCCAACGCATTTAACACTCTGCCCTGGACCGTGATAGGGGGGGCACTGGAGAGGCATGGAGTGCCCCTCTACCTCCGCCGGCTGGTTGGGTCCTATTTGGGGGCCAGGTCGGTCGTATGTACCGGGTACGGTGGGACCCTTCATCGCTTTCCGGTCGTGCGTGGTGTTCCGCAGGGGTCGGTTCTCGGCCCCCTCTTGTGGAATATCGGGTACGACTGGGTGCTGAGGGGCGCCCTCCTCCCGGGCCTCCGCGTTATTTGTTACGCGGACGACACGTTGGTCGTGGCCCGGGGGGATGATTTTAGGGAGTCTGCCCGTCTCGCCACAGCGGGAGTGGCCCTCGTCGTCGGAAGGATAAGGAGGCTGGGTCTCGACGTGGCGCTGAATAAATCCGAGGCTCTGTGGTTTCACGGGCCGCGGAGGGCGCCACCCGTTGACACCCACATCGTGGTTGGAGGCGTCCGGATAGGGGTCGGGGTGCAGTTGAGGTACCTCGGCCTCGTGTTGGACAGCCGGTGGGCCTTTCGTGCTCACTTTGCGGAGCTGGTCCCCCGATTGATGGGGACGGCCGGTTCTTTGAGCCGGCTGCTCCCGAATATTGGGGGACCGGATCAGGTTGTGCGCCGTCTCTACGCGGGGGTGGTGCGATCGATGGCCCTGTACGGTGCACCTGTGTGGGCTGAGCCGCGCAACCGGGCCACTATGGCTCGGTTCCTGCGCCGGCCGCAGCGCACCGTTGCCATCAGGGTCATCCGCGGATATCGCACCGTCTCCTTCGAGGCGGCGTGTGTTTTGGCGGGGACGCCGCCATGGGAGCTGGAGGCGGAGTCGCTCGCTGCCGACTATCGGTGGCGCAGCGAGCTTCGTGCTCGGGGCGTGGCGCGTGTCCCCGAGAGTGAGCTGCGGGCGCGGAAGGCCCATTCTCGGCGGTCCGTGCTCGAGTCGTGGTCGAGGCGATTGGCCAACCCCACGTGGGGGCTACGGACCGTCGAGGCGGTTTACCCGGTCTTTGATGACTGGGTGAATCGTGGCGAGGGACGTCTCACCTTTCGTCTGGTGCAGGTGCTGACCGGGCACGGATGCTTCGGGAAGTACCTGCGCCGGATAGGGGCTGAGCCGACGACGAGGTGTCACCATTGTGGACACGACCTGGACACGGCGGAGCATACGCTCGCTGTCTGCCCCGCTTGGGAGGTGCAGCGCCGTGTCCTGGTCGCAAAGATAGGACCTGACTTGTCGCTGCCTGGCGTCGTGGCGTCGATGCTTGGCAGCGATGAGTCATGGAAGGCTATGCTCGACTTCTGCGAGTGCACCATCTCGCAGAAGGAGGCGGCGGGGCGAGTGAGGGAAAGCTCTCCTCACTACGCAGAAACCCGCCGCCGCCGAGCAGGGGGTCGGGACCGGGGTCGTATCCGTGACCTGGCCCCCTAAGAGCTAGGGGTCCCACCCGTTTTGTGCGGGGAGGGACCCAGACGAGGGGTGGCGTGCTCTGCACGCTCACCCGCAATAGGAAGCCGGGTGATGGTAGACCGCGTTCCCCCGACCGCTCTGGGGGAAGGTGTAACGCGGCGCCATCAAAGCGGGCTCTCGGCCCGCTGAACGAGGGAACCGGTGGTCGTTTCGCTGGCGGCCACCGGTCCGGCGTCCGTGGGACGGTGGGATGGATGTAATGTGCTCTGCGTCAACCCTGTCCCGCCGTTTCAATAGCCCCGACTGGGCTCCGGCCCGGTCCGAGGTAGGGCGCCGGTTGTGAGCGGCAGGAGTTTTTAGTGAGGTTCAACTCCCACATACCCCACCTGCCGCGCGGGTGGGGATCCGGCGATTTTCTCCTGTGGAAAAAAAAAAAAAAAAAAGGTGAGGACATTAGGTGAACATATCGCACCTTCGGTAAGACAAGGGCCGAAGTGCTAATTTTATAAATGTTCAGGAGAGACGTTTTAAGATATTTATAGATTTAAATTGTGTTTTTCTGCCCATATTAATGTAAAATAGTATTTTATTTATAGCAAAAATATACCTTATACATGTGAATATAAATATGTAATTTGAAAGACTGAGTTATTCATTTTTTTATATTAATTATTTAATGAAATATTAATGTATGCCTACAATTATGCCATTATCCCACCAACATTTAAATAAATGTGCAGTTGCGACCAAAGTTACACATTATATTGAAATGACTTATTAAATGAAAATACTACTTATTTTCTACATATTTATTCTTCTTTTTCTTAGGAAAATCTTTATCAATGATAAAATAAAACTAAAATAAAAAATAAAATTCACTTCTAAAAGGTTTACATTAAATCTATAAAGTGCCACATATTCCTTTGTGGAATGCCAAGTAAATGCGTAACTTATTTATTTTTTCTGTCAAATATGTGCTTTCAAATTAGGCATATTATGTACACAAAATGTGACCATGTCTTTCCAAAATATAAAACAAAAAAGGGCATATTTACCCTAATGACCTTATGGTCCAGTACAAAACCACTACACGCGCGGGCGATGCCGCAAATGACCAATAAGATTTTGTTGCGCCAATATCATCCAAAAAACGAACGAATGGTACAAAGACACTTTTTCCATCTGGCGAAAAAAAACTGAATCTATGTATGTCTTTGTTCCTACAGGTAGAAATTAGTTTTTAAAGCACTTTGGCATATTTAACTCATTTTCAGAAATTTTAGCACTTCGGCCCTTGTCTTACCGAAGGTACGATATTACGATTTAAATTGTATATGGAATACCATACGGTAAGGTAGTTACAGTTATTAGAAGGGCTCATGACGAAATAGAATACAAAACGAGCTGGATGGATGGATAGAAAGAAGAAATTATGATGGATAGATGGAAGAAACAATACTTGCATTGCTCAATATATCACGTAAAATAGTGTCTGCTTAGTCATAAATTAAAAACACAACGATAAATAAACCGGAAACTGTTGAATCACAACTGTCGAAAAAAATATTTTTCATCTTCGCTTTTTATGAGCATACGTGGTAAAAAGTGATATGAGTAACTTCGCCCTCCAGAGATAACGGGACATTATATATTTGTTAGCACTCCTTATAGAGAAAATTCTGTGGCCACTCCATGTACGCGATAAAGAGACGCTAGTCCACTTAGATCGCTACAATGAAATTAAGTTTTTTCAAATCGAACGATAAATAACTTAACCGCTTTCCATCTGTAACTTAAAGTAATATGGCAACTGAGAATGCTATTACTATAACTTAATTCGAAGACAAAGCTCATATTAAAATTGGTAGTTTTCTTGCTTATATTCCACGGTATCTGCGGTTTGCCAAAAAGGTGCTCAAAAGATACAATCCAGCCATCACCAGACCCATTATCTGAAAAAATAAACAAATGACCTACATAAACACAAAGAATATTTAAATTTATTTATGTTCATTACATTTATATATTATAAGATATTGAACTAAAAACTTGTTTTCTCAAAGATGTATTTAGCCCATGTACTTATTTTCTAATTTAATCAAGTCGTCCCGTAGTGTCCGAGATTTTGTTTTATATTTTTATATTACATATTATTATAAATATATAAATGTTATGATAAAAATGATACACTTTCTAATTTGCACTATAGAAGTAGGGAATACAGAGGAAAAAAACGTAAAAATCGTAAATTTAAATAATTGTTTATTCGTTTTGGGTCTCTGTGTGTTGCGATTCTAATGATAGATTCAGAATAGCACTACTAATGCTAAGGCAAATCCTCTCAAGCTGAACCCCTTGATCTCGCCCAACAACCAAGACAATTAAAAAAACAAACTTATAGAAGTCGTCGTGGCCTAACGGATAAGACGTCCGGTGCATTCGTGTTGAGCGATGCACCGGTGTTCGAATCCCGCAGGCGGGTACCAATTTTTCTAATGAAATACGTACTCAACAAATGTTCACGATTGATTTCCACGGTGAAGGAATAACATCGTGTAATAAAAATGAAACCCACAAAATTATAATTTGCGTAATTACTGGTGGTAGGACCTCTTGTGAGTCCGCACGGGTAGGTACCACCACCCCGCCTATTTCTGCCGTGAAGCAGTAATGGTGGGCTGTGAGATCGTCCACCCATCTAAGCAATAAAAAAAAAATAAAAAAAAATCTTACCGAAGCCGCCAAAAACGGTTCAAAATCTCTTCTATATCTGGTTTGGTGATTAACTTCTATGAGCAAAGTAAGTCCAGCACACAAATACAGAATAAATGCGATTCCATGATAAATAACTTCCTGTAATAAACAGAAGAAAAATATTTTTAAATAGGTAAATAGAATACTCGTACTATTTTGATGACGCCTACTTACACTACTTACTTATAAACGAAATAATTTTAGAAATATCACTGATCAAATTACCAAGAAAAAATAAATAAAGTTAAAATCATTTTTCTTTTTTCAGATTTTACAGACCGAATGTAAATAAGTATATGTATGTATTTCATTTTTAATATTGAGAACATTGAAATATTAAGAATATAATACATTCTACTGTTTAATGTGAGTCGTAGACACAAAACTACTTTTTCACGATTTAATTTCGCTTTTTTTAAGGTCATTACTTTACAGTTTTTGTGGTCCCGGATAACGGACAGTCCAGGAAAACTAGTTGTTTTAACTATTTTAAGAATACCTTCAGATTCTGCTTAGGTGCTTCTCAATATTCGCATCTTAATACTACTACTACATATACAAACAACGTCACAAATTACTATGTGAAATACATAATAATATGTAGATTGATGATCATTATGGTGTTTTCATGGGCGTATGTTTTTTGTTTATTGTGTTGTCTGCAAACAACACGATGCGCTATAAACAGATGTGCGGTAAGATTTGACCGTGTTAATGTTATTTTTGTAACGCGGGATGCGTTCAAATGCGAGTCGATCAACAAATTAAAAATTGTTTTTAGACGAGATGTTCGACCAACAATACATATTCTCATAAGATTAATAATAACAAAAGGTATATCTATCAACTTAGCCCACGTTAAGCGTATGTATTTTCCTTAAATTATCAAATAAGGTTTATTGTTCGCGGTTAAGCAATTTAGTATATATCTATGCATAAATGTAGGAAAATATACCGATATTACGAAATTCACCTGACGAATACTTTTAGATGAAACAGTAAAATGATAAAAATATTATAGTCTTTCAAAATAAGCCTCTTGTTATATTATTTACTACCAATTACTAATTAGTTATTAATATTATTATTTTTAAAAATCTCTTAGTTATATTGTAGATATGAATAGTTCACAAAGACGTCCAATAAAACCATCTTTTGAGTTTTGAGTTTTGAGTGCCAGTAACATTAACATTAAGTCTCTTGTGATAATTTACTCTAATTTAAATTTTGTTAGACCAAGATATATTCTGCATATTTTCCAAGAGATTTTCCCTTTTCTTTTTAAACTTGTCGTCATCAACACCGTCTTATCCTAGAAACCTCATAACTACCCCTGGAGTCACAAGAAGTAAGTTATGCCTCCGCTTGTAATTTAGTCAATAAATGAATTATCATTGCCCTAAAATAACAACTTCCAGTGCCATTATAAAAATCATTAATCAAAAGTTTAAAAAAAATTCTTGATTGTACTTATTACTGTACTTATTAAAAAATATTTTACATGACATACTTACATAAATGGTTTTAGAGATAACAGTTGCGGTGGCCAAGGATATTAAGCACGACAACAACAAACAGAATGTTCCTATAAGGAATGTGACCGATATCAACAAGAAGAATAACTCAGGTTTGTATGATTGCGTTGAATATCCGTGGTCCATGTAGTAGGCAACCAGAGCCACGCACGCTATCCCAAGGAGCTGAAAATACAAATATGATTATAACTACATCATAATTAAAACTATTTAAAAATAACACGGCAGCTAACGATATATTATTCATTGTCCACTAAAACTGTATTCGATAAACGTCGGAAATATTTACTATTCATTTTAAAAAAAAGAAGGGGAAAAGTCATTTTAATTATATTTGTAACTCAGGAAAGCCTTGTCGTTTGTACGATTCGTTTTTTGATAAATTTCCTCTACTTCCCCTGGATTAAAATTGGCGAAAATAAAAAATAATCGTGCTCAGGCTATAATGCCCACTTTTAAATATCGGCTTCTCTATGAGTACGCAACCATGGCAATCCTAAATACAATTTACATTAACACGTACATAATATATTGACATTGTTAAGTACATACAAAATGACATCATGTCGTTTTCAAATCGTTGAAAATTATACATTTTACGCGCTAATGCTTAAATTGAACGTTTAATGTTTATTCTTAGTTTTCCGAGAATAGCACGCGGGTATGAAGTCATCTTAGCTTCTCGTAAAATTGGAGGCCAGAGAAAGACTGCAGTTTAAGCGCCCAGCATACGTACATATAGGAACGTAATCTCAATAAAGTTCAAAATTCAAGTTTAAGACGGCTAAACAAATTTGTTGACAAAGTAAAAGAGGACACACTATTTCGATAAGCTGAACCTTTTTTTGACGGGAAATTGTAATTTGTGAACATAAAAAATATACCATATTTTATCTACATAGTAACACACATACATTTATATATACATACATTTATATATCGATTGTTTGTAATAAAAACCAAGCCTTAAGTAATTACTCTCATATCACAACAATTCGTGTTTATATGTCATTAAATATAATAATGGTTAAATTTATTAATTTAAATGATCTTGTTTTGTCGGAACGAAACAGGCAATTACTTAAATAACACAATTTTCTGGTTCAAGGAAATTAATTTGTTTTATTGGACATGACTCATTTTTATTGGACTATGTATATAATATAGACACTGATAATTACGTCAGCGTGACATCATTCAGAATATCCACTGACGAATCAAAATTTATTTATAGACACAAGTAGTTGATTAATTTGACAGGGTAGGAGATGATACGCCTTCTGTGGACCTTGGACGATAGTAAATTCTTGAGTTTAATAGCATTTGAACTAAACGCCTCCATTGAACGAGATTACTTTGGCCAAGAGCTCAAAGGAAACTACATCTGAAAGTCATACTGAAACGTTCCGGAAACGGGGTGTCAACATAATGCTCTCAGTCTTCGGTCGAATAAACCAAGAACTCTAACAAGGATCAATAAAGAAAATGGGTTGGAGGCGTTTTCGAGCACAGAGATGGCCAGGACGACCGAAACCCAACCCTAACTTTTCCATTAAATAATTAATTCGAAAACTATTTTACAATTTTTAAACACTTACGAATTGCGCTAATTTGAGTAATCCTGGCAGCGTCTGAAGGTAGCCCGTGTTCACGTAAACAGACGTGCCGGAGGTCGCGACGGTCGTCCTAGTAATGGTCATTGAGCACGACATCGTTTTCTGTAAATCACACAACAACAATACAATACAATGCCTTGCCTATGCACCGTAGGCAGCATTAAAACGATGATTTGAAGATTTTAACAAGCTCACAAGTAATCATTGCAACTTCAACGTCAGAACTACAAGATTCAAATCGTCGTGACCTAAAGGATAAAGGATTTTTTTTATTGCTTAGATAGGTGGACGAGCTCACAGCCCACCTGGTATTAAGTGGTTATTGGAGCCCATAGACATCTACGACGTAAATGCGCCACCCACCTTGAAATTTGAGTTCTAAGGTCTCAGTATGGTTACAACGGCTGCCCCACCCTTCAAACCGAAACGCATTTCTCCTTCACGGCAGAAATTGGCGGGGTAGTGGTACCTACCCGTGCAGACTCACAAAAGGTTCTACCACCAGTAAAAATAAGCCTAAAGAACACATTATATGGTACTAGCGACCCAGTCTATCAATGCAACTATTCCTATATTCAAATAAATTTTTCTAATGAAACACTCATGTTTACTTGAGATGAACACCCATGTTGCTATGTTTATTTTGGTAATGTAATTATATCCTAGTGTTTATTTTCACTCATGTCTACTATATAATTCTTTAAATTATCGCCATGTATTAACTTTATCATAGCTACGGACTTCTTCAATCTTTCACCTCATCAACGAGGGTTAACTAGAAGAGAATGCTTGCATGGCGTTAAGTTCGCCTTTGTACAATATTTTTGTGCACTAAAGAATTTTCAATCAATCAATAATTACGTGGATTGACTTCCATCTTATAATTTGCGTAACTATGTAGTTGTGGTAGGACGTCTTGTGAACGCGAATGGGTAGGTATTTACCGCCACCCTCCCTATTACTGCCCGAAAGCTCCTATTTGAAATTCCTATTTGAAAAGAGTTACGCCTTTTTAAACCACTAGCGACCCGCCCTCGCTTCGCTTCGGAAACATTAAAACACACACGAAAAAAAAAAAAAAAAAAAAAAAAAAATTTTAAAAGTAGCCTATGTTCATCAGGGACAATGTCGGCTTCTAATGGAAAAAGAATTTTTCAAATCGGTCCAGTAGTTTCGGAGCCTATTCGAAACAAACAAACAAACAAATCTTTCCTCTTTATAATATTAGTATAGATATAGACAAGAGAAAGTCAGATCTCATGAAGGCGCGAGACGGGCATTTACGTTGTAATGTCTATGGGCTCAGATAACCAGATGACAACAAGTGGTTTATAAACTCGTTGATTAGTACAACAAAACTAATCGCTGTTGTCGTCACAATTGGATTGACGCAGCATTCAACGCTTAGAAAATAAAATTTAGGTATAGTAGAGCCTAGTGAGAGCATCCATGTGTCTCTTTCGTACGCATGTGCAATATTATATACATCCTTTTTTATCGCTTTTATTCCTTTCATTCGACGATCCACCAGATTTTAAATTTTCTGATATTTTATCTTAAGTATTTCTCTGCGTTTTTTTATTACTAGTATAATTGAAATAACTAAAATAAAAATAAAAACTTTTAGATATTTTAATAAAATGTTTAGTCAAATCGTTATAAAATTGTAATTAATTTTACAACTCCACACCTCAAAGGTACTAGTGATGTGATTTTTTTAAAGTAAATGTAAGACTGGTCATGAAGTAATAGGATCAACACAACAATAATTGCGAAACGGCTTCCCGGAATGGTGTGAGCTCACGCAAAATCGAGATGACGTTTACCTCGAGGTTTCTGTTATAAGGTCACCGACTGCCATACGTATTGCATACAATATTCCTCCGCAAATGCCCAACAACTTATCGCTCTTTCGATGTGAAATTAAATAGTTTTATTTTTATTTTCTCGAGTCCTCGACATAAAAAAAACTATTTTCACGATTTAATCTCGAGTTTTTTATTCGAATACGTGATCGGTCGCATCGTCCGTGACCACAGAAACTGTGAAGCATTCGATACATTGTATACGCTGCAGATAATATAATTATAATAAAT
Source organism: Bombyx mori (assembly GCF_030269925.1). Classification (NCBI taxonomy): domain Eukaryota; kingdom Metazoa; phylum Arthropoda; class Insecta; order Lepidoptera; family Bombycidae; genus Bombyx; species Bombyx mori. The sequence continues at coordinate 9,017,280 of NC_085116.1, read as the reverse complement.
TTAAATATTTTTTCATAACTGCATAAAATAAAATTTATATATTTTAATCCTTTATATGCATTTTTTGCTTTGGAGAATCTAATAATTATCTGTAATATTTTTGATCTAAAATTTTAATAATATTGTGTTTATTATATATTTAATAAATAATATCATGCTTAATGTCTATTATGTACCGAAAATATAGTATTGATGGGAACATATTAACTAATTTTGTTTGTTTGCATGCACCACTAAACATATGAGACCAATTTAATACAGTCGTTCCATGTAAGCTTTCGTTAACTCAATCACTGTGGTAAACATACTTTTAGTTTTGTACACAGAAAATTAATTTCTTTCTTTCTCTTTCCCTATGGAGAACTTCTTCGAGAACAAATGAAAATTTGGTGAACAGGACCATGATCGCTGCTGCACCCACAGTCTGACCTTGCCAGATGACTACTAAACAAACAAGCAATATGGAAGCTTTTACGATAAAGAAACTAAAAGATTCTTTATCGTAAAAGCTTCTAATTCTACTAAAAAGATTCTATTCTATATGTTTCTACAATAAAGATTATATATGTTTCTACAATAATCTTCGATACCATATTTTCCAATAGATGCAATGCCTACTCACAAGAAATATTAAATCCGATAACAAAATTGACTTGTAAATGATTAGTTAGATGATTAAACTCGAATTAACCCAAGTTTAATTATAAACCCATTAGAGTTAAACAATTTAGTAACATTGTATCCAATTCAGAGAAAAGCTGTGGAAAGCTTGCATACACAGATATATTCTCCATTAATATGATGTTTAAAGTTTATAATTAATGAAAAATAAAATAATATTTATAGTCATGCTATCTATTGAATTTACAAATAATAAATACAAATGGAATCTTACATACTTTCTTGATTTCCAAGGAAAAACTGGAAAGCTGTATGCGCGTATTTACGAGCGTGCAATGTCGAAACGACTGCGAAGTGGGCAGTGGGCAACAGACTAACATGGGATGACTCACCTTTTGATCGACATTACGCAGAGGTATACGTTGAAACTCAGCCCGATCTGCGCATACAATATCCCGGTTGCAATGCATAATATAATGAGCAAGTAGTTAAAACTGATTTATAATTCTAGACTTCGAATTATACTAGGCTTTTAGCGGTACCTGTGAATCGCGAAAGACACAAACGCGATAGATGTCACAAAAAATAAATCCTGCATTAAGTTTAGTGAACTTACGAAATCTGATGATTTATTTTAAAATAAATAAAAGTAAGCGTCGCAAGAAGATCGTACTTCTACAAAACGAAAATTTGATTTAAATATGAATAAAACACTGCGTATTTGTCACCAGCTGTTTCAATAAAGTCACGTCAAAGCCTTTTTCACGTTAGTATCCTCGGAATGACTCAGACTGAGTGTGCCAGACTGTCCCCGTAGTGATCGTACCGTGTACCGCGAAAACAAAAGTAAATCGAATACGTACATATAGTACGTACCGACTGTTTTTACTGTCTCTTTGGTGGCAATTCGAAATGGATAATAACAAAAATAAACTACTTAACCACCTGTTAGCCAGAAACTTTGTTAAAGGTATTAAAGGTATTTTCAAGCAGATATTCTCCTTTAATAAGTATGTTTTTAAAACATCTAAAGCACGTCTGAGACGCAGTAAAATCTAGGGTCAATGAAGATGTAATGCTTAACTATAAACTTGTTACAATTTTTTTTATCACAAAAGGTACGGTATACGTGATATTGTTTGAAATGAGGACAATCTGGGACTGTCTTATAACTAAAAATTTTTATTTATTGCATAGATGGGTGGAAGAGCTCACAGCCCACCTGGTGTTAAGTGGTTACTGGAGCCCATAACGTAAATACGCCACCCACCTTGCGATATAAGTTCTAAGGTCTCAGTATAGTTACAACGGCTGCTTTACCCTTCAAACCGAAACGCATTACTGCTTCACGGCAGAAATAGGCAGGGCGGTGGTACCTACCCGTGCGGGCTCAAGAGTTCCTACCACCACTAATTCCGCAAATTATAATTTTGCGGGTCTGATTTTTATTACACGGTGTTTTTCCTTCACCGTGTAGTCAATCGTGAACATTTGTTAAGTACGTATTTCATTAGAAAAAATGGACTGTCATAAATGTAAAATGAGAGTTAGACCTCAAATTGTGGTTGCTGAACTTCGACACACATATTGTGCGTGTACACGCAACCACTCAAAGATAATTAGCCTGTAAGCTGACTATTTTTTTTTCTACACTACAGACAGTTTTTGTACACATTGGTTCTCTAGCACCGAAAGAGAAAGTAAAGAAAGTGATGGTAGGTGCATTGATTATTTAATTCATGAGAGCCTATTCTCTTGGTCTGCAAATGTCTAAAGTTCAAGGATCAACTAGAGGTCACTTATGACAACAATAATATTATTAAGAGGACGACAGTAGGGAACCGTCGTGAGCACACTTCGTGTCTTTCAGATTTTGTAATATAACATAGTAACCTTTTAAAGCATAAAATAACCTCTTAATTCAGCAATTCGCGATATGCTGGTTGACAGGTTCGAATAATATCTCTGGTTTAAAAGTATGTGTGGCCGACGAATTGAATTCGATGGTTGTCCGCATATTATCCTATAGGCAACGTAAATATACCAGTATGTAGCTGCTTGCTTATTCCAACCCTGCCGACGCCGAGTTACACTACAGAAATGATAGCAAGATAAGCAGACTTGGAAAAATTGCCTCTTCAGATTACTGCGCGAGTGTCTTCCGCGTAACAGAGAAGCAAGACGAAAGCACTCTTTATAACCCAGCTATATCATGTCCCACGGCAAGGGGCCAAGTAACTACATATATTGCATTACAGTATATTACATTACATTATTATAACGCCTTAAACTCATTTAATTCCGCTTAATCTAAAACGGGAAGTGGGAATAAGTTATTTAATTTTAAAAATATTCATGATATGAAAAAAAAAATCCACGCTATTTCCCGAAAACTATGATATTATATTCTTTTTCATACTAGGTTTCATTAATGTTCAGCCGCAGGCAGCGAATTGGCTGTGCCCCTGAAATTGCTGCTGAGTATGAGCGTTTGTGTCCATTTGCTATTAGGCGGGCCAAAATTACTCTTGAACCGTAGGTTTCTTAACTGAAAAATTCAAAAAACCCCACTGCAATTAGACTATATTTTATAAACATGAAAAGATTTGATTGTGTACAGACACTTCGGACATCACATCATATCTCATTATTTTCCAGCGTTATATATATAGAACCTATGCCCAGCAATGGGCAGGGCCCATAGCTCGTCGAACAGATGGCCGCTGTGCGCTGATAAAAAAAAACTATTAGAGTTTAGACTGGAAGAGAGAGTGATAGAGAGAGAGAGAGAGAGAGAGAGAAATGAACCACATCCCTCCTTCCGTGCAATACGCTACCAACTAGCCCTAAATTAAACGTAATGAGAATAGTTTTAAGTAAGCACCGAGATTACTAGACATTGCTTTATTAGCCTCTTTGCTATCAGCTGCAATTAAAAAGTAAACACCTATGAGGTCCGTTCCTAGAATCGCTGTTTTTATATGAAGCTGTCAGCAATCCACGATTATGGTGAACGTATAAAGGTGTGAAACGATCTGGTTCTAAAATGTTGATATACAACGGTATACGGTTACAATTTTGGACAAACACAATGCACAATAGTCGTCTGTGAAACTACGATTTGCCTATACCAGCTTATTCATGGCTTTGATAAGCGTACGGCTCACCTGGTCTTAAATGGTTACCGGAGACCATAAACATCAACAATGTCAATACCGCCTGGTGGTACTCACCTTGAAACATGAGTTCTAAGTCTCATTTTTAAGTACAGCGGCTGCGCCAGCCTTCAAACTGAAACGCACTACTGCTTCACGGCAGAAATAGGCAGGGCTGTTGTACCTGCCTGTGGGGCCTCACCAGACGTTCTCACACACCACATTCACTTAATAGCTAGCACCTAAGTTTGTACAAGAAACGGCAAATTATAAATTACCAAAAAATAACAAAATTAAAACTACATAGCTGTAGGAATCAAATAAGAGGGTCGGTTTAAATATACATATGTTAAAATATATTTATTAACTTTTTACAATATATTAATTCTTAGTCAGGTTAACAGGCGTTACCCTCTTTAAAGATAGAATAATAATGATACTCAACACTACTAAAATATGTCAATGCTTAAACATAACAAAAAAAAACTAATTTAAAGAGAATTCATATGTAACTTGTATTATTAGCTAACGTGAATTTCCCGTGTGTTCTAAATAAGAAACGTATTTCATTAAATCCCATTCCATGTGAATTCTTTTTTTCAATTCAGTTAATTAATTTCTATATGTACCCACTTCAAAAGAAACCTATTTTCTGTAAATGTGATCAAAAATAAGAACGCTAACAAAGCTGCAATATTTTTCTCTTATTTTTGACAACTTTATTATAATGTAATCGATTTTAAGCGAAATTCCCTTCAAATTTGGAATCCAATCAAATATTAAAGTTACTACTGATAAAAAGCACTACTACATATTTATGTTGTTCAGTAAAATCATTTTACATTTTTTAAATAGACTAGTCTAACAAAATCGAAAAGAACCACAATAAAACAAAACATTCATTTCTATTAACATTTCACCATACACCTTATTGAATAAAATATAAAAAGTATTATATAGGCTCATGTGTCACAAATGTAAACTCGTAAAATTTCAAAAGGTAAAATTTAACCAAATATCTCGTATTTACTAGATGTATATAGTCAAACAAACAAACTTCGAAGTACAACGTTATTGGTGTGTGCTACAAAACAGACATTTAAAATCGATACAAATGATTCGACATCAGTCGTCATACCCATTTAAGATCATTTGTGCGTGGTCCTTACTGAAGGTGAACCTCGTGTCAATTCTATAAAAAAACTTGCCTAACATCATCATAAATGCCCACTTTCTAGCTAACAACTTATATTGAAACGTTCTATGCATAAACAGAACTTGAAATCCTACACAAACTAGCATTATTACAGATTATATACGATCAAAAATGTACTGTTTAGAATTTTCTTTTAATTTTTAAACATTTTAATTATTTATAATTACATTATATATGGCCATGAACGTCTTATTCACGAACAGAAAATAAATTTAAAATTAGTGCAAATTACAAAAAAAATGTACGAAGAATTTTTTTTAATCGTCCGTACCCAAATACGGTGCTGATAGTAATTAATAGTATTCACATATTTAAATTGCAAAAACGTGTTCGCTTAGATATATAAAAATACAAAATAACAATAAATAATGCGAAATGTGATAGATAAAACACGAAAATATTCTTCATTATCGTTTCGTTATCAAACATTTTAAAAACAAGCTTTTAATTATTCAAATTAGCCCTGGCATTGTGCAATCCAATGTCGATAACAGCAGAAAGAACAACGAGTGGGCATCAACTTATTGATGTTACTTAAACGACACATTAATAAGGCACGTGAAATAGTCAAGATTGTTATTTAAAACTACGTCAAAGTGCACTCATACATTATACTCTAAATACACGACTCCCGTTCCTTCACACATTATACCTTTATTGTATCATTACTGGTGGTAGGACCTCTTGTGAGTCCGCGCGGGTAGGTACCACCACCCCGCCTGTTTCTGCTGTGAAGCAGTAATGCGTTTCGGTTTGAAGGGTGGGGCAGCCGTTGTAACTATACTTGAGACCTTAGAACTTATATCTCAAGGTTGGTGGCGCATTTACGTTGTAGATGTCTATGGGCTCCAGTAACCACTTAACACCAGGTGGGCTGTGAGCTCGTCCGTCCACTTAATCAGTAAAAAAATTAAAAAAACCTGATGTTATAGTAGTAGTAGGCATTTAGGAAATAACCACAAACAATTAAATATTACTAATGTTGAAAACTGACGTGATCAAAGTCAATTTCGTGAACTGGAACGATTGTGTTATTAACATTAACGATGTATGTCTTAACCGGAGTTGAAAGCGAAACGAATGCGAACAATATTTTTCAGGTACCTCGATGCTCTAGGCCTCTTTTAAACTAAATTTATAAAAGTACTAGCGACCCGCCCTCGCTTCGCTTCGGAAACTGTAATTTATTATTGATTTTTCCACCATTTAATGGATGTTATCTAAACATATAAATAAAATTGGAGTGTCTATTTGTAATATTGAAATAACCGCTTTTTACTACATGCATATGAATATATATACACCAAAATAACATTTTTTACAATTTTTGTCTGTCTGTCTGTTTGTCCGGCTAATCTCTGGAACGGCTGGACCGATTTTGACAGGTAGCTGATGGTATGAGGAGTACTACTAGCTACTTTTTTAAGACTAGCTTTGCCCCGCGGCGTCACCCGCAGTTATTGTCGTACCGCGCGCAACATGGCGGGACTCGCCTATCAATAATAAAATTTAATGTTTCCGAAGCGAAGCGAGGGCGGGTCGCTAGTTATAGATATAAACCTTCCTCTTCAATCACTCTTATCTATTAAAAAAAACCGCATCAAAATCCGTAGCGTAGTTTTAAAGATTTAAGCATACATAGGGACAGACAGATATAGGGACAGAGAAAGCGACATTGTTTTACATTATGTAGTGACAAGGAAATGTGTAAGAGTGCATCAATTAATTACCTACGAAAAATATCAGTATTTCAATTGAACGTGTGATGATTTAATAAACTATATTTCGATAATTGAAATTTGTAATTACATTTGCAGTTTAAGTTTTGCTTTTAAAATTTAACGTTCTTTGTGTGAAATAAAACGTAACTAGACGCTATAAATGTTCTTCACGCTGCTTGTGTCGCCGTGGAGGAGGCCCTGTGTTCTCTAAACAGCAGAAACGAACTGGCTCCGTATGCGATGGTGTTAAAGATACCGAAAACCTGAAAATTACATAATTAGTCAACACAATGCTTTGTAAATATATCGTACTTTCTAATAATTAATCTCTTAATAACACAGTATATTAACAAAAATGTAAATTGTTTTCTTTATTAAATCTATAAAAACATACATTACAGCAAAACAGCTACAGCATGTGGGTTAAGGGACTTTTTTTTTGGTTAAAAACAGTAATAGAAATAGCAGCGTTTTCTTTTTAAAAATTTCAATAGCAAAACAAAACTGAATATGAATCCAGATATTAAGGTAACAGTGATTATAGTAAAATTTCGATCATTGGGCCAACACTAACTTGATAACTTAAACGTCAATTTTAAACACACTGGAGTATACTTTTCAGTAATTGAACAGACGAATGCCATATATAAATTCACTAAACTACATGACATAAGTAATTAATTACTGTAATGATAATTGATAACTATTCGTTTACTCATGGGAATTTAGGCTATTTGTTTAAATTATGTTATGGTAATGATCTAAAAAAACTTATAATCTCTAAATAAAAATATAATTCTGTAATTATTTACTGATATTAATTACGAGTATATCAACTTACGGCAGCTGCAACATTGCTTCCGTATCTTGGTCCATAATAAGTTCCCGTCGCAGCAAACAGAACTATGAACGCCAACAGATACATTACTGTCTCCAGTGCTGTACTAATTAATTCCTGGGGAATAAAAACCGCGTTAATTAAATAAAATCCTTAAAATTTATAATAAATATATTCTTACAATATACCTTATAAATAGACTGCCTATTTCTGCCGTGAAGCAGTAATGCGTTTCGGTTTGAAGGGTGGGGCAGCCGTTGTAACTATACTTGAGACCTTAGAACTTATATGTCAAGGTAGGTGACGCATTTACGTTGTAGATATCTATAGGATCCAGTAACTATCTAACACCAGGTGGGCTGTGAGCTCGTCCACCCATCTAAGCAAAAAAAGACTTAAAATAAAATCGAATGAAATCAAAAAAAATTTTTATTCAACATAAATGAAAGTACATATAACTACAAACGTCAAAATAACTACCGCCAATTTACAAAAACTAGCCTCCGTCCTGAGAAGAACTGGCAAGAAACTCAGCGGGCATGTCTTTTTTTTTTAAATATTGGATATTTTTTTTAATATTGGAAGAACATGAAACCTGCAGAAATTATAAATTTGCGTGACTACCTTACGTATTTGCATTCCAGTTTGAAACGTGGGACAGCCGCTATACTATTCAATTGAGACCTCATGTTTGAAGGTGTCGAAAGTAAACATTTGGCACTAGATGGATCGTGAGCTCATGCATACATCGAGAAATATCAATGAAAAGTTTCAGTTATTTTAATAATGACATATCAGTTGAATTGTTTTCAATAAAATAAATTATTTATTTGGAGTACATAAGCAGATAAGCTGCGGGTACAGACGTTGCAAATTGAATGCCGAAGTCGAGTTGGAAACAAATCAACAACTTGTGGAAGTCGAACGAATATCCGAAAACAATGTTGGGGTTAAAAAAAAGCATAGGTACTATTTAATAATTTAGTCCTAATTAATCGTTAAAGAAAATATAATACATAACTGTCAACTCACAGAAAGAACCCAATTAATGGGCAGCTTAAGAGCCTCCCTGATGCTGAGTAAGTATACGAAACTCCACATGAGGGTTGTGATGAAGCTGGTGACTGCGACGAAGACGAACCACGTCGAGTACCACGGAGAGCCTAACCCCATACATAGTATGCCGAGAATCTGAAATAATAAATTTATCATTACAATAAAAGCTACACGCTATCAGTTACACCTGATTTTCAAGAAAAAAAAACAGTTCCCTGTAAAAAATAAATTTAACAATCAATAATTAGGGGCAAATTAAACACGATCATCAGAATCTGATCCCATGCTAGGATGCTGTACTTTGGGAAACAGAGATTGACAAATGTACATATGTATTATAGATACATTTAAACGAATACACATATAGATTTTAAACATCCAGACAAAGAGGAAACAAACACCCCTTCATCACACGAATTTTTGCTCGATGTAGGAATTGAACCCACGACCCTCACCCCAGCAAACAGGTACGCCAACCACTTCGTTCTCAAGTCAGTCTATCAAATCGCAGAGTTGATAATATTCCAACTTGGACGGTGAATGTCGGACGTGAGTTACATACTCAAATTCATCATACAAAACAGTACGAACTCTCAGTTTAAAACTAAATTATAAATGGACTAAGGTGACTATTGCCGAATCAAAGATAACAAATGACTATATTTACGAAAAATGGACACTGTTAGTGCTCTAAACTAACCCTGAATACTTCTACAATACTCGTTAATTCATATTTTGTACCCAGAATGTAACGCTGTAGCTGACACCCGCCCCTCTCATAACCGTAAATCCTGCGTTGCCGGTTGATTTCGAACAAAATACACAACAGTGTACAATGAAAATGAATAACAAAATATTTTCAACACAGCTTTTCTGTATTTTCTTGTCAGAAATTACGCCATTGTCACCTATCGATCTCATTTTTGCATCCAACATTTTATGATATAAATAACGTGGTTGTCGAAGAAGAATAGATACTGTTGAGATTACTTTTGGCTACATAAAATAGTAATGGTGTCGTGTAAAATAATAATAGTCGCGAGCAAAACTTATTATTTAAGCGTAAATTTAGTTTAATAAATTTAGATTAACAATTATTCTGTCTAAAAAGAAATATTCAGTTCTTAATTAATTTTAGTGATAGATAAAACCCAAGTCTTTGTAGCGGTACAATTGAAAATAGCTTGTGATGAATACAGGTTAACGTTTGAGTTATGTAGAATAAATAGCCTTGGCAGTATCACTCGTGATAAAATGAATGATAGAGATAGTTAAATCTATATGTACAACTACTAGTGATAGTCGTTTCGACATAGACATTTTTAATATAGAAAGTCCAGAACTTTAATAATGTTCCTATAAATCTATTTAAGACCTGCATCCAGATCGGCGTCATATGATAAATGGTATTAATAGCGTCAATTTTACTAGGTTACAAGTTCATCCTTTGTAACCATCGTTTTATGAACGGAATGTTGTAGATTGATCTTAATGTGTTTGATGATTTTGTGGTATATTGAAAAACATAAAACTCAATTTTTAAGGGGCCAATTAAGATTGTTCTCGATACCTATTAACAATTTTGATAGATCGTTTAAAAACAAGTTTTTAAATTTATTTAATTAATTGTTTGACTAAAAGGTATTGAACATATTTAGTTGCCAAAAATTCAACTAAATATGTTAAAATAATGTGTTGATGTAACATCACGAACGAGGATTTTGTATTTTAATATTTTGTGGAAATAATTTATAATAGGTATATGCATATTCAATGTAGTATATTCGGCGACTATTTGGAGAATCGTTATCCGTCAGGCAGAATTTTAAAAAAAAACGAGGTGACTAGAACAACGATCTTGGATAAGTGTGAGTGAGAAATTGGCGTCAACTGAACAGCGAGACTCGAGCTCGACCCACCGGGTAACGCTAGCGCTACAAACCGGTTCTATATCGCGCACGCAAACCTTCTGTCGCAACGATTACGAGCAGGTGTTATTTGTAGAAATTCCAAGCTATAATACCAAAATATTGCACATTGTACCGGGGCATACTTTCATCCGTACTGTTTTTCAAGGTTTCATTATACCTATGCGATCGCTTCCTGACATCCACAACCTCATGTGAAGCTAACGCGACTAAAAAAGTGTGTTAACTGGCACGTGCACGACTGTTCATATATATACAACGGAGAAAGTACGTAAGCAAGCGTCGCCGACCGTCGCCATACACGAGTATGGGACACGACCGCCATTCGAAGTTCTACTAATGGGTTCACAAGCCATCAGACGCGATGCATTCTCACTTCAAACATCCAAACGCGACCGGATTTCCGATAAGATAGGAGTGGCCTTTAAATTCATGCAAATGTTAATCTAAATTTCCAAATTTCACTACATATTGTCCGGTCTAGAATTCTAAAATATGTATATAAAGATTTAACTGTCCATTTTTTTTATGATACACGGACAGAGTACGTGCTAATTTACGCCAATCTCTTAATTAAAAACTTTTATTACGTTATTTAGAAAAATATATTATAACTATTTGAACTAAAATGAAATACTTATTATAACTAATGTCGGAGGAGAATAATGTTTTACACAAAGGACTTTTAAATTGTTTCTCATCGCATGTGATTACCCGTGGAAAAACTTCTTACGTTATTGTCTGTATAATTGGTAAATTATAATTTTTATTAAGAATTATATTTAGTATTTGTTCACGTGCATAAGTTTAAGCAAAATTCACCTATGATAAAAACAATATATGTATATAAAATATCCATTTTTTTACTTGATTCTTTTAATTTACATAATGATGATTTTCATTTACAAAACTCTAAGATAAATTCATGCAAGCTACTTATAACAGTGACAATAGATATTATAAACTTCATTGCCCTTGAAACAAGATCTACGTATGACTCAATGAGAATCACAGCCAAAGTAACAATATAAATGTTCATATAACGTCACTCGCGACTGTCTTAACAATGTGAATGCTAGTCCTATTTCATCGTAAATCAATATTAAAATAATGTATCATTTGTGTTCTGGTTCAATGCATTTTAAAGCAATGGTTGCGAGAAGCGAAAATGCGGCCTAGCCGGTACATAGCATTCGGGTCAGTGGGTGCGGGCGCGATCACTACGCAGCTACGCTACCACAACGCTACAATACGGTACCCACGAACTGTGCCTGTTTGCCGAAGCCAAAGTACAGTGCTTGAACCAAAGCGGTTCATCGGCCGTACTTCCGCGCGCGGGCGTATCACAACTCCCTAAATTACATTATTTAAACATATTATAGTTAACTAGCTGTACCCGTCCGCTTCGGTGGGCATTTAAAATTAACATTATTATTTCTCATCCCCACAAAGATTCTCATCATTAACGCCCCTGCAACAGCTGTAGGGAGTCCAACACACATATAAATATTAGCCTATCCATTAAGTACATGTATTTTCTACACGGATACCAAGTTTCAAGTCAATCGGATGCATGGTTCAGTAGTTATAACGGAACATCCGTAAAAACCACTGTAGATTTATATATTAGTATAGATTCATTATGTTTCCGTATTGTTATTATTTTCAGGTAAAACTTCGTTTGAAAAATGTTTTCATACTATTCTTTTTTTTTTTTGGACAAATGGATGCACATAAATCCTTAGCCAGCCTGGAAATCGAGAAAATTTAAACAAATCCTCATAAATAATATATTAATCCTAAGTACTTAGTCTTAACTCCTTGATGTAAGCCAACAAGAGTTCCGGCACCCATTTAGCTAGTAATAACATTTACATTCGTCGAGTTGTAGACATAATTAAAACTACTTTTACGGTTTGGTCTGTCGTTTATTTTTATTAGTTCCCATTTTGCGAACTCTTTACAGTTTTCGTGGTCACATACGACTTGGTAAAAGTAATTTTAATAAAGGTTACTACTTGAACGCAATATTTGAGATTATGTAAGTATTACACTGATGTAATGTAAAAAAATATATTTTTTAATTAAACATCGTTAGCACTAATACGCGCACGATCGTCGCCAATTTCATACAGCAAGTGAATTTTAATTTAGAACTTACGTATACAAACATGACGCAATCCGTAGATCTGCTATGTAGGTATGAGTTTCTGCTTAGGTATGACTGCAGCAATATTCTTAGTCAAACAACTGTACAATTAATAATGAAATATTATTCTTGTTTACCTAACAAACTACGTTTTTTTTTTTCGATCGATGATCTTGTCTGCTATCAAGAAGAAAACGAACATTCGAAAGTAAACTTTTTCAATTTCATTGACCTTGATTTCGCAAACGTGACGCTGTTGTACGTTCGACGTAGGAATTGTCAGCGCTCAATGTTTACAAACAAAATTTTTATTAAACACGGCAGTATTGAACAATTTGCATTAAGGCGATAAATAATATCAATATCGAATTTAGTAAAACGTGATCATTCAATGTCACTCTTGTATAATAATTCAGTTATATTCCGCATTAAGAAAATGAAATTCTTGCGAGTGTAAATGTGCATAATAGATTAATGCCTATAGGAAACGTGATCCAGACTGCTGCTGCTGATTGAGCTTTCAGCTGGCCGGTACATCGTCGAAGCGAGTCGCCCGGGTCTCTAAGACTAAGTGAATCATTACCGAGGACAACTCAACTTCCGGCTAGTGCAGATGCTGAATAATGCTGATTAACTACGAGTACTTTAGGAAGTACTTGCACCAGAGCAGAGCCTATGATAGAACCATCACTGTGTATTCGAATAAATAGATTAAAAATGGCGGAATACACGCTCGTGTACTGCCTGGGATGCGTGAATGGCAGGAGCGATGACATTTCCTCATCGCATCGCAGAAATTGGTACTGACTTGTCTCTACCGTTGCTCGAATTCTTAGAATGCCCCATTTTTATAAGCAAGGTGCGGTTTGTGAGAGAGTTTGTGAGAGCTCTATTCTCTCTCCGCAACAACACGACGCTGTCAAGCCAAGAGAAGGGAAGAAGGGAAGTTACAGAAATATCACCCGAATCGTGCCCACCTAAGTGTTAAGGTCCCTTTTGTACGCTGATTTTTGGATTAGCAAATGAGACCCAAGAAGACGACGCATAAGCCTGCTATACACGCGTCTTTCGAAATCAGCAGCAGCATGACCGTACCACGACCCGCGCCGTTTTTTGGCCCAGCGTGATATCCCAGGCTTGCGAGTTGCCGGCTCCATCTAGGTGAGCTTCGGATAGCTCGCCGACCGAGAGACCCGGTGACTGTAGTTTCAGTACTACAGCCCTCTGGAGACAGAATGGTGGGGAGAAATGTACTCTAAGCAAAACACGTCACTTTATCCCCCGCCGTGCCAATTCAATTCTATACCTTCCGAATTCGACACTTGGAGACCAATAGAGTTTTAGTCAGTTCAAATACAACATGCTTCGCTTACCGCCCCCGCCGCATACGTCGAAGTCCAACGAGTTCCTCAAACCAAAGAGACCCAAAAAAAATATCGATTAATCTAATAGTTACAACATGTAGATATATACATATTATTTATTTCTAAATAACGGTTTCCAAATAGAAAAGTTAATCCACAATTAAAATTTGAATTAACAATATTATTCTTACTATTTCATTTTTTCACCAAAATTTGAAAAAAATAGTGTGAGCTATGATATTATGATGATCCCAAGCACACAAAGCACAATTACGACACTTTAATTTGTAGGAACTCCATACTAGCAATGTCAAAAGTCACAGGTCAGAAGAACTCACGTCCAATTATTAACTGTCCTAACAAGCTAGTTCACAATAATTTTGATGAACGGAAATTAAAAGAAATTTGTACTATTTCGATCTAGGGTAATGGTTAATTATAATATGATTGAGACTTTAATATGTATTTAACGATTTCTGACATCTTGAATACTAGATTTTCGTGGTCATGGACGTCAAGGTTCCATAATAACATTTATAGCAATAAAATAATATACTAATAGCCATACCATTATAGTACGCCAACTTATCTTAATCGTATTATTTTTTTATTGCTTAGACCTGGTGTTAAGTGGTCACTGGAGCCCATAGATACCTATGACGTAAAAGAGCCACCCACCTTGAGATATAAAGTTCTAAGGTCTCAGTATAGTTACAACGGCTGCCCCACCCTTCAAACCGAAACACATTACTCCTTCACGGCAGAAATATGTAAGGCGGTGGTACCTATCCGCGCGGACTCACAAGTGGTCCTACCACCAGTAAAGCAAATTATAATTTTGCGGGTTTGATTTTTATTACACGATGTTATTCCTTCACCGTGGAAGTCAATCGTGAACATTTGTTAAGTACGTATTTCATTAGAGAAATTGGTACCGGCCTGCGGGATTCGAACACCGTTGCATCGCTAGATACGAATGCACCGGACGTCTTATCCTTTAATTTAAGCCACGGCGACTTCCGACCTTTATATAAATAAATAAATATTGACATTCCAACTAACAATTATAAGAAGACTTAAAGTTTAAGCTCGCTCGTCTGAAAGGTCCTTTTCTTTAAATTTTTGCAGTAATTTATAAGAAAATATAATAATTGTTAATGTGTCTTCTGTGTTTATCTACGTCCATGACCCGCTTTTGTAGTCGATGACGTTTAACGGGGAAACAAGAGATGAGCGACCACCAAAAATAACGTGATGTGCGTCGAGCTGTTGATAAAATTAAACTCGGAATTGAATTCGTGATTTTATAAGAAAGTATATTAAGGAGGCGAGATCTCAATGAAACTTATAGGTAACTAACATGTGTCAAATCAATGTTGTTTACAAAACTAAAGAACGAAGGTTCATTTCCTTAATCCCAACAACTACAAGTATTTTGCTATTAACGGTGTTTTCTTTTTTAGTAGTTTATTTTTCCATACAAAATATATGTGGAATATCACACAACGTACGTATGTCGGATAATATGTATGTGCCTATTCATAGATGTCGGTTCTCAACAGTGTACATACACACGGTTGCAACAACCGTCGGTTACGCAGCACGGACTGTTTCATTTAAACAATGAACATTTCAACAACCCGCAATACTTAAGGTGTATTGACGGCAAGTGGTAGTCGTAACTCTTTGAATTGTTGAAATTTACCGTTTCGTACTTATTGGTTAAATTATTTTAGTTTTTACAATTGGTAATTTAGTTTAACACGGTAATCTTTATCACTATTTTATCTATTTGTGATTAAATGTTAATTCAAAGGTTTCGTTGACACAACGTTGGGTGCGTTTTTTGTCCCTACCTATTTGCTGGTAGCCTGAGGGGCTATTCCAGTTTCTCGCGGACGGGTAGGTGAGCTTACGGGCTCAACCTGAGAGAATTTGCTAACACTAGCACTAGCAAGAGCAGTGCTTTGCAAAATCTAACCCAAGATCGAAATCGCGGCCCGCTTAAAAGTTCGGCTAAACACTTAGTGAGCTTAGGTGCGTTTTGTTAACATAACCTATATATTATCACCATCTCACCTATTTCTGCCGCAAAGCAATAGTGGGCCATATAGCGCATAAGCCATTATAAGACTAAATTTGAATAACTAAAGATGAAAGCTAATCGTATTCTCATTTTATTAACAGAAAAAAGCGTTAATATCGAGCGGGTGAAATGATGAGAAACCAACAAGCTGTCACACCGGCACAAACCGGTCTCTAAAACGTAGTAGGGATGTAGCAAACATGTTTTGTATTTTATAAAGAACTGTTTAGAGAAAAACAGCGAATTGTAAATTATAAAAATATTCACTGCCCACCACTACTTGACTTGTTGATTATAGATACAGCAAAATGAATGCCGATCTTATAATGAGACTCCAGGCGGAAGTCAATCATAGTGAAAAAACACTTCCCACCTACCGTCAAAAAGCGCAGAATTTGCCAAATCCGCCTCACTGCATAAATGGTTTGGCTACATAATAATATGTATATACATAACAACACAACCAGTCAGTTCTTGCTTTTAATTTTTCTGTACAAATATAATTCTTCACCGATGTGGAGTAAAAATGTGGATATGGAATAATGTTTTTTTTACTAAGAAAAAACTCTGACCGTCAGCACAGTATTCCGAAATTTACGTCTATTGCTTTTCTTTCTGGGTTTGTTATCTAGCAACTATTAATGATTTTCTGAAATCTTATATCACATAATTATTTTTATACTAGCTGTACCCGCCCGCTTCGCTGGGTATTTAAAATTAACATTATTACATATTAAGCGATAAGTATTATGTTATTATTATATTATCATTAACACCCCCGCAACGATTCACATCATTAACGCGCCTGCAACTGGTGTCTAACACTCACATTAATATTAGCCTATCCATTAAGTACATGTATTTTCTACATGGATACCAAGTTTCAAGTCAATCGAATGCATGGTTCAGTAGTTATAACGGAACATCCGTAAAAACCACTGTAGATTTATATATTAGTATAGATAAAAAACATATTTTAAGACATCCCTACATCGAAGATGTGGCTTGTACGGCGGCCTGCGGCACCGGCTATGGCCGCGCACCACATGTTTACATTACTACTTTCATTTTGATGGCAACTTTCACTCTACGTCGTTCCCAAAACTGCGAATGCAAAACGTTAATCGACTGCTAATTTCTCATGTTCGAATTTCAGAGACTCTAGACAAGACACCTTCGTCTAAAATGGGAGTTCGAAATCGGAGTCTTAAGCTTTTAGATGTACACAAGCATTTAGTTTATGGAACATGTGGCAGGGCGGATAGAGTAAACCTTTTTTTTTTCCTACCTAAGCTGATAGCCTTGAGAGGCTATTTCAGCGTAACCTTAACTAGCAGGTGAGCTCGCGGGGCTCAAAACTGACGACGTTGCTAACACGAACCCAAGCCAGAGCCGTGCCAGAATCTACCACCGGATGGGGACCGCGACCCACTGAGAAAATCCGGCGAGAAACTCAGTGGGCTGTGTCTGAGGGTTAATTTACTCGTCGAGCCCTTCGTCGCAAGCGACAGGTTCGACGAGAACGGTGACCGGTGCTTGAGGTACCTAAAAGCACCGTTAGTGGATCGGGAGGATCCGAAATGACGTGTTTGGGGCGACGTCGACTGCTTCCCATTCTTAGAGTAAACCGCAGTCGTGTGTTCTGCTTTAAATAGTGGGATAGCCTTTGTCCAAGACTTTGACCTCATCTCAAAGTGAAGAGCAGTATTCAAGTTGTGATGTTTATGCACTCCTGTGACCACTTAAAACCAGGTAGACCGTGAACTCGTTAATCCGTCTATGAAATAAAAAAATAATCTGCAATAGATTATATTCTCATTATTTTATTTTTGATAGGTACTATTGTTATACATGTCAACAGTTCCTTGTAGGTAACTGAAACTGCTGTAAGATAAACTTCTATAAGCAAACACTGATGTGAGAGTTTGTATGCTCTCTGGCTATATGATTTAAAATGTTATTTGTAATAACTTACAAACTAATAACTTAATTTTTTTTTCGATAGTAATATAAAATTCTATATTATCCAGACAACTGTATGAAAAAAAAGATCTAATCCACCTTACATACCTAATTATGATTATGCTTTATTCTGTGGGACGATCCTGGGCAAGAACCAAAAATGTTTACTAATTATTTGTGTATCTAAGCATTGGAACCCGAAATAATGAAATAAAACATTTCTAAAATGCTAACAAAGTGTAACGTAAAATTTATTTAAAAAATATATTCGATTTTTTCGCATTAGTATAAATAAAACTACCTACCATCAGTGGGCAAGTCAGTTATTGATCGTTCTTATCGGTCATTCAGTCCAAGTAATTGAAGTTGCCTTAACCTTTGAAAGGCCACACCTAATTTATTATTCTACATAATATTTTATTGCAGCATATTTTTATTTATTTTATACTGTAGACATACACTTATTTTTCTGTTAATTTGTAAATAATTACTTCAGCGGTTTGTTTAAACAATAGCCCCGATATATGTACGAGTATATCACGATCAATCGTCGAGTAATAAGTGGTATTGTTCTCAGAACACTAAATTTTAAATTTACATTAGTATATTTACACTCGGGAAATAATCCAATGGAGCCTTATGTCATCATCAAATTAATTCATCTGGTTAACGGTAATAGTATGTCTCATTCAGGTACCTACATGCATAAATGTAACAATTGAAATACAGACCAGCTTTCGTTTAATACATTTTTTATGATACCATTTACATACATTTTCGTGTTAACTATGGGCAATTTCACCCAATTCCGGTAACAGCTTAGTAGCAGACTCAAACTCGTCGAATGCGAGGGGGGTTCGATAATAATAATTCAGAGATTGAAAACCCACTGAATTTCTCGCTGGATCTTCTCAACAAATCGTGATTCCGAACTTATGGTAGATTTAGTGAAGCGCTGCTCTTACTAATACAGATGTTAGCAAAATCTCAGAGGCTGAGCCCAGTGAGCTCGCCTATCAGGCCGGAGATGCCGCAATAGTCCCTGGAGGCTACTAGTGCTACGAGTGATTTAAGTAGGAAAAAAAGAACCTTGGGACTTAAGATTGAAGTCTACATGGTTCCAAAAAGTGTTTATTGCCCATCAAACCAGAAGATTGATGAAAATGATTATCGACCAAAATAGCTAAGATATAAAATACTACTGCTACTATTACTACTACTACTACGATACGATAGAGAATTAGTAACAACTGTTACGTGTTCGATGCGACCGAGATTGAACACCCAGCCATAGTCTTCTGATCGATAGCGTAGATACTGTTATCATTAAATTCCTCTAGCCACGAATACGATCAATAATTATTATGGGACAGACATTCTCAAAGTTCTCCACGGAAGTTTTCACTTTTAACCTACGCTAATTTTGATTTCCTGCTACGTTATCGCTTTAACTGGATATACAGAGTTAAAGAATTTATGTCTGTGAGATGGAGAAGATTAATTAGATCAACTCAATTAGTGCAATTGACGTTAACAATCTAGAATGTTCCGTACATGAATTACGTCATATTTTTACAAATTGAAGAATTTGTTAGAGCTATTTTTTACTTCTAAGATAAACATGGACAACTTTATTTTGTATCAAATTTAATTGTTATAGTATTAAACACCTACGTGTGGTTACGACGGCTTCGTCCGTGTATGGTTGACGATATATATATTCGTGTCGTGAGCAAGGAAGGACGAACGATGATATCAGCAAGTAGGCTGCTCAAAGGCGTTGGCGAGTTAAACTCGCTACATATCAAGTCATGATTCATAATGTCTTCAAATAATTACCACTAATGGTTAGTTTATATCTTATCCAGAACTGCGTTTCGGTTTAAAGGGTGGGGTAGCCGTTGTAACTATACTGAAACCTTAGAACTTATATCTCAAGGTGAGTGGGGCATTTAGGTTGTAGATGTCTATGGGCTCCAGTGACCATTTAACACCAGGTGGGCTGTGAGCTCGTCCACTCATCTAAGCAATAATAAAAAAATTATTAAAAAAAAAATTTACAGATTTTGTGTGCCGTATCCCGTTGTACCGACTGGATATTTAACAAAAAATGCTTACGTTCAAAATTATATTTTATAATTTTTGCGCTCACGTAGGTACGTGACCTTCAGTACGAGACATTCCGTTAAAGCATGTATAACATGTATAACATACGAGTCGCCACTGACTTATTAATATAGAGATCTTGCAGTCTTTGATTCATTGAAAATTTGACTGTTCAGAATGAAAATAATTTCGAAAGCAATTTAAGTTTCCAAAATGAAACGTTTCTAAATTTAACATGTTTTTTTTTGATGATTCATTTTTCGATAACACTGTGATTAGATAAAGACCACAAAAACTATGTTTACGAACATTATTTTTTTATTCTTAAAACTCGAATGCAAAATTTATTTTGTTCAAAGGTCTTTTTTTTTGATAAATAATATAGATTCGTACGTAATGTCATAAAAATATATTAAAATAAAAACTGAGTAATGTTCATCTTCCTTAATTGGATACTAGTTTCGAAGAATACCTACTACATTGTGAACCATCACTTTTATACGATAGAGAAAATTGTAAATTAATTATGTTTTTATTTTGTCCACGAGCATGTTAAAAATATAGGAGATTTATTATTTTAATTTCTTCAAAAATATTTTTAAAATGAGTGTACCGCCAGGCAAACAGAATGCTGTTCGCTTTCATTCTCATAGAATTAGCTATATGCATTAATGAAAACTACTTCTCCTCTGTATCTTTATTGATTAAATCTGTGAGCTTTTGTATTTGGTGAACTTTAACTATCCAGGATTAAATTGGGCTTAAAACTTTTTTCATCTCACTCATGTCAGTATGAGTGAAGGAAGTCCAAATATCTCACTATTAAGTATATATAAATAACTACTGCGTCAAAACCTTGTTGACCTCCATAAAACTAGTAAAAAGCATTCTCTAGCACGACCTCAATAGTATCACAATTCAACGGAATCCGTCTATCTATTGTTTCCTTAACCCGTGCCTTATATTCTGAAAATTATAAATAATGTTTGTTCATATCTTAACACTGCCAAAGCTACAACAAATTGTCAAAACTAAGACATGATATTCAGGGAAATAATAAAACAGTAGAAGTCAAAACTACTTAAAGTAAACAATTACCACAACAGGTTTCCACGTCTTTGATTTTCTCGACAATAAACACAAAAAACGTTCTCCAAGGAAAACGTTCATTAGATATAACATTATAAATATTATAGCTATTTACTTAGGTGGAATAATAATTTGAATTTAATAATAATGAATTAATTACTAACCAACTGAATTATTTTGAGCAAGCCAGGTGGGGTTTTGAAGTAGTCGACGTTGATTTTAATCCAGTCGAGTGCACCGCCTTGTGGAGGAGGTGCCGCAGCAGGTTTGTTATGGTCCACAGTTACTACTGTCTCGGGTGCCATCATTCTCTGAATTAAACGCGAATAACCTTCAATAATCTACGCAGATTTATATGTATGTAGCACTATCACTGTTAAGTTAGCACTCAGTGGACGCCACAAACATTCCGGTCGTAATCGGTCGTACACACAGTGCGGCGACAGCGAGCGTAGTACGATCAGTTGATACAAGACACAACGGACGACTAGCGGCGTCGAAACAGAATGGCGGGGAACAAGAATGTTCTTTGGGTGACTGTAGTCGTTCGGTGACGGCATTCACGAGCTCTCCTAGACCGGTGACGGAATGCCACATATTTATTATTAGTTCCAAGCAATAAGTTGTAATTTTCATGTTAAAGAATGATCCACGTTAATGCTACGATATCCTACAACCAATTTTCAATCTTATTATTTTGCACATTTTTATTTATTGCTAAGATGGATAAACGAACTCACGGCTTGACTGATTTAAAGTGGTTACCGGAGCCAATATAAATCTTAACGTGGATACCATCTCGAGACATAGGATAGGCCCAATTATGTCATACTACTTCGTGGCAGAAATAGGCACGATAATGGTACCTATCCGTGCTCTAAAATTACCCATAAACAACAACTGCAATTCAAAAAATGGCATTATGTGGCACGTGATTATTATGCAACTTCAAAGTTTACAGAGTTCTATTTAAACTTGTTAGATTCACTGTTTTAATTCTATTATCATTTTAGTTTGTACCAACTTGTTTCTAATATGAATTATTTATCGACAACTACTAGGGTGTGGCAGGTTTACGTCACATGTAGCCCTCACATTTCCGTTGACAAGGGACGGCGGAGACCACTTCCCAGTCTACGAAAAATATGAATATTGATAATAAAATGACCTCTGTGGTAGGTAGCCTATATCTATTGCGGGAAGTAGCGGTCACCACTAATGAGCATTTAGACGTGTTATTGGGCTCCAATCGTATATTCGTAATCGTATCGACATCTTTTAATCCTATTATAATCAGTCGCATAATACACTTGCGCATTGCGCATCGGAGCTGACTACGCTGGTGTGCAGGCGACGCCTGATTAGGGAAATCCCAGTGTGCTTAGTGCGAGCTTTTTAACGTTCTCGATAGCGTAAAAGTTAACTAAAATTTGAATGCAGTTAGAACAGCGCCCCTAGCGGCAAACGTACGTAAACGTTCCAACTCCCTATTTGGGCCGGGGACCGAACCTCCTACGAGGTCCCCACGCCGAAGTGGGCCCGCGGGGTATGTGGGACTTGACGATCTGCTGATGTTGGGAACAGACCAAATCAAACCCGCAAAATTATAATTTTCGTAATTACTCGTGGTAGGACCTCTTGTGAGTCCGCGCGGGTAGGTACCACCGCCTTACCTATTTCTGTCGTGAAGCAGTAATGTGTTTCGGTCTGAAGAGTAGGGCAACCGTTGTAACTATATTGAGATCTTAGAACTTATATCTCAAGGTTGGTGGCGCATTTACGTTGTGAATGTCTATGGGCTCCAGTAACCACTTAACACCAGGTGGGCTGTGAGCTCGTCCAACCATCTAAGCAATAAAAAAAAAGACCGCAGGCCCAAGAAGTTTTAGGGCCCTACCGCACTAAACGACTCCCCTGCACTCTTACACCCGACGTCCGATCTCCGTCCTGGGTCAGAACCCGATCAGAGTAGGGGGGTTCCCGCGGTCAGCACTACCACCAGACTCGCGGCGCTACCCCGAGGACGCTCGACCAACCGACCTTCTTCCGCGAGATGGTGAACTCGGAGAAGTCGAGCATCGCCTGCCAGGACTGTTCCCTGCCGAGCATCGCAGCCACGACTTCGAAAGCGACAAGTCCGGTCCTATTTTTGCAACGAGGACGCGGCGCTACTCCGCGAAAGCGGGGCAGTACGCGAGTGTGTGCTCCGCCGTGTCCACGTTGCAGCCACTGCAGTGATAGCACTTCGGCGTCGGCTCCCTCCGGAACTCCCTACAAATTTGAGTTAACTTTTACCCTATCGAAAAAGTTAAAAAACTCTCAAGCACGCAGATTAATATTTTTTTAAGTACAGAGGGCTACTATCCTTAAATTCTCTTATTTTTTATTTTATTGAATCTACAAGCAGAGGCTTTAAGTGAAAGTTATGCATGAAATTTAATTAACATCAATTCTAAAAATATCTTGAGCGGGAACGAAAAACGAAAAAGAGAGTCCGGAAAAAAATTAAAAAGTTACCTAAGTTAAACTACTAGTTAGTAAAGTACTAGAAAACTAATCATTACGGAAACGGGATGGATGAGCTGGAGAGTCAATGTGTGTACGGTCCACGTGGGCAATGCACAGGTTGTGACGGAATTTATGCAGTTTTGTAGTGTCACCTTGTTACGAAGGCACAATTTACTTAGTAGGAACGCGGTTCCGTCGCGTCACTGTCATATGTGGGGACAGAATGTGATCCCGCTATCGAGGGTGATGCCTAAATACTTAGTCTTCGAGGCCCACGGTATGAGCTGGCCAAAGATTTTGATAGCTTACATTTTTACGTATCAACCGTGTCGCGCTAACGCAAAGTAACATTCCGATGCTGTCTTGATATGCTTACGAATGGACTCGAGAGGCCAATTGCGTTCTGAAATGTCACATTTCTTGAACAATTGCGATTTTTTTGCCCACCTATATGCCAGTAGCTTCAAGAAGCTACTTTCACCCTGACTGATGAGCGAGCTCACGGAGCTCAACCTGAAAGAGTTTGCTAACATCTACCCTAGAAAAAGCAAGGTTTTTCTGAATCGGATTGAAATCGCCACCCACTGCAAGAATCCGGCAAGAAACCCAGTGAGATGTGTATGGAATTAAGTTGCACGTCGAAATCTTAAGATGCATTTGAAGATTTCGACGATAATGGTGATCAATACTTAGAACAATGCACCACGAATGGATCAAGAAGATCACCTCGAGATCGAGAGGACACCTTGCCTTCCTGCTGACGCAGATGCTTGCCGGCCACGGTTGTTTCGGCTGGTACTTACACCGCGTCGTCCGGAGAACTGACAGCGCGCCGCCACCATCGAGGTTGTGGAAGAAGACCAACGTGGCATCCAACCGTTCTGACTATGATGGTCGGCAGGGACGCATTCTAGGAGGCGATGCTCGACTTCTGCAAGACCACTGAGAGACAGAGAGAGAGAGAGAGAGAGCTCTTACCTCTCCGCACCGACTCGTCGCCGCCGAGCCCGAAGCCAGAGGAAACAATACGTACCTGCAAGGATGGATAGGCCTTACCCACTCAAGGCCACGGGCGACTTGAGGGGGTTTAGCCCACTGAGTTTCTCGGCGGGTCTTCTCAGTGGGTCGCGTTTCCGATCCGGTGGTAGATTCTGCGAAGCACTGCTCTTGCTAGGGCCAGTGTTAGCAACACTCCTGGTGCAAACTATCAATCTGAAGCTCGATCTGTAGTGTATGGAGTGCCACAAGCCACAAGGTAATGTTTTAGGGCCACTTTTGTTTATCATATATATTAATGACCTACCTAAAGTAATCAACCATCCAATGGTCCTATTTGCCGATGACAGTACAGTGTCTATCGCGTCTAAAAATAATACAAATCATGAAAGCGAGATTAATAAGACACTTTCTTCTATCATAACTGGGCTTGACAGTAATAACTTAAAAATAAATTTAAAAAAGACTTTGGTTATGCATTTTAGTCAAAGAAACAATCACTCTGACATTAAGGCTACTTACCAAAACACTGTAATCGGTACAGCTGATTCAGCTAAATTTTTAGGTGTTGTTATAGATAAGCAGTTGAAATGGAAATCGCATATAGCTGAGCTAAGTAAAAAATTGGGCAGTGCAGCTTGCGCTCTTTATAAAATATCACCAACACTGGATCTGGATGGTGTTACAA
The DNA here is from genome assembly GCF_030269925.1 of Bombyx mori. NCBI lineage: Eukaryota > Metazoa > Arthropoda > Insecta > Lepidoptera > Bombycidae > Bombyx > Bombyx mori. The sequence continues at coordinate 8,991,797 of NC_085116.1, read as the reverse complement.
CCGCTTATTACGGATTAGTAGAACCCATTTTACGCTATGGTGTTATATTTTGGGGAAACTCTACGGACGTTGATATCGCGTTTAAGGGTCAAAAACGCTGTATTAGATCTATGTTCAAATTGCAAAGTATAGACAGTTGTAAAGAGTACTTTATTAAACACAATATACTAACACTTCCGTGTCTCTATATTTTTGAAATTATTTTGTTTGTAAAAAATAACTGTAAATTGTTTAAAACCACGGGTGAAGTTTCGCAACGTAACCGGCGCGACCAAAATAAATTGTGTTTGCACTGTGCTAAGACAACTCTTATGCAAAAAAGTATACTGTGTATGGCACCGAAAATATATAATATGCTACCTGATGCTATGAAAAAAGACAAATTATTTTTGTTTAAAAAGAATTTGAAAAAATTATTAACCTTAAGATGCTATTATACAGTTAACGATTTCTTAAATGATAAATCATTATGTTAATTTTATGTTCGCTTCTTACTGTTTTTTGTTTTCGTTTTATCACTGAAATAACTAATTCTTATTCAATTAATTTATTTGTTGTTTGTTATTTTAATTAATTAATAATGTAAATAATTTTGAATAATATTTGCACGCCGACCTGGTAGAAACACGCTGTTCTATAAAATAACTAACAAGTATCAACATCTTTGTAAACCGTGTTTTAGCTAATAAAATTTGATTTGATTTGATTTGATTTGAGCCCTGTGAGCTCCCCTACACGTCAAGGAGAAGCTGAAATAGCCTCTCAAGGCTATAAGCATAACTAGAAAAAAAGGGGGTTCTGGGGAGGCTGCGCAGCGCGCTTCCAGCGCTGGTGGTGCCTACTAAGTAATCCATTAAATTTTGGAAAGTTTGTAAATTTTATTGAAACCAAATATTCAATGAAACAAATTAAATGTTAAAAACCTAAACAAGTGTTTCAAAATACGTAAATTCAATAGGTATCGTCACGGTTGGCATGTTTTAACAAATTTTCGTTGTTCTTGACAAGTATGATATTTACTAATGTCCCATTATTTGTCAAAAGTAATTAGATAGTAGTCTTCATTCAACGCTAGCTTGTATCACAGGGGTGATTTCAGACGTTTATTTGTTCTTGCCGTGCTTAGCACATATAACCCTAAAAAAAGCCAGTGAAAATGTTGGATTTGTTTAATGTTGAATTTTTTTTCTTTCTTTCTAAGATCTATCTAATGATATCCCACGCAGGGGCTTTCACATCCGTTTAGTTTTCATATCTCAGTTACAGATGTAGAGTAAATGTCTCTATCACAATTTGCATACCAAATTGAGTTTATAGAATTCCTCTTGGCTGTTCTAAGTTCTTACGAATTATCAAAACCGCAAGCGCCGCCTCGAAGGTATGTTTAAGATAAAGGACAAAAAAAGTCTTTTTGGTCTAAAATAAAAACAAGGTGGTACATTTTGACGTGTATTAAGTAAACTTAGAAAAAGAAGCCTAAAATTTTTCCTCCAAGGTGTTTTCTTCTGGCTTCTTCATGGTCCATGATGCCACCACTTGTTGTAAGGACTAGGTAACTGTAACAATACAAAACATTTTATTTATTTAATGAAACTTAAGATCAGGTTAAGCACAAACCCAACACAGATGAGTAGCATTAGAGACATATAAATGTCTTGTTATTGAACATTCATCATTCAGTCTCAAAAATGCAATTATTATTATTGGCACTTAAACGTGGTCTGACCCCAGTACCAAAAACCATCCATCCAACATATCAATCCATCCACTTAAGACATTCAGTTCTAATAAATTACAAGGCAAGCTATTGAAAGAACAAATCTTGGGAGTGACCATAACAAGAATTTTTATATGGGGAAACCCTCACAGCCTTCCTAAGGTGAAACAGTTAATCATGACAACATTACAGACACTCAGTGCACTTCAAAAGCTGGCGATAATTTTTGGAAAGGTATGTTAGCAATTATAAAATAAAACAGTATAGTTTCAATGTTAGGGAGTATGGAATCGCTCCATTAGGATAATGAGTTTAAGTGCTACTGCCCCAACAAGTATTAATTTAAAAATACTATTATAACTTGAAAATTATTTAATTCTTCTACTGCAGAACTAATGAAACTAAATAACGCTTTACTGTGACTATTATTAATATTATTAAAAATATCAATTTCTTGAAAGTAGATGCCACCCATTGTGCATCATTAGTACTATGACAGAAATCTACACCGAAGTGCCAACAATTGCACCAACTTTCACCAGAATCAAATGAAAGGTTTAAGAATCCATCTACATATTTGTCAAACATATTGTTTGTTATTGAGAACACAAAATTTTCCTGAAAGCATACATACAATCAAGGAGTGAGAATAAGTGAGCCTAAGGAGTGAGTATATGTTAAGCATTCTGGCAAATAGGGAACCACATTGGCTGTATAGTTTACTGAAAAATAATATTTGCTTAACCTCAATTTAAAATTAACCATCATTTTAGATACTCTAGACTTTAGATAACTGCCCTCCGTGAGATCTAGATCTGTAGCAGGAGTAAGCATTTTTATTTATTTAATATATAAATGGGTATACTATCTCTCAAATTAATTAAGCCCATAGACATCACAATGTAAATGCTATCTCCTAGTATCAGTCATCTGCCAATTTTAGCTTATAATAAGTTGTATTTTTAATCAAAAAGCAATGTTTTAAATTAAAATCAAAATCTTAAATTGAATTTTAAGCATAGAATGTGATTTAAACTACACTTAATGTGAATTCAAAGGTAATCAGAAAAAGCATGAGTTATTTTAGTAACACTAGAATAAAAAAAAATTAACAGTAAAAGATTAGTCAGGTTCACATTTGAAGGAAAAATTAAGCTATTGAAATACTGTAACTGTTTCGAAATCTCCTTTCAGGCAATGCTTTTAAAGAGTACAACAAAACTTTAACAGAAAATATTATTGAAAAGTTAATAATTACTTAACTGGTGGACACTATTGCGTGCTAGGGATGTACGTTACAATTCGATTTTTATGAAGATCAATTCAATTGAATACGATCTAGCGATTTTATGAATTGATTCATAAGTATTATAAAAACATTGTTTAAAAGAAAGATAGATTGCAAACAAATGCCGACACTATAATTATTTACATTATTAGGGCATTATAGACACTCTTACTTTGGCTTTAGATACTTTTGAGATTATTAGTAGCTAACATAACATTAAATGAAAGTCATAATAACTACAGCAGGAGGGGCTTTAAATTATTATTTTTAAAAAGTTTGAACAAGCAGGATTTCAAAATTGATTCCTTGTTAAGTCAATTTTCAAGGTTAATGTTTTTTCCCCATTTTTCTTAGTAAATTTAATTAAAGTTTGTATTTCATAAAAATATTTTTTTTATTTTTTCTAATTGCAATTGCAAATTTTGACTTGATTTTTGAAATTCAAATGATCCAAAAAATCAATTCAAAGTGAAAAATCGTGCATCCCTATTGCGTTCTTTTGAGACTAGACTAGAATATAAATAAAACGCTCACAGAGCTTAGTGATATATTAATATTTTATCTCTTTAAATAGACATGGATATCACTTGAGTCAATTCCAGTATATAATAATTATAAGATGAGTTTTTGTTGCCGAATCTCTCATGATGCAAGAAAATAATTATGCATAGGTACTAAAATAATACTAAATAAAATCCATATTTTTCATCCGAAACCATTATTCAGCAAGTTCACAGATATTTTCCATCAGGTTTTTACCACAGTAGCAGACAAATGAACACAAGCCAATATTAAGCAAATGTTGAAAAATTCTATTAAGTTATAAGTTTTAATTACATTGAAAAGTTTATCTTTAACTAAGGTACTACTGATCAGTTCATTGGTTAATTTTAAATGTAAAAAACAACACCAGCAATATCTCTCATGTGAAAAAACATCATTAATGCATTGTTTTTAATTTACTATGGCACAACATATCAAATGACAACCAACAAGAGCTATTGGTGATCCGCGGTAGTTGTGCGTGATTGATTTTAACTATATAATTTTTTACTAAATAATTCATGAACTCTTACCCAAACTGTCGTGAGGGGAGCAGATTAGTCCATCTTTCAATATCGTTGATGGGAACATCAAAACGAGGTGAAATGACACCACACTTGTTTAGTCTGCCTGTGAGATTTACAACAATCTTGCCAGCTCTGTGATCATCAACGATTTCAAACTCTCCGATGTAACCGTGCTTCATCATCACTGTTAAAAACTTAACGATGACTTTGGAACAGGGCCTGATGAGGACTTGTCTTTTCCCTCGCTTTTCAGCATTATGTATAGATTTTAAGGCGTCACTCAATACGTTCATACGCACCATGGCTGAAATTTTACATATAACAATTTAATTAAATGTATTTTCTATCTATTTACTAAATGTTAACACAGCAACCAACTTGTCAAAACACCGTGAAACAAGAGGTTATCACTAGAATGTTAATTATTTTTATAACTTTTAAGTGGAAATAATGTATCACTAAGAATCGCAAAAGAATTCTCTTTACAAATCGTCACTGTTTGTATAATAAATAACGAATAAAACTGAGATTACCTAAGATTTAGCTCGCGCTTCGTAGCGAACCGAATTGACAGAACGGTCCAAAAGAAAAAGCATAGACTATACAGAATATATATATACTAACAAAATTTAATGTAAAACGAAATGGTTTATGCGGTGGTGGAGGAAGCGAAGTAGAGATAAACAGTTTTAAAGAGTTTTCACTTAGAACTGTTTGTAAAAGCTTATCTTAGTTAATTATTTATTTTGTTTATATGTTACTTTTTCGCTTAGGAGAAAGTCGTAGCGGTAGGCGAGGCTTGTCGGAATTAACCTGCTAAAATCTCAGTCAGAATATTAGGCAAAAATTCACTGCCAAATAACCCAAATTGGCACAGATTTGTGAAACGAGGGCATGACATTACCCTCTCGTGTGAAAACTGAAGTGAGTCGTTTGTGGTGTGTGCTTTCAACCATAATTCTTATATTACCTAATTTTTTTTCCACAGGATAAAATCGCCGGTATGTGGGAGTCGAACCTCACTAAAAACTCCTGCCGCACACAGCCGGCGCCCTACCCCGGACCGGGCGGGAACCCAGTCGGAGCTATTGAGAGGGCGGGACAGGGTTTACGCAGAGTACATTACATCCATCCCGCCGTCCCCCAGACGCCGGACCAGCGGCCGCCAGCAACATGACCGCCAGTTCCCTCGGTCGACGGGCCAAGAGACCGATTTATGCCCGGAGCGGTCGGGGGAACGCGACCCACCACGCCGCCCCATGCCTAGGTTCCTCCCCGCACAAAGCGGGTGGAGCCCGAAGCCCTTAGGGGGCCGGGTTGCGGACGAGGCACTTCTTGTATTAAGTGTTAATCTATGGACATTACTGGTATATAGTATTACTTATTAGCTTTAATGCCGGCCACTCACATGCGCGCGATCATTTGTACATTGTACGAATGTTCGCGCGCATGTGAAGGACCGTCAGACATTCATTCGCAAACTTAGCGGCTGTGCAAATGGGTCCGGTAATCAATTTGCCAACCCGTTTGCGCTTCCTCCTGCACTTGTGTACGAATGTCTCACGAATTTCTCTTCTTTTTTAATTCGTTAAAAGAACATTGAAGAGAAAAAGAGTTTTTAATTCTTTCGTAGGCGTCATTAACGGCCATTCTGTTATTATAGGATTTCTTTTGAGGGTCCCATATGGTCGATTCATTTTGCAGGAGTTCAATGAACTCCATCACCTTGGTTTTGTTCCAATCCATGATGAAGGTACGCTACACAGTAGACGTCACGGACTATAAAAATGGCGAACCGTCCGTTACCTTCGCAATCGTGGGCGCAACTGGTCACACGAATGCATGGGAGACTACGCGATGGATCGGGGTTCGCGCGCTTTGATATCCGTTAAAAAACCGACACAGCTTGGAAAACCGAGAATTCAGTTAAAACTTTGCATTATCATTTGCAAATGTCGTCCTACACTTGTGGGTTGCGTATTCGTGCGAATGTGAGTGACCGGTATAAGAATTATAATAGCTATGGAGGGTAGAAGGAGCCCCATCTTAGTGGCTTAGAAACTGTCCACCGAAAGGAAACAAATTAAGATGGCGCCATATTAGCAAGTGGAAGATTTTAAAAAACAGTATATTATGTGTTGGAGTTTGAATATTAAAGTAATGGCCGGCAACACTTAACACATGTAAGGTTACAGATTTCGAATATTTGAATTATTTAAATGTTTAAAACAAATAATTGTCTTCCTGTCAGTGAAGACAATGACTTCTCATCTAGACACGGACAGAGCAACATCTAAGAGTTATAAAAAGATAAAATATTATAATGGTGTAACAGTGTTCAAAGTATTTGCAATATTAATCATGAAGCAGAGTGTTTTTTAAATAGTCCCTCATCACCTACAGAACCCAGTCCCCTCAAACTTAACCGTCCAACATTATACTACCACACTTCACTGCAATCCAGCATACTTCACTCTTTTTAAAACTCTTAAATTCGTATCATTTCTAATTCCGACACTAGCGCTATTAGGTGAGTTTTCCATCAAAAACTTGCTGTTTACAAGTGTACACTTTTTCAACGTGTCCCTTAAACAAGACCGTGTTCCTTACTTCTACCCTCCATAATAGTAGAAGACAATATCGAAAAAAAACAGATAGATTATCTGGCGAACATCACTATTCCACAGAAACAAGCAGCCATCCATCTATCAACAATCGAAATCAGAGTATTGCGAAACAGTATTTTTGAACTACATATTCTCAATATTAAAACTCAAAATATTTCGTATTTGAGAATAATTCTCACACTAGCTTGAAACAACTTGAGATCAAATCCAGACAGGAAATATATATCTTTATTCCCCTTCTTTTTTTTATTGCTGGTTTTTATTGATGGTTGGACGAGCTCACAGCCCACCTGGTGTTAAGTGGTTACTGTAGCCCATAGACATCTACAACGTAAATGCGCCACCCACCTTGAGAATAAGTTCTAAGGTCTCAAGTATAGTTACAACGGCTGCCCCACCCTTCAAACCGAAACGCATTACTGCTTCACGGCAGAAATAGGCAGAGTGGTGGTACCCACCCGCGCGGTCTCACAAGAGGTCCTACCACCAGTGGTAGTTATGTAATTAAATTATCCCCTTTAGTGGTACTTATGTAAATAAATTATTTAAAATAATGACAAAAAAAAACCATATGAAAACATAACATAATAATACCTTGTTTCTTATTTCTTTCAATGTAGCAAATGTTTAATTTTTTCATAGATAGAGATTTCCAACTATGTAAAACATTAACATTTGTCCTGTGTGCGTTCCTAAACTATTCATCCGATTCTGCTGAAATTTGATAGAATAGTTTTGAAATATAGTTACTGAATGCCAACGACATCATAACGTGAATGCCGCCATCCACATTGAGACAAAAGGTCTAAATCATAAATAGACGTCGAATCTCCAAGCCGGAACATTCTACAAAGTAATCTGTGCATGCTACTGCTGCTGGGATTTAGTAATCTTAGAGATTTGAAAATTATATTATGCATTATTAGGCTTTAAGGTGAAAGTACAAAACGTGGAAAAATAGCAAATGGCTGCCATTTATTGTTTTATTCTCTGTAATGGTTCAATAGCGGTACAATAACCTAGATGGATTAAAAGTCTATTCCTATCAATAAAAATAAAAACAAAAACAAATGAAATGGATTGCCATACTAAAATAAAACAGAGTTGAATAGTGAAAATTATTTATTCCAAATGCCAAATTTTAATGGACTAGATAGATGCGTGGTCTGGTAACACTTTTCAGTTGCGTCCTTTTCTTCGGACGGTTGTTACGTATGTTTATCATTGTTGACTTGTGAAATGAAGTTTGTAAAAACTTTCGAAGTTCATAAAAAGTTATAAATTCATGAAATATAAAAGCAAATGCTCAAATATTTCAGAAATGCGTAAAGTACAGTTATTTGAAAGAAAATTAAGTTTTATATAAATTGTAAAGTTGAGTGAACTTGTAAAGTTGTGTTGTGTGTGAGTAATCCCTTGTTCATAGGTGCAAGGCGAGCGAATTCTACAGGTGTGAATGGAATGTTGTGGACTTTGAAAGCCTAGCAACGACTAACTATTAAAATGAAAGTTCTCATTACTATTAAATTACCTGTAAATTTAATTTAATCAATTAATGCAATGTAACACCAAAAGTGAACAAATTTTAAATTACGAAATAATGATGGAAGAATTAGAGCGGTGGTTCAAAATGAATTCCTTGCTATGTGTTAGTATTTTGCTAACATTATTTTTCAGTTTAGAACTAACGTCATCTGCAGATACGAATGGTAAGTTTAAAACTACATGAAAAAAAGCCTATTTAACAAATTAAATTATATTTAATATGTAATGAAAGTAAACTCTTTATTCAGAAAATATTTGATTTATATCTTGTAATGTTGCTCAAAACTTAAAGAAACGGTTTGTCCAATAATGTAACCCAAAGTGTAAAAAAAATTACCTAAAATATTCTTTACATCGCATGCCCTGCGAAAACGATTGATGATAGAATAAAATAATGTACTATGACTTTGTAGAACACATTATTATTTACAAAATGTGTCACGACAGCATATGTCTAACTATTATAGTTATGGTGCAATAAGTGTTATTTTAATTAAAAAAATAAAACAACATTAAATATCATTGAAATTTTTGTTAAAGACCCCAGCGGAGCTGGAGCGGGCTGCTAGTTGCCTATAAAATTAATATTTGTTTCTCATTCATCTTTTTATCTGTTGTTACCATGATGTATAGCAGTGTTTTATCATTTGCACTTGATGAACAGATAAATTTACAAAAAAATTGGTATTAAATAATTAATCTATTACAGACACGAAAATCAGTTGTCTGACATTTCAAACTCATCAGTGGCTACCATAATACTAGCAGATTTTATTTTGACTACTTCATCATAGAAGTCGCTTGTGAACAAATATTGGTCTGTATTTCCTGTGCCTGTAATAACTGTACCTGGTGTAGTTTGGGCCATAATGACATATTCATGTGGCTATCATTCGCATAGTAACTGGTATTGCTTGTATTAAGTGTATTATTTACAGGCACTACTAGTATAGTAGCAAAGAATATTGGAAAATACAGATAAATTATGAGGCGGACAACACTCATACAAAGGGTAATAGAAACTGTTACTCATAAAAAAATGAAATATTATCAAATTAGAGCTTCAGAGCATATGAGCTGTTCTCTGCGTGGTTGTGCTATTGAATTATGGCCTCTTTGCTTATGGCTAGTAGGGATTCTGGGCATAAATGCCATCAAAGATTAATATGAATTAAGAAAAACACTGTTAATAATGATCATAATGCTTTATACTAACCCAAAAGCATTTTTTTAGGTTTTCTAATAAGGGCACAAACATACATAGGGTTTCATATTGGAATCTAGATCATTTTAAATATTGTTGTACAAAAAGTCTGTTTTACTTAAATGTCACATAATATTCAATTTAGATTATGAAGCAGTTATTAGTAAGTAAAGCAGTTAAGTGAGAATGAAAATTCTTTATTGTGATGGAAATTTCATCAGCATAGTTAAAATTCATCACATCCAGTTCCATATCAACCTTTTTAGTATAATTTTTATTTCTTAAACCATAATTCTTGCGCATTAGAACACAAAATTGAAAATGGTATACTGTGATTTAGTTTTTACTGGTGGTAGGACCTCTTGTGAGTCCGCACGGGTAGATACCACCACCCCGCTTATTTCTGCCGTAAAGCAGTAATGCGTTTCGGTTTGAAGGGTGGGGCAGCCGTTGTAACTATACTGAGACCTTAGAACTTATATCAATGTGGGTGGCGCATTTACGTTGTAGATGTCTATGTATGTATGGCTCAAGTAACTACTTAACACCAGGTGGGCTGTGAGCTCGTCCACACATCAGGTGTTGCTAACACTGGCCCTAGCAAGAGCAGTGTTTCGCAGAATCTACCACCAGATTGGAAACGCGACCCACTGAGAAGATCCAGCGAGAAACTCAGCGAGCTGTGTCTATGGCCTAATTTACTCGCCGAATGCCTCGTCACAAGCGACGGGTTCGACGAGAACGGTAACCTGTGCTTGAGGTACCTAAAAGCACCGTTCATGGATCGGGAGGATCCGTAATCACGTGTTTAGGACGGCGCCGATTGTTTACTATTCGGTCCACAGGATCGGGTATATAATTTCCGGCGGCCATGACAAGAGGGTTTTCGTGTTGTACCGCCTTCTTGGCGCATTGATGCCGACTATATACTTACTGATTGTCAATATTTACTGATTCAAGCTCCAGGTCATTATGAAGATCCACATTCCTTAAGAACCACGATGCTCCGACGGCTAACCTGCAAAAACGGGATTGATATCAAGCTAAGGTCACGTTAAGCTGTACAATTTAAATACACATATTCTATCATTATGTTTTTGTTTATACTTATTTGTCATATTGAATGCGTAATATGCATTGCTGGCAACTGTTACTCAGTTTTAAAAGTAAAGTAAGATATCCGGGACCTTTGTATGTGCTGAAATTTTAAAGGTACCGCCATTCGTCATTCTTTTATTCATTGTTTGAACGATTAATTGTTCAAATTTTTTAAAATCATTTAATAGGGTATTTTTGTTTATTCGTTGACATTCCGCAGTAACATGAGCAGTTTTTAGCGTGATAAGTAGTAGTTGACAACATAAAGAATAGAGGGATTATACTAACACAAATTCTTCAACCTTCTATTTTAGTGTATAGTTTGGGCACGAACCCACGGCCGCAGCCCATCTGAGCTGTTAAGACAGCCTATAAACATCCCAAAGTGGATACTGCGAGGGCGGCACTGAAAATTTCGGGAATTAACGAAGTGACACAACATTACTATTTAAAAATGTATTTATTGCTTTTCGAAGTATTCTCCGCGAAATTTGACACATTTTTCCATACGATGGAACCAATCATTGAAGCAACCATTCCATTCGGAAGTTGGGGTCTCCAAAATGGCCGTTTTGTAGGCGTCCACAGCTTCTTCAGGTGATGAAAATCTCTGTCCACGCAGTTTATTCTTTATTTTAGGGAAAGTATAGAAATAATTAGGGCTTAGGTCGGGGCTGTACGGCGGATGGTCTAATAATTCTATGTTTTCTTGCTCTAAAAACTCTTTTGTTCTGTGCGCGGTGTGAGAACTCGCATTTCGTGATGGAGGATGATGCGGCGGTTGCTGTTCTCTTTACGGAGTTCAGAAACGACCTGTGGCAAACAAACGCTAGCATACCATTCTGCATTAACCGCTCTTTGTCCCTCAAGAGGAATAGTCGCAACATGGCCGGTTTTGGAGACAAACGTGGCCACCATTTTTTTGCAACACTCCGTGAACGAACAATTTTTGTTGGCTTTAACTCATTTTCGAACACCCAAACTCGTGACTGGTTTTTTGTTTCGGGTTCATACGCGTATATCCAGGATTCGTCACCTGATACAATGTTGTATACAGCATTTGAGGATCCTGCGTGGAATCTTTCGAGAGTTCTGACCCACCAAGTAACGCGAGCCGCTTTTTGCTCTTCACAGAGCGAATGCGGTATCCATCGGGAAAACAACTTTTTTACACCTAATTGTTCATGCAAGATTATTTGTATTTGACACATGCCAATGTCTAAAGTTGCCTGAATTTCGCGGTATGTCACATGTCGATCTTCCTCAATCAGCTTACGCACAGCATCAACGTTTTCTTGGGTGACTGTAGTTTTTGGACGACCTTGACGGGGATCATCACTGAGCTTGACACGTCCACGTAGAAACTCAGCAAACCAGCGATAAATTGTGGTTTTGAATGGGGCTTCATCACCAAATGCAGAAATCATCCGGTCAACACACTGTTTTTGTGTTAAACCACTTCGAAAGTCATAATAAATCATCGCTCTTGAATTTTCTCGAGTCAATTCCATTTTCTCAACGACTAAACAAGTTTGACAAAGCCTCGTGACAAGACCGAGAATCTTTTTTAAAATAAATAAATGGTATTCGATTTTTAAAACCAAGGAGTTTTCAATTAAAAAGATTTTAATATGACAGGAACAGTGGAAATATTCCATTCCCGATACTTTTAGTGCAGCCTAGTACTGTCCACCTATATGTAAACGGCTATCTTAGTATAAACCCGAAATAAGTTTGCTTCTCGGCAGAAACAATTAAAATGGTATCAACCTTCCGTTTTCACAATTTCCGCCACATTATGTCTTCTCATCTGTATAATGTGTATTGTATGCTATGTAATGACACCACGGAGTTCTCTATTTGAATATAATAGTGATGTGTGAGAGTTTCTATTTCTACATGTGCGTAGTTCGCCCTATTGTATACACGAGAAAAGTTGTTATCCTGGGGATTTCGTTTCTGAAGTTGCACTTCTTACAGCAGCAATTACTACTTAAAGCCCACTGAGTTTCTCGCTGGATCTTCTCAATGGGTCGCGTTTCCGCCCACTGAGTTTCTCGCTGGAACTTCTCAATGGGTCGCGTTTCCGATCCGGTGGTAGATTCCGCGAAGCACTGCTCTTGCTAAGGCCAGTGTTAGCAACATCTCGAGTTTGAGCCCCGAGAGCTCACCTACACGCTGGGGTAACGTTGATATAGCCTCTCAAGGCTATCAGTATAGATAGGAAAAAAATCTACTTAATATATCCTGCGGGGGTCGTTTTTGTGAAAATTTTATAATGGTAGAGAACCCTTTTTCGATTGCCTCGAAAGTCGTTCGGTCACTGTTTTATTGGCAGCTGGGATTTCGTTTTGCTTGCGTTCTGAAATTAAATTCTTTATAGTTGGATAGGTAGCTAGTAAATTTTGTAATTATTATGTTATAGTTTATATGTATAGTTGAATTAATTTTAGATGCAAATTGAAACAAATACAATAAGAAAAGACAATTTTTTTTTATTTAAAAACAAACGAGCTTCTCTAACCCACTAAACTAAATTAATTAACAAAATGGACAAATCCGTTAATGCATACCTGTAGTGTAGGTATAATCCAAAAAATACTACTACTACTACTACCACAATACAAAACCGAAACAGAACTTATACCTCGTGGCGAGATTTACGTTGTAGATGTCTATGGGCCGTGTATTCGTCCACCTAAGCAATAAAAAATAAATACTGTTTCCATACATTCCAAACATCATAAAAAAAAAGGACCACTGACTATAGTTTACACGGTACACCTAAAAACAACATTAGTGTTGGGCTAACCAAATTACTTATTTTATTGATAAGTACGTAATACCCACATTAATCGACGTTTCTATCCGTAAAGTTTGAAAACTCCCATCTCTATCTAGTCCGAGCGGTCGTCGGTCCGCGTTGGTGCTTTTGTCTGACTCGGTGTTTCAATTTTACCATAGGAGAATTCCAGACGTAAGCGCGAAAAATACGCCCTTAATACTAACGATAATAAAAAAGAGGCTTTCAGAGGAAATGCGGGTGCTAAAAATTAAAAGAATAGGTTTTAAACAGATATCTCGCGGACTTTTCCAACAACCTTCCCAGATAGTACACGACAGAGACAACTCTGACTGAAAATAACTAAAAAATCTACATTGAATATTCGAATTCAATTTTTCCCTCTTCAAAAATAGTCTGATTTTTTATTACATAACTTAAATCACAAAGCTCCCGTGGGTAGCTCGAGGCTTAGTTGCAAATACTCAATTATATTGCATAATAAGGGCTGTTGTATCCTGTAAACCGGAATGAATCACCGCTTTGCTGCAGAAATAGGCAGGGTGTAAGTTCGCACTTACCGTTGCAAGCACACAATACGTGCTACCAGTACTTTCGCAATGTCGTACATTTTGGCGAGTTTAATTTTTATTTATTTAATTTTTATGAAAATAATTGTATGTCTGAGTATTGGCACTGTTTGAACTCATTAGGTGCCGCTGCAATCAGATTACAGTGTTTTTATTTCTAAAGCAAGAGGCCTGCAGCAATGATTCGGATTATAAAATATAAATCTCTAATGTAATTATTAAAGGGGGAAAAACGAGAAAGTATATTCGTTGCAAGGACAAAAACAACAAGTACTAGACTTTGGTAAATCTGATAAAATGGTTGGCATCACTATAGAGAGTATGTTGTCAAATTACACTTGTACCAGGCTATTTATTACATCCGCAAAGCAATTCTAAACTCAAACTGATATAGTATGTCTATTTATCTATATTATTTAAATTATAAAATCCCTCAGTCACAATTTGTTGACCCCAGGTGGACATATGACTGAAAAATAGTTTATGACTGTATTCAATAGGTCTCGATACTACAGACTAAGTTTGTTATGGGGTCTATAAATTTTATGGGAAGACGGACATCTAAAATTGCTCCCAATTTTGTCTGTAACTCCATTGTCATACAACAGGAACTGGTAAAATTTATATTATGTAGAAAAAGTTGTTTGTTTGTTATAAAAAAGAAAAAAATAATAAAATTGCGAAACAGCAATATCATTTTTATTACCTATAGTAAATATAATGAAATGAAGAAAGCAATTGAATATGCAATTTCGAAAAGGGCACATCTCTGAAAATGTAAAATGTTCAGAAAATTAAAAAAAAACTAATTATTTTCTAAAGCAGTGTAAAATATTAACTTTTGAGATATATTTTAGTGTTAATTAGCAATTGAAAATTACTGGAATTATTATAAAATGGGTGTAGGTAAGCCTCAAAACTATATGTATATGAAAAAACGTATTTGACAAAATATGCGACAAGTGCCCTTTTCGAAATTGCATATTCAATTAATTTATAACATTGCGAACGATGAAAACAATCGATACATAAGCATGATGTGAAACAAAACAAAACATCATAAAGCTTTTTGCGTGCACATAAAAAGCCTTTTAGGCCTAAACATTTACGGCGTCTCTTGTGTTCGACAGCCACGTTTCAGTTAGTCGAACACAGGGCCGGCGGTCCGCTTTGACATGACCGTGAGTAAAAATAGAAAGTTAATCGATCCTTTTATTCGTGTCAGGTGATCCCGGCCTATTCTTATACTGTTCAACAGGAACTTATGTGTTCGGGCTTAGTAAATTAAACTTTACTATTTACGTTCCATAATATAACAACTGATTTCATCTGGAATTACATTATGTAATCGAAATTACATTGAATACTTACAGGAGTTACAGAATCGTATTACTTTCTATACAATGGATATTACTATTTTATACATAATCCTGTTCAATATAGCATATAATTAAACTGTTATCTTAATTCCGACATACATAGGGTATATATTCAACTTTGCAGGTATATTTAAAGATTCTTGCTCTTTCTTCATTTTGTCAGACATTGAACCATTGTACTAAGGTCTTCATTGCTTGTACTTGTATTTGCTCCATTCGCGCCATGTTTTAATATTAATAACCCCCATACAAGAGACTCCTGTGGATGCTTCTGAGAGTAGAGCCTTTATGTTCATGTTTACCGCGCTCCGCCGCAACGCCTGTCGTAGGCAGTTGTGTCTCAGAAAACAAACTTTCTCGCTTAAGAAAACTGCTCACGTTGAGACTAAGTAGCAAGTAGGAAACACGTACCTAATTTCAGAATGATATACCTTAGCTGAAAATTAAACTTGTCTTCATTCGTGCAGAAAATACAATCCGACACGGCCTATACAATGAATACTGGTAGGCTTTTTTATTTACATTTATGTTCTATAATTTAATAACTGGATGATGACCGAGCTTTGTTCGGTTTTTTTTTTGATAACGCCATCCTGTTGTTTCTTTAAAGCGGTTAGTTGCCTCCAATTAAGAAAAATAGTATTATTATTATTCGCCAATAGATGTCGGGAAGAGTTGATTATTGAAAACACGAATAAAACAACATTTTTTGAAAATAAATCGTAGCTAGATCGATTTATCGCCCCCGAAATCCCCTGAATACTAAATTTTATGAAAATCGTTGGAGCCGTTTCCGAGATTCAGATTATATATATATTAATATACAAGAATTGCTCGTTTAAAGGTATAAGATAATAAAAAAATCATAAAACTGCAATTTTCCTATCATTTCTGTTTCATCTGATTCGATTGATTTCACTGATGCCACTCTTACGATATCAGAGATAATTTATGTCGAATAATATTGGCTCAAAGAGCAATAAAGCCTAGCAAAAATGTATATTATAAAATGTTTTGACTCTGTAGCCATCTAGCAATCAACGAAGTGAATAAGAATAATTAACTAAATATGTATATACATAAATACATAACCTTATCCTTAGTAGAAAGGTCATCTTTATGTTAGGTTTAAGCTTGAAAACCCATCGCTCTACTATACAAATATGAAAATTATAAGTTAACATGTCGTCATTAATGGTAGTTGCTTCAAACTTGTGTATAATATGAATATTTTACATCCACTTAAACTTTGAGAACTTCATTAAACTTCTTCAATGACTTATTCTCTAGTGTTGTCACGTAACTTGTAGACTTGAATTAAATTTATGAAATAATTTGACGACATTTTGTGAAATTAACATTCATACATAATATTTAGTATTATTCAGATTTACTGAAATCGGATATCATGAAGATATTTGAAAGACTTGGAAGGCTTCTCGGCTTCTCCTAGCGGCTCTACTACTTGTTATTTGTAGTAGTATCATTACTTCTATCCTCGTATTTAAGGAACACAGCATATGCAATAAATCTGCGCTGACGTCATTATGTATCACAAGCACACGCTACATCAGTCCCCGTAAAAACTTGATATTAAAAAGACAATGAGCCTTATCAATGTTATAAAAGTGACTTCATTATGATGTGATAAGAGAAGGTACTTGAAACGATGAGAAGATCACTCGGTAACTGCTTTGACCTGAATAAAACATGCACTGTATTTGTTTGTTCTAGTTTCATGGTTTGCATTCAATTATACGCTCAAAACCGGGAACTAAATACTGAAACTTTTAATATTTGTTCTCGTTTTTACGTTATTGAACGAGGTTGCTAATAATTTGAAACGGGCACAGTTTAATACGAGCCCCTAAAATTAAAGCACTTAATAGTCTTCTTGTTTGCGTTCTTGTAAGTTAACCAAGCGGTTTCCCAGTTCGATGTCCTGTGTATGAATACATGTTATACCTACATGTGTTGAACGGTGGTATACGCGTGTGGTCAGCTTAAATTACCTACAACTTATAACATTACATATACTAAAACTTCAGTCTAATAATACGATTACTAGATTATGACCGAGCTTTACTCGGGTTTTTTTTTTGATAACGCCATCTTGTTGTGTCTTTAAAGCGGTTAGTTGCCCTCAATTAAGAAAAATAGTATTATTATTCGCCAATAGATGTCGGGAAGAGTTGATTATTGAAAACACGAATAAAACAACATTTTCTGAAAATGTATCGTAGCTAGATCGATTTATCGCCCCCGAAATCCCCTGTATACCAATGTTATGAAAATCGTTGGAGCCGTTTCCGAGATTCAGATTATATGTTTGAATTTGTTCGTTTAAAGGTATAAGAATAAGATATTTATTTATTATTATTTCAATTTTATTTATAATTGTTACAATTTGTATTTTTTGTCTTGTTTTAGGCGATATCATATATTTGAGAAATAAATATATTTTAAAATAACCAATACATGTTACCTGATTCTGATTGGAATGGGATCCGCGTTCTCTTTAGCTGGCTTCGGTATCCAACTAAACGTGCCATAGTTGTGAGTCACGTAACGGAAACCGTTCTTACGTTATTGATGTGTGCCCAATGTACTCCCATGTAGTATTTAAATGTAAAAGTTTTAAACCACCATAAATATGTACCGTAGTGAATTTATAAGGGTAATTCGTTCACATTTTCTGCTAACTTTTTGTATTAAATCGTTTATAATCGAACATCTGTGCGCCCCTTCGCATGCTTACGTATTAAATTTGATTAAACTTTGTCAAACGACTGTTTCCCTCAGAAATTTGAAGTTGTTTTAAATTAGAATACTTTGGTTGGAGTAAATTTAACTTACCGTTTTCCTGGTTACTCTAATACTGAAACACCATATGGTGCATACTTGTGTTTTCATTAAAGATGCATGTACTAGAAAAGCCTTTTAACAGACACTAAATTCTTATATTCTGGATTGGTATATAATTTTAGTATCTATACTGATACTAATACTAATAATAATATTATAAAGAGGAAAGATTTGTTTGTTTGTTTGTTTCGAATAGGCTCCGAAACTACTGGACCGATTTGAAAAATTCTTTTTCCATTAGAAGCCAACATTGTCCCTGATGAACATAGGCTACTTTTTTTTAAAAAAAATTTATTTATTTTTTTTGGTTTCATTTGTTAATGTTTCCGAAGCGAAGCGAGGGCGGGTCGCTAGTATAATATTATAAAGAGGAAAGATTTGTTTGTTTGTTTGTTTGTTTCGAATAGGCTCCGAAACTACTGGACCGATTTGAAAAATTCTTTTTCCATTAGAAGCCGACATTGTCCCTGATGAACATAGGCTATTTTTTTTAAATTTATTTTATTTTATTTTTTTGGTTTCATGTGTGTTTTAATGTTTCCGAAGCGAAGCGAGGGCGGGTCGCTAGTATATTAATATTTTCGATGCCTCTCGATGAATTTCATATTGGTTGGAATCAACTTTCAACACTTAAAAATAAAAATCATTTTATTGTCATGCCGGCGAACTCAATTGAAAATTACAAAATTAGAAGCATATGTTAGATGCATTACAATATTACACGTAGGAATATAGCAGAATATAGAATTCGTAGTTATCTGACATTTTCAGAATCTGGTCAGATACCAGATTGCGGAATTTAGTATCCGTTTCTTTTGTACATTCGATCTTGCCGATAATTATTATTTATAAGTTGGTCGCAATGCTACATGTAATATTATAATCAAAGAATATGAAGAAAAACAACTCAAACTATCACGGTTCTAAACGGACAGATCCCATGACAATTAAATTCGCTTCAATAAGAAAATTTAATTTTAATAAGTGACGTTGCCTTTATGTGCATTGCTTGTTTATTTCATTTTACCATAACTCATTGAATCGTTCGAATCATGTTTACTGCGTCTTAATACACAAAACACAGCATTAACAATTAATTGAAGATTTAACTGAAGACATTTCACATATTAAACCAATCCATATTACAATTATTGTTCCATAATAATATTTTCTATGCGGTAGACAGCGGCCTTACTTTCAATTATCTAATTATTTAATAATCAATTATCTAACCTACCGTTCTATACAACTTTAAGTTCAAAAAACTTTCAGCCTTTATATTTAACGTAAGTGCCCTATTTCTGATATACATCCGTTGCACAAGAGTAAACCAAAGAATCAAAAATATAAAAATTCAACACAAGTACATATACATACATATATGCTTCGATTATAATTCCAAATTAATCTTATCGCATCCTATCAGCGTTTCTGAGGATAGCCGCGCCTCAATACTTGTTCCAATTTTTGTAGGTACATAGTGTCGTTTGGCTTGTAAATATCAAAATAAAATAAGAGCTAAAACTGCAAATTCATTACAGTAAATAAATAAATGATTAGAAATTAAAATATTTTTCTGTCAGAGAACGTTAAGCGTTATGAAATATTTATCCATCTTAAGAAATATTGTTCATCTCTTATCGTAAATTACCCTTGGACTAGATAATTTGAACGAAAGAAATGAATACCTTATTCGTCTGCTGAAATTTAAATGTTCACAATATTCAACTAGTGATTTTCTCAAAAAATGTATATTTTGTAAAAATTGATTTATCAGGAAGTTATTTCAACAATATATTATAGTGATTTTAGAGACTCATTTTGTTATATAGTCGCAACGCTCTGTAGTCCGCTTTTATTAATAAAAATAAATTAAAAGAACGCCTATGCCAAAGATTAAATGTAAATATGAACCAGTGAAAACATTTTTTTTGTAGCAGTTTCAGAGAAAATCTTTTAGACAGAAAATCATAAAATTATCATCTTTAAATCCTGCAATTAATGTCAACAATAAAATATAACCAGAACTCTATTTGATCACTTTGATCATATCATTGGTTTAGTGGATAGCGATAGTATCTACACTGCGCTTACTAGGGAAGATGTTAGCAAGTTCTCAGGTTCTTCCCCATGAGATATCACACCAACCAAGGCAAAGCCTTCTGGCTCATAAGCCAAAAAGAACATTAGTTTGACCATGACTACTGTATCATCTACGATTAGAATTCTATTTCATTTCCCAGTCAAAATCTTTATTCAACAAATTTTATTTTTGAGATCTGGATATCGATTGTGAATTCTTCATACTCTTATACAGATGCTTGGGACGGTTATTTAGGTGCGTATTTATGTAAGAATGCAAGCGTTTTTCATTTGACAAAGGAAAACCTGGCAAGGTAATAACAAATAAAATCTCATTTGTGTATTTGTGAACGGTTACTATCACAAAACCATCAATACGATGTTGCCCACACGTGTTGATTGTTAGCCACTGGCCCAGTTTGCTGCGGTCAATCAAGCTTTACGTGGAAAAATAAACATGTCGTAATTCACTACAAATCTGTACAAAATTTTGTAATTGTTTACGTACCGTGAATTTCCGTATTATTTTATTGAATAAATGAAAAATTATTTTCTTCCTACACATAAAATATATACAATGTGTTAACGCCTTTGCCGTATCGGCGTGTCGTCTATAATCTATATTAAACTAACTACTCTGTAATTAAAATATAATCTGTCTCTTAACACTTTTACGAGGAACAATTCCCGCCTTTTTTCTACCTACTTAATTCAATTTATACAAGCTTCATGCTCTTTACTTAATTACTTCATTTAATTCATTAAAAATACAAACTAAACATCTCTACTCTAAACAAATTATTGTACAAATATAAAATAAAGTCTCGTAATAGAAAACAACGGGATTTCATTGTATCATCAGATACACAATGAAACATTTTGGCCAACATTTTGTCAGGATTGTCGTTAGGATTGGTTAGATTTATATCGGACTCTCAAAATGATTCCGCTGGGATAATACTAAGGGAAAAGGGTAGGAGGATTAAACCTAACTGAAACGACCGTACGTAACGATCGATGTTGGGAAAGTATCGTAAATAAAATATTTAGTACCTGAGTAGGAACGCCGTGTCGTTATTAAATCCAAGCTTTCAAACTAACTCTTTTGTATTAACCTCGATTGGCAGTCGAGCTTACGGCCTTCACTTTAAATGTTTACCGGAGCCCATAGACCTCACGTTAATCTTACCCCCCCACTTTGATACATAAAGTCCGAAACTTAATTGTATTCTAAAACGACTGCCCCACTGAAGTGTGGTATCTACCTATGTGGACTTATATTAATTGTAAAATTATTGTAACGTAGTTTATCTACTTTCTGTCAGATGTAGAATCTCTAAGCGATTCTTCTCTGTGTTTAGTTAACAGCTAGTGCGTTTTAACACAGTAGACATAATCATTCATCATTTAACTTGTTCATTAATATGTATAATATTTAACAATGTCATCGTTACTAAATGTAGATATTTTTAGCAACGGCTTAATAATTTAAATAAATAAAAAAAATACAAAAGTGGGTAGGAACGATCGACACAGAATATTAAATCTAAGACAAGTGAACGCTGCGCGCGCTTCTAGCAAAAGTGATCCGAGGTGGCGTGATGTCCCCGCTGGTGGGTCGGTTGCCCCTCCAGATGACGTCACGAGTCCACGTGAGTGCTCGTCATCAATGGCTCCGCCCATCGACTTTGACTTAAGAGGAAGTCGCCTCTAATACGGCCTCTCCTGACTGGTGGACGTCCACGTTCACCTCGATGTCATGACCGTCTTCAATCTCTGACGATGCAGGACTCACTGTGTGCACAGCGTTTCTATCGGGGTGTTCTATGATATCGTCATAGAAATAGATTGTTTGCATTACCATCATGATTTTTGTACCATGAACCATTAGTAAAAGTTAGTAGTTTTTGTGAGCATTTTACATCACATTTCAGTGTGTTCATGTATAGTAGGCTCTTGTTGAGTTACGTTAGATGTACTGACGACATGGCACTGTTACCATATCGGGTGTATAATATACTGTGAGAGTAAAGTCTGGTTGACATGGCCAAGTTAACATGTCAAGCCAATACACTCGTAACGTGAACTGCGTTACCACGTCACACCTTTACGTGAACTTTGTTACCACGTCACAACATATACGTGAACTATGTTACCACGTTACAACATCTACGTGAACTATGTTACCACGTAAATCTCTGCGTGAACTATGTTACCACGTTACAACATCTACGTGAACTATGTTACCACGTAAATCTCTGCGTGAACTATGTTACCACGTTACAACATCTACGTGAACTATGTTACCACGTAAATCTCTGCGTGAACTATGTTACCACGTTACAACATCTACGTGAACTATGTTACCACGTAAATCTCTGCGTGAACTATGTTACCACGGTACAACATCTACGTGAACTATGTTACCACGTAAATCTCTGCGTGAACTACGTTACCACGGTACAAAATCTACGTGAACTATGCTACCACGTAAATCTCTGGAAGCATGCAGTCAACCCCAAGAATGTTTGACATTACGCGTCACTGGTGACTCAACTAGTGCCTGAACCCTACGAGGACTCGGCCTTACCTGACCTCCACCAAAAATTAAATCAAATCGTGAATCTGTAGACTAGCGTTCGCGAGTCAACCAGAGGGCCCATTATGCCCCGTATCATTATTAAAGTTCCGAGTTTGTCAGTCAGACCTCTGACCATCTTAAGACAGAGCAACGATCTCCTGGCCCACTCGACGTATGATGTAAAGCAATCTGATGCTAATTGCATAACATTATAAAGAATATTGGCATAGTCTAACTTTTGCGGACCCAACGGCTTAAAGTCTTTTACGAAGTTACCCCACGTCCGGTCACTAGACAATCACACGTGTAACCAAGTACGCTCATCACTCTTAAGACAGCTCAAAACTCGTGACAAATACTCGGTGCCTTCCCAGTTAAGGATCTAGCCCGTTCTACTTCCTTACACAATGTGTCTATGTATTGCACGGCAGGGTAAAACTTAGAAATAAGGTAACCATGAGTTCGATCTGAATTTACGAATCTAATGGATTCGGTTAACATCCGTGCTGATGTGGTAGTTGCCTCTTTATTGTCACAACGCGTGGTGGAACTATTTTACATCTATTCTCAAACGCGGTTACAATCGACACGGCGATGGAACAAGACGGCGTCCCGTTTACATGATCACCGACCTGGACAGTCGGACTGTTGTCTAATTGACGTATTGATGGAGTGTGTTGCCGACTAGTAACATTTTAAACCCTTCGAATGTTATTTCCACCCATCGAAACTGAGCATTCAGTCTCGAGCATGTTCTATCGCGTCAATAAAAATAGACCGTAAGGTCGGTTGTGATAAAGTCGTTGAGCTAGTTACTTGGTGATTTATTACATTTCATAAGAGGGTATCCGACAAAAAAAATCTACTTCGCACCAAGAATCGATATCATTAACGCTGGGGTCAAAATTAGAAATATAAAAATGGTTCGACCTTACTTTGGACAGTGCACTTAATGCTCCGATGATCCTGTCTGTAGCGTCGTACGCGCGGGACTCTGACGGCGGCGGTGATGTGATTCCCAACGCCACCACGGGTCCGGCGCCACCACCGTCCGCGGTCGAGGGACGTGCGTCTTCTATCTGCGACCCTAGCGGGCTCGACTCATGCGCAACGTTCACATTTGAGTTTTAAGCAATTAAACGCGCCAGTATTATTCCTAATTGGTCTCGAACATTCGGCGAATGCGAGCGTCCTCTTACCCTGCTTCCAGTTACACGTATATCGGTCATTACGTTGTTAATTTAATGCAAATTTTAAAAACAAACTGTACGCCAGGATAACCCAAAAGCGGATAGGGCACAAGCCCTATCCCACTTCTGATTTTAGCAACGGCTTAATAATTTAAATAAATAAAAAAAATACAAAAGTGGGTAGGAACGATCGACACAGAATATTAAATCTAAGACAAGTGAACGCTGCGCGCGCTTCTAGCAAAAGTGATCCGAGGTGGCGTGATGTCCCCGCTGGTGGGTCGGTTGCCCCTCCAGATGACGTCACGAGTCCACGTGAGTGCTCGTCATCAATGGCTCCGCCCATCGACTTTGACTTAAGAGGAAGTCGCCTCTAATAATATTATGATTATACAACAACTGTCGTCGAATAATTGCTTTAAAATCGTAATTTCCATTTTTCAGTACAAATGCAACCACCTCGATTTAGTATGCAACCTTCCACGTCAAATATTGTCAGAGAGGGTACAACCAAGATACTACAATATTCTGCGATGGGTAAGTAAAATTAATAGTATAAAGAATTAAACGTATTGAGTTAAATTTGACCTACTGAGGTTCGCGGGAATCCGCTGGATGTAAGCAGCGCAGGACCGATCTTTGTAGCGAGGCTTGGAGGAGGTCTATGTCGAGCATGGACGTCGGTGCGCTGATAGAATAGAGTTAAATTTGTTACTTCTTTCTAATTACGTTGTAATGTTCATCTAGGTATACCACAACCGATGTACAAATGGCTGAAAAATGGAATCCCCCTGACTGATTACTCTTCCGAATTATTTTATAAAATTCACAACACACAACGGCAAGATGCCGGCGCTTATCAGTGTATCGCAAAAAACGACGTGGGTGCAATTTTCAGCAAAAAAAGTCATATAATAGTAGCCTGTAAGTTCACTAAGAAAGATTATTAAATGATATAATAAGTTAAAAATAACTTTGATTGCACAATAATACCACAAAACATGTCTTTACAGATATGGGAGTATTCGATAACATAACTGATACAGTCGTAAGTGTAGAATCTGGTAGGGCAGCTATAATTGAATTTCCCCATATTGAATCGGAACCATCCCCTTCGGTTATTTGGCAAGATCAACATGGAGCTTTAAAATACGATCAAAAATATGCAGTAACTGGGAAACATCAACTAGTCATATTATGTGCGAATCATGAAGATGAAAGATCATATCGGTTTGTAATAGAGTACATTTACCACGATACCATCTAAATTACAATATCGCAACTGAATAACAAAAAAAAATATTTTTGGCAAAACCTTATTTTATATTGCAGAGTTCGAGCTATAAATACACAACTAGGTAAAGAAGAAAACAGTCCTTATATCAAATTAAATGTATACGGTGCTGATGACAAAGAAATACCACCGGAAATCGTTATTAAACCAGAGGATACCACAATAACAAAAGGACAAGAATACACTGACTTGTACTGTATCGCAAATGCGAGACCACTTCACGAATTAGAGACTTTATGGTTCAAAGACGGTATCATGATCGATCTAGCAGGAATTACATTTAACTTAAACGACCAATGGAATAGAACTCTATCCCTTATATCTGCTAACTTAACCCACACGGGGCAGTACACGTGTCAAGCGAGGTTGAAAACCGGCGGTTTTGCCACTGTTACCGCATCCGCAACAGTCACAGTTTATGAGAAGCCAGTATTCTTAACGAATTTAAGATCCGAAACTTTTGGAGAATTCGGAAAATCTATTGTATTGGAATGTGATGTTCAAGGTATACCGTTACCTGGGATCACTTGGTATAAAGACGCTAAAAAGATCGCGAGTGTAGGTGCTGAAGTCGGAGAATCGGACAACTCAGATGTTGATGATGGCGGAGGCAGGTACAGAGTCGAAGTGGATCGATCACTTGTCATCAGCGATCTAAAAATGGAAGACATGGGTATTTTTCAATGTATAGCGAGCAACGACGCCGGGGAAACGTCCATATACACGTGGCTGAAAATAAAGAGTGAGTAATGTACTTTATGCTTAGAATTTGCTGTACTAGTGTTCGCCCAATGATCGTAATTTGACCATAACCTCTGACTGACATAAATATTAATATTTATTTTATGTATTACTTTTTCTCTTACCTCAAATATCGTTATATGTATTACTTATGTGTTTTTGAATATTTGGAAAAAGGATTGTTTCCAATATTTATCGGTAACAGTACATCTGCTACCGTATCTATTAAAACTTTAATATGTATGTATATAAAATATAATCGGTTGATAAATAAAAGAGAAAATTGTACTTTTTCCAAAACTTTTCATTCATAAAACACTAAAGCTTGTCAATAGCTACTAAACGAAAAATAATATCTGGTAACAAACAGAGGATGAATTTATACTTAACAGTATTGTCGTTACCTATTTATAAATAAAGAGTTGTATTATAAGAACCAAATTAATATGTAATAACGAAACTGTTCTCACTGCCATGCAGCATCCACTAGACGATTACCACGCAGTCATATGAAGTTAATTAGAATGAGAAGCTCAGACAAAAAGTCAAAAACATTCAAATTCGATACCGGCAGTAAGAATAATTTTAAATTAGTTCCATTAAAGCACAGAGTGATGTTTGAGTGGTTTATATTGTCACAGAAATTTGCTTTCCTTATGTTTCCGTTAAAAATATTTTTATTTGTAATTCCAGTATACACTTTTTTTTGCTTCTTTATTGCGTTAGAAAATAGACACTTTTATACAACGAATTTAAAGAATAATAATATATGTAATTGTGTTTTGTAATATAGTATATTAAAATTAAACAATCAAATTTCAATACTTAATCTGGGACACACTACGTACTAATTCGACGAATATCCGATTTGAATTTACCAACTTACAGAGATATATAAATAAGGATGTAAATGATTAAAAAGAGAAACATTGAAACGTGAACGCGAAAGTTTATTCAGTCACTAAAATACGGAACACATATAAAATATTCACCATTCAGCTACCTGACTTCTGCAAGTGTATTGACAGTTGCAAAGTTTACTGAAGTTGTAATAGTCCCTTGTAAATTGTAAAGAATCCGTTGGCGATCTTATACGGGGTGTCAACTTGTTTCTGGAAACTTTCATTTTATTTTAATTATTTGGAAATGCACGCTTTGTAATACAATTGAAAATCAGCTGGCATACAGGCAGCTATGTGACGCACAGTGAAACGGGTCATCGTCAGCTTTCTTCTCTTTAGATTACGGGCCGTTAATGTATACTGTTTCGGATGGGTAGAAAAAAATTTTTGTTTGTGTTGAACTTCCATATCGACTTCACGAGCATTTCTTTACACCTTAGGTAATACTTGATTATAACTTATATTTTAACGTAATTTTAGTCTTAGCACCTGCATAATGAGATAGAATAGTGACAGTGCATGACGTTTAATTCTAAATTCTTATAATTATTGTTTGCATGACTCGTATAATAGATAGATTTAAATCGTTTCCGTGTGATACTAACACTTTTCAGGACACGTGTTTTTTTTTTTTAAATGTCAAAAGAAGTATCGCTATAAGTATTCTTGTACTTACTAACTTTGTGTGTGCGTGGCTTGTAGCGTCCCCGCCTATAATGCAGACTCCGCCATCGAATCTGACCGTACTCGACGGGAAAGACGCAACTATTTCATGCCGTGCCATCGGAGCACCAACTCCCAACGTTACCTGGTACTTTAATGGTTAGTAACGCCCGAGAAATGTTATTCGAATACCCATAGCTAATTGAGATCCCTCACGCGTTTTATTTTGCTCTTAATAATGTAATGTTTGTGGGAACTATACCACTTTGTAAATTTAATGGTGTTTGTTTGATTTCATTTGATGATAGATTAGTAAAGAACATTTTTAAAGCGACATGTTTTTATTTAATTAGTACGGTACGTAATATGGTTCTGAGTAAACGTAAAATCTATATATAAAAAGACAAGTTTCATTTAATTTTTATGATTTTAGACTCTGATAATAAATCTATCTGGACGACTATAATAATATGGTTCTGAGTAATCGTAAAATCTATAATAAAAAGAAAACAAGTTTTATTTAATTTTTAAATTTTAGACCCCTTAATAATAAATCTATCTGGACGACTATATGGTTCTGAGTAAACGTAAAATCTATAATAAAAAGAAAACAAGTTTTATTTAATTTTTAAAATTTTAGACTCCTTAATAATAAATCTATCTGGACGACTGCAAGCTCTTGAAGATGGAGATTTATTGATAACTAGCACAACAACAGCAGACAGCGGCAAATATACGTGTCTTCGTGCGAACGACGCCGGAAACGTATCTGGAGAGGCATATCTGACAGTACTCGGTAAGAATATTATACATTCAAATTATAAACTCATACTACCTAGTGTATGTTTTATCGTGTACATCGATGAAATTAACAGTGCACACAGGGATGCCTCTACATAATGTATTCAAAACAAAACTCTTAGTTTGTGAAATAAATAAAACATGTCGTCGCGTCCTTATTTTAACGTAACACATGTGAGCAACGATCAAAAGAAACAATAGTAAAGAGGGTTAAAAAAATGCTAACCCGTGTATATTATTTATTAAGTCCATATTGTTTCAATAATAATCGTGAGTAAGTTATTTGTTTTTTTTTATTTGCGTAATAGTTTACCGTCCGCAGATTTTCTCGCGCGAACTTACAGTATATGTTCCGTGAGAGGAGACCCTTGCTTAGTGAGATGTAAAGTAGGCTATATTCTCTAACAGGGTTCAAACTATTTCCATACCGAGTTAGTTTCATCAAAATCGGTTCACTGGCTTGGGCCCGAAAACACAACAGGCCGAGTTACTTTCTTATTAATAATATTTGCCCTTTAACTTCTAACGGTTTAAAATTAATTTCCAAAAATTTTATATAAATATATTGTATGTTATACAAAACGCGGTTTTCTTGAAAGGGGCCATCCATACGTCACACGAATTTTAGGACTTTTGAACCCCTCTCCCCGTCATTGTCGCAGGTTGTCACATTTTTATAAAAAATGAAAAAATATCATAACAAAACACTTTTGCAGCTGTATGA
Source organism: Bombyx mori (assembly GCF_030269925.1). Classification (NCBI taxonomy): domain Eukaryota; kingdom Metazoa; phylum Arthropoda; class Insecta; order Lepidoptera; family Bombycidae; genus Bombyx; species Bombyx mori. The sequence continues at coordinate 8,962,654 of NC_085116.1, read as the reverse complement.
ATGGGGTAAACTTAATTGAAGTTCAATTAAAAACATCGAATTGTTCATACTAAATAAAACGGACCTTTTATAAAGATTAAACGTCGCTTAAACCACATAGCCTTTCACCTTCGATATGTATTAATTGTACATACCTCGTTGATATCTAAAGCATTTGTTTCCATTTCAGTGAGAACTCAAATTATTGCTCCGCCTGTGGACACTCGAGTGCTTCTAGGTCATACAGCGACGTTGCAATGCAAAGTTTCGAACGATCCCAATGTCAAATACAATATTGATTGGTTCCACAACAAGCAGTGAGTGTCTAACTACAATTTTATTTGTAATCTTAAACAAATCTTCGAATGCTAAAATTATTTAAATTAATTTTCTAATAAAAATGTTTGACATTTACATTTCATCAATATAGCTGCGATGTTGATTTGGGGATCAGTTTGAGTGAAATCAAACATAACATAAAAATTCAGATAGATTTATATGTTTCTAAACGTAAAAAATACAATGCTATATCATTTCATTTCATGCCATGTTTCATATTAATCAACTTCATTTCATTATTATATAGTTAGGTTTTCGCGAGTCGCAGACATAATTAAACCAAGCTTTACAGCTTAATCTCGCATTTAATTTTTTTTATTTTATTCATTCCGACATTTCTTCAGTCGTTGTAGACCACGAAAACTGTAAAGTATTCGAAATGTCAGAAATAATATAGTGACAATAAAAATTACAAGATTAAAGTGCAAAACCCTAGTTTTTATTATAAAACGCCATAGTAGCTCGAAGTTTATGATATAAGGTACGTACTTTAACCCTTTGAGCGCGAACCGTCGATAGATCGACCTTCTATTAATGTGTATAAAGTGCGGAGCGTCGGAATCCCGACTAATACTCAGTTTGATTCAAAGTATTAAGTATCCACCTGTACGAATGTGTTTAGAGCGCGCATGTATAATATAAAGTTTTTAATAACGTAAAAACATTCGCAAATAACCATTTAAAATTATTTTGCTGTAAGTTTAGCATTGATTTTTGTTTTTTTTAAGGTAAAGTTTTTGTATGGTACCTACTTTTTTTTTCAAAAATCCTTTAGCAATTTCTGCAAAATATGTGATAATAAGCTCAGCACTAAAAGGGTTAAAAACAATTTGAGAAGTATTGCGTATTGTAATGATATTCGAAATATTTGTAACTGTAGGCCGATGACAGCTGGCTCCAGGGTGATAGTGTCGGCGGACGGGGCACTGCAAGTGCAGGCGGTGCGCGCTAGCGACGCCGGCGAGTACACGTGCGTGGTGACGTCACCGGGCGGCAACCACACGCGGCACGCGGTCCTCTCCGTCATCGAGCTGCCCTTTGCACCGACAAACGTCCGCGCAATGAGACTGGAGGCGGCCTCTCAGCGCGCCGTCAACATATCGTGGACACCCGGTTTTGACGGAAACTCACCGATCCAAAAGTTTATAGTTCAAAGGAGAGTCGTCCCCGAATTCGGTACGATATAATTTCTTTAGTAATGTTGAGAATTACAACTAAAATAGAAGGAACAGATGTCCTTAAAATAGACACTAGATATCCCATTCAATGAAGATTATAATATCCTGAGGCTCCACTTAACAATTTCGCATAGCAAAGAGACAAGTTTAGGCAAAAAATAACATTACTGCTTCATGCATGTGATTCATATTCTATAGCTTTTTTTAATTTATTTATAACGTATTTATTCACTCTCTGATTAGGACCTATACCGGACCCATTGCTAAATTGGGTAACAGAACCGATGAACGTTTCTTCGACCCAACGCTGGGCTTTATTGACGAGTTTGAAGGCCGCCACTTCGTACCAGTTCAGAGTCTCAGCTGTGAACACAGTAGGGGAAGGGCCGCCGTCGGACCCGACAGACGTGCTGACCCTTCCACAGGAAGGTAAATAAACTTCTTCATTAATATGAAATTAAAAAAATCAAATATTAAACAATTTTTTGTCATCTTTGTTTTCAAACAAAAATGTCATTTTCACATAATTTTAAGTGTATTTTCTTTGTGATCAAGCGGCTGAAGATTTTATATGCTGCCAAGGTACGATTGATGTAATATCAACCTGTATGTTTTCCTTTTGCGATATTTATCAGTTTCCGTCAATTTTTAGTAATAGTTTAAGAATGAAGTCTCAGTTATAAATTGTGTTTTTGAAACCTTTTTTTTCTGCCCAATTTGTCTTCAATTTCTATATTGTATGTCATAGTCAAGTAGATTTTTATAATCGCCATGTTTTATTTTTTGCATGTTACTGATGTTGCATATTTTGATACTTTTTTCATGCATTATAAGTCCGTGCTTACGTAACACTTTTATATATCTTTACACGCACTCAATTGCAGCGCGATGAGTTTTTAGTTGAACCAAATTTAAACCATACTTAATGATGAACTATTTCAGCGCCGTCCGGTCCTCCCGTTGGATTCATAGCTTCCGCGCGTTCTTCATCAGAAATAATAACCCAATGGCAGCCTCCTTTAGAAGAGCATCGAAACGGACACATTCTTGGATTCGTCATTAGATACAGACTACGTGGCTACGAAAACAGCCCTTGGACTTACCAGAACATCACCAACGAGGCACAGAGGAACTATTTAATACAAGACTTGATCACGTGGAAAGATTACAACATCCAGATTGCTGCGTACAACGACAAAGGTGTTGGAGTATTCTCAGATAGCTACACTATCAAAACGAAGGAGGGAGTGCCCGAGGCGGCGCCCGACAGCGTGCGGTGTGAGGCGTACAACTCGACCGCGGTCATGGTCACGTGGACCCCGCCGAACCCGCAGAAAATTAACGGCATCAACCAGGTACGGAACTAGTAAATAATTTACGTAATCTGTGGGCGATAAGGCAGAAATAATTCAAGGACTTTTTCGCGGGAACGCAAGGAGTGAAGTTGTGTGATTTGTTTTATTTTGTCTATTTAGTCTTTCTTCAGGTTTAAATGTATGATAAGGGTGATTTATTAACTGTTTAGTATCGGTGAAAGTGCACAAATGTGGGAAATTGAAACAAAGCCGCTGAATGTAACTTCTAGGAATCCTCCAAAAAGTCCAATGAAAAAGTCTCAGTGTATGACCATCATTTTACTGAGATTATACTTCATCACATATCATCTCATTTCATTTCATGCCATGTTTCATATTAATCAACTGCATTTAATTTCATAATATCATTATCCATGTATAAAAAAATCATTAAAATTAAAATAAGACTTGACCTAAAGGTCTTAGTTACCAGGCCATAAAATCCCTTAAAAAAAGAAGAAATAATTCAAACTTAACGAATCTCTGCATGTAAGAAATTGTATGTAAGACGAAAACTAAAAGCTCGTTCACATTCACTTTAAAAATAAAATTCACACTACATTGATATATAACCTAACAATCCCTTATATCAAAGATGATTTTGAATCTTGTTTGCCCATTTCAAGCCTTACCTGTTAACGTTAGCATGTTTCAATAACAGAACAATCTTCTCGAACAGGGCTATAAGATTCAAGCGTGGAAATGGGACGACGCAGAGAACGAAAACGTTGAACAGAAATTAGCAAGTGTGCCGCCCAACTTGCTGGACCCCCTCACCGAACAGTCGGCCATAATAGATGACCTCGAGCGGTTCACGGAATACAATATCACGGTGTTGTGCTTCACGGAACCAGGAGACGGACCCCGCAGCGATTACTTCGTCGTTAGGACCAAAGAAGACAGTGAGTTTAATGTTTTTTTTATTGCTTAGATGGGTGGACGAGCTCACAGCCCACCTGGTGTTAAGTGGTAACTGGAGCCCATAGACATCTACAACGTAAATGCGCCACCCACCTCGAGATATAAGTTCTAAGGTCTCAGTATAGTTACAATACCAGTAAAAAACTGTTTACGCGGATTTCTTTACAATAACATTATAAAATTTCAAAATAACAGATGTAGGACAAAAGGCTAAAAGAACACGCATAAGTACCAAACCGAACTAATATTTTTGATCTGATCAAGATATTAGAGCGAAGTTATAAAATTATTGTATTATACTCTGTCCTTGATTCAAGTTTATCAGACGTCTTGAAGTCGGAGAAAATTACTTTCAAAAATTATATTACATACAAACAAACATGCACACATGCATATTTGTTCTAATGCTAATAAAAGCGTGTTAACAAATGTGTTCGCAAATTTTCAGTTCCCGACGAAGTTGGAAGTCTGCTTTTTGATGAAATATCAGACCGCGCAGTAAGAGTGTCGTGGAGTCCACCGAAAAAGTCCAACGGTATTCTGCTCGGCTACAAACTGTCTTATGAAATAATAAACAATTCGAAGTCTTACAAAGAAGAGGTCCTACCGCCAAACGTTACGAGCATCAAAGTCGAACAATTGCAAGTATGTGTTTAAAAAAAAAAAAACCTTGAATTGTCAAAACAAAAAATAATTGAGTACACATTTGGTCAAGTAGTTTTAAACTTTATTGAGCCAAAACGATGTGTCGTTACATAACCTAATCTGTAGTATTATCTTTATCATCCTGGATATTCTTGGTACACTATCTGGATCTGCATTGAACTCTTCTCCATGGTGCTGACAGAATGTTACCATATATCTTCCAATCGCTATTGTAATGGAGTCTTAAGCGATAGGCAGCGGCTGGGCTGTGCCTATGTCCACGGGCTACGATGGCCAATATCAGCTGGACCGTGTGTTCGTTTGTTATCGAAGGCAATAAAAATACCATTAAGTGTTGTCTGTTCCTTCCAGGCGAGCACCCATTACAAGTTCTGGCTGTGTGGCATGACGGCGGTGGGGTCGGGCGCGGCCCGCGCGGCCACCATCCAGTCGGGCGTGGAGCCCGTGCTGCCCGACGCGCCGCGGAACCTCGCCCTCTCCAACATCGACGCCTTCTCTGTGCTGCTGCAGTTCACCCCCGGCTTCGACGGCAACTCTTCTATATCGCTGTGGACCGTGCAGGTAAAACAACGTACCGAAACAAATAACAATCTCTGTAATAGTATCATCTGATCGTTTCATACGAGGGCTGCACTAAAAGTATCGGGAATGGAATATTTCCACTGTTCCTGTCATATTAAAATCGTTTTAATTGAAAACTCCTTGGTTTTAAAAATCGAATACCATTTATTTATTTAAAAAAAGAATCTCGGTCTTGTCACGAGGTTTTGTCAAACTTGTTTAGTCGTTGAGAAAATGGAATTGACTCGAGAAAATTCAAGAGCGATGATTTATTATGACTTTCGAAGTGGTTTAACACAAAAACAGTGTGTTGACCGAATGATTTCTGCATTTGGTGATGAAGCCCCATCCAAAACCACAATTTATCGCTGGTTTGCTGAGTTTCAACGTGGACGTGTCAAGCTCAGTGATGATCCCCGTCAAGGTCGTCCAAAAACTGCAGTCACCCAAGAAAACGTTGATGCTGTGCGTAAGCTGATTGAGGAAGATCGACATGTGACATACCGCGAAATTCAGGCAACTTTAGACATTGGCATGAGTCAAATACAAATAATCTTGCATGAACAATTAGGTGTAAAAAAGTTGTTTTCCCGATGGATACCGCATTCGCTCTGTGAAGAGCAAAAAGCGGCTCGCGTTACTTGGTGCGTCAGAACTCTCGAAAGATTCCACGCAGGATCCTCAAATGCTGTATAAAACATTGTATCAGGTGACGAATCCTGGATATACGCGTACGAACCCGAAACAAAAAACCAGTCACGAGTTTGGGTGTTCGAAAATGAGTTAAAGCCAACAAAAATCGTTCGTTCACGGAGTGTTGCAAAAAAAATGGTGGCCACGTTTGTCTCCAAAACCGGCCATGTTACGACTATTCCTCTTGAGGGACAAAGAACGGTTAATGCAGAATGGTATGCTAGCATTTGTTTGCCACAGGTCGTTTCTGAACTCCGTAAAGAGAACTGCAACCGCCGCATCATCCTCCATCACGACAATGCGAGTTCTCACACCGCGCACAGAACAAAAGAGTTTTTAGAGCAAGAAAACATAGAATTATTAGACTATCCGCCGTACAGCCCCGACCTAAGCCCTAATGATTTCTATACTTTCCCTAAAATAAAGAATAAATTGCGTCGACAGAAGCTGTGGACGCCTACAAAACGGCCATTTTGGAGACCCCAACTTCCGAATGGAATGGTTGCTTCAATGATTGGTTCCATCGTATGGAAAATTGTGTCTAATTTCGCGGAGAATACTTCGAAAAGCAATAAATACATTTTTAAATAGTAATGTTGTGTCACTTCGTTAATTCCCGAAATTTTCAGTGCCTATGTAGTGCGGTAGAAGGGGTTTAACGGCAGACATATAGAAACGGCTCAGACATAAATATAGTTTTAAATAAAATTGAACAAAATAGTCATAATAATAAATGTTGACAATTTCTCTTATAAAATTAAAATTTTTGACACATTCTGTGTCCTTAGATATTCGCAGAATAGATTGATGATATTTTACGACTTAGTCTGGTGCTTACGTGCGCTGACCCATGCATGTAATTTTCTACCATTTTTATCTTTTTTAATTGTCATTATAGTCAGACTAGCACGTGGCCCACTGGATTATAAGTGATCACCGTCGCCCATGGACGCAGCAATGCCAGGAGGAACAGCCAAGTTGCAGCTTACTGCTAGTTAGCTATCTTCATATCGACGCTTGAAAGGCAAACAGGCCTAAGCGACAATAACTGCTTTGTACATTAATGATAGGCAATAACCATATTCGATGCGCAAAAAAATATATTTTAAGGTCTATTAAAATAATTTCAATCCTACAGTTACTAGCTAGATTCTACTAAAGCTAGATTCGTTAAAATAAATTTTGTTTTCAGGTGTTGAATTAGTCTACTGTAAAGTTCACGCATTGTCGCTTAGTCACGTTTGCCTTTCAAGCCTCGATATATGAAAGGGAATTGGCTAATTACGTCTTAAATTTACTCAATTAAAAAATTTGGTGTAATTTAATTAATAATTTGTTTTCGACAGGCGCAAACGGCACGCAACTCGTCTTGGATTACAATCTATGAAGTGAACGCTCCAGAAGCTCAATCCATACTGGTCACCGGCTTGGTCCCCTTCACGACATACAGACTGCGCTTGATAGCGACTAATGTAGTAGGATCCTCTCAACCTTCGGAGCCCTGTAAGGAGTTTCAGACCATCCAGGCGCCTCCGCGTCATCCCCCCAAGAACGTCACGGTTCGCGCCGTCAGTGCCAATAACTTGAGAGTGAGATGGATTGTAAGTATTCATCATTTGTTAAATGGTCCCCGAGTGAGAACTATCGGTTCCATTGATTCGTAATACTTAACTCTCCAAATTTCAACACACAGGTGACGTCTAGGAAAATAATGGTTAGGTTGTTTTGTAATGACACCTTTTAAAGTTTTAAGACAATTATACTGACATCCGACATTAACAATTCAAGTGCCACATAGATTTCCGTGTGTATGACAGTATATTTTTAATTGTACTTATTTATTTTTAGGTTTATCGTGTTTTAAATACGAATGCAATAAAAAGATTATTTAATATTTCTGAATCCAAAAGTCATAGACAAAATAATCCCGTAATACTAAGTCGTCTGCCACTAACAATATTGAAAATGCACGTACGCATTTATGTATATAAATAAACTTTTTGCAGCCTTTACAGCAGAGCGAATGGTACGGTAACCCTAAAGGCTATAACATAACGTACAAGAGGAGCGGAACAAATGACACACTTCATAGCATTATCGAAGATCACACGGCCAATTCACATGTCTTAGCCAATTTGGAGGAGTGGTCGGTCTACGAAATACGTATGACTGCAATAAACGAAGTGGGCACTTCAGCCGAAAGTCCTACGGCTTTTGAGAGGACCAGGGAAGCTGGTGAGTATATTTTCATCTCGTCTATTCTACTTTTGGAATATGGTAAACGTAGATGCTAGCGTTATGAACTCATATGCATTGTCAGCTTGGTCTTCCTGTTGCTGCAAAGTTATTACCCAGGCTGCAACAGAAATGTTCCCAAACTGATGTAGGTAATCAAATAGTTCGTAAGGTTGTCTGCTCAATGTTAGTAAAAAACCCGTGTGTAGCTGACACACGGTAGAAGTGAAACCTTTATAATTATTATATCCCTCTAAAGATGAAGCTTATAGCTGTATATATTTGTCTCTGTTTACTGTTTAGTATTTGAGTGTAGTTTCCGTTTCATCACCAAACAAGTCTAAAATTACAATGCTGTGCAAGATTTAACTTAAAAAATAAACCATAGATTCGGTCACTACACCATAAAGGCAATTCTACAAACCAATAAAATGTGTGTGTGTATTAACGTTTTAGTGCCATCACGAGGCCCGAGCGACGTATCAGCGAACGCCACTTCATCGACTACGGTGGTGGTCTTGTGGGGCGACATCTCTGCACAAGATCAAAACGGTCTCATTGAAGGCTACAAGGTGTGCTACGCGGCCGTGACGCCGCCGCCGCGCCCCGAACACAAGAAGATCGAATGTCAAGCAATACCCTCCAATCAGACGCACACTGTCACACTGACCGAGCTCAGGAAATACGTCGTGTACCAGATACAAGTGCTCGGCTACACGAGGCTGGGCGACGGAGCACTCAGCGACCCCCCGGTTACTGCAAGGACTTTTGAAGACAGTAAGTATTCGTCTTTTTCATTTAATACAATACGTTCATGTAATTCACAAAAATCAATGGCTTTACTCATATCAATGAACCAACAACGACACAAGAACAGCATAAAAGAAACAGCAAAATCACATTACACATGTATATTGTGTATGTTTTTGAGACTAAGACCTCATATCTCAAGATGGCCATTTCCACGTTGCCTATGTGCTCGCATGTATGGCGATGGCTTTTGATAATTCCTTAATAACAGAAACGCCCTGATCGCGTGTGGTACAATGTCAAAAAAGACGTTTTTAATAAATAAATTAAAAAAAACTAAAACCTACTGTAAATTGCAGCACCGGGGCCCCCATCCAACGTCTCTTTCCCCGATGTCACGTTTACGACAGCTCGGATCATATGGGATGTACCGGAGGACCCGAACGGCGAGATACTCGCTTACAAAGTCGTGTACCATCTCAATAGTTCCACGCAGCACATGTTCTCCAGAGAATTTTTACCGTCAGACCGCACATTTAGGTAAGACAATAAGCTATTCGATTATTTTATAAAACCAATTTAAATTCCAGCTATTTTCTTATTAAGGATTAAACAACATAACATAAATTTTGATTTATATTTTGCATTTTAACCGACTTAACAGTTTCTCAATTTGAGCGTACTACTCTTTTACTAATTGTACAAGTACTAATTAACTGGCTAATACTCTTGTCTAAATATTTAAATTGACCGATCCCAGACCGATTCAAATTTTGTCGTCTAATCGGTATAGTAACCGGCAAACTTCTTGAGCAAATGACCTTACTGCGCAGAACCGAATTTTAGATCACTTTGGTGGTGAGGGTGAGGCGCGGCGGCAGGGGAAATCGTATCGAGCGCGTTATTGGTAGATCAGTCGAACCTTGCGTCCCGCACCGCGCCCTCATTCCGCTTGCTCCCAAAAGTACGCTTGCGTACAGTGAAAAGTCTATCGTCATTAATCGTTAAGTATTTGTTATAATTGCTTGTTGACTTTGTTGCCATTGCTATTTGTTGAGTGTTTGTTGATTTTTTATAAAAAATACACTATGCCGCGACAAACTGGTGTAGTATTCAAAAGAAAGGGTAGAAAAATTGTATACGACGTATATTGCTTCATTATAAAACAGGGGAAGAATGATATGGAAAAAGTAAAACTGTCTTCGGAAGCAAGAAAAATATCCGTGAGAACTGTTAGGTGCATTATTAACGAAGCTAAAGGCTCTGGCTTGCTCGCCGTGTTTCGGACTCCGGGTAAGAAAAGATCAGGGAAGAAGAAAGTTACCGGAATGGAAAGTTTCGTTCAATCTGTAATAAAAAGATGTAATCATAATAACTACATAACAAGCAGCGAAACTCCGTACCGTAGAAAGGCTTCGAAAAATTTAAAGAAGATATAAATTTTAATGGCTCGGTATGAAGTTTACGACGTATTATGAAAGAGCTAGACTTCAGATGGAAAAAAAACCCAGAAAATAATCGGAAGCTCGTAATTGAAAAAAGTTACATTCGATTACTACGAATGGAATATCTTCAAAAAATAATTAATTATAGACAAAAAAGAACACAAAATAGACCGAACCGACCGAGTTGTAAACTACACCGATGAGCCCTATGTCGACTCATCACGATGATAGCGACTCGGGTAATGAAAACAGTGATGATGATGGTCAAGATTATGATAACGAAAAAATTTTTTACAAATACCAGCTTCGCTTCAACTGAATCAAGACCTGGCAACAGCTCTAGTTTTGACTTAATAGAAGGAATATCTATTTTACCCCAAGATTAAATTATTACAATTATTAACCTATATTTTTTGTTGATGTTCTAATAAATATATAAATAAATACATATGTTGATTTTAATAATTTAATTGCATTATGACGTAGAGTAAATAATGTTTTTGCACGTGAATGTACCATGCGCAAACTTACCCCCACTACGTCAACAAATGCTCAAGAAGTTTGCCGGCTATTATACAATTTATTTTCGCTTACGGCATGAAGATGCATCTTATAAAGCAATTTACGTCTGAAATGAATATCGATCGTTTGATAAATACGACAACTGAAACACGCACCCACAGAGCGACAGAGTTGTCGTCGGAGCAGTACTACGTGTTCAGCGTGCGCGCTCAGACGCGACTGGGCTGGGGGGTGACCGCCCGCGCGCTCGTACTGACGACGGCCAACCGCTCCCCGCCCCTGCCGCCCCCGCGCCCGCACGTAGCGCGCTCCTTGCTGCAGCCGCACCACATCACCTTCTCCTGGACGCCCGGAGACGACGGATACGCGCCGCTCAGGTGACCGACTGCCTTCGATATGCAACCCCAATCAATGTCATCTTTATAAATACCAGCTGGCATAGTCAAGAACGTTTACTTGGCTCTAACTAACACTATAACATCTCATTCTTCCAATCGTCAAAGCGTGACCCAGCAAAGTCGACGAGAACATGGATTAATAAACAGATATAATAATATGTACTGACAAAAAAATCAGTGATTTAAAGTTACATTTAACACCATTTTTAAATGCATATTTGTTTGTATTCAGTGTACAAACACTTCTGTTATAAGAGTACAGTATTACATGAATTTTCGCAAATACACAAGGGACGGCCTCTCTGGCAGTCTTCCGGCTGTTTCTGTAGTAAGAACCTCCGCTTCCCTTATTAAACCGGTCAATAATAACAAACCAGTGAACAAATTCAACAGGTACTACACAGTTCAGCAAAAGGAGGAAGGAGGCACGTGGCAAACTATCCCTGAGAGAATAGATCCGTTTGCCACATCCTACACCGCTGAGGGCTTGAAGCCCTATACCGGCTATCAATTCAGGATTCGAGCCACCAACGACATGGGCCCCAGTCGCTACAGTAACGCTACTGAAACTGTTCGGACCTTACCTGCAGGTATGTAAAGTAAACCCGAATTAGCATTGATCTTTGTTTTTTCTTCCATACATGGGTGGACGAGCTCACGGCCCACCTGGTGTTATGTGGTTACTGGAGCTCATAGACATCTACAATGTAAATGCCGCCACCCACCGTGAGACATGAGTTTGTAAGGTCTCACTTATAAAAGTACAACGGCTGCCTCGCCCTTCAAACCGAAACGAATTTCTGCTTCACGGCAGAATTAGGCAAGGTGGTGGTACCTACCCGTGCGGACTCACAAGACGTCCTACCATCAGTAAAAATTGATCAAATGAATTAAATTACAATTAGATGCATTTTTTTAATAGCTCCGAGTAAAGCCGTTGAGAATCTGCACGTGGTTCCAATAACTCCGAACAGCGTGCGCGTGCAGTGGACGCCGCTGTCTGAACAGTACTGGAGTGGTGATGCTCGGACGGGAGGGTACCGAATATTTTATCAACCACTCACAGACTTCCCTACTGCATTGCAACAGACCATGAAACTTGAAGTGACCGGTGTAAAGGTATGGAATAGTATGGATAGTTTAATGCTGTAGATAAACCTTTGAACTCTGAGCTACTTTGAAAAATACCTAAAAATTCGTCATACATTATTGATCATTAGTTATGATTGGTCCCATTATTACCCGGATACGCGTATACAACTGGAGCATCTCACGGTGCGGTGTACGAATCGCGCCTATTGTATAGCAAAACAGTCCCATTTAGAAATTCCTGGTTGATTATTAAAATCGAATTAAAATCTTTTTGAAATAAAAAATCTGAGATACTGAAATGTAATTTTGATTGCATTGTAGACTTCAGAAGCTGTTCTGACGGAGCTGGCGGTGGACCGTAACTACGAGATCAGCGTGTGCGGCGTGAACTCGCAGGGGTCCGGTCCCGCCGGCACCCCGGCCGTGGTGTGGGTGGGCGAGGCCGTGCCCACCGCCCCGCCCGCCGCGCTCTCCGCCGTGCCGCTGTCCCCCACCGAGGTCACGCTCAACTGGGCGCCGCCCGCTCTGCACCACCGCAATGGAGATCTACTAGGCTATAAGGTATGTACAGTTGTGCTTATTTAAGAAGAAAAACGCTTTGCTGATCGTGACACGTGATCGGCGATTTTATTAAACTATTCTGATGTCATATTACTATAGATGATAATATACTTCGATCAACAATAGTAACTAGATAAAGGGATACGTACAAAATTAAAGCAAAAACTGTCCGCGTGAATATATACTTATATAGCTACATTCGTTTATTAACAAACGGAGAAAAAAGTTTTGAAACACTTTTACTTTCAAACTAATAACAACTATGGCACCTAGTAATAAAGTCACAAATCTCCAAAACATTATCTAATACTTACGATCATTCGTCACATAAAACGAGCAAAGCAATAAATTACTCCTGTCACTTACCAATAAAAAGACATATTTTAAACAACTTTTAATGTTAAATCAATCTTAACGCGCAACAAATAAAGTAACTTTTCCCTTAATTGCTCTGAGAACTAACATCGTTTTGCTTTATTTATTTTTGCTTCTTGAAATGCCGATTTCTATTTACTACAGGAGGTAAGGGAGTCGCGCTTAACACTAAAATAATTTATTAATGAATTAAAGTAAAAGTTTAGCTGTTTACTTTTTATGTTTTGGAAATGTATGTTTGTTAGTATCTATACATTACTTAATATTTTATTAGCGTTACGTTTTTGTGTAATATATATTTTTAAGTTTTCGCGACCAGTGCACATAATAAAACAACGTTTAAACGGTTTCAAGCGTGGTATTTTTATTACAATGTTTCGGCCACATTTCAGTAGCCGTGAGCACGGAAGGCAAAGATGTCCAGTGTCAATAAACGGAGTTCTTAGCTGGCTTATAAAAGTCATCTCTTGTTTCTCTGGCGACAATCGAGATCCATTCTGCACACGTGATTGCTAGGAAAGCTAAAATAAAAATGGAAAGCTAAGTATCTAATGAGAGTCCAACAAACAGACACAAAAGCAGCATTAACCAAATATCCAACTAATTTTGAAGTGCTGCTAACAAATTTAAAAAAATTATTACAACACAAATCTACTCCATGCATTTACTGTTCTGTTAAGCAAAAGTTTGTCCATGTGTTGGCCGAGCCTTGGCCAACATTTGTAGCGGTGGTTAAAAATCGGTAATTTTGTTCAAAATTTAATATTATTTATAAGTTTAAAGCTTACAATATAGTTTATACTTCATGTACTTACCGAAAGTAAGATACTCCGGCCGTTAAATTGCTTTTTCGGGCCTTATTTTTGCAACTTTTGAATACACACTACGGTATTGTGAGACGGGTTGACATTGGCTGTGTTTGAAGTGAACTAAACAAAATAAGAGCTCACATTTCAAGTGCGCTGTTATTTGTCGAGACGGATTTTATGCACCGACCCGAAATCTAGTTACTATTGTTGATCGAAGATAATATACATAAACGGAAAAATCAGACTAAACATACTTCTCTCTTTCACCCGTTTTAAAAATCTAATTTGAAAATAAGCAAACGGATGCTTTTGTTTTTTCAAATTGTATAATTAAAAGGTAGGGAATCCTTCATTTGTCATTTCGTGCAAACGCTTGCAACGAAATTTATACAAAAAGTTCGTTCACTCGATGACCGACTTTTCTTCGTAAGGCATTCACGCCAGCCAATACATGTATAAATGTAGCTTCATTATTATTCTTCTTCTTCTTCTTCGTCGCTTCCTCGTTATTGAGGGTTGTAATGTTACCTGCATTCGGCCTGCTTAATGGCGCCCAGGACGCTGGTGTTTGTGGCCCCCTTGGCAAAGTCCGTCCACCTGGTTGGCAGTCTTCCTCGACTTCTCTTTCCCTCTACGTGACCTACAATTATGTATTAGTTTTTCCAAGTTGTCAGGATTTCGTCGGGCCACGTGTCCGAAGTACTTGAGGAGACGCTGCATACAGATCGTAGATAGACGAGTCTTGACGTTTAGCTCCGAGAGAATTTACACATTTGTTCATTATTATAGGTTTGAAATTAGTCGCGCGTTATTCACTGATAATAAAAAAATCTAATGTTTCAGATTTTCTACATAATGACAGAATCACCCGAAGACCCGGAGCCGGGGCGACGCGTTGAGGAAGAAATAGAAGTGGTCCCCGCCACGGCCACTTCACATTCGCTGGTCTTTCTCGATAAATACACGCAATATCGTATTCAGGTAAACTATTTTTACTTCTTTTTTTTTAACCTATCAAATCCATGCATATAAATATATTTTTCTTTCTCTAAACGAGGTTTGCGGAGAGCACTTAATAGCAGGCATCGGCTTCGTTTTGCCCCTGGTACAGCTGATGTCCATGCGCGACGATAATCACTCATTGTAAATGCAATAAATACACAAAAATTATGTATATTTTGTATACGACACAGGTGTTGGCGTTTAACGCGGCCGGTGATGGACCGCGTTCGAATGCCGTAGTGGCACGAACGATGCAGGGCCTGCCCTCCGCGCCCAGAAACATTACCTTCACCGACATCACCATGAACAGTCTCGTAGTGGCGTGGGAGCCGCCGCGCCGCCGCAACGGTCCGGTGCAGGCCTACCTCGTCACGTACGAGACCGTGCAACAAGACGAACGTGAGTACATGCTATTCTAATAATTCAGTTTCTTGTTAAGCGGTTTCTGCAATCCATACACAGTCCATAAAGAAATAAGCAGTGCCTTTGTACATAATTTTCCTATTACTCTGTTCTATGTCTTCCTTTTTGTGTGTACATAAATAAATAAATAAAATAAATAATAATAAATAAAAACATCAATGTTACTGACATGCATGAAGATGGGCGCTGGAAGTCGTGATCGCATTCTAAAAATCTTACCATTTAAAACGTAGCGCACGTTTGCTAGTTATAATGGACTCACAATACGCTCTATTACCTAATACCAATGGGCAGTAAATATAATCACAGATGTAAATGTATACGTTTCAGGTTTCAGCAAACAGGTGAAACAAAAAGTAACAGAGCGAAGGTTGGCTGTGGGCGGGCTCGAGGAGGAGGCGGAGTACCGGTTCAGCGTGCGTGCGGTGACGGTGGGTGCGGGCGCGGAGAGCGCGGCCCGCGTGCGCACCGGCCCGCAGCCCGGCTCGCCCTCCGCCCCCCGCCTGCTGCAGCTGGCGCCCGAGCTGGCGGCGCTGCGTCTGCGCTGGAACAACACCCTTTCCGGCCGCGGACCGCTCCTCGGGTATTACATCGAGGCACGCAGAAAAGGTAAATGAAAGTGAAGTTTGCCATGTTGCATTTTACTAATTGAATTAATATTAAGGCAATATACGGATAAATTTATGGTAAATTAAATCGTAATTGTAGTTTTAATTGTGTCTACGACTCGCGAAAACCGGACAAAATACTGCAAAGCTTAGCGTAAAATGTTGGAGACAATATTGTATGATTAAACAGAGTCATCATTTTAATGCAGCCAAGGAAGCGTGGCAGGCCTGTAAGTTCTCTGAGTGCACAAGTTAACCCTTCTCGACACTTAGATAGAGTTTTTCATGTTTTTTTTTGTGCACCAATATCTCTCAGTAATAATAGTTTCCGGTTTTTGTTTCTACAAACATTAATTACAACGACTTTAAATTTCAGATGACACTCGTTGGGAAACCATCACGAGAACAAGCAACGGAATGTTAGAAGAGTTCACCATTTCGTATCAGAGCTTACTGCCGTCGACAGCTTACACGTTCCGGGTCATCGCGTACAACGCCTACGGCATCAGCCAGCCAGCTTACAACGAAAAAGTGATAGTCACACCTTCGAAGCTGTACCTGGAGTACGGATATCTGCAATATCGACCCTTCTACCGACACACGTGGTTCATGGTCGTGCTCGCCGCCACTTCCGTCGTCATTATCATCACCGTCATAGCTATTCTTTGCGTCAAAAGCAAGAGTTACAAATATAAAAGTAAGCTATAAAATTCCGACACGCAAATTTATATTTTCACACTTTTATTGAGCAGTTAGTTAAAAAGTTATGCATGATATAGATACAATTAAAAATATATTTTATCCGTTTTGTTAGAACGATAACATAACCATAATTTGACAAATTGTATATAATTGCCGCCAAACGCTCGGCCATAACACGCGGCTGCAGTAACTGATTCGCTTCCACCGTGCAGAAGAAGCTCAGAAGAGCCTAGAGGAGCTGACGGGCGAGCGCGAGGAGCGCGGCTCGCTGGCCATGGAGCTGTACAGCGAGGGCGGCGCGTCGGTGCGGCGCAAGCCCGCCGCGCCCGGGAAGCCGCCGCCGCGCCCCGCGCCCGCCTCCGTGCTCTACCACAGCGACGAGGAGAGTCTGCGCGCCTACGACGCCAACGCCGACGACTCCTCGCTCACAGAGAAACCCTCGGAGATGAGCTCCTCTGACTCGCAGGTGATCACCGTTAAGATCAGTGTCGTCTGAATTTTGCGAACCGTGACTTAATTTTTCCGTTTGTTTGTTTCCTCACCGCCCTCGGATTCTGCCACGGTAAATATCAGAATCTGTGATCTGTCGCTAAAGCTCTCGTCGTTTACTTCACGCTTCCGTCTCCATTGGCACTCGTGTAGAAAATCAACTACCTATCAGATGTTTCCGTTATAATAAAAAAATCAGACGACTAAATGTAGGAATTTATTTCATAGTTTGATTCAATACTTATTTATGGTTTTCAGTTAGTTATCAGTCAACATTTTCATGCATATTTTTTCTTTGTAAACTCACATCCGGCAAGTTACTACTGAATTCTAACTATTTATTACTGACTTACGTCTCATAGTCTGATTACTTTTATTTTATTAACCGATTCAAGTAAATCTTACGCTCCAAAGTTCCGACACTTATTTTTATTTTTCAGAATTCGGAAAGTGAAAACGAAAGCGTGAGGTCTGAACCACATTCTTTCGTGAATCATTACGCCAACGTTAACGATACGTTACGACAGTCTTGGAAGAAACAGCGACCCGTACGTAATTACTCCAGCTACACGGACTCCGAGCCCGAGGGTAGCGCCGTGGTCAGCCTCAACGGAGGTCAGATCGTGATGAACAACATGGCACGGTCGCGTGCCCCGCTGCCTGGCTTCTCTTCGTTTGTATGACAGGAGGAGTCGCCCATAGCGGCCGCACCTGCTCGAACGGTTCACATGTGAGCCTCATCCGCCTTAACTCTTTTTAGTCCTAGAGAATAAGCCATATTGACGCATCTGCATAATAGAATGCCTAAATTTATATTTAGTAATCTATACACAGTTAAAACAAGTGATAACATTGAATCGAAACAATACGAGAAATCAATAATTTAATACTAAAGTCGGTCATGACGTCATTCACATTTAAGCAAGTTTAAATCTGAAATGAGTCGGCCGTTATGACTTAGTAAATTACATTACAGAATGCATATTCACACACTCGTTTTTTTTTTACGTTCTTAAGTAATGTAATAATTGAGGTAAATTGAAAGTGGAAGAAACGGCTATGGTATCTCTGACGAGGGGGAGGGTGATGGGAGAGATGTGCTCCGCACTAAACGCTTCACTCCCCCCTTTGCCTTTTCATGAGTTCTGTCTCATGCGAGGCTCGGACGTGGGTTGTTGAGCGACAGGAGGTTTTAGTCGGTTCGACTCCGACATACCCCGCCCGCCATCCCCAGTGGAGGGTGGGAGTACGGCGATTTCCTCCAGACCAAAAAAAAATAATTGAATATCTGCCAGGCCCTACCTAGCGTAAACAAGTTGCATATCATAGTCTTCATACATTCGGATCAGAATCAATTCGATTGAATCCCCATCTGTAGAGTTAAATGGAGGAACTGGTACATGTGATAAAGAACTTTTATTTTATAAAGAAAAACAAGAATGAAATTAGGTACTGCACACTAGCTAATAACAATGACACATCTCGCGAAGTCTCAAAGTTGTTTTTAGAAAAATCTTTACTAAATGGCTGCTAATATATACACTTGCACATTTTATAAAAGTTAACCTGAATTGTATGAGCCATTCATTTCTCAAACACTTACAACCTTTAGCATTTATTAACACAATTTTTCTAATGTAATCAGGCGAAGGATGCGATGCCGGTACGGCAGCTAGTAAATTAGTTAACAAAAATAAAAATAAGACGTCTATAACAATTATTATAGACTTGTTTTATGATAAACTATTTATTTTAATAAAAATTTCACTGCCCATTCCTTATTTTAGTTATAGTGTGTACATATAAATAGTATCTTAGCAATATTGATAGCATAAAAACTGCTCTGGAATAGTGCTTTCATTATATTATACACTATTGGGTTGATTCTCAGTCATCACTTAATTTGATGTGATAAAATGATGACTCTCGATTACCATTTGACTAGAATAGTTAACCTAAAAGTGAATTGACCACTACCCTATTTTAAGTCAGCAACACCAATGCTGACTCTTCACAGTCACTCGATATCGATTCGCTGCGAAGTTCTAAGGGACTTCAATTATAAAAAGTAATGACAATGTTAATATATTTATACGAAAAACTATCAAAACTGTAACTATAACGGAAATCATGGAAATAAAAGCCACATTTGAAGTTTGCAGAAAACTGAATGTGTGATACAATTTTATATGTTAATATTTTTTTGTATAGTGTTATAATAATTTAGCCGTACGTTTTGTAATCGCTTTAATTAGATTTTAATAAGAAGTATCCCTTTAAAAGTCTATTTTCTTAGATTTTTTCTAAAATTATTATCATTCTATAAAATGATTAACATCGCTCATTACTACGTTAAAAGTTATATTTGATTTAAAATACAATTTTATTATCTTTGACTAGTGTACCTAAGTTGTATTTTACTGTAAATTTACTTTTTATACTTTGAAATATGTGTTAGATAAAAAAACATCAAAAGCTATTTATAACTGATATTTTAGTCCGTTTTGACTGATAGTAAATAAAGTTTGTTAATGTTATTAAGCAGCTAAAGATGAACTTTGTCTTCGGCACAATTATCTCGTAACAAATTCATCTGTGATTTTACATTAAATAAGTATTGCTTTTTTTTGAAAATCGATTCTAAGGGAAAGTGTAAAAGCACTTTTTTAAATTTAAAAATCCATTATACCTCTAGCACACGTTTAAAATTTTCTACATTTGAAACTGTAAGGAGAGCTGTTATTCAGCATCATAAATTTTTAACACCTTTTATGGTAGAAACCACTCTTTGAATCTAGTTTCTCATTTCTAGTTATTTAAGATTTTATTATGATCAAAACAAGTAGTATTTAAATAGGTCACTAAAGCCACTGGTGCCATTAATTTGAAGACTATGTTAAACGTTTAAGTATACAAATTATAAAAGTTAGATAAAATCTTATTTTAGTGTTCATAATAAGTACTATTTCGAATATTAAAATGAATAATTTAACACATTGTTTTTGACTTTTCTCACCCCATTAGCTGTTAAGTGTGCAGACTGGGTGTCTTAATTGGAACAAGATATCCTGCTACACGGACAGGCGTTAGAACATCATGGTATGTGAAGTATGTAGATCTTCATGATTTAGAATTAGAATCGATAAGTACCTGAAGAAAAGGTTAGAACGCTTGCCACTTCGATAAAGCGGCACGACACGAGAACCCGTGGCCGCCGGTAACTACATTCCCGATCCTGCGGACAGAATGGAAAGCAGTCGACGTCGCCCAAAACACGTCATCTCGGATCCTCCCGATCCACTAACGGTGCTTCTAGGTACTTCAAGCACCGGTCACCGTTCTCGTCGAACCCGTCGCTTGCGACGAAGGGCTCGACGAGTAAATTAACTCCCAGACACAGCCCACTGAGTTTCTCGCCGGATCTTCTCAGTGGGTCGCGTTTCCGATCCGGTGGTAGATTCTGCGAAGCACGGCTCTTGCTAGGGTTCGTGTTAGCAACGTCATCAGGTTTGAGCCCCGTGAGCTCACCTACAAAAGTTAGGGTTACGCTGATATAGCCTCTCAAGGCTCACAGCATAGGTAGGAAAAAAAAAAAAAAAAATATATATATATATATATAGAACGCTTCTTCGAGAAAGCTGCGCAACACGATAACACTTATCGTGACCGCCTCAAATTACATATCTGACACAGCCGTCGTCACCCTAAACATCGTCGTCCTAACAATCTCCACTATCTGTAGTTAACCTACAAATATAACCCATCCAGTTTCTTGCCGGATCATTTCAGTGGGTGGAGATTACAATACGCTGGTAGATTGAGCCCTGTGAGCTCGCCCGCTAACAGTTTCGAAGCCACAATAGTCCCTTGAGGCTACCTAAAAGCAACACGAAGAAGTCTATAAGAGGTAGATTTATCATCAGTTAATCAATCACCGAGGTTGAGTTCACTAGTTTTATTTAAAGCTTCGTAAGACGCGATTTGGGGATTTTTTTATTGTATAGATGGGTGCACGAGCTCACAACCCACCTGATGTTAAGTGGTCATCGGAGCCCTTAGACATCTATAACTTAAATGCCGCCACCCACCTTGAGATATGAGCTCTAAGATCTGTATAGTGACAACGGCTTTTCTACTAGGTACGTTAAAACTGAAATGGACACTATTCTGTACATCCGAATTGCTACGATAGGTACTTATTATTCAACCAAGATGTGCAGCATTTTATTACAGACAGCAGTTTGGTTGTCTCTGGCATTGCTGATGACCATAAGTGACGTTGACTAGTCTTCCATTATGCTCACCATATTGCACAATTCTAATTTTAAACTTTGTATACATTGATGTATTAAAATATATCAATGTTTGTATAGGTGAAAAGAAGCATACAGTTTATAAGAGAACAGTGAACCTTTAACATCAACTGATGGCCGAATACCAGTTTTGTATAATAAAAAGTAATACATCAGAACAAAGCTCATTTATTGATTACATGAAAACAATCCATATTAAAACAGTGAGAGTTAAGAACATAATTTTTCACATTTATCAAACCACACTTTAGAGACAAACTTAGGTGTATTTCTCCACTGCTTAATTAAGTTGTATGCTGCCAAGTCTACCACAGAAAATTTGTCACCATAAATCCAAGTTTTATAGTGAGCGAAAAGCCTATTTACAACTGCTTCTTTATTTTTTTCTGATGTCCTCTCCAAAACGTGGCAAATGTCTAATAGATTATCAACTATGTGATCATTATGGTCATAAGGAATTATGGTAGGGTAGGCTAATGACAGATATCTTAGGATGTTGACATTTCCTAAGATTGGTGTTGATAATGCTGACAATTTCAGTTCTGAATCTGCTGCAGCTGAAAAAGAAAACATTTTTAAACCAGGAGAAATTTCTTAAAAAAACAAATTGCACTTAGCTTTAGTTTCTTTTTTGTTAAATTAGGTTTTATTTTTTATTAAGTATAGTTTTTTTTTTTATTAAATTTGGAAATCCTATTTTCGTAGTAAGCATTATGTATAAAGGAATGCTAACCTATGCTTAATAATAGAATTCTCTGTATATCTAGATTTAACTCAACTTAATCACTGCTGGATTTATATGAAACTTAGAAGAGTTCTTACATAAATAAATAAATCTCAGGCTCTCAGCTATTTAAAAAATTGCAGAGAGCCACCACTACCGCACCAAGTTACCTAAACCTTAACCCCTAGAGGGGCTTAAAATTAAAGAAAGAAAGTAATAATGCTAATATTGTGAGTGTGATATTAATCTGAAGTACTTTAAAATAAAGCCAATCACAAATTTCATTTTAAAACTCGAAGTAAAAAGCCATACCTTTAAAAATAAGCCTTAGGTTTACTTTAGGGTTTTCAGAAGTTTTAAGTTTTTGAGTAAAAGCCTTTATTTTTGCTAATTTCTCACTTGGCACTGATGAATGGACATGACAAGTTGTATGTATTGGTAAATTGGATTTTTTCAAAATGATATTCAAATACCAAGGCAATGAATCAGGACTCAGCACCAAGACAACTTCCTCTGGTGTAATTACCTAGAAAAGCATAATTTCTTTTAATAAATATTTCTCTCTGTAAATCAGTTCTACCAAATCTTGTAGTACAGAAAATTACTTTAAATGATACTTTAAACAATAAACAAGCACAACAAATGTTATCATACCTTTTTTTCATGTTTTAATAAAAGTAATATATCATATTTTATACATAATAAATGTATATTTAGTATAAATTTGAATTTTCTAAAAAATTCTTGATCTCAAACAAAGCCACAATGCATCTATTGAAATTTTAAGTTAAGAACTAAATTTAAATCATTATATCTTAATGTTACTTAATACATACAAATTTGATAACAGGCATTGTGCAATTTCATGCTTAAATGATAAGACACCATATCTT
The DNA here is from genome assembly GCF_030269925.1 of Bombyx mori. Classification (NCBI taxonomy): domain Eukaryota; kingdom Metazoa; phylum Arthropoda; class Insecta; order Lepidoptera; family Bombycidae; genus Bombyx; species Bombyx mori. The sequence continues at coordinate 8,939,621 of NC_085116.1, read as the reverse complement.
CTCGTCATGACAATCGCCTCATTGTTGCTGCCACTGACTACTCTCCAAATCCTGATCATGCCGAAGCCAGTCACTGTTGACGCCCTAGATACGTCCTTACGGATCCTTCAGATGCAATAACTCTTGCATTAGACACCTTCAGTTCTAACTGTTTTTAGTTGAAACAATTTTAAAATATAAAAATGTTATTACTTACAGATTCGACTTTTGAGGCATTTGAGGACTGAATATTAGCACTCATATTGTCAAGCTTACATTGAGAGCTAATTGTCTTTATCCGCTCGTATAGTATTTCTAGCTTGTTCAAGAGTTCATCTTGCCTTGTCTCCAGTTCAGTCATCTTATTATTAGGACCCTAAAATGTATGTATTAGCTAAAAACCCATCTAATATGAAGAAATAGTTCATAAACACAAGATAAATGCTACTGTTCACCATGACACAAAATAAAGTGTTTATTGATTTTGTACATCTACTAGTCCTTCAAATAAAATACATGATTGCTTCAAAATACAATTAATATAAAATACAATTAAGCAATATGATAGTGTCCATTTGGGTGGGCTCGTATCTAATACGGAATATATATGAAAATACTGATAACAGAGACTGGACAACTAAGATCTCTTACCTGATTAACAGACTTTCAGTAGGCAGCGGCTTGGCTCTACTCCTGGCATTGCTGAAGTCCATGGGCAACGGTAACCACTCACCATCAGGTGGGCCGTATGCTCGTCTGCCTACAAGGGCAATAAAAAAAAATTCAAACTAGGCACTTATAAGAATTCTATACAAATGTAACACATAAATTAATATAAATTATCATTATTTGTTCACAGTGCATCAGTTTGTCCAAACAAGGCAGGCAGGCCTTTTGGATAGTTTTGTTTTCAATTTAAATACTTTTCTTATGTTCTCAAAGGAAATTTATGGAATTTACGGACATTCTGATATAGTGTAGTTGAAGTAAAAGATACCTAAATGATTTTGTAATTTTGCAAAGTAACGAAAGAGTAATGCGATAACATAACACCAGTATGATTTGGTTAATTAATAACTCAGACCTCACTAGGGTGTGTTAGGGACAAGAAAATGGAGCAGTTAATGTTGTATAGGCCAGGGCTTACTAATATGGTCATAGGCCATGTTGACGAAAATTTCAAATACTAAAAATTTTATGTAGTAGAAAAGTGAAAAAATTATGGTTTATATGTTAATTTTTGAGAAATACAATTGATATAAACCTTAATAAATTTGAGAACCTTTTCATTGATTTTCAAACAAATTTCATCTTCTTCTGTAAGATCGATCGGATTTTTAATGTGGTACATACATTTCGGCAACTCTATTTTATCATCGTGGTCAACGATCCTCTTCATAACATACATCATTATTTACCAACCTTACCCACGTTGCTATTCGGTTTTTTTTTTCGTATTGATGGGCTTCTGACACATCAAATCCTGATAAATGATTAAAATTAGACAGATTTAAATTAAATTTATTATCTATGATCAATAAGGCTCACGTTAGAGATGGCGATCTAGGATCGATTTTTTCAAAGATCCGATTTCTTACAAGGAAATGTTGCGAATAAATCGTAAGTAAACATAAGAATACTGGAAAAACGAATTCAGTGCGCACACTGAATACGTTTTTCTCCGTCCCTATAATATCGGTTTCATTAAGCCGTCTTTGAGACGTGACGTCTTCATCTGTATCTTCTAGGACGACGTCATGAAAGTGACAGTTTGAAACGCTTTTACCACTCGAAGATTTATATCCCTAAACCAAGTTCAACACATGAAAGTCTAAGTTACCAAATCTAATTAATGTAATTTTTTTTTTTGTGAAATCCTAATAACTTCGTATTGATTTCTATTCGTAAGTCAGAAGTTATACGAAAACGCAGCAAACACATAGTGTGGCTAGCCTAATCGAGTAGGTTCTCCGAACTCAAAAATCATCGCGAGATGTCAGCTGACTAAAACACATGCAAACACACTGATGACACAAACACACGTGCATTTTATTTATATAATTAGTCGAAGTCGAGCTCCGATGCGTGCGGGATAACGGATTTACTTATGCCAAATGATAGGCACTAATGCTTGTTTCAAAGGCAGGATAGGAGACAATATTAGAAGAGAAACATTGGACTTCACGTCTAAAAGTATGTTGTAGCCTTTACGTTTTAATATCTATGACTTTCAGAGGATAACCACTAAACTTCAGGTGAGCCGTTTGCTATTGTGTATGTGTTACTTCATTAAATAGAACAAAATGGAGAACATCCTACATATATTGAGACTATACAATCAGAAAATAAGAAATATGGAAAAGTATTATAAGCACAGTAAAAAGGTAAAAACTATTAATTGATTGATACATTAGCAATGCGTATTCTCTTTTTTTTTCCATAAAATTATTATATTATATTGGAATCTAGTGTCTTTTGTGTCGTATGTTTTCATTTAAAATGTAGAATAAAGTTCGAACGAGAAGAAAAAATGTCTATTTCTAACAAATCAATCTTCCTACAGAATCGATTTCAAGATAGATTTTAATCCGAGAAGATTCGTCATCCCTATTTCGTTTTGAATGAACTTTTTGTTGGGTATTAATTCTATTATCGTTGATTCCTTCTATTATCGTTCTTTAACGTTGTAAATCGTTGTGAATGGCTTCTTTGAAAAATCTATTTATATCATAATAAATTCAGTTCGTTGTTTTTATTTAATAATGGTTGTTTGATTTCATCTCATCTAACGACACAATTGCATTCCATTTCATTTAATTTACGTTCTTATTCCTGTAACACACAAGTTCTTTACGAAAGTAGCACGGGACCAGTTTATTTACTGGTGGTAGGACCTCTCGTGAGTCCGCGCGGGTAGGTACCACCGCCCTGCCTATTTCTGTCGTGAAGCAGTAATGCGTTTCGGTTTGAAGGGTAGGGCAGCCGTTGTAACTATACTGAGATCTTAGAGCTTATATCTCAAGGTGGGTGGCGCATTTACGTTGCAGATGTCCATGGGCTCCAGTAACCACTTAACACCAGGTGGGCTATGAGCTCGTCCTGCCATCTAAACAAAAAAAAAAGAAGTGGCGTAAAAGTTGATAAAAAAATTTGTCAACAATTAAAAAATTTATATTTCAGTCTTCGATCAATATGAAGATTTCAGTCTACTTAAAACAATTATGGCCTATGAGTACGGTGACCATTCGTACTGTTTTTGACAGGACAGTACTGTTTTTAAGGCGCTGTCCTTTTTTATTGATAAGCTTAAATGTCCTAGTTTTTATTTATTTGTACCGTTTTCAATGAATTTAAAATAATACTGAAACTAAATTTTTGAATGATTTATTATTATTTATAAATGTATAATAATTCGCAAATAATAGTGTAGAAAAAAATTATGTGTCCATTACCTTTGGACCAAGCTTTAGCCTAAAACACAACCTGTTTTGCCGATAGAGTAGACTAGTCGACTAGTGTAAACATCGCTCGCTAATGAATAAGTGTATTAATGTATTATAGTTCAAGCAGCGCTCAGTTCGGGCTGAATATGGGCCTATTATAGGACCATTGTTTTGTAATAACCGATCTTGTGTTTATAAACGTATTTATATTTTATTTATTTATAGGTAATAATAGGATTTGTTTGCTTTTGCCCTGTTTTTTGATACAAATTAATGGTCACTATAGCTATGATCTACGTTTCCTTTATTTATCCATAGATCAATGGACAACTCAAAACAATACCTCTGTGAATTTTCAAACTATATTCCGAAATTGACAATTTGTATGTAAACCGTAAAACTGTAAAATTCTTAGTCTAAAATATAGGAAAAATAGGTAGTTATTGCTTCATAAATATGGTTATGCATTTAATTTGACTATTTTATACGGTGTCGGCCTACAACTCTGGATCGGGGTGTTGAAGCCCTTCTATATGGCGTTACATGCATTCCACTGGATATCCCAATGGGTCAGAACAGAATCGGGGAGTATGGCCTTTCATCGTCTAGATGGTTTTTCGCAAGACGTGACTTTAGTCTCCTCACTACTCCCAAAATCGGCACACGAAGAAGACCCAACATTTGATCTATGGGGGTCACATCAGATCCCTATTCTGGCATACCTATATTGTGCATCATAGGGATCGAACGTTACACACTACTACCAGGCATGCAAATACAAGTCGGTTGATTTGCACGACAAAGTCAATACGCTGTCTCAGAAATATTCAAATAAGTAAACAGTAATTGTTTTTTCGTTTGATTCAAAATTCAAGCAACCTATTTTATTATTTAAAACAGATCGACACATTAAAATAATACAATGACATATCCTTCTTTACTATACTTTTTTTTTACTAAAATGTCGAATTCTTCTTGTGGCATCTTATGTGGAAACCCTTTTAAGCCCCTAGGGTTAAAGTGAATCTGGCATCAGCAACGAATGGAATTGTTTCTCAAACTTAAACTAAGTTTCTGTTTGATTTTTGGTCGAATTCTGACATTTTATTATTATATTTATGTATTGTGTTATTACGTATACATTACGTCCTACAAGCTATGCTTGACATGCCTAGAATCCTGAAGTAAAGCATTCGTAATGTTGGTATAATGAAAATCAATGTTTATCATAGACAAACTACATGAAACTTCCGGCTAAATTATTCTTTAAGCGTCTAACACGTCTGTTTGAAAAGAAATTATGAATATTAATAACTATCATAAATAATTAAATTTTAACAAAAATTGTACTTACATAGAAATATGGTGATTGAATATTAAAAAATATAATAAGACACATTAGTGATTGTTCCGTGGAAGTAGAAAATGGCCGCGTACCAAGTGATTTAGTTATATTTTGAAGTTGCTGTTATTAGCGAGTATTATTTGTATGAATGAAAGTAGATTTTTATTGACTTACAAGTAATTAAAGTTTTATCGGTGTCTAAATCATTATCTTATATGTTAGGAGATGTCAAGAATTTCATTTTACAACAAATTACGAAAACGATATGGCGTCTCGTTAATCGACCAATAGGAAGTCGGTGTTTAGCGTTTTAGAATTGCATGTATTAGTTCTAGCCCTCGCGTCATTGCGTTTTCGATGTGTTGGGCAAATTTGTACATCTCTAATTGATTTTCATTAAGTGAATGAGTTGACATTTCATTTTATTGTGAAAAACTTTGTAAACAGTAACCAATTACGGACATATAGTGATACATTTCATGAAGCATCATAAACGCCTCCGAACATGACAACGTTGGGCTTTGGATAAACTGAAATGCATTATTACCGTGATTGTGTTTTTGTAAACAAAACTATGTTTTCACGGTGCACGTGCTGGAAAGTGTACAATTGACAGCTCAATTATGTCAGGAAGGGGGGCAAAAAAACGCGGGAGGCCCCCAAAATCTAGTAGTTTTGAAAAAAATAGAAAATTCCAATTTCATTTATTGAAAAAACCAAAATATTTGCAACAAAATGCTGTGAACACTTCTATGATAAACACTCCGTCGGCGTCTAGAGCTTCTTCACCTCAAGGTAGTGATATTAGCAGAAGAAGTACGAGAAAGCGAAAAGATCGTAAAACACATAAAAGTAAAAGAGGCGGAATATCCAATTCTTACTCGAAACGGGGTTATAATCCACAGGCAGCCGATTACCATGAATCTGAATATCATTACGGTTCTGACTTTGGTGATGAGTATAGTGACAAATCCGAGCTCGAAGAAGAGCGCGGTAGTGAAAGTTCAGAAGGAAGCGAAGATGGTGCGGCGACCGATAGTGATTTTTCTGTGAGCAGCTTTAGTACAACGAGTGGAACACCGCGAAAAACTAATACTATAACAAACAGACCTCCCAGTCCTGATCCATTGTGGTTGCAACAAGGAAGACAAATTCCACCCTTAGATTTACCACCTTCATCAGATGATCTAATTATACCCCAAAATTTAGTCTTTCAAGTTGTAAGTGTATATGAAGTTTTGCGACATTTCAGACACTTAGTAAGACTGTCTCCTTTTCGCTTAGAAGATCTTTGTGCTGCTATAAGCTGTGAAGATCAAAGTAACTTGCTGATTGAAGTACATATGATGCTACTTAAAGCATTGCTACGTGAAGAAGACGCTCAACAGACTCATTTTGGACCTTTAGATCACAAAGACAGTGTAAACATTACATTGTTCTTATTAGATGTCATGACATGGCCAGAAGTTCTTAGAATTTATGTGGAAAGTGATAAAGTTTTTGATCAAAATGTGATTAAAATTTTAAACAGTTGTGAATATCCATTTACTTCAGTAGAAAATCGTTTAACAGTTCTTCAGTTTCTGTGCAATCAATTTTTAATAACCAATCCTGTCCGTGATGATCTGTTAAGTGAAGGTAATTTTTTTGGTTTTCAAATTTAAGACTTTTTATTTTATTTTTTATTGCGTAGTTGGGTGGACGAGCTCACAGCCCACCTGTTGTTAAGTGTAGCCCATAGACATCTACAACATAAAGGCCGGCACCCACCTTGAGATATGAGTTCTTAGGTCTCATAGGTATAGTTATGAATGTAAGAATAGTTTCGGTTTAAACATTTAATATTGTTGTAAAAATGTTTGTAAAAAAAATTAAATAATTATGGGGATTGGTCATTGCTACTTATGTATACGAGAAATAAAAGAATTAATTTAAATTTTACCATGTACTTTAACATTGATATTTTTTGTCATACTTACAAAAACAAAATTGGCCCTTTCTTACTCCATAGAGAAATGGAAATAAACATACTTTTTAATATATATACAGTCAAAACCGTTTACTGCGACATCGTTTAATACAACATACCGGTTATAATAACCAAGAACAAAGGTCCCGGCTGAATGCCATATGACCGCCTTATTAAAAATATTGCTTTATACGATATTGGTAATAACGACATACCTCATAAAACAACCACATTTAACTAATATTTCGGAGAATTAGATCTGTTAGAACGACCGGCTGAACTGTTTTGTAAACAATTTGAATAGGTATCCACATTTGTCTTCAATGGCTTTTAAAATCAGGAAAGAAAACAATAGGATTTAGTTTAGTGTAGGGTCTTTTCTAATTCTTAGAAACAAAACACGTGCATGCGATAGTCAAAGCCCGCTTCTTCATATCTCTTCAGTTAGTTTGTTACTTATCTATACACAAGACGCACCAAAACTTTGTAGAGTTATTCGTGACATTTTCAAAATGTCGCAAAGAAAAAGAAAACAAATTAATATTGAAGAAAAATCGCGTATTATGTAAATATATTTTTCCAATAATTCCCTATCGATTTGTTTGTACTTGCACGATACACATTAAACATCACCGGTTGTTACGACTATCGGTTTTTACGACTGAATATGAGCAGTCCCTTCGATGTCGTTATAACAGATTTTGACTGTATATACATTATTATTACATTAATCTCATGTGAGCACTTACTTTTTTACAGTTCCAATACATTATGATGATCACTGTAGAGTGTGTCATCGCTTGGGTGACCTTCTGTGCTGTGAAACCTGCCCTGCTGTATATCATTTAGAGTGTGTGGATCCTCCTTTACTTGATGTACCTTCTGAAGACTGGCAGTGTGCTTTGTGTAAGCAGCATAAGACTGTTGGTGTAACTGATTGTCTTCCTGATGCTGAGAAGCAAGGTCTATTATGCCGTCATGAACATTTGGGATTTGATAGACAGGGCAGAAAATACTGGTTCATTGCAAGGAGAATATTCGTGTAAGCAAAATAAACAGAAAAGACTTTTACTTTTTGTATTGTATTGTCCACTCCCAACTGTCTATAATTGCATTAACATTTCATTTATCAAATTATATAAAAATGGGAACATTTAGTAGAATAGATTCTATAATTCTTCTTCTAATTTTGGATATGACATGTTATTGTATATTAATATAAATAAATAAGAATTTCACATTTTATAATTCCGAGTTGCGATTTTTTCATCTGTTATTAGTACTGGAAATAAATAAAAAGTCGAATTTTTCATGAAAACAAATTTTGGCCAGTAATCTAGGTACCTGTTCTATAATAGTGACAAGTCATTAAACTCTTGACTTAAAAAGTGGTTGCTAGATAAAATGTATAACTTATTCATATACGAAACTGACAATCAATGGGAACCAGTAATCACCTTAGATGCAATATCAACAATGAAAACATTATAGAAAGCATTTGGCTCTTGATAATGTTACTTTTTATTTATTCTTTTTTCCACATCATATATAAATTACAGTTGAAAGTTCTCTAAGATACTTTGTTCAGCTAAAACTATGTTTATCATCAATTGTACAATTGTATTATTTTTGCATTTATTTATCTATTCTTAGTCTTGGAACTCTTGAGAATAGAAAATGAAATTCTACTAGGAAAACTTTATTCCAACTAATAACCACTGTTACAAAAAAACTTCACTAACAATGGGGGCGTGTAGAGGTTTTTAATAATTGCATTAAACTTTTTCCAGTGAGTCTGAGAATGGTCAAGTATGGTACTACAGTACTCCTCAACAGTTTGAAGAATTGTTGAATGTTCTCGACTCGGAAGAAATGGAAACACCATTAGTTCGTGAACTATTAGAAATGAGGCAAGAAATTTTAAGGCAAATGGACATAACAGAGAGTCTAACTAACCAAATGAAAGGAAATCGGAAATCATACTTAGAAGCTGAAAAAACAAATGTCATCAAACAAAAAAAAAATAGGTCTGAACACAAGCACCAAGACAATAATCCACAATTAAAAGTGGATGGAAAAATTGATAACCTACCCACAATGGATAGTGATGTGTTAAATGAAGTGACTATTATGAGTGAGGATTCTCAAGATAATAATGATATAGAACAGGAAGAGTCAACAGATGAGGATGATGACAAAAAGAGTATTAACCAGTTAATATGTAAATCTAAAAATATAATTAAAAAAAAATCAGAAGAAGGTAAAAGAAATCAGACATGAATATATACAGGGTGTGAGTGAACTAAAAATGATTCTGGCAGGTTTTCATAAAAATTCTCCTGAAGTTTTATATTCTATTTATTTTGCCATATTGCTTATGAGATAGATTAATGAAGTGATTATTTAAAAAGACAATTAACGAGTCAATTGCCTAACAATGAAGCATTTACATTATGTTATTCTGTTTGGCTTGCTTGTATTGTTTTCATTATGATGAATTTCTGGTGTATAGTTCATATTTGGGACAGTCTCCCTTACACCCTGTATAAATTTATATTGATAAATTTGATGATTTTTCTATAATTAAAAACTTAAAATGTATTTTTCAGTTTCTGAACGATTAACAAGGCAGAAATCTAATCAAATGTCAAATGGAACATATTTATTCAAATTAGGAAATGAAAATAATTTTAAGACCTACATTAACCAGTATGCAAGCAATTCTCTGGCTTTAAATAAACCTCAAAGAAACGAGGAAAGGGACAAAAAACGCTATATGTCACATAAGTTTTCTCTATCTTCTACTCAAGAGTTCAAATGGGTTGGTCTTCTGAATGGTATGTACTAAAAAAAAATTCATTCTAACTGGCTTTAAAAAAAAATTTATGTCCCATTTTAATACAAACATTTTTTCATTGTAGCAACAAAACCATTCTTGGTTGCAACTTTGAGACAGACTCTGCTGCAGTTAGAATCTAATATTGTGCTACAGTTTATGCATCCAAATTGGTCTTTATTGAGAAAACCATGGGTACAAGCAGTCCAACTTTGTCAAGCACCACGTGACTTCTCAAGGGCATTGTGTGTGCTACAGGTAAAATTTAGATATTTCAACTTGCAAAAAAAAAAAAAATCATTCATTGCAAAATAAATAATCATATGCCACAGTTGTAATTTAACCAGTATCACATAAGGTCCACCAATGTTCATAGTTCAAACTGGTATAGTTAAATATGTATAGTAATTTCATTCATTAATGGCACTTTTAATATGATTAATGGCATAGAAAAATAGTCTTAAATTTGTGATGTAATATTTATTAATTTCTTGTAATTACAGGCTTGCATTAAAAATGTTGTATGGGTACCGGCATGGCATGAACAGCTGGGTCATGTTAGGCTTATACGCACGACTGCTGCTGAGCGTGAAGAACGAAAAAAACTAGATAAAAGAGAGAAAAAAGAGAGAGATGAAGAAGAAGAGCGTTATCGCACCGCCTACAATTTCGTAAAATATTCTCTTGGTCTTCGTCATCAGGTATTTAATGAAATATTTATTTTCGAGAATTCTATATATCTATAGATATATAGGCGAGATGCCGCTTATCTATTTCAACTGATTTCTTTTATTTTTAATAATGTCTTATTATTTAGTGGTAATATTAACTCTAAACTCATGAGCTTGTTTGAGAATATTTAATGTATAATATTTTATACATCAATGGCACTATTAAGCTAATGGAAGCTACTAAAAATTAAAAAAAGTGGAAAGCTTGACTGAAATAGAAATATTGTCCTTTCAATATTGCCATAAACTGACAATGCAATACTAATAACATTACCACGCAACTCAAATTATCTTACTTTTCAGCAGAAATAAAACATCGGAACATCTCCAAAATCTTATGCTATAATAGCATCATATGTCTGATAAAATTTTCAGACATATTTAAATTTAAGTATCTTGTCTCCTGAATTTAAGCAAATATGACTGCGATATTGTTACTAAACGAAATCTATAATGCATAATGATATGTAAAACTTTCACACGTTTTTCTATTTATATAACGAGTGAACGAGAGGTGTCAGTCAAGTGGTGACCAAAGCCCATAGACATCAACGATTTAAATTCCGCCACCCACCTTGAGACATGATTTCTAAGTCCCCATTTTTACAGTACAACGCCACCCTTCAAACCGAAACGTATTACTGCTTTATAGCAGAATTAGGCAGGGTACCTACCCGTACGGACTCGCAAGACACCCTAGCGCCAGTCAGCACCACCAGGAAGTAAACGTAGTAATATTGGTCATACGATTTGAGTCCGGACACTGAAAATATCGTTTTCATTAAACTCTGTTGGCACGTGAACAATAACTTCGATCGTGAGCTAGTACATCTATCTAAGTAAATATATTTTATTTTAATTAACACCATACCTATCTAAGTAAATATATTTTATTTTAATTAACACCATTTCTTATCTTTTATGGATAATAATGTTACGGAAAATGCTTATAATAATATTACGGAATCTTGCGTTAACTTAATTCAAGAACTGTCAGAATTATAGTTTGTTTGTTAGGTTCAAACACTTTATATTCCGAAGTTATTTACATGGAATTTTTTTGGTTGATTAAATTATTCTGATAGAAAACCATATAAAATTTTTGGCTATATACCTATTGCGAGACACTATACTACAATCATGTTAAACACAACATTATTAAAAATTGTCTGTAGGTTTGGAAGCAGAAAGGAGAAGAATACAGGATTCATGGTCAGTGGGGTTGGTTATGGAATTCTGCAACTAGAAAATACAAAAAGCATAATTTTACTATCAAACCAACACTAAGCAATGGTCCAACCAAAATAGCAGTAAGAGTGAGAGAAGGCAATGTGACTAAAATTTTAGCCGTTGAACCTAAAACATATGAATACTTAATTTCCAACGGAAATAATGAAAACAAAGATGTAACGGAAAAATGTAAGTGGTTTTTTTTTTCGAAACTGTATTTTCCTGCAGGTATGATAAATTCTTAATTTTATTGCTTTTTTCAGTACCACCATCTATGCGTAACCTTGTGATTCAAAAAGAAGACGATACCACTTTTGAAGAGATAGATGTTGAAAAAGCATTAAGCTCTTCCATAAGAAGATATTATCCTAAAATTGCTAAAAAATCTCGATTAGACGACTTCTTAGCACGACGAACTTATCTTAAATTTATGGAAGAAAAGAAATTAGCCAATTTATTGCAAAATGTTAAAAAAGAGAATACTAATGAAAAAAATGAAGATGACAAAAATATTGATATCGAAAATGAAGAGCCAGAACATGACATTTCTACTATTTGTGACTCAAGTCAATTTGTAAAACCAAACACAAAAAATGTTGATGTTCTTAGAGAAAAGTATCAAGAACTATCACAAATAACAAAACACTACAAATGCTATTCTCAAACTTGTAATAAAATTGAAAATTTATCAAATTTTAACATTAATGCAAAGGTCGATTGTTACTCGCCTTTATGTATACTGAAGTTTAAACTTATAAACGAACTTGTAAAACTTTTAAAAAGTGATGTAATAAATTCTTCCAATATTTTTGAAAATTCTAAAGATTCTTCAAAATTCTCGATATTGGAACAATATCTCCTTGGTAAAAGCTCATCACAGCATAATTCTAATGATAAAATCTTAACAGATTTACTATCTGCTGTAGCATGTGCTCAGGAATATGATAACAAAAATAGCGACAGTTTTGTCAAGAGAAAGTTAAGTAATAATGATTCTGATGTTAAGACAGAAAAAACGGATGTTTTTGAAGATATCATTAAAACTGAGAGTACCTTAGAAGAGTGTGCAGTGCCGGCTGTCGGAAATGAAATGGATATTGATATTACATCTTGCAACAACGAAAATGAGATGGAAGTTGGACCATTAAAAGAGCTGACTGATAGTGAGCAACATAATGTTTCTGATACCGATAAGACGCGCCCTCCAATTCCGAAACTAAAAATATCTAGAGGAAAATCATCCAAATCGTCTAATACTACAAAAAATGAGACTAAAGATTCTTCATATAATTGTTCTTTAGCACAAATAAAAAGAGAAGAAAAAGCGAAGTATCGTGCATCTGTCAATAGAAGATTTGGTGGAGTAAAGACTTTTAAAAGAGAAGAGAAAAGCTTAAAGTCCGAAAAAAAAGAGGGTGAAGTTGTCAGGATATATTCAGCCGAGTCTCCAAAGGGCAAAATTTATTTGAAAAGGGTGCAGACCACTGCTGTTGAAAAGAAAAAGAAACGAACTCCAGTAAAATACCCTTTGTGCTCTACATTTCACACTCGCAGTAAATCAAAAACAATAATGGTGTTACCTCATCATGAGTTAAGGAAACTATGCAGGCAGGCGGGGCATAGTAGTATATCTGGTTTCAGTCACAATGCAAAACCTAATCAAGGTGTTTGGCCTTATCCTTGCCCTAGACCATTATTTAAAACATGCTGGTTGTATAGGACGGTGAATTTGCAATGGCTCGCCAGTGCTGCTTTACAATTACGTATTATGTGGGCGTGTTTAAGATGGGATGATATGGCTGCTAAGCCAGCTACTGCAGACGGTAAACACCAATTAACCACCGATACAGAAATAGTTTCTTTAGAATTGCTAAAACATCGTCATATGGGACAATTTTCTGAACACACTCAATATCTGCGAAGACGTGTCGTGATACCTCTGGAATTGCCCAAGACTGTACGAGAAGTAACATCTATTCGTAGCGGCTTAAGAAAAAGAAAACGCGCAGAATCTCCTCAAAATACTGAACCACAGGTGGATATTATGTTTGTGAAGTATAAAATTTACCTTTCATAATAATTTCGTTTTTAAATATATTTTTTTTATTCAATAACAGGTCTCTGAGGAGTGGGTGGATGAGGACAAATTGGAATTATGGGAAGTCCGTCAATATGGTGAAAAAAGCGATCGCGGAACTCCTGTAACGCGCACATCAACTGGCAAGCTGCCTCACAGAAACATTGCACCTCTACCAAATGCGTCTGATCTCAAAGATAAAATGGAGCAACAACTACGTGAACAGCGAGCTGCACATCAGCAGAAAAGAGCCTTAGAGATGTCCCAAGGTAAAGTATACTGTATTACAGTGTAGGTAGTGCTTTATTAATGTACTGTCAAATAATAATAGAAGCCATTAATTTGCAGTTTTTAGATTATTTTTAATTTGTTATAACCAATAAGAAAAGTGTAATGAGTAAGTAAATTGACTGGTATCATTTTAATGAAGTAGACTTATAAAGAATATATAAACTAAATGTCAATAAATACTTTAAATCTGAACAATAATAGCTTTTAAGACTAGTATAATGTTTTCTATACAATAGTCATGTCAGACTGCTATTATGTAATATGCTTTGTTTGTGTTGTGTCTCGAGGAGGGGACAGCCTTCACTTTGATGTCTTAGGTACCTCTAGCATCAAATAAAAAAAAAACTTCATGATATTGCAAGAACAACTTTCACACACCAATTTTTATTGATTGTTTTGGATTGTTTAGTAGTAGAAATATCATTTATTTTTGAAGCCAACCAACTAATTCATAAACTTTATGTGGTTTTCTTATTTACAGAAAAAGTAAAGTCTACTCCAAACCAAACAACTGGAAAAAGTACTCTTACTTCTTTATTGTCAACAAATGCTACAACACCTACTGGACAAAAAACCGTTATAGGCACTAGAAGAATAATTATGACAAAAGGAGCTGATGGTTCTACACGAGTTATTAGTCAATCCATTTCGAGTAAAGCAGGACTGGATGGAAATAAATCAGCCACACCACCACCTAAAGATGGACCACAAAAAGTTCAAATTATTCGGGCTCCAGATGGTAAAATTACCGTAAAAGGATTGCTTCCGGGACAACAACTGATACAAATGGCAGATGGTAAATTACATGTTGTCACGGCTGGACAACAAGGCATCACAGGTCAGTTAGTGGCAGCTTCTCCTCCAATAAAGAATACGGAAATAACACAGAGTAAGTCGGAAAATAAAGTATCCAGTACGACAAAGAATTCCAACGAAGAGACGCGATCGACGTCTACGCCTCGCATTGCACCTTCGTCAACTCCGCAGCTAGTCGTTCAGGGCGGGCGCCAGCTAGTCGTCCAACCGTCGCAGCAGATGGTCGTGCAGTCACCTCAACAGGTGGTAGTTCAGTCTCCGCAACAGATGGTCGTCCAAGCGGGAATCCGCCCTAACATCCAGCCGCGTGTACAGCCTCTCAACACTGTGGTAGTACAGGGACAGCTAATGCAGCGAGCTGTTGCGCCCCGGACGCCAGTAGCGTCGCGCCCTCGTCCGGTCTCCACGCAACAAATAGTCGTCAACAATCCTGCTTTGGTTCAACAAATAGCTGCCGGCAAAATACAGCTAGCTACTGTCAACGGACAGCAGGTTCTGATTCGTCCGACTGGCAACAATCAAGCTCAAATAGTTGCACACATTGGTCAAAGTCCAGCGCCGCGCCAGCCGCCGCCCGTAGTCGCTCCGGCGCCGATTCCTGTGGCGGCGCCAGTTTCGATTCCGGTCCCTGCGCCTCAACCCGTACCTGCACCTACACCACAACCTCTCACCGAAGATGAAATAGTTGAAAAACGACTATTGGTTGGTCAGCCACCCGGGACTGTTATAAAAACTGTCACTGCTCAAGTAAGATTTCATTAAATTTTTATTTTGTTATAAACAAAGGGAATCGCACTGTGCTGGCAGGCAATAAGCCAAAAAATAAATTTACAATTGTTGTTAACAAAAATGATTGAAGTGAAACAGTTAGTGTGTTTAGTAAACTAAAAAGATACTGTTATATAGAAAAATTCTCAATTTTTTTCTTAAATTTAGACAGTCTTTCATATGAATATAAAAAATATAGAGAAATATAATTTGTTATTAACACGATGATATAAACTTTTTATCTACAGGTCATGCAGACGAGTAGCGGACCTAGCATCGTTCTGCAAGGTCTTCACGGCTATAATTTGAATCCCCAACAGCTCGCCCTCGTTCAGCATCAAGTGAAACAGCAACTCTTGAAAGGTTAACAAAATGAAGCTTTAGTAAATCGTAAATTACTTGAAATTTAAACCATTTGTCTATAAAGTTAAATAATGAATGTTTCAGCCCAAGAGTCAACGGGTAAGCAAGGAATGCTGGGTCCTCGCAAGATGTATCTGGCGGTGCAGCCGGCCAACAGCGCGCCGCCGCCGCTAGCACCCGTCGCCCATCCGCTCGCGCCGCAGGTAATATACTACTACTAAATGAATGGATGTGTTATCACACAATGCAAATTTGGACCTATTCAGAACACGAATTATTTGGACAAATAATTCTAACTAAAAACGAAAATTTTAATTAAATCTGCAATTTATTAAAGTACTTCAGGTACTGTATTATATAATTTTACTATGAATGTACATGTCTGCCTGTATATTGTTAAACCAAACGTTAAGTACCAAAGAAAGGCAAAGACATTGTTAATTTGTACCCATAATAAATTACAATACCCTTTACTTTTTTGTTCAATAACTATAATGCTATTTATTAATCTGGTCCTGATAAATTTACAATTAAAGATTGCATATTAATTCATATTCAAATTTATTTTTTGGGAATATGATATCGAATTTTCGTTAAAAAATGTGAGCTCTGTTAAATAAATATGTTGAAATTAAGTATGGCGAGGAATTAATACTAAACTAAATGCTACATAAAAATACATTGTCTTACTATGAAAATAAGAACAAACACAGGTTTTAAAACTGAAAAATGAAAATTTAACAACACCAAGATGTTGATTACCAAAGACTAAAATTGTATATAGTATAAAAAAAAACATACTGAATATTTAGAATAGAGAATTTTTCTCGTATTTTAATTCTCGACTGTAACTTCATATAAATCGTAAAATTACACAATTTAATCTAATAGTGTGCTGTAAATGTATCTTAATTTATTAATAAATTTATCATAGTTATTGCTAGTTCCTTATAAATTTAGTTTTAGCCATTTTTAATAAATAATATCAATTATACTACCTATTATATTCGATATGTAAAAAAGCAAACCATATAGATAAAAAGTTAGTTCTAAATGTTACAAAAATCGCTATATAAAGATTTCCTAAATATGTTTGTTATTCTTACAATCCCTGTTTAACATCTTCTGTAAGTGGTAGTGTTGCAATCCAATACATACACTACTGTCCAAAAGTTTGCAAGCAGCCAGGTAAAATCTAGTAAAATACAAAAATGCCGTCAATTTGTTTTTGTTTTGAAATTAAATAAACAAAAACTATTAAAAACAATATAAGAATAAAAAAAAAAACAATATGAATATCACTTAGACTTTAGCGTCATCAAAGCGTTCTTTCCCCTCGAGCACCCAAGTTTTGCCACAAACGTTTCGAGTTTGTTGGTGATCGATTTTTTACCCTTCTGTCGGGCTTATCCCAGATCAAGATGGCCATTTCATGATTTTAAATTGCTTTTCTTGTTCAAAAAGTTGTGACAAAGTTTGGTGTTGCCACCTAACCATACCATTACCCCCACCGTGTTTAATAGTAGGTATTGTAAATGCTATTATTGTAAATATTTGACTGGCGTACAAACACAAAATTATTGGAAAAATTTTAAATTTGTTAAATATTTTTGCTCCTTTGCCTATTCTAGTCTATTTTTCTTATGTCGAATAGTTAAAATTGTTTTTTTAGCAGCGTCACATTCTCTTAGTCTCGCTGACAGTAGACGTCTTCTAACCATTGTTATTGAAATTAGGGTTTTCCGCGCTTGTGAATAATTCACAGCACAGTATTAGGGGTGCAGTTAAGCATCGATTCCACTTAGAGAGAACTCTAATGAAGTCATCCTCTTAATTTGTTGTGGATTTGGGCCTATCAGATCTTTTCTGTCTTAATTTTCTCCCAGTTTCATGGTTTCTAGCAAGTGTGTAGTGGACATATTTACAATAAATTCCAATTCTTTGGGCGATTTGACGTTCACCAAATCCTTCCTCACATAGTGTACAAATGGCGCTTCGCTGTTCTAGTCTAATTTGCTTGCGTCTTACCAGCCAGAAGAAAAAGTACGGTCAAAGCAGTAGTCGTAATATTGTGAATACCGACAATATGAATATCATATCCTTCGCGTGCCAATGGTAAAGTGCGACTAAATAAATAAAGTCCTAAAAGTTAAAACTAGCAAAAATATTTAATAATACCACACCATTGCATAAAAGAAAGCAGTCGACGGATTAATTCATAAAACACAAGTTTCGTTAAAATCAAGGAATTTGAGAAATCTATAACATGACATGATCCTATTGTTTTTGTGTGAACAACCTACTACATAGTGTCGGCGATGTTCTTTTTTGTATAAAAACAGGTGTGCTTCTAAACTTTTGGACGGTAGTGTAGTTTGTCTAGATTTAATATAAACTTAAAGTATGAGCTAGCTGACTGATTTTGTTGTTTTATAAAAAACTGCAGAAAATAGAATCACCCAAAGGTAAATTAAAATCAGCATTTTAATTTGTTTTTACAAGAACTCTGGCAACATCTTGCTTATGTTGTACAAATTAAAACTTAATTACTTTGTGGAAATATAAGGATAAGACATCCCCTCAAAATTCACAACAAAATTAGTAGTTTTTTTAAATTGTGAAATTTATATACTTTATTGACGAAATATTGTTAAAAACAAAAATCCGGAGTTAAAAATGCATTCCATTATAAATAAATTCAATACCAGTCAACTACCCTACTTTTTATAATTTCGAAACGACATTACAAAGTACCTACCGATATCAAATTGAGCAAGACCATCGATAATCATGTATACAGCATGCCTGGATGTCCTTTACGTTCGAAAACACAGTTACTATTTTAAATTGTAGGTTTTATTGACGTAGCATTAACGATAGTTTTGCTTCAAATTTTATTACAATTTCCATGTTTCCATGTGTTGACACGGCTTTAAATTCGGATGGCTTATTTGTTTTTTTTTAAACTGCCTAGATAACTTTGAACGGATCAGAATTTCTTCTACGTTCACATGCAATACAAGTTGCAAACTAAATCCAATATTAACAATAGTTTCTTCAGTACTGAAAATAATTAACATGCTGTTCATGTTATTATTTTACATATTAAATATAGTGTTAAATCCATATTCTACTATTTGTTCATAGATTTACTGATGGCCTCGTTTTCTTCACGTATTACGAATTAATAAAAAGTAAAATAATATATGTATCTAAAATGTAATTAAATTGTTCTGCCATTATACTTTACAAAGTCGTTCTATTTTTTACCTAAAACGAGAGATCATCGGTAAAACTTCTCGTAAGTAGCTGTAAAGATTACAATATTTATTCAATTTCTGTCAAATCATGATGTCTTTAAGAGTCTTGAAAATTTAATACACAGTCATATGAAACAGCTGTGTTGTAAAAGCCCACCGAAAATGTTCCTGAAGACGTATGAATCATCAGATTTTAAATAGTCAAATAATAAAAATATGGAAGTTTTTTTTCTGTAAATCTTATGTCCATAAGCGGGCTGATGATTCAATGAAAATATTCGTATCGAGAATTGCTCATACACCACTTTTCATGTTTTAACATTTAAGAACAAGTATTGAATTAATTTAATGAACACATTTTAATAAAGCATTGAAACATATAAGTCACTGTCTTTTATTTGATAGAAACCTTTTATTATTTTTTTACTTTTTTAGTTTTCATTTTATGTGCAAACGTTTTGTGGGGGTGTATGGGCAATTCATTAACATTTATCTAATGAAAATTCTTACACAAAATCAGATTAAATTCAATATCAATTGTTAAATTTAAGTTATGTTTGTTAAATATATTCCCACAAACGTGAGACAATGTATTTTTATTTATTTCGTATTGCTGTTAAATTATTTTTAATTCTTTTAGTGTAACGCATAAAAATCATTAGACTGGTGTAATTCTACTTTTAGGAAAATAATGATCCAAAACGACAGGCGCTTTTGAATGGCGAAGACAATGTAGCCGATGCTGCCGTTCACAAAGAAGCGACTCCATTTAAACAGGAAGATATTAAAGAGAATAGCACTAAAACTGACTTAGTTAATGCTAACCAAGATCGTTTGCAAAGTAACAAATTCGTCCTCACACCTGACTACATTCAACAAAGTAAGTTCAAATATTTCTAACTTAACTTCGTGAAATGAGTGTATTTAATAAACAGCTATTTAATCGACAATTAAATTTCCTATAAAAATTCCGTGATTTTCGTGTCAACTGATAATTTTAATAGTCCTACAAATATTAAACATGAATATAGTTAATCAACGAAAATACGTCAACAAACGGCGTCAACATTCATTGAAGTGCTTGACTTATTTATCTATCAACGGTCGCGTTGCGAGAAAGCGTCAAATAATTCTTTACTCAGTGCTCACGAGGAATTTAAAGGCTTATATTAAAGGACTTTCATGCCTCGATTTAACTTATACCTCCTATAAATATTTTAAACTATTTAACTAAGCGTTTTCAGTTGCACAGCACTCTTAGCACGCGAAGAAAAAGCTATAATAAAGCTATATTATAATTATTATAATGGGCCGCTAGACGTAACCATAGCGAGATTCAGGAAACCTACCTTATCTATAATATTCTATTATATAATATTCTATAGGAAACCTACTTTATCTATTGAGTGTTGATGAAATTTTATTTGGTGCAAACTGAAGACCCCGTTGTTATCTTATAAGGAAAGAGTCAATTTGGGATTCAATGAGATTTGCAGTTTCGAGCTTATTCAACAAAGCCGTAAGCTCTGTTCAAATTTTTATTACATCTGTGACATCCGTCATTGGTGATATTAGAAAAATTTGTAGTTTTACTATTTGCATCAGTCCGTCCGCAAGTTAATCAGGATTTTTCTGATTAAACGAAATGTGTTTCAACTACATGTGTAGTAATGCTTGCCTGGCGGACATAATAATATATTTCAAACAATTTCACTGAATTACCAAATTTTAATATATATATCGACGCTTGAAAGGCAAACGTGACTAAGCGACAATAACTGCTTTGTACATAAATGATAGGCAATAACCATATTCGATGCGCAAAAAAAAATTATTTCTAGATCTATTAAAATCATTTCAATCCTACAGCTAGATTCGTTATAGAATTTTTTATCAGGTATTTGTCAGGTATATGTTAAATTAATTTCAACTTTATATTAGTCTACTGTAAATTTCACGCACTGTCGCTTAGTCACGTTTGCCTTTCAAGCGTCGATATATATATTCAGTCCCAACTCAATTGGATAAAAAACGCGCCAGCGATAAACCACGTAGCAACAACAACAACGCTCAAACCGCCAACCTATAAAGATCATATTTTAATAGGATGATGACATTAATAACTTCTGCCATATTTTTTTTTACCCATAAAATGTTGTTAAAATGGGGGGACACAACTATTTTATTGATTTGAGTGGATATGACTAAGGGGTAAATTTTTTACCTTGAAGTAACTTTAAATTTCAAGTCATGTCCCAATTGAGAATCTGACCTCATGTCTCAAGCTGAGTTACGGCATTCACATCGTTATATCTATGGGCTCCGGTAATTAACTCCAGCTGGAACGTGGAGTTGTTCACCCGATCATTCAAGATAATTGAATACCTCTTGATCCAAATAAACAAGGTCAATGTTATGTCATTCCATATTGTATAATAATATGATTTTAAAGTTGATATAGCTGAAGTCAAACTTTTTCTATAATCTATTGTATGTGTATATTAATCAAAGAGTGAAATAAATCGTTCGGTTTTGAATTTCGGCTGATAAGAACTTCATTACGGGTGTCGACAGTTCGAGACAAAATGTACAACTACCATAGACCATACACTAATACCCAACGATTAGCTAGGTTGTTATGATCGTTATATACATTATTTTAATTTCTAACAATACAATACACAATGTGTCATTCTGTATGTTTGTGTGCGTGCGTGTATGTATGCTTTGGAGTACATAAGTTTATTATGTTATATTTCCTTTTACACCGTGATTGACATTTTTATATCATGATTGACATCCAGTCTGAGGTCGAGGTATCAATTGTATTTTAATAATAAATCCCACTCGTTGAACGCATGACTGCTTTGTGGAAGAAATAAGTAGGATGATGATACTTAACCACGCTGGTTCACAATACTTCCTATCATCGTTATTTAAGGAACGTATACTAAACCAAACACCCTCTACTGCGGGGGTGGCCAGCTTGATTAGAACCAAGATCTACTGTTTACTGACGAAACACTCTGCGATCTACCAATGGCTTTTCTCGAAATTTAATGAAACAATGTAGTTCAGTATACAAATAAGTAGGCAGTATACATATTTTCTTTTATTAAAAAGATTAAAATAAACTTGAAATTATATAATAAAAGAGAACTATTGTGTAGAACAGAGGATAAATAATGTGACGTAATAATGATCATTAACAAATGATACAAGATGAAGATGAGTGAATTATTTTATTTTATTTTTATTACTTAGATGGGTGGACGAGCTCACAGCCCACCTGGTGTTAAGTGGTTACTGGAGCCCATAGACATCTACAACGTAAATGCGCCACCCATCTTGAGATATAAGTTCTAAGGTCTCAGTATAGTTACAACGGTTGCCCTACCCTTCAGGCCGAAACGCATTACTGTTTCCCGGCAGAAATAGGCAAGGCGGTGGTACCTACCGGCGCGGACTCACAAGAGGTCTACCACCAGTGAATGATGATGATTGGTGATTACGTTGCGCAGTCTGTTCTATGTATTTTGTCTTGCCACGATCGACTGAACTAATAGCCACGATCGACCGGTCGATCGCGTGCTACCGGTTGGCTACCCCTGCTCTAGTGCAAGCGCTTGTAACCTCTATTATAAGTCATCGATAACACTGAGTAAGGCAAACCAAATTATTTTAAATTCGATGTGAGGTCACGTTCCAAATCTAAGTACTCAATAGCTGCCGATATAAATATTAATTAAATTTCCTTAAATCCTAACTCCTTGTGATGGATCGCAGGTGTCCATTCCTGACGTAGTTACATGTCATATCAATCTTATAAAATCGTGTTAAAATGCCTTGTTTTTAAATAGCGGTTCTGGATTTGAGCTGTCCCGGCTCTTGATCTATTTCTTGATTTGCATGTATATATCTGTGAGCTGTAAATCGTAAGTTGATAAGCTTTCATATTAAGTAGATGCAATGGATTACGTGGAGAACTTCAGTGAATACATTGTAAATTACAACAATGCGAGTAATTCATTCACTCATAATATTATTGTAAATTTCAGCTATTAAAAGCGCATTGAAACAAGAAAATCTTAATCCCGAAATCGAAGAAAAACTTCTTCAACTCCAACGGTATCAAGAGAGGCGTATGAAACCGGAAGTACCCGTAGAAAAAGAACCACGTCCGCCGGCTCCGCGGTCGCCGTCGCCGCCTGCACGGCGCCGGGCTACTTCCCGCCACGACGACGACGAAGAGTGGGTGGAAAGTAGCCCGCGGAAACGGACGCGGGCGTCGCGAGCTCTGTCCCCGGCGCCTCCCGAGCCGCCGCGCACCGTGTCCGCGCCTGCACCCGCGCCTGTGCCGGCCCCTGTACTAACGTCTGTACCGACGCCCGTACCCGCCTCCGTACCAGCGGCTGTGCCCGCGCCGGTCTCCACGCACCTCGATGAACGACGCCGGACCGCCACCAACAACTCTCGACTTCAAATGCTTCTGTTTAAGCACAAGGAATTGCTAAAAAAAGACATTATAAAGAAAAGAGGTTTACTCGAAAAAGAACTTGGAATCGAAATACAGGTGATTGTTTCTGCATTCATTAACGCCCTGCTAGTATCTATGGCACAGTGTCATTCGAATGATAGGCAGGCAGCGGCTTGGCTCTGCCCCTGGCATTGCTGAAGTCCATGGGCGACGGTAACCATTCACCATCAGGTGGGCCGTATGCTCGTCTGCCTACAAGGGCAATAAAAAAAAAAAAAAAAAAAATATGGGTTTTGTTCGTTCCTTTATAGTTTGTGTATAATATATGTTCGTGGATAATTTACAGAAAGAACTATCGGCTGAATTGGCGTTGCGTACGCGGGCCGAACGCAACAAACAAGAAGAAGTGCGCGCTAAAAGACGTGCCACTGTTACGCCTTCAACACCTAAGCAGACCAAACGAACTAATAAAAAAGAAAAATTACTTTGTATCTGCCGTACACCTTATGATAATACTAAGTAAGTGACTGGTACTTAATTACACATTACATCACACGAACATTATCACCATAAAAATGGCCTATACAAAAGACAAACTGCTGTCATACCAAAATTATTTCGGTCTCATATAATATAATAATACTGGTGTATAATAATACAGTTCTAACATTTAGGAATATATCAAACAGTTGTGGCTTTGCCTTGAATTGTTTTGTGTTTGTAGGTTTTACGTAGGATGCGAACACTGCAGTAATTGGTTCCACGGTGACTGTGTCGGTGTTACTGAAGAAATGAGTAAAACTATGGAGGAATATGTTTGTCAGGACTGTAGACGTGCTGAAGAAACACAAGAGCTTTACTGTCTCTGTAGACAACCCTACGATAATTCACAGTATGTTTGCTTATTATGTATTCTAAATTCATATTCACAATTTCAATGAGCATTTACAGCATCTACTGTATGCTAACTGGTGACTGAAGCCCATTATGACTAAAATATTAGTGCCACCTTTACACATGAAGATGAAGTATTTCTGTTACATTACAACTCAAAAACATAGGTAAAACTACTCTTACTGCTTAATTCCCCTTTTCTTATTTTTAATTTACAATTTTTAAAGTATTCTAAACGTTTCGAATACTCCAGTGTTTTCATGGTCAGGGGTGACGGAACTCGTAAACTATTAAGTATTCGAAACAACGGAAATAAACTCGTAAATAAAACGTAAAAGTAGTTTAATTATGAATGTGTTGTCTATGATCATACTCTCATAAACTTACATTTGCTAATCAGTGTTGCTAACTTTACAGTTTTTTTTTTTTTTTTTATTGCTTAGATGAGTGGACGAGCTCACAGCCCACCTGGTGTTAAGTGGTTACTGGAGCCCATAGACATCTACAACGTAAATGCGCCACCCACCTTGAGATATAAGCTGTAAGGTCTCAGTATAGTTACAACGGCTGCCCCACCCTTCGAACCGAAACGCATTACTGCTTCACGGCAGAAATAGGCAGGGCGGTGGTACCTACCCGCGCGGACTCACAACAGGTCCTACCACCAGTAATTACGCAAATTATAATTTTGCGGGTTTCACTTTTATTACACGATGTTATTCCTTCACCGTGGAAGTCAGTCGTGAACATTTATTGAGTACGTATTTCATTAGAAAAATTGGTACCCGCCTGCGGGATTCGAACACCGGTGCATCGCTTCAACACGAATGCACCGGACGTCTTATCTTTTAGGCCACGACGAAATCAAATTCTTATCTTAACTTAAAACTTAAGTAACATTGATGTATCTTGTAACCTTTCAGATTTTACATATGTTGTGATCGGTGTCAAGATTGGTTTCATGGCAGATGCGTCGGTATTCTACAGTCCGAAGCCGACAATATCGATGAATATATTTGTCCGAATTGTCAGAAAAACAATTCTGTCAATTTCGCAAACATGAAGGAGTTAACTCACAAGGATTTTGAAAATTTGAAGAGGCTAATAAAACAAATCCAATTACATAAAAGCGCTTGGCCTTTCATGGAACCTGTGGATCCTAGAGAAGCACCAACGTATTATAAAATTATCAAAGAACCAATGGGTCAGTATTTAAAAAAATATAAATAATCTTATCAGTAAGAACAGTTCTCATTTTACTACAGTTAAAATGTTTTCAATTTCATTAAGTATAAGTATTAAATGTACTATAAAATTATTTTTCATGTCCATATAATAAATTTAAATATTAAAACCGTTTTACGTGGAAACTTCAATGCTCTTAAATGAAATTAGAAGATTTATCGTGTGCATCGAAATAACAATTGTATGGGATTACTTCATACACCTAAATTGTGTTTACATAAATAATTCATTACCTATTTAAATAGTTTAATTGATTGTTTACTTTGAATTTTAACCACAAGCATTCATATTGATTACTAAAGACCCGTAACTGCAGCTATTATATATTGCCGTCATCCAGATAAATTCAGTTACAGTCTACATAGCATGAATCTATATTTAGTTAGATAGTTTTTGCCGACGAATATTACACATTTAGGGGTAGATTAAAATTAGCAATTCTTCTTAAATTAGATTGTACTTAAATAGTTCTGTTGTTTCTCTTGATTGATTTCATTATTTCAAACAGTATTATTTTAAAGAATTATTAATTGTTATCGTGTGTGTATCGAAGGCAAAAGTTATCATTTCCAAAACCCCAAGAGTTTGAAAACGTTGATTATAGGCGCAGACGACGCGGCTATTTCCTGTATTATTCGTGTCTTACCTAAATGCCTTGTTTCCCATCTTAAGCACATCTTAAGATCTTACCCAAGAGGGTATAACCATTCTATCCATTTTTGCTGCGAATTTATCATGCATTTCGATTTCAAGAGCAAGAGAACAGTTGTTTCAAAGCACGTGTATCTTCAATCTCATATTTCAATGTGGATAACGGAATTCTCTACAATGTAAGTGGGTTCCAGAAAACCCTGAATATCTGATGAGCTCATCTGCCCATCATAATAAACGATCCGTGAGACCAAGATCCGAACGAGCTTTAAAGCTAGTTCGATAAACAGTGTCAGTTTGAGTATGTCATTCATCCCAAAATATTTTCCTTTACAGATTTGCAAACAGTGGAACGAAAAGTGAATGAACAAACATATAGTATGTTAAGTGAATTTATTGGTGATATGACTAAAATATTTGATAACTGTCGATATTTTAATCCAAAGGATTCTGAATTTTATCGATGTGCCGACGGATTAGAAGCATTTTTTGCACAAAAAATCAAGTATTTTCGTGAAAAACTATTTGAAGCTAATCAATGATAAGAGTGAAATCGTGATGTGACGAAAAATTATTTTAGGGCATAGTGTGCACAAACTGTGCAGACTTGAGGACTGCAAACAAAATTGACTCGCTGTTTCTTAAAATGATCTGCCTGTAAATTGTAAAGAATGTGATGAAATTTACAAAGAATTATAAATAATCACCTGCAAGAGTATGTCAGTTATGTCTATAAATATTTATTGTAATTATTACATGCTTCAATACGTCTTAAAAAACTGACGCTCTTATGGTTTATTATTCTTGTGACAGTAAATATTATTATGTATTGTATAGAGTTGTGAAATATTTTGTTAGCTAATAAGAATTAGCAACTTTAGTTTTCTCAGTAAATAGAATTAGGTAAAGCTATTCTAATATAAGAAATACATTTTTTAAATACAAAACTTTTTTATTTCTTATTCAAAAATTAAAGAAAGTAGGTGAATTCGGGTTACTTCCTACCTAATCGCTGGTAGTCTAAGGGTCTAATCACCCAGTAAGACACGCGAAAACTGATAGTTAAGCTTGGGGGCTCAATCTGAGAGAGTTTGCTAACACTGGCCCAAGCCAGAGTCGTGCTTCGCTGTATCTAACACTAGATCGGAATCGCACCCAATGTGAAGACACGGCGAGAAACTCAGTGGCTAGTTTGCACGTCGAACTTTTCAATCTTGATCAAAACAGCGTTCTGGCGTTTTGTTATAATATACTTACTGATAGAAACTAATTCTAGGTCGTAAGATTAACATGCTTCACACACCAGGATGCTCTGACGGGTATTCTAAAGAAATTGGATTGGATGACTTTAAGAAGGTTATTTTGTGTGTAGGGGCCGCGTTAGTAAACACTACAACTACATGGGTCATTACAGAAAGAATTCAAATTTTATAGTGTCACCTCGTTACGAAGGGACGACTTACTTCGTTTGCAAATAATGGGGCTTAGAACTTATATCTCAAGGTGGGTGGCGCATTTACGTTGTGGATGTCTATGGGCTCCAGTAACCACTTAATACCAGGTGGGCTGTGAGCTCGTCCACCCATCTAAGCAATAAAAACAAAAAGTCGACCGAGTAGGAACGCGGCTCTGTTTAACAAAATAGGCACTTGATAAGCTTACATATTGTTAAAGTTTGCTGCCTATCAAAATTGCCATGAGCTTTAACACATTCCTGAGACATGACGTCAACGTTCCTAATAAATTGCTTAATTTACCTTCACCACGATCTAAATTTATATCCGATACGTCAGTATCTTAAGGTAGCGTCAGAATACTACTTCGACACAACAGCTCGACACGATAACCCCTTGTTATGGCCGCCGCTAATTACACATCCGACCCAGGCGATGGGGCGACGCAAGCCGGCGTCGCCCGAAACATGTCTGTCGGATTCCCCGCATCTATTCTCGGTGCTTTTAGGCTCTTCAAATCCTGGTCACCGTCCTCGTCGAACGTCTTGCGACTGTGCGAACTAACGCAAGAAAGAGCAGTGCTTCGCAGAATCTACCACAGGATCGGACACGCGACCCACTGTGAAGATCCGGCGAGAAACTTTGCTGTGTCTGCGGGTTCATACTAGCACGCTTCTCTCCGATGATCTGCAAGCAAAGGAAATTGTACCTTCGTAATAAGGGGACTCTACAAAATTTGCATACGCCCGGTCATGACCTATAGTATAAGTACAGTGTTCTCTCACGCGGCCCGCATTAATATAAAACTCCTTCAAGTCATTCAGTCCCGTTTTTCCAGGATAGCCACCGGAGCACCGTGGTTCGTGAGGAGCGTGGAACTTCACGATGACTTGGAACTTTGTTCCATCAGTAAGTATCTTCAGTCCGCAACAGTACGTCATTTCGAAAAAGCGGCGCGACACAATAACCCTCTTGTCGTGGTTGCCGGCACCTACATACCCAAACCTGCGGACGAATTGGTAAACAGTCGCAGTCACCCAAAACACGTCATTTCGTATCCTCCCGATCCACTATCGGTGCTTTTAGGCACTTCGAGCATGGGTTACCGTTCTCGTCGAACCCGTCGCTTGCGACGAAGGCCTCGGCGAGTAAATTAATCCACCGATACAGCCCACTGAGTTTCTCGCCGGATCCGGAAGGGTGGGGCAGCCGTTGTAACTATACTTGAGACCTTAGAACTTATATCTCAAGGTGGGTGGCGCATTTACGCTGTGGATGTCTATGGGCTCCAGTAACCACTTAACACCAGGTGGGCTGTGAGCTCGTCCACCCATCTAAGCAATAAAAAAAAAAATCTCAGTGGGTCTTGTTTGCGATCCGGTAGTAGATTCTGCAACGTACTGCTCTTGCTAGTGTTAGTGTAAGCAGCGTTGCCAAGTTTGAGTCCCATGAGCTCACCTAATTATTAGGTTACGCTGACATAGCCTCTGAAGGCTATCAGCTTAGGTAGGATTTAAAAAAAAAAGCGACTCGGTCGCTTACCTTTATTATATGGGGACGGAATCCTCTGTGACGCCTAGATATTTGATCTTCGAAACGCACGGTATGGGCTGACCGAAAAGACGGTAAAGACTAATTTACGGTATAAATAAGCAAGATGGTTTTAGCGAGTGGCTCCATTTCATCTTGTTGATCAAAGATCTACCATTTATAGCTAGGCCAGACAAAACGTTAATAAAATAATAAACGGTATAAGTTTCCCCTTGTAGTGAATATACATACAGTTTATAACACTAAGGAATCAAAAGTTCATTGAAAATAAAATTAACAAATTTTTGACATTAAAAATTATAAGAAAAGTTGAAAAAAGTCCATAGAAAATTCCCCGCTATTAAAATAGTAAAAAAGAGATATTAAAAGTACATTAAAAAAAACAAATAAACTAATACGTACGAGCCAAGAAAATTTAAACTTGAGTATATTAAATTAAGACATTTAACCAGGAGCTTATGTAGTAAATTAAAGTCGTCGAGATCATACAAATATTGTTAAATTGTGTTAATTAATAAATTGTACAAAATTTCATCAAAAATGTGTGTGATGTTTGTTCCGTTGTACATAAAGTACCTCGCTTAAAAAAAATTACCTAAAAAATTATAGCAAATAAATCATCTTTTAAAATATCTTCACATCCCTAGTAGAACTCGTAGGTAGGTACCAATATTAGTGCACAATCCATTACATACTTACCAGGATTACCAGGTATAGTGTAATCTATGCTTTTGGAAGAGGTTATGTTTACTGCATAATTCTGTCGAGTCAGAATTCAGTTGATAAATTTTGTGCACAACTTACTGAATCATCTAATATAATAAGAAAAGTGTAAAAATGTTGGTGACGCTAAAAACTTTACAACAGCAAACATTTCAAATTGAAATAGATCCAGAAGAAACTGTGAAAGCATTGAAGTTAAAAATTGAAGTGGAAAAAGGGAAGGATTTTGTCGCCGACCATCAAAGACTTATTTATGCGGGAAAAATTCTTCTGGACGACAACAAAATAAATTCTTACAACATAGATGAAAAGAAATTCATTGTTATTATGGTTACAAAACCTAAAGTCTCCGAGAGCCAGCCTACATCAACTTCCATACCCGAAGCAGGCGAAAGTGCTTCTACTGATAGTGGTGATGCTAAGCCTAAGACTGTTCCTCCTGAAGAAGTAGTCAAGCCTACTACAGCAGAAACTGAGCGAGTTACCGAGACTCCCAACACCACTAGTGATGCTGAGTTAGAAGCAACTATCCAAAGTATTATGGATATGGGATATGATAGGCCACAAGTTGAACAAGCATTACGCGCCTCATTTAATAATAGAGAAAGAGCTGTAGAATATTTAATAACAGGTATTCCTGAAGAATTGCTACATGAACAAGAAGCTGAAGAAAGTTCTGATGAAGACCCATTAGCCTTCCTGCGAGATCAACCACAATTTCAGCAAATGCGTGCTGTTATACAACAGAATCCCAATTTGTTAAATGCTGTGTTACAGCAGATTGGTCAGACAAATCCAGCTTTATTACAAGTAATCAGCCAACATCAAGAAGCCTTTGTCAGAATGTTAAATGAACCAGTGAACCCTTCTGCTGCGGGAGTAGCATCAGATGAGAATGTTGCTGATATTCAACAACCTCAATTAGGGTCACAGAATGTTATTCAAGTGTCTGCTCAAGATAAAGAAGCTATTGAAAGATTAAAAGCTCTTGGTTTTCCTGAACATATGGTGATACAAGCCTATTTTGCTTGTGAAAAAAATGAGAATCTTGCAGCTAACTTTTTGCTGTCTCAGAATTTTGATGACTAAGTTCTTGACTTAATCGAATGACAAGTGCAAAAGGAAAAAGTGTTGTTTTTTTTGCAAAATTCATTGTTTTAATCTACACAATCTGTGTATTTCATACACTTTTATAGAGCTTGTCATTATTCAATATCTAATAAATTTCTTATTGTTCAGTGGTTTATTATTTTTGTAATAATGTTTATTTGCTTACAGTCAAAGTAAATTTACTTAAAATAATCATCAAATAAGTAAAATGATTAAATTTTCAACCACATTTGTAATTTATAATTATTTTTCAGCTTGTATTCATTATACTTACATAAAGTAATCGATGCTGTTTAGCAGTTTAATTTAATTTTTTGATTATAAATTTTGTTTAATGTATATATAACACTACAACATAATACAAATATTTCACAAAAAAAGTAGATATAGGTCATGCTTAAAATCTTAAATAATGAAAACATTATATTATAGAATGTTTGGTCGAGATTTGCATTCCTTTTTTATTGCTGTAGATGGCCAAGTAGGACACACCTGATGGTGAGTGGTCACTGTCATTTAAGGATATACCAAGGACCAAGAATACTGGCCTTTTAAGTGTATTATCTATGATACAGGCTAAGCTATAGTCTATTATACTCAGATACTACTTTTATTGTGTTAAAAATAATACTAGAGACTACTGAAATGTTGCACGTAAAGTTTTTGTAAAAATGTAGGTATATCTTTTATTGAACCAACCAATACCTTGTTTTGAATTGGTCTACCAGTGTGGTTTTGATGGGTCACATGTAACTCTAAATACCATGGGTCCCAACTACTGGCCTCAAGTTTTTTCTTCTTGACAAATGAAATTGCTCCTATTTTTCTATTTTCGGGTCGTTGTTGTGAGCTCACAAATTTTCCTACATCTTTCGAACTAGCTCAAGTACTGATAGTATAGTGTTATGCGATTGAATGGTTTGATTTAGTGCTAACTAAGAAATTACGGCTTTGGCAGAAAATCTGCCCGCTCCTGAAATTGCGTTCGCTACGCTGCATCGCCTCCCTCGGGGGCGCAGCCCAATACGTTGGTCCGACCAGATCCGCACCGCTTTTGATTCCACGTTTCACAACGCCCTGCACACCGCCAGAGACAAGAATAGATGGAGAAAGATCGTGCGTGCGAAGGTGATACAAAAGGGTGGTCACGACCCTCAGCAATGAGGAATACGACGCAAGGAGGACGCTGCATCGCGGCTGTCACTAGTGATCGGCGTAGCAGAGTATATGCACAACCTGTGCGCAGTCCAAAACAAAGACGATGAAAGCCAATTTAGGATATATGGACCGCATTGTAGTTACAAGAGGAAAAAAGATCGCCAATTGCATTAACCAAATCGTCTGGATCTATATTTCCGTTCCATTCGTCATGTGTGCCATCTGTTTCTGGCACGAAGCAAACATGAGTTCCAGATTGAAGACAGGACCGATATTTTCGCAAGAGATAATTACGATGGCCGTTGGCTGCGGACTCCAGTAATCGCCTGACATCTGGTGGGCCGTAAGCTCGCCTGGTTCCAACAGCATTAAGCCTGTGTAAGGTGTTAGTTTTTTTTTTCATTTTCATTCAAATCAGAAATGAGGAGATTGGCAGGAAAACCATGGTAACCGACATAGTCCAAAAGATTGCGACGTTGAAGTGGCAGTGGTTAGGGCACATTGCTCGTAGAACGGATGACCGTTAGGGCCGGAAAGTTCTTGAGTGGGTACCGGAAGACGTAGCGTAGGTAGGCCTGCAAGATGGACCGACGACCTATTAAGGTTCGCGGTGATTCGCTGGATGCAGGCAACGCTGGACCAATCTTTGTGGCGAGGTTTGGAGGAGGCCTGTGTCCAGCAGTGGACGTCCGTAGACTGATAAAATAAAAATTTGTTAGTTGCCTTTGCTTTTGAAGTTTAAATTGAAATAATAAGCTAACTATGTCAGTACCTATAACAAATGATTAATAAATATACTGTTTGGCATTTGTATCAAAGTAGCATTTTATTACCTTAACCGTTAAGCGTCAAATTTGCTGGGATACTATAAACATAATATACTTTTTTTCTTTTCAAAATTTGCTACAGTAACGCCATCTTGAAGTCAATCGATTTTACCGATTCTTGTATTATGTACTAAAGATTCATCTTCTAATCACAACAAAAACACAATTCAGAATGCGATAGATATTACTCTGTCTACATTTGCTATCGCCAATATTGGACATAATTGATTTGTCGGTATTCATCATCAAAACCATAGGATACGTCAAATCCACGTTAAATAACAATAGATTCAAAACTCAGTTCTAGTAGCAGCGGTCTTTGTTTGATTTGGTTATAACGCAACGTTAGATAATTAAACTATGCCAGCCAATAAACCTAGATCGTATTTAAATTTGGTCTAGGTATGCTAATTTTTTCAAGAGTATTGAATCTTCGTGCCCCTATGTACTTAACTTTTTTTTTTTTTTTTTTTTTTTTTCCTACCTAAGCTGATAGCCCTAGCGGCTATTTCAGCGTAACCCTAACTTTAGTAGGTGAGCTCACGGGGCTCAAACCTGACGATGTTGCTAACACGAACCCTAGCAAGAGTCGTGCTTCGCAGAATCTACCACCGGATCGGAAACGCGACCCACTGAGAAGATCCGGCGAGAAACTCAGTGGGCTGTGTCTGAGAGTTAATTTACTCGTCGAGCCCTTCGTCGCAAGCGACGGGTTCGACGAGAACGGTGACCGGTGCTTGAAGTACCTAAAAGCACCGTTAGTGGATCGGGAGGATCCGAGATGACGTGTTTTGGGCGACGTCGACTGCTTTCCATTCTGTCCGCAGGATCGGGAATGTAGTTACCGGCGGCCACGATGAGAGGGTTCTCGTGTCGTGCCGCTTTATCGAAGTGGCGCATGGACGCCGACTGCAGATACTTACTGATGGACTCTAAGTCCAGGTCGTCATGGAGGTCGACATTCCTGACGAACCACGGGGCTCCGACGGCTATCCTGCAAAAACGGGATTGAATGATTTGAAAGGATTTTAAGTGTATGCGGGCCGCGTGAGCGAACACTACACTTGCATAGGTCATGACGGGGCGTATGCAAGTTTTGTAGAGTGTCACCTTATTTCTAAGGGACATTTTACTTCGCCTACATATCATCGGGTAGAGACGTCCTAGGATGAAGGCGGCACGGTCGCGTACCGTCTTGATGTGGGGGCGGAATGTCATCCTACTGTCGAGGGTGACGCCTAAATATTTGACCTTCGGGGCCCACGGTATGGGCTGGTCGAACATCGTGATTGGGCGAACGGCGGGGGCGGGGGTGTTGACGCGCCTAGTCGGGAGAGGGATGCTCAGCGTGGTGTGCGGAGGGCGACCCCTTTTGAAGAGCACCGCTGTGCTTTTCGTGGGGTTAATGTCGATGCGCCACTTCCGGAACCACTGTCCCATGGTGGTAGCTGCGGTCTGAAGTCGTGTACTTAACTAATTATCAAACATAACCCCGTTATGGTGTGTGAAAACTCTTTAGCGGTTTAGTATGCACGTTACTTTTATATTTTAATCTTGAGATTTGAAGTTAAAAATACATAAATATAGGTATATATTACAGAATTTGCGTAAAAATTATATTGAAACACCGCAATGATGGTGTGACGTCGTAGGACGTGTTTATAAATTATATTAGGGAATTTCCGTTTTTAATATAACTCGAATGAACAGAAACAATGATTTAATATCTTTATTTAGTATTTTCCGGCACTTTATAGAGTATAATAGCTATTGATGGCGTTGACTATTTCTCACTTGTC
This sequence comes from Bombyx mori, assembly GCF_030269925.1. NCBI lineage: Eukaryota > Metazoa > Arthropoda > Insecta > Lepidoptera > Bombycidae > Bombyx > Bombyx mori. The sequence goes on along the minus strand of NC_085116.1, from coordinate 8,904,624 downwards.
GAGTAGTCGACGGCGACGTTCCCAAGAATAGTTTGTCAATTAGAACATTGATGTAAAATATTGTTTGACCTACAGCTAATTGCAAGTTGAAGATCATATGAAATCAAGAAAGGTACTATTAAAATGAACAAACAACGGGCATATTTACGTCAAACAGTTAATATTATTATTTATAAATAGCATTAAGTTAACATACAGCTATGTTGGTATAAACTTTATTCTTTCTAATTCAAAGGCACTTTCCACAATTTCTATAAATTATTTAATCTACACGTCCTATCATGGATGATGTGTATGCGGTTTAATTATATAATTACCGTTAACAAAAAAAAATCATGTAAACGAAATAGATTATTTAATGTAATACAAAACGTAAATCATAATCTGTATGGCTCCTACCGCAAAATACATCAACCATGATAAGGATAAAATCTTATATAACTCTCGATTGTTAAAATAAAAATTACCCTTTCTCATTTTCTATAAACTTAACAAAACATGTAGTGGTTCCACATTCTTTTACGTAGACATTTGATGATTTATAACGAGAGGTCGTTCAAGTATTACATAGGGCAGCAGACATAGACAATCAAATATATTCTATATACACAATGGTATCTATTTAACGCAAAAGTCAAGAAACCTTTTGAAAATCAGTTTTACGTTTTTGTTATTTTACTGATACAGCAGAAGAACAGAGTTAATGAAGAGTCTGCTCACTTAATACTTGAACGCTCATTGAATTAAAGAACAATGAGCAAAAATGCTAGTCATTCACAGACACGATAAAATTAAATTTTGAAATCGTCTCGTGAAATACAACAAGTTCTAAAACAGCTATTTTTTTAAATGATTAAAATTTTATACATTAAAAATACAAATTTCGTAATATCACTATTACGCGCTGTCCACTTTCTTCAGTAAAAATATATTTATGTACAATTTCTCTTTTATACAATCTAAAATTCTCTTTATTTCTACAACATGTACAAAAAATACCAATGTCTCTGAAAATCATAAGCGAGACGCACAGCAGAAAATAACTGTACATTACAATGTTGGTATTGCACAAAAATAACTAAAATATTAACTTTGGCTTATCCATTACCAACACCCTGAGTGGTGGTGAAACACTAGACTTACATAGTGTAACATCTATCACTTCAGCATCATAATCACAGTCAACGTGTGACATACACCAACTAAACATCCCGACAAGAACAAAAGCAACAAATCAATAAAATAACCATGCAAGCACAACAGCAAAGTCGGTTTCAATCAATATTGAAGTTTCATTAGAGATTGTTTTGGAAATGGCACCGAAATAATAAATACATGTTTATTATTATACATCTGGAATGGTAAATAAAGCTGTTTTGACTATATTTCATATTTATGATCTCATCAGAAACAAGTTTCTTTTTTTTTTAAAACACCAAGACATACTGGTTGATTTGCCAATAGTATCAAAATCGACTAAACTGATAAAATAACAACAGAAAATAATAAACTAACAAAAAAAAACATTATCAAATCTAACAATACTTTAAGAAAAATATTTTCTGGACCGTCCATGCTTAGTTTTTAAGTGATTTTATTTACAATACAGTTAATAACGAACAGCTTCGTAATTCGTGTTCGGGATTCGAACGAATCGATAATTAATTGTGAATTTTAATACAAGACTCAAAATGTGCCGCTGGCTCTTATCGGCCGGGTAACGGCACACCCAGTTAGCCAGCTTGACCTCATTCCGTTTTCTGTTGGCAATATAATTCCTTTAATGTCTTCAACTCTTCTATTAGCGCTTTATTTTGGTTTTCAAGGACTGCAACTCTGTTTTCAAGGCACTTGATGTACTCCTTTTTCTTTCTGCGGCATTCCCTAGCGGCTTCTCGGTTTTTCATTAGTCGTAGTTCTCGTTTGCGCGTTTGGTCTTCTAGTATGGGACCTACAAAGTCAGTACGTTTATTCATTTTAATTTTTACAAATACCTAATAATTGTATGTTTTTAAAGTTGTAATTATTTACAGGTTACGACACTAACCCGGTACATAGAATTGTCCATCTTGATTCGCTGCATACTGCACTATGGCTCCGCCCCCCGCCGCTCCGGACACGGCCAACGTGTGCAATCCGCTGTCAGTTTGTATAGTTCCAGCTGGAATGACTATACAGAAATAATCATTAGTAAAATCTGAATGCCAAATCGTTTGTTTGTAGATTATGACACTACATAGTGTTTGTTACTTTTTGGGGAAAATGCAAAGACTTTCTAACTAGACGTGTATACAATGCAGACGATAGCCATAGACCAGTCGCATTATAACAATAGTCCATCTATTTATGAACGATGGACGATTCTTCACTGATTTATGGAGTATTTTAAGAGATCTAAGTGGAATTTAATTGTACTGAATCGAAACAATCCCGTTCTAGAAGAAATCGTAAACAAAAGCACATTAACTGCAGTATTTACCATTTTATTTTTTATTTCTTTTATTTCGAGCCATAAAGCTCTCAGATCATTACTTGTACTAACAGAGGCCAGCGACAGCTATCACTCTTACGAAAGTACAAGATCAACAGTACAGTTAATTTTACATTAAACTAGTTGTCGCGTGTTACGAACCATTCAACAGGCAATAACATATTCCGTGCAAAAGAACCTGCTCTAAAAACTGAATTACATTATGTATTTTTTGTGTTAAAAAGACACCGAAAGCATATTGGTCACAAAAGTACAATGTTACACGCGACCTGCATACATACATACGTGCATACGTACATATCCTCTATTTTATAATGGTATTACTCGTAAATAATGCAGTAATCTGTATCGCACTTAAATTAAGAAATTTTTAAAACGCTAATCTGTTGACCATAACCGTACTACTTACAATTTTTTTCATTTTGCGATTTTTTATTGCGTGCTTTTAAGACTTTAATTTCTATTTCTTATCGTAATAATGATTTTGTAAATTAAGGTGAAACCCAACAACAGTAGTGTTCGGTGTTCCCTTTAATATCCTAAGTATTGTCGCAAATTCTGAGAAGAAGAATTCAACAAATTGACACTACTGCGGACAGATTGAAGTCCGCTGCGAAATCTACGTTGTGGTCTCTGGGCTCGTAATCGCTTTATGAGATGGAAGCGTGAGCTTCGTCTGTGAGCGACAAATGTTTACAGATAAGTGAGCACTTTTCTGTTGAAGGTTCTTTAGTTTAATGGATACTAATTTTGTAAGCCCTATCTCCTGAGGATGAGTGTTTGGATTGTCTCAGTAACTATTTGAAACATTATTAATTTTATGAAATAATATACAACTTTAAGTACAAATTAGAAATTTTAAACGAGTAAGACTCTAATATAAAGTAGCTTTGTTATTTAACAACAAATTTATTTGTTGGTATGTTCGTTTGTTAGTCTTCGTTCTCGTTCATGCGCAGTACATCTAATTGAGTGAAACTTTTTTCTTTCTCTTAATTTATATTGCGAGCCGACTTAACCTAATAGGTGTATGACTCTAATAAAGAATAAAAAAAAATATATATATATATATATTGCATACAAAAAGTACAATTATAAAAAAAATCATACAATTGTTGGTATTACGCACAATCACTAAACGTTAAAAAAATGCATATAAAATTAAAAGCAGATGTTCCTTGTTTTGTCATACAACTTTGACAAGGAAAAAAAATTTTTTTTTAATTAAGTGCCTGACTCGAATAGTCTTTCATTAATGCACCTCCCTGACTGCTGCCGTTATTGATATCAGAATCCCTGATAAACATGAGCACTACGATTCATACATTCTAACTCGACGCAGAAGGGATTGCTGGCAAAGTGTTAATTGTCAATCGGTCTTAGGACCGCATAAGATTAAGGTTAAGACTTTTTTTTGTCCTACCTAAGCTGATGGTCTAGAGAGACCATATCAGCGTAACCTTAACTAGTAGGTGAGCTCATGGGGCTCAAACCTGACGATGTTGCTAACACGAACCCTAGCAAGAGCCGTGCTTGAGAAGCGTGCACTGAGAAGATCCGGCGAGAAACTCAGTGAGCTGGGTTTGTGGGTTAATTTACTCGCCGAGCCCTTCGTCGCAAGCGACGGGTTCGACGAGAACGGTAACCTGTGCTTGAAGTGCCTAAAAGAACCGATAGTGGATCGGGAGGATACGAAATGACGTGTTTTGGGCGACGTCGACTATTTACCATTTGATCCGCAGGATCGGCTATGTAGTTTCCGGCAGGCATGATGATTTCTAAATCCAATAAAAAGAGACAAAACATAGTATAAATAATAAAATTCCCTACTATGTACGTTACGCAATGTTTATTAATAAAGCCCTTTGTTTTGTATTAAATTCTCAAGATCGGTGATTCACAAATCTAACTATGAATCATAAATTTGATTCATCAAATTAACTTATTTTATGTTTTTATGTATTGATTAACTTTTAACTCTTTGAGGTGCAGTGTTCATACGTATTGAACATATTAATATAGTCTTACATTACATTAGCCTTAGGACAGCAGCCCTCGTCCGGTTACGCTGATATAGCCTTCAAGGCTATCAGCTTACTGAGCTAAGGTAGGAAAAAAAAAGGCAGCAAATGGTTAATAAAATTTAAAGAATTTGCTTTTTTTTATTTTCTTAAGTTTATTCGTTGATTTAAAGAAACAATAAAATTTATTATAACTTAAAACCAAAATTCATATTATGTATACGCAATATAATTTAAAATATCAAGAATCAAAATTTAGTACAAAGAAATACGCATTTCGAGACATTACGTCATTGTATGTCGTCGACCGGTTACGTCATCGGACCGGCTGGAATAACAAACAAGGCTTCGCGGTTTTCTAAATGACTTAGTTACATGTTTTGTTCGACATGTATTTTCAACATTTTATATTTAATTGTAATTGGCAGAAAACCCGAAAATAGTATAGACGCCGATGTTAGTTAACGTTTCAATGATTTAAACACACAACTAGTCACTACAAAAAAAAAACAAATATGGTCGGTTTATTATCATGTGATATTAATAAAATTATGACTATTGTGTGAATATGAAATTTAACTAAACACACCTTTCCAAATTATGTAAAAAAACAACACAGTTGCTCAACAAGTTTACATCGTCATCAAAATTTTATTCGAATTAGGTACATTCTGTCGATTGTTGCAAACCTTATTGATTTTAGAATTAACAAATTTGAATATCTTGAATATTCTATCTTTGATTTGTATTTTGATTATATATCGAATGTGCTAAGCTATAACTTGTTAACCAAAGGGTCACAACACATAAAACCAATTCAAGTCTTAACGACTCACAAAGTTTAATGATCTCAGAAAAATGGTTGGAAACGTTTGAAAAATGATCACTCCTAAAGGTGGTTAGGCGCCTAATTTCAATGGTCAGTTACTATGAGGTGTCGTAAGTAGTTAGTGACACATGTTGCACACAGAAACATATATTGTCCACGATGGTACATTTAACTGACCTGGTGCAAAAGATAAAGAAGGTGACAGCGACACTTCAGTCTCACATCCTGGTCTAGATCCCATGCGATTGTCTGCAACGTTATTAGCATCTTATATTTGGATTGCTATCTAGTTCAATATCGAAGACCTCTGTTACCTCCGTACTAAATCATATTTAATGCTAGTTGCATTGAAAAGAATAATCGGACATTAAACACAGCAAAGATTATTTTTATGTTGAAATCATGAATTTCGAATAAGTTTAACGGCACAGTTTTCACTCTCATTAATTTTGCAATTTAATTATACTATTTCAATTTAATTTTATTATTTTTGCAGTAAACAGGCCCTGTATTATTTATATTGTTCATTAGGTGAACCGATAGTCGAACCCGAACGCGATTGTTGTAAGTTTGTATATAGGTCTATTCTCAGTCTTACACGATTTACACAATAATTAGTGGACGCGCGGGAACTAAGGTATCGAAGGGACGCAGAGCAAGCACCTCTAACAGCAGTTTTCGCGTTATATTTCTTGTAGCACACGGCCTACCTGTTGTTCAGCGGTTAGCGGACCCCAAAGACAGGCCATCCAACTGAGACATGAAACTTTGTCTCAATTGAATAGTGTAATCGATACTACTGAACGGTCGGTTCGTTCTTTTGTCATCTATTTTATGTATATGTGAGAACGTTCAATTCGTTCCTTGTCGTCTGGTTCATGTCAGTCTTTTAGGAAGTCAAAAGAAGTACTGGCTGCTGCTAGTCACGTGCGTCCTCGTTCCATTTCTCTCTTTATTTTTGAATTCTTGTCAAGTGTCTATCTGAGTCTGTGTCTATGTCTAGTCGTTGTAGGTCTTATGTCCTGTCAAAAAGGTTGCACGCCACGACAACTACCCTTCAAATCGTTCTGCATTCTTCAAACTGCGTTCCGTGTTACTGCTTTGCGGCTGAAATAGGCAGGGTATTGGTACGTGCTCGTGCGGCGCTACAAAAAACTAGTAATCATGCAAATTATAATGATTCCGGGTTCGATTTTTCTATACACGATGCTATTTCTTTATCGTGGAAGTAATTCCTGAACATATGTTAAGTACGTATATCATTAGAATGATTGGTAACTGGTTGCTAATTGGCTGGTTGGAAATTGAAGACCGACACAGTCGCATCACTCGATAGGAGATATACATCAGGCGTCGTAACGTTTCGTTTTTAAAGACACGTCCTTAAAATGTGAACTCAAAACAAATATAATAAATATTAAAAAAAGAAATGAATTAATCGCCAATTCATGTTACTAGTCATCTGGTGATGAATGTTATTTTCTGACTATGGAGTGATGCAGAGTATTTTACAATCAATTTATTTATTTTGTAGGTAACTTAATTATCATTTTATAATGGTTAGTAATTTTTTAATTATAATAATCCAGTAAAGTTTATACTCAGTATTATGAAAATTAATTTTCACTTTTTATTTCGGCTACAAGAGTGGAAAAGTATAAAAAGTTCATAGTACCTATAAAAAGGTCAATAACCATTTCTATGCTATTATTTATTTCAAGCAATTCATGTACAATCTTACATATTATTATATTCCCCGTGGACGGTAATCGTGCCAGATTTTAATTTGTTTTACGGTCTATGCTAGTTTCATTTTAATAAAATTATATAATTTAGAAGTAGATGAAACTTAGACTACGATTAAGACTGCTATTTGCAAATACCTTAGTATTATTATCCTGAATGTAAAAAAGTTTCAACTCAATCAGATCATTTGGAACAAAAAAAAAACTTGCATACTTATACAATGAAGATATTTTTATTTAGTATCAAGATATTATTTCGTTAATTATTTTTATTTTGAGAGCTAAATTGGTTAAATTTGTAAGTTGTATTAATGAACAAGATTTCCTACCAGAGTAATGTTTGAAAGTAAAAATTATTAAACTCAAATTATTCAAGTTTTATTTTTGGATACAAATGGAATGACATTAAATTTAAAGTTTTCAATTTATTGGTCTTTCAGGAGTTTTTTTTAAATTATTTCATTAATGACACAATAAAAGTGAAAAGTATCGTTGTCTAAATGGACTGACCGATTGCCCAACAATTGCAAAAGAAGAAACGGTTACAGCTTACTTCAAGCGTTTTGGTTAGCTTCACATTTAAAAACTTACTGAACAAAATTTGTAGATCATATATTATTTTTTATATACTGTACATACACATGTGTGGAAATTGACAAAGAGTATTAACGAAACTATTATATTTTACTTGTAATTGTATTTTTTTTATCTACATTAACAATTAATAGAGGTGCTAACTCCACTAATGAGTGAAGTTAAATCCTCACCTCACCTCCAAATTTAATGCATTAAGAATTTAGCCAGGCTCAAAATATATAATAATAAGAGAATTAGATTGTAATATATATAAAAAGCCTAATGATATCTTAAGTCAGAGAAATCAGTTTCGTCTTAAATACAAGAATTGGTATCTTTAAGCTACTGCCAGTAATTTCCACCACTTTAAGTAATATCTTGGAGCTCCACAGTGGGAGTGACTTGGTTCTGGCTTTGGTTTTTCTGATATCAATAAACAGCATATAAAACCCTCTTTAATTTTAAATTTGGAATACCATGAGCCCTCACATGGGTATCAGTATTGTACCTATTTCTAGTGAAAAATAATAATGTGTCCGGTTTGACCAAAGGTGGTCATTGTATTAATGCAAAATATTGAACATCATAATCCAATCTCATTCACATTGCAGTTTCTATGAGCTCCAGTTGTCGTTTTATAATATGTAGGCCTTGAGCAAAGTAATGTCAGCAGACAACCAAGGAGGTGGACTGACGATATGGTCAAAATAGCTAGTAAGTACTGGATGTAGATGGAGAAAGGCAAGAGACTGAAGGGAATTGAGTGCATGTGAAGAGAACTACACTCAGTATTAAGTGGACATGGGTTGAAAAAGAGGGGTTGTGGGCCCATCTTAGTATAGAAATATTACTACTAGCTTTTTCGGTGCTATGAAACATTAGTACTAGCGACAATTAACTGTGCCAATTTAGTAGCATATTGATTGATAATAACCAATTTTAATTAAAAATATTTAGTCATTGTGATCAAATTATGATTATTATTGAAAGACAAAATATGACATTGTTATCATAATTATTGCATCTTCATTACTACTGCAGTATTATTAACAGCAATACATTTGATAAATTAGTGCTTTTTCCATATTATTACATTGGTAGCTGATCCAATGACAAAAAATGTAATGATTGATTTAGGTGAATCAAGTTTGCATAATTTATTATTGAGCAGACTATTATTCGCACAATGCACAGCACTACATCTATCACAAGTCTTTATTATACACCAAAACAGTAAACATAGAAACTGTACCTGCAATTTCTGCTCCTCCAAGGTCATTTAAAATTTTTCGATAAGACGGACGTCTAGTCAACATTTCTCTATATTTACGTTTGGGACTTTCATCACCACTGCCACAGCTTTCATCACTACATGACTGACCTTGTGTATTCACAAGTGTATTAGGTTCTGGTTTTATCTAAAATAAGAAATAGGAATAAAAAAAATTTGAAACTTTTGTCTGTTTTAGATATTTAGTATGATTTTATGAAAATTTACAATTGAACCATACTCTAGTTATTGCTTATTTTGGTCATTAAATATGCTATAAAGTTTGATTTCAAAAAATGTTTTTATCCTAACCAAAAAATTAGGCAATGATGGCTTTCCTCAACACTATTGAGTGAATTACTGTAAAGATTAGAGAATATTTAATTTACCTGTAACGTTTGTAATGTCCCTTGCGTAGTGTGTATTACAGAACTGGGTTTACTAACAAGTATAACATTTCCCTTTGGTATCTGTACAGATTGGATATTGGATGCTGTTTGTATCACTGATTGTTGATTAGGTTGAATAACAGACTGCACCTGCAAAAAATTTAAATGATTTATATGTACTATCTAGTCTTAATATTTGTAAACAAAACAAACAGTTTACTGATATTATTGAAAAGGTCCCCTTTTAACTATAATATTAAAATTTTATATTAATTTGATTCACTCAACAATACATATAGATGGAATTCACACCTGTGCAGAGGGAGCCTGACTGGGTAGAGTAAGTTGTACTATACTGGTGACAACATGAGGAGTGGAACCCGGTGTCGAAGAGCTCGCGCTGGCCAGTGGATCCGTCGTGCCAGCACCGCCTGTGGTGCCGTTCTCTTCAACCATCCCTTCCATGCCAACTAAGGTCACCTAAAATTCAAGGTCAACTCTCTATGCATTCTTCATTACTAGGTTTTTATGCGTATTGCAAAACCAATTTGTTTAGCTTGGCTCTATCGTTGCAAGGTTGTTCACGGGATATCCTAAAACGGCATCATCACGTCATAGCCAAAACGCGGTATTTCTTAACAACGCGTTTCATGTAAATGACACAGATTATCTCTGTGTTTGGAACATTTTGAGTGATTTTATCATCATATGGAACATACATTATTTGCGATTCCAAATATATGCGACCGTGACAGGTCGCAAGTTTAGTCTTCACAAGCACTCACCAGTTACGTATTCCTCGTCACCGTCTATGCTGCGTCCGGAGTGGGTGAACGGGAAGGTACGTAGTAGCCACGTCAACTGCGAGAAGACTCGTCACTGGCGGAGACCTATGATCTTGTATGCGTCATCACAATATGGCCGAATTCTTTAACTGGATAGCGCATGCGTTAAAAATTCTCAATTTACAATAACTGTCAGTAATGGATGTTATAAACTTTGAAATTACAATAAAAAATTGTGTTCATAATATGTCTAGGTACATAATCATTGTTTTCGTTTTTTGATTATCATCACTTACACGACATTTATGCATGTTAAAAATATTGTACAAGAAAAAATATTTTTAACTGTCCATATTTTTTTAAATTTCGCAAACAACTTAGTCCATAAATAATCAATGAATTTTAAAATAAATAATGAACCAAAGAAAACACCATTTTGGAGTAACCAGTTATAGTGATTATATACTCTTTGGGAGTAACTTTCTGTGTTGAAGCAATTTTATACTCCCTAAATCCTATGTGGTATATGATGACGTCAGTCACGTGGCTGCATATGCAAGCTACTTTTGCCTACATTGTATCTTCTTATTGTGTCACATATTGCAAGTGTCACGACTTTTTCAATGTAACTGTCACAAAACAAAACTCAAAATCAAACATATTTTTTTTTTTTTTTTTTTTTTCCTTTATGGCAATAGTTTTAACTTTATGCCAGTTTCAAGTGAAAGGTAGGGAAACTACCCGCGACAAAGTCATCAAAAGGAAACAAAAGGATAAGCTAGTTAAAAACAAGACATGAAAAATAATTAATAAAAATAAATTAAATATATTAAATAATAAATAAACATATTAGAGATCTGAAGAGGAGGAAGTCTGCGGCTAAGACTAAGTATAAGTTGCGCCCAACCGAGTTTAACCGAACACGTTATGTTAAGATCAGAAATCGTTGCAATATGGTGTGTAGAGACGCTCAAAGACGTCACATTCATGATTCCGTTAAAGTTGAGGATCCAGCAAAAGTCTGGAAATTTCTAAGGTCATTAGGAGTTGGTAAATCTCGTCAAGAGTGTAATTCTACAAACATTAACATTGATCAGATGAACATTTTCTTTACTTCTTCGTCTTTATTAGATGACGTTGTTAAGTCATCTACCATTAATTCTCTTTCTAACATTACCGCTCCTGACCATTCTTCTTTTAAATTTCGTCAATTCACAGCTTGTGATGTTCGAAGGAGTATCCTTTCTATAGCGTCCAATGCTATCGGAACAGATAGTATAAGTCGTAATATGGTCATCCCATTAGTTGATATCCTGCTTCCTATTCTTTGCCACATCCTTAATTTTTCAATTTCCAACTGTGTGTTTCCTTCTGTTTGGAAAGAAGCACAGATAATACCTCTGCCAAAAAAACCTAACCCTAAATCCTTTTCCGACTATCGACCTATATCCATTCTTCCTTTCCTATCTAAAGTCCTCGAACGCCTTATCCATAACCAGTTGAGTTCGTTCCTTAATAGTCATGATCTCCTGAACCCCTTTCAGTCCGGTTTTCGTCCTGGCCATAGTACAGTCACTGCTCTGGTAAAAATCACCGACGACATACGTCTGGGTATGGAAAACGGTCAGTTAACTGTGTTGACACTGCTGGACTTCAGCAATGCATTCAATACGGTTGATTTTGACATACTACTTGCCGTTCTTCGCTCCTTCAACATATCTCCAACTGTGATTGAATGGTTTCGTAATTACCTGTACGGACGCCGACAGTGTGTTCGCCTTGGTGAATCGATTTCATCTTGGTGCAATACATCTGCCGGAGTGCCTCAGGGTGGCGTTTTATCTCCTCTTTTGTTTTCTCTTTTCATTAATTCAATATCTTGTAATCTCACTTCGTCCTACCACCTTTATGCAGACGATCTTCAGCTGTATTGTCAAGCTCCACTTCCTCAGTTACATGATGCTATTCGAACTATGAATAGCGACTTACGCGTCTTATCTGAGTGGAGTAACGCGTACGGCCTTAAACTGAATCCAACAAAAACGCAGTGTATAATTGTTGGCAGCCAAAGGACATGCAGTAAGATAGAGTGGACACATCTTCCCCAATTGTCTCTTGACGGGATAAACATCCCGTTTAGTGACACCGTTAAAAATCTTGGTGTTATCATTGACCGCAGTTTGTCATGGGGACCACAACTGGTGTCAGTCAGTCGCAAACTATTTTCCTCTGCAGGTTCCTTACGTAGGTTGCGTAATTTTCTTCCAACATCTACTAAAATTGCACTTGCACAGTCTCTGTTACTCCCCATTATTGATTATGCCGACGCCAGCTATCTTGATCTAACCGAGGCCCAGCTAAATAAACTTGAGCGGCTTCAAAATTTTATCATAAGGTTTATATTTGGTTTACGCAAATATGACCACGTCTCTGAGTATCGAGTTAAGCTCAAGTGGCTTCCTATTCGTTATCGCCGGAATGTTCATATATTGTCTCTTCTTTACAGTGTCCTGTTTAATTCCTCGTCCCCGCGCTACCTTCAGGAACGTTTTGATTTCCTACATACTGCAAGCTCTCATTCACTCAGGTCATCGGAGAATTTAATGCTGAAGTTTCCGGCTCACGGGACGTCATTTTATGACCATTCCTTTGCGGTTGAGGCTGTCCGTTTATGGAATGCGTTACCCTTAAGCGTTAAACTATCTTCCTCGCCGGAAATTTTCAAGTCCAGATTGAAATCGCACTACTTTGCTTCTATGATATAACTGTATAAGTTCCTACTTCTTTTGTATTTTATCTTGTATATTTTTAGTATTTATTTGTATTTAATCGTATGTAAGTTTATCTTATATGGTATTTATTTTTCACATGTGTATTTAAGTATATATTTTTATGTAAGTTTATTAAGATATAGCACCGTCCAGTTAACTTATTCCTCTCCCTGCAAGGTTGCCTGGAAGAGATCGCTTTCAGCGATAAGGCCGCCGATTTATATACCGACTTTTGTTTTGTTACTTTACTGTGTACATATTAAGGTGTTATATAAATAAAGAGTTATTATTATTATTATTATTATTATTATATTAAATCTTAATATTATTATTGATTATGAAAGAGGATAATACATTATAATACAATAAAGGATAAAGCAAAAGGCAGGAGATTTTAGTCGGAAACGGAACCTGTAGTAATTGTAAGGAATTCATAAAGGAGGTGCGGTCATATTGGGAACAAGAAAAGAAAATATGGTCGAGATCACCAATATCTTCTCCACACTCACAAATATTGCTATCAACAATACGAAGCCTTGCTAAATGATGAGGTGTACATACATGTCCTAAACGCATTCTGGAAATGATAGAAGTGACAATTTTAGAACTTTTAGCTTTAAAGAACCATGGTTTACTGGAAATCGTGGGTTGAATTTCAGCATAAAGTTTGCCTTTGAACTTGCTGCTTCTCAACCAAACATCATTCCATGACTCCCAAAGATAGGTTTTGGGAAGAGCAGTCAAATCATGACAATAATTAATGTATGGGACTATGTCTCCATCCTTTATAGCTTCTTTGGCAAGCTGATCGGCTTTCTCGTTCCCTTTAATCCCACAGTGACTTGGAATCCATGCAAAGATAATGGTGTGATTTCTTTGAGAACATATCAAAAGCTTATCACGTATTTCGCAAATAATAGGATACCAAGGTTTCATTTGGAATGGAAATTTTTCAATAGTTCGTAGTGCACTTTTTGAGTCGGAAAATATGATTGTTCTTTTAGATTTTAATAAAATAACTAGTTCTACAGCTTTTAAAAGAGCAAAACACTCTCCAGTAAAAACAGAGGATTCAGGAGGAAGTTTAATCTTTTGTATTATTTTATGTTGCCAATGAACTAGACCGACTCCAACACAATCATCAATAGAGATTTTAGAGGCATCTGTAAAAATATAATCACATCCACTCCAATTTTGTTCCTCAACGCTACTCATGAAACGAATATTTGTCTCCAGAATATCTTGTTTACCGACACCTATATCATATCTTATATCCGGAGCTAGAATTAAAGAATTGAATTGTGTCATAAATATGGATAATGATGGAGATCGATGAATGTGGCTGTGTATTGTTAAAAATTTACGAAAGCTTTTTATTAGACATGGTAACGATTTGTGACGCCAATAACGGGATGTCTGAATAATATTGTTCAATTCATGCAGTTTTCCATGAAGAGTATGGTCAGAAAACTGCATAGATTTGAACAAGTATCGATCGCTTAGAAATTGCCTTCTTAATTTTAAAGGAGGATCGCAGCATTCTACTTGTAATGCATTGGTTGGGCAAGATTTCATCACTCCTGTCACAATTCTCAAAGCTTTTGACTGAATGACATCAAGTTTTTTACTCCCCAAGACACTTCCACCATCTAATAGAAATGTGCCATAATCTAGAACAGATCTTACAAGAGCGTTATACACAAGTTTCATAGAAAACGGATGAGCACCCCACCATACACCTGAGAGGCATTTCATGATATTAAGTAGCTGTGCACACTTCATATCAATATGTTCATAATGGGCAAGTCCAGACAATTTTGAATCTAATATAACTCCTAAAAATTTAATTTTTGTTTTATATGGCAAAGATTGACCATTGAAGGTCACATTTATGACAGGAGTTGTACGTTTTTTAGAAAATACGACTATTGAACTTTTGGATACGGATAAATTTAAGTCATTTTTAACCAACCACACATTTAAACTATTAAGTGAATTAGACATGAAATTGCAAGCGATATCTATAGATTTATTTACGGAATAAAAAAGCAGATCATCTGCATATTGTAGCACATTTATGTGGGAATATAAAGATGATTCTAAATCATATGTATAAATGTTATATAAAAGTGGGCTAAGTACTGAACCTTGGGGAAGGCCTTTAAAAACTGTACGCTTTAACTCAGTAGTATTACCGTCTTTCTGAACGACTAATGATATGTATCTGCAGGATAGTAAATTGATGATAAAATGTATTAATAATGTAGGAACCTGTAGCTCTAATAATTTGCGTTGTAAAATAGAAATGTTCACATTATCATAAGCGGCAGCGATGTCCAAAAAGGCAGCTACAATGTCTTCATCGCGCGAAAAAGCTAAGCGAATATCTGTGGTTAATATAGCTAAATTGTCTATTGTAGTAGACATGCGCAAAACATCACTTCCCAATGTAATGTGATATGACATCACTTTTACAGACAGGTGATATTACTCGAAAACATTACACATCACTCATAACATTACTCGGTGCGTTCAATAGATACTGTGACGACGAATACATTGTATCTATACACCCGAATCATTACTTAAGTGATGTGTTGATACACATCACTTAGGTAATGATTCGGGTGTGTCATTACAGTAGTGTATTACAATACAAAGTATGAACTTTGTATTGTAATACACTGTTATATTACTTGACAGAGATTGACTTACTTAATAATATAATCATTTTATTTTTTACTTAATATAATTTATTGTGGGATGAACGGATTTCATATGGCGACTTAGACTGCAAATTGAGCTCGACAATAATGTTAATTAATATATTATACGAGAGCAGTAGATGCATTGTTTCGGCGCGATATCTTCAAAGTGCATCCAAGGAGGACTGTACTTTCATTTAGACGCCGTTATTTCTTTCACTTATTAAACACGCATTAAAACAAATAATAAAACTATCTTCAAACAAGTGCTTAAGTAATTCAAATCAAACACAAAAATTAATATGAAATATTACTAAACAATTACGAGCGACTAGCGATTTTACAAAAGTTGCGAATAAAAAATTAAGTAACTACTTGCGGGGAACTACCGGCTGGCCGCATGAAAAATATAAACACAAATATAATAACCGGCAAACTTCTTGAGCATTTGTTGACGTAGTGGGGGTAAGTTTGCGCATGGTACACTCACGTGCAAAAACATTACTTACTCTGCGTCATAATGCTATTAAATTATTAAAATCAACATATGTATTTATTTATATATTTATTAGAACATCAACAAAACATATAGGTTAATAATTGTAATAATTTAATCTTGGGGTAAAATAGATATTCCTTCTATTAAGTCAAAACTAGAGCTGTTGCCAGGTCTTGGTTCAGTTGAAGCGAAGCTGGTATTTGTAATTTTTTTTTCGTTATCATAATCTTGACCATCATCATCATCACTGTTTTCATCACCCGAGTCGCTATCATCGTGATGACTCGAAATAGGGCTCATCGGCGTAGTTTACAACTCGGTCGATTCGGTCTTCTTTTTTGTCTATAATTAATTATTTTTTGAAGATATTCGATTCGTAGTAATCGAATGTTACTTTTTTCATTTACCAGCTTCCGATTATTTTCTGTTCTTTTTTTCCATCTGAAGCCTAGCTCTTTCATAATTCGTCGTAAGCTTCATTCCGAGCCATTAAAATTTATATCTTCTTTAAAATTTTCGAAGCCTTTCTACGGTACGGAGTTTCGCTGCTTGTTATGTAGTTATTATGATTACATCTTTTTATTACAGATTGAACGAAACTATCCATTCCGGTAACTTTCTTCTTCCCTGATCTTTTCTTACCCGGAGTCCGAAACACGACGAGCAAGCCAGAGCCTTTAGCTTCGTTAATAATGCACCTAACAGTACTCACTGATGTTTTTGTTGCTTCCGAAGTCTGTTTTACTTTTTCCATATCATTCTTCCCCTGTTTTATAATGAAGCAATATACGTCGTACACCAAATTTCTACTCTTTCTTTTAAGTACTACACCAGTTTGTCACGGCATAATGTATGTTTTATAAAAAATCAACAAACACTCAACAAATAGCAATGGCAACAAAGTCCACAAGCAATTATAACAAATAACTTAACGATTAATAACGATAGACTTTCCACTGTACGCAAGCGTACTTTTGGGAGCAAGCGGAATGAGGGCGCGGTGCGGGACGCAAGGTTCGACTGATCTACCAATAACGCGCTCGATACGATTTCCCCTGCCGTCGCGCCTCACCCTCACCACCAAAGTGATCTAAAATTCGGTTCTGCGCAGTCAAGGTCATTTGCTCAAGAAGTTTGCCGATTACTATACCTATATTAAAATTCAGACGTACCATAGGTATAAAAATGTACCTAGCGGCCAGGGCATACGGTTCAAAATCACTAGGAATAATTCCGTGTCTCTTGCTCATTTATTTTGCGTCGATCGGTCTGTCTCGCTCGCTCGGTTCCGTTCGTGTATTATGGAACATTACACGACAAAGAAAGAAACATGTTGGGTGATAGTGTGATGTTTGTTTCCTTCGCGTAATGTGTGATGTTGCATTACATCGTAGGGTAATATTACCCGAGTAATATCACTCGCATTACTTACACATGTCTATATTGTAGATTTTGACTTCCGGAAACCGTATTGACTATTGGCTATGAAATTATTGTTTTCAATAAACCATTCCAAACGATTCTTCACAAGATGTTCAGCAACCTTAGTTAAAACAGAGGACAGCGCAATAGGCCTATATGAGGCAACATCATTGGTAGGTTTGTTAGGTTTTTTAATCGCTATAACTTCTTGAGACTTCCATGTTTCAGGAATATTACCTGTGACCATGACTGAATTTATTAAATTTAAAAAATACAATAAAGCACTATTACCAAGATGAGATAAAAATGAGTACATAATACCATCCTGACCTGGAGATGAATCTTTAACATGTGAAAGCACACCTTTTAATTCATGTAGTGAAAAAGGAGAGTTTAAAGAGGAAGAGTCATCTGTCAAAGATGATTCTAAAGGAAAGTAGATCGATTCATCAACTGATGGAGGAGCTAATCTGTCTAAAAAGGCATTTGTTAAAGAAGGGGGAAGTGAAGATGATGATAAAGATTCTTTGAAAGCAGACCGAAATCGTTTAATACTGCGCCAAACTTCTGTAGGGCACGTAGAAGGAGATAAAGAAGTACAAAATGTTTTCCAGCCTTCCTGCTTTTTATCTCTGAGGAATTTACGTGTAATACAAATAACTTCATTGAGCATATCTAAGTTTTCATTGGACATGTCCTCAGCATAGACTCTCTCAGCTACCTTTCTTTTACTTACAGCATCCATACATTCTCTATCCCACCATGGAGGATATGGAATCTTATTAGATGGATTTCGTTTAACAGAAAAAATCTGATCGGCAGATTCTATTAAACATGTAGCCAAAGCTCTAGAAGAATTGGTCTCACCACCGCTAACTAATTCAGGCAAATCTTTTATTTTAGATTCGACAAGGTTCTTAAATGCAGACCAATCAGCATTATTTAATTTATATTTCACACGAGGTTCTCGTTTTTGATAAGGAGGGCGTCTAATAGGAGAGGATATGATAATCGGGAAATGATCACTGCCAAAAGTAGATGATGAGGTGTACCAAGAATGAGAAGAAGCAAGATCTGGAGTACAAATTGATAAGTCAACTGCACTAGGCTTCTCATTAGGCTTTGTGCGTCTGGTTGGTGAGCCAGTATTAAGTAAACACAAGTTTTGTAAATCTAATATTTCTACTAAATGTACACCATTGGTGTCAGTGGTGCCACAACCAAACATTTGGTGATGACAGTTAAAGTCACCTAATAGTAGGAATGGATCACTAAGAGAAGAGAGTAAATTATTAAAGTAAATTATTAATGCTATTGAGAATAATAAAAGAGGAACGAGCGAGATAAATGGAAACTATAGAAATATTATAAATTTTGATGCCGACAATATTAATGGCATCATTAGAGATTAATGAAGAAAACGATATTCTAGAAAAATCAATTGAGTTCCTGACGAGTAATGCTACACCACCATAGCCATCGTATCTATCATCACGTAAGCAGGTATATCCAGGGACCTTAAATAGGTATCCTGGCTTTAACCACGTCTCGGATAATGCGACAACAACAGGAGAATGTTTATTTAACAAATATATTAAATCATGTTTCTTTGGAACAATACTCCTGCAATTCCATTGAATTATTTTGCAATCCATTATTTTTATTAACATTAATTGATTTTATTTTTTCATTAATAGAGGCAACGTGGGACGGTTTTAGTAAGTTTGAGTTTATTAAAGTACTTAATAAAGCTAGTATCATTTCTAAGACATCAGACTTTTCTTCCTCTTTACTTTTATCTACTAGAGCACAGCCATTTTTAGGCTCTGAAACCTGGAAATCTTTTAATAAATTTTTATGAACAACACGATCATAACCATATTGATGCTTAGGAGGAGAGCGAGGTTTTAAAAATACTGTCTTTTTATAAGATGAATTAGTAAAATTGTTACGAGATGCAGACTTCGGTGTGGGAACATATGCAGGTTTCGGTACTTCTGGAATTGTTGAGCTTAGTGCATCTGCGTATGAAGGCTTAACAGAAGGAAAACATTTACTAGCTTCTGCGTAAGACATGCAGCTCTGAGCCATTTTAAGTTTGATTTCTGTCTGTCTCACAAACTCTGGACATGACTTGTCTATCGCTGAATGAGACCCTTCAACTTTACACATTACACAGTATAGAGGATCTTCATCTGACCTGTCACATGAGACACCTGCATGTTGACCTCCACAGTTATAACATATTGGAGTCTTAGAACGACATTGTACTTTGGTATGACCATAACGACAGCATTTATAGCATTGTATTGTAGGAAAAATATATATCTCTACTGGAAGAGCATTATAGCACATAAAAATCCGTTTTGGTAAAACTTGCCCATCAAACGTTATTACAACGGATTCAGAGGGTTTCCAAGAAACCGAGTCATTAATTTTCACCTTGCGATTCAAACGTCTTATTTTAAGTATTTTGCCGCAGCCTATAGGAACGGATACATTTCGTTGAACTTCCTCTACACTCCAATCTACAGGGACCCCACGAACTAGCCCCATTCTTGTTATGTTGAAAGTCGGAATGAAGGCTTTTAACTTTTTCGTTTCTAAAAGATTGCAGTTAAGAAAGTTATTGGCGTCTTTGTAATCGGAAAAGCCAACTACGCACCTATTTCTTCCTATACGCTTTACACTACCGGGAATAATATTTTCAAATTTGTTCTGCTTTAAAAAATTGCCGAAAGTTATAGGATGGAGAACGGTCCCGTCATCAGGTGAACTTTGTATACGTTGAACGTGTATCAAATAAGGGGAAACATCAGTAAGAACATATTCAGTCCGGCCGATCCAACGGGAGTCTGTATTGGTTACTGTAGTTTTCGTGTTATTTGAATTTCCCGCGTTAGAGTCTTGAGAGATATTTGAATTTCCTGCGTTAGAGTCTTGAGAGATATTTGAATTTTCCGTATAAGATGTTGATGGTTGAGAGGACGTTTTATGTGAGTTAATATTATTTTGCGAGTGTGAAGATGACGTCGATTGAGATATAGGTTTAGAATTTTTAGAAGTAATCTTTTTTATTAAAATTGACTCATCTTCCATATTGCATAAACTTTCGCACTGACAGTAATCACCGCTAGAACCACCTTTCTTATTTCTCCTTTTCGTACACTGCCGACAAAGGCGTAGATAACGTGTTCGTTTACGACTTCCTTCACCTGTCTGAGATGATAACGAACAATCCGTATCCATTTTATCAAATTCATCTTGTGAAACAACAGTTACATATGATCCCACGGGGAGATTCAGGCCAACATAGCCATCATCCCCCCGATCGAGATCGGGGGGCTCGTTCATACAATATTTACAAAAATTACAAAAACTTACCAACTATACGATGACACTATACACAAATATGATACAAAGATTACATATATTACAAAAACTTACACTACCAGCTTATCCTACGCGTTTTAACTATAAAATTAAATTAAATTTTCACCACCGCGAAAAATACGTCTACCATAAACGAAGTTTCCCGCGCTTTTCTCAAACATATTTATTTTATAGAGGTAGGTACCTACCTACTATGAAGGGTAGAGGTAAGGAGAACCGTCTCATATGGGAGAAGCTTGAAAGTGTCCCACTTTCAACACTAAATAACAGTTCAAAAATCCTCCAGAATGGAGCTAGCATAGGCACAGGGTATGATATGAATTGAGCAGTTGTTACCTGATTGAAGTACGCTGAGTTAGGAAATTTAATGTATTTAATGACTAGAGTAGTTAGTGACAGTGTAATATACAAGACCTCACATGATTACGTAGTCCAAACTAATTTCGTCAATATAACCTAGAATTACTGCTGTGGTAAAACGCGGAGATATCGATTGCATTTTCTTATCAGCTTTAAGTAAAATACTTTTTGTGATTTTGTAGTGCTTAGAGTTCTTTCGTCCTTTTTTATTTCTCTATCTTATTTTAATAACTTTCAGCGCCGTTTTTTAAAATTTACCCGGCTGCTACTGTAACGCCTCCTTTATTTAGCAGATTTTAACGGACACTTTTTCACACGCAGAGACGGTTCTCCTTACTTCTACCCTCCATACTATCTACCTACAGTGGCAAGCTTAGACCTTCTAAATGTCGAGGGTAAGGAGCTTAATTTCTGTATAAAAAGTGTCTGTAGAGTAGCGACCCTGTAGCAATTTTATTTTTGATATCCGTATCTCACTCCGTTTTTAATTATTATTGCTACATTTGTATCACACTGATAAAAAATAGTTATATACAGTGACGCTATTATAATGGGTTTTCTCATCATACGAGACTACTTGTCGAACCGTTCGTTCCGATATCGAGTCGAGGGAACGCGATCCCGCCCCCGTCACGTCACAGCCGGAGTCCCGCAAGGGTCCGCCCTCTCCCCGTTATTATTCAATTTGTATATCAATGATATACCCCGGTCTCCGGAGACCCATCTAGCGCTCTTCGCCGATGACACCGCCATCTACTACTCGTGTAGGAAGAAGGCGTTGCTTCATCGGCGACTACAGACCGCAGCTACCACCATGGGACAGTGGTTCTGGAAGTGGCGCATCGACATCAACCCTACGAAAGCACAGCGGTGCTCTTCAAAAGGGGTCGCCCTCCGAACACCACGCTGAGCATCCCTCTCCCGTCTAGGCGCGTCGACACTTCTGCCTCCGCCATTCGCCCAATTATGATGTTCGACCAGCCCATACCGTGGGCCCCGAATATTTAGGCGTCACCCTCGACAGAAGGATGACATTCCGCCCTCATATTAAGACGGTACGCGACCGTGCCGCCTTCATTCTAGGACGTCTCTACCCGATGATATGCAAGCGAAGTAAAATGTCCCTTAGAAATAAGGTGACACTCTACAAAACTTGCATACGCCCCGTCATGACCCATGCAAGTGTAGTGTTCGCTCACGCGGCCCGCACTCACCTAAAATCATTTCAAATTATCCAATCCCGTTTTTGCAGGATAGCCGTCGGAGCCCCATGGTTCGTCAGGAACGTCGACCTCCATGACGACCTGGACTTAGAGTCCACCAGTAAGTGTATGCAGTCGGCGTCGATGCGCCACTTCGACAAAGCGGCACGACACGAGAACCCTCTCATCGTGGCCGCCGGTAACTACATTCCCGATCCCGCGGACAGAATGGAAAGCAGTCGACGTCGCCCAAAACACGTCATCTCGGATCCTCCCGATCCACTAACGGTGCTTCTAGGTACTTCAAGCACCGGTCACCGTTCTCGTCAAACCCGTCGCTTGCGACGAAGGGCTCGACGAGTAAATTAACTCTCAGACACAGCCCACTGAGTTTCTCGCCGGATCTTCTCAGTGGGTCGCGTTTCCGATCCGGTGGTAGATTCTGCGAAGCACGACTCTTGCTAGTAACCTTGCTTTAACCCAAGTATTTTATTTTATTATTACATTCTGTTATTATATGGAAAATTATAGGAAGAAAAATGAAATAAAGTTGATTAATACGAAACCAGAGGCGGATTTACCTATGGTGCAAGGTGTGCAAGGGAGCGTTGCGCCATTACCTAGTCAGGTCATAAGTATTGTCACACAGTAAAAACTTTTCTTTTAGAATGCTGGCCACAAAAAAGTTTATTGAATTCGAATTTCGAATTGTTCATGAAAATAAAAATGTATACTTTTAGAATTTTACTCATTTTTAAATATGGAGTGGACGCTTAAAGAAGACCGTGTTGCAGTTATTGCGTTGCATCGTTGCGGTTACGCGCCAATTCAAATTTTTAACATACTGAAAAATTTGAATATAACCAAAAGATTCGTTTATCGTACCATCAAACGATACAATGAAGACTCTAGTGTAGATGACAGGTCAAGAAGTGGTCGCCCTCGGCCTGTTAAGACTCCAGCAGTGATAAAAGCTGTGAAGGCGCGATTTCAAAGAAATCCCAAACGTAAGCAGAAACTGTTGGCCCTTCAGATGGGGTTAAGCAGAACCACGGTGAAAAGGGTGTTAAATGAAGACTTAGGGCTTCGGGCATATCGAAGAAAAACAGGACATCGTTTGAATGCTCGTCTAATGGACCGGAGACTGAAGAGATGCCGCGCTTTGTTGAAGCGGTACGCGGGAAAAAAATATCGGGAAATTCTTTTTTCGGATGAAAAAAATTTTACCGTAGAAGAGAGCTACAACAAACAAAATGATAAGGTGTACGCACACAGTAGTGAAGAAGCGAGCAACCGTATTCCGCGTGTCCAACGAAGTCATTTTCCATCCTCGCTCATGGTATGGTTGGGAGTTTCTTATTGGGGCTTAACAGAGGTACATTTTTGTGAGAAAGGTATAAAAACGAATGCAGTTGTGTATCAAAATACAGTCCTGACGAACCTTGTGGAACCTGTTTCTCATACCCTGTTCAATAACAGGCACTGGGTATTCCAACAAGATTCGGCGCCAGCTCATAGAGCGAAGAGCACACAAGACTGGCTGGCGGCGCGTGAAATCGACTTCATCCGGCACGAAGACTGGCCCTCCTCCAGTCCACATTTGAATCCGTTAGATTACAAGATATGGCAACACTTGGAGGAAAAGGCGTGCTCAAAGTCTCATCCCAATTTGGAGTCACTCAAGACATCCTTGATTAAGGCAGCCGCCGATATTGACATGGACCTCGTTCGTGCTGCGATAGACGACTGGCCGCGCAGATTGAAGGCCTGTATTCAAAATCACGGAGGTCATTTTGAATAAACTTTAGTGTCATAAGAATCTATGTTTTGTTAAGTTCATTTTGGTATATGAATGGTTACATAATGAATAAACTTGTTTCAATTATTTTACATTAAACATGTGACAGAATTTATGACCTGACTAGGTATGTGGCACCTCTACACTTTAAATGAACTTTTTACATTTGTACTTATTCCATTTTGACCGCGCGCTTACTAAAGGGCACTCGGGTACTGATTGCATACAGGCGCTTCACGCAATAGGGATGCCTTCTTTTTAAGACTGTAATCAATTGGTATGAAATTTATTGAAACGTGATGAGACGGAATGAAGTAATGTTGCAGTAAAATGGTAGTTGCAGGTTTGGGAAGAGCCTCTCTAGCTTCACGGCTTAGTCAGTTTGAAATCAGAAAAATGAAAAAAAGCCACTGGACGTAACTTCTCGGGATCCTCCAAAAAGTCCACTGAAAAATCTCAGTAAATGACCACCATTTTACTGAGATTATATTTCATCCCATATCATCTCATCTCATTTGATTTAATTTCATCCCAGTTGATTAATGTCTCAAATTAATCATCTTCATTTCATTTCATTTCATTTAAAGTTTTTCATAAAAATATTAATATAATTAAAATAAGGCATGACTTAAAAGTCTTAGCTACCAGGTCATAAAATCCCTTAAAAAAACTCTTTGGCGGGAACGCGATGAATGAAGTTGTGTGATTTGTTTTATTTTGTGTATTTAGTGTTTCTTCAGGTTTAAATTTGTAATAATGGTGGTTTATTGACTGTTTAGTATCTGTGAAAATGACCAAATGTGGGAAAATGAAACAAAGCCGCTGGAGGTAACTTCTCGGGGTCTTCCACAAAGTCCACTGGAAAAAACTCATTAAATTACCACCGTTTTACTGAGATTATATTTCATCCCAGTAGATCAATGTCTCAAATTATACATCTTCATTTCATTTCATTTTACTCTTATAATTTTTAATAAATATAAGAATATAAATTATAATAAGAGATGACCTAAAGGTCTTAGTTACCAGATCATAAACTTAAAAACATAATTTTTGTGTTTGTTGAAGCTGTTGTTGTTTTGTAAAATATGTACGGTACTGTAAAAAAATTAACTTTTTCTACATAATACACTTTGTTCCTAATTATTCATATCGGAGTACCGATTGTATTGCCTTCTATTAATAGTTCGGTCTCCGTAATTATTATCCAAAAATTATAAAATTAAAATAAAGTACACCTGAAATGGCACCGAGGGGAGCTTTTGATAATCAATATGATGATTATTCTCCAGATAGTGCCGCTAATGTTCTGGACGAATCTGGTGAACAGGTAAGTAAATACATTGATCTAAACAGCTTCTTTTACATCCCCTTGACCACCAGTTGGAATACAGTTTCACCAACTTTAAGAACCGGAAAGATATTCAGTACTTGCTGTTTTATAAATTTCATACAGAACATTAATGAAATGTTGTTAAATCAGTACAAATAACAGGGATGACAATAGAAGTCTTCAATACCGAGGTCTGCTTATAAATCTAGCTGCACTGTTGCTGTATGGAGCACAAATTATGTCTTATATAGTGATAAAAAATATACTAAGGAGGTAAAATTCCTAGAGCAGTTACTAATGTTTTTAGTAAAAATGTATCATATTTTAACTGTCAACGAGCATAATTTAAAATTGTTTGTATTAAAGTTGATAAGAAAATGAACCCAGGCAATTGAATTGTTTTGGCTGTTTACTTGTTTCCTAATTTGTCTGACTTAAAATAAGCAGATCTAGAAGCTACAATCAGAATTATAATTTTCTACGACCATGACTTTTTGCCCCATAGCATTTAAAGATTAAGACATGTATTTAGAAATATAATTGAATCTTGGATTTGGTATTCATATTGTAGTGTCTATGCGATTTAATAAGTTTAATATTAGATGGGCCATGGGTGATGTCTGCCAATCCATTTAATTGGACTGGGAGATATTGAAGCCAAAATGAATAATATCAACTTAAAATTAATTTTTGGAATAATCTCTACATAACCTGTATTTTCCAGATCAAATTGCTAGTCATTTCTGCCATTACTTATTGTGTTAATCGATAAATAATAATTATAGTAAATTACTGTTTTTAGATTTCGCAAAAATTTAAACTAAAATTAGAAAAGTTCAAGGCTGTAAAGTTACAAACTTTATTATCAAAAATAGAATCTGATATATTTTATGACCACACAGTGTATACAGGTTCTGCTGGTATGGCCTTATATTATTATACAAGCTCTTTGAAAATGAATGACCCCAGTAAAGAATTGCAGGTAAAAAATAACATCTACAGAATAAGGTATGTTAGAATGAACTAATTATTAATGCAGTGAGTCAATAAATGAGTAATGAAATAAATGAAAGAATGGGTGTAGAATTGAAATAAATCAAAGTAGATGAATGTATAATAATTACTTCCTTTAGTTTTATAGTCAAAAACTAAAAAGGCTCCCTTTTACGAAGGTTCCCTTCTAGGAAATGTTTTCTGATATGTTACATTCATTTTTTTAACAGACTATTGTAACTAATACTATAAATTTAATATTGTTATGTCACTATGAGTACATTATATTTTTTATGTAAAAATATTTCAGGCTGCTTTAAAATACATACATTTGGAAGAATTAAAAGGGAAAAGAATAAGTTTTCTCTGTGGAGACGCAGGTCCATTAGCTCTTGCAACTGTCATCTCGTATCGGCTAGGTAACAAGAGACCTGACAATTTACCTGATTACAAATCCTTAGCACAAAGGTATGAATGGTATTTTTATGAAATGAAACAGGATTTTGTGAAATGAGTAATTGTGACAGATTTTTTATTCCCAGGTTAATGAATTTAATTTCATTATTAAATGAAGCACCTGATGAGCTGTTGTATGGAAAATCAGGATACCTATATGCACTTTTATTTGTCAATAAGCACATTCCGGGAAAAGAAATTATTCCTGCTAATCACATTGAAAAGGTATGTCCTCAAAACAAGTTTATTTGTTCACAATCAATTCATTTTTTAATCAGTTTGTGGATCCGCCAATTGTTGTATATTGTGTCTACTCGAACATATATCTTCATTTTTGTTATTTACCACATACCCGCAAAACAGCCATTCATTCCAGGTAGAAGGTTAGGACAACTGTTGCACTATACAATTAGGATTTTGTTACCACACACACAGCCCACTAATATAGACAAAAAAAAACGTTAATATATTTTCTTCTTCTTCTTCTCTGTCGTTTCCTCATTGCTGAGGGTCGTGACCACCTTGGTCCAGTTTTTGCACCAGCTTTCTCCAATGCTGCCTGCATTCGGCCTGCTTAATGGCGCCCGGGACGCTGGTGTTTGTGGCCTCCTTGATAATGTCCGTCCACCTGGTTGGCAATCTTCCTCGACTTCTCTTTCCTTCCACGTGACCTACAACTATTAATTTTTCCAAGTTCTCGGGATTTTGTCGGGCCACGTGTCCGAAGTACTTGAGGAGACGCTGCATGCAGATTGTAGATAGACGGGTCTTGACGTTTAGCTCCTCGAGAATTGATTTATTTACTATATGCAATATTTTCCAGGTTATCAACAGTATTTTGAAATCTGGAAAACAACTGTCGCAGCAAACAAAATGTTCAAGTCCATTGTTGTGGCAATGGCATGATAAAATATATTTTGGTGCTGCTCACGGAATTGCTGGCATACTATATATGCTATTACAGGTAAGTGATTATTCGCCGACGTGTTTTTTTATTATTGCCCTTGTAGGCATACGGCCCACCAGATGGTGAGTGGTTAGTGGCGTTGCCCATGGACGTCAGCAATGCTAGGGGCACAACTAAAGTGCTGCCCACCTTAAATTAAATAAGTAAAGTTAAGTGTTTATCGGCGCCACGATCAGCGGGCCTGACAACACGTGGCCTGTTACTGCAAGACTGCGCTACACCTCTGGTGGCGCTCGGGAGAGATAGCTCGGTTTCCATTTGTGCGCTCCACCCACGCTAGGCTTTGCTGCGCCGTGTCCAAGTCACATACACAATCTTAGCACTCTGCCGTCGGCTCAGCTCGGACACGGTGCAGGCACTCTCCGGAGAAAACGTTCTCGGTCAACACCTGGACCAGTCGGTATATGAGGTGAAGTCGGAATGTGAGGTCAACTGTAGCTGTGGTTATTATCATTGATTCTTTATGAATTATTCACGCCCTTACTATCGTCATTTTGTTCATTAATGGCGCGACGCATAATACAGGGTGGCCCATAAGTCCTTTGAAAAGTAAAATTTGAATAAAACGAACAGGGCGCGCGTGAGCGGTGCAGGGGAAGCGGGGGGAGTAACTTCGGTTTCTGGGAATTTAGTCGCGATGGAGCGTTTTACCGGAGCGGACCGTGCGTTTTGTGTGCGCGAGTTTTATAAAAACGACAATTCGGCAACCGTTGCGGGGCGTAAATTTCGAGAACACAAAGGTTTACACAACTTTGACGACACTCCAACTCTTCAAACGATTAAGAACTGGGTTGCTAAGTTCGAGGAGACCGGTTCGACGTTAGATAAACCGCGGTTGGTTCGCCCAAGGACGTCACGTACGGAACAAAACATAGACACAGTGACACAGTCTATTCGCGAAAATCCGACACAGTCAACTCGTAAGCGCGCCAGAGCATTAAACGTATCCAGGACATCGTTACAACGGATTTTGAAGAAAGATTTACATATGCACCCTTACAAAATTCAGTTGGTTCAAGAATTAAAGGAAACTGACGGTATTCAAAGACAAAATTATGCGAATGAAATGTTGAATCGGTTTACTTCCTTCAATAACATAATGTTCTCTGACGAGGCTCATTTCCATCTTAACGGGCACGTTAGTAAACAAAATTGCCGCTATTGGAGCCCCATCAATCCAAAACTTAAGCATCAGAAGCCCTTACATAGTCCGAAAGTGACTGTTTGGGCCGCTATGTCAGCCCATGGTATCCTAGGGCCTTACTTCTTTGAGGATGGCAGAGGGCGCGCAGTTACTGTTACGTCGGAGCGATATGTGGCTATGATCGAAGAGTTTTTCATACCAGAATTGCAAAACTTTTCAGGCTTTAATGCCAGGACGTGGTTTCAACAGGATGGGGCCACTTCTCACACCTCTAACACTGCTATGCCCGTTATCCGTCAACTTTTTCCTGGCAAAGTTATCTCTAAGAGAGGAGACATTTCCTGGCCTCCACATAGTCCAGATCTGACCCCGATGGATTTTTTTTTGTGGGGCTACCTTAAGGCTAAAGTATACGACACAAACCCGCGGTCAATTGAGGCCCTAAAAGAAAACATCCGCAGAGAAATGACAAGCATTTCAGCAGTGACGTGCCGCGCAGTCATCGACAATTTTAGACGTCGTTTGCAAGAGTGCCGTGATCGCAACGGATTACATTTAGGAGATGTTATTTTCAAAAAATAATTCCCGTTTTTTAAGCTTTTTATGTAAATAAAAATTTAATTCATAATGTAATTAGTTTTATTTTAATAAAAAATTTTTCATATCAAAGGACTTATGGGCCACCCTGTACAATATAAATACACATTAACTATCGCTAATTACTTCAACTGTATTGCCTAATAATTTTGTTCCAGTAATTAAAATCTATTTGAGTATATTTAGTGTCAACTAAATAATATTCAAAATAAGATTTACGCATAGCATTTCGAGGTTCTGAAATTGTTGGCAAAGAATATTGTGAGCCCATAAGCGTCGTTACCAGCGTCATCTATTTTTGTTGTTGGGCTTATTGTTTCCAAGAAAGCCTTGGAAACAGTATGCAATAACGACGTTTTCTATCGTGTTTCTTTAAGTACTTTCCAAATGAATATAAAATCTTTCAATTTTTCTATGTTTAAGGCTCGCTTGTTCGTGAACATTGTCGAGATTCGACGATTCATAAAACCCACACTGGATTGGTTGTTGAGTCAACAGTTTCCGAGTGGAAATTTTCCGTCGTCTTTGAACAGTAGCAACGGAGACAAGTTGGTCCAGTGGTGTCATGGGGCTCCTGGTTTCGTGCCGTTATGCATATTAGCCTATCAGGTACTTGCTGTACTAAACTGTTACTTACACACTGTAAACAAATTAATAATGTCCTTCTCATCCTTCCGATTCCTGAGTTGCGTTCTCGCCCGCGGATATTTTATAAATATTGCTTAAAATTTACAGGTATTTGAAGATGAAAAATATTTAAAAATCGCTTTGCATTGTGGAGAGGTTATATGGCAACGTGGACTCTGTACAAAAGGTTACAGTCTTTGTCATGGAGTCAGTGGAAATGCCTACGCTTTCATTCAACTGTTTCAAGCCACTAAGGTATATATATATTTTATTGCTTAGATGGGTGGACGAGCTCACAGCACACCTGGTGTTAAGTGGTTACTGGAGCCCATAGATATCTACGACGTAAATGCGCCACCCACCTTGAGATATAAGTTCTAAGATCTCAGTATAGTTACAAGGGCTGCCCCACTCTTCAAACCGAAACGCATTACTGCCTCACCTAGAAATAGGCAGGGCGGTGGTACCTAACCCCGCGCGGACTCACAGGAGGTCCTACCACCAGTAATTACGCAAATTATAATTTGAAGGGTGATAGGCTATTTGGTTTAAGCGACATTTATCTTTGTAATTAAAGTTAAGTTTTATTTGGTATTAGCATCAATAGTTGGATGTTTTTAATTGAACTTCAATTAAGTTGACTCCATTCAAATAACTAAATAAGTTTTTTGTTATGGTGTTTTTTCCAAATTTTAAACTATAACTGGTTCTCGTGTAAAGTTACGAAAATGTTCAAACCAAATTGCCTTTCACTCATCGTTAAGATTGTTGTTTTCACGCTAGGAGTATAATAAATTTGTCTCATAAATTTTCAAATGACAGTGATGTCAAGTCGCGAATGTTCCATAGACCTATATAGTAGGGTCACGACATATTGTTCTATACGTACAATTGCTTATATAAATAGCACCCATTTTTAAGGCACACACATAAACATATCTATCTCGTTCTTACTCAGCACTTTAACTCGCAGGAAAACAATATAACAGTATTTCAGTGCGTACATAAAATGAAACATGAATATACGTAAATGTCTCCGTCTCCGTCTAATGAGGCCGAAAATTCGCCATGTTTAGCGCACCAAATGTCATTGTCACGTCAGTTCGAACGTCTGTTTTGGGTTGTACGTTATTTATTGACTTTGATATCGATTTAATATAATTGCTTACCTATATAAAATTTCTTATTTTATCATGCTTAAAACATACAAAAATAATAATTAAAACATATTTTATAGGATCTCAAGAAAGTCGATGCCCCAAAACTATTATCTATATATATTTAAATTCATTATGGAGCCCTCATCCGAAAAATCGGACACCATTTTTCGGTCGGAATCTATTGATCATGACACTAATCATAAATACCTCTTTAAAATATGTCATCAAAACATATTTAGACATTATGTTTAGACATTTCGGGAAAAAGGCTACCGACAAAATCTCTTCGGAACTATTTAAATAAAATAGTTTTATTCCGCAGTGAGTAAAACACTATTGTAAATTCGTTAAATATTTAATAATTAAGTGATTTTAGAGAGGAAGTCACAAGGAATGACGTTTGTAATTAATAAATAAATGTTCTGTAGGTTTTTTTTTCACGCAGTCCCTTAATAAGTCTAAAATTTGAATCACTCTCAAGTGAAAGTGATTCAAATGGTGCGGCGCACCTTCTTTGAGGTGCGCTGCGGCAGTGTGTTACGGACTTTAGAGTCAGCAAAACAATTAAAATAGATTGTAATAGTCTAAGAAAACCACGTACTCAAAATACGATAACATTCAGCATGCTAGAAATGGGCAGATGGCACTGTACTACGCCATATCTTTATGTTTTGCGGCAAACGACAACTTTATAAAATCAGTGTAGCAAATTTTAAAAATCGTCATATCGTTTACTTGGCAAATTTGAAGCACGAACTCGTCTTAGATTTCACATAATATCTAAATCACATCATCTATGCACATAACAATATACTTACTTCCTATTAAAGTATAAATTCTACAAATACATTCATACTCAACAATTTTAAAAATAAAATGAGCCAAGAACGTTTATCGATAAAACCTACTAACATTAAAATCTTCTGGGCAGCACTAAAACCGCCATGTTTTGTGGCCAGATGACGTCAAAGTGGCACGAACTTTTTGTTGACGTTTCATTTTCATAGGTTTCCTACTTCAGTGGAATGTTCCGTCAATTCGCGACCAGTGTTGCCGTGGTAAAAACTCAAAAACCCATGATCATTATTTTAGTATAACTTATTAATGTATCAAAAAACTTTGTTTTTAGAAAGCACTTCATTTGTACCGGGCGTGTTGTTTCATGGAGTGGTGTGCATTAGAGCGACCCGGGACCGAACTACATCGACCTGACAGACCCATCTCTCTTTTCGAAGGTGTAATTGGCCGTTTATATTTGGTGGAAGAACTTGCTCATGCTATGGACGCCAGGTTTCCAGCATTATCAATCTAGTAGATACTGGAGATTAACGTAAAAATGGAGACGATACTAAGATACAACCAAGTCTTAAAGAGGCTGTAAACTGTAAATTGTAGTAGTAAATAAATATCATCCTTGAAGTTAAATTTATGTGTAATTTGCAGTTTATTTAATAAATAAATAAAAACATTTGAGATATTGATATGTACACACCTTTTAGTATTTCTTTTTTTTTATATTATAGGACATTGCATCATAATTTGATATATTTACGGACGCCAACCTGATTAAAAGATTGATTTCAAATTTAATCTCACGCTTGTTTAATTTAATCCTTAATTCGACATTTTGACATAGGAAATTAATCAACTTCATAAAATGAAAGAAAATTTGTTGTGAAAATCATTTAATTATTGTAATATCACCCAATTTAATCCTTGAAAAACCTTTAACAATATCATCTATATATATCAAATATTATTTATGTGTATATAATATAAAAGTTGCAAAATTTTATTTTTATATTATTATTATATTTAAATACGAATACTTTCAAATTCTTTCTCTGTAGTTACAAATCATACAGAGACCATATTTCATTCTTTTAAAAAAATGGGGCAACGCTAGCCTAGCTATTCGAACAACATTATAAAAAAAAATTATGATTTATAACTACAGACAACCCACCATTCAATTTCAGAAAGCGTTACTTAAAGAAAAATCAGTCAAATGAGTTATTCGAAAAATGCAGTTTCCGCATTTTTCTCTATAGAAGATATTTTTGACACCACGGTAATGTCTATAGTTTCTATAACTCTCGGGCACATTTTTCTGGAATAAACAGTGTTGCATGATTTTATAAAACTTTCCGGGTTTTATAAAATGTTGCGAATCCTTTTTTGATTCCATTTTGAATGTCATTATGTACCCATTTGAGATCAGGTAAGGTGAGAGGAATGGCAGAGAAGGAATTATTGCTGAGTAATAGATATATGTAGTACAGTTATGAATACTATGTCAATAAAAGCTAATTTAGAAATAAAATGATCTAACGTAGGTAAATCGCGTTGGATTATACTTGTGTCAGAAATAGCGGTTAAAGTCCGATAGTAAGACTTTATGTTCTTCATCTACAAATTCAAGTGTTATTTTTGAAGACACTTTTCAAATTTTTATTATTAATTTTCAAAGTTAAAATGCTACTTAAACATTAACTGTTGTAATTAATAGAAAGCCTTTTAATAGAGTTGTCAATATAAGCAAAGTTTGCACAAAATACATATTTTTCGAAGTGCTTAATTCATACATTTTTTAACATTTGGCTACACTGATATTTAGGCGTACCCTTGGACCCGAACTACATTTTTGTAAATTCAGGTCAGAAATACTCAACAGTTCATAACAAAAAAAAGACATAAACAATAAAGAATTAAAAAGCATACATCCCGACAATTTGCCGGCTGATGTGGTTATGGTGGAAACGATTGTTCATACCAGAGTATTTTAACATTAATCGTTAGTCTCTCTAAGAATTAGAAAAATGAACAACGGGCACCCGATCGCGGTCTTTACTAGCTACTACTCAATTTCGGCTCACCTGCCTGCAGTAGCGGAATACAAATATATTTAACTTAACCATCTAATTAAAATTTTAAGTACTGTACTAACATTGTGAACATGTAAGCGAAGCAACCCTGAGTTTCATTTTGAAAGACCGATTTACCAATGAAATTGATACTTCATTTTTATGTTTCAAAGTATATAGTTCCAATTATCTTGGTTAGGTAAGTCGTAAGTTGAAACGGGGCGTTTGGCCACTTTGAGGGACGAAAAACTAAATTCAATAAAGATCAAGCATCCTGGTGCTGCTCTTATTTTATTGTTAGAACCCATCAATTTGTACTGTATGTGGTTTCCATGTGCCTATCAGTGAATAACTAAATTAAAATAATAATGTCGTTTAAAATCAATTTTAGGGACTAAACTTATAAAATTATTTAATTAAGTGTTTAAACAAAATATTTCTTTATAAAAATAGAAATATTTGTTCCCTCTCACGACGACAAAACGATATTAAGAAAAGTAAAAAATGTTTCAATAATATACCAACAGCATCATTCTTACTTAAATATCATAACAGATAACTTATATTTTTGGGAAGGATATTTTTTTGGAAATTTGTGATATACATAATATTAAGTTTTAAATGGACCAACCGACCATCGACATCGTTCGAGCTTTTAATATTCTCAAAACACTAAATCTCTTAGCCCACAAACATTTAATCTTACAAATGAGATTCGCAATGACCGTTGAATAAATATTTTTCAAGTCCGCGGGATTCATTTTTATTTGTTAGTCTTTTCTAAATAGCGTGCATTAACTTAAATATTCGGCACCAAACGTCTCCATTTCTGAATGAATATATTCCTTCAGTAGAAATATCATAAGCGATTTAAAAATTGTAAACATAGTCCTTTGTGTAATCGCAAGACACGCGCGGCTCTGTCGCAACAGAGCAACGGAAGATTAGGAACAAAGAGTTTGAGCGGAGGTCAGAGGAGCGCGGCGCCGGCCTCAGCCAGGCCGTGCGGCAGCGGCGCTGCCTCGCGCCAGCAGTTGTCGCGCGGCTCGTACACCTCGACGGACGCCAGCGTGACGAGCGCGCGGTAGAAGGCGCGGTCGGCGGAGTGCTCGCTGTTGCCGCCCGCCGCCACCAGCACGCCGTGCGCCGCGCCCGCCGCGCACCCCGCCCGCGCCGACCGCATCTGGGACACTTCCTCCCACGATTCCTGCCGCACGCACGGACAGATTATAAATTATCAACGAGCCGAATGTACAGAATCAAATTGATGACGATGAAGATATTTAAGAAATTTTAGTTTTTTGTCACGAGTTCTGTGTTATTAGTGTCAAGAGATAGCGTAGATTGAGGATTGCAGAACGAATTACGAATTTTTTAAGCTATTGCATAGCTTTTATCGAGGCCTTTGAGCGCAGCGATCGAATCAAAAAAATCCGTAACGACAATAAAACCTAACACCCCCCACTCCGCCTACAATGTAGCTCGCGTTCAACACATTCACACGTTGCGCTTATGTAGTGTTTGTGAATAAGCGCGCGGGGTGACGTCACACTGCATGCGCATCATGAAAAGTCTGCCCATCTCTCTCTCGCGCGGTCTAGCTTATGAGTGTGAAGGGGACAATTAATGTTTTGCTTTTGTTAATGTTTATAAATATAGCGTTGTCTTATTTTATTATTGTTTTAATATTAAATTATTATTGTCTAATTATAAATGCATAAGTTGATAAAAAATGCTATGCAATAGCTTTACCGCGGTAGTCCCCGAGTGCCACACTTGTTTTTTTATTTTTTTATACCTAAGCTGATGGTCTAGAGTCTCTAGAGAGACCATGTCAGCGTCGCCGGGCTAGTAGGTGAGCTTACGGGGCTCAAACCTGACGATGTTACTAACACGAACCTTAGCAAGAGCCGTGCTTCGCAGAATCTACCGCTGGATCGGAAACGCGACCCATTGAGAAGATCCGGCGAAAAACTCAGTGGGCTGTGTCTGTGGGTTAATTTACTCTTCGAGCCCTTCATCGCAATCGATGGGTTTGACTAGAACGATGACCGGTGAATTACGAAATGAAAGCCCCAACAGCACCGTCATTCACTAGATATATGATTGACATTAAATGGACACCATATTGAAGAATCAGTCTTGCTTTAGCCATAAAGAGCATGAGGTACTGTTATGTAGAATGAAATGTTTTCTTACATTTTCGAAGCTGTATCTCTCGACGGAAGACAAGACGGTCGGGCCGGGCGCGTTGCCGCCGATGACGTAGAGGTGGTGGTCGAGCACCACGGCCGTGACCTGGTTGCGGGCGTGCTTCATGTTGGCCAGGGAGCACCACGCGCCCGTACTCGGGTTGTAGCTGAGCAGGTCGCGCGTGTACCGCCACGTGGGAGTACACCCTCCCACTATGTATATTATACCTGAAATACAAATACAAATTTTATATTTATTTTTATATTAATTTTATATTTCAACTAATTTGGTACAACATAAAACTGGCACAAGGTCATTGTCCAAAGGTAAATTTGAAATACCCAAGGTACCTACAAAATAACTATGGAGATAGAACGTTAAAAAAACGAGCTCCATACTTACTCAATAGTTTACCCGAGGACATAAGACGTGAGCCTATTGCTAAATTTAAAAGTTTATTATAAAAACACTTGTTAAATACGTTGTAACCATTTACGTAAATTAATTGTATTACTATAACCTAACTTAATAACTTATAAGCTCTGTTTATATAAAGCGAGTTACCTGCACACAAACTGCGTAAGCAGTTTTGCGGTGCATGGTTTAAATGAAAGTGTAACTTTTTATGAATAAATAAATTGTATACATACATACATACATAAATTTTATATCTCACGGTTTAATCGATTTAAAGATATCGAATCCACACCTTGATAATTGACAACTCCCATTCCGAAACGCGGTTCTGGCATTTTCCCGATTATCGTCCACTCATCGGAGAGCGGATCGTACACCTCAACGGAAGCTCCCATATCCGAGCCCACCCAGCCGCCGAACGCGTACAGACAGCCTTTCCAAGCGGTGAGGCCGAATTCACAGCGAGCTTCTTTCATCGGCGATATACTTGACCATGTGTTGGTCTGAAAATAAAGCATTGAACTTCATGTTAAAGTGAAACGCGAATTTCTTAGCTGTCACATGAGCGGCTACTTACTTGAGGTTCGTAGACCTCGCCGTTCGCTAAGATCTTACTGCCCTGTTCGCCACCAACGGCATACACGCAGCCGTTCAACGTAACCACGCCGGGCTGTATTCGAGGTATTTCCATCGGGGCTAGTTCCTCCCATTCTCTGCACAAATCATTTATACATCATACCACATTTATAAGTTCCATTTGAATTGAATTGAACAATAGTATCTTATAAGAAGATTTCCGCGCACCGAAATACATTAGAATCCGAAAACACATTAGCAGCATATCTATTAACTACTATTTAATTAAGGATTAATTACGTTTCTTGATGAGCATCGTTCACGAACTACAAATATAGGTTTATACTTAAATATCGAGGGATGTCTCATTCCCGATCCTGCGGACCGAATGGTAAACAGTCCACGTCGCCCAAAATACGTCATTTCGGATCCTCCCCATCCACTAACGGTGCTTTTAGGTACCCCAATCACCGATCATAGTTCTCATCGAACCCATCGCTTGCGACGAAGGGCTCGGCGAGTAAATTAACCCACAGACTCAGCCCACTGAGTTTCACGCCGGATCTTCTCAGTGGATCGCGTTTCCAATCCTAGGTAGATTCTGCGAGGCACTGCTCTTGCTGGGGTCAATGTTAGCAACGACGTGAGGCTTGAGCCCCATGAGCTCACCTACTACTTAAGGCTACGCTGAACTGGTCTCTCAAGACCATCAGCTTAGGTAAGGATAAAAAAAAAAGCTGGAAGTTGGTACCATGACGCTGTATACGTGTACTATATTGAGCAACATAACATACGCCTTTTAACACACCCCCGTAGATCTTATACATACATGTAAATAGTTCTGAGATTAAAAAAGCTGTATATCGGTCGATACCTCAGTTTTACATGGGAGACCCGACCGAACGTCATATTGGGTGAACAATTAGAAATTGTGAACAGACACAACATTAAGTTCGAATTAAAAGGCATGCATGATTTGTTTGCAAATAATAAAATAAATATGTAACATATTATTGGCACTTCTTAAGCAGATTTGTTTACAAGCGACAAAGAATTGCTAAAGTCTGTCTAGGGCTAGTGTTAGTAAATTCTCTCAGGTTGGGACCGGGAACTCACCTACCCGCATGGTCCGCATGTAGCTGGAATAGTCAATTAAGCTACCGGCGAATGGGTAAGGGAAAAAAGCGATGAAAGGGTAAATGAAGACTTGTTTCTAAATTTTCTTAAAAATGGCTTTCTTTAGTTGAGGATAATACTCGAACAGAAAAACACGTGGATATCAAGAGCAAAGCAGGCGGAGGAAAGTGTAATAGCAAGTGAGATTTGCTGCTAACCTTTTATGTAGATCGAATTTAAGCACGGAGGAGAGTATGTCGTCGGACGCGAGGGGCGGGTGCGTGCCGGAGTGCCGACTGCTGCCGCCCACCACCAGCATCACGCGACGAGCCTTCGCCCGCGGCTCCGCGCCCAGCGGCACCAGCGCGCCCCGACCTGTCTTCTGTGATATACCTTATTTACTACTAGCGACCGCCCTCGCTTCGCTTCGGAAACATTAATCTTTATTATTGAATAGTTGAGTCCCGCGATGTTACCCGCGGTTATTGTCGTATCGCGGGTGACGCCGCGGGGCGAAGTTAGTCTAAAAAAAGTAGCCTAAGTTACTCCTTATATCATCAGCTACCTGTCAGTGAAAGTCCCGTCAAAATCGGTCCAGCCGTTCAGGAGATTAGCCGGAACAAACAGACAGACAGACTGACAAAAATTGTAAAAAATGCTATTTGGGTGTATGTACGGTATATATATTCATGCATGTAGTAAAAAGCGGTTTTTTCAATATTACAAACAGACACTCCAATTTTATTTATATGTATAGATTGTGCGCGCGGAGCTAGTTGGTCGCGCCTCAGGTATGTGAGCGGTGGGACGGAGAGGCGAGGGCGCTTGCTGTCATTACTGATATGAGATTTGATACTATGATGGACGAAATCATTATAAACATATAAGATGATTCTGAATCAAGTTCAGAGAGTTCAGAACAAGTGATTCAGAGGATATGTCAGAGTAATTTCATATAAGTATATATTCATTAAATAATTTCATATACTTAATTTGGCTTTGGTTTATATTACTATTAATTACATAAACTTCTAAAAGTTCAATTGTTTTTTATTTATTTATTATTTCATTTATTTATTTTATTTAGTCATCACTGTCTAATCTCATGTGCGTTATGAGCAGTAAGCAACCCGCCCCCTCACCCCTGTCGCCACCTAAGGCACGGCCAACTAGTTCCGCGCGCACTATAACATAAATGAGGCCAGCGCAAAAGTGGCCTAGCCCACGATTCATATTCGTGCTTATGTATTGCAATTTATTTAAAATATAACAAATTTTGATACATAATCGGCCTATCCCTAGTTTCATCCTTAGACAACAAATGACTTTGTAAACATCATTTTAGCGCGTATTTATTTTACCTACGATGTATTGTATAGGTAAATTTGAACCTAATTATCTCCGTACTAACTATGGTATGTTTGGCATGCTTAGGTCACTTTTGCGCTGACGGACTCAAATATACCATTAATCGAATGTCTCAGGCTGTCCTGATCTGGCAATCGCCTTGTTGTCACAAGTTAGGCGGCCGGTCATTACAAACCATGTTTTTTATGGCTTAGATGGGTGGACGAAGTCACGGCCCACCTAGTATTAAGTGTTTACCGGAACCCGCAGACATCTACAACTTAAATGCCGCCACCCACCTCGAAACATGAGTTTTGAGGTCTCCCCACCCTGTCCCACCCTTCAAACCGAAACGCATTACTGCTTCACGGCAGAAATAGGCAGGGTGGTGGTACCTACCCGTGCGGACTCACAAGACGTACTACCACCAGTATTATGTTATGCCGACCCCACTCATATAAGTTTCATAATTTGGGTAGAACAGAGTTATGTATGTAGGACTCATAATAAATTTTGAATCCTATTAATATTATTTACATGCTGTTATTATGCTATTATTATTTACCATATCAACTCCTGCAGTTTTTAAAGCCACCGCAATAGAAGGGTCTTGTAGGCTTTTCACGGCTTCGTCTAAGATATGCGGTGCGATCAAAGGGAGCCTCACGTGCGCGAGCACTTCGAAGCAGTGACGTCTTCGGGCAGCGGGATCGTGTTCCAGCCATCTCAAAGCGGAATATAAGACCTTTAAATATAAAAAAAAAACATAACCGTTTATCTAGAAAGTATATTTATAAAGTTAAATAAAATAAAATAAAACAGACTACGTGTAAAGTGAAAATAATCAAAACCTAAAAATGATTTACATATTTGTATTACAATGATATCAATGGTGCCCCTGATGCTGGATTTTATTTTTCTACGTCGTTGTGTAAACTAGTTCACGGTCTGCGGAGCCAATAGACATCGCAACATGAAACGAAGTTGAACAAGATCGCAAGTGAACGCAAAAAAAAAAAAAAACTCTACCTATGCTGACAGCCTTGAGAGGCTATTTCACCTTCTCCTTGACGTGTAGGTGAGCTCACGTGGCTCAAACCGGGAATGTTGCTAACACTGGCCCTAGCAAGAGCAGTAAATGCAAAATGAAGTCTCAATTGAATTATATAATAACTGCCCCACTCTTCGAATTACAACACATCACGGACAGTCATTGTCTAACTTCAATCTTAAATAAAGTGTATTACTAAATCTCCAATTTGATACAACTTATCAACGGTGATAAAAGTTAAATTTTTCACACCCAACGGCCCTACGAAAGGATAATTCAATAGTAAATCGAAATATTATTTCAATGGTTTGTAAGCTCGCGAGCCCATAATCTATATTTTTATATTATAGTTACATTCATTACTTACACATAAATAAAACTCACTTGTGCTTCCGAATCGACAGTTAATTGTTCTGAAGATAATATTGTTATTAGATGTTGAAATGGTAAGTCCAGTAATTCATCTCCATGGGCTATGTGTTTCCAGTTTCCTAGCGCATGTTCCAGTGCTTCATGTGCCAAATCAGTACAATTATGAGCTTCAGCAAATCTGAAATGTTACGCGGTATCATAAATTTTGTCATTATTGTTTTATTTTAATAAACGTTTTACACACGTTGAGCCCAAGCTAATGCTTCACCCATTGTTATGGGTGTAGATACGAGACAAACACAAGTACACCCAAACTCTATTCCAAGGCATAACGGAACAGATTTTGAAAATCGAAGTTTTGATTCTGCCAACATTAGAATCAGACTCCGGGCCATCACGAAATAGTCGCCCGGAGCCTCGTTCCTGACTCCGAATATAAAATGATCGGGTTTCGTTAGCAGGTTAACGTTCGTGTATCCGCAATCCACTATTTTAGTGTCTTTACAAGCTTTTCTCACCTGTCACTGATGTACTTGAGGATTTTAACGTTTTACAATATAGCCCACCTAATGGTAAGTGGTTACCGTCGCTCATACACGTCAACAATGCCAGGGGCAGAGCTAAGCCGTTTCCTACCGTTTAATATTCTCCACAAGCATGGTTTGAAGAAGGATATGTCATAGCACTCGAGAAACACCATGAAGGGGAGCTCAATTCAAAACCTGATGGTACGTGGAAAAAAGGATCTCTAGAAACGCATTGTGGATGAATGCAGTGGCTTCAGGTAGCATGAATGAACTCTACTCCAGTGGCGGGCGGTGCGATTGTAAAAACGAGATGATGGTATCATCTCAAATAATTTCTCAGAGCATTCCCCATGGAACATACAGTATAAAATACAAAGTCCCTCCACAGACCCAGAAGTTCTTAATGATGTATACTGATGGGCAGTGAAATATTATAAACTTGCATGCTCAGGCAGACAGTTAAACAATGCTGTTATAGTAGAAATCAATACTAATATTATAAATGCGAAAGTAACTCTGTCTGTCTGTCTGTCTGTTCCTCTTTCACGCCTAAACGGCTGAACGGATTTTGATGAAATTTGGTATGGTGATAGATGATAACCTAGAAATGGTCACAGGCTATAAATAATCACGCCATCGTTTTTAGGGGGTAGGCAGTAGGCAGATAACTAAATTGAGTTAGTGATTTTTAGTCGTTTTTGTTGGGACTTTTGCTCTTTCACGTATAAAAGGCTGAACAGATCTTGATGAAATTTAGTAAGGTAATAGATGGTTACCTAAAAACGGATATAAGATCAAAATGATCACGTCATAGTACTTAGGGGGTAGGAAGTAGGCAGAAAACTGAATTGAGTTAGTGATTTTTTTATGGTTTTTGGTGGGAGTTTTGCTCTATCATGCCTAAACGGCTGAACGGATTTTGATGAAATTTAGTTAGGTGATAGATAGTAACCTAGAAAAGGATATGGGCTATTAATATTCATGCTATCGTACTTAAGGCGTAGGCAGTAGGCAGAAAACTAATTAAGTTAGTGATTTTTAATAGTTTGGTTTAAAAGTTTACCTCATTCACGCCTTAACGTCTGAACGGATTTTTATAAGCTATTTTCAATTTTAGAAATACTGATCTTGCGAATCCCGTAGATGAGGTACAAACTTATCAGTCTGGTCGGTATGTCAGCAGCAACGAAGCCGTGTGGCGTCTGTTAGCATTTCCGTTGCACGAATGGCATCCCACCGTGACACATCTCAGCGTGCATTTAGAAAATGGTGAACGCGTTTATTTTAATGAACACAATTTCCACGAACGAATAACTACTCCGCCAAAAACCACACTCACTGCTTTTTTTGATCTTTGTATCAGAGATGAGTTTGCAAAAACTCTTCTTTATGTCGAGGTGCCGAGGTATTATACTTGGGATGCAAGTAGGAAAACTTGGAAACGCCGCATTCAAGGTACTTCAGTTCACGATTGGCCTGGCGTCAAATCTGGAGATGCTTTAGGACGACTTTATACAGTTCATGTTAGTAACATGGAATGTTTTTGTCTACGCATGCTTTTACACCATGTGCAACGCTGGGGAATCCATTTACGGATACCCGGTCGAGGGGGGTAACGGACCGGGTTATGTCGGACTCCGGCGCCTCCTGAGAGGAAGAAGGGGAGAAGAGAAGGACCGAGGTCCTTCACCTCCCCCAATTTCTCACAGGAGACTACGCCTTGAAAAAGGCGCGCGAAGCACTTGCCCCGCAGAACGACTACAGACTAAACCCCATCGAGCTCCACCACACCGACTACACGAAACTTACGGTAACTACCTCTTTCAATGATCTAAAAAAATACAACACACAAGATTATCCTACATTTCGAGAGGCATGTGAGGCAAGAGGATTACTGGAGAATGACAACCATTGGGATGTGACACTGGAAGAAGCTGCTCAATGTAGATCAGCAGGCAAGATGAAAGAGCTATTTGCTGTATTAGTAGCGACATGTGGTCTTTCAAATCCTCAACAATTGTGGGATAAATACAAAAATGATATGACCGACGATATATTGCACAGATTACAAGAGCAAAATCCCAATGTCACGTACAGTGATTTAATTTACAATGAGGGTCTGACAAAAATTGAAGACCAGGTTAAAACAATTTCTAGAAAGGATTTATCAGATTATGGAATGATCAGACCACAGAGAACCGAGGAAATCAGTAGCGATTTAATACGGGAACTAGATTACGATACTGCTTCCTTACAACAACAATTGACAGAGTCTGTTCCACGTTTGATCCCAGAACAAAGGTTAGTATTTAACAATGTTTTCAAAAAAATCGAAGATGGCGAAGGTGG
Source organism: Bombyx mori (assembly GCF_030269925.1). NCBI lineage: Eukaryota > Metazoa > Arthropoda > Insecta > Lepidoptera > Bombycidae > Bombyx > Bombyx mori. Next base: position 8,860,279 of record NC_085116.1, on the reverse strand, counting down.
TTTGTTATTTTTAGATGCTCCCGGAGGCACGGGAAAAACCTTTCTTTTAAACTTGCTTTTAGCGCAAATCCGAAAAGATAAAGGAATTGCTGTAGCAGTTGCCTCTTCCGGAATAGCCGCCACTCTGCTCAATGGTGGTCGAACGGCACATTCGGTGCTTAAACTGCCATTAAACTTAGCCCATGAAGAAATGCCAGTCTGTAATATAAGTAAAAACAGCGAGCGTGGACGTATGTTGCAGCAATGTAAATTATTAGTTTGGGATGAGTGTACTATGTCCCATAAAAGAGCAATTGAAGCTCTAGATCGGACTTTGAAAGACATCAAGAGTAATCCAAATATCATGGGGGGGATGGTGGTACTTTTAGCGGGCGATTTTAGACAGACTTTGCCGGTTATCACTAAAGGCACCCCTGCAGATGAAATAAATGCGTGTTTAAAAGCGTCAACGTTATGGGTGCACGTAAAAACGTTTAGTCTGTCTACAAATATGAGAGTGCAACTACACAATGATGTACAATCTGGACAATATGCTGCTGCTCTTCTTAAAATTGGAGAAGATCGTATGGCAAAGGATGGTAATGGCATGATTACATTGGATCGTGAATTCTGCAATGTTGTGCATAATCCAGATGATCTAAATAACTTCGTCTATAGCGAACTGCTAACTAATATGAGGAATAGAGACTGGTTATGTGAAAGAGCAATTTTAGCGCCGACGAATGAAATGGTGGGACAGATAAACGAGCAAATTATGTCACGCGTGGAAGGTGATATTGTTGAGTTTCTCTCTGTAGACACTGTAATGGATACTGAACAAGTAACATCATACCCTGTAGAATTTCTTAATTCTTTAGAACTGTCGGGAGTACCTTCACACAAACTGAGGCTGAAAGTAGGCGTTCCTGTCCTTTTAATGCGGAATTTAGATGCACCAAGACTGTGTAATGGCACACGGTTGCAAGTGACACACCTCGGTCGCAATATTGTAAAAGCAATCATTATGACTGGAATGGCAAAAGGAGAGAACGTTTTAATCCCCCGTATACCCATAATTCCGACAGATTTGTCATTCCAGTTTAAGAGATTACAGTTTCCGCTGAAAATCGCATTCGCTATGACGATAAATAAAGCTCAGGGGCAAACATTAAAAGTAGCCGGCATTAATTTAGAAAAGAGTTGTTTTTCTCACGGACAATTATACGTAGCTTGCTCACGTGTTTCAAGTCCACAGAATCTCCATGTGTTGGCCAGAGAGGGAAAAACAAAGAACATAGTTTACAAAAATGTACTACAGTAATAAGGCCTCTTATTTTTAGCTTCCTACATTATTATACTACTTACATTAAGTTAGTACTTCCTACGCAGACGATGTTACGGATGTCACACTGTCTAACATCGGGGGTTGGCAGGTAGGTAGTTAGTAGTATTTTAAACCGATTTAAATTAATTACTTTTTATATTTACTAAGGAAACATTCGGAGCTATCCATTATGTAGCTTAGGTTGCTTTTGAACAAATTTTGATGTGAAGTTGAGGACTGGAACACGATAGTGGGACATTGTTGCAGGGGGACTTATAGCCGGGAGAAAACAAAAAAACTTATGCGGACGAAGTCGCGGGTAAAAGCTAGTACACTAATACATTTTACTCATATACACACAAAACCACCTACATAAACTTGCAATGCTGTATGGTATGTTTTGAGTAGTCACATACAAAATTAAAATCCTAATTACAAACCTAAAAATTCCAAGAGCATTTGTGTTATGCAGTTCACCCTTCAAGTATTCAGTACAGCCAACAATTAGTTCTTTGAGTTGAAGCATATCAGCTGCAATCAACAGTGGTTGTACATTTATTTTATCTATCAATATTTCACCTGTGAACAGAATATTTTTACTGAATTTTTAACAGAAATAGCAACTAGACATAATTCATTGAAAAAGAACCATATTTTTACATATATTTCTTACTAATAAGTTACACAGTAAACATATTGTTAAGTTGGAACTGGTTTTACCTAATTGTCTGCTTATCTAGTTCTATATTTCTTGTTCTATATCTCTATTAGATTACGTTACTTGATTTAAGTTACTTAAAATAAATTTTTTGGGTACAATATTTCCAAATAATATAAAAAAATTATTAGATAATTAGAAGTACAACTTGCTTAGCTAAGGGTTAATACCTCTCAATGAGTTTAAACTAGGTTATAAGTAATAAGGATTAAGTTATAATTCTTGATAAAATAATATTTTAGGTAGTTAAACGCATGATAGCTAAGAAAGGATTTTGATTAAGAAATACATACATTGTGAAACCTTTAATAACCCTTATATTGGATTTTGCAAAGCCAAATTTTGTGTATCCAAATTTGAAGCAATCAAATATTTTAAGTGAGGAACATCATTATTATATAATGGTTATAAGTCTGTTGTCCTAATCATGATTTTAGTTTTGTTTCTATTATGTTTGTTTTATGAAGTAAGGCCCCAGAGAGAGAGCCATGTCTCTACAATATGTTATATGTGGACTAGGCGTGATACTATTATAGCAAATAATTATATTCTATTACTACAGCTGTTATACTGGAGTCTGATGATAATCACATAATTTAATATGGACACATGTCCAATGTATACACAAAATTGGTTTCTTCTACGGTCTCTTGGAGGTTTTATACTAGTGCTACTTTAGTTGCCTCTTACAGCTTAGAATGAATAAAATTAATTCCTCTGTCTACACAGATTAATAATCTGGTGTCATGTTGGCTTGTGGCTTTCTGATGAATGCTCTTACCCATCTCAAGTTATGAGTTTGTAAGATAGTCAGTAATAGCTATCCTTTCATATCCTTCATAATAAGCATTTACTAATATTTTCCTATTATTGTAAGATTGTATAACTAAGTAACACCTTCCACTTATTTCTGCTGTAGCTCTATCCAGTTTGAAGGGTAGGACAATCATTATAGTGCAATGCAATTGAGACTTTTACCAGGAGCATTCAGATTGTGATGTATATAGGCTCCAGTAACCATTCATCACTGGCTGTGAGTTCATTCATACAATAAATTAAGTTTATGTTACCAATTAGTTAATGAGCAATAAATGAAGTAAAAATTAAGTTATCTAATATTAAATTCTGATTGTGATTTTCCTCAGTCATAGTAGTTACTTGAATCCTACTTACAAATATTTAATAAAGAGAAAGCTTACCTGAGTATATGAAGTCAATAATTATTGGCAAAATATTAGGTGGCACACTTGGCAGTGAAACATGATTTTTCTGACTTTCCTCTAACCCAACACTGAACATGGCATCAAAATAAGCACAACTAGCAGCTAGAACTACACGATGTGCCTGAAAAAATAATATTGTAATCAAAATGAAGCAGAATTTGTCCCTTGCCATTGCTAATGTCTTCAAGCATTAACCGAAAACCAGGTGAGTCCAGTGCTCTACAATAGAGGACACTTGTATCAATTTAAAGATTCCCTAACATTACTCCCCCTGCAAAGTGAATCTTTACACCAACCTTATACTTATTTCCCACTCATTCAAACAGTGTGGTCCACTGATCCAACATGAGTTCATTGCATTCAATTGCATTCTTTGTGTACTCATTGATCTAAATGGGCAGTAGTTAATCTAATTTGACAACTACTGGGTTTGATTCCCAGTAAGAACCACTCAAGATAATTGGTATTCTAGGTGTGTGGGTGTTTCCGGCACACATAAACCAGGTGAAAATCTGAGCTCCGCACCATTAAATGTAGAAGATGTCTTTGTTTAATGTTAAATTAACATTAACTATTATCGGTTATAATTGCAGTAAATAATTGCGATAAAAAAGCCCTACCTCTATCTGGATTTCTCCTGATATTAAAACAACATCACAAAATCTACCATCTTTCTTAAAATTTTGTAAATTTACAGATATTTTACGACAGTAATCCGTAAATTTATAAGGCCGAGCTCCTTCCACAGCCATTGAAATGTTTTTCAGGGTATTTAAGTTTGAACTATAACTTGTGTTTGTGCCAATTAGTGTTATCATTTAGTACATAAACATCTTGATGTATATATTATGCTGGCGATGACTTCACTTCAAAATAAAACATTCTAGACAAACTAATTGACAAACGTGCACAGTTTGCAGTGTTTAGGACAGACAACAACAATTTCCGAACTGCAAATTTAATGACGTTGACATTCACTAGAATATCTTATTTTTTTAAGGACATATGACCTGGTAACTAAGACCTTTAGGTCAAGTCTTTAATTTATATGGAGATACTTGAGTATCGACATTACGTTTTTTTTTTTTTAATAAAAAGTTTGAAAGTTTGATAGTAGCCCACCTTCTAGGTTCACTTTCGAAGGGTTGCAGTTGGACCATAGATTATACACTTAATATATGAGTTGGACCTCACCACTTTACCAGGACAGATGAGTGACCTCGAGAGCTTCAGTAAGAGGCACGAATTTTTTAAGCAGTGCTCGAGCGCTTCCCAGGGAGCCCTAACAATCCAAGAACAGCTGCTTCGTATGTAAATTTATCAACTGATCGGATTAGGCACGTGCTACGATCTGCTGAGAAACTTAGCGAGCTAATTATAGTTATTTGATGAGAGCCAGTAGAGTACCATGACCTGTGTTTTCATTGCTGCTAGCATCAGTATTGTTAGAATCCAACAAAACGAGAGCGGGTCAGGAAGATCCGGGAGGAGATCCCTAAGGTGTCGATAATGGCAGACTGTTGCGTGAGCTTAATCGGAGGTATGGTGACGGCGTTCACGATTAATGAGTTAAAGTTAAAACAAATTACCTACGTTAGGGCGTGTATAAATGTCCACAATAACGGAAAACAATTCATTTTACATTGTATTTTGTTCATTTATTATGTCCGAAAATAAATAAATATGCAAATGAATAAATTTTGAAAATAATCTTCCGGAGGCTATTTTAAATATGTAGTAATATTGAGTGTCCAAGATTAAGAAGTTGAAACGAGCGTAAATTTTTAGAATTCTCCGTGGACCTAAGCTGAGTATCTCTGAGAATCGATCCTGTGAAACGACGGTAATTGCTGATTTGCGTAATTTTCGTGATTTATCTAGGTTTTTATAAAAAACTATTCTTATAAAATAAACAAAAGTTGTACATCTTATTAAGCTTAGGCCGAAATTACACATCTCCCTAGCTTTAAATGGAGTAAAGTCTCCTAATCTCGTTGTGTTCATTTTACCCTAATAAGTATAAAAGTTTTTTTTGTTTTTTTTATTGCTTAGATGGGTGGACGAGCTCACAGCTCACTGGTGTTAAGTAATCACTGGAGCCCATAGACATCCACAACGTAAATGCGCCACCCACTTTGAGATATAAGTTCTAAGGTCTCAGTATAGTTACAACGGCTGCCCCACCCTTCAAGCCGAAACGCATTACTGCTTCACGGCAGAAATAGGCAGGGCGGTGGTACCCACCCGCGCGGACTCACAAGAGGTCCTACCACCAGTAATAACATCTTCACCGTGGAAGTCAATCGTGAACATTTGTTGAGTACGTATTTCATTAGAAAAATTGGTACCCGCCTGAGATTTGAACATCGGTGCATCGCTCAACACGAATGGATCGGACGTATTATCCGTTAGGCCACGACGACTTCAATTAAAATAGTTTCAATTAAAATAGTAAATTAGTGTGAATTGTTTTATTTTGGTAATTTTGTGTTTCATAAAGGTTTAAATGTTTATAGGTGGTTTATTAACTGCTTAGCACCTATAAACCTGCACAATTGTGGGAATATGAAATAAAGTCATTTAATTTCATCCCGATTTATTAAAATTTCAAATTAATCAACATCATCTTAATTCGTTTCACATTTCTTTTTTCATATTGTAGCCCAATTTAAACTTGACTAAAAATTTTCCTTACCATGCGAAAAAATAATACTAAAAAATAATATGTATCTCAAATATATTAAGTGTATAATCTATGAATATGTATTATCTATGCTGTTTATTAGGAATTTAGGAACAATGTTTAATTCTAAAAATATTAAAAAGTGTAACGTTTAACCGCATAACAATTACAAATATAAATTTTGAAATGCTACAAAAGGTCCGTTTATCGTCTGATGTTGCTTTGGTCTGTATGCAACATGCGTTGTCGACAGAGAAAGAAGAAATCATGGGCTTACTTATAGGCGAGGTATTACGTTTTTTTAATGAAATGACTCTACGGAGAGAAAGCATTAGGCTTTAGGGAAAACTCTGAACCCACACGAGCCCAAAGCACGTACCGTTGTACTATGAATTTCTGTTAAGTTTCAGCTTAAAGGGTAAGATGCCCGTTAATCAAATTTTATCGAGACTAATCTCATTTTGCCGGCACTAAGTCTAACAAAATTTATTAGCAAGGGGCAAACTAAACTGCAACCTTCTAGGTAGAACGATTTCAATCGTTTTTATTTATTTTTTATCGCCTGTGCAGGCAGACGAGCATACGGCCCGCCTGATGGTGAGTGATTACCGTCGCTCGTGGACATCAGCAATTCCAGGGTGCAGAGCCAAGCCGCTGCCTACCGTTTCTAACCTAATCTATTTGTAGGAAGCTGAAAAGTGATGAAAAATAAAAGTAACACTGACACGACAGTAAATTGAGTTGATTATGTTTACATTTTAAATATTGGTTTCCTGTAATGATATTAAATATCATTAGTATGATTGCTTAATTAAAAAAACCTCAATTAGTGGTATTTATGATGATTCAGATAAACACTTAACATCGTTTGAGTAACGCCATTGTAAGTACCTACGTTTTTAAAAAACAGCAATACCTATTTTTTTATTTTTCTAGGTTCATGATAATGGTGCACTTGTTTCAATAGTGTCATCAGTAATACTTCGCCGTTTGGATAAAAAACCTGACCGTGTTGAAATATCAGAAGAACAACTGGTTCAAGCAACTGTTAGAGCTGAAGAATTAGCTGCAGAAGTTGGCCAACCTCTTAGAGTTGTTGGATGGTACCATTCGCATCCTCATATAACAGTGTGGCCATCCCATGTTGGTTAGTTCATTTAAGCATTCCTTGATATTTATTTTTATTTGTTATGGTTTTTACAAAGTAATATATCGAGGAGTGAAAGGCTATTTGGTTTAAGCGACATTTTGCTTAATACGTGACATTTATCTTTGTAATGAAATGTCCATCAATGTATACAAATTCACTGTCATAAATAAAAAACATATCAAAGCACCTAAATTAGTATACAGTTATAGGATATATGATAAAAGTTTTTTGAAGATCGAATTAAACTACAATTTGATGGATTTAGTCTTTATTAACCTTTAACTGGTGACACGCCAAATTTATAACACTATAAAGGACATGACGTCTCACAGACTACTACTTTTAAATTCATTTTTATTGTGAAAATCAACTTGAGTGTTTCAAAATTGCCTTAATATTCAATCAACAGTTTATAATGAAAAACACATTAGTAAATCAAACCAAGTTTTTTTATAAAATATCGAGAGAATCGAGTAATAACACTTAATGGTATTTTACAGCCTTAATTGGTATGAGATCCTCATTTCACATTTCAGCCGACCTTATGCGAGAAAAACGATAAAGTTAATATCTTTTACTTAAAATCTAATCTAGAAGGAACGAAAAAACAAAATAGTCATTCCCAAAAACAAAAAATAAAAATTCTGACAATGACTCAATTCAGCATACATTACTGGCAATTTTTGCACAAAGGGCGAGAACATTGCAAACATACGGGATCGCAACACCCGACACACGTGTACACAGTCATTCTGTACAATTTGGGTGGGCAAATCCTGCATGCCTTTCTTTTGCCTTGACTAGTTTCATGACTTTGGACATCTTCTTCGACCATATCGTCACCCAGAATTCGCTTTATCACGAAGCGTAACTCCCTTGGTAATTGACTGCAGACTACGCGTCTCTGAATCCATATTCAGAAACGCGTAGTCTGGTCCCCCATGGGAGAACTAGCGAACGAGCTAGTCTTTAGGAAATCTCCCCTTTCTATAATCTTAGGTTGGTGCATATTGTGCAGTATATGAGCTTTCATGCTGTTCAAATCCAAAATGCGGTAAAACACTACCATTGGCCATCTTCTGGATTTACCACTCTCCTCTGAATCTTCCACTCGATCATTTTCCTGATGGTGTGAATGATTGCTCTCAGCTATAATACAATCTTCGAAATCACCTTCGCTATCAGATTGGTCCGAAGCTAGCAACAGGGAATTTATTTCCTCTTCAAAAGACGGACTCTCTACCCGCAATATTTTTCTTTTTGATGACTCAATTGAACTTGATTTCGGACATTGACGTTTATTACCGTTTTTTGCCATTCTGAACTACAAAGTATCAAAATAAAAAGAAATAGTTCAAAAAAATATTTTGAATGGCAACTAGGGACATGGAGCCTGACAGGCTACGTCCGATTTTTCGATGAGTGTTACTCACGTGTTATACGACCGACAACACGTCTGCTTCCTTCCGTGGTCAATTTACTACTATAACAAAGGCTACTGAGACTCGGAGTCGCGGCGAGCTGGGGGGAGTGGCGAATTCTAAGAATTCGCAAAAAGCACGAAGCCTGTGAGACTCCATGTCACTGGTTAAAGGTTAAACAAAATGTACATTGGGTACACAATTTTTAATAGGCCTATTGTCAGTTATCGGTATATTAGTATTTTGTTTATCTAATAGTGAATATTAACATAATTGTAACTAGACTTTATGCTCCTTTAAACAAAGATGTGATTTTTAACAGATTTGGCTACTCAATCAATGTATCAAAGGATGGATGCTAGTTTTGTTGGAATTATTTTTGCAGTATTTCTTACAGACCAATCAACAAAGGCCCCTTCAGTGAGTCTTTTTAATAAAAAACATGCCATGTTCTTAATATTTATTAAAAATGTTATTTTCAGTACTAGTCAAACCTGATATTTGGACTAAATATTGTGATAGATATTGAATATTCATCATTTAACCATGTTTTTAGGTTCAAATTACTTGTTTTCAATCAATTAATGAAGGAGCTAGTCAAAGTCGGATTGAAATAGAAATGGAAATTGTAACTAACACTGATTCTTTGTTAACAAACAATTTCGAGGTAAGTATCCGTAAAGGTATTTAATTAAGTAATGAAATATCTTAATATATACTCTGTATTAATCATTCTGATAGAGAATTAGTGAAATTATTCCTCTTATCAATCTCAAAGGTAGAATGACATTGCTGTAGTCATAGTTTTTAATTTTAAGGAATTAAAAACATATTTAAATTTTACCCGAATTAGATATAAATTTATAACAACATTATTGTAGTAATATATTAAAAATTAAAGTAAAAATACAGCATGTGTAAACCACTGCTCAAAACATGGTGATCCCAATTATGACTGTGTTAAAAAATTGTCTATTTATTAATCATACATACATTTTAGTTTTGTTATTGCATGTAGGATAAAAATAATTGACACCCAATATACCTATAGAAGCAATAAAGTGTAGTCTGATGCATGTTCTGGAAGTATAGTGCAGAAGTAAATACTATAGAAGTGTTTAGCGCTATAGTTGACTTACTGAATATTTAGTTCTATTCATGATAAGAGTAATTTCCTATTTCTTCTTTGGAACCTATCTTTTTATGACTATTATTTTTCTTAAGTACTTATATAGTCCATACACTTTGCCACTAGTGTATTTTGGCTATGAAGCATGCAAAGTGCTTCACTTTGAACAGTTGTATATACAATTAAAATATAGTTAACAGGATGGCAGCAGTCTTCACATTTTCCGCTCTATAAGCTCCAGGAAGCTCAGCTAGGGTTGTGAGCTAATCCAGTTAGCACATTTTAACCAGTAAAAAAAACATGCTGCAAAGAAATAAAATTGCATTGAGTTGATGTTTCAATAAATTTTTAATTCCATTATTATTAAATTGCTATCACATTAAACAATGATTTCAATGGTTTATTTCACAAGATTTTTCTTAATTTTTTATTGCTACAATAAAGTGATTTTACAAATACACAGGAAGCCTTCATCTTTATGCATTTAGTGTAAAGGAATTATTCCCTAATTCAAAGATACTGATCTGATGGTGATTTTTATGATTAACATCAAAATTATAGTAATGTTGTAGGTACTGTATGCAAACTAACACAATTGAAAATTAATTGGAATTCTGGGTTCAGCAAATACTGTTACGGGTTTTTTGCTGCTGCTGTCTGTATGTTTAAATTATGTTACTTACATAGTATTTTAAATAAAATTATTTCTCCAGACACTAACTCAGCTTCCAACAATTTTAAAAGAGGAAGAAGATGAAGCCTTTAATAATGAAATTAGTTATGATGATACTGATGACATTGTCACTAAGCAACATAATGCTGCAGTAAGGACTATTGCTATTGGCCACATTGTTGATAAGGTATATTTTTGCTGCAGATTTTTTTATAATTCAAATAAATTCTTAAAATATTAATTCAGTTTAAACATTACAGATGTCCCGACCAATGCTAGAAGGTTTAGTGGCCAGAAATTTATTAAACAGTATACGCTTAAAAGCATTGAAGAAACAGCATCAGCAGATGATGTCTAAATTAGAAAATATGACATGCTTGACCTAAACTTGTTTCAAAGATTAAGTAAACCAATTAATAACTAAGTGAATTCATTTTTATCAATAATTTCAAATCCATCTGATGAATCTTTACTTGACATTCGTTTTCTTGTTGCTTCGTTTGTGGTCTTCATCATATTACTTAAAGCACCAGTAAAATTCCATAATGTATTATAAGCACTGTTGGTCCATGTGTTTGGTTCGGATACTTCCAAGGTTGTCTGTAGTTGTGGATCTTTCAGGTGTGGATCTAAACAGTTATAATAAACTAGTTAAATTTCTTCTCAATAAATGGGCGATATTTTTTTATGTCCTTTATATATAAGTTTTCATTTATTATTTTGTATTTATTGATGAAGAATAATTAATTTACGTTCTCAACATTAGTGTCATAAATGTATGTTGTTGTGGTGTGTGTGTATGACTTTGCACGTACTGTGTTTTTGTATGTATAATTTTTTATTTATTTATTAATTGTATATATTTAAATTATTTGTAAAATGTCTATAAATTATAATACATTATATATTCTGGGATCAGAGCCAATAGAAAAAAATACATGCAAATTTGAAAGACAAAAGTCCATCCAATCCAATATTATGTCTCTGATGTCGATCTGATGGTAGATTCTGAGATGCACTGCTCTTGCTAGGGCTAGCGCTCGTATATATAAAAACAAACACCATACAATAGATTTCTTACTTTGGCCGAATATTCCAACCAGGATGACCAGAGTAAAAAAATTTTTCATTTATAGATTGATTTGGTGTAAAATGTTTTTTTTATTAAATTTCATACTATTATTTCGTTAATTATTCGCCCGTATAATTTTGGTGAGTGTTGACGTCTTGGATTCATGCTACCCTACACTTGTAATGCAAAATAACTATTACCAATAAAAATTATAATCTTACAATATTAATTAAAATCATTACCTAGAGGTATATATTCATCTTCACTGGAGTCTGATGTTTCAATATCCTTTTCTAGTGTGTTTATTTTATCAACAGAGAAACTTGTATCAAGACTGCTGTTTTCAGAGCTATCGCTTGCTTCTTCAAGTGGAATATCTTCTGGTTTCCAATAATCTAAACCAGGAGTTTTTCTTTTATTTTATGAGAGTCAGAGAAACATATAGGATATGCAATGGAAGCCTGAATAATAATTTAAAGAGAAATCATGGGACTGTGGTACTTATCATTAGAACTCATGTCTCAAGGTGGTTGGTGGCATTTAAGTTATTGATGTCTATGGGTTCCGGATATAACTCAAAATTAGATGAGCCTACCATCCCATCTACCCATCACATAAATAAATAAAAACTTACAGTAAGAAAGGCAGTATGAGAACTACTTTCAACATGACATTGAATTTTATCATTAAATCAAATAAAGGATCAAAAAACTATTAATTATGAAATTATGAGTTTTAATGATTAAAAATGTCCATTAACACTGAGGGGTCAACTTCTCTGTTCTCTGACTTCTCTGTGTCAATAATAACCAATGATGAAACTGTTTTATTACTTAACCTAACGTCCCCTTACACCTAAATTAATAAGTTTTATGTTACCATAACTTTGCTTTTCATCAATTTGTTGTTCAGCTTCAATCGTCAATAGTTGTATATCAACATCTGATATTTCAGGAATTAGACCCTCAAGCTCGCTCTCAGACTCTGAAAGTTAGGAAATATAATTCATTCAACAATAATTAATAACTACTTGCAAAGGTGCCTCTAGTCCATGCAGAGCCTGTAGGCATCATTACTCTAGTGCACTCTAGTAGATACGCAATCAAAATGGAATAGGTACAAATGTAAATTTAAGCCACTTTTTGCTACTGGAGTTCTCTACGCAGTTTTAAACCTGCAAGGCATTTCATTGAATCTCTTTACCTTTTATGTTCATTTGGTGTAGTTTATGTTTATTCTTACGGGACAGTTAAATTATATTACTTATAAAAAAAAAGGTTTTTAAATTAAACTTGCCTAAATCCTGTTGAATATTTTTGAAGATTTTTATAACTGGATATATAACTTTGTGTGAAAGACACACAAACAAACACATTGAATATATTAGCATGTAACCATTTACATACTTTCCAATGAAGAAAATGCATCCCAGTATTATGTTGGCCAGCAAAAATGCCTGAAAATATTAGTCACTATTTTTTATATTAATTATGCTATAATTTAAAATACCGAAGCCTAGATACTATGAGTGAATGAATGTATCTGACTTTATCAACATATCTACACGAGGTTTCTAGGAAACAGTCTCTATAACCCAAGAATTTTTCCCTAAAAATATACTTCATCAAGGTTGATAAAAAAGAAATCTATTTTATTTACTTATTAAATTATATAAAGTAAATCAATTTACTTACTTTGGTATGATTAGTTTGCCTTATATAAATGAATTCACACCATTTATTTACAAACCAATCTTTTAACTGTTTTGTGGCTAATATTATTTTTTTTCCATTGTAGGTTGAAAGTCTTTCCAAACACGCAGTTCTGTGTTTGTATTTTAACCAAGCTTCAAATCCATCCAAACAAAGCAATGTGATGCACAGGCATATCATAAATTTTATAAAATTTATTTGGTGGTATACACATACTCTGTAACAATCGAATTGTGAATACATGTTTTAATGTAAGCCATTTTTTAACACGGCTAAACGAAAAGTCGTATAAAAAAGTAATGTATTTTTTACTTACAAAAATATTACGCTCTTGATTATTATAAATGATACGGACAGCCAAATTTGTTTCCATAGAATTATATCTTCAAATAAACCAATAAAAGCTGGTAATATAACGTACGATTGATTCGTTAGATTTTCTTGGCATTTTGCTAATTTAGCCCATGCCAACCTTTTTTTTAATGAAGCTAACATTACTAATCGCTTAAATAGCTTTTATTAAAAATAAACATTAATTTATTGAGTTATATGTATCTATAATTTCGAACACTTTCTTCTATTAAAGGATATGTATATTTTGAAAACAAAATAAACAATTATGAGTAAGACTGTATTTTTTTTTTAAATATTACCATAGATTATACACTGAATATAATATAATTAGCTTGGAAACAAAGTCCTTTAAGCAAACTTAGACTGACTAGCCTAATTTTTTTTTATGGGATCTTATGACCTGGTTACTAAGATCTTTAAGCCATGTCTTTTTTTAAGTTACCTATGTTGGAGTTTGAATATAAATGTAATGGCAGGCAACACTTGACACATTTCGAATTTTAGAACATTGATTCACACAGATTTCGAATATTAGAATTATTTTAAATGTTTAAAAAACAGATGATTGCCTTCTCGTAAGAAATAGTCAGACTTCTCATCTAGACACGGTCAAAGAAACATGTAAGAGTTTTATAAAAAATATAAAGATCATAATTTTATAATGGTGTAACAGTGTTCAAACTATCTGCAATTTATTTATAATGAAGCAGTGTGTTTTTAAATAGCCCCTCATCACCTACAGAACCCAATCCCCTCAAATTTTAACCGTCCAACAACCTATATTCCTTATTTTTATGAAAAATTATGAAATTAAATTAAATGAAGATGATTGATTTGAGACATTTATCAACTGGAATGAAATTAAATGAAATGAGATGAGATGATATGGGATGAAATAAAATCTCAGTAAAATGGTGGTCATTTACTGAAACTTTTTCAGTGGACTTTTTGGAGGATCACGAGAAGTTACGTTCAGCGGCTTTGTTTCATTTTTCCCATAGACCTATATAGTAGGGACACGACATATTGTTCTATACGTACAATTACTTAAATAAATAGCACCCATTTTGAAAGCACACACATAAACATATATCTATCTCATTCTTACTCAGCACTGTAACTCGGAGGAAAACAATATAACAGTATTTCAGTGCGTACATAAAATGAAACATGAATATACGTAAATGTCTAATGAGACCGAAAATCCGCTAAACATGGCGCACCAAATGTCATTGTCACGTCAGTTCAGCTGTCTGTTTTGGGTTGTACCTACATTATTTATTGACTTTGATATCGGTTTAATATGATTGCTTATATAAAATTTCTTATTTTATCATGCTACCCCGCTTAAAACATACCAAAATAATAATTAAAGCATATTTCACTAACATGACACTAATCATAAATACCTCTTAATAAAATGTGTCATCAAAACATATTTAGACAGATTTTTTTTGCCTATTTTATACTTATTTTCTATTAATTCGTTTGTTCATCATTTGTTCATGATTGTTCACTGTTAATAATTGTTTGTTCTGCGTTTATTTATTTAAAAAAAATATTAAAAAATATACCTACAAGTTAGCCCCTCTAATGCAATTTTTAATATTTTTTCATCCTTAATGACTCGTAAATATTCATTTTCGATTGTTCTTATATAAAACACGTTTGTTCTCTTTCGAAATCACTCGTTTTTTGTTTAATTTACTATTTTTATTAGTTGAATAAATGTATGCAAAATATGTGTACTGCGCATGCGTCAACTATAATGCCTAAACTTTCTACGCGGTTTTAATCGTGAAAAAAAAACAAATATAAATCCTGAAGGAGCACATAATTGGTATACAGTTTAATTAAAAAAATTCAAAAATAAATAAATGAAATAATGTGCATTGGCGTTAAGTTAGACCAAATACATTTTTTCCATCCTCCTACTTATCGTTATGAAGGTATAAAAAATGTGTGCAATTCACACGTGGTAGAAGTGAAACCTTCCAAAATTAAATTCCAATTATCCTAAACGTCTTATATGTAAAATTAGTAAATAATTGTAAGGTAGCGCCCTCTGTGAATTGATATTTTAATTTCACGTATAATCCTAAATTAAAAGTCACTACAAGAGCTTTCATACACACGTTAGTATTAAAAAATCTCACAGATGGCGCTGTATTAAATAGTATGTATATTTCTGTCTCATTCTTTGCTGGCTTCATCCTACACATTTTTGTATTTGTGTCTCTTACCTGTCGTTTTTTCCGTTGCATCCGGTTTGAAATCACAACGATTCTAAAGAAGTTTTCACTTCAAAAAGATAGGGAGTTCACATAGGTAATATAAACAAATAAGTAAATATGTTCATTATTTATCTTTCAAGAGATAATGTAGGTATACATTATAATAACTTTTTTACACAGTCGAAATTATATTCCTAACATTAGTAAAATAACATTTTAATACGATAGGTAATACGATAGTAGGTAGGATGGAAAAAATGTATTTGGTCTAACTTTACGCGAATGCACATTATTTCATTTATTTATTTTTTTAATTAAACTGTATACCAATTAATTGATCCTTCAGGATTTATAATTGTTTTTTTTTTCACGAATAAAACCGCGTAGAAAGTTGAGGCGTTATAGTTGACGCATGCGCAGTACACATATTTTGCATACATTTATTCAACTAATACAAATAGTTAATTAAACAAAAAATGAGTAATTTCGAAAAAGAACAAATGTATTTTATATAAGAACAATCGAAAATGAATATTTACGAGTCATTAAGGACGAAAAAATATAAAAAATTGCAATCGGGGAGCTAACTTGTACATATATTTTTAATATTTTTTTTTAAATAAATAAATGCAGAACAAACAATTATTAACAGTGAACAATCAAGAACAAATGATGGACAAACGAATTAATAGAAAATAAGTAGAAAACAGGAAAGAAAAATTTTTTTGAGGGGCTAACTTCAGTCACCTGATATACCATTCCAAAAAAGATATGACGTAAAGGTCTCAGTCACCAGATCATAAAATTAAAAAAAAAAGGTACATACCAGTACCGGTACCTACATACATTCCGTAATATTTAATCTTACTCTATTATTCCGTACCGTACCTGATAGTGGGGAGTAATAAAATTTTTGCTGCATACTTAGGTACCTACCTAATTATAAATTTGATTTAGAGGTACAGCAGAATCTAGAAGTCCGATCCACAAAATTCTTGATTCTAAGTATCAAAATGTTGTTACGAACTTCAAGAAGTGCTCACGTTTTTAGAGGTAAGCACTTACTTATTGAGAAATAATATTCACAAAAAAATCCTTTCTCCAAATTAATTTAGTGAAGACAACATCATAGATAAATATTTTTTTAATTTATTGTACTTTTCGTTACAATTGTACACCATAGAAAACAATGTATTTCTTCAAAAGTTTAACAAATATTTTATTTCCCTGATAAAATAAATTTAAAAATCCAACTGTAACAAAAAATATTATTATGATACCATCCCACTATTCACTACCACAAAGTTCGCAATAAAATACGCTTCAATAAATTTCGGAGCTTAGTGTAACATCACTTTCATAAAATCAGAACATGATTCCATTCTAAAGTTAACAGTCTTCATAATGCCTAAAAACAATACAATACTTTTTCAATAAAAAAATCAAATATAAACACACTGCAGTACATCAATTATATGATTTATTATATGATAATGTAACAAATTAGGTGTATGAATTTGGTCTATTTCTGTATTAAGTCTGATTATAAATTGATACCTGATTATAAAGTGTTATTTAGGTTATTATATGCTAGCCTTTTCTTCGCATATTTTTGCGTTCACATAATACCCTTTGTCTAATGAACAAATCATGACTAATCACCATAGTTGATCTGCTTAAAAAACTACATTCACTCTACTCACTAACTTTATATATCGCACCCGCTTATACATAAGCTGAATAATTAATTATTTGCAAAAGAAAATTATGACATGTTTAGTCTATTTTGATTTTTTACATTTGTTTCCCTTAATGACATCTAGTTTTCTTTGTTTAAGTCAGTACTAAGTCTGTTATTTAGTTTTAAGTTCAAAACATTCCCAGCGGTGCAATACATTGATTTTATCTCTCTTAGGAGCTTCTGAAAAGAGTGTGTTCCAAACTATGTGGACTTAGCTAATATTATTATTGTTGGTCTAGTGACCCTAGTTATTGGACATTTTTTTTTTCCCTACCTATTCTAGAAACTCGAGAGGTTATTCTAGATTCACCAAACTAGTAGGTGAGCTTGCAGGGATCAAACCTGACGTTGTTACTAACGTGCTAACATGAACCCTTTTTTTTTTTTTTTTTTTTTTTTCCGGGCCGAGGGCCGAACCTCCTACGAGGTCCCCGCGCCTAGGGGGCGCGCGGGGTATGTGAGACTCAACGATCTGCAGGTGTTGAGAGCAGACCGCTGGCCCAAAGAATTTAGGGCCCACCCACTAAACGACTCCCCTGCACTTTACACCCGGCGTCCGATCTCCGTCCGGGGTCAAAACCCGGTCAGAGTAGGGGGGTTCCCGCGGTCAACACTACAACCAGACACGCGGCGCCACCCCGAGGACGCCCGACCGACGGGTCGTCGAGGCGATAGTCGACGACCAAAGACGTCAGTCTCCGCGGTACGGCGGCCCTTCAGGCCGCCCGGGCGATGCCGCTGGTGTTCCGGAATACCCCGCTGGGCCAGAACCAGCCTGCCGGGTCGGAACGCGATACACCGCCGACCGGGTTGCTCTTCCACAGTATGTTCGGCGACGACAGCGACGACGAAAATGCGGACCGCATCGCAGTCCGCAGCCGCCGACGCGTCGTCCCGTCCTCCTGGTGCCAGCGCGCTAGAGTGACGGTAGCGTGCGGCGCAGTCTCAGCCCCCTTAGGTCGCCCCGTGACCATCACCGGGAGGAGACTGCCTCCTCATAGGGGCCGGAGCTGGACAAACGCCCTCCTCCGACCCCCGGCTCGACGGCGGCGGCACGGCGCCGAGAGGGAGGAAGAGTTCTCCCTCTCCCGTTCCGCCGCCTCCTTCTGCGAGATGGTGGACTCGCAGAAGTCGAGCATCGCCTGCCAGGACTCATCGCTGCCGAGCATCGCAGCCACGACGGTCGGAAGCGACAAGTCCGGTCCTATTTTTGCAACAAGGACGCGGCGCTGCTCCGCGAAAGCGGGGCAGCACGCGAGCGTGTGCTCCGCCGTGTCCACGTTGCAGCCACTGCAATGATGGCACTTCAGCGTCGGCTCCCTCCGGGCGACGAGGTGCAGGTAGCGACCGAAACAGCCGTGTCTCGTGAGCACCTGCGTCGCTCGGAAGGTGAGACGTCCTCGGTCGCGATTCACCCAGTCCGAGAGGACCGGGCGGATCGCCTCGACGGTCCGTCGCCCGTAGGCGGGGTCCGCCAGGCGGCGAGACCACGCCTCGAGCACGGCACGCCGAGATTGAAGCTTCCGCGCTCGAACTTCCGCAGCGCCTACATGAACCCTAGCAAGAGCCGTACTTCGCAGAATCTACCACCGGATCCAAAAGCGACCCACTGAGAAGATTCGGTGAGAAACTCAGTGGGCTGTGTCTGTGGGTTAATTTACTTTCCGAGCCCTTCTTTGCAAGCGACAGGTTCGACAAGAACGATGACCGGTTGGACTATAAAGTCTGTCTGAGTTTATTTGTAAATGAGTTATTGACAATTATTCTAAGAGAAAAATTGTATTGGTGCAACGTCTTAAATAGCTCATAGGGCCCCAATCCGTAAAAACACAATTAAAGAAATAAATAAATATTTTAAACTGAATATGAAAATGAATGACAATTTAATAAAAGTGATTGGAGTGTATACTTCACTGTCTAAGCTCTTATTACAATGAGTAATAATATTGATGGACACAATCAATGAATCAGGAGGTCAAATCAATTCAAATCATTCAGGATCATATGCTTGTGGAAGACAAACACCAAGTTCCTGATATATATTTATTAATTTGATCAGTTATCAATTTTCATCAGTGGCCTTGGCTCTCCACTCTGTACTTATAGTCATGTGATTATAACAACCTTCCAGTCACTGATTACCTGCACAAGAAGGAGCCAACAATGGTGTGTCAATACTATGACATCCAAGACATGGCATAGCACACATTTGCAACTCATCCTACATGAAATGGGCTGTGCAGTTTTTGTGCAAGTACAACCTAACCAGCCTGGGTTTAACACTTGAATGGAATGAATTGTAGCTGGTGACGTTAGACTTCTGGGAGTACAACTTTTTGCAAGAAAAGAGAAAGTTTTTCACGCCATCCCAATTCCCTTCCGGCTTAACAGCAAAGGACAAGAGAAATTAGGTCTCTCGCCTCAAACGATTTATGCTTTCCCAGCCTGTTGTGTTTCGGCACCCTTGAGAGTCCAAGAAAGCGAGGTACTAGCAAAAGAACAACAACGTGATCCATCCTAATTTTTTGGATTGACGAATCGACGACCGTACATTGATTGACAGCCAGATCGTCTAAGCGGTGCCGATGGCGTTCCGGTATATTCCGCTGGACCACAATCAACCTGCCGAGTGGCATCGCGACACACTGCTAGAAAGGGAAAGTGGCGCGTTACCAGAACTTTCCTTTCTGCCAGGAAGCAGTCATGCGTTCAGGTTTTCGGGCTAGACTAGTTTTGTGGCGGTAGCCATCATACAACGCAAGATAATTGACAGATGCCTGAATCTTGCTTACTACATTTTCAAGATAAGCTTGCATATATACAAGTTCCGAACAACAACATTTGGACCGTCGGTCTACCGAGCAATATCACCAGCTCGGTGTGGAAGATCTTCCCTTTGTCCTTTAAGCTTCCCAAAACTTAAGCGTTACTCTAATGAATTTGAGCTTTTTTTGTACACACATATCAATATCCAGGTTGCAACAAAGTCTGAAAATGTCTGACTAAAAAAATAACTAGTTTTTTTTTTACAAGCTAAAAAAATTACGTTAGTCCATTAAATATCTCATTATCTCATGTTAACATATTTTTTTGAATTGTTAGAATATCTCATTTTAGGTGTGAAGGGCGTAAACTCTTTTGTCACCTCTTAGTACTTAGTACTTAGAACCGCGGGAGACGGCAAAGTTAGTTTTCTCTCGACTAGCGATAGAACGCGGGAAACGAGTACAAAGTAAAGGATTACGCATTAGCTATTGCTGGTG
This sequence comes from Bombyx mori, assembly GCF_030269925.1. Classification (NCBI taxonomy): domain Eukaryota; kingdom Metazoa; phylum Arthropoda; class Insecta; order Lepidoptera; family Bombycidae; genus Bombyx; species Bombyx mori. Next base: position 8,839,603 of record NC_085116.1, on the reverse strand, counting down.
GGACAGAAAGCGACTACCTACCGATGGAATAAAATTGGGACCAAAGAGATAATATGTCATAAAAATAAATATCGGTAAAATGTATTCTTTGAAAAATATTAATTACATCAAAAGATCTAATAGATGTCTGTCTGATGATTGTCTTACGCAGATTTGACACGAAAAACTCCCAAGAATGCTTCACCGTGCGATTCGATGAGAAATTAGCCCACTGAACAAGTGATACTTATTACTCATGACAGCATACCTCAGAACATGTTTCAAAAAAGATTTAAAGTCGTCGTCGTCGTTGACGACAAAAATTTTCTATAATATTATGCCGGCCACTGACATGCGCGCAAATATTCGTACATTGTACGAATGTTTGCGCGCATGTGAAGGGCCGTCAAACATTCATTCGCAAACCTAGCGGCTGTGCAAATGGGTTCGCATACTCAATTTGCGAACCCGTTTGCGCTTCCTCCTACACTTGTTTACGAATGTCTCACGAATTTCTCCTTCTTTTTAATTCGTCAATAGAACATTAAAGAGAAAAAGAGTTTTGAATTCTTTCCCAGACATCATTAACAGCCATGCTGTTTTTATGGGATTTCTTTTGATGATTTCTCGTGACGCTACACAGTAGACTATGAAAATGGCGATACGTCCGTTACCTTCGCAATCGTCGGCGCAACTGGGCAAACGAATGTGTGGGAGACTACGCGAAGGTTCGCGGTTCGCGCGCTTTGATGTCTGTTAAAAAACCGACACAGCTTGAAAAACAACGAATGTAGCGAAAACTTTGCATAATCATTTGCAAATGTCGTCCTACACTTGCGGGTTTCCGTATTCGTGCGCATGTGAGTGACCGGTGTTACTAGCTGACCCGGCAAACGTTGTGTTGCCTTAAATAAGATTTCTAGGGAAATTGTAGTGTAGAAAAAAAAACCTCATTCAACCCTACGAATAAATATTAAGTCAGGAAATGTAACTTGCGCTCTAAAAATTACCCAACAAAAGTCGTGTCCAAGTAGGCGGGGCTTAAAAGTCGTGTCCAACGCGTCATCAGTCGGATATTGTTCTTGAAAGCCAGCACATCTCTTATTTTGATTTATTATTGTGTTGTCAATAATCATGCCAGCGTGTGTTGTGAAGTGGTGCAGGAACCATACAAGGCTAAAATAGCCAGGGATCACTTTTCACTAGTAAGTAGTAGCAAAATTATAATTATATTTCATGATTTGCAAAAATGTTATCAAGCCGAGATGGTTAACACTATGCAACATGAAATCAGTAAATTTTTGATTGTATTTTATCTCGGTGAAATATTGAAAAGTATATCGATAAAATATTTTTTATTATAAAATAGGTATATTTAATTTGATAATTTTATGACGATAATGGATTTTGCTTAATTTGTTTTCTTTTAGTTTTCCTGCCAATGGAATTCTGCAAAAAAATGGATAGCTGCAGTTAAGTTTAAAAGACAAGAATTTTTTTTTTTTTTTTTTTTTTTTTTTTTTTTTTTTTTTTTTTTTTTTTTTTTTTTTTTTTTTTTTTATTGCCTTTGTAGGCAGACGGGCATACGGCCCACCTGATGGTGAGTGGTTACCGTCGCCCATGGACTTCAGCAATGCCAGGGGCAGAGCCAAGCCGCTGCCTACCGCTTAATATTCTCCATAAGCCTCGTTTGAAGAAGGACATGTCATAGCGCTCGGGAAACACCGTGGAGGGGAGCTCATTCCATAGCCGGATGGTACGTGGCAAAAAAGATCTCTGGAAACGCACTGTGGATGACCGCAGTGGCTCCAGGTAGTATGGATGAACTCTACTCCGGTGGCGGGCGGTGCGATGGTAAAAACGAGATGTTGGTATCATCTCGAACAATTCCTCAGAGCACTCCCCATGGAACATACGGTACAAAATACAGAGGGAACCGAAGTCCCTCCGCAGACCCAGATGCCTGTGAAAACCAGCAAAGTATGCTCTATTCACGCTATCAAACATGCTGGACGCTAGCCTTCAATTGCCAGAAACAGTGGAGCAAATTGTAGTGTTGTTACTAACCTTATACTCTTTGCTATTACGATATTTTTACTTGTCAACATTTAAGACTGTCGCACAATAAATGTCGTTGCAACCACACGCAGTTTTTCTTTACGGATAGTACGCAAACCAAATTGAACCCTAATAACATCATTCATGTAGGCTATACAGCCGGCTTTGTAAGCCGAAAACTGCAAGCGAAAACCAACTGTCCAGAATGCTATCATTGCTACCTGCTAATGAAAAATTGTATTTTCACAATCTGATTAGTTTAAAAGATTTCGGTGCACTCTCGTACCCATCTGTGGTGTTGTATAAAATATGTACACGCACAGAAACACTAAGACAGATAATAAAAATACGTAATAACGGAAAATCACTTACTCGAACAAGTATTCTGTCAGTAATATCTACAGTGTTTTTCTAAAATAATTGACAATGAAGATATTCTGCGCTTACAAAAAACAGTCACCAGACAAATAATGACCATTCCATTTTGTTTTAATATTATATAAAAATCAGAATCCGTCTTCCCTACATTGCGAAAAAAGATTATTTTTTAACGTCTTCTAGGCAAAAACTTAACAAATTAAAAATATGTCCAGGGACATAATTATATTGTTTCATTATTAACTTTGTCCGGTCCACTTATTACATTTGTTATATCGTCTACGCTGTCATGACTCTGCTGTCATAGCAGACATTGCAGCAAGTGCATGACCCAATCCCTCCTTTGGTTTTGAAATCAAACCAATCACAAATGATGTTTATTTCCAACCTCGGTTGTGATTGGTTTTTGTTTCATACGTCGTTTTGGTTTGAAGTGGGGCCACTTTTTTTGTGAAATTTGTTCCGAGTTAGACTTCCTTACTTATTATTTATTCGTAGATTCAACCACATAAAAAATATTATCCAAAAAAAAAAATTATAATAAATGTTTGGTGTGGACAACCCTTATCACTTAGGGGTATGAAAAATAGATTGTAGCCGATTCTCAAACCTACTGAACATACTATTGATACACAAATAAAACCAAAAAAACATGGCCGAAAAATGTATAGCTCTCAAATATATACATATAGTGAATAAGTAAGACAGGAGACCGGCTTCGTCCTCATCCCTACTACGTGATGTTTGCTGGATGAGTGGTAACACCTGGCGGGGATAACTGATCGATTGATAGTTGATCAGTAGTCGACCGACGAGGGCGGGAGATCAAATTGAATTTAAAAAAAATCATAATTAAAGGAACTTGAAATTATAAGCTCTGAATAAGAATTTATCGTACTACAATAATTATAATATTTGATTGCCATCTTGCAACCTTAGTGCGGATCTGCGCATAGAATAAAAAAAAATATATCGGGATGGAAACATAGGGGTTGATCGTATAAGAGTGAAAATTGAGAGTAATATGATTTTTTTTATTTTAAGTCATGACAAAATAAAAATAAAAATATAGCCAAAAAAATTAAAGTTTATAATTAACAAATAAAAAATAGGGGTTGATCATAGAGGGATGACAAATTGAGAGTAACATCAGATTTTTTATTTTAATTCATGACAAAATAAAAATGAAGATCTTGCCAAAAAAATTAAAGTTTATAATTAACAAAAAAAAAAATAGGGGTTGATCGTAGAGGGGTGAAAATGTTAGAGTAATATGAATTTTTTTATTCTAAGTCATGACAAAATAAAAACAAAATTCTTGCAAAAAATTTAAAGTTTTTAATTAGCAAATAAAAAATAAGGCTTGATCGTAGAGGGGTGAAAATTTAGGGTTGTATGTATTTTTGTATGCTGTATCATAAAAAAATGAAAACATTAACAAAAAAATTGTCTAAAAAATAAATAAAAAACGACTAGACGACGGCCAGTCTTCAGCTCTGATGAAGTCCGAAACGTTCGTTTCCAACCAAGACTGCGTAGACCGAGCTTTATGACCTGGCGCCGAGTCTTGCTGGAAGGACCATTCTTGATTATTGAACACGGTGTTGTTAAGGGGCTTCACTACCTTCTCAAGAATGGTATCTTGATACACTTGTGCCGATGTTTTGATACCTTTTTCAGAAAAGTATGGCTCAGTCACTCCTTCATAGCTAATACCCCACCAAACCATCACTGAAGTCGGATAGTGCCCACGTTGCACTCTGTCGACTAATTGGGAAGCTTCCTTAGAGCTTTGATCATAAATACGGTCATTTTGTTTGTTAAAATGTTGCTCAATTGTAAAAAAATTGTCATCCGTAAACAAAAAATTTTTATGACCTCCCTTTGCGTACCGCTGCAGTAGTTGTTTCGATTTTACCACCCTAGTCTCTTTTAAATTATCAGTTAAGAAATGACCAGTACGTCTCTTATAGGCTGCAGTCATCTAGGTTCTAGGTGCTATCCTCATCTCCCGAGATAAAATCTTTTGCTTTCGGACAGAATTTCTTCGAATTCTTTCCCTTACTGCTTTGACCACCTTTTTCGTACGAACACTACGTGAACGGCCAGTTCTTTTTCTGTCACAAACAGAGGAGGTCTCATTGCACCTATTAATAGCCCGGTACACAAACATTTTACTAATACCAAGCGTATGGAGAGTTTTAAAAATTGCGTTTGGCTCCATACCTACTTTGTGTAATGCAATCACAGCGATTCGGTTCTCTTTATTACCCCACTCCATTTTAATATCGCAAAATATTGTACAATGTATTGGCGCCAAAATGAGAAAACTCAATGAGCAATCATATAAAAATGACAGATTCAAAATTCAAATGTAATACAGGGTGGCCCATAAGTCCTTTGAAAAGTAAAATTTGAATAAAACGAACAGGGCGCGCGTGAGCGGTGCAGGGGAAGCGGGGGGAGTAACTTCGGTTTCTGGGAATTTAGTCGCGATGGAGCGTTTTACCGGAGCGGACCGTGCGTTTTGTGTGCGCGAGTTTTATAAAAACGACAATTCGGCAACCGTTGCGCGGCGTAAATTTCGAGAACACAAAGGTTTACACAACTTTGACGACACTCCAACTCTTCAAACGATTAAGAACTGGGTTGCTAAGTTCGAGGAGACCGGTTCGACGTTAGATAAACCGCGGTTGGGTCGCCCAAGGACGTCACGTACGGAACAAAACATAGACACAGTGACACAGTCTATTCGCGAAAATCCGACACAGTCAACTCGTAAGCGATATGTGGCTATGATCGAAGAGTTTTTCATACCAGAATTGCAAAACTTTTCAGGCTTTAATGCCAGGACGTGGTTTCAACAGGATGGGGCCACTTCTCACACCTCTAACACTGCTATGCCCGTTATCCGTCAACTTTTTCCTGGCAAAGTTATCTCTAAGAGAGGAGACATTTCCTGGCCTCCACGTAGTCCAGATCTGACCCCGATGGATTTTTTTTTGTGGGGCTACCTTAAGGCTAAAGTATACGACACAAACCCGCGGTCAATTGAGGCCCTAAAAGAAAACATCCGCAGAGAAATGACAAGCATTTCAGCAGTGACGTGCCGCGCAGTCATCGACAATTTTAGACGTCGTTTGCAAGAGTGCCGTGATCGGAACGGATTACATTTAGGAGATGTTATTTTCAAAAAATAATTCCCGTTTTTTAAGCTTTTTATGTAAATAAAAATTTAATTCATAATGTAATTAGTTTTATTTTAATAATTTTTTTTCATATCAAAGGACTTATGGGCCACCCTGTATTTTGTTTATTTTTAATTGTAACAGTATTTATGGCCAGACTAAGTAGTTAAAGATACGTTAAAATTAAAAGTATCTAAGGTGTATATCCAATTATACTTTATTTAATTATATCCTTTAATTGGTTTTCAGGTGTTAGGGCTTATTCGGTTTTGCAGCATGAACCAGATAAACCCAATATTCAAACAGCGATTCCCGGGCCCAAGTCGCAGCAGCTGCTGAAAGAACTCAACACTCTACAGGTATTGTTAAGTAAAGTTAACTTATTGATTGTTCCTAACGGTAATTAGTAAAGTCGCAGGTTTTTATCAGTAGTGGCCTGTGATGTCGAAACGAATTAACTTACAAACGAAATCAAAGTTTTTTGTGTTCGAACAGCTACCAAAAAATAAAACTGATTAAAAAATTTAAAATTTCAATCTATGTATACATTAAATTGATTAAGTAAGGCAAGGAAATTGGTGCGATACACAAAGATTAGATAGACTGATTTAAGACTAAAAATTAATTTTGATTTACTAATCTGATTGGATGATAATTTTTATTTTTTATTGCTTAGTTGGGTGCCTGGTGCTAAGTAGTTACCGGAGCCCATAGACATCTACGTAAATGCCGCCACCCACCTTGAGATATGAGTTCTAAGGTCTCAGTATAGTTACAAAGGCTGTCCCATCCTTCAAACTGAAACGCATTACTGCTTTATGGCTGAAATAGGTGAGTTGGTGTTACCTACCCGTGCGGACTCACAAGACGTCCTACCACCAGTAATTACTATTTGATAGTGATAGTTTTTCGTAATTACTTGCTGGTAGCCTAATGGGCTATTGCAGCTACTCTCGGACTGTAGATATCATCGAAATTACGTACCTAACACAAGTTCACGATCAGTATTATAACAAATTATTATTATTATTTAATTTCTATAGTATGTTTAAAATAATATGCTGCACGATGGCGCAGTAGTTAGCAACCTTGACTGCTACGAAGGGTCGTGGTTTTGATTCCCACGTCAGGTATACATATGTTTGATGAATGGGTTTGTTTGTTCTGTGTCTGGATATCCAATATTATTATATGTATACAAACGCATATTAGTATGTACATCAGGGAACCCTTTCCCTACGCCAGCGTAAAAAAACCGTGTCTCATTTATAACACGTTGTTATTTCACCATCGTGGAATTTAAGTGTAAACTCGTTTAAAGTTCATACTTGTTCCCTTGTAAAAAAATAGTTCAACGAGAACGTTGAGTGATCCCAATGCATTTGCATTCCATGAATTACGTGTTACACATCTAAGCTACGAACTATCATACCCGATCCTGTGGACCGAATGGTAAACAGTCGACGTCGCCCCAAACACGTCATTACGGATCTTCCCGATCCATTAACGGTGCTTTTAGGTATCTCAAGCATTGGTCTCGTTCTCGCCGAACCCGTCGCTTGCGACGAAGGGCTCGACGAGTAAATTAACCCATAGACACAGCCCATTGAGTTTCTCGCCGTATCTTCTCAGTGGGTCGCGATTCCGATCCGGTGGTAGATTCTGCGAAGCACTGCTCTTGCTAGGGCCAGCGTTAGCAACACTCCCGGTTTGAGTCCCGTGAGCTCACCTACACGTTAAGGCGAAGCTGAAATAGCCTCTCACGGCTATCAGTATAGGTAGGAAAAAAAAAAAATCTATTGAATCTTTGTGCCTTCTCATCTGTTCTCTCTGAAACGGCGAACATTATTGTTATTAATTCGTCTTGGATGCCAGTAAATAGCTTTAAACTTAGAACGACTAACATCCAATATGAAGTAAAAACGATTCGATTTCAAAGAGTTCAATCGAATAGGGATTTTATCCCGTATGCCATACTACAAGTTAAACTGGAATACAATTATGCTTTTAGCAAGCGGGAGCAGTTCAGCTTTTTGCTGATTATGACAAAAGTATTGGAAATTATTTCTTTGACGCCGATGGTAATGCATTCCTAGATGCTTTCACACAAATATCTTCACTTCCCGTGGGGTATAATCATCCTGAATTATTAAGCGCATTTGAAGATCAACACAATCTTGTACGTAATTTCAATGTTATTTGAATTAATTTTGTGTTATTGATTTAAACTAATATTTTGTATACTATTTCAGAAATCTTTGATTAATAGGCCAGCTCTGGGAGTTTTTCCTTCAGCTGATTGGCCAGAGAAATTGAAAAATGTGTTATTATCTGTTGGACCCGTTGGGTTGGACAACATAGCGACAATGATGTGTGGCTCCTGTTCTATTGAGAATGCGTATAAAACTGTATTCATATGGTATCAGACCCGGGAACGCGGAGGAAAACTGGATTTCACACCCGAAGAAATTGACAGTTGTATGTTGAATCAAGTTCCTGGATCACCTAAACTGTCAATATTATCATTTGAGGTATGATTACATCAGAGTTTATCATCCCGCACAACAGAATATTGTTAACTAGGCACGTACCTAATTCGAAGTGGGAGGCACATTTACATTCACTGCTATTATTAACACTTTGATTAGCATGGTATGTATGTAACGGAAACGATTTGGATTTAAGCTTTGCACACTTATCAAGGACCGATGACAATACGATAATAGAAAAATTAAATTTAAAATTATACTCTTATCCTGATTAGGGTCTTCAGGATCAACCCTTAAAAACACGATAGTGTCTTGCGCCACGTACTAAGGTGTACGCGCCTGCTGTCTTCCTTGAATATGATAGCTGTTTCTCAGACTCCTCAGGAATTGAACCGCAATTCTCCTTTCCAACTCCGGTAGGCACAGAACCTATCACCGAATAGAAAGATCTTGGTCGCTCAAAGTGGGAGAGTCCCATATAATGGTAATGCATTGGATGAAATGGTTATTTTTAAATATATTTTTTTGTGTCTAGATGGTAGACGTGCTCATGGCCCATCTGTTGTCAAGTGGTTACCATGTGGTGGTTTAGACATGAGATCTAGTCCCATTTTTACAGTACAACGGCTGCTTCTACCTTCAAACCGAAACGCATTACTGCTTCTCGGCTGCGCTACTGTCCGGGCTCACAGACCGACCTTATATATACTAATAACCTGTTTTCACATATGGAGCATTAAAAAGCCAATTTTTGCTTATTATAAAATTATCATCGTTAAGGTCAAAAGAAGCAAATATAAATAATAGTTTAAAAAAAGAGTGATTAAGAAAAAAAAAACGTTTTATCGTGTCGGTAATAAATGGGCAACATCAAATGAAATCACTCCGATTATTTATAAATCTGCTTACAATTAAGTCAGGTTTATATAGAATTGGGAACGCTCAGAGGCGGATTATCCGTAAGGCAAACTAGGCACGTGCCTAGGGGCGTATAGTTTTACAAGGGACGTGCGATCTCAGAATTTTTAAATAAATAAAGAAAATAACATATCGACGATTAAGAACTAAATGCTGATGCTGATATGATCTAAATTTATAATAGATTATATGGCACAAGCATCGATATACTCGTATTATGCAATATTGCGGGTTTGTTTGTATTTCATTCGCGCATTAGAGTAAGTACAAGGGTCCTGGTCTACTAAAGTCTAGGGTTTGATGATACAACGTCATCGTAATTGCAAAAACAACTAGTTAAAATTTATAGTATTATGAAGGCCATTTATGGCCGGTACAGGAGCGCCGATAAAGTGATTGCCTAGGGCGCTCTGGACCTTTAATCCGCCACTGGGAACGCTATGAGAACGGGACTTTACAAAATATATTGTCATGTAGCTTTGTTGTTAAACAGGGAAGTTTCCACGGTCGAACATTTGGAGCTCTGTCTACTACTAGATCGAAGCCATTGCATAAGTTAGACTGTCCAGCTTTTGATTGGCCGGTTGCTCCGTTTCCCAGATACAAATATCCCCTTGAAGAAAATATTAATGAAAATAAGCAAGAAGACAAGAGGTATCATTATAATTTTACTCTTACAGGTTTATATACTTAACAATTTGTTTCAAAATCTTTAGTGATCTTTATGAATACCTTTCAGAAAATAACATTACATTTATTTTGGTTCACGCCACATATAAAACATACTACCATAATAGAAGTATTAGAAGTAAGTAGTATTAGAAGCATTCATGCAATACTCGTCGAGACTATATAAAGGGACAGGTGACGGTGGCTTATAATGTTACTAACAGATTTTTATCAGTGTTAATAACAATTTTATAGTAACCGGCAAACTTCTTGAGCAAATGACCTTGAATGCGCAGAACCGAATTTTAGATCACTTTGGTGGTGAGGGTGAGGCGCGACGGCAGGGGAAATCGTATCGAGCGCGTTATTGGTAGATCAGTCGAACCTTGCGTCCCGCACCGCGCCCTCATTCCGCTTGCTCCCAAAAGTACGCTTGCGTACAGTAAAAAGTCTATCGTTATTAATCGTTAAGTTATTTGTTATAATTGCTTGTTGACTTTGTTGCCATTGCTATATGTTGAGTGTTTGTTGATTTTTTATAAAAAATACACTATGCCGCGACAAACTGGTGTAGTATTCAAAAGAAAGGGTAGAAAAATTGTGTACGACGTATATTGCTTCATTATCAAACAGGGGAAGAATGATATGGAAAAAGTAAAACAGACTTCGGAAGCAAGAAAAACATCAGTGAGTACTGTTAGGTGCTTTATTAACGATGCTAAAGGCTCTGGCTTGCTCAACGTGTTTCGGACTCCGGTTAAGAAAAGAGCAGGGAAGAAGAAAGATACCGGAATTCATAGTTTCGTTCAATCTGTAATAAAAGGTGTAATCATAATAACTACATAACAAGCAGCGAAACTCCGTACCGTAGAAAGGCTTCGAAAAATTTAAAGAAGATATAAATTTTAATGGCTCGGAATAAAGCTTACGACGAATTATGAAAGAGCTAGGCTTCAGATGGAAAAAAAACAGAAAGTAATCGGAAGCTGGTTATTGATAAAAGTAACATTCGATTACTACGAATCGAATATCTTCAAAAAATAATTAATTATAGGCATAAAAGAAGACCGCACCGACCGAGTTGTAAACTCCACCGATGAGCCCTATGTCGACTCATCACGATGATAGCGACTCGGGTGATGAAAACAGTGATGATGATGATGGTCAAGATTATGATAACGAAAAAAAATTTCAAATACCAGCTTCGCTTCAACTGAACGAAGACCTGGCAACAGCTCTAGTTTTTTACTTAATAGAAGGAATATCTATTTTACCCCAAGATTAAATTATTACAATTATTAACCTATATTTTTTGTTGATGTTCTAATAAATATATAAATAAATACATAATATGTTGATTTTAATAATTTAATAGCATTATGACGCAGAGTAAATAATGTTTTTGCACGTGAGTCTACCATGCGCGAACTTACCCCCACTACGTCGACAAATGCTCAAGAAGTTTGCTGGCTATTATACTAATACTATGTAATACATAATGTCCGGTTTATAAGGCGTGGCAAAGGTGTTAAGTGCCCTTTATAAATAAAACAAGTCAGTTCCGATTTTACTCTGTATATTGTCACAAGTGTCTGACTTGTCGGGCGGGCTATGTACGATTTTTTTTAAGGGATTTTATGTCTTGGTAACTAAGACCTTAGGGTCATGTCTTATTTTAATTTATATTCTTATTTTTATGAAAAGTGATAATATGGAGTGAAATGAAATGAAATGGAGATGATTAATTTGAGACATTAAGCAACTGGGACGAAATTAAATGAAATGAGATGAGATGATATTATTATGGGATAAAATATAATCCCAGTAAAATGGTGATCATTTACTGAGATTTCTTCAGTGGACTTTTTGGGGGATCCCGAGAAGTTACGTCCAGCGGCTTTGTTTCATTTTTCCACATTTGTGCACTTTCACAGATATTAAACAGTTAATAAACCACCGTTATTACACATTTAAACCTGAAGAAACACTAAATAGACTAAATAAAACAAATCACACAACTTCACTCCTCGCGTTCCCGCCAAAAAGTCCGCTATGTACGACTAACTACAACAAGCGATGTACAACCGCATGCGCTACACAAACTTTCCCTACATAAGCCCCTCCCCCTTTTTTAACCGAGTTCAAAAAAGGAGGAAGTTCTCAATTCGACTGTTTTTTTTAAATGTTTGTTACCTCATAACTTTTGACTGGGTGAATCGATTTTGATGATTCTTTTTTTATTAGAAAGCTGACGCGCTTTCCGTGTGGTCCCCACTCCCAGTCCAGTTTAGTCCAGTTCTGATAATGGTTTCCATGAGAAAACCTTATAAGTCTTAAATTTGCATTAAATACGTGCGCGACAAATAGATGAATAACTCAATATGAGTCGACTATTATCAAAGCCGGCAATCTGACTTTTGGACAATGATTGGTAAATCAGAAAAACGAATTATTGACTTTGTATTCCATTGGCAGTCACAAAACTCTTCGGAACGACATCTTAGATAAATAACAGGTTAACTATTAACCTTTATTTAATGCAGGTTTTGAACTGTATTCTTTGAAGGAGACGATTATATTCAAATCAATCTGTATTGACATATCAATAAAAATTTTTTGTCCAAATTCACAGATTGCCACCTTTGATAATAGACGACTCATATCACGCCAACCGATTTCGATGATTATTGTTTTTAGTGTCTAATAATTTGTTTTGGAATATCTTATTTTTCTATTTGAAGTCGGTTTTTGTTAAAGCATGTCTATTTACAATTATAAATACGTACATTTAAAAAAAGGCTACATTTTATAATTACATACTTAAACTAATTTCCAAAATTTGCATACACAATAAACATGACACAAAAATAAAACAATATAGAAAAACAAGAGAAAAAAAGAAATATAGAATTTCAGAAAAACATTAATTTATCCGTACGTAAATTACACAAAAATACTTTTATACGAAAACACTACACGAAAGCCGAACTTCTTGTTTCCTGAGGTTGAGGTTTAGGTGTGACTTCGCGCAACTGGATAGTGGCAGCTGACGAACAGCTCATAGGTAAATTGGTGTCGATATCGAGTTTCAAATAATGAAATTCCTCAGCCTCAGTTAACAAATCATACAGGTTTTCGTACCTGCCTACTGCTACGTGAGTATGTAGGAGTCGGAGCGACACTACATTGTTTAGACACTGGCACATTATAAGGCAAAAAAATATCGTCCATAATGGGTGGACATAAGAACGATGTCGCAACGTCCTCCTCGTTGAGATTATGTGCCGGTTTCAATATATCTATCGACACACGCGTCTGTCTATGCGGAAAATGAATTTTTAAAACTTTAGACCTTCGCCGTAAAACTTTTTATGGTCCTGAGTAAGAAGGTTCAAGAGACGAACGCTTAACCTCATTTCGTACAAAAACAAATTAACACGTATTCAAATCAGGGTGTACAAAAATAGATTTTTGATCTCTGTCCTTAATTGGAACAGGTCGAATTTTATGAATAGATTCCCTAATTTTCCGAATTAACTCTGCATCATTATTACATTGTTGTTTTGTGTTATCACAAAACTCTCCCGGTAACCTGATATTATCGCTATAAACCATTTGTGCAGCGCTGACACCTGTGTCGCTACGTGCAACAGCGCGTAACCCGAGCTAGACCGTAGGTATCTGATCAATACATGTACTGTCCGTGCATTCTAGCCTCACTCGCAAATATGTTTTGCGAGAGCGATGCTAACGCTCGACGATACCGTTGTGCTGTGGGTGGTATGGGGTAGTTCTCTCCTACACTACACCTAAGTACTTTAGAAGCGTGTTGTGATGGGTACCTTGGTTACTAGTTAACCTTACGGGGCACACAAAATGTAATATACAACCTTCATAAAACTCTAGCTACCGCGTCAGCAGAAAAGTCTTTTAAAGGGAAAGCCTCAGGCCACCGTGTAGTTCGGTCGATTAACGCCAACAAGTACCTATAACCTTGTGACGTCGGCAGTGGGCCGACTAGATCTAAATGAACATACTCAAATCGATCTACCCGCTGAAATTCGCCGAATCGCGAGATTGTGTGTCTTGTGACTTTAACCTTTTGGCAATGAACACATGTTTTGGCCCAGAGACCTACGTCCTTGTTCATATTAGGCCAATAAAATCCTTCGCTAACTGATTTCCGGGTCGATCATATACCTGTATGGCTTAGATTATGCAAAATCTGGAATGCCTTACGCCTAAAACTTTCAGGCAAATAGGGTCGAATACGGCTAGTTGACACGTCGAAATAAATAGCTTGGTCAGAATCAGGTAGTGATTCTTTTTTTAATATTACAATTAAAGTTCGTGTCCGGTAACTTTAACAACTCCGACAATTCGCCGTCAGCATTTTGCACTTGGAATAATTCTTGGTAGTCGATGTTCGTGGGACAAGTTATTGTTTCTGTGCGCGATAAGCAGTCTGCGACTACTTTCTCGGAACCGTTCACATATCAAATATCAGTCGTGAACTCACTGATAAACATGAGTTGTCGAGTACGTCGTGGAGTATCTTTCGCGCTAGGTTTTTGTCTAAACGCAATGAGTTAACGGTTTATGATCTGTTAGCACTGTAAAAGTGCGTCAAATCAAATCAAATGAAATAATTTTTTTTTATTTAACGTAAAGTACACACTTGTTGAACGTCAAAAAGAACTACCGCCAATTCACAAAAACTAGTCTCCGTCCTGAGAAGAACTGACAAGAAACTCAGCGGGTATGTCTTTTTTTTTATTTTTTTTTTATTCGATTTTCTTAAATATTCATTTTTACAAGATGTAGATGCATATACCTAAAATGTTGTATGCCGAGATAGATAGCTAACAGTTCCCGATCGTAAGCGCTATACTTACGCTCCGTATCCGTCATACGTCTAGAAAAGTATCCTAAAGGTTTTAAAGAACCTCGGACTTCAGTTTGTAGCACCGTGCCTACGCGATCATTAGATGCGTCCTCCATGAGACATAAGGGAGCGTTCTCGCTTGGATAAGTTAATAACGCTGCCTCTTGTAAGTCGCGTTTACACTGTAAAAACGCACTATCCGATTTTTCGTCCTATAGTATCTTCGACTTATTCTTTATGGCGCCTTTTAAAAATTTATTGAGCTCTGTCTGCCGCTGGGCTGCTTTTGGGAAGTGAGCTCTATAGAAATTCAACATCCCTAAAAATCGTCTCAACTTGTCAAGGGTTTCGGCCGAATTCGTCAAAACGCTTAAAATGCGCGTCCAGTTGTGACTTATGCTATTTGACTAGCGGCGATTACGTCATCTAAGTAACAGTATAAAAATCAGAACCTTCAGTAATGTCACCGTCCGAGTTCACAACTTGTATTCCCCGCAACACCGAGTTATTCATAAATCGTTGAAAAGTTTGGGCTGCATTGCTAAGGCCAAAACTCATTCGCGGAAATTCATAGAGAAGACGGCAATTATAGAGACCGAACGGCGTAATAATTTCCGTCTTCTCTAGGTCGTCGGGGCTCACAGGAATGTTGTGATCAGCTCTGCAGATGTCCTGAGATGTGGTGTGTGAAGTATATTCCAGCACTTGGTCGGCGAGTTTGGTGAGCTGCGCCAAGTCGTTGGTCTCGGATACGGTGAGGACTGCGCGTACCCACATCGGGAGATGTCTTTTCCACAGCAAAGACAGAGTGTCTTCGTTCACCTTCCCCCGCGCCAGGTCAGTCATCTTCGCCAACAGCTGGGATGGGCCCTGGTCACCAAGCTCCATCTCACCAATCAGCTTGTATAGTTTCCCGGACTCTTCAAAAACTTGAAGTAATTTCTCCTTCAGAGCATTATATCTATTTTTGTCCGGTGGCTTGGCCAAAAAATCGGTAACTTGGGCGATGGCATCCTTGCTTAATTTCGCGATTACCAAATTGTACTTTGGCTCGTCGCCTAGCTTCTGCGGACACAGGATCGCCTCAATCTGGATGAACCAAAGGCGTGGTTGATCCGTCCAAAACTCTGGTTTGCGTGATGATACGTTGGTGCTTGCCAGTTAGAGAGCAGCTTCCGGAGCCATGGTTTGTTTGACAGTAGCAGGTCGCAATCGCAATAGTAGGTCGTACCGGTCCAAGTTCCAAAAACACTTTCACAACACACAAAAACGCACGGTATGAAGTTCGAGTCCTCGGGGTCACCACTGTATGGTTTATAAGGCGTAGTAAAGGTGTTAACTGCCCTTTATAAATAAAACAAGTGAGTTCCGATTTTACTCCGTATATTGTCACAAGTGTCTATAATAAGCGATGTACAACCGCATCCATCATCACTATAGCAGTCCACGGCTGATTTCACCTCTCAATTGCTAGCCACTGAGCACGATACTCTGCTTCTCTCATCCAGCTCTGACCAGCTATTCTGCACAGATCATAACTCCATTGAGCCTGAGGGCGTCCTGCACTGCGTTTTCCAATTTGCGGTCTCCACTCAAGAACGAGTTTACCCCAACGGTTATCGGTTGTCCGGCTAATGTGGCCAGCCCAACCAAGTCAACGGCCAGTACAACCGCATGCGCTACTCAAACTGTGTCCCTACACATAATATAAAGTATAAACACACTGAGTTTCTTGGCGGATCTTCTCAGTGGGTCGTGATTCCGATCCGGCGGTAAATTCTACGAAGCACAGCTCTTGGGAATGTAAGGCAACCAATCATCGGAGACGTAACTTTAATCAGATCTATATAGTTTAATGTATTATTTATTATTAATTATTGGTTTGTAAGATTTAGACCACCGTGATTCTATACAATTGTCTTAGATCTCATGCCCCAAGGTGGGTGGCGTCAGTTTTATTGTGATGATCATGGGTTCACGTAAATTTTGATGACTTGTCACTTCATTTTAATTTTTATGTCACATTAGGTGCTGTACACACAATATTAGAAAATTATTATTTTTCGTTAATGTTTTGTATAATAAAAAAAATAATATTATAGTGTCCAGCGTTTCTACGAATGTTAATATTGCTTTAATAACAAGAAATGCAATCACAGGCTTAACAAGAATAATAATCTATACATATAAATAAAATTGGAGTGTCTGTTTGTAATATTGAAATAACCGCTTTTTACTACATGCATATGAATATATACGGTACGTACACCAAAATAACATTTTTTACAATTTTTGTCTGTCTGTCTGTCTGTTTGTTCCGGCTAATCTCTGGAACGGAAGGACCGATTTTGACGAGACTTTCACTGACAGGTAGCTGATGATATAAGGAGTAACTTAGGCTACTTTTTTTAGACTAGCTTCGCCCCGTGGCATCACCCGCGGTACGAGAATAACCGCGGGTAACATCGCGGGACTCAGCTATCATCAATAATAAAATTTAATGTTCCGTAGAGAAGCGAGGGCGAGTCGCTAGTAACTAATAAAGCTATAGGCACGATAAATTAGTAACTAAATTGCAGATGTCTTGAGCAAGTGGCTGACCTAATTGAGAAGTATAAAAAAAAGGGCAATCCGGTTGCTGGTATTGTTGTGGAACCAATTCAGTCCGAAGGAGGTGATAATGAAGCTTCACCGGAATTCTTTCGAGACCTTCAAAAATTATCTAAGGAGGTAACTAAAATTAACCCATACGAAGTGAATACTGGTTGTGATCTTTAATATTAAAATACTAATCTCTTATTATAAAAAAATGCAGAAGGCGGTTGCATTTATTGTTGATGAAGTGCAAACCGGATGTGGTCCAACCGGGAAAATGTGGTGTCATGAACACTTCGATCTACCGACGTCACCCGACGTCGTCACCTTTAGCAAGAAAATGTTGACTGGAGGATTCTACTTCACTGCTGATTTTAAGTAGGTGTCGTAATAACGATGACGTAAACGAACAATAGTTTTTTGCTAACCAAAATTATATTTATATTTAACGTGTTTTCTCTCAATCAACTTTCAGACCTCCGCACGCGTACAGAGTTTTCAACACGTGGATGGGGGATCCAGGTAAATTGATTTTACTCGAGCGCGTTCTCAAGGTCATCAAACAGGAAAACTTGCTGGATTTAGTCAACAAGACCGGAAACGTTTTGAAAAATGGCCTACACGATCTGGAAAAGGAGTTCCCTGGAGTAATACATAGTGTTCGTGGGCGAGGCACGTTCTTGGCTTATAATGCTCCCACTACTGAAACAAGGGATAAGATAAACGCCGGATTAAAGAAAAACGGTAAGAATGTATTTGTGTTATATTGGAGTAAGCGAATAAAATATGTCCAAGGTCCGTTGGGCGTTAATTGTTTACAACGTTGCCTGTAAACAACACATCGAAGATGTAAATCGTGTTCTGAATGCCTTAACACTTTCAAACTTGGAATGTAGGGTTGTTACGAGACAGAAGTGTGCAGGATGGTGGTTCCTAAGTGCATGCTCATAATACGCCCAGCAACTATTCCTTTTTCAGTTTTTGATGATGCCATCCAAAACCAGTTGATATTTGCTGTTATCGCAGCTCATAAACATTGAAATGTTAATTCCACTCTCAACTCTCAGACCTAAGCCTAAAGTTTGAATCATCTGTTTTAAACCTAAAAATATAATTATCTCGTATCAGAAATAGCCAAAATAATATATCTAAACTTGCGATCTTTTTTACATCAAGATGCTACCATCAACATAACCATCAGTATCTATAGGAATTAGGGATTTAGAGGATACTGTTACTGCTCAGGCTCAAGAAAGCTATCGAATATCAATATAACCTGAATAAGCCAGACAGATTGCTATTATCTTGATATTTTGAGAAATTGTTAAAAATTTGAGAGAGTACAAGACATCCGATCTCCGCCTGGGGTCAGAATGGGGCTAGAACCTGGTCAGAGCCCGATCATCAGGTCGTCGAGACGGATAGTCTACGTTGGCCGTCCCGGTACAGCAGCCCTTCGGGCCGCCCTAGGCGATGTCGCTGTTGTTTCGGTATACCCCGCTGGATCAGAACGCGATGTACCGCTACTCGTTTACTCCATAGAATTGCTCTCATGCAGGGTGCTAAAGTGCAGGTAGCACATCTCGTGGTGCACTTCCTCAGTTCGCCCCGTAACTTTCACCAAGGGGGGTCGCCTCATATAGGGCTTGAGCTGGACGAAACCCTTCTGCGGCCCCCATCTTTCAATTCTACTGTATGTGAATTGCACAAATGTATTTTTTTAGGTGTTTTGGGGGGAGTATGTGGTGTACGTGCAATTCGTCTGAGACCAGCATTAATTTTCGAACCTAAACATGCTGCTATTTATTTGGATGTTCTGCGGAAGACCTTGAAAGAAATATAAGTAGCGAGTTGGTATTAGCCATCCGTAATTCCAATGTATTTTATTGTATAATCACTAAAGACTGTTAAGTTTGTACTCGACAGCTCAAAAAAGGGACATTTTCAGATTTCATATGTTTGGGTTTCGTTACTGCACTATAACTTTTAAATGTTTGAACAGATTTGGGGTATCGTTTAAATCCTTACATCATCCTGAGTGGTACTGGGAACTTTTTTGCAGCTCAATCGTTTATTTTTAATTTTAATAATTAAATTGTTATTTTCTTATGTAAGTATGTATAACTTTTCTAAGAGTTTGCATAAAGCATTTACAAATTAGTGCCATAAGTTTGATGTATTATTAACCAAATATGTTTATTTATTTTTAGAAAATGAAAATAATAAAAAATAGCAACATCCAATGTTCATTTAGCAATTCATTTAGCATTCAATGCTAATTTTTTTTGTCTTTTGGCTTTAAATTAATTTCACATTGCAGTGTCTATGGACTCCGTAATTAGATCTGCCGGAGGTCATCTTCACAAAACTGTTAATTTAAAAAATGTGATAAAAAGTTAGTAGCCCTTTTTCTTAGATAAACTATATTGCCTTAAATTTTGTGTTTGTCATTCAAAGTGCGTGTAATCAAATACATATATGAAAAAACAGTGAGCAATATTGCTCTCTAAATAGACGGACGAAAATTTAAACAAATCTTTTCAAGCTTATTTACGAATCAGTACTATCCGTTTCATTTTATATACTTTAGAATACTTTAGTATGTATTGTGTGTAGTATTGATCTATCAAAATGTAAACAAAAGTTTTAGGCCTTTATTTAGCTACATACTAATTAAGTCTTAACGATGTCTTCCAAATAAAATAACGTTATCGATATAAACGGATTTATCATTTATTTTATGAATACTTTTAGACAGCTAATGCTCACCAGGGGTGTTAGAGCTTAAACCTACAACCACCGCGTAATAACGAACAGTGTAATAGCGGCTATCATCATTTTCAAACTGGGTCACATGATTACTTCGGGGCAGAAATAAACAAGTACTATGGCACCAAAGGAAAATACGGTAATGATATTCTTATTATGAATGGATATTGATGAAGAAGCGTTGGCGGCCAACTGAAGCCATGTTTGCATCTCTTTTATTCTGACCAGTAACAGATTAAATTTTATCTACACTTAATGATTGTGAATAAATTGTTCAAGTGTCATTTATGCTACTGTATTGTATTATTATTAAGGTAACCTGAACTATGTTTATAAAAGCCGAAAACAAAGACGAGGTCATTGTTAGACTTAACATTGGTTTTTACGTCGATGTTGTCAATCTCACGACACAGTCTGTTCAAATCGAACCAACTCCCAACGCTTAGGCGGAAGATCGCTAATTTTATACTAACAAAAAAAACAACAACATCGAAGAACAACAAAATTAAATGCGGAACTCAGAAAATTAAAATTATCTATGATCCTAGATGTCGAGTCCATGAAACTGAGAGTTTTAATTTGATTTTAGTTTTTGACCTGCTCGGAGGAGATCTCGAATATTTCTGCGTGTGTATGTTAACAATATTTTTTTTCATTTAAATCATTTGAAATGCCGTCGTATTCTACATTCTGACACTGAACCGTTGCCAAAACTGAAAAGGAAGTAGTTTAAATGATTTGAATAGAACAGAGGACCAAAATAAATTATTAGGGTACGTAAGCGATCACCTGTATAAGGAAATTTTTATCATTAAGACGGCTACGAAAAATATAACGTCATTATTTGAGAACTTCGGAGGTGAATTCGGAAATAGATAAGTGAAAAATAATATTTATTGTCTATACTGAAATCGGGCTATAAGTTTTTAGGTATACTAGAGCGATTCCCTGATTTCCGATAATAACGAGATGTTCTCATTAGTGCTTTTTTTTTTCTTCCTAAGCTGATAGCCTTGAGAGGCTATATCAGCGTCGCCTCAACTAGTAGGTGAGCTCACGGGGCTCAAACCTGATGACGTTGCTAATACGAACCCTAGCAAGAGCCGTGCTTCGCAGAATCTACCACCGGATCGGAAACGGGACCCACTGAGATGATCCGGCGAGAAACTCAGTGGGCTGTCTGAGGGTTAAATTACTCGTCGAGCCCTTCGTCGCAAGCGACGGGATCAATGAGAACGATGACCGGTGCATTAGTGCAACACACAGACGAGGCTTACATTTTTTAAACTTTATTCTTGGCGTGAATTCGAAGACTGCTCTTTTGCCTATCTACCTTCATCTATTTTTAGTATAGATAGGCAAATGATTATGGGTGATCTTGGGTTAAGCCTTTACCGGGGCCCACAGATGACGTTACATGAATTCCACAGCTCATCTTGAGACATGAGATGGAAATTTTTAGCATAAATGGCATTCGAATAACGACCTATAATCCCAACCAGAACGCTTGATGAGTTTAGGTTCATAAAATCAAGTGTGCTTTGTAACCCGTTCAATTTAGGTCAATTAAATAGCACTAGATTATTAATGTACTCGCTTCGTGTAAATATTATGAAGTACAAGTTACCAGACGTTAGAATAACGGCATCCTTGACGTGGCGACTGCGGTGACTCAGGGCAGTAATGACAAGGTACGTCACAATGAGTGGGTATTCTGCACTACGTAAATGCGTAGGCACTTGGCTAATTAGTTTTTGTAGCCAACTAACTCAAACTTACGGTACCTAAATACTTTATGCATTTTAAATCGACTTCAATTTTATAAAGCGAGAGGACATTCTCAGTCTGGAATTTAGGGTGTATTTTTGTGTATATAATCCGAGGTATGCTTTAATTATGAAATTACTCATATCAAATTGATCAATTCTGTGTTTGATATATGGTATGAGATGATATTATGAGAAATAGCTAATAGGTGTCACTGTGATTACTATGAAAATATAATAAATACAAAAAAATATGTGAAAAAATCATTTGAATATCACGGTTTGATTTAAAAAAGAATTTACAAATAATTAAATTTTGTTAAAAATGAGTATATAACTTATATTTGTGATTTTCAACTCAAATACTTTGGTTAAGTAAATTATGATAAAATACTAGAATTATTTTCAAAGAATTATTTCTAAACGTTATGATCACGTCTCGCCCACAGCCACTGCGAAGCTATTTACGTATCCAACGATTTAAAATAGATCGTCGTAGAAATATTTTTATGCGATGTTCGTTCTAATAGTGTAACTTATTAGAGCTTTCCAATAATTTTTAGTATTTTAGATTAATCAGCTTTTTTATAAGGGTTCTGCTGTCAAATACAAGAAAACGGAACTCTTATAATTTCGTCATAAATCCGTAAGTCACAAAAATTTGACTTTGACTTTACCAAAACACAGCCTTATAAAGTGTATGGCTGTGTTGGCCTCGAATACCACCACCTCATCTCTTCCAGTGAGAATCGTAAAAAGCAACTAAGACATTCACGAGTTAATGGGTGGTATCGTTATTTTAGCAGTTATACTAACGTACTGTCATAGCCATCCTCTATTTTCTGGTAGTAGGGCGTATTGTAAACTCGCAAGGCTAGGTAACAACGCCCTGGCTATTTCTGCCGCGCAACATGACGGTGTTTCTTTGTAGGATAAGCCAGGCCTTTTAGAATTGGGACTATCACCTCGTACCTCAACGTGGGTGGCAGCATTTCATGTCTATGCGCTCCGCTAGCCGGTCAAGACCAGGTTGACCGTCACCTCGTTCAATCACGTCACGCAAAAAAAATATTTAAAACTTACTAGTAACTATAGACAAATTTTGGAAATCACAAAAAAGGTTGGTCTTTATATAATTGTACCAAGTATCTAATGAAATATTTGGGTCCAAATTAAAAAAATATATTTTGCTGAAATTTTAATTAACTTACAAAAATTATGAACGAAATATACAAAAAATACATTTTTTATGGTTCCTTATTGTTGATCGGATTTCCTTAAAGAAATGTCGTCTGTATCTGTAACTGTATCCTACATAAATTTTGTAAAGGTCCAGGGCATCATTTCATAAAAATATAAAAAAATTATAGTAAAAACAGCTTATGTATAACATATATTTATATATAAAAAAATAATTTTTGGAGAGCGCATTACCTCAGCGGTTCGTACTTAGTGAAATGCTTCTTCAATACAGTTTATTTAAACGTTTTTTTCGTTAATAAAACAAAAATAGATAAGATAAATTAGAAAAGTCGATTCAATGTCGTTAAAAACAACGATTCAGTATGTTGTAAGGCTATTGAACGTGAAAATTGCAAAACCTATAATTTAGGCCCATTCATAAAATTATGACATGGTTTTATTTTTCAACGTTAAGTAACTTGTGTTTCTTACGAGATGCATAAATTATTGTTGGATACAGAGATTCGTTTAGAAATGATTATGTATTTTTGATAACACAAGCTCTTGTATATAATGTATTTGATAAAAGAAAACTAAAGCAAGTTTTGCTGAATTTCAAAAATTGTATGCTTGCGATGCTGTGATCGCGATATCATTAGCTCATAGTTTAGAGTGCTCGTATTCTATTCGTAAATGTTCGTGTCTCTGAATGTCAGTCGATGCATAACAGGCGTCCGAGTTGTTAGTATGTGGTTATGTTACCACTTGCTGCTTCCCACGCTTTGTCTACAATTAAATTAAAGATATAAACTTAAACAATGAAAGATATTAATGTTATTTTGTGAACAAATTTATAGCAGTGCAGTATTTAAAATTATTTTTATGCTACTAATTGAAAAAGTGATTTAAAAAAAAATTGAATTTATAATTGAGAAAAGGTGTCATTGATTCGATCAGTCAACCATTAAAAGTGCAAGTGCTACTACTTACTGTACGAGCTCTGTGTCATTGTGTGATCTCATGCTACCAACCAAACGGTGTTCACAAATCCGAAAATCGTATTTTCCATTGTGGTTTCAAGGTTGACACCAGTTGTATTTTACCGGAAAAGCCCGATGTTATTTTAAGGTTTGTATATCACTCCTACATACCTATTCTATGTTATTTCGGATTTATCGTACAATCATAATGCCTGTAAATGTGTACCGTGTACATACTATATAAATCTGTTATATTCTTCAGAGTGCAATTTCAGTTTTGTGTGGGATCGACTTTAGGTAGATCGTTACGAATGGACCATAAATAAGACTGTGTGGGAAAAGTTAGTCACAGTCTCCAAAAATGGAAGTATTCAAAGTAGAAACAGGTTTTAATTTTATGAACATTATATTTAAATTAAGTATTGAGAACATTTCTTCTATGCTTGTTTCGAAGATCATTCGATTATTTTGAACTTTTTAATAATAAAAAAATTTTATTTAAATAAGTCACAGAACAATGTTTCCGTCAATAGTTCCGATATCTGTCTAAGTACATCCAATTTGAAATGTGGTTTGACGAGTGGAGAAACTAATTAATTGACTCACCTCACTCTCAAACAATTACAATACTAAAAGGCTTACCTTCTCACAATCTAGGTGTATTGCTGTACACCAATGTGAACACGGCGGAGCACAAGTTCGCAGCTTACATCGCTCGGAAGAAGCGACATAGTATTCTCGTTGCTCAAATAGGACCGGACTCGTCGCTGTCCAAATTCTTAGATACGGCACATGGCAGCGAATAATCCTGGAAATCGCCACTTCTGCGAGTTTACCTCTCACAGAAGTAGGCGTTGGAGCCTAAGAGATGAGCTAACGCCCTCTAGGGCGTTGCAGAGTTGATGCTAAAGAGTGATCGGTTGGCGGTACATCGCGAGCACCTAGCAGACTGGTTCTGGTTCTGGGAGGTATTCCGGAACCACAGTGGCAAGGCCTGGCCTTCTTGATAAGCTGTCATCCGAGTTGGCCGACGAAATCGTTTTCGTCGATGTTTTTCGTCGGCCGAACATCCTCTTGGTGGCCACGTGACTGATCGCAGTGCAGACCGCAGTCGCCCCCCAGCATTTCGAGCGTAATTTGATCATTTGGGCGAAAAGTGCAGAATAGACATTTAGTGGGTCGCTTCGGCAGTTCCACAGGATCCGGGCATGCCACGACGCGGATATTTTTTAAAAGAAATTTTTATACCGTACTGATGCTGGTTATCATAAATTTGTAATTTTATAATTTTTAAGTTTCATTTGTTATTTATAAGTACATCATTCGTTTCTTGTTTTCGGCCTGTAAACTATCTTTTTGCAAAATGTTGATAGGTCCCAAACATATGCTTCAAAGGAGGACACTAACAAACTCAACTTCGCACTTAAAATATGGGTAATAATTTTAGCTTTGAATGTAATAGGGCGCGTTGCTCCCGACAGCAGGACTGTCGCTTCGACAAGCACCCAGTTTCCTATTCTTACGTTTTCTTTAAAAATACCGATAATTATAGATAAACTATAATAATAGAAAAAATATTTACTAGATCTCCTATTTATTTATTTATTTATAAATTATTTGTAAGAAATGGCAATATAATTTAAAATAGACGAGACGATATAAAAATTATTACCTAGTAGTAAAACATTTGGTAACTGAAAAAAAAAAAAGATTTTACTTTAGGCTAGACGTATATACTTAAATACATTTAAATATAATCTATGCAGATAATATTGGATAAGTACATACATACTTGTAGATACAGTTATAAATTGTACCAATGCAGACAATTGAGACAATTTCAATCTTAACCGCAATGTGAATAAAAAATTTTTAGCCCTAAGCTCACAGCTCTGATAGGCTATGTCAGCGTAACCTAACAAGTAGGTGAGCCGGCGAGAAACTCAGTGGGCTGTGTCTGTTTGGTTAATTTACTCGCCGAGCCTTTCGTCACGAGCGAATTCGACGAGAACGATTACCGGTGCTTTAGGTACCTACCTAAAAGCACCGTTAGTGGATCGGAAGCATTCGAAGTGACGTGCTGTGAATAGTGGCATTCACGTTATGCTGATCATCGCCTTCGGGATGAGCTCAGGAAGGTCAAGAGCTCATGTGTTCATATCAAAATAAAACACTTAAAGTAATCGCTTAATGTTTTCGTTACCGATCGTGATGTTTTTATTTTATCACTTAACTACGCTTTCACCCACAACTTTGTGTGCTTTATACAAATATCGCACGGGTGGAGCCTTGTGCTTATGGTACATTGGGCTGACAAATTGGAATCTATTCCATAAAAGCAAAGCTTTTGTGACAAAGTCGAAGCCAAGTTTCTTATATATATATGGTAGAACGGAACATTATGGAATGTATTCAAATTGATTAGGTATTTAATTAAATGAGGTAAAATATAATAATTTGGTAGGCGTTGAATAAGATGATCTGAAATAGCCTCTCAATAAAATGTGGAAATTTACTAAAGTTTATGTTAACTGATAATACGATTACACGGCCTTATTTCTGCCGTGAAGCAGTAATTCGGTTTGAAGGGTTGGGCAGTCGTAGTGTAAAACTGAGACTTAAAACTCTTGTTTTCAGAAAGTTGGCGCCATTTATGTTGACGATGTTTTTGTAGTCTGGTAACCACTCACCACCAGGTGGGTCGTGAGCTCATCCACCCATATATGAAATAAAAAATGCATTAAAATACTTGATTTACAATATTTTTCCTTGTTTAGTAAATTGAAATATTTTCGTGTGGATATGAAACTACCGGTATCTTTTTTTTTTTTAAGAGATTTTATGACCTGGTAACTGAGACCTTTATGTCATGTCTTATTTTAATTTATATTATTCATATTTTTATGAAAAATGATATTATGGAGTGAAATGAAATGAAGATGATTAATTTGAGACACTAATCAACTGGGATGAAATGAAATGAAATGAATTGAGCTGATATGGGATGAAATATAATCTCAGTAAAATGGTGGTCATTTACTAAGATTTTTTCAGTGGACTTTTTGGAGGATCCCGAGAAGTTACGTCCAGCGGCTTTGTTTCATTTTCCCACATTTGTGCACTTTCACAGATATTAAACATTTAATAAACCACCATTATTACACATTTAAACCCGAAGAAACACTAAATAGACAAAATAAAACAAATCACACAACTTCACTCCTCGCGTTCCCGCCAAAAAGTCACTACCGGTATCCCTAAGCCCTGTTCACAGATTAAACACTACTGTATAAGATGGTCATGTTGATTTTCTGTGGTTTGACTGATGGTTTGACGTGAGGTTTGACGTTAGTTCGACGAAGTTAGATTAGTCAAAAACTAAAACAGATCATACATTAAAACGGCTTTAAATTTTCCATTGAAAAACAATAGAACTATAGCAAATTGTTAAGTGATTTCTTGACAAGTAAGTAAAATAAATCTCGAAATAATAAACGGGTTTCTAAATCTAAAGAGTCGATACAATTCCCCTACTGTCACAGAAACTACGTGATGTTGTGTTTATTCCAGAAAAAAAATAGGTAACCTTTAATCTTTACAAAAGCTATCAGTTTTAATTATCCAAAAAAGAACAGTCGTTTTCGAATCGCTCATTTCTATTCATTTAGTCATTAGTAGGTACAGGTAAGGTCTTTCGTTTTTAAGTTAGGCTTGCCGTGCTAGAGATTTTGCAAGTTTGCTAAATGTCGAAATGTATATGCTGTAAATTACGCAAAGTTTGTTTATCCAGTATAAAATCATCATAAGTAATAGTAGGTACTGTATCCATATTTTTAAAGGTTTTGTATTTAAACTCGCACCTGTCCCTTATGAATCATAAAATATGTACCTTGACATTTTACAAATTGAAGTATTATCGCATACATTCAAATATCATTCATAATAATTATCTATTAGTATTAATTTTAAAATAATTACTAGTATTATTATTATACTGGTTGTGGTGATTGTTTGTCTGTTTGCATATGTCAGTATCTCATTCTACACATTTCTGCTATGAAACGATATTATGAGCTCTGGTTTGAAAGATAGAAGGGATATTATTTGATTGCAATTAAGATGGGCGTCAAGTCTCTAGAACATCAAATGTGGACTACATGTGCTCAAAAAAAAATTAATACCATGTTCGCTAAGATCTGCAGTTGGTAATCTTCTATTGAAAAAAAGTAACCACCAAAAAACTGTGAACAATGCAGTATAAACAAAGAGATAATATACACTTCGTTGAAGACTTTTATATATATATATGTATGTATATATATGTATTTATATTTGTTTTTGTTTATTTATACTTATATATTATATAATGATTTTTTTCAGATCTTAGAACCCCTTGAGGGAGAGACACAGCGATGGTGGACTACTACAGGGTACTTGGTGTAACTCGAACTGCTACTGACACTGAAATAAAGAAAGCGTAAGTTGTTAATTACAACATTATTAATGTTTCTAATTATACAAATTTTATTTTAGAAATTTAAGATTGTAATGACATTATTGTTTATTTGCTTCAATTTTTGGGACACTAATCCTTTGATTTTGGTCCCAAGGTTTTTTTTTATTGCCTTTGTAGGCAGACGAGCATATGGCCTACTTTATGGTTAGTAGTTACCGTCGCCCATGGACTTCAGCAATGCCAGGGGCAGAGCCAAGCCGCTGCCTACAAGGTGGGTAGTAGCAGCATTTACATTGTGATGTCTCATGGCCATTAATGTAAGGAAAGTTGTAAGATCAACTGCAATAAAACTGAAAAAAATATGTTTAGCATCTAAATGAGTAGAATTGTTTATTCAGATATCACAAAACTGATGTTTGAATATGGGCCTCCTAGTATTTTTTTAATTACACAGAAGATATTCACCATATGCAGTGGTGTACCTGTGCTACTATGACTACTCACTGTATCTATCTATCTATCTATCAAATATCATATAATATTATCTAATACAAATATGATTATTCTGTTTGATGATGACAAATACAATACAAGAATATATATGAGAAAAATATACCTGTCAATACAAGGTAATTTGTAGGTTCTTCAAATTTGTACTATTTGTTACTATTATTTTTAAGATCCCACAACTCAACTCTATGCTAAACAGTTTTACATTGTTTTATAATATTGCATATAGACTGGCTTATAAACAAATGAATTTCACTGGCCTCACTTGGTTTGATCCACTTTAGATGTGTAAATTTGAATAATGTTATTGTTGGCATTTGCCAACAAATTGAAGCCTTGCAGTAACAACAAACATTTCAAAGGAAGGGAAACATTTCAATGAAAGTTGCTTGGATTGGTGCATAAACTTAAGAAAATATATAAACTAATGCTTCATTGTAGTAAAATATAGCACATAGAATTCAAACTCAAGGAATAGTGTTATTATTTCATGTTATGAAGAATATATGAGAATAATAAAAACTGGACAATCATAAATAATGAACTAATGATATAATGATCCTTTCATCTAAAATCAGTTATGACTCCCATTTATTTAAGTATTCCCTAATAAGAGCATTGTTTTTTTTACAATATGTGGGTCGAGCTATAAATTTTTCCAATGGCGCCAGAATCACTCTTATTGCACCCTCCAACATCAGCATAGCAAAAAAAGTAATTTGGAAACGACTGTTTTAAATTTATATTTTGTTACACATAATGTTTATATTAGAGTATTCACAAGTTGTCCATACTGTTTTTATGAACACACTTTAATACAGATATTTTCGTTAAAGTTATAATTATTGGTTTCTGTTATTATTGTAATGTAAATAATTCAATTGCTTAATGTACTTGTTTCCTGTTTTTGATTTGACTGATTTTTTTGTCTTTTTGTTTACGATTTCATTTTAGCCTAGTTTTATTATGGACTTTGTTATTTATTATTACTATACTATGGCTGTGTTCTCTTATAATTGAGGGAGCATCCATATTTAGAATGATGCTTGCAGCATAACCTTAGATGAAAAGAAAAACAAAAAGACAAAAAGAAGAAATAAACAAAAAGAATGTCTGTTGATGTCATTGGAAATTCTTTCCCTTCCATAAGTCTAACAGACATTGATTCCTCTGATTTATTATAGTTACAACGACTACAAAGACGATATGAACAAAGTGCTGTGCTTCTAGTATTTAACTTCCTTACATATATTATTAAAAAATTAAAAAATATTTTTAAATGTAACTTTTTTCATCAACAGGTACAGAAAACTAGCACTGAAATGGCATCCTGATAAAAATCCTGACAATTCTGATGAAGCTAATCGAAGATTCAAAGAAATTTCTGAAGCTTATGAGGTTCTTTCAGATGGTTTGTCTTGAATTAATATTTTGACAGTAATTTTGAAAAGTGCTAGCAAATAGAAATGCAAAAGCTAGAACAATGTTTTCAATTGTAATCATATGAAATAGAAGTGGGGCTTAAAAATAGCCAAAACACTTCTATATTCCTCCTTAATTTCAGAAATCTCAAAAGCAGCAAAACCTACCTATGGTTTCATTAGAGCTTTGAAATTATAGTAGACTACAATTTTGGAAGAAAATAAGTTAAATAGTGTTTTGTTGTTGGGTAGAATCCAAGCGGAAATTATATGATGCACGTGGCTCCAGTCATCACGGTCACAGATATCAAAGCAAGAATGGAGTCAATGGTCATCGACACTTTAGCTTCAAAGGGTTCTTTGGAGATACACCATTCCACCGCTTTTTTGGTAGTTGACAATTTAACAGAAGATTTTCCAATTGTTGAGTTGTGAATATGATGAGTTCATACATTATATTATATGCTTTTTTAATAACGTAATAACTTGAAAACGAAATTCATAATGAACAGTGTTTAGAGTGGTGCAAATAACATTGAATTTTTACTAACATGATTTATCGTAATTATTTTAAAGTGTTATTTTTGCTTAAATTACCAGTGGGACCAGAGCTTGAAATACTGAATATTATTTCGATGCCTATCTAAGTATTTTACAAATTGTTTTTTTCTCTCGAGTAAATGATATAGCTTATAGTTTCCACTTCAATCACTAGATCATCATCTTTAAAACATAATTAAACCTATAATATGACATTATATAATTAGTTTTGTATCAGTGTTATATTACTACTGTTAATAACTATTATGCTATTTTTATTAAATTTTGTTAGGGGGTGCTAAAATACAGTTTTTGAATGTCAGCTTTTTCCACACTAACCAGTATTGTTTTATTTGCTTATTTTTTGGGTTTTATGTAATTTCAATTCCTTTTCCAAACAATATGACTTAGATGAAGGTATTAGAATTCGTGAAAAAAGGTGTTTTCTAAATTAATAGCTGAAAATGAATATGATTTTGGTTGTGATTTCTATATCGATCGAAATAATTTTATATCATAATTTGATTTGAAGACTGATCGTAAGATTGTTGTACGCAGAGAGAAAACGCAGAGTGTATGACCAGTACGGCAAGGAAGGATTGAATAACGGAAGGGGTCGTCGCTCTGCCGCAGACGAGGACTACGAATTTGGCTATGCAAGCTTCCCATTCACATTCCGAGATCCCGAAGAAGTATTCAGAGAATTCTTTGGTGCCTCATCTTTCGGGGATTTATTTGCTGGTAAGTAAATTAAGCAATCCGCAAAGTATCTTTTTTTTTGTCGTCTCTTAATGCAGACATCGTTATTTGCGATTAGTTCGTACATGTTATTTTGATGTACACTAAAGCATTTCTCTTTCACTTTCTCCGTTGCTCACAGTGTTAACCAGTATAAATCAGTGTGCTTCGTGCGAGTATTTAAACGCTCTCGCTAGCGTAAAAGTTAACTAAAATTTGTATACAGTTGGAACAGCGCCCCTAGCGGCAAACCTAGGCAAACGTTCCAACTACATATTACATCCACTGCAATCTGCAGGCCAAAAGCTTAAGACCACCTAAATTAAAGTAGGAAATTAAAATAAAACTCCAATAAAATATTATTATACATGTGTAATTAAACTGCTTAATCATGTAAACACTGATTGACAAACAAACAAATATACTTTACAGTCCATGCTAAAAAAGGTTATAATAACGAAATGGATTTTTCATCAAAAATTAACCTTTACGTTCTATGACTTTTTTCACAAGTCTCGGCATACTAAACTCAGATAATAAGAAGTCAGAAACACGTGTTTGCAGAAACTAAATAATCCTAATTATTGACCAATGCGAAACAGAAGCAAAGTAATTAGTTATGAGCACATCATAAAAATATTATTATGACTCTACCACCTGGCTTTAGCGCAACGATTGTTGGTATTTGAAAAGAATATATATTTATTGTCCAATAACTTGAAAGTAAAGAAAAGAATGAATTCTTTAAATATTAGATATTAACAATAGAATATGCAGATGTGCATTTCTTTTATTTATCTTATGGGATTTTATTACAATAGATAGATGTTGTTTATTTGCGGTGTTAAGCTTTTCGCCGGCAGTATATTTGAGTTAACTTTTACGCTATCGAGAACGTTAAGGAACTCGCACTAAGCATACTATCTGTATTCCTTATACATATTATGTTATGTTATGAATTAAATTCAACTTGTTTATATATATAATATTACAAAAAATCACCATGTATTTCTGCCTAGTCTTGCAAATGGTATTTTTTTCACTTGCGTTAAATCTATATATATATAAAAATGAATTGCTGTTCGTTAGTCTCGCTAAAACTCGAGAACGGCTGGACCGATTTGGCTAATTTTGGTCTTAAATTATTTATGGAAGTCCAGAGAAGGTTTAAAAGGTAGATAAATATGAAAATGCTCGGAATTAAATAAAAATTACAATTTTGTTTTTCCTTTGATCTGTCCCACATCGGACGGATTCCTTTTGTTTGTTATAAGTTTACTTTTTTCAAAAGTTTAGGTCTTTTATTTATCGGTTGAGGCACTACGAAGTCTGCCGGGTCAGCTAGTTATTACATAAATGCTTAAAAAATGGATGAAGTTGGCGTTTTACAATACTAGCCATTTGAAACGTAATTTATGCATGGCAATAAATTTAAAATTTAAGGTTGGGTGCCCGACTGCCATGAGACTCTTGGGTTGTCAGTTCCGGTATCGACCGGGGACGCGTATTTTTCGCGTCGAAGTCTGGCGCGCACTAACTGGGGGTGCAAATGGTGCAATAGATGCGCGGGCGCAGGTAGCGCGGGGTGGGTCGTCGCGGCACGGACCTGAGTAACAATCCCTTTGGCTACTGTTGCCCCGCGAAACGGAACGCTGCGTTACAAAAGGGATTTTGTTTATTGTTTAGTTATTAGATTAGTGTTTTGATTTCATTACACTTTTCAAAACAGACGCTAGGAGAGTTAGGATTGGATGTTTTGGGTCATCCACCGTACTCACCAGACCTTGGGCCTACTTTTTCCAAATTTTGGACAACTTCTTGGCTGGAAAAGAGTTTCGATACCCGAAAGGCACTACAAAATGCCTTTGAAGGGTTTGTTGAGTCCCGTTTGTTGACTTCTTCGAGAAGGGCCTTAAAATTTTACCACTGCGCTGCCAGAAAAGGGCTGCATATTTTGATGGATAGAAAAAAAAAGCAATGGACCTACTTCTTGCTAACCTCTGCCGGGGAGCAGCGATGAAATTATAATATTCAAAGGAAAACGCTGCCGAGATTAATATTAGTACGATATAAATTTTTTTCAGAAATCAATGGTCACGGACACCATCCGAGGCACAGTCGACGAAGTCACCCGAGCACCTCCCTCACGTCGTCCATGTTCAATCCGTTCGGGTTCGGGATGCAGGGGCTGGACGACATATTCGCTCACACGAACGGGAACACGTTCACGTCTTTCTCGACCTTCAACAGTTCGCTGGCGGGCCCCGGCAGCGCCAACATGAGGAGCACCACCACAACAACGCGTACTGTCAACGGAAAAAAGATCACAACCAAGAAGTACGTACCGTCGTGCCACGTACCATCATTTCAATTCAGAATTTGCGTAATTACTGGTGGTAGGACCTCTTGTGAGTCCGCACGGGTAGGTACCACCGCCCCGCCTATTTCTGCCGTGAAGCAGTAATGCGTTTCGGTTTGAAGGGTGGGGCAGCCGTTGTAACTATACTGAGACCTTAGAACTTATATCTCAAGGTGTGTGGCGCATTTACGCTGTAGATGTCTATGGGTTCCAGTAACCACTTAACACCAGGTGGGCTGTGAGCTCGTCCATACATCTAGGCAATAAAAAAAATTAATAAAAAATAACAATCGAGACCTTCGTTGTGACGTCACAATTTCCATATATATTGCCTATATCGATAACTAAAACAACAAAATTGTAATTATAGTTTTAACCAGTTTTTTTAGTAACACTGTGAATTATTTATCATCACACCTCCCGCCATCGGAGCAGAGTTCATCAATATTATCTGGAACCGTCGTGTTTATCGAGAGTGCGTTTCCAAAGATCTTTTCTGCCATGTACCATCCGACTTTGGAATGAGCTCCCCTCCACGGTGTTTCCCGAGCGCTATGACATGTCCTTCTTTAAAAGAGGCTTGTGGAGAGTATTAAGCGGTAGGCAGCGGCCTGGCTCTGCCCCTGGCATTGCTGCGGTCCATGGGCGACGGTAACCACTCACCATCAAGTGGGCCGTATGCTCGTTCGTCTACCTACAAGGGCAAATAAAAAGTGAGCTTTATTAATGAATAATCATAATTTCGATATTTTACAACAGTCGCATGTTGACTCCCATGGTTAAAGCGTAAAGTGTATGGATAAGTTGACGAAATCACGGCCTGTCTTGTTAAGTGTTTACCTTACCTCATATTCATCACAGCGTGAATCCAGGATACCTTGAGACATGAGGTCGGTTGGTGAATTGTATTATATATATGAATGAAAGGCGATGGATATAAACATAATGTTGATAGCTACCCGCGTCGGTTTATAAATTTTAACAAAACTAGACCAGAAATTCTGGAAAACTCAGCTGCACACGAGTATGAGGCCATATCATAGTTAGATCTAATTATTTATTTATTTATTTTCAGAGTCACAGAGAACGGACGAGAGACAATAATGTCTTACGAAAACGGGGTTCTAAAGTCAAAGACTGTCAATGGAGTACCTCAATCGCTAACGTACAGTTAATTTATTGTATTTTTGTAACCAAATTTGATCCAAATGTTATTTGTATTCAACGTAATGCGATGTACGCGAGTTCCGATTTTAATTTTTATTTTGCTTTTAATAGTTTAGCATTCGATACTAAATTTAATAAAACTAAAATTGTGATTACACGTAGGTAAATGATGCTTTCGAACACAACAAAGTGGATGCGAGGGCAGACTTGCTGCTCAACATATCTCTTAGGTTTAATAATGTCGTCGACTCACTCGACTGGATATAAAGATGATTGATTCAAATTGATCGCTACTACGACGATAACGTTATTTTGCTGCCAATTTTTTTTTTAATCTTTATTTTAGGGTCTAGATTTTAAAGTGTTTATCACATTAATTGTAGATTAGCAAATGTTGGAACAACTTCTTTATTTAGGTACCCAACTATCTGGGAACGTTTGTACGAAAGAATCCTTAGGTTACGTAATTTTCAGTTTACGCATTTTGATTCGAAACTATTGTTTAGTGTATGAGGGTAGGAGCGCATTGGAACTATTCCTACTACCTCTTGACATAAACTCCACCGTTCCTCTAAGTCCACTGCGAGCACGCGGTGGCCAATACCCTATAATACTACCAAGTGAACGATGCATAACGCTAAACTAATATTTCTAAGACACGTACATACACTCGAAATTGGTATCATTATCATCAATAAAATAGACAAAAACGGGCGCAAGTCATTCGTGCGCGTCATATTGTCAACGAGGATTTAACATTTGTCATAAATACGATTGCCATTGCGAATATCTACTGTTTTTTCTAAAGTCAAAATATAGTAGGCTTAATAACCATTGAAAATTGATAGAAAAAACATTAGAAAACTAATTCTTGTTACAGAAAGCTTTAAAAACTTTGTGCTTTATGTAAATTTAATTTTCAAATTTACGAGGTTCGTTATTTTCTAAATATTAAATTAGTATTTGTGTGTTTAGGGGAAAAACTTAGACAATATGCTATTCTTGTTTTTGCTATTAATAAAAGCGAGAATATGTATTTTTGTAATGCGTAATAAATTACTTTCGAGACTTTGAAGTAGAATTTCTATCTCGATTCTTGTTCTCTTTTGTTCTTGCGACCCATATTTTTGAAGTAAATAATATCATTCCTACATGAGAACACAAAAGGTACAAATTTTTATTTTATTTTTAGGAGTTTATTTCCAAGTCTTTGCCAAAAAACAGCTTAGCTTTATAATAATAATGTTTAGCAAATTGTCATTTGATGTTAAAAGTTACTTTGTACGTTTTCATTTTGGTTTATGATTATAAATTAAATCGATGTTTGAATGTGATTATAACTACAGTTTATTGTGTAATTTAAGCACTAGACGCCTTTTCTACTTTTACTGCATTACCAATATGTAGTATTCATATAATGTACTTAAATTCTGTTGGTTGAATTATTGAAATTAGGTACTTGGAATGTAACTAAATTAAAACAAGTCAGATTCTTAAGATGCTGTAGTGCCATCATTATGAAACAATTTTAGCACTCAATTAACTTTGTATATAATAAATTTAACTTCAAGATCTCGTTTCTTAAATTGTCAGCGACTAGAGAGCACTACAACGGAAAAGATACCTAATAAAATATAATTTATAAAATATTATTTTACTTCCCATTGATATTAATAAACAAAAAAAAATGATATCTTCAGTTATACAGTCAAAATTGATGCAAACTAAAGATCAGGCGGACTCTGGGATTCCATTAACACAACCCACTGAGCTTCTCGTCGGATCTGCTCAGATTTGGTAGTAGATTTTGGGAAGCATTGCCCTTGCTAAGGCTAGTGAAAGCAAATTCTCTTAGATTCTGTCCGTGAGCTCACCTACCCGTCCGCCTGTAGCTGGAATAATTCCCTGGGCTACCAGCGAATAGGTAGGGGGAAAAAAACTGTAATGACTTTGTTTGGGGAGATAGATTCTCTTAGATTGAGTCCGTGAGCTCACCTACCCGTCCGCCTGTAGCTGGAATATTTCCCTGGGCTACCAGCGAATCGGTAGGGGGAAAAAACTGTAATGACTTTGTTTGGGGAGATAGATTCTCTTAGATTGAGTCCGTGAGCTCACCTACCCGTCCATCTGTAGCTGGAATAATTCCCTGGGCTACCAGCGAATAGGCAGGGGGAAAAAACTGTCATGACTTTGTTTGGGGAGATAGAATGGTTACTAAACTTCTAATAAACTTCGATGAATTATGATATTAACACTATTTATGAATTTTTCACTCTAGATAATTTCATGGAATTAACCTTCTGATTTACAAAATTTGTAAGGACACCCTGTTAAAATTTCGTTCCAGGAAACATTCTATAATACTGGATATTTTTGAATGGTTTTGAATTATTCTTATTCGTGTGAACGAGCTGAGGGCCCACCAAGTGTTAGGAGTTTATGGAGTCCATAGATATAAACATTTACGTATTCCCTGCTTTTTAAAAGAAATACAGGGGATCGAAGGGCTCCCAGTCCGGTCCACTCCGGTCTCCGACTCCGGCACGACGACCGCACGACCGTTTTTTACACCGGTTGGCGGGACAGCTTCCCGGGGCGGAGTTAAGTAGTGACACCCGGTTCAGGTCCCCAACTGACCGGCGGGCGGCGGCGGATACCGTTTCACTAGGTCTCCCTATACGGTAGGCAGCCGCTTGGCTCTGTTCCTGGCATTGCTGACGTCCATGAGCGACGGTAACCACTCACCATCAGGTGGGCCGTATGCTTATCTGCCTAACTGGGCAATAAATAAAAAACGTCCGTCAGCAAATTACGTCCCGCGGGCTCGCGAGCACGTTTGTCCCGCATTTTTCAAGTATCACCAAGACTTACCCCCAACAAGGAGAAGGAAAGGATAGGAGTAGATCTGGCTTTCTAACCCACACGCCGGAACACAGGCCATTTGGCGGCGGATTCTAGTTAGGGGATGGTCGCCAGCCAGTCGGACAAGGTCCTACCACCAGTTGTGTTTTCGGTTAGGCGTAATATGGTTTATCTTTTCAAAGTATCATAATAGCGGCCCGAAGAGTTAAAATAATTTTCAATATGTAACATTGCTATATTAAAACTCAAATATATTTCAGTAAATTGTATTGAATATTGTATATATCATATAGGTTGGGTATAATATCCAGTGATAATATAAAGATTAATATTGTACAAGTTTCTTCTTGTCCTGATTCGGCTCTCCGTATCTAACTTCAACGCAACTCCGAAACATATTGCTAATGTGCATATCGTCTGGATACTCCATTCGTTTCTCGTCGTTCGGTTCGTAAGCGTAACCATTGAAATGTGTGAACTCTCGCGCGATCAAATCTTCTAAATGCGGCATCCGCGGAGGAACAGTCAACGCCGAGAGGTTTTCTAAAAAATATATTATTGCTTTAAACCTTCTGATTTTCCTTATGAATTTAATATCTATATATATAAAAATGAATTGCTTTTCGTTAGTCTCGCTAAAACTCGAAAACGGCTGGACCGATTTGGTTAATTTTGGTCTTGAATTATTTGTAGAAGACCAGGTTTAAAAGGTAGATAATTATGAAAATGCTCTGAATTAAATAAAAATAACAATTTTGTTTTTCCTTTGATGTGTCCCCCGTCGGACGGATTCCTTTTGTTTGTTTTAAGTTTATTTTATACAAAAGCTTAGATATTTTATCTATCGATCGAGGGACTACGAAGTCTGCCGGGTCAGCTAGTATGGTATATTAATTTTATTGGATTATTATTTAACGAGTTACTGTGAATTTCCCGATATTTGGGCGCGATGATCACGTGTAGACAGAAGAGATGCTAGCAGACCAATGTTTACCCTCTTTTTACAATAGTAAATTTTAGATATTATCGCTAGAGCTCGTTGACTCGACCAGGTAATGAATACTTACGGTACCGGTAAAATGGGGCGATTAGGGATTGAGAGGCGAATCGGGAAAAAACCGGGAAAATCTTTCGACGCTCAATATAAGTTTTATATTCGTTGCAAAATCTTCCATTTTTTGTAGTTTAATAGTAGAATGTTGAAAGTTCACAAAACAACTCTGAATATGCATGATAATAGCTGCTAACTTATAAAAAATCGCGTTTCAAATTAACTTCCTGTGGTGGTAATTGTTTTAGTGCTAGAAACTTTGCTCTCTTTTATTTATTTGATAATAATAGAAGACGACTATGATTTATAAACGTTATTTAGTGTTTGAACCAGCATATATATTAAAGGTAAGTCTCAGTTGTTATTGGTTTTAATGTATTTGATTAAATAAAAATACATGTAAAAATCTGTTGTTTTTGGGGATATTGGGGACGTCTTAGGTATTAATAACAACGAAAAAGGGGTCAATTGGGATGAGAATACGTGAAATGGAAACGACTTAAGTATAAATAGGTACAGGTTTGTAGGGTTGTCTATATAGTTATAACAATATTTTTTTAATTTGTTGGTAAAAATCTGGTTTATTCGAAGCGAAATTGGGAATAAGTCTTAAGTTGAAATAGATAAGCAATTTAATATAAGTAAGTCGAGACATGTAACAAGATCAATGAAATCTCAAGGTGGACAAAAATGTCTAAGTAATACATAATAAAATATTTAATATTTGTTTAGAGTGGGGGTATTCATCTGATTAATCCATGGAATAACCGATACACCTAATCTCTCAACCCAGATAGAAATATCAGCACTGTCGATTGCACCTATAATTGAGGTGATGTCTGCCATGTACTTTTGTCAGTTTTTCAATTTTTTTTATTGATGATCACTTTGTTGGTGCAACTAAATAAATAAATAAATTAAAACTATATATAAAAATAAAAGTAGTGCCAACCCTAGCAAATTTCTTATTTCGTCCCAATTAACCGCAATTTTCGGGTAAATAGGGATTACACCTATTTTTGCATTTTTTGCTTAAACTGGAATGCTAGTTGCATAATTTTAAATTAGACAACAAAGATGCTCCCAAGACTCAATCATTTTGATCCTGATATAGCATTATATACATCAACAACTACCTTAAAATTGCTCATAAAGTTGGAATTTGTCCCTAATCGCCCCATTTTACGGTACCGACAGCTTTTTTTGAAAATTTTGGGAACATTTCATCATAATTAATGCATAAACAAACACCCTTTAATATAATTATTACCTTGGGCCACATATCTGCTGGATTGATTAGCAATGATGAGGTAGTAGAATGGCTGATTGTGTCCAAATTCTAATCTGTTTAGGGCCTCGCCGTGCTCTTTCCAGTCTGCTGCCCAAATGAGATCCCAGCCGCGGATTATTCCCGTATATTTATGTTTCTTGTGAGTGCATATCATACCAACTGCATATTTAATGTAACTGTTTCGTTTCTTAACAACAACATGAGGAAACATCTAGAAAAATAACATAGTTGTACTAGTTTTTAAATGTGAATCAGTGTGAAGAAAGCAATATTTTAAAGGATGATTTACACAGAAACCTTGGTACAACTGGTACAAGCATTCTGGTTATTTCTACTGAAAAGCGATAACGCGTTCCGGTTTGAAGGGTGGGGCAGCCATTTAACAATGTTTCAAGGTGGACTAGGTATTAGTGTTGTGGTGCGTGTGGCCCCTATAACTTAACACCAAACCTCCGTAGCCTTCGTTTTTCACCCATCTCTACATTAAGAACAAAAAAAAACCTAACTTATTACATTGCGGAAACTAAACAGTTTGTAAAAGTTTTGATGAGTATGTTTTAATATAATCAACAACCCATTCGGGCGTAGCTTACTTAAATAACCACTCAGGCTACCAGCGAATAGGTAGGTAAATAAAAAAAATACAATATAATATAAATTAATTACTAATATTAAATCGGCATGTACTTACATATCTATCGGAGGCCGTTATGTGGATGGTATTAGCCAAATACGACAGGGACGATAATAATCGCGCGTGAGAACAGTGAAGCTGTAACGAGATTTAAAGGTTAATCTAGAAGATTCTAGAAGTATGTTTTTTATTTATTTTTATTGCTCAGATGGGTGGACGAGCTCACAGCCCACCTGGTGTTAAGTGGTTACTGGAGCCCATAGACATCTACAACGTAAATGCGCCACCCACCTCGAGATATAAGTTCTAAGGTCTCAGTATAGTTACAACGGCTGCCCCACCTTCGAACCGAAACGTATTACTGCTTCACGGCGGAAATAGGCGGGGTGGTGGTACCTACCCGTGCGGACTCCCAAGAGGTCCTACCACCAGTGATTACGCAAATTATAATTTTTGCGGGTTTTGATTTTTATTACACGATGTTATTCCTTCACCGTGGAAGTCAATCGTGAACATTAAAATTTGTTGAGTACGTATTTCATTAGAAAAATTGGTACCCGCCTGCGGGAATCGAACACTGGTGCATCGCTACATACGAATGCACCGGACGTCTTATCCTTTAGGCCACGACGACTTCAAAACGAAATGAACAAATTGTTTACTCACGGCATTGTAGCTTAGTTCAGGATAATTTGCTAAGTCAACTTCATTGCGCAAGTAACTTAAGTGACTCTGGTTCACGTTGTCGAGGTTCTGGGACGGGTTGAGCAGGTCCACTAGACGCAGACTGTTCTGTGTGGTCCTGCAAAACGATCACTATGTTAAAACTGAAACCGATTCTTAAATATTAAAATACAATTCGTTTTAAATTGTGAATAAGATTTTGTCGAATAATTGTATTGAACCGACATTTTTTTTATTATTATATAATATATATTTTTTTAAGTAGTTGCGGAAATATTATTTTTAGGAAATATAATTTTTATTTGGAAATAGTTGTGTGCAAAACGGGTATGATTTACAAAAATATTATTTGATAACAGGGCAAGTTCCTAAATACGTACTAGTATTTATATCCGTGTTTAAAAAAGAAATCAGCGTGCTTTATCATTAGTAATGACTTGTAGCCTCTAAGCCAGAGGATTGACAATAATACCGTCACACGAGTTTTAGCGGTATGCTTACTTACTTATGTCATATTGTTTAATAAAAGAATGGTAAGTTAAGTAGAAGAACTCAAGTGACGGCATAGCGCACACCAGTGAGGGTTTTTGGTGCAGAAACATTCTAGTATATAAGTAATGAATCGGCAAGCGCAGTATGAGATCAGCGCGGAGCTCTAACGCCTTGAT
This sequence comes from Bombyx mori, assembly GCF_030269925.1. Lineage (NCBI taxonomy): Eukaryota > Metazoa > Arthropoda > Insecta > Lepidoptera > Bombycidae > Bombyx > Bombyx mori. The sequence goes on along the minus strand of NC_085116.1, from coordinate 8,797,366 downwards.
CAAAGTCGTAGCAATAAACCGGACACAGACTCCTCCGACCTGTCGCTTCGGAAATCTAAGGGGTAAGTCGATGTTGAGGAATAGACATCCGGTGGCTGAAATAATTATAACGATAATTCAAACAATGAAGATATACACATAAATAATATACAATGGCGGCAGTAATTTCCTAAACAAATAGATAATTTAATTAATTAATTTCAGTTAAAAATTAATTAATTTAATTATTTAAATTAATTAACTAATTAAATAGCTCATTATAAATTAGTAATTCATTAATTAACTAGATTAGTTAATTCATTAAATTAATTAATTATTTTCATTAATTAATTTAAATTAAACCAAACGCACCAGTTGTCGTGTACCCCCATTGAATTGAGATACGAAGAGAGTATTTGCTGCAACAACTTCTCTGGACAGTATCTGCGTATATTTTTCTGGTTTGTTGGACTCGCTGAAAACGGGCAGCGCCTCTTCGACTTTAACTCCCCATTTTCGAGGTCCACTTTATATTCTTGTCCATCAGTGTCGCGCCACTCCAGGAAGAAATGATTCGGAAACGCAACCACATCGCAAGCGACGCCGCAGCGCTTCGCTACTGCGTGATAGATGCACGCCACGGCTAAAACGCTCCCGCGTTTATTTAGTAAGATCTGCAAATATTTATTATACGTATAAAGGCAGGCAATAATGGATACAGAGTATTTATTTCATGTTGAAATTTCTTTATATTGTCAGTTTAATTGAAATGATTGATTCAAAGAAATAAATAAACAAAAAACTTAATTTGGCATATTAGCTTCCGATTAAAGAGCACTTGAATGCAATGAATAAATTATTCCAAGATTTTGACGTTTTTGGCCAAAAAAGTTGAATCATTGGAACACTCATTCGACTCGATAGCGTGGGCACTGTGGTAGCTATTTTAGATAATTATATACTTGGACTTGGACGGCCTTCCGGACGAACGCTTCCATTCTCAACGAGCTAAAGGTTGACCAGAGGCTTTCCACTATACAGTACCTATACAGTGTTCCAATATTTTGGTCATATAGCAAGAAAACCTTCTGACAACCTGAAGAGACTCATAGTGATGTCACCGTGGAAGTCAATCGTGATCGATTGTCAAGTACGCGTTTCATAAAAAAAATTGGTACCCGCCTGCGGGATTCGAACACCGGTACATCGCTAGATGCGAAGGCACTAGACGTCTTATCCTTTAGGCCACGACGACTGTAAAAGGGTGAGTGGGTTTCTCTTTAACTAATATAGAAGAAGTAAATAAGAGTTCATAATTATAATATTAGAATAAGATTTAGGGGTGACCAGCCGCAGTCGCTGTGCGTGGGCTTTATTGAAAATAGCACTAGTGATCCTATTTGGTTTTGTGTTGTCAGTCTGCAAGCACTATCTCATGTCTTCCCGTGAGTGTCGTAAAAGGGGGGGATAGTTGTTATACAATATAATTGAGACTTCACCCTCATGGCTCAGGGTAGATGTCTATAGGGTCTACTAACCAGATGGGTCGTCAGTTACTTCTCCCATCAACGTAATAAATAAATAAATTATAATGAACTTTGTCGTTACAGTAATAGTGACATTTAAGACAATTGGATATTCAGTCTGTTAACTTGTCTTATAATTTGTTGTAAATTGTGGAGGTTCTTCTTTAACTGTATACAACAGTAATGTTAACTACACTGTTTCGGCTTGATATCCTCTTCCCGTGACACCCAGTAGAATATTAAATGAAATCAGAACTTACAAATAGAAGTCTGAATATGTACCTTAGTGATATCCAATGTGTCCAAATTAGCAGTCGCGGAAACTTGTATACATTCCTGTCCATAGATGACGTAAGACACAGCAGCCAGTACTTGTCGCTCAGTAAGGAGACCTTGCGAACATTTTTCTTGGGCAGTTAGAGTCTTCCATTGTGTTGAATCAGATTTTGAATATTTCTTATCTGACAGAATAGCTTCAACTTTATCAACGAGCGCTTGAATCTGTTGTTTGAAATAGACAATTAATATATTTCTACTTCACGTCTGGTTTTACTATAATATATTTACATAGAATACAAGCGTAAATTTGCAAAATCATTATGATGGTGTGGCCTGTATTTGGACATAGGGCTCTTTATCTAGACTTTTTTCAAGAAGTTAAAATATATTATCCACATAAGTCACAAAATCTATACTTAAAATGTAACAATATAGAAGTCTACCTTCTCTGCGAAATCTTCATCAGAATGCATTTTATCAATATCAACCCACTGGACGAAAAAGTTTAGAACAAATTCTGGATCTAATTGATCTTTTTTTTCTAGCTGCACCCATTTAGAAGTTATGAACGGATGTATTAAATGGCGAAGCAAAATTCTGGCATAATGCATTTCAGTCAAAGTAAATGGTCTGAAAAGAAAGATTTGTATTTGATAGGTCCTTAATTCAGGGTGGTTATTGTCAATTTTATTGTTGCATGCTGTATCAACAATGTAAATGTGACAGTATGAACACTATTTTGGCAATTGTTTAATTGTTAGAAGGGTAACATTTCAATTATTATTATGCTAGTATAATACACTGCCTCATGGGGGACTGCACTTTATAGAACGTGGGGAGAGTCCTGTGCTAATCAGTGGGTTAAAAGGTAGCTATATTCTTGGGTAGGTTTGGGTAGGGTTGATACTGTTTTCATACTGATTTTTGTCAAAATCGGTTCAGTAGTATGTATGTAAAAATATAACAAAGTTTTTTTTCGTATCAATCTTATTATTTCCCATGTAGCTCGTGATGTCTAACAATATAAAAGAAAGAAAAAAACTTTAAACCAGGATATCAGATTTTGTGTATGTATTTTCTGCTCTTAAGTAATCTGTGCTGTGAAAGCAACATTTGAATCCATTTGGTAATAGCAGAGATGTACACGAACCAGCAAACAGATTTGACCTATACATGAATATTACAGAAAATAATACTAAAAATGTTTGGCCTATGTTCTGGGGTACTAGGGGTTTTATTATACATATATATTGTTAATATATGTAAAATATTTAACTTACTTTTTGCATGCATATGCATCTGCCAGTTCACTAGTTATTTTTATAAAATCTTGAAGAATGTTGATAGCATAGGCCAGACTCATTTTAGTTGAAATTGCAACATTAAAGAAATCTCTGACATCCTGCTTTGTTAAATCATCCCGTTTGCTGAAAATCATTATCATTTTATTACTGGTGGTACGACTTCTTGTGAGTTCGCATGGGTAAGTATCATCACCCTTCCTATTTCTAACTATACGGAGACCTTAGAGCTCATATCTCAAGGTGGGTGGCGGCATTACCGTTGTAGATGTCTATGGGCTTCAGTACCACCACCAACACTTAACACCAGGTGGGCTGTGAGCTTGTCCAACCAAATAAGAAAAAAAAAAAAAAAATATGCATGTAATTTTGTTTGAGTACTTGTCATAAATAAAACTTTACATAATGTAAAATGTGACTTCTGGAATATGCTACTTGTTTTTTGTTATAAGCTGTAAACTTCTTTATGTTTTTGATACAAAATAGTGATAAGTTATATTTGGTTAGAATTATTGTAAAAACAATTCAGAACTAGACATCAATAAATATATTTTATCAGCATTAATGTTTATGAGAGCTCAGGCAAAATCTTTGAGGTTTTTTCTATGTTTGAGATATTACTGGTGGCCCAGAGGCCTCTCCAGTTTCACCAGGACAGGTGGGCGAGGCTCAGCCAGGAGGGGTAAGATTTGCTAACAGCTGCCCGAGGGCCTCCAAAGGACACCTAACAACTCAAGGGCAGCTGCTTCACGAATGAATCTACTACTGGATCGGATCTTTGAGGTGTCAAAGGGTCACTCCCTCATAAAATAGACTTATAACATAAATCTCTCAGGTCTTATCCTTAAACAAAAGGTACTAATTTTCTCTTATGAAAAATATGTATAACACATGCTATTACAGAGAGTTGCCTACCATAACTAGACCAATTTCTTACCAATAATGTGTTGGTGACATTGTTTTCAATTCAGAAAAAACATAATTTTTTATATAGTAGAAACCTTTGATCTCTTCCAACCAGTCACCATCATGACAATCTGACTCTACTACAACAAAAGCTGCATCAGGTATTCTGAAATAAAAACAATTAACAGCATATTTTAAGCCAAGATTGGTAGACAGCTTCTTAATGATAAATTGTTATTAGGGTCATTATTATATAAAATTCATTTCACAATGTTATTCCTTCATCATTCAAATATTAATGAAAATTTATCAAATACATATTTCGGTATGATACCTGATTGTAAGATTTAAAGCCCCAGCATTGTCACATCACAAAATGTGAGTGCACCAGTGCTAAACATTCGAGTATCATACATATTAAGAAATACTCGAAACATAAATTAAGAACCAGTAAGTGATGATTAGTTCATCAGCATTGTTCTGCTTTCAAGTTCTCAGTAAAATTACTATCTAAAGTTAAGCTACAGGAATTGCATTTTATTTTGCTAGCTTCATAACAATATTATAAAATGAACTTACTAAATCTTCATAATTTAGCTTTAACATTACTGTAGCTTTGTAATAATGTACAATTGTTACAAATATTAAACGTTTATCAATTAACTCATTGCTTTCAAGCATTCATCCCTAACAAGTGATCAGGTGGTAGACTGATGAGATCAATACAAAAAACTTACAGTTCTTTCAATTTTTCTTTCCACAACTGTTGGTCAGTGTTTACTAATTCATTAAAATGTTTGCAAGTGGAACTAAAATTGAGTATTTCTTGGCAATCATTATTTTTCAGTATTATAGAAATTACTTCTGCTGGTAAGGAATATATTGAAAGTTCTTCATCCATTATATGTATTTTTCGTAAATCTTAGCTAGTTGTAGTTATTGATTTGGATGACCACCCACTTGTAACTGCTAGTAAATTGTACAATACACTGCAGAATTTACATTTTAAACATCTTATGTAGGTAAAAAGTTTGCAAATTCTTTGAGTAACAATTACAACAAAATGTACTGTATTGTACAGGTACAGCCTTTGATGGATCAATAATCTGAATCAAATGTTAAGTGTATAATCTATGATCAATACTCTAGATTAGTGGTGATATGACTTAAAGGTCTCAGTTACCAGGTCAAAAAATCCCTTAGTGATGTGATAAATTCACTTAGATCCATGGAGTTAATAAGTACCTACAACTGGAGTGCTGTCTAATGCCGAGAAATCGGTCTCGAAAGAGAATACTTTTTGGTCGCGGTGTCCTTGTCTAATGTGGTGACCATATAAAATTTATTTATAGGACAAAATTATACACAAGCATCAGTTTTGAATTTACCTTAAGTAATTCTGTGTAGCCCTATGTAAATACAAAACACGTGCTTGCAACAGTTTATTTATGTAAATTCAATTCTAAACATTGCTTCGTCGTCATGGTGACTTTTTTTGACGTTTTTTTTTGGAAATTGCTGCGTTGTCGAAAATCTAGCACTGAGTTTTATTACAAACATCATTACCTCAGTTCTATTACTTAAACTTCCTCAAACTCATGTTTAACGTCCGAATACTCAACCGCGACTTAAATATTATGTTGAACTTACATATTTTTTTTATTGCTTATATGCGTGGACGAGCTCACAGCCCACCTGGTGTTAAGTGGTTACTTGAGCCCATAGACATCCACAACGTAAATGCGCCACCCACCTTGAGATACAAGTTCTAAGGTCTCCAGTATAGTTACAACGGCTGCCCCACCCTTCAAACCGAAACGCATTACTGCTTCATGGCAGAAATAGGCAGGGTGGTGGTACCCACCCGCGCGGACTCACAAGAGGTCCTACCACCAGTAAGTAATTAATTACGCAATTCCTACTTTAATGTACTGGCTAAGTGGGCCGTGTAAATTAATATTTGACACACTGAGTGAGACACTGTAACACACATGGTCTGCGCGTATCGGGTGCTCTTTTCCTACATTCACATTTTGAATTGATTTAAAATTGCTTGTATTTTTACTTCTGTGCTATGTTCATGACACGTGTATATTAAGTCTACTAGTTACATTTTAGGAAATAAAACACAATGGGTAATAAAATGAAATGAATTGAAATTCATAATTTATTTGTTACATGTGGACAATTAAATAACTCTTAAATGACAAGTCAATACACATAACACAATACACATAGTACTTGATCTCTATTTACAAAATATTAGTTATATTATTATTATTAAGTTCAGTTAATTTTCTGTAGTCTGATAATATAACATTTCCTCTATTTTATGTAAATTCTTTTTTTTCAACGAAATACATAATTTATTTTAATCAATATCTAAGTGGACCATGAGTATCATTAAAATTTCGCAATTTAAATTTCAATTCAATTAAAAATCGCCATTTTTCTTTAAGAAATCTAAAATCGACTTTATATTTACAATCACTATTTCGCGACTTTTAAGTTTTTGTTTGAATACCTTAACATCTTGTCGTAATTTTGCTTTTCTTGGGGTATTTTTTATTTCTTGCGTTTGAGTACATGATTCCTCTTGTTTGACCTTTATATAGGACATTTTCCAGAAATTCCAACGTCATATTTACTAGAAGATCCTCCTCGTTCGCTTAACGTCAGGCAAATGATATACATGCTTGCGTGCGACGCTATTCAATACAATAAAAAAAGTTCAAAAAATACCACGTGATGGTTCTTATAATATGAAAAATACATTGCAAAATTATACTTTTCACGATTGTTTTTTCAAATTTAGTATATGACATAGATTAAGTACAATTTACAAGACAAATGGTATTAAATATTATAATGAGAAAAAATATTTCACATTTTAAAAATATATGCTCACACTAGTAAAAATTTATCAATGAATCTGACATATGGAAGGATATTCCACAAACTGGAGAGGATTCTCGCTTAAAACCACTTACAATACAAGTGTTCACTATGATTACACGGAAACTTTAACAATTTTCGAAAAAAAACAAGCCACAAGCTGTATCAGTGCCCTTTTAACTTCGAACTACAAACGTAAATAGACGCCATTTTTCTTTTAATTCATTCATAGCTCTTTTTCGGTGATGCCAACAATTAATCTGGCTTCCCACCAAATTCAACATGAAAACCATCAGAAATCTACGTACCTACCATTAAACAGAGTTCTTATTAATATAGAACAATTATTTTTTTGTTAAGGAGCTTTATTATTATATGATGTTCTATTAAAAATCAATATATACCATATAATCAATACTTCTTTTATTTTATTAAATTGTCATCATCAGAAACTAATTTCACCATAACTTTGTACGTTTCTTTTGAACCAATTTAATTTTTGACGTTGATGGAAATTCTAAATTGTCGCAACATTTTCTAGTTAAGTTTAAGTCACATCGTTTAAATAATATGTATTTAGATATATTATTGTCATAAAATGTTTAAAATCCTATAAGGTGGATTGATTTTAACCTTTTCGATAATTTTCAATAACGCCCAAGCTACTAAAAAATCCACTAACCACTAAAAGCCATTTTTGATAACTAAGACAGGGGTCCAAATTACGAGATTTTGTGGAAAATCCTATAAGCTAGCAACACTGCTTTTTGTTTGTAAAATGTGCGAGAGGGACACCACCACTTAATAATCATTCTCTTTTCAGACCGTTTTTCCTTACATCTTTTGCTATTTAAAAATAAACTTTAAGCCATAGAGATAAAGTATATTTTTAGCTTTTATGTAAAACGAAGTAAGCACTCCAGTTAGAATAGTAACTCTATGCTTAGATCTTAGATCTTTTGACACTGACAGCAGGTTATCGTTTGCTTTCCTTTTTTTTTTTGTTAACTTACCTAAGCTGAGAGCCTTGAGAGGCTATATCAGCGTAACCTTAACTAGTAAGTGAGCTCACGGGGCTCAAACCTAATGACGTTGCTAACACGAACCCTAGCAAGAGTCGTGCTTCGCAGAATCTACCACCGGATCGGAAACGCGACCCACTGAAAAGATCCGGCGAGAAACTCACTGGGCTGTGTCTGAGGGTTAATGTACGCGTCTAGCCCTTCGTCGCAAGCGACGGGTTCAACGAGAATGGTGACCGGTGATTGAGGTGCCTAAAAGCACCGTTAGTGGATCGGGACGGGACGTCGACTGTTTTTCATTCTTTCCGCAGGATCGGAAATGTAGTCACCGGCGGCCACGACGAGAGGGTTCTCGTGTCGTGCCGCTTTGTCGAAGTGGCGCATCGACGCCGACCGAAGTATCTGCATCAGTGTGGACTCTAAGTCCAGGTCGTCATGGAGGTCGACGTTCCTGACGAACCACGAGGCTCCGACGACTATCCTGCAAAAACGGGATTGAATGACTTGGAATGATTTTAAGTGAGTGCGGGCCGCGTGAGCGAACACTACATTTGCATAGGTCATGACGGGGCGTATGCAAGTTTTGTAGAGTGTTACCTTATTTCTAAGGGACTTTTTACTTTGCCTGCGTATCATCGGGTAGAGGCCTCCTAGTATGAAGGTGACACGGTCGCGTACCGTCTTTATGTGGGGGCGGAATGTCATAACGCCTTCGGGGCCCACGGTATGGGTTGGTCGTACATCATGATTGGGCGAATGGCGGAGGCGGAGGTGTTGACACGCCTAGTCTGGAGTGGGATGCTCAATGTGGTGTTGCTTTTCGTGGGGTTGATGACGATGCACCACTTCCCCCCTGTCCCATGGTGGTAGCTCCGGTCTGGAGTCGCAGATGTAACAATGACTTCTTCCTACACGAGTAGTAGATAGCCGAGTCATCGGCGAAGAGCGCCAGATGGGTCTTCGGAGACCGGGGTATATCATTGATATACAAACTGAACAGTAACGAACGGTTCGACAAGTAGTCTTGTATGATGAGCACGAGTCTGTCTGGCACTCCCATGTTATACAGTTTGTGTAACAAACCGTTGTGCCAGACTTTGTCGAACGCCTTCGTTATATCGAAGAAGGTGGCTCCTGTCGAGATGGGTTTCCGCCTATTCAGAACTAATAAGATGTGCTCCATGAGGCGGTGCACTTGGTGGACGCATGAGTGTTTGGCGCGGAACCCAAACTGCTCGTCGGTCAATATTTTGTTGGACGCGACGAAGTCCCAGAGGCGTTTACGAAGGAGTCGTTCGTATAGTTTGCCTATCGCCGGGAGGAGGCTGATGGCGCGGTAACTCGCGGTATCGTTCTTCGGTTTGCCCGGCTTGTGTATGCCGATAACGTCAGCTTCTTTCCACGCCGCGGGAAAGATGCAGTTCATCATAGCAGCATTTAAGGTGGTGGCCAACATTGTTATCAGTAGGGCTGGTAACATTTTTAGCGCGCGATTGCGAATGATATCGGAGCCGGGAGCTTTCCGTGGTTGCAGGTTAGCGATCGCCTCCTTAACCTCGGAAGTGGTAATGGGGGGTAACGCGTCCGAGGGCGGCAGGGAAGCTCTGCGCTCGACCTCCCTGTCGACTAACTCGGTGTGTTTGGGGTCCGCGTATTGAGTGCTGGTGGTGCACTGGTCTTGTGCATCGGCCAGCAGCTCTGCCTTGTCATCGTCATCGTAAGTCGGTGGTTGGCTTGAGGGGCGTACTAGAGGCGGCATAGTGACGATAGTTTCGGACTTGAGTGTCCTAGCTAGTCGCCAGTATGCTTGGTGAGTGGGCGCGAGTTCTTCTAAGTAACTATCCCATTTTTCATTTCGAGCGTCGCTTAGGCAGGATTTGATCTCCCGCTGTAGACGACGCATCCGAATCTGGTTTGAATCCGTAGGATATCGATCCTAGGCCTGGATTGCCGCGTTCCTAACTCTTAAGAGATCCCTAAGCTCGGGGGAAAGTCTGATGCGGTGGAAACAGTTCTCCACATCGACTTGTTTAGAAGACCTTATGATCGCGGTAGGGACGTGTTCGGTAAAGATGTTTATGGATTCGACTGTGTCCTCGGGGATGGAGTTGAATCCGGTTCGCAGGGGAGGATTGGTGGAGTGGCATCGGCTAAGCACGTGCCCAGCTTCTTCCAATCCACCATGGTCCTCGTGATTGGTGCATAGTTGAGCGGGCGACCGAGCTGCATGACGACACTCAGTGGTCTGAGTCGATGCTTTCCAAGGAGTTCTCAAATATTAAGTGTTTTACGGTATCTATGGAGTTAATGTATACCATACAATAGACTAATAATTTGGGAACCAATCAACACAACTGAAGATAATTAATGTCACAAGTATTCGAATTGTTCATTGTTTATTGAGCATTACTGAGGAAAGATTAAGCTATTATGCTACTATTTGAAATATCCTTCCTTTAGCTGATTTCGGTAAAAAAAATAAGGGACATATTGCAGTAGATTGCTACCTATTTTATTAAAAAATACAAATAGTAGGTATATAATTAAAAACTTTTAGTCGCTTATACACATCATGTTGACAATTTATATGGAAATGTTAAAATAAGTTTTAGACGAGAATCACCTTTTTTTTATTGCTTAGATGGGTGGACGAGCTTACAGCCCACCTGGTGTTAAGTGGTTACTGGAGCCCATAGACATCTACAACGTAAATGCGCTACCCACCTTGAGATATTGTTGTGCCGATGAGTAGGTTACATAAGATACGAAATTCATTCGGGTGTTTGTCTGTGCGCCTGTACAACAAAATCGCACATGATGTTCAGAACCTACATATACATAGGTTTAAGAAAACTATTAAAGAACATCAGTGCAATAAAGCTTACTATAAAGTCAATGATTATCTAGAAGATTGCACAAAGTGGGAATGAGTTGCTCGCTCCAGGCATTTCAATATTGTAGTAATTGTTACGTTATAATACTCAGTGTAAAAAATTCATATTTAAAAAAATCTAATATTAAAAAATAAATAAATAATAATTTTATATGTAAAAAAAAAGACATGCCCGCTGAGTTTCTTGCCAATTCTTCTCAGGACGGAGGCTAGTTCTTGTGAATTGGCGGTAGTTCTTTTGACGTTCAACAAGTATGTACTTTCATTTATGTTGAATAAAAAATTTTTGATTTGATTTGATATAAGTTCTAAGGTCTCAAGTATAGTTACAACGGTTGCCTCATCCTTCAAAACGAAACGCATTAATGCTTCACGGCAGAAATAGGCAGGGTGTTGGTACCTACCCGCGCTGACTCACAAGAGGTCCTATCACCAGTAATTACGCAAATTATAATTTTGCGGGTTTGATTTTTATTACACGACTAGCGACCCGCCCTCGCTTCGCTTCGGAAACATTAAAACACACATGAAACAAAAAATAAAAAAAGTAGCCTATGTTCATCAGGGACAATGTCGGCTTCTAATGGAAAAAGAATTTTTCAAATCGGTCCAGTAGTTTCGGAGCCTATTCGAAACAAACAAACAAACAAATCTTTCCTCTTTATAATATTAGTATAGTATAGATGTTATTCCTTCACCGTGGAAGTCAATCGTGAACATTTGATTAGTACGTATTTCATTAGAAAAATTGGTACCCGCCTGAGATTCGAACACCGGTGCATCGCTCAATACGAATGCACCGGACTGATTTTAGATCTTTTTATATTTTGATAATTGGACTGATTTGGACATATGTTTGTTTACTTTTAGTGTAGCAGTAGGTATATTAAAAAACTCACATTGTCCACGTTATCAATCTTTAAAATCTAGTGAATCAATACTAAGCAATTAACGTAACAAAAAGTTATAGAATCACGTATATGTGTCATGAATGGCAGGTATACATCCTACATTTACATTTTACATTGGACAATGGCAGGTGTTCACGCAACCACGGCATTTGTAGTTTTCAATCCCAGAAATCAGGCCAGACAATTATTGTATTTTAAGTATTAAAAATGAAATAAGTTTAATATGAAAAGTAGGCGCTTAATAGTTCTTTGGAAAAAAAATGGCATTAGTTTACAGTTGTTGTTTTTGGTTTTCTTTAAGACTAGGTGGAATTTTAATCGGACTTTTTTGCTTGGTGAGTTCCTGTTTTGAATAAATCGTTAATATTAAGCAATAGAGCCTATATACGTATAATAAAACAAAAACCTCTACCTAGGGCGAGATGTGCAATCAAATTCTCAGTTGTAGGTACTAGAATGAGAGCGGGAAAACGGTTGCTAGCTAGCTAACGCGTCAGTAACGTTACGTTATATACCTAATAAAACTAAATACATAATTATGATTACTGGTGGTCTGATTACGGGTGATCTACTGGTGGTAGGACGTCTTGTGAGTCCGCGCGGTTTCGGTAGGCAGCGGCTTGGCTCTGCCCCTGGCATTGCTGAAGTGCATGGGCGACGGTAACCATTCACCATCAGGTGAGCCGTGTGCTCGTCTGCCTACAAGGGCAATAAAAAAAAAGGTACCACCACCCTGCCTTTCTGCCGTGAAGCAGTAATGTCTTTCGGTTTGAAGGGTGGAGCAGCCGTTATAACTATATTTGAGACCTTAGAACTTATATCTCAAGGTGAGTGGCGCATTTACGTTGTAGATGTCTATGGGCTCCAGTGACCACTTAACACCAGGTGGGCTGAGCTCGTCCACCCATCAAAGCAATAAAAAATAAAGATTAAAAAATAAAATATGATAATCTTTCAAAGCAAACAAATAGCAATAGACTATTCTATTTTATTGAAGTTATACTTCTTTAGGCGCGTTATGAAAAATTGATGACAGTGAAATTCTACGATGCGCGCACACCGTGACACAATATTAACAGAATGAAGTTGTCCACTAAATCGCTCATTACAATACCACCGACGTAACTTGGCGAGTCTGAATATAACCGCAGGTGAACTTTCCGAACCGTACCGAGAATTACCGAATTTATACGATGTCAAGAAAAGGGATGTCCAATATGCGTGTTTGAGGATGTTGTTTATTCGATTTTTTTTCAAATTGATTAAACTTTTAAATAAAAAAAAAGAAATAAATTTAATAAAAATAAAGTATAACTTCTTACGCGCGTACATAAGTACACGCAACCTTTTTCTATCTATCTAAATTATATATAGAATATTCTTACTATTAAGAAACTCTAGTTTCAGGCAATTTTCATACTCATATTGTGTTGTTTGGGTTACACTTACGCGAACACTTTGGAGGATGAAATCACCGAATGGATCAACAACTACAATCTTATTTACGCCGAAGATTATTTAATTAACGTCAGCGAAGGTGAGTGTTCTCTACAAAAAAAAAAAACAATTGTTTTTATGTGAAAATAAAAGATTTTCTTTTTTTTCAGATCCAGTCAAGTATATTTCGTTTACTGTGACATTATCATGTTTTTACATTTTTATATGCATAATGTTTATATACGGAGCTTTTGTGGTGAGTTAGGTAATTAATAAGTATCCAAGATTTTTATGGCGTTACGATTTCCCAAGGACATGGTCCGTAGCAATCTGTATTGTTCGGCCTGCTTTTGCCGTAACCTCGGCGGCCGCGTTTCAGTGGAGAAAAGCTCCGCCGCCTCTTTCTGCGATATGGTGAATTCGCAGAGGCCGGGCATCGCTTTTCGTTCACTACCATTTATCAACCTACCGTAATGTTACGACGAATACACGGCACTATCATATATGCAGGGAAAACAGAAAGACAAGCGAAGAAAGTGGCAATCGCCTCTTTATTTCCGCACTGAATTGTGACGATACTTCTCTAAGCAACGCAAGAAACTCTCGAAATTCACAAATATATTTTAAGTAGCACACCGGATCAGTGTGCTTAGTGCGAGTTTTTTAACGTTCTCGATAGCGTAAAATTTAACTCAAATTGGTATGCAGTTGAACCAGCGCCCCTAGCGGCAAATGAAGGGAAACGTTTCACCGCTTTGATTTAACTTTTACGCTATCGAGAATGTCAAAAACTCGAACTAAGCACACTGAGCCTGAGCAGAGGGGGTTGCCCCGAAGTGTGCTGTAACGAGGACCTGACGGATGTACTTGTTATCATTTTTAATATTTATAATAAGTGTTAAGTAGTTAGGCGACAAAACTATCACAATAAAATATCGCACTACTGGATTGTTCTCCTTTTCAGCGAAATAATATCCTCATGGTTTCCTTTATATTACTTGAATTGTTAAGACTCGTTATGCTTTCGACCCTTGTTGCTACTGGGCTGTTAATACTGAAACAAAATACGATGGATATTGGTGTTCTAATTGGAGCTAGTGTTTTCGGCGGTTTTTTATTGTGTGAGTTCTATTTTTATAGTGAAATAGACGTTTACTAATATTCACTTAGATACTGCTAAAGCTTACATTTGCAACTTAAATAATAACTGTTTTTTGCAATTAATGTCATTACCATGTGTCCTTGGCTTACTTAGATGCAAATGGGGTGCACTCGTCACGCGACTGTGGTGGTTAGTAGGCATAATTTTTTACATATTAATTCTGAATATATTGTTACGCGCTGGGGTTCGGGAGAAATAAAAATTCTACCGAAGTGCAAATTAACACTGTGTTAACACTTAAAACACTCACAGAACACTTTAAAATTCTTAATTCACTTCTCCCGCTTCGCTTCAGGTGATTCGTTCGCTGTTTCGCTTCGAGTAGTGCCGATTACTGACTGCATTCGTGCCATCTCTGCTGCTGCTATAGTCGATACGACATCCCTAGATATATCGAGAACATTCTGGGCAAGTCGAGTAGCTTCCATGTGTTTTTGCTATCTGACAATAGATGGCGGTGTACTTCTCGATTTTACTAGTACCTTCGATATCCGTTCGGCTATTCGGCGATATACATACGGCGTTACTCTTACCAACGTAACAGTATTATGTTCACGAACTAATAGCATAGTAAAGAAAGAGCATAGCTGTGCGAAATAAAACCCATTCCCCAGAATAGTAATACCTATAGTCGGTGTTTTAACCCACAAAGCATTCATGATTTTTAACCGACTGCAAAGAAGTAGGAGGTTTTCGATTCGACTTTATTTTTGTGTATTACCTCAGAACTTTTTCTAGGTGAAACGATTCTGATGATTCTTTTTTACCTATTAGAAAATTGGTGCTTCAAATTGGTCCCATTTATATTTTATAGAGATGTAACCAGTAGTTTTTGTGTTATCCTTAATAATTCATATTATTATTTAATAGAATTCGATGATTACTTTGGTAATATTCTAGTTTTTATTTTGATATAGCTTTTTTTCTTTCGCTAGGCAAATCTGAAGATTTCCTGAAAATTCCATCGAAAAGGGTCTTACATACACACATTGAATTGTCTATATTATGTATAAATAAATAGATTATAAGTTATTAATATGACATTGTTTCAGTGGGAATGTTTTATTTATGGATATGTTGCGCAAATTTACCAATATTGATTAATGAAATGGAACGAGATGAACAATCTAAAACAATAGAAAAATTGCAAAAGATTATAAAAATGAACAGCTTCAGAACGCAAGCCTTTGGTGATCATTCGGCCATTTTTCAACCATCGGAGCAAAGCCAAAAAATTTTTGTAACGCCGAAGAGGAAAATTAAAAATAATAATGTAAACACTATCCGGCATCCAATACGTAACACTAAGTATTAAATTTTATCCTTTTATTCAGGATAATAATTAATAACAGAAAAAATCTAATCTAAAATTAAGGAAATACTATTATAATATTAAAAGCAACGAACATTACCTATTTGTAGGTGTCCTAGAAACAGTTAAAATGTATGCAGCTGTAACTTTAAAAAATATGTATAAAACGCGTCATGTATACTCACGTGGTATTTGTTATCTTAGAAAAAATGACACCTGTCTGTGTAATTGAACACCGTCATTGTCAGATCGCTCAATTGGAGTACACCGGGCGTATTATCGTGCAGACCACGGTCACATACATATCGAAGGTTAGGCACCAAATCGATAATGAAGCTGCCTACCTAGTGTTGTCCCCACAAGTCCAAGTCCTAATAGGGATGTTAACAATCTGCCACCCACCCCCAGAACCTACCCGAGATCGCTTCCCTTCGGCAGACTCTAGCTTGTTAGCAGGCGAACTTCAATTTTATTAAAAATAAATTAAACCACCAAATCTGGATGACATAATTTATTTTCTTTACTATAACATAGAATAAATTTATATGTAATCATTTTAATAGTTGACATCACAGCAATTAAGAAAACAATAACATCCAATAAATAATTATTCATTAAATTATACTTTTGACATTGCCAGAAATCTCCCTTTAATCACAGTTTGATAATAAAGTTATATTAAAATGAGCATAACAATAACAATTTTAACCAAACTTAATACAACCCTTTAATAATTACCAGCGGATTGGTTTACTCAAATTACACTGAACTAACTTGCATGGCAGCAAAGCGTGGAGTAGTATCAATATCTAATGAGTCTGGTGTAATATGTGAACGCGTGTCCGAGTTTTCTGAACTATTATGTACTGATGTCATAGATATCTTTTCATCCTTTGAGGTTCCATTGGTTTCAACAGAGCTATCTGCTGTTTTTTGTAAGCCGTCCACCATGTCTCCACTGCCTCCACTGAGAGAATTCCATATGCCTTTTGAGGATTCCTTCAGTATCACTTTCTTTTCGTTACCCTTATCTTTAGTATCCTTTGTTTTTTTGCCTAATACTGGGAAAGAAGATAGTTTGGCTTTCGAATTTCGAGCAATTATGCCGCGTTGTATCGGAGCAGTTTCCGATTCGCCTTCCTCGGTAATTGAAGTCAGCACATCGGTGGACTCGGCTGTTGTCGCTTGTCCGGCTTGTATTGGAATATCGTCTGAAAGTATAATTTTGTTTTAAGCTGCACGTTCTACTAAATAATAAGGTAATTGCTACTTGAACGTGACACGTGCTGAGCTGTGTTTATCTATTAAATAAGTGACAATTGGTATTCACAAAGATACTGCATACCTGTTAGGACTGAAATTATTAAATACAATATGAGTTTGTCATTTCTATGATTAAGCATCCATTCGATCTGTAAGTTTATTACAATGGTGTATAAATTATTGTTTGGTACTCAGTGGCGGATTAAAGGCCCAGAGCGCCTTAGACAATCACTTTATCGGCGCCCCTGTACCGGCCATAAATGGCCATCATAATACTATAAATTTTAACTAGTTGTTTTTGCAATTACGATGACGTTGTATCATCAAACCCTAGACTTTAGTAGACCAGGACTCTTGTACTAACGCTAATGCGTGAATGAAATATGACGGTGAAGAAATCAAGCGGGACGACAGAACGAACATCGAAATTCATGATTCCTCTCTGCTCTGGGAAATAGGCCGAATAGGAATAATCCATTTATTGATTTAGATTGTAGATCAGCATTTAGTTCTTAATCGTCGATATGTTATTTTCTTTATTTATTTAAAAATTCTGAGCTCGCTCGCCCATTGTAACTACACGCTCCTAGGCACGTGCCTAGTTTGCCTTACGGATAATCCGCCTGTGTTGGAACTGAACGACAATAAATAATAATATAAGGGATGCTTTCAAATCTCGATGTGTTGCAAGTGCAAAAGTCATGATCAATAATAAAGTTTGATTAAAGTATGTATTATCTAAATTTTCTTTTTTTTGTGACGTGTTTAGGGTGCAGTGTGACATAAATATTCAAATAAACCTTTCTTATGGTTTGCTATGTCTACAAAATATAATTTAGTACCCTATATAGGTATACTTGTGATTTTAAAAGTCAGTAAGGTTTATTGTGAACTGTGATTTTCGTTAAATTTGTCGAAAACAAAGTTGATATTTGTTACATGAAGGAAAAATAATAATTAGATACGCTTGTCCATGCACTGTGTTCCAAATTGTTTAATTTTCTCATGTACAAGTATTTGGCAGCAAATATTTTGATTCATCTGCATACAAACAAGTCAAAATAATGAAATTAAAAATAATGAGCAAAAGATATTGCAAAATAATATAGTTTTTACCTCTATTATAATATTTGTTTTGGATAAAAACAAAAAAAAAATTGTAATCAATCATTTATGATTTATATGGTAATTTTTTTGTGATCTTATTTTACAAATATATTGCTGGCTTTAATCCACAAATGATATCATACGAGTTTCAAATTTAGGATGAAATACAAAGCCTAAAAAGCAAGACGCGCCACTGCAAGACTACACTTAATCATGAGTTTCGGTTTAAAGGGTGAAACAGCCCTCATATAATTAAAGACTTGGACGTTTTGTCCAAAGGTACGCGGCGAAATTATTTCATTTTCAGGCTTTGATAACAACTTAGTGACAGGCAGCGAGCTTGTTCTATGCAATCAAAAAGAGACAAGAAACATAAAAATTACGATGCAATTTATATAGATTATTGAGACACTAATAATTGCTTTATTGTTTTTAAAGGAGCCAGTTTGGTACACAGTAAAAAAGGCATGACAGTACTGTAGTCTTCTTGGACAAATAACTTTGTGCATAAAAAAATACATAATTTATGATGAATTATTGATTACTTATGGAGTTTCTAGTTTAAAAGGAACAAATTTAAAAAAACAGCCAGTGTGTACAAGGTTATTGCTATTCAGTATTTTTTCCTACTTATTCGCGTAGCTTAAGGGGCTATTATTATAGCTACGCCTGGACGGGTATGTGGGCTCACGGACTCAACCTGAGAGAATTTGCTACCATCGGATGAGAAACGCGACCCACTGAGAACATCCGGCGAGAAACTTATTGGGCTGTGTCGTCCAACTTTTGAAGAGCCTATAAGTACATAGTGTAGATCCGAGGGATCCGACAAGACATAGTTCGCGCGAGGCTGGCTTTGCCTTGCCACGTCGCCTGGGTCGGATATGTGATTAGGCGGCTACGATAAGAGGGCTATCATGTCGCGCTGCTTTGTAGAAGTAGCGTTCTGACGCTACCTTAAGACACTTACGTATCGGTTCCAACTATTCAATTATTGTATATAACAATGAACAGATTTTTTCTTGGTGATGTTAAGTTCTCACCTGGCAGTTTCTTAGTGCGGAATGATGCATTTGTTATCATAGATTTGGACATGGTAACCGTTGTAGTTGCTGGTGACAATGCAACACTAATACCCATTGGCCCATCAAATGGTTGTCCTGTAAAGTTTTCAAATTATTAAATTAAAAATGTATTAACAGTAATAGGTACATATCATCAATAAACTTAGCAAAGCTAGACTTGACTGTGTCGGAGGAATATAACATCTACAATAATGTAGTAACTAATAAATTCCTACTAGTTAAAGGTTAGGTATCATAATTGAGGTTTTTAATGTGATGTCAGACGTTTTTGGTGAAAGCGGAAGTTTGTGAAAGCATTAAAGTTCTTTGATATTTTGTATAATACTACGTACCAGAAGCATTATTCTTCAGTGAATTTATCACAGCACTAGTTACAATCATCACCTCAGGGAATAATTCATATTGAGCTCTCTGATCGACATCTTTCACTGCTTGCAAGGCAAGAGTATAGAATTCATTAAACATAGCAAAGTATGCACCTGCAATCAACTCTAGTAAGAAACTAGGAGATACTGCTATTCTTGGAACACGTTTTGAATCATTTCCTTGCTTTTTTTCAAAACCATGGGTCACAATTCTAGAAATATAAAAAAAAGTTAGTATAAAATGTTTTCAATCATGTACAATACAAATTTCTGAAATACCTTGAAGCTGCAATGCATAAATGTCGTAAAGAAAGTTTAGGTAGAAGACTCAGTTGGCGATTGTATACAAATAAAAGTGCTGATACAATTTTCAATCTATTCTGAGCATTGATGACATCGACTTGTGGCAACGGGCCCCAATTTACCAATTTCGTATTACATTCTTCCCATCTACGCAGTGCACTTTCAGTCAAAAACTGAGCCCCTAAAGAAAGAGGCTGAAATAGATTTAAAAAAATTACATTTTAGTATGCAATAACATTTCAGATTCATCATGTGAAGAGTACTGAGTATTTTTTTCAGATTACAGGAGTTTTAGATGTAATTAAATCAGCATATAGTATACATTTTTCAATTTTTCCTTTATTTATATGTAGCATACGAGGGCGGCACTGAAAATTTCGGGAATTAACGAAGTGACACAACATTACTATTTAAAAATGTATTTATTGCTTTTCGAAGTATTCTCCGCGAAATTGACACATTTTTCCATACGATGGAACCAATCATTGAAGCAACCATTCCATTCGGAAGTTGGGGTTTCCAAAATGGCCGTTTTGTAGGAGTCCACAGCCTCTTCAGGTGATGAAAATCTCTGTCCACGCAATTTATTCTTTATTTTAGGGAAAGTATAGAAATCATTAGGGCTTAGGTCGGGGCTGTACGGCGGATAGTCTAATAATTCTATGTTTTCTTGCTCTAAAAACTCTTTTGTTCTGTGCGCGGTGTGAGAACTCGCATTGTCGTGATGGAGGATGATGCGGCGGTTGCAGTTCTCTTTACGGAGTTCAGAAACGACCTGTGGCAAACAAATGCTAGCATACCATTCCGCATTAACCGTTCTTTGTCCTTCAAGAGGAATAGTCGTAACATGGCCGGTTTTGGAGACAAACGTGGCCACCATTTTTTTTGCAACACTCAGTGAACGAACAATTTTTGTTGGCTTTAACTCATTTTCGAACACCCAAACTCGTGACTGGTTTTTTGTTTCGGATTCGTACGCGTATATCCAGGATTCGTCACCTGATACAATGTTGTATACAGCATTTTAGGATCCTGCGTGGATTTTTTCGAGAGTTCTGACGCACCAAGTAACGCGAGTCGCTTTTTGCTCTTCACAGAGCGAATGCGGTATCCATCGGGAAAACAACTTTATTACACCTAATTGTTCATGCAAGATTATTTGTATTTGACTCATGCCAATGTCTAAAGTTGCCTGAATTTCGCGGTATGTTACATGTCGATCTTCCTCAATCAGCTTACGCACAGCATCAACGTTTTCTTGTGTGACTGCAGTTTTTGGACGACTTTGACGGGGATCATCACTGAGCTTGACACGTCCACGTTGAAACTCAGCAAACCAGCGATAAATTATGGTTTTGGATGGGGCTTCATTGCCAAATGCAGAAATTATCCAGTCAACACACTGTTTTTGTGTTAAACCACTTCGAAAGTCATAATAAATCATCGCTCTTGAATTTTCTCGAGTCAATTCCATTTTCTCAACAACTAAACAAGTTTGACAAAACCTTGTGACAAGACCGAGAATCTTTTTTTAAATAAATAAATGGTATTCGATTTTTAAAACCAAGGATTTTTCAATTAAAAAGATTTTAATATGACAGGAACAGTGGAAATATTCCATTCCCGATACTTTTAGTGCAGCCTAGTATGTCATGACTTTACACAAAATCATCATAATATAACAAAAAAATTATTCACCTCATGATATATTGATGATTGAGCTAAAGATGGAAGTCTGAATGACACAACCTTCGGTTTTCCATTTTCATCTACAACTTCAAAGTTGTATATGCCTGAAAAACAATCACTACAAATGTTTTGATTTGTTAGGCAGTAATTGTGATTTCACACAAAAAAATTTGACTTACCAATTAGCAATGTTTCTATGCACCTATATGTTTTTTTTTTACCTTGTGCCACAGAGCTCAAATAATTATATATAAGAGTGGGAATGAATTGTAACGTAAATCTTTGAAGTTGTATTTCTTTTGATCTATAGAAACTAAATAGTTGTGTACAAACATTCTCTAATATCTGTAACAATAACATTTATGAAATAAGACAAAGCTATTTTTCATACTGAGAATTTTACCAAATTTACATAATTTTTACAAATAGGATTTCATTTCAAACTTTTGTATTTTTTTATTTGATATTGGAATTTATAAATTTTAACAAAGGAAGTTTGAAGTTTAACAAAAGAAGTTTTCAATTCTGTCAGCAGTGAAACTTGGAGGCAAGCCAGTGAAAGTATGACTATTTCAAAGCACCTGTAGCAAAGACCTGCTGGAATAAAAACATTTTGGGTTTGATTTTATTATTTTAACAATGTACTGTTACAAATGCTACAAATTTTGAGTGTGCAGTCAGGTTCTATGGAGTTATTAATAGATAAAGGATAGCATTATTTTTATTGAGTTCACTACTTTAAATTCACGTTTCTATTAACAAGGTAAGAATTGAACAGCTTTTGTACAAAAATGAGCAGAAAACATCATATAGTTATAGAGTAGTCATAAAAGCTATGTGCATTTACCTATATTTACACTGGTTTTATTTAAATGATCAATCATTTAAATAATATTTTTTTAATTTTGTTATTTTTTTTTATATCCACTTCTATTGGTTAAATATGCATATTACCCATATTTCTATTTCATCAAAAATTGCAATACCGATGAACAATTACCTGTACAAGCTGAGCGTCATTTTCGAGTTCACAATTATATGTTACAGTTTCATCTTCACAGTAAAATAAATTAAAGATGGCTGTAGCAATTTCATGATTATGTTCATGTTCTGCTGCAAAACTTTGAACTTCATTTTCTTGCAAAGATGTGTATTCATTCAGCCATTCAGTTATTAGATGCTTCCACTCAGACATTTCTGTAGATAAAAGAAGACTTTCCAAACACAAGCGTTTCCAAAGTTTGTGATTAACGTTCTAATGATTCTTTTTTGCATGTACCTATATAATTAATCTAATTTTATCTTGTGCAAGCATCTGAAAAAAAAGAGTGTACTATAATTTTATGAAAAGTGCCTTTAAAACATTATTATTGTGAATTATTGTACAAATCATGATCATTTGCTTTGCACACTTACATATTTTTTTATTTAAATACTTGTTCTAAATTAACCAATAACTCAGAGTAATTTTAAAGTTAAAATTATATTATTTATTAATATTTATAAACCAAACATTATTTAAACGAATTTTGACCAAAGATTTACATGCAATAGGTACCGTAAAATGGGGCGATTAGGGACAAATTCCAACTTTATGAGCAATTTTAAGGTAGTTCTTCTTCTTCTTTATTTTTGGCTCTGGCACGTTTTGTGCATTAGCCAGCGTCAAGTAATAATGTTTTTATAATTCGCCGTTTTATTTATTTACAGTTTATAAATAATAAAAAACGAAGGAAACTTATCGCAACAAAACATAAATGATTTAGAACGAATTGAATTTACAAAAAAAATCAGAATAATTATATAACAGGGAAAATAAATCAAAATTATAGTTTAATGTTATTATTTAAAATAAACCTACTTAAAATACTATATACAAGGGGATTAAAATCTCGAAGAAGTAAAGAAATATTAGTAGGAAGGGGAACAGAGACAGATACTAAAGAAGTATATAAGGAAGAATGATCATATAAAGAACAAGCAAAGAAAATATGATTCAGGTCACAATAACTCTCGCCACACTCACAGGCGGTACCAGTTACGATACCAAGTTTGTGCAAATGAACTGGAAGGCTGTTATGTCCCAGACGCATACGAATTATAGTAGAAGTGGCGGTTTTACCAAACGACAATTTGGCAAACCATGGCTTCCTGGGAACGGAAGACTGTATAGCATACAAGAAACGACCCTTAATCCGGCCGCTCTCTTCCCAACACATATTCCACGATTTGTGGAGGCATATGCCGGGCAAAGCAGCAAGATCATGGCCAAAATTCTTGTACGGGTATACGTCACCGGTCACAGTAGCACTGTTGGCCAAACTGTCAGCTTTCACATTTCCAGATATGCCACAGTGACTAGGTACCCAACAAAATGATACTAAATAGTTGTGTGATTGGCAGTGCAACAGCTTTCTCTTACATTCAAATATTACATGAAAAAAAGGGTTAAGTTTTAGTGAAAATTTTGCTAAGCTCTGTAATGCACTTAAGGAATCAGTAAATACAACGGTTTTTTTTAGTTTGAAAGACAGCACATATTCAAGAGCTTTTAATAGTCCAAAACATTCACCGGTAAAGACCGATGATTCCGGAGGTAATTTAATTTTCTGAACTATGTTGTACTGTTTGTGATACACTCCAACACCAACACACCCACTGGAGTGTTTAGATGCATCTGTATAAATTTGATGCCAGTTAGGCCATTTACTATTGACATTGCAATTAAAATTTTCATTGGCATTAAAATCAGATTTTTCAATGCCAAGAGAAAAGCAAATCACTGGAGAAAGTAAGAGAGAATCATAAGAAGCGCCAAATAAAGGAAGCACCTGAAAAGAATGAGTTGGGGCTTGTAATTGTTTGAATTTCAGGAAACTTTTTAACAGACAAGGTAAAGGTTTATGTGAAGAGGGTACTTTTTTAGAAAGAAACTCTAGTTTCGAAATGAGGGGATGATTATGGAACTGAACAATTCTAAAAATGAATCTATCGGACAGATATTGACGTCTTAAGTTTAAAGGAGGGTCACAACATTCTATTTGCAGAGCATTAACCGGACTCGATTTCATGGCACCAGAAACAATCCTCAAAGCCCTAGACTGTATGAGATCTAGTTTTCTAAAGCCAGCCACATTACCTGGGTCTAAGAAAAAGGTCCCAAAATCCAGTACACTTCTAATGACAGCATTATACACCAACCTCAGTGTAGCCGGGTGAGCACCCCACCAAACCCCACCGAGACATCTCAGCATGTTCAAGTTTCGCTCACATTTACTAACCACAAATTCGCAGTGTGGTTGACCCGTTAGTTTAGAATCAAGAATAGCTCCTAAGAACTTAACTTGATTCCTAATGGGTAATATATCCCCATCATATGTTATATTAAGTGAGCAAGGAGTACGGGATTTGGTGAAAAGTACAACAGTACTTTTTGAGGGAGACAGATCAAGGCCATTTGCATCCATCCAGATTTTTAGCAAAGATAAAGAGGAGGAAACATATCGTTCAGCAGTACTTACAGACATATCAGAGGCATAAATAACCAAGTCATCGGCATACTGTAATAAACTTGCTGAATCTCCGACTGAACCTTCTAGATCATATGTATAAATATTGTACAATAAAGGACTCAGAACAGACCCCTGTGGCAAACCTCTCCATACCAGCCTACTAGGCTTATAAGGGCCGCCAACATCTAAAATAATTTTCCTCTCCGAAAGAAGATTTACAATGGAATTAGTTAAAAAATAGGGAACCTTTAATTTATCTAATTTACTTTTTAGAATATGTAATAGAACGTTATCATAAGCCGAATTAATATCCAAAAAAGCAGCAACTACTGACTTTTTATCTGAGAAAGCATTACGAATATCCGTAACTAATATGCCTAAATTGTCCCCCACACTTTTACCTTTTCGAAATCCAAACTGAGTTTGGGACAGATATTCGTTATTTTCTATATACCATTCAAGCCGATTTTTAATTAAATGTTCAACAACTTTTGTGATCACCGATGACAAAACTATCGGACGATATGATTTGATATCAGATTGTACCTTAGACGGCTTTAAAAATGGCAATACTATTTGACTTCGCCATGACGGTGGAATGTCACCTGTCAGTAAAATTTTATTTATTAAATTTAAAAAGTAATTTAATCCTTTTTCGCCAAGGTGAGACAAAAAGGAATATGGAATCCCATCTTCCCCTGGAGCACTGTCTTTGACGTGATTTAATACACCTTTTAACTCCACTAACGTAAAAGTTAGATTTAGAGAAGGGGCATCAGAGTTATATTGCTTATAAGACAGGATAGGATCGTTGAGTGGAGCAGAAGGAGGAGCCAAACGATCAAGGAATTGATCTGCTAATTCTATAGGCAGCAACAATGCGTTAGAAGGATTGACAGCTGATCTAAATCTTTTGATATTTCGCCATATGACAGTAGCATGTGTTTCAGGTGATATAGTGCTACAAAATTTCCTCCACCCGTCAAATTTCTTTTTTTTAAATAGTTTTCTAACCTCTTTCATTATAGTCATTAATGCCTCGTAGTTTTTCATAGACATATTATTGCGATAATTACGCTCTGCTGCCTTGCGTTTCTGTATAGCATTGGTACATTCTTCATCCCACCACGGTGGAGATGACAACTTATTACTACGCGGCTTTTTCTTTGGAAAAACATTATCAGCCGATTCTAACAAAATAGCTTTGAAATAATTATTATCTATGACATTAACTTCTGAGCAATTATTAATTTTCTCTTCTATTAATAACGTGTATTGACTCCATTTAGAGTCTATGATTTTGTGTTTGAGGCGAGAGTTTTGAATACACATTGTATCCTTTTTTTTACAGGGAAATGAAATGATTATGGGATAGTGATCACTATTATAAGTGGAACACAAAGTAGACCAAGATAGAGAAGATGCTAACTGGGGAGTACAAATGGACAGGTCAATGGCACTAATTACTTCACCAGGCTTTGTGAGGCGAGTAGGAGAACCCGAGTTTAAAATGCACAGGCTATACATGTCTAAGATATCTAATAATTCATAACCATAACTATTAGATACTGAACTACCCCAAGATGTGTGATGAGAGTTGAAATCACCCAGAATCATGAAAGGCCGAGGAAGAACTGAAATTAAGTTTTTAATTTCATTGAAGATTTGCAAGGAGGGATGAGGGACATAGATAGAGACAAAACAGATACCATCAACAATAGCTGCAATGACAGAAAAGCAGTTACTATGTGAAGGGAGAGGGAAGGAAGAAAAGGTGCTAGAGTTTCTGATGAGTAGGCATACACCACCATATCCATCAGCCCTGTCTTCTCTTAAGCACGAATAACCAGGGATTTTGAATACAAAATCTGGCTTTAGCCAGGTTTCAGATAGAGAAAATATAAAAGGATTAAAAGTATTTATAATATGTATAATTTCATGCTTTTTGTTTATAATACTGCGGCAATTCCATTGAACTAACTTGTCCATGTTGGCCATTATTAATATTAGTATAAGTACGAATTAAATTAGCAGCGTGGGACGGTATAGATAAATTGGGTTCAGAAAGTAATTTGATCAATATAGTAATTAACTCTGCTATTGTCTGTTGTGAATTTGCATTAGACGAGGATGGTAATGCACATCCATTAGAAGGCTCTGGCATATTGTAGTCCCTTACAAGAGACTCATGTGCTACATGATCAAAACCTTTACTGTGTTGAGGAGGAGTTCTGGGTTTAGTGAAGACTGTTTTTTTATAAGATATTGTACGTGAGGATGGTGAACCAGGCAATACTGTATTTCCACCAGGAACAGATTTAGTTGGGAGAGAGGATACAATATCAGCAAATGATTTAGAAATGGGGGGATGTAATTTTGACGCTTCAATATAGGATAAGCTATTCTCTGCCATTGTTACTTTAATATCTGTTTGTCTCATGGACACTTTTTGCTCGAAGCAAAGTGCAGCCCAGAACATAAGCAGCAAGATACACAGTCTTCCTCCACATTACAAGTATCTCCAGTGTGGCCCTGACCACACTTGAAGCACCTGGGCTTTGACCTACATTGGACCTTGGTGTGCCCAAAGCGGCAACAATTAAAGCACTGGATGGTTGGGTATATATACAATTTAACAGGCATAGAATTATAACACATAAATACACGTTTGGGCAAAACTTGTCCATCAAATGTAAACACGACTGTTTGCGAAGGTTTCCATGTGGGTGTGTTGTTTATCATGACTTTATAGTTTAGTCTTCTAATTTTCAGAATTTCCCCACACCCAATGGGTACATTAGTGTTCTGCATAATATCTTCAGGGGACCACTCAGTTGGGACTCCCCTAACTAAACCCATCCTCGTAATGTTAAAAGTTGGGATAAAAGCCTTCATGTTGTTTGTAGCTAAGCAGTTTGAAGTGACAAAGCTGTTAGCGTCTGTATAATTATTAAAAGAAAGTGTCATTTTATTTCGGCCAATACGTTTCAAACTTCCATTAACAATATTTTTGAAAAAATTTTTTTTTAAAAATCTGCCAAACACAACTGGGTGTAATGTTGTACCATCATCATCAGCAGACTGTATTTTCTGCACGTGTACCACAAACGGGCCGTGGTCATTGGCATCATAACTAGCCCTACCAATTTGTGTGGAGGCTTTATGAGACATATCAGTGGGAGGAACGGGCTTTGAAGATGTATCAGTGCAAGGACCAGGTGCAGGCAAATCAATAGTGCTCTCAGTAAATTCGTCTTTGCATTGACAGTCCGATTGTTTAAATGTTTCTGTATTATTTTTTCTTTTCCTTTTGTTACAATTTTTACAAATTTTGTGGAGCTGGTTACGCTTCAGCTTCCTTTTAGACACCAAAGAGCAGTCAGAATCCATTCCGGATTCGTTGGAGATTGTGACAAATGCAACCGCGGGGGGCGCTGTGCCCCCCGGGTCCGGAGGCTCGTTCATATAAATATAAAAAACTTACCCCAACTCGAAGAAAAAAAGAATAAAATACAAAAAAATTTAAATAATAATAAAAATTACAAATATATACAAGTTTTAACTATTCTGATCACTTAATAGATTAAAAAAAAATATTTTTCAACAAATTCAAACAAAAACCGCGCCCGCCAAATTCAAAGGTTTCCCGCGTTTTTTTTACCTACACCTACTTAGACATTAATCTTTTTTTTTTTTTTTTTTTTTTTTTCCTTTATGGCAATAGTTTTAACTTTATGCCAGTTTCAAGTGAAAGGTAGGGAAACTACACGCGACAAAGTCGTCAAAAGGAAACAAAAGGATAAGCTAGTTAAAAACAAGATATGGAAATAAATTAATAAAAATAAATTAAATATATTAAATCTTAATATTATTATTGATTATGAAAGAGGATAATACATTATAATACAATAAAGGATAAAGCAAAAGGCAGGAGATTTTAGTCGGAAACGGAACCTGTAATAATTGTAAGGAATTCATAAAGGAGGTGCGGTCATATTGGGAACAAGAAAAGAAAATATGGTCGAGATCACCAATATCTTCTCCACACTCACAAATATTGCTATCAACAATACGAAGCCTTGCTAAATGATGAGGTGTACATACATGTCCTAAACGCATTCTGGAAATGATAGAAGTGACAATTTTAGAACTTTTAGCTTTAAAGAACCATGGTTTACTGGAGATCGAGGGTTGAATTTCAGCATAAAGTTTGCCTTTGAACTTGCTGCTTCTCAACCAAACATCATTCCATGACTCCCAAAGATAGGTTTTGGGAAGAGCAGTCAAATCATGACAATAATTAATGTATGGGACTAAGTCTCCATCCTTTATAGCTTCTTTGGCAAGCTGATCGGCTTTCTCGTTCCCTTTAATCCCACAGTGACTTGGAATCCATGCAAAGATAATGGTGTGATTTCTTTGAGAACATATCAAAAGCTTATCACGTATTTCGCAAATAATAGGATAACAAGGTTTCATTTGGAATGGAAATTTTTCAATAGTTCGTAGTGCACTTTTTGAGTCTGAAAATATGATTGTTCTTTTAGATTTTAATAAAATAACTAGTTCTACAGCTTTTAAAAGAGCAAAACACTCTCCAGTAAAAACAGAGGATTCAGGAGGAAGTTTAATCTTTTGTATTATTTTATGTTGCCAATGAACTAGACCGACTCCAACACAATCATCAATAGAGATTTTAGAGGCATCTGTAAAAATATAATCCCATCCACTCCAATTTTGTTCCTCAACGCTACTCATGAAACGAATATTTGTCTCCAGAATATCTTGTTTACCGACACCTATATCATATCTTATATCCGGAGCTAGAATTAAAGAATTGAATTGTGTCATAAATATGGATAATGATGGAGATCGATGAATGTGGCTGTGTATTGTTAAAAATTTACGAAAGCTTTTTATTAGACATGGTAATGATTTGTGACGCCAATAACGGGATGTCTGAATAATATTGTTCAATTCATGCAGTTTTCCATGAAGAGTATGGTCAGAAAACTGCATAGATTTGAACAAGTATCGATCGCTTAGAAATTGCCTTCTTAATTTTAAAGGAGGATCGCAGCATTCTACTTGTAATGCATTGGTTGGGCAAGATTTCATCACTCCTGTCACAATTCTCAAAGCTTTTGACTGAATGACATCAAGTTTTTTACTCCCCAAGACACTTCCACCATCTAATAGAAATGTGCCATAATCTAGAACAGATCTTACAAGAGCGTTATACACAAGTTTCATAGAAAACGGATGAGCACCCCACCATACACCTGAGAGGCATTTCATGATATTAAGTAGCTGTGCACATTTCATATCAATATGTTCATAATGGGCAAGTCCAGACAATTTTGAATCTAATATAACTCCTAAAAATTTAATTTTTGTTTGATATGGCAGAGATTGACCATTGAAGGTCACATTTATGACAGGAGTTGTACGTTTTTTAGAAAATACAACTATTGAACTTTTGGATACGGATAAATTTAAGTCATTTTTAACTAACCACACATTTAAACTATTAAGTGAATTAGACATGAAATTGCAAGCGATATCTATAGATTTATTTACGGAATAAAAAAGCAAATCATCTGCATATTGTAACACATTTATGTGGGAATATAAAGATGATTCTAAATCATATGTATAAATGTTATATAAAAGTGGGCTAAGTACTGAACCTTGGGGAAGGCCTTTAAAAACTGTACGCTTTAACTCAGTAGTATTACCGTCTTTCTGAACGAATAATGATATGTATCTGCAGGATAGTAAATTGATGATAAAATGAATTAATAATGTAGGAACCTGTAGCTCTAATAATTTGCGTTGTAAAATAGAAATGTTCACATTATCATAAGCGGCAGCGATGTCCAAAAAGGCAGCTACAATATCTTCATCGCGCGAAAAAGCTAAGCGAATATCTGTGGTTAATATAGCTAAATTGTCTATTGTAGATTTTGACTTCCGGAAACCGTATTGACTATTGGCTATGAAATTATTGTTTTCAATAAACCATTCCAAACGATTCTTCACAAGATGTTCAGCAACCTTAGTTAAAACAGAGGACAGCGCAATAGGCCTATATGAGGCAACATCATTGGTAGGTTTGTTAGGTTTTTTAATCGCTATAACTTCTTGAGACTTCCATGTTTCAGGAATATTACCTGTGACCATGACTGAATTTATTAAATTTAAAAAATACATTAAAGCACTATTACCAAGATGAGATAAAAATGAGTACATAATACCATCCTGACCTGGAGATGAATCTTTAACATGTGAAAGCACACCTTTTAATTCATGTAGTGAAAAAGGAGAGTTTAAAGAGGAAGAGTCATCTGTCAAAGATGATTCTAAAGGAAAGTAGATCGATTCAGCAACTGATGGAGGAGCTAATCTGTCTAAAAAGGCATTTGTTAAAGAAGGGGGAAGTGAAGATGATGATAAAGATTCTTTGAAAGCAGACCGAAATCGTTTAATACTGCGCCAAACTTCTGTAGGGCACGTAGAAGGAGATAAAGAAGTACAAAATGTTTTCCAGCCTTCCTGCTTTTTATCTCTGAGGAATTTACGTGTAATACAAATAACTTCATTGAGAATATCTAAGTTTTCATTGGACATGTCCGCAGCATAGACTCTCTCAGCTACCTTTCTTTTACTTACAGCATCCATACATTCTCTATCCCACCATGGAGGATATGGAATCTTATTAGATGGATTTCGTTTAACAGAAAAAATCTGATCGGCAGATTCTATTAAACATGTAGCCAAAGCTCTAGAAGAATTGGTCTCACCACCGCTAACTAATTCAGGCAAATCTTTTATTTTAGATTCGACAAGGTTCTTAAATGCAGACCAATCAGCATTATTTAATTTATATTTCACACGAGGTTCTCGTTTTTGATAAGGAGGGCGTCTAATAGGAGAGGATATGATAATCGGGAAATGATCACTGCCAAAAGTAGATGATGAGGTGTACCAAGAATGAGAAGAAGCAAGATCTGGAGTACAAATTGATAAGTCAACTGCACTAGGCTTCTCATTAGGCTTTGTGCGTCTGGTTGGTGAGCCAGTATTAAGTAAACACAAGTTTTGTAAATCTAATATTTCTACTAAATGTACACCATTGGTGTCAGTGGTGCCACAACCAAACATTTGGTGATGACAGTTAAAGTCACCTAATAGTAGGAATGGATCACTAAGTGAAGAGAGTAAATTATTAATGCTATTGAGAATAATAAAAGAGGAACGAGCGAGATAAATGGAAACTATAGAAATATTATAAATTTTGATGCCGACAATATTAATGGCATCATTAGAGATTAATGAAGAAAACGATATTCTAGAAAAATCAATTGAGTTCCTGACGAGTAATGCTACACCACCATAGCCATCGTATCTATCATCACGTAAGCAGGTATATCCAGGGACCTTAAATAGGTATCCTGGCTTTAACCACGTCTCGGATAATGCGACAACAACAGGAGAATGTTTATTTAACAAATATATTAAATCATGTTTCTTTGGAACAATACTCCTGCAATTCCATTGAATTATTTTGCAATCCATTATTTTTATTAACATTAATTGATTTTATTTTTTCATTAATAGAGGCAACGTGGGACGGTTTTAGTAAGTTTGAGTTTATTAAAGTACTTAATAAAGCTAGTATCATTTCTAAGACATCAGAGTTTTCTTCCTCTTTACTTTTATCTACCAGAGCACAGCCATTTTTAGGCTCTGAAACCTGGAAATCTTTTAATAAATTTTTATGAACAACACGATCATAACCATATTGATGCTTAGGAGGAGAGCGAGGTTTTAAAAATACTGTCTTTTTATAAGATGAATTAATAAAATTGTTACGAGATGCAGACTTCGGTGTGGGAACATATGCAGGTTTCGGTACTTCTGGAATTGTTGAGCTTAGTGCATCTGCGTATGAAGGCTTAACAGAAGGAAAACATTTACTGGCTTCTGCGTAAGACATGCAGCTCTGAGCCATTTTAAGTTTGATTTCTGTCTGTCTCACAAACTCTGGACATGACTTGTCTATCGCTGCATGAGACCCTTCAACTTTACACATTACACAGTATAGAGGATCTTCATCTGACCTGTCACATGAGACACCTGCATGTTGACCTCCACAGTTATAACATATTGGAGTCTTAGAACGACATTGTACTTTGGTATGACCATAACGACAGCATTTATAGCATTGTATTGTAGGAAAAATATATATCTCTACTGGAAGAGCATTATAGCACATAAAAATCCGTTTTGGTAAAACTTGCCCATCAAACGTTATTACAACGGATTCAGAGGGTTTCCAAGAAACCGAGTCATTAATTTTCACCTTGCGATTCAAACGTCTTATTTTAAGTATTTTGCCGCAGCCTAAAGGAACGGATACATTTCGTTGAACTTCCTCTACACTCCAATCTACAGGGACCCCACGAACTAGCCCCATCCTTGTTACGTTGAAAGTCGGAATGAAGGCTTTTAACTTTTTCGTTTCTAAAAGATTACAGTTAAGAAAGTTATTGGCGTCTTTGTAATCGGAAAAGCCAACTACGCACCTATTTCTTCCTATACGTTTTACACTACCGGGAATAATATTTTCAAATTTGTTCTGTTTTAAAAAATTGCCAAAAGTTATAGGATGGAGAACGGTCCCGTCATCAGGTGAACTTTGTATACGTTGAACGTGTATCAAATAAGGGGAAACATCAGTAAGAACATATTCAGTCCGGCCGATCCAACGGGAGTCTGTATTGGTTACTGTAGTTTTCGTGTTATTTGAATTTCCCGCGTTAGAGTCTTGAGAGATATTTGAATTTCCCGCGTTAGAGTCTTGAGAGATATTTGAATTTTCCGTATAAGATGTTGATGGTTGAGAGGACGTTTTATGTGAATTATTATTATTTTGCGAGTGTGAAGATGACGTCGATTGAGATATAGGTTTAGAACTTTTAGAAGTAATCTTTTTTATTAAAATTGACTCATCTTCCATATTGCATAAACTTTCGCACTGACAGTAATCACCGCTAGAACCACCTTTCTTATTTCTCCTTTTCGTACACTGCCGACAAAGGCGTAGATAACGTGTTCGTTTACGACTTCCTTCACCTGTCTGAGATGATAAGGAACAATCCGTATCCATTTTATCAAATTCATCTTGTGAAACAACAGTTACATATGATCCCACGGGGAGATTCAGGCCAACATAGCCATCATCCCCCCGATCGAGATCGGGGGGCTCGTTCATACAATATTTACAAAAATTATAAAAACTTACCAACTATACGATGACACTATACACAAATATGATACAAAGATTACATATATTACTAAAACTTACACTACCAGCTTATCCTCCGCGTTTTAACTATAAAATTAAATTAAATTTTCACCACCGTGAAAAATACGTCTACCATAAACGAAGTTTCCCGCGCTTTCCTCGACATTAATCTTAAGGTAGTTGTTGATGTATATAATCATAGATTATACACTTAATATTATATAATGCTATATCAGGATCAAAATGATTGAGTCTTGGGGGCATCTTTGTTGTCCAATTTAAAATTATGCAACTAGCATTCCAGTTTAAGCAAAAAATGCAAAAATAGGTGTAATCCCTATTTACCCGAAAATTGCGGTTAATTGGGATGAAATGAGAAATTGGCTAGGGTTGGCACTACTTTTATTTTTATATATAGTTTTAATTAATTTATTTATTTAGTTGCACCAACAAAATGATCATCAATAAAAAAAATTTAAAAACTGACAAAAGTACATGGCAGACATCACCTCAATTATAGGTGCAATCGACAGTGCTGATATTTCTATCTGGGTTAAGAGATTAGGTGTGTCGGTTATTCCATGGATTAATCAGATGAATACCCCCACTCTGAACAAATATTTAATATTTTATTAAGTATTACTTAGACATTTTTGTCCACCTTGAGATTTCATTGATCTTGTTACATGTCTCTGCAAAATCGACTTACTTATATTAAATTGCTTATCTATTTCAACTAAAGACTTATTCCCAATTTCGCTTCGAATAAACCAGATTTTTAACAACAAATTTAAAAAAATATTGTTATAACTACATAGACAACCCTACAAACCTGTACCTATTTATACTTAGGTCGTTTCCATTTCACGTATTCTCATCCCAATTGACCCCTTTTTCGTTGTTATTTGTACCTAAGACGTCCCTAATATCCCCAAAAACAACAGATTTTTACATGTATTTTTATTTAATCAAATACATTAAAACCAATAACAACTGAGACTTACCTTTAATATATATGCTGGTTCAAACACTAAATAACGTTTATAAATCATAGTCGTCTTCTATTATTATCAAATAAATAAAAGAGAGCAAAGTTTCTAGCACTAAAATAATTACCACCACAGGAAGTTAATTTGAAACGCGATTTTTTATAAGTTAGCAGCTATTATCATGCATATTCAGAGTTGTTTTGTGAACTTTCAACATTCTACTATTAAACTACAAAAAATGGAAGATTTTGCAACGAATATAAAACTTATATTGAGCGTCGAAAGATTTTTCCGGTTTTTTCCCGATTCGCCTCTCAATCCCTAAACGCCCCATTTTACCGGTACCTAATATAAGTGTTTAATCTATGCGATACTATGTATTTTTTATTTTATTTTTAAGACATTTTATGACTTGGTAACTAAGACCTTTAGGTCAAGTCTTATTTTAATTTTATTGAAAACTTTTATAAATGAAAAATGATATGAATGAAATGAAATGAGGTTGATTAAAATGAATGAAATGTTAAGGGGTGAAATATAATCTCAGTAAAATTGTCATTTACTGAGATTTTTTCAGTGGACTTTTTGGAGGATCCCGAGAAATTACGTTCAGCGGCGTTGTTTCATTTTCCCATATTTGTGCGCTTTCACAGACACTAAACAGTTGATAAACCAGCGCTATTACACATTTAAACCTGAAGAAACACTAAATAGGCAAAATAAAACAAATCACATAACTTCACTCCACGCGTTCCCGTCAAAAAGTCCCAATAAGCTATTGATTTTGTAGCACAGATTAGTAATTTGTGGCAAGCCCTTAAACAGCTGTGTCACATGATCCAATCAAAATTGTTATTATGTATACATCAAGATCTGTGATTGGTTGTGAATTGCACTGATTTTATTTTTTTTTTTTTTTTTTTTTAATTTATTGAAAGCATTGGCAACACGGCCATCAGCTTAAGCTAATTTTACAAAAAAATAGAACATGAACTAGAACTTACAATAAAAACACAAATAAACGAAACAAACCAAACCAAGAAACAATTACAAATAATTGAAAACAACAAATTAATGACAAAATGAATTGCAAGAACTTACTATAAAAAAATACAAGTTTTCTTTCAACAAACAACAAAAAAGAACATGAGTCGTTATAAAAAAATAATTAAACTTGCACATAAGCAGGAGACCTATGATACATTCATGAATTATACATTCATAGTCGTTCTATAGTGTGAAGTACAAAATTATACACTATTGAGAATAGTTGTGGAAGCTTTAAAATACCTTGAATGGAATTAGGAATAGATTTTAAGCCTGTGTCTTTACATAATGCATTAAACAATAATCTCTGTTGATTGAATTCAGGACAATTAAAAAAAATATGATCTAGATCACACATGCCAGAGTTACAATAAGTACATGCAGCTGATTCACTTAACTTTAATCTAAAAAGATGCGCAGGAAAATGGCCGTGGCCTATACGTAATCTACAAATAATCGATATAAAGGCTCTTCCCGGGAAGAATCTAAAATTATCAAACCAAGATTTAGTACTAGGTACTGGGACTATTTCAGCTAACCATTTACCTTTCGTTTCTCTGGACTTAGACAAGTAATTAGACCAACGTTTCATCATATTTTGTTTAATTGAATAAACTAAATCTGAGTACGGAACTTTAAAATCGGAAATATTTATATCTTTTGTAGATTTCGCTAATTTATCAACAAATTCATTACCCACAATACCAGAGTGACCTGGCACCCAACAAAATTCAACAAATATATTTCTGAAATACAAAAAACTCAAACAACTTCTTAACTTATAAATTAAATAATTTACAGATGCACTAATACATTTATTTTTAAGAGCTTGCAAGGCGCTCATTGAATCAGATAGAATTAAAATTTTGTCCCCTGCAGAGTAATTTACTCGAATGTGCTCTAAAGCATATATAATGCCTAGTACTTCAGCCGAAAAAACAGAGAAAAAATTGCTACATTTATAAACTGATCCTATGTTCATGGACGAATCAAAAAATGCAAAACTAGTTCTATCTTTAGTTTTAGAGCCATCTGTATACACTTTAACAAAATAAGTCTTATCTTCAAGGAACTCCAGAAAATCATTTTTAGATTTAAACTTGATTAGATCAATAGCCACATCTCTCAACATGTCATGAAAGTTATATTCGAAACAAGGCAATAGGGTAGACCAAAATACCACATCCTGAAATACAAAATTCAAGTACGTTATGGCACTGGATATGGATGAAGAATTAGGAAGCGGAATTAAATTATAATTTGGAATATTTGCATACTTCAAATACCTGTAAGTTACTTGATTATCACGGCTAATAAGCTTAAGGCAATAATTATCTATTATAAAACTTCTTCGTATGTATAGAGGAACAATACCAGCCTCAACTTCCAAGGAATTAATTGGAGACGACATCATAGCACCAGTAATTATTCGTAATGCTCTATTTTGCACAATATCTAATTTCCTAAGAATAGAAAAATTCGCGTCCGAAAAGAACATACTGCCATAATCGAAATGGCTTCGGATTGTTGCAATGTAAATAGTTTTTAAAACTTTGGGATCAGCTCCCCATTTTACTCCAGTTAGCGATTTTAATATATTCAAACCTAATTCAGCTCTTTTACAAATAACATCAATATGAGTTTTCCACGAAAGATCAAAATCTAGAGAAAGACCAACATATTTTACGAAAGATTGAGCAGGAATAATATCATAATTGTATAAAACTTTAGGGTAATGCAATCCATTTTGGGAAAATAAAATTGCAGAACTTTTGGAAATATTGACCTCAAGCTTTAGGGAATTAGTAAGTAAATCGTAAATATTACGCAAACAACTATTCATAACCGATTCACCACTTTTAATATCATTACAGTTTACATAGAGAACAAGATCGTCAGCAAAAAATAAATGTTTAACAGAATTTGGAATTTTCTTTATGAAACGTACTAAACTAAGTATGAATATGAGAGGTGATAAAACGCAACCTTGAGGAGTACCTTTAGTAGAAATTTTAGGACCAAATAAACTAGATTTAATTTTCAAAAACATAGAGCGCTTGTTCAGAAAATTGTACAGCCAGAACAGAACATGTCCTGGAAAGCCTAAAGAATGTAGACTTTCAATAAGGTAGGAATGATCTATATTATCAAAAGCCCCTTTAATATCTAAAAATACCGCTAATGTAAATTGATTATTATGGAAGTTATTTTTAATATCGCCAATCAAACAGCTTAAGTTATCTATCGTACTTTTACCTTTACGAAATCCGTATTGAGTACTTGGTATTAAGTTGTTATTTTCAGTAAACCACTCTAACCTGTTTTTTAACATAGTTTCGAAAATTTTCGAAAAACAAGAAGTTAATGAAATGGGTCTGTGAGAATTGATACAGTTGGGATCCTTGTAGAGCTTTAAAATCGGTACTACATGTTGAGTTTTCCAATTCGAAGGAATACAGTTGTTTTGCCAAAGATCATTAAATATTTGCCATAAAATTTCCTTAGCATACTGGGGAAGATTTTTGATTACTTTATAAGGGATGAAATCAGGACCAGGGGAGGTTTCCTTTTTATTTTCTAACGCAGTCGCAAATTCGCCCATAGAGAATGGATCTACCATCCATTGAGCCTCCGGTTTTCCGTGGCTGTTAAAAAAATCTTGTAACTTAGATTCAGAAATTTCATTCTCAGAACCAGTTATCGAGTCCAAAAACAAAGATGCATTAGCGGGATTTTGAAAAAAACTTGAAGACGAAGAAATATAATTGGGTTTAGCGTGTTTAAATCTACGAATGTGATCCCAAATAATTTTACTCGAAGTCAATCGATTGAATGATGAGCAAAGATTCATCCAGCTTGAACGTTTTATTTCATATAAAGTTCTTTTCTTCAAAGCGTCCAGCTTTTTGAAAATAATATAGTTTTCCATATTTGGATAATGCTTCTACGATAATAAAGCAACTTTGGCTTGTAAAACTACGCGGTCACAATCAGCATTCCACCAAGGAACAGCTTTGGAACAATTCCGTTTTTTGTGCGAGTAACACTTTTTGTCAAAAGTCATTAATATGTCATGTAAAATACTCAAAAACATATTATAATTTTCAAGAGGGTTATCAGCGAAGCTAAAACTTGAAAACTCACTTTCACATAAGTTATTAAATTTTGACCAGTCAATCTTATTAAAATTTATGTTAGCTAAAGAGGTATTATCTAGTGTATCAACTTGATTTATTGAAGAGGTGGTCGGGCCAAAGGAAGGATGGGAAGGAAGAAAAGCATCGTTAAAGACTTCAATAAGTAGTGGGAAATGATTACTACTGAGCAAATCATCAAGGACAGAAACTGTGCAACTAGAGCTAAGAGCAGGGGAAGCGAATACTAGATCCAATACATTTCCTTGTTGACCAAATGGAGCAAAGGTTGTGATTGTGTCATCATTTAAACAAACTAACTCAGAACTTTCCACATAATCATGAAGGGCTTTACCTCTTCTATCATTGACTCTTGAACTCCAGGAAGCATGATGTGCATTGAAGTCACCAATTATTAAAT
This sequence comes from Bombyx mori, assembly GCF_030269925.1. Taxonomy (NCBI): domain Eukaryota; kingdom Metazoa; phylum Arthropoda; class Insecta; order Lepidoptera; family Bombycidae; genus Bombyx; species Bombyx mori. Next base: position 8,757,518 of record NC_085116.1, on the reverse strand, counting down.
AATTATTTGAAACAAATTTAGAACATGAATCTTTCAATAAATTAATAGTGAACTTACCATTTGGTGGTGGAGGAATGTAAACACATAGAATGTCAAAAGAAAAATTATTAATGTAAACTGTAATTAAAATATTTTGAAAATGATATTGAGAAATTGTGTCTATTATTTTAAATTTATACTTAGAGCGTAATGCAATAGCAACCCCACCATGTGGGTGGTTGGAATCTCTTCTTATAACATTAAATCCAGGTAATTTGATGATTTTATGTGAAGTTAACCAGGTTTCATTGAATAAAATCATATCAACACACTTGTCAAGTTTACTGAGGAAATCTTTAAGTTGATCTAATTTAGGAAATAAACTTCTAGAGTTCCAATGAATGATATTAAACTGACCAACAGAATTATGCATATAAGATTGAGTAGAACTATCCATAATTTATGATGTAAAATTCGTTACTAGCATTTCTTTAATTAATTGAGTAGATATAGGTCCAGAAGGGGATTTAGAATCCTTTTTCTTTAACAATTCTATTAAAGTTTTTGTAATGGTTCTGATGACAATTTCTGAATTGATAATGTCTGAAATTAAAGCCCTACCTTGAGGGGTCTTCGCAGATATAGGTATGTCAGAAGAGGTCACGGGGTTCTTAATAACAGGAGTCTTTAGTATGGCTGCATATGATGTTTGCTTGCCGATGATCTTATTTTTAACTTCAGCAACCTTGGCTGCCTTTACTGAGCAAGAGTAAGAAACTGCAGAATGTGGCCCACTGCAGTTGGAGCACTTGAAGATGTTGGGAGTGCTGCACTCCTTATAAAAATGATTGCCTGAACAAATAGAGCAAACTTGAGTGGCTTTACAGGCACCACTTCCATGTCCGAATTTGTAGCATTTGAAGCACTGTAACACAGGTCTAATATAATCCGAAACAGGCATCCAAATATGCTCGTATGTGACGTGATCAGGATGGCTAGACGCCAAAAATGTAACCAGCACAGTTTGCAGTGGCTTGTCACTTCCATTCTCTTGTTTTTTGAAAAATCTTTTTACTCCGAGTATTGTGCATGAAGCTTTTAAATTTACTAAAAGAGATTCTTCATCTAATTCCACAGGAGCTCGAATAATTCCTTGACTCTCAATGCTATCGTAAGGTATTTTTGCTGTCCAATTATTTAACTCCATAAAGCTTACATCTAATAAAAAAGTGTTGGCATCCCGAGCACAGCCAAAGTAAACTTTAGCAAAAAAGTTTCCAGCAGCTTTGACATACTGTACCCCTTGAACATTTTTTAAAGATTTGTTTATTCTTAACAGATCCATTGGGACTCTGTTATTTGGTTGCGAGAGGCTTGACTGAAGAAGCACTGGGTATTCTTTTTTTGTAAGGTCTTCATAAAGAGCATGGTGGTCTTTAAAAAGACCGCGCTTATTTTTAATGAAAGTCATTTTTATTTTGCGGCTTTCGTCGTATTCAGATGAGGTCAATCTTCGTTTTCCCATTATTTTGGGAGCGGACACAGGGGCGGAGCTGAAGCCCTCACCCCTGTCGTCATCGTCCATTAATACGGAACACACTTATGGAATATAATTTTAAACTCTAACACAGTGAAAAATTAAGAAACAATGTCGTAAAAAAGGGCTAAAACCAAATAAATTAAAATTAACTTGAAAAAAGCGCCTATTTATTTTGACGTTCCCGCCCTTTCTCCGCACTGATTTTATACCTTTGGGCATAGATAACACAGAATTATACACCGGTGCATAGTGCCACGTCAAAACCAGCAGTCAATGTCAAAAAGCAAAACCAAAATTGAACTGAACGATAGACGATAAAGTTAGGGTGTTTATTATATTTTGAAATAGACAAATAACTTGAGGCCAGTATAACTATATCCAAACATCCCTCGTATAATAACTAAGTGATATACGGATCTCAATGGGCTCCTCACACAGCACTGAAGTTCCTGGAGGTGGAACTGAGGGATATCATGTTTTACGGGTTTGTTTTTTAACGATATTACTTTAATTACTCTGGTTCATAAGAGTATTATTTACACGCCAATCATTATATTATTTATTATTATAGGTTCAAGAGGGTTCACCCGGCCAAAAAGCTAATCTTGAAGCATTTTTTGACTTCATTTTAGCAATTGAGACTACCAGATTAGACCAAGACAATGACACATTAAAAGAATTGTTAAAAAACAACGTTGATAAACCTATCAAAATGCTTATATACAGCAGTAAGACACAATCAGTAAGAGAGGTAATGATCACACCAAGTGCTAACTGGGGTGGCCAAGGATTGCTTGGTGTTAGTATCAGATTTTGCTCCTTCGAAGGCGCCAATGAAAATGTGTGGCATGTATTGGTAAGTGTAACATATCAATCAAAAAATCCATTTCAACAATTTAATTGGTAAATGAATTGTAACAATTTGGATGCTTAATATTGTTTTTCAGGAAGTACATCCATCATCTCCAGCAGAACTAGCTGGCCTTAGACCATTCTCTGATTATATAATAGGTTCAGATTCTATTTTGCATGAAAGTGAAGACTTATTCACTCTCATAGAGGCTCATGAAGGAAGAGCTCTAAAGTTGTATGTATATAATGCAAATGATGATACATGTCGTGAGGTTCTCATAACACCAAACCATAACTGGGGAGGGGATGGTAGCTTGGGATGTGGCATAGGGTATGGCTACTTGCATAGAATTCCCATAAGGCATAGTCCTCCTACTAACTCTCCACAGCAACTGTACAATCCAGGAATGGTATGTAATGTTTTTTTTCTTTAAATTTTGATTTAATTTCTTTTATATGATTATGCTAAACTATGAAAAATCAATTATTTCATGTAAAGCAGGTAAAAATTTATAAATAAATTATTTCAGTAAAACTTTTTAATACAGCGGACTCCTGGTAATCTGATAAATGTTTTGTAGGCCAGTGTCGAACTAATAAATTTGTCGGCTTATTTTGACTGCCTAAGAACCCTTATAATCTACATTTTTGTTTACACGTGTAACTTCTAATCCAACGATTTCTGTCTGAAGTCTGCCGGGTCAGCTAGTACACATTAAATAATGAACGCGATCTAGGCTTCACCACTATCATATACAATTCAAATTCAAATTAAGCAATTCGAATCAAAAAGATACCTACATGTCTAGTACAATAGTGGTGGCACATACAATTTGTAATCTGTTCAATCATGCATTATCTATATTAGCGAAAATTCTCAAAAAATATTGGAGTCAATATAAAGGGTGCCAGATTAGACAAGGGCCAGATTACCGGGGATCCATTGTATGTGAATATTTAAAATAAATAATTAATTTACTATCATATTTTTTAAGTATGAATTACTAGCTTTATTTAATGTACTAATTTTTTATTGGAACTTAATAATAATGTAGAAATCTTTAGTTTGAAAAAAATTGTAATTGAAAGAAAAACTGTTGTTGTTAATAATAATAATGTTGTCTTTCAGGTGTCTCAACAAACTTATATTCCACAAAATACAGTATCTCAAAACCAAAAACTAACTGTAAATGATGAGAAAGCCAGCCCTGTTATTAACGCGAATGCTGAAGGGGAACAACAGAATCCCCCTCCACCATTTTTGACCGGAGTACCAATGGTTACCCCTGGAAATTTCCCATCTCCGAATAAGTTTAATGAACAATATTTGCAGTATCCACAGCAAAACTCTATCGAAAACATTGTAGAGCAGCCAACCCAACAGTCACCATCCTCCTCTGCACAGTCTATGGTATCTAACATGGCTGCATATTCTAGTAGTAAGTAATTAAATTTTCATATTGTTTGTTTTTATTATAAAAGATACTTTATTAAGATGAAATCTTGTCTGAAGATTTTGCAGATGCAACATTGACTCAACTTGGAAGCATACCATCAGTATCTAGTATGCAGCCTCCAGCACCACTGCCCAGTCTGCCTGGTATGCCGATGAATCAGCCTCAGCCATACATACCAATGATGCCAAATTATAGTCAGTCTCAGGCTTCTGTGACTCCAGCTGCTTTCCCTACAACTGCACCAAATCTAGTACCTACATTTGACATGAGCAATTTTGCTGCAACACCAATACAACCACCTCCAATTTCAACAGGAGTATCAGTTGTAACACCTGTCTCATTACCAGGTATGCCTTCTATAACAGTTAGTGCTACACTTCCCGTTTCAACTATACAAGAAATTCACCAGCAACAATCATTACACCAAAAGCAAGACTTATTATCATGAAAAATTGTTAGTTTATTTATGTTACGTATTTTAAGCAGAATTCACTTACTGGCCTTAAATGACATTTATTTTATAAAATTGATGAAATGTTCAAAGAATGCTAGACAGTTTAATTTGCCAATGTATTGTTACAAATTGTATCTTAATAGATAGATGATAGTAAAAGGGAACCTCAAGGCTTAATGTCTTAATATATTATGTTTTTTGCCTTACCATTATGGATTATTTAATAAAAATGAGAATTAAACATAATGCAAACATTCCAATGGTTTCATTGAGTTTCATATTTATTAGAATTAAGGTAAAAAAAAGTATTATTGACAAGTCTTTTCCATTCTCAAAACCCTATATCTCCTCGAAATTGTACGAATATTCGCTAAAGCATTGGAAATGCAGTGCAAATGGACTCCTGATTTTGTACGAAATCTAGAATATTGAATTATTAGTAATTGCTGAACGCAGCGAGCCCACCATCTCAGACAGATGCGACGATGCTTGAGATAGTTCCTTTTCTACACGGAATCCCGATAGTGGGATGAAGAATATCGTGAGGCTCTTGTCCCGTAAGTGTTTCACATCACCTTACAGTTGATTTGGCAGCGGACGAAAAGAATTAAGTGATAATATTTTATTAATATAATAGTTAATATAATATTTTATTAAACTATCTATGACACATGAAACGGTTGGTTCAATATTTCTTCGAGAAAGTGGCGAGGCACGTTCATCCTCTTATCATGGCTGTCTCGAATTACATCTGACACAGACGACGGAGCAACGTAAAGCTGTCGTCGCATTAAGCTCAACTTATCGGATCCTCCCGATCTACTCTCGGTATTTTGGTTACCCCAAGCACCGTTCATTGATCTCGTTGAACACGTCGAATGCAAAAAAGCGTTCGATGTGCAACCTAGCCCGTTGCCCAAAACTCACTGTGTTTCTCGCCGGATCTTCTCAGTAGGTCGCGATTGTTTAGGTGTTGATTTCAACGAAGTACTGCTCTTGCTATGGTTAATGTTATCACAGTCACCCAGCTTGAGTCCGGTGAGCTTACACACCAAACCGTGCCTAGCTCGAATAGCCCCTAAGGCTACCCGCTGTTAGGCAAGGAAAAAAGATACAATACTTATAATTAAAACTAGTACAAGCAAAAGGGGTTTACATGCCGTCCATCGTGCTTTTATGGTTCAATCCAAAAACCAACGCTAAGACACAATCTGATTAATGATGCGCGAATTTAAAGACTTAAAAAAAATCAAACAAATCCATTTTTCCTCAACCTCAACAATCACTAGGCACATACACATTATTATTAATGAGGGGTTGTAAGTCCGAGATCGGGTTATCGAGATTTTATGGAGATCATATGGGGGTATTTCGGGTGACGTGGTCAGGATGCTCAAAATTAGTAACCCGTTAAGTATATATAACCCAACCAATTACAAGCTATTATTGAAAATGCGTTTGTTCGTTTGATAACCTATGAAAAAACAAGTAAAACAGATTTAATATTGTGTTTAATTTTAAGACATCGTAACTGTTTCCTAGATAAGATTGTTACTACGAGTAGTATTTGATTTGTTTGTTTGTTTATAGATTAGCCACGGAAGCTATAAAAATTATCAGTTCAAATTTTCCAAGGCACTAACGAGGCTAAGTACAAATAACGAATGTTAATAAAATGTTTAATTTAAAAAAATTGGCACAGCTATTAACATCAGAATAATATGACTTATAAACTAATTTTTAATAATATTTACAAAAATGGGTACTTAATTTTTTCTCGTTAAGTCGTACCTATAGCTACAATTATGAATTAACATACAGATGATTGTGTATTAAATCCATCACTATCTTCTAGTTTAATCATAGCTTGTTTATGTTCATCTGGCGATGGATTCTCCAAGTCTAAAGCGTAGTTTTCGTGGCCGTGGGTGAGTGTTGGTGCGTCACTGTAGAACACTCCACCCGCCAACTCGGATAATCTGCGACGGCGTCTTGTATCTTTATCATCGCCCATGGTTGGAGGTCGAACACTCGAACTACGTCGCCTTTGAGATTCAACACGCAAAGGTACACGTAACGCTCTCTGCAAAGGATTTATGTTTTTTTTCATTCGTTTTTATGAGTAGTTGCGCTTATGGTCAATGTCACTACTGGGTTTTTATCAAAGCTCATTGACACCAAATTGTGTATGTCACCAACGACTTGAGTTGAAGCCTTAATGTTTTTGGCAGTGGCGGATTTACACATTTGCCGCTAGTAGCCTATTCAAATAATGCCGCCCTTACCTACTTCTAAAATTGGATATAGTTCTCAAAACCTATATAAGTCGTGAAACATATGATATGTTAAATTGCTTATATAATTATACGTTCTTGATACATTTACGTATGCCAGAACATTTAAATTTCTTTAAGGTAAATAAAAAGCTGCTCCTAAAATCAATCAAAGCTTCAATTTATTCAGGCTGGCGGTAAATTTTAGGAAATTAAAAAAAACCTACAAAACAACAAACTTTAAAAATGTACTTATAATGAGAAAAATAGTATACCGTACCACACTATTTTTGGAAAAAAATATGAACAGTTCAAATTAGTATATTAATAAAATTACCTATAGTTAGAAAGTGCTGATTTTTCAATGAAATTTAAAAGCAAAAGCCTTCTTTCAGGCGTATCATGAAACAAAAACATATCATAAAAAGAATTATAGCTTTAGAAAACGTTTCCCCAGCACTGCAGCGGTTTTATCTCAATATAGTGTCAATACACAGATACCTTCAGTGTGTTTGGCAGCGAATTTAGGCAAGTGATTACTGGTGGTGATATTAGATCTATAGGGACGTTTGCTGGATCTGTCACTCCAGTGATGATCGAAACTGCCAGGCCAACTACCAGGGTTGCAGCGCATCCCAATCCCGAGTACCAAAGATATGATAAACGAAACAACCAAAATACCGGATCATCGTTGTCACTGAAAACAGATTTATTATATTTATTGAAATGTTTTTATTTTATTTTTTATTATACAAAATAATATAACATGACATTACAAATACAAATTTATTACTATGTACCCATTTGAAGACTTGATCTATAGATATGACAGAGCTCTGCAAAAGCACGCAGGAGCCAGTCACCGTCGACGCCCTAGACACGTCCTTACGGATCCATCAGATACAATAATCTTTGCATTAGACGCCTTCAACTCTAACAATAGGACCCCGGTAACCGTACTCGTCGAACTCGGCAAAGAATTCGACGTGCAACCCAACCTAAAGATCAGCCCGTTGAGTTTCTCGCCGGATCTTCTCAGCGGTTCGCGATTCCGATCCGGTAGTAGATTCATTCGCGAAGTAGCTACAATTGAGTTGTTAGGTTACCCTTGGAGGCGCTCGGTAGCTGTTAGCAAATCCCGTCCCGTGGTTGAGCCCTTGCTCGCCCACCTGTCCTTGTGAAACTGAGAAGGCCTCCGGGCCACCAGTAAACCCTCAATCATAAAAAAAAACTCTGCAAAAGGTTACAGGCATCTCAAGTTTAACAACGAATAAAATTACTTCAAATAATATTAAGCACTAGCTTTTGCTCGCGACTTCGTCAGCGTGCAATAGTTTTTTTTTTATTGCTTAGATGGGTGGACGAACTCACAGCGCACCTGGTGTTAAGTGGTTACTGGAGCCCATAGACATCTACAACGTAAATGCGCCACCCACCTTGAGATATAAGTTCTAAGGTCTCAAGTATAGTTACAACGGCTGCCCTACCCTTCAAACCGAAACGCATTACTGCTTCACGGCAGAAATAGGCAGGGTGGTGGTACCCACCCGCGCGGACTCACAAGAGGTCCTACCACCAGTAATTATGCAAATTATAATTTTGCGGGTTTCATTTTTATTACACGATGTTATTCCCTCACCGTGGAAGTCAATCGTGAACATTTGTTGAGTACGTATTTCATTAGAAAAATTGGTACCCGCCTGCGGGATTCGAACACCGGTGCATCGCTTCAACACGAATGCACCGGACGTCTTATCCGTTAGGCCACGACGACTACATCTACATTACTTGTTGTTTAATTTACTTTACTTTGGCATAACGCTAATTTTTACGCGCATCTTCATTTACGTAGAAAGTGAAAATATTTTTGAATAATAGAGAATGTTAAGGAGCTATTGAAGGTACCAAAATCACGCTTTTTAACCGACTTCAAAAAAGGAAGTTATGAATTATACCATAATTTTTTATCTATGTATGTTTACCGATTTCTCGAGAATGCTAGAACCGATTCTGATAATTCTTTTTCTTTTTTTTTGTTCGAAAGGGTAGACTTCCCGAATGGTCCTGTAATCATCAAGATTTGATGATGGGATCCTGGAGAAATCCAAAAAAAATTATAACTGTCAAAGTCTATCTTGAAGTGATTTGGGTCTTTCAATGTTGTAATATTCATCACGTATTTGTTTGGATAGGGATTAATATAATCATTATAAAAACACTTTCACAAATAATGCTTTATTTTAGAACAAATTTGGTTAGTATAAAAAACGTTATAGTGAGCCAACCTTTAAATATAGACATATGCTGTCGCGGACTTTTTTCTTAAACTTTTGAAAGGGAGCAATTTTGTCAAACATTATTTTAGCGTAACTTTAACCGTTTCCGCAGCGCACGCAGCGGAACCTCTCAAAAGGGAAAAATACCCCGATTTTGAAACATCCTTTATTGGTGCTCCGTTGCATTGGTCTTAGCGTGATGTTATAGCCTATATCCTTCCTCAATAAATGAGCTATCTGACACTGAAATAATTTTGAAATCGGACCAATAGTTCCTGAGATTAGCGCATTCAAACAAACAAACTCTTCAGCTTAAGTATAGAATATTTACATATTCGAGAGTTATCAGGGTGTTAAACACTCACACACCCCGTTAAGCTTTCTGTGAATCATATGATAGATATGAACAGTAGGCATGTAAGAAAATTCGTGTTGGTCGGAAATTGACTTACAGCATTTAAATACAAATAAAATTACCTTAGGTGAGTTATTTGCGAACTATTATAAGTTGCGGGACATCCATCTGTAGAAGCGGGGAGTCTATTTAACGGCACTTGTACGAATTGAGCTCCACCTCCAGCGACAAGAACCACAAGTAGCCCGAAAATACCTCCTGCTACAGCTCCCTATACAATTCAGACATTTTGTTTAAAAAATCCTTATTACCGTTAAGTATTAATGTTGTAGTATGATTCCAAATAAAATCTTTTAAAACACCGCAATGGAAAATAAGCTGGCTAATCGAATCATGTGTAAATCCTACTTAGTATATGTTAATGGATAGAAAAGCACGAAAGAGTATAATAGAAATACAAACTTTAGCATTAGCCCATGGAAATAACATGCCGAGAGAGAAGAGTCCGAGTGAGACGCCTCCGGTCATTCCATTAAAAGAGAGAGCGAGTTGCAGAACAGGGCCCAATCGTTCTACTGCAAATACTAATATAAACGATAAGGCCCCACAAATCAGGCACACCCATCGGGCTATCTGTCAAAGAAACATTAAATTAACTTACCAATATTTTCTTCATGTTTTATAAATTCAACATTAACTTCACAACTTAGGCATCTACTTGGAATTAAATACGGTAGAGTAGGAAATGCTATTGTGCACGTGCTCCTGAAGTAAGTAGGTACTATTTGTAACTTGGAGCTCCGGAGCATTTTAATGTTATTGAGAAAATTTGCTTTGATATTGACAAGACACATTGGCTGCCAACTTGATCTAATTTTGAATTTGAATGGCTAGTAGGACTATTAATAAAAAATACGGGTCTGCAGTCGTATCGCATTCGAGATAAGTGTATATTCCATCAGAAAGTGGAGTGGAGTATTCGATTCAAACTTCGTTTGAAGATAGATGTGTGAAAACTAACAATTATACTATTGGAAGTGGTAACATTAGGTGGATCTGGTGTAGAACCTTAGAATCCGTTCTTGAGACTTGGAATAATAGAAAACTTCGAACTCCCTTTTTCAAGGTGAGTGCACAAAAGTATGATCATTTCGACAAATTACAGTTGAATTTGTGGGTATTTGGTGTTTGTAGAGATTATTGTGAGTCCGCACGAGTAGATACAATATATGCCTTGTTCTGTCGAGTAGCAATCACGAGGTTTGGTTTTAAAAGAAAGGAAGTAGTCGTTATTAATTAAAAATTAAACTTCAAACTCTTATGCTTAGATGGAAGACGATTTTATGGGCATACCGTGAGTTCGTTTCGGCGTCCATAAACCTTATATCCATGAGTGTATTATCTAGGTTTATGTCCATAAAGCTTATAAACCAAAAGTTAACGTTGCGAAAATTATTAGTACTTCTGCCTTTTAATTCTAATAATGAAATATTATACGAACTAGAGCTCCTTTATTTTCAGGTAATCTTATCCCCAGTAATGCTGTTACGAAATCTTGACAAGCAATCGCAGATAAGGAATTTAATGTTGTCGCCACTGTTCTGCAATAGGAAATTGTTATGAAAATTATAGATTTCTCTCTGCTACTTATTAAAATTGATCATCTAGATTTATAATTAAAAAAAATTAATACCTTTGATGGGTGGACAAGCTCACGGCCCACCTGGTGTTAAATGGTAAACAGAGTCTATAGACGTAAATGACGCCACCCACCTTAAGGCACAACAGCTGTTCCACCCTTTAAACCGAAACGCATTACTGCTTCAGAAATAGGCAGGGTGGTGTTACTTACACGTGGGGACTCACAAGATGTTCTACCACCAGCATTACGCAAATTTTAATTTTGCGGATTTGATTTTTATTATACGATATGTAGTATAATATACCTAGTCTTGCTATAAATACTGAGACAAAGGAAAAAAAAATCTATTGCAAATAACATTTATTACTTTTACAGTGTGTTAGTTTAAGACATAAATATAAAACAATTTAAAGTATAAAAAGCTTATTCGAAGTGGTCTCCATTTGCTGCAATACAGTCCTTTAAACGTTGAGGCCAGTTGTCAATAGAAGCACGCACTATTTTCATGGGAATTTTTTTTACTGCCAATCGTACGGATTGTTTTAGGGATTCCAAATTATCATGGCGTTTAGAGCAAGCCGTACTCTCTAAAACTGAGGATAAATCATAATCCAGCGGATTAAGATCGGGACTAGACGACGGCCAGTCTTCAGCTCTGATGAAGTCCGAAACGTTCGTTTTCAACCAAGACTGCGTAGACCAAGCTTTATGACCTGGCGCCGAGTCTTGCTGGAAGGACCATTCCTTCATTGGAAGGAACATGGTGTTGTTAAGGGGATTTACTAACTTCTCAAGAATGGTATCTTGATACACTTGTGCCGATGTTTTGATACCTTTTTCACAAAAGTTTTTTTTTTTTTTTTTTTTTTTTTTTTTTTATGATTGAAAGTTTACTGGTAGCCCGAAGGCCTTTCCAGTTTCACCAGGACAGGTGGGCGAGCAAAGGCTCAGCCAAGAGGGGTGGGATTTGCTAACAACTGCCCGAGCGCCTCCGAAGGAGACCTAACAACTCAAGAGCAATTGTTTCGCGAATGAATCTACTACCGGATCGGAATCGCGACCCGCTGAGAAGATCCGGCGAGAAACTCAGCGGGCTGATGCATGGGTTAGGTTGCACGTCGACCTCTTTGTCGAGTTCGACGAGTACGGTTACCGGGGTCCCTAAGCCTGCCCCTAGTATTAGAGCTGAAGGCATCTAATGCAAAGGTTATTGGATCTGATGGATCCGTAAGGACGTGTCTAGGGCGTCGACGGTGACTGGCTCCTGCATGATCAGGATTCGGGGAGTAGTCAGCGGCGGCAACGATAAGGCGATTATCATGACGCATAGCCTTATCGAAGTATCGTTCCGACGCTGACTTCATGTATTTCCGAATTGATTCGAGGCCCAGGTCGTCGTGTAGGTCAACGTTCCTCACGAACCACGGAGCCCCGACAGCTAACCTGCAAAAGCGGGATTGTAGGGATTGGAGGGTGTCTATGTGTGTGCGGGCCGCGTGAGCGAACACCACACTCGCGTAAGTCATGACGGGCCTTATGCAAGTTTTGTAAAGTGTCACCTTGTTCCGAAGGGACATTTTACTCCGCTTACAGATCATGGGGTAGAGTCTACCGAGAATGAACGCGGCACGGTCACGGACTGATTTTATATGCGGGCGGAATGTCATCGATGCATCCAGGGTAACGCCCAGGTACTTGACCTTCCTGGCCCAGGGTATGGATTGACTAAAGAGAGTAATCGGGGGTGTGAGATTCCTCCTCCTAATACGGGAGGAAATCCGTGTGGAGCTTCCCCTCTGAAATAGCACCGCAGTACTTTTCGCTGGGTTGATGTCTATGCGCCATTTTCGGAACCACTGTCCTAGGGCTAGGGCTGCGCTCTGAAGCTTCTTTGCGATTAGGGACTTGTTTCTACTGGAATAGTAAACAGTCGTGTCGTCGGCGAATAAAGCTAAATGGGTCGGCGGCGACCGGGGAATATCGTTAACGAATAAGCTAAATAGGAGGGGTGAGAGGACAGAGCCTTGCGGGACTCCAGCTGTGAGAGGTCGTGGGGAGGAGCGGGACCCCTCGACTCGATATCGAAAAGAGCGGTTCGACAAGAAGTCCCGTATGATGAGCACGAGACTATCCGGCACACCCATGTTGAATAGTTTGAAAATCAAACCGTTGTGCCAGACTTTGTCGAACGCTTTTGCGACGTCGAAGAAGAGAGCTCCCGTGTATAACGGTTTTGGTCGATTAAGCCCCACAAGAATGTGCTCCGTGAGGCGGTGCACCTGTTGAACGCATGAGTGATTTGTACGGAATCCGAATTGTTCATCGATGAGAATGCCCTTGGATGAGACGAAGTCTCTGAGGCGTTTGTAGAGCAGACGCTCATACAGTTTGCCTAGAGACATGAGGAGGCTGATCGGGCGGTAGCTCGTCGGATGATTTTTTGGTTTACCGGGTTTATGTATGCCGATAACGTCCGCTTCTTTCCACACAGCGGGAAAGATACAGTTCGCCATAGCGGCATTGAAAATAGATGCCAACATCACAATGAGTTGGACGGGTAGAAGTTTAATAACGCGGTTGGATATACCGTCGGAACCGGGAGCCTTGCGAGGACGTAGGTCTTTGATCAAGTCTTTAACTTCCATCGGGGTGACTGGTGGTAACGCATCCGAGGGTGGCAAGGAGGCTCTGCGTTCTACCTCACTGTCTACTAATTCTACATGAACAGGGTCCACGGATTGAGTGCTGGGCGTGCACTGGGTTTGCAATGTATCGGCTAGCAGCTCTGCTTTTTCGTCATCATCGAACGCCGCGAGTCGGCCTGAGGGGCCTACGAGGGGGGGCATGGTTACTACCGTATCCGATTTGAGAGTACGAGCTAAGCGGTAGTAAGACCTTTGGGAGGGCGCGAGTCCTTCTAAGAAATCAGACCATCTGGCATCTCGGACTTTGGCGATGCGAGACTTTACGTCGCGTTGTAGGGCACGCATTCGAATACGATTTTCCGCGGTAGGATACCTGTCGTAGGCGCGTATCGAGGCGTTCTTAGCTCTAAGGAGTTCCCTAATATCGTCGGACAATTTGAAGCGGTGAAGGAAGTCCTCCGCTACAACTTGTTTCGATGACCTATCTAATGTCGAGGTGATGTGTGACGTTAAGATGTCTATGGCTTCAGCGGTATCCTGAGGAGACGGGATAGAGTCCGGGTTAAACGGGAGCGATGGTGGATCAGATTCAGCCAGGCTGATGCCCAGCGTGTGCCAATCCACCACAGTCCTCGTAACGGGAACGGAATCGGGAGCGCGACCGAGCTTCATAACGACGGGACGGTGGTCTGAATCTAACTCTGAAACTACTTCGATCGAGTGTAAGCGCAGAGTTACGTTTTTTAATAACGCTATGTCGAGTATATCCGGGCGATGCGCGATATTTAGCGGGTAGTGAGTCGGTGTTAGCGGAGCGACGATATCGAAGGCGAGATCATCGACTAACGCGTCAAGCCGCCTGCCATTCGGGGTTGTGGTGTGTGAGTTCCACCTGATGTGTTTACAATTTAGGTCGCCCGCCAGAATGACAGAGCTCCCCATACCGAGCAGCGCCTCGATATCACTGCTTAGAACGATCTTATCCGGTGGAAGATAAACGGACGCGATAACGATCGGCGCGTGTCCCGTCAGTGAGATTCGGCACACTGATGCTTCGATATTAGCGAGCGCGGGAGGATCGAGCGGGACGCAATGCAGGGCTCTTCTATAGTAAATGACGGTACCACCACCACGGGCAGAGAGCCTGTCGTTCCTGACCATGTTATAGTTCGCGATTTTAGGGTCACGGCGCGCGGGCTTAAGTAGGGTCTCCTGCACTAAAAAGATATCAATTTGATGGTCACGCAAAAAGTCAGAAACCTGATCACGTTGATTTGCGAGACCGTAAGCGTTAAAAAATCCTATCGTCACGGATAGGGGCTTTATTCTACTTATATACGCCATTGATTACCGGCGGAGTGAGGGGAGGACGTACGTATTTAATGACGCGTATACGTCGGCGTATTCCTGCACAACGGCGATAAAGTGTTGTGCAGTGGAGGCAGCGCGAATGGCGTCGCCCAAAGCGTTAACGCGCTCAAAGTTGATCGACTGAAAGAAGTCGATCGCTAAAGCGAGATTTTCGGACGCGGTCGGAGGGCAAGTCGCGGGAGAGGGACGAGTCGCGGGGGCAGGACGAATCGCGGAGGAGGGAGTTGTACCCGTGTTCGTGTACGGCAGCGGTTTCGCCCAGGCCGAGACACTGGGCACCGCCGCCGTAACGAACGCTGGCTTAGCCTGCGACGCAGAGGGTGCCGAGGCTTTGATGTCTGGGCCGGAAGCTCGGAGGCGGTTTTGGCGGGCGACGCGGCGATTTATTTTCGGAGCTCGGGGGCATCCGCGGTAATTTGCGGGGTGACCCTGTGTTCGACACAGGACGCAGCTAGGCGGTTCCGTCGCGGTTTTTTGATCGCGAGTGCATAGGGCCGTGGCGTGATCGCCTAAACATTTGACGCATCGGGGGCGCGCGTGACAGTTACGGGAAGAGTGCCCATACAATTGACAGTTATGGCACTGGCTAGGAGTGCCTTTTTTATGGGGGGCTTCGACAGCGATACCAGAGAGCCTACAGACGGTCTGTGTGTTAAAGATTTTCTTACCCTCGGGGGTAGGCTGGAGAGCGACTAGAACCATATTATATGGCTCCCTACCGCGACCGGTGTGCATACGGTGCACAGAATTCACTGGTAGGCCTTGTTCTAACAGGTCGGCTTTTACGAGCTCTACATCTAACTCTTTAGGGATTCCGCGTATTACAACGCGGAGTTCGCGCTCCTCCTGAAGCGTATAAGTGTGGAAGCTTATACGCTCCTTACGGAGGTAAGAGGTGAGGGCCCTATGGTCATCAGATGAATGCACCTTTATTTGGATGCCGTTCGCGAGGTTACGGGCATTCGTGAAATTGATATTTTTGGCCTTAAGGGCCAGGGAAACTCGATCCCAAGCTGCCTTCTCTTGAAGGATTACCGGAGGAGGGGACTGGGTTTTATTTTGTGCCACCGGACGCGGCGACGGACTGGCACGGGCTGGAGGCGCAACGGGAGTCTGGGGGCGGGGGCGCGACGCGTTCGCGGCTTTGCTTATTTTAGCGGCCGCGGGAGCTCGAGACTCCGCGGCACGCTTCTTACCCTTTTGTACCAGGGTAAATCCATCCGTCGATGAGGCGGGGGCGAGGTCGACCTCCATCTCCGAGTCAGAGTCGGAGGACGAGGAGGCGGACGCCGGTGACCTACGAGCAGGTGTTTTGGAGGGCGCGACGGAGGCCGCGGATGATCGCACAGCTGGAACGGTGGCCACGGCGGACGACGCAGCAGTTTTACTCGCCAGTATAGGCGACGCGGGAACGGCAGGCACGACGGAGGTTGCGGTGCTCGATGTAGAAGCTTTGCACGCAGGTACAGGCGACGCAGGAGCAGCGAGCACGGCGGAGTCTTCGAGAGAGCTCGCAGTGTGATTGGCCTTGAAAGCCAGAAACTCTGAGGCGAGCTGTGGATGACGAAGTCGGAGGAATTCCGCGAACACAGCGTCCATGATCGCTGAGTGCCCAGGTGGGGCGGCCCCGGGTCTTGAAGACACTCGCCTTGCGGCGAGGCCCCAACTTCTCGGACCTGAGTGGTTCTATTGAACACAGGTGGCGATGCGGCACGATTACTACAGGACAAAGAAAAAACACAACAAAACGGAAATAACAAAAAGAAACAAAACAATTAAACACTTCCAGGAAAGCAGTTTGTCGGCAGATGTACCACGAACACAGAAATAACGAAAGGAAACAAAACAAATAAAAACTTCCAGGAAAAAACACTTGGTCGGCAGATGTACCACGAACACACTCCGCGCGAACAATGGCCGGGCTAACAAAAGCCGGGCGAACAAAGGCCGGGCGATCGAGTGGTCGATGGGCACGTCCGCACGTGACGGGTGCCTCTATCGGAATGATTCACAAAAGTATGGCTCAGTCACTCCTTCATAGCTAATACCCCACCAAACCATCACTGAAGTCGGATAGTGCCCACGTTGCACTCTGTCGACTAATTGGGAAGCTTCCTTAGAGCTTTTAGCATAAATACGGTCATTTTGTTTGTTAAAATGTTGCTCAATTGTAAAAATTTTCTCATCCGTAAACAAAAATTTTCTATGACGTCCCTTTGCGTACCGCTTCAGTAGTTGTTTCGATTTTACCACCCTAGTCTCTTTTAAATTATCAGTTAAGAAATGAACAGTATGTCTCTTATAGGCTGCAAGTCCTAAGTCATCTAGGTTCTAAGTGCTATCCTCATCTTCCGAGATAAAATCTTTTGCTTTCGGACAGGATTTCTTCGAATTTTTTCCCTTACTGGTTTGACCACCTTTTTCATACGAACACTACGTGGATGGCCAGATCTTTTTCTGTCACAAACAGAGGAGGTCTTATTGCACCTATTAATAGCCCGGTACACAAACATTTTACTAATACCAAGCCTATGGAGAGTTTTAAAAATTGCATTTGGCTCCATACCTACTTTGTGTAATGCAATCACAGCGATTCGGTTCTCTTTATCACCCCACTCCATTTTAATACCGCAAAATATTGTACAATGTAGGTATTGGCGCCAAAATGAGAAAACTCAATGAGCAATCATATAAAAATGACAGATTCCAAATTCAAATGTAATATTTTGTTTATTTTTAATTGTAACAATATTTATGGCCAGACTAAGCAAATGTTTCATGAGATTCAAATTATTTTAGACCTATCAAATTATTTTAGATCGCTAGTGTTATTATTTTTTTGTCGTTGAATTATAATCTAACGTGTTATGGTCATTAATTAATATGGCACCTCTAAAAAAAGCATTATTTAAAAAAATTCACCCGAGGCTTGCTGCAAATATTCCAGCAACGAAAAACCCTGGCACACCATGAGAGTCACCGAGGTCTCGCACTACATACAAAGGTAGAAGACGATCGGGACCGTTGATTGCACCAGCCTAAGTAAAAAAAAATGTTTTAATAAATAAAAGTATTTTACAAATGAATTATATTGTTGCCATGAACGACAAATGCCTATATGGTGATAGCGTCCTCCTATGTGTATATCTACCCGCAATGCCAAAGGTATGGACAAATCTGCTGCCAACTGCATAAGACTATTCAAACCTCGTTTGAAGTGTCGTATTATTTTGAGCAAGAGTGCTCTATAAACAGTATTATCATAATAGGTTGAAAAAGTCTTTTCGCATTATAGTATGTATGAACTTGTGATAAAATCTCTTTGGCTATACTATTTGTATCTGGCTGGTTTTGGTATCGTTAAAAGTTTAAATTATAAAGAAGATAATTCCAAATTAAAATTAGGAAAATGTGTGATTTTTATTCGTTTTTCGTACTGTCAAGATGAATGAATCTAATGAAGAAATTCGATACATTTTAAAATTTTACTCCAAAAAAGGTAAAAATGCAACGCAAGCCGCGAAAAAAATTTGCGATGTTTATGGACCTAGTGCAGTGTCTGTGAGAGTAGAACAAATTTGGTTTAAGCGTTTTTAATCCGGAAATTTTGATGTCAAAGATGCACGTCGCTCTGGTCGCCTATTTATGGATTACGGATAAAATGGATGCCATTTTTGAAAAAGTGCAGCAAGATCGGCATATCAGTAATTGCGACGTAGTTGAAGAAATGGGAATTGACCACAAAACAGTTTTGGCGCAATTGAAAAAACTGGGTACACAAAAAAGCTCGATATTTGGGTACCTCACGAGCTCACTGAACGAAACCTAATGAACCGTGTACTCATTTGTGATTCTTTATTACGACGTAATGAAACCGAACCATTTTTGAAAAAGCTGATAGCTGGTGATGAAAAGTCGATCACGTATGACAAAAACGTGCGAAAAAAGTCGTGGTCAAAGGCCGGTCAGACTTCACAGACTGAGGCAAAACCCGGATTAACTCGCATTATTCATTATGAGCTGTTACTACCAGGCAGGACCATCGATTCTGAACTCTAATGCGAACAACTGATGAGATTAAAGCGAGAAGTTGAGAGAAAGCGGCCGAAATTAATCAACAGAAGGGGTGTGGTTTTTCATCATGATAACGCTAGACCTCACACATATTTAGTCACTCAGCAAAAATTAAGAGAGCTTGGCTGGGAATTGTTAATGCATCCGCCTAGTCCTGACCTTGCACCTTCAGATTTCCACCTGTTTCGGTCTCTTCAGAATTCCTTAGGCAGTGTCAGGTTAACATCACGAGAGGACTGCCAAAACCAATTGTCGCGGTATTTTGATCAGAAGCCCCAAAATTTCTATAGCAATAGGATCATGTCCCTACCTACAAGATGGCAAAAAGTTATCGAACAAAATGGTACCTACATACTTTAGTTAAATGTAAATAAATTATATTTAAAAATGTTGTGAATTTTCTTAAAAAATGCGACGAAACTTTTCCCCAACCTATTATGTCTATATATATACACATTATTTTCTAATTAAAACTTTAAGCACCACGTAATCGTTTCTCGTTAAGCATATCACAAACAAACCGCGTTGCAACATAAAATGATTTTAGAATATTCAATGAAGACGTTCAGTAATTTAATTTCGTTACCTGTATCGGATCACAATTCGCGTAGTGTAGGGCAAGGACGGCGCCAGTGATGAAATTCACCGAAAATACGGCTATCAGGCTTAATGCTGATACCCAGAGAGCCACGCGAACTTGAGATATTCTTTCTACTGAGAGATACTTTTGGACTGAAGCCTGGTTAGCACAAAACATGCTCGTCCAATATATAGTTCCACCGACGACAACCGACCAAAACGAGTGTCGAATTGTAGGGTCTGGGCTCATGCTAAAAAAGTATTAAATATTATTTATTTATTTGTTTGCTTTGCGATAAATATAATTAAATTATTGTTTCGTTGTTAATATAAACGAAAACGAAAGTTTTTTGATGTTCAGCACAACGTTGTGCAACATTCATCGTGTTTATTAAAATTTACTAGCGAAGCAATTATTTTATAAATGTATCTCGTAATCCGATTTCTCTTGATTGGGAATATAAGTGCGAATTAATTGTACAGCAAATTACTTAGTTCATGGTCATTTCTGATGGTTCAAATTCAAAATACGTTTTTGAATTTTATTAAATTGCTTAACAATGCGTATCCAAATGTTCAAGAAAATGATAAGATTTGGATTTTCAAATTATAGATATTTACGATAAATCAGGACCTTAAATTTGTGTACTTGTCTATTTGTATTTCTCTCCATACCCTACCCTGGCTGACGACACAGTCTTTTCAAACACGAATGGCTAATGATAAGATTTTGAATCCCTCGAAAATTGCCAATTGTAGGACAGACGGTATTTCCAGAGATCCAACGAACAATTTTTAAAAATCTAATTTCAAATCTTGGCTTCGAAGTTCGGTCTTAAGTAAATAAAGGTAAGACATTACCTTCATTTGTTATTATAAACCAGTGGCGGATTAAATGTCCAGAGCGTCCTAGGGATTGCCTAGGGCGCTCTGGACCTTTAATCGGCGCCCCTGTACTGGCCATAAATTGCCATCATAATACTAGAAATTTCAACTAGTTGTTTTTGCAATTACGATGACGTTGTACTAACCTAGACTTTAGTAGACCAGGACCCTTGTACTTATAACTGTGAAGAATTCAAGAGGGACGACAGAACGAACATATTACAATAACAACAGCCCGCAATATTGCATAATACGAGTATATCGATGCTTAAGCAATATAATCTATTATAGATTTAGATTATAGATCAGCATTTAGTTCTTAATCGTCGATATGTTACTTTCTTTATTTATTTAAAAATTCTGAGCTCGCGCGTCCTTGTAACTATACGCCCCTAGGCACGTGCCTAGTTTGCCTTACGGATAATCCGCCTCTGTTATGAACGGATAGTTGGAAAGTAGTATAGTTACAATTGGTCCAGTCGCATATAAAATATACAATATATTAATTTCGTTCTTATTTAATCATTGAAAAACACTATTATCATGTAAGATCCTGTTGTTTAATTATGTAGCCTGAAACAATGTCTACTAACTTACGGATATGAACATGTTATGTAACCTATGACCTCAAGTTTTACTTTACCTGACACAAAAGCAAAGTATGCCTTTCACAATTTCGGAACCTACGAAATTTAATGTTTTTTATTTCATAATGTAAGTAGTTCTTTAAAATGTTATTATTTCTTAACACGAACGAACGTTTAAATGTCGGAAAAGTACAATGAAGAAAACGATGAAGCTAGTAACGATGTACGTAGAACTTTGAAAATAGTGTTGTTTATTTAATAGTAATTCGGGTCCTTTTTTTACTGCATATAAGAGTAAACGAGCTCACAGCCTACCGAATAGATAGAACAACATGAACCCTACCACCCACCTGTAGACATGAGGTTGAAGCTTCAATTGTATTGTAACAGCTTACTATCGGAACGCATGGCTACTTCAGGACATTAATAGGACAGTGGTAGCTATAAATGCGGGATTATGTAAGACCTGCCAGTATTTACGTAAAAAATATATGCGTATTTGATGTTTATTAGACGTTATTCCTTCATCGTGGAAGTCGTTCGTGAACACGTGTTAAGTACGTATTTTCTTAGTTGCGGGATTTGAAGACCGGCATATTCAATACACGAATTTTGTTACGAGTACCTACCTACACCCGGCGTCTTAACGTCTTAAGCGCTCCCCAACCTTTTTCGTTCCCGTACCCAAAAAATTTCATTTATGAGTACCCATTCTCTGATAACTCCATAACTACACTTAAAATATATATCATTTCTTTTGAGGTCTATCGGTCCGTCGTTTTCTATTAAGTTCGTTATTGGTTATAAAGTTCTTTTTAAACTATATACTGTAGATAATATATTATAATAATGTTTATTTAAGTGAACTGTTTTAACTACTCAGTATTTCCGCCATTACGTATATAATTTTATCGTACACCTTACGGGACCCTGCGTTCCCGCAGTGGTACGCGTATCACATGCTGGGAATCATTGCTCTAGGCCGGTCACCGTCCTCGCCGAACCCGTCGCTTGCGACGAAGGGCTCGACGAGTAAATTAACCCATAGACACAGCCCAATGAATTTCCGGATCTTCTCAGTGGGTTTCGTTTCCGACCCGGTGGTAGATTCTGCGAACAACTGCTCTTGCTAGGGCCAGTGTTAGCAACACTTCCGGTTTGAGCCCCGTGACCTCACCTACACGTCAAGGCAAAGCTGAAATATATCAGCATAGGTAGGAAAAAAATGCTCTAGATAATAACGAATATATCAACAAAGAATCTAGGCAAACAATATATTTATATAGATACTTATTGTACCATGTATTTATTTTTAACTTTTAAATTTATATTAAGCGCTAATAGCACATAAAAAAGCTCTTTACTCAAAAAAGTGGAGTCTGTCCGTGAGGCTAGCGTGTTTCCAAACTGCTTCTAAGCCTCCAACCCTCGAAGCACCCATCGCCAACACCGTGGCTAGAGATCCTACCAATACTGCTGACTGAAATGAGTCTGTCATGATGACTGCTTTCATGCCACCCTAAAAACATGCATGCTTTTTAATATTTTGTACAGTAACTTTGAGCCGCATCGCAGGAAAGGACTTCTGATATTTTCTAACTTTCATGCTTCAAATTAAAATTCGAACTTTATCATGCATAGTTTAGCTTATGTTTTTAATCTTAGATTTTAATATAATAATAATAACTTATTGAAGGTAAAATACTGATACTATATAATTACTTAGATAATTACTGAGATATTAATTACTTACCTGTGATGCGTAGAAAATGCATACGACATACACCAATGATACTGCTAGATATGTATTTAGACCCGTTACTGTAGAATAAATAAAATCATAAATAATAGAATATTTTTATCTAAATATTCTTCGAAATATAAATATATAAATTAAAATTTATCCTTCGTGTTGAGAGCCCTATATTTTTTTATATGTAGGCGTTGAAAATACATTAGATTTTGTGACGTTTTTCTTTATTAGTTTTGTTGATGTTGACGTTAATAATATTTTTAATTTGGAGGACCTTTTCTGTAGATATATTGTATTTGTTATTACATAAATGCCCTTAGTTATACGTGTAATAAACAAGCCGCCCTAAATGTAACATTGAATACTCAATATACACTTTAAATCTAGGTGTTTGTTCAATTGAATAAATTTGAACTCACACCTCGAAAGAGGCTTGACCTATCGAATATTAAAGACCGGTTTGAAGTACATATCTTATTTAAAAAAAAATGTTCTAATTCCTGTCATGATTACGTTAATAATCTAAAAATAATCGATATAAAGTATCTTAGGAATTATTAATTATACTCCCTATTTTAAATTATCTCTATTTTATTAATGAAATAATCGTTTTTCTCATTTAATAAATAAAACAAGATAAAGATGGCAATAAGTTTTAAGTTTTCTCGGTGTTCTTCAAACGAATTGTCTATGATTTTTGCAATAGGTTAAAGATGTTATTGGTAGAATTTTACAATATGTACTGCGCAAAGTTGGAACTAAAACATTCTCGTCCATCCAACAAGTATGGTTGAAGTCGTAAAATGTACTGCAATAGCAGCCTTCATTGAATACTGAGTATGTAACGTTATGAAATATTAACTAATCTACGCCATAAAATACATTATGTGTCAAATAAAATCTGAACAGAATACTCATCATCACATTTCAACTGTATTGATTACGTCACGTAACGTATCCAGGTTGAACGTTTATAAGGAACGTTGACTTTATCTTTAGCAAGTGCAGTTAGCATTGCCGCTCTGTTTCTTGATTATGAACCGGTAGCTACATCATTAGATTATCTCAAACAATTACTTTTTATTACCAATTAACTGTCATTATTCCCAACCGATGTCGATCGAAAATATGGTGTAATGTAATGTTGTAATAAGCGATAGTAATGTTTTTGATGGTGACCGGTAAGGGCCAGACCAAGTCAATTCTAGCTCTGTACTGGTTAAGGATGGTGCGAAGGTGTGATGGTATTTTAAGGCCGCATAAAAATTATTTCAATATATCCATTCAATAGTTCTCACATTTATGTTTTGTCTACTGTATCTTATTGATATTTTGATATCATGATTTTAAGTATCTTGTTGACTTTTACGACGTCAGTGAAATACTCCTAAGAACTATTAAACTACTAAACGGAGTCATTAGTTATATTGTATTTAAATTCCTTACCATGTAATTATTCATCTGTGATAAAAGAAAAATAAAAATGAATTGCTGTTCGTTAGTCTCGCTAAAACTCGAGAACGGCTGGACCGATTTGGCTAATTTTGATCTTGAATTATTTGTGGAAGTCCAGAGAAGGTTTAAAAGGTAGATAAGTATGAAAATTCTCGGAATTAAATAAAAAATACAATGTTGTTTTTCCTTGTGTCCCCCCGTCGGACGGATTCCTTTTGTTTGTTTTAAGTTTATTTTATACACAAGTTTAGGTCTTTTTTTATCGATTGAGGCACTACGAAGTCTGCCTGGTCAGCTAGTCTGCGATAAAATAAAAATTATTTACATATTTTATATTTATTTTATTTGTCTACATGACCACAGAGTCCATCAAAACGCCGAAGTCTCAATATAACGGCTGTCTCATCCTTCAAATTGGAACGCGCTGGCTAAGGATAGCCGTGGTTTCTTTAAACTTTTCTAATAGAAATCAAAAACGTCTTTCTACTTTACTCAACAACTTCGACAACTACTTGTGTTTAGCTATGGAGAAGTGATTAATAACATAGCTATCAATTATCAGATCCCCAACACAGCTGATACGGAAGTGAAATTGAGATTGTGGGTTTAGTTATTTGAGGTAGGCAAACAGTTACCCGACATTTCGTCTCTTGATATATTTTGTTTTATTTCCCCGTTATCTATTTCTCATTTCAAATGACCATTCATATGAATTCTACAATAGCTTTTGGGACTGAAAGCCTATACACATCTTAGTCTGGATAACTACGACCAAAGTTCACTTTCTAGAAGGTTTCACTCAAAAAGGGGAGAATGCATTGTTTCCACTTCCGCCTTGCAGATTCAACTGCGGTTGCGTCGTCAGATAATAAAAAAGGTGTTAAGTGGTTACTGGAGCCCATAGACATCTACAACGTAAATGTGCCACCCACCTTAAGATATAAGTTTTAAAGTCACAAGTATAGTTACAACGCGGCAACGGCTGCCCCACCCTTCAAACCGAAACGTATTACTGCTTCACGGAAGAAAATAGTCAAGATGGTGATACCTACCCGTCCGGACTCACAAGAGGTCCTACCACCAGTTTGTTTGGTAGTTGTTTGATAGATCACAGCTCCGAGCTGCCCGAGCCCTAATCCATGGTGAACTTGATTTTTAAATTGTCCATCAGTGCAATATGCATCACCTATACTGAAATTCTTATACACGGTTCAGGACATGTCTTTATCAGAGCCTATTTATGCTAACACATCAGCTTTCTCATTTCTCACTACACTAACATATTCAGGTACTCGAACTAGATTCACATTATTGTCTTAACCCAGTTTACTAGTGTCTGTGTATACCCGAATGTCGGTTCTGACTTTTTTTGGTAGGCCCATTGTCTTAACATCTTGATTGCCCTTTAGGTCACTAGTGCCCTACGTAGCGCACTGAAGTAATTATGGCGATTTCTCTCTACGATCTTCTTACTAAGGTACCGGGAATATTTAGTAGACTCTTGGAAAGACAAGACTATAAAACATACATTAACAAGCAAAAGAAGGCAAAGTTAGGTAAACCAGGCGCTTAGTAACAGAAATTGATATACCTAATCACTTCAGTGCGCGACGAAGGCACCTGTGGTGTATATAGCAGTCAACGAGTTAAGGGCAACTTGGACATCGCTCACATCCTGTTTTATTTTATTGCTATTTTGATAGCGTACATATTCGCCAGGAAGATCGACAGAGGGCAGTATTGCGTTGCACAGAGATGTTACGTAGTGTTAATTCAAACTATTTCGATAAAAACACGAAAGTCACATGTTGTAAAATACATAACAAAGACATTACACATAGAAGATACATTATGTAATCGCTCTTGAATATTTTTGCTTTTCAAAACAAGAACTATCATTATAAAAATTACTATAAGTGGAAACGTGTTGAAAAGTGATGGAATGGATAAACGGAGGGCAATGTATGATCACGTAACATGTTAAAGAAAGACTTGCGTAATCAATGTGAAAAGTGTTTGATATTCAAAATGACATTGAATATTGAACCTGTGCGCATACCTAAAATTGGTCGCATATTTGGTCACGCGAATGTTGCTAAATCGACATTGAATAGAAATGAAATTAGAATACAAACGTAGTTTCATAATAGCCCCATTATGTGGTTCCATAGAAATATTTTCTTGTCCAATATAACATTAGGTTCAAGAATTGCATCGTGCGTAATACAGATGTTAAGTGTAACGTTAAGGCATCGTAATCTAAAGAACGAAATTATGTAATTATTGAAATTTTATTACTTATATGAATATGTAAAATGTGTGTAGCGGCGGGTTGCACAGCATGTATTTACGCGATTTGCAAATGGGACTTAATAAAAAGTAATTATGATAATTATGTTACTGTCATGAGACTTTAAAACAGCGAAAGGAAACTAAGAAATTAGAACATTGACTTTGAAATTCTAAATGTTTGTATATTCGAATTAGTGTTCAAAATGGTGGGCGCCGTCTTGATCCGAGACTAATGAAGTTCGATCTCACGTAAATTACTGGTTCCATCTCTGAACCAGAGTCAATAAGATCGATTGGAACTATTTGGTTCATGTACAAAATTTTGGTTCTATCCGTTTGTTTCGTGACGAGCGCTTTGAGTAGGTAATTATTTGAGAGGATTCCGTTAGCGGCTTTTTGCAATGGCACCGTTTTTATTGCCATCAAATTTTTATATTGTAGCTGTTGCCCCAGCTTAAACGGAAACGAATGATCGCTTCGAAGTAGAAATACATCGGCAACTAATCGGTCGAGCTTACAATGCGCTCTAACAATGTTAACATACATTTACTGAATATGTGATATTAATTATTATTACGCTAAGCGCGTAACAATATATAACAAGTACAATTTGACACAGTATTGTAGAGCGGATTGGTCTATAATTTTATTTTCGACTCATTAACTGACATTAAGATATTGCTTTATTATTTTTTTATTGTATAGTGGGGTGGACAAGCTCACAGCCCACCTGGTGTTAAGTAGTTACTGGGTCCCATTGACATCTAAAACGCAAATGCCGCCCCATCTCGAGATATGAGCTCCAAGGTCTCAATATATTTACAACGCCTGCCCCATCCTTCAAACCGAAACGCATTACTGCTTCACGGCAGAAATAAGCAGGGTGGAGGTACCTCTACCCGTGCGGACTGACTAGAGTACCTATATATCAAATCGCGTATAATTATGTAAGAGTTATTTACCATCAGAAAGTGCCAGTGCCGGCGCATAAACAGCTACCGCAGTATATAATATCATCTGCATCATATATAAACCGCTCGCGTAAATACGGATCGTTTTACAGAAACGTACTTCCTAAAAGTAAAACAAACGTTAAAAAATTTGATCATGAAATAATAAAATGATATGACTTACCGTTGTGATATTCACACTGTTGTTTACAAAAATTCAAAGGCAATTTATTTTAATTAAATGTGAATTATTCGTTTTTAAACTGTAAATTATTTTTTGGACATATTTACCAGGTACTCATAGCAAGAAGTTAGCCGAAGTCTCATGAACACTGGTAGGTACAATCGACTAGTAATCGGCACAACAAGTATAAACGCTATACAAATCATCCAGAATTGACCGCCTGCCATGTACATCTCCGCCGGGTTTCCTAACAACTCAATCGCTGTGATGAAACTGAAAATAATTTTTAATTTAAGTACATGAATGCAATCACCGTTTAAAGAAGACTCATTATCATATTGGGTCATCAATTTTTATTTTACCAACCTGCTCTAAGATAAAGGGTCTATTCCACAATAATTATTTCATTATGTTATATAATTCTACCTACCTTGCGGCTAAGCTTAAAGCAGTAGGAAATGTTCCCATTGACGATCCTCCGAGAAGAAAATCATCTCCTGTCATTTGATTTTCTCCGAAATACCCATAGTAAACTCCAATAGCACAAGAAACAAAAACCATAGCAGCCAGTACACTGTAGTCTTCCCAGTGGAATAAATCGTTGGCAGAGGCCACATTGTCCCAGATTGAGGCAATTATGGTATCGTTGTTGGTTTGTTGAGTAAATTCTGGTAGAGCTCTTACAGTACACAGTTGACATGAAATCCAGGCGAAAAAAAAGTAGGTAATCTGTAAATTAATATGTTCAGTAGTTTTGTCAGATTCATTTTAGTTTTTAATGTTTATAAATGAAATGGTTATTCCCTTTGCCATTCTAAATATTGGATATTTAATTACATCATTAGTGTAGTGCTCAAAAAAAGTAAATATTATTGGAACATAATGGAAATGCATGCTTATGTTACGTGAAGTAAAAATTCTTTTTTAAAACAGTTATGGTATGAACTATATCTATACTTATATACTTATAGTATTATAAAGCTGAAGAGTTTGTTTGAACGCGCTAATCTCAGGAACTACTGGTCCGATTTGAAAAATTCTTTCATTGTTAGATAGCCCATTTATCGAGGAAGGCTATAGACTATATAACACCGCGCTAAGACCAATGCAAGCGGAGCCCCAATAAAGAATGTTTCGAAATCGGGGTTTTAATCCCATTTGAGAACTTCCACTGCGTGCGTTGCGGAAACGGTTAAAGTTTAAGTTTAAATTAAGTACGTAAATGAAGAGGCGGGTTAACTTTAGCGTTATGCCAAAGTAACTATTCCACGCGGACGAAGTCGCGGGCAAAAGCTAGTACCTTATAAAAAAGTATTCAATCAATCAATCATTTTGATGGCCGAGCCATGCATCGTCTTAATTGCATAATTGTCGAGTGGGCAGATCCGTAAGATTAGTGTTCTCTCAATTAAAAGATTGGTTTCAATTTCATCCAAGTGTTTAATTGTATTTTTAATATTTTGCAGCAGTCGTAATGTCAGCTATTTCTCTTGCAAATTATCATTTAACGTTTATATCTTTTTAACACCCAATTACTTACTATTGAACATATCAGTTAATTGAAAACAATTAAATAATAATATTATATTAAAATTATAATTACTAGTAATCTGAACGATAGTTAATGATTGTCGTATGAATAATAATAACACGCCTGTACCTATTCAAAACGTTATTTTCTCGTAGGTAACTAACAAGCGAGCAGTAAGAGTAATTGGAAGTATAAGGTTGAAATTAACCATAAAGATACGCATCGAATTACTTTAACTGCATCGATATATTTATTTTGTATTAATTATTGTACACAAACAACACATAAATAATTCAACAATATTGGATTGAGCCAGTTAATTTCTTGTTTTAGCTTCCGTAAGCCGGATGGTTCCGAATTGAATAGCTCAATGCTATTTCATGAGGACGAGAATATTCACATCGAATTATTTAAACAATAGATTTTAATTTTAAGGTAGGTTAAACTATTATTACATTCTCGCTCGTGATGTTGTAACTTGTGAGCTGTCAATGTGTCGGGTATTTGGTCCCGCCATTCAGCATATTTATGCAGCAAAGTAGTAATGAGTTCCGGTTTGGAAATGTTTGTGTGATACATACCACAGAATTATAGAAATCTAACTATCTCTAACTATAACATCGTTGCATAATGGGATCACGAGTCACGACTTTAATCACACGCTTTTTAAGAACGTTTATTTGGTTCGTTAGTAATGAATTATTTAATTAATAAGTAAATATGAGGCCTATAAAATCAAAGGCAGCTTAATCCAAGTCTGTCAAATATTCAGGTTAACTACAAAAATCGGCCCTAAACACTTCATTACGGATCCTCCCGATCCATCGAAGTACTTACTGCTCTTGCTAGGGCGTGTTAGCAACACTCCCGGCTTGAGAAACTGAAATAACTTTGTTCGGATAGCTACGATATTCTTTATTTTAAAGCAGATTTATAAAGAATGAGAATATTACTAATAATCTGAATTTTAAATGATAAAACTTCGTTTATTAGTACTTATTACACAGTAAACTTAACTTTTTTGAACCGAATTTGTTAGAGATTTAGCTGCATTTGTTATAACATGAAAACACTAAAGCGTGTTCAACTAACTAAATAAGATAGCGCCATTGTTAATACATTTTACGACATTTTGTAGGCAGCGGCTTGGCTCTGCCCCTGGCATTGCTGAAGTCCATGGGCGACGGTAACCACTCACCATCAGGTGGGCCGTATGCCCGTCTGCCTACAAAGGCAATAAAAAAAAAAAAAAAAAAACATTATGGCGTTTAGCTGCCTTTGATTTTATAGGCCTCATATCATTGTTTTTTAGGAAATTGGAAGGTTCAATGTGAAAGCAGAATGGATTTGATTAACTCAGTTAAAATGTATTGCACCTGCAAAATTTTTTATTTCGAAAGTAGCTATTCGTGGATGGCGTGCCTATACGTCAGAGAGTCAGAGGTTATATCGTGTAACGGCTAATTATACGAGCCGGGTTGATTTTTTAGTTTTTCTATTACCATAAGATATTGCAATTCAAACTCATCCTTGACTAAAATTTCGTAAGAGTAAATTTGGAATGTGCGGTAAAATGTTATTGAATGCTGAACGTGTTCACAAATATCAGTATTCTTCGAGGTCACTTAAGCATTCTAATAAAACAATGAATTTAGCTTAGTTTATAAATTTGCTTAAAAATTCTATAGATTTAATAATTATATTTGTTTTTAATTACTAAAAAATTAGTCTAGGTCTTATAAAAGTAAACTAGCTTTCAGTAGGATCGTTAGAATCTCATACCTTACTTTAAAAGGATTTAAATCCTTAAGAAGCAAAGAAAATACATAAGATTTCAAAATTTCATTTTCGAACATTAAGCATTCAAAACAAGAAAACCGGTATTTTTCTTAGATGAAAATCCAAAACATAATTGGCAATTAAAGTCAAATATATAAGGAAATTTGAAAAAGTATTTTAGCAATAATTTTGTTATAGCTCTGCTTTGCATAAAAGAAAAATAATAGTGGTTTCGGAGGTCTTTCAAACTCGTACTTGCGGTTGAATCTTGTATTATTTACATTTTATATTTAAAAAACATTTCTAAAGTTTTAAAATTGTGGACAGACGGTCATTCGGCCGTATAAGTATACCTAATCAAATGTTAATTAATTCATATTAGTAGTCTCGATAAGAAACATTAATAATGTAGATTATTGCAAGCGTGCGAAATTTTATGATATAAATTTATGATTTTTTATTTAAATTGTATTCAAATAAAAACAAAAGATTTTTATTAAAATAAATAACATAACAAAAAAAAAAACAATTAAATAAATCCTACCTTATGTTTTTCTTCGAAAGGCCAGAAATATTTGAGTGCCGCTGTCATCTTTTTCTTTTTATTATTTCAAAAACAAAAGAAACAATTAACACTTAATGTCAACATGTGGTCTTTTTTGTCTGTGATTGAGACAAGCGTCCGAAGCGTTCTGTGGATGCTGTTATGTTGTGACAATTACAAATTACTAACTCACACTGTGCTATCCAAGTGATTATTATAATTTCTCGAATTTGCCTTTTGTAAACTTCCTACCTTCGATCAATAGTATTATTGATCGAAGCTTCCTACGGTTTTAATTAAAAACGGTGTTCGTCGATAACTGTGCAAAATTTTTGCAATGCGTCAAGCTGAAGTAAAATAATCGAAAGAACTGAAGGATCTTATGCACGTTCAATAATTTCCATTTAAAAGTGGAAAATCATTACAAACAATTACAAAGGTTAAAAGGCAAAAAATCTTGTATTAAATTATACTTAATTTATTTATAGCAATGTAATATTTTTCAGATAGTTTTCAATCTTTCGTAAAAACAAAAACTTTCAGGATAGGATTGCAATAGAAATGGGTAAAATAAGCAGGGAATTAAATCATTAAAAGGTTCTATAGGAATGAGTATCATTCGTGAAAATTTTATATGTTTCATTAGGTTATATTATCTCTCTAAATGGCAGAAAATCTAGTGTTTTCCGTTTGCGAAAAGCTATTTTAGCAGTACGTGATGATTTTTCAGTACCTGTATACCGAGGGACAACCGTAAAATATTTTTTAAAAACATTTTTATCACGTCCGTTCATCTAACTCTCGCTGCTATGGCTGCTAACCACGATGCTACATTTTTCCTTGTGTACTGCTGCTTGTCTATCCACTGTGTTCCTGATATTTGTAAGCAAGGGATCAAATCACATACATCCAATCAGGTAGGTCAGTTGCCTGCTTTGATAATAAAATAAAGTAGCGGAAAAAATATGGGTATTAGTTTTCAATCAATTTCATTCAAGTTTAAATTTTTTAGCTTTTGAAATACGAGGATGGATAATTAATTGATTAGATTCATTATTTCTAAGGAGTCGACAGAACGTGAGAGCGTAAGTAAACTATAACCCGATTGCTAACAATAGCGTCACATACAAGTTTCTTAGGTCAACGTTTTTATTTAAGGGATGTACAAATTCTAGCGGTGCTTGTAAAAAGTGATTCATTTAAAAATGTGTAATATTAAAGTGATATGTAATATTAATCGTATTAATTTATTAAAATTGATCTAAAAGTTTAATATATTTAATGCTTAAAAAACTTAATTAATAATAAAAAAATATTCGATCCATTCCTAAATTAACATTTCTTCCTTACGTGTTATAGTTCATAATTGTTTAGCTTTAGACAACTAAGCCGTAGGGCAAGCCTGATTATGTATATTTCCAAGACTCCTACCTCAATTATCTCCACCCTTCTCAGCGGTGGATAACTTATACCTACAGCGCAATCTCTTACCGATTTTCGTCCAATGTTCGAACCCTATGATAAGCTGATTATTTTATAACTTTTATCGCCTTCAATCGAACTTCCTTCCTCGTTTGTAGTTGACCTCAAACCTAGCACAATTTTATCTTTAAAAATCTTTAATATATTTAGGTATTTAATCTTTTTAAACAACGTTATTTATTACTTTATATTTGTTTATTGCACTAGATTGGTAGACGAACTCATGGTCCAGCTGGTGTTAAATGGTTACTGGAATCCTTATGCGATTACGAAGTGAAAGTCGCCACCCATCTTGAGACCTTAGGTCGAAATCTTAGTTGTATGTATAGTGATTACAGGAGCGCATGATTATGCGCATAATTATGTGCTCCTGTAACCTGTATTTGGGCAGCAAACAATTGTTTGCAGCCCAAATAGACAGATTTGTGTCATGGTAAATACTCGGGGTCAGACTCATATTACCAGTTAAACCAAACTTATAAATTTTGTGGTTTTGATCTTATTCCTTCATAGTATCCACTAATATAAATCACCCTTAACTTCGTATGTTTCTATATTACCACACCGGATTTGCATCAGGTCAAGAGAAGGTCAATTATTATTGTTTACATAAAAAAGAAAAACAATGATGCTGTGCTATTTTACGAAATTTAAAAATGGGTATTAGAAAGTCATATTCTGGTAATAGTAAATCTTTCAAATAGGTGAACTTTGTATGAAATTATTGTTTTCATAATAAGATAAAGATAAGCATAAACAAAATGTTTACCGTGAATAGTTAAAATAAAATTGTTCTGATTTCGGCAGAGTATTACTCTTATATAATAATTTAAGATTAAGACAATTGCATCGCAATCAGAAATTTACTAATTTTCTCATTAGACTAGAGTTTTTCGGAAACTTAAAACAATTAACTATGCATGTTTCTACAGGTGTGAATGTATACGTCGTATTAAGTAACAACTAATACATACATTCACCACATTCTTAAATGTTTATTTATTTTACTTTCATATAACGTACTTAGTATTGAGGGCATTTGATCATGTACTTCAATTGGCATGTGCGAATCAATGTACAATTGTAGTATGCACATTGTAGGTAAACAAGTAATGATTGAAATTTTAAAGTTAACTACTTCGAGTAAATTGCTTAAACTTTGAAGAAGAAGAAAAAAACAAAAGTTATTTGATTATCAATTTTTGTTAACATTTACTTTAGTAAACTTAGATTTGTGAAAAACTGCAAGTAGTAGGTACGCACTTTGTTATAAAGTCATATAACTATTATCACCACACAACATCTTATACTAACATTTAACACTGCCCTCGTGTTGTTGCAGTGGTAACAAATTTATTTGGAAACATCAAACATTGTTGTCATCAAACAAGTGTGAGCACTCAATTGGTGAATTTTCCCACATCCGATGTCTGGAAGATACATAATTATGTATAAGCGACCGCCACTAACATTGTGTAGTGTGATAACGTAAATTAATATAAACCTGGGAATATATTACTACGTCATGTGACTACTGGTACATTCCAAAATATACAAAATAAACGATATTTAACTATTTCTGAATGAAAATAGGTTATAGTCATGATTTTTTAATACCATAGCGCGTTTTTATCTAAAATATAAGAATTGAAGACATGTAGAGCCTCCTTCATTAGTCTTCGCACTAAAACTTAAAATTATGTAAAAGATATAACGTTTTATAAATCGTACTAGTCGTCTTTCGATGTTGCTTGAACGTTGTTATTAAAATGATTTCGTTTTTTTTTGTTTGCGTTCGCATAGTTGCCCTCCAACAAAAAGCGTTTGATGCGTCCGCCGGTAGGAGGGCGCCGCGTGAGCACCATCTCATTGCGCAAGGCACAACAAGCATCGAAAGTGTCCCCTCCTTTGGATATGGAGCGTACATCATTTATAAGCACAGGTGACTCCTGATTGCTGGACATTACACTCTCTAAGGCTGTGTCAATCCGCGGATCCAGAATGTGTGAAAAAATGGTAGGTTGTTAAAACAAAGTGAACGTTTTAGAATTTTTACTTGAATTGTGCTCTGAGGATTCAGTGATATTTATATAGCTCAGTATTTCTCGTGATTTGAGTGCTAAATAGAAGTATTTCCTAAATGAATATAAAGTGGGTAATTACATTTAGAAGTATTATTTGTCTTATTTAGAGATGATTTATTTGTTCAGGTACTGAGATCGATACTGGTGGCGGCGGCTGTGGTATGCGTAGCCGCTCGTCCTGAACCACCATCATCATACGGCCCTCCTTCCACATCCTATGGGGCTCCATCGCGGTCTTATGGTCCCCCAGCCCCACAATATGGTCCCCCACAACAGCCAATAGTGCATAAACATGTATACGTGCATGTGCCACCGCCAGATAACGAGATCCCGGCACCTCCCAAGCAGATCTATGTTCCTCCTCCACAGAAACACTATAAGATAGTATTCATTAAAGCACCTACACCTCCAACACCGACCGCACCTGTTATTCCTGTGCAACCTCAGAACGAAGAGAAAACTCTCGTGTATGTGTTAGTTAAGAAACCAGAGGAACAGCCTGAAATCGTCATCCCGACGCCAGCGCCAACCCAACCTTCGAAGCCTGAAGTCTACTTCATCAGATACAAAACACAGGTAAGATTAATTATTCATCATTTTTACAATATCTTATCGTTCGTAATATAAAGCTGCTCGGTTCCAATTTTGCTGTGGGATAGAAAATGACCACGTTACAATATATGTGTGGACTACTTGTTGCACTGGACAATTCCCTTAAATGAGGGCCTAAACGTATACAAAATCCTACTAGATTAAATGTTCAAACTATCTGAGATCGGGTAGCCTTATTAAACAAGAAAAAAAAAATTCTTTACAATTTTCATTAAGAATTATTTATTCATTAAAGTATAGTGAAAAAAAAATTTGAATTTGAATTATTACCAAGATTGGTTACTTACACCTCATTGGCTAATTATTTTACAATTTAACTACTTATTTAATAATAAAAATTACAAAAACATCAATTTATGGTAACTTTGTAATCTTTGTACTCTATTTAATCTAAAAATATTGCTTTAAAATTTTATCTGAGGTAATTATAATAGTAATCAGTCTTTAATGAAATTACTCCATCTCAGATTTACCGATCACAATTATAAGATTATACTGGATCCCGTCCTGATTTCAGGATCTCGTTTTGCTGAATTGTCATCCCTATTCATTGCCGTTCGCTTTACGCAATCAATTACATTTTATGTTATTATTATTTATTCCCGAATTAAAGTATCCATTTTACTATAAAATTTCTTAATGGATACTCACAATTTCTTTTTTATTATTTTCGGTGATTAGCGTTATAGTGTAGTTAGTTCTATTTAAAGTTTACTTGGACGCATTAATCTTTAATAACGGCTACCCAGATGAAATTGAAAAGGTTGAAAATCGTGACGAATTTTCTCGATTAATTCAAGAAACTATTTGGATAAACGAAATCGAAAAATATCTATGTAAATATCTAAATCGAAATAGCTCTTAAGAAATATGATGCTGGAGAAGAATTCTTGGGATAAATAAGGACTGACTTTACAAAAGGGATTTTTAAAATTGTTTGTAGACACCGTGCCAAGAGGCGTATATTTGAAAGCAGGCCTTGTTGTGCAACATGGAGTAGAGTTCGCGAGCGGTTGCATATATAATGGACCGTTAAAATTTTGGATGTTCCTTTGGCCTGGTAATGGGGTCACAGCGAGGACCGTCTCGTGCACCCGACACCCGTAAGGGGGTACGACGACCCCGGTAGTAGTGGATGTTCCATAACATCCTACAAGTCAGCAGAAGGGATAACGATACGTCATGAGGCGATATCTGACCTCGACTTAACTTTTCAAAGACCATAACTGATTCGACAAGCGTATATCGATTACCTGAAAAGCCAATAAAAATGAGCTCCCACAGCATTCGGTCTACTTCTCTAGAACAGGAAGTAATGAAACCAAACATTTTTTTATTGTTAGAGTGGATGCTGTTTTTTATAAAATAAATAATTTCGAATGTGTTATTATCCATTGTCGTTTGGATATAATTAAGAAGTGGTTAAGATTCAATACTGTTAGAAAGCCACTCCAATGGATATTATTCTGTCAAATTTATTTATTCCAACAATCTTGTTGAACATACGAACGGTTATTATTGTACATAAAAATAAAACGTGACTGAATTATGATTTAAAAAAATAAAAAGCTGTTGCGTAAGATGTTACAGTATACATATCAGTTATTTCGTTCTAATAGCATTATAATTGATGGTCTTTATAAACAACACAACGAGGGGAATGTGTGTGTGTATAAGAAACAGTTTCAACTTTTTTCACACAGGGCAGTTGCATAATTTATTATCGCGCTGATGTCATTATAATAATAACAATATTCTAAGTAAATGCCGATATGTGTTTTTAGTTTTGTTTATCTGTCACAGAGAAATAGATCGAACAGATTCTTTACATAGAAAGAGCTATTTATAAAGCAAGAATTTGTGTAGGGAATGACTAGCAAGTCTTTATTTAGTATAATAAAAAATTAAATTTAAATCAAAACAGCGGGCATATCTATAGTCTATAGTTATGATAAAAATTCGATCTTTATCTTTTATTGTCAATAATAGATCGATAGATAGAAACGATTCAATAATTATTCGTAATAAGACAATATATGAGATGTCGGTTTGTTACTTGATTTACCCAGTGTCCATTATATTTCATCGATCGAAGCATGGGACAATAATATAATGTTGCTGTTCACAATAGTAGTCACCAATTTAATTGACGACGGCCATTGTTAATAGCAAATGGTGTTTGTCGGTCCTTTGGAATTAGTAAAGTAATTATGTTTTTAACATTAAATTGACAGTAGCCCGGTACACAGTAAATTTCTTAGTAAAATTAGACTGAGGATATAATATAATGTATAATACTCAGAGTTATTTTGTTTTTCACCTAATATGCAAATGATAAACGCTAAAACGAAGGTAGGTAAGTTTTTCTTTGTTAAATATCCAAACAAATAATTACCGTCTACTATTAAAAGTAAGCGCATGTTTTTTTTATTGTGTGTGTTTTATTAGTACGATTCTATTATTGGTACTATTTTTTTAAATAATAGTAGTTATGTGAATAGTAATACAGAATGGATATTTATAACTGTACCCATTAAAGTACATGATAAATGTTACCTATAGGTAGAACATTATACTTACAAATAACACAGCAAATAATTATTAACTAAATTAAATTAAAATATGTCCTCAGACATCAGGTTTTGGGTCCTCCGTGAATTATTTTTCCATGAATTCATTAAATAAATAGCACAGACATCTTTATTTATTTTCTTTTATTTACAGAAACAAGAAGGGTACCCGGCGGCAGCACCCCCGAAACCTGAGTATGGACCCCCTGCTTCGGCCCCCTCGTCAGAATATGGAGCTCCATGAATCTAAATTGACAGACCTAAGTACCTATAAACTGTAGCTCAATGCCATAACTGATCAATTTTTCCCACTAATACAATCTTTGTAGTAAAATAATTTCCAATGATTGAAGTTAATTGATTTCGGTTAAATGCTCAAGCAACTTCATAGTTCTTTAGATTTACAAAACACAATTTCTTAGTAAATATGTTTAAAAGCGTCAAATTTAAGCATTTAGAATAGTAGAAATGTCATTTTTTTACCTATTCTAAAACTAAAACAATAAAAATGTCAACTTGATAGACGCGACCTCTATT
The DNA here is from genome assembly GCF_030269925.1 of Bombyx mori. Taxonomy (NCBI): domain Eukaryota; kingdom Metazoa; phylum Arthropoda; class Insecta; order Lepidoptera; family Bombycidae; genus Bombyx; species Bombyx mori. The sequence continues at coordinate 8,718,776 of NC_085116.1, read as the reverse complement.
TCACGAAAATAACTCATCAGCAGAAGACAGGTTCTGTATTAGCTTAAAAAAGCAGATAAAGTAGACGGATACAGGTAAGGGTCTGGCAAAATGCCATAAAGTGTTGCACTTTCTCGTTAGTATTGCATCAAATTGATGTCGATTTTTGTAAATATGTTACTTTTTTATATGATTAAAGTTTTATTATTAAGCATCTGGTTTTATTATACGTCAGCAAAGTCCGTCAACCGTTTTAAGAATGAGTAAATAAAATACTGTTTTAAAATTAATTTCAATTTCTTGAAATTGAGTTTTTTTGAGTAAAAAGGACAACAAAAATCAAATAGATTAATTGATCATAAATACCGCTGTAGATCCGGAAATATAAATAATGGTGAGTTAAGATATCGACATTTATGAAAAAAAACAATTCGTAAGAATTACATTGAAAACTTATTAATCAAACTAAGTTTTTCTACAATCAAGTACAATCAACAAATATAAAGAAAAATCTTTTTTTTAAGTTCATATACCTACTTAGATTAAATATTATTTATCTCAATATAGATATGTGATATCGAGGGAACGGGTACCATCTCTTACATAACTAAAACTATAAAATTAAGTAACTTAAATTTTACAAATTTAACATCGCTGTTGTTAATTCCGCAATACACCGTATTTCTCGGTTCCAAAGTAGGATTTTCTCTTGTGTTGTTGATACCGGAAACACATACAAGAACAATTCTTGTGCGGGTGCACCAGTGAATACCAAACTATTTTTCAAAAACACTGACTCCGACCTGGGTTCCTATACGGACCGGGTAATATAATAGGGGTTAAGTATGAAATTGCCGTTTTATTGGAATAGGTACTTCGAATTGACATAGAACCTTCATGGTTTGAAACTTTTTTCAAATGGTACTTATGAGGTTCTTCTTTTAAAAAAGGTGCGACATTCGATTATCGACTTCCAGTTGTTTTTTTTATTCAGCTTAGACAAGAAAGATGGATGGATGGATAAAGATGGATTTTTGAATACGAGTTCCGACGTGGAACTAACGCTGCAGAAACAGCTCGCCTTTGGAGAAGGGACTGCTGGTGAACGCACCGTGCGATTTTGGTTTAAACTCTTTCGTGATGGAAATTTTGATTTGAAGAACGAACCACGTGGAAGACCGCCCACACATGTGAATAACAATAAATTGAAAGAGATGGTGGAAGCCGATCCGAGCCAAACTACCTAGGAATTAGCGGCATGGTTTAACGTTACCTTACCAACAATATTGACTCATTTGCGTCAAATCAATAAAGTAAAAAAATGTGAAAAATGGGTGCTTCATAATTTGACTGATCTGCAGAAAGAAACGTGTGTTGAAACTTGTGTTACCTTGTTGAATCGACACAGAAATGAAGGAATATTGGATCGAATTGTGACATGTGATGAAAAGTGGATTCTTTACGATAGCTGTAAGCGAAAAATGAAATGACTGACCCCAGGTCAAACGCCGCAACAGTGTCCTAAAGCAAAGCTTACCAATAAAAAAGTAATGGTAGCTTTCGGTGGTCTCAGCATGGTGTTATTCACTATAGCTGTCTCCGATCTGGTCAAGCAATAACGGCATATCTCTACTGTGCTGAACAATGACAACAAAACTTGCAGTGAAACAGCCCCGACTTATGAATCGATCTTCACCATTATTGCTCCATGATAACGCAAGACCGCAAATACATAAATGACCTTCCTATTAGATGGCAGCTTCTTCTTCTTCTTGTTAGTCGCATACTTCATTGCTGAAGGTTGTGTCCCTGAAAGCCCTTCGTGGCTCTTTGTACCATCAGCTTCCATTTCCTTCGGTTTTTGGCTTCTTTTATTACCTAAGTTTAATTAAAATTATAATTAATAATTTATTATTAACTTTTTAAGATGGCAGCAATGTATAGATAATAATGGTAGATATTTGATTAAGCAAATATGTTAAATGAAAAAAAAAACGAATTTCAATTTTTCAGTACAAATCGGCAATTTCATACTTTAACCCCTACATATGATCAGTGACATTAACCATTCAAGGCGATTAGACACTCTTTATATTTGCAAGTTTATTTTATTTACCATTTACATTGCATACAATGTGATTTACACTAAAGTATTTTAAATGTTTAATATAATACATAAAGCCTTCACGGAATTAAGTCACTTCAGCTTTGTGAAACTTGTTGCGTAAAAAGCGCTAAATAGTTAAATAGGGAGCCCCTGGTTAATAACGTTGTGCTAAAATCGAAAACCTGTGAATGACAAAGAAAACTGAAATTCTTATTACACAATAGTTATTTTTGCAAAATATGTTTTGCGTAATTTTTAATAACAATAAATGGTATAGTAAATTATATACATAGTATGGTAAGCAATGATAACGATAGTCGTCGATAGTTGCTAACATGCTTAGAATTATGGTTAAAAGACATTCATGGATTTATCTCTTCTTACCGGACTACCGGAACCATAGCTGTCACAAATGCCGTCGCGCACCTTAAAACATGACATCAAAGTAGGTACCTATCCATTGTATAACAAAACAGTGAGGGGTTACTACTTTTTTCTTATTTGCGCTTGTAGGCAGACGAGCACACGGCCCACGCAGCGGTTCCATGCAATATTGACGAACTCCACTCCGGTGGCAGGCGGTGAGATGGTAAAAACGAGACGATGGGATCATCACAAGCAGTTCCTCAGAGCACCCCCTGTACAAAATACAGAAAGAACCGAAGTTCCTTCGCAGAGCCAGAGGTTCCAAACGATCCGTGAGCATGGGATTATCGTCAATCCGAACGGCCTTCTCCTGTATGGAGTCAAACGGAAGTAGCTGGTATTTGGGAGACCCGGCCCAGAGGTACCATCCAGTACTCCACGCGAGGCGGGACTTGTGCTTTGTAAAGCAAAAGTCTTGGCTAGCACTATGGTGATCGTTGTGATCTAGAAAAATAGTCGCTACATATAAAATTTTATTAATGATGTTTTACAAACATTTGATACTTAGCTAAAACAGTATTCTAGCTTTTTTATACTGTGTTGTTAAAAGTGGTCTACTACATTACATTATACTCTTGTGAAATTGATAGCCAACGCATTGTGGCCATAATGTGTGTCGTTGTATTATGATGTAATACGAACAATTATGATATACTTACTTCTGTACATACAATGGAACAAAGTGTCTCACGATAGGTACTCGACAATTCAACATTTTCACTTTCGCGAGTGGACTCTTCCGCAAAGGTGGTATTTGTGATTGAATCATGTATATCGCCTTAATGAAAGGTAAAACAGGCCATATTTTTGTCGGGCTACTCACAGTTAAAGCGTGTAACCGAATTATACCTTGTGTTAAAATCATTGATAAATGTCAAAATAGAAGGTTCGACGCCTCTCTGTGTGCTTAGTGCAAGTTTTTTAACATTCTCGATAGCGTTAAATTTAACTCAAATATAAATGCAGTTGGAACAGCGCCCCTAGTGGCAAATCTAGGCGTTCCAACTCCATACAAATTTGAGTTTTAAGTGACTTCAACCCACAGACACAGCCCACTGAGTTTTTCGCCGGATCTTCTCAGTGGGTCGCGTTTCAGTGTTAGCAACACTCCGGTTTGAGCCTCGTGAGCTAACCTACATATTAGGGCGAAGCTGAAATAGCCTCTCAAGGCTATCAAAAAAAGGGACTTATGATATCGGGAAGCACACTGATTCAAATTATCGCATCGTCTTCAAGGCAAACTTCTTGTTGGTAGAGGAATGCGCAATGTGCCCCTTACACTACGTAGGAGTTGTAATTGATCATACATAATTCGGCTATTGCTGACGGGTCGTAGTGGGCGTTGCTTGACTTTTGCGGGTCCACTGCGCAAAAGGATAGAGGTGCGACAGAGAAAAAGTTCCTTTATCTCGAATTTGTGGATAGGTAGGGGGCATGAAGAGTGATTCCAGCTTGGTCTGGATCTAGTAAGTATTTTGGGTCCTGCCAAGCTCACCTTGGAGAACGGGAAAAGGTAACGAGATAGATGCTCTTTCTCTACACGTTGTAATTATGATAATAAGCAACCTGGTAACAGTTTTTAGGTTATATTTAATAATAATAAAAGTAATGTTTTTTGTTATAAAGCCGTAGGCGTTTGACAATCGCTTTAATCAATCAATTCTATTACTTCTTTCAAACATTAATCAGTTTCCGTACCGATGAAAAATCCCCGACTTAGTGCAAATAAACTTCGAATAAAACCAGTAGTTAAATTAACTGTGATATGCGAACGGGCAGACAGGTAAATAGAACGAAATTGTAAGTTTCTGGATTTTACCATTTGGCTACGGAACTCTAATGCAGTGTCCATTGTTTAACACTCGGTCGCAACCGACGCGACCGGTCGGTTTTTGCTATTCTTGATACAAATTTAGCATTTCTTTAAAAAACAAGCGCAGTTTTGAAACCGTTTGTTTTATGCTATGTCACAGTTTGTCATCTTTTTGTAACTAAGTATCTGGTGCCGATCATTTTTACAAACAAAATGTGAATGTGGATAAAACATGCATCTGTAACTATTGATCTAAAAACATACTTCATAAAGATCACTACCGCCTCCGCGATCTATTTTAGTGAACAGTTGCTTTCGTATGCTTGCCTGCGCGGAGTTTGCTCTTTATATTAATTATTGTATAATCTATAATTTGCCCTCAGCATCGTACGCGTAGCCGTAATTTACTAGTATTTCCATCTAAAGTACTAAATAATAATAAAATATGAGTATAAAAATTGAAGCTGAAACTAAAGTTGATTCTGTACCGTATGTTCTCGCTTGGGATGAAAAATTGTTTGTAGGTACAGAAAGCGGTCACATATACGTAAGTTTCCTTTTTGTTTTCTTTTGAGGTAAAACAGAGTCATACATTAACGAGATAGTGCTATTTCCTTAATAAGCAACCATTTATGTCTATAATAATAAGTATTACGATACCTAGATTTATTTTTGCTACTAACTAGCTAACTTTTATTTTTAGTGCTTGAGAGATTGACTACAGTTCATCGGAGTCCATAATGGTGATTAGACATCTCGAGTCATAAGACTGAAGTCTCAATAGCATTTATAACTGTGTTTTATATCCGTTGGCCTGTCCTTTGTAACCGGAACCAAAATAACTAATATTACAATGTAAAATCATAAGTCCTGGATAATATATTTTTTAAATAACTTTAAAAGTTTAATATCATATTTAATTTAAATTTAAAAGTTAAAAAAATACTTTGTTTTCCTACAGAAAGACTTTTCCTGTCCTTCATAAGATTACACTTCGCTTTTTCATAATATTAGGTCGATTAGATTAAGTTGTACAAAATAAATTTCAGTCTTATTATATTCAGTTCGCAAATTCAGTCTTACAGCGCTGATCTGTCTTCAAATACATCATGGCCAGCGCATTCCGTCCAATTGTTTGCGTTGGCAGCTGGGGAAGGAAATATTTATTCTTCTTCTAACGATGGATGTATCAGAGTATGGAATTCAGATGGCGAAAAAATTAAAGAATTCCCTTTGAACGGAGGGGATGTCGGTGTGTTGCGTGTTTTTGGGAAGCAGGTCTTTGCTGGAGATGAAATTGGGAATGTAGGTATCTACCATATAATAATTCAGTCCAACAATCTTGAAAATTTTTAAATACTTTCATATAAATATACGGGCAAATGCCAAAGAAGAACAATATTTTAGTATTTAATTCTTAAGTAGTTTACAGTGATTTAGAACAAAATCCTTTCACTTTTAAATTTCGGTCATCATCTTCCTAATATATTTTATACTGTCTATGATTTCCTGACAGCCAGGTCGTCGACATGTTGTCAGTTAAAAATTGTACTACAATAATCATATATTGACATTGGCGAAATCTAAAAGGAAACGCCATAAACCTAAGAGATAGAGATAGATAGATAATCATATAAAATTCCATGTATATTTTTATTATATTTTTTATTGCTTAGCTGAGTGGATGATCTAACAGCCCTCCTGGCGTTAATTAGTTACCGAATCCCATAGAGATCAACAACGTAAATACCGCAAGAACTTGATTTCTGAGTTAAGTTTTTACAGTACAACGGTTGCCCCACCCATCAAACCGAAACGCATTACTGCTTCACGCCAGAAATAGGCAGGGTGGTGGTACCTACCCGTGCAGACTCACAATACGTCCACTGCCAGTACTTACGCAAATTATAATTTTTGAGGGTTTTATTTAATTATACGATGTTATTCCTCCACTGTCTTCACTTCACTTCCTTCCTAAGCATTTGTTAACTATGTATTTCATTACAAGTAATGGTACCTACTTGTGGGATTTGAACACCGGCACAGTCGCTTCGCATATTACAAATGCACCGTGTGTCTTAGCTTTCAGGACACGACAACTTCAAAAATACATTCAGATATTCCTCTTCGGGTCACATACGTTAATGAAGCCGAGAAGCGATATTTGATTCCTATCACTACATGAATGCTGCTTCCTTGAGACGCAGTTATGAAACTACCTCCCATATGTTTGGAGCCCTTATAGTTACATCCCTCGATTTTTCTGTTGAGTGTCTTAGAGTCTTAATCATCAGCATCAATATACTTTTTCTAAGATCAGCATTATAATATGCCTTAAATAAGCATTAAAATATACATAATATGTCGTGAACACACACCTAATCTAAAACGAACGAAGTCAATATCTGGATGTCTCGAACCTATTGTCACAGGAAGCTTATTTATTTACATTTTGTTACTTGGCCTACAGTATAGAAACACTAGTGTACCTAATAGAAAAAAATCGATCTTTGATTATTCTAATCTATGAATATTTTAAACTGTAGGCAGCGGCTTGGCTCTGCCCCTCGTATTGCTGACGTCCGTGGTCGTCGGTAACCACTCACCATCAGGTGGGCCGTATGTTCCTCTGCCTATACGGGCAATAACAAAAAAAATCACCAAAAGCTACCCGGGGTTATTAATAGCTCGCCCTACAATTATATAGGATTGGTTATAGCTTACATTTTATTTTATTAAATGAAGCTACCACTTTTCGGGTTCTGACTTCAATTGAAATCTTGTTGCAGATTGTGGTTTATGAAAATGACGTTGAAAAAGCGAAATATAATGTTTTAGAGGAAGTAAAAGATCTATGGTTCGATGCACCTTATTTATTTACTGTTAGAGATTTAGATGTGACAGTTACTGAAATAAAACCAGGTGAGACTTTTCCTTGGTATTTTAGTAGTTCGATTTCCCGGTGACTTATGTGACCGATTACTAAGATAAATAAAAATAATAATAGCATCGTGGGTCAGATTATCTGAATAGATAGTTTTAGCTGGTATAGTATGTTACCGGCATTCCTAACCCATACATAAGCCCGCTGAGTTTTCGCAGGATCTTCTCAGCCGGTTGCGATTCTGATCCCTTAGTAAATTCATTCGCGAAGCAGCTGCCCTTGAGTTGTTAGGTCTCCTTTAAAGGCGCTCGGACAGCTTAGCAAATACCTTCCCTCCTGGCTGTACCTACCTTTGCTCGCCCTGTCCTGTCTTGGTGAAACTGGAACCCAGCAATCCTACATTCCAAAACAAAGAAACCGGTATTGGTCACTTAGTGGGATAAGGTGGAGAAAAAGAAGAAGAATCTAATATTTTAAAACTTTTTTTTTCTGGCCGAGGGCTGAACCTCCTACGAGGTCCCCGCGCCTAGGGGGCGCGCGCGCACGGGGTATGTAGGACTTGACGATCTGCAAGGAGTTGGGAGCAGACCAAGGCCCAAGGAATTTTAGGGCCCGCACTAAAGAACTCCCCTGCACTCTTACACCCGACGTCCGATCTCCGTCTGGGGTCAGAGCCCGGTCAGAGTAAGGGGGTTCTCGCGGTCAACACTAAAACCAGACACGCGGCGACACCCCGAGGACGCCCGACCGACAGGTCGTCGAGGCGATAGTCGACGACCAACGACGCCGGTCTCCGCGGTACGGCGGCCCTACCAGGCCGCCCGGGCGATGCCGCTGGTGTTCCGGGACATCCCGCTGGGCCAGAACTAGCCTGCCGGGTCGGAACGCGATACACCGCCGACCGGGTAATATCTCAAAACGTGGCTCAACATTAGGGAAGCCGTTCGTTTATACAACTACGCTAATGAAAAAAGTTTGGCGGAGTTTATCCGAAGCATGAAGCTTAGAATTTGTCCTGCCCTGTTCTCGCGATTGACACTCCGATGTCAACTATCTTTCCCCTACGCTATGGGGGGTAGAGGTAAGGAGAATCAACTGTGTATATGAAAAGTGTGCGTCGAAATGTATTAAATTAGGGTGGCGCCACCTTAGCATCAGGGTAAATTTTTCAAAGAAGCGCCAAATATTATCCCTGTTTTCCAATTACAGCACAAGAGCGCATTATGCGGCATAATGCTCAACGTTGAATGTTTCAACTACAGCAACGCTTCGCACAATCGAGTCGGTATCGATTGCGAGTATCACGCGAGAGCATTACTTTTGAGAGTGCTCGATTGTGCGAAGCGTTGCTGTAGTTGAAACATTCAACGTTGAGCATTATGCCGCATAATGTGCTCTTGTGCTGTAATTGGAAAACAGGGTATTACGGCCTGGCCACGGGGATCGGCGGTGCGAACAGCGAAGCGGTGGACGAGGCGACCATTTGCGCAGCACCGTTTGCAGGCCACGGGTACTCACGTTCGCCGCCGCGACTAGTAAGGAAGTCCGACAGCGAAATGTCTATATCGAAATTATCTCGATATTGCTTACAAATTAATAGTTTTTTGGTTCAGGACCTATTATTTGGAAAATATTGTGAAGTACATGATTTGAATAAGAATCGGAGTATACCTATAGATGGAGAATTCCACAAGAAGTACGAGAAATACTTTGGGTGGCTAGACTTCCAAATAGCTGGTCTAGCTAGTATTTCAGCTATTTTTTTTTTATTGCTTAGATGGTTGGACGAGCTCACAGCCCACCTTGTGTTACTGGAGCCTAGGAGTGGGTAATATCGGTTTTGCCGCGTATCGAATCGTATCTATATATCGAGGATCAATATCGGATATTGAATCTATATATTTTCTGAATCTATATATTGATGGATGCTAGTAGATTTTCTCGATTCATGATATTTGAGATTTGAAACGATACGCTGATATAATATCATAGTAGATATAGATTTAAGTCAACGTTATACGGTTGGTTTTCTGATATCAATTTATAATATGATCTTAAAGTAATAAAAAGAACATGAAAATAAAAATATCAAAAAAACTTTCCTTCATGCTTTTACCAGGCTTAGGACTGGCTACATTATTTTCAGTTTTTAGTATTTTGTGTCTTAATTTAAAATTACAAAATATACCAAAAGAGTGTAGATTTCAAAAGTTTAATACAAACACAAGAAATAAACTCAATTATTTGGATTCAACTAAAAATGGAAAAATGTGTACTTTAAAAATCAAACACAAAAAACTTTTAAGTATTTATAAACACTTGTCCAAAAATTAAAGTTCAAGGTCAAAGCGCGTGAAATTAAATTCAACGATGCAAATAGGCTATACTGCATTCAAGTTAGGGTCGAAAGTTGAAACTTCTTTCCTTAATTGTATCCTGCTGATACGCTAAGAATAATCTACAGACATATGGACTTAAATATAAGGTTTACAATTGTATGGATAATGCCTGTTTCTGTTTCATTCATCACATGATATCCCTATCGTGCGCTCACTCACTCTGGCCGATTTGATACGAACCAAACGAATATTGCTGATATTAACGAATCGGTACGATATGCCGATGCGCATCACATCGAGCAATATCGTGTATCGGCTGATATCGAAATATAGATTTCGATTCACGAATCGGTACGATATGGCGATGCGCATCACATCGAGCAATATCGTGTATCGGCTGATATCGATATATAGATTTCGTGCGGGGCGATATCGGATTCAACGATATTGCTGCGATATATAGATATTGAATCTATATACGATTTATATCACCCACTCCTACTGGAGCCCATAGACATCCACAACGTAAATGCGCCACCCACCTTGAGATATAAGTTCTAAGGTCTCAAGTATAGTTATAATGGCTGCCTCACCCTTCAAACCGAAACGCATTACTACTTCACGGCAGAAATAGGCAGGGTGGTAGTACCCACCCGTGTGGACTCACAAGAGGTCCTACCACCAGTAATTACACAAATTATAATTTTGAGGATTTCATTTTTATTACACGATGTTATTCCTTCACCGTTGAAATCAATCGTGAACATTTATTTTGTTGAGTACGTATTTCATTACAAAAATTGGTACCCGCCTGATATTCGAACACCGGTGCATCGCTCAACACGATTGCACCGGACGTCCGTTAGGCCACGACGACTTTAAAAATATAAAATAAAAAATAAATAAAAAATATAAAAATTTCGGCGTTAATTTTTCGCGGCGAAAACAACTAAACTCATTTAATCACTGTACTATTCGCCGCGACTACCGCTCGACTCCGTGGCACGCGCCGTCCGTATTCATGCATTTGTTTTGCTCGCCCGCCGCATCGCGCGATTCGCTCAATACATTTCGCCGGTCGCCGGTGCGCGTGGCTTGTTAGGTACATTTCTATGCGCTTATTTTAGTCGCTAGACGCTTCGCCGTACGCACCGCGCGAATATTCGTATCGGCGAATGTCCCGTGGCCAGGCTGTTAGAGTAGGTTTGAGAAATAAACAAGAAAAGAAAAACTTCCGCTAAATTATGGCGCGCTTTTCAAAATCCACCTAAATTAGAAAACAACATTTTATGATTTTTCACGTATCATATAACTATTTGTGAATATTAAAAAATAAATATATTAATAAGAAGAAAGAATTGTGGCATAGGAAATAAATAAATATAATGAAATAAACAGATGAATAAGTACATTTAAAATTAGAGTTCAAAAGATCATGAAAAAGAAAACGAAAATAAAAAAAATCCCATAAAAGCATTCAATTTCTGCACCTATATTTTTTGTTAGTAAAACACCGAAACCTTTAATCAATTGACGTACTAAAACATTGTTTTTCGCTAAAAAATAATTTATTTTCAGAAAGCAGTCATAACATTGACTGCAATTACTACGTTCATACCTTACCCTTTGTCTGCACTAGCGCGATTGTGAGAAGTTGTTGAAGTATTATTTATAGCATACAGCTGGACACGTTTACAAGTTTTTAACTTTCCATATGAGATGATTTTCCTTACATCTACGATCCATATGCTACACGATACAGGATTTCTCCAAAACAGATTGGATTCTCTGTGCTCTAATACTAGGGCTGAGACACAGTTTCCCCTAGTCGAACTAGTGTCTAATCAATGGTACTTGGGTCTCCAAGATTGTCCCCAAATGAGAATTCCCAACATAAAGAATACTTACGAAACATGTTTAAAAATTTTGTGTTTGTTTCAGACGAATCTAAAACGCGTTTTATCACGCGTCGTACAATGGAAGGTCGTGCACCATTAAGAGTAGTAGGATCAAAGCTTTTAGTTGTGGCTAGAGGTGGCAATAGCCTCAGATTACATGACAGCTCTTTTGATACAGGTTTCAAACTGTTACACGAAATAAAGGTCTGTCATATTATTTTTCGGAGCACTAAATGTTTCTCTCATAATGTGGTTTTGCTTGCACCAGAAGGCGCTACATGTGTCAGGGAGGACTGCCGAGATGTTAAAGGTTGCAGCAATTCGCTGAATGCTGGTACCGAAAGACCGGTTATTACAGTGAATCTTGGAAGAGACCTATGTCTTTAAAACAGTAACGGTTTTTAGCTGAAGCTGATGATGATACATTATATCGATACATGCAAGGAATAACATTATAAATCATATTTAACTAAAACTGAGTACAATGTTATTCCTTGTACCTCTCGATGTAATGGAATCACATAAATTTCTACTTGAACTCTCTAAATAAATGAGTTTTCAATAAAAAAAATGAATAGATTATCTACTTTGGTCGATATTCACAAAATCTAAGTAATGGTTTTGTCAATTGCGTTATGAGAAGTCTAGTTAGTAATAGCTTACATCACGTATTTGCTCTCGGATCTACACTAATAATTATTTAAATCTAACGAAAAACGCACAAATCATGTTGTCAATAAAATATCGACAAATAGATCGGCAATTTATACGCTACGAATAAATGATAAGTTTATACGGTATTTCTGAGAATCAGAATCGCAGTTTAGATATGAAATTATTTGACATTTGTACGTAGCATTTAATGAGTATCTTATATCACAGGTAAGTGACATGATAGTTACCAGCATAGCTGTGACAGGAGACTACGTTTGGACTGCAGGGTGGGATGGTTTTGTCAGGAGGTGGAAGATAGTAAGTGATAAGCTGGAGGCAGCGGGTGAAGTGAATCTCGGAGCTTGCGTTAATTCACTGTCTAGTAATTTGAATAATGTTTATGCTGCAATTGCAGATGGAAAGATAGTTTTGATGAATGCATAGTTAGAGAGTGCATAGTTAGAATGCATGATATAAAAAAGTTTTCTTTTTAATAATTTAGAACATACTTTGGGAGTAAACTGTAAACTGATTATTTTGTTACTGATACGAAATTAATAATATTGTTAGTACCACTCCCCGCGCACTAGGCAGCCTAGCTGCGCAACCAGTTATGGCAGCCAATCGACAGCCATTTGTGATCCTTTCGCCGAGCGGTATAATTCTATACCTATTTTAAAGATGTTCGTACATACCCAGACCGCTTTTTAACTACACGAGTTTGTACAAGCATGCTGTGCGTTACATAACTAAGTGCGTAAAAGAGACGGGTATAAATTTAAAGACACACTGTACGTTCCACCAAAATTGGAAGTAGCCCCAGGTCCCTCAAATAGGAGCTGATCATCAGCATCTTATAGGGATTTATTTGCGGACTCTTTTGTTAATGATTTGAATGGCAAAACAAATATGCATTGACTGCTAAAAGTGCGCGGAGACTGACAGCAACCACATTTGCCAACACTCGTTCTGGCAGCACGCAGCCAATGACCTGCCGTGCAACAGGCGCGTTGTAATGGCTACGAAGATTTCGGGGCTACTATGTGCGCTGGCTCCCTTTTTTTCCTACCTAAACTGATAGTCTCGAGAGGTTATATCAGCGTAACCTTAATTAGTAGGTGAGCTCACGGGGATCAAACCTGACGACGTTGCTAACACGAACCCTAGCAAGAGCCGTGCTTCGCAGAATCTACCACCGGATCGGAAACGCGACCCACTGAGAAGATCCGGCGAGAAACTCAATGGGCTGTGTCTGTGGGTTAATTTACTCGTCGAGCCCTTCGTCGCAAGCGATGGGTTCGACGAGAACGATGACCGGTGCTTGAGGTACCTAAAAGCAGCGTTAGTGACATCGACGTCCACTGCTTTCCATTCTGTCTGCAGGATCGGGCATGTAGTTACCAGCGGCCACGATTAGGGGGTTCTCGTGTCGTGCAGCATTGTCGAAGTGGCGCATCGATGCCGACTGTAGATACTTACTGATGGACTCTAAGTCCAAGTCGTCATGGAGGTCGACGTTCCTGACGAACCACGGGGCTCTGACGGCTATCCTGCAAAAACGGGATTGAATAATTTGGAGTGATTTTAAGATAGTGCGGGCCGAGTGAGCGAACACTACACTTGCATAGGTCATGACGGGGCGTATGCAAACTTTGTAGTGTCACCTTATTTCTAAGGGACAATTTACTTCGCCTGCAAATCATCGGGTAGAGGCGTCCTAGTATGAAGGTGGCACGGTCGCGTACCGTCTTTAAGTGGCGGCGGAATGTCTTCCCTCTGTCGAGGGTGACGCCTAAGTATTTGACCTTCGGGGCCCATGTTATGGGTTGATCGTACATCATGATTGGGCGAATGGCAGAGGCAGAGGTGTGAACGCGCCTAGTCGGGAGTGGGCTGGCTCCCATGCAACGCCTTATGTTCGTCTGGCTGCCGCAGGCCGTCCGCCTAGTGCACGGGGAGCTTTAAGTTCTAGACTCGACTATTTTCACACCACAGGAATTGTAATGTTAGTGAGAATATATTATATTTCATGATTTTTTAAATAAATTTTGTTGTAGGGCAATATTAAAAATTATTTGTATTGTTTTTATCCTTTAATTCGGATTTTTAGGATTTCTTTGGTTCCAATTTTGCAAATAAAAAACTGTTCTTCCTGGTTTACCATAAATAAAGGTAATTTCTTCTGACAAATTATAGTTTGAAATGCAAAATTATCTTCTACTAGAGTGGAACCAGAAAGATAGATTTGAAAACATGACCTTGAGAAATAGGACTTTTCACTTTTATCGCGGTAAAAGGGCTTTGGCGAAATGGATAAATCAGTTAAGATCTAGTTAACCTAATACAATACCAGGAAATGTTCCACAATTGGAGAATAACTAAAAAAATTTAATTAACAACAAAGCTGCATCATATTACAGTTATACCTTTGAATTTGATTATCTTTGTGTTGCCTTTTTTGTTGCTTAGATTGGTCAATAAGCTCAGTGATTACTGTGAGTAATTACCAGAACCCATAGATATCAACAAAGTAAATGTCATCACCCACGTTGGCATATGAGTTCTAAATCGTCTTTATAGTTCAATTGCTCCATCCTTCAAACTGAAACACATCACTTCAATGCAGAAATACACTGGTTGGTGGTACCTAGCCACATAGACTCTCAAGAAAGTGTCTAATTATCACCAGTAATCTGGTTGGTTTTTGTTACAAGATGTTTTTTCTCCACCCTGAAATTTTATTGCGAACATGTGTTAGGTACATGTATCATATGGAAAATTGGTACCTCGCTGTCAGATTTAAACATCAATCTAGACACTATAACTCAATATGATTACACCTTTGAGACAGGACGACTTCATATATTAGTTGTTTAGATTTTTCAGAGCAGTCGTGATCACTATAATGTATATCAAAAAACTCTACAAGGAACATATGAGTTGTCTATTATCAAAGGTGGCATTCTGTGCATTTGGACAAAAAAATGTTATTGATATGTCAATACAGATTGATTTGAATTTAATCGTCTCCTTCAAAGAATACGGTTCAAAACCTGCATTAAATAAAGGTTAATACTTAACCTGTTATTTATCTAAAATGTCGTTCAGAAGAGTTTTGTAACTGCCAATAGAATACAAAGTCAATAATTTGTTTTTCTGATTTACCAATAATTGTCCAAAAGTCACATTGCCGGCTTTGATAATAGTCGACTCATATATACAAACATGACTTTCGTATATATTAAATTTAATTCATCCTGAAATATTTACACAAATTTTCTATAAGTATAAGTAATACTAAATGTATAGCAATCTTAGGTATTTACAATCTGTTTTTTTTTAATATGGCTAAATTAAAAACAACAAACTGTTAACATAACTTTACTATGTACTGAATTCTTCTACATATGCCATATGTATTGGATAGAGTGATTATATTTAGATGATTATTTCAACATCACACAACTCGGATTCATCAGGCAGCTTTATAAGTTTGGGATCAATAAAGTTGGGACTGATCGGTGGAAGACCTGCTTTTTCACGACGTCTTAATTCCAAAAATGCTTCACGCTGAGCCCAGTCCCTCATGTGTACATCGGGAGAATAGGCCCAACAGACACCACCAAAAACAATACATAATGTTACAGAAAAGAAAAAGGTGGCGTGATGGGCATTAGTGTCTTCTTCTTTGCTCGTATAGTCAAAACCGTAGCTAACCCAGTTCTTATCTTCTGTTTTGGTCTCACAAGCAGTTGTGGCGGTGTCGCTGTTCTTTTTAGAGGTGGAAATATTCCGACTTACTTTGTTGAAATGATTCCAAACGCTTCTTTGCACTAAGGGCATATGGCGTAGTTTTATCAAAGCGGCCATTCTAAAGACTACTATCCTCAAATTCACTGATTGAACTGTTCTTATTACTTTTAAATTATATTTATCTGACAATACATATAATATTGGCCAATTGGTTATGAAATCAAGAAAATTTACTCTTTTTCCACGATTTGTTTACGGCCATTGATCACCAGACCTTTAGGTTTCTTATAGTTTTCAAAATGATCAAGGATTTTCACAGATGATTAAGGACACTACTTAATCTTTGTTCGGGTCTCAGATTAAGACACTAATTATTGCCTTGAACCACGCCGCAGTAGATTTGTCGTATTTTTTCTAAGTCCGTAGACATGCATAGACATAACATGTAGTTTTACGTTCTACAATAGTTTCATCTACGCCCTAAAGATCCCTTTAATGGGTATACTTAATACTTATTTTACTAATAGTACACAATTCAATTAAATAATACTATTTAATACGGCAACAATATGTACTATTAGTAACAATATGTAGCCATACGGATGGATGGAAACGAATGCCAGCTTTTTACAACGGAAATTGTAAATCTGTAATTGAAAAAAGACCACTTGATTCCTATCACATTCTGTGGGAGTTTGAATGTTTAAGTAGGTAATGGCTTGTAGGTACTTATTAACTCCATGGTAATGGCAGACAACACTTGTCACTTAAGTGAAGTGACCGCAGCGCACCTTTCTTGAGGTGCGCTGCGGTAGTGTGTTACGGACTTAAGAGTCAGCAAAACAATTAAAATAGATAGTAATAGTCTAAGAAAAACACGTACTCAAAACACGATAACATTCAGCATGCTAGAAATGGGCAGATGGCACTGTACTACGCCATATCTTTATGTTTTGCGGCAAACGACAACTTTATAAAATCAGTGTAGCAACTTTTAAAAATCATCATATCGTTTACTTGGCAAATTCGAAGGATGAACTTGTCTTAGATTTCACACATCTAAATTATATCATATTTGCACATAACAATATACCTACTTACTTCCCATTAAAGTATAAATTCTACAAATAAATAATACTCAACAATATTTAAAATAAAATGAGCCAAGAACGTTTATCGATAAAACCTGATACATTGAAATCTTTTGTACAGCACTAAAACCGCCATGTTTTGTGGTCAGATGACGTCACAGTGGCACGAATTTTTGTTGACATTTCATTTCCATAGGTTTCCTACTTCAGTGAGGTAGATATAATTAAATGTTAAAACGTGGTTAAAACAGTTGATTGTCTTCTGTTATGACAATTGACTTCTCATCTAGACACGGACAGTAAAACATATTAGGGTTATATAAACATAAAATATTGTAAATGTTTAATAGCGTAATGTTCGTAATTCAAATTAACCATGAAGTCAGTGTTTTAAAATAACTCCTCACTAGACTTGCGCAAAACATCACTTCCCAATGTAATGTGAGATGACATCACTTTTACAGATAGGTGATATTACTCGAAAACATTACACATCACTCTTAACATTACTCGGTGCGTTCAATAGATACTGTGACGACGAATACATTGTATCTATACACCCGAATCATTACCTAAGTGATGTGTTGATACACATCACTTAGGTAATGATTGATTCGGGTGTGTCATTACAGTAGTGTATTACAATACAAAGTATGAACTTTGTATTGTAATACACTGTTATAATAATTGACAGAGATTGACTTACTTAATAATATAATAATTATATTTTTTACTTAATATAATTTATTGTGGGATGAACGGATTTCATATGGCGACTTAGACTGCAAATTGAGCTCGACAATAATGTTAATATACGAGAGCAGTAGATGCATTGTTTCGGCGCGATATCCTCAAAGTGCATCCAAGGAGGACTGTACTTTCATTTAGACGCCGTTATTTTTTTCACTTATTAAACACGCATTAAAACAAATAATAAAACTATCTTCAAACAAGTGCTTAAGTAATTCAAATCAAACACAAAAATTAATATGAAATATTACTAAACAATTACGAGCGACTAGCGATTTTACAAAAGTTGCGAATAAAAAATTAAGTAAGTACTTGCGGGGAGCTACCGGCTGGCCGCATGAAAAATATAAACACAAATACCTATATTAAAATTCAGACGTACCATAGGTATAAAAATGTACTTTTTTTTTTTTTTTTTTTTTTTTTTTTTTTTTTTTTTTTTTTTTTTTTTTTTTTTTCGGGTAGAGGGCCGAACCTCCTACGAGGTCCCCGCGCAAAAGGGGCGCGCGGGGTATGTGAGACTCAACGATCTGCATGGTGTTGTGAGCAGACCGCGGGCCCAAGGATTTTAGAGCCCACCCACTAAACGACTCCTCTGCACTCTTACACCCGACGTCCGATCCCCTCCGAGGTCAGAACCCGGATGAGGTAGGGGGGCTACCGCGGTCAACACTACAACCAGACGGCGCGGCTCACCCCAAGGACGCCCAGCCGACGGAAAAATAAAAATGTACCTAGCGGCCAGGACATACGGTTCAAAATCACTAGGAATAATTCCGTGTCGCTTGCTCATTTATTTTGCGTCGATCGGTCTGTCTCGCTCGCTCGGTTCCGTTCATGTATTAAGCAACATTACACGACAAAGAAAGAAACATGTTGGGTGATAGTGTGATGTTTGTTTCCTTCGCGTAATGTGTGATGTTGCATTACATCGTAGAGTAATATTACCCGAGTAATATCACTCGCATTACTTACACATGTCTACTCCTCACCTCCAGAGCCCAGCCCCTCAAATAGAACCGTTTAGGATGTTCAAACACTAAAACTGTGTTATTAAACAGTGAAAAAAACAAAAATATCTCTACGGACATTAAAGTATATTAATTATGGTATAAATACAATACATTATTAAACGGGATTTTATGACCTGATAACTAAGACCTATAAGTCATGTCTTATTTTAATTTATATTCTTATTTTTATGAAAAATGTTAATATGGAGTGAAATGAAATGAAATTGTCGGAGTTTGAATATGAAAGTAATGGCAGGCAACACTTGACACATGTAAGGTTACAGATTTCGAATATTGGAATGCGTACCGTATATAAATGTTTAAAACAAATAATTGTCCTCTCTTCAGTGAAGACAATGACTTCTCATCTAGACACGGTCAGAGCAACATTTAAGAGTTTTATAAAAATTAAATATTATATTGGTGTTATAGTGTACAAAGTATTTGCAATATAATTATATTAACCATGAAGCAGAGCGTTTTTAAATAGCCCCTCATCACCTACAGAACCCAGTCCCCTCAAATTTAACCGTCCAACAGAAATGAAATGAAATGAGGATGATTAATTTGAGGCCTTAATCAACTGGGATGAAATTAAATTAAATGAGATGAGATGAAATATAATCTAAGTAAAATGGTGGCGATATTAAGCAGTTAATAAACCACCGCTATGACACATTTGAACCTGAAGAAACACTAAACAGACAAAATAAAACAAATCACACAACTTCAGACCTCGCGTTCCCGCTAAAAAGTCCATGGTAAAACATGCAAACACTTCTCCATAGATAATACACTTGCACTCATAGATTATACGCTTATTATATTCGAGCTTGCACTTCGCTAGAAGTAATAGTCATAGATTATACACTTAATATATTAGAGAGTAATAGTGTTCTGTGCACTTCTCTGAACGCTTCTTTCAATTTTCAACTAAGTTTTCAATTGCCATTTACCTACGTTTTTCAAACCTATCCAGTAGGTTTAAATAGCATTAACACACCTTTTCGATACACAAGTAGTGCAAAATAATGGTTGTAAGGCAGTATAATGAAGAAATTAAATATTTGGAAAAAATTAATCCATATTGTTGGAGAATTAAAAAAGGCTTCCAACCAAATATGAATGTTGAAGGAGTGTTTTACGTTAACAGTACACTTGAGAAACTAATGTTGGAGGAGCTTAGGAATTGTTGTAGACCTGGTATGTCAGGTGGATTCCTTCCTGGTGTAAAACAGATAGCTAATGTTGCAGCTTTACCGGGAATTGTAGGCCGGTCAGTGGGATTGCCTGATGTTCATTCTGGATATGGGTTCGCTATAGGTGAGTAATAAAAAAATATATTATGCAATTATTAGAATTATACTATACTATAATATATAGAAAATAATATTATTTTTTTTAAATTGAAATATTCAACTTTAAAATGGATGCTACAATGAAAAATCAATTCAATTTTCTACTACTAGGAAATATGGCAGCTTTTGATATGGATGATCCCAAATCTATAGTATCTCCAGGAGGCGTAGGATTCGATATAAACTGTGGTGTTCGTTTATTGAGAACAAATTTACATGAGAAGGATGTTCTACCTATTAAGGTAATATTTTCTATTTTAACCATAAAATTATATTCAATAAAAGAAGTAACACTTTATTTAATTAAATTTTTTATCTAGGAACAATTAGCTCAGAGCTTGTTTGACCATATACCTGTTGGAGTTGGCTCCAAGGGTATTATTCCAATGAATGCACGTGATTTGGAAGAAGCATTAGAAATGGGTATGGACTGGTCTCTAAGGGAAGGTTATGTTTGGGCCGAAGATAAGGAACACTGTGAAGAATATGGAAGAATGTTGAATGCTGATCCATCAAAAGTCAGTCTCAGAGCAAAGAAAAGAGGTCTACCTCAACTGGGCACACTAGGAGCTGGAAATCATTATGCAGAGATTCAAGTTGTTGATGAAATATTTGATAAATATGCTGCTGGAAAAATGGGTATTGAAAGTATTGGTCAAGTTTGTGTGATGATTCACTCTGGAAGTCGTGGTTTTGGGCATCAAGTAGCAACTGATGCTTTAGTGCAAATGGAGAAAGCTATGAAGAGAGATAACATAGAAACTAATGATAGACAACTTGCATGTGCCAGGATAAAATCTGTTGAAGGTCAAGATTATCTTAAAGCTATGTCTGCTGCTGCCAATTTTGCTTGGGTGAACCGTAGCTCAATGACATTCTTGACCCGTCAAGCTTTTGCGAAGCAATTTAAAATGGCACCTGATGATCTTGACATGCATGTCATATATGATGTGTCTCATAATATTGCCAAGGTTGAAGAACATGTAGTAGATGGGAAATTGAAAACTCTACTAGTACATAGGAAGGTAGGGTGAATTTAGATTCTACAATTCATCCAATATTAAGGCTGAATAATATTTTTTAAATTTTATATTTCATTACAGGGCTCAACTAGAGCATTCCCACCAAATCATCCATTAATACCTGTGGATTATCAACTAACTGGTCAGCCTGTACTTATTGGTGGTACAATGGGAACCTGCAGTTATGTACTAACTGGTACTCATCAAGGAATGACAGAAACGTTTGGATCCACATGCCATGGTGCTGTAAGTATAGCTTTCATCAGATTGCTTATCTTTAGTGTTGCCAGTGAAAATGGATAAAACTAAGGTCCACATGACAGTAAATAGTTAGCGACACTGGAGTAAGCATTATCAAAACCAAGAGTTTGGTCGGCCTGTTCTCCTCTGAAAGAATGTAATATTTAATATTGTTATTTAGTTATTAAAAAAATACTTTATTCTAGTTTGTATGTGGTAACAAGATACTGTGCATGTAATCAGTGATTCCAGGTTGCAGGAATTGAGTGCTCTGTTGTTGGTAGTACAGTGAAAAAAAATTAAGGCTATAATTTAAAAAAATCCTTACAGTTTAGCAGTACTACATCCAATAAATAACAATTAATAGGTGTGAGGACCCATTACTGCAAATGAAACAAAAGAATCTCAGAAAAAAGTGGATATATTGTCAATTTATGGATTGCAACTAAAAAAAACCCAAGATTTTTTTCTCACTACTGATTTTTTTTCTGTTACAGGGTCGAGCTCTGTCTAGAGCCAAGTCTAGAAGAAACATAGACTACAAAGAAGTTCTAAACAAACTTGAAACTATGGGTATTTCCATTAGAGTTGCATCTCCAAAACTAGTAATGGAAGAGGCACCAGAGTCATACAAGAATGTAACAGATGTCGTAGATACATGTCATGCTGCTGGTATTAGCAAAAAAACTGTTAAATTAAGACCAATTGCAGTTATAAAAGGATGAACTCACTTTCCTAATGTGATTATTAATTATCATTCTTTTTAAAAACTGTTAAGACAGTTCATATATTGATTGAATTATCTAATTATACTATAATAATATGTAATGGATTTCCTAAAAACTTGTGAAGAATTTGTAAAGTACAACAACAAATCAGTTGAAATAAGCACCATGAAAAAATTTATTCCTAATAATAAAATTTCGTCTGTTTGTATTTAAAACATGCAGTTTTTCTATTTCATTCATGTTTTTCAAAATCACAAATACAAATGTTAAAACCTTAATCTGAAATATTGCTATACGATTAACTACACCAGACCTTGGAACTCATATATCTAGGTGGGTGGCGGTATTTACGATGTAGATGTCTATGGGCTTCGGTAACCACTTAACACCAGGTGGACTGAGCTCGTCTACCCATCTATGCAATAAAAAAAATTAAATATTTAGTTTGCTGGAGCTTCTTAAAAAATAAAATACAAAAATCACTTCGAATTGCAGATTTATATTCTATGTTAAAGGGCTTATTTAATTTTCCTGTAAGGAAACAAAATTGTATAATAATAAACGCTTTTATTTAATGATCACAACATTGTTATAACAGAGCTATAAATAAATTAATACTTTTTTAAAATATAAACTAGCTTTGGAGGTATATTTATTTTCTAATGACTAACAATAGTTGATTTAACAACAGCATACTACATAGATTTTAATTTGTCTGCAATAATCACTAGTAGGGCGGTTCCGAGGAAAAAAAGTCCCGGCGGCAAAACTGCAGTAGTTCTATCTGATTCTTCTGTAAAAGAAAGTTTTATCAATAATAATCACCTCTTAAAGATCTTTTCTCTTTAGAAAACTGGATTTGTTTTTTTTACCATTATGCAAGAAACCAAAGGCTCCTACGCATTCTTTATTTTCTCAACTACAATATAAAATAAAGTAGTATTTCTATATACTTTCAGTGTGTTGTGCATACTTGCTAGCTTGGGCTACGGCCGATTTCCAGGTTACCAGGTGTTAAACGTATACAAGAACTGTTTTTTTTCAATCATAAGCCTTGGGGTTCATTTACAGATGTTTCAAAGATTAATGTAAATTTTAACTTTTCGTCATCAGTAACGTTTGCCAAACACTTTAAATTCCCCAAAAAAGTATAACAATTTTACTTAAATTCTTTGTTTTGTTTTTATATTACTCAATACCTATTGTAAGATGGCAGATCAAACAATTATATGACCCTGAGTATGAATTGAGCGCGAGGACATGATTTTATAAGTAGTTTAGTTTAATTAATATACTATGATATTGATGCGCGTCACGCTCCTTCCTACACTTACTGCTCTATGCGGTAGTGCACGTAATTTTCTGTTTAGTATTTTGTAATACTTGTCTGGTTAATTGATCGTTTAGTAGTGGACAAGTTCACGGCCCACCTAGTGTTAAGCGATTATCGAAGCCCATAGGTATGACGTTAAAAGCCGCCAACCTCTAGATGTGCGGTTGAAATCTCAATTGTATTGTATTACGGTTGTCCTGCCCTAAAAGCCGGAACGCAGGACTGCTTCGTGACAGAACTCGACAGGATGGTAATGCTCACCCATGCGGGTAGTTCTAGTAGTAAAATTTGATATTCGTCGACCTGTTATTAATATATTATTGAAATAGAAAAATATTCGTGATAAGGATCCTCATTTTTATTTTGTGCAGTTTTAAAACCTTGTTCGATAAATACGATGTTTCACAAGAAAATAGCATTTTAGCTTCTGTTTCGGATAAATAGATAAGATAATTTTATTTTGATAATTCCGATAATTTTGTTAGTCACATAATAAGTAAGTAGAAGAAGAAATTACCTGCGTTGACATGTTCATTTTTAGTATCGGTCCATCCCATGCATTTATTCAAGGCTTCTTCCCAACGAACTCGCCGCATTTCTCGTTCTGCAGAAAATAATTATCGTGATAATTTGATTTTCAAATGCATTTTTTTTCTGGTAATAATAGCATAAAGTCCAATGCCTAGGTATTTCAATTTTTCATATTGTTTGTACTACGTTTTTGAGATTTGATTACCTTCATTGGTAAGAGCCGGCAGGAATGTATCGGCCGGTGGGCTGGGTATTGTCGTGGGCCACACACGCATTGCGCGACCTGCGACAATGGCCGCCCCCAGGGCTGTACTTTCCATCATGAGGGGACGAATCTGTAACACCGACAAAAAATTAAATAAAGGCAGACGTTTTCAGCCTGAAGAAAAAAATCTGGATTAGGTAATAAGAACAAGAGAAACTATAGTAGGAATGTAAATAATACAGTATGTATTACATTTTGAATTGAGTGATAGTGAGCTAAAAGACGAATAATTAATTAATGGAGAGCCGAAGACCGGGTTCAGTGGTGTGTATTGGGAGAGGCCTATGGCCAACAGTGGATGACTGTGGGCTGATGATGTGTGAACACATCATCAGTAATCCATTAAAAAAATACCTTAAAATACGAAATGCAATATATTTAAAGATAGCTCGCGTCTTTCTAATTATTATCGAAATATCTCTTACTACTACTATTATCATCAGCCTATAGCAGTCCACTGCTGGATATAGGCCTTTCCAATCGCACGCCACTGAGCACAATACTCGGCTTTCCTTATCCAGCTCTTGCCAGCATATATATATTTATTTTTTAATATTCAACACATATAACTACATCATATAGGTACTATATTATTATATGGATTTCAAAATTAAGTCTGCGTGTTTTTTTATTATTATAATTAAACACTTGAATGACAATGTAAAAAGTGTCACAGTTATATCCGATCCTCACGGCCGAGTGGCGGCGGAGGCAGAATGCATCAATATTAAATATAGCAAAATTAAATATCAGCAGCTGTTTTTTAAATTACCGGAAACGTAAGTATGTGAAGCTGTTTCGTGGACTAGTGGGCGGGAATGAGAAGCGCGAAGTAATATGAGTATTTTATTTTACTAATTAAGTTGTTATTTGTTCAGGTTTAAGTGGTGGTTAGTTAGTGCTGGCTTTTTAATAGTATAAGTCAAACGGCTATTTCATTTTGTTAATGTCATTTGTTAGGGCTTTGAAATTTTGCTTTTATCACGTTGATTTATAACAATGTCTAATTAATACCAACTGTTTGTTATAAAATAATAAAAATTGGTAGACTGAACGTGTGATATGATTTAATGACACGTAATACTTACGGCAGAACACCAGCCAGATGGTCAGATATAGCAAGAGAAGCACTTGGTAGTCTGTACCATGCAGCCCATGCCACCCATGATCGAGCACAGTGGAAGAACGTCACATGTGGTCGCGATCCTCAGTAGTGAGGGAACGATATATAGAAGAAGAACACTTACGACTGGTATACCCAGTAAATCAGCCTGCATCTGCATCAGAACTGAGTTCTGCGCCATCCCTCCGTCGGCGAGGAGTTGCCTCAGGGGCGCGCAGTCTGCAGCCATCGCGTCCGCCACGGCGCGCGTCTGGTGACACACGGCCTCCAGCGCGGCCCTGACAATATGCTGACGTCGAGTCCTTTCGCTCAAACCGCACATCACTCTGAAAATATGTCGGTAATGTTTTGATGCTTTAAAAACTGATTTTTGATCCTGGTTCGGTAGAAACAAAATTGTTTAGACCTCTGTACAACTAACGAATCTGTTTTCAAATGAAAATTTAAACATATGTGTGTTGCCACAAGTTAAATGGCAGAAATAGACAGGGTGGTTGTACCACCCGTGCGGACTCACAAAACATCTTACGACCAGTGACTACGCAAATTATAGTTTTGCGGGTTTGATTTTTATTACACGATGTTATTCCTTAGCCGCGGAAGTCAATCGTGAACACGTTACAACACGAACAGCGTTAAGTACGTATTTCATTACAAAAATTGGTACCTTGGCGAACTGGGTTGCATCGCTAGATAAGAATGCACCGAACGTCTTATCCTTTAGGCTACGACGACTTTATTACTATAATTTTATGTAAATTAATGCAACTTGCCCCCTGGCGTCTTTTCTCCAATATGGCGAATAAAGGCCATTAAATGCAGGTACAAAACTAATACTGCCTTCATCTCCATCACCGACCTGAGCTGCCAGGGCTTCGGAATCTTTCACTTCACTTATGATCCCCAAGCTATCACGAAGCCACTGTAATGTGTCCCCTACATACATATTACTTATTATTGAAAATTAATAATATATTTTCTATTAGAAATAAGCAATTACTACGATTTTGGCATATTTTTCATTATCTTTAAATTCTATTCTACAGTTTTTAAATGATTTCAGATGAACAGGTGGATCTTACTGTAGTGTCAAGTATCATATTAAGACATGGCCTAGAGTTCTTATCCTACCTAATGCCTACCCAACCTTCCGTGGTCGCTAGCGGTACTCATCTTATGATTTCCATGATTTGCAGTAATCACTTAAAACTTGGTGGACTGTATACCAGTCTATGCAATTAAATATGTATGATGTACCAAAATATATGACACATGAGTCACGAGAGAGAGAGAGTGAATTATTCCAGATAGTCTGTGTCACAATTACGGCACAATCGTATTTATAGTAAAAACCAAAACTATAACTATAACTTGTAGTCAATAATAATTTGCGCAGGAGTTGCCGCCCCCTTTCAACATGTCCTCCGCCTGAAGAACAATAGATCAAAGCGTGGCCATCTTGTGTCTTTACGACTTCGACAAATAAGATGCGCCGGCGACATGTTGCAGGGGGCGTGGTTTAACAGTCTGCACACGGCACTCGGATCACCTGATGTGACGTAAAATCGTATGATTTCGGTGTTGCGTTGAGATGTGCGAGTTGACTTGCTCACTCGCCACAAGAGTATTCTTTATTGTACACCAAAAAAATAAATAAACAACGCGATACATTAAATACAAAAAGTACGATTGGCGGTCTTATCGCTAAGAGCGATCTCTTGCAGATAGCAGAGTAGAGGGGTCATTTAAATCGAAGCATCTAATGTCTAAATGTTTGAAATTTGGTTTTCGTGAGTATGTATTGCTTTCCATTTGTATATTTACCGGCTATAGCTACAGATCCTTCTAATGCGTATGCTGGTGGCGAGTCAGGTCCCATTTTGTAAGCAACCGTAGTTAGAAGTCCGTGCTGCGAATGAACAATTGAATCGCCTATAAGCAAGCAGAAAATCAAATTAAATTTTACCTCTTGGGTCGGAGATCACCTCATACGCACAATTGGAAATTCAGCCTGTATGAATTGCTCATGTTATTATATGAGACGGCTCATCATTAAAAGCAGAATGATGAATCCGTGCGGGCTTGCTTTTTATTTGCGTATATAACTGCCAGTAGCCTCAAGGGGTTATTCTAGCGTCACCTTGATCAGTGGGCGAGTTTTAAGCCTGACAGAATTTACTAACATCTGCCCTAGCTTGAGTGTTTCTCTAAGTATACCACCGAATCGGAATCGCCACCTACGGAGAAGATCCAGCAAGAAATTACGTAGCTAGTGTCTGTGCGTTAAGTTTCGGTTCTCAACGCAAAGCATTCGATGAGTCCGACGAGACTGGTGACCGGTAGCGAGTATTTAATTTGAAGTAACCGTGATAAGAGAATCATCAAGTCGCGCGACTTCTTTGAAGAAGGGCTGCAGACTTGCAGTATATCCCGATGATAGTAAAAACTGTCATAAATCTCTGCCTATTTACGCCGATAACAATTGAAATATAAAAAAAATTGAATATATTTCTCAATAAATTGATAATGTCTCCTTTGTCAAAAAAGTGACTGTTTTAATGTTTTGCCACGATACACTCAAACATTATATTTTTCTATTACATATTTGAAAGTTTATGCTGAAGCTCACATCACCTTTCAAAAGACTATTCAATCGTTTCATATCTGAAATTAATAATTGGGATATTTATAATATTTCATTGATATTTATGATATTTCGATGCCTCCAATGAACACTACGCTAACCCCAAATTCGTAGGTTTACAGGAGGAGCGTTTAAACGAAAAAAGTTGATAAAATCTTTATTATTGCAGATATATTTATGGTTT
Organism: Bombyx mori; assembly: GCF_030269925.1. NCBI lineage: Eukaryota > Metazoa > Arthropoda > Insecta > Lepidoptera > Bombycidae > Bombyx > Bombyx mori. The sequence continues at coordinate 8,690,641 of NC_085116.1, read as the reverse complement.
TTTTGTGTAACTAGGTGATTTACTCTTGCTTCGAACCCCATCAATAATGATTAATTGTAATACTTTTAACATAGTGAAGCGATTTGCGTGAAAAGCGAAAATTTAAAAATTTTCAATTAGAGTAGTGTTCATTGGAGGCATCGATTTATAATAAAATTAATAATAATTAATAATAATGAGATAGTAGTATAAGTTAAGAAAGTAGTAAAAGTCTTTACAGGTGGTAGGACCTCTTGTGAGTCCGCATGGGTAGGTACCACCACCCTGCTTATTTCTGCCGTGAAGCAGTAATGCATTTCAATTTGAAGGGTGGGGCAGCCGTTGTAACTATACTTGAGACCTTAGAACTTATATCTCAATGTGGGTGGCGCATTTACGTTGTAGATGTCTATGGGCTCCAGTAACCACTTAACACCAGGTTGGCTGTGAGATCGTCCACCCATCTAAGCAATAAAAAAAAGTTTACATTTACCTGTATTATACAACAAAAAACATCCAGTTCCAAAAGTACATTTGACTTGGCCAAATCTCATACATCCCTGTCCAACTAATGCTGCTTGTTGATCTCCTAAACACTAAAATTTCAATTAATAATGTAATAAAATCACTGAGAGTCTACAATCGGCACAAAATGTTTTAAACTAATTTTACCCCTGCTATTGGAACTCCCAAAAGAGAACCAACAGATATGTAGCCATAGATCTCTGCAGAGCTTTTTATCTTTGGTAAAATTTCAATGGGTACATCAAAAAAACGCAGTAGTCTTTTATCCCATTGTAAAGTCCTAAGTGACATAAGCTGTGTGCGTGAAGCATTTGTGACATCTGTTATATGGACTCCTCCATGGACACCACCAGTAAGATTCTGAAATAATATTTGTCTACATTCACGTATTCATTTATCAACATATGTTTATGTTCTATCATTTACTACATAATTATAATCTTATATCATATAGTAATTGAATATACATATTGATTGTAATACATTACCCATATTAACCAAGAGTCTACTGTTCCTGCTAGGCATTTATTAGAAGCAATAGCATCTTTGACAGCAATCACATTTTTTAACAGCCATCTAAGTTTCACAGAAGAAAAGTATGTAGACAGTGGTAAGCCACTTGCTTGTGTTACAGCATTAACACTTTGTGTTCCCTTTTGTTTTGTCAGTTCATCAACTATTTTTGATGTCCTTACATCTAACCACACTGTAAATGTATAAAATTTCAAAATAGATGGAGTAAATAGAAACTTTCAATTAAATTTCTAAAATATCGTATTAAAAAGAGTGATTTAGGTATTTACCTATTGCACTATACAAAGGTTGACCTGTCATAGAATTCCACACAATTGTAGTTTCCCTTTGATTTGTTATGCCAATACCAACAACATCTGCTGGGTTAATATCAAGTTTTCGTAAATTATCCACAGTTACCTGGAAAATGAATTGACATTAAGTAGATTTTAATACATTAAAATTCTTAACAATACAGTTGTAATTATTTTTATACTGTTTTAATTTCACAGCAATTGGAAACAGGTAGCAACTTAGTTTCAAATTTTTTAGAATGAAGTATTTGGTTATAATGTTAGCCAAAATGGTAGAAAATTTTATGAAATTATGGCTTAATCTTATTTCCTTAATTTATATTCAAATGTAGGCAATAATGAACAACACTACATTTAAAATGTGTAAGATTCTAAGAAAATACTCTTTACTTATTAGTATTAGGTACTCCAGAAAATAATACTGTTAAGGAATAACAAAACAATAGCTTTAATGAATGCAAGCCTATTTTGACTGTAAATTTGAGCTGAGTTGAATTGGTTGTAACAGTTTTATTTTAAATTTTAATGTGTTTACCTCTATACATTCATTTACCGCATTTAATATTTCCAGTGGATCCTGTTCAACCCATCCTTCTTGCGGACTAAATCTCTTTAAAGAAATTTGATGATATGTGAGTACTTCTGACGTCTTTGCTGCAAAAACCTAAGAAGATTAAAATCTTGTTACATGAAGGAAAAGTGTTTCAAAACAGTAGTTATGTATTGTATGCATGTATGTTTTTAAATTCAATGATCACAAAGTATGAGAATTATAAGTAATAATAGATCATTTAGCTATTAATCAGAACTGAAGATGCGGCAACTTTAAGCTAAGCAATCACTTTCCAATTGTGCATTGCTAGAAGTCATGTATCTCTATATTATCTACCTGCTAATTTAATACTCTCTTGTAATTTTCATATTGATATCCCGTTTATAAGTTAAGCTAAATGAAATTACGACGTAGGTGTATCTTATATTGATCCCTAGGGGTATAAAGGCATGAAGGAAAAAAGAGTTTTTACCATAAATTTTACGTTTGAAGTTCCCTCATCGATAGCACCAATTAAAGGGCCGAACCTCCCAAATTCAGTCATATTATTAAAAATAAACTAAACACTGCATTGTACGGTAATTGAAATTAATGATTTATAATTTATCCACTATTTTCTTTTACGAAAAATCTAAAATCATTCAAAAAATTGTGAACATGCAAGATTACATTACATACCGTACACATAGATTTACCAATCAGCTGATTAGAATAGTAGTTCCATTTTTCTAAAGGAAGAGGCGAAGGTGGCACACTATTCTGCCTATTCTTTGAATATTCTGTTGTATGAAAAATGATATGGACCAAAATCAAATGAAGTTGATTAATATGAGACGTTCATGAATTGATATTAAATTAAATAAAACGAAGTGATATGGGATGAATGATCATCCTATATCATCTCGTTTCATTTAATCTCATTCCAATTAATTACAGTGTCAGTGTGTAAATCAACTAGAGCTATCATTTTTCACCTAACAATATAAAAAAGGCCCGGGTGTATGTGTAAAGATTTTCCAAAAAGTCCACTAAAAAGTCTCAGTAAATGACCACCGTCTTGTCTCGTCTCATTTCATTTCATTTCATACCGTGTTTCATATTAATCAACTTCTTTTCATTTCATTCCATATTATCATTTTTCATAAAAATTAAGAATCTATATTAAAATAAGACTTAACCTAAAGGTCTTAGTTACCGGGTCATAAAATCCTTTAAAAAATAGGTCATTTATACCAAATATATTAAGTGTATAATCTATGATTTATACTTGTGGAAGGGAGTAGGTAAATAAAAATAAACATTATTTAGCTGCAAATTTGTCTGTTTCACACATAGAGAGCGTACCATGATATCTGAAATGCAATTAGTCGTCAGCATAAATGATACAATATTGCATACACTGACCAATGAAATCAAATCAGGCCAAAATAATGTAAACGCCTTACAAGAATTTCAAAAAGATGTCAATTTATTACTTACGAAGATGATAGGAGATCTTCTTCACTCAGGTTAGCATAATATGGCTTAAAAACCCTAGTTTATTTTAAAATGAATACAAAATTAATTGCGATTTAAGAACATCAAATTATTACATTTTACTGATAGTAGGCCCCATTATTCTAAATATTTTTATGTAGTGCTACAGTAGTAATTAATTAGCAGGTCGGCTGAGAGCTGAGCTATCCATATAAAGAAATTAATAAAGCACTTGATACGTGAAAAGCCTGTGAAATTCTATTTTGTATGAAGCGCACAGTTGATTCCATTAATCTAAGTATTTATTTGAAGAGTATTAATGAGAATACTATATGATAACTGAATGTTACAGGTAACAATGAAATGGTTGAAGATGAATACTGCTCAACTGATGATGACCAACCACCTATAAGCCCTAAAAAAACTAGAAAATAAAATTTAGTACAAACCAATTTTGAATAAAACATAACCTGTTTTATTTACATCACACTATCTTGATTGTTTTTCGGGATAAATGGCAAGCTACCAGGGTCATAGTTACTGACATAAGACTAAGCTTTTGCTACTAAAATAATTAAAATTTAATTTAAAACTAAAGCATTTATCCAAAATATGCTTGAACAAATTTCAAGCATATTTTGCCAATTATTTTTATCCAATTATTCAATATCCAATTATTTTTTCCCTAATGAGAAATGAGATAAATTTTTTGTAGGTGACTTTTTGTAACAAACAAAATTTTAACAAAAAAACACTGGTCAACAAATTAAAATGAGAATATCATCAATGAAATCAGTTAAATATGCTTTATTAAGGATAACAAAAGATCTAATCTTGTTAAAATTTAAATGGGACCACATGAGAAGTATCAGAAGTTCATTTAGAAAAAAGTTCTGAGCACACAAAAAAATATTTGATAACCTTCTTTTTTGAGGTTGGTTAACAATTGTCTACATGGTCTCTATAGTTGTTTCAGGGTGCTATGAAAGTAATTTGTTTTTGATAAATAAGCCTGATACTGGATTCCATACATTTAATGACCTGAAGTCATCACACCTTTTGAAGTTTTTATAAATACATGTGACTTGTGAAGTTCAACTAAGAGGGTCCAAAAGATAAAAGATTAACTTCTCTCTAAAATTAATGAAACCCAATCAATAAAATGACTGCATATAATTTTAAATTTTTCATATAATAAATACATTGTAATATAAAATGATTTAGCTTAAATGAATGTTATCCATGCAATCAAGTGTCTTTTATCAGATGGACTTCAGATTTTGTGCAGTTGTTGCTTACTATGTTTTCATTAAAGCAGTCTACACCTGTCGTAGTAGTTTTAATAGATTAATGTTTTCTTCATAGATTTAGATAACTAAACAACAACAACACAGAGCACGGTATGTTGTATTATATATTTAAAAGTCATGAACTGTCATAAGTGAAGTCGTCGTGGCCTAAAGGATAAGACGTCCGGTGCATTCGTGTTGAAGCGATGCGACGGACCCCTCCCGACTAGGCGCGTCAACACCTCCGCCCCCGCCATTCGCCCAATCACGATGTTCGACCAGCCCATACCGTGGGCCCCGAAGGTCAAATATTTAGGCGTCACCCTCGACAGTAGGATGACATTCCGCCCTCACATCAAGACGGTACGCGACCGTGCCGCCTTCATTCTAGGACGTCTCTACCCGATGATATGTAGGCGAAGTAAAATGTCCCTTAGAAATAAGGTGACACTCTACAAAACTTGATACGCCCCGTCATGACCTATGCAAGTGTAGTGTTCGCTCACGCGGCCCGCATACACTTAAAATCATTTCAAATTATTTAATCCCGTTTTTGCAGGATAGCCGTCAGAGCCCCGTGGTTCGTCAGGAACGTCGACCTCCATGACGACCTGGACTTAGAGTCCATCAGTAAGTATCTACAGTCGGTGTCGATGCGCCACTTCGATAAAGCGGCACGACATGAGAACCCTCTCATCGTGGCCGCCGGTAACTACATTCCCGATCCTGCGGACAGAATGGAAAGCAGTCGACGTCGCCCAAAACACGTCATCTCGGATCCTCCCGATCCACTAACGGTGCTTCTAGGTACCTCAAGCACCGGTCACCGTTCTCGGCGAACCCGTCGCTTGCGACGAAGGGCTCGACGAGTAAATTAACTCTTAGACACAGCCCACTGAGTTTCTCGCCGGATCTTCTCAGTGGGTCGCGATCCGGTGGTAGATTCTGCGAAGGATGGCTCTTGCTAGGGTTCGTGTTAGCAACGTCACCAGGTTTGAGCCCCGTGAGCTCACCTAATAAAGTTAGGGTTACGCTGACATAGCCCCTAGGGCTATCAGCTTAGGTAGGAAAAAAAAAAAAAAAAAATGCGACTGTGTTCGAATCCCGCGGGCGGGTACCAATTTTTCTAATGGAATAAGTACTCAACAAAAGTTGTTGACAAGATGTACCTTTATACTATTTATTTTGACATTTATTGATAAATTTGCTAACTGTTCATAAATGAAGGACTTTTTTTTTATTGCTTAAATGGGTGGACGAGCTCACAGCCCACCTGATCTTAAGTGGTTACTGGAGCCCATAGTCATCTACAACGTAGACGCGCCACCCACCTTGAGATACAAGTTCTAAAGTCTCAGTATAGTTACTACGGCTACCCCACCCTTCAAACCGAAACGCATTATTACTGCTTCACGGCAGAAATAAGCAGGGCGGTGGTACCTATCCGCGCGGACTCACAAGTGGTCCTACCACCAGTAATTACGCAAATTATAATTTTGCGGGTTTGATTTTTATTACACGATGTTATTCCTTCACCGTGGAAGTCAATCGTGAACATTGAAGTTATTTAGAAGAACTCGCGCCCTCTCACCAAGCTTATTGGCAACTAGCTAGGACTCTCAAATCCGGAATTACCGCTACTATGCCCCCCCTCGTACGCCCTTCAGGCCAACCACCGGCTTTCGATGACGATGACAAGGCTGAGCTGCTGGCCGATGCACTGCAAGAGCAGTGCACACACGCAACACGCGGACCCCGAACACACCGAGTTAGTCGACAGGGAGGTCGAGCGCAGAGCTTCCCTGCCGTCCTCGGACGCGTTACCCTCCATTACCACTGACGAAGTTAAGAGACGCGATCCAATACCTCCAACCTAAGAAGGCACCCGGCTCCGACGGCATCCGCAACCGCGCGCTAAAACTCTTACCAGTCCAACTGATAGCAATGTTGGCTACCATTTTAAATGCCGCTATGACGCACTGCATCTTTCCCGCGGTGTAGAAAGAAGCGGACGTTATCGGTATACATAAGCCGGGCAACCGAAAAACGAAACCGCTAGTTACCGTCCGATTAGTCTCCTCCCGACGATAGGCAAAATTTACGAACGGCTCCTTCGGAAACGCCTCTGGGACTTCGTTTCCGCGAATAAAATTCTTATAGACGAGCAGTTTGGATTCCGCGCTAAACACTCGTGCGTACAACAAGTGCACCGCCTCACTGAGCACATCCTAATAGGGCTAAATAGGCGTAAACAAATCCCGACCGGCGCCCTCTTCTTCGATATCGCGAAGGCGTTCGACAAAGTCTGGCATAACGGTTTGATCTACAAACTGTACAACATGGGTGTGTCAGACAGACTCGTGCTCATCATACGAGACTTCTTGTCGAACCGTTCGTTTCGATATCGAGTAGAGGGAACTCGCTCTCGTCCCCGTCATCTGACTGCCGTAGTCCCGCAAGGCTCTGCGCTCTCCCCGTTATTATTTAGTTTGTATATCAATGATATACCCCGGTCTCCGGAGACCCATCTAGCGCTCTTCACCGATGACACGGTTATCTACTATTCGTGTAGGAAGATGTCGTTGCTTCATCGGCGACTCCAGATCGCAGTAGCCACCATGGGACAGTGGTTCCGGAAATGGCCAATCGACATCAACCCCACGAAAAGCACAGCGGTGCTCTTCAAAAGGGGTCGCCCTCCGAATACCACATCGAGCATCCCACTCCTTAATAGGCGCTCAAACACCTCCGCCGTTAGCCCCATCACTCTCCTTGGCCAGCCCATACCGTGGGCCTCGAAGGTCAAATACCTAGGCGTCACCCTTGACAGAGGGATGATATTCCGTCCCCACATTAAAACGGTACGCGACCGTGCCGCGTTTATACTAGGACGACTCTACCCAATGCTTTGTAGTCGAAGCAAATTGTCCCTCCGTAATAAGGTAACTCTCTGTTGTATACGCCCCGTCATGGCGTATGCAAGCGTAGTGTTCGCTCACGTAGCCCGCACCCACTTGAAATGCCTTCAGGTTATTCAATCCCGATTCTGCAGGACAGCCGTCGGTGATCGAACGGTGAGCTCCACGATGACCTGGAGCTCGATTCAGTTAGTAAGTATCTACAGTCGGCATCGCTGCGCCATTTTGAGAAGGCGGCACGACATGAGAACCCTCTCATCGTGGCCGCTGGAAACTACATACCCGACCCAGTAGACCGAATGGTGAACCGTCGACGCCGCCCAAAGCACGTCATTACGGATCCTCCTGATCCATTAACGGTGCTTTTAGGCACCACAAGCACCGGTCACCGTCCTCGTCGAACCCGTCGCTTGCGACGAAGGGCTCGACGAGTAAACTAACCCACAGACACAGCCCACTGAGTTTCTCGCCGGATCTTCTCAGTGGGTCGCGTTTCCGACCCAGTGGTAGATTCTGCTAAGCACTGCTCTTGCTAGGGTCAGTGTTAGCAACTCTCCGGTTTGAGCCCCGTGAGCTCACCTACAAACGTTACGGCGAAGCTGAAATAGCCTCTCAAGACTATCAGCATAGGTAGGGAAAAAAAAAGCGATAATATGTAGATATTATAATATTATATAATACACGTATATACTTTTTTTTTTTTTTTTTTTTTTTTTTTATGATTGAAAGTTTACTGGTGGCCCGAAGGCCTTTCCAGTTTCACCAGGACAGGTGGGCGAGCAAAGGCTCAGCCAAGAGGGGTGGGATTTGCTAACAACTGCCCGAGCGCCTCCGAAGGAGACCTAACAACTCAAGAGCAATTGTTTCGCGAATGAATCTACTACCGGATCGGAATCGCGACCCGCTGAGAAGATCCGGCGAGAAACTCAGCGGGCTGATGCATGGGTTAGGTTGCACGTCGACCTCTTTGTCGAGTTCGACGAGTACGGTTACCGGGGTCCCTAAGCCTGCCCCTAGTATTAGAGCTGAAGGCATCTAATGCAAAGGTTATTGGATCTGATGGATCCGTAAGGACGTGTCTAGGGCGTCGACGGTGACTGGCTCCTGCATGATCAGGATTCGGGGAGTAGTCAGCGGCGGCAACGATAAGGCGATTATCATGACGCATAGCCTTATCGAAGTATCGTTCCGACGCTGACTTCATGTATTTCCGAATTGATTCGAGGCCCAGGTCGTCGTGTAGGTCAACGTTCCTCACGAACCACGGAGCCCCGACAGCTAACCTGCAAAAGCGGGATTGTAGGGATTGGAGGGTGTCTATGTGTGTGCGGGCCGCGTGAGCGAACACCACACTCGCGTAAGTCATGACGGGCCTTATGCAAGTTTTGTAAAGTGTCACCTTGTTCCGAAGGGACATTTTACTCCGCTTACAGATCATGGGGTAGAGTCTACCGAGAATAAACGCGGCACGGTCACGGACTGATTTTATATGCGGGCGGAATGTCATCGATGCATCCAGGGTAACGCCCAGGTACTTGACCTTCCTGGCCCAGGGTATGGGTTGTCTAAAGAGAGTAATCGGGGGTGTGAGATTCCTCCTCCTAATCCGGGAGGAAATCCGTGTGGAGCTTCCCCTCTGAAATAGCACCGCAGTACTTTTCGCTGGGTTGATGTCTATGCGCCATTTTCGGAACCACTGTCCTAGGGCTAGGGCTGCGCTCTGAAGCTTCTTCGCGATTAGGGACTTATTTCTACTAGAATAGTAAACAGTCGTGTCGTCGGCGAATAAAGCTAAATGGGTCGGCGGCGACCGGGGAATATCGTTAACGAATAAGCTAAATAGGAGGGGTGAGAGGACAGAGCCTTGCGGGACTCCAGCTGTGAGAGGTCGTGGGGAGGAGCGGGTTCCCTCGACTCGATATCGAAAAGAGCGGTTCGACAAGAAGTCCCGTATGATGAGCACGAGACTATCCGGCACGCCCATGTTGAATAGTTTGAAAATCAAACCATTGTGCCAGACTTTGTCGAACGCTTTTGCGACGTCGAAGAAGAGAGCTCCCGTGTATAACGGTTTTGGTCGATTAAGCCCCACAAGAATGTGCTCCGTGAGGCGGTGCACCTGTTGAACGCATGAGTGATTTGTACGGAATCCGAATTGTTCATCGATAAGAATGCCCTTGGATGAGACGAAGTCTCTGAGGCGTTTGTAGAGCAGACGCTCATACAGTTTGCCTAGAGACATGAGGAGGCTAATCGGGCGGTAGCTCGTCGGATGATTTTTTGGTTTACCGGGTTTATGTATGCCGATAACGTCCGCTTCTTTCCACACCGCGGGAAAGATACAGTTCGCCATAGCGGCATTGAAAATAGATGCCAACATCACGATGAGTTGGACGGGTAGAAGTTTAATAACGCGGTTGGATATACCGTCGGAACCGGGAGCCTTGCGAGGACGTAGGTCTTTGATCAAGTCTTTAACTTCCATCGGGGTGACGGGTGGTAACGCATCAGAGGGTGGCAAGGAGGCTCTGCGTTCTACCTCACTGTCTACTAATTCTACATGAACAGGGTCCACGGATTGAGTGCTGGGCGTGCACTGGGTTTGCAATGTATCGGCCAGCAGCTCTGCTTTTTCGTCATCATCGAACGCCGCGAGTCGGCCTGAGGGGCCTACGAGGGGGGGCATAGTTACTACCGTATCCGATTTGAGAGTACGAGCTAAGCGGTAGTAAGACCTTTGAGAGGGCGCGAGTCCTTCTAAGTAATCAGACCATCTGGCATCTCGGATTTCGGTGATGCGAGACTTTACGTCGCGTTGTAGGGCACGCATTCGAATACGATTTTCCGCGGTAGGATACCTATCGTACGCACGGATCGAGGCGTTCTTAGCTCTAAGGAGTTCCCTAATATCGTCGGGCAATTTGAAGCGGTGAAGGAAGTCCTCCGCTACAACTTGCTTCGATGACCTATCTAATGTCGAGGTGATGTGTGACGTTACGATGTCTATGGCTTCAGCGGTATCCTGAGGAGACGGGATAGAGTCCGGACTAAACGGAAGCGATGGTGGATCAGATTCAGCCAGGCTGATGCCCAGCGTGTGCCAATCCACCACAGTCCTCGTGACGGGAACGGAATCGGGAGCGCGACCGAGCTTCATAACGACGGGACGGTGGTCTGAATCTAACTCTGAAACTACTTCGATCGAGTGTAAGCGCAGAGTTACGTTTTTTAATAACGCTATGTCGAGTATATCCGGGCGATGCGCGATATTTAGCGGGTAGTGAGTCGGGGTTAGCGGAGCGACGATATCGAAGGCGAGATCATCGACTAACGCGTCAAGCCGCCTGCCATTCGGGGTTGTGGTGTGTGAGTTCCACCTGATGTGTTTACAATTTAGGTCGCCCGCCAGAATGACAGAGCTCCCCATACCGAGCAGCGCCTCGATATCACTGCTTAGAACGATCTTATCCGGTGGAAGATAAACGGACGCGATAACGATCGGCGCGTGTCCCGTCAGTGAGATTCGGCACACTGATGCTTCGATATTAGCGAGCGCGGGAGGATCGAGCGGGACGCAATGCAGGGCTCTTCTATAGTAAATGACGGTACCACCACCACGGGCAGAGAGCCTGTCGTTCCTGACCATGTTATAATTCGCGATTTTAGGGTCACGGCGCGCGGGCTTAAGTAGGGTCTCCTGCACTAAAAAGATATCAATTTGGTGGTCACGCAAAAAGTCAGAAACCTGATCACGTTGATTTGCGAGACCGTAAGCGTTAAAAAATCCTATCGTTACGGATAGGGGCTTTATTCTACTTATATACGCCATTGATTACCGGCGGAGTGAGGGGAGGACGTACGTATTTAATGACGCGTATACGTCGGCGTATTCCTGCACAACGGCGATAAAGTGTTGTGCAGTGGAGGCAGCGCGAATGGCGTCGCCCAAAGCGTTAACGCGCTCAAAGTTGATCGACTGAAAGAAGTCGATCGCTAAAGCGAGATTGTCGGACGCGGTCGGAGGGCAAGTCGCGGGAGAGGGACGAGTCGCGGGGGCGGGACGAATCGCGGAGGAGGGAGTTGTAGCCGTGTTCGTGTACGGCAGCGGTTTTGCCCAGGCCGAGACACTGGGCACCGCCGCCGGAACGAACGCTGGCTTAGCCTGCGACGCAGAGGGTGCCGAGGCTTTGATGTCTGGGCCGGAAGCTCGGAGGCGGTTTTGGCGGGCGACGCGGCGATTTATTTTAGGGGCTCGGGGGCAACCACGGTAATTCGCGGGGTGACCCTGTGTTCGACACAGGACGCAGCTAGGCGGTTCCGTCGCGGTTTTTTGGTCGCGAGCGCAGAGGGCCGTGGCGTGATCGCCCAAACACTTAACACATCGGGGGCGCGCGTGACAGTTACGGGAAGAGTGCCCGTACAATTGACAGTTATGGCACTGGCTAGGAGTGCCTTTTTTATGGGGGGCTTCGACAGCGATACCAGAGAGCCTACAGACGGTCTGTGTGTTAAAGATTTTCTTACCCTCGGGGGTAGGCTGGAGAGCGACTAGAACCATATTATATGGCTCCCTACCGCGACCGGTGTGCATACGGTGCACAGAATTCACTGGTAGGCCTTGTTCTAACAGGTCGGCTTTTACGAGCTCTAAATCTAACTCTTTAGGGATTCCGCGTATTACAACGCGGAGTTCGCGCTCCTCCTGGAGCGTATACGTATGGAAACTTATACGCTCCTTACGGAGGTAAGAAGAGAGGGCCCTATGGTCGTCGGGTGTTTGAACCTTAATTTGAATGCCGTTCGCGAGGTTACGGGCATTCGTGAAATTTATATTTTTGGCCTTAAGGGCCAGGCAAACTCGATCCCAAGCTGCCTTCTCCTGAAGGATAACCGGGGGAGGGGTCTGGGTTTTATTTTGTGCCACCGGACGCGGCGACGGAGTGGCACGGGCTGGGGGCGCAACGGGAGTCTGAGGGCGGGGGCGCGACGCGTTCACGGCTTTGCTAATTTTAGCGGCCGCGGGAGCTCGAGACTCCGCGGCACGCTTCTTACCCTTCTGTACCAGGGTGAATCCATCCGTCGATGAGGCGGGGGCGAGGTCGACCTCCATGTCCGAGTCAGAGTCGGAGCACGAGGAGGCGGCTGCAGGCGACCTACGAGCAAGTGTAGGTGTTTTAGAGGGCGCGACGGAGGCCGCGGATGATCGCTCAGCTGAAACGATGGTCACGGCGGACGACGCAGCAGCTTTTCTCGCCAGTATAGGCGACACGGGAGCGGCAGGCACGACAGAGGCTGCGGTGCTCAATGCAGAAGCTCTGCACGCAGGTACAGGCGACGCAGGAGCAGCGAGCGCGGCGGAGTCCTCGAGAGGGCTCGCAGTGTGATTGGCCTTGAAGGCCAAAAACTCCGAGGCGAGCTGTGGGTGGCGAAGTCGGAGGAATTCCGCGAATACAGCGTCCATGATCGCTGAGTACCCAGGTGGGGCGGCCCCGGGTCTTGAAAACACTCGCCTTGCGGCGAGGCCCCAACTTCTCGGACCTGAGCGGTTCTATTGAACACAGGTGGCAATGCGGCGCGATTACTACAGGACAAAGAAAAAGCACAACAAAACAGAAATTACGAAAAGAAACAAAACAAATAAATACTTGCAGGAAACCACTTTGTCGGCAGATGTACCACGAACACAGAAACAACAAAAGGAAACAAAACAAATAAAAAATTCCAGAAAGAGCACTTAGTCGGCAGATGTACCACAAACACAGGCCGCGCGAACAATGGCCGGGCTAACAAAAGCCGGGCGAACAAAGACCGGGCGATCGAGTGGACGATGAGCACGTCCGCACGTGACGGGTGCCTCTATCGGAATGACACGTATATACTGGACTTTTCTATTTGCTATTGAGAAATACTAGTTAATACACCTTCAGTTATAATATGCTAGACCAGGTAAAGTTTTTAATTGGGTCTGTAGTCTGTTTAAGATTTTTGTGCGCTTTTCGATTTCATTGTGGTTAGCAATCTAGATACCTTCTTCATAGTCTTCATACAAGCCAATATGGGGCATGGTGCAACGGTGCATTGTAAGTAGGACTATATGTTCGTCAGAGCTGAGCGTCTATAAATTGTAATCAAGGTAGATCTAAACCCATAAAGGTATTACCATCACATTTGTGCATGCATGTAACTATGCATTTTGGCTTGTAGAGTTGCTGTTATTCAATAGAATTGAGAAACCAAAGGGCAAAGATGAAGCACTGTGTCTTATATTATTTTTCAGTAGTAGTTTAACTGGACGTATATAATGGCGTACTAAGAAAGAATAAAAAAAATACCATTTTTATTTAATTACATTTATTATATTATAACACTTGATAGTACCTATTGGTAACATTATTTACATTAACTTATTCAAAATACAAATACTGGTCGATATGTATTCAATATTTAATCTCACATGCGAAAATACAATTTTACATAAAAATTCCAATGGAATGGTTGGACAACCACACTGCAGATAAATAATTTAGACAGTCATTTTAATTTAATGTCAATGATTAAAATAAATACAAACAATAGCAATGATTCAATTATTATTTTTAGGACGAGCTCACGGCCTTCTCGGGTTAAGTGGTTACCGGAGCCCATAGACATCTACAACGTAAATGCCACCACCCACCTTTGAGTCATGAGTTGTAAGGTCTCACTTTAAACAGTACAACGGCTGCCCCACCCTTCAAACCGAAACGCATTACTGCTTCACGGCAGAACTAGGCAGGGTGGTGGTACCTACCCGTGCGGACTCACAAGACGTCCTACCACCAGTAATTATGCAAACTATAACTTTGCGGGTTTGATTTTTATTACACGATGTTATATTCCTTCACCGTGTTTTAAGAACACAATATTAAGTTTATTAAAAACTAAAAATGACTTACTTTCGTTGGATTGTGTTTATGGAATGTTTTGGAAATGCAGCCCTTAATTACATATTATATATAACTAAGAGAACAACAGGATGAAAAATTATGAAACTTATGTTAGAATTATTATTGTACTTACATGTTTTATAAAGCTATATAACTTGTAAATCATTCGATTTATGTGTAATACTGCTTTTTGTATTTAAAAATTGATATTTCAGACATGAGGTCGAAGTTAATCATTTTTGTATCAAGACTGTTAAACCTTTCAAACCGGAACCCATGATTGATATTTTGTAGAAATAGTTTCAGGGCAGTAGTATCTAGTTTGTAATACGCTTCATCACTAGTTTAGTTGAATTATTCAGTAGTAACATAACGTTTTTTTCGATTGATTGCTGAAAAAGTTATAGCAAAACAAAGCCATAAAACAATTATGTATTCGAAAAAAATTAGCTAATAGAGTACCCATTTTGAATGTAATTGATTGTGTGTTTTGTGCAAAATTGATCGTTAAGTGTTTAGCAGGCATTCAAGTGCGATATCTGTGTCACTAGTGACTGTGAAGTTAGATAGGCAGATAATTGTTATTTTAGGTCGAGTGCTGACTTCTTACTCATTGTAAATGATAAATGATGGAAGACCGTCTTTATTATCTTATTGCCTTGTTTATCTAAAGATATCAAGTGACTATTCTCGTAATTATGTAGGTAGGTAGGTATTTGGCGTAGATCAACCTCATGTAATGTTTTTAGTTCCAATGTTCAGTAAATAAAAATAAAAACTAAGTTATAACAGTTTTATCTTCAGGAGTTTCGGATTCCGAGCAGCATATATCACAACCATTCACGCCACAGTCGCAAATAGAACTCGGGCGAATGGAATAACGTAATTTCTGTAAGAAAAAAAAATGGGAAATTCAAACCTTATCTTTACGATAAATATTGTAGGAAGCGATTGGCAAGTTTGGTAGGTAGGTACATTAGGCAGTTCGTACCGATACACGTCATTTCGTTTTGAGGATTAGAACATCGTAAACTATATGACATTTTTGTAAAATAATCGTGCCAGTAATCTTTTTATCGCGTCCTATTAAATACATGTTGTAAAGACATGGAGATGACTGCTATAATTATCAGAGAGAGAGAGAGAGAGAGCTTGCAATAAAACAGTATGACTATTGCACTGCACTAAAACCATTAAGGGGTTTAATTTATTATTAATAGACAAACCTCAAGTAAATTTTCCCCGGGTGCTCTAAATACGACTATTACAGCGTACACAGGAATGCATAATAAGGAAAGGGAGGCGATAATCCAACCAATTGCTTGTGCCCATGCTGGATATTGGTACTGCCGGTAGCTGGGGGGAGTATAATCGACGAGACTTGCCACCCATAGTGCTATTAATAGAGCAGGTGTAGCAATCAGCCAACAAAATCGGAAATAAATTGACGGACGTCGACCTGTAAAAGTAAATACATGTGTTAAATATATGTTTTAAAAATAAAATATATGTAAAGGGAGTTTCAGAAGGGTTTTAATTTTTAGGCGTACTATTAAATTCGATTCCTGTTGTTAGGATAAAAGTGACGTCCATCTTGTGAATCATCAAATTACTAAGCACTGTTTTATGCAAGCAACAATAAAAACTAACCACATGATTATTTGCTGATGTCAAAAATAAATATTGCTTATGTTTTAGCTAATAACAGATTTAGTTTTAAATTATTATATACTTAAATACATCATATAAAGATAAAACTTTTTAGGGCGTGTTAAATAACAATCTTGATAATAGTAATGATTCATGACATTGCTTAAAAATGAATGAGTTCATGTTATTATGTATGTAAAAATTGTTGTGATTCCCATTATAAGGGACATCCGGCAATGGCTTTTATAGATGTTTCGTCTCTTTAATTAACTGATTACTCGGTAAGCAAAAGATTGTTGTATAAATGCTGTAACGTCGTATACTTAAATAGGTAAATTACTGTTTACATGTACATGTAAGTATGTAGATATTATACGAGCCTGGTTTCAAAACTATATTAATTTTGAAATATAACTAATACTGTCTACAGTGACAAAAATAGTTCCTGCCATAGGTATGACATAACAATGACGAATGAAGAAATCATCAATCATCAATATTAGTATTTTTAATCTTACCTGTCATCTGTTTAATGTTTCGAGAAAGTCTCCCCACTCCATAGAACCAAGCTATGGCAACAACTTCGAAAAATGCAAGATACGTGATACTGAGCGAAGCGGCATAGTAGTCCATTAATTGGAATATGTATATGCCGCTATGTATTATATGTGGTAGGCCGAATACGAGTGACACCGCGCACACCAATAATACTAAGAGCTCATGATAGACAAGTTTCCTACGGATCATATCTGGGAAACCATCTTGTATCGAAGTAACGACAACTTCCACAATGGCAAACTGTAAAAAAAAACAAACAAAATTAACTTTTTTTTTTGTATACGTATAAAGTTAGTAGTAGTAGTTAGTGTACAGTTTCTTGATAATATATTAATATTGGTATATTCTACTACTTTACGCCCTTTTTTGTTTTATTATGTAGAACAGACCGACGGTCTATACCTTATATAGACATCAATCTTTCTACCTTTTTGTAAGCGCAGCTTGGTACGTTAATTGCGAAGAAGAACCCCTTTGTCATGTAACCGTAATTCCAAGGATATCATATCAATATTCCTGCAACCTTATCGAGGTCGATATTACGAGCAGTGTTCAGAATCAGAGTCATTCAGAAGGTAAGGTAAAGGTAAGCTCGCTTCTTAAATATTAGGTGTTCTCATTAGAGTGAAGCGAAGCGATATTGCACGCTTGTGCTTTTATAAAGCAGAAGTCTGGCCTCGCGTCGAGTACTGGTCGATTCTTATCTCTGGGCGGGGGCTTCGCAATACTAGCTACTTCTCCATATACAAGAGGGCCATTTGGATTGCCGATAATCTCGTTTTCATATATCGTTTAGAACCTCTAACTAACGGACTTCGGTTTTCTCTGTCTTTTGTAACTTTCCGTAACTTTCATAAGGAGTTCTCTGAATTGTTTGTAGGTACATCCAGTAAATGGCAGTTGAAGATCGTAGTACGTTTACTTATACACAGAAACCGCTGCTGCCATTTTTATTGTAAATCCCTTAATCTTTTACGACGCCCACGTCTTGGGTTGGGTGGTGTTATTCTAGACCTTTGTAAGATGCTGTTATTGTTATTGGTTTTCGTGGTTTCTTATTTAGGTAATTATTTTTGGAGCTTTTTTCAAAATATTACTCTAACACATGAGGCACCTACTGATCCGGTAATTCAACCTCACACTACTAAAAAAGGGTAGGTACCCATCTAATTCGTAATGTTGCCAATTAATATAACTAGTAACAGATGATGCAAAGTAATAATAGTCATTTTTCTTGGGAAAAAATAAAGTTTGAATTAAAATTTTATTTTATTAAACTTACCTGACTGTTCAGGCCAAGGCACAGGAACATAAAGAAAAATAAAACTGCCCAAAGTTGCGAAGCTGGCATCTTTGCAATTGCTTGTGGATAAACCACGAATAAAAGTCCGGGACCTATGAGACAGAAAATTTTATATAAAATCTTTAATGGAGTAAAAGTGAATCATTTCATATTTTAGTATTTCACTGAAAAATGTATTAAGTATATCTTTCAATTCAACCTTCCGCATTGACTTAATGACTAATAAGGATTTACTTACTATCTGCGATAACATCTTTGACCGGTGTGTTTTGTTCAAATGCGATATTTCCAATAGTAGCGAAGGTGAATATTCCGACTATGAGACTGGTTATTGCATTGACCAATGTTACAGCCACAGTATCGTGTAGAAAATTGTTGTCGAATCTGTTATATGAAGCGAACATGATCATAGATCCGAACGCTATGCCGATGGAATTGAAAATTTGTGAAGCGGCGTTAACCCATGGTCTGGATTGTTTTAGAAGTTCCCATTCTGGTTTGAAGAAAAATCTCAAGCCTCTGTCCGCCCCATCGAGTGTTAGAGATCTACCTAAGAATACTAAAATTAGCAGAAAAGGCAGTGTCGTGGTGATATAACGAACTTTGGCGGATGACTTGATACTTTTCCACAGGGCGAAATAAACTAACACCCAAGCACAGACCAAGCAAGCTGCCAATTCCCACCGCATGCCACCAGGAAATTCTATACCGGCACTCATACTCAATACCTTCTTCCTGAAAATATACAAAGATTAATGATAATCTAATTTTTCGTTATTTAATTATGACTTATTCATGCAAGTAAATGATTCATTATTGCAACGGGTATTGCGTTAAATGTATTGGAAGCAGTTCTAATAAACGTCCATTATCCCGGTTAAAAATCAGTTTAGTTTGGTACCTAAAATATAATCTTACTCGAAGAATTGTTCGGTGGGTGTTTGAGATCCATTCGGTTTTGTGTAGTTATGGTTTGGCACCCAGCACATATCCGTGTTCCATCGATTTGAACAACTGGCCCATGGTACTTCCGTTTTGAAAGACGTGAAGAAATAATAAATTGCCCACGCGATTATCACAGCATAGTATGTGGACATTAAAAATGAGATCACCACACTCGCTAAACCTGCACCTAAAATTGTACATTATTTAGTCGTAAAAAATTCCACTGTCATCATCCACCATCCATGTCACATAACACCATTTTTTATTTACATCATCATCGATTTTTGTTAATAGAAAAAAGCGTTTTTGTAAAAGTAAAGAAGAAGTCACAGTAAATATAAAAAAAACCGCAGTATTTATTACTCGCATTAAATTTGGAGCGTCGGCTATAATGCGTTGCTAGAATAACGTAACAGTACAGGCATTATCAAAAATTAAATTTGCCAACCCTGCTTAATCGTAACGGTGAATTTTCAAAAATAATGAAATCTTGCTACTTTACTATTTTTCAATAATAACTAAGTGTTTAGGTTATACCGGTTCAATATAATTGTGATTTTAGTGTTAGGTGGCGCTTAGCGCATTCCAATAATATCGCTCGCAATATGGGCTCCTTCAACTAGGCAATGGAGGGAGGAATTACTGTTGGATCGGAGGCAGCAGCCAGGCATAGGCTTATCCTGGAGGGGTGTAAGATCGCCTCCGTAATATATATTTTTTTTTACTAGAAATAAAATCCCACGCATTACTCCCAACTTAAGCGTGAACTGTGAACGATTTTTTTTATTGCTTAGATGGATGGATGAGCTCACAGCCCACCTGATGTTAAGTGGTTACTGGAGCCCATAGACATCTACAACGTAAATGCGCCACCCATCTTGAGATATAAGTTCTAAGGTCTCAGTATAGTTACAACGGCTACCCCACCGTTCGAACCGAAACGCATTACTGCTTCTGGCGGAAATAGGCGGGGTGGTGGTACCTACCCGTGTGGACTCCCAAGAGGTCCTACCACCAGTGATTACGCAAATCATAATTTTGCAGGTTTGATTTTTATTACACGATGTTATTCCTTCGCCGTGGAAGACAATCGTGAACATTTGTTGAGTACGTATTTCATTAGAAAAATTGGTACCCGCCTGCGGGATTCGAACACCGGTGCATCGCTACATACGAATTCAATATGAACCTACGTCACGGTGACTTGTATATAATATATGTATCTATCAAAATGTTGTCCTACAGTTAAAATTTCAGCTTCTTGGGTTTCGATTCGAATTAGGTCTGAGCATTAATTACACATTACTAAAGCCAAGGAATTGTACGTATACTATTAAAAATACCTTTAAAAAGTGGACATATCTGCGACAAAGCTCCTATAGGTCCGTGAGCTGTGTATTGCCCTATAGCCAGTTCCATAAAGAGCATCGGGACGCCGCAAACTAACAATATTATGAAGTAAGGTATCAAAAATGCACCTGTGGAAGATTAAAAATGGTAAGTATTAAGATTCGGCATAACACGTAGCGATGTCATATAATTTGATGACTACATCACTAGACGATACTATAAACTGTCTGTCTGTGTAAAACTGATTTTAGTATTCTTCTTAAGATATAATTTGGTGGGGTGTTTGATTTGGACAGTAAGGTGACGATGTTATTACTAAACAAGAAATATGTGGAAGTAGTTAAGCGTAGATTGAATGCCCGCGGACGTAAATTTGTACTTCTGCTTAATCGTCGGATAAAATATTAACAAGGAGGATCCTCCGTGAAATTGTGTCAATTTGCCTAAAATGACGGAAAATGGATAAATACTGTATAATCTTTTGCAACTTTTTTTTTATTCCTAATGTTTTGATGGTAGAGATATAAAATATTCACATAGACGATTAGATGCTGTATCTATCGTGATTTTTTTGCCATTAACGTTTTTTGAATTTTTAATTTAAGTTACACTATTAAGGTATGTAGTTTAGGTTCAATTTATTTTCAATTACGTTCGCAGATGACCCATTGCCTTTAATCCATTATTACCATTATCTAATTAACCTCTATTCTTGAAAGGATAAAGGGCTTAAGTGTTCGTAGATCCGTGGTATTGTAGGTGCCTCTCGAGTCGCAATTTCAATATTTTAAGTTTCAGTTTTATGATTTTTTAGATATCTTTTTTAGATATCTTATTACATTCATGTATCAGTAAGTAATATACATTAATGTAATAAGATTGTCTATTTGCGATTACTCATACTTTTAGTTTAGTTTAGAACAGTTAGTTTATTTCAGTATAGTTACATTATATTTTTTACATATTTTTTATATATTTGTTACCCCGCTTTCTTATCGATTAATGGCTATTAATAACGTAAATACACTAGTTTAAAAATATCATGAAAATTTAGTACAAATTTTATGAGCGTTAATTTGCGAGCGAGCTTTAATTTGTGATTAAAAAGGAAAAAGCCACTTGCATTAAAATCGTAAATTATATGTTACACATATAAGGTATCGAGGAATTTGATCATAATAATTTGACTCTGGAAGATGGAGTATAATTATGTACTAGGTTTTATACTAACGAACAGAAAAATAATTGCAACCAAAGGTAACTTAAGTGATGCCTGTGACTTCCGTCACAGCAATGCATGGTGCATGCAGCATGATATGAAATATGGATAAGTTATGCACAAAGAAGTAAAAAATATAGAGGTGCTATTTTTTTTAATTCAGGAAGCTGATAAGTTTTTTGTTTTGATAAGAAAGAACAAAAAAAGTCTTATCCGTTATAGCTGCAGGAAAACTATTTTAAAATATGGACCAAGCAACACTATAGATCGATTGTTAAATTTCCAAGTTTTACGTAAAAACGAGTAAATAATATTCTTATCCAAGTGCCTGAATGTTCTGCCCGAATCCAATTAACCGTTATACTAGAGAATATCATACGTCTGCGTTGCATAATGTAGAATAAAGAACGTCAATTTCATTGTTTACAGATTCTGTATAGTAGGCGTAAAAAAAAAAAAGGCGTTTTGTCTAAAAATAAAATGTAAGCATTCGCGAACACTTTACGTTATGTTAATTAGGTATGACTTTCAGAAAAAAGTGAAATTATAGTGGTACAAGTCCTTGAATATATGAATTCACACATTAAAGGCACAACATGCATGATCCGCTAAACTGAACCGTGTTGAGTTAGCAAAGATATTCAAAATGGTTCATTTATAACTTTTGAACCTCGAACATTATTTCTGAAATATTAATACAATTAAATTACTGATTAATATTTTTACATAACTATAATTATGACGCGGTTAAGTATAAATTAATACAGTGGTCGTGACCACACTAAAATGGTAACGGTAAGATGAACATGTTCGACTTCTTCAAAATTCATAAATGTACGGATACTAATAGATTCAGCTATTTTTCCTGTAATTCTGATAATGTATTTGATTTTGATATGAACGATTGATTAAAAAAGATAAATGAAGAAGGGAAGCTACGAGTACAAAAATATTTTAGACAAACTGCAGGAGGACAATCGGGAATACAAAATATCTCTATGCTCAGAAATCGGTAGTTTTAAATTTCAGTTATTATGTACGTAGATACTGTCGGTACGAAATTTGATACGTTTTCTAATAGGTAAAACATGCATACATGAGTTTATAGATATATATAAATTTTTTTTTTTTTATTGCTTTGATGGATGGACGATCTCACAGCCCACCTGGTGTTAAGTGGTTACTGGAGCCCATAGACATCTACAACGTAAATGCGCCACCCACCTCGAGATATAAGTTCTAAGATCTCAGGTATAGTTACAACGGCTACCGCACCCTTCGAACCGAAACGCATTACTGCTTCACGGCGGAAATAGGCAGGGCGGTGGTACCTACCCGCGCGGACTAAAGAGGTCCTACCACCAGTGAACACTATATTTTACAACATATTTTACAATTGAACACTATATTCGTAAATTTTTACTAACGCGAAAAGCGTAGAAAAATTCTTGTTAATAT
Source organism: Bombyx mori (assembly GCF_030269925.1). Classification (NCBI taxonomy): domain Eukaryota; kingdom Metazoa; phylum Arthropoda; class Insecta; order Lepidoptera; family Bombycidae; genus Bombyx; species Bombyx mori. Next base: position 8,667,665 of record NC_085116.1, on the reverse strand, counting down.
TTGCCCGGCACCTATACCTCACGTAATTAGTTAATTGTGATAAATCATTTGATATCTTGAAAACTTGTTTACTGTGAAGAGTCAGTTTACAGAAAGCATCAGCTGTAATTCACACCGTGTTGTCGTGTTGATGGTTCGAGTTGGTACCTCGCCGACAATAGCTCCTATTAGTGACAGATGACACAAACATCACAGATCACGATCTCGCGCGGTTTATATACATAACGTATTTGCTGTTCGTTAATGATTGTAAATACATATATTGGTGTATTTGGATTGTGGGTGTGTCCAAATGAACTTATAATGGTAGTGTTCGTGACATGGTCGCGTCTGTCTGATTTTTTTACGGCTGATCGTCATTTTACTTCGTATTTTTATATAATTACAGAAAAAAGGTAGTAAGCACCTTAAGGACCGATTAAGTTTGTCAAATAGATATAATTGTTAGTTGCAGTAAAACTGCTAGTAGTTTAATTTAGCAACTTTATAACGACATGATGTGGAACATTCCAAATGTGACAATTGAAGAACCGTTTTAATGTCATGTATTAAAGTTTCGGCTTGATTTCGTTTCATTGTCTTCGAGACAAATTGTTCGATATTGTTAAGCCGTAACAAAACTATATCTACACATTTCAGTTAATTGAGATGAGGTATTTTCTCGTTTTTAGATTCCAACTAGTGTGTTAATTTTATTGATCACGTTTCTAAATTGACGCTCTGCTAAAAAATTGTGATAATCGATGTCCTCATGGTCAATCTGATTGTGGATCATTTTTCGTGCTTGTTTAATTTCAAACGCCATTGCCACTTAAATAGTTGAGTTTAATGCAATGTCACGACGGACACGATCTCTCTGTCATCTTAATGAGTTAATTTACACCGGCCGAGTGTCGAGACGATTCTATATTAGCGAACCGAGTGCAAATGTGTTAGCTTAAAAAATATGTATACGAATTTGTGGCGGGTAGCCATCATACAACGCAAGATATTTGACAGATGCCTTAATCTCGCTTAAGACATTTTCAAGACAACCGAGCATCAGAGATTTCTACCGAGCAATATCATCCGCTCGGTAGAAAATCTTTCCTCCGTTGTTATACATCTCCACAAAAGTATTACGTAAAAAGACCAAGAAACAAAAATTAGAGCTTTAAAAATTAAAAACTTTGCTATCGTTCTGATTCATGATGATTGCAAGACCGCTTGGACGGGCGCCGTATTTCTACTCAGACGCGAATCATACAGTCTGCTTTGAAGCTAGAATAACCGGAAAAGTATGAGAAGGGATTCGCGTTGTGGACTAAGGGCTCTGGTGACCGCTCAAGGTCAGGTGATTGTAAGATGGCCGGCGAAACATGGCTTACTAAAAAAATCATACAATTAAATAATTTTATTCCTAACGGTCTCTAATAATTGACAAAGTTTTAGATTATTCAGTTGTCGGAGAGCACGTAACTTAATTAATAAAATTTTAAACAAAATTCCGAATAACACATTCAGGTGAAACTAAATCTTAAGTGTGAAGGAAAGAATTATAAAGTGGGCGTGTTAAGTAGAATTCGATGCTCGTTGTTCACACCTCTTAAGTTCTAATATAATGTAACATTGTCGATTGGTTGCTCGGATCAATAGATAATGTGAATCGTAAACAACAAATAATTTGGAATTGTTCATTATTAAATTTATCAAATATTATCAAATTTTTATATTTTAAATTTAGAATACCTTGTTAAAAAAATGCTAAAAAAATTAATATTGCCCATTAGTTATGTACTCGGAGCAATGGCAGTCGTAAACAAAAAATCGCATGAATGAGTCCGTAAATAAGCGTACTTTTCTATATATAAAATTAAGAAGGCCTTATTAAAATATATATCAAATGAACTTATGACGAATTCGTTAAATACCTACACAAGGATTAGAAATTACGATTGAAGAGTAATTTAAATCGTTTGAAGAGAAAGCTCAAATAAGTTTTTGTTTAACTGGCACGGACGGAGAGACAGACGGCTTCAGTCTAACTGCTATTGAACGACAACATAACCTATTGGTCATTGTATTTTACTTTATTGTCGCTGTAGGCAGATGATCGTACGGCCACTAGGGGTACAGTCAAGCCGCTACTCCAACAGTCAATGGCGATCTTTGAAATTTCGTGCTTTTTTTGTTTTTTTCCTACCTATTCGCTGGTAGAATGAGGGTATATTCCAATTAGGCCCGGATGGTTAGTTAAGTTCACGGGCTCAACTTGAGAGAATTTGCTAAGACTAGCCCTAGCAAAAGCTGTGTTTGACAGAATCTACCACCGGATCGGAATCGCGATCCACTGAGAATATCCGGCGAGAAACTCAGTGGGAAATTTCGTGTCACGGTCTCGAGATAACGTTATTTATTTGTGGTAGAGCATCTACCATACAGCCTATGTCGTTATTGCGACGAAATTTTGATTCAGACCTTATTTAATGGAAAAGTGTGACATGCGTCCTTGAACTTGATGTTAAAAACATATCAGAGAATCACGTTACCTCCTCCACTTTTGTAACAGAGATAAGGAAAGCGCCAAACATTGCCGAGGCCAACGGAGTATCCGACGCATGCCAACACGAACTGAATCTTGTTAGCCCAAAAGGGCCTTCGGGGTTTCAAATGTACTGCGGCATCTTCTTCTTCTTCTTCACAGTCACTCTCGTGGGATGCCGAATCTTCATCGGGGGGTCTGAAAATAGGATTGCTATTTCATTACATGCACACGAGAAGTAACAGTAGCGCGGTTTAGAGTATAAGGAGCGAAAATGAATTCTGAATAATTTTAAATTACATTAACTGAAGATTATTTGTACTTGGAATGCAAATATTTGTTTAAAAAATAATTTGAGCCGTAAAGGATTCCATATGTCTCAGGTAATTTATGTAAGTACATTGTGTTTTAATGAACTGATGTGTTTGCTGATGAAATTAGATTAGATACAAATGCACACGCGCCATAGCTAACTTAATAGATAACGAGTTGTTCGTCATTTTGTAGGACAGAAAACTCAATTTATTTGAAATTTATTATATTAAACAAGGGAAACAATAAGGGAAAACAATTTAAATTAAATTATTTATATAAAACAAGAGTGGACACCTCGTCTGGCTCCGAAAATAAAAATAGCTAGAATCCAATTGTGGTACGACCCACTGGGTCCTATTAAGAAACCATCCAGAGATCCACTTGCACACATTTAAAAAATAAGATCAAAATCGGTCCAAGACAATAAGGCGACGCATTGAAGAAGCCAAGAGAATAATTAGAACAAAATAAAATAATTTAAATGTAATAAATTACAGTAAACACGTTATATGGAGATGATTCCCTCATCTCCTTTCTATCATCGCACCTCCCGCCATCGGAGCAGAGTTCATCCATATTATCTGGAACCGCTGCGTTCATCGACAGTGCGTTTCCAAAGATCTTTTTTGCCACGTACCATCCGGCTTTGGAATGAACTCCCCTCCACGGTGTTTTCCGAGCGCTATGACATGTCCTTCTTCAAACGAGGCTTGCGGAGAGTTCTTTATGGTAGGCAGCGGCTTGGCTCTGCCCCTGGCATTGCTGACGTCCATGAGCGACGGTGACCACTTACCATCAGGTGGGCCGTATGCTCGTCTGCCTACAAAGGCAATAAAAAAAAAAAAAAAAAAAAAACACATTCCATTAGTTGGTTTCGAATTAGTAAAATGTTTATGAAACAGACCTTCGGTAGAGCATGGTAAGTTGTTATGGACTGGACTAAAGATACAGAACGAATGAACATGTATAATAGACACGTTGCTATATATATGTCGTATGTAGCTATGTCAATCAATTATTGATCAGATGACATCGTCAGCTAACTTGATTTACAAATAGTAACAGAATAGCAAATACGTATTATAAGTAGGTATGTGCCTAAGCGAATACTATGTAATAATATCTGCACTTGTCGCGCAAATCTCCGGCTAACCTCATGGACTGCTGAAAATGTGACGAATATTTTTTTACGTTCGGCATTTAAAGAAAATTTATTTGTATGGCGGTCAATGTTCTTCCAGAATAAAACGTCATGTGTATAAAATTCGATAGCCAGATTGTGGTAAATATCAACGATTTTTTAAATTTAATTATTGCCATATCTATGACCATTTATATTGTTTCTATTTTCTGATTGTGCAAACTATTTATATTTTTGTCATGAAATGAAGATTACTTGTTTTTCTAAATTTAAGTTTTAATTTTTATCTTCACCCTTCATCTTAAACACTTTTTCTATAAACTGGTTTATCGAAAATATGTAATTCGGAAGCTGTAATGCAGGTGGAAATAGTCTGCTTTAAACTTTGGTGTAAATTGAATTCTAATTAATAAAATAATGGTTTTAGACATTTAGGGGTGTCAAATTACAATTTTAAAACTAGTATTTAATTTCGAATTTGTTTCACTGTATGTTTATTGCAGTCTGGTAACGTTATCGTGAAACTGGTGAACTGACTGAAAGATACCCTAGCGGGAAGCGTGTAACCACTCGACGACAAGGTATATTTTTGCATTTTTTCTCGAGAAGATAACCAAATCTGACGGTTATGCCTTTGAAAGGCTCCAGCCTGAGCAACAATTACTTGTAAATGACTTAAGTTGCGAGGAGAAGACCCCACGAAGCTAGCCTTCATACTCGAATACCGCTTTCTACTACAGCACTATCTCGAGGAAATCTTGGGTGAAGATTACAATAGGCCCGGAAGATAACCACTAAGCATTTGACCAAAGAGGCGAACCGATGTCCAACTACTAATTTAATTTTAAAATTACTGTCATTGAGATTAAGCACTATTTGATTGTAGTAGATAAATTCGTTTTTTGACGTGGTAATGGTTGGTTTGGGGTGCATCCTGCTACCACCGAGGGTGGGGGAAAACCAATGTCGGAATAGGCAATAGCGTCTTAGAGGCTAACTGGATACTACCGGTGAAAAACCTCAGAGTAGCGGTACTGTTGTTTATTTCCTTCCCACGACTCAAGATTTTTGTTAAAAGGTATTATTGCAAACATTACTTATAGTTTATGAGTATTCAACTTTGTATTACATTACATTACGTTGAACTCCTATTTTATGCATTTACTCATAATACAATTCAAATATGTATTGTGCAAAAGTATTGCCATGATAATCATCTGGTCACTTACGCAAGCATAAAATTCCACCCTCTGACTGAGTATCATCAAAATAATTTTAGTTTTTTTACGCACCACGACCTTGATGAAAGTGAGCTGTTTGGTCTGATCAATGATGAATGATCTACAGCAGCGGAAGATTAACGTGACGTCAGAAATGGCTCAAAGGCTAGACTGTATAAGGTGATAGTTTCTAAGCATTTTAAGATGTATTATAATCATACTCCTCGAAAACACCTTACGTTTAAATATACAAATAAAGAGAATATTGATTTTGATTTGTTTGTAATTTTTATCCTATATATTTTCATTCATAAAGTTTATTATAAGGATATGATTAATGTGGATATGAACAATAATGATATGTGTGTATATTTATATAGGTATATATGTGTAAAGAAAAAACCTTGATCATTTAAAACCTTTTTAAACTCTTTAGTTTAAAAAATGTTTTTTCCTAGACGGAATCGCTCACCTGTCGTGTCATTCAGTGAAAAGAGAGTTCAGTTTCGTAGAGTATAATATTACTGTTTGAAATATTAATTTTGAAAGAGATTAAGGGCTTATATATATAGGCTTATATAAGCCTATTGTTTCCTCATTATATCATTCTGTAATATTCCATATCATATATGTATGTATACATGTGTACATACATGTATAGAGCTATAGATAAAGGTCGGCATTACATATATAAAGCCACAATTATTACCAAAATTGTATTAATTGTATTGTATTTGATCACTACAATAGAAATTGGGAAATAAATAAATAAAACAAGACTACCTTTGTAAATTAAACAGTGAAATTTAACAGTTTAAATTTTAATTAGAAATTTTAAAGCGGAAAAGCTTTGAAAACAAAGAAGTGATTTTTAGAATATATTATAATATCTACAATTTTTTATTATCGTTTGAATTCTTTTATTTTATACTGTCTTCGAAGGCAGACAAGCTAACGACGCACCTAATGGTGGGTGGTCCCTGCCACTCATGAACATCCGCATTTCCAGAAGGCACAGCCAAGCTGCGTATTGCTATGGACTCTCATTGAAGCGCATGTCATAACTCTCAAGGAATACCGTGGAGTTCATCCCACGGCGGGATGGTATATGGCAAAGGCAAAGAAAAACTTGCCGGCTTAAGGTTGTGTGAAGGTCAAATTAAAACATAAAACTGAAAAAAACGTCGAATTCAGTACATAGCTTTTTGGAAAATTTAAATTTATATCAAGCCAGTTTGATTTTTATTGGATTATGAGTTCAATATTCTCCTGGCGGTAAACTGTTGGAATCGTAAATTGAATGTCACTTGCTGTTTTACTTCAAATGAAAGGCGATGACAATCGTTGGGAAGATGTTGACCCTATGCGAGGTCAACAAACTGCAGCACTAGTTATTGCTTTTTATAAAAATATAATAGATAACTCAATTAACATTTTTAATTAACCTTCGTGTAGATTCAATAAAGATATCATACGATACAGTCATGATTTTAATTGGTCTTGCGTTGCCTTTATTCTACCTAATCTTTAACAACAGACGGCTGTTTGTTTAACATTGGCTAAAAACAAAAGTGTAATATCTTCTTCTTCTCTATATTATTATATAAAAATTAATTGCTGTTCGTTAGTCTCGCTAAAACTCGAGAACGGCTGGACCGATTTGGCTAATTTTGGTCTTGAATTATTCGTGGAAGTCCAGGGAAGGTTTAAAAAGGTTAGATAAATATTAAAATGATCGGAATTAAATAAAAATAACAATTTTGTTTTTCCTTTGATGTGTCCCCCGTCGGACGGATTCCTTTTGTTTGTTTTAAGTTTATTTTATACAAAGGCTTAGGTTTAGGCACTACGAAGTCTGCCGGGTCAGCTAGTCTTAAATATTTATTGCCGTTCAGAAACGACGTGTATGTTATAGTCATGTGCGTTCGTTAATTATATTTTGGAGTATTCAGGAAAGTTTTTTACCGAAACCGTAAACACGCGAAGACAGTTTAAAGCAGGAGTAATCCTCAGCTGTCAACGCGTAAGTACGTAAACGTATTTTAAAATCATTATCAAGTAGGCGGTGATAAGGCCGACCGGTACTGGCGCACGATCAATCGTTGTATCCGTACGACGTATGCGAGATATGTGTGAGCAGATAGCTGGGTTGCAGCGTTATCGTCTCAACGTGAAGGTCAAACGACGAAAACTCTTTGTAAACATAATCATCGCAGGATTTTAGGATTGTCTCAAGTAGCCCTGTCAAAATGTTGGACGCACTAAATCTTTCGCGATTCCGAGACTTATGAAGCAAAATAACAAAGTTATTTATTTTCGAACCATTCGAAAATTTCGTTGTCCGGAACCCCTTTTTTCATAATCATGTGTTTTTCTTCAGAACATTTATAATTTCCGAAAATTTGGCTTTATGAACAATTTAGACTTACAATTAATGCAAAGAGAATAATGAACTATGCAAATATGCAATTATTAATTATTTACTATCCTACCTTTCTGAAAAGAAGAAATGGTAGTAATGTCTCGCAAATAGGAACAACTATGTTAGTCCGAAGTAGTAGTGGAAATCCTAGTTTCAAGTATAAAATATTTGTTGACATTTCTCTTGCACAAATAAATATAAAATAAATTAAAATTGTACACTCATATAATACGGTTATCCCCTTTGAAAAGTGTGTAAATTTTTTTACAGATAAATATATGTAGGCAGTGGCTTGGCTCTGCCACTGGCATTGTTCAAGTCCATGGGCGACGGTAACAATTCACCATTAGGTGGGCCAGCCGTATGCTTGACAAGAGCAATAAAAAAATATGAATTAACAAAATATTAAAACATGTTTCACCGGTCACGGTCACCGAAGGCTCTACTTACATAATTTCAATAATGACTTCAACGTACTGTAAGTTTTGAATTGTTGTTATAATGTATTACTGATGCGGATCAAAAATGTCTTTATTGGGACTAAAGACATAAAATGGATGTCGAAGTAAGGAATCGAAGCGATTTTATTACAAAGTAATTAATCAATGTAAGCCTTTTGTTTTGAATGTTGGAATCTGACACTAATGTAAATAAATGTAAAATGCATCATTTACTTTTAAAATCTTTTATCACTAAGCCTTACCGCGAGATGACGTCACGGCTTTTAAACAATGGACTTGTTATGTTACCTGTCCGGAACGGAACGAGTAAAACGGTCGTGGCAAAGCATTCATATAAGTTCATTTATACATATACTAGCGACCCGCCCTCGCTTCGCTTCGGAAACTAATTTATTATTGATTTCTCCACTATTTAATGGATGTTATTATACATATAAACCTTCCTCTTCAATCACTCTACCTATTAAAAAAAACCGCATCAAAATCCGTTGCATACTTTTAAAGATTTAAGAAAACATAGGGATATAGGGACAGAGAAAGCGACTTTGTTTTATACTATGTAGTGATTATCGTTCTTTGGCACACGAACCGATGCACTATCATTTCAAGATCACAAAAGTTTAAAATACACATCAGATAAAGGTTTTCAGTTTTGTTGTTATTTGGATGAAATACCGAAATTCGATTATGATAATGAAAAGTATTTTTTACGTAAGTCTTGTGTACTTTTGTCTGCCTTAATAGAAACAGAAGTACCTACATGATTATTATTTTGCTTCGATTCTATATTTATGGAATAATATAATTTCAATTATATTATAATAGTTTCATTACTCTTCCTTTTTAATCAATAATAAATGGATCAGAGTTTCAAGGTTGATAATAAATTTTGTTAGAATTTAGATTTTAAATTTTAATTTTTTAATATGCGTCATCAATTACGAATTTAATAAAAAGCTATTTAGGAACTTCTATAGCATTTCATAAAACCCACATCATACAACGAATCAATTCTCTCTTATAATGATAAAACTTATAACTTGATTTAATTATGCTCCTTCATTGTTATCATATTAATATTGTACTTATAAATTATTCTCTGACTTTAGAAATATGAAATAATGATCATTCAATATTAATAATAAACAAGCAGGACACTTAAATTTTCAACACTTTATTATGGTCGTAAAATAATTTTGTTTATTCTTTTATATTTCTTTCACGGTAACGGAAAAGCAAAGTCTTCTGTTCCATTTTTATAATCCAAAAACGTTTTAAATTAAATTATATTCAATTATTTCGATTGAGATATCTATTAATAGCTACCTTAAGTAGCACATACGAGTCTGCAGTATTTTGCACCGTTTCCGTGTTATCCTTTTACTAAAATATAGCATTTTTAATATACTTAATATGGCAAACAACAGACTTGGATAGCGTGATGCCGTCCTCGTCACAGAGAAAGTGATCCATGAGGGAATTTACAACTTTGAGGAAAACGACTCTAGAAGTTAGGATCTCCCTTGTGGAAGAGGAATTAAGGATGGCGCATCAAATCGTGTGACTGATATAAACCGATATCAATATGTAGGTTTTACTTATAAATGTTGTTGACTACGTTTTTGCTATCATGGAAGTTACTTTTGAATTAGGCTTTTGTATAGTATTCGAGTTGGGTAAAACTATGAAAGTTTATGGCCTTCGCTTAGGCTGTAATAGTTAATAAATAGCCGTTGTGTAATAAAAGATTATTCATTTCTTTTTCATTACCATTCAATTTGACATAAGGTCGAAAGAGACAAAATATATACTAGGCCAGTGTTTATTACACCGTGTTTATTAATAGCAATGTATAAGGACTAAATAAACGCAGTGGACATTGGCCTTATTAAGTGATCGATTTTGAAGTCTTGCGGACCGCTTGAATATATCACTTCTACGCTACTCCTATAATACAGGAGAGATGATGTTTATTAGTTCACCGCGTTCAAGAGAGCACCAAGGGCTCGACGAGTAAATTAACCCATAGACACAGCCCACAGTTTCTCGCCAGATCTTCTCAGTGGGTCGCGTTTCAGATCTGGTGGTTCTAACGAAGCACTGCTCTTGCTAGGGCCAGTGTTAGCAACACTCCGGTTTGAGCCCCGTGTGGTCACCAACACTTCAAGGAGAAGCTGAAATAGTCTCTCAAAGCTATCAGCATAGGTAAGGGGAAAAACACCCTAATGCAAGTTCAGTATCGGGATTGATGGAGGTTCCATGTAGGCAGACATTGAGATAAATTATATTGATTTGTGTTCGTGTTACTTTTGTTTATAATTGGTTAAATTTATGATTAATATAGAATTACCATAGTGATAGAAGACGATATAGATAGGCCCCCGTAAGTCGAACACAAGAATTTGAGTAATTACTGTAGTAATAACGAATCACAAAAACCGATGTAAATACTTATTTATTACTTACATGGTTAATTTTTGTTTGGTCATTAGAATATAGTGCGCGAACTAACAAAGTAGAAATAATAAGCGAGATTATAACGTTTATGTAGCATTAAAATGTTGTTAGTGTCCGTTCCTAAAGTCACCGCATTAGCAAGTATACATTTTTATACACAATTTTTTAATATATTTTAAGAATGTGTAGAAAACATAAAATGAATTTTGTTGTAGAATGGCGAATAAAGATAAATCTAAAACAGATAATTCCTTTATGTTGATTCTTTACTAAAATTCGTTGTTTTTAATTGTAATTCTTTTTTTCATTATGATTTTTCGAATGTGTCATAAATATTAAGTTCACGGTTGGCGGATTAGCAAATGATAACGGAATTCAATCCTAATCTTTGCAGAGTTGATATTTATGCTTATCAGCGATAGTATTGCAAATGATAAATTCGTAGCTTTAACTGAATCCATGTTTGTTTAAAAAACAATTAAATAAATTGTACTGTTGTGTTGTTAATAGATGTTATTTTATCAAATAAAACCTTAATAAATAAATCAATTTGGCCAAAATAATTACTTCACTTCGATTTTCATTAGCACTAACATTTTCTACGGACTATCAAAACTAAATTAATCAGACTTTTTTATTTTGCAAAGTATTTTAGTTACAAAATAATTTCAAATATCAAATATTAGGAAAATCACCTTGTTGTGTTAGAACTTAATAATATGCACATCTTTTTATGTTGTATATTTACGTCTCTGCTATTTCCTTGAGCCCGTTGTGTCCAGGAAAGGAAATAACAATATGTTATCATTAATTAATTACATGTTGACAAAACCTATGAAAATGTATTACTAAAATTAAATATTGATTATTAAAAATAAAAATAAAAGCTTACAATTCACGTTATTAATCATTCCAAATTTAATTAATCCAAATTTATTCTATTATCATCATTCTGTTATAGTATATAATAAAAAAATAATTTGTTCCTTATGTTCTGCAGTGTATCTAATATCAAGTCAATACCTAAATAACATCAGCTCGTCTCACACATAGATTAATGAAAGAGAAATCTTTATCAATAGTGTGGTGGTACTCTTTGAGTAGGTACTGTACAATGTTCAATGAAAGACTTCAGTTGATTTCTGATTAAAAATAATTTCATGGCGTATTGAATCCGGTGCACGTTGTGAACATTATGTAAGTTCTGTGATAAAATGATTTATGGATCTCCGTGATTGAACAAATCTGATTTATCACTGATATGAATTCTTACGTTGCAACTATTGTTTTGTTTAGCAAATACATATGCGGGAACCAAATGCATAAGAATAGTATATATACTTTTACGACTATGTACTTTAATATATACCTTTAGTAAGTGTTCTAAATACGAGAATTGTGAAAAACTATGTTGCTATAATTGAAACAGTTGAATCACAGAGTTGAATGAAACGAATGACAGAGGAAATTTTAAATAAATTTAGCGCCTGAATGTTAAATGCACAATCTTCGACCACAACATAAAAAGACAAAATTGAAATAGTTTTGAAAATTATTTGGGTACAAACGATTCAATTGATATTTTAATGATTAGGTAACTATCAACATACAACAAACTTTATAAAATTAACGACGAATGCTTCGCGCAATGCACGTTGCTTCAATTCCTAATTATAATTTGTTTTAATCAGATTAAGACCGATATAGATATAATGTTTTTGTAATACTGAATGTGTTTTATCGTTTTATCAAAATACTTATTTAAACAAATATGCTTCAATAGCATGCAATAAGAATCTATCACTAACATACTACTAAGATCGTGGGACCGGACGACAATAGAAAATACTCATATGGATATTAAAGTTATAAAGATGTCCATATAGTCAATTGAATAATGGCAAGTCAGAGGATGTGTTATTCCGAGAGGTACTCACGTAGGAGGACGCACTAGATGGAACAATTCTGTGGGCGAAGTAGGTACTCGTCTAATAACCATTTTGCGACCATCGGTGCAGCCCATGCCGATTGAAGCGAGGGATCGAACCGATGGCGCTCCATATTGGTTAGTTCCGTTTTCGGATCCTTCAGGGTAAGGAATCACTTGTTCATATGGTCGTAAACTTCTTGCAGAAGCAGCTCCGGAAGCAGCGGCAACATCACGAATTTTTTGGGTGTCACTAAAGCTCTTAACTTTTCTCATTGGTGCAGAGGTATTAATTGTAGCTGCCGGTTCTTGCAGGTTGAGAAGCTTTGAGCTTTCGACGTCCTGACAGTCGTCATACTGTTCCACGTGGATCGCCACGCTGGGCGCGGCGGTTTCCGTCGAAGATTCGGCTTTGTTCATAATATCACGTCACAGGGTCATGACGCGGTGATTATAAGTCGCGTGCGTCGCTGACGACGCGCGACTGTGAATTATGAACGTACGCGAGAACGAGCGAGGTCGTTATAGTTACTCGACCGACTGCCCTGACTAACTCGTCAATCGAGGCAAAGCAATTGGTAAACAAAATGCGATTGTGGCAACCAGTAGTGGGGGAAGTCGACAGGAAGAGGGGAGTTCGCGCATGCGAGGCGATGGCCATGAAACGTTGCTCTGCGCTTGCGTTACTAACTTCAATGTACTGTTCAGGGTTCATTAAAACGAACGATCAGCTTTGACTTACCATTTCTCTTGTATTTTAATTTACATAATGGAAAACAATAGGAAAATTACAGACATTTTGGTTCTTCGGCAGGGTTTTATAATACCTAATACTCGTACACATTTACATGAATAGGTGAATTACTAGAAATATTAAGTATGACTATCTGAACTAAGTAACCACTACGTACGTTTTGGGAATTACTATTAACGTTGATCAGTCTTCCAACCTAGCATTGGATACACATCTCAAGATATGCTATAGCTATCTTCTAAAAAGCAGAATTATTTTGTAGATATCTGATATTTTTATTTGTGGTTATCGATGACGTGCATCCTTATCTGGCCTCGACATCAACACAAAAAAGCCCCTCCCCCACTGTAACTCTTAGGTGTGTATCGGATTTAACATAAGCCTACATACATTACAAAATCACGACCATATGGAAATAAGAGTACTCTTATCCTGAGATAGAGACGCATAGATACCTACTGCGTGGCAGTGTTAGTAGCTCCCAGCCGTATATCTTATAACGATCATCATCCTCGTGGAACCCGTCGTTTGCGACGAAGGACTCGACGAGCGAATTAACCCACTGACACAGCCCACTGAGTTTCTCGCCGGATCTTCTCAGTAGGTCGCGTTTCCGATCTGGTGGTAGATTCTGCGAAGCACTGCTCTTGCTAGGGCCAGTGTTAGCACAACTCTGGTTTGAGCCCCGTGAGCTCACCTACACGTTAGGGCGAAGCTGATATAGCCTCTGAAGGCTATCAGTATCGGTAGGAAAAAAAAACTTATAATAATTAGGATGCCACCGGCAAATTAGGAGAAGCAGAATTAATTGAGGAAGGGACTCTCTTGAGTATGTTTTAACCCTTTGACTGCCATGTAGGTCACCGATGCCCTAAGTGGTGCACTGAAGTAATTATGTCGATATCTGTTACTAAGGCCCCAGAGTATCTTTTACACTCTGGGAAAGACGAATACGAACGATACTGAGAATTAACCTATTTCTAAGAGACCTAAAAGACTAAAACTTACATTAAAAACCAAAAGAAGGCAATCTCGAACTCGAATTCTCGCTAACTTTGATCTCATAAATAGGTTAGTTTGAAACCTGTAGAAGGGATTATCCTTTTCTTTGTAGTCTTTAACCGTATGTTCGTTGAGGAGTGATATTATGATTTTTTACGATGACCCGTAATATACTCCTATACCATTACGTCATTCACTTCTTATTTTCTAGAGCCACAGCGGTCATTCATTGTGTGTCGTCAAAGACCGTTTCGGTCATAGGTCCGGCTTTAAAATTAATATCCCTTCTCGGTGTCCCTTTGACCTTATAACATTTCCTTCTTTAAGTGAAGTATGAGGAGAGTCAAAGTCAATAGTCAGGGGTGTGGCTTCGCCCCTACAATTATTGATATCCGTGATGGTGAAGACTCAACATCAGGTGAGCCAGAATTGTCTCCAAAGGCAATAAAAAATAAATCTTACAGTAGCTCTGTTCGATTTATTGTTCTCATTCTAAATTAAGATGGGTCGATGAGCTTACAGCCCACCTGGTGTTAAGTGGTTACTGGGGTCCATAGACATCTACAACTTAAATGCGCCACCCACCTTGAGATATAAGTTCTAAGGTCTCAAGTATAGTTACAACGGTTGCCTATGGTCTATGGACTCCGGTAACCACTTAACACCAAAACCCAGGTGGGCCGCGAGTCTGGCTACCCATCTTAAAAAGCTATCATAAAAAAAAAAACTTATACTTTATTAAACGATAGCATTGCTTTTAGTTTTATTTATGTTTGAGAAATTACTGGCAGCTCGGAGGCCTTTCCAGTTTCACCAGGACAGATGGGCGAGCACGGGCTCTGCCAGGAGGGATGAGATTTGTCCGACTGCCCGAGCGCCACCGGAGAAGACCTAATTATTCAAGTGCAGCTGCTTCGCGAATGAATCCGTTTAATTATGTAACTAGATTGTTAGTTACTAGTCGAGTTATTAGGCTCACGTACGAGTCAGTATGGATGTAGGGAATTTATGACTAACACCGTAACCGTGTTCCGTGGTTTTAATGAGATAAAGAAAAATATTTTTATTTTTATTAATTGCTTATATTTAGAAAATATTCGATTTTATATTACAAAAATTATGGTGATTTCGAACATTTTTATCATGAATATCACAAAATTCAGAGGAGGCGATATAAAATTATATTCTTAGAATAATTACTATATTATTTTAAACGGAGGGCGTCGTGAGCGCGAGCGAGGGGCCACCCGAAGGTGTGCAGCGCTCGCGACGTCCTCGCCCGGCGGTCCTCCGACAGCACGCAATGATTAAAGCTGAGGATTAAGAAGAAAAGAGCCGACACCGCCCGGCGCCGACGGAGGAGCGGGGTACGGGACTAGGAAGGTGCGTGGCGTACTTCAACGCTGGAACAGCGGATTGGGGAAGTCCGGCGGATGTGGAAGCGGTGCTGGAGGAGGACGTGCACGTCTCCAGGCTACGAGCCAACAAGCGACCGCAGCCGCCACGGCTACTAACGCCAGTAATGCGGTCAGCGCCAATGCGACCGCGAGTCCGGCTGCTGACACGCACACTTCTCCACTGCTCTGACTGGCACCTTCTGCACCAGTACCATCACGCTGCCGAGCCACTTGTGACGGTTCGCGTCGCTGCGTCGTTAGTATTTGGTTCGATTCGACGGTCACCTCCTCTCGAAGTTGACCTACCGGCATCGTCAAAGCGGTGCTTTCGTCGGTCACTTCTCGTTTTCTTCGTTTACCGTATGCGTCCGAACCGCGACAGTTAACCTATAAGAATGTCAATATATTATATTTGCACAATACAATTTATGTAGGAACTATGGCTAATTCACATTACATATTTGTTTACGGAAAGTTAAAATAGGTACATATATGGATATCTTACCGGTACGCATTTTCCAAAGCAGACGCGAATGTTGCATTGGAATCGTATATTGTCACTACTGGGGAACTTGAAAGCATTGAAAGCGGCACGCAACGCGCTGCCGTCCTCGCTTCGTTCCCATTCACCGAAAATAGCGGGGTCCTTAGCACAACCGTCCTCGTCTGTTACAAGATACTCATTTTCTACGTTAGTTGATACTTCACTTGTTTTTGCAACGCAGCTGCGTGCAAAACCTCCGTAGATACCTACGAATGGAAAATGTGGATATTAATCGCTATTAACAAAGAATTTACTTCAAAGACTCATAAAAGCCCTTAGACTTACTAGATGGTTGGACATCAACTTGTAAAACGAGGTTCTCTCCTATTTCTGCGGAACTGACTTGGTCTCCAGAACGTGAAATTATTCTCATGGAGCAAGTAGGCGGAGGGCCGGTATTGGCGATTGTGCCTGCTGTTGTTAACATGGACACATTGAATGCAAGAGTTACGTTTTGTTCACCAGTTTTGTATATGCATTTGATGTGGAATGCTTTTGTGGTTGATGTTACCAGTTTCAGATGAGTTTGCATTACTAGAACGAAGCTTGCTAAGCCCTGCGAATAATGAAAATATTAAAAATAATTATTAAACATAATAAAATTTTCGTTTTAGACTTTTAAGTTTCAAAAACTGTTGAGCTCACATTGACATGAACAAGGCCGCAATCTCCGAAATGTACAGTGAAGAAAACAAAACTTTCTTCGTCTTTAGGCATCTCTACAACTTTCCTGCATCTCTCATCCTTACTGTAACTTTTTACGTACAAAAGGCCGTTGAAATCTTTAATCTTAAGTCGGACTCTAACTCCGTCAGCCAAACATTCGACCTAAAGAAAACAAAAGTATTAAATCAACAACATAAAGTAAGCATGATAACATGATATGATTTTCTTAATATTAAATTGAAATTAATTAATAGTAATATAAATCAATGCATCTTGATTTACCTGAATATCTGGTGTTGGGAAATCGGTTCGGTACATTGTTGTTGTTGCATTACACTGAATTCTAGGATTTCCAGTGTAGCCGGCAATGCAAGTGCAATGAGAGCGATGCCCCACCGCATCACAGGTTGCGTTAATACCACAAGGCTCAGCTTTGCAGGCATCTACACATTGACCGCGAATGCATCGCGAATTATCTGCGCAATTGTCGTCAGTGCGGCAGCCGCCAGCAACGCATTTATCTCCTTGAATTATAAAACCACGTTCCGAGTCACAAACGCATCGACCCCTAGAATCTATAATACGTCCTTCTGCTGGTCGACAAGGAATACATTCACCATACAAGTCTAATCCTTGACCTTCGATGCATTTAGCAACAGTTTCTGAAAATTAAAATATATTAAGAAAACATAAATTCTTTTAAATATAAAAAAGAAATATATACTTATATATATATTTTATACTTACGATATGGCTTGCATTCTTGTAATGCATTTCCTTTGTATCCAGGCAAACATTCACAAACCATGGTTTTTACAGGCATGGTGTCTACAATCTTGCACTGCGCATTTTCACTACATGGGTTTGATACCAGGCATGGGTTGACACATCTATAATTAAGACATCCTGTTCCCGAAGGGCAGTCTATATCACTTATACATTGTGGTCCTTCAGTTTTTCTACATTCTTTCCCTGTATTGGTGAATCCCGGAGGACATGCGCAATGAGCTTGATGTAAATGTACCTTGCACTGAGCTGGTTCCTGGCAAATATCTGCATTGCAGGGCGTATCACATTTGGAATTGATACATGATTTATCAGATGGACAATCTGTGTCAGTTCTGCAGCCAATGGGAGTGCAAGCTATAGATGGGTTTCCAACTGTACCGATCTTACAGCGACAGGATGCACGATGTTCTAATCCATAACATTCAGCCGATTGCCCGCACGTATTAGCATTTACCGAACAAGCAGGGACACAACGCCTATTTATACACGTTTCGTCGTCAGCACAATGAGAATCAGATTGGCATTGTATTTCATAGCAACCTGACGAAGCATCCCCTATAAAGCCTTGTCGACAAGCACAAACAGGCTTGTGATCTTTCATAATACAGTCAGTGTTTGGTCCACAATCACAAGGATTTTTACATACAGATGATATACAAGCATGGTTCGATGTACAGTTGCTATCAATTTCACAAGTCGATTCAAAGAATTCAATGACTGGGCGACATATGCCTCCACCGTTGCTCACAAAACCTGGTGGGCAAGTACATAGCATTGTACGCACTGGCAATGTCGGTGAGACCTCACACGTAGCAGGATTAGCGCACGGTTTTAATGTCGTGCAAGGGTTAACGCATCTGGAAGACAAACAGGCTGCTCTTGACGGACAATCAGCATCGACGTAGCATTCTTGAGCAAATTGCGGCTTACATTCAATGTATGGATTTCCGCCATATCCTTGGTCGCATTTACATACTGCTAAATGATTACGAACCAGACAA
This sequence comes from Bombyx mori, assembly GCF_030269925.1. Lineage (NCBI taxonomy): Eukaryota > Metazoa > Arthropoda > Insecta > Lepidoptera > Bombycidae > Bombyx > Bombyx mori. The sequence continues at coordinate 8,649,048 of NC_085116.1, read as the reverse complement.
TTAGAGTGCGTACCGCATATATTGTCAATGAAGCAAGGATTAATACATCTGTGAGCTTTACATTGCTTATCACGTGGACAATCTCCGTTTGATCTACATTCTATCGCATTACAACCTAAATAGGCGTCTCCTTCAAATCCAACACGACAACGACACAGCGGTTGGTTCTTTTGAACGAAGCATTCGGCATTTGGTCCACATGTGCTGTTTGTTAAACAAGGATTTATACAATTTCCATTTATACAAGCTTCTCGGGTGTCACACTCTGAATTTGTACGGCAACCCACAACGCGACAAGTGCGGTAAGGATCTCCTTCGTATCCATTACGGCATGAACAAATAGGTCTATGATCTTTAACAAAACAATCCGCGTTATCACCACAGTTACATGGATTTCTGCAATTTCTGTTAACACAAGACTCTTGGTCTGTGCAGTCATTATCCGAAGAGCAACCAAGGGGTGGTAAATTGGCCGGCTTGCAGCTACCATCTTCAGAAGGTACAAAGCCTTCTGGGCAACGACAAATCAGAGTTCGGAACGGTATACTGTCTGAAACTGAACAACGGGAATTTCCTTTGCACGGCTTAAGTTCGGAACAAGCTTCACGGCATTCATCCTTGAGACAAGCGTGACCGCTGGGGCAATCACCGTCCATTATACACTCAGGTTCGTTTAATACCGTCGCTTTTTGGCAATGAACAGAAGGATCTCCGATCGGGAAAGCTGGTGGACATCTACACGATGCCGCATGGTTACGCGAGAAACATTCGGCATTATCTGCACAAGAGCTAATGCCGTTGACAGAACAAGCATTGTAACACGTTCCCTTCGCACAAACACTATCATCATTGCAATCATTATCTGTTTCGCATTCAGCTGCTATACATCTCGTGAATGGATTTCCAACAGTGCCAGATGGGCAACGACAACTTGCACGGTGGTTAACGCCATAACATTCAGCACTAATAGCACACGGGGTATCTATTAGGCAAGGATTAAGGCAAGCTCCGTTGTAACATAAATCGCTGTCCGAGCATTCAGAATCTGAGTCGCACCCAACTGAAAATTTAGATAATATGGTGTTAGATTTAAACAAATGTACATTTACTGGTACTTATAATTTTCTAATTATTAAAAAAAACATTTAATTACTATTATATTAGTTACCTTTAGTGCATCCAATATAGGGATTTCCAGAATAGCCTTGTTTACAGTAACAAACTGGATGATGTCTCACAATTGAGCAATCAGCTTGTGCGCCACAAGCACATGGGTCGGCACAAGCACCATTAATACAGGCTTGAGATAATGGGCATTCTGAATTAGCTTTGCAACCAAGTGGAATAAAAGACTTCTCGGATGCTGAAATTAAAAAAAAAAGTATTATCTCATACTATATAAGATTATGATGTAAATTAATTTCGAATACATCATATTCACTTACGTGGTAAGCATCGAATGTATGCATCGCCCGAAAAACCGTTTGGACAAGAGCACTGTGGCTTATGATCAATCACCCGACATAGAGCTCCAATACCACAACCATCAATACACGGATTGACACATGATCGTTTGATACAGGCGCGTTCAGGTCCACACTCGTTGTCTTCGTAGCATTCCCAAACTATTGGTTCTTGTGGCACTACAAGAGAAAACAACATATAGATAATAGAACCACAACAGGCTAAAAAACTATTATCAAATTATAACAATTACGATATAATACCTGTGTTACATTCAAATCTTGGGTTTCCGTTGTATCCAGGTGGACAAACGCAACGTGATGCATGATCAATCGAATCGCATAGGGCGTTCTGTCCACATGGATCAGCTTTACAGGCTTCGACGCAACTACCACGGAAGCACATTTGACTACTAGCGCAATCCGAGTCCACGGAACATTCTACTTCTGGTGGTGTGCGACAGCCACTATCCGGTGCAGCTCGACCTCCATCAGGGCATACACAAGCAACTGCTCGTAAAGGAAGCACATCAACTGTTCTACATATGAGACCACTATCGCACGGATTATTCAGGCAGAGATCGATACAGCGTGCGTCCACACAGGCTAAAGGCGCTGAGCAATCAGCATCCGTTGTACATTCAGTGGTATCTTGGGCAAATGTACATCCACGTTGATATGGATCACCAATATATCCAGGAATACACTTGCAGGTGGGGCGGTGATTCTCTCCTGTACATGAAGCACCAGGAGCGCAAGAGTTGTCTGTACACGCTGATTGGCAGACGCGGTTGAGACGATTACAGAGTTGTGAATCATCGCAGTCTTCATTATAATGACAGGCCGCTGAGATACAGGCGCGACGAGGGTCGCCCTGCGTACCGGGTGGACAGCGACAAGTGGCGACGTGAGCTACAACCTCACAGCTTGCGTCGCGTCCGCACGGAGAGCCCACACCACAAGGATCCTTGCAGTATCCATTGAAACACGTTTTATCGAATGGGCAGTTGTCATCAGATGTACACTCAGCTGTAAAAGAGTGGCGAGTGTTCAATGAAAATGTGTGTTCTATTAATGATTAGCATGTATTTTTATATTTTAAATATATGAATATATAATACATACGTGTATAGCATATTCTTGCAGGATCTCCAGCAGTCCCCGGTGGACAGTGACAGCGTGCTCTATGCTGCGCAGCGTCACACAATGCACCCGTCCCGCAAGCTCCAATACATGCCGAAACACATCGTCGTGATACACATGCCTCGGCGCTACCACAATCTGAATCTACGACGCATTCTGCAGTCGGGGTACCTATTTCGAAAATTATTTTAAAAAATATATTTTTGTTGTAAATGTTTAGAATGAATAGAAAAAAAAAGAAGAAATTAGAAAGAAGAAAGAAGAAAGAAGAAAGAAGAAATTAGAAAGAAGAAAGAAGAAACAAGACAGAAGACAGAAGACAGAAGACAGAAGACAGAAGAAAGAAGAAAGAAGAAAGAAGAAAGAAGAAAGAAGAAAGAAGAAAGAAGAAAGAAGAAAGAAGAAAGAAGAAAGAAGAAAGAAGAAAGAAGAAAGAAGAAAGAAGAAAGAAGAAAGAAGAAAGAAGAAAGAAGAAAGAAGAAAGAAGAAAGAAGAAAGAAGAAAGAAGAAAGAAGAAAGAAGAAAGAAGAAAGAAGAAAGAAGAAAGAAGAAAGAAGAAAGAAGAAAGAAGAAAGAAGAAAGAAGAAAGAAGAAAGAAGAAAGAAGAAAGAAGAAAGAAGAAAGAAGAAAGAAGAAGAAGAATGAATAGAATAACACAAGTTTACTTACTAGGCATACAAGCTACACGTGGGTCACCCTGTAATGGTGGTACGCAGACACAGTTAGCTCTATGAGACTGAGCGCGGCATTCAGCACCTACACCGCAGGCGCCGTTGCTACAAACGTTCACGCAACGCTTGTTTATGCAGCTCTCTTCTGAACTACAATCGTCGTTTGACGTACATTCTCCTCCTGAAATGTATTAGTGCCATTTAAATGTATTGTCAAGATTTAAACGATCAAACAGTTTTAAATAATTAAAAAAAGTAACAATGAAGCTTTACAATAAACTTATATTTTGTACAAATAAATTACTTGGTGTATCTATGATTCAAGCACCAGGCTAATTGTTTTATGTACAAATTTACAAATGGTGATTTTATTTAACACGTGCTACATAAACTATTGAAAGTTTACCTTACCTAGTTGTTTGACAGTTTAGCAACAGAGGAATTGCTAGAAATAATGAGACTCATTTGAAAAAACAGTAATCTACGAATCTTGTATTTTTTGTGAAGCTAAGTTATTCTTCAATTCTTTTATGAAATATTTTTTTTTTTACTGAAACGGAATAGTTACTTGGATTGCATTGTAGAGATGCGTCCCCAGTGAGTGGTTTCGGACATTCGCAAACCAGGGTGCGGAAAGGTAGAGTATTAGCAACGCGACAGACGGCTCGTGTTCCACACGAAGTTGGTTCGCACGGATTTTTGCAGTTTCCTTGTAGACATGCCAGACCTGGTCCACATTCAGCATCGTATTGGCATTCCTCTTCGTTTGCCACTGAAATTAAAAATTATTAATTATAAGAGCATAGAGAAAATTAAAAATTTACACGAAATCTACAAAATAAGTAGACAAAATCAAACCTTGTCGACATTCTATTTTAGGATTGCCATTTGTTCCTCGAGGACATTCGCATGTTGGTTGATGTCGTAGTACTGTGCAAACGGCTCCAGGTGCACAAGCTCCAGGACAAGGATCCTTACACTTATTCGCTTTACAGGCTAACCATAATGGGCAATCTTCATTTGCATTACATTCGGCTATGTGACATTCGGTCCAAGGGTCTCCTCTTGCGCTAGGGTTACATTCACATGATGCGGTGTGACCTCTTGCGACGCATCGCGCTTCGATTCCGCAACGAACGCGTGAACAAACCTTCACACATGAAGCGCCTTCACAACTTTCGTCTTCTGGACAATCGTTGTTGCTGTGACATTGCACTGCAGATATAAAAAGGAAAATGAAAAAAAAGTTTATTAATTTACCATATAAATGTATAAATTTGGTATGTAATAAATACTTACCCGAGTAACATCCAGTGTAAGCATCACCTTCATAGCCCGGTAAACATGTACAACGTGCTCTGTGTTGTTTAGCCAAGCAACGGGCATTAATGCCACAATTATTGGATCCGCAGACTGGTGAGCATCGTGAATCAACGCAAGCGGCATCATCAGCACATTGATTATCATTTACACATTCAGGTGTCGGTGGAGTTGGCTGGTCAATAATTATACGTTCGCATCGAACAAACGCAGACCCCGTATATCCAGATGGACAAGAGCATACCGCTGTATGTCTGATGCCCGTACAAATGGCGTTTATACCGCAAGCATTTACACACGGATCGGCACATTTCCTGTTGATACACGCACGGTCACCGGGACAATCATCATTCACGATACACTCTGGATATATGCATTGTCCGTCGCGGCAAGTTCCATGAATTCCACAAGGGTTAGGGTCGCAAGGGTCAAAAGTAGGTGGAGTGACATCTGAAAATAATTAGAAGTAAAGCTAGAAGCTAAACAATACTTTTTGCTAATGGACACTTAAATTCTTGGATGTAACTTGAAACGTTGATTGAAGCGAACAAAAGGAAAGATGAAGATCGAGACGAATACTCATTATTTCTGTACCTTTTAAAGTGCATTCTGTAAATGGATTCCCGGTAGTAGTCGGTGGACAAGAGCAAATTGGTGCGTGATCAAATACTCGACACATCGCGCCATTTCCACATGTTCCAATACATGGGTCAATGCATTTGTTGCGCACACATGCTCTATCACGTGGACATTCAGAGCTAACAACACATTCCGGTCTGCATCCTGTCGATTTAGCATCTCCATAAGTTCCACTTGGACATGAACATATGGCACTGCTTCCTGATGTAGTGCACACAGCACCTGGTCCACACGGTGAGGGGTTGCAAGGTGGTGCTGATGACAAAATAAGTAACACTAAATGATTTTGTTTTCTTTACATATGATTGAATAAGATTTTTTTAATACACAAAATACTAGATCTTCAACAGTTATGGGTTGAAAAACTTAAGTACGTAATGCAATCATATTGTACGAGACAATTTCCAATTGAATAAATTTCTACTAATCATTGTAAAATAATAAATTGTTATTAATACGACTAACGCAAAAATAAATTTTAAGGCTATGTCATACTGTACCTGTAATAATCTTTTCACACTTTTCAAAAGCATTTCCTCTAGTTCCTGTTGGACAAGAACATAAAGGAATGTGGTTGACAGTTTCGCAGTCAGCTCCTATACCACAAGTTCCTTGACAGGGATCCCGGCAATGAGAACGCATGCACGCACGAGAAGGTGAACAGTCCGAGTCTGATACACATTCTGGGCGGCATCCACTGTATGGGTCACCGAAGAGTCCAGGCTCACATTCACATGACGCACTCGCTCCCCTAGCGCTACATAAAGCACCAGGCCCACATGGTGATGGGTTGCAAGGGTCATTCGGAGTTTTCTCTGAAAATTTGTTAAGAAATTATGAAACAAACGTCTGCGAATATTAAAACTCAGCATAACAAGCACTTTAATAGCGAAACAAATTATCTTAACACCGCGAAATCGTATAGGCTCACCAGGTTTCGCCAATAAAACCCATGCCTAAGCTTTAAGAGCGAGAACCTGATTTACCATAAATATTTGAAAATAATATTTTGAAAATAAATCTTTATTTGAAAATTTATTGTGGCATCGTAGAATAAGCAAACGCATTTTCCTGTTTAATTTATCTTACGGGTTGTAACGATGGGCCGACATTCGAAGAACGGATTTCCAGTAGTGGAGGAAGGACAAGTACAATGAGGCTCATGAGCAAGAGATTCGCAAAGAGCGCCTTGTCCACAGGCTCCGCGGCATGGGTCTACACAACGCAGATTCAAACACATAAGGTGCCATTCGCAGTCGCTGGAACTGAGACACTCGTGGCGGCAATAGGGTGGCGCTCCAACGTAGCCCGATTTACAGCTACAGAGCCCATTTATACAGTCCGAATTTGGTCCACAGTTTGTGCAAGATTGAGGTGCTTGAGTCGAAGGCTCTGCTTCAATAGCTGTGGAAGAGAATTAATGAAAAAAAAATTGTGAAAACTATTTTTTATTTTATTTCCTATAATAGCTTCGCTGAGAATAATTTCAAATTTAATTATTCATACGTTGATTTGATAATGTAATATAATATATCTTAAGTCATCGATATTTTTTTTTACATAATTAATAAAATTTAAATAAAGACCAATTGGTTTTTTTTATTGCTTAGACGGGTGACGAGCTCACGGTCTACCTAGTATTAAGTGGATACCGGATCCCCTAGACGTGAATTCCGCCATCCACCCAGAGACATGAGGTCTAAGTCTCAATTGATTCGTATATCGGTAACCCTACCCTTCAAATCAGGGATCGCATGAGTACTTTGTAGCAGAAATAGGGAAGGTGGTGGTGGTGCACTACCACCGGTAATTATGCAAATTAATTTTGTAGATCTGATTTTTATCATACAATGTTATATACTTTCATCGTGGAAGTCATTCGAAAACATGTATAAATGTATGTAATGTACGTGTTACATTTTATTTGCCTGCCTGCGGGATTCGAACCCCGGCATAGTAGCATCACTCGTTACGAGTACACCGGAGGTCTTGTCCTTTAGGCAATGACCACTAGGAATAATTCAATACGACATGGCACAACGAAAAATTTAACATTAATAAAATACCTGGGAGACAATGAATAAACGGATCTCCAACGTAGTTTGCTGGGCATACACATATAGGTGAGTGTGATCGAATGTGGCAAATTGCAGAAGCACCACATGATCCTGGACACGGGTCGCGACATCTGTTGTTTCTACAAGCACGGTTAGGTGGACACTCTGAATCTACGCGACATTCTGGTCGACAGCTTGGAGGATCTTCGAACATTGGAGGCCGACATGAACAGTGCGCTACGATTCCTTCAGCACGACAAATACTATTTGGTCCGCAAGGGTTAGGCGTACATGGATCTGATATTGATGGCTCTGTGTAAAAAATACAAAAACTCTTAATAAGAAACCCAAACACAGTTACTGTAAAAACATTTACAAATAAATAGACACATACCAATCGCGTGATGACAGGATATAAAAGCGTCTCCTTGAAGTGGCGTAGGACATTCACAAATTGCAATATGATTGTAAACATTACAGACCGCATTAATCCCGCAAGCATTTTTACAAGGATTAATACATTTATAGTTGACACATGCTAGTTGTTTTTGGCAATCATTGTCACTAGTGCACTCCGGCCTACATTCTATATACGGATTGCCATGATAGTCACTAATGCAAGTGCACGTTCCATTGTCACACGCCGCGTTAATACCACACGGTGATTGAATACATGCGTCGAATGACACCGGTGGCTGAATGTCTGGAAAAAAAAAACATTATTTTTACTAGCTAAACCGGAACTCATACATTGTCATATTAATGCCACTATCTTGAGACATAAGGTGAGATATAAAAATTGCATCGGTACAACCCTGACTGCACATGATAATCTAAATTTTCTCTTGAGTGTCACAAAAGACTACTAAAGGTTTCACATAAAAAGTAATCGCATCGTTCAGCTTTCAGAGTATTATAAAAACATACTGTGATCGCCAACCGGCATTTTCTGGCGGTGAAGCCTATTGTGGCCTCTGGAGAAGGATGATTGGGACCTTGAGGCATAGGATTGTATTGTATAAAGGCTGTCCTACTCTTCAGAAAACAAAAAATGCAAAATTTGTTCATTGCAAAAATAGGCAGGATGGTATCACTCACCCATCCGTGTTTTTACTCTTATTAGAAACTATTCATTGTAAATCTAGTCACGACGACACAGGCAGCGGATTAATTTAATTAAATTATATTTCATTAAGGTGTAAATTTTTTTACCTTGGTATGAACAACCAATAAACGGATCGCCTCGATATCCGGAAAGACAAGTACAAATAGCTACGTGGTTCATTGCTCGACAGTCGGTATGAGTACCGCAAGATCCAAGACATGGATCTACACATTTTTCACGAACACACGCTTTGTTGTTAGGGCAATCTTCATTTATAGTACACTCTGGTGCACAGCGAGGTGGAGCACCGATATATCCTGGCTTGCAGCTGCATATTGGGGAATCATTTATGTCTCTGCATGTTGCGAATGGCCCACACGGACTCGGTTCACAAGGTGAGGCAACAGGTGGAGTGGATAAAATTTCTTTAGAGCATCTTATAAAGGGATCGCCTTCATAGCCTGGCAGACAAGTACAATAGGGACTGTGTTGATGTACGCGACATTCTGAATTTTCCCCGCATGTTCCTATGCATGGATCTACACATTTCTTACGAACGCATGCTTTATTCAAGGGACACTCCGAACTAATGATACATTCTGGTCGACAACTTGGCGGATTTCCAACGTAATCTGGCAAGCACGTACAAACTGCCTGGTTGCTTATAGTTTTACAAGTACTGTAGGCACCACAAGGCGACGGTGAGCATGGGTTTGTCGGTTTTTCTAAAAGAAAAGATTAAATGAATATTTTATATAATAATAATTATATATAATAATATTCTATAAAATGAATCTTCTATTTATAAAGATATTTTTTGGCGCATTCCAGAAATAATAACATTTTTATTTTTTTTTAAGTACCTAAAAAGAGACTATAAATATTTACATAGGTATATACGACCTACCTTCTCTGAGTATACAGCTTTCGTAAGCATTTCCCACATATCCATGTATACAAGTACATGATGGAACGTGGTTAGTTGTTTGGCATTGAGCGTTTACTCCACAAAGCCCTGGGCAAGGATCTTGGCATTTTTTGTTTATACAAGCTCTGCTTTCGGCACAATCAGAATTAACAATACATTCAGGTCTGCAACCTTCGTAAGGATCACCGAAGAAACCATTCGCACAAGTACAACTGCCGATATTATAACGTTCTTGACAGATAGCATTCGGACCGCAGGGATTTGGAACACAAGGTTCGGAAGGTGTGACTGGTTCGTGGTCTAAAGATACAAAAAACAATAATTAAAGTTAAAAACGGAGACAGATATTCATGATTCAAATTTTAGTTTTTTCATCATATTTAGTAATAGATATTTAGAAAATAGGTACTAAATATACTGGTAGCGGAAATAACATTTCTCTTTCTCTCTCTATAGACACATATAAGTTTCTCTATATACAAATGCATTTACATATATACATGTACATAGGCCAAACCCTCCCATATCTTTTAGGAGGTTTTTTGGCTGTGTGATTTCACCCACATATATTCTCCTCTTTTAAACTTCATCTCGAGTCTTTTAGTAATCACACAAAAAAATATAATAAATACCTCGTTTAGGGTGGCACAAATTGAATGCATCTCCTTCATAGCCAGATTGGCAAGTGCATTGTGGTGAATGACTGATAACTCGACATTCAGCGTTAGGACCGCATGCTCCAAGACAGGGATCGTCGCACTTATTGTTGATGCACGCCTTATTGAAGCTGCATTCGCTATTAGAAATACACTCTGGACGACAGTATGGAGGAGACCCAATAAATCCAGTTTGACATAGGCACTGTGGCTCTTCGCCGTTTGATTTACAAACAGAGTTTGGTCCACATGGCGATGGTTCACATGGTGCGGTTTTTGGTGGTTCTTCTAAAATGATAATTTAGTTAAAGTTTGTAGTTATATCATAACGAACTTTAAGATGTTTAAATAATTTTTTAACTTACTTTGAATAACTCTACAGTAAGAGAAAGGATCACCAGTAAGTCCATTCCTACAGTAGCATATTGGTTTGTGGTTGTGAACTCTACACTCAGCGTTCATTCCACATGAACCTTGACATGGATCTACACATTTTTGATTCGAACAAGACAAAAGAATCGTGCAATCAGAATCCACTAAACATTCTGGTCTACAAGATGGTGGCGTACCGATGTAACCAGTTATACAAGAGCACATTACTTGTCCTGAAAGTGCACGGCATACGCTGTTTGGACCACAAGGAGATGGTTGGCAAGGGTTCGTATCCTGGATTACTACTGAAACAATGTAATCAATTGTTAATAATAAAATTAATTTCATGTTCATCTGAAAGTAACTTAAAGTAATCACAATAATATCCTACCTTTAATCGGTGTACACGAGAAAAATGCATTCCCAGTTGTATTTGGAGGGCAGCTACACATAGGCATATGATTGTATACTTCACACAAGGCATTTTCACCACATATATTAATACATGGATTTGTACATTTGTTGTTAATACATGTTAAAGATTTTGCGCATTCCGAACTGTGAGTACATTCTGGTCGGCAGCTAAGATAGGGATTACCGAAGTAATTATTTCTACATTTACAAACTCCATCATTGCAATCAGCATTTGCGCCACATGGATTTGGATTACAATTATCATATGTACTTGGAACAGGTTCTGAAAAAATTACAAAATGTCATACTTCTTTCGATTTTTTACCTCCATCAGCAAGAATGTTTCAAAAGAGTAACAATGCTTCTTACCAATATTTTGCTTGATTTGACAGCTCTGGAAAGGATTTCCGGTGTACCCTTCATTGCAACTACATATGGCTGAATGTTGATAAACGTGACATTCTGTGTAAAGACCACAAGAGCCAGGGCATGGATCTCTACATTTCTGGTTAATGCAAGCTTCAGTGCTTGGACAATCAGAATTAATGACACATTCCGCTCTGCAGTTCGGCGGCGAACCAATATATTTTTCTACACACGAACACATCGGTATTTCATTTACAGCTTGACAAATAGAATTGGATCCACAAGGAGATGGTATACAAGGATTGGTAATTGGCGTAGGTGTTTCTAAAATTTAAATAAACCAATTTAATATAAATGATTTTTGTGATCTATTTGATTGTATAATAAAATAAAAATAACAGAAATTCATTAACAAATTTATGATGTTTTAATTTACTTACTTTCCTTTTCCATGCACCTAATAAACGGATCACCTTCAAATCCAAGACTACACGAGCATATAGGTGCGTGGTTAATAACTCTACATTCTGCATTTTGTCCGCACACTCCAATGCAAGGATCAATACATTTTTGTCTTATGCAACTTTTCGATTTATCACATTCAGCATTGACAGTACATTCTGGACGACAATTCGGTGGTGAGCCGTAGAACTCAGGCATACATGAGCACGATACTTGGCCATTGGAGTAGTTACATATAGTATTACTGCCACAGAGGTTCGGTAAACAAGGATTTTTCGGTTTCGGTACTGAAAAAAGATTAGTAAATCAAAATGTGTTTCGCGCCTCATTTTAATGGCGTTTTGAATTTTGTTATATAATTAAATAACAATAAACAAAATTTACTATTCAGTTCAATTACCTGGTTCATTAATGATGATATGACAGTACGTGTACGGATTTCCGGTGTAACCTGGCGCGCACGTGCAAGATGGTACATGATTAATAACTTCACAATTTGCTGTAGAGCCGCAAACACCGGGACACGGGTCATCACACTTGTTTCTTAGGCACGCTTTGTTAAATGGGCAATCAGTATTAACCACACACTCTGGTCGGCAAGATTCGTAAGGATTTCCGAAATATCCAGTTTCACAAATACAAGCAACTGCGCCGCTACGTGTTTCTTTGCATTGAGCATTGGCGCCACAAGGTGAAGGATTGCAAGGATCAACTGGTTCATGTGCTGGCTGCATCAGATAGCATGATAAAAATGGATCTCCAGTGTACCCGTTTTCACATGAGCACATAGGTGTGTGCAGTCGAACGACGCAAAGCGTGTTCAAACCGCAGGAGCCAGGGCAAGGATCCGAACATTTGTAATTAATGCAAGCTTTGTCAGACGAACAATCATCACTTGTTGTACATTCGCGACGACATAGAGGTGGAGTTCCTTCAAAAGATGGTTGGCATGTGCACACATAAGATTTCCCGTCAGCTGTTGGTTTACATAGACTATTTGGTCCACAAGGCGATGGTACGCATGGATTAGACTGTGGCTCTTCTTCTAATTGAACTAAAAATAAACAAAATTTCGTTGTTAAAAAGATTAAAATTGCTATGTTTTCTTATTTTTATTAGTGAGTATTTTTTATAACAGTAGTTATAACACTAGTTATTGGATATTGAGCTGGTAAGTATCTGCATTTTATTGTGAACTTATTTGAAAATACTTTTAAGATTCTGATTATTTAAACGCACTTTAAAGAATAAAAACATATTTACCGTAACAATAAGTGAATGGAGATCCTGTGTACTTTGCAGGACAGCTGCATATAGGATTATGCTTGTTAACAATGCATATAGCGTTTCGACCACACGATCCTGGACATGGATCTTGGCACTTTCTATTTATACAAGCTTTTGAGGGAGAGCAATCTGTACTTTGAATACACTCAGGTCGGCAGTTTGGCGGATTACCAATAAAAGATTCGATGCAAGCGCAGATTGCCTGTCCATTTACTTCTCTGCAAACACTGTTAGGTCCACAAGGCGAAGGCTCACAAGGTTTATTGGCTGGTTCTGTAATAAAACATTTCATTATAAATGCTGTAGATAAGATAAGATAAGGTTCTGTAGATACAAATTCTATTAACATTAGAACGTGATTACTACCAAAATTGAATAAAATGAATAGATTTCATGTCTTACTTACTTTCAATTATTTTACAATGGGTAAATGCATCTCCGGTATGTCCCATTGGGCAGCTACATATAGCGACATGGTTGTAGACATTACATTCTGCATTGACTCCGCACATGTCACGACAAGGATCAACACACTTTGAACGGAAACAAGCCTTATCCAGAGGACAATCGGTGCTCAATACACATTCAGGCCGACAGCCAAAATAGGGGTCCCCTTGATACTCTGGTAAGCAGGAACATACGCCATTGTGGCATACAGCATTGGGTCCACATGGAGTTGGCTGACATGGATCTACTGATTGTGGTAATTCTAAAAGTAAAGAAAATAAAGTTTCAGTAGATTCGTAAATCAAAATTAAATAAATCTATAACTTGGCTTGAATTCAAAGTAAACTATTTTTTAGTCAATTAAGATATTTTAATCTAATACCAAATTAAACTATTATATTGACTGCTTGTTTAATCTTTAGCTCTTTCGGGCAATATGCAAAAACTACTGAACAGATTGATGAACAAATCCGACAATTGAAAACTTATTTTAGAATTGGCATAAATACATCTCTCTGGTTAAAGAGCGATCGGTTTCGATTCTTCGCGTAGTTAGATTAAAACTTATTTACTAAAGTTGCAAAATATGATTATTACCTGGAAGCTTGATGTGACAGATGGAAAATGGATCTCCTTCGTAACCACTAGGACAAGAGCAAACAGGAACGTGCTTCACAACATTGCACAAAGCGTCTAGCCCACATGAACCAATGCAAGGATTTTGACATTTCATATTTATGCACGATTTGTCATTACTACAATCCGAATTGAGTATGCATTCTGGTTTACAGTTAGGTGGACTTCCGAAAAATCCATTCAAACAGGAACAAGACGGAACTCCACCGATTTCCCTACACTCCGCATTTAATCCACACGGTGAAGGAACACACGGATCTGTTGGTTCCATTAAGGGTGGCTGTTGCTCAGGTAATGCATAACATATTGTGAATGGATCTCCTGTGTATTTTGGTTTACACACACATATAGGATTGTGGTTTATCACTTTACATTCTGTATTTAATCCACAAGCTCTTTCACAGGGCGATTTGCATTTAAAGTTCTCACAGACTTTATCTAGAGAGCACTCTGAACTAGTGATACATTCTGGGCGACAAGAAGGTGGTGTTCCTTGATAGCCAAGCATGCAAGTACATATCGCCAAGCCGTTTTGAGATTTACATTGGCTGTTAGGTCCACACGGCGAAGGTTCGCAAGGGTCTAAAATTTCCGCTGTAAGTGAAAAAAACAGGATTGCAAATTTGGAAATAAAATAATAAAGAGCTAGTGTAAACAGAATGATAAAACAATAGTAGCATATTTTATTTTATTTATTGAAATGGAGCTATTTTATTTTATTCAAGTTATACTTACATTCAGCTTTAAATGCGCACATCTTGTATGGATCTCCATGATATTTCTCAATACACGAACACGAAGGATTGTGATTAACGACGTTACACTGAGCGTTAATTCCACAAGTGCCCGGGCATGGATCTTTGCATTTGTTATTGTAGCATGCAAGGTTCGAAGGGCAGTCAGAATTTTGAATGCATTCTGGCTTACACGCTTCGTATGGGTTTCCGAAATAGTCAGGTAAACAAATACAAGATCCAACACCATTCCGTTCTCTGCATTCAGCATTAACACCACATGGTGATGGTATACAAGGTGTCGGACGTTCCACCACTGCGGATGATACTATTATATTACAGCTAAGGAATGGATCTCCTGAGTATCCATTTTCACACAAGCATATGGGAGTATGGCTTACTACCCTGCATTCAGCGTTTATACCACATGCCCCTGCGCAGGGGTTTTGACATTTTCTGTTAATACAAGCCATATTTTGAGAACATTCAGTGTTACTTGTACACTCCGGTCGACAATTAGGAGGTGAGCCAATATATTCTAATAAACATTTGCATTCTGCATTTTCACCATTCTCTGTACATTCTGAATTTGGACCACACGGTGAAGGTAGGCACGGAGTGACCTTCGCAGGCGGTGTGGCAGCTAAAAGATAAGCGAGGTATTTGTAAACTTTCCAATCTATTTTGTCAATCGTTTGTAATAATACCGTGCACATAGATTTGTAATACTTACGGATAATTTGGCATGATGAGAATGGATCTCCAGAAAATCCAGGCGAACACGTGCATATGGGGTTATGATTGACAACAATGCATTTTGTATTGCGACCACATGCTCCAGGACACGGGTCTATGCATTTTTGGTTGGAACAGGCTTCATTTAATTTACAATCAGAGCTCAATATGCACTCCGGGCGACAATTTGGAGGACTTCCGAGATAGCCACTCACACAAACACACACGGCATGTCCATTCAACTCTCTGCATTGACTGTTTGGTCCGCAAGGTGACGGTACACAAAGATTGACAGGCGTGGGTAGCTCTGAAAACGTTTTAATGATTATAAAAATTATAAAATGTAATCTACTAACTTTTAGAAAATAAACACGACTATGATACGTATCCAGATATTTAGAAAAAATACACATATGCCACTTCAATATGAGTTGTTTCTTTTAAACTTAGGAATGTCAGTAGGGAGATCAGGTAGGTATGTAATCCTTAAGAGAATGCTCCTGTTACAGATGAATAGTAAGATTTATATGGAAGTACAACCTAGAGCCACAAACCACGGTTCTTCAAAAACTCGATCGACTTTAATCATGCAAGATCCTTCAATCTTCAAATCCTTCATTTTCAAATTTAAATACATATGCTATTATCTGTTATCCCTTACCTAAAATTTGTGTGCAATAACTGAAAGGCGAACCAGTAAAACCAGATGGACATGAGCACATGGGAATGTGATTAATAGTTTCACAAATTGCGTCTGTTCCACAAGTTCCAATACATGGATCTTTGCATTTACTATTAATACATGCCTTGTCCCTAGCACAGTCCGAATTTAGGACACATTCTGGCTTACATCCGAAATACGGATCACCATGATATTCTGGTATACAAGTGCACAGTCCATCTTCGCAAATAGCATTTGAACCGCACGGTGAGGGAGAACATAGGTCAACATGTTCTGAAATAAAGTATATTAAAACACGATTAATTTCATATAGATGTACATTTAAATTAATTTGTAAGCTAATCTCAGCTTTTAAATTAGATTTTTTAATTACCTTCTTGTTTCAGGAAACAGCTACTGAATGGATTTCCTGTATATCCTGGCAAACACGAACATATTGGCAAATGGTTGTTTACAATACACTGAGCATTATTTCCACATGCCCCAGGACAGGGGTCCAAGCACATGTTGTTAATGCAAGCCGTTGCTGCATTGCATTCGGAGTTTATTGTGCACTCGGGTCTGCACCGGGGAGGAGAACCTTTGTAATTAGGTACACAAGTACAACGGGCATTTCCATTTACTTCTTGACAAATGGAATTAGGTCCACAGGGTGATGGAATACACGGGTTAACTTCAGGATACGTTTCGAGACTCGATATGGCAACTAAAATGTTAGAAAATAAGGACATTAATTCCACAATATAAAATTAGGAAAATACCGTATTTGTAAACACTTACTTGGGACGCAATTAGTGAACGGATCTCCTGTAAATCGATCTTGACAAGAACAAATCGGATTGTGAGAAATAACTCTACAATTTGCATTTCTACCACATTGTCCTATGCATGGATCAACACATTTTCGGTTAATACATGATTTCACAACAGAGCATTCACTGTTGATGGTGCACTCGGGGCGACAGTTTGGAGGAGTTCCCATAAAATCAGCTTGACAACTACATACGGCTTGTGAGTTTACTTCGCGACACTCACTGTTGGGACCGCATGGCGATGGGCTACACGGTGTTGGTTTAACGTCTAGAAAAAGAGGTCATTGAATGATTAGTAATGACAATTTCGTTAAAATTTTATTTATTTCTATTTTAATAAATTTAAGTAAATTCTTACCTTCAACTTTAGTAACACAGTATTGATACGCATTACCCGCTAAGCCAGGTGGACAGTGACATGATGGCAGATGATTAACCACTTGACAAATTGCGTTTGGCGCACACACTCCGGGACAAGGATTTTTACATTTGTTTTGAATACAAGCCAACATAGGAGCGCAGTCACTATTAATAACACACTCTGGCCTACATCCTTCGTATGGATTTCCCATATAGCCATCAATGCATTTACAGGAGCCAGCGTTATCTTTCTGCGTGCATTCTGCGTTTAGACCGCAAGGCGAAGGCTCACACGGCGTGCTGTATTCAATGAAGGTTTCTAAAATAATAATAAAAAAATATAAATAGTATAAACATTAAATTACTAAAACAACGCTACGTAGTAACCGGTCATTAAAATCATAACTTACCGCGTATTGGACTGCATGAAATAAGTGGATCTCCTGTTTGACCATTTGGACAAGAACAAACTAATGCATGACTTATAACTTTGCAGTCAGCATTATAACCACAGCTACCTGGACACGGATCTTTACATTTCTGATTGATACAAGCCTGACTACTTGGGCACTCTGAGTTACTGACACACTCTGGACGGCAATTTGGTGGCGTTCCCGAGAAATCCGGCTGACAGGTGCAAGAAGGTGATTCTGCGATTACTTTACATATAGAATATGGACCGCAGGGTGATGGCGTGCAAGGATCAACAGGAGGTAATTGCGCTGTCACTGTAAATAATCAATTGCAACATTTATTATCCAATTTAATTCAATATTTAGAGTATACATTTCGAAATTTATAATTTTAAGTTTACCTATCGGCTGGCAGTTTGTAAACGGATCACCCGTATACTGTGGTGGACAAGAACATATGGGATTGTGGTTTACAACTTCACATTTAGCTCCATATCCGCAGCTACCTTGACAGGGATTAATGCATTTATGGTTGTTACACGCTTCATTTCTAGGACATTCAGCGCTAATTATGCATTCTGGTCGACAAGATGGAGGAGTTCCAATGAATGATGGCAAGCACGAGCATACTGCTTGGTTATTCACAGACCGACACTGACTGCTTGGTCCGCACGGACTCGGATTGCATGGTTCCTCGTGGACAACTGTAAATGTGATTTATAAATTATAGACTAATTATATTGAAAATGTGACGTCTCTTCTTGAATTGCAAAGGTTAAGACACAATGACAAACCATTGTGTGTGATCGCTCTAATAATATTATCAGTTTATAGGAAAAAAATCTTATCGTATATTTCATAATCAACTAGGTTGTTAAAAATATTTCATTTACGTATAAATAAATACCTTGTATAGTATGGCATTCCACAAAAGCATTGCCCGTTGTACCGTCGGGACAAGTACAAATTGGTATGTGGTTATAAACACTGCACTGGGCAGTAGGTGCACATGTTCCGGGACAAGGATTCATACATTTGTTCTTTGAACATACTTTGTTCAGGGGACAATCTGAATTTATCACGCATTCGGGCTTGCAACCTAAGTAAGGATCACCGAAGTACTCTTCTAAACATGTACAAATTCCATCATTGCATTGGGCATTGAATCCGCACGGAGACGGATAGCAAGGATCTTTTGGTATTTCATCTGAAATATACAAAGACATTAGTTGCAGCGTTATCCTATTTTTAGTAATCTAAAAAGTCCAATCAATCAATCTGTCTCACTGATTTAGTTCAATGGTGAGAATAAAAATCACGTAAGCTTATGTTATATATACGTAATTTATTAATTGCAATACTTTACCTTGAATAGGTTTCATCAGGAAACAAGCCGAAAATGGATTTCCGGTATATCCTTGGATACAAGCACAGGATGGAACATGATTGAACACTGAGCACTCAGCGTTTTGGCCACAGCTTCCGGGACAGGGATCTCCACATTTCATATTGAAACAGGCTTTGTCAGAAGGACAGTCTTCATTTATAGCACATTCTGGTCGACAATTTGGTGGAATTCCTAGGAAATTCGGTATGCATGCACAAGACGGCGAACCGTTTATTTCTCTACAAATAGCGTTATCACCGCAAGGATTTGGCAAACACGGATTCTTAGTAACTGGTATATCTTCAGCTGTAATAATGAAGTATGTAAATTAGTTAATTGTGACTTATCAGTTTTACATCTTATAAGTATATGTACACTACTTACGTTGAGGATAACATCTTGTGAATGGGTCTCCGAGAAATCCTAGTTTACAAGTACAAATAGGACTATGGTTTATGACTTTACATTGGGAATTTATTCCACAATGACTTGGACAAGGGTCTGCGCATTTTAAATTGATACATGCTCTATTCTGTGGACATTCCGAGCTAACTGTACATTCTGGTCTGCAACCAGGCGGTGATCCCACGTATTCAGGCATACATGAACATGCGCTCTGATTATTAACTGTGTGGCAGATACTGTTCGGGCCACATGGATTAGGCACGCACGGTGTGATCGATATAGCTGTTGGAACTGAAATAAGTGAAGATATATTTAAGATTAGATTTATGACCTATAAACATCATAAATGTGGCTTAAAATTTAAATTAAAACAAATGAAGAGAAATTTTAAGAAGTCGTCGTGGTCTAATGGCTAAGACGTCCCGATGTATTCGTATCTAGCGATGCACCGGTGTTCGATTCCCGCAGGCACGTACCAATTTTGTTAATGAAATACGTACATAACAAATGTTCACAATTGATTTCCACGGTGAAGGAATAACATCGTGTAATAAAAATTAAATCCGCAAAATTATAATTTGCGTAGGACGTCTTGTGAGTGCGCACGAGTACGTACCACTACACTACCTATTTCTGTCGCGAAGCAGTAATGCATTGCGGTTTGAAGAGTGGGGCAGCCGTTGTACTATAAAAACGGAGACCTTAGAACTACCATATCTCAAGGTAGGTAGCGGCATTTACGTTGTAGATGTTTATGGGCTTTGGTAACCAATTAACAACAGGTGGGCCGTGAGCTCGTCCACCCACCTAAGCAATAAATAAATAAAATATATATATAAAGTTTTTTAAATATACCTTGCATAATATCACATCTTCTATACGGATCTCCGGTGTAACCTTCCAGACACGAGCAAGTTGGTAAATGATTTACAACGGCACACGTTGCTAATGCTCCACATGTTCCTGGACATGGGTCTTGGCATTTGTTGCGAATACAACTCTTACTAGGTTCACAGTCAGTATTGATGGTACATTCTGGTCTGCAACCTTCATACGGATTGCCAATATAATCGGGTAAACAAACACACGATCCGGCTGAATTATGTTCTTTGCATAAAGCATTAGGTCCGCACGGCGAGGGTTCGCATGGTGACGAATGTTCGTATAAAATTTCTTCAATAAAGCATCTCGTAAATGGATCACCAGTATAACCGTTATCACAAAAACAGGTCGGCGTATGACTTATTGTCCTACACAGAGCATTAAGTCCACATGCGCTGGTACAAGGATCAGCACATTTTTGATTTATGCAAGCTTTGTTAACGGGACATTCATTGTTACTAGTGCATTCAGGTTTGCAATATGGCGGTGTACCAAAGAAATCTGGCATGCACATGCAAGATGGAGTTCCAGATACTTCTTTGCAAATTGAATTTTGACCACATGGAGATGGCGTACAAGGCGTCACGTCCGCTGTAGGTACTCCTAAAATAAGTTGTTGTAGAAATTACATATTAGACGACAGCAATTACGGTTTAAAGGATAGAGAGAGGTATTTGAAGAGCTTAGTAGGAAAGTATTTCATATTATAATACTTCAGAGCTTTAGAAATTGGTTTGTTTTAAAAAAAAAAATTTAGTACACCTTGGATGCTATTAATATGTTGATAATGTATTGATTTTTTCGAAATATCTACATTTTTGAAGATTGGAGGATAGTGAATTTTAACACTATCGTCCAATCATTAAATCATGAATATACTCACTAAATGGCACGCATCTTGTAAACGGATCTCCAGTGTATTTATTTGGACAGGTACAAATTGGGTTGTGTTTAACTACCATGCATTTTGCTTCTATTCCACAAGATCCATCGCATGGGTTAATACATTTTTGGTTGCTGCACGCTTTGTCAGAAGGACAGTCTGAACTCACAACACATTCTGGCCGACATAAAGGAGGACTGCCAATATAACCTTGGATGCAGGTACATACAGCCTGCCCATTTATTTCACGACATTGACTGTTCGGACCACAAGGTGATGGAAGGCAAGGATTTGTCACAACAGGCACTACGAAATGACATAAAATTTAGTACATGTAAATTATCAAGTACATTGTATATTTAATGATTATTTACTGATATGATATTATACCTTTTATGAAATCACAAGAGTAGAAAGCATTTCCAGTCATGCCTTGAGGACAACTGCACATTGGCGTGTGGTTTATCACGTCACATATGGCATTAGAAGCACATGTGTCTACGCATGGATTTATGCATTTATTTTTAACACAAGCTTTATCTCTAGGACAATCAGTACTAAGAACACATTCAGGTCTGCATCCAATATATGGATCTCCTTGGTGTTCTTCTATGCAACTACAAACACCATCAGAACAAATGGCATTTGAACCGCATGGTGAAGGATTGCATTTATCAACAATATCTGCTTCTAAAAATTAAAAAGAAGATTGTAATTATAATTTCGTTTAGAATTTTTTTTGCAATTGCTCCAATAACATATATTTTAAGGGTAGCACTTTATAAGTTTTTTATATTATAATTACCTGGTGGTTTTGGCTGGCATATGGTAAAGGCATCTCCAATATAGCCATCAGGACACACACAAATCGGTGTATGACGAGAAACTGTACATATGGCACCTAATCCGCATGATCCTTTACAGGGGTCTTTACATTTTTGTTGTATACAAGCTAATGATGTTGGACATTCCGAATTTACTATACACTCTGGCCTACAGTTCGGTGGATTTCCTATATAATTATCCATACAAGCGCAGGAGGGAATGTTTCCTATTTCGTGACATATGGAATTTGGCCCACAGGGTGACGGAACGCAGGGATTTCTGTATGGTTCTAAATCAGCATTAGCAACTGGAGCTAAAAGGACAACGTGGAATAATTAACAACTATTGAAAATTGATTAAATTAACAAAAAAAAAATTATAATAAACTTACGGGGTATAGGATTACATCTTGTGAATGGATCTCCAGTATAATGCATTGTGCATTGGCAGATTGGATTATGATTTATAACCCTGCATTCTGCATTGATTCCACAGGCATCCAGGCAGGGGTTACCGCATTTCTGATTAATGCAAGCCATGTCTCTAGGACATTCTCCATTAGTTACACATTCGGGGTGACAACCAGGAGGAGACCCAACGTAATTTGGTAGACAAGAACATACAGCTTGTTTGTTGACTTCTTGACATCTACTATTCGGCCCGCACGGTGAGGGCTGACATACGTTAATTGGCGTTTCCAAAATTTCTGTAATTTAATAATCAAATATTCCAGTTGCAATCTATGGTACTTTACAAAATTTAATAGGTAAAACATAAAATTGTAAATTTATGTTCATCAATGTAATCATCATAATCATGTGAATAATTTTAATGGCATTTATAAAGTAATGGATGTGTTTTAAATAACTTACGTTCTGGTGTACAGTATCGGAAGGGATCTCCAGTATATCCTCGTTCGCACGAGCAAGATGGGTTATGGTTCACTACTTGGCATACTGCATTCGGTGCGCATGCACTTGGACAAGGGTCTTGACATTTGTTTTGCAGACAAGCTTTGTTTGAAGGACAATCCGTATTAATTATGCATTCTGGTTTACAACCTTCATAAGGATTTCCAAAATATTCTTCCAAACACACACATGAACCAGCACCATTGAATTCTTTACAAATAGTATTTGCACCACAGGGTGAAGGTTGACATGGAGTTGTTGCTTCAGATATTATTTGTATGCGGTGACATTCTATGAATGGATTTCCTGTATATTCTAAATCACAAGAACAGGTTGGAGAGTGACTTACTACATGACATTGCGTGTTTAATCCGCAAGAACCTGGGCAAGGGTCTTTACACTTCTGGTTAATGCAAGCCAAGTGTAGTGGGCATTCAGTATTACTGATACATTCAGGTTTACAGTAAGGTGGTTTTCCAATATATTCATCAAGACAGGAACATGACGGTGCTCCAGAAATTTCTTGGCACATAGAGTTTGGTCCACAAGGTGATGGTGTGCACGGATCACTATACTCAGGCTTAAACTCTTGCACAAAGCATCTTACAAATGGATTTCCAGTCAGAGAAGATGGACATGAGCAAATAGGATTATGATTAATAACTTGGCATTGTGCGTTCACTCCACAAGTTCCTTGGCATGGGTTGATACATTTTTGATTGCTGCAGGCTTCGTTGGGAGAACAATCAGTGCTCACTGTACATTCAGGCCTACAAGATGGAGGACTTCCAACAAATCCAATGAAACAAGCACATATAGCTTGCCCATTAATTTCACGGCATTGACTGTTAGGACCACAAGGACTTGGTTGACATGGCTGTGGTTTGACAACTGAAATAAAGCCAAAAAATAATCATCAGTTTCATACCATACACTTATAAGAATTAAATCATTTAAATAGTGTGATTATTTTACAGTCTATTTTTACAATAAAATCAATGTACCTTCCAGGTGTGAGCATAGAACAAATGCGTTTCCTGTCATACGTTCTGGGCATCTACACATGGCAACATGATTGAAAACTTCGCATATCGCATTAGCGGCACAAGCGTTGCTTAAACATGGGTTTGTACATTTATTCTTTTGGCAAGCTTTGTCTTGGGGACAATCGGAATTCAGAACACATTCAGGCCTGCATTCAAAGAACGGATCTCCTTGGTATTCAGGAAGGCATGTACACTCTCCGTTATTACAAATGGCATTAGGACCACAGGGTGATGGATTACACAAATCTATTTCATCATTAATTTGTTCTGTGGAAATAAAATTCAAAGAGTTAAAATATATTACTTTTTTATAATAATGCCAAATTGACGAAAGGACAAAATGTATAGATACCTTGAAGTTTACATTCAGTAAATGCATCTCCTTCATAATTGTCAAGACAAGTGCAAATCGGCATGTGCTTCTTGACAAAACATTGAGCGTTTAAACCACAAGAGCCTGGACAAGGATCTTTGCATCTCTGGTTCATACAAGCCAAATTACTAGGACAATCAGCATTAATTGTACACTCTGGGCGACAATTTGGAGGGGCCCCAATGTAATTAGGCAAACAAATACATGAGGATATACCTCCGATATCTCTGCATTCACTAAATGGTCCACAAGGCGATGGTAAGCATGGATTCTTTGGTTGTTCCTCGTGCGTAGGTGGGCTAGATACTAAAGCAAAACATCGGCTAAAAGGATCACCTGTAAACCTTTCTATACATGAACATATAGGACTATGATTTATAACTTGACATTTCGTGTTAAGACCACACTGTCCTATGCATGGATCTTGACATTTCAAGGAGACACAAGCTTTATTTGTTGGACATTCAGCACTGACTACACATTCTGGCCTACAATTTGGAGGAGCGCCGCGATAATCTGCCAAACATGTGCAAACTGCTTGTTCGTTTACTTCTTTACATATACTATTTGGTCCGCACGGATTTGGTGAGCAAGGGTTCGTTTCAATTTCAATGTCTGAAATCAAAAGACATATTAATGAAAATATAAAAAAAAATTTATAATGCAGTTTTACGTTGAAAAGAATATCATACTTACTTTGAATGATAAGACAGCTTTGGAAAGGATTTCCAGTGAAGCCAGGTAAACAAGTGCATATCGGAGCGTGGTTCACTGTGTTGCACTGAGCATTTGCAGCGCATGTTCCTGGACATGGATCTTGACATTTATTTTGTTGACAAATTCTATTCGAAGGACAGTCAGTATTTACTATGCATTCGGGTCTGCATCCTTCATATGGATTCCCGAAATATCCAGGTAAGCAAACACACGAACCAGCATTGTTACGTTCTTTACATAAAGCATTGCTTCCACAAGGCGACGGGACACACGGAGTGATATTTTCATGTAAAATTTGTTGTATTGAACATTGTATAAATGGATCTCCAATAAAGCCTGACGGGCAGACACAGTTCGGCGTGTGGCTGACTACTCGGCATTCAGCATTTTGTCCACAAGCGCCGACACAAGGGTCTCCACATTTATTGTTGATACACGCCAAATGGTTTCCACATTCACTATTACTTGTACATTCCGGACGGCAATTCGGGGGTACTCCAGTATATTCCGGTAGGCAGGAACATGAGGGAGAATCATTATTATTTTGGCATATTGAGTTTGGTCCACAAGGCGAAGGTGAGCACGGATTAACTTGCGGTTGTATTTCTGCAGCTAAAATATTTATAAAGTTAATGTTTTATTTATTGTTCATTTATCTTCCGTAAATCTAGTGAGCCAATACTTACGTTTCAGTACACATCTAGTAAATGGATCTCCCGTATATTCGTTTGGACACGAACATATTGGATTGTGATTTACCACTTGACAAAATGCTCCAATGCCACAAGCACCATTACATGGGTTGATGCATTTATAGTTATTGCAAGCTTTATCTAAAGAGCACTCTGCACTTGTGGTACACTCAGGCCTGCAAGTAGGTGGGTTTCCTGAAAAGCCTGGTATACAAGAGCATACAGCGACATTCTTAATTTCTTTGCACTGGCTGTTCGGTCCACAAGGACTTGGATTGCAAGGGTTAATCGCTATGGGTACTAGAAAGAAAAAATATAATTTAGCGTCTTCATTGTTAATACTAATACTTATGATAACACGTTAAAATGAACAATGGGCTTTAATATATACCTTGAATAGCATTGCAAGTAACAAAAGAGTTTCCAGTAAATCCTGCAGGGCAACTGCACATAGGCACGTGATTAATGACTTCACAAATAGCATTCTGACCACACGTGTCAGGACACGGATTGAAACACTTCTTTTTAGCACATATTTGATTCTTTTGACAATCTGAACTGATCGTGCATTCAGGTCGACATCCCAGATAGGGATCACCTCTGTAATCGGGTAAACATGAGCATTCCCCGTTATTGCATTCGGCATTTGATCCGCAAGGAGATGGATTACAAAGATCAGCTGGAACCAGGTCTGTAAAAATATGAAATTTAATGATATATTAAGCACATTTAAAAATAATTTAATTTTAAACAATCTTTTCAAAGTACCTACCTTGTATTGGTTGCGGTGCACACGAAGTAAACGGATCACCCTTATAGCCTTCCAGACAGGTGCAAATAGATACGTGTTCTATAACTGAACATTTCGCATTTTGACCACAAGAACCTGGACAAGGATCTTTGCACTTTTCGTTGATGCAAGCCAGTGAACTTTGACATTCTTGATTTGTAACACATTCAGGGCGACAATTTGGAGGACTACCGATGTAGCCGGGAGCACAGGAACAGGAAGGTTGATCACCGACATTTCTACATATTGAGAGTGGACCACAAGGCGAAGGTACGCATGGGTCGTTTCTTTCCTCGTATATGGTTTGTATTACTAAAACAATTCACCGTAAAAATGAAAAGGTATCAATATAAAAGCATAAAAGTAAAACCAAAAGATCAGAGGCAATTATATTTATAAAATTACCATCGTACCGCTAAACTATAAGGAATCTAAGGTGCTAATCAAATGTTAATAATGTGAATAGTTCACTGTCATTATGTTTACGTGTTGACAGATGACAGCTGTGTAGAAGCCGTTGGCTCATCAGCCAGCGTAGCATAATATAAATCAGCCCCAAGCTTACCTGGTTTTGGATAGCATCGCGTGAAAGGATCTCCTGTGAAACCTGAATGACAGCTGCAGATAGGATTATGATTAAACACTTTGCATTCAGCTTTTTCGCCACATGGTCCCGGACAAGGATTAATACATTTATGATTAACGCAGGCCTTGTTTGAGTTACAATCTGAATTTAAAATGCATTCAGGTTTGCATGAGGGGGGCTCTCCAATATAATTGGACAAACAGCTACAAACCGCCTGACCGTTAATTTCTCGACACTGACTATGTGCTCCACATGGATTTGGAATACAAAGGTTTTCTTGAATATTTTCTTGAGCTAAAAACAAATATAATTATATAAATTATCTAAAAAAAAATAATACAAAAAAGTGCCTAGTTTTGCTATTTGTATCCTATGGCTATGTACTGACTATCGTGATTACATATATACATAAATATGGCGCCAGAAACTTTCCAAGAAGTACCAATAATAATGTTTAAAGTTTCAATCTGATCAATTATGCCTAAATAGGCAAAAATAAAATATTATATACCATTTTCTTTTGTTTGACAACCGATTTTATAAAGCTTAACGACCTTAATTAAATAAAAATATTTAGAAACAGTATTTTTCTCAAACGTTCACTTATGAAACAGAACAGAAAATACTGAAAATGTATAAATCAGGAAATATGGTCGAATTTTCATAACCGGGCAAAAACTAATTAAAAATAGAAAATAAAACTTACGCAAAATAGGATTGCAGCGACGGAGAGCATCTCCAGTGTAACCCTGAATACATGTGCAAGTTGGTGAATGATATACTGTTGTGCATTCAGAGTTAATACCACACGTTCCTGGACATGGATCTTGACATTTGTTACCGATACAAGCTCTGTCGCCTGGGCAGTCGGAGTTAGAAATACATTCAGGACGACATCCTTCATAAGGATTACCGAAGTAGCCGTCATTGCAAATGCACGCACCAATGTTGTGATGTTCACGGCAAATCGCATTAGGTCCACAAGGTGATGGAGAACATGGAGGAAGAATTTCATCTTCAATTTTAACAGAACACTGAATGAAGGGGTCACCTAAATATCCTTGTGGGCAAATACACATAGCCGAATGGCTGACAACACGACACTCTGCGTTTGTTCCGCACGCTTTTATACAAGGATCTCTACATTTTTGTTTGATGCATGCAAGATGTGGTGCACATTCGCTGTTACTTATACATTCTGGTTTACAGTATGGAGGTTGTCCATTGTATTCTTCTTTGCATGTACAGGATGGATTGTTATTTTTGACTTCACAAATAGAATTAGGTCCGCAGGGTGATGGTTGACATGGGTCAATAACAACAGGCGGTGTATCTGTATAAAAAGAAACAGTTAGATTCACTGAAACACTTAGACTAGACTTAGACTTAGATCGCACAAATTTAAATAAGAGTATAGCCAATATTATACTTACTGTATAAAACTTTGCATTCTACAAATGGATCCCCAGAATAACCAGCAGGACAAGTACAAATGGGGTTATGATTGATGACATCGCACGATGCTCTCGAACCGCATGTACCAGCGCATGGGTTAATACATTTTTGTTTCATACAAGCTTGATTTTGTGGGCATTCAGCGTTAACTACACATTCGGGTCTGCAAGCGGGCGGTGTGCCCAAATACGATGGTAAACAAGAACAAACTGCTTGATCGTGTACCTCTCGGCATTGGCTATTTGGACCACATACCGCTGTACTGCAAGGATGTTTGATAGTCGGTTCTAAAAAAACAATTTTTTTGTTTATTTACATTATGCATGTAATTATTGATACAAAAATTTAATTTCAACGTGATATGTAAAAACAAAAAAATACCTCTGACTGCATTGCACCTGACAAACGCATTACCAGTGAAGCCATTATTACAACTACACATCGGAATGTGATTGAAAACTTGACAAATAGCATTCTGTCCGCAAGCTCCAATGCAAGGATCCACACATTTCTTTAGTATACAGGCTTTGGTTTCATCACAGTCGCTACTAAACACACATTCTGGTCGACAACTAAAGTAAGGATCACCGTGGTATTCCGGGAAGCATTGACATTGACCGTTAATGCATTCAGCATTGGAACCGCATCTTATGTTTGTACAAGCATCTGTCACACTTGGTTCAACTGAAATTAAAATTAAAATTAAAATGAAAACAAGCAGAAGAGAATTACATATATATGTCATAATTGAAAGGTTTAAGTTTTTACCTTCTAAGGGTTTAGGTTTACAATCGGTGAATGGATCACCTATGTATCCCTCAATGCACGTACAAATTGGTATGTGATTTTGAACGTTACAGGTAGCTGAAATACCACATGATCCTGGACAAGGATCTAGACATTTGGAACCAATACATGCTCGATCACCAGGGCAATCAGAATGTATAATACATTCTGGTCTACAGTTAGGTGGACTGCCTGTATACGTTGGAAGACAAGAACATGACGGATTGTTTCCAATGTTTCGACACTGCGAATATGGTCCACATGGGGAGGGTACGCAAGGATCGCTCGTATCTGGTACAGGTTCATCTGAAAAATAATTTTTGAATATTAAATGTGTTAACGATGATAAATATTTTTGAAGTATCTGTTGTAGGCAATCACTTTTTAACTCACGTTTTATTGCGGTGCAAACAGTAAATGGATCTCCAGTGTAAGCATTTTTACATGAACAAATTGGACTGTGATTAATCATTTTACAGTCAGCATTGACTCCGCATGGTTTAGGACAAGGATTTACACACTTATTGTTGACGCATGCTTTGTCGTGCGAACACTCAGAGCTGACTATGCATTCTGGCCGACAATTAGGTGGAGATCCAACATATTCTATCAAACAGGAACACACAGCTTGGCCGTTAATAGTTCTACATTGGCTGTTAGGTCCACACGGCGAAGGGTTACATACGTCAACCGGAGCTAGTACTGGAGAATCTGAAAATATTCGAAAATCATTAAGTTCATGGTTTCTTTAAATCGACCTAATTAGGTACATCTGCGTAGTTTTAGGTCACTGGAGCTAGTAGACAATAGAGCTGTCCGACATGAGGTCGATATCTCACTTTGGTTACAGCGGCTATAAATAAATACTAATACAAAATACATTGCTTACCTTGATAAACACAGTATCTAAATGGATCACCAGTATAGCCATTAATACAAGTACATAAGGGCACATGATTAACAGTCTGACATTCCGCATTGGTACCACAACTTCCTGGACACGGATCATTGCATTTATAATTAACACAGGCTCTGTTTGACGGGCAATCAGTATTAACTACACATTCAGGTCTACATCCTTCATATGGATTACCCATGTAACCATCGATACATGAACAGGACCCTGCGTTGTCACGTTCTTTACAGATAGCATTAGCTCCACAAGGTGATGGCGAACAGGGAGATGTGATAGGTTCTGTATATAAGGGTTCTTGAATACATTCGAAGAATGGGTCCCCAGTAAAACCATATTGGCACACGCAAACCGGCGAATGGCTCACAACTTTACATTCAGCGTTTACAGCGCATACGTTTTCACAGGGATTTTTACATTTATTGCGAATACAAGACAAGTGTGGAGAACATTCTTCATTACTACTACATTCGGGCTTGCAATAGGGAGGTTGACCCTTGAATCCTTCTAAACAAATACACGATGGCGCCCCGTTTACTTCTCGACAAACCGAGTTTGGACCACATGGTGATGGTGCGCACGGATTCGTTGGCTCAGGAAGACGTTCAGCTGGAAGTTTAAAAATTCATTGAATAAACAGCAAAATATAATTATGTTTATTTACATTTATATGTAAAACTGGATTACTCACGTTGCCTCATACATCTTGAGAATGGGTCTCCTGTGTAAAATGTTGGACACGAACAAATTGGATTATGATTTACAACTTTGCATTCTGCATTAACACCACATGAACCGATGCAAGGATCCACACAACGTTGATTACTGCAGGCCTGATTGAGAGGACATTCAGAACTAATTGTACATTCAGGACGACATGACGGCGGAGAACCTATGTTATTTGGTGCACATGAACAAACAGCTTGATTATTCACATCTCTGCAGCGACTATTAGGCCCGCAAGGTGATGGTTCACAAGGATTCGTTATAACTGCTTCTGTGAAAGATATTCATAAATAGTATTATATTTTATATAAATAAAGAGTAAATTAGTGTTCGAACTCAAAGTTATTGTTATACCTATTATTGGACGGCACTCTACAAATGCATTGCCAGTCATTCGTTCAGGACAGCTACACATAGGTATGTGATTGATGACATTACATTCAGCATTCGACGCGCAGGTTCCTGGACACGGATCTTTACATTTATTTTTAATGCAAGCTTTATCCCGTTCACATTCTGAACTTTCCAAGCACTCCGGTCGGCAACCAGTGTATGGGTCACCTTGGTACTCCTCAAAGCAGGTACATTTTCCGTTTGAGCACTCAGCATTTATACCACATGGAGATGGATTACAGGGATCACTTTCTTCTGCAAGAAAACACGTGTTGTTGTTGTTTTTTATAATAAATTAAAATTCATCTCATCTCAAATCAATAGGTGTATAATCTGAACATGAATTTAAAAAAAAAAGTTGATAAAACTCACCTATAAATGGTATTGGTTTGCATTGCGTGAAAGCATCTCCGGTAAAGCTTTCGATACATGAACAGATCGCTATATGATTTTGAGTCTGACAGTTAGCATTAATACCACATGAACCAGGGCATGGATCTTTACATTTTTGATTTATGCACGCTAAATTACTGGCACAGTCTTCATTGATAGTACACTCAGGTCTGCAGTTAGGCGGATTCCCTTCGAAGTTGGGTAAACAAGAACACGAGGGAATACCTCTTAGGTCTTGACAATAGGAGTTCGGCCCACAAGGGGAAGGCACACAAGGGTCTCTTTGTTGTTGAGGTGGAAGTTCCGTGACTAAAAATGAAACGAGACATTTATTATATACTGGTAAATAATTGTTGTTAAGTGAGAATAGTACACATATTAGTATTATAGTAAATTATCAGGAAAATACACAATCAACGACTTATTGTTTCAAAATATACTTACTAGTTACACGGTAACAACGTGAGAATGGGTCTCCAGTGTATCCGCTTTGGCAAGAGCATATTGGACTGTGATTAATAACTTTGCAGTTCGTGTTTTGACCGCAAGGGTCGGGACATGGTGACACACATTTTTTGTTTCTGCATGTTTTTTCTGAAGGACATTCTGCGCTCACAACACATTCTGGTCTACAATTTGGAGGCGATCCGCTGTACTCTGGTAAACATGAGCAAATGCTCAGGCCATTCGAAACCTTGCATTGACTGTTTGGTCCACAAGGAGATGGCTGACACGGATTAACTGGTAAATCGAGTTGAGCTGCAATTATGTTATTAATTTTAATAATGAAAATAAAAAAAATACCAATAAGCAATTGCTCTTGATATTATAAATATTACAACTTACGTTCGAGTTTGCATGCGGTGAATGGATCTCCAATGTATCCCGTTTTACATGTACAAAGAGGCGAATGGTTAACAACTTGGCAATTAGCGTTCGATGCACATGTACCAGGACATGGATCTATACACTTATTTCTTGTGCAAGCCTTGTTACTCGGACAGTCCGAACTTACAACACATTCTGGATGACAGCCATCATATGGATTTCCGATATATCCTTTTCGGCAAATGCAAGCACCTGCACTAGCCCGTTCTATACACTCTGCGTTTGCTCCACAGGGCGAAGGTTCACAAGCTGAAAGTGTTTCGAATGGAACAACAGCATTTTGTGAACACTGAATTGCTGCATCACCGCTATATCCTTCTGGACAAATGCAGACCGCTGTATGACTCACAACTCGACACTCAGCGTTTGTACCACATGCTTTTTCACATGGATTTTGGCATTTTTTATTGATACAGGCTAAATGAGGAGCACATTCACTGTTTGCGAGACATTCAGGACGACAATTCGGCGGTGCACCAATGTATTCGGGCATACACTGACAAGAAGGTATTTGGCTGCCGTTTTCTTGACAAATTGAATTAGGACCACACGGTGATGGTTGACAAGGATTTATAGGGGCCGTAGGTAACTCGAGAGCTAAAATAAGAAAACATCAACTTCAACCACACTTATTCTTCATTATTCAATTTAATGAAAACTTAAAAAAAATTAACTACTTACGCGTAGCAGTACATCGTGTAAATGGATCTCCCGTAAAACCTGTAGAACACGTACAAATGGGGTTATGATGTATTACTTGACATTGGGCTGCAACACCACAAGTTCCCTGGCATGGGTTAATACATTTCTGATTGCTACAGGCTTTGTCCGATGGGCATTCAGAGCTTGCCACACATTCTGGGCGACAATAAGGCGCAGTTCCGCGATATCCCGGTAAACATGTACATATTGCTTGACCATTTAATTCTCGGCATTGACTATTTGCTCCACACGGGCTTGGTTGACATGGGTTTACAATGGAAAATTCTGAAAAATATGTTTTTTTTTTACACATGTTAAAAACTTACAATTCTGTTATATCTTACACGACACTACTAAGTGTGGAACTGTAATAACTATTATTTTTACCTTTTATAGGGTTGCATTGTATAAATGCGTTGCCAGACATCCCTGCCGGACATGTACACACTGCCATGTGATTTATTGCTTGACAAATGGCATTAGTACCACATGTATTCGGACATGGATCCACGCAATGATTTTTAACACAAGCTTTATTCATCGGACATTCTGAACTTATCGTGCACTCTGGACGACATTCAAAGTACGGGTCACCTTGGAATTCAGGTAGACAAGAACATATCCCGTCATTGCAAATGGCATTTGGTCCACAAGGTGATGGATTACAAAGATCAGAAGGAACAGGGTCTGTTTAAAAAAAAAAACAATAAATTGAAATATTCAACAATTTTTTTAGAAAACTAAGTTAAAAACAAGAAAAGGTATATAGAATCAAACACTTGCCTTTTTGTGGTTTCAGTATACATGCATTAAAGGGATCTCCTGTGTAACCCTCAAGACATGTGCAGATTGAAACGTGATTTTGAACTCTGCATTCTGCGTAGATTCCACACGACCCAGGGCACGGATCTATGCATCTTTCATTGATGCACGATTTATCGCTAGGACAATCGGTGTTGATAGTACATTCTGGTCTACAATTTGGAGGTTGGCCAATATAAAGAGGTAAACAAGAACATGAAGGCGATCCACCTATATCACGACATTGTGCAAATGGACCACACGGAGATGGTAGACATGGATTTGTTGGCAGAGGAATAATCTCAGCAGCAACTAAAATAAATGAATAAAATTGTCGTGAATATTTAACCTATCAACTATAGTACATTTTTTTCTATACTATAATAAAATAACACATACCAATTTTAGAACAACCATTAAATGGATCGCCGGTGTAATGTACACGACATGTGCAAATGGGACTATGATTGATAACTTTGCACTCAGAGTTCTGTCCGCAAACACCTTCACAAGGATTTCTGCATTTTTTTTTAATACAAGCTTGTTGTTGCGAGCATTCAGAGCTGACCACGCATTCGGGTTTGCATGATGGTGGTGTTCCAATGAAATCTTGTTGACAAGTGCACACAGCCTGTTCATTATTAATCTTGCATATACTGTTGGGACCACACCGCGAAGGCGTACAAGGATTTTTCGTAACCGAAGGAGTATCTGTGTCAAGAAAACATTGTTTTAATAATCTCTACTTAAATGGAGTACGATTCATCAAATACGAAAAATCAATTAACACAAACCTGCGCTTTGCTCATAGCAGTTTTGGTATGGATTTCCAGTTAATCCCGGCAAACACTCACATTTTGGTGAATGATTTATGACATTACATATCGCGTTGAGGCCACAAGCGCTGTTACATGGATTTTTACATTTGTTTTGAATACATGCTAGATTGGTTGCACAGTCAGAATTAACTATACATTCTGGACGACAGCCCTCGTATGGATTTCCTAAATATTCTGGTAAACATACACAAGCGCCGGCATTTCCTTGCTGCTTACATATTGCATTCGGACCACAAGGTGAAGGTTGACATGGCGTCAAAGGTATGTCTTGCACTAAACAAGCTATGAATGGGTCTCCTGTATAACCAGGGGAACAAATACACTGCGGCGCGTGACTCACAACCTTACATTCTGCATTAGATCCGCAAGAACCGGGGCATGGATCCTTGCATTTTTGATTCATACATGCCATACTATTGGGACATTCTGAATTTGCGATACATTCTGGTCGACAATTTGGTGGATGGCCTAAGTATGTTTCCAAGCATGCGCAAGATGGCGAGTTACCAACTTCTTTGCAAATTGAGTTCGGTCCACAAGGTGATGGCTCACAAGGATTTACATATTGAGGTATTTCTTCTTCTGTAATGCGACAAAAAAAATTGTTATATTATGACAAGATCAATAAATAAATAAATAAACAAATGAGCTATTGGATGCGGTTACACGGTTAGATATTTGCCGAATTACAATCCATGGCATTGCAGTGTTACACCATGATGACGCAATGATCTTGAGGTATAAATTTGAAGCGTTTATTGGTGATTCAAACTCTAAAAATATTGTTGATAAACAAAGGCTACCTTGAACAGAACATCTCGAAAATGGATCGCCGGTGAATCGTTGTGGACAAGAGCATATAGGATTGTGGTTAATAACTTGACATATGGCCGCTGTACCACAATTTCCTTTGCAAGGATCAATACAACGTTGATTAGAACAAGCTTTGTTCAATGCACATTCAGCACTCGATATGCATTCTGGTCTGCAAGTTGGAGGAGCTCCGAAAAATCCGGGGAAACAGGAGCAAATCGCTTGTCCGTTAACTTCTCGGCACTGACTATTTGGACCACAAGGCGAAGGACTACATGGGTTTATTTCTTCAATATTCTTTATAGGTCGACATTGTAGAAAAGCATTTCCTGTAAATCCATTTGGACACGAGCACATTGGCAAGTGATTATACACGTTGCAAATTGCGTCTGTGCCACACGTATTAAAGCATGGGTCCACACATTTTTTCTTCACACAAGCCTTTTCTTGAGGACAGTCGTTGTTGAGCAAACATTCAGGCCTGCATCCAAAATACGGGTCACCTTGGTAATCAGGCAAACATGTACAAATTCCATTATTGCATTCTGCGTTTCCTCCACAGGGCGACGGGTTGCATGGGTCAGGTTCCGAGAATTCTAGAAAAAATATTCAGCAATACAATTATTTTGTTTGATATCGCAAAATTAACGAACATGCTTCATTTTATAACATTTCAAAATTTCACATTTTGTATTTTAACGGTTTCATATTAAAAAAAACACCCACCGTCTTGTTCTATTGCAGGTGAGCAACGAGTAAAAGGATCTCCAGTGTGTTGTTCAATGCAACTACACTGTGCGACATGATTAAATACAGAGCATTGAGCATTAATTCCACAGGCACCAAGACACGGGTCGCGGCACTTTTCATTAATACACGCTTGGTTACTAGAGCATTCAGAGTTTATAGTGCACTCCGGTCTACAGTTAGGTGGAGTTCCAACATAATTCAATTTACAAGCGCAAGATGGAGCATGTTCTATATTTCTACATTCTGCGTATGGTCCACATGGCGAAGAGATGCACGGATCTTGTATTGGTATATTTTGAGGCGGTTTAGAACCTGTAAGAAAATAACATAAACTTAAACTTCAAACAAAAATGGAACAAGAATTTTATCCTGTTATAACAATTTCATAATTTTTATAATAAATTTATACATGCCTGTTATTGGATAGCATCTTGTGAAAGGATTTCCAGTTAATCCTTGCTTGCATACACAAATAGGACTGTGATTAATAACATTACAGCGAGCGTTTTCTCCACATGCGCCTTCGCAGGGATTAATGCATTTTTGTGAACTGCAAGACAAATCCGGTGGGCATTCCGAGCTTACAACACATTCTGGTCGGCAGTTCGGTGGGGAACCACTAAATGAAGGTAAACAGGAACATACAGCTTGTCCATTTATTTCTTTGCACTGACTGTTGGCACCACAGGGCGTAGGGTTACAAGGATTTGTTTCCAATACTTGAGCTGAAAATAAAGCAAAATATTTTCAGATTTTATTGATACTAAAACTATATTTTTTAAATTTTATATTTACAAAAGAACCATTAAGTCAGAAAATATATGAAGAATATAAAAAAATGGTACTTACGTTCTTGCATAATAGTACAATATCCGAACGGATTTCCGGTATATCCCGGCTGACAAATGCATGTTGGCATATGATTGTTAACTAGGCATAAAGCATTTGAACCACATACTCCTGGACAAGGATCGACGCACTTCATCCTCGAACAAGCTTTATTAAGAGGACAATCGGAATTGACGACACATTCTGGTCGACAACCTTCATAGGGATTGCCCGAATAACCGTCCAAACATTGACATGATCCAACTCCTTTTTGTTCTCTACAAATAGCGTTAGCGCCACAGGGACTAGGACTGCACGGTGTCAGAATTTCTGTGTAATCCATTACTGCTAACATACTACAGTAAGCAAAAGGGTCTCCAGTATATCCTACTTGACAGATACAATTTGGGGCATGACTAACTACTCTACATTCTGCGTTAGACCCGCAGGTACCAAGACACGGATCAATGCATTTTTTATTTTGACAGGCTAGATGATACTCGCATTCACTGTTACTGATACACTCTGGACGACAATTTGGAGGAGTCCCTTTGTAATCTTGTAAACAAGCACAAATTGGATTCTCTCCACTTATTTTACAAATAGAGTTAGGACCACAAGGTGACGGCTCACACGGGTTTACCGTTGGTTCTACCGCAACTGAAAATAACCAAAAGAAATTAATAAAGTGATCAACCAAATTATGCCGAGAGTAAATGAATTACGTTCGTAAATAATATAATTACCTATGACTGAACATCTAACAAATGGGTCTCCAGTAAACGAAGGAGGACAGGTGCATATTGGGTTGTGATTAATTACATCACAAACAGCTCCAGCGCCACAAGCTCCAATGCAAGGATTAAGACATTTTTGGTTGTTGCAAGCTTGATTAAGAGGACATTCCAGGCTGACTACGCATTCAGGTCTACAAGTAGGCGGACTGCCTTTATATCCAGGTACACATGAACATACTGCTTGTCCATTACTTTGCTGACATTGACTATTAGGTCCACAAGGAGATGGACTACACGGGCTTGTAGCTGTCACTGAAATAATATAGGGACATATTAATGTTAAGATTA
This sequence comes from Bombyx mori, assembly GCF_030269925.1. NCBI lineage: Eukaryota > Metazoa > Arthropoda > Insecta > Lepidoptera > Bombycidae > Bombyx > Bombyx mori. The sequence continues at coordinate 8,610,477 of NC_085116.1, read as the reverse complement.
AATATTGGCAACTTATTAAATAAAATATTGTTAGCATGTCATCAACAGAAATATACGAAAACACGTATCTCATAATAACACCCACTATCGTAGGCTGAGAAAAAAATGAAAATGATAATTTTCGATCCAGCGACTTCTCATTTGATGATAACAAGTAATAATTTTAATTTAAAAAGAAACAGTAATATTAAGTCATAATAATGTGTACTTTACCTGCAACAGCTCTACACTCCACAAATGCATTTCCGACCATTCCTTTGGGGCAAGAGCACATTGGAATATGGTTCATCACATCACAAATAGCATTCACTCCGCAGGTGCCAATACATGGATTGATACATTTATTTTTCTGGCAACCTTTATCGGAGGGGCAGTCGGCATTATAGACGCATTCAGGTCGGCAACCTAAATTAGGATCTCCGTGATACCCATTTATACACGAACAAACGCCATTCCTACACTCAGTATTAGGTCCACAAGGGCTTGGTTGACATGGGTCTAATTGAAGAGTTGGAGTTATTTCTGTTAAAAATACATACATTATATGAACTGATTTCAATAAAAAAATTTGTTACGAATAGAAAGGTGTGAGTTAAAGACTCACCTTTCACAGGCTTTTCCACACATTGACTGAATGGATCTCCCGTAAAACCTTCCGGGCATAAACAAACCGGTACGTGGTTATTTACGAAGCATTTCGCAAATAAGCCGCATGAGCCCTCACAAGGATCTCTACATTTTTCTGAAATGCATCCCAAGTTACTCGGACAATCCGAGTTAACAACACATTCTGGTTTGCAAAACGGTGGAGACCCAATGTAGGTTGATAAGCAAGAACAGCTTGCTAATCCATTGTTGTTACGGCATTCAGAGTATGGGCCGCATGGCGACGGTGAGCATGGATTGGACGTTTCAACTACACTTGGTAAGGTCTCTGTGAAAATAATGAAAACTAGCATCATTCTTTTGCGTAATTTTATTTAATGCACATTTATAACAGGTATAAAATTAAGTAATTAAGACATGGAAAATTATTTTGAATTGTATTATTTTACGTTGAAAACAGTAAAAATTATAATAATATATGAATCAGATATTTACGTTTATATGATAAAAGTATACTTACGAAGAACTAGGTTGCACATTGTGAATGGGTTCCCACTGTAGCCTTGGCGGCAGCTGCATATGGGACTGTGGTTGATTACCTTACATTCACTGTTCTTTCCGCACGGTTTTGGACACGGATTGATGCACCTCTGATTTATACAAGCTTTACTAGGTTTGCATTCCGAATTAACAATACATTCTGGTCGACAATTTGGCGGAGATCCAATGAAATTCGCCAAACAGGAACACACAGGCTGTTCGTTTATATTTTTACAAATTGCATTGTTACCGCACGGTGAAGGATTACAAACATTTTCAATGTAAACATCATTTTCTGAAAATTGCCACATTTGATATCACGAAACGTATACAAAATAGTATTCCTCAAATTTTTGTGTGAAACTCACCTCTTAGTGCGGAACATATAGTCATTGGATTTCCTGTGAAACCACTCTTACAGTTGCACATCGGCTTGTGGTTGTTAACGAAACATTCAGTATTAACACCACATGCACCGAGACAAGGATTTATGCATTTGTTTCTGCTGCAAGATGATACCAGTGGACAATCAGAATCTGTTAAGCATTCTGGTCTACATCCTTGATATGGATCACCAAAATATTCAGGCAAACAAGTGCACGAACCGGCATTTCCTTGGATTTTACACACTGCATTCGCGCCACAAGGCGAAGGTTCACAAGGATTTAAATATTCAATCTTTGGCGGAGCTGAAAAGTAAATCAAAATTCACTTACCAGATTTTTAACCACCGTGGAAGCACTTCCTTTATCCGAAGCGTTAGTTGAAGCTGGGCTGGGCTCGGCGTCATTTAATAACTTCCTTATCCAAGTCCGGGAACAGCGTCACTATCTCTAGCGGCACTGTCCAAAGCGACCATCACGACGAATGGATCAAGCTTACTGTAAGTGCTAGGTTATCTCCGCGTGCTCCGATCTCAAGCATAGGCATTATTTTGTCATATAATTAAAAATGTGTTACAACCCGTTTGAATTCTTCGAAGAAAATATCGTTTTTATTATCGTAACAAAACCGTAATTATTTTTCCAAAAATCCTTATGTTTGAAGCACATAAATAGGCACAACATTCATGAAATAACCACTGGGCCCTGCGGCTGGCATGGTCGTCACAAAGCCCTAAAGTAATAACATTCATGGAGGCCTATTAAAATTAGTAACCAGGTGAGGCATGATTTTACAATTTAATTTTGTTTAACAAAAGCACATGTTTCAAGCCTGATTTTCCTGTATCACGCTTTGCAAAGCTAAGTGTTAAATGCGATTCTTTTTTTGTAACATGTTTTAGGATTAATGTCACATTTATTTTTTGTTTACCTTCATTGTACATTTTTACAATCAAAATAAGTTCTTGCAAATATCATATTAATTTAACTGTCCTCTCCTTGTTTTGAAATTCTGTTTTTTATCTGTAGGTCTTAAATCTCGAAAAAATATTAAATCATATTTTCACATTTTAATATCTTACCTCGTGCTGGAGAACAACCCTGGAATGGGTCACCTTCTAATCCGGGTTCACAAGCGCAGGTTGCACGATGATCAACCACCGAACAGAGAGCACGTGGACCGCAAGCTTGTTCACACGGGTTTTTACATTTTTGTCCAACACACGCCAGAGTGGCAGGGCATTCTGCACTAATTGTACACTCAGGTCGACAGTTTGGAGGCGTTCCTATAAATCCTGGATGACAACTGCACGCAGGTGTTTCACCAGAATTAACGCACATCGAATTTGGTCCACATGGTGATGGTTGGCAAGGGTCAATAGGTGTGGGTGGGGTGGCTAAAAATCACATTTTTATTTATTTAAAGTATGCAACGAATTTTGTTTTATTTAACTTAAACATTTTTGGTACAATACCTGGTGCCGGGTAACAATATGAGAATGGGTCTCCGGTAAAACCATCATTACAGGTACATATCGGGGAATGTGCGATTACTTGGCAGCGCGCACCACGGCCACAAGCACCTTCACAAGGGTCACGGCAACGGCGATCTATACAAGCTTGTTGAAGTTTGCATTCCGCACTAACGAGGCATTCAGGTCTACAAGATGGAGGCGACCCAACATGACCTGATTTACAGGAGCAGGCAGCGGCACCGTTTGCGCTTACGGAACATTCACTGTATGGACCACATGGCGAAGGAGAACACGCCGAAGTAGGTGTATCTGAAAATTAATGGAATATGATAGTTTTCAGAAATAAATCATCTCGGTAGCAGCATTTAGTTACGGATACCGTTGAGCAATTAACATTAGGAGAAACTCTGGTCATCTTAAAAATGAGGAAGGTGTCAAATGTGTATTCGTTCTACAGTATTTCTCCGAAGTTTCTATCAGATATTACACTGGAGCTCCAAATCACCATTGGTCTTGTGATGTTGGTGACTCCAATATCATCAGGATTGTTATTACAACTTATATCCGGTGGTGGATTCAGTGAAGCACTGCACTTGCTAGGGCTAGTGCTAACAATTTTTCTTCGAATCTACTAGCATTTGGTAAGGAAAAAAATACAGAAGTTGATAAAATTGCAAAATACCAACCTTGGTGAACGACTTCAGTACAGAAAGTGAACGGGTCTCCGAAAGTATTCGGTGGGCAAGTACAAGACGGGATATGATTGTTGATTGAGCAGATAGCATTAGTACCGCAAGCTCCCGGGCATGGATCAACACATTTTCCTCCTTGACAAGTACGCGTAGGTGAACATTCACCATTGGTCGAGCATTCAAGCCTACAACCGACGTATGGATCTCCGAAATAACCATGTGCACATGTACAGAGACCAGCATTACATAAAGCATTACTTCCGCAAGGTGATGGGTTGCAAGGCTCTGGGGAAGGTGTTGGTGTAACTGCAAAAACATTTAACACTTAAATCTGAACAGGTAGCGTTTTCAGGTAACTTAATGATCGTAAGGATGTATAATAAACAGATGGCCTATTCCAACCGCGAAGCAGTCAGGCAGCTGTTATACAGTAAAATGAAACTACGACCTCATATCTCAAGATGGGTGTTGGCATTGACGTTGCGATTTCTATGGGTTCCGGTAACCACTTTCCATCAGATGGGCCATTGATGCAATAAAAGAAATTGAACTGTTCACCCATTTATGCAATAACAAAAAATCCTAACAGCTTCACTTATTTTCCAAACATGAATAAAGTAAATTTATTAAACTTCAAATGGCTTTAAAAATGAGTTCTTTTTTAAAATGTCAAGTATATTTTAGTTTTCTTACTTATAACTTCAGAACATTGGATGAATGGATCACCGGAATATCCAACTGGGCAACTACAAATCGGAATATGGTCTTGCACTCGGCATTCTGCTTTAAATCCACATGATCCTTCACAAGGATTTGTGCACTTTTCAGCGATGCACGCTTGATGAGAAGGACAGTCCGTATTCACAAGACATTCCGGGTGACAGTTTGGAGGTACACCTGCGTATCCTTGCATACAAGAGCATGATGGATTTTCATTAAGAGCACGACATTCACTGTATGGGCCACAAGGATTTGGTTGACATGGTTGCACCGGCTGTCCTGGTTCATAAAGTACAGTTTCAAAGCATCTCTTGAAGGGATCACCAGAAGTACCAGCTGGGCAGCTGCATAATGGACTATGATTAACAACTTGACAATGTGCACCTATACCGCATGTACCTCTGCAAGGATCCGCACATTTCAGTTTATGACATGCGCGATCTGATGGACATTCATTACTAACGGTACATTCTGGTCGACAGTCTGGAGGTGCACCAATATATTCTGGTAGACATTCACAAGATGCTAATCCTCCATTTTCTCTGCAGACACTATTAGGCCCACATGGTGATGGTTGACATGGTCGACTAAATTCTATAGGTTCATCTTTAGAGCATTGGGTAAATGGATTTCCAGAGTATCCTTTAAGACATGCGCAGCTTGGTACATGATTGATGACGTTACATTCTGCATTAGTACCACAAATTCCTGGGCATGGGTCTGCACACTTATTTCTAATACATGATTTATCAGCTGGACAATCTGAGCTGAGCACACACTCGGGACGGCAGCCTTCGTAAGGATTTCCTTGATAGCCTTCCAAACATGAACAGGAACCAGCTCCTTCTCTTTGGGTACACAGAGCATTAGCACCACAAGGTGAGGGATCGCAAGGCTTCGTGACAATTTCTAGAAAAAAAGTTGAGTTATTTAAAAAATATATTTAATGACTATGTATATTTTTTATTATTATTTATGTCAACCGATATTTCATATTTACCTTCTTGTGGAACACATTGCATAAAGGGATTTCCAGTATATTTTTCTCTACAGATACATGAAACTGTGTGACTTACTATCACACAATCAGCATTAATACCACAAGAACCTGGACACGGGTCAATGCATTTATTTCTTACGCATGCTTGATTAGATGGACAGTCAGGATTGATAACACATTCGGGTCTACAATTAGGAGGCTGGCCAATGTAATTCTCCAAACATCTACAATTGGCTTTTTCGTTACGTTGGATGCACTGAGCATTTGGTCCGCAAGGAGAAGGATTACATGCATCGATTGGTTCAGGTGGTGTATTTACAACATCGTAACAGCTCTTGAAAGGATCTCCTGTTTGTTCAGGACTGCAACTGCATATAGGGCTATGATTTATAACTTCACAGCGTGCTGACACGCCGCAAGCGTTTATACAGGGATTTATACATTTTTGATTAACACAAGCTTTGGTTGATGGACATTCTGAACTAACAATACATTCAGGTCTACAAGCTGGCGGTGTTCCTTGGAAAGATTCTAAACAGGCGCACACTGCAGCGTTATCAACAGTTTTACAGACACTGTTCGGTCCACAAGGCGAAGGATGGCAGGGGTCTCTTGGTTTATCAGTTTGTTTTCCTTCTATTCTGTTACAGTGTGTAAATGGATTTCCAGTAAAGTCTGATATACATGAACAAGTCGGAATGTGGTTTATAACATCACATTTAGCATTAAGCCCGCACACTCCAGGGCAGGGGTCCCGACATTTGTTTCTAAAGCAGGCCTTATCCCTAGGACATTCTTGACTGCCGGTACATTCAGGTCGGCATGATTCATAAGGGTTTCCACTATAGTCTGGTAAACATGTACAGAATCCGTTATCACAACGAGCATTTGGCCCGCATGGTGAGGGATTACATGGATCTGATGGTTCTGGCGTTGTAGGTGCTGAAACAATACTTGATATTGTAAAAAAATTATCATTTATTTTACGATATGCCATGAAATTTACTTTAATCTACATTACACTACATCAATACAGAAAAACATGATTTATTCTTAAAATCAAATGATTCAGTGTATGATAAATGTGTGATATGTCTAAATTTTCCAATTATATTTGGAATACTCACTTCCACTTATTGGTAGACATCTTGAAAATGGATCACCGGTGAAACCTTCATTGCAAACACATATGGCAACGTGATTTAGAACATGGCAATTTGCATCTACTCCACATGAGCCAGGGCATGGATCTTCACATTTCTGACGCACACAAGCTAATGAAGCAGGACATTCAGAATTAATTGTACATTCGGGACGACACGAAGGTGGTGAACCCACATATCCTGGTAAACAAGAGCAGGCTGGTCCACTGGCTAGCAACTGACATCGAGAATGTGGTCCGCATGGAGATGGAGTACATGTTGGAGGTCGTTCAGTTGTAGGCGGAATCTCTGAAAATATAATAAAAGTAACAAGTTACATAAAATTTAAGTGCTAAGGGCAAAAAAATTATTGATTATATTGTCCTACTAAGTAGTCCGATAAAGTATGGATAGAATATAAAATAGTAAATTCTGAACAATTAATATACTCACGATAACATTGTGTAAATGGATCCCCTGTCATTCCCACTGGACAAGTACATATCGGATTGTGGTTTTTAACCAAACAATGAGCTCTAAGTCCGCACGTGTTTGGACAGGGATCGTCACACTTTTGATTAATGCAAGCTTTCGATGTGTCACATTCGCTGTTTACAACACATTGTGGTCTGCATGATGGTGGAGATCCAATATAATTTGGAAGACAAGAACATACAGCTTGCATGTTTACTTGTCTACATTGACTGTTGGGGCCGCAAGGTGTTGGTTCACAAGGGTTCTTCGGAGGGGATGCTAGAATAGACAAAACTCTATTAAATGAACTCTAAAATTAAATCACGTAAATTTTTTTGTTTGAAAGACACTTACGGTCCATTAATATTTGTTTGCACTGGAAGAATGGATCTCCAGTATAACCACGAGGACAACTGCAAACTGGTGCATGATTTTCTACTATACATTGCGCCAACTGTCCACATGTTCTTGGACATGGGTCAATGCACTTATATCGGGTGCAAGCTAGATTAGGTGCACATTCATCATTACTCTCGCATTCCCTTCGACATCCTTGTGGACTATACGGATCTCCTTCATAGCCCTCGGAGCAAACACATGCTCCGGCTCCGTTATGTTCTCTGCATTCAGCATTAGGCCCGCAGGGTGATGGAGTACATGGACTTGATGTCGGCGTCATTTCGGTTGCTAAAATACAGAGAACATTAGCTTAGTATGAATTCTATTGTTACTAAACCATCTCATCATCATTCAAATTTGTTTATTGATACCTACATGATATGATAAGTTGATCACAACTTATAGATGCGTCACCTGTAAAACCTTGCTGGCAAGAACAAATCGGTTTGTGATTTACAGTTAAGCACATGGCATTTACACCACATGCACGCTCGCAAGGATCTTTACAACGCTCATTGATACAAGCCGCGTTGCTAGGACATTCAGCATCTATCGTACATTCAGGTCTACAGTTTGGTACTCTTCCAATATAATTCGGTAAACAAGAACAAGCTGCTTGATCACCGATTACTCGACATTCTGCGTTCGGTCCGCATGGTGATGGTTGACATGGATTTGATTGTACCATTCCTGAAAATATGGTAAATCCATAACAATATTGTTGCTTATTAGTATCAATATTAGTATCAAATATTAGTATCAATACATATATGCAATATATAACTAGTGCACAAAAATGATAAATGTAGAATTGACCAGTTTTAGTGTTTTTGTAACTAAAAATAAACTTACGTTCTTCAGGATTACACTTAGTGAACGGATCTCCCGTAAATCCAGGCGTACAGCTGCATACAGGATTGTGATTGATTACTTGACAACGAGCATTGAGGCCACAGGTATTGGGACACGGATCCAGACATTTTTTCCCTATACATGCTTTATCTTGGGAACATTCCACACTCACAAGACATTCTGGACGACAAGAGGGTGGTGTGCCAATATAACCAGTATCACAAGTGCAAACGCTATGACCGTTCACAACTTTGCAAAGACTGTTGGGGCCGCAAGGCGATGGTTTGCATGGATTCTGAACTGGTTCATTCTTTTCCGTTATAGCTGAAGATTTTAAGTAATATTTATTTAATTCACATTTTTATAAAAAGGAAAACACAAAGTAACTTAAGTTTTTGATCTTACTTTCAAAGTCACACTTCACTAAAGGATCTCCGGTGTATCCCGTTAAGCAAGAGCAGGTTGGAGAATGGTTTACTGTTCTACATTCAGCGTTAATACCACAAGTACCAGGGCAAGGATCTTTACATCTGTTATTTGAACAAGCCTTATTACGGTCGCAGTCAGAATTAGAAACACATTCTGGACGACAACCAGTGTATGGATCTCCGAAATATTCTGGTAAACAAGTACAAGAGCCTACTCCATTCCTTTCCTTGCAAATAGCATTAGCTCCACATGGAGAAGGACTGCATGGATTGGGTGGGGGTTCTGGTATATCTGTGAAAGTAAAATAAGATTTGTAAAATCAAAATAGCACAAAAAAAACATGTAAAAAGTCCCGTGAATGCAGCAAGAACATTTTTATTGGAACTTAAATGAATAAAGTATGTCCTTGCTTTGTTTGTAGAATCGATTTCAATTTTTTCATTTCATAAACATAAGAAAAGTTTCTTCCAATTTTTAAATGCCATACACATAAAATTTTAAGATTCTATTAAATTGAAAATTTAATATACATCTGACAAAACTTACGTTGAAATAATGAACATCCACTGAATGGATCACCAGAGTATCCGGGTATACAGTTACATAATGCTACGTGATTTGCTACGGAGCATTCAGCGTTAAAACCACAAGACCCAGGACATGGGTCCACACATTTTTCATTTTGACATGCAAGACTACCCGGACATTCAGCATTTATCGAGCATTCAGGTCTACAGTTTGGTGCAACACCAAGATAATTGGGCAAGCATGAACATGCAGGCGCATCTGCGATTATTTTACATTGAGAATATGGACCGCATGGCGAAGGAATGCATGGGTTTCCTTTAGGCCCCTCTATGATAGGTTCTAAGAAAGAAAGAAAAACAATAAAGTTCAGAAAATACATATATACAAATAAAAGAAAATAATAAATGAATCAGGCAAGATAGATTGAAATAATGAAACAAGCAAAATTGAAATAGTATTTGTAAAATCAAATAAATCAAATAATTTTTTATTCAAATTTTTATTTTTGCGTGTGTGGAGGTGATTCTTACTTTGTTCTAATTGACAGAAATTGAACGGATCTCCAGTAAAACCAGGTTTGCACGTACAAATTGGATTATGGTTTATCACTAAGCATCGTGCATTTGTGCCGCAAGTTCCAGGACATGGATCCTTACACTTTTGTCGAATGCATGCCTGATTTTGCGGACAATCTGTACTTGTTACACACTCCGGTCTACATGCAGGAGGCGATCCAATATATCCCTCTTGGCATGAACACACTCCGTGGTCATCGACCACTTTACAATGACTATAAGGTCCACAAGGCGAAGGTATGCAAGGATTTGTATCCGCAAGTGGAGCTAAAATAGAAGATCAATCTCATAATTAAACTGTTACTTCAATTTAATAATTTAAACTTCAAATCATATCGAATAACCTACGTTTACGCTGTGGATGACAAGATACCGCAGGATTGCCTTCATAACCATCTACGCAAAGACAAACTGGATTATGGTGTGCTACTGTACATTGCGAGTTTATGCCACAAGCTCCTTGACACGGGTCTACGCACTTGTTATTCGAACAGGCTTTGTCGAAGGTGCAGTCGTTATTTGTGACACATTCGGGTCTACATCCTAAGTACGGATCTCCAAAGTAATCAGGTATACAAGTACATGATCCAGCAGAATTTCGTTCTTTACATAGAGCGTTTGGACCACATGGTGACGGATTACATGGATTTGTTTCTTCTTCACTCGGTACGGTTACTGGATAAACAGATTATTATAATTACACAATGAAACCTAATTACGAATATATTTTTATATTTTCTATATTTTCAATATTTTCTCTACTAGGAACTCACCTATAAAGTAACATCCACTGAAAGGATCGCCAGTATAGCTCTCACGACAATGACAGACTGCTTTATGGTTGATGACAACACAATTAGTGTTTGACCCACATGAACCTTCGCAAGGGTTAGCACACTTTTCTCGGATACACGCTAGATTACTAGGACATTCTTCATCGAATATACATTCAGGCCGACAGTTAGGAGCACGACCAATAAATCCGAGTTGGCAAGAACAAGCGGCCGTCTCTCCTATTACACGACATTGCGAGTGAGGTCCGCAAGGGGAAGGAATACACGGATTTCCTGACGGTTTTGGTTCTGGTCCTAAAATGTGTGTTTGAAAATTGTATTGTTCCCAAATCTGGAGTACATCTAGTTAAAGTGGAAGCTTTTGTAATTGTTACTAAGCATTATTTCATTAAATCACACAGTTATGTTTTATTAAACGATTATTTTGTTATTTTTATCAAGATCATTTAAAAACTCACTTGTTTCATAAGAACAGTGTACAAACGGATCGCCTGTATAATCTTTTGGGCAGCTACATAACGGATTATGATTTACGACTGTACATTTAGCGTTGTTGCCACATGCACCTGAGCATGGATCCACGCATTTTTTATTAATGCAAGCTTTATTTGGCATACAATCGCTGCTGACCATACATTCGGGGCGGCAAAAAGGCGGTGAACCAAAGTAATGTTCCTGACAAGAGCATATTGCGTGTCCGTTATTTTCACGACATAAACTGTAAGGACCACAAGGTGACGGTACACAAGGATTTACTGGATCTTCGAAGGTACCTAAAATTTAAATTTTGTATGTACTCAACCGACACGATTCAATAGATTCAATCGACTACTATATTAATTAAATGTCTTACTTATGTAACATGAAGAAAATGGGTTTCCTTCGTACCCAGGTAGACATGCACATGAAGGCGCGTGATTATTTACGCGACATTCGGCGTTCATACCACAAACACCAGGGCATGGATCTTTACACTTGTTGTTAATACAAGCCTTGTCTTTAGTACAGTCTGAGTTCAAAACACACTCAGGGCGACATTCAATATATGGGTCTCCGTAATAATCAGGTAAACATGAACATGATCCAACTCCGTTCCTTTCCTTACATATTGCGTTAGCTCCACACGGCGAACGAGAACAAAGACTTTGTGGTTGAGGTTCTATTGCTAAAATTTCAAATGTGTTTCAGTAAGCGAGCTGTTTTTCATTGTAATTTAATATCGAATTGCTTTGAAATATAACTCACAAGGAATAGATGAACATCCAGAGAAGGGGTCACCTGTGTACCCATGATCACAAGTACACGTCGGCACATGATTCACAACAGTACAAATCGCATGGAACCCACAAGAACCAGGACAAGGATCGCTGCATCTTTCCGCTATACATGCTAAATTCCCCGAGCACTCAACATTCATGACGCATTCTGGTCTACAATTAGGGGGACGACCCACATAATTTTCAATGCATGAGCAAACTGCTACTCCGTCTACTTCCTTACATTGTGAATTTGGACCACAAGGGCTTGGAACACAATTATTTATCGGCGTCATTTGGCCTATCAAAAACATAATCATTAGGAAAAAAATATTAAATAAAAACGAATTTAATCACGGAATTAAAAAAGTAAAAGACTTACGGTCATCAATATAACACCGGACAAACGGATCGCCAGTATAATCACTTAAGCAACTGCAAATTGGATTGTGATTCACCACTTGGCATTTCGCGTTAATGCCACAAATGCCAGAACAAGGGTCCTGACATTTCTGATTTATACAAGCTTTATCTGAGCGGCAATCAGAACTAACAATACATTCCGGATGACAATTAGGCGGAGAACCGATACACATGTCAAGACATGTGCATACAGCATGACCGTTTGATATTCGGCATTTACTATATGGTCCACAGGGCGAAGGGTGACAAGGATCCAGATTATCCGGAAAAGCTACATAAGAAATAAAAGGTAAAAAGATTATAGAATATAAAGATAGAAAAATAATATAAAAATGTACATAAATAAAGAAGAGAAAAATATTCTTACGTTTAACAGGAACACATGCGTGAAGAGGATTTCCCGTAAATCCAGATAAGCAGTAACATGAAGGAGCATGATTTACAACTCTACATTGAGTGTTTTGTCCACAAGTCCCAGAACAAGGGTCTATACATCTGTTATTAAAACAAGATTTTTCCCTAGCACAGTCTGTATTCATAAGGCACTCAGGGCGACAACCACTATATGGGTCACCGTAAAAATCATCTAAGCATGTACAAGAACCAGCACCATCCTTTTCTCGACATATCGCATTAGCACCGCAAGGTGAAGGATGACAAGGTTGACGAGGTGCTTCTTTAGAAACTGAAATAATATTTGAGCATGCATTTTATATGTACAAAAAGATTTACAGACAAAAAGGCAAGCAGTTTGATATAACACAAATAATTTAAACATGCTGCTAAATGTACTTACTTTCAATTGGGTTGCATCCAGCGAATGGGTCACCAGAGAATCCGTCGTCGCATGAACACACTGGACGATGATTTTGCACAGAACATCGGGCATTAAATCCGCATGAACCAATGCACGGATTTACACAATTACCGCCGAGGCAAGCCAGCGCTAAAGGACAATCTTGGTTAATAACACATTGTGGCCGGCAAGATGGTGGTGCTCCAAGAGTTCCAGGTTCACATGCGCATATGGCACGTCCATCTTCATTTCTACATGTTGCGTAAGGTCCACACGGTGACATTAAGCACGGATCAGTATGTGTCGGCATAATGGCTAAAAAAAAATCTAGTGTTAAGACGCATTAAGAGATGTCGATCTAACAATACGGCTCACTTTAATGGTTATTTATGTGTTTACCGTAACCCATAGGCAACACGTTAATACCTTCACTGTCCGTGAGCTGTAACACTCAAATTTGTATTATATTGAATAACGGCTGTCCTATCCTTCAAACCAAAACGCGTGACTGCTTCGCGGCAAAAATAGTTGGTATGGTACCAATCAGGCTAGCTCAACAAAATGAAATATGCTTTACCACCAATAATTACGCAAATTTATAAATATTTACGGCTTTTACTTTTTACAAGATGCTATTTCTTCATCGTAGAAGTAATTCGTGTGATCTCGTGTTTAATAAGTATTTCGGCCTTCGGATATTGGACTTAACATTTATTCGGAATATTGTAGTAAATTTCTGGTGACTCGAAACATCTAGAATCGTGTATCCAAATCTTATAATTAATAGCTAAGGATAGGACAATATGGGCCGCGAATGTTAAATTATTGTCTGCAATACGAACATGGTAATTCGATTTGAATGGGTATGGTAATAATATGTGAAAATCTCAAAATATCAATAAATTTGTTTCAGTTTCTTGAGTTTTTGCTATTATTTACCAGTTTAACAGTAAGAAGATCAAAATTATTTTATTGCTGAAATTGGTTCAAATTAACATGAAATTAAGGCATAATAAGGACTCACTTTTTCTGGTGCACTTAATGAATGGATCACCTTCCGAGAGATTTTCGGGACACGTACAAATAGGATTGTGTCCAACAACATGGCAACGAGCGTCAATACCGCAACTATTTATGCATGGATCTTTGCATTTGTGATTAATACACGCTCTAGTAGCAGGACAATCTGAGTTGACCGCACACTCAGGACGACACGCTGGTGGCGCGCCCAAGTAGCCCGGACGACAAGAACATGCCGCTCGACCGCTCACTATATGGCAGTCACTGTTCGCTCCGCACGGAGAAGGCTCACAAGGACTCTCTGGATTTCCTGTGATACGAAAAATGTCTTCATTAATTAAATTTGGACTGAATAATGTTCCTTGCTATTTTAAGATTAAATTGAAATTCAAAGTTATCGAATGGAACTCCATTTGAAAAATTATCATAGTTTAAAATAAGTTTCGCTTTCAATTAGACTTACGTGGTTTTTGTTCTTGACGATTGCATGCAATAAAAGGGTCTCCTTCGTGACCTCTAAAGCATGTACATACAGGTACATGATTAGTCACTATACATTCCGCATTAACACCACATAGATCCTTACATGGATCCCTGCAGTGGTTTGACAGACAAGCCAAATGATTCGGACAATCTGAGTTTAATGAACACTCTGGTCGACATCCCCCCGCATACGGGTTTCCTATGTTGGGCGGAATACATGAGCAGCGCGCAATATTGTTTATTACATTGCAGATTGTGTTCTCTCCGCATGGTGAAGGATTACAAAGAGTCTCGGTATCGTCGTTTGAAATTGCATTGCATCCTACGAATGCATCGCCTTTATATCCATCTAAACAGCTACATAACGGCGTGTGATTAATTACAACACATTTGGCATTATTACCACAAGCCCCTGTACATGGGTCTAAACATTTTTCATTGATGCAAGCTTTGTTAGAAGGACATTCTTGACTTATGACACACTCAGGTCTACAGTACGGTGGAGTACCAGAGTAGTTAGGTCGACATGAACATACTGGGTGATTCGACTTAATTTCACAAACGGAGTTCGGCCCACATGGAGAAGGTACACATGGATTTCTTTCGGAAGGCACCACTTCTGTTATATCAGTACAGGCTACAAAGGGGTCACCAGATTTTCCTCGACTACAGGTACATATTGGGTTGTGATTAACAACAACACAGTCAGCGTTAACACCACAACTACCGAGGCAAGGGTTTATGCATCGTTGATTAACACATGTTTCCATCTGTTGACAATCTGCATTACTGACACATTCTGGTTGACACATAGGGGCTATCCCTTTATGTCCTGGTAAACAGGAACACATTGCAAAACCGTTAGATGAAACAAGACAACGACTGTAAGGCCCACAAGGAGATGGATCACATACAGATAAAGAAGGAGGCAACGCTGGTGCGTTTTGGCATCTAACATAAGGATCTCCAATTTGTCCAGATTCACAATAGCACACGGCATGATGATTGACTGTTTTACACAAAGCTCCTATGCCACACACATTTGTACAAGGGTCTTCGCATTTATTGTGGAAACAAGCCAATTCCGGTGAACAGTCGCTGTTAACAACACATTGCGGTCGGCACGAAATATAAGGATTTCCATAAAAGTCGGGCAGACAATGGCAAGCTAAAGCACCATTGAAGTCTCTACAAATTGCATTTGCACCGCATTGCACATTGTTGCAAGTTTCATGTGTGATAGCTGCAAACATAAATTTATTAGTTTAATATAGCTGCAAGTTGTATGAATAATAAGCTAAGAAATAATACGCTATAAAATATGTACTTACGCCGGACACTTGGTTTACAATGTTCGTATGGATTCCCTTCGAAACCATTAACGCACTGGCAAACTGGATCGTGATTATAAACTGTGCACTCTGCATTTATACCACAAGAACCAGGGCAAGGATTCAAGCACTTGTTTCTTAAGCAAGATTTATCAAAACTACAATCCGAATTCAAAACGCACTCCGGTCTACACGATGGGTTATTTAAAGAATTCAGTCCAACACATGCGTCGCAAATTGCAAACTGGTTACCATAAGTATCACAAGGCGCATTTTGATCGCATGGATTTGGTGAACAAGGCTGCGCTGTAGAATTATCTGGTACAATTATTATAGCTGAAAAAAGAAAACTTAATTAAATATGTGTTTATCCATAGTAAAGTTTTTGAGTATTACGTCAGACAATTATAATCTATTATATAAAACACCTTCAAAAATTAATGGTAGGAAAAATTAACTTACGTTTGTATATACATTGAGTTAACGGATCTCCTATATAACCATCGGGACACAGACAAGAAACAGTATGATCTGAACATAGGCAAACAGCATTTATTCCACAGATGTTGGCAGATGCACAAGGATCAATACATTTTTTGTTAATGCAAGCTTCGTTCGAGGAACAATCGGAGTTCATCATACATTCAGGCTTACATTCTATTGTTGGATCACCAATGAAATCAAGTGGACAAGAGCAAACGGCTCTATCTCCGACTTCTTGACAGATTGCGTTAATACCACATTGTATTTTGTTACATGGTGATATTGATTTCTGATCTTCGGGTGGAAGACAACATATTAATGGATTTCCGATGAAACCTTCTTCACAGAAACATACTGGTCGATGAGCCTCTACGTGACATTTGGTATTCAACCCACATACTCCAGGACAGGGATCTTGGCAACTATATCCAATACATGCTTTATTTGTGGGACAGCCATCATCGACCTCACATTCCCGTAAAATACAGCCTTCAATGCTGTAAGCATCACCCACACTTCCTTCAGGACACACACAGAAGGCTTGTCCATCAAACTTTACTTGACAGATTGCTCGTGGTCCACAAGCGTTGGGAGCACAAGGACTTATTTGATTTTGGCAACCCAGATATGGGTCACCACTAAAACCAGTTTTGCAATAGCACACTTCTCTATTGCTACTAACAAAACAATCCGCATTTGGTCCACATGGTCCTGGCTGACAGAGAACATTCGCAACTGGTGGAAGATATCCACGGTTACTGTCGCATGATTTGTATGGATTTCCAACAGTATTTTCTGGACAGAAACAAGATGGAGTTTTGTTTGGATCACATCGAGCGCCGACTCCGCAGGGACTCGGTTCGCAAGGGTTTCGTGCTTCAATACATCCACGAACAGTATTCGGGCTTTCGACATAACCAGGTAAACAAGAACACTTTGAAAATCCATTAGACAGTACTGTACATTGAGTGTTAGGACCGCAAGGTGATGGATTACAGGGATTGTTTGGTAATTTGCATGGCATTCTTGGCGGACTCCCTTCGTAATTTGGTAGACAGAAACAGGCTGGTTTATCATCTATTAGTCGACATCCTGAGTTTGGTCCACATGGATTTGGTTCACATTCGTTTCCTTCTGGGACTAAAATATTTCAACGAAATAAATACATATTTCAAATAAGATTAAGAATTTAACATCATAAATTATTATTTATACTTACTGCAATTCTTGAAAGGATTTCCGGTTAAGCCTTTCGGACAGTAACAAATTGGATTTCCGTTGTCGATTTCACATAATGCATTTATTCCACAAGGGTTCGGACTACATGGATTTGTTGGTGGTTCACAACCAATTTGTGGATTACCGGTATATCCTTGTAGACATTTACAAGATGCTCGATGGTTAATTACATCACAGACAGCGTTTATACCACAACGGCATGGAGAACCACATTTACCATTTATACACGCTTCAGAATTGGCACACTCGTTATCTGAACGACAGCCTTGAACTGAAACATACGAAAATTCAATGTACCGTGCATTACGCCTGAATAGTTTGCAATATAATTCTAATTAAAAAAAAAAAATTTGCCTTGATTTTGCCTTTTAATAAATAAAAACATTGAAATAAACTGTGGCGGTAGCCCAAATTACGCCAACGACATTTACAAGTAAGCTGGCAGGTATACGGTACCCCTAAAACATGATATTCTTCACATGGTCGGAGTAGACCATGAGTCACTACCTTTAACAAGACTAAAGCATGACACAAAAAAAACTGTTTAAATTCTATCACTGCCTTTTACTGAATCATTGAAATTACATATTTTTTTCCAAAAACAATAGTTACCTTGATAGCATTCCAGGAAGGCATTACCAGTAAAACCAGGGGCACATTTACATTGTATACCATGATTTGAAGGTAAACATTCAGCATTATCTCCACATTTGTTAATTGCACAAGGATTAATGCATTTTCTATTTAATCTATCGCATAGTAATTCAGGTGGACAATCCTCGTTATATTGACATACTGATGTAGATTCCACAACTAGAAAATTAAATGAATTATTTCCAATTCGTAGTTTGTTACTTTCGATTAGATCGATCCATGACACATTTTTGTATGTTTTTATATTTACCTGGTACACAACCAACGTATCCGTTGCCTTGAAAACCTTCCACACAGCTACAGTCAGATCC
Source organism: Bombyx mori (assembly GCF_030269925.1). Taxonomy (NCBI): domain Eukaryota; kingdom Metazoa; phylum Arthropoda; class Insecta; order Lepidoptera; family Bombycidae; genus Bombyx; species Bombyx mori. The sequence goes on along the minus strand of NC_085116.1, from coordinate 8,591,872 downwards.
ATGGTTTGTGTTTATACATACAGCATTAGGTGCGCATGGGTTGTGTATGGCACAAGGGTGTTGACATGCATTATTTATACAAGCCTCTGTAGATTGACAGTCGTCGTTTCGCGTGCATCCAACTATGTAAAACAAATATTCTATAGTGCATTTACTCGTACTATTCAAAAGCTTATAAACATTTGCTACATACAGTAAAATATGGTTTACTTTTAAAATTAAATGAAATGAAAGCGCAAATTTATGTTTGAAATAACGTAATTTAATGTTTGAAGTAAATGAATATCATATTTTTAATATTTTCGTCTGATAGTAGTATTTACAACGACTTCTTACTTACAATTTAATCGTTATTATTTTGTTAAGATTATTTCTAGACATATGACACATAAAATGAATAAGTAATTGCTTAAATTAGTATGAGTTAAAGCTTACATATTTTAGGTGAACATTTAATTGCAGGGTCTCCATCGTAGCCCGCAGGGCAGGAACACATAGGCCTGTGTTTTACGCGCTGGCAGTTTGCTTGTATTCCACAAACATTATCAAACTCACATGGATCTTGACATAGTCCCATAAAACAGGCTTCAATTTCTATACAATCTCGATCGGAATGACACGGCTCTGGTACTTTTGGCGTTCCAGATGATTCTAGTGCGTTAGATGTTAATGAAATTTAGTATGTTACAGTGCTATTTACAGTAAAAACTCTTTACAAATTATTTACAAATTACTACTTTTGTATTTACACATTTGTCCGATAAGATGGCCACTTTTCAATAAAATTTACCCATCACAATTTTTGTATTTTTGTTTAAATACCGTATATTTTATGGATCGACAAGCTCGCGGTCCTTCTAATGTGAAGCAGTTACCGGAACCTATAACGCGAAAATATTAATACTGTTGCCCACCGAGAGACATAAGTTAGAAGTTTCAATTTGTAAAAATTCGAGTTCAAATAATGCTTTGAACTAGATCACAATTGACTCTTACTCAACTAATTATAACAGAAGTCTGGTAAAACGTGGTATGCAAAACATCTCAAAAGCATACCTCTTACACAGTTGTTTCCAGCTGAGTCACAAACACAAACAGCAGCGTGGTTGACAACTTTACAGGAAGTATTCTGGGCACACTTCATCTCAGGCAAATCACATGGGTTCTGGCATGTTCCCTCTTGACACGTCATGTTTAACGGACAATGTGAATTTACTCTACATTTAAGATTAAAAGGTATGTCAGTACTAGTCGTCATTTCAGTCAAAGTTGACTCCGTCGTAGTTGTTATATCTGTTATAGTTGATAAGTCAGTCCAAGCTGGAATGTCAACGTTTTTTCTTCGCGATGACAAGCTCTCTGTCGAAGTACTCAAACTACTCGAAGTTTGTTTACTACTTTTTGCCGTACTCAAAGAACTTGTATGGGTTGAAGACACCTTTTCTTTATTGAAATTCAACATGGAAGATGTTACCGTATGACCGTATTCCGAATTTTTCAAAATCGTACTATGTTTTGCTGTCGGAGGTGGAATAGTACTTAGAGGATTATTTTTTTCATAATTTACGTTCAGGTAATCAATCGTTGACGGTTCTGTTGTAGTAGATATTTCCTGTGTTAAATAATCATCATCTTTATCTGCATTAAAGTCATTTTCAACTGTCTTAATATTATGAAACACTGTAGTGAAATCGACTTCAGAATACGGTTTAAAGGTGGTTTCATCTTGTGCTGTTAATATAGTTGTAGAATGTTGACTCTCCGAAAACTTGTTAACGTTTTCGTCGATCAAAGTGGCTAAATTTGTTACTGCAGTAGATGTGAATGAATCAACAACGTTTTCTGTTGATAATGATTCTGTAGCATCAACTGTTGTCTGATAATGATCCTGATTAGATTCTATATTTGTGTCTTTTCCAGTAGCTATTCTTTGCGTAGCTAAAGACTCTGTCCGGGAAAGGTCAGATTCGCTGTTATAATATAACGTGGTGAAAGCAGTAGTCAATGGCAATTCATATTTACTGTCATATGATTCTGTATACGTTGTATCAGTACTTTGTGTATTATGTGATTCTCTTTGGGAACCTTTAATTTCGGTGTTGTGGTACGACTCAACGATCGGGGTGGTCAATGGTATTCTAGTTTCATTAGTTTGTATGCTTGAATGTTGATTCGCAGCTGTACTATGGATACTTTGTGATCCTGTTTTAAACTCATCAGATTCATTGTTATAAGGTACCGTAGTGACAGATGCGGTTGATGGTAATTTGTTTTCATTGTCATTAGCATATGTGCTAGTGGCTTGGTTAGTGATTGTATTTTGCGGAGTTTGTGATTCTAAATTGGAATTCTCAGTTTCATTGTCATAATATGACGCAGTGATAGAGGCGGTTGATGGTAATTTGTTTTCATTGTCATTAGTTTGTATGCTAGTGGCTTGTTTAGTGATTGTAACTTGCGTAGTTTGTGATTCTGAATTAGAATTTTGCGATTCAGTGTCATAATGTACCGTAGTGACAGAGGCGGCTGATGGTAATATGTTTTCATTGTCATTAGCATGTATGTTAGTGACTTGGTTAGAGATTGTACGTTGCGTAGTTTGTGATTCTGAATTGGAATCCTCAGTTTCACTATCATAATGTGACGCAGTGACAAAGGCGGTTGATGGTAAATTATTTTCATTGTCATTAGCATATATGCTAGTGGCTTGGTTAGTGATTGTACTTTGCGGAGTTTGTGATTCTGAATTAGAATCGTCAGTTTCACTGTCATAATGTACCGTGGTGACAGAGGCGGTTGATGGTAATTTGTTTTCATTGTCATTAGTTTGTATGCTAGTGGCTTGGTTAGTGATTGTACTTTGAGTACTTTGTGATTCTGAATTATAGTCTTGCGTTTCAGTGTCATAATGTACCGTAGTGACAGAGGCGGTTGATGGTAATATGTTTTCATTGTCATTAGTTTGTACGCTAGTGGCTTGGTTAGTGATTGTACTTTGCGGAGTTTGTGATTCTGAATTGGAATCCTCAGTTTCACTGTCATAATGTGACGCAGTGACAAAGGCGGTTGATGGTAAATTATTTTCATTGTCATTAGCATATATGCTAGTGGCTTGGTTAGTGATTGTACTTTGAGTACTTTGTGATTCTGAATTATAGTCTTGCGTTTCAGTGTCATAATGTACCGTAGTGACAGAGGCGGTTGATGGTAATTTGTTTTCATTGTCATTAGTTTGTATGCTAGTGGCTTGGTTAGTGATTGTACTTTGAGTACTTTTTGATTCTGAATTATAGTCTTGCGTTTCAGTGTCATAATGTACCGTAGTGACAGAGGCGGTTGATGGTAATATGTTTTCATTGTCATTAGTTTGTACACTAGTGGCTTGGTTAGTGATTGTACTTTGCGGAGTTTGTGATTCTGAAATGGAATCCTCAGTTTCACTGTCATAATGTGACGCAGTGACAAAGGCGGTTGATGGTAAATTATTTTCATTTTCATTAGCATATATGGTAGTGGCTCGGTTAATGTTTCTACTTTGAGTACTTTGTGATTCTGAATTAGAATCGTCAGTTTCACTGTCATAATGTGACGCAGTGACAGAGGCAGTTGATAGTAATTTATTTTCATTGTCATTAGCATAAGTGCTAGTGGCTTGGTTAGTGATTGTACTTTGAGTACTTTTTGATTCTGAAATAGAATCCTCAGTTTCACTGTTATAATGTGACGTAGTACCAGAAGCGGTTGATGCTAATATGTTTTCATTGTCATTAGCATGTATGTTAGTGACTTGGTTAGAGATTGTACGTTGCGTAGTTTGTGATTCTGAATTGGAATCCTCAGTTTCACTATCATAATGTGACGCAGTGACAAAGGCGGTTGATGGTAAATTATTTTCATTGTCATTAGCATATATGCTAGTGGCTTGGTTAGTGATTGTACTCTGCGTAGTTTGTGATTTCGAATTATAATCCTGCGTTTCAGTGTCATAATGTACCGTAGTGACAGAGGCGGTTGATGGTAATTTGTTTTCATTGTCATTAGTTTGTATGCTTGTGGCTTGGTTAGCGATTGTACTCTGCGTAGTTTGTGATTCTGAAATAGAATCCTCAGTTTCACTGTTATAATGTGACGTAGTACCAGAAGCGGTTGATGCTAATATGTTTTCATTGTCATTAGCATGTATGTTAGTGACTTGGTTAGAGATTGTACGTTGCGTAGTTTGTGATTCTGAATTGGAATCCTCAGTTTCACTATCATAATGTGACGCAGTGACAAAGGCGGTTGATGGTAAATTATTTTCATTGTCATTAGCATATATGCTAGTGGCTTGGTTAGTGATTGTACTCTGCGTAGTTTGTGATTTCGAATTATAATCCTGCGTTTCAGTGTCATAATGTACCGTAGTGACAGAGGCGGTTGATGGTAATTTGTTTTCATTGTCATTAGTTTGTATGCTAGTGGCTTGGTTAGTGATTGTACTCTGCGTAGTTTGTGATTCTGAATTATAGTCTTGCGTTTCAGTGTCATAATGTACCGTAGTGACAGAGGCGGTTGATGGTAATTTGTTTTCATTGTCATTGGCATATATACTAGTCACTTGATTAGTGATTGTACGTTGCGTACTTTTTGATTCTGAATTGGAATCGTCAGTTTCACTGTCATAATGTGACGTATTGACAGAGGCGGTTGATGTTAAATTATTTTCATTGTCATTAGCATATGTGTTAGTGGCTTGGTTAGTGATTGTACTTTGCGGAGTTTGTGATTCTAAATTGGAATCCTCAGTTTCACTTTCATAATGGGACGTAGCGATAGAGGCAGTTGATGGTAATTTGTTTTCGTTTTCATTAGCATATATGCTAGTGGCTTGATCAGTGGTTACGCTGTGTGTACTTTGTGATTCCGAATTATAATCCTGCGTTTCAGTGTCATAATGTGACGTAGTAGGAGAGGCGGTTGATGGTAATTTGTTTTCATTGTCATTGGCATACATGCTAGTGGCTTGGTTAGTGGTTCTGCTGTGCGTTGTTTGTGATTCTGAATCAGACTCCTCGGTTTCACTGTCATAATGTGATGTAGTGACAGAGGCGGTTGATGGTAATTTATTTTCATTGTCATTAGCATATGTGTTAGTGGCTTGTTTAGTGATTGTACTTTGCGGAGTTTGTGATTCTAAATTGAAATCCTCAGTTTCACTGTCATAGTGTGACGTAGCGATAGAGGCAGTTGATGGTAACTTGTTTTCGTTTTCATTAGCATATATGCTAGTGGCTTGATCAGTGGTTACGTTGTGTGTACTTTGTGATTCCGAATTATAATCCTGCGTTTCAGTGTCATAATATGACGTAGTAGGAGAGGCGGTTGATGGTAATTTGTTTTCATTGTCATTGGCATACATTCTAGTGGCTTGGTTAGTGGTTCTCCTGTGCGTTGTTTGTGATTCTGAATCAGAATCCTCGGTTTCACTATCATAATGTGATTTAGTGACAGAGGCGGTTGATGGTAATTTATTTTTATTGTCATTAGCATAAATGCTAGAGGCTTGGTTAGTGATTGTACTTTGAGTACTTTGTGATTCTGAAATAGAATCCTCAGTTTCACTGTCATAATGTGACGTAGTACCATAAGCGGTTGATGGTAATTTGTTTACATTATCATTAGTTTGTATGCCAGTGGCTTGGTTAGTGATTGTACTCTGCGTAGTTTGTGATTCTGAATTATAATCCTCCGTTTCAGTGCCATAATGTACCGTAGTGACAGAGGCGGTTGATGGTAACTTGTTTTCATTGTCATTGGCATACATGCTAGTGGCTTGGTTAGTGGTTCTGCTGTGTGTTGTTTGTGATTCTGAATCAGAATCCTCAGTTTCACTGTCATCATGTGATGTAGTGATAAAAGTGGTTGATGGTAATTTATTTTCATTGTCATTAGGTTGTATGCTAGTGGCTTGGGTAGTAGTTGTACTTTGTGTTATTTGTAACTCTGAGTTGGAATCCTCAGTTTCGCTGTCATAATGTGACCTAGTGATAGAGGTGGTTGATGGTAAATTATTTTCATTGTCATTGGCATACATGCTGGTGGCTCGGTTAACGTTTGTACTTTGCCCACTTTGTGACTCTGAAACGGAATTCTCAGTTTCGCCGTCATAACGTGACGTAGTGACAGAGACGGTTGATGGTAATTTATTGTCGTTGTCATTCATTTGTACGCTAGTGAGTTGGTCAGTGGTTGCACTCTGCGTACTTTGTGATTTTGAATTGGAATCCTCAGTTTCACTGTCATAATGTGACGTAGTGATAGATGTGGTTGATGGTAATTTATTTTCATTTTCATTTGTTTGTATGTTAATGGGTTGGTCAGTGGTTGCACTCTGCATACTTTGTGACTCTGAATTGGAATCCTCAGTTTCGCTGTCATACTGTGACGTAGTGACATCTCTATAGGTGGTTGAAAGTAAATTATTTTCATTGCCATTCGTGACTTTATTAATATCCGAACTGTGCATATGTTGTGATTCTGCCGGTTCTGATTTTCCAGTATTGTCATATGTAACCGTAGAGGTTAGAGGAAATTCGTTTTCGTTGTCATTGTATTGTGAGGTCGTCTCTTGATTATCATTTTTATCAGTCGCCTTATAGTTGATTGTGGCTATATTGGGGTGTAAAAATAAATTATCCTGATCTAAAATGACGTCAGAGTTCGTTGTCGAGAAAACTTGTGGTATTGATGAAGTGAATTCATAGCTTCCAGATTGTGTAGATAGACCTAAATTGGGTATTGTTTCATGTATATCAAGAGTTGATATTGTTGATTTCGACATTGTCGTTAGTGAAGAAGTAATCTCAACACCTTCGGCGTCTGTTTGAGAAGCCAGTGAACTACCAGTAGTTATTCTTTCATTTAAAATATTAAACTGTTCTTTAGGATATTCAGAAAGCTGTTTGATATCATCATTTGATGATTGCGTAAATTCAGTAGTCGTCTCATATTTTATAAATTGAGTGGGTTTCTGTTTGTTTAGTGGTTGAACAGGTTTATGTGTTGTTTCTTCATTAGAATTGAATATTGTATAGGGTTCAGTTGAAATAGTAACAATAGTATCATCTGATTTTGTTGCTTTATGTGTTAAAAATTCTACTATACCTCCGGTAGGTATTGTTGTAGTATCGTTTTGTTTGTTTAAGTCATTTGTGTCTGTTAATTTAAATTCATAATTTGTTTGTTTAAGCTGAGCTTCTGTAGTAGTTTCAATTAAATCATTTTCCGAACTATCCCATTTTTCTTCCATTGTAATGACAGTATGATAATAGTTTGTTGTAGTTGGGTTTAAGCTAGGTGCGTTTTTTGTTGTCTGATAGGCATTTTTTTCTGAATAATTGATCTGATCTGATTGATTGTCAATGATGTGAACTGTAGGTGATGTTGTGGTAGCAACTTTAAAGTCAGTTGAAACAGTTTCATGGCTATCAGACATGTCATTTTGAGTACTATATTGTATTGTGCTAGTATAAAAATTAGTACTTTTATTATTCTCTTCCGCATTGACACCTGTATCCATTTCTATACCTGAAGTTAATGTTTTCATACTTGTAGCTGCAGTGTCTTGATTTGTCAACGTAATTTCTTCACTAAGAGTACTCTCAACGCTGCTACCTTCTGTTGTATAATAATTGATCGTAATTTCAGAAGCCGTTAATGGTATTTCCGATGGATTTGTTGGCTTAGTTTTTGGTAGTGGAGTTGTCATTTTCGTTGCTGATTTCTCATTAACCGAGTGTGATACAGGACCGTATCCATCGGCAATGTTTGTGTAATTACCATTCAGTTTTCTTTGATTTTCAGGAGTTTTAGTGTTCTTATTTTCAATTGATATTGGTTTTTCAGCAACTTGTGTTGTCTGTTTAACGTTGGGTTTAAGGGTACTTTCTTCATGAATTGTACTGCTACTCTGTACAGGTTCATCACTTTTATCTAAATAAAGTGGTTTACTAATTGGCTCTTTAACTAAAGAGGAGAATATTGTTGTTTTCTCATTAATTGTAGTGTCTATATATTTTTGTGTAGTAAACGCAGGTTTTTCACTGTCGTATATTTTTTCGGTATTTATTGGTATTGTTGCGTAGCTCTTTTGATCAGCTTCGGTAACATTTTGAAAATCGTAGATGTCAGTTAACAAACTATCAGTAGTATGGAACTTTGTGGATGTGTAATTGAATAAGGAAATGTTAGTATCAGCCGTAGCGTTTAATCCTGACCGTGTTATACTTTTTGTGAGATAAGTTTCATCAAACGAATCCGTTGTAGATAAATCATCGGCGAGTGTACTTTTGGTTGCTATATCGTCAATATGTAATGTAGATGGTTTTTCAGTAATAATATTGTGATAGTCCGTAGACAGTTTTAAGTCGGATGATGTCGTATCAATTTGTTCGTCGTCAATATTAGTCGAGTACGTAAGATAATTTAAAGAATCATCTTTTGTAGAGGTTTCGGTGTCTTCGCTCGTTGTAGTACTTGTGACATCAGTTAGTGGGACATTTTTAGGTTGATCATCTGTTAATTGGAATGGAATAATAACATGGTTAATAATTCAACGTTTCTATATTCTTCCTAATAATTTAAATAGTTAAACATTACGCGTTTTCATCAAAATTAAATTAAATTCCATTTTTAAGTTGAACTATTACTAATAATCTGAAGCATTCTTGAGCTCATAACAATATGATATTATAATAAATAAATAAATTAAATGATATAAACATTTGAGTAAGACATCAATCTACTTCAAGTATGTCAGAATAGAATATAAAAGCCGACACCAGAGTATAAAACTAAAAGATAGATAAACTAAATGCTATGTACAAATAATAGGATAGTCCAGCTGAAGTCTATAGAATATAAATATTTTTTATAATTTTATTTTATTTCTGTTTTAAATAAGCCATTTTAACTAAATATGTTTTGCATACCGTAAAAGAAATAGTAACTTACACTGTCTCAAAGTGTTTCAATGTAGAAAGGTACCATGAAATGTTTTCCATGTAATGTAAAACAAGTGTGTACGTAGTTCGGGTCTGCCAGAAATTCAGAGCCAGTATTTTGTGGCGTTTTATCGGACAAATGGTATATACACTAAGTAATAGCAACGCCCAGTTCATCTGGAGTTAGTTTTGCTAGTTCCACAATACATTTAATATGTATGATATATAAAACACCGATTTGTAGGTGTATTAAACAAGGCTGCAACTTTATAAAAGTATACAATTTACATATTCTTTACAAATTATACTTATTACATTTACCGACGATTGTTATGTTTGTTTAGTTTTCATTATATAAAAACAAATTTAATTAATAGTGAATGAATTATTAATTAGAACTGTATTATTTGTGGTTACTCACTTTCCATACAAGCTCCAGAGAAGGGATCGCAAGGAACACCTGGTCTGCAATGAGCGCAGTTCGTCTTTGGTTTATCGCCTGTTAAAAATGTAGCGGTCAGATGTTGTGATCTCGTGTGGTAAAGGTAGTAATTCAATGCCTATATATTAAGTTTCTCCAGATTGAATACGGAGTCAGCTTCGTATGTCCAGGAATGTAGCAGAGTTTGAAGTTTGATCAAGTCAATTATTTTGCAAAAATATTGCATATGCATTAAATTTATCAATAATTCAAAGACTTCATCAAAAGACTTCGCACGTCGCTTTGTAGAAAACTATTAACTTCATGAAAAAATGTACATAAGAACACATATTTAAGAAAAATACGAGATTAAACTGTAATATATTTATTAACTCCGCTTTTTTACTCTAAAAAATTTGATTGATTCGCTGGTATTGTAATTAGCGATTTTGATTATTGGGTCTAGATCGTGAATTCGATTCCCACATCAGAGCTTAACTATGTTATATATGAAAGTGGATATTGTATTGAACCGAATAAGTTTATTGGAAGTCAAAATCCGTTGAGGCAGAGACTGATTTTGACTATCGAGTGGGAGTAGGAGGTATACTAGTTGCCCATGTGTCCTACATAGTTTTGTGTGATTATTTATTTACTGTAATTATTTTGATTTCTGTTTAATTTATTTTATGCTTACCCAGAACACAATTACAGCCGTCGCAGACAGAATTTGAATAGCTGACACAATCCGATGAGGTTTGACACTGACAAACTAAACAATAAAAAAATTGTTAATTAGTATGATTCCATCTGCTAAGTCAATTGCAATATCTCTAGAAATTTAACGAAACGTTTTCAGATAGTATTTTTAGGATCTATATCTTCTATAAAGCTATGACACTGAGTTTTCATTTACCTTTAGAACATACTGGCTGATGATTTAAAACAGTGCAAGACTGCCCGGGAGTGCAAGGTCCACCTTGAGAACAAGGGTCGGCGCAACGATCAGCCATGCACGCCATATTGCTGGGACACTGCTCGTGATCGCTGCATTCTACAGCTGTATTGAAAAAGAATGTCACTACAAATCTCAACAACACACATAAAACTTAATCTCAATATTAAAAACGTCGAAACTTAACTTCGGTTATCACAAAAGTACATTGCTTTAACATTTTCAACTAAACCTTTTTAAAATTGTAATACTTTTATGACATTAATTAAATTTAATTTCTCTGCTTTTGTGCACTACACGATCTACCAGACTTTTTTAATTCTAAATCAATTATTAAATTAAAGCTCTATTTCTGAAGTACATTATTACTTTAGATATAACAAATTAGCAATAAATTTATCAAGATTCAATTTTGTTTTGTAATTATCATTTTTTATTGCCTTTGTAGGCAGACGAGCATACGGCCCACCTGATGTTAAGTGGTCACCGTCGCTTATGGACGTCAGCAATGCCACGGGGCAGAGCCAAGCCGCTGCCTACCATTTAGTACTCTCCGCAAGCCTCGTTTGGAGAAGAACATGTCATAGCGACATTGACTCGAGAGCTCACAAACAATCTATACTCAAATAAAGAAAACAAAGAAGTCAAAAGTAATAAATACTACAACAAAAATGAATTAATTAAATCTAAAACAAATCCAACAATACCATATTATTTTTAAAAGAGTAAATAATAATTTTGATAAAGGCATTAATGATAAGTTTTGCAAACTGTCTCGTGGCGGTTTTTTGCATTCAAATTAATGATAAAGCATGGAAAGCGTTAGTAGTAAGAGTAATAATTATGATTAGCACTTCCAATAGCAGTGTGAAATAAATGCATGTATTATGAATGATTAAAATATTTATGTACAAAATTACGTCTATAACTACCTGCTGCAGTAGATGTTCAAAACTGTGAAAAAGATAAATACGAACATGCCAGAACACAAAGAAAGGAAACAGAAAGAGCTGCACAAGAAATAGAATATAGACTGATATATTTTTCCTGTAATAATGAGGAACAAAAGTTTATTAAGTGTCGTACAGATACTTTCATACTAAAAAGAAATCTAAATATTGTATTTTGTTTTCACTAAATATTACCTTTGATACAGCCATGTTTTTCGTCATGTGTGAACCCATGTGGACAGAACTTGCATACAGGGTGGTGGTCTTCTACAGTGCACGGAGCACCTCCGCAAGCACCATTACATGGATCCTTGCATTGATAATCTCTGCAAGCTAAATTGTTTGGACACCCTTTGTCTGTCCGACATATCGATACGGATGGATTACAGTCTTGTACACATAAACACATGGCACGATGATCAAGTACTTCGCACTGTTTCCCTTTTGGACAAATTGGTTCTTTTGATGTCAAACAAGGATTCACACATTTGTAATCACGGCAGGCCGCATTTGATGGACATTGGTCATCTCTTGTACATTCTGCGTGCTCTGGGGCACATGTTAGCTCACCTTTTTCATTTAGGGCGAATCCATTACGACATACACATACGGGCTTATGATCTCTTACTTCACATTTTTGATTTAGCTTACAATTTTGATAACCGAGACAAGGATTTCGGCATTGATTACTGTTGAGATCACAGGCTAGTTTTGGTGGACAAGGTTTATCTTCGGAACAACTGAATGTTGAGTTGTAGTCTGTTGTCGGTTTGCAGTTGGGATCGAGTCTACAAGAGATCCTTGGCTGGCCGACATAACATTGCGGACACGAGCATTGAGCCATGTGCATCAGTGGTGCACAAAGAGCATCTTCCCCACAGGCGCCTCGCAGCGTGCACGGGTCCACACAGTGTAAGCTCAGACACACTTTATCGACAGGGCATTCCACGTCACTCGTGCATTCGATACCTAGGAAGATGTGAAAGAAGAAAGCATAGTCGAAAGAGCTGTACCTTCAGCCGCCAAGAGGAAACTTTCTCACGAGACAGTGCATGCTTTTTGATAGTTTATGATCAGAAATATGTAAATAACGAAAATAAAACAAGCAATATGTACATGAAGCCGAACAAAATGTTACTGACGATTTGAACTTCAAGCACGAACGGTGAGAATGCTTCCTACTTTACATAAAGTACAGGTTTTTTTTATTTTACTTTTTACATTAAAAATACAGTTCTTTACAACGACTCGAACAAAATACGTTGTAAATAAAATGAGAGACGTACGACGATTACTTCAATTTCTCAGTTTGAGAAGCCTTTTTATATTTGAATGGAAATTATGTACACAACTTTGGTTTGTAAAATTAGACGTGAACGTATTCGTACCTAAAAGACGGTACTAAATACAACGGTGCATTTTTACACAGTGTCAAAACGGTTGATGTTTTCGAATTATATTAATACTCACTAGTATGACATTCGATATCGGCTTGACCTTCGGTTCCAGGTACGCAGCGACACACAAATTCCGCACCTTCCCTTAAACATTCACCATTAATACCACAGCCCGTAGTTCGACAATCAATCACACTGCGTTCTTGGGCACCTGAACAAGAGGAAATATTTTCAACTTAGAATTGAAAACTTTTCAGATATAAATTTGCAAAATTATGTTATATCTAAAACACTCACATTCAATATTGGGATCTCCATTTGGATAGTTACGGGGACAATAGCATTGTGCTTCGCCGATACGATTCACTCGACATTGCGCATTAGTACCGCACGGTTTGTATGCACACGGCTCCATTTTGCCACAAAAACACTGTCTCTGTGGATTTCCAGCACAATTCGGTGGACATGTACATTCATAACTACCGTCGTCCAGGTCGCGACATCTTGCATTTACGCCGCACGGATTACGTAGACAACTGCCTGTTGTTGGTTTAGTACACTCAATTTGTGGGTTACCTTGATAATTAGGTGGACATGAACACTGAGGTGATCGGTCGACTGAACGACATAAAGCATTGAGCCCACAAGCCCCCGAACACACATTTTTACATTTGCCGTCGGTATAACACTCCTCATCGGTGCCACAGTCTTCGTTATTCTGGCATTCGAATTGATTACATTCTTTTAAAGGATCACCGGAATATCCACTTGGACAGCTGCAGACAGCACGATGTCTTGTAGTAAGGCAAAGAGCATTTATGCCGCAAGACTCCTCTTGGCATGCATTCACGCATAAATTTGAAGAACAAAACATATCATCGCTGCAATCTTTGTCGTTGTTACAACCAGGAGTACAAACGCCTTGCTGACAAATTTGTCTCTCTGGACATTTATTTCTAGGAGAGCATCGAGTCAGGCATCCTCCTTCGATACATTTATCACCGCAAGGGCAGTCCGAGTTCTCATCGCATAACGAAATACAATAACCACTCTGATCGCACGGACAAAAACCATCACACAAAGTCTTTTTCCTTCGGCACTCTACAAGGGGGTTGCCTGTATAGTTGCTGGCACAGCTGCACTGAGGACGATGATTCTGAACTTTACATTCCGAACAAATTCCACATGCACCTTGACTACATGGATCTGAAAAAAAAAATTCATTAATCACTATCGAAACTCGGACACGTTGTTGCGAAATGTTTTATGAAATAGGCCCGTCAATATCAAAATCACGTCGGGGTCACCAGTTTGGAGAGATATACGAGAAAGGGAAGATCTTCCACCGAGCGGGTGATATTGCTCGGTAGACCGACGGTCCGAATGTTGTTGTTCGGAACTTGTATATATGCGCTTTATCTTGAAAATGTCGTAAGCGAGATTTAGGCATCTGTCAATTATCTTGCGTTGTATGATGGCTACACGCCACAAAAAACACCTGAGTTCTGGGAATTCACATGGTGATGTCTACCGCTTCTAATTTCTTGAAAGAAATCTGAGGCTCTAAATAGCCTAAACTGGTGGTTGGTGTTATCCCGGAGGTGCAAACAACATCTGTTCTACTTATGCTTTTAATAGTATAAAGAGCTCGTAAACATATTAAGCCAAACACGAACAAACATAAATAGGTACGTTTGTTTTATAGATTCGACAGAAAGAGATAATACGACGTTTTAGCTAGCTAGCTCTGGTCGGGTGCAAGTAATTACCACGATTATGAAACCAAGGTTTGTAATCTTGAAATAAATAAAAATATTTTTATACTTATTATTAAATAAAAATATATTCTGTGCATTTTACCTTTGCATTGTCCTTTGACACATGCATGTGTTTCTTCGCAAGCATTATCATCGCGACAGCCCTGCTTACAAATCCGATTCTCGCAAATGTAACCCTCACTACAGGCAGTGTCACTATTACAAATTGTTCTGCAGATACCTCGTATACATTTTTCGTTAGACAAACAGACATTATCGCTGAAAATTATTAAACGTTATTGTATCTTCCAAAAAAAAGATCATTACTTATAGTTGCAAATAGTGTTCCTGATGATTACCTTACATAGAGGCAGACATATAGTGAAAAAAAGTGTAAAAAAAATTATGTGAAAACATAGAAATTCGCTCACCTCCTGCAGGACGGATGGCATGTATCTCCATAACAACTAAAACCATCTGGACAGTTTTGGTTAGAACCACAAGAAGTGGTGACTCGCGAGCACACTAACTTAGGGTCACCTGCTAACTTTCGTGGACATGTACAAACAGGTTGATGATCTTTCGTGGCACAGATCGCATTAATTCCACAACTTGCCGGTTCGGTGCATGGGTCCCGACACTGTCCTGATATACAAGCTAATTTACTTGAACAATGTGAATTCGACCTGCACCCTATGGTGCATGAGCGTCCGTCACATATTTCATCATCGGAACAATGTTCATCTGAGGTACACGCATAACGACAGACACCTTCGTCGCACCTTTCTCCTTGCAAGCATTGTGAGCCATCGGCTGTGCATGCAGGTCTGCATCGGCTGTCCTCACATGTCCATCCATCTGTACAATCAGTGTTTTGACGACATTCTGATGACGGAGCACGGATACAACCAATATTTGGCGTTGGATTCGGTATCAAGCCCTCAATACACGAACAATGTGCTATTCTCTCCAAGACTGAACATACAGCATTTGGTCCACAAGGATTCACATCACTATCACAAGGATTTTTGCAAACATCATTCTTGCAAAATTCTTCAGGCCCACAATCATCGTCGTATCTACAGCCATATTGACAACTTTGTTCTAGACAAATGTGTCCTGGGAAACAATCATTATCAACCCGACAAGTCACTGTAAATTAAAACGCAAATTTTAGTGAATAAGGAATATTTTAGCCTGATTTCCAAACTACTTTGTATAATAATGCGTTTTAAATTATAATATATACTTACATAAACATCCACCTTTCGTGCACCTTTCGTTCAAAGCACATTCTTCATCGATATTACATCGAGGAATGCACATGGAATCTTTGCACATGTGGCCATTTTCACAATCACCAGCTGAACCGCACAATCTCGGAACTAGAAACAATCACAATTTTTTTTTTAATTCCATACGATGAAAAAAAAACAAACGAGTGCTCGTGAACGCCTTTACTAAAATCATAGGAAATCATTTCAGTTTTTTTTTTAAATATAATAATAACAAAGTTTAATCAAATAATGAGGAATTCAACAAAAATGAAAACATTTCTCGGATATTCAACAAGCGAATGAAAAACGCACTTGATGTGCTGACATATGACCATCCTAATAATAGCCATTTACAACATATTTAATGTTCACTCCTAATATCAAAATTATTCTGAAACACCTACTTCGAATGCATTCCATGTCTTGATTTCCTGTAAAACTTTGAGGACAGCTGCATTGAACAATGTGGTTATCAGTCCGACATATAGCATTTAAGCCACAAGTTTTTTCTAACTGACATGGATTAAGGCACTGTCCGCCGAAGCATTTCTCGTTGGATGCACATTCTTCGTCCAGGAGGCATAAAGCTAAAAAAATAGTGAATACGTTAGATGAGTTGAATTTCATACGGTTAAATATTACTAATTTAGTTTAGGTGCGTTAAATTTGTAGCATTGTATGCGTATCATCGGTCAGTAAAAACTAAAATTACACTAGCAGTAATTTAATAAAATTTCATATACAAATTATAAAATTACATATAATTTTTTAACAAACAAGAGTTGGGAACCAACGATCTACCGAATGGGTGGAAAGTATTCACTTGACAAAAGTTTGCAGCATTTGCTTAAACTAAATGGACAGCTTAAAGGGAATTTTTTTATTTGCGCTACTGTTTACATCTTTACCTTTGCAAATTCCCTTGTGGCAATACTGATCATCGGGACAGTTCGATTTAGAAGTACACGATATTTCACGTAGGTGACATCCTTTCTCACTATTAGCGTTTCCTATGAATCCAGTTTTACATCTGCACTGAGCGCTATGTCTCGAAGCGAAACATTCTGCATTTAATCCACATTTTACATTTTCACAGGCATCTACCGAAGAAAATATCGTTTAGGAACTTGATGACCAAAAATTTAATCCTATTAATAATTTTGTTATTTATCTTATACAATATAAAGTTACCTGTACACTTCCTTGTACCATCGATAACGGTACAACGTGCAGCAGTTGGACAATCTCGGTTAAACCTACACTCTTCAGCCTTCCGACATCCTTCTTCGTACGGATTTCCCACAGTATTTGCTGGACATGTACATTCTGCCCGGTCTCGCGCACTTTTACATTCCGCTCCATTTGCACAAGGGCTTAATTTACACCAATTTATTTCAGTACATCCTTTTATTGGATCACCGGTATAGCCAGGTTGACAATAGCATACATTTTTATGCTTCTCTGATGAACAAATAGAATTTTCGCGGCATTCGTTTTTAACTAGACAGGCTATTTTACACATGTTACGATCACATACTTTATCTTCAGAGCATTCTGTGTCCGTGTCGCATTCTTTTCGTTGGCATCCTTCCAACGGATCACCGAAGAATCCTAAAGCGCAAGAACAAGTTGGTTGATGATTTTTTCCAAGACATTCAGCCTGTCGGCCGCATGGATGTTTATCGCAAACTTTAATACATTGAGGTATTCCATTTTTCCCCGTCGAACACTTTTCGTCATCCAGACAATCATCGTTAGATATGCACTGAACTTCTTTGGTACATATACTATTTAAACAATATTGAAATTCTGGACAAGTATCGTTGAGACTGCAACTTACTCGACATGTATTTTTTATACAAACTTGGTTGTTCAAACAGTCTCTGGAGTTTTTACACAGGCCTGAAAAAAATAAATGTATAAAGTTGTTGACTTAAATAAACTTGCATTGGAAATAAGTACGCTGGTATCCTTATTCCTTATTCCTTTTTGCAATACTTTTTAGCGGACTACTTAAACTATTTTCCTGTACAACCATTCACCCGAATCACCCTTAAGAGTAATGATTAAAATTTAAAATAGCATGTGTGGCTCCTCAGCCTTCGAAGAATACCGATCTCAAATCTCATCAATAACAATTTAGAAGTAGAGTTGTGAAAAACGAACAGTCAAACAGATTTCGCTTCACATTTAAACTATTAGTATGGATAACATAAATTAATTACCAAAAATGTGACTTACTAAAAATGCGAAACTTACCAACGCATAAATTATCCACGCATTTTGTTCCTGAAGAGCATCTGTCATCAGTGGTACAGTATTGAATTGGAACACAGCCAAGAACAGGATCCCCGGTATAACCAGGCGAGCAGATACAGTTCCCAACGTGACTTTTGGAGAAACAATCCGCATTCCGGCCACATGCCCTTGGCAAACTGCATGCATTTTTGCATTTGTTATTAACACACGCCTCCTCTTGTGGGCAGTGGTTGTCTTTTGTGCATTCAAACTTAATGCATTTCTTGTAGGGATCACCTTGACTATCAGACGGACACTCACACTCAGCTTTATGTTTTGTTACAAAACAATTAGCATTTTCGCCACAAGGTGACAATTTTTCGCAAGGATTGACACAATGGTTGTTGAAGCATTTTGTTACTTGAGTACAATCGTCATCGGTAACACAATCTCCTGGAAGCTTACAGCTGCCCGTGATTGTATCTTGTACTGTTCCATTTACACATTCGCATTTGTAAGATCCGAGTGTATTAAAACACTTCGAATTAAGCGGACATGGGCTGCTAAGACATTCATTTAAGTCTACGCATTTTTTATCTTTGAACAAATATCCTGTTGGACAGGTACACAGCATTTTATGATTCTCTATTTTGCAGTTGCCACCATCGCAGATTGACGGTTCGCATACGTCTGTAAAAATTAATTGAGGAATAAGTTTCATGTTTTTGTGCTTACAAGCTTGAATGTTTTGAAATATATTGTTTTACTAAAGTACCTACATCTGATCTTATAAATAATTACGACATGTAAACAATAGTTAATTTTTTTACAATTGAGTAACTTTGTGTAAGTTGCATTAAAACTAACCTGAACATTTATTGAATTTTAAATCACAATATTTTTCAGTATTGCAGTCTGAATCATCCACGCATTCCACCTTAAAGCATCCTATGTTTTTGTCAAATGGATTTCCGAGATATCCTTTTTTGCAAGCACACATTACATTATGATTCATAACAGAACATTCTGCATTTGTGCCGCAAGTGTTGTTTTGACAGGGATTTGAACATTTTCCTTGTATACAAGCTAATGAATTGTCACACTGTTCATCATTTCTGCATTGATTAGGCAGTAAACAACCGCTTCTGTAAGGATCACCAGCAGCTCCTACTGAGCAGACACATTTATAAGATCCTGGAGTATCAACACATTGAGCTGATGGATGACATGGATATTCCAAACATTCGTTTAAATTAGTACATTCTTCGTTCCGTAGTTCGAATCCAGCAGTACATTGACATTTCATGTTATTGCACACTAGATTGTTCAGGCAATCTAAATCTGATTTACATCCCGGTACACATACGCCCGCATCGCAATGTTCCCCGTGTAAGCAATTAGTACTCGAATGACAAATTCTTAAACATTTATTGTCACTACATTTTTCTCCAATAGCACAACCAGTACTGTCTTTGCATGGTACTTGACACAAAAACCCTATGCACATATGATCCGGTGGGCAATCAGATGTTCTATCACAGACACTTGGTTTTCGGACGCAGCCTTGTTGAGGTGTCGGTGCACCTTGAAAACCTAGAGGGCATTCACAATTTGTACTGTGGTTTATTCTGGAACAAATAGCGTTTGGACCACATGGTTTTGTTGTCAGACAGGGATTCACACACTTGTTGTTTACACATGCTTCTTCGGAAAAACAATCTTCATTATTTCTGCAACCAATTAAACACTGTCCGCCAATGCATGCCTGGCCATGTCCACATTGTGTATGCTTATTACATTGAGCAACACAAAGGTTATTTTTGCATATATCTCCAAATTCACACTGGCTTGAGTTTTTACAAGCCGTAAAACATTGGCCATTGTTACAAATGTCTCCGCCGCAATCTTTTTCACTCGAGCATGCCAACAACTTCTTTTTACATGCATTGTCTTGTATTTTTTCATATCCCTCTGGACACATACAAACGGCCTTTCTATTGATAATTTGACATAATGAATTGAGCCCGCATGCTCCATCACAAGTATTGACGCAGCGATTTTCAACACAGACAGCTTCTCTGGGACAGTCACCATCTCTGAGACAAATATCTTGTTTTCGACAGCCGTCTTTGATTGGATCACCTACATATCCATTAGGACACTGACAACTAAAGGAAGAGAAGCTGGACTCGCAAATCGCTGACGGGTGACAAGGATTTGAATTACAAGCATCGTCTTTTTGGCAGCTTACTTCAGGCTTCGGATCGGGACTGTAACCATTAGGACATTGGCAAATAATTTTATGATTTTCTGCTATACACACTGCATTATCACCACAAGAATTTACAGTACAAGCATTGATGCATGTGTATGTCATACGGTTACACAATTGGTGCGACAAGCAATCATCATTATGTACACATGGTACAGATTGGCATCCTTTTTCTAAATCATCAGGACTTCCAGTAAATGGTCCAGACGGACATTGGCATCTGGCAATATGATTTTTAGTAATACAAAAAGCATTAGGACCACACACGACGTTTTGACATGCCGATACACACTTTTTATTACCACCAAAGGTCCTACACACTTCGCTTTCTCTGCACTGTGCGTCATCTGAGCACTCGTTTTTATCTATCGCTAAACAGCCATCACGATCATTAGGATTTCCGATAAATCCATTAATACATTCACATTTACTTTTATGATTTTTTGTTACACATTTAGAATTTTCAGGACAATTGAAAACAGAGCAGCTATCCTCACATTTTTTGACACCTAGAACATCTTTATTACACGATTTATTATCATCGCAATCATCATCTTCTTGACAATTTGGCGTTGAAGGTTGTTCGCAATTCGAGGTAACAGGATTCCATAGAAAACCATTATCACACTCACAACGAGCGCTTTCCGCAACTACTCTGCAAACTTCATTTGCACTACAAGCTATGGTGGTACATAAGTCTATGCATCTTTTCGTAGATCCTTCTAGTGACATACAAACAAAAGGCTCATTGCAATCGCTATTGTCATTACATTCGAATTCATTTGGCTCTCTTTGTTCTAAATGACAGCCAACCTTAACGTCTGTGGGTTTTCCAATGTATCCATCTGCACAAATGCAATGGGCTTGATGGTTGGCACCAATACAAAGTGAATTTGGTCCACATTGTAATTTACTACATGAGTCAACACACTTGCGAGTGTTTTTTGCTACTTGAAAACAGATTTCCGAATCTTTGCAATCTCCGTCAACTAGGCAGCTATCATCGGGTACGCAGCCTTTTCGTAGGTCATTAGGATCTCCAGTATGACTTGGTAAACAGTGACATACGCCTTCTTCGCAAACAGATTTAGGTCCGCACGCAAGTTTCTCGCAAAGATCAACACACTTAGATTTGTCACAAACAAATCCATGAGGGCATGTAGTATTATGTGAACAAGTACACACAGCGCCATCAGTGCATTTTGCAACTGAAACTTGTGAGCACAATTCATATGGGTTACCGACGTATCTGCTCCTACATATACAACTAAAACTTCCTGGCGTATTAATACAAAGTGCGTTCTCACCACATGGATTTGTACCACATTCATCTATATCTTTACATTGAATATTAGGATTCCCTACATAACCTGGTGGACATAAACATTCTATGGAAGATTTCGTTTGTTGACACACAGCATTTCGACCGCAGGAGGCTGTGGCGCATGTTATTTGTTTACGTGATAAACACTTTTTATACGGATTTCCTGTGAAACCTTTATTGCATTTGCAAATGTTGTCTTTTCCATATACGCAATGTGCATTGGTTCCACAATTGGGTTCACAAGCTGGTGGAGAGACAGCTGTAATAAGAAATATAAAAATATTTACTAATAAATAACCTACTGCAGTAATAATATTTACAATTTACAAATATTTTGTTCGATACAACTAAACAAGAAAGATATCACTTACGTGGCATGCACAACAAATCCGGATTTCCAATGAAGAATGGATTACAAACACATCTACCGGTTTGAGAGTCACAAGTCGCGCCAACACCACAAAGAACTCCCTCACATCGTTGTCTGCAACGTCCAGCCACACAGGTCAAAGGATCTTCACATGGAATCCCTGGTCCACACTGGTCTCTACTGCACGAACCACCAGGAAACGGATTTCCTACAAAGCCCTCAACGCAAACACATGTCGGTCCCGTTTTCGAAATAATACACTGAGCTCCTGGGGCACAATTATATGTGTCACATGCTAAAATTAATAAAACTTGATTAAATTCACGCCATTAAATAATTTGTGTACATACCTATTCTAATTATAATATTTTAAATTTAATTTAATAAATAAAATCTCTACCTTAATTAGGTTTTTAATTTATGTTTTACTCGTTTAAAACAAGCAATTACTAAAATATATACTACTAATTATTAATATAATTTAATTTAAGTGATAAACAAAACAAAATTACCTGAAATACATTTTCCACCTTCAGGTTTGGTGTAACCTGGATCGCATCGACACCATGCTGCATGATTTTCAACTTCACAAAATGCATTTGGTCCACAAGAAATGGTGGCACATGGTGAGATGCATGTATGATTTAAGCATGCTAATGTATTAGGGCATTGATCATCAGAGCTACATAAATGTTTTTGTGTTGGTTCCTCTTCAAATACGCCTACAAGATTATGATAATTATTATTTATTCTTTATTCAATTTACTAGGCACAATTTAATAACCAAGCAAATATTAAAAAAATCAATTTAAATATCGTTTCCAGAAATATAATATCTTATTATTAGCAATTTAAAAGTCTTAAATTAATATTTAACTTAAATAATTTCAAGCTGATACAAAAAATAAAAGATTAATAAATACTCACATCCACTCCTGTATGGATCTCCGATCATATTCGGTGGACAATCGCATTTATAACCCCCTTTTTGATCATGACAAATAGCTCCGTATGCGCAAGGAGAACTGTGACATTCGTTTCTTTTCGTGCAACCGGTGTAAGGATCGCCTTCATAACCAGCCATACACATGCAACGCGGTGGATCACTTGGAGTGCATTTAGCGTTAATACCACAAGTAAAACGTTCGCAAGGACTTTTGCACTTTTGCCCATCTGTGACATCTAAATAAAACGGCGGAGGGCACATACATTTACCTGGTTGAACGCATTTTTCGTTAGGGAAACAATCGGAATCACTAATGCATCGTTTTTGGTTTAATGAACAGTGTCCTTCGATCTTGTCTTTACTATATCCGGGAGGACATTTACATTCAAAAGAGCCCACGGTATTTATACATTCTGCCCCAAATCCACATACAGGTGTGCCTGAGGTGCATTCATTAATGTCTTCACAAGTACTGTCACTGGTCTGCGTGTAACCGGCTGGACATGCACAATAACTAACTTCATCAGAAATTACAATGCATTCTGCGCCTGTACCACATTTATTATCTTTACCGCAACCAGAAAGAACACAGCTTCCGTCTATCATTTTATATGGTGGTTGACACTGGCATGAAATGTCATCACAAAGCTCGCAAATTTTATATGGGTTACCACTATAATCCTGAGGACATTTACATTCATAGCTTCCAGGTAGATTTTTACAAATAGCATTTAAACCACATGGAGAACGTCCGTGTTGAACACATTCGTTAATATCTTCACATAATCCAGTTTCAGAATTACGTGTGAATCCTTGAGGGCAAATACAAACATTTCCACCATCATGTAAAATACATTGTTCACCTTCTGGACAAGGATTTAAGTTGCTACACTCGCTTAGTATTTTACCAGGATTACATCCTTCAACGTATGGATTTCCAGTGAACGTCGCAGGACATTCACATTGAAAACGTCCTGGTAGATTTTTACAGACAGCACCTACGCCGCATGGTTTTTCATCACACTCATTCATATCCTGACACCCTAGTAGTGAAGATGGATCACCTGTGAATCCACTCTTGCAAGTACATTGGGCTTCTTGATCACTTAATAAGCACTCTGAATTAGTGCCACATTGCAGAGATTCACAAGGATCTGTTAAAAAAATATAAATATTAAATTGACAAATATGTATGCATAAATGCGGAATAGCAATTAAAAAAGAATACTTACGTCGGCAATCATTTCCGATATTGGGCTCGGGGCACAAACACCTAGCATTAGAATCACATACTGCATTTCCAGGACAGTCCTTGTCTCCTTTGCAAGCAAGAATTTCAGCGCATCGTATGTGTGGGTCTGGATCTGGTATAGTACCGTCGGGACATTCGCAACTATAAGATCCATCTCGATTCAAACAATCGGCTCCTAAGCCACATGCTCCTTCTAATTGACATTCATCAATATCTGAACACTGTTTGTATGCATCACCAGTATATCCTTCGGGACAATTACATGAAAAACTTCCAGGAGTGTTTGAGCAAATGGCATTTTTTCCACAGCGGCCTACTGGACCCAGTGATATGTCGCATTCGTCTAAATCAATACAACCAGCTGCTATATCATGGGGATTAAATGTCCATCCATCTTCACAAACACAATACGCCTCCATTCCATCAGGCTTACAATAAGCATGTTTTCCACATTTAACATCTTCACAAGGGGCACGACATCCAATCTTTGGCGGAGATCCAACAAATCCCGCAGCACATTGGCAATTGTAGCCCCCGGGAATATTAATACATAAAGCATTTTCACCGCATACTGATTTATTATTTGAACACTCATCAACGTCTTCGCAGATGGAGCCCTTGGCATTGAAGCCTTCCTTGCAGAAACATTGATGATCAATACACTCGGCATTATTAGTGCAATCAAAGTTTGATTTGCACAGAATATTGACGTCAACCTAAAATAATAATTAACGTTGGAATTAACGATTCAAACTAAAACGGAAATCATTGAATTTTTAACGAAAACCGTCATTTCATTTATTTGTTCTTCAAGCTTAAAAGCTGTCTAAAATTAAAACTTTGTCGGAGCCCATACATACCACAGTATAAATTCTATGACCCATTTCTTTTTTAACGGTTAGGTATGCCACACTTGCATCAGGAACGCATGACAACTTTGTAATACATCCGGCTTTTTACTGACATTGTTGACAGTCGAGCTTGCGGCCCACCTGGGTGGTCACCACCATCGTTCATGGGTATGGGCCAGGGGCACAGCCAAACCAGAACTTAAAAAGAGGCAGCATCACGTAATGTTCCCAGGCGGTTACCCATCCAAGTAATGACCACGCCCGATATTGCTTGACTTCGGTAACCGATCGAAAACCGGTGTATTCAACATGGTATTGAAGTTAGCCTTATATCAGTAAGTTTATATGTTCTTAAATATTTTAATCTAGTACGCAATACCTATCTCCTAATATATGAAGTATTATGAGTTTATTGTACTATGTTTAAGTCAAAATTACTATTGCATCACGATTGAACTACTGGCGTAATTGATAAAAAATATAGTTTTACATATTTTACCTGTTCACATGCAATTTGAGGGTCTGGTTGTGCTGCGAATCCTTGAGGACAGACGCAATTGTAGCCTGGCGCAGAGTTTTCACAAATAGCATTTGTTCCACACGGCTTCTCTAGCGTCTGACATTCGTCCAAGTCCAGGCAACCATCTTGCGCGTATGCGTCTCCGGTGTATTCAGGCGCGCAAGTGCACACATAGCTGCCTGCCGTGTTCGTGCAGACAGCATGTGCACCGCACACAGTCTCGCTACTCTTACATTCATCCACGTCTGGTGTAACAAACAACGCACGACAAGTTCAATATACCGCTGGCAAGCGGATCTATGTATATCAAATCCAATACGTACACGAACAGCCACTACGAAGAAGAAAACAAAGACACACAGACGATAGTGAGCAGGAAGAAACAGAAGAAGAAACATTTCTTTCCAAACGATTCACCGAAACGATAGTATGAAAACGAAAGTCGCCGAAGTTGTTCAAGGTCGACGATAGCGAGGTGGACTGTCGCTGAAAATGACATCTCTGTTCAAAGGTTTTAATTTCATTAGTGTTAAAGTTGGTTACATTAGTAGAAGCGTGAGGCTACCGCGCGTCTTTCAACGGTAGTTTGAGCGCGAATAGTTAGATTCAGCGCGTTTCACTCGAAAGACAATGTCAAGAAGCGTTAGTCCACACTGAATAAAATAGCGACGTCACACCAGTGCCGTGTAACGATGCTAAGCTTACCGGAACAGAGAACATCGGGGTTTCCATCAAAACCTGGCGGGCAGACGCAGCGGTATGCTCCCGGAAGATTTTCACACAAAGCACCGCGACCGCAGGCAGCGCGAGCGCACTCGTCATGATCATGACATGCGACTCGTGGATCGCCTTCGTAGCCAGGTGGACAGCTGCACTCGTAGCCGCCGTCTATGTTGCGACAAATGGCCACTTCGCCACACGTTGATTCATTGATGCATTCATCAACATCAACGCACTAATAAATAAGAAAAGTGGTAAGTGGGCTTCAATAGATAACACAAGAGCTACTTAGCGATCTTAATTAACATAGTGAGAGATACCATACCACAAATACCTATACTTGAAAAAATTGTCTTACTATAACTGTCTATTAAGATATCTTCTCCGCGAAACATTAATATAAAATTTCTTGGAACGCAACAGGAATTATTTTTTTGTGAATAAAGTTAAAGTAGTAAACTAACAAAAACATTACAATCGAAAGGAATTACGTACACCATCGAATGGATTCCCAGTGTAGCCGGCTTGACATGAGCACGTGTAGTTTCCAGGATAATTACGACAAATTGCATGCGTTCCACAAGCACCAGGTCGACGACATTCATCGATATCTAAAAACATGTAATTTGTTAGAAAAAACATAGCTTACCGCGGAGCGGATGCGGTGGGATACCCTAACCGGGAAAGAACGTCCGTAACGTAAATTTTTTATTATTTATTTATAGTCTTAGTATGATGGCTATTATTATTATTCATATAAATAGCTTTTTCTTTGTATATTATCATTATATATTTTTTATAAATCATTGTCAATAAAATAAAGTTGATAACTTTGTAAAGTAGTTTTTTTTTATCAATAAAAAAATCATAGTAAAAAATGTATACACGAATAATTATTTTCTTTATACCTCGAAAAAAATTTAAAATTAATATTTTTATTATATAATAAGGAACTTCGTTCCTATCCGGTGTCCCACGACACCACACATCTTTTATTTATTTATTTTTCATCCAAAATTTACCTCTGCATTCTTCTTCGCCGTCGCCTTCAAAGCCACGGTTGCATTTGCAGATAAAGTGAGCTGGCAGATTACAGCATTCCGCGTTTTCAACACAACGAGATGCTATAGCCGGGTCTTCACATTCGTTTATATCTATAAAACCATTACATTTTATTATTCTGTTCAAAATGTTAAAACGAATATACTAAAGTACAAAATTTATTTTTAATAAATAGGCTAATTTTTAATAAATAAATAATATTTTTTTGATAAATAACAAGACTAAAGGCTAAAACGTGTATTAAAAGAATTGATTTTCTTATTTTATCAGTTTATGCATAATGAATGAAATTAAATGAAATTCGTTTATTTCAGGCCACTTAAGCCCATAAAATTTCACACACAATTATATAACATCTAAATCAAATTACAATAAAATTAAAATTACAATTTATCAGAATGACTAAAAAACATAAACAAACAAAATGAAACCAAATCAAATGAAACCGAATCAAAATTATTAAAATTAATACACTCCACAATGGCTGATACGATTCGTATGCAGTTCAGTGGCGCTTTAAGACAAACTTTGGCTAACTTCTAGTTCTTGTTTCATTTAATTTCTTCAATAATAATAAATATATTACGACCTATATGAAATCGCAGTTGCACGCTCCTATATAAATATTTTTATTAGTTACAATTTCGACACGAAATTCTTTTAAAGTCGAATAAATCTAACTTACCTCTGCAAGTAAAACCGTCGCCCTCATAACCGGGAAAGCAAGAACATTGAAAACTGCCGACGGTGTTTGTACAGTGTGCAAAAACATCACAGGGCCTGTCTTTGCATTCATTTATATCTGTGAAAAAAATTTACAAAATTAACAAAAAATGAAATGTTCCCGCGAGATAGAGATAGTATCTAATAGTCTGTACCCAGTGAACGGACGGACTGTTAGATAAGGCGATAGACAATACAACCTGAATGCTACCACACTTCTTAATTTATGATGTCAAAGTATCGATTTAAATTTTTATTTTTATTTTTTTATTGCTTAGCTGGTTGGACGAGCTCACAGCCCACCTGGTGTTAAGTGGTTTCTAGAGCCCATAGACATCTACTGCCACCACCCACCTTGAAATATGAGTTTTAAGTTCTCAGTATAGGTACAACGCCTGCCCCACCCTTCAAACTGAAAGATATTACTGCTTCACGGCAGAAATAGGCAGGGTGGTGGTACCTGTACCTACCCGTGCGGTACTCACAAGAGGTCCTACCACCAGTAATTACGCAAATTATAATTTTGCGGGGTTTTTTTATTTTCATTTCACGATGTTATTCCTTCACCGTGGAAGTCAATCGTGAGCACTTGTTAAGTACCTATCTCATTAGATTTTTTTTTTAAAGCGGCTATCGAAATCAATTATACAAATACGGTCTAATTATGTATTATTTGACATTGTTTTTTCCGGTCTATTCGTTGGTAGCCTAAGGGGCTATTCCAGGTACGCGATCTAGGTATGCTAGGTGAGATCAGGGGTTCAACCTGAGACAATTTGCTAACACTAGCCCTAGCAAGAGCAGTCTACCATCGGATCGGAATTGCGAGCAACTGAGAAGATCCGACGAGAAACTAAGTAAAAATTACTTACCGGGGTCTTGGCAGTTGCAGCCGCCGAAACCGTCATTACAATGGCACACACCGTTTAGACAGGCACCGTTCACACACTGGGCGCCATCTTCTTTGGTACAATCGTCTTTAACAAAAACGGCATATTAAAAATTTCTTGCTGTTTATTTGAATTTAACAATGAAACTCAACAGGCAGACTGAAACTAAAAAGTCTAAAAGCTCTCACCTGAACATTTTAACTCCGACTTCAACTCATCAGAGCCTTTGTAACAATCCGTAACACCGTCGCATAGTTTCGATAGTTCATATAATTGCAAAATTTGTGTTGATTCGTTAACTTGACAACCAAAGTAGCCGTCTTCTAAATTTAAGAAAAATACTTCTCGTTTTATTCCTAAGCCTATTCCATACTGGCTTTGTGTCGCTACCTGAGAATCAAAGAGAATGCAGTGTAATACAACCCAGAAATTTGCGTAAAACTTTGGCCATCAATATTGACACCAAGATAACATTGCTGTTTACCTATATATACATACAGAAAACACTAATCATTAAAGTATTTGAAATATTAGGTTTATTCACAAAGGTCACCGTGAACTTCAAAACTATTCTGAACAAGTGAGTCGACTATTATCAAAGGCGGCAATCTGACTTTTGGACAATGATTGGTAAATCAGAAAAACGAATTATTGACTTTGTATTCCATCGGCAGTCACAAAACTCTTCGGAACGACATCTTAGATAAATAACAGGTTAAC
The DNA here is from genome assembly GCF_030269925.1 of Bombyx mori. Taxonomy (NCBI): domain Eukaryota; kingdom Metazoa; phylum Arthropoda; class Insecta; order Lepidoptera; family Bombycidae; genus Bombyx; species Bombyx mori. Next base: position 8,562,246 of record NC_085116.1, on the reverse strand, counting down.
TATTAACCTTTATTTAATGCAGGTTTTGAACCGTATTCTTTGAAGGAGACGATTATATTCAAATCAATCTGTATTGACATATCAATAAATTTTTTTTGTCCAAATGCACAGATTGCCACCTTTGATAATAGACGACTCATATACAGAAAACACAAATCATTAAAGTATTTGAAATATTAGGTTTATTCATAAATGTCACCGTGAACTTCAAAACTATTTTGAGCAAGTATCCATCAAAGATAGGATAACGGTTACCTCGTCATTTATTCTCCATACTTTTGAACTCTGCCATGATTCGCCCCGTAGTATTCAGTACTATGACATGTTTCTTTTCAAATATACTTTTTGGAAGAAATATTTAAAATATATCTTCTATATTAAAGCAATATAGAGGACGACTAGTAGCGGTCTGGCTGTACCCCGGCACTAGCGGTGATCATGGGCGTCGGTAACCAATTAAAATCAATTGGCTATCCTAATTTTCTATCATCGACAGCAAGAAAAGAAAGAAAGGTAATAAGTTCCGTAAAGTTTTTATATAAAATTAAAGAGTTTATTTGTTGGAGAATGTTGATAAACAAATATTCAATAAATTATTTAATACTATAGTAGATACTTTTTAAACAAACGTACGGCAAATAGTTTATTTCAATAATAACTAACTACTAGGTATTATCAAATTCTAAATTTAACTCACATGTGTCGTTGTGACTAAGAGCGTCCAAACCACGAGCGGTAGACTGTCTATATACATGGTCTCTGGAACAAAAGAGAAATTTATTAATTTTGATTAAAAACCAAAATACAAAACAAATGACAATCTGAAACTATTAAATATGTACATAATAAAATGAGTCCTCCAAACCGGTTTATAAATGACGAAATTTCGAAGTAGCAAACATAAAAATACCTACAAGCAAATCGAGGACCCCCTCCTTTCGCATACTTTACAAGTCAATTTAGTTGAAAATTAACAAAAAAGTTAACTTCACTTAAATAATATGAAGCGACCAAATTTATAGCTATGTGAAAGTAAAACTAAAAAAAATCTGTGGGTTTCCTTTCAAAAGATTTATTGATTGACTCGATTTTTTTCAAGCCAAGCGCTATGGATACACAACAAACTAAGTGCATTGAGTAATTAATTAATGATCATTTACTCATACGTGCTCCAACGAAATGTTTTTTTATAAAACACTAGTGAAGCCCAGTCACGCTCCGCTAATCGTATGAAAAACATCGATTTCTTGAAAGTACTCCCCACATCATACGTCGACAAAACTAGAACATAAACCTTCTCTAGAACTGCCAACAACAACTGCAGCACGTTTCATCATAATTCAAAAAGATTTAGAAACGTATAGAGACCACATGTATGTACATATGTGCATACAAACATTTATATAGACAGATAGATGAAACGTAATAAGATATAACGTCATTTTATAATGGTTTCCAAATATTATTTTTCTCCTACCAGGCCGAAAGTTCGTGGAGTACCGAGCCGGGGTCCAGGGGCGAAGCCCTGGCCGGGGGTAGGGGGGAGCCCCCCCTTACTCATAAAAAACAATTTAACTGTTTCTTAATTTATAAATAAAAACTACTAATTGAATAAGAACTGTCTGATGACACCGCGTAGTATGTGCGCCGCGGGAGAAAAGTTGGACATTTCCTGCAGCGTGTTTTTTACATTTTACACGCAGGAGGAAATGTCCAACTTTTCTCCCTTGGTGCACAATGTACTATTTTTTCGCATTACTTAAACCTGATATCTAATCACCGTATTATTTGTCATTACTGGAACCTTTAGATGTAGTGAAGTGAGTGCCTCCACCTGATGGCTCGAGACAAGAAAGCAAAATGAACAATCCAACCTTCGTTGGCTGTACTACTTAATCCTGCGGGCGCTTTTTTTCCCTTATCTAGCCGCTGATAGCCTAAGGAGCTATTCCAGCTTGGCACGATCGGGTAGGTGAGCCTGTTGAGCTCACGTACTCAGGCAGGCAGACAATTTCTAACACTCGCCCTTAGCAAGAGTGATACTTCGCTGAACCTACCCCCGGATCGGAATCGCGACCCACTAATAAGATCCGGCGAAAAACTCAGTAGGTTGTATCTATGGGGTAGGTTGCACTTCTAACTCTCTGTTCGAAAGTCGTGGTAAGAACCCGTTAAATGTTTATTAATAATGCATGTAGCCCCGAAATTAATACAATTGAAAATTTAACGCTACAGATTTTCTCTTGTTGTTTTTAATTTAATTGCGTGCAATAATTGCGAGTATTCTGTTGAGCATAATAGGAAATGCCAATAGTAGGAAATCCATGAATTGCAAAATAGCAGTGATTTCATTAGTCTACTACAATAATCAATTTGCTACGCGTAAAGACAAATTCTAAGCGTATCTGTTTTTTCTATATAAGTACTTGTGTTTATTTAAGAAAGGTAACGTATTATTAATTTATATGCAACTACTAACCTGCCTGCCTAGGCTTTGCACGGATGTATCATATAGCGGTAGCTATCATAGAATAGAAGATATTTGAAAGATGCCTGAATCGCGGTAACGACATTTTCAAGATAAACTCGCATATATAAAAATTCCGAATATGAATATTCGAACTATCGTTCTACCGAGAAATTTCACTCGCTTTTTTTCCCTACCTATCCGATGTTGATCTAAGGGGCTATTCACACTATGACGACGGGACACTTGCTTGGCAGAAGATATTCTCTTTGTCTGAAAGAATCGAGAATCTACCTAACTAACACCTACCTACTTTACAAATTTATATAGAGCTTACTTATTATTATTTTAATTTTTATATTACTTTGGCTTCATAAAAAATATCGAGCTAAGAGTCTTCATTATATTTCATATTATTATACTTCATTTGCGTGTCATTTTTCATACGCCGATTTCTTCTAGGTAATTTCATTAACTGGTATCCAGAACATAGATTCCGTGAATATAATTTGCATGTATGTTAGATAAATCGTCCGGAAGAAAGTATGATTAAATGATACAAATATTATTAAAATCCGTAGTACGGTTTAGAAGTGCTAACAGCATTAACGAAATAATTAGAAACTATTTTTATAATCGAACTATGAGTAATATAAACCAATATTTTTTCATATATTCATTACGTCACTGACATAATTAGTCTATTAGCGATGAGTTTCACTACCATTATCGTTTTGATTAGAATTGGATTAATTTTTTGATTATTTCCATTTGAATTTGAAATGGATTCTTAAATTGTTGTACTCACTAAAATCTATAAGATTTTTGAATCTTTCTTCAAACTGTGCCTACTTGCTTTTCTTTTAAGGATCTCAAAATTATTGTATCCGTTTTTTACACTGTCGCTATTTCATGCTTAGATCTTAAAATGAGGAGGGGTATTCACATAAACAATAACAGTAGTTTGTCAGATCAAAGCATTTAGCTGCCGTTGGACACCTTTGATATTGAGTCATACATTGATCGTCTACTTTACTTACTAAAATGCTGGTATCTATTTTAGTCTAAATACTTACAATTAATGTTCAATACATTTAATTTATTACAATAAACATCGTCTCCTTTTTAAGTGATCTCAGAAATAAACTACAATATAGGCTTAACATCTGAAGGCGCAGGTACCTTGGAAGGATATGCTTGACAGAAGATCCCAGTAATAATTTAAGATTACATTTGTAGTCGTCGTGCTCTAAAGGATAAAACGTCCGGTGCATTCGAATCTAGCGATGCAACGGTGTTCGAATCCCACAGGCGGGTACAATTTTTTCTAATGAAATATGACTTAACAAATGTTCACGATTGACTCCCACAGTGAAGGAATAACATCATGTAATAAAAATCAAACCCGCAAAATTATAATTTGCGTAATTACTGGTGGTAGGACCTCTTGTGAGTACCGCACGGGTAGGTACAGGTACCACCGCCCCGCCTATTTCTGCCGTGAAGCAGTAATGCGTTTCGGTTTGAAGGGTGGGGCAGCTGTTGTAACTATACCGAGACCTTAGAACTTATATCTCAAGGTGGGTGGCGCATTTACGCTATAGATGTCTATGGGCTCCAGTAACCACTTAACACCAGGGGGGCAATGCGCTCCACCCACCTAAGCAATATTTTTTTAAAGCATAAATTAAAGACCTGGTGGTTTCAGTCATATCAAACTAGTTGGGCACCAATTTACTAAAACGAGTCCGCGTATTCAATTTTCATTCCGAGATGAGAGGATAGCTTTTGTAATGCAACTAACGGATACACGTGCTAACACTTAATAAAAGGCGTGAACTCGTCTATCTAAACAAACAAAGGAATAAAAAAAAACCTTAATCTTACTTCTCAGGTTTCAAAATTGATCTCATGATGCTCATGAGCAGCCTACTCCCAGTAAATTAAGAAATTAATGACAGTTTTCTTCAATTAACAGAAAAAATTACCGTAATTTCTGTAAACGTTCAAATATTGTCTTTACGTTAATACAAAATAAAACTTCTTGTCCGTTAACATTTAAACCCGCATTTTGTAATCTTTATCTAAACGTCTCGGTAATGGTTCAAACGTGCACGAAGCCCATGCAATAGCTATAACTAATAAAGTTATTTTACGTGCTGCAAAAGAACACTTGTCCTCATTCCGATTAATCGTTTCGTTTGCTTCTGATTAGATTTTAAATGTTTATTGATTTGTAGTTTTGAATCTTTTTAGGTTTCATTTATTTCTTTCGTTTCATGCTCATTGATACATTAGCAAACTATTGTACATCTATCTTTTATCTATCGTCTATCTATCTATACTAATATTATAAAGAGGAAAGATTTGTTTGTTTGTTTGTATTGAATAGGCTCTGAAACTACGGATCCGATTTGAAAAATTCTTTCACTGTTTGGAAGCTACACTATTCCCGAGTGACATAGGCTATAATCTTTTTTGAAAAAAATGAGGGATCTTTACTAAATCTCCAACAATGTAACCCAAGGTGTCAAAAAATTACCTAAAATATTTTTTACATCGCGCGCCCTGCGAAAACTATTGATGATAGAATAAAATAATGTACTACAACTTTGTAGAACACATGATTATTTACAAAAAGTGACACGACAGCATACGTCTAACTATTATAGTTATGCCGCAATAAGTGTTCTTTTATTTAAAATAATAAAACAACGGCAAATATCGTTGAAATTTTTGTTAGAGACCCGAGCGAAGCCGGAGCGAGCCGCTTGTCTTCTATATTTCAGCTCACGGACGTCCACTGCCGGACTTAGCCCTCCACCAAAACTCGCCACAACGACCGGTCTTGCGCTGCCTGCATCCAGCGGATCCCCGCGGACCTCAATGGGTCGTGGGTCCACTTGTAAGAGGTCTACCCACGCTACATTTTCCGGTGCGTGACCGCCACTCAAAAATGTTGTACATAGGTATTAATTATAATAATTATTATAATACTAGTTTTTGCCCGCGACTCCGTCCGCGTGGAATAGTTACTTTGGCATAACGCTAAATTTTACCCCCCACTTCATTTACGTAGAAAGAAAATATTTTTGAATTATAGAATGCTAAGGAGCTGTTTAAACCTCGATTTTGAAACATTCTTTATTGGAGCTCTTATCTTATCTTATGTCGTCATGTTATATAGCTTATAGCCTTCCTCAGTAAATGGGCTATCTAACTCTGAAAGAATTTTTCAAATCGAACCTGTAATTCCTGAGATTAGCACTTTCAAACAAACAAACTCTTCGGCTTTATAATATTAAAGTATAGTATTGATGTCACTTAACCATACACAGAAACTTACATAAGATCCTACAAGTAATTATTATTAGGGTAATAAACGCAATAAATGCAAGTCAGAAGATTGCCATTGTTAATTCTTACACATTATACAGTGCAGGTTTTCACACAGGTGAAACGGCCTCGTAGAGACTCGCCATTAGTTTGGCATGGTATTTTTAAATATCGTTAAGAAATGTTAAATTCAAAATCAAAGTTCCACGCTTTATTATTTAACTAATAAAAATACAACAAATTTTATTTAATTATAAATATACTTTACGGATACTTAAACAGAATTTTAATATTTTCTTGGTATTTTTTTATATCAAAACACTAATCACTTTAGTTCGTCTGAAAACATACAACAAATATATTTTTACATATATACATATAAGATCATATTGGTTGACGGCAAAACAGTGTTGCAGGTGGTAGGACCTCTTGTGAGTCCGCACGGGTAGGTACTAGCACCTTGTCTATTTCTTCTATTATCTATTTCTATTTAGATGTATATAGGCTCCGGTAACCATTTAACACCAGGTGAGCCGTGAGCTCCTCCACCCACCTAGACAGTAAAAAATAAATAAATAAAAATTAACAAAAAATACAGGCGCATTTTAGGGAATTCGAAACTGACTAGGGCCGCAGTTTTTTTAAATAATCGGACATACAATTATTATCATTTAAGATCCTCTGACCAGATCTTAGGCTTCAGTTAATTAATTAAATGAATACTCTAAAATAACTTGCTTTATAAAGAAGCAGAGATTATGTATTCGTAAAAAAAACTCAGACTTAGCACTCACACTTTACCAATGGATAAATCCACCCACAGGTCCGATATCACTGCAGAGCTTCAGTAATGGGTCTTACGTCATGAGCTGTCCGTTTGTACGTACTCCGATATAAAAATACTCGCGTGTGCGAATGTGGTATCAAATCGCCCGTAAAACGCGTCCACGAGTCCATGCGAGCATGTTCGCGTTGCGCCATTCACTTTCACGTCGCGTTCGCTCGATGCCGCTGCACACTTCGCTTACACGGAAAGTAGGCTGCGAACAATGCCCACATGCCGGTTTCTCTCTTGGGAATTATTCCCCAGTCTTTATTGTATGCTATACCTCATAACCCACCTACAACTGAAAGTACAGTACGAAGCGATAATAAAGCATATTATTATAGCTATAAAACATCGACACCTGTACTGACATAGCAAACGAGATGTTACATAAATTATAACATGAGCCTGTAACAAAAACACATGTTTATCACAGTGTCATTGAGCTGACTCATTAAGGTCACAATTATGCCGTATGTACATGAACATCCCTACTTTACTCATTGATTTCCGGCCTAATATAAAGCCTTACGTGATAAATTACATTTATTTTAGGCGGTTCTAAATTTTTTTCCCGCTCTAAGGGTGAATTATAAACCCGCACCTGCAGGTACCACTACCCAGCTCATTTCTGTCGCAAAGCGATCATGCTTTCTGGTTTGAAGGATTACGAGAGCCGTTAAACCATTTAAGACTTAGACCTGGTCTTAATTTAAAAATTCTGCTGCTGCTTTCACAATATATCACTAACATAAAGGGCCCGTTGAAAATGATCAATTTATACAAGTCAATTCAATAAACCCATCATTATGTAAATTATACAAAACAATCGTGCCTACTTAATTTGAACGCGGTCTTCAGTAATAATTTAATACTATTATTCCAATTGTGATTTAAGCATTAAAAAAGCTTTAGGTCTGGCGGCCTATCGAGATAATGCTTTGTTTGAATATTAAAATGTTTTGAATCCATCACATGAATTGTAACGCGATCTCATAAAGAATTGAATTCACTTCACTGACAATATTTGCAACATCATTAGCCGTTACTAATGTGAGAAATTTAGAGTTGAAGCTTTCAAAATACCATGGAAACTATAATAATGTGTATATGCTTATTTTATATTATTCTTCGACTTCTCTCGGCCTAATAAATAATAATATAAATTCCGTCTTTCATTCACTAGACGTACTAGTAGACTCGAATCGTCCAGTACATCACATTATGCTCCATGGACACATAAACGTTCATAGAATGGGTAATTAATTTAGTTTTATTGAATAACTAAAAATCAATAACTCAATATATTGGCGGATGCTTGCCGTCTAGAAAAAATAAAACTGACGTGACTGCTGTACATAAGTAGCGATTTCCTGGGAAATTTTTCTTACTCATAATTTAGCGGGACAACTGACGTGGCCTTTGAAAGGAAAATAATATTTCAATTAGATTTTTATTGCTTTTATTCATTAATATTACAATTTTCTGCATTTTTAAACCTGTATAAATATCGTTTACTACTCGTTAAAATAGACTTAATAATCTTAAATAGTCTTAAATAGATTTAATACTATAAGCTTCAGGAGTTGACTTAAATTAAATGTCAACAATTTAAATATTTTCTTTAAATTTTTATCACTTTAAGACTTGTACATGTATCTCATGTTGTGCAACTTTGTAAATTAAATATTATATCAGACTTGTAACATGATAATAAACAATAATTATAATATACGATGATTCTATGAGGAAAAATAGTTTATACGTTTTTGTGGAATTTGCGGAAATCTTGTTGTAAGGTCATCTTAGAAATCCAACAAATGAAGACTTTTTATGAACATTTTAGCTAGTTCATAATCCTTCTTGTGTTAGCAAATTCACAGTTATAATAACGTGTATGGAGACACGTTGGATGGATGTTAAAAGTTTCAATTGTAATGTAGAATCACTATCCCAGTCTTAAAACCGAAACGTATGACTGGACTACCTACATACTCTTCCAATGGATACCCAAGTTTACAAGTCTTTACAGTTTTCGATATTTATTCAACAATTTTATTCATACATCCTTGCTATCGTTTGTGAACAAAATTGCGTCCCTAGATACGTTAATCTAAACTACGTGTAAAGTACTTTAGGATATAACGACTTCAAAATTAGATTTCGCAAAAATTCTCTTTTTCGTTTATCGAGAAACCATATTATATTCATAATAGCTGTGTCCGTCCGCTTCGCTGGGCATTTAAAATAAACATTATTATTTTCACCCCTACAAAGATTCTCATCATTAACGCCCCCGCAATTGGTGTAGGGAGTCCAACACTCATATAAATATTAGCCTATCCATTAAGTACATGTATTTTCTACATGGATACCAAGTTTCAAGTTAATGGGATACACTGTTCAGTAGTTATAACGGAACATCCGTAAAAACCACTGTAGATTTATTATTAGTATAGATCTCGATCACACATCGATCCTTAAGCTATGGGTTGGTGTTGCGTAGGTACAATTACTTTCTGATGGTCGAGAATAGAATTGCATTGGTAGATAATAATCGATTGGCGTGTCGGGCGTGTCATTGAGAACGGGACCAGTAGTAATGTTAGCGGTACAATCCAACTGTTTCAACAATAATAGCGGATTTATATAGTGCTATTGTATTGAACATTAGCTCACATGAGACATTCATCTACATGCAGTTCTACTGACTGAATTGAAATACTGTACAAATCAACGGTAAGAAATTCACAATGTTGCCATTTGAATAATGCTTCGCCTGAGAATATGCACATTCACTGGAGCACTCGAGCGTTTCTTTTACGTTAACAGTTAAATAAGTACCAAATAAACGAATAATTTTCATACAGAAATATAAATTTTGCTTAAATTTTTTTTGTTTAATTGCTGACATCACCTTAATACAAATAATTCGCCTTGCAGTGATAGCAACGGCATTTATAACAAAGTAATTTCTAACAAAATATGGCAATGGCAGCATTTACTAAAGTGGAAGGAGCCAGTGGCTTATGCAGCACCAAGTTCCGGTGACGGCGACTAACCGTCGCGACCGCCGAGTGCTGGTGGTGTGTCACGAATATTAAATAATCCTTAATGTAAATGTTGACTCGAGGGAACAAGTAGAACGGGCACGATGTCCGTGTACAGAGAAAAAACGACGCTTTTAACCATATTCGTTTTTTTTATTTACTTCTGTTGAACCATGCACGAGCACCACATTCGTCAAATTAACGAGAATCAACTAGCTCGACAATGTGTTAGCTTGCTAACGTACAAAACTGGGACTTTACTAAAACTGGAGACATTTACGCGTACACACATCGAGCCATTAACTATTTTGCCCTATCAATAAAATTTAATATCTTTCAATAATAGTTACTTCATTGAAAACTACGTAAGTTGACATCTGTCGTGTGATAGATGCTTAAATGACAAATGAATAATTTATACTCGTACTTAGTATATGAGGATTAGTGACTAATAAGAAATCGACAGGTGTGAGTGCGAGGGTACGTCTTACTACTACCTGGATTAAACAAATATGGCGTTATCGATAAAATTTCATTATTATAAAATATAAAACAACTTGAAACGTATTTATACGGATTCGTATTTACCTGTAAAACAAAAACCACACAATAAAACTGCAAATAGCAGAACAAAGCAGCTACTGCTATTGGTATTTAAATTTTGCAATTCTGTAGCATCATTTTAGTCATACTTTAAATCATAATTTGCAAACATTGAGTGCATCACTTTCACCGTCTACTTTATGAAGTCTATGTTGCCTCAACCTAATTGTATATTTTATTACAGGACGTACGCTGTGCGAATGAACGTAAATTAAAGAATCGTGTATATTTCGAAACGGTAAAAAAACTCCTCTGTACATTGTTCACAATAAATACTGTGTGGGAATAGATTGCATTAAGAACAAAGGGGCCTTGGTACTACCGCCACGGTTGGGTGCAGTCTCTTCAACTCATGCTAAAGTAAGTCTGGTTAACAATAATCAACACATAAACGCTACATAGTAATTCGAATTTGCTAATGAACAAAGATTGCTGTACAACTTATTCGATTACGTCAGTGAACATCTGAAGCCAAAAGTGACACAAAAACACATAACAGTGGATCAATGTATTTTTAACTTGGATTTATATTAAACAGGTGAGCTTCCAACTTTGTATACTATAATTTAAAATGGCTACCATACATTAACCCATCCGAATAATATTATAGGAAAAAAGAGGTTTTCAAAGAATAGAATTCTCTTCGAAGACTTTCTCATATAGGATGTGTCACTAGGATGTATAAACATGCATTGGATTCCAAGACATTAACTACCATAGCAACTATTTTACTAATTACCTACATTTTAACGAAGCACATAAATCGAAACAATTGAATTGTTTCCAAACACGTTAAATACTAGACTATATAGAATAATGTGACATTTCCAACTAAATATTCAAATACAGTAAAGAATAACCAAGGCTAACGACCACGTCATTTGTGTCGCAGTGATTTTAGCGCCTCAACTATGTAACGTTACTTGAGCAATTGGTGTCTGAATATATATTAGTTTTGCCCACACACTTATCGTTTTGTAGATATTCGAACACCTACTCGTTTGAGTAAAGCTACAATACCATCTTACAAATGAACTGCCTTGGCTGACTTTTCGCTGGTTTCAAACGTTTATCGTGTAATTACTGCCTGTCCTGGTTTCACAAATACAGAGCTAACGTTTGGTTACTATGTTAATATTCTATGAAATGTATTTTTTTATTCAAATTGGTTTTTAAATATTTTAGACTAATTTTTGTTACGCGTTTTTTTTTCTTTTTCTTTCAGGAATGTGTTTAAGATGACCATCGATCTAGCAGCTCTAGCAGATAACTTTTTATGATTGCTTATAAAACATATATTAGATTTGACTGACTTGGTGGCACAGTGGTTAATGCCCTTGACTGCTGGTCCAAGAGGCATAGTTTCGATTCTCACTTGGGAGTAATATTCGTATGAGAAAGAGGCTTGGTCAGTTTCTGGGCGCTTAATATCTATAAATGCATATACACATTTAAAGGTATATATGTATGCATATCAGTCTCCGATTCGCAGAATAAAGAGAATTCTTGTTTAGGGTTAGATGATCATGTTATTTGTTCCCGATTTTGTACATATTTTCTAATGTTTTCTTTACGAGTAGCATCAAAGTGTATTATTCAAGCCGAGCAAAATTATAACAACGAACTAGGACTGTAACAAATTCTGTAAATGTATAATAGTCATCTGTAAACTCAGTTGTTTATATTTAATACAGAAAAAAATTTAACACCGTACTAAATTTCAACTTTTAACTGGACGCTTTCGAACATAAATTTTGTTAATTTATCGGCATCCGGATCGGCATGATGATTTTCCCTTAAAAAACAATGCTCGTACGAGTTAGCATTTAATTTTTTTTTTGAAGTGAATACTTCTTTAGATTCGTTCTGATTTCAAACCGGATGCAACGGAAAAAACGACAGGTAAGAGACACAAATACAAAAATGTGTAGGATGAAGCCAGCAAAGAATGAGACAGAAATATACATACTATTTAATACAGCGCCATCTGTGAGATTTTTTAATACTAACGTGTGTATGAAAGCTCTTGTAGTGAATTTTAATTTAGGATTATACGTGAAATTAAAATATCAATTAACAGAGGGCGCTACCTTACAATTATTTCCTAATGACAAAATTTTACATATACTTAAGACGTTTAGGATAATTGTATTTTAATTTTGGAAGGTTTCACTTCTACCACGTGTGAATTGCACTCATGTATTTTTTTTTATCGAAACAGTGTTTTTCGTAATTTATTTCCTTTCAATATTTATCTAAGCTCTGACCCGTACTTTTTTTTATTTATTTTTATTGCTTAGATGGGTGGACGAGCTCACAGCCCACCTGGTGTTAAGTGGTTGCCAGAGCCCATAGACATCTACAACGTAAATGCGCCACCCACCATGAGATATAAAGTTCTAAAGATCTCAAGTATAGTTCAAGGAACCTCCTGTTTTATCAATATTTCTAGAAATCATTTTTGCCATTTATCACCTCGCTCTGTAAATAGCTCCCCTTGTTTGCTGAGTGCATGCCGTCTAACACGATAATATAATACTAGAATTACTTGGTAGTTGCTCGACGGTGACCTTATGCCTGTCAACGTCCTTAAGCGACAGTGGCTAGTTGCGATCCATTAGCAGTAGACACATCTGCTTTCAAAGATCATTTAAAAAATGTAGAAAACATACATACATTTTTTTATTGCCCTTGTAGGCAGACGAGCATACGACCCACCTGATGGTGAGTGGTTACCGTCGTCCATGGACTTCAGCAATACCAGAGGCAGAGCCAAGCCGCTGCCTACCGCTTAATACTCTCCACACGCCTCGTTTGAAGAAGGACATGTCATAGCACACGGGAAACAACGTGGAGGGGAGCTCATTCCATAGCAGGATGGTACGTGGCAAAAAAGACCTCTGGAAACGCACTGTGGATGACCGCAGTGGCTCCAGGTAGTATGGATAAACTCTACTTCGGTGGCGGGCGGTGCGATGGTAAAAACGAGATGACGGTATCATCTCAACAATTCCTCAGAGCACTCCCCATGGAACATACGCTACAAAATACCTACATTTATTTCAGTGACAAATGAAATCTAAATTTTTACAACAACAAAACGCTTTTAAGCTTTTATATCGAGTTCTCTGGCCTCAAACCATTACTCTAATCGAATAACGGCCGGAGCACCTGTCACGGAACATTTTTTTTAAATAAAGACACGAATAAATCGGTTCCTGAAATCATAATTCGTCAAGGCATAAATCGCTTATATGATTTAATAAGGAATATATCATAGCATGTATAAATGATAAAATAGATATAACAAAATTGTAACAATACGTTTCATAATTTTACCTATACGTTTTCGTTTGTTTTAATTTAAGGTCATCGCTTACAAAAACTTTACCGCCATCATAATTAGAGATTTTCTTGTTTTTACATACTAACAGAATAATAAACATCAAACTAGTTGAGTTCTACCGAAGGTCTACTCATAAAGAGAGACAGTCAACAAACTGAAGAAAAGGGCCGCGATTATTAACATGGAAACAAATGGGAAGAACTATCTTCAACTAATTGTATCTTTTTAATCTAGTACAAAATGACATCACATGCCACAAATTAGGGATGTCAAGACTAGAAAATTTGCAATATCGATACATGCAAAAGTATGTACACGACTTCCAAGTATTTTGTATAAATTAATTTTAACAAAATATAAACTGGTCCAGCTCATACGTTACATAACCCCTCCTTTTCATACTGAGAACTGCTTCGTAACCGGCTACTTTTTGTCCGACATGACTTTCAATCTGATGACTAACTAAAATTTCCTTTTTCAGTACTTAAACCATCTTTTTTAGGACTCGATGACCGGTGACTACGAAATCGATAACTTCATGAGAACTCCAATTTTTGGTAGTTCAGAATTTTGTATATTTAATTTTCCACAAATCAAGTTTAATAAAGCATACCGACAATAAATATTGCTTTCAGTATACCGTTAGATGCTTAAAGAATATTTTCTTGGCTTTATAATGCTTGTCTTGTAGACCCTGTCAAACAGGATATAGACATTCACAATTATAATTTATAACACAACTATCAGGCTAATCGTGAAATATTTCCTTTATGAATTACTGATTTGTTATATACAGTATTTTAATACAATATAATATTACATAACATACAATATTATATTAAAAATTGTCAGCAAAAACTACGGAAAAACTTAAAATAGGTTATAACTTAAAATCTAATTAGAATATTCCATTGATGATAATTCAATTTTAAGTTAATTTTGCAGCACAGAAGGAAGTGAACGGCTGGCCAGTATTGGTCAGTGAAAATGAATGTAATGAGATCAGAACAAGGTGTACGTAAAATGCGAGCGCAATCGTGGGGTCAAGTCGTGTATAGTTGTCGTTGTGCAACTGCACTCTACACGACAGAAGACAAGCGGAGCGATAGCTGAGGAAATACCAACCTTGAGATCATCGGTGAGTGCGGGAACGGTAATGTACGGGGCTCATTCCTCCCGATAGCAACGACGATCCGCCTTCCCTCGCTGTCAGGCGAACAGCCGTTAGGTAATTCCGAGGAATTCGCCACACACCGTCGATAGTAATACTTGTTAGCAATACACTTGCAATTGTATGGCTAAAAACACACTATCACTCAACACTACAACTATACTCCAAAGATCAGAGTTCACCGTTCGTTCAGCGGACACTCGAACGACAACTGTGGTAGCGACAAAGCCGGTCGACGTTGGATGTGCGACCGAAATGTTGGTCGGACAATGACTGAACGCGTAGTCGCAGGCTTTGGCGGCGGCCGCGCAGGTTGCGCAGTGCAGCGCCCCGCACCTCCCCTCTCCCCTACCCGCCTGACTTCTCGCGCCCCTCGCTCCGCCACATCTTCACCCTCGGACGTGTTTCCCGTCGGTCGAAAGCTTTTGCAAGCCCTGTCCGATCTATACCAAAAACTAAAACGCCAAGAACAATTGAAACAAAACCAGTTTTACCATTGGCCATAATGAAATAAACGTGAATTTTCGTGGATTACATTATTCCAAAACCACAATACTGTAATCGATCTTAATGTTTTGCAATTCACATTTACTGTTACATAAATGGAGTTCTTGAAAATATAAGATAATCACTATTCTTTACAAAACAAAGTAATATATTTAACCTCGCTCGTTGATACCAATATAATCCATATGAATAAATATTGTTTACCATCATTAAAATATCGAACGCTGTACCGATTGTTGATGTTGATATATGTACATACATACATACATACATACATACGTGCTGATGAATTCATTTCTACAGCATAAAAACGCAGCTTCTGTGTGGTTATTAACAACTCATGCTCGAGAGCGCAGTCGCACCGACTCGGGGTTCAATAAGTGCTTTTCGTTTTTTTTCTCATCACCAATTACGACCACATCTATTTTTGTAAGTCTATTGAAAAAATACAATCGTAGTAATAGCTCTACAATTCGATTGTACGAAGGGGCAGCGTCGGCGTCGATGTTCAATTGAATAGAATATAACAGCAACAATAAATACTAAACGACTCGAAAAAGTAAAGTAAAGATTGGAAATATTTTTATTTTATTAGTCGTGAGGGCTTTATGCTTTAAAGCTTTGTGAAGGTTTCAACAATAAAGAAACAACTTTTACTCCCTTCACAATTGCCATCACTGGTAATTCATATCCATATAATCAAACTTCGAAATAAAGTAAGAAAATATCTGTACGCGGTATTTGTGAGCCCGTGCTAATAGACACTGTCCTTCCTGTTTCTACCGCGAAGCAGTTATACGTTCCGGTTTGAAGCGTTTATAAAATATAATGCATTTGAGAATTCAATCCCAAGCCTCAAGGTGGGGGTGCATTTCACGTTGTGGTGTCTATGGGATCCAGTAGCCATTTAAATCATGTGGGCAGAGAACTTGTTCAGCCAATTGTACAGTAAAAAATGTCTGGATGGTAATTGCTGATTTCTATAATACAATAAACTGACGTATTAACCAGTCACTAGATCTGCTTACAAATACCGCTTTTGTAGAGACACCATATTATGACATATTGAATCTAGTAGAAAGGTTTAAAATAATATTGTAATGTAAATAAAAGTGTGAATCCTAAACACATGATAGCTAGATTTTAATTAAATTTAATTCTACATACATACAAAAATATGTACACTAATACATATTTACATTTATATATAAATACAATGTACATAATATAATGTCATATATTTAATTTGTTTTCTTAAATATTTAAATAATCTGCTATACTTGAACTCTATGTGTCTACGCAGCAGATTATGCTAAAATTTTGTACAGTTGACTGGACTTCGGGGAAGGTTTTACCACCAAGGCTGGTGGTGGAAAACCAAAATTCATTAATTGTGTGTATTTCATTTATCTGGTCAGTCAGTCTGAATAGTCAGACCGTGGCGAAGAACTCTATAGCTAACTCTCTACAACGAGTGTAAAAGAGAAAGAAATACGAAGATAAATAACAGAATTGGTTCTAGTATTCGTGGAGATTCCAATAATTTTAAAAGTTTTTTTTAGCAACTTTGGGACATGATGTTCAGTTTGAATTACCCTGAAATACCATTTATTATACTATTTTTTTTATTGCCTTTGTAGGCAGACGAGCATACGGCCCACCTGATGGTAAGTGGTTACCGTCGCCCATGGACTTCAGCAATGCCAGGGGCAGAGCCAAGCCGCTGCTTACCATAAAATCCTGATAGTTTAACGGTCCACAAAGACTGAACGGCTATATGACGAACTGACTTGCGAACTTAACCTTACTACTAGAAAACTAGTCTATAAAAATATCTGCTAAAAGTATTTTACGTCCAACAAGCTTTATCTAATCTCACGACGTATAACTAATTTTATTTAAATTTGAAGTTATTAAATTGTTTGATGTAATGGGAACACCGTTGAAGCTGTAATAATGTTCCCTGTATTAGACATCAACGCGCGGACCTTGTGCGTTGCATTGATGTAAAATCTGATAACTCTTGCTCTAATAATAATTTTAATCGCTTTTTTTTTTCATATCAGATCGCTCTCTATTTTAGCGCGTTTATACAGTTACAATTATTTCTGAAGAAAAAATCAAAATATATTAAAGTTATTGCTGGTACAGTTCAAATTTTGAAAGTTTCTCCTGTACAGCGATAGATTCCACCATAAAACAAAAATATAGAAGAAGCGGAGATAATGACGCTATTAATTTATTAGCGATAATTTTTTTTTGTATGTATATCTCAGGTACCCATAACACAGGGAATATTAGGTTGGGGCATCCTTTTGAGGAATCCTGTTTATTTTTTTAATTATATTTTTTTTTACACTTTTTATCATTTCTGCATAATGAAGAAATAGCCATGGCCTGATAGATAAGATACCTGATGTGTTCGTATCAAGTGAAAATACTATGCCAGTTCTCCTGGCTGAGCCTTTTCTCGCGTACCTGCCCTGGTAAAACTGGAAAGGCCTCCGGGCCACCAGTAACTTCT
The DNA here is from genome assembly GCF_030269925.1 of Bombyx mori. NCBI lineage: Eukaryota > Metazoa > Arthropoda > Insecta > Lepidoptera > Bombycidae > Bombyx > Bombyx mori. The sequence continues at coordinate 8,544,416 of NC_085116.1, read as the reverse complement.
CAAACATTAAAAAAAAAACTATGCCGGTTTGTAATTGCACTAACAGGTTCCCATTTTTTTTAAAACGTACCCAACATAACTTGCTTTCACGAGAAAGAAATGCCATTCTGGTTATTTCTGTAATATTATTATGGAACTAACATATTCCCTCCCCGATAGCCCCTTATAATATCCCAAACAGACAAACATAATATTTTCAACCCTTACACAAAAACCGTACATAATAATATAACGTATTTTTACAATACTGTCATTTTATATTTATTCCTTAAAATGTCTTGTTAAGAAGAAAAGAGTTCTTAATCTAATATAAAAAAACGTTACACTATAGTGTGATTCAAATGAAAGTTGCAAAATTTATAAATTTACGGAACTAACGGTAGCAGGGCGGGTCACAAACATGTAACAGGACGTAGTTACTACAATATTATTTGAATCCATACACCGTTAAGACTCTCGGAAAAGGCGAAATCAATCTACTGGAGTTAGGACCTCTTGTAAGTCCACACCGGTAGGTACCACCACCCTGCCTATTTCTGCCGTGAAGCAGTAGTGCGTTTCGGTCTGAAGGTTGGGGTAGCCGTTGTAACTATACTGAGGCCTTAGAACTTATATCTCAAGGTGAGTGGCGCATTTACGTTGTAGTTGTTTATGGGCTCTAGTAACCACTTAGCACCAGGTGGGCTGTGAGCTCGTCCACATATCTATGCAATAAAAAGAAAAAGAAAATAAAAACTTAGAGCTGCATTTAAACTTAAGTGAAAAATGATCACAAAGTTTTAAAATACTGTCTCTTTGCCGATACTTTCTGTGTACCGTAGGTTGTTTAAAATAACGAGTGTCACGCACGTGACTGATGCAGTAAATAGCCAAGAGAGAGGAGAGCGAGACCTCGAGAACCGAACAGTCACGATAGAATCGACCAGAAAGTTTTTAGTTTGCTTTTAAGTCAGCGCAGAATTTTTCCATTGTATTTTAATAAACAAATGATTAACGTTTAATTAGGCATTCCACTAATTATACGTTAAAAATCATTGGCATTTCTGTTTTATATTATTACGTATTGACAGACAAAACTAAAAGATTACTTTATTGTATTGGTTTTACGATATTTTATCCGGTAATTTCAGACCAAGCGGACCGTGAGCTTGTTAACCTAAGCACGCAAAAAAATATATGTAAAAATATAAGCATGAAGGTATTGGTACACTGTGAAACATATTTAAATGTTCATTCCCGGATACAGTCGAACTTAAGTGGACCTCGGTTCTATGAAAAGAGAATAGCTCTTGTTCCAAGTATTTAACTTTTTGAATGTAATATTTTCCACGGTGCCAGATCGGTGGCATGCGAAGCGACGCCGGCGTAGCGGTGACCAGGTAACGGTTATCAAAGTACTCACACTCGGAGGGCAAACAGCCAGTACCGAACGCGTCGCTCTTACTAGAAATTCAACAATAGTTCGCACACGAGCTAGTGTTATCATACACAACGTCAGTGTCATGGTCGGCCTGGCATCGCAATCATGGCCCGCCATCGCGCAAGGTTGCATCGCATACGTGTCTACACGTAACATTATGCCATGTCGGCTAACGTCCCGTCATTATAAGTTATCACGTCATCAAAATAATATCTACAATTGATAAAGGTCGAAGCAGTTTTAATTATTCATTTAAAAACAAAATGTTGGTTTTTGTAACAAAGCCTAGAAATTACGCTTTAAAATTTATTTTCGTCTTGGTAGTGTCTTGGTAGTGTGTGATATGTCAATAATGACGTCATCGTTGTTGTTTCAAAGAGCTTAAATGTATACAGTCCTTTCAATTGAACGGTCCGTATAAGCTGTGTGGGTTATTCTAGAGTATTGGGCACATGTGGGTGTGATTTCGCCAGACAACTTTCTCTGCATGTTGTAATACTTCGTGAGTCGCAAAACTTTAGCCCTGCCGCCAAAACTGTTCATGTAACAACGCAACTGCTCTGTGACATTTTGAAAGATTCTCTTCTACATATCAAGGTAATCGACTTTTCTACTTTTGGACCAAAATTTATTAACCGGATTAATTATAAATTCAATGATCATTTGTAAATGTAAAAAGACGAGTGATTCATATTATTTTGTGGAGGTGTTATTTGAAATTATGGAAACTTGTAAATAATTTTCTTCCATAACAGATTTCAACTTAAATTACCAAGGAATGATACAGTCATCATTTAACTATGAATCAACTTTGTGTTTTTGTGAAACTATTTGAAGATTGTTACTATACCTACCATATCTCAAATGTGCCATAAAAAAACGATAATCAAGTCAATTTAAAGCAAGAACATTAATTCATGATGTCTCCACTTTAAGAAAAGCCTTTATTATTAATTGTAAATTCCTCATTTAGAAAGAACTAGTCATAATAGAAATTTAGAAAGACATAGAAGAAAAACATATTAACATCAAGTTTATTAACAAATATAGAGATATTGTTAACTGACTTTTGAACAAATCTCAAAGATACAGAATAGAGCAGAACCTTACTTAAAGCGAAAAACTATAATGGTAACAAAAAACAATACTTATTTATTTACTAGACTAAGAACACAGATTTTTCATTATAAAAAAATATATTTCGCGTGTCCTCATTGAAAATAGAAGGTCAGTTGATTTGAATCGAGGCACGCTTTGGTTACATGCATGGTGAACAACGCTATCCATCTTGAATTATCGACGTCGCCCTAAACACGTCATTACGGATCCTCCCGATCCATTAACGGTGCTTTAGGTACCACAAGCACGGGTCACCGTCCTCGTCGAACTCGTTGCTTGCGACGATGGGCTCGACAAGTAAATTAACCCATAGACACAGCCCACTGAGTTTCTCGCCAGATCTTTCCAGTGGGTCGCGTTTCCGATCCGGGGGTAGATTCCGCGAAGCACTGCTCTTGTTAGGGCGTGTTAGCAACACACCCGGCTTGAGCCCCGTGAGCTACACCTACCTACCTACCTACCTACACGTCAAGGAGAAGCTGATATAGCTTCTCAAGGCTATCAGCATAGGTAGGAAAAAAACCCGTCAATGTGAATGTAAGCCGTCAACAGGTAGACTACTAGAAACGTATGACAATGGCAAAATTATTACCTGCCTTCGAAATCTGAATATTAAAAAATCGTATCCTATGATACGAAATACATTGCGTCTTATCTAAGTCTTAAGCTTGACACATTAAAACAAAGCTTGAACTATGAAGAAAACTATCCCGCCCTTCAGACCGCAGTACATGATGAACTTCGCGGCATAAATGGTAGCTTTATAGAACAAACCCACACGGGTTCGCAACACTTCGGTTCGCTTACAAACCATTATTGTAATAATTATTTCATAAGTCTTGTAATAGCTTAACTAGGGAATACAAATTTTTCATATAATCACTAAGTTCTTTCATTATCAGTCATTGTTTATGACACAAAAATTCCTGAGTAATCATTACACCTAGGTCGTCAACATCAAGAGCTTTGTTACGACAACCTTGCTGTACAACGGCAACTTGAAGCTGCAAAACGTTGACAATTATTGCTAAATAAGAACTCACGTTGTAAATCGCTCATTCACACCTCGTAAACACTAAGAACGTGCACTGCGGATACATATTTGAATAGAGTTCATATAACCTCGGACTCTTTACTACAAAGTTTCATAAATAAGTGGCATTTAGTCTTAAGAAGTTACTTGATAATTACTTGCTGAACGTGTTCATTTTACTATTTTACGGTAAAAAATAATCTATTTTTTCATTTATTTGTGCCCATCTGATAGTAAGTAGTAGAACGTAAGAATCACACTCATGTCAGTAAGGGAAGAATATTAATCACAGATAGTACATGTCAAAAAAATCTCTGGAAACTGGAAAGTGGCTCCGGATAGTATGGGTGAATTCTGTTCCGGTGGTGTGTAGTGTGATTGTGATGAAGAAATCGTCAGGAATACTTAATTCCTTAGAGCATTTTCCATCTAAAAAATTTTATTTAAATATTTGAGTTATTCTCTCTCTCTCTCTCTCTCTCTCTCTCTCTCCTGTCCTTTGCTTGTCAACCGTTTTTATTCTTTTTTGTAGTAGCTATTGACAATCTTATCAACAAAATAATTTAGAAACTGTTGTCTTATACCTTTACAAGAAAAATTTTAATCTATACTAATATTATAAAGAGGAAAGATTTGTTTGTTTGTTTGTTTCGAATAGGCTCCGAAACTACTGGACCTATTTGAAAAATTCTTTTTCCATTAGAAGCCGACATTGTCCCTGATGAACATAGGCTACTTTTTTTAATATCTTTTTTATTTATTTTTTGTTTCATGTGTGTTTTAATGTTTCCGAAGCGAAGCGAGGGCGGGTCGCTAGTAGAAAATAAAAGGTGTTACATAAAAAACCTTGAGGTGTCAGTAATTAAAAAAAAATATCAAACACCAAACTCTATAAATGTTATACTATAATATTATAATTCTTCTCAGCTGCGAAGTCCTAATACTTACATTTTACTAACATTTTTGATTAAGTTTTTAACACTCACTCTATGGAAAAGTACTAAGTAGTTTTTAGACTAAACGATTCCACGAAGTCTCTCCAGCTTAACACATCAGAAGAAACGATCACGCAGCCTCGTTCTCCTCGAGTTGTTTTTATTTGTCTTAAAATTATCCGTCCAATTTTTTTTTTTTATTGCTAAGATGATTGTATGAGCTCACAGGCCACCTGGTGTTGAGTGGTTACTGGAGCCCATAGACATCTACGCCGTAAATGCGCCACCCTCCTTGAGATATAAGTTCTAAGGTCTCAAGTATAGTTATAACGGCTGGCCCACCCTTCAAACCGAAACACATTACTGCTTCACGGCAGAAATAGGCAGGGTGGTGGTAACACCAGTAAAAATCACTCACATTATATTCCTTTTCTATATTAAATTGTTTTGGAAGGGTGAATGGGTGAATGGGTGCCTGTTATTTTTGCTGGTGCACAAATGTAGTGACAACGTGACTACGTAAATTACGTCACCTACCTTGAAATCGATATCTCAATTTTATAACAAATAATTACGCAAATTTACCTATATGTTTGCGGGTGTGTGTTTTTATTACACAATGCTATTCATTCATCGTCGAAGTCAGTCGTGAGAATACTATTAAGCACATATTTCTTAAAAAATTGTTATCTGAAAATTTGGTATCTGATACAATTACACTGGACACCTTATTTCTTAGGCCTCGGCGATTTCAAATTAACTTCTTATGTCGATCGTATCAGCTGGAAGGAGTTGCTAATGCCATTACCTCTTACTTGTGTCGCAAAAACAATCATGGGTTCCAATTCGAATTAGTAGCAATTGGTAGTAAGTAGTAATTAACCATTATTCCGGTGTAATGCAGACTCAAAAACAATGACTGTTATATACATACCATCTGCGCTTTTTCAAAGTGTTAATTTATCAACACCAATTTCTTTTTTTGTGTGTCTACTATTTGGATACATTTTAGCACTAAAATCTTAGAATTATGTTTCTGCTGCTATTACATTCTCACGCTGAATACACGTAACGAAAAACAATCATAAAATAACTATTAACCGAAACGGATTGTAATGAGAATAAAAAAAAGTATGCCTACAAAAATACACATCAGTTCGGTGTCTTAAAATGGATTTCACGCTTGTTTTTTGTTATCCTTCCAAATGCAATTTTTTACTAGGCATCGACGGAAACACATACATTAATAACATGAACATTTATCAACGTACTGTATCAAAACTATTTGATCTAAGTACGAAATATATGTACGAAATATATCATGGCGCACAGAGGTAAATTTATTAATAAAAACTGGAAATCTTAAAATTATTTTGAAGCATTACAGAAAAACTTCATAAAACTCTACTGCATACAGGTCAAAACCATAATTTTCATAGCTCCGACAGAGAGTCTCAAATACGTTAACAATTTATTTGAAAGGAATAAATAATAATTAAGTTTTTGTTTATATATAATTAATTAGATCTTTACCTACACATAATTAGGTATTTACCGCTATATATTATTAGGTAAAGATCTAATTATTAATTCTTCGTTTCAAGTAAATTGTTAACGTAAACTTGATTATAGAAATGAGAAACATAATAACAATAATTATTTTTAAATACCAGTGTGTCTTAACAACCGCAACGTAATTTAAAATTCAAAATCAGTTACGTATGTTCTGTGGGCAGAGTCCTCATTCAGTAAGCGCGTAGGATGTAGTGAAAGGAACTCAGAAAAACACGACATAGTTGATCAACAAAGTAAGGACCTGTCATATCAAATGAAATTAAATTATCGACAGGATTGTGTCCATTATTTTATTTAATACTAAACTGCTATTTTTCCAGAAACTATTTTAAATTAGCCTTTTAAAAATAAACACAAAAGTTATCTTTGAACAATAGGATTCAAAACCATCGAATACCTTTTTTATGTCTTTGGATGGGCAGCCTTAAATTAAGTAGTTACTGGAATCCATAAGCATCACAACGTCAATACCGCCCTACACCTTATAAAACCTTCCATATTTATAAAATCTAATTAAATAAAATCACGTACAGGGCCTCTTCGGTTTTCAAGCGTAAACTTACTTAACACCAGGTGGGATGTGAGCTCGTCCACCCATCTAAGCAATAAAAAAAAGTACCACCATTTTTAACAGGCGTTGATATCCCGCGCTTTAACAACAGCACTTAATATATTATACTGATGTGTTCTAAAATTATCTTGAGTTACCAGATATACCCCCGATAAATTCAAATTGAAATATGCGTACCGGTTATGCTTATGCGAAATATATATGCACCCTGATTAATTATTGGCCACAATATAATAGGTGTTATTATTTAACAGGTAGGGATATTTTCAAATGACTATAACAAACATTTCAGATAGCAGGAGTATACCTATGTATTTGAAAATATCATGCTTTCCCCATAGCAGCTATGTGTAGCATGATCCCATGTGTTTAATGTCTAGAATTTAATACATATAATATGCTTGTTAGTGCCAAATAGAAGCACATACAACATAGTATAAAGCATTATCCTAAAATAAAGTCTACGCGTCTTGAATTTATTGACAAAATCCAAATAAAGTCAAACAAAGCCGCGGGGAAAACCCGAACATTCTTTATAAATTTATTGTTGTAATCGAACGCAATACCCGTCGATATTTACGCAAATACGCCGCGGTTTTGTGTGACCCCGGCGGTTCTGAGAATTAGCCACGAGACACGAGAACATATACACATTTTAATTTTCAAGCACATTGGCCCGAACTCTTCTATTATGAAAAATTTGGCCTGATATTCACATATAAACTAGCTGGCCTGGCAAACGTTGTTTTTCCATATAAATAATTTCTAGGAAAGATAAATAGCCTAGATACCGACTATAGCGCAATCTGCCGGGCTGATTTGTGAGTCTAAACCATCCAGGGTGCCACCTAAACGCATACAAAAAAATCATTCAAATCGGTCCAGCCGCTTAGGAGGAGTTCGGTGACAAACACACGCACAGAAGAAATATATATCACATATAAATATCAATTTTATAAACGAAATTATTAACCAAAATTATTGACATATAATATGAGATTTTTGTGAGAGGTAGATAAGCTTTACAACTTTCTAAACTATATTTTGATATTATCTAAAATGGTCACGACCCGCCTTGAGGTAATCGATTCTCGAAGTTTATAGTCATCACAATCCAAATCGTGGATGCCGACTGTAGAAATAAGATTAAAGTCAATTAAAATTGCATTTTAATATCAAGCTTTTAACTACTGGTATAAAGAATGTCCTACCTATTTATTCAACATAGAATATATTGAACCTGAAATTTTCAATTCCATCGGTATTCTCGCAAATCAAAATTTATTCATGTTGTCGTAACAGAAATAATATTTAACTAGTTTTTTCATAGGATCTAATTCTACGACAAAAGGAAATTATTGGAAAAACCTACATTACATTTTATTTTTATTTTATTTCCTCCTTAAGCACATTTCAGTTCAGAATATGATTACTACATATTTGAAACGATTTAATCTCGGAGAATTTTAGTGATTTGATTTGGAGCAGAATGTCCACTGATTGTATTTTACTATTAAACATCTTAAGTAATTTTTACTAAAAGTGGCTGTCATAAACTTCCTTTATATAAAAAGTGATAGTCCAGCAAAATATACCCGCTTCTTTAAAAAAAGTATCTAAATCTTATTCTTTTAATACATTTAAATTTGGAACCATAATCGTAATATTATCTGTCTAAACGAAACAGCTTCAACAGACAGTGATTGACATAACGAAGGATATAAGTTCATGTGTCGTATGTATGCGTCGGCGTCTCCTTACATAACGTTACCGCCACAAAAGGGCACCACAAACCACATGCCGATGACATCATGACGAGCTACTTAACTGTTACATAGACCGTAACGCGTGGACCGAATAAAAAATCCACGCGTTCTAATGTGTTAATGCCGTTACTGTTTGCGCGGGTACATTTTTTTTATTGCTCTAGACTCACAGCAATCTTAAATAGTCAATGAAGTCCTAAGACGTGGAATGTGGATACCGTCAACCGTTTTAAGACACTAAATAGGTCGAAAACGGCTATCTCCTTCAACTGTACGCGTAACTGCTTCGTGGCAGAAATAGGAACCATGATGGCGTACCCGTTTGAGCTCATGATACGGAACACGGATCTACGATAAAACTCACTTATATGTATAAAAAAATATCTCAGGGGATTTGAAGTAACAAACAGCAAATGCCTAAATTTATTTTATTTCGTTCGTCAATAAAATCTTTCATTTTATAATGGGGAACCAATTACGCGAATCACGGCGAAACAGGTTGCACGGGTGGTGAGTGACATGAAGCGAGGAAAATCGCCTGGTCATGACTCATTGAGTATTGAGCATCTACAATACGCAGGTGTTCACTTGCCCAGAGTGCTTGCCATGTTGTTCACTTTCTGTGTAGGCCATTCATATTTGCCTAAAGCGATGATGAAGACCGTAGTTGTTCCGATAGTTAAGAATAAAACCGGGGATGTATCCAGTTTAGGTAACTACAGACCTATATCACTCGCAACAGTCATCGCTAAAGTGCTGGATGGTATAATTGATATTCAGTTACGAAGACACGTAAAGCTGTATGATGCCCAGTTCGGCTTTCGACCTGGACTCTCGACTGAAACGGCTATACTGAATCTCAAGCATACCGTCCAGTACTACACAGACAGAGGCACTCCTGTATACGCCTGTTTTTTAGACTTATCCAAAGCGTTCGATCTGGTGGCGTATGACAGGTTGTGGCATAAGTTGTCGAATGATACAGACTTGCCTCATGAGTTTGTTTCTCTCTTGAGATACTGGTATGGTAATCAGAGCAACTTTGTGAAGTGGTCGGGGTCGCAGTCGGATATGTATAGGCTGGATTGTGGGGTAAGACAGGGTGGCTTGTCATCGCCAAGCCTTTTTAACCTATACATTGACCGCCTGATTCGTGGGCTCAGCAATTCCAATGTCGGATGTTCCATTGATGGTGTGTGTGTTAATAATATCAGTTATGCAGACGACATGGTGTTGCTGAGCCCATCGATCAGGGCTCTCAGAAAGCTGATTAGGATATGCGAGTGTTATGCGGAGGAACATGGGCTCAGATATAATGCCGTTAAAAGCGAACTGATGGTATTTAAATCAGGCAGAAAAACCTACGAAACTGTCCCATCAGTCATACTCAACGGCAGTGTCCTTAAACAAGTATCACAATTCAAGTATCTGGGTCACTGGGTCACTGAGACGCTTGCAGACGATGTAGACATGGACAGGGAGCGCAGGGCGTTGTCAATCAGGGGTAATATGCTGGCCCGTAGGTTCGCGCGGTGTACTGCAGAGGTGAAAGCTACTCTTTTTAGAGCATACTGCCAGTCTTTCTACACGTGCAGCCTATGGGTTAAGTATACCAAGAAATCTTACAGCACCCTGCGTGTCCAGTATAATAACGCTTTCAGAGCGCTGATGTGGCTGCCGCGTCACTGCGGTGCGTCGGGGATGTTTGCGGATGCGCGAATAGATAGCTTCGCAGCAATCATTCGTAAGCGAATTGCTTCCCTAATTCGCCGTGTGCGGGTCAGTCGCAACCGCTACCTACGGCTGTTCGCCTCACGGATGGATCTGGACTGCCCAATAATGCAACACTGGACACGTGTGCATTTTGAGCACTCTGGATCCAAACCAGCCTTTAGGTTAAGGTAGTTTTCATGTTAATTTAGAGTTTTTGTTTTATTATTATTATTATTATTATTTGATTTTTTGTTTTTTATTATTATTATTATTGTTTTTGTTTTAGTCCGAGATTAGTTATTATTTTTATTTAATTTTAGTATAAATGAAATGTTAATGCAATGTAATTAAGACGTGTAATATGGATGTAAAATCTGAAGTAAATTAAATAAATAAATAAATAATTATTAACGAAAACAACTACCTTTACATATCACTAACTATATCGAATAAATGTATTGTTATTGCACATACATGCAATCCTAACGTCATAAAATGTGTTTCTCGCGAATACATTCACATGGAACGTTCATTGCTATTTTGTTATTAGTTTACGATTGCTTTGCTGCAATCACTGTTCATAAACATTGATTTGCATTGGAAGAGCGGAGCGCAATCGTAAACGAGCGGTGACACAGCGCTAAAAATAGAGCTGAGAACGCTGTGAGGGCCAGAAAGACTCGGCCGGCGGGCGCCAGACCTGTCCTGACAACCCCGTCCCTCCCGTGAATCCCCTAACATACCAGCCGCCATCTTGTTGATCCACAGACCGTAGCGGGCAACAACTTAGGTCTACATGGCAAGGACATTGGAGTCAACTTGCAAATTTTTACGCGAGGCGAGGTTATAATGGTCGTTGGTTATTGATGTACCAACTAAATGATAAGGCGTTGAACTTTTTAAAAGCTGTATTATGAGATACATTTCGGTATACATATATTCATAAACAAGTACGTAAAAGAAATTGCATAATAAATTTATACCGGTTTAAGCTTGTCTCTAGAGCTGTTAGTTTTTCCAGATAAGTCCAATAAACCAGTTTATTTTGCAAAAATAATATTCAATGAGAATGCACACAATTTTATTTCTACAAAGATAGTCATCTTTTAAATTTCCTTATTAATAATACGAAAACATTTATTTATTTTTATTATTAATTATATCAAACTGAAATGTACTTTTTACAAAAGATTTAAATAGAATATTATGTGAGAATAAATGGAAAACGTTATAAAAGATTTTATAGGCTAAGAAATTCCAAACTATTTATAAGAAATTACTTTAACCGTTAGCACGGCAATTTCGTAGGTAAAGACCTAATTTATATTAATACTAATGGAGTTCTTAAGTTATACTTAGCCGTTGTAACTATACTGAAACCTTAGAACTCATATCTCAAGGTGGGTGGCGGCATTTACGTTATAGATGTCTATCTATGGGCTCCGGTAACCACTTAACACTAGGTGGGCTGTGAGCTCGCCCACTCATCTATGCAATAAAAAATAATAATACTTGTTATTTATTTGATTACTGAGAAATGAAGTATAGTCTACCAGTAGTACCAAGTGGTTACCGAAGCTCTTAGATATTACAAAATAAGAATGGCCACCCACCTTCGCTACCACCACCGCCGCCACCACCAAATTATAGCGCTATGAGTAATGGGGATTTGTTCGTAGTTAATGTTCTGTTCTTCAGTCTTCATACGCATTCGGAAAGCTATCTTAGAGAGCTGGAGCTCTGTTACTTTTATTCCATGTGAAGCGATAACCTTGTCTACTTAAAAAATAAAATTAACTGTTTTCCTTATGTTATAGTATATATAGCTGAAATGATGACCACGACCACTCTGTCGACAGTGCAAGCAACTAACAATATAGTGCATAGTTTATAAAATACTGAAAAACCATAATATTGAAATTGAGAGAAAATGTGGATATTAATAATTCTGTGGAGGATTCTAGTCGTTAACAAAATAATCCATCTTCTAAAACATAGATGACGATACACTTGATACATTGTAGAATTTTAAAATTTCAAAGGACAGATATAACACAGGAAGGTGATGTCACTGCTTCGACTGGTTTTGCTTATTATTCGAACACTGTTCAGCGCAGAATCGTAATACGAGATTTCTAACTCAGCAATTAAATATAATATTGTGATAAAAAAATACATTTCTTTTTTATTTTCATAATAAAATAAGCGACTTGAATAACGAGCATTCATAAATATGTGCATTGACTTTTTCATTCATATTTGAAGATTCCACTTCATCCAGGCTTATTAAGTATTCTGTTTCTTTCGAAAGTCATGATTGTTCGTTGTTGAAAAGACACGCCGCATCCAAGATACAGGGACCGACCTAACAGCATTCTCAGAACATTAAATTCAAGCTTTTGTCCTCCGCATTTATAAGTCGTTGGACAAAGTCGATCGGCTACTTTTTATCATCTTGTAAAATACTTGATTAAATCGGTTTAAAATTTTTATTAAGATAACAAACCTTTTTCATAGAAGGTCGAATACAATGATAAATACAGTATATCTGATTATGTAGGCTCTCTCAATGTAATTTATTGTCATGGACCACCCTGACCCCAAAAACCTCAGCGTATTGTGCAAATGGCTATGTGATGCCAGAATAATTAAATAACCACAGCGATCACTGACAATTGCTCTTTTCAATGCTAAAAGTCTCTGAGCTTATTAGATTTATATTTCACAAGCATTATTGATTCACAATAAGTTTCTTAGAGAATGAGATCATCGTAGAACCTTGACCGATGACACAATGTGAATAGACGTCTTCGCATGGAAATAGAAAAGAATTATTCATTTATCGCATTGCCATATATGATAAATAAGTATCTACAGAAGAAAAAAAACGTATAAAATACGTGACTTCGAGTAAGCAAAAGGAGCAATGTTTCAGTATATATATATAGAGATGATAAATTATCATAATTATATGGGAGAACGCGGCGGATCTGTAGCAACAAAAACAACGATGAGAATTGAATGTAAGTTGTTTATAATACTTTGCCCGAAGGACATTTGGGAGCTTAGTATCTTCGCTATAGAAAGACTCCGCCCACTGAGTTTCTCGCCGGATCTTCTCAGTGGGTCGCGTTTCCGATCCGGTGATAGATTCTGCGCAGCACTGCTCTTGCTAGGGCCAGTGTGACCAACACTCTGGGTTAAGCCCCGTGAGCTCACCTATACGTCAAGGAGAAACTGAAATAGCCTCACAAGGCTATCAGCGTAGGTAGAAAAATAAAGTATATATACTGACAAAATCTGTTCCCTTTGAATAATAGGTAAATTTACTTAAAGCTCCTACTCATCGGTACAAAGATTATTTCATTGTTAATTGTTGTATTATAATTATATTTATCTTTTATAAAGCAGTAACATATTAGTTAGTAGTAGCATAAGTACAGTAATATTAGTAACATTAATTATTTTATAAAGAAGTAATAAATCGGGGGTTTTAAAAAAATTCGGTGATACAATAAAACTTCAATTTGAATAGCAATAAAAATAATATATATATAAAAATTTCTTCATCTGTCACAAACGTATACGAGTATTTTACACATATATTTTTCATTATCTTTATATATAGTCAATAGAATATGTACAATAAAATATGTTTAGAATTGTGGTAACTTTAGGTGCTTTATTTAAATAATGATTTATTCGTTTAAGTATGTGCTTAGCAAGCGGCTTGGCCCGCGCTGTTTAAATAATATCGGTGTAGGTGTAGTCAACGAAAGAACGGCCCCGTGCCATATCCGCCGACCGTGCTGTCGAAATTGCTTACGCAACGCATCTTTGGACGAACCGGTAACAAAGTTAAGTAGACACAGCCGCCGTGTAGAACGAGATACATTTCTCCAAATTAACATGGAGCACACACGCCAACTGAACTACTAATTACACCGGTACTTGTTCTATGCGCGAGTGGAATCCACGGTATATCGCCAAATATAACATTTTTTATACAGTTATTCAAGACATAACGGACAGGTTTTTTTTCTTACAACGAAGTTGGACGGCGCGAAATGGTTTTAATCAAAACAGCTATAACATTGAAAAATAAATATGTAATTTTAAGACGTAGCGCCACAATAAAAATAAATGCAATCACTATTGCTTATTCATTAGCAGTAGTGTTGAGTACAATCCAAACATCCAAGGTTGTCACACAACCTACAAGACGTTATGAGTCAGTTGTTAACATGACGAAAATTAAACAAAAGGTCATTTGGAAATTCAGACGTTAAAAACAATTGAAACTTGAAGGCATGCGGGTTCCGGCACTAGGGAAGTCCATTAAAACATAATGTACATCTAGTTAAAATGATGACTCAATTTGAATGCTTTTTTTGTCGTGTTTCTTATTTTATAACCTATCTTATCCCATTCCGATAGAGGCACCCGTCACGTGCGGACGTGCTCATCGTCCACTCGATCGCCCGGTCTTTGTTCGCCCGGCTTTTGTTAGCCCGGTCATTGTTCGCGCGGCCTGTGTTTGTGGTACATCTGCCGACTAAGTGCTCTTTCTGGAAGTTTTTATTTGTTTTGTTTCCTTTTGTTGTTTCTGTGTTCGTGGTACATCTGCCGACAAAGTGGTTTCCTGCAAGTATTTATTTGTTTTGTTTCTTTTCGTAATTTCTGTTTTGTTGTGCTTTTTCTTTGTCCTGTAGTAATCGCGCCGCATTGCCACCTGTGTTCAATAGAACCGCTCAGGTCCGAGAAGTTGGGGCCTCGCCGCAAGGCGAGTGTTTTCAAGACCCGGGGCCGCCCCACCTGGGTACTCAGCGATCATGGACGCTGTATTCGCGGAATTCCTCCGACTTCGCCACCCACAGCTCGCCTCGGAGTTTTTGGCCTTCAAGGCCAATCACACTGCGAGCCCTCTCGAGGACTCCGCCGCGCTCGCTGCTCCTGCGTCGCCTGTACCTGCGTGCAGAGCTTCTGCATTGAGCACCGCAGCCTCTGTCGTGCCTGCCGCTCCCGTGTCGCCTATACTGGCGAGAAAAGCTGCTGCGTCGTCCGCCGTGACCATCGTTTCAGCTGAGCGATCATCCGCGGCCTCCGTCGCGCCCTCTAAAACACCTACACTTGCTCGTAGGTCGCCTGCACCCGCCTCCTCGTGCTCCGACTCTGACTCGGACATGGAGGTCGACCTCGCCCCCGCCTCATCGACGGATGGATTCACCCTGGTACAGAAGGGTAAGAAGCGTGCCGCGGAGTCTCGAGCTCCCGCGGCCGCTAAAATTAGCAAAGCCGTCAACGCGTCGCGCCCCCGCCCTCAGACTCCCGTTGCGCCCCCAGCCCGTGCCACTCCGTCGCCGCGTCCGGTGGCACAAAATAAAACCCAGACCCCTCCCCCGGTTATCCTTCAGGAGAAGGCAGCTTGGGATCGAGTTTGCCTGGCCCTTAAGGCCAAAAATATAAATTTCACGAATGCCCGTAACCTCGCGAACGGCATTCAAATTAAGGTTCAAACACCCGACGACCATAGGGCCCTCTCTTCTTACCTCCGTAAGGAGCGTATAAGTTTCCATACGTATACGCTCCAGGAGGAGCGCGAACTCCGCGTTGTAATACGCGGAATCCCTAAAGAGTTAGATGTAGAGCTCGTAAAAGCCGACCTGTTAGAACAAGGCCTACCAGTGAATTCTGTGCACCGTATGCACACCGGTCGCGGTAGGGAGCCATATAATATGGTTCTAGTCGCTCTCCAGCCTACCCCCGAGGGTAAGAAAATCTTTAACACACAGACCGTCTGTAGGCTCTCTGGTATCGCTGTCGAAGCCCCCCATAAAAAAGGCACTCCTAGCCAGTGCCATAACTGTCAATTGTACGGGCACTCTTCCCGTAACTGTCACGCGCGCCCCCGATGTGTTAAGTGTTTGGGCGATCACGCCACGGCCCTCTGCGCTCGCGACCAAAAAACCGCGACGGAACTGCCTAGCTGCGTCCTGTGTCGAACACAGGGTCACCCCGCGAATTACCGTGGTTGCCCCCGAGCCCCTAAAATAAATCGCCGCGTCGCCCGCCAAAACCGCCTCCGAGCTTCCGGCCCAGACATCAAAGCCTCGGCACCCTCTGCGTCGCAGGCTAAGCCAGCGTTCGTTCCGGCGGCGGTGCCCAGTGTCTCGGCCTGGGCAAAACCGCTGCCGTACACGAACACGGCTACAACTCCCTCCTCCGCGATTCGTCCCGCCCCCGCGACTCGTCCCTCTCCCGCGACTTGCCCTCCGACCGCGTCCGACAATCTCGCTTTAGCGATCGACTTCTTTCAGTCGATCAACTTTGAGCGCGTTAACGCTTTGGGCGACGCCATTCGCGCTGCCTCCACTGCACAACACTTTATCGCCGTTGTGCAGGAATACGCCGACGTATACGCGTCATTAAATACGTACGTCCTCCCCTCACTCCGCCGGTAATCAATGGCGTATATAAGTAGAATAAAGCCCCTATCCGTAACGATAGGATTTTTTAACGCTTACGGTCTCGCAAATCAACGTGATCAGGTTTCTGACTTTTTGCGTGACCACCAAATTGATATCTTTTTAGTGCAGGAGACCCTACTTAAGCCCGCGCGCCGTGACCCTAAAATCGCGAACTATAACAAGGTCAGGAACGACAGGCTCTCTGCCCGTGGTGGTGGTACCGTCATTTACTATAGAAGAGCCCTGCATTGCGTCCCGCTCGATCCTCCCGCGCTCGCTAATATCGAAGCATCAGTGTGCCGAATCTCACTGACGGGACACGCGCCGATCGTTATCGCGTCCGTTTATCTTCCACCGGATAAGATCGTTCTAAGCAGTGATATCGAGGCGCTGCTCGGTATGGGGAGCTCTGTCATTCTGGCGGGCGACCTAAATTGTAAACACATCAGGTGGAACTCACACACCACAACCCCGAATGGCAGGCGGCTTGACGCGTTAGTCGATGATCTCGCCTTCGATATCGTCGCTCCGCTAACCCCGACTCACTACCCGCTAAATATCGCGCATCGCCCGGATATACTCGACATAGCGTTATTAAAAAACGTAACTCTGCGCTTACACTCGATCGAAGTAGTATCAGAGTTAGATTCAGACCACCGCCCCGTCGTTATGAAGCTCGGTCGCGCTCCCGATTCCGTTCCCGTCACGAGGACTGTGGTGGATTGGCACACGCTGGGCATCAGCCTGGCTGAATCTGATCCACCATCGCTTCCGTTTAGTCCGGACTCTATCCCGTCTCCTCAGGATATCGCTGAAGCCATAGACATCGTAACGTCACACATCACCTCGACATTAGATAGGTCATCGAAGCAAGTTGTAGCGGAGGACTTCCTTCACCGCTTCAAATTGCCCGACGATATTAGGGAACTCCTTAGAGCTAAGAACGCCTCGATCCGTGCGTACGATAGGTATCCTACCGCGGAAAATCGTATTCGAATGCGTGCCCTACAACGCGACGTAAAGTCTCGCATCACCGAAGTCCGAGATGCCAGATGGTCTGATTTCTTAGAAGGACTCGCGCCCTCTCAAAGGTCTTACTACCGCTTAGCTCGTACCCTCAAATCGGATACGGTAGTAACTATGCCCCCCCTCGTAGGCCCCTCAGGCCGACTCGCGGCGTTCGATGATGACGAAAAAGCAGAGCTGCTGGCCGATACATTGCAAACCCAGTGCACGCCCAGCACTCAATCCGTGGACCCTGTTCATGTAGAATTAGTAGACAGTGAGGTAGAACGCAGAGCCTCCTTGCCACCCTCTGATGCGTTACCACCCGTCACCCCGATGGAAGTTAAAGACTTGATCAAAGACCTACGTCCTCGCAAGGCTCCCGGTTCCGACGGTATATCCAACCGCGTTATTAAACTTCTACCCGTCCAACTCATCGTGATGTTGGCATCTATTTTCAATGCCGCTATGGCGAACTGTATCTTTCCCGCGGTGTGGAAAGAAGCGGACGTTATCGGCATACATAAACCCGGTAAACCAAAAAATCATCCGACGAGCTACCGCCCGATTAGCCTCCTCATGTCTCTAGGCAAACTGTATGAGCGTCTGCTCTACAAACGCCTCAGAGACTTCGTCTCATCCAAGGGCATTCTTATCGATGAACAATTCGGATTCCGTACAAATCACTCATGCGTTCAACAGGTGCACCGCCTCACGGAGCACATTCTTGTGGGGCTTAATCGACCAAAACCGTTATACACGGGAGCTCTCTTCTTCGACGTCGCAAAAGCGTTCGACAAAGTCTGGCACAATGGTTTGATTTTCAAACTATTCAACATGGGCGTGCCGGATAGTCTCGTGCTCATCATACGGGACTTCTTGTCGAACCGCTCTTTTCGATATCGAGTCGAGGGAACCCGCTCCTCCCCACGACCTCTCACAGCTGGAGTCCCGCAAGGCTCTGTCCTCTCACCCCTCCTATTTAGCTTATTCGTCAACGATATTCCCCGGTCGCCGCCGACCCATTTAGCTTTATTCGCCGACGACACGACTGTTTACTATTCTAGTAGAAATAAGTCCCTAATCGCGAAGAAGCTTCAGAGCGCAGCCCTAGCCCTAGGACAGTGGTTCCGAAAATGCCGCATAGACATCAACCCAGCGAAAAGTACTGCGGTGCTATTTCAGAGGGGAAGCTCCACACGGATTTCCTCCCGGATTAGGAGGAGGAATCTCACACCCCCGATTACTCTCTTTAGACAACCCATACCCTGGGCCAGGAAGGTCAAGTACCTGGGCGTTACCCTGGATGCATCAATGACATTCCGCCCGCATATAAAATCAGTCCGTGACCGTGCCGCGTTTATTCTCGGTAGACTCTACCCCATGATCTGTAAGCGGAGTAAAATGTCCCTTCGGAACAAGGTGACACTTTACAAAACTTGCATAAGGCCCGTCATGACTTACGCGAGTGTGGTGTTCGCTCACGCGGCCCGCACACACATAGACACCCTCCAATCCCTACAATCCCGCTTTTGCAGGTTAGCTGTCGGGGCTCCGTGGTTCGTGAGGAACGTTGACCTACACGACGACCTGGGCCTCGAATCAATTCGGAAATACATGAAGTCAGCGTCGGAACGATACTTCGATAAGGCTATGCGTCATGATAATCGCCTTATCGTTGCCGCCGCTGACTACTCCCCGAATCCTGATCATGCAGGAGCCAGTCACCGTCGACGCCCTAGACACGTCCTTACGGATCCATCAGATCCAATAACCTTTGCATTAGATGCCTTCAGCTCTAATACTAGGGGCAGGCTTAGGGACCCCGGTAACCGTACTCGTCGAACTCGACAAAGAGGTCGACGTGCAACCTAACCCATGCATCAGCCCGCTGAGTTTCTCGCCGGATCTTCTCAGCGGGTCGCGATTCCGATCCGGTAGTAGATTCATTCGCGAAACAATTGCTCTTGAGTTGTTAGGTCTCCTTCGGAGGCGCTCGGGCAGTTGTTAGCAAATCCCACCCCTCTTGGCTGAGCCTTTGCTCGCCCACCTGTCCTGGTGAAACTGGAAAGGCCTTCGGGCCACCAGTGGACTTTCAATCATAAAAAAAAAAACCTATCTTATAATCTATCTTCCAAAATCAACTAAGCAAATAAGGTCAAAAACTTTTTAGATGCTAATGCTTTTTTTTAATAATATTATGGACATATCAAGACCTACGCCATACTAGTTAGGAATTATTTTCCTTAAATGTTATTCGAAACGACATCGGAACATCATGATGACAAACACACTTTAATTGCATATTGAAATCAGGTATATAACCGGTGGGCATAAAATGTATTATCGAAAATACGCAAAAAATGGATTTCGACAATATTTTTTCTAAATTTCGCGTGTTTTATTTTACTTAATTAAAAGATGTGATCTTGTAATCGTGGGAGTCGTCCGTGAAGACTAATGTGAGGAATAGAGAGATATAGAATACTCGTAGAAGAATCGAGAGAAAAGAAGGGCTATTCCAACTATGCGAGGACGAGTAGGTGAGCTCACAGGACTTAACCTGAATTAACTTGCTTTTTTTTGTTTATTGCCCTTGTAGGCAGACGCGCATACAGCCCACCTGATGGTGAGTGGTTACCGTCGCCCATGGACTTCAGCAATGCCAGGGGCAGAGCCAAGCCGCTGCCTAGCGTTTAACAGTTAGTCCTACCAAGAGTAGTACTTCGGTGAATCGTTCACCAGATCGGAATCGCAACCCACTGAGAAGTCCCGGCAAGAAACTTAGTAGGTTGTGTCTGCAGGCTAGATTGCTCGCCGAAATCTTGAACTCCATAACAGTGACTGCTGCTTGGAGTACCTAAACACACCAAAACGGGATCGGGAGAATTCCATAGGAAATGCTTAGGGCAATTGCGGCTTATCGTCGCCCCGTCGTCTGAATCCGGTATGTAATTTGGGGGGACCTTACAAAAGGGCTGCCACGCCGCTTTTTCGAAGAAGCGTTCTGACGTTGTCTTTATATACACGCACATTAATTCTAATTAGAATTTATTGTGAAGATATATATTCCTAGCGGACCACGGTGCTCCAGCGGCAAAAGCGGAATTGGATGATCTGAAAAGAGCTTATGTGGGCGGCGAACACTACACTTGCATAAGTGGCGGCCGGTTGTATGCAAGTTTTGTAGTGCATAACCGTGTTGGGGACCCACCTCTCCACCCCGTGCATGGGGTGGAGAGGACTGACTAAGAATTCGGTCGCGGACTGACTTAATATGTAGATGAAATGGCATCATTCCGTCGAGGGTGACCCTTAAGTACTTGACCTTATGGCTCAATGCGCTGGCCAAAGATTGTGATGGCGGAAATGGTATTACCGCGGCTAATCATCATCATTATCTGTATAGATCGTCACTTCACGGAACCCGAGGACGTCCTGCACTACGTTTGCCAATTCGGAGTCTTCACTCCAGAACACGTTTACCCAACGGTTATCGGTTCTCCAACTAATATGGCCAGCCCACTTCAGCTGACTAATTCTAATAACGAGGAGACACTCGAACTGGTGTCGGAAATTGGTATCTCTCTGCGGGATTTAATTCGCATCGCTTGATACGAGTACACAGTGCTTAAATTTACTGGTTTTACTGGTATTACTGGTGGTAGGACCTCTTGTGAGTCCGGACGGGTAGGTACCACCGCCCCGCCTATTTCTGCCGTGAAGCAGTAATGCGTTTCGGGTGGGGCAGCCGTTGTGACTATACTGAGACCTTAGAACTATATCTCAAGGTGTGTGGCGCATTTACGTTGTAGATGTCTATGGGCTCCAGTAACCACTTAACATCAGGTGGGCTATGAGCTCTTTCACATATCTAAGCAATAAAAAAAAAAAAAAAAAAAAATTGTTTATGACGCCATTACCTCAGAGGTACAAGTAAACTAGTTGATGGTTAATCAAGTCCTTTTTAAAATAATGCGGGTTTCTGCTCCCATATATAATAATAATAATAATCATCATTAAATCAGTAAATCATTTAAAAGCTATTTTCCACATATGAATTAAAAAAGCCTAGCGTTGCATATACTGCATTTCAACTCAAGCATACTTATTCCAAGATCACAATTCTTAGCTAATTGTTCGCACAACATTAAAAATGCAGTTGGCTTATTTTATTATTTTTCCGTTTCAAGATCACAGTTGATGAGATCATACGGCTCATCAACATTATAATAAAACAAGAAAATATAATTATTATTGGTCCGGATAAAATTTTACGGTGCAAATTAAGTCATTCTCGACTTTAAATAGTTTTGAGATACTGTCATGAGTAAGCATAGGTTTACTAGACTTTTTTTTTATTGAAGAATTAACTTCAACGAAACAAAGAAGTTTTGGATGTTCAAAAATAATCTTCAGGTGTAATAATAATAATACACGATAATTTGATGCCAAATCGAACCCAAATCTATAAATTAAGTCTAATGGCACAATTTAAAAATGCCATTCCAAGAGCTCTACTTAAAAATTCTGTTTCTGTATTTTTTTAAATGGTTATTGAAGGAATTAAAGCTCATTAACAAATCCTTGCTGCTAAATAATATCTAACTTAACAAGATGAGGAATAAATGAAAGAGTTTTCGCAGAAACCCAGACACTCTTAAAACTTTATCGCTTTACATAAAATCAAATATGACATCAGCGTCTCGCGCATCGTCGCTCCCAACAACTAATAAGAATCCGGTCCAAACACAAACATTGAGCGGCGCTGTAAAATTTCACACCTTAACTCATCCACATTTCTACATTTTGAAGACATTTAAACTTTTACTGCATTTCGAAATGAGAGATTGGTAACATATACTTACGTTTTTAAATTTATTATTTATCAGTTTATAACTTATAACTTAATGCTTAAGATTTTTCAACCATGTTTTTCTTTACACATCTATTCATTTGCAAGCCCTCATATCGTTATCAAACAATAAAAAACAGCAAATTTCTCACTATTGTTTTTTTCTGTAACTAGAATACCTTTTCCTTGAATAAAATTAAAATTTACAACTAAGCTTAATACACAGTCTCAATAACTGAGTAAGATATAATATTATATATACGTATATAGTTATAATGTTTTTACACCACTGCTACTCCGGGTGGTTTCTCTTGATATAAATCATAATAGAAAAATAATGTAAAAATAATGTTTATCTAAACTTAACACAATTTAATCAACTTTAAAAAGAGAAAGAGGTTATTAATTTCACTGTATTTTTGTGTGTTTTGTGTTACCTCAGCCCATAGACACAGCCCATGGTGTTTCTCGCCGGATCTTCTCAGTGGGTCGCGTTTCCGATCCGGTGGTACATTCTGCGAAGAACTGCTCTTGCTGGGGCCAGTGTTAGCAAAACCTCCAGTTTGAGCCCCGAGAGCTCACCTACACGCTAGGGTAAAGCGTGGTAAAGTGGGCAAGGTAAAGGGTATCAACTTAGGCAGAAAAAAAAGCTACCTCAGAACTTTTTTCACGATGAACCGTTTTTTATTATTATTTTTCAATTTGAAAGCTAGTTCTTTTATTGTGGTCCCATTTAAATTTCATCTAGATTTGATCAGTAGTTTTTGATTTATCCTCAATAGTGTATATTTGATTTCGATTGATGATATTCTCATTTTAGTTCGTCAACGAACAAATTCGACTTCAAAGTCAGTTTTCAATTTGTTCAAATTGTCCAAATTCTTTATCAAACTTGATTCTGGACTAAAACAAAGCGTCAATTCTATGAAACATATTTAAGCAACACAAATATTTCATTCTTCATATGTATAGTTGACATATACGGTGTATAGAAGGGTTAGATGAAAACCTAACCTAATAGATATGATATTGTAAATTGGTCCACCTATCTTGACACATAAGGTTGAAGTCTGAAGTTCATATTAAGGCTGTTTAACCGTTTACACTGAAAGAAAAAAAAGCGGATATTTTTTACGCCAAAAATAGACAAAGGTAACAGATCTCTAAATAGACAGACAGAGCTCTAAATAGCACCATGGAATAATATTTGCCAAAGAAACGCTTTTTTAGTCTTCTTAGCCTTCTTAGTTATCTATGGTATTAACTCAATCATTATAAGAATACTCTGTCAACATTTGAACCCTTTACATTCGGTGCGCGGTGTCAGCTTCAGCAAGTCAGATAGGATAAGCCATTTTATTAGAGAAGATTGAATAATTTCAAGTTTATTTGTGTATTAGCAAGTATCAGCTGTTGGAAGAACAGAGAAAAACTAAAAATAACTTTTCCTAAAGTCTGTGATGCACTTTGTGTTTCTTGAAATCATAAATGAATGGTAGTCACTAAACAAACAATGCCCGGAGGCGTATATTTGACGGGAAACAAAGCATTCATATTTCAAAGGAAGGGGCGGTGTATATTTAATTTTAAATTCTACATCAAACCTTACATACTAATAATAAACTTTTAAGCATCATGATATAATATCACAAATTTAATACACCTATTACAATATAATTAGAAGGATACAAGACTTCTAGCAAGCACCAGTAATTATGTTCTGGAAATCTCACGCATGCACTACGTATAGGGGCGGAAACTATACTTAACTTACGATCGGATTTAATCGTCTTTCTAGCCGATCTCGGCAATTTCCTGAATAGATGTGCATTTATCCAATTGGTCCTTTAGCATAGGAATTTATTACAGTCTCCCTTGTTGTCATCAACGCTGATGACAACATAGCATTCACTGATAAATCACGATCATAAATTACGAGTCAACTAACAAGACTCACGACTACACAACAGCCTTTCAAGCTGATGATGTCACCAACTTCAGACCACATACAAATCGATTGCAAATAAAGTAAAGTGTTCCTTGATAATAAATATTAATATGATAATAGACATTGATAATAGACAAGCATACATCAACAGATCGCGACTGCTTTTTTCTTGTCTTCACAAAAATATATGGATTCAATAGAGATAATTGAAAGCGGTAGGCAGCGGCTTGGCTCTGCCCCTGGCATTGCTGAAGTCCATAGGCAACGGTAACCACTCACCATCAGGTGGGCCGTATGCTCGTCTGCCTATAAAGGCAATAACAAAAAAACAAAAAAAAGTACATAATAACATGAATCGTCAATGAGATTTTAATGCCATTGAAAAGTAAAGAAACTTGCGATTCGCTTATATAAAAATATAATGGCCGCACTAATCCCTCAAGCTACGCAGACAACCACTAGTATTGCTACCGAATGATTAGGATGTATATTAAGAATAGCGACCCGCCCTCGCTTCGCTTCGGAAACATTAAAACACACATGAAACCAAAAAAAAAAAGTAAAAAAAAAATTAAAAAAAAAGTAGCCTATGTTCATCAGGGACAATGTCGGATTCTAATGGAAAAAGAATTTTTCAAATCGGTCCAGTAGTTTCGGAGCCTATTCGAAACAAACAAACAAACAAATCTTTCCTCTTTATAATATTATTAGTATTAGTATAGTATTAGTATTAGTATATTAGTATTAGTATAGATAACTGGAAATCGAGGATGCGTATCTATGCGTTCCGTGTAGTATCATTTATTGATAGCTAATGACACAATTTTATTCTTCTTTCTTATTACAATTTAACAAACGAGAATACGACATATATTCCTTTATTCTTAATTTATTCAATCTGCCTACTAAGCCACACATTTATTGTAAAACGGATTTAATCATACAAATATGACATCATACCTAGACATTGACTAAGAAGCATTAGCTGTCGAATATCTTAAGCCATTTCATAAGAGCTGTTCTGTAAATGTTTATTACAGTAAGCTATGGCGTGGTTTGTACATTATATTTAACTACAATAAACCCATCGTGGTTATGTTTATTACAAATCTCGTACTTGTGATTTAATTTTTATAACTTTTTTACTAGCGCGTCTCAAAAAAAAAACTTTGGAACAATACATTTTAAGGGTATATACTAGACTAAGCATTAGCGTAGACGCTGTTTTATTGTTATAAATGAATAATATTCGAAACAGTATTCGATGAGACTAAATTACATAAGGGAATTGTTAACAGGCAAGTAAAAATTATAAACTAATCTTATAAAGTGTTATGTTCTTGCTGCGTCTAAAATAGCTTACTACCCACTATGTGTTGATTTGCTACCGGAACCTATATGCACCATAATGTGAACGCTGCCACCATTCACTTCGAACTCATGATATGAGGTCGAAGAACTAATTGCTTCATATAATAGCAATGTCAAACTCTAATTCGCCGCAAGAAAAGACGGCATCTTGATACCCAAAGAGACTCACATTACGCACTAGTTCGATTACCCAAACTAGTTATATTCTGTTAGTGCAATTTTTACTACACGGCGCTATTTCTTCATTATTCTTATTAGTCTTTCGTGAACACACGTTCAGAGCTCGACAATATGTTGACAGTGACACGCGAAAGTCGGCTCTCAAATAAAACAATGAACGCATAGATACCAGTTTTCGTCAATGTTTGCGTTTTCACTTCAAGTTCAACGATCTCTAATGATATAGTAGTCCGTCAGCGTCAGATGAAAACGATGGTGCTAAATTTCAAAAGTTGACTGTCGCTGGCAAGTTTCTTTAACACGCATTCAAATGCGCTTGAACTTGGACTTTATATCCGCAGTTATGTACGTGCTTACATTACCGTGATTACCTGTATGAAACTACAGTAACCACACGGTAATGTAGGAAGGTCATTGTTACGCCTTATGCCTTTAATTTACTAGGAAATTGTAAAGTAACGTCTAAATACTGCTTGTTACTTAATTAATTAAGTAATTAATTGAACATGTTACTGATTGTGAAGCAGTTATTTTAATCGATAGAACAACAGTTGTTGTTACAACCGATTGGTTATGAAAGAAATTAAAATCTTCTAACAATACGAATATTTTTAGATTAAAACGCTTCGCTAATCTCGTATCTCAAGTGTGTAGATTAAAAATAAAATCGTTAATCAGAAAACCAGAACCTCGAGTTTTAAGAGCAAAAAATAAAAACATTTAACTTGCACGCAACATCAAGTGGAATCGGCGTATAAAAATTATGCCGGTGTGTGTTATAACGCGAATTCCAAACGAAACAGTATATTCAATACATTATTATTATTCGATAGTTTCATTCGATAATTTATTCGTTGATAATTTTACAAAAATTAATTGTATTTTCAAACAGTACGTTAACGTCAGTATTGTTACTGTTTATAGATTGTTTATCGCTATTGGTATGAGAACTACCATTTTCGACTATTGACCGCAGATCAGAATCCTCAGTTGACCCGTGAAGAACCCCGTCCGCGGGTAGCTGGAATAGCCTCTTAGGCTACCAGTGAATAGGTGGGGGAAAACAACCATGAAAGATTGCCGCAGCCTACTGACATTAGAAAACCAATCAAAAGTCATATTGAAGGTACGAGGACTTAATTTTATTAGAATACAAGTTGTTCCACTCTTCTAACTGGTTTTTATGACTGCTTCATGAAACGATAGGAATAAGTGAGAGAAAAATAAGGTAATTACAGAATCGTGGTAACAACCTGTGGAAACTTAAAAGTAGCGAAGCCCCAATCTATTACTCTAAAACTTGAAATAAATATACCTAGGTCTTATTTTAATTTTGGTATTATCATTCCTTTGTCGTGAGTATCTCACGAAATCATACCGGATACATAAAGTACATAGAAAATATCAGCATCTTATCAAGCTGCGGAAGGTTTAGTTCGGGAATATTAATATTTTATATGGACTACTAAAGTTTACCAGAAATTTGTTAACTATCTTCCACCTAAGAAAATATTTTTTTTTTTTTTGCCGCTCAGAGTTTAATATGTTATTCCCTAGGCAGGCCGTACGTTTCGGCGCGCACTGCGGTACTGTAGGTCTGGTGTAGCCGGTGTGGTGGAGCTCGATGGGGTTTAGTCGATAGTCGTTCTGCGGGGCAAGTGCTTCGCGCGCCTTTTTCAAGGCGTAGTCTCTTGCGAGGAATTCGGGGAGGTGGAGGACCTTGGCCCTCCTCGTCCCCCTCTTCCTCTCAGGAGGCGCCGGAGTCCGACATAACCCGGTTCGTTACCCCCCTGGACCGGGTATCCGTATATGGATTCCCCAGCGTTAAAAAAAAAAAAGGCAGGCCGTACGTAGCCCACCTGGTTGTATCACAATTTGTATACCCCCACCCACCTGGAAAGTTCTGTTATACCTCAAGGTCATCATGATACAAGTCTCAATTGAATATGGACTTAATGGTATAACAACGGCTGTCTCAAACCTTTAACCGGAACGCATGACTACTCGCGGTTGAAACAAGCTTGGTGGTGGTATCTACCTGCGTATGCTTATAATACATCTAACAAAAAAAGACATCAACATAAAAGTATCATATTTTAATCTATTCAAAATAAAGAATAAACGACCAAATCAGCTATTCCCGTTGAAGTCTTTTGTATCAAGGCCGCGACGTCGGCACCATTAAAGAACCTCGCGCCCAGTTTCGAACGGGCAGCTATAAAATGATAGATTAAATACCGAATCCGTCACACAACAATGGACCGTTATTGGGAAACTGGACTCCGGCCGGACGATAAACAGATCTCATCCGAGATTGTACCCCGCAGTAACTATAGACACTGTGACCGTCGACTTTAATAAGCATATTCTCCTATTTATTACAATCAAAATTTTGGTGAAATTAGCTCTTTCTTTAACTTAAATTTTTGTTGGTGTATTGCGCAAACGAGTTTCCGGCTCACCCCGCATTAAGTGGTCACCATTGTCTTAATATTACCCCCACCCAACTTGAAACATGAGGTCGAAACCTCTATTGTATTGCCATTGTTTTTTTTATGATTATAGGATTAATGGTGGCCCGGAAACCTTTCTAGTTTCACCAGGACAGGAGGGCGTGCAAAGGCTCAGCCAGGAGGGGTGGGATTTGCTAGCAGCTGCCCGAGCGACTCCGAAGGAGACCTAACAACTCAAGAGCAGCTGCTTCGCGAATGAATCTACTACCGGATTGGAATCGCGACCTGCTGAGAAGATCCGGTGAGAAATCCAGCGGGCTGATGGATGGGTTGGGTTGCACGTCAAACTCTATATCGAGTTCGACGAGTACGGCTACCGGGGTCCCTAAACCTACTTCTAGTGTTAGACTGAAAGCGTCTAATGCAAGGGTTATTAGATCTGATTGATCCGTAAGGACGTTTCTAGGGCGCCGACGGTGACTGGCTCCTGCGTAATTCGGAGAGTAGTCAGCGACGGCAACGATAAAGCGATTATCATGACGCATAGACTTATCGAAGTACTGTTCCGACGCTGACATGTATTTTCAGATTGATTCGAGGGCCAGGTCGTCGCGTAGGTCAACGTTCCTCAAAAACCACGGAACTCCGACGGCTAACCTGCAAAATTGGGATTGTAGAGATTAGATGGTGTCTATGCGAACACCACATTCGCATAAGTCATTACAGGCCTTATACAAGTTTTGTAAAGTGTCACCTTGTTACGAAGGGATATTTTACTCCGCTTACAGATCATGAGGTAGAGTCTACTGAGAATAAAGGCGGCACGGTCACGAACCGATTTTATATGCGGGCAGAATGTCATGGATGCATCCAGAGTGACTTCCAGGTACTTGACCTTCCTGGCCCAGAGTGTGGGTTGGTTAAAAAGAGTAATCGGGGGTGTGAAATTCCTCCTCGTAATCCGGAAGGAAATCCACGTGAAGTTTCTCCTTTGAAATAGCACTGCTGTCCTTTTCGCTGGGTTAATGTCTATGCGCCATTTTCGGAACCACTGTTCTAAGGTTACGGCTGCACTCTGGAGTTTTCTCGCGATTAGGGACTTGTTTCTATTCGACTAGTAAACGGTCTTGTCGTCGGCAAATAAGGCTAACTGGGTCGACGGCGGCCAGGGAATGTCGTTAATAAATAAACTAAATAGGAGCGGAGAGAGGATGAACCTTGCGGGACACCAACCGTGATCGGTCTCGCCGTTTGCCGATAGTTTGAAAATCAAACCGATGTGCCAGACTTTGTCGAACGCTTTTGCGAAGTCGAAAAAGGAGGCTCCCGTGTATAACGGTTTTGGTCAATTAATCCCTACGAGAATGTGCTCCGTGAGGCAGTATATTACCACTGTCCCACAACTCAAACTCAAACAAATGCCAGCTTTGCAGTAGTAGTAATGCGTTTCGGTTTGAAGGACGGGGCAGCCGTTTCAACTATACTGAGACCTTAGAACTTATATCAGAAGGTGGGTGGCGGCATTTACGTTGTAGATGTCTATGGGCTCCAGTAACCACTTAACACCAGGTGAACTGTGAGCTCGTTCACCAATCTACGCAATAAAAAAAAGGAACAATCAGAATGGTATTATCTTTTTGTTATTTAGATTGTGGATTATACTGTTTTCCGAAACGGTAGTAGATTCTGCGGAGCACTGCTTTTGCTAGAGCTAGTGTTAGCAAATTTTCTCGAGTTGAGCACATGAGTTCACCTATCCGTCCAGGCTACGAGCTAAAGAATGGTCAGCCAGATGTATCCCACCTGAACTGTTCGAGCTGAATCCACACTCCCGCCCACCTGGTTTCAAAGAAAAACGCCCAATCTGGTGCATGCTTAACCACCTGAGAACGGGAGTTGGTTACTGTAACCAACTGCGGCAGAGATGGGGCTGGACGGGAAACGAAAGCTGTGAATGCGGATGCCCAGAGCAAACTATACGCCACATTGTCATGGAATGCCCACTAACGAGATTCGCAGGCCAAGTGGAAGATCTCAAAAATGTAACAGAAGCAGCTATAGATTATTTCACAAACTGTAAATTTAAATTATAACCACGCAGTGTAAACGAATGCCATACGATAAATAAATAAATAACGAGCTAATAGCTTTTTAGGCCGCGGCTTGGCTCTGCCCCTTACATTGCTGACGTCCATGAGTGATGGTAACCACTCAACATCAGGTAAGCCATATGCTCGTCTGCCTATACCGCAATAAAAAATAATAATAAAAGTATAGGTAAGAAAAATAAGAGTAGAGTTCATCATACTACCTGAAGCCACTGCTTTCATCCACAGTGCGTTTCCAGATATCTTTTTTGCCACATATTATCCGGTTTTAGAATAAGCTCCCCTCTACGGTGTTTCACGGGTGCTATGATATGTCCTTATTCAAACGAGGCTTGTGAAGACTACTTAACGGTAGGCAGCGGTTTGCCTATACCCCTGGTATTACTGACGTCCATGGGCGACGGTAACCAATCACTGTCACATGGGCCATAAGCTCGTCAACCTACAAGGGCAATAAAAATAAAATAAAATAGAAAGTAGCCTTTCATTTAAGTTTAATACAATATTTACAGGACAGCTTTTTGTTAAAATGAAAATGCTGCTATTCAAAAATATATTATTCTTTTGAAAACCAAAGTTCCACATTTTGTTTAAATAATAAATAAAAACAAAATAAGTCAACGCCCGGACTCCCTCGTGTTCTATAAATAGATATACCTTCGTTCATTACGTGTGGAACGTAAACTCTAGTTGCGAAGTTTACAGTGATTTAAATAAATGAAGATAGATATGCACGGGACGTGGCATTCAGCCTATTGAATAATGGTATCTGGCATGCTTTTACTGATCAATGCGTCAATGTTTTTTCTTAATAATTTTTTTGCTATCATAAATTTGACGGCCAATGCAAAAATCTCAGCTAAATTCCAAGTAAATAAGAATAAATTATTGTATGGTAGATAAATGCTAAGATGTATGGATATTTGTGTCTGTGATGAGGACGACGCGACCGGTGACTTACGTAATGTTAGTACTGGATATTCAGCGAAAGGTCACACTGCTCGGTGACCGTGGCGAGCAGAAGGTACAGCGGGAAGGAGCGGGGTAGAGGGGCAGGTGACGCACGTCATCACCAGGGATGTCAGCGTACAGCGTATATTATACTTCTTTATATTTGTATACATATACTATA
This sequence comes from Bombyx mori, assembly GCF_030269925.1. Taxonomy (NCBI): domain Eukaryota; kingdom Metazoa; phylum Arthropoda; class Insecta; order Lepidoptera; family Bombycidae; genus Bombyx; species Bombyx mori. Next base: position 8,512,765 of record NC_085116.1, on the reverse strand, counting down.
ATCTGTAACTATCATAAAGTACATGAAAAATTAAAATCACTCTAATTACATTAACTTGTTTTTTTATTGGCACAACGCAAAAGTATTTAATATTGAATTAATAAAACAAACAAAAACTAAGGACATTTTTTCTTTGTCTGTCTCTACTGTCTAGTCTTAACTTACCCTACTTAAAATCAATAGGCTTCACTAGTTGCAATAATAATTGGCAACCCTGTTCATCACACCACCTAGTGCAAGTCAATGTGGAAGGAGACAGGAAATCATAACAAATTATACTTCTACTGCGATGATAAAAAAAATTAATAGAGAACACCTTGAAATTAATATGTTTCAAATTCGAACATCTTCTATTGTAAACTATAGACTTGTTTTTTACTTAGCTCTTTGCCTACTGAGTCACCAGTTGGATTTTATTCATGATATACACGATTATAATCATTACGTGCTGAGTGCTCCTTAATTAGATCTTTTAAGCATATAAGTAAAAGATCAATAAGATAACACATAACTTTTTTATTTTTAGAGTTTTGTACATGTAATAAGATATGGGAACCCTGATATATCAGGATTATTTATTCTCGTGTATTTCAGCCGGTATTTCAAAAAGTATTTCCATAAAACAATTGGGCGTGTTACTTAAAATTGAAAAATGAAAGCTTGTATGCTCCTTACTATTATATTCATCTTACATACACCTTAAGTGTTTTATTTGATTGAATTAAAAGTTTGTATAAATGTTGTCAGTACTTAATTATTATTTTTTATTTATTGCTTAGATAGGTGGACAAGCTCACAGCCCACCTAGTGTTAAGTGGTTACTGGAGCCCATAGACATCCACAACGTGGATTATATAAGTTCTACGGTCTCAAATACAATTACAACCGAAGCGCATTACTGCTTCACGGCAGAAATAAGCGGGGTGGTGGTACCTACCCGTGCGGACTCACAAGAGGTCCTACCACCAGTAATTCCCACCGACTTAGGATGGTTGAAACGCTTAAAAATTGCTGAATTGAAACAAACAATTATAATCACAGGCGAGCGTTAACAGTTTTTCAATACAATATACTGTTCCGATCCTTTTTTCACAAAATAATTACTCGTTATAACTATTTTAAATACTTAACCAATCGTGGTCTGTTCGGCTCGCACTTGACGCTTACCTACTTATTGATTTTTTTTTTTAAATAAATATAAAATGTTAATAAATTATTATGTATATGTATGCATTTAGACGTCCGAAGACGAGAGTCCGAGACGAAGGTCTCAGTCTAAGTTTAACCTAAAAAAACATTCGTTTCACTGCCAATGTTATTAATGCTACCCACATATTTTATATAATAAAATAATAATTTTTTTTTAGGTGTTTTAATAAACACACTTAAATTTTTTCAGTGTTTTTGAAATAAGAATTACTTTGACAAAGCGAATATAATAAATGACAGCTGTTGTTACTTAACTTATGATTAATAACATATCACTAGAGGTCCCGCAGTAGTCGAAATTCGACTATAATTGTAAGTTTGTACACTATTATGATTGTATTTTATACTTCTATAATCACAAATTTCGCCAAGGCTACACTATATTTTTTTTTAAATAAAGACAAACAATATTAATCTATTCTTAATTTGACCTCAGACGTCAAGTACAAAAGTTTGACAATAAATAGTATGCATGCGTGTGTGCGTCAAATACATGGTATGTAGTGTGTGTAATGTTTTCTTTATTGATTTAATGCATCTTTTATGCATTATTTAAAAAAAATATTAGCATTGTGCACTTCTTCTCCATATTCACTATAAGTGTGGAAAAATTCATACTCCTCCGTCCCCGCAATTTTCGTAAAAAGGGATACAAAGTTTTTGCTTCACGTATTAATATATAGATAATATGTAACGGGACTCTTATAGTATAACATCGAAGTTATTTGTACGACACTGAACGGGTATGTAAACAAGCTGAGCCCAGGTGATTGCTGCTTCCGTTTCTGTCGCTGGAACAGCTAACGTTAACGGTTTCAAAAACATAATTATTTAACAGTTTTATAACTTGTTTCTATTAGTCTACGAAATAGTTTCATTAATAACACAAACATCCTATCTATTTCTGCCTTGAATCAATCATGCGTTCCGGTTTGAAGGATGGAGTAGCCGTAATACAATACAGTGGAGAGTTCGACCCCATATTTCTACAAAGCGATGATATCTATGGGCTCCGGTAATCAATTAGCACTAGATGGGAAATCATCGCGTCTAACTATGAAGAGTAATAAAAAAAACAGTAATCTTACTGGCGGTAAGGAGGTATTATGCAAGTCCACGGGTATCGCCCTTCTGCCGTAAGGCAGGAATGCCTTTCAGTTTGAATCGGTATCATAAAACTGAGACTCAGAACTCAGTGATGTCTCAGGTGGTGGCGGCATTTACATTGTAATTTGTGAGGTCCGGCAATCACTATTCAACTCATTCATCTAACTATTCAATTAAATTTGCACAAGCCTGTTCTTGACGTAGACAGAGCTAAGTAAGTTACGTAACAATATCCTGTCCATTACGTGTACATTATCCTATTACTTAACATTATTGCCGCCTATGGTAGGAGTAACCTTCCAAACATGATCTTCTAATCTGCTGCTAATTCCCATCTTAAAAACTGGTGGTGGACGTTCCAGTTGATAATTCCCCGCTGTTACTGCCGAGAAGCAGATTTTGCATTGCATTTTGAAGAATATTCAGTTAATACTTATCCCAGTTTCTAATGTAGGCCTGGTTTTTTTTTTCTACCTATGCTGATAGCCTTGAGAGGCTATTTCAGTTTCGCCTTGACGTGTAGATGAGCTCACGGGGCTCAAACCGGGAGTGTTTCTAACACTAGCCTTAGCAAGTGCAGTGCTTCGCAGAATCTACCACCGGATCGAAAACGTGACCTACTGAGAAAATCCAGCGAGAAACTCAGTGGGCTCGAACCTGGTGTCACCGCGATATCGCTGTAATGGGCCCTGCTAACTATGGTATAATACTTGAACCTTAAATTATTTAATCCATTTACGTTAGTCACTACATCATAACAAAATTATTTATCTAATATTTAACACTTGCCTTGCACTTGCACTTGCAAAACTGTAAAGCATTAGGAACGTCAGAAATTAATAATATTATACAATTACAAAAAAGACACAAGATTAAACCGTAAAATTATTTTTGTATGAAAATATGACCTTTATATGATAAGAAGTTGATCTTTATTAAATCCGTCTTTGTCCAGAACCAGTCAGTCGCATTCCATTTGTTCTTCGACTTGCGTCTGAGAAGAAAAAATCTGTTTTCGATTTTATATTTTATAATTGTATCTAAGCATATATAAACTGCGGTTAATTTATTGGTTTTGTGGTAGATTTTAGTTATATTTTATCTTTATTATCACAAATATTCATCCCAGTCCAAGTTTTCAAGACGTCTTACCGACAACTTTAACCGTAAACCAAAACTCAAATATGTTTCTCTGCCGAAAACAGCGGTAAAATATCCAGTACATAAAGATATATTTAGCCATCTTAATCCTGACTTCAAACCGCAACGTTCTTACTAGAAAAATAGATAGCATGACGGTAAAGATCCCTTCGGGCAGTATACAGATTCTAGTTCTATAGGTCTTTTACTGGATTCCAAATTCATTTCTACTTTAGTACTATTCATTAACTGACACAACACTAGCTCAACTCTATTTTATGGGTTGTATTACGTTCACATAAAATTATTAAGAATTAATTTTCATAACCTTTAATATTTTGAATTCAATTCGATTTTTATTTTTCTGAAGATGATTAAGATCTGTAGATTAGATAGAAACAAGGTGAATATTCCATGATCGAGCGGACTGCGCGGGTAATGAACCCAAACTTCCGCAGGATTCACGACCAAGAACCGCGCTCGCGGCCCGTTCCTTGCCTCGCCCGCTATTTGCTTCCACCCTGCTCACGAATTGCTCACGAAGTCAATACACCTCCAGGCCCCGTGCTAGCACAATAAACAATGGCTTGATTTAATTACAAGATTGAGTAATGCCTAATTTAGAAAAGACGAAAAAAAAATTCTCATAGTTTTCATAACAATGCATCAAAGCAGTTCACCCCGATGGAAGTTAAAGACTTGATCAAAGACCTACGTCCTCGCAAGGCTCCCGGTTCCGACGGTATATCTAACCGCGTTATTAAACTTCTACCCGTCCAACTCATCGTGATGTTGGCATCTATTTTCAATGCCGCTATGGCGAACTGTATCTTTCCCGCGGTGTGGAAAGAAGCGGACGTTATCGGCATACATAAACCCGGTAAACCAAAAAATCATCCGACGAGCTACCGCCCGATTAGCCTCCTCATGTCTCTAGGCAAACTGTATGAGCGTCTGCTCTACAAACGCCTCAGAGACTTCGTCTCATCCAAGGGCATTCTCATCGATGAACAATTCGGATTCCGTACAAATCACTCATGCGTTCAACAGGTGCACCGCCTCACGGAGCACATTCTTGTGGGGCTTAATCGACCATAACCGTTATACACGGGAGCTCTCTTCTTCGACGTCGCAAAAGCGTTCGACAAAGTCTGGCACAATGGTTTGATTTTCAAACTATTCAACATGGGCGTGCCGGATAGTCTCGTGCTCATCATACGGGACTTCTTGTCGAACCGCTCTTTTCGATATCGAGTCGAGGGAACCCGCTCCTCCCCACGACCTCTCACAGCTGGAGTCCCGCAAGGCTCGGTCCTCTCACCCCTCCTATTTAGCTTATTCGTCAACGATATTCCCCGGTCGCCGCCGACCCATTTAGCTTTATTCGCCGACGATACGACTGTTTACTATTCTAGTAGAAATAAGTCCCTAATCGCGAAAAAGCTTCAGAGCGCAGCCCTAGCCCTAGGACAGTGGTTCCGAAAATGGCGCATAGACATCAACCCAGCGAAAAGTACTGCGGTGCTATTTCAGAGGGGAAGCTCCACACGGATTTCCTCCCGGATTAGGAGGAGGAATCTCACACCCCCGATTACCCTCTTTAGACAACCCATACCCTGGGCTAGGAAGGTCAAGTACCTGGGCGTTACCCTGGATGCATCGATGACATTCCGCCCGCATATAAAATCAGTCCGTGACCGTGCCGCGTTTATTCTCGGTAGACTCTACCCCATGATCTGTAAGCGGAGTAAAATGTCCCTTCGGAACAAGGTGACACTTTACAAAACTTGCATAAGGCCCGTCATGACTTACGCGAGTGTGGTGTTCGCTCACGCGGCCCGCACACACATAGACACCCTCCAATCCCTACAATCCCGCTTTTGCAGGTTAGCTGTCGGGGCTCCGTGGTTCGTGAGGAACGTTGACCTACACGACGACCTGGGCCTCGAATCAATTCGGAAATACATGAAGTCAGCGTCGGAACGATACTTCGATAAGGCTATGCGTCATGATAATCGCCTTATCGTTGCCGCCGCGGACTACTCCCCGAATCCTGATCATGCAGGAGCCAGTCACCGTCGACGCCCTAGACACGTCCTTACGGATCCATCAGATCCAATAACCTTTGCATTAGATGCCTTCAGCTCTAATACTAGGGGCAGGCTTAGGGACCCCGGTAACCGTACTCGTCGAACTCGACAAAGAGGTCGACGTGCAACCTAACCCATGCATCAGCCCGCTGAGTTTCTCGCCGGATCTTCTCAGCGGGTCGCGATTCCGATCCGGTAGTAGATTCATTCGCGAAACAATTGCTCTTGAGTTGTTAGGTCTCCTTCGGAGGCACTCGGGCAGTTGTTAGCAAATCCCACCCCTCTTGGCTGAGCCTTTGCTCGCCCACCTGTCCTGGTGAAACTGGAAAGGCCTTCGGGCCACCAGTAAACTTTCAATCATAAAAAAAAAAAAAAAAAATCAAAGCAGTCAGCATTGTTCAACACTATGGGCACAAAATTTACAGATTAAATTTTGAATACAAACATTGAGACATTACTTCTTTAGAACGTAATAGATACATCGAAAACGATTTTAGTTTCACGAGTAAATTTTAAAAGAAATAGCTATTATATTTTTGTTGAGAAACAGTTCACCTTAGTTGAAGGTTTTGTATTGGAAGTTCAAAGGTACAAATCTGACATTTTAGCCGACAATAAAATATGTACTCACAAAACGTTCGTAGGTGATGAGTTGTGTTGTCTGACATGATATATTGTATACTGTTTTTTTTTTATTGCTTAAATGGGTGGACGAGCTTACAGCCCACCTGGTGTTAAGTGGTTACTGGAGCCCATAGACATCTACAACGTAAATGCGCCACCCACCTTGAGATGCAAGTTCTAAGATCTCAGTAAAGTTACAACGGCTGCCCCACCCTTCAAACCGAAACGCATTACTGCTTCACGGCAAAAATAGCCAGGGTGGTGGTACCTACCCGTGCAGACTCACAAGAGGTCCTACCACCAGTAAAAAACCTGTTGTGCTTATAAAATCGTTTACCGGTAAACAGGGGGTCCCTGACAATGCGGATGTCTATAGGCAATGAAGATCACTCACCATAAGTGCCGTATGTTCGTCGGGTTACACTAGTAATAAAAAAAGGATCGACTCTATTTTTAATTCAAATGAAAGATATATAACGTGCTCTTTTTTTTTCATTTAATTGCCAAATGCAAAATGCGTTATTGTTCAATGCGAGCTCTACAGCCAAGGAAAGACAGTATCTCCGGCGGCGAAATGTACGACTTCAATATTGTTACAGGTAGGTATACAAGCAAGCTCGCAGTCTACCAGAGTTTAGTTGTCGCCTGCCACTATTCGAACGCACCACTGCTATACGACACAGGTGTGCATCGATACCTCCTATGAATTGTATCTCTGCTCGACTGTTATGAAATAAACAAACTCATAATTATTTGCGTATCTGGTTGAGGCGAGTATTGGCTGTGCTAGTGTGTCGCTTCGATAGTTCACCGTTACAATTTCATTGTTAACAGTAAATAAGGAAACGAACAAATAAAATTTTTGTTCGTCCACATTCGTTTGAAATTAGAGCGATACACGATCTGCATATTTTAAAAGAATTTACTTATGCGTTTTACCTACTGTTAGTTCAAGTGAAGCAATAAATACGCACACAGTTTCAAGTGTTATATTGAGGACGAACAGTTATTTTGATTCATAATCAAAGTGAAGATTTTTTTTTGAATAACATGAAATTCGACATGCTTTATTAAATGGTCTGCAACACACCACATTAATTATTAGAGTTCCGAAAAAAATTCTCTCAATTATTTTGAAAATAAATTAAAATTTGATAGTTAAGTTGTATTTCAAATTAAGTTATAAGTTAGTTTGATAAGTTAACATAAAGGTTGGCGAAAAATTTCTTTCAAAACACCGCTAATGATTTCAAGCAATTTCTTCGTTTCCGGAACAAAACCTCAAGTTTGTTAATATTAGCCTCGCCCCAGAAATTCTTAAAACTGTCTTCTGCTTACGTTTCCCAGTTCCCACTAAAAGTGTCCACAAAAGAAAGTGTGTACTTTGAATTGGGTTTACGTTAGTCACGCATGCTGTATTAGTTTAGCTGCCATCTTGTGCAGCAAGCACCTCTCGCAATACCTCTTATTGGTTTTGTAAGAATTACTAATCTATTTCAGTTTGTAAAATCTATTAACACTCTTATAATATTAGATTAATACCAACAAAAAAAAAACATTGTAAATTTAACAATATAATTAAACATCTAAATTATGTCTTAAAGTAAATGACGACATTTATGTTGTGATATCTATGGGCTCCTTTAAAAATCATCTTCCTTGAGACATGAGATCCAAGTCCCGATTCTAATGTATAACAGATGTCTAATTCTTTAAGCCGAATCGCACGAATGCTTCACGGCAGAAATAAACAGCACGGTGGTACCTAGTCGTAAGGGTTTAAATAAAACACCGGTATACTTACCTATTTTAATAAAAAATATTATATTTCAATTACCTATCCATCTACACATATATTATATGTGATAGTAAAAGTAAAACAGTTTGTGAAATTTCATGAACATGTTTAAGAATTTCTGAATGAAGCCTTTGTTTCAAACAACTTTTGTAATTTTTCAAATAGATAATAATATTCTTCTTTAATACAATAGAAGTAAAAGGAGATCTCTAGCATATTTTGTGCGTTGTTGCTTTGTGAGAAATGACGTACAATGAAAAAGAGGAGATCTGGAACTGGATCTGGTCCTTAACTGATCACACATTTAAAATAATAAGAAGTAACTCTTCTATAGACAACCTCAAACCAATATCACCACACCAATCCCGTGTAAGGCCAGTGGTGGAGTCAGTATTCCGACTAATTTTCCTCCACCTGTTCCGTTCTCGTCACCATCACACTAAAATTTTCGCGAATAACTACCTGATCAAACAAAATAAGTAAATCACGGACGTGTAGATAGAAAGATAGAAGTCATTGTGGTCTCAAAGATAAGACACCCGGTGTACTTATATCGAGCAAATGCGACTATCGATATTCAAAAACAAAAGGCGGGTGCCATTTTTGTGATGAAATACATACTTAGCACATGTTCACGAATGACTGTTTAATGGAGACTTAACCTCATGTCTCAAGGTGGAGGCTGCAATTTACTTTGTGATTTTTATAGGATACCTACTAGTAAATACTTAATACCGGGTGGGAGGAGCTAGTTCACCCGGCTATACATTAAAAAAATAATTTACGTTTATCAAGTTAGGGAAATTAACAATACGTATTTTTTTTTCTCAAAACAAATTCGAAGTCGCAGTTTTTAAAGCAATTTTGCGAAATCGTCAAAATTTTAAAATTAATAAGTAGGCAGGTAGATCTATCGTTTAAGGTGATAATAGCTATAGGGTGTGGGATGAATGTCGGGAAATGATATAAATGTGAATTGTCTGTAGGTAGCGCCTATAAGGTCAGCCTTGCACCCACACATGCCATATTTAGTAGGTACCTCAACTTAGCACTAAACAACGTAAAACGAGTAAAAAGGTTATATGTAAAAAGAATATGCCATCCAAATAGAAACTCTATGCTCCAGACTTAAGAATAAAAGTACAGCAGTTTTAGCTTTGATTTTTCATTTTATTTAACTCTTTATAAATCCGGTTTGCAACATTCACCTTTGCCTAAACAGGCAAGCGGACTTTAGAATGGCAATTGTGGGCGAACATGCGTTGGAAAAGAAAATGACTTACTTTTTAAATGTATTGAGAAAAAGAATAAAGCGCCCCGCTGTATTCTTTTTCTTGCTATTTTATTATTTCAAGGCTAAAAAAACATTACTCACACATTACTTGAAATAACTGCTTAATGCATAAATAAGATATTTTTTTAGATTCCACAAATCCTAATAGTTTCAACAAATCTGATTTGTTGAAAAATCTTTCATCAACAGATATTCTGCTCAGACTATTGGCACTATTTTACCTAATTCGCTTACCAAATTTCGTCTACATATTTGCTGATTTTATAAATCGGGTGTAAAAACCGTGTATTGAATTAAAAAAATAAGTTCATGGCGACCCTCTCACACAAGAGCCGGAAAATTAAAAAAAAAGAAATGTTGACTAGGGGTTATAGGGACTTAGGGTAGAATAGAGACAAATCTGGGAATTTCTTTGCGGTCTTAGTACCCATTGATTTTGTATTTATAACTATATTGACCAATTTTAATTTAAAGCGTGCAAGATTTTTTCTCTAATTTAGCGACAGTCGTCTTTTCATTGTGAATTTAAGTGAAAACTACAAAAGCTTATTTTATTGTGAAAGCTACAAAAATTAATCTACAAAACATTTTAATTATCTTTGTTATTATTTGAAAATTGTGTCAAGTGATGTTTTGAGTGTTTTGGGAACAGTATACGATATAATTTAAGTGGTGTAGCATTATTTTCATGTATCATCTAGCTTAACAAAATCTGAATGAGTCGTATTTGAACAAGAAATGAGGGGGAAGGGTTCGAAGAATGGGGCTTAACAGGGACTAGACTGGGTCAATCGGGACGGCTATTTATGTTTGATATAAAATTCAAAAAAGATAGTTTTTTCTGAAATTCTCTTCTTTTAACCCATTTCAATGAAAATAAGAGAGTAATTTTTTTACCATTCGCGTGCACACTGACAACCAAAAGGCAACATCAATAATTTAATTGATAACCAATTATGTCTTTGATGTTTTTTTGTTTTATTACGCTAAAAAAGTATTACTTCTTACTTAAATACACACACAAAGTTTTTAAAAGATTGAAATAGATTATTTAAAACATTGAAAAGTACCAAAGATTACCAATTTGACTTCGATGATTTGAAAGTAACTTTTATTTAGTACTTAGTCATCATAGTTTTGTAACTGACTAAAGATATTGAAAAGTTAATTACCTCTTGTACTGTTGATTTGGAAGATTTGATTGAGTTAGAAGTTTTGGTCAATACGCATATCGGGTGGGTAGGTAGGTTCCTACCTAACAACTAAACAGTGCCATGCCAGCCCTATCTTTTTTTTTTCCTACCTAAGCTGATAGCTTTGAGAGGCTATTCCAGCGTAACCTTAACTAGTAGGTGAGCTCACGGGGCTCAAACCTGACGACGTTGCTAACACGAATCCTAGCAAGAGCCGTGCTTCGCAGAATCTACCACCGGATCGGAAGCGCGACCCACTGAGAAGATCCGGCGAGAAACTCAATGGGCTGTGTCTGAGGGTTAATTTACTCGTCGAGCCCTTCGTCGCAAGCGACGGGTTCGACGAGAGCGGTGACCGGTGCTTGAAGTACCTAAAAGCACCGTTAGTGGATCGGGAGGATCCGAAATGACGTGTTTTGGGCGACGTCGACTGCTTCCCATTCTTTCCGCAGGATCGGGAATGTAGTTACCGGCGGCCACGATGAGAGGGTTCTCGTGTCGTGCCGCTTTATCGAAGTGAGCCCTATCGGAAAACTATTGTCCCCATACGTGACCCGATTCATCCCAAAACCAAGGTGAATCGGATAAAGCTAGTTTTTTATCTTTTTCTGTATATTTTCCAATGAACTTTATGTATAATAAAGCATTGTATATGAAAATTTAAGCATCCGGAACCAGTTTAATCCGATTCTCAGCTTTTTTGAGTCTCACACAGTCGTCCATTAAAGTCTCAACACAGTCCCAAGATTTGACCGAGACATGACTTGATTCCATCTCATCGTTTATTTAATTTCATTCGAATTTTACTACAATTTCTGATAAATAACCTTAATTTCCATGTATAGATGTATTGTTGTTGTTGATGTATTTTATAACAAATTTATAAACTAATAATAATATTGCAAAAAAATAATATAGGTACTACCTATATATACTTCACTGCGCTTACTATCGTAATTTATACTTTTCTGTGTCTTTAATGGACTTACCATCCGATTTTTTTTCCCTACCTATGCTGATAGCCTTGAGAGGCTATTTCAGCTTCACCCTAACATGTAAGTGAGCTCACGGGACTCAAACCGGAAGTGCTGCTAAAGCTGGCCCTAGCAAGAGCAGTGCTTCGCAGAATCTACCACTGGATCGGAAATGCGACCCACTGAGAAGATCCGGCGAGAAACTCAATGGGCTGCCCCATCCGAATAGCATTTGTAGTCTGATATAATACAGGGTGGCCCATAAGTCCTTTGAAAAGTAAAATTTGAATAAAACGAACAGGGCGCGCGTGAGCGGTGCAGGGGAAGCGGGGGGAGTAACTTCGGTTTCTGGGAATTTAGTCGCGATGGAGCGTTTTACCGGAGCGGACCGTGCGTTTTGTGTGCGCGAGTTTTATAAAAACGACAATTCGGCAACCGTTGCGCGGCGTAAATTTCGAGAACACAAAGGTTTACACAACTTTGACGACACTCCAACTCTTCAAACGATTAAGAACTGGGTTGCTAAGTTCGAGGAGACCGGTTCGACGTTAGATAAACCGCGGTTGGGTCGCCCAAGGACGTCACGTACGGAACAAAACATAGACACAGTGACACAGTCTATTCGCGAAAATCCGACACAGTCAACTCGTAAGCGCGCCAGAGCATTAAACGTAGAGTTTTTCATACCAGAATTGCAAAACTTTTCAGGCTTTAATGCCAGGACGTGGTTTCAACAGGATGGGGCCACTTCTCACACCTCTAACACTGCTATGCCCGTTATCCGTCAACTTTTTCCTGGCAAAGTTATCTCTAAGAGAGGAGACATTTCCTGGCCTCCACGTAGTCCAGATCTGACCCCGATGGATTTTTTTTTGTGGGGCTACCTTAAGGCTAAAGTATACGACACAAACCCGCGGTCAATTGAGGCCCTAAAAGAAAACATCCGCAGAGAAATGACAAGCATTTCAGCAGTGACGTGCCGCGCAGTCATCGACAATTTTAGACGTCGTTTGCAAGAGTGCCGTGATCGCAACGGATTACATTTAGGAGATGTTATTTTCAAAAAATAATTCCCGTTTTTTAAGCTTTTTATGTAAATAAAAATTTAATTCATAATGTAATTAGTTTTATTTTAATAAATTTTTTTTCATATCAAAGGACTTATGGGCCACCCTGTATATACGCGGGATAATTAGCAGTGTCATTTTTGTAAAGTTAGGTTCAGTTTGATAAAACCGATTATTAAATGATCTATTAAATAAAATATTAATTCTTAATAATGTATTGATAGATTAATCATATATTCATATCCTATGTATATTATTCAAACATATTCTTTAGTATGGAAGGATTACTGGTGGCCTAAAGGCCTATCAGGTATCACTGGGGCAGGTTAATCTAACGCCCATAGACACCACCAAACGAGTTTCTCGCCGGCCGGATCTTCTCAGTGGTTCGCGCGTTTTCAATGTTAGCAATTCTCTCCGATTGGCGCTTAATTGATATAGTCCCTTAAGCTACAAACGATTAGGTACGAAAAAATCTAACTTGTTATAGACAACAGCATACCACAGATGAAGTCATTTTTTGTTTCTTGTCTATAGATAAGATGGCGGGTGATGAAACTGACAGGTTTGTAAATATTGAAAAGATGATATTTTTGTTCAAATTCTTATGAAAAATCTGCATTTTTAATAAAATAATTATTACTGTCAATAAAAAAGTACTCAAAACTTATATAATTTTCAAAATTTTCAGCAATTTAAAGCCTTCCAGTGTTGCGATCATAAGAGAAGTTTATGATAGCGAAAATGCTCACCTTAAATTTGAAATGGAATTGGAAAGAGCACTTGAGGCTGGTGTGAGCGTTATTGTTATAGAACCAGAGCCACTAGGAGAAGAGACAGCTCGTTGGATATATGTAGGAAACCTCTTGCATAAGGTCTCTGTTTACAGTGGCCTTTGCGGCATTGCATCAGGTAATTTTAATTTTAACACGCTATTATACGCCGTAATTCTATTATACATTGGATAACTCTCCTTGAAAGATGGTTATACTATCCTAACCAAACTATTCATATGACCTTTATGTTTCTAGTAGATAGTACATAATTTTTATTAATTCAATATTTACTTTAGTTTAATCTACACATTTGCCCCAATCAAAATGATTAGTTGACATAAAATCCTCTTCGAACAATTTTCTCCCTCCCTACATACCTCCAGGCAAGGCTATGACAGCCTGATTTTTTATTGCACATTTAGAATCTTCTCAATTTCAATTGTCTAATTTTTTCTTTGCATAATTAAGCTATGGTTTTCTGATTGAAATCTATGAGATCATCACTATTACATTTTGTGAAAAAATGGAGACAACTTTTGAGGGACCTATGTACCAGCAGGGTACCTTAGGGTACTACAACAAGGACATCACATTGTGATAACCTGCTTAAAACTTTCCAATTTTCTTTCTCTGCTTTTTGACATGCGAGGACAGGCAAACTTCAGCAAAAGCTATTAGGCAAATAGTATCCTTGCGACCTCTTGTAGAAATCACAATTTAATACTGTGCTCTATATGAAATATGAGGCTGACTGCTCACTTGCAAGCTTCTTGACAAAGTAGTAAGAATTCCACTAATCTATATTAGTACACAAACATTTATTACTATAAGTAATTAACTGTTTTCAAGTGCTGAATATTTATTTTGGACATGTTCCTAAAGTTCTGTAGACAGCTTAAATACTGAATAAAAGAATACAGTAAAATAATATACTATTAATTATATAAATTTAAGTACACTAATTTATTAAATGCATGACTATTCAGCGAAGAAATGCAGTCACATAATTTTCTCGTTGTTACTATAACGTAGGTGGATGAGCTTACAGCTCAGCTGGTGTTAAGTCGTCATTGGACCCCATAAGTATCAACAACATAAATGCTGACATGCTCTTTGTTGGAAACATGAGTTCTAAGTCTCATTTTTTCAGTACAATGTCTGCCCCACTCGCATTACTACTTCACGGCAGAAATAGGCAGAGTGGTTGTACCTACCCATGCAGGCTCACAAAAGGGTGTCTTGTACCACCAGTTATTTCACAAATTATATTTTTTGCCTATTACACAATTTTATTCCTTCACTGTGAAAGTCATTCATGAACAGTTCAGTATGCACGTCATCAGAAAATTGCACGAGTGGTTTTAACACCAGCACAGCTCTATAAGAATACACCAGGTGTCTTATCGCAAACCACAACGAATTCAAAATTGATCAAAATTTGTCTAGACATTTTTAAATTACAGGTCTGATGTGGAATTCTTTAGCCTGCACACCCTTTGGTATTGTATCGATTCTATGCTCTGGTTGTTACACACTATCGTGGCAGTGGGACCCATGCTGTAAATATCAAGAGGAGAAAAATCGAAGGCATATAGCGACACTGCCAATGTTGAGTGATCTAACTTCTGCTTCGCCTGTTGTGCTAGTACATACAGATAATAAGCGAAAAATTATATTTCATAATGCTATATCAATAGCGGCTGTTGGAATATGCTTATGGAGGTTATACAATACTTTTAAATGAATTTAGTGTTGAATGTATTATGCTAAATAATACAAAACTAGCACATTTCTAAGTATTTAAGTTAGTGAATATTATATTATAGTGCTCATGTTATTGGTTATCTAAAGTCAAATTCTTTACTATATAGATAGCAGATTGTAAAAATTGTATATTATGTTATATAGTAGAATTAGATATGTACAAAAATGTTTTATTCTAAGCTTGTAGTTTAAAAATGTGATAGCTGTTAGTAATAAATAAATCTGTTACATTTTATAGACCGTGACCTTATAATAATATTGTATGAATGTTTTCAAACAATAAAAAAAATAGATAATTTTATTTTTCATTTAATAAAAGTACAATAATATTTTAAATCAAAAGGCAAAACTGTATTCATGTGGCATAAGGTTCAGGTTTCGTTCGCTCTTTTTGCCATAATCGTAAAATACAATGATGGAAATGTGTGTCTCAAAAATATGGCAAATCTAGGTAGAAACTGGCTTAGTATTAGTTCATTTTTTTTATTAACAACCGCGTCTAATATTTTGTTCGCTGTATATTCCGGTGTGAAACCTTTCGCTGTGGTGGCATCCATAACTGAAAATAAAGACGATATCTCATTAAAATTTATGAAACCAGAAAACCTGATTAAGTGTGACTTGTGTAATATGTAACAGTGGGTGCGACAGTGTGTTTAGGCTGTGTAGTATCTGTCTAGAATGGCACCACCCCACCGCTTCTCGTGGATGTCTTAAAAGGCGATTCTAAGTAATTTACGGAAGAATAGGCAGCAACGTTTTCATAAGTACCTAATCTAAGAGCATAATCCAATCACTAAACGACATTTTCTGGAGCTAGTAGGGTGTATTGTGTACTCGCACTGGTCCACGTGTTAGCGGAGCGGAGCGGGACAGTCGTTATAGAAGACATTGTAAAACTTTTAAAAACAAATTATTATGTTTACTTTATTTAACCTGCTTTAAGTTACAAATTAAAAAGGTCACTAGCAATGTGACCAAATATTTGAAAATATTGTGTTATTTCATGTAGATTAAAGGTTAGGTTATATGTATAAAGCATAAAGCTCTTATGCAAAGATATAGGTATTATACTTAGTCTGGCCATAAATACTGTTACAATTAAAAATAAACAAAATATTGCATTTGAATTTGGAATCTGTCATTTTTATATGATTGCTCATTGAGTTTTCTCATTTTGGCGCCAATACATTGTACAATATTTTGCGATATTAAAATGGAGTGGGGTGATAAAGAGAACCGAATCGATGTGATTGCATTACACAAAGTAGGTATGGAGCCAAATGCAATTTTTAAAACTCTCCATACACTTGGTATTAGTAAAATGTTTGTGTACCGGGCTATTAATAGGTGCAATGAGACCTCTGTTTGTGACAGAAAAAGATCTAGCCGTCCACGTAGTGTTCGTACGAAAAAGGTGGTCAAACTGGAAGTTTTATATTTATGTATTAAACTAACACACTGTAAAAGTAATAAATGTTATTTGCAATAGAATTTATTTTTATTTTAATTGTAACAGTATTTATGGCCAGACTAAGTATAAGTTGTAGGCAAGGTTCAACAAAGTTTTAATTTTAAAAATGTAACTAATGTTTTCGCGATTCGATAATGCCGAAGAATAACAATTTCATCGTCCGTGGCCGTAACTAAAATATTTGAACCTTCGAAGAAGATAATTAACGCCAGATCAAACCGACAAAGTAGGTACCTATTTTGATACTTTATATATTTTATACTTTTATAAATTGCTGGTAAAGGATCTTCTTTTGCAAAACATTCTCAATGCTTGTATAACAGTTTATGAATGACTTATACTTACCACCATGAGTGTCACCAGATCCGGTGAAAGCGTTCATTGATATAGCTGTTTTTATATACCCTGGGCTAACAACAGTAACATTAATACCGTACTGATCCATCTCAGCACGAAGACAGTCACCAAAAGCTTGTAGAGCATGCTTGGATGCAGCATAAGCTGAACGATTAGGTATGGAAATTAGTCCTTGCACAGAACTATTAAATACGACATGCCCAGATTTTCTTTCTATCATTTTCGGTAGTACAGCTGAAATTAATTTGTCAAGATATTTTAACAAAAAAAAACATAAATATCTAGTCTTAAAATCCTTTACCTATTAAGCTTAAATTGGTTAGAAATAAATAGATTCGTAATAGTAAACACATTAAAATTGCACGTCTTATCAAATGAATACATACCCTTTGTCAATGCTACTGACCCGAAGTAATTGATAAACATAATTTTCTGATCAACATCAGTTTTAGTGTTTAAAATAGATCCTCTATGAGTGACACCGCCATTATTGACTAAAATGTCAACGTGACCACATATCCCGTACACTTTCTCCACAAACAAATACATATTATCTATGTCCGCTAAATTTAACTCCAAAACAACTGGTTCAAGAGTTTGGATGGCCTAAAATTGTATAAATAAGAAATTGAAATCAAATACATTGACAAATGTTACATACACTCATAAGCTACTCTCTTAATTAATAAAAGTATATATCCCAACTAAACTTTCAATTGTTATTAAATTCAATATTTGAGTTAAACATGGAGGAACTAATACAATCCTCAACTGCAGCAGCGGCTTCCCTGTGACCCAGAGATTATTAATGTCCATAAATGACGACGACTACTTACCATTAGGTGGGCCGGGTTCTCGTCTGCCTTTAATGCCAATAAAAACTTGTGTTATAAAAATTACATATATGTACCCGCAAAATTAATAACCTTTTGTCTAAAGACCGCAAGGGTAGATATACCAACATCCAGCCAATTTCAATTCATTGCCAATTATTCCATATTTAAGACTGTTGGAACTACAAAATAAAGCTAAATGTGTAATACAATTAAACTCAGTGTAATCACTGGCATGTTGTGAAACTGAAGAAAAATATATTACTATCCTGCCTATTTCTGCCGTGAAGTAACAATGCATACCAGTTTGAAAGAAAAACAGACGTTATTTGAACGCTATAAAACTCCGACCACTTTTCGCAAATTGTGCAGCAGCATTCATATTATGATTACCATGAGTTGTGTATGTAACTATGCCAGTAATCATGACGTATGCAAGCGTAGTGTTCGCTCACGCGGCCCACACCAACTTGAAGCCCCTTCAGGTTATACAATCCCGATTCTGCAGGATAGCCGTCGGAGCACCATGGTTCCTAAGGAACGTGGATCTCCACGATGACCTGGAGCTCGACTCTGTCATAAGTATCTACAGTCGGCATCATTGCGGCGCCACTTTGAGAAGGCGGCACTTCATGAGAACCCTCTTGTCGTGGCCGCTGGAAACTACATACCCGATCCTGTAGGCCTGGTAAACAGTCGACGTCGCTCAAAGCACGTCATTACAGATACTCCTGATCCATTAACGGTGTTTTTAGGCACCACAAACACCGGTCACCGTCCTCGTCGAACCCGTCGCTTTCGACGAAGGGCTCGGCGAGCGAATTAACCCATAGACGCAGCCCACTAAGTTTCTCGCCGGATCTTCTCAGTGGGTCGCGTTTCCGATCCGGTGGTAGATTCTGCAAAGCACTGCTCTTGCTAGGGCCAGTGTTAGCAACACTCCGATTTGAGCCTCGTGAGCTCACCTACACACGTTAGGGTGAAGCTGAAATAGCCTCTCAAGGCAATTAGCATAAGTAGGAAAAAAAAATGCCAGTAAAAATATGTAGAAAAAAAAATATAACTTACAACTTTCCTGGATATCAGATCCTGTTTAACTCTTTCGAGTTCTCTTTTCCGCCGAGAAGCAAGGATAATTTTACAGCCCTGTCCATAAAATACATGAGCCAGTGCCTCCCCAATACCAGAGCTTGCACCAGTAATTAAGACCACCTACAAAAAATCGCCCAGGTAGTTAATTGAATTGGCTGTTTATTGTCTGCCTAGAAAAGAATCCATCTCTACCCCCCCCAATAATCCCCCGTATATTGTTGATACGCTTATTGCTAGCCTGAACTGTTAGGTACCACGATTTTACTGGTTGTAACGAGGGCTGTAAGTTCGCATGAGTAAGTACCGCCATCTTGCTTATTTCATTCTGAGCAGTAGTCAATATGTTCCAAATACCAACAATATTAATATCACAACCTTCAGGTGTTAATGCTTAAGGGCGACTAAAGTTATAACTACCAAAAATTGTTTAGAAATACTAAACTATTTCTTAAAATAAACAGTTCCTTCTTCATAAAACTTGTGAACATATACCAATGTAACACTTGTTATTTTGTTCACACATTAACTGTAATAAAATCCCTTTTATTTTAATCCCTACTAATATATAAATGTGAATGTAAGTTTGTTTGTTACGCTTTCACGCGATAACTACTCAATCGATCATCATGAAACTTTGTACACATATTCTTGAAGGTATTAGAAGTAACATAGGATACTTTTTATTAAGAAAAAAAAATTTTTTTTTACGAAAAATAAAAAAATTGTTTGTCAAAAATCTCAAAATCTAGCTTCTTCAACGCCATCTACCGGTTCAGTAATGAAGTTCCAATCCTAAGTGCTGTAAATGAAGTCGCGGGTAAAATTTAGCGTTATGCCAAAGCAACTATTCCACGCGGACGAAGTCGCGGGCAAAAGCTAGTATACTATAAAATATAAAATGTTATCTACCACCGATCCTATGTTTGCTCTAAATACGATCGCTGAGGAGTTTCGTGCAAAACTTCGGCTTATGCGTATCGCATTCTTGGACATGGAAAAGGCATTTGACCGTGTACCAAGAGATACGATCTGGTGGAGACTTCGCAAGAAGTATGTACCCGAACATTATGTTAACGTCATAGTTGACATATACAGGGATGCGGGGTCAATGGTACGAACAGTAGTCGGTCAGACAAAACCAATAGTAGTTGCGGAAGGTCTGCATCAAGGTTCAGTACTGAGTCCATTCCTGTTTGGCATGGTTTTAGACTCACTCACTGAGGTGACGCAGTCCTCAGCCTCGTGAACTTTCATCTATGCAGACGACGATGCTATCTGCACCGAGAGCCGCACAGAGCTACGAGAGCCACTCCTGTTGTGCAAACAGCAGTTACAGGCCGGTGGCCTAGTATTGAGTGTTGCGAAGACACATTACATGTCTTTTAATGACCCAGATCCAGGTGACAACAGTCCAATTTCCATTTACGGTCAACTTGTAAGCATGTGCGATCAATATAAGTATCTGAGAAGTATGATGCACAGATCTGGGAACATAAAATGCAACATTCAACACCGAATAGCCGCAGCGTGGCTAAAATGGCAAGAAGTAAGTGGTGTCAACCGCGATAGGAGGATGCCCGTTAAACTCAAGGGTATGATCTCTAAGACCATAATAAGGCCTGTTCTTATGTATGGCAGTGAAACATGGGCGGCAACCAAAAGGAACGTGCATACCATTCAAGTTGCTGAAACTAAGATGCTGAGGTGCATGTGCGGCGTGACTAAGCTAGATAAAATCCGCAACGAGTACGTGCGTGGAAACCTCGGTGTACAGGACATCGCCGACAAGATGCAGGAGCGTAAGCTGAGATGGTATGGTCACGTAAAAAGGAAGCCACCTGACTACATGGGAAAGGCACTACTGCTCGACCTCCACGGTCGGAGAACTAGAGGTAGACCCAAGACAAGGTGGAAGGATGTAATGCTGAAGGACAAAAGGGAATGCAATGTTGCTGACGAGGATGTCGAAGACAAAGCGAAGTGAAGGAATAAAGTCAGGAAAGCCGACCCCACCACCAAGTGGAATAAAGGCTGGGAAGAGAATTTACTGGTGGTACTCTTGTGAGTCCGCGCGGATAGGTATCACCACCCTGCCTATTTCTGCCGTGAAGCAGTAATGCGTTTCGGTTTGAAGGGTGGGGCAGCCGTTGTAACTATACTGAGACCCCTAGAACTTATATCTCAAGGTGGGTGGCGCATTTACGTTGTAGATGTCTATGGGCTCCAGTAACCACTTAACACCAGGTGGGCTGTGAGCTCGTCCAAACATCTCAGCAATAAAAAAATTACATTTGTAATATTTGTAATAACAACTTTGAGAGAGAGATAAAATATAAAATGTTCATTAAACAGAGAATATATATTTCAGCTTAAAATACATTTGCATTAAATTTATACAGTAATCTCCCTTAATAACGTGGCAGGTACCCTTCAACACATTTTCATGTTACATGATTTCAATTCCTCATATAACACAGTTTTATAGTATAGGGATTATATTTCTATACATACTGTAAAATATATAATAATTTGACAGTTCATAATTAATTTCGTATACCTTTACATGTTATGTCAAATTGTATTGTTATAAAAGTAAATTAATTTATTAAATTTGGCTTCCTAGTTTTTGAATTTTAAGAATATTGTTTATATTGTATATTGTATTATATTTGTTTTTGTTATGTTACATGTAGTTACTTCATGTTCTTCCTTATTTTCAAAAAGATAGTATGCCACATTGACTGTTTGGATAATATCTTTTAGATTACTTGGTTATTTTTTGACTAGTGCACTTACTAGGCACAGATGAACACCTTTGTTTATTTGCGAACTTCGAATATTACTACCTATTTTTATATTGTATACTCCAGGAGTGGCCAACCAGTTGATCACGACTATTTGTCCAGTTTAGTCCAGTTGATCATGGCAAGGCCAAAAATATAAATACATAGAACAGACTGCACAATCTAAGAAGAACGCAATGCAAGAAGTTGTTACTAAGATTAAATTTCAGTTTTATGTGTGTAGCATGTTTTATGTATTTTTACTAACAAAATAAAAGTATACTACTCATTTGTATACTGAAATATATTGTTTCATTAAATTTCAAGAAATGATAATTACTAGATCGCATTGCCCTTGTAGGCAGACGAGCATACGGCCCACCTGATGGTGAGTGGTTACCGTCGCCCATGGACTTCAGCAATGCCAAGGGCAGAGCCAAGCCGCTGCCTACCGTTTAATACTCTCCAGAACCAAGATCTACTGTTTACTTCATCAGTAAACAGTAGATCTTGGTTCTGATCAAGTTAGCCACCCCTGGTATTGGGATTTAGTAGTTCAATGGGTTAACAAGATTATGCAATCATATATTTTTGGTAATAGAAATCCCTTACTGTATTTTGAAATAGGACAGTAATATTTGAGTTTTATTGAAATAACATTTTATGATGTTATTTCAGTAAATTTTATTGTTAAGAGATTTAAAGATAATAACTTTAAAAGCTTTATAGAATAATCTGTTTCATATCGGGTTTGCTTCACGGTGTTTCGGGGTCGCCTATCATGATATTTTGGTTACGGTATTAAATATTTTACCATTTATACTTTTCCATAAACCACTAGGTAAAAGTTAGATGTAACTTATGTCAAGACTAGAATGTTTAAAGAGCAAGGGTTTCTACTATAAGGCGAAGTCAACTGTTTATTAGCTTTGATAGTCTAAGCTGAAACAACCAGATGCATTAAGAAAAAACTGATCACAGTGTTATAGTAAGTAGTATTATATTGTGTTCACGACCAGACTCGAACCTGCCTTCACATGAGACAGGGGCCTCAAAAGGTAATGTATCGCTAGTTATGCGAATTTTATATTAATATCTAATTTAAAACGTAATATTTAAATTGACTGATATGTTTACCTTTCCTCGTAACGTTGATCTCCTTTTCTTTTGAAGAAGATGATTAATTACCCCGTACATTGTTACTCCAACCACAAAAGGTACACCAATGTAAGTGTACCAATTTTTTTGCTGTAACTTCATCAAGCTATTCATTTTATAAATGGAGAAAACGTTATATTTATTATATTATTTTTGTATATGCAGTGATAATAAAATTTAGGTATTTTTTAAATTAAATTGTAGATAGGCAAGGGTCCAAACAATACACAATATTTTAAACCTAAAGACAAGGGTCATCGACCATTCCACAGATTATCTACGTAACGTATTTTTATTTTTCCAAATGGAAAGGCAAAGGTATCACACCATACAGCCTAATCTTTTATATTATTTTTTTATGAAAAATGATATTATGAAATGAAATTAAGTTGATTAATATGAAACATGGCATGGCATGGCATGAAATGAACTGAAATGAGATGAGATGATATGATATATTTTTATGAAAAATGATAATATGGAGTGAAATGAAATGAAATGAAGACGATTGATTTGAGACATTAATCATCTGGGATGAATTTAAATGAAATGAGATGATATAGTATGAAATATCATCTCAGTAAAATGGTGATCGCTTATTAAGAATTTTTCAGTGGACTTTTTAGAGGATCCTGAGAAGCTACGTCCAGCGGCTTTGTTTCATTTTCTCACATTTGTGCACTTTCACAGATATTAAACAGTTAATAAACCACCGATATTACACATTTAAACCTGCAGAAATACTAAATAGACAAAATAAAACAAATCACACAACTTCACTCCTCGCGATTCATCGTTTTCGTCAAACCCGTCGCTTACACCGGTCACTCACATGCGCTCGAATACGCAAACCCGCAAGTGTAGGACGACATTTGCGAATGATTATGCAAAGTTTTCGCTGCATTCGTGGTTTTCCAAGCTATATCGGTTTTTTAACAGACATCAAAGCGCGCGAACCTCGAACCTTCGCGTAGTCTCCTACACATTCGCTTGCCCGGTTGCGCCGACGATTGCGAAGGTAACGGACGTATCGCCATTTTCATAGTTCGTGACGTCTACTGTGTAGCGTATCTTCATCAAAAGAAATACCATAAAAACAGCATGGCTGTTAATGATGTCTGGGAAAGAATTCAAAACTCTTTTTCTTTTCAATGTTCTATTGACGAATTAAAAAGGAGGAGAAATTCGTGAGACATTCGTAAACCAGTGTAGGAGGAAGCGCAAACGGGTTCGCAAATTGAGTATGCGAACCCATTTGCACAGCCGCTAGGTTTGCGAATGAATGTTTGACGGCCCTTCACATGCGCGCAAACATTCGTACAATGTACGAATATTTGCGCGCATGTCAGTTGCCGGCATTACGACAAAGGGCTCGGCGAGTAAATTAAACCACAGACACAGCCCACTGAGTTTCCCGCCGGATCTTCTCAGTGGGTCGTGTTTCCGATCCGGTGGTAGATTCTGCGAAGCATGCCTCTTGCTAGGGTTCGTGTTAGCAACGTCATCAGGTTTGAGCCCCGTGAGCTCACCTACTAGTTAAGGCGACGCTGATATAGCCTCTTAAGGCTATCAACTTAGGTAGAAAAAAAAAACTCGCGTTCCCGCCAAAAAGTCCCTGCAAATGCAAATAAATAAAATCATAAATTAGGTATACACACAATATTTCAATTATGTTCCCTGCTTTTTATGTCCCTCTTTGGTAAATAAAGATAGGAACTAAGGTGTTTTTAAAAAGGTTTTTTGCCTGGTTACGAAACTTTTGAGCCAAGTCTTATTTTTCTTTTAATCTTTTAAAATATGAAAAATAATGTGGAGTGAAATTAGATCATGTTGATTAATTTAACGACTTTGACTTTAATGAATTGCGATGAAACTAAATGAAAAGAGATGAGTTGAGATGAAATAAAATCTCAATAAAATGGTAGTTTATTATCAATACTTTTCTAGTGGACTTTTTAAAAGAGACTCGAGAAGTTACGTCTAGCGGTATTGTTTCATTTTCCCATATTTGTGCACCTTCAGAGATGCTAACTAATTAATAAAGTACAATTATTACACATTTTATCCTTAAGAAACACTAAATTAGCTAAAACGATCCACACAACGTCGTTCCTCGCGATCCCGTCTTTTTTTTTGCCTACTTAATGGTAGTAACCTCAAGATATGGTAGCTTCACTGAACGTGTAGGTGTGCTTACGGGGCTCAGCTCAAAGACTTTACGAACACTAGCCCTAACAAGAGCAGTGCTTCACTGTATCTACCAAATACACTGGATTGGAATGTCTATCCACTAAGAAGTTCCGCCGAGGAAGTCAGTGGACTGTATCTGTGATTTAATTTTCATGATGTACCCTTCATCGCAATCTACGAACGGACATCCGAACGGTGACCGGTGCTTGGAATGCCTAAAAGCACCGATCCAAAACGACATTCCTTCTTCAAACGAGCCTTGCAGACATATTATCCGACCGCGACGGGGCAACGCAAAGCCGCCGTCACCCGAAACATGCCTTGTCGGATCCCTCGGATTCACTCTCGGTACTTTTAGGCCGCTCAAGCACCGGTCACCGTCCTCGTCGAAACTCATCAATTATGACGAAAAGTTCGATAAGGCTCGAAGAGTTCGACGAAAAGCTCGGAACTAACTCATAGACACTGCCCACTGAGTTTCTCGCCGGATCTTCTGTGTGGGTCGCGATTCCGATCCGGTGGTAGACTCTGCGAAACACTGCTCTTACTAGGGCTAGTTTTAACTAATTCTCTCAGGTTGAGCCGGTGAGCTCACCTACCCGTCCGGGCGTAGCTGGTATAGTCCCTTAGGCTACCGGCGAATATGTAGGGAAAAAAGACAACTCAATGGCAGCGACTTGGTTGTGCCCCTGGCATTGTTGACGTCCATGAGCGACAGTAATCATTTACCATCAGGTGGGCTGTATGGTCGTCGGTCTACAAAGGCAATAAAAACAATTACGGTTTTTGGCTACGACGACTGCTTACCGCTTAGTCATCTAGATCGTGTTTGTCACGTTTGTAGTTGCCGGCGGCCACGTTAAGAGCGTGATCGTGTGGCACTGCTTTTTCGAAGAAGCGTTGTGACGTTATGTT
Source organism: Bombyx mori (assembly GCF_030269925.1). Lineage (NCBI taxonomy): Eukaryota > Metazoa > Arthropoda > Insecta > Lepidoptera > Bombycidae > Bombyx > Bombyx mori. The sequence goes on along the minus strand of NC_085116.1, from coordinate 8,486,927 downwards.
TAGACACTTACGCATTGAATCTAATTCTAGGTCGTAGTGAAGATCTACGTTCCTCACGCACCACGGTGCTTTGAGGGCTATTCTGCAACAACGGTATTGAATGACTTGTAGTGTGTTTATGCGAGTACAGGCCATAGGAGCGAACACTACACTTGCATAATTCATGACCAGAACGTATGCTAATTTCGTAGTTACCTTATTTCTAATGGACTACTTACTTCACTTGCAAATCATCGTACAGAGTCGTCAGAGTAGAAACGCGGCTCAGGCGCGCACCGCATTTATGTGGGGATAGGATGTCATCTCTCTGTGATGATGACGCCTAGATATTTGCACTTCAAGACCAACATTATGGGCTAGCTGAAGGGGGTCATTTGGTGAATGGCGTTGGTATTACCGCGCATACTACGGAGTGGGCGTTCCCGCCAAAAAGTTACTTTTTTTTGTAAATTATGAGCCATAGACTGTGTATCATAGACATATTTCACTTTTTGGGTTGTCTAATTGGAAAAGCAAAAGAAGCGTAGCTCCATACATATAGTCCTTTTAATTTTATACAAATCATAGCTAGGAATTTATGAACAGTTCACTTCTCCCGAGAGGCCACGTCCATCGATTTTACTCTATTTCCCCCTTCCTTTTTCAATTATTTTACCAAGACGGATACCACAAAACGAAAGAGAACGGATTGAACAGAAAATCAGTTGAAGCCTCGAAGTATTCTAGAATACGATTATTTCAATTCAATCTTTTAATTTTTAAAAGTAGTATAAATTAAATAACTTGATAAGTCCTGAAATAATTATCAAAAATAATAATTGGGAAGGAAGGAACCACGCTCTTAAAACGGTTAGGTATTGAAGGTTACAAATCAAGTTTAAGTATGGAGGTTGACTTCCTACTGGTAATTAACAAAGTACCTCCATGTCTAGGAACCAAGGTGGCGTCCTTGCTAACACGCACAGATTGAGTTATCTATCTTAGATATGATATTTGGTATAACATTATGTTTTCACCGGAAAGTATGTGAATCGAATGTCGTAGTTCATAACCTTGGTAAGCTATGTAGTTAAATGCTCCTTAAAACAAAAGATATTAATCGGCCAACGTAGCGTGTATCTGCTTTAATAAATAGGACAGTTTGCGGTCTGTGTTTAATATAGCAGCCGGTCTACTAATCGATTGGTAGTTTTATAAAACAGAGAGAATCGTGTAAGGCTTTATCCAGGAAAAAAAATACTTGGTTAATTCTTTCTGAATTATGTACTGAGCGCCGGTGAAACCGCTCGGCAAGTCTCGTACCAACTTAATAAATGTGTATACGTAAATGTAAATATACTTCAACTAAAAAGACATACTAGTATATTTAAAATAATTATTACCTGAATCCGAAGAGAAGATACATACTAAATAGATTAAGGCTGACCCTACAGTCGAAGGAGAAGATGATGATGATTTTGTTATTCAGGTCGTATTGGTCAGGAAATTACGCTAAAGGGATACAATTACTACATCGTTATTAATTAATTTTACGTTGAAAATTTCCACTACATAGAGAAATTGATACATATTAAGCTAATAAAAGTATATTAACTAATAAAAATATATTAAAAACTATTAAACGACTAGGCTAACAGTAGGTTCCTACAAAATGATGTAGGTAGCGTCTAATTTTCTAAAACATAATCTATGCACCTCACAGCTAGCGTCATCTGGAAAAAATTTACAGTTTATGGCAACACCAATCTGCAATTTCTTGAGCTAAATGTTGAGATTATGTTTAATTTTTTCTGGCTATGTAAAATACAAATAGTTAGCAATGTTTCTGTGAGTATTTCATGTATATCAACACGGAATCTTTTACATACAAAGTATCGAAAGTTTTTCGTATCTAATGGGAGTGTCGTTTAGATGCGCTGACCTTCGTTTTGATGCACAACTCACAACAAAGCATCAAATTGACGGCTGCCCCATTTTCACAACAATCTTAGGATTTGTTACTGGTTAATTATTAGTGAAAATCAATTACTATGATGAGGTTCCAAATGATAAACAGCAACCTGTTATGTGCCAAGTGTTACGTGAGTGGAAAGTAAAATGATAATGGAATCGGCGACTACGCAAACAATTTTGTACGGTGTGATTTGTCGTTCAGAACCACAGACTTTCTTTTTAACTTCTAGGAAAGTATTATTAAACCTGAGGAAATAAAATTGTTGGATCAAAATGAATGAGAGGGATATTCCCAGTGTCCCCATTACAACACTAGCAGGAGTAGCTAGTCTGACAGATTGTAAGTACTTTATTTTAAGTAAATACAGAATTTACATGTTAGCATAATTATATTATAAATACAAGATAATCATGATGATATAGATCATGAGCCCTTGGGTAGTTTAATTAAAATTCAAGCATAAACATAAGTTAAATTTGCCATCAAATATCCATGTAGTTATAAAATTGTAATTTTATAATGTTATCAATTTATCAAAAACATTTTTCGTAATTATGCACAATACATCAGTTAAATTAAATAATGTTTAGCATTAAATATCAAATGTCAGTTATTAATTAACTGTTACTTAATTCTTCTCTTTCACCAGACATAATTCAACAAACTTTAAAGTTACTGTCACAACTTGTATTAATACTTGAAAGTGATAATACCCATAGTATGAAGTGAATTATGAATTGGTTCATATGGATATTATGAAAGAGCAGTTTATTTTTCAACAAAGTTATTTGAGTCAAGTAATATTGGTGTCAGTCAACCAAAACTTTCATGTGCTTTCATAGTCTTGTTTAAGTCTTAATTATTGCTCTATACTCCTCCATACCAACTCCATTGTGTTTAGAATGTGCTGCTTTGAAATTAAATGAATAATTCTGATTCTAATTCTATCATTTCATTCTGAATCTATCACAATACCTGAGTGAGTAATAACAATGTTATCTAGAAATTATGTACGAGAAAATTAAATGTAAAATTAAAATCTCTCTAAATCGAGATTTCATTGATTTTGGAGTTGGGTTATAATTTTGTATTTTTAATACTTTCACTGCAACATTAGTTTATCTTTCTTTAATGCAAAAAGTGTGTCAAACGAGGTTCAACTAAGCTTATAAAATCTAACAGATTATTGTGGCCTAAAGCATAAGATACCATAGGCACTCATAGTTAGTGAAGTTATGATGCTGGTGTTTGGTTGGTAGTTTTATAATAAAATACTTATTTAACTCATGTTCGTAACTGACTTCTGTGATGAAAAAGTAACTTCACATACAAAAATCAAAATGCCAAAATTGCATAAAATAATTTGCATATTTATTATACAATTGAGACACACTTTAAAGTGGTTCCAACCAATCCAAACCAATCTTGAAGTGGTTGGAGGCATTTACATTATGTTCTCTGATAACCGCTTAAAACCAAGATCTTGATAATTACAAATATTTAAAAAAATCTATGTAATACATAGATTTACTCCGCAGATTTCCACTTGTTTGTCTTTCTTTGACTATGTTCAGGTAATAAACTCTAATTGCCAATAAGCTGCATTTCAGTATTTATACCCACATACAAGTGAATCTCCTTGTATTCCAGTATTAATTATCTTCTTATTGAAGCAGCAAAGCCATGTCAATCACTGCCAATCCCGTTTATAAGTTTTATAAAAATAAAAAGCAAAACTTATAATTACCATACTTCAGTAATAGCCATTTATACTTCTATACCAATATTATATATATTATATATTTATATATTTATATATAATTATAAAGAGGAAAGATTTGTTTGTTTGTTTGTATTGAATAGGCTCCAAAACTACTGAACCGATTTGAAAAATTCTTTCACTGTTTGGAACCTACACTATTCCCGAGTGACATAGGCTATAATCTCTTTTTTTTAAATTAGGGATCCTTACTAAAACTCCAATAATGTAAACCAAGGTGTACAAAATTACCCAAAATATTCTTTACATTGCATGCCCTGAGAAAACTTGATGATAGAATAATATAATGTACTACGAGTTTGTAGAACACATTATTATTTATAAAAAGTGTTGAGACCGCATGTCTAACTATTATATTTATGCCGCAATAAGTGTTCTTTTATTTAATAAAATAAAACAATGTCAAATATTGATGAAATTTTTGTTAAAGACCCGAGCGGAGCGGAAGCGGGCCGGCCGCTAGTCTATTATATGAAAGCACTGTGATGTGACATATTTTGTATTCATTGTTATCATTGTTAGATCCAGACCTTAGTCTTGTTGTCTTAAAAAATCTTTTTACTTAGCACTTTATGTATTTTCCATATCGTTTACATTCAAGACACAATTATTATATATTTTAAATTAAATGTTTAAAAAAGTTTATTATTTCCAATTTATTGTTATTATAGTTGTATTGTTTCAGTTGTGGGTATATATATTTATAAAACAGATTAGATACAGAACAGAACAGAAACAGATAGAAGTATTTGAAAATATTACTATTTATTATTAATAATATTAATATTATTAATATAATTATAGTAATATAGATGATTTTATCTGCTTAAATAATTATTTGAATCACTACACTTTGAAACTATTTTTAAAATAATCAAATTCATAAAAAATAAAATATTTATATATTAACTTAAACAAAACATGCAGAGTATATATTAAATGTTTTTTCAGTATTACCAGTGTTACCACTTCCAACACCTTTACCGTCAACATTAAATAACAAGTCGCAACTTTTCCACCCACTGGTGGCTGAAGAGGCAGCAAAATTATTGGCAACACGAGATAAAGATTTAGTTTCGCAGCTTCTTGAGTCACTAATGCAAACGTCTGTACGGAATATGTAAGAACAATTTTGAAACAATATTAAAATTTGTTAGATTCATATATATATGTGGGAAAATGTTAATTTTAATTCTAATTTTAATTTTGTGTTGAAATTTTCAGAGATTTAAAGGATGAAAGCATTCCAAATGCAGTTAGTCCTGCACCTCAACAACAATCTACACCTGAATTGTTGAAGGCAATTTTAAGCATAAATCCCAATGTATTTGATCAACAGCAACAAAATCATTGGAGTAACAATAGTATACACACATCAAAATTTAATGGGATATCTCCATCTCCATCATATAGTTATACACAACATAATGCAGTTCCCTCAAGCCCTTCGACATTAGGGACAGCAATTCACTCTGGGACCATTCCCAGTCAACAGTTGTTGGCTCCACCATGTCAGTCATCACCTCACGTAAACATGGGTTCCCCTCCATCCCAGGCCAGACCAGGTTCCCAACTTAATATCACTGGACAAAATAGTATATCCCCGATTTGGAGTAATGCAAATTCATCCAGTACATATCCGAGTCCGCAGTCCACAACTTGTTCGAATCCTCAAAATGGTGGATTCTACAATAGTATAGTTTCAGACAATAGAAATTTTGATACTAATATTAGTGATGAAAAAGATCCATTATCTATGTCACCAACAAATCAACCTGAACAACAAAGGTTACACATGCAAATGCAAGACAAAACTTTTGAACAAGGTAAACTAATATAACATTTTTTAACAATACTTTCTGTACACATTAAATATAATTTTGAACAAAACGTGACGTTTGACTATCTGGTTTTCAACAGCTGATGGTAACGTTATGACTGGCCAATCTCCAGCCCAAGCTAGTGTAGCGCCATCACCCTTACGACAAGAACCTCATGTGCCTCAGCCGTCAATGGGTGCACCTTATGCTCCCATACAACAAACACAAAACACTGCTACTGATAAGCAAGACAACAAAAACGCCAATGCAAACAACAGATATCCTGTAGTAAAACTTGGCCGTCTATCTGTAAGTATCCAACAGCAATAATAATTACAAACATGTGTTGTTCTGCAATTTTTTTATTAACATATAATTTTGCTAAATCATTTCAGGATGGAATTCTGAAAAAACACGACTTTTCTAATGATTCTCGATCCAGAAAAAATAGTGTTCTTGAATCGGATTCAGATGAAAACGCGCCGCTTAAACCAAAATCTAGTAATTGCACTCCCACTGTAGACAAGGAAAGGGAAGCCATAGATATTGCTAGAGAAAAAAATTGGGAAGCTGTTAAAAGGAAACATGAAGAAGCTAGTAAAAAAGAAGAAGCTGAGGCAGCTATAGGTGATATTTTATTTACAATGCAATTACAAAAATATACAGTGTGTATCATACATAACCTTTGTCAAAAAGTATGATAAGCGGAAATTATTTCTATATTAACTAAAACATTCAGTTAAATTCACATTATATTAAAGTTTTACGTGTTGTATTTTGCAAAATATGGGAGTTATCTAGAATCACATATCCATACATATTTTAGCTTTATACCGGTCACTCACATTCGCACGAATAAGCAAACCCGCAAGTGTAGGACGACATTTGCAAATGATTATGCAAAGTTTTCGCTGAATTCGTGGTTTTCCAAGCTGTGTCGGTTTTTTAACAAACATCAAAGCGCGCGAACCGCGATCCTTCGCGTAGTCTCCCACACATTCGTGTGACCAGTTGCGCCCAGGATTGCGAAGGCAACGGACGTTTCCCTATTTTCATAGATCGTGACGTCTACTGTGTAGCGTATCTTCATCAAAAGAAATCCCATAAAAACCCCATGGCTATTAATGATGTCTGGGAAAGAATTCAAAACTTTTCTCTTCAATGTTCTATTGACGAATTAAAAAGGAGGAGAAATTCGTGAAAAATTCGTAAACAAGTGTAGGAGGAAGCGCAAACGGGTTCGCAAATTGAATACCGAACCCATTTGCATAGCCGCTAAGTTTGCGAATGAATGTCTGACGGCCCTTCACATGCGCGCAAACATTCGTACAATGTACAAATGTTCGCCCGCATGTGAGTGGCCGCCATTAGAATAATCTCTTTACACTATCATATTTATACAGGTAATGTAAGAAAAAAAAGAGACGAATTTGATACTGTTTCACATTCTTATCGTGACTAAAAATGTTTCCATTACAATTTGTGTTTTTTTCCAGTGCGACCCAAACTAAGAAAAGTCGAAAGACGATTAGTACCTGTTTTAGAAATGTTGTCAGTAGATGAATTAATGGAAACAAACACGTATCAACGATTCAATAAATTAATTGAATCGGTATTTGAAACCATTGATGATGATGTAATTATAACAGAAGAAATGGGTAAGTGATTTCTTTGCTGTAATTATACTCTTTTACTCTCACATTAATTAGCACATGTGCACTTAACAAAATGCATTAATAATACAATTTCAATAATCTCAGTCGCCACATATTCGAAATTATTTGTAGTCGTCGTGGCCTAAAGGATAAGACGTCCGGTGCATTCGTGTTGAAGGGATGCAACGGTGTTCGAATCCCGTAGGCGGGTACCAATTTTTCTAATGAAATCGTACTCAACAAATTGTCACGATTGACTTCCACGGTGAAGGAATAACATCGTGTAATAAAAATCAAACCCGCAAAACTATAATTTGCGTAATTACTGGTGGTAGGACCACTTGTGAGTCCGCCCGGCTAGGTACCACCGCCTGGCTATATCTGCCGTGAAGCAGTAATGCGTTTCGGTTTGAAGAGTGGGGCAACCGTTGTAACTTTACTGAGACCTTAGAACTTGTATCTCAAGGTGGGTGGCGCGCTTACGTTGCAAATGTCTATGGGCTCCAGTAACCACTTAACACCAGGTGGGCTGTGAGCTCGTCCACCAATTTAAGCAAAAAAACAAAAAAATTACAACAGTAAAAATTTGGAATACAGAAATCATAAAATTTTTATCATTTTTTCGAGTTCACTTTTAAATTGTAAACAGACAGCCGTTTTACGCAACTGATTCATAAACTTCGTAATTTTTGCTGAATTTAAGTTCACTTTTTCTTTTCATCTGTTTCACCTATTTCATACTTTTAGTGAGCTGGGAACCAGTTACATTTCGTCGTTTTATATTCAACAACATACCATCCCTACTGTATTCCTAGTTTCTTTCAGAGAATTGACTCGAGATATGTAATAATATTTTAATATTTTAAGAGGGTACTGATATCCCAGAAGAATTACTGCTGCCACGGTATCAACTTCAGGAACTGTGTTCGGAGGCAGCAAAATTGAAAAACCTTGGTGCTATGGAAGCAATACCTTCAGACAGATTAGTTCGCCTATTGAATATATTAGAAAAAAATATAAGAGCGTCAGAGAAAATGTCATTGTTGGGCGATCCTGTAAGTAATTTGCTAGATTTTCTTTACATTTTATTAATCATTTTGTTATAGTTTCATTTTATATGATTCTTACCAATAATGTTTGCTTCACAGGAAGACAGTGAAGAAATGCGGCAGATATGGATAGAATCAGCTTTAGAAAGAGTGATGTGTGCGTCAGATGCATGTCTCACGTCTTTGTACATAATGACATCCCCGAGCATGCCGAAACGAATATTTTTAGAAGACGTTATAGATAGAATTATTATGTTCATTAAATTCCAATTAAACAATACCATTTACTGTGTATATGATCCTGTATATAGTATTCAGACGACATCTAAAAGGAAAGGTAAATAATGATGGATTTCCTTACAAATAATTTAATATGGCCTGAAACCAAATTTTTACTGTTATAACACATTCACTGTTGAATGAATATTAAGACCGTTCACACCACAAGTAATAGCGCATAAGTGAATATGTTGTCAGTTAATTCAATTGTTTTTAAATTTCTCACTTTGTTTTTGAGATTTATAAATTAGTATTTTCTTTGGTTTTTGCAATTTGGAATAGCTAGGAAGACAACACTATTGTTGGAGAATGTATCCGTAATATAACAGACAAAACAGTTTGGACTAAGATCTTAAACAGTGCAAATGTTAATTAGAAACAATAACAAATAAATAATAGATACGAAACTATAAGTTGAAAAAGCATCAATGCTGTGAATAATAATTGTACCGTTGAAAATTTCCAGTGGACGGCCGCAAGCGTCGCGGCGGCGGGGCGGGGCTCGCGACGCGTCGCTGCGGCGGCTCCACGCGCGCCGTCAAGGAGCTGTACACGCACGCGCACGAGAGCGTCACGCTGCTCGCGGAACTGTTCGCGGCGCACCACCTCACCGACACCACGGTGCTGCACGCCTCCACTGTTGGCGTCTCGCCCTTCTTCGTAGAGAACGTCAGCGAGCTGCAGCTGTCGGCGTTGAAACTCGTCACGACGGTCAGTGTACATTACACACCTCCCACACTTACTGGTGGTAGGACCGCTTGAGAGTCCGCGCGGGTAGGTCCATCACCCTGCTTAGTTCTGCCGTGATGCAGTAATGCGTTTCGGTTTGAAGGGTGGTTGTAACTATACCTGAGACCTTAGAACTTATGTCTCAAGGTGGGTGGCGTATTTACGTTATAGATGTTTATGAGCTCCAGTAACCACTTAACACCAGGTGGGCTGTGAGCTTGTCCACCCATCTAAGCAATAAAAATAAAAACACTTGATTGCAATCATCATAATAATTATTATTCTTATTAACATCCTCTGTATTAACTTTTTATAACTTTGGACGTTAAATATTCCATACTTTTGACCATTAAATTAAACACCATGCTGATCACGTAATTCTTGTTTTTAAAGTATTTGAATATTTTTAATCATAGTAAATCTCTTACATTGCTATAGAGCGAAGTGTCCATATAAAAAAAAGCTAGTTCAGCTAGATACAAAAGTGTATTTTTATCATTTTTTAGATATAATTTATTGTTTGCAGTTTTGAAAGTATGTTATGTCAATAGATTTTGTCATTCAATATCAGTTAAATTAGTTGACATTTTTAATATTCACGGCCTATCTCGTGGTTAAGTGATTACCATAATCTTGAGTCACCACAACAAGAATGCCATCACCTACCTTGAAAATTTGGATCTAAGACGTGTGGTATACTATCCACTATTGAGTCCGGACTGACAACTAGTTTGTGCAGCATAGGGAGCAGCAGCAAGATGGTGATAACTACCCCTGCGAGCTCACAAGTTGCTCTACCGAAACTCTAACAGTTTATAGTTTCTTCCACGTAAAACTTATTTTATATTCACATCACTAATTTTACTTTTCTAGATATTTACAAAATATGAACAACATCGACGTCTCTTACTGGAAGATATATTGGCATCGATAGCCCGTATACCCAGTTCAAAACACAATTTGCGTTCCTTTCAACTAAATGCTGATCAACATATTCAAATGCTCACGGCGCTTGTCTTACAACTTGTACAATGTGTCGTCACTCTGCCAGAGACGCTTTGTAAATCTAATGAGAAAGACAAGGAACATTCAGAGTCTTCTGATAGTAAAAAAGTAAGTTCCTAGATTTTATGATTCACTATAGCAAGACTATATATATTGTAACAAATATAGGCCTATTGTTTTTAATTCTAAATCTTGTTTGCCTATGATTATGATCAGTCTAACCACATAGAAAAGCTTTACTTATTAAATTTATAGGATAGTTCATTAAATCTCAAAACAATTTTTTTATTGGTTTATTTATATGCAACACGAAAATGCGTAATGAAACGCTGCAACCCAATTAATCTGTTTTATTTTCAGCCTGTAGATAAAGACCTGCTCATCATCTCAAAGTACGAAGCGGCAATAAGCGTAGGTGGCACATTCCTAACGTCATTCCTAAACAAATGTCGGAGTCGTTCCGAAGAGGTGGACTTCAGGCCGCTGTTTGAAAATTTCGTACACGACCTCTTGACGACTGTTAACAAACCCGAGTGGCCCGCGACGGAACTACTGCTCAGCTTACTCGGAACCATGTTGGCAAGTCAATTTTATTGTATTAAATCGAATTTGTGTTCACTACTGACAATATTAATAAAATCCATATAAAACAAATATTTATGTACAGTAGACGCGCGAATTCATCTCCATCCTGAGGAAAGCGGTAGTGCTGTAACCTAGTTAATTATGGTAATGTCGATAATAACTACCGATTTAGTCAACAGCTGTCAATTTGGCTTAATGTAACTTAAGATAATTTTGCAATTTATGAAATAAAATAAATGTGTTATTAATTACTTGGTTATTTCTAATAGAGAAAAATATTTTTTTAATTCCAATTCAATCACTATCAAATGAAAAGACAACCAACAGATCAGAGTCGGAATCAGTTTGTATCTTTTTTCAGTAGGTTTTTTTCTATCTGAACTTGTTGGAAGCGGAGTAGTCATGGCTAAATAACGCAATAGCGTTAGCGTAAATTTTGATATCGATAAGCGCGCGTCACAACCGTCAAGGACAACACTCGACGTCAGACAAACGCGGGAAGGCGGGTGAATGTGGGGCGAGCTGTCCCCCGCGCGTCGCCTCTGGCCCCGATAGACATGAAGTCACGCGCATATGCATTTTAAGGTTTAGCTCACACTGTAAAATAAAGAGCATTTTTAAAATAGCGCGGGTGGGCTCTGAAAAAACAATTAAAGGACGGAGCCCATAATAGTCTCATTATTTGGCAGGTGAAGTACATGTCGGACAAATCTATGGAGATGTCCGTTCGCGTGGCGTCGCTGGAGTACCTCGGGCTGGTAGCGGCGCGTCTGCGCAGGGACAGCGTGCACTCGCGCGGCAAGCTCGCCGCCATGGACGCTGTCGTGAGGGACATCCGCGCCGAGGAAGAGAAGGACGGCACCCACGGACAGGTATTCGCCTTCTATCCTCTATTACATCTCTAGCTCATCGCCAATGGGCACAATTCTCATACATGTAACTATTCCGATCGCTTAGAACGTGACGTCCGGCCTCGACGAGGACGAAGAGAGAACGGAATTCCTGCAGCGGGTCCTGCTGGATTATCTCGCGATAAACGGGCAGAAGGATCAAGCTTGGAATTGCGCTCGACATTTTTATATCACGCAGTGGTACAGGGATATGGTGGTTCAGCCGAAGAATACATCGCCGACAAAAAAGCCTAAAAATAAATCTAAGAAGCGTCATAGAGAACTTTCTAGCGAGGAGGAATCCGACGCTGACGAAGACAGTGATGGAGGCCTGAAGGACTCTAAATCGGATCGAAAGCATATCGCGAGTGCTATCGATTCGGCAGAAAAATTCAAAACAATAGAACGAAGAAAGAATTTCTTTATAGAAAAAATTAGGCCATTCCGGTACCAGGGTGGCACCCAAGTGCAGGTGATGCAATCGTACATAGATTATAGTGGAGCTGAACTTATTTCGCAATATCTAGCTTCAAAAAGGTCTTTCTCGCAAAGTTTTGATCGGTATTTGCGAAAAATTCTTGTTATACTGTGCGAAAATACGATCGCCATACGAACGAAGGCGATGAAATGCTTGGCGATGATAGTCGAAGCAGATCCGTCCGTATTGGCGAGGCCCGATATGCAGATCGGAGTGAACCGATCGTTCCTCGACCAATCCACGGCAGTGCGGGAAGCTGCCGTCGATCTCGTTGGAAAATTCGTCTTGAGCAGACACGATCTTATCGACAAGTATTACTCTATGCTCTCAAACAGAATATTGGTAAGTTTCTAATTTAATAAAACTACAGAAAGAATGTATGAATGTTTGTCACTGCTTTTATTAATTGTAAATGTACGTTTTCAGGATACTGGCGTATCAGTAAGGAAACGTGTAATTAAAATTTTAAAAGACATCTGTATAGAATGCCCCGAGTTTCCTAAAATACCCGAGATATGTGTAAAAATGATCAGACGAGTAAATGACGAGGAAGGTATCAGGAAACTGGTTATGGAAGTATTTCAGAACATGTGGTTCAGTCCATGCCTAAACACCAGCCGGCCGGGAGCCCTCGACATGACGGCGGCGGCCGCCGACCCTCTCACCAGGAAAGTACTGAACATCACGGACGTTGTTATTTCGTCCAGAGACATCGGTCTCGAATGGTTTCAGCAATTACTTATGAGCGTAAGTATTTTTAATAATTCAATAAATTTTACTTTCAGCAATGATTTCTTACATCCATCTAAATTCCAATTTTTTTTTAGTTATTCAAACCTAAAGAAGATAAAGATGATTCCACTAAAATAATTTATCAACCGCCTAAATCGCTGCTAGTAGCTTGTCAACAAATAGTCGACTGTCTTGTAGAGAGCTTACTACAGTTGGAAGAGACTAGTTCAGAAGGTGAGATTGAACAAAGAAAAAATACATATCAAATAAATTCAAAACTGTGATTACTAATAATCTATTGGATCTTTTCAGGTTCCAGTTCACCACAAAGAATTTTAGCGTGTCTCTCAACTTTGCATTTATTTGCAAAAATCAGACCGCAGCTGCTTGTTAACCATGCCTTAACTTTGCAACCGTATCTCAGTTTGAAATGTCAGGTGAGCTTACTTATATACACAGCTCATATATATGTTTAACTCTATTATCGTATTAAGGGACAATAACAGAGTTGATCTGATATTATGAAATTTACCAATGAAATATCAAACAACTTTTAAGAGAAGCTAGTGCCGTCTCAATTACTGAATTTAAAACAGTTATTGTTATTTAAAGTGAATGTCAATACATGAACTTTTTTAATTTAATTTACTTTCTTATATTTTTTGTGTTCACAAGATGAACGATGGCATTCACATTGTGGTGTGAAGGGTTGGGGCAACTGTTTAAGGTCAGATCGAGGTCTCATCATAACTTTGTAGTCTTCGTATAGCTATGACGCTCCGGCGATAGTGTTTTTTTATTATTATTACTTAGATTGGTGAACGAGCTCACAGCCCATCTGGTGTGAAGTGGTTACTGGAGCCCATAGACATCTACAACGCAAATGCGGGTGGGTACCCGCGCGGACTCACAACAGGTCCTACCACCAGTAATTACGTAAATTATACTTTTTCGGGTTTGATTTTTATTATACGATGTTATTCCTTCACCGTGGAAGTGAATCCTGAACATTTGTTGAGTACGTATTTCATTAGAAAAATTGGTACCCGCCTGAGATTGAGTGTATGTACTTGAATGAAATGAAGAAAATATATACTTATATATGAATGACTTTCGCAGTGAAGGAATAGCCACAGTACGACCGCAGTTTTTATAAATTTGAATAATTACTATTAGCAGGACATATTGTAGCCCGCTCCAGTAGGTTGCACCCGCCCACGCAATACATTCACAGGCTCCAAAGGTGATCCGATAATTCCGTTTTAGAATCAACACGAGCAGCAAATAATGTCGACAGTGGCGTCCACTCTTGAACTAGTCGTACCGCTAATGGAACACCCGAGTGAAGTATTCCTGGCTCAGTTGGAAGAAGATGCCGTTAAACTTATTCTGCAGCGTGGTCAACACGTCATCGCTTCGTGCATAGCCTGCTTAGCAGCTATAGTCAACAATCTCACGCATAATTATAAACTAATTAGGGATGTATTTAATAAATATCACGGTAAGATATAATTTTTTTAAATTGAATTAATATTTTAAATATATTCAATTATCCGAGTGAAAATATTTTGTTTATAGGGGTCCTACTCCAATGGAAAAGCAGCTGGCAGCGAAATCCCGAAATGACACGTTCATCACATTCGAGACCTCATTTTCGTCGTGCACTTTTCATCGTGGGCTTATTACTCAGATACTTTGACTTTACGGACGTCAAAGTCATTGATGGTCTTCCAGTGAGTATAGCATTACTTTAACGGACATAAAAAAGTTAAGCTAGTCTTAACTAGTGTTCGCACACAATGATGATCGAAATCAGACCGTAATTGACACCTCAGGATTTATGTTCATTTTACGTAATAATATTTTTTTGAATCGAATGATGCTACGGTGCCGGTGTTCGAATTCTGCAGGCAGGTACCAATTTTTCTAGTGTAATACGTACTTAACAAAAGTTCACGAATGACTTCCACGGTGAAAGAACAATCGTGTAATTAAAATCAAATTAAAATTATATTTTGCATAATTAATGGTGTTAGAGCGTCTTGTGAGCCCGTGCGGGTAGGTACCACCACCCAGCCTATTTCTGCTGTGTATTTCAAAACAGTATTGCGTTTTTGCTTAATGGCTGCGACAGTCGTTGTGCTACAAAACTGAGGCTTAGAACTCATGTCTTAAAGTGGGTGGCTACGTTGCGTTGTTGATGTCTATGTGCTCCGGTAACTACTTAACACCAAGTGTGCCGCAAGCTCGTCCACCCATCTAAAAAGAAAATAATTACTACTACTTTTAGGGCTTAATGTCGCGTTTATTATTGTCCCATTATTTCTGACGTTCC
The DNA here is from genome assembly GCF_030269925.1 of Bombyx mori. Taxonomy (NCBI): domain Eukaryota; kingdom Metazoa; phylum Arthropoda; class Insecta; order Lepidoptera; family Bombycidae; genus Bombyx; species Bombyx mori. The sequence continues at coordinate 8,471,636 of NC_085116.1, read as the reverse complement.
GTAAATCTATGTGTATATTAATGCCAATATACCTGTAATTAAAACGTCATATAAACAACAGTATATATCAGTATATATTAAAAGTTTGTAATTTTTATTATTATTTTTAGAACGACATAAAAGAACAGGTTTATTCAACGCTGATGTTTTTTGTGGGTTTGGAAGATGAGGACTTCGTCTCACATACTCTTAAAGCCCTGGGTTCAGTGTGCGTACGGCATTACGAATTCATGTTACGCCCTGAACTCAAAGAATTCTACCATCAACTACTGACCTCAGATTTAGCTCCGATAGAAATGAAAGTGGACGTATTGAGGAACATTGAAATGTACTTACAAGAGGAAGAGCAAAGAATGATAAGGCAAGATAAAGAGTGTAAGTAAGAGCTGTCTTGTAATCTCCCGTAAAAAAACCATTTTAGGATGCTTAATATAATCAGTTGGACTAAGATTTTTAATTTATAAAATTATCTACCGTTATAAAACATGTTCATCCCATTTGTACGTATTAGGGACCAGACAGTTCTTATTTTTTCGAATTCCCACACAAGCTTAACTAACCGCGGCTGAATGCAACTACATTAAACGTGACGTCATTTGGGTCAAAATAATACGACGACCTATACATAGAATAACGATAAGCCGACATATAGGCAACTGCTATCTGTTTCTGTTGATGTGGTTTACTGATCCTTATAAAATTACTGAGCCATAATATATTCACTAAAATACAGCGGATATCCACATTTGACATTGTGTGTTTTAATTATTAAAAAAAGTATTAGAATTATGAACGTTTATGTTGTAAAATTAATATAAATCATTTTAGTTACGCAAACAAATTTTTTTTTTGATAAACTTTTTAATCTGCTCAACGTCCTATCATACTCTGTAAACTGTTTTGTAACTGGTATCCATTTGCCTATTACTGGAGTAAAAACTAGTGTGAACTCGCACAGATAAGAATCGTTGGTCCGTTTCTATCAACATAAAGGAATCATACCTTTGATCAATTGAACTATGACTACTATAATGTCCATCTTGATAACATGGAAGTTAAAATAAATATTTTTGAATTCAGGGTCAACAAGATCAAAACATGAGAATCTCAAAGAGATGGGTGACGTATCATCGGGCATGGCGTCGACGGTGATCCAGTTGTACCTAAAAGAAATCCTCGGCTCGTCCATACATCACAGTACGGTCGTGCGGTCCGCCGCCATGAAGGTTGTACAGCTCGTCTTGGCGCAGGGGCTCGTGCATCCTGTACAGGTAACGAACACTTCACATGCAAGAACTGTGATAAATTATTAACATTATATTTTTGCACACATTTATAACACACTAGCGGCCCGCTCCGGCTCCGCTCGGGTCTTTAACAAAAATTAAAGATTAAACAAAAGAACACTTATTGTGGCATAATTATAATAGATAGACATATGCTGTCGCGACAGTTTTTGTAAATAATAATGTGTTCTACAAAGTTGTAGTACATTATTCTATCACCAATAGTTTTCGCAGGGCACGCGATGTAAATAATATTTTAGGTAATTTTTTTACACCTAGGGTTACATTATTGGAGTTTTAGTAAGGATCCCTAATTTTTTTCGAAAAATATTATAGCCTATGTCACTCGGGAATAATGTAGCTTCCAAACAGTGAAAGAATTTTTCAAATCGGTTCAGTAGTTTCGAAGCCTATTCAATACAAACAAACAAACAAATCTTTCCTCTTTATTATATTAGTATTATATAATATTTATAATATTTATTATATAATATTAGTATAGATATTATTGCAACTGCCTGTTGATCAGAAGGTATGTGGATAAGTCTATATGACCCGATCTCAACACCAGTGCATTAAAAGTTATTATCCCACTTTCTTTTCTAACCCAAACCTAATACAGCCCGATTCTTCTGGAATGATGTTATTACCTAATGTTGGCAGCTAATAAACATTAAAATGTCGACCACATTCCATGGGACAAAAAAAAAACTATGTCAGTATGATCATGGTCAATTGAAATTTGTCTCAGAACAACGCTGTATCTATTCGATTACTAGTACATCATGTGGTCACATCATGGTCCAAAAATCACCGCCGTCCCTTTTTTCTATATTCAAAATTGAGTGTGAATATTTATGTCCCAAGAATATATCGACAACTCACTGGACAATCGCCATCGGCTTAAACTGGTGATTGGGCGTATTGTTAGCCCGCACTCATTTTGCTTTGATGAGTGAACGCGCTGACGGCTTCCGGTGTTATGTGGTTATCGTAGCCAACAGACATCAAACTGAAAACCGCCCTGAATGTTAGACATGAGGTCAAAGACCTAATTGTGTTTTATAACGGTGGTCCTACTATTCTAATGGCGGCTGTACTTACCCATGCGGGCTTATAATACGCCCTCCCACTAATGAATATTTATATAATAGTGATATAAGGAACAGTCTATTCAACGTGATTTTTATCTTATGAGACTACGGTAATGTATTTACGAATTTTCAGTCTTTAAATAAAAAATCTTTTTACAGATTGTACCATACTTAATAAGCATGAGCACGGACTTAGAGGTAACAGTGTCACACACAGCGGACAAAAATCTTCAGGAAATAGATAAAAAATATCCCGGTTTCATCCACATGAAAGCGCAACTAGGAATCAAACTATCATACCAGTTACAAAAAACTTTGCAGTCGAACAGCAGAGAAAAAAACGTCATAAGGGGATTTAGGTAACATTTCTATTCTGTGACCATTTCAATGGTATTGATTGTATAGATGAATCATCTTATTCTCATCTCCAATCTAAAATATCCATACAAACAAATTAATAATGATTTCAATAACCACATTCATATTATAATTGTATTCACACAATTAAAATACTACTAAGAGTTCCAACTCTTAAGATTATGAAAAAACATATACAAGTATAAGGGCCGAGTCACACCGGAATGGCAGCGGCTGGCAGCGTCGCGGCAAGCACTTTCAGTGTGAAATAATTTTAAACTTTATCTATATACTTAAGATCAGTATCGCTTGAAAAGCCTGAAAAGGCTCGAATTTTCAGCAACCGTATAATTTACAATTATTGAATAGCCAATAAGCAATTTAAAGCTTAATTTATGCTTTTAATGATATTGTATTATATCGTGCTTTATATTTTAGGAAAAAAGAACTAGATGATCTACCCACTGCCCTTAACGGGTTTTTATATTCACTATTGAGGAACACAAGGCCGCAGAGACGAGCTTTAATTTTGTCATTACTAAAACAGTTTGACGATGTGTCGGTAAGTAAACTTATCTAAATTGAAACCACTTTCTATGTATATATCATTATGTAAACCGTATCTTAAGTGCCGATGATAAGAAATGTTGTAAATCCACACCAAATTCGTATATTGTGATGCCGTCATATGCCATAGTTGGGTTATAAGGTCGAGGTTGTATTGTATCGTAGTGAAATTTCAACCTTATAGACTCGAGTTGGGCGACACATCGTGATGTCTATGGGCTCTATCAACAGCTTAACCCCAATTGGACAGTGGATCATCACGAATGCAATATTATAAAATTTCAACTATAAGTATACAGTTTTAATTTTCTTTGTTTTAACAATTTCGTAAACCTTTTTCTTTTCTTTTCAGACTGCTCCATTAGATCAGATGCTGTACCTGGCCGATAATTTAAGTTACTTTCCATATCAAGTACAAGATGAACCATTGTTCATAATACATCATATAGATATCATAATTTCAACGTCAGGGTCAAATTTATTACAGCTTTTTCGTGAGGTATGCACTGTTGAGTATTAATTTGTCGATAAACGTTATATACAAACACTAACTATTGCCATCTCGCTTTCTTTACCTATTTCATTATACTCTACATTAGCGAACCCGACAGGCTTTTTATAAAATAATAATTAAAAAAACATTTTGCAGTGAATTGAATTGCGAATCTAAACAATTCTCGAATCCACTTGAACACATACAAAAAATTCTTAAAATCGATCTTTAGCTCTTTAGGAAGAGTTCAGTCACGTACACACGCACAGAAGAGTTATAAATATAACTTAGACAAATAGATAAAATGTTTTTGATACCACTACGTTTATCATTATCTTCATAAGATCATCGTTATCTTTTTAAGAATATATTTTAAAAGTCATATTATCGTTGCAGGGCTTAATAAAATCCAATGCAGGAGAGAAAGGTACCGCGGAGGAAGAGGAGGAGGAGGAAGAAGAAGACGCAGAGGCGTTGGAGGCGCGGGTACCGGACAACACGCGCGCGCTGCGGGACGCCATGCGCCAGGCGCGCGGCTGTCTCCTGCTGCTCGTACTCAAACAGCACCTCAAGCAACTCTATGGATTCACAGATGCGTTAGTATTTTCATCGACCTACAAACGAGCATAATTAGAACTGTATATAAGAGCTTTCGGAACGAATACCCCATACACAAGACGAATATAAGCCTCCATCTTGAGACATTAGATTCCAGCTTTTTTTTTTATTGCCCTTGTAGGCAGACGAGCATACGGCCCACCTGATGGTGAGTGGTTACCATCGCCCATGGACTTCAGCAATGCCAGGGGCAGAGCCAAGCCGCTGCCTACCGCTTAATACTATATACTTATTAAATAGCAGATCGGAAGCATGTTTGCGTCACAACAAAAATAAGTCGGATTGTCGGATAATTTGAAAGAAGTCGTTCATATCATCGTCATCATCATCATCATCATCATCAGCCCACAGTCGTCCACTGCTCAACGTAGGCCTCTCCCAACCTGTACCTGTTTATGAGATTTGGACCCCGATAACTCATATCACTTGATACTAGTACATTTGGCTTTTTATCTACTAAATTCCTCCTCGATCGCTCATTGCTGAACATCGTGATGCGCCCGCCTGTGACTTTTTTTTGTAATTTGTAGCCACTTATGTCGGTCAGTGGCACAGTAAAGTGCGTGGCTCAGTCTCATGTCCAGATACTCGGACACTTGGTCACTCCATCTTTTTCGCCTCCGACCTCTGGATCGTCTTCCATCCACTTTATCTGTCTACTAGATTAAGACTGCATAAATGTAATAACATTTAAAATTCACAGTAAAATCAATCAATATTCTCCATCGGAGAGTGTGAAAGTATACGAGAAGGCGGTGTCTCGACGGCACGCGCCAATATTCGAGCCCAAGGCCACGATCTTGCAGCTGCAGGAAGACGAGTGTGAAGACGAACTCGACAGACGCGGCCGCCGTAGACTCATCAACGATTACCTCGAAGTGAGTACAGGTCTTTTAGGAAACTTTAAAATTACATATAGATCACTACATAGTATAAAACAAAGTCGCTTTCTTTGTCCCTATTTTTTTTTATTGCTTAGATGATTGGACGAGCTCACAGCCCACCTGGTGTAAAGTGGTTACTGGAGCCCATAGACATCTACAACGTAAATGCGCCACCCATCTTCAGATGTAAGTTCTAAGATCTCAGTATAGTTACAACGGCTGCCCCACCCTTCAAACCGAAACGCATTACTGCTTCACGGCAGAAATAGACAGGGTGGTGGTACCTACCCGCGCGGACTCACAAGAGTTCTTACCACCAGTAAAAAATCCCTATGTATGCGTAAATCTTTAAAACTACGCAACGGATTTTGATGCGGTTTTTTTAACAGATTGAGTGATTGAAAAGGAAGGTTTATATGTATAATAATATCCATTAAGTAGTGGAGAAATCAATAATAAATTACAGTTTCCGAAGCGAAGCGAGGGCGGGTCGCTAGTATACAATATACATTGATGAAGCTACCACAAAATTATTCACGCGTCTCATTATTGTTGTGAACGTTAAAGTACGCGTCACTTAAAAAGAACGCTGGCGGTCAAGCTGCGCACTAGGCTATTTATCGATGTATTTGGTGGTATGAGGTGCGGCGCGGGGCGGGCGGGTCACCTGCCGCATGCTTGCCGGTGTGCTATTGGTTCGTCAGTCGACCTTTGCTTTCCGCGCTAGGTTCACGTCACGTTCGTTCTCAAAATACTATCGCGCACATAAGTTTTAATTACAAAATGGTTTTACATAGAAAAGTGAGAAAAATTATTTATGACGTATATTGTTTTATGAAGAAAGAGGCTGATAATAATGCAGTTGATATTTTGAAATAATGCATGAAACGGGCCGCAGTGGCAACAAAATGTTCCGAGTCTAATTTAAATTAGACTCGGAACCGTTCCGTACCTCAATAGGAAAAAAACGGAACCCTTTGATCACTTTGTTGTCTGTCCGTCCGTCCGTCCGTCTGTCTGTCTGTCTGTCTGTCTGTTCGTATTCAGATTAAACATTATACGCAGAAATTAAACATGTTTTTAATTATATTTCATAAAATTCTATCTAATATATTATTTTTATTGTACCTAGCATGTACGATCTTACCACCGTATAATTTTATTATAGTTAAGGAATGCCGACCACCAACAGTACCAGAACGTCATGCTTACTCGCGACGCGATCCACTTTTTGCCGCGTGACAACAAATAATATAATATGAATTTAATTACAGTCAAGAGAGTGCATCACTAACTATCGTACAATTCACATCAAGAGAAATTATCATCTTTATAACTTTACCTAAACTTTAACTTTGTATCTTTAACTTTAACTTTCATAAACTACTTTAATTTCAAACTTATGATATATTTCTACGCTCTCCTGTAACATGTAACTGCATACAGCTACAAGAGTACAGAACTACTAAACTGTACATACCAATAACCAATATACGAAGCCGCGAGCGAAAGATTACTTCAAAAATAAAACAAAAGTACTTAGTATTTTCGTGCGCGAGTGTAACCATGCGCAAACACACCCCCTCCAGTTTCTTCCAGCGTTCTTTTTACGCGACGCGCGCTATACTATGGCGTAGCTTTGAGTATAATTTAGAGATGATTCCTAATTGAAGTGCAATGCAAGAGTGTTATCAAGAATATTATTAATAATAACTTTTATTTTGGTAAAAAAAAGAAAGGAATCTTGACACATTAAACTTATAAATAACGAAATAGTGTTAAATATTTCAACTAAATTGATGTATTATGAGTCTTCTGTCTTCTGTCGATCAATTTAGTTGCACTCAAGCTGCATTATTATTATTATGAGTATGACATACCTGTTCGTTACACAAATGTTATCATAATGTGGGAATCGACTTTCGGCCAAACAGTGAGAGGCCCAAATTACTGCACTGCCGAATCGGTCAAAGTATTTAGTATAACATATTAGTATGCCTTATTTTAGCACAAGTACCACAAGCGCATTTCGGTTTGACTGTGCAGCTGTGGGAGCAATTGTTTCAACTTCTCTAATCTAAAGTTGCTTTTTCTTGGCTAATTATAGTGGAAGTCATGACTATTAATTTTCCACTTCAAACGAAGTATCTCCGTTTATTATTTCAAATAATCTAAATTTTAAGACAGATTTAGTTATAAAAAGTGTGTAATGCTACTTTTAGCGAAAATAAATGAACAAACGAAATTGAAATCTACAATTTGTATTTACAGTTGAAGCAGCTAATGCTGAAGTTCGACCCAGAAGAGGAGGACGAAGAAGAGAGTGCGGCGGGCGGCGGTGCCCCTCCCCCTCCCCCTACCTAGCGTCCCCTTCCCTCTGCCCCTCCCGCGCCCCTAGACTGACCGCTCCGCCGACCGACCGCCGCGTTACTTCGATCGGTTTATTTATTAGCGCTCGAGAGCCGGACGAGAGCCGCCTTGTACAGTGTCCGGCGACTCCCGCCCCGCGCCCTCGATGCGCCCGCGACGATTACGACGTCTTTGTACAACTTATATTTGATAAACTCTTGTTTTTTTTTTATTATTATTTTATTTTATTGAAAAGTCTTGTGTGTAGATAATTTTTTTATGGAGAATATAAAGTGTATGTATGTACCTACTCTGTTTTGCGTTTCCGTGTGCCGTGCCGGTGAACGGCCTAAATTGTCACCGGTGCGGCGGTCGGTGCGTCCGTGTGTCCGATCGACCGACATCTGTTAAGATTTTTACTTATAGTTTTTTTTTTTTGCATAAGAGAGAGGGTACCCGTTGCAATGATTTGCATTTCTTATAATGATAATTATAATATAAAAAAAATATTGTAAATAAATCGATATAACATTAAAGTTACGAAGTTAGATTTTTAATAGATTTTTTTTTTTATATTTACAAACCCACACTCACAAAACAATATACGAATAATATAATTGATTACATTAATATCACGGCTTGCTCTTTATTTTTCGTTCGTCCGAAATAGCAAACTTGTTGCAGAGGAAGAAAATTAGTGTTTCAGGTGTGGGGTTCACTTTTCCTTCAGCGATGAGTCGCCGCAAGTTCCGTATGCGTTGCTTATGAGGGTACTCGCGAGACTTGGGCTGAGACTGTAACAAATACATGATATATAAAGTTAAAATTAAATACTAAGTTCCAGATCACAACACAGTCTCCTTAATGTCTATATTTGTTGTGGGCACTTGAAGAAAGCTTTCTTCTAAACAAGAAAAATAGGTGTACTACGCATTTATTTACTGGTGGTAGGACCTCTTGTGAGTCCGCGCAGGTAGGTACCACCACCCCGTCTATTTCTGCCGTGAAGCAGTAATGCGTTTCGGTTTGAAGGGTGGGGCAGCCGTTGTAACTATGCTGATACCTTAGAACTTATATCTCAAGGTGGGTGGCCCATTTACGTCGTAGATGTCTATGGGCTCCAGTAACCACTTAACATCAGGTGGGCTGTGAACTCGTCCACCCATCTAAGCAATAAAAAAATTTACTAAGTTTATCTTTACCTTTTATTACATGATAAATATGAATGTAAGAATTTCTCACACTTTTTAGTTTGAATTTAAGAGTTGCAACTCTTTAGAAATATAATCCCAGAGGCTTTAACAAACGATATAAAAATCGCGTAACATTATGTTTTTAGGTCATTGAAATCGATATTATCGCTATATACCTATTTGTTTGGTAATACTCACACGCCTCTCGACATGTGTTAATGGTGCTATGACATGACTATGATCTTTTCTAAAGTGCCAAAGAAAATTACAAAGTTTACAATTTAATTGTATATAAAATTCCAGAGCGCGTAGAGCAAGGTTTATCGGCACCAATATTTGGTCAAAACTCTGTTTGACTTAATGACCTTTCCCTACAAATCTGTACCCTGGCTGCTTTACAATATAAATAAAATGGACGCATAAGCAATTAATTAAAGCCATTATGTAAAACAATTTAAAATCATCATCCTTCAAGTGATTAAAAGCATTCTTGTATATTTGTTGTGAATAATTTGCCTCAGCGTTCATGCTAACAATCGAGCGGAACAAACGCTATGTCAATTTGGGTACCGTATTCAGTTAAAATGACTGACAGAACTATCCTGATGTCGTTAGTTACGATCACTAACAATACATGTATAGCAATACACTTATCTGTAGCCCGTTAGCTCATCCATCCGCCCGCGCGTAGCTGGAATAGCCCTTTAGGCAACCAGCGAATAGGAAAAAAGGACTTTCAAACAACACTTTTTAAAATACAGTATGCTTAGTGCGAGTTTTTTAACGTTCTCGATAGCGTACGAGTTAGCCCAATTTTTTATGCAGTTGGAACAGCGCTGCCCCTAGCGGCAAACGTAGGCAAACGATCCCATTCCATACAAATATGAGCTAACTTTTACGCTATCGAAAACGTTAAAAAACTCGCAACTGCAAAATTTCGCTTGCGAAATTAAATAGCGCTATACAAAATAATTGAATACCATAATTTTACGTTGTTTACATTTATTTAATAATGTGTGATTGAATTGTAGTCAGGTAGTGTGTTGTGTGCTATATTTCTTCGTCATGGATCCAACATTTACTAAGGTAAATTATTTACACAGAATTTTAGAAATTCCCTAAGCACACTGCTAGATACAATCCAATACAAAACTTACCTCGTCGTTTACCGGGACGTCTGGTGGTGGTATACCGATAATAGAGCTGTCCCACATGACAGGATGCCAGGGCCGACGAACCGCTCGTTCCGGAGGCAGCTGCGGTTGCGGCGGCTTGAGCGGCAGCGAACGTACGTCCACATAGACATCATCGTAGTCCATATCACGTTGCATATTTTGTTAGGACTGAAAAATTAATATTAAGTATGATGCCATTCTATTTATAAAATTTCTTATCATCTCAAGATCCATTGATGATATTAACCGAATGCATAATATATAATTTACCCAGGTATGCCATAAATATTTTTAAAAACAATGAAATGCAACATTTACTACTGCAACGAGCCTATGCAAGTGTAGTGTTCGCCCACGCGGCCCGCGCTAATTTGAAACCCCTTCAAGTCATTCAATCCCGTTTTTATAAGATAGCCGTCGGAGCACCGTGGTTCATAAGGAATGTGGATCTCCATGATGACCTGGAGCTTGACTCAATCAGTAAGTATATACAGTGGGCATAAATACGCCACTTTGAGAACGCGGCACGACACAAAAACTCTCTTGTCGTGGCTGCCGAAAATTACACACTCGATCCTATGGACCGAATGGCGAACCGTCGACGTCGCCCTAAACACGTCATTACGGTTCCTCCCGATCTATTAACAGTGCTTTTAGGTGCCTCAAGCACCCGTCACCGTCCTCGCCGAAGGGCTCGGCGAGTAAATTAACCCATAGACACAGCCCACTGAGTTTCTCGTCGGATCTTTTCAGTGGGTCGCGTTTCCGATCTGGTGGTAGATTCTGCGAAGCACTACTCTTGCTAGGGCTAGTTTAACAACACCTCTGATTTGAGCCTCAAATTTTTATTTTATTTTAAAGGGTATTCGATGACATTATGTATGGAATATAATTTCAGCCAAAATTGCATTTGGGTTCATACTTACAAATTTCACATCCATTCATTGATGTTATTAATTAAATATCAATGCATCTATTGTTCTCTTTTCTATTTACGTTAAAAGTTGGGCCAGAAGACCGATCACATGACATTTAGCTGACGGTCTGGTTATTTGTCAGCATAATATAAGGTACTGTACCGAGGAACTCGACCAACTCAAGCTACTAAAACTATTTTACTATCATTGGTTCGTAGGTGGTGTTTAATTTTATTTTCTTAATAAAGTGTCCCTTAACTGTATATCCAAATTTAATTTTTAACACTTGGAATTACCTTTCTTTTTTGGGCCGTTACACGAATTCCGGGCCTCTTATGTGGTCCCCACAAAGATTGCAGCGGATACCAATTAAACGACTCCCCTGCACTCTCACCCAAAAGTTGGACTCCCGCCGAGACTGAATACGGTAGAGGTAGTGGTTTCACTGGCGGCGGAACGGGTGAGGGAGAGCTCGTCTTCTCTCCCGGCGCCGTGCCGCCGCCACAACCCATCGGTTGGACATCCTCGGGCAGACGTTACGAGTCTGGTTCTAGTGTTGACCGCGGGAACCCTCCTAATTTGCCCGGGTCCTGACCCCGGGTGGACATCTTACGTTAGGTTAGAGAGTAATTGTGGAGTCATTCGATGGTAGGGCCCTAACAACATCATTGGGTCCGCGATCTGCTCCCAACATGTGCAGATTGTCAAGTGGCACTTACCCCACGTGACACCTCATATGAAGGTCACTCGGCCACTTGCGTGAACCCAAACCCCTTGTCGCCTTGCTCTAACCAGATTCGCAGCTCACACTAAAGACCCAGCCGGCAAAGCCTTCGAGGCAAATCGACCACTATACTTGTACATCGGCCCTTTCGATACGATGGCCCGTCCACGTGTTTTTCTTTTCCTGCCTAACTCACGTTGGATCATCTATGGTATCCGTAATCAATTCAGAACAAATTGTTCTGAGGTAATCAATATACATTAAATGATGATAGTAATGATGATATTAAAATTAAACTGATTTAAATTCAAAAACATGAATAATTAAAATAATTTAAGATAAAGCTGCCGAAGTAAAACCGTTTCACGCCTGCAAGCCTTTCGCAGAAACGATGTAGGAGTATCGAAAATAACACGACGAAAATAACAACGTGCAATCATCGGAGCAAACCTCTGTTGAAAATCACTGCGCAATAAAGTAGCCCCGTTTTTTATCCAATCGTTATTTGGCAAAGAGACAAGAAATCATTTTTTCTACGCCGTCTATCGTCTGTTACCGATTGCCGTTACCCATTATCTTCGTTACTTAACAATTACAATGATATACACTAATCACTAGTTTAATACGTATTCAAATTGGATTTGGATCAAATTCGATTACCTACTAGATGACTTTTCTATACTGATAGGTCGTGTTGGTAGCTCGCATACGTTGATACTAACATCTTATCTATTTCTAATTAATCATATATTTCATTTGATAAATAGGGTAGTCGTTATTTAATACAATAGAGGTTTAGTCTCATTTCTCAAATAGATAGCGTCATTCAACGGCATTGACTCCAGTGACTGCTTGTTGTAGAATCAGATGGGCTCCGTAGCTGACTGCTTTTATTTATTGCTTAGATGAATGAACGAACTCACCGCCCACCTGGGGTTAAGTGTTTACCGGAGCCTATAAACATCATGAACAATTTGAAAGCCGTAACTCCACACCCTCTGAGACATGAGGTCGTAGTTTTAGTTGTACTATATAAAGACTGTGAAGCTCTTCAAGCCGGAACGCATTACTGCTTTGCGGCAGAAATAAGCAGACTGCTGGTACCTACCTATTTTAATTGACACTCCTCATTTTTTTACTTTACATTTCTCCCACTAAGTATCGACACTCTCGTCGGTTTCTGAATAAAGACTTTTCAATATAATAAATGAGTCGTCTATTATCAAAGGCGGCAATCTGTACATTTGGACAAAAAAAATTTATTGATATGTCAATACAGATTTATTTGAATATAATCTTCTCCTTCAAAGAATACGGTTCAAAACCTGCATTAAATAAAGGTTAATAGTTAACCTGTTATTTATCTAAGATGTCGTTCCGAAGAGTTTTGTGACTGCCAATGTAATACAAAGTCAATAATTCGTTTTTCTGATTTACCAATCATTGTCCAAAAGTCAGATTGCCGCCTTTGATAATAGTCGACTCAAATATTGTATTTGATGTTCATACAAATATGCAGACAGGCTTCATTAATTATAACATATACACCTCAAAGGTAACATTAATACGACTAACGTATTGATAGGAGGACGAATTGAGAACCTGCACGGGTTCGTACCTCCGTTGTCTATTTCAGCCCTCACAGTTTAACCCAAATGGTTTGACGTGTAAGAATAATGGTTACATTGTAATAAAATGAACATTTCGACACAGCTCCAAGTGTAGAGCTTCCATTAGTCTCCGGCAGGTAACGGCTGAACAGCTGGTATATCTGGAGCTTATTTAACCATCTCTGATAATTGAAAACTCAAATAAACTTAACTATTAAGATTATCAACTACGTTATATTATAAAGGAGGCAGTCGATATTTTAGTACCTACCCATACTAAGAAAAAGAAAATATTACTAAGTATACTCAACGAATTAAATAAAATAAAACTAATGCAAGCCTGATTCGCTTTCCATCAATAGGCTGCGTAATAAATGTGTACTACATAAAAACATCATTTTAACTATGTTATTGACAATGGTCGGACACGCTTTAATGGTTTGACAAATAGCATTAGGTCGGACCTAACAAGATCTCAAAAATAACGATCAAATGGATCAACATTTTTCAAATTCTTATGACTGTATACAGTACAAATATGTATCTACTTTCCTATCCTATCCTATACTCATATACTTACGTTTTATATAAACAATGAAGTAATGAGTTCGCGTAGTAGTTGATCACTTTGTTAACAGGATAAAAATAATTAAATTATATCTACTAGAATAGATTACCACTAAACGTATGTACTCACTTTTTTAAACTATGTCAAATTTTCACTTAGAGACGGGACCACACTGTTAGTTGTAGACGTCGTATGGTATACTATTTTTATTAAGAGAACAGTGAACTAACTACTGCATCGGCTGTAGATGTACGACTAAAATTAATTATTGTCTTCCGACTCTGGTAGGCTACGAGAGAGCGCAAAACTGTTCCTTCATGACGTATGTTCGACAATTACGTATAAAAATAGGTATCAAACAGTATTGACATCTAGGACGCTGACCGAGCTATAAGCCAACTATTGAAAAGTGTTTAAAAACAAACAATCGATCAAAACGTTTTGTTCAGATCGGTTACAAATAAAGTATAAAAACAAAAAGTAATCTCAGAATATATATAATAGTCTTAGGATATTTTAATTGAAATAACGGGATCTTAAAACTTTCTCTTTCATGATATTGCAGACGTAAATTGACCGTGATAGCTGCGACGAAAACCAGCGATGTCGTAATTTAGAAGCCATGATAAAAACGCGCCATTATACAATAACAACATTTTATTCCCGATTAACATAAAACTAGTTAACAACATAGCATAAAGTGTACAGTCCCAATAAAAAATTAAACTAATAAAATATTTGATACTTTCTTTGCTGTAGCTATTTGTAATTGTATATAAACAGTATACAATAAAAGCTTTCTTGTTTGTCAACTTAGTCGTCGACCAACTGAAATCTTATGATTCCGTAACAAATATCTTTACCCGTTGCCTCCAATTCAGGCTTTATTTTAGTCGCGACCAGTCAGACACGCTCTAAAAACTATTAATTATGTGGGCGAATAAAACTTAACAAAAATAACATTAGTTTCATATTTTACGCTCCTGCAACAATTTCGTCAAAAGATGCTTCATGTTCTGACCTTGTCAACATAAATTCAGGTAAAGTGACGCCTAGTGTAGCACTATATCTTGGCAAAGTTTCGGACCAAAATGCACCCTTTGAGTCAACGCCGGCAAATTCTTCAGGAGCCGCTACATTTGTAAGATCAACAATAGTCGCTTTAGATTCAGCTACGGCCTCAATGCTGCGTTTTGACTTTTTCGTATTTGGAGACTGTATTGCAGTTCCTACAGCAGGAACTGTTACTTGAGCAGGATTTGCTGCAGCTGGGACTATCGCTTGAGGAGCCTTCTTACGTTTTAATTTTTTACCATAATTATTATTTTCAACAACGTAAGCAGCTAATTTTTGTACAGCGGGGGCACTAGTGGTAATTGTTTGACTTTCGGCGCCTTCTTGTCCTTTTTCTATCGTAGCAGGCTTGGAAGTGAATTCCTTTACTTCCTGGTATGCTAAATGACTCCTCTTAGGAGCAGATTCTGACACAAACATACACTCTTCATTCTTAAGTCCTGACTTATCTATGCATTGGAAACAAGTCATGCCATTCTTCTGCACCCTCTTACACGAAGATCGATCTTTTTTCTTAAACTCGGCTAGAACATGCTCTACATCTTTTTTTGGTTCATTTTCGGTATAAAAACCTGGCAATGCTTTTTTATAGTCATAGGGTTTAGCTACAGACTCAGTTTCTTCTTTTGATGAACTATCATCGTCAGCAGCTCTCAGGGCCTCGTTTGGTCTTGGTTTGGAATTATGGACGTAATAAGACTTGTATTTTTCGCCAGAATTATCGTCATCTTTGTTTTGCGATTTATAGTCGCTGTACGGTTTCTCAGGTTGTGATGCCGTTAATTTTGCATACTTTTGGGTTTCTTTTTTGTCAGCATCCTGATATTTAGCAGACTTTTTGGGTTGTTCAACTTTTTCATCACTTTCTGGTTCATCGGGTTCGTCGTTACTATCAAACTTTCTCTCTTTTGAATACGCATATTTATTATTTTTTGGTTCTGCGACATATGAACAGGATTCATAATTTCCACCTGTTTTTGGGTCTTTACAAGACATGCAAGACATACCATCTTTTTTAACTTCTTGACAATTTTCTGGGTTTTGTTTTATTTCAGCGGCTTGTTTCTCTGATAAAGCTTTTATGCGCTCGTATTCTTTATGGTCATACCCAGAGTCATATCCGTAAGGGTATTCGTAGTCTTTCTTTGGGTTTTTCTCTTCTTTATATGCACTGCTATACAGGTCACTATCGAAAGCTTTAGGTTTGGAATTATATTCAACTTTATAACTATATGGATCTTCCTCTTCCTCGCTATTTTTTCTTAAATTTTCTCTTTGTCTCCCACTTGTATATCGTCGAATACGTGCTGGTCCTGTAATATAAGCATTAGGCTTGTAGTTTTGTTCAAGATCGGTATCATCATCAACTTCTTCTTTACGGTATTTTATCGGATGTGAAACTTCAACATTCGTTGTGGCTGGTTGAAAATAAGCAGCTACGGAAGGGTTTTTTTTTAATGCCGCTAAAATTTCTTCTCCTTGTTCATTTTCCTCTGGTTTATATACTTTGTAGTCAGCATCGTGTACAGTGCGTATGTCATATCTTAAAGAACCTAATTGTTGTCCAATAGGTACCGCCTGTGCTCGGTGCTGCGGTGGTTGTGCAACTAATTTAGCGGATCTCGCTGGTGAAAAAAAGCTTTGACTGGCAATTGGATTAAAGCCAAAATGTTGGGCTGAAAATGCATTTTCTCCTGGTGCTAATCGAGTTTGCAAAGAATCAATAGAACTACTGACAACAGTGTCAAATAACTGAGGATATTGACTCTTATCTACTTTAAGCACCGCTGCTGCTAAAGGGTTCGAAGCCAAGGAAGTTATGCCTGAAAAGTTAAACATTCAGTTTAGGCAACTAATAGTACTAATACAAAGCATTGCAGAAGCATAAACTTGTGAAATTTAATTACATGTTTTAAAGGAAACCACTAACCACCATCTGCAGAATCAAATATTGCTCCAAAGTCCAATGGTTGCACAAATCCATTTTTTTCTTCGCTGGCAAAAATACCTTCAAATATCGTCCAAATGAATAACTGCAAAAAGCCGAAAATTGTTAGAGATATTGATTAAAATTAAAGCAAAAAAAATATAGTGAGGATATCCTACCAATTGACTTAATATAATCATTTTTTTAGAGTGGGTATGAACCCAATGACGATTACTAGATTTTCGCTACTCCTGACCGAGCAGAGTTGTACTCTTAGTTTGCGGCGGGATGAAAGTAACGTCATATTATTGAAATGACAAGGTTTTATAGGCGTCAATATTGCGAAGGTGAAAGATCGACGCAACAGAGCGCGCGCACCACTCAAGCGTGTCTCACCGGACAATGTCCGCTTACTCCACCCGGCTCTCGACCGTTGGGGTCACCGGCTGCAGCAATCGACATGCTGCCTTTATTGTTGCAGCCTCAGTTTCTCCCGTTCGACTTTTGGGATTTAACACTGAATTTTTTTATCCTGTATTTTTTTTTGGTTGATTTGGGAAACAAGCTCAGATTAACTGGAGGCTAATCGATTACCAAATCCCATAGGCACCGTGAACAACAGGAGCTACGCACCTCTAAGCTTATTAATTACTTTGATATAACGTATTGTTGCGTTTTTAGTTACACGTTCTATATTCAAACCGGAATATAGGATGCTTTTCGGCAGAAATAAACGGAATGGTGATTCCTGGTCATGCGGACCTGCAACACTTTAACACCAGTACGTACTAAAAAAGCGTTACGCAATAAAACCTTATTTGATGGCTTAAACATTTTATTTTTGATAATACAAATGGCATGACTCTTATTCTAAAGGCAGTTTAAAACAAACACAATATATTATAAATAACTATTGCAACAAAACTGTTTTATGTAGAAATTATGTTTTGTTATTTAAATTATGTTTTGATCAGAAAAATTCTTTATTAACATGTTGTTTACATTAATGAGACATGTCTATGTATATATATCTCATTATTTTTTATTTTATTATTTATGATTTTCATATAAGGTACAAATTCTTCGGAAATAAAATGTTGAAATTTAATCAAACTTATAATAACAATAGTCTAATCAGATTTCGTGTATTTTGAATAGTAAACAGATTGTAGGAATGTTTAGATGTATATCATATCTTCATGTAGTCATTAGGATAATCTGTTTCAGGTTTGAACACCTTGTTCTAACTTCTCGAGCAGCTGTCGACTTGCGAGATCTTCAGAGGTGCGTAGCGCGGAAAGAATGCTTTTCTGAAACAAAATATGCAATTTTAAACTACTGCCTATCTACGCTTGAAAGGCAAACGTGACTAAGCAACAATACGTGAACTTTACAGTAGACTAATTTAAAGTTGAAATATCTGAAAAAAAAATTTTTTTAACGAATATAGCTGTAGCATTGGAATGATTTTAATAGACCTAGAAATATTATTTTTTTTGCGCATCGAATATGGTTATTGCCTATCATTTATGTACAAAGCAGTTATTGTCGCTTAGTCACGTTTGTCTTTCAAGCGTCGATATACATAATAAATTCGAACACACATTAAATTCACATCGGATGCTTTTATACGAGCTGCTGAACGAACCCAATTCAAATTTAGGTAGATATTGCGACCTGAATACCGAGAGTTTAATGACATTTTGTTGGAGGTCAAACATTTTGAAATAACAAGAACTTCAATTGTTTGAGTTTGATTTTCCGCTTCAGATCAGTAATTAAACGATTCAGAAGCACATTTTTTATTTGATTTGATCCAAAACTTTCTATTACCATTATATTATATATTTGACCATCGCTTTAAAAGATACTTTTGTCATGAATAAGTAGTTGGCGACTGTGATCACATGTTCCTCTGCCAAAATAAAATTATCTCAAATAAACTATTTTTCTCATGTTTTATACCAGCCTTTCCCAAATTCGTCGTGGCCTTAAGGATAAGACGTCCGGTGCATTCGTTGTTGCGATGCACCGGTGTTCGAATCCCGCGGGCGGGTACCAATTTTTCGAATGAAATACGTACTTAACAAATGTTCACGATTGACTTCCACGGTGAAGGAATAACATCGTGTAATAAAAATCAAACCCGCAAAATTATAATTTGCGTAACCACTGGTGGTAGGACCTCTTGTGAGTCCGCGCGGGTGGATACTACCACCCTGCTTATTTTCTGCCGTGAAGCAATAATGCGTTTCCGTTTGAAGGGTGGGGCAGCCGTTGTAACTTACTTGAGACCTTAGAACTTATATCTCAAGGTGAGTGGCGCATTTACGCTGTGGATGTCTATGGGTTCCAGTAACCACTTAACACCAAGTGGGCTGTGAGCTCGTCCACCCATCTAAGCAATAAAAAAAAAATAAAAAAAAAATAAAAATTGGGCGATAACGCTCCCTTGTGGGCGGTAAGACACCTAGAAAAAAAATTAGGGGCGTTCTGTTTAGAGGCTTGGGAGGCGATTTGTGATATCATTTAGGAGGACTCTTAAACACCGAATGAGCTATAGTGGTTTTTAAGTAGATTAAAAAAAAGGCGCGCTAAAATATAATTTATTCTCAAAGTGGGCAGTAGACACAATAAGTTTGGGACCCCTGTTTTATACCTATAAGTATATTATATATGGTTACGATTTAGTATCGATACGTTATAGTCGAGTAATATCGAAAACGACATAAAAGTTGTGATTGTAATGTTCGTGAATGAAAAAAACAAAACTCACTGCGAGTTTATTATTGGGATCTTGTATTTTCTTTGAAAGCATCCACAAGTTGGCCGCTAAAGTGAGCATGGAATGTTGTTCTAAATCGGCGCGTCTTATCACGCGCCAGAATAATTCCAACGTCAAATTGTACTGTTTCTTTGTCTCTTTGTTGTCGCCGAGCGCTTTCAGTACCACGAGCAACTCCTGGCATATGTCCGTCGCATACCCGTCTAAGACCGAAACGAATTCCTCGTCGCAACCATACAGCTTGTCGTTTGATAGAACTGCAATCAAATAGACAAAAGGAGACATAACTTCGAATCCATCACTGAATGAATGATTTTGGCAACGTATTTTTAGCTCAAGAAGCGCCTTCAAGCGAACAACACGTCTGCTCGGCCGTGAACCGCTTACGTCACTGTTTTAATGCGTGAACAACGAAAATTCAATTTTTTTATTTCATACTAGCTGACCCGGCAGACTTCGTAGTGCCTCAGTCGATAAATAAAAGAACTAAACTTTTGTATAACATAAACTTAAAAAAAAACAAAAGGAATCCGTCCGACGGAGGACACATCAAAGGAAAAACAAAATTGTTATTTTTATTTAATTCCGAGCATTTTCATATTTTTTCACCTTTTAAACCTTCTCTGGACTTTCACAAATAATTCAAGACCAAAATTAGCCAAATCGGTCCAGCCGTTCTCGAGTTTTAGCGAGACTAACGAACAGCAATTCATTTTTATATATTTCATCATTCATATTAAACGTAAGAAATTGAAATTCATTTAATTCGAAATACACTACCGACTCACGATACGTCTGCAGTAATAATAATAATAATAATTAATAATAATCTTAATAATAAATAAATTATCTAAATAATAAATAATAATAATCTTAATCTAGTCATCAACTTCTTTCGTCACCAGTGTCGCTGAAAACGTGACCCTAAAAATGAGCATTTATAAATTGACACATGATACATATAGGGACGTGCTTTTTTTATTGCCCTTATAGGCAGACGAGCATATGGTGGGCCGTATGCTCGTCGGTCGACGGTAACCACTCACCATCAGGTGGGTTGATGGTGAGTGGTTACTGTCGCTCTGGACGCCAGCAATGCCAGGGGCAGAGTCAAGCCCCTGCCTACCGTTTAATACTCTCCACAAGCCTCCTACTTAATATTAGGCCAGGATCACTCCAATGCCACTCTAATGCCTATATCTGCCGTGAAGCAGTAATGCGTTTCGGTTTGAAGGGTGGGGCAGCCGTTGTAACTATACTTGAGACCTTAGAACTTATATCTCAAGGTGGGTGGCGCATTTGCGTTGTAGATGTCTATGGGCTCCAATAACCACTTAACACCAGGTGGGCTGTGAGCTCGTCCACCCATCTAAGCAATAAATAAAAAAATCATTTTCAATTCAAATTAAGATAGGTTAATGACACGGACAGCATCTGAATATTCGTGAAGAAAAAAATAATAATAATTTAAAAAAACTAACACAATACGCTTTGATAGAAAATCCAACTAAAAAATAGAAAATAAATTTGAATTAAAAATAGTGTAAGAAAAAATGATTTGATTGTAAAAAAAGCGTGGGGTGCTTTTCAGGATATTATCAAAATAACCCTTCCACTCATATCTGTTCGTAAAATATAACTACTGATACCATGCACCGTGCACTTATCATCGATCCTTAATAAGTATACCAAATCCGAAGTTTTGAAGGGGGTCAAAATCATATTCAAAGATTCCGTTACATACTAACCATACATACGTCTGAAGCTAATAAAAGCGTATTAAAAAGGCACAAACCGGAATCGATGTGATGTGCGTAATCCTCCTGCGCCATTTCGCTGAGCAGATCTAGAATGTTCAAAAGCGTGTTGTAGTAGCGCGGGTCCGTTTTACGCCAGTGCACCCTCTCCATTGTCTTGATCAGTCCGCTCAGTATGTACGCTTTGCAGTTACTGTCCACGTTGTCCTACAACAACAAAATTTAAGTATTTTCCCGATATATACTATATTTTTGCCGATTCCCAATTCGATTTGCGTATTCCCGAGCAGTTATGCTTATTGTAATATAAAATGTAATTACAATGAATTTTAAGTTTTTTACTCGCTACAGAGTGCGCGTGTACGCCGTGGTTTATGTAATAAAAGGTTTGGCGGACACCTTGTGTTAAGTGGTTACCAGAGCCCATAGACATATATGACGTAAATGCGCCACCCACCTTGAGATACCTTGAGTTCTAAAGTCTCAGTAGTTATAGTTACAACGGCTGCCCCACCCTTCAAACCGAAACGCATTACTGCTTCACGGCAGAAATAAACAGGATGGTGGTACCTACCCGTGCGGACTCACAAGAGGTCCTACCACCAAATAATTACACAAACTATAATTTTGCGGGTTTGATTTTTATTACACGATATTATTCCTTCACCGTAGAAGTCAATCGTGAACATTTGTTAAGTAAGTATTTCATTAGAAAAATTGGTACCCGCCTCCGGGATTGGAACACCGTTGCATCGCTAGATACGAATGCACCGGACGTCTTATCCTTTAGACTACGGCGCCTTTTATTATACATAATAATATGTTTCGACAAAGAGTTCTATTATCTAAACTATTTATATCGATTACTATTTTCTGATTAAAACATGCGTTGCGGGCCGATGTCTAGTAAACCCTGGCAAATATTTTTACAGGCATTTTTGTCTCTCACCGGCAAAACAAGAAGTGTGGATAAGAAATCGCGCAATATTCCTTCAACTTTGACATTGGTTGATTTTTTTTGTCCGTCTTCTAGAATGTACTCCGGAATATCTGGTATCAAGCCTATGAGGGATTTAAAATTTGCTTCCGCTAAAACATATTTGAGATTTTACTGTTAACTATTCCCTTATATCATAAAACAGTGTAGTAACAAACAATTTAGTGTAACATAAATTCAATTTCAGACCACAGACTAACAATAAACAAAAGAGTATATGTATATAAACGCGTGTGAGTGGCAAATACATGGTAGTGTGCGTAATATTTGTTTATATTGATTTAATGTATTTTTTTATGCGTAATTAAAAAAATATTAATATTTTGCACTCCTCTACATTCTCTATATATTATTATGTGGGAAACTTCATACTCCTCCGTCTGCGCAATTTTCGTAAAATTTTTGCTTCACGTATTAATATAGGTAATATAGATTGTTTAGGGCAATCCTAAACATAAATTTTTAAATGTGGGAGAACACACTAATAAGTATGGCAACACAGTTAGTTGCCACTGCACAAAAAAAATCTAGTCGTACGTGCACGTGTTGCACATCAAGAAACATAAATCCTTCGCTCTGAATCTAGTTTTTACACACAGCACACAAAAATACGCTCTCACGCTCCACGCTCTAAAGTCTAAACATAGATGAATACCTTGTCCAATGCAGTTGTTGAGCAAGGCGACTTGTCCAGAGAGCAGGTACAGCTGTGCCTTAGTGATGGTGCAGTGCAGAGAAGGGACCGTGATGTAGCAATAAGCCGCACACGCCCTCTGCAGCCATTTGTTCCGTGCGTCGCCGGCACGTATCGCTAAACCATTTACCTTCTGCAACAATTCACGAAACACGTCCTTCTCTTAAAACAATTTTATTATCAAAACCAATATTTTTATATGTATATATTTATGTATATCGACGCTTGAAAGGCAAACGTGACAAAGCGACAATGCGTGAACTTTACAGTAGACTAATTTAAAGTCGAAATACCTGAAAAAAATTATATTTTAACAAATCTAGCTATAGGATTGAAATAAAATTTAATAGACCTAGAAATATATTTTTTTTGCGCAATATGCCTATCATTGCCTATCATTTATGTACAAAGCAGTTATTGTCACTTAGTCACGTTTGCCTTTCAAGCGTCGATATGTATTTATTTAAGTACGAGTATTTGTATCTATAAATATTATGTATGTTATATATACACATATGTTTATGTATGATCACTATCTTACTACACCTACCAAGGTTCATCTCTGCGCCCCCCTAAGGTTGTCAGAGAATGCCTATGGCGTTATGTCCACCTTTATACTATCTAGTATATAAAGCTATAAATAAAATAAAATTAAAATTCCAATGGGCAAATATATAATTTATATAATGCGTAAATTAATACAGTAGTTACAGTAATCGGCAAACTTCTTGAGCAAATGACCTTGACTGCGCAGAACCGAATTTTAGATCACTTTGGTGGTGAGGGTGAGGCGCGACGGCAGGGGAAATCGTATCGAGCGCGTTATTGGTAGATCAGTCGAACCTTGCGTCCCGCACCGCGCCCTCATTCCGCTTGCTCCCAAAAGTACGCTTGCGTACAGTGGAAAGTCTATCGTTATTAATCGTTAAGTTATTTGTTATAATTGCTTGTGGACTTTGTTGCCATTGCTATTTGTTGAGTTTTTGTTGATTTTTTATAAAACATACACTATGCCGTGACAAACTGGTGTAGTACTTAAAAGAAAGGGTAGAAAATTTGTGTACGACGTATATTGCTTCATTATAAAACAGGGGAAGAATGATATGGAAAAATTAAAACAGACTTCGGAAGCAACAAAAACATCAGTGAGTACTGTTAGGTGCATTATTAACGAAGCTAAAGGCTCTGGCTTGCTCGCCGTGTTTCGGACTCCGGGTAAGAAAAGATCAGGGAAGAAGAAAGTTACCGGAATGGATAGTTTCGTTCAATCTGTAATAAAAAGATGTAATCATAATAACTACATAACAAGCAGCGAAACTCCGTACCGTAGAAAGGCTTCGAAAAATTTAAAGAAGATATAAATTTTAATGGCTCGGAATGAAGCTTACGACGAATTATGAAAGAGCTAGGCTTCAGATGGAAAAAAAGAACAGAAAATAATCGGAAGCTGGTAAATGAAAAAAGTAACATTCGATTACTACGAATCGAATATCTTCAAAAAATAATTAATTATAGACAAAAAAGAAGACCGAATCGACCGAGTTGTAAACTACGCCGATGAGCCCTATGTCGACTCATCACGATGATAGCGACTCGGGTGATGAAAACGGTGATGATGATGATGGTCAAGATTATGATAACGAAAAAAAAATTACAAATACCAGCTTCGCTTTAACTGAACCAAGACCTGGCAACAGCTCTAGTTTTGACTTAATAGAAGGAATATCTATTTTACCCCAAGATTAAATTATTACAATTATTAACCTATATGTTTTGTTGATGTTCTAATAAATATATAAATAAATACATATGTTGATTTTAATAATTTAATAGCATTATGACGCCGAGTAAGTAATGTTTTTGCACGTGAGTGTACCATGCGCAAACTTACCCCCACTACGTCAACAAATGCTCAAGAAGTTTGCCGGTTATTATACTAAGTGTTATGTTATAAAAAACATGTGATTAAATATTAAAATTATAAGTGTTTGATTGATACAAGTCGAACGGATACGGTAGCTCAGAGACACCCCATGTCACCTTGAGACATTAGACAAACGAAACTAAAGCAACCATTATTCTCCAAACCATTCAAATCGGAATAACATCGTGTAATAAAAATCAAACCCGCAAAATTATAATTTGCGTAATTACTGGTGGTAGGACCTCTTGTGAGTCCGCACGGGTAGGTACCACCACCCCGTCTATTTCTGCCGTGAAGCAGTGATGCGCTTCAGTTTGAAGGGTGGCGCAGCCGTTGTAACTATACTGAGACCTTAGAACTTATATCTCAAGGTGAGTGACGCATTTACGTTGTAGATGTCTATGGGCTCCAGTAACCACTAAACACCAGGTGGGCTGTGAGCTCGTCCAACCATTAGAAAAAAAAACTCAAGATAGGTATTGAGTTGAAGGGGGATACTAATAATATGATCGGAAAGCAAAGTTTCATTGCTCCTGATATAATAACATCTGAGATTTATACAGTCAAGCTGCGGGCAAGCCGTTGTAACTACATTGAGACCTTAGAGCTTATATCTCAAGGTGGGTGGCGCATTTACGTTGTAGAGGTCTATGGGCTCCGGTAACCACTTAACACCAAGTGGGCTGTGAGCTCGTCCACCCATGTCAAGAATAATAATAAAAAAACCAACCACGAGGTCACTGACCTGCACTAGAGCAACGAGTACAGCGTCGAGTTTAATGAAGGAGGATCTACATTCCACGTAGAAGTTCAACTGCTGCTCGAAGTCGTCGTGGAACGTGCCCGCGTGGACGAACTTGTTTATGAGTTCGCTGCACACTTTTATTTCATCATCTACCGTTATAGCACTATAAAAATGATAAAAACAAATTTAAAAAAAAATCTAGTTCATCGAGTTCATTATTTAACAAAATTTATGTCATATTAATAAGAAGATATACAATATAATATACATATTTTAGTATAAAATGCGAAAGACTTATACGTGTTGAAAGTAAACCAGAGTCATCGTCGACGCCCTAGACACGTCCTTACGGATCCATCGGATCCAATAACCTTTGCATTAGACGCCTTCAGCTCCAACACTAGGAGCAGGCTTAGGGACCTCGGTAACCGTACTCGTCGAACTCGACAACAAGTTCGACGTGCAACCTAACCCATACACCAGTCCGCAGATGTGGTAGTAGATTCATTCACGAAGCAACTGCTCTTGAAAACTGCTCTAAAAAAAAAAGTCTCCTTCGGAGGCGCTCGGGCAGCTGTTAGCAAATCCCACCCCTCCTGGCTGAGCCTTTGCTGCCCACCTATCCTGGTGAAACTGGAAAGGCCTCAAGGCCACCAGTAATCCTTCAATCATAAAAAAAAGAAATGGTATAAAATTTATCATTGGAGGGATACATAAAGGTGTAACTTGAATTATTTTTCAGAATATTCACGACGTAATCACGCAGTTTGTGCAGGATAGACATGATTTATTATTGATACTGAAATTATTTGCGAGTCGTTTTTCTACTGCGAAAACGTCCGTCGTCTTTTTTGCCACGTACCATCCGGCTATGGAATGAGCTCCCCTCCACGATGTTTCCCGAGCGCTATGACATGTCCTACTTCAAACGTGGCTTGTGGTGAGTATTAAGCGGTAGGCATCGGCTTGGCTCTGCCCCTGGCATTGCTGAAGTCCATGGGCGACGGTACCCACTAACCATCAGGTGGGCCGTATACTCGTCTGCCTTCAAGGGCAATAAAAAAAAAACATTAAAAACAAAAGAAGGCAAAGTTAGACAATCCAGGCGCTTAGTAAAAGAAATCAACATAATTACTTCAGTGCGCCACATAGGACACTGGTGACCTACATGGCAGCCAATCTGTTAATATACAGGATAGTGGTACTTGTCTGTATAGGCTTATTAAGTACATAACATAAAAAACACAAAGAAAAAAAACTTATATAACCAAAACGTTAAAAATCATCAATTAAAAGTTACAACATCAATTAAATAAATGTATGCTCACTTTATGGAATCGTGGAGGGTGCAGCAGAGGCACATCAGTGAGGTTATAACAATATGGTCGTCGATGTGAAGAGAGTTATACCGCGTAAAGAACGTTGACAACACCGTTTTCGCCATTAAGGTACGTGCGTTCGTCGTCTGTACCAATTCTATGAGCGGCATAAACGCATCCTGTTATCAGACGAAATCGATTTCAATTTTTTAAATAACTAAATTGATCTATGTAATTATTTTAAATTGACATGTCTCACGGTGCGGGAATCTATATAAAAATGACAATTTTGTTTTTCCTTTAATGTGTCCCCCGTCGGATAGATTCCTTTTGTTTGTTTAAAGTTTATTTTATACAAAAGTTTAGGTCTTTTATTTATCGATTGAGACATTACGAAGTCTGCCGGGTCAGCTAGTTATTGATATACCTAGTCAGGTCATAAATTCTGTCACATGTTTAATGTAAAATAATTGAAACAAGTTTATTCATTATGTAACCATTCATATACCAAAATGAACTTAATAAAACATGGATTCTTATGACACTAAAGTTTATTCAAAATGACCTCCGTGATTTTGAATATAGGCCTTCAATCTGCGCGGCCAGTCGTCTATCGCAGCACGAACGAGGTCCATGTCAATATCGGCGCCTGCCTTAATCAAGGATGTCTTGATTGACTCCAAATTGGGATGAGGCTTTGAGCACGCCTTTTCCTCCAAGTGTTGCCATATCTTGTAATCTAACGGATTCAAATCTGGACTGGAGGAGGGCCAATCTTCGTGCCGAATGAAGTCGATTTCACGCGTCGCCAGCCAGTCTTGTGTGCTCTTCGCTCTATGAGCTGGCGCCGAATCTTGTTGGAATACCCAGTGCCTGTTATTGGACATGGTATGAGAAACAGGTTCCACAAGGTTCGTCAGGACTGTATTTTGATACACAACTGCATTCGTTTTAACACCTTTCTCACAAAAATGTACCTCTGTTAAGCCCCAATAAGAAACTCCCAACCATACCATGAGCGAGGATGGAAAATGACCTCGTTGGACACGCGGAATACGGTTGCTCGCTTCTTCACTACTGTGTGCGTACACCTTATCATTTTGTTTGTTGTAGCTCTCTTCTACGGTAAAAAATTTTTCATCTGAAAAAAGAATTTCCCGATATTTTTTTCCCGCGTACCACTTCAACAAACCGCGGCATCTCTTCAGTCTCAGGTCCATTAGACGAGCATTCAAACGATGTCCTGTTTTTCTTCGATATGCCCGAAGCCCTAAGTCTTCATTTAACACCCTTTTCACCGTGGTTCTGCTTAACCCCATCTGAAGGGCCAACAGTTTCTGCTTACGTTTGGGATTTCTTTGAATTCGCGCCTTCACAGCTTTTATCACTGCTGGAGTCCTAACAGACCGAGGGCGACCACTTCTTGACCTGTCATCTACACTAGAGTCTTCATTGTATCGTTTGATGGTAAGATAAACGAATCTTTTGGTTATATTCAAATTTCTCAGTATGTTAAAAATTTGAATTGGCGCGTAACCGCAACGATGCAATGCAATAACTGCAACACGGTCTTCTTTAAGCGTCCACTCCATATTTAAAAATGAGTAAAATTCTAAAAGTATACATTTTTATTTTCATGAACAATTCGAAATTCGAATTCAATAAACTTTTTTGTGGCCAGCATTCTAAAAGAAAAGTTTTTACTGTGTGACAATACTTATGACCTGACTAGTTATAGCTATGAACATGTAAACGTTTTTCCCTTAAAAATAAATTATTGCTGTGCAATGAAGAAAGATGTTCTACATATTTATGTTCAGAAAAAACCTTTTAGATGGCATTGATAACCAATTGGCGCCTTTTTTAATCTTAAATCTAACCCTATCTGATTCTGTTAAATATCATTTCAGCAGACGTCAAAAACTTTTACATTAATTTTCATCTATCAGATTCATAGACCTATATAGTAGGGACACGACATATTGTTCTATACGTACAATTGCTTATATAAATAGCACCCATTTTGAAGGCACATACATAAACATATATCTATCTCGTTCTTACTCAGCACTTTAACTCGCAGGAAAACAATATAACAGTATTTCAGTGCGTACATAAAATGAAACATGAATATACGTAAATATCTCCGTCTCCGTCTAATGAGGCCGAAAATCCGCCATGTTTAGCGCGCCAAATGTCATTGTCACGTCAGTTCGGCCGTCTGTTTTGGGTTGTACATTA
Organism: Bombyx mori; assembly: GCF_030269925.1. NCBI lineage: Eukaryota > Metazoa > Arthropoda > Insecta > Lepidoptera > Bombycidae > Bombyx > Bombyx mori. Next base: position 8,442,338 of record NC_085116.1, on the reverse strand, counting down.
TTTATTGACTATGATATCGATTTAATATGATTGATTATATAAAATTTCATAATTTATCATGCTTAAAACATACAAAAATAATAATTAAAACGTATTTTATAGGATCTCAAGAAAGTCGATGTCCTAAAACTATTATCTATATGTATTTAAATTCATTATGGAGCCCTCATCCGAAAAATCCATTTTTCGGTCGGAATCTATTGATCATGACACTAATCATAAATACCACTTTAAAATATGTCATCAAAACATATTTAGACATTCTGTTTAGATATTTCGGGAAAAAGGCTACCGACAAAATCTCTTCGGAACTATTTAAATAAAATAGTTTTATTCCGCAGTGAGTAAAACACTATTGTAAATTTGTTAAATTTTTAATAATTAAGTGATTTTAGAGAGGAAGTCACAAGGAATGACGTTTGTAATTAATGAATAAATGTTCTGTAGGTGTTTTTTTTTTCACGCGGTCCCTTGATAAGTTTAAAATTTGAATCACTCTCAAGCGAAAGTGATTCAAATGGTGCGGCGCACCTTCCTTGGGGTGCGCTGCGGTAGTATGTTACGGACTTTAGAGTCAGCAAAACAATTAAAATAGATTGTAATAGTCTAAGAAAAACACGTACTCAAAATACGATAACATTTAGCATGCTAGAAATGGGCTGATGGCTTTGAACTACACCATATCTTTATGTTTTGCGACAAACGACAACTTTATAAAATCAGTGTAGCAACTTTTAAAAATCATCATATCGTTTACTTGGCAAATTCGAAGGACGAACTTGTCTTAGATTTCACCCATCTAAATCATATCATATTTGCACATAACAATATACCTACTTACTTCCCATTAAAGTATAAATTCTACAAATAAATAATACTCAACAATATTTAAAATAAAATGAGCCAAGAACGTTTATCGATAAAACCTGATAACATTGAAATCTTTTGTACAGCACTAAAGCCGCCATGTTTTGTGGCCAGATGACGTCACAGTGGCACGAAATTTAGGTTGACGTTTCATTTCCATAGGTTTCCTACTTCATTGATCAGATTTCGTAACCGGGCCGTGTAGAATGTGGGTAGTTTGCATATACCGTCTGTGTGATATCCTCTAGTTAGATATTAGTATTACTTGTTGACACAAGGGCTCGACAATTATTACTGACAGTTTTGTATTATCAAAGCGGAATCTTTTGAATAAACTGCTGAATAAATCATCAAATAAGATCCTTTCAGCACTTACGTACACATGATATATGTTATCGATTAACATTGCCTTCACCGAAATTACTAGAGCCGCGCCAATAAAGAAACGAAGCTAAAATGGCGGCAGCGATCATGTGCTCTCACTCTAAACTATTGCTGTCTTTCGTCGCACACGGCGCGTACTGCATGCAAAAAAAATATCAGTTTTAACTTTGTTGTTGAGTTCGAGTTTTTTCACTTTCGAGTTGTGCGACTTAGATGACTGGCAGCAAAAGTGTCTACGCAAGTTACAACCCAGATGAGACACCTTCCCCTCTGCCAGGGCATAAAGTAAAGTACATTCTCATTTGTTTTTTTACATTTTTTTACAATAAACAACTTTTTCTTTCTATCTTTTTTTTTATTTGTTGACCCTACCATCTGTCAGTGCAGGTACATACACGCCATTTTCGATTCGTTTCTTTATTGGCACGGCTTATAACAAAGTCTTAAACAAGTAACGCGAGCAAATAACGAAATAATTAAATCCGAATTATCGCTCACCATCAGAAAACATTCCTCGATGTCCGGAACTGATCCGAGCATCCTTTTGATGACAATCTGTAAGTTGCCGGAAAATTCGTCAGCCGATTTCCCGCACTTGATCAGGTAACGTATTGTTCCACGCAGAATTATATTCACATGCTGGGTCTGTACATTAACGTAATTTCAATGAGACATTAAGGAAATTCGGCATGTCGAATACACAACTAACTCGATATAAATATATACAGTAATACCTTATAACACGGTACTTTTATAACTCATTTTCATATTACGCGATTTCAGTTCGTCGTATAAAACGCGTTTGCCCCATATAACGTGGGAATTTCACATGCTATAATACATTTCTGTACTGAGAAATTTATGATTTGTACAGCTCATAATTATTTTCGCGTATCTTTGCACATTGTGTCAGTTGTATTGTTATAAAATTAATTTTATTAATTTATTAATATTGTGTTCCTAGTTTTTGAATTGTAAAAACATTGTTTATATTGTATTATATTTGAACATAACACGTTATATGGGGTCATGCAAGCGCGTTATGGGAGAATACTCATACAACGCGTTTCCTATAAAGCGGAACCAATTTACCGTGTTATAGTGGGTGTTATTGCATATCATTAAAAACATTCGATCACATTACCGATAAATTTGTACAAGCGAATTGTAGCCACGGTCCCAAAACTTGCAAAAAGTGCACAGTAGACCTTATGTTGCTGGCTATCTTCCACCAAGTTTGAATCAGTGTCTCTGAATTGACTTGTCGGCAGTTTTCCGACGCACATAAATGTTCGCCGAGCGAAGTCAACACGTCATGGACCAGTACTAAAACAATGAATAATGTTTAATTCATATCCCTCATTGACGTTGATAAGATTTTCTTAGTGCTTAAATGGGTGAGGATGAACGAAGTAACCTGATGTTAAACATGTACCGCTGCCCAACCACAATGCCGTCACCTAGCTTGAGACATGCGGTCGTTTTTTTATATTTATGTTATTTTTATATATGTATTTATTTATTTATAGTAAATTTTGTTTTTTTGTTTTTTTTTTTATTGCTTAGATGTGTGGACGAGCTCACAGCCCACCTGGTGTTAAGTGGTTACTGGAGCCCATAGACATCTACAACGTAAAATGCGCCACACACCTTGAGATATAGTTCTAAGGTCTCAGTATAGTCACAACGGCTGCCCCACCCTTCAAACCGAAACGCATTACTGCTTCGCGGCAGAAATAGGCGGGGTGGTGGTACCTACCCGTGCGGACTCACAAGAGGTCCTACCACCAGTAATTACGCAAATTATAATTTTGCGGGTTTGATTTTTATTGCACGATGTTATTCCTTCACCGTGGAAGTCAATCGTGAACATTTGTTGAGTACGTATTTCATTAGAAAAATTGGTACCCGCCTGCGGGATTCGAACACCGGTGCATTGCTTCAACACGAGTGCACCGGACGTCTTATCCGTCAGGCCACGACGACTACAAAACGACGACTTCGGCTGCCCCACCCACCTTATACCACCTATTATTGACTAGAATATTAAAAAAAAGGTTTATAAGTGTCTTTTATGAAACATGTTTTTTTTTGTTAGTATTAATTTATGAGATAGATTATTATAATTAGTAATAAGTTGTATTTATTTGATTGTATGTTTCAAATTTCAAATCAGTTACAACACAACATTAATGTCCTAAGCAATAGTAAGTGCAGTAGTTACCCATTTTATCGGCAGATTCCACAATCATATCTAGTATTTTTGTAGACCTTTTAATTATAATTTTCGAATCAAATGCAGACAGAATACCACACAGGAGCAATTCACTGTAAGAGTTACAAAATAAATGTTTTATTTATTTTATTTAGTTACATTACAAAGGATCATTTTTAATTGTAAGTCAATATTGTATGCCCACTTGTTTTGCATTTTCTGACATTGTTGAAGCATTTGATCCAAAAGTGTTTCCTTGCAGTTGGTAGAATGCAAAGTTCCAAAAAACAGCCAATCAACGGCCGGCATGTAAATGTTTAAATATTTATCTAAGGTAAGTAATTGTCCTTCGTATTTCTTTTTCATGGCCACATGATAAACCTGAAAACAAATTATTCTTTGCTTAAACTATTACTTAAATAGTTTTTTTCGATGTCCGTTTTTTTTTTGAAATGACATCTCTATTTCTTTGATTTACCTGTTGATACTCCTCAATAAATTCCTTCAAATTTTCATAAAAATAATCAGAGCACTCGTTTCCTAATAATTTAGACGCCACCTTACAGAGGTATGCCCTTAAATAGATCGCAACTAAGGGATTTCCTATCCCTCTGATCATCGCAGTCAGTCTCACGATTGTCGGTTTTATTTCCTCTTTCGATGTAAACGAGTAGCATTTCAACAGAGCCATCTCCATGTAAAGGCGCGGCAGAAGCTCTCTAATCGATGCCATCTTATACAACCAGTTCTGACAGGTTTCTCTCGCCGTTTCCGGCACTTCCTTCGGGTTGATATCCTGAACAGGCTTCACAAGCTTTTGCCTGAAAATAAATAATTATGACAAATATGTAGTATTTGCTTCGATTTTCGCGAATCTTAAATATGTACAATTCTTTTTTTTTATTGCTTAGATGGGTGGACGAGCTCACAACCCACCTGGTGTTAAGTGGTTACTGGAGCCCATAGACATCTACAATGTAAATGCGCCACCCACCTTGAGATATAAGTTCTAAGGTATCAGTATAGTTACAACGGCTGCCCCACCCTTCAAACCGAAACGCATTACTGCTTCACGGCAGATATAGACGGGGTGGTGGTGGTACCTACCCGCGCGGACTCACAAGCGGTCCTACCACCAGTGAAAAATTAATGTATAATGAAATTAAATTAATGTTTAGTTAAAACTAATTTTACGTTTTAGTCTTTTTTTATTGTATTACACATTGTCATATAACATTTTTGAAAATTCGTTCGTTGCCCCGAAAACTTTAATGTATTCGAAACGTTCGGAAATATTAAATGACAATCAACAAAAAAGTCAAGATCAAAAAGTAAAAGTAAATTTAATAATGCTGATAGATATCAGTCAGTAGAGGTTCTAAATACAGTCTTAAATAATTACTAAGAAATTACTAGCACGAGTGGCGGTTCACCTATTCTTCAAACCGGTTCGCATCTAAACTAAAACTACTAAAACAGGGGCGGTTGTACAAAAGCTCCCCAACCAAAACGACCCGATCACCAGTATTTAATACATAAAAATATAAAGTAGTTCGTAATCTATAAACTTTCCACATTACAGATCTACTTACCCAAAACTTTTTTCACAGAGCCTATCGAAGACTAAGTTACCGAATGTGTCCAGGATATCGGTGATGAGAATGAACTTGCTCGGATAAAAGTGCATGACATTAACATCTGACAGTAGCTTGGAACATTGGATCCCTATTTTAAAAGCTTTAACTCTTTGCTCAGACTCCCATGCCTACAAAAAGGAAAAATACAGATACACGAATTTAAATAAAAACTTTGTATTACCCTTGTAGGCATACGGCCTACTTGGTGACTTGTTACCGACACTCATGGACGTCAACAATGCCAGGGACCAAATCCCTCCCTACTGATGTTGCTAATTCACAAAGAGAAATAATTTAATGGCTTCAATGACGCATTTGCATTATATGAGCATTGTAAGTAAGCTCCTTATAAATGTGTCAACATAGCAAAATTAAAATAATTTCCTAGCTTTTAAGCAAATCAATGGTGAACCTCAAATTAAAACATGTTTCATATTGGCACCATTTACATCTTCTACGAGTCGAATTATCATTAATACAGGCAAACAAATATTTTTCTGATAACAATAAAATAATATGGTACCATCAAACTACTTTAATTTGAATTTGGTAATGAAACCCTAAAATGGCTAGTAGTAAACTTATCGAGATTAGATTGACTACAAACTTCACACCCATTTTACTGGGACTCAGCAATCGTTTTACAAGGCAAACTGAAATCAGTATGTAAATGAAATAATTACATCACGTCATACAAATAAGTCTTTCGCCACAAATTTATTTTTATACACCCCCAACTGATGTTTCATGTAAACCAATGGGGAAATAACTGTCACAAAAACACATCCAAACTCACAGAATATCTAGTGCTTAAAATTACCAGAACCTTTAACAATAATTGCAGTACAAAATCTCAAATGAATAGAACTTTTTGGCCAGATACAGATTACATAATGCAACTCTAATTTCTAAATGTTAAAAAACCACATTGTTACAAGTGCATCTTCCTATCATACCAGTGGTTGATAATTTATCTGCTCTCCTATGCTTTTCTATTAAGGAACAAAAATAAGAAAAGCTTGCCTTCTTAATTTCATCATTCAACATATTTATTTTGGTAACAAATTCTTGTTGGCTCAAACCCATTGTTTTCCTCACTGAATCATCATCAAAATCATCCAATTGCTCCAGTCTATTTTTAACTTTTTCGTTCAAATTTGAAACCTGTCTTATGAGGGCTGAAAAAGTACTAACTTAAACAAAAAAAAAAGAACAAAAGGAAAATTAAAAGTCAATTTAGTAACAGATTTTACAACATAATGTAAATAGGTTTCGTAAGGCTCACATTAAATTTTCTAGCCACGCATGCAAAAAATTATTTATTCAAACATATTTCTTTTCTAGTTTGCTGTATTACTTTAAAACATTAAAATTTGAAAAGTCTCTCATTAATGGTTCTTGCCTTAATAAATGGTTTGAACCAATGAAAACACCTAGAATGACTTTCTACACATTTCTACACATGAGGACTGGTAGAAAAGATAGGTTGCCTCCAACAAGAAGTTAGTAGGCTTCATGTATTATGTACATAATATTATATACATTCATGTACATAATATGCAAATATTTATAAATACTTATAGCAATTTCCTTACATTGCTTTATGAATGAGCTATGCAAAACATCCAGTGTACCCCACAAAGTTAAACAGGTTACACACCACTAGGAGTACCGTACCATTAGGAATTAAGCTGAGGCACTTACTTTTCTCACCACCAGGCAAAAAACTACTGACTATTGTTAGCTTCTCTCCAGTTGTGTATCTATTGAGGACTATTGTACGTTTTGTATTCCATTCTTTTGCATAATTTACCCCTATACCCTCATCGTCAGCATGAACAAGATCCTGTAAAATAAAACATAATAAAATTATAACCATAACTAGTTGTAACGAATCTGCACAAGTGTGACTAGTGTGCCTATGGCCTAATTGGTAATATGTGTACTGCTCAAATGGATGCTACTGTGCCAAGGTTCAAAACACATAGCATTGTGAGGTAGCACAAATAAAGACAAACATCCTACTTACATTGTCAGAAAGACTGTAATTCAGACATTCTGGTAGCACTTTAACATGAAGCAGGCCATTAGCCTATCTTTGGCAGTACAAGTGAAAAGTTACAAAATAAAACTAGAATTTGTAGTTTAATCTCTTTTTAATTGTTTTATTTTACTATTTCTTCACTCTGCATACTTCACCTTTTTGCATTCACAACTACTGACCATAAAACTTATTTTCTTAATGTCTTTGCATTATGAAAATGCAGGAAAAAACATGTGGTCCACATTTCCAAAAGATGTTAAGACAAATAACTAATTAAATTATATTTTTTTTCCATTAAACTCTATTAGCTTGTACTGAAAATGTCTTATCACAAACTCAACTCTACATTATTGGTGTGGACCAAAATTTTTACTAAATTATCAGAGTTCTATGAATATTTTGCTTTTAAAAAAAACATGTAGCAGTTTTTAAACTAATCTAAAAAGAATAACAAGAAAAACGCTATAGTTCACTCATTCTAATATATTGTCTGACTTTTAAAATAATGCTAATACTTACTTCATCTAAAGCCATCTGTTCAAACTTAAGCAGTGGATCTATTTCTTCAAAGCCAGCACTCCATTTACTCAAGTCATCAATGAAGCCTTTGTTTGAGATTTTTTTCTAAAAATTGTTACTTTACTATATTTATCAATCATTTTTTTGTTAAATTAAGTAGTAAGCTTTCTTCAAAACTGCTACAGGTATTTCTAATATTTTTCATTTAAATTTTTGTAGTATAGTTCAAAAACATATACCGAAAATACAATTTACTTGCAAATAGTACATAGCAATCACGATAAATGGGGTTTTAAAACAAGGCTTCCATGTAAAGTTAATTCAAAATTACATTAGTTATAATTGAAAGTGAATAGTAAATTATTATGTGAATAGTAAAATATGTGAATCTTCTTCAATTAAAATCAATGTTTTGAATATTAAATTTTTTATTTTTTTTTATTTTTTTAATGGGTGGACGAGCTCACAGCCCACCTGATGTTAAGTGGTTACTGGAGCCCATAGACATTCACAACGTAAATGCGCCACCCACCTTGAGATACAAGTTCTAAGGTCTCAAGTGTAGTAACGATGAATGTCTTTTAATTAAGCAATTGTATTGTCTAATTTGGTGTTCTGCAGATCTCATATCAAAAGTTTTGATAACTTACAAAAAGTACATGATTTGTCTTCAGAGGATGATGAGAGACTTCAAATTTAAGTGCTTTGCAAATCATCCGTTTTTGGTTTTTTGATTTCCTGAAAAAATACAAACGTTACCGAATGTTTCGTATTTAGAGAACGAAAACACTTCAATAACATAAAGAGATCGAAAACACTTCAATTTACCATTCAAAAGTTGGCATTGTTTTACCCTTTGTACTTTGTACACCTTTGTATATTTATTTTCAGAATTTCAGATTAATTCAGTTTTTTTAAGCGATTTTATGACCTGGTAACTAAGACCTTTAGGTCAAGTCTTACTTTAGTTTTAATTATACGTACCGGTAAAATGGGGCGTTTAGGGATTGAGAGGCGAATCGGGAAAAAACCGGGAAAATCTTTCGACGCTCAATATAAGTTTTATATTCGTTGCAAAATCTTCCATTTTTTGTAGTTTAATAGTAGAATGTTGAAAGTTCACAAAACAACTCTGAATATGCATGATAATAGCTGCTAACTTATAAAAAATCGCGTTTCAAATTAACTTCCTGTGGTGGTAATTATTTGAGTGCTAGAAACTTTGCTCTCTTTTATTTATTTGATAATAATAGAAGACGACTATGATTTATAAACGTTATTTAGTGTTTGAACCAGCATATATATTAAAGGTAAGTCTCAGTTGTTATTGGTTTTAATGTATTTGATTAAATAAAAATACATGTAAAAATCTGTTGTTTTTGGGGATATTAGGGACGTCTTAGGTACAAATAACAACGAAAAAGGGGTCAATTGGGATGAGAATACGTGAAATGGAAACGACCTAAGTATAAATAGGTACAGGTTTGTAGGGTTGTCTATGTAGTTATAACAAAAAAATTTTTAATTTGTTGTTAAAAATCTGGTTTATTCGAAGCGAAATTGGGAATAAGTCTTTAGTTGAAATAGATAAGCAATTTAATATAAGTAAGTCGATTTTGCAGAGACATGTAACAAGATCAATGAAATCTCAAGGTGGACAAAAATGTCTAAGTAATACTTAATAAAATATTAAATATTTGTTCAGAGTGGGGGTATTCATCTGATTAATCCATGGAATAACCGACACACCTAATCTCTTAACCCAGATAGAAATATCAGCACTGTCGATTGCACCTATAATTGAGGTGATGTCTGCCATGTACTTTTGTCAGTTTTTAATTTTTTTTTATTGATGATCACTTTGTTGGTGCAACTAAATAAATAAATTAATTAAAACTATATATAAAAATAAAAGTAGTGCCAACCCTAGCAAATTTCTCATTTCATCCCAATTAACCGCAATTTTCGGGTAAATAGGGATTACACCTATTTTTGCATTTTTTGCCTAAACTGGAATGCTAGTTGCTTATTTTTAAATTGGACAACAAAGATGCCCCCAAGACTCAATCATTTTGATCCTGATATAGCATTATATACATCAACAACTACCTTAAAATTGCTCATAAAGTTGGAATTTGTCCCTAATCGCCCCATTTTACGGTACCTTTTTATATGAAAATGATATTATGAAATGAAATAAAAAGGAAAAAAAATGAAATGAGTAGAGATGATATGGGATGAAGTATAATCTCAGTAAAATTGTGGTCGTTTACAGAGATTTTTTCAGTGGACTTTTTGGTGGATCCCGAGAAGTTACGTCCAACGGCTTTGTTTCATTTTTCCCACATTTGTGCACTTTCACAGATACTGAACAGTTAATAAACCACCGTTATTACACATTTAAACCTGAAGAAACACTAAATAGACAAAATAAAACAAATCGCACAACTTCACACCTCGCGTTCCCGCCAAAAGTCTTCATATTTTAAGAAAATATTTTTTTTTCTTTTTTTTTTTTTTGGACAACTAAAGTGGCGGATGAATGGCGATTGCATGCAGCAGAGATGTGAATGTTGCGGTGGATGTGTGGAGTAACGAGAATAAATAGAATATGGAATTAATGTGTTGGAGGAAGTCTGAAAGTGGCACTTGAGACCGAGAAGCTGAGAAGTGCGCGCTTGGAATGGTATGGACATGTGATGGGACGAAATAAAAATGAGGTTAGTAAGAGAATGCTAACTATGAATGTGGAAGGATATAGAGGAAGAGATAGACCTAAGAAGAAATGGATTGATTGCGTGAAAAACGATATGGGTAAGCGAGGAGTGAGCGAAGAAATTGTATATGATAGAAGAGTATGGAAGGGAGAAGGGCAGGATAATGATGATGATTTAAAGAAACTACTTTTTAAATAAATTATATCGATAAAATCGACCTTAAATGACATGACTATCGTGTACAGGCGAAACAAAACGTCGCCTGAACACGATGGGTGACTAGAGTTACCGGCTGAAAAAGCCGCCGCCTGTACACAATGGGTGACTTTAATCACTGGCTAAAAACACCATTAAGCACGTTGAGTGATGTGCGCACTTTCATCACGGAGCTCCGTTTCCTGCGAAACACTTTGCAGCGCGTTTTGTCGTAGTGAAACGCTTAAGTGTATAATTTAAAACGAAAATTCAGAGGCGGTTAACGTGGGCAAAGCTGCATACGATTGCTAAGAGCTTACATATGACAAAACAATACAAATGGCAAATTTTATGCACTTTCTTTTTAATAAATTTATTCCACGCTCAAAACTGAAGTGACACTAAAATTCTTATTATTTCACTCCTCTGGTCGGCTCTGGTTCTTGATAAAAAGTTCTGTTCCCACCATAGAATGTACTTAGTTTTACGATACAGATTTCCTTTGCCTATCCAATTAATTTAATTTGACATGTGGAGAAAATAGAATCGAATCGATTACTGACAAAAAAAATTGTTTATATTTAATATTAATGGAAAAACCACGAGGAAAAAAACCTTTGGATCTAATTTAAATAAACAAACACTATTTATTAATAAAGTAATGTTAGTAATGCAAATAAATGCTAATAATGCAAAGAAAATGCATTACATTTGTACTACAAATTCCTGTAGATTTTGTTTAGCCCATGTTAATAGTGTTGATACAAAAGTATTCATTGTAGGCAATTTTTCGTAATTTAAGTACCTATGTTTGACGTTCATAGTCAACCAAAACTTGGCTCCATACCAAGGTGATTTATTCACTGCGTTTTCCCGTGATCAGGAAGAGACCTTGTAGAAATATGAATATGTTACATAATATAATTTTGCAATGGGAGTTTACAGCAAATTTGCAAATGCGTTCAATAAATATCCTTTACTTAGAGGAATGGCTTCCTATGGCATAATTTGGCCTCTTTCTAGTCTTGTACAGCAATCTTTTGAAGGCAAGAACTTGGGTGGGTGTCAATATTTCTTTTAAAACGTTCTAAATTCAACTGTTCAGAAATCACCTAAAAGTATCTATTATTTCAGAAAACTACGACTGGTGTAGATGTGCAAGGTTTGGTTTTTACGGCTCATGCTATGTAGCTCCGACTCTTTACACATGGCTAACCATAGCCAATTCAGTATGGCCTGGGAATACAATACGTGCAGGTATAAAAAAGGTGATGTTACTTTTAAATTTGTTTAAATAATTCAAACTTTTTTTTTTAAATGTTGAATATGTGACTATTGCTAAATTGACATTGAATTATTATTTCAGACTATTGTTGAAACCGTTACTTACACACCGTTTGCAATGTGTAGTTTTTATTTTATAATGAGTTTATTGGAATCTAAACCCATTCATGAAGCAGCTGCTGAAGTAAAAGCAAAATTTTTACCAACATACAAGGTGTGTTAAAAACTTGCATTTTTTGCTAGAGAAATAAACCTAACTAACTAATTAGTGATTGCAATATATATAAACTACCAGCTAGGAAAAGATATGATTTTTCCTTCAAGATATATTCTATCATCAACAGTGATTCAACTAAGGTAAACTTGGAATTTAGTATTATGATTTATAGTGACAGTGTTGACTTAAAGGTAAGTTGGTGGTGCTGAGGGAGAATAATATGTCCATGAGTATGTTTACTCAGGACACATTGTTGATTTCAGTCAAACACATTGTAAGAATTTGCTTAATATGCTGAATTGCTTGGTCTAGATCATTGAAGAGAGAATAATAAAAACTTCAAATACCTTCAATTAATTTAAACCTCATTTGGAATATGCCATGGAATTTCCACCATGAAACTTTGAGATCATATTACCAATTCGATACTATGATTCATAACAAAAAAACGATGTTTAAACTTATTAGTTCTTACATCAATTATGTCTTATTATATCCCCATGAAATACATTAAAGTTAATCATTTATTTAGTAATTTATATGGTTATTTCAGGTTGGTGCGTCAGTGTGGCCAGCAGTAGCAATGGTTAATTTCTGTTTTATAAGCCCACAGAATAGGGTTCCTTTCATTAGTGTATGTAGCTTTATATGGACATGCTTTTTGGCATATATGAAACATTTAGATCAAGATAACGAACGCTTGAGACCTGGTAAACTGCTCTCATGATAATTGGAAGTAAGGTCACCATTCCCAATATCATTAGTTACTAAATTCTTATTTGCCCAGCCAAAGCTAAAACAACTGATGACACCTATGTCATATGACACTTGAACCTTGAAATTCATCTGGTTTTTATTGTGTTATTTTCAATGCAGTGAGAATAAGTAATTAATTAAACTTCTATCATTTTTGGGAATGGTTCTTTTACACCCAGTATTAATAGCCAATTATAGACGAATTATATTATTTATTATAATTATTTTATTTAAAAAATCTTTAAAAGATTTTTAGATCACTGAGTCTCAATAATGTGATAAAATCGCTAATAAATCTATAAAAACAATTGTGTTCAAATTATTAGGTATTTTATGATAAGTACTATATATTTATTTTACACTATGTAGTTTAATAACAAGAGTATATTGCTATAAAAAATTGTTATAGATTAAATGATTTTAATTCATTCAATTCCTTTTTTTTTATTAACAAATTACTTTTTTTATTTCTTAGATGGTTGGACGAGCTCACAGCCCACATGGTGTTAAGTGGTTACTGGAGCCCATAGCCATCTACAACGTAAATGCCGCCATCAACCTTGAGATGTGAATTCTAAAGTCTCAGTATAGTTAAAACGGCCCACCCTTTAAACCGAAACGCATTACTGCTTCACGGCAGAAATACGCAGGGTGGTACCGGCCCGTGCAGACTTACAAGAAGTTCTACCACTAGTAATTACTCAAATTTTAATTTTGCTGGTTTGATTTTTATTACACGATGTTATTCCTTCATGGAAAACAATCATGAACATTTGTTAAGTACGTAGGTATTTAATTAGAAAAATTGGTACCCGCCTGCGGGGCTGGAACATCGGTGCATTGCTAGATACGAATGCACCGGACGTCTTATCCTTTAGGCCTCGACGACTTCAAGTTGTGAAGCTACTATTTCACACAGAAAGTTTAATAAGCACATACGTTGATTTTTTTTTAATTGGTCTAAAGATGTTTCCATTGTCTGTCTGATATGAATGATATCTATTGTCTGACCATTGTTTGATTGAAGTAAAGAAAAACACGGCAATGGGCAGACCAAAGTGATGACGGTGGACAGAGCTCAAGTTTTAAGTCCATCAAATGCACTCAAGGATTATGAGAAAGTGGAGGAATTTATATACTTGGGGTCGCTGATCTCTAACCGTGGTAACTGCGAGAAAGAAATCGGACGCCGTATCGGGATGGCTAAAAGTGCCATGACTAGCCTCGATAAAATCTGGAAAGACCGTAATATTCGCCGAGTAACTAAGATGCGTCTGGTTCGTACGTTGGTCTTCTCTATCTTCCTGTACGGGGTGGAGACTTGGTGTCTCAGGAAAAAGGAACGCAAAAAGATTGAGGCGTTTGAAATGTATTGCTGGAGAAAGCTGCTACGCATTCCTTGGACAGCTATGAGAACCAATGTCTCCATCCTCGAAGAGTTGAAGGTCACCAAGCGCCTGCTGACTATGTGCCAGGAAAGGATCCGGAGTTTCTTTGGGCACATAATGCGATCCTCATTGCACAGCCTGGAGAAACTCACAATTCTCGGACAGATGGAGGGGAAGCGCGCTAGAGGAAGAGCGCCAGCTAGATGGGTTGACCAACTCAAGGAGGTGACTGGAGGCCAGATATGGGGAGCGGTACATATGGCGCAGAACCGGACCGAGTGGAGAACATTGACATACAGTCACGATCCTCAGCATTGAGGGAACGACCAGAAAGAAGAAGGGCATGGATTAAAAAAGTTTTGTATCAAATATTTTAGTTTCACTGGGGCATGGAGGGTAGAGGTAAGGAGAACTGCCTGTGTGTGAAAAGTGTCCATTAAAATCTGCTAAATAAGGGTGGCACTACAGTAGCAACCGAGTAAATTTAAAAAAAGGCGCTGAAAGTTACTAGAATAAGATAGAAAAATAAAAAAGGACGAAGTATCTGTAAGCATTGAAGTGCTTTAAATAAAATACTTTTGTGATTGTAAAATCACAAAAAGCTGATAAGAAAATGCAATCGATGTCTCCACGTTTTACCACAGCAATAATTTTAGAATATATTGACGAAATTAGTTTGGACTAGGTACCTAAGCATGTGAGGTCTTGTATATTACACTGTCACTAACTACTCTAGTCAATAGATATATTAAATTTCCTAACTCAGCATACTTCAATCAGTTAACAACTGCTCAATTCATATTATACCCTGTGCCTATGCTAGCGCCATTCTGAAGGATTTTTGAACTGTTATTTAGTACTAAAAGTGGGACATTTTTTCAAGCTTCTCCCATATGAGACTGTTCTGTTTACCTCTACCCTTAGATTATACACTTAATATATTTGAGACCTCTACCCTCCACACTGGGGTTATTTTATGATTTCTTTTTTCCCATTATCTGTAAGCGGAGTAAAATGTCCCTTCGCAACAAGGTGACACTTTACAAAATTTACATAAGGCCGGTCGTGACTTACGCGAGTTTGGTGTTCGCTCATGGGGCCCGCACACACATATACACCCTCCAATGTCTACAATCCCGGTTTTGCAGGTTAGCCATCGCAGCTCCGTGTCTTTACCGGTTAAGTTCCCTTTGCGTGCTAATGGACAGTGATTGAAGTGATTGAACAGTGTCAATACCTACCATAGATTAAACACATAACATTTGAGAGTCAATACCATAGATTATACACTTAATATATTTGAGAGTCAATACTGAACACCTACATACATGTCTAAATAGTGTTTTACTGTTTTTAGTGTTTGTAATTTTGTATGAAATCTGTGAATTGTATGTGTATGAATTGTTCATGTGCTTACTGAACAATAGTGCAAATTTGTAAATTGCACCAACATTTAGTTATAACTGAGATATATTTTAGAACTTATGGTCTCCCAGTAATCGATTTAAAATGTTTGAAACAACTAAGTAAAGTTCAAAAATATGTTTTTATAACTTACTTCGCTCTCTATCTTGTTAAAAATGAGTGCTAATTCACTGTTGTTTTCTATCAATAATGAAGGAAAAGTTTATGCATTGTCAACAAATGGGTCCTGTTGGAGAGAATTCATGTACCTGGGCTTGGAATTCAAAGCATTATCTGCAGTACCTCACTTTCTTTGGGCTGTAGGAGGAGACAGACAGATTTACCTTCACGTTCATGGTTTAGAAATACCAATTCGTGTTAAAGAAGAATCATATGAGAATGAGAGGTGGCTGCCAATGGAAGGATTTAGTGGGCGCCTTTTACCTACAGACCGCTATCATTTTTCATCTCAGGATGGTACAAAAGATCGCTCCATTGATCACATTAGACTGCCTTCTATGGCTTGGCAGTGGGAAGGTCCTTGGCAACTTGAATTAACATTGGATGGACAGCCATTAGACCATGATGGCTGGACATATGCTGTTGATTTTCCAGCTCAATTTGGTCCCGCTAAACAATGGAAATCCTGTGTCAGAAGAAGGAAATGGATAAGGTATAGAAAATTTAGTGCTATGAATTCATGGTGTGCAATAGCTCCATTACACAAGGATCCAACTCAAGAACCATTTATTGATATTAGTATAGGTGGCAATCAAATGCCGTATGCCTCACCAGGAACCCTTGTAGTGTGGGCTATTACTGCTCAAGGTCGGGTTATGAATAGAACAGGTGTTAGTACAACTTCGCCTGAAGGGTTGAAATGGATAAATATAAGCATTCCACCAAATTGTGATATAAAACAGATTTCTGTTGGCCCAACTGGTTTAGTTTGGGGCCTTCTGTGGACAGGACGCACAATAGTTAGAAAAGGTGTAACAAAAGATTGTCCAACAGGAGATTCTTGGTTAGAAGTAAAACCTCCACAAGATACAAAACTTATTTGTATTTCTGTAGGCTACAACGTAGTATGGGCTGTAAGCTCTGATTCCAGAGTGTGGTTTCGAAAAGGAGTGGAAGGAAACAATTCGGGAACATCAGAGTCGGCAGCTATGGGTAATGGGTGGTTAGAAATCACTGGTAATATGATTCATGTTTCAGTTGGAATCAATGATCAGGTGTTTGCTATAGGAGAATTTGATAAATGCATTTATTGGAGGTGTGGAATTACTGCAGCAGAGTTAACTGGAAAAAAATGGAAAAAGATACAAGCAAATATGCAACTCAGTCGTACTTCTAGCTCAGCAAGTGTGGTTTCATCATCATCAAATACTAAACATCATAGCTTGACCACATTGAGTGAGACAGAGCCTGAAAAAAAAACCAATTTGCATTTAAGGAATTCATGGGAAGAGTCTCATTCTGCTCCTATAGAACATACTCTACCAGTGAAACCACAAAGACAGTCAAGACCCCGCAGTCAGATAAATACAGAAAAAATTGATTTGACTGGTAAGAGTTATGAGACTACTTTAAAAAATCCACGAGCTTGGAGTCCTGTAAGAAGTGTTGGTTCAGTAGTGGGTATGGAAGCACAACCAGATAGTGACAGTAGCGTATTTGATGTGGATTCAGGGATGTTATTTGATGATGAGATAAGTCAAACAGCCTGGGGTTCCTGTGAGACAACATGGTCTTATGTTGAAGCTGGAGCATGTTTGGTTGATACCGTTCAAATTCCACATTGGTTTGCAGACTCCCATAAGGTCCAAAATTCTGATATAACTGCTGGATGGAGGATACAAATTTTGGATTATTTAAGAAATAGAAATAAAAACCAAAGCCTTGATTTCTCTGATTATGGAATTGCTGTAGAAGACAAAGGTTGGACGCGTAGCTGTGAAGCCAGATTAGTTCAAGCGAACAATAGTACAGAAGAATGTATCATATCATTATATTGGTTTGACTTAGAGAATACTGGGACATTGTCTGTTTTCCAACCAGATGGCACAATCAAATTTATTTTAAATCTTGAAGAGCTAACCAGTGTTTTTGTTTCATCTGAACCTGGTTGTCCAAGAATAGTACTAGCAGTACCACGTCAAACTGAGTGTTCCATTAAAATACAGTTCATGACAGAATTTGAACAAGAAGAATGGCTAAAAATGTTAATTGATATAATTTCGCAGATTAATGGAGTTACTGGAAAACCATCTGCTAACTCTGTTTGGGCTATTACAAATGCAGGTGATATTCTCAATTGGGACCCCTTGCCTGCTAAATTGAGCAATAAAAAAGATGGAATGTACAAAAAAGAATTCCCAGTGTTTGGAAAAAATATTTTGTCAGGGTACTCAACCAGTCTACACAACAACTTTCCCCCTGGCAGTATCTTGAAAATTGTAGGATGTTTATTTGATGAGGTGCAAAGATTTTATATAGATTTTACAGGGCCAGAAGTCAAAAAACAAAGACATAAAATTGAAACTGAAGTGTCTGAAATCCCTTTTCATTTCAATGTCAGATTTGATGAAAAGATTGTAGTCTGTAATACAAAAAATTTTGGAAGCTGGGGAACTGAAGAACGGCATGAACTTCCACTAGCTGTGGGACAGGAATTTAACATTGAAATTTATTGTCATGCACAAGCCTTTAGTGTCATAATAAACAATAAAAGTTACTGTATTTATGAACACAGACTGAATCCAGAGAGTATTACTAGTGTCACAATACAAGGCCCCTTGAAGCTTTACAGCATGGAATACTGTACAACTAGTGTTATAATTGGTGCAGATGAAATGTTTTGGCGTTTGATGGGTGGACATTTACGACGTGTTGAATGCTGTGAAGCTGATGTCGTATGGGGAATATCACATGATCATAGAGCATGGGTATATACAGGTGGTTGGGGAGGAGGAATGTTTCAAGGTAGATAATGTATAACTTATTTTACATGGTGTTACAATTTCTGCCAATCACAGACATAAATGCTATCAAAGGCAGCATATGCTTAATATTTAATCATCATTGTCACTTATGGGAGTTGACATTAGAAAGACATAATTAAGCAGATTCTAATCACCGAGAGTACCTCATGGACATCCCCATAGTGCTTACAAACTGGTGATCATCACTCCAGAAGTTGCTAATTCCTGATTTTTTCTTCAGCCCATTGCCACTTTAGCTTTTTAAAGCTGTAATGAAGAGTTAGCTCCTGAAAATATTTAGTAATGTAATAAGTGTGATAATAATTAGAACATTTTCAGTAACTAATTGAGAAATACCTTATTACCTTAGTACCATTGTACAAATAGGTTCGGAGTGAAAAAGCTAACTTTGTGGTAAATAATAAAATCTCAAGCAAATATTATTTTTGTATAGGAATATCCAGTAATACTGGTATACATGCTATGACCGATACACATACTTATTGTGTCTATGAGAATCAACGATGGAATCCGCTGACTGGTTATACATCCGCTGGCTTGCCAACTGACCGTTACATGTGGAGTGATATAACTGGCAAGCACAAAAGAACAAGAGAACACACTAAACTTCTCAATCGCCATTGGCACTGGGTAAGAATTTTAGATACAGAATCTGCTATCAAAATAGAAAAGATAGAATATAATTCACAAATAAAACCGTAAAACAATCGGTTTTATTGCTTAAACTGATAACCAATGAGTTTTTCGCCGAATCTTCTCAGTGGGTTGCCATTCCCATTCGGTCGTAGAAACTGCGAAGTACTGATCTTGTTAGGATTAGTGTTAGCAAATTCTCTCAGGCTGAGCCCGTTAGCTCATCCATCCGTCCCTGCGTAGCTGGAATAGCTCTTTAGGCCACCAGTGAATAGGCTAAAAAAGGACTTTCAGACATCAGTTTTTAGAGTACAGTATGCTTAGTGTGAGTTTTTTAACGTTCACGATAGCGTACGTGTTAGCCCAATTTTGTATGCAGTTGGAACAGCGCCCCTAGTGGCAAACGTAGGCAAACGATCCCATTCCATACAAATATGAGCCAACTTCTACGCTATCACGAACGTTAAAAAACTCGTACTAAGCACACTGTAGATAAAACAATATTGTAACAGGTTTGTTGCACTCTATTCACAACTGTATTTTAAAGTTATTTGAGCAAAACAAAATACGTAACAAACAAATACTGGTTTCAAACATGTTAAAAGAAAACTAAATATGTAGGTAGTATATTGACAAGCTTTAGTGTTTTTTTGTTGCCATACAATATAATTTATAGATAAGCAAAAAATTATATTACGATTGGAATGTACTGTGCAAAGCCTATCTCGTTAAAAATCAATGTATAAAATTTAAAAAGAAATCAACAGGAGAGCATATAATTCATATTGAGTTCTTAATATTTGAAATTAGCTTCAGTGTTCCGAAAATACACCTTTCGACACAATATTCAATATTCAAATACACTAAGTCAATGGCGCTCTCGAGGATAAGCCTTTTGATTAAGCCAGGTTAAAAAACAAACAACTGGTGACCTTATTCAGTTTGTGTTTTCTAAAAGCTCCTTGATCCTCTACTAAACAACAAGATAGATTAAGCTAAATGAAACAAAAAAATAAACTAATGCTTACTTCATACTAATTCCTGTGCATGGAAAATAGATTTCAGAATGGATGATAGATTACAATACACCTGGTGGTGTGGATAATGATGGATGGCAATATGCAACAGACTTCCCCGCACCGTACCATGGCAAAAAACTATTCACTGATTGCGTTAGGAGACGAAGATGGTATAGGAAAGCGCAAATAAATACGGAGGGACCGTGGATTCGTGCTGGTAATACGGCATTATTGGATATTTCACTATGGGTAAGGATATACATAATTATGTCCAAAACTTGTAATTGCTCTCCTGCGTAATACTTACGGCTTAATCATTTTTATTTATTTTATTCATAGATGGGTGGACACAGCGCACAAGTGGTTACCGGAGCCCATAGACATCTACAACGTAAATGCCGCCACCCACCTTGAGATATGAGTTCTATAGTCTCAGTATAGTTACAACGGCTGCCCCACCCTTCAAACTGACGCATTACTGCTTCACGGCAGAAATAGGCAGGATAATAGTATTTACCCGTGCGGACTTACAAGAGGTCCTACCACCAGTAATTAATCAAATTATAATTTTGCGTGTTTGATTTTACGCGATGATATTATTGATTGATTGATATTACACAACGTTATTCGTTCACCGCGGAAGTAAATCGTAAACATTTGTTAAGTACATATTTTATTAGAAAAATTGATACCTGCCTGGGATTCGAAGAGCACTGTATGGCTCAACACGAATGCACCGGACGTCTTATCTGTTAGGCCACGACGACGATTTACGGTTTCATCATTTAGGCTATCACATATATAATGTAAATATTTATTATTTATATAAGTCAATGTTCGTTTGTATGTCTTCTATGCTTGCTGTAATGAATCTGTACAGTTGTTTTTGACCCTCGAAAGAAGATTTATGTCACAGTATCATCAACATACGATATTATGATAAAATTACAAATAGCAAATTAGAGCCCGTTCACGCATGGTCTCCGTTTTACTGGTCCGTTTTGTCGAATACGCTTTTTTTCATTGATGGAGCATGGAGTTGTATGAGCGATTTCAGATATGGTACAGTATTCAGTAAACAGTAAAAAAAAAACGATCCGGTAAATTATGACATTCCGTTTTGTCATCGAAAGCTGGATGAACGGAATACGTATCCGTCATGTTTCCGTACAATTTTACCGGATAAACTGTACGGGGGTGAGGGGGCCGGCGGGCGGTGCAGCTAGACAAACGAGTTTCATCCTGGTAGAATAGCGGCGGTATACTACGAATTTGCTTGTGAACATCGTATTAATTCGTATCTAGTAATGACGGATACGTTGAACGTTATACGGTACCTATGTGTGAACAAAGCATAATTTTTTGTCGTATCCGTTAAAACGGGTACCGTATACACGGAGACTATGTGTGAACGTAGCCTTATATTGAAGTATGGACAGTTTTCAGTAGTACTGTATATGAATGTTACTTTTACCGTCAATCAGACAAAACACGATGTAAAGTAATGCACTAGCTGTCCCGGCAGCTTTAGTAAATTTTCTACTAAATTATAGTGCATTAATAATAAACATATCAAATAAATTTATTATAATTTCATAAAACGAATTCTAAATAATCACTAGAAACGGTAAGAATGGCGAAATACCTAGAAAATATTATTTTCTAGGCTAAGGGTGATGAAGTGTCTGTTTGGGCAGTAACTGTACCGGGAGACGCGATATATAGGACTGGAGTAACACCCTCAACTCCAACAGTGAGTATTCAAATTAAAAACGAGTGTAGCTAAAATAATGTAAAAAATTATTTAATACTAACGCATCAGGTTAAATACTAAAAGTGTCGTGTGATTCATCTGCATAATGGAGGAGTTAAAAAAATTAAAAAGCCGTTTGTTTTCACATTGGAAAAACCTTTGACAGAAATGATGAAAATTGTTGGTTTTTTTGTTCCTAGCAACAAAATTAGCAATCAATCATACACATTATAAAAATTTTGCAGGGCAATCACTGGGAACATATAGATAGCCCTCAACTACTTATGGCTATAAGTACATGTAACAATGTGGTCTGGACTATAGGAAGGAGAGGTGAATTATACCATAGGGAAGGCATCAGTGTGGAGAACCCTGGAGGAACCACTTGGAAATTAATAGAACCACCAAAAAGTAATTTATATAGTCACAAAACTACTGGTGCCAAAGTTATTTCATTAGCTACAACAGTTGCTTGGGTAGTGATGTCAAATGGTGCTGTTGCTGTAAGAACACAGATTTCAAAAGAGCAGCCTGGAGGCAAAGAATGGAGATATATAACAGGTATTGAACACAAATATGTTTCACTTATTGCTGGTAGGGGGGAATGTGTGTCCTTTCTACTGTACCTACTACTGCTACGGTTTATTGCAGACTCAGAACAATCAAAAGTGTTCCGGATTGAATGGGGGGGGGGGGTCAGCTATCATGTAATGCACCTCAAACTTTAACCTCATTTCTTAGGGTATAACCACCATATTATTAAAGTACATATTATCCATATTGTCTATTTCTGCCACGGTCATTCTTTCTAGTTTGAAAGATTGAATACAATTGAGATTCAAAATGTAATTGAACAATCTTAAGGTGGGAATCACGAAACTATTTACTTGGTGATGTCTGTGACCTTTGATAATTAACTAAGTAGCGGGATTAAAGAAAAAAGGCTTTTTTATCATTATGGCCAAGTTCAAGACTAAAATATTCACTGTAATATAAATTTTATATTTCAAATACTTTCTAACAGGCAAATTATATGATTTTACAAAAAAAGTCGTCATTTTAAGAAATTCCCTCAGCCATTTTAATTTGATGTAATCGTTTAAAAAGAAAATTATTCACAAATGTTTTCAAAATATCTAATTTACTGGTGGTAGGATCTCTTGTGAGTCCGCACGGGTAGGTGCCGTCCTTTGCCTATTTCCGCCGTGAAGAAGTAATGCGTTTCGGTTTGAAGGGTGGGGCAGCCGTTGTAACTATACTGAGACCTTACAACTTATATCTCAAGGTGGGTGGCGCATATACGTTGTAGATATCTATGGGCTCGAGTAACCACTTAACACCAGGTGGGCTGTGAGTTCGTCGAAATGAAAAAAATTATAATTAAAAAATTGATTAAACCATAGATAGCGAAATAAGTTTCAAACATATATCGAGCGTGCACAAAGACGTGTGGGGTGTCAGTACGGACGGAACGCTGCAGCGGCGTCTCGGCGTGACCGCAGACAATCCGGCGGGCTCGTCGTGGCAGCGCGTGCTTACCGGAGCTGCGGTGTACACCTCGGCACGAGGAGGATCATTGTGCTAATTATAATATAAAAAACAAACATGTGCTTGTAAAAAGACTAGGGATGCTGACAAATTTGTTAATGATTAAATAACATTAAAATATGTTTTGTTGCTATCATAAAAAAAATAATTAAACGACTTCTTAGCTGTCGTTTAATTTTAAAATGCCTGAGGTTCGTGTAATAAAGTTTTAAAAATATATATCGAATTGGTATCTAGGATGCCGGAAACATGTATCATAAAAGAATGAATGTAAAACCAGTATGCATAGTGAGAGTTTTTTAACGTTCTCGATCACGTAAAAGTCAACTCAAATTTGTATGCAGTTGGAACAGCGCCCCTAGCGGCAAACGTAGTCAAAGTTTCCAACTCCATACAAATTTCAGCAAACTTTTACGCAGAAATATTTAATGTTTTTCACGTAATTTTTTACTATGACGGGGACTCGAACCTCAACTCCGTGGTATTTGTATTATACTTAGTGACTAACTACTTGAGAACGAGGCGGTCGAACAAATAAAAAACCATTATTATTTGTCAACATCCTTAATGACACATGTACATTGACATACATACATTGTACAGCTTAAGCTACGAAATTTAAATGAAATTGAAATACTGCCAGCATACTCTACAATCAACTATTTTATAAGCGTATGAATGTATAGAAATGTTTCAGTGCATTTATTTTGTCTTTAGAATTAATTTATATACAGGTACTGATCTTTTTAGTTTTTCAAAACAATATTTAAAAAAAAAAACGCATCGGGATTGGTGCACATATTTTATTACTGTTCTATATTTATAAGTCCATTTTTCAATTTATTGCCAATGATTAGAGTATGTCACTAAAACCTCTCATGTAAACTGCCTATGTTATTGCCGCATTATAAATATATAAGCGCCAGCAATGAAATCCAATAATAAAATATTATTATATTATTATCGTAATGACTAAGTGCTGGTTCAGGCCGAATCGCGGTTGCAGTCTCGAAATATCTCCATATTACAATTTCCTTGTCGCTTATCCTTTGGGATCTGTCACAGCTGATAATGACATTAAATTGCCGTCGCCATGCATGCTCGACGTGGCGATTATTTTATGTGTACCGTACACTATTTAAACAAGAACAGTGTGCTTAGTGCGAGTTTTTTACCTTCTCGATCGCGTAAAAGTTAACTCAAACTTGTATGGAGTCGAACAGTTTCCCTTCGTTTTCCGCAAGGGGCGCTGTTCCAACTCCATACAAACTGTTTGTGTTGAAGTAGCTTACGGTTTACGCGCTGGCGCCATTTCAGTAGACTCCTGTCTATATTTCAGTCTGAATGTGAATTGAGGCTTGAATAAAAAAATTACATGTTACATGTGTGATATAACGTGACCGCGGCCGCGAGTCTGTGTGGACATATTAATTATTTTATTTAAGAAAACTATAAACTTTTACACGAAAACTTATATAGATATCTCGTTTTTTTTTGTCAAATAAACAATGTTCCGCCTTTGAGTACATAACCAATAAAAAACTAAATTGCCTATCATTTATGTACAAAGCAGTTATTGTCGCTTAGTCACTTTTGCCTTTCAAGCGTCGATATGCATATTTACATGCGAATGAAATGCGAACGAAACCGTACATGTAGGTAGATTGCTAGCCGCGTTTAATTCGCGGCTGCCTGCACGTCTATAGGCTCTGCTAATGTGATCTGGAAACGTTTGAAGAAACTGTTTGATATTATGCGGCTATCTTATTTATTACACAGTTTACTGCTCAATATATTAATTTAATATTTAGTAATAATAACAACCCGTGGACCTGTTATAGACATCTTTGAATGTTCCATATGTGAAAACATTACGTTCTTTTTTTAATGAGGTATTAATAATGAGGCTGTTATATTCGAGTATTTTATTTTTAAGTCCAGTGAAATTTAAAATTAATTGTATCACGGATCTCGTTCTGGTCCTAAGACATTTTTGTTTCTTAATTATTCCCAAAAATTTAAACATATATTTCATATTATTTAAATTATTATATAAAATGTAAACAAGTACGCTTTCGCTTAACATTGCCAAGAAAAATTATTGATATTATTGTTTGAACTAGAGGCCTTTAAATGCAGTAGAGCTTGATCGATTCATTTAGTGACAGCATGGCTGGCACACCGGTGGCAGTGCGAACATATTTTCATGACAGTCCAGTGTTGGATTAAATAGTGTTATTTATTAGTCCTTTCCATGAGCTAAGGCCGCGTGACATGATGATTCTTTGTAAGCGGGGGTCATATGGTTTTTTTTGTTAAATTGTTACTACAATAAATCTGCCACTTTCAATTAATTTCATAATCCTAAAGTCTATATACGCGTGATTAAGGTGATGCTACCCCGTGTAACCAGTAACTAAGATAAATTAAAATGTAACCAGTCACTAGGTGGAAAAAAAATCATTTAAAATGACCTGGGCGAATCGATATTGTACTCATCGCGATTATTCAAGCCGCGTCCCAATGAAAACGGACGTAAAATTTGTAACAATAGCTCGGAAATAGTTTATTAGTGCAATACATCAATATTGGCTTCCGTTTTATTAAAAATTATTATGGTAAGCTATATTGGAAAACGTATATTCAACAAAACTACAACTATAATTCGGAATCTACTTCAATTGTGCTCATTTATTTAAATATATAATATTAAGGTGATATAAATAAATACTTCTATCGGTATTGATTCAAAAGACATTTCTAGTCATCTTTTGTTATTTTCACGGTATTAAACAATCGTTTTATTGATTAAAATAATGTGAAACCAAATTAGCTTTTGCTTAAATTGTGTAATTTCTCAAAAATATAATTATAACAAATTTGACAATCTTTTAATTCATTTATCTTCCATAAATATATTAGTTAAGCAATAGCTCTAGAATTTCATTTTTATTATTTGTAGCGTGACTTCTGGTAAGATTGCTTAAATCACTTTTAGTTTGTTTGATGAGGAGATTGTGTGCTGATCATGCAAGAATCAATTTCGGTAAGTTTGATTGTATCCACCTCTTTGTAGTTTTCATAGACATACAATACATATTCGTACAGGCGCCTTATTCGCCTTCAAAAAAACTTCTTTATGAATGTTTCAACTTTAATTACGCCAAGCAATTAGTGGTCGTCGCCAATTTATATAATAGTCTCTAAAATGCATATAAAACTCGTGCAAGCAATTAACAAAATGTAATTAAATTTAACACCGCAGTCTCGTCAGAGGAGTTCTTCGCTTTAGATTGTGAGGTTACAAATAATGTACTAGCTAAATATGTTTTATTGTTTATTTTTAACACTTAAACTTTGTTTTTACAGTTTCAAATGCAGGATGGTTCAATTACACATGAACCTACGATAAAAACATTAAATAAGAACAATATCTTTGCATTATCATTTATTTTTCAGTAAACCCAGAAGTGTTTCTTAATTATAACTATCTTAATATAATGTTTTAAAGCAGATAATCTAATTCGTATCTAATGAAGTGATTATTTGGGTCATTTTGTATTCTGGGATATCCTGCAACAAGTGCGTCCTGTCCTCCGATGTAAAGCGTATTGTAAATTTTCCAATAAACGTCGCGTACTTTCCTCGCTGGATGGAACAGGCCCTGTGAATGGTCATGCACTTCATTAAAGTTTTTTTGTAAATTAGTACTTTAATTTCAATATCCACAAAATCCATATCCACAAAAGTTATAACATCATAACATCTAGACATACATAATAATAGAATTTAGGATTTATAACTAGAAGATACAGAGCGACCTAAACTTTAGTAGTATTTTACATTTCCTGTCGACACCAGAAAGTCATATATTTTTACACCTAGTTCTTAGCTAGGGTACTGATGGAGCTGCCTATATGTGTCGTGCCTGCGATTTTAAGCACAAGGGCAGCCATTATTCAAATTAAGTTGAGACTTACAAATGTTGCAATTAATTGGGTGGCGTTTTCGATAGTATAGTCTCTTAACGGTATTGGGAACCGTTTAACATAACATACTCCGTGACCACATTCGAAGTGTATATAGATGACAATATTTTATATCACATATACTTCAGAAACATGAAAATAGTAGTTAGAAGACGTATCTTTTAATTAACTCTTAAAAATGTTTTGATGAATATTACAAACCTGTAATGCATATTGAAGTATTTTAATGGGACCTAGGGCAACTCGCATGCCCTCAACAGCGTCCATGAAGGCTTGCACCAGATGCGGTGATGTCTCAAAAATATTTGGCCAAACATGATTTAATAGATGTACTAAGGCATCTTCACAGCCGAAACCATACACGCCGAGCGACATATGTTTTATGGCAGCGCAAGCCGTTTGTCTGTGTACTAAATCTCTGTGAAATTTAATAATCAATTTTATTGGGGTTTGAGGAAATATTGATTAAGCTTAGAAAATAAAAAGCTTCTTTATACTAATATCCAATGAATCTTAAATAACAACGTATCTATATTACTATTCAATACTGATCTAATTTATACAACGAAAAAGGAAAATGTTTTTGGGGCAGAAAACATGTAACATACCGATCCATAAGCGCGTCTTCCAATAATGGGCAAACTGCATAAATGTAATCCTTGCCCATTTCTCCAATGTACTCGAAAAGGAAAGATAGTGATTTGAGCACACCGTTTTGAACATTTAATTCCGGTACTCTGTATTCATTCATTAAAGCAGGTAGCACTGTGAAAGGTGAACAGGTCTCTGCAACTATAGCAATAGCGACCGTTGTGCACACTCTGAAAATTAATTACATCGTTAAATATCTCTCTTAGTGCATTAGTTACACGAACTCCATCCATACACAGAAAACATCGATCAGTTTACTAGAACCGATTCGTAAGTGTCTAAAGGAAGCGTGAGAATGGTACTTTGAAAAAGCGGCGCGATACGATAACCCACTTTTTCTGTCCATCGCTAATTCGACTCAGGCGACGGAAAGGGCAAAGTCGCCGTCACCGAAATATGTCTTATCAGATCCCTTTTGGGTGCTTCTATTCTAGGCTCCAAGCATCAGTCACCGCCCTCGTCCAACTCTTCGATTACGACACAGTTCGACGAGCGAAATAACACCCACTGAGTTTTTCGCCGGATTTTCTCAGTGGGTCGCGGTTCCAAGTCGGTGGTAGATTCTGTGAATAACCAATTTTAGCGAGATCTCTCAGGTTGAGCCCTGTGAGCTGACCTAGCAACCATGGCATCGCTGAAATAGCCCCTTAGGCTACCAGAGAATATGTAGGGAAATAAAATAAGTTTACTGTAAATTTAGATGGGCCAATGTGATCATAATATATCTGAAAAAATTATATCAACTTCCTGTGACCATATTATTATTAAGAATTTATTTTGGATATTTTGGTAAAACGGGTTCTTTTATTTTGATTACCCTATGTAAATGATAATAATAATAACAAACATGCAGGATCTAACGTATCCTACTCATTTTAATAAGCTAACTAATCTACTAATAATTATTAATTAAATAATGACCTGTTCTGTCTCTCTTGCACTTTCAGATTGTTAAGTAAGGTTGCGAGTACGTCATGAGGACCGATGGCTTTAGCAATATAACCAAAGGTATTTACAGTCGCTCGTCTAATTGCCTTCTTATGAGCCTTTAATAGTTCAAGCAATTCAAAACATATTCTCATCCATTCTCTGGCCGACACAAATTCCGGTCCTCTGTCTGCAATACGACCCACTAAATCAATACAATTCTCTTGTACTTTTTCATGCCTGGAATTAAAAAAAAACATATTAAAGATTTAATTTAAAGATTCTATGAAGTTATCAAGTCACTATTTATAGAACAAGGTTACCTGTTTTTCAAAATGGGTGTAAGCCTAGGCAGGAGATCCTTTATTGGTGGGGTCATCTTTGTCATTCCAATAACATTGACAATTGCTTTTAATGCACCAAGTATAGAGCCTAGCACTTCAGGATATTCCTCTCCCAAGTACTCATACAGTACAACACCAAGATGCCCCATTAACTTTTCCTATGAAATAGCAAGCAATTAAAATTTTCAAAATCAATTGGTAATGATGTTATAAATTAAGTATATTTGGATACATTTCCTAATGTATCCAAATATACTTCAAGACAAATTAAATTCGGTGTATGGACCCCCGTTAACTTTGCGACAGTTGAGCTTGTTTGCCCATTTTGTAAAATATATTACGAAAAAATTATACTACATACTAATTTAGTAAGGAAGCATAGCGTACAAGAGGATATGGCAAAGAAAATGTGATTACCTCCTGACAAGTTTTCATCACGACAGCGATCCGAGAAATGAGATCGGCAGCTTGTTGCCGAACTTTAGCAGACTTGTTGTTCATACGCCAAAGAATAATACCACATATCTGTGGTAAATAGGGCTTTACGCGTTTTCCCAATTGATTCACGATTGTTCCAAAACCGTTCAGCATCACAACATCCTATCGAAAAATCACAATTTGAATCATATAAAGTTAGAGATTACTTACAAAAGATTTGTGTCACGACTTAAGTGTTTAAAAATCAGACATTTAAACTTTTTTTAATGTTTTACCTCAGTTGTCTGTTCTTGGAATGCATACAATATTCCATCGATAAGAGCTTCTTCGAGCTTAGAATCAATGTCTGCTGCTCCTAAATTAGCGAGAATCTTTTCAATGGACTCCATCACCATTTTTCTATACTGCTCATTGTCGTCTTTTAGATCATCAACAATTCTGTTGATAATTTCTGATGCACCGACCTGCGATCAATAGTTTCACAATGTAAGCAATGCCTGATTGGGAAAATGATTACTTTTGAGTGAATTAATGGAAATACAATGATTCTGGTCGAAATAGTTAGTACCTTGTTTGCAATTTCCACTGTGGTGTCGACAAGCTGGCGATAGTTTCGTCTGTCGAGGGCCATACGATGGTTCCAGAAGTGTTTAAAGAAATGAGGCAATATTTCATCCATTATGTATTGAGGCTCAACACCGTCGGTACCGCAACATTGTTTTACTACCTAAAATATTAAGTACAATGTGTATTAAATTACATTACAGTGATTATTGGTTTTGGTGAGATAATTAGTATATGACTGATGCATTATCTAAGACTTACAGTCTAAGCTAATAGGCATGTTTCATGTTAGACATTTGACTTTATTATTTTATCCGCAACAGCAACAAAGTTGCTTCCTAATGATAACTAATGATAACATTCTCTCTTTTCTCTATTCTATTCTTCACAATCCTGATGCCCCTATCTATCTCCGTGAACGCTTTGAATATCTGATTCCTGACGGCAAAGTTAGTCGACAAGCCACTTCTCTTCTTTTAAAAACTCCCATACACAGCTCTAGTCGCTATAGTGGCTCTTTCACAATACAAGCAGTGCGATTATGGAATTCTCTCCCTCAACCTATTCGTGCTAGTTCCTCTCTAGAAGTTTTTAAGAGTCAAATGAAGAAACATTTCCTGTCACTTTAATCGTATTTAAGTTATTGTTTTATGTATTTTTATTTATATGTATTTTTCATTTAATATTAGATTATTTTTTTAATGCTTAGTTAAAAATCATGCTTTAATAGCTCTTATATTGTACACTATTCCCCTCTTATACATCGTATTTCTCTCTGATAATGGTTTGCTGGAAGAAAACTCATGAATGAGTTAAGCTCGCCTTTGTACATAGTATTTAGAATTCTTTAAATCTGTTTTTATTGTATTTTCTTTTTGTGTACAATAAGTATAAATAAAAATAAAATAACTCATTAGGAAGCAACTTTTTTGTAGAAACAACATCGTAATTCGTTGTAAAACAAGAGAGTAGAGATCACTATTTTCCAATGGATATACAGATGTGTGTGCATATTATGTGTATGCAACAACTGGCCATCTCTCTCGCATATCTATAAATCATATTACATTAATAGCAATAATGTTATGAAACATTAAATTGTTTTTTATTTTATTATTTGAAATCTTTTGAATTGATTTGATATTGATTTGAATAGATATTGGTTAAAATCTTTTGTTATTTGAAAATTAACCCCACCCCATACCACTGCAAAATGTTTCTAAATCAGAAACTTTAATTAAGAAATGTTTATATGTAAACTTTCTTAAAACATTTATAGGCGATAGAAACATGAAAAAATCAATAAGCACCAAAAATAGAATTACAAAAGAAAAAAAAGAGACATACTTTTAAGACGATTTTTTTCATTTCTTCATCGGGCGACTGGAACTCACGAATAAGAATTAGCATCACTTCTCGTGTGTAGTAATTCGCGTATTCTGCATCCATGAGAGGGATGAGGTATCCGATGGCTTTCAGGAATGCAGCCAGACCTTTACCACGATGCGTACGAATACCTTTCCACAGAGGTTTGAGCACGGAATCGAAGGACTCGATACCGTAGGGCGTGGCGGCCTCGGCCAGAGCCGCGCTCGCCAGCGCCGTGATCGTTCGGACCTTCTGTTGTTCGTCCACCAGACCTATTGCATAAAATGAATTATTTAAATACTGTAATTTAAGAATCTTTTTTTTCCCTACCTAAGCTGAAAGCCTTGAGAAGCTATATCAGCGTAACCTTAACTAGTAGGTAAGCTCACGGGGCTCAAACCTGACGACGTTGCTAACACGAACCCTAGCAAGAGCCGTGCTTCGCAGAATCTACCACCGGATCGGAAACGCGACCCACTGAGAAGATTCGGCGAGAAACTCAGTGGGCTGTGTCTGAGGGTTAATTTACTCGTCGAGCCCTTCGTCGCAAGCGACGGGTTCGACAAGAACGATGGCCGGTGCTTGAGGTACCTAAAAGCACCGTTAGTGGATCCGGAGGATCCGAAATGACGTGTTTAGAATCAACTAGACAACCGAGACATTAGTTATGTTTAATGTAAAACTGAGCGGCGGTACAGACGATTCTATTGTGTCCATTAATCGCTAACACTAGATCGCATCTGTTCATCAACGAAAATAAAATAGTATGTAGTTAAGAATAAAAGTTGAATGTCTTACTTAGAATACTAATGCAAAAAATAAGTATTATCTACCTATTATTACAAAATATCACCAAATATTGTGTCAACAAATACATGGCGTAACTATATCTTTGGGCTACATTATATTTATAAATCGAATAGAGGTAAATATTATTGTTAAATAATAATTTATAATAATATCAATTTTATTTTTATTTTATTGCCGTAGTAGGCAGACGAGCATACGGCCCACCTGATGTTGAGTAGTTACCGTCGCTCATAGACGTCAGCAATGCCAGGGGCAGAGCCAGGCCGCTGCCTGCCGCTTAATACTCTCCACAAGCCTCGTTTGAAGAAGGACATGTCATAGCGCTCGGGAAAAACCGGGACCTTATTACATTATTACAGTAAATGTACAAATACAAAAATATATGTTTATACTAATGATCGTCGTCAAGTCATTAATGCAAAGTGATATCCAATTATGTTAATTGATTGGTCTTTAATAATGTGTAAAGTTTCAAATTAATCAGATGTTTCTTAGTTATTAAAAATTACTTTATAGGATTACACAGGTAAAAATACGGGTTAAACTAATAGAGGCATATTAAGAATACACTGATTAGATTATATTCTATGGTTTACGGAAAAGATTGGTGTTTTTTTTTTAGTATAGTTACAACAGCTGCCCCGCCTTTCAAACCGAAACGCATTACTGGTTCACGGCAGAAATAGGCAGGGTGGTGGTACCTACCCGTCCGGACTCACAAGAGGTTCTATCACCAGGAACCACTAGGTGTTGTGGCATTCCGAAAGTTTCAGTAAATCCTTAAAATATAATTAAAATATTAATCTTACCATGTTCAATAATTTCAACAAGAGATTTCAAATGTGGCAGAATAGCACAGCCCATCAGAATAGCAATTTGTTGCACAATCTTTATTCCTGTGTGACGTGCTTGCCAGGATTTCTTAGATCTGCACACAGCTTTTAAAAATGGCAATAAAGATGGAATACCTGGAAAAAAAAAGATTTCTTTTATGGTGTTGAAGATGTGTTATGTTAACAACAGCCTATGTTAAAAATAGCTTATTCTTAGGATAGGAATATAATAATAGGGAATAGCAAGTATGCAAACTTGAACAAATTATTATAATTTCCCCATAGACTTAACCATACCACTAACTCAAATCATCATGTTCATAAGACTGTCAAAAAGATTGACAGCAAACTATAAAACAGATTAAATTACATGTGTTAGTACGGACCCTGTCAGTATTTTTTTGTTTTTAGAGGAAACACCATAGAGGCATAAGACGAGGCGAGGGACAAGAAGACGACAGTAAATATGCCCTTTAAAAAATAATTAAATATTCATATGACAAAACTTACCCAAGGCCGATGCCACTACCGCAAACGCTCGAGCGGTTGTGTTTCGTACATACTCATCTATGTTGTCTATATCAGGCCTCATTGTAGAAATCATAGTAGCCAAGCCGGCTGCTTTAGCTAAATTTGAAATGATCTCGCGACCTTCGACACGCGCATAATAATCTTCATCAATAAGCAGAGGTTCAATGACGACAAGAATCTGACAAAATTCAAATAATTTAGGATAAAGAAAAATAGGTTTGTTCTAATGTCCTTAATTACAATTAATATTTTGATGTTTTCTTTTTTTTATTATAATATTTACCTTATGTACGTAGGGTCGAACCAAGTCGTCTAATTTATACAAAATCCTGTCTATGACTTTGACCAGTAGATGTCTCTCTTGATCTTCCAGCGTAGGACTCATCAGTAATGGCAGAATTTGATTGAAAAGTGGTCCAGCACCGAATTCGCGAGCTTTATCTGTTATTTGTCGTAAGGCAGCTTTGCACATGGGTGGCGTACCGTTCTGCAACATGATAATAGCATTTTGTTTTTTAATTTTTCACTCAATATGTTTACATCAAAATCAAAATGATTATTTAACGTTTACGGTAAAAATCATCGAACCTTTATTTTCAAAAGAAGCTTCATTATTTTCCGTTCCTTAAGTTCGTCGGGAGAGAGTGTATCCTCGTCGACGTCGATGAGAAGTTTGTCGAAGTACTGGGCGTCCTCGGGCTTCATAAAGGGCAGCTGCTGGTTACCCTTGGGCTGAGGGTCGAGAAGACGCGCGGCCGCCGCGGCCGAGCCGCCCGGCTCCTCCGTCTGCATGAAAAACCCGATTGGAGTACCACCCAACGGCGTGGGCGTCGCCGTCAGCTTGCGGGCCGGCGTCCGAATCGGGACGTACCCTGGGCAACAATACTTGCTATTAGGTTTTATTTTAAATTTACAATCGTAGATAGGCAGACGAGCTCAGGGCCCAGCTAATGTTAAGCGGTGACCGGAGCTTATATGCACCACAGTGTGAATGCCGCCGCCCATCTTGAGACATGTGATCGATATCACAGTTGAGTTAGTTGAATTGTGATTATTCTACCCGACAATCGCTAACACACTTCTTTATGCCAGAATACGCTGCTGCTTGGAACTCCCCCAGCACATAAGACAACAATTGGGGGGTTAAAAACGAAAAGAAGACGATGTTGTCACTACAGGTATGGACAAATTCTCGAAGAATATTAGTAGTAAGTCGTAGTTGGTGTGTTTCATCTCAGTTCACCATGTCGCTAAACTTGAGATTTCATAACTAAATATGTATAATATGAGCATGTAAGATCCCCTAGTTTTGTGTTGGACTCCACCGTCGTGTTTATAATCAACACTCTATATTTCAATATAGGCATTGTACATCAACTTCAATTTTCTTTTTGCAACTGTTACACCCTATTTATATACTTTTTTTTTATTGATTTGCTTAGCTAATGGGATGTTGTGATTGCTGGACTGGTTAATATTTTTTCAATTAATTTAGTTTTCTGTCCGGCATGGTATAGTCCAATTGTTAATTAATTTATTAAATTTCAAATACGTATTTGTATTTGAAATTCATTATATATTTTTGCTATGAAAGTATACAGCCAAAGGTAGCGCAGCTGTAAAAATCAAATATATACAGAATATTGTCTCCAGATAAAATCAGCAGTGTAAATAAAAGATATTTTTTTTATAAATCCACAGGCACGACAATGTACAAAATGTGTGATCATCTGAAAGAAAAAAGTTATATTAAAATAGTACTCTTTAACACACGTTATTCTAACTTTCACAAACGTACGTCCCATCAGCAGGTTTCAAGTAATTAACATGTGTCCTGAAATGAAATTTTGATTAATGTCTGATTTTCCGTAATGATAAGAAAAAATAAGAAATAAAGTTTCTGAGTGAACTCATTTAGAAAGTACATACCGGCAGGCGGTGGTAAAACCTTGTACCCAGGAGGGAACATGGCATCCAGTTCTTCATCAGTGTAAGGTCTATTACGCTCGTCTATTTCTTTCTCCCAACGATAAGCTTGTAACTGTTCTGGAGTCATGGCTGCAACATGACCAGGTGTTGGTGTAGCCAGTGCCATGGCTTTCACTCCCACAGGTGTAGACTGGATAAAAATATGATAATATTATTGCAATTGTAATTGTACTGTTCATTCATAGGTACCACTTTTCAGGTAAAATTAATCGAAAGACATTCGAAGACACTTACCCCTCCTGGCGTGAAGACAGGCGTGTGCGGCGTCGGTGTAGAGAGCGATGGCGTGGCGTGCGAGGGTGTGGCATGGGAAGGCGTGGCGTGAGAAGGCGTGGGGGTGGCGGGTGCGGGCGTGGCACCGGGGGTTTCGTCCCAACGCGAGCGCCGCTTTGTGCCAGGGGTGGGGGTCTCCTGTATTGTATCCACGCCTGACCCGCGATCTGTTCGTGGTGTCTCAGCCCAACCGCTGTTGTGTCCTGGTGTTTCTGAAGTCACCATATATTTATTTTGAATATAATTTCATTTGGTCCATCTTAATTTGAAAATAAAAAGATGTCGTGGGACACGAGGTAGGAACGAAGTTCCTTCGGCTAATGCAGAATCGACACAATTTGCAAAAAAAATCGTAATTCAAATTATCAATTAAAATAACAAAATATGTCTCTTTATTTTTGTTTGACAACATAAAATTACATAGAAATAGAAATAAATACAAAGTAGAGAGAGAAGGGATGAGAGAACGAAAAGAAAGAAGCAAAAAGAGAAAGGTATTATACACTACTCGCTTGTGTATACGACTGTCGCGCCTGCGCACGTTTCATTTAATGGTTTTATTCCACGGACTTTTTCTTACGGTTTTACTATCACATTTTTTTCAGTTTGGTCGCGCAGCAAAATCCCTATCTCCTCCAAGCCTGCCGTAAGGAACTTCGTTCCAATATGTGACTTGAAAATATATTTAACCCTTTGAGGTCCGGTTTCCACACGTATTGGACATATACTCATACATTAGATTAGTCTCGCAAAGGGTTACCTAATGCAAAATATAAAAAAAAAACATTGTAAAAATCTAATACGTAAGTGATTGTGAAGTTATAAATTCGCGTATGTTTTATCTGGATTTGTAGTTGTACTGTTTGTCGTAGTGTGAGAAACAAACATCGTGTGGCGCGCGAGTAATTTCACATAGGGTACTTCTAATAGATTTAGCGACAGCCAGGACGGAGCCATTCCGTGTTTCATTAGTCGCTAATAAGCAAATATAGGTCTGTGAAATCTACTTCTGCAATTTCCAATCCAGATTTTATTCCATATATGAGGCCTATAAATGTCGTATGGGTAGTATATGAACGGTTTTATTGGGTTAATTAATATTAAGATTTTTAACTTAACAGTGATAGTCTTTACGAAGTGGTATTGAATTATTTTGTTTCAGTACATTATGAATTTACGTTTATTGGACTGCATTTGAAATGAGCAACATCAAAATGGGGTATCATAAGGTAGTTTTCCAAAAAGTGTTTTAATATATTAGTGTAATTATAAATTTTGTTACTTGGACATATTGAGGATCTCACGGCCTACCTATATGAACGACGTATATGCCGTGGATGGTGGCCCACCTTGAGACATGAGTTCTTAATCTCAATTCTATAGCAAAATGGCTGCTCTAGCCCCCCATGAAACCGGAACGCATTACTACTTC
The DNA here is from genome assembly GCF_030269925.1 of Bombyx mori. Taxonomy (NCBI): domain Eukaryota; kingdom Metazoa; phylum Arthropoda; class Insecta; order Lepidoptera; family Bombycidae; genus Bombyx; species Bombyx mori. Next base: position 8,404,604 of record NC_085116.1, on the reverse strand, counting down.
GCGGCAGAGATAAGCAGGGTGATGATATCTATTCTTACGAGATAATAAGACGAGCATTTTCTAATAAAATATTTAGAACCTCTATCTGTTTTTGGTGTTTCATCCCAGCGATTTCTGCGAGAAGCGTGATGAGCCGGAGTTTCGCGCCCCGGAGTGGCGTGTCCAGGAGTGATATGTCCTGGTGTGGCATCCCAAACACGTGCCGATGGCGTGGCACCGGGCGTCTCGCCGCCCCGACCTGCTCCCGGAGTTTCTTCCCATGTGCCTCTCTACCAATAGAATAATATATGTCATCAAGTTTTTTAAATACTACTCGATTGATTGGTTCAATCAATCTAAAATCATATTTTTAAAACCTAAATTATCTATTAAATACCTCAGCATCCCAAGACGGAGTTGTCTGTGAGCTTGGTGTAGTTGATACTGTTTTCTTAACAACTGGTGTTTCTTCAGAACTTTGATCCCATCTACCTTTGCGTTTTGCTGCTGGTTTTATGGATTCTCCATTAGATTGTGGTACTGGTTTGAGAGTTCCTTCCCTAGCTTTCTCTAACAGTTTCTTTCTGAGCTGTAAAGAAATTCGTTTTAATTAGTAATAATAATTATGATTGATATTAGGCAATTTAGAGTTCCTAGTATTACTATTAGTATTAACATTTCCATTCCTAGAATTATCAATTCCATTCATAATTTACTTTCAAAATTACCCATATGATGCTAAGGGTTACTGCAAAAGCAAGATGTATAGTTGTTTCTATAAAATACTTAAACTCTGGAAACAAATTGAACTCACTTCTGTTTCTTCAGCAAGAAGATACTGCTCTTTCATTATATCAGTGTATGTCCTCGATCCGACATCAGGAGTTTTCCCACCTGAAGTAAATGTTAAGATTAGTAGACATGTTGTGTGTGTGTGTATCTATACTGGATATGACAAGTGAAGCTAACCATTTTTCAAATTATAATACTTAAAAAATTACCTTCCCCTGATGCTTAAAAGGCACATGTAGTGTTTAAAAATGTTGACTGTGAAAATTAATGTAATTGAATGAGTGTAAATGAAACAATATTAACTCTCTTCATCTCTAAATTTTAAGGAAGGATTAAAAATGCCAAATATAAGTAATTAATTAATTTTTATTGTTTGCATCAAATTATTTGCACCAATGGCCAAAAGGTACTATGAATAGAAAGAACATTTATGTATGTATAATATAAGACTATACATATTATGTTACCCATAGGAGTGAAACGGTTCCTATCTAAAAAATTCTAACATTACAATAGCAGACCCAGAATGGTGCTTGCCTAATGGTTAGTGATTACTAGTGCTTATAGATATGTGTGTAAGATACCAATATATTTTATTGTAAAGTTTTACTTAAAGATATAGACTGAAGAAAGTGGAATTGTCATAACTTGAAAAACCCAACTTTATATCAGAGTCTTACATATATAATACAACTAGCTGACCCGGCAAACATTGTTTTGCCATATATAACATTTCTAGAGAATTTCTAGTGTAGAAAAAAAAACTAACTTATTGTAAGTGTGTAAGGATGTGGTAAATGAGTGAAAGAGGTATGTAGTGCTGTGAATGATGAGGGAATATATAATAAAAATAACAAAACCTCATTTAACCACATAATACCTCATTATAACAAAAAAAAAGTCAAAATAAAAAAAATATGTTAGGGGTGGACAACCCTAATCACTTAGGGGTATGAAAAATAGATAGTAGCCGATTCTAAAGCTTACTAAATATGCATAAAAAAATTCATGAGAATCGGTCAAGCGGTTTCGGAGGAGTATGGGAACGAACATTGTGACACGAGAATTTTATATATTAGATATGGTACAAAGTGATTTAGTGCAAAGTGCAAGTTACAACATTTCTGCTTTCTCACGTCTATATATTTTGCCACTAGTTAGAATAGGCACTGCATATTTTAACCTGATTTAATCTGCCTAAGTATTTACCTAATGTCAACCTTACATGAGAAAGAAGTGTAAGATTGGAAATCAGAATAGTAGTTTTGATAAATTGTATTATAGTATTGTGTGTGGTGTGTATCTGTGAGCGTGTGTACAATTGTTGAAGATTAATGAAAAAAATTAAAATTAGCCAACCTTCTGCAAAAGGATCATTTCTTTCAGGTGATATAATCATCCTGCGCCTCTTTTGTCGATATTCATCCTCTCTATCAGCGATAGTTGGTCTTCGTTTGTCAGCAAAAGGATCGAATTCTTTATCACTCTAAAACAATATTTTTAGATGACATTTTTAACAAAAATTTATGTATAGCAGTTAACAATTCATTTCAACATACTTGTGCAATGTCATTCAACAGTGAAGCAGGTGCTGTATATCCTGGCCTTTTCTGAGTTATAGGAACATTTTCGAGGTCATCATCTTCTACTTCGTCATTAGCAGCAATTGATGTCACATATCCGTCATATCTGGACTTGCCTCCTTGGCCTGTGCTATCATATATATCGCTGTCATAGTAAGTCTCGCCGAGAGACACGCCTTTGTTGGAACCATTTTCTGGTGCTTCAGTTTTTTTTGATTGTATTTCTTTTATTTGTGCTTCAATGGCTAAAATTATCAATGCAATTTAAATATTATTTAAGCATTTAACATTAATGAGAGTTCATAGGTCAGCCAATGTAAATGAACTAGTCAGGACAAATCGAAAATTCCTAAGTGTGATCATTCCTTCACAAATTGAATCGATAGTTATAAAATATTAAATAAATAAATTGTTTAGCGTCTAATTTTGTTATTGCCTTAACTTAAAGCCACTGATAGATCAAACAAAACTTTTCAAATTTAGAAAAGATAAATATTACAGAAGTGACCCAAAAACTAGAAGTTTTATGGTAAAAGGATTTCAAGCAAGCTTAAGGGGACTTAAGCGTGAAATCATATGTTATTTGATATCTGATGGCTATAACATTGAGTAAATTACAGAAAAACCTTTCAAGCTACACTTTTAAGCAAGCACATTTAGAATAATAATAAAATGGCTGTTATTGTACGCAAATCAATATGTTAGAAGACAACCTTACCTTCATGAGTTCTTGGTATTTTATCCATTTTTAGAAGATTGTAGACATTTATGCAACTTTACGGACAATGAAATCAAATTATTTTCTCTTCTATCGATGATTTATTAGATAGGTAGCGTGAGTTTTTTTCGTAAACACAGACTATGTCCGATTTTATGCATAGGTAGTTACATACTACCTCTTCCTAACCTATGGAAAATGAACTCCATTTCTCATAGAAAACTGTTTGGACTTTTAGGCGGAAACGCGGGGAGTGAAGTTGCGTGATTAGTTTTATTTTGTCTATTTAGTGTTTCTTCAGGTTTAAATATGTAATAACCAGAGGTCGGAGTAGGTAGATTGATTTAAGGTTGTTGACGTCAAACGTAGAGGACAATATGGATAGGCCTCCAAAATACCGGAACTTCATATTTTTGTGATATTTGTTCCGGAATTTTGAAGCATGAATCTGTGTTTAAGGTGAAAAACGTATTAATAATATCAGTATTTTATTTTATACAAAAGCACCTTGGAATAGTTACACCGTATTTTGTCCCTTTCTGTTGAATTAGAAATGACGCTTGTTAGTATGAGACAAAACTTAGACAACCTGTGTGACTCATTGGGTGTTTGTTAGAAAAAACGATGCGCGCACGCTGTGTTTCAGGCATCTCACTCGCTTACCTCGGTTCGTAGTGCGCTTCTAATTTGTGAAATTTCAGTGTTGGGTAAATAATAATCTCACCCTGGCTTCTTGACTGATTTCTTGTACCTTCTTAAAACGATGAATTTGGCTTGTATCTATGGACATCGATTTGTTTTTAGATTGGATCTCTACTTCATGTTATTTTGGTTCAGGTAAGCTTTAATAATTTTCTTATGTAAGTATGTTTTAGGCCTTTTTAAAGCATATATATTCTATATTTTTAAATATAGAAATTGTATCCGATGAGGATTAAAAACATATTTTTTTTCAATTTAAAAAAATAATCATTATGGATAAAATGGCATGTCCATATTATAATCTCTTGACGCAAGTATCTCTTGACGTAAGTAAAATCAATCTACCTACTCCGACCACTGGTAATAACTAGGAGTGGGCGATATAAATCGTATCTAGATTCAATATCTATATATCGCAGCAATATCGTTGAATCCGATATCGCCCCGCACGAAATCTATATATCGATATCGGCCGATACACGATATTGCTCGATGTGATGCGCATCGGCATATCGTACCGATTCGTGAATCGAAATCTATATAACGATATCAGCCGATACACGATATTACTCGATGTGATGCGCATCGGCATATCGTACCGATTCGTGAATATCGGCAATATTCGTTTGGTTCGTATCGAACCGGCCAGAGTGAGTGAGCGCACGATAGGGATATCATGTGATGAATGAAACAGAAACAGGCATTATCCATACAATTGTAAACCTTATATTTAAGTCCATATGTCTGTAGATTATTCTTAGCGTATCAGCAGGATACAATTTAGGAAAGAAGTTTCAATTTTCAACCCTAACTTGAATGCAGTATAGCCTATTTGCATCGTTGAATTTAATTTCACGCGCTTTGACCTTGAACTACAATTTTTGGACAAGTGTTTATAAATACTTAAAAGTTTTTTGTGTTTGATTTTTAAAGTACACATTTTTCTATTTTTAGTTGAATCCAAATAATTTAGTTTATTTCTTGTATTTGTATTAAACTTTTGAAATCTACACTCTTTTGGTATATTTTGTAATTTTAAATTAAGATACAAAATACTAAAAACTGAAAATAATGTAGCCAGTCCTAGTAGCTAAGCCTGATAAAAGCATGAAGGAAAGTTTTTTTGATATTTTTATTTTCATGTTCTTTTTATTACTTTAAAATCATATTATAAATTGATATCAGAAAACCAACCGTATAACGTTGACTTAAATCTATATCTACTACGATATTATATCAGCGTATCGTTTCAAATCTCAAATATCATGAATCGAGAAAATCTACTAGCATCCATCAATATATAGATTCAGAAAATATATAGATTCAATATCCGATATTAATCCTCGATATATAGATACGATTCGATACGCGGCAAAACCGATATTACCCACTCCTAGTAATAACGGAGGTTTATTAACTGTTTAGTATCTGTAAAAGTGCACAAATATGGGAAAAGAAAACAAAGCCACTGGACGTAACTTCTCAGGATCCTCCAAAAAGTCCACCGAAAAAGTCTCAGTAAATAACCACCATTTTACTGAGATTATATTTATATCCCATATCATCGCATCTCATTTCATTTAATATCATTTCTTTTCATGCCATGTTTCATATTAATCAACTTCATTTCACTTCGTATTATCATTTTTCATATATTATGTAGTGCAGTTTTCATTAAAATAAAAATAAAATTTGACCTAAAGGTCTTAGTTACCAGGTTATAAAATCACTTAAAAAAATAGAAAAGGTTTCGAGACTAGAGATGAGATTTATTTGTTAAGATTGTTAAGCTTAAGGCGTAAAGTGGCTGTTTTCCAATTACAGCACAAGAGCGCATTATGCGGCATAATGCTCAACTAAGCTTCAGCATAATTCGGCATTGTGCGTCACTGAGTCACATTATGCTCTGTAATTAACCATTACTTAATGGTAGTTTTCCAATTACAGAGCTTAGTTGAGCATTATGCCGCATAATGCGCTCTTGTGCTGTAATTGGAAAACGGCCAGTATGAGTAAATAAAAACTATGAAAGAAAATCAATATTTAAAACTTAAAAGTATTTGGTTTAGTTGATATAGAAGTCTATTAGAGAAATATTACAAACTTAAGACATTTCATTAATCTGACCTTAGCTTTCTTGGTAATCCTCCTATCTTTCTGTATCTTTCCCAGCTGTTTGACTGCCGACTTGATGATGGCGCACCGTCGCTTAATCTCGTCACTAGATCCTTTAATTATTGAGATAGTAGACCGAGGTAGATGTATCTCTGTAGAACTTGGCAATCAGCTATATTTTGTGCATTGGTTCCATTTCGTTCCGCTTGATTTACTATCATCAGCTTTGACTTGTTCTGGCTCATAGCAAATCCGAGTTTAAGACTGGTATCTAGACGAACTAGTAAAATTTCCATGTCAGTCTATGCGAGCAAGGTAGTGTCATCAGCGTATTTCAAGTTGATAAGGTGCATCCTTGCTAGAATGCGATCAAGAGATAGGCCGACTGTCTGGTGTTGATTATGTACAGTACCTTATTTGCATGTACAAAACAATTGTAGTCCTTATTATAACAAAATAAGGACCTATTTATTACACAAGTATTTTTAAATCTGGTATTATCTATGTATTATATAGTTGTGTGTTGTATTTTATATATATATATATATTATAAGCAAGCTAAGCAATAACGAAAAAAAATATATATATTTTTTTATTGCTTAGATGGATGGACGAGCTCACAGCCCACCTGGTGTTAAGTGGTTACTGGAGCCCATAGACATCTACAACGTAAATGCGCCACCCACCTCGAGATACAAGTTCTAAGGTCTCAGTATAGTTACAACGGCTACCCCACCCTTCGAACCGAAACGCATTACTGCTTCACGGCGGAAATAGGCGGGGTGGTGGTACCTACCCGTGCAGACTCCCAAGAGGTCCTACCACCAGTGATTATATAGTTTATATGTAAAGAAAAATCTATTTTTTATGTATTTTTTATGTAAAACCTTTGAAACTTTTTAGTTTTTTATAAAAAGATGTTTTTTATGTAGACTGACTGAACTCTCTATCATTGAGAAAAACGAGGAGTTCAGTTTTACTTAATTCAATAATACTGTGTAAAATAATAATTTATCGAAAATAAAGGCTTTAAATGTTGTTTTCTTAACATTGTACAGGAAACGCAATTAAGTCTTTCATTATTTTTTCAACCATTTTTAGAATATTCCATATCATTATTTAATATACTGGGTATTAGGAGACCGCTTCCAAAAACAAAGACAGACGATAGTACAAATGACACTTTTGATGATAGAACGGAAATAACATCGATCTTGACTAAATATATATTTTTTTAAAACGCTTTATTAGCTTTAAACACCTACGATACTCGTACACCTAATACGATAGTTTCATAAAAAATACATTATTTCTCACAAAAAAAAACAGCAATGAAACACAAAATAAAAAACGGCTGATGCTCGGATCAACGAACGCCCGGGCACGCCGTTTCTTTTAAACGCATGGCGACGCGACCCCGTCGTGCCATGCCGCTGATACCACGCTCCCCGAAATTTACAACTTTATAGGTACGAAATTTGCGTTTTCGGAAGCAGTCTCCAAGCACCCAGTATTATGGTAGGCAGCGGCTTGGCTCTGCCCCTGATATTTCTATGGGCAATGGTACCCACTCACCAACAGGTGGGCCGTATGCTCGTCTGCCTACAAGGGCAATAAAAAAATGTTTTATTATGTATACATGTCTTAATATGTTTTATTTGTTGACTTTTTTATACTTTGTACATTTTAATAGAATTGGCGAACTTCGTGATTAAGGTCTTATCTATCCAAGGTAGATGCAGACTAGAACGTAGTAGTTGCACTCTTATTTACAGGAAAGATAGGTGTTAAACAGTATACTATGTTTAGTACCCGAACATGTAAATACATCAAATATAAATTTAAGCAAATACATAGGACATTTTCTGCACTGCTGACGTGTATGCCAAATTTCATGACCATTGGTTGAGTAGCTTAGACGCGAAAGAGCAACAAACAAACAAACTCACTCTTGCATATATTAGATTAGTATGGATTATCTAAACTGTTTTACATTATCTCTCTAGCCGTTACTGATATTTTGATTCCAGCCTCTACAATAAAAATATAATAAACTGGCAACACTAGCATTGTCTCTTGCTACTGCAGCTGGGTACGTCTATTAAAATATTTTCATTTAATTAATCTCATATTTTATAAGTTTTAATCGCTTTATTAAACTGTTTTTATACAGGGAAAAAATTGTACGATCCTGGCGTCTACGGCGTAATCTTTCAGTTTGATTTGATACAGTACTTTTGGTGAGTGTTATTGTATTTGTTCAACACAAGTTCCACGTCAAATGTGCTGGAAGGTGACACGTATTATCAATATTCACGAAGAAACCAGTGTTTCACCTAAAAAATAATAATTCATCCTTAGTCTGTAAAATAACGTACAATTTTAAAAACCAGATTATTTATGCAAAAATATGTACGCACATTGAAAACAAAATTTCAAGTAAGTACGTACATAACCCACAGTGATGCGTAGACACTTCGACATTTATACTGTAAAATTTACATATACTTTTGAAAAGTAAAGTTAATATTCTTGTTAAAAGTAAATAAAATTACATGGTCAAAGTTCATTTTATATTATTTGAGTCTTCAATTCTGCTTAAATATAATGTGCACATGTAACAAGCAATATTTTTAATGCTCTAAAAAGTAATTACATATTTAGATACTGACATATTTTAGAATCTTAATCAGACTGGTAAAATTTTAAGAAAATAAAAGCAAGGTTGTGTAATTTATCAACAAAAAATAAGTGAAAATAAGTGCTATTGATAAAATAATCTAGAATAGTTCTGACTCAAAATATTAAAAACTCATTAACATCTGGATGGAAATTAAAATTTCTAAGTAAAAAGTACAATTATGATAAACAGTACAATGATGAAAATATGTTTAGTTCAGATGAACTAAACATATTTTATAAACATAACTTTATCTAAAGTTACTAAGTAAAATGAACACAAAACACAATATGTTACAAGATATTTTTTATTCATGCTCTTGGTTGGTGAAAGAACTCACAAGCCATCTGGTTTGAACTGGTTAGTGGAGTCCATAGATATCACAGTGTTAAAGCTGTTGCCCACCTCGAGACATCAGTTCAAAGTCATGTTATACAATGGCTGTTCCACTGCTCAAACCAGAATGTGTGACTGCTCTGCAGCTTAAATTGACAAGTTTGTGTTCCTGCGTAGATTATGTATCATGCTATCGACTCTACTAATGGCTATTTGATGATGTCGATGAAGTCATTATGTATTAAAGTATAAGATGCCTAGTGCATTCATATTGAGTGATGCAACTGTTAGTTTATGAATCCTGCAGGCTGATATTATTTTTCGTAATGAAATATGCACTTACACATTTTCACAAATGACTTCCACAATGAAGGAATAAATAACATCTTTTAATAAAAATGAAACATCTAAAAATTCTAATTTGTATAATTAGTGGTGAGTGGCATCATTTACTTTGTTGATGTCCATGAGCTTCAGTGACCACTTAACATTAAGTAGGCCATGAGATTGTTCATGAATATCTTAACAACAAATAAAGTATTTATAGATTTCAGAATTTTGATTTTCATCACAATGTTATTCCTTGAAAGTGGCTGGGGAACACAGATATGTAATTTTGAAGAAAAAAATTGTACCTGTTGTATAGACTGAAACCAATACTTACATTGCTTGATACAAGTACATTCTGTTTTTATCTATGAGGCCATTTAAATAAAAATCACCTTCAAGTTTTCAACACAATTTTTTCCCATATGTTTTTCATTTATCTTTCAAGGTGGTATTGTTAGTAAGCAAAGGTCACCTTTGAGACTAGTCAAGCTGCTACCTATGAGTGATGACATGTCACTTAATTTTTGTGCACTAAATGCCTTATCCTTTCAGGCAGGATACTCCTTTTCCAAAATGAATTGATACCTAGATCCCCATAGCCAAGTTTCTTTAAATCCTATCTAGTTTTTTTCAAACACATGCCAAAAAACATGCCAATTTACCATTAGGTCCTACTGTCTTCTAGAGTAACTCTTATCCTAATATTTTTTCTTTATGTGAAGACAGTACATTACTTGTGTATTAATCTTTAATCCTTAAACAGTTCTGGTTTATAAAGCATATAATCACAAATGAAATTATGCTTGATAGTAATGTTACACTAACAATAGAATAGAAATTAGTAGCCATAAAGAAATACTTAGATTTAAACTACATAACCTGCACAGTTATTCCAATATGTGATGTCATGAAACAATTTTACTATCTCATTTCATGTCCTTCACAAAATTGTACATTATTCATATTCAATAAAGTTTGATTATAATTAGTATAAGTACTACAAATATTAATATTTAAACAATTGTTTTAATGAAATAAAGTTAGCAAATAGAGTTGCAATGATATGTTTTTGTGAATTTCAACAGTACTGTAACGACTCGGCGCGGACAAGGACTGCCGGAGGAGACAAAAATGATGCATCAGCAATCCATGATGGTTGGAGATGTGATACCCGTTCATCCTGATGTACCCATGCATGTTGAAGAAATGAATAATGTTGGATATGAGAACAATGTGTCATTTGCCTACGATGACCTATTTCCAGCATTGCCGCATTCCCAGCCCCTTGTGCAACGTAATATACAACAGGCTACAAACAAACTTCGAGTTGGCTCTTCACTGCACACTCAAGTAAGTCACTAAATTATGATATGTACTCTTCAATTAAAAATAACTGCATTTAGCAATATTTTGTGCAATGTAATTTAGGTACAACACATAGTAATAAACTTTGATTTGGTTCTTCACTGCACCTCTAAAAGTAAATTGATATTACACATCAATGCTCTTTTTGACTGTTCCAATAGATCGTTACATAAATTAATTATTTTACATAACAATATTTTGTTAAATGGCTTGCTATAACTAGCAATTTTTTAAATTGATGTCAGAAACACCTTTTTTGATAACCATGGTCAACAGCATGGTTAAAAACAATGGTTATGGTCAAAAGCCATGATAATTTTTTTAACAAATCATTATTAAGCTTGAAGATTAAAACTTTCGTTGTGGAAAAAATCAGGCTTTTACCTTCGGAATTGTTATTTACTCACATAAAGTTATGGATATTTTTTTTCAAAAGTATTTGATATTTAATACCAATCGAAATATGCATCCATGGGATCTGCCAGCGCAGTGGTAAGTTACCAATGCCCTTCGATAAAAAAGTCGGGTGTACTGAGCTAACAAACTCTTCAAAGACATTTGCACTGCTTCTCGGGTATTGATTTTTCCCTGTCAAGAAGTTGTCCAAACTTTAGAAAAAGCAGAAGTCTGTCGGCGAAAACCTGGTGAGAACAGTGGACAACGCAAAACTTCCGATCCTCCTGTAGCTTCTGTTGTCAGTTGTCTCGTATGAAGTCAAACGTTGTATAGCACTGGGAACCAGCGATTAACTACGACTGGCCGGATATTGGCGAGCTTCTTCATCATCGTATTTTTTTATTGTATAGATGGGTGTATGAGCTCACAGCCCACCTGGTGTTAAGTGGTTACTGGAGTCCATAGACATCTATAACGTAAATGCCGCCACCCACCTTGAGAAATGTGTTCTAAGGTCTCAGTATAGTTACAGTTACAACGGCTGCCCCACCCTTCAAACCGAAACGCATTACTGCTTCACGGCTGAGATAGGCAGGGTGGTGGTACCTACTCGTGTGGACTCATAAGAGGTCCTACTACCAGTAATTACGCAAATTATAATTTTACGGGTTTGATTTTTATTACACGATGCTATTCCCTCACCGTGAGAGTCAATCGTGAACATTTGATAAGTACGTATTTCATTAGAAAAATTAGTACCCGCTTGCGGGATTCGAACACCATTGCGTCGCAAGATAAGAATGCACCAGACAAACGTCTTATCCTTTACTTGAACCAGTCCAGTTTCTCCACAATACACATTCGTAGTAATGCCAGTGCAATTTGTTCATAAGCTGTGATAAGTTAATCGGGCACTAAACCACCAATGACTATAAACTTTTTTGGGATATGTTCTCGTTTGAGGCCTCGGGTGCTGAACCAGGTTCTAACCAACATGACGATTATTAAAAAATCATTTTTCAACGCAAGTGACAGTGCGATTCAAAATCAACGCGAGGCATAGCTTATGCCGTTCGTCGCGCTGGCGATCGTTCAGTTCGTGCAGTAGTTGCAGTACCCACTTAACAAATGTTTACTTTGCCTCTTTAACGCAAATGGATCGATATAGTTTTGATGCTAACTATGAAAGCTGCTGCTAACTCAACGGTAGATTGAGTGAGTATCGTCAGCTTCCACTATCGCCTTTAATTCGACGTTGTTGACTTTGGTTTTCAGGAGACCACGGGGCTCTTTTCTAAAATCAATATTTCCGAGTCAGAAATGTTCAAATCAATGACTTCATTTCGTACATGTCATATTAAACTTAAGATTCGTTTGTACGTTATTGCTACCGCGACGTAACTCGTATTCCATAATTGCTGATATTTTAGTGTCCAAATTGATGAAAAAAATCGAAATGTAAGGAAAAGAAAATACTAATCAATAAACAAATTACTGAATTTGAAAATAGAATTCCATATTTTTAATAATTTCATTCGAATTTAGATTATTTTCCGGTCATACATAAAATAGATTTCAAATTGTATTGTAAAACGGATACTTCATAGGTAAAGATCTATTATAAATATCTATGCTAAATCTTAAACTAGGTACCTATTGAGAATGCATATTTCAATAGTTACCTACATAATTATGATTGATATGTAATTTTACCTAAAGTAGCATTTTTATCAGATAAGACTTAGGAATAATTCTTAATTAATAAACTTCATTCTTATTTAAAACCGAATACATCAATAAAAGTGAAATTAAGTTAATTAGATAATTTTCCATAAGGTTTTCCATGTGCCATATGAAGAACGAAAACTTGACAATGCTAATACTTTTGGTGAGGGAGAATCCTTAAGAACTTGCCATTCCATAACTAAGGATACAGGAGCGCACATCGAAATATCTACCAGCAAAGATGGCAGTCTAACTTTCCTTATCACTGGAAAGCAGAGCGCTGTTCTCGAAGCGCGGCGACAAATTTTGACCCATTTTCAGCAACAGGTAAAAAGAGATGTGAAATTATAAGTAAAAATTAACATTTGGTGTATTTACAATATTTTATGAGCTTATAAAATTTCAGGCCAGTAAACAAATCTCAATCCCTAAGGAGCATTATCGTTGGATCTTAGGAAAACAGGGACAGAAACTAAAAGAACTCGAAAAGGTCACTGCAACTAAGATTAATGTGCCAGGAATTTCAGACAATAGTGAAATAATAACTATTACTGGCACAAAAGAAGGGATAGAAAAAGCTGAACATGAAATCAGGGTGTGTTCTGAGGAACAGGTAAAATATATAAACTTTCTGTTTGTCTGTTAAGTATCAAAATATCAAATAAAGACCAAAGTTCAACACTGACATTGGGTTTTCAGTCACGAAAGGCTTTAGAACGTGTCGTAGTACCGAAAATTTACCATCCATTCATCCAAGGGCCGTACGGTGAAAGAGCAGCAGCGCTAAGTGCCGAAACTGGTGCCAGAATCCACATTCCTCCTGCTTCTACTCAAAGTGATGAGATTGTTATAGCTGGGGAAAAAAATGGTGTGCTGGCTGCAAAGGCTCAAATCGAGCAAATACATGAAGAAATGGTAATAAACATAATATATAAAACACAATATGTACACTATTTTATGCAATGTAACATTAAACAACTTATAATCCATCAGGTAAAAAAATGTGCAACTGTTCGGGTAGAAGTGCCCAAGTCTCAACATAAGTATGTAATTGGAGCTCGTGGTACTACAATCCAGGAAATTCTTAAGGAGACTGGTGTCTCTGTTGAAATGCCTCCAACGGATTCTCCTACAGGCACCATCACCCTTCATGGACCTCATAATAAAATTGGCCTTGGTATGTAGAATAACAACTACATTTTTTTTTTTATTAATGTAGATAGAGTGAAGTTAACAAAAATATGTTGGTATTATATGGCTTCTGGTGTTCATAGCCAAAGTCACAACTTTATTTTAAGTTATTTAAGAGCAAAATAAGTTGTATTTCTTGTATTCAGACATTATATTCCTTACATGTTTTAGCTCTATCAAAGGTTTGTGAGAAAGCAAATTCTGTAAAAACGGCTACTGTTGATGCTCCCACTTGGATCCACAAATACATCATCGGCAAGAACGGCTCTAATATTAAAAAGATTACTCAGGACTTTTCAAAGGTATTCACAGTGTGTATAATATAGTCACATTAATGCAATAGCAAAAATTTTGTTCAAAAGTTCCGTATGCTTGTTTGGTATGCTTTTTTGATAACAGTAATTAGAAACATCAAAATTAAGACGAAATTTATTGCTAATAGTAAAGAAAATATATAGAACAATTCTTATAGGTACATGTAGACATAACTCATTCTGAAGACAAAGTAAAAATTGATGGACCTCCTGAAGAAGTGGAGCGTGCTCAAGTTGAACTTGACAACTTTGTGAAGAACTTACTTGCTACACTCACTTACGTGGAATTATCTGTTGACCCAAAATTCTTTAAACACATTATTGGCAAGAATGGAACCAATAGTAAGTAGAAAATATAAAAAGGTTGTTTTTTTCACAATTTCGTTGGTAAATGAAATTTATAACATGTTTTTATTCTTCTAGTTAATAGACTGAAAGATGAGACTGGTGTAGTTATTAATATTAACGAAAACGATGGAAACAATATTATACGTATTGAAGGAAGCCACCAAGGTGTAGCTGATGCTGAACGTGAATTAAGAGAGATGGTTATGAAACTAGAAAACGAACGAACAAAAGAAGTTTATGTTGATCATCGCTACATTAAGTCACTAATTGGAGTCAGGGGAGAAAAGATCAAAGAAATTCGTGACAAATATGAACATGTGTTGATTAGCCTTCCTGATCAGGGACAAAAGAGAAGTCCTATTAAATTAAGAGGTCCTCAAGAAGATATCGAAAAGTGTGAAAAATTCCTTCATAAATTAATAAAGGAAATCGCCGAATCTTCCTTTGTGCAAGAAGTTCCCATCTTTAAGCAATTCCACAAGTTCATAATTGGAAAGGGTGGTGCTAATTTGCGAAAAATAAGGGACGAAACCCAGACTGTGATTGATCTTCCGGCAGAGGGCGATGATAGCGATGTTATCACTGTACGAGGCAAGCGTGAGAATGTAGAAGAAGCAGTTAAAAGAATACAACAAATTCATAACGAAAAAGCTAACATTGTAACCGAAGAAGTGACCATTCCTCCTAAATATTACAATTCACTTATTGGAGCTGGCGGAAAGCTAATTCATTCTATTATGGAAGAATGTGGTGGAGTCTTGATTAAATTCCCACCGACCGACAGTGAGAGTGACAAGGTAATAATCAAAGGTCCAAGTGAAGATGTTGAGAAGGCAAAACAGCAATTGCTGGCACATGCAAACGAACGGGAACTGACGTCGCACACAGCTACTGTCCGTGCCAAGTCTGAACATCACAAGTTTCTAATTGGAAAGAATGGTGCTAATATTAAAAAAATTAGAGAACAAACAGGCGCTCGTATAATTTTCCCGACTGAAAAGGATGAGGATAAGGAAGCAATATTTATTATGGGTAAGTGGTCAAACTCCACTTTAAAGTTTATGATTGAAATTTACCTTTAAGAAATTTATTATTTCTAATTTTTTATCTTTGCTATGTTTTTATGTGCTGTGCTAGTTATTATTTGGCCTTGCTTAAATAAGCATAAATTATGAAATGATTTCATGAAATTACCTATTTTGTATCAATTCATAGGTCGAGAAGAACAAGTGGAAGCTGCCCGCAAACAATTGGAAACTGCTGTAGCAGAGATCAGTAATGTGTCTGAAGGGGAGATGTCTGTAGCATTAAAACATCATCGTCACTTCGTGGCGCGTCGAGGTGAAGTGCTACGTCGTATTGCCGAGGATTGTGGTGGAGTACAAATTTCTTTTCCTCGGCAAGGTGTCAACAGCGACCGCGTCGTGCTTAAGGGACCAAAAGAATGTATTGAAGTAGCTAAAGCACGAATCAATGAAATTATTGAGGATTTGGAAGCGAAGGTACTTATTTAAATGATTTTTTTAACTTCAACATAACATAATCTGCCGTTGTTAAAATTTGATTATTATGATTATTAGGTAACGATTGAATGTGTGATTCCACAAAGACATCACCGAACTGTCATGGGTGCACGTGGTGCCAAAGTCAAGGACATCACTGCTGAATTTGATGTTCAAATAAAATTCCCTGAACGTGACACTACAGAAGGTGCAGATGTTCCCGGCAGAGATATTGATGAGAATGCTGAACCAGGACCTAATGACATAATTAAGATAACGGGTCGCCCTGAAAACTGCGAGGGAGCTAAAAAGGCTCTACTTGAACAGGTAGCAAGTTATACACTTTGTTAACAAATGCATGCATTAATGGCAACTATATAGTTACCATTAGTGCATGTATTTTTTTTTGTTTCACTAGATTATTATATTATTCATAATATAAAATACGATTAATTGAAATATGGTGGTTATTTAAGTATTATGTAATTGCGATTAGCAGTAAGCAATGATTTGTAAAGTTACAGGAATATGTCCTTCAGCAAGGGCATCTCCTCATCAGTGCACCGTATTAATTAATCATCAAATATAATGTTGTAAATATTATTGAATATTTTCATTGCTTATGAACTTACTATACTATACTAAGTATTACCATAAATTGAATATTTTGATTGTATATTTGTCACAAATATGTTTCAAGTATCAATGTTCATAAAAACATAACTATAAAGACTGCAAATAAAACAGAGAACTATAGTTGCATACATAATTCAATCTTATTATGTAAGACAAGCTCCACTCCACATTCTGCTGTGCTATTGCATACTACTACAGAGCATCATGCTGTTTCTGAACCTTAGGTACACTTCAGAAAAACACAGTTGTTGTTTCGAGCCTTCTATGTATTGTATATATTATAATATAATACATATTACATAGGTTTCATTCAAGGTGTTTTTTCTATTTAGGTGCCTATTACAATTGACGTTGAAGTGCCAAATGAATTGCATCGTCTATTAGCTGGTCAAAAAAGGAGAGAACTGATGCAAACATATGATGTTCACATCCTACTGCCACCCAATGAAGATACCAGTGACATTGTTAAGGTTAATAAGCTTTTATTACTTAAAAATAAAACCCATTTAATTGCACTGTATATGCAAGTAACTGTAATTACAAGTATACTAAAATTAATAAACAATATAATTTATTAAGTTGTTAATTTTTTTATTTTAGGTGACAGGAACTCCAACCAGTGTTGAAAATGCTAAACAAGCTCTTACTGAGAAAATTGCTGAGATGGAAAAAGAAAAAGAAGACAGACTACTCAGGTTTTTGTTTCATATATCATCACAATTCCTTTTTAAAATAAATGTATAGTTTTACATTATACATTATGATGCTTTAATTCGAAATTCAAATTTAATCAAATAAATTAAATTCGCAGATCTTTCGAGCTTAAGTTCAAAGTCGATCCAGAATATCATCCTTTGGTGATAGGAAAAGGTGGTTCTGTCATTACAAAAATCCGAACAGACTTTGGTGTCCAGATCAACTTACCCAAGCGTGGAGAGCCAGATGATGATATCATTACTATTCAAGGATATGAAGATAAAGCTCATCAGGCTAAAGACTCCATAATGGCAATAGTGCATCAACTGGTATGTTGTGCAAATTTCTTTCTTATCTTATGTTAAAAATGTACGATTTTAAATGAGTTAGCAATGGAAAAATATGTCAGTATCTAAACTTGAAACATGCTGATTGGTAAAGGGAATTACTTTTTCTAGTGTTGTCAAACTATTTCACTATGCAGGTTAGTTTCATGGAAAATGTCCTTTAATAAATCAATAATTTGATGACCAATTTCTAAGTAATTATTATAGAGTTTATAGAAAGTATACAATTTTTTTAAATGAATTTATAGGATAATCAATACAGAGAGGAAGTGGACATCGACCCACGTGTCCACAGAAGATTGATTGGTCTGCGAGGTAAAAATATAAGGCGAATTATGGACGAATACAAAGTTGACATTAGATTCCCGAAACATGGAGATGACAGTATTGTGGTGATAACGGGTGATGAAGACAATGTACTTAATGCCAAGGAACATCTTCTTAATTTGGCTGAAGAATATGTGAGTTTTTTTACTCAGTAATAATATCTTGATATGTTCAAGAACATAATTAATACTACTTGTACGCTTTAATCTCGCGTTTTTTATTGTCATTATACTTATGTATTATTGACGTTTCGAATGCTTCAGTTTTCGTGATCACTGACGATGATGTAAAAATTGTTTTAATTATATTTACTACTCGTGGAAGAAAATACTGTAACATATCTAAGAATCTAAATAATGATGACCACTTTGTTACAGACGAATTAAATAAATATTTATTTTATTATTATTTATATATATTATTATTTATATATATTATTATTTATATATATTATTACTTCTAGTTACAAGATGTCGCAGACCGTTATCAACCGCCGGCAGCACCTTCTTTGGGTGATTTCGGCGCTGTACTGGGAGCGGAAAATCCAAACGCACCGGCCGGTCCCGGGTTTGTAGTGAAGGGTGGACCGTGGGAACAACGCGCCCCTGACACCGCCTCCACTCACGAGTTCCCGACCATGCCCGGTGCTCAGCAGCCGCAACCCTCGCCAGCCGCTTGGGGACCGCGTCGCTAACATCTCATCAACTGCACTAAGTTCTATTTTTCTATTTTTTACAGAACTAGTGCTATCCGAGGAAGCGGCTCTATAAAATATATGCTATCGTTCGGCCTATTTCATTATTATTTTTTAAACTATTTATAATATTAAGTGTTTACGTGATGATTTTATTCTTCATAAATGAAATAAATGGTTAATGTTAGTAAGCAGTCAGTGTATGAGTTGCTCTAACATATTATCATATTTCTGATATTCTGCTTTCACTATATCTCAAAGCTTCATATTGGCACATACTTATTTAGAAATAGGTTGATCGAATGTTATATTTTAATGATGTGAGAATAATCAAACAGGCCATGTTATTTTTATGAATTGTTTAGAAATGGTTAATATGCCATTTGACATAAGTTGTTATTCAAATTCATATTTATGGATATTTTATAAACATTTTTGCACATGCATATTAAACATGCATAATAATAAAAAGGTTTTGAATTTGTACTTATTGAGAAAAAAATTGTAATGTTTCATTTTCATAATAATGTTTTTATACGATTTTTGTAAACATTGCCTATAATGATAAATCAATAAAGTAGTAAGAAGAAAATAATATTTTTACATAATAATTTGTATATAGTAAATTGTGTTTAATACAGAAATAAAATCTTTTACAATTTAATTCGTTCTTTTCGTAATTTTGGTGTTGGGAAAAATTTCCACCACTGTAATTATTCGGATGCAAGTGATTAAAATAGAAGGACGAGCTACATTATATCAGATAACTGGAATTTTTTAAAGTGATAATAATTGAATAGGAATTTATTTTTGAAACTAAATTAGTTTTTGTGATTACCAATAAGTCTTAAGGCTTAAATCGAATTCATCAACTGATGCAGTCTCGGAAAAATAGGATAGAGTAAGCATAGACCCAAGTCTCTCCCGACGGCTCCAGTTCATTAGATTGGGAGTTCCTGATTATTACAATAGCTGAACTGTGAAGCAAGTCAATAGATGAGTCTGGTATTCATGGTGAAAAAATTACTCCCTGCGCTGTGACCTGCCACTTCGATAAAGCGTCAGGACAAAAGAACTCACGTCATCTCGGATCCTCCCGATCCAGTAACGGTGCTTCTAGGTACTTCAAGCACCGGCCACCGTTCTGGTCGAACCCGTCGCTTGCGACGAAGGGCTCGACGAGTAAATTAACTCTCAGACACAGCCCACTGAGTTTCTCGCCGGATCTTCTCAGTGGGTCGCGTTTCCGATCCGGTGGTAGATTCTGCGAAGCACGACTCTTGCTAGGGTTCGTGTTAGCATCGTCGTCAGGTTTGAGCCCCGTGAGCTCACCTACTAGTTAAGGTTCTGCTGGAATAGCCTCTCTAGGCTACCAGCTTAGGTAGGAAAAAAAAAAACAAAAGAATCCTGTCATCGTGGCTGCCGGAAACTACATAGCCGATCCTGCAGACTAAATGGTAAACAGTCGACGTCGCCCAAAACGCGTCATTTCGGATCCTCCCGATCCACTATCGATGCTTTTAAGTATCCCAAGCACCGGTCATCGTTCTCGTCGAACCCGTCACTTGCGAAGAAAGGCTCGGCGAGTAAATTAACCCACAGACACAGCCCACTGAGTTTCTCGCCGGATCTTCTCGGTGGGTTGCGTTTCCGATCCGGTGGTAGATTCTGCGAAGCACGGCTCTTGCTAGGGTTTGTGTTAGCAACATCATCATCATCAGGTTTGAGCTCCGTGAGCTCATCTACTAGCTCTGTGACAATGATATGGTCTCTCTAGAACATCATCATAAGTAGGAAACAAAAAAAAGCTGTGATCTGCACATAGTAAAGTCAAAGCTTTGATAGATAAAGACAGCATGTCATTGACTTAAGAGACGAAAAAACAAAAGAGACACTGGACCTTTTGGAACACCATAGTTAATTGTTTTGATATATTGGGTTTATTTACTATTTTTTTATTTCCGTTGTAGGCAGACAAGCGTCCCACCCGTTGGTAAGTGGTTACCGTCGCTCATGGACGTTAGCAATACCAGGGCAGAGCCAAGCCGCCGCCGCTACTTTCCGCAAGCCTTGTTTGAAGACGGAAATGTCATAACGCTCGGGAAACACCGCGGAGAGGAGGGAGTTCATTCCAAAGCCAGACGGTACGTGGCAGAAAATTTTTTTGGAAACGCACTGTCGATGAACACAGCAATTTCAGATAATATGGATGAACTCAGCTCCTATGGCGGGAGGTGTGATAATAAAAGGTGATGAGGGATCATCTTGAATAATTCCTCAGAGCATTCCCCATGGAACATACCGTACAAAACACAGAGAGAAACGAAGTCCCTCCGTAGACCCAAAGGTTCCAAGCGATCCGCGAAAACGGGAGTATCGACGATCCGAGCCCTGAGGTGAGAGCAGAACTCCATGAGAGGCCGGACATATCCAGGTGTGAAATACCGCTTCGCTCTGTTGAGGACTCAAGATTTTAGAGGCCAATTTGGCTTTACCTTCCAAATAGTTCTGATATTGAACACCGCTCGAAATATCGACCCCCAGGATCCCTATACTCGCAGAAAGCTGCAGGGATACTCCTTGAAATTGCATCGCCATGACAAAGGGGTCGTTTTTTGCAGTGAACGCGCAAACCTGTGTCTTCAATGGCTTGAACCGAACAGAATACAGTTTACCCCACTTGGAGACCCGCCCCAGAGAGTTCCCCACTTGAGACACAAGTTTTGATAGCTTCTCTTGTGCCATACTTCGAGAGAGACTCTGATGGACGAAATATTGCGCATCCCCCGTGCTATCATTCGCATAGCAATGCATGCCATCAATAGATAGCATGTCATTGATATGCAGTATGAAAAAGTGGGGGATGCGCAATATCTCGAGCAGCAGCCGTCGACGACAACTGTGATGTCCATCCAAAAAGGTACTGGGTACTGTCATCTTCCACAAAGATAGAACACTATTAGTTTGCTTTTTTTATTGCCCTTGACGGCAGATGAGCATACGGCCCACCTGATGGTGAGTGGTTGCCGTCGCCCATGGACTTCAGCAATGCCAGGGGCAGAGCCAAGCCACTGCCTAACCAGGGGCAGAGCCAGTCACTGCCTAATAGGAAGAAAGTGCTACTAAAGCTTGAATCAGTGTAAAATCGTGGGTGCTAATGTCAAGAACGACTGCAAGGACGCAATCTTATCCACTCGACTCCTAAACGCTGATGTGGTTTTCAGGAAGATAAATTAACTGGATCGGCAATAATTGCTAGTCAAAAAAATTTGTAGCAGTTATGGAGAGTCTTCCATTTTTCTATGGAGGGTAGAAGTAAGGAGCACCATCTTGTTTATGGGACAATTTGAAAAAGTGTCTACCTGTAAACGGCAAGTTATTGTTGGAAGACCCATTAAATCCAATTTAAAAACAAGATTTTAAACGGTCAGGAGAGACAACTTAGATGACAACACTCTTTTGGAAATTCCTCGTAGTTTCAGATGCACATGTACTATGTGACTTCTGTTAGTATTTTTACTATTATTCATATTATGTTTCTTGGCCCACCGTCGACTTAAGGATTTCAATCTTTTCACATTAGTAGCTGTTTGTTTCATGTTGCAGATTCTACAGCTCACTGGGCGCTTGTTACCGGTAACGTCCACGTCATTTCAGATCCTCCCAATTCACTAACGGTGCTTTTAGGTACCTGAAACACCGGTCATTGTTCTCGTCGAACTCGTCGCTTGCGACGAAGGGCTCGACGAGTAAATTAACTCACAGACAGCCCACTGAGTTTCTCGCCGGATCTTCTCAGTGTGTGGCGTTTCCGATCCGGTGGTAAATTCTGCGTAGCACTGCTCTTGCTAACTACTTGCTAGCAACACTACCGGTTTGAGCCCCGTAAGCTCACCTACAAGCTTGGCGAATCTAGAATAACCCATAGATTATACACTTAATATACGAATAACCCCTCGAGGTTACTAGAATAGGTAGAAAAAAAAGAACACATTGAGATCATGCTTTTTTTTCTTTTTTTTTGCTCCTGAACGGTTTGTGCATTAGCCAATGTCAAGTAATAAGTTTTTTTTTCGCAGTTACAGTTACGCATATTTACAGTTTATGAATAATAAAAAACGATGGAAACTGTTCGTATTGACCATTATTAATATCAGTGTAAGTATGAATTAAATTAGTAGCGTGGGATGGTATAGATAAATTAGATTGAGAAAGTAATTTGATTAATGTAGTAATTAACTCTGCAAATGATAATATGAAGTGAAATGAAAAGAAGTTGATTAATATTATGAAACATGGCATGAAGCGAAATGAGATGAGATATATGGGATGAAATATAATCTCAGTAAAATGGTGTGGACCTTTTGCGAGGATCCCGAGAAGTTATAATACATCCAGCGGCTTTGTTTCATTTTCCCACATTTGTGCACTTTCACAGATACTGAACAGTTAATAAAACACCGTTATTACACACCTAAAGAAACACTAAATAAACAAAATAACAACAAATCGCACAACTTCACTCCTCGCGTTCCCGCCAAAAAGTCAAGTACACTTAAAAAACACTTTGCATAGATAACACACTTAACAGAGAAAAACTTTATTTTCCTACGGCAGTCAAGAGTCGGGTAAAAACCATCAAATCGTAACAATATTACCTACAAAAGTAGGTACATAATCTTAAGCTGTACACGAATATAATTAAACGAAAAACGTATTACGTATCAGTAAAATCAGTAAACATAACCTATAAACATACTATATTAAAATAATATCATTAATCGAAATGAACACGAAATCTACGGACAAAACAGCTATGTGAGAATTTTGCACAGTATTAAATTAATACAGTGTTATTTAATTACATACTTCTGACCTTATTTTATAACTTTATAGTTTAGCAGGTGCATTGTTAAATTTTAAATTTAACCTATTGTTACAGAACTCTAAAATTATCATTCACGTCCAATGATAATGCTTCTCTTGTCTACGATGTACTAAATGTTGACAAGGAATTAAAAGGAAGTGGTGTACATAGAGAATTTCAATTAAAGTCTAATGTTCTCTACATGTTAGTATTGAAATATTGCATGAATATCGAATACCTATATTTGTATCTGTCATAATCACAATTTTGATTAAAATTTAATAATAGTCATATTATTAATTTATAATATTACTGAACAAATTATAGAAAATACAAGTTACTTTAAAAAAATATTTCACCAAGTATGTCACTTGTGACTTACCATTGTCCTTGTATTGTTTGCCTTTAAATTAAGCTACAACAGACAAAATATTACCCTCACATAAAACTTTTCTTTTTTCAGAGAATTTAAAAGCTTAGATTTAAAACGCCTAAGAGTAGCTGTGAATGCGATCCTAAAAAATATACTTCTTATCACAAAAACTGTGGAAAACTTTGCAACAAAATAACCAGCAATGCCTGAACACACACCAGCACCGACACCATCAAGATCTTTATATGGCTTCTTTCTGTACTTATTTAGCAAAACAACCCTAACAATGTTTTGTATTTGGGCTTTTACACCAGATAGTTTTCTACATTATTTTAACATTTGTTACTATCCACAAAAATACTGGTCAACAGCACTACCAATACAATTTCTGGTAGCATTAACTGTATTTGCTTTTCTGATTTATCCAAGTATTAACATGATACTTACTCCACATATTGATAGTCCAAACACTTTTCAAGATAAGTTTTCTGATTTTACAGGTAAAGCAAATGATAAAACTTTTTCCTCAAATGGTTGTATTTGTCAGGATAGTAATAATTGTGAATATAAAAGTTATGTTGATTCTAAAGAAAATGCTGTGCCCCATTTAATAGATATAGATATAAAAAGTGTTTGTAAAAAGCTATATTATGTAAAGAAATAAATAAGACTGAATTTTATTAGTCTTTCTAGCATTCGACATGTTTTTGCTAACTATAATATCAAAACCTTTGATGATTTTGAATCTAAATGTGTTGTTTGCATATTTTATTTAAAGAAAGTGATGATGCCCATTACGTGTGTTATTACTGATTTTAACACTATGGATGTGCAAACCAAAACTGGCCACCTTAATAGATATAAAGAAAGAGTTTCCAGAAATTAAAAATACTAAATTAACTGAATTTCGCTTAAGATTCTATGTGATTTTATCCTTTCGAAGCTGCCCGAGCGCCTCCAAAGGAGGTGTAACAACTCAGAGCAACTTCTTCGCGAATGAATTTACCACCGGATTGGAATCTCGACTCGCTGAAAAGAACCGGCGAGAAACCCAGCGGGCTGATGCACGGGTTAGGTTGCACGTCGAACTCTTTAGGGTTACCGGGGTCCGTAAGCCTGCTCCTAGCGTTAGAGCTGAAGGCATAATGCAAGAGTTATTGGATCTGATGGATCTGTTAGGACGTGTCTAAGGCGTCGACGGTGACTGGCTCCTGTGTAATCAGGATTCGGCCAATGTGTGTTCAAATAGCACAGATACCTACATAATTAATACATTTCCAAATGAAGTATTATTAATTTAATGTGTGTGTTGTGTTCTTGGTAACTTTGGCCATATTGCTCGGCGGCCATCAGACAACCTTGAAAAATTGGCTGTGGTGGGCAAGGTAGAAGGTAGGTAGGCCGGCCGCCAAACCGTTGGTCACAAGTGACTTCATTCACGTTGTATGTCTATAGGACAGTATGTGTCAATTTCACGAAAATTGTACTCTCATAAAGTGATGAGACTATGGCGATGCTCAAATCTCGAAGGCAGATATCAATCTTTCTAACGAAACACGACATTGACTTATTAATATGTTCACGAATGTTATGAAGAATTGAGTTTTTGTTGGATGGTTACGTTTGAAGGGATTGGGTTCTGTAGGTGATGAGGGGCTATTTAAAAACACAACTGCTTCATTATAATTATATTGCAGATTACTTGAACACTTTTAAACCATTATACAATTATTATCTTTATATTTTTTAATAAAACTATTACATGTTTGTCTTGCCGTGTCTAGATGAGAAGTTACTGACATTTTCTTACGAGAATACAATGATCTGTTTTTTAAAACATTTAAAATAATTCCAATATTCGAAATCTAATCAAGTGTCAAGTGTTGCCTGCCATTACATTTAATATACAAACTCCAACACACCCCCTCAACACTTGCACACATTATTCTCCGTCTATAATTTAATACCAAAAAAGAATAACGCTAACCTGACCTTCATAAATTAATTCTTTCCATACATACCTAAAAAACCTCACAACCACTTACATTCCGTTACTTCTACATAATCCCTCTCAATTCAACAACAACTATTCATTCAACCTTTCAAACTTAATACTATCTTTAATGTCGCTACCTTTAATCCTTTCTTACTTCTCCAACTCCAATTCGATCAAAAATGTACTTTCATTCAACCATACAACCATTCAACCTTAACTTCCCTCTTGACTCACTATATAAAACCTTAACTATAATAGTCTAACTCCTTCTCGACTTCGTACATAAACTCTTCAAGTTTTTAAAACTTTTAACGCCTTCTCAACCTCTTTAATAACCTTAAACGCCTTCTCAACCTCTTTAATAACCTTAAACGCCTTCTCAACCTCTTTAATAACCTTAAACGCCTTCTCAACCTCTTTAATAACCTTAAACGCCTTCTCAACCTCTTTAATAACCTTAAACGCCTTCTCAACCTCTTTAATAACCTTAAACGCCTTCTCAACCTCTTTACTTTAATAACCTTAAACGCCTTCTCAACCTCTTTACTTTAATAACCTTAAACGCCTTCTCAACCTCTTTACTTTAATAACCTTAAACGCCTTCTCGACCTCTAACCTTAAACTCCTTCTCGACCTCTAACCTTAAACTCCTTCTCGACCTCTAACCTTTAACTCCTTCTCGACCTCTAACCTTTAACTCCTTCTCGACCTCTAACCTTTAACTCCTTCTCGACCTCTAACCTTTAACTCCTTCTCGACCTCTAACCTTTAACTCCTTCTCGACCTCTAACCTTTAACTCCTTCTCGACCTCTAACCTTTAACTCCTTCTCGACCTCTAACCTTTAACTCCTTCTCGACCTCTAACCTTTAACTCCTTCTCGACTCTAACCTTTAACTCCTTCTCGACTCTAACCTTTAACTCCTTCTCGACTCTAACCCTTAACTCCTTCTTGACTCTATTACCTTTAAACTCCTACTCGACTCTATTACCTTTAAACTCCTACTCGACTCTATTACCTTTAAACTCCTACTCGACTCTATTACCTTTAAACTCCTACTCGACTCTATTACCTTTAAACTCCTACTCGACTCTATTACCTTTAAACTCCTACTCGACTCTTTTACCTTTAAACTCCTACTCGACTCTTTTACCTTTAAACTCCTACTCGACTCTTTTACCTTTAAACTCCTACTCGACTCTTTTACCTTTAAACTCCTACTCGACTCTTTTACCTTTAAACTCCTTTATCTCCTTCTCGACTTATTTAACGATAATCTCCCTCTCAACTTCTTTAACCTTAACAACTCCACTCACAAACCACATAACTCATAACAAATAACCTCGCACAACTTCAACAAACTCAACATTTCAATTCACATAACACATACAACCTTACATTATTCATACAACCTTCCATTATCTTTTATATTTTTCTCACTTCCTAAATTTTCCCACTTTTTGCACATATCCGTTCAATTATTTTAATATAACACAAAAACAAGAATTCCAAACTGCCATAAAAAAACAAAACAACAATAATACAAAACTATAAAAGAGACTCAAAAGGATATTAAAAAAACGACTAAATATTTTTGTATCAAATAATGCGTACTTTTTCCACGGCTAGACTATCTATTTTATTTATAGTATAATTAATAAACAATTATATTTTTATGATCACCCCCTTAATTGTTTGTGTGTTTTGAAAAAGAGCACCCTCTTAATTTTTGAATTATCCTTGTCTCTTTTCAGTTACATATATCTATTGTTGTATAATACAACATTTAAATTCCCAAAGAACTTATTAAACTAACCCATTTATCCCGAAACACAAGTTCACTTTTTTTAAAAATGAATACATTTAAAGTCTCAAAGTTTTCCATGACCAGATTTTCATTTCTTAATGTGCTATCATTTGTTCTATTTTCATTTGTTTCTCTATTATTATTTTTTTCTTTTAACAACATCTTCTCGAACTTTACGCCATTTCTACTTCATTACACTCCATTACTATTAATTTCCTCTAATATCACCTTCTCGAACTCCACTAACTCTCCATTTCTTCCTATTTCACCTTCTCGAACTTCATTACCTCCATTACTATTATCTGCTCTAAAATCATCTTCTTGAACTCCATTAACTCCATATCTTCCTGTAGCACCTTCTCGAACTTCGTCGACTTCGTCTTTACGATTATCTTTGTTACTTATGTTAGTGTTCTCCCTTCTATTACCTTATCTCATGCTCTTATAATAATTTTCTGTTTGGTCTTTAAGCCAAATTTTATAACATTTTCTGTTTTTTGAATGGTTTTATTTTCATTAAATTCATTACATATTGGTTGCTAAGAATTTTTTTTACAAACAGTTTCGTTTCCATGGTGATGTTGTAGGCGTAGGTGATGTTTTAATCAGCAAACTATAATAAATATTACCTTATAAATTCTGGTCTGGGCCCATAACCTGTTGGATGGTTACATTTGAAGGGGATTGGGTTCTTTAGGTTGATGAGGGGCTATTTAAAAAACACAACTGCTTCATTATAATTATATTGCAGATTGCTCGAACACTTTTACACCATTATACAATTTTTATCTTTATATTTTTTTATAAAACTATTACATGTTTTTCATGCCGTGTCTAGATGAGAAGTTACTGACATTTTCTTACGAGAATACAATGATCTGTTTTTTAAAACATTTAAAATAATTCCAATATTCGAAATCTAATCAAGTGTCAAGTGTTGCCTGCCATTACATTTAATATACAAACTCCAACAGTTTTATTACACGATATATGCTGTGTAATAAAACAAAATCGTGTAAGAAATCAAACACAGTACCTAAGTGTTGAGTGAAGTCTTGAAACTGCACGGGTAGGTGCCACCCTACTATATCTACCGTGAAGCAGTCATATGTTCCGGCTTAAAATATTGGAGAGCAATAGTACCTACAGGACACTCGACGCTCCATCTGTAAACTCCAAAGGTTACCACTTTTAACCAAGAGCGACCTGCGCTTGTCTGCCGAACTACAGCTATAAAAAGGATTCCGTAGAATGACTTTCCCACGTCATTTCGGATCCTCCCGATCCACTAACGGTGCTTTTAGGTACCTCAAGCACCGGTCATCGTTCTCGTCGAACCCGTCGCTTGCGACGAAGGGCTCAACGAGTAAATTAACCCTCAGACACAGCCCACTGAGTTTCTCGCCGGATCTTCTCAGTGGGTCGCGTTTCCGATCCGGTGGTAGATTCTGCGAAGCACGGCTCTTGCTAGGGTTCGTGTTAGCAACGTCATCAGGTTTGAGCCCCGTGAGCTCACCTACTAGTTAAGGCGACGCTGATATAGCCTCTCAAGGCTATCAGCTTAGGTAGGAAAAAAAAAACTTTCAACATACCTACCTAATTTATTATGCGAGACTGTTGAAATTTCGGTTGGTATTGATGTTTACAGTGAAATCTTTTCTGTTGTTTTTTATTGCTTCAGAATAAATCACGACGCTCGTTTAATGTAAACAAAGTTTATTTTCTTAACGTCCATGTCCATTATGACAGTTGCATTCTTATCTTTTTTGGTATTCTGTGGGTACCTCCATTTATTTATGAAGTAACCAATGCGAGAGTAAATAACAACAGGCAGGTAATACAAGAAGTCAACAACAACACCACTTCTTTATGGGAAATTGTAAATCCAATCAGAAAAGAGAAAGCTTGACACCTTAACCAGGTTAATTTATTCTGTAGGTAATTGAAGTATTATATTTATCTAAATTATGCTCTAGACCTTTACTCAAATAATGCAGGGTATAGGTAACAGGGCGGCATTTTTCACAATGTCCCAGAATGGCAAATATAATAAGTATGGCCCAGTGTATAATTCTATTGTTGCCAATAAGCCTATAGGTTATTGTGACAATTGGGCGGTCTGCGCGTTTAGAAGTGTTGGTTGATACCACAATTCCTCAGGACGAGAATCTTGTACCTACAGGCAGAAAAGCATAAATTATTAAAATATTTACTATATAAATATATAATAATATAATTTATAATACTATGGGTCTGCAATCTCACTTTGTGTGTCTCTGTGTTTCTCACTTTGGAGCGCTAACCAGTAGTGGCTTGTATCATAGACACGCCACGAGAGGCTATGTATTTTGCGTACTATTTAAAAAGAATTTAACACATTTTTTTTACTTTCTACAAAAAAATAAATAGCTTAGGCGAGTGGACGAGCTCACTGTCCACCTGGTTTTAAGTGGTTACCGGAGTCCTTAGACATCTAAATACAACGTAAATGCCGCCACTCACCTTGAGATATAAGCTGTAAGGTCTCAGTTTTTAAAGTACAACGGCTGACCCACCCTTCAAACCTAAACGCATTACTGCTTCACGGTAGAAATAGGCACGGTGGTATAACCTACCCGCGTGGGCTCACAAGACGTCCTACCACCAATTAATTAATTTGATTTTATAAGTACAAGAAAGAAATTAAGATTGGGATAAGATTAACATTTGGGATTATGCGCAGAAAAATATCGGATAGTGTCGCGTGGCATGCCTTGGTAGAGGCCTATGACTATTTATTTTAAACTAAAAATAGAAGTTACTGTGATGAGAGGCCCACTTCGATAAAGCGGCACGACATGAGAACCCTCTCATCGTGGCCGCCGGTAACTACATTCCAGATCCTACGGAAAGAATGGAAGGCAGTCGACGTCGCCCAAAACACTTCATTTCGGATCCTCCCGATCCACTAACGGTGCTTTTAGGTTTTTTTTTTTTTTTTTTCGGGCTGAGGGCCGAACCTCCTACGAGGTCCCCGCGCCTAGGGGGCGCGCGGGGTAAGTGAGACTCAACGATCTGCAGGTGTTGAGAGCAGACCGCGGGCCCAAGGAATTTAGGGCCCACCCACTAAACGACTCCCCTGCACTCTTACACCCGGTGTCCGATCTCCGTCCGGGGTCAAAAGCCGGTCAGAGTAGGGGGTTCCCGCGGTCAACACTACAACCAGACACGCGGCGCCACCCCGAGGACGCCCGACCGACGGGTCGTCGAGGCGATAGTCGACGACCAACGACGTCAGTCTCCGCGGTACGGCAGCCCTACCAGGCCGCCCGGGCGATGCCGCTGGTGTTCCGGGATACCCCGCTGGGCCAGAACCAGCCTGCCGGGTCGGAACGCGATACACCGCCGACTGGGTGTGCTTTTAGGTACCTCAAGCACCGGTCACCGTTCTCAGCCCTTCGTCGCAAGCGACGGGTTTGACGAGTAAATTAACCCTCAGACACAGCCCACTGAGTTTCTCGCCGGATCTTCTCAGTGGGTCGCGTTTCCGATCCGGTGGTAGATTCTGCGAAGCACGGCTCTTGCTAGGAAAAAAAAAAGATGAGAGGCCCTTTGACCATTCTCGTTTTGATTGTCAGAAAGATAACCTTAAGTATACGATCGAAAACAATTATGTCCAATCCATTTTCTATGTACTTAGTCTGGCCACAAATACTGTTACAATTAAAAATAAAGAAAATATTACATTTGAATTTGGAATCTGTCATTTGTATATGATTGCTCATTGAGTTTTCTCATTTTGGCACCAATACATTGTACAATATTTTGCGATATTAAAATGGAGTGGGGTGATAAAGAGAACCGAATCGCTGTGATTGCATTACACAAAGTAGGTATGGAGCCAGGTGAATGAAGTTAGCCCCTCAAAAAAATTTTTTTTTCATATTTTATACTTATTCTCTATTAATTCGTTTGTTCATCATTTGTTCATGATTGTTCACTGTTAATAATTGTTTGTTCTGCATTTATTTATTTAAAAAAAATATTTAAAAATATACCTACAAGTTAGCCCCTCTAATGCAATTTTTAATATTTTTTCATTCATAATGACTCGTAAATATTCATTTTCGATTGTTCTTATATAAAACATGTTTGTTCTCTTTCGAAATTACTCGTTTTTTGTTTAATTTACCTTTTTTTTTTCTTTATTTTTTTTTTTTTTTATAAAGAGGGTTTTCTCGATTTCGAGACGTCACCCTCAAAGTTAACACAAAAAATTTAAACGCGACGCTTTATACTTACGTCTACCAACTTATATAGCATTCTGGCTGCCCTCGACAAGGGGGAGGCCAAGATGCTGTTATAGACGCCTACATTCATTGCACATAAATCAAATTCTAACATAAAGCCACTGCGCTCCGCTTCACTCCGTACACACTCCATTATGTGGGTTGCATCCTCGACTACTCCACACTCGTCACAGTTCGGTGAATCGCATATTTTCATCAAAAATCCAAAGCTATTTAGAGGAATGTGTCCAGACCGAAGTTTGAAGGCAGTCACAATATGGTTTCGATGCATATCTACTCCTGTGAACCAAGGGAGACGAGAAAGGCTGGGCTGTATGGTTCTATACCATATACCTTTAGTTCGTGACCTCTCGTCAAAATATTCTTTCCAAATATCTATGCATTGTCTTCTAACTAAATAAATAATATCACTAAAATAAGGTAAACAATCAAGAAACAATCCGTCAGTGACGACTTCTTTCGCTAGACGATCAGCTACTTCATTTCCGTACAATCCAATGTGAGCCGGCCATTGCAACACTATATTCTTTTTCTGCATTTTACTAACGGTCTCCAGGATCCTGTAGGCTATCGGTGCGCCTCGAAAGATCGAGGTACATCGAGCCAAGTGTTGTAACGCACTCTTGGAGTCCGTCAGTATTACAAAATTACCGGATTCAAATGACGCGACATAAGACACTGCTTCTGCAATTGCTAAAAGTTCTACATACATTATAGATACTTTAGCCGTTAATTTAACTTTAATAGAACCTTGCGTCTGCGGGTCGAACACTGTCAAGCCCGACTCGTCCCCTTCCTGCGATCCATCAGTATAAATTGAATAATAGTTCGAATAATTTAAATTTAAATATTGATTGCATGTATCGTATTAAAATGTTATTTTACTAATGTTAGGAATATAATTTCGACTGTGTAAAAAAGTTATTATAATGTATACCTATATTATCTCTTGGAAGATAAATAATGAACATATTTACTTATTTGTTTATATTACCTATGTGAACTCCCTATCTTTTTATACCTTCATAACGATAAGTAGGAGGATGGAAAAAATGTATTTGGTCTAACTTAACGCCAATGCACATTATTTCATTTATTTATTTTTTAATTTTTTTAATTAAACTGTATACCAATTAATTGCTCCTTCAGGATTTATATTTGTTTTTTCTTCACGATTAAAACCGCGTAGAAAGTTTAGGCATTATAGTTGACGCATGCGCAGTACACATATTTTGCATACATTTATTCAACTAATAAAAATAGTAAATTAAACAAAAAACGAGTAATTTCGAAAGAGAACAAACATGTTTTATATAAGAACAATCGAAAATGAATATTTACGAGTCATTATGGATGAAAAAATATTAAAAATTGCATTAGAGGGGCTAACTTGTAGGTATATTTTTAAATATTTTTTTTAAATAAATAAATGCAGAACAAACAATTATTAACAGTGAACAATCATGAACAAATGATGAACAAACGAATTATAATAACCGGCAAACTTCTTGAGCATTTGTTGACGTAGTGGGGGTAAGTTTGCGCATGGTACACTCACGTGCAAAAACTTTACTTACTCGCGTCATAATGCTATTAAATTATTAAAATCAACATATGTATTTATTTATATATTTATTAGAACATCAACAAAACATATAGGTTAAAAATTGTAATAATTTAATCTTGGGGTAAAATAGATATTCCTTCTATTAAGTCAAAACTAGAGCTGTTGCCAGGTCTTGGTTCAGTTGAAGCGAAGCTGGTATTTGTAATTTTTTTTTCGTTATCATAATCTTGACCATCATCATCATCACTGTTTTTATCACCCGAGTCGCTATCATCGTGATGAGTCGACATAGGGCTCATCGGCGTAGTTTACAACTCGGTCGATTCGGTCTTCTTTTTTGTCTATAATTAATTATTTTTTGAAGATATTCGATTCGTAGTAATCGAATGTTACTTTTTTCATTTACCAGCTTCCGATTATTTTCTGTTCTTTTCTTCCATCTGAAGCATTCGTCGTAAGCTTCATTCCGAGCCATTAAAATTTATATCTTCTTTAAATTTTTCGAAGCCTTTCTACGGTACGGAGTTTCGCTGCTTGTTATGTAGTTATTATGATTACATCTTTTTATTACAGATTGAACGAAACTATCCATTCCGGTAACTTTCTTCTTCCCTGATCTTTTCTTACCCGGAGTCCGAAACACTGCGAGCAAGCCAGAGCCTTTAGCTTCGTTAATAATGCACCTAACAGTACTCACTGATGTTTTTGTTGCTTCCGAAGTCTGTTTTAATTTTTCCATATCATTCTTCCCCTGTTTAATAATGAAGCAATATACATCGTATACAAATTTTCTACCCTTTCTTTTAAGTACTACACCAGTTTGTCGCGGCATAGTGTATGTTTTATAAAAAATCAACAAACATTCAACAAATAGCAATGGCAACAAAGTCCACAAGCAATTATAACAAATAACTTAACGATTAATAGACTTTCCACTGTACGCAAGCGTACTTTTGGGAGCAAGCGGAATGAGGGCGCGGTGCGGGACGCAAGGCTCGACTGATCTACCAATAACGCGCTCGATACGATTTCCCCTGCCGTCGCGCCTCACCCTCACCACCAAAGTGATCTAAAATTCGGTTCTGCGCAGTCAAGGTCATTTGCTCAAGAAGTTTGCCGATTACTATAATAGAAAATAAGTATAAAATAGGAAAAAAAAATTTTTTTGAGGGGCTAACTTCATTCACCTTATGGAGCCAAATTCAATTTTTAATACTCTCCATACGCTTGGTATTAGTAAAATGATTGCGTACCAGGCTATTAAAAGGTGCAATGAGACCTCCTCTGTTTGTGACAGAAAAAGATCTGGCCGTCCACGTAGTGTTCGTACGAAAAAGGTGATTAAAGCAGTAAGGGAAAGAATTCGAAGAAATCCTGTCCGAAAGCAAAAGATTTTATCTCAGGAGATGAAGATAGCACCTAGAACCATGTCTCGTATTTTAAAAGATGACTTAGGACTTGCAGCCTATAAGAGACGTACTGGTCATTTCTTAACTGATAATTTAAAAGAGAATAGGGTGGTAAAATCGAAACAACTACTGAAGCGGTACGCAAAGGGAGGTCATAGAAAAATGTTGTTTACGGATGAGAAATTTTTTACAATTGAGCAACATTTTAACAAACAAAATGACCGTATTTATGCTCAAAGCTCTAAGGAAGCTTCCCAATTAGTCGACAGAGTGTAACGTGGGCACTATCCGACTTCAGTGATGGTTTGGTGGGGTATTAGCTATGAAGGAGTGACTGAGCCATACTTTTGTGAAAAAGGTATCAAAACATCGGCACAAGTTTATCAAGATACCATTCTTGAGAAGGTAGTGAAGCCCCTTAACAACACCATGTTCAATAATCAAGAATGGTCCTTCCAGCAAGACTCGGCGCCAGGTCATAAAGCTCGGCCTACGCAGTCTTGGTTGGAAACGAACGTTTCTGACTTCATCAGAGCTGAAGACTGGCCGTCGTTTAGTCCCGATCTTAATCCGCTGGATTATTATTTATGGTCAGTTTTAGAGTACAGCTTTCTGTAAACGCCATGATAATTTGGAGTCCCTAAAACAATCCGTACGATTGGCAGTGAAAAATTTTCCCATGGAAAAAGTGCGTGCTTCTATTGATAACTGGCCTCAACGTTTAAAGGACTGTATTGCAGCCAATGGAGACCACTTCGAATAAGCTTTTTATACTTTAAATTGTTTTATATTTATGTATTAAACTAACACACTGTAAAAGTAGTAAATGTTATTTGCAATAGAATTTTTTTTTCCTTTGTCTCAGTATTTATGGCAAGACTAGGTATTTATTGGTCGATGCTTTTCTGCAATCTGCAAACGTGTTCCTAATTGTTCAAATTGTATACGTTTGTGTCCAAGAGACAAGTGTACTATTTTCAGATATACATATATAATCTGAATATATATAATTAGGTATATCTGAAACTTTATATGTTTTTCCTTCTACCTGTGCGAGACCTTGCTTCTTGCCAAATTTTATAGTTCGAGGTCAACGGGAAGGCTTACACAAAATGTATCTTTTTAGTAATGGTAAGTATTTTCTGTACAAAATTAAACATAGTGTCCTTGAATTAATGAGTAAGAAGTCGTCGTGTATTCCTATCCAGTGTTGTAACTGTCACTGTGACTGAAATGCATTAATTCAATGCAACGATGAACTCTTTTTGCCGTAGACGGTTTATGGCCCACTTGGTTGTAAGTGTTAATCCGAGACCATAAATATTGCTTAAGGTACCCTGCGCACAAGGCGGCTTGGCTGCGGCAACCGATATATTTGAACAGTCAGTTACCTATAGTAGCCAATCGACGCCCATTTATGATCCTTTCGTCGAGCGATTTGTACTTTATCTCGTAAAAAACGCAAAGAAAAGAAAAGACACTGAATTCATCCTCTTTTTCTAGAAGGACATTCAAAAGGCTTATTCTATAACTATTTTAAATATGTTCATACATACCCAGATCCGTTTTTTTAAATACACGAGATTGTACAAGCATGCTGTGTCATTACATTTGGCAAAATGAATATGCATTGGCTGCTACAGCAAGTGCGCGGGGACTGACAGCAGCCACATACGAGGGCTGCACTAAAAGTATCGGGAATGGAATATTTCCACTGTTCCTGTCATATTAAAATCTTTTTAATTGAAAACTCCTTGGTTTTAAAAATCGAATACCATTTATTTATTTAAAAAAAGATTCTCGGTCTTGTCACGAGGTTTTGTCAAACTTGTTTAGTCGTTGAGAAAATGGAATTGACTCGAGAAAATTCAAGAGCGATGATTTATTATGACTTTCGAAGTGGTTTAACACAAAAACAGTGTGTTGATCGGATGATTTCTGCATTTGGTGATGAAGCCCCATCCAAAACCACAATTTATCGCTGGTTTGCTGAGTTTCAACGTGGACGTGTCAAGCTCAGTGATGATCCCCGTCAAGGTCGGCCAAAAACTGCAGTCACCCAAGAAAACGTTGATGCTGTGCGTAAGCTGATTGAGAAAGATCGACATGTGACATACCGCGAAATTCAGGCAACTTTAGACATTGGCATGAGTCAAATACAAATAATCTTGCATGAACAATTAGGTGTAAAAAAGTTGTTTTCCCGATGGATACCGCATTCGCTCTGTGAAGAGCAAAAAGCGGCTCGCGTTACTTGGTGCGTCAGAACTCTCGAAAGATTCCATGCAGGATCCTCAAATGCTGTATACAACATTGTATCAGGTGACGAATCCTGGATATACGCGTACGAACCCAAAACAAAAAACCAGTCACGAGTTTGGGTGTTCGAAAATGAGTTAAAGCCAACAAAAATTGTTTGTTCACGGAGTGTTGCAAAAAAAATGGTGGCCACGTTTGTCTCCAAAACCGGCCATGTTACGACTATTCCTCTTGAGGGACAAAGAACGGTTAATGCAGAATGGTATGCTAGCATTTGTTTGTCACAGGTCGTTTCTGAACTCCGTAAAGAGAACTGCAACCGCCGCATCATCCTCCATCACGACAATGCGAGTTCTCACACCGCGCACAGAACAAAAGAGTTTTTAGAGCAAGAAAACGTAGAATTATTAGACCATCCGCCGTACAGCCTCGACCTAAGCCCTAGTGATTTCTATACTTTCCCTAAAATAAAGAATAAATTGCGTGGACAGAGATTTTCATCACCTGAAGAAGCTGTGGACGCCTACAAAACGGCCATTTTGGAGACCCCAACTTCCGAATGGAATGGTTGCTTCAATGATTGGTTCCATCAATGTGTCAAATTTCGCGGAGAATACTTCGAAAAGCAATAAATACATTTTTAAATAGTAATGTTGTGTCACTTCGTTAATTCCCGAAATTTTCAGTGCCGCCTAGGTACATTCGCCAACACTCGCTCTGGCTGCCGTGCAACAGGCGCGTTGTATTGGCTGCCGCAGCTAAGAGTTCCGGGCTGCCTAGTGCGCGGGGAGTCTAAAATTACACACAGAGCGTAGGTTCGTATAACTACTGTATTTCAAAGTTCCACTGGTGAATTAAAATTTATGTATAGTTAAAAAGTTAAGCAAAATATTCAGAAAATACTGTGGTATTTTCTCGCAAACTTATTATTATTTTGTACAATTTTTATATTAATATTAAGTTCTACAAAATAAGTAGACTTCTAAATCCTGCTAACTGTTGAGATAAAATTTTAATACTTCTTAAAGGTATGTACATACCGTATTTTAGATTTAAGGTTGTCTCACGCATGTTAACAATATTATTTTTCAATGTTTGTATTTCTACTAATGAATTTGTTTTTTGTTATTTTGTGACACTATCGTTAAACAGATAATTTAGAACGGGTATAAGCCGCACGACTGAATTACGGCAGAAATGGTGCAATTTCCCAACATGCCCGTACAAAGCAAGCTTCTTCTTTCTTTCCTACTATCCTACTGGCAGTAGGACCTCTTGTGATTACTGGTGGTAGGACCTCTTGTGATTACTGGTAGTAGGATCTCTTGTGATTACTGGTAGTAGGACCTCTTGTGATTACTGGTGGTAGGACCTCTTGTGATTACTGGTGGTAGGACCTCTTGTGATTACTGGTGGTAGGACCTCTTGTGATTACTGGTGGTAGGACCTCTTCTGATTACTGGTGGTAGGACCTCTTGTGATTACTGGTGGTAGGACCTCTTGTGATTACTGATGGTAGGACCTCTTGTGATTACTGGTGGTAGGACTTCTTGTGTTACTGGTGGTAGGACGTCTTGTGGTTACTGGTGGTAGGACTTCTTGTGAGTTCGCGCGGGTAGGTATCACCACCCTGCCTATTTCTGCTGATAAGCAGTAATGCGTTTCGTTTTGAAGGGTGCGGCAGCCGTTGTAACTATAATTGAGACCTTAGAACTTATATCTCAAGATGGGTGGCGCATTTACGTTGTAGATGTCTATGGGTTTCGGTAACCACTTAACACCAGGTGGGCTGTGAGCTCGTCCATCCATCTACGCAATAAAACAAGAAAACCTCGACTGGGGTTGGATAGGTGGGTAGAGCACATAGCAAACAACACCACTAATTAATTCGGGTAATTTCGGGTAATATTGAAATATTTTTAAGAGTTAGAATAAACAAGTGAAGCTAATATAAAGCGTGTAAAAAGGAGGAATGCGACGAGAAACTTTTCTTCGCCTCAGATACTTTGTAGCAACAGGCAGATAATAATTTCTTTAAAAAAAGCACCTACTGTGGTTTATTCTCTGAATTAATTTATTAAGATCGGAAATATGCTCCAAACTTTTATTTCAAACTAAAGTAAGCTGTTTTGGGTGGTATAAATACGTTAGTTTAAATTTATAGTTTATACTTGACTCTCAAGTAGTACTCATTGAAACCATAATATAATGGAGCTCAATGTTAATATATTTGTAAGGATAAAACAACACTTCCCATGATTAGTACAAAATAAAATTAAATATTATGTTAGTTTTTTACATAGGTAAAATTTATTTAAAAGTACAGAACATTTGAAGAGGACTACACACTGATTTGAGATAAAATATTTAATATTGAACTTGAAAATTATGTAAGCCACTTTAGTATTCACAATTTGAACATATTGCATCATTAGGTTTATTTGTTTGGCAGACCAAAAGAGATTTTCCAACAGTGCACATGTATGAAACCACATTATTTGTAAGTGAAATTTGGAAAAAGAAGCTGTAAGAAAATCTGCGATTAGACTAGCCACTACACCTTATATGCCGAAACATTATGGCTAATAATCTTTTATATGTGATGTTCCAGCATACAAGTTCAGCTGCATGCAGGCAACGAGGGGCCAGCATACACCCAATATAAATTAAATTTAAGTAGTAATAGTTTATAGGTAATAATTTTAATATATTTTGTACAATTAAATACAATTAAGTACAACTTGTAGCAAAGATATTTAAGAGAGTAATATTTATTCAAAGTGTTAAAGCTGCAATTACGTGTGTGTACGCACAAGGCATATTTACACAGCACACACGTATGGCAACAACACACAATGTGCTGCACACTATAGTACATAATTATAGTATTACTTAATAGAATATAAAGACACGCCCAAGCTGAAAACACTTCCACTTTTATGATTTCAATGCATGATTAGCCAATGAACATGCTTGTACCTCTCTAGCAGACTGCTATTAAATAATACATTGATCATTGCTTAATATCACAGCTAATTATGCTTTGAAAATTTTAGACATGTCTAATTTTCACTAAAGTAGATAACAATGTAGAGTATAAGTAGACAATCTGAATTAATTTACATTACAATATCATGTCTTTTCATATGAAAATTTAAAATTACATTACCAAAAAAATTAAACAGTGCAGCGCAATATTTAAATA
This sequence comes from Bombyx mori, assembly GCF_030269925.1. Lineage (NCBI taxonomy): Eukaryota > Metazoa > Arthropoda > Insecta > Lepidoptera > Bombycidae > Bombyx > Bombyx mori. Next base: position 8,364,056 of record NC_085116.1, on the reverse strand, counting down.
AAAGTGCATACCTTAATATTTAATTGACTAAATAAATTTGTTGCCTGCAGATCTGACATATTTAAATATCGAGAGGTAATATCTTATGAGAAGTTTTAATTTCAACTATTGAAAAAAAGTTAAATCCAAATTTAAAAATATTTTTGTATTTATTATTAAGACAATTCCCTTCAAATCCACCTAGTTATTATAATGTGAAATATCATTCCAAAAGCTGAGTCTTCTTCACATATTTCACCATGCCACTGTAAATGTGGAATAAAAGTGAGGATCGAAGAGAAATAAAAGGTAGCACTTCACGAATGAGCATTGCTGTTCACATGCGGTTTCTTTTCTTGGGTATCAGGAGTGCGTTGACCATCCCGCCTTGGTGGCATGCGCTCATTGATGGCATCTAACCCCTTGGCTTCAGCAAAAGAGGTTATCTTATGGTTAGGTGAGAAACCTTGCAAAGCATTTTTTAAAGATGTCTTGCCACCAGAAAGTGCTCCCAGGGGTAAAGCACCAGTAGGAGTTAAGCCCTTCAATTGCAAAACAGATTCACTTTCCTCACGAAGAACAGAGAATACATGAGCCATCTTTCCAATTGCACGGATTTTATTGCGAATGACTTCTTTTCTGAGATTAGCTTCCTCCAATGCATCATCTCCTTCTGACATCAATTCATCATCAGAACAAATGTTCAGAACATTGACCAGCATCTCTGTAACTTTTTCACCTACAAATGGAAGAGACCAAGTAAAAACATCCATGAAGTTGGGTAGCCAATATGGATGTGGAGAACAGTTGAATTGGCGTATGTTCATCACATTGTTTTCATATTTTAATACAGCAGCCTTATTGTTATAGACATCCAAATAGTTTGGTGCTGAGAAGATAGTTATCAGACTGGGAAAGCCAGTTGTTTGGCTTTTACGATACATTCGGTAGCCAGCATCTTGAGCTTCATGAGCACGGATGATAGAAAGTAAATTGTTTCTTTGGAGAAAATCACAGCAGGCTGCATAGCTATAGAAATATGAGCAACCCCTAACGGAGTTATGCGAGAAATGTTCTGCATTTTTTTCATTGCCAAAATCTTCAAGAGGATCAGACCACAGCAGGTCACACATGGCTCCAAATGCAGGTGGCTCTTTGAATCTATCTAGTTTACGGATATCATCTAAGCTGTTGATTTCAGGAGAAAGACCTCCATGAACGCAGAGGAACTGTTGGTTCATAAGAGCAGCCAGGGGCAAGCAATCGAATGCGTCCATGCACGCATCATACACCTTCTCTGAATATTTGATTTTACATTCTTGTTTGAAAGTGAAATATTCTGTCAAGTGTCTGCATTCGTGGTTGCCGCGTAATAGGAATAATGTCTTCGGATAGCATAATTTTAAAGCCCAAAGATAGAGAACACATTCTATACTGAAATAACCTCGGTCGACATAATCACCTAAGAATAAATACTTAGTACAAGAGGGAGAACCTCCAACCTCGAACAATTTCATCAAATCATAAAATTGCCCATGGACGTCTCCACACACAGTCACCGGTGAATCGATCTCGATCATAGTTTTTTCTGATCGTAATAAGGTGGCACCATCTTGAATAATCCGTAAGGCCGCATTTTCTTCGATCCGACCTTCTAGGATAAAATGTTGCTTCAATACATCTGGTAGTGGCTTTCCAGTTTTTTCATCGAACACTTCCGATACTGTGAGCTTGTGGCTGGGAGGGAAAGCGACACTTTGAATCATACGCTGCGTAGTCGACACTTTATCATTGCTCCCGGACATATTTGTCACATAAAAAACACTAGGTCTAATCCATACACGCCACTATTTTCAAAATGGCAGAATAGATATAATACTAAAACAGAATCCCGATTTCACGACAGAGCAACTACTGCGCACTGGAAAACAATGCGCAAACATCTGGCGAGTGGTCAATAAAATAAACAGGGATATCGAGCGCGTTTTATTACTTTTGAAAATATCATTTTATAGTAACACTGGAAATTTAATGATTCTGTTGCCAGATAGTGAAATTCATAATAATTATAACAAAAATTTTAGACTCTAACGCCTAAAATGGCCCATTATCATATTTCGGAAGAAAAATTTAAAATTAATTTATTGTAAAACGCAAGAAAAAGACATATCAGAATAAAGTAATACAGTTGAACTCCAAAATAATAAAAAAAATGTTTTTAAAGCTAGGAAAATTAATGTAGAATTGAAAATGTTTTGCGTTTTCTCGTTTGTTAGGTCCTTACAAAATTGGGTGTGAACGAGTGTGTCTATTACAGCACGGCGGCAAATTTAAATCCCCGTCCCAATGAGAATATATATTATTTATTTAGTGTATTACCATAATTTTAAATTTATGAATTTATTCATTTTTATATACATATTAACACACATAAAAAAAGATAGTAAAGATATTCGTAATTATTACATAGTAAGGTTTTCCATTCAAACACATAGCTATTCTATGTACCTATTCATAGAATTTTCGACTAAATGTAATACAACGAACCAAAACACTTCACTTTTCATAAACTGAAATTCACTACGAGTTTAAAGTAATATACATTGCACTATTACAACTGAACCCTCTTCTTCTCATATCTTAAGATAGGTGGCGGCATTCACATTGTGATTTCTAACTGTTCCGGTAACCACTGAAAATTAAGTAAGCCGCGAGCTTGTCAGTTTAAATAAATAATCCTATAACGATGACGTAATTGGATAGTAGCGTCAATGCCGTTTTAGGTTGAGTAGACCAGAATCAGCTTGTTTGGTCACCGCGTGGCCTCGCCATCTGAAGACACTCCATAACCATCACCCGATAAGGTACCACGAATCTGTCCATTTCTGCCGTGAAGCAGTAATGCATTTTGGTAAGGGACGAACCGCCTTTGTATTATAATAACTGAGATTTGTAAATCATGTCTCAAGGTGGGGGCGGCATTTACGTTGATGTCTGTGGGCTCTGGTAACCACTTCACACAAGGTAGGCTATGAGCTCATCCATTCATATAAGCAATAAAAACTCTTAAGAAAAAGTAAAAAACACATTTACAAAACACTAATTACATCGTTGACTGTTGGTTTTATTAACTATTAAAAGAGATTAGGAAAGTCTTTGGTGTAGATAGCTACCATAGCAAAATACTGTGGTGAATATTGGTGAATTCGAAAAGAACCGAGGTCTGCGCAACTAATGCGCTTCTAAACTCTAAAGAGCTAGTGTGATACAAGTCTAATATCGAAGCAAATAAATAAAAATAGAAAGAAGACATCTCACTAGATGTTGGGAAAGATTTCCGTGTCGTATTTCCGTCGTACTAGTGTCCCTTGGTTATTTTCCTACAAAAATCTCTAATTTCTATCTTATGGTCTGGTGGTAGACCATAAGATAGAAATGAGATGTTGACTGTCTTCACGAATAGGTAGGTATATAGGCTACCTGGATTAGCGAAGTAGGTAATGATTTACATACTTAAGTAATACATGTGTCAACGAAGAATTAATAGCTTTTTATTTTTATTTATTTTCCTTTGGAAATTAGTGAGTCAATCCAGTAATTCGTGAAAATCGACAAAAATTACAGCCGTCCACATACCATCATACGATTTTTTTTTATATGAAAACTTTCCTTCTCTTTTGAAAGTCTAAACACAAAATATCATTGTTCGTGATAAACGTTTCAATTTACCTATTGTTTAGCATAGCTGACTCGCGACTATTTCTAAAACGTTTATTTTGGGACATCAAACAAATTACTGTCATGTAGATAGTTCTCAGTATGTAGGTATGTATGTGGTGGCGTGGTAATGTCTATGTAATGGTTTTTAATATGAATTTGACATCAGGGCTTATTCATGATCTTGTAGAACTTCTACTAAAACAATATTTTCTATTTCACCGGTTAAAATTGCTTGTCTAGCTTTAAAATTTGCCTAAAAATAGCGCACATATGTATTTAATACATTTGACGAGCTATCGGCTTACAAGGCTGTAGGTGTCTTAACCGTTACATGTTATTTGCCGCCTTGTGATCATTGACAGAATAACGCACTAATATGTAGTATGATGCGACAATTACAGGTGCTATGTTGCAGGTCACTCACTACCTTTGAACCTAGTACAGACGTCAGCTCTTTCAAAAGTTTACAAAATAAATTATAAGGCTAATTTCTATTTGTTGTGGTTTTACTGGTGTTAGGACCTCTCGTGAGTCCGCGCGGGTAGGTACCACCACCCTGTCTATTTCTGCCGTGAAGCAGTAATGCGTTTCGGTTTGAAGGGTGGGGCAGTCGTTGTAACTATACTGAGATCACAGAACTTATATCTCAAGGTGGGTGGCGCATTTACGTTGTAGATGTCTATGGGCTCCAGTAACCACTTAACGCCAGGTGGGCTGTGAGCTCGTCCATCCATCCAAGCAATAAAATAAAAAGTTTGTATTTGTACTATATCTAGAGAGAAATAAATAAATAATTATTAAATTATTACAACTAAGGGAAGGAATCGTCGACGACTACGTCATCGCGTCACCACGTTTTAGTATGTGACAAAGGAAATTATCTTTCACCGAGCACGTTCGGATATTGTTTTTCATTTTGCAAGTTTATAGTTGTTATTAGGTGGATTTGATTAGATTTTTTTATTTTTTTTATTTAAATGGTTGGACAAGCTCATGTCCCATCTGATGTTAAGTGGTTACCGGAGTTCATAGACTTAAACAACATAAACGCCGCCACCCCTGAGACATGAGTTCTAAGTTCATAAGTTCTTTACAGAACAACGGCTGCCGCGCTCTTCAAATCTAAACGTGTTAGTGTTTCACGGCAGAAATGGGCAGGGTACTGGTAGAAACCTACTCGTGCAGACTCACAAGATGTCCAGCCACCAGTATTATGGAAATTATAATTTTGCGGTTTTGATTTTATCACACTATTGTTCCTTCACCGTGTAAGTCAATCGTAAACATTTGATAAATACGGATTTCATTACAAAAATAGGTAGGAGGAATTGACACATCGGTTAGTCATACTGTTAAGCGCTGGGGTTCGGGATAGATAAAAATTCTACCGAAGTACAAATTATAACTGTATTAACATTTAGAACACTTAAAACATTTTAAAATTCTCAATTCACTTCTTATAATATAATTCTAGGGATGTGGTATCGGCTATAAAAAAAAAAAAGCGTTGCAGAGATGGCACGCAGTCAGCCGGTCACCGTCCTCGTCAAACCCGTCGCTTGCGACGAAGGGCTCGACGAGCGAACTAACCCTATAGACACAGCCCAATGAGTTTCTCGCCGGATCTTCTCAGTGGGTCGCGTTTCCGATCCGGTGGTAGATTCTGCGAAGCACTGCTCTTGCTAGGGTCAGTGTTAGCAACTCTCCGGTTGAGCCCCGCGAGCTCACCTACAAACGTTAGGGTGAAGCTGAAATAGCCTCTCAAGGCTATCAGCATAGGTAGGAAAAAAAAACACGCAGTCAGTTAGTAATCGGAACTACTCGAAGCGAACGGATCACCTGAAGCGAATTGAAAGTTGTAAAGTGTTTATTGAGAATTTTAAAGTGTTTTAAATGCTCAAGTGTTGAATACCCAATCCCAGCGCGCAACAATATTATTAAAAATTAGAACACTTAGATATTATCAGTAAATAAAGTTATTCTGAATCCGATATAAGCATTTCCTCATTTTTGTATGTTCTGATTTAGTTTTTGCAGCATTTCATCATCAGGCTTACAGTTAATACAGTTTTGTCCATTTCTTTTGATTGACTGTTGGCTTAGAAGATTCCCTTTTATAGTCCGGGCTAACAATCAAATAGTTTTCACAAAAGGTTACTTTTTAATTCATTCATGACCATGGATACAGAGTCCTTCAATCAAATAAAGGTAGCAATGTCACGATGTTGCCAAGATATCATTGTTAACTTTAACGGATTATGGTTTCAAATCGTAAGACTACGGACTTTTTTCAAATAAATAAACATTCGCTGAAAAAAACTGCTAAGCAGTGATCCGCAATCACCTCGACGGTAGGTGGTAAATTAGTGCTGATTCGGTGCATCTACCGTAATTACCTACTAGTAGTATCTTTGATATTCGTTTCTGCTACTCAACGGTAGATGGCGTTACTCTTACCAGCGCAACAATACTAATTACTGGATAAAAAAGGTGTAATTCGGGCTACACTGCACAAATCAAGTAGGAGCTTACAATTTGACAAAAAATTTACTACGCTTTCGAATTGTAGAGGTCGAAAGGGGTGGAATTATTTGAACAGCCTAGGTACTGCTGGCAAATGCGAATATCCACCACGCCATTTCTTCTCCTACCGATCCACTAACGGTGTTTTTAGGTTCCTCAAGCACGTTCTCATCGAACCCGAAGTGCTCGGCGAGTAAATTAACTTTACAGACTATAAATGCTATTCGGATGGGGCAGCGCACTGAGTTTCTCACCAGATGTTCTCAATGGGTCGCGTTTCCAATCAGGTGGTAGGCGGAAGCACTGTTCTCGCTAGGGTTAGTGTTAGCAACGTCGTCAAATTTGAGCCCCGTGAGCTCACCTATTTGTTAGGGTTACGCTGAAATGGCCGCTCAAGGCCACCAGCTAAGGTAAGAAAAAAATAAAGTACTTATATCCACCACTGATTCGGATAATTAATTTTTTTATTCGTCCAGGACAAACGACTTCCTTCTTATTATAGAGCAGGCAGTTGATGTAGTTGCTAGGGGCTAGTGGTAGTAAATACTTAATACTAAGTAGGACTTCAGCTCATACACAGGTCTACGTAATATAAGCGGATAAAAATAGTTATAAAAAAAAACACGCTTTATGAGGAAGCTGATTTTATCCCGGTCAGGATATTGTGCTAAAGGAATAAAATTATTGTATTGTCTACATGTGAATACAATAATTAATAATTTGGGCGTCTTTAAGCTGCTTTCAAGCTAAGGAAAGAAGAAAGAAGGTTGAAAGAATTCGTTACGTAGACAGATATAGGTCAATATAATAAAATCGCATTAAAAATGAATGCTCCTTGCCTTCGGTATCAGACGATCATAAGGTCCGATTTATGGTGGGAAGTTACCATCCCTCATGAGCAACAGCAAAACGTAAGCAGTATTGGCAGGTGACGACTTTCCAATACTTCCCCAAATAACGGGGAGAACTATCGGGATATGAGCGAATCTCTAAGTAGGAGGTATACACTCTAGTCCGTAACCGTAACGGGTAGTGCAATGGTAAAAATGAAACATATAAGTACACGATACAAACAAAACCGGACTGAGATTTCGTATGATTGTCAACAATCCGAACGATCTTTTTTGCACCGAGTTAAATGTAAATAAACAGTATTTATCAATTGTTATTGTTTTGTTAAGGGGAGGAAGTGTAATCGAAAAATCGGCGACCGTACGTACACAAGTTGCAAGTTCATAATTTACTTATAATTTGTAAATTATTAAAGTTAATGCAATGTTATAGGTTTCTAATTATTGCACATTTTAATAACGAACGAATGTCTTTTAATACATTATTTATTTTGATTTTTAAACATAGGTGCTATCGGTCTACCGAGAAAATGAGCAATTGCATTATTCGCTGTTAATTAAATTAAAACAATAAATAAAATATGCAGGAACATTATAATAAAAACTGTATTTTTTAAATATAGCATACAACAGTATCTTGATTAATTTAACTAACTTTCCACCCAGAGCTTGCAGTTACCTGCATTTGCTTATATGTCGTCAGTTCACTGTTACTGTAGAATCTGCATTTCTATACTTTGGTTTGTTGTGTGTAAATGGCAGATATCTGTATTTGATCATATGCTGAAAACAAAAAAATTATTTGTTTTATAATTTAGACCTAGATCTGTCTTTTTCAGGCTGTATACATGGACAGCCGACTTATGTGATGATCGGTAATCACTAGACATCACAAGATGAATGCCGCCGTCCACCAAAATACATGAGTTCGATATTTTAATTCCATTAATTTAATCATTAATACAATATCAGCGAAACTGTTCTTTTAAGTCGAAACGCACGGGTGCTTGGAGGCGGTAATACCAATCTTTAGAATATTACTTACTACATTATATTAAAAATAATATATGGGCCGTTTAAAAAAAATCTGTTTAATACCATTAAGACCATTCGTTTCTATGATAATGCACGAAATAGGTGTAGGAAACATCCCCTATCAGTATTAATATATGTACCTAATATGTATGAGTTGTTAATGCTATAGGCTAAAACAAACAGTCAAGCAATAATTTTAATCCTTTTCCAACATTCTTTGCGAATTCTCAAAAGCAGAACAAATCATGGGTTTCGATATGTAGTGTAAGAAATAACCTTCAATAGAATTTAACAAAGTTTTTAGGCTTCTTGTGTATCCATATAGGAAGCTGCATCTACTATATCTATGGGTTCACCACTAAGAACGACCATGATCTATTCACAACAAAAAGTTTTATATTCCATTATATTAATAATATCATCGAAATTAAAATTGAATACCTTGATTTGTCTCTTCATAGTAATACAAAATAATGTTATGAAATACATAACTAGAATAGGCCAAAATACTGGAATATTGAAAGCATCCACAAAAGTACAGCAGAAAGCTATTAAAGTGCTTTTGGTAACGGACAGCCAAAACTTGAATTCTGGTAACCGTCTAATGAATGGTCTAAATTCTTCACTAGCTCTGGTAGGTAATGCAGGTCCGTTTTCATCATCTGTTGGTAAAATAATTAAAATAAATTAACTTCGATATGCTTTTAGAAAATCAATAAAAAACAAATCGAAATTTTACGTTTTATATGATGAAGTATATGGTTTCAATTGTAAATTATGTCGAGGGGTGAAAGGCTAGGTTTAAAGGCTTCGTCAAACAGAACGCGTATTTAGCGCTGCGTTTTAACGTCGCGCTCTTTTCATGACACACAAATTGACTAGATAAGCCCAACGCTCCTTGACGCAACGTAACATCCGCTAAATCATAGTGCCTTTCTATAGCAATCTGAAAATTTAAAAGTATTAAGATGTCGAGTGATTCATATGTGGCATTGTATAAGCATGGGTATTTTCTAATTCTAAATCGAAATCAATTTTTCGGGCATTATCCAGTATTTTAATACACATTCACTCGGACGCTAAAATAAAATTTGCAAAAAATTACAACGCCTGATGTCAAAGCGTTGCGTACTGCTAGCGCTGGCGCTCTGTTTGACAGTATATTACCATAGTAGACAACACATTTCGGCCTCATAGCGCGCCCTCAGTTTAGAGCTCTGACGCGCGCTAAGTACGCGTTCTGTTTGACGAAGCCTTAAGCGACATGTCGCTTAATAACATTTAATTAAAGGTACGTTTTATTTGGTATTAGTATCAACAATGGATGATTCTAATTGAATTTCAATTAAGTTTACTCTACTTAAATAGCTGAAGAAGTTATTTTTTTAATGATATTTTTTCTATATTATAAAACCTCTCCTGTAAAGTTGCCAAAATGTCGCTTAAACTTAATAAACCTTTCGCCCTTCAATTTGTTATATGTATTTAAAATTTAAAATTATGTGAGTAATAACAACAATCCGGCTGCATTAAAATCACTAGCAAAAGACCGAAAATAAATAACAAATATATTGTTGTACATTTTCTTCGGGTTTCTTTAGTTCTCGCGGTTCGTAGTGATGATTAAAACTACTTTTACGTTTTTGAGGTTTGCAATAATTTAGTTTTCTTGGTCACAGACTGTAAATTTCGTATTCGAAACGTTGAATTTTAAATGACTATAAAAAACGCGGGATTATGTAACCGAGAAATCAGTTTTCATTAGACATACTCTACCTAGTCCAGCCATAAGGCTGTCTGTCCACCGGAGCGGAGCAACGGAGTCAGGCGGAGCGGAGTTGCGTATTGCGTCTGTCCACCGGAGCGGTGCGAGGCTGCGGAGCGGAGCGAGAAAGTAATGCGGAGCGAAGTTCAGTACCTACGCGACGAATCAGTTCGCACTTGCTTCCCCACTTCGCTGCCTCATTCCGCTTACCGGTTTTGTATGAATTTTGAACTAGTTCGCAATTCCCTGTCCATTAAAGAGGAGCGGAGATTTTGTACAATCTTATTGGTTAATATTTCTCCTTTTCTCTGCTCCACTGCCTCGCTCCGCTCCGGTGGACAGGCAGCCTAAGTTCTATTACAAATGAAAATGCATTTTTTTAATGAAGTTAAGTAATATTATTAATACTAGACGATGACCGATCGCTAGATCGATTTATCGCCCCCGAAATCCCCTGTATACTAAATTTTATAAAAATCGTTGGAGCCGTTTCCGAGATTCAGATTATATATATATACATTTAGACAAGAATTGTTCGTTTAAAGGTATAAGATTTATACCTACATATTTATTAGTATCAGCAAAAAAAATCTATTCGAAATAGCCACTTTTATACAGGCCTTTAATCTGTTTGGCCACGAATTTATGGATTTACGCAGTTTCCAAGAGAAATTACGTCACTGCTTGCTGCAAAGATTTTTTAACAGACTCAATGTCGCCGTGTCGTTTAGAGCAGGCCATGTCCTCTAATACTGACTATAATTTGAAGTCTAAAGGGTTCAGGTCTGGGCTAATTGAGGGCCAGTCTTCAGCTCTTATAAAGTCCGGAACGTTGGTTTCAAGCTGGGCTTGGGTAGTTCGTGCCTGGTGACCAGGTGCAGAGTCCTGCTGGAAAGTCCACTGTATATTTTTAAAGTGTATTGTTGAGAGGTTTCACAACATGATCCAAGACTGTATCTTGATACACTTTGGCTGAAGTTTTCACTCCTTTTGTAACAAAAATGTAGTTTTGTGACTCCTTGATAAGACAGGTCCCACCAAAAAATAACTGACGCAGGATGATGACCACGTTGTACCTTTCCGACAACTTGAGCAGCTTGTTTAGAACTGTGAGCGTACACTTTATCATTTAACTTATTTTAGTATTCTTCAATCGTGAAAATGTTTTCATTGGTAATGAAGATATTTCTGTGCCTTTCACCTGCGTATCGCGACAAAAGGCGTTTTGATCGATTCAATTTATTTCATTGTAAAGATTGATTTAGGGCATGTCGTGTATATCGACGATAAGCACCGAGCTTCGGGCCTTTGTTTTTAATACGCGACAGAGTCCTAGCGAGAATCTTGATTTCTCGCGATAAGATTTTTTGCTTCCTAATGGGGTTTCGACGGATTCTGGTTTTAACAGCATTAACACCCTTTGTAGTTCTAACAGCACGCGGCCGCCCCGATCTTTACTGGTCTTCGACAGACGAAGTGTTGTTGTATCTATTGATAGTACGACATATGAACATAGGCTGATGCCAAGCTTTCGAAGTGTCTGGAATATGACCGACGGCTCTATACCCACTTTGTGCAAGGTGATCACTGCAATCCTATTTTCTTTATCACCCCATTCCATATTTTAATTTGATAATGAGCACGAAAAAATAGGTGAAATGATGCAAAAACGAAATTTTTTAAAATACGTGTTGCAAATTCAAAATAATTAAAATGTTGAAAAAAAGACAAGTTTTTATGTAACAGTATAGGTATATTATGGCCAGACTATTTTTAATATAAATACGACTTGTCAGAAATCTTCAAGCGCTTGAAGGAGGTTACACGTGACGCTCATATATCGAAATCCTGAGACCCTGTTCGTAACAATATTTATATACGTTCGAAAAACTGCCCTCCTCCTTTTTTCCCGCGGTGCACATAATATTTTTTCTCCTACTAGACCGAAAGTTCGTGGAGTACACAATTTAACTGTTTTTTAATTTTTAAATAAACTACTACTAATTGAATAAGAACTGTCTGATGAAGTCATCTTTGTTTAATACATCACTATTAAATTTTATTGCCTTTTGTTTATTTTACTTTTACACTAAACACAATATTGCAAATTACCCGAGCACAACAATGGCGGAGAATTTTAGGTGCGTGAGAGCAGACGTAGACACTAACGCGCATGCGCACTTGTACCCAGGGATGAAAAGTTATACTTTCTTCCCTGTATAGCGGGAGGAAATCCAAACTTTCGGCGTAGGTAGGAGCAAAAAAATAATATTAATATTGAATTGGTATGGTAGGTATTGTATTTGATAGGCATTAATTGGCACACTAGGTATATTTCTTTCACTGACTTACCATCTAAATCCATAGCAGGATCAATTTTCGGCGTTAAGAATGCAATGAACAAGTTTAAATGGTAAATACCCAACGCATATGTGACAATATACCATCCCTGAAAATAGAATGAAACATTGATTAGTGATGAGTCGAACTCATACGGCCGAACGTCACGAGGCCGAAGTCATACGGTTTTGTTCAATTAGGTTTTTGTTATTTGGTTAATTTTCGGTATTGAGAGCTCACTGCTCCCTAGTTTCACTTTTGTCAGAGAGTAATAACTAGATACCCAGTGTCTAATCTGGGTGAAATCGCTAAGATCATAGACATGTGGTTTTTTTTTGTTATTCATTAGACGAGTGGAAGAGCTCAGAGCCCGCCTGGTGTGAAGTGGTTACTGGAGCCCATAGACATCTACAACGTAAATGCCGCCACCCACCTTGGGACATGAGTTCTAAAGTCTCAGTTTTTACAGTACAACGGCTGCCCCAGCCTTCAAGCCGAAACGCATTACTGCTTCACGACATAAAGAGGGTGGGTGGTGGTACCTACTTATTAACTGTATTGGCTATAAAAAACGTGCGCAATTCAAATGTGAAAGTGAAACCTTTAAAAGTATTATATTTTGTTCTCGCAAGCTAGATTCTATATATATGTACACAGATTTGTTGACTTTTTGGTGTCCTTACAAGTTTCAAATCAAAACGGTGCTAAAAAAATATTCATTTCTATAAATGAACAAGCCACTATTATTATACTATATATTTTATTACATTACAATAATATTTACAACATATTATTATTACAATAATAACATGATCGTTACTGTTGAGCAAGAGACAAGTTTATCACACATGCCTAATTTCAGAACGTTCCTATGGGGGAGGATGTTGTTCAGTCACAAGGTCATATCATCACTGATAATGTGTCGCCGATGCCGATGGCACACAATTTTTTTTGTATTAAGCTTCGATCAACAATAGTAACTAGATTTCGGGTCGGTGCATAAAATCCGTCTCGTCAAATAACAGCGCACTTGAAATGTGAGCTCTTATTTTGTTTAGTTCACTTCAAACACAGCCAATGTCAACCCGTCTCACAATACCGCAGTGTGTATTCAAAAGTTGCAAAAATAAGGCCCGAAAAAGCAATTTAAAGGCCGGAATATCTTACATTCGGTAAGTACATGAAGTATAAACTATATTGTAAGCTTTAAACTTATAAATAATATTAAATTTTGAACAAAATTACCGATTTTTAACCACCGCTACAAATGTTGGCCAAGGCTCGGCCAACACATGGACAAACTTTTGCTTAACAGAACGGTAAATGCATGGAGTAGATTTGTGTTGTAATAATTTTTTAAAATTTGTTAGCAGCACTTCAAAATTAGTTGGTTAAAATTGGTTAATGCTGCTTTTGTGTCTGTTTGTTGGACTCTCATTAGATACTTAGCTTTCCATTTTTATTTTAGCTTTCCTAGCAATCACGTGTGCAGAATGGATCTCGATTGTCGCCATAGAAACAAGAGATGACTTTTATAAGCCAGCTAAGATCTCCGCTTATTGACATTGGACATCTTTGCCTTCCGTGCTCACGGCTACTGAAACGTGGCCGAAACATTGTAATAAAAATACCACGCTTGAAACCGTTTAAACGTTGTTTTATTATGTGCACTGGTCGCGAAAACTTAAAAATATATATTACACAAAAACGTAACGCTAATAAAATAATAAGTTATGTATAGATACTAACACACATACATTTCCAAAACATAAAAAGTAAACAACTAAACTTTTACTTTAATTCATTAATAAATTATTTTAGTGTTAAGCGCGACTCCCTTACCTCCTGTAGTAAATAGAAATCGGCATTTCAAGAAGCAAAAATAAATAAAGCAAAACGATGTTAGTTCTCAGAGCAATTAAGGGAAAAGTTACTTTATTTGTTGCCTGTTAAGATTGACTTAACATTAAAAGTTGTTTAAAATATGTCTTTTTATTTGTAAGTGACAGGAGTAATTTATTGCTTTGCTCGTTTTATGTGACGAATGATCGTAAGTATTAGATAATGTTTTGGAGATTTGTGACTTTATTACTAGGTGCCATAGTTGTTATTAGTTTGAACGTAAAAGTGTTTCAAAACTTTTTTCTCCGTTTGTTAGTAAACGAATGTAGCTATATAAGTATATATTCACGCGGATAGTTTTTGCTTTAATTTTGTACGTATCCCTTTATCTAGTTACTATTGTTGATCGAAGGTATTAAGGGATTTCTGTTTACCCAAAGTCCTTTCAGCTTCACCAGGATTGGTTTTATAACATAACCATTAAGTCAAAAACACAAAAATAGCATTAATAATGGTACAAATTAAAATACTTACTTGTTTAGTAATTATGCGGATAATAAATGCAGCCATGACCAAGGCACTTCCAACCCACCGTGTCTTTGCGTGAGGGGTCCATCTGTCTAATGTACTCTGATAAACCTATTAAAAAGAATTATGCAGATCATTTATATACATATCTAATTTACATTCAAAATCCGATCCATTAGTCATATTTAAATTGTACATTCTGATTCAAAGAGAATTCATTCATTAAGTCATTATTGATTGTACTGTGTAAGTTTATCCAACCTTGTTTGAATTCAGTTTATAGTGCGAATGGGCTCAGGCAATCATTTAACTCAAAGTGTCATTTTTTCATTTTGTCATATTGATCATTTACTTACATCTTTATAAATATAATAGCACTGTGTATGTGTATGATGTAGTGTGAACATTTCCTAAAAGGCTGGACCAATTTTGATGGATTTTTTTGTGTGTGTACAGGGAGTTTATTGGGTCTTTGTGCTAAAACTTATTTTTTCACTATTTTGAAATGTGAATTCACTAGTTTGAAAAAAGATTGAAAGTAGTTATAGTTTAATGTTTTTTAATCATTATTTGGTTGAAGAGGTGGCTGTCCACCTGATGCTAAGTGATTACCAGAAACGACAGGCATTGCAACATAAATGCCAGTTTTTCCAAATCAATACTTGCTTTGTATTGTACAATTTATACCAAAATTGCACCTTTGGTAAAAATGGTTTTATACCAATTTTATTATTGAACGTATATGGCACTGCACCACTATAATCCTCTTATCGTGCTTGTAAGCTTTCCAAGCACCATTCTCCATTCTCATATTGCAATGAACAATGAGAAGAGCAACCTCTCCAATTGCATTTCTTGCTGAATCCCCTCACGGATCCTCTCATGGGTCACGATTCCAATCCGGTGGTAGATTCAGGGTAGCACTAACCTTGCTAGGGCTACTAGTGTTATCAATGTTAGCAGTGTTTATGTGATATTGTTAAAATTTAAGTTCATATCCACCAAATAAAAATGCATGAGTAATTTGTGGCAGATTTATGTCAGTACTCTTGTTTGCCCTAGTTTCGTGCAAGTTCATGACTCATCTGGTCTTAAGTGGTTACTGGAACTCTCAGGCACTGTAACATGAATGGCACCAGAGTGTAGTATCACCATACAGAACTGACTAAAACTGGTGAACTATAATAATTTCAGGCATATTGGAAGGCCCTCCGCTGTACTATACTTACACAGTGTACTTTCAATTCAATTTAATAGAAATATAGAATACAACACCTTACAGAATGTGGTGTATCACAGCCGAATTTCACTATCCAATTAGAGATATATTCAGATGGTTAAAAAAGTCAAGCAATGTGACACTGTATTTTCTAGATTTAAATATACATAAACTAGAAAACTACGATAGTGTAAGCAGAACACCTAGGAATCCTAGAAGCGGCCACCAAAATCCACATTAAAACATGTAAAAGGTTGCAAAAGTGTAGCAATGTGGTCCAATATAAATATCTCAAGTGTCAAACATAATGTGATACCTGTGAAGCACTTGTAAAGGTATTTTATTTAAAAAAAATCTTTCAATGGACTAAGAGACATAATGGATCATGTAATATATTAATACTTTTACTCATTTGGGCACAAAGCTTTCAAGTCATTGTAGCTCCTCCCTTTAAACAAGTAAGAGCATTACTGAGACTATACATGCAATAAGCAATAGTTTTATTGGTCTTAAACAATATTGCTGACAAGACCAATTATATTGAAAATAAAACCAAAGTTAATTTTTTTACATCATAGCAGATGAGAACTATGGTTGGCATATTCATTGACAACAGCCATACAATAATCAAACGGGTATTTGAGACAGTCCTTGATCTGCCGAGAAACCCACTAAAATGTTCATCTAATTCACAGGAGTGGACACATACTAGGTTTCACTTTTTTGGTTACAAAGGTCGCTCTCCAAGGCAGTTAGCAAGTCGAGGCAGCTCATTGACTTCTGGAGGAGATGGGATTGTGCTCGTAACGAGTCTACCCACACACAGAATTGGCAAAATTAAGGGACGATGAATTGCAGAGAACTACTAGTTCATTGAATTGAAGGGATAATAAAATATCTAAGTATATGGATAGATGGTAGTAAAGTAGTTGTAGTTTACAAAGACTAGGGTCACATAACATTTCATTTTTAAATTTGAAAGTATCAGAGTTAAAACACACTGAGCATCGTGAAAGTCAAAGGGTAAGATTTCCTCCAATACCTGCGATATTCGTGTCCAACCTTGAGACAATATTCCTTTTCTTGTAATTTCAGAAGATAAATCATTTCCGTCCATCATATTTTCGATGTTTTCCTCATGGGCTTACTCCAGATAATTTGAACAAATATCGAATAAATTATAGGTTATTTTAAATTTTTCCCCGCATTAAACAGACTTACTATGTATATTTTTGATATAGCGTAATACTTCAAGTTATTTATTTGAAAACAATTTATTAGAATAAAATTGAGGAGTTGGAAGTTTGCACCAAATCATACTTAGTTAGGGTTGCCTGCTTAAATTAACACCATAGATAATATGTACATTACTACAGACTAGCAATAGGTGAGTCGAGTTAAATAACCTGGGTAAATCAAACTATTGATCCAGCTGGAATTGACTACGTAAGTCGATTTGGATACGACAATTAAGTCACCTCATCCTACCCACGGTAATTCAAGATCAGCGAGTAAACTGAGCAGTACAAATAAGAACTTTTTTTATCATCAACGTGCGAACAAAATAAATTTTTAATTCATCATCAACCTGTATCTCTGCACTACTTGATGTAGGCCTATCTCATAGTCCGCCACAATGAACGATCCTCCGCCTTCCGCATCCAATGTTTCCCAGTATATCGCCGCAAGTCATTGGTCTAACGGGCAAGAGGACGCCCAACGCTGCGCTTACCGATACGTGGTCTCCAGTCCAGAACTCGTCTGCTCCATCGGCCATCGGTTCTGCGACACGTATGTCCGGCTCATTGCCATTTAAGCTTGCTAATGTTTAGGGCTATGTCGGTTACTTTGGTTCTTTGACGGATTTCTCATTTCTGACTCGATCCATCAAAGAAACTTCGAGCATACACCTTTTCTTAGCACGCTGAGCGACTTTAGAGTTTACGGACCAGATCTACAGTCAATGTCCACATTTCAGCGCCATATGCCACACGCTGAGACAGGTTATTCAGAAGACTGAAGAATACAATCGTCCTCTGTCTCACGTTTGTGGACTACGAAAAAGCCTTCGACTCCGTCGAAACTTGAGCTATTCAGGAATCCTTACAGCGATGTCTAGTCGATTATCGGTACGTTGAGGTGTTGAAGAGTTTATATTAAGCCGCTTTGACCTATCTAGGCCAAATTATTCAGCTAGGTAGGGCCAACTTCGAGAAGGAAGCTGTTAGGCGCATACCGTTGGGCTGGGCTGCGTATGGATTATAAAAATATCGCCATAAGCTAGGTACCACATTTAACTTGAATCCAGCACCTTCATTCTGTTTAAAACTGTTATATTCATATCATTTCCATTTCCTACCCTAGCGCTATTTCAACGAGTCTTCCACCAATAACTTGCTGTTTACAGGTGGACACTTTTTCAACTTGTTCCCTATAAAAGATGGTGCCTCTTTCCTCTGCACTTCATACTACAACCACTGAAACTCACAGTGTAATTAATCTATGGTAGAAACAGAAAACCTGTTCTAAAGCTGGAAATTGTAAAATTGCAAGTTTCATGTTTTCATTGTAAAATGTTGTATTATAATGATTGTTAATTCACTTTAACACAGGGGACGGCCCCTTGCCCTCACACCTCCCAAGCTCAAAAAATCGATGAATCAGAATTATCGAGAATATTCCACAAAAGTCGAGTAATGTGTGTTTCCGCTACCTGACAATAGATTGCGTTGGAAATTTAACCCTATTTTGATTAGTGCCATTCTAACCTAAAAACATTAACCATGGATAACCGCAGGGTTAGGATGGTACAGGGGGTAAGCCCTTTTGCCAGGAGCTTAGTAGACACTATTGTGCTAAACTATATTTTTTTTTAGTATATAATTAAATACAAGATTATTTTTGTCTTTAAGAAATTTAATGAAGTTGGGTTGTCTAGTTACAATTTATACATTATTTCAATTGTATTTTACATAACCATAAGATTTCAAATGAAATCCAATTTATCAAGACTACAGATTAAAATATAAACAAAAAATATTTCGGTTAATATCTAGATCTAAGACTATAATTGCGAGTCTTTTATTTACATTTTTTTTGCAAGAAAATGTTCTTGTTCCATTTCTATAAAGTAATGTTAATAAGACTAAAGAAAATTTTGGTCCAACTAAGTTCTATAACTTATTGAATATCTAGAGAAAGAATTGCAATTCATTATTGCTTAATGTAACTAATTTTATGTAGTTTATTTAGCTACAATTGCCATTTACACAGTTTGTTAAATTTCAAGCATAACACTTTCAGAAGTAATGTATATTTGATTACAAATAGCCTCTGTTAAGAACAGTTTCTATGTGCCAACACTAATAATTTATTATTATACATTTCTAATATTATGTTACTTTATAAATAGTCGTAACAAATACTGATGGATTGTAACAAACTAATAAAATGCATGTTATCGAAAATATTTAACTACACCTACACTAGTGATCTCAAGACTATAAGGCGAATTTATTTATTAAGTCCTAAGTTAAAATATATTTATGTACAAAATAGGGTCTTGTGGAACATATTTTTTTAACATAAACATATTAGGTACTTAGTATTTTATCCCATCCATAATTAACATAAAAACTAACTATAATGAAGTAAAGTAACGCAAAACATATTCTATGACCACCAGATGTAACACTAGTTTGCAACGATAATGCTTAATAATAATTTATTTACACCACTAAATCTACTTAATTAATAATTTACTGTATGGAGGTTTATTTTATACAAATACAAGGCTGATAATTATTGCTTTCATTTTTTACAATTATCCTTAAGAGACAAAATAGTCAGCATTATGCCTAACAAAATAAAGACAATTGTAAGTCATAGTTAAACTTAAGGACATTTGGTGTGACATAACAACATAACTTGCTGTGTTTTGTATATGATTTAAAAATCGAGCATGATCCTAAACATAAAAATAATTAGAACCGATTTTTTTTTTGCCACAAGAACCATTATGAACAAATTGAAAAATAATATTTCATAATATAAATCATAAGTATCATCAAAACATTAGTTTTAGGAATGGCTGCCATTTCATAGTTTGATTTGCATGTTTACGGCCTAGAATGGAACATCGAATTTAAAAAGTATGGCATGTAATTTAAATATCGAAACTATGAACAAACTACATTACTTGTTATTCCTGCTGATATGTTTATTTAACTGCTGAGAAGTTTTGCATTTGATTACTGTTGTTTGATGCCACCCAGGAACTAAAGACATCTCTGAAATGTAAACAACATAATTCGTGTTTAATTATTGTTGTTTTCTCTAAAATATAAACCAAAAATATTCCGTTTTGATATACCTGCAATGGCTGACTACACATTCATTGGAGCAGTACTCATCCTCCCATTCGCTGTTTGATATCGCTGGATTTGTGCAGCCCTGTCGAATGCAAGAATTACTTCTCTTTTCATTTTGCTGTAAATTAGTATGCATATGTTACCCATATCACATTTTAAACTACCTATTATGCAGTTGACTAAGATCAACTTGTAACACTAAGAGTTTCTCGAGAATAATGCGATACTTATGTAGCATCTCATACCATTATTCCACAGTAATAGTCCACAAAGTGATATTCAAAGTTTATCTGGGGATTAGCAATGGAAATATGTAGCTAGTATGTGGTCAAAAATGCACGTATTACACATTCACCCATCAGTGCAATAAAAATCATAAAGTCTGGTCGATAATGGTTTTGTGATTGATGGTTTCATGTCAAAAAGAAGACTAGAGAATTATCTCTATTAGATCCTTACAGCACACCCCTTCCTTACATAGTATTTGAATTGCAGCTATGTTTAGGCAAATTGGACTGAAACCTTTTTTAAGAATTCATTCTTATGTGGTGAGTTTAAGGGGAAAGACCATAAAATAAATTTATCTTATATTTGTTGATAAAGCAAGGATTGAGTAAACAAAAGTTTTTTTTTAAATACATATAGTACACTTTAAGACACTCATTTCAAATCTACTTTTTACAGTAGTATTTTTTTAAGATCTCATGATGAACACGATTGAATACTTACTTCGGTAGATTGTTGTGGATGCCCATTACCACTAGTATTGGGTGCATTTTGCTCAGATTTAATCGGCTGCATTTGCTGCTGCACTTGTGGTGGTTGGGCCTGTTGTTGCTGCTGTGAATTTTGAGTCTGCTGCGATTGTTGTTGTAGCATTTGCTGTTGGTTTTGTTGATGCAACAACTGTTGTTGCTGAGATTGTTGTAAAATCTGTTGCTGCTGACTTTGCTGTTGTTTTAACATTTGTTGTTGTTGTTGTTGCTGCTGCTGCTGAGTTTGTTGTTGTTGCTGGTACTGCTGCACTTGATGAACTTGGGCCTGTTGCATCTGAGCATGTGTTGCTTGTATTTGCTGCAACAAAAGGAACTTAAATAGGTGGTAATAAGCTGATGGTTTAGGTGGTGTTAGTAGCCAACAATAATATCTTATAATATTACTAATATAATTGTTCCACCTTTTGCTAAAGTGAAGTGAAAGTAGTCTTCATTCTATTGAAATTATGGTAGTTTTTCAAATCGGAATGCATAATTTCTCCATAGCAGAAACAGGCCAACAATAAAATCAAATGCTATGAATATTTTAGATTAAAATAGCTAGTATAACTTTTTAAAATTTGGTTAAGTTCAATTACCTATCTATGCTGAAAAAAAAGACAACTTTTTTAAGCCATGAAGCTTTTTTAAGCTCAAGAGTGCTAAACTCAAATCTTGTCACAACGTGAGTTATCTATTGGATAAATTTTGTTTAATTCTTGATTGTGATTTTTGACGTCCTAAAGTCAGGAAAATATTGATTTGGTACATGTATCCATAGGATAGAACTACACAATGACATGTAACAATTATCGTTGTTATAAGTTCATAGTAGGATTTTTTATTGTGCTATCCATGCAGTTTTGTAGCTCACTGTACCTGTTGAGGATGGTATTGCATGGCAGGATGTACTGTTCCCATTGGAGGTGATGTTGCCTGCACCTGTCGGTACCCAGGTGGTGACATTGAAGAACTTGCAGGGTAATTTGTTGGTGACTGTGTGGGTTGGTAGTTTCTAGGTGATTGAGCAACATTTGGTTGACAATTCTGATTTGACGTTGAAGAGTTTATTTGATAGCCCTGTGGTGATTGGGCTGGAACATTCTAGAACAAACAAATTGTTCCAATAATTAAGTTGTAGTATTATACATTCAGGATTGTAATAGTGTTGAATGTCTTATTTTCTGTGTAAAATTTTCAGAAAAAGTCCTTGTTTTTTCTACACCCGATGAAATAAAAAAAGGACATTATAGTAGTAGTGCTGTGTGGTGGAGTCAGCCTAAAATAACCTCACTCTCGTATGAGTATTGTAATAAGGAAGTGATGGATTTCTGAGAAAATAAGCAGCAAGGTTCTCCAAGTATTGTGTATACTAGTGTACTGCAATCACCAACCAACATTCATTGGTGGTAGTATTTTTACCACCATCCTGCCCATTTTTTTTGCCAATCTCTGATATGTTCTGGTTTGAAGGGTTTCCACCCTTTCCAAACCATTTAATTAATATATTGATACTTCAAGCTGTTGTTTCAAGGTTGGTGGCAACATTTACATTGTGATGTCTTTGAGCTACCCTAATCGCTAACACTCGATTGTCTCTGAGTACTTTTGTTTTAATTTTAAATGTGTTATTGAAAGAAACTGTCACATGCAACTCATATCTCCAATTAAATTGTAACTTTTTAATGACTTGATAATTACCTGGTATGTTTGGGGAGCAATTGTCATATTGGCTTGGTAATTTTGAGGAGATTGTTGAGAGTTAGGTGGATACTGTTGAGCTGGCCCGGGATATGAGGGTTGTGGCTGACCAGGTGAGTAATTTTGCGGAGAGTATCTTTGAGGGGAAGCATTTTGCACATAGTTCTGAGGCGAATGATTATTTCCATAAGTCTGTCCTTGGTAGTAGTTACTGTATGTGGTGCCACTGTTAGTTCCACACACATTACCATTATTAGTGTGGTTGTACATTGCTTGGTTTTCTTGTTCTCCACCCTGTCAATGAGAAGTTTAAATATATATTCATTTTGGTTTTTTTCTTGTTTTTATTGAATACATGAGTTAACCAGGTAGTTATTGAAATCTTTGAAAAAAACAGGGTCAAAGCTTCAGTTGTATTAGTTATTAGAGTTGTATAAGAAAACATGAAATAGGCATATTGTGGGCTTACAATTCACTCTATCACCAGAAATTATGCAAATTTTTCTATATTTTTTGATTCAGCTTTTTTTTTTAGCCACATGATCTACTAGTTCCACTGTAGATTTATTGATATGGATATCTTACAATATGTTGTGCATGCACCACCTATAAAATTATTTTTCTCAAAAATATGGTTAAATGTCTAAAGAAGCTTAAAGTAAATAAATAAATAAAATTGCTGTTTATTTTTTATTACAAATTAATCTTCAGTCTAGTAGTCATGTGTAAGCACAGTTAAGTATTAATTTTCTTAGAAAAAATTGTACTTGGCTGTGTGTTTTTACACCAACCAGGATATTCACATCACTCTACACAAGTACACAAGTACACAAGTTTTAAGTCATGAAGATGATTTAAGTGCTATGTACCAGGCATTGCTTTAACCTTAGGCTACAATAGCATTATGACAATGCAAATGAGATTTGAGAACTGAGACAACACTTTGTTTCGAAATTGGCAGCTGTATAAATATTTGTGTCAATAGGACTTGGTAGTGGAAAAGAACAGAATCAATTGGCAATTTGTAGCTTGGGACATTTAAATTAACTTTTTAAAACTACAAATGTTTTAGGTTATAAGAGAGAGAGTTATAATGAAAGGCCTTAGAAATCACATATTGAGACATAAGATTTTATTATCTATTTTGTTCCTATTGCTACGATAGCAGAACTGCCCTTCATACGAGAACACATAATGGCTTTATGGGAAAAATAGGCAAGAGTAATGTCCATCTACAATTATATATTTATTGGATTTTAGCTACATCCTTTTTTTTTAGGTAATTTAGTTTCCTACCTAATAATATCAGTAAAAAATAAGGTTTCAATACTGAATAAGAATGATGACATGATAGTACACTTATTGTTCATATTTTTTATTGCATATGTAGTATTATTCCTTTGCAGTGGGTATCAAAGGGTTGAAGATGTTAACTTATACTCAAATATAAGTTGAGATGAAGATTATATGATTTTCTTTTTAAATTGCTTTGAAAGTAGCGTACGATTCATCCGATGGTGGAGTAGTCTTGAAAATATCAAAGAACTTACCCAAAAAATTAACCTATTGTTAACATTTTGTACATAAATTAATGTGTTTAATTTATTTTTATTTATATAATATTTACCAAATCTGGAAATGATTCGATGTTGTACATTTAACACTCAAATTAGGATGTTCTCCTGTGCTCTATAATGTGGTTACCGGAAACATTCGTACCGAAGAATCCAATGCAATATTTCTAACAAAGACAGTGACTCCGAGGAGGAATCGTATCCCGAATTATTACAGTAGATCACTAACCAATATATCCACGAGGCGATACAGGTTGATTTTTGAATAAAGAGATTTAAGTCTAAGACAGAAACATAGTTTTAACACTTTTAGCTTAATTCTCCTCTCCTTTCGAATAACAATGAAATTTGTTTTTCTCATTCAATAGAGACAAACGGAACTAAGCCCAAACAGCCAGAGCTTTTATAACCAGAAAAACTGTAGCTATGCTTATCGCAAAATCGCAGTTGATAAACCAAGATTATTACGTGTTCAAACCAGAAAACACTCAACAAACAAAATACAACAATTCACGTAACCTTTTTTACTCGCGTTCCTGCAAAAAGCCAGGTTTTTGAGCCGTAATTTGTGGTTTAGAGCTGTTACTTTCTATCATTTATATGATAGTTCTACAATCTCCTTAACTTTACCCCCAAGTAAAAGTATTAATTGATTTTTGTTTATGTAATTTGTTTAATTAGGAGGGTAAAGATGACAAACCATAGTTTTGTAGTAAAAGGACAAGCTATGCTGTTCCGCTGGTATTTCCCAGGCACTCCTTTCGTTTTTATGCTCTACCACAGAACCGCACGGAGAACCCTATCATACGCTTTTTTCAAATCAACAAACACTATGTGCACGTTTTTACTTGCATGGCGGTATTTTTCGCACAATCAGCGAAGGGAAAAAATGGCGTCCGATGTACTGCGTCTCGGCCCGAACTGGTTCTGTGATACCTCATTCTTCTCGCGATCACTTTTTCCCAAGCTTTCAAACTATGTGACATGAGCTTTATTCCCCTATAATTGTCGCATACCTGTATGTCGCCGTTGTTGTTAAATACAGGCAGAAGTGAACTTTTGCGCCACTCGTCAGGCATGGCCTCTTCTTGGAACAATTTATTGAAGAATAAAGTCAGTCATCCGCTTTCAGACTTCCACAGAACTATTGGGATACCATCTGGTCCAGCAGATTTTTCATTCTTCATATTTTTTACAGCCTTTCGTACTTGTTGCACACTTATTTCCCTTACTACACCAGTATTTATCGGAACATTTTGTAGTTCACCACTCCAGTCATTCTCTTCATTCATCAACCTTTCAAAATACCTCTTCCATCTATCTCTTATTTCCTCATCATTTGTTTACACTCTTCCTGCACTATCTTTCATGCACTTAATGTGGTTAAAATTTCTTCCATCCTTCTGTCTTGTTTTGGCTATCCTATAAAGGTGTTTTTGTCCTTCAGGTCTTTCTAGTGACAATGCATCTTGTGCTTTCCTTTTCTATTTTTTCAAATGAAAATATGTTCCTGACATTTGTAACGTTCCTGCTAAA
This sequence comes from Bombyx mori, assembly GCF_030269925.1. Lineage (NCBI taxonomy): Eukaryota > Metazoa > Arthropoda > Insecta > Lepidoptera > Bombycidae > Bombyx > Bombyx mori. The sequence goes on along the minus strand of NC_085116.1, from coordinate 8,338,318 downwards.
AGATTTCGTGTCCAGTTAACTCCAGTTAGGTACTATGAAACACACCCGACCGTTATGAAAGCCTTTTTTCTTTTAACCTTCCTTTTCGCTTACAGACAGAGGGACAGGAAATACTAAGTTTAGAATTTATGCAGGCCGTCCGGCAAATAAAGAGTCAATTACAAACAATAAGAAACATAAGCATGGTTTATACTATAAATTATAGCAGAATAAAAAAATATGTATCCCTAACGAAATTAACATCTTTATGTGGTGTGTTTGTGGTGAATGGTTTTTCACACACAGATTAACAACGGGAGACGTCCGGAAGAAAAGAAAGACAGGCTGTCAGATTGAGGGAAAAATGTCATGAGATAAAAATTTGTGTTTTACGTTTTTAAAAGGTTCAAAGGATAAAAACCAATTGATTGTTAATGTATACGATTTTAAGGTGCGTGTGGAATAAATAAGTGCTTCCTATACTGCAGTTTGAGTTTAATCCGCAACGACGACAGTTGACAACATATTTCCTAAAATGGTGACCCCGACACGAGAAATTGAGATGTCCCGTTGAAGCCGCGGACGTAATAACGGATGTAGTAACGCAATATAGAAGCCTGCTTTCAGTAAATCCACGGAGAACCACAGAAATTAATCGCAAATGTTCATTTCCTTATTACGCCTGAACATTTTTTCGACAATTTAATTATCAATTTCGCAAGTATTAGTGAGGTCTAATACGAACACCATCAGTGCTGCAGTCTATATATTAGGGACTCTAATAAAAAATAGAATTTCGTATTAAAAACCTTAATGTTATTTATTTCCTTTAATTTTTTATTTTTCTGTGAATGTATTAACCAATATTAATTTTAGTTAAAAAAAAAATTTTAATACCATTTTGTATTGTAATATAATACTATAATTGGTTATATGTATAATTCCTGCTGAGCGTGTGGTATAGTTAACATTATTTATACAGTTTTATATTATTAAACTAAGTTTATATTTTTCTTCTTAACAATGGCCAGTCAAGAAATACAGGAACAACTGCAACAACTCTTGGCTGCAAATGCAGCGCTACAAAAACAACTTGAAGGAAATGAGAGAGAAACAAAAGTTTGTAGAGTTACAGTCAAATTGCCTACATTTTGGGCTGACAAACCAGCTGTTTGGTTTGCTCAAATTGAAGCTCAATTCCAAATTGCCAATATTGTGACAGATACTACTAAATATAATTATGTTGTAGGTCACCTTGACCAAAGAATAGCTGGAGAGGTTGAAGACATAATAACAAACCCACCAACTGAAGAAAAATATGAAAAATTAAAAAGCATACTCATTCAGCGCCTTTCTGTATCACAAGAAAAAAAGAGTTCGACAACTTCTGAGTGATGAAGAACTTGGGGATAGAAAACCATCACAGTTCCTCCGACACCTACGCTCTCTTGCAGGAAGCACACTCACAGACGACAATATTATACGCCAACTTTGGTTACGCCGCTTGCCTCATCAGGCTCAAGCTATACTGGCAGCACAGGCTGACCTTGGGCTTGACAAATTGTCAGAACTAGCCGACAAAATTCTTGAGTTGGCCCAAACTCCTCCTATGGTATGTTCGACCGCAACATTTTCGAACAGTTTAACCCTTGGTTCATTAGCCAAACAACTAGAAGAGATCAGTAGCCAAGTTGCTGCCCTATCTAGGCGACAGAGCCGCCCTTATCGTGACAGATCATCATCTCGCGGCCCTAAAATTTGTTGGTATCATCGGAGGTGGGGCAATAATGCAACTAAATGTGTAACTCCTTGCACCTGGAAGGCGGAAAACCCAAACAGCAGTCAGTAATGGCGGCAACTGATTGCCATAGTATTGGCCGCCGCCTGTTTGTCATTGACCAAGTGACCAAGCACCGTTTTTTAATCGACACTGGATCAGACCTATGTTGTTTCCCCCATCACTGGTTACCAGTAAAGCGAAAGGCTACCAAATACGACTTAAGCGCTGCCAATGGTAGTTGCATTCGGACTTTCGGCACAATTAATTTAAATCTAAACTTCGGGCTACGCCGTAACTTTGTCTGGAAATTTGTCATAGCCGACGTTAACTCTGCAATTATCGGATCTGATTTTTTAGCGTTTTACAATCTTTTACCGGATTGCAGAAATGAAAGGATAGTTGATGGGACCACAGGACTATCATCAATTGCCTCAACCACTGATATTGATCAACCAAGTGTTCGAGCAGTTGCATCTGGAAAGGTCATTTTTACTGAATTATTAGCAGAATTTCCAGACATTACACGACCACCAGGGCTGCCTCGAGTCGTTAAGCACCATACGGTCCATTTCATCAAAACAACGGATGGGCCTCCGATTGCCTGCCGTCCCCGCCGCTTAGCCCCTCAGAAACTAGTTGCAGCTAAGAAAGAGTTCGAGGATATGGTGCAATCTGGTACAGCTCGACCATCCAAAAGTGCCTGGTCATCACCACTGCATATGACAATTAAAAAAGACGACACCTGGCGTCCATGCGGCGATTACCGGGCCCTAAACGCCAGAACAGTTCCAGATAGGTACCCCGTGCGCCATATTCACGATTTTGCTCATAACCTCTCTGGTTCAAAAGTTTTCAGCACCATCGATTTAGTAAAAGCTTATCACCAGATACCGATCGCTGAGGAGGACGTGCCGAAGACAGCAATTGTTACACCGTTTGGCCTCTTCGAATTCCCATTCATGACTTTTGGGCTTCGAAACGCGGGACAGACATTCCAGCGATTTATTGATGAGGTCACACGGGGTCTTGATTTCTGTTTTCCCTACGTTGATGACATCCTCGTTCATTCAGCTGATGAGAATCTTCATCTGAAACACCTTCGAACCCTCTTCGAACGTCTACAAGAATACGGAGTTGTAATTAACCCCTCCAAATGTACTCTGGGAGTAGATGAAGTTAACTTCTTGGGCTATCACATAAACAGTGAAGGGACACGCCCTCCTCAGGCTCGCATCCAAGTCTTATTGGACTTTCCACCTCCTGAGACGGTACAAGGTATGCGCCGATTTCTCGGTATGCTGAACTACTACCGGCGTTTTGTTCCACATGCTGCTCAGTTTCAGGCACCGCTAATTGAGGCTCTCGTAGCAACAAAGAGCAAGGGTGCCAGGCCATTTCCTTGGTCCCCAGAGCTACTTCAGCAATTTGAAGCCTGCAAGCAAAGCTTGTCCTCGGCGACGCTATTACAACATCCTGTGAGTAATTCTAGTTTAGGTCTGTTCACGGATGCCTCCAGTGTTCATATTGGGTCTTGCCTTCAGCAAAAGGTAAATGGTAAGTGGTTTCCGCTATCTTTTTTTAGTAAGAAACTCACACCCCAGCAAAGACAGTGGCCGACTTACTACAGAGAATTATTAGCGGTATACGAAAGTGTTCAACATTTTCGATATATTTTAGAAGTCCAGCATGCCACAATTTTTACCGACCACAAACCACTCTTATATGCTTTCTTACAGAGACGCGAGAAGCTGCCACCTCCTCAGTTAAACCAGTTGTTTTTTATAAGCCAATTCACGACTGACATACAGTATATTAAGGGCGAGGACAATATCGTTGCTGACACAATGTCACGCATCGATATCAACGCCATCGCGCTGGATCAAGATCACGATGCACTCGCGAAGTCTCAGGCTACAGATTCTGAATTGAAAAATCTGTTACAAAATGGCTCTAGCCTGAGCCTAACTAAAATCAGCCCTCCAGAAGCGAAATCGGCAATTTATTGTGACGTTTCTACAGGTAAGCCACGTCCGTATTTGACCCTTTCCTTTCGAAGAACCGCGTTCAACCAACTGCACAACTTGAGTCATCCTGGTATCCGTGCTACCACACGCCTCGTGTCAGAACGTTTCGTTTGGCCATCGATGAAAAGGGACTGCCGTATTTGGTCTCGAAGCTGTGACGCATGTCAACGTAGCAAAGTTTCAAGACACAACTCAGCTCCTACTGGAAACTTTAACATACCATCCGGTCGCTTCATGCACGTGCATATAGACATTGTAGGGCCATTACCGGTTTGCAACGAATACCGATATTGTTTGACGGCAATTGATAGGGTTTCCAGGTGGCCAGAGGTGTGGCCTATGCGCACCATCACGGCAGAGGAAGTGGTGGAAACTTTTACCAGGGAGTGGATTTCCCGTTTTGGAGTACCGTCAATAATCACAACAGACCAAGGATCCCAATTTGAATCCGATTTGTTTAACCGGCTGCTGCTTCGATTCGCCACCAAGCGTATAAGGACTACCTCATATCATCCCTGCGCAAACGGAATGATTGAACGTGTCCATAGACAGCTCAAAGCGGCATTAATATGCCATCAAGATTCATGGGTAAGATCCCTTCCCATGGTTTTGCTGGGAATGCGGTCAGCCTTTAAAGAAGATTTGGAAGCCACAGTCGCAGAAACGGTGTACGGTGAACCTTTAAGACTCCTTGGAGAGCTGTTAATAGCTTCCTCGTCAATAGAAAAAATTGAGGATGCCACCGACTTTGTGGTACAATTGCGTAACAAAATGTCATCTATACGCCCAGTGCCTGCTTCTCGACATTGTAAAAACTCTCCATTTATATTCAAGGAATTGGAAAGCGCTTCTCATGTTTTCCTGAGAGACGATACCATCCGCAGGGCATTGCAGCCGCCATATACAGGTCCATATAGAGTATTAGAACGCTCCCCTGATGGGAAAACGTTCACACTGTCCATAAAAAATAACAAAGTTGTCGTGAGTGTAGACAGACTTAAGCCGGCTTTCATAGATCACATTGATGATGAACGGAAGCAAGCCGAGCCTTTGTCTTGTCAGCAAAATCAAGCCTTACGACCAATGGATCTGGAAAATCCGCCGCTGTTGCCGCTGCCAACAAGGCCGCTGTCAATTCCAATAAAAATTCAAGGTGAGAAAACAAAAGAGCCTTATACCACACGCTCAGGCAGACGTGTCAGATTTAAAAAAAATACTGATTTATAAGAACTACTTGTATCTTGTTACCTGTTGTTACCTATCGTTACCTTGTACTTGTTACTTGTTACCTGTAATTTTCACTTATAATTCTTCGTTTTATACAATTATTCTTGTAATACATTCGCACGTATACCTAATTATGCGTAATATTAAGAGTATAGTGACAATTTTGATTAAGGGCTCTCAACTGGCGTATCTTTCTCCGTGGGGGTGTGGTGTGGTGAATGGTTTTTCACACACAGATTAACAACGGGAGACGTCCGGAAGAAAAGAAAGACAGGCTGTCAGATTGAGGGAAAAATGTCATGAGATAAAAATTTGTGTTTTACGTTTTTAAAAGGTTCAAAGGATAAAAACCAATTGATTGTTAATGTATACGATTTTAAGGTGCGTGTGGAATAAATAAGTGCTTCCTATACTGCAGTTTGAGTTTAATCCGCAACGACGACAGTTGACAACATATTTCCTAAATGTTTTTGAATATTTTATTGATACGCTATTTCTTGATAGTCTAGGTTTTGTTTAATGTCTCTTATGTCTTTTGTCTTAATTCTGACATTTTAATCCTAATTATTTAACATACAATGTGAAATTTACTACATAAAATTCAATACATGATAAATTTTGCAGTCAGGCATTTGTTAAAACTCCTTACATTGTGGATTTTTACTAAATGCTGGAGGAAAAAACCACAACGCAGTAACTGAAGATATAATAATATAAAAGAAATAATAATAATAAAGAACGCAACGGTGTCGTAGGATAATTTTATTTTTTAACTAGAATTCGTGAGAACTGAGGTTGCGATTCAAATAATACTTGTTGGAGTTTGAATATGAAAGTAATGGCAGGCAACACTTGGCACATGTAAGGTTAGAGATTTCGAATATTGGAATGCTTATTTAAATGTCTAAAAACAAATAATTGTCTTCTCTTCAGTGAAGACAATGACTTCTCATCTAGACACGGTCAGAGCAACATCTTAGAGTTTTATAAAAATAAAATTTTATAATGGTGTAATAGTGTACAAAGTATTTGCAATATAATTATATTAACCATGAAGCAGTGTTGTGTTTAAATAGCCCCTCATCACCTACAGAACCTAGTCCCCTCAAATTTAACCGCCCAACAATACTAATAGCAAAGAGACGTAATTGTTATGAAGTATATAGTTATTTAAATATGTTGATACTGCTGCTACTTTTACTTCCCATAACTTGTAACGACGCCACCTAGCGACGTCTGATTTATATTGGTGATGTTTTATAATAGATGGTGCTGATTGAGTCCTTTTTTAAATTAACTATGCTAAAACATGTGTAAAGCTAGTTAAGTATTACCGTAAAACGAACGAGGAATAGTTTATTTAAATGTTTCGTTTTTATTTCAGTAGAATTAATGAACTTGATGAAGCTGGTAGGCTGTGTTTTAAGGCTTACAATGCAGCCCCCACCGTTCTTATAATTATAGACTTAGGCTCCGGTTTTTGGTGTTGGAGACAAGCTAGTTAGTTCAGTAGAGTTAGTATTAAGTAGTTAGTGGAGTACACAGACATCACACATGACCACACTTGAACATTGCTTACCACTTTCAGACATGAGGTCGAAGTCTCAATTGATGTAAATGAAACTATAAAAGTTAGATTTGATCAATCATGTCTTCAAAAAATATAAAAAAATAAAACCAGTCCTTTCAGGTAACAATGCATAATTGAGTAAATTGTGATTACAAAACTCACAATACTAAGCTTATATAGTATGGGATTACCTATGTAAAACCAACTTAAGGTTTGTTAGAATAAAGAAGCATCTCAAATCTAACCTACACATAAGTTCCTAGGTGAAAGTTATACAGACAAGGCCAAAAGGCAGTGTTAAGTCAGCTCAGATTTCAGATTGGGGAAGTCACTGGTCATTTTGGTACTAGAAAGCATCTCTTCAAGACAAACTCAGGTGAAATCTCTACATCTAAATTGTGGAGAGGTTAATTAAAGACCATGTTCAGTTGGACAAAAACCAGATTTAGCCAGCTAGTTCTTTAAGATAATTTATGTTGAATTTAGCAATGTCTGTTCCGTATAGTCCTAAGTTTAAGTATTAGGGTGGTTATTTTTCAGGCATTTTAAATATTTGTCTTAATTTTTGTATATAATGTCTAATAATTTTGCCTTTCTGAAATTATTTGACTTACCTTTGATACTAGACTGGCTCTGTAGGCAGCAAGAGCCTTAAGGTATTCTTTTTTTGCTATTTCTGTCTTTTGTTTGTAAACCTGTTATATGAAAAATATAATGAATTGAGAGTGTTCAATGTTTGTATTTGATTATTAGTAAGAAATTATTTATATTACATATGACTCAGACTTACACTTTTATGTTCTGAGTCTAAACCATCCCACATTGAAGCAACTATCTTTGAAACTTCCCCAAAACTAGCATTAGGGTTTTGACCTTTGATTGCTGCTTGGGTATCTCTGAAGAATAAGGCATATGCTGATACTGGCCTGTTAAAATAAATACTGTTATAGTTAATGATGTTCTGTTAATAATGAAATAAAACTTTACTGTGACTAATTTATCATACTTTTGTGGTTCATTTGGGTCTCGTTTTTTCTTTTTTTTCTGAACTTTAGGCTTTTTCTGCATCTGTCCACGGTTCATTCCATTGTCCATTGGATCAGGTGAAGTTCTTTTGACAGCCATGTTTGCAACACCAATCTGTGGAATTATGGTTTCATTACTTTGCTGTTATTTTATAAAGTTAAATTCTGTTTGTTTTCATAATAAAAATATATAGTTCATTGGCAAAATAAAGACAGTTAATTTGATAAGAATGAATGATAATATTATAGTGATAAAATTTGCCTATACCTGATGAAGCGTAGTTTGTTGCTGCCGGCTCGCTGAGCAATAATGGATAGGCAGAAGGCTTTCCGCATCACCAGGCAACTACCAACAAACAACGAATTCATTAGAATCTCTATAAATAACATTCTAGTGAATTTCTATTATGATTGCATAGTTTCAATGCCAATGAACTATATTGGTGACAAAATGGAACAACAAAGCATTCTATTGTAGAAAAGTGTGCATTATAATAACTATTAAAAAGTAATCATAGGTACTTAAAATAAGTTCTTTCATATAATTAGTATTTATGATTTTATAATAAGTTTACTGATTAAGCATGAAGTTTATTGACAAATGGTAAAAGATGAATAGTTGAAAAGGGAAAATAATGTATTTTTTACTCCTAAGAGTCAAAATCTATTTATTTTAAAATGTAAAGTGTGCATACATGCAGTTCATACATCATTCCGTTCATCATACCTGAGAATGCTGTGAAGGTACACTGTCATCTGAGTCATCACTTGTAGTGCCTGGTGGTGATGCTCTTTGTGGGGAGCCATAGACTGGTCCTGATGGCTGTGTTGGTGTACTTGGAGTCGGTGGCCCACTTATAGCTTGCGCAGGTTGCATTATTAAGAGCCGCTGTTGACCTCCAGGTTGTTGCTGAATCATATAATTGCCTGCTGGAGCACCTGCCCCACTGCAAATTTATTATTAATGCGATATCGGAACATGATAATGTATTTGTTTTAACTTAAATGTTCGTTTTTTACCTGTGTGTTGTGACAGGCGTGTGCGGCTCTTGTAAATAAAGAGGTTGTTGATAAGAAGGAGCACCACCTGGTGGGGCCAAGCCGTCCTGTGCTGGATTCATCATGCCTACCTAGAAGTGTATTAATTAGAATAAAATTCATACACATGTTCAAAGAAGTTCTTTTTGGTTACATACATAATAAGACAGGAAAATGTTTTTATTATTATTCTAGTTGAGTAGCATACGACTGTGAATAATTTAATCGACTGTTTCACACAGTTTCACAATATTAATATTTAAGAAATATTTCAAATCAATTAATCATTTTTGCTGATAAATTAACATTATTTATTTTCGGGAACTGAAGTTCTTCAAACTTTTGTGAAGTTTTTTTATTATTCTAATGACATGATTCGACTGGATTCTGGTCCTTTAAGCCAAATCTTTGCTTTGTGGCATTTTCATTTCTCAGTTGTTTGTGAGTACTATAAAAATAACTATGATAGACTAATAAAAACAGGAAATTGATATGAAATAATAATAATAATAATAATAATAATAATTCTGTTCGGTTGCATAAATAGTTTTGTTGTAGTAGCATAGATAAATATCAGTTCCAATTTTTTTTTTCAATTTTCCAAATCACCTTTTTAAACGAATCGAATATTTTGTGAAAACCATTTTTCATTTTCAGTCTTTTAAATTGATAAGCACATTGATTACATTGAGAGCATAGAATAGATTGATGTTTTTAGTACAATAAAAATATCAACAACAATACAATATTTCAATGCATCATATTAATAAAAAATTAACCTATTTTATGTACGAAGGACCTTAGAACAGATAAGTAACAATCGTCTATCATACTTTTTTTTTATTGCATGGATGTGTGGACGAGCTCACAGCCCACCTGGTGTTATGTGGTTACTGGAGCCCATAGACATCTACGACATAAATGCGCCACCCACCTTAAGATTACATGCTGATGATTACAGATACAACGGCTGCACCACCCTTCAAACCGAAACGCATTACTGCTTCACGGCAGAAATAGGCAGGGTGGTGGTAACTACCTGCGCGGACTCACAAGAGGTCCTACTACCAGTAATAACGCAAATTATAATTTTGCGGGTTTGATTTTTATTACACAATGTTATTCCTTCACCGTGGAAGTCAATTGTGAACATTTGTTGAGTGAGTATATTATTAGTGTGGGGGGGGGGGGGGGGTTTGAGACATTTGCTAGTAACTGCTCGTATGCTCCCCTAGAGAGGCCTAATAGTTCAAGAACCGCTACTTGACTTCCAATGCATTCAGTATCAGCGTTTTCTGTATCCTTTATCACCTCATTGTCATTACCAGTCGGCATTTACTGGCAATTACCTGCAATTACCTACAACGAAGTCTTACTCTCCGGTTTTGGGGGTGGGGCCGGTATCGTGGGTGGTATGGCTAGTATGGAATACTATTTAGATACTTGAGGCCGTAATGACATTGTGATGTCTATGAGCTACGGTAAAAACTTAAAACAAGGTGAGCCGTGAGGTCGCTCACTTAAAATATTAAGGGAAAAAAAAGCGGGAATTAAGTGATTGATTTCAATATTTTCCTAAGTGCACGTGTTCTTAATTTTATACACAAAATAACCGGATTAAACTTGGCTGTCGCGGGGTGAATAGATAAGGAAGCAGTATTTTAAATTCTTAATAAAATTAATATAAAAAGTCATGCCAAGAGAATATTCAGCAAATACAATTTACTAAGAGGTCAAATAATTTCGTGAAAAATGCGGATAAAAAAAAACGGTTCACTGTTATTAGAATTAAAAGAAGAAACAAGCTGAAAACTCTGTTAGCAGTTTCGCCGTCAGAACAGTAACAGTTTATTAATGGATATCACAGGTACTACACTTTTTTTTTAGGATTGAAGGATTACTGGTTGCCCGGAGGCCTTTCCAGTTTCATCAGGACAGGTGGGCGAGCAAAGGCTCAGCCAGGATGGGTGGGATTTGCTAACAGCTGTCCGAGCGCCTCCGAAGGAGATCTAACAACTCAAGAGTACCTAGCTGCTTCGCGAATGAATCTACTACCGGATCGGAATCGCTACCCGATGAGAAGATCCGGCGAAAAACTCAGCGAGCTGATGTTTTTTTTTATTGCTTAGATGGGTGGACGAGCTCACAGCCCACCTGGTGTTAAGTGGTTACTGGAGCCCATGGACATCTACAACGTAAATGCGCCACCCACCTTGAGATATAAGTTCTAAGATCTCAGTATAGTTACAAGGGCTGCCCCACCCTTCAAACCGAAACGCATTACTGCTTCACGGCAGAAATAGGCAGGGCGGTGGTACCTACCCGCGCGGACTCACAAGAGGTCCTACCACCAGTAAAAATGATTCTGATTCATGGGTTAGGTTGCACGGCGAACTCTTTGTCGAGTTCGACGAGTACGGTTACAGAGGTCCCTAAGCCTGCTCCTAGTGTTAGAGCTGAAGGCGTCTAATGCAAAGGTTATCGGATCTGATGGATCCGTAAGGACGTGTCTAGGGCGTCGACGGTGACTGGCTCCTGCGTGATCAGGATTCGGGGAGTAGTCAGCGGCGGCAACGATAAGGCGATTATCATGACGCATAGCCTTATTGAAGTACCGTTCCGACGCTGACTTCATGTATTTCTGGATAGATTCGATGCCCAGGTTATCGTGTACGTCAACGTTCCTCACGAACCACGGAGCTCCGACGGCTAACCTGCAAAAGCGGGATTGTAGAGATTGGAGGGTGTCTATGTGTGTGCGGGCCGCGTGAGGGAACACCACACTCGCGTAAGTCATGACGGGACGTATTATCCATTAACGCGCTTAAGTGTTGTACATTATTTTTTTACTTGCAAAACAATTTCACCAGTTTCACCAGGAGAGGTGGGCGAGGACGGGCTCATCCAGGAGGAGTGGATCTGCTAACAGCTGCCCGAGCGCTTCCGGAGGAAACTTAACAAATCAAGAAGAAGGAGACCTAACGGCTCAAGGGCCACTGCTTCATGAATGCATCTACTATCGGATTGAAATTGCAACCCGCTGAGATGATCTAGCGAGAAACTCAGCGTGCTGATGTATGGGTTAGCCTGTACGTGGAACACTTTGCCGAGTTCGACGAGTACGGTTATCAATTTTCTAAAGCTACTCCTGGTGCTAGAGTTGCAGGCGTTTAATAATGCTGTTCGTGGATCAGAAATAAACTTAAAATTCTAAATTATTAATGAACATTGAATTAAAAAGTCAGCGAACGCAATTTTTGGTCGTGACTACGAAAACTAAGCAATTTGGAATGGCGGATTATGGCAGAATCAATAAATGGTTATCATTATACACAGTTTTAAAGTTTAAGCTTAGTTTTAATTATATTTATTTGCTATAATAAAGTTATCGTCATAAGTTGTAATAAAAGGTAAATAAATATTAATTGATTGAATGCGATTCTTAAAAGCATACATCCATAAAGCAAAATAAAATAAAATGGGCGTAAAATTGACATTGACCATTGTCATTTTCTAGATGCGACGCGTTTAATTTACGATAACCTGTTTTGAAAATTTCGAACTTTTAAGCCCGGATGAGTTTGGCGAGCGAAGCTTTGATTCAAGTTTGATAGATGTGGAATAAAAAAATATACTAAATTAAACGATTGATTTCAGTAATCAGGTTAACGATTTTATGAAGTTAAAATGAATTAAATATATTTTTTGCGTTTCATAAAAAATAAGAGAATAAAAACACTCAATAACACCACACTTTGCCAGCAGTCCACGTTTTCACAGTGCTCTTAATATATTTAATGCTGGCACTTTACATCACAGCATATATATTATTTTAATCTACCTACGGTAGTTGTATTTTGGCATTTTAATTGGCCAAATATTTCATTTATTCGCATACTATCACAAATGCATAATATGACAATCATGCTTTTTACTATTACTTAAAAACACTTTTTTTCTATACCACACTAGTACTTAAAAACATGTTTTTTTTCATTGAAAAAATTCTAAGAATAAAAAAGTCATTTTGATACAACAACAAAAATATTTCAAAATTTACATGCTCGTAGAGAAAAGGACTATTTGTAAACTAATTTGTTAGATCGGCCACCGAGTTCATTAAGTTGAACGCAATGTGAATATCGCGCCAACCTTTAGGTTGATATTTATAGAAGTCTCAATTCCAACGGTGTAACACAGGCCCTATTTTACAATCCAAGCATGATTGCTTCCCGACGAAAAAGATGTGATGGTAGAATCCACCCGTGCGGGCTTTTAGAATAGGTATGTATTATTGCATCAAGCTTATTAAAAGACATCGATCGCATTATTTTAAGAATTAATAGTCTATGTCGGTGCCTTATCATTATCTGAAATAATATTATAGTTTCTAATGTTTATACATATTCGTTTCTTTTTTTAGTCTCCCGCTATAAATACTTCACTTAACATTCACTATATTTAAAAAATCCTAGGTGTTCGTGATCTGTGACGAGGAACTCTATATAGTACTTCAAATGTCCGAAATCGTAAAATGATAAGTGAGTTTTTTAATTTTAGAAAGCACATACTTATAATAATTTCTGCGACTTTCTTTGTGTTCTATGGATTCTCTTATCTTAGTTGTGTTGTCGTTATTTCAGTGAATCTCTTTCGTTATAGCACCAACGAAACACGACAGGTAGGTTGTAAGTAGGTAGTTTCATTTCATACAACGTGTGTGTCTAGTTCAAATCTAGTAAATATTTGGCCTTAGTGACAGCGAAACGTGGTTGACTCACTATATTCACTGCCCTTGGGCCCGTGATCTGCTCTCAACACCTGCAGATCGTTGAGTCTCACATACCCCGCGCGCCCCCTAGGCGCGGGGACCTCGTAGGAGGTTCGGCCCCCGGCCCGAAAAAAAAAAAAAAAAAAAAAACTATATTCACTGCGACTCATAATTTTACATCCCAATGCTTGCAGATATCGGACAGAACACAATATTACATTAATTACGTAATTACCTTCATAAAAATTTGTTATATTATTATGCTTATATATTTAATACATTTTGCAGGAGAAGACGAAACAAATTTATGTTAAGTTCTAGGCTGTTCTTTGTTATGCAAATTAAAAACACGTGATGAATTGAGAAATTCCATCTGCTAATTTATTAAAAGTCAGTGCAAATATTGATTCTCGAATAATTCGAGAATAATTCGAGAATCAATAGTTCTTATTTTAAATTCTAATCGTAAATTCATTGTTTAATTCTTTATTCTAATAATATTTAAACTTAATTGATAATTATCTAGTTTATTTTTTATTCTAAAGTTACTAAGCCTAACAGACACCGCTTGTAGTATCCCCATGTGAGTTTTTAAAACTTTGGTTCATTTTCAAATCACAATAAAAGATACCGATTAGATAAAGTTTGGCTAAACGTTTAAGAGAGTCCACAGGCGACCCGGTTTATATAATAAATATGTACTTGAACTTAGACATACAATATAACGTGAATGCCTCTGTCCAGCTTGAAACATGAGCTCAAAGATTCTCTGACTTCAATCTTTAAATAATTTCAAAACTGTTTTGAAATCCTTCAACAAAAGTACATATTTCAAAAGTTAAATGATCTGAAAATTCATAGTTGTTCGGCATTAATAGACGATTTGGATTTGATAATGATTAGACGTATTAGATGGGGTAAAAGCAAAACCCATTTAATTATCTATAAGATAATAAAACGAACCTGCGGCGCAGCGTGGTGTAATTGTGTGTACTGAATATGCGTATTCTGGACTCCTGATCCCGGCGCATGCTGCCCGTGTATTAAAGGAATATCAAATTCTTCGTCACCAAATGAAGGAGTGTGAAATGTCTAAAAACGAGAATATAATATAAAATGAAATTGTTAAAACATTTTACCACACGTACTTGGAAAAATGTTTCGTGTTTAACTCTGTTTAAAACGTTTATTCTTTCTAGTCATTAACGACGAAGCCAAACAAATACCTGATCATTCATGGCGTACACACTGTTCTTGGCGTCGCGAGTAGCGGACAGGGGCACTTCGAGATTTTCAGGTCTCTGCAACAATGAAATATGACAGAATAATGATAGGTGTCCGTATAATATAATATGAAATTTTATAAAAATATTTCCTAAAGGACAATTCCTGTGGAATACTGCAATAGGACTCTTCTTAAGTTTGTGTTCAACAGATAATGATTTTTTGGTTTGATTTTTAGGCAGTTTACTTATTCATTCTTGAAATTCCCACTGAGTTTCTCGCCAGATCTTTTCGGTGGGTCGCGATTCTGATCCAGTGGTAGATTCTGCGAAGGACTGCTCTGGCTAAGGCTAGTGTTAGCAAATACTCTCAGTTTGAGCCCGTGAGCTCACCTACCTGTCCGGGCGTAACTGGAATAGTCTCTTAGGCTACCACCGAGTAGGTAGGGAAAAAATCTCGCAATTTCAGACGTTTTGGTAGTTGCAGTAAAACAACACAATCGAGTATCATCCGAATGTTCTTTTAAGTTCGCACTTTAAGTAGCTTTCGGCCTATTGGACAGTAGCAGTGGTTGGTCTTCAAACCTTATGGCAGAATAGGATGGGAATGAAAATATTGTATTACTGATGTTGGGGTGAAGTAACACCACTTTCTTAATGGCTGCAGTACTTACCGAAAAGCTATAGAATGGATTAGACGTAGAATTTTACAGAGTTCGTATTAGAAATACTTGGGTTAAAAAAATTTACCTATAGTATGTTTTTGTACTTAAGATGAACAGACTACAAACTCACAGTACATCTCATGTTAAGCGGTCATCGTCTATTTGAAACGTGCAATATCTTGGCGGTATAAATAGGCAGGTTAGTAAAAAAAAAACAAATTGTTTAAAAAATTGTCTCATGATTAAACAGATAATGATGTCAAAAGTTCAGTTAAAGTAAATTCGATCAATTTAATTCGATATTGAACAAGATGTTTTCCGCGTTTTACAGAGACGGGATCGAACAGTTTAAGAGATCGTAAGTAATAGCAATAACCGTAGCACATAACAACCTCGTTAAGTTCCCGACGTAATAGTTAAGGACGATTTTATTGCTTTTTACTTTTATAATATCACGACGACGCGACGAGCCCGAGGGATCGTACCTTATCCCGGCAAATTCGTTTAGGTAAGATCACGACTAACTTGTTTTAGATTGGTCGTAGTTTTTTTTTTATAAGGGCTGTCAGCTAACGAATCTCTCGTACCCGCCCAAGTCCAAATTGTACGAGTATACATGATATTTATATCGCTCATTTTTGAAGAACTTATAGATCATAACTAACTAAATACAACATGCATGATTTCAGATGTATTACACGAATTTTTTTGCATCTCTGCGAATCTCTATATATAAAAATGAATTGCTGACCGTTAGTCTCGCTAAAACTCGAGAACGGCTAAACCGATTTGGCTAATTTTTTGTCTTGAATTATTTATGGAAGTCCAGAGAAGGTTTAAAAGTATTAGATAATTAAGAAAATGTTCGGAATTAAATAAAAATAACAATTTGGTTTTTCCTTTGATGTGTCACCCGTCGGACGGATTACTTTTGTTTGTTTTAAGTTTATTTTATACAAAAGTTTAGGTCATTTATTTATCGATTGAGGCACTACGAAGTCTGCCGGGTCAACTAGTCATAAATACAATATAAATTAAGTTCTTTTACATTAAAATTTTGCTTTTATTACCTATTTTCATTGTATTATTTTTGATGTTTCAAATACGGTTTACGTGATCACGGATTTTCACAAACACTCAAACGTACTTCGAAACGTCCGAAGCAATAAAATTAAAGTAATAAATAAATCTGAGAATAAACAATAAAGCACATAGTTTCATCACTACATAGTATAAAACAAAGTCGCTTTGTCTGTCCCTATATCTGTCTGTCCGTATGTATGCTTAAATCTTTAAAACTACGCAACGGATTTTGATGCAGTTTTTTTTAATAGATAGAGTGATTAAAGAGGAAGGTTTATATGTATAATAACATCCATTAAATAGTGGAGAAATCAATAATAAATTACAGTTTCCCAAGCGAAGCGAGGGCGGGTCGCTAGTTGTAATATAAGACTTTAATACATTTTAGTCATATCTATAAGCTTCTAAATTTGGATGTTTTTCGTTAGTGGTTTGCTAAGAATTAGATCTCTCTATGTGACAAAACTGCTTATCTGGGAGATTATTGCAAGTTCTTAGCTGAAAATTGATAATAATTTGATTATTTTTTTTAAATTGCCAAAAAGCAGTTTATCAAAATATCGTTAAAAAATTATGCATGTCACTTCGTACATGTAGTGAAAATCTTATGCAGATTACGTATCAGAGAAATTGGTATTAATAAGTTATATACATATTTGAAATATTGAATTCATTATTGACCATGAATGCTTATCGTGCCTACCGAAAAAAATATCGGTACGCATGCAGCTTGGTGCACGTGAAAGAAGTGAAGTTCTTTTAGGGTGTATAATATTGTGGTTCTTCATTTTTCATCCTTAAATCAAAATTTTCTTGTAATAGGGAATGTTGTTTATAAGAGAAACGACCTCTTCACCGTTTACATATATTTTAAATTATATATATAGAAAAAGAAAGATTTTTTTTTTAAATCCTTCGTTAAAAATAAAATATAAGATATTTATTATGTTACTGCCTTCTACAGTAGCCATGAGAAACTAATAACAAGCCATCTAGTGACCGACGCCCGTAAACAGAATGTTTTTATAATAGAAGCGACCTAGCTCGCTTTCTCCCTCTCTCAAAGGACGAGTGGTTTCCGAGACGTTCTATTTTCTCACTGTTGCGAGTTAAATTTTACTCTCAACGCGCCTAAAGAAGTTTCACTTCAAAAAACATCATCTGATCATAAATGTTTACCGCCCTTGAACATCAGAAATAACAGAGGTATTAAAAATGTCGCAGCCCGCAATTAGTTCTTAAACTTGAAGGACGTTAGAACGATGTTCGTCAGAATTTTTTTATATCTCCCTGAAAGATACATGAAGTTTAGATGAAACCAATTATTTTCTGCAGACCCAGATTCATACGTAATCAAATTGATTCTTCTGAGCTATGGGCTCACTGAGTAGTGTAGAAGCGGACACCCATTGAAAATCTGACACTATCAACTCTGACGTTATATTGTTCTAGTGACCGGATCTTATAGGAGTATCAATCTTCCGCGGCTCTCAAGTTGAAAGGTTCATTTTGATCCAATAGGCCGGTGTCAAAATATTACGGTAACCATCGTGATGAACTTCTGTTCATCACACCTGTCTGGTTGGATACGTTTGGCTCTTTCATTTTTGCGTATACATTTATGATTTTTGCCACGTACATGTACATATCAGATTCTGTAATTAATTTATCAATTTGACTCGGTTTTTTCATTCCACTGCATGTGCATATTGAAACGAAAAGGGTCCTGAGCTTTGGCAACAGAAAGTAGATAGTAGACGCCAATAGCCCTGTCATGGCAAGTATTTCTCGAGGTGTAGGGAATCCTGAACTAGCGTCTTCAATGGCGTCGCCCGCCTTAAGATACGAGTCCGAGGTCTCAACTGCGTTAATATTTGTTAATTTTATTTTTAAATTGCACAGACACACAATTACACAATACAAGGATGAATATGGACTCATTTTTGTAGTCCTAACAAATCAACGTTTTGGTGATTAATTTTTTTGTACATATTATTATGTATCTTTATAGAGTATTGTATATGCTGTTCAGATTTCGTACGACTATTGCAGGTTGGTGCGCCAATTCACAATCCAGTTAGATTTCTTAATAATGTTGCGATATCGAGTGTCGAGAGTTCTGTAAATAAATATCACTTCGAAAAGAACTAATGGTATATAGCAACAGTGTTTTAACTCACTGTTCATTGTTTCCGCATTCCACGTTTTTGATTATGTCCTCTAAAAAGACGTCTTAAAATATACGTGTTCTGCCGAAATTAAATTACTTCTTTTTGGAATTTAAATTACCTTCTGTGAGTGGCCTCGTAGTCTACTCAACTTGGTAAAAGTAGATCAGAAATTAATCGCATAAATGTTAATGTAAGCGGTTTTAAACAGATAATAATTGATGCAGTTTAAATTCAGCTATGCATGTACTCATAAAAATAGATTTTTTTGAATTAAAACATATTTTAAATTCCGTCATTTTATATTAATTTGAAACTAAGAATGTACTTTTTAGGTAGTGTGACGAACAGAATCATTAAAGCATTATTTAAACATTGAAATTCTTTCATAAGAGCACGAGGACCGTTTTAATCGTTCCAAAATGCGATTGATCAACATTGTAATAGTACCTTGAGCCACAAGTCGGTCTCATGCCTCTCAGACCGGTTACGTGGCACACCGGCTGCGCTCCCAATGTGCCTTTTATACACACACTAATATCGCTGGGTAAGTGAAAGGACACGCCGATAATTGCTTTCGGTGCTCGATTTTGTAATAATCTATTCGTTTATTAATAAAATATTCATATTCGGTAAAGTCAATATTGTAAGGGTATTTTGTTGTTTTTGTTTAGAAACAACTGCAATGCAATTGCAATAGTTTCTTGTGGTTACGTTTCGTAAGTTAGATTTTGAATTGCTACAGAATTAGAATTTGTAATGTAAGTTTATTAAAAACCATGGTAGCATTTCGAACCAATAAATTGTTATAATAGTCTATTATAATGTTTCTTCCATAATGATGTTACTAGTATATTTTTAGAGCGTGGAAAGTAGAAAGTTAACAAAAGTAAGCATGTTTAATACACATTCGGAATGTACACATAATTTGAAAAGTAATTGGATTATAATTTTTAAATTATAGATATAATCATCTTTTAATTATTGGAACATTGAACCGCCCTATGAAAACTTTGGAGTTACGAGCCATATGTAGTAATTCCTGTCTAATTATCTCCAATACCTAGTATTTAAAAAGTTTGATTTTGAATACGAGTTTAAATTTAATATAAAATCTACACTATAATACGTGACACCAAAAAGTATTCTCAATGCTAACACACTTTCATTATGATCGTAATTTATTCACCGATTCTAAGAAAACTCGTACAAAAAAATACAAAAAATGTAGATTTCGTAACGCTTCCATTAAAAACGTATGCTGGTACTAACAGTGAATTGGTTTGTGGCTGTGGACGAGTCTCTAGGAGACGTAATTGTCGGTCAGTGACCTCGTTTTGTTCCTTCTACTAAAATAGCGTTAAATCAATTGATGTTATTACAATTGGAACGCAACTTTCATCATAACTTGTTCACTGTTTGTGGGGGACATGTTTGGTAATGAATATATTCATAAGAGGTTTATTCTGTGTCGTTCGAGTATTTTCTTGAAAAAAAAAACATTAATTGGTATTGGAAAATTAAAAACTTCAGAGTATGTATACCTCTTATTATTTTTGATTGAATTTTATTTTAATGTTAAAAATAAACAGGCGCGTATATATTTCTTTGTATTAAAGTAATATTGGTTAAATAATTATTTTATTTAAACCCGTGGTTTTAATTTAAAAACAATGTTTCACAGAGAACTGTGGTTTGGATTTTAACCAATGCTTTTTTATTTAACCTTTATAAGGTGGTCCAAAGAATGTAAAAATTACAACCTGTTTTCCTTCTATTAGTAGTGAGGAATTATTAAAATATTTCAAGTAGTTGACACGGACATGTTAATTGTCTAATACGAAGGTCTATTGGGTTGCCGTTTTCTTTTTTGTCACTTCAAGAGGAAAATGATATAGAAAGAAGGCTTATAGAGGATCCATTGAAAAACAAAAAGCAATCAAAGCTTTGGAGTTTCATTAAAATCATTGGAAATGATTTGAAATTTATGGTGCACGAAGAAATTAAAATAGCAAACTTCATGCCAAATCGTCGAATCTATAATTAATGGAATTCCGAGTTTGGTTATATGTACTTCCAAAAGACAATTCCGAATCTTACACATTGATTTGTTTTTTTTTGACAACTTATTATTGATTCCTTTATTTAAAGTATTGCTACCAGCAAACGGTAAGGAAGTGTTTGGAATTAAATACGATCGGGGTATATATTAGCGATTATAAAAGCATTTTACTTAAGTAAATCGTTTACATTGTCATCGAAATTCCTGTAGATATTTTAAGAATTAACGTTTTGAGTTATAATATGTTTAGAGAGTAATTATTATTAATCCAGATCTTATCTTATCTTCGTATCAATATTCACGTTCCACTTCGCAAAGATAGTGTTACTTTATCAACATTTAAATAGATGAGTAAACAGATATTTCGTTTATATAATTAAATACAACGATACATTAACTGTAAACCGAATAAATTAGGAGCGTTACATAGTGATAAGAATGAATTGATTAAATAAAAATCGAAAACGCGTGTTTTTCGCTAAAATCTAAAGTAGACTCTATTTGTTAGCCTTTTGGCGTCTTTTCCAATAACTCCCGGATTTTATAACTTAAGTATATTTTTTTTATAATTGTTGATTTTTCAGTTTTACAATTTTCTCATTGTCACATTATAAACAAGACGTTAATTTTCCACATAGAATTATCTAATCCTGTGAATGCTGTTTATACTGAAAATTTCTTCCTTGTTCAATTGTAAAAAAATGGGAATAGATAAATAAGGGGCATATCAGAATAGTCGACCTGAGTTACTTATTGAGCAAAGTAACGATACCAGCGTTGATTAAAGTAACTGAATCTACAGTTTGTAATCCTTATCAATACGTAAAACTTAGTTATAGATTTTTTAAGACAAGATTTGATTTATATTGTTATTAGCTTTTTACTAAACAAATAAAGGTCTTATGTTTGTGTACAAATAGCCCAGATTCAAGTATGAAAGTGACAAAAATGAGAACAATTATCATAATACTTTTTACGACTTTCTCCCAGATCGAAAGCGAAAATAAGCAGTAAATAAGAAATATTCGGACGATGTTGTATACAAAGTGAATGGACAAATTAAAAATATGTATAGAAGATAAAAAAAATATTTAGGTATATATGATAACTTGATAACATAAAAAACAAGGCTTTACCTTTTCTTTCTTCATAAATTAAAATAAATATTATTAATAAGTGCTTTTAACATAACTGCTAGTTATAGTGCGATGTACTTCATTTCCAGTAAACTCGCTTTTTTTAAATCAAACACACAAACTCAATCATTTACAAAAAAAAAGTTGTAAAGTATTTGTGTAGTTTTACATACCATTTAAAATATTGAAATAACCGCCTAAAATTCCATCCAAGAAATTGTGTCATTTGCCGCTCTGCATTTCCACTATACGTACAGTTATTAAATTACTTCTACGTGCTGGTTTCATATAAGATATAATTTGTGGACGGAGGAAGTAGAAAATAATTCAATTACAACTTTAATTGATGGCACACTGAAGTCATTTATTCGTAGCACAATTTAAGTTGAACGTGTGATGTGGCACAACCTTTGTTTATGTATGTAAATTAAATTTAAAGACACAAATTTTGAATGTTCTCATAAAATTATATCACTCGTAATGTAAGAGTTCGTGGATTTAGTTAAAGCACGATAGGAATGCACGCCAGACACACGTGCGGGCCGCGCGGGAAGACTGCGTGGCGATCGGGGCGCGCTGCGGTGGGGAGCCGCCGCGGTCCGCGTCACTTTCTAGTTCGGAAAACTGTCGCTTCTACCCCGTGGCGGTAATGGCGGCGCGCTTTTCTTAACAAAATCCTAATGTTGATTTTAATTATTTTAGGAGCTTTTGAAATTATTTTATATTATCTCTAGTAATTACTTCATAATTCTGGTAGAGATGATTTGTTTTGATTGTATAGAATCTATACTATAATATATAATTATCTACATATTTTAATCATCTAAATTTGTTTTCTTTTTGTTATTCAATATAGAAAATTGCGCACGGCCGATTCAATTTAAAAAAAATACTGAATCAGTTACCAACAACAGCACCACAGCCTGAATTGTGACTCTTGTGTTGTAAAAAATAAGACATGAATTTTTGTAACATAAGTAAAATTTATTAAAGAGAAATGGTCTTCTAATAATTTCTAAATACCTATATATGTATGTACATATATTATATTAACTATACTAATTCCGTATCTTATAGTAATATATTATTATATTATACTAACTGCAATAGTATTATTGATAAATATTATGTTATACGTTACTATTTATTCATTCTTAAGAGTATTTGTATTCAAAATAAAAATATACTAAATTTAGCATGAATGACTATGTATAGACTAAAACAACTAAAAATGTACAAAACGATTTCTATGACATCGTTAAGGAAACTTGGAATTAATAATATGTTAAATTTTTTTATTTTTTTATTGCCTTTGTAGGCAAACGAGCACACGGCCCACCTAATGGTGGATGGTAAGTGGTTACCGTCGCTCATGGACGTCAGTAACGCCAGAGGCAGAGCCAAGCCGCTGCCTACCGTATTGAAATACGTTTTTTTTATTGCTTATATGGATGGACGAGCTCACAGCCCATCTGGTGTTAAGTGGTTACTGAAGCCCATGGACATCTACAACGTAAATGCGCCACCCACCTTGAGATATAAGTTCTAAGATCTCAGTATAGTTACAACGGCTGCCCCACCCTTCAAACCGAAACGCATTACTGCTTCACGGCAGAAATAGGCAGGGCGGTGGTACCTACCCGCGCGGATTCACAAGAGGTCCTACCACCAGTAGAATAAATTAAATAAAGTTATTTAGCACGTCAAGCCTATATGTCATGGCCTAGATGGATTGATAGGAACACCGATTAAAATATTTTAAATTTACCGAGTATTAGTATAGTAGAAGCTCAGTATTATTTTTCCGGATACCTATTTAATTTTCGAATCCCATTGTGATTTAAATGAATCCGTACATAAAGATTTTAACACTTATTTTTCGCTCTTAATGACCTATTATTATTATTATAGTATTATTACTATTATTATTATTTTCATAAGTAGTCCATCCTTAGAAGCTATAGAGACAACTATTGTAGTTCCTTAAGCCCTGTCTTGTTAACATGAATTTTAATTAATGGTGCTAGAGCGTTCTTTCAGCCAATGGCTAGTATCAGTGTATGTGATAGGTATAGATATGTACATAATAAGTTATATTATCTCCAGAATGTTGCTATGGTAAACAAAATCATGTCTTTCGGTTTGACCGGGAGAATATATTATATCCTATTGAGACTTCAATGTTATCTTTCAGGGCAAGGAAACAATCACGATGGATAAACTGACGCGCCGCTTAATTATAGATGAGCCGAAAACTTGTCCTATTTTCTACACCGTTGATACTAAAACAGATTCATCGAAAGGTTATTGGCAATGATTAACCGATGTTGGCTTTTAATTAGTGAAAAAGTATCATAAAGTCGCTTTATTATTGAATCAATGCCAAAATCTCGTTATCTTGTTGATGAAGGAAAAAGCGCTCTTAGATTCGTGAAAGAAAAATAATCAGGCTAGCGATCGTACAACTAATATAAAAGATACTCGTACTTGCTACTACTAACTCGGAGAAGGTAATATTATTTTTAAATTATAAACGGGTTTGATACTTTTATTGACATTGGTGACAAATGATCGTATATCCCCCATGATCTTGAGTGGTTACCGTCGCTCGTTGGCAATGCCAGTGGCACAACTACGTCGTTACCTACCGCAGAGGTTTGTTTTTAAGCTATTTAAAGTGCTAGTAGATGCTTTTCAATTATAGTAAGAATGGGTTTGGATATTCTTTTAAAAATTATTATGATTGACCGTTTTTTAGTAAATTTTTTTATATAGATATCTTTTTTTAACAACATAAGATTTAAAATATAGTACAGTAAAGAGAAATTTCTAATAATATATATATGTATTTCTACATTCATGCCAATCTCAGTATATACTTTTTATTATGGTAACTGCACCTACCTTAAAAGAAAAGGAAATTAGTGAATAAAGCTTTTTTTTGTGATGAATTGTAGTAATATTTTGAAGGGAGTATCTCAATCTCATATGTGCAAATGAAATGTTAACGGTGTTTAAAGAATATTAAAAAAATCGAACAAAATTAGTTTCACGGAGTCTTTAATTGTTCCAGTTCACATTTGTTTACAATTTGCTTGTATAATCCTGTAGTCCGGGTATATTTGTAAATGCTAATCATAAAATGGTTAGGTACTTACCTTGTACATATTGTACAGCTTGTATGACCTATCATGATTTTCGGAAGCAGTTTGTGGACACTCCATTCCAATTCGTGCACAGAACTCGAAAAATTATGACGGTCCATTTACAGCATCAAGTACTGATTTTCTTAAAAGGTTACTTCGACCCCTGCAGTCGCTGCACTAGCAAAAGGAGATTTGTTTTTAAAATTTTATTCAATGATGTGCATCCTTTTTATAAAAAGCGAATCGTCTTGTATTGAGTGATTGAAAGTACAATAATGTACAAAATATGTAATTACAATGATAAATTTATTTTAATTTACAAATCTAAAAAAAAATTTATAACTATAATTGAATTAACTGAAATATATAACATGTGACCGGTGTTCTTATTTTCAATGTTGTCAAAGTTTGACATCGCCGACGGCAAAATTGTTTCTCTGAACTATCTTATGGGTAGCAAATGTATGCCTTATTATTCCGAAACGAAATATTATTCACTCCAATATTGGATTTGATTTATTGTAATTAATAATAATTATACGGAACTTTTACGGAAGTTATTAAATAGAATGTTATTGCTAGGTACTTTTTAAGTTAAAACGAAGTAGAGTTATAGGGAAATTGTGAATAAATAGATTTTACAGAAATAATTTTAATATTAAACACACAATTGAGGATGTTATGATTAAATAGACTAGTTAATTGATAATTAATTAGCTGTATACCACAAATATTTGGCAATCGACGTTAGTCAGAAAGTTCACTTTGTTGTTTACTACGACAACGTGATTATTAGGTCCAGTTATCAGCGATTATCAATGAAGTTCAAGCAAAAAAGCGGGGTGCCGCCAGTGTCGAGCGGATTGCGGAGAGCACGTGGCCGGCACGCGGGCTCGGCACGCTGGGGTATAGTTGCGGAACCGCGAGGGAGCACCCGCCGGAAACCGAGGTGTATCGGGGCTCCTCGAGTACAGAGAAGTGGCGGCCCGCGGCGCGCCAACCCCGCGCTTCCAGCCCCGCACTCCCCGCACCCGGCTCAGCACACACATGCACTCCGCAGCCTTCGTCTCCTCACCACCACTCACCCCGCACTGTATTTGCCTTAATCGCGAATTAAGGTTCCAGTAATGTTTTCTGTTAAGCTTAAAGCTGAATTGACGTCATTCATTAGAAAACCCAATTTCGTTAGGGCGTTGTGTTCTAGTCCGGAATTTCTCATAACTATTTATTTGTTTCATCAGTATTAATTATAACAAAATTAAACTATCACATATTGTTAACAAACATGATGATTTTCACTGCTTTCTAATTTTCAAAGAATATTTTTTTTTTATTTATATGTTGTTTATTTTTTTTATTTGTAGAAGGCTTAAGTAAGTTTAACAATACAAACAAGTGTTTGCATATATTAAATAAATCAATGTTATCAACTTCTAACCTTAATAGATTGTGAACAATTAATTTCATGTTATAAGCGTAATCAGAAATGATTGGCATGTGCACCACGCCCAGACGCACACAGTAGGTATTAACCACTATAAGATGCACTCTCGGTCGATGCCTGACGATTCAAAGCTGGATTGGTCAACATATACGTAGGTTATAGGAAATTTCGAGGTTTCCGTATAATTGTATTTGCGATGGGGAAATCGGACATGGGAAAGCGTCTGCATTGCAATTGAAGTGTACTAACGAATTTGAAATTCTACATTACATATGACTTTATATAAATATGTACCTATATTTGTAACATTCAAACATGTCGTCATTTTTGATAATTTTGCTAAGTTGAAATTATACGAAATAATAATTATAAAAAGAATCATCAAGTTACCTACATACTTTGATTGAGTGAGAACTTTAAAACATCAGAAATCCTATTGAATCATAAAGTAATATTAATACAATGCGGACTCTACCTAAGACAATTGAAGAAAATTAATTTCCCACGGGCATCTACCAAGTAAGTTATTATGTGGCAGCTTATTTCTTGGATGAGTAATGCTTTTGATTTGTTAATAAAATATACAGTTATTAAAGTATTACATAGCATACTGTACAGTTGTTACTGCTTCTGATGAAAGAAAACAGTTCTTAGTTTAACCGTTGAAGTTTAATAGGAAATAAATTAGAAAAAGCATAAAGAGTGGTCAAGATGAAAATTAATAGAATTAAAACAATATCGTAAAATCAAAGATGGAATTAATTAGAATTGTTAATCGTTCTTTATGTTTCTTCAGGTCTTTTTTAAATTATTTTTTATTGCCCTTGTAGGCAGACGAGCATACGGCCCACCTGACGGTGAGTGGTTACTGTCGCCCAAGAACTACAGCAATGCCAGGGGCAGAGCCAAGCCGCTGCCTAGCGCTAAATAGCTGTTATGTGCGGTGTAAGTTATTTTAAGTTTATTTTTCAAATTATCGTGCAAGATACCTATTTCAGCCGCTTAGAAATCTTGTGTTAAGTAAGGTTTATATGATAGCCGATGTATGCCAAAGCAATATTGAGACCTTAGTTCTATGGCTCAAGATGGTAAGCTGTTGTTTTATTTGTGGACTCAGTAACCGCCTAATATCAGTAACGACATAATGAAAGAGTAACAAATCTAGATATTATAATTTGCGTTTTGTTTTTGCAACAAAAAAGTACCGTCGTGCTTTAGATTTAACCAACTTGTTACCGGTTTTTTTTGTTACTACTTTATATTGGTAGATGAGCTCATGGCTCAGCCGGTGCTACGTGGTCATCGAAGCTCATAGACATCACAGGATGCTAAGCACTTGGAGACATGAGCCCAAGTCTCATTTTTTTTGCTTATCGGCTGCCCCTCCACACAGACCAGTATGCATGTTTGCAGCTGTGTCCTCATCCCCATGATACCACTAGTTTTTATATATCTTATGAATGAAATATGTCATGAAAATTTTGTTATAAACTTACTTAAAACCTGAATTACCCTATGAAAATGCACTACAGAATGACGGATATAATAAAAAAAATAGTGTATCTTGGAAATCTAACTTCATCTCACGACCATAACAATTCACAACTAAATAATTATTAGGAATGGACTAGTGATCCGAATTGACTTTTACTTGGGATACCAGAGAGTTTCAGCCTGCAACTTCGTATTTTCTGACTATTAAGATAGGAGTATTTATCATATATACTTATATGAGTAATACTTCATGCTGCGATCGTTAGCCGGCATTTACTGACAGCCCGAGTTATTGAAAGCACGCATACTTTGGTACCACCACCCTGCCCATTTCTACTGCGAAGCAATAATGCCTTGCGGCTTGAAGATTTTCATAGCCTGTAAACAGTCCATGGTGGTACCGATTGCTGCCTATACCCACGCTGCCAGTCATTATCCAAATTTATAAATTGTGTGAGTTTGATTTTAATTACATGATGGTATTCTTTATCGTGGAGGTCGTTCTTAAGTTAACTAAAGTTAAGTGTGTGTATCCTTAAAAAAGTTTCCTAGATAGGATGCAGATGCAGGATTAGAAGATTACCACAGCCGCATCGCTTGATATGAATTCAGTATGCTTCGATTGTAATATTATAATAGATATGCTTTTTATTACGAAGTTTCTATTATTCACGTATTGAGATCAACAGTTTTTAACTAGACGCATCTTACCTTATGCAATTGTTCAATTTCATCGCAAAAAGTTGATGTTTTGGGTGTAATTGTTTGTAAATTATTTTTTTGTGTTGCCGTGTGTTTTCTGTTTGGGCTTTTTTGTTGCTTAGACGGGTGGACGAGCTCACTGTCCACCTGGTTTTAAGTGGTTACCGGAGTTATGTTATGTTCATAAATATCATCATTTGAGTATCATGCAAACACTACTATGTATTTGTACGACCGTTTTGTATTTGGAAATAGATGATATCTGACTTATTTCGCTGCAATGACTGCAACTGGAAATTGTTTTCTAGTGAACATGCTCACGATCTTCATGGTGTTAAGCAGTTAGAGTCCATGGACATCACAGTGAGAATTCCACTCACCTTGAGACTTAGATCGAAATCTCAGTTGTATTGTAATATATAATGGCAGTACCATCCTTCAAGAGCAACGCAGTTATAGTTTCACGGCAGAAATAGGAGAGACAACTACAGTTATGTCGTGGACATTAAATTTTCGAGTATTAGACCAGCGCACTGGGATTGTCTACCGACATTTACTGGTGTAGGGCTTATTAAGAGCACGCATGGGTGGGAGGGACTACAACCTGAAAAGCTTAGAAGACAACTACTTAGTGCTTCATAAAATTTACTCGTGTCTGTGATAAATTACAAAAATAAACAAAACATTTACTCTTTGATTAGAATAATAACTGAACACATCTAATAAAAAAAAAACAAAATGATGTAATTCGTTAATGATAAACCAAAGAAATGTACGAATGACTTTTGTTTCATGGAATCGTTGTGTCGTAGGTTGATACGAGCTTGTTGCGGTAAATCACAGTGGTTTCGAGTAGGTCGGTCTATTTGTGGTGACAAGAGAGGCGTGGGAGCCGCGTGTACCGAGCTGGAGTGGCAATGACCTTGACACTAAGCGAGTGGCCTTGGGTAGCACGTGGCGGCTGACACCCGCTGTCTGTTGTCGGAACGCCGCCGCCGCCTTTCCCAGGGGAGCCTATTGTGGACATGTCTCAAACTTGTTCGGTTTGCTGCAAGCACAGAGAATTTTTATTGTGGTACATTCTTTTTATACGCCAAGTAATGATTTGACGAAATTGAAATTAATTATTTGAACGTCAAATCTCATGGCATGAAGCAAAATGATACAAAATGGACTGAGCTGTTAATTAGTGACAAGATCGAACAAAAAAAATACATATACCGCAAATAATACACAGACTGAATTGAGAATGTCCTTGTTGAAGTCATTTTAAAATGTCCATAACAAACACGCATTAATGGGATTTTTTATATGTACCTATAAACATACATACCATAAACATGGAGCTTTACTCCGGTTTTAGCTGGTAATCATGCAAGCTAATTTGACTTTAAAAAATCCTATTTAATTTTATTGGTCGGACGACGTTGTATGCCCTTAAAAATTGACATATCTTCTTTATTAGTCAATCAATTTAAATAAAATGAGCATTAAATGTAGGTCTGGGCCTAGGCAAGTTTAAAAACTGAAAACAAAATACAAATCAACTGAAGTTTATTGTGCATTAATGAAAAGACAAAATGTCCATTAAAGTTTTTAATAGCTGTTACAAACAGGCATATACATATTAGAATTTGCTAGGTCATATCCAAGTTAAGCCATCGTGTGAATGGGTGCGATTCACAGAGTCAGCGACGTGCGGCAGCGTGTCGAGTGCGGTCGCCGCGGGGCGGCTGCGAGCGTTCAGTAGCCCCCGCCTGGCCGATACGTTTACGAGCCGACACTAACTTTAAGTGACCCCGCCCGTACTCCTGCGGCATACTGCCTTGTTTATATCCCATCTCAATGAAAATAAAAGCGACGCCGTTTCCGTACACTGAAAACAATTTCTTGGACAGCTGTTCGGCTTGTCTCGTTTGTCGTAACTAATGCTGTTGCTTAGGATACTGAAATTGTAGATAATTTAATTCATTTTTCTTTGTTTTCATTGTTCTTTCGAGACAAATTTATGCGAAAATGTAAGTACTGTACGACTTACAAAACAAATCAAAAATAATAAATTCGATTTTTTCTAATACAAATTATCCTTGAAGATTGTTTACAATTAAGTAATGTTGCCAAACAAGCACTAAAGTTGAAACGGAAAGCGCGGATCCCGTAATAGTAAGTTGTCCAGTCCAACCAGTCCCATCCACGCTCCGACGATCAGAATGTCGTCGAAGCTAGATTTTCTTCGCTCGGAAGTCCGATAAATTATGAAGAGCTATTGAGCATGGCGTGAGTAGAGTAGTGCAAGGTGAACCAGGTACCGGCTGTCAAAGAACGCGTAAGATGTGACATGAAGTGTGTTGCGGCATGTCTTTAGCGGTGTGTCGGCATGCGGTACTACGGACATGAATGGACGGCGCTTACTCGCTTTTTATCGCGCTTTGAACGAAAGCGGCTGTTATTTAGAGCCAATAGTAATTTACTTGTTTATTTACATCGTAAAACTGAGTAGTTAATCTACCACTCACTTTTACGATACTTCTATATAACTATAATATTATAATTTCTGAGCTTGGAAACTATCATTTAGTTCATAATCATACATATATGATAGGTTATCAATCACTCAAAAGAAGCGGTTGATTGGAGTAAAAGTAAATTATGATCCAAATATATTTATTCTAGTGCACAATACTGCAAATCCTTCATCATTCGAGTTAGCTGACTATTATAATACTGAAGAAGTTATTTAAATTCATCTGTCGACTGAGCTCTGTATAAATAAATAAAATTAGATTTTATGAGAATTACGCCCTACTGAGCTTTAATTTTCACAACTTATTCAAAATTATTAAACTTTATGTATTTGTTAAAGTAGAATTTACTGTAGCAAACACAAATTTTAGAGAAGCTATGAAAATAAAAGTTACCTATTTACATTTTCGCATTCAATTAAAGGTTGAAACATTGTAGTAAAATTGTTCATGGATTTACGTTGGTTGATAATAAATAAATCATTTGTTGTGGTATCACGGATATTCCAAACGTCAGACAAATTAGGCACGGCACTAAAACAACGCAGTGGATAGGCAGTAGTGCTATACGGTACTAAATTGTGAGTTGTTAATGACTAGGCACAAAGCTTTTGATTTATTCTACTATGCCTATTAAATTGTTATGTGAAAGAGTTTCTGTTTCATTTTCACAAAATCACGTATTAAATGTAACATGATTCATCGTTATCAATGAATTTGAAGATCATTCTTTAAATATTATATATAGCAATTAAATTTCGAAGATTTTAAAATTGTAAAATAATGTAATTCAATTGAACCCGCTTCAACC
Source organism: Bombyx mori (assembly GCF_030269925.1). Lineage (NCBI taxonomy): Eukaryota > Metazoa > Arthropoda > Insecta > Lepidoptera > Bombycidae > Bombyx > Bombyx mori. Next base: position 8,306,448 of record NC_085116.1, on the reverse strand, counting down.
TGCAAAAATATAGCTTTTTAACTTTTATAGTGGTGTATATGACTAGTCGATTTCATGGCCCACTTAGTGCGAAGTGGTTATCTTAATGCCTTAATGCATCATAAAGTAAACGCCATCATCCAACTTTAGTCGGATTTTTCAAACGTACTATAAATTGTAATATGGCTGTTCTACTGTTCTTATTGGAAAGCAGATACACAGAAATGAGCAGTATTTTGGGACTGTGGTACTACTGCGTGCGATTTATAATACAATGTTTGTTAATAGCAGTGAAGATTTTTTTTTATGAATGTGGGATTACTGGTGGTCCAGAGGCCTGTCCAGTTTCACCAGGACAGGTGGGCGAGCAAAAGCTTTAATTACTACCGGATCGGAATCCCGACCCGTTGAAAAGATCCGGCGAGAAACTCAGCGGACTGATGCATGGGTTAGGTTGCACGTCGAACTCTTTGCCGAGTTCGACGAGTCGACGAGTAGGATTACCGAGGTCCATAATCCTGTTCCTAGCGTTAGAGTTGAGGGCGTCTAATGCAAGGGTTATTTGATCTGATGGATCCGTAAAGACGTGTCTAGGGTGTCGCGACGGTGACTGATGACCGGTGACTGCCGTGATCAGGATTCGGGGAAATAATTTGTAAGGGAGACGATAATTGAATAGAGAACACTACTGATATTTATGAGTTGGGAAATGTAGACAGAATCTAGAAATAGGTTCGTACGTGTATGATAAATTAATCATTGACTTTTAAGATCTTTTCTCTCTCCTTCATCGCTTCCTCATTACTGAGGGTCGTGACCACCTTGGTCCAGTTTTTGCACCAGCTTCCTCCAACGCTGCCTGCATTCGGCCTGCTTAATGGCGCCCGGGACGCTGGTGTTTGTGGCGTTCTTGAAAAAATCCTGACAACTTGGAAAAATTAATAGTTGTAGGTCACGTGGAAGAAAAGAGAAGTCGAGGAAAATTGCCAACCAAGTGGACGGACGTTGTCAAGATCTTTTTATTTATTTTAAAACACTGCTTTTTTAAACTCGGGGTCTAACAACAATTCGATTTATGTCTAAAGTGAAAAATGTTTTAGCAGCGTTGTGATTTGAAGCTCGATGAAACGAAAATGAGACTGAAAAAGCGACACTGAAAAGAGAAAAACATATACATCTATAGGATTTAACCTGCAGGAGAATAAGATAGTATACTTTTTTGGATTTCTCTACAATTCGGATGTGGAACTGGATGTCATGAATAAAAAAATACAAACAACATTTTACATAGGTTTAGCCACGACAGAAAGAGAAAGAGTACTTCTGAAGGATTCACTTTTTTTGTTATTCAAGACAGCGAACTTTCTTACGGGTATGATCGTGTATGGTCACCGACCAAATTTGAATTCTCTTTTAGCGAAGGACATGAAGTCATAACATTAAGATAATAACACCAATGGATTTCAACATTTAATGACTTGTGGAAAAAGCAATTTTAGGTAAAATTTGGATGGGGGATGAACAAGGGTGAATTTTGTAAGCTTCTAGTACAGTAACTGTAATCCCATCGAACTCGTCGCTTGCGACGAAAGGTTCGGCGAGCAGATTAACTCTCAGAAACAGCCTATTGAGTTTTTCGCAGGATCTTCTCAGTGGGTCTCGTTTTTGATCCGGTGGTAGATTCTGCGTAGATTCTACTGTTCTTGCTAGAGATAATGTTAGCAACGTCGCCAGGTTAGAGCCCCGTGAACATACCTACCCGCCCAGTTACGCTAGCATAACCCCTTGAGGTTACCAGCATAGGTGGGAGAAAAAAAGGTGCTAGGTGAAATGCGTGCTCCGCAGGGCGCGCTACCTAGGAGAAATAAAATAAAAAAACAACCGGTTGGCGATGTATCGCGTCCGAACCCGGCAGGCTGGTTCTGGTTCAGCGGGTTATTCCGGGATACCAGTGGCACGGTCTGGGCGGCCGGACGGCCTGCCGACCGTACCGAGACGGCGGACGTTTCAGAACCTTCGGTTCGCCTCGAAGGCTCCGTCGGCCGGGCGTCTTTGGGGTGAGCTACACCGTCTGGTTGTAGTGTTGACTGTGGTAACACCCCTACCTCATCCGGGTTCTGACCTCGGAGGGGATCGGACGCTTGGGTGAAGAGTGCAGGGGAGTCATTTAATAGGTAGGGTCCTAAAAACATCCTTGAGCCCGCGGTTTGCAGTCACGGACCGGTCCCATATACCCCGCGTGCCCCCTAGGTACCGGGACCTCGTAGGAGGTTGGGTACCGGGCACGAAAAAAAAGGTGACATGCGTGCTAGTTGTTGTATAAACAAGCGGTTCTATTTCTACATAGCGATGATCACAGTGAGGCCTTGCCCATATTTTTCAGTACAAATACATATTTTGTTGTATTTGAAAAGGATTTCACTAATGTGAATTTCAAGGATTACTTACGCTTGTTCAACCTTGCGCCGATACATTTATAATAAGTTTTAAAATTTCAAACAAAAAGATTTGCTGTTTCCCATGTTATTGTACACGAAATGTAACAAGATGGAATAGGAACATAAATTCAATCAATTCCGTTCAATAAGACCTTGTAAATCATCTTACGAAACACGGACCGCGACCCTTAACCTTAGGAATGTGAATGCGTACTTGGAACAGCACCAGTCGCATACGCAACGTAGGAATTTTTCAATAAACGTATTTATTGTTATGTACCAAGAATTTATAATAAGTATAGCGGCTTAATTAACAAATTGAGTTCCAATAATTAAATTACTGTTAGCTAATTTTATGAAATGCGATTAGACCGTTCTCGCAGAACAAAGCATATTGTAATGTTGATTATTTCTGAATCCCTGTAAAGTATCAGCAATAGTAGACTATGCGATCGAATAAAAAAAAGTTTACTCCCAAAAGTATAACCAGGCAGCTGCCTACCGCAAGGTATTTAAGTACCTACCTTGAACCACGTTTTAACGTTTGAATATTGGAATATGGAAAGAGGGCATGAGAGACCTGAGTGAACACCTTTTTTATTGCTTATATGGGTCGAGTTCACAGCCCATCTGGTGTTAAGTGGTCACCGGAGCCCATAGACATCTACAAGGTAAATGCCGCCACCCACCTTGAGATATGAGTTCTAAGGTCTAGTATAGTTACAACGGCTGCCCCAACGTTCAAACCGAAACGCATTACTGCTTCGCGGCAGAAATAGGCAGGGTGGTGGTACCTAACCGTGCGGACTCACAAGAGGTCCTACCACCAGGATTCTACTTTAAGGCTTAATAGTAAGGGAGATAAATTATTGCTGCAAAAGGATTGTTTCCAGAGCTAAGTGGTTCCAGGTAGTAAGGCTCAACTCCAGAATGACGATGAGCAGTACGGTGGTACCTGGAGAAAATGGTATCATCTTAAAAAGCACTCAGAGCTCTTCCCATGGAACATACGACAGGATAAGTGGAGACAATTAAAGTATCTCCGCAACCCCAAAGGCTGAAAATTTTCACAGAGAGTTATTTTTTTAAGTAATAGCTATACAACAAAGCAAAATTTTCTAAAGATTTGCTCTATGCAACGAGCTGTGTGCTTACGCCAGTTGCTATTTTCGCAAGATTCAAAAAACACACTCTTAGTGTGGTCACGGATAGAATTATTCACATTGCCCTTTTTGAAAATCACCTACCCGTACGCATTTAGGACAATGCCAGGATTGCTTTAACTAGTGGTATCTAGAAAATATATCAGGGGGTACATTTATCCATTGGAAATAAGTTGTATTCTTACGTCTTCTTACTACTGCAGGTCTTTCACTTGAGTGACACTGGAATATGTATATAAATATATAAAATCACTCGCTAATGTTGATGGTCGTAATTGTTCACGGTGAATAAATATAAAAGTATTACCTGTCGAGTAAAAGAATAATTTTGGTTACTATTTTCCATCCTTTTAAAAGCATTGAGATATAAACAAGAACACTATTTACCAATTAGTTGAAGTATTAACAAGGACATCGAAATTTGTTACGGGGTAAATTAAAACAATTTAAGCCAAGTCAAAAAGTGACATAACCTAAAGTTATCGTAAAGTGTATTAATGAATTTAATGTGGTACGTACAAGGTTCGGATATCAAAGATTAACATAAAGTTGGTTTTAGCAATGAACACTTTGACAAAGCCTCGCATGCATGAGTCTGGTCGGAGATTGCTTTGCCATCTAATAAACCAGGACTCTACAATCAATTTACATGCAAATTTTCCCAAAATGACATCAAAAACAAGACTGCCCTCTAACTAATGAAATATTCCATTGACTTTCCAGCTAACCTAACAAATTTTATTTGAAATTTGAGTGAGGAAACATACCAGATGACTATGTACAGATTTTAATGTACCTACTGCTAATGAGAGATATAAGATTGGCATCGGAATCCCAGGTCCCATGTGATGAAATATTGATTAGATGTTATAAATTTATAATTTATGTCATCAGATTTGCGATTGCCAAAATCATGTAGACTACAGTAAGTTTTATTGTACCGTATAAAAAGCACAAATCCCAAACATTAAATACAAAAGGACAACGGGCGGTGCTATCTTAAATTATGGAATTATATTTTCAAATTCATTCATTGAGTAGTGTTTCGTTTTCATTATATTAGTATCTTTTTCATTAATTAAAGACACGTTAAAAATACGAGTAATTACTGAATATCAGTTTCGTTGCAATGGCAATAGCAACAGTGCAAAGGTGTTGCAAAATGTATTTAAAGGAAGCGTCAGAGCGCTACTTTAAAAAAGCGGCGGGGCATGATCAGGCTGCCGATAATTTGTGACTGTCTTGGCCTTGGTTAATCGCTAGTCCCCGCTGCTCCTAAACGAAGAAGTTCGACCTCATACGGCTCAATTTAATTGGGACGTCAACCTTATGTCCATAAACAATCAATCACTTAGGATTAGGTGAACTAAGCGTAAGCTCCACCACACACCACAAATGATTAAGCGATGTCATAGTGTAGGATGACGAAAAAGAGATTTTTACGATGACTTTCTTCTTTCTTTTTTGAAACTGAAGGTTAGCTGGTGACCCAAAGGCCTTTGCAGCTTTACCAGGATGGGTATGGCCGGGCATAGACTGAGTCAGGAGGGGTTGGATTTGCTAATAGTTACCCCAGTGTCTTCGAGAGAAACCTGACAGCTCATGTTAAGATTCTTCTCGAATGCACTCCTACCGAAATTGCGACCCGCTGGTGAGATACGGCGAGAAACTCAGGGGACAAATTCTGCCCAGTTTCATGTTGAACTCTTTGATGAGTAAGATTACCTAAGTCACTCTTCTTCATCCTAGTTGCTTGAGGGCAAGCGTCTTCAGAAGGCAAATGACAAATGGAAGATCTTCAACCGAGCGGATGAAATTGTTCAGTAGACCGACGCCACGACGGTCCAAATGTTGTTGTTCGAAGCTTGTATGTTCGAAGCTTATCTTGAAAATGTCGTCAGTATGATTCAGGCATCTGTCAAATAGCTGGTGTTTTATGATGGCTATGTCTAATAAAAGACTTTTCCTTGTGACAATACCCTTATCTAAAAGAGTTCTAAAATAAAGTATAAAAATCTTCAGAGATTGCACCTTGAGAAATATATACAATGTTGTTGTATTGTCTAAAGACTACCCAACCCTCAAACCGTTGCAGATGGGCAGAATGGTTTTACCTACCCGTGCAATATGCTCTACCATCAGTAATTCAAATTTATTGGGGGGTTTCGTTTTACTACATGTCTTGAGTTCTTCACTGTGAACGTTGTTCGTGAACGCATCCGTTCATAGCATTTACATGAAAAATTTTATACTTGATAGACAGATTAAACGTCGATAAAGAGGCATCACTCGTTACCAGTAAATATAGCGTCTTACCCATTAGATCAGGGACGCTTCAGATATGTACGCAGCTGTTGTTCCATATTTTGAACAATATATCACCAGGACTGGCCAGGTTAGTCTAGGTTAGTGTACCTAGGTGTTAAACTTTGTACACCTAATACTATTATTAGATATTATAAATATACATAGATTACGGAAGTATTTTACAATAGTAAACAATAAAGCCTATCGGTGTTGTCTGCATTGATCTAAGTGTTTGAATACAATAAAAAAACAGAAATGTAGCATTTCCTTATTTTTTACCGAGCTATTTCCCTTTTCATTCAAAAAAAGAAAAGATAAAAGAAAGTTTTTGCTATCGTCTGAATGTCAAAATTAAATTTGTCACTTAACCCAATTAGTTTCAATCTGTTCTTATGAATAGACTTGGTTAATTTAGTTGTCTTGCAATCGGAAAATTGTAATCTTTGCTATGCAATTTAGTTTAATTTTGTTTCCTTCCCCGACTAGAGCTTGAATTTGATTAAAAGCGGCCAACGGCGACGAACTAGTGAATGAGAGTTAAATAATTGTTTTAGCATTGTTATAAAAGCTATTTCAGTGAAAAGGTTTCCGATTTCAATTAAGATTTTACTTAAGAGTATATTCCGTTCGAATACTCCGTTTGTTAATATAACGTGCTGAACATAAAGACACACACGCATAGCACTCCAAATGCGATACAGATAATATAATAAAATAAAATTGCGATACGAATTCGTGAGAAAATTTAAATAAATGACTTTTCTGTTTGCACATAAAAAGAAATATATTGCGGCACAATGAATGTTGGGGGAGGCGAGGGGCGTGGGGGACAGTCGCGAGGCGAACGAAAGACTGCTTCTGGGGAGTGAGCGCAGGGGGCCGCGGGGCCTAGGGGGTGACCCACTTTAACGGGACAAGTAATATTACTTTTTACTTTTAGGCAACTATTTCATGTTTTATCGCGATAATAACATATATTATATTAGATATTTATTGCATCAGCTCTATTCTTTTCAGAAAGTAAATCGCACTATAGTGGCCGTTTGCTTGCTTAAATGTTTGCTTAATACAATGAACATTATTTCACATAAAAAACATTCACACTCATCACTGTTGTGTATTTAATTAAATCAAGTAAATTATGATAAATGAAAAACAAAAAGTGTTTTGACATTTATTCAACTATACTGTTTTTATTTAGCTAAAGATAATCTGCTTGAATTTATTACAGTAAAAAGGTTTTTGGGGAAAAACGAAACAAACATGTATTTACATTCATAACAATTATGAACTTTTTACTTACGAATATGTATACTTAGTAATATGTATACGAATATGTATACTTAGAATATGCGCTAAATAATTGACCAAAATAAGTAATAGTTTAAAAAAACAAAAAAATACACTTTACAGAAAATCCAATTAAAAAATAGAAAATAAATTTTAATAAATTTGAATTAAAAATAGTGTAAGAAATAAATATTTTATTGTAAAAAAGTGGGTGCTTTTCAGGATATTATCAAAATAACCCTTCTACTCATATCTGTTCATCAAATATTTATAACTACTGATACCATGCACCCCACGTTTTTTTTACAATAAAATCAGTTTTTCTTACACTATTTTTAATTCAAATTTATTAAAATTTATTTTCTATTTTTTTAGTTGGATTTTATATAAAAGCGTATTTTGTTAGTTTTTTTTTAAACTATTATTTATTTTTCATTTTTTAGTTGAATTTCAATTTTTTCAATTAATTTAAATATTGAATTGTCATCGGTCCTTAATAAGTATACCAAATTTCGAGTTAATCCGACGTTTTGAAGGGGATCAAAATCATGTTCAAAGATTCCGTTACATACTAACATACATACGTCTGAAGCTAATAAAAGCGTATTAAAAAGAAGACAGACACACTACAACTTCAATGTACCCAAAGGCCATTACTAAAGTCTTGTAGTAATGTCCTTCTCCACTTTGTTCAGCGCAAATGTGGGTATCGGTTTACCATCAGATGGGCTGCGAGTTTGTCTACTCATCTACCCATGCTTTATAACAAAATTCTAAATATTTTTTTTTAATATATTACGTCTGCAAGATATATTCTACATCTAGTTTTAATCTTAAGTAACGAATTCATATAGAGATAAATAAATATTTATATATACAGTCAAAATCGGTTATAACGACATCGAAGGGACTGCTCATATTCAGTCGTAAAAACCGATAGTCGTAACAACCGGTGATGTTTAATGTGTATCGTGCAAGTACAAACAAATCGATAGGGAATTATTGGTAAAATATATTTACATAATACGCGATTTTTCTTCATTATTAATTTGTTTTCTTTTTCTTTGCGACATTATGAAAGTTTCCCGAATAACTCCACAAAGTTTTGGTTCGTCTTGTGTATAGATAAGTACAAACTAACTGAAGAGATATGAAGAAGCGGGCTTTGACTCTACTGCATGCACGTGTTTTATTTCTAAGAATTAGAAAAGACCCTACACTAAACTAAATCCTATTGTTTTCTTTCCTGATTTTAATAGCCATTGAAGACAAATGTGGATACCTATTCAAATTGTTTACAATACAGCTTAGCCGGTCGTTCTAACAGATCTAATTCTCCGAAATATTAGTTAAATGTGGTCGTTTTATGAGGTATGTCGTTATTACCAATGTCGTAGAAAGCAATATTTTTAATAAGGCGGTCATATGGCATTCAGCCGGGACCTTTGTTCATGGTTATTATAACCGGCATGTTGTATTAAACGATGTCGCAGTAAACGGTTTTGACTGTATATTTTATTTTTGCGGTTTGATCTCGCGTTTTTTACTGTCATTATACTCGTATTGTTTTCGACGTTTCGAACATTTTACAGTTTTCGTGGTCACAGACAATTAAGGCGTCATTAGTCGATTTATTTGATTATTGTGTTAATATCTTTAATTTTGTTTGTTTCTTGAAAAAATTAGGGTATAAAAGAGTAACGCGGTCGAGTATTCGTCGGGGCGCATTATGTTCCTCTCATTAATTAATTCTATCCTTGTACGGATTTAGTTCGCACAGATAATTAATAATGTTAGCTATTTTATTTTTTAATACCTATTAATTACCTAGCTGAACCGATTTTGAAGTTTTTATTATTATTTAAAAGCTAGTGCTTCTCCTCTGGCCATTTGATGAAGATCTGACCAGTAATATTTATGTTAATCAATAATGTATATCTATTATTATTTTTTATTTATATTTGATATTGATCATATTCTGATATTAGTTTGTTGAAGTCAGTTTTCTTATTTGTTAAGATTTTGTATGATAATTAATAATTTTTTCTAATCGTATGGATGGAATGCTCCAAAGTCGTCGCAACACATTACATTTTCAGTAGTAATGTTATGTTGGCAGATTCCATATTGCATACTCTTTGAGCTAATCAAAAGCAATTCACAGATAATGTACAAAACAAAACAAAAAAACTGCAACCATAAAAGTGTACTAAAGCTTTTTGTATTCCATCTCAATTGCAATTCAAAATCTTGAAGGAAAATCGGAGACGTCGGCCAGCTATCATCGCTATACAATTGCAAGTGAACAAAATTAGGAGTTGCCGTGGCGACAAGTATCTGTGTTTAGTTCGGTAAATAAATGTATATGTTTTTCCGTAAGTAGTTTATCGCCCTCTCAACTTCGGGAACGGTCTCGTCATACCCTGTATAAATAAATACACAATAAACGTAATGTAATTTATATTGACGTTGCTTGTTTGTAAACACACAAGCGGAACAGTGTGTGGAAATTTTCCTTATGCTTGCAAATTTTAGCTTTGTTCCTTGTACCAAGTCTATTTAGTTTTACGCGGCGCCCGGGAAATAATTTCCATAAATTAATTGTGATAAGTTAATAAATAAAGTACTATGTTGTCTAATATGTTGTTATTGCAGCCCACAGAATATTTACACCGCAATGTGAATAGTGAGATCTTCAGAAATGAGATCTAAACCTAAATTGTATGTCAGAGAATATTTCCTAAAACTATTAACCGATATTTACTATTTATTTCAGTCAGCCATATTGGAGGGTAGCCATAATCGGTCTGCCATGCGGATATGCTGTCCTAATAATCGGAGAACGCTACTGCCCATTCTTTGAAGGATTCTTTGGTTGTCTTTTGGAGAGGCGTTATTATTTTTCGGGGCCAGACACCACACGGTCAGCGTATGGGAAGCTGCGCCAAATCTTCTCATCCCAATATCACAAGTTTGACCAGACTGATGACATATGGGAGTGAGACGTGGTCGCGCATATTGGGCTTTATTTGAAGGCTCAAACGCGCACAAAGGGAAATGGAGAGTGCTATACTCGAAGTCTCCCGGCGAGGTCCAATTAGGAATGAAGAGATTCGTAGATAAGCCAAGGTAACTAACATAGCCCAAAGGATTGCGAGGTTGAAGTGGCATTGACACTTAGGGGCAGGACATATTGCTCGAAGAACAGGTGGCCGCCGGGGCCAAAAAGCTCTTGAGTGTCGACCTCGCACCGAAAACTGCAATTTGGTTAAGCGTCCTACGAAGTAGGCCGACGATTTGCTAAAGGTCGCAGGAATCCGTTAGTTGCTTGCTGCGTATAATCGGTCATTGTGGCGAATCTTGGAGGAGGCCTATGTCCAACCGTGGACGTCTGTGGGGTGATGATGATTTACCATTTTGAAGCTTCTTTGACCTAATAGGAACTAAATCTCAGATCCCAATGGCAGACATCAACATTTCTACTTATACTTAATACGTGTTCACGAAACGTTCACGACTTTCACAATGAAGCAATGTGCTATTGCAAAAATTTAAATTTGCAATTTTTTGCTTAGTCTACAATTCGAACCGGAATCTATGATTGCTTCGCGCCAAAGTAAGCTGAAGTGCAGTGCGGCCTTGTAACGTAAACGACCAGTTTATAAAACAGGAATTGGAGACTTACGTAGGAAAGTAAGTCAGGGTACTGCTACCAAGGACACAGCAGCTGGAGGAGACCGCGTATCAGATTAATTTTATTGCATAGATGAAAGAATTAGGACACGTTTCCACCTGGTGTTAGGTAATTACAGAAGCCCATTGATAACATAACGTAAATGCCACCGGCATTCTGACATAAGGTGGAATTTTCAATTGTATAGTTAATACATATAATGGTAGTAACAATATTCCCAAAATGGACAAATCATTTAAAATAAAAAAAAATAGGGAAAAAAATTACCGACATTAACTCTTAGAGATGAAATTGAAATTTTATTTAATCGCATAGCTGTATGTTGATGGTTCCTGGAACAGATAGAGACCATTTAAAAGTCGTGAAAAGCACCTAGCTTGACAAATGAGGTTGAAAATTGAAAAATTATTCTTACTTAATTCTTACTTAAATTACTAATGCCAATAATTGGGTATAAATAGTTAAGAGCAAACATAAGTTGGATGGTGGCACCAATCTGTGGGTGTTGACGAAACATCTTAACGTGTAATAGGGAATCAGCTAAAGGAACTCGAGGTGGTTCAAACCGCATACTTAAAACTTATAATAAATTTATCAAGATAGAAACGCTTCGGTACCTCAAGTATTTACATAATATCTAATATGTTAGTGAGTCCACTTATTCTGAAGATCTGTATGTGTTATCATCATCCTCATCATCAGCCTTTATCTGCCCACTGCTGGACATAGGCCTAAATATAATGTATAAATATAATATGATGACTAAAGGACTTTCGGCTTTTCCTTTCCCTCGTCTGTTTGTTTGTTAGGGACAACGACTGAAAGATTCTGGCGTGTTATCGTTTAATGTAAATCAAAATAACATTTATGCGTCCCATTTCACTTAAAGCGATCAATGAACAATTTGGACTATAAAATAATTTACAAAATGCTTTTAACAATTCAGATCAATTCGCAACAAGTTAACATAGTTTGATAGTGTTCGAACAATTGGACCAGTCACTACAAATTGAGTGACGGGAAATGTATTCGCGTATGTACCACATAAAACGTTTTGGGTAGCGGCCAGAATTAATCTACTTTCAAATTCTTTTCCAATTTACCCAGCTGTAACGAGTTTGGCATTCAGTCTGAGCTTGGTGTTTTCTGCAAATTTTATCAGTTTGCTTTGGTCAAGCAGCTTTATACAGCATTTATTTTTCGGTTTTACTATAACCTTTTTTTTTAAATACGTTTTTTTAAATAATGGTAGGTACAAAACTTTCCATTTATATTATTATTAGATTGTCTTTGCATATAATATGTACGACTGATTTTAGCAAAATATTAAATCCATCGTTCGCGTTTGAATAACTACTATGCGTGTGGTAAGCCACATTCGAAACTGGGATGCGTTGTGAAAAATGGTGAAATCCTTTCACGGGAACAATCTCTATAAAGATTGAAACTGCGTTATTCTTTTTTCCATAAAAGCTATGTAGGCCTGTTGATATTTAACAATCAAATCTTTTTTGAAAAATAAGATATTTCGAATAACGTATGATGACTAAAGGACTTTCGGCTTTTCCTTTCCCTCGTCTGTTTGTTTGTTAGGGACAACGACTGAAAGATTCTGGCGTGACTCTAGTGGGTCGCGCTAGAATTTCATTATTAATTTATTTTGGCTACTTATATCCCGGACATGCCTTATTAATCAATTATCGATTTGATTTAAAATTGCAACAGGACTTTCATTTAATTAGCAGGTAGATATTTTTTTCAGAAACTTGTTGCCCTAACCCGACGATTGTTACCTCGGATACATTTTACAACAACAGTTCAGTTTCGCAGCAAGCAAATCTTGATAAATCAAAATTGACATAGCTTTTATCAGAATCGGCACCGCGACTCTTTTCAGAATTCCCGTAGTTTCAGATTTTGTATTTTACTTGAACAATGATGTATTGAGACAACCGTTTTTTTAAGATAACATATGGTTGGGCTAAAATTAGATTTTTTTCGATTCAAATCGAATACAAAATATTGTAATACATATTTATTTAAAAAAAAGTGTGTGTGTCCGCTCCGACGCACGACTGGAGTTTACTGGATATAAAAAATTAAACGAAACAATACGAGAAATAGTTCTATATTACGACAACACGATACACTACAGATTATTAACAAATTAACGAGACACAAAACAAACGACTAACAAATATATGAAAATACAATAATGAGAGAAACGCGCGATCAGTACGAGGCTTTGTGGCGGACTGCCGGCGCAGCAGCCCGGCGTCACCTGCGATAACGCGGCCGCGCGTTGGCTCCTGATTGGCGCGCGCACGCATCACGCAATCAGGAGCCAATCAGGCGCATAACGCATTTCGTGTGACATGCTAGTACGATTTTGGTCCCCATAATTTTCATACCCCGGGCCTATATATGTAAATCGATTCTAAAGGAGTAAACTCCAAAAAATACAGTTTGAGAATTGAGTTTTTTTTATTGCTTAGATGGGTGGACGAGCTCACAGCCCACCTGGTGTTAAGTGGTTACTGGAGCCCATAGACATCCACAACGTAAATGCGCCACTCACCTTGAGATATAACTTCTAAGGTCTCAGTATAGTTACAACGGCTGCCCGACCCTTCAAACCGAAACGCATTACTGCTTCACGGCAGAAATAGGCGGGGCGGTGGTACCTACCCGTGCATTGTGTGCATTACGCATATAATTTTTTTTTAATCATTCAAATACATTTAACTTTGTACATATTTGAGTTATATTTCAAGTATTAGTAAAATCGAATCGACTTTTGGAGATCGAGAGAGCTGTTGTTCAAACGTTGACCTTTTTAAATTAATTCCACTCGACTTGAATAATCCGATCAAAGGATTGCTTTTGTGTGATTAAATCGACACCTATTTGGGATGTAATATAGCTGTTAATTGTAGCAGAATCTACTATTGTTTCCTTCATTACGATTCGTACGTACCATTGATTTAGGAAAAATTTAAGGTAATGTCAGCAAAAGCGTGTCGGTCGTCGTTCAAAAAGTTCATTGTATGAAATTAAAGAGAATCCCATAGAGGTTGCTAGTGAATGGCGAGAAAATTTTGATATTGTCAGTTGTGTTATGGTTGCCGGAATAAACGCTAAAATTATACATTAGAGTAATTTCAGGAATGAAACGAAGACGAGTGCTCGTTTATAAGCGTGATTTAACAACTCCAGCATATTGATTTTTACGTCGCCGTGGGCCCACCCCCTCCCCCGCGGGAAGAGTTGTGCACGGGGGTAATGCTAAAATGCTTGTTCCCCTATTTGAGAGTACATGCTGAAGGGATGTTCGACAGCGGACTCGACGTTTCAAAGTTTTTCTTACCCATATTTATTGACACTTTTTTACTTATCGTGAATGCTTTACGTAAGATTTACGACCGGATGCGTCTTCATTGTAACGTGAATGTGACACACTTTCTATCGTACACATTTCTTATCTGTATTGTATTTTAACAACTATGTAATTTAGGTACGGTTTTTGTTGTTATTGTTATGCCGTTGTTTGTAATAAGCTTGTTTTTGTTGTTAATGCTGTTGTGACAATAATTGATTACATGTTTTTACTAAACATATTTCTCTACACTTAAGTTTTCAAACGAATTATTGTTTTATACATATTTAAGATTGATTGAAAACAGTATCACTCCAGAATTTTAAATAGTTAAATATTGGGATATGATATGGCTTCAGTTGTATGTCCCCGCGAGTTTGTTCAGCCCCACCCGCGCACTTTTCAGTGAGCCGCCCCGCGCCGCACCCTTCGCTGCACCCCATGTGTTATTCTCCACTCCGTCCCGCGCCGGGACGCTCCTTCATTTTACTCCAATTTACAACCTAAAAATTCACACAAACATTCCTCAAATTAAATCTAATTTTACAATCTTGATTGAAACTAATATTTAACAAAAACGTCGGAGCATGAAATTAATTGTACATTCATAAATGATGAAACTTTTCATACAAATCTCGTATGATTTTACCTAGGATTCGCTATAAATAATAAAAATATTCGTTAAAATTCAATTTACAGAAATACTTTCAGACATTACATGTAGCTTGTGGCTATAAGTTGAAAATAAACATCTAGACTCAAATTAAGTTTAGTATGTATAAAATTGAGGGGTGGCCCCCCAACCCTACGGAGTTTGAAAAGGAAAGCTTTTAAGAGCTTTTTGTTTTCTAATTAATTATGTTTTTATTTACATTCTTGAACAATGTTGATGTAGTATTTTAAAGTGGACGGGTATATGTTAGTTTTACGATCCTCTCAGTTTTTGGGGACTATTTTAAAGTAGTTCAATTACATCTACGTTTTTACGGTAAAGTAATGTCTGATTCGTTACATATCACACCGTTTAAAACCATCGGTTTTAAAACGAAAATATTCTTAAGATCTCATATAAAAATGATCGAAAACTGTGTTATACTGAAAAAATGCTTAGTTTAATAGTTTAATATAATTCCATTCATCATGAATCGTTCATGGGCCGTCTCGAGAAAAGGTTTTAAATTGTTTCTCGATGTTAATAAATTTTAAACAGATAAACCTGTACATCTCGAGCTCGCGGCTTAAAAAACGAGTATCGTGAGTAGAATCCAGACGAAAAAAGTAGTCGTGCAACATTTCACAAGGCACAACGGCCCGCTGCACTCGCATTGTGTGCCTTAACAATATCCAGAGGGCCACAGAACAACACAATAAATACAACGCGTTCGCATCGTCATTTCAACAAATCAAATACCCTACGCAAACAAACTCAAATCGACATTTCCAGCCAATTTAAATTTTATGTCCTCCCTATATGCCATGCACGAGAATCGGAATGAGATATTTATAAATATAACGTACAGTACAGTACTACGCGATGCCATGTATGTATAATATGTAACTAGGGATCGAGAAGATTCGGAGCTACGTGTGTATTTGTGTATTATTATATTACCACGTTGTTCGTTTACATCGCGCTGGTCTTCTCTAAACTTAGAGAAGATCAGCGATTAACTAATTGTGTGATGAAAAGAAGAATAAAAAGTTTAATATTATACCGGGTTTATTTATTAATTAAATTTTATTACTTACACCATTCGTGTTCACGGAAGTTTTATTTTTTTAAAGTCATACCTGGTTTTTCGTAGTTAGCAGTATGAACTTGTTCATTCTTGTTTTCTCACTACATCAATAAGGGATTGTAATTTATAAAATCTTTTCCTATACCTACTCTTACTACAATTTTTTTTCGATCGAGATTAGTGACAAATTTAGAGATTGAAATTACTTCACAGATTAAATTTTATAAACAAGTCCAGTCTATTTCGTCTAAAATTTTTATTTCAAACTTAAAAAACCCGTAATTAAATTGTGTTATGTAATTAAAAGTGGCTTAATTTTTTTTTAATTATTATTTTGAAATTTAAGAATTTGTATGGGATTTTTAATTTGCGATTGTTCTGTAGAATACGACCTGTAATTTTTCCTATAAGCGTTAGAAAGCTTGGGATAAATGGTTGTAGTCTGTTAACGGCAGTTGTAGGTATATTTCATACTTGAACTAGTGGAACTGATCTGAAAACAAGGAGAGATAGTGTTGTATAACCTTACATGACATACTTACTTATACTTATACTTAAGTATAATAATAAATCGTGATTAAGTTATTTCTTTGTTCTCTAAAACACAGACAAAACAATATTGTATTTAAAAAAAGAATGTACAAAGGCGAGTTTAACTCGTTAATGAGTTTTCATCTAGTAAAACATTTTTTTTTATTGCATGACTGGCTGGACACGCATACGGACTCCTGGTGTTAAATATTTAGTGAAGCCCAAAGACATAAACAATGTAAATGCTGCGACCCATCTTTAGACATGAGTTCTAATTATTAGTTTTATAGTACAACGGCGGTCTCATCCTTCAAACGCGAAATAGGCAGGGCGGTGATAGTCCACCCTGACCCGCAGGAACGTTGCGGCGCGCGACGCTGCAACGTGCGATTGCAGTCAGGATGTCCGCGGATACCATACCGTCTCCTTTGAGGTGGTTTGCGTTCTCGCTGGGATGTCATCCTGGGACCTGGAGACGGAGGCACTCGGCGCCGATTATGTGTGGCGATGCGACCTCTGCGACGGGAGGGAGCCACGGCCTGGTGAAGGATTGATTAGGGCGCGGAGGCTCCAATCTCAGCAGTCTGTACTAGAGGTCTCGCCGCTTAACGAACCCGCCTTCCGGTTTTTGGACCGTCGTGGCTGTGCGCCTGGTTCTCACGGGTGCGCGATGAACCGCGATCGAGGGCGTCTCACCTTCCGGTTGATGCAAGTGCTCATTGGCCATGGGTGTTTCGGCTGGTACATGCACCGCGTTGCGTCGCGAAGGAACTGATGATGGAGTGCTACCACTGTGATTGCGACGAAAACACGGCCGAGCACACGTTTGTGTACTGCCTTGCGTGTCTGGAGCGGCGCTTTTTCCTCGTCTCGCAAAGAGGACCGGACTTGTCCTTGAAAGCGATGCTCGACTTCTGCGAATCCACCATCACGCAGAAGGAGGTGGCGGAACGAGATAGGGAGAACTTATCGCTCTCCACCACTACTCACTATCGCCACCAAGCCGGGCGCCGAAGCCGGAAGCCGAAGGGCTTTTGCCCGGCTCAGGCCCCTGTAGAAGGCGACCTCTCCCCTAGTGAAGGTTACGGGGAGACCTACAGAACTTCAACGGAGCAACCGGTATGCGGTGTATTACGTTCCGAACCGGCATGCTGGTTCTGGTCCAGCGGGGTATTCCGTAGCACCGGCGGCGCCGCATGGGGTGGCCTGACGGTCTGCCGTACTGAGACGACTGACACGTAGAATCGTCGACCATAGCTTCGACGACTCATCGGTCGGGCGTCTCAGAGGCGGCGCCGCAAGTCTGGTTGTAGTCTTGACCGCGGGAAGCCCCCTACTCTCATCGGGTTCTAACCCCAGCCGGAGGTCGGATGTCAGGTGAGAGAGTGCAAGGAGTCGCTTAGTGCGGAAGGACCCTAAAGCTATCTTCGGGGCCGCGGTCTGCTTCCAACATCTACATATAGACTGTCAAGTCTCACATACCCCGCATGCCCCCTAAGCGCAAAGACCTCGTAGGAGGTTCGGCCCCCTACCTGAAACAAAAAAGAGTGGTAATGGTACATGCTCGAGCGGGCTCACAAGACGCGTTACCACTAGAAGGGGAACAGAATACAAGGGATAGAAGATTTTAAGAAGAGCATGTTTACAGAAGGGTACAAAAAAAAAAAAAGTAATGAAATATACCCGAAAATATAAAATAAACTCCTTCCAGGAATAAAACTATGATCATAAATTTTAAAATAAATGTAACTAAATAGATGTATAATGCAATAAACCATAACAAATAAGTACATCAGCAAATTAGGGCGAAAAGAAATGCTCCTTCGTTCTTCTCTTAAAATCCAGAAGAAAGCTAGCACGATAGTATATGGAAACTAGTATATGGATAATGGAGAGTGAATCCGTATATACAAGAAGTGTGAATGCGAACCTTGAAAAGGGAAGATGTGATCAGTGCAGCGTATCAGCCCACTGAATTTTTCGCCAGCCCACTGAGTTTCTTGCCGGGTCTTCTCATCTTCTCAGAGGGTCGAGATTTGGATCCGGTGTTAGATTCAGCGAAGCACTGCTCTTGTTAGGGCTAGTGTTAGCGAAGTCGTCAGGCCGAGCACAGCAGGGTCGCCTACACTTCCGGTGAATCTGGGATAACAGCTATCAGTCTCATTCATGCAGATTAAAATAAGAAAGTGTTTTTAGATTTTTACTGGCTTCACATCTTTTTAAATAATTCAACATAATATTCACCAACTCCAAGATGTCCGAATAACTTGAAATTTTTGCAAGTTGCAAGGACCGATGCCAACACAATTCACAAACGATAATTTTATAGGATGGAACAGGATTACAAAGAAAATAAATTTAAATGCTGTTTCATATGGATTTTAAACTTGAACTTGAAGCTTTCTTAAATTCAGTTGTAGCAGCGGTAGGCAGCGGCTTGGCTCTGCCCCTGGCATTGCTGAAGTCCATGGGAGACGGTAACCGCTCACCATCAGGTGGGCCGTCTGCCCACAAGAGCAATAAAAAAAAAAGTTTTTTAAAACGTATCTAACGTAAAGTGAGTATGTATTACATCATATATATATTTAATGGAATCGAAACAGACCGGTTAAATTGTTAATTACAGAATTTCTGAAGTTCTGAGGTGATTATTATTTTGGTAGGGCTTTTTTATGGCCTTTGAACGCAGATGAGCGTATGTCCCTCCTGAGAGTGAGTGGATATCGAAAGCACCAGGAACACAACGAATTATTCGAATCTTGAGCACTAGTTGATTCGGCGCCAATACGTAGGTTTTAAGTACCATGTTAGGCCATATTTTCTTTTTTGTTTTTTTATTGCGTCGACAGGAGAACCAGCTCAGGGCTCACTGAGTGTTAAATGTTTACCGGCGTCCACAGATAGCACAATGTGAATGACCTATCTAAGTCTCAGTTGTATTTTATAACAGCTGTTCCGCACACTTCAAACCGGAGTCCAAGATTGCTTGTTGGCAGAAGTAGGCAGGATGGTGGTAGCCGTGTAGACTTAAAATAAGCCATCGGTAGTTATACCTATGAGGAAATAGACGCCGTATAACACAACTGCATCTTGGACGTCATGTCTCAAATTGAGCGAATTCACAGCGTTTTAACAAAGGTAGATCGTGAGGTCGTCTGCCCAAACAAGGAAATAAAAAATGTATTGCGCTGTAGAGTCCAGTCCGGTTCGTATTAATAGTCGATCTTTGAGCTCTTGTTCCGTGTGTGTTTAATTTCTAGTACTCATAGTACAGTAGAAAATAATAGTTTGTATGCAATTAATATGTAATAATATCTTCTATTATTATTTGATATATTTGAAATAATGTTATTTCTATTGTGTTTTACTATACATTGTGTGTTTTAATCACTTAATCTATACTAATATTATAAAGCTGAAGAGTTTGTTTGTTTGAACGCGCTAATCTCAGTACCTACTGGTCCGCTTTGAAATTCTTTCAGTATTAGATAGCCCATTTATTGAGGAAGGCTATAGGCTATAACATCACGCTAAAACGAATACAAGCGGAGCACCAATAAAAAATGTTTCAAAATCGGGGATTTTTCCCTTTTGAGAGCTTCCGTTGCGTGCGCTGCAGAAACGGTTAAAGTTTAGCTAAAATAATGTATGACAGAATTGTTCCCCTTTAAAAGATCTAAAAAAAAGTCCGTGACAGCATATGTCTATATGTTAAGGTTTGGCTCACTATTTTTTTATTGCCTTTGTAGGCAGACGGGCATGTGGCCCACCTGATGGTGAGTAGTCACCGTCGCCCATGGACTTCAGCAATGCCAGGGGCAGAGCCAAGCCGTGGCCTACCGCTTAATACTCTCCACAAGCCTCGTTTGAAGAATGACATATCATAGCACTCGGGAAACACCGTGGAGGGGAGCTCATTCCATAGCCGGATGGTACGTGGCAAAAAAGATCTCTGGAAACGCACTGTGGATGATCGTAGTGGCTCCAGGTAGTATGGATGAACTCTACTCCGGTGGCGGGCGGTGCGATGGTAAAAACGAGATGCCGGTATCATCTCGAACAATTCCTCAGAACACTCCCCATGGAATATACGGTACAAAATACAGAGGGAACCGAAGTCCCTCCGCAGACCCAGAGGTTCCAAACCATCCGAGAGAATGGGATTATCGACAACGTTTTTTATGCTAACCAAATTTGTTCTAAAGTAAAGCATTATTTGTGAACTATTCCACGCGGACGAAGTCGCAGACAAAAGCTAGTATTATAATAAAACTATTAGATTAAATCATAACTACCATGATAAAGTTTGGAACAAAGAAATCCTTTACTTTTCCCTAACAGTTCGAGTGGATGTTTCACAACGTTTATTTTCAATTGTTCATCCGTCAGGTCTCGGGTCACTAGAGTACACGGAATGCCCCACGATCCCGCAGAGAGGGTCGCAAACAGGTTATGACCTCGACAAGTTACTTGTTCGAAGCCTCGAATATATCCAGACTCAAAGATCTCTTCTACGCTTAGAACGTCGCTTTTTGACTTCATATTTTAGAAGGATGTCGGAAAGCAGGGTAGGTCTTTGTACAATGGTTACAGTCGTTGGCTCGATCCTTTTTGTCCCAAACCAGGATAAGATAAAAATATCTTGACGTTGAGTGTGACTTTAGTGGTAATTGATTTTAAATCGAAAACAATTTAAATAGTAGGATTCGATACATTATACGTATTATGAAAATTATTTAACGGTTTTTAATTTATTTACCTAATGGTTTTTAAATAACTAGGTACAATTTTTTGTAAGTACATTGATTAGTGTTACAGCAGCCTACGTTTTTTATTGCCATCTTTTACTGTCTCATAGAAAAGCTATCCGACAATTTCCAGTCTACCAACGAAAAGTAAATACAATTTAGTCAAGTGTAAGGAAACTAGTTATAAGCGTTGCACTTCATGGTACTCAGAGAGCACACTACGGCATGTTGAATAATAATATCAAGGTTTACATTTATATTGTCACACAAACTATTCATCACCACTCGTTTTGTGTGAAAGGGACAGAGCATATTTTCCTGAATACCCACCAAAAATTGTTAGTGATTAATTTTTAGGTTATATTCCTTTACCTATGTTATAGCGGATTCTCCCGATCCATTAACGGTGCTTTTAGGTACCTCAAGCACCGGTCACCGTCCTCGCCGAAGCCGTCGCATGTGACGATGGGCTCGACGAGTAAAGTAACCCATAGACACAGCCCACTGAGTTTCTCACCGGATCTTCTCAGTGGGTCGCGTTTCCGATTCGGCGGTAGATTCTGTGAAGCACTGCTCTTGCTAGGGCCAGTGTTAGCAACATTCCCGGTTTGAGCCCCGTGAGCTCACCTACACATTAGGGCGAAGCTGAAATAGCCTCTCAAGGCTATCGACATAGGTAGGAAAAAAAGAACCTTTTACAGTTTGACTTTTATTGGTAGAGCGTATTGTGATTTAACACTGGTAGTAACCGATATTCCGTCTATTTTGCTACAAAATTGACGTGCGTTTCGGGGACGACCGTTGTACAATATTGTTGACATGACATGTCTCAAGGTAGGTGTAGGTATTCACGCTGTGATGTCTAATGAGGTTTAAATGAGCTTCGTCCACTACCTAGCATCAGATGAGCTGAGAGCACGTTCAGCCAACAAATCAATAACAATCACAAAATTTTATGATAAAATTACTTTTCAATCCGTGTATTATTTAACAGTATTATTTAACAGTATTATTATTATAATTATTTAACAGTTTTATTTATTTATTTTTTATTGCTTAGATGGGTAGACGAGCTCACAGCCCACCTGGTGTTAAGTGGTTACTGGAGCCCATAGACATCTACAACGTAAATGCGCCACCCACCTTGAGATATACCTAAGTTCTAAGATCTCAGTATAGTTACAGTTAGTATTAGTATTATTCACAGAGACAGTTGTTATGAGCACAAGTAACTTGTAATATCTAATTTTTTATTAGCATTTTATTGTTTCGTTTCAAATAACTACGATGAAAGCAGCGAATAATGGTTATAATCGAACTTCGACTATAGAATTCCCATTCAAATTGCACTTATTAAATACACGGTCGTTTTAGTCCCGCGGCATCATACAACAATGCAGCGATTTGCTTAGTTTTTTTTTCTTCCTTTTTGGATATGTTTCTAATATTACCACATAATACTCCATTGTTCTTCAGTTCGATGATATTCCTCCGACATTTCCAACGCTTGGACGCTGTTTAAGTGATACACAAAACTAGCGAACCATGAATACAACATTACGAAGATAGCATTTAAATGAAATGAGTATTCCACAGCCAACTTGTCTCTAATGTTGAGAATATTTAGTAAATTAGTGTATCATTTTTATGTGTAAGGAAAGAATCGAAATATAATATTATCTTTACTTTCTGACTACATAATACAAATTCATTCTTAAACGTAATCTTGAATTTATTAACGTATTAATATCGTATTCAATCAGCTTCTTTCTGAATGAATCGTTCGTTTCTATCGAGAGCTTCGAGGTGGTCCTACATAAATTTAGCCAAGATTTGAAAATGTCCGTGATAAGGCATTTTGTGTATTTTAAGTTGATAAGGATTCGCCATGTAACATTTTAAATGAATTTTACCTAATAAGGTTGCTGAAAGAATTGTGAATTTTTGAGTGAGTCAAGTGATGAGTTTTAAAGCTATAATGTCAATTGTAATCTATATCTATACTAATATATAAATCTACAGTGGTTTTTACGGATGTTCCGTTATAACTACTGAACCATGCATTCGATTGACTTGAAACTAGGTATCCATGTAGAAAATACATGTACTTAATGGATAGGCTAATATTTATATGAGAGTTTGACTCCCTAATAATAATGACAATAAATAGTAATGTTAATTTTAAATGTCCAACGAAGCGGGCGAGTATGGCTAGTATAATATATTATTAAATATTACTAAATATGATTTAGAAACTATTGTAAATTTATATTCTTATTCGTATTATCTATCCTTGAAGTCATTGTGGTCTAAAGTATGAGATGCCTTGCAAAGACATGTTCTCATATCCAGCGATGTCACTGCCAGTGTTAAAATCCCCTAGGCACGTATATTTTATTTTCTACCAAAACACTTATCTATAGTATGCTACAAACGACTTCCATCAAACAAGCCGGGTTTATAAATGTGTGTAGTCACAGCTAGTCTCCACAGAGCAGATATAACCCTAGCTATTATATTTCTGCCGCGTAGCAGTCATGCGTTCAGGTTTGAAGGGTGGGATAGTCGTTAGACAATTAAATTGAAATTGAACTTTCATACTGATGGGACTCCAACATGAATTCTGCTGTCCAGACTGAATTTTTTTGTGATATCTCTACGGGGTCTGAATAGCAACTAACCTTCCGACAGGACGATAGGAATTAGACGGAGAGTTTGTTGATTTACAACACTAATGGTAGGTATAATTAAGAACCACGAAATCGATTGAAAAATTGTCTGACAGCTCAGTAAGTAGTGTAAGTATTGGTTATTTAAAATACGAAAATGTGTAAAATCCTAAAGCACAGACGAGGGTGTCGTGTTTATGGCTGTTAAGAAATGAAACCATACAGTAACGTAGATACTGAGCACGATAGTCGCGCCATCTGGTGGCCATCAAACATTCCACAAAAAATAAACTTTCTGAGAAAATAAACACGTGCAGCGTCATAAATAGACAGTGCTGTTTAATTTTAATCAATATTTGTAAACACACATTGGATATCAATGATATTTAGATGACTACGAGTATATTGGTTTATGTAATATAACAAACAAGAATATGTAGTTGATGAAATTCTAAAATATTTTACCATGTAACGTTTTACCAAGTTATTAGGTAGTTTTTTTTAAGCTTTACCTATACGTCCCTGCGTATGAATACACTCCAATTCTGAATAAATGTAAGTAATGAATCTATAAACGGTTAGATTATTGTCTGCAAATTACATTTTATTGCTTCGAATCCCATACTAACATTCAATAAACGGGTATAATATAATTAATTATACTTTTTTCGATGTAAATAAACCATAAAATGCGTTATTCGTTTTAAAATTATTCGACGCTGACTCGTATAAACATTGTTTAGTCTCAGCGTCGTGTATACAAAAATGAAAATAAAAAGAGACTAAAAATTGTAGAACCGGTTCCGGGCATCGGGCTCGGAGAGCGTCGGTGGAGTGACCTCTGTTGGCCTTGACAGCTGCGCTCACTCCGCGGCCAGAGCGAGCCTCTCGCCTGATTCAGCCACTAATAACTTCACTACAACATTATAATGCCCGGCTTGCAACTATTTCTTACATTATATAATGTGTACATTGACGCATACTCATCACTCGCTCGCTAACCGCCGCACTGACATTCGTTTATCTCGTCAAAATGTGATTTGTCGAAACTAATTTGTCCGTAACTATTGTTAGCTTTACGAGATTAATTGATACAAAGTTTTCATGTATATAAATGTAGTGTAACTGACTCAAAAAAGCTTCATTTCGATGTAGCTTTTAACCAAGGTTTTTAGCTACACGGTGTTCTTGCTACTTTGCTAGTAGTTCCTGATTCCTCTATGTTTTGATTTTTGAACCTTTCAGGTAGTTTACTTTATTAGTTTATATAAACGTAATTCAATATTATTAATACACTACAAAGTATTGATGGGTATAATTCTAATATGAAATCCCAAATCAACAAATCCGAGGCGACACCCCTCGAGCACATGTGTAGTAAGGTGTGAATTCACGTGAAGATTTTTTTAATAGGTTACAGTGTTGGCGACCAAATATACTGGTAAATAAATTGATCGTTACGGTGTATAGTTTTTTAAACTGGAAATGGCTACGTGGTTATCACTACCTACGTAGCCAATGAATAATCTACCTCTCGTGTGAGTCATAGTCAAAATATTACGGTATACCTATCGATAAAAAAAACGAATTATTAGAAGAAAAAAAAACGTATTATTACTTTATTATGTACATATTATTAAATTTTTATAATTTTATTAAGACAAAATGACCAAATCAGTGCAACTATGTAATTTAGCAATACACGTAGCGGGCTGGCGAGACAATGGACATTCCAAATTGGGGGCAGACGTCGAAATTCGTCGGGGAACGCAGAGTATCAACATGTCCCATCGAGTATTATTCCATTTTCACATAGATTTTCGATCGTATCTTAACTTTGGAGACAGCTCATGAATGTACCACTACTTCGGTGATTCGGATATTATAGTTCTTGATGAAATTTAGTGAAGGTTTACAGATGCAGATGTGGGTTGTAGCATTGCAATTTGCTGTAGAATATATTCTACGTCCGCTCTATCGGAAGACGGAATGGTTCGAAAGACCACCCTTCCTGTCCAATGCAATACGACCTCAAAAGACGATTCTTACTTGTTTTGGTTTTTACATTAATCAAGATTGCGCTGAACTTCCTTGATTTATCAACGTGGTAAATCTGTACCACATAATGTGGTTGACACTAAAACCAAATAGATATGCGTAATTATTATGAAAAAATATACCTGAGCTACCTGAATGTGTTTGCAGTTCATGTAAATAATGAAAGATAACCATAGTAAATGCTTTCACGATAAATTAAATTACAAACACTTTTGAGGGACATGTTTTATTTTTATTAAATAACTCAGGTCTTCTTGAGCTATGCTTACCACATCCCCATTATCTATGGTCCTAGCATCCTTATGTTTTATACGTACTTCTTATTCCTTATTTCTAACTAGTTTTACCGATTTCAAGCTTATCGTTCTAATGAGGTTTGACGTAAAATTGACGTACAGCCATAAAAGTTAGCACAAACAAACCATGATATAGATTCAGGGCGAAGAAGAATAATCAGAATCTATCCTCCATTAATATATACATACATATGCAGTTATGTGATGTTAACCAACTAAAACTTACGGTATATTCGAAGCCATTAAATGGCCTATATTATGCTGAAGAATTTCCATTACATCTACGCATCCTAAATTTTTGTATTATAAATGCCTACGTCATGATTGACATTGCCGACATAAAATAAATTACTCTCAAGATGTTGAATAAAAAGCTTTTTGTGAGTTAATTTATTTTAAGAATGCAATATCCAGCAAAACATTTTTAAAAACACACATAGCCTTTCGCTCTTAACCTTCAGAAATTCATATATTACTATGTATATATTATGTATATTCTGAGTAACTGCCTGCTGCACAAAGACACGAGCACTGTTCATTGATTTAAATTTAAACACAATGAATATTACAACAGAGTTCAAAGTTGAATAGCGTCCTTTGGAAGAAACTATGGATCGAAGATAATAATTATTTTAAATATTAGTTAAAACTTTTATGTCATAATTATGTTATTAGTTTTCCAGTGAGCATTAGCACTTACTCACAAATAAATTATTGCATAGCATTTTTATGTTTAATATCTTTATTACTACTTAAAGTATGAGGACTAGTTATGAAGCGTGCTTGAGCGTGCTCAAACTGTAGAACCAGTTTGTAATAGAAATTGTTAACAGTACTTAATGACTTGGTAACTAAACATATACATAATTTAACTATACTCAAGTTCAAACTTGATGTTTTTAGGGATTTAAGAATACGTAATATTTGACTTGATCTGAAAGAAGCTCGCAGGAAGCTCCCGTCGCTTGCGACGAAGGGTTCGGCGATTAAACTGACCTATAGACACAGCCCATTGATTTTCTCGCCGGATCTTCTCAGTGGGTCGCGTTTCTAATCCGGTGGTAGATTCTGTGAAGCACTGCTCGTGCTAGGGCTAGTGTTAGCAACGCCTCCTGGCTTAAGCTCCGAGAGCTTACTTACAGGTTAGACTTACGCTGACACAGCCTCTCAAGGCATAGGTAGGAAGAAAAAAAGCAGGAAGCTTTGTGATTTCAATATTAATGAAATGTTGCAAGTTAAAATCAAGCAAGTTAAAATGAAATGAATTACTTGAAAAAAATATATAGATAATAAAATGAAAGGTAGCTAACATGCTAGGATTGTCTGCTGTGTTATGAGTAGTGGAAAAGTATATGCATGAACGATATTACGACACGTCTGGTGTAAAGTTTTTACTGGAGCCTGTAGACAACACAACTTGAAGGCCGCTACCCATTTTGAGACATAATGTTGAACTCTCAAGTGTATTGCATAAGCGCTGTCCACCATTCTAACCGATCAGGAATATATGAAAGTACTTTTCAAAAAGTTCGAAAAGTCTCTAGCATTGTTTATGACTATTAGTGACGACGATATGACAGCCTGACAGCGAAGTCATTTGCACTTCATTAAATAAAAACTGTTTTACAATTAAAAAATTTAAAGGTGTGCTTGGCTTTTTTTAAATTTGGAATACATTACATGTACACCGCAAAATAAACTTAAAATCTTGTTTTTAATAATAACATTTTTATTTATCGATTCCTTCCCATTCGCGTTGGAATTGCCTTAAGCAAAAATATCCCATTCCGATGAAATGAACATTTATTTCAAAAAAAAGGAGTAGATACGTTCTCGTTATACAAAAAGTTTGTTTAATTATTTCCTTTCCGTATAAACACTTGAACAATAATATTTCATACCAATAACATAATGATAGGTATTAAATGAGCGATCAAGAAGATGTTTTGTATATTTTTTCGAGGTTTATAAAATCGGCGGTCTTGTGATTAATGTAGATCTGTACAGCCAAGCCAGAGTATTCTGTTGAGAACTCTTTTCAAGATTAGCTTATAAAGATATTTGATTAGATAGGTGGGACTCATTCAATTGCTTTATAGAACTTGGCTATTTATATTTCTGGAAAAGCGCTCAGGATGAACGCGCTGACCCTAGGTAGTAGGAACCTAATTCGCCATATTGGATTGTGCGCTGATAAAACGGAGACGAAGGAATCATCTCTTGTAATCCGTCAAAGATTTCCCAATGAAATGTGTACTATAGCGAACATTATAGTATACCGGAGTAATCATGGAAGTCTATAGGTTTTAGGTTTTACAACATTAAAAGCGTTATAAAAAAAAAAAAACATTGAAAAGATTTGGAAACTTCATTTTATATTGTTAGATGTTGAGATATAGACAGCAATTAACATAATTAAATACAAAAGAAAGTACCTAACTCGCTCTGTCTATTACGATTTTTCACTGTACCGATTGTAAAGAAATTCAATACGGAAATCGTCTAGAATACTGGAAAATATTTTTAAAATTCGTTGGTAGTCTTAGGAATATTCTAGCTACGCGCCGGACGGGATCCTACTTCAAAGCACGCGTCCTCGACCACGCGATATAAGTGTAGTTAACGCGGCCGGTCACCGTCCTCGCCGAGCCCGTCGCTTGCGACGAAGGGCTCGACGAGGAAATTAAGCCATAGACACAGCCCACTGAGTTTCTCGCCGGGTCTTCTAAGTGGGTCGCGTTTTCGATCCGGTGGTAGATTTTGCGAAGCACTGCTCTTGCTAGGGCCAGTGTTAGCAACACTTCCGGTTTGAGCCCCTTGAGCCCACCTACACGTTAGGGTGAAGCTGAAGTAGCGTCTCAAGGCTATCAGCATAGGTAGAAAAAAGTAGTTAATGCGGACGAAGTTGCTGGCTAAAGGTAATTGGTTAATATTTATCTGTTCCGAATGAAATATCTTTCAGTATGTGCTAATAGGATATAATTAGACAGGAAAAATCCCCCGCGATGAGGATAACCACATTTATTGAAATTAGTTACTTTATCAAACACATGGTGCATTCATATTCATTTTAATGTAATTCAGTCTACGTTTTGACGTAATTTACCATTACCCAAATAGCTTTACAAAATTATTAACGAAACATAAGCTTAAATTACCTTTGGAATAAGTTCTCAGTCGTTTTATATTAATATTTCATGAATCTCCAAGGTTTCCCTGTTCTCCGGGCAAAAGTAGGTTTACCCACACTAAAGAAAATCCAATTCGCCGTGTTGTGCACACGAACGCACACAGAGACGCTTGACTTGAGGGAAAAATAAAATTTCTCGCTAAGTTTATAATGGGAAAACTTTGAGAACCACTTAATTATGTTAATGTTTGAAACAAAATTTTAGAGGAGACATTTAAAAATGTCAATTATTTATTAACGATTAGCTCTGATACATAGTTTTTTGTGTTGTTATGAATTGATTTTGGCGTGATAGCATAACTAGTCGGATTGTTTTGGTAATGTGTACATCGCCTAATATTTATAATAGCAATCATTACATGTGTTCTTCACACGTGTTTCAAATTCATTTTTCAATAGGAAATTATGGTTCACATTGACCTTGATAGTTGATTGAAGTTGATACTTGTAGTGCAGATTTTCTCAAAAGGTGAAGGTGGATAGCCGATTCACAATAAACAATAGTTGACACTTGTAGTGCAGATTTTCTCAAAAGGTATACGATAGATTTGATAATTTGATAAGAATTCCACAACTTAAGTTACTACCTAGAATATTTTGCTTAGTAGGAAAATTCTTAAATTATTACTTATCGGAAACTAATCTAAGTTATGCCGGGTGTTGCGTAAAATACGCCACCGATATAGGAAGTCAACTGAAACAGCTTTCCTAGTCGAATAGAACAGAATTAGAAGAAATTTATTATAGAAATTGTTTTCAGAATTTTACTTTTGCTTTATATTTTTTTCTTACCAATCTTTTATTATCATTTTAATTGTAATTTTTTATTTTATTTTTATAAAGTTAATTTGATTCCATAGGTATAGATTACAGAAATGTTTTGACTATTTAACTATAAATAATAAAGAGCTTTGGTTGAATCTATTATTAGACCAACATCGATGTTTTGAGTTTGATTTCTAGAAATTCTAATTAAGTCAATGAAAAAAAGATAACTTTTTGTGGATAGCCGATTCACAATAAACAATAGTTGCTAAAATGTATTTTTCTTGATAAATTACAAAATTATGTTCAATCGAATTATTGAAGGGAATTCATAGCGGGTACTTTCGTGACAAGACTACATTAGACAAACATTTGAATAATGAGCTTGTTATAAAACGTGCCCGAGACGAAGTTATTTTAAAATATGTTTCGAAAAGAAAAAAAATCATGAAACATTACCTCATTTTCATTTTAATGAAAATATAATTTTCTTCCAAGGAGGTATATCCAAAGTTTACATCCGTCATTTTGCATGGGCCAACGGTCGAGTGGCGGAGGCAGGGGTGCAGGGGTGTCGACGCGGCGGGTGGAGCGGCGCCACCCCGCGACACCCCGGCCCCTTCGCGGGATCGATACGTCATTTGAGCTGGTCGCCATGGAGACCGCGAACGGTGCGGGGCGGCGCGGCGCCGCGGCTTCGGGATGGGTGCACGGCTCTCCGCGGAGCCCGCGACTCGCCGTGGAGACCGACTATCACTTCAGAAATATATTTCCTACATATACATTTCGTTAAAGTATACAAACATCATTAAAAGCCATGCTAGATTTTTTTATCACATTGAAAGCACCATTCTTCATACCTAAGCGCAATAAATAAGTACACTGAATGTATTTTATGAAGAGATAAAAAAATTGCTGGAAGTAATATTTCGATCCAGTTTGAAGGATAGAATAGCCGATATAACAATAAGCAAAATACGGACATGAAGTGTGTTGTTTTTAGGTTTCTGTTACCGCTTAACATTCGGTGGGTCGTGATCTCATTAGATTACGTAATAAAAGAGCCTTTGAAACTCGGTAAGGTTCAATTGACTTGGACACATTATTTTTATTATTCGAGAAAGTTGTCACATTAAACCGTTGAAAATAATTTATTTAGATACATTATAAAAAACAAAATTAAATCGTGGCAGAGGTAAATATCAACAAAAAGAAGATGCAAATAATGTTACATGACGTCACCACCATTATTATGCGGGTTTTCGAGAGAGATAGCCAGATCGTTTTGCTTCTTTCATAAAGAGGATTCCTTTTAGATGACATATTCTGTTGTACATAATTGACTTAAGAAGTTTGATTGTTGTTAGTGAAACTCAGATTACAAATTTAAAGAGAAGCAGTTTTCCTTTAACGTTTATTACGTTGTAAATTATCTTATGGAAAAGAAAAAAGTCAAAATAACATACACTAAGTATTAGCTGAAAAAGACTGAAAACCTTTTTTCGTTCGATCGTTTTTACGTAATAAAAAACTACAAATCAATGGTGATTCTATTTTTTTTTAAATTAAAAAGACTATCAAAGAAGTATAGAAAAAAAAAAAAAAGCGCGGGAAGCATAAAATTTGGCGGTCGTGTTTTTTATTTAAAAATTTTTTTTATTATCGTATAGTTGGATTAGGATAAGTTTGTACATATTTTTATATATATTTAATTTTTCTTTATTTAGTGTATTTAAGTTCGTCGTCGGGTAAGTCTTTTTGACCTTGTTTCGTAAAATGGACTCTTGCTTCTAATAGTTTTAATATTTTACAAGTAAATGACGAATGTGACTTATCGTCAGTGCCCGCAGTGGCGCATAATGTTGTTGTCGAGCATGACGATTCTACTGTAGATACCGATTACTCCGGACATCAAACATCTGTAAATCGCAAACGTGCATCTCGCAGAATTTGTAGACACTGCAATAGGAAAAGGAGCAAGTGTGACTCGAAAGGCAACACCGTCTGCCAGTGCCAATGTGAGGAAAGTGGTCCTAATAAAGCCTTAAAGATTAATAGCTCTGTTAATGATCCAGTGTCTACTAATATATTTCCTAATCATCCGACTCAAATGGAAAGTAATGATGTCACTCCTAGATTTATAGGAAGACATAAATATTGTGACTCGGATGCTGCCCCTTACGTCATTCATATTCAAAAACAAATACAGGCATCTAATGACAATACCATTTTGCACCCAATTTCTTTTGGCAAATTTTTGAAAAATTATTCTATTAAAAATATTGTTAATGGCAGTCTTAAGAGAATTGGTAGAAACAGGCTATCACTAACATTTGAAAATTTTAATGCGGCTAACAATTTCATGGATTTAGATATTTTAGAGAAGAATAAATATAGAGCATTCATTCCTACCTTTCAAGTTACTCGCATGGGTATCGTTAGAAATATTCCTACAGAATGGTCTGAAGAAGAAATAATTAATAATATCAGTGTTCCGTTAGGTTGCGGAAAAATCCTAAAAATTAGGAGATTAAGAAGAAAAATCACTGTAAATGATAATAAAACTTTTATTGACACAGAATCCGTGGTAATAACATTTGATGGACAGGTTTTACCTAAAAGAGTATATATGTGTTTTACATCATTACCAGTTGATTTATACATTTATCCTACAGTTCAATGTTTTAATTGCTGTAGATTCGGTCATGTTAGAGCTCAGTGTAGATCGAAACCGCGTTGTTTTAAATGTGGTCAAGATCATACAGGAGATTCTTGTAATGCAGAGGAGGAAAATGTTTCCTGTTGTCTTTGTAACGGCTTACACTTTGCTATAAATAAGAAATGTCCAGAATTTGAAAGACAAAGGGCCATAAAGCAGACAATGGCGAACAGTTGTGTGTCATACTTGGAAGCATGTAAACTTCATCCTCCAGTGTATAAATCGTATGCTGATGTTCTTTCTTCAATTCCATCGGATCGTAAGAATCATTCAACGTTTCATGAATCTATTGCCCCCAGCCCAGTAATTGCCAGTAAAAGTCCATCGTCATATAAAAAAACAGTTTTTATGAAACCTCGATCTCCCTTTAAAGGTGATAAAGGTTTTGATCAAAGGGCCCATAGGAATCTTACAAGAGATTACGATGCTCCATCTCCTTCTAATGGCTGTGCTTTAAAATTTAATGAAAATTCCGAATCTCCTGTGGCTGAAATAATTATTGCTCTTATTAATTTACTTGCTCCTAATAACGCTACACCGTCCAACGCAGCTGATATCATAAGACAAATTTTAAACAAAACATACAATGGCTCCACAAATAAAAAAGATGATTCAGTGGAACTGTCGAAGTATTCTAAGTAAAAAGTCTGATCTCATTCACTTAATAAATAAACACTCTCCAATCATAGTTTCTTTACAGGAAACATGGTTGAAAAGTATATATCCTTTCAAAATCAAAGGATATACCTGTATCCGTGAAGATCGTATTGACGGGTACAGTGGTGTTGCTCTTCTTGTAAATAGTGTTCTTAGCTTTAAACTTGTAGATATACCTGATCATAGTTTTGGTTTATCCATTATTGCGGTCATTGTAAATAATATATGTATAGTTAGTGTATATATTCCCCACCCTTCTGTAGAGATTTACAAAGAGTTTATAACTATTATTTTGAATCTTCCTAGACCAATCATAATAATGGGTGATTTTAATGCTCACCATCAAACATGGGGAAGCTCAATATCTAATGAATTTGGAGATATAATTCTTGATTTTGTTAATGAACAGAATTTGTGTATTTTAAATTCTGGAAGTCCAACTCGTAGAACTGGTCCTGATCAAATTGTTAGTGCTCCTGATATATCTATTTCCTCCCCATCTCTGGTGCCGTCTTTGTCCTGGAAAACATTAAAATTAAGTTATGGAAGTGACCACTATCCTATTATTATTTCAT
Organism: Bombyx mori; assembly: GCF_030269925.1. Taxonomy (NCBI): domain Eukaryota; kingdom Metazoa; phylum Arthropoda; class Insecta; order Lepidoptera; family Bombycidae; genus Bombyx; species Bombyx mori. The sequence continues at coordinate 8,272,254 of NC_085116.1, read as the reverse complement.
TTTCACACAATAACATAGTAATTAAGGATCATTCTAAACATAAGTCTACAATAAAGTACAATCTATCTCAAGTAACAGATGAGGATTGGAAAATGTTTCAATCGCGTTTGGATATTAAACTTGCCAACTGTGAAAATATTAATAACTTAGATTCCGATGCACAAGCAAAAATTTTAGCTTCTGCTTTTATAGAAACAGCTGATGAAGTTTTCCCTTCTAAAAGCCCTTCTGGTATTTTTATTCCTTCTCCTCCTTGGTGGGACCGGGAGTGCACTCAGGCGGTAAAGGAGAGAAAAGCAGCCGAATTATTATATTTAGAAGAAACTATTACAGAAAATTTTGATATTCTAACAGAAAGAATCAATAGTACTCGGAATCTTTTATTAAAAAAGAAACGAGAAGGTTTTAAAAAATTTTGTGCTTCGATTTGTCCTAATATCTCACCTTCTGAAGTATGGAACCAAATAAGAAGATTTAGATCTGCATATAAAGAAAATACAGTCAAAGACTTGCCTTATGATCTGGCTGACAAGTTTCTTGATAAATTAGCTCCCCCTTATGTTCCAGAAGAATGTTTAGTTCTTATCCCGTCTGTCCTTCCTTTCTCCTGTTCAGATCCAGTTTCAGATTTTGATTTACCTTTTTCATTTAATGAACTGAAGGGGGTAATCTCGAATCTTAAGGACTCTGCTCCAGGTGATGATAAGATTCCTTATTCTTTCTTTGTCCATTTGAGTGATTCTAGTCTCACATATTACCTCAACCTTATAAATTCTATGTTCATTACATGTGTTATCCCAGAGTCATGGAAAAAACAAATTATTTTACCCATTCTCAAACCGGGTAAATCTTCATCAGATGTATTGTCATACAGACCCATAGCTCTCTCATCTGTAATGTTGAAAATTTTAGAACATTTCATTAAAATTAGACTAGAATGGTTTGTGGAAAGTAACAGTTTACTCAGTGACAGTCAAAACGGATTTAGAAGGGGTAAAAGCACAATGGACAGTCTTGCTATCTTTATAGTGGATATTTTGGTAGCTTTCTCAAACTCTGAATCTATTGTAGCTGGATTTCTGGATATTTCCGCTGCATATGATAATGTACATATTCCTACACTGCTTTACAAATTACAGAAAATAAGGGTTCCTGTTAGACTTGCTAACTTGATTATTACTATATTGTCAAATCGAACTATCATTTTAAACTCTACCTCTTCAGATTCACAACAATCTAGAACTTTATGGAGAGGTCTTCCTCAAGGATCTGTGTTAAGTCCAATTTTATACAATATATACACTTGTGATTTGGAAGAGACCCTTGGAAATCAAGTAAAAATTCTTCAATATGCTGATGACCTCCTTATGTACACTTGCAATAAAGACATACATAAGGCTTGCTTATCCCTTAGGAATTCATTTCTAACTCTTAAATCTTGGTTAGATAATAATGGACTTTCCCTTTCTGCCTCCAAAAGTTCTATTGTTGTATTCTCTAGAAAACGTTCTCTTCCTCCAATTAGTATATTGTATGAGAATGAATTAATTTCTGTAAATAGTCATGTTAAATTTTTAGGTTTAATTTTAGATTCAAAATTGAATGGAATTCAACATTGTAATTACATTACAAACAAGTGTTTGATTAATATGAATATCTTACGTTCTCTTGCTGGTGTATGGTGGGGTGCCCACCCATTCAATTTAAAACTTTTATATAATGCCATAGTAAGATCAGTTTTAGATTATGGTACTTTTTTACTTCAACCAGGGGATGTGAATGCTTTCAAAAAACTAGACACTATACAGTCTAAATCACTCAGAATTATCACTGGAGCCATGAAATCTAGTCCTGTTACAGCATTACAGGTAGAATGTGTTGATCCTCCTCTTCATTTGAGACGTCAATATTTATCTGATAAATTCGTTTTCAAATCCCTACAAATTCAAAATAATCACATTATTACCAAACTTAAAACTTTAAATGAACTCATAGAATACTCTTCATTTTGGAAACATAAACAGTTACCATGTTTAATAATTAGCTACAGAAAATATTTGTCTATTCAAACTCCAACTAATCACTCTCATATTTTCCCTCTATTTTGTGTAAACTATATGGCATTGATTTTAAAACCGGATATTCATCTTGACATGGGTATTTCTAAGTATCAACCCCAACCAAATACTAACTTTAATTTTGTAATAGACCAAGACTGGAATGACTATAACCATATATATACAGATGCTTCCAAACACCCTCAAGGTTGTGTTGGTGTAGGAGTCTACCATTCGCAATCAAAAATAGTTGAAAAGATAAAATTACCATCTGAAACATCAGTGTTCACTGGTGAATGTTTTGGAATATACAAGGCCATAGAATACATTTTGATATTCAAACTAAAGAAAACTTTAATACTAACCGATTCAAAGAGTGCTTTACAGGCTCTTGCAAAATTTCCTTTTAAATCTCAACCGATTTACCCTATTCTCTTAGACTGTAGAAACCTGTTAATGAAATGTATGGATCAAAATCTTACAGTATCATTTGTATGGATACCTAGCCATTGCGGAATTAAAGGAAATGAAATAGTTGATAGAATTGCAAACGAGGCTATCAATTGTGGTGATATTTATTATTTCAAAAATTATAGTCATGATTTAGTTAGCCTCCCTAAAACATATTTGAATAATGCTTGGAGTGCACAGTGGTATAATGGCGTTAAAGCAAAATATTACCGAAGGGTACAACCAACCATTCCTTCCAAACCATGGTTCTACAAATATAATTTTAAACGCCACGAGACTTCCAGTTTGATACGGATGAGATTAGGCCACACGTGTAGTCCGGCACATCTAGCGACGATCGGAGTGCTGGATAGCAGTAAGTGTGAATGCGGTGCGGACATTGGCGATTTAAATCACATTATTCTTTCATGTCCCCTTTTTGACCATTCACTTCTTTATAGTTCTTTATCATCACTTAGTATTCCTTTTCCTATATCTGTACCTTATTTATTACATACAGTAGACCCAGTTATTTATAAAATTATTATCTTATTCCTCAACAGTTTTAACCTAAAATTATAATTATATATATTATTTATTCTTCCTAATTATATTAATCCTAATCCAATTTTCCTGCCTAAACCTTATCTAACTTATATTTTCTGATTTGATTTTTGCTTCCTAACCTTTATTTTGAAAGTGGCAAATAACACTTGGTGTTGGGTCCAAAAAGAAAAAAAAAAAAAAAAAAAAAAAAAAAAGAAGTATAATGTATTTACTCGAATACCGAAGTATGGGAACACTCGTATACATATTTTGTCTAATAAATGTCTATTTCTTGGGCACGCTCTACAGTCTAAGCCTTTTGACGGACTTCGAATACCTAATTAGATTCGTCTCACATGTGAGAGTGACGTATATTATTGCTATTTGTTGTCTGCAATATGATTCTACATATTGCAGACAACAACATTTTTTTATGTAGTATTATCTATTATTCGTTAGGTATAATCTGTAACGTTAGTTATTGAATTATTGTTTTCTTTAAATTTTTTGCATTTTTATAATTTATGATTTTTCTAATTCCAGCTAAAATTGCACAGCTCTTGTAACGAGAAGTAATTACTAAATCTAGAGAGATGATCGTTTTTGGGTTTGATTTAAACTGGTTTAATACGTTCTGGGCTCCCCACGTCTAGCTGCCATCCAATCTAGACATTAGGAAGCTCGAGTAAGCAAAAAAAAAACAAATTTCAGAAGAAAATTAATTTATTCAAAAATTTTAAACTGAATCTAATTCTATTTGAATTTGCTCCTTGAGGATCGATGTCATTTCAAGTTCTGACAAATTTTTGATGACGACAATTTGACGGCCATCGTATCATTAAGCGTTTCCAAAAAGAACGGTATGTTCTAAATTCAATTACATTATTACTACACTTTATTAACAGTTAAATTTCAAATTTTATTGTATACAATTGTGAAACGAGTCTGTAGTTCAGTAAGCTCTACTTAAAATTTAAATTATGGTACATATTGAATTAAAGTACTAAAATTGGAAAAACATGAACCTATAAATTTATGAGACGCATTTATTAACTTCGTTTGGCTATTTATTATACACTCAGTGATAATCGTACTTAAAGATTAAACTCCAGTCGCACGTCGGATACGACACACATTTTATTTAACCGACTTTAACAGAGAGATACGCAATTCGGACCGTGTTTCTGGAAAAGTAACAGTTAGGTTTTGAACGCAAAAAATATTTTTTAATTTTGTGCCCTTATAAATAAATAAATAAATAAAACGCTTGCATACACGAAACAAATATTAATCAAAATGAGTCTGAATATTGAGCTTGTACGTTTTCCTACATATTGCACATTTTTATGTAGGTAATTCTCGTAAGTACATTGTAAATGTGAAAGTATATTTTTTTTTATTTCATCGTCTTTCACGTAGCTGCAGAGCAAGTCTTCGATATTGTTTTTGCTAAGTGATAGTACTTTTTATTCTGAAATAAATACCCGTGTTTCATGATATTTATTTATTAAGAGACGGTGAAGCGGCATCTCGCCCCTTTTAATTTGCGATGGTCATTTCTTAGAACTATTAAATCCAATTTAAAAACAAGATTTTAAATCGTTAGGATAGACAATTTAGCTGACAACACTCTTTTGAAAATTCCTCGTAGTTTCAGATGCACATGTATAGACTTGACTTCTGTTAGTATTTTTACTATTATTCATATTATGTTTCTTGGCCCACCACGTCGACTTAAGGAATTCAATCTGAACACATTATTAGCTGTTTGTTTCATGTTACAGATTCCACGACTCATTGGGCACTTGTTACCGGTGACCCACGTCATTTCGGATCCTCGCGATTCACTAACGGTGCTTTTAGGTACCTCAAGTACCGGTCATGGTTCTCGTCGAGCCCGTCACTTGCGACGAAGGGCTGGGCAAGTAAATTAACCCATAGATACAGCTCACTTAGTTTTTCGCCGGATCTTCTCAGTGGGTCGCGATTCCGATGCGGTGGTAAATTTTGCGAAGCACTGTTCTTGCTAGGGTTAGTGTTAGTAACGTCGTCAGATTTGGGCCCCGTGAGCTCACCTAGTCGCCCGGAGAATCTAGTTTAACCTCTCGAGGCTACCAGAATAGGTAGGAAAAAAAAACCGGTGCCCAAAGACACAGCACGTGAACTGTCGCCGCTCACCTTGACACACATAAGTTCTAAGTGTGAGTTACATTGATATAGCGGTTATTTTGCTTTTAAAAATTAGCAAAATGGTGGTGCCCCTATCCATGCGAAGCTACAATATGGTTTACCAATAGTGCCGAAGACTGAACTTTATCGTTCTTGTTGAACCCGTCGCTTGCGACGAAGGGCTCGGCGAGTAAATTAAGCCATAGACACTGCCCACTGAGTTTCTCGCCGGATATTCTCAGTGGGTCGCGTTTCCGATCCGGAGATAGATTCTTCTAGGGTTCGTGTTAGCAACGTCATCAGATTTGGGCTCCGTGAGCTCACCTACTAGCCCGGTGATACTGATATGATCTCTCTAGACCATCAGATTAGGTAGGAGTAGAGGAAGATAGGTAGAACATCAAGGTTAGGAATAATAGGATATTTTTGATATATATAATAATAGGTCTTTCTTTACCTATGAAGTTGCCGTCTTACAAAATTGGTAATTTGAAATGTACCTAATTATGTACCTATGGCTGGCAATGAATTTCAAATTAAAATTACATAATTTTATTTCAAAAATATGGAATTCTGTTTTTAAGTTCAGTCATTTCTATATTGATTAGAGTTTTGTTTTGACTAAATTTGTATCTTTTTCATCAATATGGACACGATAAAAACACCATTAATTATGGAATACGAGTTCCGTCTCGATAGCAATGCCGCAGAAACGACTCACAACAGTAATGACGTGTACGGAGTAAACAGTACAAACAGACGCACAACTCATTTATTGGTTTGAAGTCTTTTTACATGGAAATTTTAAACTAAAAAATGAACCCAGCTATCGCCCGAAAACTAAAGTCAACAACCACAAAATAAAAGCGATACTGCAAGCTGATGATACTCATTCTATCGCTGAGTTAGCAATAGAATGTTTCAACGTTAGCATGAAAACAATATTGGCCCATTTGCGTTTATTTTTATTGCCCTAGTACGCAGACGAGCGTACGGCCCACCTGATCGTGAGTGGTTACCGTCGTTCATGGACTTCTGCAACGTCAGGGGCAGGCACAAGTCGCTGCCTTCCGTTAGCTGCCTTCAGCTGCCTCAACTTAGCATAGTAAAAAAACCTGATTACTTGAAAAATTGTCTGTTGTGCCGTATGAGTTCCAGTGTTGTCGTGTAGAAGCAGCAAGGACGAGCGATTAAGGCTGGTCAGAGATTCACGAGCCTCTCCCGCACTGTCTCCTGTTCCTCACTGTACGTATCCGCAGTTGTGCTGGTGCTATTTAGTAAGAAGCTGTAATGTATTATACCGGCACTAGACCACCAAACAGTGACCATGACATTTTTAGGGGTAACTTTTAGTTTGGGAATTGCCTTGCTGAACCAAGATCTAAATAACACGATGACCGCTTGAACGATACTGGTAATTTCTATTTATTCATTTTTAGATTCCTTTTTTTTTGTGTGCTGAGTAAGCAAAAGACTTTCACGGCCGTCGTATTGCTTTAAGCTGTCACCGGAGCGGCTAATTCTCAACGCATGAGGTCGAAGTTTCCATTGCATTGTTTAAAATAAAACTAAAACACCAGTTAACTAAAACAAAATATCATCACGCGCAATCTTTGTTTTCATGTTCAAGGTTTTCAAACAAAGCTAAGTTTATAAAACCTTTTTACATTTGGTCCTTATGTCTGCTTATTATATTCCACAATACAATCTACAAATATACAAACTTTCAAATACGAGTATTTGCTTATACAAACAAGAAAGTTAGCGAACAATATAAAAGTAATGGGGAGAGTGAAATAGTAGTAAGAGCCTTAGCAAGTGCGAGCGAGAAGAGACTATTCAAATTGAGGGTACATATTTCTACATAGGTAACAAATAGCTTGTCGAGATTAGTATGGATGTACCTAGGAGGCAATTTTTAAAGTTCGTAGCGATTTATGATGTGCGCGTTAAATTTTATAAATACAAATTAAAAGACAGCCTGTATTGATAATTCTGTTTAAAATGCATTAATATTTTCTATAACAATTTGTAGTTTATGTTGAACCCCCTTTTTACTGGTGATAGGGTGTATGGTAAGCCCGCACGGGTAGGTGCCAACTTCATGTCTATATCTGCAGCGAAGCAGTGATTTGTTCTCGTTTGAATGGTGAGACAGTCGTTATAAGTAAAATAAGTTGACCTCATGTCTCGGGATAGGTACATTATGTTGTCTACGGTTATGGTACCTAATGGCTTTACACCAGGTGGGACGTGAGCACGATCATCCGTGTGTGCACTGAAAACAAAAATTAAAGTGAAACTTAAATAGTTTAATGATGAATATATGAAAACATTAAAATGTGTCCCCGAAAAATGGTAATTCCACATTATGGTTATTGAACAAAAAGAAAAGTTGACGAGAGTTGTAGGAGCAACTTTAAGAACGGGTGGGTACCTATTTAAACTGTTTGTATATTCACATTCTTAGGATACTTTTTTTTTTAATTTTTAATTGTTTTTGTTTGTCAAACAAAATTAATATACGGGACACGAATAAATTATTCGAAATTCTATTTTCATAAGTCATCGATACAGTAATGGAAGCTTCGAGTGACTCATTTTTCGGTATTTTTTTGCCTTTCTGCGGTACGCTATTAAATTTAAGCCCAAAAGATTAACAGGGTCCTAATTATGAACCATAGAAATTAATCAGGAATAAGAATTGTTTTCCTGAATTTTATATATTTTACTAGATAACAAGCTATCTTTCCATGATGGTAATTTCCACAAAACGATTTTAAAGTTGAACTAAAACATTAATTCCAATATAAAACAATACACGCTATAGTACAATGACCCTTAATTTAATCATAGACTATCAAACTAGTGTTCTTGTTAAGGGCAGACCGTATCAGAGTTTTCCCCTGTATCGTAATATAGTTATGAATTACAAAATGCTGTAAAAACAATTTGCAATCGTTTTCGAATAACCTCCTTGACAAACGGCCAGATTCGATAGCCCGTTACTGAAGACTGCGTGGACTGTTAGATCTTGTTCTTACGGATTTTAACTGATTCGGAATCGAGGACCTGAAAAGCCTAAGTGATTTCCTCTTTATTGGTCTAGATAGGCAAGTGAGTGCTCATTAACCTAAAAACCTAAAAACCTAACCTAAAAACTCGTAAATCATTACTGCTTCGCGGCATATGGGTATAGACTGGATAGTTCACGATACATCCCAATTGTGAACCGATAGTGATTTTTATTGATACCTATTTTATATGGGTATTAAGTTTTAATGACAGCTTTTGATTTCGTCCGATCATTGTTTACTCATATTTATTAAGAAAATTATAGGTGCAATCATTTGACATTTTGAATTACAAGTATTTACTTGCCACATAGCGAAATGTAAAATTTACAGTGTTTGAAAGTTTAAGATTTGTAGATATTTATATTTCCTTTACTTTACTTGTTTTAGAATAAAGTATATTTATAGGGTAGATAAGAGATATTATGCGTTTTAATTTATTTTAAAATTACGGTTTATTGCGAGAAATGTCTTCGGAGTAGTTTTCTTTTTGCGATTTTAATTTTTATTAATCACTAGTTTTATAAACTGTTTTCATTATCGGGTACGTTACTAATATACCTTATAACACAGTAGCACCGTAGCACAATATCTAATATGTATGTAATGCATAGTCTGGACATAAATACTTTCGCCTTATCGTTGCCGCCGCTTCGCCTTATCGTTGCCGCCGCTGACTACTCCCCGAATCCTGATCACGCAGGAGCCAGTCACCGTCGACGCCCTAGACACGTCCTTACGGATCCATCAGATCCAATAACCTTTGCACTAGACGCCTTCAGCTCTAGGAGCAGGCTTAGGGACCTCGGTAACCGTACTCGTCGAACTCGACAAAGAGTTCACCGTGCAACCTAACCCATGAATCAGCCCGCTGAGTTTCTCGCCGGATCTTCTCAGCGGGTCGCGATTCCGATCCGGTAGTAGATTCATTCGCGAAACAATTGCTCTTGAGTTGTTAGGTCTCCTTCGGAGGCGCTCGGGCAGTTGTTAGCAAATCCCACCCCTCTTGGCTGAGCCTTTGCTCGCCCACCTGTCCTGGTGAAACTGGAAAGGCCTTCGGGACACCAGTAAACTTTCAATCATAAAAAAAAACATAAATACTGCTATGAAAATTAAAAATAACCAAAAAAAATCTACTTTTAACCTGAAATGAATACTAAATAAATAATTTTTATTGTATTTTTGTACTGGACTATGGACAGGTAAAGTAATGTGTTCGGTTGTGATAAAAAAAGATCTAGTCAACTAGGTAAGTAGGATTCGCACTAAAAAGGCAACGGAGCAATGAAAGAAAAAATCCGAAGAAATCGTCTATGAAGCTGGTCATTTGAGCGTGTTCTGGACATATTACTTAGGGAAATAAATATTATGAAGGGACCCTTAACAATGTTGTGTATATGTTTTTACTGGTGGTAGGACCTCTTGTGAGTCCGCGCGGGTAGGTACCACCGCCCTGCCTATTTCTGCCGTGAAGCAGTAATGCGTTTCGGTTTGAAGGGTTGGGCAGCCGTTGTAACTATACTGAGATCATAGAACTTATATCAAATCTAACTTATATCAGGTAAAATCAAAACAACTTAGACAGCAGACAGGAACGTCACAGAAAAGAAATACCGACGTGAAATGTTTTTTTTTACATTTCAATAATTGGAACGATCGAGTTTATGCTTTAAGTATTAATGAGCATGAGAGAAGATTTAAAATAAGTTTGTAGGGTGCAACGTGGGGATTATCTGGTTTCATTGATGTTTTGGTAGGGTGGTAGCTATCAAGGATTGATTGCGTTATATTTATCTGAAAAACATCAAAATATTCATCCGTTCTGGGTGTGCCTCTCAACAACAACATGTTCTATAATCAAGAATGAACCTTTTGGCAAGATGTGAAGTTTGTCATTTTGACCACTGTTGCCATTTCTTCTAAGCGTGATCGTCTTCTTATTAACTGCATTCGATTTTTTATTAATCTTGGTACATATTACTACTATCGAACTCAGCTGACGACTGACGACTCCTCACCTTTTACTTGTGATTACCCACCTTAATTTCTGTATATGTAAATTCCTACTTTCGATAACTTCACTTCAGCCACGAGTGGGCCTTTCGTTCCCTTAATAACCCACTAATCGTTGTCCCACACACAGTTCTAGGTTTGTTCGTAAATATTTTTCATATAGTTTGCTATGGAATGCGCATCCTCTCGAGATTAGGGTCATTCGGTGCGTGTTCAAGTTAAGGGCTGGGCGAATACTGTTAGAAAAATTAGCGGAATTATCTCGAATAGATCTATAATTTTTAATCAGTGTAGATTTTTTACGCGTATTTTTATTGTTTTTTTATCTTAAAATTATATCTTTAAGTGTATGTCTTGTATTCGTTCTGTATGTATATACCTACATGAATTTTGTGCATACGTACACACGTGTTTTGTCTTCAATTTGTTCCTTCCACATATTTTGAAATAGTTCACTTCCGTTTTTAATTGAAGGAATTGACAATGTTTCAAGGCTCTTGTTATTATATTAATTATGAGCTCAACACTTAACACTATGTTATCGTATGGTAAAGATCATAATTTTTTATTGGTTCTAAAGCCGTATAATATAATTATGTAAAATATACATTTAGAATTTGAAAATGCATCTAGCGACATCTTTCGTCAGATACTCTTAGCACTGTGTTTATATACAAAATGGAGTGTGAAAGTAGTACTTACAACTGATGGTAGATGGCGTTACCACTGTACTTAAAAGATTTATCAATAAAAAACTTCTGTTGAAATTACTAGTCAATAGACTTATATTATAAAATATAAAACATAATTATCTTACTTTTAATTACAAAATGAGTCTTACACATGTAGGAGTTAATTTTCGGTTACTGGCCGCTTGGACGCCTAATTAGAAACAAAAAGCATCCATTGCTCGTTCTTTTTTTGAAATTAGAAAATAGCATTTCTTTCCTGGCTTTCTCTATTATTTTAGCGGCAATTCAAAATTTAATCTGAATTTTATTTTGTTCAAAATGGGCAACAATAAAAGTTGTGACGGGTCAACTAGGCAAACTAGGCAAATAATTGTTAATATACATAGAGATTATAAATGGGCGTACATAAGAATGGCTGAGAATTTAAATTGTTCTGTTAAGAAAGTTTTTAGTGCAATTGATCATTATAAAACACATGGAACTGTTGAAAATGTTCTTAGAAAGGCTCGGCCAAGAAAAACCTCTCCCAGAGAAGATACGCTAATCGTTCGTGTTGCTAAAAAAGACCCAATTAAAGGCTCCAACCAGATTAAAAATGAAGTTTTTTCGCCTTATGACCCGAGAAACATCTCGTCAAGACCGATACGCCAAAGATTAGTGGAAGCTAAATTGTTTGGCAGAGCCTCTCGAAAGATACCGCTTCTTACCAAGCAACACCGAGAGAAGGGATTATTATTCGTTAAAAAATATGATTGGACAGTACGAGAATGGAAAAAAGTCTTATCTTCAGATGAAACAAAAATAAATATGGTAAATTCCGATGGAAAGCGCTATGTCTAACGTCCTCTAAAGAATGCTTTTAATTATAAATACACAAGCATGGTGGCGGTAACATTAAAATTTGCAGGTGTTTTTCCGGATGTGGTGTTGGACCTGTTCGGAAGATTTAATGGACAATAGATCAATGGAAATATAAAAAATATCTTAGAGCACACAATGATTCCCTACTCGGACGATTATTTGCCTGTAACCTGGATCTTTCAGGATGATAATGACCCTAAACACGGCCAATAGCGTCAAATGTTTCCTTAGCGAACAGCATATCGTCTTCTCGCATTAAAACTGTATAATCTCAAAACTTACCAATTTTACAGGAGAGTGTTTTAAAGGTTTAACATGTGATATTTTTAATAATAATCATCTTTGCAATATTTATTTATTATTTTTTACCAGTTACATTATCTGTCTTTTAAAGTAAGATAAAATTAAGCATTAATTTTGTTAATAGTAGTCAAAACATAGGTAAATAAAAAAAATAAAAAATAAACTACGCTCTTTTGACAATATTTATGAGAAAAAAACTGGTAATACCAAATTATTCCGCATGTTAACTCAATTTCGAATATTTTTGGAAATTGTACACTTTTAATGCGAAAAGACGATATATCTATTTTAGACTGGCAAGCACATAGTCCGGATTTAAACTCAATAGAAAATCTCTGGTATATTGTTAAAAATAAAGTCTCAAACAAACGTAACACCAGTCAAAACGAACTATATGAAGCATTTGTTGGAGCATGGAATTCAAGCTTTCATACTTCAGTGGGAATTCAATCCCCCTAGAAAAACGATTGAAATTGATTGAGTCAATACCACGTTGTTAGAGTGTTGTTATTGAAAATATGGGATATGCCACTAAATAATAATTATAGCTATTGGTAGACTATGTATAAAACTAATAAGTAATTCTTAAATATATATTTTTTTATACTTTTTTGTTGTTGTTTCTAATAAGTTGACCATTATTGTTCATACCTTAAAACTGATTTACATATTTGTCCGTTATGTAATGTTGAAACTGCACTTGTGTAGTGGGATTTATATTGTTTTTCTAATAAATGATAAATCGTTGAACATATTGTTGTCCTATTAATTTTTTAATTTCAAAATAAAAACGATTGCGGTGAAGTATCTTACATAATGTCAAGGACTGTTGGTAGTATTTCTAATTATACGACCACCGCTGCATATATAAATACTGAAAAAGTCATCTCTATTATATTTGTTACTACATTTTCTATAAATGCAGTCATACCACGAATTAATATTATAGTGTATTTATCTGTAGTCAAGAGGACAGACAATAGATAATTTAATTTCAGTAAATATGTAAGTACTTCTATGGACCTACTTATAACAGATTAGTTAGGTATTAATCTATTAGTCGACTAATGTTTGGTATAAATATAATTCCAGTGCTACTTGGTTATTTGTAATTTAATAAAACAACAATAATCCAACGACTGCAGAAAGCTTACACATGTCGTTTTGTCAAGTTTTTAATTGAAATTAAAAACAGGGTTTGTTCCATGCATATGTTTTATGTGGATGCTGACTGCTGAGTAATGTACTGAAAAGGGCCACGTCGTATATGTCTTTCGTATGTTATAGCCGTAAGTAGACTGACTATTCGCTACGAGTATATTGGTCTTATATGAATTTGAATGATAAATGTACATATGAGACTAGGAAAATTTTGAGCGAAATTAAAATGATTACTGTGCCTTTTTAAAGGGGGAACATAGACAATAGAGCTAGTTAATTTGATTTCAATCAAAGTAATTTTTTGCAGTAAAAGTTGTTTTAGAAAAAAAAAAAGAAAACTTAGATATTTAAAGCTTGTAAAAACGTCACGCATTGATATGAATGTTGTTGATCGTAAGAAAAACGTAGACTTCTTGAAACTACTTGCGCGTCATCTGCCCAAGGGCGGATCCAGGGGGGGGGTCATGGGGGTCATGACCCCCCCCTGAGCTGGTTCCAGGACCTAGGTGGACCACATATTGAACATAATGATTTAAGGACACAATACTTAGACTGGCCATAAATACTGTTACAATTAAAAATAAACAAAATACATTTGTATTACATTTGAATTTGGAATCTGTCATTTTTATATGATTGCTCATTGAGTTTTCTCATTTTGGCGCCAATACATTGTACAATATTTTGCGATATTAAAATGGAGTTGGGTGATAAAGAAAACCGAATCGCTATGATTGCATTACGCAAAGTAGGTATGGAGCCAAATGCAATTTTTAAAACTCTCCATACGCTTGGTATTAGTAAAATGTTTGTGTACCGGGCTATTAATAGGTGCAATGAGACCTCCTCTGTTTGTGACAGAAAAATATCTGGCCGTCCACGTAGTGTTCGTACGAAAAAGGTGGCCAAAGCAGTAAGGGAAATAATTCGAAGAAATCCTGTCCGAAAGCAAAAGATTTTATCTCGGGAGATGAAGATAGCACCTAGAACCATGTCGCGTATTTTAAAAGAGACTTAAGACTTGCAGCCTATAAGAGACCTAGTGGTCATTTCTTAACTGATAATTTAAAAGAGAATGGGGGGTAAAATCGAAACAACTACTGAAGTGGTACGCAAAGGGAGGTCATAGAAAAATTTTGTTTACGGATGAGAATTTTTTTACAATTGAGCAACATTTTAACAAACAAAATGACCGTATTTATGCTCAAAGCTCTAAGGAAGCTTCCCAATTAGTCGACAGAGTGCAACGTGGGCACTATCCGATTTCAGTGATGGTTTGGTGGGGTATTAGCTATGAAGGAGTGACTGAGCCATACTTTTGTGAAAAAGGTATCAAAACATCGGCACAAGTGTATCAAGATACGATTCTTGAGAAGGTAGTGAAGCCCCTTAACTACACCATGTTCAATAATCAAGAATGGTCCTTCCAGCAAGAGTCGGCGCCAGGTCATAAAGCTCGGTCTACGCAGTCTTGGTTGGAAACGAACGTTTCGGACTTCATCAGAGCTGAAGACTGACCGTCGTCTAGTCCCGATCTTAATCCGCTGGATTATGATTTATGGTCAGTTTTAGAGAGTACGGCTTTCTCTAAACGCCATGATAATTTGGAGTCCCTAAAACAATCCGCACGATTAGCAGTGAAAAATTTTCCCATGGAAAGAGTGCGTGCTTCTATTGATAACTGGCCTCGACGTTTAAAGGACTGTATTGCAGCCAATGGAGACCACTTCGAATAAGCTTTTTATACTTTAAATTGTTTTATATTTATGTATTAAACTAACACACTGTAAAAGTAATAAATGTTATTTGCAATAGAATTTTTTTTTCCTTTGTCTCAGTATTTATGGCAAGACTAGGTATATTATTGC
Source organism: Bombyx mori (assembly GCF_030269925.1). NCBI lineage: Eukaryota > Metazoa > Arthropoda > Insecta > Lepidoptera > Bombycidae > Bombyx > Bombyx mori. Next base: position 8,257,060 of record NC_085116.1, on the reverse strand, counting down.
TCCTTATATTGCTCCTTAATTAATTTAATATAATATAATAACTTTGTATGATGGCAAATGTTTGGGAACGAACGCATCGAAAATTTGAATTTTACCGCGCCACACTCGCGCGCGCTTGTCGACTACGTAACGTCTAGCTAGGCCTAATCTCAAATTGAATCCTAACCTCAATCGGAATCGGAACGACTAAACTTCAACATAAATCATAACATAGTTCTAAGTTAAAAAACTAAAATTTATTTATACCTTTAATGTGTTTATAATAAAATACCTACTTTTTACTTGTATCTATTGTTATCAAAATTAAATTATAAGTTCTTGACTTGACCATGACTATGTGACCCCCTCCTGGCACCAAAGCTGGATCCGCCCTTGCATCTGCCTATCTTAAAGGTTTTATATTTGTTTATGTAGATGTGAAAGTATTGACCAAAGGACGTTGAAAGAATTTGTTTTTGGGATGGAAGGATGTATTGTGGCTCGAAGGACTTTCTCGCTTCGCCAGGACGAGGGCGCAATTACGGAATCAATTAAGAGGGGTCGAATTTGTTAACAGCTGCTCGGGCGCCTCCGAAGGTGACTTCTAAGACGATCCAGCCAGAAACTGAGTGAAGTGGTGTTATGGGCTAGGTTTCACCTACGATTTGACGGATTCTACGAATACGATGACTTATAATACCTCAAAGCGTAGTAACACTTAGAGTGGATCGGGTCGAAGGAAAGACAATCTTGGTATACTTGTTCAATAACTAGGCCATGTGCTCCCTCTAATACCGTTCTGTTGAATCACCGTGCGTTTCAGATATCATTTTCCCTACTGGATTTTGTATGAACTGTCTTAGCGGTACGTGAACGCAATTATTATAATTTTTATGCCGGTAAGAGTAGCGCCATCTATCGCCGAATAGCCGAACGAATATCTAAGGATCTAGTAACATCTAGAACGCTCGAGAAGTACAACGCCATCTATTTTCAGATAGTAGAAACACACATCGAAAATACTCGACTTGTGAGGACTATTCTCGACGATTCTAGGGATATCGTATCGACTATAAAAGCGTTGTATGGCACGCAGTCAGTTAGTAATCGGAACTACTCGAAGCGAAACAGGGAACGGATCGGAAGCGGAAGAAGCGAATTAAGAATTTTAAAGTGTTTGTGAAGTGTTTTAAGTGTTCTAAGTGCTAATACAGTGTTAACTTATAATTCGGTAGAATTTTATTTATCTCGAACTCCAGCGCGTAACATTATTTTTCAGACCAGTAGGCTTAGTGCGAGTTTCAAAAATCGAATCGAATGACTCGCATCGAGTGTACGCTCTTCACGGTGAAACGTGCGGAGCTCTGAGTGCGAGTTACTCGATTTGCAGGACGTTTATTCATCTTGAGAAGCAATAATTTTTTCTTTTATATTGGTAGCACGCAAGGTTTTTTTTAAGGCGTTTAATTGAAATGCCAAGCTTTCTAACGATATTTATAATTAGTCGAGTAATGGGTAATGTACCTATGCTTAGTGCGAGTTTTTTTTAATTACTCCATCGATGTTAATGTTATGTTTAATTTGTGTGAGGTTGTATCAGTGCCACCTAGTGGTAAGCTTATGAATCTCATTTTGTAGGAGAGAGAAGGTTTGTTTATGTTGCTGTCTCATGTATCGAATAGCTTTACCGAAGTGAGGCTCTCGATTATTGTATGTGCGAGTGCGAGTTGCAAATTAATGGATTTTGAGAGTATTTCTTCACTTTCAAGCAAGTTAAGTAGTCACTAAAAATTTTACCGTGAAACCAATACAATATCAAGATTTTTTCTTTCGTTTTTAATAATAATGTTGTTTTTTAAGGTTTTATCTATTCTAATGGTTTATACACATATATTTTTTCGGTTAGAAAATTTTATAGACGTCTAGCTAGTTGTAAATACATATTTATTCTTTGCTTTTTCATTTAATTCTTATTAAATCATTGCTTTTTTTTTAAAGAGTTGTTTGATGGCGGCGCTCACGTTGTGCTCGGTATCTGCTTGTGCTTACCACTATAGGTGGGCCTAGAGCTCGTTTACGAATATTGAATCCAAAACAATGTATGGCGATCTCGTGGTATGTGGAAAACATAAGCATTTTATTCTTTCTTTAAAGGCGCGCCGACGCGAAGTCTAGCACCAACTGTTTATCTGTTATTCTATGTACGCATTCACGGACGATTCTTAACGATGAGCGAATGTCTTGTAGGGAAAATTAAGCCCTCAACGTATGTACCTGTATATATAGGTTTTAATGTGGGTCACTCGCCGAGACTGCTGTTGGATGGCTCTCCGCGTCGCCAGAGAGCATCGACCCCACGCGTCAACTGATCTTAATTTTATAAATACGTGTAACGGCCCAATACTAATATTGATTCTACTATTATTTTTAGATCGTTCATGCATATCTATGCAAATAATGTGTATTAAACAAAGTGTGTGTTAAAATATACTACTATATTTAAAAAAAGAAACTAATATTTTGAAGTTTTTAGTATTTTGCATGTAAGCTTAAATGGTAATAGAGTTTAAATTTTGAAATTGTGGTTCTATTGTAATATGTACTTCGAATTGACATAGAACCTTCATGGTTTGAGATTTTTGAGTAAAACTTTTTTCAAATGGTACCTATGAGGTTCTTCTTTTAAAAAATGTGCAACATTCGACTATCGACTTTCAGTTGTTTTTTTCATTTAGCTTAGACAATAAAGATGGATATGTACTTCGAAAATTCGAGTGATTTTTGAATACGAGTTCCAACGCGGAATTAATGCTGCAGAAACAGCTCGCAATATTAATGTTGCATTTGGAGAAGGGACTGCTAATGAAAGCACCGTGCGATTTTGGTTTAAACGCTTTTGTGACAGAAATTTTGATGTGAAGAACGAACCACGTGAAAGACGCCCACACATGCAATAATTTGAAAGAGATGGTGGAAGCCGATCCGAGCCAAACTACCCAGGAATTAGCGGCATTGTTTAACGAATATGAAGTCGTCGTGGCTTAAAGGATAAGACGTCCAGTGCATTCGTGTTGAAGCGATGCACCAGTGTTAGAATCCCAAACGGGTACCAATTTTTCTAATGAAATACGTACTTAACAAATGTTCACGATCTATTCCAATTTCCCAATTTTATACTTTAACCGCTTTTTTTTTTGGTCAGGAGGAAATCGCCTGACTTCCGCCCTCCATCCCCTCCATCCTCCTGACGAGCGTGTGCTCCACCGTGTCCAAGTCGCAACCCTAAAGGTGGCACTCTGCAGTCGGCTCAGCTCCGTTCCGGTGCAGGAACTCACCGAAGCAACCATGCCCAGTGAGCACCTGTGTGAGCCGGAAAGTGAGGCGTCCTCTGTCACGATTCACCCAATTCACAAGAACCGGGCGAATCGCCTCGACGGTCCTACGACCAGCCGAAGGATCGGCCAGCCGTCTGGACCATGACTCCAGCACGGACCGCCGAGATTGGGCCCGCCGCGCTCTGACTACACTGGGCACTTTAACCCCTAATATTATTATTAGATTAGGTAGAACATGATAGAATTACTACAATTATTTGAATTACTTTGCGAAAGGAATATACATTTTCACTTGGTCGTACTGTAATTGTTTGTATTCATTAATTATTATTATTAAGGAGAGGAATTTTAGAATGTAAATGTAAATGGTTTACGCATAGGGAATAATTTATGTTTTTTAGCAGGATTAATGGAAGGGTTAAGCATGTGGGAGTGAGTGTGTTGTTTAAAGTATAAAAAAAATAACGTCAAATTCATTTGAAATATTTTATTGTAAAAGTTTGTTTCCACAATTAAATGGTTATCTAAATGGTGGCATTTGTAAATTATAGAAACAATATTTATTTCAGTGTCCAATTTTTAGGAGTAGAAACCTAAACGCTTTGTCAATAATAATCTGACATTTATTCCCTATTGCTACTTGAAATAAATAAAAATGAAATATTCCTAAATTTTCAAATTAATAGAACACAGAAGAAGGTCTGTACGAATTAATGCGGCCACTTCTATTAGATTCTCACTATTAGAACAGCAAACACAAAAGCTATAAACTTTCGTACACATCTCGATCTGCATATATTTATAGATTAAAACTACCAGCACTTTATTATCAAAAGTTACAAAAAGATCTTACTCAAGTTCAATTGTATATTTTTATCTAAAAATGATTGAAATTTGGCCACTGTCAGAGTGCTAGCAAATTTCTCCCACGGATTAAAGAAAACAAGAATAGTCACTTTCTTTAAATCGTGAAAGTTGTGGAAAAGTTCCGGCCAAAGCCAAAAGCGTCGACTGGAGCTTTTCAATTTGAATGCAAACGGCCTTTTAATACTAACATTACAATAGTCACTGGTCTCAAAACATGGCTTAAGTACTATACACCTAAAATATATAAATTATTACAAATTAAGTAAGGCATTTACAACATCAGGGATCCTTATTATTACTTTATATTTACGCGATACTAGATTTACGTTTGTAACATCGTGTAAAAACAAAGAGAAATGACTAATCTTAAATCGGTAAAACAAATTAATTTACTTGTAATAAAAATGGTCAAGATTCCGGCGATCTTTCTGACCTGCGAAGCTTAATCGACTCAGTATATTCCATGGAGTTTAAATTTAAGCTTCGTTTTGGTCGAACTACGCGTTAATTGAAATTTATTGTCTAAATTCAATTTTGAAATTGTAAAATGCATAGTTACGATTCAACTTAGCACTATCGTTTGGCACTGACTTCTGCTAAAAAGATAAATAATAATTTAATAAATTAACCTTAAATGAAGACTCAAATATTCGTATCAATTTCGGTTCTCGAAATTATAAAATATTTTTAATCACAGTCATGATTGATCATATATAGAGTGCCATGTCACCTGAAAGTGTCACTGTTTATTTTTAACTCATTAATACTTATGACACGAAACCTTAAACTACTCCATCGGGATAAATGTATTGAGCATTATTCACGTGCATAGAAGAGTAGACGCATTTTTTTTTCTCACAAAGGTTTATTACCCTTGTGAAGGCTCTTTCGAGACAATTGGTAAAACGTCGAAAAATGTTCATCTTCGTCGTTTAGCTGAAACAGCTGCCGCTATCATTTGTCTTAGCATCGGCTCTGGAGTGCACGCTTTTGGATCGCATTTCATTTGACCGTCTCCGCCGCATCTGAAAAATGTATTAGATCGATTTGAACTTCCCATCTTTCATAACCTTAATATAATATAAATTTTATATTACTATATTTTGATCATGCTTGAGTAAATAATGAACTTACGTGCAGTGTAAACATGGGCCTGATGATGCTCGTACTACTTCTCCTACTTTATAAGTGTGTCCTTTTATTTGACATCCTCTTCTTTGAGCTGCGCCCTTATATGGGTGGGTAGGGAAATGAGGAGGTAATGTGGTTGTTGTTGTTGTAGTCGTGGTGGTTACATTGAGTGTAGTCGCCATCGATACAGGACACTCGTATCGGGGGCAGCAAAAACCTTGTATAGGTTCTTCGTGACATCCATGTATGGGTGGAGGACAGCTTTGTTGTAAGCAAATAATATCACTACGGAAGCAGAAGCAAAAATCACAAGGATCATCTCTAGGAATTTGTTGGGCTGATACATATACTTTGCCGCCGTAGCGACAAGTGCCAGGTCCGAATGCTTGGTCTTCTTCAACATAGTCTGGCTCTCCGCCATAACCGCTTGAGGCACTTGGAGGGAAATTACTTTCTTCTGGACTTGCAATTTCGTCAATAGGTGTTTCGCTGGTTATCGGTTTAGGCAGTTCAGTGGAAGGTGATTCACTGGGCTTAGTGTCAGGTTTTGTGAACTTCTCAAGAGCTTGTTCAGAAATGTCTGCGGTCTTCGTAGTTGAAGTTGGTATTAGATCTTGTTCATGAACAGCGTCTAAGGGTTTGCTCGATGTTGAACTGATTTTTTCTGGAGATTCCGTTGGTTCTTGTACAGTAGGAGTTGTTTCTTTTTTATAGATAAGTTCTGTCGTGGAAACACTACTTTGATCAAAATCTATGGTAGCTGTTGGCGTTTTATGACTATCGTCTACTGCACTTGATATTTCTGAAATCGAGGAAAGAGTCGTACTTTCTGGAATTTTGTACTGTGTCGATGTTTCCTCTGAATCCTTAGAAGAGTCCATTTCTGTAGGATGTTGTTCTTTGATAACCTCCTCATCCACCTTTTCTGGCGTTTTAGTTTCTTCATCAGTTTTTTCAGAAGCGGAAGTTGTTTCTTGTGTAGTGGAATAAATGGTGGACAATTCTGATTTTTGAGTATGTTCCTCTAATTCAACAACATATGGAGTTGTCTCCTGATCCTTTGGTTCAACATATGGTGGCTCAGTGGACTTTTCATATAGCTCCGGTATTAATTTATGTGTAGATACTTCCGTTATCAGTGGTGTTTCTGTGGTTGTGCTTACATGCTGAGTGTCATCTATATGAGATGGGAGTATTTCGACTATTTCTGTAACTTGTTCTTTAGGAACTGCTGTTGTTTTTTCATATGTATCTCCTTCACGTAATGCTTCTGTGGTTTCTCTTATTGTTTCAGTTGTTACACGCTTTTCGTCGTCCTGCGAAGTACTTGTCGTAAACTTCTCTGACAATGAACTATCTGATAGTGATGTTTCTGTGACTTCGGTCTGAATTAATATTGGTTCAGTAGCTATTTCATCTTTAAGTGGTGATGAAGTCTTTGTTGTAGTATCTTCAGAGCCAGAAGTTTGTTCAACTGTTGTTTGAGTAAATTCTTTTTCTGGTAACTCATTGGCAATGCCAGGAGTTGTAATTTCAAGAGAAGTAGACGGAGATGATTTTGTTAAATCTTCCGTTATTATTTCTTGTGGTGCATATGTAGACGTTTTTAATTCAGGTAAATCAGTCTTAAAGTCCACGGGAGTTGTTTTTTCAGTTGAAACATGTTGATCATCAAGTATTGGAGAAATTGTTTGATCTTCAAAGTCTGAACTTTCTTTTGTCGGTGGTGTGGTTGATGGCAGTTCAGTCTTTTGTTCTTCAGGCAATGCGGATTTCGTTACATCTTCAATATCGGAACTTTGTTTTGGTGTTGTCGGTGTAATCAGCGATTCGGGTAATTTAGATTGATGGTCTAAGGTTGATACGTATTCAGTGGCAGTCTGCTCTGTTTCAGTTAAAGATGGTTTCGTTACTTCTTCCGTGATCTGAGTTTCTTTTAGAGGTGGTAAAGTTGTACTATGATCTTCAGGTAGTCTCGTATATGGTATGTGTTCAGTGACACTATTTTGTTCATCTGATAATGTTGATTTCGTGCTTTCGTCCTTACTGGAGATTTCTTTTATTCCTGTTGTTGTTATTGCGTCAGGTAATTCAGTTACTATGTTCATTGTATCTGGATGCTCTGAATCTATTTCTGGCTCCTTCATTAAGGTAGATTGAGTCTTATCCTCAGTGTCAGAAAGTTCTTGGTTTGGAAGAAGCGTTGAGATCTCCGGTAATTCAGTCACAACAACTGAAGGGACTGAATGATCTTCTTCATCTGGTAATGATGATTTTATTTCTTCTTCGTCTGGTATTTGAGTTGTTGCTTGTGATTCAGATAGGCCTGTCTGAATGTCTGTTAACGTTGTATGTTCTATAGGAACATTTTCATCAGACAAAGAAGCCTTTGTTATATCTTCAAACTCATCAGCTTGCTGTGGCGTCAGTGTCGTTTTTTGTGATTCAGGTAAACTAGTCGAGGTAGTAACAAACTCAGTCGTACCATTTTCTTCACCTGGTAAAGAAGATTTTGTTACTTCTTCCGAAACGGGGATTTCTTTTGGAGGAGTCAAAGTGGTGCCGAGAAGTTCAGGCGATTTAATGTCACTATCTGTGTGGTCCATAGAAACATTCTGTTCGTCAAGTAATGTAGATTTTGTAACATCATCATGTCCTGAGCCTTCTTCTTGAGGTAACAAATTATTTGCTTGTGATTCATCTGATTCTGTTTGATCATGAGTTAAATCAGGATTTTCAGTAGAATGTTTTTGTTTATCTGCCAATGTCGATTCTGTAAAATCTTCAAGGCCTGATTCCTTTTGAGGAGAGGAAGTTGTAGTTGGTAAGTCGTTGATTACATTTTGTCCTTCAGCTGGCAAAGTAGTAGTGTCTAATTCATTCACAGTTGTTTCGACTTTGTTATACATTTCTGGTTGTTTGTTATCGTCTTCTCCTTGACCTTCAACATGTTTTTGGTCTCCTGGTGAGGTAGTTGGATATTTTTCTGAACTAGTGTCCAAAGATTCGTTGATTTCAGGAATACCAGTCACGTCTTCGTGTTTTTCTGTTGCATGTTTTTCAGCCGGTTCTGTTGTTATTTCATCCTGAGTGATCTCGGTTGCTTTTTGCGATACCGTTACAAGTGACATAGGTGTTACGGAGGACGGATATTCAGTATATTTATCGTGTTCCTTTTCATTATGAATTTCATCTGAAATCTCCGATGGTTGGGTTGGTTTATCTGTAAATTCGTATTGACTTGTACTTAGTTCTGGCGTTTGCGTTGGTTTATCCGTTTGTGGTTCAAATTCTTTTTCGTCATCTTTCGTTTTAGTAGTTTCTGTTTCTGGTGTTTGTGTTGAAGATAAGGTCGTGGTGGTAGGTAAATGATCAAATTGAATGGAATTTTCTGGTTCTTTTTCAGCAGAAGACGGATGTTCTTTTATAATCTCTTCTTGAATTGTAGGTTTTTCTTGCTCGATTGGGTGTTTTCCTAAGCTTTGAGCTTGAGTTGTTTCCTCTGTTATATCCACGGGTGTTATAGTAAACTCTTCAACAGCTTCAGCGGAACCTTTTGTAGTACCTGTGATCTCATCTGAATCTTTATCAGAAGATTCAGAGCTTGTGGTTGGTATTCTATCTGTGACTTCAGACACATTAGATAAGTCATCACTTTCACTGACAGCTGTTATTATAGAACTGGTTTCAGTAGTCTGGGTTTCTATTTTGTGATCAAATGGTGTTAATTCCTCCTCTTTTTCGGATACTGTTGTTAATTTACTAACTTTTTCAGTAGTTTCAATGAGAATTTCAGTTGAAATTTCATAATCTGGCCGAATAGTAGTTTTGGGTGTCTCAGTTGTCTTTAATTCATCAAATTCTGTAGAATGAGACAGTGGACTTGGTGTTGTTATTTTAACTTGCTCTTCATATTCTGGCCGACTAGTTTCTTTAGTAGAATATATGGGGGCGATCGTTTTAGTAGTTTTTGGTGGCTGAGTTGTTTCTAATGCATCAAACACTGTAGAGTAAGTCTGTGAACTTGGTGATGTGATTGCTACTTGCTCTTCAGTTGACTTCATATCATCTTGTATGCTAGTTATGTCGGGAATTTCATCTTTAGCAAGTTCGGTAGTAATGTCCTTTGTATCAGCTGCAGTTGTTTCATATGTCTCGGGTATGTTAGTAGTTTCTTTTACTTCGTGTCCATAGTCAGCCGTGTAAACTGGAATATCAACAGGAATTTCACCAGGTGTAGATGAATGTATGTATGATGATGTAGTGGAAGAGTCTTCATATTTAGTGCTATCTACTGATTCTTTGTTTTCTTCAATATCATTTGTTATTCCCTTAGAGGGTATTTCGGTAGTAACGATTGGTGATTTTTCAGCTTCTGTTACTGTTTTGTGTTCATCAGATACCGAAGTAGTACTTAAAATAGCACTATCAGTTGTTTGGTCTAAATCAGAAATGTCCGAGGTTTCTGCATTTTCTGGTAATTTAGAGTATGATGTTACAAATTCAGTGGTAGGCACATCTGTGGTTTTTCCATGTACTTCATGTTCACTAGGTAAATTAGCATTCAATTCTGTACTCGTGAGTACTGGTGAGCTTGTCGATTTTTCGAATTCTGTTTTAACTGGGGCCTTTACGTCTTCGTCTGATTCTGTAGTGTCAGTTGCAGGTGTTTCAGCCTCAAATGTTTTTTGTGTTGTTTCTGGATATTCTGTCAACTTTGTCGATACTGGAATAGCTGTTGTTATTTCTTGATCCTGTACAACTGTTTCACTAGTGGACTCACCAGTTTTAGATTCCTCAATTAGAACAGGTACATTGGAAACTTCAGCTGTGTCAGTAACGTATTCTAGTTTTATAGTTGTTACAGGTTGTTCTGTTGTATCGGTTTTTGATGGAACAATTTCATCATTTGGAGATTTCGTTTGGACATCGGTGTATTCGCTATCCTCAGAAACTGAAATCGTGGATGAAGATTTAAGCCCTTCTGTAGTGGTTTCATCTGTAATTTTTACTGAAGTTCCTTGTGGAGACATTTCTTCTCCTATTTTTTCTTCAGAATCAGTTGATACCGAAGATTCTGTTGAATCTGGTAGCTCTTGTGTTAAAGTAATTCCTGTTCCAATTCCACTTACGACTGGTGCCTCAGTAGCAGGTCCAGGTGTTGCAACTGTCTTTTCGGATGTTTCATGGTCTACAATAATCTCTGGTGTAGTTTCGTAAGGAGTGTGCTCTGAAGATTTTGGAACGTCCTTGACATCGCTGCAAGTCGATCCTTCACATAGAGGGGGAATATTTTCATCGATATTAGTATCTTTTCTTCTACAGGATTCATCCAAGCATTCAATAGGAACATCTAGCTCTTTACAATTTTCACCTTGACACTTTTCTGTTTTTTGTTTCTCTGGGATTGCAATATTTTCACCACATTCGCTTGCAGAACAATCTTTTTTATTATTAGTGTCTTCAGGAACCTTATTGTCTTTACAGATTTCACCATTTTCACAAAGAGCTTCTTCATTTATTTTTGATGGAGCGTCACAATGACTACCTTCACAGGGAATTTCGGGAGAAACTTGGATAGTTGGTAATTGACACGCACCGTTTGCGCACGCTTCTTCCGCAGTTTTGCAAGGCTTGCCTGAACACAGTACTGAATGATCCGCTGATGGAATATTTATTGACTCATCAACCAAGGCAGAGCAACCATTGGGTCCACATTTATTTTGCTCTGTAGAGGTCGTGTCACCGCATTCACTACCACTACAAATAATTTGTGGAATATCTGAATGATGCTTTTCTTCTTTTACTTCACATTGGTCACCGTGGCATTCAAAGGACGGTTGTGCTTCTGTAGAAGTTACATGAACGAGAGGTACAACAGGGGGCATAGTTTCTCTAGATTGATCGCATACGTATGTTGGACAGCAAGAATCTGGCGAATCATAAGTGGGTTGACAATTATCCATATATTCTGGAGGTGAACTACAGATTATCGGATCACATTTGATTATGCTGCTCAAGCACTTGCAATTTGAATGGCACTTGTTTGTTTTTGGTACAGAGCTTCCATTCTTATAAGTTATACTATTTAATAGGCAATCACCTTCTCCGGGTATACGTCCAACGAATATGTTATTATTTTCATCTATTTCATTTTCAATTTGATTAATTGTGGTTGTTTCTACCTTGTCTGAATATATAGTACTTTCAGTCGTAGAAGATGGCAAATGTCCTAGATCATCGATGCTGGCTTCTGTGGAAGTAGGTGCTTTTTGCAACTCAGATGATGTAGTAGAAATGTCTTTGTTTTTGTCATCAGAATCAATTTCTGTATTTTCAATTGTGGGTCTCAACGTAGAAACATCAATATCTTTAATAGTAGATGGCGTAATAGACAAATCAACATGTTCGGTAACTTTAGACGCTACATCAGGAATAATATTTTCAGTGGTAGGCGCGTAATGATTTTCCTCAGTCACTCTTGCAATCTCTGTTGACGAATCGGGCATTTGAGTTGCAGTGGATTCAACAATGCCTTCAGTTGATTGATCTAGTTCTGATTCTTTAAAAGGCGTAACTACCTCGTAAGTAGGTGTCTCAGATTTTTCTTCTTCAAAAGTGCCGCTGGGTATGGTATTTAGTCCTTTGTCAGGCTCAGTCGTTGATTCAATGTCTTTAGAAGTTACCACAGTAGTGCCTTGCGTATTTAATTGTGGTTTTGTAATGTCTTTTTCAGTTAATTGATCATTTATTATGTGATCATCCGGAACAGCTGTACTAGATTTTTCTATTTCTTCTAAGAATGGAGCGCTTGGTGTACTTCCTATACCATCAAGAGGGACTGAAGAACTTTGCTGTTTATCCGCAGAAGTGGTATCAATATCGTCCTTGAAACTTGATTCTGTTGTGATTGACATTTCTTCGTCTTCGAATTTCAAATCATCGTCTGTTTTTTTACTAGTTTCTGGTAATATGTCAGGTACCGTAGTGAATTTACTTAAATCATCAATCAGAGGTGTTTTTTCAGTTTTATGTTTCTCAGCTTCATTTTCTTGGGGAACAATACCAGTTTCTTGATCACTTTGCGAAGTAGTTCCTAAGTCAGACGAAATAGTTGTATGATGCATGATACTTGATGTCGCCGATTCTGTAGTTAACTCGGCATTGGTAATCTCTTTGTCTTCTTGGGTGGGTATCAAAGTTGATGTAATATGACCCGGTTCTGGTTTTTTATAATCGGGTATTTCTGAAATATCGTCACCAGTAATGTGTTTATGTGATTCTGTTGTTATATCAAATTTCTCATTCAATGTTACAGTGCCAATGCTTGGCGCAATAGTAGAATATTCTGATTCAGACGTTTCTCTTGTTAATGTTGTCGTTTCAGTTTTAATTTCTTCTTGATCTTCAGTAGGAATACGTTGATCCAACCCAACAATTTCTTTTTCAGATGCTTCTGTCGTCGAATATGATTCGTCTGCTATAGATGTGGTCTCTTTATCACCCGAAATAGGTAGTACTCCAAGATCTTGAAGAGGTGCCTTTTCTGTAGATTCAACGAAATTAATGTCTTTTTCATCTTTTATTTGTGTTCCTTCCTCTGGCAGCACACTTGGTGTTGAAGTTTGAGTGGTTTCTTTTTTATCTAGACCATCAGTAATCAGATGTTCTTCCTGGCTTAGCGTGCTTAATTTTTCAATATCCTCCAAGAATGGTGTGCTAGACGTGTGTGCATTCGAAACAGATGCTTCTTGTTCTGACACACCCGTATAAACATCCTTTTCTCTGTACGATTCGGTTGTCATCATTTCAGTTTCTTCAAAGAATGGACTACTTGTGATATTTGTTGTTAGTAGATCCACCTTCTCACTTTCAGTTGTTTCTTTGAGATTGTCTTCAATATTCGTTGTTTCTTTTTCTGCCACAGTAGGCATGGTTACTAAAGAGGAAACATCTTTTTCTAAAGGAATGGTCTCTTTTTGAATTACTTTTTCAGTGCTGTATCCTTCGGTCGGCTTAATTTTAACATCTGTATCTGTAGATGTTAATGTCGTCGCCACACTTGGATCTGTTTCATAAGATTCAGTGATTACGTTTATGGCATCGATGGGTTCAACATTTCCAATTGTGGTTTCTTCTAAAATGTTGGAATCGGTGACGCTATTGTATTCTTTTTGTACAGGCGTTGTTTGTTTAAATTCAACATTTTCTGTGACGGGTGATTTAGTTTTATCGATGATCTCAGCGGACGTACTCATTTGGTATTCTTCTTGAGATTTTTCTGTTGTTAAATGAGTGTCACCACTACCTTCAGTTACAAATTCTAACGGAGAAGGTTCAGTGTATGGGAAATTGTCAGTTTCTTTTCTATATCCACTGCCCTCGGCACTAACTCTTCTAGATGGTAATGTTGTAAAATCTTCTGATATTGGTTCAGTTGTAAAATCATTAACTTCGGTGCTTAATTCATCGCCTTCGCAAATATACGTATCTGGGCAGCATTGACCTTCACGTGGGGCTAATGAAGTACAGTTTTTACCTTCGTTCTCCATTGGCGTACCACATTCTTGAACTACACAGACAATATCTCCTTTCATACAATAACAATGTTCACAAGCTTTTTCTGTTTTGATTAAAGCTCCGTCCACAAATATCTTGTCGTCGTGGACACAGCTTTGTGACGCCTGAGTAACAGGTGCGATCGTTGTCGTGGTTAACAGGAAACCGGGTGTTGGTCTGACCGTTGTAGACATGTCGTCTAAGAGAGGTATTTCGTCTTCTGGGTGATCTGAAATCAAATTAAATCATTAAATAAACCTAAGAAATTCCTTCGATGGGTGATAGGTAGGTAAATAAGTATGTATTGTGTGGTGTTGATTTGATTTTGAGTCCATTATTATTGATTGATGTACCGTTTAGCTATTTAAAGTTATCTTGAATAAATTTGAAATGTTGATAAATTTTGATAATAAAAGAATATATGAACTAGTTAGTCATTTAAATGAGCGACAAAATATCTCATTATCAAAAGACTCTGAATATTATTTATTCCCAATATTATTCTTGTCCGTAGGTGCTGTTGAGTGATCTTTATGAAATGGATGCTTTCTAAGATAATTAATTATTCAATTCCAGTATTACCGCACGAATATCGAACTGGACAGCAGACATCTTTATGGTAAATGGGAGTACAGCCGTCGACGTGTAAAGTACACTCTTGCATCACACAGGTCGTCATATTGCGAATACAGTAGCAATGTTCGCAGGGTTTGTTCGGGGTAGGCGGCACCTTAGAGCCCTCTGGGAAATATCTTCCATTGATACTACAGCCATATCTATCATATTTTCCAACTCCAGTTCCTCCGTACTCAGCTGGCGACGAGGTCGACGTAGAAGTGAGTAGATCAACTGGAACTTTAGAAAAAAATATTAATATAAATAACTTTTTCCCTACCTATTCACTGGTAGCCTAAGGGGCTATTCCAGCTACGGCCGAACAGGAATTAATATTCCATTCAAACAATAGTACGGGGTGTTGAAACACCGGCCAGAGCAAAAGCATATTATAATTTGTTGTTTTAATGAGTTTATATTGAACAATTGCGTGAACACGCAAACACAATTGGCGCTTTAGTTGAGCAACTATTATCGCGTCTAAAATTACTAGCATCATTTGCTGTCTTCGTTTTTGTATTTTGGTAGCATTTTAAATTACGTGGTTTAGTTACATGGTTTATCTTTTCATCTACATAAGAATAAGATAGCTTTAGTCTATAGCTTACCATCTGGGCATGTCACAATTGGACAGCACTGGTCCGCGCGCTTCTCGACGGTGCAGTCCTGGCCAATCGGCTTAGTAAACGGACACACACGGAGATAGCACATGAGCATCCGGTTATGACAAGTGCAATTTAAGCAGGGTTCGTTGGTCATGATGCGATCACCTTCGCCGTAATGTTGAAAGTTGTAATAACAACCTTCGGGTGCTCCTGGAATCATTGCCATCGAATTAGAATAAGTTGAGGTTGTTGCCTTAGAAATAAATATTAAGAAGAAAGCTATAATGGCTCATCTCTATGATTTACAGAAACTAGCTACTCGAGGATACCAATATAAACATATTTTAAAAGAATTACTAATATCGTTATTGTTATTAATAATTCCAAAGTAAAATATTTTCATATAACGGTGTAAATACACTCACCATCATAAAGATCAAGTGCTGTGTGATTGCTTGCTGTGGGTGCTGTAACAAAAACATTTCGTGATTATTAGTTTTATGTGCTATGCTTAGTAAAACTTTATTGGATTATGATTTAGTTATGATTATTTAATTGATGCCTACTATGCTAAAAATGGACAATGCTTTTTCTTAATAAAAGCTTTTTATAGGGTGGGCCCGATTAATTAAGATTAGTATACACCATTCGCAGTACATTATCTAATTTCATTTTTTTGTACTTTTTTTTTATGATTGATTGTATACAAAGAATAAAACACCAAAGATAGAGCGATAGAAAATTCTAACGGAAAAGATCATAGGGTATTATAACAAACAAAAAAATATATAACATAAATCTATTATAGTGGAATGTAATCGAATACATACATAGTATTTGATTTGATGTAACATAAATTGTAAAGTCTTGGATAACGTATTCAAGTTCAAGTTCGAGTCAACCAAAGCATGATTACGCAGTATAGAACTACGTAATATCAATTAAAAGTACTTTTTTCTATTGTCAAATTGGTCTTTATGATGTAACGAGAACTTAAAATCATTGAATTGTGATTGCGCGAAAAAATAATTTTAGAAACGACGATACAAGATCTTTATTGAATTATTGATTACGTACCAACATTATCAAATGAATTTCATTATTGTGGTATGTATATACATAAATAATATGGATTTATTATTGATTGATTCATGGCCCTCTTTAGGTGTATGACCATTAATCAATTGCATTTTATTTAAATGAAGGTTTAAATTCAGACTATTTACGACTTTCTTATCGCATGACTTCATGCAGCAAGTACAGTTGACGCGTGCAAAATATGTTCCGCTTACACTTCAGGCTTAATATACTTCAATTACTTTCAATGCCAAATCACGATACACATACATACACACACAATACAAATAATAACGGCCATCTGGTGTAGTGGTAAGTGACATGGTCACTACACAAGGGGGTCGCGGGTTCGAATCCCGCCAAGGGAAGATATTTGTATGATAAATATAAATGTCTTTTCCAGGGTTATGGATGTATATTAAATATATGTATGTGTATAATAAAAATCTTACATTTATCTCCGTTATCTGGTACCTGTAACACAAGTTCTTTACGAACTTATCACGGGACCAGATAACGTGGCGTGATTGTTATAAAAAAAAAAAAAAATGTAGAAATGAACTGTAGTAGAAATACGTTGAAGATAAATTTGGATTTCAATACGGCTCGTAGCCTAGAGGATAAGACGTCCGGTGTATTCGTGTTGAGCGATGCACCGGTGTTCGAATCCCAGGCGGGTACCAATTTTTCTAATGAAATACGTACTCAACAAATGTTCACGATTGACTTTCACGGTGAAGGAATAACATCGTGTTATAAAAATCAAACCCGCAAAATTATAATTTGCGTAATTACTGGTGGTAGGACCTCTTGTGAGTCTGCGCGGGTAGGTACCATCGCCCTGCCTATTTCTGCCGTGAAGCAGTAATGCGTGTCGACTTGAAGGGTGGGGCAGCCGTTGTAACTATACTTGAGACCTTAGAACTTATATCTCAAGCTGGGTGCATTTACGTTGTCGATTTCAATGGGCTCCAGTAACCACTTAACACCAGGTGGGCTGTGAGATCATCCACCCATGTAAGCAACAAAAAAAAAAGATAGTGAAAAAATTTAAAGCTCTCATGCGATGCAAACACTATTTGCACTTATTCGTTGTTAAAAAACACATCGATCTATCCCAACTTAAAAGCTTGGAGTTCTGAGAACATTTAACTGCAGCTTTTATGGTTTGCCTTATTAAGCACGACACAGCTGCGCAGGATATTAGCCACAAAACGTCCGAGAGCCGCGATCGGTCATCGTCTCGATACTTAAAGTCATTTTGTATATCCGTTTTACTACGTATAATTACTGAAGTCAAGCGGCGAGGCGACAAAGCTGTAATTAAACTAACGGAGTGCGCGTCGTTAACATCGGAACTGCGGCTTTACACACGATTTGATGCTTAATGTAAAAGTCCTATGTAAATGACGTTCGCAATACGCAGCGTTTGGTAGATTCATCTCGATACCGTATGCTCGTTACGAAGGCTTAAATTATCAAGTTGATTAATCAAAGGATAGCTAATTTGATGTTTGCTACGGAATGGATATTAAAAAGAGCTTTGAATTGGAGCTTTGAATAAAGTTTAACCTCAAAAGCATGAACAGTTAAGTGATATTTTTTTTTCCTTTTTAATTTAAAGCTGATTGCACATAGTAAAGCTGTGCGTCTGTGCCAGTTTAAGCTTATCACAGAATGGCGGCACCGTTAGGGCGCAAGTCTTCGAGCCGCTATATATGGTGAGAGCACGGTGGCGCCGCTCGGCACATCGTCCACCTAACGGTCACCAGGAATGTTGTTAGCATCCAGTTTTTGTCATACTTGATTACCATTATAGTATTATTAAAGTTTAAAATTGAATAAAGAAAATAACCCACCATTAACTATTTGATTATCATAAAGTAAAAGCTATTAAAAACTAACACTTTTTAATTGTTCGTCAAACAATATTAGATTTGAATAAATAAATAAAAAAGTCGAATAGGCTACTCCCACCTGAATAAGAGTTGACGTCAGTAGAACGATGCTGTCGAAATTCCTAAATGCTCACGTGAATAATAAATGCCGACCGATACCTCTGTTCACAGTACGTGACGTAGCATTAGTAATTCCCTTGATACCTAATGAATCGCTTTTACGTATAAGTGTGACGTTATAAATGGATTTGCACGAACAAAAAACTACTTAATGCAAAATCGTGCGCTTAGGAACATGGAGCAAAGCAATCGAAACGAGGAGCCAGCATGAATTTAAAATCTGCACTACATTAATATGGATTGTTGTTTCAATGAATGAATGTCGCCGTGTTCGCCATGCTCGATGAAGTTCACACGGGTAGACCTAAACATTGTAGGCCTCATTTAAATATACTTCCTATGTATAACATAAATTCTATACGAATTCGTTGAAGTAACCGTGCACCGTGTACTTATTCTGGACAAACGAAAATAACTTTATCTAATATTATGCAGCGCCAAACAGATACGCAGAGCAGACCTTTCTACTGTTATTCGCGATGAGTATGCACGTGGAACACAACTCAGTGCATCCGCTGCAAGCTCCCCGCTATATGAGGGAGACATTTGATTTCGAACACAAATACCATAAGAGACTTTGTGTTTGCACACTTTAGTTTCACACAGATCTTCGTTAACATCATAGTCTAAATTTTATAGACCAACTCCAATGAAGCGTGTGAAAATATTCAATCAATTCATGACGATTGATGCGTTTTAACATGCGTTTTACATTGATAAAATAGTTTTGATTTATAGCATTGCCTAATATAAAATATATTCTATACTAAAACGGTGCATCGAATTTGTTTATAGTTTTATTGCCAAGAGATCAATGCCCGATCAATATGAAATTTATTGTATTATTCAAAACGTAGATGTTATAAATTCTTATCTGAAGTATAATGAATAGGTTAAAGAATCATTTAGTATTTTGACCTTGTTACTAAACAATGTGGAATTTATATAAATTTGGCTATTAAAGATAGAAGGAAAAACTAGTTTGCATTTCGATGGAGTGAATTGCAAAAAAATATGTAACAAATAAATATAAAAACAAGTTTAATGGATATTTAAAAATTAGTTATATAAATATTTAACATTATATATGGCAATTACGACTTTTTTCATCTAAGCTCCTGGTTAGTAATTTGTATTTTAACTATGCATAAATTTGTACACACTATTTAAAATTATTAACCGAATTATGTACATTATATACAGTGGTTCAAATTACCATTTTGATACACTCAGTATTCAATTATTATTATTTCTGATTGTTTCAACTTTCACTTTGGTGCTATCGAAGATATTTTCATTTGTGGCCCACTTGAACGTCAGTGGCCATCGTCACAAGTGGACATCGACTATACCAGGTACGCATACAAATAGATACCATAGGCTTCTGCATGGGCATTATCTCAGAGTCCATTTAGGTAGGAACATGAAATTTTTATAGTAATGTTTAGTATAAATAGGTCAAAATGTCGGAGCCCACAGCCACCAGAAAGTGAAGGCCGTCGCTCACCTAGATATATTTGATTGAAAGTATATTTGCATTTTTATGATTAGGTACTTTCCTACCCTTAAAACCTCACACCTGATTGGTATGACTAGTTCGATCCGTGTTGACTCTTAACAGTTCTCTATCGGTTTTTTTTTTATTCCTACCTAAGCCTTGAGACGCTATTTCAGCGTAACCTTAACTAAAAGGTGAGCTCACGGGGTTCATACCTGACGACATTACTAACATGAACCCTAGCAAGAGCCGTGCTTCGCAGAATCTACCACCGGATCGGAAACGCGACCCACTGAGAAGATCCGGCGAGAAACTCAGTGGGCTGTGTCTGTGGGTTAACTTACTCGTCGAGCCCTTCGTCGCAAGCGCCGGGTTCGACGAGACCGATGACCGGTATCGGATATAGTAAATGGCTTTGAAGGTATACTCACCGGCTGCCGAACGCGCGATGCACGCGGCCAGCGCGAGCAGCGCTCCCGCCGCGCGCCTCCTCCGATCCATCTGACCCCTTCCGTCTGCAACAATCACACAATCGAATCAATTACCCTCGCTCGATCGTCGCACTGACTCATCACTCTGCTACGGACTTCCACTCTATCAATAAAGCCGCAGGGGTCTTATTCGTCATTCAATTATATCGTGTGCCAAAACTTAAGCAGTATTTCCGTGAAAGCCCATTGAATAGTTTTATTGATAACAACAGTTAATAAGCAAAAGTACAAGGCGTCCTAGTGAAACGTATCGTCAAATAAAGAAAACAGAATAAAAACTCGAATTGACATTAAATTCAACCTTGTTAAATTTTTTTTACATATAGAAACTATACATCTTATCCTATTCCATTTAAATAAATCAGAACTTTCAAAGATGAGGTTCGAAGATAACATAATTGAGTTAAGAGCTAGATTTTAAGTTATACTTTTGCTGTTCCGTTTTTAAATAAATTAAAATTAGTTAATATTGTTTTGCCTTTTAACGAGATACTAATATTTCATTAGTGCCACTCTAGCGATGTATAGCAGGTTCTATAAAATAGAAAGATCAGCGAAAGAGCATTTCAAATTATAACAGAGTGGTTCCTTAATCACGGTCTTTCATCACGGCCCAAATTACGATTTATTAATTTAACAAAAATAAGATTCTATTTTTAAAAATATGATGTATATTGTACAGTTGGCTATATCAGAGCCTGTGGGGTTAAAAGGACTACTCTACATTCGTGCTACGAACACAAGAGTCTGTGAGCCGTGCTTGAGTGGGAATGGCGAGAGACATGTCAATGTCTGGATGAATGCCTTTACAACTCGCATCGTTGCGAGCACCAGGCGTTATGTTACTACTTTAAAAAATATTCTCAGCACAACTAATCTCGTCCAACAAAAAAAGATGTGTGGTGTCGTGGGACACCGGATAGGAACGAAGTTTCTTATTATAAAAATATTAATTTTAAGTTCTATTCCAGGTATAAAGAATATAATTATTCGGGTATACATTTATTATTACTATTTTTTTTATTGATAAAAATAACTTTGTAAAGTAATTTTTTAATTATCAACTTTGTTTTATTCACAATGATTTATAAAAAATATATAATAATAATATACAAAGAAACAGCTATTTATATGATTAATAATAATAACCGTCATCACGTTGACTATACACTAGACACTGTATAGCCATCATACTTAGACTATACATAAATAATAAAAATCTTACGTTACGGACGTTTTTTCCCGGTTAGGGTACCCCTCCGCATAAGGAACTTCGTTCCAAAAAAAGTACTTAAGTTTAATCTTCATTGTAAAGCGTTATCGATGTTAAACTGAATCATTTCCTGTTATAGAACTTGTCATGAATAGTCATTGGTTGCGAGAGGGGTAGTTATCAGCGAAACAGGCTCCGGCAGCACGTAGCAATGGCGTAGGAACGCGGAAACGTGAGGTTCGCGCAAAAATTTACCCATTAACCTTTGAGTGAATAGGTAGTTTAACTGTCCATTCAGTGGCTGGCACGCCAAACATTCAAAACAATGTTAGGGCTTTCAATGAAGTAGTACTTCAAGAAACCGTTGCTAGTATTATTCATGACCGCAAGCAAGAGCGACAAATTGTTTACTTTGTCCCTTCTGCTTATTACATTTAATCGTAAAGAGCATATTTTTATAATGCGAATCTAAAAAAAAAAAAGATTTCGAAAACTCTCACAGCGCTCTCTCACAGTAAATAAAAAACCTTAATTGATTTTCAGTTAATTAAAATACCATCAACTACATACTTACTACATTAAATTTATAGTTCAAATAAATAGGCTACTTTTATGTATGTAAGTTCGATCATAACGGTGCACTATCCACAGTTAAAATCTTAATGGCCACCATTCAATTACATTTCTCCATCGTAATAAAATTACTATCAGCTAGAATTGTTATCATTAAAATATATTTCGAGCAAAGTAAGCGGGCATGTGACATGTAAATTACATGACCATTACTAAATGGTTTTATTATACATTAGTATGATAAAAATTAATAAGTATAATTAGTCCGGGTTCTACGATGTAGCTGGAAAAGTCACCGTGGGAATTTGCTTATGTCCAATACTTGTTCTGCATAAAGCAGAGCTGATGTATGCAGTTTATAGCAGAGCTAGATGTATTTCACTTTTACCTCAGTTAAGAGCACGTTTCAACGTAATTGACTCGTCTTACATCTTATCAGTAACAAACCATTCAATTTTTAATAATTGTGCTAGATTTAGAAAGAATACAATTCAAACTATTCCATTTTCATACGCGATACCTATTTCTTTCGCGGAGGAATAATGTGTTTCGATTTGAAGCGTGGGACAGTTGTTATACAATTGAGACTTAGACCTCAAGTTGGGCTCAAGATGGACCGGTAGTTCATTCACCCGTAAATGCAATAAAAAATATATATTTCAAAATATCCCTGATAATATTTTCTTCGGTTTTCTCAAGTCGCGAACATAAAAAAGATCCCTGACGAAATATAGGTTTTCGTCAATAATAAAAGACTGAATTATATTGACGCGTGTGCGTTTATTATATTGAGAGAGATCCCTCCGTCTAGACGATTTCTGCGAGTCACCTTCGTGAGGAGGGTGAGGGCGCAGAGTATTCGCCACTATTTGTTTATTTACCTCACTAAATTGCCACGCATTTCTAACGTTATCTACCTAAGATTAACTATATACTTTATTGGTTGTATTTATTGGTTAATAAATTTAATTGATTGAATACTTTTGCTGTCTAAACTGTAGTTGTAACTAATAAAAACGAAAACGATAACAAAGACCTACATACGTATCATAATAAAATGATTTCCTTGAGGGGAGCTGAGATATTTTTGATGATCACAATGGCAGCCCAGTTCTCAAGCTTAATTTAACATACCGTTTGTTCCAACGGAACGATGTCTAAAGTAACAGTATTACTGTTGAATAAACCTGAATTCGAAGTAAATTTGAATGGAAATATTTACATACGATAAAGATATTAATTTGATTCTCGTCTCTCGAAACGTCTCTGGCCTAATAATACGTCTTGATGGATATGTGGAACGGTGTAACCGTATATTAAATTGACCCTAGGTCATTTAAAAAAAATGTGTATTATAATATTTTTATATTATAATACACAGTTTTATTGTGAAAAACTAAAATATATATTTTAGTTTTTCATAAAAATATTATAATATTAGATACATTTTTATTAGTCTATATAGACTAAAATAAAATATACATATGTATATATACGTATAGCTTTTTCCAAAATTCTTGTATACTTTAAGGCTAATTACTGAAAGAATTTATCTTGGAAATATTACATACTTATTTTATTTTTTTGTTATATATTTATGTGATTATTTTTATGTATTACATACTATTTTTTACGTGCTTTTAGCATAGCAATCACGTTCGACTTCCGAATAAACGGTACAATAAAACAAATCTCCACAATTTGCGTATCCACATCGGTAAAGATATAGTCAATATATTAAAAGGGCTTATTGCTTTGTACATATATTATCGAATCGATGCAGGTGAGTGGCCGCCCCGACGTAGCGGCATGTCCGCGACTGAGATGTTGCCCAACACTTTGGAACATTGCAACCGCAACGAACATTGACACCGATTTCTTGAACATCGGGTGTCTAATGTGTTATTATCGTACATTTAAATCATTATAAGCGATAACCGCAAACAAAAGCGAGCTTTCTGAATACAATAGAGTAAATAGGACGATTTGTTTCCTAATTAATACTCGCGTAGCTTCGTAGAAGTGCTACAGTTGAGCTATATACTACAAAACGTAACGGAGTAGTATTCAATATGATCAGACTAGTTTGACTAATATAATTGTCATCCAGTAATAGTCGAGGGGGACCGACGAAACGCTCCGTTCCTGTGTCCGCAAAACTAACGTACGTATTCCCGTTTTAGAATCTTAATTATATCGAAATAAAATAATCGATATCCAACCTCTGACGAGAAGTTCTAAAATTTCTTTGATGTTTAATCTGGTTATAATGGTCAAACAGTGCGCACGCTATTTGCACAATGCGCTCACGTACGCGTGTCGCGATTATCGGCAGTCGTAAATTACGAGTGATTAGCATATACAGCGTGGAAATGGCGACGAGGACTCACTATTAGATTCGGTTACAAGACAACAGTACATCGTTATTAGGCGATAATTGTCAGCGAAGTGTAGCGGTCGATTAACGGCAGACGCGGGCAGGGATATACATACTAAACAGGCGTCGCAGGCACACCTCGCATACCAGCTCATAGTCTACACGGACGCCTGCATACGATCACTAAACATACTGATATTAATGCAGCTCAATTACAAAGCCACATCATTGATTTGAGAGAACGTCCTGTTATTAAAAAATCAATCAATTAAATTTGAATTTCAGTGATTCTCATTCTTATTAGAAAATAGCATGAGTGGTAAGATATAGATACAATAATAATATAAGTAGTAAGAATGAATTTATTTGATATGCTTGTATAATATGGTGTATATACAGAAGTACGGGAACACTCGTGCGGAAGTAACTTGGAGTGGCAGGGTTGTGTGTCCCTTGAGAGAATGGGAAGGAGGAGGCTGGCAAATATTAGTTTCCTTTAAGAGAAATTCAGTTCATTGACCTGACTAAAATCTGTGCTGAAATATTTTACAATCTATCTAAGAGTCATCTAAAGGTGACCGTCACATAACAGTTTTATAATGGAAGAATTCTTGAATGTTTCACCGCTACAAATGAGAATCTTTTATCAAGCTAGCGGTGCAAAAAGTAAAATTTAAACAAACGTATTCGTTGGAAATTTCATGACCCGCTTTTTATCTTTTCTCCGGGTGAAGCTAACCATTTAGGGAATAAAATTGCTGGAAGGCGGTAAGACGCGATATCGGATCGAAGCACGCACGCATCGCTAACGTAGACCGAATAATTTAGGTAAATCTGTTCTAGACGTATTAACCGTTATAATATGTTAGCATTCTGCTCAAGTGTACTTACGAATTATCTTATTTCCATATTATTTCGTGTTTCTGATTCGATCTACAACCCAACTTTGGTATATAATTTCCATTATCATTAAAATTTAATCCAAGTTGTTGAATTGTTTTATTAAAGCGCCAATAAGGTTTTTAAGCGCGCGTCTGTGGAATTCCAATTTATTTCATGAGAAAGCTCGGTCCTAGTTTCCCGAAGTCCATCAACGCAAAGCTCGAGAGCACATTCCGTGTCTGTGTGCTTAAAGAAACCCACCGTGAGTGTGAGCGGGGCTGTTGCTAGGCATATGTTGAATTCGCGATTGTTAGTTGGTCGCTTCGCTCACACGATGAGCGTTGCCCCCGCTTTTGCTCTGTGTGCGTACGTTTCTATGCAGCCCTAAGGGTATCCAGAATTTTCATTTACCGCCCATTTGAAATCAACTAACATTAAAATCAAACGAGGCACTCCGTGAATTTAATACATGAACTATTCCTTAACTTTAGATATTTTATTTATTCATATACATATTTGTAGGTGTATTATTAAATGTAACACCTGTTTCTGTATTATACTTTATTTTCAATATACTGTTTTCAGTATTTGATCTTAACAAATACAAAGTAAATTTCTGTTATACCTAGTCCCTAATATAAGATGAGCGAACCCACGTGTCATTGCGAGTATGGTAAAAATGCATATACTATAATGTATATTTATTAAATGTTATTAGTTTATGCTTCTAATTTTGGAATCACTTCGGATGACTGTTCTCCGCCCTCGTTATGTTTCTCTCACAGTGACGCTGACATTAGGGCGACCGCTGACCCGAGTCGGATCACCCTAAATATGCTCAATAGGGTCATCTGAGTCACAATACGAACAAAAACAAAGTTGAAATATTTGCGTGTGAAATCAGAAACCAAGAATTCCGTTCACAAAGTTGTGCCTGCCGTTATACGAATTCTGAAGATGACCTACGCGGATTGCTATTGTTTTAGTTATTTAAAAGTTACCTGTCGAATATTCACGATATCATAGGTGTACCGATTTCAGACGGCATATGACCCGTCTATTCGTCATTATTGGTCGCATCGTTCCAACCTCCAGTTCTGGCAGTACTTGACTCCTCCACTAAACTCCTGTGTATTTCTTATCATGAAATCGATACGCCAATGCAATTAAGACTTCGATCAAGGACGATATTAAAATATAACGCTTTTTCATTATTCATTTATTCTATAATCTGAAAAAATATTCGTAAGATTCGACTAGTAAGTAGTTAATTTTTGACTAGTTAATGGTATTGAATTCATGGTAGAGTCCTTTTAGTCCCGATTGGTATTACAGATATCTTTCCAATCTGACTGCATCAAGTGAAAGAAACAGTAATAAGTTGGCAGCAAGGTTATCTTCCTTCCTCCCTGAGTCGCATTCCTTATGCCTGAGGGTCGTGACCATCTCCCTTGAGGTTATAGGAAGGTTATAGTGATCAGTGATGACTCCAAACATAGCACCGAATAATTTCGCCCATTTATTAATATTATGAATTTATCGATTATATTACACGACGCTGTTTTTTGCTGTGAGTCTTTTTTGCGAACTAATGCTACATGATGTCTACCAAAAGTTTATACATGCCACCAGCTTTAACTACGTCATAGCTGTATGACCGCGAATATATAATACTAGATACATCGTACTTACATAGCAGACCACGGACGCGCTTAAACATAATCAAAATCAACAGTTCAGTAAAAATATTTATTTGTAGATCCATGAAACAATATCATTAACCCTTTAAAAAGTTTAAAATAAAATAAAAGCTCTGGGTAAATTATAATAACAAAATGATTCCACCGAAATTAGTTCGTGGTGACAAAGAATTGTCAATGATAATGACTTAACAAGCGGATGGACAGAAATAGCCGTAGTTACAGCATATTAAATCAAGTACAAAAATAGCAATAATGGACACGAAGCTCCTGTTTTCCCCGTGGGACTGCATTGTGGAGAACTGGTTGTTGAACAAAAAAACATAATAAAAAGAGCCCTAGACATAAAATATTTATACACCACATTATCATATTACACGAGAATCGCAGTCATCGTTTAGAAAATTGTACTATACATTTTCACTTGGAAACATCAGTGTATAAAAAGTTTTAAGCGAACAAAAAATGTTTAGGGGAATACGATAGGAGAATATAAATTATGTAGTTGATAATACGAATAAGCGAATCGTAATTACTATAAGCGTTACATTTCGTTGCACTTCTCATTTACTAGTCGCAGGAGATTATATGTACAGATTACGAATGCACTAGCTACTGTCATACTATTTATAAAGAGGGAAACTTACATTCGGACCAAGATTACTAAGGGTTCTGTTCAGAGAAATATTACAGAACGATTTTGTGCCTATAACAAAATAATTACAGCGGTTATCCAAATTGGATTAAAGAAATTACCTCCGGACGAGCAGAGCGGCTGTCCTGGGTCAAATTATGCGTGCAACGGCGGCCTACTTCGGAAGGATTACAAGTAGTTGCGGAGAAAATTTACCGCTAACGTTACCATATAAGCTGTATGAATTTTAGGTCGCTAGAAGCATGCTCTTGCGCCGACATCTGCGCAAATATTGATTTAGTAAGGCAGTCATAATAGCGGCGGTTGGCCCGCACCCAATACTTGGCTCTGTGGTCGCCGGCACAGACGGACACTCGCAAATGCCTCGCCTTTTCTTTTAACCAACCATAACCGTAACTCTAATCTTATTGCTTCAATCCTTGTAAATTTTCCCACAGTATTCCGGTAATCGTTTAACGATGCACAAAATTTCCCTTCGATAACACAACGCGGCTCAGATTAAACATGTAATATATAGAAAAAAAAACCATCGGAAAAAGAATATGAAATCTATGAGAAAATCTAAACCTAAATTAACTTTTCTAACGTATATACAATACATAAAATCGAACAGGAAATGTTAAAAAAAAAGTAAATTGATTTTATCAAAATCAGCGACGTCGGTAACTGCAGGAAATTGAGTGGAAACTTATTAAAGTCGGCAGTTAAACCTTGCTATGAGTTACGTCTAATCAGCTGAGTTTATTGGTAGATTCGCTATTGCTAGACTCGCCATTGCTAGACAGCAATAAAGGCTAAGTTCGAGGAGTCGATGTTTCAAGTTGAATGTGCAATGTAATTTCCAATAATCATGAAAAGGTAGTCCGTAGAAGGAAATTAGCTTGTGTTACTTGTATATGCGTAATATAAGTACCAAGTAATGGTGGGCATGCACCGTTATTCCGACTCTGCCATTTTTAACAACTACTTATCGAGATGTTGGTGTTTCTCCGTAATTTCGCTTATTTGGTCAAATTAAATACAAGAGCAGCACTTAACCTAATTTTATATAATTTACACATTGTAAATTACATATGAACAGTTAAACTTTTAAAAGCTTTTCAGAAAACTTTCTTAAGACTTTTACTTAATTTTAAGACATACACAGTCTTTGATTCGCAAGAACTCAACGTTTTAAGCATGTGTTAGATTTTAGTATTGGCTAATACTGTCTATGATCGGTTCGTCTGGTGTACTCAATAATCTGTAATAATGACGCACTTTACTTTAACAAGCACTAGTCGTAAATATAAACAATAGGAATCATCGTAATCGATTTTAAACGCATAAGTTTGTTATCGCAACGCCTGTCCATCTCAATTCTTATCAGACGTATGTATGTACGTAAATCGATTCGACCCCTTGATTTCATCAGATGATTGACGTTATTTTTTTGTTTCCATAAATGTGCTTCCTGCGTCATGTAACTGGTTAGGAAATTCGTATTAAAAATCGATTAATTATTGTTTTTACAGTAAGTCTATCAAAGTACGATATTAAGAATGGGTATTTATTGATCGCTCTTAAAACTTTTATAGTTTCAGTTATAACCAAACATTTATTTAACTAAATTAGTTAAAGTACAGTCATAATATTTTCGGAAAATAAATTCTTGCGAGTCTGCGCGGGTAGGTACCACCACTCTGCCCATTCCTGCCGCGAAGCAGTAATGCCTTACGGCTTGAAGACCGTTGTAACTATACTGAGACCTTAGAACTGATATCTCAAGGTGGGTGGCGCATTTACATTGTAGATGTCTATGGGCTCCAGTAACCTTTTAACACCAGGTGGGCTGTAAACTCGTCCACCCATCTAAGCAATAAAAATAAATAAATTTAAAGTTGTTCAATGCTTTAAATGGAATATACGTAGTCGACTATTTAGTAACAAATTAACTGAAGATTAACCTAGTCACAAAGTAAGGAAGCAAAAGAAGATTGCGTCAGACCTATAGTTACCAAAGTTCCATAATCGCCGTCAAACATAATTTTTTATGAGACAAAAGAACAGAAACAGTCGTGATTAGCTCCAGTGGCAAGATATTGAATGAACACTTCTAAAAATTATCATTATTGGCATAGAAAAAACAGACAAACGAAAAAATACCTATGATCTTTCAAGGTGAAGATGTCGGCGCACGAATGCTTTGAACAGAATCAGGGAAGCGCCGCGCCACGAATCAGGAAGAGCCACGCAATAAATTGATACCTATTACCTAATGATCGTTATTACGTTTGAAATTATTTAATTTACCTACCTGCGTTTAGTCTGAGTTTTTTGTACAATAATCGTGTTGCAAAGAATTTCAAATAATCGTAATCGTTCGAATTTCGCGAAAACTTAAAACTTTAATAGTAATCAGAACCTTAGAAATTGTAAAATGAAAATATTAAACGCGAATTTGAATCGCAAAACTACTTTTAATCTTATAAGCGATTCCCGAAAACCTAAAAGAATACTTTAACGAAATTCACTTAATGGAAATCATATATTGTTTTTCTTGAATACACATTTCCTTTGGCTTTTCTTTAAGAGTGAATAATTCATGTGGGGACTTCACTGACATATTACTCCCAGCAACCCTCACAAGATTAAAGGAAAACAAAGAGTACTTTATACTAATGATCGTAGGGTGAATATTTTACTCTCCAAAAACGTACTTTGAAAAAAAGAAGCAAATAATTTATGAGAGTTCACTGTGACATCGACTTTCAAGATTTGATATTCGTTACAGTAATAATGAATTTCTTTTTAGTCTACTATTATCCGTCCTATTTAAATTTGCATATTTTTTTTACTCTTTATATAATAAAACATTTTAATACGAACAATAAATTGATTTTACGGTTTTATAGAAATGTAGAATGTATTTTGGTATTTGGACGGCTTTTGCGAGACGTAGCCATAATTGAAACTCCTTTTACGGGTTCGCGCGTTTTTTTATTGTCATTAAAATTGTCCGTGCGTTACAGTTGTCCGTGATCACGAAAACTGTAAACTGTATACGAAACGTCAGAAATAATATAACAACAAAGGTAATTTTAATTATATATATTTTCGTATCATTGTAGTGTGAGCTCATAATTAAATGCTTAAGAAAACAATTACTCATTATGAAACTCGTAATATGTAATGATCAAAATAAGTCGCGGTTGGTGGCGACGGACCGCGGAGGAGTGCGAGGTGCATGCGCCTTAACCACTCGCAGGACAATGACATCGCGCGTTCCGCACCATAAAACAACCTGGACATTATGAGCTCTTGTCTTAGCTTTTTATTTGCTCAAAATGTAGACACTTCTCTTAATTGCGTTCTCAAAAAAAAAATCGTACCTGTTTTGCAAACAGCCGACTATTTTAGAACATTCATCGACATTTCTTGACCGTGAATCGTTCCACACGGAGCGTTAAATGATAATAAAATGCGAAAAAGTCACGTTTACAATCGCAAAACAAGTAAAGGTCCTCGCTCGAACGCGCGAAGTGTGGTTTAGCATTTTTAAACGACGGAACAGGGTTTTTCCTTTTAAACGCCTCTCAATGTAGCACAGCATCTAAAATAAACGTGAGAACGGCTCATGAGAATCAATACCCTGCATTCGTGTCGAAAGTTTTAATTGCATACATAAAAACTTAAAACGTTCGGTATTTGAGCACAAACAATGGACTGCTAGTAGTTAGGTTGAGTCCTTATTCTCTCACACTTTACATTTACTCTGGAGCAGTGTCGGTCACCACAAAAACTGCTCGTCGAGTGCAACGGACAAACGAAACTAACCTCGTACACATTTCGGTACAAATACTAATTGGTAAAAGACCTATTCAAATATAACATGAGATTTTTTACTCGGTAAAATGGTGAAGTGGACATGTCTATTTGTCTTGTTATTTAGAGTGTGGGTGCTATGAGCGTGGCTATAGCGCAGTTAGACTCTTTAGGGAATGATACGAAGCAGTGAATAGTGAATCATTGCAGCTAACTTATTTATATTTGTGAAAATTTTATATGTGTGTAAAATGTATCTGAAAGTTGTATGCAGCATAAAGTGTTCTCACGAATGTTCCCCGTTGGCGCTCTTATCTATTTAATTACATTGTTAATCATGAATGAATGATGCCATGAAAACGTCCACAGAATTAAGCAAAGCCGATATTGAATCTGAGAAAATTACATTTCATAAATTTCGATGCAAGTTCGTGTTTAAAAACAATTGAATTTGTTCTAGTTTGCGAAGCATAGGTACCATCGAAATATCTTCTTATCGAATTGGGTACAGGTAATAAACGACTCGAATAAAACACCATTCGGCGCAATGACGACAGTACTTTCACGCCTTATACGAATCTGATTGGCATGAAAGGAGATAACTTGTTATTGTGTGTTGTAAAAACGTAGACCGACAAAAAAAATCCAGGCTAAATAACATCATAACCTACATTCCAGTTGATGTTGAGCACCCAACCTGCCGAGTGTTGTTTGAAAATGTGAATTTTAAACAGAGTTCGAGTAGAGCCACATTCGTGTGTTTCTCTTTATCGGTCATTGTGAACGGCATCGTAGCTCGGCTATATTCTGATATTGATATTCAAGCGGCGACCCGACGCGAGGTTTCTTGTACTTACTACCTTTCTACCTTGGGGACCAATGGCTATTCCATTAGTAATTTAAATGTTGTTCGCTAGACTTACTCTGTCTAGAATCTTGTTTAACTAATACATTTATTTATTAATTTTTATTTAAATTAACGTCCTAATCCTAATAATATTATTTTCTTAACCGTTTTTTTTCGCCAATCCGCTGATTGAATCGTCATGAAAAAGTTTCGTAGCTATATAACATAGCTTTTTGTTATTAAGCTATTCCGAGCTCCACGGTTTGATAGTTACATAATTGTTCGAGAATACTTGCCTATTGTTGACAAAACTCATTAAATATACCATGAAATCAAAGTCACGTCACGAAATTACATTGTAACAAGTAAAACAGAAACGTTTTACGAGCGGTTTTTTTGCGTTATTTTTGTGGTCCGGTAACGGTTTCGACTCCTACACCGGCGGCGAGTGCTCGGATTCCAGTCGCGCAACACGCTGCACTCCCACCGATATCATCTACGGACTACCGCAATAACTAAACATATCGTTTTACAGTTTTACTTCTTCAAAAACTACATGACTATAATTTAAATGATATATAATATATATGACTACAATAATTATAGTCGATTTCGACTACAGAGGGACCTCTAGTCATATTAAATACATAACGCACTAAGTCGAAGTCGTCGTGGCCTAAAGGATAAGACGTCCGGTGCATTCGTATTGAGCGATGCACCGGTGTTCGAATTCCAGGCGGGTACCAATTTTTCTAATGAAATACGTACTCAACAAATGTTCGCGATTGACTATCACGGTTAAGGAATAACATCGTGTTATAAAAATCAAACCTGCAAAATTATAATTTGCGTAATTACTGGTGGTAGGACCTCTTGTGAGTCCGCGCGGGTAGCTACCACCGCCCTGCCTATTTCGGCCGTGAAGCAGTAATTCGTTTCGATTTGAAGGGTGGGGCAGCCGTTGTAACTATACTGAGACCTTAGAACTTATATCTCAAGGTGGGTGGCGCATTTACGTTGTAGATGTCTAGGGACTCCGGTAACCACTTAACACCAGGTGGACTGCGAGCTCGTCCACTCATCTAAGCAAAACAAAAATATGCCTCCCCACGTCCGGAACATCTAATTTTAATGGATATCATTTAAACGTGGTCTTCGGTGTACGTTGAATGCGTTCATGCATTAAGTTTGTTGGTAGTTTTCCTATTATCGCAAAATATTTTTGTAGGATTGGTAAGAACGGAACGTATGAAAAGAGTGTGAAACGGAGCATTAACATGTGAGTGAGAGAAAACAGAAAAAAAGGGAGAAGAGAATGATAGACATAATAACAGAGTAAAGGGAGATGGCGTAGACGGTTGAAAAATGACGACGTAATAAAAGTGTTAATTATTAATTATTATTATAACAGAAGATTTTGGAACTATGGAAGTTTTATTTTATGCGCTACGATCCCTATTCAAATTTTTTTAAAATTTATGTAATAATAGTTATTATAAATTGCATGCTGATATATGTGAACGACAAGAAATGCCGAGTGTTCAGGTTGTGGGGGTCAACGGCACCGGTGAGGCCCAGATTCAGTTCCCCATAAGTTGCCATTTTCTCGGGAAGCGACGACGGCGGCGCGTGGCACGCAGCGGCAGACTGTCGCGAGCGCATTCTGTCACGCCGGGACCCGCGCGCGCATATCGACGCGCACTTTCATTAATGCGGAGGCACTGGACATTTTTTATAACTTTTAAGGATCTTTAATTTCATCATAAGACTATTGAAAAGTAGACGGAGTACTAATTTAAAATATTGTTATGTTTTTTTTTAATTACTTAATAGCCGAAATTTCTGTGGAAAGACGCGGGAACCACTAGCAATTTTCCCAAGAAAACCTTTACGTATGTATTCCGTAAAGGTTACGATCCTCAATACTGAGGAACACGACGCACGGAGGAGGAGTCAAACTTTACGCGAAATCGTATTATTAAATTGAATCTGGATGGTGATTACCGAAGTTCATATTCAGTTACTTCAGCTCACAGTATATCCTACTACTGGAATATCACGAAAAGTATCTTCACGGCTGAACAAAAAAAACCATTTGAATTAAAGAGTCTGAAGTACAAATACATAGTTTGTGCATCAACACTAAATTTTGTAAAGATAAAAAAAGACACGAATGTGTCCTAACCAAAGTCTCGTCGTTAGTTTAAATTTAAGTATTTTTTGTCTTTTTTTCATAAAATAGATAAGTTAACATCAGGGTCGGAACATCAGACGGAAGAACGTCATGCAAGTCACTTAACTCCCGTCAACAAACCGTGTTTCCGTGCTCGCGACGCAAAACATCTTAAACAAAAGAATCGGAAGCTTATAGTGCTAACCTTGCCGGGGTGCCATAATCAATATGCAATTATTTTGTTTTTATTTACATAAAATAATATATTTTACTCTTCATGCCGTTATTAAGTTGTAATAAAAGTATTTCTTTGCATATATGTATAATTCATAACTAATACATTTAAATTATACGTATTTCTTGTAATACTAAATATTACTTTCATTCGAATCTACTTAACACCGGACATGTGCTGAACAATAAGAACGCCCAGGAATGTACTCAATACATTACTTTGGGTCCAGCTACCCAAGCGTTTATATTTTAATGAACATTTAAAATTTATTTATTTAGAATTTAGCTTCTGCTGTTCAATTAGAATAATTTTGCCAAATATTCTTATAAATGATGCTTCTTTTATGAGTGAATAATTCGCAATGTGATACGCAAATAGGCAAGTATCTTATGCAAGCAGGTATAACATCTATTTACCTAGTTATAATTGTTTATAGTTTTAGTGTGTTAAAAGTTATTGGAACATCAATGTAAAGCTAACAGCATGTAGATGCCCAAACCCCGCGTTTTCCATCAACACGGTAGATTTCGCGCCGGGTATGGTTTTTAGACTGTCTACGATTTGCTACCAGAAGGTTCTTGGTTACTTTGGTCACATTCCTCGGCGGCGATCCGACAACCTTGAAAAATTGACTGTGGTGGGCAAGGTAGAAGGGAAAAGACCCGTCGGCCGGCCACCAAACCGTTGATCAGATCAGATAACTGCGCTCACTGGTCTCTCTGTTGCGACCGCCCTGAGAGAAGCCGAAAACCGAAGGAAATGGAAGCTGATGGTACAAAAGCCACGAAGGCCTTTCAGGGACACGACCTTCAGCAATGAAGTATGCGACTAAGAAGAGAGATGGTTTTTAGTTAATATCAACATCAATACTTTTAAATGATTATTTTATCGTGCTAGCGTATAAGATCAGGTCTATTTATATTCGATTTCAAAAAAAATAAACTTTTATTCTCGACTTTTATATTCCAATTCCCGATTATAATTTTCAACATTATATTTAAAATTTCAATTGATTATAATGCTGTTCGATACTTGTACAGCTGCATTAATTTATGACTATTAGAAAAAAATGTTAACTACCTAAATATGTTAAGCAGCTTAAATAAGTTAAGCATGGTAATAATGTGCTACCACTTTTTGCTCGTGACTTATCTCTGTATATTTCTTGGTTCACTATTGGGGAAACAAGACATTCTGATAGTCGGTGATCATAAATAACTTAATTATATATTACTTTACCACAATCATTCATATACAAAATTTAAAACATTATACACGTAAAGAATCGTTCAATAACGAAAACTGCATAGATTGTATTAGCTTAGTGTGTTATGTATTTAATATGACTAGCAGTACCTCTGTAGTCAAAATCGACTATAATTAATTGAAATTATAAGTTTAAACATTATTATGGTTCTATTGTCAAAGGCATAGACAAATAATATTAAAGACAAACAATATTAATCTATACTCAATTTGACTATAGCCTTTAACAATAAATGCGTGTGTATGTAAAATAGATGGTAGTATGTGTAATGTTTTCTTTATTGATTTAATGTTTTTTTAATGCACAATTAAAAAATATATTAGTATACTGCACTTATTCTCTATGTGTTCTATAAGTGTAAAAAAATTCATACTCCTCCGTCCGCGCAATTTTTGTAAAAAGGGGTACAAAGTTTCTGCTTCACGTATTAATATATAGATTTAGAGTCCACCCCGTAGCGGGCAAGTCCACATCTGCAGTGTGGGAGCGGATACGGACGCCGGCGGCGAAACCTTCACCCTGCACTTGAACTCGTAGCGCCCAGAACACGCCACCGCTGAGCTTTGCGCAATCAACCGGACCGACACCGACCCACGATTCGCATTCTCATAGCCTGATACTTATCTCTTTATGATGTAATTGCGCTTCGGCGCGCTGTCAAGATCACGGGCTAAGCCCATTTCTTTTGTACTTGAACAGCTCAATTTTTTAGTAATCCATTTGAAGTTATAATAATTGTCCACGTGCAATGTACCGAAATTAATAGAAATTTCCAGCTCTGTATTTTGTTCTTTTGCATTATTCACTACGTTTATTCTTTATTTTTGCCCAGAATTATTATTGGAGAATGCAATTACTATTAAACGTTGTCGCAACGGAAATAATCGTCTTCGACTTTAATATTAGTTATTAAAAAACATTGCACGTTATAACTCAGGCAGCGATTAATTAGGCGTTCATAATGCATGAGTTAATTTATCAATAAGTACTTGCAGCAGGAAATCTCAGTAATACTATCCGACGTGAACTTTTATTGGGAAGACGATAGCTTTAAATGTTTTTATCTAAAGAAATTATACATATGTACATATAAATTTGGAAATATGTACACGTAATTGTTAAATACAAATTTCCAATTAACAAAGTAAATTAGAACTTGTAGCTGTAACCTATTTGCGAATTGAAGAGAATACAGTTAAAAGAGCGATAGCGTGATACTAAATTAAGGAAAGTTCGTATCTTGGAAACGGCAGGAAACAAGGAAAACATGGGCGATCAAACGACGGAAAGTTGGCTCCCTCCCACGCAGCTTAATATTAGGCCAGACTACCTGCTCCTTCAATAACTAAGGAAAATAAACCGTCATTCATGAAATTGTACATTGTCCGTGAGACATGAACAAAAACCTCAATAGAGAAGCGCTTTGTAATGGTATTCGACACGCATTCTAATGTTGTATCAGATGTATTATTTTTACAATTTTAGATAAACGAACGCTGGGTACAGTTAGCATCTGAGACCCAAATATAGTGAGACGTGCGACACGACCTCTCACGTACTTCGAATGGAATACTCAATTGAAATTGAGAAAATACTTTTTACAGCACCATGCCCACTTTTTGCTTTTAATAAGTTTCCGCTTTGGCTTTTAAATCAGAATTCTCGGATTTATTTAAGTCGCCTTCCTGACCGGCCGCTTGGGTGTGCAGTCAAAGAGAGTAATTGACTCGCTTACAGTATTATCTTTTCTTTTTTTATTGCCTTTGTAGGCAGACGAGCATACGGCCCACCTGATGGTGAGTGGTTACCGTCGCCCATGGACTTCAGCAATGTCAGGGGCAGAGCCAAGCCGCTGCCTACCGACCTTTCAAATGTCGCTTTAATACACTTTTATAATAGTAATGTCGTTTGATTAGAGGTGGTGACTGTGAAATATTGAATTAGTTCTGCTTGTTGTAATCGCACGCGGAGGACTAACGCTATTTTACTATTCATAATGTTTCAATATGAAACTTAACTAATCGAATAGTTACGATGCGCCTTTAACCTTGATCGGTTTTTAATTGGAAGTATTCTGGGTAACGCGCGATTTGTTCTAGAAAAATCTTTGCCGAAATTTTAAACCTTAAAATCAAGAAATACAAAAGCTAGACAAATGCTAATTAATTACTTTATGTTAAGATAGTTTTTTCTAGAAGGCGGGAGTGTGCGTATTTATGAATATAGCAAAATTTGAGTCTTTTATTTTTATTTTAACAATTTCCATTATAAAAATTATTTTATATTATTATAGTTATTGTTATTAACCGTTACTGTTTAATTTACTGCATGCTATTAAAATAGCAATAAAGAAAAAGCATTGTCCGAACACATTTTCCTGTTTTCTCAGCTTGTTTAATTTATACTCATTAATTACAACACAATTGTTATCCTGACACATCATTTCATTTTAAATAATAATTTAACAATTAGGAACTGAAGAGTTTTAAATAATTGAGAGTATATTAAAATTTCCATTAAAGTTCAAACACATTTGCTTTGAAATATACTATTTTATATTTCAAACCAATTATAGTTTCGAAATATTTTTCCTAGCTGAATTTGAAAGGAAAGCATTATTAAAAAAAAATGTTGCCGTAGTACTTACTACAAGCAAAATCTTCAAAATCGTCATCTACTATAAACGAAATAAAATGTTCTTAAAAAATACCAAAGACGATGAAATACAAACATTCTCACAATTTACCAAACCCCATAAGCCCAATTCACGATATACAGTAATGCGTGGTTTCCATTTCCTGCAGAGATAAAGGCCGACTGAACTGTTATAGGCAGTGGAAAAGCTCACAAAACCGGCTTTTTCGGACGCCTACTGCTCTGAAGGTGTTTTAAAGCGTTTTCATTTTAATCAATACTTTTTAATATTATATTGTATTATTTTATGTGTCTATGTAATTAATATCCTTAAATAAATTAAAAATAATTCATAAATAAGTGTGTCGATTTTTTTTTGTACAAAAAGATGTGTGTAACTTACCACACTCGCCCTTAATAGATTCTCGAAGGCTGGATCGCTCGACCGGATATAATGCAAAGTACTCAATACAGTGTTTGTTTCACTGTCCAAAAGTAATTAATAAATAGTTAATATTTGTCGGAGCGTGGTTCTGATGGCGCGGCCGGGCCGGCACTGGCACGAGGCGGGCGCTCGCGCGACGCCGCGGAGGCTTCACGGCGCGAGCTTTCAGCGACACAAGACCCGCACGCACTGCACACTGCACTCGCCCTCGTCTACCCACGCGTTGCGATTCTTTCGTCCGTCTACTGTTCCGAGCGCCCGACGCACGTTTGAACTCTTTGCAGCGTCCGCTTTACCGTATAAATATGAGCTCTGGTGGCGGGGGTCGGCGTCGGACCCCAGCGCATCGCGAATCCACATCGGCATAAATTGAAGATGCAGCCAGTGTCCTATCCATTGATTTTATTGCTTATCTAAAAGATACAGCCAATTAGCAAAATTCTCACTGATGCCGCCGTGACTGCTTCCGTAATGAATGCGCATGTTACTTAATTTGTATGATAAAGGTCCTTAGCCTTCGTTTGTCACTAAACAACTGTTACTGTTTTATCTGTTGATAACGAAAGCGAGAGTGACATTATTCGTAATTAAATAAATGAAGTGGAAACAACTGAAATTGCAGCAATTCACTGAAATTAATTTAATACGTGAATCAAAAGGCTCAAAGGTTTTATTAGTTTTACATCTTTAACTGTCAATCTATCATTCCTAAAAGTCTTTTTGTTTGTTTGTATTTTAGTACGCTGAGTCATGAATGAATTGTTGGATGGATTTTTAAGATTTTTTGAATAATAAGTCTATGAATAAAATCAAACTGGTATGCATCCTATCTTTTTGTATTGATGAAAGTATTGTTCACAGTTTATACCCATTTTATACTTATCATTCATTCATATGCATTAATTATATCATGCATTAGCTTACACAAGTTGGTACCAGTATCATTCCTACTTCTGCCGCTAAGCAATCGTGCTTTCTGATTTAAAAACGGCAGAGACAATATACAATACAATGGAGACTTCCGCCTCATGGCTCAGATTGTTGGTGACGTTACCGTCGTCACGCCCATGGTCTCCAGTAACCATTTAATAATAGCATGTGGACCTCGAACTCTTTCGAATAAATTGTTTAAAAAACATATGCAATCCAAATTAATGATTCTTTACATTAACGTAAACCATACAAAGGATGAATTTTCAAGCCCAATCACATAGTTTTAAATTTAAGACGGGTAGAGGCGCGGTAGACGTCAAGTTAACTCGTGGCTAATCAAAGAGTTTTAAATATATTTCCCCGCTGAACTGAATACGCCTTGAGCGATAAGTGGTAATAAGTTCTGATCATAAGACTATAATTGTAAAGCTTAGAGCGTATTCCTTCAGTTCATAATTCGACACGGTGTGCAGTCAAAGTTTCTTTTTGCATTGTTTTACAATTTTCATTTAATGAACGTTCGCGCATAAAATGATTCTCAATTATGACTCAAGCAGATATTACAAATTTAATTAAAGGGAGAGCTATTTGAAGCTGCAAACCGTTTTTATTCCTGCACTAACAATTTTAGCGATACTAAAGCTGAGTTGCAGTTTTTTTGTTACACGCAATGTACTTTTCAAGTCTTGCAAGTAAAAATAATGATAATTTCACTTTTGTCCTGCCTACTGAATCGAAGTTTTACTTGATTGCTTAATTTCGATGACAATGCATTTTTAGGGTTAGCATGCCCTGAATCCAAGTCCCGGATTACTTTCAAAGAAACTGATAGCTGATTTGAAGTTTTACCATGACATGGTTGCTGCAACCTAGGATTGGATTTTTTTATTGTTTAGATGGGTGGATGAGCTCACAGCCCCACCTGGTGTTAAGTGATTACTGGAGCCCATACACATCTACAACGTAAATGCGCCACCCACCTCGAGATATAAGTTCTAAGGTCTCAGTATAGTTACAACTGCTGCCCCACCCTTCAAATCGAAACGCA
The DNA here is from genome assembly GCF_030269925.1 of Bombyx mori. Lineage (NCBI taxonomy): Eukaryota > Metazoa > Arthropoda > Insecta > Lepidoptera > Bombycidae > Bombyx > Bombyx mori. Next base: position 8,216,099 of record NC_085116.1, on the reverse strand, counting down.
TAACTGCTTCACGGCAAAAATAGGCAGGGTGGTGGTACCTACCTGTGCGGACACACAAGAGGTCCTACCACCAATAATTACGCAAATTATAGTTTTGCGGGTTTGATTTTTATTACACGATGTTATTCCTTCACCGTGGAAGTAAATCGTGAACATTTGCTGAGTACGTATTTCAACGCATCGCAAGACACGAATGCACCGAATGGACATCTTATCCTTTAGGGCACGACGATTTAAAATCCTGAAGTACTCCTGAACGCTAAGCAGTACAGATTTGAAATGTTTTGTGCGCCATTTAATTATGATAACCCATTGTAATTGTTACCGTGACACGATAATTGCCTTTCAATTCGATACCGTATGACGAAGAAAGCTTTTAAAGATTAAAATCACGGTCATGATATAGATATATGTATATATTAAATAACGATGGCGGGTTTTAATGTATGACATAACGGATAGTAGGTCTTCGTTGGCTTTATATTGTGCCTCGTGTAATTTGGTGAGATAGGCGTCATTAGCATTGGTCTCGCTAGGAGAAGGAAAGCTGAAAAACCCAACCCGGAAATCAGTTTCGTTGACTGATTCGGTGGTGTACTAGTTAACACCTTTGACTGCTAGACCAGTGGTCCTGGGTTCGATTCTCACATCGAGAAAGCATTCGTGTGATGAACAGGTATTTAAACGTACTTTTGGTCGCCCATCGGTCGAAATTCGACCATAATTATTATTATATTATAAGTTTGAACATGACTATGGTCCTATCGTCAAAGAATTTATTACTTCTATGATCACAGATATCGCCAAGGCTACACCAAAGACAAGCAATATTAATCTATTCTCAATATGACCACAAAGTTTATATTTAAATAAATATGTGCATAAACAAAAAAAATACGTCTTTAAAAAAAATATTAACAGTTTGCACTCCTTCTCTATATTCTCTATAAGTGTGGGAAATTTCATACTCCTCCGTCCGCGCAATTTTCGTTAAAAGGGGTACAAAGTTTTTGCTTCACGTATTAATATATAGATAATGAGTTTACTGTTCCAAGCTGCTACCGGATACCGTAGACATCACAACATGAATTCTGCTGTCCATTCTGAGCATTGCATTCTTCGAACCGGAATGGCAATTGTCAAAAATAGACAAAACTATGGTATCAACCCGTTACAGCATTCTCTACCACCAATATGAACATGTCGGGATGTTAGTAACAATGTTTTTAAATGTATCAGAAACGAAGTCAGTCCACGCAATTTTCGTAAAAAGGGGTACAAAGTTTTTGCTTCGCGTATTAATATATAGATTTAAGTATATATCAGTCTCTGTTTCGCGTACAGGCAACATTACAGTACAGGGAATCGTAGTTTGGGACCAGATGACTGTGTGTGACTTGTTCCCGGTTATTATTATTATTAGCCACAAGTAAACTTCAAGTTAAAACAAGCGGCACATATCCTCCGAATACCCAAGTCAAGATGAGGTTCTAACTGGACTTAGTGGCATCAAACTATATCAAACATGAGCTCGTCAACATTGGTCTTCCTGTCGAACCCGGTTGCGTATTAACCCTTATCTCTCGAAATGAATCATAGAAGCACAGGGAAGATCGGCAGATATTTCTATCTATGCAATTTCCGATTAACTATAATGATAGTGTTTCCTGATAGTGTTTAACGAAGGATGTTGTCAATTTATATCATCAAATTATGTTCGTCTCACATAATACAAAAAATGTAAGGTAATAATAATACTGTCTACGACGCCATTGTCTGTTTAGGCTCAAAGCACTTCGCTGCTGGTCTTTATTAGGATCAAATCGGTAGACAGTTTCCTCTTTAGAGAACTAGAAGGTATATTAAAAAGCGAACGACCACGCAACAATGATGAATTAAATGAAATAAACAATCTTTGAAACACGTAAGGGGAGGAAAATTGTCATAGTAGGCAAAAATATAAACAAATTAATTAATAGCAATCACTTTTTCACTGTTGATAGCGAGAAGCTTAAGATCTAATATCAACTTTTAAGTTTTGATTAAGGCTTGAGAGATGAATTCTTTATGATTTAAACCGGGCTACAAAACAGCTGATCAGTGGCGTTGAGTGGCGTTGGCGATGAGTGGGTAAGAAACAGCTGACTCCGCTTTTGGATGGCGGTTTAGTGCTTTCTTATACGAGTATTGTTCATACTTATCGTATAATAAAATAATCATTGTCATCCTTAAACATTTGCGTGGTATATCATTTTATATATCCCGTCCCCCCGTAGTTGGAATATTTACTGGTGGTAGGACCTCTTGTGAGTTCGCACTGGTAGGTACCACCACCCTTCCTATTTCTGCCGTGATGCAGTAATTCGTTTCGGTTTGAAGGGTGGGGCAGCCGTTGTAACTATACTGAGACCTTAGAACTTATATCTCAAGGTGGGTGGCAAATTTACGTTGTAGATGTCTATAGGCTCCATTTACCACTTAACACCAGGTGGACTGTGAGCTCGTCGACCCATCTAAGCAATAAAACAAAAAAAAGTCCCATAGTCCACCAATCTTACATAGGGGGGAGATAATGATATATCATATTCTATCATATTAGATATGTCATATCCTTTTTTTTTATTGCCCTTGTAGGCAGACGAGCATAAGGTCCACCTGATGGTAAGTGGTTACCGTCGCCCATGGACTTCAGCAATGCCAGGGGCAGAGCCAAGCCGCTTTATTAATTGTTCATATACTAACAATTAATAAAGTATACTGTTTTAAAATATTTAGTATTTGTTTTATGTTTTTATGTAAATATTATTATATTTGAGAAAGAACAAGCTTAATTTGATTTTCGTTTTGATTTAAAACAGGCATTAGCTTTTTTGTCTGCGGCTATTATTTAATATAATATATCATTTGCACCCTGAATATATGTATTAGTGTACAGCTGCACTAAACACTGAAAAACACTAAAAATACGTGGGCCTTGAACATTACAAGTCAAAACAATTCAGAATAGACTTAGGTTTAAAAAAAAGAAGACGGAAAAAAAACACTGAAATAAATTATACCTACAACCAGTAAAATTGCCAAAAAAACTAATGTTGTACCCAGAAATACGATTATACTGGAGTGCTATTGTTTACAGCCACAGTAATATTTAAACAAGTGATTACTGTCACCTTCAAGTTAAATCATACAAAAATAACGTCACTTGTATAATATAATGTGTATTGTATCTTCATTTGTTCATATGTACCGAATCGACTAATTGTCCTTGAAAAAAATAGTAAAATTATTCTAAGGACACTGGTAACAGCAATATTTTTTTCTTAATTACATTTTATATCTTGAGATTAGCCAGTGAACTGGCCATCTGTCTGGTATAAAGTGTTACTGGAATTACAACAAGATACGAATATCGCCGCCCACCTTGAGGTATGAGGTTGAAGCCTCAATTGTGTAGTTCGATCGCCGTCACACCCTAGAAATCAGAATCCAATAACTTAAGTGATTCCAAAAAAAAACATTCTACTTTTTTTGGCATTGAACAATGACACAAATGCTAATTGTGTGAATGAAACCTCATTTAAAGAAAAATCATATTAGTGCTTGGAATACATACAACAAGGGAAGTTCCACGTTTAAATATATTAGTAATGCTTTTTCAAAAAAAGAATATTTGAAATTAGGAACAGAAACAAATAATTGGATATTAAAAAAATATAAGTGTAGGTATGTCTAAACATTACAATTCGATACAGTTAGGTTAACTTTTCACATGTTACTTGACCCGTTTTAATTTTTATTAATAACATTTATTTAAACACGTGGTTGAATTAAAAGTAGTTCTTTAATTCATTTCAAGATGGTCGCACGATTTTCCGTTGTGAAAAACTCAAAGCTCACATATACGTGTATGATAAATAATGAATACTCACGTGTTATTGAAAAATTCGTAGCTTTACTCACAGTGACACTGATCTAAGAATATTAAATTGAACCATTCTTTTTTTTTTTAATTGAAAAGGGATTTATAACGAGAGAGCTTCAGTTAGCACGTTCAATTTATTTTCACAGCAGTGAGGCGTCTGCGTTCGCGCCATAGAACCAGTGGCCGAATGTGGCCGCGTAGCAAGATATGACATAGCACTCCCAACAAAAAACAGTACAGTTCATAAAGATATACAAACAGTGCACCTGTTTTTGTAGTTTAAACATTTAATATTTGTATAGTATTTAATATGTAACAGAATTGGTGCAGACGTATGTATACTGTAAAGTTTAATAAGAAATTATTCGGTTTGTTATATTAGTAATTGTTTTAAAAGATATTTTTAGATTCTTTTAATAGAATTTCAGAATGGTATATTATTTTGTTACCAGGGTCGCTGCATGACCCAGCTGATGGTTACGAAAGTCCATAGACATCATAGCCTGAATGACGCAATCTACGTTGAGACATGAGGTCGAAGTCTCAAAATTATTGTATGACGGCTATTTCACTCTTCAAATCGAATTATTACTTTGCGGCATAAATAGAATAGAAAGAATAGAACCTACCTACCAGTGAGGGCTTACAATACGCAAACACAATTATTACCAATTGTATTGAAACAACGATTATGACAGTTTTGTCCATCAACGTGGAATGCAGGTTTAATTCGCGGCAGAACTAGATAGAACAACAGTACAGACCCACGGTAGCTCAAGATGCCTCCTACTTCCAATACTCAGGATTGTAATTCGAGGTAAACACCCACTGAGTTTCTTGCCGGATCTTCTCAGTGCGTCAAGTTTCCGATCCGGTGGTAGATTCTGCGAAACACTGCTCTTGCTAAGGCTAGTGTTAGCAACACACCTGGGAGCCCCGTGAGCTCACCTACACGTCAAGAAGAAGCTGAAATAGCCTCTCAAGGCTATCAGCATAGGTAGGAGGGAAAAAAACGAGGTAGACTTAGATAAGGCAATAAAAAGCAAGGAATGATCATAAAGAAGTCGAAGAAGTCGAAGAAGTCATTAGCACGTCGGGAAGCCGAACAGAATATCATCATGTCAAATATTCCGGCCACGACTGGTCCAAATCGAATCGTGACGCAATCTAAAATTAAACTTTCATATCAAAGCTATCGGTAATGGAACGGTGCTTTAAGATAGGAAACATTTTATATTTCACTGGTAGGAAGTGTACTGTGACAAAAAAAAAATAGTAAAATAAAACTCTTATCGACGCATTAAAACGTTCTGTCGTTCTTCGTATGAGTTATTTATCCTTTTAAAATCAAGTTAGGCCAGTGACACCGGCCTGCCAAGCGCCACTTTTTGTATTAATTAAAACGGACTCAATCCTAAAATAACGGCGCACACATTACTATGCTAATTTATTATTAGGGTATTTTCTTGGCATCCGCAATGTGACATACATTTTTTTTTTAAACGTAACTGTAGCGGAAATATGATTGATGTTGGCCAGTTAAGTGTGCTTCAGTAATCCTTATCTTTTACATACAGTCACCAACACAACACTACGTGAAAACATAATTTTAAGCGGCTGTATTACATTTCATTTGAATTACGACAATAATATTAGAAGATAATAATATAATTTTTTATTCCAAGTCGCTATCTATTGTTGATCACAAGTTCATGAAATATAAATATATGTAAACTTAATGTCTTAAGGCAGGTAGCTCGCCATTCTTGTTTTGATGTCTGTGCGGCACGGACGATTGGCACCGCTTAACGTCAGTTAAGGGCTGTAAGGGTGAATACCCAGAGACAATTTAAAAAAAATATGAAAACATACTCACGATTTTATAATAGACTCAACACTAATCAACGTTACATAAATTATAAACACAGCAAAAAAAATTGTTTCGGTGAGTTCATTTGGGATCTTTTTTACATAGTCATACCTAAAAAGAGCATTGTAAAAGAAAATTTTATCTTAAATTTATACTGATTTATTTTATTAACAAAATAGAATCATATAAAAGCATGAAATCGTAAAAAACTCTGTAATGCTTGTAATGCGCAGAATTAAGGTCCGTTAAAAATGCGTGATAACAATTAGCATTCTTCATACATACAGTCGGCAACGACTGTACATACGGACTTAAATTCTATGCAAAGCTTAATCTCCGTGCTAAATCACAAGCACTTCATTTACGAGACAAAAATCATTTTATCAGAGCACAATAAATCAGACGAAAAATAACACAGTCGACGTAGCCAGACTACATTTTTACTGGGAATAAAATTGCAGTCAGTGCTTTACTACATAGCCTCTAATAAAAAAAACCGCAACTCTCACAAAATACCCTAAAAGATTCAAAATCTATAAAAACTGTTGTTTCGATTAAAATTAACTTTGTGTTTGTAATTTATCTTTTTTATTTACCTCCATTTTTTTACAATAACCAAAACAAAACAGTAAATTTGACATTTTCGTCTTACGATATTAACCGCACTAGTGACTCGTGAATGTAGGCGTAACTTCGTTAAAGAAAGATACCTACCCGAGCATAAAGAAGCGTGGCTGTGGGCCCGCCACCTGCTACTGAGATAAATATTGGGCACACAGGGGCGAATGTAAGCTAAATAAAGGATCGCAATGTGTGCAGAATCCCCGCGGTAGCTTGTAGGTACCAAATATTGATTTTGTCCACCCCAGACCGATCCCCGCCACTGAATGCATCGTGTTCCGCCTAACACTTAATTCGATTTGTTATTATTATTGATTCCTATCGAAAACTTAAACTTATATGGACGCGTATCGGGCTTTCGATTTTTTTTTTAAGAGAGAATTAAATATTGAACGAATGGTTAATGACCTTTAAAAATTTTATCATAAATTTTGAAAATATATGGATAGAGAGATAAAAATAGATCTGTATATATAATTGAAAAAGAAATAGATTCATTTCCTTTAATTATTTACCTATAATAAATTTGACATTGCCTACTAAGTATGTAGTACGTTTATCATTTATAAAATATTTCTTGTCATTAAATGAAATATTCAGAGAGCGGAGATCTTTGAACTTTGATCCTTAAATGTTCGATGCCTTAACGCTCCTTTTACGCACTTTGCGTCTATGCAAATCGTTCATTGAATCACGATCTAATGTGATAGCTTTTGTGAGCTCTAAACCACCATTCTTTTGTTTTAGGGCTTCGTGAGCAAACGGCTTACGTGGCAGTTTTGGAAACTATCATCTTAATAGTTTGGAAAATCATTTCTTTTTAATGAAGCTTAATTAAGAACGGATGTCAGCTTAATAGTTTGGAAAATCATTTCTTTTTAATGAAGCTTAATTAAGAACGGATAGTTCTCCAAACTATTAAGATGATAGTTTCCAAAACTGCCACGGCATTTAACTACTACTGTACGTTAAGGTATTTGAAAGTCCGTATTATTCCGTAAGTATACGGACCCAAGCGGTGTGCGGTCGTCGCAATTCACAAAAACGCACCCCGAATTGAGTTTATTGTGATTATAATGTCGTCAACAGCCCTTCTTCACATCTTCGTTTTCCTGTAATGGTTACAATACGCTCTATATAAATAAGTAAATAAACAAGATAGTTTCTTTGATAATATTAAATTTATTTGGAACAACAAATACACTATTTCATGAATAAATAAAATAAAAAATACTAAAACTAATAATAAAATCTAAACCTAATCAACCCCGCATCGAAATTAGGAAAGAGTAATTGGAGGTGGCGTGTGTACGGAGTGCCTGCCACCCCTAATTATAACTATGCGAATCGCGTGCACATAAATATTTCTATGAGATACTGGATATTCGATTTGCTTAAAAATTATATGCAGGTTACAGATATATTTTATTTGTTTAATAGTTCTGTGGTTCTGAAGGGTTCAGAGACAATTATGTAGTGCAAAGATTAGAATAAGAATAGATTAAACTTGTTTTTTTTTAATGATAAACAGAAATATACACGTCCTGTATCTATAACGAACATCAAGAATTATTATATAAAAATAAAATAAAATAAGGATTTATTTCATTATTCCACATAAATGTGAAATTTAAATTTTTTGTATATTTAAATTCAATAAGTCAACATTTCACCATTAATTCGGAATTTATTTTTGTCATCGACAAAATCGGCCATAACCCCTTTTTTTTAATAACTTGTTAAATAAAATAAAATAGGTCAGCATTACAGACACTGATATCATAATATACTTTGCTACGATACATTCATACTAAAAGTAATAATCCCATTTAATCCCATTCTCACGGATCGTTTGGAACCTCTCGTTTGGGTCTGCGGAGGGACTTCGGTTCCCTCTGTATTTTGTACCGTATGTTCCATGGGGAGTGCTCTGAGGAATTGTTTGAGATGATCCTCTCATCTCCTTTTTATCATCGCAGCTCCCGCCATCGGAGCAGAGTTCATCCATATCATCTGGAACCGCTGCATTCATCGACAGTGCGTTTCCAGAGGTCATTTTTGCCACGTACCTTCCGGCTATGGAATAAGCTCCCCTCCACGGTGTTTCCCGAGCGCTATGACATGTCCTTATTTAAAAGAGGCTTGTGGAGAATATTAAGCGGTAGGCAGCGGCTTGGCTCTGCCCCTGGCATTGCTGAAGTCCATGGGCGACGGTAACCACTCACCATCAGGTGGGCCGTATGCTCGTCTGCCAACAAGGTCAATAAAAAATAAAATAAAAAATAATATTTTTTCTATTACAGAATTACTCACACTATGACGCTGCGACGTTCCACAGTAAATCCTTAAATGTCCAATTTAAACTTAGAAGAATAAAAAATTAAAACAGATTTTTGTCTATGGAATATATTTTTTTTTAATATTTCCATCTCGAATCGGTTTTTTATTGCCTACATTGGTGGAAAACCTCACGGCTCACCAGGGCTTACTAAGTGTTTACCGGAGATCATAAGCATCAACAGAAATGCCGCCACATATAATAAAGGTTGTAAGTAAGTAAGTAAATCACAAGTAAACCTTGAGACAAGAGTTCTCTCAGTCTTACAGTACAACAGCTGTCCCACCCTTCAAACCGAAACATATTTTCAAAGTTTGAAACGTAAAGGAAGCAAAATACAAATATTTCGCTTGTGTTTAACAATGTTCTGAAACAACTTTAGAATATACATATTTTCCGAATTATGCACGAACTCATTCTGTTCGTGCATGCTTATTCGATTGCTTCCTAGAAGTATGCGTACTCATACGAAAATTATTTTGCTTTAATTAATGAGGAAAAAGGAATACATTAAAACACTATCAAATAACTTCGATGCTGATTCCCATTTTTATTTAATTTAGATTAAACTAAAAATACATAGGTACATAATATGTATCGAACAATAGCTTAATTTTGAGCTTATTTTGTCGATGAAATGAAGAATCGTATTTTTCTTTTATGAACGTGTCTTTACCTTCTTTGACGTGTGATATTCAAACGGTGTATTAAAATATACTAGAGGTCCCGCAGTAGTCGAAATTCGACTATAATTAATTGGAATTGTAAGTTTGTACACTATTATGATTGTATTTTATACTTCTATAATCACATTTGTAGTCGTCGTGGCCTAACGGATAAGACGTCCGGTGTATTCGTGTTGAAGCGATGCACCGGTGTTCGAATCCCGCAGGCGGGTACCAATTTTTCTAATGAAATACGTACTCAACAAATGTTGACGATTGTCTTCCACGGTGAAGGAATAACATCGTGTAATAAAAATGAAACCCGCAAAATTATAATTTGCGTAATTACTGGTGGTAGGACCTCTTGTGAGTCCGCGCGGGTGGGTACCACCACCCTGCCTATTTCTGCCGTGAAGCAGTAATGCGTTTCGGTTTGAAGGGTGGGGCAGCCGTTGTAACTATACTTGAGACCTTAGAACTTGTATCTCAAGGTGGGTGGCGCATTTACGTTGTGGATGTCTATGGGCTCCAGTAACCACTTAACACCAGGTGGGCTGTGAGCTCGTCCACCCATCTAAGCAATAAAAAAAAATAAAAAAAAAACATATTTCGCCAAGGCTACACTTTAAAAAAATATGAATAAAGACAAACAATATTTAATCTATTCTCAATTTGACCACAGACGTCAAGAACAAAAGTTTGACAATAAATAGTATGCATGCGTGTGTGCGTCAAATACATGGTATGTAGTGTGTGTAATGCTTTCTTTATTGATTTAATGTATCTTTTATGCATTATTTAAAAAAAATATTAGCATTGTGCACTTCTTCTCTATATTCTCTATCATCATCATCATCATTTCAGCCTATCGCCATCCACTGCTGAACATAGGCCTCTCCAATAGATTTCCAGTGCGACCGGTCCATTGCCACCTGCATCCAACGAGACCCAGCGCTTTTTACTAGGTCGTCGGTCCATCTAGTACAGTCTTTCTCAAAGTGGGCGATAACGCCCCCTGGGGGGCGTTTGAAACCTAGAGGGGGGCGTTAAGGGGCCTAGGAAAAAATGGGGGGCGTTGATGTGGGTTAGGGGGGCGCTGTAAAATTTGTAATTTCATTTACTTTATAGTATTTTATATTTTACTAAAATTAAAACTCACCTACTACACAATAACGAATAATTAGTTTATATTTCTACCCTGTATGATGTTATAAAACTTAAAATAATTAACATAGATTTCGTAGGATAGCCCACACACCGTACGCAATCAAGTTGTAACAAGTTTCTGCGGAACATGATCGATGATAGTTAAAAAATTAGAGCAATTTTACCTTAATTACATTGTACCAGAAATTATTTTAAACATTAGAAAAAAAACTACCATGCAGAGTTTTAAAATATTACACATACGTAAACTAATACAAATTGAGGTTTTCTTTACTTTATTTCTTGTTTTTAACATACGGGCATTTTAAAGCATTTTCCTAGCATTTTATAAGAAATTACTGATGTAAGAATCATAATTTTTATATAAAATGGAAATGCGTATATAATTATTGTTCAAAAACTTGTCTTAGATTATTATTTTTTACAATTTACCCATTACCGTCCAATGTCAAATAGTATAGTAAGCCTAAAAAACTCACTTATTGTAAACATTGTTTACTATTTTATTTCTGTATAATAATAGGTTGGGGAAAAAGTTTCTTCGCATTTTTAAAAAAAATTCACAACATTTTTTAATATAGTTTATTCACATTTAACTAAAGTATGTCGGTACCATTTTGTTCGATATCCGTGATCCCATTGCTATAGAAATTTTGGGGCTTCTGATCAAAATACCGCGACAATTGGTTTTGGCAGTCCTCTCGTGATGTTAACCTGACACTGCCTAAAGAATTCTGAAGAGACCGAAACAGGTAGAAATCTGAAGGTGCAAGGTCAGAACTATACGGCGGAAGCATTAACACTTCCCAGCCAAGCTCTCTTAATTTTTGCTGAGTGGCTAAAGATGTGTGAGGTCTAGCGTTATCGTGATGAAAAACCACACCCCTTCTGTTGATTAATTCCGGCCGCTTTCTCTCAACTTCTTGCTTTAATCTCATCAGTTGTTCGCAGTAGAGTTCAGAATCGATAGTCCTGCCTGATGGTAACAGCTCATAATGTATAATGCCCTTCCAATCCCACCCCACACACAGCATCGCCTTGTTGCGAGTTAACCCGGGTTTCGCCAGAGTCTGTGAAGCCTGACCGGTCTTTGACCACAACCTTTCTCGTACGTTCTTGTCATACGTGATCCACTTTTCATCACCAGTTATCAGCTTCAAAAATGGTTCGGTTTCATTACGTAATAATAAAGAATCACAAATGAGTACACGGTTCATTAGGTTTCTTTCAGTGAGCTTTTTTGTGTACTCAGTTTTTTTCAAATGCGCCATAACTATTTTGTGGTCAATTCCCAGTTCTTCAGTTAGGTTGTAACTATTGATATGCCGATCTTGCCCTACTTTAAAAAAAATGGCATTGATTTCATCCGTAATAAGGCGACCAGAGCGACGTGCATTTTTGACATCAAAATTTCCGGATTGAAAACGCTTAAACCAAATTTTTGCTACTCTCACAGACACAGCACTAGGTCCATAAACATCGCAAATTTTTTTTACGGCTTGCGTTGCTTTTTTACCTTTTTTGTAGTAAAATTTTAAAATCTATCGAATATCTTCATTAGATTCACTCATCTTGACAGTACGAAAAATAAATAAAATCACACATCTTCCTAATTTGAATTTGGAATTATCTTCTTTCTAATTTAAACTTTTAATGATACCAAAACCAGCCAGATACAAATAGTATAGCCAAAGAGATTTTATTACAAGTTTATACATTTTTAAGCTATTGCATAGCTTTTATCGCGGGCCTTGAGCGCGGCGACCGAATCATGAAATTCCGTAACGAAAAAAACCTAACACCACTCACTCCGCCTACCATGTAGCTCGCGTTCTACATATTCACACGTTGCGCTTGTGTAGTGTTTGTGAATAAGCGCGTGGCGTGATGTCACACTGCAGGCGAATCATGAAAAATCTGCCCATCTCTCTCTCGCGCGCTTTAGCTTATGAGTGTGAAGGGGACAGTTAAGGTTTTGCCTTTATTAAGGTTTAATATAGCGTGGTCTTGTTTTATTATTGTTTTAATATTAAATTATCATTGTCTAATTATAATGTCATAAGTTGATAAAAAATGCTATGCAATAGCTTTACCGCCGCAGTTCCCGAGTGCCACACGTTTTTTTTTGTCAGGTGGAAATCGCCGGACTTCCGCCCTTCACTGGGGATGGAGGACGGGGCATGTCGAAATCGAACCGACTAAAACCTCCTGTCGCTCAACAACCAGCATCCAAACCTCGCATGAGACAGAGCTCATGAAAAGGCAAAGGGGGGAAAGTGAAGTGTTTAGTGCGGAGCACATCTTTCCCATCATCCTCCCCCTCGGGATGCCGGACTGGCGGTCGTCGGCGCCACGACCACCAGCCCTCTCGGTCGGCAGGCTGTCCGAAGCCCGCCTAGATGGCGCCGGTTAGAATGATCTATCCTACGGAATACCCCGCTGGGTCAGAACCAGGGTGGGTTGGGGATAGCCGGCCTTCCATCACCCGGATGCGCATACGTAAAACGTATGCAGAGCAGCTTGCACGTCGTCTTCTTAGGCCCCCTTCGCCGGTCCCCAGGCCGACATGTGAGAGAGACCCGAAACACTTAGAGGGCCAGGGCTTGGGCGAGATCCGCCTCCCTGGACCCCGCTCGATAGGGGCGGGCCTGTGCATCTCTCACGCGCCCCGCCGCCTCCTTTTGCGAGATGGTGCACTCGCAGAAATCAAGCATCGCCTTCCACGACTCGTCGTCACCGAGCATCGATGCCAGAACACTCGGCAACGACAAGTCGTTTCCTATTTTTGCGACGAGGATACGCCGCCACCCCTCCCATGCGGGGCAGGCGACAAGCGTATGCTCTGCCGTGTCCAAGTCGCAACCACAATGGTGGCACTCTGCCGTCGGCTCGGCTCCGATCCGGTGTAGGAACTCACCTAAGCAACCATGCCCAGTGAGTACCTGCGTGAGCCGGAAAATGAGGCGTCCTCTGTCACGATTCACCCAATTCACAAGAACCAGGCGAATCGCCTCGACGGTCCTATGACCAGCCGAAAGATCGGCCAACCGCCTGGACCATGACTCTAGCACGCACCGCCGAGATTGGGCCCTCCGCGCTCTGACCACACTGGGGCTGGGACGCGCCACGCCCCGGGCACGAAGGTTAGCCCGCCACTGATAGTCAGCGGTGAGCGCCTCCGCCTCCAGGACCCAAGGCGGCGTCCCAGCCAGTACACACGCCGCCTCGAAAGAGATGGTGCGATAAACACGGATGATCCTGACCGCGATGGTGCGTTGCGGCCGTTGCAGCAACTTCGCTACCCTCACGGCCAGTGACTGGCCCCACGCGGGCGCCTCGTATAAGGCCATTGACCGCACCACCCCCGTATAGAGACGGCGCGTCACCTGGTCAGGCCCCCCGATGTTGGGAAGAAGCCGGCTTAACGCGCCGGCCACCCCCAACAAACGAGGGACCAGGTTCTGAAAGTGAACACGGAAGGTCCAACGACTGTCCAGAATGAGGCCGAGGTACTTCAACTGCACTCCGACCTTGTGGAACCATATGGCCTCGGATTTACTGAGTATAACGTCGAGGCCCAATCTCCTGATTTTGCCGACGCCATGCGCCACCCCACTGGTGTCAAGACGAGCATACTCAGCAAACCCCCCCCCCCCCGGGACACGACCAGCGTGTCGTCTGCGTAACAGATTACGCTTAGGCCCGAGAGGAGGGCACCTCTCAGTACCCAGTCATACCCGATATTCCACAAAAGGGGGCCGAGCACCGACCCCTGTGGAACATCGCGCACGACCGGGAGCCTGTGCACGATCCCACCGTGTCCAGTACACGTGACCAATCTGTCCTCCAAGCAGGAAGCCACCAGTCGGCGAAGGTAGGGGGGCACTCCGTGTCTTACCAAAGGCATTTTTTTAAATAAAAGAACACTTATTGCGGCATAACTATAATAGTTAGACATATGCTGTCGCGACACTTTTGTAAATAATAATGTTTTCTACAAAGTCGTAGTACATTATTTTATTCTAACATCAATAGTTTTCGTAGGTATGCGACGTAAAGAATATTTTAGGAATTTTTTTTAAACCTTGGGTTAAATTATTGGAGTTTTAGTAAGGATACCTAATTTTTTTCAAATAAGATTATAGCCTATGTCACTAGGGAATAATGAAGCTTCCAAACAGTGAAAGAATTTTTCAAATCGGTTTATTAGTTTCGGAGCCTATTGAATACAAACAAACAAATCTTTCCTCTTTATAATATTAGTATAGATATAGATATAGATATTAATTATTACAAATAATAAAAACGCTGACTTAGGCGGCGTTTTTTATTTGAACCAGTTCTAAATTATAAACTAAAGTTCTATGAAAAATTACCCATATTTATCTATAATACGAAATGATATTAATTTATTTTCCGAAGTTTCCTTCCTTCTTGCGTCGATAATCTTCAGTTCTGAGGGTCGTGGCCTCCTCTAATAACTTTCTCCTGCATCATCTTGCGCCATTCCTGCCTGTCCTCGGCTGTGTGGATAGCAACGTGGACTGAGATATTGAGAGTGGAGCGTATTTGGTCCGACCAGCGCATTTGATTTCTGCCTCTGTGCCTTCTCCCGCATACCTTGCCTGTTACCAGCAGCTTTTCCACATTGTCACCTCTCTTTCTGGCGATATGTCCAAAGATATCGAAACTTCTCCGCGCGTATGTAGTGCTGAGGCGCATTGGAATCTTGAGCTCGGTAAGAATGGATTCGTTGGTTCTGTGTTCTGTCCGACGAATCCCGAGCATTTTCCTCCAGCACCACATCTCAAATGCGTCTCAGCGTCGATGCGTTGGCGATCGGCTTTCTTGAGGGTCCAAGTCTCTGCGCCGTAGAGAAAAATGGAAAAGACGAGGGAGGTGACGAGCTGCTTTTTGGTATTCTTAGAGATGTTTCTGTCCGCCCAAACACTGTCCATTTGGGACATAGCTCTCTTTGCCATACTGATTCGCCTTCTGAGGTCCTTTTCGGAGGATCCATTACTAGCTATGACGGAGCCCAGATAAATGAAATCCTCTACGACTTCCAGGTTTAACTTATTCGTAGTTTAATAAGTTATTATTGTTAGTAGTATTATTTACTAGTCGAAATATAAATTTTTAATTATCTTATGATGAGAATCTTATATTAATGAGAAAGATATTCAACAAAAATAGTTTCGTTCTAATAAATTAGCATAGTAATAGTACAGTGAACTAGCAATTTATTTTGGTGATTCTGAATTTAAACAAACATATTGATGAGAAGAATTCATTTTTATTTTGCAAGTTTGTAAATACACGCTCTTTAGCAATGTACGGACATATAATAATACGAAGAAACAATAATAGCATCTACAAATACATAATTATGTACTGCGTGGTACTACATTTACTAAAATTAATACAACATTTATTAATTAAATTAATGAAATTGTGGTTTTAAAGTTTTAGAGGTGTATAAAATATGGGGGGCGCTGAAAAATAATTGATTTTCAAAGGGGGCGGTAAAAGAAATAAGTTTGATAATCACTGATCTAGTAGGTGGCCGTCCCACACTGCGCTTGCCAGTACGTGGTCGCCACTCCAGGATCTTTCTGCCCCATCGACGGTCCTCTCTTCGTGCTATGTGGCCGGCCCATTGCCACTTCAGTTCACTAATTCTACGGGCTATGTCAGCAACCTTCGTTCTTCTACGGATCTCCTCATTTCGGATTCGATTCGACCCTAGAGCCAAGCTAACCCGACACTACACCGAAGACATCCCGGACATCAGCCTGTACGAGATTAGGATGGCTCTCAAACAGCTTAATATTCTTAAGGCACATTCACAAGGCACCGGGCGAGGATGGAATTACTACGGAGCTTCTGAAAGCGGGCGGGACGCCGGTACTGAAAGTCCTTCAGAAGCTCTTCAATTCCTCTTTGCTCGATGGAAAACCGCCACAGGCATGGAACAGGGGTGTTGTGATCTTGTTCTTCAAAAAAGGTGACAAAACCTTATTGAAGAACTATAGGCCCATAGCACTACTGAGCCATGTCTACAAGCTGTTCTCGAGAGTCATCACGAAGCGTCTCGAACGCAGGTTTGATGACTTCCAGCCTACCGAACGAGCCGGTTTCCGAAAAAGCTACAGTACCATAGACCACATACATACGCTGCGGCAGATTGTACAGAAGACCGAAGAGTACAATCGGCCATTATGCTTAGCGTTTGTGGACTATGAGAAAGCCTTTGATTCCGTCGAAACATGGGCGGTCCTTAGATCTCTCCAGCGGTGCCGTATTGACTACCGGTACATCGAAGTGTTGAAGTGTTTGTATAATAACGCCACCATGTCAGTCCGAGTACAGGAGCATTGCACGAAGGAAATCCCTGTAAAGAGAGGAGTGAGACAGGGAGATGTGATATTCTCTATAAGTGTGGAAAATTTCATAATCCTCCGTCCGCGTAATTTTCGTAAAAAGGGATACAAAGTTTTTGCTTCACGTATTAATATATATAGGTAGATTAGATAAAAACTAGACTCTCACCGTACATTTCAAAGAAGCTTTGTTCTTCCAAGAATTCAAAATCGAGATTAGGGTCCTAAGGGAGAAATGAAGGTTTTCTAAGTATTAAACGGAGGCTTTCTCTGTATTATTCATATTTACCAATCTTCGCTAGAAATAAATTAGTATTTTGTTACCATTCTCCCTTTTCCATTCTCCACTAAAGTTTTGTCTTGACAAACATCAATCATATTGGTGTGCATCGCGTAGTTTTAAGAGTCTAAATCTAACAGAGTTGGTTAAAATTGGATCAGTCAGATATATGTGTTATATAACATTTTAATTTTTCGTTTTCTAAATTACTACTATAACACTTGCATTATAATACGACACAATATCAAGAAAAGTAAAACTGGAATCTCAAAATACCGTTTGACTTTTTACGACAGTTCGCATGAGCTAGACTTGTTTAAAAACAGTTGAACACCACAAATCCGAATACTACACGCGGCACGGTGGACGTGATCGTAACGGTTTTCTCATTTCCGAAACAGAAATTCGTTAATTACCAGTACCGAATTCGAAGAATATTCGCACGGTTTGTATAAATTACTAAATGTAAATCTCGCTGGTTATTTAAATACGACTCACGCAAAGTACAACACACGATGACAACTTTTTTTTGTTGTTATTAATAAATTTGCAAAACTTTTTACTAACGTAACTGTAACTTCTCAACTGATATCATGTACGTCGAATAATTAAAATTGATTGATAAAAATGAAATTTTATCACTAAAAATCTACCGTACACAAGATCGTGCATTTTATTCGTCTCCAGTATAACTTCCATCCGTTTTCTCACACGAGATTGCATTCGAAGTCATACAAAACAACAGTAAATGGCTATTATACAAAAACGTTCGAATATATTACGAAACTAATGGAGCAAACACCGTTATTATAGGTCCAATACATTTTGAGGAAAGCCGAGTCAAGAATTTTTACTCAAAATTGTGTTTGATTTATGTACCATTCTCTGGAGGTATAGCTGTACTATGCTGATGAAACTCGTTACCACTTAACAGACATCTACAATTAAGAAAATTATTTCAAACATAAACGCAATTCAGAAGCTATCATAAATATAAAAAAATAAGTTATATTTGGATTGAGAATTTTCACCCACTGTCTTTGTCCAATTGCCTTGGGGGATCTAAAAGCGTGGCTTAGAGATAAGTCAACTACAATTAAATGTATCTGTATGTAATTTCTGTTGCATTGCGAACCGTTACACTTAAAACAAAATACCTTCGCAATAAGCCATCCTGCATTTCGTAAGATATTAAAAACACATCATCAAGTCTTTTAGAGACGTCGAACATAACTGCTAACTATAGGTGGGCGGAGAGTATCCAAGTTAATTGCCGCTATCCATTAAAGGGGCAATTAGTCTGCTGATTTAAGTCCATAAAAATTCTATATCTCCAGTTTTCTATCTTTTGTCCACATACCGGAATCCAATCAAAATTTATGTTAAACTAGAATTCCTCTGGTAATCGCGACCGAACATTAAATGTAGAAATTTCGTGTTTGGTTGTATTTATGTTATTTCTGGTGGCCATTACTGAAAACAAAAACCCAACTATGGGCCATTGAATGTGGGATCCTAGGAATAACCTTCGTACATTTATGATTACAATTTATTTGTACGACTCAAACTCAAAGAATGTGACTATGCCGATGTTCAAATCATGCAACCAAGTCCCAAATTTAAAGGAAATACATAGTAGTAATAAACATATGTCCACGAACGACAATCACGATTAAGGATGTAACAGCATGTAATAGAAATCAAACCCGAAAAAATTTTAATTTACGTAATTAATAGTAGCAGGGCGTATCGTAAGGCCGCCCGGCTAGGAATCACCATCCGGCCTACTTCAGTCACGGAGCCCCAATCCATGCTTTCCGGTTTTAAGAATGTGTCCCATTCTTAAAACCGGAAAGCATGATACAATACAATTAAGACTTCCATTTCTTGTCTCAAGATTTGAGGTGGCATTTATGCTGCGTTATTTTTTTTATGATTGATAGATTAATAGTGGCCCGGAGGCCACTTTCACCAGAACAGGCAACAGGCGGGCGAACAAAGGCTCAGCCAGGAGGGGTGGGATTTGCTAACAGCTGCCCGATCGCCTCCGAAGAAGACCTAAAACTCAAGAGCAGCTGCTTCGCGAATGAATCTACTACCGGATCGGAATCGCGACACGCTGAGAAAATCCGACGAGAAACTCAGCGGGCTGATGCATGGGTTAGGTTGCACGTCGAACTCTTTGTCGAGTTCGACGAGTAAAGTTACTGGGGTCCCTGAGCCTGCTCCTAGTGTTAGAGCTGAAGGCGTCTAATGCAAGAGTTTTTGTATCTGATGGATCCCTAAGGACGTGTCTAGGGCGACGACGGTGACTTGCTCCTGCGTGATCAAGATTCGGGGAGACGCTGCGTTGTCTATGGCTCCGGCAACTACTAAAGGCCATGGCCATACTCGTTTACAATTCTATTTTTTTTTTTAAATTGACTTTTTATAAATAAATAAAACAAAGAAAAGAATTAAGTAAATATAATTATGTAAGTAGGTGAACGATATTATTTTAATGGGCATTATTTATGAAACTACCGTATTTTTGTGTAATATTTAATCTCTTTTCAGGATTTTTAAGAAGAGAACCACTTTTGTAATTGTTATTTTAAGAGTTAAGATATTTCTTGACTTATGATATTTCAATAAATTATATATTATCGATTTTTGTTTAAGTTTATATATTTTATTCATCGACATATTTAACTTCACTTTAGATCCTACATGATAATAAATAACTTTGTTTTGACTGACGTTTGCTGAACAGTTCTATTTGTTTTTTATCTGGACGTTTATTATCTACATAATATGTACTTATATACATCTCTTCAAGCACCGGTCAGCGTCCTCGTTGAGCTCGTCGACTAGGATGAAGAGTTCGACGTGCGAACTAGCTCATAGACACAACAAACTGAGTTTCTCGCCGCAACTTCTCAGTGGGTTGCGATTCTGATCGAGTAGTAGATTCAGCGAAGTAATGCTCTTGCTAGAGCTGGTTTTAGCAAAAGCTCTCAGATTGAGCCCGTGAGCGTGAAGGAATACCCCCCAACGATTAGATAGGGGTTTGAAGGGTGGGGCAGCCGTTGTAACTATACTTGAGACCTTGGAACTTGTATCTCAAGGTGGGTGGCGCATTTACATTGTAGATGTCTATGGGCTCCAGTAACCACTTAACACCAGGTTGGCTGTGAGCTCGGCCACCCATCTAAGCAGTAAATAAAGGGGGGGGGGGGAATTGGGGCCAGATGACAGTGTATGACTTGTCCACGGCTATTATTATTGTACTTTATCAAGGTATTGGTCAAAACAAACAGGTAATTGTATTAATATTTCTAATTCCTAGACCCATTTTAATATTAATTTATATATTTTGTAATATAAATGAGAAGGATTTGACAAAGGAGAGAGAAACCAAAATTGAACCGTGTGAGGTGATTGAAACAGCCGTTATGTAATACAACATCGAGTTAAAGTTTCAAGTTTGTAGGGGGCATACTATGGCCTCTGAACTTAACAACGAGTGGTCCAAAAACACTACTACCCAAAAAAGTGTACATGAAAATATATTCAGCTTAGGGAGAAAGCAAAAATCACATCATGTATAGAAGCGATTCTTGTCACGTTCATAAAGGATAAGGGAGGAGCCTTGCCATAAAACCTTGTTCGGATTCACACACTTAAACACATCTGCGTTTTAGTACGGCCTACGACTGTTTTTTTAACAAGTTTTTATTTTCCGTCTTCCTGCAGCCGTTTATATATTGTTTATCAATACACAACCATTGACACTCGTATTAGAGATTGTAACATGTGTGAATAGTCTGATCCGTTCGTCTTTTCTAGTTCAAACTTGTCAACTTTGGAATCCACTTCCTCTAAATAATATCAGAATGATCGTTGACCGCTTAGCTTTCAAAATAAAGGTTCGGCAACTGTTTCTCAACGAATTGGCAATAAAATCTAATTATTAGACTTGCAATCTAGTGTGTTGATATTTTCCGTGTAATTTACTATATTTTTACTTTTATTTTTAGTGTGTGTTACATTATTATGTTATGTAAAAATGTGTAAATTTTAGATTACGTTACGTTATGTACGTATTGTTTGTAAGTATTTATACTGTATTTATATACAAACACATAATCATAATAAAATAATCATTATTTTTCTCTTACTCTCAAATAGAGATGCACCTACCACAGGTCTCTACACCACCCTTGGTGGGGTGATATAGAATGCCTTAGGCATTAACTCCGCCACTATGTTTTCGTGCATAAAGTTAAATAAATAAATAAATAAATATCGGTTGTATATTAAAAAGATTATAATACTGTTATATTCGAAGTTGATATTAATACAGCAATGCATCAATATCTAGTAAAATATTACGATATTAATGTTTGATATCGCAAGTTAGAAGTGGAAGGAGGCCGCCGAATGAATAAGGCTCGGCGCCAGCGACAATTCTCGTTTGCACGATGGCTATCAGAAGCGCAATCCTCTATTCCTCGCAGTGCTAATCAATGAATAATTACTCTGTTTAAGGGGCATCTCTATAAATAGCCGTCTGGAGCGCTGACCTGGAGCGACGAGTTAGTCCGGCCTGACAGCCACGGACACTCGCAGCAGCCTCACTCCTTCACCCCCCGCTGCCGCCTCCGCTGTGGCTGCCGGACCACATAGGGCTGCCGTGACACTTCCTAGAACAGGAAACGAACCATAGACATAAAATCGATTTAAACTCTCATTTTCTTTGTTTGATGTTAGACTGTTTATGGCTTATTGTGATAAAACATGTCGAAAGCGTGTCAAATATTTCACTTCACTTACTTTTTTGTATTATCATCAAAATTGTGGAATTTATTCTTATATAAAAATACCATTTATGCGTTACTTTTTTTTATTGCGATTTTAATGACAGTTATACATAATTATCTGTTTAAATATTAATGGACATTTGTAGCAGTCACTAAAGGTTAACGTTTTGTTTAAAGTTTCTTTTCAAGCTAATTCTACGTTATATTGATATTGATGACATACAGGCACTGTTTCGCACTAAGAACGTTATTGTCCTAAAAAGAACCGACGAAACAGGATCAACGACATTTATATATCACTATTAAATCTCATCTACATATCGCTATATATGTATACGAGTATATGCACATGCATATGCATTTGTGAAATAATTGTAGAATTTGTTAGAACTATTCGTTATCTTACTTACTACCTATCGTTTCTCAGATCATACTATCCTGAAAAAGAAGAAATTGTAGGGTATTGATTTAGACAATCTGTAAATGTATTATTTATTGACGAATATGGATTAATGAGCTTACAGACAACTTGAAATCACAGATGCCCTAAGACACTTACTATAAGACCTTAAAATATGACATTTTTTTTTTAAATGAGGACACGTAATGTGTCCTGCGTTCCTATCGGACTCTTTCGCAACGAAAAAAGGCAAAATTGTAGTGCTTACCCGTGTGGGTTTACAATACTTCCAAACACCAGTAATGTCTATTGTATTGAATCGATCATTAGATAGACATTTAAGTCATAAGAAATTACAACTTTTCAACAGGAATAAGCACCAGTTTCAAGTTCAAAGCATCGTGCAAGCTCAAAGTATACTCTATCTTGAATCAATCAATTAACATTTGCATAATTACTAAATGTATTTCTTTTCAATTATTTCAGTATTGATATCGATTTGGCTGAAGTAGCAATGTCACTTTTTAATGTCACGGGACTTAAAATCGGCAGTAACGTGAATTAAATGCAGATGCCTCGTTTTCTTTTTCGTCTCGTATGTGTGCATATTCTTCTGTTTTTCACCTTCGCTTATACTGAAAAACCCAGTCTACTCTTTAACTTAAACAATTACATGCGGAGGCCATTGCAGTTTGAATCCACCGTTATATTAAGGAAAGCAGTTGAATCAACAAGCTTCAATATCTCCCCGCCTACTTCGACGCGACTACATGTTTACAATTTATTATCGTAAATTTTATTGATTTTGTTTGCCTGTTTATTAACGATTTAAATTGTAAACATTGAATTTAGCACGCCCGTGATAATTTCATTCGTTTTATTAATATCTCTAATTTCCCGTTTGATTTAAATGTGTATGGCTGGCTGCTTTTGAAATAAGATTTCGTAATTATTTAAAAAAAAAAGCTATATTATTAATCACATTGTTACAGTCCCGACAAAAAAAAAATTTTGAAAGAAATATATTTTCAGTGAAATTAACCTGTTTATTTAGTGGGAGACTAGAATATGTATTTATTTTGTGTTGTAGTGTTTATTTAGTTTTCGTTTCACGTTCTTTCGAAATTGTGCACGAAATTGACAAATTTTTATCCCCATTATTTCATTCTGAAGGCCATTAGCTATATACCCAGGAGCCCAGGAGTTATTTACACTTAAACATTTGAGATTGCTGTTGTTAAAAAAATATTGAAATTAAAAATCGCGTTGTGGAAGCACTACTTGTTGCAGAGAGAAATATAGTGTGTTTTTAAATATGAACTATAAAATATTATAGGTATAACGAAATCAATCTAATACTTTTTATGTCATATACAAACGAACACACAAACAAACCATTAAACAGATTTGCAGTCCACTAATGTATTCTGAACACCAAGCTTAAGTGGTTTGTACCAGCGTCCATAGAGACCATTACGAGAATGCCACTGCTTACGACGAAGTCTCACTTGTATTTTAGTAATAGCTTATTTCTGACCCCTAGAGATGTACTATACTTCAAGGCGGAATTGCTGAATTCGGTTCGTGACAAAATATAGGCACGATTGTGGTAGCTATTTCTACACAACACGCTACCAGCAAATTTATAACTTCACAATTATAACGACGCGTACCCTTCGAAAATTTAAATCTTAGAGATATGCGGAATAATATCATTTTACTACCCGATTATAAACCAATGTGTAAAATTTAATGTTAAGTATAAAATGTTTCTCCGCTGAGAGACTTTAAACGTTCTTTTCTAAAAAAAATCTTAAAAAAAATCAAAAGATGCACAATCTACAAATGAGGGCATATTGTTTTAATACGAGAACTTGATACTCGGCAGCCCTGTCTCATAGCTGAACTACTCGACACGCTTGCGACTCAACATCCTGTCGCTTTTTGCAAAATTAGCTACAGGGGATCTTTGAAGACAAAATGAGGACACCCGCTCTCCTAAACTGTTTATAGGAATTAATTTTAAAAATACGACCTTGAACGTTGTGCTTGTATTGAGTCTATTTTCAAATTGAACGTTTCAAAAACTAAAATTAGAAATAGTGTTGTGATTCGCTCGATAAATGTCTTGGTTGGCACTGGTAATACAATGTGAGGAGAATTCTGCGTGTGATTTTACATGTAACGGCAATTCTAACCGAGGCGAACAAGAAACAACGTACCCACGGTGCCAAGGGGTTATCGGCTGTTGAGCCCTTTACACTGTAATGACGTCTGCACACCAGCTACAAGAATATTAAACTGAATTACAAGTGGACGTATTATTACTCTTATAATAATATTAAACTAAGTATCATTTGATTTAATTTACTTTTCCAATTAACTTGAAAAATAAGCAGACAAAGTATGGGTTTATTGATGAACTAGCGGCCCGCTCCGGCATCACTCGGGTCTTTAACAAAAATTTCAACGATATTTGACATTGTTTTATTTTTTTAAATAAAAGAACACTTATTGCGGTATAACTATAATAGTTAGACAATGCTGTCGCGACACTTTTTGTAATTAATAATGTGTTCTACAAAGTCGTAGTACATTATTTTATTCTATCATCAATAGTTTTCGCAGGGCACGTAATATTGTAGGTATTTTTTTACACCTTGAGTTACATTATTGGAGTTTTAGTAAAGATCCCTATATTTTTTTCAAAAAAGATTATAGCCTATGTCACTCGGGAATTGTGTAGCTTCCAAGCAGTGAAAGAATTTTTCAATTCGGTTCAGTAGTTTCGGAGCCTATTCAATACAAACAAACAAATCTTTCCTCTTTAGAATATTAAGTATAGAAGTATAGATTAGTATAGATAAATAAGATATTATTTTGCAATGAATTAGCGTAAAACGACCTACAATGACAGACACTGTCAAGATGACATGGCAAGGCTGAATGTGGCGCGATCCGCGACTGGCGACCGACCGGGCAGCGTGCACCGGCCTGGAACAAATGCGGAGACGACGCCAATTTGCCGCTCTCAACATGACCGACACTCGCCACCTTATTTGTTTAACGTTACTATGCTTCACTAAATCCATATTTAATAGACACTAAAACAAAAAAATAAGTCTCAGTGGTTCGAGACCACAAAAAAATACGAATCATTTCATTTTCAGGAAAAAGTGATTAGTGAAATACAAGAAGAGGTAATGGAAAATTATAGCTATTATCGCAAGATTCTTCGAAACCGATTTTATGTTGGGGATATGACCAAGCTTTCGTTGCGAAGCCTTTGATCGTAAAACGAGGTGAAGATCTTGTAAAGAAGAAAATAACGAAACTAAAAGAATTAACCTCGTAAGGACGATCAAGGACAAATACACGTATAATGAATTACGACATTGCAAGGACGCAGTAAAGTTGAATATTGCATCAGAACGATTGCGAGTAAGGGAGGCAACGATCGCGCGGAATGTTGGCGGCCCCAGGGTCGGGAGCCAGTCGCCTCATGCGCTGGTTACGCGGTCCGCGACCGCCTGTGACTCATCTCACTGATATCTTGCTTCTTTTGGGGAAGTACGCGCTAACGTTTCCAATAATCGCGCCGTTTAACATTTATACCGACGTCAGAAGCAATCAAAACAAAACAAACGTTAAATGAACTAGTTTTATGAGTCATCAAAGTGGTTAGGGTAACTTATTTTTCGTCATGTATTGCAAGTGAATATCCTATCAGGAATGTCTCATGAGAATCGTCTTCGTGCCCTCTTTGTTTCCCGCAAATTACACATAATCACGCTTATACCCTCGAAACAACATAATAGACTGTAATCTGTTGACATAATTTATATCATGTATTGTTTGTTGTACATGTACTAGCCGTCTACATTCACACGCTTATGTTAAATTCATTTTCATTAAATATTCTCGAATCAGGTTTATGTTTCGTTATATTATTTATCGAACTATCAACTTCATATAACACTTCGATCAATAATACTACTAGATTCGCGATTAGCGCTTCAAAAACGGCCCGAAAAATAAGACCACAAATAAATTTGTGGTCTTATTTCAAATTAGTATGGTCCAATCATAGCCAACACTAAGACGTCAAGACGCTGCAATGCGCGTTCAAAAACTGAGTAAAAAACCACCGTAACACCAAGGTTTTGGAAGGAATATCTTTTTTTGGTAAATTTATATTATTAAGTGTTTTTCATAAAATAATAAACACAATTATATTGTTAATAAAACACAATTTACGAATATTGTAATTGTTTGGCCAATGTTTGCAACAAGGCACCAACTATTGTAACAAACATCACCAATTCTTGAACAAGGAATGCATAGAGTAGTTTTGTTATTTTATAATGTTATTTTTGTTTGTAGATTTCCTAGTAGCCCCTTGTCGCTGTGCACAATGGATATATATTGTCGCGAAAGAAAGAGGAGAAGAAATATAGAACCCTTATAAAAATTCTAGAATTGTTCAATGGTGGTGGCAAATCAATGCAAAAAAGTATTAAAAAAACTTTATATGTATGTGTAAATATTTTAAGCGTATATGCTGAAAAGGATTTGTTTTCTGGGGGAAACGAACACAGCCATAAAATAAGCCTAAATTAAACTGATTATAGAAAAATTCATTGATATAAGATTACATTATATTTGTAAAAAAGAAACCGCTCATATAAAAATGACTTCTAAAAGACAGCTTTATAACAAACTGAATCTGTTTAAAGGTAATTGAACCTACATTATTGTTTTAATTACTTCTGTATAAAGAATACGTGGAAAACATGTATCGTGTTTCCTTTCATATTTTTTTTACTTTATTCAATTTTAGTTTTTATCACCTATTTGTTGTAATAGCGGCAATGTAAAATATTATCTACTACTTTTTTGAATCGGTCAAAAATAGTTGCGACCATACAAAACAAACCTAAAACAAATATGTATATTCTGCAACTCTATGTCTTTCAATACTTACTGTGTTCTGAGCATTGAAATGTAATACCAAGAACTACATCTAGTTCCACAATACAATAAGCACGAAATTTTAAACAAATATTTTTAACCTTATAAATTAGGCTTTAAGTATCATTTTAGAATAAATATTTTTGTACTGATGTCTTTTTATATTCAAGTGACATTTTAAATTTATTCCATAATATTCTTTTTCTGACGAAAAGACCTATATACATATATTTTGCAATGGTAATTAAACTTTATGTTTAAGTATTAAGGTTTATAATAAACTGAAGTCGTTAACATTATTAAACTTTTTTCTAAGAAATGAAGATGTTTTCGTGTCTGCAAACGTGGCCACTGGAGCGTCTTATTTTTGTTCCTGATCTTTAATCTAGTACTATTATTGATCGAAGATATAACACGAATTCAAGGGAGATAGAAGTACGTGTTTAATATAGCCCTGTTGATAAATAATCGATTGTGTAGCGCGGCAGATGGCCGGTCAGGAAATCAGGCCTGCAGTCTGCGACCCTCCCGCGCTAGCTACCACCGTCCTCACTCCACCCCCGATCGACATTTATCCTTCCAAAAGCATCCCCTGCACGAGAATAAATTGGTTTATTTCTATTAGATTTCCGTAAGTTGTGGGGACATAATTCAACCGTTAGTTGATTTCTATTTTGTAGAATAAATTCAAGGGAAGACAGGTGCTGCGAAATACGGCGAAACAATGCATTTTACGATTAATATGAAAACATCTGTCGTATTGCGAGTATAATGCTGACTAACTATTTTATCAAACATCTTAAGTATTCCAAAAAACAAAACAAAAAAGCTTAGTACCCATTTAAACAGAAAATAGGAGCAATTCAATACGATAGCGTCCATAAGTTCGTGCAAATTGTACAAATAAAATAATATGATTCGAAATAGCAGCACTCTTTGTGTTATATTTTCGCTGCGAGTATAGGATTTGTAGTGCGAATAAATTTTACGTATAATCCTTTAAATATTACATATAATCTCCACATAGAGCAGAAATCTAGTTGCGGATTGTATTCTCCTATTGAAAGTGGCGAAGACCACACCTATGCAATCTGAGGACTGACCATTATACTCGTAATATAAGAATAATTTATGAACCTCTTACACAAAAAGCGTTATTCGTGCGTTTTCACTGTTACTAACATATTCGAAATAAGACAAATATACTTTAAAAATCAAATGTGAAAATTGTGAGCCTTCCTTTATATTTGAGGTCGGCTAAAACTATATACGGCTATACTATAACTATATAAAACGGCTATAGAATAAAAGCATTCTAAATTCTAGGCTGGATCCTAACAATGGACAACACGATGACCATTCTTGATTAAGTCAAATTAAGCCCAGAGGGTTGTACAAGGATGTTTATACAATAAACCCTTTGAGCTTAGGATCCTTAATTATTATTAATTACATCCAAACGGGACCTTTAATATTGTTGATCCTTTTATTAAAGGTTCCTTTATGAAACCGTAGATATTCTGTCACATTTTGTGTAATTGCAAGGATTACCCTCTAATTTTATATTGTAATTGTGTTAGATTATACAAATATATAACAGTCTTAAAATCATGAAGAATGTTCCGTTTTAAAACAGGAAAATAAAGGAATTCACATACGACATAAGACAGTGTTAGTATAATGCCATAACAAGGCACTGCCGATATACTCTCGTGACCACTTGAGACTTGGTTAGACGAGTTTGTGGACAAAGAGAGAAATGGGATTTCTTGTGTCAATACGGTTCGATTTTGTTCTACCGACTGGAATAATACAAAATTTTCATTATGACGGAAATTAAAACTTTAAAAATTAAAGTACATTTTTTTGGAGAGCACAAAAATAATTTATGTGACATAAATTCGAATCGTATTTCCGTGGAAGCTTGTATCGTACATTTGTTAATGATTTGGGCTTCCGTTTGGTTCTCATAAAGTTTTTACTCGTTCCTCGCGCTTGGTGTAGCGGATTCAGCGAATTAATTTGGCCAATGAAAAAGACTACCGATCTCACACAACAAGTCTCATTATATCGAAGGATTCCAACACAACCGGGTTTCATGATATCGGCATTGTCCAAAAAACAACATTATAACTTTCTTCGTTCTTGTTTTTACTCGTAACAGAAACAAAGGAGAGCGAAAATATGCCGAAACTTATTACAAAGAGAACACGCAATTCATTTTTTAAAGAAAACATAAACTCGTTAGTTTCTATCTGTAATATCAAATATGTAAAATGACATACTGACTTAAGTACGTACATGCACTGTAATATTCCTATAACAGTGAGTTACAGTTTTATTGGAACTTATAGAATTAATAGGAAATAATTACCGTTATAACCCATGAATATTATTATCATTATAATCAACTGATCACAGTTGGTAAGTCCAAATGTGATGACTAATTTTGCAAATTGACTCAAAAACCCCATTAGGTATCTGAAACCTCATTATAACATTTTTATACGAAATCGGTATCACTTTGCTTGCCATTCTGATGATATCATATTCTTGCCGGGTTCGTTGAAGCATGACACTTCAAGTTAGGCTCCGTGACGAAAATCACGTTAAAATCTAGTCTTTTCCATGTAATTTATGGATAAAACCTATTATAATTCTTACAACGTAAATTGATATCGAAAACAATATGTTTTGCTAAAACATAACTGAAGCCATCATTTAAACAACTTTTACGGTTTAAGCCCGCCTTTATTATTGTCATTTTAAGTAATTGTTTCAGACTTTTCAAATACATCGATACGATACATCGATAAAATGACAATGATCCTAAATTAAACCGTAAAAATAATTCTAAGTGTGTCTACTACTCGCAAAAACCTGATTTTTTTCTTTAATTGAAGTCTTCATAAATTAAACTTTAGTTAAAAAAAATGCTTTAACTTGAAAATGAGTTTGAACTGTGTACAAAAGTGTAATTGAGCGGCGTCTGATTCTCGGTTCGCAAGCATTATTCGTAAGAATTCTAAGGCGATTTACATACCCAGTTTAAGATTCAAATCTGCTGAATAAGTTAAACCCGTGAATATAAATAAGGTGGGCACCGATCTCTTATTTATATTTTAAGGCTCTATGTATAAACGTTGACTGACTATAAAGTTGACACCGAAGACGTAACTAACTGTACCCACCTGATACCAAACTATTCAATGAGATAAAACGGTAGGTATGCAGTTATTTAGCTTAGTCATAGCAAATATGTTCCCAAAAAACGCGTTTGATGACGCGTTTCGTTTAATACGGTTTATTGCTCACTGTTTCCTTGCCATTCACCAATTAACTATCTTGAATTTGTCTGAAAAAAATAAAAACTCGGAAGTGTATTCATATTGACTGATCAAACGGCATATCTGGATTTAAATCCAGACGGAAGGTATATACGTGTATATTCTTTCTTGGTTAATACATACATATTACACATACATTATACATACATATTTGAAGGTCCAATCGATAAATTTGCCTACGATTAAGTTCTTTTTGCGATTTAAATTTCAAAGTAAATTATTCGTTTACATTTCTGATCTTTTGAAAGTGTTAACTCCCAATTTCATATTGTAATGGATAACTACTTTTTTACCGGCGGTAGGACCTCTTATGAATCCGCCCGGGTAGGTACCACCCTGCCTTTTTCTGCCGTAAAGCAGTAATGCGTTTTGCGTTTTGAAAGGTGAGGCCAGCCGTTGTAACTATACTGAGACCTTAGAACTTATATCTCAAGGTGTGTGGCGCATTTACGTTCTAGATGTCTATGTGCTCCAGTAACCACTTAACACCCTTTAGGTTGTGAGCTCATCCACCAATCGAAACACTAAATAAAAAAAAACTAAGGTGTTACACGAAAATGAAAAAGACGAGCAACTATTAAACTAGTTTCAATCACATCAAAATATATTGTTTCATCAAAGTATATCTATTTCTAAATTAGGAATTGCTTTGCGTCGAAAATAAAGTATGATTCTATGAAATAATTTTTCTGTCCTTAAATTACTATGAAACGTCTATGATTCTCGTTCTAATTTCAAGTTACTTTAATTAGGTAGCTCAAAGCGATAGTAAATTTTCAAGGATTGATATATTTTCTAATGATTATATATCTAGTTCTCTCTTGAACATTTTAGATCAATAGATTATTCACTTTACGTATCAATGTTCCAAGACTCCATAAAAGTCGTGATTGTTTACAAGTATCGCCATAACAAACTCAAACTGCCCCGTAATAATACTTAAACATGTTCTTCCTCTTCCCAATATTTAATTCAATGTAAATATTCTAAACTAACATAAAATGAATGTGTACATAGTTTCCAAAGCAAACGCACAGTTCAGGATGTAACTTTTCGACTTTTTTTTTTCTCGAGTCGAATTGAATTACAACCTCCCCCTCTCATGAACTTTAACATAACGCTGCACGAATATAACTCAATTACACTGTTACATTATCTGCTCGACATACGAATTAAGTAACTCACTTTACAGGCAAAGGGATGAATTTGCGTGCAAAATATAAAGTGGAATTATTATGTTAATGTTGCAAGCCTCTGTAAAATTTTGCTGTACATGGAACTGTACTATAGCCGACTGTAAGGTACTCTGAAGTCCAAGCTTCTCTGTGATTTATAGTTGTGCGAAGCCAAGACCATTAC
Source organism: Bombyx mori (assembly GCF_030269925.1). Lineage (NCBI taxonomy): Eukaryota > Metazoa > Arthropoda > Insecta > Lepidoptera > Bombycidae > Bombyx > Bombyx mori. The sequence goes on along the minus strand of NC_085116.1, from coordinate 8,183,974 downwards.
GATGTCGCAATCAATAACCTCCGTGCGACAACTGATGAATTTAACTTATATCTAAAACCTTTAAAGTGGTTGGTCTAAACCAGTACATATAACTGTAAATTTTAACGGATAACAATGATGTATGCACCGGATAACGGATAAAAATGATGTATGATATGTTTATTTATAAAAAAATTAATGATATAATGGCAACATTCAAAGAATAAAAATTCCAAACTCGTTTTACACAAAGTTATGTTCTGATTTATGAGCGTAAAGTTGTGCATGGAGAATAGCTTTAACCGCGTCGTGAGCACTATAGAGGGTAGAGGTAAGATGCACCAATTTTGTTCATCAATCTCTGTAAAAAAGCATAAAGTAAGATGGGACCACTTTTAATTAATTTTTTTTTTGGGTCGACCAGCTCACGGTCCACCTGCAGCTAAGTGGTTACCAAAGGCCATAGACAACTACAACTTAGACGCTGTCACCCGCCTTGAACCGTGCGTTCGAAAGTCTAAGTTATTTATTATACTTAAATAAAATACAACGGCGGCCTCACCCTGCAAACCGATTACTACTTCTACTACTTCACTGCAGAAACAGGCGGCGCAGTCCACCGCTAACCCACCTGGTTCTCACTACACTACCTCACTACAGGTCCGATCACCAGTAATTACGCAAATTATAATTTTGCGGGTTTGATTTTTACTGCACGATGTTACTCTTTCACTGCAGAAGTCAATCGTGAACATTTTTAAGTACTTATTTAATAAGGAAAATTGGTACGTGAATAAGGGATTCGGACACCACTGTGGCTCTTGTAAGAATGCACCGGACATCTAATAATCGGACTACGACGACAACATAATCTATCATAAAAGTGTTAATTTCCTTACCATTTCTTATTTGTCTTACAAAGTTTTTAAAAAAGTGTTTACGCGATTTCGTCCTTAAATCTAGTCACTATAGTATATTTTTTCACCTAGCACACTTTACACTGTCTATGAATGCTAAATCAAGCCCTTCGGATATACTAGCACTAATCTGTTTAGTACTTTTAGAATATCATATATTTGGTGTGGTTCCCATGAAGAATGGTTTTCCCCTACCTCTGCCCTCCATAGTAAAAACACGTAACTGGTAATCCGTAGCACTGGAAAATACGTTTAATAAAATTACCTTTTCATTTTAAAACATAAATTGATTTATAGTATACCAAAAACCAAACGAATTATTTATTTTGTCACCTTTATACCAAAACCCAAAATACGTTCATTTTTCATTTCAAATGTTTGAATATTTTTTTCAATGCCACCATGTTTGTGTTTTGATCCCGTATGCCATCAGTCACACCTACAAGATTATTGATTCTATAATGAATTTGAATAAGCTGCAAAATATGCCAATCATATGTAAATGAGTTATTCGGCGTTACCTTCTCGAGGTAAGCAAATAAAGATGCTTGAACTATCTTGCCTCAACGGTACATTATAAGATACATATTTGAAACAATAATATTTTTCACACTGAATTTTTAATTAAATGTAAATAAATAAAATATAAATGTAAATAAATATTTACTAACAATCACGCCACGTTAACTGGTCCCGTGATAAGTTCGTAAAGAACTTGTGTTACAGGTACCAGATAACGGAAATAAATGTAAGATTTTTATTATACACATACATATATTTAATATACATCCATAACCCTGGAAAAGACATTTATATTTATCATACAAATATCTTCCCTTGGCGGGATTCGAACCCGCGACCCCCTTGTGTAGTGACCATGTCACTTACCACTACACCAGACGGTCGTTAAATATATAATACTGTTAATCTTCTTTAATTGTCCTTCGAATTGAAAATAAAAACAACAAAAATGATATATGTAATATAATATAAGATATCTTATATTACGTATATCCGTAAAAACCATTGTAGATTTATCTATACTAATATTATAAAGAGGAAAGATTTGTTTGTTTGTTTCGAATAGGCTCCGAAACTACTGAACCGATTTGAAAAATTCTTTTTCCATTAGAAGCCGACATTGTCCCTGATGAACATAGGCTACTTTTTTTAAATTTTTTTATATATTTTTTTTTGTTTTCATGTTTCCGAAGCGAAGCGAGGGCGGGTCGCTAGTATATTAGTATAGATTGTAGGGTATAATTTAAGATATCTATATCTGTTATAACTACTGAACCATGCATCCGATTGACTTGAAACTTGGTATCCATGTAGAAAATACATGTACTTAATGGATAGGCTAATGTTTATATGAGTGTTGAACTCCCTACACCAGTTGCAGGGGCGTTAATGATGAGAATCTTTGTGGGGGTGAGAAATAATAATGTTAATTTTAAATGCCCAGCGAAGCGGACGGGCATAGCTAGTATAGGATATTGTAATAATGACAAGATCTTATTTTTATAGTATGAATTGTTAGCTAGCTATGAATTATTCTAGCTAGCTATGTACATTTATAATAATAACATATCAACATGTAATCATATATTTTCGTCGTTTAGAATATCTGTTTACCAGAGTAGTTCCAGGGAAATTTTAAATATTTCGTAGGTCTTTTTTTTCAATTATTTTCTATTGCGTTATAAGGTGGCTTAACATATGGTGGTGGCATTATGCATTTACGGTACGCTTTATTCCTTTAAAAAACGAGCAAAGACAAATTAGCACCGCTTACAAGTGTTATTTTTTGATAAATGCATTCGCAGATAAAGGGACATACGACCCACCTGATGGTGAGTGGTCACTATTGTACATGGACATCAGCGATGCCAGGGGCATAGCCGAGCCCCATCCTAACCACTGAGAACTTTGAGGTGGAGCTTTAATACGACAGGTAATCGTAATCAATTTAAGAACTATTAATACACAAAAGTTTTAGAGTATTATTTAAGTACGCCGTAGACTTATAAGAAGAAGAAGAACTAAACTAGATAGTGGAATATGAGTGGGGCCATTGGAATTGTTAGGATCATTTAAATATAAATACACACACACACACATAAATTTGTATAAATTTATACGACATTTTTTATTTACCAGTAGTTGACGTTGTTTTTGTCGTTTGTCGTTCAGGGCAAAGTAGAAAGCACCAGACCGCGTGGAAGGTTGCCCATGCAATTGACCGACCACGTCAAGTTGGCAGTTGGTAGTTGTTTACATGAGTGTACCAAGCTCACTACAAACCGGGAGAAGTGGCGATTGCTCGTGAGGCACATAACATCTGTCCACAGCAATGATACTGAATGACGGCCACGACCGCTCTGACAAGTGTGATACGACAAAGAAAAAAAGTTGACCCGTATAGTCACCTGCATTGGCAGACAATTCAAATATACCTCCCTATGTTTACCTTACAACTTGACATAATATTGATAAACATTATTTATACTATTAAAAGCAGAGTTCTTAAAAATATCTTAACATAAGTGACACCGCTGCTATCTTTACTTACGGATTGCTTGCAGAGGCATAATCCTCTTCACTAATGCACGCCACTTTAAAATGCTTCCTACCATCTAAGCCAGCGGCTCCCAAACTTATTTTATCAACTACCCACTTTGAGAATAAATTATTATTTAGCGCACCCCTTTTTTTAACCTACTTAAAAACTACTATACCGAGAACTCAGTCGGTGTCTAAGAGTCCTCCTAAATGAAATTACAAATGCTTTCCAAGCCTCTACACAACACCCCCTTTTTTTTCTGGGTCTCTTACCGCCCCCTTTAGGCTGGCAGCGCCCACAAGGGGGCATTATCGCCCACTTTGAGAAAGGCTGATCTAAGCACATCGGCCACCGGCATTTCGTGTTACCATAAACGCAATTTCATTGCGCTGAATCCGTCGGAATCAGATTAGCTTCATAGATGGATTGTAGTGGATAGTCTCTGATTGGCATAAACGAGAGATTCGCCTGTAGTTCAGAAGGAAACAGTAACTCATAATCAGAGGAGCTTAATTATGTTCGGCTGTTAATTTGAAGATATAAACATACGGCCTTGGCTACTTCCAATTTACTAATTCCCTTTCTTCCGAGAATTGTTTGTAATATATTTCTTAATACCTAACTGTCTACACTATCTAACGTAAGTAATAGTTGTAGTGCATATTGCAGGCCCATGCTGTCTCTTGATACAACTTTAAGGTTAGAATAAAAAAAAACTAATGAAATATCTATACTTTTATTTATTTATTTATGTACACACAAAAAAAGACATAGTACAGAGTAATAGGAAAATTATTTACAAAGGCACTGCTTATTTCTTTAAGAAATCTCTTCCAGCAGATCTCTATACATTAATTAACATGTTAAGAAATAGCAAATCAATGTTTGTGCATTGGCTTGTGGCACTGAATGTCTGTGTGCTTCACTAGCCACCTAACATTAACTATACGGTGAGCTCGTCCGGCCACACGCAGCTATAAAAGAAAACTTAAAAACCAATTCGATCGAATTGCATTGGTTTAGTACTACTAAAAATATTGAAAGATTCACGGTCTCAGCACTAAACAAAACAAGAATACTATGGAGTTACAATATATTTACATATGACGTAAACAAAAAATATATATATAATGTATTATACGATAATAAAAAAGTAATTAATTTCAAATGGCAACGAAAGTAATTGTCTATAATTCGAGAACAGACACAGAACGCAACAGACGTTCGAAATCTTAGAGATGCTCGAAAGCTCCACGAAAGTATTTCCCATTCATCGCGCACGAACATTTCACACGCCAGTACAGTTAAAAAATTAAAGTACTCGTCATACATTTGCTCACAAGAATTCCGTATTTACTTTAGGTGATTATTTACACAAAAGTAGTTAGGAGGCTCGCGGTCGTACGGGCACCTATCAGCCTACACTCGTATATGGTCAAGAGAACGGAGGTCTGTCTCAGCCGCCAGAACGTCTATTTGTCTTAACGCAATACCTGTCAATACCCGTCCTAAGTTCATTGGCACTCGCTTTGGCGCATCCGTTGCTTAGATTTGTGCACTCTGGTTGCGCCTGTGCACGAGCAATTGTTTAACAGACTCCCTCCAAACTGGTACCGATGCTCGTAACATGATCTTCGGTATGCCATTAGCTTGTTTACTTATAAAATACTAAATAATCTTACTCGACAAGAGCTTAACAACCTTTTAGTTTGTTAAACTCTTCGAGCTTCGAGAGCTTCAGTCGTAAAATATTTTAATGGTTTAATTAACTATGTACAAAGTATTGCATTTAATTTATTAACATAAGAAAAAGTACATGAAAAAAAACACGATGGTTTTCGTTTAAAACGAAAACAACGGTATTGATGAATCTGTTTAAATTTTAATAAGATCGTGTATGAATCATTTGCATCTCTTAACTCCTTTTAGCTGAAGAACCACTCCGAGCGTCATTGCATGTCGACCACCTAATTTGAATGTGAGTGTTAAATAAAACGGTGTTCAATATTTTGTAACAAAACAAGGAACACAAAGGGCGTTACACTCTATAAGTAAACATAGAGACCGATGGGTACGGGCGCACGACGACACGCGGTTCACACCAACTCTTCGATCATCAAAATAAATGACCACATTGCATTCACGGCAGCCACAACCGACCATTTCGACTGTAATCTTTTAATGATTTTCATTGTTTATAATAGATGATACAAGATAAAATTATGTTTTGCGATGTAGTGCGATCTAGATCATAATGCCGAGTCGACATTATCGTTATTAATCAAATTCAATGTTTCAAATGCCAATACAAATCGATTATTTATCAACGATATGCCAGACCATAGCCTAGGAAAGCACAGTTACGTATTTCTAGAAACTTAACTGTAAGTTAGTTTAAAATTAAATTTTCACACGTATTTAATGAGTTGAGTACTAATTTACCGCCAAGTAGATATATTACTATTCATTTCTTCAAAGTGAAACTGCACTAGGCTATTTGAAGTCCTCCAGTTAAAGGAACTTATTAAAATAACAAATTTATGTTAAAATAAATTGCAAGTCGTGATTAGTCCTTTGTAAATAATTTAAACTTGTTTTTGCGAATAACGACACTTTTAACTGCTTTTAATTTAAGTCCTTAAGAAGCGCTCACATGTAGATCAGGTTTTATAAATTATATTTTCGGATAATCTATTCATTCTGAGACCATTGTTTTTGAATGCGTAGAGAAAATTCCTTGGCGGTTAAATCGTTTGGTGCAATAAAATTCCCGTTTTGGAAAAAATTGATGTGCCTTTTGAATTCTAATGAAATTAATTAATTTCGATGCATTTATTAGTCATTTCACACGTCGTTTATCGAGATTGTGCAACAGTTATGTTAAATTTTATTGAATCAATTCGTTTTAGTAATTGATAAACGGACAGCTATCGGATAGTACATAATAAATAACGAAAAGAAACATTAGAGCATATTTCGTAATTTATTTATCAGTAGTTATGTATATGTAGTTTTAATTGGTACATCAAAATCTTCCTACATTCTTTATGATAATCAGGTACATTCCTTTTTCCAGTATTGGGTGAAATAATCGTTGAATTAAAAATGAGTTAACAAAAATTCACACAATGTTTTGATTTATAGAGTAAAATTGGCTAAAAGGGCAATAAAAAAAACCCTTTTTGTTCGAAAGGCATGACAAGATTATGGATACAAAATTACTACAGCATGCAGCTTAAGCTAAACAATATGAAGTCGTCGTGGCCTGCGTGATAAAACGCCCGGTTCTTTCGTATCCAGCGATGAGACTATGCCGGTGTTCGAATCCCGCAGGCATGTACCAATTTATCTGATGAAATACGTACCTACTTAACAAATGTGCACGAATGAGTTCCACGGAATGAATATCAGCGTGTAATCAAACCCGCAAAACTTTTAAATTGCGTAATCACTGTTAGGGCGTCTTATGAGCCCGCACGGGTAGGTACCACCACCCTGCCTATTTCTGCCGTGAAGCGGTAGTATGTTTGAAGAGTTCCATTGTACTGAAAAATTAAGACTGAAAAAGAACTTGATAACTTAGAACCCATATCCCAATGTGGGGGCAGCATTTGTGTTGTTGATGTCAATTGGCTTCAGTGACCACTTAACCACGGACCGTGAGCTCATCCACTCATGTTAGCAATAAAAATGCTGCTCACTATAGAATGAACAAAATACTATGCTGAATGCGAATTATATTAATTATTATGTCTTGGTTCCATCATAATAAGAATTAAATTTCCCAACATATAAGATTGGAAATGAGTACACGAGCGAAAGTTCGAAACATCAATGACATAAAAGTTGAAGAATACTAGATTTCACAGTATCATAATGTTAGAAAAAGGAATGAATGGAATGTGGCTCGAAAAATGTTAAAGTAAATGAATATAGCAGTAGAGAAGGACAGCAATGAAAAAAGACAGATTGTGTGGAAAATTAATGAATGTAAATTTAATTTGTGAGTATTAAGATGATAGATGATTGAACCTCTGAATTTCATCCCTGATTTGCGGCAAATAATCCTGTCTCTAATAATCCTTTGTGTCGCAATAAACACACCTTTAGAAATCGTAAATAAATGTGATAATTTTCTGTAATAGTACATAATAAAAGTCATTTGAATCCAGAAAGCGATAAAACAGTGCACCAAGCAAAACCGGACACAAAATACTTACTACTCTATATAGTAGGGTTTTTTCTTTGTTAAATTATTTACAAAATTGGATCGGTGAAGTCTTCGCCCTAATAGATATCTCTACTAATAGATATTTTAAACGCCTTCACACGTATCTCGTGTGAAGATTAAATTACTTACTTGGATACTTTTAACGTTCAGTAATTATTATGTACCACCACATTTTTATTACTTACCCAGCTTGTAAAAACAAAATGCTTGGACCCAAATGCCTTTTCTTACTTGAGTCATAAAATTAGCTACGGACATTATTAATATTTTCGGTTAATCAATATGCTAATTACGTTTTCTTATCATCGTTACGCCGAATTATCAATTTATTTACCTAAAGACTGATGTTTGTGAAATTGCGACGCGGATGCGGCAACGGGAATAATTGAATACCTTCCACAAAAGCCAGGTATAATTTTTGAAGGTGCGTATGACGAAGCGCAATCAAATCCGCGGTCAATGATCGACGCCCATCATTTGGAAGGTCGCCGCGCGGCCTTCTTTCGGCGAAAAATCGTCTAAGATACTCGTGATGTACATACATACATACACCCTGTGTTTATTTCGATACTCTGACAGTTATGAGAGCTTCGCATGTGTACATGTAGGTTATGTTTCTATGTCGATGCGCATACTCGTTGTAACACATTTTACTAATAAATTTAATTGAAATCTTGACGATCGCCGAAAAGTATTTCAATTGGATTAATTGTAGCGTAACGAATGCAACAAATGCACAGTGATATCGCATTCCGTCCGAGTGTATTCTCAATTTTGTAACATTATCATAATGGCTCAATAATTCTTTCGCGTGAATACCTTTGTGGGAACGTCAGGACCGAAGGCTGACTAAGTAACAAGCATCACATGCGAATCCTTTATGTTTACGAATCACATACTTAAGTATTCTCGTGTCTGTGTGAATAACATGTTCATTAGATGGTGCATTGACATATTATTTGAAAAGGCTATTTAAAATGCTCACGAGAGGTGAAGGTGCCGGCCAACATATAATACACAACTTCCAATCGTCGTTCGTCGTCTATCACCATCCTTTGCTTCTTCAACATCTTGAATATCGATTGCTCAAGAAATGACTTTTAAATTTAATTACGTGTGTGATTAAGACTTATTCATCGGGAAAATAATACGGACTATTGCTAAACACGTCTCATTGCAGTCTTGTTTCATTACTTTACAATTCACCGAAAAATTTATTCAAATCATGAATCGACTAAATAGCATGTAACATGCTTCACAAAGAAATATAGTGACCTCGAAATGAAAATCATGCAGCACTCCTAACCGTTATAATAACGAGGTCATTTATCAACTTTGTATTTGTTTGTGTCCATATGTATGAGATCGTATTAAGAACGAGTAGATTATAGACTTCGGTCCATACATTTTGTTACGTACCTTTACGGAGCTTGGAGATGGAATTTCACTTTATTTGCTCTAACAATTGCGTGTGTTGTACCTAATCGAAAAACTAACTAACAATCATACAGGAAATGGCTATTACTTCGAATAGAGCTTTGTAATATCGTTTGTTAATGAACATACTGTAGTTTGTTATTTGTACTCTCGGGAATATTATGCTCCGAACACATAAAAGTCAAACACACCAATTCAACAATCATATAATAATATAATATTATGTGTACAATGTTCTAATAAAAAGTATAAAGAGTAAACAAGTCACTAGGCACTACATGACACCAATTCAAACTAAAATTATAATACGTTTTTACAAATCACTTAAATCGACGCGCGCGAATTTCGCCGTGTGACGTCACGGGACACCTGCGCGTTCGGGAACTCCGATCGCGACCGATGACGCCCGAGTGCAACCGAGTGTTGCACGCTACATCAGCCCCCCCGGAGACCGTTACGGTCGATAAAAATCGGGAAAGCGTACTTGACGTCCAGATTTCGTTCTTTGCACTGAACGTGAAATGCTTGGAGATGTATCAGCAAAGTGAGATTCTGAGTCGCTTAAGATGTACGCCGGCTTCAATCTGTCTAATGACACCGTGGCAGGCTTTCCTTTGATATCTATCTTGTAATATTTATCTCTACGTTCTAGTACCGTATAGGGTCCTGTGTATGGCGGCTGCAGAGGTTTTCTAATAGCGTCTTGGCGGAGAAAAACTTGATTTGAAGATGATAACTGTTTACTTATGAAAACTGGAGAAGTACCATGATGTATCACAGGCGTTGGTTTAATCTTTCGGATGTAGGCTCTTAGACGGGAAAGAAAATCATTATGGTCTACGACTTCTGTTGTCGAGGTGTTGAAAAATGTACCCGGTAATCGTAGGGGCTCTCCATACACCAACTCTGCAGATGACGAACCAACATCTTCCTTCCATGCCGAACGTATTCCGAGAAGTACCCAAGGTAGAACCTCATACCATTCATCGTTCTCGTGGCACATAATTGCCGATTTGAGCTGGCGGTGGAATCTTTCGACCATACCATTTGCGGCTGGATGATACGCTGTTGTCTGAATATGATGGGTTCCTGTCAATCTAGAAAGTTCTTTAAATAAATGTGCATCGAACTGTTTACCTCTGTCCGTCGTAATTTTCTCTGGGCAGCCAAAACGTGATATCCAGCCCGTAACGAAGGCTCTTGCCACTGTCTCAGCTTTGATATCATAGAGCGGCATAACCTCTGGCCAACGTGTAAATCTGTCCACTACTGTAAGACAGTATTTAAAATCGTGTGAAGCTGGCAGAGGTCCAATGAGATCTATATGTACGTGACTAAATCTATTAGATGGAGGAATAAACGCATGTACCGGAGACTGTATATACCGTGTGATTTTCGCGCGCTGGCATGGGAGACATGTGCGTACCCAGTTGCTGCAGTCCTTCTTAATGCTAGGCCAGACATATTTCTGTGTCATCAATCTTACAGTAGCTTTTACTCCTGGATGACTCAACCCGTGAATATTATCGAACGCTTGTTTACGAAACTGTGACGTCAGATAAAGTCGAGGAAAAGGGCTACGAGTATCACAATATAAACTCTCACCCGAACCAGAAATGTTGATTTTCTGTAGGTCAAGTGAAGAGCCGCATTCTAGCAGTTTTTGAAGTTCTTGGTCGTCTTTTTGCGAAGATGCTAAAGCATGCATATCAAGCTCACTCGTAATTGCTTCTGTGCGGGAAAGAGCGTCTGCCACTACGTTATCGTCTCCTGAAATATGTCGTACATCGGTTGTAAATTGTGACACAAAATCAAAATAGCGAAATTGCCGCGGAGAACAGTTTTCTGATGCTTTTTTGAATGCTGAGACTATTGGTTTGTGATCTGTAAGCACAGTGAAAACTCTGCCTTCCACCATATGTCTAAAGTGCTTTACTGCTTCATAGATAGCTAACAACTCTCTATCGAATGGGCTATACTTTCTTTGAGCTTTATTCAATTTTTTTGAAAAGAATCCGAGTGGTTGCTGTCCTTCATCTGTCTTTTGCTGTAGTACGGCACCGATTGCATTATCAGAAGCATCCGTACAGAGTATCAAAGCTGCCGATGGGTTAGGATGAGCTAGCAATGTCGCTTCAGCTAAACTTTTCTTACAAGCGATAAAGGCATCCAGCAGTTCAGCTGACCAGGTAATAGGCGTACGGGGTTTTAAAGCTGGGCCGGATAAAACATTGTGGAGCGGAGCTTGGATATTTGCAGCTTTAGGCATGAAACGTCTATAGAAATTAACCATACCCAGAAATCTTCGTAATTCTTTAATAGTTTTCGGCTGCGGGAAGTTCTGGATCGCCTCCACTTTCTGAAGAAGCGGTCTGGTGCCCGAAGATGATACGGCGTAGCCTAAAAAATCTACCTGAGGCTCACCAAACACGCATTTCGAAACATTAATAACAACGCCGTGGTCCTGGAGACGTTGAAATACTTTCTTCAGATGTTCCAGGTGCAATGTCTCGTTCTGGCTCCCTATTAAAATATCATCGATATAAGGATAACAAAAGTCAAGGTCTCTCAAGATTTCATCCATGAAGCGTTGAAATGTTTGAGCTGCGTTGCAAAGACCGAAGCTCATAAACGGAAATTCAAATAATCCGAAAGGAGTCGTAACAGCTGTTTTCGCTATATCTGCTGGGTTTACTGGTAATTGATTATAAGCTCGGATCAAATCGATTTTGCTGTAGACGGTACACCCAAAAAGGTTATGTGAAAAGTCGCCTATATGGCGAACCGGGTATCGGTCAGGTATTGTACGCGCATTTAATGCCCGATAGTCGCCACACACGCGCCACTCATTATTTTTCTTCGGAACTAAGTGTAATGGCGATGACCATGGACTGTCTGATCTTACTGCAATACCTGCTCTTACCATATCCTCGAACTCACGGGTGGCTATTCGGAGTCGATCCGGTGCTAGACGACGAGGACGACTGAATACTGGTGGCCCTGGAGTGGTACGGATGTGGTGAAACGTATTATGTTTAATTTTACGCTTAGACAGGTCCCCAGCCGGACGAGTGATGTCCGGAAACTGAGAAAGCAAATCATGATAGCGTGAAGTACCTGTAACAGACTTAATTTGATATAAATCGGTTGACGCAGGTTGAGCGTGAGCACTGAGCGACGTTATATTGTCTATCAAACGGTGATGTCTAGCATCCACTAATAAGTTATAATGCGACAAAAAATCTATGCCTATAATAGGCTTGCCGACGTCGGCTATAACGAAACGCCAAAAGAATGCACGTCTAAGTCCAAAATCTAAAGAAATGTTTATCCAACCGAACGTGTTTATGGTTGAACCGTTTGCTGCATACAGTTTATAGTCTGTTTTCACACATTGTCGATTTTGTACGCACTTATACGGGTAAACACATAAGTCTGAACCGGTGTCAACTAAATATTGCACTTTTGTCTTACGATCGGTTACAAAAACACGGCCAGCTGTCACACTACCGCAGTCAGGAGTCGCCGTCTTCACTGACTGCTTGTTTCGTTTCCCTCCCTGAAGGAACACGGCTCCCGGCACTTCGTAGATTTGTTACCAAAACGTCGATGGTACCAGCAGAGCCTTGAATCTACGCTGGAGCGGCTTCGGGATCGTTGACGCCAGCGCGGGGACTGTGCTCGAGTTCTCGAGCGCGAATGGGAAATAGCCGACAGCTCGTCCATCTTCTTTGCGAGATCATCAATGCGGCGTGTCAGTTGTTCCATAGTAAACGTAGAAGAAGAAACTTCGGTTGTGGGAACTGCCGTAGACATTGCAGCCACTTGATTCTGAGGTTGGAGCGTAATCTCATGAATTTTATCAACAATTTGAGCGACTGAGTCTAGAGGGAGATCGACTTGCGCTGCTATAATCGCTTGTACGTGACTAGGTAAACGACTCGTCCACAATGACCGAATGAACTCGTCAGGTACATCTGATCCAGCTAGATTTCGTAAGTGTCGCAAAAATTGTGACGGTTTTCTGTCGCCCAGTTCTTCATGTGTAAGAAGCTGTCTCACTCGTTGTTCTTGGGACGCAGATAACCGCGAAATCAACTCCGTTTTTATCTTCTCGTATTTGTTTTCCGTTGGCGGATTAGTTATAATGTCTTTAACTTCACACACGTATTTATAATCTAGATTTGCCAAGACGTGGTAAAATTTTGTCGCATCAACCGTGATATTTGAAAGCGCGAACTGTCCTTCCAATTGTACGAACCACAACGCGGGCTCATTAGGCCAAAATGGCGGGACTTTAACGCCAACACGACAAACCTCGCTCGCATTTTCCATCTTGTCACTATTTGAAGTCATCACTAAGTCTTTCTTGTTAATACAACGATTTATTATATTTAATTTTATAACTTGTACACTGAATCACGTCGGGGTCACCACTGTAGTTTGTTATTTGTACTCTCGGGAATATTATGCTCCGAACACATAAAAGTCAAACACACCAATTCAACAATCATATAATAATATAATATTATGTGTACAATGTTCTAATAAAAAGTATAAAGAGTAAACAAGTCACTAGGCACTACATGACACCAATTCAAACTAAAATTATAATACGTTTTTACAAATCACTTAAATCGACGCGCGCGAATTTCGCCGTGTGACGTCACGGGACACCTGCGCGTTCGGGAACTCCGATCGCGACCGATGACGCCCGAGTGCAACCGAGTGTTGCACGCTACAATACCAATTATTCCTCTAAAATTTTGCTACGTTTAAAATGAATAAATTAATAAATTTTACATTATCAATCTCGTTCGAATTAAACGATAAGAGATTTATTTGTAAAAATTGCATCAGTCAGAAATTTAATCTAGTTACAATTTTGTTAGTTACTGGTGCTAGGAGGTCTTGTGAGTCCGCATGGGTAGGTACCACCACTCTGCCTATTTCTACCACGCAGCAGTAATGCGTTTCGGTTTGAAGGGTGGGGCAGCCGTTGTAACTATACTGAGACCTTAGAACTTATATCTCAAGGTGGGTAGCGCATTTACATTGTAGATGTCTGTGGGCTCCAGTAACCACTTAACAACCAGGTGGGGCTATGAGCTCGTCCACCCATCTAAGCAACAAAAAAATTAAAAAAATTGTTCCTACAATCTTTAGTTTAGGTTTGAAAAATCTTGAGACTTTTCTGCAATTTTAAGCGTTCAAATCACGGAACCAATTCAATAGTATCAAAAGTGTTAGTTAATATGAAACTTAATTAATCGGTTCTTAAATCATTTGCCAAGGGCAATAATAGTTCAAAAAGTTGGAGTCGTGAACCTGCTTGTTCAAAATAATAACCGTTAAAACGAACGATTCATTAAATAACATCTTCTGATAATTTATAATCTATAAAATGTATTAGTGAAAACATAAAGTTATCTTTAGCATGGACTTCTTTAAACAGAGATTTTTCTATAAGTGATAGTCAAATATAAAAGTCCACGTATGCCGCGAAGAAGTCACGTAGTTACTGAACAAATACTTCTAAGAGCAGGAAGTAGTTAGTATCAGACATCTCCCATGCTAGTGTCGTGACGTCTTCAATTGGCCATTAATCAAGTAAATACCGTATTCACGTTTTATTTAAGTGCGATTTCAAAATGATTGATGAATGATTGAAACCAGCTATGATTGGTTTTACCGGTCAGGAAATGCAATTCAAATAACAATTAAACAGCGGAAAATCGACTAAGTCCATGTAAAATTGAAGCCTACAACATATTACCTGATTCTATACAAACGTTAAAAATTCTTGTTGTACATATGTATTTATTTATAATATTCATTTTTATTTATGTATGTATTTATTTAAAAACGTATAAAAGTGTATCTATATCAGTTTCCATGGTACCCATAACACAGGGCATCTTAAATTCGGACCGAATGGTGCGTGATTTGTTCCCAGTTATTTATTTTTATATTTTTAACTGGGTCGTTGCTTAGAACAGCACCAACCGATCACTTTGCGTGTCGTAAAAGGCAACTAAGGTATTCACCAAAGAGTGGGCAGCAGCGTTATGTGAGTATTATTTGTATCAGTGTATTGCGGTCGGGAATTCGCTGGATGCAAGGAATACAGATCTAGTCGTTGCGGCGAGGTTTGAAGGAGACCTATACCCAGCAAGGCTCCGCTTACTTTCATCTCCTTTCACATCTAGGCAACAATAACAATAAACTTTTAAGATACGAACAGAAAACCAACTGACAAATGTTAACCAATGACATGCATAACGAAAAAGTTCTTTGCATAGATAATTCTTCTCATATAAAACCCATTTTTCAGACAACCTTTCAGGAACAACAAGGATAACCAAAATTCAAAACCAACAGAATTCAAAATCGAATTAAAAAAAAGCATTTGAAATGCAAATAAATTAATTCATCGTCGTGTTCAAGGCACTAAGGAAGTACTTGAAATAAATTGAATTCAGATGGAAAGTTAAGAAGAGACGAAGGGGGGACGAAATAATAAAATTGTCAAAACGCGCTTACTATGTCCACAAATTGTATAACTTTAAACAAACCAATTTACTTTTTACGATAGTTTACCTTTTTATTATTACTATTTTAATTTGTACACATTACTCTGTACTCGTAGTCCTTTATAATTAGTTAGTTCATTGTGCTGAATGTAGTAATGATATACAAATGTAATATTTATAATAATAATATTCCGCCCTATATCGTCTGCGTGAAGTACAATTTATGTCGCGTAGGCGGTAAGCCGAAATGCTATGACAAGTATAGCCTATATTCTTTTGCAGAGAATAAACTATTTCCATACCGAATTTCGTCAAAATCAGTTTAGGCGTGAAAACGTAACAGACAAATCAGTTACTTTGATATTTATTATAATTTATTTAAAACAATTTTGAAATCGTCGTGGCCTAAAGGATAAGACGCCTGGTGCAATCGTATCAAGCGATGCAACTGTGCCGGCGTTCGAATCCGGCAGGCAGGTACCAATTTTGCTAATGAAATATAATACGTACTTAACATTTGTTCACGATTGACTTCCATGGTGAAGGAATAACATCGTGTAATAAAAATCAAACCCGCAAAATTATAATTTACGTAATAAATTGCGTATTATAATTCGGTGGTAGGACGTCTTGTGAATCCGCACGGGTAGGTACCACTACCCTGCCTATTTCTGCCGTGAAGAAGTATTACGATTCGGTTTGAAGGATGGGGCAGCCGTTAAACTATACTGCATAAACTGACACCTTAGAACTCATCTCTCGAGCCGGGAGGTATAATTTACGTTCTAGATTTCTATGAGCTCCGGTAACCATTTAACACCAGGTGGGCTGTGAACTCGTCCACGCATCTAAGCAATAAAAAAAAAATAAAAAATAAACAAAAAATGTATATATTATATATTTTCCTTTTTACCGCATTTGATGAAAAAAACCCATATTCCGCTTTAAAATAATCACTGCCGTCCGTTCGATAGTTGCGGAAATGTGTGCGAACACATGTACAAAAAAAACAGATACACAGACAGGCAGATATTTGAAATAATTAAAAAAGTTCTCCATTACTCTTCTTTATCTCCTTTCTATTTTTAATACGCTTCAGACTTATGTGTGTAACGGAATATTTGAACATTATTTTGACCCCCTTTAAAACGTCGGATTAACTCGAAATTTGGTACACTTATTAAGGACCGATGACAATTCAATATTAAAAAAATAAAAATTGAAATTCAACAGAAAAATGAAAAATAAATAATAGTTTGAAAAAACTAACAAAATACGCTTTTATAGAAAATCCAACTAGAAAATATAAAATAAACTTTAATAAATTTGAATTAAAAATAGTGTAAAAAAAATATGATTTTATTGTAAAAAAAGCGCGGGGTGCATGGTATCAGTAGCTATAAATATTCTATGAACAGATATGACTAGAAGGGCTATCTTGATAATATCCTGAAAAGCACCCCACGCTTTTTACAATAAAATCATTTTTTTTCTTACGCTATTTTTAATTCAAATTCAATAAAATTTATTTTCTATTTTTTAGTTGGATTTTCTATAAAAGCGTATTTTGTTAGTTTTTTTTAACTATTATATTATTTTTATTACCTTTCTTCAGTGTACACAGCGAATTGTATTGCTTCATCACAAACATTGATAATTTTTAAAACTTTGTAGAAGCTGTAATACTGCTTTTTTACGCTTCTTTAGAAGTGACGAGATTTCCATACTTCAGCCACATAGAAATAAAATATGAAAAAATCCATAGCGCGTACCCATCTGAATTTTCAGGCCCATTATTTTTAAAATAACGGACCATAGAGCCGTACTTATGTCATTTTACTCCTTACCAGTAAGATTTCCAGAAACCTTTCCTTAATAAAAGCTTAAAGAGATTGCAAAAATTTCAAAACTTAAGGACCCAAGTGCGTTAATTAATAAGTCAATCATTACATGTATACATTTTTATTTCACATAGAATACCCGTGATTACAATCCAAATAATACCTAGTAATAGTAAATAAAGTTAAGGAATTTCAAGTATTTTAAACAACAAAAACAATCTCAACACAAAATCATAGTCTGCGTATATTGCATGATTAATTAAAGCAATCGTTTTATCACGGCGTCCTTGCGAAGGCCGCTCGCTGCACACAAGCTATGTTAAACCGTATAAATTCTAATCGATGGACAGGTACGTGACGCGTCTCTCCATTACCCACACTTGAAACACGAAGAATAAGGAAATAACCTTTAACATCTGAAACTGTACAAAATAAACATAAGTAAGTATTAGGCACATAACTATTAGGCAAGCACGATTTTAAGAAAATAATCAAAGTTCTGATCGTTGATTAAAGATTAACACTGAACATAATAAGTTGAAAATAAATAATGAAGGAAAACCACCTAAAGCCACTAATGCTAAATCAGTTTCTTATATTTTGTTTTCGTCTGATCTGATGCTTTTTCGTATATCAAAACACGTTTTGGATGATAAAGTAGACTTATGAATGCCCGGACATTAATATTAATAGACGAGTTAACCTATCTGCGCCGTGAAATGCCCCGACGGATATATACATACGTCTAGTAATGATTGATGTCGAGTTCGAAAACTTCAGTGAAAGCATTTAAAAAAGCGCTCACATATGTACGTCTTTAACCGTAGCGGTATCAAACACGACCACAAAAAGTGTATCCAAATTTCAAAACACGCGTTACAATTTTTCTCCTACATTGCACAATACGAATTTGTTAACGGGAACCGGCCATCTACATTCGACTTTTTTGTTTGTGTACGAGCGAGTATAAATTGATAATGTTGGTAATTTGGCGCCCGGCTCGAGTGCCGTTGCCCGCTATACTAATGAGTTTATAATGGACATGATATTACCGGATGATAGTATATTTCAAAAATCAATGTCTAGATATCAGTTCTGAAAATACGATTTATGTTTGTTTAAAAATAATATACTCAACTGAAGCACTTATCTAGAAAATTTTAATACAATATTATTTTGTTTAAGGATGAGATTTTTTTTACAATTGAGCAACATTTTAACTAACAAAATGACCGTTTTTATGCTCAAAGCTCTAAGGAAGCTTCCCAATTAGTCGACAGAATGCAACGTGGGCACTATCCGACTTCAGTGATGGTTTGGTGGGGTATTAGCTATGAAGGAGTGGAAGGAGCCATACTTTTGTGAAAAAGGTATCAAAACATCGGCAAAAGTGTATCAAGATACCATTCTTGAGAAGGTAGAGAAGCCCCTTAACAACACCATGTTCAATAATCAAGAGTGGTCCTTCCAGCAAGACTCGGCGCCAGGTCATAAAGCTCGGTCTACGCAGTCTTGGTTGGAAACGAACGTTTCGGACTTCATCAGAGCTGAAGACTGGCCGTCGTCTAGTCCCGATCTTAATCCGCTGGATTATGATTTATGGTCAGTTTTAGAGAGTACGGCTTGCTCTAAACGCCATGATAATTGGGAGTCCCTAAAATAATCCGTACGATTGGCAGTGAAAAATTTTCCCATGGAAAGAGTGCGTGCTTCTATTGATAACTGGCCTCAACGTTTAAAGGACTGTATTGCAGCCAATGGAGACCACTTCGAATAAGCTTTTTATACTTTAAATTGTTTTATATTTATGTATTAAACTAACACACTGTAAAATTAATAAATGTTATTTGCAATAGAATTTTTTTTTCCTTTGTCTCAGTATTTATGGCAAGAGTAGGTATATCCATTAAACAATATCCCCAACAGAGTTAATAAGCATAGATGATGTATGACTGAAATTGACAACTGAATGAACCTCGTATATGTGGGATTATTGAACTATCACTTGATTACTGTTTTTCTTAGAAAGAGCCAGTGCTACACCACCTATTTCTTAAATTATCACGTTTAACTTATGCGTGAGGCGCTAGCGAGAAAACTTGTACTAAGTAACAAAAACTTCTAATTGCGCACTTTACTACAGGAAATGTTTTGTATAAACTAAAATTACGTGCATAGTCAAGAATAAAAACATATTCCCGGTGATTGTTTTATGTGTATTAAAAACGCTTCTTGGAGACGGAGGGATCTGTGTCACGCGATATTGTTTAGCAAGAAATAACCACTAAGAATTCGTACGTGACCCAAAAATAAATTAAACATGAGATCACATACCAACATGTTTCCAATATTGAAATTACCTCTATTAGAACTTCAATTTTCTCAGAACGACGCCATGAATGAATTGAGAAAATTCGCTTGAATATTATTTACTTCTATTAAAATTTGTCTAATTTAGAAAAGTAAACATTTTAATGAAAATAAATATTATAAATAACTAGCTGAACCGGCAAACTTCGCTGTGTCTCAATCGATAAATAAAAGACCTAAGCTTTTGTATAAAATAAACTTAAAACAAACAAAAGGAATCCGTCCGACGGGGGACATATCAAATGAAAAACAAAAGTGTTATTTTTATTTAATTCCGAGCATTTTCATATTTATCTACCTTTTAAACCTTCTCTGAACTTCCACAAATAATTCAAGACCGAAATTAGCCAAATCGGTCCAGCCATTCTCGAGTTTTAGCGAGACTAACGAACAGCAATTCATTTATATATATACATATATATATAGATAAAGATAATTGAAGGAAAAAAAATTGGTGTCATTCAATTCATGCCAATGCATGCACTACCACCACAGTTGTCTAGTAGTGGGTTCTCTTACTTATCGTAGTCCTTTTAACAGAGATCTATAAGTTGTAGGTTTCTGGCTTCTGTGTGTATGCTTCTATGGATCCAGATAAGACATCGGCTGACGTAAGCGGCTGGAACTAACGGAGTTGCATACTAGCAGGTGCAATGTCTTTACATTCCAAGGCCGCTCGATGAGGTCCTGGGTGAAAAAGAATAACTTCCGACGTTACGCAAAAGAAACGTTAAATATTTGAGTTGCGGAAACCTATCCGTCTTACAAATTTACAAGATTATTCAATACCGTGAAAATCAAACATTGTAATGGTATATTTGTTCATAAACTAATGAGCAATTCTAAAACAAAAACGCATAAAACATAGATATTCTTGTATATGCATTTAAAAATAAAGTGTAATTAATACATAGCGATTTGTAGCGTTTCAATAATACATACATATACATATAATTTCAATTTAATAAGCCTATTTTGAAGAAACTACCGCGATAAAAACGAGTTTGTGACTCTGCGTGCGTGGCTATATTATTTGCAAAAGGTATTTTCAAACTATGTAGAAGATCTTGTTGTAAGATAGTCTTTTTAAGTAGCCCACACGTTTAGATTAGCTTACTGCCCACCTGATGTTGAATTGTTACCGAAGCCCATGGATAACACACCACGAACGTCTCCATTCAAGCTGAGACATGAAGACAAAGTCTGAAATATGTATATTGTATAACGGCTGCCTAACCATGCTAGTCTCTACGCACGACATAAGCATAATAAATTTTCTTAGAAACATTTTGTCAATGCGACAATTATTATAAGTACACATGAGAGTAGTAGTAGTAGTAGTAACAGTAGTAGCAGTAGTAGTAGCAGTAACAGCAGCAGCAACAGCAGCGGCAGTAATAGTAGTAGTAGTAGTAGTAGTAGTAGTAGTAGTAGTAGTAGTAGTAGTAATAGTAGCAGTAGTAGAAGTAGTAGTAGCAACAGTAGCAATAGTAGCAGTAGTAGTAGTAACAGTAGTAGTCATCTTAACAGTAGTAATATTAGTAGTAATATTGCGACTTGTAATTCCTGTTCTATTTACACATTGTAGTCTGTAGCTCGAATGAATACTACCATTCGGATTATTTCTACGCCGCTGTAATCATGCATTGTAGTCTGAAAAAAAACCTTTCAGATAAATTGACACAACACTTCGAAGGAACTGGACTTAAGGAGAAACTTAAATACTGCTTAAGACAAAAATCACACTGAAAGTAGATCTCAACGTGGGCTGTATTGTGGTAGTTACCGGGAACTAAGCAAGCATTATTTTATTCGTATCTTATTGTAAAAGCAGAAATAAGCATGAAATAAAATAAATGGCCAATCATGTAAAAGCAAACGACGCAATATGCTGTAGATTCTTAACACAAATAAATCAATCAGGCGTGCCTGGAACTAGAAATCTTCAGTAACATCTACTGATTAGTCAGATATTAAAAATAACCATAGTAAAAAGCGATCATTAATTAACCTATGTTTTATAGAGATAAACGGCAAATCGTGAGCGGGTACGAGGCGATCGCGGCAGCGGCTGCTCCATCGGCGCGGATGACGACATTGCTTCCAGATCTTCCTCGTAATATGACTCACGGTGGTCATGACCCAACATAAAATACATTTTGTTTACCGACTTCACCAAAGTCTATAGTACGATGATCAAACCTTTCAATATATTTTTTTCATATGCAAAATTATTCTTAGTATACGATACAGTGACGTTATAGTATACATCAAAAATACGTTTTACATCCTGCTTAAAGGCGACGACGGTGTTATTTGATCATTGAAACGAATCAAAAAGCTTTCATCTATGACTGTCATCAATTATTATTTTATATTCCTTCGTGATATCAGCTTTTATGCAGCACTGACTGAAGATGCAATCGCATATTATGTCTTGCTATAAAACGCATGGTCGCCACATCCGGTTGAGTTGTAGGTATTCTTTAAACTGTACTTGGATAGATAAAAAAACAAGTTCCAGAACCGCACGATTAACCAATAGTAAGTACATTAATCTATATATATAAAAATGAATTGCTGTTCGTTAGTCTCGCTAAAACTCGAGAACGGCTGAACCGATTTGGCTAATTTTTGTCTTGAATTATTTGTGGAAGTCCAGAGATGGTTTAAAAGGTGGATAAATATGAAAATGCTCGGAATTCAATAAAAATAATAATTTTGTTTATCCTTTGATGTGTCCCCCGTCGGACGGATTCCTTTTGTTTGTTTTAAGTTTATTTTATACAAAAGTTTAGGTCTTTTATTTATCGATTGAGGCACTACGAAGTCTGCCGGGTCAGCTAGTACATTATAAAAATATTACTTTTTCGTTGTTTAATTAAGATTTTTATAGCTGTCGGATTTTAAACGTAATTGAGAAAGGTTTGCTAAAAGTTTTTTATTTTGCGATGTAGAATTTAAAAAAAGTAACTAACTTTGAAAAAATGAACTGTAACATTTTATCCAGTCCCTAGGTAAATGTTATAAGATATAAGAAAGATATAGAAAACGTTATATGCGGACTTTAAGTACATATGAAGCTTATTCACGGTCGGTGTATTCGGAGTGATGCAATTATGCACGGGGCTAACATTCTATGACCGGGATTTTTTTTTCCCAAGTAATTACGTACTTAAAACGTGTTCACGTACAGTTTTCACAATGAAGGAATAACAACACCGAGTATTAATAAAGCGTCTACTAGTGTAGCGTATCCTCAATCAGCATGTGCAGTATTTTGTTTTTGGGCAAACCAAGGAGAATCGTTCCTAAAAATGAAGACGGAAATGAACAAGATAATGTTAACAGAAAAACTTTAATGTCACAAATTCGTCATAGAATTTCTCATTATTTTATTTTGTTTCATTATGTTATGTTAATAGTACACTATGTTAGTAAAAGATAGTCATTAGAGTTCGTGTGTGGCGCTAAAAACTTATAATGAGATCGTTTATTAGCTTGTCTTCAATATAAATTAAAAATACAAATAAAGATAATCATTAACTGATTTCGGTAACGTTTACCAGCTTTAAGTGGCAAGTTATCGATTAAAAGTTTATTCTTATGAAACTGCATTTAGATATGAATGAATATAATATTATTATGTAGTCGAAAACAGAATTGATTGACTGTTAGACTGGACATAAACTCAAAATTACTACGAATCAATGATGTTGATGTTATATCTCAATAAATTTAAACCAAAATTGAAATCGCCATTTTCCTATTACATGATCAAAGCTTTTAGAATTTACATAAATCTCAGATTTAGCCTTCCTTGCACACGACTCGCAAACACAGCTCCACGATCACAGACTTGAAGATCTTTATTTTCGAGTGTTTTTTTTTGCAATACTAAAGCTTAATTCAGGACTCAATGTTTTGTTCGTGGTCTGAGAGAAGTGAACAGTATATGGTGTTAAATTAAACTAATAAAATGTTCATAAAAATAGATAAATTGGAAGCTGCTTGAGCTTCATCTGAAATTAAGGGTGTAGTATTAATTTCCCGGAATACTGACGTCAAAGTGAAACTGTAATCAAAACATGGTCACGACTGAGAATCAAAGAATAACACAATAAATAAAAAAGACGTGTGGCACTCGTCGTGGAGGAGGATGTTGGATATTCCCTGGACCGCACGCCGCACCAATTTATCCATCCTAGCTCAGTTGAAGATCCGGACTAGACTCTCCACCATTTGCATGCGAAGGATTCTTGAATACTTTGGCCACATCGCAAGGAAAGACAGTGACAACTTAGAGAAATTGATGGTCACTGGAAAGGTCGAGGGCAAGCGACCAAGAGGCAGGAACCCGACCCGTTGGACGGACCAGATTCGTGCAGCCCTGGATACCACAGTGCACGATGCTCTGCACTCAGCTGCAGATAGGAACAGATGGCGGTGCACTATAAAAAACAATCTGTTTCAAGGCCATGACCACGACCCTCAGTAATGAGGAAACCGACGCAAGGAGGAGGAGGCACTCGGAGACTGCCGCGGTAAAGCTATTGCATAGCATTTTTTATCAACTTATGCAATTATAAATCGACAATAAATTTAATATTAAAACAACAATAAAATAAGATCCGGCGAGAAACTCAGTGGGCTAACTTTCAATGAATCTACTACATTGTGAGTATTCCATTTTGACCGCGCACTCACTAGAGGGCGCTACATGGGATAGAGACACGCCTTTGGATGCTAGTTCTAGCTCTCATTCGCCCAGAATCAACGGTTTAGCTAGTTTATTTTTAATGCCACTCCAATCACTGAATGAGTAGTAGGAGTAGTAATAAAATTCTTCGACTAAGCGATAGAAAACGCATTGTGATATAATTTTCTATTTTACAATTCCGTTTGTCGCCGATAGAAGGCGCTTGACGAAAATCTGAATCGCGTTATCGTTGTGTTACCCACGAAATTATATCACATATTTTGATAGTACATAAATCGGTGTTTACACTTATTACTTTAAACACTACACAAGCGCAACGTGTGAATGTGTTGAACGCGAGCTACATAGTAGGCGTAGTGAGGGGTGGAAGGTTTTTTTCGTTACGGAATTTCATGATTCCACTCTCTAGTCGCGCTAAAGGCCCGCGATAAAATCTATGCAATAGCTTAAAAGTGTGTTTTTGAACTCAAAATTACAGTGAACCAGACGAATAAATCCTACATGATGTATCCGGTCACACCTAAAAAAATAGTCAGACCCAATAACGCTGTGTGCTCCAGTTTTAGCAAGCTGCGTTACGAATTGTCAGCGGCACGCCGCCGTACAGTGTAGTGCAGTTAGTGGCTATCTGTTGTAGTGTTGGCGATCGATC
Organism: Bombyx mori; assembly: GCF_030269925.1. Taxonomy (NCBI): domain Eukaryota; kingdom Metazoa; phylum Arthropoda; class Insecta; order Lepidoptera; family Bombycidae; genus Bombyx; species Bombyx mori. The sequence continues at coordinate 8,158,731 of NC_085116.1, read as the reverse complement.
GTGTTAAATAACGGAACATTACTAATTATCTATTAAGGCAACAATGGGCTCACGTCGGCGTCGGCGGCGCGCGATCACGTCGTGTCGCACGCACATACTGTTGTTGCCACTACACAAACGACGTGTAAGACAATTTTAAATAGAGCCATAGGAAGTTTTAATCATATTAAAAATGTTATTGAAATTTTTAATACTAGAACTTAAATATAAGCGTGTTTAAAAAAAATCCACATCGCATTTTGTTATAAAATATTCAAGTATTAAATATAATTAAATGTATTTTAAGATATACTGCACATAATATGCATTTTTGTGACCAATTCACTGTCTCTGTTCTGCTTATTTTGACATACAAATATATGAAAATTTATGTTTTGAGACACTCTATATGAGATTATAATGATTATGTATCAATAGAATCAATGTCAATAATCACAATTGTGAAACATTATTTCAGGTATATAATTAACAATTTAAATATTACTGGTGGTAGGACCTCTTGTGAGTCCGCACGGGTAGATCCCACCGCCCTGCCTGTTTCTGCTGTAAAGCAGTAATGCGTTTCGTTTTGAAGGGCACCCGTTGTAACTATACTGAGACCTTAGAAACTTATATCTCAAGGTAGGTGGCGGCATTTACGTTGTAGATGTCTATGGGCTCCGGTAACTGCTTAACACCAGGTGGGCCGAGAGCTCGTCCATCCATCTAAGCAATACAAAAATAAAATAACAGTACGTTCAGTCAGTTCAACTTATTCGCTTTTAGCTTTCCATTATAACAATTTTTATTGTTCCTATCTATATTAATACCTACTATATAAAAGCATAATCTAGTTAATTAAATTACTTTTCAAAATTAAATAAAATTACAAACAGAATAAATCTTTAATGCGCTGTCATGTTATTCACAGCTATAATTTATTTTATTACCTATACTTATTTGATAAAATACAGGAATTGCTTCCGCTGATCTCAAATGTCTCAAAACTCAAATGTTCCAGTTCACTAATTCCGCTGCACGATTGGTAAAGTTTTATTATTATGTTTATTTATTTATTATTATTATTTATTCAACACTACATAACGATCACGACCACTCTGTCAAGAGTGACACGACTGAGAAGAAGAAGAAATTGCCCGTGTAGGCAAATGAGCGTACGGTCCACCTGAGAGTGAGCGGTTAGTGTTGCTCGTGGACAGTCAGCATATCAGGTCAGCAATGCCAGGACCCAAGCCGCCGCCTACCAGAAAATGCCGTGTAAAGGAGCTCATTCCCAAAGCCAGATGGTACGTGGCAAAAAAGATCTCTGGAAACACACTGTGGATGAAGGCAATGGCTCCAGGTAGTATGGATGAATTCTACTCTAGTGGCGGGCGGTGCGATAGTAAAAACGAGATGATGGTATCATCTCAAACAATTCCTCAGAACAGAGTTTTCAAGGGATTTTCTCGTTAACGCTTGTTTAAATATGAAATATCTATATATTCTGTGGAATATTTAGATAACATACATATCTATGACCAATAACAGAATACTATGGAATGTAATATGATGTAATGCTTTATTTTGTATTTTTCTAGTCTCTAAGATGTGATACATCGTGACGGCATTTACGTTGTTGATGACTACTATGGGTCAAATACTAAGGTAAGTTAAGGTATTGGTAGTACTAAGAGGAACAACAGGTGGGTCGTGAGCTCGTCCACAACCATCTACACAAATATATATATACCGTTATGTATATATACGCATATACACACTTAACGTTTTAATAGACCATTACATTGATATGTTTTAAAGATTCAACACACATTTAGTTTTTACGAGCTTTTTTTTTCTACCTAAGCTGGTAGCCTAGAGAGGCTATTCCAGCGTAACCGTAACTAGTAGGTGAGCTCACGGGGCTCAAACCTGACGAACCCTAGCAAGAGCCGTGCTTCGCAGAATCTACCACCGGATCGGAAACGCGACCCACTAGAAGATCCGGCGAGAAACTCAGTGAGTGGGCTGTGTCTGAGAGTTAATTTACTCGTCGAGCCCTTCGTCGCAAGCGACGGGTTCGACGAGAACGGTGACCGGTGCTTGAAGTACCTAGAAGCACCGTCAGTGGATCGGGAGGATCCGAGATGACGTGGTTTTACGAGCATGTGCTCGCGATTACATTTAAACGAGACCTTATTTTTTCATCTTAAATTGAAGGCAGACCTCATTTGCTTATCAACGCCAGGGACGAACGCTGCCTCCGCGAAGCGACCGGACTACCTCGGTAAGACTTCAGGGCTTGACGAAAGTTAGGTTTTCGTTTCTGCCTTAAAATAAAGAAAGTAAACGAATATAATCGTCACTCAAAAGACTGTTTTTTTTTTATTCCTACCTAAGTTGTTAGTCTTGAGAGGCTATTTCAGTGTAACCTTAACTAATAACGGCCGTCTGGTGTAGTGGCAAGTGATATGGTCACTACACAAGGGGGTCGCGGGTTCGAATCCCGCCAAGGGAAGATATTTGTATGATAAATATAAATGTCTTTTCCAGGGTTATGGATGTATATTAAATACCTAGTCGGGTCATAAATTCTGTCACATGTTTAATGTAAAATAATTGAAACAAGTTTATTCATTATGTAACCATTCATATACCAAAATGAACTTAACAAAACATAGATTCTTATGACACTAAAGTTTATTCAAAATGACCTCCGTGATTTTGAATACAGGCCTTCAATCTGCGCGGCCAGTCGTCTAACGCAGCACGAACGAGGTCCATGTCAATATCGGCGGCTGCCTTAATCAAGGATGTCTTGAGTGACTCCAAATTGGGATGAGGCTTTGAGCACGTCTTTTCCTTAAAGTGTTGCCATATCTTGTAATCTAACGGATTCAAATCTGGACTGGAGGAGGGCCAGTCTTCGTGCCGGATGAAGTCGATTTCACTCGCCGCCAGCCAGTCTTGTGTGCTCTTCGCTCTATGAGCTGGCGCCGAATCTTGTTGGAATACCCAGTGCCTGTTATTGAACATGGTATGAGAAACAGGTTCCACAAGGTTCGTCAGGACTGTATTTTGATACACAAGTGCATTCGTTTTTACACCTCTCTCACAAAAATGTACCTCTGTTAAGCCCCAATAAGAAACTCCCAACCATACCATGAGCGAGGATGGAAAATGACCTCGTTGGACACGCGGAATACGGTTGCTCGCTTCTTCACTACTGTGTGCGTACACCTTATCATTTTGTTTGTTGTAGCTCTCTTCTACGGTAAAAAATTTTTCATCCGAAAAAAGGATTTCCCGATATTTTTTTCCCGCGTACCGCTTCAACAAAGCGCGGCATCTCTTCAGTCTCAGGTCCATTAGACGAGCATTCAAACGATGTCCTGTTTTTCTTCGATATGCCCGAAGGCCTAAGTCTTCATTTAACACCCTTTTCACCGTGGTTATGCTTAACCCCATCTGAAGGGCCAACAGTTTCTGCTTACGTTTGGGATTTCTTTGAATTCGCGCCTTCACAGCTTTTATCACTGCTGGAGTCCTAACAGACCGAGGGCGACCACTTCTTGACCTGTCATCTACACTAGAGTCTTCATTGTATCATTTGATGGCACGATAAACGAATCTTTTGGTTATATTCAAATTTTTCAGTATGTTAAAAATTTGAATTGGCGCGTAACCGCAACGATGCAACGCAATAACTGCAACACGGTCTTCTTTAAGCGTCCACTCCATATTTAAAAATGAGTAAAATGCTAAAAGTATACATTTTTATTTTCATGAACAATTCGAAATTCGAATTCAATAAACTTTTTTGTGGCCAGCATCCTAAAAGAAAAGTTTTTACTGTGTGACAATACTTATGACCTGACTAGTTATATGTATGTGTATAATAAAAATCTTACATTTATTTCCGTTATCTGGTACCTGTAACACAAGTTCTTTACGAACTTATCACGGGACCAGTTAACGTGGCGTGATTGTTAGTAAATATTTATTTATTTATTTATTTTAATAGGTGAGCTCACGGGGCTCAAACCGGAGTGATGCTAACACTGACCCTAGCAAGAGCAGTGCTTCGCAGAATCTACCACCGGATCGGAAACGTGACCCACTGAGTGTGAGACTGCTGTCATCCGTGGCCCGTACGTAGGACAGTTTTCAATCATTCCAAAGTCATCAGTCAGCAATGTGCAGGTGAAACCGTGTTAAAAGATCGACTTCTATCGCCTTAGTGGAACCTATTGAAAAAATTGAAGAAAGAAAACTAATGTTCAATAAAAAACGACTGAGCATTCGCCTTAGGTTAAATTTCTTGTTGCTTAATTAAAACATCTATGTTTAAAAAATCGGATGTTTTGTTTTCATGCGAACGAATTTGACCAATTTAATTAAAGTTAATTTCGAATTTTAGTTAACTGAATAAGCTTTTATTTTTATTTATTTATTGCTTAGATGGGTGGAAGAGCTCTCAGCCCTCCTGGTGTTAAGCGGTTACTGGAGCCCATAGACATCTACAACGTAAATGCGCTACTCACCTTGAGATATAAGTTCTAAGATCTCAGTATAGTTACAACGGCTGCCCCACCCTTCAAACTGAAGGCATTACTGCTTCACGGCAGAAATAGGCAGGGTGGTGGTACTTACCCGCGCGGACTCACAAGAGGTCCTACCACCAGTAATTACGCAAATTATAACTTTGCGGATTTGATTTTTATTATACCACGTTATTCCTTCACCGTGGAAGTCAATCGTGAACATTTGTTGAGTACCTATTTCATTAGAAAAATTGTTACCCGCCTGGGATCCGAACACCGGTGCATCGTTCAACACGAATGCACCGGACGTCTTATCCTTTAGGCCACGACAACTTTTTGAGATATTAACGAAAAAAAGTAGTCAGAAAGATCGAATGATAAAGTAGGTTCAGCTATTAAACTTTATCTCGCCTTATGGCTAAGTCCTTATGTTCGTGTAACAAACTCTAGAAACATATTTTCCTTGAAAACAAATATATATAATTGCTACATTTTTCTAAAAGCCCAAAAATATTTGTTCATGCCAAATGAAGTTAACGACAGTACGGCTCACTAAAAAAACATGTAATACCGCTATTTCTGTACTAAAAATAAGAAGAATAATTCTTTTTGTCGTAATTTTATTCGTATTTAAAGTTTCGTGTTAAGTTTTTGAAATGCACGAATTCATTCGTAGTTGCAAAGCGTTTCGCTTAAAAATGCTAAGGATTTTCCCTCGCCAAATGAGAGCAGCATTTGCCTGAACTATTCCCAGGCTACATAAACAAATTCTGATCACACCAGCGTTGTGCGGCGGCGGCACGGCCTCGTAACTACCTCGCCGCTTGCCCACTTTGGAGCGCACGCTCTTCTTGTCTTTATCCGATACACGCGACCAAACAAAGAAAACTACTTACACTTGCATCATACATTGTCTCTTTACACTAATAAAAAAGTTATCAAATAACAAAAACGCAACACCTAATTATAGGATCAAATATCAAAGATTTTTCAAATTCAATTTTTTCTGCGATATCTTTATACATATTATAAAGAATATTAGTAGACAAACATTGCCTAATTATGATATTAGCTCAAATAATATTATAAGCCACACTAATGAGTATTTATTCCATGGTGTTAGGTACACATTTCAACCAGACAACGTCTAATTCAGCCGCAAGTTTGTTCGCCGACCTAAGCGAAAAAAATAATTTTATACTTTATTTTTCTAAGCATCATTTTGCGAATACATTATTTTTTTCAAGCGCCAAAACCCAACAATAAATTATGATCATTATATTCTACAGCCATCGTAACAATGCCATGTAAGCTCATATTATGAGTATCTGGTGCTCGCATGACTATCTTTAAAATCAGTCAGAGCAAGATTTAGGCGCTTGGCATAACGGTGAATCGCTGGCGGCTTTGCACACAAATTAATGGTTACCGCTCAAGGCCGCCTACAAGTAATCGACATAGATACATCGGTTTGTCGACTATGAGAACAAGGCGCTTTCCGACTTACGGTCAAGAATGAGGTCGAGAAAGCGGTCTCAACACGAGCACTCGCTGCTGAAGCACACAATCCCGACGCGTCCGCTGCGATCCGTCTAATGAAAGTATTACTAATCGTTTTGGTAAATCCACGACAGTCGAAACCTAATTAGGTATCTTCACAAATATTGATTACTGAATGGAAACGTACAGAAATCGAACCAATTTCAATTTCGATGAACTCTCTCTCGTCACACAAAACTCTCGAGCCGAACAAAAAATAAATACAAATTAAACTCAATCTAATTTCCGACACATAATATGCGAATGTGATCGCTAATTAAATCTTTAGCGCAAAATTGAGGTGTTGCACACGGCATTGGTATTATAGACAGCGAATGGCCGTCCATTCAGGTCTGTGTTGTCATTAAGTCGATCATCGGGTACAAAGCTGACATCGAAGAAGCCGCAGTGGGTGATCAGTTTTTTTCGTGTACCGTGGGTGTACTGTTACTGCTAGCCGAGTTTTGGCCGCCCCGCCACTGGCTAACCTTGATACTTTCTGTTACGACGACTGAGTCCATTTCGCACTCCTCTTGTTACCGCTGTCATCTTATTGTGGCCGAGTTAACTGACAAAAAATATCAATCAAAATTCTAGCACAAAAGCCCCAGGCGCTCGTTCTGTCTCTTGCCTAACAGATAATCGAATGCAATATTTAAAAACGTTATTAATGCGCCTGCAAGCGGTATCGCATTGAGAACGAATTGAGAGCTGTATTTAAATTAACACACGTGTTTCTGGCTTCCGCACATAATAATCAAGAGAAATGTTGGAGAGTAGCCATGGATTAGAAGGTAGGTTAAGCGATTTAACGTATTTTAAAAATGAAATGTGTCAATCACAGTCTTAGATAATTTCATTTTTCCGAATAGCTACACTCTTATTATTAGACGCTTTGAATTATAATCAATCAACCACATATTTTAAACTTAAGAAATTATGATAAACAAAATCCATTCAGGGGTTGTAAGGTAGGTAAGCGTGGCTACTAAGCTGCAGCGAGCAACATACTTCGAATATCGAAATTTAAAAAAATGCCTTATCATTTATGTTGATGTGTTTCTCAAAATGAAATATGATTTAATTAAATATGTATATTAAAAAGAAAAACGAGAGTCCAATTGTTTTAAGTATCGCTAGAACGATGAACGTAGTAACAAGATGTAGCAAGCGACTTACAAGTTCAGTGACTTCACCTTCCCTTCGGGATTGGCAAGAACTTGCATTCGTGTTCCCCGAACCAGTTTATAAAATCCTGTAACATTATCACAGCGTTTTCGGTGTTCCGTGCACATGTGTCCGCTTCCACGACGACGTAATATTGCCTTGTAATGAATATTAAAGTGCGTCGTTTGCGATGCACGTAACTGTTCTCTGTTACATAACAATTAGCGACCGAGCTGGACCGCGACGCGCGCGGGCGCCTGTCGAGTGGGGTCATTGGCAACGCGGCCGAGAACTGCCATTTTAAGTTCAAGGGTATCTAGGAAATTTCTACGAATGGTTAAATTACGAATTTAAATTAACAATAACACATAGTTTCTTGTAAATGTAACAATGGATACTTTATTGGTTAAAATTATAATCCGCTCTATAATTTCGAAAAAAAAAAAGAATCCAGTCTAAAGCCGAATATAAATGAATGGACAAGTTATTTCTGAGCAATTCAGAAAAATACAGTATTTTACCAAAAATATTATTACGGTTTTTTCTTCACAAAAAGAAAACAAAACCTGTTTATTTCTACTGGAAAGTTGCCGCAATAGTCACGCAACTGTACTTTTCTTGTTGTAGCCACGTACTACTTGCTAGGCTGCTGCTGAAATGCTAACGTGAAATCTTATCTACGTTAGACATATCAAAAATACATTTATGACGTTTGTTCCACATTCTTCCACATTCTACAGCTTCAAGTGGATTGTTTCTTCAGTGTCGTAAGTATAAGAAAAAGATTAGAAAATATGTATGAATGGTGATGAATTGATTGTGGGCAGAAGAACTGAGGCACAGATACGGATTGCAATCACTTTTTATTTCTGAAAAATAGTTGGACCCACTAAGGGCGTCTTCAGGACGAGTGGTAGAAGGCATCAGAAATTCGTATCAGTTGTAGTGCTAATAATATACTAGATATTGGGTTATGCGAAAAAAAAAACAGAACTATAGCCCAGTAACTTCTATATTATTTTACTTTTCTATGTTATTTTTATAGTATGACGTCAGCGTTTTAAAACATGAACTATTCTCTATTATGGTAAAAAAAGCTATTATTACAGCTGTTTAAAAACCGTTTTGATATTTATTCATTTGTTAAAAAGAAAAGAAAAACAAGATTAATTAAACCGTTACCCGCGTGTGGATAATCACCATTGTTCAAATTTCTAAAATACAATTTAGACCAACAACAGAATCTTTAAAATAGTTTAATGAAAAAAACCTATTCGAAAATGTAGAGAAGTTTATAGGTGTGGTAGATGAATAAATATAAATATTTATGGAATCAGAAACAAAATACGCAACAATACTATTCTTTGGACTATCAAAATTATAAACTGCGCATAACACCGATAGATTGCGTCATTATTGGTAAAATATATTTTAAAACAAAAAACTACACTTAACTTTGAGATATACACAAAAAATGAACGATTAACTATGGATATATCTATCAGCCGACATTTTCGACACACAATTATTTAATTTATTTTCATGTAATGATTAAACAACTCTTCTTTGATTGTCCATAAAATTTTAAAATGGTAACATTATGCAAATTGGAACAATTTTCTAAGGTCGATTCATAGTACATAATTTCTTAGTGTAGGTTGATTAACAATAATAGAAGAAGAAAAAAATAGTAACAAAATAAATGATGTTGCAATCACGCCGATGGGTTGAGCGGATAGCCGTTAGCTTTTACGATTGAAACAGAGCCAAACATGTACATGTATACTGTATATATTCAAACAAAATGATAAAAAATTATCAAAACGCTTAGAGATGAAATCTAAATCTTAATATTGACGAATTTTTATTGTTGTCGAATTAATATTGCCGGGAAAAAAGAATTGCAGTCATTTCTAAACCTCCCATTTATGTAATTGAAATATACGTCAGTGTAGGGAGAATTTAAATAAAAACCTTCAATGTACCAACCGTCCTGCATGTTTCGCAGTAGTCAAAGCATACAAGATGAAAAGTTGGAATGCACTTGCATACAAATTCACAAAGAGTATTAGTACCAGTTGAGAAACTTTAACGTTTTGCAAAAGACGGTAACCCCTGTCTTTAAACGAGCTATGCACGACAATGACGCATGTCCTATAGACGTCAGTCACGAACAATTCTTGTGCTATACAATTCACTCGGTTTTACCTATAAACAAAACTATTAATTGATGCCGACCACGAAAAGCAATCTCGTTGGATGGCAGCTAAGAGCCCTCAACTTATTTTATAACAAATCTCATTAACAGCTTGAACAATCTGAGCCAGGAAAATACGTCAAGATACAGAGCTTTAGAGTCGATTCTCACACAACGGGGTAACAAGGGATTGCTCGAGACAACATTGTATGAATATTACAAAATAACATAATTGCCATACAAAATAAGTGTAGGTTTCGTTCATTAACCCACATTGTATTACGTTCTTCCTGGCTAGCGCATTTATTTGCTATTAAACATAGATGCACCTGATAAGTGCATCTGCCAATTCAGTAAGTTAAAAAACTTTTATTAAACCAAGCAGTAAATAGACAGACTTAAGCAAGGATAAATCGAATTCAAAAGACTGTAATAACAATTATACGCTTCACGGTCCCTATTTCCACTGTAAAGTTACCATAGAATTATTTTTCAATCATTGGACACTAATGTTTCAATCTCCATATCGTATCATGGTGTTTAAAATAAAAATCATCCACCCATTTGTTTTAGTTAGAATAACAAGGGGTTTGGTATGTGTGTCTTGTTTTCTAAGTGGCAGTCACGTTTTTTTTGTCCATGGCCTCCAATAGTCACTTCAAATCGGGTCGGCTGACAGCTCATGTAACTTTCTATGCAAACTAAGAATATGAAATCAAAAAACACTAAGCATGGCAATCAAAACAGTTTAAAATAATTTGTACACCGCAGTATTTTTACATCCAAACTATGTATAAGTGAACACAATAATAACATATACTTATATTATTAATTAAATCTATTCAACGAATACACCTACCCTTAATTCATATCTAAAACCTTTATATTATCACAATTACTATTTTATACTATTTTTCAAAGTTTCCAGTTTAAGTGCACATGCGTTCGTTCGGGATAAATAATTACAAGTGACCTTATTCTCCTATTTATTATACTGTCCTGTTATAAACTACAAAAATTGTACTGTAAAAACGAGAAAAACAAATAAATATATTTTCTAATATAAATTATTATTTTATAATATACCTAAACGTTAAAACAATATATTTACGTAATTTTCATTTTAATGGAAAATAAAAATAAATACTTATTACCTGTATTAGTGTAACATGTGTAGTTGAAGAAAAGGGTAGGACGGTAGTAGCTGGTGACAGACTCATATAGGCTCCTAGCGTTCTCAAATAGGTATAAGTACTCAGGATATAAAGGTAGATTTAGGTGAAGTGAAGGTGAACAAGTACGATTGTAGTATGAGTATGAAATCTAGGAAATTCGTTATTCTGTCAATTCGTCCGAATTCAAGTCTCGAGATGGAATGGCACCATATTGCGTGGTTGCCAGTGCAGGTACACCGGACAACTTGCCGAATAGGCTACGCTTACTTACCTTAATTTACGATGTTAATAAACTTAGCTTTAATACGTATTCTAAACCTATGAATTGAAGCACAACCAACCAAATTTCATAAATACATTACATCTACAATTAATAAGTAAAATTTGTCTTTTTTTTTATTGCTTAGATGTGTGGACGAGCTCACAGCCCACCTGGTGTTAAGTGGTTACTGGAGCCCATAGACACTTACAACGTAAATGCGCCACACACCTTGAGATATAAGTTCTAAGGTCTCAGTATAGTTACAACGGCTGCCCCACCCTTCAAACCGAAACGCATTACTGCTTCACGGCGGAAATAGGCGGGGCGGTGGTACCTACCCGTGCGGACTCACAAGAGGTCCTACCACCAGTATAAGTATAATTCATTTCATAATTCATTCTTTTTTTCTGATATTCACCAGGCAATCTGATAGTTAATGCTTTAATACGAAATTCTTAATTCAATAGGCAAACAGGGGAAAAGTATAAATGAATTGAAACCATGGCGTCATTTGTTTTGAGAAGTCGTGTTCGCCGAGGCCTTCCTTCGATCACAAAAACCACCAAAATGTTTGCCGGATGAGCTAACCCGCCCCGTCCTAGCGCACGACTCATTGATTACCTTGTAAAAAATTCAATCATCTTCCAAATTTAATAATTTCCAATGAAATCCGAACATTCCGTTTTATTATATTTTACTTCTAATAAAATAGATAGTCGTGAACGTTTATTTATTATGAACGCAAGTATTGAACGCGCATTATGTTGGTATTCATAAACATTTTATAATATAATATTACTTTAACAAGATAATTGGTTTAATGATTTATTTAAAAATAGGCGCGTTTCAACAGGGGAAATCATTTCGTAAGTTTAGCGACAGTGATAGCGTAACATGGCAGAGACTATGTTGTCTAAAAATAATCAATATCTTTATTTTTACTGGTGGTAGGACGTCTTGTGAGTCCGCACGGGTTGGTACCACCGCCCTGCCTATTTTCTGCTGTGAAGTAGTAATGCGTTTCGGTTCGAAGGGTGGGGCAGCCGTTGTACTGTTAAAAGTGAGACCTTAGAACTCATGTCTCAAGGTGGGTGGCAGTGTTTACGTTGTAGATGTCTATGAGCTCCGGTAACCACTTAACACCAGGTGGGCCGTGAGCTCGTCCACCCATCTAAACAATTAAAAAATAAATGAGAAGTCGCGCAGGTTTACGAATAATTTTTGTAGTGTACTAATCTCCAAAGTTGAATGAAAGATGAATCACAACACTATTGCTGGATCATTACGAGGCAGACATAAACCGGATACTATTCAAATAATAAGCCTTAGCTGATGTCAACATCATGACTTATGCCAGAAGATCGTTCCATGCATAAAAACATGATAACTAATGTGATGATAACACGTTTTATAAATCAAGGAAAAAAAACTGTACTGTGCTTGTGTTGTGCTTGAGCATGAACACATTATGTACATTAATTAGGAGGTCATTATAACTTAAATAATATATGTATTTATTTCTACTTTTTCTGCAAAAAAAAATTAACAGGATAAGTCGAAGTTTATGAGATTTTTTTTAATACGTTTTGCTTGTGGGTTTTTCTTAAGTGACCACAGAAAGAACACCAAGACGCAGAATTAATTCCAGGATCCGATAATTCGTATAGTAAATTACCTCTGGAAACGCACAGAATAAGGTTATAAGAGGTCTCAGGTTGAACTTCACAATGGCAGAGAATGAGCGATGCTAATAAACTGAGATTAGAACTTTCTTAAATGGTTCCTTAGATCACTCCACATGAAGCATACAATAAAGTATTAGAGAGACGCGTCAATACGGTTCAACCGTGACGGCTCCTGCAAGAAATAACTTTTTTTTATTGCTTAGATGTTAAGTGGTTGCTGGAGCCCATAGACATCTACAACGTAAATGCGTAACCCACCTTGAGATATAAGTTCTAAGGTCTCAGTATAGTTACAACGGCTGCCCCACCCTTCAAACCGAAACGCACCACTGCTTCACGGCAGAAATAGGCAGGGCGGTGGTACCTACCCGTGCGGACTCACAAGAGGTCCTACCACCAGTCAAAACTGACTGGGGGGACACCTGAGGGATCGAACAATTCGCCTCTGGTGTTAGTCGAATGGAACGAGTAACTATTTGGGAGCTCTGACTTATCGATGAGAGTAGAACGCCACGCGAGCTCTGACCTAAGCTTCGTAAAGTAAAAGCCTTTGGTCGGACATGACATGATTAACAGAAAGTTTCACGGTTTAATCCCGTGCTTATTTTTTGGTCACGAACTTTGCAGTTTTCGTGGTCACGTGTAACTGTAGTGAATTCGAAACGTCGGATTATAAAGTAATTAAATAAATACGTGTTCATCCCTATTACCTGGAAACTGTGCGATTGTGCATAGTGCAAGAAATCTCTTTGCCGCATGTGCAGCTCTCGAACAAATTCACGTATCAGTCCGTAGCCGAGCTCCGAACGCTATGATGTCTTTCTTCAAACGATTGATAAGCGCCGTTAACTATAAAAGCTGCTTGATTATACACTTGGCATTGCAGATGTCTGGCATAGGTGGCGGTATAAAATCAATTATTCATATATTATTCCTTGTTGCCTATTTCAGTCGTGAAGCAGTAATGCGTTTCGGTTTGAAGGGTGGGGCAGCCGTTCTAACTATACTGAGACCTTCGAACTTATATCTCAAGGTGGCCTCATTTACGTTGTAGATGTCTATGGACTCCGGTAACCGCTTAACACCAGGTGGACTGTGAGCTCGTCCACAAACCTGAGCAATAAAAAGAAAAAATATGTATTTACCATAACTTAATACATATAAGAAACAACGAACCAAATAATATCGAGAAGCCAATAAAAACAGCTAATTTTAATTAGAATCTGCGTACATAAATTTGAGATTAAAAACATATTTTCTGTCCATTATAAAATGAAACGTCTTAAAGTACTTGACCGCGTTATACCGGATGCTATGACGCCAATGAAAAAAAAAAGATAATGGAAGAAAAATGGCTGAACTCTAAATATCAGCATTTTTCACGGTACACCGTACAATATGTCAGTACACATCAGGTGAATAACATTATTAAATAAGATAATTAATAGCTTAACGGTAAACTTTAATGAACGCTAATCCGTAAATTCAGGGACAGGCAATATACTATTACAGCCATAATAAATACACTCACTTCCGCATTTTAAACGTTAAAAATGTAAATTAATTAATGTTGTGATGAAATAGCATTTCGTATCCTACTAAATGCGAAGCGCCAATAATTATGCATACCTTATCTTGTTTTACAAAATAATCTGAATTAACAAAATTTGCGCTCCACGAAATACTATTACTGTTTTGGTTTTAACTGTAGAGTTACTATGTGTATTGATAAGTTATTAACAAAAAAATAACAAAAACAAATAATATTGTGATCCAAATACATATGTCACGAGAAATTATTTCAAATTAATTATGAAATTTTGGTCAATTTGTCATAACCCTTTTTATAATTTACAGTTAAATTCTAATCAATTTTCAGTGTATACGTAAGCCAAATAGCATACCTTATCAATTTCATTTCACAGTTTTACGGAAACAGTAAAACAAAAACCTTTTACTTACCTAAATTTAATCGGAGTGATTTGATTTGAATGAATCGTGTTATATCAAACGTTATATCGTTATACGTGTTATATCACAGTTTCTGTCAACTGTGTTGACAGAAACTGTGAATGTTTCAAATCTATTTAGGAACAATCCTTCCACATTAAATAACTATATAGACTTCTGGATGAAAGATAAGCAACCGGGTCAGTAGTGAAAAGTAGAAAGGATAAGACTTTTACCCTGTGGGTGTGCACAGTAATCCAAAAGGAAGCACTCTGTTACAATTCAAAGGCTTATTGTTTTACAATATTTTTTTTCATAATTGCTGTCGCAGACAGTCAAGTGTATGGCTCACCTTATGTTTAGTAACTGCCGCCGCCCATGGACGCCGAAAGCCCCACAGGCACAGCCACGTTGTTACCTACTGTAAATTACTGTCCTAAAGCCTTTTCCTAAGCCGCTTTGTACAATCATTTATGTTTGTAATTTGTTCATATATACTTTTAATTCCGTATACCGTTCAATATAAATAAACCTCAATTGAATAAGAGCATATTTTAGGGCTAAAGACTTAAAGAGAGGTTCCAGATCTGACAGTACGCGGCCGATTGGGAACGCATTCTACGTCTTGTATATGGTACCTACATGGTCATACAGCTAAGCCCTACAATCAATGACGAATGGTGCGAAAAGAAAATTACATTTTAAACAGTACTTCAAAGCATTCCCATACGGTCAGGTTTACCAATATTAATTTTAGGCAGTCCTAGATAATCTTTTATAGCTTCAATTAAGTATCGCTTCGAAATCTGGAACAATAGTTTTGTACAAGCACGGATAATACTGCCGCACAGATGCCATAAGAGCTAAGCATACGAGAGGTTGTTGATCCCTTACTTTTCTCCCAATTCATTGCGGGTTAACAAATTATTCAAAGCAATAAGCATTTGTGCGTAACGTAACGAATGATTATTACACAGATCATAGAAACACAGGAGATATGGCAAGGAGGCGTGGCGCTTGCGAACGCATCTGGCCTCAAAGCGGCTTGATGCCAGTTTCGGTCATTAGTCGAATGTCAACTTGCGACGTCTTCATTGCTTACGATTTTTAACAAAATGCCGCGTTGTTCAGTGATTGTTTGCAAAAATAACAGCTGTATTGTGAATTACAAGAAAGATAGCATCTCATTTCACACGTAAGTACTACAATATTATAGTTTATCATATTGAAATTACAGAATTCATTAAAAAATTTAGAAAAGCGATGATAGATCCCTTTTCATTAGGAACTAAAACCATTGCTTGCTTAGTACAAATGAATCGATGAATCGGCTGCTCTAATAGCGCAATGGATAATTTTTTTACTGATACTCTCACTCACACGATAGTTTCGTGAAGCGGCCGCTGTCGGCTTTTGTGTGTTAGGGTTGTCTGTTATTGTATTGTCTGTATTGTCGATATTTTATACGATCCTATTTAGTACGAATGATTATTTAAGATACAATTAATTATTTAAAAACCCAATTTGTTTCTATTTCTTGATTACTTCACCTAACTTTTATTGAATCAATAGCTAATGGCAATATAGGTAAATAGTAACTTCAGAAACTGAGCATTAAATAACTGATAAAACGTAAAATAAGTGTAGATAATGTGTTGGTTTTTAATATATTGTGGTATTCATGCATCATTCATATAATGATCATCATTTATACCATGCTTTTATTTTAAAACTTTAGCTATCCGAAAGATCCAAAGATAAAAGAAATGTGGATAAATGCGACAGGAAGGGGTCCAAGCTGGTTCCCAACAAAAAATCACACCATATGCTCGTCCCACTTTGAGCCAAAGTGCTTTCAACCATTGAAGAAAGTTCGTCGGCTCTTCGAATGGTCGGTCCCAACATTGAAGTTGCGTATGGTATTGATGAATTATATGGAACCTTCCACATCCAAAGTGTGCTTTTATTCTGAATTGGATAAAAAGGATCCTAATTTGGTAAGTTAAACTATTTTACAACATCAAAAACTTGTTTCTTTTTTTTAATATAAATATAAAACAAAGTAAGTTTTTTATATGAGAAATTATATAAATGCGGAATGTTTTCTTAATTACAGACGGTTGCTTTAAAACTTCCAACCGGAACCGAATCACAAAATCTCACTTGTGAAAAAAACGATAATTCGGAAAATACTGCTCCAACGTCTACAATATATGGTATCGATACAAACTTTAATGCTCGACAAAATAGCATTTTGGAACAAGAAAATCTGGAAAAAAATGATCTCATCGAAACACCTAGAAAGCGTAAATTACGCCAATTGATTTTGGTACAAGACAGTTTCATAAAAACACAAAAAATGCAAATCAGAAGGCTTCAAAAGAAAACCAGCCGTTATCAGAAAAAAATTGCTAATTTAAAGGACATTTTGAAAAACCTTAATGAAAAAAACTTCATTAGTGCTGATCACGTTACGCAATTAGAAAACATTGGAGTAACCGACCTTATCCAGCGTTATGAAAGAAATGTTTCATCGGGTCAAAGTACTAACCAGAAATATCCGCCTGCTTTAAGAATTTTTGCCACTACTCTTCACTTTTATTCGCCAAAGGCGTACGCGTATGTAAGAAAAAAATTCCAAACAGCTTTGCCTCATATTCGAACCATAAAAAAGTGGTACCAATCTATCGATGCTCAGCCTGGATTCACGCAAGAATCATTAAAAGCGATAAAACTTAAAACTGCCTGCACTAAACACAAATTGTTGTGTAATTTAGTTTTAGATGAAATGGCAATCAGACAGCATGTAGAGTGGGATGGAAAACAAATGCACGGGTATGTTGATATTTCTAATTCTGCAGAACAAGGGGATTGTTTACCCGAAGCCAAAGAAGTTCTTGTATTTTTAGTTACCGCAATTAATGGGGCTTGGAAAATACCAGTCGGGTATTTTCTCATTGACGGTGTCACAGGAGAACAACGGTCTAATCTTGTCAGACAATGTTTGGAATTATTAGAAGATACAGGTATTCAAGTTACCTCGATGACTTTTGACGGCTGTCCAGCCAATATCACCATGGCTAAGAAACTCGGATGTTCTTTTGAAGTTGAAAACTTAAAATCATATTTTGAGCACCCCGTTACTCGTCAACCTGTACATATTTTTCTCGATCCATGCCACATGCTGAAGCTATTGAGAAATGCTTTTGAATCATATGGATGTTTCATGGATGCTTCAAATAGGTGTATAAAATGGAGTCATCTAAAAAATCTGTATGACATTCAGGATAAAGAAAAACTGCACTTAGCAAATAAATTACGAAAAAGTCATATCTTTTTCAAGAACCAAAAAATGAAAGTTCGCTTAGCTTCGCAATTATTTAGCAACAGTGTTGCAGATGCCCTGAATTTTTGTTGTGAACTTCAAATCGCTGGTTTTGATGATGTAGAAGGCACTGTGGAATATCTAAAAACTATCAACAACTTGTTCGATGTGTTAAATTCAAGGCATATGGCCCAACTCCATTATAAAAAACCAGTTTGCCCAGGCAACAAAGACAAGGTATTTGAAACTTTAGAAAAGGCGAAACGGTGTCTAACATCTATAAAGCTTTCAGATGGTACAAAAGCTATCATTACACCCAGAAAAACCGGTTTTATTGGTTTATTAGTGTGCATAGAAAGCCTCAAGGCCTTGTATATACAACTAATTGAAAAGGACCAAAAACTTAAGTACATTCCGGCTTACAAAATCAGCCAAGATCATTTAGAGCTTATGTTTGGACATATACGGTCACATGGTGGATGCAGCACCAACCCAACGGCGCGACAGTTTCAAGCAATATATAAAAAGCTCTTGGTAAAGTCGGAGCTTAGAGATGTAGACCAGGGAAACTGTATAGCTCTTGAGGAGGTTTCTTTTTTGTCGTGCTCTTCAGCTGTCCAAAATATAAATCTGACAATCGAACCATGTAAGTTACACGAAGGTAATGACGAAGACGAGATGAGTTTATTATATGAACAAGCCGTATTTGATGAGGAAATCAGTATACTTGTACAAGATGTCACAGAATTTAGTAGCCAGGTAGTGTCATACATAGCTGGATTTATAGTTCATCGTTTGCTAAAATTGCTGAAGTGTGATACATGCTGTAGCGGTTTGATTGCAGATACAATTAATGACAAGCACCTCAAGTTAATAAAATTGAAGGATAAAGGCGGCCTTATATTTCCATCTAGTGACGTAATAACCATATGTAAACGGATGGAAGTAATAATAAAAACATATATTCTTTCATCTAATACCACGAAAATTTTATCAAAAAATATTAGACAAGAGCTCATGTCAAAATCTTTATCGCATTTTTTAGGTATGAATCTTTTTGAAAAAATTAATTTTCACCAATTTAATCAATCGCCAATGAATAACCATTTAATAATTCTTATAAAAGCCGTAATGGAAAAATATGTAAACATAAGATTACACTACTTAACTAAGAACGCTATACCTAAACTGTCTAAGCGGCAAGTTTTAAATAAATATTTACATTTTACTGGTCAATAAAATCCTTAACAATAAAATTCTTGCAGTTTTACTTGTGTTTCTCTTGATTCGAGAAGTTGATATCCTAACTGTTTCTTGGTAGTTAATATAATTAGTTAATATTCCAATTATGATAAAACTTCGCTTGTATAGAGTACCTACGGTCGAGGGAAACTCCGGTATAGTATTCAAGTCAATTTATTATTATTATTATAAGTATTATAGTCAATAAAATTTTAGGAGAGAGAGCAGATAATATAGTTAACTGAATTTTAATCGATACTTTTCTATGATTATCACTTAACATCACTAGTTGCATAACTTGCACATGTGTGTTTATTCAGAGTCCGTAGCTACAGGTAAATGCGCCGCCCTCTTTTTGCATGTGTTCTATTAATGAGTTTATTGGTGTTGCTGTAAGTTTCTTCGTGTGCGGGAGAAATATGAGCTCGTGTGCCGTTCTTACAATTTTTGGTTTTGTGTGAGTGAAGTAAGTGGGAGAAACGCGGAGACATCTGAACACGAATAATTTTTTGTACAAAGCTAATCTCCTTGTTTCTATGATCTGTGGATTATTATTATTCGTTTCCTTTAGGTTAGCAGTTTATTACCGTTGAGTCTTTGAAAACGCATATGTTATTAACTAATTTTAACGTTTTCATCAAATATTTACAACAAATTTTGGAAACAATGATATCTATACTAATATATAAATCTACAGTGATTTTTACGGATATTCCGTTATAACCACTGAACCGTGCATCCGATTGACTTGAAACTTGGTATCCGTGTAGAAAATACATGTACTTAATGGATAGGCTAATATTTATATGAGTTTTGGACTCCCTACACCAGTTGCGGGGGCGTTAATGATGAGAATCTTTGTGGGGATGAGAAATAATAATGTTAATTTTAAATGCCCAGCGAAGCGGACGGGTACAGCTAGTTAAGAGCTACGGCTACAGCTAATAAAATAAAACCATAGCTAAAATCTTGGCAATCAAATTCCATGTATGACGACAATTAGATTTGATTTATTGAAACAATCAAACAAAAGTATGCTATATCGATGAAACATAATAATAGGGGACACAATACCCACGAGAAATACCTCATTCCCCTACCCCATACATTCATGTTAATTACAGTTGCGCTTCAACACATATAAAACTTCAACACGTTTAGGTAATACTATAAAGCATCAGAATGTGCCAGCAAACTTTTCTATAGTGAGGTGTACCCAAAACACAAAACGAATAGTTAACTGGATGTGTTTACGTAACAGCAGTCATAAATATTGTAGATTTTATAAACGTACAATTACGGTTTTATCTTCTAATATAAATCATTTTGAATCTTTAACTGCATTATAATTATTGTACTTCCCATCAAATACAGTTAGCATTTGTAAATAACGAGTATTAATAAATAGTTCATCTTTATTTTTATTACTTAGTTATTTTGCATTCAACATCGAATACGCTTCAAAATCGTGCAGGAGGATATCTAAATTATTTATTTTATCTTTTTCTTTAACAAATTCTCTTTTTTTTTACTTGGGTTCAGTATATCTGTATTCTTATTTTATTTGTTAAGTATAAACCAGCTTTTAGGTAGGTACGTATTCGACCTTTTACCGGGTGATACAAACCCTACGGAATTCCATCTGACTAAGACCTATGTAATTAGATCAATGGTTCATTTACAAATTTAAAAAAATCTATCATTTTGTTAGTGTACATTTAAACAGCTTTACGGATTACCTCGACGTATTGTTAAATGTATAGAATTAACAGACAAAAACTTACTTATTTATTATTTAGTTACCCTTGAACGTTGGTCCCTACCTCGGGACTCTTGGTATGGTTGTCGACGACCTTACTGTCAAGGTATTTCATCCGGTAAACTGCAGCTTCGTCATACTCCAACAGGGTATGAGTTGCTGTCTCACCAGCCTACATGCAATCCCTACACTAAGGACTGTTTGTTACTTGACTTGTTATTGGTTCGTGAAAATCACAACGGGTATGACCTTCGGAAAATCAGAATAAAACACATTTATCTACAACATCTATCTTCTATCTATATATATAAAAATGAATCGCTGTTCGTTAGTCTCGCTAAAACTCGAGAACGGCTGGGCCGATTTGGCTAATTTCGGTCTTGAATTATTCGTGGAAGTTCAGAAAAGGTTTAAAAGGTGAATAAATATGAAAATGCTGGGAATTATATAAAAAAAAAACAATTTTGTTTTTCCTTTGATGTGTCCCCCGTCGGACGGATTTCTTTTGTTTGTTTTAAGTTTATTTTATACAAAAGTTTAGGTCTTTTATTTATCGATTGGGGCACTACGAAGTCTGCCGGGTCAGCTAGTTTTCTAATAAAATACATACCTAACAATGTTCACGAATGACTTCTTTTATTGCACGGACACATAACTTTCAATATTTACTTTAGACAAACGTACCCTTAGTTTGTCAAAGTTCTCGAACAACAAATAAGGTCATTTCCTAAAATCTCTTCTGTGTATCTTCATTAAAATCTAATAATTAACACCGTTACATGGGCCTGACACGTTTAAAAAACTGTATGGGTTGAAAACCTTCTGTTCTTCTGACTAGCAAATTATTAATTACTTTCTTGAATCTAATTAAGAATATCCGTAATGATGGCGAATTTTATTAACAGTAATAATCGTACCAGTTGTAGAATATCTTCTTATGCTTAATTCGTATTAAATATATGTTATAGTGAGGCGCTGCCTGAAGAGAGATGCGCACGGTAAATAAGTTTAACGGTGCTTTTACAACCTCAACGGTGCACACAAGCCTCGCCTCGGAACATTGCCAATTCCCATTGCTCAAGTCTACGTACATATATAGATAGAAATCTCTCACTGGTAGGAAAATATATGGATTTAACATTCTTCTAAAATCTTAATTATCAGCCCTATAAATGCGTTCATAAAATTACATTTTCAATACGCAACCTCTAAATCAATGCCAGGCGTGAATTATCCGCACTTTGAGTGTCTTTAAACTAAAAGGTATAATAGAGTTCATCCTTGTCCGAGCGCATCATTAGTATCCGATAATAAAATATTGCATTCATATTTTTGTTGGTATTACGTAAGTTCTAATGATATTTTATATTTCTTAAACATAGGAAAACCAAGCAATTAACCGGATACATATCGTGATGCTGATTCTCTTCAAGCGATATCGCGATAAATCCATTGTAGACGGAATTCTTGTACTATGTATTTAATTTCGTGATAATGTGTGGTAAAATATTCCATGCGCATTTCTGAACGCACAGAATTCTTCACATTTTAATTGTATAAAATAACTGCGGATGTTTAGATTCATATACTATCGTTGGTCGAAGACTAATAGTCCGTCTTTTACTTAGACCCTCTAGGTGGACAGCGGCGTACCTACATGTTGTAATATCTATGAGATCCAGCAACCGCTAAACCGTTTGCCACTACATACTCTACTCCATTAAAAATCGACTAGTCTCTTATTGTTCTGCTCTTTAAAGGTAGCCGACCGAGAGCCTTTCACCAATGATTCCACTATAAGGCGAAACTACTTTACTGATAAACCAGAGCTATGGTCATTGGTCACTTTTAACGTGTTTTAAATTTAAGCTACTTTATGATCAAGCTCTCCACTGCATTGGCCTGCAAGATCCTGCTATTGCCCGAGATGATTGCCCGGTTGTTCAAAATGTATTATTATTATTCCGAAAACGTTAAAAGGTATGCTCTACCACATGTTCTTCGTCCTAAAGACGTGAGCACCGTAGTTGCCGCCAGATGAAGAAAAACTCAAGGCAACTTTCCCGGACCAGCATTTTAACATTTCGCACACGTTGACGCTGAAAAACTGCACTTTAAAGTATTTTCCTTTAAGGTGGAAATAGGCATTCACCATGGGAAATGGGCATTTTTAATTTATTTGAGTGAAAAACCATATCGAGAAATAAGGCTAGCAGATTATAGAAAAAAAAAAATTGAAAAATTTTTTCATTAAGTACCAATTTTATTAATTAAATATATTTGACTATTTTCTATACTGAAATGACATTATGATTAGCTTTATATACATATACTTTAGCCAATATTTTTATTTAACCAGTGTACAAATATCAGTTTTATTATGATTTTTTCGATAACCACATAACACTTTTTAATTTAAAGTGAGCATGAAGGCAGTCACTGGGTGGGTTAAGTGAGTTAAACACTGTTAAGACTGATAGACCTGTTTATCAATGCGGTGTGTAACAATCGAAAGTGATTTCAGAGATGCTAAACAGTCAATAAACCACCTTTAATCATATCGAAACCCGAAAAAACACTAAAGTAACAAAACAAAACAATTCACATAATTTCCGCATCGCATTCCCGCCAAAAACTCCGAACTGATGAAAGAATTTCTTTAAATTTTGCTGGTTAAAATTTTTAAAGCAACGAATTCTCTTTATGTCACAGATGATATTGTCACCTAGAAAAACCATGACGTTTTTAATTATTATAATATAACTGCCGTGAATATTTCAAAAAAAAAAGATTCATAGATTGGTCTATATTGTTAGATATTGATAGATTGGGTCTAAAGAAATTATAAGTACAGCTTTATTTTTAAATCAAAGCCAATTTATTGTCATAGTTCGGTTTTTCGTCTATGCATTGATAACTACTGGTAGGTGTGTGAGAAACTCAAAAACCTAAATATTGCTAATGATAAATTCAAGAAATCTTGCATTTTTATATAAGTTTTGGAAAACTACATTCAGACTGTCGCCGCGTTGATATGGCAACCAATAATACCCGCTCGTCGGAAGATGTTCCCATTCTTTTAATAGGGGTTAAAGTATGAAATTGCCGTTCTATTGTAATAGGTACTTCGAATTGACAACCTTCAAGGTTTGAGATGATAAAATGATGAGTGAAACTTTTTTTAAATTGTACCTATGAGGTTCTTGTTTTAAAAAATGTGCAATATTCGATTATCGATTTTCAGTTGTTTTTTTTTCTATTCAGCCTAGACAAGAAAGAAACTTCGAAAATTCGAGTGATTTTTGAATACGAGTTCTAGCGGAACTAACGCTGAACTCTTACTGATGGTAGGATCTCTTGTGAGTCCTCACGGGAAGGTACCACCACCCTGCATATTTCTGCCGTGAAGCAGTAATGCGTTTCGGTTTGAAAGGTGGGGCAGCCGTTGTAACTATACTTGAGTCCTTAGAACTTACTCCTAAAAACTAATATCTCTATATAACTATAAGGTGGGTGGCGCATTTACGTTGTAGATGTCTATGGGCTCTAGTAACCACTTAACACCACGAACCACGTGGAAGACTGCCCACACATGTGAAAAACAATGAACACATTGAAAGAGATGGTGAAAGCCGATCCGAGCCAAACTCCCCAGGAATTAGCGACATGGTTTAACCCTACCTTACCAACAACTTTGACTCATTAGCGTCAAATCAGTAAAATAAAAAAAAATAAAAAATGGGTGCCTTCGGATTTGACTGATCTGCAGAAAGAAATGCGTGTTGAAGAAAAGTCGATTCTTTACGAAAGCCATAAGCGAAAAATGCAACGGCTGACCCCAGGTCAAACGCCGCAACTGTCCTAAAGCAAAGCTTACTAATAAAGAGGTATATGGTAATGGTAACTGTTTGGTGGTCTCAGCGTGGTGTTATTCACTATAGCTTTTTCCGATCTGTTCAAGCAATAACGGCAGATGTCTACTGTGCCGAACTCCGAACAATGATAGCAAAACTTGCAGTGAAACAGCCAAGACTCATCAATCGATCTTCACCATTATTGCTCCATGATAACGCGAAACTTCATACAGCACGAGAAACAGTTTTAACTCTACAGGAACTGCAATTAGAAACCATTCGTCACCCTCCGTATTCGCCAGATTTCGTAATTTGGACAATTTTCTACGTGATAAAAAGTTTTCTTCCCAGGAGGCAGTACAAAATGCTTTCACACAGTTTGTAGCATGTAGATCATCAGAGTTCGCAAAAGCATAAATGACCTTCCTATTAGATGGCAGCAATGTATAGATAATAATATCAGATATTTTGATTAAATAAATAAGTTCAAAAAAAACAAGAATTTGAAATTTTCAGTACAAATCGGCAATTTCATACTTTAACACTTTAACCCCTAATATTTAATATAGACACACAACCAAGTTTACTTTTAGTCTTTCTTTCTGACGCTTAAATGCAACATTTACCTACCTTTATGAATGTCATACACAACATTTTAATAGTTTTATTACGGATAAGTGTCTACTAAGCTAAGAAAAATGAATAAAAATTATGGGTTTCAAATAATTCATGGTTTATTTTCAAAACATCTCGATTTAGATTTAAAAAAAAACATAATGACGTGAAAATTGATCGGAAAAAGTAGATATTTTTGTACAATAAAATTGTTAACGATTTTCTAATTATATAATATTAATAATCTATAAAATACTTTTATCTACAAACCAGAACAATCCATTGGTTACAATTGAATTATGTACGAGATTTTTTGATTAGTTTTTTTATTTTTACATTTTTAGTAACATTTAACTCTACTATATAGTATATATTGAAATAAAGAATTTTTTTTTATCAAATCGTAGAACTGTAAATTTGTTATAGCAAAATTTTAATCCAATACAATTGATTAAAAGAGAAATGGTATTACTAAATCTGCAATGAAGTTCGTTACGTATTCATAGCTTTGTCTCAATCAAAACTTCGAAGCAACAATTCAGTGTGTAAATATATTTTTTACTTACTATCGTGAAAAAATAATTAAGCTTAAACAAAAGTAAAAAAAAAAAAGAAATAAAACTAATTAAAAAAATATACCCTGAAGCACACTTCAGAACATGCACTATATCAATAATAATATTAAGATGCAAAAACTATGCTTACAACGATATAAAGAACGATGGAATTATGAATGGCACGTAATATATCGATGCGAACACAATAACGTGAAAGAACATCTCTAACGTACATACTGTCAAGTCGTTTCATTTTAACATACATATAAACACTAATTAATTTTAACCATGTAATTTTATCTTTCACAAATTTAAGTCAATAACATATAAACACAGATGTATTCGGTCGGCGGTAAATTTTTATATTTAACAAAAACCACAGTAATAGCACAACAAAACTATTTTTTTATTGCTTAAAAACCGATATACGTAAAACTTAAATTAGTTTATTAAAATACAAAAGGAGAAGCACGAGTTTCGAATCCCAAAAGCTTTAAGTGGATTTCATGAATATTAAAAAACAACAAACCGTATTCGTGTATTTTGATTTTGCTTAGACTATTCAATTCCTATACTAAGTTGAGGTGCGACAGATAAGGTACAGTGCGAGCAAAAAACAAGCACTGACCGAAAATATTTATATAATTCATCAATATTTATTTAAATTAAGCACTAATGCTCCGCAACTTTAAGTCACATTTAGTTATTCCGTATCAACTAGAAATAAAAGAGAACACGAGCTTTTATATATCACGTGAGCTTATCTTAATAAACATCATTTGCGCTCCGATGTCGGCTCGTCGGTCGTACTTAATGACTTCTGTGAAAAACAAAACGTTAAATTAGTAAATTAAACTTAAGTATTAAATTCTAATCGTGTATTAATTAGATTTTTTATTTGCCTTTCTTGCTTTTTGATTATAAATTGCGTAAAGTCAAACTTACTCGGTTGTTGGGACAAAGATTGAAGTAATTTCGCAACTGTTCTTAATTTTTAAGTCATGAAATATCAGATTTATAAAATTAAAATTGTTTTTACGTTTTATTACATTTCTTATATTGTTATCGATGTTTTGAATACTTTACAGTTTTCGTGGTCACGGTTGTTTGTGATCTCGTCGACTCTTATATGTATACATGATATCTTTGTTATATATATATACATGTATATATGCCAGCTAAGAAAATGCTATTTATAAAACGCTTTCAAATTTCCCGCTAAAACGCTTGAAGCTATCACTTAATATTGATTAAGCAACAATAAGTTCAAATTTTATTTTTCGTTCTAATTTCAAAGCTATTATATCCTAAAAAAAAAACGAATTTTGTCATCTTTCTGTACTGATTTACAATATAATAAAAAAAGGGTGCGTGTACTTATGTACGCGCGTAAGAAGTTATACTTTATTTTTATTAAATTTATTTCTTTCTTTTTTATTGAAATTTTAATCAATTTGAAAAAAAATCGATTAAATAACATCCTCAAACACGCATATTGGACATCCCTTTTCTTGACATCGTATAAATTCGGTAATTCTCGGTACGGTTCGGAAAATTCACCTGCGGCTATATTCAGACTCGCCAAGTTACGTCGGTCGTATATTTACGTACGTCATGTTGTGTCACAGTGCGCGCGCATCGTAAAATTTCACTCTCATAAATTTTTCATAACGCGCCTAAAGAAGTATAACTTCAATAAACATTCACCTTATCGTTTCCAGCACTCAACCCAGCCCATTGTACGAACGAAGGCAAATCGCGTGTGGGCAATTCAGCGGCCAGGGCCTTCACGCGCAAGTTGCGGTCATCCGTCAGCAGCACCACCTCTCGCACGCTACGGTTCGTCTTTGAATCACCGTTTCCTTCCTCTGGCTTCGTTTCTGATACATATAAAAACATTGTTACTAGCGTCCTTACATTCTGACTGGTGGTAGGGTCTCTTGTGAGTCCTTACATTTCTTACTGGTGGTAGGGTCTCTTGTGAGTCCGCGCGGGTAGATGATACCACCGCCCTGCCTATTTCTGCCGTGAAGCAGTAATGCGTGTCGGTCTGAAGGGTAGGGCAGCCGTTGTAACTATACTGAGATCTTAGAACTTATATCTCAAGGTGGTTGGCGCATTTACGTTGTAGATGTCTATGGGCTCCCGTAACCGCTTAACACCAAGTGAGCTCTGAGCTCGTCCACCCATCAAAGCAATAAAAAATAAAATAAAAAAATCGTATTGGTGGTAGAGAATGCTGTACGCGTTGATACCATAGTTTTGCCTAATTTTGACATTTGCCGTTCCGAGTTAAAGGATGAAATGCTCATAGTGGACAGCAGAATTCACGTGGTGATGTCTACGGTATCCGATAGCAGCTTGGAATAGTAAGCTCATTATCTATATATTAATAAGTGAAGCAAAAACTTTGTATCCCTTTTTACGCAAATTGCGCGGACGGAGAAGTATGAAATTTCCCACACTTATAAAGAATATAGAGAAGTAGTGCAAAAAGTTAATATTTTTTGAAATTGTTCCTTAAAAATACATTAAATAAATAAAAAAGAATCATTACACACTACCATGTCAAATAACACACACACGCGTACATACTATTTGTTTATTGTCAAAAATTTTCTTATTGCTTATAGTCTGTGGTCAAATTGAAAATAGATTAAATATTCTTAGTTTTTATTAATAGGTATTTGTCTAAAGTGTAATCTTGGTGTAATCTGTGATTACAGAATTACAATAGTCTTTGACAATAGAATCATAATAGTGTAAAAACTTATAATTTATAATTATTAATATATAATTGTAAAACTTATAATTATAGTCGAATTTCGACTATTGGGGGAGCACTAATACAAAATAAATATGCAACGTTACATACCGGTGTCTGGGTGTGGTTGGGCGGCCACGAGGTTAGCGTGCAAGTTGAGGGCGGTGGAGAGCACGCGGTCGTCGTTGGTCGCGCGGTCGGCGTCGCGCTCGGCGGTGAAGGCGCGGGACGAGAGCAGCGAGCCGCGCGACGTGGCCAGGCGCACGCCCGCCGCGCCGCCGCCCACGCACACCCACGCCAGCGCCGCGCCCGCCATGCCGCCCACGCGACCGCACTTCTTCAGCCCCTCCAGCTCGCTCATTACTGACGACCACAAACCACGACCTCAATTGTATATGCAATTTCGAAAAGGGCACATGTAGCATATTTTGTCAAATACGTTTTTTTCATAATAATATACATGTAGTTTTGAGGCTTACCTACACCCATTTTATAATAATTTCAATTGCTAATGAACACTAAAATATATCTCAAAACTTAATATTTTAAAATTTACACAGCTTTAGAAAATAATCAGTTTTTTTCATTTCCTGAACATTTTACATTTTCAGAATGTGCCCTTTTCGAAATTGCGTATTCAATTAATTCTAAAATCTTATTAAAAAATCTAATATTAAAAAAAAAAGACGTGCCCGCTGAGTTTCTTGCCAGTTCTTCTCAGGACGGAGGCTAGTTTTTGTGAATTGGCGGTAGTTCTTTTTGACGCTCAACAAGTATGTACTTTCATTTATGTTAAATTTTATTTTTTTTATTTGATTTCAATTATGATATTACGACTCAAAAAATCGACTACAAGTTAAATCAATTTACTATATTTATTTTAATGATTTATTCAACTTCATGCACAAAGTTACAATGGCGGACTTAATACCTGAGGCATACTCTACCAGTCAACCAAGGATGGTGTAGAGAGTCTTGTGGTAGGTGCATTACTTATTGCGAAAATATGAAAATGGATAATATATCTATATATAATCACCATCATATACTCGTATATTCACATACATATATAATCAAATACACTAAATTCAATTCTGTCAAATACTAAAGGACCCGAAAGGTAAAAGAAAACAGAGGGCATATACTCACCGACCAGAGGCACGGCTAGAGTGTACGGCTGAGACGGCGCAGCGACCACGGCTTGTAACAGTGGTAGATGATCGATGAAACAATTTGTATCCGGGACTAACCATCGGGGCCGCACTTCCACTTCCATACTGGTCGAATCACTACGTAGAATTTCCTGTTAAATTTGTAATAACACTTTGTAATTACTTACTAAATTTCTTTTTTTAAGGGATTTTATTACTTTTTTTTTATTGCTTAGATGGATGGACGAGCTCACAACCCACCTGGTGTTAACTGGTTACTGGAGCCCATAGACATCTACAACGTAAATGCGCCACCCACCTCGAGATATAAGTTCTAAGATCTCAGTATAGTTACAACGGCTACCCCACCCTTCGAACCGAAACGCATTACTGCTTCACGGCGGAAATAGGCGGGGTGGTGGTACCTACCCGTGCGGACTCCCAAGAGGTCCTACCACCAGTAAAACTTGGTAACTTGGGTGACTTGGTAACTAAGACCATGAAGTCATGTCTTATTTTAATTTTATTCTTATTTTTATGAAAAATGATAATATGGAGTGAAAGGAAATGAAAAGAAGATGATTAATTTGAGACATTAATCAACTGGGATGAAACTAAATGAAAAAAGATTATATTGGATGAAAAATAAGATCATTAAAATGGTGGTCATTTACTGAGATTTTTTCAGTGGACTTTTTGGAGGATCCCGAGAAGTTACGTCCATTTCTTCGTCCGTTCCTTTGTTTCATTTTCCCACATTTGTGCACTTTCACAGATATTAAAGAGTTAACAAACCACCGTTATTACACATTTAAACCTGAAGAAACACTAAATAGAAAAAATAAAACAAATTAAAAACTTCACTCCTCGCGTTCCCGCCAAAAAGTGCACTTACTAAATTAACTTTAGTTAGTGATGCACATGCACAAAGTGTTCATTAGCCACTTAATAATAGATTGGGGAAAAGTTTCTTCGCATTTTTTAAGAAAATTCACAACATTTTTTAATATAGTTTATTTACGTTTAACTAAATTATGTAGATACCATTTTGTTCGATAACTTTATGCCATCTTGTAGGTAGGGACATGATCCCATTGCTATAGAAATTTTGGGGCTTCTGATAAAAATACTGACAATTGGTTTTGGCAGTCCTCTCGTGATGTTAACCTGATAAAAATAGTATAGCCAAAGAGATTTTATTACAAGTTCATACATACATACATAATGCGAAAAGACTTTTTCCCCAACCTATTATAAAAATAATAGTACTTATGCATCAAGGGAGGAAAGTTGGACATTTCCTCCCGCGTGTAAAAGCAATCACTACACATTACACACAAAAAAACTCATAAAAAACAATTTAACTGTTTTTTTAATTTTTAAATAAACTACTACTAATTCAATAAGAACTGTCTGATGAACTCATCTTTGTGTAATACTTCACTATTAAATTTTGTTGCCTTTTGTTTATTTAACTTTTACACTAAGCACAATAATTGCAAATTACCCGAGCACAACAATGGCGGAGAATTTTAGGTGCGTGAGAGCAAACGTAGACACTAACGCGCATGCGCACTTGTACCCAGGGAGAAAAAGTTAGACTTTCTTCCCTGTACAGCGGGAGGAAAAGTTAGACTTTCTTCCCTGTACAGCGGGAGGAAACGTTAGACTTTCTTCCCTGTACAGCGGGAGGAAAAGTTTGACTTTCTTCCCTGTACAGCGGGAGAAAAAGTTACACTTTCTTCCCTGTACAGCGGGAGGAACGGTTACACTTTCTACCCTGTACAGCGGGAGGAAAAGTTACACTTTCTTCCCTGTACAGCGGGAGGAAAAGTTAGACTTTCTTCCCTGTACAGCGGGAGGAAAAGTTACACTTTCTTCCCTGTACAGCGGGAGGAAAAGTTAGACTTTCTTCCCTGTAGAGCGGGAGGAAAAGTTAGACTTTCTTCCCTGTACAGCGGGAGGAAAAGTTAGACTTTCTTCCCTGTACAGCGGGAGGAAACGTTAGACTTTCTTCCCTGTACAGCGGGAGGAAAAGTTTGACTTTCTTCCCTGTACAGCGGGAGGAAAAGTTACACTTTCTTCCCTGTACAGCGGGAGGAAAAGTTACACTTTCTTCCCTGTACAGCGGGAGGAACGATTACACTTTCTTCCCTGTACAGCGGGAGGAAAAGTTACACTTTCTTCCCTGTACAGCGGGAGGAAAAGTTACACTTTCTTCCCTATACAGCGGGAGGAAAAGTTACACTTTCTTCCCTGTACAGCGGGAGGAAAAGTTACACTTTCTTCCCTGTACAGCGGGAGGAAAAGTTACACTTTCTTCCCTGTACAGCGGGACGAAAACTGAAATTTCGGCGTCGGTAGGAGAAAAAATTGCTTGGTGTAATTGTAGAAAAGAACAGCGGTATACCTGTACACGTTGTCGCTGTCGTTCAAGTGTGGCCTTCCTGTTCTCCAGCTGTTCCTTGCGGCGGAGCAGACGTCTGGTGGCCTCGTCTGCATCCGGAGCCTCGCTCACGCTGGTCGGACCGCTCCTCGAACTCTCTTCGTCTTCGGAATCTTCGGCCTGTTAACAAAAAAGAGCTCCTGTAAATTACCTGTACCCAGGGCCGGATTTAAGCTTAATGCCGCTCCTGGGCATCGGAAAAAAATCCGCCCCAATACTGGGATTTATACTTAAACTTTACTTTCAAAATTAAAATAACTAATTTATTGCAGAAACGTTATCATAATATATTATATATTCCAAAAATATATAACAAATTATAATATTTGTGTTTTTTCTAACAATTATAAATTTTGCACTTAGGGTGACTCATAATTATATTACACAAAAAAAAAATTAAATTTCTTTAATTGCAGTAAATAGAAAAATCGATTATTATTTTAAATGTCCAAGGAAATAAATTGATTAAATCATTTTGATTATTAATTTTTACTAAAAGTGCCAAAATTATAATTCACAAATAACGGATGAATTGAATTTTTTGAATTATCAATTAAACAGAAAATTATTAATTAATAGAATAAAATTACATATTTATATTGGGCAATCTTGATAAGACTTAAAAAAACTTTTCACTTTCAAAAATTTACCGCCCTAAAAAAGCCGCCCTGGGCACTTGCCCCGACTGCCCCTAGTGTAAATCCACCACTGCCTATACCCGGCACACAGACGGTATATGAGTCGCAAAACGTTACTAAAACAATCTTGGCCCATTATGAATTCGACAAATCGCAAACACGAACCAGAAATTTTACTGTCATTAACACATAAGGAAGTTTAACTTGCCGTAACGTTACTGTGAAATTGTGAACTTTAGCAATGTTTATCCGAGCAAACTTTAGATTAACGGTTTTTGACCGCATTTTACGACATTGATGTGTGTAGAAGCCTAGCACTAAATTAAAAACAAGCCTATTGTTTTTTTTTTTTTGAAATTTTTTACTGAGATAGTGTAAATGGGATTTTTTTTCCACGACATCGTTGAACAAACTCACAGCCTACATGGTACTAATACCGTTTAGTTCATACACATCGTAAAGTGGATATATAACTTTACAGTTTGAAACATGTGGTCAAAGTCTTAACTATGTAGTTATGTATGCAGCTACTCCATCCGTCAAATGAATGCTAGCTCACACTGCGCACTAACACTAATAGATTAATATGACCTACCAGTAACTAATCCACAAAACTCTAAGAAAATTGGATATCTGAAAATTGCCTCTGGATTGGCC
The DNA here is from genome assembly GCF_030269925.1 of Bombyx mori. Lineage (NCBI taxonomy): Eukaryota > Metazoa > Arthropoda > Insecta > Lepidoptera > Bombycidae > Bombyx > Bombyx mori. The sequence continues at coordinate 8,125,225 of NC_085116.1, read as the reverse complement.
CACGTTAAAGACGAACGACACTTAGGCGTGTCTGAATTTAAGCTGTAATTGTGTTGTTCTTAAAGTGTGTAGTTAATACATACATTCCTAGCATTTGTTCACTAGATATTTTCACGATACAGAAAATTATCGTTTATTTATAATGTTAGTTGTATAATTAGTAATAATTGCTAATGTTAGTACCGCTAATGCTAATGCCGATTTAGAGAGTAGGATCTAGTCATTATTTCAGCCTTATCGAACTCGAGTCTACATCTTAGCGATATTCAGTCTTAAGACAGAATTAAAAAAAAAACGTTATTGTTTATCGATAATAATGTTTAACACCCTATCCAACCGACACAGCCCATTGAGTTTCTCCCTGGATCTCGTCAGTGGGTCGCTATTCCGATCCGGTGGTAAGGTCTGCAAGGCGCTGCTCTTGCTAAGGCTAGTGTTAGTAAATTCTCTCAGGTTGAGCCCGTGAGCTCACCTACTCGCTCGCTCGTAGCTGGAATAGCCCCTTAGGCTACTTTTTTTAATTGCTTATACGAGTGAACGAGCTTACAGCCCATCTGGTGTTAAGTAGTTACCGGAGCCCATAAACATCTTATAACGTAAATACCGCCACCCACCTTGAGATATAAGTTCTAAGGTCTCAGTATAATTCTTTACACTCAGTATAGTTAGTTACCTAGCGAATAGGTAGGGGGAAAAAACACTACAAACGAAACGCAAGCCGGCCTGTACATCTACGCCGATAAACACACCAATAATGAAACATGTCAGTAAGAAGATTTTTTTGTAATTTAGTAATCTGTATTAGTTTCTCTTAGCAAGGCGATTGCATGCAGCAGAGATGCGAATGTTCCGATGAATGCGTGGAGTAACGAGAATGGATAGAATACGGAAGAGGAATAGAGGAACAGAATACGGAAGAGGAATAGAGGAATAGAATACAGAAGAGGAATAGAGGAAGTCTGAAAGTGGCACCTGTGACAGCGAAGCTGCAAAGTGCGCGTTTGGGATGGTATGGACATGTGATGAGACGAAATGAAAATGAGGCTGGTAAGAGAATGTTAACTATGAATGTGGAAGGATATAGAGGAAGAGGTAGACCTAAGAAGAAATGGATGGATTGCGTCAAAGACGATATGGGTAAGAAGGTAGTGAGCGAAGAAATGGTATATGATAGAAGAGTATGGAAGGAGAAAACATGTTACGCCGACCCCAGGTGACTGGGAGAGGGGCAGGATAATGATGATGAATGATGATTAGTTTCTCTTATAACACCAATGCATTATTATATACGAAGTGTCCATACCAAGAGTTGCAGCGGCTGGTGTTGTGGTTTAGTTTTCTGCACAGCGCTGACGTACCGCGGCGGGGCGTCAGTGGGGTACTCCAAGCGCAGCACCGGAGGCTCCACACCGACCAGATACCTTGATAATGAGAACATTCAATAATGCTATGGAATTAAAGAGCTTGTGTTTTTTTTATTGCCCTTGTAGGCAGACGAACATACGGCCAACCTGATGGTAAGTGTTTACGTTCGCCCATGACCTTCAGCAATGCCAGGGGCAGAGGCAAGCCGCTGCCTACCGCTTAATACTCTCCACAACCTTCTTTTAAAGAAGAACATGTCATAGCGCTCGGGAAAAACCGTGGAGGGGGGCTCATTCCATAGCCGGATGGTACGTGATAAAAAAGACCTTTGGAAACGCACTGTGGATGACCGCAGTGGCTCCAGATAATATGGATGAACTCTGCTCCGATGGCGGGAGGTGCGATGATAGAAAGGAGATGAGGAGATCATCTCAAACAATTCCTCCGAGCACTCCCCATGGAACATACGGTACAAAATACAGAAGGAACCGAAAAATAATAATGATATTAACCGAATCTTTCCTTAGCATGCCTGAAAGTCTTGAAATGTTCGATTTTCGAAATTTCGATACTCCTTATGTTTTTCAGCGTTTGCCTAGTTTGCAATACCCTTTTCGTACTATTCCATAATTTAATATAATATTAACATAATTTCCAGTTTGTTATTTTTTCATTGCGTTAAAGCAGGGGTTCCCAAACTTATTTTGTCTATTGCCCACTTTGAGAATAAATTATTTTTGAACGCCCCCCTTTTTGTCACCTAGTTAAAAACCACTTTAGCGAGAACTAAGTCCGTATTTAGGAGTCATCCTAGATGAAATTTCAAATTTCCTCCCAAGCCTCTACACAACGCCCCTTTTTTTTTTTGGGTCTCTTACCGCCCCCCTTTAGGCCTGCAGCGCCCACAAGGGGGCGTTATCGCCCACTTTGGGAAAGGCTGCGTTAAAGCATTGTACGCAATGTAACGATAGTAAAAGTGAACTGACGCACGGGGTTAGTGAAAGCGCACCTGTACATGACATGTTATTAAACAATGTTTTATCATATCGAGAGGCGAAAGAATATTTTGTTTAAGCGAAACTTTTTAAACTTTACAGGACAATGGCTCTCCTGTAAAGTTCCAAGAATTTCGCTAAAAATAAAGTTTAAAATTTGAAAAAAACACCAAAAAACTGCTTCAGCTATTTCAATTGAGTAAACTTAATTGAAGTTCAATTAAAAACATCGAACTGTTGTTGCTAATACTAAATAAAACGCACCTTTAATTACAAATATAAATGTCGCGTATTAATCGAAATAGCGCTTAAACCGAATAGCAGCCTTTCACTTCTCGACATGTAAGTAGCGTGTGGTACACGTGACAACTCACTCGGTCCCGAAGAAGAGCAGCTTCCTGATCCTCAGTACGTGTTCCGCGGCGTGGTTGTGCGCCGACGGATCCGGGGGCACCCACGCCTTGTCCGGCTCCATGTACATGAGCGGAGTGAACCCGCCCAACGACGCGTCCTCCGCCAAACGGATGCAAACGTAGCCTACGATCATTGCGAATTCGTGAACACATTCAAGTAAAAAAACATATCAATGAATTTATAGATATCCGTTCTACGAGCAATGTGTCCTGCCCACTGTCACATCAATGTCGCAATATTTTGGGCTAAGTCGGTTACCATGGTTTTCCTGCGAATCTCCTCATTTCTGATTTGATCTCGCAGGGAAACTCCGAGCATAGCCCTCTCTATTGCTCTTTGGGTGACCTTGAGCCTTCTCATAAGGCCCATTGTGAACCTACTAGTTAAGGTTACGCTGAAATAGCCTCTCAAGGCTATCAGCCTAGGTAGGAAAAAAAAAGGTAACCATATTTTAAAACCGAAAGTTTGTTTGTTTGTAACGCTTTCACGTTTCAACTATTTGAGCGATCATAGTGAAATTCAACAGACACGCTGACAGAGGTACAAAAAATTACATTTCCTTCATACCGAAAAAGATACTTTCCCCAGGAAATACATTATTTTCTAGATAAACGCCAGTCAGGTGTTCTAGTAGCAGATAGGATATTATAAACTGCCACTAAAATAGAAAAAATTGTTAAAACGTCTCTATTGTTTTGCAAAAAGTTTATGATTATAATTTATTTTATCTGTGCCAGTGAAACAAATTAGTTGCTATTTCTACCAGTGCCTTTCTATAGTACACATATCCCTACTTTAGAACTGCAGGACCAGATTCAAAGATAAGCGTATCCGTTGCATTCGTATCGACCGATGCAACTGTGCCGGTGTACGAATCCTGCATGCCATTTTTTTAAATGAAATACGCACTTAACAAATGTTCACGAAGACTTCCACGGTAAAGGAATAATATTGTAAATAAAAATCAAACCCACAAGAAATGTAATTTGCGTAATTACTGGTGGTACGGAGTATTGTGAGCCCCTACGGGTGGGTAATACCGCCCTGTCCATTTCATCGGTGAAACAGTAATGCAATAAAATAATAAAATATATCAATGATCTTAGCGTTTCAAGTTGTAATTGGTTCTCGTGTCCCTATATAGTCTGGCAACGAATACTAAAAAAATGCCCCAATAAATAAATAAAACAAAATTACATGTGAATTTGGAACCTGTTAGTCTCACATGAATATTCATTATTTTCTCATTCTCTCGCCAATACTTTTTAAATATTATTGTGGTATTCAAATGAAATGGAGAGCCAAGTTATGTGATTAAATTAAACACAGTAAGTTTGGAGTCATATTGTTTTTTTGTATTATTATCGTTTGTGTTGCGGTATACCATAGGTATAAATTCAACGCAGTCTTTAGCGTGTAAACTAAAATACACTACGGTAATAAAAGTTTCAAGTAACAGAAAATAAACCATAGGCGAGCTCGCGGGGCTCAAACCTGACGACGTTGTTAACACTAACCCTAGCAATCTACCACCAGATCGGAATCGCAACCCACTGAGAAGATCCGACGAGAAACTCGCTCGCTTGTACTCGCTTTTGACGCCACGCGCGCAACCTAAAAATGTCGCGCGCAGGTCTATTTTCAGCGTTAAATTAAAATTATAAAAAATTAAGATAGAGTTCCGGGAGATAGGAGTTTTTATTGGAAATTTCCTTCTCTTTCAGAACCTTTTTTTTTTAATTTCTTAAATATTAATAGTTTATGAAATATTGGCAAAAAACGAAATGCCATTTGTTTTTCATCTTTAATTGTTTATAACTTTTGCAATTTTTTATGTGCTAATACACACTTTTGGCACATTTTTCTAGGCGTCAATCCGGATCCAATGAGCTATCGCACATAATTTTAAGAGCAGTGTATCTCTATTTTGTACCGTTTTCAACTAGTCGACTAGACTACAACTCCAATATTGTTTTGTTCACATATGTCCCCAATAAAAAATTAAAAGTAGATCAGTGCTTATGCCGCGAAATATTCCATAAAAAAATATATTTAAAAAACCACTGATGTTATATATCGATAATAACTATTATAACAACCTACGCTAACAACATATGTTACAAAGCTACCAAATACTTTGAACTATGGCCAAGTTCATACGCATATTTTTGTTTTAAACAAATCGATTTTATCTTTAAACGATTAAATCGTATCGACTTTGGTCGTTGTCGGATTCCCGCAACCTTAATAATCGCGTACTAACGATGCACGAGTAACGGTTGCTTTAGAAAACTTATCTTTATGCGATATTTATGGCGAGAACCTTCCTTCCACCGCTTGTAGCCTTTAATATTCCAAAAAACTTGATACAATTAAAAAAGTTTTTATGGGAGTCATTTAATTCTGCTTATTTTGCAATTACACTTACAGGATTAACCACATAACAACAGCATTAAGTAAAGATATCAAACTTTTTATGTGCACTAGTCGCTGTGACACTATAATTTGTCAACGTCTCTATTTATTTACAGGTAAACCGCAATTCAACACCTCCGAGTTACACAAAATACTTTATATATATTTTTAATATACCTACGATATTTAAATTTTTTTTTATTGCCCTTGTAGGCAGAGGAGCACACGGCCCACCTGATGGTGAGTGGTTACCGTCGCCCATGGACTTCAGCAATGCCAGGGGCAGAGCCAAGCCGCTGCCTACCAACCGTTTTAAAGTTATCTTTTAAGCAACCTGAAGCCAAGGTTTTTGTTAGCTAACTTAATATAAGTTTATGTTATTCCGAGTTTCATACTTGCCTTCTTTGATTTCGTTTTCCAATTTTATCGTTTTATCGTCTAATATTTCGAGTATGTTCATGAGTTTCGCTAACCAATCCCATGAGTCGCTTTCGAGTCTACAAAAAACAATTAATAAAGAATTATTTATTATAAATTAATCGATACGGATAATCGATACAGGCTTAGTTGCTTAAAAAATATATATACTTACTCTACGTTGAAATTGGTGAAGGAAGGCGGTGGGTTCCAGACACTACTGTGACACAGCATCCAGTCGGACCACACCTGCAAAAAATATACATAAAAGCTCGCATTATATGTAATGACGTAATGAATAAATCATAACATAAATCGTAAATCGATTTTATAAAGCGGTACAATATACTCGTTACATACCAAACATTACTGCCTGAGATTCATATTGTTTTATGAACCACCAACGGAAAAGGGGTATTATAAATTACAACCTTGTGTTGTTATTTGTAATGCCTAACTACCTAGACTGGCTGAACGAGTTTTATGAGTTGTTGCTATTAAACATTACTCTTTTTTTTTCTTTCTACATTCTATATTACACATCGTCGCTGTCAAACCAAAATCTGCTATGTGCAAAAACTATATTTTGAATTAACGAGTAAAAATATTTTCGTATAAAATTTTCTATGAAGGTGAATTTTTAAGAACTATATCAAATGAAAGCTATAGATAAATATTAAAGCTATGGACACATAGCAGTTTTTTTTTTTATACGGTAGATCCTGTGAACTATACGAAAAGGTCAAAAAGTAAAAATTTCAAAAAGTGCACATAGCCGATTTTGGTTTGACAACGACGAGATCGTAAATTCTTAGGCACGCATTGATAGGTACGTGGCGTAGCTATAGCGTAATACCTTTATCGAGGGTAATAGCTGCAGGGCATCAGCGTGGTGCTGGGTGTGAGTTGGTTCCGGCAATAACGCACAGCATCTTTCCACGAGCGCTCCGAACATGAGCAAGGATACGCCGAGAGCGCACTCCAACCAGGCTGGTCTCTCTGCACCGGAACAACCTGTCAACAAAATCAAACACTATACTTATGTACACCCAACAATCATTAGCTACATTTAAATTACTACCTAACAGACAATAGCACAAATTTCATTTTACGAATTGCAGCAAACTTTATTATATTTGGCCGAACGTTATGACGCCATTTGCGTCTAAAACAAACTACTAAGTAACCATAGATTAAACACAATACAAAATTATTAGACAAATATGAGTATGTGCGATGTAATTGGTGTTAATAATGTATTTTTATACTATCTATTGCACTAAGTAGATGACTATATTATTAATTGAAAGGGGCATTTTTAACTGGCACGGGTAGTTACCACAAGGCTGTTATACAGCTGCGAAGCAGTAATGCATTCCGGTTTCCAGGGTGGGAAAAACGCTAACATCACGCGGTTGGTGGAAGGTCGACTAACCTGCTCCAAGCCAGGTTCTAGTGACCTTGAGAATCATATCGCCTTTAGAATACCTAATGTAGAAGTACGAAGTAAAAGGAAAACATGACGAATATTTGACGAGAAAACGTCAAACACTGAGAATCATCAATTTTTATATTATTTTAATTGAGGTCCGGATGGCCAATCACTAAATATTTATTAAAAATATGTTAAGATATGATAGGATCAATGCAGAACAGACCGAGTTACTCGTTAAGAGAAATCAGATTTTATTATTACATAAAAAATATCAAAGTATGAAAAATATTTTTAATAAGACAGATTTACGGAACAAAATTACTATGTATGTAATTTAGAATCCTAGTACTATTATAATATTTTTGTTACTAAAAATATTTTATGTTTAATAATCAGAATCATGTAGAATTTCTGAAATTCAACATACACAACACAACAGCTATTATCTGAATTTTTGAGTCCGTATGTTTTACATTGTTTACATTAAACACTAAAGACGCGCGCATAAGTTACAACAGGTGAGAATTAATCGTATTCGCAACATAATCAATAAAACATTATCGATTCCGTGCAAGAATCATAATAACACAAAATGTACGTATGAATTCAAAACTCTAGTTTAAAAAAAAGAAAATCGATACTGACGAAGCAATCGTGCGTACAATAATCGACAGCAATGTCTAGGTTTACGAGCAAACACTATATGCGAACGATCGTGAGACTCATTTACATCACACAAAGCAGTTTGAATTAATCGAAAAACCATCAGCAACAACCGGAATCGGACTGTTTCAATTAATTAATATTCGTGCACAAACATTTGTATAAGACATTAACGTATCTACAAAATCATAACAAGAATTACGAAGCTTTTCCTGTATTTATTTTTCATTTAAATCTATTTTTATCTTAATCTATTATGTTGCTGATTACAACGAAAGCGTTATTATCACAGACACTTTAATCTCGTGTCCATTGACACGTCCATTGACACCTTATAACGCTAGAAGTTAAATAATAAGTTTTCCAGATTGGAACGAATTTAAAATTTTGGTAGGTACTTTAAAAAAAAAAAAGCTTCATCTCATGTATAATGCGTGAGGAAATAATATTAAAAGATATTATTTTTCAATTCACCGTTTTTTATTAAATCTAGGTTCCTTTTCCAGGGAACTCCAAATCGAACAATTTCAATAACTCATTATTAGATTTATTAGATAATTAGATTTATATACTAAAATAGCATTTTTAAACTAATTTTTTTCATGTTTACCACTTGTGATAACCGAGATGAAACAACGTCATTATGTGCACATCATGTTTTTGCTCGTATTATCGTAATTACAAAATTAGAACATTATATTTCAATAGCACAGTGATACAGCAACCAAAGAACGATGATTTTATTTGTTTAAGTTCCCCGACAGGATGCAGATATTGAATTTCGAGATCAACTAACAAACCCTGCCATTATTGGATCATACACTGACAAGTCATCGGGGTTCCGAGCCGGTCCCGTATAAATAGAATCGTCTAAAAATACACACAAACATACGTGCATGCACCTGCAAATGCAACACGCCTACGATCATAGTAAATAACCGGGTAAGCCGTGTCTCTTATCTTATTATGGGGTTCGTGCAATGTATTTAAAAACTCACATAAACCTATGTTTCTCAGTCGTACTAGGCCGCGAAATTCATTCAATTACTTAAACGCCTTATAAAAAAAACCTTCTACAACTATCTCGATGTGTTACATGCAAACACATTACGTGGGTAATCGTATTTTTGTAAATTATTACACTTATAACAGCGGTCGGGGAACCGGAGTAAATTACCCCAAATAGGGTAAAATGAAATTTTGGGGGGTAAAAATAAATCTTTTGTGAGTAAAAAAATAATATAGAAGTGAAACTTCTTTAGAATCGTTAAATTTTTAGTTATTGTTTTCTTTTCAAAATTATCATGGGGGCTATAATACGAAAGATACTAAAAAGAAGCTATTTCGTTTTTTTTTTGTTCTTCGCCATGGGGTAATATCAACTTACACAAAAATATTTAGGGGTAATATTTAAAAAAGTTCCCCGACCGCTGACTTATAACATACATCACAACATTTTATGAAAGCACACAATTGAAATAATTTCATCGATTTTATAGTTTCTATGCAAAGCAAGCAAAGGGGGAAATCATTTTCAAGGGTACAGAAAGAAAAGTAAGAAATATAAAGGTGTAAAGTACGTAAACCCTAATATATATAGTTAATATGTTTTTATATACGTTTTGTCAGGTCTTTGTAATAAATATGCTTATCGGCAATCTTTCTCGGAATATCGCGCGCTACATAATACTAAAGGGCAACGCCTTACCCAACGATTTAATGAAGGGTCTCGGGCGCCATAATTTTTCTATAATAATCCAAAACAACATTACAAGTAATGGAGTAAAAGCGTTCGTCACCGTGGCGTCGCGGAGTCAGTTTGTTGAACCTGTTCCCGTGAAATGTGTGCATTTGTGCGGTGCTCGGGCGCGGTAGGCAGCCGACCGGGAGCTCGGTGCATCAACCTCCGATAACTTGTAATTTGTAATTACTTCACTGTGCGCCGTCGGAACGACAGGAAACGAATACAATCATAACTTCAGTTTTATTATTGATTTCATCAAGATGAGAGTTAAATAAGTTTTGCACCCGATTAAAATGTACTGTGTAAAATGTAAAATCTAATTTAATTTGCCTCGTCTATTATTAGATATATGTTTTTGCTTTTAATGTATCATAATAACGTAAGTTTTAATTCGTTATTATTTTAAAACAAATAGATTAATAGGTTTTAGGTAAGCCGTCGATCATGTTGTTTGTATTGCATTCGTAGCACAGTAGTACCTCAGGTTCCTTTGAAGTCATATCATCGATCGATAGATACGTGCACCTTTTTTTGGGCCGAGGGCCGAACCTCTTACGAGGTGCCCGGGCTAGGAGGCGCGCGCGATATATGGTCCTGGACGGTGCGCAGATGTTAAGAGGGGACCGCGGGGCCAAGCGATGGAATTTAGAACCCTACCCACTGAACGACTCCCCTGCACTCTCGCCCAAGCGTATGATATCTCCGGGGTCAAAACCCGGGTAACTTACCCCGGTCTACCCGCTACCGCGGTCAACACTGCAACCAGACAGCCCAGCTCACCTTTTTTTAATTATAAGTTCTAGATATGAAGCTAATGGTATGAAATACCGTTGTTTTTATAGAATTATACACATAATAAAATTTTAAGTAATAAAAAAAAAAATTACCGCACGACCATATGTGTTTTGTCCTACGCGTACAAAATGAGTATTCATGTGCTGCCCTCCCGAGTTTTGAATATAACAGCACAACTTCTACAGTTGTATAAAGCTAGGTACATATATAATTTTAACATTATACATTACGTCATAAGGCCATCCACACACATCCTTATAATAGTTAAACATATAAATATTAAAACAAGATACATTTCGTCTTGATACATATTGCAATATACAGAGACATACTGTAATGCCACGCTAAAGAATAATATACAAAACGGGTACTCAATTCTTGGTTTATTTTAATATATTAAACTACATTATAATACAGGTTGTAATGTTGTATTGTATGTATGTGAGAATTTTGCAGAAAAAATGTGCGTCGTCTATCCATTACGCCAAGCATAGGCAAGAAAGCATTGTAGGTAGGTACATTACGACTATTACGTAAATTGCCGTCCCCTGCGTGTGATCTTTTGCTATTAAAATTTACAGGAAGACGTTGAACAGTTACCATGGGTTTGATAAATTCTATAGTTTTTGTAAGCTTTGAGAGCTCTTTATAAATATTATCCGAAAACACTTTATGGTCACTTACGGACGACTAAGATTTTGTTACATGTTAACATTTGAATATCGTTTTTAATAAATTGATAATTTAGAAAAACATTAATATGAGTACCACGTAATACGTGTAATACAAATTAACAGTAATAAATACACTGAATTTTTATCACCGGAATTGCCTAAAATTGTCATATTATTAATATAAACACCACCATAACATTACAATTTAAAAATTTTTAATCTATCTCTATATCTATTAATAAATCTCTTAATATATAATAGAAATTATATGTGCAGCATATCTTCAATATTACCGATGAACCAAAATGGTTACAGCGTAAAACGGTCTATTTGCGTAATTAGTCGTGGTAGGGTCATCTAATGATAGGTTTCATTTTGATATGTAAAAAAAAAACGATTATTTGTAAGTGATATCATAGGATATTTATTTAATTGTAAAAAGGATGGTATGCCATTCATAATGGGAAACAAAATCAGTCAAATGACCAACGTGATCATTACACTTGTAGGACAAATTTTTTCATAAAAAAATCCATCGCAAATTCGGACATCTTTGTGGCCTTGAATCGATTATAACCCGATTCGATTCGATTATAATCGATTGTAGGCTACGACAAAAATAAAGTGTATGAATTGGCATAGGCTCAAAGAAAAAAGTGAAAAAGTGGTAATCACAAGATCTCGGTGGGGAATTCTTATCATTTCTTCCAAATCACACGGTCAGAAAACTTTTCATTAAAAGAGCTATGGTATCGTTACTTTTGTTGCACGTGGCGCCGTCTTATTGGAAATAAACGTCGCCCAGATCAATATCTTTCAATTACGGTTATACAAAATCATTGTTCGATAACCGTAACAGTTGCTCCAGCTTCATTTTCGAAAAAGTAAGGTCCAATGACCCTATTTTCCAATGCCCATTGCGATTAATTTCCGTTTCAGTTTAATGCATTTCAAAGACCTAATTTGAACTAAGCTTTAAAAGCCTTAAGATCTATGTCTTTATGAAAAATACGGCGTAGCCGCGTAATATCATTTGTGGAATGCTAATTCTAAAGATAGACGAGAAATGGACAAATCTCGGTTTTCCTCAATACTATAGGCCGCAACAGCAATATTCTCCGTTGTTCTTGATCGACGCGTTAGAGTTAAATTCTTCACATCACTAAACTTGACGCAGGACTTCATGTTTTTCCACAAAATTCACAATTGGTGCTTTGCGACGATCCAGAAATGCTTTAGTTTTGCAAACTGTGACCGCGAAATGTTCACATTTTTGGGAGTGAACTTTTAATGCTTTGTTGAAACATTGGTTGGCGAAGTTTCTACTTATCATCCGGCAGATAGTGTCAGCTTGATTCATGACAACTGTTAAAATGGCGGGATATTCAAAGTGAAACAATTTTATTGGAACACCCTGTATAAGCCCACACGGGATTTTTTTTTTTTGCTTTTGTAGACAATTGACACACACATACCATTATAATAATTCTGAAGCACGAGATAAGCGAACAAATGTTATTATTCCATCGTAAAAATTAACGTTACCTTTATACGTGGAACCGGTCGTCTCAACTGCAAACATGTTGAGTGCGGTCAACTGAAGGAGTCTAGCGGCCGGCATCGGCAGGGGCTGTCGGTGCAACAGCGTGCGGAACTGCCGCAACATGAGGCCGGCACTTTCGTGAAAGGTTTCCATTCTGGTATCAATAAATAAAGCTGAATAACACAATAGTGTAAACCCTGATTTTATTTTGTCATTTATTTTCATGTTAAGCAAATAATTACGCGCGAGCTATTACTCTTTTATTTTAACCCCGATCGTTTGCCAATTCAGTAATTCATTTTGTTGGTCAATTCTGAGTACATTCATATTTACAGTGCCGACAGTCTCACGCGTATAAAGATCGTGCAGACGGTGTGGCCAAATTTATTATTGTTCTATGTTTATACAAACTCCGGAATCCTAATGATAAAACTAATAATAATCTAAATGAAAAACTGAAAGTCGCGTGTAAATATGTTTACGTTTAGTTTTAATTTTAAGTACAGCTAGAAGAAATAAAGTAGACAAAATAGATTTCGATTTACATTAATAAAGATTTTTTTTAAACACTAAATTAAACTACTATCAACTCGGATAAAGTAATAAATTTTGCGAATAGCACAATCACTCACCCTATTTTTGTTATTAATTTCCCGTGAACATGTAAATAGCTCGTTATAAAGCTCTTGTTCAACTGTAAGAAAAAAAAATGTGTAAGCATAACTTTAAAAAGAGCGGAACTATAGATAAGATGTTATAGCAAATAAAAAAAATTAAATTCAAACCATGAATTCTTCGTTATTACTACTACTATTAAACTGAGACTAACAATTTGTTCAAATTAATGTTGCCCTCACGAAATGACTCAATAATCAATTAGTGAGTTCTATAGCTCGTCTGTCCGCGTGCATCTTAGTAAGAGACACAGTTACCTCAACAGAAGTCATCGTGGACAGTTGCTCGTCGATGACAGGTTGTCGCGGAGTGGCGGTGACGTCACCGGGCCGCAGCCACACCTCGCGCCGCCCGCCGTCGCCGCCGGTGCCGCCTCCGGTGCCGGCTACAGTTTCAGTGCCGCTGCTTTTCGCTTTTTCTATTGCTGCACGCCTTTTACGTTCAGCCGCTTCATACTGTTTAAAAATGTTGCCATAAAAAGGCTGATTTTAATACAGAGCTAAGCGATATTGATAATCTAGATAGTATGGGTGTACGATTGATACGGTTTAAGAACAAAATATCTCGAAATAATCGACGAACTAACAAAACGTAGCATTTACATTTTTGCAACTCTTTGAAAATTCGTTCGCGATCCGCCAGATCTTCGGAACTTATTTCCTCGCGAAATTCAAAATTGAATGCAGAGTAGAGAAAAAGACTTAATCTTTGGTAACAAAAAGTTGGTTTAAAAACTGTTAACAAACAATGTGATGATAGGCCATGCAAAAAGATCATTTTTTATTAACCTTATTTGCATGTTTCACTCTTCAGTTATTATGTATGCTTGCAAAAAGGTTAAAAATTCAATTACTGCTTAGAGTATGCATACGATTCTGTATAATCGATTCGATCGTTCAGTGGGATTAGGAGCATGTATCGATTTCAAAACAATCAATGTAACAAATTGTTTGTTAACAGTGCTCCTGTGCTCTTTAACCCGATTGCTCGACAAAGCAAACTTTTTTTTCCTAGTTTATCTTTAATACATTAAGTACTGGTTTAATAATACTTCGTAAATTTTGTGCGATGAACATACGTTTAGAAAAAAGCACGCCCTAAATTTTTTGATTCTTCTTAGGCATTCCGAATAGCTTGTTAAATTATAATGAAGTGCATTCCGAATAGCTTGTTAAATTATAATGAAGTAAAAGCGACTACTTGAACAAAACCCTTTTTGATTTATAGTACATTTAACAAATTAGCAAATAACTACTAAAACTTTACTTCACATCATATCTAATGTAATAATGACAATTAACATACTATACATACTTTGTCTAAATATGTTTTTTAATTAATAAACTAACGCTCTACTAGAATATTTGGTCACCTTTTTTCTATTTTCATCGAAAAGTGACAATAAGCTCTCTCTGGCAGATTGAAAAGGATTCGATGACATCAAACTTCTCATATAGTAGTACACGGCGTCTAGTTTTCTTCTCTGAAACCAAATTACAATTTGCAATGAGAGCTGAAATCGATAACTGAAAAGAATTGATGAACTTATACGCTAAGATACTTTCAGCCGTTTATGAAGTCAGAAGATGAATATGCGATTGTTTCCTAACATGTAACCCTATTGGAATCAACTGTTGAACACTGATGGTAGAATGAGTTGAGAGCCAGCCTAAGTTAATATCACTGTCTTGTCTAATTCTCATAAACTAATAACGCGTTCCAGTTTCAATGATTGTTAATGCAATGTAACTTTATCGTTATATCTCATGGTGGCTGTAGCCTCGTTCGGCCATCTTCGCGAATAAAGAGACAAATATCAAATGACTTTATATATATACCTACACATAAACAGGTATAATGTTTGTTAACCAATTTTCTTCTTCTTTTTTTTAATAACTTTTAGTTGGTCAATAAAAAAGTTTAGAAATAGTCAATTGCCTTTCACAGATTTATTGACAAAAAAAATAAAAAAAATATAGTCCATATATAAAATGAATTTAAATCTTGAGATATCAGCGATAAGATCAAATTTCGAACGATTGTGCATTTAATTAGATTACTCACTGAGTATATCGCCAGGATCGCCAATTGGTTATAGGGTCGTCCGTTCTTGGGATTTATTTGTTGCGCTTTGGTGTACCAGAGTTTACTTTTCGCGTAATTGTTGGTCTCATTTACGAGTTCCTTATAGCGCGCCAGATCACCGAGGAAAACATATAACTTTTGCACTGAGACTAGAGCCAGTCCGACGTAACCCAGCCCTTTCGGCGGTAGAACGTGATTATCGTTTATGTAATCATCAATGTTGAACTTGTAGCATTTTTCCAACGTGTGCACTAAATTTTCAAAATATGTATTCCCTTCCTCTATTATAATATTGATCAAATTAACGACTTTCGTCTTGACTTCGGGCGTTACTTGAGAAAAACTTTTTCTTAAGGCCTCAATGAAATTATAATATAAAATTTTCCAAAACTGATGCTCCACGTTATCCGCCTGACAGTATTTGAGATCGGACATGAGCAGTCTTTGAAGAGCATTTTGCAAAAATGATCTGAAACAAAAAGAAGACATTTAATGTTTTCATACATTACATATATTAATAATATCACTATTTAAAACACATTTTTTCAATACCACCAATTATCCTTGTACACAGTGAAGTCCAAAACTGAGAAATGTCTAGTGTTATTCCAAAACCGATTTAGATAAAAGCTATTACTAATTAAGCTATATCTATACATATAAATTGATGTGTCTGTTTTTAATATTGAAATAGCCGCTTTTTACTAAATGCAAATGAATGAATATATATATACGGTATGTACACCAAAATAACACTTTTTACAATTTTTGTCTGTCTGTCTGTTTGTTCCGGCTAATCTCTGGAACGGCTGATTTTGACGGGACTTTCACTGATGGGTAGCTGATGATATAAAGAGTAACTTAGGCTACTGTTTTTAGACTAGCTTCGCCTCGCGGCGTCACCCGCGGTTATATCGTACCGTCGTAACATTCCGAAGCAAAGCGAGGGCGGGTCGCTAGTTAATAAATAAAAACAGTATTGTGATACTATTTTATTCGTGCATAGTTTTGTATTTAATACCCTTTTTCTGTCACGATATATACTACCGTATGATTTGAAATCAATATTGTAGAGCTTTAGTTACCTCGTTTCGATGACATCGGTCCAATGGTCGGCGAGCGCGGCCGGCCCCCTGAGCATGTGCGCCTGCAGCAGCGCGTCGGCGCGGTCCACCTCCTGCAGCAGCGCGCGGTGCCGGTCCCCGCGGGCCGCGTCGCTGTTGTCGCAGGACATCGCTCCACGCACCGAAGATTCTTTTATACCTAAAAACCATCATTATACCGTGGACAATAGAGTATGATTTACCTTACGCTAAAACAATACCAACAATACATTGATTTTTACTGGCGGTAGGACCTCTGTGAGTCCGCACGCTGCCTATTTCTGCCGTGAAGCAGTAATGCGTTTCGGTTTGAAGGATGGGGCAGCCGTTGTAACTATACTGAGACTTTAGAACTTATATCTCAAGGTGAGTGGCGCATTTACGCTGTAGATGTCTATGAGCGCCAGCACCACACCAGGTGTGCTGTGAACCCGTCCATCCATCTAAGCAATAAAAAATCAAAAATATTTATTAGACAAGCAAACAAGCTCACTGCTCTCCTGATGTTGTGAGGTTAAAGTCCATAGGTACATACCACAATCGAAAAAATTCTCATCATCATGTTACGACCTTCGACCGGAACGCATTATTACCTCAGCAGAAACAGACAGAACACTGATTGATAACAACCTATAATAGGGTCACAACACGCTCTGCCACCAACAGATTTATCACCATAATGAACGGAATAGGGACTTCAGAATTATTATTATAATGTACTTACATCTTTCAAGACGCATGTCTACTTTTGAAGGACTAGTTTGTACTATGATCGGTTTAGACGGATTCTGATGGTCATATAATGTTTTATGATTTTCTCCTGTATTTCCGCGTCTGTGAAATTTAATAACAATTAACATTAAAAGGTTATAAAAATTTTGTTAAATTAAGACACAATTATGTATAGTATTAATTACGCACCCTAATTCTTTCTGAAGGTTTGATATAGAGCTTTGAGGCAGCATTATTAGACCAGGATGAGAGGTGGACGATTCTGATTTCTCTGGTTTAGCACTGTTGATTCTGTTCCTTTGGTTTGTCGGTTCTGGGTGCCTGATAAGCCAACGAATAAAGAATTTTAATTCCTGTTAATTAGTTTGCAATTCAAACTAAAACTGCTTGTATTCAAAGGAAATACAGAAAGCTTTACTAATAAGTGACGGAAATAGTTATTATTGGGTCGATTACTTTTCAATTCAACAAAATGTATAATATGTTTTCTATAGTCTTTTTCTTTCTTAGGTGGGTGGACGAGCTCACAGCCCACCTGGTGTTAAGTGGTTACTGGAGCCCATAAACATCTACAACGAAAATGGGCCACCCACTTTGAGATATAAGCTCTCAAGTATAGTCTGTTGTTTTCTTAAGGAAAATCGTAATAAAACAGCCTGTAAAGAAAAATGCGAACTACCAAACTTGGGACTGACTTTTCATGAGTATTGTGTCGCTTGGACTCTAATATCTCCTCTCTCCAGTTGGTAGAAGCGGAGGAAGAGGAAGCGACGGGAGGGGGAGCGGGCGGGTCGGCGTGCCGCGCGTGACGTTTTTGTAGACGGCGGCGCGAACGTCGCGAGCCCCCCGCCTCCCCGGCCCCTCCCTCCCCGCCGCCCGGAGACCGGCGGCCGCGCTCACTGCTGCCTGTACGCGTGTTACAGGGGACGCTATTCTTCCGCTATAATAGATAAATTTCTATCAAACATTTCAACATAAATGTGGTAGGTAATTACTCCTACTAGTGATCCCGCAGTAGTCGAAATTCGACTATAATTATAATTAATTGAAATTGTAAGTTTGTACACTATTATGATTCTATTTTCAAAGACTATTATACTTCTATAATCACAAATTTCGCCAAGACTACACTATAGAAAAATATTAATAAAGACAAACAATATTTAATCTATTCTCAATTTGACCACAGACGTCAAGAACAAACTTTGACAATAATTATATAGTATGCATGCGTGTGTGCGTCAAATACATGGTACCTAGTGTGTGTAATATTTTTTTTATTGATTTAATCTATATTTTAGGCATAATTTAAAAAAATATTAGCATTCTGCACTCCTCTATATTCTCTAGATGTGTGGGAAATTTCATACTCCTCCGTCCGCGCAATTTTCGTAAAAAGGGATACAAAGTTTCTCCTTCACGTATGAATATAGATGAACAGAGATACCAAAGTCGTCTGGCTGAAATTAAGCCCTAACGTAATACTTACTTGAGAGGATAACCAGGCGGCCGACTTGCTGACAGCACATGGTACGCGGAATCCATCACCATCTCTAGGACTCGTAGCGCGGTTTGTTGATGTATCTCGGCTGTTACATTGAGAAACTATTCTCCTAAAAAATATGTTTTCCTATTTGAGTGAGGTTGCAAATCACAGAGTAGGAAGAGGGTACGCCGCTAACGAGCAAACACATCTCTTATGCTATAATGTACTCATTTTTATATTTATTGATTCGACAAAACAATTTCGAAAATATTATTTACATTATAAATCCTAAAATACATAAATATTGCATGTGCTGCGATCTATTGTGAAATGAATATTACTAATTTTATATACGAAAAAAACCTTATATTGTTTTGACAGAAGAACATTGACACTACATTGGGCGTGATAATTGGATACAATACACTATGGCCGCATGGCCTAGAATAGCACCATATCTCTTCCCATGGGTATTGAAAAAGATGACTAAGGAATAGAACATATAATTGATAGTAGCATTCGAGTATTATACAACATACTGCGATCGCCAACTTTAATTTACTGGGCACATTATCAATCTGCCTCGGTAGGTACAAACATACTGGATTTTTCTGCCATGAAGCATTCCGGCTTGAGGTGGGGGGCATATGTTTAACAATGCCATTGACATTTCGACCCTCTCAAAATGGGTGGCTTTTTTTTTCCCCTACCTATGCTCATAGCCTTGAGAGGCTATTTCAGCTTCACCCTAACGTTTGTAGGTGAGCTCGCGGGGCTCAACCGGAGAGTTGCTAACACTGACCCTAGCAAGAGCAGTGCTTCGCAGAATCTACCACCGGATCGGAAACGCGACCCAGTGAGGAGATCCGGCGAGAAACTCATTGGGCTGTGTCTATGGGTTAGTTCGCTCGTCGAGCCCTTCGTCGCAAGCGACGGGGAGGACGGTGACCGGTGTGGGTGACGGAATTCACGTCATGCTGTAATCATTGACATCAAGCTTTAATGTTATCAAATTAAATTATAAAAAAGGTTTTTTAAAATGAATCTAATTCTTGAGGTATCAATGACTTATAGTTGAATTAAATAATTGGGTGGTCGTGGTATTTTTACTATTCACTACAAGACATTCTAATAAATATATTCTATATACAACATTGTTAGAAACATATTATTACCACCTAGACTTTGTTGTTAAATCTTTTTATGCAAGCAAACTTTTTTTTTATTGATCTGTTTGTGTTATCATATTATGTAATTATGGTCAATGGATTGTGTTATACATACATACCCTTCAGTACTTTGTTCTCTGCTATAAGAACGCAAAGAACGCCAGCGGTCCAGATCATCTCTGCTATTTCCTATATTTGATGAGCGATTACTTCTGTGGCTGTCTCGTCTTTCTCTTTCCCTTCGCTTCAAACAAGCCGGTACTGCTTCATGATGAATGCTCACATTACTGTCTTTTCTGGAATGTTCTAGTTCATGGTGTATGCTGGCAGTACTGTCCTTTCTAGCCCTTTCTCTCTTATCAGAATTTCGCATGCTCCTGCTGGAACTCCTTCAAATCAATTAAACCCAAAATCCTTAAAAGATCATGTTAAATTTGATATTTCTAAATGAACATGATTGGCACTACGATTTAGAGAAGCAGTGTACACTGAAAACTTTTTTATACGAGACTCTTCATCGAATCTCATGTAAGACTACATGACTGTAAATAGTAAATTTTAGAGATTTAAGATTTGATCTTTTGATATTTCAGCATTTGTGTAGCACATTGTTTTTAATTTACTAGCATACATTAAATTTAATCTTCAGACCATGTGTAGTAACCATGCAGTCATGTCTATATAATGCACTGAAAGCACATAATATAAAATGTAAAGACAAATGTAGTTCTAAAAAATATATTTCTACCAAAAACAAGCTTATTATTATTCTACCAAAATGACCGAGACCAAAATGGCATGATATATTCCCCTTTTTTTGTTTATAATGTAAAGTTATAAATTAATACCTCTTGTCTTTACGCTTCGATTTTCTTTTGGACTCTTTTGGTTCCGATGTTCTAACTTCATCAATATTTGACTTTTTCAGTTGTTCAGAAAAACTACTTGATGTGTCACAAATATCATCTAATTTTATATTCTTTTCTACCTCCTCGGTCCAATCCTATAAAAAGTGATTTTTTAAACTATATAGTATTTTTTTTTAATGTTGTGAATTAATTTGATAGCACTGCTTCAATTAACTGTGTGTAATTTGTAACTATACCTGAGAACTTATATCTCAAGGTGGGTGGCGCATTTACGTTGTAGATGTCTATGGCCTCCAGTCACCACTTAACACCAGGTGGGCTGTGAGCTCGTCCACCCATTTAAGCAAATAAAAAATAAAAATAAAATTACATAACACCAAGAGGGCTGAAGTTCTCTAGCTGTCAAGATCAACAAACATAAATATGAAATTTGATCTGTTACAACTGTTTCACTCTACAGGTACTATTAAAAACACCTTTGCACATACTGTGTGACTGATATCATAGGCAGCAAAATATTTCATGTCCTCAAAAAAGATATTCACACCATGATGTTTATATAAAAAGATAAAAGATGTGAAAACTGAATAATTTCTTAACCTATTGTGATTTTAAATTTGTGGGTCTTTATTTTATTCTATTTGAATACCTGTTATATGATATTCAAAACGTAGGAATTATTAGCAATTAGCTTACAAATACTTACTAAACTCGTCAAATCTAGTTGCTTTGTCACTTGTGACATAGTTGGACCGTTACAATCATTATCTTCCTCATGATTTGACTTCTCATAATGAATATT
Source organism: Bombyx mori (assembly GCF_030269925.1). NCBI lineage: Eukaryota > Metazoa > Arthropoda > Insecta > Lepidoptera > Bombycidae > Bombyx > Bombyx mori. The sequence goes on along the minus strand of NC_085116.1, from coordinate 8,103,844 downwards.
CGAACCATCAACTGATGCATTGCTTGTACCATTTTGTGAAGCTGAAGTAAAATTGCAAAATATTTTTAATCAGATTTCCATTATTTAATGTATTAATTTTCAAATAATTACTTAAAATAACGCAACTGTGTTGGAATGAAAGTGGTAATAGGAATTTATTGTAGTGAAAAATAAAAATGTTTTTCAAAATCATTTAAGAGACATGATAAGTAGAATATCATAGTATTACCATTACTAATGAAATCATTTTGACTTTCGATACTACTGGTCATCATATAATGGTTTTCGTTTTTATAATCTTGAAGATCCTGCGGAGATTCATACAAGTTCAAGTAAGAATTACTTGGAGTTGATTGTCGTGAAGTACGTACTTCATAATTTCTCAAGTATGAATTTATAAATTTTTCTCTATCAAAACTGTCAGCATCTTTCAATCGCCCTCTACCTCGTGATGGCAAAGTTTGAGACCAACTTGTGCTTGTATTGTAATGAAGTGGATCATTATTATGAGATTGTAAAGAATAGTTTGATGTTTGCTGCTCCTTGCGAATTTGATCAACATTTTCAAAACTATGATGACCAGATGATTCAAGAAATTTTTTTCGTAATCTTGGAGGTAAATTTTCTAAGTTTATCATATACTTTGGTCTTGATGTATCAGACATATACCCTGCTGAATTTCTTCTTCCAGATGGTGGTTTACCTCCAGAAGCAGGAACGTGACGGCCAGAAGATGTCTCCATACTTCTACTGTCACGATCATAATTGCGCCCAGTAATATTGTGCTCATGAACACTTGGTGATACAGATCTAGTTTCAGAATTTTGTCTAAAGCTTCTACCACTATTAGGATTGTTACTATTTCTGCTTTGATAATCTCTGTAAGACCTGTCTTGCCTCGGTGAGCCTCTAGAATACCCTGTATTTGTGTTTTGTTTGTTTGTAGTGCTTGATCTTCTACTATTGAACTGACTAGAATTATCAAACTTTGTAGGACATTTATTGTTTTCTGAAATATGATCGGGCTTAGAAGCATACAGTTGTTCAGACTTCTTGTGATTTTGGCGTACATTGGTCATTGATCCTTCACTATATGCATCACTTAAATCATCATTGACCGAGTTGTGAGAGCCATAAAGCGTATTGTATCTTCTGGAACTATTATTTACGTCGCTAGGATCCATTTTACAGTCCAAACCATATCTTGAACGTCTTAGAGGCCCACTACCAGGTTTGTAAAACTTTTGCTGTGGTTTATTCCTCCTATTTTCTTTAATTTCGTCATCCATATCACTGGTTTTGTAAAAACTTTCCGGATATACAAACCAAATAATAATCCTGCATTAAATGTATTTTATTAAAATTATTGAGTTAAGAGTTTTCAAGTAATTTAGAGGTTATAGTTATTTTGACTTAAAGATTGATATTTATCGCTAGGTCTTTGTATATTTAAATACCTCGGTTTCGACCGTTTTGTAGTAATATTTATTGTTTTCAAAAGTTAAACGTCTTCAAATAAAGCTTTAATAATGACTGGTAGGTAAATACATACTTTGATGTATATTTGCTCATTGAATTTTTTACTATGGTAACTTATTTATTAGGCTTAAAGTATTAAATAATCTCCATCATTCATAAGCTGATATCATTGAACTATGGCGTATGCAATATCGAAACAATGTATGTGAGTGGTACTAATTCACACCTTAAACAAGTTTACAAATTATAACAAAGAATTTGGTATAATTCCAGTAACCACAATGGCCTACTCATAGCTCTGTGTTTAAAAAATGTATTGTGAATTTATTTCATACTATACTTTTGCTATTAAATAGGATATAAAACCCAATCGATATAACTCTGTTAATTTGAAACAACTGCTTTTAATTTGAAACTAGAAAACAAACAAAAACCTAAGGCTGATATTCTATAAATAACAATAGGTGTGTTTACACATAACGAAACTTCATAATTAAAATACAGGTAACGAGCATGACGTCCCAGATTAATAATTAAAAAAAGTATATTTTAACCTATTTTCTAAGTCTGCTTAGAAATCTTATGCCTTGTCGGATCCCCCGGATCGACTGTATGTGTTTTGGGCTCTCAAACACCGTTCGACGAGCGATCTAACCCATAGACACAACCCATTGAATCTCTCACAGGATCTTCCGCGCGTGAATCGCGTGGGTCGCGATTTCGATCCGGTGATAGATACTACGAAGCACTGTTCTTGCTAGAGCTAGAGTTACCAAATTCTGTCAGGTTGAGCCTGTGACTCACCCGTCCGCGCCTAGCTGGAGTAGCTCAATAGGCTAACAGCAAATAGGTAGGACACATAAAAAAAATGAAAATCGTAATAATCATATTTTACCTACCACTACTACTGGACTCCCTTCCAATACATAGAAAACAGCATTTCATAAGACTATTATACTGAACGCTCGTAATATACAAAAAAGTTGCGATATCTCTTTCTGCTCTGTCCTTCGATCAACAATAGTAACTAGATACACGGTCGGTGCAGAAAATCCGTCTCGTCAAATAACAGCTCACTTGAAATGTGAGCTGTTATTTTGTTTAGTTCGCTTCAAACACAGCCAATGTCAACCCGTCTCACAATGCCGCAGTGTGTATTCAAAAGTTGCAAAAGTAATGCCCTAAAAAGCAATTTAACGGCTGGAGTATCTTACTTTCGGTAAGTACATGAAGTATAAACTATATTTTAAACTTTAAACTAATAAATAATATTAAATTTTGAACAAAATTACCGATTTTTAGCCACCGCTACAAATGTTGGCCAAGGCTCGGCCAACACATGGACAAACGTTTGTTTAACAGAACAGTAAACGCACGGAGTAGATTTGTGTTTTAATAATTTTTTAAAATTTGTTAGAAGTACTTCAAAATTAGTTGGTTAAAATTGGTTAATGCTGCTTTTGTGTCTGTTTGTTGGACTCTCATTAGATACTTAGCTTTCCTTTTTTATTTTAGCTTTACTAGCAATCACGTGTACAGAATGCATCTCGATTGTCGCCAGAGTTACTATTGATGATCGAAGGCTCTGTCACTTTATAGTTCCATTCTGCGAAAAATTAGTTTTGCTAAATGATTTGGCATCTTTGAGATTACGGTGTCATATGCTGCGCTAACCTAACTGATTTGAATGCGAATTCCTCCGACATTTCGAACTCCAACACTCAGACCAACTACTTCTATTTGACTCCATATAGAACTGGCCCGTTCGCATAGGTGAAATCCCATTTTCACGGATCGTTCTGAACCTCTGGATCTGCGGAGGGTCTTCGGTTCTCTCTGTATTTTGTACCGCATGTTCCATGGGGAGTGCTCTGAGGAATTAATTCAGATGATTCCAACATCTCGGGTTTACCATCGCACCGCCCACCAGTGGTGTTCATAGTTCATAGTACCTAGAACCACTGTGTTCATCCACAAAGCGCTTCCAGAGATCTTTTTTGCCATGTACCATCCGGCTTTGGAATGAGCTCCCCTCTATGAACGCTATAACATGTCCTTCTTCAAACGAAGCTTGTGGAGAATATTTAATGGTAGGCAGCGGCTTGGCTCTCCCCTTAGCATTGTTGACGTCCATGAGCGACGGTAACTCTACTCACCATCAGGTAAGCTTGTCTGCCTATCCGGGCAATTAAAAAAAAATCGGACTCTGTGGAATACATTACCTTTGATATAATCCCCCAAAAAGAAATACTAAGTCGTTAAATATAATTTAAATAGAGGTCAAGCTGCTAATCCTGCCCTGAAGTCTGAAGTTATATACCTCCGTATTTTTTAAAATATTTTTTGCCCTTTTTTAAAATTATTTTCAAATTGAATCATTCTTAGGACAGGCAAAGAGGACATGTACAGACTTATGTTGTAACAAAGTCTGCGTATAATAACAATGCAACTGCAATACAAATGCATCGTGTTTTGTGTGAAATCTAAAATACAACTCTTCACTTCGTTTTCAATCTTCGAGTAGGACGCACAGTGTCTAGATTTTTGTATTGCTATGACCAAAAAAAAACAAAGTATGTGAGTGATGTAAAATGTCAATTTTAGAAAGTTGTCTATTACTATACTCCAACTTCTCAATATTGATACTTCCATGCCCTGAAAATCACTTTGATATTTTCTAAATTTATTGTTCAAAACCTTTTGGTTAACATATGTTTTCAACCTGCAAATTGCAATGGGTTCGTAACCCGTAGGTGACGTTTAATTAAATTTTATTTATTTTAGATGAAGTTAAATTATACAATTTTCTAGTAATAAGTATAGTTATTGTGTTAATTTTCATCAGATTTTAACTATATTGTTCATGAAGAATAAATAATGTCTTTCGAGTATTTGCCCGTTGCTGAAGACGAAAATGAAGAACCCATAGAACTGCCTATCGAAGAAGATGGAGCTTTGATGCTATCGACTGTGTCTGCACAGTTTCCAGGTTGCTGCGGATTGAAATATCGACACCCTGAAACGAAAACCATCAGGGGAATTCGACTAAGAGATGGTCGACTATATCCTCCTCCAGAAGGATGGGGAAATTATTTGTATATATGTAGTTTTCCTAAAGAAAATAAACGCAAACTTGGTGAAAATTCCGAGTCCACAATTATGAGACATAAAAGAAATGACACCTTATGTTCGGACCTGATAGTTTTGGGACTCCCTTGGAAAGCCACAGAGCAGACAGTGCGAGAATATTTTGAAAAATTTGGTGAAGTATTAATGGCTCAGCTGAAAAGAGACCCAAAAACGGGAATGTCTAAAGGTTTCGCTTTTATTCGATTTGCATCTTATACATCCCAAATGAGAGTTCTTGCTCAAAGGCACATGATTGATGGGAGGTGGTGTGATGTAAGGATACCAAATTCCAAAGAAGGATCTATACCATCTATGCCTTGTAAAGTTTTTGTTGGCCGCTGTACTGAAGAATTATCTGCCAATGACTTGAGAGAGTATTTTTCTCAATTTGGAGAAGTTACTGATGTGTTCATCCCAAAACCATTTAGGGCATTCAGTTTTATAACATTTCTTGACCCAGAAGTTGCGCAGAGTCTATGTGGGCAAGACCATATAATAAAAGGTGTTTCTGTTAATGTTTCGAATGCATCTCCAAAGCAAAACAAAAGTGGTACAAACCAACGTGCCATGCCTAGTAGAAGTTATGATGAAGGTCATCCACACAATGTGTCTAATAATAATTCTTGGAGCAACCGAAACATGGATATGGTTAATATGCAAGCACTTGGTATGTCTGGTCAACATGGACAAACAGCTGTAGCTGGTGGTGGAGGACAAGCACAAGGTGGCAGTATGCCTATAGGAATGGGAGGACTACCTGTAAATCAAGCTTTAGTAGCAGCAGCTCTTAACCAGGCAGCTGGTTGGGGTCTTATCAACAACATCCCTTCAGGTGCATCAGAACAAGGTGCCTTTGCTGGTCCAGCATCATCGGCACCTCCAGCACCACCAAACTTCCTGTCTTGGATGCAACAAGGTAATTCAGCACAAGGACCCTCTAGTCAGTGGGGACAAAGACATCAGTCCCAAGGCCACTCTGTCTGATCAATATTTCGACAAGCTCACAATAATCTCTGTGATTGTAGCAACATTTTTTAGATAAATAGTACTTGTTTTTCTCTTCAGTAAAAGATGGGTTGTTGTTGGTGGCAAGTGGTTAACCTAAAAATTTGCTAATGATGTTATTTATTTATGGAATTGCTTGTTTTCAATTTTGTTCTTATGAATTTTATCCTAGATAGATAAAATTATGCACCATAACAAAACATAACACTTTACAAGCAGTTTCTGTATAAAAATTATGTAATACTTGTATCATATGTTTTAGATTAAGATTGTTGTTGTGCTTTTATTTGTCATTTCATATTACTACTTAAAAATACTAATAAATATCGACATAACTAATTAGAGCTGAGATGTAATCAACAGATTCCTCAACTTTGAGGTAGATTTTTGTAATTTTTACATTGTCATGTTTAGGGCCGTCCGTCCATAAATGAGATAATGGTAGGTAAAGTAATATAACCATCTAAGTACAAAATTAACAGTAACTTCCCTTAATAAATCTAAGAACAGAATTTACATTAAAATGATGTTTTGAAAAATATTCACATCTTTATGACTATACAATTACAATTTAATTTAAAACACGGCAATTCTGTTCTCTATGACAAATAATATTTATCAGCAAGTTTGGATTTGTTTGAATTCATTCTTACTTTGTACACTAATAGTACCATAGATGTACAGATAATATCATAATTACAATGTAACTTGCAATCACTAATCTGAAATCTCATACCATTTGTAAGAGCTAGCTAGACCTTACATTAGGAAATACAAATGGATATGAAAAAGTTACTGCAAAATTACCTAAATCCTATTATAATTTATAAAAAAAAATTGCTGATTATAAACAAGTCCTATTTTAGAAAATGCAGGTGTTACTTTTATCTCTATCCCATATTTTCAAGGACAATAACAAGAACTCAAACTGTTACATAATTATAATATATAAAAGCCTATAAAAATGTTGAAATTGAATAAATGTCTATTTTTAAATCTATTTGATGCTAATCATACTTAAGAACAGTCACAATCGAGATGAAAATATGTTAAAATGTGGACTATAAAATTTCGTTAAAATTAGCATTCAATTTATATGTACAATGATATAAAATATACACACTTTGGCAAAAAAAAATGTATATAGGATAGATAGTATGATAAATGTTATTTTGAAATTAGCGATATATGTATATCATATCACATATTGTGCTACAGTCAATTTAATCCAACAATTTGCCTTATTACAAAAATAGATACTCTGTTTGAAAGTTTATTAGATAGTATACAAGTGTTGTTATATTGAAAAATACATTTAAAAAAATAGTATACTCATTCATTTTAAAAATATAAAGCTAAATAAGATAAAAATCTGTGCCTCATAACCAACTAAACAAAATAAAAGTTTGTAGATAGTTTAATAATTGTTATTTTTTTAATATATTTAAAAAAAGTAAAGGTACTTGTGACAACTTGAAAAGAAAAATAAAAAATAGGATGTATTATAAAAGTTACCAAAATCATTAAACATTCAGTTATAAATGGTCATTTTAATGACTTTAAGTTACCTAAAATAAAAACATAACATATTAATAAAATGCTTAGGGTCTATAAATATTGATTGAGTGAAGTACTGACATGTGTATCATACATACTCTTTTTATCCGACTGTTACAAATGTATGCTTTTGGGTTATTGTAATGTTATTTTTTAACAACAGACTGTTATATTCGTGCATTGTCTAGTGAAGGATAAAGTTTATTAATTGTTATCATTGTTTATCAAATAACGTTGTTTATTTTTTTGTTATGTGTGTTTCTTCTGGTGTATGTGACAATGATGCTATAAGTATAACAGGTGTAGATAAGCCACCGACGTAACAATCTACCTTACAAATGGCACTTTATAAACAATGTAATATTGTAAAGTCACACTATTAGATAACACAGAGAAGAACCTAGGTCGTAAAACTGTTGAAAAAGGAACACTTCTAGGTATCTTAATTACGACCTCGAATTAGGTATAACCATATCTAGACTCCTCCTTCCCGTCACTTGGGATCTATTCTATAATCTTCATAGGTACTAAAAATATAGTAATGACACAGGTTTTGATTTAGGGAATTCCGAGTTAAATTGTACACTAAAATTCGTTTTCCCTTCTTTTTTTTTTAAAAAATCTCTTTTTGGCACTTTGGAAATTAAAATTAATGTCGCCGTGAGATATTTTGTGCCATGTCTCTTAACGTAATGCCATTTCTGTTTGACATGACAAGATTTGACTTTGCATCCTCAGATTGTTAATGCTTAACTACACCTTACATATAACGTCACAGGGATGTGGGTAGGTACCGTATGTAAAATTATTTTTTTATGCAAACGATAGATATTTTATAGCTGTAAAATGGGATCGTTATTTGAATTGGAAAATATAGATATAGAGGTAGGATTCGATAGACTGTAAAATTTAAAAGAAATGATTTATTTGCAAGACTGTAGGCACAACACCTAACTATTGACTATTTAGCCTGAAAGGCAATTAGAAAACACTCGAAAAACCAACAGTCTTCTACTAAACTCGCAAATCACGAAAATAAGATTATTATCACTGAGTGGTTCAAACGAATTGGGTAGGTTCAATTTTTAAGTAAAAAACCAAAACCTGTAGTGAATTAAGTTTATAACTCTGAAAGATGTATATCTGTTCGAAACAAAAAAAAACTACCCATGTCTAAATAACGAAACAGTCTTAGGGAAAATATATCTAACCCTATTTAAGCGTATGTATCAAATATCCTAGGTATAGTTTCAAATTATATCGAATGAACGTGATGAAAACTTCGTAAAGATGATGAAGATCACACACATATATGCCATGCCTATTTATAAAAGTGCAAGTAAAATTGTTAACTCAATTAATAAAAATTGTATGTTTAAATTTCCTCGCTATAACTATTATAAATTTTAAAAACATCAAATTTTGGAATTCTGTCTTACAAACGTAATTTTACATCCTAAACTAGAGAGTAAATCTCGCAATTTTTGTTTTTAATTTTTATACTTGCTACGTACTAGCTACGTACTACAATACTATGGATGGAGGGTAGAAGTACATACCTACAATACGACCGAAAATTATATATTATTATATAAAGTCATTTAGGTTACGTACCTGCCTACTATAGTTTATTAAATTAAAAATAATAATTAAAAATGAAAACCAACACACATGCACACTTGTAATTTTATATTTGATTTTCAACAAAAAATATTCACAATTAAAATCTCTTGGTATTGTTCCCTTTTGGAATATAATAGTAGTAGATTATTTGCTAATTTCACCGTCACGCCTTGGCGGTTATTGCTACGGCAGTCGACAAAAGCACAGCTTTCAAAAATAATGCCTTAAATAAACATTAAATTATTTAACACTTCAATTACATATGTGTACGTGTAATAATAATATGTACATTGCTACTTTTCTTTTTTGCTTGAATTAAAAATAATTATTATAAAGCGCGTTAGTGTGTCAAAGTGCAGTGGTGATCGGAAAAGCTGCGCGCGGCTTACTGTTACCTGCGGTATATAATTATTTATTTATTAATTTTATGTTTATATTATTTAATTTCATATATCAACCATTTGTTAATCGGTTTTAATTATATGAGTGTTGTTTTTTATTTGTAAAGAATAATACAAAGTTATGGGTGTTGAGTTATAGTATCGCATTAAATTTTAATAACAAAAAAATATTCTTTTTTATGATATATTTTATTTTATGTGTAAAATCGACGATACATAAAACGATTATTATCCGATTTATCAACTTTCAGGCTACTGAATTTAGTATAAACATACATGATAGTACTTTAATATTTCAAAGGCTACGGTACAGGGCCGTACCTAAATTTATGCATAGTAAGTATGCATATTAAATAGTAAATTAACATTACAAAATTCGAACATAGAGATGGATCCCTGAGATGATGGCACTATTGTTCAACAAATTCAACCGTCTCATGGCGTCCAATGTCTGCCTTCACTAAATTTGAACTTACTAAAACAGGTATTTATGCTTAGCTTATCAAATTAACGGGTTTCAACTTCGGGTGCGATCGTTTGACACTGGATTTGCTTTGTGACATTATTCACTTTATTTACTTTGGACATGTGTTATCAACATTATCGTCCACTATAAGACTTATCCTGTAATCTACTATCAAAGCCACTCGTATTATTCAAATATAAGTTACAAGACTACAAGCTGTATTGAAAACGTTCTCGAAAACGACACCATCACGTTAAGGATTACTAATACGGTACAACCGAAAATGATCGACAATTTTATTTTACTATTTACAGTTTTTAGCACGTAATGTAGGTAACACAGTTAAGAATCAACTGCCAATCTGCCAATCTCTTCTATCAGCCATCAGCTCAACACTCCATCCATGTCTTCTTCGGTCGACCTCTTCTAAACCCTTCTCCTCTGAATTCCTCTAAAACCTCTTTTGTTTAATTTATATTTAAAACTGATTTTTATTGTTTATGTACAGAACAATTTTGGTTTAAAAATTCAAACAAAAAAATAATGAAATGCGAATTATATATGTCTCTTAACACTTAAAATTATGAAATTGGATTGAAATTCTAATTGCCATTCAGTTTATCGAAAATACAACAATAAATTGTTCATTTAATGAACTTTTCATCTTAGTCATCATGAAAGTCTCGTTTAGTTGAAGAAAAATGCCGATTACCGAAATTTTCACACAAACTTCTATAAATTAGATTGCAACCAACCTCATATAGGTTAACAAGGTGCTTTGCGTTATGGTTCTTTCAAGAATCATAATGTGTAAAAATAAAGTAAGAAAATTTTAAATTATTTGTTTTGTAATGTGAATAATAATGCGTATGTTATCTGATGATATGCTGTGTACAATGTAAATGTTATGAAATGAGGTCCCAGTGGTTTTTTTAACTATTTTAGTAAAGTGCCTAATAAAGTGTTTTTATGTTGAAAGTTTAAATCGTTCAGCACATAAAGGTAGTTTTCCAATTACAGCAAAAGAGCGCATTATGCGACATAATGCTCAACGTTGAATGTTCCAACTACAGCAACGCTTCGCACAATCGAGCACTCTCAAAATCTCGCGTGATACTCGCAATCGATACCGACTCAGTAACAGAAAATTGACAAGTGTTTTTTCTTTAAGTTGGCATTGATTGAAATTTTGTTTATATTATCGTTAGTAATATTATTTAATGTTGAAAAAAATTGTAAGGCTTTCGTTTCGTCGTAGTTTCTTAGAAATAATCAATGTTAATTAAAACTGTGCTAACTTAGCGCACTCTGCTGATGCATTAGAAAACTAATTCACGTTCCAATTAAGCTTCAGCATAATTCGGTATTGTGCGTCACTGAGTCGCATTATGCTCTGTAATTGGAAAACTACCGAAGCTATATTTCTGTTTTATGGTGTGCGGAATGGTTAGCTTCTTGATCAATCGATTTTATCTAATTAAAATCGCAATAAAATGCTTTGTCAAATTCACGGGACACCACAGATTTAAATTACCTTGTTTGGGCAAAATAACCTACGAACCGACTGACAGTAACAATAGTAATAAAAAAAGCCGATAGCCGCTAGAGAAATAATTAGTGCTCCTTTTTTACATTAAATAATTACATTTAAAAAGAATCTGACCGCAATTCTATTGGTTATGAAAACTGTAAAGTAATTATTCAAAATTTTGGAAATGATAATTTAACCGTAAGCTCAATATTAATTAAAAAAATACATAGAGGCCTTTTAAATAAATGACGTCTCCAGTAAAAACTTAATATTTTATGAACTTAGGAGATCGACTTGATTTACTTAACGGACGCCAAATTATTTCTCTAGTTCGAACACTGTATCCTAAACTATATAGACTAGTTAAACAATACAAAATAAATACTTATAGACTATTGTAATAGTACCAACACTACTAACATAGAAATAAGTCTAGGAGTCAAGTACCCTGGTGAGGCAGAGCAGCCGGCATAATAAATAATTTATTTTTATTTTGTTCGTGTGGTCGCTGAAAGAAAAAAATTTATATTTCTGCCGTATTTTCTATTGGAAATAGATATTTGTAGCTATTACTACGATTGAAGTGGTCATTGTATGGATAATGTTGAGGTCTTTTTACCAGGAAGCACCCTCGTTGTTTATCTACTTTTAAGTTGTGTTTTTCCTCAGAGATAATAAAATAATATATAATAATGCTAAGCTGTACTTTAAATTATGGTTTGAGTGTGAAAAATAATTATGGACATGAAATAAAATTTATTTAGCGTTGCATGTTGTTTTTTTTTTTGTTGTTTCTAGATTTAATTTTAAATCCAAAATCGAGATGCTAAAGTAATTACATATTTGTTTAATATGCGTGTATTTTCAACAAAGTGATATATTTTTCAAAAAGTATTTTTTTTTACCGCGTAGTTGGGTGAACTAGCACACACCCCTTTTGGTGTAAAGAGGTTACCGGAGCCCAAAATAGATGATATACGGTTATTTCATTTATATAGAGGTTGAATAGTCAAATATTTAACGGCCGTCTGGTGTAGTGGTAAGTGATATGGTCACTACACAGGGGGGTCGCGGGTTCGAATCCCGCCAAGGGAAGATATTTGTATAGTAAATATAAATGTCTTTTCCAGGGCTATGGATGTCTATTAAGTATATGTATGTGTATAATAAAAATCTTACATTTATATCCGTTATCTGGTACCTGTAACACAAGTTCTTTACGAACTTATCACGGGACCAGTTAACATGGCGTGATTGTTAGTAAATATTTATTTATTTATTAAAAAAAAAGAAAACAAAATTATTGTGAATAAACAATTAAACAATTGAAGACACCTCCACCATGTTTATGTATTATGGTTTAAATAATATATTTCATTAGAACACAAAATTCGATTAAAATTAGGAACAATGAAATATATATACCTATTAATAAGTGAAGCAAAAACTTTGTACCAGTATATAAAAAGTACCTACGTGACTATTAACTACATTTATTATATATGAAATTAAAATTTGTTTCGTTCAGATTTATCATATGTAAAGTATCATTAGTTCATAAGGTATGTATAAAGTTTAGATCAAATTTCGGAAGGCGATTGTTGTACATAGGTTCAATCATTAGAATATAATATGCTCTTATCCGACGGCGACGGGGCAACACAAAGCCGCCGTCGCCCGCAACATGTCTTGTCGAATCCTCCGGATTCACTCTCGGTGCTTTTAGGCTTTTTAAGCACCGGTCGCCGTCTTCGTCAAACTCGTCGATTACGGCGAAGAGTTCGACGATAGCCGACTAATTTTCTCACCGGATCTTCTCAGTGGGTCGTGATTCCGATCTGGTGGTAGACTCTGCGTAGCACTGCTTTTGTTAGGGCTAGTGTTAGCAAGTTCTCTCAGGTTGAGCCCGTGAGCTCACCTACTCGCTCGCTCGTAGCTGGAATAGCCCCTTAGGCTACCAGCAGCCTAGCCTAGCCTAGCCTAGCAGCAATTGGTAGGGGAAAAAAAATATATAGGAAAACTTAATCCAGTACAAATAAAGCGCATTTAGTACAAACCGCATGAGTGGTTCCAACTAACAATTCACGAAAACAAAAGAATACCCTTAAAATTAATCATTTATGGTACTGATATGTTACAAATACTACCTCCTACATTTTACGTCATTAATTTAGGTTGGTACGATTATTATAGTGCTAATATCTATACGTAGATAGGTCCAATGAATGGAAATAATTTATGAACGCCGCCAAAAGTCATCAAAGGCAGACACTGTCTAAGTCAAAATATGAAGTATGTATTTATCAATCGTTTACAAAATTTTAATCAGTTATTTTAAAAAGTAAATTTCACAATGGAACCGAAGCGAACAGCTTTAGCCGGACCAATGGCACTGACCAGTATCAAAACTGCTCGTAAAAGTTTCGCAGTTACTAACACTTACATCAGAAATGCTCCTCCAACTAAGGAAATAGTATCGGTACACACTAGCATGCCTAACGTTGAGCATAGATCGTTTCCTCTTGAACAAAATCAAGTATATCAAGGGCAAGTTAACGTTCTCTCAGTAATGTAAGTGATCTCATTTAAGATGAATATTAACTATATGGAAGACGAATCATAATATGCATTGTTCATATGACCATAAGCACATTCGTATGTTAAAAGGTAAATAAATAAATTAATTAATTAGATTCAAATATAAATTCGTAGAGACACAAACAAAGAAATAATGTGTTGTAAGTATACGGAAGATGTAAATGAAATTGCTACTGGTTTCACGGATGGAACAATAAGATTATTCAGTTGCAACGATGGAACTTGCACACATTTGCTTGTCGACGATGAATGTCGTTCATATCCGGGACCCGTGACCGCTATCAAGCATCGTCCAGTCAGTAAAGCACACCCGATCACAAATACGCTATTATCATCTTGTGAGTTTGTACTTTACTAATTCTAAAATACTTTTTACGCTACTGCTATGTTACTGCAATGAATTCCTGGTATTTAAAAAACATACAAGCATATAGCTAATCAAGAGCATCAGTGATCTATTGAGAATTTAATGACACCATAAGATTTAAATTAATTTTACGTGAAATATTTTCATGTTTTTAATTAACAAATTTAGGCAATTAAAAAAATTAGGAACTATGTAGTGTATTGTAAAGATAAAGAAAAAACTTTTTTAACTCCCATCAAGAGCTTTTACACATCAATACCTACCTACTACACAAAAAATAAAGGAAAGCCGTTGTCAAACGGATGAGAATAAGATACTGTACTGTTTTCTTTTTGCCTATTTAAAATTAGTTAATGGACACAGAAGCGTTCTTATCTATTCTATTCTATCAGCTCACAGACGTCCACTACTGGACATAGGCTCCCCTAAGCCTTACCACAAAGATCGGTCCTGCGCTGCTTGCATTCAGCGTTCTTATAAAAAACAAAATAACACGCATTTTATGTCTAACTTTAATATGTAAGAAATACATTTTACAAGAACATGTAACGTTAAACTAATTTTAGTAATATATAATCTTCTTTTATGGTACCTAATTTAAACTTTTATTTCATTTGATAATTATATTTATCTCTTTTTTTCGTTTGTGGAGTATATATTAAAAAAAATTAGTTTTATGTTAATTACATAATAAAACTGGTCACGCTTCGCTGTCACTATCAGTTTCCGATATCATCGGCTATCTACTACTTGAGTAGAAAGATGTCGTTGATCCACAGTAAGCCGCAGATCGTGGCCACCAATTTAAGAAAGTGGTTCCGGAAGTGGCGGAGCGACATCAATCCTATGAAAAGCACAGTCGTGCTCTTCAAAAAGGGTGGCCTTTCCGACGCCACTGCCAATATCTCGTCCTGAATTAGGCGCGGTGACTCCATATCCGCTATCAAAATCTTTGGCAGGCCCGTGCTTTGGGACTCGAAGGCCAAGTACCTAGGCGTCACCCTTGACAAAGGGATCACATTCCATCCTCATATAAAACAGTCCGCGACCGAGCCGTGTTCCTACTCGGTCGGCTCTACCCTACGTGCCGTCATGACCTATTCAAATGTAGTGTTCACTCACGCGGTCGGCACACACATGAACTCTCTCGAAATATCCAATCCATTCTGCAGGATAGCTTTCGGAGCACCGTGGTACGTGAGGAATGTCGATCTTCACGACGACATAAATTTAGAACCGATATGTACGTCAAATACGAAGAAGAGTTCGACGTGCAACTTAGCTCTTAGACACATCCCACTGAGTTTCTCGCCGGATCTTCTCTGTAGGTCGCGATTCCGATCTACTGGTAGATTCAGCGAAGCACTGCTCTTGCTAGGGCTAGTGTTAGCATTTCTCTTAGGTTAAGCCCGTGAGCTCACCTACCAGTCCAAGCGTAGCTGGAATAGCCCCTTTGGCTACCAGCAATTAAGTAGGAAAAAAGGTTCAGAACCGATAGAAGACCAACATTGATCTTTAATTAAACATTTCATCGTCAAACAGTCGTCGTGGCCTAAAGGATAAGACGTCCGGTGCATTCGTGTCGAGCGACGCAACGGTGTTTGTATTCTGCAGACGGGTACCAATTTTTGTAATGAAAAATTTTTTTTTTTTTTATTGCTTAGATGGTTGGACGAGCTCACATCCCACCTGGTGTTACTGGAGCCCATAGACATCTACAACGTAAATGCGCCACCCACCATGAGATATACCTAAGTTCTAAGGTCTCAGTATAGTTACAACGGCTACCCCATCCTTCGAACCGAAACGCATTACTGCTTCACGGCGGAAATAGGCGGGGCGGTGGTACCTACCCGTGCGGACTCACAAGAGGTCCTACCACTAGTGATAAATGAAATACGTACTTACGTTCACGATTGACTTCCACGGTTAAGAAATAACATCGTGTAATAAAAATCAAATCCGCAAAGTTATAATTTGCTTAATTACTGGTGGTAGGACCTCTTCCGCACGTGTAGGTACCATCACCCCGTCTATTTATGCCGTGAAGCAGTAATACGTTTCGGTTTGAAGGGTGGGGCAGCCGTTGCAACTATACTGATACCGTAGAACTTATATCTTAAGGTGGGTAGCGCATTTATGTTGTAGATGTCCATGGGCTCCAGTAACCACTTAACACCAGATGGGCTGTGAGCTCGTGCATCCATCTAAGAAATTAAAAAAAAAACAAAAAAATATCAATCCAGCACCATCTGTTAGATACTTACGCAACCCAGACAACAAAGCACACGTCGATAAGCTAACTTACACCGCCATCTGCTAGAAACTTGCAGAGCTCACAGATAGCGGACCGCTAACGGATAGCTACCCGTGCGGATGCACTTGACATCTTACCAGTAATTAGAAGTAGAGCAAAAACCTATAGAAATTTTCTAATTGTTGTTCCTACAGTTCTGTTCATTTTCAGATGTGAATGGATGCATTAAATGTTGGAAATATAAATATGATCAATGCTTGTATACTATTAGAGAAAAAAGACAAATATTAGGATTAAACTACCACCCTCGATTTAGTAAATTTATTACCTATGGAGACGATTCGAAATTGAACATGTATGATGAAGAAGCACAAACTCAAGAAAGGGCTTTTTATTCTAGGTATAAAAATATTTATGACTAAATTTTACAGTCTGGCCGTAACTAATGTACAGTGAAAAACATCTTTAAAAGTATGTACATAAACATAACTTGTCAAACTTATATTTTTATATTTAGGGCTTTTAATTTTAATTCTCGCGGATTTTTATTATCTATTCTTCCGAAATTAAAGTGCGGTTATAAAGAAAACCAAACGACGGGCTACAAAAATGGGGTATGGGGTATGGCGAGCCAAATGCAATTTTACACTATGGTCAATTTTATAGTAGCAAATGCTCTAAACGCCTTCATAATTTGTAGGTTTCATACTTCAGTGTAATTTGGAGTCACTAAAACATTTTGGCATTGGCGGTTACTAATTTTTACATGAAGAAAGTGCGCGTTGCAATCTTTAACGAATTCTAAAATCGACAACGTTTAAAGAATCATGTTCTAGCTAATTATCAAAATATATTAATATGTATATGTATATAAACTAACCCACACTGCAGTAATGTTTCACGTAATACAATAAATTTGAAAATTTCACTGTAAATATTTATGGCATGAATACCTACTAAGGGTATGTATATTATTAGGTGCATCCTTACATTTGAGGTACATAGTTGCATGTGATATTTTCATTTTCCCAGTCAACGTAAGAATATAATGGACGGACACACGTCAAGAATTTTTGCATGTGCTTTTAATCCAAAATCTCACCATGAATTAATATCTGGAGGTTGGGATAACACTGTTATGTTCTGGGATGATAGACAACCATATGCAACACGTTACCTTTTCGGAGTTCACATGTGTGGAGAAGGTTTGGATTTCGATAAGCCTGGAAAAACGGTTTGCATATTTCCTTCATTATTAAGCTATTGTGTTCCATTCAGTCTCAGCTGACGACAGGCGTTTTAATTTTGCCATTGACAAAGTTGCTACTTGTCTAAAATTTTTATTAGTTAATTTAAATATTTCATTTTTTGATGTCCTTAATCTATCTAAATTTTATTATATTATTTATGTCTATTAATTTAAATGCATATTTTTTGGATGTCAAGATGCAGTTATTATTGTCAAAAGCATTATAAATTGCAATATTATTATTAAATCTAATTTTGTTTTCTTTCGGCAAGTCCTGCAAGTAAGGAAAGGTGAACATAATATTTTTTTTAATATTTAACATAATATTAACTTGTGTTTGTGATTACTATCGCCGCTTACCTTTAGAATTAATTGTATTGTTAGTGACTTACCCTTTAAAATGTAACGCATGATTGTTTAACGCCAGTAAACTGGGTATGGTGGAGTAGACCCGACTAAAACCCTCTCTCGTTCAACATCCCGCGCTTAATCCTCCAATGCGGCGCGTGCATGTATCATTCCACATGCCAAATTGACGCGTGTATCATTCTTCACAATCGTATTTCAGTAGTATTTATCTGTTGCACTGAGAACGATAGACAAAGCAATGGCAGAGTTAGGTACTTGGAATATCGCGATGAGCCTGTGCTGATTTATTTTCTTTTTCTATCTATTTACATATATTCAAATATTGTACTTTTTATTTATTCTATAAAATTAATGTTAATTTTAATGAAAGAATTTTAACATTCTTGTGTTTTTCCCTAACAAATTACCAGTAGCCTCGAGTGACTATTCTGGTTTTGTCGGACGGTAAGGCGAGCAACTGGGCTCGGCCTGAAACTGCTGACATCTGCTCTAGCAAGAACAATGCTCCGCCGGATCGGCACCGCGATCATTGGGTTGTGTCTGTGGGTTAAGTTGTACATCAAACTCTTGGTCGCATTCGAGTTGGACGAGAACACTTACTGGTCTTGCTAAAATGTCAAGTCTTGCTAACATCTTAATTTAAAAAAGCGATATAATTCTTATGAACTGAGGGAAGCTTAGTTTTTCACGTGTATTTGATTACTTTTAAGATACTCACTTGTTCATGGCAAGAGAACGATTGTATTCAGCTCTGGGATTACGGTTCGTGTAAATTGATTGAAACCATAAAACCTGATAACCAGCAGTCAAAATTGTATTGTGGGAAGCTGGTTCCAGAGACAAACCTGATTTTGTGTGGTGGCTCAGACTCAAATATTTTGAGATTAATAGATGTTAACATGAAAATAGTGAGAACATTTTTTATTATTTTCATCCACATTCGTGAACGTAATTTTGTTTGAAACTCATAAAAATTACATTTTATAAAAACGTAACACATTCATTTTTTTTAGCTTTGGTAGGTGGTGATCTATTTCATGATTCATCTGATGTTACGTGATTACTGGAGCCCATAGAATTATAAATGCCGCCACCCACCTATGGCATCTTAATTACATAATTCTCGAAGTCTTCATTATATAATTATAACCCGGAACGGCTTATTGCTTCGTCGCAGAAAATAGGCAGAGCGGTGATACCCACACGCCCACACGTAGGTCCCCTCATCGGTTTTTACGCAAATTAAAATTCTTGCGGGTTTCATTCTTAATGTGTTGTGAAACGGTCCAATTCTATCTTAAACGAAATTAATTTTTTGCTAAAGTATAACTCACTTGAAGACACTATTAAGGAAAGAAAAGTGCAATAGTGACGAGACAGTCAAATATTTAGTTGAGCACTAAATTGTATTGTAAGAGTCAATACATTAATTAGTATTGTTCACAGACCGAGTGCAGCATTCGCAACAATCCAGGCGGTATATACGCATTTGACTTTGGCGTTATTAGAAGGAAAAATACGAAAATACCAGACACATACAAAAATATTAGTGAAATACAAAACGTGCCCCGCGTTTCCTTCGTCACTGGAAAACGACTACAGTGCGTGGACTTTGGCTAATGTTGAGAAACTCCAACATTTAAAATGAAAATGTCAAGGGTGGACTTTCAACAAAACAGGTCTTTTATTTTACCTCTCTACTATTCCATGGTTTTTTTTTCTAATTGGCCCTTTTATAGCAGATTCCTTTAATAAAACGTCACATATAAAAACTTATTTTAAAGTTTTTATTGAGTTGTTTATTCTCTTTTTAAACATCTTCTACGCACAAACAGCTGTTCAGTACAATTTTACAAGATAGACAAATACACTGCATTTTCATTTGTAAATATAGGTATCATATAAAACTCTAGTAAGATAAAAGTTCGAGTTTGGCAAGAATTCACAATAAATAAAAATAAAAAATAAAAACAAATAGTTCTACATAGTGTTATATACAGGATTTGAACATCTATTGTTTGACCGATTTAGGTTGAGCCTCGTTAACGGATGCGTCTTCCCGTGTTGCAATTGTTTTTTGTTTTGAGCTTTTGACATCACAGTAGATACCACCACATCGTTATAGTCGATAGGAGCCAACGCGAGGACGGTGGGGGCGGGCGGCGGCCGGTCGGCGCCGAGCCCGCGGAAGGCGCCGCAGAACGAGTTCCGCAGCGCCACCGCGCCGCTGCGAGTGCGAGTGCGACTCTCGCTCTCCGCCGTCAACCGACATTTCTTCGAGACGGACTCTTGTGGACCTTTCGTTCCGACCGACTCCGACCTCGAACGCCCGGGCCTGTCGTATCTGTCTACTAAGACTTTCACGGAGAGATCTTCGCCGGAAGGTGGCGACGCCGGAGATCTATCGGCGTGCTCGTTGGCTGCCGTCCGAGTGCGAGGTTCCGACCGTCGCAATGTATCGGTTTCGGAGCGAGCTTCGAACTCCTTTTTGAGGTTACTGACGAGTCCGGCTGCGGCGCGCGGCAAGTCGCCTTGCGAAGCACAGACAGGCCGGCGGCGCCGTAGGCCGGCTCGCAGCCACGTGTCGACGGGCACGGAGGCGGCCAGGCGCCCGCTCCACGTGGACGCCCCTCGGTCTCTCGCTTTTTCCATTCTGGCTGCGGCGTTGGCGAGTTCTTTTAATATGGCACAGGTCTCGTTAAATTTTCTTTCATTGTCCGCCACGAGGCCGGATCTGTCGGTGAGTCGCCGCTCGGCGTTGCGTGCCTCGTTGTGTTCTCTTATGATGCTGAGATCGGAGAGCTGTTTTTGTGAGGCGGCCGCGCATTCGGCACCGCGTTCTGTATCATCCTTCTTAAAGTTGCGATCGTCAGATCGATCTTTGGCTCGTTTAATAGATTCCTCCCGACCGATGATCTGCGTTTTTGCGCCTCTCGTATCGTACGAGCCCCACGAAGAGTGCCGAGACAGATCGAGTACAACTGCGCTATCGAATGAACTCCACGAACTTTGTCGACTCGGAGGTGCTGCTTCTTCGTCGGGAACTCGTTTACCTTCACTTTCTAAATTCCGTTCTGTCAAATTGATAAAACTGTAACCGTCACTAATTGTCACTTTATTCGTTTTTATATCTACGATGCCACTGTCACTTTTTACTAAATTATCACTATTACTAAGATTGCGACCGATCTCGTCTCGACACGCAGACGTTTCCCCGGGGTCCCACGTGTGTATTCTATCTCCTTCGAAATAATGCTGCGCATATTTGAGACTGGAACTGCGCGTCGGAGAAGTTTGCGTTGGAACGCTCGGAGCGCTAGGAACATCGACAGAGCGATCGCTGAGACAATCATACTGACTACCAAAAATCAATTTTTGATATCTACGACTCAGATCCCTGCGATCGCCCGACGTAGCGTTCTCGATTTCATTCACAATGTGTTTCACTGATGGAGCGCCTTCGCCTTTTAATCTGATTATTTGATTCGGTGATACGCTGTAGCTTCCGTTGGCACACGGCATTAGCATGTGCCTGGTCTCGGAGGCTAAATTCTCGAGGGAAACCGACGTCGGCGGGAGGGCAGGGAGGAGCTGAGACGCTATCTTGGTGTCCGGCGACCACGAGCGCGGCCGGCCGCTGTACGATCCCGTCAAAGCTAAGACTAGAGGCGTCGGCTCCATTGATTTGTTCTCATTTTTCGTAACCGATTTAGGCAATTTTAAATTCGTTTCAGACTTTGATCTTTGTAATTTCTCTTTATTTTTCATTGCATCAAGGATACCTTGATAAGTCTCTAGTTGGTTCAAAAAATTCGTGTTCGGTTTGATACAACTCCTTTTCGCTTTAACGTGCTTCAGGGCTCTGTCGAAATTCCAATTGAATGCTTTCATTGCGTAAGCTATTACGACAGAGGCGGATCTGCTGATGCCCATTTTACAGTGCACGAGTACTTTTGAACCTTCATTTCTCGCTTTATTTATATACTTAAACGTGTTGTCCCAATGTTTCAATAGGTCAGTCTTGTCGTCGTCGTAAACCCTTATGTTCAGATACTCAAACATTCCGGGAAAGAAATTGTCTATCTCCCTTGTAACGTTTAAGATGTGTCTGACTCTGCAAAGTTAATTATCATGCATAAATTAATATAGGTCACGTAAAATTCGTGACATTCTCAAACATTTCAGTGGGTAAATAGAAATACAAACCCGTTTCTCTGTAATTCTTCGAGGTTACTTGCGTTCCATTCCGAACCGAGATAAACATGGTCGAATATTTCTGTCGGCGCGTCCATCTGACCTAATATCGTGAGCATCTCGTGGTCAATGAATGACTTGTACTCGGCGAGGTCCATGTCCAACTCCTCCTCCAGTCGACCTCTGATGGCTTTACTCGTCACTTCGTCCAAATCCACACTCATCATGATTTCTTTGAGGGTACATCTTATTACGCATTCTGTTTCGTCTCTTTCGCGTGGCCTGCAATAATAACGAAAATCATTTTTATAATAAAACACATTTGTTAAGCTTCCAAAAGGAAACAAATAATTTTTGTTTTGCATTAAATAAAAATTAATGATTCACGCAAGAAGATTTATTGAGCGTTTCCTTCGCAATGTTAATGCTAGTAATGTGTATTAATTAACGCATTGGCCGGCACTCGATCGTTTTCGAGGTCACCGTAAAGTAGGCCTAAGAACTACCACCTAAATAAGACATTATCACGATATAAAATGAGGCCGTCAGCACAATTTTTTTGTTGTTGCTCCGATGTGTGGACGAGCTCACAGCCCACCTGGTGTTAAGTTGTTACTGGAGCCCATAGACATCTACAACGTAAATGCGCCACACACCTTGAGATATAAGTTCTAAGGTCTCAGTATAGTTACAACGACTGCCCCACCCTTTTAACCGAAACGCATTACTGCTTCACGGCAAAAATAGGCAGGGCGGTGGTACCTACCCGTGCGGACTCACAAGAGGTCCTACCACCAGTAATTACGCAAATTATAATTTTGCGGGTTTCATTTTTATTACACGATGTTATTCCTTCACCGTGGAAGTTAATCGTAAACATTTGTTGAGTACGTATTTCTTAGAAAAATTGGTACCCCCGCTTGCGGGATTCGAACACCGGTGTATCGCTACATACGAATGCACCTGACGTCTTATCCTTTAGGCCACGGCGACTTCAAATTTCAATATCGACTTTGACTGTAAAAATGGATTACGATAATTGAGTATGACACTAAAATAATTTGAAACCCGTTCTAATATTATCGGGATATCATGAACACTCGTGTTGTTTAAAGGGTGTTCTAAATCAATTTTTGTTTAAATTCACTATAACAAAAATTCAATCAAAAATAAACACCAAACCACAGCGCATTGTTAGTATTACATAGTTAATAAGCTTAAATATTTTCTTTTTCACATTATTGGATAAGATTAGCTCATGATTTATTTTGACCCCAAATGACGTCACACATATTATTAGCGCGCCTGTTTTAGAAACTAACGGTTGTCCGATTGTTTAATGCAGTTGCATAGAATTCGTGTGACGTAATTAATACCGTAATTATTATTACATTGTAGTAAATCCACACAAAAAAATGGTTTTTACTATTATTAATTCTCATCGGGCATCGGCTTTTACTTCTCTTTAGTATTTATATAGCCGATACAAATTACAACACCGCCGCACCCTTAATAACAATTTGCGTGGAAATCTGCGGCCGAGCACGAAATTGGTTGGGTGTTGTTTTTAGAAGTCGACTAGAAAAAACTTCACTGATGACCGAATTTGAAGCTTTTACAACAACAGACCGGTTTTTTTCCCTACCTATTCTAGTGACCTCGAGGGGTTATACTAGATTCACAGAACTAGTATCTAAGCTCACGGGGCTCTATCTTGACGACGTTGCTAACATTAACCCTAGCAAGATCAATGCAGCCCGATATTAATGTTCTCTAATGATACTCACTTTAATCTGACTGAATCAGGCGATGGCGGTCGACGCGACTCGATGTTATCCATAGCGTGCCATTCGTTAAGACAAGAACGATCAGAGTCCACATGATTCTCATAGAAGACGCACCAAGAATGCGAAGGTCCCCCTGCAAAATGATTTAACTGTCGCGCTCTGGCACTAGCCCGATGGAGCGTTTGCAAAGCAGACCTGAAATAAAAGTCAAACTTTTTTTAATAAGCAACAACAATAATGGACGACATTTTTAATCGTTTAATCAACAAATTCACGCCCCGCAAAACAATATTGAACCTTACCACATGGCTTGTACGGAGACTGGCTTAAATATATGCTGTTGGTTACATACACAGACGCTGAATCCGCTGTTGAAAATTTAAAATCAATATTAGTAATATAATATATGTAGTTAATATATTATGACACGTGTCAAATAATGATTTGAAAGATGTAATCCTCGTAGTGTTGGACCGACTAACATCTACCTTCAAGCGCCTCTTTACATTTAAGACTATGAATTCAAAGATTTCGTCCCTTTCAACTGTTGTTTGGGAATATAATACCTATCACTATTTGTGTGTGTACGAAAATTTTCCGTGTTTTTATAGACAAATTACTAATATAGCCATAAAAAAACAAAATTTCCTTATGATTTCGTTGTCTTTTTACGAGGTTTTGACGGTAGGCAATGAACTGCTAGTTGTGCTAGTCACTTTCCATCAAATGGGGCGTAAGCTCGTCTTAGAATCAAAACTTTGAATATGAAAATACGTGGTGGTTTCCTTTAGTATTCACAAAACCTAAGCATAGTTTGTTCAAAATTAGTAACATTTTTTAAACATATATTTGGGCAGACTCCAGCCACAACCATTGTGTTTATTATGCATTACACATATTAAATAATAAAATTTACGAACTAGCATGTACATACTTTTATTGAAAAGGTTGCCAAGAAATCAGTAAGTCCAGTTTGATTTTTTTTTTACGATATTACGCCAATTGACTGTTTTTGCTTTAGTTTTTCATATACCTTGTTTGCTATGAATTTATAGGTTTTCGCTACCAAAAAGGATCGCTAACCTAATCTTCTCTTGTTTTTATTTCCTACCAAATCAGTAGCAGTTACTGAATATACCTACTTAGCAAAACCAACAAAATTAAACAATAAATGAACAAAATATTTTTGTAAAAAGAAGGCTTTCAATTTTACAAGCCAAATCATTCGAAATATGACAATCTTTGTTTGTTTAACATCCATGTGTTCGCGCACTTAAGGGAAAAATTAACAATAGTACTAGCAACATACGACAGGTGGCGCGCGAGTAGTTTTAATGAGTGATGTTTATATTATTATGTTTCGCGATAGGCAGAGCGGAGCGTGGCCGAGTTTCACTAGTGATTGATACAACATTATTTCCATTTCGGTAAACATATGGATGAAGGTCGACGTTAGTCGGGATCTTAGTTTTCGACTTTCAAATAAAGCATTTATTAAGTTGTGTCTTTTTTACCCATCTCCGTCTAGTTTTATGGATGTGTCGGCCAGGACTCTTAGGACTAGTCCAACAGTTGTGCGCTCCTTACAGTCGATACCCAATAACGCAGATTCTTCATTACGGCAAACCACTACCAGGTATCTTGTTCGGCCTGGGTGAGCGCTTTCCAGTTTCACCGCCTGAAACAATCGTTTTGCGACATTAAACAAATACTCGCTTAATTCGTTTACAAAATAAATCGATTTTTTTTACCATTTTGAGCGTCTCTTCAGGGCGCAATAAGTAGAACATAGATTGAAGGTGATTTTGTATGTCAGACTGGGGACATGAGCGAACTGGGGATGGTCTCTGATCCATGCAGCCGCGCTCCGTACCCCCCAGCACCACTGCTGAGCCCTTATTCGCGAAGTAGCATTCATTGAGGCTAAAAAACAAATTAATATATATCAAGTATGATGCCTCATCTATTTGTACACAGGCGAACAAGCCCGAATGCGACCACCTTATTCGAGTGAATTTTGGCACTAGCTACCAATAGGCGTCCGTTCTGTCTTCTAGCAAAATTGTTGTGATATACACATCGACGCATATGACGTAATTAGAAGGGTTTTTACGATTTGTTCACGGAACCCTAAAACAGACCAGTCCACTATTTCACTACTAAATACGAGAGGCTAGCTCCAATTCGAGTTAATTGTATGCACGAACCGCAAGGCCTTGACCAGCTATTCAATGCCTAGTTATTTCATTGTTTTTGTTTTACTGGTGATAAAGCGCATTATGCACTAGTAGATATCATCATCACGATAATTCCTGTAGCAAAACAGTCTTAACCTAAAGATTGGAACACCCACCAAACAATAAAATCACTACTTCCAACGTCTCAAAGGGAATGGCGGCAGTTTCTTAGTGATGACTCCGGTACACACAAGATTTGAACAGGTTGCCATGAAGAGATCGTTTTCACCGATAAGTCCACCCATTGTACTTTAATTTTAAATTTAATTTACTTTTTCTGCAAATTGACGTTATTTTGGTGTACCGAATTGGAAAAAAGTGCTTTTTATTATACTGATCTGTCAAAAAAGTACCGGAAAATATCGATAATACACAAAATGTTACTTAATCATTAAAATTTATTTTATCACTTTCAAAGTATGCTCCTTCAGAAATAATACATTTTAAAATTATTACGCCAACAAATAATCAAATCATCAAACCATTTTATACGCTTTTTACTGAATCGTGTTCGGTTCTCAGCGTAAATTCTCCCTTATATCTTGTACACATCATCAGAACATCGAGAAATTAAAAAAAAAAAGCAATTACAAATGTTCATAGCCTACCAAAGGGACGCAAATCTTCTAACACATCTAGACCGCTTTTGAACGCTTTTTACTTCGCGTCAAAAAGGGGAAACAGTTGCGTCAATATAATAACGATAAAAAAATTGCTTCGGAACCATAAAAAAATCATCCACTCCCAATACTTTTTTAAATGAATGTATAACACCAGGCGAACTTCGTCTTATTCAATTAGTGCAATAAGCTTTTAAATCTTAATCGTAATATGGTAGGTAACGATAATATTTTAGTCGGACATCACTAGCTAGAGCTACTAGCTCTACATTCTGATAACCCGTATCATTTAATTCCTTCCTCAACTCCCTCGGTTTCTTATCCCAAGTACTGTTGTTAAGGCAACTTGCGGGATGGATACTACCATCATGCGTACCGGCTCGAAGAGCGTTGTAAAGCAATTGTGACTTCACTTTTACGTTTAAAGATGTGTAGCGACATCGCTTTATTACCTATCTCCGGTTTCCACTTGACATGTAGGGTAAACGAAGAGCTCATATGTCCATAGTTGCTTATTCGACCTTGTTAAAACAGTAATGAGATGCCCAGTTCATGACGTAATCCAGCATTTACAGTACGAGCTGCATGAACGTGTCCGAGATCACAGCCCGACTATGCAAAGCTTGCAGGAGGTCTCAAGATATTGACGTTGATAAATTCAATGTCGAATCGTGTGGCAGCCATCATATTTTAAGTAAACTATTATTGGCTTAGAAAAACATTATTTTGAAATTAGAGAAAGCGGATTTCATATTTCATTCAGCTCTGCTGGAGCTTATAAACTTGTAGGATACGCAGATGGTATATGATTGCGTGTAGAAAATCGTATGTATACCATTTTTTTTAAATGAATTTAACTTTTAGTTCGAGAAGGGAGTTTCAAACTCTAGAACATCACCCCATATTTTAGAGCTGTGGAATGGTATAGAAAATTTGTGTTTGAAAACAATAGCTGCAGAAATAGTTAAATGATCTTTAATAAATTATACGTTATATATATCTATAAATTTTTCTATCAAAAAGTTTAAAGTTCTATACGTTTATTAATATTAAACGGGTGGACCGGGTCACAGCACACCTAGTGTTAAGTAATTACCAAAGCCCATAGATTTCGCAATGTAGATGCTAACACCCAACTTGAGAAGTACATCAAAGTCCCAATTGTATTGTATAATAGCTATCCTTCAATCATAGCCGTGTGACTTCTTCGCAGAATTAAGACAAATTGGTAGTACCTGCACGTACCATCACTAAATCTATTTCTACCAAGTATTTAAAATAATATTTGTTTCTTTTTTGCGTTTTTATTCGTCTTGGTGGGAAAAGTATTCTAATGAGTGTTGGGGAAACAGGAGTTGCAACACCTAGCCTCCTTACACCAAGTAAAATCTAGAAACCTACTAATCACTGACACCTCAAAGTTTAAATGACCACATTTCTCATATGTTTATTAATCGATATTTTGAAATTAAAGAATTAATGTCTATATATATATGGCTTCTAAACAAACAAAATAAGAAAATCGGTTCGGAAACACCTGGGAATATGATATTGAATCTTTTTTTTTTAGCTTTATCTATTTATATTTAGCTGAATTCGTTTTTATTATTATTCAATTAAGAATGAAATCACGGTGGTGCGATTCCATTTTTAGTAAGGTTGCTGCAATTTGTCTTATTGGCGGAGTATTTAACCTTCCTTTCACCGGTGCGAGTACATGCCGGCTCGGTGCTTCGCGAGGGACGACACGCTGGCTGGCTGCACAGGTTTATTGCATTTGGCAATTACTTAAATATTTTAATGTTACTAATTATGCAAATCAAATATTGAACTATTGTCTTATTAACCTTGGACTCGTAATTTTTTATATTAAAGCATAGCGACCCGCCCTCGTATCGCTTCGGAAACTGTAATTTATTATTGATTTCTCCACTATTTAATGGATGTTATTATACATATAAACCTTCCTCTTCAATCACTCTATCTATTAAAATCGCATGAAAATCCGTTGCGTAGTTTTAAAGATTTAAGCATACATAGGGAGAGAGAAAGCGACTTTGTTTTATACTATGTAGTGATATACCTACTTAGGTTTTTAATCGATTTAAAAATCGATGGCCAAAACTCACTATGAATGAATACACCAGGCACCTTTGCGTTTTAGGCCACTGGCGTTTACCCATATCGAAACGTAGTACGTGATGTATAAGAAACATTTTCGATTACATCGACCAGCTCCCTTGACACTGTGATCCAGCTGACTGTTGAGTAACAAGCACTCTACAGCGCTCGGTTTAACGCTTAAATTATTAAAAATTTGCGGTTTATAAATACTTTTTACTTATAACGACAATTCGTGTTTATTTCTTTTATGTGACGTTCTTGTGGAACACAAAGTTGTCGATGAAGTTGTATTTAAGCGGCAAGGGCGGTTCATTCAAGGTTTATCAAAAATAGCGTTCGCGGCATGTTGCCAAAACATTGCGATGCCGCCCATGTGCGTCTGTAGACGTTAGAACGAACACAGAACGCCCATCGTCAGGCCAATTCAGGAGAGGTTTAACACAGAGAAGATACCACGCATCGCAACCAAATTTCGCCATGACAGACTCATCTTGTGGGTTCTCTTTAGTTCTATTTAATTATTTTCATACCTTATGGTTACTAAATTCAATGAATTTATAAGTGTAAATAAAGTGTGTAACGATTTTTACGATTAAAAGTTTTAGATAACATATCTGGTAGGTATTTTTAGATAACATATTGCTTAGTTGTAATAATTTTTCTGTAAAGTGCAGTTACATTTACGTATTTCTTCATCATTTGTCGTATTTAATCATTTTTACTTATATTATATACATATTTGTAAAAAATATAACGAATATTGACGAATGCTTTATGAGTTAGTGCTAATTGTTCTATTTGATTTAATTAAATTTAAAAAAAAGGTACGGATTCATTATTAATATTGTCGAGATGTTTATGAAAGCTTTAGGTACGTTCTCGTCAAACGAATAATATAATCTGTTCATTCCCGTTTATTCCGCTTTTATAACGGTTATCGTTTCATTTATATTCTTGTAATAATAAATTATACCTGAAAGCGACCATATTATCTTCGTATTCATTTAGACCACACAATTATATCACTCACTGCACACATTTTCTAAATACTGTCTTTTTCTTCTCGCTAACACGGACATGTTGTTTGTGGACATATCGAATTTAATATCGATCCAATAATTCACTAGGCAAACGGATTATCCCGAGAAAACGATATATATTTCAGTGCGCGTGTTGCAATAATAAATTGAAACGATGAGTCTACCGAATGTAAGACGTCACAGCACTGAGAGCTTCCCTCTGAATGGAGCACAAACTAACGTGTAAATATAGAATACGGCGCAGAACAGGAACACGTTTAAGGAAAAGGGATATATTATTATACTATGCTTTTAAATTTGTAATTACGTATTCAATAGTATTAATATTAATGTTAAATATATATAAAAATGAATTGCTGTCCGTTAGTCTCGCTAAAACTCGAAAGCGGCTGGACCGATTTGGCTAATTTTGGTCTTGAATTATTTAATTTTGTGGAAGTCCAGAGAAGATTTAAAAGGTAGATAAATATAAAAATGCTCGAAATTAAATGAAAATAACAATTTTGTTTTTCCTTTGATGTGTCCCCCATCGGACGGATTCCTTTTGTCTTTTATTTGAGTCGTCTATTATCAAAGGTGGCAATCTGTGCATTTGGACAAAAAAATTTTATTGATATGTCAATACAGATTGATTTGAATATAATCGTCTCCTTCAAAGAATACGGTTCAAAACCAGCATTAAATAAAGGTTAATAGTTAACCTGTTATTTATCTAAGATGTCGCTCCGAAGAGTTTTGTGACTGCCAATGGAATACAAAGTCAATAATTCGTTTTTCTGATTTACCAATCATTGTCCAAAAGTCAGATTGCCGGCTTTGATAATAGTCGACTCATTTATCGATTGAGGCACTACGAAGTCTGCCGGGTCAGCTAGTATTAAATAATAATAGACTTATGTTTTTTTTTGTTATTGCTTATATTGATGTTAAGTGGTTACCGGAGCCCATCAATAATATAAGTGCCATCAATAAGACATGAGTTCCAAGTTTTTGTTTCACAGTTCAGCGGGTGTCCCGACCTTCAAACCGAACGCATCACCGCTTCATGGCAGAAATGAGCAGGGTGGTGGGTGGTGGTACGTACTTACCCGTGCCGGCCATTAAAAATGTGTGACAGTGACAGTGTAAAACAAATGAAATACATATTTACAATTATGGTTTTTTTTTAACAGACTTCAAGATAATGTTCTGATGAATTCGGACCGTATGTTTTTTTATTGGTATTCTAACTCCTTATAAGTGATAACAATGCAGAACAATGATTCAATCTAAGAATATTTTTTATTAATGTCAATTAACTATCGTACTTATATACGTGAAGAAAATAAACATTTTTGTATTGGTATTTTTCAGAAATGATTTCTTCAAATTTTTTTTCAAATGAATATCGGTGTTGTAGTTTTATAATGACTTGATAATATTGAAAATATTTGATTCAAACGTAATGACACGAACCTTTTGTTGACACGGTTGTTGGCATTGTCTTCGACCTTGTCACTTGATTTATCTGCTTCATCCTATGAAACAAAAATCAAAAATACATTTCTTGTACATAAATAAATACTTTAACTATACTATCTAAAAATGCAACTGTACGGAAAAATCATTAAAAAAAGGAAAACCTATGGAAAACCTAAGGAAAACTCGGCATGTGTAACAAACACATAATTTGTATACGAGTATATACATATTGCAAAGGAAGTCGTTCTTTCCTTTTATCCCTACATTATCAATTACAAGAACGAATTAAAACAAATTAATATTCAATTATTCAACGTTACGTTTCCTGGGTAGGTAAGCTTTAATTGTGATAACAGTCATGATACCGCTTTCTTAATTTAAAAGGTCTAGTATTATATCTATTATTTATCTAATATTATATCTTAAAGATGATTAGAGCCTTTAAGTCGTGTTCAAATTTAATACGATCCTATAGGAAGCGGGATACGAGATAGTCAGAGGTGGAGGTTTATAGGAATTATACTTTTTTCCAAGTGTAAGAGCTATAAACATCGAACTCATTCAACCACCACCGGAGCAATTTTCATCCATACTTCTTAATAGAGAGACACCGGGTCAAACCGACTTGAGTACCAACTCGAATACTTAGTAAGTAATCAAATACTAGAATATTTTGATCATAGGATTAGAATACACTGGAATATGGATGTCAAGTACTTTATATTTATAAAATACGGAATTGATTTGAGTCTTTTTTTTAAGAGCACAAAAAAACTGAAATGGGAAAAAGAGCCGATTCAACATCATCAATACGCCCTAGACCCATTGCGTTCATCTACAGTACGATTTCAGACCTATCCTTTTATCACGTACTACTTTTTACGGCTTACGGCTTTGGAATGAGCTTCCACAGCGCTGTAAAAGGTCTGAGGTTTCAGGAGTCTTCAGCAGCTTGATCGTGCCGCTGTAATTGCTAACGTCCATCACCGACGGTAACGGCTCATTATAAAGCTGAAGAGTTTGTTTGTTTGAACGCGCTAATCTCAGGAACTACTGGTCCGATTTGAAAAATTCTTTCAGTGTTAGATAGCCCATTTATTGAGGAAGGCTATAGGCTATATAGCATCATGGTAAGACCGGACACGGTAAGTAGAGAACCAATAAAGGATGTTTCAAAATAGGGGTTTAAATAGCTCCTCAACATTCTATAACTCAAAAATATTTTCACTTTCTACGTAAATGAAGCGGGGGGTAAAATTTAGCGTTATGCCAAAGTAACTATTCCACGCGGACGGAGTCGCGGGCAAAAGCTAGTATGAAATAAATCGTTTCTGCTTTAGCTTCCCATCCTCGCTGATATATCGCTCGAAAAGGCTCTGTTAGCCTGAACCAACAAAAAAATCACGTAATGCCCTTAGCGATGTCAGAGATGCGACCGAGCTATAGGAAGATATTTAGGACCCGCCTAAACGTTGTTACATGCGTCCTCAAAATAACCTGCTGGGGTAGAACCGGCGAACGTCGGTGAGAGCGACCTTCGCTCTTTATCAGAACTAGTGGTCCCCCGGTAGTCGGAATTCGACTATAATTAACTGAAATTATAAGTTTGCACACTATTATGATTCTATTCATCACAGATTTCGCCAAGACTACACTTAGACAAATATTAATAAAGACAAACAATATTTCATTTATTCTCAATTTGACCACATTTGATTTGCATAAGCAATAAGAAAAGTTTGAAAAATAAACAAATAGTATGCATGCGTGTGTGCGTCAAATACATGGAAGTTGTTTATTGATTTAATGTAAAAAAAAAATTACATAATTTAAAAAATGACGACTCTTGTAGCTGAAAGTAAGCATTGTACTTTTTGACGAAGCATGTTGCTGATAACTCAATTTCTGTAATCTGACGAAGCATGTTGCGGATAATAACATGTACTTTTAGGTTAGGATTATTATGTTCTTTTTTTTAATAATAAATAAAGTTATTAATCTTATAATAATTTAAAAAAATATTAACATTCTGCACTCATTCTGTATAAGTGTGGGAAATTTCATACTCCTTCCTCCGTCCGCGCAATTTTCGTAAAAAGGGGAACAAATTTTTGTTACACGTATTAATATACTTACTACCATAAATACTGTTACAATTAAAAATAAACAAAATATTACATTTGAATTTGGAATCTGTCATTTTTATATAATTGCTCAATGTGTTTTCTCATTTTGGCGCCAATACATTGTACAATATTTTGCGATATTAAAATGTAGTGGGGTGATAAAGAGAACCGAATCGCTGTTATTGCATTACACAAAGTAGGTATGGAGCCAAATGCAATTTTTTAAACTCTCCATACGCTTGGTATTAGTAAAATGTTTGTGTACCGGGCTATTAATAGGTGCAATGAGACCTTCTCTGTTTGTGACAGGAAAAGATCTGGCCGTCCACGTAGTGTTCGTACGAAAAAGGTGGTCAAAGCAGTAAGGGAAAGAATTCGAAGAAATCCGGTCCGAAAGCTAAAGATTTTATCTCGGGAGATGAAGATAGCACCTAGAACCATGTCGCGTATTTTAAAAGATGACTTAGAACTTGCAGCCTATAAGAGACGTACTGGTCATTTCTTAACAGATAATTTAAAAGAGAATAGGGTGGTAAAATCGAAACAACTACTGAAGCGGTACGCAAAGGGAGGTCATAGAAAATTTTTGTTTACGGATGAGAAATTTTTTACAATTGAGCAACATTTTAACAAACAAAATGACCGTATTTACGCTCAAAGCTCTAAGGAAGCTTCCCAAATAGTCGACAGAGTGC
The DNA here is from genome assembly GCF_030269925.1 of Bombyx mori. Classification (NCBI taxonomy): domain Eukaryota; kingdom Metazoa; phylum Arthropoda; class Insecta; order Lepidoptera; family Bombycidae; genus Bombyx; species Bombyx mori. The sequence continues at coordinate 8,069,529 of NC_085116.1, read as the reverse complement.
AACGTCGGCACTATCCGACTTCAGTGATGGTTTGGTGGTATTAGCTATAAAGGACTGACTGGGCCATACTTTTGTGAAAAAGGTATCAAAACATCGGCACAAGTGTATCAAGATACCATTATTGAGAAAGTAGTGAAGCCCCTTAACAACACCATGTTCAATAATCAAGAATGGTCCTTCCAGCAAGACTCAGCACCAGGTCATAAAGCTCGGTTGGAAGCAAGTTGAAAGCAGTCTTGGTTGGAACCGAACGTTTCGGACTTCATCAGAGCGGAAGACTGGCCGTCGTCTAGTCCCGATCTTAATCCGCTGGATTATGATTTATGGTCAGTTTTAGAGAATACGGCTTGCTCTAAACGCCATGATAATTTGGAGTCCCTAAAACAATCCGTACGATTGGCAGTGAAAATTTTTCCCATACAAAGATTGCGTGCATCTATTGATAACTGGCGTCAACGTTTAAAGGATTGTATTGCAGCCAATGGAGACCGCTTGGAATAAGCTTTTTATACTTTAAATTGTTTTATATTTATGTATTAAACTAACACACTGTAAAAGTAATAAATGTTATTTGCCATAGAATTTTTTTTGTTTTCCTTTGTAACAGTATTTATGGCCAGACTAAGTATAGATGACATCGCGCAAAATTAATTTTATAAACCCTTCATATTCTGTGATCATACTCGTAGCGCATTACGAGCATCTCTGTTCTTTTGAAATATTCTGTATATTTCGTGACAGCATTGAGGGAGGATCTTGGTGATAAAATATGGAAATACGTTCTAACGTCACTTATAATACCTCACATTTAATTTTGACCAATAGATGCTAAACACAAAAAATCTAGGAGGTGAAAATGGTACTGTTTGCTTTTTTATATACATATTTGAATTATATTAAAATTATTTGTGGATTATTATTTAACAAATATATTAATTGGCAATTTGACGTCGTCGTGGCCTAAAGGATAAGACGTTCGTCGACGACGTCGTGTTCGAATCCCGCAGGCTGGTACAATTTTTTCTAATGAAATACGTACTTGACAAATGTTTACGATTGACTTCCACGGTGAAGGAATAACATCGTGTAATAAAAATCAAACCCGCAAAATTATAATTTGCGTAATTACTGGTGGTAGGACCTCTTGTGAGTCCGCAGGGGTAGGTACCACCACCCTGCCTATTTCTGCCGAAAAGCAGTAATGCGTTTTGGTTTGAAGGGTGGGGCAGCTGTAGTGACTATACTGAGACCTTAGAACTTATATCTCAAGGTGGGTGGCAGCATTTACGCTGTAGATGTCTACGGGCTCCAGTAACCACATAACACCAGGTGGGCTGTGAGCTCGTCCACACATCAAAGCAATAAAAGAAAATAAAAAAAAACAGAAACAAGAAGAAAGAAAAGAAGACAAGAAGAAATGTAAAAGTATACATCCTGAAGTTTTTTTAATCATATTAATTAGATATGTACAGGGGAATTTACAACCTAGAAAGTTCCAAACATAGATACATAGCATTTTAATGTGACATTCAAAATTCCCTCCCATCACTACTGCTAATAGTGCTACGGGTACTAGTGTTAGGTTTTAAGATAAAGATAAATTAACAGGCTTAATTCCTGGTATTTTTCATAAATAAATCTCTGAGCTGAAATTTCAATTACAAATAAAATAAAATCCACAAAAAAACAGTTCATTGTTCATATTCTGTCAAAATACAGTGGTTATATTGCAAAAAGTCTCTGTTGTATTAAAACAACATCAGATCTCACACTCAAAAATTATTGAAATTTTTGTGAATTGAAATCTATTTAAAACCTATTTATACACAAATCATAGAATAAATTATTATGACTACAAGTATAATTTAAAGTGGCCATCATGTCAAAACTGCAACGTCAAACTTCAAGTTAAAGTATGGATCTAATTTGAATAAGAGCAGTAGGCAGCGGCTTGACTTTGCCCCTGGCATTGCTGAAGTCCAGGGGCAACGGTAACCACTCACCATCAGGTGGGCCGTATTCTCATCTGCCTACAAAGGCAATAAAAAAAATGATCTTATGACATTTTGGTTTTCGAATTTTGGAAATATGCTGGTGCTGGTGTTAGCTAAAATAATAATATTTTTGATGAAATATTGAGGGACCTGTCAGTTCTCTTACTATATTATATATAGTATAGATCAATAACATATTAAAGATCAGGAGGAAATGGGAACCCTGTATTTTTTGTCCAGTTAAAAGCTTCGAAAAACATTAATATGTAATGATTTTGGTGGGCTGCATAAACAAAAATAATAGTACCGATATATAACAAGACACTCATGAACCAACTGCAGGTGTAAATAATTGCTTGAAGTCGATACTTTCCATATTCTGGCTAGTCACTATATCAAATAAAGACCTCTGGTCTAAATGTGACCACCTCATCACACAAGAATTACCCATCAGAAATGACGTTGGATACGATACACTCTATAGTGCATTGGAGTCAACTCAGCATCAATCGCATTCGAGTGGCAACTGCTTGGCAGGAAAAGGCTAGGTCGTCTTGTACATACTTGGTGACGCACTGTGGAGACCAAAATGAGGACTGCCGATGGGACCTGAAGTGAAGTCAAGGAGCAAGCGCAAGACACGGTCAAGTGGAGACAACCTGTACGGGGCCTATATACCAACAGGGTACCCTAGAGCTACAACAACAATAACAATATTTTATTTGGACCTTAGTACACCTTTGCACCATTAAGTAAATTTTAGTATTGTGTATCATGTAAAAATGAACTAGTCAGTAATCTATCTTGAAATAAACAATAACTCAAAGCAGTAGCAGTAGTCCTTTGTATGTTATAATGAAATGTTGGGGCCTTGCATCTGGTGTTACCTATTTCTTAGTGTACAAGTATGTATATATTCTTGTAAATCAAAATAATAATGAAGTGCATATATAAATACAAAAACTTAATTTTATAAGCATTTTGTAATTGACATATACTAGAATATATCTGTACCAGTTTTTGAATTTGAACAACACAGACGGAACTTAGGTTCACGCGTGGTAACTTACCGATTTTCTTGGTGTTTGCACACTTGGAGAACGTCGAATTGTGACAAGTGCCATACCACATTAGCGTCAACGAAACATTATCAAGGTACACAATACACAATCACACAAATATTGAAAATACATATGAACTTATCATAGGATTTAACTGTATGAATCACAGACGAAACGTATGACATTCATACCGATAGATATTTTTAAACACGTTAATAATCTAGTGAGATAAATAAACTATCACAAACAAATTCGCTCAAATTTTGCAAATTGGTAAGTCCATTCTTGGTCATTTGAAAGAAAAGAAAATGAGTAGTAGTAGCAGTTTTATTTTTCTAACTGGAAAAGCAAAGGTATCACACCATACAGCCTTATCTTTTATGTTATATAATTTTTTTTAATATGGTAAATGATAATATGATGTGAACTGAAATGAAGTTGATTAATATGAAACATGGCATGAAAGGAAATAAGATGAGATGAGAAAAGAAAAGGAATAAATGACTAATGGATTTTTTAAACCTTGAAGCTATGGTATCATTGTAACTTGGGACTGACACCGGTCACTCACATGCGCACGAATACGCAAACCCACAAGTGTAGGACGACATTTGCGAATGATTATGCAAAGTTTTCGCTGCATTCGTGGTTTTCCAAGCTGTGTCGGTTTTTTAACAGACGTCAAAGCGCGCGAACCTCGAACCTTCGCGTAGTCTCCCACACATTCGCTTGCCCAGTTGCGCCGACGGTTGCGAAGGTAACGGACGTATACTATACGCCATTTTTATAGTTCGTGACGTCTACTGTGTAGCGTATCTTCATCAAAAGAAATCCCATAAAAACAGCATGGCTGTTAATGATGTCTGGGAAAGAATTCAAAACTCTTTTTCTCTTCAATGTTCTATTGACGAATTAAAAAGGAGGAGAAATTCGTGAGACATTCGTAAACAAGTGTAGGAGGAAGCGCAAACGGGTTCGCAAATTGAGTATGCGAACCCATTTGCACAGCCGCTAGGTTTGCGAATGAATGTTTGACGGCCCTTCACATGCGCGCAAACATTCGTACAATGTACGAATGTTTGCGCGCATGTCAGTGGCCGGCATTAGACTATAAATGTCTTTTAAAAAACAGGTTATCACAAAAAAATTGAGGTTTGCGTATTGTTTTGAATAATATTTAATTTAATGTTGATTGAGATTTTGCCATGTATCCTGAAGCTGGACGTTATAATACATCCAGTTCAAGCCCTTATAGGAGAGGGCTTCTTACAGCGATCCAGTTCGGGGAAACTAACAAGGCCTAGGCAACCAGAGCTAATGGATTGTAGTGAGCTACTGTTTAATATAAAACTAGTGGTCCCGTCCCGCAGTAGTCGAAATTCGACTATAATTAATTGAAATTATAAGTTTGAACATTAATATGGTTATAATATAAGACTATATTATACCTCTTCTATAATCACAGATTTCGCCAAGACTACACTATAGACAAATAATATTAAAGATAAACAATATTTAATCTATTCTCAATTTGACCAAAAACGTCAAGAACAAACTTTGACAATAATTATGTAGTATGCATGCGTGTGTGCGTCAAATACATGGTACCTAGTGTGTGTAATATTTTTTTTATTCATTTAATGTATCTTTTATGCATTATTTTTAAAAAATATGAGCATTGTGCACTCCTTGTCTATATTCTCTATAAGTGTGCGAAATTTCATACTCCTCCGTCCGCGCAATTTTCGTAAAAAGGGGTACAAAGTTTTTGCTTCACGTATTAATATATATATATATATATATATATAAAATAAAGAGCGACTGGTTGGTGCTATACCATGTTTCAACTCGATAAGCTGGTTCTGTTTCGGCGGAACTACCTGAAACAACAACAGCGTCAGCCGGTGTCCTGCTGTACATTTGGACAGGCAGCGATCCACTCACGATGCTCCCACACCAATGGGGCACATGGGATGGATATGTTGTGTATGGATATGATAGGATAGCCCCTGAGTTCTAAGCGAGTCCCGGCACTCCCACCCAAACGTCCAATCCTAAGCTGATATAGAATCCTAGAAGCCAGGAAGGAGGGACTACGTATGAGAATTTACGGATACTGGGCAGATGGGGGACCAGGCTGGGTATGGTTGGTATGTCGGATTTCAAAACGACTACTGACTGAACCCCATGGATTGATCTGTCTCATCGTCTAATTCTCGCCCGAGATGGAACTCGAGGCAACCAGCCTACTGTGCCTGAAACGCGATACATCGCTACCCGTTCGCTCATTCTAATGCGCCCACACATGGTGGTTCTGCTTGCAGCGGTACGCTAGAATATTGATAGCGGACCACGTGGCCTCGAGCCCTTCAGGTATTCCCATGACCTTCGCTGGAGGAGGACGTCTCTGATAAGAGTCGAAATCAAGCGAAAGACCCTTTCCAGTCCCCAGCTCGGCGGCGACGTAAGCCTGTACATGTTATATTCCCTTTGCCTGTAGAATTGAATGAGGCAAATAAAACAAAACTCTTTGGACTGACTCTAAAGCTTTTCAAGATTTCAAGCGTCTTGTAATATTATTGAACACAAGCTTTTTATGTTTATAGTACATAGGTACGGTACATAATTAGTAAAATATTGGACCTACACTATTCATTGAAAAGAAAAGCACACTGATACAAATCAATGATATTTATTAATTATGCCACACGATTGTGTTCTAATACTGCAAAGAGTGTTATGACTTCACTACGATTATACAAACATCTTTTACGTGAGTGTGAAAAATTACCTCCGAAAGCTTGTTCGCATTACAAATTCGCGGTTAAACAGGTAAACAATTTATGTCAATAAAGTGTTTCCTTACCTTTAACCAACATACGATAACAACCCGCATAACACATAATAAAATTTACGATATAATCTAAGTAACATAACTTAGTTTCTCCAAGGTTGAATTGTTGTTCAGTCTACTAATTCATAGACCTCCTCAAAGATTATTACTTCTCGCACTAAAACTTTCTATTTCACTGTAGATTTAACTTATTTAATTGGTTAAACTAACTACATATATTTGGTTTTAATGCTTATTTAAAATGTAAATTTGTTTAAGTATCTAATATTACTCAACGGCAAACGGAAAAAATTATAATTAAGCATCAGAATTTGTGTTTGAAGGTTAATTCTGATGATTGTAATGCTCAAATAAAATATCCAAATAAAAGGAAAAAATTACACAAGTTAACATATTTCAGAGTTTTAAACAACATAAATTTGAACCAGATCCTGAGCGAGTAAAAGAAATAATTTCGAAAAGCATTGAGGATGCCAAATGGGTAGTAAATAAAGTAAGTTAAAAAATAATAGTAATTTCTATCGTTATAATATCTATATTTGTTTTATATTTTAGTACTTAATATGTTGGTTAATTTTACACTGAAATGGTGCATTGCTTGAAAAATGAAAATATAAAATAAACACCCATAGCACACATTCTTTTCAGCAACATCATTTAATGGCTGATAAAGAAAGTCTCAAGCAATTCAGTTTAATGATTAATTATCTGCAATGGTATTATTGTGGTAAACAATTATTTCACATCTTTCTTATATAGATTTGTTTTTTTAATGTGTGATAAAATTCAATTTTTTTCAAAATATATACCTTTTTCAGTACAGCAACCAATAATGGATCTTCACAACTCAACATACAATAATAAAGTGCATTTAAAATATAGTTTTATACATGATATAAGAGTATTTTAAATGAAACAAAATGTTTGGTGAGAAAGTGGAAGATTATGAAATTTTGGAACATCTAGGCAAAGGTGGATTTGCACATGTTTATAGAGCAAAATGTCGAAACAGTGGATTGTTTGTTGCTATAAAAATGATAGACAAAGTGTTGATGGCAAGTTCTGGAATGATCAGTAGAGTGCGACAAGAAGTCACAATACATTCTCGACTAAAGCATCCTGCAATTTTAGAGCTTTACACCTTTTTTGAAGATTCACACTATGTTTATTTAGTTTTAGAGCTAGCACATAATGGTGAACTCGCAAAACACTTTAAACTTGGTACACGTGGGCTTGATGAAAAAGCAGCTGCAGATATATTCCGGCAAGTTCTTAGTGGTGTAATATACCTACACACTCATAATATAATTCATAGAGATTTGTCTTTAAATAATTTACTTTTAACTAAAGACTTAAAAGTCAAGATAGCTGATTTTGGCCTTGCCACACAACTAAACGGGCCAGATGAAAAACATGTAACAATGTGTGGAACACCTAATTATATTTCTCCAGAAGTTGCTTCCAGAGAGGTACATGGCCTTCCAGCTGATGTTTGGGGATTGGGCTGTATGTTATATACCTTATTAGTAGGAAGTCCTCCTTTCCACACTCAGCATATAAAAACTACCTTAAATAAAGTAATTAATGCTGATTATAAAATACCATCAGAGCTATCAAGGGAAGCACAAGATTTACTCCAAAAACTTCTATGCAAAGATCCGATAAAAAGAATAAGTTTAAAAGGTATAATGGAACATCCATTCTTAAATATGCTGTCTAAACAAGATGAATCAAGAGATTCTGGATTTCTTACCACTGTACACAGCACACAGCATAGTTCGAAACTTAAATATGATAGCAAATTAAAATTTGAGTATCTTGGTATGCCTCAATCTAGCAGCTCAACAATGGAAGAAAAAAGACCAGTATCATTCAATATTTTTAATGGAATGCAAGATCCTATACTATTAACACATTTTAGTGAAGGTGCCAGTAATCAGCCACCAAGTAATATTGCGAGAAATCTGTACGGTGAGGTTTTGCAGCACAAGAAGCAACATACAGTCTTGCCACATGTAATTGAAAATAACAATGATAAGGATAATGAATTCATGCATTTCAAAAATTTACATGTCAAATGCAAGTCTACTCAATATATGAGTTCCAAAAGCAATAGTGATGAAAATAAAGAAAATATTCCCAAAGCTTGCATTAATACAAATTCATTAAATGTCCCACCCTTATGTGCTGACCGATTACCAACAATATCTCATAGAACTCGAAATGCCATATTGAAAATAGAACCATTAGGAGTAACTGTAGAGTTTATAAAGAAAAAAGGAAAAAATAGAGAAGAAAAGATTGTAGAAGTTTGCAAAATCTCTAAAGATGGAATGAAAATTGTTATTTTTAAACCTGACACTGAAAAAACCAAAGATTATCCTCATGTGGAGCATGACCCTAACCCTGATGAAGTATTTTCGTATCATAATTTGCCACAAAAGCACTGGAAGAAATATCTATATGCTGCACGTTTTGTTGATCTTGTCAAAGCCAAAACTCCTAAAATAACACTATATTCTAAATTAGCCAAGTGTCAACTGATGGAAAATGGAACAGATTTAGAAGCATTCTTTTATACTGGGGAAAAGGTCACAAATACAGCTTCAGAAGGGTTGAAGATTATTGATAAAAATTTGAAAACATATTGTAATGCTGTGGGGGTTCAAGAATTAAAATCTATATTTGAACATTTTGAAGAATGTTCAGGTCGTATGAAGCGTGTACAAGAAACACTATCATGCCTATCTGATGAATGTTACCCGTTAATTATTGGTAGAAGGCCCACATATTCAATGGAAAACATTTCATCCCCACATCAAGGAAGAATTAACAGCAATCTTATGACACCAGTGATAAACATAGATTCATTTCACAGAGGTGCAAGTAGTTCTAATCATGCTTACAGTGATTACAACAGATAATAGACTATAGGCTATTTTGAAGAATACTGTATAGTATTGGCCTGTAAAATTGTAGTGACTCGATCTTATTATATGGATTTAATTATACTTTCCACGCATATTCATTTATTTTAAGTACATTTTACAACTTAGTTGATAGATTCGTTACTGGGCTTACTAGAAAGCTTGGCTATGCCCCTGAAATTGCTGTTATCTTCAGATGGACTGTATGCTCGTCTGTCTACACCGGCAATAAGAAAAGATAGTGTTCTGAGCTGATGTTACAATTACCTAATAAGAGCGATTTACATATGACTGATTTTAGATTTATCTCTGGTCGAAATTTCTTATCAATTTGAAGAATCTAGTTGGCATTAATAAAAAAACAATAAATACTTTTATTCTTCTTCTTCTTCTTCTCTGTCGTTTCCTCATTGCTGAGGGTCGTGAATAATAAAAATAGTATTATTAGATTAAAATAATAAAATATATATATTTAATTAAATATATTTAATAATACTATTTTAAAATATATATATTTTAAAATAGTATTATTACTATTTAAAAATAGTATTATTAAATAGTGATCTAATAAAAATACTTTTATTAGATCAATTTAAGAAACTATTTTAAATATTCGCTACTGCTATTTTTACTAATTAACAATTAATATTGTTGTTTGAAATGAAATAGGAACCGTTGCCTCCAAAATTTACCTGTGATACACTCATAGATAATAATATGTACCATAAAAAGTGTGGACTTTTTGGCGGGAACGCGAAGTTGTGTGATTTGTTTTATTTTGTCTATTTAGTGTTTATTCAGGTTTGAATGTGTAATAACGTGGCTTATTAACTGTTTAGTATCTGTGAAAGTGCACAAATGTGGGAAAATGAAACAAATCCGCTGAACATAACTTCTCGGGATCCTCCAAAAAGTCCACTGTAAAAGTCTCAGAAAATTAATTACCACCATTTTACTGATATTATATTTCATCCCATATCATCTTATTTCATACGATGTTTCATATGAATCAACTTCATTTTATTTCATAATATCGTTTTTAATTTAAAAAAGTTTTCATTAAAATTAAAATAAGACTTGACCTAAAAGTCTTAATTACCAGGTCATAAAATTCCTTAAAAAAAGAACAATATAAAGTAGAATTAAGTAGATGAACGAACGACATGTTAGTATATTTTTTTTATTGCTTATATGGATGGATGAACTCACAGCCCACCTGGTGTTAAGGGGTTACTGGAGCCCATAGACATCTACAACGTAAGTGCGCCACCCACCTCGAGATATAAGTTCTAAGATCTCAATATAGTTACAACGGCTACCCCACCCTTCGAACCGAAACGCATTACTGCTTCACGGCGGAAATAGGCGCGGTGGTGGTACCTACCCGTGCGGACTCCCAAGAGGTTTTACCATCAGTGATTATGCAAATTATAATTTTGCGGGTTTGATTTTTATTACACGATGTTATTCCTTCACCGTGGAAGTCAATCGTGAACATTTGTTGAGTACGTATTTCATTAGAAAAATTGGTACCCGCCTGCGGGATTCGAACACCGGTGCATCGCTACATACAAATGCACCGGACGTCTTATCCTTTAGGCCACAACGACTTCAAAACACTATGTAGTATGCCCAAAACACGTCATTACGGATCCTCCCAATCCATTAACGGTGCTTTTACGTTCCACAAGCACCGGTCACGGTCCTCGTCGAACCCGTCCGTTTCCGATCCGGTGGTAGATTCTGCGAAGTACTGTTCTTGCTAGGGCCGAGGTGAATCTGAATTAGCCTCTTAAAGCTATCAGCATTACTAATACATAATATAGTTTATTTACACTGTTTTATGATTAAACATGGAATATTTACAATATGCAGCTTACCAGAGAATTAAGCACATTAATAAACTTTTTAAATATATATATTTTTAATATGGCATCGCATTATTCGTAATATTAACTTCGCAAATTAATGGCTACCTTTTTATGTAAGAATAAGGCAAATATAAATTTAGTTTTAAAAAGACATGATTTATGTTAAGCTTTGCTTCTGTTGAAATAGTGTACATTTTTCCTGGACAACCCAATACGTCGAAACGAAATTAGCGTAAATCGTCAGCCGGCCACACAATGCATCTATCTCACTCATTCATTTTCATTCGCTCATCAATTCACGATACATGTTATGAGACAAATAAGCTAGTGATCTAGTGTGCTAAAACTGATACATTCGGAGCTAGTGGGAGTTAGTGATACATTCTATCGGTGTGAGTGATTTAAATCTCTTCTAATACTCAAGAGCTACACATCTTTAATGAGGTTGCAATTTAACCTTCACTTAAAGAGGGTAAAGGCTTTATAACTTCTTAATTGCGGTATAATTTGGAGAAGTGTTCAGCTTTAAACAGCAAATTAGAACTAGAAACTCACCAAAAAGTGCTAGCTTAGAAAGTATGAATGTAGCAGTTTTAAATGGAGATAAATGTGCAGAGTTGATTATATGTCACTTTTGGTGTTATCTTTGAAATCATAGCAGTTCTTATGATGGCATCACTCTAACTGATCACTTTTCGACGGACACTTTTTCATACATAGAGTGTGCTCCTTACCTTCCATATCCTCGCTCTAAATGTTTATTTTTCTATCTTTTTGTTTTAGCTATAATTCATTTTATTTAAATTGAATTTTAAAATCTACTACTTATTGTATAAAACATACAAATAAATTTTGAAGTGAAACTTCTTTATCGACGTAGGGAGAAAAAAAGTATGTAATGTTTTTCGGTTACGCGCCATCTTAATTTCTTCCGTTACGCGCCATATTTAGTTTGTTATCAACAGATATCGCTGTACCTAAATTCAACAATTCCTGAATCGCGGTGACGAGATGTTACACAGTTGATAGAGTTTCTCGTATTTCTCTTGCTAAATCATATCTACCTGGCGTCGGGATACCGTGGTTCTCCCGGGGTGCGGCTGCTCCATTGCACTGCGGAATGATTGACCCTTGCGATTATTTTCATTTTTTATAAGTTTCACTTCTACCGTGTGTGACTTGCACACACACACACATTTTTTTTTCTATCTTTCATCTTACTTTACAACTTCAACTCATAGTGCTCATTCCTGCATATATAGATAAGACAATGCTTAAAAATACTCTATTCTTGGCTCCGAAATACGGTCGAGCCTTTCCGCAATACGTAAGTACACTTGAGAGCTTTATAGAAAGAGCCCGTAAGGGTTGCTGCTGTTACCATAAACATCAATGGAACGCTAGGTTGATAAAACTGTGGATCTTTCCGACCAAAATTCATGATTTTCTCCAGAACCCGAGCGGGTATTGTGACAATTTGGAATGGTCCTGAGAAGGCGATAAAAGGATTCCCACGCCGAATCATCTTTTTCATTGTTATTATTGTGTTTAATAAATTTCAGTGGTTTTACTTTTAGCATAATATGTTTATGTGCGGCAAATAAATATCGTTGTCGCTTCCGTCATCAACAGAGATCGGAGTAGGTAGATTGATTTAAGGTCGTTGACGTCAAACGTAAAGGATAATATGGATATGCCTCCAAAATACCGGAACTTCATATTTATTGTGATATTTGTTCCGGAATTTTGAAATTTGCATGAATCTGTGTTTAAGGTGAAAAATGTATTAAAAATATTAATCTACGCTGCCAGTGCTAGCTAATGGTGAAAGAAATCAATACCTATTTTATTTTATACAAAAACACCTTGGAATAACTACACCGTATTTTGTCCCTTTCTGTTGAATTAGAAATGACGCTTGTCAGTACGAGACAAAACTTAGACAGGGTTTTTTGTTACTTTACCTCATGTTCATCTATGTTTACAACGAATCGACCGCACGCAACGACCAATCAGTAGCAAGAATCCTGTAAGACTCATTGGGTGTTTGTTAGAAAAAACGATGCGCGCGCGCTGTGTTCCAGGTTCGTAGAGTGCGCTCCCAATTTGTGAAATTCCTGTGCTGTGTGAATAATAATCTCACCCTCGCTTGTTTACTGATTTCTGGTACCTTCTTAAAACGACGAATTTGGCATGTATCTACGGACATCGATTTCTACTTCAAGTTATTTTAGTTCAGGTAAGCTTTAATAATTTTCTTATGTATGTATGTTTTAGGCATTTTTTTGAAGCATAATGTTAACATTTTTAAATATAGAAATTGGATCCGATGAGGGTTAAAAATAATTTATTTATGTTTTTGTTTAATTAAAAATAATTGTTGATTGTATTAATAATAAACGATTTTGTTAGCACAGATTTATTTTATTTTATTCCATAGTTCAAATCACGGAACCTTTTCCGGTACTTCCCGCACATTATGGATAAAATGGCAAGCATAGATTATACACTTAATATATTAGAGATGGCAAGTCCATGTCATAATATCTTGACGCAAGCTTAAAAAATCAATCTTTGAATCTACTTATCCTACTCCGATCACTAGTCATCATTTTTGTTTTGGTTTGGTTAGTCATAATCCCCATTTCCTGGCTAATGAAATTAAATAAACATAATTTTAGTAGTAATGGCTCTTCCATAGATGTGTCACCAACTGTTAATCTACCTTCAGCGCTTTACACTCTTGCATTCGACTTTTGGCGGGAACTCCAAAAAGAGCGCGCGTACAATTTGAAAATTTTTTCATTTTTATTTCAATTTTGTTATTTTTTCATAAAAATACTGTGTAAATAGTTGAATTTATTAGTGGTGACCCTTAGAAATGGAGGGTAACGAGGGGGGCGGGGATAACCCGCCCACCTCAAATAAACGTCCTCGCGTTGAGGATCGTGGTGGTGACCCCAAGGTGGACTTTGGCGTTGGCGGAGGCGGTGAGCGTAATGACTCTTACTTGCCTTTTTTTAAACCAAACTATAAAAGACTTTATCCAGAGAACTCTGCTAATACTGAGTTTAAAGTATTTGTCGAAGCAACTAATAAGGACAGACTGGGCAACAAGAGCCCTATTTACTTAAACCACGTTTTTGCAACGGAAATTAAAGGTGTGACGGCAATTCAAAGAGTGAATGCCAATAAAATAGCAGTTATTTTTAAACAATATAACACAGCAAATAACTTTATTAAGAATTCGTCTTTCTTAGAAAAATATGACATGAGAGCTTTCATTCCTGCTGCGCAGATTGAAAAGACTGGAATAATAAGATTCGTTCCAGCTAACATTTCTAATAAAGAGTTGTACAGTAGGCTATCGTCAATATATGAAATTATTGCTATCAGAAGATTTACAAAGAAAGTAGGACATGAGCATGTTCCTTTACAAACTGTAAGCATTACTTTCTTATCTAATATTCTACCAGACAATGTTCAATACGACTTATTCTCTTATAGAGTTTTTGAATATATACCACCATTGCAACAATGTTTCAAATGTTTCAAGTTTAACCACTCAGCTAAAATATGTAACAGTAAACAAAAATGTTCTATTTGTGGAGGTGAGCACTTATATAAGGAATGTGACAAGCCCACTGAAATTTGTTGTACAAATTGCAGCGGACCTCATCTTGCCATTTCAAAAGTATGTCCAATTAAAATGAAGAAAATTATGGAAAAGAAATCTAAAATTACTTATGCAAGTGCTACCTCAACCAAGCAAGTAAATAACAATGACTTTCCTCCACTTCCAACATCAAAAACACCTATATATAATACTGTAAATAAATCTGTATATAACTCTGTAAATAAGCCTCTATATAATTCTGTAAATAAGCCTGTAAATACACATGTAGATAATGTAAATAAACAACAAGATTTATTGCCTTTAGAAAATATTAAAAATCAAATTGTCTCCAACAATGATGTACTTATGGCCCTTGTACAGACATTGGTGGAGCTAGGCAATAAGGGTGATAATTCACCTACTACAGTGAAAACAATTAAGGATATCTTAATTAAAAATCTAAAATAATGGATCTAGGTCCTTCACAGTCTAAGATACGTATTGCTCAGTATAATATTCAAAGTGCCAATAGTAAAAAACCCTTGCTCATTCAATTCTTGAAACAACAAAACATTGATATATGTCTACTTAATGAAACCTGGTTCAAAGATAACAAATTTAAAATATCAGGTTACAATATTTATAACAGAAATTCAAACAATAGTCATAATGGTGTGGCAATATTAATTAAACCATACCTCAAATACAATATTATTAACACTACATTCTATGAGGACATTCAAACTGCTGCTCTGTCTTTATCAACAGTAAGTGGTAGTTTGACTGTTCTTTGTGTTTATTGTCCACCTACTAGTCGTCATATCAGACTAAATAGATTACAGAGTATAATTTATAATCTTCCAAAACCAATATTTGTAAGTGGTGACTTTAATGCTCATCATATAGCTTTTGGTTGTTTATCTAGTAAGAGTCGAGGTCACAGCTTATTTAATATTATTGACAACTTAGATTTATGCATTTTGAATGATGGCAGATTTACAACTGTCAACTATCCTAGACGAAATCCTTCTGCTATTGATGTTAGCTTCGTCAGTGCGAGTCTTGCATCTATGTGTGAGTGGTCTGTCCATCATGATGCCATGGGAAGTTATCATTACCCTACAATAACAGAAATATCCTTAATTATTGATAAATATCACATTGGTTCGCCAGTAGACAGATTTTTATATAAAAAGGCAGATTGGACTAAATACAACACTCTTTCCAGAACAGTTTTCAATAATTTTATCCTAAATTCAAATGACCCTATATTAACTTATAGTGCTTTCTGTTCTTGTTTGGATACGTTAAAAACTATGACAATTCCTAAACTTACAAAATCAAATAGTTTCAAAAGCCGTTTGCCAACACCCTGGTGGAATGATATTTGTGAACAAAGTGTCATTGCATCTTATAATGCTCTCAAATTATATAGAAATGTACCATCCATAGAGAATTATATTAACTATAAAAGAAAGGATGCACAGAAAAAAAGAACAATAGCAGAGCAGAAAAAAATTGGTTGGAATAATCTAACTAATACTTTCAGTAGAACAACACCCATTAGTAAGATTTGGAATTTACTTAAAATGTTTAAAGGTGTTAAAACTGGCAATAAGTCATATAGAGATGAATTCATTCCCTCATTTTTGGATAACTTAACAGACAATAGTAATTTAATTCAGACCAGTAACTTGAATATTTATTTTAATTTAAACAATGACAATCAAAATTCAAAATTTTTGGTTGAACCCTTTACATGGTCAGAATTTACAATAAGTTTACAATCTAGACGTAATACAACACCAGGTATGGATGACTACCCTTACCTATTGATTAAAAATCTGGATGAATCAGCTCAAAAATTATTTCTAGATATCCTCAATTTACTTTGGCTTAACAACTATATTCCACAGGCATGGAAAACACAGTGTGTTATTCCGATACTCAAACCAGACAAGGCACCAGAACTTGCTAGCTCATATAGACCAATTTCTTTATCTTCATGTCTTGGCAAAATTTTTGAAACAATGTTAAAAGTTCGTCTTGACTGGTATGTTGAAGCTAATCACATCATTCCTGATGTCCAATATGGCTTTAGGCGAGGGCGAAGCTGTGCTGATAGTTTCATCTCTTTAATATCTGATCTGAAACATGGGAAGGAAAAAAATTTACATACTGTTTGTATATTCCTTGATGTTCAAGGTGCCTTTGACAGTATAGATCCTGGTATACTTGTGAAAGTTATGTCAGGGCTAGGAATACCCGGACAACTCTGCAAATGGATATATAACTTCTTGAATGAAAGGACAGTATATGTAAAATACAATAATATGCTATATGGTCCAAAATCTGCCTCGAAAGGCACAATGCAAGGTGCTACTTTATCTCCATTATTGTATAATATATACACTAGTCAAATCTGCAACTTTATAGATAATGTAAATAATAATGTAAATATTCTACAATTTGCTGATGACATCGTTTTGTATAGTAGTAACTATAATTTACAAGTAGCAATAGACAGTATTAATGTAGCTTTATCCCAATTGTTCTATTATTACAATGATATTCTACATTTAAAAATTAATCCATCCAAGAGCAATGTAATGATATTCAGCAAGGATACACCAATCTATAATGTCATTTATAATGGTGAAATTATAAATAAGGTTACCAGCAAAAAATTTTTGGGAATAATAATAGATCAGAAATTAAATTTTGAATCACATATTAATCATATTTCAAAAAATGCTTTAAGAGGTCTTAATGTTATGAAATGTCTTGCTGGAGTATCATGGGGTGCAGACCCCAAAATACTGTCTTTAATATACAAATCGATAGTCAGAAGTCATTTTGATTATAGCTCTCTAGCTTATTTGAATAGCCCACATGCAAATAAACTTGATATATTACAGAACAGAGCTTTGAGAATAATATCTGGTGCAATGTGCTCAACTCCCATAAGGGCCATGGAAGTTGAGACAAAAGTTATGCCATTAATCTTGAGAAGACTCTTACTTGCACACAGATACTGTCTCAAATTGTTATCTTCTAATAATATGCAAATAGTTAAAAAAATTGCACCATACCTAGACATCACCCCTCCTTCATTATTAACTGGAATAACCCTTCTTAACAAATATACACCACCGTTGTCCATAATATATCTGGAAATAGATAATAAGTATAAAAAGATCAGTAAACAGTCCCTTTGGCCATGTTACTCTAATAGTTATCACTCCATTTCATATCCAATAAATATAATCCCGAGTACAATTAATAGCAATTCTGATATGATTCAGTTCTTGTCACAAAACTATACATATTACACTATATATACTGATGGCAGCAAAGGGAATAACTATGTGCATGCAGCATTTTATGATTCAAAGGCTAGGTTTTCTCAAAGCTTTGTTTTGAATGAATCTTGTTCCATTTTTACTGCAGAGGCTTATGCTGTTTATCAAGCCTTACTGCGAATTACTGTGGTTAATAGCTGTACAAACTTTTTAATAATAACTGATTCTTTAAGCCTGCTAGAGAGTTTAAGTAATATATCTGTAAATTATAAAACTAATTACGTCTTGTATATTATAAAAGAGCTTTTGTATAAATATCATCATAAGAATGTAAATATAGCATTTATGTGGGTTCCTTCACATAGAGGCATAACGGGCAACGAAAAAGCTGACAAAGCTGCACGTGAGGCTATAAACAGTATTGACGTTACAGACTCATTACTCGTACCTTTCACTGACTATTTTCTAAATATTAAAGAAAATATTTACACTCTGTGGACGGAATTGTGGAAGAAAGATCAGGAAAACAAGGGAAAGTGGTATGGAAGTATCCAAGATAACCTGCCTGTTAAACCATGGTATGACAAATTGAAAACTAGTGAAAGTCGAGATTTCATCACAACAATAAACAGATTGAGATTTGGCCATAATACTGCGCCGTCACACCTAGCAAGACTTGGCATTGTTTCAAATAACCAATGTATACACTGTCAAGCAGAAGAAGGGACGATCCATCACATTATTTTCGATTGCCAAAGTTTCATAATTCAAAGACTTGTGCTGGCTAGTGAACTTAGTGATACCAATGCATTTAAGTGTGTCTCTTCCTCCCGCCCGCCGCCACTTAACTTTTTACTAAAAGATCCAACATCCTATAAACCAATTTATAATTACATAAAAAATACAATTCAAACAATTTAAATGACAAAATTTAGTGAAGTGAAGTGTAGTGACCCCAAAGCAATGAACATTTTCCAAATAAGATATGACCTAAAGGTCTCTGTCACCAGGTCATAAAATTAAAAAAAAAAAAAAAAAAAAACTCTTGCATTCACATTTGATATATTTTAATTCTAATGCTTGAACTCTAGGTATTATTTATTTTAGCATCTCAAAATTAAATCATAATTGATTACTCTTTTTCGAAAACTACCCCGTAACTGTAATATAGAAAATAACGTACTAAAAACTACCATCTTAAAATTTAACTGAGCATATTGCAGATCGGCTAAATAATTAATTCAGACTAATTTAGAGGCTATTGCAGTCGTGCATAGACAAGTTATTTGCTCTCGATCGACTAAGGAATGTAACTACGTGTGTTTTGTTTATGACGAAAATCCTACAATTTGGTGAAATCCTCCGATAAAACTAAACAAATACACTTATTTAGTCCAAGAACTAGTTAGCAAGGGTTGAGACTTTGCGCGGCTATAAGTAATTCGCAAAGTTGATTAAGTTGATTAATTTACTGAGTTTTGCTGTTCAGTTATAGTCAATTGCAAGTAAATCACTCGTTTACACCAAACTAGTTTTACTGTCAGTCAAGACACGGTGGCAACATTGGACTATTGTGGCAACACTTTCTCCATCCTTTGTCACGATGCCACCGAAGAAGCAACCCGAGAAATCCGGTATTTATAATTAAATAAAGCATTATTTGTAGACAAGGTTTAAAAAAATACAATTTCTATTAAAGCACAAATGTAAATAACCCTTAAAAATAAACTCGCAACAACTTGAATTCAGTAAAAACGCTGTGAAGGAACGTGTGTTAGTAACCACCTTACGTTAGCCACGCGGTATCTGTGTTGTGACTTGTGTATCACTTTTAACTCTATTGAGAAAACAATCGTAGTATCAATAGATGAATGAATTCTTTTTGCTTCAGTTAAAGTTCGTTAGAATACATCGTTTTTGCGAGTGTGTTTAATTATTCTAAAATCTAAATTTTCGATCATTGAGGTTATGAGTATCTGTCACTTATAGGGTCCTCCGGGTCCAAACCCGCGGAAAAGAAACCGGCAACAGCCAAAACACCGGCTGCAGCTCCTAAGGCTGCGGCAGCTCCTGCAGCTTCTGCAAGCTCTACTAAACCTGCGTCAGCCAAAACACCGGCACCTGCCCCGAAAGCAGCTGCGCCTGCCCCGAAACCAGCTGCGCCTGCCCCGAAACCAGCTGCGCCTGCCCCGAAAGCAGCCTCTGCCCCGAAAGCAGCTGCCTCTGCCCCCAAACCTGCAGCCCCTGCTCCCAAACCTGCAGCTGCAAAACCCGCAGCCGCTAAACCAGCAGCCGCAAAACCTGCAGCCGCAAAGCCTGCAGCCGCCAAACCTGCTGCCGCAAAGCCTGCTGCTGCTGCTGCTGCTGCACCCACATCTAAACCTGCTGAAAAGAAAACTGCATCAGCTCCCACTGCAAAACCTGGCTCTGCTAAAGCAGCAGCATTGAAGGCTAAGTCTAGTGCTAAACCTTCAGCTAAGAAGGCTGCGGCAACAGCAGCCAAAACTGCCAAACCCAAGCCAGCAGTTTCCAAATTGAAGATTGCACCGAAGCCCAAAAAGACTGGGATTAAGGGACAAAAAAAAGTAGTGAAACCTGTTACTAAAGCACTTAAGGCTCAGAGGAAGGCAAGTATTTGAAAATCTAAATAGATATAATTATTTTAACAACTTCAGATAGGCAGATAAACCCAACTTGTGTTAAGTGATTACTGAAAGCTTCCTATTTAATATCAATTCTCACCATGATATATGATGTTCTATAACTAAATGCTAGGGCCAGATTTTCTATTTAAGCTGCCTTTGTAGGCAAATAGGTATACGGCTCATCTGACAGTGAGTGGGCACTGTTGCTTATGGATGAGAAGTTCTTGGTTATTTTTCAGTCATGCTCTAAGGATACCTGCAGTGAAAGATGGTATGGTGCTCTTCGAGGTTGAAACTAGTCAGTCATTCTATAAAATTCAAAACTTATTTAATAAAATGAAATAGAAGATGTGAGAGAAGAAATATACTATTTTAGAATAATATAATGTACTATAAGCTTAAGTAACCCAAAATACTTTGTTTTTTATGTTAAAACTCACTTTGCAGGTTGTAAAAGGTGAACATGGGAAGAGAGTACGGAAAATTCGCAACTCTGTGCATTTCCGCAGACCCAAGACGTTTGAACCTCCTAGGCACCCTAAATACCCAAGGAAGTCTCTGCCTAAGAGAAATCGGTTAGTACCTAATTTTTGAAATATGTTTCTGTAAAATAAATGTAATTTGTTGTAGTGTATTAAAAATTGAAGATGGAATTCTGTAAAAATGTATATATACATCTATATATGTATATAATTTGTTAAGAGGAGTAGTACTGAGTTAGCCTTTTGTCTATGTTTCTGGGTGTAGTGACTTATTTTCTAATTTTTTTTAATTGTTATGTAGTGATCTGTTTCAATTAACAATGAGCTATTCCTTTGTCTGTTTTTTTGTTCTTATTAACAGTATAAATAGTGTCCGGTGTCCAGTGACATCTTAATCTTTTATTGTAAGATTTATTATCTAATTCCTAAGGTAGGTATACTGTGCCTCCTTTGTCTAGTAAACTGCACTGCTCCTGTGCCTCCTAGGCCCGACGCCCATTTATTGGCGTGTGTCAATAACTTGACTGGCTGACATGCTGTAAACTACTATTTCCTCTTTCACTGTGTGGAAATTTAGGTCCATTTATATATCTTGTTGCTTATGTAATGCAGTATTCTTAGCATTGTTCTTATAGTTTTATTTTGAAACCTTTCAAAGATCTTGATGTTGCTATTGCTGGAAGTTCCCCAAAGCTGTATGCCATATGTCCATATTGGCTTTAAGATGGTAAATTAAAAATTTACTTGTGGGCGAAAGTTGGGCTTTCTCTCCAGTCAACCAGTACATACTTCTTATGTCTAATTGTTTTCGCTTAGATCAGATGTGCTTTTGCCATGTCAGTCTTTGATCCAGATGAATGCCAAGATATTTTGCATCTTCTGCTTGTATTGTTTTCATTATATAAGCTTACAGATGAGCAGGTTTGTTTCCTGACGCTAAATGTAACAAGGAATGATTTCCCTTGATTTACTTTAACTAGGCTCTTAATAAACCATTTCTAGGTCCATTCCAAAGGTCATCTAAATGTGCTTGCAAGTTTTCAGAAACAGTGGTAGGTTTGTTATGAACAGATATTATAGCTTTACATCTGCATGTGGCAATTAGTGTTTCTGTTGGTTGGTAAATTTGCTATATAGATGAGGTACAGAACAGGTCTGAGTATGATGCCTTGTTGCACCAGAATTAATCTCATGCATCTGTGATGATATGACTTAATAAAAATTGCATAATAACTGTGTGGCAAAAAAAATTTAAACTTCGACATTCGATTGTGCCACACCTTGTGAAACGCCTACTCGATATTGACAAAGGCAGCTGAGCATTTCTGTTTGTTTTCAAGTGTCTCACTTATGACATCCACAAGGCAATTAATCTGTTCAATTACTCAATGCTTTTCACAAAAGCCAAACTGATGTGCAAGAAGATGCTGCACTCAGCAGATGCTCATTCTATTAAGAATAGCTTTTTCCAAAATTTTACCACTTACTGGAAGATGGCTTATTGGCCTATAAGAACCTACACTGTGAGGTGGTTTTCCATGCTTTGCATTTGCATACCACACCACTTGGGCTATTTTCCATTGGCAAGGAAAGCACTCCAGTCTAATGCATGCATTAAGATGATAGCCATGAGTGGTATGCCTTTTTTAGGAAAATGTTTAAACATAGTTGCATTGATTTCATCATAATCTTGTGATTTTCCCTCTTTCAGGCTCTTAATTTCATTAGTTACTATCATCAGGTTTGTGTATATTAGCAGTAGGCACATCTACATTAGAGAAATACAATAGTTCAAAACTTCATCATTGTGCGTTAAGTATAATCCTGGGAAAGGCTGTAACACTAATTTGAAGTGTTCTGTGAAAGTTGAGGCATCCTTGAGATCAGATCACATCTTGTCCTGCTTCCAGTAAGTGTTCTAATAGGTGGTACATGCGTTTTTATTTTTCTAGTAGCTTTCCACAGAGGATAGTTGGGTGTCTGGAGGTGCCTTTAAATTTCTTAAGAATGATTATAGTTTGTCTTCGTTCATTGCCTTAGGTATTTTAATTCCTCAGCCCTATTAAAAGCTGTCTTATCAGCAGGATAGCCAGTGCTATGTCATATTTTGTGCAGATTCTGTCTCCTAGCTACCATATTTTTGATGTGTTTAGGGGGTAATGGTGAAAAAAAACTGGGAATCTCCTTGCTGCCGTAGATCTGCGCAGTGCCTCATGAATAAGTTGCATTAGGTTTTTTACAGCATTCTCAACATCTTCAGTGGATTTCAAAGGGATGTTTTAATTTACATTATTATTGATGTACCCTTGGTAGGTTTCCCAATTGGTATTCTTGTTATATGGCTTAGGTGGGTGTTCATTCAATAAAGTAGAGTTTATGTTAAGAATCACTGCAGTGTGATCAGAGTATAGATCAGTATCGGATTCGACGCTCAGCTGTGCCTGGGGCATATTCTTGGTGATAAAGAAGTTCAGTAAATCTGACTTGTCTTTCGAACAGTCGGCCAGTAGATTGGCTCACCTTGAGACAAGCAATATAAAGAATGTTGTTTATAAGTAGTATATAGTTGTCTGGAATTGCTACCTGCCTTGTGGTAGAGTCAACCTTGAGCTCCAGTAGTTGTGTTTAGCGTTAACAAAATTAGTGTATTAAAAAACACTAATATTAATATTTCTTATTTTTTCTAATAATGCAATGAGTTATACAGGAACAAAAGAGCGCTCTGCATATTTGTATCCACGCATTGATTTTATTTATGTAATAGTTATCATTGGTCAGTTATTTAACAAAGTTAATATATTAATAAACACTAATATTAATATTTTTCTTCTACTACTTAGTGCAACCAAACTTAGTAACATAAAATAATTAGTCTAAAAAGAACTTATTACTTTCTTTATTGTATTTAACTTAATCTAGGTAATATTGCAATCAGTTACACTGCAACAAAAGTGTTTGTGCTCCATATTTCTATCCACCCATTGATTTTATTTATGTAACAGTGTTTTAGTAAAAGTTTTCTTTATGTTGTAGCAACCCAAAACCATTACAATATACTAAATAGCCTTTCACCCCCTTGATATGGAGTAAGACAATATTTCATACCATGTACAAACATAAAACAGTGCAGAGTAGCTAGTATCCATAGCCTATAATTGTCAGGAGTTCAAAGGGCTTTTTAACATATGGTTTGGTTAATTTTTCAGAACTCAGGCATAAATATAGAAATAATTTATCTTTATCCTGTAGTATCCCTAATAAGAATTTATTTTTTTCTTTATATAGCTCAAATTGTTTTCCCTGTCACATTAAGGAAGACTGAATTTATAGTAATATTAATCTTGAAAACTTGTAATTGCTATTATGAAAATAGTCAATCTTTTAATATAAATTATATAAATCTCTGATACAAGGTTATGTTCATAAAATTAATCAAGACGAGTTTTTCAATTTTATTGATTTATTATAAAAACGATTGTGTAGGCTATTGTCATTGCTGCAGTTAGTATTTAACTAGAACTTTATCGCTTTTCACAGCATGGATGCCTACAACATCATTAAATTCCCTCTCACGTCTGAAGCAGCAATGAAGAAGATTGAAGATAACAACACCTTGGTCTTTATTGTTCACACAAGTGCAAACAAGCACCATATCAAGGCTGCAGTCAAGAAACTCTATGATATAAATGTTGCTAAAGTCAACACACTCATCAGGTTTGTAAGATGACTTCTATTTTATATTTTTGTTAAGGCAAATTGTTCAATCCTAGTTTTGTTAAACTTATTGAAATGATGATAATCTAGTGGGAATCTCATTGATTGAGGATGAAATAAAAATTGCACATCTCTGATTGTTTTCAGGAAATCTTTTCAAATATGCTTTGAGAGTTTACAGTTTTAATTATTTATAATTCTTACTTTCAGGCCTGATGGTAAGAAGAAAGCGTACGTACGACTCGCTAGAGATTATGACGCATTGGACGTTGCCAACAAAATTGGCATCATATAAACTGTTCCATATTTTCTAAGAATAAAAATTTACAAAAATAAACTTGTTTGATTAAAAACTTTATATATACATTTTATATATGGTAAACATATTAATTATAAATAATAATAGGTTCACAATCCGGCCATAAAGAATTTAAAAATCTTGAAAATTTGTAAATACTACTTGACGTGCACAGGACTGCCCAGCCATCCCGCTACACCAGTCTAAATCACAAATATCGCCCTCTCCTTAATGTGGCTCTTCCAATTTAAGGATGGTGGAGGAATACGATGTTCATAAAATTCTTTTTACTCGCTGGTGCAATTCTAAGAGGAATTTGGAATGATTCAATATTATTCGGAAAAATTCAATATTATTCGTATTACGTCTACCCTAGGATCTTTGATACAATTGTTTAAAAGTTGTTTATTGATCGAGTTTTTATTGTAATATGTACGATGTAATGTGGGAAGCTCCCTGGCTAGGTGGCGCGATGTGGAGAGCTGAACACAGCTCAGTGGTGGTGTAAATTGGGTAAGGCCTATGTCCAGTTGTGGACGACTGGGCTCGTGACATGTAACAATTATATATCATAAACTAAGTTAACTAAAAACTGAATTATAAAATTGTGTTTTGAAATTCAAACTTCCGTGAGTTAATATTGAAAGTTAAAAAATGTCAATGCAGAGCCACCATGTATGCTGAGGTGCACACCAAGTTTATCGTCCCACAACAATAGCTTGACCAAAATTTACAGTTCTTGCGAGATCACAACGCATGTGAGCATAAATACCCTTATATGAGTACGAAAGATTGATATATGAATAGAAGAAGGCCCTACGCCACCTTCGCTTTTGCAGATAAATATTTTCATTATCTAATTATTTTTTATTACTCAAACGGGTGGCAGAGTTCGCCGTCCACCTGGGGTTATGTGATACCGGAGCCCATAGCCATCAACGCTAAATGCCGCCACCCACCTGAGTCTCCGTTTTTACAGTGTAATAGCTGCCCCGCCCTTCAAACCGAGAAACATGGCTACTTTAAGGCAGAAATAGATAGGGTATATACCCGTGCGGACTCAAGACCTACCCAGTAAAATTTCTATATTTAGAGCATGAAATAAAAAAATCTAAAATTGATGTACAATGGACGTTTTTCATTGGCCTGGGAATTGTATTTGCCAGTATATTCATGAATCGTCCGGTTGCCGCACAGCGAGGTTGCCTGACTGGCCGTCACCTTGAGTTGCTGACCTGTTGTTGCGTCACGTCAATAATACATACTAAAATGGAGGGCGACGTGTTTTTTCCGCAATTTCGTATTCTTTATCTACCTTTGCTACACTAAAACGTTTTTCATTAGTATCGGAGTTAATGTTCCAGATTAATATGTTTATTCAACAATCGAAAATAATTTTACTTAATGTGTGATAAGATAGGAGTGATATAAAAAAATACAAGGTTGAATGACATTCAATTGTATTTATTAACAAAAAGTTAAATAGTAATTATAGTCTTCTTCTATATCGTTCCCTCACTACTTAGGATCGCGACCACATGCGACGTACTTCCAATGCGCCCGATCATGGGTGGCATGGACTGCATGGTACAGACTACCACCGAGTGCTTCTCTTGCTAGATCTGACCATCTGGCTGGTGTTCTGCCCACGGCGCGCTTGCCTTCTATTCATCATCATCATCATCATCAGCCTTTATCTGCCCACTGCTGGACATAGGCCTTTCCCAATGCCTTCCACATAATGCGGTCCTCCGCCTTCCGCATCCAACGACTTGCCGCCGTGCGCACTAAGTCGTCAGTCCACCTGGTTGGAGGACGCCCCACGCTATTCTATTCTATGCCTTCTATTCGACCCGTAATTATGAGCTTCTCTAATTCATGTTTGGGAGACCGCATGATGTGTCCGAAGAAACTCAACACGTTCCCGGCAGATGGAAGAGAGCCTTTTTCGGATGTCTAGCTGCCTCAGAATGAACTCGTTTGTTCGCATGGCAGTCCACGGTATTCGCAGCATCCTCCGCCACACCCACATTTCAAAGGCATCGATCTTTTTGATATCCCGGCTTTTTATGCACCATGTCTCCGCCCCATAGAGGAATATGGGAAAGATCAGTGCCCGCACCAAGTAATTATAGTAGATGTGAGTAATTATTTAGGATACCGTGAAATATAATTTGTTTCACAAATTACGAAATTTATTTATTAAGCACACAAGTCGTGCTATAATGCAGAAGGTGCATTTATCTCAGTCCGTCAACAGCTGGGCTAAATAAAAAAGTCAACCTGAAAACCAATCTAACTTAAGTCTGTCACATGTTGCTAATCATTCCGCAACGTAGTCGCACGCAACCGCAACGCAACCATAGCGCTTAAACTCAAATGTTTTCGTCATATGTTTTGGCTTCAAATGACGTCGTACTGCGTGCGTGTATGCAAACTTCAAGTTTCGTTTAAGTGAATCTTGTAAAGTTTGTGCGGCAATCTCGAAAATTAAAAGTTTGTCCAGTTCCTTGATTGTTATAACAAAAAGCAAAAAAATACACGCTAAAGCTGAAATCGGATTTATTGGATGAGAAAAAAATACTCAAATTTTCCATTAAAATGTTGATGAAATGCATGAACAAAAGGATGGGATTTGTTATGGGATTGACATCTGGAACAAATATATATACATATACATATATATTTATTCAGTTTGAAGTCGTACTTAATTGTTTCTTCATTTTTGATTTTTCTTGTATATTGCTAAAAAATAAAGCTGCTTAATTGAAACAAGTATTAATTTATTTAAAATTAACAATCAATAAAAAAACTACAAATAAAGTTTTGTGTTCTAGGCGTTGTTGAGTATATTTGAATATAAAATAATTTAATATTTTCCTTTAGCACTCTCGGTCTACAGCTAACGCTGGCTGTACACGCGCCTCTCGTCTCGTAGAGGCTCGATACGAGACCAAACGATGTCCACACTCGTATCAATTGAACTTCGGATGCCAGTTGCGAAAGACCTAGAAGAAACTGACGCAGTTGGCGGCGGTCTCAAATACTAAGTGTATTATCTATGGTTGGCGGACAAATAATAAAGAGTGTGTACAGGCGCGCTCTCGATTTCATCGCGAGACTCCTCAATTCAACGCTTCCGAGAGCGAACGAGAGCCACGAGTTGAGACGAGGGTGCCATGTACACACTAGTTCTCGGCCTGTTTCATGGTGTCGCAACGAGCGTGTACAGCCAGCGTAAAACTTTCATGGATTTCAACACCTGAGGTGTCTTTAGTTTCGTCTCAGTTGTAGAGGTGACATAGGGTAAATAATTTTAATATGATGTCCGCATATTTATAATCGAATTGAAAAGGATGAAATCAAATAAACGATAAAAAAAAACTAATTAAATGCGAAAAATCTTAAAACATGAAATACTCGTCGTCGTGGCCTAAAGGATAAGACGTCCGGTGCATTCGTGTGAAGGTATAACATCGTGTAATAAAAATCAAACCCGCAAAATTATAATTTGCGTAATTACTGGTGGTAGGACCTCTTGTGAGTCCGCACGGGTAAGTACCACCGCCCCGCCTATTTCTGCCGTGAAGCAGTAATGCGTTTCGGTTTGAAGGGTGGGGCAGCCGTTGTAACTATACTGAGACCTTAGAACTTATATCTCAAGGTGGGTGGCGCATTTACGTTGTAGATGTCTGGGCTCCAGTAACCACTTAATATGAGGTGGGCTGTGAGCTCGTCCACCCATCTAAGCAATAAAAAAAAAACTAATATAATGTTTACTTAATTAAATGTTAGTAAAAGAATTCCAAGTAGGGACAAGCATACAAATATAACATGTGTGTAATTTAAACGTAGGTATATGGATTTTTATTCCGTTAGATATTTTTCTTTTTTTACAGTTTATTTTATTAACAAATAAATTTTGTATAATTGAAATTAGCCAGTATAAAAAGAATTAAATTGCGCCTTTTGAATAATACTCTATATATGTAGAGCCCAACTATTCCCAACTATCCACATTTTTTCGGGTCAAGACTCCAAGATAAGTAAATATTTGAATTGCTAAAGAGATGACGCAACAAAAAAAACTAGCGGTAAACTCCGTCGCCGTGTAGCCCTCCTGTACTTATTCATTCTCGTCTCATCGTATAACTTATAAAATTAAAATACGCACCTTTTTATAATGAAACCCCCTGTTCGATTTTTTATTTTATTTAAGCTAATGTTATTGTTTATGGAACGCATTTTAATCTTTTCTCTTTCGAGTCAATGTTCCAATTTATACAATAGTCATAATATTTTTAATGATCATGAAATCAAACTTAACAAACAAATTACGCAGTGATTGAGCAGACACGATGTTGCATTGGTACCATGGAACATACTATTTCTCAAACACTTTGTAGTGACTGATAATACTCGAACCGAAGATTATCCAGTTGCCACTCGGTCGGTCGGTCGGAGTCGGTCGGTCAAAATATGCGATGACGACCGACCTGATTCGGCGCCACTCGGGTACATTCGCTTTGGTAATCGTGTAGAACAGTCACGCTGACTGTATTTCTTGTTCGCTCTGGCTGTGACAATCTTCCATTAACTTTTTTAATAACTAGGTACTGACTGGTACGTACGGACAGTACACTATCCCGCAGCTCGCTAGTCACGTAGATCATAGTGATCAAATTCAGTGTTGTGTTGAACGCAGTTACATGTGTGGCGCACCGTCGGCGTGTCGTGCTTGTTGATTGCACAGTAACGAATAGTGACCTTGTGTATTCGCCAATCAAGTGATTCTTACCACGTATTACGCCAAAATTTATAACCTAACAAAATGTCAGAAAATGCACAAGACTTACTGAAAGATGCAGCTGCCGGTGCCGCCGCTGCAGCCGCTGCTGGTGGATCACTATTCAGCACATTTGACATAATTGTGTTGGCATTGTTGTTGGGAGGTACTATATGGTGGTTTTACAATTCAAAAAAAGAAAGCAAGCGGGACAAAATACTTCTGGAAAAATACTCAATTCAGTAAGTTACAACGAAATGATGGAGGTTTTTTATGTTAAACTTTTTTTAAGCTTTAATGTCGCAATTAAATTTTCGACGTTTCTAATACTTTAAAATTTCGTGTGACCACGGCAACGCGCCCGTAAGTGTTTTTAATTTTAACTACGAATCGCGAACACTTTGTACATGCTAAAATTGCTATAATTTATTTTGTAGCAAATATGTTGTTGATTATTTTACAAGGTTATGAAGTTATAATATTAGGAAATAGGAAACTGTAGAGTTATGAGTGATGAATAAGAGAATGAAGTATGTTGAGATTTACGTTCCTAATCTTCGCCTTTGATCAAACATTCGTTCTGTAATATTTATACATAGTTTTTTATAAATAAGCGCGTTTTTTTTTGCCTGCGAGGATGGGGATGAATCTGGGCTGTAAGGGAGGATTTGTGAAAAGCTTCTTCTAAGCTGGTGATGAGTTTTCGCCGATCCATCATGGCCCTCGTTACTGAATCTGAGGTATAAGGACGGCCGAGCTGCATGGCGACAGTTCGTTGATCGGAGTTGAGCTCTGACATTACTTCGATAGAACGCTTTGTTTTTCCTACCTATCCTGATAGCCTTGAGAGGCTATTTCAGCTTCACCCTAGGTGAGCTCACGGGGCTCAAACCGGAGTGTTGCTAACACTGGCCCTAGCAAGAGCAGTGCTTCGCAGAATCTACCACCGGATCGGAAACGCGACCCACTGAGAAGATCCGGCGAGAAACTTAATGGGCTGTGTCTATGGGTTAATTCGCTCGTCGAGCCCTTCATCGCGAGAGACGGGTTCGACGAGTACGGTGACCGGTGCTTGTGGTAACTAAAAGCACCGTTAATGGATCGGGAGGATCCGTGATGAAGTGTTATGGGCTACGTCGACTGTTTATCATTCGGTCTACAGGATCGGGTATGTAGTTTCCAGCGGCCGCGACAAGAGGGTTCTCATGTCGTGCCGCCTTCTCAAAATGGCGCAATAGAACACAAGCGCAGAACTATGTTTCTAAGCAGTGCCAGATCGATACTGCTCGGATGATGAGTAGTGATATTATAGGGGAAATGAGTCGGAATTGGGTGAGCGCTATGGTACACCCTGCTAGATATTAAGTTCTTTATCATGAACGCATAAACTTGAAAGCGGACTTAGTTATGAACAAAATCGATTCTATTATAGTTATAGCAACGCCTGCCCACAAAATGTTAAGTATCTATTTATTAGTACCTATTTAATGAAAGACTTAAATAATTTAAAAGTTTAAGTATTACAAAGTATCGTTCCAGAAGTTCAGCCCGTTTATTGATCGTACAAGTATACGAATTATTTATCTATCTAATTAAATACCTATTATGTATGAATGGAATCTAACACCACTGTTTAATTACAACAAATCGGGTTGTCTGCTACCGATAGTGACAAAATATTGAGTGTATTTAGTTATTATCGGCAATTATGTCGGGAAGAAATTAAAATTCGAAAAGTATAATTTATTCGGATTCCTGTTTCGGAAAACGAAGTGCTGGTACCATATCGGTGCTAGAGCTGGTATAAAATTAATGAAAATTATCTATTTTTCTTTGTTTATCGTCTACTGTATTTTAATGTGCAACGCAATGTAACACTACAAGCTAAAGCGTGGGGTCATCGTAACAGATATACTAACACGTTAGTCAACATACCGTCAGAAATCCAACGATTACACAATTAAATAAAGTTTTGATATGCAGAAATGATTACGTTGGGATTCTTACGTGAACGTAATTTTATAGAATTGTTGGAAAAATCCTACTGACCCTTCTAAATTCAAAACTTATTTTATGATCAATTCTCGGAGTATAGGGTACCAGAATTGGCGAGTGACTGAACAGCTATTCCTCCAGAAGCCGTGTTTTTGGTCGCTCAACAAGGCTGCAAAAGGGAACTTGCCGATCTCTCACCACTGCGCAAGCTCGATAGCAGTTTGGGCTATAGTGCGAAAGGGAAGGCTGACCTAACTTTTCGCCTCGAACTATACTATGGATGACGGAAGAGTGGCTCCTGGCCACCGAACATTTCCTGGTGTGTTAGCTCTCTGTCGGAGATCTGCCTCATACAGTATGCGTTCAGGCGGAAGCTCCGGCTCCTGGACGTCCCTAAGTCCAGTGGGTCCCGTTGTGGTTTTGATAACACGCGCTCCTGAGTTAACACTTACGCTATCGCGTTTGTATCGCCTCTCATAAAGCAGTAACAGACTTCCGTCTTCGTGGAAGAACGCTTATGTTCACCCTATCCCGAAGGAGGGTGAGATGAAGCGAATAATAAATAGGTAAGCAACTCCTGAAGTATCTTGAAGATAGCGAACTGATCAGTGACAGGCAGTATGGTTTCCGTCACGGTCGCTTAGCCGGCGATCTTCTTGTTTACCTTATTCACAGGTAGGCTGACTTTAGAAAGCAAGAGCGAGGCTGTCGCTGTGCGCCTCGATATTGTAAAAGCTTTCGACAGGGTCTGAGGGCCTGACGTGGGGCTCTTCTGTCGAAGTTACCAGCTTACGGGATCCTCGAGGGATGCCGCAAGTGGATCGCTAGGTTTTTGGATAAACTGTGCATCGGAGAGTTGTTGCTCCGACACCATGATTATTAATACTGGTGTTCCTTAAGGTTCGGTTCTCTCCCCCACGCTATTCATACTGTATGTTTATTACATGGTATCTATTGATGGCATACATTGTTATGCAGATGACAGCACGAGGGATGCGCGATATATTGACCAACAGAGTCCACCTCGAAGTTTGGTGCAGAAAAACGATCAAAACTTGTGTTTGAAGTGGAGAAATTTCTGAGGCGGTTCTCAGAGTGGGATGAATTAAATTTAGTTTGACTCATCCCATTAATAACACAGATGCGTGTGCAATGCAAAGAAGAACCCTATTGTCATTGCGCCGCAATTTCAAAGAGTATTCCAGCAACCTTCCTCTTGTATTGGAATACTTGGGGTCCGCGTTTCGAGCGATGTTCAATATCGAAATTAGTTGGAAGGCAACACCAAGTTAGTCTTAAATGCTAGGTGTCGCCAAAAGAGCGAATCATCAGCAATCTCAACCCCGGAATTGCTGACGTCCGACAGTAACCACTCACCATCACGTGGGTATTATCGCTTAGAAAGCCTTCGAATTTCTAAAGCTTCTAGAAACTAGAAAAAAATACATTTTACGACGAAACGTAGTCATACCTATTTTCTTGCTACTTACATACGTAATCATTATTACATATTATATTACATTACATTCTGTAAAGTAAAAGTAAAATGTTCTTGAAATAAATACAAGTCGCTAATGTTACCGTCTATTTTATCCATTGTTTTTAATTCGTTTCGGATGCTTAATATGCAAAAAACTATAATAAGACAAAGCACAAACAGTCAAGGCTACAACAGTACTGTAGTTATTATGACGTCTATTTCATACAATTGCGCGCATCACACAATAAATTGACACTGTAAGTATTATTATTATTATCACACGAGAGCGAACACAGCTAAACGTGAATGTCTGAGAGTGTAGGAAACGTTTTAGATTAGACCATCATATTCGCGGTTTTAAATCACGTGAATTCACTGTGTTTATAGGAGCCATAGCTTCCGAAGCAAACAATTTTTATTCCTTGATTTACAGGATTAAGAGATAAAAAGTATTAAAAAGTGTGATTTATAAAACAAGTGATTGTTGGTAATTCTGTGCAGAACTTGCATTAGAGCATATTATTCAAACATCCATACTTTTTTGATATTTTAGGCTAGGTTTTACTAAGCCGGGCTTGTAAATTAATTAATCGTTATTGAAAAAAAAACAATTTCCTTAACCATGCTTAATTTTATTTAACCATTAAATTTGTACAAGAAAATATATTTCGATACTGGCATAAGTAAGTAATTCTGGTTTATACTCGTAAGTATTAAACGTATTCATCGATATTTTTTTATTTTATTTTTTTTTCGGGTAGAGTGCCGAACCTCCTACGAGGTCCCCGCGCAAAAGGGGCGCGCGGGGTATGTGAGACTCAACGATCTGCATGGTGTTGTGAGCAGACCGCGAGCCCAAGGATTTTAGGGCCCACCCACTAAACGACTCCCCTGCACTCTTACACCTGACGTCCGATCCCCTCCGAGGTCAGAACCCGGATGAGGTAGGGGGGGGCTACCGCGGTCAACACTACAACCAGATGGCGCAGCTCACCCCAAGGACGCCCAGTCGACGGAGCCTTCGAGGCGAATCGAAGGCTCTGAAACGTCGGCCGTCTCGGTACGGCAGCCCGTCGGGCCGCCCAGACGGTGCCGCTGGTGTCCCGGAATACCCCGCTGGACCAGAACCAGCCTGCCGGGTCGGGACGCGATACACCGTCGACCGGTCGCTCTATTTACTCCACGGCAGCGCGCTAGAGTGCTGGTAGCGCGCCGCGCGGCCTCACCCCCTTAGGTCGCCCCTTGACCTTCACCGGGGGGAGGCCGCTACCTACAGGGGCCGGGACGTATGGGCGTATTCCCGCCTCCGGCCCCCGGCTCGACGGCGACGGATTGGTGCGAAAAAGGAAGAGCTCTCCCTCTCTCGCTCCGCCGCCTCCTTCTGCGAGATGGTGGACTCGCAGAAGTCGAGCATCGCCTTCCAGGACGCGTCACTGCAGAGCATCGTAGCCACGACGCGCGGCAGCGAGAGGTCCTCTCCAATGACCGCGACAAGGGCGGCGCGTTGGATATTTTATTTTTATTTTTTAGCTCTTTTTATTATTAAAACCGCCTTTAAAAAAATTAAATTTAGAAGTTAAAAAACGTAATTAAAAAATTATAAGATAGATATGTGTAGGTAGAGACTAGAATAAGATAAAAAATAATAAGAGATATAAAAGTAGTTAAATAGGTAGAGAAAATAGTTCAGAACCTTTACTTATTTTTTGTATTGATTTTTTTTAGTTTTGCCGGGATCGCGACTACTTCGCTACCGAAGTTGTGTATTTTGTTTTATATTCTTATTTTAGTGTTTGTTCAGGTTTAAATATGTAATAACGGTGGTTTATTAACTGTTCAGTATCTGTGAAAGTGCACAAATGTGAGAACATGAAATAAAGCCGCTGGACTTAGCTTTTAGGGGTTTTCCAAAAAATCAGCTAAAAATTTCACAGTAAATAATAATCATTTTACTGAGACTTAATTTCATCTCGTCTCATCTCTTCTTATTTGTTTTTTTTATGCTTAGATGGGTAGACGAGCTCTGGTGTTATGTGGTTATTGGAGCCCATAGACATCAACAACGTAAATAATATAAATATTTTTTTTAATAAATTTTCATTATGGAAGTCGTTCGTGAACATTTATATACGTATTTCATTAGAAATTGATACGTGCCTGCGGGATTTCCGACACACGAAAATCCGACAGTCGCATCGCTTGATCTTATTTCTTACATATTTTTTGTTGCAAATAAAATAATATACGGTAATAATAAAATCATAAAAAATATGTCAGGACATTCTTCAGTCAGTTATTGGTTTATTGAACTTTATACGAAAATGTACTAATTAGTAAGCTGAAGTCGCAATGGGCTGGCCATATTAGCCGGACAACCGATAACCGTTGGGGTAAACGAGTTCTTGAGTGGAGACCCGAATTAGAAAACGCAGTCTAGGACGCCCTCAGGCTCGGTGGAGTGATGATCTGTGCAGAGTGGCTGGCAGGAGCTGGATGAGAGAAGCTGAGAATCGTGCTCAGTGGTGAGCAATTGAAGAGGCCTATGTCCAGCAGTGGACTGCTATAGGCTGATGATAATAATGATGATGAAAATGAATGAAATGTAGTGGTTTTAAGTGAAATTGTAATCTATTTGGATTAAATAGTTTTAGGTTAATTAAAGAGTACCTCAATTCTCTTCCAAAGTTTGGAAAAGCCGGCATCACAGTCGTACTTTCATGAACTGCATTGCGGTACGATAGAAGGAACAGTTGGATGTATTTATCACAATCCCTTTGCCTATTCTCCACAACTTTCAGATATCTCTTCATTGTTTGATTAAAACTTTCCACCATTCTACCATTGCGGGTGTTAAGACATAATTCTAGTTTTGCGAATACCCAAGACTCTGCAAGTCTCTCGAAATAGCTGGGACTCGAAAATCTTTTCATGGTCAATGTGTATTTCTCGGTGTACTCCAACTTTATCGCTTTATCGGCGACCGTCGTGGCTTTTTGAGTAGGAATGACGAAGATTTTAGGCCACTTTGTGAAGTAATCCATCACTACCATGAAGTATGGGTTTCCACTTTCACTCGTATCACTTTCTTGGAACGGTCCGGTGGCGTCCAGTGCGATTCTTTCCCACGGAGCTCCAACGTTGTACAATTTCAGCGTACTTTTGCTACGTGTGTGGGGACCCTTAACTACAGCACAACTGGTACATTTACGACACCAGTCTTCAACATCATCGCGGCAATGGATGCAGTAAAATTTCTCCCGAAATTTCAAAAGCGTCTTTTTTACCCTCAAATTCCCGCCCACCCGAGAATCATGTATAGTATAGCTGTAGGACATCTGGTACCTTTAACTTTGGGACTATAATTTACAAATGATATTTGTCTCCCTGGGTATATTCCCGTCTTCGACACAAAACTCCTTCTTGGGTGACCAAGCTGTCCCACTGTACCCAATAACTTTTTGTACTTGAGTTCATACTCGCTACATTACTTCACTTCGGCTTAGGTGCACTACTTTTATGCCACTCGAGGATAGGTTTGATTTCCACATTATTTTCCTGAGCTTGCAAGGTATCCTTCCATTCAGCGCTAAGATCCGTTTTCAGCATCCGCACGGGCATAGGGTTTTTAGCCTCCTGTCTAGCGTAGTGCTTACCGTTCTTAATGCAAGGACTTGTAGATATTGAGTCTGCGTTACCGCGAGATCTTCCACTGCGATGTCCAATAACAAAGTTGAACTCCTGTAGTAGTTAAATCCATCTTGCTACTTGACCTTCTGGGTTCTTAAGTTGTAGAAGCCACTTCAATGCGGCATAGTCAGTCCGCAGGTAGAATTTTCGTCCTAACAAGTATTTACATTACATTAGACTTTACTACGGCCAGTAGCCTCCTTCTTGTTACGCAGTAGTTTCTTTCCAGTTTGGATAACTATTTGCTGAAATAAGCTATCACCACCTCTTGATTTGCTTTTTGTTGAGTCAATACGCCGCCTATTCTAGTGTTATTTGTGTCTGTGTCAACTATGAAGTCATTTTCTGTGTTAGGATAACCCAAAATAGGCGTATTGCACAGAAAATTCTTCAGTTTCCGGAATGCGCTGTCACAACTCTCGTTCCAACAAAAATGTCGTTTCTCCTCGGCGAGCTTATGTAAAGGCTTAGCTACATCCGCACAATTCTTGACAAACCGTCGATAGTACGAGCACAAGCCCAGAATCGCTCTGACTTGTGTCTTGTCCGTCGAAACTGGCCAATCTTTAACGGCTTCAACTTTTTGTGATTCTGTTTCTACACCTTGTTCCGAAACCACGTGACCCAAGAAGCTCATTTGCCGCTTGAAAACTGATCATTTCTTCGGACTTAACTTGAGATTATCCCTTCGAATTTTCATGGGCACTCGTTCTAGATTTTGGAGGTGCTGGTCAAATGTGCGGCCCAGGTTATAATGTCGTCCAAATAAACTAGACAGGTGTCTCCAATCAACCCAGCGAGTACTAACTCCATCAACCTTTCTAAAGTCGCAGCAGCGTTGCATAATCCGAACGGCATAATTTTAAATTGCCAGAGAGCTTTGCTTGTAGAGAATGCAGTTTTCTTTTTATCTCTGTGGTCGATTTCTAACTGCCGGTAGCCACTCTTCAAGTCCAGGGTAATAAATCACGTCATTCCCGTGGGAGTGTCCAATGTGTCGTCAATTTTAAGTAGTGGATAGCTGTCCTTCTACGCGATGTCGTTTAATCGACGACAGTCCATACAGAAGCGCGCATTGCCGACCTTCTTCCTGTGTTTTCATGAAGTCCAAGTCCAGAATACAGTTGTCAACAATATCGACTACGATAATACTGTGCTGATAAACTTCATTCTGGAGTTTCAGCTCCACCTTCTTAATAATAACGGTCCAAGAACTCTTTCATTTCCGTTCCTCCTGTAGACGAGCCTGCTTCTCTTGGCGCCGGGACTGTTCCTCCAGTCTGCGAACCAGCCCCTCTTTCTGGCGACGAGCCTGTTCCTGTTGGCGACGAGCTAGTTCCTCTTGGTGACGATCCTGCTCCATTGTTGGTCCTCCCAGGTAGGGCGAGCAACAAGCCTATACTCAATGTACAATGATGGAATCATCGTCGGCCCTGTCCCGATGACGCGGTGCAGTTCACAGCTTTTTTAATTTTTTTATTGCTTAGATGGGGACAAGCTCACAGCCCACCTGGTGTTAAGTGGTTACTGGAGCCCATAGACATCTACAACGTAAATGCGCCACCCACCTTGAGATATAAGTACTATGGTCTCAGTATAGTTACAACGGCTGCCCCACCCTTCAAGCCGAAACTCATTACTGCTTCACGGCAGAAATAGGCAGGGTGGTGGTACCTACCCGCACGAACTCACAAGAGGTCCTACCACCAGTTATTACGCAAATTATAATTTTGCAGATCTGATTTTTATTACACGATGTTATTCCTTCACCGTGGAAGTCAATCGTGAACATTTTTTGAGTACGTATTTCATTAGAAAAATTGGTACCCGCCTGAGATTCGAACACCGGTGCATCGCTCAACACGAATGCACCGGACGTCTTATCCTTTAGGCCACGACGACTTCTGAAGTAGTTCTGTTAGTACTTGCGTCAGTCGGAAACTAAGAGATGCCCGCGGTTACGATTCACCCTATTTACATGAACTAGGCCTACCGATTCTATCAGCAGCCGGGTCCGCCAGTCAGCAAGACTAGCTCAAGATTGGAAAAAAAACTAGTATCATTTGAATGAATGATTTGATGGATCATAGTCTTGAAGTAGATTGAAGACGAGATATGAAGAACAAAAAATAATTTTTCGTTAATCATTCATTCGTCATCGGATAGCACCTAACAAAAACACTTCAAGATTATTCCCACAGTAGGACGTACTGTTGGCGATATATTTTCTGCCGTTACTTTAGAACTAAAAACCTTCCGCATAAATATTGGAGATTGACGTGGTCTTGATACGGCTGTAACGACTGTAAGGCTCTACGACTGGGATATATGTACGTACAATACCTTACTAGCCAAAATCGAACACTGTTTGCTTTTTATTTCTTGATTTTTTTATGATTGATGGTTTACTGGTGGCCCGGAGGCCCGGAGGCCTTTCCAGTTTCACAAGGACAGGTGGGCGAGCAAGGGCTCAGCCAGAAGGGGCGAGATTTGCTAACAGCTACCCGAGCGCCTCCAAGGAAGATCTAACGACTCAAGAGTAGTTGTTTCGCGAATGAATTTACTACCGGATCGGAATCGCGACCCGCTGAGAAGATCCGGCGAGAAACTCAACGGGCTGATGGTTAGGTTAAGTAGCCTGTCGAACTCTTTGCCGGGTTCGACGAGTACGGCTACCGGGATCTCTACTCCTACTGTTAGAGCGGAAGGCGTCTAATGCAAGGGTTATTGGATCAGATGGATCCGTAAAGGCGTGTCTAAGGCGACAAAGGTGATTGGCTCCTGCGTGATCTGGATATTCCTTGATCTATCCGCTCTTCAAATATACTTATTGGGAACTTTAACCGCTATGACCACGATTGATGTTCTCAGGGCCAACGTCAGGTTTCTAAATTAGAAGAAAAGCGGGATGTGTATGAGAATTTGAATAATGAGTTTTAATTTTTGACCTAGTGAACGAATTGTCAATGAAAACCTTATAACCTGACCTGAATTCGGTACTTTGAACTGTTGAAGGTGGACTACGCCGCTTAATTAATGATGGGCCTTCAAGAAGCTGAGAAATATACTTAATTATATATTTCGTTAAATTTCATTTATATATTTGAATTGTAAAAATAATCTAGATGCTGACAATTGTAAAGGCAAGTGCGGAAATTAACTTAGCACCTTGTACATATCATGGCTATAAAAAAGTGTATGTACTATTAAATCGTAGACAAGTTCCAAGATAGTAAAGGTGAACGAAAAATCTGAAGATGGTAAATGATAAATAAATAAGTATTTATTATATACATATATGTACTTCAAGCAGGTATTAAAAGTGTGGAAAGCATAAAATAGTGGATACAACCATGGAATAATAATATATTATCAATTCACAGTTTTTAAAAAAAATCTTACCGCTACAAAAAATTACAAAAAACAAATCTGATGCTTAAAATGTAAATGTATAGATCTGTACAAAAATATACAAAAAATAGCATTTGAATACAATGAAAAATCAACATCAAGATATTTTACGGAGATACGTAAGACAATACTTTTAAATTGTAGTTTCGTTCAGAATGCAATTTTACCCTTATACAATATGTACATACATTGCAATAAATAATGGCTTAGTAAAGCATAGAGAACAAACATGTACATGCTACCATTTTGAATGTCATGTTATGCATCTCTGTACTTAAGATTTCCGGTATAGTAGAAATATATGTAATGTATTTATACCTATAGATACGTGAGGTTTTCCTCGTTTGGCTTTACCTCGTTTTGAAATCAATCTATTAAATGTAATTGAATGATGCGTTTTGAGATTTCTAAATAAAATACAAAATATCTGTAAAAACAAAAGTAAAAAATATTAAACACCTATCTGTAGTTATGAGTGATGGATTTACGCCTAGGCCCGTGAGGCCCGGACCTAAGGCGGCAAGATTTGAGGGGCGGAAAAAATTTTTAAATGCCAAAATTTCAGAGACGAAAAATGTAAAGACCTTTGAAAATGAGTTGAGCTTAATTGTTAAAAAAAAAATGACAAAGTTATTTTAAATATAAAATAAAAGTATTGGATCAAAATTAATAAAATTTATTCTAACATTAAGGGCGTCGCGATGAACGGTGTCTAGAGCGGCATCAAGCGTAAATCCATCACTAGTAGGTATAAGAAAGATATCTGTGTTCTTTTGTTGGTATAAATTGCATCACAGAAACTCTGCGCGGTTTTATATACAAGTTACTTTAATTCAAAAATAAATATAACATATTTAAAATGATAATGATCACCAAAGCATGAATGTTTCACGGCCAGAACACACAGCACGATGATTTCCGTGCGACCTGAACGGAAATACATATTGCCATTTTGTTTTTAGACGTTTTACACACTTTTATTACTACTACTTTAAAATTTTACATCGTCGTATAATTAAGATAAAAAAAAATCTGATTCGAAGGACGGGGCAGTCCAATGAAATAAATTTAATCATAAAAAGCAATACCTAAGACACACGGTATACTCGTACCGATTGATACTGTGGTACAAAGATACAAACCTTGGAAACATTACCCCCTTTTCTAAGTAAAGAATAATAAACACGTTTATTGGTGCAAATATTGGGGGTATGACGTATAACAAGTTCTCGAAAATCTTGCTTAAATTATAGTCATGATTTGCCTTGCGATTTTTGTGTACAAAATCTTAATATAAATTTGTTCGTGTTCAACTATCAAGGATTTTCGACAGCTGAATTTACCAATCTTAATATTTTTGAATGTTTCCTTCCACAGAATTTCGTTATACTATATTTATATTGTGTTATACAATATTTAATTTTTATTATTATTCAAAGGATCGCAGACAAATGGCAAAGGACAAAACTTTTAAAATTTTATTCTTTATATATTTGGCCCCCTAATGAGCCCGATGTCAATACTATTTTACACGGATGCCATTACTTAACACAAACCTACAATTTGTCACGAACCTACCTATTATCTACCTATATCTAATGCCGGCCACACACATGCGCGCAAATATTCGTACATTGTACGAATATTTGCATTCAAACATTCATTCGCAAACTTAGCGGCTGTGCAAATGGGTTCGGTACTCAATTTGCGAACCCGTTTGCGCTTCCTCCAACACTTGTTTACGAATGTCTCACGAATTTGTCCTCCTTTTTAATTCGTCAATAGAACATTGAAGAGCAAAAGAGTTTTGAATTCTTTCCCAGACATCATTACTGTGGGAGACTACGCGAAGGATCGCGGTTCGCGCGCTTTTATGTCTGTTAAAAAACCGACACAGCTTGGAAAACCACGAATGCAGCGAAAACTTTGCATAATCATTTGCAAATTTCGTCCTAGACTTGCGGGTTTGCGTATTCGTGCGAATGTGAGTGACCGGTTAAGAGGAAATGCCACCGTCGAGAAATGTGTTAAATGTTTAAAAAAAATGGTCACACAATCAGAAAAAGACAATTCCGTCCTGACTAAAAGACATGCCTAGGAAAAAAATTAAAAAAGGTCGACTTCGTATTCCTTCGTTACTTCTTACAAGACGAGTAATTTTCATAATAAAAACAATAATAAAGACTTTGGCCATAAATCTGTTTTATTATTATTTAATTTTACTCACAAAATGTATTTGCCGCGAATGTCATAAACGTCGTAGAAAACTGTCTCCGTTGAAAATGGGAAAAAATTCTATTATTTGTTTATTATTTACACTGAAGTTGTATGAAACCTATATAGGCCTATGATAATTTTATATTAATTACTTTGAAAAAAAATACAGATCTTTCATCTCAAAACATAGCAGAGAGCCTTTTAAAGTGTCTATTTACTGTAAGTTCTGTCATCCACATGGTATTTAATGACCATCTTTGTGTGAAAAGTGTTCGAAAGAACACCGAAGTATCTTATCGGTACTTTAATGTTTTATGAATTCAATGATATATTTACCACATACAATGTCCATGGGTAATTCCATGATAATTATTCCGGAAGCAGAACCATACTCTAGACCAGTGATTATCAAACTTATTTCTTTTACCGCCCCCTTTGAAAATCAATTATTTTTCAGCACCCCCTATTTTTATACACCCCTAAAACTATTACCTACACAAATAAAATATGAAAATGATTTTTACCTAAGTATTAGCAAATATACATGCCAGACAAAAATATTTCTTATTAATAATCCGTTCTTTATTAGAATCATTGACAATTACTTTAAGGAAATTTTTAAATTAAGGAAAAAAGATTTAGCAATTCCGTTATTATGTTTGCGTCTTTTCCTTCTCGAGTACGTACTTAGTGGTATTTCGAATAAAACTTCATCGTGGATTTTACGTTTTGCTATTTAACAAATAAGTTATATTTACATTTTCCTTTCAGAGCAGCAGGATCTATACAAGTCACAGAAAACTCTTTTATAACAAAATTAAAGACTTCGGGAAGGAGTTTAGTAGTGTTCTATGGATCTCAGACGGGTACTGCGGAAGAATTCGCTGGTCGACTTGCCAAAGAAGGCATGCGCTATAAAATGAAGGGTATGGTGGCTGATCCAGAAGAATGTGATATGGTATGTACAATATTATCTTTGCCTGTGAATATTGCTTCCAAGACGCGGCGCAGTATACCTAATTGGCACAGTAAAGTAAATGGGAATAATTCGTTTTTTTGAGATATTTACTTATACTGCTAAAAACACATGCGTAAATTAAGTAGGTACTTTT
This sequence comes from Bombyx mori, assembly GCF_030269925.1. Classification (NCBI taxonomy): domain Eukaryota; kingdom Metazoa; phylum Arthropoda; class Insecta; order Lepidoptera; family Bombycidae; genus Bombyx; species Bombyx mori. The sequence continues at coordinate 8,026,077 of NC_085116.1, read as the reverse complement.
ACTATGTTACTGTTTCGGTATAGTTTTACCTAATCACAATTTATTTAAATTAAATCCGGTTAATAAGTAATTAAGTGTTATATAACGTTTTCAATGATGTTTGTCGCAAATATTTTAAGTGTTTCCGTGTTACGTGTCTTTCCAATCTCTATTATCTATTGATTAAAGTAAATACAATTTAAATATCGACCCATATGATACACGGTACACGTGTTAAAGAAATACTCAAGTGCTACGTAGTTTTATGATGGGAAGACATATTGTTCTGACCCTGAACGAACAGATCATAGAGCGACAAATTTGTAGTTCAGGTTCCCGTCCGCCAATTATCGTAGATACGTGTTGAACTATTTCGAATTGTTGTTTTTAGGAAGAACTCACAAAGCTACAAGAAATTGAAAACTCCCTGGCTGTTTTCTGTATGGCAACATACGGTGAGGGAGACCCCACAGATAATTCAATGGAATTTTATGAATGGTTAAAAAATCAAGATCCAGATCTGACTGGCCTAAATTACGCAGTAAGTTTTGATAAGAATACATTAGATTAACTAACCACCGACCTCATTTCCTAAATATGCCGGACTATACCCTCGTTTCTTAAATAGTTGCTGGAGATGGTAGAGCAGATAAGATACACAATGCGGGTGTGATTTTATTTTCAATGTTACTATTTTATTATGTAGTTACATATTTATGTAGTAATAATATATTTACTTAGTAAGAATAATTGATTCATTCTCATAATTCCGGGGAAAAAAGTGGCGCCCCGGATGTACCCCGATTTGAAGGGATGAACAAACTATTAGGCATATAAAAAAACATGATTCTCCCGATCAAGGTTTTAACACGATAATAAGTACTATTTATGAAAAATATATAAAGCATGAAAAAATTGGCGTTGAAAAAACAATGCCGGAATTGCCCGCACTGACCTTAACTCAGCACTCACACATATGTATCTAATACGTCTTATTACTATATAGTTTACCTACACAATAATGTTATACGTTTTTAACGCACTCTTAGCACATATTGGACACAGTAAATGTACGTAATAAGCCACATGTAATTCATGATGTTGTTAAAGTAGGCTAATGTTGTATTATGTTTGGTCAGCCATAATCGTAACAAAGTTATTACACGTCGCATTGCGTCGCGAGCTGCCACTTGATAATTTTATTTGGTTTGTATTTAAAATATTTCGTAGCCCGCATACTGCTACACCTGCGATCGTTAATTTATTACTCACATTAGGTAACGAACACGTACGCGCGCATTACCGCTATACACATATAATATTTTGTATGTACTGGAGTTAGTAGTAAATTGCAAAACATGCTAAAATTACGATTACAAACTTGGCGTCCGATTACAAGCGACACTTGGTTTGAAATCCTATCTATGTACATTGTAAAGCAGATAATATTGGGAAAACCTCCAGGAAAAAAATTAACGTTTAAATTATTAAATTTGCATAATCACAAGGGTAATGGTATGGTATGTTGGCATGGTGCGGTAATGCCGTCATGTCTACTTATGTGCCAGGGTCTAAGAATGGACCACCTAATTTGCATTTTCATTAATTAAAAGTGGCCAGATTTGCGATCTATCTGGTGTGAGATTGAAGGCTTCATTGCATTGGAAGGCGGGGTGCTACTTGAAGCATGTTTGCTTCTCGGCACAAAAAGACAAAACCTTTCGTTTTACACGCGCATCGATTAAGAAAACCGTATTGTGTGACCTTTAAGTAATTATGGCTATTCACGAGCACGTGCATAATAATATACTAGTAGCTAACAATCAAGTCAAGTTTAAGTTTGTTTAGCTTGAAACACATTTTCTTTTATTAAGAAAACATTTGCTGTGTTACGTTTACATGTTTAATATAAATATAGTTACGGAATAGTTAACTTCAAAGTTCCTTTGCCTTGTCGCTAAAAACAATTTTCATTGACATTGTTTAAACGTCAACTGTCATTTTGAAAGAAACTAATTTTCAACAGAAAAAGGTTTCTTATTAGTTGTTTAATAATGTAATATCCCATGGAAGTATAATTTGATAAAACTTTAAAGTAGCACTTTAATAATTTATAAGATAATACTTTTATTTAAAAAAAGTTACGTAATACTTTTCATTCAAGGGAACATTGTTTTAAGCGTTAATGTGACCTTTAAATTTCGACAAGATATTTCATTTTTGTGATTCCAATAACTTTATTGATTATTAGAAAAATATTCTAGTCAAATACTTATAAGTAATAACAGTTTAAAAATTATAGTGGTTACCAAAATACAGATAACAAAATGAATTTAATTTTTAATACTTTACCTAAAGTTATTAATTATAGAAGGCAATTTGCATCTCCGTTGCTAAAATTGAAACACATGGTACGAAACTGTGATTTCGGTAATTGTTTAATTTATTGTTTTTAATAGCATAGCGACAATTAATTGCAGAGCATGTATCTGATCAAAACATACTTCAAATAAAATTCAAATTAAACATATTCCGCAGGCCCTAAGCTTCTAGCTCCTAGGGGTTAAGGATAACGTAGACGGTATTAACACGTGTTAGAGTTAAGATGATCTGAAATTGACTATATTCTATGGAAATTGTTCTGAGGGCAATTAGCAATGATTCAGTCATCTCCCATTTCATCATTGCATCATATGACACTGAGACAAAGCTTACTCTGTTTGCTTTGAACCAATTAGTTCCATTGTAGTATACAATATACATGAACAGTAATCACTACCATTATTAACATTAAAGACTTATTTATCTCTGTAAATAACTAGAAAAGAATCATAACACCTCTTTGAAATTCTCTGTATCTTCCACAGGTATTTGGGCTTGGTAATAAAACATATGAGCATTATAATGCAGTGGCCATTTATTTAGATAAAAGATTAGAAGAACTTGGAGCTACACGAGTATATGAATTGGGAATGGGTGATGATGATGCTAAGTGAGTATAGTTTTCTTGTACCTACAACAGCTACAAAAATTGACTACAGTGTCAAGACTAGCATTTGATCACCTCATTTGTTGTGTGACCCTGATTACTACATCATGAGATACAGGTTTAACGCTCACACAAAGCTATTGTTTTTGAAAACATTTTTAATATTTGTAGTCTGAATGTACTTAACACTTTGCTGACATTATCGGGAAATTATAAATTGTTTTAGCTTACTAATTTCATCATTCATTCTCATAAGTTCTCAACCCTGTTTGTCTACTTTCATGATATTTGGAAGATAGTATGTAAATAAACACATTATTTTAATTGTATTTGTACATCAGCTGTATATTTATTTACATTTTATTTGTTGATGTGTGAACATGTGTATCTTATTGTTACCTCAGTAATACAACAACAGAATAAAAAAAATACTAAAGTGCTATTGCTGGTCACTGAGTCATAATAGCTCATGACACCATTGTGGTGTGGCCGGCAGTTGGCCATTACTTTACGAACGACACCACTATGGTGTCACCAGAAGGCAAAATATTAATTTTCTTTCCTAATATGTCCTAATATATTTTTAAGACCCATACTTAGCACTTCCCTGGCAGCTTGTATTCTAATTTTCAACTCTTTAAACTGAATTTCTTTACTGCTTCACTGCAGAAATAGGCAGGGTAGTGGTACCAACCTCTGAAGGCTAGGGCTACGAAGATGCCTTACCACCAGCATCACTTTGATATTGAAGAGCTTACCAGGCTACTGCAATAGTTATTGATAGGCTTAACAAATGCCAAATAAGTAATTTTGGTATACATCCGAAACTCATAGCCAAGAGCTTCTCAATGTGGAATTTACTATTTAAGATACATCAAGCTAATCACCTATGTGTTCACATCGTTGTGTATAAGTTTTACAATCAAATAAATTTAAATATAGTAAGACTTATAAAAATTTTGCTACTACTCCAATATTATGCATTGATAATTTAGTAAAAATAGTTTTTATATCTCTATAGTATTGAAGATGACTTCATTACGTGGAAAGATAAATTTTGGCCAGCGGTATGTGAGAAATACAACATTGAAAGTGCAGGAGAAGAAGAACTCACGAGACAGTTCCGTCACGTGCTCCATCCACCTGATGAAGTTTCTCCTAACAGTGTGTTCACTGGTGAAATTGCTAAGCTACACTCGCTACAAGTTCAAAGACCGTAAGTTTTTTTATTGCCCTTGTAGGCAGCCCACATACGGCCCGCTTGATGGTGGGTGATTACTGTCACTCATAGACGTGCATATGCACGCATAGCAATGACATGCGCAGAGCCAAGCCGCTGCCTATTGTAAACTACTACATTTAAAAGTCTTCAATAATTATAATCCTTACTTATTTATTCAATCCTGGTTTAAATTAAAAAACTAAAAGGAGAACATTATTATTATTATTATGATTATTATATGGACCTTGTAGGCAGACGAGCATACGGCCCACTTGATGGTGAATGGTTACTGTCGCCTATGGACTTCAGCAATGCCAGGGGCAGAGCCAAGGCTCTGCCTACAGACTATTTTTAAAAATGATTTAAAAAAGAATATAATAAAGATTTTATAATTACATTTTCATTAAAAACACCATTTCTTTGTACAGCTGCTGAAAAAATTATGAAAGATAATTTTATCTGTATTCATATCGACAGTCAATTAAATTACGCTATTGTTTTGTTTTTCAGACCATATGATTCTAAAAATCCATTCTTGGCACAGATTACTGTCAACAGAGAACTACATCGTGGTGGTGACAGATCATGTTTGCATGTAGAATTAGACATATCTGATTCTAAAATGCGATATGAAGCTGGTAAGAACCTGGCACCTCTTTACTATGAAATAACATTAGATAATACATGAAAAATAGGCAAACAATACAATGGGCATTTTGATTTTTTAGGTGATCATGTAGCTGTGTATCCTATCAACGATATGGATTTAGTAGAGCGCTTGGGACAACTGACAAATGCCAATCTCGATGAAATATTTTCGCTTATCAACACTGACCAGGAAAGCAGCAAGAAACATCCATTCCCTTGTCCAACATCTTACAGAACTGCTCTCTCGCATTATGTAGAAATTACAGCATTACCGCGTACCCACATCCTCCGAGAGTTGGTTGAATATTGTTCTAATGAAGAAGTAAGTGTAAATTTATAATATCGTTATATTTTTATTTTAATACAACTGTATACTGTTTCAAATACTAGTGATAATTATAAAAAAATGGGCAACAAAAGTGTAAATACATGTGTATAAAATAAGTTCTGGTATTTCAGGAGCAACATTTTCTATAATAATATGGTTAACTTAAAATCAGCCTTCGTATTTCTTAGTCCTCTGTCGCGATTATTATTTTGTAACATTTAATATACTAAATATTTTTTCTCTGTGGACATTGACCTCATTGGCATCCTCCAAACAGTCAATTTATTTAAATCAATCTATTGACAATGTGCATGCACTCCGGTATTCAATAATACCAAGGTACAATGATTAAATCACCGATACGTATTATATAGATAATTGTATAGGTATTAAAAGTAATTACTGGGTATATGGGGTTAATTACATAATTTACTGGGTATTCCATACCCAGACGTATCTCTAATGTGAAAATGGAAAAAAAAATCATTTGTTAAGTTAAACAAGATATCCGTCGTTTCACAACAAATACAAGTTCATACATTATGTGCAGCCCCAAGAACGTGAATTACAAATATATGGATTGTGCTGTAGGAAATGTATCATATTAGGCATCTATAACGGTTTCCTTACACCTCATGTATGTAAAATGCGTGTCTACTAAATTTAAACAATAAATTAAAAAGCTCTATGTTAATGTTATCATTTGCTTCAGGATAAGAAGAAGCTGCTTCTGATGGCCACAAACACTCAAGAGGGAAAATCCCTGTATCAGTCGTTTGTAGTTGATGCTTGTAGAAATATTGTGCACATATTGGAAGACCTACCGTCATGTAAACCTCCCTTGGATCATATTTGTGAACTTTTGCCCCGGTTACAACCAAGATACTATTCGATTTCTTCTAGTCCTAAGGTATGTTTGGAAATCTCTATAAAGTTGTTTGTTCTTTAATTGATGTTCAATGTTAATCAAGAGCTTTAAACAATTTATTATAAATTTCTATCGAACTACATAGTTTAATCTTGACTTATTAAACATTAACTTAAATCTAAAAAACTTACTTGAGTACAACGATATGTTATCCACTGACAAACGGTCAAAATAGAAGTCTCTCTCTTTTTGTAATTACATAGTATCTCAATCCATAGAACTATGCTCTTGAATAAATATTATTTATTTTAATCTAAATTGTAATGTATTTCTAGCTTCATCCAGAGACGGTGCACATTACTGCGGTCGTCGTAAAGTACAAGACTCCGACCGGACGAATCAACAAAGGTGTCGCTACGACGTGGCTTGCTCAACATAAACCCGAGCCGGGGAAACCACTGCCTCGTGTCCCGGTTTATATAAGGAAATCTCAGTTCAGGTATTATCTATATATTAATATGTGAAGCAAAAACTTTGTACCCCGTTTTACGAATATTGCGCGGACGGAGGAGTATAACATTTCTCACACTTGTAGAGAATATAGAGGAGTGCACAATGCCAATATTTTTTTAAAATAATGCATAAAAGATACTTTAAATAAATAAAGAAAACATTACACACACTACCATGTATTTGACACAACACATACATAAAAAATTAACTCTTTGTTTACTGTCCATTGGGAAACTATTGTTATTGTTTACAGTCTGTGGTCGAATTGAAAATAGATTAATATTGTTTGTCTTTAATATTATTGATCTATAGTGCAGTTTTGGTGAATACTGTGATTATATTATCGAATTATAATAGTGTTTGACAATAGAACCATAATAATGTTTAAACTTATAATTTCAATGAATTATAGTCGAATTTCGACTACTGCGGGGCCACTAGTCTATACTAATATATAAATCTACAGTGGTTTTTACGGATATTTTTTTATTGCTTAAATGGGTAGACGAGCTCACAGCCCACTTGGTGTTAAGTGGTTACTGGAGCCCATAGACATCTACAACGTAAATGCGCCACCCACCTTGAGATATAAGTTCTAAGGTCTCAGTATAGTTACAATGGCTACCCCACCCTCACTCACTCAGTAGAGGACTCAGTAGAGGTCCTACCACCAGTAAAAATGTCCCATTATAACTCCTGAACCATGCATCCGATTGGCTTGAAACTTGGAATCCATGTAGAAAATACATATAGGCTAATATTTATATGAGTGTTTGAGTCCCTAATAATAATGACAATAAATAATAGTGTTAACTTTAAATGCCCAGCGAAGCGGGTGAGTACGGCTAGTGATTAATAATTTCAATTCTATTCAACTATTTCTCTTCTTATTTGGTGCATCGTATGAAACCATCCAGAAAACGATAGCTTTAGTTCGGGCGAGTGACATAGACTATTTATCCCGGAAAAACATCATCCCATATCCTTATATTATTTTTCGTAAAGAAAAGACACATTTCCTTGAGTACGTGGAAGTAACCGTAGGTAACAGCGATTATATTTGTAGATTAGTGTAAATATATTAAATTCTTGGTAAAATTTTTGAATAAATTATCTAAACATAAAATATTATTATTCAAGGTCGGTGACATTAGCATACATAATAATATATTTAAATTGTTATTAGATTCATTAATATTAACTGGTACTGCAGCTAATTTTTAATATTGTACCTAATTTTTTTTTTAAATCAATGTCTAATTTAACCGCTGTCTCGTCTCACCTTCACGATTGCCTCACCACTAACACGTACCCCCGTCTGTCCGGGGGTTTATTATCGTGGTGTCTATTTTGACTAAATACACGATATAATTTCTCAGTAACTTTAGTCGAAGCAGATTCATTTTTATTTTACCGACGCGTGAACGAACTCTCGTACCAGCTGACTTTGAGTATAAACATGAATGACGTCATGCACCTCGAGACATTCGGTTCCAGTCTCGACTGTATATAATACAAAGACAAATTATAATTGTTAGTACTAGATGCGCTACAAACCATTTAATAATATATCGACGCTTGAAAGGCAAACGTGACTAAGCGATAATAACTGCTTTGTACTTAAATGATAGGCAATAACCGTATTCGAAGCGCAAAAAATATATATTTCTAGTTCTATTATAATCATTTCAATCCTAAAGCTAGATTCGTTAAAATAGATTTTTTTTCAAGTATTTCAACTTTTTTTTATTTATTGCTTAGGTGGGTGGACGAGCTCACAGCCCACCTGGTGTTAAGTGGTTACTGGAGCCCATAGACATCTACAACGTAAATGCGCCACCCACCTTGAGATAAGTTCTAAGGTTTCAGTATAGTTACAACGGCTGCCCCACCTTTCAAACCGAAACGCATTACTGCTTCACGGCTGAAATAGGCAGGGTGGTGGTACCTGCTCGCGCGGACTCACAAGAGGTCCTACCACCAGTACACTTTAACTTAAATTTAACTTTAACTTTAAATTAGTCTACTGTAAAGTTCACGCATTGTCGCTTAGTCATGTTTGCCTTTCAATTGTCGATATGCATAATTCTGTTTCAAAGAAACTTGTAAAGAGAAAATAAGATTCATTCGTTTTAATGAAAATTTATTACGTTTATTAATTGTAGTTCTTTACCGTATTTAGTTGTGTTACTATGTTATAAACAACTTATATTTAACTGGTTCTCACCACGGTCTTTACTTTTGATGAGTTCCTGGTAGGTCTGCGTTGTTGCAAGCGTCTCAACCACGAGTTTACCTTGTAATGGATAAGATAGCGTTTGTAATATAGTTATTTAATATAGATAAACGCTAAATTCAATCTATTGACCGTATGAAGAAGAAAATACAGTTATAAATAATTTTAACAGTAATTGAATACTATGAGAACTAATATTAATCTCAATCTATGTATTAAATGAAAAAACAGCCAAAAATCGCTCATAATATACAAGTAATTATAAATAATACCTACACAAAAACGATTGAATTACGTTGGACACACACACACATACATTTATGTAGATGTTGCGTCATATTATTAGAAGGTAATTTATTTACGTAATTGTATATTCTGCTCGAGAGGCCGTAACCTGTTTTAGCTGATGTTTATTCGTATTTTAAAGTGACTTTGGTCAAGTTCAGTCTTGTCTTAAAAACTACCACAATAATGTTAGGAAGCGTCTAGAACAACTTAATGACGCATGCGGTTGACTGACCAGTTTTGTTGAGATTTTTTTATGTAGTAATACGCGGTGATCTCTCCGATTATACATTAAATCGGTGAATAAAATATCATTATTGTCCTAAATAATATAAGAATCCTATTTACGCATAGAGTATTATGACCACGAATGACCCATGCGGTCCATTCGCTGTACTGGACATCTATATTTTATTTTCCCACCTAAACTGTATGATTAGCATAACTACACTATACTACGTTCGATACGTTGTATATAGGGAAATAGTAATTAACATTTATATTTCCAATTCAATTTAACAGTTTATAGCATAATTTTATTGTATAGTGAACTTTCCGTATTTTTGATAAATCGAAGGTACGCATTGCATATAATTAGAAAGTAAATTAGACATTTTTGACTTAGTAGGATTATTAACACGGAAACTATATAGTTTGCCATAGCCTAAAGGATAAAGGGCCCGGAGTACTCGTATCGAGCGATCCGACTATATCGATTTTCAAATCCTGCAGGCAGGTATCGATTCTGATCAAATAGGTACTTAACAAATGCTAACGAATCACATCCAACATGAAGGAATAACATACTATAATAAAAATTATATCCGCAAAAATATATGACGCTTGAAAGGCAAACGTGTCTAGGCGACAATGCGTGAACTTTACAGTAGACTAATTTAAAGTTGAAATACCTGAAAACAAAATTTATTTTAACGAATTTAGCTGTAGTAGAATCTAGCTAGTAGCTGTAGGATTGAAATGATTTTAATAGACCTAGAAATATATTTTTTTTGCGCATCGAATATGGTTATTGCCTATCATTTATGTACAAAGCAGTTATTGTCGCTTAGTCACTTTTGCCTTTCAAGCATCGATATGTATAATTTACGTCATTACTGGTGGTAATGGGCGCCTTGTGAGCGCGCACGGGTAGGTACCACGAATCTGCTCTGCGGCAAAGCAGCAATGCGTTCCGGTTTAAAGGATGAGATAATCGTTACACTATGCAATTGAGGCTTAGATCTCATGTCTCAAAGCATGTCTTAAAGTCGTGATGCTTATGGGCTCCGGTAACCATTTAACACCAGGTGGAATGAGCTCCCCTCCACGGTGTTTCCCGAGCGCTATGACATGTCCTTCTTCAAACGAGGCTTGTGGAGAGTATTAAGCGGTAGGCAGCGGCTTGGCTCTGCCCCTGGCATTGCTGAAGCCCATGGGCGACGGTAACCACTCACCATCAGGTGGGCCGTATGCTCGTCTGCCTACAAGGGTAATAAAAACAAAAAGGTGGGCCGTGAGCTGGTTCACTCTTCTGTGGAATGCAAAAATCATTTTCATGTATTACATTATTAATCGTTTGTAGGCTTCCAATGCAGACCCAAACACCAATAATAATGGTGGGACCGGGGACTGGATTGGCGCCCTTCCGAGGTTTTCTTCAAGACCGCGCATTCGTCCGCGCCAGTGGGAAAGAAGTGGGCGAGAACATCCTTTACTTTGGATGCAGACATCGTGATGAGGATTACATCTACCAAGAGGTACTTATAACTTATGTTACATATGCACTTACACGGGTTAGTGGTATACTGTTTTGTACATGTAAAATCCGGACACGAGTAACTGTTACTAAACGCATGTAAAACACCCTTTTGTAAAAACAAATCGCCCGGCACATGTTGTGCGTCGATGTTATTATTAAAAATACATTTGAAGTGTTTGAACAATAACTGCTTAAGGCTTCAATGTAAAGTTTGACGAAGCCAAAATCGTGATAGAAATAAGACTAGAGTAAGACTAAGTATAAATTAATTGGGTGAATCTTGATACGAATGAGGTCGGAGGTGAGGCCAATCTGTTTGTAAACAGAGATGAATATAGACTTCAGTCTATGAATTATTGTGCGGACTCAAGGTAAATAGAAAGAGCAAGAAACTAGGGCATTAGGGGTCAACTGTATTGTGGTATATTAGAAGAGTTTAGTGAATCACTGGACCCGACCGTGTCTTTGTAGTTTTGTTTTTCTACCTAATCGCCTAGTAGCTTTAGGGCACAGATAACGGAAAAGATAGGGTTATCTGTGCTTTAAGGGCTCTTCCAGCTACGCTACAACTGGTAAGTGAGCTCACGGACTCATCATGAGATAATTTGCTAACACTAGCCCTAGCAAGAGCGATGCTTTGCGGAATCTACCACCGAATCGAAATCGTGACCCACTGAGAAGATCCGGCGAGAAACTCAGTGGGCTAATTATGTATCCGCTGCATTATATTACACGCTTAATCTACCAAACCTATAGTGATTTCTATTATTGTAATACCAAAGCCGTAATCGTTGACAGAATTATGTCGTTTTTATGAACGTTATCTTGAAGCAATTTGTCCTTAAACACATTAGGGAACGTACCCATACTACGTGACCAATTTTTTTAGTTTTTTCGACCTCTCCCTCCCCTCGATGATCACTCGTAGTATATGCCAAGACCCCCCCTCTCCCCTTTTAGTTTTCACGTAGTAATTCACAATTATGATTTTTAATCATTTCACAGGCAATTCTATTAATAATAGATGTTCTTCATTTTCAATAGTTTTCTATCTTTAGTTTTTAGATTTTCAATAGTAATAAAATATGTGCTTGCTAAACTAAGGAGACAAGATTGAATAATTCATGCGGAAATAAGTTCCACGAGTTCATTCGAACATGAAACTTTTCGCTATTGTTTCGTGTGAATTAAAATTTATAATGTTTTTCGAATAAATTAATTATAATTATTTTAACATTGGAGTACATTCATTTTATTTCATATTCGCGATTTATTTTTCATTGTATTTTTCTTGACAATTGTAACTAATTAATTTACAGCTTGTCATAATTAATAATGCTCGGATTTTATTATTATTAATCAAAACAAACTGTAGATATGTCAGATATGGTGATACACCATCAGATTCGGATTTTTCCTTTTTTTTAATGTATAGACTAGTGAATGAGCTCACGGCCCACCTGGTGTTAAGTGGTTACCGGATCGATCTCGTGGACATCACATTGTGAATGTTGCTCCCCACCTTTTGAGCCTAGTCACATGAGTTCGAAGTCTAATAATATTAGAATAACTGCGAATACTCGTGTTTTAGTTGGACGGTTAAACAATAACCTTGAATGAAAGACACTTTTGCGACAGACACCGATATTAGACTTTACAGAAAACCAAAGATAAATGGTTCATCCAAATTTTTACTCGGTATAATATTGTGGTATAATATTCATAACACAATATTTTATAATGAATTTTAGATAGATCGTCTTGATGATTTTAACACAGCATTTTTTTTAAATCTAAATAAGGTTAGTGAAGAATATCGTTCAATAGAGTACAGATATTGATTGAATTAATATTCTTTCTCCAGTTTAATCTCGTGTTTATTTTTGTCTTCGTATTATTACGGACGTTTAAAATACTTTTTACAGTTTTCGTGAGCATACACGACTAAGCTTTTATTTGTCATCTGTAGTTTAAGCTAACTACCGTCTAATTTTTAATACAACCAAATAATTTTCACTACAAACACCAAAGAAAATAAATACTTCATCAAATCACACAATCAAATTCATTTGTTTATTGGCCCTTAATAATTTCTTTGAAATTAAGTTATAACGCAATCGATCGAACGATTATATGAATAAGGAAATTTAATAGGAATTTATTTCTGTTTGATCTCCCTTTTGTATAGTTAAATCCAACCTCTGCTTCCTTGAGGGATCACTCACCTCTTAGAAATAATACGTCATTGTTTATCAGCACAAAAACTATTCTTTGTTCTCTTTTTTTTAGCACGATTCCAAAGTCTACTACGTGTTTTTTGCAATAATCAAGACAGGTATAAAAATACATTACAAACAAATAGACACGAGAGGAAAATGAAAAGCAATATTATCGATGCGATCTGAGCGACGCATCGATTTCCTATTTCTGTTATATACAGTCTTTAATTTGTCACATAAAGACTAATAAATATCTCAAAAGCAATAAATAAAGTCCATTCTCATTTACCACACCGCAACATAATATGCAAACTCGTTTTGAAGCATGAAGATTATTTATTTGATTAAAAAAAAATCTGAGTACTTGTCAGATCAAAACATTTTAAATTTTTGAACGGGTTTTTGAAGGGAAAAGGAACGCTCTGTTCCTTTTCAGAAAAACGGAAGTTGGAGCAAAATTTTTATAATGAAATCGAACATTAACTTTATCAGATTACTAGCGACCCGCCCTCGCTTCGCTTCGGAAACTGTAACTTATTATTGATTTCTCCACTATTTACTGGATGTTATTATACATATAAACCTTCCTCTTCAATCACTCTATCTATTAAAAAAACCGCATCAAAATCCGTTGCGCAGTTTTTAAGATTTAAGCATACATAGGGATATAGGGACAGAGAAAGCGACTTTGTTTTATACTATGTAGTGATAGTGCGTTCTCTGTCTAGGATAAAATGAAAACGTGCTTAATTTCTTTGTTTCCTAATTAATTTTAGTTGGTTTTTCGTTGAGCGACTATACTTATGTTAAGCTTAGTCAATAAAAATAATTACTCGGATTGTTTCAATTGAATGAAAAGATTGCGATCGAAACTTTAGATGTAACGATTTTTAACCGTACTATACGCAATTTTCTTATTGGTCTTGACCTTTAAAAAACTTTGAAATTTTGTAGTTAAATATTTAAATATCGCTTAAGTACCAATTTAAGTAAACGGTCTGACCTTGTTCAGTTTCAAACTGTTGTTATAACATTCTCGCGTGTTAAATTATTAATTTTTGAATGATGTTGTTTGTTGTTGCGTCTTTTGTTAAATTGAAGTTGGTACGTTTGTACAGTTGCGGTTGTTATACACCATAACGCCAACTCGTGATAAAAGGTACGCGTCAATAAACGGGTGTCTAAGATAATATATTTATTGACTAGCTGACCCGGCAGACTTCGCAGTGCCTCAATCGATAAATAAAAAACCTAAACTTTTGTATAAAATAAACTTAAAATAAACAAAAGGAATCCGTCGGACGGGGGACACATCAAAGGAAAAACAAAATTGTTATTTTTATTTAATTCCGAGCATTTTCATATTTATCTACCTTTTAAACCTTCTCTGGACTTCCACAAATAATACAAGACCAAAATTAGCCAAATCGGTCCAGCTGTTCTCGAGTTTTAGCGAGACTAACGAACAGCAATTCATTTTTATATATGTAGATGGTAATTTATACTAATACAGTCAAACTAATTATGTTACAGGAACTAGAGGAATACGAAAAGAATGGTGACGTAAAACTGAACTTAGCATTTTCACGCGACCAAGCGAACAAAGTTTACGTTACACATTTACTCGAAAATAATATGGACGAACTATGGGATGTTATCGGAAATAGGAATGGAAATTTCTACATTTGCGGGTAATGTATATTTATTTTATAGGTTGGTAAAATAAAAGAGATATATTGCGTGGCAGAGAGGATAAATAATGTGATGGAATGGCAGTTAACGCATGATACAAGGTGAAGATGATACGCGCGGCTGTTGGTGATTCCATTGCGCAGTCTATTCTATGTATTTAGATTGCCGTGATCGACTGGTTGGCCGCCCCAGCTCTAGTTATATGAATAATATTATGATAGCAGTTTTTAATGTTTTTTTTTATTGCTCTTGAAGGCAGACGAGTATACGGCCCATCTGATGGTCAGTGGTTACCGTCGCCCATGGACTTCAGCAGTGCCAGGGGCAGAGCCAAGCCGCTGCCTATCAAACTCGATTCGACTGAAGGGATCGATAACTCATATGCGCTCTGGTTGTTATTGTAAATGCTAATTTGGAAAATATTATTTATTCTTCAGTGACGCGAAAAACATGGCTGTGGACGTAAGGAACATTGTGTTGAAAGCTATAAAAGAGAAAGGCGGCCGCACAGAGACGGAGGCCGTGCAGTTCCTCAAGAAGTTAGAATCCGTCAAGAAATATTCTTCGGACGTTTGGAGTTAAACTCCTGCACTGAGATCGTTCACTCGAAGAAACTTCCTGTTCTATAAGAATGAAATGCTGGCAAAGTTTATAAAGATAGGCCTTAACGATTGTGATGCGAAACTCGTAAACTAATCTGTACAAGAGAACAGTGAATTTCGGGAAATTTGAACAAACTAAATAATATAATAGAGTAAAATGTTCAGCAACATTTAAATCTGATAAACAGGTAGTTCAAATATGTTAATGTACCTTAAATCAGTAAATAACAAAAGCATTAGAAAGTCATGAAATAAAATGTTCTAACAACATGTACGTATGGTACATGAGTGTAGTAAATTAATTATTATATACGGGCTTGCTGGTTGTGAGACCGGGAAAATGAATGGTTTGGATGGATTTTTTTTTAATTATTATTGGCATTGTTGTCAACTGTAGTGTTTACATGACAATTCGACTAATTCAGATCTACGTAGTTCTTGCAAAATATTATGTTGTTGTTCAAATAACAGCTTCAATAAATTTGTAATTTGGTATAATTATAGAAAGGACAAAAACCGCATAGTGAGACAAATTGCAAATTAAATCTCATTTAATCATTATTTAATTCGTATAGCTAGCGTAAGATTTACTTTCAATATATTTATTAATGTGATGATATAGTTATGAATGGATAAGTAGCTCATTTTTATTGGCCAAATAATAACTATTATATTATTTTAATACGGAATGAAGACATCATTAAATCTTAAAAATGCTGGGCCCGCTCTAGGCTAAAAAATAGGTTTGAAAATGTACATTAATGATTCCAAATTGACCTAATAATACAATTTAAAAATATAGTTTGTACAATTTTCAATCTGTAAATAATTGCCTATTAACAAATCCAGTGAATAATATCTATTCAAAATTATTGGGTGTATCAGATTTTAAACGTAAAACGTAAATTGACTTTTATACTGTTGTTAATGTTAATTGTTATTTTAAATACGTTTTTATATTTATACATACAGGGTCTGGTCGATAAATAAACTATTGAAATAATAATATAATAATATATGGTACATTTAATATCAAGAAGGCTGTCGTAAAAATACTACATAAAATGTTACATTTTTATTTGTGTAAGTGGACATGGGACATAAGTATACGTACTTTTATAACAATTACGAATTTATAATAAAAATTGATAAACCCTAATTGTGTCTTTATTTGCAACGTATTCAAGTTTTTTTTATTCCAAGGCTAAAATGGCCAAATTCCAGTCATAATTTGTTTCACTTAATAGCGTTAACAATTGACAACATACGAGAGCATTGAGTGGGATTCTTTACTCTTGAGATACCTACCCACCCACCCAGCGTAGGCGCAGGCTGATGAGACACTATATGTCACCCAGGTGCTTACCTACCTACCTAGTGCTAAAATAATAGTAATCTAACTTATTTTTATTACACACAATATAGGACTGTCTGTAAGCCATCAGTGTTAAGAGGTAACCGGAACTGATAAAATAAAAATGTGTTTTTTTATTCAAATAAGGTACAAAGTACGATTTAAAAGTGCATGTGAATCTGAAGAAATCTTCATAACTTCACGTCACATTTGGAACGCAATTGCAACATATCGGCTGCCCCAACTTTCAATCGGAACACATTAGCAGTAGGCAGGGAATGGCTATACCTCTGGCATTTCTAAAATCAATGCGCGACTATGACTACTTATCTTTACTTATTTGCTTACAATACTGATAAATTGCACGTTCCATCATATCTTTCAAATGCCTTAACATATTTAATTGTTTGAGATATTGTTAGAATCTTTACATCATCCCGAGTGATACATAAATTTTGAGGTCGTCGTGGCCTAAAGGATAAGACGGCCGGTGCATTAAGGTCGTCGTGGCTTAAGGGATAAGACGTCCGGTGCATTCGTGTCTAGCGATGCACCGGTATTCGAATCCTGCAGGCGGATACCAATGAAGGAATAACATCGTGTAATAAAAATCAAATCCGCAAAATTATAATTTTCGTAATTACTGGTGGTGGGAGGTCTTGAGTCCGCACGGGTAGGTACCACCACCCTGCCTATTTGTGCCGTGAAGCAGTAGGTAATGCGTTTCGGTCTGAAGGGTGGGGCAGCCGTTGTAACTATACCGAGACCTTAGAATTTATGTCTCAAGGTGGGTAGCGTATTTACGTTGTAGATGTCTACGGGTTCTAGTAACCACTTAACACCAGGTGGGCTGTGAGCTCGTCCAGCCATTTAAACAATAAAAAAACAAAAAAACAAAATGTACTTATTTTTGGTAGGGGGCCCGCTAGAGCAATCTTCATTTCCTAAAAATTTCATCGATGTCGGTGCAGCCGTTTCAGTCTTTTGGGCACATATTTTTAGGACGTCATCATAGTAGCTGACAAGACGTTCCGCTTGCAGTAGATACTGTTAGAGAACGGATATGGAATAAGAATATTTTTTTAGGATGGAGGGATTGTTGATGGCTCTGACGACTTCCAATTCAATTCGAAGCCAGCATATTTTTCTGCAGCTCTTCTAAGCGTCATTTTTCCGGAATTTGTCATTTTATCTTGTTACCTGATATTAAGTGTCGTACCTATACAGACCACATTTTGATTTTATGATGTTGGTGTTGACAGACGGAATTAACATCCAAACACGGGTCCTTGTTATATATAGTAAATTGAAGTTTTAGGCTTTATTGTTGCGAGTTCACGGTCTCCCTGGTTTTAAATGGATATGAAGATCCATAGAGATATCGGGCGGTATTCCCAGAGCCATTCTATTTCGATTATTTCATTCTTGAGCAGGAACGTAATTGCCTCGATTCATAAATATACATGGTTAAACGAACCCATGTCTTAGGACAGCATTTAAAAAAAAAAAAAAGGACAGCCTTTACAGTTTTATCGAAATAGATAAGAGAGCACGGCTCGACCAGGAAGGGTGGAAATTACTAACTTCGAGGCATTTGTTATCGAATGTTTTTTCTAAGGAATAAAACCACAAGAATGGAATTTTATGAATAAAATTTCCATACATTTTTAAAACGATAATTTATTGATTTAACCGCAAATATATTAGTTTATGTACAAGTTAGGGACGTCAACAAAATGCAAACAGACAGCCTGTATTGTATCCATACATCAACTTGAGAGTCGATTAAAATTTAATACAGTTCGGCTGACTTATTTATACTATGATAATCAAACAGCTAAAAACTGCACACTTCAAAATTATGGAAGTTTTTTTAATACTAAATTTACCAGATAAGCCAAGTACACTACACATAACGCAATACAAGCGAATCAATAAAACAAACTAACTCTCAACACATTAAATACTGCAATAAACCGTAAAGAACATTCAAGTATCAAATTTTCCTATGACTACTCAATTTCTACTATGTACATGAATTTATACTAATTTCTAACACGAATTCAGGATTTTATTAACGCTCATTATAAAATCGTTATGAACATTCGTATGCCAAAAGATACTTGTAGCGTAATTAAAAAGTGCCATCTTAAAGAAAACAAATTATAAGACATCGACTGATGTTGAGTTTGATATTTTAAATTTGGTTCAACATTACAAAAAAGGTCAACCGTTAGGCATGTTTAAAATTGTCAAATTAAGTACATACTGTGTACATTTTACATGAGTGCAAAAAAATGTCTGATTAAAACAAATTCGATGTAACGGCTTCATTCATACAATTACATCAACGAGCACGCAATTAAGTTTATAACAATTTACACATACTTTAAAAATTGTAACAACTGTACATAACTATACAATTTCAGTCTTTACTCATTATAAACAATTACTTGAAAATTTTTTCAGTTAACCCTTTTAGACTTTTCCAGAAGATTATTATAGAAAGTTAAAAGTAACATAATTGTGACAAAACAATAAAAGCTCTCGTATGAATGACGGATGCAGTAAATTTGCAAGTATGTAGAAAAAAAATGCACAAGAGTTAAACAGTGAGAACGAAAGGCACATTTTTAAGGCATAACAACCAGTTTAAGTATCCGAAATCAGAAACATTTTATTCAGACTGTTTAATCCCTATTTAAGGGAATTGTGGAAAATGATGGCCATGAGACATAATATTATTACGTTATAATGAGCATCCTGAATTTATTCAAAAGCTCTAACTTATCGCCTCAGTAAAACCGCCCTTATAGGGGGCAAATGCACTATTATAATTCTAAAATAAACTACAAAATCCTCACTCATTTATCGTTTAAAATTTCGAGTTCCAGTTATGGGAGGGAGGAGCTTTTGTAAAGATAAAATGACGTAGCAAACATTAGTAACAACCTTAAATCGATCCACTAATGTGTAAACTGATGTACCATTTTGAAGTAGGTAACGCTGAAGCATTCTTGTAGAAACTAATAATAAAGTATCAAATGCTAACAAAATTTAAAAACAAGAAAAC
The DNA here is from genome assembly GCF_030269925.1 of Bombyx mori. Classification (NCBI taxonomy): domain Eukaryota; kingdom Metazoa; phylum Arthropoda; class Insecta; order Lepidoptera; family Bombycidae; genus Bombyx; species Bombyx mori. The sequence continues at coordinate 8,006,310 of NC_085116.1, read as the reverse complement.
TATTTTTAAATTTAAATATTGTTTTTCAAAAAAAAAATTATATATTTGATGAAATTAAGAGTACTTGATCAAACTCACAAAGAGTTTTAATTTATCATAACAATATATTCTTGTTCTGTTTTTCACAATGTACAAATGTTAAACATATGTAATTTCGTAAAATTATAGTCAGTTTTACAATAAAAATAATAATAATAATAATAATAGTGGTTCGCAGCTCGGCGTTGTATCGAGCTGACGTATGCGCTCAGGAGTCTGGTGGAACATCCCACTCCGCCAGTCCGCGTTCTACTAGCTCTCTATTCAGGAATATGACTTGCTGAAATAATTAATTAAATTTTACAATACGTAATCTATGGATTATGACATTATATGCTAGAAAAGATTCAAAAGCATTTTTTTAGTGTGGCATGTTATAATTAGAATAACATAATTACAAAAGTAAACTTAAAATGGGATCAGAAATGCAAGAAATCATAACATTGTTGCAATTTAATCTAGTTTTTTTTATACGATTTTGTAACGTTTACATGGCCAACAAAAATAGAGAAATTATTATATATTTTATTATTGTGCCAAATCTCGACTATCCAATAAACCAGATAACTCACTTGAGGATGTAATGTGAGGTATAGATGTACAAGAGGCAGGCCAGTCTCGTCGTAGCCTGCGACCTGCGCGTGTAGGAGCTGCCCCGCGGTCAAACCGGCCATTATACGTAAAGCCTCTCCGCTCCACTCTACTGAATACAGGAAGAAAATCTCCATTAATTCAATCATTTTCACCACATTAAATATAATATTTAAAACTGAAATATACTAACAAGCAATGACCATCACCGTTAGATGGGTAAACCTAATCAGGAATTACATATATACTACCAAAGGTGAAAATTGATACTTTTAATATTTCAGTTTTCAGTAAAAATTACAAAGCAAAGGTGAAGAAAATGAACAAACTATGATCAACATGACACATAAACTAGTTTAAATGAAATGTGATGAAAAAAAGAAATCTGCAAAGATATTGTAAGTGATTTGAAAGCAAGTATATAGAATTTAACCATTGTTAGCTGGTTTCACAAATGCTAAGAGAGCCTCCGTCGCCTGGAAAGGCAGTGTCATAAAATCGGAGCGGATCTGTTTGAGCTGATCGTTGTCAACAGTGAGATATCCACCGAAGTCCACTAGTTTCACGACAGATGTATCATTCTCTTCAGAGGTAGATATCACTTGGGCGCGATACCAATTATTTTCAGTAGGCGCAGCACAGATAGCTCCCTCTGTAAATATAAACCATTCAAATATTGTATTAAAAGTTGTTAGTATCAAAACATGTTAGTATCGGAATTAAATTTCTAGTTTTTAATTAGTTAGGTTTTAATTTTTTCTTGCAGCTTTTAAGGGCATTATATTAACATTTGTACCTATCTAATAAATCACATTGACTTAGAAATTACAGAATAACTTATTTTACAAATTATTTCAAAATTTGTGTATTTCAAAATGTGTTTCTGTGACGGAACATACTTGGGTGGTTAAATTCATATGAAAATGATAAATTATTTAAAAATGACGCTTAGATCGAAACAGTGTGGACTCTGCATTATAATGCAATGAACTTTATATTAATACCTAAAAATTACGTGAGACAGTATAAAGCTCAAATCCTATTTTCGTTGATACATTTAAACATGTTTTTTCAGATCGTTCTACCTGATTATTCAAGACATGTATTATTTACTGACACATTATTTACTGACACAAAAAATATTTGATTAACCGACCCGCCTATTTTCCGGTCATATTTTATTTTTGCCGAGTGATTAATTCCCAATAATCATGTTCTCCAATTAGTTATTAAATTTTAATGTATATTGTAATCGCCTTATTTTGCCTATCTTCTGCTAGAATCCTGGAAGGGTGACACTAACTTCACCGAATGTATAAATCCCCCTACAATGCATTGAAAATAGCGAAAAGCCCGGTTATCGTTCTCGCCGAACTTGTCGCTCGCAACGAAGGGCTTAGCGAGTAAATTAACCCACAGACAGCCCACTGAGTTTCTCGCCGGATCTTCTCAGTGGGTCGCGTTTCCGGATGGTGGTAGATTCAGTGAAGCACTGCCCTTGCTAGTGCCAGTGATAGCAACACTTCCGGTTTGAGACCCGTGAGCTTACCTACACGTCAAGGCGAAGCTGAAATAGCCTCTCAAGGCTATCAACATGGGTAGGAAAAAAATGAAAAACAGAGAGAAAAAAGGTGCGGCCCTGAAAGTATGCCGTGGACACACGGTATCAATTACGGCGTTCAACGTGTTGACAAGTGTTTTGTCTAAATTTTATTACAGCATATGGTCCAGACTAAAATCAATCCTTCCATTTCAAAATCATTAAAACTAATATTAATTTCAAAATGCGTTCAAGAACACTTCTTGTACTGCTATCGAAATACAATCAATATCAATCAATCAGTAACAATATGTGACAATTCTTGAAATTATTTAAATTTATCTGATAATGTATATTCATTTTAGCACGATTCTCTCCCTGTTACGCAAAACGTTTACATTTTGTAAGACTTTAGTTATTTTAAAAGAGAAAAAAAAAACGTTAGTAGTTCTTGCATTCGAATTTAGGCGAAAAAGAAACGATCGCATTTATTTTGAAAACGACAGTCTATGACTAAGATAAATCTTACAGTCTTCTCTTGTTTAAAGTTATTTTAGTGTTGAAATAGTTTCAACGGTTCAATAAATAAACAAAAACGGGGAGTTCATTAAAAAATAATAAGAGAATCTTGAAAATTGACCTTGTGTTGAAATACAAAAAAAAACGAATCGCCTTGGTAATCTTGAATATCACATTTTAAATTGCTGCATTATATTAACTGATGGCCGAATAATCGAATAAATTAACAACAAACCATTTCGAAAGTAATTGCGAAACTTTAAAGCGACATTTAATATCACACGCAAGTTGTTGGAGCAAGGCTGTTTCTGCTCCTGTTATTGCAATGTAGGTGGTTATTAACGTAAGAGCAACCGGTTTTGAAAAGTGACAGTTACCTTTCACGGGGCGTGGCAACGACGGCACATCCGGGTTCTGGTACGTGGCGGCCATTAGCCGGTGAAGCACGTGCAGCGACGGAAACGTGGGGTGCAGGGGCTGCTGGAGGAAGAAGTGCCCCGCACTCACCAGACACGTCAATATCGTGTCGTTATTCACAGATTCGACCAACTGTAACTGAAATAATTAGCAATCAACATTCGAAAATATCCATCGTAATGTGGTTGGTAAACACGTTGTTGACCAATCATTTTAGTGTGATAGATAAGAAAACGGTTATCAGTTCACTGTAACAGTAGCGATTGCCTCATATTTATGTGATACAACAATGGAGCAACGAAAACTTTACATGACTTACTTGTAAAAACTCAGGGATGAGAGGTGTGAGTTTTTGGTAGAGTTCAGCACTGATTTCTTGCAGTGAGAAGTTTGGGAATTTTTTTTCAGGAAATTTTTCTTTTATCATATCTAAAGCTGCTTCTATTTCACTTTGTGTTCCTGAAATAATAAATTTTGTTTATTTAATATTACAATTATACAATTCTGCTATTATTAATAAAAAATATATTTAGAACAAACAAAAGCAAGAAACGGTTAGTACCTTCAACTGCACATATTTTCTGTTTGGAAGATTCAGGATGCCTTCTGACGTAAACACTTGCACCAGTTTTGGCTTTAATTTGAGTCACAAATGAACCATGTTTTCCTATTAAAAGACCTACAAGATTTTGAGATAAAACAAATTGGTGTATCCTAAGGTCTGTTTCTGTTGGAACTATATTTAAACTGGCAGGAGGAGGGCTAGCAGCCTCAGAACAGCCTTTACCACTGTCACTTGAACCCTGAAAAATAAACTTAATTAGTATACTTAAAATGAATATGTATATAAGTAAATGAATTCACCAATTTGAATCTTACCTCACTGTGATTATCTGAAAAATTGCACATTGAGGGACTAGCTAATAAAGGATCAACAGGACTATGATTAGCAGAGTCCCTCTCCGAAAGGAGTCTTCTTTGTGAAGTGGAAAACCTATCATTGTTGTCACCTGTATTGCAGGGTTCATCAACAACATCAAGTGGTTGTAATCCTTCTGTACCTTCAGAGGTATTTTCTATTGTATCACCTTCAGACACAAAGGTCTCAGTCCCATTGTTTGTACTATTTTTTTTATAACATTCTGCTTCTGAATCAAGCAGATCCTTATTAGAATTTACATTACTACTAAAGCTATGATTACTGTCTATTATGTGCATTTCTGAGTTTTTAGGTGAAGATTGTTGGAGCTGAACATGTGAACACAAATTATTCTGCAACTCCTTAACTACGAAGGAGGGTTCTGTAGTACATGAGCTCACAATCAAATTTTGTTTGTCAAAGCCAGCTGACATTCTCTTCTCTTTTCCAATGGATTTTATTCTGATTATTTTTTCTATCTCCAGATCAATTTCTTCGTCAGTGAGTTCCAAAGGGGATGATCGCTGTGAATTTGTGCCGTTAGGTATGATATCAATAGGAGATGATTTAATGATAGAGTGCTCTAATTTGCTTATAGGCGAGCCTCGATTTGCCTCAGCTTGTGCGTTCAAAACCTCAGCAAGTTCCTCTTTCAAACTCTTTAGCCGTTCTCTTCCACCTGGGTCAGACTTTGCATATTCCCTTTTTTTCTTGAACCAAAAAATACCCAATAAGACTGCTATGGATGGTACTGACCACATGAGTAGTTGACGACAAGGTGCCATTGTAATGAGCCACTTTTAATGACAATCTATAACAAAAAAACTATATCTTCACTTGAAAGAGAAAAAGAAATGTTCATTTTGGTTTCGCTTTTATCAATCAGACCATGTTGCACAAAAGTCTTGGGGCTTTGGCTCCTATTGAATAATGGTAATTGTAATTAATTGCATGGTATTTTTCTTATGAGTTTAGGAATTCAGAAGATAATGGTAAGCTTTTAACTTCACAACCGAGATTACCACCAACTTCAAGTATAAGGTCAAAATCACCAGTGTTTAGAGAAACGGCTATTCTACAACCATTGGTTTCGTGGTGGGGAGAGAACATCCCTTATTTTTAAATAATATTCTCAAGATTGTGAATTTATCACTTTGATCTAAGCCAATTGTCCGATGAGTTACCTAATCTTTTCCACCACACTGCAAAATTACAATCATGTGCTACTGCAAGAAATTAATATCTTTGATTTTCGATAAAAATGATGTTTCAATTAAATATTATTCACATTGTCAAATTTGGAATACTTAGCACTTACATATACAATGTGTACTTTGTGTACTTACATATAGTACACATTGAGATAGAATTCATAATTTAAACCAAAACTTTGTGCAGTATAGTTGTTCAAATGTTTATTGTACTTCGATTTTTAATTATTATTTATGTAATACAAAAAGGTCTTATCTTAGTAGACATAAAACATTACAAAAAAAAACATTGTTAACTTCATCTTAGTCACATTCAAGGGCTAGTTATATACTTCACAAGTCCAGGCTGAAGCACAATTATAAGATTCATAAATATTGAATTTAACAGAAACTGAGCTACAAGCCATTTACTCATTTTTCAATTAAAATTTGTCCAAAGAATAATACTCAACTGAGGATTTTTTATTAATCATTGCACTGCAAAGTAGGTGATCTCTAAAACCAAGAACAACCAAAGAATAGAATAAGCACTCGTAATATGATTAAAATCTTTTGTTACTGTTTTATCATATGATCTCTTGAAACATGTTAAGTCTTTAACTGGGTAATTTTGATAATTTTGATACACAGACAACATACTTACTTGTAAATACTCCATTCTCTGATTAGTACTATAATATTCACGTGGAAATCTTATCTCTGTTGACGAATCTAGGTTGGTTTTTGGCAAATGTAAATAGGTTACAGCTATCCGCGTGTTTATTTACAGTATTTTAACACATGCGGATTTAATCGATAGGAATATAAACATTACATTAACGAAGATAGTGAGTTTTTTTATTTTATTGAAGGTAAATTAATCTTATACCAGCATGGCACCCGGAACCTCAAAACAAATAAACTACAATACACTAACAATCCGCGTATAAATAGATCGAGACATAAAAATATCTCAGATTGGTAATGACTATGAACAAACCACGAGGTAGAGTACTGCACGCAACATTAAACTTAAGTTTTTTACCGAGGGTCACGAACGTTGTTGAAATCTTTACAAGCAACACGTAGGCAAATGTGGATTCAAAAATGAAAGGTTACGCAATTATATATACGTCAGTATATTGACAGATATAAATCATAGTTAACAATAATCAATTTAGATTTTAACTATAATATCTTACTTCAGAAGTTATTTCAACAATAAAATTAGAGCATGCGACTAGAACTCTCCATTATCAAAATTTAGATCACGCTGCCGGCTAATTATTTTATGTACTTACTTGGTAAATCAAGAGAAAAATATTTCTTTATTTCAAAGTAGGAGTGTATTTTATCAATTTGAAATTTTGCAATTAAATAGTTTTACGACTGAATTTCACTTTATTTTTTCCAACAATCCACGTGCTCACAATGTTTTCGAAGCACAACAAAATTCAACATGGCGCAATGCAGGTTGGCAACATTACAACGTCAAGCGTATTCATAGATTAGCGTAGTGGACAGTGAATCTGTTTATATTATCTTTGGCAAAACTCGTTTCTCTATTCTCCATCTTGTACATCTCGACTTGTACGTCTCAAATGGAACTTTTTGATGGAGCACGGCGAGAAAAGATCTTTGAATTATTTTATTTTGTTAATTTTATATTTCTTTCGGCCTAAAATAAAATAATAGGTAGTGATTTTTACCATTTAACCATTTAGCATTGAGCCCAAGTTTACCGGTAAAATGACAAGACTGTACTAGATTAAAAGAAGTGGTTTAGCTACAAAAAATATCTAATCAAAGGGGATGTGTTAAAAATAATTTATAATATTTTTCAATTGGTGTGATTCCACTATGGGAAGTAAGAAGACCGTTTTCGAATCTAAAATGATAACATAGGTACTACCGAAAACAATTTATAAGTTCACATATAGGTACTTAAAGAAACCCTTAGCACACTATATTTATCAAACAAATGTACTTGTAATACTTGTATTAGGTAATTGAAAAAAAAACTTCAAAATGATGAACTTAATGAAAAATATAGCGCAAAAGGCTCTCAAACTCCTATCAGGATTACATTAAGCATTCAGAATCGATTGTATTTTATTGTGTTACATATGCTCCTAAAAATAACTAATCAATTGTACAATTTTACGAGGCTTGTGGAGAGTATTAAGCGGTAGGCAGCGGCTTGGCCCCTGGCATTGCTGAAGTCCATGGGTGACGGTAACCACTCACCATCAGGTGGGCCGTATGCTCGTCTGCCTACAAGGGCAATAAAAATATATAAAAAAAACACTATTTTTTGTATTGTCATGTAAGCAGCTCAGCAGCACACTTAATTCCGGAAACAATTGCATCAATAATGGCCTAGGTAGCCTACTAATAAAAGTGTAGTTCAAAGACTTAGCTTCATAAATGTAATTCTCTTGCGGTAGGTAGCGGCTTAGCTGTGTTCCTGGCATAGCTGACGTCCGTGAGCGACCGTGACGGCTCACCTAAGGGGCCGCATGCTTCTTTTTTATTGCTTCTATGGGTGGACGAGCTCACAGCCCACCTGGTATTAAGTGGTTACTGGAGCCCATAGATATCTACAACGTAAATGCCGCCACCCATATTGAGATATGAATTCTAAGGTCTTGGTATAGTTACAACGGCTGCCCCACCCTTGAAACTGAAACGGCAGAAATAGGCGTGGTGGTAGTGGTACCTGCTCGTGCGGACTCACAAGAGGTCCTACCACCAGTAATTATGCAAATTATAATTTTGCGGGTTTCATTTATATTACACGATGTTATTCCTTCACCATGGAAGTCAATCGTGAACATTTGTTATGCACGTATTTAATTAGAAAAATTTGTACCCGCCTACGGCTGCGGGATTCGAACACCGTTGTATCGCAATGCACCGGACGTCTTATCCTTTAGGCCAAGACGACTCATCTGTCTACAAGGCAATAAAAAACTAGGTAAAATAAAACTCGTTTTTGATGCATTAGTGAAAGAGCTCATGCCCCACCTGGTGTTCAGTAGTTATCATATCATAGCCCATAGAAAGCAAGCCATCACTAAAAACAAAAAAGGTGCATTTAAATTATAGAGCTACGTAGAATATTCTCATCCTGAACGTCGCAGTGTCTCAAGACAAAGAAAATAAAGTCTTTGACTGTTGCCATGAGTTATGGCAGTGAGACATGGTCGCTCACAACCACAACGACCTTATTTAAAGACTCAAGGGCACCGAAAGAGCAATGGAGAGAGCGATAGAGCGGCGATCGCGTGCCGGCAGTCGTAGCGTGGGTGATCATAAGGTTGACCTACGACCTATTGAAGGTTGTGGGAATCCGCTGGATGCAGACAGCGCAAGACGGGTTGTTGTGGCAAGCCTTGGGAAAGGCCTATGTCCAGCAGTGCACTTCTGTGGGCATAAATAGACTATAAAATGAACAGATAATTCTATCTAAACTTTAAACTGAGAAGTAAAATAATGTAGATAAATTTTCTCCTTATTTTAATCTCCAAAGATTTTTTTGATGATGTCATCAGTAGTTATTACTAGTTATTACTAAAAACTGTTTTATATTTTAATAAATATCATTTCTATATCGCCTTTTAACTTGATCCCACATTTAAGTTAGGGGTTTGTATAAAGTTATTGTTGCATACTAAAGTGTGACACTAGAATGTAAATTTAATTCAAACAGAATGAATAATACTAGATATGCTAGTCGCTAGACCGTGATTAGCAACAGGCAGAATGCCAGTTATAGCTCTGTATTTAGCTACATACATTAAAATGTGCATGTGTATTTCAGAATTGGCTGTAGAATACATGATAAAATTATGTTTGACATTGAACTTTCTGAGCAGTGATAATGTAATGCTAGAGTCACTTTAACATTAGATGGCAAAGTCCAATGCATGTTATGTTAATTGAATGTGCGAATTTTAAACACCTACTAATACATGTTAAACTAAAACTTTCTCCAGATAAAAGTCATAATGCTAAGAAGAAATAGTTAAACATATTCAGCATGCTTTATTTTTACTATTGATAAGTTCACCTGAAAACGAGAACAAATGATAGATAAATTTGTTCAGCCGAAAATGAAGAACTAATAAAACTCATGAAAGGCTATAAAATTGCAAATAAATATTATAGCTCTTCATTACTATAATGAACCACAAAGTACATTTTACAAAAAATTAATTTTAAATTAAGCATTTTTCTTTGAAATAGCAATAAATTTATGCAAAACAACTTTACAGTAATTTACTTTTATAGTTTAGTACTCTCTACTAAAATGTAAGAGGACAGAAACAGTAAAATTTAATTAGCTTTAAGATTTAGCTATTAATTAAGATAAAGATACCTAGTGATGGCAAACTTAATTTATTGGCATTGTAGGAAGATAATCAGTCTCCTAGATATCAGGTTAGCTTGGGCACTGCCAAGCAGCTGATACATCTCCTTAATTCAACTGCAGTGCTCTTTTCTTATTTATCTATCCTCTTTTCCCTAAGTTCTGGTTTAAATAAGTTGATTTTCAATGCTATCTTTAATTAAAATTTTATGCCTGGATGCAATTTTACAATCATGCTGTTTAAGCCTCAATTCTTGAAATACATATTTTGTATGTTCACTTCCTTAATCACTATCCCCTCTCCTATTCCAAATTGTTGACTTGAATTGTTTTGAATATGCAGTTTGCCAGGCGATCTTAAATACATATGCATGTGCATCAGTAGAATAAAAGCATGAAATATTACAAAAAAACATTCAATAATATTCTTGTCTGATTGAATCAGGTTTTGATACATTTTATTGTATGGTTGTTAAATAAGAGATTGTACAGTGGTTGATGATTGTTTAATTTATATACATTCCTAACATATTTAAATTTTAACTTCAGAAAATATAACAATGGCAGGAATGTTGAGAAATCAAATTTCAGAATAAATATATTTCAGGAAGTGTGAACAGATGAAGCATATTAATAATACTATAATGTTTCAACTTGTGTTTTTTTACAAATTAATTTTGAAGACTGGATAATTACAAGTAGGTATAAGTAAAAATTAAAGTCATGTTTAATAACAGAAGGAATTTTACAGAGACTTACTGCAAATATCATAAATAAAGCTAAAAATTACATATTCACACATCATCAGCTTCATCCTCTGAACTGACTTCATCTCCAAATTCAATATCTTCATCTAATCCATCCACAGAATACACTACTGTCTCATTGATGCGGACCGTTTCTGGGAATTCTCCATACGTCTTTAGATTCCTAGCTTCGTCAGGGGTATATTTCAAGATGACATCAGCTTTCGCATCTTGATAATCTCGTAGGCCTATTAATATTATGTCTCCTTGATTTATCCACACTTTTTTTCGTAGTTTCCCTCGGATGTGACACAGGCGTTTGATGCCATCAAAGCACATGGCCTCCAAGCGGCCATTACCGAGCATCTTTGTGACTTGGGCGTACTCTTGTCCGTCTTCCTTAAAGACCAACTCACGTTTTTCAGTTTCATTTTCGTTCTTTCCTCGCCTCCTATTTTTTCCTCCTTTACCTTTGTTTTTCGGCATGTTTTATATGATTTTTACTATAAACATAAACAGTTACACTACAAAAGACCCATGGATTAGCAACCTGGTTTTCTTTTCTTGACAATTTGTGTACAGTTGACAGTTTATTTTTAGTCTGTGGTTTTGGTCATAGATTATACACTTTATGGTTTTGGTTACAGATTATGCACGATTTGATTTCTGTTAGGTTTTTTATTCGAGTTCTTCGTGGCAAACACAGACTAATAAAAATACTGTGTAGCGAAATAATTATCAGTTTAGGGGCACACTAAATTAAAAAAAAAAAATTATTTACCTCTATATTAACTTAATTATTATTATCGAGAAGTATCTTGATTGATATATATTACAAGGCTTAGTTTTTTTTTATTCAGAATCAATTGTATTGTTAAATAACACAAGAACATAACATTTTTTTACTCGTTAAAAAATCACAATTAAATGACTCATTGTGGTTCTAAAACGTAAAAAACTCAGTGAGGCTGCAATTGAGTGAAACATACTCAGGTTTTTTTTAAATAAAATCCTGTCTATAGAGTATATATTATATACACTAAGTTTATTCTTCCATATTAAATCAATTTCTACTGTTTCTTTTTGTTGTTTTTCCCTGCAATATATTTCTTGAACTTATAAATAATTATCATTTCAACAAAAACAGATTTTGTGTGCATTACATTTACATTTTTTGAACTACGTAATGAATTTAGGAATTACAAATTTTATTATAAAATATAAGGTGGCCTGAGGTGATGGTTTGCTTATTAGATATAAAATAATTAATAATTGAGAATTTAATTGTTTTTATGATCGAACAAATCGTCATAGTCATCGAACAAATCGATAATTGATCAAAATTAATTAATCTGAGCGATAAAAATAAAGATATCTAGTAAGGGGGGGGGGGGGGGGGGCAACTTAAGGGTGATCATTTGTTTGATTAATTATAAATAAATAAAAGACGAATAAACCATTAAAAGTAAAAAAAATCCGAAAATCAAAAAAAGGGGGCCAAATTCAGTGAGCCCAGTTTAGGGATTAGCCTTGGTTACATAGATAAGTTTCCTACTTCAGTGCTTGATTATGACAATGTGAAAAACACAATGGAGGATTTAAGTAATTTGAACTCTTAAAGTTTCAGGGTTCATCTAGGGAGCTTTGCACAAAACGCACTGGACTAATGGAATGAGCTGCCGAAATTATAATTAGGACATTGACTTTTTCGACTTTAATTTCAGTGAGTTCAGGCATAGATTAAACAGTATACACTTAATATTTGAGGGTTCAGGTGCTTCGGTAATAAAACGACGGTAACATTGCATAATTGATATAACTATCTTCTACTTACCGTTCATATGGATACGGTGACAAGCTGGCCATTATAAATTTCTATCGTAAAAGGGCCAAGATTTAATTTCGGAAAAATATAAAATAATTGTGATTTTCCATTGTCAAAGCTATCATAATCTCGTCCATTGTTGTAGAAAGCCTGAATTAAAATATCGCACAGATTATATTTATAATAATAAACGGTTCCTTACTACATATTAATGAACTGAAAGCTGCAATATGTAACGCTTAAACAACAAATTATGTAAATTTCAAACATAAAAGTGGCGTTTAAATATTTCAGTGGTCATGTGGTTTTTCTATGGGTTTTTGTTACCTTAGATATTTTGAGTGATATTATATTACGACAGATGACATGAGACTAGTTCCAATAAATGAATATGTATATTGTTTTTTCGTTCAAATATAATAATAATTGACTATATCTTGAGGGATTTAATTATCAAATAGTTAGTTATTGTTTTTAATTGTCACACGCTGAAGTCGTCGTGGCGTAAAGGATAAGACGTCCGGTGCACTTGTGTCGAGCGATGCACCGGTGTTCGAATCCCAGGCGGGTACCAATTTTTCTAATGAAATACGTACTCGACAAATGTTCACAATTAACTTCCACGCTGAAGGAATAACATCGTGTAATAAGAATCAAACCCGCAAAATTATAATTTGCGTAATTACTGGTGGTAGGACCTCTTGTGAGTCCGCACGGGTAGGTACCACAACCCTGTCTATTTCTGCCGTGAAGCAGTAATGCGTTTCGGTTTGAAGGGTGGGGCAGCCGTTGTAACTATACTCGAGACCTTAGAACTTATATCTCAAGGTGAGTGGCGCATCTACTTTGTAGATGTCTATGGGCTCCAGTAACCACTTAACACCAGGTGGACTGTGAGCTCGTCCTTCCATATACGCAATAAAAAAAACCATGCCATTTAGTAAAATTTCTTCTTGTTATGTTAATTACAGTGACTATTGAGTTAGTGTATAAATATTTATTTAACATGTGTTCAAGTTAGTCGTATTAAATTATTTTTACCCTAGATTTTTATAATCATGTAACCCATTACCCGGGGTACTGGGCAACGCATTTACATTTACATTCGCACTTTTTAAAATTTTAATTGCATTTGATAATTGTTTAAATATTAATAGTAACTGATGTTCGTATTTGTAAGAGCAATAAATAAACACTGGTTTGTGATAATTATTTTGTTATTGTATTTTATACCTTTTCTGCTATAACCTTAAATACCTTAAGGTATCCACATTTCCCGACCTTCCCCTAATGTTGTTCAATTTTGAACTGTATAAAAGTATATTTAGTAAAGATAAATTGTCTGGAAATGTTCTAGGTTTTAGTTTTTGTAAGATAAAAAAAATAATTAAGTGTATATTTAGCGGTAGTAGGTAAAGTGTTGGATTTCAGTAAGGCAAACGTGCAGCCAGGCTGACGTGGCTAGGGAGGCATGGGCGGTCACAGGGGTGAGGCCAGACGGCGAATGAACTGCAGAAAGGGTTAATGTTCGCATCCCCTGCAGTGTTGGCTGCACATCGCCCGCCCACGCTTATATTGGGCACCTCGACAAGCATATATTGTTAAAGAATTAAAAATTTAAATCTTAGCAACTACGTTCTTCTTTGCGATCAGTTTTCGATTCGCTGGATAGAATGACCGATTCAAAATAAAACATGCTTATAATACTATAGCCTATAACCAACGCAATACCTACATATATTGAGTGTGAAAAATAATAAAAAAACCATTTGCAAATAACTAACAAACAATTTATTATTTCAACGGGTTAAGCGGATGCCACGACTTCTTTACGGCACCCGAATGGTCCTCGCCATATGTCATACAACCTTTAATTTTATTTAACACAATGCATATGTATTCGATGAATTAATAATGTGATTGTGACGTTACCATTGAGTGCATTGCTTCTTCCTTTTTTTTAGTATGGCAATTGATCGATTTTGCGATGTCATTGTTGCCATTCTCCAGCTTATAAAATCTTCAACTATTCAAATAAGGTGGGTAGATGTAAGGAAAGCCATCTTAAATGGGGGACAAGTCGAAAAAATGTGCAGCTGTAATCAGCAAATTACAGCTCATAAGACCCATCATACTAATGCAAGCGTTGCAAGTGGTAGAATATTTATGCAGCAGTTGTAAACGGAGCAAAGGGTGCTGAGTGTATGTACTTTTTTTTTTGGTGAGTTCATTTATTACAGACAACAATTTCTCTAAAAAAATCATATTTTTTCAAAATTATTTTCGATTTTACTAATAAAAAAATAATTAGGCGAATGAAAGTAATTTGTAATTATATTCCTTAACGATGTCTGTTTATATTACATACTTTGAAAAGTGCGCCTTAACAAAGCGGAAGTTTTCCTTTCTTTTTTCAATTCACTATGTTAGTCTGACAGCTTTTAGCGCTATCCTTTAAATTACACCACATGCTACACCCATTAAGGTGCCAAATATAAAACACAACCAATTTTGATGGTATTTCAACGAACACTTTTTATACACAGAAAGCGTGCTCCTTGACTCTACCCTGCATATTTCAATACATCCATACTGTCTTAAAATTGTATGAAAAGTGATAGAAAGCAGAAGTGAACTTTATTTATCTGAAAATGGCATTTATCAAACAAAAATAAGTTTCGATTTCAATTTCTGTATGAAAACATAGACCGATTTAAGAAAGCGGAGCCTCTTTTTCAATAAATTTTGCCTGTGACTGTTAGACTTTTCATCCTTTATGCAATGTTACATTAAAATCTAAAAGTGTTCAAATCATTACTACTTTCATACTCTGTGTTAAAATATGGAGGGTAGAAATAAGAAGGACCATCTTGTATAGGGGACAAGTTGAAAAAGTGTTCACCTGCAAGTTATTTTGGGAGTACACCGAAATAGCGCCAGTGTAGGAAACAAATGGTATGAATATATCAGTTTTAAACAGAGTCAATTGTTCTGGGCTGAAAATTTAATATTTTTCGTATCTTGTCTAGTTAAAAAATATGCAGTGTTTAAAATCAATTTAAAATAAATAAAAATTACGTAGAAAGTCTTTATTTCCTTCTTATTTTAATATCTTACCTATTCTAATAGTTTATGACGGACACTTTAAAAAAACTGAGATCCTTACTTTTACCCTCCATAGAGGCTTTGAGGGAGAGGGTTTTGAGATTATCAAAATGATGATCAAAACTGACATTTGCGTCGTACACAGTACTACACAGAGTATATAAAGAAAATGACAGCAAATCATGACGCCATTTATTTTATGGACAAACAAAGATGAAACATATTTTTCTAAGTATTGTTAGTAATTAAAGATTATTTTACATGAAAAACTGATTTTCTGTCATTAGTTAGTTTAGAAAAAGAGGTCAACGCCAATTAACACAGTAACAGTTTCGCTTGCCGTGCTCCCGCCGAAAAATCCTAGAGTATATTTAGTTAGACATTCGATATTCAAAATATCAACATTATAGTTCGTCTTTTTATGTAAATAACTGTTCTAGTACTAAGTGAATCTGAAAAGCGATGCATTTTAAAATTAAACAAAACACACACACTAGGTATATAAATACAGTTTTCGAAGCCTTGAAAGAATAAATTACAAATGAAAGCGTGAAAGAAAAACAATTTTCAATTATTAAGATGTATGTTTTAATTCGTTTTTTAAATAAATGTAGCTTAACATTTCCACTATCGACGAAATATTGATTACCTACTTAAATCTTTGATTAAGTTAAAGAGATAGATTTCATTTTATTCACGAACTCACGGAGTTCAGCTTATGAGACTTTGCTAACGTCTGCCCTACCAAGAGTAGTACTTCGCTGAATCTACCACCAGATTCGGATCACGTCCCACTGAGAAAATCCGTCGAAAAAATTCAGTGGGCTATATATCTGTGGCTTAAGTTGCACGACGAATACTTCGTCGTATTGAACGGGTTCGAGAAGAACGGTGACCAGTGCTTGGAATGCTTAAAACCACCGACAAAGAATCGGGAGAATCCGAAATGACATGCTTAGGGCTACGCCCACTGTTTATCGTTTGGTTGCTGGGTTTGGGTATGTAATTTGAGGCAGCTACGATAAGAGAGCTGTCGTATCGCGCTGCTTTTTCGAACATTTCTCACATAACACGGTTTTCCGATGGCTATCGTGCAAAAACGGAATTGAATGACTTGTAGTTTGTATTTGTGAATGGGGGCCGCGTGAGCGAATATTACACTTGTCTATATCATTACCGGACGTATGCAAGTTTTGTAGAGTGTTATACCTTATTGCGAAGATTTATTCACCCATTCACCATAGATACAAATAATAAACTCTTGCAGGTAAAAATCTATTACTATAGAAAGAGTAGAATTTTTTTAAATTGCTTTCCGTCGTCAATCTATCCGTCGTCAGTAGAAACAGCTTTTTTGCTTAATCACATACCTTTAACCTTAGATTATATATCTAAGCCTTTAACCTATGGGGCAGCGAATAACTTCGGAACTGCTCATATGCATAATTCGCTTAATAATAAAAGTCAGTCGGCCAACCACTTAAATGTATTCAAAACGTTCGACGTAAAAAAGCAGAGTGCTTTTTTATGTAATTATTCATCGGCAATAGTACTCAGTTATTACTTAGCCGGAATTCGTTTGGATTAATTACACAATAGTATCTGGGCAATCAAGCTTCACTCGTGTTTATCGATTTTTTTTCCTACCTAAGCTGATAGCCTTGAGAGGCTATTTCAGCGTAACCTTAACTAGTAGGTGAGCTCACGGGGCTCAAACCGGAGTGATGCTAACACTGACCCTAGCAAGAGCAGTGCTTCCCAGAATCTACCACCGGATCAGAAACGCGACCCACTGAGAAGATCCGGCGATAAATTCAGTGGGCAGTCAGTTTATCGATACGTATTGATGTTTTACTATTTACATTAAGTTCATGACATCTATCGATAAATAAATTTATGCAAAATATGTAGTAACTGATCATGACGTCAATTTTGTAGCGCCATCTCTTGGTTTTCAGATACAAATATACTAACATTCAATATCAACATTGTAAGTACCTACGCGATTAACTAGATGGCGTTAAAGTTTTAAAAATGAATATTTTCCTGAAAAATCGTACCTCATCTAACCTCAAAATTGAAAACAACCTAATCAAACACAACATTTATTAGTTAGAGCCATTAACGAAATATATACGATATATATATGTCGGAGGCGGCGCCAGGGATGGCTGAGCGGTAGTTTCGTCATCGCTTGTATTCGATTGAACTCAGTTTAGTCAATAAAACTTTTCAGTAATAATTATTGAAACTCAACACACACAACTTTCACAATGACAGGGTAAACCGACAGTTTCGTTGCACATACCGACAGACCGACTGACCGACTGACTGACTGACCGAGACTCACTGACTAAGACGGACAGAATTACTGTCTGACACGGAATGCCACGACTCTGTCCACGTACCGCCATTTTATAACTGTGGCGTTACGGAGTCTACCCTTCATTTTGTGATATTTATCAAAACAACATTTCATCATTTAAAATAATAATCAAAACCACCGTCTTAATATTACTAAAAGTCGTCAACCACGACACGGCCATTCTGTCACTTTGACGTTTGTGTATCGTTGATATTCCGAACTATTGACCCGGATGCGACACGGCCATCCTGTGTTACACACGTCCTCGTGTGTTAATCTGAAACAAAAGCCAATACCGCACAGTATCATTCACGCTCGGCCATATCTGACCACTCTACTAAATAAAAGTCTTGTGTCATCACAAATTCTATAACGACATTGAAAGATTACACAAACGAAAATAAGTGATTTACTACTGCTGCAAGTTCTCCCCGTACAATTCATGTACACAGTAACTAAGTCATCCCTGTGACTACAAGTGTTCAATGATAGTCATCCCTGTGACTACAAGTGTTCAATGATAGTCATCCCTGTGACTACAAGTGTTCAATGATAGTCATCCCTGTGACTACAAGTGTTCAATGATAGTCATCCCTGTGACTACAAGTGTTCAATGATAGTCATCCCTGTGACTACAAGTGTTCAATGATAGTCATCCCTGTGACTACAAGTGTTCAATGATAGTCATCCCTGTGACTACAAGTGTTCAATGATAGTCATCCCTGTGACTACAAGTGTTCAATGATAGTCATCCCTGTGACTCTACTCAACAGTCATCCCTGTGACTCTAATCAACAGTCATCCCTGTGACTCTACTCAACAGTCATCCCTGTGACTCTACTCAACAGTCATCCCTGTGACTCTACTCAACAGTCATCCCTGTGACTCTACTCAACAGTCATCCCTGTGACTCTACTCAACAGTCATCCCTGTGACTCTACTCAACAGTCATCCCTGTGACTCTACTCAACAGTCATCCCTGTGACTCTAATCAACAGTCATCCCTGTGACTCTAATCAACAGTCATACCTGTGACTCTAATCAACAGTCATCCCTGTGACTCTAATCAACAGTCATCTTATGAGAACAATCGCATATAGATTTCTCGACAAGAGAACATTCGGCACCAAAATCCAAATAAAAATAATACGACTCACCAGATTGTTCTCATTTACCAAAAATACTCGATATTACACAGCTACCGGCACGTCGCTCCGCTCGGCCGGTGAATAGTTGACCCATCGAGCGCCAACAGACGGCGTTTGCGTCCCATATCTCGTATTGGCTGCAGCAATCACGCGTCGATTGCGACACGGCCTTCCTGATTGTACACGTTCTCGTGTGATGGTTAACCTACAATCAAAAACATCCACGAGAACACTTGTTCCGCTCGATCACTCCTGACTACACTTTAAGACTTATCAGAAAATTTAAAGTCATCAAAGCTTTAAACTGTTTTAATACCATTTTAACCAAATAAAACAATAGGGTATACAAAGTTCACTATTCAGCAGCCAGAGCACGTACCACAGTCGTTCATCAAACTTCAAATTTACTCTGTACAAATCAGGCATAGCTTACAGGAACTCAGATCAAAGAAAACTTCCGAATAAAAATATCTAACGCCACGGCTCTCCAGCCGACCAGCAATCGCAATTGCCCTCATGACGCGCATCCACAGCGTGGATCGCCCGTGTGCATCACCCGCTGACCACACACGATGGTCTTTAAAGACCCCGACCTCCGCCAGAGCCAAACGCGCACCACGCACCCACGGACTACTTGAGTTGCCTCAAGAGACACCGATTTCTACCGGGCTACGACTACGTAATAGCTACTGGTACGGTCGAACACAATACGGCCGATAGACTATCCTTACTCGAGTTTTCACCACAATTTAAGCTTGCTCTTCATCATCATCATTTACATCAACCTCGACTGGTATGTGTCATGCTGGCATTTTTCTTAGCCTATCATGTGGGTATTTTTAAGTACGTTTTGAATTTAAAGCTTTCAATGTGTAACGGTCACCATCCAATACTTCAACTACTTTAAACGGCCCTTTAAACTTCGGATCTAATTTCGTTTGATTACGCTCTGCGTTTTAATGTGTGGACGAGCTCACAGCCCACCTTGTGTTAAGTGGTTACTGGAACCCATAGATATCCACAGCGTAAACACACCACACACCTTGAGATAGAAGTTCTAAGGTCTCAGTATAGTTATAACCGCTGTCCCACCCTTCAAACCGAAATACACCACTGCTTCACGGCAGAAATAGGCAGGGTGATGGTACCCGTGCTGTCGACGGCACTATACGGAGCACCCGTCTGGTGCCACGTCGTTACCCACGAGAACGTCCCCGCGCTGCGACGCCGGCAGCGCGCGATCGCAGTCAGAGTCATTCAAGGATACCTCACAGTCTCCTACGAGGCGGCGCGCCCTAGCGCAAGTGTAGCCGGAGCGCGGGGGCTCCAATCTCGGCAGTCCGTGCTAGAGGCGTGGTCTCGTCGTTTGGCGGACCCGTCGGCCGACCTCCGTACCGTCGAGGTGATCTGCCTGGTTCTCGCGGACTGGGTGGGCCGCGACCGCGGAACTCTCACCTCCGGTTACCTGTGCAGACTCACAAGACATTTTACCACCACGCAAACTTTTTACCACAGCAAATCTTACCAGCCACCACGCAAACTACAATTTTACGGGTTCCACCTCTCCTACACGATGTTACTCCCACACTGCGGAAGCCAACCGCAAACACTTGTCAAGCACGCACAAGCACGCACTTCACCAGAAAAACTTGCATCCGCCAGCGGGACCCGAACACCGCCGCATCGCCAGACACGAACGCACCGGACGTCTTATCTTACAGGTCACGACGACTTCAGATGTGTCAATTTTTCTTCCCCACGGAAACTTGCTTGCTTTCTTGTTTGCTTGCTTGCTGGAGCCCGAAGTCATCGAACGTGTAATTGGTATTGAATCTAGAAAATTTCAGCGACAATTCACAGTCTCATGTCCTGGTTTACTGCACCAGTGCCATGTAACTCTAGCAGAAGTCAGCCGCTTAAAATAATTCTTGTCGGAACTACCCACTCGTCATGACAGATCCATTATTGCGATCGAAGTTTCACCTGAGACTTGCACTTGCCTTAATTTCTTGCAATAGCTTGTTACGTGTCGTATTTCCGCTAGTAAATGCCATGTCATAAGTCGAGAGTCAACTGGGCAACATGAGCCAGAACGTAAGATGTGACGATCGATTTCTTCGTGGCTCAGATCTTCCATCGAGGTAGCAGACGTTATGACACGACTTACGTATGCTGCATTCACGCTCTTGTGGCGTACCACTACTAGTATTCTGATCTGCATCATGTTTTTTTGCTGTACTTCGAACATGTTCAAACACGTCACGCCAGTGAGAGTAGAGTCCTGATCTCACTTCTGATGTCGGCACACGTCAGGGATGGCTGAGCGGTAGCTTTCGTCATCGCTTGTATTCGATTGAACTCAGTTTAGTCAATAAAACTTTTCAGTAATAATTATTGAAACTCAACACACACAACTTTCACAATGACAGGGTAAACCGACAGTTTCGTTGCACATACCGACAGACCGACTGACCGACTGACTGACTGACCGAGACTCACTGACTAAGACGGACAGAATTACTGTCTGACACGGAATGCCACGACTCTGTCCACGTACCGCCATTTTATAACTGTGGCGTTACGGAGTCTACCCTTCATTTTGTGATATTTATCAAAACAACATTTCATCATTTAAAATAATAATCAAAACCACCGTCTTAATATTACTAAAAGTCGTCAACCACGACACGGCCATTCTGTCACTTTGACGTTTGTGTATCGTTGATATTCCGAACTATTGACCCGGATGCGACATATATATAACGAAATATCTACGATACAATAATTGTTCGTTTAAAGTTTTAAATATATTAAATCTTCATTAATGAGTATAGCCTGAAAACAGTGGTCTAGTGGTTACTCATCTTGACTACCATAGATTATACACTTAATATATTCGATTGACTACACTGTGGGGTATATTCCCAATCGGACACGGTTTCTTCATTAAATTGATTTGGTATTCGGGTCTCTACATATTAGTTATTCTTGTTATCCCACACGGGTAGGTGTCACCGCTCTGCTTATTTCTGTCGTGAAGCAGTAATGCGTTTTGGTTTGCAGGGTGGGGCAATTGTTGTACTGTAAAAACTCATATTTCAAGGTAGGTGGCGGCATTTACGTTGTAGATGACTATGGACCCAGTAACCGCTTAAAACTAGGTGGGCCGTGAACTCTTCTAGCTATCTAAGCAATAAAATATATAAATAAACCTTTTACAATTGGCATTGATTAAAAATAGAAATTAATTTGAATACCTTTGAAGTATTCACTATGTTATTTTTTTAATATTATAATTACTTGAAAATATTATCGTTTTTCTAGTTGCTGACGTCATTAATGGTATAAAGAAAGCAGAGCCGTAGCTTAAAAAATTTTTTTTTTATCAGTTAGCCAATTCCTCGAACTGGTTATATAGTTGAAGAAAAAAAGGTCAATATCCCATTACTACTTACGTCCCGTATCTAATACGATATAAATCGGAACTTACATACGTATATAGAATATGTATTATTATATATGTGATCTCGGTTTTTTCTTAGAAACCACTTCTACGATTACTGAATCTAGAATTACCAGGCCACTCGTTAAATTAGATATGATACTTCTTTATCTTATATTTATTTATAGACACCTCTCCGTCAGCCCAAGACGACCCCCGAAGACATAACTTCTCTACGTGGTGTGTGTGTGGCGATATTTTTTAATTTTTTTTTAATTGCTTAGGTGGATGGACGAGCTCACAGCCCACCTGGTGTTAAGTGGTTACTGGAGCCCATAGACATCTACAACGTAAATGCACCACCCACCTCGAGATATAAGTTCTAAGGTTTCAGTATAGTTACAACGGCTACCCCACCCTTCGAACCGAAACGCATTACTGCTTCACGGCAGAAATAGGCGGGGTGGTGGTACCTACCCGTGTGGACTCCCAAGAGGTCCTACCACCAGTGATAAAATCGACGCTCTGCTCATTTCTGCCGCGATGGATTCCATTCCGAGGGCCCTCGACCTTCAACTTTTCGCCTTTCAACCCACAAACAGTACCTACCCACAAACAGTACCTAGTAGTATTTAGAATTCTTTATTTCACGACTTCGTACTAATCCTTTTATTTGAATAAATAGTTATGTTAACGTAACAACAGACTTTGTTTTCTAAAATAAGGTAGTATCATCTCTAAATATGGCCTTCAGCGCTGTAATTTATGAGATTGTACATAAGATCCTTTCATAACGGGGTCAGGGTACTAAACGTACTAAATAATTCGAAAAGCGCGTGCGCGTGTAAAGGTCAAGGTTAGATTCCCTGGAAGATTTCCTCCGGGGTCGTCGGCCTAGGGTCCTTATTTTCAGGAAAGGTTGGTTCGGCGTTTCGGCCTTCACCGTGACATGACCTCAGAGCGGCACGTGTATGGTTTGGCGTGGGCGTTCTCTTTACTGAACATTCGAGCAATCTATAATAGCGTTACAGATACCAAAGAAGATACTCCTGTATCTTGTATTGTAATCTGTATCTCTTATTGTAATTTCAACTTTACTAATAACCTTTTTTTTATCTGATTTCATTTTATTCTGTACGATATTTTTTACATGCTGTTTTGTAATTAGGATTTGTATAAAATTGTTAAGATTTTAATGAGTAGAGTGAATTGTACACTTAAGTATAATTTCATCTCAGGTATACAAACTGCATTATTTTTACGGTTCACAACGAATTTAATACATATTTTTGTATGAATATTTTTCAATGATTCATTAGTATTTACGATGTTGGACAAACGGAACAAACTGTAAAACTTTGCATTCAAAATCTTTGTTAAAAATATTAGTTAACTAGAGGCTTTTTGGTGAGCCAAATATTCTTGGGGAGATGAAGGCACGGAGGCTCGGATGGCTCGGACATGTAGTACGTATGGAGCAGGATCGGGCTGTGAAACGGGTGTACACAGGTGTACCGGAGGGACGCCGCCCCGTAGGGAGGCCCAAGTACCGCTGGTGTGACGCTGTGGAAGGAAATTTACGGGAGCTCCAAGTGTCGGACTGGCAAGGTGTTACGCAGCGCCGGGATGAATGGCAAAGTTTATTGTCTAAGGCCAAGACCCATTTCGGGGTCATAGCGCCAGCTCAGTAGTAGTAGTAGTAGAGATGCACAATTGAGAGAGATGTCGATACACAATTGATAACATCGTTCCACAGAGCATTTAAAATTGACGCAGCTTAATTAAGAAGTGAAGTTAGGTCATAAGATATCCATATATATAATACTAGCTGACCCGGCAAACGTTGTGTTGCCTTAAATAAGATTTCTAGGGAAATTCTACTGTAGAAAAAAAACCCTGATTTAACCACATTATACCTCATTATAAACAAAAAAAATATCCAAAAAATAAATGTTTGGGGTGGACAACCCTTTTCACTTAGGGGTATGAAAAATAGATAGTAGCCGATTCTCAGACCTACTGAACATACTATTGATACACAAATACAACCAAAAAAAACATGGCTGAAAAATGTATAGTATTGTATAGCTCTCAAATATATTAAGTGTATAATCTATGATGTATATATAGTGAGTAAGTAAGACAGGAGACCGGCTTCGTTCTCATCCCTACTACGTGATGTTTGCTGGATGAGTGGTGACACCTGGCGGGGATAGTTGATGGATTGATAGTTGATCAGTAGTTGACCGGCGAGGGCGGGAGATCAAATTCAATTAAAAAAAAAAACATAATTAAAGGAACTTGAAATTATAAACTCTGAATAAGAATTTATCGTACTACAATTATAATATTTGATTGCCATCTTGCAACCTTATTGCGGATCTGTGCATAGAATAAAAAAAATATTAATCGGGATGGAAAAATAGGGGTTTATCGTATAAGAGTGAAAATTGAGAGTAATATGTTTTTTTTTTTATTCTAAGTCATGACAAAACAAAATAAAAAACTTGCCAAAAAAATTTAAGTTTATAATTAACAAATAAAAAATAGGGGTTGATCGTAGAGGGGTGAAAATTTCAGAGTAATATGAATTTTTTTATTCTACGTCATGACAAAATAAAAACAAAATTTTCGCAAAAATTTTTAAAGTTTTTAATTAGAAAATAAAAAATAAGGGTTGATCGTAGAAGGGTGAAAATTGAGGATTGTATGTATTTTTGTATGTTGTATCATAAAAAAATAGAAATTTAAAATTTGGTCTAAAAAATAAAAAAATAAATTTAGGGGTGGACTACCCCTAACATTTAGGGGGATGAAAAATAGATGTTGGCCGATTCTCATAGATACCGGATAAGCACAAAAAATTTCATCAAAATCGGTCAAGCCGTTTCGGAGGAGTATGGCAACGAAAACTGTGACACGAGAATTTTATATATTAGATTGTAGGCATCATAAATGTCGAACAACTTATAATTTCAAAATAACCCCCCAAAGATTTTAACATAAATCAATAAATTTAGTTTAGCTTTTTGTAAAATATAAACTAAATTTATTGATTTTGAAATTGAAATTTATTGATTATGTTTATTATTAAGTTTCTATATGATGGAATTATAACTGAGTAGCAATTATGTCTTTAGTATTCTGAGACGCTCTTGTCATCAAAATTAAAATAAAGCACCTTTATTCACACTGACTATCGTTAAGCGACGCACACGTATGTACGTGGCTCATTTACGAGCGTGAGTGGCATAACTTTGGGTATTTAAAGTACTTATTAACTAAAACCCGGTTGAATTGGTTACGGTGACGTCATGATTTTCCCCCGTTGTTTTTACCGATACGTATGCCTTCCTTTGCGATCACTGAATATCTACCTGGTCCCAAAGGGGATAGAAATGTTCCTATTTTTTTTAAAGATAGAATGATAACTGGTTATCCGAAGGCCTTTTGCTATGCCAGGACCGGTAGGCGAGTTTAGACTCAGCCACGAGCGCTCGTATTTGTCAACAGCTATCTCAATGACTCCGAAGGACGCCTTACAGCTCAAGGGCAGCTGCGTCGTATTTTCTTCCGATTATAGGTATATTCACCTATATTTCTTTACTTTCAAGCGAATACTTATTAATTTACAATTTTACTTTAATTTTTGTTTTGTTTTGTTGTATCTACACGTTTAACTTCATACCTGTATTTTGGGCGAGAAATCAACAATTGTTAATAAATAATGTGTCGAAATCTATTGGTTAGCTATTTTCTGTTATCGTTCCTGATTACAGAACAATTTATAAAAAAAAACTGTTAATATAACACACATTAATTTGAAGTCAGAGAAACATATTGAATATATTGTATGTTATTACATTGTAAATACCGACATGAACATTCTAAGCACATAGTTGAATCATCATGTTAAGAAATGAAAACAAATTATTTTCACGTAATGCGAGACCAGGGCGCGAGGTTACTGACTCTAATTCCACAACTCGACGAAGAAGTTGTGTTAGTGCCTGACTTCGATTTTTTTTTATGATGAAAACTCATATCTGATAAACTAAGCTTTACTAGTGGTTGGGCGTATAGTAATTCCTCACGGGTAGATACTAGAATCCTGTCAATTGTTGCCCGAAGGCAATCATGCCCGCCGGTTTTAATTATGGAGTTCACGTTGTCTTGAGGCTCCGGTAGTCGCTTCATGTGTCAGCTGGGCCGTGAGCTTGTTCAGCAATCAATTGAATAAATAACAGGCTAGTTCAAGAGTATCCGTTGTCTGATTACTGTAGTTGTTGCTAGTTTAGAACATTTATATACGATCCATTAACGGTGCTTTTAGGCACCACAAGCACCGGTCAAGGGCTCGACGAGCGAATTAACCCATAGACACAGCCCACTGAGTTCCTCTCCGGATCTTCTCAGTGGGTTGCGTTTCCGATCCGGTGGTAGATTCTAAGAAGCACTGCTCTTGCTAGGGTCAGTGTTAGCAACACTCCGGTTAGAGCCCCGTGAGCTCACCTACACACGTTATGGTGAAGCTGAAATAGCCTCTCAAGGCTATCAGCAGAGATAGGAAAAAAAAATATTATATATTTTATCGGTTTGCTATCGGTGCTGTTTTCCTCTTCTCTTCTCTTCTATTTTCACCTTCTCATCGTTAATGAATAAAAGCGGGTGCAGAGCTCAATTTGAATCGTCAAGTCGAATCAAACAGCGCCTTAAAGGGAAATGTTTTCGGAGGAAGGCAGCGTGGGTGTAGAAGCGGGCGCGGCGGGCGTCCGCGGTCACGGTCGAGGACGCGGCCTTGACACGAGCCGCGCAGCCTCTGCTGATCTACTACACGAAATGCCTGCTCACGACAATAACACGAGCTTATTTTGTAAAATGAAAAAACAGCTTTTGAACACTACCAACTTATTAAAAAGTAAATAATAGTTTAAAAAAACTAACAAAATACACTTTTATAGAAAATCCAGGGTGCTTTTCAGGATAATATCAAAATAACGCTTCTACTCATATCTGTTCATAAAATATTTATAACTACTGATTCCATGCACCCCACACTTTTTTTACAATAAAATCATTTTTTCTTACACTTTTTTTTTGTGTTTTTATCATATTCGCACAATTTCAAATTGATATCTCGACATTGGTTTCTAATTTGGATCAACCTACCTATTTTGCCGTGAAAGAGTCATGCACTCTAGTTTCAAGGATGGAACTGTCATTATACAATGCAATTATGAGCGTATTTTGTGTATTTTACACTAGTTCTGTTGTCGGCTTGTGTACCTAAATACTTATGTACCTAAATACCAGTTAACTACATACATTCTGTACATAGTTCTCTAAAAGCTTCAGTACGTGGTATTTAAAACATATATTATATAATTCATCAAATGAAAAGCCTTGAAAGTTCCTATTTTATAAAAGATGATACAAAGTATCCCTCTTTAGATAGATGAGGGTATTTGGAGATCATTAACGTTTCCAAAGTTTCAAGGGAATTCAATATTGTCGATAGAAATAGTTAAGGTTCTCCGATTTGGTATTCTTGGTTGGCGGGCTCTTGAAAATATTTGGTGAACCTAGTTAGTGAAAGTTCATTTTGTTGTTTGATTTCGGTGCTGTTTCGTTAATATAATAATCGTAAAGATGTTGGCGTTGCTATGAAATAATAACAAAACTAGCGACCCGCCCTCGCTTCGCTTCGGAAACATTAAAACACACATGAAACCAAAAAAAAAAGTAGCCTATGTTCATCAGGGACAATGTCGGCTTCTAATGGAAAAACAATTTTTCAAATCGGTCCAGTAGTTTCGGAGCCTATTCGAAACAAACAAACAAACAAATCTTTCCTCTTTATAATATTAGTATAGATATTTCCAAGTACTTTTATAGCTTAATATCGCGTTTTCTACTGGCATTACATTACTTCTGATAAAAAATTGAAACGTAATTTGGAGCAACATTTAAATGTCGACGAATAGGACCTTATATTAGTCGGCCGTGACCATGAAAACTAAATAATTCGTAACGCCTGAACTAATATAATATAATGACAATAGAAAACGCGAGATTAAACCGCGTAAAAGTATTTTTAATTATGTCTGCGACTCGCGAATACCGCAGAAAATCCTGTAAATAAGAATATTTTATCTAAATATAAATATGAATGTTTTCTTGACAATAAAAAAAAAACTCACTCACGGTCTCAAAAAATGGACGACTTTACTGATGCTCAAATATTATTCTGTGAGGCCCAAACGAGGCGAACGGGTAGGTGACGATCACAAACGCATTTTTTATTTCATGATTGTCTTCATGATTTTTTTGTTTGTTTGTCTCACGGCCGCGTGGCTATGAAAATGTAACCGGAGCTCTTAAACATAACGACGTGACACCCACCAACTACCTTGAGGTTGACGTCTGAAAAATGTTATTCGTACGTCCGTGGAGCGTTAGTGGCCTAATGGTAAGACGTACGACGACGAAGAAGACGACTTTATTGTTGATAGGACCTCTTGTTGTGAGTCCGCGCGGGTAGGTACCACCACCCTGCCTATTTCTGCCGTGAAGCAGTAATGCGTTTCGGTTTGAAGGGTGGGGCCGACCTTAGAACTTATATCTCAAGGTGGGTGGTGCATTTACGTTGTAGATGTCTATGGGCTCCAGTAACCACTTAAAACCAGGTGGACTGTGAGCTCGTCCACCCATCAAAGCAATAAAAAAAACGCATTGTGGTTGACGCAACAATTTCTCTAATTAGCTAAGTGTACGACTCGACACATATTAACTTCGGTATTAAATCAAAATTGTATTGTTATATACAGTCGGAAGGTATACTATGAACTGGCACGATTAGTGTTTGTAGAGCACATTTATGACAATAAGAAATCTGGATGTACATAATAATATGTCGGTTGTCCTCCTTAACACAATACAACAATACATTCATACACTACTTGTAATGCTATCATCAGCATCTATTATTATCAGTTGACCCTATTTCCTATTTGTTAAATTATATTTCGAAGAGTAAAATCTCTACAGTGACTGACGTTTTCGAAGATTTTTTTGTCACATATATTTTCTACATTAAGCTTTGTGTTAAGTTCTGAAAATGTAACGATCTGAGACCAGTTCGGTTTTAGCTTCGCACTAGATGAAGTCTAATTACAGAAAATTTGCTATCGACTGTTAGTGAAAATTTTCAGACTCAGTGTAAGACTAGTTCCTGTCCTGTGTTGTAGATTTTGGAAATTAGCACTCACGAGACTAAAATATAAACCTGTAGACTTCAAATGCGAAAAATGTTGGAGAAAGATATTCACTGTGATCGATCGATAATCGAATCTGGAACCCGTATTTAATCATTAAAGGATACTTACTAATGACTGTACTATATTACTCTAACTACTATATTAAATTAATATGATGAATTGAATAGTTTTTTGTGCACACGTATCAAGTAATGAATGCAAAGCTCAAACCCTGTGTCAGGTTCCGACTTTTTAGGATATTAGATAATCTATATATTAATACGTGAAGCAAAAACTTTGTATCCCTTTTTACGAAACTTGCGCGGACGGAGGAGTATGAAATTGTCCACACTTATAGAGAATATAGAGAAGAAGTGCACAATGCTAATATTTTCCTAAAATAATTCATAAAAGATACATTAAATCAATAAAGAAAACATTACACACACTACATACCATGTATTTGACGCACACACGCATGCATACTATTTATTGTCAAACTTTTGTTCTTGACGTCTGTGGTCAAATTGAGAATAGATTAAATATTGTTTGTCTTTATTAATATTTTTTATAGTGTAGCCTTGGCGAAATTTGTGATTATAGAAGTATAAAATACAATCATAATAGTGTACAAACTTACAATTCCAATTAATTATAGTCGAATTTCGACTACTGTGGGACCTCTAGTATAGTATAAATACAGGGTCATAAAATCTGGAATCTGGAATTGAACAACTTCAATAATTATCAATTTTAATACATGTGTAAAATTTTCTACTTTTTAAAAGTCCAAGGGAGCATAAAGGAAAAAACGAATTAGATTGGAAATAGTTCACACCAATAAACAGTTAAAGTAATAGTTTATTATAATTCGTGTAAAACACAGAAAGTACTGCTCGCTTTGTCGAATTATTGTCTCAAGTATGGCTGTGTAATCGCTCTTATTATCGCAACGAATTGTCGTGAGACTGATTGGATTGGTAATGGCAACGTTGCAAAAACCGTGCTGCGTGGCTCGCCGGATACGGGTTCCCGATGGAGCGCGCGGTGTGCAGAGCGGGGCGCGGGGCCCGGGAATGCATCGGGACGTTGACTGTCTGGGTCCTGCGTTATCTGCAGTTGCCCTTTCGTACGATGCACTATAACCCTCCTTACACCCTAACTAGTGGAGAGCATCAGACTGCTGCAGCCCCCACAGCTACGTTCTAGAACTGCTATTGACCTGAAAGAAGACGGTAAACATGTTTCGGTGGGGTTAACGTACTTAGTATAATTTTATTCAAGTCCTGGAAACAGTGTTTGGAAAAACACTATTTATTATCTGATCTGTATTTTCCGTACATGTGATTTGAAAATTTTATTTTTATTTTAGTGCATTTCAAGTAAAATGAGATTAGTAAGTTTAATAGGTTTTGTTTTTTCGTGAATAGAGAGTTTTGTCTAATTTATCTACTCGCCTATTTTTTTTTTATTGCCCTTGTAGGCAGACGAGCATACGGCCCACCTGATGGTGAGTGGTTACCATCGCCCATGGACTTCAACAATACCAGGGGCAGAGCCAGACCGCTGCCAACCGTAAAAGGGAATTTTGGGGAATAATGATTCGCTTTAAAACTATGTTATAAAACATTAAAGAATATGTCGACGGTTATATAACACCTTAGTCGTACGTGAGCACTAAAGCCGTAAATTATTGAAAAGGTTTATTCATATTCAACGATTAAATTATGTAATGATAATAATAAAAACAAGATTTAACCTCAAAAGTAGTTTAATTGTATTTATTTGGAGTTCAAGAATGTGGAGCGTTGTTACTGCAATGAGCGTGCGATAACGACCGCTCCGTGTCTTGCAAACCTTGAACCTGCAATGTGGGCCTTCACAATGTCTCGTTCATTGTTTATTGAGCATTGTTTTATTTACAATTGGATAGGCGTATTCAATCCTCGTTGGGAAACAAGAGCAAATTACTTATATATGAGTCGTCTATTATCAAAGGTGGCAATCTGTGCATTTGGACAAAAAAAATTTATTGATATGTCAATACAGATTTATTTGAATATAATCGTCTCCTTCAAAGAATACGGTTCAACACCTGCATTAAATAAAGGTTAATAGTTAACCTGTTATTTATCTAAGATGTCGTTCCGAAGAGTTTTGTGACTGCCAATGGAATACAAAGTCAATAATTCGTTTTTCTGATTTACCAATCATTGTCCAAAAGTCAGATTGCCGGCTTTGATAATAGTCGACTCATATGTCCGTCTAATTTATGCATATTTTTAAAGACCAGTTACAAGCTTCCAGTATTCGTTGTATATAATTTGATGATCAAACGACAGACAGAAGCGTGATTTATTGCGATGGTGATACGTGGGAGGGTGATTTTCTCCGGGTCAAAAAAGTGTGGTAGACTATATTGCAAACCACCTGATTTTAAGTTATAATTGGCGGCATACACATTGACAAAGCAAAGCGTATGCCACCAATATAATTTGAGAAACAAGGTCAGCTATAGAAAAATAATCGTTCGTGTAATATAAAACTGAGTACTGTATGTAACAATAAAACAATTAAAATAGAAAAGTAAATTTTCTATTAGCGAAGGGATCGTCAGGGCTCTCGAAACTTTCGTAAGCGGACAACATTTTTATCCACGTTTACTTTGATTTCTGGTGAAGAAAGGGATTAGGGAGGGCTGGTGTTTGGGCCTTGTGACCTTGGAGAGCTTGTCCTCGGGCGGTGTCATCGACAGCGGGGACCTGGCGCGTGCTGAACACCCCACTCCTCACCCGTTCATCCCTACGCCCGTCGACCCAGACCAATACCAGAAATTTAATAAACTAGTTCATTGCTCTCATGATTTTTAATAAAAATTGTATTTTATTTAATATTTAAGTCGATTAAAAAACATTATATTAACTTTCTTTTGTTTTAAGTAAAACTTTGGCTATATTAAATATTTATACGTCTGACATTTATACATACGAGTTATGTTGTATTTTAATCTTTGACGGGTAGGTGCCATTATTCTGTATATTTTGGCCGCTAAATAGTCATTATACTGTTTGAAGAATATAACAGTCATTATATAACACAAGTGAGTCTTCGATCTCTTGTCTCAAAGGGGATGGTGGCAATCACGTTGTGCGATCTATGGACTTAAATAACCACTAAAAGCCTAGATGGAGCGTTTACTCGTTTACCCATCTCCAGAAATTATTTTAGACAATAAAACACGATAAAGACATATTTGCTAAATTAATGTAGAGGAAGGACACCTCAAGAAGAAATAGACAAAAGTATGCAATTTTAATATATTATTAATGTATTGTTCATCTACATAATTGACGCAGCATATATACATATATGTAGAATATTTTAAGGGAATTTTAATAGTATCTTTAATAATTGAAAAGCGGGTGTATTCATGTTAATATTAAGTAGAACATTTTAAAAAAAATTAAGAAATTTCACGTGAAATCATTAATATTTATGGATCTGAACCAAACAGAAAGGGTGCAGCGCCAAGGCTCGGGTTCAATGACTTGGACCTAAAAGCTGACATTCAGATACCCTCAATGGGCGTTGATGCACTGTTCAAGGTTTGTTCGAATTGCAGACGAAGCAGGTTCATTGAATTTCGTGAATGCTTAGCAACGTGTACAGCGGGGCGTTTTCGACCGTGCACCAGAATTATTTTATTAAATTTCATTGTAATCTACCTTTGAAACATATTTTTAAAATTATTTTTTTTTAATTGCCTACTTATTTCTTTCCGGTTTTACTTAGTGATTATATTTAATTTATTACTCTTCTTTCGGTGACATAATTTCTCCAGAAAAATAAATTTAAATGTAATACTTATTAATTTAATAATAACTTATTTGTTGAATCTCCGAATTGTCTTTCTGTACCGCCTGAGCAAAAACCTCTGGATCCTGAGTCGAACCGTCGAAACCAACTCTTGGGTTTTTCTTTTACAATATTCTTATGACGCTTCATTTTGTTTGCATATTATTTTTAAATGTCAAAAAACTATTTTCTTCAGTAAAGTACTAGGACAGCTACTTCAAGCTGAGAATATTTTAACGTTAATTATTTTTTTAAAGGTGAACGTCGGTATCAGTGATGCCATAACGCGCTAGTTACAGTCATGGTTTAGAAATAGCTCGTTTGGCGTTGTATGATAATTTTTTTAACAAATATTATATTTTTGGTGATGATATTCGTACCTAAATCGTTGCCATTACCTAAATTAGTACCTAAATTATTGCCATCTTAAACTGTTGAAATTGAAATTGATATTTCCTGAATTTCAAACGAAAAAGTTTGATTTTATATCGGTTTTCTTAAGTCTTTAGTTTGGGAAAAAGAAATGAGTCCCGCCGATGCATATCGATCGTTAAGGTCGCGCCAATTGCAGAATACATTTACACCGTTTTATGTCGACGCCTTTTTTTATTTTATTTTTATTGCTTAGATGGGTGGACGAGCTCACAGCCCACTTGGTGTTAAGTGGTTACTGGAGCCCATAGACATCTACGACGTAAATGCGCTACCCACCTTGAGATATAAGTTCTAAGGTCTTAAATATAGTTACAACGGCTGCCCCACCCTTCAAATCGAAACGCATTATTTCTTTACGGCAGAACGGCGCGGACTCACAAGAGGTCCTACCACCGCGTTATAAATATCGATATTTTAATTTTCAAAAATGTTTATGTTATTGCGTACTAATTTTAATTTACATACGGTGTTATTGTGAGTCTTCACGATTGGTTTTCACCATTCCACCGGTTTTTATCGCTAAACAATCACTAGTTACGATTTGAAGAACAGAACATACCTTATACATTACAAATGTAACTTGGTAGCTCTAGGTGGAATCCAGTTTTAGTGCCCTATATAATACCCACATTAAGACATAATAATATTGGAATCTCACTTGCGTTGTTGGCTTATAATGGCTGTCCCAGTCTACAGATAACAAACTTTCCATAGTCAAACCTCAAGCGTAACGTGAGAGTAAACATTAAATACTCACGCTGAAGAGTTATCACTTGAGGTGAGTTGATAATAAGCCTTTGACAGGAGGAAAATAGATTTTTTTATCTGACGGGGTGGTGCAATAGCTCCCTTGACTTTTTGCATCGAGCGTCGTGTGTTCGATTCTCACAACGGGCATTTGTTCGGTTGTTTATTATCTATGTTTATCAGTCTCTGGTACCCATAACAAAGGGAGTCCTAAATTAAAAATAATCAAATTTGAAAAAGGTGATATTTTTTAATTTTGAATTTATTTACTACGACATAACGGTGTAAATGCAAGGCTAACTACGTCTGTCTGTAGTTGCATAGGCGCATGCGTATTGCGGTGGCATCAGTCGGTTTGTCTCCGCCACCCTGGCTCGTTTGTACCCCACTGCGATGCCCCGGTGCCCTTACCATGCCTTCAAACTTTCACTCCTAAATACGAGGCATCGTAGTTTCGATAAGTAGATACTGTGAAACTTAAGTTTGAGCTTATTAACAAAAACATTAACTTAGGCAATTGGTAGCGCTCTCTTTTTCGTTGTTTTATGAACATCCGATTTATTAATAATAAATTTTATAGATAAAATTAGAAAACTATATATCGATAATTCATTAACGAATAGAATCTAACAAATAGAAGAGAGGAAACATTAGAAAGTTTTTCAGGCAATTTTTCTCTGAAATAAATTGCATTGCAGAATTCTTAGATGCTTTTTTGTTAAAGTTGAGTTCATTGTAACTAGTGGCCAAATTTAAGTGAACTTTAGCAGAGGCGCGGTCGTCGACGGCCGGTGGCAGTGACCTCGGCGCACCCTGCTACTGCACCTCCCCCCCCCCCCCTCCTAGAAAAGCCTCGAATACCCTCTATTTTGCTTTAACCCACCCCAACACACCGGTCTGCTACATATATATTATACATATTTTAGAACAATGCAAAAATGCAAATATTAAGTATCTATTACAACACTGACTATTGATATCCGAATATAAGAAACGAATGACTGATTGAACGTGTAATACATTTATTTATTTATTGCTTAAACGTATGGACGAGCTCATGACTCATCTGGTGTTAAATGTTAGCGGAGCCTTTAGACATCAACAAAATAAATGCCGCTACCGATCTTGAGACGTGAGTAGTAAGTTTCAGGTAACATTACAACGACAACTTCACCGAAACACATTACTCCGTAATGGTAGAAATAGGCAGGGGATGGTATTAATCGACTCGGGCTCACAAGACGCGATACCAGTAATATTTTTCGTAACATTGTTTTATTTATTATACATTTTAATAATTGTTTAGTATGGCACGTAATTTGGAAAATAATTAAAGATTTTCCATTAACTTTTATTCAATTTGTTATCAAGCTTTCAAGCTACCGATCGAAACGTTTCGAACACATCACGGAGCCGATAATAAAATCGTGTACTATCTTAAATCGATAAACTCGCTCGAGTTTAGGCATATAAACGTTCACGCTTGTCCAGTAGATGTGTTATCTTCGAGATTGTAATCAGTTGGTATCAGTGATCGTGCCCCGATGTCCACGGAGGATCGATCGTCCATCTCTATCGGCCCTATGTCTTCGCGGAAGTGATAATGACTATCTATCTCCGAACTTAGTAGTGACCGAATTAGAATTGCGCAATGTAGTGAAAATAAACATTTGGAAATCTTTATTTTTTATAACTGCATACGTAGAGGTTGGGGGTAGTGGAATATTAACGTACCAAAACAGTATTAAATCCGTATATGTACGACATATTTTTATTTACGTTTCTTGAGTGCAAAAAAACCGCGTAAGCGTTCACGATAAGAAGTTCTAAAACATAGCACAGCTAATACGTAAATTTAGCAATTTTTTTACTCACAATACTAGTAAACTTTTTTTCTCGCCTTGATGTACACAGCAGCAGTCGTCGCTCATGCGGATAAAATACTTTAAGCTCATTTCAAACGCAATAGGAATGTTGGCAACTTGTGCACTATACGAAAAAACATAAAATCAAAGTCTCTGTCGTATTTAAGTTTTACCATCAACTAGCCAAGCCTCTAGTTCCGATAGCACGATTACTTTGAGGTAGAAATAAGAAGGGTCGTGAAACAGATTCGTGCATGCTCACAACGTTTAACTATAACAGAAGGCAAATGATTAAATTTTACGAATTCTTAACCTTGAACTTTTAGCATACATCGTCTTTTCGCATT
Source organism: Bombyx mori (assembly GCF_030269925.1). Lineage (NCBI taxonomy): Eukaryota > Metazoa > Arthropoda > Insecta > Lepidoptera > Bombycidae > Bombyx > Bombyx mori. The sequence continues at coordinate 7,969,587 of NC_085116.1, read as the reverse complement.
AAAAGTGCACAATTTCTAAAAATATTCGAAATTGAGTTAATTTTCGGAATCATTTGGTATCACTAGTATTTTTTTCATAAATACTGTCAAAAGAGCGTAGTCTAGTTTTAGTATATATTTTTTGTAATTTACCTGTATTTTGATTACTATTAACAAAATTAATACGTAATTTTATCTTACTTTAAAGGACAGATAATGTAACTGGTAAAAACTAAAATGCTGCAAAGATTATTATTATTAAAAATATCATATGTTAAACCTTTAAAATACTCTCATGTCAAATTTAGTAAGTTTTGAGATTGTACAGTTTTGATGCGAGAAGACGACATGTTGAGTGTTGCAATTCAATGGCACAAAGCAGGTAGATAGGTAATTATAATGAAAATTTGGTGATGTATGTAGCGTGCCTCGAGTGCAGTGTACTCTGTCAAAGGTCAGAGTTAAGGTTAAAGTTTATGTCGGATGGGCGTTGCAGCCGCATCGACGACGACAGCGATGGGCGGGCGGTGCAGGGCCACCTGAGGGCGGGAGAGGGCGAGGGACGCACGCTGCAGATTCACTTTCGTCCGACTGCGGCCGCCCGCCACGCCAGTGAGAGAAAGTTGGCCGCGGCGAGCGAACGAGTCCCGCGAGTCGAGCGGCGCGCCGCGCACGCACGATACGCGCTACGAGTTACGAGTACCGACTGCTCTACTAGTGTTGCACCCTTGCGCACATGATGAGAACATAAACAAATGCACATTCATGAAATTCAATTTAATATTCCTTTATATTTGTTGAGGAAATTAATAACGTAATTTGTGAACGATTTTGATTGTTTTATTTAGAAAGTTTGTATTTCGAGTATTTTTAAGGCTGTTTTGATAAATATTTAAAGACTATGCAGTGTTATCCGAAGTTGTCACCTAAGCGTGAGCCTCCGGAAGGATTATACGAGATCGAGATGTTACCCGGGGCGCGAAGATTAGAACTGCCGGCTCCTCCGGGAAAGGAGTTCCGCGCGCCCGTGCTATTGGCAGGGCCCTCTCTTGCTCCGACGCACTCCGTCATTCAATGCATGCGACCACCACCGCCGCCACCGCCACCACCTCCACCACGTCTCCTCAAGCCTCCATCATTCGAAGAACCGTCGAGCTCCATCCCCGATTTAGGTGCGTATTTCTATTGTGTTTTCTTCTTATGGAATTTCATATTACGTAATTTGAAAATTACACATTTGTTCAAGTTGTCAAGATTCGATCAATTTACACGAATATAAATTTAATCTGCCTCAAAAGGCAAACCACGTCATTTATTTTGGGCAAGTCCATAAGCGTAGAGCACTTTAAAATTCTACAATAAGTTAAGCATTCAAATTCATTTATTAACTGTTAAAAGTAAAATTTAAAAAAGTTCCATTCATAACCAAAAACAAGATTAAAATTTTCCATTTTTTTTTTTTTTATTAGAGATATGGATACCATACTTAAGATTTTTTTCACTTAAATTTATCAAAGTAAAATAGCATAAACATGAATAGAGTTGTTGGAGAAAAAAAATAAAAACTAAGAAACACTCATTGGCATCGCGAACTAAAAAGTTTGTTTTGTATTTTGATGAGGCTGGTAGGTCCAAACAAATAATTGTATCGTATCGTCATTAGTCCTTGATAGATACTTATGTACCTACATACGTGTGCAAATTTTCAAGATAAACAGGCGTATTGAAGTTTGTTAAAATTATATTCAAAGATTTCGTTACATTTGTCAGAAGGATACAGGTCCAGCTAGTAAAAGCAGACAATACAGACAAATCATAGATGTAATATAACTCATAATAAATTATAACTCACACTTAAATCTCAAATTAAATTTACATTCAGTTTACCTGTTATTGAATTCCAATTAATAATTTTTTATACAAACGATAAGATGATGTAAATACATATTTTAATTTTCAAATGTATGCGCAATAATATTTTTTATACATTTACATACTACTACTTACTTACTTATTGTTAACATTACGTTTTTGTGATCACATAAATGTATATACAATTCATGGGAAATTGGCTTTTAACACAATATCGTACGCGTCAATGTTGAATGAATACATCCCTGGTGTATTTAGTATTTTTTTTCTGGTTCAATGTACTTATGTCCTTTTCTATCCCTGAAAACTAATCTGCATAATTTCATGTTAACCGGTTGGATAATTTACAACGAACGAACTTGAGAACGTAATAAACAAACGCACTCACTTTTGAAAACATACTTTATAAGGTAGTCAAGTGCACGAACCATCCGATGCTAAGTTTCCACCGTCGCTCATGAAAATCAGCAATGTCAAGGGCACAGCCAAACCACTGTTAACCACTGACGACTCTTTTAAGTCTCAGCTAAACGAATTTTGATTCAAAAACTAAAACTTATGACTCAAGTTTTATTTTTATTCATTCGCATCACTATACTACGTGAAACTTTTGCAATAGATGTAAAGGATGACAATAGGTAGAGCATTGGATGCCTCTGGCTTCTGGCCTTTTGTAGCACATGTTGATACACATGCTCACGTTCCACTTGGTGTTAATTGGAACCTATGGTCATCACAACGAGAATGCCGCGATCTTGAAACATAAGATCGAAGTCCCCACTGCATTTTTATTTATTTATTTAACTTAATGCACAGAAGTACAATGGCGGACTTAATGCCTGAGGCATTCTCTACCAGTCAACCAAGGGTTATGTAGAGAATCCTGTGGTAGGTGCATAACTTAATGTGAAAATAACCAAACTGATAATAATAATACTTCATATATATACAAACACATACACGGTACATATATAATCACATACAACAACGTACACAATATTATATCATGATAATAATATAAAATTTACACATATATCTATATATAATCTCTATCATATACACACTTAAACACAACATAAAAATATAACAAATTTATCAGAGAAATTGAAGATATTCTTCTATTTCTCTGATAAATATATGATACATATTATATAAAGCTTATTCTACTGCTTCGCTGCAGAAATACCCAGAACAATGGCACATTTTGTGTGAAGTCACAATACACCCCATGACGACTAAATCAAACATAAACACTAGTATTCTTTAGGCTAGAACGCTCAGTTGATTTGCACCTACGAACACGACTGTGATCGGGTATCAGATATGTCTGTCTTCAACGTTTATGGATCCTTGTAAATAGGTCGTAATGTGGTAGCTACTGGCAACCAATGACGGACAATGGCAGTATATATTAATTAAAGACTACCGACCTCAAAGCACGTTTATGACCTTGCAATAGCATATTAATTATGTTGACACTGAGAAGCGCCTTACCTATGTTCTAGTCTAATGGAATACGTTATCTCTCGATCGATTTATTCCGTCTTTATAATTTTTAAAACATTTTTCGTAGATATATGTATATAGTATACGTACATATAGAATACTAAGTGTTACATGCAACATACATTTCCGTGTAACAATGATAAAATAATTAAAACTCAAGTAAACTTATCGATTTATCAAAAAAAAAAATTATAATACAATATTATTATCTTAATTATTGAAATGTCAAAACATTACATACTTTGTAACCAAATAGGTACCTACAACGAAAAAAAATATTAGTAAAAACAACAGTCAATAGAAATGAAATGAAAAAAGTTGAAAGTAATTTATTTATCCTCTTAATGTCAAAACTCGACTGATAGTTATTTCGAACTCCATTGTATGGCTGAAGTTGTACAAAGTTCAAGGATAGTCTCGTTTGAAAATAAAAATCGAAATATTGCATTACATGCTCGCGCTTCTGACTTTCTCTTCTAATAGATCGGATCGTGTGGAAAAATAACATATGGACGTTCACGTGTATCGATAACCTTAATTACATCGTCATAGTGTACAATAATGTGAAACAAATGATCGAGAATAATTATTTTGCTTTGCCTTGGCCGATGTGAATTTACACTTCCTGCTTTGGAAAATTGTAACAACGCGTTTACAACTATAAATTATTTCCGGGTGATGACGGAGTTACCAAGGTCACACATAACGTCTAAACGTCATTTCACATTTTCTGTCTCCGTAATGCTTTCCATTATGACGTAATATGTTATATGTAATTAACTTATTAGTTTGTAAAAGTTTCATTAAACCAGAACGTTCATTGAAAATGCATTTGTATACATATTAAATCGGTCAAGGGTAAAGCGTTTAAATTCAAGTACGTAGAATCACTTGTATATACATACCTATATATATTGAATTACGCTTCCGAGTTTATTCATTATTTTACTTTTGTGTTCTTCGGCTATAAGGTCAACCCGACGCCTCAGACAATTTCAATTTAAATTAGAAAATTAACTGGACCGCCAAACTAAAAATTTAAATTAAATACGTAATGTTTTTTAAAAATAATCCATTTCTGCTTGAACTCTAGACATTAGGCATACTGAAAACAGCGTCAAAAGGTCTTAAATTTAGATAGTATACACAAAAATTATTATTAAGTAGAGTAGATCTATAGAGATTTTATAACAAGCCCATAGACTATAAAACTGATGTATTAGATATACCACTGAGTCCAATTTTTGCATATCCCATGTGGAGCTCCCGCAGCTCACATCTATTTTTTATTAAACCACACTGGCTTATTATCAACATTGCTACGTCCAGGTGTTTACTTAAACAAGACTCAGATAACCTTTTGTTTTCATCACTCCTGCTTTTCTTTGTTACCGAAATTAAATATTCGAAAGTGTAACAAAGATAAGAAAACAATACATTACATTTATTTGATTACTGTTACAAATATGGACTATATTATGGTGTGAGAGTTTTTATTTTAATCTTATCTTGTAAACTTGCATAAATTCTTATGTGCGTGTGTTTGCCACTGAGGACCTCCTTCTAAACAGCTACACCGATTTTCATGATATTTTTGCTGATATTTGCTGGTATTTGATGATAGGCTTCCTGGTGGCAGTACCTATTGTGAGTCCGCGCGGGTAGGTACCACCACCCCGCCTATTTCTACCGTGAAGTAGTAATGCGTTTCGGTTGGAAGGGTGGGGCAGCCGTTGTAACTATACTGAGATCTTAGAACTTATATCTCAAGGTGGGTGGCACATTTACGTTGTAGATATCTATGGGCTCCGGTAACCACTTACCGCCAGGTGGGCTGTGAGCTCGTCCACCCATATAAGCAACTAGCGACCCGCCCTCGCTTCGCTTCGGAAACATTAAAACACACATGAAACCAAAAAATAATAATAATAAAAAAATAAAAAAAAGTAGCCTATGTTCATCAGGGACAATGTCGGCTTCTAATGGAAAAAGAATTTTTCAAATCGGTCCAGTAGTTTCGGAGCCTATTCGAAACAAACAAACAAACAAATCTTTCCTCTTTATAATATTAGTATAGATAAAAAAAATTAAAAAATAAAATCATATTAGATTCCTATTATAGGTTTTGTTTATTTATTTTTAGGGTGACGATTATTCAGTCAGCTTGAACTAACAAAATAAATATAAATAATAATAATGATAATAAATAAATATAATAAATTGATTCTTCTTCTTATACTTCTTGTCCTTATCCCACAGTATGTGGGGTCGTCGTAGCATGTCCTCTCATACTACATAGGGATTTGGCATGAGGTTTACAACCGGCCACCTACCACGTCAATCCTCCTTGAGTTTTATCTCCGTATAAGATGTGGGATGGTATGGCGAAATCTAGTGGATATTTAGTTTACCAAAAAAATATATTATTTAAAAAAAAATACTATTCGTAACATGTTTATGTCAATTTATGACTTTTTTTTTGTACACGTCGTTATTCCTTCACCGTGGAAGTCAATCGTGAACATTTGTCAAGTACGTATTTCATTAGAAAAATTGGTACCCGCCTGGGATTCGAACATCGTTGCATCGAATCTAGATACGAACGCACCGGACGTCTTATCCTTTAGGCCACGACGACTTCAACTGACTGTCATTTATATTTTTTTATTTTAAAATAAAATTAGTGATTAGTGTGTCAGTGTGAATTACCAAAAAGTACCGATCTTCCCAGTATATCCATTGCAATATGCCATAGGGACGAACTTCTCTGTGTCCCCTTTTGGTTTTTCCTTTACTTCATCCGTTATTGGTCGTATGATTTGCATTTTAATACTATTACTCTTTACACTTAAATTTAGATTTTCAAACTTAATTATTAAAGAATGAATAAGAATTAACAAAAAAAAAATTAAAAAAAAACAGTATTTCACCACGGGTTGAGATGTTTCTAATGCTTATTTAGTTCTGTAACAAACTTCAGTTCTATGGGATTACCTAGTGCCATAACATAATTTATTTTTCAAATTACATATTATCTACTGAGTCCGAACTCAAGAGATAACCACTAACCTTCAGCAGGTGGACCTCAATATTATGTTTGTTACAGACGCATGTTTATCTATAAAAAAAACCGCACAAATCAACTTTGTCCCTTTATGCACGTTTGTGTAGGTACATTAATATTAATCGTGCTCATAACAATACTTTTCGCGAAATGATTAGATAAATATCGCAAGGTCAGTGCGACGAACGCGTGGTGCCGACGACGCGTCATTCGATGTCATTAAGGTCACTGTGACATTGGATAGCAGTGACAAAATAATAGCCGTATCTTATCTTGCAATGTCAACGTCGCGAGCGCAGCAGGTGCTTGCGACCCTTGCACCTTCAGAGGAGAATGGAACCCTCGCATTTCCTCCGCCCATTAAACTATTTCACGTTAATACCGGATCAAATCTAGTTGTTCCAACTGAAGCAGCTTCAACATATACTGCGCAAATGCCGTTTTCTAATGTTAACACATTCATACGTATGTCTTAGAATTAGGAAAAATTCAGGAATTAAAATACAAGGACACTTACAGCGGTCAAGATATATTTAGCAAAGATAATATACAAACATACAATAATATATTATAGATTTAATAAAGACTATATATATTTATGTTGTTGTGTACAATGACGCCATAGCTCGTACGGACTTTTATTAATCCACTTATATGCCAAGAGTCAACCTCGGTGTGCGATGTGTTATCAGTATCACCATAACCTTCTATTGCGCAAATTACTTCCTACTGATAAACGTTCGTTGTTATATTTTCATATCTCTGCATTTATCATAAAAACGTTTTATTTTATACATTATCTTAGTCTAATAGCATTTTGAGGGGTTAGCAATTTTTGAGCACTTCCGCTCAAATTTTTTCTAATTAAAAAATTAGGTCGTAATGTAGATGTATTTGTAATTCTTAACTGTAACCACTTTATGATAATAAAACCGTGGGTATTTATATGATTTGATTACACTACATTGTGTAAACTAAACACATGGGTATTATTATACGAGTGTGCCAAGTATAGATTTATGTGAATACGTACGTTATAAACGGCTGAGCACACAGGGAAGTGTCGGCTCGCAACCTTGGTCGAGGTCGCGGAGCGTCACTCGCAACACTTATAAATTGTTTCATAACAACAACAACATGTACAACTAATAATTGTTCTGTGATGCCTCTTCCTGAACGGTTGGCATGGAAACCGCTGAAAATATATTTTGTACGTATTCACGGGCGCGACCTCGTCCTTCTGCCCGCACCCCCCGGCCGTCCTTCGCTTTGAACCCGCCCCGCACCCCTGATCGCTTCCCTCCTGTGACCGAGCATGGGTCATGGTCAAAATATTTTCGAAGCACGTGCACGTGAATTTTCTACGAGGTTAAATTAAAACAAGCCTCTTTATCGATAATATCTTCTATAAAGTCTATTGTAAATAATAATATGTAACGTGTGTGAGCCATTACTATTATTTAGCTGTAACACCAACTTCCGTGTTGAGAGATTGAGGATGTCGGTGATTTGCTTGATTTAGACTAACACCTGCATAATGTAATGTGAGCGTGCGTAATTTATCTATTAACCATACCTAAAAAGAAAGTAGGTAATAAATTATTTACCAAAATTTAATTAAAGCGTAAGTAATATGAATGACTTATTTTCAATCAATTTCATACATCCTTGAACGCTGAAACTGTCGTTAGGTAAATAGGTATTGTACTAAACCTACTCTTTGATTTGATTGTGCAAGTCCAAGAGTTGTTTGAAGGTCATTGATAAGAAATAAACATGCAGCTTGAGGTGACTTTTGTATTAAAATAAAAATAACGATCGGTCTTTCTTTCTTTATTGGTTTGAACAAAAATGTTATCTGACTCACTGATTGATTTGGATTAAAAATTAGGATAAGATAGTTTCTTATTAAACAAATATTATACAATATATAATATTAAAAAGATTAACAATGGTCTAATCAATCCGAATTTAATAAGGCTGTAGAGGCAGAGCATCTATTGGTAATTAGAAATTAGAAATACGCTAAAACGTCAAATATCATTGAAATTTTTGTTTAAAGACCCGAGCGGAGCCGGAGCGGGCCGCTAGTTTCATATAAAAGTCTTCAATGTATCTAAAAATATTATAGTTACAGCATTTAACCGATACATAAATTAGAGAGATACGTTAAAGTGGGTGGTCTCACTGCAATCGTTTCAAGGTACGTTCGAAGGTTAGCGTATTAAACAAAGTCTGCGCCCCTGACCCACGCACTCCTCTTCTCGTTGCCATGGTCACGGCCGATCGATGCGCCGCCGGGATGCATCAGGAACGCAATATCAGTATATCAAATCCAAGGTTTTGCGTATACACTTTATATTTTATTTACTACAAAACTTGCAATATAGAGTAGGAAACAGATATACTCAATTTTATTGCGCCACTAGTGATTTATATTGTATGACGGCTATATTCAAACTGAAACGGATTATTGCTTCGCTTCAGAAATATACAGGATGGTGAAGTGAACTCTACTACTTGTAGGGGGTCGCAATATGAGATAGACCTAGTAAATAAAAATAATGCAATGCCGGTTTTATTTTCATAATATGATTTCTTTAGATGAGGACTTAGAATCGAAGTTTTAATTGAATATGCAATTTCGAAAAGGGCACATCTCTGAAAATGTAAAATGTTCACAAATGAATAAAAAACTGATTATTTTCTAAGGCAGTGTAAAATTTAAAATATTAACTTTTGAGATATATTTTAGTGTTAATTAGCAATTGAAAATTACTGGAATTATTATAAAATGGGTGTAGGTAAGCCTCAAAACTACATGTATTTAAAAAAAGTATTTGACAAAATATGCGACATGTGACCTTTTCGAAATTGCATATTCTATTATGTAGGTAGTTTAAGACAGTCTCACCGTTCAAATCGAAAGGCGTAACTGTTTGCAGAAATATGTAGTTTTATGCCACGGACTGGCTTACAATATGCCTTAGCCCTTAAAAATTCGTAATTAATTCGTATTTACTAAGAGAATGTCTTACCGTATACTCATCTCTCTACAAGGCAATAAAAAAAGAGGGAATTTTTTAATTGCTCGCGGGATTTGTACCGTGGCATATTATATTTATACGTGCACACTTTTTGACGATTTCATAATTCTTTTAATTTCATTTTTCAAATACTCCATTGAGTAAAATAAAAAAGATATGCCTTCGAGTATACTTTCAATTTAAAACTAGCAAATAAATATGTTGTTTTACTGTTTCAATTCTCCTAACTTAAATAAGTAAAACAAACACAATAGGTTAAATAACCCAAAGCCATAATTACAAAATTATTTTAGATCAGGTATTTAGGTAAATTTAAGTAATTGTCAGAATTAATAGACGTATTCAAAAATTTCTAACATGAAGTTGATGTTACTAAAGCATTGGGTCAACGCTCTCAGGGATAAAAATAAATAGACACACGAATTTAACGTGTACTAAGAGAAGTGTTATTCGGGTTACGTCTCAGCCCATTGCCGCGAGAACCCGATCCGCGCTGACGAAGATATACAAATACAATATAAAGAGAATGTTACCCCTCAGATTGCACGTTGAAGTTGATTTCCCAGTTATTATTACATTTTTTTAACTGCTATCTTGCTTGAAGATATCTTATTATCTTGCTTAAAGTTTGGAAAGATCGTAATACTTCGAATAGGACCAAAATACATCTTGTGCACTCACTGGTCTTTCCAATCGCTCTCTATGGAGCAGAAACATGGACAATAAAAGCAGCTGACCGAAACAGAGTTGATGCTTTTGAAATGTGGTGTTGGCGCCGCCTATAAAGGATTCCATGGACAGCCCACCGCTCAACGCCTGTCTACCACCTGTCTGCAACGCATAATGAGCTACTTTGGCCACGTTGCCCGCAGAGGTGTAGATAATTTGGAACGTCTGATGGTTCCTGGAAGAGTAGAAGGAAAACGTCCTAGAGGCCGGAGCCCCAAACGTTGGTCCGACCAGATCTCCGAGCAAACCAACGGACCACTTAGCGCTGCACTACATGACCACACCAGGGAACTGACCGGAACCGATGGAGGCAGGCAGTCGACAAGCTGAAACGGAGTCACGATCCTCAGTAATGAGGGAGCGATGGAGATGAAGAAGATCTTGCTTGAGCTGTAGACAGCGGTTCGGTAATTTAAAAAAAAACCTCTCAATACGTACGTAATCGAAGGAAAAATTGTGATGGGAAAAATCTTCGCCACCAAACCTACTTAAATTATGATTCAGTAGAGCTCATGTTGATGTGGTTACCTATAGACACTACAACCGTAACATTCATTTAAATGGAGCGGTTGCTGTACTTACCCATGTGGCCTAACAACTACGGATTTTTATCATCGATCGATACGCGAAACATTGCGTTGTGATTTTCTACACGGAGTTTTTCATCCGTCATAGAAATCGCTCGTGAGTATGTATGGATTTAAACTTTTCATCTGAAAAAAAAACATTATTGCGTACCTAGTTACAGTTATCTTGCGTATGAAATAAAACTTCATTGTTTTATTTCAATTTGAAAAGCCAATTGAAAGTAAAATTAAATAGATAAATCAATATCTTCATCCAATAATTTTACAAAAACTTTGAAAAGCTTTTTGAGGATCATCATTATTACTATTATATTGTTTGAAACATTTGTGCTTACTGAACGCTGCAAAAGAATTACCAACAAAATAACAAAACGTGTGAGATTGAGATGTACAATAAATAAAACAAATTAATACTCGCTCATTCGTCGTAGTTCTTCTATAATCACTGATACCTTAAAATTCTTAATCATTTTACATATTACATAACCTCTTTTGTTTTGTTGTTTACATTTTTTCTAGTAAATTTGGAAAAAAAACAAACTTTTCCAAAATATTGTTAACATTAAAGCTCGGCGTAAGTAGTAGTAACAACAATAATTTATGATTCATAAATCGCTTAATAAAAAGAAATTGAACTATTTCATATTCGCCTATTAAAATAGATAAATTGTATACGAAATAATGTAAAATACGACCAGCGAAAACTTTAGGTCGTATAAATTATAAAAAATAAACTATTTGTTATCGAAAATGCCACCTTAATCTTGTTCTTTTTGTTTACAACAAATTCGATGATAATTCAATTCGAATACAGGTCAAACTTTAGAGGTCGTTTAAGTTTTTATAACAGTCAGATTGCATGCAACATTTAGTATTTTTCATCATAAACCGGCTTCAGTAAAGGGTTATGTGAGAACAAACCTTTGGTACTAGGAGCGCAGAGCCGGCGAAGTGGTCGAGTACTTGCGCGTGGCCCTAACCTCTACGTCACGGTATGACGTTTGTTGCGTATGATGCGTTAAAAGGTGAGTTCTTGCCAATTCAAAAAAAAAACTAATAATAATCGGAATTCTCATTTAAAAGGTAAGACAAAACGCTTCTAATTGATTTGCTAGTCCCAAGTTTTTACTTTCTCCTGCAACTGCAACAAAGACCTACCTCAATACTTTTGAAAAAAACAATAGATTAAACCACTAGAATCATGATAGTAGCTTGAAAGTCAAGTGTAATTTTTTTTATACAGTTCTGAGTTAACATTTGATGTATTTTACCGTGAGAATAAATCTGCTACATTCGCACTACGTCATCGGCTGCGCTGGCGCGCATAATAACCTATTTATGTCCCTTTCGCTCTTTGAGCGAAAATGCAATGGAATTGCATACGAAGATAATAATATATCGCAAAGACTCAGCACGTGGAGATTATATTTACGTATACAAATAAAAAGCTTTAAAAAATATTGAACATTTTAAAGATAAATTTATTAGTTTGTAACAACAAACCTATTTAACACAATTTTGATAACTGTAACCAAAAAATGTTTACATTACTTTTATTGCCTATTAGAATCAACATACCTACGGTCCGAATTGAAAACCACCTCTTGAAACAGTTCAATAAAGAACACAGGTACAACAAACAAACTAAATAAAAAACAACAGGGAAGCTGGTAGTTAATTTGTTTATATCAAATAAATAAAAATGACCACATAAAGATATCCAACATTACGTAAAAATACAAGAAATATTCTTATTTCACTTTGTAAAAACATAATCGAACAAACTACTGAGTCACGCGCGTTTTATTTGCTGTGCAGTTTAGTGCAATCGAGTACCAGGGCAGCATAACGTTAAGAGAGTTCTCAATGCACTTTTGCATGCACCGACGTCATGTATTAAACACCGGAGAAATAATACTTCGATAAGGCGCGAAACATGTGAGTTAATGTTTGATGACGCTTGTAACGTAACAAACAGTTCATAAGAGTAAATAAGCAATTGTAGATGGTGTAATAAACATTTTTTTTGTTTACATGCATAGACTTATTGCATAAGGAATTAATTTATTTGAAAATTCACCAAAAACATGTTTATCTGTTTTTAAATTCCGCATACCTGTAGTGCATGACATAAAATTCGAATTTAAACAAAAACTGCATTTGAGTGACTCTTAACTATTTATCACGAACAACTTTACATTGTGTTATGAAGGTCAGAAAAATGATAAATAGCCTAATTTACTGGTGGTATGAGTCTATATCAATCCGCGTGGGTAGATACAACTACTTTTTCTATTTATACCGCCAAACATGCGTTATAGATTGAAATGACAAATATTTTTTTTAATAGGTTAACGGACCTAGTAGTCAATATTTTTTAATTTTTTTATTGCTTAAAATCATCCAATCATGGACGAGCTCACAGCCCACCTGGTGTTAAGTGGTTACTGGAGCCTATAGATATTAACAACATAAATGCCGCCACCCACCTTGAAATATGCGTTCTAAGGTCTTAGTATAGTTACAACGGCTACCCCACCCTTCAAACCGAAACGCATTACTGCTTCACGGCAGAAATAGGCAGGGTGGTGGTACCTACCCGTGTGAACTCACAAGAGATCCTACCATCAATAACACTAATATATTTAAAATGTGTTTAATAATGTTTTTTTTTTTTCGGGAAGGGTTCATTACTTTCCAGCAGAACAAAACAGGAAACCGACATTAATGAAAAAGGTCCCATATTATAAGCATCGCATTCAATTTGAAAAGTCTAATATTAAAATTCAAATGAAGATAATTTCATTTACAAAAATATCTATTGCAAATACTGTAAACTATAAAAATATCATATTATTATGTCATGTAGCGTACTTACCTACATTTATTTTTCAAACTTAATTCCAAGTCTATTACAATATTTCGCAATGTTTTCTTCTGACTTTACTTTTACCAATTTCAATTTCGATCACCTTGATCTTGATTAAGGAGAATTTTATATAGAACATGGCAACATAGCTCTCGCTTTTACTCTTCATACGACAACTGGAAAACGTTACGCGTAATCGTTTTTGCTTTCTAAACAGCAGCGAAGGTGTGGTGCACGGTCGATGCACATCTCTCGGTACAGTTCACGTTCAGAGTTGCAAGTCGCGGACGCACCGATAATTGCGGAGATCGTTGCACTTCTAACGCCCTGGCGTGGGGCAACGAACGCTCGCAGCTGCCCGGGTAATATATCCCGTCTTGACTATTTCAGAGCACGACTATGCTTACACACGCATCGTTCAGAACGCTTGCCTTTTCTAACCGGCGACTTACCTGTAACCTGAGGAGATGTAACTTGAAAAAAAACTGAGCAAACGCGTCGCAACACATTGACATAGTAAAGCTATTTATCCAATACAATTAGTTATATATTATGTTTGTGACAAAGCCCTTAGTGTTTCCTGAATTATGCACTAATTCTTGTAAATTAAACAAACTATTATAATATAAACGTCGTAACGTTAAAGTAAAATGCCATAAATTGTGAATATATTATAGTTAGTTTACAATTATTTGGCAGTATCGTGGGTCGTGCATGTAGATTGGGGATATCCTTTGCAGTGTTGAGCGTTCCAGTCACCGCTTAGTGTCAAATATAATTTGATTAAAATGGCAGTGTAAAAGTTTACGTCAAATTCAATTAAATATTCAATAACAGCCAATAAACAACATCAAACTGCATAAAGCAGTTTCGACAAGCCCTTTAATGTTTGTAAAGAAAATCGAGATTGCATAATAATATTACAGATAGATAGCGATAACTTCTTACTACTACTTAAATAAACACATTTTTGGTGCTTTCCGTGAAAAAAATAGTCGGCACTTTCCTAATGAAACCCCTAATGTTTCGTTGCGGTACACAAAATTTTTGATATATACAGCTCACTTGGTGTAATTTTATGATTGTAAATAAACAGCATATTCATATGTAAAGTAAAATTAGCACAGATAGCTTATATATAGATAGCTAAAGCTTAACACAGATACTCGGCTCACTTTATAACTAACTAGCGACCCGCCCTCGCTTCGCTTCGGAAACATTAAAACACACATGAAACCAAAAAATAAAAATAAAAATAATAATAGAAAAAGTAGCCTATGTTCATCAGGGACAATGTCGGCTTCTAATGGAAAAAGAATTTTTCAAATCGGTCCAGTAGTTTCGGAGCCTATTCGAAACAAACAAACAAACAAATCTTTCCTCTTTATAATATTAGTATAGATATAGATATAGACTAGATGGAACGGTGCACTTTCGATGAAAACCAATTGCACTACCGTACGCTATAGCACAAGTGGTTCATAATGCGAACATTGCCATACGGTCTTAGCTTGTAGTCATGACACTTGCCTTCAAATCTGACTTTTGTTTAAATCTAACCGACTTGGTTGTGCAATAATTCCCCTGATTTCTGGGCCGTGAGCAGTGGGTTCGATACGACACATCGGAAATTTCAAGTCCCGTCTCTACTTTGGGGTCTACACTATTACATTTGCCTTTGGAACAACAGCTATGTTGGGTATTTTACATAAATAAATGTAAATATGTTTTTGTTGTTGTTGATGGTCTAAATTGTGATTTATCGAATAGATTATCTCGAGCTCTATACTAATGTTGGGCGATTTAAAACCGCGTAGACAAAGTATAGGCTTTGGTTACTGATAGAGGATAGTGTAGGTCCATCTAAATTAGTTCATTTTCAAGGTGTTATGTCAGAATACATTAGCAACGATGATCGTTTCTTTGCTATAGTTTTATTATAACTTACACGCACAATAAAAATCACAATAAAGGATCTGATATTATGAGAAAGTTCACTGATAGATTCCAGAAAATGTTTTCTAAACCGCGACTACATATCGTCTTCTCGCATTAAAACTGCATAACCTCAAAACTTACTAATTTTACAGGAGAGGTGTGATATCTTTAATATTAATCATCTTTGCAATATTTATTTTTTATTTTTTACCAGTTACCTTAACTGTCTTTTAAAGTAAGATAGAATTATGTATTAATTTTGTTAATGGTAGTCAAAATTGTATAGGTAAACTAAAAAAAAAAAAAACTAAACTACGCTAAAGTATTTATGAGAAAAATACTGGTGAAATGATTCCACATATTAACTCAATTTCGAATATTTTTGGAAATTGTACACTTTTAATGCGAAAATACGATATATTATTTTGCCTTCTAAAGTTTTACTCGCACCGATGCATGGGAAGGTGAGTCGACCGCTTGCAAAAGTGGTCTGGACTTGTCGAGCTGGGAATTCTAGTAATAGAAAAAAAAAAGCTGCATGTTAGAAGTATCTAAGCTGGTCGGGTGCAGTGCCCGCTGAGTGCCGGTGACCTGCAAGCGACCGTGTCGTCGGACAATGATCTAGAAATCGTAGCACGCGGCTACGATATTGCTACATTAAGTAAACTAAATTGAACACCGACAGAAAATGTAGGTACTAGAAGAAAATTCATAAAATACGAAATGTGTTACCGTTTTATCTATACTAATCTATACTAATATTATAAAGAGGAAAGATTTGTTTGTTTGTATTGAATAGGCACCGAAAATACTGAACCTATTTGAAAAATTCTTTCACTGTTTGGAAGCTACACTGTTCCCGAGTGACATAGGCTATAATCTTTTTAGAAAAAAATTAGGGATCCTTACTAAAACTCCAATAATGTAACCCAACGTGTAAAAAAAAACCTAAAATATTCTTTACATCGCGTGCCCTGCGAAAACTATGGATGATAGAATAAAATAATGTACTATGACTTTGTAGAACATATTATTATTTTCAAAAAGTGTCGCAACAGCATATGTCTAACTATTATAGTTATGCCGCAATAAGTGTTATTTTATTCAAAAAAATAAAACAAATCGTTGAAACTTTTGTTAAAGACCCGAGCGGAGTCGGAGCGGGCCGCTAGTTTATAATATAGCCAAGATATTTATTGTTCTGCCCCTAAGTCGTTTATGAACGTGAGTCCAAGACTAATATCGGAATTACACGGAAAAAGATTCGTCACGCTGTTTCCTTCCCGAAATTTCCCATGACGTGCCCGGATCGATATCGTTACAATGGTAATAATACATATTTCCAGCATATTACTTCTAAAACAACAGTGACTCATTGCTATATTATAATAAACACAGCGCCGTTGCATTTAATAAACACTTTTACAGTTTATCAATGATTTTTCATTAAAATTTCTGATTCCGTGTAACAACTAACTATACGTGAGACCTTAGAACTTATATCTCAAGATGGGTGGCGCATTTACGTCGTAGATGTCTATGGGCTTCAGTAACCATTTAACAACAAGTGGGCTGTGAGCTCGTCCACCCATCTAAGCAATAAAAAAAACCCATCTAAAATCGTAACAGAGCAGTGGCAGTATTTGATGTGTCCCCTAGTTAGGCAAAGGGCGTCAACAGTGTTCGTCATACTTTTCGCTGTTCGGCTCAGCGTTTCATGACTTCCCTTTGACTTTTTTCCGGCACGATGGTCCGCCGTCAGCTCGGCTTAGGGTGATCACGTTTACGTTTCCCTAAGGGTCTCCCGTCTAAGGCTAATCGGTATATTGTCTATATCGCTTCTCAAAGTGTGACCTCCGTTTGCGGCGTTAAATCGATCGCTGTAGGACATTATTATCAAAAATACTTTGAGTTAAGTGTTCCTGTTTAAAATCTGTAAAAATGTATTCTAATTGAAAAAAATAATTGAATATAGCAAGAGCATAACATATATTGAAATGTTTTTTTCTTCTTATGTTCAAGAATGTTTCGCCACGCTTAATCTGTAAGCGCTTAGTAAGCTTAAAAATATAACAATATCTCTCGGCCAATGGGGTAAAATATTTAGGTATCCAAATCCTAAAACCAGCATATTTTTTCCCGAATGAATTACACAACAGAAATAATGTCGTTCAATTAAAATCGAACCCGTAAATTTAATTAATTTACGTATTTACTGGTGATCGATCATATTGCATCTTCGCCCGAGTACGTTTCAGCACTTTTAGCCTATCTCTGCCGCGAAGCAGTTATGCGTGCTTGAAGCACACATTTAGGCTTAGGGGAAGGGAGCAAGCACAATTCTACAACACGATTGAGAATTCATGGCGCGCAATGTTTTCCATAAAATTAATGGTAGTCGCATAGGAGCGTGACGTGTTCCATTAAAAATAAATAAATGAAAAAGTTTATTTTCTTTTACAAAGAAAAATGTTTTTATTTTAACTTGATGCAAAAATAAAGTATGGCAACGGCAAAGACGAGTGTAGTTCATGGGCGGCTGATGCGCTCTGAAGTAAATGTATCTGAAAATCCTAACTTTCAGCTAGCCCCATTTCTCTCGAATGTTCTGCGGGATTTAGAGCAGCGTATACACAGTACTTACAAAATAGCATAGAGAAAGTAAACAAATGAGAAAAATAATACATAAGTATTATTTTTTGTAATTTTTTTTTTGATGGTTGAAAAAATAAATGTTTCTGGAATATTCGACCTGTGACATTTAAATGACGAATTAACGTAATGCGTTGCATTTTTCCTTGTGACATGTTGTTTGGATCGATTTGAATTTAGCTTTCAGATCCAATACGATTTGTGATGCTGTGACCGCGACATATTGAGGATTTGAGATCGTGTCAACGCACGAGGCTCCATATATAAATTATTTATGCGCATCACGATGTAACAAGGCATATATGTATGTATGTGTATATACACAGAGTTAAAAATTATGATCAATTTTAAGGTTAGGTATTTATTATCTTAACCATGTGTAAACGTGTGCGTAACAAAAGAAAGCCAATAAAACGTCATCTTGGTTTTCATTCATTAATTGTGTTACGTTTGCAAATATTATTATTGTTTTCAAAATCAAGAACAACAATTTTATGATAATAACGGTAAGACTAGTAGTAATGGCTTCGAAAGTTTTCATACGAAGGAAAATGACAGAGCAACAAATGCTCAGTAATTTTACTTTTAATTACCGGTCACAGATACGACTATCTAATTATATTATCCGGAAGAGAAATCGGAAAAGAATAATTCAAGTTAATATTATTTTCATATTCCCTCATGAAGCGCTGTAATTTTCGGCAGAATTTGACGCCGATGACCGCAATGAATAAGAAACATTTTTTTTTTGGATTTCATTTATTTATATCATGGGGCCAATGAAGGTGATCGCGTCGAATAGTGATATATCAATTTATTGTAGACCAATCGAGAGCGAATGTTTTTGCTGTCAGTTGCGCGCGCGCATACAGATGCGTCTCGCGGACGACGACCCGCGCGGCGCTTGACCCGCACTAACGCCTTATGAGGGGTACACACTCTTAGATTACATTAATAACTGATAATAATAATAATAATAACAATAATAATTCCTACTGATAATAACTAATTTCATATATGAAACTAATAAAATAAAATAATTTATACAGAAATAATAAAAAAATATACTAGAACATATTAACCTAAAACTAAAAAAGATGTGTGGTGTCGTGGGACACCGGATAGGAACGAAGTTCCTTATAATAAAAATATTAATTTTAAGTTCTATTCGAGGTATAAAGAAAAGAATTATTCGAGTATACATTTTTTATTATGATTGTTTTTATTGATAATAATTAAAAAAAACTACTTTACAAAGTTATCAACTTTATTTTATTCACAATGATTTATAAAAAATATATAATAAAAATATGTTATTTTTTGTAAGTTATTACAAAGTCAAGTCGTACACTGTATGCATTAATAATAAAAAACTTACGTTACGGACGTTTTTTCCCGGTTAGGGTACCCCTCCGTATCGTCCCATAAGGAACTTCGTTCCAACACCTTAAAAAATATAATATAGTAACTATAATACATTATTAAAAGGAGTCCCTTTAGGCAAGGTTCGGAATATCTTCTCCGCCCTTTGAATAGCTAGACTAATTATTTGTCCGAAGTAGCTGCCAGCTCTGGTCTCCTGGTGATGTCGACTAACCTTCTTGCTATTTCCTTAAAAAGCCTTATAGCGCTAGGACCCCAAGTACCAAGGGTCTCGACACCGAATGAAAAATGAATGAAACTAATCAAATAATGAAACGTGAGTTTTTAAATGATATAACCGTATAAAATGGCGTTCGTTTGTAATGAATGAAACATATTTTTTACTACACTCGTGCGTTTTTATTGCGTCTTAAGTTGACGCCGGAATTTACATTGTGGTATCCAGAAACATTTCTTTTAACCAGACCCAAATAATCAAACATTGAAAATAAAAACGGGGTTATGTATACTACTATTTATACAGTGAACTACAAACATGAATATTGCGAAATCAATTAATGCGTGCTCAAAAAAAGTATAAAACAAAATACAGTTGTTGACCTTTCGATGTCAAGTTTTATTATATTTGCATAATAGGTATGCCATATTTTTCAACAAAACACCTCAGACTAAAACGATATTCTTATAGGTCTGAGTAACACTAAGGATCACCCCTATTATATTAGGAAGGTTCCGTAGAAATCGCATATAAATTTAAAATTTTGAAGGTTTAACTACCGATCGATGTCGTGAATGATTCCCAGAATCTTGGGGATATTGTGCCAATGTCAAAAGAGATTCGCGAATTTTTCGTATTACCTTGTCATTTTCTCGTTAAAAGAAAGAGAGCGAAGATAATTGCTTGATATGTCTGAATTGTATGAGTAGAGGCGCTAAGCGAGCGAGGGAGTCGACGGCCGCGGCCAAGGCCCCTTCGGTCAGGGACGCGCTATCTAACTCCATTACACGATCCTATAGCTATTTGCGTTAGAAACATGTGTCTTGTTTACTGCTCTCAGACAGATCTATCTATACATAATTCTATCAAATTTTATTTCGAATTGAATAAATTCGAACTGTTAGAAATTTAAAACAAGATTTCGTCTCTATTTTGTATTTTTTTTATGTAAATGTAAAATGTCCACAGGTATTCTCGAATTCGTTAACAATGTAGTCTTATTTACCTACTCTATCCCTAAGTTCAGTAAAATTTGGAAAAAAAAGATACACTCTTTTTTTGTTTTTTTTTTAGGAAAGTAAGCACGCAAGATTAACGCATTAACAAAATGGCTGAACCGTAACTTTATAGGAAACACAATTCGTTCGAAATGACGCAATTTTTTATTATTCAAGAAAGAATCTAATAGAAAGGTTAGAAATCAAGGAACCAAGTAGGGAAATAGGCGAGTATATTAATACCACTGACGGATGTTACGGAAGCAATAGGTTCTTTAGGGGAAGGTGCCAGTGTAAGACTACATTTTTCACATATCCAAGTACTGAACACGCTCGATGTTACTGTTACTAGACTTTGGCAATCAGACTTTTTTCCCCACCTATTCTAGTGACCCCGAAAGATCATGCTAGATTCACGAACGAGTAGGTGAGCTCACGTGGCTCTAGCCTGGGACTCTGGGACGTTGCCTAGCCCTAGCAAGAGCAGTGCTTCCCAGAATCTACCACTGGATCGGAAACGCGACCCACTGAGAAGATCCGGCGAGAAACTCAGTGGGCTGGCGATCAGACTTTTTTTCGCCTACCCAAGCTGATAGACTTGAGAGGCTATGTCAGCGTAACCCGGCGACTAGGTCAGCTCACGGGGCTCTAACCGGGAGTGTTGCACACTGGCCCTAGCAAGAGCAATGCTTCGCAGAATCTACCACCGGATTGGAAACGTGACCCACTGAGAAGATGCGTCGAGAAACTCAGTGGACTGTGTCTATGGGGGCGATCAAACGAGAACCGGCGTTTTCAACGTGGTATGGACGATATCGTGCGACCAAAGTATCTACATCCAGCCTGCATCGAAATAAAATAAGCGCTATGGCTTGAACTTATAAAACACCTTACCTTTTGTTTTTTTAAAGATTGGTTTAATTATTACTATATAATGTTAATCCTCCATCGTGGAAGTAATTCGTGGACATGTGTAAGTGTATACTATTATTTCCATAGAACAATTGTTATTAATAGGCGGGATTAGAATTCCAATGACCAACTTTGAGAGGTTTCCTAATTAATTAAATCATTAAATTTGAATAGTCATCGATAGAGGTATTGGCATCGTAGATACGATACGATTGTTCGTGTACGACTTTTTTGTTTCCTTAGACGGGAGAAATTATGCTCTTATGAACTTATTATTCGCCTGGTGTCGAACAATTATCAGCACCATACTCTGACTACACTACTGACTACGCTAGTAATGGGCTAATTTCGGGCTACAAAATACTGCCATTTAAATAAACGCATATTGGGAATATTTTATGTCGAAGCTTATATTACGATATTTTCCTTCATTATGTAGATCGTTCGTTAATAGAGGAGAGTATTAAACGGTAGGCAGCGGCTTGGCTCTGCCCCTGGCATTACTTGCGTCCATGAGCGACGGTAACGAATAACGGCCGTCTGGTGTAGTGGTAAGTGATATGGTCATTACACAAGAGGGTCGCGGGTTCGAATCCCGCCATGAGAAGATATTTGTATGATAAATATAAAATGTCTTTTCCAGGGTTATGGATGTTTATTACATATATGTATGTGTATAATAAAAATCTTACATTTATTTCCGTTATCCGGTACCTGTAATACAAGTTTTTTACGAACTTAGCACGGACCAGTTAACATGGCGTGATATTATATATAAACCATCAGGTGGGTCGTATATTCGTCTGCCTACGAGTGTAATAAAAAAAGTTTTTAAATAACCCCTTCACACAAGAGCGGTTGTACCGATTTTTTAAGACCATTGGGAGTTAACGATGAAGAGAAGATCTTCCAATGAGCGGGTGTAATTGCTCGGTAGGGTCCGAATTTTGTTGTTCAGAACTTGTATATGTGCAAGCTTATCTGGAAAATGTCCTAAATGAGATTCAAGCATCTGTCAAGTATCTTGTGTCCGGCGTTCGTTACCCGCCACATCCGCACGTCTAATACGTTTTACGTTTTACTGAAATAAAACTAAAAAGAGTCTTAAAAATTATAAAGAAAATTCCAAAAATGAACGATTTTGATTGAAACTTAGGATAGGACTTAGCATAGGACAACGACTCATCGATCAGCTAAACAAATAACGTTATTATAAAATACCGAATATATTATACATACATTTGTTATTTTATATTGTTCATTACTTTAGAATAGTTTTTGGAGTTTACTCCTTTAGAATCGATTTACATATATAGGCCCGGGGTATGAAAATTATGGGGACCAAAATCGTACTAGCATGTCACACGAAATGCGTTATGCGCCTGATTGCGCATGTCACACGAAATGCGTTATCGCAGGTGACGCCGGGCTGCTGCGCCGGCAGTCCGCCACAAAGCCTCGTACTGATCGCGCGTTTCTCTCATTATTGTATTTTCATATATTTGTTAGTCGTTTGTTTTGTGTCTCGTTAATTTGTTAATAATCTGTAGTGTATCGTGTTGTCGTAATATAGAACTATTTCTCGTATTGTTTCGTTTAATTTTTTATATCCAGTAAACTCCAGTCGTGCGTCGGAGCGGACACACACACTTTTTTTTTTATTTTTGTATGATCGTACACCATTACCACCAGGCAGGGCGACTTGTGAGTCCGCACGGGTAGGTACCACCATCCTGCCTATTTCTGCTGTGAAGCAGTAATGCATTTCGGTTTGAAGGGTGGGGCAGCCGTTGTAACTATACTTGGGACCTTAGAACGTATATCTCAAGGTGGGTGACGCATTTACGTTGTAGATGTCTATGGGCTCCACTTAACACCAGGTGGGCTGTGAGCTCGTCCACCCATCTAAGCAATAAATAAAAAAAAATTGCATCGAGAACACAAAATTATCTGGTATTTCTGATATCCATTGGCGACTGTAACCACTCTCGCCGTGTGCTCCTCTGCCTACAAGGACAATAAAAAAAAATTACCTACAGAACCTTTTAGCATTTATACTAGTTACTCTACGTCGAAAATGTATAAGTTAGGTAGCTGCATATAGAGTTGAGTTACAGTGTAGCTGAGTACGGAAACGAGGTGCGTCGTCTCCCGTCTGGCCCCACACCGCCGCGCCACCCTGTCTGCACCAGCCCTCTGCATCACCCCGGGAACTAATTCACTCTCACTAACCCACTGCAGCACAGTCGATCACGCTTGTCGCATTGTCTAATTCAAAGCCATTGTGCTAAGTACGTACGAAGTATGGTTTGATCTGTTCAAATGAAAGTTTGATTGAAAGTTCATATGAGGAACTAAAACAAATCAAGAAAACGAGATATAAATTCAGTATATCAGAATATAACATAAATTTAAAAATAATTGTAAGTGTTATATATTTCTGAATTCGCGTTACTGCTTTAGCGAAATGAAATTATTGAACGTATTTCTGTACCGAATAATATTTTTTTTAAATAAAGCAAAAAAATATAAATAATTTAGAAATTAAATATAATTATCCTCGGTTTCGATATCCGAATCTACATTTGGTATAGTTTAGTTAAACTTACTTTTACAGTTTAATCTCTATGATGGATACTATAGTATAACCAACTTATTAGCTTATTCCTAGATCCTTATTTCCAATGTTCCGAATACTTTACAGCTTTCTACTATATGATGATAATAAAAAACGCAAGATTAAATCATAAAAGTAGCTCTATGACTCGCGAAAACCCAAGAAAATATTGTTTATTTTAGTTCGTCATTAGCCGAATTAATCGGTTTAAAATTTTCGTTTCTTCAATTACATAATGCATCAGATCTGTTGTACGAGATAATAAGTGTCGTAATTTAAATTATCTGTCGCGCCTCGTTTTGTTTTGCAATCATTACATATATCTGTCGTTAAAAACACCACAATTTTTTGTTTTTGCTCCCAACGTTTTTGTTCGCATGTCATATCTCTCACATCACTCAAAAGTGTTTTTTTTTTTTTTTTATAATGTCTGCAAGTCGCTGGTGAAAGCGCCAGGGCTGCGAGGTGGAAGAAAGGGTTGCGGGGTCCGAGGGATCGAGGGGAAGTGCCCCCATGTCTAGACTGGGTCGGTAGTTTTCCGGGATTCAGCCGGCTTTGCTGCAGTCGCTCACCCACTCACTGCACTGTAGCTAGCTGAAGATATACGTGTATAGCTCGTCTGAGGACCCGTCGCGTCAGACTCAGCTATATACTATATGTCTGCTCCGTATATACATATACATTTATAGAGATGCGATCGGGGTGGAACTTATGTCAGTAGGGGAATTCTAAATCGATATTCGGACATGAAACACAGTTTTCCGGAGGCACCATAACGTTTTTGAAGCTATTCCAATGATAATATCAATATGCATTAAAAAAATTTGTTCCATATGCAATCTTACAATGAAAGAGATCAATAAAGCACGATTTTGTAGTTTTGGTGAAATGTAAAAAATATTGAAATACTTTGACACTTTTCAGTTATTATCTATACATATAAATAAAATTGGAGTGCTATTTGTAATATTAAAATAGCTGCTTTTTACTACATGCATATGAATATACATATATACGGAACATACACCGAAATAACATTTATTACATATTTTGATAATAACATGTACTTTTGGGTTAGGAATATTGTGTTCTTTTTTTTATAATAAATAAATTTTTGTCTGTCTGTCTGTCTGTCTGTCTGTTTGTTCCGGCTAATCTCTGGAACGGCTGGACCGATTTTGACGAGACTTTCACTGATAGGTAGCTGATGATATAAGGAGTAAGTTAGGCTACATTTTTTAGGCTAGCTTCGCCTCGCGGCATCACCCGAGGTACAACAATAATCGCAGGTAACATCGCGGGACTCAGCTATCAATAATAAAATTTAATGTTTCCGAAGCGAAGCGAGGGCGGTTCGCTAGTTATTATATATAGTTTTATTTGGATTCAATTCTGTTTGTTTCGAATTATGACGGCTAAGCTCGTGTTACAAGCTAAACAAGCCATTGGGAGTACAAATATTTGCACCTATGAAGTAGTAACAATGGGCTATTCCCTGGAACCGGCGTTTACGGCGGAAAACTAGAACTGGTGGTACAATGCAGTATTAGGCATTCAAACAAACAGTGATTTCGTGTCGTTGCTAACGAAAATGCTTCTTGCTCTTGTAAAAAAATCAATCGATGGTCATGAAAGAAATTATTTAGTGTTAATACGACCAGTTTTACCTAACACCACATTCTGCGTTATTGTCACACGAAATAGATTATGGTTTATGGTTTGAAAGGGCTGTTAGTATTTAGAATACAATTGAGAATTAAAACCTGATATCCCAAAGCGGCATTTACGTTTATAGTGTTTGGGCTTTAATGATTCTTCTTATCAGTCTTTATTCAATAAAACAAAAAAATTAAATATACCTATAAAATGCGTTTCTTTACGAAGAATGTATTTATTAGACACTGTAGTTGTTATTTAAGTTATATAGTATTCAGGCGTTTTTTATCATTCAAAACTCTGAATGATAACAATCATGCAATAATACTCGTAAATTATAAAACAGTTGTATGTAAAAAGATTTCTTCTTTATACATACAATGCGTTCGTTAACATTTTATTTCAGATTCCAATACCATCTGGTATTTATAAGGAATCCAAACACAGCAATATATTATATTTTACCTATTATTACACCTATTATTTACCACTAATGAGTCAATTTTAGATTCAGGGAATTAATATATCTCCACTTTATCATTAATTAATCCTTGTCAAAAGAAAAATGTAGTAACTAATATAATGGGAAATTATTACTACGTTACATTTATTTATTGTAATTACGTTAGTGTACACAACTGCACACACATACCGTTCGTTACTCGCTTCCTAACCTAATTATAACCGGTAAACTTAACCATTCGTCTTGAAGCTAAGAAGAAATGTATGTCTCGAAATAGTGAAGCTAATTGTATTTCGTAACGGGCAAAGGGTCGTGTCAGAGTGAGGTATATTTAGCGTGGCGTGTGGCGGGGCGGTCGCGGGTGGAGGGGCGCGGCGGCGGCGCCGGTGACGCGGAAGCGTAGGGCGGGCGGAGGGCGATGACCGTGAACGTGGGGCGGCATCGATCCAGCCATACCCTCGCGCAACGGGAAAGTGTATTAAGCCGGAGACATTGCTGCTTTTTATTTGTAGCTTTTTTGTTGTTGTTGTTGCACATCATTAAAAAAACATTTTAATTTTTAGATTCACATTCACTACAATCGTTTTACAGTTTCCGTTGTTCTGAACATTTCCATTTCTCTTAACATTGCTGGTTTTGATGTCGGTAAAATAAAAACGGTTTTTATCAAGTCACGCACACTTAACAACGATACTGTATAATCCATAAATTAAGATCTTAATTATCCAAATAAAAGTATTCCAACGATGCTGGACGATGCTGGCCAATCATTCAAAAAAAAACATTTTCGAAATTCGCATTACAAAATCGTTTATATGTTAGAACGCGTAATGTAAAACTAACACTTTTTCATGAACGTTTCATACGTTACGAGTCGGAGGTTTCGTTCATTCATTGTTTTGTTTCTTTCATTTTAAATTTACACTATGCCAGTATTACTTGCTTACCTCTAACGCTAGATTGGAATTGACACCCCATTTTTAACACGCCTACCCTGGGTGCTTTATCTTTCACAATAAGAAGGGGAAATGAAATTACATCAATATGCACTGCTTAACGGCGTCAAGGCTCTAAATATATAGAGCGTAGTTACTCAAAATAACAATTTCTACAAGGCACAGGCTAATACAACTGCTAAAAATAAAATTAATCTTTGGAAGCGCACGCTCTATTCTGCGTTTTATAGCCTTCAGCTTATAGTATATTTTCCTGTGACGCAATTGTATCAGTAATTAATTTCTTTTTTGGTCAACAATTATTAATTCGATTCCAACCGAATTTTAAAATTGATAAAAAAAATATCATATTAGTGGAAGCGTTAACATTTCCAGTGGTATTCAAAGTGGACCTAAAGTCTGTCTTAAGGTCAGCGAGATTAAGGTAAACATCACATGTTCCCAGAAACATCCAGAAATCCCAGTGAGGCTTGCATCCAACTATTAAATACATATATCATAAGTAAGATAGTAATAATTAAGTTTATTTTGAATATTCTTAGTTCGTTGCCTAACAAGATTTTAATTAAAATTATATTGTTACGAAGAGAAGTTTAATCGCGGAAATATTTTATCCACTTCGTAAGGTGCAATGCGGTATTTGTTAAGAAAACTCACGAGCAGTCAGGGCAGGTTCGACCCCTTCGTCGCGTTCCCTTCTCAATAATAAGGGTATAAACTTAAGAGGGTGCGTCTTCCCGGTCACGGGGGTAGCTTCGTAACACGGAAATAGTTTGGGCCTACTTTTCTTACTTTGAGGGCTCTGAAATACAGAATGCAACGTTCGTGTTTTGTTCATAAAATTTTCGCCTCTCGATGGAAATCATGATTGGAATAATAATATATTGTTATTTTTCTTCAGTTGTCCGCTGGTTTTAATGATCAACACGATACGACAACACAAACGAAATGTTGTAATTACATTTTCATTGCGTTGGTTCTTAAACAAATTGCAAAAGGTTGGGTATCGGAGACAATGTTAAAGTTTGAGATCTTCAATTCATGTCTGATATTGTGGAGTCTCAAATGAAACTCATTACGTAACACTATGTTTTTAATTCTCCATTTCTTGTATAAAGTGTGCTAATTGTTTTTATTATTATTTTGGTGTTTTTACCAACCTATTAGCTGTTAGCCTAGGGGGCTATTTCAGCTACGCGTGGACGGGGAAAACCAGATTGTGCTAGTGAATAAGATTGCCAGCCTATTTGCATTTTGATTGGTAAATTAGTAGGGAAACTTTTGTCCCAGATTAATACACACTAAATACGCCATAACGAAAAGTAGGGAAAATTTTGTTCCAGATTAAAAATTATACACACTAAATACGCCACAATGAAATCAGCGGGTTGATTTTTATGTTTTTTTTAAATACTGATTTTCTTAATAAATTTAATATGTTATGAAATGACAGTAGCTATTTAAAAATGCCATCCGATACACTTACGTCTAAGATACGATCACGTTATTTTATTTTACAAACGTTTAAGACAATCGAATTAGCTAAGCTTGAATTTTAAATGAACAATTTTAATAAAAATCAAATTTAGTAGTAGCAGCAGCACCTATCTCCGAAATTACGTTTTTATAGTAGACAGAGGAGAACGCGTGCAGGAGGGTTGCTGGTGTGGGGTGGTTGAATGTCGGGCAAGGGCGTGAGTCACGGCCGCACCGCCGATCAATACTGCAATGGAATGCGCGTCTGCAACTACCACGATATTCCAATTTATTATTCGCTTACACTGAAATTGACTACTAAGACTGGCCATGAATCTTAACAACGAAAAACAATAAAAAGATATTTGAATTTGGAACATATACTATACTCATAGTAGAATAGTAGAAAAATTCTCATTTTGGCGCCCGTCGTTGTTTTATAGTAGATATTTTTATATGTAGTAGTATTTTTTTTATTTATTGCTTAGATGGGTGCACGAGCTCACAGCCCGCTTGGTGTTAAGTGGTTACTGGAGCCCATAGACATCTCATACCGTAATTAAGTTAAAGTACGTAAATGCTAGTCTGAGTATAGTTACAGCGGCTGCCTCACTCTTCGAACTGGAACGCATTACTGCTTCACGGCAAAAATAGGTAGGGTGGTGGTACCTACCCTTGCAGACTCATAAGAGGTCCTACCGCCAGTCAAAACACCACCACCACACAACTAGTATGCATTTTATTTATGTATATTCTGTACGTTGTGGTGTTCTTATAATTGCAAATGCATAAACTATTGAGCTAATATATTAAAAAATCTTATTTCTACGATGACGTCATCTTCATCGCTAGAGATTTTGTCCAGAGTGAATTTTCAATTTTTCCATTTTTCTGTTCTCAGCCTATTTTAAGATTCCAGATACATATATGAGATCAATGAATGGTTTTTGGGTTTTACGGCGCGTGGTTGATTGGCCACGTGATCTTTTCTCTTTGAGCTTACCCCTACCCGCATCATATGAAATGAATGTTTAAGCTAATGAATATTAAGAGTAATCTCTGTCGAAGATCCTAAATAAATAATAGGTAGGCAGGGGCTTGGTTCTGCCCCTAGCATTGCTGGCGTTCATGAGTGACGGTAACCATTCACCATCAGACGAGCCGTATGCTCGAATGCGTACACGGGCAATAAATACGCACGGGTCGGTACCACCGCCCTGTCTATTTCTGCCGTGAAGCAGTAATGCGTTTCGGTTTGAAGGGTGGGGCAGCCGTTGTAACTATACTGAACCTTAGAACTCATATCTCAATTTACGTTGTAGGTGTCTATGGGCTCCAGTAACCACTTAACACCAGGTGGGCTGTGAGCTCGTCCATCCATCTAAGCAATAAAAAAAAAAATTGTAATGATAATGTAATGTAGTGGCATAATAACAAGAGCGGTATTACTGTATTTTATAATAAATCTTATATTATAATATATAATAAGGTTGTATATTATAATATACAATGAATATCTTCGTAGCAACTTTTTAACTATGAAAGATGTTAAGTGAGTTTTCAAAAGATCAAGTCTTTACTAAACGTAAGATTATAGATACTATTAGTTGACGGATTCTTATTCTCTGTTCTCAAATTGTATTAGTATTTTTTTTATTCTATAGTCGCCGAGTACCAAATTTAACTTAAAAATAATTTAATGAAATTGTTTAAGCTTTCCACATAGTTGGTATATTCTGCAAGTTGATATGTTTTACTGTAAAGTCAATAAACTTTAAAGACATCTCATCCATGGACACAAAACCAATATCTCACCAAAATCTCAAAGAATCTGTAATTAACATTTCTTCCGAAACTTAAAGCTAGTGGCCAAAGAAAACTACCTAAATTTACAAATGTCTTAATACACAGAATTGACATCAAAACAAATATTAATTCACATAATATTTAATCTTTAAGTGTTCGCCGAAGCCCGTAGATATCGGAACGTGAATGTTACTCGCCTTGAGACATGAGGTCGATCTCTCATTTGTATTGTACGACAGCTCTTCCAATCCACTTCAAAACACAACGGATTTTTACTTCGCGGAAGGATAAGGCAGGAGGATGTTATCTATCTGTGCGCACTTACATTACCATAAAATGTATCTACCCTATTTATCGCCTTTATCGATTGTTCTAATGTATTTTCCCATAACTAAATATCAAACAACTGGTCGAACAAAATGTATTAACCTCAAACATGAAATAATACCCTGAATAAATTACTGTTTAGTCTACTAGTTTACGTTGTTGATGTCTATGGGCTCCGGTAACCACTTAACACCAGGTGAGCCGTAAGCTAGTCCATCCATAGAAGGAATAAAGTAAAATAACATCGAATCTGGTGGTAGGACCTCTTGAGAGTCCGCACGGGTAGGTACCACCACCCTGCCTATTTCTGTCGTGAAGCAGTAATGCGTTTCGGTTTGAAGGGTGGGGCAGTCGTAACTATACTTGAGACCTTAGAACTGATATCTCAAGGTGGGTGGCGCATTTACGTTGTAGATGTCTATGGGCTCCAGTAACCACTTAACACCAGGTGGGTTGTGAGCTCGTCCACCCACATAAGCGATAAAAAAAAAACTAGAATGTCATTAAAAATGTTACATTGCTACATATAACATGCCTGCTAGTATTTATTTGTCTGTGAACGTTTTCTTTAATGAAATTCCGAGCTGATTTGGTCTGGTTGAGCGGCGCGGCGGCGACGCGTATGAAACTGGAAGCGTGCCATTTGGCGGTAACCGATCAACTATACTAGAATACCTACAGTAAACTACGTTCAAAATTACTGGAACAATCATCAAAAATAAATAAACCCCTCTAACTTTGTTGACTTAAAAAACTGTTCCGGACAAAATTCTCATCGTCCTCTATTCTTTACCGTGACCGCCACTTACGAAAAGCTTCTTTCTCCCTTGTGATATTGCGCCATCGTCCCCTATTTAGCCCACTGAGTTTCTCGCCGGATCTTCTCAGTGGGTCGCGTTTCCGATCCGGTGGTAGATTCTGCGAATCACGGCTCTTGCTAGGGTTCGTGTTAGCAACGTCGTCAGGTTTGAGCCCCGTGAGCTCACCTACTAGTTAAGGTTCCGCTGAAATAGCCTCTCAAGGCTATCAGCATAGGTAGGAAAAAAAAGTCCCTTATCATCTTCTATATATTAATACGTGAAGCAAAAACTTTGTACCCCTTTTTACGAAAATTGCGCGAATGGAGGAGTATGAAATTTCCCACACTTATAGAGAATATAGAGAAGGAGTACAGAATGTTAATTTTTTTTTTAATTATGCATAAAAAATACATTAAATCAATTAAAAAAAACATTACACGCACTACCGTGTATTTGACACACACACGCATGCATACTATTTGTTTATTGTCAAACTTTTGTTATTGCTTAAAGTCTGTGGTCAAATTGAGAATAGATTAATTATGGTTTGTCTTTATTAATATTTTTGTCTAAAGTGTAATCTTGGCTAAATCTGTGAGTATAGAAGTATAATAATAGTATTTGACAGTAGAATCATAATAGTGTAGAAACTTATAATTTCAATTAATTATAGTCGAATTTCGACTACCGGGGCTCACTAGTCGGTTGAAATACATCTCAAGAAGTGTCTTGCGCGAATTGGATCGGACGTGTCTTTTTTTGTTGGCGAGGCTATATCAGCGGAACCTTAACTAGTAGGTGAGCTCACGGGGCTCAAACTTGACGACGTTGCTAACACGAACCGTAACAAGAGCCGTGCTTCGCAGAATCTACCACCGGATCGGAAACGCGACCCACTGAGAAGATCCGGCGAGAAACTCAGTGGGCTGTGTCTGAGGGTTAATTTACTCGTCGAGCCCTTCGTCGCAAGCGACGGGTTCGACGAGAACGATGACCGGTGCTTGAGGTACCTAAAAGCACCGTTAGTGGATCGGGAGGATCCGAAATGACGTGTTTGGGGCGACGTCGACTGCTTTCCATTCTTTCCGCAGGATCGGGAATGTAGTTACCGGCGGCCACGATGAGAGAGTTCTTGTGTCGTGCCGCTTTATCGAAGTGGCGACGTGTCGAACTGCGTTCTCGCGGATGACATTACCGCTGAATAATATTTTTCTAAGCTCCTAACCGTCTTTCCTATTCAAAATCCAATGACTAGATTCGGAGTTGTTTTAATACGTATACGTGTGTTGGCTGCTCCCTACGGTAACGTCCTTCGAGTTGCCTTCGAGCAAATATTAAAAGTAAAATGCGCAGTTCAGAAATTGCACGTCATTCTCGATACTCGCCAGATCTAACTCCAATCGATTATCATTTTGACACAATTATAATAATTATTGTATTTCTCTACTCGAGCTGTAGGCTCAGTAAATTGAGCCTAGCGCCCCGAGACCCTCAGGGAAAGCGTGGCTCAGTTTCCTCTCCTACGAAGACCGTATCTCCCAAGGCTTTTCTATTTCTTTTGCTCCTATATGTTACATTTATGAGGTATGTTTTGTTGTCGGTGTTGTTAATAATTATATTATATTACTATTATTGTTTTTGTTCCTCTACTCGAGCTCTAGGCTCGGTTTACTGAGCTCCCGCCCCGAGACCCTCAGGGAAAGGGTGGCTCAATTTCCCCTCCTACGAAGACCGTATCCCCCAAGACTTTCGTGATGATGGTGACCGTGTGTATGGCAGCTTGTTTCTGCATGATGTGTGGGTTGATGTTTGCATCTAATTTATCTAAGTATTTCTGTAGGCTTTTGGCTATTACTCCGGTTGCTCCTATTACTATTGGTACTATTTCTGTGTGTGTTTTCCATAATCTGGTTATTTCGGTTTTGAGTGCATGGTATTTACTTAGCTTTTCTATTTCTTTTGCTCCTATATTGTAGTCTGAGGGAACTGTTACATCTATGAGGTATTATTATTATATTATTACATCTATTATTATTATATTATATTACTATTATTATTATATTATTATTCTACTGCTTCGACTGCTACCACTCTTAGAAAAAATATTTCAATTTTTCAACACAGAACACCGATTTTATAATACGATATAAGTTTCTAACACAATAAGCAACTAAAAGAGAAAAAAAAATTCAACCGTATTTTCCTAAAAACAAAACAATTAAAGAAGTATTTAATGAGGTACTTAAGTCTTAATTGCAAAATCAACAATCGCTACATGACATTGCATGTCTTTTAAAAACATCTCACATACACACATAAAATATGAACATTTTACATGAATACTCAACACTTTGTACCTAACAGCAATCTTATACATTAATAATATTTATTATATTGGTCAACATCGATTTATCGTGTACTAGCGACCCGCCCTCGCTACGCTTCGGAAACATTAAAACAAACATGAAACCGAAAAAAAAAAAAAAAAAAAAAAAAGTAGCCTATGTTCATCAGGGACAATGTCGGCTTCTAATGGAAAAATAATTTTTCAAATCGGTCCAGTAGTTTCGGAGCCTATTCGAAACAAACAAACAAACAAATCTTTCCTCTTTATAATATTAGTATAGATATAGATAAATTTATTTTGAAGATGAAGTTATTAATAATAACTCCTTTGCCATTTAATCTCGACTAACCGTTTTTAATGATCACGAAAGTTGAAAATAAAGTGTAATATTATTTTTTGTATACAACGTCAACTCACAAATGTCCTCCGTGATGAAAACTTTATTTTTTAATGTAGGTATTAAAAGAAAATATTATTATAAAATAATACATCAGAACATCACACTTAATATCGAAGGAATTATTTAAAGGTCAACCAAAACTGATCTAGAATCTAGAGAAAGCATGAGTAAGTTATATTTGTTACAATCATTACATTTATCTTCTTAAAAAATCTTATGCTTACATATTATTAATACACATAATATACTCGTATTCGTGAAGCACAAATAAAGATTCAATTCATAAATGCATTACACGTAAAACGTGAATATTTTATTTTGATATGATTCTGCTAATTTATCTATGAACATTTATTTGCCTTTACTGAATACACAAAACTCAGTAACTATAGCGCTTTCCACGGCAGAAAACACATGCAACAGCCCGCTGAGTTTCTCGACGGATCTTCTCAGCGGGTCGCGATTTCGATCCGGTAGTAGAGTCATTCGCGAAGCAACTGCTCTTGAGTTGTTAGGTCTCCTTTGGAGGCACTCGGGCAGCTGTTAGCAAATCTCACTTCTCCAGACTGAGTTTTTGCTCTCCTGCCTGTCCTGGGGAAACTAGAAAGGCCTCCGGGCCACCAGTAATTCTTCATTCATAAAAAAAGGACAAATATGACAAATTACTGGGTAGGTTATTATTATCATAGTCTTTAAGGAGTCGCTTACTACTGTAGTAAATGTACTAAAAACCGCGAGTTGAAAAGGAAGGAGTAGTGGAAGATTTAAGGATAGAGTGAAGAGTCTATAAAACCGCTAATAATAAATAATAAGAACGGTGTAAGACACAAATAGCCATGGTCGCGAAAATAGAAGACCAAATTCTGAAAATGTTAAAAAGACAGTTAAATGCGTGAAAAGGTCACAGTATTCAGGTAAAACCATAACTATATTTAATTATTGGAAAAATAAAGCAACAAGTTGTACAAGCCATACAAAGCACGAAGAATATATCAGAAACTTTATCATACCCGGGCTGTGTCGATTTTACTTAAAGGTCGAGGATTTTACTAGACAACCAAGATGTATTGCCAAAGACGAAGGAATACCATGTAAGTACCGGACTGGACGTGAATCCACAGTCTCCACATTTATGAAGATGAAGTAAATAATAAATATCTCCAAATTATGTTATGATCATCAGTGTTAAATCAAAGCTAATTTTTAGTTAAACAAGACCTATGTACGTACCTATGTCATAACTACTTTATAATTTCAATATTAAATTTAAATAATGAGCTTTTTCTTACCAAGAACTAAAATACTTTCTCAAAAAAAGGACTGTAGTTCCTACATTCTAATAAACGCTATATATCCTAAACACACGTAAGTACCTACTGGACTTTATTATTCCAAATACATTATATTACTCAAATTATCCAACGGCATGGAAATATTCGCAAAGTCAACGCAGGCAATTAAAGGTGTAAATCTGGAAAATATCGTTTCTTGTTTGTATACGTAATTTAAGTCTGGGCAGCGCTCCGCTATTATGTTTGCATGAGCATGTGTTTTGTGGCATTGAACACTAATAATAATCGGTGAACTTGACATTGGGAGCGGAGGCTCGTCATCGCAGCAAGATTCACCTTCGCGCTTGCACATCGTTACGACTCGTTGGAGAGACAAGGATGAGCGATATTATCTTTTTGTATTCACGAGTGTTTGTAGGTCAGTCATGTATTTGTTCCGGACGATAGTCCGAAAGTCGGCTGGAGGTTACATTACGTGCCTAGTTATTTACGTCAGGACTGAGCAAATCAGCAAATATGTTTTGCCAAGATACACAATTAAAATTGATTTAAAAAAATCAAATGTAACTACACTTCCGAGAAACAAATTATGTATTTTAGAAAATATATTATTATGTGGGTATGTTTTTAAAGAAATTTTTTTTGAGAATCAAAGAAGATATGATAGGTATTTAACAGTTTCATCTATTTATTTATATAATATGGAATATTTAATCGTTTTACTCTATGAAAATTGCGGACAAAATTCTAATTTATTCCATTGGTTTTTTAACAAAATTGAGATCAGCGTACTCTAGCAGCCATTTTGAAACCTTTTTGTACGCAAGGAATCTGCAGACCATCGTCATGTTGGAAGAGTTCGCTAGATGGCGCTATGCCAGTGTAACTTTCTTTTTGAGTTTCACATAATAAAATATAGGTGGCATTGCTTGTTAAGAAGTTCAATCAGCTTTTTACTCGTATACTGAAATTTAAAATAAGATTTTTACTTACCTTACAATTTTTTTATATTACCATGTATTAATAATATATTATATTACCAAAACGAATATTTAATTAAGTATCTATCCAATTACCTACCTTTATAAATAATATTTTTTGTGTTTATATTGCATGGCGCGATATTTAAATAATACAAACAAACACAGTAAGATCTCTTTTTACTTTACATAATACCTATTAAATAATTACTGATAGTGAATTCAACATATTATTATGTTTTTAATTTTGTCATTAATGTGTGGTTATCAGTCTAAAAATATTTGGTTGGAAACTTCGCGATTCATCACATTGTCATGTTCTGTAGAGTGTAGACTAAGCGCTGCCGGACGGTGATTTTGCGACTGTACTACGTCAGCGATCAGTTCTTTAGCACGTTCCACGTAACAAAATGCGTCACTCGGTCGTCGCTCCCTTTAAAACAAATGAGTGAGATCATTTTGTTTATTACATTGCCCATTATGGTTTGACCTATTTTTATATGTTTATAGCCTTGTGCTGTGAATAGCAAATAGAATTAGTTAACAAAGTTTTTGTAGAAGTACATTTACGATAGCTTCACTGGTTAGTTATTGATTGGCGAGCCGGATTTAATTATTCTGTAGTATTATTATTTTATAATAGTATTATTGGTATTCGCTGTTACTATTTATAATATACTATTCAATAAATGGTTTATCGCACTATATAAACTACTAATCTATAATATCATCAAGTATTAGATTTTAAGTATTTGGGTCTTAGTGTATTTTTTTATAATTGCATGTTGTTTCTGATACTGATGATATACTGGTGGTAAAGTGCTTATGCAATTGGAATAACCGTCTTGTCTATAGTATTATTCTACGTTCTCTATTTTGTGAAGCAGTATTGCATTCCGGCCGTACGTACAGCCGTTCTCCTCTTCTTTTTCTCCACCTTATCCCATTAGGTGGGGTCGGCACAGTTAATTTTTCTCTTCCATTCTTTTCTTCTATGAGCCTTCATTGACACACTCCATCCATGTCTTCGGTCGACCTCTTCCTCCTCTACCTTGCACTACATTTCCATACATCTCCTAGTCACATGCATCTTCTCTCTACGCATCACAATATGTCCATACCACATACGTACAGCCGTTAAACTAAACAAATAAGATTTCGTGTCTCAAAGTAGGGGCGGGACTCGCTCTTTGATGACTACGGGTCCCTGTAATGGCTCAACACCAACTGAGCGCGTCCACCCGTCTAAGCAAACAACAACAAAACAATTTAATACGAAACATCATAAACTGAAAGTCAGTATTTTCCACTCACTTTTTGGATATTTTTAAAATTGGAGTTGATTGCAAATGACGCCCGCCTGTCTTAAATAGTTACGGAATCCACAGACACCGTAACAAGAATGCTGCTATACGCCTACCATGAGACATCTTGAGGCAGAAGTCGATCTCTCAATGATATCGGTATGGCTATTATTAGAGAACAGAGTAGTTGGATGTAGGTGATAATTTAATGACTCATTATGAATCTCTGCCTCTCTCTTTCTAGGTTAAAAAAACAAAAACTTATGCACAATTAATATTTTAAATACTATATATTACTTGCCAACAAAAAACTCCTCATTAAAAAATAAACCACATTTATTTGAGGTTAAGTTTCTGCTACTCGACGCTAGATGGCTCTGCTCTCCTGTTTGAGCGCTACAAATATAATCTGATAATATTAAAATTATTAATGTAAAAACTCCTTTTGTGGTGCGGTATAGCGGGAAGGTTTTTTGCTTCAGCATAAGTTGTTTTGCGTGTATTGGTAACGACCCCGTTTTGCTTTTGTCATTGCCATAGACCACGAGAGACAATGACCACATTACATCAGGTGGCCTGCAAGCTCGTTTGCCTTGGACCCAAAAAAACTGATACGTGTAAATGTGACGCATTTCTAACTTTTTATACAACATAATTTATGTAAATTTACATTTCATGTGTATTTTACAATAACCATTCAGCATTATCGTGTACCATCAATGATTTTTTTTATTGTTTCGTAATAACGAAAGCACAGTGAAATTCATGATAGAAGAACAAAAAAAATGTGGTTTCTCAATAGAACGGTTGTTGTTTTAAAGGCGTCTTCCATACATTATCTAGGTAAGTTAATCCAAAAGACCTTCAGGTGTAATATCGATATGACAGGAGCGTAATAAAATAAAGCAGTTTGCCGGAGAAGGGCGATATCGTAACTGTAGGCAGCGATAGCAAGCGGCCGCCGCGCAACCTTGCAGAGTTTGTTGCTCCCGGCGGGCGCGGGAGGGGCGCGGGCGGCGGGCTTGCGGGCGCGGGACGAGGCTCATCTGACCTCCAATGACACGGTCTAACTGCGCGAAACCACAGTTTTAACCAAACAGCATGCATTATCATAATTAATTTAAAACATAATTGCATGCCGTAAATATGTTTGCGTTTCATGTTTCAATGGTCTTGATAATTTAAACAGGCGATTCAATGACCAAGCACAATACTCGACCGAATAATAATCTCGACCCGAATCGTATCGCCGAATTCGCGAACGGAAAAATACGTTAGACCTTGATTTATTTATCGAACATGTGCTCACCTGATATCGTCAGAGACGGTCGCCGTGTCCAGGTTTCCCATTAGCCAACAACAGAGCTGATCCTAATATTCAAAACAAATATTTCTATTCTTATCTAAAACAATACGTAAATTTTTATTGTTGGTTTGTCCGTCTTTTTCACAGCACCACCACATGACGGAGCCATAGATCATTCCAATTTTCACAGAGAAACCCGTACATTACGAATCTAAAAATGACCGGTTGTTGTCGAAAAAACGAATTTACGGGTGAAACCTTGACGCGGACCCAGTTTAAAAATAGATTAAAAATTAGAGCTTTATCGCATTAATTAAATTTAAATGTAATGCTAATTTTGACGCGAGGAATTCTGAATTCCGACGCACAAAGCAGCGCGTTGACGTCACGCTCGTAATGAGTTTGTTTATTCAAATCAAAATACACTGGCAGATGTTGGCGGGATCCTTCACACAATACCGAAGGTAACGACAAAGTTCATCGTAACACTAACGTCAGTGGCGTCGTGTTTGTTCCCCCGCGCCTGCATTCACATGCAAATTTTAAGATAAACACGTATCATTATGAAAACATAACAAGATAATTACCTGACTATCATACGAAATTAAAGACCGTTCTTGATGAAGTTTATTGCTCTAATTGTAGGTTGTTTACTCTTGTTTTACGCACTTGTTTGGATTATGTACATGCCCTACGCAGATTCATGTTTCAATTATCATACATACGTACTTATTTGACTGTACATATGTGTATGATGTCTTTTTGATCGTCGTAGATAGGCAATCGTTCTCATCGCAGCCTGCACAGTTCACATCACATTTACTGGTGGTAGGACCTCTTGTGAGTCCGCGCGGGAAGGGACCACCATCCTGCCTATTTCTGCCGTGAAGCAGTAATGCGTTTCGGTTTGAAGAGTGGGGCAGCCCTTGTAACTATACCTTAGAACTTAAATCTCGAGGTGGGTGACACATTTACGTTGTAGGTGTCTATGGTATCTAGTAACCACTTAACACCAGGTGGGCTGTGAGCTCGTCCGCCCATCTAAACAATAAAAAAAAGCCGGTATTAAGTGATATAGAGCCCATTTAGAGACAACTGACAATGACTGTTTTTCCTAGTTATACGCTGGTAGCTTAAGAGGCTATTCCAGCTACGCCCGGACGGGTAGGTGAGCTCACGAGTCCAATCTGAGTGATTTTGCTAGCACTAGCAAGAGCAGTGCTTCGCTGAATCTACCACGGGATCGGAATCGCATCCCATTGAGAAGTTCCGGCGAGAAACTCAGTGAGCTGTGTCTATAGGCCAACAATGAAATCGCCTTAAAAAAATTAAGTAAATATTTCTATTGCTTTCAAGCAGACATATCCTTCAAATAGGAACAAAGAGAACGCAAAGATTTACGCTTGTAAACTGAAATAAAAAGCAAAAATGATCCCGGTCAGAATATTAGGAGTATTCTTCTTATATTGAGGAGGAGGTCAGAATATTAGTAGGAGTGATCTGAGGAATTGTTTGAGATGATACCGTCATCTCGTTTTTACCATCGCACCGCCCGCCACCGGAGTAGAGTTCATCCACAGTGCGCTTCCAGAGATCTTTTTTGCCACGTACCATCCGGCTTTGGTATGAGCTCCCCTCCACGGTGTTTCTCGAGCGCTATGACATATCCTTCTTCAAACGAGGCTTGTGGAGAGTACTTAACGGTAGGCAGCGGCTTGGCTTTGCCCTGGCATTGCCGAAGTTCTAAAATTGGGTAAAGTAATACAATTATTATATTACCATCAATCTTTGACCCGTGTACAAATTTTCAAGGTAATAGGACGTCTCCAAGTCTGTGAAAAATACGTTGAAAGGTTTCCATCACATATACTCGTATATGTATATAAATACAGTTCAAGCTAATGAAAGCATGTCAACAATGGATGGCGCGCGCCAATGGATGCCATCACAGTACATATTTTTGAGAGGATGAGCATAAAGGATATGAAGCGTCTCCTCAAGTACTTCGGATACGTGGCCCGACGAAATCCTGACAACTTGGAAAAACTAATAGTTGTAGGTCACGTGGAAGGAAAGAGAAGTCGAGGAAGATCGCCAACCAGGTGGACGGACATTGTCAAGGAGGCCACAAACACCAGCGTCCCGGGCGCCATTAAGCAGGCCCAATGCAGGCAACATTGGAGGAAACTGGTGCAGAAACTAAACCAAGGTGGTCACGACCCTCAGTAATGAGGAAGCGACGAAAAAGAAGGATTTTCTTCTATATCGTTCCCTCACTACTGAGGATCGCGACCACATGCGACATTTTTCCACTGTGTTCGATCATGGGTGGCATGGACCGCATGGTACAGACTACCACCAAGTGCTTCTCTTACTAGGTCTGACCATCTGGTTGGTGTTCTGCCCACGGCGCGCTTGCCCTCTATGCGACCCGTAATTATGAGCTTCTCTAATTCATGTCTGGGAAATCGCATGATGTGTCCGAAGAAGCTCATAACACGTTCCCGGCAGATGGAAGAGAGCCTTTTTCGGAAGAAGAAGGATAACGATAAGTTAATCGAAGGTACAAGAATCATATTAATGCAATGAAATATTCGTTATCAAGTACCATATACTTGACTCGCAACGAACGGACGTCTGGGTGTTTCTATTACAAAACAAAAGTCGAAATAAGGATGCCCCAGTTGTGAAACGTGCTTAGGTGGAGATTAAATGATACGTCCGGATGTCACTCCAGTAGCTGATGTTTACATCCACGATGTATCTGACCTATATCACAGCACTATTGTGTTATTCATGAGCCGTTTCACTCTACCTACCTCCACCTACACGTAGAATTTCACGTTTCATAAAATCATCTTCAAACGAAGAACAAAATTGGAACAATACTACAATGTGTAAGAACTTTTTCGCTTTGACTTGTTTTTTTGTTGTTGTTGTTGTTGCTTAGATGGATGGGCGATCTCACAGCCCACCTGGTGTTAAGTGGTTACTGGAGCCCATAGACATCTACGACGTAAATGTGCCACCCACCTTGAGATATAAGTTCTAAGGTCTCAAGTATAATTACAACGGCTGCCCCATCCTTCAAACCGGAACGCAATACTGCTTCACGGCAGAAATAGGCAGGGTGGTGGTACCCGCGCGGACTCACAAGAGGTCCTACCACCAGTAAATTGTATTGTGTGGTGAATTCGTTTGGATGTTATTTTTTTTTAAATCTATAACATAAACAACGAATGTGACCTAAATGTACACAAAATGTTGTGAAGCAAAACTATATATACAATGTAATGTTATGTGCTTTCACAAATCTTTGTTAAACAGATATTTGTACACATATTCAAAATACGCAATCAAAAAAGTTCATGTAAAGCAAATTAACATTTATAGACAACTTGTTGATGACATCAAAGAAT
This sequence comes from Bombyx mori, assembly GCF_030269925.1. Taxonomy (NCBI): domain Eukaryota; kingdom Metazoa; phylum Arthropoda; class Insecta; order Lepidoptera; family Bombycidae; genus Bombyx; species Bombyx mori. The sequence continues at coordinate 7,926,685 of NC_085116.1, read as the reverse complement.
AAGAATGTGAAGAAGAAGTTCGTGTTGTTTTTTCTACAATATTTTTCTCGAACGCACGGGGGGCCTATCAAATGTATCGAGACAATTGCTTAACACAGATTTCTCAATAGAAAACATTATATTCTACGTAATTTATTCTGGATTTTCAGTGTTTTTTTTTTGTTCTTAATAGCCGTATTTTTACCGTAAAACGTACGCTATGAAATGACGTAAATACAATAAAAGTTTGGAGGCAGTGAACCAATGATTGTGAATTTAAGTGGTATTCGCAATGTACATAGCATCTCGCCGGGCCGATAAACGTGAAGGTCGCGCCGCAGATGGAACCATCCACACACCCAGATTCATGTAGTTAGGTGCTTCGTGACGATATAGTGGCCGATTAAATAGTCATACGAAAATATTTTTTATCACGCAATAGCTAGAGTGCAAGATCGTGTGACGGCCACATCGGTCGGTGGCCTTACCTCATTAAAGTTCATGCACCCGCGCGAAACTGGGCCACGTACCGCGTGTTCCCCCCACCATTCGCGTTAGCTCCCCTCGCCGTCCCGTTACCCACCTTTAAGGTTTTCAATGAAATTAGTCTGTTACTTCAGATATTTTAAAGATATTCACAATCGCCTTACTTCGACTCTTTATTACCGTTGTATATAAACAATATCTATTTGTTAAATCACACGGTTACAGCTCGTAAGTGTGAATAATATTTATATGCTGCTTTGTTTGTCGAGCTTGCCGGCTGCATTTATAATTTTGAGGTCATATCCTTTAGTTATAAAGTGAACTGCAATTTACTGTCACCATTGAAAATTCTTTAACCGTTGTATCATTGGTTAAATACCTTGAGACAACAAAGATTATTGGTTGTTTTAGAATCAGGTCCCGTTAAATGTTACAGTTTAGCGCTTGAAGGAAAATCCCGTAGTTCTACTGATTAGATTCAACTAGCGTTGCGCTGTGGGATTGCGCAAGAGCACGAGAAAGTGCGAGTAAAAGTTGACGCAACACGTCACGATCCGGTCGGAGTCGCGTCACGCACACACACACACACACCTCGCCACGTATATGTACATGTAGATACTTTGTATTATGTGCAAATACATAAGTGTCACTGACGACACTTGATTACAATTGAATGCGTTATACAACACTTTTAATAATACCGTACGAGCGAGGCGTATGTAATGTGTCTTAAGAGTTCATTTACACTTTTTAAATTGGTAATAGAACTAGTGGGCTTGTATTCGGGGAAGCAATGATGTGACATGAAGTTTCAAAACGAACATATCAATACTACTTTTTATATTAATAAATAATATAACCTTTAAAAAACAATGTGCAGATTTATTAGTGTCGCAGAATTGTATTAAATATCCTTCTTAATGAACTGTAATGAACTGAATGTGGCTCAGATAAATATTTGTTTATTTATAATGTCATATAAAGCATGTTTTAAATAGTTTCAACAGTTTTCTCACATTTTTGAAGGTAATCGTTGAATTGCAGTAGATACTATGAAAGAAAAAACACGTTCATATAATTTATCAGATTTTATTTAAAACTCCCCAAACATAGTACTAATAAACATAGTATTCAGAATAATGAAATTAAATTGTTTAAATGAAGTTAGTAATATGAAGTGGAGATTCTAGGAGTGAGGAGAAGTGCGCGGGGGTGGAGTAGCGTCAGAAATAGGGCGCGGAGGACAGAAGCAAGGCTGCCCTGGTTATAGGCCGTCGACCTCGCCGCCTACGGCCACGTAACTGTTACTGTAGCTGACTGCTACGGAGTGCTACGAAAGTGCTACGGATCTTTAGAATGCATTTCAAATGTGTTTCATCTTGATTAAAAAAAAAAAGAATAGGTATATGGATATTTCAAGAATTTGAATTTTTGTAGTTTTTTTTCATGTATATTTGTGCATAGCACTTTGTATGGTTTGCTCGAAAAAGTCACAAAAACTGTCATTGTTTTATAATGTAAAAGTAATATAAATTTTATTGAAAATTATTTGTATAAAAAAAGTGAAACCCCCTGTCGTAATTTCATCGAATCCTTTTTTTTAGATTATTATCTAGACCTGTTAAAAATTAAAAAAGACGTTAGTTAATAAAACGCAATTTAAAAAAACCTATACTTCAAATTTTGATATTTATAGTGTATCAAAGATATTTTCTCTAAAGAAATACTGCCAAATATTGTTAATATTCGTAAAATACTAAAAAAAACAGTGCCATCTGTTGCAGAATAGGTGTACTGTCATAACAGTCATGAAGCCGCGCTCCCCGCGCGTTTTGCTTCTCCCCCGCGATAAGGGCACGAGTTCGTTGCTCCGATAGAGGTGACCTCAAAAACGAGGACACTGCAAAATTAGGACGCTGACAACGTAACGACTTGAACGCCCGCTCGCTGCAAACAACTGTAGACTCTAACATTCTGCGTTATGACTTATAATTTAATGCGTTAGAGATGTAATACATGTATTTAATCAATTAGGCAAATACGCTGACTCCGGCGTTAGTGAGCTATCTCGGTGTTCCATTCTATGGTAAGAATAGGTCCTTTTGATTCAAGGAATTCGAATGCCATTTGTATTAAACTTGTCACCTATGCCACACAAGGCCGTAGAACACTTCTAGAGGAATAATAATTTATTGTGTCTTCATGATTCAGGAACCTTTCGGAACTGTGAATTGAATGATTTTGACAACACATAATTAACATGTCAACGGCCTAAATACGTTCCTTTGATGTGTATCAAACGATACAACCATGCCTGTGTTCAAACCCCACAACAAGATATCTAAGGAAACACGAAGGTCTTTAGTCTTGATGGAATAACATAGTGTAATGAAAAAAGTCACTAAATTTACAAACTTGCTTAATTGCTAGTTATGAAGCATATTGGAAGTCCTCACTGGTAGGTATCACAATCCTGCCTTCTGTTACGAAGCTGCTCAGCTTTGAAGGGTACAATTGATAAAATATACAATTGATATTCGACCTCATATCTTGGCCTTAATCATTACTATTATTTCAAGGCGGTATTCTCGATTCAATTTCTATGGGCTCCGATATCCACTTATGACCGGATGAACCGTGAGCTCATTCACCTATCTAAGCAATACCAAAACGTTACAAATTTTACTTTTGTGTACTAATTCTATGTATGAAGTATTTTTGTAATACTTTAAAACGGTTTATCTTACTTAAGTTGAACGTTATTTAATAAGTATGATTACTTTTTTTGACTGTGATATATTTTTTTTTATTTCAGGTAAGATACAAAAGAAAAGTAGTCGCTTTGTTACAATCTTGAGAATCAGATGAAGGTAAATAAAATTGGTGATTGTTAAATTTTCAAATCTAACGGTTACGTAAAACATTCCATTAACGAATAATTCGTAAATTAAGACCAACAAACACAGATTCCCAGTCGAAGTACTTGAGGAATATACTTTAAATTATGTATGCTGAATTAATAAGTAACCCGTTTTTATTTCAAATAAAACTAGTAAGCTGATCGCATTTAGATTCGCAATTAAGCGTGAATTAAAAGCGACTGAAGACAAATGCAATGAAAATATTATTTCTTAAATAAAACCAACAAACACACATTCTTAGTCGAAGTACTTGAGGAATATACTTTAAAATATGTATGCTGAATTAATAAGTGACCCGTTTTTATTCCAAACTAGCTGACCCGGCAAACTTCGTAGTGCCTCAATCGATAAATAAAAGACCTAAGCTTTTGTATAAAATAAACTTAAAACAAACAAAAGGAATCCGTCCGACGGGGGACACATCAAAGGAAAAACAAAATTGTTATTTTTATTTAATTCCGAGCATTTTCAAATTTATTTACCCTTTTAACCTACCTTGGACTTCCACAAATAATTCAAGACCAAAATTAGCTAAATCGGTCCAGCCGTTCTCGAGTTTTATCGAGACTAACGAACAGCAATTCATTTTTATATGTATAGATAAAACTAGTAAGCTGATTGCATTTAGATTTGGAATTAATCGTGAATTACAAGCGACTGAAGACAAATGCAATGAAAATATGCGTTGGATGCAGTGAGCGATCCGGGATTGAGCTAAATATAGCTCGGCCGTCGACCGGTAAATAGGTCGCTCCCTGATCACCATTCTGCCACCGGTCCTCCTCTACACCCCTCCTCGTTATTACTCCCAACCGCTCTCAAATACATCCTCTGTGTTAAATTGTAGTTCTAATTCGACTACTACTGCTTGGACTCAAGTTGCTATTTAATTTGGTTGTCTACTAAATTACGATAAATAAAAATACAGGTTTACTACAAAATCGATTTTTGTTTTCTATTTAATAATTGATACATGGACAAAGGAAATTCAACTCTGAGCCCTGAAACTTAGGACATCTGTTTGTCCATAATATATTGCAACCGTCAGCAGAGTGGGTGTTGTTGTTTTCCCCATGGCTTAATTGGTGGAGTGGCGGCGGGGCTGAAGGGGCTTGGGGGGAGGGGGCGGTGTTGCAAGGCGCGGGTGCATGGCCGGCCGTCGGCACCGCGGCGACCCTGACTGACTTATCTTGCGAACGTGCGCCGCGCGCAAATTCTAGCATTCGCAAAATCAACCCGTACATTTTGCTTGCACGTTACCGCGGCCCACTGATCGCACATTCGAATTCGGGTCAAACACGAGCACACTGACATGATTTTTTTTTTTTTTTGAATCGAAACTCTTTTGTATGTCGGCCGTGATATTACCGATAAAAAAAATATCAAAACTATTCTTGAATTGAGCAATTAAAGAACTATAACGCTTTGTTGTTGTTTGCTTTAAAATAAGTGTTCATGTTATGACACTAATTGTGATAATATAATGTAATTCATGTTCTTGGTCTTTTTTTAATTATTCATTAAATAAATATCGTATTATCTTACAAGCGAGACAAAGAGAGAGAGAGAAGTGAATAAGACAAACGTCACATTTTATAATAAAAAGAATGGCATTTGCATATACAGAACAACCGAATAACAAGATCGTTTCATACAATTGCACTACACAAAGTTCATCAGAGGACCTTGTAGGCAAAGCGCCCTTAATTCTTGCAATGTAACTTTCAAAATAGCTACTTGCAAAATCAGATATGCTGGAATATCTGACGCACGTTCGGAATTCAATTTAAAAGGCTGCCAGCGACGACCACCGTTTTCAACCTTCAAAACATGAAAGAATGTGGAAGTTCCGAATTCATTTCGTGATTCAAACTTACGTATGGATAAACAGATTTTGTTTTATTAAACAATTTTTAATAGAACACATTTACTATTTCATTACGCTTAAGCTCGCTTTGTTCTGGCGCTACAGCACCGCGAAGCCTTGACTTGAATCCATCAGCAAATTATTCATAGCAAAATCAATATAGTCGCGTTTATTTGCTGTTTCTAGAAGCCGAGAAACGGTTAGCACCTTGCAACTGCAAGTTATTGACGGTTACTAATGAATCGATTACTATTTCAACTTAAAGGTGATGTACAAAAGTTATCGAATTGCGATTTTGAACTCAGATCAGACAGATCATATGATAAAAGTATTTTAAAATGATACGACTGGCCACCGCTAGATCTCCCTTATTATCCTTCCGCAGTGCTGATGTCTTCAAATGATTTTCCGACCAAGAAAGAAGTTGTTTCCTACTTCGCTGATGGACTGCCGGTGGTAAGGAGTTTTGTAAGCCGCGCTGGCAGCACAGCCTAAACCATTTTCCCGAAAATCGGCTCGCGTTCGGTTTTTAGATTAAGAAGACCAATGTACATGATGGATGAGACTTCAATCTCATAATCAATGTGGGAAATCGTAGTCATATCTGGCTTGAATTTGTGCTCCATACAGCAACATGATGGCGTATTTTGCCTAGTGCTCGGTACCACAGACCTGTTTCTTACAGTTCAAGGCATCCTAAATATAAATACTGTTTTTTTTGTGATATACATATAGTAGGCGTTGAAACTATCTTAAGAATTCGAAAATTCGAATCGAATTCGCGGGAAAGAGATTGTAAAAAAATTTATTTTTACTTTTTCTGTCTATGGACTCTGGAATCTGCTTAATTCCTTGTGAATCTGTTCACGTATTATGAGTAAAATAAAAATTTTAATATTGGTTATTGGATTTTTATAACTTTCTAGATTACTTAAAAGAAATCTAGCCCAAATATTTTTAATATAATACAGACACATATATGTAATAAGAAAGAACCGGCGCCAAATAAACCAAGCTTGATGTCAAGTTGTGTGTGTGTTAATTAGTATAAATGAGTGTGGATTCTGTTTTCAGACTAGCGTAATATAGCCGGTCTGGACTTGTCAAAATGACCTCGAAACTCAATGAAAATCGATTGCCAATTGACGTCACCGGTCCCAGTCGTTCTTTGTCTCAAACACATAATATTTCGAATACAGAAACGTCCCTATTGGATTTACACAATAACACAATATCTAATTATTTGCCTCAGTTGATTGACCTAAATATTATCGTTCTGAATTTAACCGAGTTAAGCGAAAGATAAGAAATTCAGTTGACTGCAAGGCTGAAGTGTTATTTAATAGCGTTCGTACATATTTCAGCTTGGTTTGGAGGCATAAGTACCGACGTGTGGTAAGAGGTGAGAACCTAGGCTGGATCTTAAGCAGAGCAGCAGGGAGAGGCAGCGGCCGACTCGGACTTTGTAATACATTCGGCCCAGTCAGCGTTCGTTGCCCTGAGCTGCTCGAGGTCGCTGTAGAGCTGCTGTGAGAGACTCCCGACTAAATACGAACACGAACGGAAATAGCCGAACGTCATGACGGCGCGCAATATTAAAACACTGAAGGGTAAATCACTAGGATTGGCATCACGCGTGCGATTTGTATTTACGTGCAATACGAAATGAGACACATGCTGTAGAACTAGGAAACAATAGATTGGTTATTTAGATTTTTTATTTAAAAAAAATAAACGAGCTATTCTTGAAATCTCGAGCGTAACTTTTGTAATGTCTATTTCAAAATTTGCACGGATGAGACACTGCAATAATAAAAACAGAAGAAACAAAGGGATTAGCGAAGATCAGAATAAAAATGGAAATTAAATAGTGCATTCATTATTGGTGAATTAATGACATGTCAGTCATTCATTATTGGTGAATTAAAGCACTAATATACCAAATTGTGCTTGTATTTACCAAAAAGATGCATTGTCAATGACAATATAATTTAGACGGCTTCAAGATGTACATTTGAAAGTAATACTGTATATTTTACTGATGGTAGGGTGTCGTGTGAGCCCGTATAGGTAGGGGCCACCACTCTGCCTATTTCAGCCGCGAAGCAGTAATACCTTTCAGTTTGAAGGTGGGACAGCCGTTGTACTGTAAAACTGGCACTTAGAATTCGTGTCTCAAGGTGCCGCCATTTACATTATTGATGTCTACGGGCTTCGGTGACCATGTAACACCAGATCGGCGTTCGACTCGTCCAACCATCTATACAATAAAAAAAATACAAACAGTTTCTCATTATCTACAAAGAACACTATAATCCTTTAACTTTTGTAGAAACTGCAAAAACTAAATTCATATCCACGAAACATGCAATTACAAGCATCTACATAATTACATAGAATCTTAATTTATTCGAATGTCTTAATTATCTTATAATGAAACACGCTTTTCACCAAAAAATATTTCTGTGATAATAACGTTAAGTATTCATTGTAATAATAAGAAACCGGAACATGGCTGCCGTATCTTTTTCAAAATTTCTTGAGATGAAAATTGTTGTCTGAAAGAGATCGCTTTTAGCAATAACAACATCTATTGTACAAATAATCTTTTGACTTATTTCCACGGTGAATTATATTTTGGTGTGCGATAAAGCATACCACATATATTTGTCTCTCTCTCTCTCTCTCTCTCTTTGTATGTTAAATTTGAAATGCGAACTGTTCCACAGTAACAACCTATAATTTCTAATTTAGCACTAGAGTTGTCAGTTACGTAAGATGGCGGAAAGTGGTCTCGCTGTGACACTTTAACCCAGTAAGTGATGTGCATTCCGGAGGCGACCAGTCCAACGCACCCGCTCGCGCTCATTAGTATGGAGACAGCAGTTCACCACTTTCACTCTCGCCAATAACAAGTCTTACGCAAGCCTCCGTCATCGCGCCAGCTCTCTACTATCTCTGCGGCATCTTTTTTTTAATTCTTCCTACCTAAGCTGATAGCTTTGAGAGGCTATTTCAGCGTAACCTTAACTAGTAGGTGAGCTCACGGGGCTCAAACCTGACGACGTTGCTAACACGAACCCTAGCGAGAGCCGTGCTTCGCAAAATCTACTACCGGATCGGAAACGCGACTCATTGAGAAGACCCGGCGATAAACTCAGTCGGTTGGTCTTCTTCTTCTTTTTCTCCACCTTATCCCACTATGTGGGGTCGGCACAGCTAATTTTTCTCTTCCATTCTCTTCTATCAGCCGTCATCTCAACACTCACTCCTCTCTCTCTCATATCGTCATTCACACACTCCATCCATGTCTTCTTCGGTCGACCTCTTCCCCCTCTACCTTGCACTACCATTTCCATACATCTCCTAGTCACATGCATCTTCTCTCTACGCATCACATGTCCATACCACGCTAACCGTCCGCTCCTTAATTTGTTATTTACCGGGGCCACTTTCACACTTCCTCTGATATACTCAGTCGGTTGGTGTGTGGGTTAATTTACGGGACTCGACGGGAACGATAACCGGTGCTTGAGGTACCTAAAAGCATCGTAAGCGGCATCACAAACGCATCGCCGCCATCTTCGAGGCTCGATTATCGCACGTAAGAACGCAACATTACTCTCGAGCGAGCGATGTAGCAACGAGACGAAATCGCATCCTAAGACTTAGCGATGGTCTCGTCAGAAATGAAAGTGAATAAGTGTTTCGGTTAGTAATGTGGGTCAGCGGAGTAGGTCACGGGGGTTCGTCGCCCGCTCAGCCTCGGCGGGTGAAAGTGGCCCTCCTCGTCCCCGCGCCCTGCCGTTCCTCCAGCGACGGTACGCGCGAGGAATTGCATGCGCACGCGCCTTTTTTTTTGCAATTCGACCATGGAACCTATTACGATAACCGCAAAACAACGCTCCAGCAACAAATGTAAATGCGTGGCCTTTATTTGCGCACGATCGCACCGATATGGTGTACATATACTTAATTATGTTTGTATATCGTGGACTAAAATAGAAAATACTATCGGAGATATTAAAAAAATATACACAAATAATCAAAAGCCATTTTTATTAAGATTTAATGTTCAATGTTATGTTGTAAATAAATAATTGAATAATAATTTTATTTTTTTGTTAGTATTTTAGCGGTATCCGTTTTCGTATCCATCAAATTTTCAATCAATTACACGCACTGAATTCGAACAACTAGTAACATACATTACAGTACTCTTATTTATTACTCATCATAAGCTTGGTTCATAAGTGATTATTCATAACGTAGAAGCAACCTAGAAATACAGTTTTTCCTTGAAGTGACATCATCGACTCAATATTGTTCATTGGAAACAATGAGTTATCGTTTGTTGTAAGGAATAGAACGCGATACTACGAAACTGTTTATGTAACCGGCAGACGATAATAGTTAGTGATTGAATAGGCCTCTCCTTACGTAAATGTAACTTGCCCGCTCAGTACATATGTGGTACTTACGAAATCTTTCAGCGTACTATTTGTTTATATAAATATTTATGATAAAGTTCATTCTCCTAAAATGTATGTATTGCGGTTTATGGGAGCGTTCGAACCGATCTGATTAAACTCGTTCAAATGATTTGATAAATACTAGAGGCGCCCAATGGTTTCATTCGCGTACATTTTTAAATCTATAAATAATTTGAAACGTTAATTTTGTTTTGTTCCATTTGAAAATATTTTAATAGTTTAATAATCGATGTTATTTAATTTTAGAGGGATATAAACTCACTCCACTTTTGCCATTTGACTTATAAATATTTCGAAGACCTTCTAAGGAAATGCTAAAACAATAGGAGACAACTGATTATATTATACTCTATTAATTCACAAAAAAACTTAACACATAAAAAACTTACTTGGCTTGTTATTCAAGCATAGTTTTGAAATTTTTAAAATAAAATTACTTATACCTATATATGTATTATTAACAATTTATTTTTAATTTTAATTATAAATATTTTAGATCAAAATTTAAACAAGAATGTTTTTTTCTTTACACGTCCACGAGACATTACTTTTCAAGCTATGAATTTAATTGCTTTCTTTATTTTGTAAATAGTAAAAAGAAAATGCAATTCTAGAAACAAATTAATTTATCAATCATTCTGATTTAGATACATGTAAATTAAGTACTTTAGGGAGACGTTTTCGAAAGTTTTGTCCTCTAACAGAAAATAAATACGTAAACTTAAAATTATATTTTTGGGCTTCATTTCACGGTCATCTGTAGCCACAAGACTATTATGTGTTTGAAATATTCATAATACTAAAACAAGGCTAGTAAAGGCAAGATTAAAATCAAAAGTAGTCTAATTATGTTTACGATGCGAAGAACATATGCAAATTTTTTATTTTATTTTTTTATTGCTTAGATGGGTGGAAAAGCTCACAGCCCACCTGGTGTTAAATGGTTACTGGAGCCCATAGACATCTAGGACGTAAATGCGCCACCCACCTTGAGATATAAGTTCTGAGGTCTCAGGTATAGTTACAACGGCTGCCCCACCCTTCAAACCGAAACGCATTACTGCTTCACGGCAGAAATAAATAGGCCACTTGGATCCGCTTTTGGAGCGTCGATTGCTTAGATGAGCGAAGGCTTAATATAAAATGATTCTAGGCTGACGCCGCGGAGCCCAGTGTTGCGACAGAACGAACAAAGAAAGCGGCAGCGGGCCGGCCTTGCGGAGTTCATCGACCGACTTTAGCAGGTCGCAAGGTTTCGCCAATCGGGCTTCTCGTAGCTCCAGGATATTGCCAATTCAGCGCGATCAAGGCTGCGAACCGTGCCACGGGACGAATAAACCTCTTACTTTTCATAAGGAAAATACGTACACTATCGTACGTTGACAATTTTGTGTATGTGCACGCAATACTTGAAAATTTACATTTAGTTCATAAACTGAATGTTTCACATGTTTTTGACGAATTTATTTTTCATTTCCTTACGCATCGTACAGTAGCACCAATCACTACATAGTTTAAAACAAAGTCGGTTTCTCTGTCTCTATATCCCTATGTATGCTTAAATATGTAAAACTACGCAACGGATTTTGATGCGGTTTTTTTTAATAGATAGAGTGATTGAAGAGAAAGGTTTATATGTATAATAACATCCATTAAATAGTGGAGAAATCAATAATAAATTACAGTTTCCGAAGCGAAGCGAGGGCGGGTCGCTAGTTTTGTATAAAATAAAGTCTAAAATCGAAATGATAAGTCCAATCAAAATTCAAACTGATTTAGGTGCGAATCACCAACTAAAAATTGGCTTCGAAAATAAACTCACACATTCACATGAATGTGCGTTATTATTATTATTATTATTATTATTTCATACGATGTTATGGTGTAGAGCGACCGTGATTGTTTATAGTTTGTAATAAATCTTATCGCTTCATACGTCAGCGAACTAATAACATTTATGTGCCTAGATGAATGACCTTCTCGATTGTGTAAAATCATAACTCTCGTGCCTTTACTAAGCGGGGTATTATATTAAATCGTTCGCACCCTATATATGTGATGTACTATTTCTAAATAACACTGTTATTTAAAAAACACGTGCTGTATGTAGTAGGTGTCTGATATCGGGAAAAATGAAACTTTTAATTGCTAATTGCTTACTGGTGGTAGGACCTCTTGTGAGTCCGCACGGATAGGTACCACCACCCTGCGAATTTCTGCCGTGAAGCAGTAATGCGTTTCGGTTTGAAGGGTGGGGCAGCCGTTGTAACTATACTGAGACCTTAGAACTTATATCTCAAGGTGGGTGGCACATTTACGTTGTAGATGTCTATAGGATGTCTATTCCAGACGCATTGTGAATCCGTACTTCTTGTTACTAATACCAAACTATTTCCATGTATTCTAGTCGTTTCAACGTTATTGATGCTTCGACCTTAAGATTCAAGGTGAGCGGCGCCATACACGTTTTATTGTTAATAGCCTTCCGTATCCGCTTCACGATAGCTGGGTATATTATACCCTGCGAAAAAAGTCAGATAGTTCTTAGCTCTCTAGCCCCTAGTTTCGTTACGACACACTTGCACATTTCTGACGACATTCATACAAAACCACAGGCAGACGTACTCAAAACCTAGATCCTCATCGTGACACAGTTAGGTTTATCTGAAGCGATCGAATTAACCGCCTAGGGGCGTGTTCTCACCTAGTTAAAAAATGTCGAGCCTATGCTTTATGCTTTATCTACCTAGGTATGATCCACTATTAGTAAACACCTTAAATTGACATGTATTCTAATATTACACATGTTTAATTTAGAATGAATAGGTACAGCGATTTAAAATTTTACAATTCGATTTTGTGATTTATGTTATTATAAAAAGTTTATGACGTACAGATTTAAGAAGTAGCTGTATACAGCCAAATTTACATATTAGTGTACGATCTATGTTTAACGTAATAACTGCCTAGGGGTGTGTTCTCACCTACTTCAAAAATGTCGAGTTTATGCTTTATCTACCTTTATGCTTTATACTTTATCTACCTAGGTATGATCCACTATTAGTAAACACCTTAAATTGACATGTATTCTAATATTACACATGTTTAATTTAGAATGAATAGGTACAGCGATTTAAAATTTTACAATTCGATTTTGTGATTTATGTTAAAAAGTTTATGACGTACAGATTTAAGAAGTAGCTGTATACAGCAAAATTTGCATAGTAGTGTACGATCTATGTTTAACGTAATTAACTGCCTAGGGGCGTGTAACACCTACTTAAAAAATGTCGAGTTTATGCTTTATCTACCTTTATGCTTTATGCTTTATCTACCTAGGTATGATCCACTATTAGTAAACACCTTAAATTGAAATGTATTCTAATATTATACATATTTAATTTAGAGTGAATAGGTACAGCGATTTAAAATTTTACTATTCGATTTTGTGATTTATGTTAAAAAGTTTATGACGTACAGATTTAAGAAGTAGCTGTATACAGCAAAATTTGCATAGTAGTGTACGATCTATGTTTAACGTAATTAACTGCCTAGGGGCGTGTAACACCTACTTAAAAAATGTCGAGTTTATGCTTTATCTACCTTTATGCTTTATGCTTTATCTACCTAGGTATGATCCACTATTAGTAAACACCTTAAATTGAAATGTATTCTAATATTATACATATTTAATTTAGAGTGAATAGGTACAGCGATTTAAAATTTTACTATTCGATTTTGTGATTTATGTTATTTTAAAAAGTTTATGACGTACAGATTTAAGAAGTAGCTGTATACAGCCAAATTTACATATTAGTGTGCGATCCATGTTTATCGTAGATCGTACACTAACCGATGTTTATCGTGTTACCATCAAAAGTTTTCTAATTTCCTTTTTGAATTTTCCCTTCTAATTAATTTTACAAGATTTTTTTTTTATTAAATTACAATAACGTACCATTGTTGCCATACTGACAGTTACTGGATGTTGGGCTGCCTATTGTGTAATACCAGAAATGCAAGCAAACCTTCACTTTAATCGATCAATAATAAATAGTGCATAATCGATATGAATTCGTAGTGAATTACTCGAGTGACTTTGAATTTGATAACAACAGGACAACATGGCCGCATTGGATGAAAAAGTATCTGAATATCATTTATGAATATCATAGGAATTTATTTTACATTATATCAATAGCTTACAATAAATAATAGAGAAAGATATAATATACTTTACGATTTACGAAAATAGAGTACATGTATTTAATTTTATTGCAAAGACAAATGGTATAGGATGCCAGTCTAGGATTATCGTTACTGGAAAGCGAAACGTTTTCATTGGATGCCAGTCTTATAGTCTTACCTTATAATCTCATTGCCAAGTCAAGTCAATTTGCGTTTAAATTTCGAATAAAATGCAACAATGTATGTTTATACGATGGTGTGATATCGAAGGCAGTAAAAAAAAAACGATTTTTTTTTTTAAATCTCATAACCAGTATTAATAAATCTCCTTTCAGTGATCTTATTAGGTACTATGTTGTAGATTTTCTAAATTCGTATTTCAAATGACAGCAATGACTTTGCCTCTAGAAAAGCCTACTGAAAGCTATTTTCATTTGCTTGATACTCTGAAACAAAAACAAACAATTTACTTTTACGTTAACTTTAACGGTTTTTATTTTATTTATATAAATTCCAGTAATCGAAGTTAGTAACCGCTGCATTGTCCTTTATTTAATAAATTAATTAATCGTTCGATAAAACACATTCTGCCCTACATACACTACTATAACTGTATTTTTTTTGCAACAAACGGCTACATGTGTTTTCGTTGCTATGGTTGAAAAACAATATCATATTTACACTTGACGAGAATAATTCAATGACGTGTTAAACTTCAACAAAATAATTTGTAACCAAAATATTCGCCGTTTCCTATAGCCTCGTTACATTGTGTCCGGAGGGTATTCAAATAAAATTTCCTCTAAATATTCATTTGTTGTACGTTTCATATGTGTTTATAAAATCCGAGTTCTAATTATGTTTACCTTAATTATATTATTTTACTACGGCAGTTTCGGTACGTTGACCTCGAATTCGAGCTAATCATTTCAAATAGTATTTAGATTTAAATTTTCCACATAATAAAACGATTTATTAACTATTATACAATACTACATGCGCTTGGAACGTTCGCAAACATACATGATATTCTCTGCTTCTCAAACATAACGTTGTGGCTTTAATGTCTAAATAATAAAAATAAACCTGTCGAATATTGTCCACAGAAGCCTCTGCTTAAACATTATTTGTCCCTTTTCTCGGTACATAAGATAGCTTACATAAAATGAATGAGTAAAAGTTAATGGCGACTTGTTGTCTCTATGTCAAGAAAATAGACCAACGATATGATGTACCGTAGTACCTAGTCATCATCAGTCAGAGTGCGATCACAATGGAATTAGAAAACGAATTGCACAAGTGGAGTTCGTTGCGCTGGTATCAGAAGAAAGCGACTCCAACTTAGGAAAGTTGAATCGAGAGGGGGGATCTGCGGGCGGAGAGGCGAGTGGGGTGGGTGCGCGCACGCAGCCAGAAAAGTGGTACACTTTCGATATCGCTTCAGTGAGAGCTGCGCGAAAACGAAAGTGGTAGTGTCATTATGGTCCACTTTCCACGTTGAGGTCAAGAACCTCACGGGCCCAGTTCTGAGCATGTTACGACTTCATTGTATGCGAATGTCTTGTTTATATTATACGAACTAATCGATTGACTACGTGTAATTTGTTATGCATTCATTCGTATCTTGTTTTCTTATGTACATTTTGAAGCGTTGGCTTAGATATTCAAATTTAAATTCGGTTTCAACGTTTTTATTTGTTATTTTATAGAAGATTATTAAGATATGTGTCTAAGTTGTTCTTAAAAATATGCAAGATCTTAATATGCAATTATCATCGGATTTTGCTGTGTTTTAAACGATCTATTCTGGAAAAGTATTCTTTAGATATGGTTAGCTCCCCGGTCGTGGACGGGCTTGCGGTGCGCACTCTGCGTGCTGTGGGTCTCGTCTGCGGGGGAGTTGCTGGACTTCGACCGGGCGCGTCCGTAGGTGGCGGATCACGGGCCTCTGGGCAATAGTCACAGGGGCATCGCTCCTTCTCTCCCGTTGTGTTACGGCGGGAGAGATTGAGCGACGCGGACCAAAACCAGCACCGGGGGCTACACGCTCTCCTCCCCCTTCACCTGCTGAAGGGTGGTTCTTCTGGAGATGCGTGGGCCTCCACTTTTTTTTTTTTCCCTTTTCTTTGTTACTTTATTGTTTTGTTTTTACTGTCCCTTGGTTATTTTTATTGATCTTAAGTTTTACCCTGTCTCTTTCTCTTCTTTTGTTTCCGTTCATTGTTTTATTTTACACGCTTTTCTATTCTTCTTCGCCTGTGGTTTTATTTTGTTTTATTTGGTTTTATTTTCATCTTCTTTCCCTCTCATACCCAATTCTAAGCTCTGACACCCGGCGAGAGAATGAATGGCTGGTGGGGGACCAGTCGTTAGGGTGTCCCAGGGAACCGTACCCCGGGTTAAAAAAATAAATAAAAATTTATGTAATGGCCAGTTTAAAAAAGTTATTACCCCAGGAGGGTACCTCCCGCTCAGCGGGAGGAGAATCCCTCCGTGTGGCCGACTCGTCGGACGCACGCTGCCCCGCGTATTCTGGGGGGGGCAAAAACTGCCTAGACGTCAGGTCCGGGAAGGACGGAGTTCAAAAGAAGAAAATTATGTCCGAGAAGGACCCTGAAGTAAGCTCCTTAAGAGCCGATGTCGTGTCGGACAACGATATGGCCACAGTTGGTTCGGCCCAGTCGTCGACCCATTCGTCGCCGACACGACGACGGCGGAAAAGGGTGCTCAATATAAGCTCGGACGGGCTGAGTAGCAGCTCCGGCTCGGAGGCTCAGGATCCGACAGGTGTGAAGCCCAGAGCAGTCACGCCGTCAAAGCGTGGACGGGGACGCCCTGCGACCACAGGGCAGTACGTTGGCATGGCCGCTGCCAGGCAAGCGTACCTCAAGGCACAAAAAGAGGAGAAGGAGCTCACTGAGAGCGCGCGGACCACACGCCACAAGAGGAGAGCGGCTGAAGGGTCTGTCCCTAAGCCCGATGCCGAGCGTAGGCTCCATCAAAGTGCAGAGGTGGCCCTGATGGTCGCCGCCAAATCCAGCAGCCCGAAGGGCACGTACGTGCGTGCACTGAAGGAGTTGGCAGTCACTGTCAAGGAGGCCACGGAGGACCTTGTGGGCTACACCGCAGCCGAAGAGGCTAAGAGACTGCGAGCGGTCAACGTCAAGCAGGAGCAGGAGATCCTGCAACTGCGTAAGGAGCTCGATGAAGTTAGAAGGGAGTTGGCGAGGGTTTCGCAGGTGCTAGCGTTGCCCACATCGACTGCGACCCCGGCCCCGAACACCAAGGAGGAAGAGGAGGAGTTGCGCCTACAGCGCATTATGCGAGCTGTCGGCACTATGCTCGACGCTCGCTTTGAAGGGCTGGAGGCACGGCTTCTACCGGAGCCCCGAATGCGACCACCGCTAGCGGCGGACAAGCAGAGGAGCCGGGAAGAATCGTCTAATCCCCCTGTCGTCGTTGATGCTGCACCGGATGCGGCACCGTCTTCAGTGCCACCGATGACATTGGCGAAAAAGAGGATGCGTGGCCCCAAGAGAAGTGTCACCGCGCAAGCGGCTTCATCCGAAACGCACACCTTCCTCCCGGCTCCAGCTTCCATGATCGAGAGCTGGTCAACGATCACCCGTAGGGGTGCTCGACCGAGGGAGGAAGCAGTGAGGACGGTTCCAGCGGCAGCTATCGCTGAAGCGGAAAGGAAAGACCGGTCTTCTGTAAAGAGGAAAGAGAAGAAGCTGCGCCCTCCACGCACTCAGGCCGTTGTCCTCAAGCTGCAACCAGAGGCCGTGGAAAGAGGACTCACGTACCGCACTGTACTCGCCGAAGCGAGGGCCAAGGTAGATCCTGGGGCACTTGGAATACCCATCCAGCGCATCCGGTCTGCAGTGACTGGGTCTAAGGTGCTGGTAGTGGAAGGTGCAGACCAGAGCGCCAAGGCCGATCTCCTGGCCCAAAAGCTTCGTGAGGTTCTGCCCGCAGAAGGGGTCATAGTGACCAGGCCAGTAACGACTGCAGCCATCCGCATCAGCGGACTGGACGACTCTCTGATGCCGGAGGAAATTACCGCGGAGCTTGCCCGGATTGGCGAATGCGCTCCTGATGCGGTGAAGATCGGAGACATCAAGTATGGCCCAGGCGGGATGGGTCAAGTATTGGTCCGGTTGCCCGTCGTTGCCACGATGAAGGTTCTCGCCGTTCCAAAACTGAGGGTTGGTTGGAGCGTGCTCCGCGCTTGTTTGTTAGAGGCTAAGAAGCTACAGTGCTTCCGATGCCATGAGCTAGGGCACGTGAGCGCCCGATGTCCTTCGTCGGTCGACCGCAGCCGGGATTGTTATCGGTGCGGCCAGACCGGCCACGTAGCGGCCGGCTGCTCTCTTGCACCACACTGCGCTGTATGTACCGCTGCCGGCAGACCGGCGGACCATGTCTCCGGGAGCAAGGCTTGTGCCAAGTCCCCGAGACCGAGACTTAGAAGAGGAACTTCCGCTGCACTTGAAAATGCACGGAGGCAGCCCGGTACGGCTATGGAGACATCGAATGGCGTCCTGCTATGACAGGTGTCCTTCGATTCCTGCAGGGGAATCTCAACCATTGCGCCAGAGCTCAGGACCTTTTGTTCCAGAGCATGGCGGAGGGGTTGACCCATCTTGCGGTGGTCGCCGAGCCGTATCGGGTCCCTTCGAGCCCCGATTGGGCGGCCGATTTGGAGGGCCGAGTGGCAATCATCCGGCGTTGTTGTGTGGGTGCTCCGCCTACGTTTGCCGTTGTTGAAAGAGGTCGCGGCTTCGTTGCCGTCCTCTGGGCCGAGATATTCGTGTTGGGAGTGTACTTTTCCCCAAACAGGACGCTCGCCGAGTTTGAGGTTTTCCTCAGCGAGCTCAGCCGCGTCGTTGGAAGGTCGCACTTCCGACGGATTCTCGTTCTAGGTGACCTAAATGCCAAGTCATTGTCTTGGGGTTCCTCTAGGACGTGCCCCAGAGGTAGAGCGGTGGAAGAGTGGCTGGTCGGAAGCGGTCTCCTCATCCTCAATCGCGGTACGGAACTCACATGCGTGCGACGTTTGGGCGGGTCCGTGGTGGACGTTACATTCGCCACGCCTGACGTCGCATATCGCGTACGCGGTTGGGCGGTGATGGTTGGCGAGGAGACCCTCTCCGACCACCGTTACATCCGATTCAGTGTCGCCGCGACCCCGGTGGGTTCTGTTCGGGGCTTTTCCTTGCCCATCAGTGGCAGCGCTAGGGGTCCTCGTTGGGCCCAGAAGCGCCTCAACATCGAGCGGTTGCGTGAGGCGGCCATAGTGCAGGCGTGGCGTCTTGACTCGCTTGGCGAGCCAGCAGACGTGTGCGAGGGGGTGGAGCGTCTGCGCGAGGCAATGTCACGGGTGTGTGACGCTGCTATGCCTCGCGTGAGAGCTCTCGCTCCTAAGCGCCAAGTTCATTGGTGGACCGAGGAGATCGCCAGCCAGCGCCGGCTATGCGATATTAGTCGTCGCACATACCAGCGATATCGACGACGAAGAACGCGCCGGGACCCCAACGAGGAGGACCGCCTGTACGAAGTGTACAGGACGGCGATAAGAACCCTGCGCTTGGCTATCGGGGAGGCGAAGGAGGCCGCCTGGAACGACCTACTGGCCTCACTGGACCGTGACCCGTGGGGGCGGCCCTACAGGCTGGCGCGTAATGCGCTTCGCCGTTGGGCTCCTCCCGCAACCAGCACCCTGCCGCCGGAAACATTGCAGCGGGTAGTCGGGGGTCTGTTTCCCGATTTATCCGGGACGGCCTTCGTCCCCCCTGTGATGACAATGGCGCGGATTGCTGATAGCGAAGAGCTTGAGGACGTCTCCCAGGTGGAGTTCGATTTGGCTGTGCAGAGGATGCGGGCTAAGCGCACGGCACCCGGTCCCGATGGGATCTCGTCCCAAGCGTGGGCGCTCGCCTTGACAGGTGACGGCTTGGGGCCTGCCCTCCAAGGGCTATTCAGCAGGTGCCTCCGTGAGGGCAGGTTCCCAGAGCCATGGAAGACTGGTCGGCTTGTCCTTATTCCTAAGGAAGGCCGGCCACGTGACGAGCCAAGCGGGTACCGCCCAATCGTCGTGCTGGACGAGGCTGGTAAGCTCCTCGAGCGCATCGTCGCCAGTCGCCTCGTCCAGCACCTCGAAAGCGTTGGGCCTGACCTGGCTCCTAACCAATATGGTTTCCGGAGAGGTCGCTCCACCATGGACGCGGTCTTGCGCGTCCGCCACCTCTCCGATCGTGCGTGCTCCGAGGGGGGCGTGTTGTTGGCTGTGTCGATTGATATCGCCAACGCCTTCAACACGATCCCTTGGAGCACGATCGTGGAATCGCTCCGGTTTCACCGCGTCCCCCCTAGTCTCCGGACCCTGATAGAGGATTACCTCTCAGGGCGAAATGTAGTCTTCCCCGAGAGGAGGGGGTGGGGACGGAAAGCGGTGTCGTGCGGGGTCCCGCAGGGGTCGGTACTGGGACCACTCCTGTGGGACATCGGTTTCGACTGGGTCCTGCGCGGTGCTAGCCTGCGTGGCGTCGACGTAGTGTGCTATGCCGACGACACGCTGGTGACGGCCCGCGGAGCCGACTACAGAGCCGCAGCGATCCTTGCGACGGCGGCGGTCTCCACCGTCGTTAGTCGCATTCGGAGATTAGGTCTTGGGGTGGCCCTCCGCAAGTCCGAAGCGGTGTGCTTTCACCCAGTCCGGAGGGGACCTCCTCCGGGAGCGAATCTCATAGTCGGCGGAGTATCGATCACTGTCCAGCCGAAGCTCAAATATTTGGGCCTTGTGCTGGACAGTCGATGGCGCTTCGACCACCACTTTGGTGAGTTAGTCCCGAAGCTGCTGGGGATGGCGGGCGCACTAGCCCGTCTTCTCCCCAACGTCGGTGGTTGCAGCGCCGGCGTCCGGCGTCTGTACCTGGGGGTCGTGCGCAGTATGGCTTTGTACGGCGCTCCCGTGTGGTCGCCCGCACTCTCTGCGCGCAATGCAGCTTTGCTGCTACGAGCGCAGCGGGTGCTCGCGGTGAGAGTCATCAGGGGGTACCGTACGATCTCCCGGGAGGTCGCCTGCGCCCTCGCTGGTTCCCTTCCTTGGGATCTCGAGGCTGAGGTAGCAGCTGCGGTATACCGGCGCAGAACACAGTCCCTGAGTCGGGGACGGACGCCCGGCCCGTCGGCTGTCGGTCGGTGGAGGCGTGCTGCGCGTCATCTGGCGTACGCCAAGTGGAGGGAGCGGTTGCTGGAGGAGCTTGGCCAAACTTCAGTCACTCGCCGACGCACCCTCGAGGCCCTGGTGCCCGTGCTGGAGGCATGGTCAGATAGACGACACGGCGTGCTCTCCTTCCACTTAACGCAGGTCCTCTCGGGGCATGGTTGCTTCGGGAGGTACCTGTGGAAGGTCTGCAGGAGAGAGCCACATCCGGGTTGCCACCAGTGCGGGCATCCGGACGATGACGCTCAGCATGCACTCGAAGCGTGCCCGCGTTGGGAGCGCTCGCGGCGAGACCTCATCGCGGTGCTGGGGAGAGACCTCTCCTTGCGGGCTGTCATCGCCCGCATGCTGGAGGACCAGAATTCTTGGGAGGCCATGACCAGGTTTTGCGACCTGGTCATGGCGTTCCGTGAGGCTGAGGAGCGCGAAAGGGAGTGGGATCCCTCTTCGGCTTCACAGCGAAGAAGGCGGAGTGGGCGGCACGGGCGCGAAGCTCCCGTTCATCTCCCGTAGGGGCTGTCGGGTGCCGGGTGCGGGGGTGCCCGGTACTCGGCTGTTGGTCCGGTGGTGAGGCGGCGCAAGGTGGCTCCTGTGCACCGCTCACGGTGTGTCTCCGAGACGACGTCCTGCGGGATTTTCCCGGGGATGGAGTGCCGTCCTATTAACAGGATGGGTACCGGCGACGGCGAGCCTTCGGCGCGCACTGTGCGGTACCGTGGGTTTCGTGGAGTCGGAGTGGTGGGGCTCGATGGGGTTTAGTCGGTAGTCGTTCTGCGGGGCAAGTGCTTCGCGCGCCTTTTTCAAGGCGTAGTCTCCTGTGAGAAATTGGGGAAGGTGAGGGACCTCGGCTCTTCTCTTCTCCCCTTCTTCCTCTCAGGAGGCGCCGGAGTCCGACATAACCCGGTCCGTTACCCCCCTCGACCGGGTATCCGTAAATGGATTCCCCAGCGTTAAAAAAAAAAAAAAAAAAAAAAAAAAAAAAAAAAAAAAAAAAAAAAAAAAAAAAAAAAAAAAAAAAAAAAAAAAAAAAAGATATGGTTAGCTCGATCTTGAGGCCAACTTAAATAAAAATAAAAGTAATAAGTAATTTAAAACTTTAGTAAAGCTATCATCATCAATATATCGAGGTTAGCTGTTGAGGCCACTTTTTTGCCTTCTATAAATACTTTAGGAAAGCGCAGTTTCGGGCGCAGATTCGCTTTTTTTTCAGTAATACTTCTTCATGATTTTATCTTAACAACTGTCTCTCTAACGTTTGCGATGCATTTCAAAACAAATAAATATTATAGAGTAGATAAAAAATGTAAGCGAAAAAAAAAGTGTTGCCACACGAGTGAATTTTGCAAAATAATATTTTGCCCGTTTTTAATCAGTTGATACGTGACGTTACTACTTACTACTACTATAAATGATATTATTGTATGAAACGGCTGTTACTACTACTGTTACTATATGACTTTACTAACTATAAATTATATTATTATATGAAGCGGCTGTCCCAACTTTCCAACCGGAACGTATGACTTGGCGGCAGAAATAGGTATAATAAATAGGTAGTAACACTAAACACCCCCGTCCGCGCTTATCTGGAATAGCCCCTTAGGCTACCAGCGAATAGATACGAAAAATACTGTTAAAAATGTGTTTAATTTATATATTATATCACACCACTATTTTTTGAGTAGGGTTTTTTTCATTTTATTATTATAATTGCATATATGCATTTTATATTATTATTATTGCATATATGCATGGACGAGGTCACAGCCGACCTGGTGTTACGTGGTTATCGAAGCCCATAAATATCTACCGCCGCAACTCACCTTGAGATATGAGTTGTAAGGTCTCAGTATAGTTACAAAGGTTGCTCTACCCTTCAAACCGAAACGCATTACTGCTTCAGGACAGAAATAGGCAGGGTGGTGGTATCTACCCGTGCGGCATCACAAGAGATCCTTTCACCGGTAGTGAAGATAGTGTTTGAATTTAAAAAAAAAAATTGGTTATTCGAATTCAGTAAACATTGCAGCCTCGTGTCTTGGGGTGAGTGAGTTAAATTGTGCTTATGAGCCAGTAATGTTGCCGTAGTAAGAACTCAAGCAGTTGGCCATGAGGTTTTCTTGCCAGCACACGATAAGATATAAAACAAATCTATTCCCAATATTCATACTCATAATCGGTTTTTCTTAAGCTATCGCTAACAAAACAATATTTGTGATACATATAATTTTTTAAATTTAAACCCAAACGTTCCATGTAAAAATATCTACTGCTTTTATTGTACATAATACTCACAGAGTTTTTCAATTGTAAATGGATATACAAGCATACACAGAAGAGAGGTAGGTGGAGGCGTGTTTTAATTATTACTAGAGGTCCCGCAGTAGTCGAAATTCGACTATAATTAATTGGAATTGTAAGTTTGTACACTATTGTGATTGTATTTTATACTTCTGTAATCACAAATTTCGCCAAGGCTACACTATAAAAAAATATTAATAAAGAAAAACAATATTTCATCTATTCTCAATTTGACAACAGACGTCAAGAACAAAAGTTTGACAATAAATAGTATGCATGCGTGTGTGCGTCAAATACATGGTATGTAGTGTGTGTAATGTTTTCTTTATTGATTTAATGTATCTTTTATGCATTATTTAACAAAAATATTAGCATTGTGCACTTCTTCTCTGTATTCTCAATAAGTGTGGAAAATTACATACTCCTCCGTCCGCGCAATTTTCGTAAAAAGGGATACAAAGTTTTTGCTTCACGTATTAATATATAGATAATAAACATATTAAAGCGAGTATTTGTTTCGATTCTACGGATTGGTTAGCAAATCTTTCCTCTGCACAAAGGAAACAAATACTATAAAAATGAACGACAACGTAAATAGGTCTACCGTAAAATTTACAATAAACATTTACTAGAAACAATTTGTTTCTGAGCGAATGAAAGGAAATCGTAAAACGTAAATATAAAAAACATTTTTTATTTAAAAAATTGGACGGTAGTCAGCACAATGTTCAAATCGACGAATAAAACCTCAGTTGTCCGTTACCATAGATAATACACACAAATTAGTAATAGATAAGCAACTCAAGTACTAAAAAAAAATGTTTACGGGCGTCGGCCATTAGATGGCCTCGCTTCGATTAGTTCCTCATTGCTCCTGTAGATGGCAGTAACATAATTACCTATCCTATATTTTACTTTTAATGAAGGATTTTGTAAATTTTCAGAAACGACAAATTGATAAAATTGAATCAATTTGTCTATAACAAATGAAGACTTGTATGATTTATTAATTGCTTACTTTCTGTGTTTAGTTATACAATAATTAAATGCATTAACTTTAACAACGTATATGTTTAGGGGCATCCGCTACAAGATGTCGCTGGTTTCCATACAGAAAAAATATTTGTCTTAAAGTATTTCAGTTTCAGGGCGTTACCAGGATAACTGTGAAGCATTCGAATGTAATGACAATAATAAATATGAGATTAAATCGTAAAAGTATTTTTAATTATGTCTACGACAAAATACTTCCACTACAAACAAATTCAAATAGGATACAGAGATGCCGATTGGTAAAATTTGAAAATTTATGTACAACATACACAACGGTCGTGTTTGTAAAATTGGCTAAGTTACAGTTACGGTGCAGTAGAGAGGGTGAACGGGGGGACGGGGGTGACGACCTGCAATGACGTCAGCACGACCTGATGCTGCCCGGTTCCAGCTTAACCCGAACTCTGACCTCGTGCACTCATGCATGCTTTACTCGTTGTGTATATCGAGCTGCAGTGGATACTGTGGATTGTAGTCAGACAATTTCAACCTTAAAAATTCTCAGTTAAGGTTCAGTATAAGTTAAATTTTCATTAAAATTTTCATTCTATGTACGTAGGTTGAATTCTTTTGAAATTTATAACGTTAACTTGAAAACTACGGTCGCATGGATGAAATGGAATCTAATTTCAATGAAGAATGTAAAAATTAGTGAAAGTACGAGTATAATGTAATTTTCAATGCAACGTATAATGAACTTTACATAAATGATTGATTTGTTCTACACCAAAAAGTTTAAGCCACTCTAGGGCTACAAACACGAAATTTCGCTCGATAATGTTTTTTATGTTGAAAGAAGACATAGATAAATGAGGAACTTTTCGTGATTTCAACCCTAAAAGTGTAAAATGGCAGATGATCGGTTGTATGAGAATCTGTCACTTAAAAAAAATACGAAATTTCCTACACCAATTCCATACGCAATAGAAATAATTGTACAAATACACATAGACACATTTCTCACACACATTTCTAAAATAAATGCCTCAAAGATGAATTAGGTATTGCAAATTTGTAGGAGGAACTCTTTACTTCTAGGCAATGTCAAAGATTCTTATATAAATATAAGACCAAGTTAAGTTGATAGTTGGCGGTTGTTTTCGTGAGTGTACCAGGCTTAGCACAAACCGGGTGAAGTGGCGATAACTCGTGAGGCACATAACATCTGACCACAGCAATGATACTGAATGACGACCACGACCGCTCTGACAAGAGTGATACGACAAAAAAATAATATAAATATAATATACTGGAATGTACTTTTAGCACTATATACTGATTCACTCGTGCATACGGGGCGGCATAGCATCACAACTTGAATGCTATCACCTACCTTGAGACATGAGGTCGAAGTCTCAAATGAATTTCCTTCAAACTTACTTGCCCGTGTGGTCTTACAAGACACCCCATCAACAGAAAGATAGAACTTTAATGGTTTTGATAATAGAATTTGTTTTTTTATGATTAATAGATTACTGGTGGCCCGAAGGCCATTCCAGTTTCACCAGGACAGGTGGGCGAGCAAAGGCTCAGCCAGGAGGGGTGGGATTTGCTAACAACTGCCAGAGCGCCTCCGAAGGAGACCTAACAACTCAAGAGCAATTGCTTCGCGAATGAATCTACTACCGGATCGGAATCGCGACCCGCTCAGAAGATCCGGCGAGAAACTCAGCGGGCTGATGCATGGGAATAGAATTTGTATGAACCTCTTGAACGTTGACGTCATTATTCAAAATAGTGCGTTCTCTGTCTGGCGTTTAAAATTAAAACGTTTATAACTTCCTCATTACTCAACAATTTTTAATTTGATTCGCCTTGTTCGCCCGTATTAAACGTTAGATTTTAGTAATAACAAAAAATCACTTGACATCCGTATTAGGCATCATAAAATCTATTGTACTACGTTTTTATTTTCAAAGTAACTTCCGTCCGTAATTAATAGCGTTTACAAGGTATAATTTAGCTCAGCACAAAGATCCCCTTCAAGGTTTATGTGTTGGAAACAATAACATGTCAGCGGCCACGAACACTGTCATTATTGAAACTCGTTTAAAAGCGATGTGTTCGAAACGACGGTCATAACGCTCGGCCAGGCGGGCTTCTAGCTGTATAATTGGTCGCCTTGGCCTATAAACACGGCTCTCGGCTCACCGACTGATTCGCCAATTCTAGATTTAGGTTTTCAGTTCAGCGAACAGCGTTGGATGCTTCCGAATATATGAAAAAATTCGACACAACAATAGGTCGGCGATCATAAAAAAAACCCAGCCTAAATTTCGTCTAAGGATAAAACGTGTTATTTTTTTTTTGTAATTATTTATGTACTCAACTAACTATTGACTTCCACGGTGAAGGAATAACATCGTGTAATAAAAATCAAACCCGCACAATTATAATTTGCGTAATTACTGGTGGTAGGACCTCTTGTGAGTCCGCGCGGGAAGGCACCACCACCCTGCCTATTTCTGCCGTAAAGCAGTAATGGGTTTCAGTTTGAAGGGTGGGGCTGCTGTTGTAACTATACTTGAGAAGTTATATCTCAAGCTGGGTGGCGCATTTACGTCGTAGATGTCTATGGGCTCCAGTAACCACTTAACACCAGATGGGCTGTGAGTTCGTCCACCAATCTAAGCATTAAAAAAAAGGCTTGTCGAAATATCTGCGTTTATCTTTTGATTGAGTTTATTATTCATAGTGACTCAAATAGTTCAAATATAAAGGCATCCTTCCATAATTATTTTTTTCAAAAAAAGCCTAGTTGAGGTTGCTTGAATCTTCTGTAGCAGACAAGAATCTGAGAGAGAGAGACGGACGAGTAATATCCGTAAGCTCATTTCCAAGCCAGACGGTACGTTGCCAAAAATCTCTGCAAACATGAATTTTACTTCTACTCCACTTAAAAACAATACTGGTGGTAGGACCTCTTGTGAGTCCGCACGGGTCGGTACCACCACCCTGCCTATTTCTGCCGTGAAGCAGTAATGCGTTTCGGTTTGAAGCGCGGGGTAGCCGTTATAACTATACTGAGGCCTTAGAACTCATATCTCAAGGTGGGTGGCGGCATTTACGTTATAGATGTATATAGGTTCCAGTAACCACTTAACACCAGTTGGGCTGTGAGCTCGTCCACCCATCTTGTAAATCTGTCCACCAAGTACATATATTTATGTTATAATTTGATTATGTTTCGCTCATCCCTGCCGGTGGGAAAAAGTCAAGTAGAAGAAAATGCACATACAGTTCCTTGACATAGCATTGTATATTAATCGCATTTACTAATCTTTTTATTACGTAAACGGGCGAACGATCTCACGGCTCACCTGGTGTTAAGTGGACCCCATAGACATCATAGCGGGTTTGATTTTTATTATACAATGTTATTTCTTCATCGTGGAAATCATTCGTAGGAAAAACGTATAATACATTTCATAATAAAAATTTGCTACCTGCCTGCGAGTTTTGAACATCGGCCCAATGGCATCGCTCGATACGAGTTCACCGGGCGTCTTATCTTTTAGACCACGACGACTTACTTTAATTTCTTTTGTTATGTATTTGTTCTTATATGATAAAATTGATAAGATGTAAGGTTGGAAAAAAAAAAATTTTACACGAAACTAAAAATCAATAAGACAGTCGCTTGAAATCTTAATATATTTATGTTACGTATGACTTATGAATACCTATTTAACATAAAAAAAATAATTAAATGAATACACAGAATGTAGTCTCGTATTGTGATTATTTGGAAATAGAAGACTCAAAAAGCTTCTAAACTGGTTTTGTTGAATTATTCAAAAATACATTGAAAGACAAAGGAAGAAGCGCCCGTGGCCTACTTTTCCCAGTGTTCTCATAGGCAGGCATATTTTTTAGGGTTCCGTGTCTTTGTTAATTGGCGACTATAATATTCTAAGATAAAATTTGCAATGGAGTATTTACTTTGCGATGGCACTGTATACATTTAATAAGGAATGGAAAAAATACTGAACACATATAAAATTCCAATATACAAAGTATTCTAGTATTGTTTCAAAGCAAATTTTCCATACATGTGACGATTCTACCTCACGTGTTTGATGTAAATTTTTTCTACCATTCTTGATTTAAACATTGTTCAACTACTAATTCACTATGTGTAATCTGTAAGTGCTCGCAGCCTGATCCTCATTTAAATCCGCTCATTTTCATTTAATTAATTAAGCCGTCTTCGGCTTAAAATAATTAAATTAAAAAGAGCAAGGATTCTCGTTAGACATTTAAATTAGCCTTTGTTATTATTCTTTTTTAAGTAACCTGTGTTTGAATTTTCAATTGTGAGGTACGTATATTTCTTTTCGCTTTACTACCACTTATTACTCGAGAGTCATAATAATATTATACTAGTGGTCCGGAGAGTGTTGTAAGATCCCATTTGTAGATAGGACAACCCTGCCTATTTCTGTCGCATGTAGTTGCACAAACAATTTAAAAAAACAGTTACAAAAATGTTAGACGTCCACTTTACTATGCGTTTTATTAAATTTTATTGAGTTGTTTTTGAAATGTAAAAATGACGCGTCGCCTTTATTTTAATTCTTTATTCGGAGATCGATTAGATCGATTAGAAATGCACTGAAAGAGAGATACATTGACATAATATTTGCTTTATAAGTGAGCAGATGCATGTTCCTAGGAGATGTATGGAAATGGTAGTGCAAGGTAGAGGGGAAGAGGTCGACCGAAAAAGTCATGGATGGAGTGTGTCAATGACGATATGAGGGAAAGAGGAGTGAGTATTGAGATGATCGCTGATAGAGGAGAACGGAATAGGAAAATATGCTGTGCCGACTCCACCTAGGGGGATAAGGCGTAGACAAAGAAAAATAATATCTGCTTTATAAACTAGATTAGTCATACAGTGAAACACTGAATTTAGATTTTGAAACGTCAATGGTGTTTGTTATCTTTGACATTTGGATTCGTAATCACACGATGATGCAGCCGTTTCAGAGATTACGTATTAACACAAACCGTTCTTATATATTTGGTTACACAAATAATTTCATTAATATGTCGTTGAGTATTTAATACCTATAGAGACGTTCTTATTTTTAAATAAGTTATTGTAATCTTCCGTTCCAAAACCAAAAAAAATAATTATTGTAATCTTCCTTTTTTCTAAATTTTTTATTCCAATTTTAAAATAGATTTCGAAACATAGGAGAACAAAAAAAAACAAAAAAGGTCTGCAACGAACCAAAAAGTTTTTTTTTTTATCGAAAATTGTTACATAGTTGAGTAATGAGGAAGAAATAGTATTTATAGTGGAAAATGGACTTATATGACAAATTGAAAAACCAAAAAGTGTAGTAAGGGTGGGTGGCGTTAGGGGCGGGCGGCCCGTAGCTGGTTCTACGTGTGCGGGCGGCGTAGAGCGGGCGCGCGCCATTCGCGTCGACGCCACCGCCGGCCGCACGCGCTCCTGACGCGCTGCCTCACGCGTCTCCCGCGCTCCTTCCCGCCGACAGACATGACGGTCACTGAGTGCCACCACCAACTCGAGCCCAGCGACGCTACTGCTCAATCGCCGCCCAACGACTCCGATCTACTCCTGGGCAGGGTCCTAGCAGGTCAGTCCCATCATTATCCTCACGACCACCACCATCACATTCTCTCAGTTATGCTTCTAAACTTAATTTTTTTTGTATCAGTCGCCTTTAATTATTAGCTTTTCATTATTTTATTTGTATTTCATTGTTTATTGTTATCAAATTCTCATAACATTCATTTCGTGTAAACGAACGTCCCCGCACGAATATAAATATTAGGTTATCACTATGATATAATAATAATAATCTTTACCATGAATGATTCTGTAAAGCGATTGATTAAATAACTGTAGTAATAAATAGGGATAGAAGAAGTCCTTTTCACTTTCATACGAGACTGGTATGGCGGGCGAATGCGGGGCGGTGCAGGTGAAGCGGGGGCTGGCCGCGAATCTAGGGCAAACGGAGTTCGTTGCCCTCGGCCTTCCCGGCTATATTCGACGTCGCTAATCACCATCGCGCTCCCGCACCCCTCCATACCCCCCGCTTCCCATTTTTCTCTAATCGGTCGGACGTCGGACTAGGAATTAAATTTTAAATATTTTGAGGAAATTAAACACAACATTTTGAACTATTGAAACAATGAAGTAACCAATTAAATGTTTTGACTTTTGGACCTTGTCAATAATAAAAAACGTTATTTTTTTAAATATATATATCTAAAGTAGGAACTAACTATTTTTAGATTTAAAATGTAATCGCAACAAGATCGTTTTTTTTTTAATACCATTCATTATGAATACATATTGCCAGTTTCCGAATACGGTAATTTTAGGGAAATCTTTTAATATTATTTCAAAAAACGATATAACTAATTTTGTGAATATACTTCAAATGATGAAGTTAAAATAGTTAGGTGTTATTTTAATCAGATCAACATGGTATGAGTAAAGTTATATATGATAGGAAAATATATGATCAGCAAGGAGAACATGCGAATCTATGAGCAGAATTTATGGTTGACTTGAGTATTTCGCAAGTGGAACCCATCGCTGAATGCCATTTAATTTTGGAGGCCGCGTGCGCAGTCGGAGGGCCCGCGGTCAACGGCCCCGCGCGCTATCTAGGTCGACTCGGAATAATCTAGCGGAGATACTCTAATAATAATCCACAAGAAACCTTGAGATGTACGGCTGTCCCACTCCCACTCATGGCACTTCTGTACCCGCAAATAGTGACAACATTCTGTTTCGCAATATAGATTCGTTATGCGGAGTCACCAACAAAATTTTACTGTCTCTTTTTCGCTATGCGCCTAGGCACTATAACTGGGCAGACTTGATAACTAATATAGTTACATTTTGATTTAGATTAGGGAGTATCCTGTAAAGAAAATCTTATTTGAATTTCAATTATTTTTAAATAATTATAAAGATTAATGATTCGGCAAGTTATTACAACACAGTCTATTAATAAACAGACAATTTCTTATGGAAATTAACTGTTTTATGTTCAATTCAAGTCAAGTCCCTGACCTAACTCAACGTTCGTTATCGATTGATAGCTTATAGGGTAAACTAAATTACATATTTATCCATTTAGAATTATTTCTCAACACACGTTTTTTGATTAAACTTAAATTAATTATTTGACATTTCGAAGCATTAGTTTAATTAAGCATTATAGGTATTTCTAATTCGGCACTCGTTCGAGTAAAACCTCTTCCTTATTTGTCGAGAAATGATTTATTAGAAGTATAAATCAAATTGGTAATAAAACCTTAAAGTAATAAGACTGTTTAGAGTATTGGAAAAAAAAAAAAAAAAAACGTCGATCATAATTTTACGCGACGTAAACTAAACTCGTGTGATCGATCGTAAATGTTTTATTTTACGAAGCGTGTATGGTAAAAATAATATTGAAACAATGTGTTGCGTGTGTAATGTGTGACGTGTACGAGGAGAGGGGGGTGCGGGGCGCGGGCGCCGCGGCGACTCGGTATTGCGATCAAGGCCTCGAGTTCGTTCACCCGCCCGCAATTGGGTCACGTTGGTCGCTCTGCGCCGCGCACCCCACACACAAATAACTGTTTAAATCACACTAAATCCGTACCTGTAACGTCACACATACACTATGTGGGTAACCTTAATTATTTACTTCAAAACAGCATATGTACCGTCCAAATACTTAAAGTTCTTAAGAAATCGTCAAAACAAAAAACGTGACGCGCACAAAAAACGAACACTATTGCCATATTTTGATTATGTTTGTTAGTTAATTTACGCAATCAAATTTGATTTATGTTAACAAATCTATGTTAACCAATTATTTTATATCAACGAAAGCACTGTTGTTAAACTCGAAGGCGAGTTATTTGTGTTAATATTGAGAAGTAAACATGTGATTTGTAAGAATTTCATCATTACACTTCGCCATCCTTCACCTACTTGTTACTTAACCATAAAGAGGCAGCAATTCAATCAACTTGCTATGGGTATACGGATAGATAGATAGTATATGGATTTTGTTGATTAAACGCATTTTTTTTCTACCGAAGCTGATTGATGGCTTAGAGAGACCAAGTCGGCGTCACCGGACTAGAAAATGCATATAATCTATATTTCCAATGATTCATTTATTCAAACTTCAAAATAATTAACGACCTATCTCATTGAAAATAATTACGTCACATAACCGTTTAGAAAAATTTAATTAATTAATTTTTTAAATCACACTTACATAATTTTGTTATGTTTAATTCAATTTCAAATTATTAAACTTATTATGGTATATAATTTTTTCTAAAATTAGTTAACGAGATGTAAATAAATCGAATTCACGGACCGGTTAGTTATCCATAAACATCGCGCATTATTATAAATTAAATTATGAATAATATTAAAAGCGCAACGTTGTGTTGGATAAAGATTACGCAACGTAATAATATCATTTGAGTGAAAGTGGCGAGTAAAAGTTATCAGAAAAGCGGGGACAAGGGAGTAGGTAGGCTCAGGGGTGAGCGGGGTGTGAGCGGGTGACGGGCGGAGGGGAGTAAGACCGTCAGAGTCTGCGGGTCGACGCCCGCGCCGCCCTGACCCCAATTTGTTCTGCGCTCGCGTCATATCGTGCAGACCTCTCTCGTCCAGGCGCTCTGAACGGAAAATACCCATCGTTACGACATAACTGTTTTTCAACTTTTTTTTTGTTTTTTGTTTCTCTTGTTCTTCAATAACAGTTAAGCAGTACGAGTCGAATCGATCGATTAAAAAAACTTCTGTAAAATTAACACATTTAAATTATCAATTCACATAGTCATCAAACTATAATTCATAGAATATATGCATATATATTTTTTTATGACTGCTTACTAGTGCTACGTCTAGTTATTTTTTCTGTTTTTACTAATAAAATCGAAAACTTTTTTAGTTACCGGTCAATTTGACCGAGCGCGGCTGGAATAGGTACACAAGAACTGCCGGCAGTTTTAGTGTTATGAGTACTTATTCAGGGAAAACTACCTTTTTATACACAACGTAATATGTAAACACACACACATACACCGAAATTAGAGTGTATTCTATTGCGAAAACATTTAATATTCAACCGTAATTAAGGATTGTGAAAGGGCAAACTCGCATATGGAACTAAGGGCACATGTATTTTAAAATAGACGGACATCGCTCAGTCATAAACATCGTATTTAAACTATAAACTCTAAAACCGTGGGAACGTAATAAAATTGTGGTTATTTATGAAAAAAAAATTGGACTGTGACATACTTGGACTATGACACATTTATTCATAGTTCCTAAACGAACTCCTACACTAACTCCACAATAGCGTAGTCTTTTTTTTCTCTGAGTCGCCTAGCTGTCCGAGTTTCTTCATTACACAAACCCACGTTTATTAACATGGAACGTTGTATTCGTTACCTAGTTTTTTGTAGCGTAATCTTTCAATGTAAACACTGTCCGTAATTGCATCTGTGCGGGACGAACGGTTGTCGTGCAATTCTAAATTAAACAACTGATTTTTGAATTCATAAAGCGAAAGGCAAAAGAGATTGTGTCCGCTTCGACTGTACAAGAGTCAAGTGAACTAAAGAAATACCACTAAAAATATAATTAATTATACTCTAGGTTCCCTTTTGTGATACCTAAGAAACTACTCATTAGTCGAACGCTTAGTGATCTTAACTACTGTAACTATTCCATTTTGGTAATGATGTATAAATATATCTTTTGTATTTAACTAGCGACCCGCCCTCGCTTCGCTTCGGAA
Source organism: Bombyx mori (assembly GCF_030269925.1). NCBI lineage: Eukaryota > Metazoa > Arthropoda > Insecta > Lepidoptera > Bombycidae > Bombyx > Bombyx mori. The sequence goes on along the minus strand of NC_085116.1, from coordinate 7,892,357 downwards.
ACTGTAATTTATTATTGATTTCTCCATGGATGTTATTATACATATAAACCTTCCTCTTCAATCACTCTATCTATTAAAAAAAACCGCATCAAAATCCGTTGCGTAGTTTTAAAGATTTAAGCATACATAGGGACAGATATAGGGACAGCGAAAGCGACTTTGTTTTATATTACTATGTAGTAATGTATCGCACTGTTTATTTGTTTTTTGGTGTACAATAAAGAATACTCTCTCTCTCTCTCTCTCTCTCTCTCTAATATATCGTGTATATAAAAATGTGTGGTTGCTTTTTAAATTCACGTAGCAACCGATTAATAGATCGTTGTTATTATGTTAAAAGATGTAGGTTTATGGGCCAGATTGAGACATAGACTAGTTTTATCCGACAAAAATTATTAAATATTTGTTCTATTCATTTAGAATTAATTGTACTGGTGGTAGGACCTCTTGTGAGTCCGCACGGGTAGGTACCACCACCCTGCTTATTTCTGCCGTGATAATGCGTTTCGGTTTGAAAGGTGTGGCAGCTGTTCTAACTATACTTAGATGTCTATGGGCTCCAGTAACCACTTAACACTTAACTAAGCAATAAAAAAAAAATTAAAAAATAATGTGACATTTAATATGGGTAAAATCATTGCGTATACAACTGTTAAAATTGAGGCAAGGATCGGCGATTTCAATCGTTGCGTGATAAAATACTGGCTTAATGAATAGCAGAGTTTATCTCGACGTACATAAATATAGGTCGTATCCTTCGCGACATGGATATAACTACTATAACTACTCGTTCCGATGACTATGCCCGTGTTGATGATTAACTGTAGTGGGTCGAGTCATGAGTCAGTGGTGACCCAGATGCGGCAGGCTGTATCGACTGTAAGCGGGAGCCGCGGCCTACGTGCTCTAAATACTCTCGGAGTAGGTTAGGGAGCGGGGTCAACGAACTCAGCTTGCCCTAACCCCGCCGAACTTTCCAGGCCACTCAAATATATTATAAATATAAGTCGCCCACCTAACTACAACTGGTACACAACTAAGGTGAAAAATAAATCCTTTAAATTATAGAAAAACAAATTCGATTTTGTTTTAGAGAAAAACTTACCATGCCAAGATTGGTAGCCATAATTTTTATTTTCAAGCATATTCAAACAATCCTAATAAGTTTTTACTGGGAAATAGCTTAAATTACGTCAAAATATCAGGGAAATACGATAATAATATTATTATAACTGTTGATATCAAACAAAAATAACTAACTGCAACAACAATTTGGAATAATTTCAAACATAAATCAAGGATAGCGCCATCTAGTGTCGAGTAGAAACAAGTAACAGCTATGTCAATAGATGTCGCTCACCTCCTAAAACGAATATTTTTGTGTTTAATTTTTTTTATAATGAAAACGTGCATTGTAAACAATCTTGAGAAACATTCAATAGAGTTCATTAAAATTTCTTCTGTATTAATTATTCACAGACTCATTAAAGCAATACACAATATACGTGATGCTTGTAAAATTTATTGAATAAAAAGTATACTAAGTAGTAGTATGTATTGCAATAATTTATATGTAATTAATTATCTATGAAATAAAACTAAGAATGGATCAACCAGCTAGAGTTAATTCTTTAAGATGCTTTATATAATATTTTTGTTCCTAAATTTGGAGTGAATAGGCCATCATTATTTTACCAAGTAATCTCTATAGGTGGCTGAACTTATAAATAGAAACGAGCCTAGTTTCGTGTAAGCATCTGCGGGCTGGGTGATCGTAGGGTGGCGGGCGCGGTGTTGGCCGTGAACTCTGCTAACCCCCACGGCATGCCCACTTGTAACAATAATAAAATATTGGCCTGCCCATAACAATGCCTATTATAACAATACCTTATATGTATCATCGGCCTGACTAGCCATTTGTGTAAAGATTGCATTTTTTTTTAAATATTGTTACGTTGTATACAGTAATCGTTATTAGACAAAAAGCTATGAAATTCTAAATGACATGGACAGTGTAATATTTGTCTTTGGTAGCACCGGGTATTTTTGGTCTGAATTACTATTCACCACCGGGTGTGGGGTTGCCCATTGACGTCATCGGAGCGCATGCGCGGTCCTCTCGCGTACTCTGCTGCGACCTACAACCATAATTTCGCGCCAAACCGACTTTAGCCGTTCGCCGGTTATAACCTAGCTTTGGGAAATCCAGTGTTTGAACTTAGCAAAAATGGAAGGCAATAGAGAACAAATACCTTTTACGGCTGAATTCAAAGGTGAGTCAGAGAGACAATATATTTTTTTAGTCTTGAACTTGACTTGTGTGTGTGGGTCAATGAACTTACCTACCTATGTATATTATGATTATGAGACCAAGATATACCACGAAATTTGTTTACGTGATTTGAAAGTTTGAATTAGGATAACATGATCTGCTTTAACTTTTACAGTACAATTTAAGAAAATTCAATCGTTCTGATAAAACAATATTAAATCATCGTGTTGTTTTTTTTTTAAATTTACTAACATTATTAAGACAATTATTGAATTGGAATAGCTTTGCAATAGCTTTGAAAACTGCAATATCGATTATTTTAATTTGTTTAGGGTTGTCGCGACGGGGTTAAACCCTAGGTCTCACTCAGCAAAGGGGTCGCTCGGTGACTCAGCTACATTCAGACCGGAACACCGGCTGTTATTACCGCACCAGTGCAGGGTGCACTACACACGGTCACCCCGCTTCGTCGCACACAATTCCGCCACTTGTATTTATATCCGTTCCAATTTTACTGTCGATGCATCCATTTAAAAAATGACATGGTTTATAATTTATTTGAACTTAATACTTCTTTTGATGTAACTGTTCGATTATCGATATTATAATTATTTTTATCATTGCATCGCTTTCATTCGCGAGTTGTATTCTAGTTTAGTGAAAGTTGAAAGCTCGTGTGCCTTAGGGTGCCTTGGGGCATTTCATTTCAAACAAATCAAAAAGTATTCACCGTTTGCCGTAAAATAAGGCATCTTTCTAAACAAAACGTTTTCTATGAGAAGCAAACTTCTTCATAAATCAGTGTTATCCAAAATGCTTCCTTTCTGTGAGCGAACATGCGTTGAAATCTCGGCCTATGAATATCGTTTTGAATTCATTTTTCCATGAATAGAGAGATACGTCGACGCCCTAGACTATACCGTACCTAAGGAAAAATAGGTGTGTGTTTGAGTGTGCGTCGAGTACGCGTCTCTATGAGGTACTTAGAGAGTGCATCGCTCCCGGGCGCCGGTGTCGTCGCACTGCATATAGGCCAGTGCACGCGAATGCCCCCACTCCCCCCGCTGCACTTAGCAATTTTCCATTTCCATCGTATCACGAATCGGTCAATTCTAGCAGCAGTTGAATCAAGCTGATGTCGTAACGCGGCGAAATTTCTCAGGCCTTTCTCTGCCCGCATTCGTCACAGTCATTGTAACTGAAGGGCTTCTTATAAAACTATCGAATCGACAGTATACGTTTTAAAAAAATTATATAACGTGCCTTTAAATACGGTTGTCTGACTTTATACTGCAGAACTTAGAACTAGCAATACCGAATTTATAAATTTAACAAACTTTTTTCGATTATCATGATTGATTGTTACCATCTTAACGAATGTGTGATGACCTCTGTTGTAAGGTTACGTCATCTATTAATTAATTGTTGTTCGTAACGTAAGTAAATTGTTTTACGTAGCAGGCTTGGATTATCGATACTTAGAAGAATGCCTACGCGCCTTGTTAACATTGAGTTCGAAGCGCTCGTTGTGCCAGCAACGTAAAGTGTCGTAACACAGGCGTTTGAATGCGAGTTACGACCTCTCGTGTTTGAGGAAACAGATGTAGTTACAAGTTCCCTGGGTCGTTGCCCGCCCGCCCGTCCATTTTGTGTGATCCCCCTTTTTTTTTTTATCAAATTGCCGCGAAAACGTTCGGTACAATTTAGTAGTAACTATTTATTCTTTTGTTTTTCATTTACATTGAGGTTAGTTTGTTTAGTATTTTGAGTTATTTCTGTAATAAATTATAATGCTTAGTATTACTTATTTTTTTTATTATAAAAATAATTCTGTACTTAGTATCATAGAATATCAAAATTTAAAACTGAAAAATTCGTTTCACCAGCCTAAATAAGTCGACGGTCAATAGGAAAACGATTTTTCTGTTTTATTGAATACATTATTTCAATATGTATCAGTACATAATGTGCATTGCATATTTGTGTCGACGCGGAAATGTTTGGGTGCCGTTAGCTAGTAACTGTATGGGGTCTAGTCTAGAACAATCCTGTGTGTGTCGATAGGATCGGGCGACACGTCTTGAATTGATGAGCGCTTATCGCCTAATATCTTGGATGTAATCGTGATTTACAATTATAGCTGTTCATTTTTATTGCACCTACCTTTTGTGACCATTGCTGGTCATTAGCACAGATTCGGTAAAGTTCAAATATTATATTTTTATTTTTATTATCATGTTGTCACATAATTATAAAGGAAATCGGAATAACACTTATAGACTTGTCAAGCTATCGAGTTTCCTCTTAATTCATTTACTGATTTGTGAAGAACGAGGGCTTGAGTAATACTTATGTGTTTCTAAAGTTAAATTTGAAGAGGGTTGTAGGACCGGGGGTGTATGAAGGGCGGACAGGGTGAATGACCGCGTGTTATGGTGCGGGCGCCTCGTTCTCCGCCCTTTAGCTCCCGCCTCTGATTCGTGTCTGCCGGAGCTGCGAGGTTCGTCTTTACTTCTTATAATTTTAAGTAAGCTAAGTATTTTTGTTAACTTATAATTAAAGGTATATAAAAATACAGAACGATAAAATGGAAATCGTTTATTCGCTCATACAAAAGTGGAAGAACCATGACGTTATAAAATGATACAAATACAATATTTTATTCATAAAACAAACAATTTTTTTTTAAGGAAATGCACAAGTATTTTAGTTTTTTTTCAAAGAATTCGATTTTTAAATAATCAAATATTTGTTACATTCATTTCTTGTAAATCAAGCCACGATCCGTCAAATACGAAATTCTCACAAACTGGCCTTTCATTAAGTTATTATCAAACGACTCAGGATCGCATCATACAATCGCACGATAGCGCTACTAATTTATTCGTAGGCAATACACTTCGAAATTGATTAATAATAGCAAGTCCAATGTAAGTACAGTTCCCGATGATAAATATTGCACATCGACCTCCGGAAAGAGACAATCGCCTAATTTCGGCTTCGGTAAAGAGTCATCTCTTTCGCACACTACCTACGTTACTCTGGATGACGTAAACAGCGTCCTTGAAACGAGTCCACAACATACAATTGTACAAATATCTGCTACATTAGGGCACTGACCCCTGCACGGCTAGATCGTATGTAGATACAGATATGCCTTTTATGATATTATGATACACTCAGCCAAACGCGCGGCGCTTGTTTAAAAATAATCACACCGATCCGAAGTCTGTCATTTTAAACAACAAAAAAAGACAAAGGAATTTATTTTGTACTGATCGAGATTGTGTCATTGCGTTGTTTTGTTTCTACGTGTTTTTGAGGATTGAAGATGAGCATCTCACGGAAAATCAAGCAGTCATTTATAATAAACCGATCTGCTTAAAATTGATTGATTTTCCTAAAGCATTAATGTTACCTGTATTCATTCCGAAACGTCAAATTTGTTTTTTTTTTTTCAAATAAACAATGAAACAAATTTGAAATTCAACTGGTTTTCCGTCCCTTCGAAGTAGAAAGGGCATTTAAAATCTCAAACAAAAGCGAAGCTTTCATATGAAAAAAGGTATATGGTGGTGGTTCTCTTGAAGTTTTTTTTGCATAGTTTTATCTTTTCAATAGTAAACTAAATAAGTCAGTCCTATATACAAACAAATGGTAACATTCAGTCTTGGCAAGAACATTGTAATTTCGTCATAGGATGCGTCGTTCGTCTTTCCCTTATTCATTGAATCAGGAGACGGGCATCGCAAATTCGCCGTCGCGCGAAATATGTCTTGTCGGATCCCCCGATCTACTCTCGGTATCCCTCAAGCACCGGGCACCGTCCTCGTCAAACTCATCGATTACGACGAAGAGTTCGACGAGCGACCTAACTCATAAACAAAGTCCACTGAATTTCTAGTCGGACCTCCTCAGTGGGTCGCGATACCGATCCGATGGTAGATATTGCCAAGCACTACTCTTGCTATGGCTAGCGTAAGAAAATTCTCAGGTAGAGCCTGTGAGCTCACCCACCCGTTCGGGCGTAGCTGGAATAGCCCCCTAGGCTAGCCGCGAATTGGTAGGGAAGACAAAAGTTTTCTTTCCCATTTCGGACTATTAATGAAGTCATGTATTATTTTAAATATAGTATGATAATTAATGAAGACAAAATGTGTCTTATAACACTAATGTTACGACGTTTTTTACAAAGTTCAGTTGCTTGCACGAATAAGTCCATATTTTTTATTATTGAAACTTTTAAAATATCGAAATTCTTTACAAATCTCAGTGTCAGTTTCCGTTGAGGGCGATCGCTGTGATTGTCACTGTAGAATCCGCTATATAGCCTCCGCACGTCAAGTTGCGGCTGACTCATATGTAAGAAGTACATTGACACCGCTCTTTTTAAACACGCGTATTCAATGGGGCCCGAAATTAAATCCTGTATCATTTTCAGTATCGTTCGATGCGTTGAGCTGAATATGTTTGTGTTACACGACCAGTGATAGTCAAATTTTTGGATTGACAACCGGATATGAACTCGGATACGTCGAGAACCGTTCAATATGACTTTTACACAAGCGACAGGATTAAGTATACGTGCTCGTATGTACATCTATCTATTCAAACAAACAAAGGGACAAGCAACATTATCAGTGACATACATAGCTCGTTCGATAGCATAGCCGCGATAAGCCGAACAAAACATCGCTTCGGTACATTGACCCAGAATTATATAAAAATGTCCTCGATTTTGATAACGCTGTGACAATGACATTACATGACGGCCCCAAGTTATTATTATTTTGTTGATAGGAACATGAATTGTTCGAGAAACAATCATATGATTTATGATTTTAACCTCATCGATACCATTCTACAAACGAATAAGTATTAATACGATAATGTGTACTTACTTTATGTGGTTAGATACGGACTTGTTTACTAACAATAAAAAAAATTCTAATAAAAAATACAAGTCTAATACATACGTGTCATTTCAACAACTAAGCCCGGCTTGGAATCAACAAGATCTGCATTGCGGTTTCGACATAGTTAAATTTCTCAATAAGCGTTACCATTGAGGCCTAATTCTCTCTCTCCGGTGTCTGAATCATTCCTTTGTAGAAGATTATTTACTATCCCTTATTCTGTTACTCTGTTAAAAAAGATTAAAGCCAGGATGTAGCCGACGGATTGGTAAAATATTGTAAAAAAAATTATTTCAACTCTTGAGGCGATAAATAGTAGAAACAAAGAAATGATATAACCACCACCCTGCCTATTTCTGCCGTGAAGCAATGCGTTTCGGTTTGAAGGGTAGGGCAGCCGTTATAACTATACTTGAGATCTTATATCTCAAGATGGGTGGCGCATTTACGTCGTAGATGTCTATGGGCTCCAGTAATCACTTAATAGCAGGAGGGCTGTGAGCTCGTCCACCCGTCTAAGCAATAATAAAAAAATCAGAGTAACCAGTACATATATTATTATACATTCCATAAACACGATTGAACCCCTTAAGCACCTGGTCAAGCACGAGGCGTACGATTACAAAATAAACGTTGAACTTGAATCATTGGTAAATAGGGTGCGTTGTTAATTGAGTGAGTGAACTGAAAATGTGTGTTGGAACGTTGCATGGGCGGATGTCAACTTTCTCGCGATTACGTAACGCGTCGGAGAGATGGTGTACTAGAACGTTCGGAGTCATCGACCACGGCCGCTTACGAAACAGTGCACTGCTGCACACCCGAGCGCCCGTCATCGCATATGTGTGTACAGTTTTTAAACGTTTCACTGATACGCTCACCACGGATGGCTAAAGATTAAATTTTTCAAATCACATCTCTAGTGCACGAAAACTTTTGTCACCCAAAAAAAAATATCTAATTGAGCAGGTTCGCTGACTTAAATATTGCAACGTCACTTTGCAATGCGTTTAACAAACATACCTACAGAATAAATAGGCAGGTCGGTGTAATTATTACTAATATCCACATTTATCTGTGCGTATTTGACTGACATATTAGTATTGCAATAAATGTTGGCTTAGAAACGGCGCCTATAGTTGGCATCGTACGCGTAGGTCGTCGCTCGCACTGGAGGTCATCGCCGCGCGCCAACCGTTTACTTACAGCTTTCACGACTTAGCTAACACATGTATGTATATATGTATGTGTATATTTGTATGTACATTGTAATAAATCTAGCCGCTTTTAGAAAAACGAAGTCATTGTAACGCAAATTCCAAAAATAATAATAGTACAAAATGTTGATAGTGCCACAAATAGTCTTACGTAAAGTAATTTAAAAAAAAAAAAAATTTTTTTAGAACTATGCTCTTTTCTTCAATAGTTGACGAATAGCCCCTTAGTCGTCCGTGAACTAAAAAAAAACTGTAAAAGTATTTTAGAAGTCTTCAAGAGACAAAACCTCAATTGGTTTGTAATAATAGCTGAAAACTGAAACCAAAACTGTTTTTCTTGAAAATAAACCAAAATAAATAAACGTATAATTCAACCAAATCATTTCGTTCCAATTTGAATTGGTAACAATTTTATTTATATCATAGGTGTCAATATCAAACCAATATTAGTATTTATTTTGTAGATGAATAATTTATTGATTCTATCTGTTTACTTTCTTCCGTATAAAATTTGTGGGTCAGTAGAAACGTCAATATTTCCTTTCTTTACTATCACGGTTTGCCTGCGAGTGTTCGGTGAACTTTAACTTTTAAATTGACGTTGATTAATATGTTATCGCATCAAATATAATCTATATATTCATAGTATATTATTAATAATATATAATCTATACATTTATTCCTGAGCTATTCGTTCTATCGATGATGAAACACGGTAGTTTATTGTACAGTTGTTGGTATTGCGTGGTATGTACGATAGGTGGCGCGCCAATAGTTCCAATAAATTGATGGATTATATATATATATATATACTTATAGCTTAAATCACAAGTTGACGTGTTTTTTAGTTGTATATTTTTTTATAATAGTAACATAAATTTGTTTATATGAATATATGTAACTTGGTTTGTTTATTTCTTCGAGTTCAAGTTTTTTATTGTTCTTGTAGCTACTTCCGGTATGATTTTTGACTCCGTATTTTCAATGTAGGCTGCGAGTGAACTGTTTCAATATAACAGTGCATACCTTATATTTAAAAGTCCCAGCGAAGCGTAGGAATGATTCACTGGTCATTTATCAATGAATAAACAACGTGATGCATTCATATTGTTACCGCCTTCCTTAAAAGAAAATGTTTTATGCTAGCCCAAACTTACATAAATATCTTTTTTAACTCGATACATTACTGAAAATCAGAGAATAATTTCTAGACTTTCACCATTGCAGAGCTCAACGTAAAAAAATATCTTTTGGTCTATAAGCAAAAATCGTACTATAATTAGTTTTATTTCTTATTGCTTAGATGAGTGGACGAGCTCACAGTCCTCCTGGTGTTAAGTGGTTACTGAAGCCCATAGACATCTACAACGTAAATGCGCCACCCATCTTTAAGTTCTAAAGTCTCAGTATAGTTACTACGGCTGCCCCACCCTTCAAACCGAAATGCATTACTGTTTCACGGCTAAAATAGGCGGGGTGGTGGTATCTACCCGTGCTGACTCACAATAAGTCCTACCACCAGTAATTACGCAAATTATAATTTTGCGGGTTTGATTTTTATTACACGATGTTATTCCTTCACCGTGAAAGTCAATCGTGAACATTTGCTAAGTACGTAATTCATTAGAAAAATTAGTACCCGTCTGCGGGGTTCGAACACCGGTGCATCGCTACATTCGAATGCACCGGACGTCTTATCCTTTAGGCCACGACGACTTCAAATTTATTATTATTATTGATAACAGGTTGGGACTGTAAAAGCTTACAATGTGAACCAGAATGACCCGCGACGGACCTAAAACAAATACCTATCGATTCACAAAGAAACAGACCGGAATAACCAGGTGCATACGTTGACTTTATTAAGTATGAAGTTTCATTATTTTCCGTGTGTACGCAACCTGGCGTTCCGGAGTGAAGGGGTCGAGAGCACGCTCATGACAAGCCAACAATTATAACTATAGAGGCGTCATTGAACCGACATTATTGCGAAACAACGGAAACCAGTCCAGTGCCCCTTCGCCGCTCCTCCCCCGCTACACCTGTTGCGAATTTTTAAAATCCTAGATTATAGTTGACATGCGGACAGCTCGTACGCTACGTGATTCGCATGTCTGCCCGCTGAATGGTTACATCACTAAATTTCATAGTCGGCGCTCCACTCGTCAGCAATTTTTTTTTTTTAATTTTTCTGTATCACAAAAATCACAGGCACCCGTTGATAATTTACATTGTTATTAACAATCGTATTATAAATTTAATTTAAACATTAAAATAAAAAGTAAAACTCAAAAAAAAGTGTCTTATTTAGTTATGTCTGTCCGCTGAATGTTTACGTCACTAAATTTCATAGCCAGTGCTACACTCGTCAGCAATTGTTTTTTCATAAAAATCACTGGCGCCCGTTGACAATTTACATTATTATTAACAGTCGTATTATAAATTTCATTTAAACTTTAATATAAAAAGTAAAAACAAAGAGAAAAGTGTCTTATTTTGTTCCAAAAAACAATAAAAGATATAATTTATATTTAGCTTTATAAGTTTTTTTTGTGTATACTGTCAGTGTATTAAGATTCAAAATAATATAGTAGTTTAAGATTATAATTGTAAGTTACGAATCTGCTGTCGGTACTTACCAGCCGTGCTTAGCAGCGACCTATAAAGATACGTGCTCGATAGTGGTGCAGTCAGGGACAACGGCCTGGCCGCCTCATTCGCAAGAATCGCAGGTAGGCTAAGGGGTTAAAGAACTCCAGTGCACTATATCAAATACCATTGAACTCAGTCTATCTCGCTCGCTCGTTGCACCCTGCGATGCCTCGGTTGCATTCGACACCGTGCGAATCCTGTCCGATTACGCGACACGCATACGCATGCTTATCACGTTATCTACGACTATGAAACACGCAAACCGGTATGCGCACCGGCCGTTGTGCGCAACCCATGTGTTTCGGACATAGGAAAATATATAATAATAATAATAATAATTGTCATTTGTGACTCATATATGAATTGGAATATTAATTTAAACACTTTTATCTCTGAGCGTACGCCCGTTTGAATCCCATTTAGGAACACGTCATTTAGAACATCTTGTAACAATTTAGCGAATACTTTGTAATGACTGAAGTTACATAATACAAACGAGTGTTTATCAAAATAGAAACCGGAATTCCTGTAATATAAAATAAGCAAATCAAAATAATTGTTATTGTTATGTAATCGTTGTTGTACATACACACACACACAAAAAAAAAAACACAATTTAGTAAAATAAAAAGTACAAATTACTGATAATTATTTAATTTCTTATCACCGTTACTCGAAGCACACATGACACGTATGTATTCAAAAGCTATTTACGTGCAATAAAAACTATACATTTTATAACATTAAACGATGTTTTAGAAATTTAATCAGCCTGTTACGTAATCTCTAAGCTTACGCAGATCACGAGGCGGTGATCAAGTTTAACCAGTGGAAAGTTCATTGGGGTCGTCGGCCTTTGTCGGTACTTTGTCGCGCACTCGATGGAAAATCGCGTTAAATCACACGACATTTGATCGCACCGAGTAAGACCAGGAAGAAATAGAATAGATAGAGTTTCACAAGGCTACGTGCCAAGTGCTTCTAATAAGACGTTCATTAATTCTAGTTCGATGAACTAAATGCTGAAATAAACTTGAGATGGATTAACATCTGTTTCTTCAGGTGTAGCCAACGAGCTCATGGCTAGCTCGGTGGGTTATCGAACTTGAGGCATCACGACGAAGCCTCAAATAAATTGATTATCTATCCCTTGAAATCGTAACTCAAGCCTATTTCAGAACAGGTCGGTATTATGTACACATCGCCAGTAGGTAATTACGTAAAATTGTCCATATTATTTCGATTATCATATTACGTTGTTCGTCAAATCCATCGTCTTTAAGGCTGTGATGTTTATAGATGTCTTGAGCACGTCTCATCCGTACATTCAATTAACGGTGCTTTTAGGTACCACAAGCACCGGTCACCGTCCTCGTCGAACCCTTCGCTTGCGACGAAGGGCTCGGCGACTGAATTAACCCATAGGCACAGCTCACTGAGTTTCTCGCCGGGTCTTATCAGTGGGTCGCGTTTCGGATCCGGTGGTAGATTCTGCGAAGCATTGCTCTTGCTAGGGCCAGTGTTAGCAACACTCCCGGTTTGAGCCCCGTAAGCTCACCTATACGTCAAGGAGAAGCTGAAATAGCCTCTCAAGGCTCAGCATAGGTAGGAAAAAAAAATCTGTACAGGTTTCGCCCACAACGTAACATAGACTATATACATATACTCTTCAGCTGTACAAGTTTGAAATAGTAACAAACTGTATCTAAACAATTGCGACTTACTTATTTACACGAATGCTTAGAAGAAAAAAGATAAACGAAATACCTTCAATTAGTGGTATAATACTATAATAAAACACGTTATCAAACATTGTTACTTCAAAACTAAATCAATAAATTTCCATATTCTGTTCTAAGTTTAATCTATGAAATTGTGGTTGACAAAGTTGGCACAAATCTTATATCACGCATTTTTTTTCCAGAAAAAAAAAACATCTTATCGTACAAATGGTTTGAAAACGTGAATTTTTCGGTAGACAATGGCGATAAATTCAAGGAGAAATGATAACATGTCACTGAACTTGAAGTAAAAATATAATTATGTATGTATCTACTGAATTCGCGAATGTTCTAGAAATTACTCCGAAATACGAACGTTACACAACTATATAGGAATACATTATTTTCACGTCTTATTCGAAATAAACGTAATCGTAATTATCGTCTACATAATACAATGAAACGAAACCTCATTAGAACTTCAATGAGAATTGATCCTTGGAACTTATCGCACACGGTTCTTATTCCGTATCACAAAACGCGGGCGTCCCCGTGACCGCGCTGGACCATTACCCCAAATCGCTCAGTTGCTTTTCCACAGATCTTGAGCCGAGAACCAGTGCGCAGTAAACAGCCACACCTTTCTCCTCCGCTCGTGCCCCTACTACGGGCGTAGCTGCTATTCCGTAGCCGTCTACGTCTCATATTGAGAACTTTAGAATAATAAACTGAACAAGCCGTGTAAACTAAAACACTTATTTAAATTTGAACAGCCGTCATTGTCGCTTATAAAGTGACCCCAGTTGAGGCTTAGGTCCAATATTTACATGCGCTATTGAACTTTTCATGGCCCGTATATATTTCGATTCAAGTTTTTATGCGCTTTATTTTGTATATATGGTAAATAAATTCAGTACAATATATCCTCGTGCTCGGCGCGTATCGTTGAGCATTTGAAATATACTCCAATCGATATTTGAAAAATAAGTATTATTTTTAGTAATTTATAAATCAATGTCTTAAACTTACCATAAGTTTTATACAAAACTGGCGGACCCGACAGATGTTGTCCTGTAAAAAAACTTATATCTGAAAATTACAAACTTTTTGAATAAGTTGTAACAATCTGAACCATTTTGAAGAATTTGTACAATAGTTATACAATATCGAATTGTGAATCTAAAATACTCTCGAATCCACTTGTACACACATTTTTTTTAATCCAAATTATTATACCCGTTTAGGAGGAGTTCATTAGACTAACATACATACGGATAGAAGAAATATATATATTATGATATATCTGTTATATTTCAGCTGGAGGCAGCCTCAAAAGTCACTCAATCACCTTTTTTATATTTGTTTTTCCTCTGAGATTTATAATAAGGCTGAATGCTACACAATGCGTTTTGTTTTTAATACGAACGCATACTTTAAGAATAAGTGAAGTACATGATACATATTGTTATATTAGGTGGAAAGTTACACGTAGTGAGGCGCTTGTTTACAGCGATGTGCGCAGACCTTGAGATTCGACAGCGGTCAGTGGCCTGAGGCCTCGCGCAGAAAATATAATTCTCTTTACTAGCTGCCGACCTCCGTGTCTCGCTCTCCTATTACCAATTTCCAAACTAAACCCGGAAATTACACAGTAGCGAAATAAACTTGGCATTTGGCACTGCGTACTTGAAATAGATTAACATAACCTTCGAACGGATGGAAGTTTGAATAATACGAATATATTTTGAATATGTGTTATGCTAATTTAGTGGTTAATATGTCAATGTCGAACATAACCTGGTGTCGTTGCTGCGAAACTAAATGACGTGTGCTAATGTAATAACTTCATCACAGCAAGTTTTAGATTTGGTTCGTGTGTCGTGTGAAGTGTGGAGGATTTTTTCTGTGAAACAAGAAGAGACGGTTCCTGAAGTCGCATTATGAATAAACGACTGCTTTAACGTAAATGTACATACATAATAATATATTTAAAAGATTTACCAAACTTAGCGTGAATACCTAATCCTTTACAAAATTTTAATTTCGTGGCTTAATTCCGGGCTTGGTTTTCTAGTCCATAGACTTGGCTATTGAGTGTCTCGCCGTACCTTCTCAGCGGGTCGCGATTCCGATCCGGTGGTTGAATCAGTTAAGCACTGCTCTGGTTAGGGCTAGTGTTAGCAAGTTCTCTCTGGTTGAGCCTCGTGATCTTACTTACCCGTCCGCGAAGAGTTGGAATAGCTTCTTAGGCTACCAACAATTAGGTACGGGAAAAAAAACTTGCTTTTCATTTTGTACGACGCGTATTACGCCAACAAAGCAAAAAGTTTTGATTTAAATTTCTTTGGTGTTACCTAGCCAAGACTATCACGTATCTTCGTATTCACAAGAGTAACTGTAACAGGTTTCTTTTTCTTATGAAAATGTTGTTGTAAGTTTGAAACTTTCGTCTTTCTCTGTATGCCTCTTTGACTATAAAAATAAAGAAGCCTTTATTAACAAACTTAATTCATATTTAGGTACATATTATTAATGTAACTTTTCTAAGCTTTTGACATCAGCAAAGATTGTTTTGCTTTCGCATAGGTCTCCCCCAAATCCTGCCATAAGTCCCGGTCGTGGCATTTCCTCTTCCACGTAGGGCCAGCAACGGCCTTCTTTGACTATATATGACATCATAATTCCCAAACGAAAAACTGACCGATTTTATGCGTCTATTATCTGAAGGTCTATCAGAAGGTTGAATATAAATCTGTCTATGCAATTGATGAATGTGTAGGATGTTTTTACAATTTTTTATTTCGATATTCAACAAACGATTTTCACGTTGAGAATTTTGATAAAATTGAGACCTTAGTAATAATAGTAGTAGTTTGTAATGATAAGGGAAGGTAGTAAAGTAAGTAAGGCTTTTTCTGGTAAGATACTGAGATCTTAGAATTTATATCTCAAGGTGGGTGGCGCATTTACGTTGTAGATGTCCATGGGCTCCAGTAACCACTTTACACCAGGTGGGCTGTGAGATCGTCCATCCATCTAAGCAATAAAAAATAAAAAAATAAAATAAAAAAAAAGAGATAAGTTCCTCCGCCGTGAGTCGATAATCCACAATGCTGAAGGTCGTGGCCTCTCTGAATTACTTTCACGAGGATTGTGTTGCATCGGCACAGGTGTAAACACTGCATGCATATACCTGTTCATGTCTTGTAGCTACTAATTGAGGGTCTGACTAGTTCAGCCCCACTGATTGGCACATACCATAGACATCCTAGTTTTTACCGCAAAACGATTCCGTTCTAAATTCAATTTGTATTTTTGTCAATGAGCACCGATAAACCGCTTAATATCGGGTGAATTATAAACTAGTACACCCAAAAACGCACTAACCTGGAAAATTTATAATGCAACTTCCAATCAGCGCCCATTCTTATACCTATCGTTATATGTTAGTATTCAAAATAATTAAATCGTTTTAGCAATTTCTGGTGGTGTTGATTCAAGGACGTCCGGGCCCGGTTTTTGTAACCGCCGCTGCGAATGACACCAATACGACCATTGACCTCGTTCATTTAAAAAAATAACTATCGGTCGGTTAAATTTTAGATTAAATTTGTATAATTTATTTCTTTAAATAGAATCTAATATTTGGATGCCATACGGAATGATGCGATAAGTAATGATTAAATACGTATACGTTTTCATATTAAAAAGATCATTATGGGACAAAATGGTGCCCTACTAATTAAAATAGCAATTTAAAAGCGAACATGATTAGATAATTCTATATAGCACTTTGAAAAAATTCAAATATTTCAATGTTCAACCGAGTTTCATTTTTAGTGAGAGACAATTTGTTAATTTTTCGTTTGTTTGTTACAGGTGAGTCTTCAAGTTACATCTAATAAACATCGTAATCGGTAAGGTTGGCAAAGTTATATTATGTGTTCTAGTTAGAGCACAATGCGCCTAGTTGCATTGACAGTGTCAGTCACCCCGTCCTAACGGGGCTCGCCCTATGGCAGCCGCGAACTGTCATCGAGCTACGATTGTCGTGCAATTGCACTTACTTAATACAATCGAACTCCACATGCATACGTAAATGAAAATCCACATTCCATATACTCTGCATATTTCAAGGATTGAAATGGAAAAGGATAAAAATTTCCCTTTTTTTCCTACCTTAGCTGATAGCCTTGAGAGGCTATTTCAGCGTAACCTTAACTAGTAGGTGAGCTCACGGGGCTCAAACCGGAGTGATGCTAACAGTGACTCTAGCAAGAGCAGTGCTTCGCAGAATCTACCACCGGATCGGAAACGCGACCCACTGAGAAGATCCGGGAAGAAACTCAGGGGGCTGTGTCTATGAGTTAATTCACTCGTCGAGCCCTTCGTTCGCGGTTCGACGAGGACGGTCACCGCATAATTTCCCATAAGATCCTCCATGCGGCAGTCACATTCCCCGCTGAGTTATTAAACAAAACGTTATACAAGTATGTTGGGCATGTTAAAAGATTCAATTGTTCCCTGGTCAAACAACTCACAACTTCGTTAAAGATCGTTTCATAATGGCTCTTTGGTGACCGCATTTTCGACAATCTCTGTGTATATTGTTCCATTCATTTCCAAGAAAAGAAATCATTTAAATGCAACATTCAAACTATTCATCGTTTACTACCCGTGTTGACGATAACATTTTTGTTATTATTATTTTTTTGCATTAGTAAACGATGTTAATGTTAAATTATAAAATATAGAAACATTTCGGAGGATTGAATGGTATCCCGTGGATATTATATCATTAAGACGCGGAATCAAAGGGCATCTTGGCATCGGATCATCGCATAGCCCGAGCACAATACACGAACTATCTGGGAATGTCAGTTACGAACGTGTTATATAATAGGATGTTAAAAAACAAGTGATAAAAAGTTCTATCCGCGCTTTTTTTGTCACACGAAAAATTTCTATTAAACAATAATTCTCAAAGTTTTTTTGCTACCTCTATGAAAGAGTTTGATCTCGCGAACTTTAAAAAAAAAGGTGCCCTCGGCAAAAACTCGGTTTTTACCTGTTCGTGAAATCTGAGATGAAAAGAAAGGGTAGGTTGAATTAGATTTTTTAGTAAATCGAAGAATTCGTATCTCTTTTAAACCAAAATAACGAAACTTTTAAACCTTGAATTTCAATTGAAGGAAGCCGCTTCCGCCTGCTTACATTTATCCCCCGATACTTAGTGCCCTTTGCAGGGCCACCGAACGATGTAGGTCATGACAAGGCTAAATGTTCGACCCACGATATATTGTTATTTATAGTTTATAGTTGTAATTTGCATAATAAATAAACACTTTGGTAAAACGAATCGAACAAGGCACGACAAAAAAAAAACAATTCTGAAAATAACAATTGAAGAACAATTCGACGTCATTATCCCTTTCCTCGTAAACACAATAAACGCATTATTAGTCGCAATTTCTCTTAACAATTTTGAACTAACAATATACTATTGTCGTTTACAATCTTGTCCCTAGAACTAATAAGTCATCACTTTCAGGTTGCACCTTTCATTATCTAATTTACATTCTTTAAGTGAATGCGTAAACAATTATGTAGCAGAATCGAATGCTCGTGCCTCTGTCCCTAACTGTGAATATGAGTATCGAAAATCTTTGACAAACATAGCTTTGCTCGTACGCTTACAATAGTTGTTATTGTGAGTAGGTAGGTATAGCGAAAGAGCTGCGGTGGCCAGAGCTTGGTGCACCGTTACACGCACCCGGTGAGTTGATTGCACGGACGCGCGGTCGCCGACACCGTCGGCACTGACCCACCGTCTCAATTTATACACAAGTACTAAATGTTACAGTATATATTCTACATACTATATATACCGCATAACTATTCGCGTTAAATATATAGTTTATAATCGTCGTGTTGTAAAGGATAAGACGACCGGTGCATTCGTGTTGAGCGATGCACCGGTGTTCGAATCCCAGGCTTGTACCAATTTTTGTAATGAAATACGTACTTAACAAACGTTCACGATTGACTTCCACGGTGAAAGAATAACATTGTGTAATAAAAATTAAATCCGCAAAATTATAGTTTGCGTAATTACTGGTGGTAGGACCTCTTGTGAGTCTACACGGATAGTTACCACCACCCGCCTGCCTATTTCTGCCGTGAAGCAGTAATGCGTTTCGGTTTGAAGGGTAGAGCAGCCGTTGTAACTATACTGAGACCTTAGAACTCATATCTCAAGGTGGGTGGCGGCATTTACATTGTAGATGTCTATGGGCTCCAGTAACCACCTAACACCAGGTGATCTGTGAGCTCGTCCACCCATCTATGCGATAAAAAATAAATAAATAAAAAGTTCGAGAATTAAACGGGCATATGTGAGGCACACGCCAACATATGCGAATGGCCAAACACAATACCGAAGCACGACCACATCATAAAAACTTTCTACCGAAACCGAAAACTGTATGATTCTCTTTATGATTCTCTTTTTATGAATGCAATTTTTGATAATGACAAGGTGCAGTCTCGTGCCGCGTTTCACTGCCAGATGGTAGACGAGGAAGTCATCGCACAAAGCATTCGACTTACAAATTACAGGACCGCCAGTAAACGAAAGCGGACTGGCTTTTTAATATTATCTGTATAAAGTTTGACAGACACTTTATAACATACTTCCTAGTACATACTTCTAAGAGCCTAAACACCTACGTAATAGTTGAACGACTGATTTATTGTTTTTTTTTTTTTTGTTGGCAACGAGGTTAACGTGCGCGTAGTGTTGTCTTGAATCCCGCTACTAATTAGTAGGTTTTATGCGCAGACAATAAATCGTTTTATGTCTTAATATAATTACGCGCCTATATCAATCCTGTGGCTCCGGCACTTATGAGCAGCCTACGCGAAATGCTTACAGTAAACGACTATCAGTGTAATGAACCACGAGTAATCGAAAGGACAACTGTAAAAGTAATTTATCGTACTCGTAAATAAGGATTTTATTGTGAGAATGTTAAATTGTTAAATATGCTAAAAATGTTCTCACTGGTGGTAGGACCTCTTGTGAGTCCGCACGGGTAGGTACCACCACCCCGCCTATTTCCGCCGTGAAGCAGTAATGCGTTTCGGTTCGAAGGGTGGGGCAGCCGTTGTAACTATACTGAGACCTTAGAACTTATATCTCGAGGTGGGTGGCGCATTTACGTTGTAGATGTCTATGGGCTCCAGTAACCACTTAACACCAGGTGGGCTGTGAGCTCGTACATCCATCTAAGCAATAAATAAAAAAAAGTATTGGTTTATATTCAATGATTTCATTGCTACTGTAACGAGAGCAGCGTGACTAAGTAAAGCTTGATTAGAACCGGTTCGTGCTTAAAGAAAGCTTGTTATGGGTGCACTTTCTCTGCAAACTATAGAAGCAATTGATGTTGGGTCACTTCAGATTATCATAATATTATAAATCAGTGGATTAGTTGGAGCATGAAAAATTTTTTATTCCATTTCATTATTCTATCGACCATCAATACGTATGCTATTAATCTATGGTAATTACGGAATGTATTGTGTTTAGTAAATAAAAAATAATCTATTAATTAAAATCTGAACAAAACTAAACAGATATTTTCGCTTATTACTAAAACGTCGTAACTCGTATATTTGTAGCGTATACAATTAAAAAGTACCTTTACATAGAGAAAACTCATTTAAACTTTAACATTTGAATTCAAAATAAAAAATATATATTGAAATGAGTATTGGTCAAAACACATATCTATCGTCAAATTACCGTTGTCCGAAGTGACCGCTTACGATCAAGTGAATAAACTAATTGGCTTTAAAATATATTAAATAACCTTTGTAACTTTTTTTTTGGACTATTACAAAACATATGAAAACAATTATTCGATATAAACATAAGCGACTTCAATTCGAACACACTTGTTAAATATGTATAATATTATGATCAGTACATTATGATTAATTTGATTATTGTTTAAATACCCTAGCTTAGTAGCATCTTCTAATATGTAATGTAATGTAATGTAATAGGTAGTGTAATGACCTTTTTTTCATGACTTTGTTTATTTGTTACATGCATTGAACATCGTCAATGGAATTGAGAACTTTGTGTGTGTAGGTCGCCGTAGTTGTCGAAATCGCCGCAGAGTTCGAAGTGAGACTCAAGCCACTGAATCAGCCCGCTGAGTTTCTTGCCAGATATTTTCTGTGGGTCGTGATTTCGATACGGTAGTATATCCGTTCGTAAAGGATGTCCTCTTGAGCCATTAGGCCTCCCACGGAGGCCAGGCTTTGGCCCACCAGAAATTCCTGGATCCCATATCGGAGCCTGGCTGAGTTTGATTGGTCTTTATTACAATTTGGCCGGATCTTAATGATAACAATGTCACTGGTTAATGATCGGAAGATACGAACTAACAATCTTCTCTATCAGGAATTCATTTTTCTCTACTTCTTATCTTTTATTCTCTCTTTCTTTATAAACCAGTATGGGTACCAGATGTAATTGATTAATAGTTCACACAAATATAAATTATGTTATATAATTAGCAAAGAGAATACAGGAGTCATTATACATAATAATATGTTATGATTCAACTTATGATGTCAATTATTGATGGGAATGAATTATGCATACATGTCTATGCTGACTCAACAACCGTCCAGTTCAAATGTCAAGAAATATGTTTCTGTAATTTGTGTGACTTTTCCTTTTGCTTAATAATGTTATTAGGAGCTTTAGGAATCCTTTTTTTGGTACAACTCGATCCAATCGCTCTGCAGTAACGCGTTTACTAAATTGAATCCTTTAATTTTATTTAAATAGGCTTAGTCTGTCTGTTCTTTATATTAATAAAAGTTTTCAGACTCATTTTTCAAAAAAGTTTGTTGAAGTTCGGAAACATGGTATAAAATTCAATTTGTACCATCAAACTATATTTGGTCCGCTGTGAACGAGGGGTAGGTACGCCCTGATAGGCTTTTCGTGTCGCTGGGTATAAGCACTACTTTATTAGAATTTATTAATTATTAATATAAACATGTTCTTATATAATAAACAAAATCATATCGGTTTTGGATATTACTGCCTTATTACAATACTGTATTTTTGTGCAATCGTAGCCCCTAATATCAGTGCAGCTACCGATTTTCAATATCTAAGAGCTGTCAGCTTATCTATTTAACTAAGATAGTAAAAATTTTTAGTCAAAACCTTCCTTAAAAACCTAAGCTAGTCAAGTTTAATTTCCGATAAAATAAGTTTTGGTTCAAATTAATTTCGACAACGAAAATTATTTTTCGTGATGTTTCAGAAATATTTATGGTCAAAGTGATAACAAAAAAAAACATTCACTTGAAAATTAGTTTGACGATTGTTCGTCCAAAAAAAAAAAAAACTATACGAGAGCTTAAATAAAATCGAGGGGAATCATTTGCGTCGCAAACAACGACGACGGGGTCAGTAGACTCGGGTGCACAACTGCCGAAATTATCGCGAGCCGGTACACGCGTCGCGCGGCCAACGAACGCGCCAAGGCCGCACACTGCCTCCCGCCGCCACGTTTGCACAGCTTCTACACCAGCCACACGGATAATCACCTATATCATCATCAATATCCAATATCAACGCCGGTGAATTGATAAAAGAAATTCTTATCACGTAAAACTTTTACAGATAAATCTAAATCGAAAAGAAAAAGGGACCAGTCGATGTTATGATATGATTATACATTATTGATTTTATACGAAATTTATTAACTACATCGCCCCACGAAAGCATTAAAAGTGTACAATTTCCAAAAATATTCGAAATTGAGTTAATATGCGTAAACATTTGGTATCACCAGTATTTTTCTTTATACTGTCAAAAGAGCGTAGTTTAGTTTTAGTTTACCTATGTTTCGACTACTATTAACAGACATTTGACAGATAATGTAACTGGTAAAAAATAAAATTTGCAAATATGATAAAAATATTACATGTTAAACCTTTAAAACACTCTCCTGTAAAATTAGTAACTTTTGAGATTATACATTTTTAATGCGAGGAGACGAAATGATATGGAAATCGGACGTCTATGATAAAACAACCATAATTTTAATATGGCTTAAGTAACGTTATGGAATCGACGGAGCGCCGTGACGAGTGTAGGCGAGAGGAGAGGTGCTGGGTGGCGGAAGCGTAGCAGGCGAGGCAGCGCGGGGCAGGTGGTAGCGTCAACGCGCGGCCGTGAACTTTCTTCGGACACGTTTCAGGAGCGAATACTGCGCAATATTCCGGCTTATCTCGAGCCAATGAACCTCACTCCCTCGAACCAATTATCGCTACGTATTTTAAGGTCACGTGAAATTTCACGCAGCTCTAACCCATTGAAACGGATTATCGGTTGATGATCGAGTCTTTGCGAGAATTTCGCAAAAAGATTTGGAATTCGACTAATGAAAACTAAATTTAAATAAAAGACTGTTGTTTGTGGTTCGCTTGGTTTTCCGTTTGATATATTCATCAAAATGTATTTAGTTCAAATTGTTAGTCGAATTCGTAAATAAGAATGTATTGTCTAAACAGGACGTAGAATATAATGTTATTCAACTTGAATTTGTCCCCATTAAAGTAAATAAATTCAAAGGCAGCATGTTTTTCTACATTGAATTCAAGGCGTGTTATTTTTTCGAAGCTCAAGCTAATATTAATGACGGAACTATATTGACCGTATGATTTCATGGTGTTGATCTTTGGGAGATGGAACCAATAGCCAAACAAGACTTCGACTGACTTTAAATCTTTTATTCTCTTTTACGTGAGCTATCGGCCTGCCTGGTTTTAAATGGTTCCAGAAGCCTGTAGGCATCACAAAGCGAATGTCTCACTGGTCGAGACATAGTGTTCGGCAGCGCTAAGATAGGAACTAATGAGGAATATGGATGATTATACCAACCCCTATCTCACAAGACGAGAAAAGGTTAAAGAATTTGAGTACAAAAACAAATGTACTACGGGTGAAGGCTGAAAAACAACAGACATAACATACTATCAGATCCTCTAGTTACTGATGACGCAAATCCCCAGATTTCCATAAACTACAATAAAATATAAAACAAGGAAACCCTCGACCTGTTTCCTCATACTTATATGCAGTTTTGTTGTTAATGTAATTACGAACGCAATGCAATAATGTGTTGCGCTGGCGCTAATTACAATTAACGTTATACAACTGCACAGCCAGAGACGAATTGAAAGAATGACCGGCAATGCTGATGATGTTCATGTGCGACAGCGACCACTTACCACCTGCTGGGCCGTTAACTCGTCTACTTTCGATATCGATAAAAACTCTTAATGCATCGAGAACACGCGAATCTCCTTCACGCCGATACATCGCTTTCTGTAACACGCGATTAACATTTTCGAACCAATTCAATGCTATGCTCTAATAAGCAAAGACTTTACGTTTCACAGATTTATCGCTTTATTAATCCAAATGGCAAACGAAATTCTTACAAGATAGTCGCGTCGAAGTGTCTATCTGTATGTCACGGCAGCTCGGAGATTATATACACGACTAACTAATTTGTCGTAGTTAAATTAAGTGCTAGATGACACTAAAATTCGACTGTACGCAAGCATTTGAGCTTTTTTTTTTATTGCTTAGATGGGTGGACGAGCCCACCTGGTGTTAAGTGGTTACTGGAGCCCATAGACATCCACAACGTAAATGCGCCACCCACCTTGAGATACAAGTTCTAAGGTCTCAAGTATAGTTACAACGGCTGCCCCACCCTTCAAACCGAAACGCATTACTGCTTCAAGGCAGAAATAGGCAGGGTGGTGGTACCCACCCGCGCGGACTCACAAGAGGTCCTACCACCAGTAAGAAAGTAAGAGCTATTTGTTAGAGATTTTTTTTATTATAAAGAGTTCAGTAGACGAGTTTTTCTTTAGTTCAATATTTGCGAGACCACCGTTCCTAAAGTCGTAAAAAAATGAGGTCTTCATTTTTTCTATAAGCAGGAAAATTTTGAGCTTATAGTGCTATCATCATTAACAGCCTACTTTAGTTCACTGTTGGACATAGGTACTCCCAATTTATATACTGTTTTTTGAGGTATATAATACGGTGACGCGATCACGCGTCTAAAATTAAACAAACCTCTTATTAACTGTGTATTTTAACAGTGAACATTAATCTTATTTACGGGACCCTACTTTTACGTTGCCCCGCATGCACTTGACGATTTTATTACCATAGTTTTACGTATACTGCCTCTCTTGTGTTAAGCGAATACCGACGTTATGGAACCATGGTCGAAGTCTCCATTTCGCATAACGGATAACCTACCCTTCCCATGATTGTTTCGCGGCATTGCTTTGTTTTGTAAAAAAAAACTTGCCTTGCTTCAATGTCCTATGTTATTACTTTTCGAAGGTTGTCGTCCTCATCAGAGCAGGAAGTCTAGTCACCGATTTTTTAAATATCAAGGCGATACGGCCAAATGGCAAAGAAAGGTACCCCTTGTCGACTCCGTATATATCTTTGACTGATTTGAATTCAAACTAATAAATATGCAGTGACTTCCTTTAATAGTCAAACCAACTTAATCTAGTATCAACTCTTTCAGCATATTACGAACAATACTACATAGTTAACAAAGCATGACTTGAAGTGCGGGTAATGTTTTAAAATCATGCTTAACATCCACAGACTAGGTTAGCAGAATATTTCCTAGTGCCACATCACCTTGGGTCTGACATTGTTACTAATTCAGCACAGTTTGACATTGACATGTTCCGATATTCAAACAAGGAAGTTTTACTAATTCACGTGACGGGGTCGTTCACGATTTAAACAATTTTGATACTCAAATCTTTCATGGACACGTACAAGATCAAAGGTATTTCCTAAATATTGTTTGAGTGATTTTGGTCACGACTAATGACTGTCAGAGCATCGTAAAGAGAATATAATATTAATGAGTTATATCGTTGTAAGTATTGAGTCACGTCGGGGTCATTGTAGCTTTTCGTTCGTTAATACAACTTTTTGCCAAGCTCCGAAGGCCAAATGTCGTCATGTTATTTTCCGAGCGACGTAAATTATCTTGTTTCGTGGAACTGAATATTTATAAATATTTTTTTCTTTGCGCCATAATAGCGTTAATGTTGTCGAAGAGATTAGAAATTTAGTATTGTCTTTGTTTATGTATATTTAATTTGTTACGATATTTAGGCCGTTAATGTATAATTAATTGGTCGCGATCTACTTCAATTTCTTTATTTTAATTTTTTATGTTCAGAACATAGTCTCTATACAAAATATTTATAATGTTTCTTTCTATTTCGCCTCCATGACGAATATCAAATTAAATAGGGTAAACTACGCAGTAATTGATGCCTTTACATTGTATAACAATCCTTGGTATTTAAGGTTAATTATTATTACAGTAAATACTTGGCAGCAAGACGCCGGATAAGTTCGGTTCAAGATGTTCTTCTTATATTTAAACTAAAAATTATTTTTCTGCATTATTTAATATTATATTAATTTTGGTTAGTAAAATAAAAAAAACTACCTAACACCTAACGTGTTAGTCATACGGAACTACATACTCAACACCATATTTATGTGTAAGTCAACTTGCTTATCAACGGTGAAATGGCTATAAATGTGCGGCTTACCCTACAACTGCGTGTTACCTGTGAACCATATTTGCGAGTGCCAAAGCGGGGCCCCAAGCGCTCGCCGCTTTGAGCTATTAATTGAGCGCACCCGCGGCTCGACCTTGGCCTTGCTACGGGTTGCCGAATCAGTCGAGGTCGTCCATGATTGAAAACGTCCGGATCACACGTCTGTTTGTCGTATTCGCTACTTGTTTCAACCGTTTCGACCTACTTACTCATCATATAGTATCGAAATATAAATCAACTTCAATTAAGTCCTTCTTATGAATATGGTTCGCGGAACTCATAAGGAAGCAGACACATGATTCTGAGAATAGAAGCTTAAAAAAAAAACTGCACGTTTCGTCTGTAAGTTATAACCGAAACTGTATTTAGCAAATCACACACACAAACACACCATAAAACTTATTACTGCAAATACGATTTTTAACACATCGTAAATATCATAGATATATATGAAAATCGTACTGTTATAAACGCGAAAGTTTGTAAGAATGTATGGATGTACGTTTGTTACTCTTTCACGCGAAAACTACTGAATGGATTTTTATGAAACTTCACAGTAATATAGCTTACACATCAAAATAACACATAGGCTATAATTTATAAAGATATAGTGTGAATTACCCAAAATATAGCGGTAAGTGTCAAGTAAATAAGAAAAAAAATGCCATCTGCGAGCTATTCTGGCGTGCGCCGCAAAAACCGTTGGAGTTACACGTATATAATATATAATGGAAATGTATATCTTAAATAATCCTACAAAAAAGTTCGCGACAGCATATATCTATCTTTTATGTAAGCGATTATCGCCAAAATAGTGAACTAAAAATACATTAAAAAATGGCAATTAATTTCTAACACACATATGGTAATAACAAATTGATTCTTATATCAAAATAAATACTTTTATCGCATCTGGTATTTAAAATAGATAAACTTTGTCTTTTACACTACACCATTTGGACAAATATTTGAATAGTTATGACTATAAATAACCGAGTGGGCGATATTATGAAAGATGAAGATAGAAAATTCAATAAGATCAATAGTGAATTACAGTTCCCGAAGCGAAACGAGGGCGGGTTGACAGTAATAAATAAATTTCTTATAAAATACGAATGCATCATTGTGGTAATTTGAATTTTTTACTGCCATACAATTCTATATGAATAAATGAAGTTCACGGTGTATCTAGTTTATGTGGTTATAGAAGTCCAAAGACACCACGAACGTATTTGCCGCTATCCATCTTGATACATGTCCTCAGTCTCCATTGCACCATGCTGCATGACTACTTCCAAACATGCGAACCGTAGCAACTACCAGCGCCAACTAGAAATACTTTGTGAAAGTATTTTCTGAGTCCGCACGAGTAGGTAACACCACCCCGCCTATTTCTGCCGTGAAGCAGTAATGCGTTTCGGTTTGAAGGGCGGGGCAGCCGTTGTAACTATACTGAAACCTTAGAACTTATATCACAAAGTGGGTGGCGCATTTACGTTGTGGATGTCTATGGGCTCCAGTAACCACTTATCACCAAGTGGGCTGTGAGCTCGTCCACCCATCTAAGCAATAAAAAAAATTAAAAAACTTCTCAGTAACAATACGGATAATACAGAATCGTTTCTTTTTTGTATTCAAAAACTTCGTAATACAGTATCGAGATGATAGTCCCTCATGTAGTTTAATTGACACTGTAAAACCTTATCAGTATGAACGTAAATATATTTATGTAGTGTAACATAGACATGAACAAAGTAAACAAAGAATGTAGCATTTTAGCAATGTTTATTTTATCCTAAACTCTTTTGGCACTATTGTGAGCGCGACGGGTAAGTACCACAACCATGTCCATTTCTGCCGTGAAGTAGTGATAGGTTTGGGTTTGAAGGGTGCGGCAGCCGTTGTACTATACAAACTGAGATTTGGAACTTAGACTTATTGATGTCTATGGGCTCCAGTAACTAAACAGCAGGTTGGCCATAAGTTTGATCACCCATCTAAGCAATAAAAAAAGTATTTTGCATTGTATGTGCGAAAACATACCAAAGATACGACGCATTAAATAAAAAAAGAACTAAGTATGTCAGATTTTACATGTAATAAACAAAAAATAAGTTTATTAGTTCACATTAAGAATTGATTGAATGTATGTAGTCCGTCGTGTTCGCTGCCATTCCAACTTGTCTGGGGTAATTGACTCCTACTGACCTCGCCGCTCCGAAAAAACTCAGCTCATGTTAGCTAGAACTATTTATTCTCTTTTTATTATCGCTTTAAGAACAGCGCAACTGCGCAAACACTGGGAACGTTGACACCTACCATTGTTTTGTTTAAACGTCGGCATATTAATTTAAAGACGGTTTCGAATTAAATTCGGTCAAACGTTTCTTGTTTCTTACATACTCGCCACACAGTGTCAAGTTGAAAAGTTATTAAACTTTTTTTTCCTACCTTATCTGATAGCCTTGAGAGGCTATATCAGCGTAACCTTAACTAGTAGGTGAGCTCACGGGGCTCAAACCTGACGATGTTGATAACACGAACTCTATAGCAAGAGCCGTGCTTCGCAGAATCTACCACCGGATCGGAAACGCGACCCACTGAGAAGATCCGGCGAGAAACTCAGTGGACTGTGTCTGAGGGTTAATTTACTCGTCGAGCCCTTCGTCGCAATCGACGGGTTCGACGAGAACGATGACCGGAGTTATCAACCACTGCACATTTGGTACATAATTACTTATCTTAATTTTCGCGACTCGAATGAAGTTCTAAAGCCACGCGTTCGAGTTCAAGCTTAACCACTAACTGACCTTGACTCTTTATGAGAACGGAGAGACCGCGTCAACAAATTCTTTCATGACATCCGATACACAATGACCACACCAATAAATCAACATCGCTCATTGGACGTCTATTTAGTACCCACAGTTTGTTTGAATATGACTTTGTTATTGAAATCACTTGGGGTTCCCACTCACACCTGTAAAAAGAATATAATGGTGTCGAGCTCTTCAATGCCCCTTCGTTAAATGGATCCTTGACCGCATTCTGTAAACTGGAAAGTTTCTACGCTAATTTATGAGTGGCCGAATGGATGTGGAGTTAATAAATGCGTTGTCCCGTTTGCCCGGCACGCTTAGTCCATTGTGCCCGTGTCCTTCGAAACTGGGAAGGTCGCCCGGACCCAATTCTGTTGTATTTATCGAAATATCACTGTTCAAAACTGACCGCCTTTATCGTTGGTCACGCGTATGTATTGTGTACTTATCGTGTCAAAATTTCTGTCATTATTTTATGTGTTTAAACATAGCTTTGATCTAATCATGCTTCTGTTGTAGATTATAATCCGGATTGTAGAGATCCGGATGCGTAAAAAATCGAAACCATTAAATTGCAAACAATATGGCATAAGGTCTACTTTTTTATGGTGGTAAAAAATGCGTCCGATCAATCGAGATCATCAAAAGTGAATCGACCTCATTGGGTGTGGTCACAGTGAACAATACAAACTGTACATGTGGCTACCGCCTGACGATATCCACTTCAAAGCTTGTAGTTTAATATGCTAAGCCTGTAATGAACCCTACGTTTTGCTGTTAAAAGTCAAATTCGTTTGAAATTTTTAGTTGATTCCGAAATTTGATATTCGCACCCTGGTATTAAAGTAAGGGCAACGGAAGGAACTAAAAAACTGGGTTCCTATTCACTTTCACGTTTTTAATCGTTACACGCACATGTCGCCAATACTTTATTATGTTTGTAATGGTTTTAAATTATTATTATGTGATGCTTGGTATTACTTTGGCTTCACTAAATGTTATTGAAACAATCTTTCTGAATATTGCTAAAACACACTTTAAATTAATCAGGAACTAGAAACATCTCCAACATTGAATTTCATATGTGATTTAAATCAATAATTAATAAAAAATCCTGATTCCTGAACGTATATTAAGTTTTATTTAGTTTCGTTTTTAAATCCAAACACAAAAGATTACCCTTCTCTATTATATTTTTTGCCATGTGCTTTGGTCAATGAAAAAAACCTATTGCATTTGCACGTGGGAGGATATTTGCGAAACCTTTTTAAAAAAGCATCCTTTGTGCAAAAGGGAAAGTATTGAAGCGAAATAATTGAAGGAAAAAAATGTAAATAGAACAGTGTGTGAACACCTTCTCATCACATGCCGTATAACCCTTTATAGCAACTGGTATACATATATGTATGTATGTATATAATTCTTTCGAAAAAACATAAGCGAGCCAAATTTTTGCAGCTGTAGCAAATTAAAGTTAAAAAAGTTTCTCTTACAGATAAAAACTCCATAATCTTTCGAAAAATGATTCTCGAATCCGACGAACGTCAGTTAATAGATTAAATCACAGAATTAGACTAGCAATTTTACTGATAAAGTCTCTTAAATCGGGTTATTCTGCGTAATGTTATGTTTAAAACAAAATCCACACAGACTATTGACGGATAAATGATTATATTAAAAAAGGAAAATATTTTTAAAATTTATTTAACAATTACTATAATAATGCCCGATTTTATTTTAGAAATTCAGCCCAATAGCAGTAATTTCTAAAATGCTTATGTGTTATTCTATATATGTTGCTTAGCTTCGGAATCGGTTTTTGCTTGCTGACTTGACTTCAACATTGAACCCAGGGTAAATTGTAAAGAAACAGTAAAGTAATTCAGGTTGATTGTCCACCATTCACCAGTGTGGATCCACAATCGTGTCTGTTTAAACCAAGTACTAAACAAGTGATGAACGATTCCAAGATAAACTTGTAGCTTTGCCAAAAAGGACAACAACAAAACAGTTAATAAATAATAAACAAAAAGTTTAATCAACGATGACAAAATATCGTAAAAAAAACTTGCCTGTTACGAAATAAAAAAATGTGTTCTATAATTTATTATATCTGCGCAATAAGAGGCAAGCGGATTAACTTTTGAAAAACATGTATTTAGTAGAGTGACGGCGAAGAACGATCCAGTGGTAGATTCAGCGAAGCGCTGCTCTTGTTAGGGCCAGTGTTAGAAATTATCTTAGGTTGAGCCCGTGAGCTCACCTACCGGTCTGTGAGAGTACTTGGAATAGCCCATTACTGTGGCTAGCTACCATTAGGTACGAAGATTTGGGAAAGTCTAAATTGTTCGAGAGTTTGTTTAGTTGAAAATTTAAGGTTTAATTGTATTTTTGACGGGTATTAAAGCGGAGCGCTTGCGCGGGCCGGTGGCCTTGACCGGCCTGCGCCAAAATTTCCAGGTCGTTCACCCATCGCGACGCCCACCGTCACTCGTTTTATCTCGCATAAATAATAGCTCCACGCACGCAACAATACGCTCTACGATACCTATGCAGTGAGTCGACTGTACCAAGACACGATTCGAGGTGATGATGTTATATAAAATCGTGTTTGTGTACCTATTGTTAAAGAAACTTGTTTATCAATAACAAGTAGGTAAGTAACGACGTAATATGCGAAGTTACATTATGTGTTATTATGAACGGCGTCACTGAATTAGGTTGTTCGCAGACCCATAATACTAATCTTTAAAATAAGCCGTGGTTACATCAAGACAATGAGGCTTATATTATTCGACTGTAACAACGATGGGTAATGTTTTCGTCTTTATAAATTTAAATGTTATTAAAAGACTCACAGTACATACTTAGTAATCATTAGGGAATAAATAGACAATAAAGATCATAATTGTATGTTTGAAGGGATAATGAATGAGTTCCGGAAGTATGTATGTGCTAGGAGGGAAACAGGCAAGCGGGCCGGGACGGCAGCGGGTCAGTCCGTCACGCGGCGACCTACACAGTGCTCGCCATCCGTCGGCTTGATTTCGTGTTCAAGTTCACTCGCGTTCCATCACCAAAAATATTTTCGTGGTGTGACGCAACCGGCAGTGGGCTACGTCCCACTCGAACGCTCGGGCGGACTCTCAGTCGGTGCCGCTCTCGCGCGACCTTGGCCGCGGTGAGCCGCAAGGTTCGGGTCTTCGAACTCTCGGGAGCTCGCGGGCCGCGGGGAACGGAGTCATCAGTCCTCCTCCAATCGCTCGCCGTGTACGTCTGCGTATGCTCCTGATTGGCTCGCATACAGCGCGGCAATGACCTCGGAGACCGGAGTTTGAAACGCGCTGATCCTCGCTTCGAAGCGCACAGCGCTGAGTTTCGACGGTCCGTAGAGACGAAATTCGTTTGACGTGCTCAACTCCGTTTACCAAGCGATTGTATCGCACGAAGAGCTGATCTTTTTGCAGACTTTCACTCTTAAGGCGTTATTCCCGCGGCTACGAGCAAGAGCGCGCGCGACAATCCGCTCAGTCCGTCGGTCGAGCTTGAGTGAGACGCACGCGGCTCGTGCAGTGGCAGTGTTGCGAGACAAGCGACCTTCATCCCTTGTGACGTGCCGGCGCGCTTCGGCTCATGCACTCCTGTGCTATATTCAGTGATCAGCGCACAGGACGATATATGTCAGCGGGCTTTCATGTGGTGTACGTGCAGTGCAGTGCGGGGGAGGACTAATATATAGCATCGAGCATTGTTGTTAAAAATACTCTAGTGATGTCTCCGGATAGTAGCTACGGGCGCTACGATGTGCCTACGTCCGTCGACCACTCTTTGATGAGTTCGATGCACAAGGAACGTGAACCTGAATTGCATATAGGTAAAGATTTCAACGACCTCAAATTTCCTCCCCTATTGTGTACTATCCATTACAGTCAGAGCATGGAATTGCATGAAAATATTTGCAAATATTTTTTTCGTTATAAATGTTTTTAATTGTTCGATATCCATTTTCTTGTCCCACTAAAATTAGTGCAACGATATAATTAAATTTACTTTTTTTTCTCTCGTTATATGACCATGTTTATCATTTATATAAAAATATCTAGTGGCGTATAAATGAAATATGATTCATTAAATTTACTCTTCAGAAGTTTGTTTTTTTAATTCCGAAATTTTTGAAGTATAAAAAAAATATGGAAGTAAAAAAATGCTTTCACTGCAATGTTTTTTTTTTTAATCATTTGTATCCACGATCAATATAATTTATTATTGAAATGATTAATGATCTAAGTAAAAGAGTTCATAGCGATTAAAGGGTACGTAGCACATAGCTTACAAAATAAATTTAATTTGTACGTGAAAGATAAAGCCGTTGCAGAACGAATACTTGATTGATGGATAGTTGAACATTACCGTGCGAAAGGGCTTCTCCTCAAACGATTAACAGCATTGTGCAAATACGTAATGAACCCCGTGAAATAACTACACAATACGCCGTCCAAACTTTCATATGAAGCGAAACTACAGGGAGTCCTTATCGATTCAACATCGATCCTTAATGATGCTCATCGATTCACGTACAATAATTCAAATAATTTTAATACCGTTAACTCTCATAGAAGTTAACACGTCGCTGTTTACTTTTTTTTTAACGCGCCAGCAATGGAAATTGCGTAACAGTGTAAGAAAATAACAATGTAAACATCCACTACTAGTTGAATGCGGAGAACGGGTTCCACGTGGCCGCATCTGCTTGCTGTCTCACTACACCACTTTTACTTTTCTCTCAATGCCCGCACTACATGAGTTTGTTCACTCCAACGTGCGTCTCGCGTTCTTGCGTGCAGTCGAAGCGGTGGATGCGCCCAAAACTACACAGCACAATAATGGTGTATCATTCAAAATCATTAAATACGTGATAGTCAAATGTATACAAAATTAAAACCGTTTACATTTAGCCTTGAGTTTTTACAATTGCATTTGCGTTTATACAGAAAATACGTGTTCCCGATGAGGAAACTTCACGTCGAACGTGATGGTAAACGTTTTCGCGGGCTGACTATTTACAAACAATGATCACCGTGACACAGATCCCGAACGCGCGTTTCCATCGGGCTGGTTCTCGGCGCGGTCGACCGACGCCGTCGCGTTACGTCGACGAGACTTTCTCGCTCACTTTCCTCGCCATTTAATTGACGTAACTAACGAGCGACTCTCACACCGAACGCAGCTCAGAAAAACGCGCGTGTTGCATCACACGAGGAGAAATGATTGCACGCCACTATTTCTATTGCAACTGCACTAGTTACGTCGCTTTCCCTGTTCCATTGTGCTCACCGCCTTCGCGTCGCGTCAGCGTTCACGCACACGAAAGCGTCGCCCGAGATGAGACCGTATACATTCGAGGGCCATCACATACCGCCGCTGGAAAAGAAAGTAACGCTGTAGAAAGCGACTGCTTCGATCGTCGACCCGAGCGAGTGGTGCTCGCCAGAAATAGAAAGTTCCCTCCTATCGCCCGGTGAGTTAGCTCCCTTAACAAATAAACAAACGACTGGACGAGGAAAGCGAGAGTTGCCGGGGACGCCACCCGAACCAGTTTCCTTGGCGAGCCGAATAGTCCGTAAAACGATTCTATCACAACGCGGGCACCTGTTGTCGCCGCAGGAACCTATTACTGACCTACAAACCAAATCGATTTAACAATTACGTCTCTCATTTTTGTTGTCAAACGATATCGTCCGATGCACTAATCATTTCATAATATAATATGTGTATTCGATAACAAATATCTTTCAATAGGTACGTCATTATTGTTTTGTTAGTCGAAAACAAATGTTAACGTAATAATAATAAAATTCTGTTCTCGTCACTTGCGAAGCGGTCAATGACTTTGCCTAACTTGTAAGTGGAGAGACTCGGCACTTTCTAAAATAGCTATTCAGTGTCACCTTGACGCATACAACATAACGCTGTTGCGTCACGTATTTCATTAGCAACTCTTTAGTTTTTGATAGAACATGGACGTAATTAAAGCAACAAATGTTCCCTAGCTAACAGCTCCATACAGAGTATCTTAGTTTAAACAATTAATGTTTATTCGATCTCAACATTTAAAACAATCATTATTCGAACTCATAATTTATTTAAATCAATCATTATTCAATCTCATACTTTTAATTCTGTGCAGTAAAATGATGTGATTTAGCAGCTGACCTAACCTAACGATTACTATAAGCATACATTCTACCTTATGTATATAAACATAGTTTGGCATTAGTGCCGCATTCAATTATTATTTTTTAGAGTAAACAATGAATAACCATAACTAAACGTATCTATATACGTATAAATAAGTAAAGACAAAACAGTTGAGTACTATTTTCTCCTCCGTTTCTCAATCGAAACTATTAATGAAATAAATAATATGAATCGTGAGGAGGCAGTTATTAAGGTCGAATTTTGATAATTAAAAGTGTTCACTTGTCACGTGTGCACTAGTTACACTAAAACAGAATGTTCCATTATTTTTTTATTTTTTTCTCAGAAATAAAATCCTAGCAGAAGTGGATGTAAACAAATCTTCGTCGGCCATTTTTTTTTGCGCGATCGGTTTGTTTCGTCCAAGGTCAAGATAAGGACGGTATCGGCGGTCACGTGTACCGCACACAATGTTTGGTACACACACGATCGCCGCCGTTAACAGCCCAGGATGTTTGGCGCGCGCTAACTTCGCCTTTACAACCCATTAAACCATGTCGATGCAAATAAACAGTTAACTAACTAGCGTATTTTATTTTGTTGCAGAATTTGACGGTACCACGGTTCTGTGCCGCGTCTGTGGCGACAAGGCCAGTGGGTTCCACTACGGCGTCCACTCCTGCGAGGGCTGCAAGGTGAATAACATACCTTTATTTATTATTATATATTTTTCTCTTTAATGTTTCTTAATGAATCGTCACGTCACCACCACTCAATATCCTCGGTTATTACTATAATAGTCAGTGTTCTTAAATAACAATTTACATTAATCGTAAATTATATTGTGTAGAAAAGATGCGGGTGTAATCTGTGTTCTAGGAAGTCTACATGCGACAATTGGGTGGTACTCTGTGTGATCGCTTAATGTAGACTCGTAGACTCGATATTCGTGATAGGTACCTGGTATTGCAGTGCCAGCAGCAAGGCCGCGACACGCGGAAGACAATCTCCGTGCATTCATCGAACAAAGCTCGACCAGCTGACCTTATTTACTTATAGAGTAGAACAGATTTCACATCGACCCTGTTAAAATCGTAAGAACAAAAAAAAAACAAAAAAAAAACGTCGTGTGAACACAGAAAATTGACCTGGTACCTGTAGT
The DNA here is from genome assembly GCF_030269925.1 of Bombyx mori. Lineage (NCBI taxonomy): Eukaryota > Metazoa > Arthropoda > Insecta > Lepidoptera > Bombycidae > Bombyx > Bombyx mori. The sequence goes on along the minus strand of NC_085116.1, from coordinate 7,855,675 downwards.
CCTTGGCGGAGCGACCATGACGCCGCGCGGTCAGCCCCTACCGCTTCGATTAATAATACCTGTTCGAAAACGATCACACGGCAGGGATACGCTGTTTTAACAGGGATTATACGAATCATGCAATAAATAAAACGATTTATAAAGATACAGTATTAAAAAAAAACAAGAACTGCATATTCTGCAGACGGAAGTGCTGTTTTGAAATTATTAGAACACACGTGCCCTGGCTTCCTGAATTAAAAGGCATTGTGACACAATATGCACGTACTTCATATTTCTTCGATCCTTATATAACAACTAACAACTTGTGTTGTAGCGTCGCTTTTTCTATTGTTTGCCGGATTTCAACGTCAAATACTTCGTTGTTTTAAAAATGAAAAAAACAAAAAAACAACGTCAAGATTTAAAAAAAGAACATACGAATGTTTTAGTCAGAGACCCATCTCGGAGTCTGGTGTCGAAACGGTACATTTTAATGCATTTTATATCAAATATAGTTTTATTTTAAACTACTAGATATAATAATATATTCGCTATAAATGGTATTTGAATTTATTTTTACTAGCGAAGAATTCATTTCGAATTCGAAGAAGTCGAATAATGAAAAAAACTTGAAAAAAAAAAGAAAGGAATTTTATCATAATTTCTTTATTAGAATATAAAACCGGCTCGGTTTATTTCGGCAGTTTTTCCAAGGATCTCTGCCTTCCTCTTCTTCTCTGTAATATCTCTGTGACCATACCGTAATAGTAATTTGCCGAGAGTACAACAACTATGAAGCCGCGAAAGCAATGTTTCTTAAACTTTAAAGAGCAGTATGTATCCATTAGTCGGATTTTATACGTATTCCTATGATTTAACGAACAACCCTCCCAGAAATTTAATACGCTACTTCAATTATATCGGGACTGTATTAACGTATCGCGATGTAGTCAGACTTACGAACAAAGGTCGTTTTCATGAACTTGTTAATAGTCTGGGTTTAATGAGGCTACACACGTTGTCAGTTTCGCATAATGCCAGCGTCCAGTCCATCGCTACGTACAAGGATATTTGGTGCATTATTCAGTAGCGCCAAAAAATTTTACAACGAACTCTACGTATTAACTCGATATTTATATTCTGTATTATCAGATGACTTCAGTTAATCAAAAATTACAATTATTATGATCGGTTGCATTTTAGAATTAAAAAATAAATTACAAAACAGATCATACAAATCGAAAGTAACATGTTGGCGCGCAACAAAAAAAAACAAAAACAGTCTATAACGCCAGCTGTTGTTATGATTATGAAACTCGCTTGCGTAGTTCAGCTATCCAGCACTAGGTGGCGCTGGTCGTGAAGAAATACTAAAGTGCTGCCGCTAACACATGCGTGGCTACAAACATAAAGCTACATGAATGAACGATAGACCGCGCTCGTAGTTTACAGGCTGAATACGAGACGCGGGGCATTCGACCGTACGCAGCGGAGTCAACGAACTCTATTCTATTACGGCGTCTTCTAATTAATTAGGTATTTAGGGAAGGATTTGATTATTAAAGGTAACTAAATCGCGGTTAATTGTTTATATAATTTCCGATGGTACGTTAATCGGTAAACTACTTCTGTAGGCATTTTCATAAAAACACATTTTTTTTTATATTTCTTTAGACAATGTATTTTTGAGGATCATGAGCGAGTGTGAAGCATTTACATCCCGAAAGTTTGGATGTTAGACAGCTTTCTGAAAAAATTCAAAACGATAATTCAACACTATTCTTTTTTTTATCAGTGATGATAACTTTTAGAGAACAGTTTGTTAACGGCAAACAAAAGTATTTTTGTTCTTTTATGTTCAATTGAGATTCCGATGTTCTGCTAATATTTATAAACAACACTTAAAGGGCTAATTAATATTCAATTTAACACTAACGCTGTAGGGCGAGTTATAATTCATTTGATTGCTAGACGAGAACACTTAGCTTTAATGGCGGCTACCATAGTAGCACATTACGTCAAAATCTCAATCATACTCATTGGAATTTCCGTACCCTTCAAATGTTTTAATACCTGCCAGTATTACCAGCAACAATTGCCAGACAACGTTGAAACTCGTGTTGCCACGACAACACAGTCCGAAAAGTTCTTTGTTCCGAGTGACCGACATATTACGATTTCCGCACGTTGTGTTGTGGGTCGCTTATTTTTTCGACACAAATTGTAGAGTGCAGGGCGCGCGGCCAACGACCTCGGCTCGCTAACCGCCGCGCCCGTCACCTCTCCTCGCCGTAAACAACTTTTACGGGCACAGAATGTACGCGCAACGTGAACGTAACCTACATTATTTTTGAACTGTCAGCTTAAAAGTTCGTTGATCCCTGTGCGGTCATATTTATTGAGAACATCGCACGCTGACTCGGCTATAGCCTTTGTGATTTCCTCTTCACGCGCGCCCGCTGAACTTGATTCGACTGATAGTTATTAAAGTTAAATTAAAATTCTTGGTTTCTCGTATGTATGTATGTGCATGCTTCAACTTTTTGTTTCGAGTTTAATGTTAACGTGAAATTAAAATGAGTTTGATATTAATGAAAATCTATGATGATACATTATGCAACAAATGTTTTTATAAAATAAATACATACTTGTAAAATGTGTATAAAATAAAGACGATCTTAAAAACTATACTCAATCATCGAAACACTCAAACAGTGCCAACAATTAGTTAAATCTTTATAAATTCATTCAAACTTTTCAAAATATAATTAACTTTTGACATTATGGATACAGAAGTACTCAACGATTTAAATTCATAAAAACTTTGTTTAACATGCTTAATTATACAAACACCATTAATTTTTACATAACAACTTTCAGTATGCTGAGTAAGTAATTACTTACTCTTGTGATTTTACTAATATATTACATTTTTACATTCTTGAGTATTGTATATTATTAAATTTTGTAAAATAAATTCCTAGTAGAAGCCACTCGACTTCATACGTAAAGTGAACTGCACAAAGGAAATTACCTAATTATAATTGTTAGCTCATTCATTGATTAAGAATTCTAACGCACAAGCGTTGCACGCGTACATCGAACGATTACAAATTACGTTCTAAGGCTTACACGTTCGTTCTAAAAATAAAATAGCGACACGTGATCAGGAAATGAATCAGGATTCCGTATGAATCAGAGGCTTAGGCGCGTTATCGAACGAACATCTGCGACCACGTAACGGACTGTTAGCCGAAGCGGGGTCAACCGGCTGCTTCCACAGAATCGACGAACTTACAAGGAAAACAGCATTACGATTAAAAAAAAAAAAAAAAATTTAAACTATTTCACAGAATAATCATCACGGACGAGCGCCGCAACGAACTATAACTTTATGATGAAAATAAATAAAAAACGCTAAATTAATTCTTAAAAGTAATTAATTATGTATGCGACTCGCAAAAATGGAGGAAAACATTACGAACACACATATCGTCTTCTCGCATTAAAACTATATAATCTCAAAACTTACTGATTTTACAGGAGAATGCTTTAAAGGTTTAACATGTGATATTTATCTGTCTTTTAAAGTAAGATAAATTTATGTATAAATTTTGTTAATAGTAGGCAAAAACTAAGTAAATTAAAAAAAAAAAAACTAAACTACGCTCTTTTGACAGTATTTATGAGAAAAATATTGGTGATACCAAATGATTCCACATATTAACTCAATTTCGAATACTTTTGCAAATTGTACATTTTTAATGCGAAAAGACGATATCTCATATCAAAAAACAGGTAGCAGGTTTTCTTGTCTGCGCGTCTTTTTCCCGGTTTCCGAAAGGACGTCTCCGCGTAAAGAGTCCGGTGCAGCGAGGTGATGCGTCAGCTTGTTTACATGAGGCTCGGCCGCGAAGCCGGTGTCGTTGGCCGCGGGACCGTTAACCGTTGCCGACCGACGAACGCGGTGTTCGCGAACCTTCCATCCTCTACAGCACTCGCAAATTACGACGAACACACAAGCGCAAGTCCAACGATAATACGAATAGTTCCGTTTTGATTTACAATACGCTCAACGATCAGTAGGTATCCAAGAGTGAACTAGCTCTTCCCTAAGTTAAAAGATAAGTGGACAAACCGAAAGAAAATGGTAGTTAATTATTTTTTCTTTTTTATTAAACAAAAAAAATCGGTAGGTAAATAATTCCAAACGTTACAAATAATAAGACGACAATAAAAAAACGCGTGTTCAAACCGTAAAAGTAATTTTAATTATAGTATTCTGCAATTATTACTTAATTAATTTACTGGTGGTAGAACGTCTTCTGAGTCCGCACGGGTAGATACCACCACCCTGCCTATCTGCCGTGCGAATGCGTTTCGGTTTGAAAGGTGAGGCAATCGTTGTACTGTTAAAACTGAGGCCTTAGAATTCATGTCGCAAAATGAGTGGCGGCATTTACGTTATAGATGTCTATGGGCTCCGGTAACCACTCAACACCAGGCGGGTCGTGAGCTCGTCCAACCCTCTAAGCAATAAAAAAACAAAACAAAAAATTAGGTCAACGTTACAGAATTACTAGTAATTAAAACATCAATTACAACACATCTCTTTTTTTTAAATCTTAACTGTCCATACAAGCTCACGGTTCACCGGCCATCCAGTGGACACCGGAGTCTATAGACAGCACATCCCAATCATGTCCTACGATGGCTATCCCGCCATCCAAATTGAAACTCACCCGATGCAATATGTTCTACTAATGAATAAAAAATTTAATTCTCGTGGAGATTCTCGAAAACGATCTGTCTTGTTTCATGTTGTTAGAAGAATTAATCGAGAAGACTTATAAAACCATAAAAGCTCGAAGGAAACAAAATGACGTTATCCAAAAAGACTTTGTTGATATCGGGGGCTGGGTTAGAAACGAGGCTACGTCGAAAAGCCTAGATTTCGAACAAGCACGACCCACTTAACAGCTCTTTGCGTGTTCCTTTTAATTCTCTTTATTACTCATTCATTCTAGGTCGAAAACTCATAGCACGGATTTGTCAGCTGAGAAAAAAAACCCGAAAACGGTAATATAATGCGTCATTATTTATTACCCGCCTCCGTGCAATGTTCTCGTCCGTGCAATCAATAAATAACACACTTACATAATAACTCTTCGACTATATCACTAGCTCTTAGCTAATCTATTGTTCTCCTTAATTATATGATAAAAAAATCTTATTTATCAATAAATGTAGGTAGTTGATTCATCACATTATCGAAATGACCTAAATTTTGTTGTACTACTTAACGTGTTTGTAAGAATTCTGCGTCCGTCGGGAACAAATAGAATATGTATATTTTTTACAATCCGAAAGAAAGTCACCGTGTTAATTATTGGTGTCGTTGAACTATGAAGATTACGGCTACTATAAATAAAATATATATTATTTTATGGAGTATGAGCGTTTCCGTGGTTTGATTCTAGAATTTTATAGGCACTATGTATTGAGCTTTAAAAACAGTTGAAGTTTTAAGTTCGTATACGACAACCTGAGGTACAAACGAGAAAGGTTTTGTTTTTGCGGAGGTCATCGACCGCTTGGCCGGTCAGTGCCCGCGCTGCGACCAATTATGGGCCACTCGCACAGCGCACAATGGATCGATGGCAACGCGAAATTGGGCCACTGACCCGAACGTTCGCGTCCCTCTCCGCTCTGTGCCGCGCACTATTGTATACTGTAACACCGTAACTACAGCCTTCTGTCTAACGTAACGATACAACGCGGTGCTTTAGAAAAACTTGAATATAGGATACAAATTGATAGGTAGGTCCAATTTGTTTGCAAATTCATTCATCAACAGTTCATCATGCTGTTTGAAAACTTCAGTAGGGCTAAGACATAATTAGGTATTTAGTGCTTACGAGAAACTTACTAGTGACCGAGTAGATTACAATGAATTAATTAGATCAATTCAGCCCCTAGAAGCGCGCGCGCGCATTGAGGTAGGCCATGACGCATGCCTCACGTCACTGGGCGTAAAGCCGGTCGACGAACTGAGCGGGCTCGTGCCCTAGCTCCCGGGCGCAGGAGGGCGCGAGGGGAGGGACAGCGGTTGTGCAATCGAGCGGTCGACGACCCGGGGTGAACGACCGTGCGCCGCGACGCCGCCGGGATGCGCCCGGCCTATATCCGGCGCACCGGTGCAGCGGCAGCAGCGCATTCTAGAGCGGCGTGGACCGTTAGGAGCGCAAAGGGGCGAGCACGCGGGGCTAGGGGGCACTCTCACTTTCTCGGTTGGGGCCGGCAAGTAGGTCGCGCGGGTAACTGCGGTGCGCGACGCAGCGCGCGCAGTCCGCTCTCAGCCGTCACTCGTGTCGGTATAGTGCGTGGGACAGCTCTCAAAGACGTGATCAGTAGCGAGGAGAGTGGTGGTGTCAGTGACGAGTGTAGTGAATGGTGCGAACCATGTCGTGTGGCGCTGAGTTGCGCGAGCGGCACTCGGTGCTAGTGAGCATGCTGGAGGCTCGCCGCGAGTCCAGTGACTCGGGCTGCTCGAGCGACGACAGCTCCGACGTCGAAAGAGACTCTACTAAATGTAGCTGTGACCCGCAGGGCTTCTTCCGGCGATCTATACAACAGAAGATACAATACCGGCCCTGCACGAAGAACCAGCAGTGTAGTATCCTCAGGATTAACAGGAATCGGTGCCAGTATTGCCGACTGAAAAAATGCATCGCCGTCGGAATGAGCAGAGATGGTGAGTTACACATACATTTTTTCCTGTTCATATCAGATTGATAAAAAAATTATAGTTTTAAAATTGTAATTTTATAATGAAATATTTTTATAACGAAATATATGACACCAATGTCTCTGATAACCCTTTTAAAACTTTCGTATTTTATCAATTTATCAGTTTCAATTCAAACCAATATGACTGTGTATTTACAAGAACCTTATATAAACAAATAATATTTCATTATAAGGATTACAAAAAAATTATATTTAAGACATATTTTTAAAAGTCGTCTAGGGTTTAGTAAGCGTTGCGCGCATACACATTAGATTGCTGCATATCCATACACAATTAGCGAGGGAAGGTCGTTTGCACGGCGAGCCAGCCCGCCAAGTGGGCCACGGTACGCGCGTGTGAGCAGATCCTATTTCTTGTGGCGAGTGCAGAGGGCCCGCGGGGAGGGCGTGCTGTGTGGGAGGTCGGTTATGCAAGCCGGGTGAGCGCGCTCTAAGCAGGTCGACGTCCGCGCGTTGCGACACACGCCAGCCTCGCCACCGCACGCGGTGAAAGCAGAGAAAGGCGCATTTCGTAAGCTCGAGAGTGAAATTTATGTTTTCACTTTCGTAATGCAGTTGATTGACCCCAAGCAACTTTCTTGTCGTTACAATCAAGATGTCATCTTGATAAAATATCAGGTTGATATCGCACAACTGTCGCGTACTTAATTTAAAGCGCGATGCAAAAATCGGAAATCAGAGATACAGTAATAAAATGTAAGTCTTCAATAATTTGCAAAATTATGGGCAATGTCATGAGACATGTTAACCGTTAATGGTGTAGCAGAGCAACAATTCTCTACATTTTTATTTTTAATGATTTTTAGTAGAGTTCTTCAGGATATTATGTTTTAGTAACAGTAAAAATATTTTTGCGATTAAAAACGAAAAAAAATCAGCAGAACCAGCAGTTTTTTTTGTAATGATTTAAAACAAAAAATGCAGCATAGAATATTTTAAATTTTCTTCATAAAGTAATTTATATCTCACGTCATTCACGATGAGGTGCAAATCTTAGCTTGCTAGTACCGCTACCCGACAACAGATGGCGCTGTGCAGTGTTTCAAAACTTGGCTAGTCCTTTGGAACTGCTTAACTCTAACTGTTCTATAGACGTGGGAAATTACTTATCGCAGTAAGAGGTCTTGGAAAGGGGTTAAAAAAAAAACAATGAAAATGTGTGATCATGAATTAGTTTTCACCTATGATTTGAATTGATTGTTCCACCGTAAACATTGTACATACTTATGTATAATAAGTTCAGACCTCGTAGCGGTTTCGTAGCCCTGCTACGAATTAACTTAGCATCTTTATTTCCTTCTGCGGTTAAATGATAATGAAAACTAAATAAAAATAAAAATGTAACGTACAATAAAATTTTATTATGCGAACGTGCAAAATCCTTGAGCTCCGGGAACTAGGAAATGAACAATTCGAGATAAATGTAAACTTTAATTAGGAAACCAGATGGCTCAACCTGAAAAGCGACTAATAAAATTGACGTGTCACGTCATATATCGGCAAGGTTGAGAGATCTGGTAGGCGGCGCGCGTGCTTGGTGGGGGCAGGGGCCTGCGTGGAGTTTATTGACGGTTCCCCCCGCTCTCGGTCCCCGCGTCAAGTTCAAGGTTGGCGAGGCGCGCGCCGCGGCGCAGTGCGAGGGAGTCCGGACCGCGCACCGGTCGTCAGCCCTCATTGCTAGCGCTATGTTATTAAGTCGTTCACCAGTTCGAGTCGAGAACGCGAGACTCTCTCACAGTGATCGCTCTGGTGTTCGCCGCTAACTACACCGCGGTGCTCAGACATTCGCTCACATTGGATTGCAACTCTATTATTCACGGATTACAGTGTTAGTGTGATTTAAAACAATATCTTAAGTGACATGTGACATTTTGCCTAGTGCTTCAATTAATATAGTCAGAATTACAGTTACCATTATTAGTGGCCATTGGCTGTGAACTTAATTTTTATTAGTAATCATAATTATACCAAACATGGGTGAAGATTTACCAATTCTCAAAGGGATCCTCAATGGTGTTGTGAAATATCACAATGCACGTATGTATCTATTTTATTTAGTAATGCTAAAAACAAATTACAACGTGAATTACAAATAAAACATTTAAATTTATTTTATTACATTTAAAAGTCATAAATAATTTTCATCGAAACGTCTAGTTGCTACAAGAACTAGAACAAACTATACGAAAGATACGATCTAGATTTAACTCGTCTACGAATTTATGAATAGCTTTGAGTGTTATTGAGAATCAAATTTATTTGATCGGATTAAATCATTGCTTACTAATAAATGATTTTCTAAAAAAAAAATATTTATTTGAAATGTAGTAAGTAATAATATGACATAGCCAATTCCGCCATTACCGAATATGAAAAATAGGAAGAACAATATCAATAAAAGTTAGCAACGAAGAAATAAATTTATTAATGCTTTATACATATACTGATATCGATATTAATAATATACAAATTGGTACTTAATAAATAGTATTATTATAATAATAAGTATTTTTTAAACTCGAATTTGGAAGAGAGGTAATCAGCGAGAGAAAAAAGCCTAAATGGATTACATTAGCCTATTGGTATAATTTAAAAAAACTTTTGAGAACCAGGTCTATTGTTTTAGTCTACAAATGCAATTGTGTATTGTAAAGTTGCGAATAAAAGGGGAAGTACAATGATCGACGAGAAACAATGGGATCTCGCATCTGGTGCGGCCCACATTGAGCAGCGAAAGTTAAGAGAAATGGCGAGAGGGCGCTCGCTCTCTGCTTTCGTTTTCAACCGTGAGCTGTGCGCATAAACACTTTCACCGAGCCTCGGGCACGAACAGCGCAAGCGGCGGGCCTGTTACGGGCGCATGTTACTTTTCGATCCGTGCTGCACCTAATACGAGAAAGTCGTCACACTTTTCAGTATGACCTCGGGCATTGTCATTCGTCATTCGAACTAGTTCACCGAATCGCGACGCGTTCAGTAAACCTCGCTCCGTTGTATAAAGGCATCAGACAGGGGTAGCTCCCTGCTGACACGACGGCCGATGACCTCTGTTCTCGCGGCGTCAGCTGCGCGTGCACATGGCTCGCTTTGTGCCTGTATGCACGCATGCTAAACGACAGCTGCAGCCCGATGTATGTTTAGTCGCGACCTTGCGCAACATCCCCTTTATTAGTCTCGGCCGCGATCAACGCACCGATCAATTGATTTTTAAAACGTCCTCTTCTTTGTAGTATAAGGATATTGTGAGATTTATGCTAAAGTGACACTATCTATTGTTGCAGCTGTGCGATTCGGTCGTGTACCCAAACGCGAGAAAGCGCGTATCCTCGCAGCGATGCAACAGTCGTCGTCGTCTCGTGCACACGAGCAAGCAGCTGCCGCTGAACTTGATGACGCTCCTCGGTTGCTGGCGCGAGTGGTGCGCGCTCATCTCGACACGTGCGAGTTCACGCGTGATCGCGTCGCTTCCATGCGAGCCAGAGCTCGCGACTGTCCCACCTACTCGCAGCCTACTCTGGTAAGTATCAAGAATAACGCATCCACAAAAAGAATACGAATTGTATATTTTGTCAAATAATAAAAGCACGAACAAAAAATAACAAAGCGTTTCTATTTGTTTTAGGCTTGCCCACTAAACCCGGCGCCAGAGCTGCAATCTGAAAAGGAATTTTCGCAACGTTTCGCCCATGTGATACGTGGCGTGATTGACTTTGCCGGCCTCATCCCTGGCTTCCAGCTGCTGACCCAAGATGACAAATTCACGCTGCTCAAAAGTGGTCTGTTCGATGCATTGTTCGTGCGACTCATCTGTATGTTTGACGCTCCTCTTAATAGTATCATCTGTCTCAATGGGCAACTGATGAAGAGAGACTCCATCCAGAGCGGTGCCAATGCAAGGTTTCTCGTTGATTCTACTTTCAAGTTTGCGGAACGTATGAATTCCATGAATTTGACGGACGCGGAAATAGGACTTTTCTGTGCTATAGTCCTCATCACTCCGGATCGGCCTGGCCTGCGAAACATAGAGCTAGTGGAAAGAATGCACTCGCGACTGAAGGCGTGCTTGCAAACTGTCATTGCACAGAACAGGCCAGAGAGACCTGGGTTTTTAAGAGAATTAATGGATACATTACCTGATTTACGCACTTTAAGCACGCTTCACACAGAAAAACTTGTTGTTTTCCGAACGGAACATAAGGAGTTATTGCGTCAACAAATGTGGAATGAAGAAGAAGGTGTTTCCTGGGCCGATTCCGTAGTGGAGGAATCAGCTCGTAGCCCCATCGGGTCTGTATCCAGCAGCGAGTCCGGGGAGGTGCCGAGTGACTGTGGCACTCCTTTACTGGCAGCAACGTTGGCCGGTCGCCGGCGACTTGACTCTCGGGGCTCTGTCGATGAAGAAGCTCTCGGCGTCGCACATCTGGCTCACAACGGACTCACCGTGACGCCCGTCCGCCCTCCTCCCCGGTATCGGAAGTTGGATTCCCCGACTGATTCGGGTATTGAATCTGGCAACGAGAAACACGAGAGGATAATCGGACCCGGGTCGGGTTGTTCTAGTCCGCGGTCGTCCTTAGAAGAGCACACCGAGGACAGACGGCCCACCGCGCCCGCCGATGACATGCCCGTGCTCAAACGTGTGCTTCAGGCTCCACCTTTGTACGGCGGAACTTCTACATTGATGGATGAAACCTACAAACCACACAAGAAATTCCGCGCTATGAGGCGCGACACCGGAGAAGCAGAGGCTCGTCCAGTGCAGCCGACGCCGTCGCCACAGCCGCTGCACCCGCACCCGGCCAGTCCGGCTCATCCGGCTCATTCGCCGCGACCACCGCGCATTTCTCTGTCATCCACGCATTCGGTGCTCGCTAAAAGTTTAATGGAGGGGCCGAGAATGACTCCTGAACAATTAAAACGTACCGATATGATCCAGCAGTACATGCGGCGAAATGAAGCTGGTTCTAGTGTGGAAGGATGTCCGCTGCGAACTGGAGGGCTGCTGACCTGCTACCGCGGTGCGTCTCCGGCTCCGCCGCCAGTGCTGGCGCTGCAGGTGGACGTGACGGACGCGCCGCTGAACCTCTCCAAGAAGTCGCCGTCGCCGCCTCGTTCGTACATGCCGCAGATGTTAGAGGCGTGAGGCCGGCCCGCGGAGCCGCGAGTCTCCGCCACCCCACCCCGACCTACTTTAAATTAAATAAACTAGATAATAGTAATCGTTCGCAGATCGTTTTAATATATTATATGTGATAATTCGTGTAGGACGTGTGCGTGCGTGGCCGGCGCCGAACGAGGAGAGCGCAATAGACTGAAAATTAACATAATTTAAGACTATATAAGTGTAATTTATAATACAATGCAGCGCCGGTCGTGGTGTGTTTGTGTGTATTGTATGTGCGTATGTGAGCGTGCTCAGTCATTTGTTTGTTAATATAATGACAGGTTGTCGAATTAAATAAAACAAATTGTAAGAATTACTCCTGCCTATTATTTACAACTACCCCTATATAAATTTATTACTAAATATAGGTAAAAACAAAAGACAGAACACAATAAGTTATATCTGAAGTCTTCATCTATGATATTTCTTATTTGACATTTACACTATTCACACTTGATAGAAAATACAGTATAGAATAAAAAAAAGTGATTTTAAAATCAAGTTTAATGTTATCCAAATAAATCATTTAATATTATCGAACTTAAATTAAAAAAGATGGTCTGAAAGTACATTTTTTCTCACATTCATCTTTTTTCGATCTACTTAATTTCAATATAAACACTGGTTCTGCGACCTGTGATCATTATGATCTCCGACACAAGAGAAACTATTTTGTGGTCTCGGATATCACAACAAACAAACAGCGCAAAAGACATAAGTCCGAATTAAATTCAAGACAAAATATTTTGGTGAAATGAAGGTATCGCAAAAAAGAACAAAAGTCTGATCAACTAAAGTGATTTAACATGAAGTATAGAGGTAAAAGACTAAAAAGTAACGATTGAAGGGCGTGGGGTCGTCGACCCAGGACGGTCGAGGGCTACGCTTTCGAACGAACGTTACCGTTTCGAAGCAGATTATTCTAGAGAATGAATAATATTTTTAAATTTATAAAAAAATATTCATTGTTTGTAAATAAAATTAGAAACGGTGAATTTTGACAAGATTTAATTAGGTTTACAAACTTTTTTTTTTCCTACCTAAGCTGAGAGCCTTGAGAGGCTATATCAGCGTAACCTTAACTAGTAGGTGAGCTCACGGGGCTCAAACCTGACGACGTTGCTAACACGAACCCTAGTAAGAGCCGTGCTTCGCAGAATCTACCACCGGATCGGAAACGCGACCCACTCAGAAAATCCGGCGAGAAACTGTGGGCTGTGTCTGAGGGTTCATATACTCGTCGAGCCCTTTGTCGCAAGTGACGGGTTTACAAACAGTTTTAAAGTCAAATCTCGAGGATGTTTCATTCCTTTTTTTTCTAAAATAAATGAACACCTAATAACATACATAGATTTAATGTTCTGTAAATTGAGATAATAGTAAATTTCACAACACTGATTCACGAATAATAGACATGAAAATTTAGGCATAGCATTAAAATATCACGAAATAATACTTTCAAATTTTTAACATTCAACAGTAATAATCATTGTCTATTATTAACTTAAATGTTTCACGTATTCAATTTTTCCTATGTAAAGACAACCGATACAGTTTATAGGTATAATAAAATAAGCATTAGAGCGGCAATTAAGGGTTTTCGAATTAAGAATTTTAACACTACAAGTCCGACTGGCGGGCTTTTGTGAGTTTTCGTGAGTTCGTTGTTCCGGGCTGTTGGCGAAGATGATATATAAATAATGTTTACACTGATTTGGTATGAGGTTTTAATATAAAAAGCGACACAATAACTAACAAAATACAAAATGAGTTGAGAATCGAACAGTTACACTAAGACTCGCAATATCTTACTGGTCGTCGTCGCGCGCGCTGAGGGCGTGTGTTTTCGCGCTCAGAGAGCTCTGTCTCAGCGGGCGGTAAGGCGGCGGCGGGGGCGGTATCGCACGTTCGGAAATTACGTTCCGTTATATCCTCCCCCTCCGAGTCACTAGAACGCCTCGTTAGTGGCTCGGCAGAAACAACAAGACGGGGCCGTCCACGCAGGCGTCGAGGCTGTACTGGAGCTGAGACCTGACCGGTTTGATTACGATACAGAAACATGAAATTTCCCTAAAACCTGCGAATTCAAATCAGTAACCTCATAGGTAGTAGGACTAACGATATTACTAATCTGGTAGGGTCCGTCACGCTTAGGCATGAACTTCTTCGTTCTACCTTTGGCGGCATCACTTAACAAGTGCGTAGAGAGAAGGACTAGATCACCTACTTGGTAACTGGGACCAGAGAACTGAATTTTGTCGGTTTGCTACTTCCTATCATCCTGATGATGTTCAGCGTAAGGCATTGGGGCTCCCCCTGGTCTGAAGACATCCTCGTTGCACTGCAGAAAAGAAGCTAGGCGGTTAACGCTCTGGAGGACACAGCATAGTTCCCTCGTCTTCTCTTAAGAAATCAGCAGCAGAACAAGGCGTGAGGTCACTAGGGTACTCGAACTCCAATGGAAAAACTCGTTCAGAACCATGGTAGCGCCATGTCGAAGTATGGAAGTCGATGGCTAAACCAGCTGCTACTAAAAAGTCTACACCCAATAATGTGTCATTATCCTGGGCGTCCGGAAATACGACAAATTCCATGGGAATAACTTTACACGGTAATAACTTCACGTCAAGTGTCGTTGTCAGCATTTGTCGTGTTTGCATTGAACCATCGGCGAGCTTAACACGCATAGAACTACGCACAAAAGGTTGATTGTGCTGTTGCAGTAGGGTGTAGAGCGAAGAACCGGCAACAGTTCGCTTGGCTGCGGTGTCGATTAAACCCCTACCTCGGATTCCTAAAATCTCTATACCTAAAATAGGTCGTCGCGCGTTGCCATTTTGCGAAGAAGTTACAGACGAAAAGGTGACAAAACTATCACAATTAAAATTTGTGGTCCCTTTAACCGGTGCACAACTTTCCAGGTTGTGTCCTGAAAAAATTTTGGTCACCCTACTTTTATTATCGAATTTCTGGTTTTGTCCTGAAAAAATCATGGTCGCCCTAGTTGGTAACGGACCACGTGATGGACACTGACGAGAACGTTTCGTTTTCCATTTATGTCTATTATTTACGACGCACTGATTAACACAAAATTCCCTAGGAGATACTGATTTCAATTCGCTAGGTACATGAGTGCGGTTAAAACACTCCCCCTGCTTAACAGGACGAGATAAGTATGTAAACAAAGGCGTATCATCGGAACGCGGCAAATTTGAAACAATTTGTTTATCAACACGTTTATGGGACGAGTTTACATTACATTTACGGGCAAAATTATTATTTACGGGGGGTGTACTTACATTATTACATGATACCAAACTTATCTGAGCAGTGTGTAGCGATGAATTAACATAATTTGGGCGCTCGGTATGAACACTACTGGATAAAAACAAGTCAGGTACAGCCCCAGTAAAAACCATAGGTAAACTTGCCAAATTACTCACCTGGGCGGACGGCTTACCAACAGCTGATGTCTCAGCGGTCGTTGTACCTCGCGATCGCGTTCGCGGTATTTGAATAAAATCGACCGCGCTAAAATTTGAACTACATTTGGAACAATTAGAACGTATGACTCCGCTCGCGCCGCAACCGTAACATTTAATATTATTTACTTTACTAACTACGTTATCGTTACTGTCATTCGCGGTTTGTTTTAATAACAATTTACGACACTGATCACGCGTATGACCGTAACTTTTACAATAAACACAGTATCGACGTTTCTCGGGTTTTTCGGCGGTCGGAGTGGCGTCGGCGTTATCGCCTGACGAACGTTGGCGCGGGGAAACTTCTACAGCGGCCGTAGGTACACGCTGCGTTGCAGGCCGCGGCGGCTCGAGTCGAGCGCGGGCGGCGGCGGCACCCTTTGATGTCTCGGCGACGGCGTTTGAAGTATGCGCTTCTTTCGTAGAATCCTCAATACTTCGTGCTTTTTGCAGGAGAACATTGAAACTGGTGATTTCCTCTCTACGAAGGCGTTTACGAATTTTATGATGCAGTAATCCGTATATCATATCAAGCTCCACTTTTTCACATAGGTCGCCTCGAGGTAGCTTCGCGAGGAGTGCTCGAGCCCTGGCGACAAACAGATCGGTTTTCTCCATAGGCTGCTGGCCGTCTGCGAATAGGTCGACATAAATTCTGTGGGGTGGGCGGCGATCACCAAAAGCACTTCGTAGATTTGAGATGACGTCTTCCCATGTAGAAACTTGATGCTTGATACCCTGCCACCAGGTAGCGGCGGTGTGTGTAAGCAACATGGAGATGCCTTTTACGGCTACGTCATCGGGAACATTGGCGGCGTCTCTGTACGATTCTATTGCGTCGATAAAACCTTCTACTGACTCGTCTGCGCGTCCGCTGAATACAGATTTGCAGCGGCTGAAGTTGTTGGCGGGCCGATGGTCGAATGTAGGAGTCGCCGACTGCCTGACGCTATCTAACAGCTCCCGGAACGCGTCTAGCTGCGTTCGTTGAAGGGTGTCGATCAGCATGGTGATGTCTTCCGGGCGGAAGCAAACACTGGCGGGCGGCGCGTCACTCGACGGCGCGTGGGGCGGCGACGCGGCTCTCGCGTCGCGCTCCTCGGAATTGGGCATCTTCTTCGGCGGCATTATTTAACGACGGTTTAGTCGGTAAAGTCAGGAAAACACAAATCGTTCATGTAGGCACAATACTTTCATATATCACTTCACAGCTAAACGTTCGGGCGCCATTTTTAACACTACAAGTCCGACTGGCGGGCTTTTGTGAGTTTTCGTGAGTTCGTTGTTCCGGGCTGTTGGCGAAGATGATATATAAATAATGTTTACACTGATTTGGTATGAGGTTTTAATATAAAAAGCGACACAATAACTAACAAAATACAAAATGAGTTGAGAATCGAACAGTTACACTAAGACTCGCAATATCTTACTGGTCGTCGTCGCGCGCGCTGAGGGCGTGTGTTTTCGCGCTCAGAGAGCTCTGTCTCAGCGGGCGGTAAGGCGGCGGCGGGGGCGGTATCGCACGTTCGGAAATTACGTTCCGTTATAGAATCTAATTAGAATTTTAGTTGGCTGCACTAGTGATGATGACAGATAAAAGTAATGTGTCAATCAATAGTTCTAGTAAATTACAAGAAAAAAAAACTACAAAAGATATTCTGGATTAAAATCCTGATTAGACAATAAAACCCGCACACGTGTTATAAAGAGATCCTAATCTACATTTTAGCACTGATATAACATTGTCACATGCTCGAAGGAATCAGTGGCCTTCCACTGGTGCGATCCGATGTGATCCCTTGATTACAACAAGGTATTAATTACATTATTGTACATAAAAAAATATATTTCACTATTAACTAATTCGAGTAAGCACATATTAATGACACTTTTTAACTTATTTCTGTGTACCTTAATAGTCTATCTCATTATGGAGGAGTAATAAGTGGATTATTCTCGTAAAAAAGACAAAATATACGCTGACTTAAAAGGCCGTCTATTAACGGCTGTATCCTACAATTACATTAATGGAATATTAGGGTAGTATGTCATTTTTTCTTCGTATTCGAATGAGTTTTCTTACAAAATATTTAAACATTGCTTCTTGGTGTGTATAAACACAACCCACTGAGTTTCTCACCGGATCTTCTCAATGGGTCCCGATTCTGATCCTGTGGTAGATTCAGCAAAGCACTGCTCTTTGTAAGTATTAAGAAGACCTCCCAGGTTTAGCGCCGTGAGCAGCTTTTATGAAATGTATTGTAATAATACATGTGAGGTATTTTTAGATTACATTTCAAGAGTAAAAAGCATCTTTCCTTTTCTTGTCAATTGTTAATAATAAATTAAGCACTTGACGATAATTTAAGTTTCTCACAATTTATTAAAATGTCAAAACTGTTCAAGACTTCTTCAACTGCTAGATTAGCATATAGAAATAAAAAAAATTATTAACTGTTTGACTATATCTTTTGAAGATATATTACGCTCTTCGAGAATATTCGATCATGGCGACGACGTATATATATATACCACTAGTGTTAAAGTATGACATTTTTGTAGATGTAAGAGGACCATTTCCAGTGTCGGAAATATAATAAACAAGGGATTATAAGTATTTTAAATGGAATTCCTGTTGACGCGGGTCGCTTTAGACGCTTATACGGGATAGACAAAGACGGCTTTTGTATTGTATCACCTTATAACGAATTTTCTTCGCGATTAAGGATTTGTTCTTACTCGAACAATAGGTAGTGTCATCACATTACAGGGTAGAGGGTTAAATGTGTCTACAGTGGCCTGGGGACGTCATTCATATAGAAAATGCACAAGAGTGGGTACAGAGAGCCTCCTTGAGAGAAAGCTTGGGAACCAAAACACCGCCATTTATCGTATATTGACGTTAACTCTGTTTTTTTTCAATTTAAAATTTAATACCTCCTTTGACCAATAAGCATTGTTTTAAGTTAAGCCATAACATTAATATTACGTTTACTACATAATATGATCTCCATGACTTTATTGCGCTTCCTTAGGCAATGAAAATCGGAATGAATGGAACGTTGCTTATATTGCATTTCTGTCAGGAGGTTTTTTATTTATTGCTTATATGGGTGGACCAGCTCACAGCCCACCTGGTGATGAGTGGTTACTGGAGCCCATTGACATCTACAACGTAAATGCGCCACCCACCTTGAGATATAAGTTCTAAGATCTCAAATATTAGTTACATGTACAATACAATGTAACTAAGGAGATTTTCCACAGTTTCAAACTCGTTTCATCCCTTTAGGACGGCTTATAAAATGGCCCCTATTGTTTCGCTGCCCATGCGGGTTTATACCATTTTTCTAATGAAATACGTACTCAACAAATTCTCACGATTGACATCCCCGGTGAAGGAATAACATCGTGTAATAAAAATCAAACCCGCAAAATTATAATTTGCGTAATTACTAGTGGCAGGACCTCTTGTGAGTCCGCACGGGTAGGTACCACCACCCTGCCTATTTCTGCCGTGAAGCAAGTAATGCGTTTCGGTTTGAAGGGCGGGGCAGTCGTTGTAACTATACTGAGACCTTAGAGCTGATATCTCAAGGTGGGTGGCGCATTTACGTCGTAGATGTCTATGGGCTCCAGTAATCACTTAACACCAAGTGGGCTGTGAGCTCGTCCACCCATTTAAGTAACAAAAAAGTGCACGTTAAATGATGCTGATTGCGACACATGGAACGTTCAAGATTTTTCCGATAGAAAACTGCGTCGCAAAACAACTGAGATGAGCTTGTTGTTATTATAGGAAGGCCCGGGCAACGTTTATTGACCGGGTGCAATGCGCATGGCACAACGCCCGCGCCTTGCACTTGACTTGTCCGTACGGTGCATCGGCCGCCCGTGCACTCCACGCGCCCCCACCGCTGGAATCACCCTCCGCAGACCCCACACTCACCTTCCAATCTCCCCAGCTTTATACATCTACTATTATCTACGTTATATCCAAACCTCCGACTGTTGTTTTGTTTCCCGGTAATATCAACGCAATTGTAATGAATTTTTAAAAACCCTTATCGAGATTTTCAATTCAGCTTCAAACACGTAACCAGTTTTATGAATAAAAAAATTAATACTATGTTTACAAAAAAAAAAAAAAATTGTTAACATTTGAACTTTCCTCCTATTTCCACTTACCATCCACACTGTGGATGACGAACAGAACAACAAAATTTTAGAGACTTGCGCAATATTTAATAAAAATATCCGAAGGCCATCTTTGGTCAAGGTTACATACCCGACACGTTTCAGCTGATAAGACAACAATGCTAAGAATTGCGATTGTAAGCTATCGAGTCGCGGATACATATCGAAAAACTATATAGGTATTTATCAAACCATCTGGTCACGATGTCCTTGATAAATTTAATCATAAATTTGAGGGTAGTCGAAAATACCGATAAGACGAGCACCAAGGTTATGCTTCAAACATATGCAGACTGCATACGTTCAATGTTCAATGTGGAATTGTCTCTTTGAATCTTTATTAAAAATTACAAAAGGGTCAGATGATCTCATACATACATGTCTCGCTACATTCTATTGAAATTGAAACTTCAGGAAGGCGCAGCTTTGTCATTTACCCTGTAGTTATAGGACTCTTTTTTTTCTCTATAGTAGGCTCATAATGTTACATAATGTTTATATAAAACCTGGAATCGATATAAAATACTTTATTTATTACAGTACGCAGGTGCCATTTCCCGTAACCCTGCTTGATCTCTTCCACGAATTATTTCAAAGCACTTAAGTAGTTTGTACAGCTATCATCGAAACGATTCGTTAAAATTCATTAAAAATAATTTCGATTCTAGTATTTTTTATTACCCGTGCTTGTTCCACATGCATAGATATCGTTATATCCGGTTGGCTTCTGTAAATTAGTCTGATTTTAAATATACACTATTACACTGTATTGAGACACAGATTTTAAGATTCATTAACCTTGATTAGTTTAAGTTTGAGAGCTGACGGAATGTGAACTTTTTTGTAGAACTCGAAAGGATTAATGTATGTAATGAACATGGCGGCTTCATTAAATTACAATTTATGAAAAAAATGATCGTTTCTCTATATGTGATTCTGAAATAACATGACGTTTATATCCCGCATAATTAATTAACAAAGATCAGTTCTTGTTACAATATTGGTAACATTGTTAATTTAAAGCTTACTATAAGTACTGCCAATGTTCAGTAAATTATTGCCAGAGATCTCTTCAGGAGCTGTGCGGAAAATCCTGTATCCGTGACCTTGAGTTTGCGAGGCTAGATTTTGAAAGCGCTACAAAATGTAATAATGGAGAGCTATGCCCTTACGTGTACATATATCGGTACTAGAGAAATTCGTACAAAACACATAATATGTTTTAATGGTAGTGCATCCAATTTTTTTTTTGTTTTTTAAATGAATTTGAAGGCCATTGTAAAGATAACTACTGTAAATATAAATGTTTACATCGGTGACATTGAATCTTGAGCCTGTTGCTAATATACAAACCGATATCGTTATGTACTCTTCATCGAGATCTTATAGGTATATATATTAAATTTTGTACGAGGTGTAGAGCGTGGGCGGGAGGAGGCTTTGGGCGAAGGGTAGGCGTGGGCGGGAAGGGTGGCATGAGGTAAAGTGCGGGGAGCGGGCGGGCGGCTCCAAGGTCGCAGAGTCACAGCCGGGCAAGGTTACAGTGCCCGCGCGTGCCCGTTCAACCCCGCACCGACGCTCCTCACACCCGATATCACCCTAGATTTTGCGTGGGACGTGACCTTTATCCACGCTCCAGAGACGTAATTATATAAAAACTTAATGCCATTTTTCGAGAACACACGCGTAAATAACATTGTTCATCGTTGCCAATTTGTCCAGAACAAAAATATTGTTCAAATATGTTATAACGAAGTTTGATCCATAGTTTAACTATTGCGCCTGAACTTTAAAACAAAATCTAGTTTATCGAATAACGTGTTTGGTTTTCCGGGAGTGGCTGCAAGGAGACGCCTGGCTGGAGCCCCTCACGTCATTGGTTCCTGACCTTCAAAAGATACACGCGTGAACAGTCACCTTGCTTTCCGCACTCCACTTGGAATTTACGCGGGGATGTAATTTTTTACTGTTGGTTTTGTATTCAAAGATGCTCGAGTTATCGCTGTTCTGAAAATGTGTTTTTGTGAAAATTTATGGCGGTAGACGTAAAGTAGCTATGATGTTGAGCTCCAATAGTAATTACAATTTATCCAAGTTATATTTTTATTGAATAGAGGACATCGCTTGAAATTAGTTCGACGATCATAAGTAAATAAAATGCTGAAATTAAATACTTTTGTCACCTCCTTGAATTTAAATCGTAATCAACAGGCTGAATTAGTAAAAGACACGTACTATACTCGAACACACGGACAAGGTCAAAATGTTAACGCTGTTTTAAAGGTTATTTAAGTATTGAAGTTTTTTGAGCTACTTCTAGATTTGTTTTTTCTAATTAAATTTTGGTACAAAAGACGTACTAAAACAGATTTGAGTTCTAGCAAAAAATGCTTATGCAGTAAATGTACGTACGTACGAAATATTCGAAGCTAAAGAGCTGCCTTTAATATTAGATTTAGGATTAAAATTATATTGTACATGAATAAGTTTTTATTTGTCGTTGGAAGAATCCAGAAATTTTAGGTAAGGAAGTAATCGTCTTATTCAGATTTCGAAGTTGAGAAGTCCCGGTTCGCGGTCAGATCATCGCCGGAGATATCAAAATAGAGATCAGATTAACAATATTTTTTTTCCAATTTATTTCCATAGGTATAACTTATAGGCGTGTCCCGAGCCCTCCCTAAGTAGTGTCGTGGTGTTTGAGTTAAGGAATTCACCTGGTGAGTCCTATGTCGGAGCTAGTAACGAATATTGACCATGAAACAAATACGCTATTAATACATACAACCTCTTCTGTAATTAAGGCCTACATTAGCTGGATCAAACTGAAATTAATGAATACACTGACTGCATTCTGAGGGTCACATTCGTTATGCATTATTTATTCATTAAAACGTTCGAATGCGTTCGCCTTTTTAATGCAACGCACAACAACTAAGACTTTGAACTTGAACGTAATTTAATTAATATTGTTTTTTTTTTTTTTTTTTTTATTTCTTAGATGGGTAGACGAGCCCACTTGGTGATAAGATGTTACTAGAGTCCATAGACATCTATAACGTAAATGCCGCCACCCACCTTGAGCTATAAATTCTAAGTTCTCAAGTATAGTTACAACGGCTGCCCCACCCTTCAAACCGAAACGTATTACTGCTTCACGGCAGAAATAGACAGGGTGGTGATACCTACCTGTGCGGACTCACAAGAGGTCCTACCAGTAACAAAGATGAAGAAGAAGAAGAAAAGTGCTTTGATCAGAAAAGCCAAGAAATAAAATTTGTAGCAATGAAGCAATTTTCAAGCTGATCTAGATCCAGAGGTCAGTGAAGTCGGGCTCTCTTGTCAGATTGGATTTCACTGTAGTGATGTACACTAAAAATATAATACCTAAACTAACGATAACCTCTTTACGATTTTATAAATACTGGCGACTGAAAGGAAAGTAAGTGCCTTCCGGATTATTTTGTAACATTGAATTTATACAACATTTCGAGTATGTGTTATACAGTTTTAATAACGTCACCTATATTTAAAACCATGTTTTCTATTGTAGAACAGTTTTTGAGGAAATCGTAATCGGGAAAATGGAACAATGCACCAAAAGGAAAAATAATTTAAATGTATCTAATGAGCTTTTAGTAATACTAAGCCGCATTGCGGGTCCGTGTGTCCAGTTTGAAAGGGCAGCCGGTATGTAATAAAATTGAGGCAGCAAATCTTTTCTACCTCGAGACCTGGTTTACAGCCATTCTGAGTAGGTGATTATAATCATTATTATAATCTATATTTATTTAAAATCTTATTCATTATACACTTTTTTTTTTAAAAGAATAAAAAGAAAAAAACTGTATAAAAGTAGATATAACAATCAATGAACAATCTCAACCCATACGAATGTAACCTGCACGTTTTTTGATTCCTAATTGTATTTTTTTTTATTGCCCTTGTAGGCAGACGAGCATACGGCCCACCTGATGGTGAGTGGTTACCGTCGCCCATGGACTTCAGCAATGCCAGCTGCCTACCACTTAATACACTTTACTATGAGTTCAACATACAAATTACATTTTGCGAATAAGTCTAATATTGTAATGCGAATAGTTTTCCTACATCCTGTTTGTCAGGAAACATATACATATTTAACAATAGGTAATAATTTAGTGATAGTATTTTCAATTGTAGGCTATACATGTTCGCAAATTACAAGCAATATGCTCTCAGGGCGGCAATATAGGTAAATCCCTACTTAACTATCTGTACTGGTTTGTGTAGCCTCGTCGTCCTTGATG
This sequence comes from Bombyx mori, assembly GCF_030269925.1. NCBI lineage: Eukaryota > Metazoa > Arthropoda > Insecta > Lepidoptera > Bombycidae > Bombyx > Bombyx mori. The sequence goes on along the minus strand of NC_085116.1, from coordinate 7,831,748 downwards.
TTAGATATTTCGAGCCGGAATCTAGGTCGCTGAAGGCGAAGGGATCTCGAAATTGAATTAATAGCGACTCCATGAGCCGACCCAGATCTGGTATATTCTATCAGCTCGTACATATTTACGTAATGTAAGTAAATGTTGTGAAAAAAAATACGAAAATATTTATTTACATTATCTCTAAGCGTTTTTCACTGCATATATGGGTGAAGGTACTTGCGGCCCGTCGTGTATTAAGTGGTTATCGGAGTTTATGGATATCACAACATACTCACACAAGTCGAGACGTGAATTCGAATTTTATAACATTTTTCTTTTTTTTTTCTTCATCGTGGATGTCGTTTCGTGAACACGTGCTAAGTATGCATATTCTTACAAAAAATTGTTACCAGCTTCTCTGGATTTGAACAGCGGAACAGTGACATCGCTCTATATGAGTACACCGGGCCTCTTATCCTTTAGGCCACGACGACTTCAAAGCATTTTGAACACTTTATCTTCCGTTCCGTACTCTAAGCGGGTATTTTAAAAGTTTAAATTATTGAAAAATTGTAACATATAGAATAGTTTGTGAATAAGCAATAACCAAGCAATAAGCTGTTGCTTAAATAATAATAAAATAAGCAATAAAGTCAAGTCGAATCCAGTAATACAAAAGAAGGTTTCCGGAACGTCACACTAATTTTAACACGTTTTATTTTAGCTACGTTATTATATGTACGTACGTACATATCTATTGTAAATATTTTGCTGACAGATATTGGTATTAATGCCCATTATAAAAATCTTAAAAAACACCCCTGTTATTTTAACAATTGAATGATTTTTCATGTTCATTTACCTAGTTAGTTACTAAAGTGTGTTTTTTGCTATTTTTAACTATTATTTACTTACATACATACTCTTTAGTCGGATATTCTAATTTCTGTTCTGTGTACTGGGGTGTTCCGAGTTGGTTTTCACTTGAATTCATACTAGAGAGAAACGTGAAATTTTCAAAATCAAACACAACTAAACAGGATATGTATATTCAATATTTGTTTCAAATTCAACCTATAAAAAACTAACAACGTAAAAACTAGATGTTTTCTCAGCATTAGATAATAATCTTATCTATCTCATAACATAAGGAATATAAATACTTTTCATCTACAATCTCTGAATTACAAAATGAAGGTTAGTCAAAAAGCCATCCCGATGTGAACTTACGTAGGTTACTTGCTCTAGGAGGGAGAAAGGTATTGCGGGGGGCTGGCGGAAGGTCGCGACAAGGTCGAGACGGGGTCGCGTCTCTAAAGGCCATTGTCTGCAAACATAACTTTCATATATAAACTGTATTCTCCTTAAACATGCAGGAAATAAAATTTTAATATCTGAAAAATAACAATTACATAACTTGAGCACTAACTATCTCCATTTTTTATTTATTGAAAAACTTAAACACCTAATTGTGCTTTATTAGAGAAATTACCGCTTTCTCTAATCGTTTAGTTTCATTCAAATTTAGTCCACGTCAGTCTTAGTCACAGATATTTTACTGGGATTGGTATTAAATGTGTAGAAACAAATATCTGGACGACAGGTGCTAACCATAATTTACCTCGGTGATGATACCATAGAAGAATATCTAAAAAATTACAAAGCAAAATTTCAACACTATAACTGATTGATAAAATCGAGTAAAATCTATAATATAAACCTATCTTTTTGAATACAAATGGACGATCTCCTGCAAGCAAGTGATTTTGCTGCCAACACCGAATGTCTGGACTCTCGGAACATGTATTTATGTGAGATTTGTCATTATCGTTAGTACGAATTAGGACTTTGTTATTTGTTTCATTCACTGATAAATAATGTATCATAATAATGTATCATACCCCAGTCCACTCCGAAAAGTACTTAGTGCCAATCATATCCCAATATGTTATTATAACTATGTCACCCGCGTTTCCGAACACGCAGGATGAAATTTAAGATCATTTTCAAGATTTACAATTTTTCTAATTTAGTTAGGAAAGCTTAAATATAAGCCTAATAGTAAAATAATAAAGTGAGTACAGGATTTGTTTCCTATTTTTTATTGGCATTGCAGGCGCAACAGTGTTCCAGCCAGGGGCATAAGCAAGCCGCTTCCTATCGGTTATGATAGGCTGGGTTTTTTTCTTACCTAGTAGCCCTGAGGGGCTATGCTAGTTTCACCACACATGTAAGAGAGCTCACTGAGTTAGCCTGGGAGACTTTGCTAACATTTGCCCTACCAAGAGCAGTGCTTTGCCGAATCAACCACCGGATCGGAATCGCGACCCAACTGAGAAGATCCTGCAAGAAACTCAGTTGGCTAAAGATCCAGTGTTTTGTTCCGCAAACTGGCTTTTAGTCTGCAAGGGCTTGTAAAATTCTTGAATATGAAATGACGTAGTACCTACATCATAATGCAAAAATCGTGATCGAATTACTATATTATCTTGTGTTTTTTTTTTTGCTTTAATCGTAGAGTTTATTGTAAGGCAACACTGGTGCTACAACCCTGCCTATTAAAACGAAGGGCGGGATAGTCGTTATGAATTACAGCTGAGACAACGACACTTGAGACACTTTGTGACGTCTATACGATACAGTGACCAGTTCGGCTGTGAGTTTGTGGTCAAATACAAAAATAAAAAAAAGATTTCAAAATCAGCTGCGGTACACACTTCATTGTGACGCGTAAAACTATTCTTCACATTTAACATATTTAAATACATTTATTGGGGCACATTTTCACGTTTTCAATCATTTGGTTGGCGCACAACGATAAAGCAGTCGAGCAGATAATATATAGTTCAATGCCGAGCAGCGGTATATTTTTTCAATTTGTTCACACGCGTCACGTTGAGCTTCCACGAAAATGTAATATGGCACATTTTATTTGTCAACCAATAATGAAATAAGCAGGGCTGAGCACAGAGTCCATAGACATGAAAAAGTTAATATAGTCTTAAATTATGACTGTACTGCAGAAAAAAAATCAGAACGAATCAATACTTTGTGGCTAAAAAGGCAGATTGAAGTTATCTAGGTGTGCGAAATGCCTCAAAATACGAAGTACCTACGCCGCAATGAAAATTGTTGATTCTCTGGCTCGGGAGATTCTCAATCCGTTAATCTCAAATGAAGTCAATCTGGATGTCCTAAGTGAGTGTTTTGTCTGAAAAAATATTACGTACAACACGGGATTTTGGCCTCGGCATGATTGCTATACGAGCCCACCAAACGCTTCTTTTAAGCCAAGACGACTCGAAAACAATTTCCCGTCCAAATCGTCCCTCTAACGCGAGCGTAACTGAATAGCGGCGACTTGATGTAATGAATAATCATATTCTTTTTAGTACTTTGACGGCTACATCCTCGATCATATTAAAAGTTTCCTACTTAATTTCTTTCTCAGCAGATTTATAAAATTCTTGCTGATTTAGATATGCACCATAAGTATTTATTTAAATAAGAATAAATGCATTAACATCCCTATTCAGGCAAACGCTTTTATCAGTTAATGCTTGAATAGGCAAATAGAACTAACGGACGACGAGACCTTGTTAGGGCATATTAACGAGGATGTAGGTCAGTGAGACTCACCGCCCTTGACCTAGGGCGCCTCGTGCCCTTCACGAAGCCCGTGGCTGTCTCCGCCAAACATTGCTAGACGAGGACGTTTAAAACGGCTTCAGACACTCGCTATATTATTTTATATTTCACACATAACAGACGTATGAGTTTCGGCATCATAACAGTGGATATGGTGTTTAATAAATAGTGTTTTATTTTCATTTTTTTACCGGCGGCGATAGAACGTATTGTTAAGCTGAACGGTTATGTTATCAATATCCTGACTATTTCTGCCACGAAGCAGTCATGCGTTCTTGTTTGAGGAGTGAAACGATGCTGCACAATAAAATTGAGTCTTCGACCTCATGTCTTAAGGTCAATTATAGCATTGACGCCATGATGTCTATAGGCTCTGAATATTTACAAAGCATCTGAGGTAGGCCGAGAGCTTTTTTACCAAACTATGCAATAAACAAGTTAAAAATGTAATCGTGCATCTGTAGGAGAATCGCGCCATTAATCCATTATGTTCAGGTTATATTTACGTATATTAAAATCTTTTAATTTACATTTAACGACGGACTGAGTCTTCAATTTAGCCAAAGCGCAATATCAACCGAAGACCTTGGCCGTGAAATATTTGCGTACTTTGAAAGGTCGTATAAACTTATCTACCAACGTAAATTTGCCCAACAAATAACAACGTAACGAAGTTCTCTTAATAGCTAAGTACATGATGACATTATCATGACCTTGCTCAAAAAATATAATTCGGTACCTATCGTACAGACACAGCTCAGTACACTGGAGAAAATCGTGTTTTCGCGAATTATTCCGGGAATTGCTGATAGAGGCGAGTAACGGGTTGGCTGCTATTATTTAGATATTACAACACTCACACAGCTGTATATGGAGTAGACATAGACAGACGTCGGCTGTGTGTGAGTGTGTGTGTGACATTGAACTTCACACTTCACGCGGCAGCGCACGAGTTACGTAACCTAGGCCACATCGTGTTTCGCGCCAGTTTCGCATGGCGCGGCAACGATCGATTTTTCGTGGGTAATCGAAATCGATGTTATCCTAAATTTGACTTGTCAACTTAAAGTTTGTCGTTATCAATGATGATGACCACAGAGTTGTTAGTTGTTGTTAGTTGTTCGATCACATTATTATTTTTGTGCCACAGATAATTAAAAATAAGACAAAACCTAGGTATCTTAAAAAAAGACTGATGTAAACACAATCTATATAATATAATACTCCTAACTTAAATTTTACCTGCTACGAAGTGGATGAGAACGGCTTTGTTATTTGGGTGAAGTGATTTCGACAGTGACATTGACAGTGACCGGAGCCGTGGCAGTCGCGAATTTAATTGTTTTTCATTTAACTCTAACATTGAATCAATGATATGCTTAATCTTAGCTTTTGTCTTTTTTATTGCTACTTCTTTGGGGCAGAAACAGGATGGTGGTACCTGTTCAGAAACATAATACACCAAATAAATAAAAATTAGGGCTATAAAATAAACTTAAGACAAACAAAAGGAATCGGTCCGACGGGGGACACATCAAAGGAAAAACAAAATTGTCATTTTTATTTAATTCCGAGCATTTTTATATTTATCTACCTTTTAAGCCTTCTCTGGACTTCCACAAATAATTCAAGACCAAAATTAGCCAAATCGGTTCAGCCGTTCTGGAGTTTTAGCGAGACTAACGAACAGCAATTCATTTTTATATATAGAGATAAAGATAATATGTAGGTATACAATATTTTAGTTGACCTTGGAAAGTTTTTATTGAATTTACCTGACATACGATAATTTTTTGCTGTTATTCTATTATGGGAGGTTAGTAAGTACAGCACGTGTCCAGGTTGTAGTTTAAATCAATCTGTAGTTTTACGACCAACTGCTTAATGTCTACCCCAATCAGAATATGTAATTCGCCATCTCCTCATACACAGGAAAAAATCTATGATTGGCAAGCCCACGATAAATTATGGAGTAGAAATAGATAAAAATATTAAGTAGGGATACTAGATCTTTAACTAAATATTAATAGCTTCGAAGAATCGAGACTTTTTATAAGCCGATCTAACTGTTAATGTCAGCTCTAATCAAAACAATCTAATCTATTTATTAATACGTGAAGCAAAAACTTTGGAGCCCTTTTTACGAAAATTGTGCGCAAGGAGGAGAATGAAATTACCGTCACTTATAGAGAATACAGGGAAGGAGTGCAGAATGTTAATGTTTTTTTTTAAATTATGCAAGAAAAATACATTAAATCAATAAATAAAACATTACACACACTACCGTCTATTTGACACACACACACACACACACACACACACACATGACACACGACACACATGCATACTATTTGTTTATTGTCAAACTTTTCTTATTTTATGGTGAAATTGAGACTAGATTAAAAAATATTTGTCTAAAGTGCGTCTTAGCGAAATCTGTGATTACAGAAGTATAATAATAATCTTTGACAATATAATCATAATAGTGTACAAACCTATAATTTCAATTAATTATAGTCTAATTTCGACTACCGGGGGACCACTAGTGTTAATAAATTTTGATATTAAGACTCCGCCTTTGTCCCGTAACGGAAAATGCCTGCGTCTATTCTTCTACGGAAAAACATTTCTGCATTCGCGCATCTTGTTTCTGTTTAAATTGTAACTTTTATTTATTTTTTAGTGGAGCTTTAGGGATAGTCACAAGATTCTGATAATTTTGTACCACGATTATTCTCGAGAAAATATGTGTATAATAATAAGTATTTAGAGGCAGCGGCTTGGCTCTGCCCCTGGCATTGCTGAAGTCCATGGGCGACGGTAACCATTCAACATCAGGTGGGCCGTATGCTCGTCTGCCTACAAGGGCAATAAAAAAAAAATTATGCCCTAATCGGTGTCACTGCGTACCTTGATCGACTTCCATTGATTGAAAAGAAATATCTTTACGTGTACTTTTATGATTTTTATTTGTCATGTCGCGAAAATACCAAGGGAACGCCATTTCGCGACAGCGACCTGACATCACAACCTCCTTATCATACATAGCTGCCGCTCAGAATTCGCCCAAACCGTCTGCGAGAGCTGCCAGCCGTTGTGACCGCCCTAGACACATCTTGATGGATCCACATGGTCCACACTCAGTGCTTTTGGACGGTTCTAGTTCTAACGCTGGTAGGTACTAGCCTTAGCACAGGATACCGTACACAGCTCGTCCATCGCCATTTTGAGCTCGTCCATCCATCAAAGCAATAAAAAAAAACAAAAAAAAAACATCAAACTTATCGACGTGACATTTTGTCCATAACATCAGCCCACTAAGGTTTATTTTTTATTTTTTTATTGCTTAAATGGGTGGATGAGTTCACAGCCCACCTGGTGCTAAGTGGTTACTGGAGCCCATAGACATCTACAACGTAAATGCGCCACCCACCTTGAGATATAAGTTCTAAGATCTCAGTATAGTTACAACGGTTGCCCCTACCCTTCAGACCGAAACGCATTACTGCTTCACGGCAGAAATAGGCAGGGCGGTGGTACCTACACGCGCGGACTCACAAGAGGTCCTACCACCAAAAAGGAAAAAAAACTACGGTTCTCACCATAACTTCTCAGCGGGTCAAGATATTGATTAGGTAGCCGATGCATTCGCGAAGCAGCTATCTCAATAAGAGGCAGCTTGTAGTATACCTCATCCCTCTTGAGTGAAGCTGTGCTCGCCGACTGTGGAGCTGGAAAGACCTCCGGGCCACCAACAATTCCTCTATCCCGAAAAAAATCCATCCATTATTTCCTAATACCACGTCGGCCTCACGTTAATAAATTCGAATATCTGATTAGCGCTGCTATAACGCTGTTTCTTATGTGTAAAAACATTTGTGAAAAACACATTGTGTGTTTGCTTGTATGAATCTGCACACATCCGTATACGTAATATTAGATATCACACTTATTTGCGACTCCTTTATTGAATACGTAATAAAACCGGAAAACAAATAATCAGTTTCGTTAAAATTTATACGTGTTTTAATTTTTTTAGGGCACCTTTTGTTATTCTCTATGTTTCTTATTACATTACAGTGATTGACAAACAACAACAAAAAAACAATGTGAACACAATGTTTTCGCTTTTTAAGAACTTCATAATATAATGATGCTTTTATTTCATTTTCTAGTACCTAAAAGCATTAGTCATGTCCATTATGAATATAAATCGTTAATTGTACTTAATAAAATATCCGTTCTGTCCTTGAGCGTGCTACTAATTTGCAAGGCGTCGCTTCCGCAACGTGTCGCGTCGCGACACCGCGAGGCTATTTCATTGTACAATGTGTTTGCAACTGCCGGACCAGCAGGCTCGCGCACGTGTAATCGTAGCCCCATCCGTCTCTAATTAAAATAACAAATATTAATAAAATTATCGAATCTCATTTTCAAAGGCCAATAATTTAATAACACAAAAGGAGATTGTCCAGTTACATCGCGTTGTTTTCAATTTATAATCCGGATGTTTTTAACATGAACCTTTTTTTTTTTTTGTTAAAAATGCGTAACTACTATTTAAAAAACCCATAAAATGTATGTTTTAGCAGAAGTCTACGGACCGGCTGACCTCCATGATTCGCAAATAGTGATGATTGGATGAGTGGCTATTCCGGGTGACGCAAATGGTACAAAAGTACGGGCGCTGCCTAGCTGGTGCGAGCGACGTCTATCTGATAGTACAAATAGCGGCAACCTTGAAATTCGGCGTGCCACAAGGTCACCGCGCAAATCGTTATCAGCGTGACGTCAGCGTGTGACCTCCAATGAGGTGTCCGCGAGATAACGCGGCCAGATACCGCTGCCGACCGATAGTGAGGAGTCGCCCGCGACAAATTTGACACAGCTGCTGCTTCCGCGTGTCGACCATTTTTTTTTAAAATTATATTTAGATTGTCTATCAAGGAAGCTCTAGACCCATATAATATTAAGCGGTTTTGGAGCTATTTTGCGGCAGAAATGGAACAGTCGTTATACAATACAATTGAGACTTCGTGGCTCAAAACGGGTGGCGGCGTGTCGCGTAATTATATTATATTATAGACTCTGGCAATCAGTTTTAACCACTTGGGAGGGGAGTACGTTCAATCATCTACGCAATTATAACTAAAAATAAATTCGATTATTTATTTATTTCGTTCATTGTACAAGAATTCATGTGGATATCGTATGTAAAACATATTTTTTATAGTATTGAAGTAGCGAAACCATGTAAAAGCAAACGTAATGTTTGTATACAAGGTCAATATAATATTATTGGATCCGAGCCAAAATTATAGATAGTGTCGTTCAATCGAAATCACTTTTCACAAAGTTATCACTAACGTCTGTAAAATATCGAGTCGACCTTGTGTGTTCTCACGGTCGTGCAAAAATATCAACTTGACATTCTAAACGATTTCCCGATCTTTAGTTGTTAACCAGGAAGCGACGGTTAACATTAACCACTGCTCGCTTCCCGAGGTCAGACCTTGTACATTAGCATGTACCTAAACGTACATGGCGGTAATGTTTTTGTAAAATTTTTAATAAAATTCGGAATAAAATAACAACACGCTGATAACGCGGCGTGTCGCGAACCACGCATTCCGGTTTTTAGGGTGGTGAAACAGTTATCACAAAACAATTAGCATTACGAACGCATTCTAGGGGTAATTGAAAACTAAATATTGCAAGCCCGTCGCACCAATCTAGAATAATAAATAATATTTTAAATATAGTTTTCTCCAAACCGCTTACAGCTTTTTAATTTGTTTATTTTTTATTTTTGTCTTTCATATTTTTTTTCACCAAATATTGTTGTTGGGGTAATTAAAAAAAGAACAACAAGCAACAAATACGACAAACTTTCACCACCAAATAGATTTTCCTTAGTGGCCTTCCAAAATGAATTCTTACTGTGGTTAAGTGGATCATGTTTGGCTGAGGTAAGCTCGACCTGAATCCGAATACGGACGCACGAGAGAAATCTTTTGCTGCACCAAGATTTTCACCAAGCTGTATATACACACTTGAATCACATCAAATGCATCGGTCTAATTAATTTTACGTTTAATCACACTGTAATAAAGCTTCATAAGATTACTTAAAAATGTTAAATGATATTTTTACCATAAGTATCGTAAAATCCAAAATGTGTTCACAATTCGAACTGTCACAGAAATACATAGAGCTACTCATAAAATGAATCGGTAATCTTCGTTTTAGTTGGTCAGTGGGACAGAAAGACCATGTGCTCGTATTAAAGGTGGTACCGGCTCAATTTCTCTGATTTACCGAGCGCGGCCACGGAAGGGCGCACCGACGTCACGAGGCAAGATACATCTATATGTGCTGTGGGCGGAGAAAACGAGTAGAGGCTATCATCACTCTCAAGTCTCAACCACGATTGACTTATGACTTAAAAAATCTACATACAATAATGAGCAATGTGGGTCAGGGCAGTAGGCCGCGCGGCAACATCGTGTTCCGATATTACCTGCATATTTTAGCAACAGTTACTCATCAAGAAATTTATCCCAGTCGATTAATTTTTTTTTTATAATTTCGATAAGCAAAGGAGGCCGTATATGTCAAATCGGGAATGTGTGAATGACATAAAGTTGGAGGTAGAAATAGAAAATCACAAGCTTCGAATAGTTACTCAGGTAAATTGGTACCTGCCGGCTAGGCTGCCAGAAAACTTTTATCTGGATTATATTTAGTATTGGACCTTACTACATTAAACACAAATGTAAAAATTACTAGCTCTAAACAAATCATTGGTAATGAACAGAAACCTGTGAAGTAAAATGCCCAAATTATTTATTTCAACGTGATAGTTTTTTTGGCGGTCGCCGGTCGGTGACCCGGTTTAGCGCTTACTTTGCCAATCTTAGACCATTTATCTTCTACTTTGTGCTCGTCCATTTTTCTCTCTTTGTTTTATTTAACCAATAACGAGAAGAGAAGACAAACAGCCGGTCGTACTGTCAGGCTCAATGACCTTATTCTGTTGTTACATTTTAAAATTAGAACATAAAAGTGGCATTTTTAAACAAAACGATTAAGGACCGAGCTTATATTTCAACAAGAAATTTATAAGCTGTCTAAATAAACATATTGAGGTATTTATCATGAGATTTTACAAGCTATAAGAATCGGTTGATGATCTTTTCATTGAATATTCCGGGAACGAGTTCATTGACGCACCGAATGAATTTAGATTTCGAAAAGTAAATTAGTTTTATATTCATCATCTTCTTAAATAAGCTCTAGAACTATTTTATCAGTACAAATGATCTCTAAGTCATTAGTGTCCTTACATGGTAATGGTCTTTCCGGCAGTGTCTGATTATTCTAGCCATACTGATTAATATATTTGATCATGCGGCCCTGGCTATAGTAGAGCTGAGCACCAATCTACCAAAAAGCTCTTCAACTTTAAGGATAATACTCATCAATATTTCTCTAACTCTAGTAAGCTTTTTACTTGTTGTAAGTCCAGAAACGCCCGTATTCTAACAGGAAAATTTAAGCTTGGTATACAAATGTTACGAGCTACTTTCAACATTAAGGAAAAATATTGAAGTGTGAAAATGAATCCCGTAAAATTTCTAAATTTGTGTAATTATAGGTCTTAGGGCGTTTTCTGAGCCGTTTTTGGGGTACATCTAAAATATTTGAGACTTCCTTTTCGTGTCTCAAGCCGAACGGCGGCATACACGTTAAGCTGTCTATCGGCCACGGCAAATATTTAAAAAGAGAAGTACCGCGTAAAAGTACTTCTCTTTTTAAATATTTTAACTTCAACAAAAAAAAAATGACATTACAATTCCCAATCTAAAGTAAGAACTTTTTTCTTAATTTATTATATTCCTATGGTAGATTTAAAATGTGAGTCTTGATTATTGCGTCGCAGAAACATTATCACGACACGTGTGGGGCTGCGTGCTTAAGCCATTTTTGCACAACGTGATCCATAAGAAAGAACAATTGCGCTTAAATAAAGTCATTTTTTTTTTTGTGGAAGAACTAAAAATTTTTATCTGTAAAAGATATAAATTAGAAGATGCTTAGAAAAATATTCACAATGATTTGACCTCATTGTCAACAGCATCTTTTTTTCTTCTCATTTCTTCATCTCTTATTTAGTTACTTATTTCATATTAATGTAAACGGTATATGTATATGTATTTATTGTATGTATATATTTTCTATAATAATGTATTGTCAATGGTACACATACCTCCTATATTTTTATATTTTCCAGATTTTCTCTAAATTAAACGGTTGTCTGGAAGAAATAGCTTTTAGCGATAAGACCGCGTATTGTACAAATCTATCTGCTTTTTGACTGTTTTTAAATGTAAATTGTGTTTTGGTGTGCAATAAAGTGTATATATATCTCTCTCTCTCTCTCGCAAAATTATCCATAAGGTTTTTTTAGAATGTTGTATGTATGAAAATTAAAACATTATTGATTCTAACCTGAGTACTTTAGAAGGTATAATAAATTTATCGGGTATTTGTTTGAAACGCTCTGCAACCTACTGAAAAGTACCGTTGTTAAAAATTATTGGTTATATTAAAACGGTATTATCGTTACGATGGACCGACCAAGTAAAGGCCACTCTAAGCTATTCTCTCAAAGAGTGCACAAGAAAGAACGCAGTATGTGAGGAATGGAGACGTCTTGTGAAGCGCACCACCACCCAAACTGATGACCACGACCACTTTGCCAATAGTGCAAACAACTAAGAAGAAGAGTTATCAGAACACGAAAGAAAAAACATTTCAATATTTTTTTGAAGGAAACGACAAATGGAAGATCTGCTACCGAGCGGGTTAAATTGCTTGGTGAACAGACGGTCTAAATGATATTGTTCGGAACTTATTCATGGATACGGAAACATATCTTGAAAATGTCGTTAGAGTGATTCACGCCTTTGTCAAATATCTTCTGTTCTATGATAGCTACTGCTAAAAATTATTTTACTAATGCTTTCAGATAGCTGTGCACGTTGATTTGCGTGTCCGAATCCGCAGCTACACCGGAGCGCTAGGAGTTACAGATTTTTTTATGGAGAAGATGGGTGAAGGAAATGACTTGGGGTTGACTTGGTATAGGGTCTAATCGGACGTCACAACGTGAATACCTCCATCCATCATCGAGTCGATGTCTCAATTGTGTTAAATAACGGATGCCCCCACCCCTCAAACAGAAACGCACAACTACTTCGCCGTAGGAATAGGTGGGTAATTACTATCTATCTATCACAATACCAGTAATTACGCAAATTTATATAATTTTTTGGGTTTGTTTATTAAGTGATGAAGTGATGTCATTCCTTCACCGTGAAGGATTTGCATAAAAAGGGAGACGATATGGCCGCCATGTTTCTTTTTTCTGCTACCTACTGTTTTTTTCCATGATTCGCTGATATTCACATTTATGTTTCCTATTAAAAGGCACATTTAATTTTTAAATGTCAATTGACATTTGTAAATTCTAGGTATTGTTTAGTTATTTTAATCATCATCATTATTTTCAGTCTACAGACGATGACTACCGTTGGACATTTTAAAATATATTTTTAATGGTTGCTTTAAATAGAACTCATACTCATATTCTGCGAGGACGTAAGTATGCGTTCCGTTTCGAATGCAGTTGAAACTTCAACCTAATGTCTCGTGTGACACAATCAGAGATATGACAGCGTCAATCACGCTGCAATAAGTATGGATTCGGGAAATGAGTTGGCATTATTGGGAATCCTCTAATCAATATGCAGAACCAACTACCGGGTTATAAAGCCAAATGTTCCGTCCCGTAACAGTTTGTTCTAAAATACATATTTATATTATTATTTTTTTTTTTATTGTGAATAATTTTTTTTTTTTTATTCTTTGAGTACGTAACGCGACACAATTTGGTTTATATGTATTATTCATTTCTTATTTTTTCTTGTACTGGGTCTGCGACATGTTGTGTGTATCGGAATGCACCATTTCCGTGGGAAATGGTTCTTCGGCGCGACACTAGCGCCACCACTTGCCTGCCTGTTAGTGCGGCAAAAACAAGAAACAAGAGTTTTTCGCGCGAAGCCGCTGTAGCCGCATCGGCACGCGCATAATATTTAATTAGTGTGTAAAGTTCCCCCTTTCATATAAAAAACTGGAAAATAGTGACAGTGACCTATGACTACATGTGAAGGATAGATGAACTGATTCTGTCGGCAATACTCATCCTCTACCAGGACCTTCGGACGTGGTTGCGGGACGATTCACGGTAAGTCGTCAGACCTAGGCCATATCCTAATCATAAATTTGGTCCATTCGAACCGGATACATATTTTCCAGTTTGTGTCGTGTTATTTAGCAGTATTTACGTACTCATTTTCAAATTGTAAAATCACGCGTTCGATTCTTAGCGTCCCCCGCCATCTTTTGTTTCGCAAAATGTCGGAAGGTGAAGAATTATCGCCGTGTGAACAAGATATTTTCGAAAGGGATTTAATTCTTGATGAACTCAAACGTATCATTCTACTCGCGAAGACGAACGAACAACAATTTCGCTCGCGTACTATAGACCTGGCGGCTCACCAAAGAAAGTTTACAAAGGTTCAGACTAAAATTGAAAAGTTTCTCATCAGATCCAAATCATTTAGCAAAGATGATAACATAAAGATTCGTAATTATTTTAATGACTTGTACTACGAAATTGTCGGTCACTTAAACTCGTTAAAGTCGATGGATGAGCGTCAGCGCCGTTTCAATCGGTCAAGTAATTGTTCATTTGATGCAATTGGTAACGATAAAAGAAATTTACCTACTTTACCTTTACCTGAATTCAAAGGCGATCCTACGGATTGGCCATCATTTTATGATTTGTTCAAATCGTTAGTGCATAGCAACAATGCCTACTCTAAAGCAGAGAAACTTAGATATCTTCTACTTGCAGTGAAAAACGAACCGTATAACCTGATCAAATCCATACCTATCACGGAAGATAACTACCCGATCGCGTTAGAAATATTGTTAACCCGCTACGAAAATAAAAGAGTAATTGCGTCGAAACATCTAGATCGAATTTTAGACATAGAATCGTGTTCAGATAGATCTCCGTATAGTGTACGAAAATTGTTAAATGTCTATCAGGAAAACATGAAGGCGTTAGAGGTCATGGACTTTCCGACTCATGAGTGGAGTTTCGTTCTCCTACAAATTTTACTACGTAAAATTCCGAGTAGTATGAGAAAGGGATTCGAACGTTCATTGGCCAAGCCATCCGATATTCCAGAAGTAGACACATTGGTTTCATATTTACAACATGAAATCGCCGCGGAAGAAATGGTATCTCCTAGCTCCTCAAGTACCTCCGCACAGCACGCTAACAAACAGATATCGTGGGTAGGTAATCCGCTGCCATTACAGCCGCGTAGCTACAATGTAAGTCCGAACAGTTTTGCGCCGGTAAAGCGATCGTTTGCCGCCAACGTGTCATCAGACCAAACTCGACCTACAGTCGATAGTAATAAGGTTCGAACTTGCTTGAAGTGTAACGGTTCACACATTTTGACAAAATGTGCAGAGTTTTTAAATCTTTCCCCACAGGATAGGTATTCCCTTGTACAAAACAAAAGTGTTTGTTATAATTGTTTGAATGTCGGTCACGACGTAAAAAATTGCATTTCTAATTTTGTGTGTAGAACGTGTCATAAACGACATCATAGTTTATTACATTTTACGAATCAACCGGCTCAAGCGCTAGCGGTTGCAAGCGAAACCAAGCAACCTATTGTTGTTCCGCTCACTCCTATGCAGGAGAAGCCGACTCCGATCGCGGTACACGGAAATTGCGCATCTAACTTACCTCTCGCTCGCACTGGAACAGTGTTGTTATCGACAGCACTAGTGGATATTGGCATAGGTAATAATATGACGATTTCCACTGTTAGATGCATGGTAGACACGGGGAGCCAGGCATCGTTTATTACCGAAGCTTGTGTGCAGCGCTTAGGTCTAGCGCGCCGGCATAGCAACGTGCCGGTGTTCGGTATTGGTGACACCGGACCCGTGCATCCAAAAGGTTTAGTTTCGTGTTCCATTGCGCCTAAAGGTCAACAACAACCTGTCATTCCGGTAAATGCGTTAATTTTGCCCGAATTAATTCCAAAAATGCCAAGTGTACCTTTACCGTATACCGGGTGGTCACATTTGAAAAATCTGAAGTTAGCTGATCCGGACTTTCATACGCCCCAGCCTGTTGAAATGTTACTAGGAGCGGATATACTATCCCACGTGTTACTAGGCAACACTATCGTAGGCCCGCCGGGCACGCCGATCGCTATGAATAGTGTGTTCGGTTATTTACTTTTAGGCAAATTAGATTTAGATTCTTCTGTTCCAACTTCATTTCAAGTGTGTTTTAGCTCGTTTGACAACGACAACCTTCAGAGATTTTGGGAGCTGGAATCAATACCAGAGAAACGGAGTTACACTCCAGATGAGGAGTTGTGCGAATCCTTTTTTCAAAAGACGCACACTCGTAATGCGGACGGGCGATACGTGGTCGCCCTCCCGTTTAAGCCCGACGCACCGTCTCTCGGCGAGTCGCGGTCCATTGCGCTAGCTCGGCTTCATAAACTAGAATATCGGTTAGAACGCAACCTCAAGTTGAAGGCTGATTACCACGCTTGTCTCCAGGAATACGTAGACCTCAACCACATGGAGCTCGTCGATGATCAACCTTCAGTTAGTGAAAGTTATTACATTCCGCACCACTGCGTGGTCAAAGAATCGAGTGAGTCGACGCCTACACGTGTGGTGTACGACGCCGGTTGTCGCTCAACTAGTGGGTATTCGCTCAATGACGTTTTACTAACGGGTCCTAAGCTTCACATGGACATAGTGGACGTCCTTCTTAAATTTCGTGTCCATTCAATCGCGCTTACTGCCGACATAAAACAAATGTATCGTAATATACTTGTTCGTGAAAGTGACAAAGATTTTCAGCGTATTGTGTGGCGCACATCACCAGAGCAAACTATTCGTGACTACCGTTTGCGTACAGTCACATTCGGTGTGAAATCGTCACCTTACCTCGCTCTGCGTACAATAAAACAACTCGCTCAAGATGAGGCCGAGCGGTTCAAACTCGCGTCGCCCGTTTTACTTAACGATGTTTTCGTCGACGACGTCGTATCTGGCGAGGACTCTGAAGTCAGCGCACTCGCGCTACAACAAGAGCTGATAGGTATTTGTGGGGCGGCTGGGTTTGAATTGCGCAAATGGCACAGCAACTCGCCAGCGTTACTCGCTGCGGTGCTGCCATCAGAGTCTCATGGTGAGCGGCCGGAGAACGTTCTCTTCGCTGAAATGGAGATCGACAAAAAGGTTAAGGTTCTGGGCTTACAGTGGAACCCTAAATCTGATTCATTCAATTTTAAAGTCCAAGTTTCATCGATTAAGTGTACAAAGCGTGTCATTCTTTCAGAAATAGCAAAAATATACGACCCCCTCGGGCTATTATCACCGGTCACATTGTTTGCCAAACATTTGATTCAACTCTTATGGATAGCCAAAGTCGATTGGGATGAGACGCCGCCTGTTGACATAGTAAATTCGTGGTCTTCTTTCGTTGACGAGCTCCCACTCATCTCACAAATCTCATTTCCGCGTTATATATTTAACAATACCAATCCCGAACCGATACAAATTCACGGTTTTGCTGACGCTTCCGAGAAGGGTTTCGGAGCATGTGTATATATTCGTTACAAAGATCAAGAAGATTTCATTCAAACTCACCTGATTATAGCCAAAACTCGCGTCGCACCGTTGAGTGTGCGTCTCACTATTCCTCGCCTCGAACTAATGGCGGCAGTCCTCTTATCTAAATTAATTGAAAAGGTAATGCTCACTTACAGTGGTCGTGTTCGCTTCGACCAGGTCTACGCTTGGTCCGACGCATCCATCGTGCTAGCATGGCTACACTCATCTCCGCACGAATGGAAAACCTTCGTTTCGAACCGTGTCAGTGAGATTTTGCGCCGCATACCCGCGGACCGCTGGCGCCACGTCCCGTCGGCCGACAATCCCGCCGACGCTGCGTCTCGTGGCCTTTTGCCCGCCGCGCTCGTACAGCATGACTTATGGTACCACGGACCCTCGTGGCTACATCTGGGTCAGAACTCCTGGCCGATTCAAAATCCCGTAAGAGACACATGCGAAGAAAAACGCAACGTATCGGTGTGTTCCAGCGCGTCAACGGCGCCGCCTATACAGGATGTTGATTTTATTACGCGATTTTCGTCGCTCGGGAAACTTGTTCGTGTCACCGCACTCATCTTTCGGTTTTTCAACAAATGTAAAAAAACACAACAATCGTTTTCAAGGTACATTACCGTGACAGAATATAATTTCGCATTAAATCGGCTCATTCGAATTACGCAGCAATCCGTGTTTAGCGAAGACATAATCAATATCCGAGTGGGTAAATTACCATCAACGAATTTGCGTCGTTTAACGCCATACTTGGATGATACGGACGAGTTACTTAAAGTTGGTGGTCGAATCCATAAATCGCTTTTACAATTTGAATCCAAACATCAATTAATTCTACCTAAAAAACACCCTTTAACTAATCTTATTATTGACGATGCACACTTATGTAATTTACATGCCGGACCGCAGTCCGTTCGCTACGCGCTTTTACAACGCTATTGGATTTTGTCAAGCCGTAACATCGTGCGGCAGCGCATACATCGCTGCGTGCAGTGCTTCCGCGCGCGCCCGACGCACAATCAACCGCGCATGGGACCACTCCCAGCAGTTCGTGTTCGCCCCGCGCGACCGTTTCTAAAGACCGCGGTAGATTTTGTTGGTCCATTTTACGTGCGCGCCAATAAGGTGCGTAATGCAAAAATTATAAAATGTTACGTGTCGGTTTTCGTGTGTATGAGCGTTAAAGCGATACACCTCGAATTAGTTTCAGAGCTTTCCACAGAAGCCTTTATAGCAGCCCTGCGACGTTTCACGTCCCGTCGTGGTTTATGCACCGATATTTATTCAGACTGTGGAAAGAACTTTGTCGGGTGTAACCACTATCTTCAAGACCTTTACGAGTTTTTACGAAGGGAATCTGTGCAAAGCGCACTTAACCAACAAACCCTTCAACAGGGAATTACGTGGCACTTTCAACCTCCATACGCGAGCCATTTCGGAGGACTACATGAGTCTGGTGTTCGTAGTTTTAAACACCATCTTCATCGCGTTGTAGGTAATCGCATCCAAACGTACGACGAGATGCATACGTTCTTGTGTCAGGTCGAAGCGATCTTAAATTCGCGTCCACTTTGCGTTTTAAGTTCAGATGCTTCGGATCCCCTTTCATTAACACCTTCCCATTTTTTAATCGGAGAGCCCATGACAGCTCTGCCTGACGTATCATTGATAGATGAGTCACCGAATCGTCTCACTCGCTGGCGCTGGATTCAACAATCCATCCAGCACTTTTGGAAGAGATGGAGCAAAGAATATCTCCACGAACTTCAGCAAAGTAACAAGTGGCTTCAGGACAAGGGCGTCGCCCTTCGTGAAGGCACTGTTGTGGTGGTATGCGACGACCGCTTGCCGCCGTTGCAATGGAGGTTGGCGCGCATCCACGAACTTCATCCCGGCTCGGACAATATCACACGAGTTGTAACCATTAAAATGGGAAATTCCCTTTATAAACGACCCGTGGTTAAAATATGTCCTCTTCCCTTGGAGTAGTTCAAGTCATTAATTATTAGTTTTTTGAATTTATTAGTTTCGAGTAAGTTTTTTAAGCTTTACGTTCTTTCGATATTAGTTTTAACTTTTGAATATTAAAAGCAACTACGTGCTTTTAAGGTGAGCGGCATGTTCCGTCCCGTAACAGTTTGTTCTAAAATACATATTTATATTATTATTATTTTTTTTATTGTGAATAATTTTTTTTTTTTTATTCTTTGAGTACGTAACGCGACACAATTTGGTTTATATGTATTATTCATTTCTTATTTTTTCTTGTACTGGGTCTGCGACATGTTGTGTGTATCGGAATGCACCATTTCCGTGGGAAATGGTTCTTCGGCGCGACACTAGCGCCACCACTTGCCTGCCTGTTAGTGCGGCAAAAACAAGAAACAAGAGTTTTTCGCGCGAAGCCGCTGTAGCCGCATCGGCACGCGCATAATATTTAATTAGTGTGTAAAGTTCCCCCTTTCATATAAAAAACTGGAAAATAGTGACAGTGACCTATGACTACATGTGAAGGATAGATGAACTGATTCTGTCGGCAATACTCATCCTCTACCAGGACCTTCGGACGTGGTTGCGGGACGATTCACGGTAAGTCGTCAGACCTAGGCCATATCCTAATCACCAAACTATCCAAGGACTTACTTAAATCACACACAAAATATTTCGTCGGAATTGATCGAGCCGCTTAGAAAAAGTTCAGTGACAAACACATATACCGAAGAAATAACTATAAAAAAAATAGAAAAATCTAAGTAACTTAAAAGTCGTCGTGGCCTAAAAGATAAGACGTCAGGTGCAATAGTGTTGAAGCGATGCACCGGTGTTCGAATCCCGTAGGCGGGTACCAATTTTTCTAATGAAATACGTACTCAACAAATGTTCACGATTGACTTCCACGGTGAAGGAATAACATCGTGTAATAAAAGTGAAACCCGCAAAATTATAATTTGCGTAATTACTGGTGGTAGGACCTGTTGTGAGTCCGCGCGGGTAGGTACCACCGCCCTGCCTATTTCTGCCGTGAAGCAGTAATGCGTTTCGGTTTGAAGGGTGGGGCAGCCGTTGTAACTATACTGAGACCTTACAACTTATATCTCGAGGTGGGTGGCGCATTTACGTTGTAGATGTCTATGGGCTCCAGTAACCACTTAACATCAGGTGGGCTGTGAGCTCGTCCACCCATCTAAGCAATTAAAAAAAAAAAAAAAAAAAACTTTCACTTTTTTAATTGCGTCTTCAGCTATGTACTCATTTTCATTAAAATTATTTTAAGAATTATTTTTGCTTGTAAGAATATGATGTCATATTATACAGTATTTAAGACTTTAACTCGAACATAGCTTTTGTAGTTGGCTATGTACATTGTTGGTTTGTTAGTAATCTTATACCTAGTCTTGCCTATTTATGGCAAAGGAAAAAAAAATTCTATTACAAACAACATTTATTACTTTTACAGTGTGTTAGTTTAATACATAAATATAAAACAATTTAAAGTATAAAAAGCTTATTCAATATGGTCTCCATTGGCTGCAAAACAGTCCTTTAAACGTTGAGGCCAGTTATCAATAGAAGCACGCACTCTTTCCATGGGAAAAATTTTCACTGCCAATCGTACGGATTGTTTTAGGGACTCCAAATTATCATGACGTTTAGAGCAAGCCTTACTCTCTAAAACTGACCATAAATCATAATCCAGCGGATTAAGATCGGGACTAGACGACGGTTAGTCTTTAGCTCTAATGAAGTACGAAACGTTCGTTTCCAACTAAGACTGCGTAGACCGAGCTTTGTGACCTGGCGCCGAGTCTTGCTGGAAGGACCATTCTTGATTATTGAACATGGTGTTGTTAAGGGGCTTCACTACCTTCTCAAGAATGGTATCTTGATACACTTGTGCCGATGTTTTGATACCTTTTCCACAAAAGTATGGCTCAGTCACTCCTTCATAGCTAATACCCCACTAAACCATCACTGAAGTCGGATAGTGCCCACGTTGCACTCTGTCGACTAATTGGGAAGCTTCCTTAGAGCTTTGAGCATAAATACGGTCATTTTGTTTGTTAAAATGTTGCTCAATTGTAAAAAATTTCTCATCCGTAAACAAAATTTTTCTATAACCTCCCTTTGCGTACCGCTTCAGTAGTTGTTTCGATTTTACCACCCTATTCTCTTTTAAATTATCAGTTAAGAAATGACCAGTACGTCTCTTATAGGCTGCAAGTCCTAAGTCAGCTTCTAAAGTACGCGACATGGTTCTAGGTGCTATCTTCGGGACGGTGGGATGGATGTAATGTGCTCTGCGTCAACCCTGTCCCGCCGTTTCAATAGCCCCGACTGGGCTCCGGCCCGGTCCGAGGTAGGGCGCCGGTTGTGAGCGGCAGGAGTTTTTAGTGAGGTTCAACTCCCACATACCCCACCTGCCGCGCGGGTGGGGATCCGGCGATTTTCTCCTGTGGAAAAAAAAAAAGGTGCTATCTTCATCTCCCGAGATAAAATATTTTGCTTTCCGACAGGATTTCTTCGAATTTTTTCCCTTACTGCTTTGACCACCTTTTTCGTACGAACACTACGTGGACGGCCAGATCTTTTTCTGTCACAAACAGAAAAGGTCTCATTGCACCTATTAATAGCCCGGTACACAAACATTTTACTAATACCAAGCGTATGGAGAGTTTTAAAAATTGCATTTGGCTCCATACCTACTTTGTGTAATGCAATCACAGCGATTCGGTTCTCTTTATCACCCCACTCCATTTTAATATCGCAAAATATTGTACAATGTATTGGCGCCAAAATGAGAAAACTCAATGAGCAATCATATAAAAATGACAGATCCAAATTCAAATGTAATATTTTGTTTAGTTTTAATTGTAACAGTATTTATGGTCAGACTAAGTATGTAAAAATGACATGTTGTTCGTTAGTCTCGCTAAAACTCGAGAACGGCTGGACCGATTTGGTCTTGAATGATTTGTGGAAGTCCAGAGAAGGTTTAAAAGGTAAATAAATATGAAAATACTCGGAATTAAATAAAAATAACAATTTTGTTTTTCCTTTGATGTGTCCCCCGTCGGACGGATTCCTTTTGTTTGTTTTAAGTTTATTTTATAAAAAGTTTAGGTCCTTTATTTATCGATTGAGGCACTACGATGTCTGCCGGGTCAGCTAGATAACAATAAATAAATAAATGAGTTTTAATGTCTACCATTCATACTTAAAAGAGCATACCGCAAATCGAATTAATAACAATCAATCAAACAGTTAAACGGGCATGTCAGAAATAATTTTCAGTTCAAAATTTTGGCACTGAAAACCGCTTTTTTCATCAAGGTTGCTAATTTAGTGGCGCGTTTTGTAGAAACGTTTGAATTTTTTGCAAAGAGTGGGCAGCGTGTTTACAGCAGCGATCCGCGTGTGATTTAATACCACACGTTCATAATGTTAAATGCTTATACAGAGCTAATAATAATGTATAAGCATACAAGGTCGATACTTGCGAAATTTTGAACAAATATTGCTGGTTGCCGATATTTCAAATTCATTATTATTATTTCGGAAGTACAATTTTGCTTTCGATAGTTTCAATATCCATACTACGGTACGGTTAACTGTAATATTAAAATTTAAATTTTATATTATTCATAAGGACGTAATAAAGGATATACCGCATTTTGTCATTGAAACAAGTTAAAAACCATCGTAACCACAATGTTTATCGAAAACTTCAAATATAATTTACTTACATAGCCATATGACAAAGCGGCCACGGGAATTGTCCAAGTTGACAATTTAATAGGCAATTTTAAAGCCATGTATGGCGACGCGGGGGTGTAACGTTTTGTAGATGGCCTTGTACCAACATCATGCGATATTTTTGCTCAGAACGTTAATACGGAAGACTATTTCAAGAGTCAGGGTCGACGGCGCCCGTCACCCGCGCCCGCGCACCTCCTCCTCGCCGTGACGTGCTGGTATCAGATTTCTTGTAAGGTGACGCCCGTTCACCCCCAATTCGTAGCCGGCATTCTCTTTTAATGATTCATTTCCGTACTGGATACCGTAAATAGGTCATTTCCTCACTACAATCATTATAAAACTCATTGCCTTCGAAGTGACTGTTATTCTGCTTAATCGCCACTTATCACCCTTGAATACAAAACTAGATTAGGGTGTTTCGCGACTCCATTTTTATTCTGAATATAGAATTTTATTGAGAGACATTATTCGAATCTAAGATTAACTTTTGCCATTTTAGGGATTAAGGACAAGAAACAGATCTATTTAAAATACATATAAAGGTGAGGATGAAACTGTTCTGCCCAACTAATGTATTTATTACTCATTTATCGCTTAAACTTTCGAAGACGAACTAAGTTCAAATTATGAACTAATAACATAACGTAACCCTTTACAAAAAAAATATTTGGTTGGTAGGAAGACGTCATTTTGATTGTTTTCTAAAGCTGCAGTATGCTGTATGACCTCAACCCGTTTGCGCGAAGGTAATCTATAGTGATGTAAATAGACAGGAAGCCGCCGCAATGTCAGAAGTCTCAGTCGATCTATTTAATTTAATCTCCATTGTTTAAATTCTGCATATAATATTGAATGTATAAGGTTATTCTTTTATGTAAATTATTAAAGGAATTTCAAAACGAGTCATACTGTAAGATGATCGAAGATGATTACGAAAGCCAGACCGTGTGTTTCGAAAATTTTACTTTAATATTTATATTTATAAAATTAATTAAAAGTTGAGTTAAAATCAGAATTTTACATTCGATATCCAATTTATCAACGTTTTTGTGTTATTCACCAAAATTCCTTCCTAGTATGAATTCGACCTTAACATTATTACGCAGGAGCTAATCAACTCACTAGAGTTAATTATAATCAATAATGTCGACTATTAAATGTTTTTGTTGTCATTCTGTAACTCGTTGTATGAAATACGGAAATTATTTGTTTTGTTATGTTGAAAATTTAGTCATCTTCTACATATTTTCCAACGAAACGACAACTTTTTGTTTTGTACCGTTTTTTTGGAAAATCATTATACATCTACCGTTAAAGAAATAGGTAAGATCAATGTTTTGAAAAATGGTTTAAGCGACCAAAACCCAGCGCGGCAGCTACCGAAACTAGTAGACATCACACCTTTGCACCTCAAGCACACAAATTCTTTAACCCACAGACACAGCCTACTGAGTTTCTCGCCGGATCTTCTCAGAGGTGCGTTTCCGATCCGGTGGTATATTCTACGAAGCACTGCTCTTGATAGGGTTACCGTCAGTAACGTCGTCAGGTTTGAGCCCCACGAGCTCACCCACTTGTTAGGGTTACGCTGAAATGGCCATCAGCTTGGTAGGTGAAAAAAAACAATTTCAGTTAAAGACGCGCCTTTACTACGATCTGAAACGATTTTGGAAAACGGTGACACCAATCTCGGCAAATATCCAACAACTACCTGTATGCTTTTCATTTTGTACAATCGTTAATGCATTCAAATTAAATTCAAATTAAAATGATCGATTACAAAGTAAATTAAAACGTTGAGCCCAAAACCAATATAATGCCAAAATATAAAGCCAAAGCCAATGTAGTCAATCACCTAAATACCTTTAAACCTACTTTAGGCGTGCAGGTGCTCTTTACGCAGCACCTGTCGATACCAAGAAATACCAATCCGTAAAAACAAGATTAAAATCAGCCGAAAGCCTTTTAATAAGAGCTGAAACATTTTCAGGATAAGCCTTAATCATAGTAAGACTCTTTTATCAATATATTAAGCATATTATAGTATTGTAGGTATTATATATTATAGGTACTACATTATTATTGTTTTAGTGTTAGTACATATATATGTCTATTTATAGGATTTTTTTTAAATTTAATATTTCATAATTTCGTTTAATTTATTCTAGAATTGAACTCAGGCATATCTGACCATCTGGTAGGCGTTGCTAACGGTGACAATAAATAATGTATAATATAAAAGTCGGCGCAACGTCACTACCAACCAGATCCGTCATATATAATAACAATTCGTAGAATAACAATAACAATAATCAATGACAAGCACCATACATTTAACCCTTTGCCCTTTAAATCAATATTTTCACATACAAAATATCAACAATCATATAATTTACAGTTTTACGTATTATTGTTTATTGATGGAATCGGTTTATTTAAACCAGGATCAAGCCGATCATAATTATATGCGGTACAGACACATCAACAGCCGACTCAGAGACTACAAAGTCGTTAGCCGGAGCCTTGAACTTTGAGAACGGCAATAAACATGTTTGCGCGGTGAGCACTGCGCACTCCTTAGCCCGAGGGCGTGTACCTTAACAGAATAACAAACTTTCTAACGAATTACTTAAAGCACTAATATATTACATCTTATGAAAAAAGTCGGAAAAAAGTATGTTATATTAGAAAATTGTTTATGACATAAATTAGAGTACCTACTAGCTAACAATGTACTGAAGAGTAAGTATAAAATTTTTTTTATACTAACTATATTATCGCTTTTTTATCATGTATATGTGAACGTACAAAAAGCACAGCCTATAAGTGGCACAATGAACCACAAGCTCAAATAATTGTATTTTTATGTACTCCATTGATAAGACAACTATGACAAACATGGCGAACCATGGCATAAAGTGTCATAAACTTGAAAAACTTGGTCTCTGTTAGAGTAAAATCTCTCGGAACCATCACCGTTGTGACGTTCCTAGCCCTACGATTCACTCGATTTCATTGTTCCTGATTATTCCGTTACCTTCAGGCACGTGTAGATTGGATTGAATTAAGTAAAGAATATTCATGAAAAAATAAAGTATAATGAATTAAGAATACGGTAAATAATGTTTCATGTCGCATTTTAATTTGGCAAAGACCGCATAAATGCTCTTGTTTCGTTATTTTTGTACATATTTGATAAAATGTGAGAAAGTTAAATAAATAGTTTAAAATTGCAGCACTCTTTGCCGAACGGATTTACAAAAAAAAGAAGTTTTTTTTTGACAATATTGTATTCCATGAAAACACTGTTTACCCATAATCAGTTAGTTAGGGCCACAAAAGATATTTAACTGCCTATAGGGAATCGTAATTACATATTTCTCGATGACAACTTCATCATACTCGTAATCATCCGCATTTAGCAAAACAATGATCAAGGAAAATATTCCAGTTTGCGTACCTATGTACGGAATTAATAAAGTCCTTTGTGACGTGTCATGGTGTGCTGACCGCGATGCCGAGATAATGAGTCCATCAAGGGCGACGCGTGTTAATTAAAATTACCGTGAGTGGACATTCTTTGTTTAAATAGCGTTTAATGTCGCCCGCCAGCGTCGTGGACTATCAATGAGATAATAGGAAGCGTTCGTGTCGCATCAATGTCACAATGCAAGGTCGGTCCACGCACCCCGCTTCTTACGCGTTCTAATGATAAACCACGAAATCCATCAATACTTCATCTGCTCTTGGAATTAGTATCGCTTCCGCATAAGAACTGGAATCTGCAATACTATCAACATAGATAACAATGCATTTCGCTCAATAATGCGGTCTCATGCGAATAGCAGGATCAAGGTGACCCTATAAAAAGGATTTGAAAAAAAAAATAGAGTGTCGTGTCGGCTACATCTTTATATAAGGATTCGTAATCTACAAAAATTCAAAATGTTTTCTTTTGAAATTTTAAATTTAACTAATTTATGTTATGTAAACGAAATATATTTTCACCTCGTAGTGTTGCTTAAATACACGAAACGATTTACTCAATCTTTCAACTCATACGAGCCAATTGATATAAATAATATTAGGGACCAAATCATGTTTCTGATATGTCAGATTAAAAAACTATATGCGAACGTGTACGCTAAAAAACAACTAGTTTAACTAACAAGGAATTGGTACAAATTGTATTTTGATGTAATAATTATCCAACGTAAATTTGCTTAAATAATAAAAATAATTTGAATTTACATACTTTAGACAAATGAAAATAAAAACTATGTAGATTTCCTCAAAACCTAACGAAGCGGTGTGTCACTAGCTGATATATTTTTTTATTACTAGATGGGTGAACGAGCTCACAGCCCACCTGATGTTAAGTGGTTACTGGAGCCCATATACATCTACAACGTAAATGCGCCACCCACCTTGAGATATAAGTTCTAAGGTCTCAGTATAGTTACAACGACTGCCCTACCCTTCAAACCGAAACGCATTACTGCTTTACGGCAGAAATAGGCAAGGTGGTGGTACCTACCCGTGCGGACTCACAAGAGGTCCTACTACCAGTAAATTACACAGTACGATAGTCTTCAGTGCACCCTAATGTGGCTAAAATTTGCAGTTTTCTTTTATACATTTGCTCAAGTAGTAAATTTTATTTTAACAAAGTTTTCTATCCAAAGATGAATAAAAAATTGGTACGGTCGTATTTAATATACTTCATTTACATTTTCATCATCCGATGGGCATATGATCGAACTAAATATTCAACTATATTAGGTTGAAATGCCTCACTATTTAATTGCTTAATTTCAATAAAATTACAACAGATCCATTTTTATAAACCGTGGCCTTACATAATACTTGAACACTTTTTAATACAATTAAGCAATGAAACGAATTGTTTCATCACATGAAACATTGACAAATAAATATTACTTACATGCCTATTGTGTTTCAAACATGTGAGCAACAACCTTGTAGAAATAAGAAATAAGCGAAATAACAGTTAATATTTTTCATGCGGAGCTGTCAAAGAAAATGGTGTCTTACGTGCTAGGTACAGATTCTAAATTTATTTGATAGAGTCCAGTTCTTATCGACGTGCTCCTAATCAGAAAAGCACAAAGACCTTGAGCCTGACCCTGAGTATTTTTATCCGCATACACATTTCGCGAATGTTGCGTAGATACGAACAACGTGACGACGAATTACTAAACTAATTTTTACACAACGTCTGATAAAAGTAAAGATAATTGCAATTTTCTGAATACAACATAGAATACGTAATCAAGTACATTTACAGAATTTAACGAAATACGTATTAATGGGGCTTTAATTTTACGAACGAATTTACAGGAAATACAATTTATGAAAGATTTCGTGATAAGGTCACGTACGTACGTAAATTATTTGAGATACGTTTAGAATTGTTAAACATTACTTAAGGTGTTCTAAATGATAATATGTTATGCTATGTTAACATGGAGTAGAGTAGCCAGAGAGAGATCAGAATGGAGTAGGTTAGAGGAGGCCTTTGCCAACTGACAAACGGACTTACAGAAAGTAAAGAAGCACCAAATACGTGAACAATTTTAATTTTGTAAAATACATACATATACATATATCAGTATAAGTGCAGTAGTATAATAAACTTAATTGTATATCTGTTCTGTTGTCCGAATAAAAGGCTTTATTATTATTATTATTAAATGAAAATAACTATAAAAGAATAATTATTAAGGATGACGCAGTTTGATTAGTTTGTAGCAGGAAACGGGAATCGGTGTGCGTCGGAGGACAGCGGCGTTGGGCGGCAATGCGGTCAGCACCGGGCGGCGCCGGACGCAAGGCCACGCAGCCTCGCTCTAGGAAGTCAAGCGATTTGGCCTCGACCTTGTGTGTGCGAAATATATTATTCGACAACGACTCACCGCACCTCACTGCCCCTCCCACGCCAGCCTCCTCTTTGCAAAATGTCCTCTATTCATAGAAAACGTTCTCAGATTTGCAACAACTAGTCAGTGATACTGAAATTAATAATCGACTAGCTATCAAACTGTGTTTAGTTAAAGTAATGAAGATCTATCTACTAATTATGTTCTAATTAATAATTATTAACTAGTTTTAGTACTTACAATTTCCAAAAGAAGTCTAAGCTTACTAAATAATTCTGTAATTAATACCTATCTTCCCGGTCTAAGCTTCAAAAATAAGATTCCATTGCCAAATCTTCCTCGTAATTACGTAAACCGCGGAAAAAGAGTAAAGGTCGTTTGCAGATTATATTATCTTTATAAAAGCAAGCCATAATGATATGATAACTATAGTATCTAACGCGGAAATGAAATACCGTTACGCAAAGTAAAATCATTAAAAATTTGGTATGTATATTGCATGTTACATCTGTTACTAGGATCTCATGACCATATGACCTTTGAGTCATCGGTAGACGAGTCGCGGACACTTCATTATTTTAATCAACGAATGACTGTTCAACACACAAATTAGTTCTTAGAACGCCCTCATTGAGATAACATACACAAATATTATATTATGAGACTAGCTGTTGATAATATTGTTAAATATGATTGTTTTATCCCTCAGACGCAGCCCACTGAGTTTCTCGCCGGATCTTCTCAGTGGGTCGCGTTTCCGATCCGGCGGTAGATTCTGCGAACGGCTCTTGCTAGGGTTCGTGTTAGCAACTTCGTCAGGTTTGAGCCCCGTGAGCTCACCTACTAGTTAAGGTTCCGCTGAAATAGCCTCTCAAGGCTATCAACTTAGGTAGGAAAAAAAATAATTATTTGTTAGATTCGTGAACGTGTCTATGGTACCATTTTTATGAAGTTACCGGAGCCCATAAACAACAGAAAATAAACCTTGAGATAAAATGTGAAATTCCCAATCGAATTGTACAATGGCTGCCCCGCTGTTCAAACTAGAACGCGTTATCAAAAAATCCTTTATTTTTTTTTTAATTCAAAAGTAATATCGAGATTCGCTTTTTAATGAGTAGAATGCAGAGTCAAGTACATCGAGTAAGCTGTTGTGGTTCGATGTTATGGCAATATTCAGCTTCTGTCGCCATTGTTCTCGTTTGTTACGCAAAATGTTTAATAAACAATTCCGTTTCGCAGTTTTCATTCTCAATGTAAACATGGACGTGGTTCGCCTGTTGTTCATACTAAATCATGGCTAAACGAAGAAGGTTTTGTAAAGAATTTATTAGATACTCGAGTAGATCAAATCAAAGAGCAACTCTACTTAAACAAACGGATTTAATTTCCTTTAAAGTAAAACATTAGATTAGATCGAGGGGTAATAAGCTCTGGCTTAAGCGACATTTTTGGAACTTTACAGGAGAGCCATTTCGCATTTAAAATTTGGAAAAACTATCATGATCAACAAAACTTCTGCGGCTATTTGAATGGGTTAAAATAATTGAAGTTTACTTAAAAACATTGAATGTCGATGCTAATCTTCTACCTTCTATATATATAAAAATGAATTGCTGTTCGTTAGTCTCGCTAAAACTCGAGAACGGCTGAACCGATTTGGCTAATTTTGGTCTTGAACTATTCGTGGAAGTCCAGAGAAGGTTTAAAAGGTGAAAAAATATTAAAATGATCGGAATTATATAAAAAAACAAACAATTTTGTTTTTCCTTTGATATGTCCCCGGTCGGATGGATTCTTTTTGTTTTTTTTTAAGTTTATTTTATACACAAGCTTAGGTCTTTTATTTATCGATTGAGGCAATACGAAGTCTGCCGGGTCAGCTAGTACCAAATAAAAAGGGCCTTTGATTACAAAGATAAATGTCACGTATTAAGAGAAATGTCGCTTGAACCAAATAGCCTTTCATCCCTCGATATGCAACTCAATGCACTATTAGTAAATAAATTCAGAAAAAAAAAATTGTTTTAGATTTTTTCCGTCTAATCACTGGTAGTCTTGAGACGCTATTCCAGCTTCCCCAGTTTGGTGGGCGTGTTCACGGAGTTCAACCAGAGAGTATCAGATAGCACTTGCCTTAGCAAGAGCAGTGCTTCTCTGAATCTACCTTGGGATCGGAATCGCGACCCACTGTGAACACCCGGCGAGAAACTCATTGAGTTAATTGTAACAATAAAGTGACTAAATTTTAATCAATTTGTTATTCAACAAAGTCTCATAGCCAGCCGTGTTTCGGAAAATTAAGTTTTCAATTTTTTTTTAAAACTCTACCTCATTTATCATGAAACCCTAAAAACAAACCAAAGAAATTATTAAAAATAATAATTTTACTTCTTCCAACTGTTTTTATAACCTCATACAATAAGTAGTAATATTATGTTGAAAGAAAGTTTCATTTATTTTATAAATTGTACGACGCAAATTTATATACTTGTGTATTTACACATTCGAATTTCATCAGCCAGTAGTGGATATGTATTTATCAATTTATTACAAATAGTTCTAACTTAGACGCAATTACACAATTCACATACATTTTGTAACTAAATTTAACATGGCAACGTTCGTACACATTTTTTTTTTATTGCTTAGAAGGGTGGACGAGCTCACGGTTCACCCGGTGTTAAGTGGTTACCGGAGCTCATAGACTTCGACAACCACCCACCTTGAGACATGAGTTCTAAGGTATCACTTGTACATCGGCTGCCCCGCCCTTCAAACCGAAACGCATTACTGCTTCATGGCAGAAATAGGAAGGGCTGCGGACTCACAAGATATTCTATCACCACTAAAAACTGAAGCAATCGAAGCTTAGAACCACTACATATAATAAATAGTACAGATTCTAAGACCATCTCTCACTTACTTTTACCCGTAATTACATCTCTAATTTTATAATATAATGAAAAAAGTATATGTTTTTTTTATTGCCCTTTTAGGCAGACGAGCATACGGCCCACTTGATGGTGCGTGGTTACCGTCGCCCATGGACTTCAGCAATGCCAGAGGCAGAGCCAAGCCGCTGCCTACCTATGTGGTCGATCTGAACAAATTATTGTGAAAAATAATGAGTTTACTGGCAAAACAAACAAATCTTTTGTACACGTCTATAGTGCAGTATCTTTCGAATTAGTTATATAGCCAAGTTCCATTCCCGACATGTGTAAATATTAAAAAATAAAAAAGGTATTTAAAATTTCAAACCCTTATGTTTCTAGCCTGGTTGGAGGACGCCCCACGCTCCTGGTACCCATCCGTGGCCTCCATTCGAGGACTTTCCGCCCCCACCTGGCGTTGCTGGCTCGACAGATGTGACCGGCCCATTGCCACTTCAGCCTGCTAACTTTGAGAGCTATGTCGTCGACTTTGGTTCTCCGTCGAATTTCTTCGTTCCGGATTTTGTCCCTTATAGAAATACCTTAGTGCGCACGGCGGGAAATCGTTGGATGCGGAAGGCGAAGGACCGCATTATGTGGAAGGCATTGGGGAAGGCCTATGTTCAGCAGTGGGCTGATAAATGATGATGATTATGATGATGATGTTTCTAACGTCCATCCGAATGGTTTTAAAAAAACCGACTTTTATTTATCCCTCAATGTGACATTTTAATTACAGTCGTACGTGCAAAAAGAGAAAAAAAAACAATTACAAAAATGCACTTTTGTTTTTTTATCGCAAAATGACACAAACGAAGATTATTATACATACTAGAATAACACAAAGGACGCTGCAACTCAATACGGCCCGTACTGCTTTAGTAAGCTCACTATACGAACGACCTTAATCTTGAACGATAGTGCTGCAAGCCAGAGCAGCGCCCTCGCCTTATCACATTATATTAATATTGTCTTTCGCCTTATTTAATTTAGTTTCGCTTAAAACAATACATTGAACTTAACTAACCTCATTATCTTACTATTGTCTCATTGTGAATGATAGATGAAAGAGTGCTCGACAGCGCGTAATGTCGATATAGAATTAAAATAACTTAGGTTTACTTGAACATGAAACAAAAAGGTTTAATTTAAAATAATTTTAATTTAATTGTTGTGAATTTAACAACAGTAAAACCTTTTTGGAAAAATAATCGTCTTAAATTAAAAGAATAAGGAGGATGTTCTCAATTCGCGGCATTCGTTTTTATTGGTAAACTGACATTGATACTGATTTGAACCATTGTCTCGGCAATAAAATTTTAGTTACTGTGCAGCTTTTTATTGCAGGACATAGTAATTGTTAATTTTTGTCACAAACATTCTTATGATATCACTCACAAGATAAGACACAATGAGCTTATTATAAATAAGGATATTCCGGGAACAGGCCAGTGCTTGCCTTGTTACAATTTCACGATAATTTAGATATCAGCGAATCTGCCTATCCATGTGTCACAGATACATTGTTACTTCGTCGATTTCGAAGAAATTTGTTGAATCGTTTATTTGTAAGGATCGTTTATTTGTATATTATAGCGCCAGTTCAAATGTAATTCAATTGAACAAATATTTAACGACATTAAACTATTAAATATTTATCGAAAATAAACATGAGCAATTTCCAGTAGAGTTACTTAATTGTTTTTTTTTATGTTAAAAAATAACACAACACAACACTAACAAAGTAGTGTATGCAATACGTTCATTACTAACATACCTTTTACAGTTTTCTTTGTTCTATTGAAGAACCTAATGTTTCTTCTGAAGTTTTTAAAGTCAATCTAATATATAAAATTCTCGGGTCACGGTGTGCGTGATTGAACTCCTCCGAAACGGCTCGACCGATTTTCGTGAATCTTAGTGTGCATATCGGCCAGGGTGGAAAATCGGACAACATTTATTTTTCACCCCTCTAAATGTTAAGGGTGGTCCACCCCTAAATTTTTTTATTTATTTTTTAGACAACATTTTTGGTTTTTATTTTTTTATGATACAGCATACAAAAATACATACAACCCTAAATTTTCACCCCTCTACGATCAACCCTTATTTTTTATTTGTTAATCCTTACACACTTACAATAAGTTAGTTTTTTTTTCTATACTAGAAATTCCCTAGAAATCTTATATAATAATATGACAAAACAACGTTTGCCGGGTCAGCTAGTATTAAAATAAAATTGTCAGTGTAATAGGTTATTTTATCGCGAAACCAAAAAAATTGTTACGCGATCATTCTTCTTAATAATTATCCACCAGCTGACGTATCTTGAAGAATTCTGCAACTTCATTCCGTTTATCCAGTGGCATAGAATGATGTTTCTGAAAATCGCAGCAGCATTGTCTTTTTTTTAGAGAACAAAACAATTTACGCTGCTATAAAAATGACTTAAGATAACACGAAATTCAATTGATCAACAATGAAAAAAAAAACACGCGACCAAACCCTCTAATCAAACAGAAACGTACTGTTGCGGTGCGTCATCAACATTTATGACGTGTGTCACCAATACTGACCCTGAACGAAGAATATGAATAAACAGTTCACAATCAACGTGGTACATGTAATCACCGCAGAACGTCGACTTCCTTGTTTGTCATTGTGTTCTTATTATTGCGAAAATAGCAAATAATAAAACTACAACTTAATACCAAGGTCACTTTGACCTTGTTTACGAGGAACTGATGCGCCAATTTACGTATTTAATTTGTGTTACGTTCATTTAAACATTAATATTATTAGGAAGAAGAAAAAACCGAACTCCTGGTTACTATTTTGGATGCTGACTGTATTTATGTACGACTGGCTAGAAAACTGCTATAATCTATTACGAAAAGTTTAAGGAAGTCAGTCATCTAAAATTTTCAAGGCGAAATTACACCGTGTGTTTTGAAAAAGATATCGTCTATACATTTTCTGATATCGTGCCGGTACAGAGTTTCGAATAATTATAGTTCTTGGTTTGAAATCTAAGGATTCTTTTTTTCTTTTTTTACTGGTGGTAGGACCTCTTGTGAGGAGTCCGCGCGGGTAGGTACCACCACCCTGCCTACTTCTGCCGTGAAGCAGTAATGCGTTTCGGTTTGAAGGGTGGGGCAGCCGTTGTAACTATACTGAGATCTTAGAACTTATATCTCAAGGTGGGTGGCGCATTTACGTTGTAGATGTCCATGGGCTCCAGTAACCATTTAACCAGGTGGGCTGTGAGCTCGTCCACCCATCTAAACAATAAAAAAAAAACTGTATACATTATTTAGGTTTTTTTTATTTCTTAGATGGGTGGACGTTTTTTTTATTTTTATTTTGCCTACTTATTCTAGCACCTTCTAGGGGTTATACTAGATTCAACGAGCAGGTAGGGCAGCTCACGGGGCTCAGCCTAGCGAAGGGTGGACGAGGTCACAGCCCTCCTGGAGTTAAGTGGTTACCGGAGCCCATAGACATTTATAACATAAACACCTTTTTTTTCCTGCCTAAGCTGATGGTCTATATCAGCGTAAACTTAACTAGTAGGTGAGCTCCCGGGGCTCAAACCTGACGATGTTGCTAACACGAACCCTAGCAAGAGCCGTGCTTCGCAGAATCTACCACCGGTTTGGAAACGCGACCCACTAAGAAGATCCGGCGAGAAACTCAGTGGACTGTGTCTGTGGTTTAATTTACTCGCCGAGCCCTTCGTCGCAAGCGACGGGTTCGACGAGAGCGATGACCAGTGCTTGGGGTAACTAAAAGCACCGTTAGTGGATCGGGAGGATCCGAGATGACGTGTTTTGGGCGACGTCGACTGTTTACCATTTGATCCGCAGGATCGGCCAAGTAGTTCCCGGCGGCCACGATGAGAGCATTCTCGTGTCGTTCCGCTTTATCGAAGTGGCACCGCTACCCACCTTGAGACATGAGTTCTAAGGTCTCAGTAGCTTCTCCTTCCTCAATTACTACCATCCCATGTATAGTATCTACGGTGAAGTTTTGTGTATTCCGGTCTGACGAATAACTACATTTAACAATACCTACTATAGAGACATCTACCTTTCTTTCTACCTACATTTCTTTACAAACTTCGACAACGAAAGAATAACATCCTGTATGAAGAATCAGAGGTACTAGTAAAATATTTCACATGATTAGTGAGCATCCGGTCACCGTCCTCGTTGAACCCGTCGCTTGCGACGAAAGCTCGACGAGCGAATTAACCCATAGACACAGCCCACTGAGCTTCC
The DNA here is from genome assembly GCF_030269925.1 of Bombyx mori. Taxonomy (NCBI): domain Eukaryota; kingdom Metazoa; phylum Arthropoda; class Insecta; order Lepidoptera; family Bombycidae; genus Bombyx; species Bombyx mori. Next base: position 7,795,448 of record NC_085116.1, on the reverse strand, counting down.
CGCCGGATCTTCTCAATGGGTCGCATTTCCGATCCGGTGGCAGATTCTGTGAAGCACTGCTCTTGCTAGGGCCAGTGTTAGCAACATTCCGGTTTGAGCCCCGTGAGCTCACCTACATGTTAGGGCGAAGCTGAAATAGCCTCTCAAGGCTATCAGCATAGGTAGGAAAAAAGAAAAAAGTGAGCATTCACGGATAGGAACCACAGAGCCATTAACATCGTGCCTCGACGGGGCTTTGTCATTTACTTTGTCGGTTACATTGTCCACAGACTCTGATTATTCATTAAATATCAAGTCCATCCAAAGCAATTAAAAAGAATAGTATAATCAATGTAAGGCATAAATATTCAAACCACGGTCACTTCGAAAAATTAAATATCAATAGACATTGAAAGGCGAATGTGTGTCAAGTGTGTGCGGTAGCGCGCGGCGGATAGGGCGCTCCGTTCGAACTGCATCTGCCGACGGAACGGGGGCATCATTGTTGGCTGATCGACGAAACTTTAATTGGCCCGACCTAGCTCGTAAAAGCGTTGTAAAAAGTGTGAAGGTCTGGCGGAGGTAAGGACTCGACAGAAAGAGGTCAAGTGTAATAACTCGCGTTCCACTGACCTCATTTGGGAACGCCTGCCGCTGTAGCGCGCGCGTTCGCTTGACTTTCATACAAATATGTCCTAGTTTACCACTGTTCTAGATTATGTTGACTAATTTATACTAAACTAGCTGTTACGGACGGCTTCATTCGAGTTAATCTGAAAGGGAAATATACTCGATACCGTAGGTACTTTTTGATGCCTATGACAACGTGTATAGCATAAGCGTGTAATGCGTATAAAAACCTAAGGAACAAACAAACTCACTTTCGTATTTATAATATTAATTATTAGTAGTAGCATCTATTGGTAATCTAATGGCGTATTCTAAGCATGGGTAGGTACTACCATTCCGCTTTTTTCTACAGCGAATCAGTTATGCTTACATGGGACATAATTGAGACTTCAGCCTCAAATCTCAAGGAGATTAATGGTGTCATTTATGTTATAATATGGGCATCGATCAATCCTTCGTACCAGACGGATCGTAAGCTGATCTGACCATCCACAGCTATAAAAAACTCTTCTCCTCAATTGACATCCACACAGTTGAACAAATAATTCCAGCGATTCCGGAAACTGAAGTTAGTAGATGTGACCTCCTGTGCCGAATGGAACCTTCGTCGGCTATTATTAACGCAGCGGCCGCGAAATCGGAGCACTGACATACATTGCCCAAACAATACCATATATTCCATAATTCATAAGGACCTTGGCCCCAATGTTTCATACGGCAGCCCACGGCGGCGCGGTCGTCAGGACAGGCAAGGGCTCGTCAATTCAAAATGTATCTTCTACCTAAACCAAATATAGTCATAGTTTCTATTTTTATGTAATATTTTAATCACGGCCACCTGTATTTTCCCCACCGATTCCTATATATTCCTGTTACGTATTTTTCAAAACGATGACAGAATTTAAAAAAAACAGCATTTGGAAGCATAAATTAACGTTACATTAGTGAAATGCATCTAAAATTTAGTTATACCCTTACAATTAACCTATCGTATCGTCAAATTCACGAGGTCTTTGGATTTTTTAGAACTTTATTAATAATGCCCAATGAAGTACCTATTATTCAATATGAAGCTTGATACTAAATTGTGATTGTCGCAATACTTTATTACACCGAAATGCTGACCGACATATGCATATTTCTTAATCCAGCGTGTATTCAATTAGGTAATAATAATTAAGTAATACTACTAAACGACTATTTATTTTAAAAGAGAATTATATAGATTATATAGAAATATATAGAAACGGCCGTCTGGTGTAGTGGTAAGTGACATGGTCACTACACAAGGGGGTCGCGGGTTCGAATCCCGCCAAGAGAAGATATTTGTATGATAAATATAAATGTCTTTTCCAGGGTTATGGATGTATATTAAATATATGTATGTGTATAATAAAAATCTTATATTTATTTCCGTTATCTGGTACCTGTAACACAAGTTCTTTACGAACTTATCACGAGACCAGTTAACGTGGCGTGATTGTTAGTAAATATTTATATTTATATTTTATTTTTTTATTTTATATTTTAAACATTTCACTTACAAATAAATAGTGTATGTTTAATTGAAACTACGAGTATGTCTAATAATTTCGTACTCTGTAATTTGGTGTTTGGTTAGACAATCATGTTAATCATTTGTCATGATTATGACGATAATCTTACCTTAGTTAGAGACATTTTATAATTCAGTCTTACAAATAAGCAATTATGTTTTAAACCCCCAAAAATAACTAAAATTTTACGACTTATAAGTTCGATGCTTTGAACATAGTCACAGAAGTCTGCTCGGACTGACATTAGCCAATCAGTAAAGCAAGGACAAAATAAAATCGTAAAACTGTTTTTAATTAATAATCTCTATAATTCGTGAAAGTCTACCAAAATAAAAATAAAAAATTTTTTGACGACTTTTATTTACATCAAATTGCGATACAACAAATAAATATCTGCATAGATACCCCGATTTAATTTCAGATGAAGGTCAAAATATCTGACGTACATTATGCAGTGCTCTGTATGACCTTTGTTTATGGACACTCATTGTTTTTTTTTTCGACGAAATCCTTGTGAATAATGAAATGTGTCCTTAATAAATACATTTGTTTAAACAAAGCTGAATAGAAAATGTGGTTGCAATATTGAAGGTTAAAAAGAATTACTCATAACTACATTTGAAAATTAGTCTTCATCGATTAATAGATTTGCAAAGATAAGAGACAAAAAAAAAACATATTAAAATTAATTCGAACGCCTCAATTATTATAAAATTGTATAATAACAAAATAAACATATATATGACCCGAAATAAAAATTTCCTTGTTTTTCATTCGTCGTTGAATGAAATAGAATTATTTTAACTTAAGATTCCTATTACGTAAATTCATAATGTACATATTATTATACATGCTTGTGTCGTGTTAGCATATTCTGCAACTTTATCATGTTACACGCGCAATGGTTTATGTGCAACAAAGACATTGTGTTCCACAGATAATAAGCATTTCTCGTCAATGTTGTATCAAGATAAAGTTGTTACGGTCTGAGATAAACAACATTAGAACGCATGTCGTATTTTCTTCTGGCGATTTACCAGAAATTGTTCCTCACATTTCGGTTATTTATAGAAAGACAAACATCGAAAATTGCATTTCGGTGCAAGTACTTTTTAACTTTACACGTTCTTTTTACACACACTGTTTCAATTAAACATATATTTTTGTTGCACTACATGAACGTTATGTTTTAAAAGTAATGACGTAACCATTGTGTACATATAAATCGATGCCTCCAATGAACACTACGCTAACTCCAAATTCGTAGATTTACAGGAGGAGCATTTAAACGAAAAAAGTTGATAAAATATTTATTATTGCAGATATATTTATGGTTTTTTTGTGTAGCTAGCTGATTTACTCTTGCTTTGAACCCCATTAATAATGATTAATTGTAATACTTTTAACACCGTGAAGCGATTTGCGTGTAAAACGAAAATTTCAAAATTTTGAGTTAGAGTAGTGTTCATTGGAGGCATCGAAATATAAGGGAGAGAAAGATAGAGAAAGAGAGAAAGAGAGAGAAAGAGATAGGGGTCTTATCGCCAAAAGCGATCTCTTCCAAAGAACAGACAGAAATTCTAAAGATACAGCAGGTATATTGCGGTGTACTATTAACAATATCTAAAGAGTGTGTTTTATCAATATAGACCAAACCATTACTAAAATTAAAGCATTACTAAAGAAAATACATATATGTATACAATAAATAGATACATATATGTATTTCTACGTTTTACATTATAATATGGAATCACTAAATGAATAAATTTACTACTAAAATTGATTTTAAACAATATTTTTAAACCATTAAACACCTGTAATAAAAATATAGGAGGAATAGGCAATTATTGTATATTCTAAAATACCTATTTGATATGGAGAATATAACTTTCTGTACTGTAAATATAATGTCTTTAGTCCTTAGATAGGAAATTTTAATCTTTTATTGTATTTCCGCTCTTTAAGCAGCCCTATATGGTCACATAGTCCTTAAAGGCTCCGGGTTGTCAAGCACAATACATATTTCCGTTTATCAATAATTAAGTGTGTAGTGGATTACTTCAAATTTGTTTTTTTTTCATAATGATTGCTTTACTAGTTTTATCGGGATTACCTGATAACATTTTTAGTTATTTATAAATACACTAATAAATTATAAAAATGTTTTCACAGCCATTATAATTTGGTACAATTACGTTTACGGATGTGTAAAAATTTTCTAAGCTATGTAATATTTTTACGAACTAAAAAGTACATGATAAAGCTTTTTAGTAACGCCTATTAAATGATATTATATTCCTTGGGAAACTTCTGTGGATATAATAATATAATTACGTAAATTCTTTATCCCACTATAATCCTCAATATTAGCTAATTTATAAAAATATTAACTATACTGAGACCTTAAACTCGAGGTGGGTGGCGCATTTACGTTGTAGATGTCTATGGGCTCCAGTAACCACTTAACATCAGGTGGGCTGTGAGCTCGTCCATCCATCTAAGCAATAAAAAAAAAATATTTTATTTCTCAATTTTTACTACTACATATGTGTCAATTTTGTAATTTTGATTTCGAAAGATTGTTAGATTCATTCTTGATTGAACACGTTTCTTCTTATTATTTCTTTGATTTGTAAATAATTGAAAATATTATCTATTAAGCTGATAATAAATTTTAGTGCGTACTTAATTATTTTGGTACATCTTGCCTATATCTGCCGTAAAGCAATCAAACCCGATTAGAAAAACTAGTCTGAAAAGCTGTTGAAATTTTAATGTTGTGTTACAATGATAATTGGGTATAGGTACTATGGTTTGACTGTCCATCTTTACTAATAGGGACGTCCGACACTATACTATAATATGTATTTACAATAATTTCTTCTAACTAATATTTTCTTCTTAGTCGGTCTTGTCATAGTGGTCGTGGTTACGCTGATGATGTAAATGCAGTACTATGTATGTACGCAGTATGTAGTTATTATGTATTAATTAACCATTTCCTTATATTTAAATATAAACAATTATAATAGTTATCCTATATTCCTTGAACCTAGCTTTTTTCGTTTCCTGCCCTTTACTTAAATGTTTTTTTTTTCTATTTAGTTGTCACTTATCTGAATAAATATTACCTTTAACCATACATGAGATAAACAATAAATAAATATTATAGTAATGAATTGACCGATAAAAATACGGGCTCGTCTTTCAAACAGGAGAGGTCGGATAATATTACTTCAAGGTCTGTTGACGGGCTGACCTCGGCGTATCGGTCGCGGAGGACAGACGGTCGCAAATATTTGCGCGCGCGAGAGGCGAGCGCGGTAGCAGCGGGGGGCGGCGGGGCGGGTGACCTTGCCGACGTCTGCCGCGCGACCTTGATCTTGAGACGACCGCGACACTGGCGCCCTCACTGCTCAACGTATCTGACATAGACTCCCTTTCCTGCCTAACCTTATACTATTTCAATCAGTAGCAATCATATGCAATTAATTATTTAAATACATAAAAAAAATCAATTAAGAAATACGCGCCGATAGTTATTGCAATATGAATCTTCTCGATTACATCTAGATCTGACCTCGCTTTTGCTTCTCTATTCCTCCACTTCATTTATGATTTCATAATTATTATTATTTTGGAATACATATTGGGTAGTGTGTGTAAATTAAAATCGTTGCATTCGGAACGTATTGATAATGAGTAACAGGAAACAGTAATAAAAATGAAGTCACATCTAACCTTACAAATAAAACGAAACATTTCAGAATAATTTTCGAAGACTTTTTAACGTTTAACGTATGGTACACAACGAGTCTTAAAATATCTGAGTTAATAGTTCTTAGTATTAAACCAAAGAGATATTAAATATATTTCATTTACAGCTATCAAGACAATAGTAGATATATCAACAGATTATCTGATGCACTAACAAACAACCACTTACAAATATTATACAGTGTGAAAAGAAAGAACTGTAGTTATAAATAACTATATATAAACTAGTACTTGCCCAAAATACTTTCGGTTTGTCGAATCGTAATCAATCCTTGTAGTGGGGCTTTGTAAACGAGATTTGGCTGTGCAGTCGGTTTAATGAATATGATTAGTTTTTGCATGTAGTAATCAAAATTCGCTTATGATCCAGCGATACCGTGCGAGTATTAAAAGCGAATAGTCGCTGATTCCGCTATAGATATTCTTTGTTCTGCAGTCGTATTTTATTTTTATTACGAAACTTAAAACTTATACTCAAATGTTAACTCAATATTTATATGTGAAAATTAATTTTCGTGGTTCTTTCTACCTTCGTTGCAATGAGGATAAGTTTTAAATGCGTTGCGTGCTCCAAATACGGGAAATATCGAGACGCTCCAATAGAATGTTTGAAACTGCAGGCTTCTAATTTACATATCAAGTCTCACTTAAAAAAAGTTTACAGCAGTAGATATTTGTAACCCAATGTCAAGGATGCCGATTCAGATCCAGAAGACTCGAGATGCCGATATAAGATACCGTCAACGAACGCGAATCCAATGGGACCACTAAACAACAGTCCAAAGAGGCGATTAAAGCATGATAATTTACAATAACCATTAATTATTACTAATTATTCAGGTGCGCTACTTATGGATAATAGCCTTGACATCGTTGCTTAAGTCTTTCAATACGGTTTCGAAGATTAATGCACACGTAATAAACGACCTATCGCAACCTTACACATATGCACTATACTACACAAAATGATAAAGTATTAAAAGAGGCCTGCTCTTGGAACGTAAGTGGGGTAATGGGACCCACTGAGACACCAATCAAATTCAAATAACAGGTAGCAATTTTTATAATAAAACTAGCTGACCCGGCAGAATTCGTAGTGCCTCAATCGATAAAAAAAAAGTCCTGAATTTTATTTAATTCCGAGCATTTTCATATTTATGTACCTTTTAAACCTTCTCTGGACTTCCACAAATAATTCAAGACCAAAATTAGGCAAATCGGTCCAGCCGTTCTCGAGTTTTAGCGAGACTAACGAACAGCAAATAATTTTTATATATATAGCAGATACATACTAAATATGTGTTGGATATTGACATTCACAATTAAGGAATAATATCATCTACTTAATAAAATAAATTCCACAAATGTTGGGTGATTAGCTGACACTCGAGTTGTTGGTTGCTCGAAAAGAACCTACTTCTGCAGCAAAACTATCGTGCGTTTGAATTTAAAGTGGGACAGATGCTACATTTATTTATTTGGAACCTTATGTCTTTCCACCTTATGTCTCAAGGTGAGCGATAATCGTTTTGTAACGTCTATTAACTGTGTCTATTGACGACTGTTTGACATCAGGTGGACCGAGAGTATCATCTGCCAAAAAACACACGTGTGCAGTTCACACGCGGTATAAATGAAAGCTTTAGAGTATGCTACCTCGCCGGATCTTCTCAGCGGGTCGCGATTCCGATCCGGTAGTAGATTTATTCGCGAAGCTATTGCTCTCGAGCTGTTAGGTCTCCTTCGGAAGCGCTCGGGCTATTGTTAGCAAATCCCACCCCTCCTGGCTGAGCCTTTGCTCGCCCACCTGTCCTGGTGAAACTGGAAAGGCCTCGGGGCCACCAGTAATCTTTCAATCATAAAAAAAAAATATGCTACCTAGCTTATAGACACAACACACTAAGTTTCTCCCCGAATCTCCTCAGTGGGCCGCTATTTATACCCGGTGGTAGATTGACCAAAGCACTGCTCTTGCTAGGTCTAGTCTTAATAAGTCCTCTTAAGCCGAGTCTCGTGAGCTCACCTACCAATCCATGCGGAGTGGAAATAGTCCGTTAAGTTACCAAAGATTTGATTGGAGAAAAAAATATTTCATCTCAATCTCTCGCAAGCTTTGTCTTACAAATGCACATGTGCTTTTAGTGTCGCTTTTTCATTTCATCGATCAATCACAACGGTGCGGTGCTAAATAAATTATTAGTTAAAAAAAACGAACAGCGTACGTAACGCCTATATATAATTTGAAACGCCTACATTAATTAATTTCATTCGAGGCACATTTTCAACTTGGTCGCTCACATAAAAATTTCTTTACATTATTATTGAACAGAACATTCATACTTAGATATTGTAATAAGATGCAGAAGCATTACTACATTTGTGCATTGTCAGCAGCACGTGGTCATGCTGCTCACGATAAGCAAAGGCATGATTGTGATAAGCGTCCCGTCATCATGACCGCCACGCTCATTTGTACAACGCTGAAGGTCGCGCATGCACCCTGCACTGTAATGCGCACGACGACTTGACACGTGTGTTTACAACGCAATCTTTATATGAGAATACAGACGATATTTACAACGATAATATGCATGAGTTTTACTAACTAGTCCCTACTTGAATGCTTATTATTTTATGTAGCCCATAGACATAATTAAGTTAATGTCACCGTACACTAAAGAAACGATGTGTATGTTATAGTATTGTTAAAGAGATATACATTTTTACTGGTGGTAGGACCTCTTGTAAGTCGGCACGGGTAGGTACCGCCACCCCGCCTAGTTCTGCCGTGAAGCAGTAATGCGTTTCGTTTTGAAGGGTTGGGCAGCCGTTGTTAGTATACTGAGACCTTAGAACTTTTAATTCAAGCTGGGTGGCGCATTTACGTTGTAGATGTCTATTGGCTCCGGGAACCACTTAACACCAGGTGGGCTGTGAGCTCGTCCACCCATATATGCAATAAAAAAATATAAAAAACCCTTTAGGTCGGAACACAATGCTTCAAGCCAGGAAAAGATAGGACGATGGTACCCACGGTGGCGTGCTAGAAATACGCTCTATAATTAATAAACTAGATGCCATGGGCAATAAGGAGGTAGTCGAGGAGTGGATACGGCTACTACAAATGAATTCAAGGAATGTGGGAGCGGTAAGGTATCCTTGTGTACCCATTCGCCGACGAAGACCTGGACAGATTTACTGTAGGAAATTCTTTCTCAAAACTTAATTACCAGTTAATATGATTGTGGCATTAATCTGCTTTATGTCTATTTTATCAATGTAAGTATCAATAATTTCCACGGACAATTAATTTTCTTACAAATGAGCTGTGTAAAACTAATAGGCTGTGGATACAGATCGAAGACTAAAGGTACAGCATCAGAATCCGCATAAAAATATTTTTACCGCCATATTGTTTATAAATAAACATACTGTTTACAACAAATAGCGAAAAGCCAATTGTTAATTTTTCTAATTACAACGAAACACAAGTTTGGAACTGAATCAGAAAACAATAAAATTGATTATTTAAATCTTAATGCAATGAAAACAGAGATTACGTTGCGTTTTTATAAGGTGGCTTGGGATAGTGTCTGTCCGTTGGAATTTTTAATTGATTTCAAACTAAAAACCTAATGACCTAGCGAACAAGTCAGAAATGGGTGACACTACTAGAAAAAAACTAAAATAAAGAAAGAAGAAGAGAGAAGACAACGAAAAAGAAATGCAACACTAAATAATTCGTTGGTAATTAATCTATGGATATTAATTTTTTTTGTCTGCTTTGTTTGTTTTTTACTATATAAAGTATGTATCCAATCCAATATACATATTTTTTCATTTTCATGTTGTCCAAAATATAAAATTAGTGACCAATCCGCTGTTGGAAGAATATGATATAAATATGACGTAACCTTACATTGCTAGATATGTAGGAACGGACAGTCAAAATTTCAGCATCTGCAGTGTGGCCTAAGCGTTGATGAATCAATTAATCTGGGCAAGTTATTTCATATGTACGGACGGTTTTGTGTTACATTTATGTTTGAAAATGAAATTCCCTAGAGTTTCTGAAGCTATTTTTTGTGTCACCAAATAACAGTCTACTCTTGTTGGCTGTAATTTTTATTAGTACCTAATGTGTTTCTCTGTATGCTCGTGTATAGTGATCTTTTGAGAAATATACGTCTTTGCATTGAAATGATGCTGATCAAATCATAGGTAACATCTAAAACTATGGACTTACCCATACTACGTTAGGTGTTTAGGTAATACTTACACAATAAAAATAATGCTGTGAGAAGCAACTAGAAATTAATCAACAACTTAATGTCGATGGTTTATCTATTGCAATCGATGACAAGTGATTCCAGAACGCGGGAAAAAAGTGATTTCTGGAATTAGCATCGTGAAATGCTAGGTGCATATATCAATAAGAATGACTTAGTATTGTGTTTGATGAGTTCCGAGGTCACAGCAGGTAGGTCATCGAGTCAATTGATGTTTTGTTAAACTGAATGTGACCGGCGGGTGCGGACGCCGCGTCTTAGCCGGATGGGGGGTGACATTGTATGACCGCAGCGTTTTTAAACAACTGTTTGATTATACGATGACGTCAAATGTCTGTTACTAGAAGGTCGTATTTAATTGTGTATTACTGAACACATTTATTCACACTCTTTATTACCTTAATGTGTTTTGTACTGGGATTTTCCTGCGATAACCTGAAAAATGTTAGAGAGATTTGTAACAAAGAACATCACTGTAATGTAGCCCGCATTTACTGGTGTACTATGGGCGTACTATAAACCCCTGCAAGTGAACATTACCGTTATTACTGATGGTAGGGAGGCTTGTGAGTGAGCCCGCGCGAGCAGGTAGCAACCACCACCCTGCCTATTTCTGCCGTAAACAGTAATGGGTTTCGATTTGAAGGAAGGGGCAGTCGTTATACTATAAAACTTTTTTTTTATTGCTTAGATGGGTGGACGACTCACAGCCCACCTGGTGTTAAGTGGTTACCGGAGCCCATAGACATCTACAACGTAAATGCGCCACCCACCTTGAGATATAAGTTTTAATGTCTCAGTATAGTTACAACGGCTGCCCCGCTCTTCAAACCGAAATGCATTACTGCTTCACGGCAGAAATAGGCAGGGTGTTGGTACCAACCCGTGCGGACTCACAAGAGGTTCTACCAGTAAAAAACTGACAATTATGACTCATGTCTCAAAGTTGCGGTAACCACTTAACAGTAGGTGGGCCGTGATCATGTGCACCCATCCACATTAACGTCCACAGCTCCGTTAAAATGTTCTTTGTGATGTTTATTTATAAAAAATTAGACAAAATGACTTTTATTTAAGTTAAAACCCTCGTGATATCCAAGCAATGAAGCATCCACCACACCCGTTTGACTCATCACATGATAAAACAGGCATTCAGCTATCGGTCACTTGTGTGAATCGTTCAACTAAATATTATAAACGCATTGCGACCATATTCATTCACAATAAACTGTAGATAATTTTAAATCCCGACTCGATACGTTCTAAAGTTATTATGTGTTCGCTCACGCGGCCAGCACCCAAAATAAATTCTCCCCAAGTCATCCAATCCCGTTTCTGCAGTATAACCATCGGAGCATCATGGTACGTGAGGAATGTATATCTTCACGACGACCTTCAACTGTAATCGACGCATAAGTGTCTGATGACAGTATCAGAACGCTTCTTCGAAAAAACGGCGCGACACAATAACCCTCTTATGTACCAAATCGTTTTTATTGGTATCGATAGGCAGTAAGCCTTCGTGCTTTACTATATTTATTCTGTAGGTAATAATAAAAATACATATTTCTAATTTTATTTGCTCTTGTTCAATGCGTACTCACTTGTTTTTCAGTTTAGGGCAATTATCTAGAATAGCACCGTCAATATACACATAACGGATGGCTAGTGAGCCGAATCGACTAATTTCGTATATTTCTACGTTATTTCCTTTGTCGTATCACTCATGTCAGAGCGGTCGTGGTCGTCATTCAGTATCATTGCTGTGGACAGATGGTATGCGTCTCACGAGCAATTATCACTCCTCCCGGTTTGTGGTGAGCCTGGTACACTCATGCAAACAACCTTTTTTTTCTACCTAAGTTAATAGCCTTGAGAGGCTATTTCAGCGTAACCTTAACTAGTAGGTGAGCTCACGGGGCTCAAACCTGACGACGTTGCTAACACGAACCCTAGCAAGAGCCGTGCTTCGCAGAATCTACCACCGGATCGGAAACGCAACCCACTGAGAAGATCCGGCGAGAAACTCAGTGGGCTGTGTCTGTGGGTTAATTTACTCGTCGAGCCCTTCGTCGCAAGCGACGGGTTCGACTAGAACGATGACCGGAGAGCAAGCAAACGCCAACTCACGACTTGACCTGATCGGTCCATCGCATGGGCAACCTTCCACGTAATGGTCATAGAAAATTGTGCTTATGTATAGGGTGTATGATATTGACGCTGAAAATCATAAAAGCCTTCTGCGGCTCATCAAAGGCTCAAATACGGAGTTTGTAACGTTTCAGCGTAGCATTGATGAAAGTAAAACTATCGCGACTTTTATTCATAACTAGCTGACCCGGCAGACTTCGTAGTGCCTCAATCGATAAATAAAAGACCTAAACTGTTGTATAAAATAAACTTAAAACAAACAAAAGGAATCGGTCCGACGGGGGACACATCAAAGGAAAAACAAAATTGTTATTTTTATTTAATTCCGAGCATTTTCATATTTGTCTACCTTTTGTCTACCTTCTCTGGACTTCCACAAACAATTCAAGACCAAAATTAGCCAAATCGATCGTTCTCAAGTTTTAGCGAGACTAACGAACAGCAATTCATTTTTATATATATAGAAGAAGAAGAAAAAGATAGAAGATATGGTGGATGCGTTACTTACGTTAAAGTTTTTTCCACCCACTAAAACTTTTTCACGTTTTTCGTGTAACTACACGCGGTTACTTCAAGAACCAAGAGTAAGAGGAAAGTTAGATAGAACACCCTAGAACGATTTTGTAATTTCTAATAATATTCATAATTGGGAATAACCTTCTAAGTTATCAGGGCAGGTGATTCATTCTTACTACAATGACAACATAATGACTTATTTTTCAAGTGAAAACTAGAACAATAGAATTTACTATTGTTCATTTTTTTTCTGTTGGAACTTATTATTACGTTTTTTGACACTTTATAATCACATCAAAAACATTTTAAAGTCATCAATTTTCAGAGAACTTGACATCATAAGGAAAGTATTCCACAGCTAATCGCGGGTCTTCAAGACCTCGGGACCATGGCCCTCCCGATTTGCCTCAGTAAAAAAATGTATAATAACCTGACATTGTGTTTGATAAGAAATATTTTAAACAACATTTATTATTAATGTAGCAAATCAAAAATCAAATTGTTTCGCCACGTGGGTTCAACAATTTATCAGTCAGTTGAAAAGGAAGGAATATTGAAAATTAATTGTTGGGTATGTTTATGAAAACTATAAATAATAAAAGTATATATAATGATATGGAGTACTTCAGAATGAATAAACAATAAAATATTTAATTGCGTTTTCTGTTATATAATAAGAAAACAACATTAAAAACCATTAATCTCTTTTAAAATTAATATTAAGAAATAAACAGTAAACAGTACGGTATTGATAAAATATACAAAATTGAACTCTCTTTTTACTCAATGACAGACTTCACTCCATGAATGACACTGAACAAAAATCCTTTTTAAAAACTAAAGAGTTTTAAATAATAAAGGTTTTTCTTTACATATATTTATTGCGCTCTCATAAAATGCTTGATTTTTCTCAACCCGCCTTTTAAGTAAGTATTCTAACTGTTGTCAACGATATAACTTTAGTATAAAAAAATACTTCAATAGGAAACCAGTTAGTTGTTATCAATAAAAATTATCGCACTAGTTTCACGATATTCGCCCTCAACTTCATTACAAGTGACGTCATTAGTGCGAAAATAAACTACGAGGTAGCTATAGATTATATACTAACGTCTACAGGTTAATAAAATATGATGTGCTTGATTTGACGTCAAGATGGAATAAAAATAGGATAAAATCGTTTTTAGTTTACAAATTTAGTAATAATTATTTGATCGTTTTAGTTTAGTTAAGGTATCTTGCAACTGCTTTTCGGATTATATTTTTATCAGTCGGCTGTTTGTCATGGGTACGAAATATAAATTTTACGTGAACACATCGATTACCGAACGACAAGACGAATGCAAATGTACGTCACAGTTAAGTCAGAAAGTTTTCTATCTATTTTAATGCGGCGTTGTATAAATCGGTTTTAATGTTAGAAATAGAACGGGTTTGGCAGGGCAATGCAGTTACGTTTATAATTAGCGATGCACAAACAAAGTGGCTTTGAAGGAATTAGGTCGGGGTGGTCGCGGAGCGGGGCGGGGCGTCGGAATTCGCGTAAAGTTACGTCAGCGGGCGTCGGCCTCGCATCGGTCGATGACCCGCGGCTATCTCTAGTGTGGACTAGTCGCACGCGCATCATTACGGACAACTCACTACTCGTTACCAAGTAGCCAACGTCATAATAATATGCATCACACAAAATCCCACTGATCTATTACCCTATTACTCTATGAAAGTTATAAAATACTCATTAAAAATACTTGCCTTCTAAAGACTCTTCGTCATTCGTTATATATACCTTGCTCCATTATATGCTAATTATCTTATTCAATATTGTTATAATCGTGTGTTGGGGTCCTTGATACGTTAATGTTTATTTGTTTTACTTTATCCGTAAAAACAAAGAGGTCACACAACTAGCCGGCGGTTGTCGACCTCGGTCTACGCGTCTCTGCAGCATCTCAACGTTTGTAAGAAGATACTATGCCTTGTGAGCACAAAACGGGAAATAATACGGTTCATTTACTTTCAAGGCGATGTTAGTTTTAAGAATATTTCAAAGAACAGGCAATTTTTTTATTATTATTTAGGCGGGTGGACGACCTCACAGCCCACCTGGTGTTAAGTGGTTACTGGAGCCCATAGACATCTACAACGTAAATGCGCCACCCACCTTGAGATATAAGTTCTAAGGTGTCAATATAGTTACAACGGCTGCCCCACCTTTCAAACCGTAACGCATTACTGCTTCACGGCAGAAATAGGTGGAGTGGTGGTACCTACCCGTGCGGACTCACAAGAGGTCCTACCACCAGTAAAAAACGTGATACGATGCTTAGAAATTCAGATAGGGCCAGACACTAGGTTTACGGATTAGGCTTCCGTATTAAAAATTCATAATCGGATTATTTTATGAAGGTTGCAAGAATCGGCTGGCTGCAGGCAGCACATACATTATGGCGAGCCTTGAAGACTATTTCTAGTGGACGTCTGTGGACAATTGATGATGGTTATTATTCGTTGTTTTGTGTATTCTGATTTGCGAAAGCCTTGAGAAATACACATTGATCTGTTTTTCCAAATGCGCCAAAATATCAGTTCTTTTAGTACGGAATCAGCCCACAAAATTACTGTACACTCTAAAAATACACTGTACTGTTTTCCCAAATGCGCCAAATTGTATAAATTCAACAATAATATACATCACTACATAGTATAAAACAAAGTCGCTTTCTCTGTCCCTATATTCCTATGTATGCTTAAATCTTTAAAACTACGCAACGGATTTTGATGCGGTTTTTTTTAATAGATAGAGTGATTGAAGAGGAAGGTTTATATGTATAATAACATCCATAAAATAGTGGAGAAATCAATAATAAATTACAGTTTCCGAAGCGAAGCGAGGGCGGGTCGCTAGTATTTTATAAATATTCCACAGCTAAATATTCCACATTCACACAATCACGCATTCACGGCTAATGGCTAGGATTTTCTCTTGTAATACGGCTATAAAGACGGCGACCAAAGTTCTGCTGTCACTGACCGATACAGCAACGAGGTTAAATATTGCAAAACCCATTATATTGTGAATTTACAATATTTAACATTGGAACACTAAAATATATGTTGTGTTACACAAGTGAGTTACTTCGAAGAAAATTATCGGGTTTCTCCGAAAGCTAAATAATACTCCTAAACGCCCAAAAATAAAGCAATAACTATTAAGACTACATTTACGGTTTGGTCTCGGGTTTATATTATATACATATTATTATTTCCAACGTTACAAAAACTTTACAATTTTAGTTGTCACGAACTACTGAGATGTTGTTATTAGCCGACATCCGAATCTTGTGAGATCTAATTGCAGTATTTTTTTCATAATCCCTTTTTACTAATGTTTACGTTTTATTTTTGTATAGCAAAAGAATTAACAGATATTCCAGATTATTTGGCTTGGGGTTTCATCTTCACGGCTCAAAGATCTCTATTAGAGTTATCTAGGTTAGTTAAGTTACTAAAGCCATCTTCTTTATTAGTTGTGGTAAAAAAATTTCAATGGCCAATGGTGTGATTTCGTCTAATTAACATTTGTGTTCAACGAGTGTACGAAATTTTTCAAGTCATTACATAATGTCATATGCACCAATGTCCGGAGGACGATGTTACACCGCAGACTTCTGCATCTGGTTATTGCTATGATTCGGGAATCCGAAAAAGCTACAAAATATCCACTAATTGATACTATAGTATACTACATATAGTGAAAGTAATCTTATTTTTTTACCTACCATAGGATACAGAATCAAACATTTATGACTACACCATGGATATTATTTAATTACACCGCGGAAATTAGTTTATTAAGTTGTATTTCATCAAATTATTTTTTACATATTAAGTTGGCGTAAATCACTAGGTACATAAATAATCCTCACAAAATTGTTGTTCTTTAAGTGAATTTAATAATAATTTCATTAATATCATTTCATATCATAAGTAAAGTGTTATAAATGATGTGGAATTAAATAAAACTAGAGCGATTTCATCAAACTTTTAATCCGTATTCATAAATACCTTGTCTCGAAAAGCACATTGTATTTGTTATAGAATGCTTTCTCCGCTTTCTTCTTTACGTAAGTAACTAATAACATTCATCTGTTTCATTTTTCACTTTGCCAATGGACTGTTTATTATCTTTATTCAACTCATTTCACTTTTCTTGTATCATCAATTGTTACATTGATATTATGTGCGACTTTCTAGTCTTTCCAACTAACTGACAGATTAATAATGATAATGACTTGGTAGTCGATCATAATAGTAACATATTGAACAGCGATCACGGAAGGAATTCATAAACATGTAAATTTAACTAGCTGTCTGATTTGTAAGTTTACACAATTAAATATTAATTGACTTAACAGAACGAAAGTGAAGAAAGTTTCCAATTTAGTAATAAAACACAACACACTACTGCACCATGCAAACGAATGTTTATTTATATTGCTTTTATTATAGGCAATTGCGAATTTCGCCAAATAGCTTTGGTTTGTCAAATGTCAACGGCGAATCTTAATAATTATTGAAATCCGGAAGTGAAATAACAAACGACTGTAACTAATAGATTAGACTTTAAAAAGTCCGAGAAAGCGACCCCCTCGGCCGGGGAGAGGGGCGGATAAGTAGGACACTTTCATTTTCGTTCATTTCTTTTCGGATGCAACGCGGCGAACATTTACCGTGTCGCTTAGCGCGTATCCATTACCTCCTTTCTTTACACACTTCTTATATTATTATTATTGAAGCTTCTTTCTCAATTTATTATAAAAGTTTTCAATTAAACCACTATCGGTATTACTCATTAATATTATTAAACATTAATAATACCATGTAAATTTTGATAGTCTTCTTAGATAGTCTTTTTCTTTGAGTCTTCTTCACAGGCTTATAAACTTTCGAGAAGTACTGTGAAAAAGGCCATATAAAACCTTTTACGGGGTCTATTCTGATATTACATAGTAATACACAATTTTTAATACAATTTTTTTCCTTACTCCATTACCTCTAAAAGGTCGCTCGTATTATGTTAACCATTTTGATCTTTTAGTTTTTAAATACTTTTTACAATAGTAGAGTTGTTCTTATTATTTCTTGCTGTGATTTTCTTTAATAAATGAGAATAATTTTTTTAACAAGATTTACATCATAATCGGCTAAATATCAGAAGATACGGTTAAGCATGAGACCCGCCTTCCTCGACCTACTTTCTGATCAAACCGCCCATATCTGTAGTATATTCACCATGATAGCCTACCTAAATTACCCCCAATACTTATCTCAATCTCCGCATAAATTCGGTGGGACTTTGCGAATTGCGAATCAATCATGCGTTTAAGGCTTTCTCCTTAAGTATGAAATTGGGCAGCGGGATTTACTTAGCTCTGGCATAATGGACTAGTTATTAGTGCTAAGTAATATCAGAACGCAACCTCGTCTACCATCATACCATAATAATTAAATAAACAAAATATCAATATGGGTGCACATTTCTAAATTTAGTTTACAATCATAAAATTAACGATGCTACATTTACCCTATCAGCGTTTATTATTATAAATAAAACATTATTTAAATTCGAACGTTAATTATATTTGTAGTTTCCGAGGTAAATACGTATGGATTGAGGTCACATAATATATCCTGGTGTTTATTGTGTAGTTTTTAAAAATGTGAAATGACTTTTAGGCGTTTGAGTGCTCCACGAGGCAACGTCGACACAGCTGTCGAAAGTAACAACTTTCTAGGTCATCTTCACCATCACACTAATCACGGATTTTATAACACACACCTTTCCTAATACCTACCAATTTTTTTTTGATCTAGGAACAAAATTATTATGAACTTATAATTTGAGCCTTTGTGCGAAAAATAAAAATAGTAAAAAAAAATCTAGATAATCTCAAGATTATTATTGGTTAGTATAGCTTCTGTATAGGAAGTAATTTATCTCAGTGTAGTTAATTATAAATAATCGAACATATTATTTTATTTTGTCTTCAATTACCAGGAACACGAAAAAAAAAACTCGAAACTAACGTGAAATTAATCCACAAATGTTTTATACATATGCCCCAATTCTCATTAAAACCTAAGAAAATGCATCAAGATCAAAAAATATTAATAGTTAATCAAACAATCTAGATGAAACGGAACTTAGTGTCCAATTTTAACAATATTTTTATACAAAAACAGATACAGCTTTCTACTAGCAGGTCAAACACGAAGAGATCGTAGAGTGGAAAAGGTGAAATTTAACGGAGCGAGAAATCGACGGGATGCGGTGTTTATTGTAACGAGCGCGCGATCGGGCGTGCGGCGCGGCGGCGGCGTGCGCGCTAGAGAAACCGAAAGTAATGGCGTCGTATTCAACCCACTTTCACTGTTGCGGTGCGCGAGCGCGAGCGCAGCTGACACCCGCTTGGCCCTTATTTGCCTTTGATTAACCTGCAAACGCATTAAACGATACGTCCTTATTACGTTTCTTATAATGAAACTTTGTTGCAGTTTCAGTTAAATTATTATAGTGGTGAACGAAAATGAAGCGTCAAGCCAAATCACTGGTGGTAGGACCTCTTGGGAGTCCGCACGGGTAGGTACGCCTATTTCTGCTGTGAAGCAGTAATGCGCTTCGGTTCGAAGGGTGGGGTAGCCGTTGTAACTTTTTTTTTTTTTTTTTTTTTTTTTATTGCTTAGATGTGTGGACGAGCTCACAGCCCACCTGGTGCTAAGTGGTTACTGGAGCCCATAGACATCTACAACGTAAATGCGCCACACACCTTGAGATATAGTTCTAAGGTCTCAGTATAGTCACAACGGCTGCCCCACCCTTCAAACCGAAACGCATTACTGCTTCACGGCAGAAATAGGCGGGGCGGTGGTACCTACCCGTGCGGACTCACAAGAGGTCCTACCACCAGTAATTACGCAAATTATAATTTTGCGGGTTTGATTTTTATTGCACGATGTTATTCCTTCACCGTGGAAGTCAATCGTGAACATTTGTTGAGTACGTATTTCATTAGAAAAATTGGTACCCGCCAGCGAGATTCGAACACCAGTGCATCGCTATATACGAATGCACCGGACGTCTTATCCTTTAGGCCACGACGACTTTAAACTATACTAATAAGACCTTAGAACTTATATCTCAAGGTGGGTGGCGGCATTTACGTTGTAGATGTCTATGGGCTCCAGTAACCACTTAACACCAGGTGGACTGTGAGCTCGTCCACCCATCTAAGCAATAAAAAAAACAAAAATAAAAATCTATATTAAAACAAAATTTTAGTATCAGTAGAAAACGCATTCATCTATATATTAATACGTGAAGCAAAAACTTTGTATCCCTTTTTACGAAAATTGCACGGACGGACGAGTATGAAATTTTCCAGACTTATAGAGAAGAAGTGCACAACGCTAATATTTTTTTTAAATAATGCATAAAATATACATTAAATCAATAAAGAAAACATTACACACATTACATACCATGTATTTGACGCACACATGCATGCATAGTATTTATTGTCAAACTTTTGTTCTTGACGTCTGTGGTCAAATTGAGAATAGATTAAAATTTAATATTGTTTGTCTTTGTTAATATTTTTAATAGTGTAGTTTTGGCGAAATTTGTGATTATAGAAGTATAAAATACAATCATAATAGTGTACAAACTTACAATTCCAATTAATAATAGTCGAATTTCGACAACTGCGGGACCTCTAGTAAAAATAAAAAAACAAGATACTCTAATCGATATTAGATATGTCATCGTAAATTCCCGAAGAGCTTTTTAAGCCTGATTATAATAATGCTTCACTTGGTACTTTTTAACAATAATTAGATTCTTGAAAAATAATGTTCAATCAATAATAGATATTTGGTACCTAAATAAATATCTAAAATTTAAATCGTTGTTTTTTTGACAACTTCGATATATTATTATGTATATTTGAAGTATTGTATGACTACCCCGAGATATAATTAAGCAGAACAGTGACAGTCAACTTCGTGAACTTTCAATATACCCTACCATGAGACTACGAGTAGTCAAGACAGAAATGATGTTTTTGTGTAAATTGCAAGCCTACCCAATACCGGAGACTAACCTAACCTAACTAACCGACTAAAACCTCCTTGATATGAAATCACTATGACTGAGTATGACTGATGACTAAGACCAGCAGTATAGTCTCTCGATCAAGGATAGCCGCTGACACTTTTGGTCATACTGTTCTATCGCGATTGGGGCGGAGTTGGCATTTTCTTTCTCGTCAATGCAAAGCCGTTGTACACCAATATTTTCGCATAACTAGTTTTAGCATGAGTAGTGCTGGAGCATCCTGTTTTGGTTTACAGTGAGTGAACCCAAAGCTGGTATTTAGAAGCCCGATAGCTAAGAACTCTTAGCTTTTTTTTTCATCTACCTATGCTGATAGCCTTGAGAGGCTATTTCAGCTCCGCCCTAACGTGTAGGTGAGCTCACGGGGCTCAAACCGGAGTGTTGCTAACACTGGCTCTTGCTAGGGCATGCTTCGCAGAATCTACCACCGGATCGGAAACGCGACCCACTGAGAAGATCCAGCGAGAAACTCAGTGGGGGAGCTCTGAGCGAGTGAGGTGAATTACATCTTCTAATATCAGCACAAATCCTGACTTGTGTTTCAGACGAAAAAACCGTTCAGGCGTGAAGGACCGCGTGGCACTGAGCGATTGTGAAGCCAATTTGCTTTCGAATTCAACGACAATAATATTTTTAGACTTAGTAATATAAAAGGAAAAAAATATCTAAATTCCAAGACTTTTTTTGGGGTAAAACAAACAGAAACATAATATTATTAAAGTAGTTCTAACGTAGCTGACAAATACGTCTAAAGCATTTACCGTTACAGAAAATGTGTAACAGTTATATTTTGATAACGATGCGGTAATATTCTGTTGTAAACTGTAACCGCTATTCGTACTCTTTCTGAATCTACCTGTCATTTGCTTCCGCACTCTAAACACGCTTCCTTATATTATGAAATTTGATTTTTTTAACTTATCCAACATAAATTGGGAAGAATTCATCACATCATCAACACAGGAACAAAGAAAAATATTTAAAAAAAACATGCGTAAGTACTTAATATTTTTTTTTACATTTTAATAGAATGTACTGGTGGTAGGACCTCTTGTGAGTCCGCACGGGTAGGTACCACCACCCTGCCTATTTCTGCCGTGAAGCAGTAATGCGTTTCGGTTTGAAGAGTAGGGCAGCCGTTGTGACTATAATGAGACCTTAGAACTCATATCTCAAGGTGGGTGGCGGCATTTACATTGTAGATTTCTATGGGCTCCGGCAACCACTTAACACAAAGAGAGCCGTGAGCTCGTCGAAAAAAAAATTAAAATAAACTTCGTAACCGTAAATCGAAACAGCATTGCACATTAAAAATGAATCCTAAACAGATTGAGAACTGTTCGTTAAATATTCTCATCCATAATTTTAATATAAAAAAACACAATTTAATCCATACAAACAAATAAACAGCGTTGAGTTGCATAACAGAAGAAAAAAAGAGAATGCATCCACGTGTAAACGGGAAATTAATGAAGGTGCAACATAGTTTACGAAATTATCGGCGTTGTGACGACTAAAGTGCCGAGCTCAGAGCAGCGGCGGCGGTGTCGCTGAACTGCGTAGAGTCAAGGGCCGCGGTCGACGACCGCCCGCGGCCGCCCGTATTTCGCCACATCAATCTACGCGCCATGATCATTTCGCTGCGAGCCTACCGATTTAAGTTCTTTAATTCGTGTACTTACTGTTAAATCATTCGTGCTACTTCCATCAAATCATGACGTGTACTGGAACTGCTTTGATTTGAATAGCGAATAATATTCAAGCATTATGTAATTATATTAATTGTTTTATGTTATTATTAGATACTTCTTCTTGTTCGATATGTGTATATTTCTGCCGCGAAGTAATCATGTCTTCAGGTTTGAAGGCTAGAAGTAGTATCTCCTTAATATTATCTCCTATTATATTATAGTACTAAACAGTTATACAATTTAAACATTTACACTGACGAAGCGTGTTGCGTATAATAACATGTACTTTTAGGTTATTAAAATAATATTTTGTGTATTAATAAAACTTAGCTTATTTAATTATAATATTTTTTTTAATTTAAAGGTGTCACAAACATTCTAATTTTCTTCGTCGATCGATACGACTGTTTTACGCAAACACAAAAACCAAAACATTCGTCTCCCTCTCTCTCATCGCACACATTTTTTTCACGCATATTGTAGTGTGGAAAAAATTCAATTGATAAATATAAATCATTAATAAAGATAATTTAAGAAATCTAATGAAATTTCGTGTGAAAACCCGCTTAGTGCGAGCTTGAAATGTGTTTTCATTGAGTATCCAAGTTGCAATAAGTAATCGGTCAGATAACGTAGCGTTCAGGGCGTGAACGCCGTGCCGCCGTGCCACGGTCGGTCTTCGAACTCGTAGCACAGTAAACACGCACTTAAATAGCTCGAGAACCTTCTAACCACGTGCGACTGCATATATGAGATGACACTGTACTATTTTAGGATACTAAAATGTTGCAAAGGGTAAATATGATAAATGTACACGTTGCCATAGTTTTAATGACTGTAAATATTCTACTAATTATGTGTCAATTCGTTTCTATTTAATGTTTTTTTTATTGCTTTGATGGGTGGACGAGCTCACAGCCCACCTGATGTTAAGTGGTTACTGGAGCCCATAGACATCTACAACGTAAATATGCCACCCACCTTGAGATATAAGTTCTAAGGTCCTCAGTATAGTTACAACGGCTGCGCCACCCTTCAGACCGAAACGCATTACTGCTTCACGGCAGAAATAGGCAAGGCGATGGTACCTACCTACCCGTTCGGACTCACAAGAGGTCCTACCGCCAGTAATTACGCAAATTATAATTTTGCGGGTTTGATTTTTATTACACGATGTTATTCCTTCACCATGGAAGTCAATCGTGAACATTTATTAAGTACGTATTTCATTAGAAAAATTGGTACCCGCCTGCGGGATTCTAACATCGGTGCATCGCATGATACGAATGCACCGGACGTCTTATCCTTTAGGCCACGACAACTTCAGATAGTATATAATATATGTTGTGTCATAAAGGTTGTGTCGAATTTGGTAGATGGGCTCTAAAATCGCAGTTTGAGGTCGTAAAGTTTCAGATACCGCTTACTCTGTTTTATCTTGTGCTAAAAAAGTAACATATAGGAATTTTAACATACGAACAAACAAACAATAAAAAAGTAAAAAGGATGATTGATTTATTGATTTATTTATTTATCACTTCAAGTAGAATTCAGAGAATAAATTACCATTATTATATAATATATAATCACATTACATGTAAGGTATCAGTTCTATTTATTTAACAAAAAGTGGTCATGTAACACATACATACCTTCATATGTTACAGCACCTATATATTATTTATATGAAGACCGTTTTGATTTCTGCCGAATCCTGATTAACCTTATAAATTGGATGTTTTTATCTCATAAACGAACACGGCCAAGTTCTTTTGCAAGAAAATAAATATCTTTCAGACTTCGCTTTGTGTCACTGTGTCACGCATTCAAGACGAACCAATTATATGTGAAGACAAATTTATATTACACCTAGCAGACCCGGCCACACGTTGCTGTGGCTAAGATTTTTGTTTATAAATAACACGTGGCCGGCTATGCTAATACCAAAAATTAACACAGTAAGAAAAATTGGATTTCACTGTATTGCGTTTACTACGAAATAATTTTCACTTATACTTTAGCCTCAGCAACACGTGGTGTTTATGTCATTAAATTGTAGCTTATGTGAAACTTTTGTATTTTTAATACAGCGCCATCTATGAGATATTAATGTCAGACAGTATTACAATTATTTATAAAAACTGGTTTAAGGCGCCATCTGTTTTAGACTTATGAAACTTAGAATGAATAACAATAATCAACTTAAGAAATCATTTTATTGTTAACTAGCTTTTGCCCGCGACTTCGTCCGCGTGGAATAAGTTCACAAATAATGCTTTATTTTAGAACAAATTTGGTTACCATAAAAACGTTATAGTGAGCCAACCTTAACATATAGACATATTTTATGCTGTCGCGGACTTTTTTTAAGATCTTTTAAAGGGGAACAATTCTGTCAAACATTATTATAGCGAAACTGTAACCGTTTCTGCAGCGCACGCAGCGGAAGCTCTCAAAAGGGAAAAACTCCGATTTTGATACATTCTTTATTGGTGCTCCGCTTGCATTGGTCTTAGCGTGATGTTATATACCCTCCTCGATAACTGAACTATCTAACACTGAAAGAATTGTTCAAATCGGATCAGTAGTTCCTGAGATTAGCGCGCTTAAACAAACAAACTCTTCAGCTTTATAATATTAATAGTATAGATTAATAAATATTGAGACCGTTATCGAAATATAACCATCCTATGGCTCAAGTTGGAACAAGCACACATATTTAAAAAAAAAGTTAAAATCGGTTCAATAGTTTAGGTGTCCATCGCAGACAAACAGCGTGACACGTAATTTATGTATATTAAGATAAAGGTATAGGTCCTCGTTTGCACTTCATCACGGCTTTTATTGTCGTATCGAGAACGTAAAACGTCTGAATAATGCTCGCAACTGAAAAGTGTTCACCTTCGACGGGCCTATTATGAGTCCATTTCGGCTAACGACCACTCATCGAGAGGTTAATCGCGGTTCACCTGCAGCTAACAGTAACTGTCAGCGTTCGCTTTGTTTGTCTCCGTTTGCTGGCTGTTTCAAAGACGTTGGCCATGAACGTGGTCGCTCACCCGTACGGCTCACATTAAACTATACAATTTTATAGTGCGGGGGCGAATAACTGTCACTTACACAAGATTTCTGTGATGTCCGTTATCTCTATATAGCTCTATATCTCTATAGCTTTAGATTACTGATTCATGAAATACGAACAAACTGAAAAGAATTTGCTATACAAAAATCAATATATAAATCAAATTAATATTGTTATGATGTATTATAGATTATCCTGCATTTCGTACAAGATACACAGAACATTAGCACATATGTATATAACTCCCACAGGCGTTCAGGAGTCTCGTTGCCGTTAGGTCTCGTGTCCAAAGAATCAAAGTAGCATCCACAAAGAGCATAGGACGGAATAACATCCGAGAATTCTTATTATGATAACAGCGCTTCGGATTGTTCACCAGAACATCGCCTATTCTGGCTATTACAGTAAGCTCATCTTCTTTCCTTTGATGTAATTTTACAAACATCTGTTATCTTTCTTCGCAAAATCAACCCAATGATAATAAGCTTAATTGATTATATTTAAAACAAATATTTGTCCAAACGCCAAGCGAAATGACGGCATAAAATAACCAAAGAATAACATTATCCTGACTTCGTGCCAGGCGTATCAATTAATTAAAGGTATTTAAATTTAGTCAACTTGCAACATCACTTTAGGTCCTCCGCAATACTATTTCTTTCTTCTCGCCGTTGATCGCATTAGGTGAAGACAGCGCATGTCTCCAGTCCAATTTAATTTTGCTTACAATTTTACGGTCGGCGGCCTTTGCATCAATACCAAGGTTTACTACCAAAACTCCTTGATAATACTAAGTATTGGATTGAGTATCGACGCTAAAATTAAACGAATAAAATTGAAATTAAAGTGATAATCCTACGACTGTAGACTCTGAACATGAGGAAATCGTGCAAGTACTAAAATCACATAAGAACGTCTGATCTTGTAGGTTACTTAGCAAAGAAAAGTAAGTAGGTATATACCTAATCGAAATTTTTCTGTCAAGATATACTATTCAGTTCAACATCTTGACGCAAAGTTGACTATAAACGTAACAATAGATTGGAAACGAAAATCCATTATGGAAGATTACTGAACAGGGAGGGTTGTATGGCGTGCCAGAGTGGAATGGAACCAATGACCTTGTAAGAGCGAGGTCAAAGCAACCGCCCATTCCCCACACGCCTCCGCACCCTACACCTATATTACTTACCTGAACCTGTGCATGTCGTTTTAAACCCTCAACCGGATACTATTAAAATCACCTATTAATTAAGTACCAATTTTTCGCACCCTTAGAATTGATTCTACTGATGGCAGGGCACAAGTGTCTACCGAAGCTCATTATAACCTCTGTTGCGACACGTGATCGAAGTCTTGATTCCAGAAATCGCGAAATTTAAACAAGTGCTAAGGGTTATTGCAATAATAAAAACAAGCTCTTAGAGCTTAGGTAGATAAATCTTTGAACATATTAGCGAACTGTATTCTTTAAGAATGTATAATAATACATAATACGGTAAGTTTTCATAATAGAGATTTTCTTTTTATTGCTTAGATGGGTGGACGAGCTCACAGCCCACCTGGTGTTAAGTGGTTACCGGAGCCCATAGATATCTACAAGGTAAATGCCGCCACCTACCTTGAGATATGAGTTCTAAGGTCTCAGTATAGTTACAACGGCTGCCCTACCCTTCAAACCGAAACGCATTACTGCTTGACGGCAGAAACAGGCAGGGTGGTGGTACCTACCCGTGCGGACTCACAAGAGGACCTACCACCAGTAATTACACAAATTATAATTTTGCGGGTTTAATTTTTATTACGCAATGCTATTCCTTTACTGTGGAAGTCAATCGTGAACATTTGTTAAGTACATATTTCTTAGAAAAATTATTACCCGTTTGAGATTCGAACACCGGTGCATCGCTCAACACAAATGCACCGGACGTCTTATCCTTTAGGCCACAACTACTTTCGAATATACTAATAATAATATTAGTATATTCGAAATATATTGAAATATAATTAGGCATATAAATGCGAACTAGCCGTACTCGTCCGCTTCGCTGGGCATTTAAATTAACCATTATTATTTATTGTCATTATTATTAGGGAGTCCAACACTCATAAATATTAGCCTATCCATTAAGTACATGTATTTTCTACATGGATACCAAGTTTTAAGTCAATCGGATGCATGGTTCAGTAGTTATAACGGAACATCCGTAAAAACCACTGTAGATTTATATATCCATATATTAATACGTGAAGGATAAACTTTGTATCCTTTTTACGAAAATAGCGTGGACGGAGGAGCATGAAATTTCTCACACTTAGAGAGCTATAGAGAAGGAGTGCAGAATGTTAATATTTTTTTAAATTATGCCTAAATAATACATTAAATCAATAAAAGAAACATGACACATACTACCACGTACCATGTACTCTTCGTTCATTGTCAAACTTTAGTTATTGTTCCAAGTCTGTGGTCAAATTGAGAATAGATTAATATTTTTTGTCTATTATGTAGCCTTCGCGAAACCTGTGATTATAGGAAGTAAAATAATAGTCTTTATAACTTATAATTTCAATTAATTATAGTCGAAATTCGACTACCGGGGCACCCCTAGTTAGTATAGATATGCTAATATTATTAAGATATTTTGTTGATATGTAGTAAAGTGGTCGGGATTGGGCGGCAGAGGGCACGGAACGGTCGGTAGCGCGTCGGCGGCGAGCGGCCTTGGCCGTGATCGTGCGCTCGATATAGCGCTGCCGACCCTCCGTTTGCCTCCATATAACACCCCCTCAAGGCCTCCAAACTCATCCCATGTTACAATTTCTGTTCTTCTTCGCTCTCTTCCATTTTTAAGAAAAACTTTTAATAAAGACCGTGAAAATTAATTTCCAAAGTAAAACAGAACAGAGCCTATTTACCGGTGAATAACTATTCAATGTTGTAGTTTAAAACCAGAACTAAACATGTCAGCAAATAATTTCAATATATTTATTAATAATTTTCCACAGAATATCGGTAAAGGTCATGACTGGGAAGTAACGAGAAATTATTTAACCGTCTGCTGGCGGGAAGGTTATTTTGTTTTATTGTGCACACTAAAACAATGGGTATAAAATTATATTTGTTGATACGAATCAATCCTTCGCAAAATCACTAAAGAACATTAGTAGGCAGACGGCGTAGTTGGAACGAATCAGAATTAGACACCAAGGCCACAAAACGAAATGATATCATTTATATAGCATGTCTGTCCCTGAACTCGCCGCCGAATGACGCACGTGGATTCGAATATCAACCCTGACCTTAGTAGTAAAAATAATCTCTGTAATGCTAGCTAATGGGTCTAGCCACCCTGATACAATTACCAAGGGTCAACATAAATCAATCTACATTAAATTGACATAATTCATCCAGCACTAAAGTAAATTGATAACACCCTATATGTATTAAAGAGGGTGTAGAGAAATGTTCCCAAAAACGATAGGTAACAGGTAATAGGTGTTGGTGAATGAAAATCGATAGCTAAAAATAATTGTTAAATAGTTTAAAATTTTATGCAATACATAATGAGCGTTACGTCCTTTACATTGGGTCCAGAAATTAGATTGGGCACGTAAATGATCATTCTATTTACGTTAAGGTGTGTGTTACTGCTACCGTTTCGGCCTTCGAGATTAGTTTCGAGGTTCAGAATAAAAAATCAATTAAATAATAATAAATTTATAAAAGAAACTTTTATTTCTGTTTTAACAACACAAGTGATCACTTTGCTTTTCCTTTCTTTTTGGGGACTTTTTTAGGCTTGTTTTGTTTCTTGGGTTGTTTTTTACCTCGACCTTTTGTTTTCTCCTTTGCCTTTTGGGCACGTAAGTCCTTTTTCATGCGCGGATCTACCACTTTGTACTGGCCCTTAACGCCCTGTGGTCTCTTCATACGCTTAGCAGTTGTATGTTTCTTGGCCACCACATAAGTGATTTTCTTTTTACCATCAGATTGTGCCTTCTTGTAAAGTTGTCTCACTTGTTGTGCTTTCTCTCGCTCGGACATATCAGCGTTCTCCATTACCGCCTCGACTTTTTTCTTTGCACGTTCCATCTTTTTGATCAAGCGCTTCTTCTTCCGCGCTTTGGCTTCAATCACCTTCTTGATAGGCCTCACATTGATGTCTTGTAATCTATTCTTGTATTCATCAGTATACTTCTGTAATAAAATAAAATGATGAATTTTAATGTACATGTTTGTCATCATGTTTTGATATACATATTTACTTGCACAAATTATTTAAGTATATCCATTATTGCTCACCTCCGGTATCACAATGTCTTTCTTCATATGTTTCTTTTCATCTTCCATAAACCAATCTGGTAAGTTTTTATCGTTAAACGCGTATCTATTCCACGCGTCATCAATTAAATCCCTCTTGAATTTTTTTGATGTAGCTATCATGGTTCCTAAAGCAAGTGTCTCTGCGTCCATTTTCAAAGTTTTCTTTAGTTTTTTCAGTTCTGTAAATAAATTTGAAGCTGATTGAACACAATTTTAACAGACAATTCAGTATCCTCGTTTATTTGATGAGAATTTTCTTTATGCAATTTAAAAAATCTTGCTTAGCTTACCTGGATCTTGGGAGACAACTTCAAAACCTTCTTTGCCGGCTTTTGGCCCAGCACTAGAAGCACTGGGAGTAACGTTTTCTTCAACATCATAATCACTGTCAGAGGAATCATCATCTGAACTCTCGTTGTCTGACAATTTTCTTTTTAGTGCACTGGTTTGTTTACTTGACTCCACATCTTCAATGACTTTCTTCCCTATGTAAAATCACACACTTAACTCAGATTAACTCTCAAAACATATTTTTCTTGTCTACAAAGGGCTTTCGGAAAAGAAAAGACGCTATTCAATCACTTAAAAATTGTTTGTATTTAGAACACGACATTGAGAGATTACTGGTGGTAGGACCTCTTGTGAGTCCTGTGTGTGTGTGAGGGTAGTTACCACCACCCCGCTTATTTCGGCCGTGAAGCAGTAATGCATTTCGGTTTGAAGGGTGGGGCAGCCGTTGTAACTATATTGAGACCATAGAACTCATATCTCAAGGTGGGTGGCAGCATTTACGTTATAGATGTCTATGGATTCCGTTAACCACTTAACACCAGGCGGGCTATGAGCTCGGCCAGCCATATATGCAACAAAAAAATGGTGAAAGGCCATTTGATTTAAGCGACATTTCGCTTAATACGCTATATTTATTTTGTAAATAAACGTGGGTTTTATTTGGTATTAGCATCAACAATACGATGTTTTTAATTGAACTTCAATTCAGTTTACTTCACTCAAATAGCTAAAGAAGTTGTTTTATTTTATTATATTTTTCCTAAATTTTAAACTTTAAATGGCTCTCCTATAAAGATGCAAAAATATCGCTTAAACCCAAGAGCCTTTCACCCTTCCATTTGCTCATTATATCACCGTAAGTCTTGAGAGCTCTGAAAGCCTGTCCATTACTCTCTACTGCTGCCTCTATAGATAAGCATGTAAAATAATAAAAGGCACAAAAAAAATAAATTAACTCTTCAGTAATGACTATTGACACCGGTCATACTCGGCACTCTGAATATTTTATTTAGTCTATAAGTCACAGCAGTTATGTCATAAATAGTCTATCTGTAAATAGCTTTTACACTGACCTTTTTCCTTGAATGTTTCTGTTAACTTGTCCAAATCTATACCTTCATCAGCTTCTTCATCAATATTTTTAAAAGAATCTTTCTCGAACCATAGCTGAGCTTTCATAGTCCTTTTCGAAACTGGGTCAGTGTTGTCCAGATCAGTGAGCAACGGGTTATTCTTTGGAATAGACTGTAATCTATTCAATTTGTTTGCTGGACTCACTTTACTGTTTTTTAGAGTATTCAATTTAGTTAATTTTTTGATCTTTTTCGATTCAGTGTCTGAGTCTGAGAAGGCTGTAAAAATGTAATAAGTAAATGAATAGTTCTTAGATATGAAACTGGGTTCAAAGAATGTTACAATGATAATAGTTTGTCTGAGTTTTCTTTGGAGGATAGAGGTATGGCATATCCCCGGTACCTCCAACTTTTTTTGTTAATTTACCTTTACACATCTGTAGTAGATTTCATAATACATTTTTTAGAATACTACCGATAATACCAGTAGTACAACGCCGAATAAGAATACTATTTAGACATCGATTCCAAACCACCACCAAATAAAATTCTAAAGTAAAAATTAAAGTATCTTCTTTGTCTCCATCTTATCTCACTAGGTGGGGTCGGCACAACGAATTTTTCTATTCCATTCTCTTGTATCAGCCGTCATATCAACACTCACTTCTCTCTCTCTCCCATATCGTCATTCACACGGTCGGCCTCTTCCCCCTCTACCCTGCACTACCAAACATCTCCTAGTAACGTGCATCTCCTCTGTACGCACCACATGTCCATACCACGCTAATCGTAAAAATAAAAGTCTAAATAAATAAACAAAGATATCTGTAATAAAATTATGGCACAGTGTTAAAAATAATTTACCTAATGACTCTTTTTCCTGTTCAGATTCTGAATCAGATTCCATTTCAATTTCACTGTCTGAATCTTTGTAATAAAGTCCTGATGAATCGAGCTTGGTTTCCTCAACATCGTATTTCAAGTACTTTGGCTTAAGTTGAATCTCATCATCAAAAGCATCATCTCCAT
The DNA here is from genome assembly GCF_030269925.1 of Bombyx mori. NCBI lineage: Eukaryota > Metazoa > Arthropoda > Insecta > Lepidoptera > Bombycidae > Bombyx > Bombyx mori. The sequence continues at coordinate 7,762,881 of NC_085116.1, read as the reverse complement.
CAACCACGGTGTCAGGCTGCTGATCTATAAGCGTGTTCAGTTCCTAGACAATAAAAAAATTCATATAATATATTTTTAATAGGTTGTGAATTGTTAACTACATCATTTTCATAAGTACAGAAGGCATGTTGCAGCTTAACGCTCTTTTATATGAATCGTGGAATTCCTCGAAATTGCACGCAGCGTTACGCTCCCCGACAACTGAAGCAGTTTATCTGTATTTCTTCTTTCCTACGTTGTTATACGAACGTTTTTCATACATTTGTTGATGCTATTCTAAGTATAAATGTATATAATATGATTTACTTAGTGAAAAATATTATTATTTTATTTTATACTATTTTAAATTTTTATCTTGAGTGATAAAAAATCTGAAAATGAAGCAACAAGAAAAAGCATTTAACAAGAAACGAAAATGCAAATGAGGGTGAACGTAAATCTCAAATTGTTGCTGCATTAAATTTGGAATTTTTCTTAAGACTGAAAATTAAAAATACAGAACAGACTGAATGATCTGAAATTTAAACATATTGAGTTAGAATTTCATTAATTATATGCTATTTTTTATTGCTTTTGATGGGTGGATGAGCCCACATGGTGTTAAGTGTTTACCGGAGACCACAGACATCTACAACTAAATAGCGCCACCTACTTTTAACAGTCTTACGTCTCACTTTTAACAGTACAACGGCTGCCCCGCCCTTTAAACCGAAACGAATTACTGCTTTACGGCAGAAATAGGCAGGGTCGTGATTTTCACTGGTGGTAGGACTTCTTGGGCGTCCGCACGGGTAGGTACCACCACCCCGCCTATTTTCGCCGTGAAGCAGCAATGCGTTTCGGTTCGAAGGGTGGGGTAGCCGTTGTAACTATACTTGAGACCTTAGAACTGTATCTCGCGGTGGGTGGCGCATTTACGTTGTAGATGTCTATGGGCTCCAGTAACTTAACACCAGGTGGGCTGTGAGCTAGTCCACGGATCTAAGAAAAAAAAAAAAAAAAATCTACCCATGCGGACTCACAAGAGATCCTACCACCAGTATATGTATATTATACTCATTTATTATATTTCTATTATAGTAAGAAATAAATGTTTGTTTTACTGTTATACAAATATTATTAATGAATAATATAATATTATTTAATAAAATAATTAATAATTTTAACGGTTAAATACCTGACCAATTCTGTACAATTTTCCCCTAACCCCATTATTTCTATGATGAGATAGTCTCGTTTAACAGTTTTGTATTACACTAAACTTTGATGGAACTTACACCCTGCATTAAGCAGGGTCTTACTATAGATACTTGTTTGTTAGTGAGACATTTAATTTACATTACTACAATTTTTTTGTTAAATGTTAACACTTAATAACTTATACACTTGATGAGATGCACCAAATTGGTTCTGAATTTAACATGTAGTTATAGTAAGTAGTTAAAAAAACATACCTCTGCATTCTTGATATCAGAGAGTTGAAACATATCATTACTTTCCAAAATAGGACCATCATCTCCTTTCAATACCATCTTAAGATTCATTTTTTCAGCTAGTTTTTGTCTCTGTTTATTCAACTGCTTCCTTTTACGTTTCAATTGTCGCTTCTCTTCATCCTGGAATATTTTATTAAATTTGGACTATTATTTTACCCCTGTTCATAATAATAAGTGACAATGGAAAATGCTTTTGTCTTTTATTTTAATGTGGTATTAATTTACTTTTTAAATCAACAAAAGATTCCTTAGCAAAAGTCACAGATCATACATAGTATAGTATAAACAGTCCCAATCTAGTACCTGCAGTTCTGCAATTTGTGTGTCCACATCACCTTCTTCAGTATCAGCATCCTCATTTGTTTCATGTTCTTCGTTTTCATCATTGGTTTGGGGCTCATCATCTTTTTTCTCCTAAAATAAGTTTTAGTTTTTAATCTTTAGTGCTTTCAATACTCTATTGCTAGCTCTTAAATTACCTAGTGTTAAGTGGTTAAAGTAGTTTATCAAACACCACAATGTATACGGCCACATCCACTTTGGGACATTTGTTTATTGTCATAGTATATATTCAACAAGCTACATTTGTATTACTCAATACTTTGGAAGTTGTTCGTAGATGTTAACTGCTTTTGTAGACAGAATACCATAAGCATATAACCATACCTTGGGAACAGGCAAGTTGCTTCTTACTGTATTCATTTAGAAGGTACACCTTAACTACATTTTACAAACTTTGTATAGTATAGTATGTATATACTTGATAAAATACTACAAACTACAAACATAATTAGAACCTACAAATATTCCCAATAACAAGCATCCCTCTTTGAGTTCACTCCCAAAGCTAACTTCCTAGATGAGCAGGGATAGTGTTAATAAAATCTCTCCACCTACAGACAAAATAAAACTACAGGGGACTTGAGGACATTGATTTGCAAAGAGCTGCTCCTTTACTATACACCATAGACATATTACTTGATTTGAGTGTACATTCAATGATGTACTAATTTAAGATGCAAATGAAAAACAGTTTCTTATTCATAATCAAATCCTCGTGACAGAGTTTTTTACCCACCAAAATACAAATGTCTGAGAGGTATCCCCATGTAATAAGTATAATAAGCCTCTGTAAGCAAAAATTTAATTTGTGATTATATCCTATAAAATTCTAACCTTAGACGATTTATATTCTTTCATTTGCTTGAACCATGACAGCAGTGATTTTAAGTCTTTTCGTCCAAGCACCTTAATATCCTTACAACATTCCTTTATTTCTGGTGTTGTCTTTGGATGAGTTTCTATTTCCTTATCATCGAAAACAATCTGCAACATTATTGAAAGTAGTTATGTAATTATTTAAAAAAACATAGTAAAACAATTAAATGGCAATAATCAAATTTTCATTTTACCTCAGAGCAACCATGAAGTAGATCTACTGGATCATCTTTTCCCAAAAAATCAGACAGTTTTACTTTATGATGTGTGGTATAATCATTTTCTTTATATCCTTCTGCTTTTGCTTTTTTTTGTTTCTCAGGATGTAATATATTTATATGCTGTTTTTTAACTATATCAAGATCTTCAAAGACATGTTTGGGGTCGAGAAATTTAGGATCAATTGTATCTGGTGCAATATAGCCCTGACATACAACGAAAATTTCAGAAGACTCATTACGAGAAGCTTGGGGCTTTGTAGCATGTACTTTTTTGAAGAATTGTTTCAGAACCCATAAAAGTGCATGATAGTCTTTCGATCTGAATACTTTAGTCACAAACCAACCACCTTCTCTGAGGAAGTTCGTTGCAAGTTTTAAAGCACTCAACGTTAGACAAGCTTGTTGATAGGCATCATGGATCCAATTAAGACCGACATTGGGTGCACCGTCATTAAGTACCACATCAGCTTTCCATGTTTTTATTTCTTTTTTGATTGCTGCCTTACATTTTTCTGTAGTGATATCTTCAGTCAGACCTATACAACCTGGAACTGGTTTTATTGGAAACAAATCGACTCCTATTACTATGCTCGAGACTGGCATATTTTGGTGGGCCACCTGCATCCACCCACCAGGTGCAGCACATAAATCGATACATACTCGTGATTTCTGCAAAAATCCAAATTTCCTGTTCAATTGTATTAATTTGAATGCAGCTCTTGATCTATATCCTGAAAGAAGTATACATTTTTCGATATAAATATACGTTCTAATAAATATATATACACCTACATCGCCGCCCTATATCTGAACTAATCAGTAGATGTACATATTAAAAGTATTTCGGTTTAATCAGATGAATTATCAAAGTAATTAGATGTTATAAATGATGCAAATTAAAAATGATGTACCTGTTTCTTTAGCTAGTTGGTAGTATTTATCTTTCCGTTGTTTTCCTACTTTTGTTTTCTTTCCCATTGTAGTATGTTACTTTTTTAAGCATATGACTTCTGGGGTTATTTCTAAAAACAATTGATTATAATCAATTACATGACAAAATTGAATGCAATATGCACATTACGAGTGTGTGTACAAGTGAGGTTATGTTTATTTTCTCGTGTTTCATACCATAGAGTTTTTTTTTTCAATTATGTGCTGCACGAACATACAATCATTCAAGTCATTAAGTTAAAATCGGCTTTTTTTACATTTGATGTACCTGAAGAAAATTTTATGGATTGTTCAACTAATTGTAATAATGCAAGTAGCTGGGTCTGCGGAGGGACTTCGGTTCCCTCTGTATTTTATACCGTATGTTCCATGGGGAGTGCTCTGAGGAATTGTTTGAGATGATACCAGCATCTCGTTTTTACCATCGCACCGCCCGCCACCGGAGTAGAGTTCATCCATACTACCTGGAGCCGCTGCGGTCATCCACAGTGCGTTTCCAGAGATCTTTTTTGCCACGTACCATCCGGCTATGGAATGAGCTCCCCTCCACGGTGTTTCCCGAGCGCTATGACATGTCCTTCTTCAAACGAGGCTTGTGGAGAGTATTAAGCGGTAGGCAGCGACTTGGCTCTGCCCCTTGCATTGCTGAAGTCCATGGGCGACGGTAACCACTCACCATCAGGTGGGCCGTATGCCCGTCTGCCTACAAAGGCAATAAAAAAAAATAAAAAAAAAAGTAGCGTAGAGAGCATACCAAAAAATATTTATAGATGGTCGACCGCAGGTGAATGAAGTTAGCCCCTCAAAAAAAATTTTTTTTCCTATTTTATACTTATTTTCTATTAATTCGTTTGTTCATCATTTGTTCATGATTGTTCACTGTTAATAATTTTTTGTTCTGCATTTATTTATTTAAAAAAAATATTTAAAAATATACCTACAAGTTAGCCCCTCTAATGCAATTTTTAATATTTTTTCATCCTTAATGACTCGTAAATATTCATTTTCGATTGTTCTTATATAAAACACGTTTGTTCTCTTTCGAAATTACTCGTTTTTTGTTTAATTTACTATTTTTATTAGTTGAATAAATGTATGCAAAATATGTGTACTGCGCATGTGTCAACTATAATGCCTAAACTTTCTACGCGGTTTTAATCGTGAAAAAAAAAACAAATATAAATCCTGAAGGAGCAATTAATTGGTATACAATTTAATTAAAAAAATTAAAAAATAAATAAATGAAATAATGTGCATTGGCGTTAAGTTAGACCAAATAAATTTTTTCCATCCTCCTACTTATCGTTATGAAGGTATAAAAAAGATAGGGAGTTCACATAGGTAATATAAACAAATAAGTAAATATGTTCATTATTTATCTTTCAAGAGATAATATAGGTATACATTATAATAACTTTTTTACACAGTCGAAATTATATTCCTAACATTAGTAAAATAACATTTTAATACGATAGGTAAGAGGATGGAAAAAATGTATTTGGTCTAACTTAACGCCAATGCACATTATTTCATTGCTCCTTTAGGATTTATATTTGTTTTTTTTTTTTCACGATTAAAACCGCGTAGAAAGTTTAGGCATTATAGTTGACGCATGCGCAGTACACATATTTTGCACACATTTATTCAACTAATAAAAATAGTAAATTAAACAAAAAACGAGTAATTTCGAAAGAGAACAAACGTGTTTTATATAAGAACAATCGAAAATGAATATTTATGAGTCATTAAGGATGAAAAAATATTAAAAATTGCATTAGAGGGGCTAACTTGTAGGTATATTCTTATATCTACTGGTGGTAGGACCTCTTGTGAGTCCGCGCGGGTGGGTACCACCACCCTGCCTATTTCTGCCGTGAAGCAGTAATGCGTTTCGGTTTGAAGGGTGGGGCAGCCGTCGTTACTATACTTGAGACCTTAGAACTTGTATCTCAAGGTGGGTGGCGCATTTACGTTGTGGATGTCTATGGGCTCCAGTAACCACTTAACATCAGGTGGGCTGTGAGCTCGTCCACCCATCTAAGCAATAAAAAAAAAAAAAAAAAAAAAAAAAATATTTTTAAATATTTTTTTTAAATAAATAAATGCAGAACAAAAAATTATTAACAGTGAACAATCATGAACAAATGATGAACAAACGAATTAATAGAAAATAAGTATAAAATAGGAAAAAAAAAATTTTTTGAGGGGCTAACTTCATTCTCCTGTCGACCGCAGTGATCTCGAACGACATAGAGCTAAATCGGTAGAGCTGCCAGCTAAAATCGGTATATTTGTATCCAAAATCGGTATTTGACAAAAAAGTACCATATTCAATCAAATTCGTTTATTTATTTAACAAAAAAATTACAGACTAATTTATAACAATCATACTTAAGTATAATTATTTTTTATACCAATATTCTTTAACCATAGCGGCAGTCATATTCGAATTAATTTCAAAATCATAACAATTAGCTGTATTAAAGAATCGTTTTGCATGTAATAAAGTAGTGATTGATTCAGTAGACAGTCTATTTCACTGTTTTGTTTTCAAAATATTAATTTGTAAAAATATGCGTTCAACGTTAGCGGATGAATGGGGAAGTGATAAAATATTAAAGATGAAATTAGACAACAAAGGAAACCGACTATCTTGTAGCTAGCCTGGAAATTCTTCTTCCCATTATTTTCTATAATATTGTACATAATTTTCTCTTCTTACACTCGCACTTGTGCTTGTTGTATCAGATGACATTTGAACTTATTAATCTTATTTTGTAGGCACTCTTTAGGAAAGTTACTTTCTCTTCAAAGTTATGAAAAGTTAATGAAAAAATTAAACCGAATTCCTGTTTATATATAGATTAGACAGGTAAATTCCCGAGCCCCATAGAACATCGAGCTGTAGGACACAGGGGTATTCCCCAAAATATATGGAACATTCTGTACTAGGTTCATCCATACTTAATATTGAGGGCTTCCCCGTAACATTAAACATAAATGAAAAAGCCTACCAACTTAAAAGTGTAAAATCGGTAGAAAAATCGGGAGAATTTCCATGTATACTCTGAAATCGTAGAAAAATCGCTATATTTCAGTATTTCGGTAGAACAGAGCCCATATCGGTAGGTTCGAGACCACTGTTTGACCGTATTGTGAGTCGAACTCCCAATATTACTGCTATACATGTTATACAGGTAACACCTTTCTACCGGAAAGTTATTTTGCTTTTCAATTTGTAGGATAAGCCGTTGTCACAATAGGGATTCAACTCCGTCTCAAGGTAGATAGTATCATTAACGTTACGATATGTATAGGCTCTAATAATCATATCGTAGAAAACTGATTAAAGTTTGGTCTTCTAGACTAGGGAGGATAGAGGTAAGGAAAACCACCTCAGTGTTATAAAAAGTGTCAGCTGAAAAGGAGCTAATTAAGGTGGCACCATAGTAACATGTGGAAAGATTTAAACTATGATGCTGTTCTTTAAACTATCAAACAACACCAACAATTCAAAATAATATTGTTTTAAATAGGAGAACTTTATTAATTAAGGATTAAGGTTTTTATTTATTTATTTATTACACTTAATGCCTGGGGCATTTCTAACAGTCAACCAAAGGTAATGCAGGGTAAATAATGATAGATGCATTGAAATTAAAATTAAATTAAATTACCAGCTATCTTCGTCATATACATACACAAAAATACATACGTACTATATACAAGTGTAAATACACATATATATATATATATATACAAATACATATACGTGCATATAAAATATTTACGGTTATTATTTAGTATACTTAGTAGCTAGTATTATTGTAACCGCGGGGAAAGGGTACACTTTTTCCATTTAATTTTTATATTAAATTATTTTTGAGTGAGTTGAAATTGAATGCAGTTGTCACACTCTACACACCTAGTGCATATAATTCAATCTCTAGCAACACCGGTAATGACGTATGGGATACGTGTGTTTCAAAGTTCGACTTCTGAATTCTCATTGGTCAATAAAATCACTCCACACCACCCAATTTTATTCACTGCCATATTCTCTACAGCGCAGAACGAAAATTATTTGTTTGTTTTATTGTGACTTGTGAAACTTGAATACTGTTGTTGCGTCATATTGAAAGCTATAAATATTTTAGACTTCAAATAGAAAAACATAGATCATATTATTGAAATCATTGTTTAAAGACCCTTCAGAAAGTAAAAAAAAAAACATGAATACAATAAATTTTCAAACCTTTGTCAACAGCTTTCAGAATCGACTGTGAGTATAATAAATCGGTTTTAATTATTAAGTTATGAAAATATAAGTTAATAACATACGTAATATTTGTATACGAAACAAGGTCATTGAATGATCATTCTAGAACTTTGCATTAAAACTGATGTTATGAATTTTCTTCATACGATGAATGCTAATAGATAATGCCCATCTGAGTAAATATTGTAAAACTGAGATTGGCGTATCTTGTTTGTTAATGATATGAACATTAAAACATATGATTATATGGTGTGTAAAGCTAATTCACAGATTAAAATGATCCAATTCAATGTTTTAGGGAACCACCAGTTCGTCAGCATCTTAAAAATGTTTACGCCACATTAATGATGACATGCGTCTCTGCATCTGCTGGGGTTTATGTTGATATGTTTACAAGATTCCAAGCTGGATTTTTATCGGCCATCGTTGGTGCTGGTCTAATGCTCATGTTAATTGCCACACCCGATAATGGAAAGAACACTAACTTACGACTCGGCTATCTACTTGGATTTGGATTAACATCAGGTATAATGACTTGAAAATCAATTAATGATGAAATCATGACAATTATGCGAATTATTGAGTAATATTGTAAATACTATAATATTTTAGTTACTATCAAAACATTACAAGATAGAGAGAAATTAGAGCCTTATTATTACACAACATAGTGCAACAATATTGTTCTGTTATTTCAGGTTCACATATTGAAAACTGAATGTGTACCAACATCCAGTATCCACAAATGCTTAAATCATTTTTATAAATTGTAGTTTAAATTTTTATTTATATTTCAGGCATGAGCATGGGTCCCCTGCTTGAATATGTCAGTGTAGTTGACCCATCTATCATAATAACTGCTCTGCTCGGCACTACCCTGGTATTTGTATGCTTCTCTGCTGCTGCTATGCTTGCTGAACGAGGCAGCTGGCTATTCCTCGGTGGCACATTGATGACACTGTTCACGTCTATGTCACTAATGACTTTGGTTAATCTGTTTATGCAGTCACATTTCCTGTACCAAGTGAGTAATATTTTTCACTCATAAATATCAATCGGACAGTTAAATATAATAAGCATTCAGAATATACAATAACATATCAAAGTAGTGTTGCATCAAAGAATTGACTATGAGTCAAGTTAATGACTAATCTCTTTAATGATCTTTATGTGATCTTTGTTTATTTGGCTGGGAATTATATTTATAATTATAATTAATGTAGAAAGTTATTATATGAATGTATTATAGTATTTTGCATTTACCAACATAGACTAGCATAGCATATTTCAACAATTCCATAAAATGTAAAAAAGCTGTTTTTTTGTCTTAAAATACAAAATCTTCTTTCTTTCCTGTTACCCTCTGCTGGGGTGTAGGGCTCGAATCAAATTCTTCCATTTGCATTGGTCTTGGGCAGTCTGTTCTATCTCTTCCCAAATCATGACCAAGACGCCTAGTTCCTACTTTACTGAGCGATGCCAAGTTGTTGTGGGACGGCATCTCATCCTTTTGCCAGAAAAAAATATTCACAAAATAACTTTCTTGTAACAAAAATGTCCATGAAAAACTTTAATACAGTGCTGTTATCCACTATGTCTTTTGAGTGATTGGTCGAGAGTTTTAAATCACTTTTGTCTCATTGCCAATTACATCAGGATGCATAGACCCTGTAATTTTCCCTTTACACATAGAAAGTTACTGAACTTAAGTCATTGAATGTAGATGGTAAAATTTTGGTCTTGGCCAATAATTATAATATTTTTGAGTATTAGGTCTCATTAGAATATGCAAGATTTTTGAAAATAATTTAAGTAATTTGAATTATTCTATTATTTCTAATTAAATATTTCTCTAATTTAACAGGCTCATCTTTATCTTGGCCTCATGCTCATGTGCGGATTTGTACTATTCGACACACAACTTATCATTGAGAAACGCAGAATGGGAAGCAAAGACTTTGTGCAACATGCATTGGAATTATTCATTGACTTTATTGGAATGTTCAGAAGACTGGTTATTATTTTGACACAGAAGGTAGGAAATTATGTGCTTAATATTTCACATGCTAATGCTTTACCAATGCTTTTTTAATAATTGGCTCTTACCTGCAGCTTGGCCTCCGTGGTCGAGGAAAGTATTAATAGTTTTTTCTAGTGTTTTGGTATTTTTAAAAAGATAATAAAATTGTTTCTCATGGGATTGAGATGTTTATTCGGGATAAAAGGTAGTCTTTACGCTCTACTGACCTTAAAATGTCACTTTAAAAAACAATACAACATGAAAAAAGGACAAACCTAATTTCACAATTACAATAAAGTAAAGTTAAAAAGCCAAATGAAATTGTCTATATTTAACCATTGTTGTTTTTTCAGGAGGAACAAAACCGTCGTCGCAAGCGTGACTAAAAATATACTTAAAAGGTATTATTTACCCACATCAGTATGGTGATACGGATGTTTGAAGATATTTGTTTTTTTTTTTATTTTCTGATTGAAATATTTTAGGCAATGCAGAAAAATTGTAAATTACATTTAACTATTTAGTAAAGTATCTATTGGTTCCAAAATGTACTTTTATTTATGTATTATAATTTATGCTATGATTAATGGAAATGAACCAGAAATCGCAAGTCATTTTGAATACAAAATATACAGGTGTGGTACAGTACACAGTATACTAATGAAATGTATACTAAAGAATAATTTTTATCTTCCTTTCGCGCAATTCTATCTGTAGTATTTCTATCCCAGATATTACATTGACACTCAACTTTAACTTTGAATGCACTCTTAATGAGCATCAAATAAAGTATTTAAAACTTCTAATTTCAATAGAGATAAAAAATGATTTATTGACAGTGTTTATGATTAGGACCGAGTCACACCAGAATGGCAGTGGCCGGCGGCCTCCAGACTGCACGCGCCTACTCTCCTCTTGACTAATTTAGTTTCTTCATTCGGTAATGATACTCGTGTGTTTGGATGGAATTGGTTATTACATATAACCGCGGTGTCGCTTTGGTGGGCTTTTGTCGCCGCTGGCAGCCGCGGACAGAACCATCGACAAGACTCACGTGGCGTTCGGCTGTTCGCTTCACCGCGGGCGGGCGGGCGGCGGTTGTATCGCGAACTTTTCAAGCGATACTAATCTTTTAAGTATATATAAGATAAAATTTAAAATTATTTCAGACAGAAAGTGCTCGCCGCGACGCTGCCATTCCGTTGACTCGACTCTTAGCTTTGTATGATAATTAAAATTAAAAAATTAATTAGTCATTGATTAGAGATTATACAAGCTATGCATGTCTCTGATATTAATTTCAATATTTCTAAATGATTCATACGGCTTTTAAGACTATCAATTCTAATGTTATGTCAAAACCCAGACATTTCAGTTTTCAAACAAATCTCATAGGTAGGTACCTAATTTATAATAAAAGGATCACACCCTACACAGTGCGTCCTACCCGTGCTTACCTACGGAGCCGAAACGTGGACACTGACTGTGCGACTAGTCCACCAACTAACAGTTACTCAGCGAGCTATGCTTGGTTTGTCATTGCGAGACCGAATACGCAATGAGGTCATTCGGGCAAAAACCAAAGTTATCGATATAGCTCGCAGAGTTAGTAAGCTGAAGTGGCAGTGGGCTGGTCACATATGTCGCAGAACTGATAACCGTTGGGGTAGACGTGTTCTGGAGTGGAGACCGCAAACCGGCAAACGTAGTGTAGGACGCCCTCCTGCTAGACGGAGCGACGACCTGCGCAAGGCAGCTGGCAGTAACTGGATGCGTAGAACCGAAGATCGGGTTCAGTGGCGAGCTTTGGGGGAGGCTTATGTCCAGCAGTGGACTGCTGCAGGCTGATGATGATGACCCTACATTATTTTAACCGAACGTAATAGTCGTCATCGATTTTTTTTAACAAACAAAAAACCGACATTTCATATATCGTACCTTAATCAATTTCTGACTTTGTTTTGCAGAATGAATTCTTTGAGAATATCTGTTTTCTAATATGGATGCAATAAGAAATAGTTAATTTAGACAGGATTGACAACGTCACCATTTTTGTGTTTATTCGATGAGGCAAATGATATGTGATAACAATTAATGCATCACGGTCGAATATATTTCATTATAATACGGCATACCTCAACCTATCGTATATCAACGACTCCAAAGCACACAGACATCGTCGGGACGCTATTTTGCGTCAGCGGCGCCTCACGATAACCTGGGTCGATGTCACTGTCGATGCCCTTTTTTTTTTTTTTTTGGTCAGGAGGAAATCGCCGGACTTCCGCCCTTTTCTGGGGATACTGGGCGGGGTATGTCAGAGTCGAACTGACTAAAACCTCCTGTCGCTCAACAACCAACGTCCAAACCTCGCATGAGACAGAACTCATGACAAGGCAAAGGGGGGAAAGTGAAGCGTTTAGTGCGGAGCACATCTCTCCCATCACCCTCCCCCTCGGGACGCCGGACTGGCGGTCGTCGGCGCCACGACCACCAGCCCTCTCGGTCGGCAGACTGTCCGAAGCCCGCCTAGATGGCGCCGGTTAGAGTGGGTTACCCTACGGAATACCCCGCTGGGCCAGAACCAGCGTGGGTCGAGGATAGCCGGCCTTCCATCACCCGGATGCTCTTGCGTAAAACGCGTGCAGAGCAGCTTGCACGTCGTCTTCTTAGGCCCCCCTCGCCGGTCCCCAGACCGACATGTGAGGGGGACCCGAAACACTTAGAGGGCCAGGGCTTGGGCGAGATCCGCCTCCCTGGCCCCCGCTCGACGGCGGCGGGATTGTGCGTCTCTCACGCGCCCCGCCGCCTCCTTCTGCGAGATGGTGCACTCGCAGAAGTCGAGCATCGCCTTCCACGACTCGTCGTCGCCGAGCATCGATGCCACAACACTAGGCAACGACAAGTCGGTTCCTATTTTTGCGACGAGGACACGGCGCCACCCCTCCCATACGGGGCAGGCGACGAGCGTATGCTCTGCCGTGTCCAAGTCGCAACCACAATGGTGGACTGTCGATGCCCTACACTCCTCCTTACTAATTGTTTTGAACCAGTCTCGCTGCTGTTGGACTCTACTAGCAGCAACCAAAGTATAGGTTATAGTACTCTCCGCAGAGTTCGACGTGACACTTAATCCATAGCGCCAGCTCACAGCTTCTCAGCGAGTCTCACGATTCCGATCTGGTGGTAGATGCACTGGCTGTTGCTGACTTTGCTGTTAGGCCTCAAAACTTCCTGGCTAAGTCCTCAAATTCGTCCTGGTTAAGCCACAAGGTTAACAAAAAAACTTTAAACCACGAACCAGAGAATGTGGCAAGCCTGTCCTATATGTTACTCTTATATTAATGTAATGTATATCAAAGTACTGAGCACAGCAAACATCGTCAGTACCTTCGAATGGTCAGTTTTATTTTAATTAGATTATTTATCTGTCTCTTGGACAGAAGCACCGAAGGTGGCACTTTTCTGGAAAATCAAATTTTGTGTTAAGTTTTATCCCATATTAATAATGAAAGTATTGAATTAATTAATTTTTTAAAAGTGATTTTAATATCCTCGTATATCTACCAATACCAACACAAATAAATCGGACACACGTATCAATACAGTTACGAATTCCGTCAACGGCACCATTCTTATCGGAATTCTTATTTTTCGGAACGGCAATTGGATTCTTGTGGCAGAGCTCATCTACCTATAATTTCATCTAAAAAAAATGTAGGGCTTTCAACTAGTTGAGAACTCAGTTCTTATAAAAAATTATTTTTAATGATATGGTGTATCTAGTGAAGTATCAACGGATAAGTACCTACACTTCACTTCCTAAGTATTTTCTATAGGTACCACCGTCCTGCCTTTTAGTGGGGCAAAACGTTTTGAACCAAGGGCAGTTATTAAACAATACAGTTGAGACTTTTATGTATCAAAGTCGATCGCGTTATTCACCAATGCTGAGAAAAAGAAAATTTAAGATTTATGAAATTGACCGTAGAATACACGGGACACCATTTCTTAAAACGATCTCTAGAGATATTGTAATTTTTGTAATAAAATCATCTTACGATAGTGTATACTTATTTTATTGTTTATAAAGCTTGTATAAAAATAGAAGCATTATCTGTCACTATCAACATTGTGCGGATGTACTTTATTCCTATCGAATACAAACCAATTTCTTGCTCTATCCAATTGGTTATTTACCAAAACAATTAGATTGCTGCCATTTCGAGTTTCGCTGTCGTATAATCCGTCTATTAATTCTGGTTTGTCGTGTTTATCAACAACTTCATCATCGGGTTTCGTGTTGTCTTTAATATACATTTTCGGTAAACTTATTCTGCGACACTTACAAATAAAGCATTGACAGCGTATTGCTTCTGATGTGCCACTTTTCATAACATATTCATAAGTGGAAACTCCCAAATATGAGATGTAAACGTGAAAACAGCATAAATGTAACAAGGCACATGATATCCCAATAGCTATTATAAAGAATAACACTAAAAATGCTAACAATGGCATAGATATTTTACAAAATTCAGAGTACGTCTCTTTGCTTATAGTACAATTGATATAATTATAATGGCCAGTACTTAATTTATACGGATTAGTTAAAAACAAAACAATGTCTGTAAGACACAATGCAGCCGTAAACGCAGATATCATCAAAGCTGTAATAACAGATGCAATGAACGGCAAGTAGTTCCTGTTTCCAATGCAGTTGTTCAACCACTTGCAGTGATGATCAAATTGATCCACACATTTATTGCAAATACTACAGTGTTTAGTATATCTACTTGTTGCTTGTATGTTGCATAAATGACATCTTCCATTCTCAATGACATGCGCGTGAATAGTTCGATCGAATTCCGGAATAATATTTATTTCCATCTTTCTCAATTCGGTCTCACTTGGATCTAGCATGGATGCAGTAACGTGAGCGATAGTATGTGACACGTACAGCACTGTGTACACAATCAGGGATATCATTCTTAATTCATTGAACTGTATTTGTATCAAAAATATAAAATTTATTAGAGCAGTTCCAATGAGAGCAATCCACCCAAGAACTTGCAGATAATTCAGTGGTAGTTGAAAACCATTTAATCTTCGTTGTAGCCGAGGTGAAGAATTTGTTATAATGCAGCATTCGGCCATTTGCCTTCAAGTAATCACTTTATTTATATTTTAATCTTTAATCTTATTATTAATTTTGTTTGTAAGGCCATAGGGTGCAGTGTTCACATGCTAGCTCCATAGTCATTTTAATTTAACTTACAAATTGTTTCGCTTTTCAATAAATCTTTTTAATGTTTCGTTAAATATTAATGTTTTTAAACACAAATACGGTGTGTATTTGTGTTTAAAAACATTAAAATTCCTTTCACACAGATACGTAGTCTTAGAACGTCTAACCATATTGATGATTACATAGACATGCGACGAACTTGCGCGCGCAAACGTTTCGGTATTATAGATTTAGTAAGTTACAATACATTCATGTTTTTTCTGCGTCACTCATTATCTATAAATCTCAATAATATTAATAATGTAGAGATTATCTAGGCAAGGCACTCGAAGTTTATCAATGTAGGTACATAGTCCGTGAATAAAGTAGCATGTATATTAACACATGTAGGTACACTGTCTTTTTTACCGTACCTACCTATTCGCTGTATACAGTACAGAGCTACTTAGTTTCTATAGCAACTGAAATTATATACAACAGAAGCGGTACATACATATTATTATTTAACGTCATTGTTTAAATATTAATTATTTTTAATAATTTATTTATTCACGACCAACTCGGTTTTAAGTGTTTACCGAAGCTGTTGGGTGTCGGGGCACAACGCAACGTGAAATATGAAGTTTCAATTTTGTATTGTGATAATGATTGTTGCAATTTTTTAAATGATTAATAGTTACAGTGGTGGTACATATCCGTTAGAGCTCGTCATACGACACTCCACTAATAATTACGAGGGAATACTAAGATATTAGTTTTTTTTTCTACCTATTCGCTGGTATCCTAGGAGCTACGCCGTGACATAACGAACTCAAGAAGCTCGACCTGAGAGAATGTGCTAATTCTAGCCCTAGCAAGAGCAGTGCTCGGATATATTCAATTCAACATACGTTAGAAAAGAATATCCAAGTACGCACGGTACATACAATAAATGGCTCCATATAATTAATGGTGCTTGGAGGTATTGTGATACAGTCAGGGACGTTTTAAATTAGGGGGGCCCTGGGCACACAAGAATTTGAGGCCCTTTTGGAAAGTAAAAAAAGCGAATTATAATAACTTTTTTTACTGAGTATGACCCTTTATTATAGGTAATCAAATACGGTATGATATAATATGTCATTAATGATATTAGAATGCGGCTGGTATTTTGGTTATTACGATAATGGAAACCGGATAAATGTGTGAGAGAAATTGTCGGTCCTTAGGGGGCCCCTGAGAATGGGGGCCCTGGGCACGGGCCCCGTGTGCCCTTATGGTAAATACGGTATTGGATACAGTACGAATATACTATGTATGAATAGTGGTGTCTACGAATTGGAGTAACTACTCTTTTACTACTCAACTTCAAGCATGCCGTGAGATTGTTAACTCATTTATGACAAAAAGCTGATTAACTGACGTAGTACGGAAGTAATGTTTCAGATCTGGATTTCAATGGTTAGTTAGTTCGCCAAAATAGATTTCGTATGTATATGCATATATTCAATATCCAACCGAGCGCGGACCCGTGGAGCATTAGTAACAGTTACACCAACAAGACGATCAAATTATTCTATTTTAAGTAAACACGTCTAAACGAAGATCAAGCTTCGGAAAGGATAAAACAAACATAATTTTGGAAGCAGGGAAGTTTTCTTGGAATTTTAATTATTTATAATATATTATTTAATTATTTTTTGCCTTCATAGACCAGTGACGTCACAATCGCCAATATGGCTATTGATATTTAAATACTTTTTAATTAATAATATCTAAACGCAACAACAGGTATTCGTGTATATATCTATACTCACGGTATAAACCTGTGTATATAAGAATAAGATTATGTATATAATAATAAGATTATACAGTTTCGATATTACACGTTACAAGAATTGAGAATAATTGTAACACCATTTTAATACGTCACGATTTAAAAAATCCAATATGCGTTGAAAATTTGATTTTCAATATGGAAAAGTTTACCAACTTTATTGCTACTGAAAACTTTCTCATTTCATTTTGAGAAGTGAAGGTTAAGTGGGTTTTGTTCTTTGTAAATGATATTGAGAACTTGTTTCTTGGTTTATTTTTTTAACATTTTGGTAGGGAAACTGAAAAGTAAAAAAGTCAATCATGGCTATTTCTTATAATTTTATAGTGCATAGTAATTTCAATTTGTGGTATGTAAAAAATTAAGTTGTAACGTTTATAATAATTCTAATTTTGGAAATTGAATCAATCAAATCAATCAATCAAATTAGATAATGTCTGACAAGATCAAGAAAAAAAAATTTAAACGAATATTTATTTCAGTCGAAAGAAAAAACTGGAATTTGAAGATTGTATAAATTGCGGAGAAAAACCAACATCGAATGCAAAATCATTAGAGTTAAACGAAGCTAACGTATGTTATCATAAAATAAGCTATAAGCTATCATAAAATATTACTTACACCTTAAGTCATGGTTTCGATATAAAACGGTACACATTGCCTTTTATACGTATATTATTTCAAGGTTCGTTTATCACGGTTTAGATATAGCATGATGCGAATTAGCTGTCTTATACGAAGGGGGTCCTGTATAAAGTTACATTTTGATCCTGCAATAGCTTGCGTGGGAAGCGCTACTGATAACATTGAATCACGAGGTAACATAATATGTTTCTCAGTAACAATATAAGCAATCAATTTCAATAATCAGGTAGTCAATTTATTTCAAAAAAAATATCTTAACAGCTACGTCTCCTCAGTATTTTTATTTGCAAATAATTTGGCAATTTCTCTTCTAGTATGAACAAGTATCCTGTGACCTCTACAATCCAAGTCTTCTTCGTAACACTTATTTTTACAACATTTTTTACATAATTTGTATGTACATTTACCGCCCTGAAATGATAAAAAGGAAACAATGTAGTTTAATGTGTCTAATCTACGGTTTGGGTTTTTGGCGGGAACACGAGGAGTGAAGTCGTGTCATTTGTTTTATTTTGTCTATTTAGTGTTTCTTCAGGTTTAAAAAGTGTAATAACGGTGATTTATTTTCTGTATAGTATCTGTCAAAGTACACAAATGTTGGAAAATGAAACAAAGCCGCTGAACCTAACTTCTCGAGATCCTCCAAAAAGTTCACTGAAAAAATCCCAGTAAATGATCACCATTTTACTGAGATTATACTTCATCCCATATTATCTCATTTTATTTCATTTCATGCCATGTTTCATAATATTAATCAACTTCATTTCATTTCACTTCATATTGTAATTTGCAGAGTTAATTACTACAGTAATCGAATTACTTTCTCAACCGTCGTCGTGGCCTAAAGGATAAGACATCCGGTGCATTCGTGTTGAGCGATGCATCAATGTTCGAATCCCAGGCGGGTACCAATTTTTCTAATGAAATACGTACTCAACAAATGTTCACGATTGACTTCCACAGTGAAGGAATAACATCGTGTAATAAAAATCAAACCCGCAAAATTATAATTTGCGTAAATACTGGTGGTAGGAGCTCTTCTGAGTCCGCGCGGGTAGGTATCACCACCCTGCCTATTTCTACCGTGAAGCAGTAATGCGTTTCGGTCTGAAGGGTAGGGCAGCCGTTGTAACTATACCGAGATCTTAGAACTTATATCTCAAGGTGGGTGGCGCATTTATGTTGTAGATGTCTATGGGCTCCAGTTACCACCAGGTGGGCTGTGAGCTCGTCCACCCATCTAAGCAATAAAAAAAACCCTAATTTATCTATACCGTCCCACGCTGCTAATTTCATTCATACTTACACTGATATTACAAATGGTCAACATGGACAGTTTCTTTCATTTTTTATTATTCATAAACTTTAAATAATTAAAACAGCCAAAAAATCTTATTACTTGACACTGGCTAATGCACAAACTACGGTAATAGGGACCTGCTGCTTTGTTATTAGCTTAGTACGTAGATAAGCTTACGATCCGCATAATGATATCTGCTCACAGTCACTCAGGGACACAGTGCCACAAGGCACGGCCCCGGTTTTCATGCTTTCCCAACTAAGTGCACAGAATTATCATACTCCATGGAACTAAAACCCGAATCTGGAATGTACTACTACCGGAAACGATAATCATTGATCAAGTTAAATATAGATGCTTGTCTCTCTAATAACTCCATATTAAGTGAACACGGAATGTAATGCGAACGCAGTTAGTCGCGCGATCTTTAGCGAACGTAAAGTTCGGAAGTCACGTATTTTAAATTGTTTTCCCTTGCGTAGTTACAAAAATACATTTTTAGTAACAATTTGCAATATACCTTGATTCGCGCTGAACAGGCAATCAGGGTATAAGGGTACTTAACTTATACCAAACTATACTTTTGTTACTATAACTGCCTACAGTGACAGCATATTTGCATGTAAAAATTCTGTTAATGCTATTAAAAATTACTTACTATTCTCCAAAAATACTTATTTATGAGGTACCGTAAACTTTTGACATTAATCTTTAAGTTTTTTTGCATAGACTGACAGTCAATCTCGCAGAAGTTACTTGTGTTTACATTTCTTTCTATAGGCTATCCATAAGATTCTCATGACTTAAGTGTATATATAACTAAACTATATATCAAGTACAGAATACAAACCAGAGGATTAGGACATTTATCATTGAAACAAATATCTCCATTTCGCCCATTCTGGTTTTGATCTGCTTTCTGAGGTCTTCGCATCATCCGTTTCATCTTTTTCATTTTCTTACGTGATATATGATTTCCATCTTGGTCTTCATTAATTCTTTTACATTCCTGATTGTTCTGCAAAATGATAAAATGCAGTATTGCTACATAACAGTGTCTTACCAAGTATCTGTGAGTAAATAAGTTAATATACTATCATATTATGTCACCAATTAAAATTTTCAATACTTGTATAATATAATAGTTTCAAACAATATTATTATAGGTTCAAATATAATAAGATACAAATGTGCCATCAAAAAACACAAGGTCTTACCTGATTTTTACTTAGCTCGTGCATTTTCTGTGTATGTGCTTCTGGTGACATTCTCACATAAGGTTGACATATCCATGGTGGTAAAATTAAATTGTACCCTGTCCTGGATATATTTTCTTCATCTTCATAATGTATTTTCCCTTCTTGATAAGGTTGATATTTATTTTTTAGATTTTCACAAACTTTCTTGAAGTCATTTATGTTCTGAGCTGTAGCAAGTAATTGTCGGTCATCATTGTTCTCATCAAAGGTGAAACTAAAATGTACCAGTAAATTAAAAGATAAAAGAAGAAACTGGTGGCAAAATATTTTGTGAATGATCTGAAGTGTAAGTGATAATTTTAAATAGTTTTTTTTTTTGCTTAGATGGTTGGATGATCTTACAGCCCTCCTGGTGTTAAAAGGTTACCATAGCCCATAGATATCTAAAACGCAAATTCCGTCACCCGACTCAAGACATGACTTCTGAGGTCTCAACTTTAACACTACGTCGGCTGCCTCATATTTCAAACCGAAACGTATTACTGTTTCACAGCAGAAATAGGCAGGGTGGTGATACCAAATCATGCAAACCCAGAAGACATCCTACCACCAGTAAAATTTAATAATTTTGAAAAGTATGTTACTAATATGAAGATATCTTAGTGACTTTAATAGAAGGTAAAATAATCAAACTCACATTTTATGGAAAATTTTGAATAGATGTCCTCTAACATAAGATGAGGGGCAGGGATACCTGTAAACTAATTCTAAATACTCTTCTGCCAATTCCCAAGTGACTGGGTTAATACCTTCAAACAGAGCAGGATTTGTAAGAATTCCCTCTGCACTCATTACGCCATCAACTTTGGTATATTCTATACACCTGTATACATCTTCGAGACACTGAATATTACCATTTGCAAGCATAGGTATTGATACAGACTCCCTTGAAAATTTTGCAAAATATAATTATTTTATTCCCATCATAATTAAAAGCAATCATTACATTTCACAACAAATAATTTTATCTAAATTAAGTGGAATGCCATCAGTGAAAATGCAGTTTAGTTTGTCAACATAATCATTGAATTTAGATTCATAATCCTTACTTATTAACTACTGAGCACCAAAGTGTACCAAGGCTAATCAATGTTTCTGAAGTGCTTTATGTAGAACAAATAGCATTATTCGCGATAAATAAAACCACCTTCAAATACATTAAAAATAACATTTTTTAACATTACCTTATAGCTTTTATATGTTTCCAACTAGCAATGCCAGTCAAAGGCCCTTTCTGCTCTCTTGTTCTTCCATGAACTGTTAGGAGTTTACATCCAGATGCTTCTAGCATCTTGGCATAATTTACTGATTTGTCAATATCTTCAAATATTCTCACTTTACATGTGATTGGTATGGAAACAGCCTTGGACATTGCAGTCACTAAAATAAAAATCTTATAAGAATTGATTTTGGAAAGAATGTTTGCTTACTGCTGACATTATATTTGACTACTTTATACATATATACATAATATAATAGAATACATTGAACTAGATATTTTTTGTTTATGTTTATGGAAAGGTTTTAAATGCTGCATTATTTTTACAGTAAGATACATTTTGGGATTGGCTTATACCCTCTAACTACTTTAGCAACAGGAACCAGCCAATTGTGCTACCAATTCACTCAGGCAGAGGCTGCTGTTTATGCATGCAGCTCTACTACATTTGTAATTTTAAATATTTGTAACGTTTTAATTTTTTTTCTGAATTATGCCTAACTAATTAAATAATTTTGATAAGTTTGCATAATTTTAAAATACAATACAATATCAGCAATAAGCATAATATTTACCTCAATTAGCATTACCGATCTCTTTCAATAATTCCCAGTCATCTTGAAGAAAGGATCCATATCTTCCTCTTTTAGCAATAGATTGAGGACATCCAAGGTTGATGTCTATAGCATCACAATATTCTTCAGCTAATTTTGCAGCTGATGCCATAATTTCAGGGTTGTTACCGCAAAACTATACAGTAACAATTACTTAATTAAACTTCACTAAAGTCAGTTAATTGTAGTACTGTCTAAGAACAGTTGTTATGAAATTATTTGTTATTTCAAGTTACAAGTTATTTCAAGTAAATATTACAAAATAATTTCGTTTGCTTTAAATTATATGTGTACCTGTACTATTAAAGGACGATCTTCTTCACAAGTAACTAGGTTGTCTTTCCTGTATTTAGCATCTTTTGTAAAAACATTACTATGTAACATAGGAGTGTAGCACAAATTTGCACCATGCCGTCTACAGAGTAGGCGCCAAGCTAGTTCGCTAGCATCAACCATAGGCGCCACAACAAATTGTGGATTATTTAACTCAAAAATCCAGTTAGCCATTATGTAATTATTATTTACGAGGCGAATTATTATTTTTTTGTACGATAATGCTCAATTCACAATCATTGTGATTTGTGACACAATGACATAATGTCAGCATTTTTTTATTGATTCCTCTGCCAGACAAGCAGTGGGAACGTAGCCCATACAACCATACACTTGTAACCAAAGGTCAAAGCCAAGTCAGTTTTACAAAAAGGGAAACGGAAAGGAATAAACTGTAATTAAATCACTGTTACTTAGACTTTTAAACATTTGTGGGAGAAAATAAGAAATTCCTTAATGTCTGAAATCAATCATTTCGCTCCATACCATTTTTAGTAAAAAATTTGCTGTATGAGTGATATCTGATGAACTGATACCTTTCCAGTTAGGAAAATGGAACGCTACTGTCTTTTTATGACTTATTTTCTGACTGATTGATACCTAAGTGTTTAATCTATGCTCGTAGTCAGTCGGAGCTCAAATATACCCCAAAGTACATTTTTCACAGTGAACATTTTCCAAATAAGATATGACCTAAAGGTCTCTGTCACCAGGTCGTAAAAAAAAAGAGCTCAAATCAATTTATTGTCGAATTTGCCATTTTACAAGGATTGGAAAATAAATAAGACTTGGCTTCGGCCTTATTGAAATTTTTATTTCAGGAAGAAATTATAAAGGACTTGGCTTCGGCCTTAATATCATTTTTATTTCAGGATATATTAATATATATCATATAAAACCTGGCTTCGGCTTTTTTGAAAAATTATTTCAGAAAATATATAGAACAGACGAGGCTGTATGGGCTTAGATCCCCTTGCGTTTCCTAACAAGGAAAAATTGTACCAATAAAAAACTATGGTCGGAGCGAAAGGGGCAATACATTTTGGACTTTTTGGCGGGAACGCGAGGAGTGAAGTTGTGTCATTTGTTTTATTTTGTCTAATTAGTGTTTCTTCAGGTTTAAATGTGTAATAACGGTGGTTTATTAACTGTTTAGTATCTGTAAAAGTTAAAAGTGCACAAATGTGAGAAAATGAAAGAAAGCCGCTGAACGTAACTTCTCAGGATCCTCCAAAATGTCCACTGAAAAAGTTTCAGTAAATGACCATCATCATTTTACTGAGATTAAATTTCATCCCATATCGTCTCATTTCATTTCGTTTTCATTTCATTTCATGCCACGTTTCATAATAATAAACTTCATTTCATTTCATAATATTATTTTCATATAAAAAAGTTACGTATCATTAAAATAAGACTTGACCTAAAGGTCTTAGTTACCAGGTCATAAAATCCCTTAAAAAAAAGGCAATATATTTCAGTGAGCGAAATCTTCGTTTTGAAAGTTTGTTTGCTATAAAAAATAAGTGTATTTTCTGTTGTTCGTTGAGTTGAGGTTAGAAATAAGATTGGAAAGGAACCAAATTACGTACTTATGTACTTTTAATTCTATGAAAATAAGTACTGTACGAAAATAAATCACTGGAATATATATTTAACCATCAAACTAAATTAAATAAATAGAATAATGGCTCACGATTTGATGGTAAATGAACTCATACTCATACTCTGATACCATATATTCATTCAAAATCTATGTTTACAATAATCATTTTTTTTATATGATTTCAGAGTCAGTTTTATACAAGTCTGAGTTTGCCTTTACAAGAGAAAGTCATTGAATTAACTAGAATAATAGACCAGTCCAGCTCGACCAAAGATCTACAAACAATATTCCCTCAATTGATAAATAACATTTTTTCCTCTTCATTCAGCACCGGATGGGATTTAAAGAGTATTACATGCGATGTTAATCGATATGAATTCGAAGCTCTGATAAGTTTTTTGGAGCCTCAAGGGCCAATGTTTCGACTGTGCTATAGGTTATTATCTGACACTCAGTTGAAGTACGAATTGCCATTAAATGTATTACCTGTAAGTATTATTCTACATTACATTATTATTTGTAGCATTTTGGCTAAAATTGATTGGATAGATCTTTGGCTCCCGTATCATATATTTTTTCAATTAAGCATATAGAACTGTACTGTTTTAGAAGTTTTATTTTTATCTCAAACATATTAAAAGCATATACTAAATAAATCTCACAAAAATCGTATGAATTATGTTCCATGATACCACTCACTGAAACTATTTAACAAATGTTCCAGCTTGATCTACAGGTGACATTAGAAAGAGGGAGATGCCCACAATTTTATGCTGACATGTTAACTGCAGATGCACAAACAATGAATATGATTTCTTTGGCACTCAGTATCCTTTAAAAATGTCTGCAGTATGTACTTAGAGATTTTCATTTCAGCAAAACATTTTTGCTAATAATATTTAAAATTGTTAATAAATCTAATTTTTATTTTATTGCATGAACTAGTAAGCTACCTCACTGCCTACCTTGTGTTAAGTGGTTATTGAAGCCCATAGATAACGCAATAAAACATTTATTTTATAAGATCACGTGAAAAAATAGTGATAGAATAGAATTTGATCTTGTTACTTAAGTACCTAATTTTTCACTCCAATAAGGTCCTTAAAGTTTATCATCAGATCCTTTCGATTATTACATTTTCAATTTTGCCTTATACTTGATTAATAATAATCAAAATAAGAACACATGGGAGAATTGGAATAGTGTGTACTTTGCATTAGCGTGTGATTATTTGATGCATTTTCTGCCTTTGGATCCCAACATGCCTGTGCTTCCACACATATCAAATTACACTGGAAAAGTACCTATAGCAGCTCCATTGAAAACTGCTAACAGGTAATAGATATTCTCATTTACTGCAAGATTTTTCTTTATTATTTTGATAACTTTAGAATAAAGCTACATAGCCTCTATAAGGGCAGCATCAATAATTATTAATAACCTTTTCACCAGGGAGTAGACTGAGAGTTCAGTTTATTAAAAGGCTTGTAAATAATATATTAAGGAAATAATAGAAAGATTGTGACTTCAGCAATCATAGTAGCAAACTGACAGATAGATAATTCTTAGAAAACAGACATTACAAGAGATGTTAAGTACTATAAAGTTGAAAGTATTGCTTTGTTTTTAAGGATTCTTTTTGTAATAAAATATTATAGTATTTTGTAAAAAATAGGTTTAACATTATAAAATGCATTTAATATTAAACACTTACAGCATTACATAGGTATCTACTTAAAAAAAAGTCCTGTGAGCGGATTCACAGCCTCATGTATTAGAGTTATGTTTAGTCCTCTAGTACTTACTTAAAATCAATGCATTCGATTTTGTCAGAATTCGATCGATTCGAGAATTAAACCAATAAATGATTCAAAAAAAATAAAAATTTAATTACATTTCAGGCCTCTGTACTCACCATCACTGTTATTAATATCAGACTTAACTGGTTCTGTTATAAACAATCAGCATACATCACAAACACAATCTAGAAACGAAGTATGGAGATCTGAAACAGTACTGCAAGTTTTTATTGATATCTGGATGAGTGTTGAACAATTAAATGCAAGGTCTATTGAGGTTTGTTGCTGAAATTTATTTTAATTCATGTTTGCAATATTTCTTTTATTTTCAATCATCCAAATTTTTTAATGAAGTTTTTTTAACATATTTAAAAGGTTATAAGTAATACTACTAAAGATTTATTTCCCTGTTTCCAGATGTATCAAAGGTCGTATCAAATCAATACAGCAAGTCCAGAAAGAGTACGAATTGTTAGAGTGCTTATAAAGCATTTGCATTCGTTTTCAGCAAAATACGTTTCTGATCCAGCTGTGCGTTCGTCTGCATTACGAAAGTACGCACGCCAGATATTGTGTGTACGTGCATATCATTATGTCAAACATTTGGTTACAACATGGCCTCTAGATGCTTCATTCCGGCTTGTTATGGAATTATGGTTAAGCCTTATTCAACCTTGGCGATACGTTAACAACAACATTAATCAAGATAGGTAATATTGCAGTAAATTAAACATATAACACATTTTTGGAAAGGAATAAATAGGTCACAAACAACAAACTCATTTTTATTACTCCCAATAGGAGGACTCACTGTCCACTCGATGTTCAGTTGTTATATAAGATGATGGAGTGTATAGATAATATAATGTTAATTCTTACATATTTTTACACATAGGAAGATAAATTGTTTTGTCAGGTTAATACACTAATATTCTGTACAGTGACAACGACTTGTTCATCACAATCTTACATGACCTGCTTTTTCCTACCCCGAAGCAGTTATATGTTTTGGTTTAAGGGTAGGTGAGCTTTTATACAATGAATGCCCTTGATGGTAGTGGTGACTGAGGTAGGCAGCAGGGTGACTCAACTTTTGCTATTTCAAATGTCCATGGGTGACAATGACTAATCACTGGTGGGCCATATGCTCATTTGGCCAAGAAGGCAATTCTAGGGTCGGCAGACTAAAGCACATAAGTCAAAATTTTCAATTTATTTTTTATTACATCATCGGTTTACATTTTGCTCAACACACAATCTGACTAAAGCACATAAATCAAACTCAAGTATTTCATGGTGTATTCAAGCGGCGTTCTGTATCAACCTTATCAAATCCTAATATAATCAAACGAACTAAAAAACATAACTGGACTTATGTTCTAAGGAACACCATAAGTACAAAGTTATTAACGAAAGAAGTCTGACTTATGTTATAAAGAACATCAAAATGTAACATTTCTTTAGAGAAAGTAAGTAGTTACTTAAAAATATTTATAACGTAAACAATACTTCGGTAAGTGGTTTTAATTTACTAATGTTGTCGATTGTGCACAGTTTGTTGGTTAGTTAGTTGTGTTAGTTAGTTGTGTGTGAGTGCTTAAGTATTTTAATTATTTAAGATGAATATTCAAAGAGGCAAGAAATTAGTTGAAATGGCGTTATCCACTCATCTGGAAAGCGATGAAGGTATATTTTCACATATCTTCAAAATTATGATTTGCAAATTACGTAATTATATCAATATTATATCATTATAAATAGATAATTGTCTTGTCCTTTTTTAGAAAATGTAAATCAACAGTCGATTTTGAACACAGAGAACTTAGTAGTAGACGATCCTATACTGTCAACATCATCAGGTCAAGTCAGTAGTTTAACATACTATTCTGTACTTGAATTCTCTAGTGATGATTCTGTACGAGATCCATGTTATGAATTACCGAGACTTCCAACCACATCAAGTTCAAAGTACTTGTGATGAAATTTTAATGAATCCTAATGTGTCTCCAAAAAAGAGTATACGTACTATCAAAAGAGAAAAAAAAAATAAAACTTAACTTAGGACAGGCATACAGAACTTTAAAAGGAAATTGTATATCAGATCGCACAATGAAAAAAAAAATTTTTTTGAGAAAAAACAAAAAAAAAGCCCGCCGAGTTTGTTTCGCCGGTTCTTCTCAGGCTTTTTTTGGAAACGGTGGTAAAGATAACATTGTTATTTATATTTTGACATTCAACTAGTGTGTTATACTTTTGAATTTGAAAGAGTTACGAGTTACCTGTTTGCAGAATGAAATGTAAAGAACGTATACCATTAACTGATAGGCATGCCATATTTACAGAATATTGGCAAATGGGGTCATATGCAAAAAGATCTGCATACTTGGCGTCTTTAATGGAAATTCAAGATAAATCTAAGCAAAGAATATGAGCTATTGAATCTGAAAAGCAAAAGCTTAGAATGAAGACATAAAAATACTTTTTTACTGTGCATGGTAAACGTGAACCTGTCTGCAGAGGATGTTTAATGAAACCGTTAGATGAAAGTGACAATTTTATAAAGACAGTTGCTATGAAAAGGAGATCATCCATAGGGGATTCTCAAACTGATGATATAATATCTATACAGCCATTACCCATATCCATCGAGAAAAAAATTGATTTAATTTCGCTGCTCCCTTTAATACCAGATATTTTCCATGAATTTTACATAAGTCTTCCCACGTTGAAAACTTTACGAAATACTGATCCAGATATTTTAGAACTCGATGAAGAAGAAGAATTTTATTTAAACATTGAGTTGTTATTTATATTTATGACTTATATTATTATAATATATATCTTAATTGTTGATCTTTTTCACTTAACTCATACTATTATTGTGTTCCTTATAACTTAAGTCATCTAATTATTAATTAATCACATTTACTTTAAAATATTTAATTTTAATAATAAGTTAGTGTTATAGACTTATATAATTCAAATAAACATGATTAAGTTTGTTAATGTATAAGATTCTAAATAGTTTTTTTTAATTCCTGTAAAGTAGAGTTTTTTGACTTATGTGCTTTAGTCTGCTGACCCTAGAATTAAAAAGTGTTGTTTCTATTCTAACAATTTGAATCTGGGGCGGCAGTGAAATTGTCTGTACATATAGTGCAATCAAAAGATATATAATATTGAACAATATTCAGATATTGAGATAAAATTGATAGTAGTAAATTGATAATAATAATTATTTTAACCTTGAATTTTCATCTTAACTGCATAACTGTATACTCTTCTTTAAACATGCAGCTGGTTGTAAGTATGTTGTTTATTTCAGATTTCCATCAAACAACCATCAAGATGAAAATCCAACACACACCCTCGATGCCAGCTTTACTCAGTTTATTGCCGAGAATTTTCCATCATACACTTGCATTTTTCAGTTGATTCTGCCAAGATTTATGAGATTGGATCTCACGACGTACAAAAATGCTGTGATGCTTTTTAGATTGGGAAAGGTAATATTCTGTTTTACTTACGTGCCTTTCGTTTGCATCATAAAGTATGATGATTTTTTTTTGTGCAGGTGTTTTCCCAACCGCATTTAGTACCAATTCTGTGGAACTTAGAACATGCAATTCTGGATAGTGGATCTGGAGTGACACACAGTTCAGACTTAAATTTTAGCAATTCAATGACTGATCAAAGGTGAACTATTGTTTTTAAACAGTTTGTTTCAGTGCCTAGATAGATGAAAGAGCTCAGGGCCCGTCTAGTGTTAATATAGTAATAATATAATAATCTAGTGTTAAAACATAGACATCATAATATGATTGACGCCACCTCCCTTGAGAAATGAGGTCGAAATCTTCAATTGGAATACGTCCGTCTGGTGTAGTGGTAAGTGACATGGTCACTACACCAGGGGGTCGCGGGTTCGAATCCCGCCAAGGGAAGATATTTGTATGATAAATATAAATGTAAATATATGTATGTGTATAATAAAAATCTTACATTTATTTCCGATATCTGGTACCTGTAACACAAGTTCTTTACGATCTTATCACGGGACCAGTTAACGTGGCGTGATTGTTAGTAAAATAATTATATTTATTTATTTATAATGTCAGCCCAACCATCAACGAAATGCTTATCCAATGTTGAATAACCACTTTGATTCTTTTTTTTTTTTTTATAAATTAATGACTTATACTTTATTAAGCAGTTATACTATACGAAATAATAAGATATAGACATACATATTTAAATATATACGAAAAAGGCCATATCATCAAAGAAATAGACCGTGCACTCGACAAGTAAAGAGAGTACATTAAAAGCCGATAACGTCCAGTGATTACGTATTTTGAATGCAGCAAATTCTCGCAACTCTTTTCAAGGTGTGTGGCGCATTTACGTTGTAGATGTCTATGGGCCCCAGTAACCACTTAACACCAGGTGGGCTGTGAGCTCGTCCACACATCTAAGCAATAAATAAAAAAAAAGAAAAAAAAAAGCTCTTTCTTAATTATAAAGATTCAACAACATCTTTTACAGTTATACATACAACGGAGTGTCGTTGCAAAAATGGGTAGCGATAGCGAAACAAGCAATATCAGAATTCAATATGCCTGAAAATTTCGAATATAAACCTATATGGAATGATAACATGCGATCTTTTGCTTTAGAATTTGTAAAGAAAATTATTTCTGCTAAAACTATAGCGGAAAAGAACGTTGAAGAATTTAGTAAAAAAATCGACATGAGCAATCAAGGTAAATAAACGTATGTATTTAGTTATTTATTACGTAAACGTTTGAAAAAGCTTACGGCCACCTAGTTTTAAGCGGTTACTGAATCTTATCGGATATCGGAAATGTAAATCCACTTAGAAACATGAGGTACAAATCACAATTTTACAGCAACGGCTATCCCATTTACGCCGGAACGCATGACTGCTTCGTGGTAGGAAATATGCCTACTATAGGCGGTGGTAACTACCCTAGCAGGCTCCCAAGTCGTGCTGCCACTAGTAATTATGCAAATTATATTTTCTATTACACTTGATCATGTGAACGATTCAATGATATTATGCTATAGATGAGCAGATAATAAATAGTTAATTATTACACAGTTTCAACTATGTTTTAGGATTTTGGTCATCTTTAATGCACTGGCTAATGATAGCCACTCAGGATGAAAGTGATGGACATCTAGAAGAAGTAAAAAAAGTGCCAACTTATTTAAATACATCTATACACAATTTTGCAGTTATATTTGGTGTAAGCATTTATATATTGTCATTTAGCTAACAATACCGCACCGAACTGCAGCTCAGTAATCTTTGCCAGAGTCATAATTTTTAATCTATACTTAATATTAAAAAAAGGAAAGATTTGTTTGTTTGTTTGTATTGAATAGGCTCCGAAACTACTGAACCGATTTGAAAAATTCTTTCACTGTTTGGAAGCTACACTATTTCCGAGTGACATAGCCTATAATATTTTTTTATAATATTTACAAAAAGTGTCGCGACAGCAGATGTCTAACTATTATAGTTATTTATTTAAAAAAAAAAAACAGCGTCAAAAAGACCCGAGCGAAGCCGGAGCGGGCTGCTTGTATATATATAAGAAGGAAGTTTTATGAGCGTGTGTGTATACCTAGCTATTTTAATTTTTCAGTTAAGTGAAGCACTACTACTCCCTTCAGAACCAATTGCGGATGACAGTTTAGAAAACTCATCATTTGTAAATTCAACTGCTTTTCCATTTTCTATAACAAACAAGGTAAATATTGACAGAAATGATATCCAATTAAAAAAATAAAAGAAGAGTATACTAAAGTATATATACTATTTTACAGCTGAGAAGTAAATCAACAAATGTACATTATATGGGTAATCCAGACCTCATGCCTATAGCATCCTATGAAAGTACAATTTTAGTCAGAATACTGCATCAAATTTCAACTAAAATAAATGAATTGGTGAGTTATGTCAATAGATTAACATTCTAGTTAAGCATAAATTAGCAAAGACAAAACAGTTTATCACCTTTCTTCTGTTTGTTTGCTGATTTGTTTGTGTTAGTAACTGTTTGGAGCTTTTTACCACTAATCGTTTTAAGCTTTTTACTGTTACGTACCCATGTCTCTATATAAAAGTATTCATTAGAAGAAATGTGATTCATAGAAATTCAGTCTTGATTTAATACATTAATATGTGAGGCATGCAAATTGTGTTCTTGATGGACTTCGCTTCACGTGGGTCTTAAAATGGGCTTGCTCGCTTATCCACACAGTTAAATAAACAAACCTTTATTTATTTAATGATTTATATTTTAGTATGAACCAACGTTCACAAACCTGTGGAATCGACAAGACATTTGGGGTTACGCGGCTCGGGAAGTACTACAGAAGCCATGTACGATCCAAACGTATGTTAAAGACATAACAAACCACTATCGTGTTATTCGGCAAGATCTACCCCCAAGGTTACTGTTAAGACGACTTGGCTCACAGGCGTTCATTTTCTGGATAACTGTTGGCTATTTAATTATGAGATTGTTTTCTTTCAGTGGCCTTAGTTACATATTAATATTGTTTTCTTTATGGTTGTCGTATGTATTTATCAAGGGAAGTTTCAAGATGTTAAAAGTAATACGAATAAATTAAGATTAATATTTTTTATATTAAAAACCTTTTTGAACCTGCTCTTTATTTATTTAAACCGTAACAATAATGGATCACAGTAATTTATTTAGACTTTGCAAAAAAAAAATGCCCTAGATTGGTGAACGAGTTCACTATAGATCATATAAGTAGTTGATATATGAGGAGCTCACTTCTATCATGTTATGAACTTATAATTTTATAATCTATGTATAATTGTTCTCTAGATTACTTATGCTATTGCAATTTCGTTATCCCCGACGTTTTGAATAACGAAATTAAAATGACTACTTCGCGGCAGAAGTATGCAAGGGTTTTTTTTTACATACAGAATGACCATTAACACTAATCATACCAACACTTACTGGTACCTATTTCAACCGTAGCGGGTAGAAAAATCGTCGATAAAATTAAAACTATTTTCAGAATCATTACCTATTTATTGTCTGTTAGGAATATTTCTTTAGGGTAAGCTTAGGTACGATATTCATTGAAGCTAGTTCTTGAAATAACAATTTGCAAGCGTACGGCATTTCGACACTGGAAACCGCAGCCGATGACCGGCAAGTGTGACACCAGGCGCGGTTCGCGAGCCGCCCGCACGCGCCGCATATGTCCGCGGTGAACGCGTCCGAGGCCAGCATTAGCCGCTCCATGATCAACATGCTGGCGGAATACATTTCAAGTTAATAATTTGTAAAAGTTTCATAACATATCACAACTTTAGAATTGAAGTGGTTTTACTAAAAATTTTAAGATATTTTGAATGACTTTTAAACATGTATCCTTATCTATACTTCTATATTAATATATAAATCTACAGTGGTTTTTACGGATGTTCCGTTATAACTACTGAACCATGCATCCGATTGACTTGAAACTTGGTATCCATGTAGAAAATACATGTACTTGATGAATAGGCTAATATTTATATGAGTGTTGGACTCCCTACACCAGTTGCGGGGGCGTTAATGGTGAGAATCTTTATGGGGGTGAGAAAAAATAATGTTAAATTTAAATGCCCAGCGACGCGGACAGGTACAGCTAGTCAGTTTATAAAATTAAACAATCTCTTTTAGTGTAGAAAAGGACAAGGTACGCTTTCTGTCTCTTTTGAATCACGCGAATAGGTACCTTAAACTTTACGGTATGTGCTTTAAGGCGTAAAGTATTAAAATCGAAACTAAAAAACTATAATTCTTCAATTACATTTTTGTCGTTTACCAAAAAAACAAGAATTTTGGATTAAACCATTTCAATTCTAAAGGTGCCATATAATTAAATCGCGGTACAAACTAACTAGGTTATTCATATTACATAAATCTGTATGGCTTTTTTTTTTCTTTTTTTTTTACTTTCTTTTTTTCCCACCTATGCTGATAGCAGAGGCTACTTCAGGTTTACCCTGACGTGTAGGTGAGCTCACGGGGCTCAAACCGGAAGTGTTGTTAACACTGACCCTGGCAAGAGCAGTGCTTCGCAGAATCTACCACCGGATCGGAAACGCGACCCACTGAGAAGATCCGGCGAGAAACTCAGGGGACATATGGAGTTCAAATTCGTCATTACTTATACTTACATATACAAATATTAGTGTTTACCTGGCGCCATATCCAATAAGACAATCTCGTTCCATCTCGCCCAGCCGAAGTCCTCCGTCGCGAGAGCGTCCTTCAGTCGGTTGACGAGTCAGAACCGCCCTAGGTCCGCGTGCTCGGGCGTGCATTTTGTCTTGAACCATATGCTTTAACTTCTGGTAGTATACCTGTTTGAAAATTAAATGTCTGCAGTTGTTGTCTTGTTCCTTAAATAACTGAGATTAGAAATACTCACAGGACCAGAATAAATATAAGCTTCTAAAGGCTCTCCAGTTAATCCCGAATAAAATATATCTTTTCCGTGATAATTGTAACCATGTTTTTCTAATTCTTTGCAAACGTCCTGTACTTTGGAACCTCCGAACGCAGTACCTAAAATGGACATTTTACTTATTTTTCATTTAAAACTAAGACACCACGCTTCGCTGTGACTAATGTTAAATAGACGAAATACACAGACTAATTGAAATGACTCGAGTGTCACCTTTTTTTCTTTAATAAATACGGACACCTTTTCAGGTATTTTTTAGCTTAGATGGTTGGACGAGCTCACGGCCTGGTGTTAAGTGGTAACCGGAGCCCATATACATCTACAACGTAAATGCCGCCACCCACCTCGAGATATATGTTGTAAGATCGCAGTTTTAACATTACGACGGCTTTCCCACCTTTCAAACCGAAACGCAGTAGGTACTGCTTCACAGCAGAAATAGGTAGGGTGGCGGTACATAACAGCTTCACGAATGAATTTCTTCATCCCATAATATCGTATAATAAGAATCTATGCTATCAAATTTATAAATTTCCGTAATTCAAACGATACGTTAAGATACATAAATAATAATATATCCTTGTAACCTATATACATACCATAATGGAATTTTCCTTCTAATAATCCCGCTTTTCCAGCTAAGAGCTCAATGGTTTTTCCCACTGTCATTCTAGATGGGAAGCCGTGGGGATTCATGATCATGTCAGGACATATTCCTCTGTCATTAAAAGGCATATCTTCTTGTTGCACAATCAAGCCAGTTACACCTTTCTGACCGTGTCTAGAACTAAACTTGTCACCGATCTCTGGAACTCTGGTTTGCCTTAATAAGATTTTTATCAAGAAAGCATCTTCGGAGTTTGAAGATACCATAACCTTTTCGATGTATGACTCAACTGGCCCTTTGTATGTAACTGGTACATCTTTGTATTCAATTTGTTGCGGTTGTCCTTGAGTGACGGGATTTATCGTAGCCGGCGGCATCTGTTTGTTTATTAAAACTTGCCTATTTTCAACCATTTCACCTGGAGCTGCAATGCCGTCAGAATCCAAAACATCATGAGTTCTAATTACTTTTCCTGTAACTGCATCTCTCGAAGGTCCCAAAATTCGGTCCGATGTTTGATTGCTGTACCGCTTCATTGTTGTTTTCGCACTTTTATAAACTAGACAACGTCCATATCCTCTGTCAATCGAAGCTTTGTTTAGAATCAAAGCGTCTTCTATATCATATCCACTGTAGCTCATTACAGCGACAGTAGCGTTCTGACCAGCTGGCAGTTTATCAAAATTTATCAACTCAATAGTTTTAGACTTCACCATTGGACATTGAGGATAAACAAGGTTATACATTAGAGTATCGATTCTGTTTTTTTGATTGTACCCTATGGTTCCTAAAAGATTAAATAATTAATTCTGTGAATAAACTTTAATTATAAATGATGTAATTTCCAAAATATTTCAGACTTACCCATTGCTTGTTTACCCATAGCACATTGATATGTGTTCCTAGGGCTCTGGTTGTGATGTGGATATGGTACTAAGCCTGCGCACACACCTAATATCGTAAAAGGTTCTATTTCTAGATGAGTAGTGACGTACGGATCAATATCTACTTCACGTGTTGCTATATGACTGTCATTTTCTTCATTTACATCCAAATATTCTATAAGACCATCATTTAAGAAATCTTGGAATTTTCTTATACCTCTATTTAATTCATTTAAATGAGATTGCTGCACTAAGGTATTTCCTCTTTCTACGATTATGTACGGTCGACAGAGCCTGCCGCCGTCACTGCAGATATAAACGGTTCTTTGGTTATGATTGGGATATATGGAGACAAAAGCTGAAATCAATCCTCTTCTCCTGAACATTCTAAAAACTTTAATCAGCCGCTTATACTGTCGAGAAACGCCCAGTATGTTACCTGTAACGGAAACAAACTATAAGTACAGATAACATTTTAATGAGTTTTTTTTTTAAATGTTTTTCAAATACCATTAAGAAAGACAATGTAAACAGCAGGATGATTTATTTCTTCTCCGCCTAGCAGCCTTACGTCTTCAACTCCAGCATTACAGGCCAACTTAGCAATAGGCTCTTCAGAACACTCTGTTGTAATATGCGTCATAAGTGCTAAATTCTTAACAAGACCGCATGCTTCTCCTTCAGGAGTGTCGGAAGGACACAGCATACCCCACTGTGAGGCCTGTAATGACCGTGGTCCAGACACTTTTCTGGTCTTCTCGAATTGGGAATTTACTCTTGTCATCATACCAAGTGCTGATATATAACTGAGGCGACTTAATACTTGTGTGACCCCGTGCCTTTCCATTTTAAAGCGCTTAATTGTCCAATTGCCCTAAAATATTATATCTTATTAGCATGGTATAATGAGTAATTAATGCCCATAAGAAATCGATAAACTGTACTAACACTAGAGATGGCTGTAAACAGTCCATTAGCAATCAAATCCGGTCTCATATGCTTCACAACATCAAAGGGGGCAGCTTTAACTTTAGGTATTATTTTATCGGCTATACTCTTCAATTCCCAGTTGAATCTTTTGAATAAATCTTCAAACATAAGTGCCAATAAAGACCCCGCCAATTCAAGCCTTTTGTTCCCATAGTAATCTGGATCGTCTATTGCAGTTTTATTTGTTTCGGCTTCAATTACCCTTTTCACCATTATCGCAAGGTAAATGGCCTTTACGTAGAAATTGTAATTCTCAACCGATACGTGAGCTAATATAGTCGTAGCTAATAGTTCACGAGCGTCATCAATTGGTGAGCGTACTTTTGTGTTTCCACCTTGATACCTTTACATTTAAAACAAAAATAGATTTTAATAGGTACTGTATGGAAAATGTGGAAGCATTTAAATATATGTAATGGCAATGGTTAAGGTTTAAATGTACGTTTATTTTTTAACTATAAGCATATTAGATCTATCAAACGGTATTTTTATATGAATGCTCGCAAGGGATGGAAGACTGTAAGTACACTTTCACTGCTGAATTGGATTTATTTCAACTTCTCCCGCGTTCTATATAGATATCTTTTTCCAGGCCCAATTTGTCATATACTGGACTACTTTCCTTGGACATATTTTCTCTATCTCCTCAGCACAAAGAGCGTACTTTATCACAATTTAGCATAGATTTTTAACGAAATTAAATTATGAACGCGTTCAATATATTATTAGTCGCGAACATTTAAAACAATTAGTAACTATTAAGTAATTTGATTACAAAAAAAGCTTACAGAAACAGCGGGGTAGTAAAATATTTTTATTTATATATGCACTAAACAGTGATAAATTAGATGTAAAATGAAACCTTACCTTTTTACTTTTAGTTTACTTCCTATATAAGTCAGAGCTTGATTTTGAGTAAATATTTTCAAATTATGGCAATCTAGAATACAAGGTGCCATTTTTTTTATTGTATTATCGTCAGTACCTACAAGCTGCATTATTTCTTGATCACTACATATGCCCATGGCTTTAAAGGCGACAGCTATTGGAATATCCTGAATATAAAAAAATACAAATTAGTGGAAACTACATAATTGGAAATTATTTATTTTAGCTTTTGAAATAGCTTTTGTAATTTTGAAGGGAAGAAGTCCAATTCAAAACATATTATGGTTTTATTTTTATTTTTTATTGCTTAGATGTGTGGACGAGCTCACAGCCCACCTGGTGTTAAGTGGTTACTGGAGCCCATAGACATCTACAAGGTAAATGCTCCACACACCTTGAGATATAGTTCTAAGATCTCAGTATAGTCACAACGGCTGCCCAACCCTTCAAACCGAAACGCATTACTGCTTCACGGCAGAAATAGGCAGGGTGGTGGTACCTACCCGTGCGGACTCACAAGAGGTCCTACCACCAGTAAAAAATACATATATAGCTTTGATTATTGTTTGTTAAATGAAATTGATTTAAGTAGTAACATACATCAGACAATGCATTATGTCTGAGCACATATTTTCCATGTTTAAGAATCACATTCGTTCTAGTTTTCTTCTCATGTGTGGAACTTGTAACCTGACATTGTACTGCTCCTTTGAATTCATCAACAATCATTCGATTTCTAGAGAGTTGCTCTTGAATTAAAATCACCTTTTCTTGACCTACAGACAATAAAAATTGTTTTTCATTACTCAAGTAAACTACATATATATGTACTTATACAGGTGTCCTGAAACTCAAGGTCAAGCGGGTACGGGGCTAGGTACTACTCGTGCAGGGAAAAATAAAAACAAAAATACATTTCATTTTAAAAACCATACATCCATTGAACTTCTATTAAAGGGGCTGCATAAATGAAAAAGCGTACATGAAGCCAATATAAAACTAACTGAATTCACTCCATGTAACTGTATGCAATAGTGATCGAATAATAAAATATTGTCACTCTTGAAATCAAAACCAATAGTGTTCGGATCCCAAAACTGTTTTCTTTTTTTTTTAGAAATTTAGATAAATTTTAGCATATTTTTTGGCTATGCTACTCAATCAGATCATCTCTTTGAACGTTCAAACGCAGTTATTTTTACAGTATCGTTAAAATGATAATTTGAATTTGATTGTCTTTAACTTTGTTTTAGAGCACTGTTAATAAATGTGTTTCATTAAAACCATATTATTTTGTCTAGAAACCTAGCTCATAACTGTATATTCACAGAGAACTCAGTATTTCATTCATTTAGACCACAAAAAAAAACCCAAATGTAGTGTGAAATGCAACCTTAATGTGGTCAATGTTAGGTTATTATGCTTTAAGTCTTGCCAAATTTTTTATTCTATGTATTTTTAACTTAAAGTTTTTCTTTATATTTATTTATTATATTTCTTTATATTATATTTATTTAAATTTTCGTTTATTTTTATTCTGACTAAATATAAGGCTCCCAATGTACTTTACTCCAGATTAACAAATTAATAAAATTTAACTTTATGATTACAATTATTACACATTTAAATATTTTATGTACATTTTACATTTATATACATTGGAGTTTTTTTTTAATATTAGTTGTATAAAATTAAATTGGTTTCTTACCTCTTATAATAAAATAGCCTCCAGGATCATGGGGACACTCATTTAACTGTGCAAGCTCAAAATCCGATTTATTAGTAAGAACGCAGTTTGAAGACCTAAGCATGAGGGGCATTCTGTAAAGAATCAAAATACAGATTTCAAAATGATATATGAGAGTGATGTTAATAATAGGTATATAATTTAATTACATTTCAAATGGCCAGTATTGTTAAACTTCATAAGCAAAGACCTAATGTTAAAGTAATTAAAGGAATCATTAACATGTTAAAAATTTGTGATACTATTACTTTGATATTGACACAAAAACTGTTTTTACTTTGACTACTTTATTAATACTTTGACAGACATGTGTCGTGAAGATAGGTAAAAGGCAGATGATGAACTACTTAAATTCCTACATCATCAATAGTTGCAGCCCATAAGTCAATCAATTTTTAACTGAGTTACATTGGGTGGGGTGGACAAACAATAAAACATAATTTCTCTGTCGAGCTTTTCATTGAATTGTTTTTAAGATAGGATATTTTCAATTGGGAGTACAGAATGTTAAATTCATTTGATATGTATAATACAGAATTTTTTAAAGCCTGGAATGTTCTGCTTTTTAGTGAGTAAGATCAAGATATAGTAATAGATCAAGCAACATTACATCTGCTAGTATTAGAATATGCATTTCTTCATTTATTTAAGATGTTACCTTCCAATCAGTTGTTTATTTTTGATCACCCTCTGGTTTCCTCTAATATATTCTATATCAACAGTTATAGGAGCTGAGTATGTTATATCTCTAAGACGACATTCATGAGGTGTCGTTGGCTTAGTGATATTGAACCCTTCTTCCAAGTCAGGTGTACCAACATAGGCATTTAAATATTTAATATAGAACAGTGGATCAGATTCACAAAATACTTTTTCATTAGCCTGTACTATCTTCTTTATCTCCACATTTATGAAGTAATTAAATGAATCTATGTGCTGTTTCACCAAACCTTTAACTTGAAGAAATGAAGGCACTAATTTCCATTTATCCTGAAAGAAAACATTCATATGAACAGTGTTAAGCTGAAATATTAGAAATTTAAGATAAAATCAGGACGTCAGTAAATTGTACTATTTTTTTCTAAGATTTTTATGATGTTATTCTATAAAATTCATACATTTTATTATTCAAATAATTATGATCATACTTTGGTAGGGTTTTGAACTCAACTGTATATTGTCACTTACAACTTTTGTTACTATACAATTGAACTTTGGAGTGATTAAATATCAATGAATGAACAAAATCTTAAAGACAGTTATATGATTTTGTTGTTTGGTTAGTAGTAATATTATAGTTCGTGTATTTTTTTTTCAATTGTGTATCAAAACAATAGTAGTAATTCAGAAAAGTAATAAAGCTAGTACCTCAAGGGTTTTGACAGGGTCCCGTAATCCTTTGGTATCCCACTCATTTTGTTTTTTATTAAGTTCGCCCATCATGTAAATTAAATAAGCTATTGTAATATTGAACTATCTTCGGCAGTAAATCATATTGTCCGTATTTACCAAGCGATGGAATCTTGGAATTGTTTTATAGAATGGAACAAATCAGATGAGTACATATGTAAACAATAAGTGCAATTTTTAACAACGAACAAACACGAGCACAATTCTGCACATTTAATTACAAACTTTAAACTCATAGATATTTTTTTGGTACAATTTTTCCTTTAAGAAAGGCAAGGGGATCTAAGCCCATACAGCGTGCCCATAAATAATTTTTAAATCCATCTATACTTTTTTTAAGGGATTTTATGACCTGGTAACTAAAACCAAGTCAAGGTCAAGTCTTATTTTAATTTTAATGAAAAGTTTTTTTAGGTAAATGAAAAATAATATTATGAAATGAAATAAAGTCGATTAATATAAAACATGGCATGAAATGAAATGAAATTAAAACGAAATAAAATGAGATGAGGTGATATGGGATGAAATATAATCTCAGTAAAACGGTGGTCATTTACTGAGACTTTTTCAGTGGATTTTCGAGGATCCCGAGAAGTTACGTTCAGCAGCTTTGTTTCATTTTCCCACATTTATGCACTTTCACAGATAATAGACAGTTAATAAACCACCGATTACCTATTTAAAGCGCCTTATTCACGATCCATCTTGCTGTACGTCCCGCCAAGGCCATGCACGATGCACGATGCAAAAGGATCATGAATAGGCTTGACGTACGTCGATAATTATTATTAATTGCGGCCTTGAGCTGACGTACAGTCGTGATGGATCGTGAATAAGGCGCTTAAACCTGAAGAAACTCTAAATAAACAAAAAAAAAAGGGTGCGTGTACTTATGTACGCGCGTAAGAAGTTAAACTTTATTTTTATTAAAGAACATCCTCAAACACGCATATTGGACATCCCTTTTCTTGACATCGTATAAATTCGGTAATTCTCGGTACGGTTCGGACAATACACGACGACCTGGGCCTTGAATCAATCCAGAAATACATGAAGTCAGCGTCGGAACGGTACTTCGATAAGGATATGCGTCATGATAATCGCCTTATCGTTGCCGCCGCTGACTACTCACCGAATCCTGATCATGCAGGAGCCAGTCACCGTCGACGCCCTAGACACGTCCTTACGGATCCATCAGATCCAATAACCTTTGCATTAGATGCCTTCAGCTCTAATACTAGGAGCAGGCTTAGGGACCCCAGTAACCGTACTCGTCGAACTCGACAAAGAGGTCGACGTGCAACCTAGCCCATGCATCAGCCCGCTGAGCTTCTCACCGGATCTTCTCAGCGGGTCGCGATTCCGATCCGGTAGTAGATTCATTCGCGAAGCAATTGCTCTTGAGTTG
Source organism: Bombyx mori (assembly GCF_030269925.1). NCBI lineage: Eukaryota > Metazoa > Arthropoda > Insecta > Lepidoptera > Bombycidae > Bombyx > Bombyx mori. The sequence goes on along the minus strand of NC_085116.1, from coordinate 7,720,394 downwards.
TTAGGTCTCCTTCGGAGGCGCTCGGGCAGCTGTTAGCAAATCCCACCCCTCCTGGCTGAGCCTTTGCTCGCCCACCTGTCCTGGTGAAACTGGAAAGGCCTTCGGGCCACCAGTAATCTCTCAATCATAAAAAAAAAAAAAAAAACGGTTCGGACATAACTCTCAAACACAGCCCACTCTCGCCGGATCTTCTCAGTGGGTCGCGTTTCCGATCCGGTGGTAGATTCCGCGAAGCACGGCTCTTGCTAGGGTTCGTGTTATCATCGTTGTCAGGTTTGAGCCCCGTGAGCTCACCTACTAGCCACGGTTACGCTGGAATAGCCGCTCCAGGCTACCAGATTAGGCAGGAAAAAAAAAAACGGTTCGGATCACTTCGACAAAGCGGCACGACACGAGAACCCTCTCATCGTGGCCGCCGGTAACTACATTCCCGATCCTGCGGAAAGAATGGAAAGCAGTCGACGTCGCCCAAAACACGTCATTTTGGATCCTTCCGATCCACTAACGGTGCTTTTAGGTACTTCAAGCACCGGTCACCGTTCTCGTCGAACCCGTCGCTTGCGACGAAGGGCTCGACGAGCAAATTAACCCTCAGACACAGCCCACTGAGTTTCTCGCCGGATCTTCTCAGTGGGTCGCGTTTCCGATCCGGTGGTAGATTCCGCGAAGCACGGCTCTTGCTAGGGTTCGTGTTATCATCGTTGTCAGGTTTGAGCCCCGTGAGCTCACCTACTAGCCACGGTTACGCTGGAATAGCCGCTCCAGGCTACCAGATTAGGCAGGAAAAAAAAAAAACGGTTCGGATCACTTCGACAAAGCGGCACGACACGAGAACCCTCTCATCGTGGCCGCCGGTAACTACATTCCCGATCCTGCGGAAAGAATGGAAAGCAGTCGACGTCGCCCAAAACACGTAATTTGGATCCTTCCGATCCACTAACGGTGCTTTTAGGTACTTCAAGCACCGGTCACCGTTCTCGTCGAACCCGTCGCTTGCGACGAAGGGCTCGACGAGCAAATTAACCCTCAGACACAGCCCACTGAGTTTCTCGCCGGATCTTCTCAGTGGATCGCGTTTCCGATCCGGTGGTAGATTCTGCGAAGCACGGCTCTTGCAAGGGTTCGTGTTAGCAACGTCGTCAGGTTTGAGCCCCGTGAGCTCACCTACTAGTTAAGGTTACGCTGGAATAGCCTCTCAAGGCAACCAGCTTAGGTAGGAAAAAAAAAAAGAAAAAAAAAAACATTTCCGAAAGTTCACCTGCGGCTATATTCAGACTCGCCAAGTTACGTCGGTCGTATTGTAATGAGCGATTTAGTGGGCAACTTCATTCTGTTAATTTTGTATCACGGTGCGCGCGCATCGTAAAATTTCACTCTCATCATATTTTTTTAATCCATAGATTTTTTTTTTGTACAATTTTTCCTTATTACGAAAGGCAAGGGGATCTAAGCCCATCCAGCCTTGTCTATTCCATAGATAATATACTTAATATTTGAGTTCAATCTGATGATACAGGGAATCGTTGATTAAAACTGTTACTGTTGGAAAAGTTAGCGGAATCGTCATGAACTTATTAAGATGAAGTTATTTGTTAAGTGAATTTATTAATATATTCTGAAAATACTGGGATTTCGGAAAACCGTCTTTTTACGCCTGATTAAGACTTGTTGAGAACAGTTTGTGCCTATGATGAGTCTACTACTATTTCTGGCACGCGGCTTGACCGTATTCTCCCATTAGAATTTTTATACGAGAGAGTTGTTCCGATCATCGTTATTCTTCACGGATGATTTATATATTTCTAAATATATACGGAGAAATTTAGATTCTGGGTTTTTTTGACTGTATATTTCATAAAGAATGAGGAAGTTTTGAGATTATTACTTCATGTCTATGCTTCTGGCATTGTTGATTTCTTTAACGGTAAAAATTTCGCTTCATATAGTCCATAAGTTCATAAGGCTTAGATGTCATCAAAAATATATTTTCCTCTATTTCAAGTGACTTCAATCTTTCCTACAGATAAAATTCCTAATACCCTTAATGAAGATTAAAATGAGTGAGTGAGCATGAGTGAATCCCGATAAATTAAGTAAACCTAGTTTAATTTTGTATAATCTATGCCATTATTATTTATTATCTATGTAAGAATCTAAATCGGAGTGATAGGGTTGTGTACATAGTTTTCAACGTTTTTTATTTTTTCATAACACCTAATCTGGATTTTAATAATTTAAATACGTTTTCTTGCTAAAATGATTGTCTTCACAACAGCTTAACTAAATAAATAATAGACATAAGATGTCTCAAGTATAAAACTACAAAATGGTTTATGAAACTGTACCTCGAACCGTACGTATACTTCTTCTAGGCGAGCCAGGAGTTGGTAAAACATCACTTATTTTATCGTTAGTGACTGAAGAATTTACAGAACATGTGCCTCCAAAAGCTGAAGAAATAACTATACCTGCTGATGTAACGCCAGAACAAGTTCCAACCAATATTATTGATATTTGTAGTAAGTCAGAATAAATTTTATAGCTACAATTTTGTTATCTGTTTGTTATGCTAACACTTCAGTTTGTTTGTTTTTTGGGTTTGTGGCTGTGATTTTAGCCAATGTAATCGCCCAGACAAATCATAAACACGATCCACCAGTAAAAAATAAGATAAAAGTATTTCACAAAAATGTATTTTAATTATTTGTAACTTTTATCTGATAATTTAAATTTAGTTCTATAGAAAACATTGTCCAATTTTATTACCATAAAAAAATTTAGATAATTTCCAAAGTTAAGTGTAGTTTTAGAGTACCTAATGTTCTATGTTTAATTATGTGACTACTAAATATGTATATTATGTACTTAAACAAATTTTTTTTAGATAGGATTTTAAATTAAATGATTTTGTTAGAGTATTTTTTTAGAAGTGTTGCGATCAAGAAGATAGGGGCTGTCTGACTATCATATGAAATAATAGACTTTAAAATCTATAAAAAATTTTGGATAGATTAAACCCCAACTAAAGGAAAAACTTAATAGCAATTAAATAAAAATGAATTTTTACTGTTTACAGTTCCTGAACAATCTTTGGAACAAGTTGCTGAAGAGATAGAAAGGGCACATGTAATATGCATAGTATTTTCAGTGGATAGACAAGAGACTTTAAATAAAATAGCCACCTACTGGTTACCATTTGTAAGAGATAATTGCCCAGAAGATTATAGAAAGCCTGTTATTCTCGTCGGAAATAAGATTGATTTGATTGATTACTCAGTGATTGATGTATGTGAATATTTTTTCTATGTATTATTACAATACAATTACACTACATTATTCTACATTTGTTTTTTTCAATATTTAATAATAATTGTGTTATTAAAATAATTTCAGAATATATGGGATATAGCAGAAGAATATCCAGAGGTGGACAGATGTATAGAATGTTCTGCGAAATCTCTAATAAATGTATCCGAAATGTTTTACAATGCACAAAAGGCAGTTCTGCATCCCATCAATCCTATTTATTCCATAGAAGAACAAGAAGTAAGTTACGATGAATGTAATACTATAACAGAGAACAAATGGGCAATTAGACAACTGCAGCATCAATTATTATTGAGTTATGGTACTAAATTCAAAGCAGTAAAGTAAGAATTTTCCTAATGTATTAAGTGTATTTGTATTATGAACTTAACACATGTCCACAAATAGTATTTACGGTCTCTGGTTACAAAAGTACAAGTGCCGTGATCAGTGCTAAAATATTGAAAGCTAAACAAAAAAGTAAAGATTTTTTTAAGTAGTTTAAAAAAGAAACAAATTTTATTATACTTAATATATAATTCATATTTTGCTTTACAGTTAACGGAAAAGTGCAAAAAAGCATTATCTAGGATATTTAAAATATGTGATTTGGATGGTGATGGCTTACTTGATGATTATGAAGTGACAATATTTCAAAAAAAGTGTTTCGATTCGCCTTTGCAATTACAGGTAATTACGTTTTTACCCTTACTATGAAAATAAGATTATTTTTATAAATGATAGTTTGACTATTTTTGCATATTTATTGTTGATTGTATGTATTTTAGTGAAAAAATTATTTCTTATTTTAGGTTTTAGATGAAGTAAAGTCAGTGATTGCTCAAAATGTCGCTGGTGGAATTGAAAATGATTGTATAACAATAAAGGGCTTTATTTTTTTACATTGTTTATTTATACAAAGGGGCAGAAATGAGACAACTTGGACAGTTTTAAGAAAATTTGGTTATGATGAAAGTCTAGAATTGACACCCAGCTATTTGTATGCAAGGTAAAACAATCTAATCTTTTTAAATACTATTCAGTAATTACCCAGCTGAATTACATTGTAATGTGACATACATTATTAAAATCAAATACACTAAAATACACTTTATTAATTGAGATCAAAATGAAGTGAAAAATTATATTTTCTTTTTTTGGGTTTTTTAGATATTCTCTTGTTTTTACTTTTATCTGTTATTTTTCTCATTAATGTATTGATAAAATATCAACGAATTTCAAACAGGTGAATATAATATGGAAGAGTTATTGAGATATGCTTACTACATTATTATGTAGCTTGCAAACTGACCAAGTTACAATTTAGTCTGGTTCCTGATCTCTCTTAGTCTCTAGATTCTGATAATATACGAAGACGAACACTAACTTTACAATGAAATTAATTCTTAATGATTACTTATTATTAATAACATACACCCCAGCTTATAAATTATTGTGCTTAACATTTTAAACTCTGACATCTCTGAATTGGCCTTCCATGTGAAATATTTTCTTTATATAGGCCATTTCTTCTTATTATTAAAGACCTGACATGTTGTTCTTAGGTCTTATGTTTTTTAAATGGAGTTTCATATCACAGTTAGTCCACAATACGACTCCACCTTTGGTTGTCTAGTAGACAATGTCTTCGACATTAAGTCCGCCACTGGATCCTTGTGCGTAAAATTTAATAAAGAAATAAATTTCGAAAAACAATGTCATTTGTCAATTAAACGCATTTTATGGCTTTCTGCGCAATATACCGTTTGCGTGTGAGCGCCTTTGATTAGTACAAAAAAACCGACAAAATTCCGAAGCGAGTCTAGTCGTGGCGGGTGACCCCGAATGGTGCCATCATCGTTGACGCTGTACTTCTTCTACTTGCCAAATAGGCGAGCAAAAAATGAATAATACCGAGGAATCTTAATAATCTCAATAATAGGAATCTTCTTCATTACGCGAACTATGGTTACTTTTTTTTTTTTCCTACCTAAGCTGAGAGCCTTGAGAGGCTATGTCAGCGTAACCCTAACTTTTGTAGGTGAGCTCACGGGGCTCAAACCTGATGACGTTGCTAACACGAACCCTAGCAAGAGCCGTGCTTCGCAGAATCTACCACCGGATCGGAAACGCGACCCACTGAGAAGATCCGGCGAGAAACTCAGTGGGCTGTGTCTGGGAGTTAATTTACTCGTCGAGCCCTTCGTCGCAAGCGACGGGTTCGACGAGAACGGTGACCGGTGCTTGAAGTACCTAGAAGCACCGTTAGTGGATCGGGAGGATCCGAGATGACGTGTTTTGGGCGACGTCGACTGCTTTCCATTCTGTCCGCAGGATCGGGAATGTAGTTACCGGCGGCCACGATGAGAGGGTTCTCGTGTCGTGCCGCTTTATCGAAGTGGCGCATTGACGCCGACTGCATATACTTACTGGTGGACTCTAAGTCCAGGTCGTCATGGAGGTCGACGTTCCTGACGAACCACGGGGCTCCGACGGCTATCCTGCAAAAACGGGATTGAATGACTTGGAATGATTTTAAGTGTATGCGGGCCGCTTGAGCGAACACTACACTTGCATAGGTCATGACGGGGCGTATGCAAGTTTTGTAGAGTGTCACCTTATTTCTAAGGGACATTTTACTTCGCCTACATATCATCGGGTAGAGACGTCCTAGAATGAAGGCGGCACGGTCGCGTACCGTCTTGATGTGGGGGCGGAATGTCATCCTACTGTCGAGGGTGACGCCTAAATATTTGACCTTCGGGGCCCACGGTATGGGCTGGTCGAACATCGTGATTGGGCGAACGGCGGGGGCGGGGGTATTGACGCGCCTAGTCGGGAGGGGGTATGGTTACAATGGAATTAAATTAGATTACTATGTTCAACCTTAGAGATTTCGTACGACATGTTGATAATTACAAATTAAAATGAACTACACAAATATTACAGTATAAAAGTACCTGTCGGATGTACCACCGAATTATCGTACAAAGGACAACAGTTTTTGACGCAATTATTTGAAAAATACGACAAAGATAAAGACGGCATGCTAAATCCGACAGAATTAAAAAATGTATTTTCCTGTTGTCCGAGAATACCCTGGCACAATTTGAGGTACACTGTACCGACGAATGAAAAGGTAAGTAATTAGAGTTAGATTTACTATGTTATTTAATTTATTTTTTTTATTTTTTGCTTCGCGGATTACTACCGGATCGAAATCGCGACCCACCGACAAAATCCGACCATAAACTTTCAGTGTGTTGATCCTCCCTTCAAACTGGAACTCGCGTATGACGATTTTGCTGCAAAAACATACAATATTTATTATGAACAAGCGCGACTCTGGCCATTTGTTAGTGACAAGAAGAATATATATGTTAATAAATTTCAGGGCTACTTAACACTTCAAGGTTGGATGTGCCGATGGACACTCATGACGTTACTGGACTTACAGAACACTAGTGCATATTTAGCGTATCTTGGATTTAATTTTCTTGAGAACGAGTCACAAAAATTAGCAATACATAGTAAGTTTCTTTTCTCAATGTCGTATTGCACATACATACATGTTGTATCGCACCATGTGCTCCGGAAACCTCTTAATCCCAGCTGAGCATCTGCCCATATAAAACAATAAAAACATATTCAAATCTGTGTAATGGTTTGTGACGGCGCGCGCTGCCCCGGTATTCCAAGGAGTGCAGGAGCGGAATTAAGTTAGTAAGTTAGGTTAAGATAAGAAAAAATGTAAAAAGGAAAAAAGAAAGAAAAAAAGGAGAGGAGAGAAACAACCGCCCCGAAGAAGAGAAGAGAAGAGAAGAAGTAGATGCAGCAACATCCAACCCAAACTAAACCAAACCTGCACATCTCAAACCCGCAGTGCATCACCCCTGCCTCGATAGGCAGGGAGATTAAAAAGCCTAAGCAGAGGGGGATCCCCGAGGCCTGTCCCGCACCTCTGTAAGGGGACGCGACGACCCGACAAAACGGTATAATGGTTTTTGAAAAACTGATAATAAATAAACGATGATAATAATAAAAATTAAACAGTGATAAAATAAAATAAATAATAAAAAAAAACTTCTAAAGCTTAAGTTTTTTTCCAGTAACACGCGAGAAGAAAATCGACATAGCGAAGAAACAGTCTAGTCGTAATGTCTATCAGTGTCACGTTATAGGTCCCCGGTCATGTGGGAAGACGTCGATTTGTAGAAGCTTTCTCGGAATAGGACATAAGGTAGATATTAGTGAATACATTCAGTTTTTCATGTTCTATTTTTGTAGAATTATTGAAGTGAAACTTCTAATGCGACTTCCAACAAGGTTGCGTTAAACGTTTAACGCTACCATATTAGAAAGAGATAGAGCGAGAGTGAATGCGTGGCAGTCGAACGCTTTTTTTTCCCTACCTATGCTGATATGCCTTAAGAGGCTATTTCAGCTTCGCCCTAACATGTAGGTGAGCTCACGGGGTTCAAGGCGGAGTGTTGCTAACCCTGGCCCTAGCAAGAGCAGTGCTTCGCAAAATCTACCACCGGATCGGAAACGCGATCCACTGAGAAGATTCGGCGAGAAACTCAGTGGTCTGTGTCTATGGGTTAATTCGCTCGTAGGGGCCTTCGTCGCAAGCGACGGATTCGACGAAGAACTTGAACGCATGCGCGTAGTATACCTGTTACAGGCCAGCGCGAGCGTTAGCAACGAGTAGCGTCCAATATTTTAATGAAGTATTTAAAAAAAAAGTATATATATATATACATATATATGTTTATTAATTTAAAAGATGTATAATATGAATGTTGAAGATGTCACGTCTCTTATACACAGAATTCCCTATTACAAGAGTAATCTGATTTAAGGATGAAAAATAAGGAAAACCACAATAACATCGAAAAAGAAGTTTCACTTTATTCACGTGCACCAAGTTGCACGCGCACAGTCACAGTTTTTTTTTTTGTAGAATTATATCGTTGTAAATGTGTAATAAATTTATTATATAATTTACAGAAAATAAAAGCACACGCAAATGAACGGGGAGATGGCAATAACACAGATAATTGTTGCATTAACACAGTATTAGTTTACGGACAAGAGAAATATCTGGTATTGAAGGAAATACCCATAACTCGAGTGTCGGATCCTTTACAGCCGCATGAAGTCAACTGCGACGTGGCGTGCCTCGTGTACGACGTTGGAGCCAGTCGTTCGTTCGAATACATTGCTAGGATTTATATTGTAAGTACAATTTTTTTTTGCATTCATATTAGAACATCAATTTCACTGTTTAACATTTCCCAGGGAATTTTAAAAAACAATCAACGGCTAAATACATTAATAATAACATATACAAATGTTGTAACCGTTTTTCACTTTATGGCATATTATTATGTTATTCCGTTTTCTAATTTAAATTTTAAATTCTTCAAGGAAATTTTAACTATTTGATAAATATTAAATAATTAATTTTTTTCGATTGCATGCCAGTTCTAATTTTTTATTATTTCATATAGAATATAAAATATTGACCATGAACGCTTCATTTATCTAAAAAAAAACTCCCAACTCTGGAATATCTACAAAGTACCTTGTCACATATCACAACCATGATCATGTGCACGTGCAAAGGCATTACTAGATGCATTCCCGTTTATGAAAATAATAGCTGTACCCGTCCGCTTCGCTGGGCTTTTAAAATGAACATTATTATTTCTCACCCTTACAAAGATTCTCATCATTAACGCCCCCGCAACTGGTGTAGGGAGTCCAACACTCATATAAATATTAGCCTATCCATTAAGTACATGTATTTTCTACATGGACACCAAGTTTTAAGTCAATTGGATGCATGGTTCAGTAGTTATAACGGAACATCCGTAAAAACCACTTTAGATTTATATATTAGTATAGAGTACAGATATAGGTATGTACTAACAATATACAGTCAAACCTGGGTAAGTGAGAACTGGATAAGTGAGAAAACTCTATAAGTGAGAGTAATAGCCAGGACCCGTCATTTTAAGCTCCCAAAACCTCTATGAGCGAGAAACAGAAACCTCTGTAAGAGAGAGTCGTTTTTCCCTCGTGGACCTCCGTAAGCGAGACTGCTACTTATCTATACCTCTATAAGCGACAGTTGAGCTTTATTTATTTATATTATTTAGGAGGAATAAATGACAAAACCACCCCACCGGATAAGATCGTTCTAAGCAGTGATATCGAGGCGCTGCTCGGTATGGGGAGCTCTGTCATTCTGGCGGGCGACCTAAATTGTAAACACATCAGGTGGAACTCACACACCACAACCCCGAATGGCAGGCGGCTTGACGCGTTAGTCGATGATCTCGCCTTCGATATCGTCGCTCCGCTAACCCCGACTCACTACCCGCTAAATATCGCGCATCGCCCGGATATACTCGACATAGCGTTATTAAAAAACGTAACTCTGCGCTTACACTCGATCGAAGTAGTTTCAGAGTTAGATTCAGACCACCGTCCCGTCGTTATGAAGCTCGGTCGCGCTCCCGATTCCGTTCCCGTCACGAGGACTGTGGTGGATTGGCACACGCTGGGCATCAGCCTGGCTGAATCTGATCCACCATCGCTTCCGTTTAGTCCGGACTCTATCCCGTCTCCTCAGGATACCGCTGAAGCCATAGACATCGTAACGTCACACATCACCTCGACATTAGATAGGTCATCGAAGCAAGTTGTAGCGGAGGACTTCCTTCACCGCTTCAAATTGCCCGACGATATTAGGGAACTCCTTAGAGCTAAGAACGCCTCGATCCGTGCGTACGATAGGTATCCTACCGCGGAAAATCGTATTCGAATGCGTGCCCTACAACGCGACGTAAAGTCTCGCATCACCGAAGTCCGAGATGCCAGATGGTCTGATTTCTTAGAAGGACTCGCGCCCTCTCAAAGGTCTTACTACCGCTTAGCTCGTACTCTCAAATCGGATACGGTAGTAACTATGCCCCCCCTCGTAGGCCCCTCAGGCCGACTCGCGGCGTTCGATGATGACGAAAAAGCAGAGCTGCTGGCCGATACATTGCAAACCCAGTGCACGCCCAGCACTCAATCCGTGGACCCTGTTCATGTAGAATTAGTAGACAGTGAGGTAGAACGCAGAGCCTCCTTGCCACCCTCTGATGCGTTACCACCCGTCACCCCGATGGAAGTTAAAGACTTGATCAAAGACCTACGTCCTCGCAAGGCTCCCGGTTCCGACGGTATATCCAACCGCGTTATTAAACTTCTACCCGTCCAACTCATCGTGATGTTGGCATCTATTTTCAATGCCGCTATGGCGAACTGTATCTTTCCCGCGGTGTGGAAAGAAGCGGACGTTATCGGCATACATAAACCCGGTAAACCAAAAAATCATCCGACGAGCTACCGCCCGATTAGCCTCCTCATGTCTCTAGGCAAACTGTATGAGCGTCTGCTCTACAAACGCCTCAGAGACTTCGTCTCATCCAAGGGCATTCTTATCGATGAACAATTCGGATTCCGTACAAATCACTCATGCGTTCAACAGGTGCACCGCCTCACGGAGCACATTCTTGTGGGGCTTAATCGACCAAAACCGTTATACACGGGAGCTCTCTTCTTCGACGTCGCAAAAGCGTTCGACAAAGTCTGGCACAATGGTTTGATTTTCAAACTATTCAACATGGGCGTGCCGGATAGTCTCGTGCTCATCATACGGGACTTCTTGTCGAACCGCTCTTTTCGATATCGAGTCGAGGGAACCCGCTCCTCCCCACGACCTCTCACAGCTGGAGTCCCGCAAGGCTCTGTCCTCTCACCCCTCCTATTTAGCTTATTCGTCAACGATATTCCCCGATCGCCGCCGACCCATTTAGCTTTATTCGCCGACGACACGACTGTTTACTATTCTAGTAGAAATAAGTCCCTAATCGCGAAGAAGCTTCAGAGCGCAGCCCTAGCCCTAGGACAGTGGTTCCGAAAATGGCGCATAGACATCAACCCAGCGAAAAGTACTGCGGTGCTATTTCAGAGGGGAAGCTCCACACGGATTTCCTCCCGGATTAGGAGGAGGAATCTCACACCCCCGATTACTCTCTTTAGACAACCCATACCCTGGGCCAGGAAGGTCAAGTACCTGGGCGTTACCCTGGATGCATCGATGACATTCCGCCCGCATATAAAATCAGTCCGTGACCGTGCCGCGTTTATTCTCGGTAGACTCTACCCCATGATCTGTAAGCGGAGTAAAATGTCCCTTCGGAACAAGGTGACACTTTACAAAACTTGCATAAGGCCCGTCATGACTTACGCGAGTGTGGTGTTCGCTCACGCGGCCCGCACACACATAGACACCCTCCAATCCCTACAATCCCGCTTTTGCAGGTTAGCTGTCGGGGCTCCGTGGTTCGTGAGGAACGTTGACCTACACGACGACCTGGGCCTCGAATCAATTCGGAAATACATGAAGTCAGCGTCGGAACGATACTTCGATAAGGCTATGCGTCATGATAATCGCCTTATCGTTGCCGCCGCTGACTACTCCCCGAATCCTGATCATCCAGGAGCCAGTCACCGTCGACGCCCTAGACACGTCCTTACGGATCCATCAGATCCAATAACCTTTGCATTAGATGCCTTCAGCTCTAATACTAGGGGCAGGCTTAGGGACCCCGGTAACCGTACTCGTCGAACTCGACAAAGAGGTCGACGTGCAACCTAACCCATGCATCAGCCCGCTGAGTTTCTCGCCGGATCTTCTCAGCGGGTCGCGATTCCGATCCGGTAGTAGATTCATTCGCGAAACAATTGCTCTTGAGTTGTTAGGTCTCCTTCGGAGGCGCTCGGGCAGTTGTTCGCAAATCCCACCCCTCTTGGCTGAGCCTTTGCTCGCCCACCTGTCCTGGTGAAACTGGAAAGGCCTTCGGGCCACCAGTAAACTTTCAATCATAAAAAAAAAAAAAAAAAAAAAAAAAAAAGACAAAACAAATTACAAATTTAACATCTGCTATTTTATGGCTCATTCTTAACTTTCATGGCACTTCCTACCATTGTTTTTGTATTGTTTTTCGTCAATATTGAACCTATTCTATTTCGTGGAACTCAATAACGTTGTTATTTTATCGCATTCTTTTCGAATGGACACGTGTGCCTGTGTACCGTCCTGTTTATCGGATTTACTCAGTTTATCGTTAATCAATTGCGAAGGAAAGTTCTGTTCTGCATCATTCAAAAACTGAAAATTAATGTACTGTCATTAAGTGATAAACTTAAAATAGTGAATGCGTTTGAATCCGGAAAATCACGAAATGAAATTCATAGGGTGCATTAGCGAGAAACTCGGGTTAGTGAGAAACCTCTATAAGCGAGAATGAGATTGTGTTCCCTTGAACTCTCGCTTATCCAGGTTTGACTGTATATATTTACTAATACCAATATTTGAAAATAGAATAGGTCATCGGATTCTTAGAGCTCTCACTTATACGATTCCGATCCGGTAGTAGATTCATTCGCGAAGCAGCTGCTCTTGACTTGTTAGGTCTCTTTTGGAGGCGCCGGTGCAGCTGTTAGCAAATCCCACCCCTCCTGGCCGGGCCACCAGTAATCCATCAATCATTAAAAAATATATTAAAACAACCATAGAGCTTATAACCAGCCTGTGTCAGACGTTTTCCTTCGCCTTATTATTCAATTTTTAAACGATTCTAATCTGTAACATATTTATTTCTAAGTTGAAATAAAACCGATGTTTTTCGATCCAGAAATATTTCGCGGAAAGTCATATTCCTGTCCTTATTGTTGGTACAAGAGGAGACGCACTAATCGCCAGACAGGAATATATACTACAACCTGAAATGTTTTGCAATAAGTACCAGCTGCTATCGCCTCATTTTTTTTTCATCAAAGAAAATAAAAACGATGTCTTCGTTAAATTAGCGACAATGGCCGCATTTCCGTAAGTAGTCTTTGTTTCATTCCTCAACTTGAATGTCCGTGTTTTTTACTAACTACTACAGGCTCCGAAAAGATTTCTAGACTTAGAACAAACAGCTCAATAAAGATTATCGTGAATTCGAATGCCGACCTGGTTTTATTTTAAGTGGTTGTCGGAGCCTATGTATATTGCAATCCGAATGGCGCCGTCCATTCAGTTGTAAAACTATTATCTCAAAACTTAAACCGAAGCACAACTGTTTAAAAATTAAAATTTGAAAAAAGAAGTCGATTTAAAAAAATTAAATTGTTATATAATAAAGTTATAAGCGGAAAAATATTTGAAATATACGTATGTACCCATGTAGTTATTGTTAACTGTTATTTTAATATTGTATTCGTCAGTCACTTTCAAGCTGCTTGGATTTTATTCAGCAAACGCAGGTCAGTAGTTACTTTATACTAATTTATATTTAGGGATTTCTTTTTTAATTTTCTAGATGATGGACGTGCGATGCCTGGGGTAGAGCCAAGTCGCTTTCTACCGTTCAGTACTCTCTCCATCGTAACTAACCGAGCACATTATTCCTACAAAGCATTACCGATTAAAAATTTGCTTCATACAAGTCCATGCCTGAGAAACTATTTCAGATGTTTAGATTGTTTCATTACATTACATCTGATTTTATCATTGCATCACCCCCGATCGCGGCAAATAAATCTTTAATTTGTATTATTATTTTTAGACATTTGAAGCATTTCGCAAGTCTTTCTGGAGAGAACTCATCTTGGTGGAAAGCTGGTATTGGAGTTGCAGCTGCAACTGTTGTGGGCTTCGTTCTTATCAAGATATTTAGCTTCCAGAAACGATAGATTTAGTTTACTGCCACTGTTGACCTTAAAAATTATTTAATGTATATAAATGGAGTAATATTGAAATGCATTATCTTTGATATGTAGATACTTACCAAAGAATTTGTTTGCAGTTTTTTGTTGAGAATAAAAACATAAGTTAAATTAAATTTGTCTTCATTGATAACTGTCCTTTTTTGTATAGAAGATAAAATTTATTAAACTTCACAAAAAAATGTCGTAAAGGTCCTAGAACAAACGAACACGTAACATTACAATTAAGTCGTCGTAGTTTAAAGGACAAGACGTCCTGTGCATTTGTATCTAGCGATGCATCAAAATTAATATGCATATTATGTAAATAATTTAAATCGGCAACATCTTTATCGAACCCTAATAATAAATTACGGTTAGAGATGTTCAATTCAACTCTTTTCATCGGTTATTCTCACGATACCATACAGTGATACTATCGTGATTAAATAGAGTAAAATTAGAGGCGGCTTTATCTATGGTGCCGGGTGTACGTTGCACATGGCGCAGAGGTGTTAGGGGGCGCCGGCTTCGGCTCTTAATGTCCTTGTTACATTTGTACTTATTCCGTTTTGACCACACGATTACTAAGAGGGCGATAGGGTAATGATTGCACACGGGCACTACATGGGCTAGAGGCGCCTTTGAGTAAAACACAACAATCTAGATAAGACAATAGAAGTGACAAAGACGTGTGATCTTAATACGGTGTGCTATCACCTCGACCACGCCATTCAATCGAAAACTATTATTTTAGAGAGAGAGAGAGAGAGAGAGAGAGAGAGAGTATTCTTTATTGTACACCAAAAAACAAATAAACAGTGCGATTCATTAAATACAAAAAAGTACAATTGGCGGTCTTATCGCTAAGAGCGATCTCTTCCAGACAACCATCAGGTGGACAAGAATCATTTGGAAACGAATAACGCGCGGTGTACCAATCCAGTGAAATATATATTATATATACACAACACACACATATATATATACACATACAAACATAGGTACATACATATTATATTCGTAAATATACATACAATTAATACACAATGTAATATAATAATTATTATTAGAAAAAATTAATCATTGTTATTCGGTATAAAACAATATATTAAATCAAATTTTAGTCAAGATATTAGCAAATAAATCTAAGGAGCTGTACATTTTGCTGTAGGTTAGGCTGCACGACGAACTCTTTGCCGAGATCGACGAGTACGATTACCGGAGTCCCTGAGCCTGCTCCTAGTGTTAAGGGTGTCTAATGCAACGGTTATTGTATCTGATGGATCCGTAAAGACGTGGGCTGGGAGCCATGGAAAGGCATAACTAAATCTCTTCTGGTGGTTGACGTAAAATATCATAAGGCATTCTCTGGAAAATGGGCAGCAATGTTCTCTGTATTTAAAAAAAATATTGGAACCAGTCTGTGTAGTATGTGAACATTTGCATAGTTGCATTGTTCAATACGAGTACACCGGACGTCTTTAGGACACAAATTCGATCTGATAGTATATGGTAATTCTCATTGCTTATGAACGACTACAATACTGGGACACAGTCAAACTGCTGTTTTCCATTGAGGGCTTTTTATAAACCTTGTTTGAAGAGATTTTTCATAGCGCTAGGCAAATATCTTGAAGACTAGTTCATTCCAGGACCAGATGGTACATGCTTACGAAAAAATGATACCCTGATAATACACTAGGTAAAAGCAATGGTTTCAGGTGTTCACAACCGTCCCGCGTCACAGGTGGACATCCTATCCCGAACTCTGTTTTTGATGAACTGCTGGCAACTTCATTGAGCGTAACGGGTTAAAGATAAGTGCGGCCGTATATAACTCTGCAAAATTCGTTTTCGCCGAATACTGTCTATTAGGCCTCCTCAGGATGGCATGGTGTCTGATTGCAGAATTAATCGCGGTTGTCCCGTGTAATCTTGGGCAGGGTTTATACATTCGGGCGAAAGTTCAAGGGTATCGTTTAGTGCGTGGCTTCGGTAGTCCCACAGCCAAGCGCGCGTCTCGGCGTAGGGATTTCTTTCCACAAATCGAAAAAAACGCTGTTTTTTTAGTGACACTGATTCCGTCACCATTCTCCGGTTAGACCTCAAACGCGTTAGCTTCACCTTGGGAAAATATCCTATCGATCGGCGATAAATTTTGTCGTCCCGGATTTAGATTCAGAAATGAGACGCAATGGGCGCAGGCCCTGTCCGAGGGTAGTCAGACATTAAGTCATTAAATAGCCAGCTAGACCGGCGAACTGTCTGCATTTTCACTGTCACCGGTTCGCTCTTGCTCAATCTTTCAATTGACTAAAAACTTATCAATAAATTATGGCATGTAAAGAAAAGTATTAAATTAAAAGTATTATTAAAGTTTTCTTCCTATATTTCATTCGTATAAACTTCGCCAATGTCAGGAAATAACTATGAATATCAATGCAGTCTTCTTATCACCTAATGATGAGGCCTTCCGATTTAGATTTAACAATTCTCCATCGCTTTGTCCACATGTGAACACTTAATCTCAGAACTTTGTGATCAGAATATGACAAATTGGATTATCAACATCGCAGGCGTTGTCAAAACGCAATCGGAAATAATAAGTTACAAGAGATATAGTACCCGGCACGTAACTTGGCAAGAATCGTCAGATGCGCAGAAGTCGTTTTTTAGGTCTCTTTGGTTGTCAAGCGGGACGCGGGGAAAGACGTAGCACCGTTCCAAGCGCGCGATTGGTGAGTCAGTCGACCCTCCCCTCCCGCACCGCGTCCATGTTCCGTTCGCTCCTGATTACACATGCGCCTACTAAATTGTACGAACCCTTTGTTTATATTGAGTTTTTGTTACGAGTTGTTATTATTTTTGAATTGTTGAAGTCGTCGTGGCCTAAGGGATAAGACGTCCGGTGCATTCGTAGCGATGCAACGGTGTTCGAATCCCGCAGGCGGGTACCAATTTTTCTAATGAAATACGTACTTCATAATTGTTCACGATTGACTTCCACGGTGAAGGAATAACATCGTGTAATAAAAATCAAACCCGCAAAATTATAATTTGCGTAATTACTGGTGGTAGGACCTCTTGTGAGTCCGCACGGGTAGGTACCACCGCCCCGCCTATTTCTGCCGTGAAGCAGTAATGCGCTTCGGTTTGAAGGATGGGGCAGCCGTTGTAACTATACTGAGACCTTAGAACTTCTATCTCAAGGTGTGTGGCGCATTTACGTTGTAGATGTCTATGGGTTCCAGTAACCACTTAACACCAGGTGGGCTGTGAGCTCGTCCACACATCTAGGCAATAAAAAAAAATTTGTTTTAAATTTAGTTTTTGTTACGAGTGTTATTCTTTTAAATTTGTTTGCAATGCCAGGACCAAATTATACCAATGACCATATAGTCGATTCAGTCACTGAGCGTTTTATTATTTACGCCAGTGACGACAGCGACTCTTCGTTATGTCAACGATGAGGAGCCAACTCCTTCCACCAGCTCAGGTGCTACCATAAATTTAATCCAAGGGGTAGCACTATTAGAAAATGATAATAACGACGGCGACACATCATTTTTAATATTAAGTATATTTTTTTAAATAAATTTCTTAACTTTTAATTGTATTTTATTTATAACACCTAATACACTTGTTATATTCATTGTCATTCTCCATACTCACATAAAGTGCCTTTCTGCATTTAATAAAAAACTTGAGATAGTTACAAAATGTTTTTATTGAGAGGTTTTTCTATACCAAGGGTTGTAGTAAAATGCATAACTTAATCCTATTTACATTTCAGTTATTAGAAATACAACACGTTTATAATTCTATTAAAATAGAGACCGAGACAGGGTTGTTAATGAGTCCATGTACTATATATATAATAAGTTTATTTATTAAAAATCCTAGATATCTGACCAAAATAATATGTAACTGAAAAAACCTTAACTTGCAGCAGGAATACTACTAAAAGTACATTTCACTTACACATAAAATTACTGTTTCTGCAATTAATAAAAAAAAAAACAAAAAACCTAAAAATTTTATAATTTTGTTTTTACACCTATTAATAAATGAATATTAAGAAATCTCCATTCTAATTTTTTTAATTTTAATTCTCTACACACTTGTACAATATTTTAACCAATCATAACGAGGCTATCACTTTGATTCCCTTTGCTTTGATAAGCGAGACATGTTATTGACAACATTAGAAATAAATCTCGATCTCTATAAATATATAGATTTTATATTTAGCACACTAAAAACTAAAAAAAAATCTATTGTACAATAGTTAATTTAAAAAATGGGTGAAAAGCATCAATTGTTAGTATTTCTAGTTATTAATGAAAGATTACATTTTTAATTCAAGTAAATTCTAATTCAGTAAGAAGCATACATGTCTGAAATGCATCTAAAGTGTTCAAGATATCTTATATACACTGTAATATGATGGAAAGTTTAGATTGAACGTTTTTACAAACTTAGATCTCAGTCAGAAGGAAGTATTAACATTATGATTAAATCTTAAAATTATATTTAGTAAGGTCGTTGTCGGTCTCTGCTGCTGAAACAATATATTTGAAATCATTTATCAATTTGTATATGTTTATTTTATGATGTCATTCACATTTTTTTGTTTCTAAGGCAATCTATCTATATATATCTCGCTTGATAATTAGTGTGTGGACATAGTATGTCCAGTTGCCAAATTTTAATTATTAATGTCTTTATTTAAATTTCAGACTGTTTATGTAGTGTCTAGTAAATAAGTTTTGTTTAGCACATAATGTACTATTTAGGTGGGTATTTCTTAATAAATTCTTATCTCTTCTATTCTGATAGTCTTAACAACTTCTTCCTATTTAAAACCTAAACCTTAATTTGAGCATATTTTTATTTAAAAATCATAAAAAACTAGGGGTTGGTGATTGGAAAACGCATAAAAATTAGATGATGATGATACTGTAAAACTTACCCGCCGTCTCCTCTCATAGCGCCCCCACCATTACCGCGGTCACCGTCCCTTCCTCCACCACCGCCACTGCTTCCATAACTGCGACGATCACCGTCTCTGCTACCGCCGCGTCCACCACCTCCTCGATCACTCCCGCGGCCACCCCAGCCACCTCCTCCTCCTCCACCTCTCCCGCCACCGCCGCCACGGCCTCCACGGCTTGGAGGACCGCCGCCTCGCCCTCCGCCTGGAGCACCTCCACCGCCACCGCCGCCGGGTTTCTCTTCATTACATCTATTACAATTCTTCCTCCAAGAAAAGTTGGTGTTTCCACAATTGGGGTTTGGACATCTCCAGTCTCCATCACGGTTGTTAGAACCTTGAGATCCACCCCCTCTGCCTCCACCACCACCGCGACCTCCTCCCCCGCCGCCTCCACCTCGTCCTCCTCTGAAGCCACCACCGCCTCCTTTGCCACCTCCCCAAGTATTTTGTCGTTGGGCAAGTGAAACTTTAATAGTTGCTCCATTAAAGTCTTTGCCGTCGAACCATTGAATTGCAGAAGAAGCTGCATTGGAATCTTCGTAAGTTACAGTCGCTTCTCCTTTAGGTTGGCCAGTAGATTTGTCTTTGTACATCCATACTTTCGGCCGTTGTGTTTTTTTATCAGTCTAAAATTAAAATTGATTTTACTTAATTAATTTTGGTCTAAAACTATAAAGTCGCTCTTAGGTTTCCTAGAGATATTAAGAGTAGCGAAAATTGAACAAATATTAATTAATTATTAGTTTCTGAGGCTAAATTTTAAGCTGCGTGTAGTCAATACATAGTCGAAGATATCATTTCATAGTTCAGATAATCGAAACAGTTTTTCTTAAGTTACAGCCACCAATTCAACGTTTAAGTACACGACCGAGCCGCGTCCTTACTCGGTCGTCCTGGTACCATGATCTTCTCGGTGGGTCGCGATGTCGATCCGGCGAAGCACTGCTTTTGCTAGAGCTGGTTTAAGCAAAATTTCTTAGGTTCAATCCGTGAGCTCATCTACTGGTCCGCGCAAAGTTGGAATAGCGGCTTAGGTTACCAACGATTAGGCAGGGGAAAAAAATCGGCGTTTCTACGTCATCCACAGTAGCAGAATAATTATATTTTTTCCATAACTCCCAAATTCCTATTTTGAGGAATTGAGCCAAGGCTAATTGTATTACTACTAAACAAACCATAACATTTGGTTTGGAGGAAAAGAAAGCGGTAAGAGAGATAAGGAAGATGTGCTATGTATAACATATATTTAATGTATCATCTACTAATGGCAGGCTGCTAAAACCAGTTCATTAAAATTGAAAAAACTCAGTACATATGAAATTCTAAATATTATTTCTCTTTTCAATATTGGGGCGTTTTGCGGCAAAATTATGTTATGCTTGATTTAGCATAGTTTACATACATCCAAAAAAGAAGGAAAATGAAACATTTTTCCAAATTTATATTTTACCATTCAATTACCTTGATTATACCAATAGCTCCAAAATGTTGGCACAGCTCCTCTTCAGTAGTAGATGGATTCATTCCCTGAACGAAGACAGTATCTTCTTGAGTTACCATATCACCGCCACCACCACCACCGCCACCACGGTCGGCATATCCACCGCTTCCGCCGCCTCCTGAAGGAAAATTTTATTCAATTATGGGGGAATAAATAGCTTGTAAATAAACAATTCTAGTTGCTGTATAAATAAACAACATAATTTATTTAATTTTAAATAATGAAGTCTAAAATTATCTAATTGAATAAGTTATTTAGCTTGTCATTCTAAAATGTACAATTCACCTCTTAAAATAGATGATATTTGGATTCGCGCTTGTAATATTACCTTTGGACACACTAGAATTACGTGTCCTAAATACCTTCTTAACATAGACAAATATTAAAAAATATTATTTTTCTTTGTCGATGACAAAACCTTTGCATGACTTTATACCATAACTTTAGGGCTGCCAAAACAATATGCATTATTACTGGTCAAATACACTTTAATCAAGTAACCATACTACCTAATTATCATCAGTCACAATATTATAACTCTGTTGAAGATTATGCCTCTTACAATAAATAGTGGTGTCTCCTTAGAGATAAAATAAATGTTTTGTGTAGTTATCATTCATTTTATTACTTGCTAGCATATGTCACTACATATTCATATTTGAGGTTGTCATATACTGTAAGTTCCCTTATATAAGCACAATCCTCAATAAACTCTTGATATTATTGTGAAACACATATAGCACATTTTACCTAAAATATTATTTACCTTACAATCTATTTAGTAATTCGTAATACACATTTCCAAGCTGACGTTTTTCACACCTGATCAACTTTTCTTTATTGAACCATATAATAAGATAAAACCTACTTATATTATAGAGCCAGTTAACCAGTAGAATACCATGTTTGGCAGCCCCTTAGATAAATACAAATTAATAATATGACAACAGCATCGCTCGCATAATGCGAGGTGCTTTACCTTTGTTAAAACCACCCCCCCTGCCTCCGCCACTAAAACAATAAGGACAGCATTTAGTACACAGGCAGGCAAGGGACACACTGTATGTCGCACGTAGATTGTTTCACACCTAGGTTCACTTATAAGTGACCTCAGTCCAAGAGTTGCGTCCTTTTCTTTACCATAATGTTTTAACCTTGATACCTTGAAAATCTTAGAACAATGCTTGAAGACAAAATTATTGCAGCAATTTCTTGAGACATGCAGACCAGTATTATGGATACAATATACAGATACATGTTCTAATTACTTCATTTTTAAACACTCAAATTATGAAATAAAACATTATTCACCAAGTTCATTGAGACAATATTTAAAAGATATATTTTTGCTCAGCTATTTTTCCAGTTTTCATTTCAGAAGTTGGACTGCTAAGAAGTATGACTGAATTGTAAGACGATATTCTGTTTGGTTTAGTATGTTTACTAGTAACAATCCCATATGTTACTTTACTGTTATATTTCTATAAAAGCATCTGAAATCTTGTAGTCATTGGATTGGGCATTCTCATTTAAATGCATAAACAGTAAAAATACTAGTTACTTGAATATAAATTTGATTTTTATAAACTTGGTGTTTAATGTGTGCTTCTCAGAAACCATACTTATAACATCAATTTCTCAGTATATTTTTAATAAAAGGTGTATGTTATATGGTCTAACTTCTGAGTACATTAATTTTCCAACACAAGCACAAGAATTCTTATCAAAATAACTCCAATAATTTTTCGCCTATAAAAATAGGCACTTGAAATTTTTCCATTTTAGAAATAAATTTAATCATTCTTAATTTATGCAACATTAATACCTTAATTGGCAAACCAGCTAATTGGCAAACTTTTTGATTACAGGAGAATACTCAAAAACTTCAGATGAAGACAGGTTGTAGTACTTTTGTTTGCTGACCTAATACCATAAAGCTGTGATTTAAAAAAACTACATTATGAACTTTATGAATAACATAGTAAAAATCTGCTAACACAGAGAATCAATAGCCTTTTAAACACATGGTAAGTGAAGGCAGGTGCCGGCTGTTACTAAGAAGGAAAGTATAGGCTTAAGTAATTTATCTTTTTTTTCCTTCCTTACGCTGATAGCCTTGAGAGGATATTTCAGCTTCTCCTTGACGTTTAGGTGAGCTCACGGGGCTCAAACCAGAGTGCTGCTAATACTGGCCTTAGCAAGGGCAGTGCTTCGCAGAACCTACCACTGGATCGGAAACACGACCCACTGAGAAGATACAGCGAGAAACTCAGTGGGCTGTGTCTATGGGTTAATTTACTCGTCGAGCTCTTCGTCACAAGCGACGGATTGGGCGAGGACGGTGACCGGTGCTTGAGGTACCTAAAGGCACTGTTAATGGATCGAGAGGACTGTAATGAAAAATTTATCGTTGTTTTCTGTTCATATCAAAGTAGTGGTGTTTCCTGACCAGTGGATAGGTAATTCTTTGTATTTTTATTGTAGTTTTTGCAATGTTAACACAACTTTTTTTCTGCATGGTTATCTAAGTGCTATGGTATTTCATTCTTCATACAAGTCGTTGTGGCGTAACGGATAAGACGTCCAGTGCAATTTTTGTAATGAAATACGTACTCGACAAATGTTCACGATTGACTTCCACCATGAAGAAATAACATCAAACTAATAAAAACCAAACTCGCAAAATTATAATTTGTGTAATTACTGGTGGTAGGACCTCTTATAAGTCCGCGCGGGTGGGTACCACCACCCTGCCTATTTCTGCCGTGAAGCAGTAATGCGTTTCAGTTTGAAGAGTGGGGCAGCCGCTATAACAATACTTGAGACCTTAGAACTTATATCTCAAGGTGGGTGGCGCATTTACGTTGTGGATGTGTATGGGCTCCAGTAACCACTTAACACCAGATGGGCTGTGAGCTCGTTCACCCATCTAAGCAATAAAAAAACATGGTTTAAATAAGAAGCTTCTTCAGCAATTGGCAAAAATAACATATTTTTGATTAAACATTGCATCTTAATCAGTTCCATCAGAGCAAAATGGATGTGTTAATCTAAACTTAGTTTGTAACCTCCTTAGCGGTCATGCAGGTGGAGCCTTTGGCTATGTTCAGATTGGTAATGAGTGTTTGGTGACATTGTTAGTTGTTCAAAATACTGCATCATATATGATAAATTTTAACATATTTCAGCCATAGGGAGCTAAGATTTCAAACATCCTGGGTGGTCAGGCTTGTCTTAGGCCCCTGAAAGATAGGCGATGCTCGACTTCTGCGAGTCCACCATCTCGCAGAAGGAGGCGGCGGAACGGGAGAGGGAGAACTCTTCCTCCCTCTCGGCGCCGTGCCGCCGCCGTCGAGCCGGGGGTCGGAGGAGGGCGTTTGTCCAGCTCCGGCCCCTATGAGGAGGCAGTCTCCTCCCGGTGATGGTCACGGGGCGACCTAAGGGGGCTGAGACTGCGCCGCACGCTACCGTCACTCTAGCGCGCTGGCACCAGGAGGACGGGACAACGCGTCGGCGGCTGCGGACTGCGATGCGGTCCGGTCCGCATTTTCGTCGTCGCTATCGTCGCCGAACATACTGTGGAAGAGCAACCCGGTCGGCGGTGTATCGCGTTCCGACCCGGCAGGCTTGTTCTGGCCCAGCGGGGTATCCCGGAACACCAGCGGCATCGCCCGGGCGGCCTGAAGGGCCGCCGTACCGCGGAGACTGACGTCGTTGGTCGTCGACTATCGCCTCGACGACCCGTCGGTCGGGCGTCCTCGGGGTGGCGCCGCGTGTCTGGTTGTAGTGTTGACCGCGGGAACCCCCCTACTCTGACCGGGTTTTGACCCCGGACGGAGATCGGACGCCGGGTGTAAGAGTGCAGGGGAGTCGTTTAGTGGGTGGGCCCTAAATTCCTTGGGCCCGCGGTCTGCTCTCAACACCTGCAGATCGTTGAGTCTCACATACCCCGCGCGCCCCCTAGGCGCGGGGACCTCGTAGGAGGTTCGGCCCTCGGCCCGGAAAAAAAAAAAAAAAGGGCCCCTGAAAGATGATGACATATCCCAGATATTGCCCCCCCCCCGTACAATATTAAGTTCGGATTGTCAATAATCCCATTCTCACGGATCGTTTGGAACTTCTGGGTCTGCAGAGGGACTTCGGCTCCCTCTGTATTTTGTACCATATGTTCCATGGGAGTGCTCTGAGGAATTGTTCGAGATGACACCGGCATCTCGTTTTTAACATCGCACCGCCCGCCACCGGAGTACAGTTCATCCATACTACCTGGAGCCACTGCGGTCATCCACAGTGCGTTTCCAGAGGTCTTTTTTGCCACGTATCATCCGGCTATGGAATGAGCTCCCCTCCACGGTGTTTCCCGAGCGCTATGACATGTCCTTCTTCAAACAAGGCTTGTGGAGAGTATTAAGCGGTAGGCAGTGGCTTGGCTCTGCCCCTGGCATTGCTAAGTCCATGGGCGACGGTAACCACTCACCATCAGGTGGGCCGTATGCTTATCTGCCTACAAGGGCAATAAAAAATCAATAAAGAAAACACTCAAATTATCCAACTTTTATGCAAAATCACAGTTATCAGGTTACATTAACCAGCAGACTGGAACTGTTGTTTTATAAGTGAGGTTAATTGTTGGATAAGTTTCTCCTATGCTATGTATCTAAAAACACAACATATGTAGATGTTGTGAACCAACTTTGAGATGTCATCTTTGTTAATAATAATGTTGCAATATCAAATACACAAATCCAGCATATTATTTAATTTCTGTTCATTGTTGATGCAAGTAATCAGTTGCAGTTCAGTCTTTTTTATTTATTTTATAAATCACACAGTGACAATTTCATACAGAAAGTATAGTGCAAAGTAGCGATGGCTTGGCAGTGCTCCTGCCAATATTGACATAGATGAACAACAGTGGTCAATCCACCAGGTAGGTCTTTTTTGGCCAATGAAGACAAAATAGACCAGTGGAGTTAGCTGATGTGCAAATTAAGGTATAGTTAGAAGGTCAATGGTTTACATTAAAAACATTTTTATCCACATATCCAAATCTTCTTAATTATTATTAGAGAGCATATCAAAAACAAAAAAAAAACTGCAGATTTGGATAGTAAGCACTTCATCTATTTGGTTTTTTTTTAAGTGTTAATAATTTCCTTTTCAGCTCTAAAATTCCATTTCCCTGTCCGAGATTACAAAATTTTCAAATAAAGTATACACCGTTTCGTTAATGATTATCTTAGAAAATAAGAAAGAAAAGAAACTCACCCATATCCACCGTCTCTATTTCCCCCATCTCTACTGAAGTTGTTTGAACGATCACCTCCACCATACCCGCCACGGTCTCCACCTCCAGAATAGCCGCTGCCGCCTCTGTCACCGCCATAGCCAGAACCACCACGATCACTGCCTCCATAATTGCTCCCGCCACGCTCTCCTCCACTCGAATTATACCCATCATTACTTCTTTCATAGCCACCGCCACTATCATAACCACTTCCATAGCTCTGACCATAGTTACTACTTTGTTGATTACTTCCTCCATAGGAATTACCACCTAAAATTTGTATTTTCGTATTAGTCGTACGCCTAAATCAAATACGTCCTTTACATGGAAATGTGAAATTTAGCATTATAACCTCACCTGAACTTTGTTGGTTCCATTCTTGATTTTGAGATTGCCCAGAGTATCCGCCTTGGTTATAGCCACCTTGCCCACCGCCATAACTATTGTTATCGGCTGATGCCGGTGGAGGCACCGAATACTGCGACGCGTATCCACCGCCACTATATTCACCTACGATGTAATTTAATAAATTAATTTTGATTATATTGCGGATCTTCAAAACTTAAGACAGTATTAATGTTATACGAACGATCACCCATATTCTTGCCGGATTAAGCACTAATTACTATGATTCTCGTGTATACTGTCGCAATAATTATTATCGCGAAATTAATAGAAAAGTAACGCCACGCACACCATCGACAAAAGGAAGTAGAAACCATAGACCTTAAATTGATCGGGGCTATTCATCGATATGTGCAAAGGGAAAGAATGAAAAATTTAGATTAAAGACAATTAAAGCTCAGTCAGTGAAAGTGCACAAATATAATGAAGTTTTTAGTGGTGGTAGGACCTCTTGTGAGTTCGCGCGAGTAGGTACCACCACCCCGCCTATTTCTGCCGTGAAGCAGTAATGCGTTTCAGTTTGAAGAGTGGGGCAGCCGCTATAACAATACTTGAGACCTTAGAACTTATATCTCAAGGTGGGTGGCGCATTTACGTCGTAGATGTTTATGGACTCCTGTAACCATTTCACACCAGATGGGCTGTGAGCACATCCACCTATCTAAGCAATAAAAAATAAACGGAATTGCTAACAGCTTCTGGTGATTTTACCAAAAATCCACGAAAGTCTCAGTAAATTCCTACCATTACTGGGACGTCGTTTTATTTCATTAAATTAATCTCGTTCTAATTGATTTATTTGAAAGTAAAATTATACTTGAATTATATTAAATAAATGGAATACCAAATAAATTGAAATAGAATAAGTCATATAAAAGCAGCCACGACATTGCATGGAACAGATCGTAATAATAATAAAAAAAATCCTATTGACCATTTAGGAAGGTAGAAGTAAGGAGAACCACCCCAGTGTATTCATAAGTATCCGCTGAAAGGGAGCCAGTTAAGGTGAAGCCATAGAAGCAAGTGGAAAGATTTTAAAAAGAACGCCGTAAGCTATTAGAGTAGGATATTAAATTAAAAAGGGAAGAAATACTTCCAAATAGTAATAAAAACAAACAGTTGAGATTTTAAATACGGCATATTTTTTAAACACATTTTTGCATTATACTGCATAAGTCACGAAAAATATAAAATATTCTACTCAGCCCAGCACTCTTCACTCTGCTTAAAATATTCAGATCATTTCCATTTCCTACACTAGCGCTATTTCGGTGTAACTTCCAACAATAGCTTATCTACAGGTATACCCCTTTTTCAACTTATCCATTATACCTACCTACCTACAAGATTGTCCTCCTTACTCTATTTTCTATCCTCTTTTAGAAGGCTGACATTTGGCTGAATTTAGTCGTCTGAATTCAGAAGCTTCTGATTACACTGTTCTAAATTCAGTTACTGAATCAATTATCAGTTTAAATGCGACGAAGTAAGACGTGTCGTGTACGTAAGAGGATGACCCCAGTATTGTTAAACAACATTTTTTTTGTTTGTTTTTGTGTTTTCTTTCAATTTCTCAAAAAAAAAAAAAAAAACAAGCATCAGAAGAAATATTTATTGCTGCGCGGAATGTTAGCAAATATGAATATTATGAGTAATTTAGAACCAGCAGACTTCAGAAATTATCTATAAATGGATTCGATCTCGTTTGACCTAATATTAAACCTTGTGACACCGTTTATTCAAAAGCAGGATACTATCCTACGATAGTCTATTATATATCTATTATATAACTATTACATATTTCATTCTCCGATAGTATAATAGTACAAAAGCAAGATTGGTTGTAACATTAAGATTTCTTGCAACAGGAAATTCGTATCAAGATTTAAAATTTAGTTCTTCACTATCCCAACCCCTGATGACAAAAACTATCCCTGAAACATGTCTGGCTATTTATAAATGTCTGGCACATTAAATAAAGGCGACCGAAATTAATACTTTTCATTCGGAAGCAAAAAACAAACTAAAACGTCCTCACGCACGGAGAGCTATGGGCCGACTGTAGCCATTCAGTAAGTAAATGCGATTACACCTTCCTAAATGCGTTTCTAATTAGGCTTCTAAATGATTCAGTCAGTCAGAAACCATCCTTGCTACTGAATTCAGTAGACTAACTTACTTAATGCTATTACACTTGACTGAATTCAGTAGCG
The DNA here is from genome assembly GCF_030269925.1 of Bombyx mori. Taxonomy (NCBI): domain Eukaryota; kingdom Metazoa; phylum Arthropoda; class Insecta; order Lepidoptera; family Bombycidae; genus Bombyx; species Bombyx mori. The sequence continues at coordinate 7,691,868 of NC_085116.1, read as the reverse complement.
AATGAATTCAGTCGTCTGAATTCAGCCAAGTGTAATAACCTTATAATAGTAAATTAGTAAAATACGGTAGAATTCTATAACTTTATTAAGTGCATCCATTCCTTTTTTTAAGGAATTGTATGACCTGGTTACTACGATTTTTAAGTCATGTCTTATTTTAATTTATATTCTTAATTTTATGAAAAATGATACTATGGAGTGAAATGAAATGAAAATTATTAATTTGGGACATTAATCTACTGAGATGAAATTAAATGAAATGAGATGATATGGGATGAAATATAATCTCAGTAAAATGGTGGTCATTTACTGAGATTTTTTCAGTGGACTTTTTGGAGGATCCCGAGAAGTTACTTCCAGCGGCTTTGTTCCATTTTCCCAGATTTGTGCACTTTCACAGATATTAAAAAGATAATAAACCACCGTTACTACACATTTAAACCTGAAGAAATACTAAATATACTAAATAAAACAAATCACACAAGTTCCTTCATCGCGTTCCCGCCAAAAAGACCTTCATTTCATTTATTATACACTACCATAGATTTATTTTTTGGTACAACTTTTCCTTATTAGGAAAGGCAAAGGGATCTAAGCCCATACAGTGTTGTCTATTCTATATAATTTCTGAAATAACTCCCATAGATTATTTCAAACTAAAACTCCAATTAAGGAAGTGACAAGGAAACAGATGATTTGCGGCAAATCATTTAAAAAAATGTATGTATGTAACATTTTCTCGTCACCTTAATATTCAATAATAATTTAATAAAATGTTTATGTAGCATTAATTCAACAAATTTCAACTCTTTTCATTGAATTTTTTTTTGCTATGGTATGCTTGCTGTGTTTTTTAATATGGCAGCTCAGATTTAAAGTCTATTTCCAAATAAGTTTGTACAACCCCAGAAAATAAACTGTACTGTACCTACCTATTTTCTTTAGAAGACTTCTCCATATCCCAAACTCGAACATTAATCATGTCGTCCTTGATCGAAATGAGCTTAGAGGAAATCATAAAGAAAAAGAAAATAAACATCAGGTGTGTAACTCCAGCCACAAAAAATGTTTTGTTTTGCTATTTTGCTATTTGTCAAAAATTAAATTTTCTATAGGTCTAAACGACAAAATAAACATGGAAAGCAAGGTGTTCAGCAAGGAGCTCTCAAAGCTAAACCACAAGTTATGGATGCTAGAAATAAAATAATATCAAAGAAGAGAATTCAGATAACAGATGCTCGAGACAAATTGGCCGAACTTGCAAAGCAGAGGGATGCTAGATTGAAGCTAGAACATCTCAAAATGCAAAGAGTAAGCTAGTTATTTTCTAAAATAAATACCTATACCTATTCTTCATATCATATGTCTAAGTTAAAACTATAATAAACATTATAATTAGAAATTTAAATAGCATAATAATATGATATTTGAATATTGTAGTTGCCGTGGCCTAAAGACTACCTAAAACGCCAAGTGTATGTACTTGTATTATGTGATGTTAAGCTATGCTTGAGATTTCATAGGCAGGTACTAATTTTATTAAGAAGGTTCAGAAAGTAGCCCCTTCTTGAAGGAATAATAATCATGATAAAGTAATAGAAGTAAAACCCTCAAAATTAATTAGTTTGCAAAGTGTCTGGTCGTAGAGAGTATTGTAAGTCTGGGCAGGTAGGTAACACAATCATGCATATTTCTATTGTCAAGAAGTCATGCTTTTTTGTTTGAAAGGTGGAACAGCCAGTTATGTAATACATTACAATAAAAAGACAATTCTGAGGAAATAGACTTCCCTAAATTGTACCCAGTTTGCTTAGTGATTGAAGAGTTCTTATGAACACCAACTAAGATCCTTCAAGAAGTAATCTGATCTCTTTATGTAGCTGATTGCCTTGAGGAGAGACCTCATTATTCTAGGGCCTGAAGCCATTTTTTTTATTGCTTAGATGCCTGGTGTAAAGGCTGCTATATAATACAACATAATCTCAAATGTCAAGATGGAGGCATTCATATTATAGTGTCTAAGGATTCAAGTAACCATTTCATATCAGATGAGCCAAGAGCTACTTTGTCTATCTATCCATTTAATAAATAAAAAGTGTGCCTACAGAGTAGTAGTACATTACAGCCAGGTGACTGAAAGAACAGACACTATGTTCTCCTTGCTTTTTCTAAGTTTTTTTTTGCCAGGGAATGGACGCTTTGATCCTCTCTTTATGCTGCCATGAAGCACTTGCACCTCCTGTCTAAAATAGTGATAGCCATTATTGTAACCCAACTGAGTTTTTCTTTGTATTTCAAGTTGGTTTCTGTAGGTGAACTGTGAGTTTGTTTGCTAAATAGACTATATATATTATAAGAAAAAAAGGAGTTAAAGGTCACATACCTGAATCTCCTAATAAGAGAATGAATTGGATAGCCTAAAAGACCTAAATTATGCATAGAATCTGTTCCCAAGGATAAAGTAAAATTCCTAACAAGAAAATAATAAATTAATTATGATCTTAAAATTAAATTAAGCCTTATATTCATTTTACAACAATTTACAACATTCTACAACAAGTCTTTGCTTAGCCTGGTAAAATAAAAATTGGTTTCTGTTTTTGTTCTTGTAGTACTTTATTATTGACCCATTTCTGTGCTATATACTATTGTAAAAAATCACTCCTATATTATGGACAGTTATAATTTCTAAATGTTATTTTACAGAGAGGACAAATGACACCTGTAAATGTTTTTCCAAAGGCCACCAAATTCACTCGAACTGTTGTCAACAAAGATAGAGGTACATAGTAATCATATATTAAAATACAAAGGACAATGCCCAAAAGTGGGTCAACTTTATGTCAAAACTATTTGTACTTGAAAAACTATGGCTTATTTTTTCACGTTGCTTAGTTTATGTATCAACATTTCTTTCAACCTGGCATTGTTTTACAAAAAAATAAATTACATATTTGATAACATCCCAAAACTGAGTGCCATAGTTTTTAAATTCGCCAATAGGCAAAGGGCTTAGCTCATAAAGCCTTATAGTAAACCTTTAAGCTGTCAAACGAAAGAGTTGTCTGTGACTTGAATAACAAATTAAAAAAAAATAGCTAATGGTTATAATTCACAGACTTTTAGTTTATTTTTGTTCAATTCAATATTTATATATTGTAATAATAATTATTACTTAAAACCATGAATCTATACTAATATTATAAAGAGGAAAGATTTGTTTGTTTGTTTGTTTGATTCGAATAGGCTCCGAAACTACTGGACCGATTTGAAAAATTCTTTTTCCATTAGAAGCCGACATTGTCCCTGATGAACATAGGCTACTTTTTTTTTATTTTTTTTTATTTTTTTTTTGGTTTCATGTGTGTTTTAATGTTTCCGAAGCGAAGCGCGGGCGGGTCGCTAGTTATTTAATATTTTTAGATATATTGATTCCATTAGTAAAAATCTCAATGGCCTACCATTACTCTATTCTTATTATATATGATCAGAGAGTTTTGGCAGCAACCCGAGTGAAGCGTCACTTGAAGTTTTATTTTAATGTTTTTTTAATAGTTTATTGTGATGTATAATATATAAGTTGGGTGTTGTTTTGTGTATTAAACGTCAATAATCGTTGTTCACCATTATTGAGGCATTGGAATAAAACTGTGGCTAACATAGCAGTGACTGTTTTTTTTTTCAATATAAGCTTTTTATTGATATAAAAAAATATAACTATGACAGACTAGGCTGTATAGGCTACGCTCTTTGCCTGCATATTGGCGAATTTAAAAACAACAACAACAATATCGTTGCCGGCTTCCGGATTTTCATTTCATTTTATTATTATTATGAGGATATAATAATAATAAAATACGTACGTAAGGGCTTATTTCTAGCAACATTAACCAAAATTAACTTATTTAATACTGTAAATAATGATGAGAGCGATTATTGATTTCGAAGAAAACAATTAAAAACTTAATTTTAGTTGCAGAAAAAAACAGATTTCTCTTAAACCTGGGTGAAAATATAAAAATCTTTTTCTGAATATGAAACGATATTTCTTTGTTTATGAAATTAAGTTAAAACCATCATAAGCCGACAAATTTTTTTAGGGGCCCAAACGCGCTAAGAAAATGGGCATTGTCCTTTACTAACTTCATTTCGACTTCTCAATTTCTGTGAAATATCTTAACATATTAACTTGAATGGTCTGAGTAACTCTTCTTTATGTCTCATTGATGGTGGATAATATTTAACCATCTATCTGTGCAATGCATGGGATGGTCTGGCATGGAACAAAGGAGATCTTGGGCAAGGACTGCTGGGGTGAAGATGTATCTCTAATAGACATCGTAGGATTTATGCATATAGTAGTGGACATGGGAAGGATTGAATATTCCAAGAATCAAGTGATGTGCATCTGTCTAAAAATCTATAAATATGACAACATTAAATATTAACTGTAGTCATAAAAATCCAACTTCTGTATTTAAAAAAAACATTTTGGTGAAAGGCGAATGTGTGTATTTCATTATTTGAATCACTAAATTGCAAGGCTGACTTAGTAGACGGAGAAAAAGGGACATGAACCAAGCCAAAAATATTGTTTGTTAAATATTGTTTTTTCCAATTACTGATTATCTTCAAAAATTTTATGTCTCAAGGATAGGTAGCAATACAATAAATTTAATAAATGAATTAACTGATTGGAATAACCTGCTTAAAAAGTTTTTTGTTTAACTTTCAGATATATATTTTTTTTATAGTTTTTATAGTATATTTTCTAGCCTGACCATAATATTAAAAAAATATATATTTCTATGCATCGTAAACTACGGGAATTGATGCGACCGTCATGCTAAGTTTCGAAGTCAACGTGGCCTAAAGGATAAGACGTCCGGTGCATTCGTATCTAGCGATGCACTGGTGTTCGAATCCCGCAGGCGGGTACCAAATTTTTTCTAATGAAATATATACTTAACAAATTTTCACGATCGTTTTCCATGGTGAAGGAATAACATCGTGTAATAAAAATCAAACCGGCAAAATTATAATTTGCGTAATTACTGGTGGTAGGACCTCATGTGAGTCTGCACGGGTAGGTACTACCACCCCGCCTATTTCTGCCGTGAACCAGTAATGCGTTTCGGCTTGAAGGGTGGGGCAGCCGTTGTAACTATACTGAGACCACTGTAGGCAAATGATACATAAATATAAAACAAACATTAAACAGGTTTAACAAGAGCTCTGACAACGTCAGGGGAAAACGGGATTATAAAAAAAAAAAAAAAACTATACTGAGACCTTAGAACTTATATTATTATCTCAAGGTGGGTGGCGCATTTGCGTTGTAAATGTCTATGGGCTCCAGTAACCTCTTAATACCAGCTGGGCTGTGAGCTCGTCCACCTATCTAAGCAATAAATAAAAAAAGCTATTTATTTTACGAACCGGTCCCTCGTTCAGGTTTTAATTAAAGAATAACAACTATGTATTAAAATTCAACTGTTTTCCTACCGAAAAAAGATGAATGTTAATATCCGTATATTTTTTACTAGTGTTCACAGATACATCCAGGCAAGTTGTCTCACAGCCTCTGAACACACCTAATCTTAGACGTCAAATCAACAATAAACGTAGATTTGTAGGAAATAAAGCAGTTGGTACACAAAAAATACGTAAGTTTGATTTTTCACACACCATATATTTGTAAATTGATTACATATTATTGTTTACTAATAATATTGTTTATTACTAATAAAAATGTTAATAAAATTAATCTAATTAATTACCAAATAGCTCTTTTTTGGGGATGTGCCTAACCAAAAATCAAGATGTAATGGAGAGTAATGAGCATGGTATTACTAAATCAACAAACAACCAAACAACCAACAACAATACAAACATTATGAATCATAATATATAATAAAACAATATAATCTTTAGTACCTATCTATACACTGAAGAAAAGTAACAAAGTAGGTAGGGGATAACCAAAGAAGAATCAGCGATTTGTACTTTTTTCTGTGTCTCTATGTTTGCGCACATGTTCGGAACTACTGAACGGATTTTCACTAAGTTTACACAGGGTCACGGAGATTGGAGCAGAATATAATATACTTTTAGCATCAGAAGTGGAATGTTATAAAAAAAGAAATTATGAAGTTAACAAACGATCCGTATAAATACAACTCAAATCATAAAATGTAACCTATACAAGTACAATCAACACGATTATTACTAAACCAATTACTGCAAACTTCTTTAATCAATTTACAAAAATAATAACGAAATGGCTTACGTGACCTTGCTAGCAACCAACACTGATTATCGCAAGTCGTCCATGCACTGCGAGTGTAACGAGCAGAATGTGCGGAATTATCTAAGTACCCTCCTTATATAGGTTTGCCGAGTATTCGATGACGATGTTTCGGAGGCTCCTTACACGGCCTCTCCTGACGTTGAGTCGTCCTCGACACAAATCCTTTTGGGTTCCGCTTGGACCCGCCACCGGAGAAGTCTGCGGGTTAGCCTCCACGTAGTCATCAAGCAAGGGCATAGACAGACCGGTCAAAGGAACGGGCTTCGTTTGCATAGTGTCCTCATCATCATCATGTAAAACAGAACAAAACCATTACTAATAATTCGGAGAAGCTTAGGGGCACTCAAACTTACAGCACAATCACCCTGTCCACAGTCAATTAATTCATACATCGTTTGTCATAAATGTTGCTCATATAACACACATACATCACTCTCGAAAGTATAAAACCTAATGCGCATATTCCTGTTAGTATCCAAGGACCAGTGTGCGTCGCCCTTCGTTAAATGTCTTCTGCATTTGGTTACCAGTGATCCCTGTAAAATGGTCCCAGACCCACTCGTACGAAGATCGTATTAAAAACGTACGAGTGCATTCCACACGCAGAGCATATTCAAACGTGTGAAGCTTCCCGGCACGCCGACCATATTCAAACGTGCCGAGGCTTCTCAATACGCCAGCCTAGGCCGATCGTATTGAGGCATCTCACCGTGTAGAATTAATCACACGAGTGAGGGATACGTAAAATGGTCCCAGACCCACTCGTACGAAGACCGTATTAGAAACGTACGAGTGCATTCCACACGCAGAGCTTATACAAACGTGTGAAGCTTCCCGGCACGCAGACCATATTCAAACGTGCCGAGGCTTCTCAATACGCCAGCCTAGGCCGATCGTATTGAGGCATCTCACCGTGTAGAATTAATCACACGAGTGAGGGATACGTAAAATGGTCCCAGACCCACTCGTACGAAGACCGTATTAGAAACGTACGAGTGCATTCCACACGTAGAGCGTATTCAAACGTGTGAAGCTTCCCGGCACGCCGACCATATTCAAACGTGCCGAGGCTTCTCAATACGCCAGCCTAGGCCGATCGTATTGAGGCATCTCACCGCGTAGAATTAATCACACGAGTGAGGGATACGTAACTAGAGAACAATCATCTATAATTGAGGCATCTCACCGCGTAGAATTAATCACACGAGTGAGGGATACGTAACTAGAGAACAATCATCTATAGCTCACCCTTCAGGTTCACCATAGGAATACGTATATCTGTGAACAATGATTACCATCAACTTCGCCTACTCTCAAAGAAGGCAGCACATGTCTCAGGGGTCCAGTCGCCCCGCCACGACACCATATATTGTGCAGCTGCGTGTGTAGTTTTGCCATAACTGCCGCTGAGCAGCCGTAGAGTATAGCGTCTGCTGGGTAGAATTTTGACAACCTTATACGGGCCACGCATGCCGGAATCAAGTTCACCTGCCGACTGATATTACGCAGCTACCGGCACGTCGCTTGCGTGCTACTGCCGCAGGAACCATCGAGGGACCCGAGCTAGCGGCAATGCCCGTGAGGCACCATCCTCACCATTCAGTAAGGTCCACGGATTGCCGGATCTAGATTTCCTGTAGACTGAGTTATTACCAAAACAAGATTAGCGACATTAAAAACGGCTGCTGCTCGTCGGTGCCCGTTCACGCGAGCATCATGTCGCTTTTCACTCCGTGGTACCAATTGATGAGCTCTACCTCGACCTAGTTCTCGACGAACTTAACGGCTCCGAAACACCTCAGTCGTGACATCACTAATTAGAGTACTCACCACAGGTGTGGTGGCGTCTTTTCTACCAGAAGCTGCAGGGCGGATGTCTGTTGTCTTGCGTTTTGTGATGTTCAGAATGAGCTGTAATCTCAAAAGTTGAATTGACTATTTTGCCAACATAGTCCCGAATTCACCTTCGGAAGCATGCAGTCAACCTCAAGAATTATCTACCTGTGTGACATTACGAGTCACTGGTGACTCAACTAGTGCCTGAACCCTATGAGCACTCGGCCTAACCTGACCTCCACTAAAAATGAAATCAAATCGTGAGTAGATTAGCGTTCGCGGCTCTAACCTGAGGGCCCATTATGCCCCGTATCACTATTAAAGTTCTATCAAAGCACTGGCGAGGGTAGACGCCTCAGAACCAGGGATACTAAATTCTACGCGACCTTGTTGCGAACCAACGATATTCGACATGGGAGTCGTAACTGTCCGTAGAATATCGGTGGTCAGTTCAGCGCGCGCCTTATCGTTAGAACGTGTCGCGGCAGGTTCAGTCGTGCGCGAGCGCGATCTCGCCCTCCCGCGACGGGCACTACTAGAGCGGTCCCTCTCTACGCGACCCGCGCCTAACCCGAGCACGTGACTGACGTACATCAGTACTGCGAGAATCACGCTGGTCTCGGACCCGCAAGCCATCCCGTGAAGTACGACCTCTATCGTTCGTATCGCGATTCTGTCTCATCTCTGTGATCGCGAAAGCATGTCGTTTTCGATTAAGAGAATCATCTCGAGACGGTCGCCTCCGTGTACTAGGAGTTTCAGTATGTCTCATTATCACAGTTAAAATTTGCAATCACACAAGAAAAATAACAAATAAAGTATAAAAGCATCAAAATAAGCAGTAAAAGTAAAACAAAACAAAGTTCAGAGTTTTACGCAACTGTGGGCTATTTGAGTCCTTTATCCCACTTCTGATTTTAGCATCAGAAGTGGAATGTTATAAAAAAAGAAATTATGAAGTTAACAAACGATCCGTATAAATACAACTCAAATCATAAAATCTAACCTATACAAGTACAATCAACACGATTATTACTAAACCAATTACTGCAAACTTCTTTAATCAATTTACAAAAATAATAACGAAATGGCTTACGTGACCTTGCTAGCAACCAACACTGATTATCGCAAGTCGGCCGTGCACTGCGAGTGTAAGGAGCAGAATGTGCGGAATTTTTTTTTTTTTTTTTTTCCTACCTAAGCTGAGAGCCTTGAGAGGCTATGTCAGCGTAACCCTAACTTTTGTAGGTGAGCTCACGGGGCTCAAACCTGATGACGTTGCTAACACGAACCCTAGCAAGAGCCGTGCTTCGCAGAATCTACCACCGGATCGGAAACGCGACCCACTGAGAAGATCCGGCGAGAAACTCAGTGGGCTGTGTCTGGGAGTTAATTTACTCGTCGAGCCCTTCGTCGCAAGCGACGGGTTCGACGAGAACGGTGACCGGTGCTTGAAGTACCTAGAAGCACCGTTAGTGGATCGGGAGGATCCGAGATGACGTGTTTTGGGCGACGTCGACTGCTTTCCATACTGTCCGCAGGATCGGGAATGTAGTTACCGGCGGCCACGATGAGAGGGTTCTCGTGTCGTGCCGCTTTATCGAAGTGGCGCATTGACGCCGACTGCATATACTTACTGGTGGACTCTAAGTCCAGGTCGTCATGGAGGTCGACGTTCCTGACGAACCACGGGACTCCGACGGCTATCCTGCAAAAACGGGATTGAATGACTTGGAATGATTTTAAGTGTGTGCGGGCCGCGTGAGCGAACACTACACTTGCATAGGTCATGACGGGGCGTATGCAAGTTTTGTAGAGTGTCACCTTATTTCTAAGGGACATTTTACTTCGCCTACATATCATCGGGTAGAGACGTCCTAGAATGAAGGCGGCACGGTCGCGTACCGTCTTGATGTGGGGGCGGAATGTCATCCTACTGTCGAGGGTGACGCCTAAATATTTGACCTTCGGGGCCCACGGTATGGGCTGGTCGAACATCGTGATTGGGCGAACGGCGGGGGCGGGGTTATTGACGCGCCTAGTCGGGAGGGGTGCGGAATTATCTAAGTACCCTCCTTATATAGGTTTGCCGAGTATTCGATGACGATGTTTCGGAGGCTCCTTACAATACATATACAAAATGGAGCAGAAAAGTAAATTTTTCAATAAAATCGAATGTTATGAAAAATAATAAAAATGTACTTTCTCGGAATTTACTTTTATGCTGTTTAAAAGCTATATAACAAATAATATTATTAATACGAAAGTAACTGTCTGTTACGTTTTCACGCTTAAATCACCGAATCGATATTGATAAAAATGGGTATAGGAGCATAAACCCCAGGATATAATTTAGACCTTTCATCCCACTTCATCATCTGAGATTGCCCTTCTGGTCCAGCTAGCCTAATCACCATTCTATCTGGACGCCTGTTAAGTAATAAAAACTAAATAAGTTCAAATAAAAAATAAGTATGGGGATTTCCCTAATATCCAATTCTTTTTATTTGAGATAGTAATGTATTTTCAAATTAATCAATTTAAGAATACACGATATCACATGTATTCAGCTGAATACATGTGATATCGTTTATTACATATTGTCTACAATTTCAGATAAAAATCCACAACCCCAAAAAATTCTCAGAACAGTGGAAAATGATATAGAAATTATAGATGATGATGATGATGATCCAATGGGGGAAGAATATATTCCAACAAAATTGTTGAACCGCAAAGCTAGTCTACAACTTAAAATAATTACTCACAACAATGGTGCAAGAGATAAACCACCCAGTACCACTAATCGGTAATACTTTATTGTAAAATTAACTAAAATCATAAGTAAGGCGATCACACTTTAATTATTAAATATTTATTTTGAAGTAATGTACAGAGCATGAATACTTGAAATAAACCTAATAATCTAAAAAACCTTCAGAACTGCCATAAGCGAAAGGGAGTATAGCCCACCAAGACCACCTTCGATTCTCAAGAAACGTCCAATGGCTGCTCTCAAATCTAACAATAAAGCTTACAACTCTGACAAGACGGCTCCAGAATTTAGAATCATTGTTAGTAGTTTGAAAAGCACAGTAACAGCTGGAGATATAGAGGTAATTAATTTCTTATTAACTAATTAAATTATATAATTTCTATTAATGTAAATGGATGGAAAGATGATCACATCTGATATTAATTGGTTAGCAGAAGTCATATACTTAATTAAAACTTGAATGTCGCCCCTACGAAATATTGGGTCAAAGCCTAAACTTCAAACTCAAAAACATGTTGTTGCGACTTTTTAGCTATTTAAATCTGATTTAATAATGGATATATATTGCCGCAGTACAAAAATTAATTAACAAAAACAATTTTAATTTCAGGAATTATTTGGAGATGTAGGTGGCATGGTCGAATCGCGTTTGGTTCGTCCCGGTACTGCAGAAGTAATTTATAAAACTCAAGAAGATGCACAGAGGGCTGTAGATTTATATCACAATCGACAGCTAGACGGACAGCCTATGAATTGCTTACTTGTCGTGCCTAGAACACTGAATTCTTCTTCGAGGTATTACTGTTGAACGGAAGTCTTTTAATAAAAATCTAAAACGGCTGACTTGCACTTGGTATATACATATATAATAATGTTGACGTCACCTTTTATTATTTTCAGAAACAACAGTAAACCAGCATTATACAGCACTAACTCTAACGTAGAACCTGACTTATCAACGTTCCACAAAGTATTATTTAGTAATTTATAATTTACAAAAACGACACCAGTAATAATATATTTTATACAGTGTTATTGTAATTTGTAGAAGGTTTTACGCTTCTATCTAAAGAAAAGGAAAAGTAACAGATTTTTCAATCAATACATCTCTATGAATATTATGGCTAAATTTGGGTTTGTTGAAAAGGCAGTTTCCTATGTTTGATTATGTTTATTAAAATGTATTCACACTAAAAAAGTAGTAATAACAGTAAATAACACTAAAAGATACTATTTTGTGAAAATAGCAAGCTTTGCAGCTTATACTGTTAAAAAACCCTTGCAATCAATTTTTTAAGGATGTACGGATTTATTCTTAGATTCTTGTAAATTTAGTGTTTGGATATAATTAAAGTGTTATGTAAAATTCCTCAACTGATAGTGGTTTATTAGAAATGTGTGCCTATTAACAAACAAACAAAAAACGACAACAATGAAATAGATTTTTCAATTTGTATTTAAAAGTATTAATCAGCATTTAAGAAATTGAATACTGTAAAGTGCATGTAAGTAAATGGCATTAGGATACACTATGTTGTTTTCATTTTGTAATGGATGTCATAACTGATTTGTAAATATACAAATTTTAGCTTAATCTATCCAGTTAAGCTGTTGAGTAAGCATACCTTAAGTTTTACCTTGTTCCATTAGTACTCGAGGGTATGGGTGTTATAGATATATAGAGTGGTATAACACACATGGTTTCAATCAATACAGTCATAGGTATGATATCGATAAATCTCTGCCTCTAATAAATAACCGTTGGGCACTATGTTTTACTTGCAGGGAAAAGTCATATTTTGTTTAGTCTTATTATTATTACAAGGTACTTATTGTTCACTAAATGTTAATTTTTATTTCAATAAACCTTGAATAAATAAGTGTTTGAACTAATAGTATAATTAAATTACTGGTGGTAGGACCTCTTGTAAGTCCGCACGGGTAGGTACCACCGCCCCGCCTATTTCTGCCGTGAAGCAGTAATGCGTTTCGGTTTGAAGGGTGGGGCAGCCGTTGTGACTATACTGAGACCTTAGAACTAAATCTCAAGGTGTGTGGCGCATTTACGTTGTAGATGTCTATGGGCTCCAGTAACCACTTAACACCAGGTGGGCTGTGAGCTCGTCCACACATCAAAGCAATAATAAAAAAAAAAACAATACCACTGAATACATTTCCAATATAACATGAAATATTTTGCATATTTTTACTTCAGACCCGTTACGGACCCTAAAAGCCGCGCCAATAAAGAAACTAATTTAAAATGGCGGCGGCGATCATGCGCTCTTACTCTAAACTATTGCTGTCTTTAGTCGCACATGGCGCGTACTGCATGCAAAAAAATATCAGTTCTGACTTTGTTGTTGACTTCGAGTTTTTCCACTTTCGAGTTGTGCGACATAGATTACTGGCAGCAAAAGTGTCTACGTAAGTTGCATCCCAAATGAGACACCTCCCCTCTGCCAGCGCATAAAGTAAAGTACATTCTCAATTGGTTTTTTATATTTTTTTACAATAAACAACTTTTTCTTTCTATCTTTCTTTTTATTTGTTGACCCTACCATCTGTCAGTGCAGGTACTTAAACGCCATTTTCGTTTCGTTTCTATAATGGCGCGGCACAAGTGTATATTCCCTAGATTATACATTTAATATATTCGAGAGTATATTCTATGCTCTTGCCCTTACTGCCCCTTATTGCCCCTTACTGTAAAGAAAACTCAAATTATGGCCGACATGACTTCGTCCAAACAAATAGTTCAATAAATAATAAATATTGCACGGTTGAAGAATTCATTCCATTCAACTCATTCCAAAGCCGGATGGTACGTAGCAAAAAAAATATCTGAAAATGCACTGTGGACGAATTCTCTACTCTGGTGTTGGGCGGTGCGATGGTAAAAACGAGATGATGGTATCATCTCAAACAATTCCTCAGAGCACTCCCCATGTCGAACATACGGTACAAAATACAGAGGGAACCGAAGTCCCTCCGCAGACCCAGAGATTCCAAACGATCCGTGAGAATGGGATTATGGGGATTATCAACAATCCGAACGGCCCTCTTCTATATGGAGTCAAATGGAAGTAGTTGCTATTTGGGAGCCCCGGCTCAGAGGTGGTAACAGTACTCCACGCTAGACCTGTACTTTATGAAGCAAAAGTCTTTGTCCAGGTGTGAAGTACCGCTTCGCTCTGTTGAGGACTTCCAGCATTTTTGATGCCAACTTGGCTTTGTCCTCCAAATGACTCCGAAATTGGACATCGCTCGAAATATCGACCCCAAGTATCCCAATACTCTTGGAACATTGTAGGGATACTCGTTGGAATTGTGGCACCATAACAAAGGGGTCCTTCTTCGCAGAGAACGCGCAAACTTGTGTCTTCGACGGGTTGAATTGGATTAAATTTAATTTACCCCACTCGGAGACTCGCCCCAGAGAGCTTCTCCACTTCAGACAAAAGTGTTGATCACCTCCCCTGCACCACGCTCCGAGAAAGACTGGTGGCCGATATATCGCGCATCCCCCTTGCTGTCATCCGCATAGCAATCGTCTAGAACGACTGTGACGCTCCGCCCGTCAAAAGCTAGCGATCCACTTGCAGAGTCGCTATGGGATTTCGTAAGATGGTAGCTTCGACAGAAGTGCAGTATACCAGACCCTGTCGAAGGCCTTCGCGATATCAAGATTTACAGCGATAGCCTCGCCCTTGCTCTCCAAGGCTTCAGCCCACCTGAGTAAGGTATACAGGAAGATCGCCAGCTGAGCGACCGTGACGGCAACCGTAATGTAGGTCACTGATCAGCTGGCGATCCTCAAAATACTTTAGGAGTTGCGTATTTGTTATTCGCTCCATCACCTTGGAAAGCAAAGTTATCACGATAGGCCTATAGCTCGATGAGTCCGTTCATAGGATAGGGTTGACATGGGTAGTCTTCTATGAAGACGGAACCCTGTTAACACCTTAAGAGAAGTGATACAAACGCGTTAGGGCAGGTGTCAGCTCAGAGGCGCACGTTTTCAGAACCTCTGCGGGGATGCAATCTGGCCCACTCGACTTATGGACATCCAGGAGCCGGAGCTCCCGCCTGACTGCACACTGTGTGATGCAGATCTCCGGTAGAGAGCTACCACACTCAGGGATGTTCGGTGGCGTGACTCCCCCGTCATCCATACGCAAGTTCGAGGCGAAGAGTTTGACCAAAAGGTCAGCCTTCTCTTTCGCGCTGTTGGCCAGATTATCATCAGACTTGCGCAGTAGGTTTGCTCTTTGTCTGGGAGTATAATCTATATACATCTATATTAATATTATAAGGCTGAAGAGTTTGTTTGTTTGTTTGATTGAACGCGCTAATCTCAGGTCCGATTTGAAAAATGCTTTCAGTGTCAGATAGCTCATTTATTGAGGAAAGCTATAGGGTATATAACATCACGCTAAGACCAATACAAGCGGAGCACCAATAAATAATGTTTCAAAATCGGGGTATTTTTTCCCTTTTGCGAGCATCCGCTTAAACAGATGGACAAACTCGTGGCCCACTTCCTTCACCGTGGAAGTCAATCGTGAACATTTGTTAAATTACGTATTTCATTAGGAAAATTGGTACTTGGTTGCGGGATTCGAACACTGATACATGGGTAGATACGAATGCAGCGAAGACGACTTCTGCCAAAAAGACCACTAAAGTCTGTGTAAATAACCACCGTTTTACGGAGACTATTAAATCCCATCTCATCTGGATTCATTTGATTTAATCCTAATTTATCATAAATTCGAATAAATCAACTTCACCTCATTTCATCCATAATATCATTTTTCACTCCATATTTTTTTCATTTAAAATAGATTTTTTTTTTTTTTTTATTGCTTATGTGGGTGGACGAGCTCACAGCCCACCTGGTGTTAAGTGGTTACTGGAGCCCATAGACATCTGCAATGTAAATGCGCCACCCACCTTGAGATATAAGTTCTAAGGACTCAGTATAGTTACAACGGCTACCGCACCCTTCAAACCGAAACGCATTACTGCTACACGGCAGAAATAGGCGGGGTGGTGTTACCTACCCGTGCGGACTCACATGAGGTCCTACCACGAGTGTATGAAATATTAGGCTATATAGAGTGATACCTTCGCCTTTTTTGTTGGAAAATGGAACTACTAAGTGTATTGTCTATGACTACTACCACAACAAATGCTATGTCCCCCTTATTAAAGGCTTATTACACTTGTCTGAATGTAGTCGACTGAATTCAGTCGCTACTGAATTAAGTGAAGTGTAATAGCATTAAGTAAGTTAGTCTACTGAATTTAGCAGCAAGGATGGTTTCTGACTGACTAAATCATTTAGAAACCTAATTAGAAACGCATTTAGGAAGGTGTAATCGCATTTAGTTACTTAATGATTTCAGTTGTCCCATAGCTCTCCGTCCGTAAGGACGTTTTAATTTGTTTTTTACTTCCGAATAAGAAGTATTAATTTCGGTCACTTTTATTTAATATGCCAAACATTTAAAAATAGTTCGACATGTTTCAGGTGTAAATTTTAAATCTTGATACGAATTTCCTGTTGCAAGAAATCTTAATGTTACAACCAATATTTATTTTGGACTTATACTATCGTAGGATTAGATGTGTAATAGTTATATAATTTAGATATATAATAGACTATCGTAGTATCGTAGGATAGTATACTGCTTTTGAAGAAACTATGTCACAAGGTTTAATATTAGGTTTAACGATCTCGAATCCATTCGTAGATAATTTCTGAAGTCTGCTGGTTCTAAATTACTCATAATGTTCATATTTGCTAACATTCCGCGCAGCAATAAATATTTGTTCACCGATATTCTTGTTTTTATTTTTTTTATTTTGAGAAATTGAAACATAAAACAAAAACAAAAAACTTTTTTTTTGTTGTCAAGACAATACTGGGGCCATCCTCGTACACACACGACACGTCCAACTTCGTCACGCTTAAACTGACAATTGATTCAGTAACTGAATTTAGAACTGTAATCAGAATCTAAGCTTCCGTATTCAGTCGACTAAATTCAGTCAAGTGTAATAAGCCTTTTACTTAATATCCATCCATTCCATGGCCCATACCCATATCATAAATATTATGTGTATTATCTATGATCTATGCTTGAAGCGAAAACTGTGAAATTGTAAAATTTTAAACAGTTTTTAGATTTGAGCAAAAGCAAGTGAATTTTATTTTCTAAGTTTAAAGAAGTGACAGAAAAAAATGGAACGAGAAGATGGCGAGATGAGTGATGATAATTCGATGATTATAGATGACATGGACGTCGACGACCCATTTCAAGCAACGCATGATGATTGTACTATGGTAGATATTAATTTAGTTAATCTCTACAAATGTCAATATAAAATAGGTATTAATTGTTTAATTATAAGCAGCTCACTGGACGTGTGAGTTGTTTTTATGATAATTGCATTGTTATTTATTGAAAATGTGCTCTTTAACTAAAACATGAGGATGAAATGTCAATAGATACATAATTAGAATTGATTGTTGCGATTCTGATCACAATATGACACCGAATACATATTTTATAATGATGTGTGACGCAACAAACTTTATGTACCTACTGTAATTTGGGCATGTTTTTTTATGTAGTTAATAAACACAAAGTATTATATTTTAATTTTATTTAAGGTTTTCAAAGCTGAAAAAAATGGCCTTGTAGTGCAGAAGCTTGAAAAAGTTGATGCTGCAAAACTAGATGAAAGAGCTAAAAGATTTGGCCTCAATCTAACTGGAACACATACAATAACTCAGAAGCAAATAGATGAACTTTATGAAAATTGTGGTATACAAAGTGGCAATGAAAGGCACATACGTTTTGATACCATTCATTTAAATGGAGTGGATGGGCTGACAACAAAGGAAATATTTCAATACTTAGAAGATTATAAACCACTTTCATTGGAATGGATTGATGACACATCATGTAGGTATAATTGTTACATAAAATTCATGAAATTTTATTAATGGAAATTAATTACTAATAAAAAGTGATTTTCTGTAATTGGTTGCTGTAATCTCACAAAGTAAAAAATCTTAAACCACAATTTTATTGAGACAGTGTCAGCCCACAGAAGTCACTGTAGGACTACATTCAGTTTGGGGGAAGCCTATGCCTCCTCAAAGCCTAAGCAATCGCAAATTTTTTTTACATCAAAGTTAAAGTATAAAAATGTGTTGAAATCAGATTAATTGTAATTTATTTCACAAGAGAGGTTCTGGGTACTATGGGCTTTCTTCTCTTCGATCGGTTCCTCACTGCTGAGGATCGTGACTCCGTCCGATTTCGTCAACCAACTGTCTCCATCGATCCCGCCCTGCAGCCCGGTGGAGTGCGTCGCTGATAGGTATTCCCAGTTCCTCTGCTATTTGGTCCGACCATCGTTTGGGACCTCTACCCCTAGGCCTTTTTCCCTCTATTTTACCGGTCACCACAAGGCGTTCCAAATTGGGCATATTACCAATATTCTACCACAATAGGCCAACATCTGAATCAGTAGGCAAAGTTAAATAAGTAAAAATTATTTAAAAACACAAGATTCACTTAGAATGTAATACATGTATTTCAGTTTCTATAAAGCATCTTTCAGAGACTATGATCGACTTAATGGTGAGTGGTACTCATGATCATGGACCTCAGCATTGACACTGTCAAGTGGCTACCAAGTAAGCTTGCTATAGGCCCAAATAAGCTGGTTCTTCTGCTGGTGAAAATGGTTTTTGTGCAAACATATATGGATACATCTTTATAAAATTTATAGGCTTGGCAGTAGCTTGGCTGTTTCCCTGGCATAGCTGAAGTCTATGAGAAAAAGTAACTACTCATCATTAAGTGGTCCATGTGTTTGTCTGCCTATAAGGACAATAAAAAGTATCACTGTTAATGTTATGAATGTAAAAAATGTTAATAACTAATAAAGTTACTCATATTTTTTCAGGCAATGTGGTTTGTCAAGACCATATTTCAGCAGCATTAGCATTACTAGCTCATTCTCATGAAATCAAAGATGGTAATTTGTCAGCTGTGATTTCTGATAAAAATCATCATTGGAGGCAAGGTGTTCATCATCCTAAAAATGAAATGATTTTGATAAGATATGCTACTAATAGTGATAAAAAATTGACAAATAGGAGACAAGGCAGGCAAGTTAAAAATAGAATTGATTCAGCATTAAAAAATCCTTGGGGTGATTTGTGTAAATCGTGGGGTGTATATGATCATCAAGAAGTTTTTCAATACCAGCAATCTAGAAATGAGAAGGCAGATAACAGTGATGAAGAGGATAATTATGTAAATAGACCAGTTAAAAGTAGTAGATTAGCATCCAGGCTTGGAAAGAGAGTCTGTGAAACAAAAAGCTCTGTTGATTCTGAATATGACAATTCAGATTCAGAATGGAAAGCTAAATCAAAGGTACCGAGGATGAGGATGCATGCTGATGATGAAGAAAAAAAACAAGAAAAGAGTCGTCGTCTAATCAAATGTAGATTAGAAAGCATAAATGAATTTTCTCCATTATCTATACAAGTAGCAAATTCTAAGGGTAATTACATAAAAAGGGAAGCATCAAAACTATCAGATAAATTTAAGTATCATACATCAGAACCCAAATCAAGTGTTCAGTTACGGTTAGGTGAGAGGCTAGAGTACTCTAATGATAGTAATTCAAGTGATGAAGTTTCTGGAAATTTTGGATATAATTTTAGGAGTCAAGTGCAGAAAATTAACGATCAAACAAAAAGTGCAAGTAGCGTTTGGTCAAGATTAGACACAAATAACAGTCCTCAGAAGCACAGTGACTTGCGTAAGTTTATAACTTCAAAGAAGAAAAATGATGACCTCAGAGATAGAATAGGAAAATTAAAAAAGGAAAATTTACGTATTGAAATAGACAACTCTTCCTAACACACAATAAATTTAGTATGCAATAATTGCTATCTTCATATTAGATTGGTAAGAAGTACTGCTCTGCTCATACTCTATGAGTGGCCAACAAGTAAACACTAAAATAGAATGGAATTACCACCTGTGTCTATTAATAAAAATGTGATCTTATCAATACATGAACCCCTTTTCTGTTCTAAAATATAATTGTAAACAATAGGCCAAGGTACTGGTGTCCATTTGTTGGTTAACTGGAAGAGGCTGTGGAAGCTGCTGTCTTAATTTGCCACAGTTGCTTCATACTGGGTTAGATTGCGTCATGCAAGTCTTATGTGACTTGCATGACGCATGAATCTAATCCACTGCATCGGTGTAACAATTTATGTTTGCTGTGGTCACGAAGACCCATTCAATCTCCCTGTTCGGCGACAGCTCAGTTCACTCGTGTCTTGACAGTGCATCTTATAAGGCGACTATTTAGTTTGGTTCAACAGTCCCAGCAAATTTTCACCAAGAACGACGAAAAATGGTATGATGTGTAATTCGATCTCCATGTGCCTGCAGATTGTTAACATTGGAAGGAGAGACTGCAAAAAAAAAGAAAATAAATGATTCATTTAAATTTGGTAATTTTTTTTATTATCCATTTAAAGATGTACCTTTTTTGTTCAAATAGAAATATAATAGTAATTTTTTTTATAAAAACATGCTTTTTATACAGAAAATGGTCTTCAAAAGGAAACCAAAATCATTTATGTTAGGAAATGTATTTATTCTGAAAGTGACCAATCGGATGTGAGACTAGACTTCATTGTGCTTAATTCTGCCATTCCAAAAGGCGTCAAATTTCAGGGTTCTAAAATCTTGTCCAAACACTAAGAATTTTTTTATTACTACACGCTTGAACAAATTTAAGTTTTGAAGTCGTCGTGGCCTAACGGATAAGACGTCCGGTGCATTCGTGTTGAAGCGATGCATCGGTGTTCGAATCCCGCAGGCGGGTACCAATTTTTCTAATGAAATACGTACTCAACAAATGTTCACGATTGACTTCCACGGTGAAGGAATAACATCGTGTAATAAAAATGAAACCCGCAAAATTATAATTTGCGTAATTACTGGTGGTAGGACCTCTTGTGAGTCCGCGCGGGTGGGTACCACCACCCTGCCTATTTCTGCCGTGAAGCAGTAATGCGTTTCGGTTTGAAGGGTGGGGCAGCCGTTGTAACTATACATGAGACCTTAGAACTTGTATCTCAAGGTGGGTGGCGCATTTACGTTGTGGATGTCTATGGGCTCCAGTAACCACTTAACACCAGGTGGGCTGTGAGCTCGTCCACCGATCTAAGCAATAAAAAAAAAAAAAAAAAAATTAAATTGAAAAAAATTTCGGCACAAAACGGTTACCCAATTTTTCCCTTTGTTTTTTAAGGGAAGTGAGGAGCGAGGTTTTGTCAGTTTTTTTTAATAATGTTATGTTATGTATTGTGTGTATGTACGTGAATAAAATGAATATTCAAAACTGCACTACTCGCAAGAAGCCGACCCGATCCTGTGGATCGAATGGTAAACTGTCGACGTCGCCCTAAACACGTCATTAACGGTGCTTTTAGGTCCCTCAAGCACCGGTTCGGCGAGTAAATTAAAATTAACCCATAGACATAGCCCACTGAGTTTCTCGCCAGATCTTCTCAATGGGTCGCGTTTCTGTTCCGAAGGTAGATCCTGCGAAGCATTGCTCTTGCTCGGGCCAGTGTTAGCAACATCTCCGGTTTGTGTCCCGAGAGCTCACCTACACGCTAGGGTAAGTAACTGATATAGCGTCTCAAGGCTATCAGCATAGGTAGAAAAAAAAGCCGAATTCCACCCTGAAAATTAACTTTTAATGGCAGTATATTCTTGGCTGTGGTCGGGTATAAATTATTCCATATTTTTTGGATTATCTTGTTACATGGGTTTGTATAGTGGTCGACCTTTGGACGAAATTCTATTTTTCTAATCATTCTCCTTTGTTCATGAGTAGTAAAAAAATTGATGTTTGTAATAGTGGATAAGTTGAAATGTGGGATTAATAAATGAAATAAACAAAATAGGTAGATAACGAAGTTTATTTTTGTGCCTTTTGTGCACTTAGATTACCTACGTACCTAACTGGTGTCTTGAATCTGCGAGTATAATAATGTTAGTGTGTAAATTTGTTGATGTTAATTGAACGAATAATTTTAAAATAAATGAATAAATCATATGTTGGTATATTATTTGTAGTTTCTTTGAATTTACACTGTTACAATTTTAGTACTAAAAATCATAAAAATACGTACGTTATATATTTACGTTTAAAAGTAGAATTATAATACGGAATCATATTATGCTGAGAAACATTTGTCTAAATAATAAAAATTATGCAAATACAATTAAAAACTAGAGGCGATTACCCTAGTAACTTAACTGTATTTTTAACAATCAAGCTGTATAACAACGTTATAAATTTAGCAGTTTTCTAACAATAATAATATAATATATGATAATGGTGGTGGTATGGATGGTAGATGGTGGTGGTAGGTACATTTTTTTATACAGAAACTTACGATTAACACGAAAAAGATGTTTAGGCGAGTATAGTTTGGACCCACGGATCCTGGAATTCAACGATAAATGATGTCCAGGATTTCAACTAGTAGTCAAATGGTTCGCGGTAGTCAACTGGTATAGACCAGTTGACTACCGCGACAAAATTACTGAAATTTAGTGGTGCTTATATACCTAGTATAGTACAGTAAAAGATTCTTATTCCCGCTTCCTTCATTCGCGTTTTCACTATACGCGGATTACAAAAATGCGACCCAATTCCTATATTCGCGGATCTAAACGGTACCTACATCAGTGTGCTTAGTGCGGCTAAGTCCCCTAGCAAACGAAGGGAAGCTGTTCCAAGTCCATACAAATTGGAGTTAACTTTTGCGCAGTTAAAAAGCTCGCATTAAAGCACACAGTACCAACACATTAATAAAAAGGATTCTGTTTCCTTAATAAAATCTTTCTCGTGTTAGTTAAAATTAATTGTCTATCTATTCATAGGCATTAATTAGCCTATTATTGCATTTTAAACATCAGATTTTTTTTTGGGTTGTATGTTGACACTTTAATGTAGGCTGTGAATTAATTGACATCTGTTAAAGTAGAGTACAAACAAAGTGATATTATAGAAAATTATTCTAAAAGTGAATTTCGAGAATATTCGCCTAAATAAGGTCCATTGTTTAATTTTGTGGCCTGCGAAGATATCTTTTGTTTTAGGCAATAAATGGTAAGGACATCTACATACTATTATGAGAAGACTAGTATAAAAATATATTTTTAAATTTAATAACAAGTAAATAATTTATAATATAATTTTAATAATGCAGTTCACAGTTTAAGTAAGTCATTTATTGAGTCTGCACAGCAATAATAGATAACTAAGTTCTACCGAGTATTGCCTATTTTTCCAGATTAACGTTTCATATTTGATATGTTGTTTTTTTCCCTTCTACTGTAAGATTACAAACAAAAACAATAAAACAATAAATAGAGTGGCTACTCACAGCCCTCGGGCTGTCTTACAAACGTTGTCGCGAACTGTATTTTTAAAGTTTCTACATACAACAATCTGATTCGTTTAACAAATACAGAAATATAAAATTGCACTATTAAAATATTGCAGAAATGTCGACAAATTTTCGTATTTCTATAAATGAACTGCTTGTTTGTTGAAATAAATTATATAATTTTATTGGAAATTTTTAGCTGTTTATGTGATAATAAATGAAATCTCGAAGCTGATATCTAGAGTTTATCTTGTCAGTATATGAGTTAAATTACCTGTATATTTCAGTCATAATAAACTACTTAAAACAACGTATAGACTACACGAATCTTGTAACGAATTTCATACAACTGAGTGTTTCTTATTAATATCAATTGGTTATTTTGTATTAATTTATCAAAATTAATTGTTAAGTGAATTTAAAGGATACATGGGACATTGATGAGAAATATACATATTAAAAGATGTGATATCATTTCAACATATAATGCTTTGAAGTTAAATCTTTGTTTTTATTTAATCTCAAGTGCGAGCAGTTCTTTCGCTGATGTATGCACTGATTACCTTTGAAGGCACGGTCGCAATTAAATGGAGTACAGTATCTTCTGCAAAACTTTTTTTTAATGAGATACTTCGGAGCGTGTTTAAGGGAATTTCGACTTTTACAATACTACAATCCAATTGAAACTTTAACTTTACGTCGCAGGGACAGCGACGGCTTATATATTAAATATCTATTATTAGACTTAATGCCGCTCCTGGGCACCGGAAAAAAATCCGCCCCAATACTGGAATTCTACCTAAACTTATAGTTTATATATTTTTTTCAAAATTAAAATAACTAATTTATTGTAGAAACTTTAACATATGTTATATATTCCAAAAACATAAATAACTATTTGTTTTTTTTTCGAACAATGATAAATTTTACACTAAGGGGTGACGACACATAATGATATTATATTACATAAAAAAAAGAACTAATTAAATTTCTTTAATTCCAGAAAATGGAAAAATCGATAATTATTTTAAATGTCCAAGGAAATAAATTGATTAAATCATTATGATTATTAATTTTTACCAAAAGTGCCAAGTTATAATTCACAAATAATGGATGAATTGAATTTGCTGAATTATCAGTAAACAGAAAATGATTATAATAATTAATAGAATTAATCAATTATATTGAGCAATCTTGATAAGACTAAAAAAATACTTAATTTCAAAATTTTGCCGCCCTAAAAAATTTGCCGCCCCGGGCACTTGCCTCGATTGCCCCTATAGTCTAGTCAACAAGTTCAAAAACGTGTTAAATAGACATAAAGCTCCTAAAAATATGTACGATAGCTCATTGGATGCGGAATGATGTCTACAAAAATGTTTTTTAAGGGCTTATTAGCACATAAAAAATTGCGATTGTTATAAACAAAATAAGATTTAAAAAAAAAGGAATTTGGTTTTTCCTTAATTATTTCTAAAATAATGATATTTAAGGAATTTTGAAAAAAGATCCTGAAAGAGGAGGAAATTTCCAATAAAAAAGTCCCAACTCCCGGAATTCTATCTCTATTATTTATAAAAAAAAATTAACGCTGAAAATAGCGCTCCGCGAGGTCGTTACGGCATAGGCGCGCCGTCTAAAAAGCCGGTATATCACCTAAAATATTTTTTTTATAGTATTAAATAACAATTTAAAAATTTGAATAAATTATGGTGTAATCTAAACACTTGAACGAAAAAAACCTCGGTGAAAAAAAAATTTTATATCGATTTTAAAAAAAATTACACCATTGTTAATTAACTAACTTTTTTCCAATCTCTGTTTTTATAAATTACGGTATAAAAGTTACAATAATTCATCTATAAATTTTTCCCTTCGTGGAGCTCTTATCATTTAAGTACTTAATAAAGTTAAGCAAAAAAATTTTTTTAATCTTTATTATTTTGATAATTATAATTTTTTTTAATTTACAAAAAATTAAATTTCTAAAAAATGTTATGAAAAATAGTTTTTTTTCGTAATATCTTAATATTGCTGTTTTTGCATCTACCATAGGTATTAATTAACATTAAAAAAAAAAATTTACGCTATTTGTTAAGAAATTGTTTATAAACAGATACACTATTTTGGCATTTTTTTAAAAATTTTTTTTACCGTCTTATTGTATAGGTGAAATAAAGATTTAAAAAAAAAAAAATTCTTAAATAAATGTTTTAATTGTTTAAAATCGTTTTTTTCATATTTCAATTGTTTAAATAATTAGTTAAGAAATTAATTTTCCCTAAAAATCATCATTGACTCTTTTCAGCGGATTAACAAAGAAATACATTTTTTTATAAATAATTTCATTGTTTATTAACTTAACAATTTGTTATAAAAAAATAATATTAATCGTTATATTTTTTTTCGAAGACTACAAAAAATTACAAAAACAAACATACATAACAAAATATAGAAAAAAAATAATGTAATTTTTACACATTTTTAGATATTAAATGATAATGAAATTACAGCCGTTACATAATTTGTCAAGTTATAAATTGTTATAACTTTTAAACTATAAGAGATACGGTAAAGGACACTCAGGTCATTTTTATAAAGGATTTATTTATCTTTAAAATAAATTCAAAATCGGTCCTGTAACTATTGTTTATCAGTTGTTATAAGCATTTGATAAATAAATGAAAACTGATCGATAGCAGAATGTAAATGAGGTAAGTATAAATTAAAACTAGTATATTATTTAAACAAAATTATATATTTCTATGATTTATATGTAATTAGAAAGATATTTTATCATAGAACAAAAAAGTTTTTGGGTCCGTAGCTGTATCTATATTATTCATCAAATTATAAGCTATGAAATTTCAAAAAATATCAAAAAAATCTTAAATTTTTATAAACAAATGCTTATAACTGATAAACAATAGTTACAGGATCGATTTTGAATTTATTTTAAAGATAAATAAATCCTTTATAAAAATGACCTGAGTGTCCTTTACCGTATCTCTTATAGTTTAAAAGTTATAACAATTTATAGCTTGACAAATTATGTAACGGCTGTAATTTCATTATCATATAATATCTAAAAATGCTGTAAAAAATACAATTTTTTTTTTTCTATATTTTGTTATGTATGGTTGTTTTTGTAATTTTTTGTAGTCTTCGAAAAAAAATATAACGATTAATATTAATTTTTTATAACAAATTGTTAAGTTAATAAACAATGAAATTATTTATAAAAAAATGTATTTCTTTGTTAATCCGCTGAAAAGAGTCAATGATGATTTTTAAGAAAAAATAATTTCTTAACTAATTATTTAAATAATTGAAATATGAAAAAAACGATTTTAAACAATTAAAACATTTATTTAAGAATTTTTTTTTTTTAAATCTTTATTTCACCTATACAATAAGACGGTAAAAAAAAATTTTAAAAAAATCCCAAAATAGTGTATTTGTTTATAAACAATTTCTTAACAAATAGCGTAAATTTTTTTTTTTAAATGTTAATTAATACCTATGGTAGATGCAAAAACAGCAATATTAAGATATTACGCAAAAAAACTATTTGTCATAAAAAATTTTAGAAATTTATTTTTTTGTTAATTAAAAAAAAATATAATTATCAAAATAATAAAGATTAAAAAAATTTTTTTGCATTACTTTATTAAGTACTTTAATGATAAGAGCTCCACGAAGGGAAAAATTTATAGATGAATTATTGAAACTTTTATACCGTAATTTGTAAAAACAGAGATTGGAAAAAAGTTAGTTAATTAACAATGGTGTAAATTTCTGAAAAATCGATGTAAAATTTTTTTTTCATCGAGGTTTTTTTCGTTCAAGTGTTTAGATTACACCATAATTTATTCAAATTTTTAAATTGTTATTTAATACTATAAAAAAAATATTTTAGGTGATATACCGGCATTTTAGACGGCGCGCCTATGCCGTAACGACCTCGCGGAGCGCTATTTTCAGCGTTAATTTTTTTTTATAAATAATAGAGATAGAATTCCGGAAGTTGGGACTTTTTTATTGGAAATTTCCTCCTCTTTCAGGATCTTTTTTCAAAATTCCTTAAATATCATTATTTTAGAAATAATTAAGGAAAAACCAAATTCCTTTTTTTTTAAATCTTATTTTGTTTATAACAATCGCAATTTTTTATGTGCTAATAAGCCCTTAAAAAACATTTTTGTAGACATCATTCCGCATCCAATGAGCTATCGTACATATTTTTAGGAGCTTTATGTCTATTTAACACGTTTTTGAACTTGTTGACTAGACTACTAGTGTAAATCCACCACTGTAAATATCTATCTTTTTTAGTAAACCGTTAACACAAAGTTAGGTCGAGGTAAGGCCGTTGCTTGTGTTTAGTTGTTTACATTAAGTAACGCGACTATCAGAATACGCGCATTAGACCGATGCGTTTTAAAGTTCAATAACAATTGCGAGCTTCTGGGAACCATTTAAAATTATTGCAATTATAAGATTAGGTACTATAAATATATATTATGGTGTTAGTTAAATGTCTTTTGAAATTCGACTTGAATTAATTCACTTAATCAATGAGAAATAATAAGTATTACAACATACTACTGTTATTGTACAAATAATACTGGAATTATTGTGAACATGTTATTAATACTATGTTAGTTAAGTACAAAAGTAAGTAAATTTATACGTATTAGTATAACGGTATTCATTTTTTTGTTCTACACAAAATAAGAATTAAAAAAATTACGTTAATTTACACATGATATAAAATATATATTAACACAAAACAAAAGATTGTCAAACAACATTACTATTTGGTCACTAATATAATAAGACTCATTATATGTAGCTTTTGTATTATATCTGGTGTGTTACGGATAAATGAATTTATGTATTATTTTATGTATTTTACTATATACTAACGCTGGCACGAAAACGATATTGATTTATCCTAAATATATGTCAAATCATCTATACTCCATTTTTGTGCTTAAGTGATATAAGCATGAATGTGTCGATCTCCCTTCCTCAGTCACACAAGCAGTATTTAAAAAAAAAACATAATGTATAGTGGTAATGAAAAAAGTAGTTTGCTGAGTTTGTTTTTTACATTGAATGGAGTACTAGAGCCATGCATATTAAAGATCTAATTGACTTTTCATTTTATCAATAATAAAAAATATTTAGTGGAATGATTCAGTCTTACTTGCAAGTACTTTCAGTACCTTTCAAAGCAAAAAAAAAGTTAATATCAATCAATATCCGCGTAACTGCTATTTATTTAGATTTCTTACGTTCTTTTTCTTCTTTGTGTTCAGGCGAATCGTCCTTTTTCTTTGAAATTAATGTGTGTTTTGCTTTTTTGAATTGTTTTTTCATTTTATCCTTTACTTTGTTCTTCTTCGGAGCTGCAACCTCAACTGATTTGATTGAAGAACTGTTTGATTCGCTTTGTCTCTGAGCTGGAAATATACAACATAAAGAATTTTAACAGGAGTAACAGTAACTTTACTGTTACGTACGTACTGAGTAAAAGTAACGTTACTTTGTTTATTGCTATAACCTATCTTCAAATCAAGTGTAATTACAAATTTAGGATTCATTTGATGTTGAAAGATTGGAAGCCCTACCCAAATGGAGACCCAATGTTGGAGTGTTTGAGTGTCAATTGTATATTTAATATTTGTTAGGGCACCGCATACATAGATGTGTCTAAAGTAAAGTACTTAGACAAGTTTTAAAGTAGATGTCCGGCTTGAATTATAAATAGCTTACTGGATTCACCTGTATTAGTTTTATCTAGTCACATTCTGATTAGTTTTTTATGATCCATTATCACTCCATTGTAAAATGACATCTATAGCCATTAAAAAAAGGTCCTAAAGTTGTTTGCATTATACTGATGCACATAGCATTTCAAACTATGTTTTTCAGCCTTATTGACACTTTTCTACAATATAAATAGTTAAAAAAAAAAAAATATATTTGATATCCTGTTCAGAATAATAGACCGAAGTAATAAAATTATTGTCATGTATTGTATTGCATTGTATTGTCGTCGGTCCTTGATACGTATGCAATTTTTTCAAGCTATTCGGACGGTATGAAGTTTTTTTCCTTTTTATTGCCCTTATAGGCAGCCGAGCATACGGCCCACCTGATGGTGAGTGGTCACCGTTGCCAATGGACTTCAGCAATGCCAGGGGCAGAGCCAAGCCTCTGTCTGCCGTTAAGTACTCTCCACAGTCATCGTTTGAAGAAGAATACGTCATAGCGCGCGGGAAACACCGTGGAGGCGAGCTCATTTAAAAGCTGGATGGTACGTGGCAAAAAAATATCTCCGGAAACGCACTGTGGATAAACGCAGTGGCTCCACGTAGTACGGATGAACTCTACTCCGGTGGAGGGCGGTGCGATGGTACAAAACGAGATGATGGGATCATCTCAAACAATTCCTCCCCATGGAGCATGCGGTATAAAATACAGAGAGAGGCGATGTCCCTCTGCAGACCCACAGGTTCCAAACGATCCGTAAGAATCGAGTTTCAGTTAGTGAGAATTAGTATAAAATATTCCTTTACATAGAGAGATAGATACAGCTCATGCTAATGAAAGTGCGTTGAAATGTGTATGACTATGTTGCGTTGTGGTGAATGTGAGTGGACTGTATTTATTAGTTTGATATCTTTATTAGTCCATAGGTGACAAATGAAAGAGAATATATGAAATATGAAATCGATGTGTGGCTGGAATTGAAAAGGGAAAAGTGTCACAGCGGACGTAGTAGTTTTATTTTTCCAAATGGAAAGGCAAAGATATCACACCATACAGGCTAATCTTTTATATATTTTTTTATGAAATATGATATTATGAAATGAATTGAAGCTGATTAATATGAAACATGGCATGGCATGAAATGAAATGAATTGAAATGAGATGAGATGATATGGGATATTTTTATGAAAAATGATAATATGGAGTGAAATGAAATGAAGAATTTGAGACATTAATCAACTGGGATGAAATTAAATGAGATGAGATGAAATGAGATAAGATGAATTTATAATTTTCGTAATTACTGGTGGTAGAACCTCTTGTGAGTCCGCACGGGTAGGTACCACCGCCCCGCTTATTTCTGCCGTGAAGCAGTAATGCGTTTCAGTTTGAAGGGTGGGGCAGCCGTTGTGACTATACTGAGACCTTAGAACTTATATCTCAAGGTGTGTGGCGCATTTACGTAATAGATTTCTATGGGCTCCAGTAACCACTTAACACCAGGTGGGCTGTGAGCTCGTCCACACGTCTAAGCAATAAAATAAAAAATAAATATGGGATGAAATATAATCTCAGTAAAATGGTGGTCATTTACTGAGATCTTTTCAGGGGACTTTTTGGAGGATCCCGAGAAGTTACGTCCAACGGCTTTGTTTCATTTTTGCACATTGTGCACTTTCACAGATACTAAACAGTTAATAAACCACCGTTATTACACATTTAAACCTGAAGAAACATTAAATAGAAAAAATAAAACAAATCGCACAACTTCACACGTCGCGTTCCCGCCAAAAAGTCCTCATAGCGGACGTCGCTCGTTGACACTGTTGACGTTCCGAATTCAAACAGATTACGATACTAGCTGGTGCGGGTTCACGAGGCTATCGCACGAGTGTCAGGTTGGAGGGAGGGAGGGGGTGGGGGTTACCTCGTTTACTGGCGATGGACGCTGCGATGGCGAGGTCCTCCTGCTGCTCGCGGCGCCGCTCCGCGTCCAGCTGCTGCACCAGCTCGTCGCGCAGACGTACTATCTCCACGAGCCGCGTGACCAGCTCCTCTTCCCGCGCCTGTTTATTTAGCTGTTATTTTATACCAATACTTGAAGAAAAAAAAACAATTTTGGTATATTGACTTTTAAAAACTATGTTTAAAAAAATGTTAACCGATTTAAGCAACATTTACTGTGTGTTATTAATAATAATAGCATTAATTTCACACCGAAGCAAGTGTATTTGCGCGACGAAGGGGTCTTGTGTTCCGATTCCAAAGGTCATTCGATCTCATGTCTCAAGAGTTGGCAGCATTCGCATTGTGATTGTTGGTTCCTTTAACCACTTAATGACGGATGGCCTGGATCAACCTTCTATTTAATAAAAAATAAACTAGCGCTGAATTAACTCCAGTAACTGAATTACCTTATCCGCGTCAATACGGTTGACCGCTGGACGCGATTGGATTATTCTAATCTCGTGCTCGATATCTGCTTGCTCCTGTTCTAGACGTTGTTGTCGACGGCTGGAAAATAATAATAGTAGAAATATATATTTATAAAATTAAGTTTATAGTATACAAATGTATCTGTTCTTTTGTTCGTTCAATCATTATTAATAAATTATGCTATTTTGTTGAATTTTTTTGTAATTATAATAATTAATTATTGTATTAAGAATAAAAAGATATTTTATAAAGATCTGAATCGCACTAAGGACATTTTCGAGATGCATTTTTCATTCCTCAAGTGTTATCGAAATCAATAGTTCCACCACAATTATTTCCAACATACCTGGTATACATATATTTTTAAATAGCCTTATTTAGCAGACGGAAATGCAGTTTACCTAATGGAACTTGTTGACTGTCGCCGATTGATACTGGCAATACTGCCTACTATAAAAGACTGATATCACACATAAGTACAAACAGATAAAGGTTTTTAACGTACATATACATAAGTTCCGTTTGTTTCCTGAACAGATCGTTCTTCTCGTTGACAAGTTCGCAGAGTTGTATCACAAGATCTTCGACCTCTTCTTGCGGCACAGAGGATGGCTCGTCGCCTGTCAAAAAATATATTACTTTGAGTTTATATTAAATACTTTGTTGAAAATATTTAAATAATTAACAAAATCGAACATTTTAATGAAATTTACAAAATTTAAATCAATCGGGAATTCAGTTTAGGTTATATTTTGAAGAATTTACAAGTAACAAAGATATTAAATATTGAAGAAGATTATATTAAAGTTTGAGGTAATTGAAAAAAATTTAAGTAAACCATAGCTTTCCAAAGAAAAGATAGTATAGGTGCATATTTATACAGGGAGAGATTTTCGAATACAAGCGGCGAGATGTCGTGTCACTCTCGGCCGCCCGTCGAGAAGCTCCGCGTGTGCACAACAACCTCAAGAGACCCGTGCAATCAGGAAATATGAATATGTGCATTTGTACTGTGTACCCTCACACTTATCCCGTATCATCTTCTCGATGAGTACCCCCTGCCGCTCCAGCCCGAGCTGCTGCGTTTCCAGGAGATCGAGCTGCACTTGCAACTCTTCTGGGGACATCTGAAGTTTCACTTCGCGTCGTTCCGGCAGCGGGAGGCCCGGCGCTGGGCCCTTAGTTCGTCGCCCAACTGTACGAGATAATATTCACGATTAGTTTTTATAAGTAAGTTTGGTCCCCTATTCATTCAGCAACATACAACATTCAGTTTGGCAGAGTTATTAGTTTTTGCTTCTTGTTATGCTGTTCTTGCTATGAGGCTAAGGGACGTTATGATATTATTATTATTTTTCGCCAGAACTGAGTGACTTAAGTTAATTTTTATTAAACAAATTCATAAGCGTAATATTTTTTTGTAGACGTAACACGGATGTAAAGAGCCTGTAACACCTATTAATATTAAAAAAAAATATACACAAGGTAAATTAATACCTAAACTAGAGTTGTTACTTCCGAGACCGGATGTATCGACGCCTTTTTCAAGAGAGCCCGCACATTCGGACAGCGTTGATATGCTGTCAGGAGGAGTTGGTGCCGTTATGTTCTTCCTTAGCTGCACTGGAGTGCTTTTTCCGTACATCTGTAAGTCGAAGATAAGAAAACTGTGACTTAATGAACGAACTTCTTTCACTGGTGGTAGGACCTCTTATGAGTCCACACGGGTAGGTACCAACACCCCGCCTATTTCTGCCTTGAAGCAGTAATGCGTTTCGGTTCGAAGGGTGGGGCAGCCGTTGTAACTATACTGAGACCTTAGCACTTATATCTCAAGGTGGGTGGCGCATTTACATTGTAGATGTCTATGGGCTCCAGCAACCACTTAATACCAGGTGGGTTGTGAGCTCGACCACCCATCTAAGTAATAAACAAAAAAAAACAAAAATTACCTCCCTCATCGTGACTTGTGCAAACATTTTTTAACACTCATAGGTGAACATTTATTATAGTTAGTAGTAAGTACTAAAGGAGATTAAAGTGCAAACCACAACTGCACAAAGCTTCACCCGAGTCGGCTAAACGATGCGAAAACGCAGAACAAAACGAACAATTACGTAATTTTTACATAGCTGTACATAAGAATGTTGTATTTAATAAATCAAAACGGGCAATAAATAAAGGACAGTGAAAAACATTTTTGTTTAGTTTAATAATATAATACATTTGAGTGCTCATAAGAAACTCTCAATTCAAATTCTAGTTTAAGATGTGCATTTCAATAAAGATTATTTTGAATGCTATAAATAAACGCTACCAGTGATTTTTAAAACTGCCAAAACACTTTTTTTCTTTATGTTCTTTATTTATTTAAATGATAATAATTTAAGATTTTTCGACAGGTTTATTGGGCTGGCAATACTTACGTGACTCGAGTTAGCAGTAGAATTGTAAGAACTGTGCGATGATAGGCTGGCAACATCTTCCATTGACGTGCCCGGCTGTTGCGGCTCTGAAACCAGTACCACAGGGGGCGGAGGGGCCTTCTGTTTCTTACGTCGAGGCGCGCTCGACGGCAGGTTCGGCGTGCTCGTCGCCATAGAAGAGTTGTACATCTTTGAGCTGTTTAATGTAATTTTGTTTTTTTTTTATTGCTTAGATGGGTGCACGAGTTCACATCCCACCTGGTGTTAAGTGGTTACTGGAGCCCATAGACATCTACAACGTAAATGCGCCACCCACCTTGAGACATTAGTTCTAAGGTCTCAGGTATAGTTACAACGGCTGCCCCACCCTTCAAACCGAAACGCATTACTGCTTCACGGCAGAAATAAGCAGGGTGGTGGTACCTACCCGCGCGGACTCTCAAGAGGTCCTACCACCAGTAAAATGAATTCCAAAAAATGATTTTCACTATTGCAGTAGATTCAAGAGCTAAGAATAATATATTGAGTTTATAACACAAATTTTTCTTTAACAAAAATTTCAACGATATTTGACGTTGTTTTATTTCTTTTAGATAAAAGTACACTTATTGCGGCATAACTATAATAGTTAGACATATGCTGTCGCGACACTTTTTGTAAATAATAATGTGTTCTACAAAGTCGTAGTACATTATTTTATTCTATCATCAATAGTTTTCGCAGGGTACGCGATGTAAAGAATATTTTAGGTAATTTTTTTACAGCTTGGGTTACATTATTGGAGTTTTAGTAAGGATCCCTAACTTTTTTCAAAAAAATATTATAGCCTATGTCACTCGGAAATAGTGTAGCTTCCAAACAGTGAAAGAATTTTTCAAATGGGTTCAGTAGTTTCGGAGCCTATTCATATAATACAGGGTGGCCCATAAGTCCTTTGAAAAGTAAAATTTGAATAAAACGAACAGGGCGCGCGTGAGCGGTGCAGGGGAAGCGGGGGGAGTAACTTCGGTTTCTGGGAATTTAGTCGCGATGGAGCGTTTTACCGGAGCGGACCGTGCGTTTTGTGTGCGCGAGTTTTATAAAAACGACAATTCGGCAACCGTTGTGCGGCGTAAATTTCGAGAACACAAAGGTTTACACAACTTTGACGACACTCCAACTCTTCAAACGATTAAGAACTGGGTTGCTAAGTTCGAGGAGACCGGCTCGACGTTAGATAAACCGCGGTTGGGTCGCCCAAGGACGTCACGTACGGAACAAAACATAGACACAGTGACACAGTCTATTCGCGAAAATCCGACACAGTCAACTCGTAAGCGCGCCAGAGCATTAAACGTATCCAGGACATCGTTACAACGGATTTTGAAGAAAGATTTACATATGCACCCTTACAAAATTCAGTTGGTTCAAGAATTAAAGGAAACTGACGGTATTCAAAGACAAAATTATGCGAATGAAATGTTGAATCGGTTTACTTCCTTCAATAACATAATGTTCTCTGACGAGGCTCATTTCCATCTTAACGGGCATGTTAGTAAACAAAATTGCCGCTATTGGAGCCCCATCAATCCAAAACTTAAGCATCAGAAGCCCTTACATAGTCCGAAAGTGACTGTTTGGGCCGCTATGTCAGCCCATGGTATCCTAGGGCCTTACTTCTTTGAGGATGGCAGAGGGCGCGCAGTTACTGTTACGTCGGAGCGATATGTGGCTATGATCGAAGAGTTTTTCATACCAGAATTGCAAAACTTTTCAGGCTTTAATGCCAGGACGTGGTTTCAACAGGATGGGGCCACTTCTCACACCTCTAACACTGCTATGCCCGTTATCCGTCAACTTTTTCCTGGCAAAGTTATCTCTAAGAGAGGAGACATTTCCTGGCCTCCACGTAGTCCAGATCTGACCCCGATGGATTTTTTTTTGTGGGGCTACCTTAAGGCTAAAGTATACGATACAAACCCGCGGTCAATTGAGGCTCTAAAAGAAAACATCCGCAGAGAAATGACAAGCATTTCAGCAGTGACGTGCCGCGCAGTCATCGACAATTTTAGACGTCGTTTGCAAGAGTGCCGTGATCGCAACGGATTACATTTAGGAGATGTTATTTTCAAA
The DNA here is from genome assembly GCF_030269925.1 of Bombyx mori. Lineage (NCBI taxonomy): Eukaryota > Metazoa > Arthropoda > Insecta > Lepidoptera > Bombycidae > Bombyx > Bombyx mori. Next base: position 7,655,668 of record NC_085116.1, on the reverse strand, counting down.
AAATAATTCCCGCTTTTTAAGCTTTTTATGTAAATAAAAATTTAATTCATAATGTAATTAGTTTTATTTTAATAAATTTTTTTTCATATCAAAGGACTTATGGGCCACCCTGTACAAACAAACAAACAAATCTTTCCTTTTTACAATATTAGTATAGAAGTATAGATTACCTTAAGTCGTCAATTTCATCGTCTGTGGAAGGTTCTTCTCCGTCGGACCAAAATGGATTGACGGCTATGAGACGTTTTCTGTAAAATTAATGTTAGTAAATTCACACGGAGAGTTCACCGTTCCTGACCGTTCAAAAATGTTTGAGATTTAAATTTTATATTTCTTTTAATTTATATTTGACTTTTCCATGAAGCTAACTACTAGGGAATTTAGTGCAGTGGTTTCCCGTTGCCTTCTGCACCAGACCTTTTTGAGATTATTTAGATCTCAAGGCTGCTGAGGCCTCTTCCAACCAGTTTCCTGATCAGGAGTATATCAGGTTAACCGTATATACATATATAAAAAAAATATCTTTTAATATTCTTTTGATACAGTATTCGTTCAATTATTTCAATAAATTATGGGGGGAAATTGAAGTTGGTCATCCATAATGAAATGCAACTAACGAGAAATTATTTATGTATTGAGATAGACATACAATAAAATTAAGGTAGGCAAAAAAATGATAGCGTGTTTTTCGCGTCACACACTGCCTTGTCTACACAATCCAAGTTGAATAACAAATGACAGTTAGTGCCGATTAGTGAACAACAATTTGTTTTTCCTGGTGTCTCTGAAAACGTTATGGTGAAACGGACAAGAAGTCATATCCTGTTGCACCATGACAGCGTCATTGTATAATGCGAATAATACGGTCGGTTTTGGGTTCTGAAGACATGTATCAATTTTGACATTTAATAAATTATTAATTACTAGCTGACCCGGCAGACTTCGTAGTGCCTCAATCTATAAATAAAAGACCTAAGCTTTTGTATAAAATAAACATAAAACAAACAAAAGGAACCCGTCCGACGGGAGACACATCAAAGGAAAAACAAAATTGTTATTTTTATTTAATTCCGAGCAATTTCATATATATTTAAACCTTCTCTGGATTTCCACAAATAATTCAAGACCAAAATTAGCCAAATCGGTCCAGTCGTTCTCGAGTTTTAGCGAGACTAACGAACAGCAGTTCATTTTTATATATATAGATAATTGTACTAAAGTACATATTTGCATAGTTGGGCGAAAGTGTTCAAGGCCCGTCTGAAGTAAAGCGACTGATGCTACCCATCTTGAGACATGAGGTCGAAGTCACACTTGTAATGTGTAAAGGTTCTCCGTTTGCTGAGTGCGAGTATTTTAACGTTCTCGATAGCGTAAAAGTTAATTCAAAATTGTATAGAGGTGGAACGTTTGCCGCTAGGGGCGCTGCTCTAACTGCATAAAATTTTGAGTTAATCTTTACGCTATCGAGAACGTTAAAAAACTCGCACCAAGCACACAGAACTGTTAAAACGGAACGCACGTCTGCTTCGCATGAAAAACAAGCAGAGGAGTGTATGCTTATCATCAGTAAAATTAATTTTAATGACAAATTTATTTTTATTTGTTGATGGGAATTTATTTATTTCCTAATTTGAAACGTTTTTAAAGTTTTCAAAGTTTGTAGTTTTATTTAATGTAGTTTTTTTTCAATGTTTTTTTTATTCACTTTTCTTTTTTATTTGATGAATTATAACAAGTTTTCAAAGTAAAGACTTTGTTCACGGATATAAGTTTCGCATTGTTTTTAAGAACGCGAAGATAAGTCTCAACAATTTGGGCTTGTAATTAATGTGTTCTAGAAAATATGATGATAAAAGACTGTGCTTACACTGGTAGTGTTTCAGGTTGCTTTGAAATCGGTGGTATTGGTGGTAGTTCCTCGTTTTCATCGTCGCTGCTGCCGAAAGGATTAGTGCTCACTGTCTTGGAAGGATTTTGGGAGACCTGAACCTATACAACATTTAGCAAATATTAGAATATTTCGTGTATTAGTAGTATGTTTATTTCTATTCTGCATTACAGAGTTCATTTCAAAACACAAATTACTTGAGAAAAAATGAGAAATCACATATATTTTATAAATTACTTCTAAAAAAACAAATATCTTTTGATAATGTTAAACGTATAATAGTTTTAGAGGACATAAGTTGGGTCATTGTAAAGTGTATTTAGGACACAGGCACTGTAAACCCTATAAATAAAGATACTTTGATTTTTGAATGGAATATTTGTATTTACCTCATCATCATCATCCGAAAATGGGTTCAAATGATCAGGATACTCTTCGTTCTCTTGAGGTGTAACAGTTGGTGCGCCTTTTGGTTTTGATATCTTTTTAAAATCTTGACCCATTTGCTTTTTACGTCGCGGCGGTACATTTATTTTGATTTCTGGTTCTAATACGATAGGCTCTTCAGAAATCGGTTCAGTGCTACTTAGTGTAACGTTAACACTGTTCGCTAGTCTGCTATCGTCCGTTATATTGTTATAATCATTGACTATTAATGGTTCACTGTTTTCTAGGACAACATCTTTGTTGAAACTTTTTACATCAATACTCACATCTTCTTGCAACTTGTGTTCAGATTTAGGTAAAGTTTTCTCTTCAACAGTTGATTCATTGCAGCTACCGTCAGAAAGTTGTGTTTGTAAGAAATTGAATTTTTTAACATTACTTTTGTATACTACGTCTGGTAAATTATTAATTGGTTTATTACTACTCTCTGTTCTATCAAGAACAGTTTTTGGGTCATGCTCATTCAGTATTTCAGTTTTTACTTCTATATTTATCTGAGTGGAATTTTCTTTTAAAATATTATTCATCCTGTTATCTATGGGGACATCTTTTTCTATATTTTTTTCGAACATACTTATTTTGTCTGTAAACACATAAAATTTTCATTATAATAATAGTTGTATGCAATTTAATAATTTCTGCGTTCTTCAATTTAATTGTTGATTCTTGAAACTCCATGAGTATTATTTATCATTTTGAGTACTGTCAAATTAAATGGAAAAGATATTCTTACGTTTTTCACAGTAAATACAAAACAAAAAGCAATCCAGAAAAACTTAGAAATATACAGGAAAGAGCAAGAATTCAACACACGGAAAATACATACATTACACATACGTTTAAAAGTAATACCAAAATATTTTCAAGTATTTTTTTTATTTGCAAGTAATCGCCCGGTAGTGACATCTTCTTTTTACTATTTTGGCGTACCAGAATTTCTTAGGGACAAACTTATATTGTCAAGTTTCCGTTTTCTAATAAATTATTCAACTTTTTTATAATTATTTAGTTTTTCAAGACAATGTTTTTTATTTTTTTTAACCTATGCTGTTAGCCTTGAGAGGATATTTCAGCTTCACCCTAACGTGTGTAGGTGAGCTCACGGGGCTCAAACCGGAGTGTTGCTAACACTGACCCTAGCAAGAGCAGTGCTTCGCAGAATCTACCACCGGATCGGAAACGCGACCCACTGAGAGGATCCGGCGAGAAACTCTGTGTCTATGAGTTAATTCGCTCGTCGAGCTCTTCGTCGCAAGCGACGGGTTCGACGAGGACAGTGACCGGTGCTTGTGGTGCCTAAAAGCACTGTTAATGGATCAGGAGGATCCGTAATGACGTGCTTTGGGCGAAGTCGACGACGATACTCGATCCTGTCGACCATTCGGTCTACAGGATCAAGTATGTAGTTTCCAGCGGCCACGACAAGAGGGTTCTCATGTCGTGCCGCCTTTTCAAAGTGGCGCAGCGATGCCGACTGTAGATACTTATTGACAGAGTCGAGCTCTAGGTCATCGTGGAGATCCACGTTCCTCAGGGACCATGGTGCTCCGACGGCTATCTTGCAGAATTGGGATTGAATAATCTGAAGGAGCTTCAAGTTGGTACGGACCGGGTGAGCGAACACTATGCTTGCATACGTCATGTCGGGGAGTATGCAAGTTTTGTAGAGAGTTACCTTATTACGGAGGGACAGTTTGCTTCGTTTGCAAAGCATAGGGTACAGACGTCCTAATATGTAGGCGGCACGGTCGCGTAACGTTTTGATATGGGGACGGAATGTCATCCCTCTGTCGAGGTTGACGCCTAGGTATTTGACTTTCGAGGTCCGCGGTGTGGGCTGGCCAAAGAGAGTGATGGGGTTAACGGCGGAGGTGTTTGCGCGCCTATTAGGGAGTGGGATGCTCGAAGTGGTATTTCAAGACAACACGTTTTTTCACTACATCTTTTAAGGCAGGGGTTACTCATTGATTTAATTTGATTGAATCATTAAAATAAAATGTAACTTTATATTTCTTAAGAATAATTTATATCAATTAATAAAGTTCTATGATAAGGAAGTAACGCTAGTGTCCCCTTTCTGCAAAGTGAGTTTAAAATAAATGTTAACAATCCTGTTATTATTCTAAAGTTGTAAGTTATTTTATGTCTCATGAAATTTTGCTTGTATTTCTGTTTGATCTAGATCTTGATTATTATTAGTTTATGTAATGTTAAAATTTGTAAATATGTGGATGCTCAGAGATAGAAAAGAAGCATGTTACTGTTGATTTCTTTTCTGTTTTGGTAGAGATTGGAAATTTTTCGTAAACAGAAAGTAATTTTAGCAGAGAGGTCAAAACTTGGACTACTAGGAAAATATATTTCCATTTTATTATGGCAATGAATTGTGAATATTTACACCAAATGCAATGTTAGTACTTGACTGTTAAACATACAGTCATAGACATCTTTACAGCATTTCCCTCCTCATATACCACATCCTGAATTGTAATCATAAGCAGCGTCTGACCTTTTGAGATGGCTTGATATTATCCAATGTAAAAGGAGGCCAGATATTTTTAGATGTAAAAAGAACAACTCCATAGAGGACAGTAGTTATTCAGTTTACTTTACGTCAGATTGGCAATTAGATTTTCAGCCATCCTACTACACCCTAATTATTAATACAATATTTCATCAATAACTCACCCAGAACAGACTGTGGTCGTTTGTTTTCCCTGAAACTAATTTTATCTTCACACAAATTATCTTTTGGTTTTGGCTCATCTAAAACATCAGTGAATGCCAACATGCCCATTAGATTTTGATCATTGTTGTTGTTCAAAAGTTTAGATAGAGTTTTATCATTTTTACAACTATCACAGGTAAAATCAGATCCTTCAACTGTTTCATAACTCTTAGGATTCAGGTGTCCTGAGCATTTTGAACAACGGAAACATCTTCTGTGGTAGAGTTTATGGGCTACCATCAGACGTTGAGCTAAATAAACAGGTAAGCCACATGAAGTGCATTTATCAAGACCGGTCTTGCCAAATCTTACTGGTGTCTAGAAAGAAGTATTAACAAAAAATTAAAGAGTAGAAATACAAAGTGCAGAAAAAAGTAAAGAAGCAAACATTCACAAATAGCTGTGTTCAGAAGGGCTGGTTTACTTTTATTAAACTTACAGGTGGTTCTGTTGTTTTTGTAGGTAAAGCTTTCGATTCATTTTCTGACACCTTAGTGTTCACTGAAAGTAAGAAGTGTTTTAGTAAAATCAAGAAGGAAAAATGTAATATTGAGTAAAGTATTTGTTTAAATAATATTTTATTATTGGATTAATTTAAATATAAATATAGTTTAAGTATAGAATAAATGATTCTATGTAACTAATGTAGTGTAACTAACTGGGAATGACAAATATTTCCTCCTGTATTTGTTTAATGTACTCAATATTGAATAAATGAATTTCTTTTCGAGCATTTACCTGTATGACTGAGGCGTTGGTAGAATTGGGATAAATAAGTCAAAATTGATAATCTGTCCGGAACGTCATTATCTACCATGTCTTCAGGGTCCAATAATGCAGGTATTCCAAGGTATTTTTCAGCTATGTTAAATGCTAGTTGATTGTTTTCATAAATATTTTCAGGTTTTAATTTCGACATATCACTGGATTTAGAGAAAGCAGAATACATGAGAAATTTGGTTTAATTAGTTTCTTTTAAAGCATTTAGTTGTTTACTTACATCAAATCTGGCCTAAAATGATGAACTAAAGCACAAAATGCCATTCCATTTCTCCAAGATGTTGTCATATTTTCTATGTGTATATCCGGACAATCTTTAATTAAACGCTTACACCACAACTCCAGAGCTTTTGTGCCTTTTCTTTCCGACATGATTCATTAATTTTTTTAACTTTCTTATATTATTATTTATTTATTAATATTGTATCTTACATTTATATTCGCATAAGTTTTACAGATTTTAAGCATTTTTTTATTAATGAAATTGAGAAAAGTTTAATATTATTTCAACCATTGTATTTTTTATAAAACTTTAAAATTGTAGTTTGCGCTTTGCTGTTTGGTTGGTTAGTTGGCACTTGGCATTCCGAAATCCATTCAATTTGTTGATACTTGATAAAGAGTATTATCTATGCTGTTGATTCTTATTTATTGACATGTAGTCTATGGTTTTAACTTTTGACGGGAGCGCGACAAGCAGAATGAGTTAATCGTCTATGTAGGTACCGTAGTGTTTCTAGTTCATGGTGTAATAAAATAGCTTAAATTGTTTACCATTTAGCATCTATGAAAGTGCGCAAATGCGGGATAATGGAACAAAATCATAGCTTGTCATGTTCTTTCAGATTTTAATTGACTCACAAGAAACTTGACTTGTCTGATGGACGAATAATTTTTTTCGGTTCTCGTTTTCTACCTATTCGCTGATAACATAAGGAGCTATTCCAGCTACACGCGGCCGGGAGTACGAATCAAACAAAAAATCTACGATACGCACTTTTTGCGGGAACACGAGCAGCGAAGTTCTGTGAATTGTTATATTTTGTTGAGTAATTTGGTGTTTCTGCAGGTTTGAACGTGTAATAATGGTGACTAATTAACCGCTTAGAATCTGTGGAACTTCACAAAATTGGAAAAAATATATAAAGGGGCTGGACGTAGCTATTCAGGTTCCTGCAAAAAATTCACTAAAGTTGTTTTTTTATGAAGGAAGGAGGCCTTTCCAGTTTACCAGGACAGGGGAGGCGAACAAAGGCTCAGCCAGGAGGGGTGGGATTTGCTAACAGCTGCCCGAGTGCGTTCGTCAGATTTAACAGCTCAAGGGCAGCAGCTTCGCGAATGCATCTACTACCGCGACCAAACTCAACGGGCTGATGTATGGATTAGGTTGCACGTTGAACTCTGCCGAGTTCGATAAATACGGTTACCAGAGTCCATAAGCTTGCTCTTAGTGCTAGAGCTGAAGGCGGTTAATGCAAGAGTTATTACTTCTGATGGATCCATAAGGATGTGTTTAGGGCGTCGACGATGGCTGGCTCCTGCGTGGGCAGGATTTGGGGAGTATTCAACGGTGGCAACGATAAGGCCATTATCATGGCGCATAGACGAATGAAGTACCGTTTCTGTCGCGAAGTACCGTTCCGACGCTGACTTAATCCACTGAAGTCTCAATCATAGATAGTACACCTAATATGTTTCAGTTTTAGGAGTTATTTTGATACTGGTCAATAATGGTTCAGGGCGTTATCGGAAATGAAATAATTAAATAACATAACTGGTTATTTGGAGAGTTTATTCGCGACTGAACTTAAAAAGTAAAAAGCAACGGAGCTTGCGGGCGCAGCCGCATGTTATGACTACGAACAATTTTGTTTACATAACAAACTGTGTCCCTACACAGTAAACAACCACCATTTTATTGAGACTTTATTTCATCTCATCACATCTCGTTTCATTTCAGTTCATACCAATCGATTATAGTCTCACATAAATCAAATTCAACTCAATTTGCTTCATACCATTTTTCATTTTTTTTTTATGTATTTTATAATTGAAGATTTTTATAATCTCGACATTGGCTATGAATGGTATCTTATGAAGCCAACTTTTACACCGGTCACTCACATGCGCACGAATACGCAAACCCGCAAGTGTAGAACGACATTTGCAAATGATTATGCAGTTTTCGCTGCATTCGTGGTTTTCCAAGCTGTGTCGGTTTTTTAACAGACATCAAAGCGCGCGAACCTCGAACCTTCGCGTAGTCTCCCACACATTCGCTTGCCCAGTTGCGCCGACGATTGCGAAGGTAATGGATGTATCGCCATTTTCATAGTTCGTTTAAGAATTCAAAACTCTTTTTCTCTTCAATGTTCTATTGACGAATTAAAAAGGAGGAGAAATTCGTGAGACATTCGTAAACAAGTGTGGGAGGAAGCGCAAACGGGTTCGCAAATTGAGTACCGAACCCATTTGCACAGCCGCTAGGTTTGCGAATGAATTTTTGACGGCCCTTCACATGCGCGCAAACATTCGTACAATGTAAGAATATTTGCGCGAATGTCTGTGGCCGACATTATGTTTAAAAAAAGAATTTATGGTACAGGTATGTAAATATTATAATAGTATTTTTTTTATTGATCAAAAGGCAATGCGGTATGCGGTATAGAACTGAAAATGTATGTAAATGCGATAACGAACTGAATAGATTATCTATTGGGGATGTGATTGTTACTCCTACAAACTAAAACGGTCGGTGAGATAACTCTTAAGTTACACGAATAGTCTATATACCTCCGTCCAAATGTCCGCCTACTTAGATTCAGGGCTTGGGTTGATCTAGTTCGCGTTGCAAACCCAGTGCACGCCCAGCACTCAATCCGTGGACCCTGTTCATGTAGAATTAGTAGACAGTGAAGTAGAACGCAGAGCCTCCTTGCCACCCTCGGGTGCGTTACCACCCGTCACCCCGATGGAAGTTTAAGACTTGATCAAAGACCTATGTCCTCGCAAGGCTCCCGGTTCCGACGGTATATCTAACCGCGTTAATAAACTTTACGCGTCCAACTCATCGTGATGTTGGCATCTATTTTCAATGCCACTATGGCAAACTGTATCTTTCCCGCGGTGTGGTAAGAAGCAGACGTTATCGGCATACATAAACCCGGTAAACCAAAAAATCATCCGACGAGCTACCGCCCGATTAGCCTCCTCATATCTCTAGGCAAATTGTATGAGCGTCTGCTCTACAAACGCCTCAGAGACTTCGTCTCATCCAAGGGCATTCTCTTCGATGAACAATTCAGATTCCGTACAAATCATTCATGCGTTCAATAGGTGCACCGCCTCACGGAGCACATTCTTGTGGGGGTTATTCGACCAAAACCGTTATAAACAGGAGCTCTCTTCTTCGACGTCGCAAAAGCGTTCGACAAAGTCTGGCACAACGGTTTGATTTTCAAACTATTCAGCATGGGCGTGCCGGACAGTCTCGTGCTCATCATACGGGACTTCTTGTCGAACCGCTCTTTTCGATATCGAGTCGAGGGAACCCGCTCCTCCCCGCGACCTCTCACAGCTGGATTCCCGCAAGGCTTTGTCCTCTCACCCCTCCTATTTAGCTTATTCGTCAACGATATTCCCCGGTCGCCGCCGACCCAGTTAGCTTTATTCGCCGACGACACGACTGTTTACTATTCGAGTAGAAACAAGTCCCTAATCGCGAAAAAGCTTCAGAGCGCAGCCCTAGCCCTAGGACAGTGGTTCCGAAAATGGCGCATAAACATCAACCCAGCGAAAAGTACTGCGGTGCTATTTCAGATGGGAAGCTCCACACGGATTTCCTCCCGGATTAGGAGGAGGAATCTCACACCCCTGATTACTCTCTTTAGACAACCCATACCCTGGGCCAGGAAGGTCAATTACTTGGGCGTTACCCTGGATGCATCGATGACATTCCGCCCGCATATAAAATCAGTCCGTGACCGTGCCGCGTTTATTCTTGGTAGACTCTACCCCATGATCTGTACGCGGAGTAAAATGTCCCTTCGGAACAAGGTGACACTTTACAAAACTTGCATAAGGCCCGTCATGACTTACGCGAGTGTGGTGTTCGCTCACGCGGTCCGCACACACATAGACACCCTCCAATCTCTACAATCCCGCTTTTGCAGGTTAGCCGTCGGCGCTCCGTGGTTCGTGAGGAACGTTGACCTACACGACGACCTGGGCCTCGAATCTATCCAGAAATACATGAAGTCAGCGTCGGAACGGTACTTTGATAAGGCTATGCTTCATGATAATCGCCTTATCGTTGCCGCCGCTGACTACTCCCCGAATCCTGATCACGCAGGAGCCAGTCACCGTCGACGCCCTAGACACGTCCTTACGGATCCATCAGATCCAATAACCTTTGCATTAGACGCCTTCAGCTCTAACACTAGGAGCAGGCTTAGGGACCCCGGTAACCGTACTCGTCGAACTCGACAAAGAATTCGCCGTGCAACCTAACCCGTGAATCAGCTCGCTGAGCTTCTCGCCGGATCTTCTCAGCGAGTCGCGATTCCGATCCGGTAGTAGATTCATTCGCGAAGCAGCTGCTCTTGAGTTGTTAGGTCTGCCTCGGAGGAGCTCGGGTGGCTGTTAGCAAATCCCACCCCTCCTGGCTGAGCCTTTGCTCGCCCACCTGTCCTGGTGAAACTGGAAAGGCCTCCGGGCCACCAGTAATGCTTCAATTGTAAAAAAAAAGTAACGGAGTGCGCTTGCTTTGGTAGATGAAAGATGACCAACTTTTTAAGATTTATTCTTTCTTGGTAAGCTTCGAAATACCATGAATAAATCGCGAACGGGATAGTTTATGAGCATTGGTAAATTGCTTAATATCAGGTAGATCGTAAGATTATTTGCGCATCAACGCCATTAAGGTGTATTAAAAACTGCGTCTTCATGAAACCTTTATTCAAAACCAGTATATTTACATTTCAATGACAAGACAAAGACTAATTTCCACCAGGGGGCAATCGAACAGAGGGTATTTATTGTATGCAAATTCAATACCATTTTGTTCGTTTTATTTTTTCGAACAAATGACAGAACCTTGGTATTTGTATGCAGCCAGAATTACGAAATTGGGGATAACGTGCATAGTCGCTGTTGACACTGGCCTCTGTGCTTACGATCTCTCGTGTGTGATCGCTTAGTGGAAATTTGCCCTTTGAATATTTTTTGTCAAAATTTGTAATAAACATGTCATTATGCAATTTATGTGCTTCCTAAGGAAATCTTTTACGGCAGTTGCCTAAAGCGTCTAATCTAGAACCTATAGGACATTTAAGATCCGGTACTTTAAGTATGCCGCGTCTTGATTCAGTTGCACCTGGTAGACCATTCTTGATTTTTTCCGGATTACTGAAACAAAATTATTCATATTTGAATATTTGAATATTATCTCTCTCCTCTGCGAGAAACAATTTGTTTTTTCTCTTTTATTTAAACCGTATAACGGCTTACCCGTACTGTAAGTTGGAATACAGTATTGTATCGCTACATAACTAGCTAGGTTAGTTGTATATTCCCGTGCATAAGCAACTGTGTATGCTGTCTGAGTTCGAGATAATCATTAATATCATTTTAAACGGTACCGAAAAATCACTACTTATGACTTAGAGGAATAATAGTGGGTCATGTCGTACCAGAATTCTGCCTATTTTATGACAGTTTTAATGTGCAGCCTCTGTACAAGATGCTTGGGATTTCGACCTTATGTGTCAACGCGTCATTTATCTATATAATGTTTGAAGTGTGGAGCAGCCGTTAAACTATACTAACATAGACTTATAACTCATGTCTGAATGTGAGTGGCGGCATTTAAGCTATTAATGTTTATGGGCTCCGGTAATATCTTAACACTAGATTGTCCGATTTTTAACGCTTAATAGATAAATTAAAATATTTTAAATAATTATCACACTGATTTACCTACGTTACTTGTAAGTAACGTAGGTACGTGTTACGTGCTGTAGCACGTTACGTTTTTAATACCTACCTACGTAAAATTGTTCATTTGGATGTCAAAGAATTCAAAATTACCTTTGTCTAGAACCTCTCAAAAGTTTTTTCATAAATATTTCACGACATGGGCCTTTGACGAGATTTTGATAAGCGGAGCATTTAGGGGGTATAGCAGCCTTACGCCATACTTCACGACACTGCCCTTGAACCCATTCTTGTCCTTTCGGGCAGTTCGGGGGCACAGTTATAATATTCCGCGATTCGATAACCAATGGGTCGATTCTATCATTTGATTGTCTTCTATCTCTAAGGATCATTTTTTTTAATTATAGGTTTCTCTTCTATTATTGTGCATTCGACAAAGTATAGGTAATTAAAACATCTTATAAGGTTTATTATTTTCTCGCTTGTATTGTATTGATTTTATTTGAATCTTTGTGACTACGACATCATTAATGTATTGGAAACTTCTTAAATAATAACATGAAAATAATAAATGCGAGATTATATACTCTAGATTTAGCAGTTTTAGCACTGAGCAGCGGCCTGGTTGTACCTCTGAAATAGCTGCTGTTCATGAGCAACATAGACTACTTCTTCTCAGATAGACTTATGTACTTATTGTATGCCGATTTGTCTATAATGGCAATAGAAATCTATCTATGTCTACGATTCGTGAATGGTGATGGTCATGGGCGACCTGAGGTAATTGAGACTGCGCCGCACACTACGCGATCTTTATTTTTTACTTAATCGTATTATCGCTGAACGATCTCACGGCCCACTCGGTTTGAATATGCGTTCTGTATCAGCACCAAAAAAATAGAACAGAAAATCTCATCAAATTAAAAACACGTAATGAAAAGTCATGTGTTATTGAACATGATCTCGAACCAGACATAGGAATAATACTTAGAAAAATAATTAACCTTACTAAACACGAATTTTGTCATCTCCATTATTTCTTACAACATTGCATGATTCATAATGTAGCAGAAAGTTGTGAAATTGTCATTATCAAAAATACTTACATTTGGAAATCATTATCCGGTGCTATCGCTTCTCTTCGTATTTGTTTAACGTCGCTACTAAGAAATCCCGAAACTGGTAAAATATTTAAAACAGAGAAAACAGTTAATAAAAATACAATATATTTCAACATTTTTATCGACTTGTCTATAAGCAAAAGTAATTTTTTTCTTTCTTTTATAAGCCCGTTGACTGTTTACGAATTACTAAAATTGATTTATTTTTCAAATATAAAACTTAATTTTAAAATTAGTTTAGGTCATATGTACTTAAACTGTAACAAATATTACTTAATTTCAAATAATGTCGTACACAGTATGAAACTTGTTATTAAAAAAAGACCTATAACGTTATGAAAGTTGTAGCTCAGGCATGATGACAGTATTCAAGTATCGCTAAAATATTTAACTGATCTAATGAAACAGGATTCCAGAATTTTGAAATATATATTTATTTTCGTATTAATGACGAGATTTATGATTTATTTGTTAAAATAAATCTACAAAATACAACAGTCAGCCATGATAGCTTAAACATCAATCAGAGCGAATAACGTCACGTCTTAGTAAACGTCATCTTGTTTCTTTGAGCTTACGCGCGATTACTGCAATTTTAACAAAACAACTTTTCGCTTTACCTGTCGCTAAAATACATTTATAATCGTAGTTTACCATTTACACAACAGAAGTTCCACAAAAGCCATCAGCAATCTCTCTAAATGGGTTATTTAATCTAATTTTGTTTAGACTCATGAGTATATTTTGTTAGCAGGAATATTAGTATGTTTTTCTATTAAATCAATTAAGTAATAAATAACAGCTTTTGGGAACTCCAATGTAAGATCGCGGGCTCTTTGTAATTTTAAGCAAGGTACATTCCAGAATTTTAGATGCCTCCTGTTTTTTATCGTCTTGTATCATCCCACTGCAGTCTAATATAGATTTAATTTTGAGATATCGTTGATGGTGATGATTCTCTGTGCATTACAGATGGTGTAAAAGAAGTATCACTATCAGATTGATCTTCAGGGGGATATATTTGCCTTGTAGGTTTATGTAATGTGGATGTCCATGGGAACGTGAAATTGTCTCTTGTAACTTTAAATGGTGATGTAGAAACAGAATGGGTATGAGGTTTCAAGGGTGATGTCATCTGATTTATTAATTTATTTTCTGTTTGAACGGCTTTACTTCTGAACTTGTGAGTAATAAATACTTGAATAGACTTATCAGTCGTTCTCGAGGGAATGTTTTCTGTTAAATTTCCTTATAAGTTGTCACGCAAAACTAAAAAGTAAAAATAGCAAATTATTAGACACAAATAAAATGCAGGACTAGGTAAATACAGTCTGCACTTCTTTTTACAAACAATGAATCAAACAAATTTGACAAAGTATTGACAGTAAATTTGACATATTTTACAATTTACTTTTTCCATAATAAATGTTAAGTGGGTAAACTATTAGGTTATGTATGTTAACAGACAATTTTTTTAATGGTTATTGCTGAATTGATAAATTATGGTAAATAGTACATGAAATTAATATTTCTGTTATCTGTAATAATTTTAGCTGTTCGTTTTTTTCAAACTATCTGGCATTCAAATTTTGTGAGAATACAGCCTGGTTTCATGTGAACCTGCGACACCAATCCCATTGTCCATAATAATTGTCCATATCATGTGGTAACTGGAAAATGAATAAAATAATAAAAAAATTGAAACAAACATTACTGGTTATTCAAGAGATAAACTGAAATCTCAGAAAATATTGAACTTATGAAGTTTTAGACCTCAATTAAGGTCACACATCATTGTAGAATTTACGAAATATGTACAAACATACATTAAAATTATCTTCACAGAAATAAATTGTTATATTTAGACTTCAACCTGTTGGACCTCGCCGTGCAAGAGTCTAACCATTTATTTCTCATTGTATTGTTATTTTGGACGTAAACAAATTAACTTGTTCGGAGTTTTTATAGATGTATTAATGCACTGAGGGACCACACACCACACACTTTTGAATTCATATTTATTATGCAAAATAACTTGATTTAATAAACAAGCATCTAATGTTTATTGACGTACTGAAGTTTACTGAGCCGTGACGTAATGATCGACGCCATGACACTGAACAGCGTTTTTGCGCGAAATAGAAATTTAAAATTTAAATTTCATTTTATTGCATGAAAACCCTTATTTTCTACAGAAATATGATATATTTTTGATTTAATAGATACTTCTGAATATCATAGAATAGATTTTGATAATTAGTCATCATGCCTATTATTTTGTTAAGAGTCTGTATTTATTATATGTTTTACTTAATCTATTAGAAATTATAATTATAAATTAAAGCAAAAGTCAGATTGTTTGCGGTTCTTATTTTTTTTCATTACCTATTCGCTGGTAGCCTATTCCAGCTACGCCATAGCTGGTAGGTGAGGTCACAGGGCTCGACCTGAGAGAGTTTATTAACATTGGCTCTAGCAAGAGCAGTGCTTCGCAGTATTTACTACGAATTTTATTTATTTATTTCTGCATCGGAATTGCAGCCCACTGAGAAAATCCGGCGAGAAATTCAGTGGGTTGTGCTGCTGATATTTAGAAACGTGTAGGTAGGAAAAAAAGATGGTAGGTCATCGGGTGGTTTGAATGGCTCATACTTGTATGAATCATGAGTCGCTTTCCCTAATCGAAATAATGTACGCTAGTTCTCGAAAAAAGGGCTTAGACTCAAAACAGTGTCCCAACACTCGCTTATTCCACGCGTTACCTATAGCAAATCAATTCCATACGAACATATTATGTATAAATTTTGATAAACAAGGTTTCATGTTAAAGAAAATTACTGCGATAACGAAATTATACGGCAATATTATCGAATTAAGTGAAAATATAATAAAACATGTTAGGTATTGTCACACTTTTAAAATCCATACAGATTGTAAAATTGTGTTAGCATTGTTGGACAATATAAACTTTATAAAAACTACTCCTCCTCCTTGCGTCGTATTCCTGAATTCTGAGGGTCGTGACCACCCTTCTGTATGACTTTCTCTCTCACGATCTTTTTCCATCTGTTTCTGTCTCTGGCGGCTTGGAGGGCGTTGTGAAATAAGGAATCAAGAGTGGTGCGGATCTGGTCGGTTGGGCTGCGCCCCCGAGGGCTTTTACCATCGACTTTACCGGTCACGATGAGCTTCTTGAAGTTGTTTCCACCCATCCTTGCAACGTGACCGAAGTATTCAAGGACTCTGCGAAGACACTCGGATGACAGCTGCGAGAAAATTGTGAGCTTTCGCAAAATCGTGGCTGCCTCTAATTACATAACCAACCCAGGTAAAGTAATCGGTACGAGTCTTGAGCTGCGCTTGCTGATCTTGACATGCGCAGAAGTTCATTTTTGGGTCTGTTTGGGGGAACGAGGCAAGAACGGGGGTGGCGCCGGCCTTATTGAATACGTGATTGGACCAATTTTTCTAATGAAATACGTACTTTACAAATTTTTTTTTTTTTTTTTTTTTTTTTTTATGATTGATAGTTTACTGGTGGCCCGAAGGCCTTTCCAGTTTCACCAGGACAGGTGGGCGAGCAAAGGCTCAGCCAAGAGGGGTGGGATTTGCTAACAACTGCCCGAGCGCCTCCGAAGGAGACCTAACAACTCAAGAGCAATTGTTTCGCGAATGAATCTACTACCGGATCGGAATCGCGACCCGCTGAGAAGATCCGGCGAGAAACTCAGCGGGCTGATGCATGGGTTAGGTTGCACGTCGACCTCTTTGTCGAGTTCGACGAGTACGGTTACCGGGGTCCCTAAGCCTGCCCCTAGTATTAGAGCTGAAGGCATCTAATGCAAAGGTTATTGGATCTGATGGATCCGTAAGGACGTGTCTAGGGCGTCGACGGTGACTGGCTCCTGCATGATCAGGATTCGGGGAGTAGTCAGCGGCGGCAACGATAAGGCGATTATCATGACGCATAGCCTTATCGAAGTATCGTTCCGACGCTGACTTCATGTATTTCCGAATTGATTCGAGGCCCAGGTCGTCGTGTAGGTCAACGTTCCTCACGAACCACGGAGCCCCGACAGCTAACCTGCAAAAGCGGGATTGTAGGGATTGGAGGGTGTCTATGTGTGTGCGGGCCGCGTGAGCGAACACCACACTCGCGTAAGTCATGACGGGCCTTATGCAAGTTTTGTAAAGTGTCACCTTGTTCCGAAGGGACATTTTACTCCGCTTACAGATCATGGGGTAGAGTCTACCGAGAATAAACGCGGCACGGTCACGGACTGATTTTATATGCGGGCGGAATGTCATCGATGCATCCAGGGTAACGCCCAGGTACTTGACCTTCCTGGCCCAGGGTATGGGTTGTCTAAAGAGAGTAATCGGGGGTGTGAGATTCCTCCTCCTAATCCGGGAGGAAATCCGTGTGGAGCTTCCCCTCTGAAATAGCACCGCAGTACTTTTCGCTGGGTTGATGTCTATGCGCCATTTTCGGAACCACTGTCCTAGGGCTAGGGCTGCGCTCTGAAGCTTCTTCGCGATTAGGGACTTATTTCTACTAGAATAGTAAACAGTCGTGTCGTCGGCGAATAAAGCTAAATGGGTCGGCGGCGACCGGGGAATATCGTTGACGAATAAGCTAAATAGGAGGGGTGAGAGGACAGAGCCTTGCGGGACTCCAGCTGTGAGAGGTCGTGGGGAGGAGCGGGTTCCCTCGACTCGATATCGAAAAGAGCGGTTCGACAAGAAGTCCCGTATGATGAGCACGAGACTATCCGGCACGCCCATGTTGAATAGTTTGAAAATCAAACCATTGTGCCAGACTTTGTCGAACGCTTTTGCGACGTCGAAGAAGAGAGCTCCCGTGTATAACGGTTTTGGTCGATTAAGCCCCATAAGAATGTGCTCCGTGAGGCGGTGCACCTGTTGAACGCATGAGTGATTTGTACGGAATCCGAATTGTTCATCGATGAGAATGCCCTTGGATGAGACGAAGTCTCTGAGGCGTTTGTAGAGCAGACGCTCATACAGTTTGCCTAGAGACATGAGGAGGCTAATCGGGCGGTAGCTCGTCGGATGATTTTTTGGTTTACCGGGTTTATGTATGCCGATAACGTCCGCTTCTTTCCACACCGCGGGAAAGATACAGTTCGCCATAGCGGCATTGAAAATAGATGCCAACATCACGATGAGTTGGACGGGTAGAAGTTTAATAACGCGGTTAGATATACCGTCAGAACCGGGAGCCTTGCGAGGACGTAGGTCTTTGATCAAGTCTTTAACTTCTATCGGGGTGACGGGTACTTTACAAATGCTCACGATTGACTTCCATGGTGAAGGAAAAATCGTGTAATAAAAAATAAAACCAGCATAATTATAATTTGCGTAATTACTGGTGGTAGGACGTCTTGTGAGTCCGCACGGGTAGGTACCACCACCCCGCCGCCTCTTTCTGCCGTGAAGCAGTAATGCGTTTTGGTTTGAAGGGCAAGGTTTGAGGCAGTCGTTGTGACTATACTGACATCTAAGAACTTATATCTCAAGGTGGGTGGCAGCATTTACGTTGTAGATGTCTATGGGCTCCGATAACCACTTATCACCAGGTGGGCCGTGAGCTCGTCCAATCATCTAAGCAATAAATATTTAAAAAAATACGTTAGCAGCAAGAACGTTAGTTGGAGCTTTAAAGCTGCGACCGACCTGATCACGTAAAAAGTCAATTGGTGGTCAAATGATGGCTGACACTGATTGGAATAAGCTGTGCCGAAAAGTGAATAAAATAGAAGAGCAATACAGGAAAGGATTATGTGGTGGACACGTTGACTGAAGAATTTATTATTCATGTTGGTGATGATAATTCCGATATTGATGAAGATCGCTTATCCGACATCGAATATGCAGATGATTTCGATCATGATACATATTATTATGATGATGATAAAGATGAAGTTCCTATCGCTAGTACTAGCCATTTTGGAGAAAGTGATGTGATTGAAGGTATGGATGGTCATTTATGATAAAATGATGCGCTTAACAAAATATTTTTTATTTCATGTATGTTCTAGTATGATTAAAACAACATAAGCACAAACTTACGTAAAATCTCTATTTATTTATTACATTATAATGTAATCTAATCTAATTCTAATATAGCTTAATCTATCTATTTGTAAATACCTATATAAACATATTATATATATAAAACAGAATGGATTGATAACCTTTCGGGAGTCGGTTAAAAATAAGGTTATTTGTGACTATATTACGAGCGAAACCATGCTCAAAATCTTTATGTATATATATATATGTATAGATATATTTGTGGGATAGTATGGCGAAATCTAGTGGATATTTAGTTAAACAACAAAATCTTTTATTCTTTCAAAAAATCCTTTTCGTAACATAGTTATATCAATTTTATATCTGTCATTTATATTTTCTTCTTTTAAAATAAAACTCGTGTGCCAGTGTAAATTAACCAAAAAGTACCGATCTTCCTACTTATATATTTCTTCTGTGCGTGTGTTTGTCACTGAACTCCTCCTAAACGGTTGACCGATTTGAATGATTTTTTTGTATGTGTTTGGGTGGCACCCTAGATGGCTTAGATTCACAAATCAGCCCGGTCGATGGCGCTGCAGTCGGTATCTAGGTATTATTATTAGTATTTATCTATGCAGGACAACGTCTGCTGGGTCCGCTAGTATATTATATATTATTGATATATTGTTTGTGGGTTTAATTCACGTTGTTGTTCATTCATCGTAGAAATCCTTTGTGAATATAATGATATATTGTGTATTATACCTACATATTTTATTAGAGAAATTGATGCCTACTTATTAGCATCATACGATACGAGTACACCGGGCGTCTTATCTTTAAGATTACGAGCACTTTATTTTTATAAGAAAGTATTTTGCCTTTTTGGAAATTGTTCCTTCAATCTATTTCCAAAAGTATTTATTGATAGAAACAAGCCTCGTAAATACAAAAAAGGAATATCGGTTGATAAGAAAGGAATATCGGTTGATAAGAAAATAATTCTCAACAGTTTATTAGTCTTCTTTTCTAATTTTCTGTGGGTATATTTAGTGTGTTCAATTCTCTTTCACATACCTCTCCACAGCCTCAATACGTGAGGTGATTATAATATAGCGATTCAACACCACGAAAACAAGAAGGACACACTGTGTTTGCGATTTTTGTTAAAAATAAACTTTAATCTTGCATGAAATAAATGGTGTTCGCTAAATTTTTTCTTTGGTGCTGAATTTTTGCTTAGATGAAGGCGCAGAATCAATACGTGAGTTTTAGTACAAATACGAATGCTGAACAAGAATAGTTTTGTTAAGGGCAAGAGCGGTCGATAAAGAAATTTCCGATTCCCAAATCGAACTCTTCGTTAGTTCAACGAGGACTTTGACCGGTTCTTGAGGTCCTAAAAGTATCGAGAGTGAATCCGGGGGATCCAACAAAACATGTTTGTTGCGGTCGGATCAGTCCCAAGTCGACTGTTTAATTATTATTGTAGGAAGGAGTAGTCAAATTATGAGCATCCAATTGAGCAACGGTATACACGTCATCACTATGTGACTTTTTTATATTTTATGATTGAAGGATTAATGGTGGCCCGGAGGCCTTTTCAGTTTCACCAGCACAGGTGGGCGTGCAAAGGCTCAGCTATGAGTGATGATATGATAAGCTCAGCTATGATTTGCTAACAGCTGCCCGAGCGCCTCCGAAATAGACCTAACAGCTCAAGAACAGCTGCTTCGCGAATGTATTTACTACTGGCTAGGAATCGCGACCCGTTGAGAAGATCTGGCGAGAAACTCAGCGGGCTGATGCATGATATTCGTGTGGATCGTCGAATCACCTTGATTTAATCGTGGTAAATAGGCGCCCGTAACGGTTCAGTTGAAAAAGGTATCTTGAAAAACGTGTGTTACTTCAAATCTATATTAAATAACCAGTATTATCAGATTTCAATATTTGTTTAATTCGTTTTTTCAGTTTTCTGTCTTCGTTATATTCTAAGACCAATTTTCCAATAAGCGGCTAGTCGCAGGCGATTGGACAAAAGATGTCGTATCGAAACTTGTGTTCATTTTCGTTTGGTTAACAAGTAAATTATATCTACTTTTAAACTCAGCTCCAAATTACGGAGTTCCAGATTGCGATATATGCGAAATGCTGAGAAGAAGTATATTATATTAAATTTTCGTTCTTTTAAACTGTCAGTTGAAACTACGCTGATCGATCGCGGCTGGTCGGTTAGAGGAAAATAGCTCTTAACGCTCGATTACTTATCAGTTAAATTCTTTACGGCAATAGCCTAAAGCGTCAGGTCTATAACCAGCAGGACATTGGTTCGGTATAGATATAATGTTTCTTGCTTCAACCGTATCAGATGATACGTGCTCATCATTTCCAGGAAAATTTGCGAACGGGGTAGGCTCCCTGAAACAAAATTATTGGAATTTGAATACTATCTTCTTTGTCTGATACCATATAATTTAACATGCACGTATTTGATTGTGAAGGACATGAAATGTCATTTTAAGAGAAATTACGAGTATAACCACAATAACTGCAGGTTCTTTATTATTTAATTTATTTTATTATTTAAAATAACAAAATAAAAAACATACAACCAAAAACGGATGAAGTAAAAAAAACACCAAAAGATGAAATAGAGAAGTCAATCCCTATGATACGTTGCAATGGATAGGTATACTACCTACTGGAGATACAACCCAAAGAGGGTTATTTTTATTTTTTATTGCTTAGGAAGTCGTCGTAGCCTAAAGGATAAGCAATAAATATAAAAAAAAGATGGGTGGATGAGCTCACAGCCCACCTAGTGTTAAGTGGTTACTGAAGCCCATAGATTTATACAACGTAAATGCGCCACCCACCTTGAGGTATAAGTTCTAAAGTCTCAGGTATAGTTACAACGGCTGCCCCACCCTTCAAACCGAAACGCATTACTGTTTCACGGCAGAAATAGGCAGAGTGGTGGTACCTACCCGCTCGGACTCACCAGAGGTCCTACCACCAGTAATTACGCAAATTTTAATTTTGCGGGTTTGATTTTTATTACACGATGTTATTCCTTCACCGTGGAAGTCAATTGTGAACATTTGTTGAGTAAGTACGTATTTCATTAGAAAAAATGGTAGCCGCCTGGGATTTGAACACCGATGCATCGCTCAACACGAATGCACCGGACGTCTTATCCTTTAGGCCATGAAGACTTCAAACGACGACGGTTATAAAAGATTCATGCCAAATGTAACATTATAAGAGATCATGCAGCCCCGATCTCACATAATATGGGGCAAGGGCAAGAGGATAAAGAAGATCCTATCTAGCGATGCAGGCTAATAATACGCATTGCCACTTTGGTCACCGGAGAAAAGTGAGGTTTTGGCTCTCCTTGTAGAGTTTAGGCTTCTAAGTGAGTATTGCATAAATCAAAGCATTTCGTCTGTGAAGTGCATAGCACGGTAGTAAGTTTTCAATTGAGAAATTTATACAAATTACATACAGTACATAGTTTTTGATTATTTAGAAAAAAAAAAACACTTTAAGTGCGGACTTTACCGTTTCATTGGGTACATGTAGTTCTTCAATTATCAATGTTTCAAGTAGACATTGGCGCATTGGAATGTTTTATCTACGTATAAAATGATAACACTTTCATTGAAATCTATGTTTATTTCCAACTCATGAACATAAACAAAGAACGCAAAATAATATTAAAGAAACGCCTAAATTTTGCTTGGAAGGTAAAGTGGTTAATAAATACATTTTTAATGATTAATTGCTTAGATGACTGGACGAGCTTTTTTTTTTTTTTTACGACGAGCTCACAGCCCACCTGGTGTTAAGTGGTTACTGGAGCCCGTACACACGTACGTTTACGTACAACGTAAACGCGCCACCCACCTTGAGATATAAGTTCTAAGGTCTCAAGTATAGTTACCACGGCTGCCCCACCCTTCAAACCGAAACGCATCACTGCTTCACGACAGAAACAGGCAGGGTGGTGGTACCTACTCGTGCGGATTCGGAAGAGGTCCACCATCAGTAAAAACATCTCAGCTTAAGTAGTTACTAGAGCCCAAAGGCATCGCAATCCGAATGCCCCCACCGAACTTGAGACATGAAGTCGGAAGGAAGGCAAGATTGCTTCAAGACAGAAAAAGGCATGATCGTGTTGCCTACCCGTGTTTTATACAGTTTTTAAGTCGCAAAAACATTGATTACTATTATCGTTATAGTTCTGATTTTCTTATCTCGTGATATCTAAATGATTGAATTTTCCACGATACAAATTTACAAAAGCATTGTTGGTAGGTATGTAAATTACTAAATACATAATATTGAGTATGTAATGCTTGATGTTTTTAACACGGTTCTATTAGCTTGACCATCTTGACCATCTATTTACAGAATAAAGGTAATTTTCTCCGACTCCAATACGTCCGATTAGCCCGGAAATCTGTATACGTTTTAAGCACAATTATTTTATTATTTTGGGCTAATTAATATCCTTACTAGGATCACGATAAAATTAACACAATTTTTGGTTATTATTACACCTTTTACAAGCCATTACACCTTTATTTTCGTTTTTAAGCTTCATTGATGCCTAATTGATTTTTAAATACATATTTCAGGAAAAAAGGGGGAATGAAACTGGTTGCCCATAAGAATTGTTTAGTTTGATGTGTACATTATATATATTCATAAAACATAATAGGAAAATGATGCGATTGGCAGAGATTCGATTGTGTCCATGAACGTACGTCGCAATTAAAAGTTAGATGAATGGTAAACTGGTCCAAAAGTTCGTAGGAAACTCATTTCCTATAATATAATAAAATAGATTTTTATTTTTTATTGCTTTGATGTGTGGACGAGCTCACAGCCCACCTGGTGTTAAGTGGTTACTGGAGCCCATAGACATCTACAACGTAAATGCGCCACACACCTTGAGATACAGTTCTAAGGTCTCAGTATAGTCACAACGGCTGCCCCACCCTTCAAGCCGAAATGCACTACTGCTTCACGGCAGAAATAGGCGGGGTGGTGATACCTGGTCACATGAGGTCCTGCTACCAGTAAAAAAATAAAGTAATAGAAATTTGTTTTTATTTTAATTGCGTAGGTGGCTGAGGTCATGACCCACCTGGTTACCGGAGAACATGGACATCAAAACGTGAATGCCTCCACCAATCTTTAGGCATTAGGTCTACATCACAATTATTAAGTAATTACGAATACTAAAATTTTCGCGGTTTTGATTTTTATTATACATTGTTCTTCCGTCGTCGTGGAAGTAATTCGCGAACGTGTATTATGTACGACGTCATTAGAAAAAATTGGTCCTTCGTGCGTGATTTGTACATTGGCGTAGTCTCATCGCTCTTCTTTAGACCATGACGACTTCAAATCCCTATTCGGCTGCTAAGCAATTATGCGTTATATCATAAGACTTATATACCTCTTGTCTTAATGTGGGTAGCGGCATTTGATAGATCACAACTATACGGACTTCTATTTCTCCTTAACATGGGGTGGGATGTGAGTATGTACCTGTCTAAGTAGCAAAAACAAAACTCTTAACCGCGTGTCTCAATAGGGTATTTACATCTTAATTTGTATGAGCCTGTCGGACCGTCCATAGTAATAAAAAATGAATTCTGTAGATAATACTTTAATAAATAAAAATATACAATAAGTGTTAGTCAAAAAAGATGTAGGTATGTACGAGTATATACTATATTAATAAATAATACAAATTGTTTATTTGGATTTTAAAGCAATAAAAGTTACCTTTTTTCAGATAGTCCAAAAATGCTCTTGAACCAGATATCACGACATTGTCCATTGATGTACACTTGACCGGGGGGGCAATTAGGAGGAACCGTGATCATGTTAGAAGGGGAAGCTTCGTTACGCCATACGTCACGCCATTGTCCGTTGATGTACACTTGACCGGGGGGGCAATTAGGAGGAACCGTGATCATGTTAGAAGGGGAAGCTTCATTACGCCATACGTCACGACATTGTCCGTTGATGTACACTTGACCGGGGAGGCAATTAGGAGGAACCGTGATCATGTTAGAAGGTGTAGCAGCGTTACGCCATACGTCACGACATTGTCCGTTAATCCATTGTTGTCCTCCCGGACAATTAGGGGGCACTGTTATAACATTTCTGGAGTCGAAATCCAATAAGTCGGGTCTGGCGTTTGACAGCGTTACAACACCAAGCAATAGAACGATTTCTTTTAACATTGTCGATGTTTCCTTTTCTGTTATTGTAGCGTCAACCAACTATGATCTTAATTGAGTTCTGATTGCTTTTATCGTGTCTCTTGTACTTAATAAACAGATAAATACGTGACGTGTTGATACATTATCTTTTTTAAATAATTTATTCGCAGGTACATATTTTTTCCAGAAGTTATTTTTGTTTTATCCTACATGTTAGATCGTAATAACATTTCAATTTGAAACAAATTTCGATGAAAATTCACAAGTTAGTGTACAAGCACTAGCAGAGGAATATAACACAGAACTACTTTAATTTGTAAATGATTAGATTTTAAAGGCATTTGTAATTTGTATATTAAATGTGTTGTAAGTTTTTGGTATTTGTCGTTGTACTGATCTCCTTAGTTATTCGAATGTTATTTCCTATCTTAAGTCGATTCTTATCGTTATCTTTGACTCTATTTATGATTGATATTAGGTACTATTCGACAAATGAAAACGTATTTTTTTGTTTGTGATAAATAAATTGTTTCTTAGATGACTGCATACCCCTGTTCTAAATTTCGCTCAAATTGTTTTGAAGATAACACTGAAAATTAATTCTACTAAAAATACGATACTATTATTAACATGACTTCCATTACCATGAATATTCTTTAAAAAAAACATATTATAGTTTTGTTTATATTACGTGAAACATTTATTATTTCAGTACGCGTTAATTTCTACAATAATTGCAATATAAAATTATGGTCCATTCCATAGTATTGTTACGCCGGTGGGAGTAACGCCATCTATCGCCGAATAGCCGAAACGAATATCAAAGGAACTCGTAACGTCGAGAAAGACCGAGAAGTACAACACCATCTATCTTCAGATAGCGAAAACACACAATAATCGACTTGTGTGGAATATTCTCGATAATTCTAGGAATGTCGTATAGACTACAAAAGCATTGCAGAGATGTCACGAGTCAGTTAGTAATCGGAGATACTCAGAGCGAAACAGCGAACGGATCACCTGAAGCGAAGCGGAAGAAGCGAATTGAGAATTTTAAAGTGTTTGTGAAGTGTTTTAAGTGTTCTAAGTTTACAGTTTTAACTTAGACTTCGGTAGAATTTTTATTTATCTCGTACCCCAGCGCGTAACAGTATTTTAAAAATATAAAGCGGTATCAATAGGGCTTAAATACAATATTTTGAACGTTTACACGTACTTTCTTTATGGGGACTGGAACACTGTCAATCTTATGACATGTTTTAGGGACTAAAATCTCTAAAATAGTCCGTAAAGCATAAGCTAAAGCGGAAAACAAACTGTAAAGCAAAGCGGATTAAGTCTAGACTATGATTAATCTTCTACTTTGAATTTAATAACCTTCTTTTTCAGCAGCTCGTGTAGATTAAGATTTCTGAAAAAATGTTGGATTTTATGCATAGCACTTATTGATGATGCTAGTGTGTCTCTCATAAGCGGTAAGTCATATTTTTCATCGGTAGCCGAATCTCCTGCGAGATTGCTCACGCGTTTTTTTTTTTGTTTTTTTTTATTTATTGCTTATATCGGTGGACGAGCTCACCACAGCCCACCTGGTGTTAAGTGGTTACTGGAGCCCATAGACATCTACAACGTAAATGCGCCACCCACCTTGAGATATAAGTTCTAAAATCTCAGTATAGTTACAACGGCTGCCCTACCCTCCAGATCGAAATGCACTACTGCTTCACGGCAGTAAATAGGCAGGGAAGTGGTACCTACCCGCGCGGACTCACAGGAAGTCCTACCACCAGTAAGTAGCGTGGAGTGTGATTCACCAAATATGTAAGTATGTGAAGTAGTTCTTTGCCTGAGCGTCGTCACTGCAATCATACGGGTGACCACCTCAAGGGGATTGAGCTACTCTTTCTCCAACGTACCTATAGGTCAAGGTACGTCAATTGAAATTAAATTCAATACCGTGTTTTTTACTGTAACCGTAGATATTCATGGTCAAATATCCGATATCTATGAAATATTATAATATTGTCGATATGTAAATTAGTATTAATAATAATAATCATTTATTATTATTATATATGTACATTAGATTTAATTTAATTAGATAGTAACTAACATACGTGTGTGAGCGTATGTGTGTATGTATATACATGTATATATACACAAAAGGTATTTAGGCATCAGTTCAATTGTTATAATTTTTCTGTATGCACCTGTTATGAATGGCAATCTAGATTGTTATATTAAATATTTAAGCTTATAATTTCTATGGTTGTAATTTGTTTTATGCGTCAATAAATGAAAGAAATAATAATAATAACAATAAACCCTTTTTTATTGTGACTGTGGGCAGTCGAGTTCGAGATAAACTCATCATCACATAGAAGGATCATCATTCACCATCAGGTGGAAGTCGTAGCTCATGGATGCAAATAATCTCAGCGGCATAGCCAAGTTGCTGCCTACCGCGAGTTAGGGATCGAGTAGCCATTTTCCCCCTTGGGTCTGTTAGGTTAGTAAACTCACCTTGTTTTCAGATCTTTTTTTGGGTCTCTCTCATTATTTCCTATCTCGACTATTGAGCATGTTCTGAGCTAGAGTGGGTTGGTTCGGTAGGTTGATTCATTTCTATAGTTGGATCTATAATAGTAGGGGTGGTACGAACCAAATTTGCGAGTTGGATGTACCGTTTGGGTGTTTACAGTCGACGGGACCTCGTCATTATATTATGGACAAATCACGTTAACACGATCAAATAAGATTAAATTTGTTTTGTGATTCTATTGAGGTATTATTATTCTATAATAGATTGAATTTAGTGAAATTTTCGTTCAGTGTTACTGATCGCTTCTTAAACAAAAATCAGTGTGAATGACCGTTATCGACCTGTACGTGTTTCTCTGTAAAAGTATTGATTCGTCGAAGCCCATTGGTAGGGGTCGAGTTGTTAGCATGTTCCAAGAATATTATAACTCTACATAGTTACAACGGCGTATTGCGCAGTAGGGTGGGCGAACAACAATCGACCACACACTTACTCACTTAACTCAATATACGAGACAGAATGTACTAGAAGCGAACACTGAGTTAGTACTAATAAACGCTCCTTGGCGATCGCATCTGTATCGTATAAAACTGTTTGGACGGATCGGAGAAATTAAAGTGTTTCGCAAGATGGATAAAAAACTATTAATATTTATAATGTGCATATTCATTTGTATTGAGTGTAAAAAGATTTCAAGCGGTCGAAGTTCGAGTCGAGGATCAAGTAAGAGAACTAGCTACAAGCCTCAACCAGCCCCAACATCTTTTAGTTATCCTCAGTCGGCAGCGCATAAGCCGTCATTATCCGGATGGCAGGAAAAACCAGCTACAAATACTCAAAGCTTTTCTTCGTGGCAATCCAAATCATCTGGTCAAGGTCAAGGTCATTCCTATCCTTCTAGTCAAACAGGACTGTCAGGGAACAGCCAGCCAAAACAACCACCCAAGTATCAAGAAACTGTTCAAAGAAATAATGCTCCTCAGTATTCGAACTCCCAACAAACTAGAACAAATAATCAGCAGAGTCATTCGTACCCATCGTCCAATTCCGGTCTTTCCGGTAGTTCTGGTACTGGTAACTCACCGCAAACAGGAAGTGGAATGACACAACAGGCAAAAAGTAACTATCCACAACAACAAGGCGGAAGCTATCCTCAACCAAATAACGGCTTATCAGGTTCAGGAGCCGGAGTACCTTATCATCAAGGACAATCCCAATATACTAATAACGGAAACCAATACTACCATCCACAAGGACCTCCACCGCCATATAGTGCTGGGAACAATTTCGGAGGATATGGAAATTATAATCCAGGATACGCGTCACAAATGCCTGGATACTTTGGAAACCTTGCGAATAATGGTAGAGGGTTTGGTGGGGTTAGTCGCACAGGAAGTGCGCTTACAGGTGTTGGGATTGCAGGAGCCGGGGTAGGAACTCTTCTTACTGGATTAGCACTCTGGAACTTGGCTCGATCTACTGGAAATCGCCATCACACCGTTATTTATGATAACAGAGGACAACCGGTTGCAGTTGCACCTGCAAATGATTCTTCCCCAGCGAATGACTCATTTTTATCTGATTTAGTTAATTGTACTTTAACTATTAGCGGCGAAAAAGCTACAGAAGTACTTGCAATTCCGTGTGCAATTGCAACATCATTTTCTCCTGATGCTAATACCAAAAATATAAATTCGAACAACAATGGACAAGACGGTACGAAATGTATCGTAACTGTTATAACAAAGACAGCAAAGGAGTATATGACGACTATCCCATGTTCCGTATTGTTAAATACGGCAGCAGAAAATAATGTTACTGAGGCACCTATAGTCGAAAACGAGAAAGTCGAGATTGATACTATAAACAGCACCACAAGCCCTTTTTCAGATGACCCAAACCAAGCTGTAGCTCTAAAACTAACTACTGAAGGAAACTATGGAGGTATCAGCCAGAATAACCTTAACTGTACACCAGAACACGGTTCTATTCGAGATCCAATCAATCCGTGTTTTGCTGTTAATCAGAATCTCACAGTTATTCCAATTTCTACTACCTTGGCCACCGATGTAGTCAAGTAAAATTTGTTACAAATGGAATACTTTGTCGATTGTGTCTGTTCTAACAATTTAATTTTATTATTATTCGCAATAAATAATATTTCATTTAAATAGTAATCCTTTCACATCGATACCAGATATCTCACCTCAATATCCTACCTAACTTCCTATACTTCTTGTTTATAATTGCTATATCAAGCATTGGTGGTAGGGTAAGTATATTGTGGCCTGATCCATTACTACCATTGGACTTATTTTTTCACTCATTCACTCAATTTTTCTGATTTATAGTTGGTTTCGATTAGTGCACTGTAAATAGGCCTCTGACCTTAATGTCTCAATATGGACAGCCGCGTTTAAGTTGTAATCCCTCATGAGCTCCAGTAACTGAAAATGTTATTGATTGCTATTTTTTTTATTACTTTGATGGGTGGACGAGCTCACAGCCCAGCTGGTGGTTAAATGGTTATTGAAGCCCATAGACATCTACAACGAAAATGCCCCACCTACCTTGAGATATAAGTTCTAAGGTCTCAAGTTTTTTTTTTATGATTGAAAGATTACTGGTGGCCCGGAGGCCTTTCCAGCTTCACCGGGACAAGTGGGCGAGCAAAGGCTCAGCCAGGAGAGCTGGGATTTGCTAACAACTGCCCGAGCGCCTCCGAAGGAGACCTAACAAGAGCAATTGCTTGCGATTGAATCTACTACCGGATCGGAATCGCGACCCACTGAGAAGATCCGGCGAGAAACTCAGCGGGCTATGCATGGGTTAGGTTGCACGTCGACCTCTTTGTCCAATTCGACGAGTACGTATTTCATTAGAAAAATTGGTACCCACCTGGCATTCGAACACCGATGCACACGAATGCACCGGACGTCTTATCCTTTAGGCCACGACGACTTCAATTCAATTGATCCATTATAAAAATAGTAGGTATAGTTGAATTAGTTGATTCGAACTTTATTAGTTCACCGCATATTAAGTTGATGTGATAGGACTATTTACCCATTTTACGGATCCGATTCTTATAACATGATGTGAAGTAGGCCAGCATTCTAGATTTTTGTACAATTATATAGGTACTTAGTATTAAGTGGAAACTGAATTTATGATTGATGATACGATATGATTTAGGTACTTAAATAAATTAAAAACGCGCATTTCTTATATTTCTGTATATTTATCCGTTTGGGCACCTGAAGCGTTTTCATCCACTTCAGATGTCCGAACTTTTTCAGATACTGATGGAACTTTCACTGGTTTGCAGGAAAATATTCAAATTTTATTTTAGCCCTAATTTAACGTTTTATTCCGGAGACATTTCCATGTATCGTATGTATAAAATTTCATACGTTATTTACTTGCAAATGCGACGGGTCTTTATTGTCTAGTAAAAGAATTTTAGAAATAATCTATATATATAAAAATGAATTGCTGTTCGTTAGTCCCGCTAAAACTCGAGAACGGCTGATTTGATTTGGCTAATTTTGGTCTTGATTTATTTGTGGAAGTCCAGAGAAGGTTTAAAATGTAGATAAATATGAAAATGCTCGGAATTAAATAATAATAACAATTTTGTTTTTCCTTTGATGTGCCCCCGTGGGACGGATTCCTTTTGTTTGTTTTAAGTTTATTTTATGCAAAAGTTTAGGTCTTTTATTTATCGATTCAGGCACTACGAAGACTGCCGGGTCAGCTAGCACAGAATATAAAAATATTTTTTCGTACTGAAGATAATATAGAAGAATTGTATGTAATTTTTAAACCAGATAACAAATTAAGGATAGTACCACTTACTATTACTCGCATCTAAGTGTTATTTATAATTATTAGAGGATAAATTCAGATATTATTAGAGGTGAAAAAGTTTAGCATTATAAAAAATATTAAGCTAAAGTTAGCTGTGCTAGAGCTAGTTAGGTGCTATTAAATAATTACACATCTAGAGAAATATTAAATATAAAATAATACTAAACATTAAGCGTCCACAATAACAGAATAGGAAGAAAATGACCATGTGGCGTTTTATTCCTTTGCCTTATTTCTTGAATAGTGACAAGTGACAATTACATGACATTCTTTCGTTAATCAGCTGTTTGAAAAATAAACACTCAAATAGAAGCATGTGTAAAATTCAGTGTCTGAATTCTTGTAACGTTTAAGTTTCCAAAGATAATAAAAAAATTAAAATCTACTTAATATATTTTTTAAAATGGCTGATCCAACGATTCAGACATTTTGTTGCCATCATACAGGAAGTAAAGAGGACATGGCCGTACGAATTATGGATGAATTTAACACTGATTCGTATAATATAGTATGTTTGGTTTCTTCTTCCATTGGAATCTTAGGTGCTATTTATCAGGTAATAATGACAATAAAATATTTATAGTTAAATCAATTAATGTAGTAATTAAGATAATTGAACTTATTTTAAAATAATAAAATTGGTTTATTCTATAGGCGACGATGGCAAAGTGTGTGAAATATTATTTTCATGGGTGTTTTTAAGTTTGTTTATACTATATGTACATATAATTATTTATCTCAGAAAACGATAACATGTTTATAGAATTTTTATAAATGATAATTAACTTTAATTTTATTAAATTATTCCAAGGCTTTTAATAGTGTTTATTTAGAATTGAGATGTAGAAAAAACATGTTTTAGATCTTCCCAGATATTTTATCAATTACAAGACCAAGAAAGAATCTATCTCAAGGGCGAAGAATTATCATCTGGCTAGCAATTGCAGACCTGCTGGCATCTTCGGGTAAAAACATTTCAGTAGATGAAAGTAGTGTTTAATAAATAACAATAAACAATCTGGGACAAAATAAAATAATATGTCCTTCATTAGTAGTAAAGTGAAATCAGTTTCAGCACTTGTGCCACTAAAATTTTATTGGCCTATGTTAAAATTTCTTTAATACAGTACTGATAAGAAATGGCAATGAACTCAAAAATATATTTCATTATGGTGAAAAGTTGAATGTGACTTTATAATAATTTTGTTTATTTGTTTTCAGGTGTTCTAGTTCGGTCTTCTCTCTGGCTTAAATATAAAAACATAATGCCCATGCCTGGTGATGATGTCAGTGTATTATTCTGTAGTATTATTTCTGTGAGTACAGATATCAGTCAAAGTTTGACCTTAAACCTATGTGCTATAATATCAGGGTTTTTCAAATTTGTTTTAGTTTTTATTAGTAATTAATTGAATTCAGAGGAATATTCTTCAGATTTTTGTTTGTTTTATTGGTAACACTGGTTAGTTTTTCAAGTTTTTCAGTTTCCTTGCCTTGCTTTTGTTTTTTTTTACTCCTATACTAGCTTTGGGTATTTATATAATGATATCAAATACATCAAACAATTAAAAACTTAACTGCTTTTTCTGTAATATAAATATGAATATATTGATAATACAAAATGAAAACAATTAAATGCATTCATCTAATAAAATATTCACACATCTGTAATATAAATACGAAAAAAACATTTAAAGCCCATAATATCTCTATATAAATTAATATTTTAAACAATATTATTATATTCTGTAAGATTGAGTTATTCTCTTCATTGAGTGATGGGTTGTCTAAGAAAAATCTTTTGAAAACTAAAGAGGTTTTTCTTTACATTTATAATTATACTTTCATAAATTAAGTATAGTATAACATATAGTATATTACATTTTTCTATTTCCTTAGGCCTGGATACAATATTTCTATACAGCAACTTGGTTTTGGACTCTTTTTTATGCCATAGATACATGGAATACTATCAAGAGGCGTGATTCGCATACAATTTTGTATCATTCTTTTGCTTGGGGACTTCCTGTAGCCACTACTAGCATCGGACTGTCAATCTTATATATTCCTAATGCAATGTTAGTATGTTATTGAAATATTTATATTTACTAATTGTAAGCTTTAGCAAAGATTAATAACTTTTATTTTTAGGTGTCATAATTTACCATCAGTAACTAGTGCTTTATATAAAATTTTACCAAATTACTTTGCATCATATGTTCCAATTGCAATTGTCATGATAGCCAATCCTATAATATACATGTTTTCAAGCAAGAATGTTGAAACAGCCATATCATTACCCCTAGCGCAGGTATGTTTTGAATTTGATTAACTAATATAATTTTACTGTAAGAATTGTATTACAAGAGATTTTTAGTTATTCAAAGAACAAATAATTATTTTCAGTTTACCAGCAAAGAAAGAAGAGTTGTAGATGCTTTACGTTTGAAGTTCTTCTTTATCAACATTGTGTTTTACATATGTTGGCTCCCAAACCTGTTGAATGGGATACTTTTGTGGACGATGTGGTTTAGTGTACCGATAAACGCAGTAGTTGTCATTTGGTATATTATGGTATGTATTACGAAAATATGATATAAAATATAATATATTTAATTTAATGTCAGCAACATCAACGTAAGTCTTCGTGGCCTAAAGGATAAGACGTTTGGTGCATTCGTATCTAGCGATACAACGGTGTTCGAATCCCACAGGTAAGTACCACTTTTTCTAATGAAATACGTACTTATCAAATGTTCACGATTGACTTCCATGGCGAAGAACAACATCGTGTAATACAATATCAAACCAGCAAAATTATAATTTGCGTAATTATTGGTGGTAGCACGTCTTGTGAGTCCGCACGGGTAGGTACCACCACCCTGCCTATTTCTGCCGTGAAGCAGTAATGCGTTTCAGTTTGAAGGGTAGGGCAGCCGTTGTACCTTTGTACTGTTAAAATTAAGACCTTACAACTCATGTCTCGTAGGTAGGTGGTGGCATTTACGTTGTGGATGTCTATGGGCTCCGGTTACCACTTAACACCAGGTTGGCCATGAGTTCGTCCAACCATCTAAGCTATATAAAAAAAAGCAGATTCTTTAGTAATACAACTATTTTTAGGCTTCTCGTCTATAAACTGAATATAAATGCAGTTTCAAACTTCTTTGTAACATAGTGACTGTAAGTAAATTCATTATATTTTCAGGCTCTTCTCAACCCGATGCAAGCCTTACTGAATGCTTTAGTATATCGGAGATGGAATTTAAGTAAATGGCGTTATTCTCAGAGAAATTCGAAAATGTTTCGCCGAGATGTTATGTATTACGATGAACAATCACCATTGCTGGGCTCGGAGCCACCAAGACATCACATGTCCTCTGCTCCGCCTAGTATAAATAATTATGCAACTCTGTGATGTATCTACATAGTTTAGTTAGTTGCTAAATACTTATTATGTTTTGAGGCGACTCCCTTATGTTGTTAATCCATTATATTGTTATATTTTTATTCTTTTTTTGTTGTTGTTCTATAAACGTAATGATGATGATTATTTAGGTGCTCATCGTCATCACGTCGTCTATGCTATTCCGTTTTTATCAGCTGTCGTTCTTTTTCAAGCTTTACCGTGTCTCAAATTGTTTTCTAATCCTTTATCTTCTATTAAGCAAGTAAATCAGTTATAATGAAAACGACTTCCATTGTATTATTCGATATTTCGAGTACTTTTCAGTTTTCATGGTATCAAGGACGATTTTACGTTTTATTTCTCACAGAACGAAACCCCCATTGCTGCTACCAAAGTTAAAGAAGCAGACGAAAACCTACAACCAC
The DNA here is from genome assembly GCF_030269925.1 of Bombyx mori. Lineage (NCBI taxonomy): Eukaryota > Metazoa > Arthropoda > Insecta > Lepidoptera > Bombycidae > Bombyx > Bombyx mori. The sequence continues at coordinate 7,620,234 of NC_085116.1, read as the reverse complement.
GGAAAACCTCCGGCTATGACACTATCCACAACCGTGTATTAAAATTTTTACCCGCCCAACAAATAATCATGTTCGCATCTATTTTAAATGCCGCTATGACATAGTGCATCTTTTCCGCTGTGGGGAAACAAGCGGACGTTAACGGCATACCAAAATCTAAACCCAAAAACGAACTCGTAAACTACCGCCCGATTGCCCTCCCTCCCAGAGATAGGCAAACTGTATGAACGAACGATTCGTAAACGCTTCTGGGACTTTATCCCCTCGAAGGCTTCCGCGAACAGTTTGGTTTCCGCGCCAAACATTCGGGCATCCAATAAGTGCACTGCCTCACGGAGCACATCACAGTAGGACTAAATAGACCTAGATCCGTCCCCACGGGAGCCCTCTTCTTTGATATCCTGATGGCTTTCGACAAGGTCTGGCACAACGGTTCAATTTACAAACTGTACAACATAGGCGTACTCGAAAGTCTCGTACAAACGTACGAAGATATATAAATTGTCCCTTCGTAACTTGGTGACATTCTACAAAACTTGCATACGTTCCCTGATGGCATATGCAAGTGTAGTGTTCGCTCACGCGGCCCGTACACACATTAATATCTCCAGGTCATCAAATCTGTTTTCCGCAGGATAGCCGTCTGACACGATAACCCCTCTTAACGTGGCCACCGCTAATTACACACTTGACCCAAGCGATAGAGCAAAGCAATGTCGCTGTGGCTTAAAACATGTCTTGTCGTATCCTTCGGAGCCGCTTACGGTGCTTTAGGCTCTTTAAGAACCGTTCACCGTCCTCGTCGAACTCGTCGATTACGACGAAGAGTTCAACGTGTGAACTAGTCCATAGACACAACCCACCGATTTTCCCGCCGGAACTTTTCAATGCGTCGCGATTCCAATGCGGTGGTAGATTCAACGAAGCCCTGCTCTTGCTAGGACCAGTGTTAGCAATTCTTTCAGATTGAGCCTGTTGAGTTTTCCTACCAGCCCGCGCGCAGTTAGAATTTATTTTTTTATTTCTTTATTGCTTAGATGGGTGGTGGAGCTCGCAGCCCACCTGGTGTTAAGTGGTTACTGGAGCCCATAGACATCTACAATGTAAATGCGCCACTCATCTTGAGATATAAGTTCTAAGGTCTCAGTATAGTTACAACGGCTACCCCACCCTTCAAACCGAAACGCATTACTGCTTCACGGCAGAAATAGGCAGGGTGGTGGTACCTACCCGTGCGGACTCACAAGACGTGCTACCACCAATAATGACGCAAATTATAATTTTGCGGGTTTGATATTGTATTACACGAATTTGTTCTTCGCCATGGAAGTCAATCGTGAACATTTGATAAGTACGTATTTCATTGGAAAAAGTGGTACTTGCCTGTGGGATTCGAACACCGTTGTATCGCTAGATACGAATGCACCAGACGTCTTATCCTTTAGGCCACGAGGACTTCAAATAGCCCCGATCGTCTTTTATGACGCCAACTTGAAGAGATGGAGTGGTGCTATTCTAGGCGTGTTCATGAATGACTCGTGGTGAAGAAATAACTACGACTAATAAAAATGACACCCACAAATATTATAATTTGCGTATTTAGGTACTAACTGTAGCTCTTGTGAGCCTCACGGGTTTGTTTTTATTGCGTAAGTAGTTGGGTGGAATTCACCGCCCACCTGGTGTTAAGAGGTTACCGGAGCTCATTCATAGGCATCTATAGCGTAAATGCCGCCACTTACCTAAGGGTAGGTAAACTGCCGTGAAGCAGTATTGTGTTTCGGTTCGAAAGATGGGACAGCCTTTTTACTATAAAACTGAGATTTAGAATTTATGTGAAAAGGTGGGTGACGGCATTTAGGTACGTTGTTAATGACTATGGGTTCCGATAACCACTTGAGACGAGGTGGACCGTGAGCTCCTTCACACATTTAAGCAATAAAAAAAACGGAACGCACGGCCAGAATTTAGAGAAACCTAATAAGGTCTTGCGCAATTTTCTTATCATTTAGGTACGTTTGCGATTTACGATTTGCACTTCAACTTCACAATTGCACTTTTCCATGCAGTGGGAAATATTGATTTATAAACAAAGCGATTAATAATGATTGTTCCAATACCCGCTTTCGTGGAACAAGAATTTAATCGTAATGTCTAAGAAAGTTCCTTTACACGTCACATTCGATTTCTAAGTAGGTACCTATCTACGGATCTAAGTACGGATTACTTTAATCATCGCAGGATTCTACTGGTTTTAAAGAATGAAGTGAAACTAATAATTTTTTAACACGTTAACTCCCTTGTAGGTCTTCGGTGTCCTAAGTATATTTCCTAAGTACTGAAATATTTCTGTTACTAAGGGTCTAGACGGGTTAAGACACCAGCTGTAATTTTATTGAGCGATTCGACTGTGCCTGAGTTAAAATCCTACGGGCAATTTTTTTGGAATGAAGCACATGCTTTGAACAACTTTCAGATTATATAAAGAAACATCATTGTGTAGATAAGAAAACAAATAAATTTCTGCCGCGAAGGATGAAAGGCGATTGCATGCAGCAGAGATGCGAATGTTGCGATGGATGTGTGGAGTAACAAGAATGGATTGAATACGGAATCAATGTTAGGTAGAGGAAGTCTGAAAGTGGCACCTGTGACATAGAAGTTGAGAAGTGCGCGTCTGGGATGGTATGGACGTATTGTGATGAGACGAAATGAAAATGAGGTTGGTAAGAGAGTATTAACTATGAATGTGGAAGGATATAGAGGAAGAGGTAGACCTAAGAAGAAATGGGCGGATTGCGTGAAAGACGATATGTGTAAGAGAGGAGTAAGCGAAGAAATGGTGTATGATAGAAGAGTCTGGAAGGAGAAAACTTGTTGGGCCGAGCCCAGGTGTCTGGGAGAAGAGCGGAGAATGTTGTTGATGATGATGAAGCATTTTGTGTTCCAGTTTGAAGTTATACATTATTACTGAGACTTCGATTGCATGTCTCTCAGGTTGGGTGGCGAGAATCTCGACACCCACTTTGAGACACGTTTGATATTTATGAGTTTTGATAAACATTTAACACCAGATATATATTAATACTTATTCTAAATGAATTAAAATTACTTTAACTGATTCAGGATTTTATTATAATACTTCAATTGAATAGAATAGCATAGGAATAAACAGAAATCATTTTTGAAACCCTTGCAGATTCTGTTAAATAACCAGGAACATTTATTTTGCAAATGAAATGTACAAGTATCTAAAAATTAATATTTATTTTCAATCAACATTTACTTGGTAAGTCTTTAATTTCTAATGTATAAAATATATTAATTACAATTTTTATGACAATTATCACATTTCTTTACATTTCTTCTTCTTCATTATCTGGTGGTGCCATAGTCAGATCTGTTACATCTTTTACAATCATGTGGGCTATTTGCCAAGCCATTTCTTCTTCTACTTTAGATGTACTTATTGGCACAAAGCGATTTACCATTTTTTTTAAAACAGATTCTTTTTTGTCTGGATCTGGTTCAAACTTGGATTCAAACCTACCTAAACTATTTATTCTTCCTAAAGTAAGGCCTTCATGTCTAGTTCTTTTCCATAGTGAATCTGCATTGTAAAGCTGATTAGAGTCTATCGTCATATCAGGTACAGAGTGGTTGCGTTTTTTTCTTCGGAAGACTGGATCCCCCATTGCCAGCAATGTATTTTGTGTACTGACACTATATTCACTGCTACAGTCAGAATAAGACTTATGATTTAGCGATGACATATTATAATCCACAGAGTGGATCATTTCTGAAAGATATTTATAGTACATATTGGATTCAAGAAATGTTTTCACATAATGGGTAACTGTCATATAAACTATTCGATAAGGCAGATCAAAACAATCATACTGAGGTCCGTTTTCTCTACATATTTCACTCTCGATTTTAAGTCTAATATCTGTTGGGAAACCAAGTGGGTTAGTTGCTTGTAAGGAAAAGTATTTTTCGTATATTACAATGGCGTCAGCTTGAGCTTGATCAGCATTATCATTATTATTATTGATTAAGTTATCTCTGAAATGTATAATGGCCATTAAAAATTCAAGCAATATCCTACAAGATTCTTGTTCCAAATATTCAGTGAAGTAAAATAAGAGTGTGTCATTGTATAAAATATCTTTCAATTGGAGAGAGCCATTTGTGAGTATATCTATTTGTGCTTTGATATAAAGTGGAGTATTGAGGAAGTCACCAAAATGATTTTCTTCGATTCGAGTAAATAGCATATCTTGCACTGACTTAAAACAGTCTTCAGTCGGTCCATCCACATGACAAATATTTGTTATCACTGATTTTCTTACATTATCAGGTATATCTATCTGATATGGTGCTTCTAAAGCTATATACTTTTTGAATAAATTTACAGCTTCTTCAGTGGAATTTTGAGATTTTTTATTATTCCCGTACATATTTAGCACTACCTGGTCAAATAAACTTCCACATGAACTAGTAGAAGATAACACTGTTATATTTGTATTATTTGTGTTTATCACAGTGTTGTGACAGTTGGCTTTTTGTGAGATTTTTTCCTTGTGCTCAATTTTGGACTGTAAATGACTGTGATCACAATATAGATCACAGCTCTGAGTTTTACAGAATACAAAATTATTTTTTCTAACATTGTCTGTATTTCTAAAGTGTGATTTGAAATCTTCCAAATCTAGCCAACATTTAACAAGTAAATGTTGTCCGATGGTTTCCATGTATTGCATAAAATACGTAGTTGCTTTTCTTTTAAGGAGAGTGTCATTTAATGACAACGACAACTTGGATTTCTTTTCAAAAATATCTTCAGAATCTGGAATTAAAGAGTATTACTTTACAGTTATGAACAAGCAAAAAATAATTATTTATTATTATTGCTCCCAAAGGGTGAGGGCTATAAACCAATAGACCACTCTGACCTACTTGGAGCTTTTGTGACTTCCTAGTGTTCCACATCATTGTCCAGGACTAAATCCAACATAAAAATTGTCAGTTTATTGAGACCTACACTGAGCAATTCTCAAATGGTCATCAAATCTTTTCAGTACAGCTTTTACTTAAAGATCTCCTGGTGTTGTTTTTCAAAAAATCTAATTTAAGTAGACGCTCAGGACTTCAGTTCATATCAAAAGCACCCAAAAAAACCGGTGGCTGTTCAAATGCATCTCAGCACCAATCATGGTCAATTTCTCAGCAATTACAGTATTTCAAGCTCTTGTGCCCCAGTGTTGAATAGACATAAACAACAGATGTTTCCTTTTATGTGCCCATGTTTTGCAATTTTGCCATCTTTTCCTACCTAACTCCATAATCCCTATTTAAATAGCAGATGTTCGCAAGGCAACATTGCAAATTAATTGTTATTATTACCAAATTTGTTTCAAACCCAAGTTCCCAATCTGTTTATAAAGAACTAGCTGCACCGTTTGCTTCACTGGGCATTTAAAATTAACATTATTATTTCTCACCCCCACAAAGATTCTCATCATTAACACCCCCACAACTGGTGTAGGGAGTCCAACACTCATATAAATATTAGCCTATCCATTAAGTACATGTATTTTCTACATGGATACCAAGTTTCAAGTCAATCAGATGCATGGTTCAGTAGTTATAGCAGAACATTGGTAAAAAACACTGTAGATTTATATATTAGTATTTTTTTAGTATAGATTTATTCTGGGAGTTAAAGGTAGCTGTTGTATTAATGGAATTTTCATGTAAGCCGATATTTTTGTCTAAATCAAAATCTCCAAAAATTCAACCTGTTCAAAACTAAGCAAATCAGGTAGATATAAAATTAACACTGTAAATTCTATACTAAATGGTTTGCAGGAAAGGGATGGGGCATCCTCTCGTTACCTCCATCAAAAGCTTTAAGCATTTCTATCTTAGAAATTATTGTTCACACATCTTATTTTAGATGTGAGAATGAACAGTTCACATGTTGTTTAATGGTTACCATAGCCTATCTATAGACATTTTATGATTGCAGCCACACCTGTTAAGATACAAATTTAAGTTCAATTGTATTTTATAATGGCTATTTCAACCCTCAAAGCAGAAAGGATAAATGCTCCAGGGCAGAAATAGGCAGGATGTTGGTACCTATAATAATATGTGCAGGGACACACTGGGTGTTGCAGTCAATAAATGGAAAGATTGTAGTATGCTAATATAGCTCCCCAGATAATGATGTTGCCATTCTTTTTTGAATTTCTTGGTAGTATTTACGAGACCCACAAGAAAAGATGACAATTTTCTTGAATGAAAGTTCTTTTTTTTTTTTTTTATATTGCTTAGATGGGTGGACGAGCTCACAGCCCACCTGGTGTTAAGTGGTTACTGGAGCCCATAGACATCCACAACGTAAATGCGCCACCCACCTTGAGATATAAGTTCTAAGGTCTCAGGTATAGTTACAACGGCTGCCCCACCTTTCAAACCGAAACGCACTACTGCTTCACGGCAGAAATAGGCAGGGTGGTGGTACCTACCCGTGCGGACTCACAAGAGGTCCTACCACCAGTAATTACGCAAATTATAATTTTGCGGGTTTAATTTTTATTACACGTTGTTATTCCTTCACCGTGGAAATCAATCGTGAACATTTGTTGAGTACGTATTTCATTAGAAAAATTGGTACCCGCCTGAGATTCGAACACCGGTACATCGCATCGCTCAACACGAATTCACCGGACGTCTTATCCGTTAGGCCACGACTAAACAAATGTCTCAAAGTATGGGGAAACACTAATGTTATGATGTTGTGAAGGGCTCAGGTAATGCTAACAGCAGCAGATTATGGAGCTAGTCTGCCAATGATAAGAAATAATGTTGCTGCATGCTCTCAGCATGCATACTTTGTTACATGAGAGATAACTTGTTACATACAAATAAGATAGAACAGTTCTGAATGTATGCTACGTAACGCAATAACTGCATCTACGAGTGCTTATTCTTGGTAGAAGGTAAGCTGTGTTCACTTTCAAAATAGACTGGCCATTTGTCTGCAACTATTGGCTAAAGTTAAATATTGTTTATGTTCTGAAATACAACTTTTCATATTATACAATTAACTCAGTTTTGACTATGGACACAGAGAACCGACCTTTAATGTCATGAAGAAATTGCGTACTACTTAGTATGTTATTGAAATCAACAGTAGTTTCAGAAGTCTTCTCAGGAGGTCGCACAGGGCACCCGCTTTTGCCCTTTGCTAAAACAAAATTCAAAATAATATGAATGAGCCATTATTATTAGTAGCGAAGAATCTTTTTATCAGAAAATTTAAATTATTGTGGGCTTACCTGCACTTTTCCAAAACTTTATCATTTTGTTAAAGCAATGCGGGCGACCCTTGCTAGAGAAGTCTTAATTTTGTCGTGAATAATCACCCATGTTATTCACAATACTTCATAGGTGTAATAATCTTACAGTATTTCAACAACATTAACTTTGTAAACAATTTTTAGCGAAATAAAAACAATTATGTGTTTCAGACTATGGTTTCAGATTGTGGTCATCTATGGTTTTCGTTTAGTTTTGTTATCAACCAGAAATCGATTTTGAAAAATCGATTATTTTGAAAAATCGATTATTATAAATAAAAAATAAAATAAAATTAAAATCTTTTATTTCGAGACATCATAGTCTCATAGTGTGTTATTATTACAAATAACAAAGACCTATGTATGTAGGTTTAATAAAAGTATGTTTAAGTATCAAGAATATTCATGAGGAATTTTAAAGAAACTAGTCCCTGACCCTATTTATCATAATAATGTGATAATCATGTAATTAGAGTCTTTGGATCTCTTTTTTTTATGGATTGTTTAAAAGGCATTATCATCATAGCATATTATGGGATATTATCCATTTCTCTGTTCTTTCCTTATGTAATTCCGAAAATTAAATAAGGCACTCCTTTTTTCTAAAGTGATTTCTAGACCAGACCGGAATCGCAACCCGCTGACAAGAACCAGCGAGAATCTCAGCGGGCTGATGTTTAAGATTAGATGGTCGTCGAACTCTGCCAAGAGTACGGTTGAGTACTATTGTAAACGCGATTTTTTTTTAGCGTAAATGGATGTCGAGGCGGTTGGCCAAACCCACGTGAGGTCTACGGATCGTCGAGGCGGTTTACCCGGTCTTTGATGACTGGGTGAATCGTTGCGCAGGACGCTTCATCTTTAGTCTGGTGCAGGTGCTGACCAGGCACGGATGCTTCGGGAAGTACCTGCACCGGATAGCTGAGCTGAGCCGACGACGATTTGCCACTATTGTGGACACGACCTGGATAAGGCGGAGCATACGCTCGCTGTCTGCCCCGCTTGGGAGGTACAGCGCCGTGTCCTGGTCGCAAAGATAGGGCCGGACTTGTTACTGCCTGGCGTCGCGGCGTCGATACTTGGCGGCGACGAGTCCTGGAAAGCGACTTCTGCGAGTGCACCATTTCGCAGAAGGAAGCGGCGGGGCGGGTGAGGTAAAGTTCTCCTCACTACGCAGAAATCCGCCGCCGCCGAGCAGCGAGTCGGGACCGGGGTCCCATCCGTGACCCGGCCCCCTAAAAGCTTCGGGCTCCACCCGTTTTATGCAGGGAGGGACCCAGCCGTGGGGCGGGGTGCTTTACAGCACGCCCGTAGTAGGAAGCCGGGATCGCGTTCCCCCGAACGCCCCGGGGGAAGGTGCAGCATGACGCCATCAAGGTCAGCTCCCGGCCCGTCGACCGTGGGAACCAGTGGTCGTGTCACCGGCGGCCGCCGGTCCGGCTTCTGGGGGACGGCGGGATGAATGTAATATTCTCTGCGCAAGCCCTGTCCCGCCGTCTCAATAACGCCCACTGGGCTCCGGCCCGGCCCGGGGTAGGGCGCCGGCTGTTAGCGGCAGGAGTTTTTAGTGAGGTTCAACTCACACATATCCCACCCGCTGCGCGGATGGGGATCCGGCGATTTTCGCATGTGGACAAAAAGGGTAAATTTATAAATGGATGTTTGTTGCTCTTTTAGGTGAAAATTATTGATATGATTTTGATAACATTTTACAGCAATGTAGCATATAAATTATAAAAACATGTAGAATACTTTTTATTACGTTTTAGGCGTCTTTCGACTCCAATAGTCACTTCGTTATTAGTTACATCACGGTCTATGTTGTTCGAAATCATCATAATACATAAATCGTTGACTTGTTCATCTTAATAGATATTATCTGATATTGTTATTGTAGATTTGGTCGTGTCGCTTTGATCAATTACGGAAGATTTATCATGCTTGTCCGAAATAATAATTCGTTTGATCTTGTGTTTGTAGAATTTCTGTCTTTCTTCTTGATATTTATCGGAAATAGTAAATATAGTAATTTTAAGGGTAATACATAGGATGAACCTTTTAAAGTGGAGTTGTCACATTATTTCCAATAGTTAGCGTTAAATAGTAGTTTATCTACTTACTCAATAGAATACATAGGCGGCACTGAAAATTTCGGGAATTAACGAAGTGACACAACATTACTATTTAAAAATGTATTTATTGCTTTTCGAAGTATTCTCCGCGAAATTTGACACATTTTTCCATACGGTGGAACCAATCATTGAAGCAACCATTTCGGAAGTTGGGGTCTCCAAAATGGCCGTTTTGTAGGTGTCCACAGCTTCTTCAGGTGATAAAAATCTCTGTCCACGCAATTTATTCTTTATTTTAGGGAAAGTATAGAAATCGTTAGGGCTTAGGTCGGGGCTGTACGGCGGATGGTCTAATAATTCTATGTTTTCTTGCTCTAAAAACTCTTTTGTTCTATGCGCGGTGTGAGAACTCGCATTGTCGTGATGGAGGATGATGCGGCGGTTGCAGTTCTTTTTACGGAGTTCAGAAACGACCTGTGGCAAACAAATGCTAGCATACCATTCTGCATTAACCGTTCTTTGTCCCTCAAGAGGAATAGTCGTAACATGGCCGGTTTTGGAGACAAACGTGGCCAGCATTTTTTTTGCAACACTCCGTGAACGAACAATTTTTGTTGGCTTTAACTCATTTTCGAACACCCAAACTCGTGACTGGTTTTTTGTTTCGGGTTCGTACGCGTATATCCAGGATTCGTCACCTGATACAATGTTGTATACAGCATTTGAGGATCCTGCGTGGAATCTTTCGAGAGTTCTGACGCACCAAGTAACGCGAGCCGCTTTTTGCTCTTCACAGAGCGAATGCGGTATCCATCGGGAAAACAACTTATTTACACCTAATTGTTCATGCAAGTTTATTTGTATTTGACTCATATCAATGTCTAAAGTTGCCTGAATTTCGCGGTATGTCACATGTCGATCTTCCTCAATCAGCTTACGCACAGCATCAACGTTTTCTTGGGTGACTGCAGTTTTTGGACGACCTTGACGGGGATCATCACTGAGCTTGACACGTTCACGTTGAAACTCAGCAAACCAGCGATAAATTGTGGTTTTGGATGGGGCTTCATCACCAAATGCAGAAATCATCCGGTCAACACACTGTTTTTGTGTTAAACCACTTCGAAAGTCATAATAAATCATCGCTCTTGAATTTTCTCGAGTCTATTCCATTTTCTCAACGACTAAACAAATTTGACAAAACCTCGTGACAAGACCGAGAATCTTTTTTTAAATAAATAAATGGTATTCGATTTTTAAAACCAAGGAGTTTTCAATAAAAAAGATTTTAATATGACAGGAACAGTGGAAATATTCCATTCCCGATACTTTTAGTGCAACCCTCGTATGTGACATAATCGAAAAAAAAAAAAAAGACGTGTGGCACTCGGGGACTGCCGCGGTAAAGCTATTGCAAAGCATTTTTTTATCAACTTGTGCAATTACAATTAGGTAATAATAATTTAATATTAAAACAATAATAAAAATAAGACCACGCTATATTTATAAACATTAACAAAAGCAAAACATTAACTGTCCCCTTCACACTCATAAGCTAGACCGCGTGAGAGAGAGATGGGTAGACTTTTCATAATGCTCATGCAGTGCAGCGTCACGCCGCGCGCTTATTCACAAACATTACACCAGCGCAACGTGTGAATGTATTGAACGCGAGCTACATAGTAGGCGTAGTGGGGGTGTCAGGTTATTTTAGTTACGGAATTTCTTGATTCAGTCGCCGCGCTTATGGCCCGCGATAGAAGCTATGCAATAGCTTAAAACAAATAAGTTTAAATAATGAAATTAAAGTACTTCCGATACCTACGATTTAGAAAAGCGTTTTACGTGAACACTGTACTTTGGAGTGCGACTGAAGCGGCGCTTCTGTGTGCTTAGTACTAGTTTCTTAACGTTCTCGATAACGTAAAAGTTACGCCAATATTGTATGCAATTGGAACAGCGCCTCTGACGGCAAACGTACGCAAACGATCCCATTCCATACAAATATGAGTTAACTTTTACGCTATCGAGAACGTTCCAAAACTCGCACTAAGCACACTGGTTAAATGATTACGATTTTTAACGCATGACAAGAATCAAATGTATCATATTAAAATTTAACGATTGAAAGATCGACTGGTATTTTTGACTATATTATAAGCATTAATAAAAATACTAGTAAAAATGTTTCAAGTTTCATCCTTTCATTTTATCGTTTGTATTAAGCGAAATGCATTTAAAAAATAATAGGATCAAAATGTTTTAACGATTAAGCGAATTATCGGGAACAAAACGACTATGTCTTGGTTTAAGTAGCACCCTGTATGGAAAATAGATTGAGCTGAAAGAGCTTAAGCGAAACCCCTATCGTATTTGGGTAACGGACAAAGGGCGACATCACACCGTGTCATGATGTCGTTTAAACCAAATACCTAACCACGAATTATTTTTTTAGTTTAAAAAATGCGAAGGAACTTTTCCCCCATACTATTAATAATAAACTCAAGTAAGTTTATTCTCTAAAACATATCTCTCTCTAGTGACGTTTGTTTTAATTTTTATGATTTACTCCTTGCATGTATAATATAAAGAAATAAAGCCCATATATAATATACCTAATCGAGACATCGACCTCATGCCTCAAGGTGGGTTGCAGTATTCCCGTTGTGTTTTGCCTATGGTCTCCGATAACCATTTTTCACAAAGCGGGCCGTGAGCTCGTTCACCCGCCTATGAAATAAACAATAATAAATTTAGTAGGTACAAAAGTTAAAAATACAAGCTTAAAAGCAAAGTGAACTAACAACTATTTTCAATTTTTTTATTCTGTAGATACTGGTCAGGAATTTAGAGTGAAGTCTAGTCCAGAAGATATTAAAGTAAAATTATTGTATTGTCGTTGGATGTCGACGACTGTGCAAAATTTTAAATTAATCGCACGTCTTGAAGTCAATGAAAATGACGTTCAAAGATTTTGTTACACATAAACCATCCTTATCAAGCCTAAGGAAAAAGGTTTAAATGAAACTAAATAAACATTTTAGATTTATTTATTTAGTTATTTACTTACTTACAACTTATTTAGACATTTTAAAGTTCGCTCACCCATCTATAATCACTAAATAAATAAACAAAACGTAGTTTGAAATCAGGGTATTTCAGATTTCTTGTTTAAATATTTCTTCTTTAGACAATTATTAATATTTTTTAATATTGCTTTAATCCTTTATTCTTAAATAGCTTTTGCCCGCGACGTCGTCCGCGTGGAATAATAATTCACAAATAATGCTTTATTTTAGAACAAATATGGTTAGCATAAAAAACGTTATAGTGAGCCAACCTTAACATATAGACATATGCTGTCGCGGACTATTTTTTAGATCTTTTAAAGGGAAACAATTCTGTCATACATTATTTTAGCGAAACTTTAACCGTTTCTGCAGCGCACGCAGCGGAAGCTCTCAAAGGTAGAAATAGCCCCGATTTTGAGACATTCTTTACGGTCCGCTTGTATTGGTTTTAGCGTGATGTTATATCGGACCAATAGTTCCTGAGATTAGCGCGTTCAATCAAACAAACTCTTCAGCTTTATAATATTAGACTTTATTATATTTTCAATTACCATATGTTAGGTTTATTATTTAATTAAATTAAGTAAGTACATGAATCATATCAACAATGAGTATCCACTTGGGCGAATTTGTTGGTACGGCTAGTTGGTAGTAAATACAAGTCCTCATAAATTCTATAATATTGTAGAAATCCACCACAATTTGTAACTTTGATACAATACTTCAAAAAGTAAATAAGTAGCTAATGTTTTGGGTGTAGAAAAATATAGTAATAAGTTAAAATAAACTTTAAAAACCAATGAAAACTACAATTCGTAGATAGATAACTTCATTTTGAAACGGCAAGAAAAATATGCGCAGAGCCACATAATCGGAGGACTTGGTGCACAAGCAAAGGCTATCGACCTTCCCGCGGTTACTTGAAATAACTGTTAAGTTGTTGGAAATAACTAAGTTGAAGCAAACGGCGCACAGGGCGCCTTGTTTAACGAACCAGTCGCGTCTGTTCTTTGCCTTAGAACTATCACCCATAGGTAGTATTGTCTTAACTCAAATTTAACTAAATATAATGACGAAATTACTAGTTGTGGCATTCTGTGTTTTCTTTTGTCAATGCGTTCAGTCAGCTTCATACAATCAGAGACAAACAGGTGAACTAAATGTGCAACTCGAACTGAACGATGTTCAGATCTTTGCTTTAATGAAAGGCAAAGATGATTATGTGGTGAGTGTGATCATTCTAAATAATTACTTACTTAGTGGCATTAGTAATGGATTAGGATATATGATCACAAATAGTAAAACATATTTGAAATTGTATTTTTGTGGCAAGCAGTTACGATTTTGAGCTATTTTTATTTAAAAAAATCAGTAATTACCCACCAGAATTCACATGACCATTGAAGGAATGAATTTATCTAACTGATAGGTATAAATTGATTACCGTCGTTCATGGGTGTGGAGGCTCAGTCGCCGCTAAGTGTACACCGTTCCGTCGTATCTTAAAACACGTATTAATTGTATTTCTTCTACTGCCGTTCGGTGGCTTAGCAACACGTATTCATACTGTATTTGACACGGCTTTTAATCTTACTACTAGTTACCATCCTGACTAACTCCTGGAGAGTGTATCGTATTATGGTTCAGAGATTAAGAGAACGGTGAAATACTAGGGCAGATTAGGTTTTGTGTCCCGGAATCACAAAGGTACCAATCAACCAATCTTTATGCAACGAGAGCTTCAACCGTAGGTGTTACTAGTGGCTACGTCCATGCAGACTTGTTCAGGCGCTCCGCACCCTTGACTTGTAGCTATGGAGACGGATACATTCCTCTGTATTCTAAGTTAAGTCACAAATAATAGATACTGTATCTTATATTATGACTAATATGTAGTAAAAATATTAAAGTAATAATTAAGATACATAAAGCCCTGTCGACATGAGTGACTATAATGAGTGTTTACCATAAGAGGTTGCTATTAAAGTGAAGAAAAAAATCATCTATAGGTACTTGAAATTATTATATATTAAATATACTACAATATCTAGGTGAGTCTCGCTGTTCCACTGGTCGAAACTGGAATATTATATTACAGGTATATTATTGCTTGCATTGATTTGCTTAGAGTCAGCTTAGTCATCCACCTTGAGATATGAGTTCTAAGGTCTCAGTAAAGTTACAACGGCTGCCCACCATTTCAAACCGAAACGCATTGCTGCTCCACGGCTGAAATAGGCAGGGTACCACCTGTGCGGACTCAAAAGAGGTCCTACCACCAGTATTACGCAAATTATAATTTTGCGAGTTTGATTTTTATTGTACGGTGTTGTTCCTTAACCGTGGAAGTCAATCGTGAGCATTTGTTAAGTACGTATTTCATTATAAAAATTGGTTCTGAATATACGAATACGTCTTATTCTTTAGGCCACGACGAAATGTCGTTTTGTATATTTCATTATAGTCATATTTGCATCAAAAGCGGTCACATACATTGCCATTGCACATTGTGTGATGTTTGAATAATAAATAAACAGAAAAAAAATGATACAAATTCCAGGTACACCTAACCATCAAGCAACTTATGTTTGCTATAAATATGTTTAGATACACTTCTGCTACAGTAATTATAACATAAAATACAGATTGGTTTCTCTTATTAATTGCAGGATTATGATTACGCCTACGATTATTCGGAAATGACTATCAAACCATCAGGAGGCACGACACGAAAACCGTTGAATAAAACAAGTACACTTGCTTTAGTTGTAAACGATAATGTTACAACAGTTTCTTCGCTACATCAACCGTCAAAAGTTTCTACAACTGAAGGCTTGGTTTCAACTATTACTGTGGATACTGTCTCCGACATCTCTCCAACTACGGAAACAGTAAACAAACAAAATATGACTTCGCCCACGACAACGCCGAGCATTTGTAGACAAGGATTTGTTAAGAACGATAAAGGTTTATGTGAATTTAAATATGAAAATGCGTCTAATGCGTAAGTATTTCATGTGTTGTAATATCAGATATCGTAAAATGAAGTAAAATAAAAGTCCATTTTAGTAATGTATTTGGAAATGTAATGTTTTAATTAATTCATTAACATAAATAGGTAAATGATTCGCAGTCATTTGTTAAACTAATACCTGAGCCCATAGACATCAAATCTTTAATGCCGCTAGTAGCCTGGAGTCTTGATCGAAACGACAATAGAGTTAATGTAATGGGTCTTTCTAATAAATGGTATTTTCCAATCGGAACGCAAAATAACAAAATTTTGAAAATGTCTAAGTTAATAGACAAAAGACAGAACATTAAGGTATCATTTTCTGCTGTGCTAGTCAACTTTCTTTTTTTTATTTTGGTTAGTAGGTACCTAGCTGTTGAGGAGTTATACTGTAATTAATAAGAAAATGGATTTTTTTGTTATGATATTGTTGTTTTCTCCCCTGTTAGTCAACATATTTGTCTTTTGTACTTACTGGTTTTCTACCACTGGGCTATTACTACTGCTATCATACGCTGCGGAACAATCAAGTGTTTCGACTTGATGGACCTCTTCTTTTTCTTTCTTTCCTATTACCCTAAGCTGGGGCAGTCTTGGGCAGTCTGTTCTACTTTCTCCCCTGTTATGTCCAAGATGCCCAATTCCTGCTCTACTGAACGACGCCAAGTTGTTTTGGGACTGCCTCTCTCTCTCTCTCTTGATGGACCTAGGTAAACTTTATTCTAAAACAACAGAGATTTGAACATCTGTGTGTTTTTGAGCGCTGATGTATATTCATTAAGTTCAGAGCCCATCTTCTAAGCTTTTAACAAAAGCCTTTAGTGAAGCGTTATACCTATATGTATATGTATAGGTATAGTATACCTTTAGTATTTAGTTTTAGTTAGACCAAATGGTCGATGTTGATTCGTAAAATTCTTTTTTAGGTTAATGCAAATGGTAAGATTATCTCAAAAGTTAAAGAGGAGGGAAAACTAAGTTTTATCACGTGGAATTCAGATTGGGAGGACCATAATAAGACACTCGCCTTCGGTGTTAACACAAATTTGAAAAGAACAAGCAGTGCACGTGATTTACCTAATAATAAAATAAAATATAAAATTTGTGCCTAAAATAAAGGCTAAGCAACTTTAGCTTTAGCATATAATTATAACATTTGTTAAAAAAGTATCTATAATAGTTAAATGTAGAAAAAATATATATTACATTGTTGGAAATTATTCCTTCATATTTCTTTGCCAGATTACTGTAGAATTGGAATATCTAGGCAGGTACCCACTTTGTGTTTTTCTAGCGCCTATTTTGTCCAGGTACGCAGATTTTTTTAATAGTCAGCAGCTTAAATGGTGTGGTCGATTTAATTGTTTAAGATTCCGTATAGAATTGCAAAAATAAAACAGTAAGTACGATTGTTTTCTCTAGTTGTTAATAGACTTTGTTTTATTTAATTTAATTAGGTAGTAGCCATTGACGATCTTTCGATAAACAATTTAGAAATTTATCGTCTTTTTAAAATAAAATAAAAACAGAACGAATAATTGAATATATAATAGTATTATGCATGTAAAATTAATCGAAATTTTGAGATGTCAGTTTATGGTTGAATTTCGATGTCAGATTCAACGTTATCATAATAATATTATTATTTCGACGACATTTCTCAAGGTGGTGGTGGTATTCACCATGCGGTCATGGAATGGGATCCCGTAATCCCCAAATACCACTGTAGGCTTACACCAATGCTAGATTTATTAAAACTATGAGGCGGATTTATAATGTAATGATTTACACTGATATTATTGTCCTAAGACTCGCAGGCGAACAATCCGTTGCTTTATATAATTTAATATTCGTTAATTTAACATTATCAACTATGTAACTATTTTTTAGTGTAATAATTGTTAACAGAATAACAATAAGATCCGGAATTGTCTTTACACATCTGTTTAAATGACGTGTTGTGCCAAGTGCACAGCTACTGTTATATTGTTTAAGGTAATAAAGAGTTAACTTGAACACTATGTCATGCATTTTGATTTTTTGCCTTTGACTTAGGTACTTATATAACGTGCGTACATCTATACTAATATTATAAAGAGGAAAGATTTGTTTGTTTGTTTGTTTCGAATAGGCTCCGAAACTACTGGACCGATTTGAAAAATTCTTTTTCCATTAGAAGCCGACTTTGTCCCTGATGAACATAGGCTACTAATTAAATTTTTTTTTTTTTTTAATTTTTTTGATTTCATGTGTGTTTTAATGTTTCCGAAGCGAAGCGAAGGCGGGTCGCTAGTTTAATTATACTTACCGAATTTCAGGGTCGCACTTAGCTTGGGATTTTTCTGGATATCCCAGGCCACCCAGGCAATCCGTCCTATTCCTATATAAATTGATTTAATTATAATAGTATTAATGGATCTTATTAATAAGAGTACATAAAATGTCTTAACATAAAAATAAATAAAAGGTTGGTATTTTATTGCATAGACGGGTGAACATGCTCACGGTCTACCTGTTAATGAGGTTACCGGACCCCATGGACATTGTGAATTCCACCACCCACTTGAAGCGAAGTTTAAATTGGTTAGTATAATACCTGTCCCATCGAGAAAACTCGAACGTATCGCTGCTTCGTGGCAGAAAACGACAGGATGATACTTACCTTCTGCAGTCCTACAATAGGCTTGGCATGTTTAGAGGTTATCTAAGCTGTCTTCAATAGATTGACTCGACCTCTAAGTCATTGGTTAGCTCCAGGGTTCACAGATGAAGTATTGCAGCATCCCATAAGAATGCTTGGCTGATCAATCAACACAACACCCCGCAGGTAATGGAAAGGAGGTGCAGCTTTAAAGCTTATCAGACTCTTAACATACCCTATCCTGTCCCGGTCGAGGTCGAGCGCGAGGCAGGGTGGTTCCGGGACACAATGCGTCGCATCTGTGGTGCGTCGATGCCCCGGATTGGCCCTCGACTTCCTAATCGCCAGGCGTACTGGTGGTCGCCCGAAATTGCGCAACTACGCGTGGAGTGCGTTCGGGCGAGGCGCGAGTGTGCCAGGCATCGCCGCCGCCGCCTGCCGCGGCGCAACGATCCGGTTGCGTTCGCGGCGGCAGAGGCCCGGCTGCACGGCGCATTTCGCGTCGCGCAGAGGGTATTGCAGCTGGCCATCAGAAGAGCCAAGAACCAACACATGGAGGGTCTCTTGGAGACGCTGGATGAGGATCCGTGGGGGCGGCCCTATCATATGGTGCGCAATAAAATGCGCCCATGCCCCCCCCCCCCCCCCCCCCCGATCGCGGAGCGTCCTTAGCCTGAGCAGCTGCGGGACATCGTGTCGGCGCTGTTCCCGCAGGAGCGGGAGGGATTTGTCGCTTCCGCTATACGCGCCGCCGGACTACGACGGCGAAGCCCCTGCTGAGGTGCCCCATATAACGGGCGGAACTCAGTGTGGCCGTGCGCAAAATGTGTGCGAAGGACACTGCACCCGGCCCGGACGGCGTCCATGGCCGGGTTTGGGCCTTGGCTCTTGGTGCCCTAGGGGACCGACTCTTGAGACTTTACAACTCCTGCCTCGAGTCGGGACGGTTTCCTTCATCGTGGAGGACGGGCAGACTCATGCTGTTGGAAAGGAGAGGCGCCCGGCGGATCCTGCACCCGTTCCCGGTCGTGCGCGGTGTTCCACAGGAGTCGGTGCTCGGCCATCTTTTGTGGAATATCGGGTATGACTGGGTGCTGAGAGGTGCCCTCCTTCCGGGCCTGAGCGTAATCTGTTACGTAGACGACACGTTGGTCGTGGCCCGGGGGGGAGTTTTGCTGAGTCTGTCCGTCTTGCTTGTCCGTCCGGTTGGGGTGGCGCATGTCGTCGGCAAGATCAGGAGATTGGGCCTCGACGTGGCGCTCAGTGAATCCGAGGCCATGTGGTTCCACAGGCCCCGGAGAGTGCCACCTGTCAATGCCCATATCGTGGTTGGAGGCGTCCGTGTCGGGGTCGGGGTGCAGTTGAAGTACCTCGGTCTCATTCTGGACAGTCGTTGAACCTTCCGTGCTCACTTTCAGAACCTGGTCCTCGTTGGTTGGGGGTGGCCTGCGCTTTAAGCCGGCTTTTGCCCAACGTCGGGGGGCCTGACCAGGTGACGCGCCGTCTCTATACGGGGGTGGTGCGATCAATGGCCCTATACGGGGCGCCCGTGTGGGGTCAGTCCCTGGCCGTGGGGGTGGCGAAGCTGTTGCAACGGCCGCAACACACCATCGCGGTCAGGGTCATCCGTGGTTATCGTATCATCTCCTTTGAGGCGGCGTGTGTACTGGCTGGGCAGGGCCAACTTTAAGAAGGAAGCTGATAGGCGCATACAGTTGGGCTGGGCTGCGTATGGAAAACTCCGTCACATCTTGAACTCAGCAATCCCGCAATGCTTAAAGACAAAAGTTTTCAACGCTTGTGTGCTGCCGGTCATGACATATGGCGCTGAAACGTGGACATTGACCGTAGGTTTGGTCCGTAAGTTCAAAATCGCTCAGCGTGATATGGAAAGGTGTATGCTCGGAGTTTCTTTGATGGATCGAGTCAGAAATGATGAAATTCGTCAAAGAATCAAAGTAACCGACATAGCCCTAAATATTAACAAGCTGAAGTGGCAATGGGCCGGACATACGTGTCGCAGAACCGATGGCCGATGGAGCAGACGTGTTCTGGACTGGAGACCGCGTACCGGTAAGCGCAGCGTTGGGCGTCCCCTTGCCCGTTAGACCGATGACTTGCGGCAATATGCTGGAAAAGATTGGATGCGGAAGGAGGAGGATCGTTTATTGTGGCGGACTATGGGAGAGGCCTACATCCAGCAGTGGAGAGATACAGACTGATGATGATGATGTGTACTGGCTGGGACGCCGCCTTGGGTTCTGGAAGCAGAGGCGCTCGTCGCTGACTATAAGTGGCGGACTGACCTTCGTGCCCGAGGCGTGGCGCGTCCCAGCCCCAGTGTGGTCAGAGCGCGGAGGGCCCAATCTCGGCGGTCCGTGCTGGAGTCATGGTCCAGATGGCTGGCTGAGCCTTCGGCTGGTCGTAGGACCGTCGAGGCGATTCGCTCGGTTCTTGTGGATTGGGTGAATCGTGACAGAGGACGCCTCACTTTCCGGCTCACGCAGGTGCTCACTGGACATGGTTGTTTCGGTGAGTTCCTGCACCGGATCACAGCCGAGCCGACGACAGAGTGCCACCATTGTGGTTGCGACTTGGACACGGCGGAGCATACGCTCGTCGCCTGCCCCGCATGGGAGGGGTGGCGCCGTGTCCTCGTCGCAAAAATAGGAACCAACTTGTCGTTGCCGAGTGTTGTGGTATCGATGCTTGGCGACGATGAGTCGTGGAAGGCGATGCTCGACTTCTGCGAGTGCACCATCTCGCAGAAGGACGCGTGAGAGACGCACAATCCCGCCGCCGTTGAGCGGGGGCCAGGGAGGCGGATCTCGCCCAAGCCCTGGCCCTCTAAGTGTTTCGGGTCCCCCTCACATGTCGGTCTGGGGACCGGCGAGGGGGCCTAAGAAGACGACGTGCAAGCTGCTCTGCAAGCGTTTTACGCAAGAGCATCCGGGTGATGGAAGGCCGGCTATCCTCGACTCACGCTGGTTCTGGCCCAGCGGGGTATTCCGTAGGGTAACCCACTCTAACCGGCGCCATCTAGGCGGGCTTCGGACAGTTTGCCGACCGAGAGCGATGGTGGTCGTGGCGCCGACGACCGCCAGTCCGGCGTCCCGAGGGGGAGGGTGATGGGAGAGATGTGCTCCGCACTAAACGCTCCACTTTCCCCCCTTTGCCTTTTCATGAGCTCTGTCTCATGCGAGGTTTGGACGTTGGTTGTTGAGCGACAGGAGGTTTTAGTCAGTTCGACTCTGACATACCCCGCCCGCCATCCCCAGAGAAGGGCGGAAGTCCGGCGATTTCCTCCTGACCAAAAAAAAAAAACCTGTGGACCGAATGGTAAACAGCCGACGTCGCCCTAAACACGTCATTACAGATCCTTCCGATCTATTAATGGTGCTTTTGCTTTTTGTGGCAATAAATAATTCCACTTTTACACATCAGATCATTACAATCAGATCAGGTCTGATTATGTTATTTCAGTATAACAGTATTATAACAGAAATGGGCACAATAAAGAAAGTGAATCTTCCATGGTTAAACTACATTAGTGTTAGTGAATGTCAATTCATTGTATTCATGTGAATAATAATAAATTGGTCCAGAAATATCACACTAAGCAACTATTAGTATGTTAAAAAAGAACATTTGATTTACTACAAATTTCATCGAGAATAAATATGGCACTACATACTTTAAATACAACTTTATTTGCAAACATCACAAAACATATATAAGTTAAGTGTAATTCTACACAATGCTCTATGTGGGACGGGTACCAACATCATATTGTTCTAGCTATTTTACTACTAGGTATAATTTTGAATTACAGTTTAATAATAGGTTTGAAATTCATTATTTCATTCATAAATGTTAATTCAACTTATTATCACACAACATCTCAAGTTTTAAAAAAAAACATTAAGTCCATGATTATAAAGTACAAGTTTTGAGATCAGTGCAAGTTTAAAACGTAAGTCATAAATTGATATTGTAATGTATTTTTTGAATTCGAGAAAGCAACACAATTTCTATTAAATTTGAACTCAACATTTTTAAGTCATAAAAAAAAAACCTTTCAATATTTGCTCTTTTTTAAATAACTTAGCATTCTACATGGCAAGCACAACACACAGACACACAAACATAAACTGCTATTTAGTTGTTTTCTTTTTATAATTTACAAAGACAGAATAACAAAGGTATAAATGCTCCAATTGTTATGAAAACTGGAATCAAAACTGAGCTTTCATCCATAACATATGGGTCTGGTTGTTTTGGCCCACTAGCACGTCTCGCTTTGGTGTTCTTTTCTTCAATTTCATCTCTTGCTTCTTCAGTTTCATTTTCAGGCCAAACCAAAGGTGGTAATTTGGGAACTTCATCTATTGTGCCTGTCATAACATATAGAGCATTTATCTTTGGGTTATCCCGATATCCTTTGATAAATTCAACTTTAATTTTTCCTCCCCGAATATCAGATTCTTCTTCATTATAGTAGAGTTTCCCGTTCTTTATGGTGTAAGGTATATATTCATCATGAGCAACACCTCTTCCTACTTTATCAAAAATATCCAAATCGGCTACTATAGTATGGTCTCCATTCAAGACGACATCAAATACTTTCATGTTTGGGGAACTGAAATACACTTCACTGAACTTTAAAACTAAAACATAGTCGCCGTCTTTGTTTGCCGGAATGTCGTAGCCGAACGTGCTGTGGTGATACCTTTCAGTTTGATAAAGTATTTCATCTTTAGGATTAACTCTGCCGATCATAACCAATTGTTTACCATAATCTGATGCAGTGCCAATTCGTCCCTGTAATGGATCTTTTTCATAATGAATACCGTAGATGTCTGTATGAGCAGGACCTCCGGCATTTATGGCGTAGATGATTTCACCTAATCCCGTAGCAGTTTTAATGACACATAGTAAAGAAATAAAAATGCGGATAAGTCGCGACATATTGTTCAATCTGTTATTATACAATTTACTAGCTTTAAACCTAGTGATTGTATGTTAAAAACGTCTGACGTCACTGTTTAATACATTGTATTTCTGTATTTTACACTTTTCATGTGTACTTGTTTTCGAAATTATGCCGGCAAAACGTATCGTGTCAACTGCAATCACCATCATCGACCACCGCAATACGTTCACGTCAACGTATTATTTCTAGTAATTTTTTGTCATTGTCGAATTGGATAGATAAAAGGAACAAAGCCCATAAAGCCAAAAATGTTGTTACAAAAGCTTAATATTTATTTTTTACGAAAATTAATGTGTAAGTTAAGTTCAATTATTAATTAGTAGAAAATATTCGTATATGTTGGAGGCTACCAGAAATAATTTCCAAAAAAGGGGTCAAAAGTCACAAAAATTGATTTTTTAATTTTTTTTTGCAAATATTTCGTTTTGATATCAAAAATTATAATTATATGTTTGACAATAAATTATAACCTTAATATTACGAGTTTTTGATCGAGATTAGCAGTTGACCTCAGATAATTTTCTGACCGCGCGCTCTACGCTCTCTATCTCGAGAACAGTTAAAGGTATAAAAAAATGTTAAATTAAAAAGTTGTCGAGAATTTAATTCTCTACAATATTGATAATAAATGCAAATAGCGTAAAACCCATCGAAAACGAGATATTTGAAAAAATGTAAAAAACATCGATTTTTGTGACTTTTGACCCCTGACTTTAAAATTTACGACCATCCAATTATATGTGAAATTTGAGAACTGTTTTAGGATGCCAAAATACAAGTTTTTACGTGGTAATATACTGGGTATGTCGATTTTCCGAGATATGCACCTAATTTGGCCTAAAATGGCTGGACTGGGATAAGGACTGGATAAGGATTTGTTAAGGACCAAAAAAAGCAATTATCTCAATTAGGGCGGGTAGTCATTTAGCAACATTTGTTAATAATGAACTGCTTATGACATATTTGTTAACAAGTTTAAAGTAAACACTGTTTCTAAAACTTGGCAGTCCACACCATGAGTGGCCGTCCATTTATTTCCACACTTGTCAGGATGTTGACTGAGGAGGTAGTGATCCTCTGTGCGCCTTACATATTAATTAATGATTGATGATATGTACATGATACATAATGCTTGATGAGGGCTACTAGAAAAAAAAGAAGAAAAGGTGGTGGGCTTAAAATTTTCTCTTAAACAGAAACTCCTGGAAGTAGGTTCTCGGGAGCTTTCCAAAAGTCCACTAAAAAGTCTTAGTAAATTTTACAGAGACTAGACATGATATGGGATATGGGATAATTTCGTTATGGAATTTCATGATATGGGATAATTTCGTTTCAATTGATTATTTCAAGTTAATCAACTTTATTTCATTTCGCTCCATAGCATTTTTCATAACACAGAATATACAATAGATTAGGCTGTATGGTGCAGATCTTCGCCTTTCCAGTTGGAAAATGAACTACTAGGTACTAGTAGGTTACACTGTGCGAAAAAATATCCGTAGGAAATCGAAAATAAGTTACATAAATAATTTGGATTAAAAATACGAGAAATAATTTATAAACTTCATTTCGACGATTTTATATTTTTATCTGTTCTAGAAACAGAACAAACTAAGCAGGGTGGAATAAATAAATTGGTCGGTGCCAATGTATTCGTAAAATCGAGTAATCGTTACTGTGAAAATTTATGATACTGCAATAATAATTTTACTCCTTTAATTTTCTAACTGTAAAATGTTTATGTTTTTATTAATATGATGTATATTGGTTTATATATAAATAGATGAAATAATAATATTTTTAAGCTATTGCATAGCTTTTATCGCGGGCTTTGAGCGCGGCGACCGAAATAAGAAATTCCGTAACGAAAATAAAGCCTAACACTCCGCCTACCGTGTAGCTCGCGTTCAACACATTCACACGTTGCGCTTGTGTAGTGTTTGTGAATAAGCGCGCGGCGTGACGTTGCACTGTATGCGTATCTCTCTCTTGCGTGGTCTACTAGCTTATGAGTGTAAAGGGGACAGTTAATGTTTATGTTAATGTTTAAAAATATAGCGTTGGCTTATTTTTTTAATGTTTTGATATTAAATTGTTATTGTCTAATCACAAATGCATAAGTTGATAAAAAATGCTATGCAATAGCTTTACCGCGGCAGTTCCCGAGTGCCACACGTGTTTTTTTATTTTGTGTGGTGAGTTTTCACACTAATATAGTCACAAGGAAGGACGGTTTGATCCATCACAACGTAGCTTGAGCTTTATCAAAATCGTTTACGCTATCTTTAAATCTAGTTCCCAGTGGGTCTAGTTACATTATTTGACTAAATTATAAAATTATATGAAATGGATTGTTTTCTTGACTCCGCACCAAAGATGGTCTAATTGGTTTAGATCTAGACTGTTAGCTGGTCAATCTAAGGCTGAAATTGATTATGGTGTGAGTAATTCCCTAACAATGCGTATGTTCCCTAAGTATGCTTGTCGTGCTGGAATGTATAAATAACATGGTAGGCAGCGACATGGCTGTCCCCCTGGAATTGCTGAGGTTCATGAGCAACGGTAACCACTTACCATCAGGTGGGCCGCGTGTTCGTCTGCCTACATAGGCAATAAAAAAACCTGAAGTATGTCTTCAGCATAAGGTAACATTGTTTCCTACATTTTATTTTTATATTGTAATTGATCCATGATTTCTTTTTAAGCTTAATAGGTTTAAAACCATATCCCAAACCCCCGGCCCCCCCAATATTCAAATTACCTCCATCATGCTTTAATGTCTCTCCTGTGTACTTAGGGTCGAATTCTTTGTTTGGAGGACGTCGTACATTTCGATTTTCATCAGAACATACCCTATTAATTTTGTCTCGTCAGAAAAAAAGAACATCTTTCCACTGTCTAACTGCCCAGTTTTCATATCTTCTTGCAAATGCTGGCTGGGCTTGCCCTACGGCAGTTTCAATATGGGCTCCATTCTGTGCAACTTATCTTCCACCAAACGTCTTCGAATAGTGCGCACCGAGATTGCTGAAGGTTGTTTCAACTAAAATATTCTTACCTCAGCTCATTTGACCCTCTATAGGATTTTGTTTTGCCAAACGAACGATATTTCGATTATCTCGAGAATATGGTTTTTTCTGCTTAGGTACACGCGGAACATTTGAAGTACCTAGTTTTATAAGTGGCAAAATGCTTCGCAGCGTGAAAAACTATCGTTTTTGAGCCTTGCTCAATGCCAGCTTGATGGTCGGCTATCTTTTATACGACCAATTCTTTTTGCGTACTTTTATAGATCTTCCTTTATAGATTTACCACAACTTGTATTTTTGCCGATTGTTTTCATTTGAAACAATCACCATCAGGACTTTTACAACACTAAATGGCGTCAAAATTATACGAATAGTATGTGATTTACAAATAAAGAGCCACATAATTGTTCTCTATTTAATTCATAATTTAATTATTTTCATTAATTTCATTAAAAAAATAAACTCTTCAGCGTTATTAATTATGAGCGCAACCAGTATTACTAGTAATACTAAGTTCAGATAAAATATATGAAGTTTACTTATTTATTTTTTAGTGTATCAACGAATGTACCGCTAGTATGTTGGACGGACTGGAAAAGCTTTGGAACATCGAAAGATTTCCAAAAAAATATATGGAATTAGATAAACTCGTTAGGTTGAAAAATATCTATCTGCCCTTTAAATAAGCTTTCTTAAATATATGACCACCACTGTATATGCATATAAATATTGCGTTATATTAGGTTTTAGAAACTCTTAAATTTGCGCATTAGTGTACCGTGTTGTTTATTTTCAAATTACTTACTATACTATTACTTAGTTAAACATTACAAATATTCTGACACAAATCTTGGCTACTTGTTATGGCAAAATCCTTTCATTATGAAGTTTAAACGCCGACACATTGATTTTTAGAATTAGAAGGTAAATTAATTTCTCATGAAACTGGAAGCCGCGGTTGACTTGCTTAGTCACTTGATAGATCGTAATTTATCATTATGCCAAAACGTACATACCCGTATATGTATTAACGCGTTATTGAAACGTGTGAGTATTTCCCCCGAAACTTGGAACTTGCGTTGCGTAAGTCCAATTACAAAATATAGTAATATGTAGGCAAACAAATTACGCATATACCTACGGTTAAGGGTGACTGTGAGAATTTACTCGTATAAGCAACATACTATTCGACTGCCACTTTGAAAGATTAGGTTAATGATTTGTTTGATAGATACGTTTTACCTGGGTGTGTTATGGTTAAAGCTTACCTTTTAATGAACAACTTACCTAGTTATCACTTTGATGATGGTTGATGCTTGCTTTTCCAATGGAGGGGACGAAATTTGTTAAATTCTCCCGGTTATTTTTGTCTTATCATCATTAGCCTATAGCAGTGCACTGCTGGTCATAGGCCTCTCCAATTGCTCGCCACAGCACACGATCCTCGGCTTCTCTCATCCAGT
This sequence comes from Bombyx mori, assembly GCF_030269925.1. Taxonomy (NCBI): domain Eukaryota; kingdom Metazoa; phylum Arthropoda; class Insecta; order Lepidoptera; family Bombycidae; genus Bombyx; species Bombyx mori. The sequence goes on along the minus strand of NC_085116.1, from coordinate 7,592,585 downwards.
TCTTGCCAGCTACCCTTTTCGGTAGGCAGCGGCTTGGCTCTGCCCCTGGCATTGCTGAAGTCCAAGGGCGACGGTAAACACTCACCATCAGGTGGGCCGTATGCTCGTCTGCCTACAAGGGCAATAAAAAAAAATAAAAAAACAGATCATCACTCCACCGAGCCTGAGGCCGTCCTGCACTGCGTTTTACAATTTGTGGTCTCCACTCAAGAACGCGTTTACCCCAACGGTTATCGGTTGTCCGGCTAAAATGGCCAGCCCATTGCCACTTCAGATTACTAATTCGCTGTGTTATGTCTATAACTTAGGTTCTCTGTCGGATCACCTCGCTCCGGATTGGATTTTTCAGAGAAACTTTTTTTCATAATAAGATATTATTCTTTCGTTCGAGAAAATATCCAAGGTTTTAAGATTTTGTACAGCTTAAGACTCATACTCAGTAAAGGTGTTCACGAAATGAGGGAAAAAGTCATGTGTGAATATTGTATCTGACATGAAGAAGACAGACGCCGCAAATTGAGATCATCTTTATTTTTGATTTGCTACCAAAAACCTTACAAGAATTTTAACAATATTTTCAAATGTACAGTTGAAGATTTCGATTGTCAATTATAATAAAATTAATCTATTTCTTAGTTATAGTTTGTAACAAGATAGTTAAGTTTTCTTAACATTTAACTTTACAAATGCTATTCGTTTAGGTATAAGAAGAGTGCTAATAAAAGGGTTTTACGATGTAGCAGTGCTTTCGTCGTTATTTTCTGCAACTTAAAAGTCACTTAAAACACGTCCCGTATGTGCGTACATTTCACAAGATTGTATTTTTCGCATTCCGAGTCGTGAATTGGCATCAATTCTATTGGCATTTCGATCAAGAACACAACAAAAGGAAGTCCATTACGAGGAACGGGATGACGAAATTAGGGGTCGATAGAAAATTGTAGCATTACGGTGGCACGCTAGCAATTTTAAAAGTAAATTGAGAATCGTAGTATGAGTAGATTGAGATTTTTTTGGGCTTTCGATTAAAATAAATATATAGATTTTTATATTCATATCGGAGGAGAAATTTCTCCTATTTCATATGCATGCTATAATTGATTTCGACTTTTACATGGTAGAAGTTCTATAATTAACACTAAACTGTTTAACGGAAAATATCAGGAGACCCGTGTTTCCTTTATGTTCATATTTCCTAAATTTAATTATGTAATAGATAACGAAATTTCATAATAAGGTATTGCATTTTGCTACACAATTCTTAAAAGTGAAAGTACAAACTTTTGCCACAAGATGGTCCACTATTTTCATTCAAGTTCTTCGCTGAACCTAAATGTCAGGCTGAATGGCCCTTGTTTAAAATATTATTGAAGGTATAACAATATTATTATGTGCTTGAGAAGGTCAAGCTAAGCATGATGAAACCAACAAAACACCTTAATTGGACGATAGTGAAGTTTTACAAAATTATAGCTCAAGTAATAACTGATTTGGTTTGACTTTTACTTTAGTTAAAGTTTTAAATTGATCCATAGATATTTACTCGGAGTACAATAGCTTCAGAATTTAAATTAACTTCCATATAATCGTGAACGTATTGAGTTGACTAAAGTTAGTCCTAGCACTTCTAAATTATCTTTAAGAACGTTAGTATGAAATTTTAAGTTTTTATCAGAAGTCTCGTAGAAAATCCGTCCGAAAAATCGTGAACACGTATACGAGAATGAAGATTGTCTTTGTAGGGACACAGTTTAGTAGCGTATGCGGTTTTGTACATCGCTTGCATTGGTCGGTCGTACATAGCCCACCCGACACGTCAGACACTTGTGACAGACAATATACGGAGTAAAATTGGAACTAACTTGTTTTATTTAGAAAGGGCAGTTAACACCCCTTACATCGTACCAGAAACCGTACAGTCTTCATATGTCCAAGCTATTAGCTGCGTCTTGACTGTGAGTGAGGCCGCCTTCTGCACTAATGGCAGAAGAATCCAATCTATTTAGGCCTATGGTATGGTTCGTATTTCCTCAGTGTTGTGATTTTTAAAGTCCCCAGTAATATGATAGTATGACCACAATCAAAACGTACCATTTTGATGGTGATGAAATCGTTACCGGTAATTTGGGAATTAAATAGCAACGTTTTGTAATTTGCTCACCACTCTTAAAATGTTTATTTTTGTTCTTTTGGGCCAAAATGTGTATTAAAATGTGCACGTTCTGTGTTCTTCGAAAGATCAAAAGATCAGTTAATGTTAAGTCAAAACTAACTATACCATTTCACCTGGTTGGTCTACTGGTTAGTTAGTCTGATTTCTGTACTACGGGCCCAATTCACTGTTACGGTTCAGAGTTTAAGATAATCGATATTCGGGGTCTGGGTAGGTTTATTATTATTCCGTGTCTATGTTTCCGGTTCCCTTATTAATGAGGAGAGTCCTAGCCTTGGGGTATTTATGAGGAACATTTGTTGTGTAATCCAACTTTTCAACACGACCTTTTTTTACGTCGGACCGGATATCCGGTTGAGGGGGCAGCAGACCGAGTTATGTCGGACGCCGGTGTCTGTGAGGAGACGGCGATGAGACGTGTGGAAGGCGCACGAGACAGCATGAGCCGCACGGCTGCCTCAGAAAATGTCAATTCCAAATGATAGTTATGATTTTGCACTGAATTCTATTTGATCAGATCACTTTCGCTACTGAGGGCGGAAAATTAGATTGTATTGATCTTTATTCTACGATGTTAATATTTTTTCATCGTGTAAAGTAATCGTGTACATGTGTTAAGCGTAAGTGTACATATTGTGTACATTTTAGTACAGTAGTGTACAAGTGTACGTAAGTGTACTTTTTTTTTTATTGCCCTTGTAGGCAGACGAGCATACGGCCCACCTGATGGTGAGTGGTTACCGTCGCCCATGGAATTCAGCAATGCCAGGGGCAGAGCCAAGCCGCTGCCTACCGCTAAAATAGTGTTGGAATGCTATATAGTGTTGGAAGGGCATGCTTGACGCGTCACACGTTGTTCCGCCATCTCTTGCCGGTTGAAGCCCTCCTACTGCACTCATTTAGGGGACTTCCCACTGTAGTTTTAATTCGGTCCATTGGGCCATTGGTTTGGTCCATTGGATTGGTTTGGTCCATTGGCTTGGTTTGGTCCATTGGGCAAATTTGATTACCCAATACAAAGTACCGATTCGACCCGCCATTTGGCTGCGAAACATGCCTGCACGCTAAAACAGACGCTGCTTAAAGCCGTGCTCTTTAAGAATCGAGATGTTTGTACGAAATTCGGTTCACGAAATTCTATGCATTGTTCTCCAGCACCACAACTCCAGAGCGTTTATTTTCTTTCTTTTCACTACTCGCACAGTCCACGTCTCAGCAGCTTATAGAAATATGAAGAATATTAGTGTTCTAACGAGTCTGATCTTTGTGGTCTTAGTTATGTTTCTATTTCATCATACCTTCCTTAGTCCGTCCAATATCGACCTCGTAACAGCTATACGCCCTTTAATTTGGTCTCATTATTTGAGATTAAAGTTCCAAGATATATTTAGAATTGGACCACGTCGCAGCCCGCTATTTGAGTCAAGTCCGGTGAGTTATTTTTAGCCTGATTGACAATAATGACCTTTCTTTCACTGCGATCAATCCTTAATTCAAACTAAAAGGTTGGAACTCAAGTAACATGTGCTCCATCCCCGACAGTAGCTTCTCCAAATGTTGCACATTGGTTGCAAATAAAGTGGTATCATTTGCGTATCACAAGTTCGCAATCCTATACCTACCAATTGGTACGCCAGCTGCCCAGCTCTTCAAAGTGATGCGCATTATTAGCTCGGTGTACACATTGATTGAGGGTGGCGATAGAAAGTAACCTTGGTACAAATCCAGCACTTGGATGGAAGTTACCAGAGAGAACGTCACCCGTGCGCACCGAAGCAGTACCTTTCTTATATAAGCCTTTCAATAGGCGTACAAGATATTTCGACGACTGCGACTATGCTGGTGTTCAAATACTCGTCTATATCGGGCGTTTTATCTTTTAGCCTACGATGACTACTGAATTATTTATTTATTCTCTTCTTTACGGATATACGTTGCATTTATCGCCAAGCTTTACTTCAAAGCAAATAATATCAAGTAACGTCACTATAATTCTCAGGGTTGTCGGAACCACCATTTAATATCAGTTTGGTAGCATTTCAAACGATATTTGAAATGAAATTCCGCACGCAGCCCGCACGGGTGTGTTTTTAACGCAAAAGCAAACTTAATTTAAAAGTGTCCCTGCGGAGTGTACCTAAGTACGCAATATCAATTTACGTAGTATCGTACGTGAACTGGAAGTGGTACGTGCCGACTTGTGGTCTCGATTGAACGGATATTAAGACATATAACTCACGTTTTACAGCTCCCACTCGACTTACAGATACAGATTCACTGTAAAATGAATTTTACTTATCGGATTGAAGTAAGATTTTTTGATATCGTTTTTTTTATGTATTCTACAACCTCGGGACCGCGGTACATTACATTTTGTAATTTACATATAGGTTGAAAATAGAATTTGTCTTTAATCTATCGATAAAAATACCTTTACTTTATATTAAACTGATGAATGGTTAGTTCATAGTTCAGTAATAGTTTGGATATTTACCCGAGAGATCGGGGAAGCTTTTAGTAAAGTAATAATGGAAGATAAAACGTTGTATCCAAAGTTCAGGCAAGTTCGAGCCGAACTATAAGGGCCTAAATACGTACTGAGTTATCAGCGGCACTGTATACTTCTATATTACTTCATAAGGATTAGTGAACCTCGGTCTTCTAGTTAGATGCTTAATCAGATAATCCATAACTCGAGAGGCTACGATAATAATTTACTGAATCATCACAAACTAAAACTAACATAGGCAATTATATTGTGGTAATAGATTGATTTTTTTTTATTTCGAAATCCAAATTCTAATAGCTAACTTGATGTGAAATATTTTTGTAAGAAGTTTGACCTATTTCAACGAACTATTTATTTTATATTTCGGAATTCAATAAGATCGGGTTTCCCAAAAATTGAGAATGTGAGGTCTTGAAGAAAATTTTGATTATTTTTTTTAAGTAAATGTTGATAAAATATTCTTGACATGAATATAATAATTGTTCCTTGTAGTTCCTTAAAATAAAGTTTAGAATCAGATAAAATTACAAATACTTTGTTATTAAGAAAAACAAACAACGAGCAAAACAACAAACAATATTATTGTTTATTTTAGCGCACCTTGCGTTGTCTACCTCGGTATATTTATGTAGTATAAATTTACGTTTTACTCAAGGCAATGTCCCAAAGGGTGGGTGACGTTAACAACGTTAGAGAGTAACCCGAAATTAACATTCAAAAGAAAAATATTTAACAGGTATTTTATTTCATACTAGCGACCCACCCGCCCTCGCTTCGCTTAGGAAACATTAAATTTTATTATTGATAGTTGAGTTCCGCGATGTTATTGTTATTGTATGTTATTGTCGTACCGCGGGTGACGCCGTGGGGCGAAGCTAGTCTAAAAAAAGTAGCCTAAGTTACTCCTCATATCATCAGCTACCTGTCAGTGAAAGTCCCGTCAAAATCGGTCCAGCCGTTCCCGAGGTTATCCGGAACAAACAGACAGACAGACAGATAAAAATTGTAAAAAGTGTTATTTTGGTGTATGTACCGTATATGCATATATTCATATAAATAAGTAGTAGTATAAAGCGGTTATTCCAATATTACAAACAGACACTCCAATATTATTTATATGTATAGATAACAACCCTACCGAATAACTAAAACATGAAAGTAGCAAGATTGTATGGCATTCGTTGAATTACAGTACATTCTATGTCAGTATTACATAAAATATTTTTATATATAATATGATAGGACGTTTAATTACTTGTTAACAACAAATGCCTTATTATGCAATGAAATGGTAAGACTAAAATAAACTCAAAATGTAAAAACTCTATTTTATTTTCCGTGGTACATTTCACAATTCGGTGAGTGACGACTGCAAATCAAACGCTCGGGGGAGGTTGCTTCGTCCTACGTGATTTTTCGTCATTGGTTTAAATACTATCTAATATCAGGCATTAAGTTCTCTCTCAACCGTCTAAAACGTCTGAGCGGAACATCAGTCTCGATGGGGACGGCCACCGTGTAGCACGCGATTTGTAGTGCCGATTTGAAATTTGTTTCAGTACTTTGCGCGCAAGAATTCTAGTCTGGACACGATGTTCCGATTAAAATAATGATGAATTATTATTCTCAACGACATAAGTTGCTCCCGTTCGCTTTGTTAGCTTCTAACAGAGATGTAATCGAAAATTTTCTCAAATAAGTATGTAACATTATCGTGATGACAGTGATGAAAAGAATTTACTATAGTGCGTTAATTTGAAAAAAAAAAAGAAAAAAGTAAAGGTGTGTATATGTGTATTTCATTATTTTAATTTTCTACGACAATTTACGGTGTAGAATATAAAGCTTTCTATGCCGGTGAGGATAAATTCAATATGAAGTTTAATTTATTTTAACACTAGTTAGAATGTCGCTAGCTTTGGGGATTAAAATATTTTAGAGTAATTCTTAATCACTTGTACATAAAATTAATTTAGATACATTTTAATAATAACCATTAGTATTCTCTGAAGAAGTAGAGCAATATTTTAAGTATATTATTCATTTAAATTACAGCAAGGGAATAAATTATAGGTTAAAATAACCTAGTTATTTTCAAAGGAAGATTAAGCTAAATATTCAATCTAAAGTTCAAATCAGTTTAACTAAAAGAAGCATTTTTCTTGATTCATTTCTTAGGGCTACGTGAACTTCGTAGCTTCCGAAATTTTATGCCAAATGATCTCTAAAGTAGACTTGAAGCTACAAAATTTTTACTTACATTTTTTACGACTCAGTACGACCATATCTGACTTAGATACAGTATTTCATAATCACCAAACAAAGTCGGAAAATCATTTAGGCGATCCCGTAATTTTATTTCCTCAGTGTTTTTCAACTGCCCTAAAAAGTATGTATTTTATATTATTAAATATTACATTACCGTGAAAACTGAAAAAATATATAATTACGATACTTCGTTTCCTTTTTGAATAGGCATACTAAGACAAATGTGCTACCCAAAAATAAATAACAATTACCGAGTTAGCGCTAGAAACTTAATAATATTTTAAATGTTAAACAATTCAAATTGATCGCGTAAGTCACATATTAGCTAAACAGCTATTAAAATAGATATAAGGATTGCAACGCTGCCAAGTAAGAAGTCTGGCGGAAATTTTAGTTAACATTGTATGCACGTTGCCGTGTTGGATAAAATGTAACATCTGTACCGATGCAGATTTATGTTATAAACATTAAACATTTAAAGTGAGATTTGTGTGAAAATGTATACATTTCAACAGCTTAATGGATAATAGTGTTTGTGCACATTTACGTGAATTATCCAGAGTTTCGTAATCCTAGTGAATAACCATCGTTTTTAGCTGCAAGCATTCGGAGTCACTAATTTAATTATTTATGTTTAAATGTAAAATGTTCTATTATTAAGTCGTTTTTTGTTATTCATTTATTTTAGACTACTTAAAAAGCGTATAATTTGTAACGGCAATTAAGGAAATGAAAATTCTTAACATTAAAGATGAAAACCATTCGTGATTCCGTCATTAGTGAAGAACAACTTAGAATGGCTAGAGGCCTCGTTTCTTTTGTGATACGCGTTATGAATTTTCAATGAAATCGGCAAAGAACAGAAATAAAACCAACAAGTAAACTTGATTCATTCATTCAAGTATTATTTATGGACTTATTTGCCTGAGCAACTCGCAAATATGCCTGTTGTATACCTACATAAAGTTAATACATTGTACTGTGGAATGTCACTTTCAGAATTTTCAAATTTATTGAAAGTGAAATTCATTTGGATGTTTTGGGTCTTCAAGGAATTTTGATTCTCTCTACTCTGTACCGCATGTGTTCCATCGGGAGTGCTCTGAGGAGTTGTTTGAAATGAATCCGTCATCTTTTTTTATCACCGCACCACTCATATAAGCAGGAGCTGTGTCTACTATTTAAACCGTGGATTATAAGCGGTGTATGTCATGGAAAGCTATAAAAAAATTATTTTGTTTATTTCAGTTTGACTGGTAATGATTTGAAATAGAGGAAGAAAATTTACAATATCTCGCGGCTTACACGAAGAAAAGATACTACTTTTATATCTCTGAACCAAATGTTTAGAATGTATCCATACTCGTTAAATTTTCCGATTTGATTCACGGTCCACTTTAGTTATTTAAAATTATCGTTTTCATAAATAATCACACAGTGATCCATTTTGCTTAGACCACATTGCTGCTTTGATTTTGCTTAAGAATGCGGAATTATTTTTAAAATAAGAAACAACAAATAAAAAATTTGATTATCTCATTAATTTAGATAAAAATCGAAATAGGTTAACTTATTTCGATTTTTATCTAAATTAATGAGATAATCAAATTTTTACAGTGATTTTGATTTGATTAAATCGATTGATGATTTGTACATCTGTTTGTTGGAGCTTAACACAAATAGTATCAGACCGACTATAAAGATATTTTTATTATATATTTTTCATGTTTGAAATCTTTTTTGAGTGTCCCTTGTACCGGTTGCAAGCGGGACATTGTTTTCTTTTTTTTTTCTTTATTAGAACCGTGTACCTATTAGGACATTGTTGTTTTACAAAAACTATTTATAAATTACAATAGAAAAGGATTTGGGATATAACGGGATTTTGTTTTAATTTTAGGTTTTCGTTTTACATTGAACTTTGAAAACGAATTGTGTGTGACGACTGAAAATTGAAAAAAGTAAAAAGTTAAGAATGATAAACGGAAATAATTTCCTTCTAGGATGTTAATTTAAATGATAGTATTTTAAAGACGCCTATTAAATATAATTAGTTAAGAAAATGGTACAACCACTCTACAATATTGCCGCTGCTTCAAAGGTTGGATATAGAAGGCTTATTGAATCGTCACTTGGTTAAGTAAGACTGATCCCTTAGACAGTAAGAATTCATTTAAAAGTAATTTTGGTATGTCGGGGAAAATTCTGGTAAAAAATGATTTTTTATAAGATCTTTGTTGTGAGAGGAAATTACCTTTACTTTATCTACGAGTAAGTCGTTAAAAAAATATGATCTGTTTACGCAGCGCGAATATGAAAGTAGAAACATAAGTGTTTCTTAAAAACACAAATAGGTACTAGAGAACATTTTTTTTATCAAAATTCGATATTTTTTTTATTGGTTTTGTAGGCAGACGGGCATACGGCCCACCTGATGGTGAGTGGTTACCGTCGCCCATAGACTTCAGCAATGCCAGGGGCAGAGCCAAGCCGCTGCCTACCGCTTAATACTCTCCACAAGCCTCGTTTGAAGAAAGACATGTCATAGCGCTCGGGAAACACCGTGGAGGGGAGGAGCTCTTTCCATAGCCGGATGGTACGTGGCAAAAAAGATCTCTGGAAACGCACTGTGGATGACCGCAGTGGCTTCAGGTAGTATGGATGAACTCTACTCCGGTGGCGGGCGGTGCGATGGTAAAAACGAAATGCTGGTATCATCTCGAACAATTCCTCAGATCACTCCCCATGGAACATACGGTACAAAATATAGAGGGAACCGAAGTCCCTCCGCAGACCCTGAGGTTCCAAACGATCCGAGATTCACGTTCCTTACTATATAGTAACTTCACAATCCTGTTTTTGTTGGGTGGATATATCATAAACAATTTCAAATAAGAAATAAGTAACAAAACAAAAACAACTGATCAAAATAATGATTTTCAATTAATATTTTTTATAGTAAAACTTATGTTTCATGAAGAATTTGCATTTTAAAGACATACCAAGCTTCGTGATACGGCAATGAAGCTCTCTTTCCATTGCACAAATTTGAGCACTCTCTTACCTTTTATTCTGTCTACCGTTATTGGATTGGGATATTAATTGATATCATTTATTTCTGTTCATTGGCAAAAGCTTTACCGTAAACTCAATTTCAGTTTTCACGACAGCTTAAATGCGACGTAAAATATTAGTTATCAGAGACTTTATGTAAACAATATGAAGTCAAGCTCCCCTCTGCGGAGGGAAATTAAATAAATTATGAACAAGTTCAAGCGGTGTTGGTGATTTACGTCAGCCTATAATTTCATAAGTCGAGAGTGCGCAAATGTGTTGTTGTGATTTTAAGTAATCAAGTAATGATAATTAAAGTGGAATTTAATTATTAGAATTGAGAAAATAATAAAGCAGTTTCGGAATGAAAAGTTAAACGTTCCATAATTATTTTAAACGAAATAACGTGAGGAAACATCTAATGTGGACAGATGAAGTATAAGAGTTTGAGTTTGTATATATGTACGAGTATGTACGTACCTTCTGATTAAAAGCCAAACAGACAATTATCACGCGCTTCTAGGGCCATATGTTGGACGAAAAGATGTTTACGTAGATTCAATTAAAACCACGGAGCCCTACGAGATCATTCGCGCATTCTGTCTAACTACTGGACGAAAATAGTTGGAATTCAGTACATATATGTAGGGTTAGGTGCTCGGTTACAGGGATGTATTTCAAGCGTTCCTAAAACGGATTTTATGGCATTTTATTTATGTATATATTTGTTTTATGAACGTATTTGATGGATGCTTTATTTATCCCCCGAAGAAAAAAACCAACAATAAAACATTTTATATCAATTATTCAAAATATCGAGGAGTGAAAAGCTATTTGATTTTAGCGACATTTCGCTTAATACACGACATTTATCTATACATTAATACGTGAAGGAAAAACTTTGTATCCCTTTTGACGAAAATTGTACGGACGGAGGAGTATGAAATTTCCCACACTAATAGAGAAAATAGAGAAAGAGTGCAGAATGTTAATATTTTTTTTAATTATGTCTAAAAAAATACATTAACTCAATAAAAAAAAACATTACACACACCACCATGCATTTGACGCACACACACATGCATACTATTTATTTACTGTCATACTTTTGTTCTTGACGTCTGTGGTCAAATTGAGAGTAGTCTTGGCGAAATTTGTGATTATAGAAGTCGAATTTCGACTACCGGGCGACCACTAGTCTTTTTAATTAAAAGTGCGTTTTATTTGATATTAGTATTAACATTTCGATGTTTTTAATTGAACTTCTATTAGGTCAACTCCATTCAAATAGCAGAAGATTTTCTTTGTTAGGAGATATTTCTAAATTTTAAACTTTAAATCGCTCTCCTGTAAAGTTGCAAAAATGTCGTTTAAACAAAATAACATTTCAACCCTCGATATGGTTTCCTTAAATATTATGTGTATCATAATAATATGATAATATTGTTTTGAATACCTTCAATCGAAAGTTATCGAGGTTGAACAAATATTTAACTAAAAAGGTTAATTAATATCTTTTCCATATTACGTCTGAACAATTACTTTGTCTCCGTTTTCCAAGAAGAAACAAACAATAATGGCTAAATCTATTGAAGGTTTGTAGAAATTCGTCTATTGAACGTGTCTTTTTGAAAAACCCTTTTACTGGGTCAGGAGGAAATCGCTTTACTTCCGTCTACGCGCTGGGAGTGGTAGGTGCGGCATGTCGCAGTTGAACTGGTTAAAACCCATTGTCGCTCAACAACCTGCGATTTTATATTGGTATAAAAAATAGCATACTCTACTCTACTGAGTGCGTAATGAAGCTTATTCTCCTCTAGTAGTACTCTAGAGTAGTAGTAGAGTTGAGTATATTCAATAAAGTAGAGTATGCTATTTATCAGAGTACTGATAAAGCGTTTCTTTGGTTTTGTGGTATAAAAAAGTTTACTTATTTTTTTGTTTTACTATAGAATATTTTTTATAATAAATATACATACATCATCAACATACTCATACATAAAATAAGTTGCAAATTGAAATGTCACGAACTGTAACATGTTAGTGGTGTGTTGTTGTTGTTGACCTTGATTTCGATTGTTTTATTAAGGACAGGTGAAATTATATGATTCCGATCGGGTGCTATTGACGGCAATCATGGACAGATCAAATAAATTATTAATTACGTCTCTGTTTCCGGGCTTATTACAAATGTTTGCAAGTATTTATGTATGGGACTGATTCTATCTATAGCCGGCCTTCTTAACTGTTGGATTAAGAATGCTTCAATTAACGTCTCATCGCTAATGTACAAAGTTGCGTGCCAAGCTGTCTTCATTGAGGACATATTTTTCGGTACGTTTATTGACTTCGTGACATGTCAAAAGAAGAACACGCTGTAGTTTTTCTAGCGGATTTGGATTTTTATAGTGATACCACCGTTTTACGTAATTTAACGTTTTTAGTTTCTAGGCAAATGGTCTAGCGTTTTGTAAACCCGATATTAAACTAAATGAGTAAGTAAGGTAAATGAATCTTGGACACTGTAAACATTCTGAGCAAGTTCGTTGTGGCCTTTCGTTTTTTCAGTCTTTCGATTTATTAATAAAGACATTTAATATCGGCGTCTGGCAATTACCTGCGATTTAAGTAGTACATGGGAAATTGCAATTTCCTTACATCCGGAGTCATTGAAATTTCAACGGAATAAAGGATTTTTTCCTTTTCCTTTTCTCCCCTCTCTATATCTTTCTTTTTGTATTTGATACAGAAATCATAATGTGTAATAAATTGTATTCCAAAGATGTACATATGACTCAAAAGTTCACATTTGTATTTTGACAAGGGTTTAATTATTAGAATAGATATATTACCTACTGTTATTCGTTAAAATAATGATTTTTTTTCTCAATACCAAGATCCTATTTCGGTAACGAGACACATCCTATAACATTTTGAGAATGTTTTTCGTAGACTTAAATAAGACCATTTCACTAGTTACAAAATCCCTACAAAAGAAAACTTATAAAATTGTCAGTCTAAAACAAAATTAGCTTATTTATTAAGTAGTAAGTGAGTATAAGCTACCTTAAACAAAAGGGTATATAATTCACCGAAAAGTTTCGGTAAAATGTTGCTGGGTATGGTTCATTAATTGCGTGAAAACCCGATACGAGGAAGGTTAAAGGGAAAGGGTTAAAAGTAAAAAAGACAGAGTAAAGTTATTTATCGATTTTCTCTTTCGTTCATAATTTATTGGCATTTAGATTTATAACTATTTTGGTGAATATCATAATATCTTTGCGAATTATGAAATTTCCGAAGTAAATTTCTATGGCTATTTTCTTTACAAGAGACAAGTTACGTTTACGCTTGATATTATTTATTATGCTAACAACGAGCAAAAGACGCCATCCGAACCTCAAAGATGTTCAAAATACTATTTTAAAAAATATCGACGCAATTTCTTTGTTCAGTTATTTTTTAAATCTCACATTTAAGTAAGATAGCTGTTTGATTTTGCGACAGGGTTTTTATCGTCACGTAGGCGACTTTAAGAAATCAATACATGCTATATTCATTTTCAGTCTTATTTTTTTTATGTTCTTATGGAATAATTGTTTCGCAAATCTTTGGCATCTTTTTAGTCATACGCGCATTTAACGTTAATTTCTCCGCGGGGAATATATAGTTTTATAACATGATCACGCTTCTGTTTTCATCACTTGAAATAGCACACAAAACTTGTGTCGATAAATTCTTCGAAAAAACTTAAATTTGTAACAGGCCAGCATTACTATGAATATAGGTTAGATAGCGAGATAAGAGACAGTCCAGTCAATTGTTACAATTGCAGAAAATAACCAAAGAACAATATACGTAAGAAGTGGTTATCCGAATGGGGCTTTGGATCGACGTCCTTTAATTACAGTCCACCAATACATCAATCAGTAATCAAGGTCCGAATCTTTTGACCAATGAGCCGTCCCATTCTTACGCACGTAATTAAATTTGTATTAGCAAGTTAATGGATTTTATTTTTATTTAATTAATTGGTTATAAATTTTGACGACAAGTCTTTTAACTCAGACGAAACATGGGAAATCGTAAAATTCGTTGAAAATGTGAGATTGAAACAAAGTATTGTCAGTTCAGTCAGAAAATAGTAGAGGAGAAAGAATGCCGCCTTGAGGAACGCCAGAGTGCAGATCACACCAACTAGACGTAGACTCGTTGATGTGTATCGACTGCTGACGACTTCGAAGATAGGACGAGAACCAATCTAATGCTCCAGATGACATCCTAAGATGGGAGAGAATGGATAAGAGGATGTCGTGATTGACGTTATTAAAAGCGTTTGAGAAGTCTATGAGAACTAATACCGTAACCTTTGTGTCCTCCATACCTGCTCTAATATCACCAATCACTTTAAGGAGTGCGGTAGTAGTGCTGTGGCAAGGTCTGAAACCGGACTGCAATGTACTCAATAAATTGTGTGAATGTATAAAGTTGGACAGTCATAGTAGGACAGTTGATAATTCTTTTTTTGTTGTTGTTCGAAATGGTAGATTTCCCGAATGATCCTGTAATCATCAGGATCAGGATCTGATGATGGGATCCTGAAGAAATCGGGAAAAATCTACAATTTTCGAAGCCTATGTTGAAATTGGGTATTTATTGTAATTCTGCCGCCGCGCGCTGGCCGGCCGGCGCCTTGTACATCATTATTACGCGCTTGATCATTATTTTGCTGCGATCTTATTTTAAAATGCGATAACTTCTAAGATATTCATTGAAATCAAATGATGTAAAGGACAAGTCTCTTTTAAATTATATATTTGTAATGAATAACGTATTTATTTGGATAAGGATTAATATCACCTTTATAAAAACACCTTCACAAATAATGCTTATTTTAGAACAAATTTGGTTAGCATAAAAAGGTTATAGTGAGCCAACCTTAAAATATAGACATATACTGTCCCAGACTTTTTTTAGAACTTTTAAAGGGGAACAATTCTCTCATGCATTATTTTAGCGAAACTTATCCGTTTCCGCAGCGGAAACTCTCAAAAGGGAAAAAGCACTCCGATTGGTCTTAGCCTTCCTCAATAAATGGGCTATCTAACATTGAAAGAATTTTTCAAATCGAACCAGTAGTTCCTGAGATTAGCGTGTTCAAACAAACAAACAAACTGTTCAGCTTTATAATATTAGTATAGATACGAGCCTTGACAGATTTATAGAATGCTTGCCAACTGTAGATTTCCGTATTTGTAATTGGTACTGTGCGAGCTTGGTGTGAACATAACGCAGCTGAACCCAGAGACAAGCTTAATATTTTAATACACAATAAACAATCTTGTTTTCCCGAAAATGTCATTGTTAATCAGCGTACAGTTAAACAGAATTGGGTATTTTCGCAATGCTGAGTTGTGTTTTATTTAGTTATAGTATAATGTGTACATTATTTATTACATAATTATTATTTTGTGATTGCAGTTTTAGTTTTTGCAGCACCAGTCTGAGTCTGAGTCCCCCAAAACGAAAACCACTCACGAGTAACTATTTAGAGAGATAAGTATGCAAATATGGTGAGGATACTACTAATAACTAGTAGAAGCACTGCTACTTCTTCTAATTTGAGTTATTACTAACTTAAATTCATGGCCGAGAGCTTGCGAATCGCTACTTTCTAAGTAATAGCCTTTACTGTATGTAGGCATATATTAAGTTCACGTTAGCTAGCCACAATAAACGAAATAGAAGGTGATTTTTTTATTTTTCTATGTCCGTTTACATCACATTAACTGATTATTATATGTATTATTAATCATAATAACAATAATGCGAAACAATTGATAGTTTCCAATAATAATTAATGTCTTTTTTATGTAATTGAAGAATGACGCACTTGTTAATGCACATTCTACTATGTGTTGTAAAGTTATTTCGCAAAAGAAAAACTTATTTATCAGTACAATTTTACCCCATTTTCATAAATGTGTTAGACATCGTTAGCACTTAGTTGTAATGCGTAACCATGCAGTAATAGATCTAAATCTTTGCACGAACAAGTCATAGACCTAATAGGGTCATTCGGCTAATGTTTACTGGCTAAGTGCCAGATCTGTAACACAATGGTTATTTTTTCGATTAATCTGATTTGGATTTTCGTATAGAAATAAATATATCATTTAGTGGATAATAAATTAATTATTTTCATGTTAGTATTTACGAAGTTTTGAATATACAGTCAAAATCTGTTATAACGACATCGAAGGGACTGCTCATATTCAGTCGTAAAAACCGATAGTCGTAACAACCGGTGATGTTTAATATGTATCGTGCAAGTACAAACAAATCGATAGGGAATTATTGGACAAAATATATTTATTCAACTATGTTCATTTTGTTTATTACACATAAGTACAATGCATATTATTTTTCTGTGAGCATAAAATCTGTAATTTTGGTCTGTTTGGAACACTTCTGTTGTGCATAGATATTTTGAAATTCACGTTGGATTTTAGTTAACGTATCGTCATCGCTCTTTCCAAATGGTTGAAATTGTCGAGTTGTGATACACCATATTCCTTTGCTAAGTCTTTGTTTGAAATTCTGCTCTCTAGCTTGGATATAATACGCGATTTTTCTTCAATATTAATTTGTTTTCTTTTTCTTTACGACATTTTTTAAGTTTCACGAATAACTCCACAAAGTTTTGGTGCGTCTTGTATATATATAAGTAAAAAAGTAACTGAAGAGATATGAAGAAGCGGGCTTTGACTCTACTGCATGCACGCGTTTTGTTTCTAAGAATTAGAAAAGACCCTACACTAAACTAAATCCTATTGTTTTCTTTCCTGATTTTAATAGCCATTGAAGACAAATGTGGATACCTATTCAAATTGTCTACAATACAGCTTAGCCGGTCGTTCTAACAGATCTAATTCTCCGAAATATTAGTTAAATGTGGTCGTTTTATGAGGTATGTCGTTATAAGCAATGTCGTAGAAAGCAATATTTTTAATAAGGCGGTCATATGACATTCAGCCGGGACCTTTGTTCTAGGTTATTATAACCGGTATGTTGTTCTAAACGATGTCGCAGTAAACGGTTTTGACTGTATTATATAATAATATAGTCCTTTGGGTTATGGAAGACAGTGAGAAACGGTAAATTGCTAAAAAAACGCCAAGTTAAGCCGTAAAAGTAATTTTCATTATGTCCCATGAAAACCGAATACTAAATTGTTTAAAACTGTAAAAAATGATCGCTTGTAGCAACAAGACTGCTTATTGTACAATTATACCTACCCGTCTGTTGAATTTATCTTAATGTTGTGTCATACCCGAACCTGTCGACCGAATGGTAAACAGTTGACGTGGCCCTAAACACGTCATTACGGATCCTCCCGATCCATTAACGGTGCTTTTAGGTATCTCAAGCACCGGCCACCGTCCGTGCCGGACCCGTCGCTTGTGACCAAGGACTCGACGAGTAAATTAACCCATAGACACAGCCGACTGAGTTTCTCGCCGGATCATCTCAGTGGGTCGGCTTTCCGATCCAGTGGTAGATGCTAAGAAGCATTGCTCTTTTTGCTAGGTCCAGTGTTAGCGACACTCCCAGTTTGCTCCGTGAGCTCACCTAGTAGCTCGGTGAATCAAGAAAAACCCCTCGAGGTTACTTACAAGAATAGGTAGGAAAAAACAATGTGTTTTGCTGTGCAAAAATGTATAATATTATCTCTCTCTAAATAGATTAGAGTATTTACACGTATTTTAGATAACTACAAAGTTGACTTTTGGTATACACATTGTTTATAATGTTGTTTATTACAATATTACTAATATTGTTTTGATGCTAACGTTGAAAGCTGTTGCTAACTCAGCGGAAGACTGAGTATCGTATATATCGCTTTCGCTATCGCCTTTAATTCACCGTGGTTGACTTTAGTTCTCGGGTGAACAAGAGGTTAATTTTTTAAATCAAAATATCCATGTAGGAAGCGTACAAAGCAATAACGAGTCGTACGTTTATTTGTTGTGTTCACTCCTTACACGATATTAATGTTTCAAGCCGTTTATGCAGCATTGCTACCGCCACAGAACTCATATTTCGTAATTATTCGTATTTGTATCGTGTCTATGTTAATGAAGAATATACAAATGTGGTATAAACAAAACACTAATTAATAAACAAATGACCGAATTTGTAAATAAAATTCCACAAATAAAATACATTTGAGTTTAGAATTTATTGCCAGCCATACACATAAATTTCGTTTTAAATGGCCAGTATTGTACAACGGCAACTTCATAAGTAAAACTTATAATTTATACTGTTGCTTGTTTTTTTTTTTGTATTATGTTTTTGAAGTCCTTATTATACGAATCAATTAACAAGTTTTGTGATGGTAGATTGTAGCTGTAAATCTTAGTGCGTCAATCTTTTTTGCTTCGACCGTTTCAGGACACTAAAAGTATTTTTGGTAAGATAATAGCAACACCAGTATTAGCACACCATAAAAAGGCGCCGTGTATTTTTTATTAAGCAAGTAATAAAAATTTCGCCAGTCATAAAAGTGGATGGAAAAATTATTGTTTTACTGTATGAATATAACGAATGAAGTCTCCAAGGAACAAATGTAACACTGTCAACTGGAAATTTTGTGAAATAATCGAAAGAAAGGTGAGAATCTTTGGGTAACGTTTTTCTTGAATGACTGAGTTCTGTGCATAATGTGGATATTTGAAAAAATAATAGCTATTATTGGGAATATTTAAATGTTGATTGATGATGATTTTATTTAGTTGGAAATTTGGATTTCGTACAAAATCTACGGTCACTTGTTTATATATATTATATTTTTTTTAAAATCTAAACACAGTAATATGTAAATCCTTTGTATTAATTTGTTTATCGCCGGTTACGTTAACTTTTAATAAATTTTAGGGTACTTAAAATTTCCGACATAACCCCGTCTGTTAGCCCTCTCGACCGGGTATCGGAAAACGGATTCCCCAGCGTAAAAAACGGTAATTAAAATTTCGAATGAAAAGTGTTTTTTACTTTTACAAATAAATTGCAACAAGACTATCCGTTTGAAGTCTACTAGCTTAGTTCAGAATTATATTTCAGATTGTTTTTGATTTTTGATTTGATTAATCTAACTTTCATAACATAAAGAAATATTTTTTTTTTAAATTACAATTACTTCAACGATTCAAATGTGAAGAAATACGTAGAAACGACAGCGAAACATTAACGTTTAATCAGAAAAGTTACTTCGTTTGTCAGCCGTCGAAAGATTGGGAGATTAAAGGCCTACATGTTTGTAGAAAAGGACGATACGGATTAATTAAACCTTCGCCTCTCTCGATTGCTTGCTTAGTCCTAGTTCTGGTAATTATACGCATGTATCCGTAGAGGATTTATCCCCAAACAATTTTGCGTGGAAGTCATACTTGAATTGAATAAAAATATTTGTTCAGTTATTTCACATTAGGAATAAATATCTTAAATGTAATTAAAAAAAATATATAAAGATGAGCTTAAGTCCCTCATAAGCTTTGTTTAATTGGGTATAGTGAGGTACAATAATAGTAGTCTACAACAACCAGTATGAAAAAAACTTAGTACTTATATTCCTAAACTATACATAATTTTCAAAATAATTATGGAACTCTAATGTTTTCATTTTTTTTAAAGTGTCTAAAGACTGTTTAGTGACAATGGAGCTCAATCTGTAGTCGTAGTTATTCCGTAATTTATTTTATCATTTTTTACATTCACGGATATAAAAATACATTGAGATTATTTTACTTACGTATTGTAGTACTGCGACTCTGCCATGACGTCATATAGCAGGTCAACTTTGAACAGAGTTTAGACTGTCCTTCCTGCTATTTCGTACTGTGACCGGAGTAAAAAACAAAACAGCGAGCGACAAAAAGAAAAAAAAACAAGCCGGGCTCTAAGCGTACCATGTGGCTATTTTTGACATTAAAAGAATCGATAATGGACCTGCCTTGCTGTCATAATTTGCAGTTGAGAAGTTTTTTTGACGTGACATCGTCTTATAATTCGATGGAGCCGGCTGCACGCACAAAAAACACAACTCATGCGGCGTTACCTCGCTCTGAGGCGTTCCATTTAAGGCTTGAAGTGCAAGCGAGAGCGCGCAACGAGCGACAAAGAGGCACAATCGGCCTCCGCGTTCGGCAGCGTTCGACATCTGTCTCTCTCCTACTTTAGTGAGCGATGCATCCGCGTGGACAGCTGCTATACAATAATACATTTACATGTTTTCGTCAAGTATGAAGTTCAGTGAAAAGTGAATGTGGTGTCAATTGTTTATAGCAACGATAATAATAATTGCGATAATTGAAAAATGAAACCATTCCATCAGTATTTTCTTATGACGTAGTCACGTTCAACTATCGTCAGTAAACCGACTTTACAGACAACCGATTTTTTTTTTACCTGTTTTATTTCTTTAAAGCTTACGTGAGTATTTGCAAAACCGTGAATAAACGTTAACGTAGAGAAATACTGCGTGTTGTATTTTTTTTAAACAGTACTTATTTAGTACTAACCACGACGCGCAGGTTTGAACTAACCCAAAAACACTGCATTCTAGGGAATTAAAAAATATGAAAGTTTATGATAATGCGATAAAAGTCGTCTCGCTTCTCCAATGAACCTCATTTTACGGTATTAACAATATTAAGTTAAAATTACATTATCATGATGAAATTATGCTACATGATGGCTTAAATAAATTAATCCTGACATTTACCGTGCACAGTAGATGTTCTTCTTGCACTTTCAAATGCATTTTGCTGGTTTCATTGAAGAATGTTTCTAAAAGAACATTACATTTTCTTTTAATAAAAGGAAAGTAATTATTGAACTTTGCGAACATCCAACTACGTTCTCAAGTACTAATTAATTATTTAAAGTCCCTGGAGACAAAGAAATATCATTTTAATAAAGAATAATTATGTTTTCAAATTAAAATGGTTAATTATTAAAATGGTAAAATGAGAATTTATTAAGGATTGGCGAGCAGTCGGCAAAAAAGTGAAACATTTCTCAAAACATGTTTCTCAAAACACGTGACATTATATTCTTCCAGAAGACGCATTCTGTTTTAGTGATTTTTTTCTTTGATCTTTTTCATATTTTCTCGTGGTGTGTTTGATTGTGATGTCATACCTTTGATGTTGCACTGTAAGGTGTGGCTATTTTATCTTATTGGGAAGATACTTACTTATATACTTTAATCTTTAATCTTTCCACATTCACTGTATCAGTGACTGTCGTGTCTAATATAAAAAACATATTTTATGTTTATGGTATATCCACACTTTAAGAGCCTTCGAATGAATCTGTGCGCACTAAAGAAACTGTCAATACAAAATAGTAAATGCTTAAAATGAATAATTTAATCTTTTTTATTTGGATTTCAGTCTGAAAGTAGTTTTACTTTATTAGCATTAAATAGGTAGACGAACTCATGATCGATTCGAAGGTCTGTTCTTGAGTTTGACCAACGGTGTGTTAATTAATTCAAATTTATAACAAAACTAAATCAAACTGACTTATAATATGTACAATTAAAATGTTTATGCTATTTTTAGTATGTTCACAGTGAGCACAATAGTACATTGGGCACCAAGGGAGAAAAGTTGGACATTTCCTCCCGCGTGTAAAATTGCCACCCTCGCCTTCGGCTCGGGCAAACACGCTGGTGGAAATGTCCAACTTTTCTCTCGCGGTGCACATACTATTTGTTCTCCTACTAGGCCGAAAGTTCGTGGAGTACCGAGCCGGGGTCCAGCCGGGGGTAGGGGGGGCGGAGCCCCTCGTACTCATAAAAAAAACAATTTAACTGTTTTTTAATTTTTAAATAAACTACTACTAATTGAATAAGAGCTGTCTGATGAACTCATCTTTGTTTAATACTTCACTATTAAATTTTATTGCCTTTTGTTTATTTCACTTTTACACTAAACACAATATTGCAAATTACCCGAGCACAACAATGGCGGAGAATTCTATGTGCGTGAGAGCAGACGTAGACACTAACGCGCATACGCATGTACCCAGGGAGGAAAAGTTACACTTTCTTCCCTGTACAGCGGGACGAAAACCAAACTTTCGGCGTAGGTAGGAGAAAAAAGAGATTCTTACGTATGCTCGCATACTCGTCATAATCTCTCTTGAGTATTTGTGAGTATTAGTACAAGCATAGTAACAAATAAAAAAAACTCATGCATTACAATATTGATAAGTACCAACGACAACTGTACTATGAAGAAAGGGAAAACGAAATAATTAATTACGATTATACGGTTCTTTGTACCTTTTCGAAATTTATTTACACGTAAATAATTTCAGTGAAGTTGAAGGACTGTCTAGGGAAATTGTTTTAAATCATACTTAAATGAAACTTCAACAAAATGAGACCCGACCTTGACGTTTCGTAAACGCGGAAATGAATACACGAAAGGTGCCCGTCAAACTTTACCGTAAAGTGACTTAATATAAAAACATATTAAAAGGTTTCCTTCTAAATTGTTTTGTTGAACGATAATTAATTTTATTTCAATTGTTTATTCTGATAGCAGTAGGATATGTCTTCTTGCAGAACAAAATCTCATAAATTTTAGTTTTAATTTTTCTGTTTTCTGTATTTTAAATTAGTTTATGTTTTTGTTTTGATTTCGTGTTGACAACGAAGTTTCGGTTCCCTGGATAGTAAGCGTGTAAGTGTTTACCGTCAGTCGCTGTCTATTGCATAGTTTTAAATTAATTGTTTGACTGTCTCATACCGTTTTAACATATTTTTATATTTAAAAAATGATTTGGATGATATGATATTTTTTGACTGGCAACATAAAGTGGAGACAGAAGACCGATGATAATTAGAACTTAAAGATAAAGATTGTACTTTGTTTTAAAATCGTGATAAATAAACTAAAATAAATAGTAAAATACAGTTATTCTCTCGCCCATCTCCTTTATATTTCGAATTGAACTCTAGAATAGTTGCAATATTACTTCATTACTTCATAATTGTAGCACTGACGTACCTGATATTTAATTGTCATTTTTATTTATTACAGTGTATCCTGGGTTCGGTTAGATACCACAATCCAAGGGGAAGGGTGACAGGAGAGATGTGCTCTGCACTGAACATCTCACTTTCCCCCCTTTGCCTTTTCATGAGTTCTGTCTCATGCGAGGTTTGGACGTTGGTTGTTGAGCGGCAGGAGGCTTTAGTCGGTTCGACTCCGACATATTCCGCCTGCTATCCCCAGTGGAGGGCGGAAGCCCGGCGATTTCCTCCTGACCAAAAATAAAAAAGTATCACAATCCAACCTCTCTACTCAAAAATATATTGGCCATCCTAATTCTTGTGATTCCATAGCAGTCGCCTAATTACTATGAAAATACAATCAATCACTGGATTGTTAAATTATTCATACATTGGGGGACAACGTTGTTAGTATTATAATATGTAACATACAGCTATCAGCTCTCGAAAAATTGGTTCATATTTGGACGAATCACCTTAAATTTACGCCAAGAATATGCGCGGAGATCGTGTGTTGAATAATAAAACAGAGATAAATTTAAAAAACGCTATTGCGGTTGAACTCTTTCAGTACAGATTTTTACACCTCATACAATTTTTCAAGGTTATGTGTAATTGATCACTTTAAAATTATATCCTAGAATTAAATAGGAAATACATGTTTTCTTAAATATACATAACTAGTCAGGTCATAAGTATTGTCACACAGTAAAAACTTTTCTTTTAGAATGCTGGGCACAAAAAAGTTTATTGAATTCGAATTTCGAATTGTTCATGAAAATAAAAATGTATACTTTTAGAATTTTACTCATTTATTAAATATGGAGTGGACGCTTAAAGAAGACCGTGTTGCAGTTATTGCGTTGCATCGTTGCGGTTACGCGCCAATTCAAATTTTTAACATACTGAAAAATTTAAATATAACCAAAAGATTTATTTATCGTACCATCAAACGATACAATGAAGACTCTAGTGTAGATGACAGGTTCTAGAAAGTGGTCGCCCTCGGTCTGTTAGGACTCCAGCAGTGATAAAAGCTGTGAAGGCGCGAATTCAAAGAAATCCCAAACGTAAGCAGAAACTGTTGGCCCTTCAGATGGGGTTAAGCAGAACCACCGTGAAAAGGGTGTTAAATGAAGACTTAGGGCTTCGGGCATATCGAAGAAAAACAGGACATCGTTTGAATGCTCGTCTAATGGACCTGAGACTGAAGAGATGCCGCGCTTTGTTGAAGCGGTACGCGGGAAAAAAAAATCGGGAAATTCTTTTTTCGGATGAAAAAATGTTTACCGTAGAAGAGAGCTACAACAAACAAAATGATAAGGTGTACGCACACAGTAGTGAAGAAGCGAGCAATCGTATTCCGCGTGTCCAACGAGGTCATTTTCCATCCTCGCTCATGGTATGGTTGGGAGTTTCTTATTGGGGCTTAACAGAGGTACATTTTTGTGAGAAAGGTGTAAAAACGAACGCAGTTGTGTATCAAAATACAGTCCTGACGAACCTTGTGGAACCTGTTTCTCATACCATGTTCAATAACAGGCACTGGGTATTCCAACAAGATTCGGCGCCAGCTCATAGAGCGAAGAGCACACAAAACTGGCTGGCGGCGCGTGAAATCGACTTCATCCGGCACGAAGACTGGCCCTCCTCCAGTCCAGATTTGAATCCGTTAGATTACAAGATATGGCAACACTTGGAGGAAAAGACGTGCTCAAAGCCTCATCCCAATTTGGAGTCACTCAAGACATCCTTGATTAAGGCAGCCACCGATATTGACATGGACCTCGTTCGTGCTGCGATAGACGACTGGCCGCGCAGATTGAAGGCCTGTATTCAAAATCACGGAGGTCATTTTGAATAAACTTTAGTGTCATAAGAATCTATGTTTTGTTAAGTTCATTTTGGTATATAAATGGTTACATAATGAATAAACTTGTTTCAATTATTTTACATTAAACATGTGACAGAATTTATGACCTGACTAGGTATATTTAAAATGTATTCTTTTATTACTAGATTGGTACATAGAATTAAATCAATTATTTTTGTTCAATGGTTTAATTGGCTACTTTGTTTAAGAAACGTTTTTGTGAAAATAAAAGTTATAGTGAGACATTGTTCATTGTTGACTGGTGCTGTGCAATGATTATCGCAGTCTATTGTCTTAGATAACAAGCTAACAGCTAAGCACAGTCTAACAAGGCTAAGTGAAGTAAATAAAGCTAATTAGTTTTTTGAACTCACTAGTGACAAATTGAAAATAAACAAAATACGTTTTTAATATTGTATTTTTTTATTCACATATAAATTTTATACTTTAATATGATATATACACGTTGTCCCATTAGGTATATCAAGGCGAAACCTGGCTATAGTATCAGCAATGTAAATGACATTAAAAATTTTACAAAAATTCTAAGTTGTAATTAATAGTTTCATACAAAAAGTAATTTATTAATTACTAACTGACCCGGCAGACTTCGTAGTGCCTCAATCGATAAATAAAAGACCTAAATAAAATTTTTGTATAAAATAAACTTAAAACAAACAAAAGGAACTCGTCCGACGGGGGACACATCAAAGAAAAAACAAAATTGTTATTTTGATTTAATTCCGAGCATTTTCATATTTATCTATCTCCTAAACCTTCTCTGGACTTCCACAAATAATTCAAGACCAAAATTAGCCAAATCGATCCAGCCGTTCTCGAGTTTTAGCGAGACTAACAAACAGCAATTCATGTTTATATATTATTATGTATATAGATTTCAACTGTTCGATGACAACCCTAAATTTATACAAAGAAACTACTGTTAGCCTGCTCATTTAATTTAACGCGTCATAACGAGATAAACAATAACTAATTCATATAACTCATTTCAACAATGTATACGACAAATTTTACAGAGTGCACAAGGGTTAAAGATTCGAAATAAATTTCAAACTTGTTATGGCGAAGGTTACTAAATTTCAATTTAGACAAACACAAAAGAAGCTCGTCGCCACAGTCGGAGCGGTTAAAGCTTCGATCAACAATAGTAGCATTGTTGATCGAAGGGTTAAAGGGACAGTGTGTTTGTGTATGTGTATTTCAATCAACTAACATCACGTGACCATTTTGACTTCTTCGAACTTGATTTGGCTTCCGCGCCCTTGTGTTAGCTGCGTTTCTTTAAATTTCTGAAAGCGACCTGAAGACGTTGGTATTTTTAAAATAATTTGTTACACCTATATATTATATAAAAATGAATTGCTGTTTATTAGTCTCGCTAAAACTCGAGAGCGGCTGGACCGATTTGGTTAATTATGGTCTTGAATTATTTGTGGAAGTCCAGAGAAGGTTTAAAAGGTAGATAAATATGAAAATGCTTGGAATTAAATAAAAATTACAATTTTGTTTTTCCTTTGTTGTGTCCTCCGTCGGACGGATTACTTTTGTTTGTTATAAGTTTATTTTATACAAAAGTTTAGGTCTTTAATTTATCGATTGAGGCACTACAAAGTCTGCTGGGTCAGCTGGTCACTTACATTTTACAATTATTTTTATTGTTTCAAACGTTAAACTTGGTTTACTGACATAAATTGTTGTGACACAAAAGTGATTCAAGTTATCATTTACGTAACCTCGACTTAGAATATAAAGATTATTGATCACGTGCCAAAGAGGGCTTAATGAAAACGATATCACATGGACTTGTATTCGGCGGAGAAAAATGTATTCAGCGTGCGGACTGAATTCGTTTGATCAGTATAAATACGTTTACTTTGTGATGGAACTGATTGGCACTACGCATCTTATGAGTCCGTGTGAGTAGGTACCACCACCCTACCTATTTATGCCGTGAAGTATTAATGAGTTTCGGTTTGAAGGGCGGGACAGCCATTTTACAGTAAAAATTGAGATTTAGAACTCAAGTCTCAAGGTGGGTGGTGGCACTTATGTTGTTTATGTCTATAGTCTATAGTCTTCGATAATCGATGGGTCGTGAGATCATCCATCTCTCTAAGTAATAAAAAATAAAAATAAAAGAGCATTTTTAAAATGTGGCTAGTCTTATTTTTTTACTACGAATCATATTACGATACCTTACATAAAATACAATTCAAGGGCTGGCAAAAGAATAGTTTGTTCTTTATGTTTAAGTGCTCTTTATTCCGAAACTATATATTTGGGAACACGAGTTTTTCATAGAACCGTTTATTCAAATAGAACACAATCTAAAGTTATCGGCTTGATATCAACTTTGTGGAACACCCTGTGTGTGATATATTATGTACCTACAACTATTTCAATTAATATTTTATAATCGATATTATGGGGTACGAGTGGTTCATTGGGTAAGTGGCTAAGTCCATAGATACACATGAATACCGCCACACACTCTCAATTGTAACGTATAACAGTTACCCCCCACCCTTCAAACCAGAATGCATGGCTATGCGTTTTAAGAAGAATTTTAAGAAGAATTTTATAATTTGGGTAATTACTGGTGGTAGGACCTCTTGTGAGTCCGCGCGGGTAGATACTATTGAAACGAATGAGATGACGGTTGAGAATGAAGTACTTTATTTCTTGGTAATTGACTATGGTACACTACTAGTACATATTGTGACCACTAGATGCCGCTAGTATAAATTAAACTTATTATTTTGATATTAATAAATAAACATATTTTAACAGCACCACTTATCAAAATAATCTAATATCAATTAACAACAAAATCAAGAACAACAACTTGACCTTGACGTTTTTAAACTTTTTGAACTCCTAATAATTTTACTAAATAGTTATGTTTGGCACCACTTAGACTTTTCGTTAATATATCGGCGGGCATCTCAGACGTTGACAGATAAACAATTTTTACAAGCTTATTAGAAACTGCTTCTCGTATAAAATGGTAGCGCACATCTATGTGTTTAGTTCGTTTGTGAAACAAAGGATTTTCCGTCAACTTTTGAGCTCCCTGGTTATCGTTGTAGATTACAACAGTGTAATTACAATCAACAATATCTGATAAAATACTTTTTAAATATATTGCTTCTTTACATGCCTCAGCAATGGCCATGTATTCGGCTTCAGTACTTGACAACGCTACTGTTTGTTGCTTCCTGCATTCATAGGATACTACACAGCCTGACAATTTAAAGCAAAAACCTGTGTAGGATTTCCTATCTATACTATTTGAAGCCCAATCAGCATCTACGAAGCCTTCTAAATTACAAGTGTCTTTAGTAAACTTCAAACCGTAAGACTTAGTTTTTTGTAAATATTTTAAAATTATTTTTGCATGATGCCAATGAACTGAAGTAAAACAATTATTAAATTGGCTAAGATAGCTCACACTGTATGATATATCTGGACGCGTTAATACTGACAAATACATAAGATTTCCTATAAGCTGTTGATAGGGAAACTGTTTGTCAACACATTCTGCCTTATTTAATCTCAAATTACATTCCATTGGAGTATCTTTTGTATTACAATCATTCATATAAAACTTTTTAAGAATTTGTTTTACAAATTGTTCCTGATCAATGGTGATACAATTATTTTCATATTTCACTCGCATGCCTAAACACCTTTTTATTTTACCTAAATCTTTGATTTAAAATTTTGACATTAGCTTTTTCTTGAAATCATTAGTCATAGTCTTACTATTAGAAAAAATGAAAAAATCATCAACAAATATTGCAATGATAATCTGCTCATTTTTACATTTTTTACTATACAAACATGGTTCTGAAACTGACTTTACATAATCCATGTCTATTAAATAATCATTTATTCTGGTATTCCATGCCCTAGCAGACTGCTTCAAACCATAAACTGCTTTTTTAAGTTTAAGAACACAATTACTTGGACAATTTAAGCTAGGAGGTGCGTACATGTACACATTTTCTGTTAAAAAACCATTTAAAAATGCTGTAACTACATCAAGATGAAAGATTTCAAAATGAAATTTTACACTTAATGCAAACAGAAGTCTAAGTGTAGAGTATCTAAGCACTGGTGAGTAAGTTTCGTTAAAATCTACTCCATGCTGCTGAGTGTAACCTTTCGCTACAAGTCTAGCTCTATACCTAACACTGTTATTGCTTTCTAGCTTTTTCTTGAACACCCATTTGCACTGTACTACTCTATCTGCCTCCTCTTGTTTAACAATCTCCCACGCTTGGTTGTCTTCAAACGCTTGAAGTTCATCAGACATAGCCTGCTGCCACTTGTCTTTCTCTGGACCGTTGGTAGCTTCATCATAAGTTATGTCTTCAAACCGAGACTCTGGTTCATCTGAAATACAAAGATTGGTAAAACCATACCTTTCAGGAGGTTTCCTGGTACGCTTTTCCACCAATCGAGGCTCTTCTTTCTCAGATAGCTCTTCTTCTTCAGATAATGTCTGATAAGAGTCTCCTTCAGTAGAAGTTGTACTTTTTTCTGAATCATATACATAAGTGGGATCATCCTGATTTGTCAATGTTATTTCACTTTCTTCAGTAGAACTTTCCTCTTGTGCTAACTGCTGTTTTTCTATCTGTCCTTCGTTTATTTCTATTTGAGTAGTATCTGGTTCCATTACAATGACATCTCTGCTGGTACATATTTTTCTAGTTTCTAAGTTATACAATCTGTAGCCTTTCACATTCTCTGGATACCCCACTAATATGAATTGAACTGCTTTCTTGTCCCATTTCAATCTTTTATTTTTAGGAACATGCATCATTACTGGGCTCCCAAATATTCTGACATGACTGAGATCAGGTTTTTGTCCTGTCCATACTTCAATCGGTGTCTTTTGGTCCAAACCTGAAGCCGGTGATCTATTTTTCAAGTATACTGCCGTGTTAACTGCTTCTGCCCAAAAACTTTTATCCAGTTTGGCCTCGAACAATAAACATCTTGCACGTTCAACTATAGTCCTGTTGAAACGTTCGCTGAGACCATTCTGCTCCGGAGTATATGGGTTCGTCTTCTGATGGATAATTCCACTATCTATCAGATAATTTTCCAT
Source organism: Bombyx mori (assembly GCF_030269925.1). Lineage (NCBI taxonomy): Eukaryota > Metazoa > Arthropoda > Insecta > Lepidoptera > Bombycidae > Bombyx > Bombyx mori. The sequence goes on along the minus strand of NC_085116.1, from coordinate 7,562,478 downwards.
CATATCTGAAGAAAACTCCCCTCCATTGTCGGTTCTCAATGTTTTTATCTTTGTTCCTTTTTGATTCTCAACCATTTTTTGAAATTCCTTGAAACGCTGTAGAGTCTGATTCTTCTCCTTTATAAAATATACAAAAGCCATCCTGCTAGCATCGTCAACAAACAATAGAAAATATCTTGCCTGTCCAATCGATCGAACCTCCATAGGCCCACACAGATCTGAGTGAACTAAATCTAGCAATTCTGTACTTCTATGGTTTCGTAATTGGAACGGTAAACGACTCTGTTTCCCTTCACAACATACTTGACAGTTGGATTTTTTTATATTAGCCTTCATATCAAACGATATTCCGTCTACAGCACCATTTTTCATCTTCTGCAAATCATTACTATTAATGTGTCCCAATCTACTGTGCCACTGTTTTGCATCTGTAGTCTGAACTGCTGCCGCCAACACTTTCTCTGATCTTACTGTATTCAACTTATACACACCATTTTGTAGATTTGCTATTCCAATAAGCTCATTTCGTTGATTATGTATATAACATACATCACTTTTGAAAGAAACTTTGTTTCCTCTTGCTATCAACTGGCTTACTGACAATAAGTTTGTTGTTAGATTAGGTATGTATAAAATGTTGTTTACCTTAATATCAAACTGAGAATTATTCACAACAGTAGTAATCTGTGAATTTCCGGCACACACTACTGGCACAGTCATATTATTTGCAACAATAATTTCCTTCATATCGTGTACTTTTCTCACTTGCAATAAGTTTTCTTTGCTTGATGTCATATGAGCACTAGCCCCTGAGTCGATATACCAGTCTTCCCTATTAAATTCACTATGAAAAAAAGCAGCACTAAATGCGTTTACTTGCTTTTCTTTCAATTCAGGACACTGATTCTTAAAATGGCCAATTTTCTTGCACTTGTAGCATTTTATAATCTTTTTTACATTTTGCGTGTAATTTGAAGTTGGTTTTTCAAATTTTTTATTAAAATTTTGTTCTACCCTTTGTTTTTGTTTCGACCATAATGCAATTTCTGAGTCATGGTCACCTACCTCAGAACTCATATCAAGCAATTTGGTTTTTATGACATCAGAATTTATGGCAATTCCGGAATGTTCTATTGCCATAATCATCGGGGCAAACTTTTCTGGCAGCCCCGCCAACAGCAATGATCCGATCCATTCCTCATTAATTTCAAACCCTGTACCTTTTAGTCTTTGTGCAGTTTCCACTATCTGACTTACGTAACTTGTCATGGATTCACAATTATCAAGTCGAATGGATATCAGTGTTCGAAGTAGGCTGATTTTTCTTGTGAACCCGCTGTCATCGAATAACTTTTGTAGTTTCTGCCACAAATCCTTGACTTTGGTTTCATTTTTGATGTGCACATATAGCTTGGGATCAATGGTCATGACGAGTTTTGCTTTCGCTTTTCGGTCTTCGGCATGACTCAAATCAACCGGAATGGCGTCGATGTCTATGCCTTCCAAGATAAGAAAGTTTCTTGCTGCGAATGCCCAGTCGTCATAATTTTCGCGTCCTTTTAATTTCGGCACATTTAATAAATAACTACCTGACGACATTATAATTTATTTTCTGATACACGATAAAAAATTATATAAAATTATTTGAAACACTTTTGCACTGGGCCCATAACCTATTGAAACGAATGAGATGACGGTTGAGAATGAAGTACTTTATTTCTTGGTAATTGACTATGGTACACTACTAGTACATATTGTGACCACTAGATGCCGCTAGTATAAATTAAACTTATTATTTTGATATTAATAAATAAACATATTTTAACAGATACCACCACCCTGCCTGTTTCTGCCGTGAAGCAGTAAAGCGTTTCGGTTTGAAGGGTGGGGCAGCCGCTGTAACTATACTTGAGACCTTAGAACTTATATCTCAAGGTAAGTGGCGCATTTACGTTGTGGATGTCCATGGGCTCCAGTAACCGCATAACACCAGGTGGGCTGTGAGCTCGTCCACCGATCTAAGCAATGAAAAAAAAGAACGTAATTCTGCCTTTACATCGTAAACTAGTAAGAGGTATTAAATCAAAATAAACACGTAAGTTATGTGGCTACTAAGATACTAAACTAAAACGATTTTGACTGGTTATGATATTCGTTTATTAGCAACTGAGACTTAATCGCAGTTCAAATTGGAGCGTTGAGTTTAATTTTCTAAGCTCGGAGCGGAGTTAGAGACGATCTCTTCAGGCATAAGCTAAGGCAACCACGAAACTAATTTATTCAGCTGAGATTACGCGATAGGCAAATTTTGGTGTGAAGCTTCCTCGATAGTTTGACTCTTATATTACTTATAAACGAATATTAAAAATAAATTATGATTATATATTCACAACTAGCTGTACACGTCCGCTTCGTTGGGCATTTAAAATTAACATAATTATTTCTCACCCCCACAAAAATACTCATCATTAACGCCCCCGCAACTGGTGTAGGGAGTCCAACACTCATATAAATATTAAGTACATGTATTTTCTACATGGATACCAAGTTTCAAGTCAATCGGATGCATGGTTCAGTAGTTATAACAGAACATCCGTAACAACCACTATAGATTTATATAACTAGTCAGGTCATAAGTATTGTCACACAGTAAAAACTTTTCTTTTAGAATGCTGGCCACAAAAAAGTTTATTGAATTCGAATTTCGAATTGTTCATGAAAATAAAAATGTATACTTTTAGAATTTTACTCATTTTTAAATATGGAGTGGACGCTTAAAGAAGACCGTGTTGCAGTTATTGCGTTGCGTCGTTGCGGTTACGCGCCAATTCAAATTTTTAACATACTGAAAAATTTGAATATAACCAAAAGATTCGTTTATCGTACCATCAAACGATACAATGAAGACTCTAGTGTAGATGACAGGTTAAGAAGTGGTCGCCCTCGGTCTGTTAGGACTCCAGCAGTGATAAAAGCTGTGAAGGCGCGAATTCAAAGAAATCCCAAACGTAAGCAGAAACTGTTGGCCCTTCAGATGGGGTTAAGCAGAACCACGGTGAAATGGGTGTTAAATGAAGATTTAGGGCTTCAGGCATATCGAAGAAAAACAGGATATCGTTCGAATGCTCGTCTAATGGACCTGAGACTGAAGAGATGCCGCGCTTTGTTGAAGCGGTACGCGGGAAAAAAATATCGGGAAATTCTTTTTTCGGATGAAATTTTTTTTACCGTAGAATAGAGCTACAACAAACAAAATGATAAGGTGTACGCACACAGTAGTGAAGAAGCGAGTAACCGCATTCCGCGTGTCCAACGAGGTCAATTTCCATCCTCGCTCATGGTATGGTTGGGAGTTTCTTATTGGGGCTTAACAGAGGTACATTTTTGTGAGAAATGTGTAAAAACGAATGCAGTTGTGTATCAAAATACAGTCCTGACGAACCTTGTGGGACCTGTTTCTCATACCATGTTCAATAACAGGCACTGGGTATTCCAACAAGATTCGGCGCCAGCTCATAGAGCGAAGAGCACACTTGGTTATAATCTGTATATATAGACCACCAAAATATACACAAGAAAAACTAAATATATTTTTTAACGTTTACAATTCTATAATGTGCTTAGTACATAAATGGAAATTCAAAAAAGTAATTGTATGTGGTGATTTTAATATTGACCTATTGAAGAGAAACCCTATTTCTCTACGATTTGAGCATTTAACTTATAGCTTTAACATGAAAATAGGTACACGTGAAGTAACTCGCCCAAGTAGTAATACATGTATTGATAATATATTAAATAATGTACAAGGTAGCAAATGTGAAGTAATTGATCTTGCTATGTCAGACCACACGGCTCAGATGTTAACGTGCCCCGTCAAAAAAACGTTTACTCTTAGTCATTGGTATACAATACGAAGAGATTTTAGTAATGAAAACATAAAAAAATTTCAAACATGTTTACAAAATCTAACTTTTTATGATGTATTTAGTTCAAATGATCCCGAATATGCCTTTGACTCATTTTTTGAAGATTTTAAACTATTTTATGACCTTTGTTTTCCCAAGATAAAAATAAGAAATACCTGTGTTAAAAAAACAAGGTGGCTATCTAAAGGGATTGGTAAATGCTGTAAACAAAAGAGAAAATTACTTTGGAATTATCGAACCAACCCTTCAGAAAGTCAAAAGCAGATTCTAAAAAATTATAGTGCGCGACTTAAAAGAATTATAAAGCTAACTCAAAAGTGTCAAAACAATTATTATATATCAAATGCAGACAATAAATCGAAAGCTACATGGAGAATAATTAATTCAAGTAAGGCAAATTTTCCAAAAGAATATATAACACGAATAAAAGTAAATGACCGTATAATAACAGACCCCATTAACATTGCCAACGAATTTAATACCTTTCTTATTAATGCTACCAATACTAATACTGATAATGATATTGATAAAATAAACTCTCCGGTAAATCTAAATGAAACACCAGAAATTTTGATAAAAAATACAAGTAATAGTCACAGTACACCTCACTCTTTATTCATGAATCCTGTTATTCCGTACGACATCTTTTTGTTAATGAAATCCCTTAAAAACACTCATAGTTCTGGTTATGATAATATTACTACATCGGCAATTAAATCGGTAGCACTTATTATAAGCCCAGTACTTAGCCATATCATAAACTTATGTATAGAACATGGCGTTTTTCCAAGCAAACTAAAAAGATCTGTCATTAAGCCACTCTTTAAGAAAGACGATAAAGAAAACATTGCTTGTTATAGACCGGTATCTTTACTTCCCATTTTTTCCAAAATTATAGAGAAAATTATTTACGAAGCTATTAACTCCTACTTTGAAAAACATAATTTATTTACACAAGAGCAAAAAGGTTTCAGAAGAAATAAATCAATTAATATGGCTGTACATGACCTATTAAAACCTATATATTACAATTTAGATAATCGAACTCCTACTGCTACACTGTACATGGACATGACTAAAGCGTTTGATTATGTGGATCATAAAACCCTTCTAGATAAATTAAACGCTTACGGAATTAGAGGCAATGTCCATAAATTATTAAAATCATATTTAACTGACAGATATCAAAGGGTTGAAATAGACAACATATGTCCACTGAGTAGGACAGTACAAAGCTATCACTCAAATTGGATGAAAATGCAATTCGGTGTACCTCAAGGCAGCGTACTAGGGCCGCTCCTTTTTCTAATTTATATTAATGACTTCCCTAAAGCCATAGAACATCCGATGATTCTCTTTGCCGATGATAGCACCGTCATCTTCACAGAAAAAGAATTAAACTCCTTAGAGTCCGATATTAACACTACTCTTAAGCTAGTTATAGAATGGTTATTAAGAAACAATTTAGTAATTAACCTAAATAAAACAAAAATTGTCACATACCCACAAGAAATACAACACTCTTTGAAAATAGAATATGATGGGACACATATTGAAGAAGTGAATAGTACTAAATTTCTGGGTATTTGGATTGATAATGATATGAAATGGCAAACACACATTGATACAATATGTAAAAAATTAAACCAATATACGTATGCCTTGTATAAGTTAGCGAAAGTAGTAGACCAATCAGCTGTACTGACAGCTTACCATGCATATGTGGCGTCAACCCTTAGATATGCTTTAATATTCTGGGGAAACGCCACTAATACAGAGTACGTATTTAAAGCACAAAAGAAATGTGTGCGTGCTATAGCAAACATTCATGTACCAGACTCATGTAAGCCTTTCTTTCAAAAGTTAAAAATCATGACTTTTACATCGTTGTATATTTATGAGGTAGCGATTTTTGTCAAAACGAACAAACATCTGTTTGCAAAACCGCAATCTGTTAGGAATACTTTAAAGATCTCTTCGCTACCTCATAGAACTGCCCTTTATGACAAGAGTTTTTTTAGTATGTCATCAAGAATATTTAATAAACTACCTATAAAAATTTTGAAGACAATAGATTTACATGATTTTAAGCAAAAATTGCAAGTATTTTTATTAGATAAGGCTTACTATAGTATGTCAGAATATTTAGACGATAACTTTAGATAATTAAGTAGAATAGAGTTCAATAATTATAATTTAAGTTATTTTTATTTTTATGTAGATTATACTTACACCTAATATTTGTACGCTTTACTAGCAGGACATAGTGATACATTTATTAATATTAACTTATTAATCTTTGTTAACCTATGACCACAAATAATAAATAAATAAATAAAAAAATAAATAAAGACTGGCTGGCGGCGCGTGAAATCGGCTTCATCCGGCACGAAGACTGGCCCTCCTCCAGTCCAGATTTGAATCCGTTAGATTACAAGATATGGCAATACTTGGAGGAAAAGGCGTGCTCAAAGCCTCATCCCAATTTGGAGTCACTCAAGACATCCTTGATTAAGGCAGCCGCCGATATTGACATGGACCTCGTTCGTGCTGCGATAGACGACTGGCCGCGCAGATTGAAGGCCTGTATTCAAAATCACGGAGGTCATTTTGAATAAACTATAGTGTTATAAGAATCTATGTTTTGTTAAGTTCATTTTGGTATATGAATGGTTACATAATGAATAAACTTGTTTCAATTATTTTACATTAAACATGTGACAGAATTTATGACCTGACTAGGTATTAGTATAGATTAGATTATGTGGCCGCAATATATGTAATAGGCTTACAAACATTTTATTGTTTTAGCATCATAAACGTTTTTCACTTTCATGATTGATACTTTTAAGTAACTACGTACCTCTAACATGAATTTATTAACGTCTTCCACCATTAATGATTTATAAACATCGTTTAATAAAAGTGAAATCTGCAAAAAAATATAATTTATAGGTATGTATAATTACTGTGACTTGCTAGTCAACACGGGAAGGTACATAATCCTATTTTCTGCCTACTTCATAGTTATGCGTCCCGGCTTGAAATGTTGGACCACTTTTATGGAATACAATTGAGGCTTAGACCTCATGTTCCAAAGTTATGGTATTCACGTTGTGGTATGTATAGGCTTCGATAATCATTTCACATCAGGAGGGCCGTGAGCTAACCAGCTGCAAAAGAGCCATAAACATTCTGATGAGATAATGCTCATCACAATGTTTATTGCTGCGGCAAATAAAATTATCCATCAAAGAATGTTTTTTCTCTGTTTATCTTTTCAGCGAAAATGTCACTTTGCGTATGTGTAAATGTTCCAAACGTGTCGTGAGCGTTCCAAGTACATTTTGTGACAAATTACTTGGTCCCGAATAAACTCGTTTCATGTAAACACAAGACATTTTATCGTGTTATCGTTCTTGCTTTTTTATTTTGATCTCCAGGTGAAGTATTTTTGAATGAACAGATAAAGTCAGAGCGTTTATCTTTAGAATAGACTATTCGACCGTTATAATAAGATAATAATTATATTAAGATAATAGATAATATTAAGATAAGGATATGCGAACTAGATACTATAATATAATAATTCAACTACTATTTATACGAGTATAGTTGTAATCAGGCTGGAGTTTTAATTGTATTGTCATACGGCTATATTTCCAATACTGTCATAATATTTTAAACCGGACCAAATAACTGTAACATTAATATTATTATCTATTGTATTAAACATAATTTTTCAGATTAAATTTTATTTTACAGAGATATGCCTCTATGCTAAATAGTTCCATTCGCAACATTGATTTGTAGTATCTTTCATTATTTTCATATCTAATTCTCCCCTAATTGTTAGATAGGTGGATAGGATAGGGTAGATGTTGCAAGTTTGCCCGTGTTTGAATGGGGTTTTTCATTAAGGACGCTCGAACTTCGACAGCTCATAGCGGGCATCTTGGTAAAGCAATAGCTGTCAAATATGGCACGAACATTTATTGAGTCATTTCACCATGAAACGCTAAATGCTTGTCCGGCCTTCATCGGCCATTATTTATTCGAAGACATGCAAGGAGCCACGCTCACTGTTAATGGCGACTGATACCGGACGGTTGCACGTCATTTCGGATCCTCCCGATCCACTAACGGTGCTTTTAGGTACTTCAAGCACCGGTCACCGTTCTCGTCGAACCCGTCGCTTGCGACGAAGGTCTCGACGAGTAAATTAACCCTCAGACACAGCCCACTGAGTTTCTCGCCGGATCTACTCAGTGGGTCGCGTTTCCGATCCGGTGGTAGATTCTGCGAAGCACGACTCTTGCTAGGGTTCGTGTTAGCAACGTCGTCAGGTTTGAGCCCCGTGAGCTCACCTACTAGTTAAGGTTACGCTGGAATAGCCTCTCAAGGCTAACAGCTTAGGTAGGAAAAAAAAAAGGACGGTGATAAAAACACTTTTTGTGGCCTAGGATAGATGATGTGGATCTCACAAACATGTGGTTCCAACAAGATAGCGCCACTTGTCATACAGTACGGGAAACATTAAATTTATTGGATGAGAAATTCAAAAGCTCTGTCATGTCACGTGGTGGTGACACCAGCTAGCCACCGAGATCGTGTGACTTAACACCGCTCGACTAGGTTACGTGAAATCTCGACCATAACACGCGCTTTTCATGAAATTGAGCCCCATTTATGCGAAGATATCATACAAAATTGGTCCATCAGGATACACCATCTACAACGGAGTCACGGCGGCCATTTGGCTGAAATTATATTTCATACATAACATCATCGAATACCCTTTAAAATAAAATAAAAATTGAGGCAATATCACTTAAACAGTTTTTTATTTTATTTTTAAGTTCGAGCACTCTTAATGAAAAAACCCTTTACTACCGTCTGGCCTAATTTAACTATGAAACTGCAGGCCGGTTTATGTATACTTTTCTACCTCATGTTTCAAGTTGAACCAGTGCATACGCGTCTATGGGCTCATATAACGACAAGTAAGAATAAAAAAGAAGTAAAATGTATAATGATATTTTTTGTTGCAGAATTATAATGAGGGAGTATTCAACATACTTACTTTGACTGAACTGGACGAATGGAAAAATGTCGGAAGACGAAAGCTATGGGTTTTGCTCGGAAAGTGCAACCGCTTTTCAGCGGGTCTATATCCAAGCTCACGGCTACATCGCCCTTATCATTTGTCTTCTCGGTTCCGCAGCCAATTCTGTTAATATCGCTGTACTTAGCCGGAAAGAGATGACTTCGTGCACTAATTCGATCCTCACCGGGCTCGCCGTTGCAGATCTCTTAGTTATGATCGACTATATACCTTTAGCCCTCCACCTGTACACGAAAATTGGTTCAGAATTAAATCAAAATTCTTACGGGTGGGCCGTGTTCATATATTTCCACTCAATATTCAGCCAGACCTTTCACACAATATCCATCTGGCTAACAATAATGCTCGCAGTTTGGAGATACATAGCTATTAAGTTTCCACAAAAGAACCAAACGCTGTGTAACAAGAGGAACACGACATTGGCCATAATCCTCGCGTATGCTGTATGTCCAGTATTGTGCTTGCCTATTTATTTCGCAATGAATATAAAGGAACGTCTCCCATCAGATACTTCTAACGGCACGAACGTCACACTAAACTATACAAGTGCTGCAAATGTATCAGATCCGAAACAATTTATCATAGAGATGACGAACAATAACGATTTACTAACTGCCATATTCTGGATTTATAGTGTGTTCATAAAACTAATACCATGTGTGGTTTTATCTATTTTGAGTGTGTTGTTGATCATGAAGATGAAATCGAGCGATCGAAGACGACAAAAACTATTAAAAAAATCAGCCATAACCACTACTGAGGTAATTTAGTTGTTTTAATTATTTTTAATTAATTTTAGTGTTGTATTTAAATTTTGATAATGCAATAAAACGATGGCGAAAAAAATAATTAAGAATGAACTCCAAAGTTTTTTTTTTTGTAATGTAGAGATGAGGGCAATTCACAGAAAACAAAAAAGTTGTCATTTTCGTTATTGGACATTACTAAACTATATTTACCAATGTATATACTGTAAGACATTAAGGACTCGATAATAATTGAGTATGCAATTTCGAAAAGGGCACATCTCTGAAAATGTAAAATGTTCACGAAATGAGAAAAAACTGATTATTTTCTAAAGCAGTGTATAATTTAAAATATTAACTTTTGAGATATATTTTAGTGTTAATTAGCAATTGAAAATTACTGGAATTATTATAAAATGGGTGTAGGCCGTGTAGGTAAGCCTCAAAACTACATGTATATGAAAAAACGTATTTGACAAAATATGCGACATGTGCCCTTTTCGAAATTGCATATTCAATTAATTAATTCATCGAGAATTTCCTCTTTAAATTGTAAGCACTTTTATTTTCATGCACAGGGTGAGAAGGCGCGACTCAACGATGACGGGAAGAAAGGGGGAGGACGCACAGATCGAACGACCAGGATGCTAGTAGCACTCCTGGGACTTTTTCTCGCGACAGAACTTCCGCAGGCGTTATTTGGCTTACTGACTGCTATAGCGCCACATCTCTTCCTAATTTGCTACTACGCTTTTGGTTTGTATTTTTTCATTAAAAAATTTATAATACAATTTTTGTAAGTCTTTTTAAATTGGATCGATACTGTATATTAATATTGTAGATACAACAACGGTAGGCAGCGGCTTGACTTTGCCCCTGGCATTGCTGAAGTCCATGGGCGACGGTAGCCACTCACCATCAGGTGGGCCGTGTGCTCGTCTGCCTACAAAGGCAATAAAATTTTTTTAGTACGTATTATAATTATATAGCTAATTTTATTGAGTAGTGACGTTTATTCTTGGTATTACAACACAAGAGATTGTCGGGTTATGAGTAAGGGCGGGGGTGGGTGTTTATGCGACCACAACCTTCATAAATCCAGTGAAGAAACTGCTACATAGTTCGTCCATAGTATCCTGATCTAATTTTCCTACTTATTATTTGAAGTACAAGTGGTAGGGCATGACGTAAAGCCGCGATAGTGGCTTATACTCTATGATATTCAGATAAAAGTATTATAATAGCTTATGAATTTTCTATTGTAAATTTGTCGACTTGTTGAATTTTTGTTGATTTCTCCTTAATGAGTAAAAAAATTACATCTATTTATTATTCCTTTGTGCATCCAAAGGTTTCACGCGATTTTATTGAAAAAAAATATATATTACAAAATACGTTATTTATTTAATCGAAGTATTTTCTTTTATTACATATTATTTCTTGTCATCACGATAGACAATTATTTTGGCTTTTTTATTACTGTGAATCACAGCGTTTTTTGTGCTTGTAAATATTATATAATACACTTTACATTACGCGTCACAACCCGCTCCGAAGTAGAGATTTTAAGGAATTTTCTATACCCATTCATCAAAACAAGAATAACATGAACGCACGTATTCCTGTATGTAATAGTATGTACATACATACATGAAACACCAATTTTGTAGTGTTTATTTGTTTTACCAATTTAGTGCAAACTATTCAGTGATGTGGGTGAGCTAATGTCCGATAATGACGCTAATTCCTTGCTGTTGGATAAGGATTGACTTCCACCGCTACATTTAATTCATAGTTATTTATTTACACGCCTTTTTGGATTGCCTTGTTCTTCAAGGGGAAGTTTCATGTCCGAAAGCGATTAACCAAAAAAAAAACGCACTATGAGCTCGTTAGAAATATTTATTACTTGTTTATCTTTTCAACCACATGTTAAGTTCTCGTATTCGTATTCGTATTCGTATTCGTATTCGTATTCGTATTCAAATACTTCATTTAAAATCAAATCATACATAGTCAATTCTGTAATTTAACCCCTATTCCATAACTCCAACAAACATCGGTAAACGAGGTCAAGGTTTACTATCGGAGATCCTTGGTCAACGTTTTAAAAATTCAGACCACATTTAAATATAATTCTGAATTCCATTCAGGGTCTAAGTTAAGCTTTATCGGATTTAAGGCTTTAATTAAGTTAGTTCTTAAGCGATAGTTAGATTAGTTGTTCGAAACGAATTGGTACATAGTTGTTCACGTAGAACGACATCAAAAATAATTACATAGTAATTTGTTGGTTTCCACATCGCGGCTAATCGCTAACGACCTCACGAGAGTCGGAAAATTGCGGGATCGTATTTAATACAGATTAATAACACGACTTTAAACTAGTTAAATTTCCATGCCGTCTAATAAATGTGTACTATAATCGCAAAACCATGCATAAAATGAAATACAGAAAGAAAACAGCAAAGATATTTGAATAAATGATCTTAGGTAACCGAAGCGTTGTGAGTGAGTTTCAAATGTTCAAAAATTGATCGTACTTTTAAGATTTTCAGACAGTTATTGGTACTCGAATTCCAAAATCGAAACAAGGTCGAAACGTGCGCAAGTGCCTTCATGACATAACTGTGAAAAACCCCTCAATAATAAGAGATCGCCATTGATGCGACATCAAGGAACATTTTTATATTTCAATGTAAAAGCTTAAAGAAAACCCGATATATATTTCCTTCAACGGATTGTACCTTGTTTGGGGTCGTCATTAGTTCAGCTGTTCAATGAACCATTGTCGTAGCCCTCGAGCGGTTTGCCGGCGATAGCCACTTGAATTTCAACGCTCGAAGCGTGCGTGAGTACCTTGTAATTGAAATGCCATGTTCTGTTAGAATGACGGTAAAATATTAATGAAAGTACAGAATGTATGAATTAAAAATATATATATATATATAATTATTTTTTTTTTTTTTTTTAATTTTTTTTTATTGCCCTTGTAGGCAGACGAGCATACGGCCCACCTGATGGTGAGTGGTTACCGTTTCCCATGGACTTCAGCAATGCCAGGGGCAGAACCAAGCCGCTGCCTACCGCTTAATACTCTCCACAAGCCTCGTTATTTTTAATTTAAATGGCTTTTATCCCTTAAACAAATAACTTTACTTTCTCTCTCTTCAATCGATCTCTCATTGATGAGGATCGTGACTCTGTCCGATTTCGTCAACCAGCTGTCTCCATCGATCCCGTTCTGTAGCTTGATGAAGTGCGTCGCTGACAGGTATTTTCAGTTCCTCCGCTATTTGGTCCAACCATCGCTTGGGACCTCTACCCCTAGGCCTTTTTCCCTCGATTTTACCGGTCACCACAAGGCGTTCCAAATTGCTGGTATCCCTGCGTGCAACGTGACCAAAATACAGCAATATTCTTTGTAGGCAGGATGTGGATAGAGTCTTTTCTATTTTGAACTGCTTGAGAATAGAGATATTGGTGCGGCGGGCTGTCCATGGTATTCGTAGCATACGTCGCCAGCACCACATTTCAAAAGCGTCGCTTCTCTGCCTATATTTCTCTGTGTCACTGCACTGTATTTAGTTAAAAATAGAATATATTAAAAACTTGGCTTTACCTCAGAAGGTAAGGTAAGTTATGGATAAATTATTATCAGTTGTTGCTAAAACCTGTCTTTGTTTTACAAAGAGCCTATGAGTATAACACTACTGGTAATTATTAATTCAGGATACAGATAAGTATGTGGCCCAGTGAGAGTTTACTAAGCCACTGGTTCGATAAATAAGGTAATCTTGACTCTCAAGGCTCTCAAGTGAGTCGGCAAATGTACGTTCCGTTTATAGTCGAACGAGCAGAGTAAAATATCTCCTTTACCAATTCCAATTACCAATTGGAGCAAAAAAAGGATCTCGACTTTTTGTTAGATCTGTGGTTAATAAAACATGCCTTTTAAAAAAAGATAGTTATAGTCAACTACGTAATTTCTCGGGATCCTCCAAAAAGTCCATGGAAAAAGTTTTAGTAAATGACCACCATTTTACTGAGATTATATTTCATTCCATATTTGGTGGTAGGACCTTATAAGTCCGCGCGGGTGGACGTAAGTCTGCCGTGAAGCAGTAATGCGTTTCGGTTTGAAGGGTGGGACAGCCGTTGTAACTATACTTGAGACCTTAGAAATTATATTTCAAGGTGGGTGGCGCATTTACGTTGTGGATGTCTATGGGCTCCAGTAGCCACTTAATACCAGGTGGGCTGTGAGCTCGTCCACACATCTAAGCCATAAAAAAAATAAAAATCATCTCATCTTATGGTATGACACCTTTGCCTTTCCAGTTGGAAAAATAAAATTACTACTACTTAAAGTCCACCACCACCTAGGTGATGTATTCACAAGTATTTATCTTGTAGTCTGGTTTGAGTATGTTTTTTAACCGGCCGCCTGCCTGATATCAACCCATTTTGTGAGCGGCACGGCTGGGATTGGCAAATCAGAGTGGTCTTAGTTTGAGAACGATGAAAGTAGTTGAATTTCGTCACGTCCGTGACTTACTGGGATTCAGGAACATCACATAAAATAAATAAAATTGGTAACATTTTAAATAATTAGCGTAGTATTTGTCCATTTTTTGGAAACACCGACCTCATGTCTTAAGGTGGGCGGGCAGTATCCACATTGATTTATCCCATAGACGGTAACTTCCTAGTGTCAGATGACCTGGAATCACATCAATTCATTAATATAAATTAAAACAGCTCACTGAGATCGCACGTAATTGGATTGCACTGTCATCATCACTTGTGCTAATGCAGCATTAAATGATTTTATGCCACAAAATACGGGTGGGCTACTCGTATATGCTATAATGAATAGTACAAAAACAATATAGATATAGGCAAAGAAAAAAACGCTACATTATCTAGCCTTTTCCCAACGTTTACTCAAATATTTTATTTTATTATGAAGTTTACGACAAGCTTCACGGCTTAAAAAAATGAAAACAATTTGGTTCTGATCCTTACAAAAAAATATGTCAAAAACTAACAAGAAAATTTAATACACAAAATGTTCGTTGTTTTGCGACTACTGGTTGAATAGTGTTTTAAGTATTCTTAATTGTTCTGTTCATAGCAAAATACAAATTTTTTTATTTTATTTTACATGAAAATTTACGGTACGGATGAATTAGAAAGACGGTTTTATTTTATTTTTAACATTAAATTAAAATTTTGAGAATATTTAATCGCACGTCTTACATTTTTCTAAAATGCGAATTTGATATATTGTCCTTAAAAAGGCCATGTAAATGAATTAACAAGCCTATGAAGAGACAAAAGAATCTAAATCTCTCAACTCGATGGTTAGTTGACAAATTCTGTATTTTTTACGTTTCAAAAAAATAATCCTATTAAATAAATTTTATTATAATTTATACTAAAATTAAATTTTCGGTTTAGTCACGGCCCGCTAAGATGATTGTGACAATGTCGAGTATTGGAATTGACGTCTATCCGTCAATTATAATATAATAATAAATCGAAAATAATAAGCGCGAGATAAAACCATAACAGTGTACGACTCGCAAAAGCCGAGCCAGACACTAAATTGTAGTTATTGATCAACTTAAAATGTTTATTTCAAGAGCTAATTTAGTTTCAAGTTTTAATATTCATACTCGACGATATGAGGATTCCCCCTTTGAAATTAATTAAGTTTAATAGGAACACACGTCATTTTTTTAATACTGGAGTCAAAGTAATTGAACATTAAATAAATTTAAATTTAATTTCTTTCTATTTGTGTAACAAAAATACGCAAGTTTTTAAAGCGACTTGTTAGCGAGTTATTTTTTTTTTTTTTTTTTTTTTTTTTTTTATGATTGAAGGATTACTGGTGGCCCGGAGGCCTTTCCAGTTTCACCAGGACAGGTGGGCGAGCAAAGGCTCAGCCAGGAGGGGTGGGATTTGCTAACAGCTACCCGAGCGCCTCCGAAGGAGACCTAACAGCTCAAGAGCAGCTGCTTCGCGAATGAATCTACTACCGGATCGGAATCGCGACCCGCTGAGAAGATCCGGCGAGAAACTCAGCGAGCTGATTCATGGGTTAGGTTGCACGGCGAACTCTTTGTCGAGTTCGACGAGTACTGTTACCGAGGTCCCTAAGCCTGCTCCTAGAGCTGAAGGCGTCTAGTGCGAAGGTTATTGGATCTGATGGATCCGTAAGGACGTGTCTAGGGCGTCGACGGTGACTGGCTCCTGCATGATCAGGATTCGGGGAGTAGTCAGCGGCGGCTACGATAAGGCGATTATCATGACGCATAGCCTTATCGAAGTACCGTTCCGACGCTGACTTCATGTATTTCTGTATAGATTCGAGGCCCAGGTCGTCGTGTAGGTCAACGTTCCTCACGAACCACGGAGCTCCGACGGCTAACCTGCAAAAGCGGGATTGTAGAGATTGAAGGGTGTCTATGTGCGTGCGAGCCGCGTGAGCGAACACCACACTCGCGTAAGTCATGACGGGCCTTATGCAAGTTTTGTAAAGTGTCACCTTGTTCCGAAGGGACATTTTACTCCGCTTACAAATCATGGGGTAGAGTCTACCGAGAATAAACGCGGCACGGTCACGGACTGATTTTATATGCGGGCGGAATGTCATCGATGCATCCAGGGTAACGCCCAGGTACTTGACCTTCCTGGCCCAGGGTATGGATTGACTAAAGAGAGTAATCGGGGGTGTGAGATTCCTCCTCCTAATACGGGAGGAAATCCGTGTGGAGCTTCCCCTCTGAAATAGCACCGCAGTACTTTTCGCTGGGTTGATGTCTATGCGCCATTTTCGGAACCACTGTCCTAGGGCTAGGGCTGCGCTCTGAAGCTTCTTCGCGATTAGGGACTTGTTTCTACTGGAATAGTAAACAGTCGTGTCGTCGGCGAATAAAGCTAAATGGGTCGGCGGCGACCGGGGAATATCGTTAACGAATAAGCTAAATAGGAGGGGTGAGAGGACAGAGCCTTGCGGGACTCCAGCTGTGAGAGGTCGTGGGGAGGAGCGGGTTCCCTCGACTCGATATCGAAAAGAGCGGTTCGACAAGAAGTCCCGTATGATGAGCACGAGACTATCCGGCACACCCATGTTGAATAGTTTGAAAATCAAACCGTTGTGCCAGACTTTGTCGAACGCTTTTGCGACGTCGAAGAAGAGAGCTCCCGTGTATAACGGTTTTGGTCGATTAAGCCCCACAAGAATGTGCTCCGTGAGGCGGTGCACCTGTTGAACGCATGAGTGATTTGTACGGAATCCGAATTGTTCATCGATGAGAATGCCCTTGGATGAGACGAAGTCTCTGAGGCGTTTGTAGAGCAGACGCTCATACAGTTTGCCTAGAGACATGAGGAGGCTAATCGGGCGGTAGCTCGTCGGATGATTTTTTGGTTTACCGGGTTTATGTATGCCGATAACGTCCGCTTCTTTCCACACCGCGGGAAAGATACAGTTCGCCATAGCGGCATTGAAAATAGATGCCAACATCACGATGAGTTGGACGGGTAGAAGTTTAATAACGCGGTTGGATATACCGTCGGAACCGGGAGCCTTGCGAGGACGTAGGTCTTTGATCAAGTCTTTAACTTCCATCGGGGTGACGGGTGGTAACACATCAGAGGGTGGCAAGGAGGCTCTGCGTTCTACCTCACTGTCTACTAATTCTACATGCACAGGGTCCACGGCTTGAGTGCTGGGCGTGCACTGGGTTTGCAATGTATCGGCCAGCAGCTCTGCTTTTTCGTCATCATCGAACGCCGTGAGTCGGCCTGAGGGGCCTACGAGGGGGGGCATAGTTACTACCGTATCCGATTTGAGAGTACGAGCTAAGCGGTAGTAAGACCTTTGGGAGGGCGCGAGTCCTTCTAAGAAATCAGACCATCTGGCATCTCGGACTTCGGCGATGCGAGACTTTACGTCGCGTTGTAGGGCACGCATTCGAATACGATTTTCCGCGGTAGGATACCTGTCGTAGGCGCGTATCGAGGCGTTCTTAGCTCTAAGGAGTTCCCTAATATCGTCGGACAATTTGAAGCGGTGAAGGAAGTCCTCCGCTACAACTTGTTTCGATGACCTATCTAATGTCGAGGTGATGTGTGACGTTAAGATGTCTATGGCTTCAGCGGTATCCTGAGGAGACGGGGTAGAGTCCGGGCTAAACGGTAGCGATGGTGGATCAGATTCAGCCAGGCTGATGCCCAGCGTGTGCCAATCCACCACAGTCCTCGTGACGGGAACGGAATCGGGAGCGCGACCGAGCTTCATAACAACGGGACGGTGGTCTGAATCTAACTCTGAAACTACTTCGATCGAGTGTAAGCGCAGAGTTACGTTTTTTAATAACGCTATGTCGAGTATATCCGGGCGATGCGCGATATTTAGCGGGTAGTGAGTCGGGATTAGCGGAGCGACGATATCGAAGGCGAGATTATCGACTAACGCGTCAAGCCGCCTGCCATTCGGGGTTGTGGTGTGTGAGTTCCACCTGATGTGTTTACAATTTAGGTCGCCCGCCAGAATGACAGAGCTCCCCATGCCGAGCAGCGCCTCGATATCACTGCTTAGAACGATCTTATCCGGTGGAAGATAAACGGACGCGATAACGATCGGCGCGTGTCCCGTCAGTGAGATTCGGCACACTGATGCTTCGATATTAGCGAGCGCGGGAGGATCGAGTGGGACGCAATGCAGGGCTCTTCTATAGTAAATGACGGTACCACCACCACGAGCAGAGAGCCTGTCGTTCCTGACCATGTTATAGTTCGCGATTTTAGGGTCACGGCGCGCGGGCTTAAGTAGGGTCTCCTGCACTAAAAAGATATCAATTTGATGGTCACGCAAAAAGTCAGAAACCTGATCACGCTGATTTGCGAGACCGTAAGCGTTAAAAAATCCTATCGTTACGGATAGGGGCTTTATTCTATTTATATACGCCATTGATTACCGGCGGAGTGAGGGGAGGACGTACGTATTTAATGACGCGTATACGTCGGCGTATTCTTGCACAACGGCGATAAAGTGTTGTGCAGTGGAGGCAGAGCGAATGGCGTCGCCCAAAGCGTTAACGCGCTCAAAGTTGATCGACTGAAAGAAGTCGATCGCTAAAGCGAGATTGTCGGACGCGGTCGGAGGGCAAGTCGCGGGAGAGGGACGAGTCGCGGGGGCGGGACGAATCGCGGAGGAGGGAGTTGTAGCCGTGTTCATGTACGGCAGCGGTTTCGCCCAGGCCGAGACACTGGGCACCGGCGCCGGAACGAACGCTGGCTTAGCCTGCGACACAGAGGGTGCCGAGGCTTTGATGTCTGGGCCGGAAGCTCGGAGGCGGTTTTGGCGGGCGACGCGGCGATTTATTTTCGGGGCTCGGGGGCATCCGCGGTAATTTGCGGGGTGACCCTGTGTTCGACACAGGACGCAGCTAGGCGGTTCCGTCGCGGTTTTTTGATCGCGAGTGCATAGGGCCGTGGCGTGATCGCCTAAGCACTTGACGCATCGGGGGCGCGCGTGACAGTTACGGGAAGAATGCCCGTATAATTGGCAGTTATGGCACTGGCTAGGTGTGCCTTTCTTGTGTGGGGTTTCGACTGCGATCCCGGAAAGGTTACAGACCGTTCGGATGTTGAATATTTGCTTACCCTCGGGGGTAGGCTGGAGGGCGACGAGAACCATATTATATGGCTCCCTTCCGCGGCCTGTGTGCATGCGGTGTACGGAGTTAACCGGTAGGCCTTGTTCGAGAAGGTCGGCCTTGACGAGCTCGGCATCCAACTCTTTAGGGATGCCACGTATAACGGCACGGAGTTCGCGCTCCTCCTGGAGCGTATATGTGTGGAAACTTATACGCTCCTTACGGAGGTAAGAAGAGAGGGCCCTATGGTCGTCGGATGTTCGAACCTTAATTTGAATGCCGTTCGCGAGGTTACGGGCATTCGTAAAATTGATATTTTTGGCCTTAAGGGCCAGGGAAACTCGTTCCCAAGCTGCCTTCTCTTGAAGGATTACCGGGGGAGGGGTCTGGGCTTTGTTTTGTGCCACCGGACGCGGCGACGGAGTGGCACGGGCTGGAGGCGCAACGGGAGTCTGAGGGCGGGGGCGCGACGCGTTCGCGGCTTTGCTAATTTTAGCGGCCGCGGGAGCTCGAGACTCCGCGGCACGCTTCTTACCCTTTTGCACCAGGGTGAATCCATCCGTCGATGAGGCGGGAGCGAGGTCGACCTCCATCTCCGAGTCAGAGTCGGAGGACGAGGAGGCGGGCGCAGGTGACCTACGAGTAGGTGTTTTGGACGGCGCGACGGAGGCCGCGGATGATCGCGCTGCTGGAACGGCGACCACGGCGGACGACGCAGCAGTTTTACTCGCCAGTATAGGCGACGCGGGAACGGCAGGCACGACGGAGGCTGCGGTGCTCGATGCAGAAGCTTTGCACGCAGGTACAGGCGACGCAGGAGCAGCGAGCTCGGTGGAGTCCACGAGAGGGCTCGCAGTGTGATCGGCCTTGAAGGCCTGAAACTCGGAAGTGAGCTTTGGGTAGCGAAGCCGGAGAAATTCCGCAAATACAGCGTCCATGATGTCTACGTGCCCAGGTGGGGCTACCCTGGGTCTTAGAAAACACTCGCCTTGCGGCGAGGCCCCAACTTCTCGGACCTGAGCGGTTCTATTGAACACAGGTGGCGATGCGGCACGATTACTGCAGGACAAAGAAAAATCACAACAAAACGGAAATAACAAAAAGAAACAAAACAATTAAACACTTCCAGGAAGACAGTTTGTCGGCAGATGTACCACGAACACAGAAATAACAAAAGGAAACCAAACAAATAAAAACTTCCAGGAACAACACTTGGTCGGCAGATGTACCACGAACACAGGCCGCGCGAACAATGGCCGGGCTAACAAAAGCCGGGCGAACAAAGGCCGGGCGATCGAGTGGTCGATGAGCACGTCCGCGCGTGACGGGTGCCTCTATCGGAATGAGTTAGCGAGTTAATTAATTGGGTCGCTATTTATGCAAGTACTAGCATATACAAAAGTGTTATGTGTATCTGTTAATGTATTATTTTATAAATAAACGATTTAGGTGTTTGTGTGGGCAGTACATCTGCATTCTGTTGAAAACATTTCAGAAACATCCGAGATAGCCTTGATAAGATAAGTTTGGATTACATTTTATCGGATGAAAATTTTAAATATGTGGACGAATTCACAGCCCGACTGGTGTTAAACCAGAGCTGATGAACAACATAATGTCTTGATTCCGACTAGGTGATAGATACAATCGCGAATCAACTACCTTTGAGCTGTTAGGTCTCTTGCGGGGAGATCCTTGTGCAGCTATTAATAAAACATCCCTTCTTTTTGGATGAGCTCGCGAGCTCGCCTACCCGTGAAGGGTGAAGCTGAAAACACCTCAGTCCCAGAAGGAATCCTTTTATCCGAAAAAAAATTCGATACCTTAAATCGAGTTCTTAAAAAATATGTTTTTTTTATCGCTTAGTTGGGTGGACGAGCTCACAGCCCACCTGGTGTTATGTGGTTACTGGAGCCCATGGATATCTACAACGTAAATGCGCCGCTCACCTTAAAATATAAGTTCTAAGATCTCAGTATAGTTACAACGGCTGCCCTACCCTTCAGACCGAAACGCATTACTGCTTCACGGCAGAAATAGGCAGGGCGGTGGTACCTACCCGTGCGTACTCAAAAGAGGTCCTACCACTAGTAATCTCAGTATAGTCACAACGGCTGCCCTACCCTTCAGACTGAAGTGTGTTACCAAAGAAGCCATTGCTCGTCTATCCATTTACAGTACGCCACTCCAATCTTTTCACAATTTTTGACTTTTTTTTTTAATATTTGTAAAATATAAATACTTTTAAGAAATAAGGATTGTTATGTTAGACACAAAACGTACTTACTATATTTATATGACGTATATGTACGTCAAAAAAGTTGTCTTCAAAAAAATGTATTTGATTAAGTTTTCGATTAAGTGTTTTAGTTTTAATAACACCATATCAGTTTATCACTGATTACTATAGGTCATTGTTCTAATGAGGCTCGCAATGTACCTTATGATTAGGCCGCTTTTTACTATTTATCATATTAAATAAAACTCTCTTTTCTTCAGCCCGTGTCCACCCAATGCTGAGTGTAGGTCTCTTCGAATGCACCCCATTCTCTTCGGTCTCTTGCCTTTCTCATCCAGTCTCTACCAACCACTTTGACTAGGTCATCGGACACCTCGTTGGCTATCTGCTCACGTTACGACGTCCAGTACGAGATCTCCACTCCAGTACTTTAGTGCCCCACAGATATAATATCTACTAATACTAGTAAATAAAACTACGGTAATAACAAATTCACCTGTTTGACTACAGAAAGTCTTATAACATAATTTGTCATTGGATAACACCATTGTACATGCCAAGTGTCCGAACTATCGCTACGAGGCTCGCATCAAAATCTAGTGACATATTTATAAGCCTCTTCAGGTACATGGATGTAATGTGATGTTAAGGATCATTATTAACTCAGCTACATTACGAAATTGGTGTCCAAGTTAAACATTCGCCATATTTTAATTCGAACTTTTGCAATAGAAACGAAACTAGATATTTATAGTGAAGATGATAATAAAATATTCATCGCGCCGGGATATTGATCTGATATCTGTTCTGACTAGATTCTAAAGTTTTCAAATTCCAAATGTAGAAACGGAAGATTGGGGTCAAGCCTTTAATATAAAGATCAGGGTGAAAGACATTAAAAGAAATTCGTAATATGAAAGTAACCATGATGATTTTGTTTAGGTGAAGTAATGGATCTGATGGCGCTTGTGGGGTCGGCAGTGAATTTCGTTTTGTACTGCAGCATGAGCCGACAATTCCGGACCACGTTCACGAGACTGGCGCGAAAGGTCCTGCCACTTCCACAAAGGCAGAGGGAGAGGGAGCCACTGACAACAGTCACTGTTTCGTAGCGAAAGGCTGTGGCCAAATCTATGGCCTCAGTGACACAGCTCTAAATAGAACGATAATAAGCATGTCGAAATATTGAGATTTCGTTTAGAGAAATTTTAAAAGAAAATTGTACATTACTTTGGAATATTAGACCAAAACTTCGTGTAAGTTTATGTTAAGATATAAAGTCTCAGCCCTTGTGGTCATAAAATTGTTATTAAGTAACTGGGTGAGTATTCGTAACTTAATTTACTGGTGTATTGTGATAATAATTGGTATTTTGATTTATTTGTGTAATAAAAACAACCACGATATATATTTACGGATTTTTTAATAAGCAATAAATTTCAGATTTTTTTTAGAAAACAGATTCAATCCTTTTGTTACACTCCATCCATTCGATTGTCACAGCTTATCATTTATACAACGTAACGCCCGTTATCTGTTTGTATTATATTTTGGAGAGAGTAAAAGTTTCTATGGTGATTTATGATATCGTAAATAAAATATATTTTTGCATTCGAAAATTTTTAGAATGTTTAGCTGTTTGTCAATGTTAGCTACGGACATAGGCTATTAATTTGGATCTCAGATCTCTTCGAGCGCTTTGAGTACTGTATTTCCTTGCCATTGAAGCTTTTTTATGTGTTTTCTTTTGAAATAATATGTTACTGGATGATATCATGTTTTTAAAAATACTAAATCAAGAAAAACGAAATTTATTGAATTCGAATTTACATTTTGAATGTAAAAGACGAAGCCAATTCGTTGGTGCTATAAACTCGTAGGTACGTGCATGCTATTGTACGTAATATTATGTTTAAACTAATAATGGCTGAGTGTATCTCAAGTAAAAATATATCACTATGTTATAAAATCACTCGACTTGAACAAGAAGCATTGTCATTCTAGTCACGTTCTTGGATTTTTAAGTATATTCTAAAACCGTACGAAAATAATATAATTAATATTGCACTAACCAACCAAAGCCTCCGTTAAATATTAATATTCCTTTATTAATTTTATAATCATAAAATCGATTTGCTATAAATTTTATTTCGTCGAAAATATATATTTAATACATAAAAATCTTATTGTTCCAGCCAGCGTTAAGTATCTACTTTAAATAATATATATTTTTAGCGTTAAGGAAACATACGGATATATTATTAGTCTTCTTTTTCTCCACCTTATCCCACTATGTGGGGTCGGCACAGCTAATTTTTCTCTTCCATTCTCTTCTATCAGCCGTCATCTCAACACTCACTCCTCTCTCTCTCATATTGTCATTCACACACTCCATCCATGTCTTCTTCGGTCGACCTCTTCCCCCTCTACCTTGCACTACCATTTCCATACATCTCCTAGTCACATGCATCTTCTCTCTACGCATCACATGTCCATACCACGCTAACCGTCCGCTCCTTAATTTGTTGTTTACCGGGGCCACTTTCACACTTCCTCTGATGTACTCATTCTTTATCTTATCCATTCTTGTTACTCCACACATCCATCTCAACATTCGCATCTCTGCCGCATGCACTCCTCTTTCATGCTTAACTTTCGTCGCCCAACACTCAGATCCATACAGCACGACAGGTCTAATGATCGTTTTGTAAATTTTGCCCTTGAGCTGAAGGTGCATTCTACGATCGCATGCTGTTGCAGAGACCTGTCGCCATTTCATCCAACCAGCGTTTATTCTATTTGTGACGTCCCGGTCTATGTTGCCGTCGTTCTGGAGTATAGAGCCGAGGTACTTGAAGTCGGAGCAGACTGGCAGGGATACACCATCTAAGGCGATTGGCGTGAAGTCTGAAGAACCACCAAAATCACAAAACATGTGCTTGGTTTTTGTTCGACTGATCTTCAAACCCACGTTTTCCAACCTTTCTTTCCATTTTGCCAATCTCCTCTGTATCTCAGGCCCTTCCTCTCCAACGAGAACAATGTCGTCGGCGAACAGCATACACCAAGGCGCCTCTTCCTGTATGTCCGATGTTAGGGCATCCATTATTAGGATGAACAGGTAAGGGCTTAAAGCTGATCCCTGGTGTAAGCCTACCGTCACACTGAACTCGTCGCTATCGCCAGCTGCGGAGCGTACGTACGTACTAGCTCTACCGTACATAGCTCGAACAAGCCGTTGGTATTTCCCTGGCACTCCTTTCACTTTCATGCTCCACCACAAAACCTCACGGGGAACCCTATCATACGCTTTTTCTAAATCAACAAACACCATGTGCACATTTTTACTTGCACGGCGATATTTTTCGCACAATTGGCGCAGGGAAAAAATGGCGTCCGTTGTACTGCGTCCCGGCATGAACCCGAATTGGTTCTGTGATACCTCACTCTCATCTCTCATTCTTCTCGCTATCACTTTCTCCCAAGCTTTCATACTATGTGACATGAGCTTTATTCCTCTATAATTGTCGCATACCTGTATGTCACCTTTGCTCTTAAATACAGGCACGAGTGAACTTTTGCACCACTCGTCAGGCATGGCCTCTTCTTGAAACAATTTATTGAAGAATAAAGTCAGCCACGTGCATCCATCCGCTTTCAGAAACTTCCACACTTCTATTGGAATACCATCTGGTCCAGTAGATTTTCCATTCTTCATATCTTGTACAGCCTTTCGTACTTCTTGCATACTTATTTCCCTTACTACACCAGTATTTATCGGAACATTTTGCAGTTCACCACGGATATATTATTAGTAATATGATATATACATAAGTACAGTAATCTTTGTTGGTAGATTATGTGTATAGGCGAATGATTTAGTTGTAAAATTATTTTATTATTGTATATATGCGGGTACATATCTATGAGAGACGATTAGTGAAATTTGATAGTAGTAGTATCTAGCACGAAATTAATTGTAACTATGATATATATGTCCACTACTATGATTTGCCCAAGAAAGTAATTAAATAGCTTTTGCTTGTATGTTTTTTATTTGTAGCAGGAGTACGATAAAGCCCTTAATGGACTTCAAAGTGGATGGTGGTATTCAGGTTGTGATATCTCTGGGTTTCGATGGCCGCATATCTAGTAAACCGGAAATTTGTCTTATTATCTACAGGAACAAAGATAACGTTTCAAATAAGGCTACATTTAAACATTCTACCCGCAGAATATGTAATATATTTCACTAAAGTGAGGTAAATAAGTGTTCTTGTAGATTTTTTTTAAAGTTAGAATTCCTTTGGCACCTTTGCGAAAATGAGTCTGAGTGTATTTTTAACGTTTAAAGAAGTTGTACGCACAATTCAATATTTTTTTTAACATTGTAACACATATAGGAGCAAGTGAGCTCACGACCCTTCTGGTGTTAAGTGTTTACCGGTGCCCATTGGCATCACAATAAGAATGCCGTCATCCACCTTGAAATAATAGGCCTAAGTCTCAACTAGATATATTGTATAATAGCTATCCCATCCAATTTTGGAGTAAATGTTTATGGTTTAGTAAAAATAAAATCATGATACCCTGTGTAGCTTATAAGCTATATATCGGTCGTCAGGTAATTTAATCACATTTTTAATAAAAAACACATTTTCTTTATCCTAAGGCTCCATCTCTCATAATGCTTCATCGTTTACGGGACGAAGTAGCGTGATGGAGTGCTTATGACATTATTTTTAGAAAAATTGGATGTCAGTATTCTTTTGATAAAGTCATCGAGCCAGTCAACGTTCGCGCTGTCGTATGCCTTTTGTACAGTTTCTATTTAAGTGAGAAGAATTTTATAAAATAAGATTGTCCATAACAGGCTCTCACAGTCCGCCAAGAATTGTTTATCTAATATATATTTCACACACTCTGCCCTCAGCTAGATAATATGGCAAATATTGCGGATTATTAATTAATATTATGTATTTTAAAGGGTTAAATTTTTGTAGACAGTATGTACCATAAATAATTAACTTGTTACAGGTGCACCAATTAATTAATCAGAGGCGTTAGTTTTCATTGTTCTCGAGTTAACGCGCAGATCTAGTTTCTGTTGAGTTAATTGGTTTTACTGCAGCAATATAATTGAACTGAATACAACTAGATATACTGAGTGGTACGTGTTTTATACAGAAATAGTTAAGTCACACTTCGCCAACGCTAAATTCCGAAATTTATTTGGCGGAACTATCGCCAAAATCCAAAATCTCGATCGCCCATTATTGGTATACTATTGAAAACCTGCAATGCCAAAAGAACTGAACAAAGTTTCAATCTAATCTAATAAATGACGCACGATCTATAGAATACGAACGACAAAAACTTCAAAATGTTTATTGTAAAGAGAACACGATTTCTCAATATTGAGCGATATCAGTTTTGATAGTATTTATTTATTTAATTTTCTACTGTGTTCTGCGTGATAGCATAATAATATATTATTTGTGGATGTTCTGCAATGCTTATCACAGTGTTTTACTTTAAGCTGACTTAACGTTAAATGTAGTAAAATACACTTAATAGCTATTTCTCATTTATATTGTTAAATATGATACTATCATAATTAAATAGTCCAGATGGTGTACATTACATTTTGTTATATTTAGTGTAAGTGCACAAATGTTAACTGTTAGTGTTGGTAATTTAATATGATCGACGACAGACAGATCTCTTGTTTTTTTGAATTATGTAAGTGAATGTCATGTTAATGTTATTCAATGGTAGATTTGTAGAAAATTCGGAAAATAATGTATACTGTGTACGTTATTAAATGTGTTTTTATAAATAAATAAATAAATGATAAAAATAAAAACGTTTCAATTCAAAAATTCCCCTGTTTAAACTTAATTAATGAAAGTTTTGACTCTGCAATTTGTTAAAAAAGTCGCATGTAAATCAACGTGTATTGCCATGCCCAACTGCGTGTCCTGCATTACAAAACTTTAGGAAAAACATGATACTAAAGAAAAGGCCTTAGAGTTAAGAATTCAAGTTCAACATAAATTATGTGTTTGACCTTGTTTTTGCTACGGGCGGGTTTGCCCGCGTGTGTTGTATTTCAGCAGCAAGATATATCATAATCATCTTTACATTATATGCTTCTATGTTATGTGTCCACAGTACTAGTGTTCGTGAGAATATTGTGTGGTTTCAAGGACTCACATTTTGTATTCGATGTGTTTGTATTGGTTTTTGGAGCATCTCAGCGGCCAACAATAGGTGTTGAAGTGCAAAAACACTTTAGACTGTTACTCTTGCTTTAGATTTCGGTATATTTAATGTACCACAAAAATCACGTACAGACCAGGGCTTTGTTTATTTTTGTGGCCGTGATATTTTCTGAATGAGAAAAATATAATACTATATATGGTCGATAGTGTACGATAAAGCTTGTACACGAATGAATGGTCTAAACCAAGAATGTCGACGTACTGTGATATAAATTATGAGCCGTTGTTCATGTCGAGGGGACTTCGATCCCTTGTAATTTATTCGGCCATTATATTCGATTTACCCGCGGATTTACTGGGTTCTTCAAGTTCTATTCGATATGTCCAAAACACTTGCACATTGATTTGTAGCAAAAAGGGCTTACAACATACATACCATTATCTTTGAAACTAAAATATCTTAGTAATGTTGACATCGAAGTGCTTAAGCATTATTGTAAAAAAAAAAAATATTCAGTACTGCATGATCCACTCTTAATAACTCTAGGCTTCGTTTAGTATTAGATGGCAAAAACTATTAAGCCCAGATCCTAAATGTCATAATAATATGTTTTTGGTAATGAAATTCTAGATCAACGAAGTGATCAAAATTGAATGTTATGAAAGAGTGAATTCCTTAATAATGTTGTTCAATAATATTTGTATTCCTTAATATAAATGAGAGTTGATTAACTGAAGTTAGTTCTCGTAGCATGAAATTAATAAAGGAATCTTTTATATCGTCTTATATCAGAGTGATCCGACGAATTCGGGCGATGAATTCCAGTAATTTTGTTTATTTTCATACAAACAAGTTTTCTGGTAAAGTACATAACAATTTTGTGTGTATGTTGTACATTCTGATGCCAAAGTAGACTATGAAATATAGACCGACAATTATTTAAGTTACATCGGATTATGTGAACGCAAGTAGCGATCTCATGTCTGTAGAGTCACATAAATTGACTTTTTTCTATTTCAGTGAGCACAGAAAAAAAAATCGATTCGACGTCTTCAGTATAAATAAAAGCGATGAGTTCACCACTTATTCGACGTGTTTACGTCGGTACCGCGAATAAATTTAAATAACAAATAGTACCAATTTGTAAATGTAAATATAAAGAAAAATCGTTCGCTTTCAGCTTTGATTGTATTAGATGGCACTTCAAAAGAAATATTAAAGTACGTTAATATTAATAATAATAAAAATACTAATTTCATTTATTTCACTAACATACAGGGTTGCAACTTGTACATACTTTACATACTTTTTCTACAAATATACTCTACCTCATACTAGAAACTCTCTAAAGAGATGAGACTTTTACTTTTACGCCCCAGTTAATTTTTTCAAGTCATATACATCAGAAACAGCATGAGTGTGTACATCACCTACCATGTATGGCGAACTACCGCAAAACACCAAGTTGAAGCCTCATGCTGAGGTTAAGTCAGGCAAAGGTATAATAAAGGTATGCAATAAGGAAACCATCCATATCATTTAATTAAAATAAATTTTGTTTATATGCAAAAAACTTACTATGTTTCCTATGGGTTCATGATGAAAAAGAAAAGGGTATTGATAATTTAAATACGAGATCTTTGAGTAAAACGCCTTTTATTCGTAACTAGTAGCAAAAACGATTCTAAATCTTTACATTCTCACATTACGTACGTTAGGTATATAAAGCTCTCGTAATCGAAATATACTTGGTTCCCCAGCAGAACTCATTTGCCTATAAAAACTTCACAGCACTAGTGGAATAATTGTAGCCAGTTTTATTGCAGACAATTGAATGAGGTAACCTTGTTATTTTATTTTAATTGATTGTTTTAAATGCATAGAAAGGCTTTAATTCTATTGCTAACTTTACATGAACCTTTCATATAGTGATGTTGACACACAGAAGATCGATTACACAGTAACAGACCAACTTTTATATTATTTTCACTCCGTTATGCATAATATCCAAAACTAATCCTAAAAACACGAATATCACCATATTGACATATGAAGTTGAAGTTTCTATGGTAATGTAATACACTCGGTCTATCAAATATACCAACAATAATAACCAATATACCAAACGCATGGTTGCTTTTTACGTCATTACGGATCCTCGTGATTCATTAACTGTGCTTTTAGGTACCACAAGCACCGCTCACCGTCCTCGTCGAACCCGTCGTTGCGACGAAGGGCTCGAAATTAGCCCACGAGCGAATTAACCCACAGACACAGCCCACTTAGCTTCGCGCCGGATTTTCTCAGTGGGTCGCGTTTCCGATCCCGTGGTAGATTCTGCGAAGCACTGCTCCTGCTAGGGCCGGTGTTAGTAATACTCCGGTTTGAGCCCCGTGAGCTCACCTACACGTTAGGGCGAAGCTGATATAGCTTCTCAAGGCTATCAGCATAGGTAGGGAAAAAAAGGTAGAAAACGGTAACATGATCCAACCTTGTAGGTTCGTAATGCGGAGAATTTGGAAAAGAGAAGATAATTGAGGAGAGGGTACTGCTAATGCGGACGAGTTAAAGGAATGTAGTAACAATAGGTAGAGGATTACGCCCGTAGACGCTACGGACCACTCGGGTATACATACGGGGTACATCGGATCCGAACAGACATTTCTCATTGTACAATCCTCTGACTTCAACTCACGTAAACTATTGTCGGCAACTATATAATGTAAACTATTGTTGAATAGTGTTGTGTGAACTGACAGTATGAGTATTATTAGAAAGTTGCTTATAATTAACTAAGGCGAAAGGGTACATCACCTAGTAATGTTATAGAAAACAAATAGTCTGAAATAACAAAAAAATATTAACAAATTTTACATTGACTTTTTTTGTTTTCGTGCATACTGTAAATGTATTCAAGTTCATACAATGATAGTTCCAGAGTATGTTTTGAAATATCAAAAAAACCAGTAAAGCATTTGAACAAGTATACGTTCTCTCAGATTATATTGGAGTAAATTTAAATCAAAATGTAAATTCATAAACTGAAAATAAGATTTATTTACCTTTAAGTTGCAAGCTCGGTTCCCTGGGGACGACTGGAAATGCCATTCCCGGAACTTTCAAAGCAGAAACGAGACGACTTTGTTTTGTTTGAAATGCAATAAAATATCGTACTCCTGTTAAATTTTTTTAAGCTCCAGAATATCACGAGTTTTTTTTTTATTGCCCTTGTAGACAGACGAGCATACGGCCCACCTGATGGTGAGTGGTTACCGTCGCCCATAGACTTCAGCTAGCCAGGGGCAGAGCCAAACCGCTGCATTTAAATTTGCACAACAATTAATCTATACTAGAGGTCCCGCAGTAGTCGAAATTCGACTATAACTAATTGGAATTGTAAGTTTGTACACTATTATGATTGTATTTTATACTTCTATAATCACAAATTTCGCCTAGACTACAAAAAATATTAACAAAGACAAACAATATTTAATCTATTCTCAATTTGACAACAGACGTCAAAAACAAAAGTTTGACAATAAGTAGTATGCATGCATTTGTGCGTCAAATACATGGTATGTAGTGTGTGTAATGTTTTCTTTATTGATTTAATGTATCTTTAATGCATTATTTTAAAAAAAAATATTAACATTGTGCACTTCTTCTCTATATTCTTTATAAGTGTCGAAAATTTCATACTCCTCCGTCCGCGCAATTTTCGTAAAAAGGGATACAAAGTTTTTGCTTCACGTATTAATATATAGATACATATATATAAAAGTCAATGTGTAGTATGTTCCTCACAGACTTTCGACCGACCGATTTCAATATTTTTTTAACAAATATTCAGATTGGTCTAGCGGTCAAGCTTGGTAGCGATTGTATCAAAGCTAAATCAAAGACTATTCAGCATAGTGAGTCAGATTTTACTAGGTATGCAGATAAAACTTTCGATCGTTTTTGTTACTAAAACTGTTTCAATGGATGTCCGAGCTTTGAAATACTTGTCCACGCGATGTGTGTTGTAAAAACATGTGACTACAGTTGTGGTCTGGCAACGAAGAACGTAGGTTATGTAAGATCGGATCGAACGAATACAAACGTGGAACTAAGCTATAGGATCACACAATAAAACCACATACAAGTTTACCTAACTACTTACCTAGCTGCCACAATATATGTGTATCAACTAAGTTAAGGGGAGTTTTTACCATCTTCTACTTTGAAATCAGTGTGTAATATACATACATTAAACTTATGGCTTTCCCTGTGGAGCGCTCAAACTTTTAACACATTTGCGAAATTTTATGATCTCATTCTGAACTGCAAGTAACGACGTGTCATGTGACGACGTTTAAAAAAGGCAATAATTTTTAAGCTATTGCATAGCTTTTATCGCAGGCCTTGAGCGCGGCGACCGAATCATGAAATTCCGTAACGAAAAAAACCTTACACCCCTCACTCCGCCTACCATGTAGCTCGCGTTCAATACATTCACACGTTGCGCTTGTGTAGTGTTTGTGAATAAGCGCGTGGCGTGACGTCACACTGCATGCGCATCATGAAAAGTCTGCCCATCTCTCTCTCGCGCGGTCTAGCTTATGAGTGTGAAGGGGACAGTTAAGGTTTTGCTCTTATTAATGTTTAATATAGCGTGGTCTTGTTTTATTATTGTTTTAATATTAAATTATCATTGTCTAATTATAATTGCATAAGTTGATAAAAAATGCTATGCAATAGCTTTACCGTGGCAGTTCCCGAGTGCCACAGGTTTTTTTTTATATAGTTAATATTCTTGTGGACATGTCGGTTATTATTAGTCTTACGGTACCTAACGTGCTTCTCAGGGGAGAGCTACCACTATGCATTTAGTTTCCTAAAACTCTAATGTGTGCGAAGAATTCTCGCAGTAGGCGGTTTGTTAGTGATAAACGCACATCGTTAATAGAATAAGTACTGATTGTTCGCTTTCCGTAAGCTAATAAACATAACATAATAGTTTGTACGGATATCACAAAATCGGATTCTCGAGTGACCGTTACTCTTCCCATTATCCGACGGTAGTAATCTAATTTAATCGCCTAGCTATTACATTAGTTGACTGACTGCTGTAGACGGGGTCCAAGTTAGATACCGCGCCGCAGTCAGTAATTTTGATAAAGATATTTGGCACGCGGAGTCTGGGTACGGCGTGTTCTTGTCTTGATTTCTTTCCGGTATGTTAAATAAAGTGCGTTTATTTACTATTAAATAATAGTTAATCATAATCTAGACTTATTTATTAATGTAACACCCTCTAAAATGTAATACAAGACTGCTGGTTGTAAAACGGATTATGAAACAGCACAGTTTTGTATTTTGTCGTTTTAAAACTAAAGTTTTACCTCCACATCCGAAAACTTGTATTTTTCGACGATTTCGCAACCCCAACTTAATTTGCATAAGAAACATTAGATCATATGCATATATTCAAATTATTGGTTAGCGTTCAGGGCTTAATGATTAAGAAGGCCGCTGTATTCTCATCAATTCATCGGACTATGACAGAGATTAAATTAGTATTATTCTAACTACATTTTACATTCATACATGTTCATTATTCTTAGTATTTTTTTCTAAGTGCTCAAGTACCTATCATGAGTTCCTGAACCACTCAATGAAGGAATAATTTAATCAAAACCCAGAGTAATTATTAGTATAATCAGTAAATTTATATGATTACTATTGATAACAAGGCATTTGAGTGGATTTAACCTCTTGCGAACTTCTGTCTTGAAGTATTCGTAATTAAATTTATATGATTACTATTGATAACAAGGCGTTTGAGTGGATTTAACCTCTTACAAACTTCTGTCTTGAAGTATTCGTAATTAAATTACATTTATATTACAGTGCGTCTGTGCGAAATTTATTTTTCAGTGTGGCGGCTGAATTCGGTTTCTTGGGATACTATTCATGTCAGGCTCGGGTTTATATAGTCTTCAATTATTAATATATAGTTGAGGGCGTAAATAGGGAACTTTTTGGCGGGAACGTGAGGACTGAAGTTGTGTGATTTGTTTTATTTTGTTAATGCAGTGTATCTTCGGGTTTAAATGTGTAATAATGGTGGTTTATTAACTGATTAGCACCTGTAGAAATCTAGAAATTCGGTAAAATGAAACAACGACGCCGAACGTAGCTTCTCGAATTTTATTTCATTTTCACCCACTTGTCAATTTTCTCAATTACTAAATTGTTAATATGTCAGAATTAATTACACGTTTAAACCTGAAGAAAATTCACAACATAAAAAAATAAATGCACACGAATTTTGCTCAAAATGAAAACAGTGGCGGCGTTTGACTTTTGCCCATAATCATTTGAACGTTGCCAATGACCTCCAATAATAGTCGAGTGCGACTCATTGGCGATACAGACAAACGACTATAGTCGAGTGTGATTCGACGATTACTATCGACATCTGTCGATGATTATCGTCGTAAAGTGTTGCTTATCGATTAGAGCCTTTAGTGTTCTTTTTACATGTTTCATGATTTTTAAAATATCTTTGGACTTTCCAAAGACTATGATTTAAATGAGACGTTTACGAATCTACCAATGTCTTAAAGTATTTATTTGAGCGTATCGTAACCCAAAGAAAGATGAAACAAATAAACTTTGTGACATTATTATTTGAACCCATGCAAAGTATTATCCCTCGAAATCCTTGTCTTTATTCATCTTGTTTAACGCTGTCCTTCACAGAAAATCTGGGAGGTCCACAACGTATGTATTATGCTTTGATGTTGTTAGTTAAGCTGCGACGAGTACTTATGTCACATCATTCTTTGTTTATTCTTATCAAGTATTTGGAATAGATAAAGGTCATGTTTTTTTAATTTGTAAATTGCGATTTAACGTAAAACCGATATAAGCCTGGCGTCAGGTCACGACTCACCGAGATGACGTTTTTGTAATCATTAGTTAAAAAGGCCACCTCACAGTGGCTGGATATAAAAGTAAATTAAATCTTTTACGAAAAAATCACTTTAAGAATTTTCTTAAGAATACTCTTAATTATAGTTATTAAATATGACAAAGGACGTACGTACACCCGTCAGATTTTAGTTTGAAACGAATACAATGTAATCTACACGGATATTACAAAGCTGAAGTTTGGTGGTTTGCTATTCTGCATGGATGCATTCTGAAAGCTTTTCGTGATTTGATTTGATATTTTGGACCAAATCTGAAAATTCCTTCAAAAATGTTGTACATCACTAGTTCTCGGTAATATGGATCAGATAATATTTTGATAAACACGAAATTTCTAATTGGAAAAAAAAATCGGTCAGTGGCAATAATTACAATATTTTTCATGAACACTGTATTGCCAACGCAAAGGCTTTGATAAAAAAAAAGTTACATTGCAGTTAATCATGTCATAAACCAACCCGGGACCTGGGCGGGCCCCCCGGTGCGCACTCTGCGTGGCCGGGGGCTCCGTCTGTGGGGGAGTTTTGCTGGACTTCCACCGTGGCGCGTCCGTAGGTGGCGGATAACGGGATCCTCTGGGCGACATTCCCAGAGGTATCGTCCGATCTTTTTCGTTGCAAGGATTCTTAGGTTTAGGTCCTAGGTTTAGGGTTAGGTTTAGATGTAGATTAAGGTCCTAGGTATAGGGTTAGATTAGATGTAGGTTAAGGTCCTAGGTATAGGGTTAGGTTTAGATGTAGGTTAAGGTCCTAGGTTTAGGGTTAGGCTTAGGGTAGCTTAGATAGGCTTTGCAACGAAAGAGATCGGATGACGCGGACCAAAATCAGCACTAGGAGGAGCGGAAGGACTGCGCTCTCCACACTCTTCACTAAGTGAAGAGTGCTCCTTCTGGAGATCGCAGCTTCCGACGGCACTGGTTCGCCGGCCTGCCGTGAGCGGTGGCACCCTGTGCCCCGTAGTCGTGGAAGTGAGTCAGCGCTGCATTTTCGCAGCTGCTGACCGCTGGTTGCTATGTCCCCGGCTTCGGCTACAGGGGAACGCCCCCCAGATATGGGGGGTACCGGTTCGCCGGCGTGGCTTCGTGGTTGCTCGTTTCGAGCGTGGGGCGGTGGTCTGCCGAGTTGCCCTGTGCACCCGGTGGGCTGCCGACCAACCCGTAATCCTCACTGAGTGGGGGGCGGTGGCCGCTGCCGCAAGGCACGGGGTCGCGAGGACGTAAACCTCTATAAAAAATACCCCAATCCCAAGCTCCGATGCCCGGTGAAGGGATGAATGGCTGGAGGGAGTCCAGTCCCGAGGGCATCACCTGATCCCAGGGGACCTCACCCCTGGTTAAATAAGAAAGGAAAAAAAAATGAATATGGACAATTGTGAAACAGTATTACCCCAGGAGGGTACCTCCCGCTCAGCGGGAGGAGAATCCCTCCGTGCCTCCGAGCAATCGGAGGCACGCTGCCCCTCGTATTCTGGGGGGGGCAACAATTGCCTAGAGGAAGGAGGCGGCAGCACGAGCCGCGAAAAAGATCTATTCGTGCATCCTGAGCGTTGCGACAGTGCACTCTCACTGCGCTCGACGCGAAGCTCTGCGAGGGGCTACGCGTCGAGTGGTCGAGAGTCGCCGCTTTTGCTTCGGAATACTACCGGACGGTTCGCCAGCAGAGCCAACGCTGATGCGAAAACTCGGAGGAAGCGGAAGACGGTCAAGAGACCGGTGACTTCCGCTCCCTCCGACTCCTCGGAAATTGAACCCGCGCCCGCCAAGTTTTTGGCGGTCGAGGAAAGAACGGCGACTATTGCGGCGTCGTCTGCCAAAGAACAGGATGTTCGGATAACCTGCGGCGGATTGGCAGCCGGCTCGCTGCGAGGCGGGAGAACCCGTTGTGGGAAGGCCGAACGAATCAGGGAGGGAGAGGTTGAGCGGTTGTGCCGCTCCCTTATGGAGACTGACCCCACTGACCTCCACAAAACTTTCGAAACCTCTCTGGATATTGTCTCCAAGGTGGCGAGCAAATCAGGCTCCTTAAAGGGCACGTACGTGCATGCTCTGAATTGCGTGGTCACTGCCATGGGTAGACTCTTAGAGGCATTTCTCCAGCGCACTGCCACGGAGGAAACAGCTGGCCTGCGGTCGCAGCTGGAGAGTCTACAGGCTTTGTA
Source organism: Bombyx mori (assembly GCF_030269925.1). NCBI lineage: Eukaryota > Metazoa > Arthropoda > Insecta > Lepidoptera > Bombycidae > Bombyx > Bombyx mori. The sequence goes on along the minus strand of NC_085116.1, from coordinate 7,525,405 downwards.
CGCCTGCGTTCAGAGTGAGAATGCAGAGCTTCGGGCGGAAAGTGTAAAGTTGCGGGAGGAGATGGCCGCCATGCGTGTGGCCATTGATGGTGTAAGGAGACAGCGGGGCAGTTCAGTTTCCCCACCACCACCATCCCAAGTGCAAGAGGCCATAGTGGCGGAAAAAGATAAGGAGATCGAAGACCTCAAGAGACGCCTAGCCATTCTTGAGGCTCGCACCTCTACAGTAGTGCGCGCGAGGCCACCGCTGGCACACGAGCGGCCAGCGCAAGCATCACTAACGCCTAAGACCGCGGCTGCACCGGCGCCCGCGAACGCCACTGCGGCCAAACTGACTACACGGTCCAAGACTGCTGGGCGACGAACACCCGCCCAACCTGAGAGGCCTCAGGCTGCTGCTTCTGCCCCGCCCCAGCCTGCGAAGGCGGGGCCTGGCAGAAGCCGCAACAATCCAAAGGGGTGTGTGAATGCCGCCCAGCCAGCGCAACACCCCCAGCCCCGTCCATTGCCTCCCGCCCCGTCCAACATGGACGCAGCCTGGACGACGGTAGTGAAGCGGGGTCGAAGGAGGGCGCAAGACGTACCTAACCCCCGTCCCGTTCCGACAGTCAATGCTCCCCAGGTAGTGGGTCGAGCAGCAACTGAAGGGAAAAGAAAGGGGGGGCGCAAGGCAAGAAAACCGCGCGCCCCGCGGTCGGCGGCTGTCGTATTGGAGCTGCTGCCGGCTGCCAAGGAAAAGGGCCTCACCTATGGGGAGGTGATGGCCCGGGCGCGCGCTAGCGTCGACGTGGATGCCATGGGCGTGGAGGGTGGCCTCCGAGTCCGGCACACCGCCAACGGGGCCCGGTTGCTGGAGTGTCCTGGTGCCAACACCAGTGCGGCCGCGGACAAGCTAGCAACCCGGCTCCGTGAAATCCTGCCGGACCCAGAAGTGGTGCGTATAGACAGGCCCGTCAAAATGGCAGAAGTCAAAGTGACGGGCCTGGATGAATGCGCCACAAAGGAGGAAGTGGCCGCCGCCATTGCATCGCAGGGCAATTGCGCCCTCACGCAGGTCAGAGTGGGAGAGCTGCGAAGCTCTTACTCTGGAGCCTTCACTGCGTGGGCGCGTTGCCCTATGCAGGCGGCCACGCTCCTGGCTACGCCTCCACAAGGTCGGCCCGCCGACTCACCAGGGAGGCTGCGCGTGGGCTGGGTGATGGCCCACGTGCAGTTACAGAAGGCCCGCCCCTGGCGATGCCTCCGGTGCTTCGGCACCGGGCACGGCCTCGCCAGGTGCCCATCGGCCGTGGACCGCAGCGGGCTTTGTTTCCGCTGCGGCCAGCCCGGACACAAAGCGGTCTCCTGCACAGCCGCCGCGCCACACTGCGTGCTATGCGACGCGGCGAAGCGGCGGGCCGATCATCGGGCTGGGGGCCCGGCCTGTCTTTCCGCCCCCTCCTCCACAAAGAGGAGGCGTGGCGGGAAAAAGAAGAAAATAACAGAGGAAGAGCCGGCTGCGTGTAAAGCAGCCGGCCAGTCAGTTCCCACCGCGGCCGTCGGGCCGCAAGGTGGGACGGAAGACGAGGGAGCGATGGACGTGACACCTCAATAATGGATCACGTCCATCGCTTCCTCCAAGCGAACGTGAACCACTCCGCCAGGGCGCAGGATCTCCTCGTCCACACCATGGCGGAGTGGTTCATCGACATCGCGATCGTTGCGGAGCCATACTTCGTACCTCCCGACCGGGAGGATTCCTGGGCCGGAGATGTTGATGGCTCCGTGGCGATCGTGATGCGACAGTCAGCGGCGTTACCCCCCCTTGGAATGGTGGCCAGGGGATCCGGGTACGTCGTAGTTAGGGTCAACGAAACCGTCGTGATCGGGGTGTACTTCTCTCCGAACAGGAGTCTCGCTGAGTTCGAACGGTTCCTGGGTGGGCTCGAGGCGTTGGTTCATCGCTTCGAGTCTCGCCCGGTGATACTGGCGGGGGACCTCAACGCTAAATGTACAGCGTGGGGCTCCCCCCGCACGGACTCGCGCGGCGAGTTCCTGTCGGAGTGGGCTTTCGCGACCGGTCTCTGTCTTCTGAACAGAGGTTCGGTCGCGACCTGCGTGCGGTGGAACGGGGAATCACACGTGGACGTGTCGTTCGCGTCTCCGTCCGCCGCACGCCGTGTCCGTGGCTGGCGTGTTCTCGAGGGGGCGGAGACGCTCTCGGACCATCGGTTTGTCCGATTTGAGCTCTCCGTTTCCACTTCGTTGAATACGCCGGCCGAAGACGCCCGCGGCGAGGAGGAGCTCCCGCGTAGCGCTCCCCGATCATTCCCACGATGGGCACTGAAGCGCCTGAATAAGGTGCTCGCGGTGGAGGCGGCCACAGTGGCCGCGTGGGCGCCGATGCCCGCGCGTCTAGTGGACGTGGAGTCGGAGGCCGATTGGTTCCGGGGTACGATGCGTCGCGTCTGCGATGCTGCGATGCCCCGGGTCAGCGGCCGCGCTCCACGTGGCGGTGCGTATTGGTGGACGCCCGAGATCGCACTCCTCAGAGAGGAGTGCGTGCGGGCACGCCGCCGAAGCGCCCGCCACCGCCGTCGCCGTCTTCGCGGTATGGATTTCGCGGAGGTGGCGGCCCGCTTACATGCCGACTGCCGTGAAAAGCAGGAGGTTCTGCGGCGGGCCATCGGCGAGGCCAAGTCTCAGAGCATGAAGACGCTCCTGGAGACGCTCGATCAGGATCCCTGGGGGCGCCCGTACCAGACGGTACGCAAGAAATTGCGACCGTGGGCGCTCCCGGTGACGGAGCGTCTCCAGCCTCAGCAGCTGCGGGATATTGTCTCCGGGCTATTCCCGCGGATGGAGAGGGACTTTGAGCCCCCCTTCATGGGCGTGCCGCCACGCCTTGACGTGAGCGGTGATGCCCCTGCTGAGGTGGTTCCTCCGAGCATATCGGAGCAGGAGATTCGTGCGGCCGTGTCGAGGATGCGGAGGAAAGACGCGGCCCCCGGCCCTGACGGTGTTCACGGTCGGGTTTGGGATTTGGCCTTCGGTGCCCTTGGGGACCGGCTCGTGCGGCTCTTTGAAGCCTGCCTCGAGTCGGGGCGGTTTCCAAAGCAGTGGAAGACGGGCAGACTTGTTCTGCTAAGGAAGGAGGGACGCCCTGCGGACTCACCTGCGGGGTATCGTCCCATCGTGTTGCTGGATGAAGCGGGAAAACTGCTCGAGCGGGTGGTGGCCGCCCGCATCGTCCAGCACCTGACGGGAGTGGGTCCTGATCTGTCAGCGGAGCAGTTCGGATTCAGGGAGGGCCGCTCGACCATCGACGCGGTGATGCGCGTGCGCGCCCTCTCTGATGAGGCTGTCGGCCGGGGTGGGGTTGCACTGGCGGTGTCCCTGGACATCGCCAATGCGTTCAACACCCTGCCCTGGTCGGTAATCGCGGGGGCGCTGCAGTATCATGGCGTCCCTGCGTATCTCCGTCGGCTGATCGGGTCCTACCTCGAGGATAGGTCGGTCGTGTGCACCGGGCACGGTGGGACGGTGCTCCGCTTCCCCGTTGAGCGCGGTGTTCCACAGGGGTCGGTCCTTGGCCCTCTCTTGTGGAACATCAGCTATGATTGGGTCCTGCGGAGCGCCCTTAGCGCTCCTCTCCCGGGTCTAAGCATAGTTTGCTACGCGGACGACACTTTGGTCGTGGCCCGGGGGAAGGATTTGCGCGAGTCTGCTCGTCTTTCCTGCGCGGGGGTGGCCTTCGTCATCGGCAGGATCCGACGGTTGGGTCTGGAGGTGGCGCTTGATAAATCCCAGGCCCTGTTGTTTCACGGGGCCCGGAGAGCGCCGCCTCAGGGGGCCCACCTCGTGATCGGAGGCGTTCGCGTCGAGATCGAGGCAACCGGGTTGCGGTACCTCGGTCTCGTACTGGACGGTCGTTGGAGCTTCCGCGCTCACTTTGAAAGATTAGGTCCCCGACTGATGGCGGCTGCCGGCTCGCTGAGTCGGCTGTTGCCGAACGTCGGGGGGCCTGACGTGGTAGTGCGCCGCCTCTACACGGGGGTGGTGCGGTCGATGGCACTGTACGGGGCTCCCGTGTGGTGCCACGCCCTGACCCGTGACAACGTTGCGGCGTTGCGACGTCCGCAGCGCGCGATTGCGGTCAGGGCGGTTCGTGGATACCGCACCGTCTCGTTTGAGGCGGCGTGCGTGCTAGCTGGGACGCCTCCCTGGGACCTGGAAGCGGAGGCGCTCGCTGCGGATTACGCGTGGCGATGCGATCTCCGCTCCAGGGGGGAGCCGCGTCCCGGCGCGGCGGAAGTTCGAGCGCGGAAACTTCAATCTCGGCGTGCCGTGCTCGAGGCGTGGTCTCGCCGCCTGGCGGACCCCGCCTACGGGCGACGGACTGTCGAGGCGATCCGCCCGGTCCTCTCGGACTGGGTGAATCGCGACCGAGGACGTCTCACCTTCCGAGCGACGCAGGTGCTCACGGGACACGGCTGTTTCGGTCGCTACCTGCACCTCGTCGCCCGGAGGGAGCCGACGCCGAAGTGCCACCACTGCAGTGGCTGCAACGAGGACACGGCGGAGCACACGCTCGCGTACTGCACCGCTTTCGCGGAGCAGCGCCGCGTCCTCGTTGCAAAAATAGGACCGGACTTGTCGCTTCCGACCGTCGTGGCTACGATGCTCGGCAGCGACGAGTCCTGGCAGGCGATGCTCGACTTCTGCGAGTCCACCATCTCGCAGAAGGAGGCGGCGGAACGGGAGAGGGAGAGCTCTTCTTCCCTCTCGGCGCCGTGCCGCCGCCGTCGAGCCGGGGTTCGGAGGAGGGCGTTTGTCCAGCTCCAGCCCCTATGAGGAGGCAGTCTCCTCCCGGTGATGGTCACGGGGCGACCTAAGGGGGTTGAGGCTGCGCCGCACGCTACCGTCACTCTAGCGCGCTGGCACCAGGAGGACGGGACGGCGCGTCGGCGGCTGCGGACTGCGATGCGGTCCGCATTTTCGTCGTCGCTGTCGTCGCCGAACATACTGTTGAAGAGCAACCCGGTCGGCGGTGTATCGCGTTCCGACCCGGCAGGCTGGTTCTGGCCCAGCGGGGTATCCCGGAACACCAGCGGCACCGCCCGGGCGGCCTGGTAGGGCCGCCGTACCGCGGAGACCGACGTCGTTGGTCATCGACTATCGCCTCGACGACCCGTCGGTCGGGCGTCCTCGGGGTGGCGCCGCGTGTCTGGTTGTAGTGTTGACCGCGGGAACCCCCCTACTCTGAATGGGTTCTGACCCCGGACGGAGATCGGACGTCGGGTGTAAGAGTGCAGGGGAGTCGTTTAGTGGGTGGGCCCTAAAATCCTTGGGCCCGCGATCTGCTCTCAACACCTGCAGGTCGTTGAGTCTCACATACCCCGCGCGCCCCCTAGGCGCGGGGACCTCGTAGGAGGTTCGGCCCCCGGCCCGAAAAAAAAAAAAAAAAAAAAATGTCATAAACCAAACACGCTGAAAATTATAAAAAGCCCATACATTTGCTAAAATGTCAGGTCTGCGATTTTTTAAATGGCAATAAACTTGGAAATTGTAACGTTACATGGCAGTGCAACGATTTTTTGCGCGTTGTGATATTTAGATACCGAGTTATTAGTTACGGCTGAACAACATGATATCTAGTCTACGTATTATTGGTATTTTACGTAATGGTCTATCTATGGTAATATAACATAAGATGGAAAACTGTCTAAGACGTCCATTACCGGATTTGATCCGTTTTAAAAACACACGATATCAGTTAACTATCGTAGAAAAATTGTAAATTTTTATGTGATATCTATTTTGCAGTTCCGGTGCAAAACATGAAAGGTAACCAAATAGATTATCCAGCCGTTTCAGGTTTTGATCAATCGCTGCTTGCAGAAAATACTTGGCATTTGCGGGCATGTGATCTCCAATGAACATCTGTGGGAAACGTGTCGGGTAATGTCAATTGACAAGGAGATTATGCGTTGCAAATGGATATAGATGGATATATATGAATGGATATAGATGGATCGGCCTCTCAGGAGAGAGCCTACACACATCCGCAGGCAAGACATGGAGTGGATCTCCCCAGGGCAAGCGTGGGCCGTTCCAATCAGAGCTGGCGGTGCATTGCAACAACCCTACAAAAATAGTTTCAAATCCAATTGGTCTGAAGATATCGATAAGATTACGTTGAATCACGAATTTTGTATCCATGGATAATTGTGTATAAAAAGTTTTTTTTTATTTTTTTTATTGCATAATTGGGTGGACGATCTTACAACCCACCTGGTGTTAAGTGGTTACCGGAGCCCATAGACATCTACAACATAAATGTCGCCGCCCACCTTAAGATATGAGTTCTAAGGTCTCAGTATAGTTACAACGGCTGCCCCACCCTTCAAACCGAAACGTATTACTGCTTCACGGCAGATATAGGCAGGGTGGTGGTACCTACCCGTGCGGACTCACAAGAGGTCCTACCACCAGTAATTAAAAATGTTCTCGCCGGGACGCCTACCTGGGACCTGGAAGCGGAGGCGCTCGCTGCGGATTACGCGTGGCGATGCGATCTCCGTTCCAGGGGGGAGCCGCGTCCCGGCGCGGCGGAAGTTCGAGCGCGAAGCTTCAATCTCGGCGTGCCGTGTTCGAGGCGTGGTCTTGCCGCCTGGCGGACCCCGCCTACGGGCGACGGACTGTCGAGGCGATCCGCCCGGCCCTCTGGACTGGGTGAATCGCGACCGAGGACGTCTCACCTTCCGAGCGACGCAGGTGCTCATGGGACACGGCTGTTTCGGTCGTTACCTGCACCTCGTCGTCCGGAGGGAGCCGACGCCGAAGTGCCACCATTGCAGTGGCTGCAACGAGGACACAGCGGATCACACGCTCGCGTACTACCCCGTTTTCGCCGAGCAGCGCCGCGTCCTCGTTGCAAAAATAGGACTGGACTTGTCGCTTCCGACCGTCGTGGCTACGATGCTCGGCAGCGATGAGTCCTGGCAGGCGATGCTTGACTTCTGCGAGTCCACCATCTCGCAGAAGGAGGTGGCGGAACGGGAGAGGGAGAGCTCTTCTTCCCTCTCGGCGCCGTGCCGCCGCCGTCGAGCCATGGGTCAGAGGAGGGCGTTTGTCCAGCTCCGGCCCTTATGAGGAGGCAGTCTCCTCCCAGTGATGGTTACTGGGTGCCCTAAGGGGGTTGAGGTTGCACCGCACGCTACCGTCACTCTAGCGCGCTGGCATCAGGAGGACGGGACGACGGGTCGGCGGCTGCGGGCTGCGATGCGGTCCGCATTTTCGTCGTCGCTGTCGTCGCCGAACATACTGTGGAAGAGCAACCCGGTCGGCGGTGCATCGCGTTCGGACCCGGCAGGCTGGTTATGGCCCAGCGGGGTATCCCGGAACACCAGCGGCATCGCCCGGGCAGCCTGGTAGGGCCGCCGTACCGGCGGAGACCGACGTTATTGGTCGTCGACTATCGCTTCGACGACCCGTCGGTCGGGCGTCCTCAGGCTGGCGCCGCGTGTCTAGTTGTAGTGTTGACCGCGGGAACCCCCCTCTCTGACCGGGTTTTGACTTTGGACGGAGATCGGACGTCGGGTGTAAGAGTGCAGAGGAGTCGTTTAGTAGGTAGGGCACTAAAATTCCTTGGGCCCGCGGTCTGCTCCCAACACCTTGTAGATCGTCAAGTCCCACATACCTCGCGCTTCCCCTAGGCGTGGGGACCTCGTACGAGGTTCGGCCCCCGGTCCGAAAAAAATTAAAAGGAATTAAAAAACGACAGTAAAGTTTTTTTTTAAAGAGTGGAAATTTACACACCCTGGCGATATAAGGTTGTAGTTATTGTTATTAGTAACATGTTGTTTCCAGAAATCTTACATTTATAGTAGCATGGTTAGCTTTTACTCGTGGTATATTATATTAATAGTCTAAAATAAATATAGATAGTGTAAAAATGAAACAAAATTTCGAATTAAAATTTAAAAGTTTAAAAAGAGGTGACGATGTCTAATTAAGAGACTAGTGAGAATAAAGGTTTGGTCGTGGGTGGGGCTGAGGGGGTTATGTCCGGTGGAAGTTGTTCCTCCCTCTGCAAAATACACGCCCGTCTGTCGTGGATGTTTGTGAATGCAAAATGAAATATCAACACCCGTGCTCTTTGCCTCTCATTCTTATTTCAACCGAGTCTATATTCTTGTTCATTTGATAGATAGTCTCTGGCCTTTATTGTGTCTTTCATAAAAGGGTCGATCTACCAGATTTTGAGGCTTACTTTTCCTTCCGTACAGTTTCCGATATAGTTAACCAGCTTTCTCATTTTAATGCTATGATAGATGACAATCCGTAAAACTATTTTAATAATAAAAATATTTTATCCTATAAAAACTGTGTTTCTTAAACCAAACAATTTAAAAACATTTTATACTAAATTGTAGTATTCTCAATATAAAATTCTTAAAATATTCTGGCATTTTGATAAAAAGATAATTACAGAACGGATTGTTGTGCATGTTTTAGAGAAGAGTATGAATTATAGAGGAAGTAAAATGAGAATATAGGCCCGATTCAACTCTCTCTCTCTCTCTCTCTCTCTCAACTTAAAGCTATGTGTCATCGGGCCTTTCGATTTTGGGAAATTTCAATAGTAAACAACCCACATAATCTTATATGGAGAAGTTTTAACTATAGATCACAATGATTTGCCTTCCTAAGATTTTATTAAAATGATTGATGTGGTGGTCTCTGTTTTGGCTCTTTTTGTAAGCACTAAAAAGCTTTTGTCGTCACAGTATTATGTTCAAGAGGTATTGTCATGTAAGAACAAAGAATTTCAGAGGGTATTAAGGTAGATTAAGTTTCTAATGATACGCCATTATTCTAAGCACATTGCCCTGTGTTTCATATTAATCCAGAGTTAGCAGCCACCAAATGACGTGAATATTTAATAAAATTTTGACATTGAAGAGTTGAAAAAACTTAATTTAAAATTTGGAAAGTTTGAAACTGTAAGTCATGAAGTATAGTGGATCTTAGTAATAAAAACTAAATCACAGCTATCAATTCCAGACTGTTCAGCTTCAGCTAAAAGACCAAAAAAAAGTCAACTCCCATGTTTTGGGCGTAAAAATGAATGGTAAAGTTCAAATATTATTTTCACAGCACTAAAGTTGAGGTTACCGAAGCATCTAATCAAATTTGAACCTTCCGGGAATATTCAGGACACGTGCGCATCTGTCAACTAGCGCTGTCGATTGAAAATTACGAATACTGCATAATTTAACTATAAGTTTTGGTACGTTATTACTTCGACCGGAAATTTTATCGACAATAATAATATTGTGTTTGTTTATGAAAAGTTTATTGTTTGTTGAGTTAACGAAGAAAGTTCAACCATTGAAAATGAAAGACCAACAGGCATAGACTCGTAAGCTCAGAATCAGGTAAACATCGAAACAAATTTAAGTAAATAAATAATATATTTACTAAATAATAATCCACCATATACGCACGAACAGGCATAATCCTTATGGCATTATTTTATGAAAATAATAAATCAAAAGCCAGCCTAAAACAGTATAATAGTTCTATAAATAATCTAAGTGAAAATATCGACATGCATGTAAGTGACATGTCATTGTGTTCGCTCAAGTGCAAACTACAAAAGAAGAGAGAGAAAAGCAATGTTATGATCTACACAACAGACATCACTGGTTTCTATGAAAAAGAAAATTAAAGCAAAAATAAAGACTTTGGGGTGTAAATAAAAGCTTTGGATCAAAATAAAACCTTGTTTTGCAGATCGATCGGTGTGTAGGCGCGTCAACTCGTGTCTACCCACGCTCAAGCTCTCTAGCAACATAAGTTAACATAACGCTTTGCGCTGTAAATTTCCATTGTAACGCCATGTAATAAAGTAATTAATACTATAGATTTCACTACGTAACAATGTGTCCGCCTAATACCTTTTTTTTTATTTATTTAAAAAAAAATGTGAAGGAAGGATTACTGTTGGTCCGCCGTGGAGTGATTAGAGCGACCGGTCGACGGTGTATCGCGTCCCGACCCGGCAGGCTGGTTCTGGTCCAGCGGGGTATTCCGGGACACCAGCGGCACCGTCTGGGCGGCCCGACGGGCTGCCGTACCGAGACGGCCGACGTTTCAGAGCCTTCGATTCGCCTCGAAGGCTCCGTCGGCTGGGCGTCCTTGGGGTGAGCCGCGCCGTCTGGTTGTAGTGTTGACCGCGGTAGCCCCCCTACCTCATCCGGGTTCTGACCTCGGAGGGGATCGGACGTCGGGTGTAAGAGTGCAGAGGAGTCGTTTAGTGGGTGGGCTCTAAAATCCTTGGGCCCGCGGTCTGCTCACAACACCATGCAGATCGTTGAGTCTCACATACCCCGCGCGCCCCTTTTGCGCGGGGACCTCGTAGGAGGTTCGGCCCTCTACCCGAAAAAAAAAAAAAAAAAAAGGATTACTGTTGGTCCTATGATTTTTTTGATTTTTTTTATTGCTTAGATGGTTGGACGAGCTCACAGCCCACCTGGTGTTAAGTGGTTACTGGAGCCCATAGACATCTACTACGTAAATGCGCCACCCACCTTGAGATATAAGTTCTATGATCTCAGTATAGTTACAACGGCTGCTCTACCCTTCAAACCGAAACGCATTACTGCTTCACGGCAGAAATAGGCAGGGTGGTGGTACCTACCCGCGCGGACTCACAAGAAGTCCTACCACCAGTTCCTCAAAAGCTCAGCCAGGAGGGATTGGATTTGCTAACAGCTGCCCGGGTGCCTTCCAATGAGATCTTACAACTCAAGAGCAGCTGCTTTGCGATTAAATTTAATAACGGAACGAAATCGCGACCCACTGAGAAGATCCGGCGAGAAACTCAGCGGGCTGATGTATGGGTTAGCAATGCAATACTAATGGTACCGGTTCTCTTTTACAAAGCGCTAGTGATGTCAAGATGTTATCGCGAAGCTTTGTGTCAATAAGTGTCGTGCCACCAAACCAGATCTCTATATTCAAATGCAAGCTCCATTTCCCTTGCAGTTGGATGTGGCTCAAAATTCAAAACGTGCTTTGATTTTGTGACGATAAATCCCGCTCCGGATATTCGTGGAGGAGTAAGTAAATCAGGAAATTGTGATCTATGTGTGGATGTACGTTATGAGAGTACAAACAACTTTGTTATTTTTTTATGTTAGTATGTTTTTTATTCGAGCATTCGAAAATAATTTTGTTCCAATTTCCTTTTAATCCTCTTACTCTACTCTTATTTTGATTGTTTCACGTTTCAGTAGTTTTCACCAATAAGGGTCGATTACGTTCCGCCTCTACCTTACTCTCACTCGAAAATTTTGGAATTTTCTGAAATAAAATCACAGATCAATTTATTTGAGAGAAAACCTGTTACAATTATTCTTTTTTAAACTACTATGAGTATCACATAAATATTATGAAAACATTTTGCAATATTAATTTGGTGGTTGGTATATTTAGTAGGCAGCGGCTTGGCTCTGCCTTTGGCATTTCTGACGTCCATGCGTGACGGTAACCACTTACCATCAGGTGGACCGTATGCTCGTCTGCCTGCTCAAGCAATAATAAAAAAAACGATCTCTGAGCAGCTTCGCGAAATGCTTTTTGTGAAGATAGCTATCATAAAACCCAAAATATTTGACAGATGTCCGAATCGCGCTAACGACATTTTCAAAATATTTTTGATTTATACATTCTGAATATCCGGACTGTCGGTTTATCAAGAATTTCACTGAGAGGAAGATCTTCCCTTTGTCGTTTTTTCCAAACTGGTGATGACGACGTGATAGAATCAAACACATCGCACATTTACTGGTGATAGGACCTTTTGTGAGTCCGCACGGGTAGGTACCACCACCCCGCCTATTTCTGCCGTGAAGCAGTAATGCGTTTCAGTTTGAAGGGTGGGGCAGCCGTTGTAACTATACTGAGACCTTAGAACTTATATTGCAAGGTGGGTTGCGCATTTACGTTGTAGATGTCTATGGGTTCCAGGAACCACTCAACACCTGGTGGGCTGTGAGCACGTCCAGGCAACTAAGCAATAAAAAAAATAAAAATAAAAACCTTGAACGAACTTTTCAAATCAGCAAATACGAATTTACTACTTAAGATAAAAGATAGATGTTTTATTCTGTCTCGGATAGTTAAATCGGCTAATTTGTTTGTTTTGCAAATTATATTTTATTTACTAATTTGTTTGCGAAGAAAAGAACACCTCTTCTTTCACAGAGCTTGTACAATGTTGATTTCTAAATTTCTAATTGACTTATGAAATCTAATTATAGATCAAAGCCAAACTTAAAAACAATGTAATCCTTTGATATAAACTTGTTATTACGTTTTGTTAAAGGAATATGTGGCATAATAATTTCTTTAGATTTCGCGAATTGTAGATATACTCAAAACAACTCTAATAGGTTAATATAATAGGACGAGCTCATAGTCCACCTGGTGTTAAGTGGTTACTGGAGCCCATAGACATCTACAACGTAAATGCGCCTACCTTGAGATATAACTTCTAAGGTCTCAAGTATAGTTACAACGGCTGCCCCACCCTTCAAACCGAAACCCATTACTGCTTCACGGCAGAAATAGGCAGGGTGGTGGTACCTACCAGCGTGAACTCAAAAGAGGTCCTACCTCCAGTAAAACGGTAACCTTTCCTTTCCTAAGGTTCCTTTTCCTTTTATTTTAATAAGTTTTGTATGTAATAATTACAAAATTATTTAATTTCTGAATTCTTCACAAATTATGTATTCTTTCAATCTTACATGGCTAACGAGGCTTCATCCCGAGGCAACTGCTTCGCGAGTTCATTTACTATTGGATCAGAATCGCAACTCACCGATCCGGCGAGAAACTCAGCGGATCGGGGCTATAGGCCAAGTGTCACGACACACCATAACCTACTTGTATTACTAACATACATAGATGTGTTAAAAATAGAAGCGTCCAACTAAACTGAAAATGGACGAGTTTATCAATGGACTAGAAGAATTTTACTGAACCCTGAATACTTTAATAGAAGAATGAATAACTATTTTCGTTTTAGTTTTGGTAGTTCTACGGTATTACTTTACATCTAAGGTTGTTTTTATATTCCGTAACAAAAAATTAATACTTTATCAAAGGTATAATTAATTGAATACAAAAACGACAGCAGTGTCAAGCGATTATTATAAAATCTAAATGGTACAAAATTTTGAAATGAAAATATAAAATGTACATTTAGGTTATTAATCTTGTTTAATATTATTTATGTTTGAAAATCGGTCAATATCTATAAATATATTTCAATTACTAGCTTTTGCCCGCGACTCCGTCCGCGTGGAACAGTTACTTTAGAATAGCACTAAATTTTACCCCCCACTTCATTTACGTAGAAAGTGAAAATATTTTGAAACATTCTTTATTGGTACTCCACTTGTATCGGTCTTATGATGTCATATAGCCTATAGCATTCCTCAATAAATGGGCTATCTAACACTAAAATATTTTTTCTAATCGGACCATTAGTTCCTGAGATGAGCGCGTTCAAACAAACAAACTCTTCAGCTTTATAATATTAGTTTTTTTTTCCTACCTAAGTTGATAGCCTTGAGAGGCTATATCAGCGTAACCTTAACTAGTAGGTGAGCTCACGGGGCTCAATCCGGAGTGTTGCTAACACTGACCCTAGCCAGAGCAGTGCTTCGCAGAATCTACCACCGCATCGGAAACGCGACCCACTGAGAAGATCCGGCGAGAAACTCAATGGGTTGTGTCTATCTATGGGTTTAATATTAGTATAGATAGAACCATAACGCAATGAAACTGACCCATGGTGCAGATTGAAGAGCGTAATGCGGATGCCAAGATTAACTGGCTACACAAGTTTGCACTTACGAAAACATTAAAGTATTGGAAAAATCAAATGAAAATATTAAAACTAAAACGCAAGGTTGTATCGTAAAAGAATTTTTAATTAAATTATTTAATTTTTCATCGATAGCTCGTAAATGAAGATTTATAGTTTCGTTTGATGGTTTTCTATGAGTTCCCCTGTCGTTTATTTGATCCAGTTGGGGTTTAAGCAGTTTTATAGAACTTTCAGGTCAGGTTCCTGGCATACCAGCAACAATGTATGACAAAACTAAAGCGGATTCTGTGTGTGTTTAGTTTATTGAGCATATAAATTGCTTAGCGATGATTACAAGGAAGCGTGGCGGAGTTTTACTAATAAATTACGTGTAATTTTAAATTCGTTTTTTTTTTTCGGAACCTATTCCTGAATACTATGTCAGAAGTTGTTTTAAGCGAAATATTGACCCGAGCGATTTTATTTTTATTATTAACAAATTATTTTATCAGGTGTTTTTTCATTATTTTTACGCTGGATGGTCTGTATAATTGTATGTCGCTCTCTGTAATATTAAACCGCGGAGCATTTTGTATTTTTTCCACGTTCAAAGATTTGAGCATCTTAATTATCTTAGTTTTCAGAACCTTAATTAAATGAGTCTTGATTTTTGCTTCTTTTTGTATTTTTTCGAAATTATGCCAATTCTTTAGTATGTAAAGTGCTTGACAATGATCATCGCAAACGTTTGTCTCTATTGGAATAGTTTCCGTGTCCTTTTTTAAAGCAGTTTTTGAATAGATCGTGCCGTAGTCTTGATGCTGAATGTGGTCAATGCTTGTCGTTTTGTTTATTTTCATTCCGGGCAATCTGGAACATTGTACAGATGTGTGCTTTTGCGCCATATGATTACACCCGACTTGGACTTCTTTGTTTTGATTTACAGGTCTTTGGTAAATGTTTTTAGAACACAAAGTCTCTTCACTCGTGTTTATTCTACTTTGTACTTTTTCGTTATTTTCAGGACGTTCCGAAGAGGATGATTTATGACAAGACGATTTTTTATTTAAATTACGATTTTTGAAAATATGTTCTTGCAAGGCGTTCAATATATAATTTGAAGGATCATTAGCTAACTCGCCCACGCCCCACAGAAAACTACGCATTTTCAAAGATAGCTCGTAATTGTTACGACCAAATCAACGTTCCCAATACAAGATTATCAATTTCTTTTAAATTAGACTAACCAAATTATTCTGAAGCAATATTACAGAACATTCCCAAGAGCTGTAAAGAAACAAAATGACGTTTACCTTAGATGTTGTTTTAGACAGATCAAATATACGTACGTAATGAAAATATTTTTCTTTATGAAGAGAAAGAAAATCCATTTCGATGAAGAAGTTTTTAATGTTTAATGAATGAGGTATTTATTGGCAACGGCAAATGAAATTGGTAATGAAGTTATTAAATTTAATTTTAATGAAATATTTTTTTATTACTTTCATGATTTATGCGTCAGGTTTTTATGATGATTCACAAAATTTAATTAGCTCCGTGGGTAGGAAGCTTTGTATTTTAGTGTAAATTAGCTAACATGGAAAATTAGTAGTAGTAGTAATATTATTAGTATAATTAATAAGGTTATTCATTACTGGACTGGAAGGAAAGGAATCATCAGACGTTTTGTAAATTCTGCTCCCCCCTTAAGTTTCGGTAAGACGATGCTTTAGCACCCGTACGATTTGTTATCATAGTCCAGTACACTTCGGCTTGATGGATATACTAGCCGTCATACAATTGAAACATTCAATCTCACCTCCAATACTGTCATAGTGTGTGGTAGCTTTAACAAAATGGTGTTTACGGCGTTTCGAAGTCGATTAATATTATGTGGCCGATTCGTACTCCAAAAAAAGAATGGTGTAATCTACATACAGGCTTAATACATATACCAGCATATCTAGTTCGTCTAATTAGTTTTATTATTACGCTTTTATAAAGAATACTTCGCTTATCACTACATAGTATAAAACAAAGTCGCTTTCTCTGTCCCTATATATTATGTCTGTCCCTATGTATGCTTAAATCTTTAAAACTACGCAACGGATTTTGATGCGGTTTTTTTTAATAGATTGAGTGATTGAAGAGGAAGGTTTATATGTGTAATTACATCCATTAAATAGTGGAGAAATCAATAATAAATTTCAGTTTCTGAAGCGAAGCGACGGCGGGTCGCTAGTAATTAATACGCTTTATAATTAATAAGCTTTAAAAGAGAATAAATAATAATAAAGAAGTTGTAAAAATCATGAAACAAATCTTATCATTTCACATTTGTAGTAATTCCTTAGTCTAGGGAAATTTTGAACGCGACCACCGTAAATCTAACATCTAAACTTCCCGTGTCGCGATGTTTGTTGCCAAACTCCTCCGAAATGGCTCAACGGATTCTCATGAAATTTTGCATATCGGGTAGGTCTGAGAATCAGTCAACATCTATTTTTCATACCAAATATACCATAAAAATCATTTCCTAGGAATAATGTATATAGCAAAACAACATTTGCGGAGTCAGTTATTTGTTTTTATAATAATCAAATTTTCAATACTTTTGGTTTAGACAGGCAGTCGGTGTGCCGTAGTTTCTTTCAAAACAAAACACAAACTAATTTGTTACTTTTTGTAATTTGTTACCAGGGAGTTATATTAGTCCGTTAAATTAATGCTTGCTCGTTGCAAACCGACGTGCCTGAGTTTATGGTTATTTAATTATGAAAAATCTAATCTGTGAAGGATCCACTCAAGTTTTATCTGTTACACGTACGTAATATTTAATAAGATTAGTAGGGAAATTGTAACGCTTAAGCTGATTTTAGTATCAGTTATTAAAACTTGCTCTTCCTCATACAATTTAACAGTAACGTTTATATTATTTTAATTGATTTCGCACAATTAAATATGCCGTCATTAATATGTCTTTTAAAATAATAAGCACAGAGGATCCTACAATAATAATGGCCTGCCCGGGTGTTAATTAGAGGATGCTACTTGCAGTGGGACGTGTTGCAGGCGGCACGTGTGACAACTACCAACGTACTGTCGATTTAATTTTTTACTGTGAAGCAGTTATGTGTTTCGGCTTGAAGTGTGAGATAGCTGCCATACAAAGCAATCGAGGCATTCGACATTTCGGTCTCAAGGCATGTGGCAATATTAATGTTGTGATAACTATGAGCTCCGCTAATCACTTAACGCCAGATGGGTTGTGAGCTCGTGCATCGATATGTGTAATAAAAAGAACTGACACCTTGGATATCTAAAATTTCTTCTTCAGCATCGATCCATAATATTGTCCTCAATAATCATTATTCTTCTAAATATTTTCTAATCTGCACAAATTGGTACCTTCGATTTCTGATAGAATCTAATCCAGTATAAAGGGTGGGGTTTTTTTTTTTTTTTTTTTTGGTCAGGAGGAAATCGCCGGACTTCCGCCCTTTTCTGGGGATACTAGGCGGGGTATGTCAGAGTCGAACTGACTAAAACCTCCTGTCGCTCAACAACCAACGTCCAAACCTCGCATGAGACAGAACTCATGACAAGGCAAAGGGGGGAAAGTGAAGCGTTTAGTGCGGAGCACATCTCTCCCATCACCCTCCCCCTCGGGACGCCGGACTGGCGGTCGTCGGCGCCACGACCACCAGCCCTCTCGGTCGGCAGACTGTCCGAAGCCCGCCTAGATGGCGCCGGTTAGAGTGGGTTACCCTACGGAATACCCCGCTGGGCCAGAACCAGCGTGGGTCGAGGATAGCCGGCCTTCCATCACCCGGATGCTCTTGCGTAAAACGCGTGCAGAGCAGCTTGCACGTCGTCTTCTTAGGCCCCCCTCGCCGGTCCCCAGACCGACATGTGAGGGGGACCCGAAACACTTAGAGGGCCAGGGCTTGGGCGAGATCCGCCTCCCTGGCCCCCGCTCGACGGCGGCGGGATTGTGCGTCTCTCACGCGCCCCGCCGCCTCCTTCTGCGAGATGGTGCACTCGCAGAAGTCGAGCATCGCCTTCCACGACTCGTCGTCGCCGAGCATCGATGCCACAACACTCGGCAACGACAAGTCGGTTCCTACTTTTGCGACGAGGACACGGCGCCACCCCTCCCATGCGGGGCAGGCGACGAGCGTATGCTCTGCCGTGTCCAAGTCGCAACCACAATGGTGGCACTCTGCCGTCGGCTCGGCTGTGATCCGGTGCAGGAACTCACCGAAACAACCATGCCCAGTGAGCACCTGCGTAAGCCGGAAAGTGAGGCGTCCTCTGTCACGATTCACCCAATCCACAAGGACTGGGCGAATCGCCTCGACGGTCCTACGACCAGCCGAAGGATCAGCCAGCCGTCTGGACCATGACTCCAGCACGGACCGCCGAGATTGGGCCCTCCGTGCTCTGACCACACTGGGGCTGGGACGCGCCACGCCCCGGGCACGAAGTTCAGCCCGCCACCTATAGTCAGCGGCGAGCGCCTCCGCTTCCAGAACCCAAGGCGGCGTCCCAGCCAGTACACACGCCGCCTCAAAGGAGATGGTGCGATAACCACGGATGACCCTGACCGCGATGGTGCGTTGCGGCCGTTGCAGCAGCTTCGCCACCCCCACGGCCAGGGACTGGCCCCACACGGGCGCCCCGTATAGGGCCATTGATCGCACCACCCCCGTATAGAGACGGCGCGTCACCTGGTCAGGCCCCCCGACGTTGGGCAGAAGCCGGCTTAGCGCGCCGGCCACCCCCAACAAACGAGGGACCAGGTTCTGAAAGTGAGCACGGAAGGTCCAACGACTGTCCAGAATGAGGCCGAGGTACTTCAACTGCACCCCGACCCCGATACGGACGCCTCCAACCACGATATGGGCATCGACAGGTGGCACTCTCCGGGGCCTGTGGAACCACATGGCCTCGGATTTACTGAGCGCCACGTCGAGGCCCAATCTCCTAATTTTGCCGACGACATGCGCCACCCCAGCCGTAGCAAGACGGGCAGACTCAGCAAAACTCCCCCCCCGGGCCACGACCAACGTGTCGTCCGCGTAACATATTACGCTAAGGCCCGGGAGGAGGGCACCTCTCAGCACCCAGTCATACCCGATATTCCACAAAAGGGGGCCGAGCACCGACCCCTGTGGAACACCGCGCACGACCGGGAACCGGTGCAGGATCCCACCATGTCCGGTACACGTGACCGATCTGTCCTCTAAGTAGGAACCCACCAGCCGGCGAAGGTAGGGGGGCACTCTATGTCGTTCCAGCGCCCCCCCTATCACGGACCAGGGCAGGGTGTTAAACGCATTGGCGATATCGAGCGACACCGCCAAAGCCACCCCACCCCTGGAGACGGCCTCCTCCGAGAGGGCCCGCACGCGAAGGATCGCGTCTACCGTTGAGCGGCCCTCTCGGAAGCCATACTGCTCCGCCGACAGATTGGGTCCCACCCCGACCAGATGCTGGATGATGCGGGCTGCCAGAATGCGTTCCAGCAGCTTGCCCACCTCATCCAGCAACACGATGGGACATAAAGGGTGGGGTAGCTGTTATTTCAAATAAACTGATACTTCAAATTGAACGTCGTGGGGTGGGCGGCGCTATTCAAGTAGTATCTATGAACTTTGGTGACCTCTGGTGAACTAAGCAAAAAAATAGGCTTGCTATTGAAAAAATATGATTTTTCATTCCTTGTCTATACGAGTAGTAATCATTTATATATTTGTTGAATAGATTGTCCGTTGATTGGATTACGATTACACTATTCAAATAAGCAACAAGAATACCTATTCGAATACTAAAAGTTTTAATGGCTTCGTAAAACAATGATGTTTTAACAAAAATGTTGAAGCTGATGAGTTTTTTGATGTTATAGTTTCAATTTAAATCTTCAATAACTTCTGAGTGATCGGAAATTGTTTTCAGGAGCAGGTATTTCGAATTGATTTGTTGGAAGTTGTGAGAATTTTGCGATGTTTCCGTTCTTTGACCTCGTGTCTCAAGGTGATACCTTCGTTTAATATGATGGGTCATAAGGTCGCGGACCGTAATGAAAAATGTTACAAGCTTAAATGTAATAAAAACTTATGTCATAATAATATGTATACTGTAATAATGCGGTTTTTTGTAAGTTTTTTTTTATTAAATCACGCAAACATGCCTTGACGGATTTGAATGATTTTTTTTTATAAAAATAGCTTATAACCTGGATTAAGACATCTAGAGCACATTTTAATAACGCTAGGTAGACTGCTAGGTTATGAACCAGAGAGAGACTTAAGCAACTCTTTATCACGGGACAATGCAACCGGTTTCATTCTTACTGAATTACAGATTTAACGCGTTGTAACCGCGTTGTGCGTTTAGTGTCGAATAATTAATTGTATGGTCGTATAAGCTTTGATAAATCTGACTGAGTTCGGGTTTCATAATGAGTAATAAGATAGCACTGGTCTTGATTGATTCCCATCGTTAAAATTGATAAGACCCTAAGGGCGGTACGAATTTACCTGATGATTAGGTTTACCACAAGACCCAACCCTTGAAATCTTTACAGGACCGCCGCTATGATGATCACGTACTATAATAAAGAATCGGGTTAATGCGTGCAAAGATGTGGGGTATGTTAATGTATTGTGAACCACGGGTACCTATATACCTCGAAGATATAATACGTTCGGATTGAAAGGTGAGAGAGCCGTTATATAAAGGGGAATGCCCACTCTCCATAGTGTGCTAGGCCCAAGATGGACATCAAATATTACTATAAAAATGTACTGATTCAAATTCTTAAATGTATTGGATATCTAAAAAATATATTGAAATTGACGCCACTATTATAAAAAATATAATAAAAATAAAAACTCGTTTTGAGGTTAATTTTCTATATAATAAGTGTCGGATTGTGAGATACTTCAAGAACTTTTCTTTTCTTAACGTTTAAGATGTTCCTAATGTATTTTTATCCAATAGGGTATAAAAAAACACACTTAATTCTTTAAATATCTATATTTTCTTCATCTTTATACACAATTAGTGTGTTACTAAGTGGTTACTGGCGCCCACATACATCTACAACGTAAATGCGCCACCCACCTTGAAATATAAGTTCTAAGGTCTCAAGTTTAATTACAAGTTAAAGTCCAATGGGTATGTCTTCGATGTTATTTTATGTGCATAAAATCCATTAAAATCGACTGATTAATGATAATACTTAAAATGATTTATTTATATGTTTTATTTATATACTCAAAATATTTACTTCATACGTAAAAGGTTTTGAAGCTGGCAATATTTTTCCCGCAAAAATAAAAATCCTTGTTTTTCAAGAGTTACTTTTTTTAAACTACTTATTGTAAACTGTAGTGGCGCTCATTTGGAAGGAAGTAAATGCATATTTATTTATGACAAAATTAATGCACTAAGTATTTTTTCTATAATCTATTGTCCGCTTTGGGCCTAAAATGGGCATTCCCCTTTAATGACTCAAGGTAGTCAGCATTATTCACGTTGTGATGTCTCAAGACTCCGGTAACCACGTAGCGGTAGAAGGACTATGACCTAATGCACCCAAGAGCAAAAACTAAATAAATTAATACGTATAAAATCACCGGTCAATCTAGTACACTTAGGCGCATTATATGTGTGATTGCTTTTACGGATTAAGTATTTTTTTTGTATTCTCGTCAAAGATAAAGGTTTGTTATTTGATAAGGTTTATCCAAAGTTAAGGACCTCATTATAGGAGCTCGCCGGACTTCTACGGTTACACGATTTATCTGTCTTTCAATTTAATATAATATTATGAATATCTATATCTATACTAATATTATAAAGAGGAAAGATTTGTTTGTTTGTTTGTTTCGAATAGGCTTCGAAACTACTAGACCGATTTGAAAAATTATTTTTCCATTAGAAGCCGACATTGTCCCTGATGAACATAGGCTACTTTTTTAAATTTTTTTTTGTTTTCATGTGTGTTTTAATGTTTCCGAAGCGAAGCGAGGGCGGGTCGCTAGTATATAATAAAACAGTAGAATTCTGTTTATCTGTACATAGAAAAGGAGTTTTAATAATGGAATGGGGTAACTATAGAATAATAACTGAGGTTATAAAAACTGCCGAGGACAGGAAGACGTGGAGAGAAATGGTGCAACAGGCAATGAAGTTACAACTAAGGATAAGGATAACTATAGAAGAGTAATAGAACAAAAATTATTTGCAGATCTTTTGCACGTGTCTCTTTGTATGTTAATTGTTTGTACACATATTAGGAACTATAGAGTAGTAAATTTTCATGTAGTTTTCACACACAGGCAATAGGCATAGATTGAAGTAGAATATAGACTTTGTTGCATTAAAATCTAAAATGCTGAGAAACAAAAAAATTAAATAAAGTTTTCGTCATTTAAAGAAGCATTTTTAAGCTGTTAGATGTGACATAGTAAATATTATTATTTACACAATAAAAACTTAGTTCTCACATCTAAACCATTGAACCGATATTGACAAAATTCGTTATGAACTATACAGAACAGGGCTGTTCGGATTGTCTATAATCCCTTTCTTACGGATCGTTTGGAACCGGTCTGCGGTCTGTTGGGTATGCGGAAGTACTTCTGTTCTCTCTGTATTTTGTATCGTATGTTCCATGGGGAGTGTTCTGAGGAATTGTTCGACATGATACCATCATCTCGTTTTTACCATCGCACCGCCCGCCACCGAAGTAGAGTTCATCCATACTACCTGGAGCCACTGCGTTCATCCACAGTGCGTTTCCAGAGAACTTTTTAGCCACGTACCATCCGGCCTTGGAATGAGCTCGCCTCCACGGTGTTTCTCGATCGCTATGATATGTCCTTCCTCAAATGAGGCTTGGGGGGATTACTTAACGGTAGACAGCGGCTTGGCTATGCCCATGGCATTGTTGAAGTCCATGGGCGACGGTAATCACTCACCTTCAGGTGGGTCGTGCGCTCATCTGCCTACTAGTGCAATAAAAAAAACCTAATTTTTAGGTAGGTAGACGAGCGTACGACCTTCAGGATGGTAAATGGTTAACGTCACTCATGAACGTCAGAAATACACAGCGATGTCGTTGTTTAAACTTTTACTATTAGATTGAACTTTTAGAAATAATATAGGCTATCTTTCGTTTCATCGAAGAGCACAGTTTTCTTAAGTTAGTTTGGAATATCTAAGTCGATCAGATCATATTATTGATGTAAACCTTTTTAAGTAAGATATTTAATTAAAGTGTGATGTTGAAGTGCGAAAAAGGAGATGGTTCTTCTCTTCCACCTCTTGTTAGTATCAAAACTAATGTCTATGCGAAACTTCTGTAATTCTGTTAAGAGGTCGTCCATTTATCGAGATTAATAAAATAATTGATCATGAATTTAGAGGTGAAAGTACACAATCAATTTTAATGTTAAGTTTATTTTTTATACTATAATTACTCGTATACTAAGCACGTGTTGAAATCATCAACCAGATTACTATTGGTACGTACCAATAGGTACGTATTTAACCTAATTAATTTTAGTGTAAGCTGTGATTTATGACTAAAAGTTCATCATTATTTGTAGACTAGTGATTTAGTCACGCTTACAAATTTTTTGTGGCAAGTTATTTTCTTTGAAGAAATAAGCGGATTAGTAATATTAATAGGCCTTAAAGTATGAGTTTGCCGTTTTTTTTGTAATAGGTACTTCGAATTGACATATAACCTTCATGGTTTGAGATTTTTGAGTTAAACTTTTTTCAAATTATACGTATGAGGTTCTCCTTTTAAAAACTGTGCAACATTCGATTATCGACTTTCAGATGTTTTTTTAACCAGCTTAGACAAGAAAGATGGATTCTTCTAAATTCGAGTCATTTTTGAATACGAGTTCCGACGCGGAACTATCGCTGCAGAAACAGTTTGCAATATCAATGGTGCGTTTGGAGAGGGGACTGCTAATGAACGCACCGTGCGATTTTGATTTAAACACTTTCGTGATGGAAATTTTGATTTGAAGAACGAACCACGTAGAAAACCACCCTCCCATGTGAATAACAATGTATTGAAAGAGATGGTGGAAGCCGGTCCGAGCTAAACTACCCAGGAATTAGCGGCATGGTTTAACGTTACCTTACCAACAATATTGATACATTTGCGTCGAATCAATAAAATAAAAAAAATATGTAAAATGGGTGCCTCATGATTTGACTGATCTGCAGAAAGAAGCGCGTGTTGAAACTTGTGTTGCCATGTTGAATCGATACAGAAATGAAGGAATATGGGATTGAATTGTGACATGTGATGAAAACTTGCAGTGAAACAGCCCCGACTCATGAATCGATCTTCACCATTATTGCTCCATGATAACGCGAGATCTTATGCAGCACGAGAAACCGTTTTAACTCTACAGGAACTGCAATTAGAAACCATTCGTCACTCTCCGTATTAGACCGTATTCCCCAGACCTTGCTCCAACAGGCTACTGTTTTTTTTCGTGATTTGGACAATTTTCTATGTGATAAAAAGTGTTCTTCCCAGGAGGCAGTTCAAAATGCATTCACACAGTTTGTAGAATCTAGATCACCAGAGATCTATCGCAATAGCATAAATGACCTTTCTTTCAATGGCAGCAATGTATAAATAATAATAGTAGATATTTTGATTAAATAAGTATGTTAAATGAAAAAAAAAAAAAAATTTGATTTTTCAGTACAAATCGGCAATTTCATATTTTAATCCGTAATACTTACTCATTTTAGCAGTACACGACGACACTGTTGCCCACTAAGTTTCTCGCGGGGTCTTCTCAGTGGATCGCGTTTCCGACCCGATGGTAGATTCTGCGAAGCACTGCTCTTGCTAGGGCCAGTGTTAGCAACACCCCCGGTTTGAGCTCCGTGAGTTCACCTACTCGTCAAGCAGAAGCTGAAATAACCTCACAAAGCTATCAGCATAGATAGGGAAAAAAAAAGACGACACTGACGATATTTTTAAAATAAAACCATCACCAAAGTGTACTTGTGAATTTATTGTTGGAGCATCGGTTTTACATTAATTTGTATGCTTATATTTAGTTTATGGGCCGGAAAAAGACAGGCTTTTTATATCTGCAACATTATTCGGATGTATATATTGTGTATAAGGTGTTTTTTTATTTGTTGGCATTTTAATTTATTAACAATATTAATTTGAAATTAGTTCTAATTATCTTGCTGTGAAACTAGTTAAAATCGTAGAAAATACCATTATAGTAATACACAAACGAATTTTGAAAGTGTATAGTCTGTTGACGGAAAGGCCATTCTATTTCAAAACTTGTTTACAAACTCACCACACAGTTCACACTCCCAGTAGATCGTCTAAACATTTTATAGTGGTCTCGATAAGATATTATTTGAGTTTCTAGTTTCACACTTTTGCTGTTTCAACATTAGATATTCTCGAAGTTTAAATAGAAAACACGAGGGCACGATTTCAAATTTAATTGTACAAGTGCACTACCAGAGTGCAGTCCACAATGGGAAATTACACTGAATTGCAGTGTTACTTAAACTTAGTTAAGAATAACAGAAAACCCTGTAATATTAGTGTGTATTTAAGAATTTACATATCTCGAAATTTATATTTGGCTTGTTTGAATGTCGGAGTACAATTTTTCTTAACTTAACATTCCGATCAGACTTACATTTGACTTTGTAACATTACCTTCGATTTGGTTCGTTTCCTTGGTAGAATTTTCGCTGCGAAAATTTAATACATTGTACAAATTTTAGCATTCCTTTGAGCAAAATGTAGTCTATACGTTTATCAAGAACATACATATTCTTATATGGCGCAGAGACCTGGACCATGGAGAAAGCCGATCGCGACCGAATGATGCATTTGATGCATTTGAGATTTAGTGCTGGCGAAAGATGCTGGGAATTCCCTGGACGACACGTCGTGCCAACGTATCGATCCTCCAAGAACTCTAGATAAAGGCTAGGCTTTCTACCATCTGCCTACTTAGTTCTGGAATACTTTGGCCACGTTGCAAGAAAAGATAAGGGCAGCTTGGAGAAGCTAATGGTGATTGGCAAGGTGGACGAAAAAAGACCACGAGACCCTCGACACCATAGTTCACGATGCTCTACACTCGGCGGCAGAGAAGCAAATGGCGTGGAATGATCCGGAATAAACTCTTGTTGCGAGGAGGTGGTCACGACCCCCAGTATTGAGGAAACCGAACCAAGAATACGCTTATAAAGTTTTAGTATATTTCTATGACATGGATGCATAGTTTTGACATATAGTGCCGCGTCAGAGATAAATAGTATTGATGCACTTGAAATTATATTATTATCTCATGTAATACAATTAATATTTTGTTATAAATACCCCTCGTCGTTGCAAGGAAAATATATATCATTATATGATAATAATAAGATAGTATATTTTGGGTGTCTAATTACTTGACTTTGAATTCTATAGCTAAAGAAAATAAGAGATTATTTGTATCGTTCAATTCCTTGACAAATAATTAATTTGTATCAATAAATGTTCGACAACAGAACAGATTTTGACCGGTTAACAAAATTAACATGAATCTTTTAATGGTAGATTCGGAGTTGAACAAATTCAGAACAGTATTATTTTGTGTAGGGAAAGTTTAACACAAACAATTTTCGGATCAAATTACTTCGAGGGTTAACTTGCCGCTAATTACTTAAGTTGAGCATTGTCTTCGCAGCCATTCCTAGGATGGGGGAGTAGGTACGTGTACTTTTTAAATAGCAATTACGCATCTGTCTTACATTTCAGGATGATATTCTTCATTTTTTTGATAATTAATTTTAGATACTAAATTTTTACAGGAGATAGTGTAAGTTTTCAAAACTATCATTCATAAAAATGTGATTTTCATTCTTTTGTAAACAAAACGTGTTAGCTGCAGAACTCCATCGTCTGATAACCCAATAATAAGAGTATGTAATAACTTTACTAACTATTAGCAAGCACACCGATCTTAATTGCGGTAGGCAGCGGCTTGGCTCTGCCCCTGGTCTTGCTGAAGTTCATGGGCGACGGTAACCCCTCACCATCATGTGGGCCGTGTGCTCGTCTGCCTACAAGGACAAAGAAAAAAAAATTTAAGTTTCCTATAAATTCTTATGTTCTCACAGTATTTTGTAGTATTTCTAATAAAAATGACAAAAATCAACGGTAAAATTTGTAGAAAATTATTTTTAAGCCTGAAACTTAAAACATTTTCTTGCCGCAGTCATGGTATCCTTTTTACTAAAAACTCTTTTGAATAAAGTGCCCCGATCCCTTGACTTCACTTGCGGGTCTGTCCGACGGTATATACGTACATATATTGAATATTTATCTATGCTCTGTTATAAGCACTATAGGTTATAAGGAACCTATAGTGCCTTTTTAGGATCAATAAGCCTGCAGCGTACCGTGTTATAATTGAAATTATAATTTGAGAAAAAACAGATGAATGACTTAAATAATAAAACCATAAAAATCTTTATTACTATATATAGAAACTATTATTTTATTGAGTTTTGATTACCTACGGCCGATTAGTAGTAGAACCAACCGAACTACTATTTCATTTTATTAATTAAAAAGAATAATTGAATTGAAGGTCATTCTAATAAAATTTATTGGACGTTAAAAATAAACCTCTAAAACTAATTACATATTATTTAATAGAGAAGTAATCGACTTTCACATGTTTTAAATATGTTTTGTGGTACAGTAACCTATTTACTTTCTCTTGTATATTATTTCTTATTTCGCTTAATGGCAATCGCTCGGATGCATAAGACGATTCTACAATTTAATTAGCTTTGATAATATATTTATAATTAATTACCCGTGATGTGCATTTAAGTATTTTCTAGTCTACTGTGATTGAGATTAAGTTGAATTAATTAAATTTTGACAAACATTATTAACACTGAATGATTTGCTTTTAAAATGTCTGACCCTCATCAAATATTGGTAATCTTCAAAAAACTGCCCACTCGTGAACTCTATGAAATGGAAGGCTTAACTGTTCTAAAATTTTACAGCTTTTTTATTGCTTTCGATGGCAGACCAGTTCAAAGCCTCATTAATATCACATTTATCGCCGTGTCACCGACTATCGCGGAGGACTCGTTTCTGTCAAGTTCAAGTTCAAGTTAAGAATGACTATGGATTAAAGAATAATGGGATCAACACAAATAACTCCTCAGAGCTCCACCATATGGAATATATATCTTTTCTTTTTTTTTATTGCCTAAATGTGTGGACGTACTCAAAGCCCACCTGGTATTAAGTGGTTACTGAAACCCATATACATCTACAACTTAAATGCGCCACACACCTTGAGATATAAGTTCTAAGGTCTCAGTACAGTTACAACGGCTGCCTCACCCTTCAAACCGAAACGCATTACTGCTTCACGGCAGAAAATAGGCGGGGCGATGGTACCTACCCGTGCGGACTCGCAAGAAGTCCTACCACCTTACCTAATATAAGGTATGGCGAGAACTGAGGTCTCTTCGTAAAGTCAGAAGCTCCCTTGTAAGATTCAAATTTTCGACAAACTGAACGAATCTCTTCTGTTTGGTCATTTAGAAGTAGCTAGTGCTTGTGTGCATCGCCTAGAGATGCAGCAGTACTCCGCATTAGCCTAGATAGACTGATTCATACAAAGCCTGTACTTTATTTGTTTTACTTTGAATTAATTTTCAGGTGATTATGATATTGAATTGAATGCTCGAAAGATTGAATCCAGATTGGAGGTTTTGTAAGGATATTTCTTATTCTTATTCTGCAGATAGTTGAATGAGCTCACGATATACGTAGTTTAAGAGGTATTCGGATCATATTAACATCAATACGTAGATGCCGACACCCATTTTGAGACATGCGGTCTAAGTCATAATTGAATAGTTTAACAGCTGTTTAATAGCTTTCAAACCGGAAGGCATAATTTCGCAGAAAAATAGGCAGGGCTGTGATGCCTACCCGAGTGGGCTCACCACACGCCCTACCACCAGTTATTCTACAAATTAGAATTTTTTGCGGGTTTAATTTTATTACGCGATGTTATTCAATCACAGTAGTTATTTGTGAACATGTTTTAAGTACGCACCTCTTTAGAAATACGGATACATACCTGCTGGATTTCGACTCCAGTATAGTAATATCGCTCAATATAAGTACCCCGGACATCTTATCCTTTAGGACACGACGACTGAGAATTACTGTATTATAAAATCTATTAATCGCTTTTTCGTTGTTATAAAACTCAAAACAGGGTAAAATCTTTAATGGGTAACTCAGTTATACAAAAAAAAAATACCCCTTATACAATGGCTGAAATGTAATCACTTTTGAACATTCATTTTTCGGAACCCTTTAATGAAGAGCGGCTTAGATAATTCTGGTATAGAATATTTACATTTTTTTGCTTAATGTTATTGTATTCCTTTATGCGAAAATTATATTTTAAAAAAACGTATTTTTTTCAAACGTGTTGAGAGAATTTAACATATGTAAACATTTCTTTTTGTGCCTCAGGATTTGTTAAAGTTTGTTGAGCGTAAATATGAAAGCACTAACTTATATATTAACTAATTGGACCGAATGATAAATGTGAAAGTTTCACTGTAACTCGACGGTGAACAAATTTATTGTTTTTCTAATACAAGCTATTCAGATTTTGGGAATAGAAAACTAAGTAGATGTCTATGGGCTCCAGTAACCACTTAACACCAGGTGGGTTGTGAGCTCGTTCACCCATGTAAGAAAAAAAAAATGCCGTAAATATATAAAAATCTACTTGGAAGAAGTGTAAAGTATGTAGAAATTGAAGTCGTCGTGGCCAAACGGATAAGACATCCGATGCATTCGTGTTGAGCAATGCACCGGTGTTCGAAACCCGCAGGCGGGTACCAATTTTTCTAATGAAATACGTACTCAACAAATGTTCACGATTGATTTCCACGGTGAAGGAATAACATCGTGTAATAAAAACGAATCCCGCAAAATTATAATCTGCGTAATTACTGGTGGTAGGACCACTTGTGAGTCCGCGCGGGTAGGTACCACCGCCCTGCCTATTTCTGCCGTGAAGCAGTAATGCGTTTCGGTTTGAAGGGTTGGGTAGCCGTTGTAACTATACTTGAGACCTTAGAACTTATATCTCAAGGTAGGTGGCGCATTTACGTTGTGGATGTCTATGGGCTCCAGTAACCACTTGACACCAGGTGGGCTGTGAGGTCGTTCACCCATATAAGCAATAAAAAAAAAAATTGCAAATAGTCGACAGTGTAGCGATGTGGATACAAGTCTTGCGGTCACATAATAGACAGAAGCAAAAGCTTGTGAAATAGTCTTTTCCTGAGCCTGATTGATGTAGGGGATCTCGTGAGACTGTCACCAGCTCGCTAGAACGACCTCATCACAGTAGCTGGTCAATTTAAAATGGGCAACAGCCAACCACTCTGACAAGAATCTCTGACGTCGAAGATTTACATTTACAATGCCTATATTTGATTTAAAAAGTTAAAAACACACACAATATGAGTCGACTATTATCAAAGCCGGCAATGTGACTTTTGGACAATTATTGGTAAATCAGAAAAACGAATTATTGACTTTGTATTCCATTGGCAGTCACAAAACTCTTCTGAACGACATCTTAGATAAATAACAGGTTAAGTATTAACCTTTATTTAATGCAGGTTTTGAACCGTATTCATTGAAGGAGACGATTATATTCAAATCAATCTGTATTGACATATCAATAACATTTTTTTGTCCAAATGCACAGATTGCCACCTTTGATAATAGACGACTCATATATCCGACAGATAATGTTGTATTGCAAAAAATATTTCATTTTCTTTAGTGTGCTGTCAGTTATTTAATACTTGCTAACATCTCAATCTTTTGTCCAAAATAAAACCGGGGCAATTCAATTTAGAACATAAAACCAACATGTGGTTTCTTTGAAATGTTGCATGCAAATGTAGTCACGTTTTATATACGAATTGGATCAGAGAGATTTTAAAGTTATGGAAGACTTAAGCGCTTTTTTTGCAACTCATAAACTTGTAAGCATGTGAATTGGATTCCCCTTGACATCCTTCAGATTAGATCAAATTTGTTTTTTAAGCTGGAATGAATATTCCACAAGGTCCCGTGTGTTCAGTCCCGCAGTGAGATTTCTGAGGCGAAATAAAATTCTAATGATACTGATGTATAGTATTACATGAGTAATATCACACATTTATCAAAGAACTTTATCAATTTGAGTGAAGCATTCAATTTAAACTTCAACAATATTGTTTTATTCAATAGTTATTCGATTTCATTTTTCATGGATCGTGTTTATTATTTAATTTAGGTACTAATCATATTAATGCATTGAAATTACGTAATTATCAAAAAATCAGATTTATTTAACCATCAATCAGGACTTCTTTTTCATGGGCCGGGGGCCGAACCTCCTACGTGATCTTCGCGCCCCCTGCGCGCGTCTTATGTGGCACTGAACGGTTCGCAGATATTTGGAGCGGAGCGCGGGCCCAAGTATAGTATTTAGATTCCGTGGTATTTAGGGCCCCAACCCATTAAACTTACTGGTGGCAGGACCTCTTGTGAGTCTGCGCGGGTAGGTACCATCACCTTATATATTTCTGCCGTGAAGCAGTAATGCGTTTCGGTTTAAAGGGTGGGGCAGCCGTTGTAACTATACTTGAGACCTTAGAATTTATATCTCAAGGTGGGTGGCGTATTTACATTGTAGATGACTATGGGCTCCAGTAACTACTTAACAGCAGGTGGGCTGTGAGATAGTCCGTCCACCCATCTAAGTAAAAAAAAAACAAAACGACTTCACTGCATTTTCCTTTAAACATCCGATCTAGCCCAAGGTCAGAACCCAGGTTCACTAATAGGCCTGGGATGCATTTTTTTGGGATGGTAGGTTTGCAGTTGACCCAAAGGCTTCCTTAAGAAGTGTGGGCCGATATCGGGGGCTCACCTGGGAGGGGAGGGCTTGCTAATAACTACCTGAGCGTTTAACATTCAAGGGTAGCTTTTTTGAGAGTGCATTTAGCACCGAATCGGAATAGCGACTGCAAAACAGTTTCGCAAGACAAATAGGCAGTAGTGATACATATTAGTCGTGCGGACTCACAATAAATTATAAGTAAATGTTTCGCTGAATATATCAACAGCGTAGTAGTGCACTTCTTATTCTTCATCGCTCCCTCACTGCTGGGGATCGTGACCACATGTGACTTTCCTCCACACTGAGGACATTTATAATGTGCGAAGCTAATTAATTTTCTAGAAAATATTAATCTCCGATATATTTGTTTTTTTGTTAACGATTCAAAGAGCAAATCTTTATTTTCATTTTTTTTTTGTTGCTTAGATGAGTGGACGAGCTCATAGCCCACCTGGTGTTAAGTGGTTACTGGAGCTCATAAACGCACCTTGAGATAGAAGTTCTAAGGTCTTACTTAGTAGTTACAACGGCTGCCCCACCCTTCAAACCGAAACGCATTACTGCTTCAAGGCAGAAATAGGCAGGAAGGTGGTACTAACCCGTGCGGACTCACAAGAGGTCCTACCACCAGTAAAAATTCATTATAAGAATAATTATTAAAAAAGAAAAAAACTATTTCTGTTATAGTGACGTAAGCAACGATGTCACGGGATACTATAGTGAGCAAGAGTCACAGCGAATGTACGTGAAGAATGAACCAGTAATAAATGAACTACAGAGAAATGCAATGCTATAAAATTTTATTGCCTGTAATACGGGAAGAAGTTTCTTGCGAAATATTCCATCTTGCTCATGAGAAACGATTGAGCTCCACTTTGAAAGAATTCGTATGGAGTGATTCATGTTTATATTTGTAGGGAATCATTCAATAAAATTTAGATTATTTATTGATGTTTAGTTTAATACAATGTCCGTGAATTGAAATTTGAGTACCAGTATATTACAGTGACCTTCAGTGTAGAGTTGCACAGGGTCCCCAACTTATAATTTAATTTTATGTTAAAGGTAGCGGAAAACCACACGAACAGACGGACACGTTGTTATGACCACAAAGGAGACTTAACATCTCAAGAGCAGCTACTTCGGGAGTGAATCTAATACCGAATTGTAATTGCGACCCGCTGAGAAGATCCGGCGACAGCGGTCTGATCCGTAGGTTAGATTCCGCGTCGAACTCTTTGCCGGGTTCGACGAGTACTATTACCGAGGTCCCTAAGTCTGCTCTTAGTGTTAGAGCTGAAGGCGTCTAATGCAAGAGTAGTTGGATCTAATGGATCCGCAAAGACGTGCCTAGGGCGTCGACGGCGACTGGCTCCTGCGTGATCAGGATTCGAGGAGTAGTCAGTGGCGGCAACGAAAAAGGGATTATCATGACGCATTGCCTTATCGAAGTAGCGTTCCGACGCCGACTTTATGTGTTTTTGGATCGATTCGAGGCCCAGGTCGTCGTGTAAGTCGACGTTCCTCAGGAACCACGGAGCTCTGACAGCTAACCTGTAAAAACGGGATTGTAGAGGGGACTGGAGAGGGTAAACGGACACAAGCACGGGACAAGAACAAGTATGCCAATCCTTAATGCTATTTTTTTTTAAATAAGAATGTGATAACGGAAAAGCGATCCTGGATCATGGTACAACTCTACTAACCACCAGACCACCACCACGAGGTGAATTTCAATAATAATAAAGTTATTTGTTCGTTAAGTGGATTATTTGCTGAACAGGTATGATAGATACATAAAGTTAAATGAATAGAATAGATAATACTTAAACAAATTTAAGCTGTTTGTTGATTTGTGAGCTTACACAAAGTGGTAACACAAAATATATAAGACTTATCGAAATATTGTTAAAGAAGATACACTTTAAGATTGTTTTTCACATAACAGGTATAAATAAGATATTTCCTAAAAAGAGAATGTTTCCCCTTATCTGAATAATATCATTGATCCATTATCGAAAAAGGTATTTGGGTTGCTGTTCCATGACATTAATTATAATGTATTGAGTACAAGACGGGTAATAACAATATCATCTTTAATCATTCAATCATTATGATTTGGTTTTCTCATGAAATATACATAAAAAGTTGTTTGTTTTCATTTTGTTTTTATCCTGCTATCCATACAAACCTAGCAGTGGTATTCAATACCTATCCACACCAGCAAGGCAAGATCCTGGGTCCATAGTCAAGTTGGTCTAATATCTTTAATTTTTTTTATTGCTTATACGCTTAGGAGGATTGGTGGAGCGGCTTCAGCTAAGTTGTTTTATTTATTTATTGCATAGATTGGTGGTCTAGCTCATGACCAACCTGGTGCTAACTGGTTACCGGAGGTCATAGATACCTACTATGTAAATGGCGCCACCCACTTTGAGACATGTGTTCCATGTATTTCCAAGAATTCCTGTATTTTCAGTATAGTTACAACGGCTACCCAACCCTTCAAATCGAAACGAATTACTGATCTACGACAGGAATTGGCAGGGTAGTGGCGCCTACCCGTGCGGACTCACAAGACGTTTTACCACCAGTGATTATGCAAATTAGAATATTACGTGTTCGGTTTTTATTAGACGATATTATTCCTTCACTGTGGAAGTCAATTGTGAACATTTGTTAAGCCGGCACAGTCGCATCGATTGATACGAATGCACAAGGCCTCGTATATGTATCCTTTAGGTGACGATGTCTTAAAGATTGTTACGGGACCGTTTAATTGTCTAAAAGCACTATACACTTTATAACAGTTTCCAGGGGACGAGTGTTGCGATTGAAAAAGGCAAAGGCAAGATAATATCCCAAATTGTCTGTCGGAGATCGCCTCTTCCAACTTAAGATTAGGCATGCAAAGATATCTAAAGATTTGCAGCCCCAACGGTTTCAATTAGGCTAAGGGAATCCCTAGTGATTCGAGCAGCTTGTATCAGAAGGATTTTGGAGTCTCGGTCTAGAGGTGAGTGCATTACTCCACTCGGGGTTTAACCTACATTTTTAGAATACAGCCCTTTTGTTACTTACAGTAGGTAGTAACCGGTAAAGTGGTAGAATACAGTACTTCCGGGTTCTGTTGAGAACCACTGCTCTTTAGAATCTTTGACAATATTTCCTCTCTTGCTAGTTAACGCAAACTAATATTTTTGCGGAATTATAATTTGCATATCTCACCAGCAATTGGACTTCATGTTTGTTTTGGAGCAAAACCTTTCATAAATTAGCATTTGGCGCTCGGTTACTACAATTTAATGCAGAAAAATTGAAGCCGTCATTGTCAATACGACCGCTACCTTCCATTTCCATTAGCGGGCGGTCGTTTGGCCCTCGGCTGACCTTGTGTAACCATAACTCAGAGGAACCGTCACCGTCATCAACATTGTCATCAATATCCTGGTACAAAGATAACGGTCGTTAAAAATGTTTGATACTAAAATAAATTAGAAAACTTCACTGTAATGTGAAATATAATATTTATTTTTACCGAAAATTATTTACATGACTATGTATGAAATCTGCGTCTATTAAGACGTCCTGTGTTGCTATATTTAAAATTATACTACTATACTAATAATTATACTATACTAATATAAATAACGAGATAAAACTCCTAAAATTGGATAATAATACAAAACTTGTTAAGGAGTACATATATCTATATTCTTTTACTTCAAAAATTTTCCGATGATAGGGAAACTTATGCTATTAGAGTTTGTTATTGTACTTTCGAAATTGGAACAGCAAAAAGCATCAAGATGAGCTAGACTGTATCATCTTCTAAAATTATATTACAAGTTTTATTTTGGTGTCTTCGTTGTTGAGGATCAATAATTATAATTCTGTAATGCATACCTAACTAGGTGAAAATATGTTTTCATTTGTATGTATGTTATTAGTTTTCAGACATGACAAATAATACTCACGATATTGCGTTGTCACTTCATTTAAAGTTAGCCCACATTTATGTTGGAATCGGCGATTTTTGGGTCATCGTTCAATTGGAATCTCTATCAATCATGTATTTGGGTGATCCTTTTTCTAACTGGAAACTCATGCATGTGCTAGTTGGTATATAATAATGTTAAGTTCGTTTTTAATAAATATGTTTCTCTGTGTTGCGTTCTTTTGTAAAAAAAATTTAATAAAAAGGTAGTATTACTTTAGAAGTGGTCTTTAAAATGGTATGTTAAAATTATAAAAAAAAATGTTTAAATGTATGTATATTTTTTACACATTTTATCTCATGTATTTATCTTATAGTGCCACTATTGTTTTATTTAACAATCCTGTAATTTATTGCACTTAATGAAAGAACAGAACAAAGCGTTTTACTTAATTCAGAAGTAATTAGTTATTTACGTTGAGGGCGTGCGCTTGCGTGATTTGTATCAATTGATTAGTTGATGTGCTTGTGTAGATAAGAAGCTACTACTACATGCTCATTAATCTACGTTTTATTTACTTGGTACTAAGGCTTTAATACTGTGGACTTCAGTATTTTTTATTAATATTTGTTATTTAATACCGCTTTAGCAGAACCAATCTAGGCAAGCACTCACCTACTCCTCGTCTAACTAACCTTTACAATAATCTAGTCAGAAAAGCTAAAAACCTTGACATATTTGGCGATTCCCTTCCAATATTCAGGAACAAAATTATAAAAAGTTGTTGTTGAACCTCAGCCTCAGCCTTGGTCTGAGTACTCGGGTATTACTGTCCTTGTTGCCTTTCTTTTGTTTTTAATTTATTATTATTATTAATAGTATTGTTAAATTTCTATTGATATATTAATGTAATGCATGCTGTGATTGCCTCTAATTAGAGTTGCAGTTATCAATTGCTCTATACATGTCAATGTTATTTTATGTCTTACTGTAAACCCTGTCGGTAATCCTTAAATAAATAAGTAATCAGAGCAGTCACAAAAATTGTACAAAAAGTATTTAACGAGTTTGGAAGTACAAGTATTAAAGTTTCATATTTTTGTATTGTAATTTAAATATCATATTTGAGGCATGGTATCGATGTCAAGCAAAGCATTTTAGTTTATTTCTTTAATTGGTAAACTTTACTCTTGCCTTATGTAATTGATTCACAATCACTACATAATATAAAACAAAATCTCTTTCTCTGTCCCTATATCCCTATGTATGCTTAAATATTTAAAACTACGCAACGGATTTTGATGCGGTTTTTTTAATAGATAGAGTGATTGAAGAGGAAGGTTTATATGTATAGTAGCATCCATTAAATAGTGGAGAAATCAATAATAAATTACAGTTTCCGAAGCGAAGCGAGGGCGGGTCGCTAGTAGATATATAAAACGCCTTTGTAGAAAGCAAAAACTTTTTGCATGCAAACATGAATGGTGTGATTGGAATATGTATATGATAGCTAACTGTTTGAGCTAATCCCCATAATATTATTTCAACTTCATAAATTAAAGCATACGAAATTAATCAGAAAATTTACTATTACTGTTGCTATTAGATTAAAATTATAAGTTTGTTACTTTGTTTATACTTAGTCCGGTACACAAACATTTTACTAATACCAAGCGTATGGAGAGTTTTACAAATTGCATTTGGCTCCATACCTACTTTGTGTAATGCAATCACAGCGATTCGGTTCTCTTTATCACCCCACTCCATTTTAATATCGCAAAATATTGTACAATGTATTGGTGCTAAAATGAGAAAACTCAGTGAGCAATCATATAAAAATTACAGATTCCAAATTCAAATGTAATATTTTGTTTATTTTTAATTGTAACAGTATTTATGGCCAGACTAAGTATTTTATAATATAATATATGACCTATGGGTTGGTGTCATTAGTAATAATGGTTTACTTATAATAGAATTTAAATTAAGCTTCATTTAAGAAATATTTAGGCTTTAAGTGGAAATTTGCGTGAAAAAACTTCACATTTTAAGAAGATTGTTTGTAATTCCTACTAAAATTCAATTTACGACCAGGAAAAAAACGATTGGCCAGCTCACTGAATCTAAAATCATAAAGCAGTTCGTAATTTACTCGGCGATCTATAAGATGAATGGTTTTTATTATCGGTTTGAGCATACGTATATTTGTTGTGTACTGTTGTACTGATCTACGTATTGAATTTAAAACATCTCCCATAAAATCTGAAAGTCAAACCAATAACAATGTATCGTATGGTGATGTTTTAGTTTTATTTGTGTTGTTTTCGTTTCGGAGTGCCAGTTCTTGTGTAGATCGCTCGTAACAAGTTAGTTTCTTACAATAATACATATATTCTTATACCTTTTATCAGTGGAACCTAAAATACTTGACAGAATTGGTCAATATACTTTAAGAGGACTAACAATCGAAATTCCATATCAAAATATTTGTAGATCAAAAATTTGACATATATTCAATGTTTATATTTCCACAACCATTCTCGAGTCGCATACAACGATGCTGCCCTTATGATTGTGAAATAATAAAGTCAGTATTAATGAAAATGTGTTTTAGAAACTAGGTTTATTTTACATATATAAAATATGTGGGTTAGGGTCTAACACTAATCTTGACCGGATTGCTTTCGTGTCGTGTTCGAAATACATCAAAGTCCTCGTAAATTCGAGATCAGGCAGAGAGTTCCAGCGACGCAGTAGTTCTTCAAAGGTCAGGTCTCATCTGAACGGAAGGGAAATATATAAGTAGGTATATAACAATTTTCTTCCTAAAAAATAAAAGTATGTTATAGTTTATTTAGAATTGACAAAATTTAGTCTCTTAGTAATTAATCATGACAAGATATGACTTTAAAAATTATCTTATGTTTTTAAAACTTTTGGAAGTAATATAGATTTAATTAGTCTTTTATTTAATAGATTTGTATCCCTAATTTTGCTTTAATGAATGATTCTTGCACTGTTAAAATTTATTCAAATACCTTAGAAACCAGACTACTACGTGAATGAGTTTCTCGCCGGATCATCTCAGTGGGTTGCGACTCGATCCGGTGATAGATTCTGCGAAGCACTGCTCTTGCTAAGGTTTAGTGTTAACAATTTCTGTCAGGTGGGGGTCGTGAGCTTACCTACCGGTCGGCGCGTTGTTGGAATAGCCCCTTCAGCTACCAGCGAATACGTAGGGAAAAATAGGATGATTTATATAATTACTTTTGTATTAAGAGGAAGTTCATCATCCATCTGACCTTGAGCAGTTGCCGGATCCCATGACCACGATAATGAAAATGCCGTTTTCGCGGCAGATATATACTTGATGGTGGTGGCTACGCGTGTGCGTTCACAATATGCACAAGCACCAGTCAAATGATGCGGAAAGTGTAGCAGTAGCTCGAGGATATTGTGGTCACATATCCGCATCCTCAGATAAATAACCGAACATATTATAATCGTTAATATCCTTTTACCTAATAAGAGCGTAACTGCGTCCTCAGCAGTGTTATAGAGAGGGTTTTACAGTGGTGGATTTCATTCCCGATCCTGCGGACAGAATGGAAAGCAGTCGACGTCGCCCTAAACACGTCATCTCGGATCCTCCTGATCCACTAACGGTGCTTTTAGGTACTTCAAGCACCGGTCACCGTTCTCGTCGAACCCGTCGCTTGCGACGAAGGGCTCGACGAGTAAATTAACTCTCAGACACAGCCCACTGAGTTTCTCGCCGGATCTTCTCAGTGGGTCGCGTTTCCGATCCGGTGGTAGATTCTGCGAAGCACGACTCTTGCTAGGGTTCGTGTTAGCAACATCGTCAGGTTTGAGCCCCGTGAGCTCACCTACTAAAGTTAGGGTTACGCTGAAATAGCCGCTAGGACTATCAGCTTAGGTAGGAAAAAAAAAAAAAAAAAAAAAAAAAAAAAAAAAAAAAAAAAAAAAAAAAAAAAAAAAAAAAAAAAAAAAAGGTGGATTTACACTAGGGGCAGTCTTGGTAAGTGCGCAGGGCGGCAAATTTAGTAGGGCGGCAAAATTTTGAAAGTAATTTTTTTTTAATTCTTGTCAAGATTGCTCAATGTAATTAATTAATTCTAATAATTAATAATGTTCTTTTTAATTGCTAATTCAAGAAATTCAATTCATCTATTATTTGTGAATTGTATAATAATTCTGGCACTTTTGGTAAAAATTCATAATCAAAATGATTTAATCAATTTATTTCCTTGGAGATTTAAAATAATAATCGATTTTTCTATTTTTTGTAATTAAAGAAATATAATTAGTTTTTTTATGTAATATATTTATGAGTCACCCTTAATCAAAATTTATAATTGTTAGAAGAAAAAAAAATTCTTTATGTTTTTGGAATATATGACATATTATTATGATAAAGTTTCCACAATAAAATAGTTATATTAATTTTTTTAAATAATATATATAAACTATAAGCTTAGGTATAATTCCAGTATTGGGGCGGATTTTTTTCCGGTGCCCAGGAGCGGCATTAAGTTTAAGTCCGGTCCTCGGGTTTTCAAGCCCTCATCCTGTTTCTAGTTGGCACCATTGAAGGGTCGAATTTGAGTGCGACTTAAAAGTTATTTATGGTATGTGTTGTTTACGTTTGTACTGGTAATATTGTATGGGCTCAAGCAAAATCCTGATAAAGTTGGTTAGGATATAATCTTATTGCAGTCATTATATATATACATAGCCACATAGCCACGTTGGATAGCGGATTTGTAACCTTAACTTTACTACAGACATTTATCGTTCTCTAGGACAATGATAAAATCAAGCCCAAATTTTTTTTTAATAATTTAGATATTATTCATTTAAACGCTTGTAGCCATTAAGTATATTTTGTATGAACATTGAATAGTTGATTTTATTACAGATGTAATTAACGTTGAGAATGAATTAGCTTTAAGTTATTTTTTATAGTTCAAAAATTTTAAAAATAAAAAAAAAAACTTTCTATATTTAAGTTTTAAGATTTACTCGTTGAATACTAAGCTGACATTTTACATAATATTGAATATTGCAATATTTATAACATGGAAAATTTGGTCGAAA
Source organism: Bombyx mori (assembly GCF_030269925.1). Classification (NCBI taxonomy): domain Eukaryota; kingdom Metazoa; phylum Arthropoda; class Insecta; order Lepidoptera; family Bombycidae; genus Bombyx; species Bombyx mori. Next base: position 7,484,444 of record NC_085116.1, on the reverse strand, counting down.
ATGGATCGCTCGCTCGCTTCGGGCTCGGTGATGACTAGTATATTTTATGTTCCTAGCTTGTTACGCGCTTATATTAAAAGTTTGACTTGATTTATTGTGGGATAGTTTTATTTATTACTATAAATCATCGCGCATGTATCCCGAAATGAGAAGCAAGGACGGATTTGATGTTTTTGTAAAACGCGCAGTAAAATAATTACTAGTGTTGTTTTTTAAATTTTCTATCCGCCGTTTAACGTATTATATTGTAGAGTTTTAAGATTACACAAACATACACACTACGTACACAAAAATAAATTTATAGTACATACAATTATTTAAAAAACTCTTGTTTGTCATAGTTGTTTATATAACTATCTATCCGACATTAGAACCAATTTAGTGTGTCAAGTTTAAATCGCCGCATGTCAAAAAACTAAATTCTAATCTGGACATAAAATATCACTACATAGTATAAAACAAAGTCGCTTTCTCTGTCCCTATATCCCTATGTATGCTTAAATCTTTAAAACTACGCAACGGATTTTGATGCGGGTTTTTTTAATAGATAGAGTGATTGAAGAGGAAGGTTTATATGTATAATAACATCCATTAAATAGTGGAGAATTCAATAATAAATTACAGTTTCCGAAGCGAAGCGAGGGCGGGTCGCTAGTGTATACTAAAATAGGGGGTGGAAATAAACTTCCGAGAATATACTATTATATGTTCGTTTGGTCAGACAGCTTTTTGTGTTAGTAGGACAAGACAAGCACGAGAAGATACCACTATTCTACTCGTTTCTGCCGCGAAGCAGACACGCGTTCCGATTTGAAAGGTCGGATAGCCGTAATACAATACAATTGAAATAGGTCAATTGATTCTTCGACCTGAGGTCACATTTACGTTGTGATGTCTCTGAGATTTTTGTAGCCAGTTGGACTGTGAGCTCGTTTATCGATGTTCGTCTTCTTGTGCTTATCGCACATTATATGAGTAAAATAATATCGCCACTACCTAAGAACACACGCAGTTGTCTAGAAACAGTATACTTGCTGCGCGGAGGTATGAGGCAAGCGTTGGTTTTTTTTTGCTTAGATGAGTGGACGAGCTCACAGCCCACCTAGTGTTACGTGGATACTGGAGCCCATAGACATCTACAACGTAAATGCCGCCACCCACCTTGAGATATAAGTTCTAAGGTCTCAAGTATAGTTACAACGGCACAGCGGGGCACAACGGGGTCGGCACAGCATGTCCTCGTTTTATGCTGCATAAGGATTGGTAGTAATGGTAGGCAGCGGCTTGGTTCTGCCTCTGGCACTGTTGACGCCTATGAGCGACGGTAACCACTTTCCATCAGGTGGGCTGTATCATCGTCTGCCTACAAAGGCAATAAAAAAATAATGGCACGAATTTTATGACCAGCCGGCTGCCTCACCTCAATGCTTCTTAGGCTATATGTGCATTGCAACTGGTTTATAAATCTATGTAATAAAAAATCAGGAGCCGTTTATATTGAAGTTACTTTTTATTATTAAGTCTAATTTTTACATATTTATTTTATAGACATATTTTTTAATTTATTTTACAAACTTTATTGTATATTAAATTAAAACATCAGTAATTATTTCCATTAGGTACATAGCTTCTATGCCGTAGACAATTTTCATAACGTATAACAGTTTCACACGAATAAAAATATAATTCACATTTGCTAGTATGTATCGCAGTAGCAGTAAATAATCTTTATACAAAATACATAGTAGTATTTTTAGGACTACATTTCTAAATCTGACAGAAGCACACACTTCACTGAAAATTATGTCGTTTATATGTAAATGAATATTGCGTCACACGTTTCATGACACTATTCCGCAAGAACATTCATTCGTAACCGGGAAAGGTTGTGTTAGCAGTTAAATTTAATGTTAGGAACTTTCAATTTAGTCTAGAGTTTACGTTTATACGTAACAGTCGCTGTAAGACGATAACATTGATTTCGATAGCTTATTTTACGTTCCGCTATCGTAAATAAATATATCGCGGTTACTAGATACGAAGTAGTTCTAAATTCTGCTTTAAATTTCTGCCCTGTGCACAGAGCTATATCATAAATTATAAATTAAAATAAATCGTGCGTCATCTCAATGTAAAATATACGAATTGCTGCTTCAAAGTAATCCTTAAAGATTTTCGTAACGTTGTCTATGGATCATCACAGTATTTAGCATAGGTTGGTAAAACATTTCAAACTGCTCACAAATTATATTTGTTTACGAATTAAATTGTTTCATATAAAGTACATAAGCACTCAAACTCGAATGTATACTGTGAAACAAATCAGTGCGTTTTAAGTAGTTAGTTATCCATAATATAAATTACACTTAATTTTTTATTCTGGGATGCGATAGCTGACTTGCTTTGTTAAGGTAAAATCGAATTAAGAAAAGTAATTATGATTTAGAAGTTAAGTTAATAGCAGAAAATCAACATTCGCAGTTGTCAAACGAATTTCTACCATATACACTTTCTGGAGATTTCGAGCGTTTTTGTTATGACTTGTTTACTAAACAGTCATAATGTTCAAAATTTAATCTAATTAAATAAATCTAGAAGACACTTAAAAAGTTGTTGAGTGATAAATCATTTCCTTTTATATGGTAGGTTTATGCTTTAAATTACTAGGTTGATGAACAGTTTACTCATCAAGTAATGGATTAAAACGTACACTGATGAGGCTCGCCCTAGAAGTCGTTAGCAAATGCTAAATTTTAGAAGCTTTTATTTCTCAATTAATTGTAATTGCAGAGCACGTCGCCCTAATACGAACTCTGGGCGTGGCTATACGTGAAAGTAATTACGGTGTTATACTCGTATACAATATTGTTGCTATTGCTGAAAATCGTGAGACAGAAATTTTATTTTGACAAATGCGTTTTTATGCGTAAAGTGAAAAAGTAAGTTCTTAAATCAAATATTTGAAAGGTCGAAAATAAAATTATGGACCGAATTAAAAACAAGATGAAAGCTTTAAAGTAAGTGTTTTTCTAATCATATTATGAACATTAGGTACCCTTCTCTTACCTTCTCGGAACATACGTTCTCAAAGCCTCAACCCTAATGATTTTGTGCTTAAACGTATTATGGAGATATACACGTAACGTCAAAAGCAGATTGTTTTTGTCATTTGTATCAAATATGATTAATAGGGCAATTCTTCCTGGTTGTCTGGAGGTAATGGATTTTCTGGCTAATTGACTTGAAAACGAGCCCTCGTATCAGATGCTTTAACGGTATACTTTGTCTTGGCATTGTAAATTGTGATCTCTAAATTGTGTAATAGCTTATTCAAGTAGTTGTGAGTGGTACTGTACATTTTTATCAGCATCAGCATTTAAGATTCCCATTCTGTTTTTCAAGCGACGGGATTACCTGACCAGTCGTATTATCAGCAAAGTTAGTGTAGCAAAAACATTTCCTACAACCTCTTCTCTTAAAAAAAATCGAATTCGGTCGACTTAGTAGGAGACAAGAACCTAAAAGTGCCAATAGCAACTGTTCAAAGTTTCGACTTTTTTTTCTTTTTTTTGGTCAGGAGGAAATCGCCGGATTTCCGCTCTCCGCTGGGGACGGCGGGCGGAGCATGTCGGAGTCGAACCGACTAAAACCTCCTGTCGCTCAGCAACCAACGTCCAAACCTCACATGAGACAGAACTCATGAAAAGGCAAAGGGGGGAAAGTGAAGTGTTTAGTGCGGAGCACATCTCTCCCATCACCCTCCCCCTCGGGACGCCGGACTGGCGGTCGTCGGCGCCACGACCACCAGCTCTCTCGGTCGGCAGGCTGTCCGAAGCCCGCCTAGATGGCGCCGGTTTGAATAGCTTATCCTACGAAATACCCCGCTGGGTCAGAACCAGCGTGGGTCGAGGATAGCCGGCCTTCCATCACCCGGATGCTCTTGCGTAAAACGCGTGCAGAGCAGCTTACACGACGTCTTCTTAGGTCCCCCTCGCCGGTCCCCAGACCGACATATGAGGGGGACCCGAAACACTTAGAGGGCCAGGGCTTGGGCGAAATCCGCCTCCCTGGCCCCCGCTCGACGGCGGCGGGCTTGCGCGTCTCTAACGCGCCCCGCCGCCTCCTTCTGCGAGATGGTGCACTCGCAGAAGTCGAGCATCGCCTTCCACGACTCGTCGTCGCCGAGCATCGATGCCACAACACTCGGCAACGACAAGTCGTTTCCTATTTTTGCGACGAGGACACGGCGCCACCCCTCCCATGCGGGGCAGGCGACGAGCGTATGCTCTGCCGTGTCCAAGTCGCAATCACAATGGTGGCACTCTGCCGTCGGCTCGGCTCTGATCCGGTGCAGGAACTCACCGAAGCAACCATGCCCAGTGAGGACCTGCGTGAGCCGGAAAGTGAGGCGTCCTCTGTCACGATTCACCCAATCCACAAGGACTGGGCGAATCGCCTCGACGGTCCTACGACCAGCCGAAGGATCGGCCAGCCGCCTGGTCCATGATTCCAGCACGGACCGCCGAGATTGAGCCCTCCGCGCTCTGACCACACTAGGGCTGGGACGCGCCACGCCCCGGGCACGAAGGTCAGCCCGCCACTGATAGTCAGCGGCGAGCGCCTCCGCTTCCAGAACCCAAGGCGGCGTCCCAGCCAGTACACACGCCGCCTCGAAGGAGATGGTGCGATAACCACGAATGACCCTGACCGCGATGGTGCGTTGCGGTTGTTGCAGCAGCTTCACCACCCCCACGGCCAGGGACTGGCCCCACACGGGGGCCCCGTATAGGGCCATTGATCGCACCACTCCTGTATAGAGACGGCGCGTCACCTGGTCAGGCCCCCCGATGTTGGGCAGAAGCCGGCTTAACGCGCCGGCCACCCCCAACAAACGAGGGACCAGGTTCTGAAAGTGAGCACGGAAGACGAAAGCACTGCTAAAACGTAAAAACCTTTTATTAGCAGTCTTCTTATACCTAATCGAATAGCATTTGTAAAGTTAAATGTTAAGAAAACTTAACTATCTTGTTAAAAACTATAACTAAGAAATAGATTAATTTTATTATAATTGACAATCGAAATCTTCAACTGTACATTTAAAAATATTGTTAAAATTCTTGTAAGGTTTTTGATAGCAAATCAAAAATAAGGAAGATCTCAATTTGCGGCGTCTGTCTTTTTCATGTCAGATACAATATTCACACATGAATTTTTTCCCTCATTTCGTGAACACCTTTACTGAGTATGAGTCTTAAGCTGTACAAAATCTTAAAACCTTGGATATTTTCTCGAACGAAAGAATCGAACGATCTTATTATGAAAAAAGTTTCTTATTATGAAAGATCGAATCCGGAACGAGGTGATCCGACAGAGAACCTAAGTTATAGACATAGCACAGCGAATTAGTAATCTGAAGTGGCAATGGGCTGGCCATTTTAGCCGGACAACCGATAGCCGTTGGGGTAAACGCGTTCTTGAGTGGAGACCACAAATTTTAAAACGCAGTGCAGGACGGCCTCAGGCTCGGTGGAGTGATGATCTGTGCAGGTTAGCTGGCGGGAACTGGATGAGAGAAGCCGAGGATCGTGAGCAGTGGCGAGCAATTGGAGAGGCCTATGTCCAGCAGTGGACTGCTATAAGCTGATGATGATATGAAAAAATAACCTGCAGAATTTAACAAATTTCGTAATTACTGATAGTCCCCTCCATTGGAAAAGAAAGCTCTGCTGATGTTTTGCGAAATAAACATCAACATCAACCATCACCAAAGTGATAACTAGGTAAGTTGTTCATTAAAAGGTAAGGTTTAACCATAAGACAGCCAGGTAAAACGTCACTATCAAACATATCATTGACCTGATCTTTAACAGTGGCAGTCGAATAGATGTTATAAACTTTTGTTTATTCAAGAAGAGTTCATTGGTTGAATGAAAAAACCTTTTGATAAAATAATTAAAAAGAAATTCACATATTTTCAAGCAGAAGATAAGTATGTTACTTATACGGGTAAACACAGTTCTCACAGTCACCCTTCGTTCGACTACCCGATGCGCAAGTAAACATTATTTAACCTATGTTTTATTGTACTTATTTAGTTCATTAATAATAAAAGATAAATCTGCCTATTAAAATTATTGTATTATCAAATTGAAAAATAGGCAGGTTTTGCAAAAATCTTGATTATTTAAACAGCTCCATAACGTAATCGTAAAAGCTATGAGTTTGATCACGCTATTAAAAATTGTACCAACGCTGATTTACCGCAGCACTCAGGGAAATTGCCCACCGAATGTTTTGTTATTTTTGAGTAACACCAATTCATAGTTGGCATGTTTGTTTACGAAAAGGAAATTAAAAGCATAAATGGACGGCCTAATGGAGCTGAACACATTAAGTTATTAACACGCCGGTAGCATTGTTTGGCAAACTAGATATATGACGTACATAATAGGTTGGGGAAAAAGTCTTTTCGCATTATAGTATGTATGAACTTGTAATAAATTCTCTTTGGCTATACTATTTGTATCTGGCTGGTTTTGGTATCATTAAAAGTTGAAATTTTAAAGTAGATAATTCCTAATTCAAATTAGGAAAATGTGTGATTTTTATTTATTTTTCGTACTGTCAAGATGAGTGAATCTAATGAAGAAATTCGATACATTCTAAAATTTAACCTACAAAAAAGGTAAAAATACAACGCAAGCCGCGAAAAAAATTTGCGATATTTCGATGCCTCCAATGAACACTACTCTAACTCAAAATTTTGAAATTTTCGTTTTGCACGCAAATCGCTTCACTATGTTAAAAGTATTACAATTAATATGCGTAAATAAACGATATAAAAAAATGTTGTGAATTTTCTTAAAAAATGCGAAGAACCTTTTTCCCCAACCATATTATGTACATATGAAGGATTTTAATTACGTATCATTGTTCTAGAAATGGAAATATTCCAAAATTTGACATCGTATTTCAAATTTGATTGCGTTTTGATTGGGTAGCTCTAGTGGTTTAGAAAAAACAGCCACTATAACTGACAGAGCTGTGGAGACTGGATATTTAGCCTCTCCAATTTTTGTGACTGAGCCCAGTCTTTGGTTTCCTCATCCATTTCTTGCCGGCTTCCCTTGGAAAATGATTGCTCCACCTACCCGGGAGTCCGTGTATGTATCAGGATTATGTCTATGCCTGCCATTACCTCCAAGCCAGCCACAGGTTGGACTAGTTTGCGGTTTAGGGTAATTTTATTTTATTCATTGTTGCCACCTCTACCAAATTTATTGTTTTATGACAACAGACTCTTCATGAAGTGTCAATAGCAATCGCACAAGGTTTCAAGTTAATCGGATAAAAGAGACAAGATAAAAAGGAGACAAACATTTATATTGCCACTTCAACTTGCACATTCTTTGGCTTAGGTCGGTGACCTAAATGACAAACCTCATTGTGTCAGAGAATACTGAGATTCCAACACTTAATGAAAGTTTTAATTTCAAATGAACTTTTACAAACAGCGTATGGCTTAGGTTAATTCCAGTAAGATGTTTTGCGTAAACTAATATTTTAAATAATTAAATGTTATTATTTTGGTAGCGGATTTAATGTACCCCTCTGCTGATTGCTCTTGACCATACGCAACGGTAACACCATTAGGCCATATGCTCGTCTGCCTGTAAGGACAACAATAAATAAGGACAAAAATAGCTCCTTGTATAAGTTAACAAAATTTTATATATAATGTTTATTCTTAATGTAAATGTATATGCTTATATTATAATGTATAATGTATATTCAATTAAAATTCAATTATTTGCTTGCCATTGACAGTGCTGTATATCGTGATTGATGACAATAAAATGTCACCTGCTATTTTTGTTCGTTTCACAGAACAAGATAAATCATCCTGACATGATAAGTCTGCGTGAAATATGTTTTTTTGAGAATGTTTACATAAAATTGTTGTTTATTTGTTACAAAGGCAAGCATTGTATGGCAGCAAATTGGCATATCCACACGCATAAAAAGAAAGTTAAATGTACCGTTTTTTTCAAAAGAGACTTATCTGTTATCTTTGGTATGAAAATAAACCGACTGAAGACCGTAAATAATCGTACCCGTTTTAATTTATGTTCTGGAAGATAATGAATTGGGTTTGTTTTCCCTAAAAAAAATACTTTGGGAACGAACTGTTGAATTAAACACAATTTAAAAGGATTAGAAGCGTACATTTCTAGTTTATTGAGAGTCCACCTCACCATTAAGAAAGCTTCGAGGCGATTAGATTGTGTTAGGCAGAAAGTAGTGCTATCTAAATCAACTTTAACTTTAAAACCTGAAAAGTGCATGTTACTGAGCCCCCGTCTAACGTGGACGAGGGGTGGAATGTGGTGGCCCAGCGGGGTCCCAAGAAGGCCCCACTGGCTGCTCCCCAGCAGGGTCGAGCGCCTGTAGCCGCCAAGAAAAATAAAAACAAAAAACGAAGAAGTAGCCGCGCGCGCCGATGTCGGCGGCAGTGGTCCTAACGCTGCTGCCGTCTGCCAAGGCCACGGGCATGACATACGGAGATGTCATTGCTCGGGTGCGCGCGGCAGTTAATCTGGACGAGATTGGGGCGGGAGAGGGCTTCCGCTTTAGGCAGACGGCCAATGGGACCAAGTTGTTAGAATGTCCCGGTGCCGATAGTCTCGGCATCACGGAGCGTCTGCTGGCGAAACTAGATATGGTCCTACCTGAGGAGGAGGTGCGGGTGCATTGGAAGGTTAAAATGGCCGAATTGAGAGTCTGGACGACTGCACCACCTGGGATGAGGTTGCCGCAGCAGGTCGCTGCGGCCGAGCTGCGCCCCGGTTATACCGGTAATACCGGGGCCGGCTCCGTGTGGGTACGTGATTAAACTACATTTACGATTTCGTGTTTTTTTTATAGAAAAAAGACAGTAGTTAATATTCAAATATCGACAAATAGCACTTTAGTCGTCCGTGACCACAAAAGTTGTAATGTATTCGAAATGTTGGAAATAATAAAATTACAATTGAAAAAGCAAGATTATGCCAAAAAATTAGATTTCATTATGTCCATGATTCCCGGCAACCAAAGGAATTATATTATTATGATACTATAATACTTTAAAATTACAAATTTAAGATTTCGTAGTATAATGCTTGTTTTACATCGCGTTGTTCCTTTTTTTGAGATCAACTAATCTACAAGTTAAGGTATCAAATTTCCACGAATATAAGAAACAATTTTTAAAATGTCTATTTCTCCTAAATGCGTAACTATTACACGCTTTCTGCTCTAATTTACAATAAAGTGAACGACTAAAATAAAAACTTTTAATTTATACATCAACAGTACAATTGGTCTCAATTCGTTAGGTTGAATCCCAATCAGTTGAATTTGTAATTAAACAAAGCAATATAAACGCGATAAACACGTGATCTAGCCATTAAAACTGTCGTAAAATGAACGTTCGCAACGTGAACTGTAACTGGAAAAGTTTCAGCTTGAAATTAAGTAGATAAACGAGATCGGAAATAAGGAAGAATCTCTGTTGTGAGGAGTATACTAGTAAGAGCAGGAAGGAGGCACCATAAGGAGGATAATACAACTAGGCGTATTAGTATTTGCTGATGGATAGCCGCACAGACTATTATTTTAAGATTCGATGTCCCTCAAAATATATCGTGAATTGAATTAGTATTTTATACCCTTTTTTTAACCCTGAAGAATCCATTTATGGATACCCGATCGAGGGGGCTAACAGACCGGACTATGTCGGACTCCCGCGTCTCCAAAGAGGGAGAAAAGGAAGACCGACGTTAATTATTTTACCCTAGAATAAATACTATAACTATTCAAAGAGTAAATAACGGATTTATGGTAACTTGTTCATTTTTAGGAGAAATAAAAACTGATTTTCCGAAGTTTTGAGTTTGAGTCTGACTTTCCGAAACGCGATTGGATTGATTTGGACAGAGTTCATTTCTGTACAGGCCGCATGAGCGAATACAATTGCAAAGGTCCTGGAATTGACATTACTAACATTCGTTCAATATCTATTATTAAAAAACAATATTTACAAACAGAAGATAAACTGGTACTTAATCGTTTTCTTTATTTCTGTATATAAAGATAGTACCAAAAACCTGTAGTCAATTTATCTACTGTCTGTTTATCTTTTTATATATTTCACCTGTAAAAAAGTCGGATTTGTTTGATGTTTTAAATAAATATTATGTTGATTAAACAAGTAAAATACAATAATGCGGGCAGTTTAATTTACATTATTATTATTTAGAATATACAGACATTATTACAAAAATGAGGCGAATCATTGAAATTATATATTTAATAAATTCAAAAAAAGAACTTAAAGTGGTACAGTAGCGCCTCCTCAAGATAATAAATAAATCCGAGTACTTTTTTGTTCTGTTGAAACAATTTTAGGTGTGAACCAGAAACAAAGGTGGCGCTTTAAGTTTTATAAAATCTCAATAGATGGCATTACTCTACTAGTAATTTGAAAAACGTCCTGTTGAAAGTATCGCGGAGTTTTTTAATTATTTATTCTTTAGACGAATAGTTCAAATCGGTTCTTTTAACAAATTGAGAATTGTTAAATTTGTACCCGTTTCATAAATATTATCATTCACATAATTGAAAAAAAAACTACTTAATTTCTTTCATTATGCTCAATCAATGAATGTCAATGTACGAGTAGACAAGGTGTAGTTAATTTTTTTGTTTTTCTTGCTTTAGGCCGGTAAACGAGTTCATGGCCGTTTGATATGTTGTTATTGTAGCACATATAAATTACAATGAGAATACCGAAATTAGCTTCGCCTTAAGACATGAGGTCGACGTCTCAATTGTATTATGTAACACCTGTCTCACCCTTCAAACCGGAACGCATGAGTGCTTTATAACAGAGATAGGCACCCGTATGGGACTTATAATCCAGGGAGCATTATAAGTCCCATACGGACTTATATATACGGTCAACATAATTAAAAACTCTATACGCCAGTTACAGCTTAACATGAGTCCGCTCTTGTAGGTATCTTACTACACTACCTTAACTGCTTCGTCGGCAACGCATTAACGCTTCTCCTATCTGAAAACTAGACATCAACTAGGTACCTCTTGTAAAAAGTAACTAAAAATGGCAGTGTCAGCACTTACACTGTGATACCTATAAGTTCCGGTAACGAGAATGAATTAAATACGAAGTGCAATATCTAATAAAAATAAAAACAAAAAACTGGTTTGTACTTACGTTAAAGATCTCGTCGTTTTAATTAAAACATGAGCAATATATTTCAAACAAAAGACGAAGTGAAAAACTGTGGTCAATGGTTATCTACATGCTGATGGCTCAATGCTGCTGAATGCTGATGGCTCAGTACTATCATTTGTGAACCATAGATGGGAGACAATCCAGGTGATTTTGGCGTTGCTGCTAGTTCTAATACTAGAAGTCGTCAAATTTTTTACTGGTGGTAGGATCTCTTGTGAGTCCGCGCCGGTGGGTATCACTACCCTGCCTATTTTTGCCGTGAAGCAGTAATGCGTTTCGGCTTGAAGGGTGGGGCAGCCGTTTTAACTATACTGAGACCTTAGAACTTATATTTCAGGGTGGGTGGTGCATTTACGTTGTAGATATCTATGGGCTCCAATAACCACTTAACACCAGGTGGGCCGTGAGCTCGTCCACCCAACAAAGAAAAAAAAAGGCATCGTATTGTTAAAACAATTTGGCGTCATGCTTGGCCCATAGTTTTAGCCCACTGTGTTTTTCGCTAGATCTTCTTTGTGGTAGATACATTCTCGAAACAGCTACTCTTGAACTATTGGACGCTTAGGTGTCAGAAAAGTTTCCGACTTAGCCTTTGCGTTTGCCGACACTTCCTGGTAAAGCTGGAATGGTCTGTTGGCCACCAGCAAAAAAACAAAAAATGGTACTATAAGGAAGTGGGTACTGGGTAGTAGGCAGTGGCTTGACAATGCTACTGGTGTTGCAGACGTCCATGGGCGACGGTGGCCACTCACCATCAGACGGACCGTATATTCGGCTGCATAGAAAGGCAACAAAAAAACTAGCAATTAGTTCCGGAAATATATATTCATATTTAAAATATGTACTCATTACATTTTCTGAGATTTTATGACAAGTTTTTTATTTAAAGTTTAACTAAGACCCGAAAAGTCAACATTTTCAGTTTTCTGTTTGCAGAGTGAAATAAATTCAGTAGAACAGTTTTTCTCCGCTCAAACAAGACATTTCTATATTGACTAACTCGGTTAATTAATAATTGTCGAAATGCTAACGGTATTATTCTAAGGGTATGTTTTGCATAAGACAAGATCAAATAGTTACTCGCCGCCAAATGTAGTAGTTCCTTTGTAAACTTCATTTGAATTATACCAATGGCTTCGGCATAATAGAGCTCAATTAGTTTCTAAGTACAAAGTGGTGAGGCGGCGTGTGTTTTGGCGGGGACGCCGCCATGGGAGCTGGAGGCGGAGTCGCTCGCTGCCGACTATCGGTGGCGCAGCGAGCTTCGTGCTCGGGGCGTGGCGCGTCTCCCCGAAAGTGAGCTGCGGGCGCGGAAGGCCCATTCTCGGCGGTCCGTGCTCGAGTCGTGGTCGAGGCGATTGGCCAACCCCACGTGGGGGCTACGGACCGTCGAGGCGGTTTACCCGGTCTTTGATGACTGGGTGAATCGTGGCGAAGGACGTCTCACCTTTCGTCTGGTGCAGGTGCTGACCGGGCACGGATGCTTCGGGAAGTACCTGCGCCGGATAGGGGCTGAGCCGACGACGAGGTGTCACCATTGTGGACACGACCTGGACACGGCGGAGCATACGCTCGCTGTCTGCCCCGCTTGGGAGGTGCAGCGCCGTGTCCTGGTCGCAAAAATAGGACCTGACTTGTCGCTGCCTGGCGTCGTGGCGTCGATGCTTGGCAGCGATGAGTCATGGAAGGCTATGCTCGACTTCTGCGAGTGCACCATCTCGCAGAAGGAGGCGGCGGGGCGAGTGAGGGAAAGCTCTCCTCACTACGCAGAAACCCGCCGCCGCCGAGCAGGGGGTCGGGACCGGGGTCGTATCCGTGACCTGGCCCCCTAAGAGCTAGGGGTCCCACCCGTTTTGTGCGGGGAGGGACCCAGACGTGGGGTGGCGTGCTCTGCACGCTCACCCGCAATAGGAAGCCGGGTGATGGTAGACCGCGTTCCCCCGACCGCTCTGGGGGAAGGTGTAACGCGGCGCCATCAAAGCGGGCTCTCGGCCCGCTGAACGAGGGAACCGGTGGTCGTGTCGCTGGCGGCCACCGGTCCGGCGTCCGTGGGACGGTGGGATGGATGTAATGTGCTCTGCGTCAATCCTGTCCCGCCGTTTCAATAGCCCCGACTGGGCTCCGGCCCGGTCCGAGGTAGGGCGCCGGTTGTAGCGGCAGGAGTTTTTAGTGAGGTTCAACTCCCACATACCCCACCTGCCGCGCGGGTGGGGATCCGGCGATTTTCGCCTGTGGAAAAAAAAAAAAGTACAAAGTGGTAGTACAATTGGGTGTAGTTTTTATAATTGTTACAATATTCATTACGTTGTATAGCTATGTGTCCTTTAATGTACACTTGGCTGACGTAGCCACCCACGACGATCTTGTCTATGGAAATACTTTTATAATACGACTAGCTGTACCTGTCCGCTTCGCTGGGCATTTAAAATTAACATTATTATTTCTCACCCCCATAAAGATTTTCATCATTAACGCCCCCACAACTGGTGTAGGGAATCCAACACTCATACAAATATTAGCCTATCCATTAAGTACATGTATTATCTACATGGGTACCAAGTTTCAAGTCAATCGGATGCATGGTTCAGTAGTTATAACGGAACATCCGTAAAAACCACTGTAGATTTATTTATTAGTATAGATAAGTCAATATTGATCATACTTCATAATGGTTGATCAATGATTAATTATAACTGATCCTGATGGTTATGTTTAATTATTTTATATAACTAATCCGCTGCATGTAGTCTTCTTGTGCCGTGGGTTCTTTTGGTGGGTAAGTCAGCATTATCACTTGTGGTTTGACCTAAATTTGAGATGTTTTCTTTTATCTTCTGTATTGAGGCCGTTACTAAAAGAGAAAACATAATCGTTAAAAAACGAATCATTTAAAAAAAACCGGAAAAAATCGCGTTAAAGCTCAGAATTCAAAGCAAAGAATTATAGTACTAAGCACTGTGTCACTGCTCGTCATGACTTACGCGAGTGTGGTGTTCGCTCACGCGGCCCGCACACATTTAGATACCCTTCAATCCCTACAATCCCGCTTTTGCAGGTTAGCCGTCGGGGCTCCGTGGTTCGTGAGGAACGTCGACCTACACGACGACCTGGGCCTCGAATCGATCCGCAAACACATGAAGTCAGTGTCGGAACGTTACTTCGATAAGGCTATGCGTCATGATAATTGCCTTATGATTGCCGCCGCTGACTATTCCATGAACCCGATCACGCAGGAGCAAGTCGTCGCCTAGACACGTCCTTACGGATCCATCAGATCCAATAACTCTTGCACTACACGACTTCAGCTCTAACACTAGGAGCAGGCTTAGGGACCCCGGTAACCGTACTCGACAAATAGTTCGACGTGCAACCTAACCCATGTATCAGCCCGCTGAGTTTCTCGCCGGATCTTCTTAGCGGGTTGTGATTCCGATCCGGTAGTAGATTCATTCGCGAAGCAGTTACTCTTGAGTTGATAGGTCTCCTTCGGAGGCGCTCGGCCAACTGTTAGCAAATCCCACCCCTCCTGGCTGAGCCTTTGCTCGCGGTAAAACTGCAAAGGCCTCCGGCCCATCAGTTATCCTTCAATCATATTTAAGTAATAATATGAAATATTTTCTTTTCAGACGGAATTGTTTTTGATTTTTTTGATGCTTTAAAATACTTTTTAGTAAAAAAAGTACGTGCTATATTTCTGTCACAAACAAATAGCGTTCTGTTATATCCCTAGCCTGTATAGACTAATGCTTACCAAACACCTTACTCATCATAAGTCCTCTCACAGTGATTTCATGAGAACATACCAGGCTCAGTTCGGGTCAGATATTCATTGAAGTGAGACGTTTACCAATTTTCCTCACTATTTCTAAATTCTTTTATTATAATTAATTATTCATTAAAAATATTGTGTACTGTCGAATAAATCCTTTTTTTAAAAAGAGTTCGGCCTTCTCACTACTAACAGTTCGTTTTCCCAATTAATAGTCTGATACACAAATATTCGACTAATACCAATGGAAGAAGAGTTTAAAAAATTACAGTTGACCTCATTCATAACTTTGTTTCATAATACAGTGATTTGGTTCTCATAATCAACCCACTCGGTTTTACTATTATAAGAATATTTAATAATAATTAGCAATAAAATGATAAATATACATATACATATACTCAGAATAATATGAACAGACCAGGTACCAAATTCAAAAATGTAATACAGTTTTTTTCTTATTGAATTTTTTTTGGTGGCCAAACAGTGTACCTTATTATAATTAGCACGTTGATTGCGGTACCATTTTTGTAAGACTTTCAGCCAGTGCGTTTGAGGTCTTTTCGAAGCAAGATCGGACTTCTTCGCAGTGCGTATAAGACATGATAAGCCTCGCAAAGGGCCGTTTTTTAATATTACTCCTGCCCATAGAAATCTGGACATAGTCGCCTCCTGTTTCGAGCGAAAGAACACGGTTATGACTGCCGCATCAGAGGAGAGTCCCGTATGGAGCTTATTAAGCCGCATTACGCAGTCAACATATTAAATAAGGTTTTGTGTGCGCCGGGCCTCGGTTCGCAAACTATGGAAAACATCTGTCAAGGCAATAATTTAATAAGCAAGAATTCCACATGACCACGACTGCTCTGACAAGAGCAACCGATTATGATGATGATGATCAAAGGTACTACTTACATTCCGATTTCAGGTTCCCGCTCGACTTTCCTTCCTGCCTTCTTGTTCCTTCAATGTGGTTGGAATGAAATCCTGAAACCGTTAAAGTACTCAAAAGAGTGAAGATAGTTAATAAAAATACAAATAGTTTCAGCATTGTTGCTCCGCTTAGTGTTCACGCAATAGTGAAATTCCTACTAAGTTTTTTCCTTTATAAATTGATTTATATGTAAACTTAAGTATATAATTTTACGATTTGTTAAGCTTATCATCTGCCGTAACTAATAAAATAATTAACTATGGAGATTTAATCGTGTAACATTCACGCATCACGCTTAACTTACATACATAAAAAGAAAACAACAAAACACTAACAAAAAGTTTCCTATAGTCTAAACATGGCGTCTTCATGACTGGAACGGGAGGCGGTAATCATTTCCGACTTTCATGAAAACAGTGTATACCTATAAGTAGGAGTAATACTACGGGAATCACGAACACTAAAGTACAAAACATCGGAAATAATATAATGACAATAAAAAAAAGCTTTAAGCCGTAAAATTAGTTTTAATTATGTCTACGACTCACAAATGCTTCTCGAATTAAGACATAAGTAACTACTCAAAATATTTAGTACCGAATGATCGTCATGAATATTTTTCTAGATACTTCTGAATATTATTGATCATATGACGGCGTTTCACAATGACAATAATGAGTAATTTCGTCTGTACGTTTGTTTTTATATCATAGCCGTTTTACGTGGAAGGTATTACTGCTATAATGAAATTTGGAAGCTTTTTAAATAGCTGCTAAAAAGAAGAGTAGCGGCGGTGAAAAATATTGTATAGCACAAGCTACATACATACAAAATACGTGCGTTACTGCGTGAGTTTTTAATTGAGCCCATAATTGGTAAGCTACTCGATTGTAGGTATATTAATTAAAAATGTGTCTCATCTCTAACTTTTCAACCATAGAATTAGAATTTCTTAAATCAAGCAAGTTAATCTCACTTTTTAGACTCCGAATAAATTCCATTGTAAGCTTATTATTTTCAAGTCGTCAGAGTACGTCAAAAAATTACATCAATTTTAGATTAGGACAAGAATATCCAGCGTGGGTGATTGAAAAAAAATAACATCTCCGATACGTGTACCAGCAAAACAACTACTAGGTTCTAAGACATATGGTTCATGCAATTAAAATTGGATATCTATTTTTATATATCCTATATTATTATATATTGGTTATCTAAAAAAGACGGGCGTCAGCGTTGGGTTGTGAGAGACGAGGGTCTGGAGAAATGGGCACCTTTTTCGATAAAAAGTGGGACGCCATCGGACTGCAAAGAGGCTTCACTACTTCACCATTACAAGCTGTTCCGAATCACTCATTTAATTCTTTACACGAATTTCAGCTTGTTATTTATCAATAAAAAATTATGGTTCAAAGTTTTTATTTTTAACAACCAAAGCTATACAACGTTAATATAGTTATTTAACAATATTTTTTTCTTACTACACGTTTTACGATGGTATTTTTTTTCATATGATTTACATTTAATAAATAGAAGGCTTCGCTAACATGCCTAACTAATTTGAAAGTCTTGTTTCTAAACGCGTGGAATTGAACAGAAATTCAATGTGCGTGAAATATTTCTGCTTGAGATTGCTTTTTTCAATTGAAACAAAAGCGACTGTCAATCGTTCTTATTTATAATTGAAACAAAAGATGTAATTTTCAAAGTACTTCTTCCAACAATGACTTTTGTCACACTTCCAACTTCCTTTAAAATTTTAACACCCAATGCTGATTTGGAAAATATGTATAAGAAGATAAAATATGATCGTCACAACTAAAGATGAACTTGGGTAGTGTGTACAATTTGGCGTAAAAACCAATATTTCATACGATTTAGACAATTCTAGTTATCGATGCTTATGAATGTGTTAACTGTTTCCTATTTTTATATAAAAGAAAAAAGAATACTTTAAGGAGTAATTTTCAAATAATTTCATAATTCACTTTCGAGCTCCAATAAGCATTACCTACATCTTTTTTGTCAATGCGAACGAAACGAACGTTCAATATACTCGTAGTATTGATTGATGTCAGTAACAGCTGTTAGCTCTATCGGAAAATATCGAATCCCTATGTGTCAGTTGACTCACGTCTTTGTTTTTATCGTCATCATTATCGTCTTCATCTGTATCCCATCGATACAGTCTAGTGTATTAATCAGCAGATTTTCAAAACTCTTTTTGAAACTAGAATCTCCTGTCTGTCGTTTCAAATATCGAAACAAAATTATAACTTTTCTTTTCTTTTGAAAATCATCAGGCGTACGAAAATTTAAAAAAAAATGTTGCCAATAATAGCGATAAATAATAATATGATTTGATTAATTTTAGACCGTGTAACTTCTCACCGTGAGCCGCTCTTAATGGAATAAATTAACCTACTGAATTAAACATACGTTGTTGGTCATGTTTTTGCGAATTTTACTAGTTTAATAATAGCTAGTATATCGTTCTAAGTTAATAATTTTAAAGACGAAATAATAGAATTAATACCAAAAAAAATAGTTAAAAAAACCGAATAGACGTTTTTTTTTTTTTTATATAAGTCCGTCTGCTATGGCTTCGCGCATTAAGCAATTAATAAATTTAAATTAATAACAAGCCTGTTTAAAGGGCGGGACAGTCGTTACATAATACTGTTTCAGTGTTACAGTGTCTCAAGAAGACAGTCGATATTCTAGTTGTCATATCTATGGAATCCTTTAATTACTAAAGTAATATAAATATTAGGAGGGTTGCGAGGTCATCTGTCTAATCAGAGTTATAAGAATTACAAATCCCACGTAAAAATATGAATAACAAAAAAATATATTTAAAAAAATCTGCCTTTATGGGATGTAGTTAATAACGAATTTTTATTCCGTGAAATATATTGTTTGCAGAACGGTCTTCTAAAATCGTTACAAAAAAATAACTGGAATTTCTTTCATCGCATTGTTCTGATTAACCTTGAGGTCCCGATGGAAATTCTTTGAAACCGCTCCAAGTTTCCAAATTATAGCCGTCGTTGTCAAAAGTGTTGTATTTCAATTTCAATTTTACTATTTTCGTATGAAGGATAACGATTGATCATCTCGTTTGTTTAGCAGTAAGTGACCTCGGCTGTTGTACCAATCCGGATTAGATTCTCGGAATTAGTATGTTTGTTTGACACAAAAATCCCAACGGTCGAACTGTCTTTCAATATTTACACAGGCCCTTAAGAGCAAGATAGTGTGTTTGTTAAAGAGGATAATTTATTCAAGGTCTTTTTATATGTGCTTTTTCGCGATTTATATAATACTAGCGACCCACCCTCGCTTCGCTTCGGAAACATAAAATTTTATTATTGATAGCTGAGTCCCGCGAACCCGCAGTTATTGTCGTACTTCGGGTGAAGCCGCGGGGCGAAGCTAGTCTAAAAAAAATAGCCTAAGTTACTCCTTATATCATCAGCTACCTATCAGTGAAAGTCTCCTCAAAATCGGTCCAGCCGTTCCAGAGATTAGCCGGAACAAACGGACAGACAGACTGACAGACAGACAAAAATTGTAAAAAATGTTATTTTGGTGTCTGTACCGTATATATATTCATATGCATGTAGTAAAAAGCGGTTCATATTTAATATTACAAACAGATACTCTAATTTTATTTATATGTATAGATTTTATTTTTAGATTTGTCCGGAATGGATATTCTAGAGTTCCTCAAAAAGGTTCACTAAATACGCGTTCGCTGAATATTGTATGTTTAATGGAGTATTATGGTTTTAAAAGTTACTTAAACAATTTACAAAGGCTAAGAGGTAAAGTTGGCAATGGTCGCTTAAAACATTTTGGACGACTTTGTGTATAGCAACTACTGTCATTACACGCTTCAAGTTATGACTTCACAAGCACGAGTTATTTTTTCCACAGGAGAAAATCGCTGCTAATTGTTTCTAAAACAGTCTAACTATAAAACATGCAAGGCTATCGTTATTTTGATTACCAGGTGGGATGAAATAAGGAATGCACTGGATTTCAAAGAGGTGGTGTCACAAGTATAATATATATCTACACTCTAAAGTCAAACCTTGTTAAAATTAAAAGACACTTAGCCAGGTCCTATCTAATGTTATAATTAATTAGAGTTAGAGTTTTTTAAGTAATTCTTTTTACATATATTCACTTTACTTTTACAAATAAGTAGCTAGATTTAATTTTATAACACGATTAAATATAATAGGCACATACTAATCGTTGTATTATTATTTGATATAGACTGACGATAGTTTTGAGATTTGTACACTTACAGTATTTTATTTACTCATATAGGCTTGTAATACAGTCCACCTAAAGATGTTGTATATAGATGTTGTAACCACTTACCATCAGGTTTTTTTTTATTGCCCTTGTAGGCAGACTAGCATACGGCCCACCTGATGGTGAGTGGTTACCGTCGCCCATGGACTTCAGCAATGCCAGGGGCAGAGCCAAGCCGCTGCCTACCATCAGGTGGACCGTATGCTCATTTGCATAAAAGGTCAATAAAAAAAAAATGTTTTATAATCATTTATAAATGTATTAAAACTAAAACCATTCAAGAGTGCTAAAAGAAATGTTATTTTGCAAAAAGCACAATATAAAAAATTTGCATCTTTGTACAACTTTCGGTTAAGAATAAATAAAAAAATACGTTTGAAGTTTTTAGCACACTTATATTTCGCACAAAAGGAACACACTTAAACACAGAAAAGCATCCTCCATCGGAAGCTGTTCGGTTTCCGATGCGAGCAAGCTTTTCGTTTCAAAGTGTAGCGGTTCTCATAATAAGTAAAAATATTTTTATTGTTGTTAGTAAAATAAAATTTAGTGTTTTCTATTTGTATTATAGAAAACAATCAAACTTAAGTTATCAATTCTCTAATAACGAAGTTTGTAAAATCTAAACATCGGAAAGATATAGATAGCATCAAAAATTAATTCTCGAAATTAGTTTTATCAGTCCGTCTTTAGTACTAAAAAAATCAGTGCAATCAATCAATCCATCAATCTTTACTGGTTGTAGGACCTCTTGTGAGTCCGCACGGGTTGGTACCACCACCCCGCCTATTTCTGCCGTGAAGCAGTAATGCGTTTCGGCTTGAAGGGTGGGGTAGCCGTTGTACTGAGACTTTAGAACTTGATCTCAAGGTGGGTGGCGCGTCTACGTTGTAGATGTCTATGGGCTCCAGTAACCACTTAACACCAGGTGGGCTGTGAGCTCGTCCACCCACCTACGCAATAAAATAAAATAAAAAAATCCAGTAAAGGGATGCAACTCCGCCTACGCATTGGAGGCGGTAGACTGTAATTCTTCTGATGCTGAATAGAATTTCATTTTGCAAACGTCATTATGCATACGGTTTTTAGCATGTACCTGAAAGAATCTTGAAAGTATAATTTAAAGAATTTAAAATTCTACCCTAAGTTTAAAATTACGGAATTCTAACTTAAGTCTGTAGTATTCTTGAAACAAGCACAGGCTTGCCTTGCTGGGGCTCAAATGCATAAGATAAGTAACTCTTTTAAGGCCTTTGTGCTTGTGTGCCTTGACAACAATGTCCCACACACATTTCAATTATGTACTATCTATTATATATTTATAGAAAACTATAAAGAAACATTTGTGCTGAAGAGTAATATTAATATTAAGTTCATTCATTATCATCTTGTAATTTGTCTTGAATTTCGTTATTTATTTTTATTCTCGACATAACGTTATAAAAGTGCTTTCAAAAGAATATAATACTAATAGGTACTTATAATACTTATTAAGTAGTAAAAAAAGTGTACTTCGTTTGTTGAGCTTTTCACCATAATGTGGTTTTTTTAGGAACCGCACGTTTTAGAGTCCAAAAACTATGCTTAACGTTTAGATAGAAATAAATGATTTTGATTTTAATTAATAATTTTCTGAACTCCAACGAACTTTAAATAGTACTCAAGAATTTTAATCTCTTCTATATTCTGATCTGGGCATTCGAATTTACGGTCTGTTTGTTTCGAGAATTAGGTCAACTATTCTATTTATTGTTTAATACCTAGACTACCTGTATTTCATAGTTCTCGATCCAGTTCGCCTCGATGATACTAATAGGAAAGGGTTATGTTGACGATTATTGGCGATTTATTTTTCTGCGATTTTCTTTCTATGATTTCTTCAGATCTTATTAACACTTTCTCCCTCTTTTTTTTTAGTCCAATCGGTCATTTATGTCATCGGTCAATCTATCATATTATATAATTTTTATATATACATGAAAAGTTTTTTAATATAGCAATTTGCAATAATGCAATTTATTAAAATACAATTTAATAAAATAATGCAATTTATTAAAGGAAATAAATATTGACTTTATTATGTGTGAGGGAATATGTACTTAAAATGTGAGACACCATTTAAAGTGGATTAAGGCCATGGGGTAAATAATAGTAAACATGTATGCAAAGTTTCTCCTCAACTCTAACGGTTCCAATTGATCCGAAAACTTTGACTCGTCCCTGTAGGAAATCAGGAAGAAGTTGGTTTCCCATCTTAAGATACTCTGGCTCTTAAAGCTTGAAGAAACGACCCCGATTCACAGTCAAATGAATTATTACTGTGTCGACAAATTTAGGTTACTTTTTGATAAACTAGATTACAAGGTTGTTCAAAAAATGAAAATGGTACCGAAATTAAGCGGGAACATCTTCTAATTAACTGAAAAGCTAAAAAAACCGTGCGGTAAACTTTTTGTAATATAAAATAAATTATTTTTATTTAAAGGCGGTTCGCACATTAACAGGCAAGATTATAGATTGGCTTACTTCTTGTACCATTTTTGTTGAAAATTAATAGTGTTGACCGTAAATTTCTTAGTTAAGGAGCATTACTTTACGGAGGAGCTTAACCAGACCTAGAGGTTCGGCACCTTTTTCGTAAAAATATGACTTATCCAATTCTTTGATACTTAAAATCCCATCAAAGTGTCACTGAGCGCTTAACGCCCATATAACAATGCTAGTCTGATCAACGGTAAAAATTTTGTTTGCCAACAATTGAAATAACTTTGAGACCTCGCCTCATATAATACTAAATTATGATTTGGATGAAGGCTAAGAATCCATGGTTATAAAAAATCAAAAAGTGGTTAGCCTACCAGAATGAGCTAGCTACCTATGAAATAAGAAACTGTCTTAAATCGAAATATGAAGACACAATAACGCTCACAAAACTATTTCAAGTGACACGGAATAGGCGGACATTAGTTTCGGTGTCACTAACATAATTTCATCAGTCCCTATTTACCCCTTGGCTTGGACCTGAATCACCCTCGACCTTGCCTAAATTCTAAATAGAATATACGAAAACGAGTGAGGAAACTAACATTAGAGCAAACAAGTTTTAATTTATTCAATTTATACTGAATATCGAATTCAATAACTGCTCGAGCGCTTTCGAGAAAGGCTTCAGAGCAAACGGCAGCTAGTTCGAAAGTGAATCTACCACCGAATCGGAATTAGCGATTCTATAGGTACACATCAAAATTTTCTGCGAGTACAACAAAGAAAATACTGATAAGAGATTTAAGTCTTGAAGTAGCGGTGAATGTGATTGTGCGAATTTTGACAAGTGAAGGCATTTTTTTTTTTTATTGCTTATATGGGTGGACGAGCTCACAGCCCACCTGTTGTTAAGTGGGTACTGGAGCCCATAGACATCTACAACGTAGACCCGGCACACACCTTGAGATACAAGTTCTAAGGTCTCAGTATAGTTATAACGGCTGCCCCACCCTTCAAACTGAAACGCATTACTGCTTCACGGCAGAAATAGGCAGGGCGGTGGTACCTATCCGCGCGGACTCACAACTGGTCCTACCACCAGTGTTACTAATTGATAAATGATAACTAGAGCATAATTCGTTCCAGGCTTAGAGGACGTCGTAAGAACAGTCTTTCTTTCTTGTTCGGGCTAAGGGCCGAACCTCCTCGGAGGTTCCCGCGCCTATGAGCGTGCGGTATATGCTAGGCCCAAAAAAAGAAAATGGCTTACAGGACATTGTAATATCGTATTTTTTTTGTAACAGTGTTTACAATACTATTTAAATTCATTTTGGTATGTAGATCGAAAAATATCAGACCGAAGATTATCCGATCGAATTTTACGCAGTTATTTTTGTCGTTCCAGGGAAAGCTTTTGGAATTGCGCCTCAACAACGATGCGAGATTTCCGCGAACCTTAAGAGGACATTAGTCTACTGTGGCGGGTAGCCATCATACAACGCAAGATAATTGACAGATGCCTGAATCTCGTTTACGACATTTTCAAGATAAAGCGCATATATACGAGTTCCGAACAACAACATTTGGACCGTCGGTCTACCGAGCAATGTCACCCGCTCGGTGGAAGATCTTCCCTTTGTCGTATATTCCTACAACTGGTGACCTGCGACGGAACAATCGCAACCTTCTGATTCATCATCAGCGCATCAAGAACTTCGGCTACCACAATCCCCGCATTCTCGCAGATAAAAGCAAGTCATCGACAGTCGTCCCACAGCAAGCCAGCATCGCAGCCTCAACAGGACCATCGCAGCCGACTCACCGCGCTTCCTGGCCCTACGGCACGCACCTACACTGCCTCATCGCACAGCA
Source organism: Bombyx mori (assembly GCF_030269925.1). Lineage (NCBI taxonomy): Eukaryota > Metazoa > Arthropoda > Insecta > Lepidoptera > Bombycidae > Bombyx > Bombyx mori. The sequence continues at coordinate 7,459,760 of NC_085116.1, read as the reverse complement.
TTCAAGCTCAGTCTCGACTCACCGCAGACTTCGAGCAGCACTGGCACTTGCAAGCTAATCTCAGCACGGACAACGATAACTAAATATGACACGACCTCCAGTCTCGGAGGGGAGTGATGTGGCGGGTAGCCATCATACAACGCAAGATAATTGACAGATGCCTGAATCTCGCTTACGACATTTTCAAGATAAAGCGCATATATACGAGTTCCGAACAACAACATTTGGACCGTCGGTCTACCGAGCAATGTCACCCGCTCGGTGGAAGATCTTCCCTTTGTCGTATATTCCTACACTACCTTGTGGTAGATCTACTCACGCTACGTCTTCCAGTACGCGGTCGCCCCTCGAGTTGTTTTCGATCCCAGCGGCCATCTGTTCTACGAGAAATGTGCCCTGCCCACTGTCACTTTAAGATCGCAATCCTTTGGGCTATGTCGGTTACTATGGTTTTTCTGCGAATCTTCTGATTCCTGATTAGATTTTCCAGGGAAATCCTGAGCATAGCTCTATTAATTGCTCTTTGATTTCCAAAATTAACCAAAAATACTTAAAAAAACCACTTATTTTTTGTTAAAATTTCAGCAATGAAACTATTATGAATAACCGAGCTGTTTAGCTGGATATTGTGGATATTGTATATTGTAAAGCTGGATATTGTAAAGCGGCAAAAATAAATGTAAAATTGAAATTGAATTCAAATTTAAAAGTTTTCATTGAAAGTATAAAAGTAACAAATGGTTGAATACAAAAAGGGACATAAAACGTAAACCAGTGAAAAATATATTTATTTTCAATGAAAATAATAATGCAACTATTTCTACTAAAAGATAAATGAACTATCCATCAATTTTCTGTATCGTCGGCTGAGCAAATTAGATGAAAAGGCTTCGAGCGAACGCTATCCAAAGCAACAAGACGTGAGAAATACAGCATTTGTTTTCGATCATTGCTCTTTCTTTAAATAAGTCCATTCACAATTTTCCAATAAAGGATACACGAAGCAGAGTATCGAATATATTGATTGGCATTAAGATGTCAGAGTACATTTCTCTGGTTTAACAAATAATAAAAAAATGCTACCACCAGTGTGTACACAGAATGACTAAAGAAATAATGTTTTCACGAGCTGTGTAACTTAATATCGAATTGAAATTGACATAAGATTCTACATTCAAGTAGTTTTTTTTTATTAGTATCCTCCAGTACCTTCCCCCCTTGGGTGTGTACATTGTTCTGCATATTTCTCCCGTGAAACTATCGTGTGTCTAAATTTGGAAGATAGGAAATATGTTGAATAGATATCATGTTGGGCCGCGGTATTCACGATTTAGGGTCTATAAGTTTCGGTAGCTGTCTAAGATTAGGTGGCTTGCAAGATCATCAGTCTATGTTAACAAAAAAAAATGTCATTATCCTCAGCCTTCTTTAGATAAAAACGGCTATGTGGAAGAGATCGCAGTCTCTCTTTCTGTACTCTACTATCCCATAAAAGATGAATGAAGTACAGCAATTATCATTGCATATTATAACATGTACAGCAATTACATTTACAACATTATCCATGAAAAATAATTTTTGAATCAGAAATTCAATTCTATTAACGTAAACTTTAACTAAGAAAAAAATCGTAAAAAGCTATTTTGTCCATAAGATCTCTGTAGTAAGTATGCACAAAATTTAAATTAAATATTATACGAACCCTGTGACCCACAATTGAATAAAATTATAGGGGAGGCAACAAAAATATCGGAGTTTTAATAGCTAATAATAATACCTGTACATTTTATCACCTGAACCATGCGTACTGGATATGAAAAGCTTCTTCACTTTATTTTCTTTTACCGATACTATAAATACACGTATAAAAGTCAGCATGATTTCACAAAGAAAATTTGAGCTCCAAGATCGTTTACTCAAGTTCCTTTGAAACTTGTTGTTTTATCGTCTGCACAAAATATAGATAAACAACAATTTGAAACACATTCAGCATTAGAAAAGAAAACTACAAGAGAACAAAATAAAATTCCTGTTTTATTTCACACGGCTACAGGACAAGCTTAAGTAAATATTTTAGCATAAAGTATCGTATAATTGACATTGATTGAAACGAGACAATTAATAAATGAGTGGATACAATTTCAGTGGCAAAATTTGAATAAATTTCTCAAGTTCTTTTAAATGTTTCTTTTAACGCAAATAGACGTATGTATTTACGGCCCGCCTTGCTAGCCGCAACTTTTTAATTTTATTTTTATTGCCCTTGTAGGCAGACGAGCATACGGCCCACCTGATGGTGAGTGGTTACCGTCGCCCATGGATTTCAGCAATGCCAGGAGCAGAGCCAAGCCGCTGCCTACCGCTTAATACTCTCCACAAGCCAAGTTTGAAGAAGGACATGTCATAGCGCTCGGGAAACACCGTGGAGGGGAGCTCATCCCATAGCCGAATGGTACGTGGCAAAAAGACCTCTAGAAACGCACTGTGGATTACCGCAGTGTAGTATATGTCGCCAAAGGGAGCTCTCCGCTGCAATCTCAATAATCGAACCTTGCTAGGACGCTGATACGAAGCTGGTTCGAAGCAAGCTCAGAATATGCCATTTTTTTATTATTGTCCCAATTCATGCCTAACAATATCAAGGCTGGTTAATTTTAGAAAGTCTAATTTTTCACAATGAATTTTGTATGGCATGTTTTAGCGTGGAAATGTTTTGTGAAATCTCTCGGGAGTTGTCATCGGGAGTTAGAGTTGTAATAGATCGATGAGGGAAACGTTGCGAGATTGATGTGTTTTATCGCGTACTGTAAAAGAGTTTACAGCTCGTTCAGAAGTATTAAAAGTTGTCGTTTCGTATTTGTTTTATGTTTGATAACGTCGTATTTTATGTAATAATTTCAGAAGTCGGTTCGGGTTTGCTATTTTTCATTATTTTTATTCGAGCAAATTTGCATTTTATGATGATGAATGTTATGTTTCGGTTGTACAAGCGTTTTACTTCTTTTTGTGAATTCACATTGCCTGAGATATAATTCTCTTCTTGAGTCGATCTTTTTTCCTGAAATTGATTAGACACTAAACACATTCTTAATAAAACTTTAAAAGATATATTTAAATTAATTAGTAATTTTATGTTAAAAACGATTTTTTAATAATATACATAACATACAAAATTATATGTATATATGTATATATAACTAACATCTATCTGCCCTAGCTTGCTAGCAGTGCTTCGCTGAATCTACCACCGGGTTGGAATCGCGACCCTTTGCCGAGTTCAACGAGTACGGTTACCGGGGTTAGACCTCTCATCAAAGTACGGCATGTGGCGGGCATGCTTCTGCAAAAATAAGTGTACTTTATACATATAGCCATAACTTTTTTTTATTTTATTTTTATTGCCTAAATGTGTGGACGAGCTCACAGCCCACCTGGTGTTAAGTGGTTACTGGAGCCCATAGACATCTACAACGTAAATGCGCCACACACCTTAAGATATAAGTTCTAAGGTCTCAGCATAGTCACAACCGAAATGCATTACTGCTTCACGGCATAAATAGGCGGGGTGGTGGTACCTACCCGTGCGGACTCATAAGAGGTCCTACCACCAGTAAAAAAGTTCACAGTAGAGTGTGGTCTTGTTTAACTAGATAATAATACTGATCATTTTGAAATTGAATCGGATATGTTTTCTTTATTCACTTTGTGTGAAACGCATTACTGCAGTCCAAATTAATATCTATTTTGTTACTATAACTACATGCTGCTACCGTTAGATATTCAGTTAATGCGTATTAGATCTTCAGACCATCATCGATCACGTAGCAAAAATCTTTGACAGTTTATGTATTAACACTTGACTAAACATATTATTATAATCGTAATACTAGGTACGGCTTCTTGTACGAAATATTAATTGCGTCGATGGGTTGTCGAGGCAATTCGACATAATATTTAGTTTTAAGAGTTGAGAAGATTTTATTCACATTTTATTAAGGTATAAAGATACTCAAGCTTATGGCCTGCATGATGTTGAATGGCATTCGGAGTCCGTATTCGAATGTCCCTGCTCGGCTTGAGATATCAGATGAAATTCTTAGTTGCGTAGACATAAGTAGGATCCGTTCAGTCACAAAAGCATAATTGCTTAGCCGAGGAAGTTGGCAGAACGACAAACTATACAATTGAGACCCCATGTCCCAAGGCGAATGGTGGCATTCGCGTTTTGATGTCAGTTGGCCCCGCCCGGTGACTACTATACACCATCACTGTGAGCTTGGTCACTCATATATACGCCTAATACGCCTTACATTGCTGAGAATAGAAAACACGGCGATTACTATTACTTGTGTTAGGACCTCTTGTGAGTCCGCACCACCCTGCCTATTTATGCCGTGAAGCAGTTATGCGTTTCGGATTGAAGGATGGGGCAGCCGTTGTAACTATACTGAGACCTTAGAACTTACATCTCAAGGTGGGTGGCGCATTTACGTTATAAATGTTTATGGGCTCCAGTAACCACTTAACACCGGGTGGGCTGCGAGCTCGTCCACCCATCCAAGCAATAAAAAAAAGGTAGATAAAGCTAAGAAATAAAACACGTCAGTATAATGTTAACTTTAATAGATGACAACGAATTAGCAGACAGCGCTTAGAGGCTGGGGGTCTCTTCGATATATATCCAGAAAAACTTTTACCTAGTTTAAGTCCTCTGAACATTCTTGTTTACTATCTATAACTCTTTAGCTTGCGTAGTCGCGAAAGCGCATTATGGTAGTTTCCTATAACTCACGATTTTCGAGAATCGTCTTTGTAACAGTTGGCTTAGATCCAACGTTTTCTTTCCAATTCCAATTTAAATTGTCACCGAATGAAAAAGCAATTAAGTTATAAATTTCGTGTCAGTGATAGATTTATCTCTGAGTTTGAGGTCGATTGTTTGTTATTTTCCCAGCAGAAGGTAGCCAAGTTTCAGTTTTATGTTCAAATTTCCAATAATCCATTTTCATGATTTTAAAAAAGTAAAAAAGTGTTTAGTCTTCTTAATGAAATTATTCTTAAAGTCTGGACTTCGTACACGTAAAAAATTGTTGTTAAAACTGTTGTTAAGACCGAAGTGAACTTGAAGAAAATTTTATAGTAATCCTTATAATTTTTTTTTTTGTTAACGCTGGGGAATCCATTTACGGATACCCGGTCCGGGGGGGTAACGAACCGGGTTATGTCGGACTCCGGTGCCTCCTGAGAGGAAGAGGGGGACGAGAAGGTCCTCCACCTCCCCGAATTCCTCGCAAGAGACTACCCCTTGAAAAAGGCGCGCGAAGCACTTGCCCCGCAGAACGACTACCAACTAAACCCCATCGAGCTCCACCACACCGGCTACACCAGACCTACGGTACCGCAGTGCGCGCCGAAAGTCCGCCTTCGCCGGTACCCGTCCTGATGATAAGACGGGATTTCATCTCCGGGAAAATCCCGAAGGACGTCATTTCGGGAGATACACCGTGAGCGGCGCACAGGAGCCACCTTGCACCGCCCCACCACCGGACCGACAGTCGAGTACCGGGCGCCCCCGCACCCGCCACCTGATAGTCCCTACGGGGGCTGAGCGGGAGCTTCACGCCCGCGCCGGCCAACCCGCCTTCTGCGCTGAGGTGCTGAAGAGGGATCCCACTCCCTTTCACGCTCCTCAGCCTCACGGGACGCCATTACCAGGTCACAAAACCTGGCCATGGCCTCCCACGAGCCCTGATCCTCTAACATGCGGGCGACGACAGCCCGCAGGGAGAGGTTTCTCCCCAGCACCGCGACGAGATCTCGCCGCGAGTGCTCCCAACGCGGGCACGTTTCGAGCGCGTGCTGCGCGTCATCGTGGCTCTCTCCTGCAGACCTTCCACAGGCACCTCCCGAAACAGCCATGTCCCGAGAGGACCTGCGCAAGGTGAAAGGAGAGTACACCGTGACGCCGATCCGACCATGCCTCCAGCTAGGGCACCAGGGCCTCGAGGGTGCGCCGGCGGGTGGCCGAAGTTTGGCCAAGTTCCTTCAGCAATCGCTCTCTCCACTTAGCGTATGCTACATGACGCGCAGCACGCTTCCACCGACCGACAGCCGACGGGCCGGGCGACCGTCCCCGACTCGAGGCCTGCGCCTTACGCCGATATACCGCAGCAATCCTTATAATACCTAAACTACAAGCTCTAAATTTTTAACGACTTAAATCAGTTTACTTTAATTTGATTATTTCATGGAATTGGTATGTTTGGAGGAAACAGCAACTCTAAACTGAGACAAATTGACTTAAATACATCAAAGTGTTCACTCAAAGATGTGGAATTAATTTTGAGGTTGATTCATACGGCAATAAGGAACATTGGCTATGAATTATACAAACCGTAGCCACTGTAGATGTTCACAAATAGCTAGAAATTCTTCATCGAATATTGGCTTGATTGAGATACAGATCTTTATTGAGGACGCTAAAATATTACTTGAAAGAAATATTGCATATTAGAATTACGTCATGTAATTTTCAATACTAACTAATGCTTTTACGAGTTTAATACGAGCATATGAAATTTTATATAAGACGAATTGTTACTGAATGTTCTAATACACAATTAGGAACTGTGACAGAATTTTTTTTTTTTTTTAAAAACACGCTTATAGAAAATAAACTATAAAATGGAAAATAAATAAGAGTTTAAAAAACACGCTTTTAAAGAAAATCCAACAAAAAAATTGAAAATAATTAATACAATTAAAATTAAATAACGCGCGTTATTCACAATTATATGCGTTTGGCGCCTGGCTTCATTCGCGTTACATTGCTGGTTCACATAATATGATCACGAAAACGACAAATTGCTGCCATTTTGTATTTATTTATTTTTTAATAAAGTACATTTTGAATAAGGATTTTTGTCTGTTACGCCAGATTAGTAATTTTACATCGTTTCAGTAACAAATTTAAAAAAAAAGTTTCTTTTTTTATTGCTTATATGGATGGACGAGCTCACAGCCCACCTGGTGTTAAGTGGTTACTGGAGCCCATAGACATCTACAACGTAAATGCGCCACCCACCTCGAGATATAAGTTCTAAGATCTCAGTATAGCTACAACGGCTGCCCTACCTTTCAGATCGAAACGCATTACTGCTTCACGGCAGAAATGGGCAGGGTGGTGGTACCTAACCGCGCGGACTCACAAGGTCCTACCACCAGTAGCTTTCATTTACAATATAAAATTGACGCACCTTGTTCATCACGTCTATGTATTGGGCTTGTAGAATTTCATTTCAGAACTATGTACATACCTAAAGAACACATGCATAGATATAGATTATTTCAAAAGAAACTTCGAAATGGCTGATATTAAATGAAAATGGAAAAATATTTTTATAATGAAACCGTCTTTTTGGAGTTGATTACTTAATACTTTAAAATCAGACTTTGACGAACCAATGCTAATAAATCCAATTCTTCGGACGAAATTTACATTAATAGTTAAATTAGAATAAATGTGCGTAGTGGAGAGACACTAGTTAAAATATATTAATGTCGAACTCTTTGAGAATTGGCACCCTCTTATCTATTTATAGAGTGTACGAAAGCACGGCTATAACAGTCTAGTGGTTATCGATTAAAGGTTAAGCTTACGCAACAGGTAAAAGCTTTTTTTAATAAGCCAACACTGCAATTTTGATCGAGATTTCGACTTTACATATCGAGATGGGCTTTGATAGTCACGTTGCGGTGTTTACAGGTACCGATATACTAAGTCCAGGCAGGTAGAGAGAGATAGAAAGAGAGATAATATCTGCTCATATACAAAAAAAAAGTTCAATCAATCAACGTAGCGTCATAATAAAAATAAGAATTAAAACCTTTGATCCGTTAAGCGTAGTGTACAGACTGAATAAAACATACGAGACCTATAGGAACATCTGTCCAAACTATAGATCATTATTCATGCTTACTGCTATCATATGTTTCCGTTTTTCTCTTTTATGTTAGGCAACAAGAAGTCGAGGTTTTTGCGATGTGATTTTTGTTGATTTTATATACTTAAGAAAATACATTACGGTTTTGTTTTTGTTTTGTAGCTATTGCCGTTTTATTACTGTAATTAATTTATGAATTTAAACTTATTTGAATTTCGACAATTGAGTGAAAAATAGAAAGAAATTAAAAAAAACGTAGATCATTTTAATATTCTTTAAAGTACTTGATGTGTTAATCTATTCTTAAGGTAAAGAACGAACTTTAATAAGTGAGCACGAATACGTATCAGCATTTTGTTATGTCGCGAAGGAATGAGACGTCCCGTTTTGAAGGGCACGTCACCCGTTAATACAACACAATTCAACACAATCGAAACTTCAACCTCAAACCTTACGGCGGAATTCACGTTGTTGTAATATTGGGTTCCAGTGTCTATATAGCAAAATCGTCTACCTATATAGACCAGAATAAGATAGGGGTTATGCTCCCTCGCGAGAGCATGGAACGGGTCACCGTCCTCGCCGAACCTTGCGACGAAGAGCTCGACTAGTAAATTAATCCATAGACAGCCCACTGAGTTTCTCGCCGAATCTTCTCAGTGGGTCGCGTTTCCGATCCGGTGGTAGATTCTGGGAAGCACTGCCCTAGCAAGAGCTAGTGTTAGCAACACTCCGGTTTGAGCCCCGTGAGCTCACCTACACGTCAAGGAGAAGCTGAAATAGCCTCTCAAGGCTATCGGCACAGGCAGGAAAATAAAGAGGCGAGCCCCATTACCCGGGCATAGACCAAAAAATAATCTAAAAAATAATACCAACTTTACGTTCTATCATGATTACTAAATTAGAGCCAAGATATGAAAGAAAAACATATCTGTATAAAAAGCGAAAAATGTAGATATTAAGCGCTTAAACGGAATTAAATAATTGTACTTAAAATTCATTCCGATAATCTTAGTAATTTAGAAACCTTATAGGCTATTGGTTTTTTGAATCATCATTACTATTTAGATAAATAGATAAAACAGTTTTCGCATATCACGTACATCGCGTAGTCCACTTTGATAAGGGACTAAGAAAACAGCAAGCTAACAAAATCTAGATAACAGTATTAATTATTCATGTAAAATAAATAAAAAATTGAATCGACAAAGTATTGGTAAGTACGAATTACTTCCACTTAACATACATGTAACCAATATCATCATTATCTTACGAGTAAATTACCATAGAGATGAGATAACGAGTAACATGAATTCTAGTTTTATTGGTATCGCCCTGTAAAACGATCGCGATTGGCAATTTATTTTAGTTATTCCCAAACTTTAGTTGATACGGCTGCTCCGAAAGAGTTATTGAATAACGTTGTGTGAATAGTTGAGAACGACTGTAATGAAGGCGTTTTAGATGTTTTGAGTGATGTGGCGACTAGCAAGGCGTCGCTCCGATACGTTTATGGCGATTTACGGCAGTGCGAAGTGAAACATCGACAGAGTAATACGTGCCCGCCCTCGCGACACGCTTTTCCGATTTCCTAAACTCGTGTTCAGTTAAAATCTACCCCCGCTTCATGCTTCATCTATGAAATGTGGACAATGGAATTTGCTTCGTTTTACTTTCGGTAAGCTACGTCGTTATAAATAATATATTTTTAGCTTTACAATTAACAGAAAAAAACCGAATGTTTTAAGGAAAATTTAATCGAAACGAGTTTCTTAAAAAAAATGCAAAAAACCGTATAATAGAATCATCTCTGATGTTAACCTATTTTATCTAGTTCTTATTGTTGTAATATGATGTAATTATCAAATCCGGATATAGTTGGGTCAGGTCATTGTCAAATAGGGTGTAGGGGCGGTGATCCTCCATACAATACCGAAGGGTTTAATAATATTTGGGCTTACAACACTAAAAATAGTATTTTGGAAACAAAATATTTCGAATGACCACTCACGCAGATATTCTTAAGCAGTTAAGATGATGTGGTTTTTAAACTAATGATTTTATTCTTTACATTTTTTTTTTAAATAATAAACATTAGTTTTAATTTTCATCAAGCAAATCAGTTAAAATGCGCGTGAATGTCTCTAAATCCCCTTTGATGTTTGATTAGAAACATAAATCCTGATAAGCGATAAGAACGCATAAAATGTGAAATTCGGTTGTTTGAATTTGGATATTTCCAAAACTGAGCAGTACAAATATTGTTCTACGTTTTCTGTTGAACCGTATAATATACCCGCTGTTTGCCACGTGTGATTTAACAACTCATCATTCGGTCTCGTCGGCGTTTTTTTATTAGCAGAAGACATTCTCTTATAAATTAATTTATTATTTAATCTATGGCTTATCCAGCGGATGGGATGGCTGCAGCATTTTATTTCACAAAAACAGACATGATAAAATTTTATGCATGTTTTATTTATTTATTATTGTTATTATGTATTCGATTTTTTCAACTACTTGCTGACAAGTTCTTGCTTGCTGGATATAAAGAAATCATCAAAGTCCACAGATAACACAAATGGTCCTGTCACATTGACGCGTGAGGTCAAAGTCTCAATGGCAAAAGAATATCGGTTGATCTACCCGTCAAACCGGAACACGCGGTTACTTCAAGGCACAAACACCTTTGCATAGATTACACTTATATTATATACACTTATACACACATACTTATATATATACACTTAATATTTAAGAGAACTTTTTTATCGACCGATTGGTCAAAAACAAGAAACGGGTCCATAGCAAAATCCATCATTAATCAGACAGTAAATACGTACATACACTAAAAGGACTGTTATTCAATAAATCATGCACAATAAAAAAACTCGAATATAAAAAATATGCTTAGAAACCAGTCAGACAAATGCAAAAGCTTACAAATTTTAGATTTAGAATTAACAACGCATTTTCGGTAACTAACATAAAAGGTAGAAAAGAAAACCCATCGCGCCAAATTTTAAATAGTATTTATTTCCATTATAAACAGTATAGGACACAGTAAATAATAGTGGTATAGTATAATTACTACATATTATAAACACTATTACTAATAATGACTATTACTTAATCGCAATATACTATTTGGCTTCGGTCAAAAATTTCCATTGTCTGTCTTTTGCCACTCTTCTTCGGATGGGTTTTGGTGTTATACTAATACCAGTTTTCACGCTAAATTATTTTTACAATCTTTATCCCAAGACTACTTCAAGTACCGAATTGTGTCATCCGTTAATCGTATAGTTATCCTTTGATAAAACTCTTAGATGTGCCGCATCAAACGATGCGACTATGCGATTATGTTTATATCTCGTAGGTGAGTACAATTATTTTCAATTTTACAATTATTCAATTATTCAATATTACAATTATTTAGAAAATTCGTATCGAATAGGTGTTCATGAATGTTTTGTATCTGAAAATATTTAGTGGTATTCAGGTTGCTATGTCTATGGGCTCCCCTGTCCACTAATCACTAAATGATCTAAACAAAATAAATAAAAACATTACGTAATTACTTTGCCCCTCTTGTCACACATCAAATACAACCTGGTGATCTTCACTGGGCAACATAACTAATCGACAATAATAATAAAAAATATTAACGAAAAAAAAAACCGGCTTCAATAAATTATAATTAGAAAATCATGAATGTGGTCGAAGTCACTTATATAAGACATTATTAAGGATAACTCAAAAACGATTCGTCAGAACTTGATATTTAGAGGCGATCATATGAGTAGTACAGTCGAAGTACATACCAGTACATAGTACAGTCGCATTGAGAATGCTCTCGTTTATTTGAAGTCGCTTCAAAGTGTATATTTGCTATTGCTATCGCCATCAACAGATCTCGCCATCAACAGATACAAAACTAAAATCATGGTCGTTGATCGCACAAAAAAGTTGAAGCTTAGTGGAGCATTAAACCTTGAGCTTGTTGACAGCTTTATTTACCTAGGCTCCAACGTTAACAATACCGGATCCAGCGAACCTGAGATACGACGGCGTATCGGAATGGCAAAGGGAGCCATGACTTACTGGTGGTAGGACCTCTTGTGAGTCCGCGCGGGTAGGTACCACCGCCCTGCCTATTTCTGTCGTGAAGCAGTAATGCGTTTCGGTTTGAAGGGTAGAGCAGCCGTTGTAAGTATACTGAGATCTTAGAACTTATATCTTAAGGTGGGTGGCGCATTTACGTTGTAGATTTACTTATTTATTTATTTATTTATTTATTTAATTAGTCTACTTACAAATTAACAGTATAAACCAAAACATTTGTAAGGTATTAATAATTAGCTTAAGTAATTTCTAACAACAACAATAAATCGCTGCAAACCATCATGGAATATATCCATTTCCGGAGCATAGGCTAGCAAGCCATTGAGTAACGAGACAGCACGATGCGTCGGGGAGTTAGCGGTTAGTTAGTTAGTTAGATGTCCATGGGCTCCAGTAACCACTTAACACCAGGTGGGCTGTGAGCTCGTCTACCGACCTAAGCAATAAAAAATAAAAACCCCGCCCAGTAAAATCTGGCAAGACCGTAATATTCGCAGAAAACAAAGATAAAACTGGTGCTCACTCTGGTCTTTTCCATTTTCTATATGGAGTGGAGACCTGGACCCTTAAAGCGGCTGATCGCAAACGCGTGGGTGCTTTTGGTTGTCAATGTGGTGCTGGAGAAGAATGCTCCGGATACCTTGGGCAGCGAAGAGAACCAATGTATCTATATTAGACCAACTGCGGATCAAGATAAGACTATCTACACTCTGCCTTCGCCGCGCACTCGAGTACTCGGGTCATATTGCTCGGAAAACACTCGATAGCAGTCCGACAAGGTGTTTCGATAAAATCCGCACTACACTAGAGATCCCGTTCCACGAAGCCCTTCATGCGGCCAATGATCGGAGAAGCTGGAGGAGAAGTCAAGTCCTGTCGAAATATGATGGTCACGACCCTCAGCAAGAAACGATGCGACGAGGAGAAAGTATTTATAGAGGTTGAGTATTTATATAACAAACGCTGAAATCGCGTGGCACTTATTAAAATAAAAAAGAGAAAGAACGAAACGAAAAGACTTATTTGAAAATTATAAAATTTCATTGCATTTCATTGCATATAAGACTTTTTGTCTGTTATCATAAACGTTCTCAAATTGAAAAAGATGAATGATTTTATCTATTTCCCAAAAATGTTATAGGCTCTTTTACATAGTTCCACACCATGACCTACGACTTATACCGCATAGTCAATCAGTTGTCATTGAAAGTCAACATTATTTCTTTTTTATTTTATTACTTTTTCTTATTTCTTTAATTTTTGCTAAATTGTTGATCCACTATCCACGTTTTACTGTCGCTTTCAATGTCTGGTCAGTTATATTTGTGTCGTACTGAAATACAAACGGCATTTTCATCATGAAATATGGATATACCATGGAATAAATCATTAGAAAACGTAATAGTGGGTGCGCGTGTAGGCGCTAAATACTTTGGCTATTTTTGAATCATTTCTTTATATTAGAAAAAAATAAGTTATTTCATGCTGAGAAAATACAATGTACTTTGACCGAACTAGCGGTCCACTAGTAGCTCCCACACATAGACAGACATTTGATGAATGCAAACCATACAACAATAGTTTCAAGGCCCCATTTGCGTAATGACTAATTTAATGTATAAATTAAATATTCTCCGACGCGCCATCACAATAAACTTTAGAACCTTCGAACTAATGATTTTATCATGTGTAATAACCTAAATCCCGCTCATCTCATACTATATATTATTTAAATAAATAATTGTTTGAAGAAGCACATGTCATAAAGTTCAGGAAATACCTTGAATAGGAGTTCATACATAAGCCAGATGGTGCATGCTAAAATAATCTCTGAAAACGTACTATGAATGAAGGCACTAGGTCTTGATATTATGAATAAACTCTGTACCGGTGCGGTCGTGAAAGGAGATAACGGGATGACGGGATTCTGGAGCAATTCTTTATAGCACTAGTCGTGGAACATACGGTTTGAACATAAAAGCGTTTTTGTTAAAATGTAAAACAGACTGAGTATACTGATCATTCGCTTCAGAGGTTTTCTGCAAAAATAATTTAATATAGTTAAACATGAAGGCGCGGCAGTCTCCTCTTTGTATTAAAAAATAATTTTATATGTTCTTTTTGCAGAGTTCGTGTAATTAAGGCTATGTTGAGAGCTCAGATGGCGGCAATTTTAATTTAGCTCTTAAAAGCGAAACCCTGTTTTAAAGTATGTTTCGTGAGGCGTTATTCAAAGTTCTCGATATTTTTTTGCGTTATGAAAATTTAAACCTATTTGTTTTAAACGACAACATTACTATGCTAATTACAAAACGCTATAAATGAAAAATACGTGACGTGAAACGCGTTTTATGTATGTTGAGGTTATAAGTCATAAAACGGATTTACGATGACCTCTGTTTTAAAAGCAAAAAAAAACTGATCTCCTGACGGTTTGTTTTTGTATTGAAATCTAGTGTACTACAATAGATTGCTTTTATAAACACAAAATAGTGAAACATTCATGGCCCCGTTGCACTTGTAGATATAGACTGGGACAAGGTATAAATTTTTTAAGTAATCATACAGAATGAATGATGAAGTGAATCTTTGTTCACTTTAACATAAAGATCAACACCATCTGGACACATGGTACACTTTTTTCTGGTTTCCGGTGCTGGTAACATAGCAAAATATTCTAACCTGAGGCCGTTGAATGTATGGCGATTATTGTCATTATTATTTATTAGGTGTGTGATTTTCGCGCTATAAAAAGATATAGCTATCCAGTACCAGCCGATTTGAGGAACTGTCGATTCGTAAATCACGAACCAGCGATCACATTGTCGCATTTATATTTACTATAATATACGCACATTGCTCACATCATGTCATTTACTTTAATATAATATGATAAAAAATATCTTATGTGTTAATCCAGGTTATAAACTATAATACGTTTATACGAAAATTTATTTATTCAGCCTTTCCGATTCACAAACATTCAAACATACAACATTTCACATTTATAATGTTAGTATAGATAACTAGAGATGCTAAGTTATGAGCAGATAGACTTTCAGATGTTGCACTGGTTTATATTACCATCCTAGCAAATGCTGCCGCTATGCAAGCTCGTGTTTGGTTCTAAAGCTTAAAATAAAACATAAATACACTCCTGCTAATAGTTATTTTCTATCCAAAAATACCCGAAAGCTTCGCTTGAGTCAGGCATTCCTTCACGTAATCTATATCATATATGTGTACACAGTACATACCTATATTACTAAAACATTTCCAATTTTCCATTTAGTTTCATTTCGACTAAAAAATTCCTTAAAAATTAAAAGTTCTATTTAAGGCATTCGTTATCTCGATATACGTAGGTGTTGACATTTTTTCAAATATCTAAATGATCCTATTTGCTCGAGCATGCAAATAAGGTAATGGCTGTAATAATTTTCAGCTTTACGATGTTTTTTGTCCAATATTTTGTTCTAAAAAGAATATAATTGAAACCTCTTGAGCATCAAAAGCAAAATGTAAAGTCAAAACCTTTACATTTTGCTTTTAATTAGCTTAGCAATTAAAAAGAGTGTTATAACTACCTGCAATTTATTCCCCCCGGTGAAGGTCATGGGGCGACCTGAGAAGGTTGAGACTGCGCGGCGCGCTACCAAAGAACTCTAGCGCCGTGCCAAGGAGAAATACAAGTATCGTGAACAGGGCAAGCGGTTGGACTTTTTTTTTTTCGGGCCGGGGGCCGAACCTCCTACGAGGTAGGGGGCGCGCGGGGTATATGGGACTCGACGGGAGCAGACCGCGGGCCCAAGGAATTTTACGGCCCACCCACTAAACGACTCCCCTGCACTTTTACACCCGACGTCCGATCTCCGTCCGGGGTCAAAATCCGGTCAGAGTAGGGGTTTGCCCGCGGTCAACACTACAACCAGATACGCGGCGCCACCCCGAGAACGCATGACCGACGGGTCGTCAGGGGATAATCGACGACCAACGACGTCGGTCTCCGCGGTAACCGGTTGGGCGGCCCGACGGGCTGTCGTACCTAGATGGCCGACGTTTCAGAGCCTTCGATTCGCCTCGAGGGCTTCGTTGGCCGAGTGTCCTTGGGATGAGCTGCGCTGTCTGGTTGAAGCGTTGAGCGCGGTAACCCCCTTACCTCATTCGGGTCCTGACCTCGGAGGGAATCGAACGCTGGGGCGAAGAGTGCAGTTTAAAAGTTGTCGTGGCCAAACAGCAAAATTATGTAAACTCGAAGTAATCAAATCAAGACAATTACTAAAACACTTTTAAGTCGTCGTGGCCTAAAGGATAAGACGTCCGGTGCATACGTGTTGAGCGATGCACCGGTGTTCGAATCTCAGGCGGGAACCAATTTTTCTAATGAAATACGTACTCAATGAATGTTCACGATTGACTTCCACGGTGAAGGAATAACTCAAGGTGGGTGGCGCATTTACGTTGTAGATGTCTATGAGCTCCAGTAACCACTTAACACCAGGTCGGCTGTGAGCTCGTCCGCCCATCTATGCAATAAAATAAAATAAAAAGTCGCGGACCAGTGACCCGGATATGTGACCCTGCTCGCGCGCCTAGGTGTGAGGACTTCGTAGGAGGTTCGGCAACCAAGCCGAAAAAAAAGGATGAAATTTATCACTGAAAGCAATTACAATATAATCATGTAACCAGGTAATGTACATGTTAGAGAGAAGTTATTAGTACAAAGTTCTCAGTGCTAATTTTATTTATTAAATAGATCGTAAACAAGAAAAAACGGTCGGTGCAGTTGCCGATTGTTTTGGGTGTAATTTATCGTTGTGATCGTAATTGTTTCTAAAAGGGCAATCTATAGTAACACTAATTGGCCCACCAAATTTTAAGCTTGTTAATTTTCTCGATGATTCCCAAAGTTAATCTCACAATTTTCCGATCCAGTTATTAAGTCGGTCTTGGTGAACTTGTGCAAAACGTGGAAGGTAACCAAATAGATCACGCAGCCGATTCAAGTTTTCATCCACCGCTACTTGCGGCAATCATTAGGCCATTTTCTGCCCTAAGAAGTCTTCTAACGAACGCCTGTGGAAGACGTGCTGGGAATTGTTAATTGACTCCCGGGGGAAACAGAAAGTACGCTATCCCAGACAGACCTGGTGGCGCATTGTGACAGAGGAAACGAAGACAATCGGGCTAACCGATCGCGGTGACGAAATACTGTTGAAGCTCTCTGCACCACCTGAGGACCTTTGAACCTTAAACAACAAGAAATTTTCGCATGTCAAGTTAAACAGCAAACGCAATGTATGAGATTATATGTTGACAATAGTTTTGTATCAGTTCATGATTGATCTTTAGACCGTGCTATGTTTTGGCCTCCGACCGTTTTGGCCTCAAATGACGTCACACATCCACATATCACACGAAGGTTTTTTTTTTATTGCTTAGATGGGTGGACGAGCTCACAGCTCACCTGGTGTTAAGCGTTTACTGGAGCCCATAGACATCTACAACGTAAATGCGCCACCCACCTTGAGATAAGTTCTAAGGTCTCAGTATAGTTACAACGGCTGCCCCACCCTTCAAGCCGAAACGCATTACTGCTTCACGGCAGAAATAGGTAGGGTGGTGGTACCTACCCGCGCGGACTCACAAGAGGTCCTACCACCAGTTGTCCTACCTATCTGTCCTGTCCAGTGGTCCTACCACAGCTTGCGCTACAGTTTTAGTAAATAATAGCTACTCAACTCCTTTTGTATTATTTAACGGCTGCTCCAGGCTGTGACTGAAATTTGCGCTAGAAATAGACAAGAACACACACACACACACATCCTGGGGAACATACTGAACTCCCCACCACAAGTGGAGTTAGCCCATTTCTTTTCCTAGTTTCCTATTTTAGTCATTTCGTAGTTTAGTAGAGCCTTCCACTAAATATCAATTTAAACGAGTCTTAAAAAGTCTATAGCGATCACAAACATCAAGTGGACTGTGAGCTCGACTGCCTTCGACGATAATGAAAGTAAAGCCTTATAAATACGGGAACCAATTCGATTTAAGCTGTTTATTTACTTGGTTTGTTCGTGGCTTATGTATAATCACTTTAAATGAATCAAAATACAATTTGTGTAAATGATGTCGGGCACAGACAAATAAGTAAAGAGATAGTGATATGTGGTGAACAACTTCTATGGTTCAGAAATAGGCTGATAAAAGTAACAAAAAAACTTGGCATGTATTATTCGATTATTTTTTTTTTCTTTTTTATTGCTTAGGTGAGTGGACGAGTTCACAGCCCACCTGGTGTTGAGTGGTTACTGGAGCCCATAGACATCTACGACGTAAATGCGCCACCCACCTTAAGATATAAGTTCTAAGGTCTCAGTATAGTTACAACGGCTACCCCACCCTTCAAACCGAAACCCATTACTGCTTCACGGCAGAAATAGGCGGGGTGGTGGTACCTACCCGTGCGGACTCACAAGATGTCCTACCACCAGTAATTACGCAAATTATAATTTTGCGGGTTTGATTTTTATTACACGATGTTATTCCTTCACCTTGGAAGTCAATCGTGAACACTTGTTGAGTACGTATTTCATTAGAAAAATTGGTACCCACCTGCGGGATTCGAACACCGTTGCATCGCTCGATACGAATGCACCGGACGTCTTATCCTTTAGGCCACGACGACTCAAAAATTACTGTTAAGTTGCCACTTTCCTAACATTTAAGATGCTGTACCACAACGAAATTAATCTAATATTGTGCTCTACACAATAATAAAATATGGTATTTCCCTCGTCAACTCGTGTTCATAAGTCACTTATCACTTTCTAAGCTCTTACGTATATCTACACAGCATAATTCATCACATTCCATTCTTCAAACGGTTTCTATTTCTATAGTCTTTTATTATTAGCTACTAGTGAAATCCGGCCACGCTTTACTGTGACTATCTCTGAATAAACGAAACACAAACATTTATTGAATCTACTCGCATGCCCCCTATTTTATCTTGATGTTACTATGCCATTTCTAAATAGGTAACAATATGTAGTGTTAGAAAAATGGAATAGAATCGCAGGTATTAATTATTACACTGGCATATTTTAGGAAATCTGGTTCGAAATTTGAGGAAGGAGAATTAGTTTTTGAAGTTATTATAATTGTGGGTTTGCGATACCCAATGATATAGCTGCGGACCTGGCATATCCGACTTCTACATATCAGTCACGGTAACCATTTACGATCACGTAGATTTGTCGTTGTTAGTATGTAGTTTGCTATTATCGACAACGAACAAATAAAATTAAAAGGTCTCTCGAATAAAAGTGAAAGAAAGAAGTTTCAATACAAAAATCGCATGCTGTAATAACAAGCCTTAACTGAAAAGTAAATATGTTTTTATGTCTCAGTATTTATGGCAAGACTAGTTTTTTTTTTTTTTTGTTATCCTAGTCAACCTGGTCAACATTATTGTATGTTCCTGGATACGCCATTTTCAAGGTGAACTCATTAAGATGGTGAAAATTAAATTAAAAGAATTCTTTACATAAATACCGATTGAACTAATATAAACATTAAAAAAAAATGAAAGGAAGAAAACTCGCTTTGATACCGTAGATGAACAAATAGGTCAGATTTCTGTTTGTCTTTATTATGTATTATTCCTCCTTTCCATTCGTTATTATGTAGTAAGTTTAAGTTTGTAGCCTTATTATTATTATATTATAATTTCCAGCTACAACATTTTTATCATTAGGTTTTTTTTTTTTTTTTTTTTTTTATTGCCCTTGTAGGCAGACGAGCATACGGCCCACCTGATGGTGAGTGGTTACCGTCGCCCATGGACTTCAGCAATGCCAGGGGCAGAGCCAAGCCGCTGCCTACCAAATCACCTCGAACACGAATCACCTCCGAGGGCGCATCTAGTACGAATTTGTCTGTGTTATAGACTTTAATCTCTAATACGAGATATTAAATAAAAAAGCATTCAAAAATATGCCTAATAGTGTTGCTTGTAATTAAACCCAGAGACAACAAAAAATCGTGACCGAACTATTTGCCCCATTGGACCATGTAATTACGATGCTATTTTCGGATTAACGTACCGTGCCTACTAGGCTATGAAAATGTTATCTATTAGCCGGGAGCAACTGGGCGTTGCTACTAATACGACGTTCGATAATTCTTAGTGTTGCTTTTAGTGAAAAAAAAAAACAATCTATTGAAGTTAGAGTAAAATAAAAAGTATGATTTTATAAAACTGAACATGATTACATACCATTTAAATATATTCCTATGCCTTCCTGTAAGATTTCCTTATAAATAGGTACGTAAATGTACTTGTTTTATATTTTTATTTTATTGCGACAAAATAATTATAGTACAAATTCAGTATACGACCGCCAACATGATGCTAACTAAGTATATCAATCAATATTCTCAGCGATCACACAATACCAGAATTTAAATAGATCTTATAATTCTCTTTTAATGATTTTACTGCCTTCGAAGGCAGTAAAACCAGGTAGTCAGCGGCTTGGCTCTGCCCCTGGCATTGCTGAAGTACATGGGCGACGGTAACCACTCACCATCAGGTGGGCCGTATGCTCGTCTGCCTACAAGGGCAATAAAAAAAAACATGACTGAAGAAAAAGGTTTACCTGATGACGATTGGCATTCGTCGCTCATGGGTAGGTAAGTACAGGCAAGCCGCTGCCTGTCAATTTCGGTAAATCTAAATGAGCGTAATGGTTACAGAAAGTACGGATGAACTTTGCTTGCGGTGGTGTGTAGTGTGGGATCATAAATCAGATACGACGGTCAAGTACTGTAAAAAACACAAAATACTAATCTCTCCGTAAATAAAGGCTCCAAACGATTTACGACAATCTTTGATCAATCTACGAATCAATGATTAAGATGATTGACAATCTGAACAGCTTTTTTCTATATTAGCTACATTAACAATATATATTAACCGTATATGCATCAAAAACATGTTTATTCTGTTCATCGCAAAAACACGAATTGTCAAACAAAACAAACAGCCCTTATGTAAATTGAGGAAATAATATTACAATAAAAAATTAGTTTATTGTGAATCTATACTAATATAGGTATATAACTAGTCAGGTCATAAGTATTGTCACACAGTAAAAACTTTTCTTTTAGAATGCTGGCCACAAAAAAGTTTATTGAATTCGAATTTCGAATTGTTCATGAAAATAAAAATGTATACTTTTAGAATTTTACTCATTTTTAAATATGGAGTGGACGCTTAAAGAAGACCGTGTTGCAGTTATTGCGTTGCATCGTTGCGGTTACGCGCCAATTCAAATTTTTAACATACTGAAAAATTTGAATATAACCAAAAGATTTCTTTTATCGTACCATCAAACGATACAATGAAGACTCTAGTGTAGATGACAGGCCAAGAAGTAGTCGCCCTCGGTCTGTTAGGACCCCAGCAGTGATAAAAGCTGTGAAGGCGCGAATTCAAAGAAATCCCAAACGTAAGCAGAAACTGTTAGCCCTTCAGATGGGGTTAAGCAGAACCACGGTGAAAAGGGTGTTAAATGAAGACTTCTTCTTCGTCTTCGATATACCCGAAGCCCTACTTCGGGTATATCGAAGAAAAACAGGACATCGTTTGAATGCTCGTCTAATGGACCTGAGACTGAAGAGATGCCGCGCTTTGTTGAAGCGGTACGCGGGAAAAAAATATCGGGAAATTCTTTTTTCGGATGAAAAATTTTTTACCGTAGAAGAGAGCTACAACAAACAAAATGATAAGGTGTACGCACACAGTAGTGAAGAAGCGAGCAACCGTATTCCGCGTGTCCAACGAGTTCATTTTCCATCTTCGCTCATGGTATGGTTGGGAGTTTCTTTTTGGGGCTTAACAGAAGTACATTTTTGTGAGAAAGGTGTAAAAACGAATGCAGTTGTGTATCAAAATACAGTCCTGACGAACCTTCTGGAACCTGTTTCTACCATGTTCAATAACAGGCACTGGGTATTCCAACAAGATTCGGCGCCAGCTCATAGAGCGAAGAGCACACAAGACTGGCTGGCGGCGCGTGAAATCGACTTCATCCGGCACGAAGACTGGCCCTCCTCCAGTCCAGATTTGAATCCGTTAGATTACAAGATATGGCAACACTTGGAGGAAAAGGCGTGCTCAAAGTTTCATCCCAATTTGGAGTCACTCAAGACATCCTTGATTAAGGCAGCCGCCGATATTGACATGGACCTCGTTCGTGCTGCGATAGACGACTGGCCGCGCAGATTGAAGGCCTGTATTCAAAATCACGGAGGTCGTTTTGAATAAACTTTAGTGTCATAAGAATTTATGTTTTGTTAAGTTCATTTTGGTATATGAATGGTTAAATAATGAATAAACTTGTTTCAATTATTTTACATTAAACATGTGACAGAATTTATGACTTGACTAGGTATAAACTACAGTGGTTTTTACGGATGTTTCGTTATAACTACTGAACTATGCATCCGATTGACTTGAAACTTGGTATCCATGTGGAAAATACGTGTACTTAATGGATAGGCTAATATTTATATGAGCGTTGGGCTCCCTACACTAGTTGCGGGGGCGTTAATGATGAGAATCTGTGTGGGGGTGAGAAATAATAATGTTAATTTTAAATGCCCAGCGAAGCGGACGGGTACAGCTAGTTATAGATAAAATTAGAAACTAAATTAGGAACTATAAGCAGGTAGTGTCCTTCTAAACGTATCCTACTGATCGTTCAGAGTCAAAGTTAAATGTGTCATCAGATCTTGACCAAATTGAAATGGGTCCACCCTGAAGGCACGACCTTTATACATAGCAATCTCTTCTTTGAAGTGACTGAATAAAAGGCAGCTTCTAAAACCAGACAGTTTCATTACAGAGAGTCGGTTCATTTTATATTAAAGCAGTAGGTATACAAAGCACAAGCAATTAGTACTTTTGAATCGATTGCGAGATATTTAAAGTCGTTCGTATTATAAAGAGTTGGGAAATTGGAATTAGTTTGTGTTTGGAGAGGGCACTCGATATTATCAGTTCCAATAAATCACCATTGAACTTATCTGTTTCAATTTCGTAATGAAGTTTCGACGTTTGTTTTGTGGACAACGTAGCGAAGGTTTCTTCGCAATTGTTAAAATGAAAATACAAAATGCTATTATAAATAATGTAAACAGCTTTTTTAACAAAATATCCTTGAATTCCACTTTGCTTTAAATTCGTTTTTGTAGAGTGCAATGCAGAAAAATCTGATGATTCGTTTATGATTTTTAACCTATTATTTATGTAGTTACATTTCGTTTTTAAGAACATGGTATAATAGAAAATATCGGAACAGATAAGATTAAACCATTAAAAACTTTTGTTTAAAAATACTCAAATGCTTTTTTTAGTAGTGGTAAACAAAACGTTTCGATGAGTCCACGTTTTTTGTGTACACTACTTTAAAAGGCGCCGTCAATACGTAGATTGATGGACATATTTACTTTCCTTACTCGTCACTGCTATTGGCCATGATTTAGATGGATGGCTATACTTTGTGGAAACGGACAGGACGACGAGGATAACAAAATTAGGTCACCGTTTATTAAAAGTCAAAATGACGTTCTAATTTTCAAATTGAGCTACGATCTCAAGAACTACGAAATTACAAGAAAGGAAAGAAAGTGGGATTTTATTTGGAAATTTTTTAGTTTTCCTTTAGGCGTAAATGTCTAAAAATTTTAAGTAGATAAACCGGTATTAAATGGTCAATAAACACAGATAGCAGTTGATTGTAGATAATGAGATAGTTTTGTTTAAAAGTCCAATCAAAATACGTTTTAAATTGGGTTTATGATTTTGTTTTTCGATTCGGTTAAATAGAGGATGAATCGATATGGCATTAAATTTACGAATGTCTATATTATTATATAGGTAGACAGTTTTGACTCTTAAAGGTTTAAATAAATATTTCCTCCAAAAGATAAATGGCTAATAGGAATGCAGTGATCCCAAACGCAAATAACAAAACTTAATTACGAGTTATTCATAGCAACGACAAATCTCCAATGCTATTTTCAGATTAAAGGTCTTTGTGTATTAGAACGTTTCTGTGTTTCATATAACGATAGTGAACATACCAATACAAAAAAAGCTTATTTTTATTTCACAAGGTTTCAGTTGAGGCTAATCCCTTATTCGATACAAAACAAAACGCGTGACTGCTCCGCAACTTAAATAGGCACGATGCCAATATCTACTCATTAGGCCCACTTTAGGCTTTATCGTTAGTACTTAAGTAAATTATAATTTTCGCGGGTTTGATTTTCAATACACGATGTTATTCCTTCATCGTGGGAGTCATTCGTGAACATGACTATCTATTCTAGATCCTATTTCATTAGACAAATTGGTACTTGCCTTCGAGAACGCCGGCACACTCGCATCACTTGATGCAGGTGCACTAGGCCTCTTATCCTTTAGGCCACAATGAATTCATCGCGATCCGTTGAGAAAATCCGACGAGAAACTACCAAACACTATCATGGAATAAGAAGTTTTAAGTGGTAAGCAGCGGCTTGGCTCTGCCCCTGGCATTGCTGAAGTCCATGGGCGACGGTAACCACTCACCATTAGGTAGGCCGTTGCCCGTCTGCCTACAATGGCAAAAAAAAAAAAATGTTACTAGCGTGAGATCTAGTAGCGCTTAAGAGCACTGATTGTGGAGTCTTGGACAAGAACAGTGGCTGGATTCTGCGTAAATCGCATCAGTGGTGTCGTGAGCGGTGACCGCATTAAGAAGCATATTTTTTCACTTCACTGTTGCAAAGTAGCGTTTCAACCCTAACGTACTTGCGGATGAGTTCGAAATATCATGTCGATGTCATAAAGTTCTCCATTCTTGTACGACAATGCCCTGGCATCTAACGTAGAAAAATGGGAATATACGGCTTAGCATATTTTCGATACCTATGTACATATGAACTTCACTAGGCCCTTAGGTTTAAATATTTTAACTAGGGATGTATAGTTCATCATACCATAGAATTAAAAAAAATTAGAATTTTACAATAAAAGAAAGAAAACTCTCAACCTGCACGTAGCTTATATCCGTATCCATAAATTCATAGTTATTATGCTAGCTTAGTAAATGAGTACCGTACTTTAAGCGGCAATGCTAATGGGTGGGTTGTACCAAAGAAAGAAAACACCTTTATTTTTTTTGGTCAGGAGGAAATCGCCGTACTTCCGCCCTCCCCTGGGGATGAAGGGCGGGGCATGTCGGAGTCGAACTGACTAAAACCTCCTGTCGCTCAACAACCCGCGTCCGAACCTCGCATGAGACAGAACTCATGAAAAGGCAAAGGGGGGGAAGTGAAGCGTTTAGTGCGGAGCACATCTCTCCCATCACCTCCCCCTCGGGACGCCGGACCGGCGGTCGTCGGCGCCACGACCACCAGCCCTCTCGGTCGGCGAAAGAAAAAACCTAAACAAATTTTGTTTGGCAGTACAAAACATTGTCAAGATTACATTTAGCAGGAATCTTCCATTTATTTCCTTAATATAATTATCTAATGTTAGTTTTTGTATAAAATTAATTTTATTAAAAAATAAAACTAATACAATAAGTATGAAAAAATATATAAGCCTAATTCATTCTAATTTGTTAGCCGGTCGAAACGAGCCAGTTTTAATCTTACTTCTTTGTTATCTTTTTATTTGCTACTTATTCTAATCAAACAAATATTATTAGCACAAAATTATCTTAACACACAACTAAAAACCACATGTATGTTGATTCAGCTTTTGTGAATTTTACCGTGGGCAAACAGCATGTTATCATTTAAATTTTATTAAGCTTGCGTTTGCATAATGATCGAAGCTCTCTCCTTGAACACTGACAAACAAAGATTTGGATCCTATTTATATAATAATTATTTTCTTTTATTTATTATTGACAAGCAAAAATAAAAATGTGAAAAATTCCGAAAATAAATCACTACACCAAAACCATCCGTAGATGCTAAATAAAAAAGGAAATCAAAGAAATAAATAATATTATTATAACTCTTTTAATTGTTTTACTGACAACACTAAAGCATGTTAATGGCTAATAAATTAAAAAAAAAAGAATTAAAATCGGTTGACAAAAATTGAGAAGGTTAAGAAGATAATAAGAATATAGGTATGTGTTGTGTTTATAGCATTTTCTGCCGTTTCCGCGAGTCGTTGCAATAATTAAAACTATTGCGGTTTGATCAGTGTGGATATGTTGTATAATAATATACCAGACGATGACCGGACGGTTTTCTTTTTGGATAACGCCATCTTGTTGCGTCTTTAAAGCGGTTAGTTGCCCTCAATTAAGAAAAATAGTATTATTATTCTCCAATAGATGTCGGGAAGAGTTGATTATTGAAAACACGAATAAAACAACATTTTCTGAAAATAAATCGTAGCTAGATCGATTTATCGCACCCGAAATACCCTGTCTGCTAAATTTTATGAAAATCGTTGGAGCCGTTTCCGAGATTCAGATTATATATATACAATAATTGCTCGTTTAAAGGTATAACATATTGGATATGAATATAGAATATAATATGTCCATATCGAAAACACAGTGGCTAATGATGATGATGACTCTGAAAACTATAAAGTACCCAAATTGTAAAAAAAAACGAGAAATTCAACTGTGAAAGTATTTTAATCATGCATTGATTAGCCTAGCATGAGAAGGCGAAAGATTGGAGGAATGCAGAGATCTCATTTCGGCACACAAGATCCACTTTTTGTTACAGAACTAGAAGGGTAGGTAAGTATAGATTACTGTTATTTTCGAACCCACCCAAATCCGTGATCTCGGATCTAAACTTAAATGACGTATCTCGAAGGAAACACATTACAAAACTAAAAGATGGAACCTCGTCTGTATGTTTACGATCAACTTACCTACATAATATTTTTTTAGTTTACTTCATTGAATCCTTTGTTTTTCATCCTTTTATGAATTAATCATAAAATATTATTAACTAGAATAAAGTAAAAAATACTTTTAAAATTAAATTTAGAACGATTTTGTTTAACGCTAAATATTTTTATGAAAATCGAATAGGTACGTTATATACCGAGCTGAATACCAAAATAGGGCGGTGACGTAAATCATTATATTCCATAATAGCTTTGATTGATTGCTGATTGAACGTACAGTTCAATGTTTGAAGTCAAAAACAATTTACTTTGCAGAGTAAAATTGAAACTTTATACATAATAGGAGTTGTTCAAGTAAAATTGTCGGAAATTCATTTATTTTGATCAAAAGTTCTTAATGAAATTAATAAATATGGAGTCGGGTGCCTTGGGGAAGAATATCGCGACAGTGAAATAACGAATCGTGTAAACCTTACATTCAGTCGTAACGGAATTCTAAGTAATAAATTCAACACATAGTGTTTGGCTGCGGCTTACGTATGACGGCGTATATAACTAAAATATTATATGATGTGATGACGATAGTTCAATTTGAAAAGAATTGCCTAGTGTTAAAGACTATTTTCGATTGTGATGGATTATTATTGGCTTAATATTATCTAATAGATAAAATCAGTTAAGTTACTATTTTTGTTACGTTACTAAGTTAGTTTAGGAAGTGCATTTCGATAGTCGTGTCACTAGTGGAAGAGAGACATTCTTTTTTTTTATTACTTATATGGTTAAACAATCGCTAATTGGCATGTACTGATGGCAAGGCGTATTGTAAGTCCGCACGTATTTTTACCACCATCCTACCAATTTCTGTTACGAAGCGATCATGTAGGTGGGTTTGTGAAACTGAGACAGCCATGAAACAGTATTATGGGGAATACGACCTCATGTCTCAAGACGGATATTCACGTAGGGTCTATGATTAATTTATACGAAACTTTAAATTCTACTATTTCATTCTGTTCTTGCTTACTTGCGTACTCAGAATTCGATGCATTTGAATATTAATCAAGTCTGAGCTATAACTGATTTCGTTTTAAAGTCCTGTATATTCAAGTTAATCCATTTACGTGGATGGTAAGTGACTTATTTAAGAAACGGTTAAAGATTCGTATTATTTTAAGCTATTCAAAATTCAAATGAAATGGTTCCGTGCTCGAATCGATCTTCGTAGTTTAAGAGAAAATATGGACTATACTTCTTCCATCCAAAAGTGTCACTATTTTTTCCCTGAAGCAAATCAAAATTTCAAGCTGCTGCTTTTTTTTTCGTCCCCTTTTCGAGAAAGTTTGAGAAAGTGCTTCTTTAAAACTATGAAACATGCAATAATATATTTTCTAGCGAACCCCGGTCGTACTTCGTTACCATCATATTTGAGATATATCTATGTGTTGAGAACAATTCTGCTATATGGAAAAAAAAACAGATGCAATCTAACTGTACAAAGTTTCAACTCAATCTAATAAGATGTGATTGTTTATTTATATTCATTAAGAGGAACATAATATGAACAAGATTCCTTCACATCCTGTGTTAAGACGCTATTAAAGCTTATATGTAGATATCATACGGAGAATTCTGCCTTAGGAACTGAGGTTGAAGGCTTGAAAACCAATGGTTCTGGACCACGTGAACACAGACACGCATACGCAGTCACCACACAAACACATTGACACGAAACTATGCAGACATTTTAAACAGTTTATATAATAATGTGTAGCACTTTAATGAAAGAATTTTAATGAGATTCACTACTCAGATAAAATTTTAATATAAAATGATTAAGTTAAAAGTATTTCTCGAATGCATGTACATTTTATACGACAAATATCGGCTTAAAATTGCCATTAAAATTCTTATTTCTCCATCAAATTTTGGTACGATGTCTCTATTAATTCACCTAATTCACCTCGCCTATGGGCCACGACCGATAATTTCGTTAGTGTTCGCCACAGCACGTAGATGGTTCCAATTCATGCTAACACATTTTAGAGTCATGTTAATATAATTTCACTTTGAAGACATATTTTCTGAAAGGTTTCCTTCCTTTTACTCGTAAAAACCAGTAAATATTAGCAATGTAGCAGCATTGGGCAGCCGTTGTAACTATACTGAGATCTTAGAACTTATATCTCAAGGTGCGTGGCGCATTTACGTTGTAGATGTCCATGGGCTCCAGTAACCACTTTACACCAGGTGGGCTGTGAGCTCGTCCACCCATCTAAGCAATAAAAAAAAAAGTAGATTTTTCGTACATACAATTAATTAACGTCCATTAATTATCAATCTCGTTTTGGTATGTAATAATTTTACCCCTCTAAAGATGAGGTAGCTCTTAAATACGAAAAACCAAGTAATTTATTAGAAAACCATGGTACATCACATCCCATCGTTAAAGAGCTGGCATGCTCACTGATAGATGACGAGACTTCTCCTCAGACGCCTACTCTTCCTTCAGATCATTTTTATAATAATAACTGCAACGTCATTTACGACTAGTTTGAATGCAGTTTTTGGAAAAAGTGTTTTTATTTATTTATTTGTTTCGTTTATTAAAAATCTGACAAAGAAGATCTCTAGCCACGTTTGACACCTGTATTTGTAAATGACGAGGCCTTGTGAATGATCAAAAAATATTTACAATAGTTACACACACGTCTCGACGTTTGCGTTCGGCCTTGAGGTTTTATCGAATGTGTACAAGAGCATGCCATTCTGCAAAGGAATGCTCTGATTTCGTGTCGAATTTTCACGGTCACTAAAATTACTCAGTATCAATAGAATTTAGCGCCCATTGTTACTCAATTACAGTCGCGCTGGTCAATCTTTTCTACGTGTCACATACGTCAATTTCGATTTAGGCAGACAATGTACATTCCTCTGCCCAGAGGATTAATTTAAAACATGTGATTCAATTTTGTGATAGTACTTATTTTATTTATAGATCAATCGAAAGTGGAAGAATACAACTCTGATTGAGCGAAGAGAGATAAATTCGAAGAGAGCCGATGACTTGCTGTGGTGGGGCTACATTAGTTGAAGAGTATGGCGAACGACACCGACGCATATTGCGTGCCCGGCGCCACAAATTTCAACAAGGCGTACAGCAGACTTCACGGCTATATCGCACTAGTGATATGCATCGTCGGGTCCGCAACGAACTCCATAAACATTGCTGTTTTGAGTCGTCGGGAAATGTCAAGCTCCACGAATTCCATATTGACTGGACTGGCCGTTGCAGACCTTCTCGTCATGCTTGAATACATCCCTTACGCTCTTCATATGAATATCAAAATAGGACCTCAAGTGAACAAGAATACGTATGCATGGACAGTCTTTGTTTACTTCCACTCAATATTTAGTCAAACGTTCCACACTATTTCAATTTGGCTGGCTGTGACTTTGGCGGTTTGGCGCTATGTTGCCATTGCGTTTCCACAACGAAATAGAACGTGGTGCAACAGGAAAAATACAATTACCGCTATAGTGAGCGCGTACGTGATCTGTCCTTTTTTGTGTTTACCTATTTATTTCGCTATGACCATCGTGCCTAGTGAAGTGACATCGAAGAACAATTCCGAATTTGCAGAGGACTTAGCTTTACCCCAAAATCGGACCGTTTATCTATTAGAAATGTCCAAAAACGTTGAATTAGTCACAGCGATCATGTGGATTTACAGTGTAATATTAAAACTAGTTCCGAGTATAGCGTTGTCGATACTGAGTACGTGTTTGATATCTAAGTTGACAACGACT
The DNA here is from genome assembly GCF_030269925.1 of Bombyx mori. Classification (NCBI taxonomy): domain Eukaryota; kingdom Metazoa; phylum Arthropoda; class Insecta; order Lepidoptera; family Bombycidae; genus Bombyx; species Bombyx mori. Next base: position 7,428,938 of record NC_085116.1, on the reverse strand, counting down.
GAGAGAAGGAGGCAAAATCTTCTCAAGCGATCAACAGTTGGGCCAAATGAGGTAAGTTGAATAGACATCTGTGATAGCATACTTATACTCCTACTAGCTTATAACTACATACTTACTACTAACTTATTTAGAGCTTAATAAAGTAAGGAGACGACTTGGATACCGCTGGCCTAATATATGTACATTATTTTGCTGGATAGCAGCTTAAAAAGTTGTCGTAAGGGAGCTATAGAAATTCAATTCAATATTCAATATTGAAGCATGATTCAGCAAAAAGAACTCAAAGCTCAAGTTTGGCGTAAAACACATAAGTCAATAATTTTCACGTTTCCACTGATATTCTGTTAAAAATATTGTTTTTATTATTGAAGATAACGTAACATTATCCACTTTAGCTATACTAATATATAAATCTACAGTGGTTTTTACGGATGTTCCGTTATAACTATTGAACCATACATTCATTGACTTGAAACTTGGTATCCATGTAGAACATACAATTACTTAATGGATAGGTTAATATTTATTTGAGTGTTGGACTTCCTAACAATAATGACAATTAATAATAATGTTAATTTTAAATGCTCAGCGAAGCGGGCGATTACGGCTAGTTTTCTATGTTACTGCACATTTAGTACTTACTTTAGTAGGTTTGTATCAGTTAAGGCATTTGTACCCTAAACTATAATGTATTAAGGAATATATATCTGCAAAATACAAAAGAAGAATTTAATTGTTTTATAATTTAATAAAAGTTGCACGGTGCAACAATTCATTAAATCAAAAATAATTTAAACAATCTCAGTAGGGTTGAAATTATGATAGAGATAAGATTATTGCGTAGTTTCGTGCCCGCAGTTTCTGATATTAGGTTCGTACTCATTCAAGTTGTCGAGTGACCTTATTGCGATTGATCAACATACAAATGCTCGATGTTATGGGTTGTTTGCTCGTATCTATGCAGATACGAGCAGGGAGCCTACGCGAGACAACCCTTCATGTCCTATAGGAATCCATTTCATTCAAGATATTGATATGTTCAATTCTTTATGCGTCGACTCTGGTATCGTTTACTCTACAAATCGATTGGCAACGAGAAGAAGCTTTCATATGTACATTCTGACGCCTCACCAATAACTATTATTGACACCATTAATAGCATAGCAGCTCATAACGCAAGTGCCATTATATTTATGAATCCACCGCCATCTCACCAATAACATATACTCCACCAACTTAGTGTTATAAACATTGGACTCCATTTTCTTTATCTGTTCAGTCATTGATTTTGATATGAAATTACTTTATTTGATATTAAAATAAAGCATAGAATTTTAATCGTCAAAATACTCAAATCAAATCAAATCAAATCAAAAATCAAATCAAAATTTTTTTATTCAACATAAATGAAAGTACATACTTGTTGAACGTCGAAAGAACTACCGCCAATTCACAAGAACTAGCTTCCGTCCTGAGAAGAATTGGCAAAAAACTCAGCGGGCATGACTTTTTTTTTTTTTTTTTATATGAGATTATTATTTATTTAATTTTTAATATTAGATTATAATTTTTTTAAATATGAATTTTTTACAATGAGTATTATAACGTAACAATTACTACGATATTGAAATGCCCGGAGCGAGCAACTCATTCCCACTTTGTGCAATCTTCTAGATAATCATTGACTTTATAGTAAGCTTTATTGCACAGATGTTCTTTAATAGTTTTCTTAAACCTATGTATATGTAGGTTCTGAACATCTTGTGGGATTTTGTTGTACAGGCGCACAGACAAACACCCGAATGAGTTTCGTATCTTATGTAACCTACTCATCGGCACAACAAGCTTGTGTTTGTTCCTAGTATTTCTATTATGTATGTCCGACTTTTTAGGAAACTCCTCAATATGTTTACGAACATACATCAAATTTTCTGGCCATTCAGATTCGATATTTGGAGATCACGGTCGTCGAGAAATTTGTCTTGGTAAAAGACTGTGCTTTATTGGTATAATGCCTTACCATGTTTAACCATTGGCATTGATAACATAAATGAAGCTGTCTTTTGAGGATGGCTAAAGGCCGCAATCATTTTCTTCAATCGGATACAAAAACATTACATTACTACAAAACTGAATTATATAGCTTTAAGGGTCCAACTACGTTCAAATTAGTGGTCCTATTAATTGACGACAGTTGCGGGATATTTAAGCGAAGGTACAATTTAATTACTATTGGTAGTTAAGAAATAAATGTTCAATTAGACCAAGATAGATTATTTTGGTCTAATCATAAGATACATTAGGTCTTTAATTACAAAATTACCGTTTAGTATACCGAAAGTTAATGTTTTTTTTAAATGTTTTTATGTATGTCAATCAAATTGTCCACCCATTGTATCGATGCATCTCTGCCAGCGAAGTGGTAATTTTTCAATGCCCTATTTCAAGAAGTTAGGTGTATGGAAGCCAGCAAGCTTTTCAAGGGCATTTTACTCTCGCGTATTGAATTTTTCCCAAGAAGTTGTCCAAACTTAGGAAATAGTAGGTCTGTCGGTGTAAAATCTGGTAAGAGCTTTGAATGACGCAATACTTCCATTGCGATGTACTGTGGGGACGAGATATTAACCAAGGCTGCCGGAGTTTCACGAACTTCTCCGTCTTTGTATCCACCTCCTCACAGTACATATCTGACGTAATGTTGGTACCATTTAGTAAGAATCTATGATAAATTATACCGACACTAAACCATCAAACAGTGATGATGAGTTTTTAGGGGTAAATGTTCGCTTCGGGTATCGCCTAGGTGCTGAACCAGGTTCTAACCAACGTAATGACCTCTTACGATTATCAAAAACAATCTATTTTTTATGGTTAGTGACAATGTGGTTCACAAACCCCATCGTTTCTGGGCCTGTTAAACAACTCAAGACATACCTTAACAAGTTCGTCGCGTTGGCGATCGTTCAGTTCTTGCCACATCCACTTTCCACTTCAAGTTTTTTTAACTTGCCAGTTTGACGGAAATGGACCAATATTGTTTTGATGCTAACATTAAAAGCTGCTTACTAACTCAGCGGTAGATTGAGTATCGTTAGCTTGCACTATCGTCTTTAATCCGTTATGGTAGGCTTTAGTTTTCGAGCGACCACCGGATACATCTTTTAGATCAAAATTTCCAGGTAGGAAGCGTTTAAACCAATAACGCGTTCGTGTGTTAGTTTGTAGTGTTTACTTCTTACACGTCACTAATGTTGTGAGCCGTTTGCGCGGACAATGCTAACGTGACGCAACTGGTGACTATTATATTAATTCCATAACGATTCGTATTGTTATTGAGTCCATATTGAATAAAACTATAGAAATTTAGTGAAAATAAAACACTAATTAATTAATAAATGACTGAATTTGAGAATAATGGATTCATTTTTTTAAACTTTTCAAATGGCCAGTATAGTAAAACAGTAAACTTCATAGGTAAAACCTGTTATTGTGCATGTGCTCTAAGATAGCATTAAGATACAATTTTATTGAGACTTCATATCTTAAGATTGGCTTATTGAGATACATGGTGACTGTATATATACGCTGTACACGTCCAGATTATACATATTTTCGTTACAAAATGCAGCGCAGTGCTCATGAAGGTCAGAATACCTTACAATATAAAGCTATTGCACGATAATGGACTAAGTCCTTCATCTTGGCAGTCGTCCGTAAACAAGTTTTAGATATGTTACAACTTACCAAAAAATTAGTCCCCGTTAGAACATTTGAGCCTTGACATAGTACCATTGCAATGACAGTAGGCCGGACACATTGCTCGTAGAATAAATGGCCGCTCAGACCAAAAAGTTTTTCGAGTGGCAACCGCGCCTTGAAAGACGCAGCGTGAATGGGACTCCAGTAACGGACGACATGTTGAGAGTCGTGGGAATTTTCTGGACAACGGCGGTATAGGATCAGTCATTTTGGCAAAATCGAGCAATGATGATGATAATGATAATGATGATGATAGTGTCACTTAATAGTAACACTTCCAGCGTTTTATCTATTAAGTCACAGACGATTCACGTCGATATATCAATTGCTATGTATTTTTAGTAGGCAAAATTATCTGGAAATACAGCAAAAAAGCGTGTCTTACTGGGAGATTAATGATTAAAATTTATTTATTTGTGTGTTTTGTTTTTAGCCAGAAAAGCAGTGTCTTGCAGATGACTCAAATACACGTCGATCCAGCCGAACAGACCGCACCACACGGATGCTACTGGCCGTGCTAGGCCTCTTCCTCTCTACAGAAGTGCCTCAAGGTCTACTTGGACTAGCAAGCGCAGTAGCTCCGGACTTTTTCAAAAACTGCTACAGTATGTTCGGTAAGAAATAAAGCTCTTGCTTTTATATTATTACTAATAGACCCGGCCACGCGTTGCTGTGGCTAAGGTTTTTGTTTCTAAATAACACGCGGCCGGCTATACTAATACCAAAAATTGACAAAGTAAGAACAATTGAATTTCACTGTATTGCGTTTACTATGAAATAAATTTCACTTATACTTTAGTCTCAGCAACACGTGGTGTTTATGCTATTAAATTGTAGCTTATGTGAAACGTTGGTATTTTTAACACAGCGCCATCTATGAGATATTAATGTCAGACAGTATTACAATTGTCTGTAAAAACTGATTTAAGGCGCCATCTGTTTTAGACTTATGAAACTTACAATTAATAACAGAAATCAACATAAGAAATCATTTTATTGTTAATTAATAAATATTGCGACCATTAATCGAAATAAAAACCATCCTATCTTTCAAGTTGGATCACAGTGCACACAGTGTGCAAATTTAATTTAATATCGGTTAAGTAGTTTAGGAGTTCATCGCGGACAAACAACGTGACACGTTATTTATATATATTAAGATAAATTCCCCTATACTAATATTGTACGAGTCGTTTGTATTATATGTTTGTATGTTTGTTACTAAATCACGAAAATATAGTTGAACTGATTTAGATGACATTCGTACAAGTTTATATTAACATATGGGACACTTATGTCGCCGCAAATGACAGGAAGATTCTCTTAGAAGAATGTAGGTAAGTACGCGAGTGCGTGCTCCGCCGTGTCTTCGTCGCAGCCACTGCAGTGGTGTGGTGGTACTCTCAGCTCCCTCCGGGTGATGAAGTGCAGGTAGCAGCCGAAACAGCAGGATTCACCCAGTCCGACAGGACCAGGCGGACCACCTCGACGGTCTGGACGTAGGCGGGGTCCGCCAGAGGGCTGGGCAAACCCTAAGCAAGCTACGAACAACTTTTAGTTAAATATAAATTCTGGTCTTCTTTTTAAATATTTCCAGCTATTTAACTTACTGGTATAATATAAATATATTATTTAAGTATACTTGTCATTATGTGGTAATGTTCTTTTTTTTAAATTCTTGATAGTAGATTAAGAACAAATAAACAAATATTTGACATATTGCTCAGTTTGCCGTTGAAATTAAACTTTACATAATTGGTAGTTCTAGCATTATCTCACAAATATTATGTATTTTAATTATTATAAGTATCCTACTCATCAAAATAAATTAGGATCGGCTTTCGGTTACTAATCTCTTAGAAGCTCAATCGTTTTAACTTATAACCGACACGCAGATCAACATTGATTAAATAAGTTTTGCTTAGATTATCTCTAACGGATGGAATTTATAATATAGATTATTATTGAGAACTTTGAATGAACGAATGAACAATGAAATTTATGAAAGTAAAGACTTATTAGTTTCAATGAATTTGATGTTTGCAATGAAGAAGATTTGAAGTTGACAGTGCCAATTTAAAAGCAGCAAAGGATTTTTGTATAAATAATTATATAATCGAGTGTCAGGAAGGTCTGAATCCCGCTGAAGTGGAATCGTTAAAGAGTACCTACGTCGTTTATTAATGAAAAGGACGTCGGGACCCTACATTTCGTTTTATGACGGACAGAGGTCATGAAACCCTATTTTGCTATCTCTCAACCGTTCAATTTAAAGTGTACATGTTGTTTGTGACGTTGGGTCCGAATAAAAATGTTTATAGCTAATTCACGGTAGTCGTAAAACGAACCGATGCGCGATCGTTGTTGGATTTTTCTGGCGTTTCAACGTGTATACAAAGTGGCGGACTATTTATGATTTTATCACTGGTAATAATGGTTAATGCATCAAACAGATTACGGCTTTTACAGCCGTCTCCAGAAATGTGTATTCGCTGTCAATTTTATTGCCGATACGAACACTTCACAGTACACGTCAAGTTTTATTATGATTTTTTATAACATTTATGAAAAAGAAACTAAGCAATGAATGCAACTAGCGTATGTACATATTATGTACATATTTCTTCACACATAGCGTGCAACCATACAGCTATATTTTACGCACACTCTTCAATATTAATTAACCTTCATGATATTTTTGAACGTTACGTATTTTACGTATTTAGTTACGTATATAAAGTTATGTATTAAGGTTCAAGAGTAAATTTGTTCTTTGAAATCTCGTACCGTTTTAATTAACTAATTAATTAAAAGACTCCGATGTATTCTTAAATTGATTTTCGTTGCTTCAGTAATTTATTTTCATTTTTGCCTTTGATAACCAATGTAAAGTAACAAAATTTAGCTTCAAAATTCACTTATGAAATTCTGGGAAGACCCGTATTGTACGATAAAATCTCGGAGTAAGTACATAGAATATGTTAAATGGTTCACATATTTTATACTCCCGTACTGACGTATCGGAAACAGGAGAGAACAAAAGTATTTCATTTTTTCTTGGTAGCTAAAGGTAGATAGAATATCGATTAACTCCATTTTAATATTATAAATAAATCCTCCGCATAGTGAAATTGTTTCGCTATATTAAAAAAACGACTTGTAGTTAATCCTTTTCATAGATAGTAGTAGCAGTTCTATTTTTCCAACTGGAAAGGCAAAAGTATCTTACTATACAGCCAAATTTTTTTATAACTGTTTTTTTAGGGAAATTTTTAATATGAAGTGAAACGAAATGAGGTTGATTAATATGGAACATTAATCAATTGGCATGAAATTAAATGAAATTAAATGTGATGAGATGATATGGGATGAAATATAAACTCGGTAAAATGGTTGCTATTTACTGAAACTCTTTCAGTGGACTTTTTTGGGGGATCCCGAGAAGCTACGTCCAGCGGCTTTATCAAATTTTCCCCACATTTGTGCATTTTTAAAGATACTAAACGGTTAATAGACCACCGTTATTACACATTTAAGTTTTTTTTATTGCTTAGATGGGTGGACTAGCTTACAGCCCACCTGGTGTTAAGTAGTTACTGGAGCCCGTAGACATCTACACCTTAAATGCACCACCCACCTTGAGATATAAGTTCTAAGATTTCAGTATAGATACAACGGCTGCCCTACCCTTCAGACCGAAACGCATTACTACTTCACGCCAGATATAGGCAGGGCGGTGAAACATTAAATAGACAAAATAAAACAACAGAACTTCGCTTTCGCGTTCCCGCCAAAAAATCTTTCCATAGATAAATAATTTTTTTTTTCATTGTTGTCGAAGTTATGACACTTGGAAAATTTTAGTCCATTTATCGGGCCCTTAGCTGTTGACTAAAATTTTTAACCTTTATGAAATCGTTGACAAATAATTCAACATGTAAGACTGAAAAACACGATTCATGCCCTACCAATATGCTGATAGCGACTCTCCAATTTCCATATTTTACGAGATCAAAGAGCAACAGATGAATGATATGAAATTGCTACAGTTCTTGGCTTCGTAATATTTTGTATGATTTTGTATTTAAGGTCTATTTTAAATGAACTACAATATAATAATTATATAATATAATATTGAAATTTAGCAACATTTTTAATTGCATGACATACATATTATAATATCAAATTGTGATAGAACGACGTCGTGAGTGAACGACAATTTTTTTTTTAAATATTTCTAAATTCGATTGTATCTATATATATATTAATACGTGAAGCAAAAACTTTGTATCCTTTTTTACGAAAATTGCGCGGACGGAGGAGTATGAAATTTTCCACACTTAAATAGAGAAGAATATTCCACAGAATATAGAGAAGGAGCGCACAACGCTAATATTTTTTTTAAATAATGCATAAAAGATACATTAAATCAATAAAAAGAACATTACACACACTGCCATGTATTTGACACACACACACATATGTATATATACTCTTTGTTTATTGTCAAACTTTAGTTAGTGCTTAAAGTCTGTGGTCAAATTGAGAATAGGTTAATTTTATCTTTAATATTATTTGTCTGTATTATTTGTCTTTGACAATATAACCATAATAATGTTCAAGCTTATAATTTCAATTAATTATAGTCGAATTTCGACTACTGCGCCACCACTAGTATTGATTAAACCTCCACCAAAACCTGTGGTGGTGAACTCAAAGTCACCCAAAGAGCAATGGAGAGGACTATACTTGGAGTCTCCCTGCAAGATCGAATCAGGAATGAGAAGATTCGCAGAAAAACCATGATATCCGACACAATTGAAAGGATTGCGAAGTTGAAGTGGCAGTGGGCAGGGTGCATTGCTCGTAGAACAGATGCCTGCTGGGGCCAAAAACTCTACACGTGCCGAAAAACGTGGGTAGGCCTCCCACAAGTTAGACGGATGACCTATTTAAATCCAATCAGCAGATCCAATCGTTGTAGCGAGGCTTAGAGGATGCCTTTGAGCAGCAGTGGATGTCTGTGAGCTGAAAACCAGCTTAATTCATCTCCCATGGATCTTCGTCACCTCCCATTATTATGAAACATTCCATTTCCGTGTACTTCAGATGACATATAAAGTGGAGCTGATTGAATTTTGGAACTAGAAAATTTATAGCATGGTCCATGACTTATAATATGTTTCTCACTGTGAAAGATAATACATTGTAACAGGTTTATGCTTTCAACTACAGTACTTAGAAAGCATGTATTAAACTTTTTTAAAAAAAATAATGATTAAGGCTTTAACCGGTACACTAGGAAAATCACGTTCGGTTATTTAAATTAGGTAGAAACTTATTAAACCAAAACATAATGGATTGGGTTAAGATTTAATTACTTTTGAGTGAAACAATTAAAGTAACTTTCTACCGTGGCTTAGTAATTTAAAATAAGTATTTGGATTAGTAAATTAATTTGGAAATTTAGAATTCCATTCTCTGTCACAACAAAGTAAGTAGTACTTTTTGTAGCTTATTTTCTTTACTTAATAATTAAATTAATTCATTTCGAAAAGACTCAATTCAAAGTTTTTTACAATCAGAAAAAGTACCTTTTTTTTTAATGTCCTTGGTTCAAATTGTAGGCTTATTTTAAGGGACAATTTGATATACTATTATTATATGGTTCAATATTTCCATTTCCCATTTTGTTTGTACTCCCAATTTATTTTCACAACACGTCCCCGTGCTACGTGCTCTCTCTATGTTAGATTTTGTTCTCTAACGTAATCTGAATAGAAGTTTAGATCCACAAAAATTCTATCTAATAGTATAAGATCCCATTTCTAATACTCTCGCGGAGCGTTAGTAGGTGTGTCGTTAAGGGTCTAATACGCTCGCGGAGCATTAGTGGGTGCTGCGTTAAGGGTAGGACATTTGCAACACAATCTAATTGTATTGCGAACTAATTGTATGAGGATGCTTGTAGCTGAAAGTAAGTATTGTGTACTTTTTGACGAAGCATGTTGCTGATAACTAAATAATATTTTGTGTAAATGTTTGGAAATAAGTTAAAGGCCAAACTAATAAAAGGTATCTAATTGTAGGTTCGACCGCTTGTCTCATCATCAAGTGAGATACGTCTCAGTCCCAACAAGCTATTTAACTCATCTAGTAAACGAAATATCAACATATCTAGTTTTATATACCGATGAAAATAAATGATTAAGAATTTGAACAACTTTCGAATTAAGCTTGTCGAGATTTTATACAAAATAATGGCAATATCCACTCCAGAACTATTTAAAAACAACGTTTTAGTATTTTAAAACCCGATAGTCCTCAGTTCTATGTATCTAATTTTAATACGATTTTTCTTGCGCTTAACGTCAAATGCGGTACAGGTAGGTGCTAATAACAATTTGGTTCTAGTAATACAAACAAAGTAATTTGCCAAAACAACCAAACTAGATTAAAAGCAGCTTGTTATAAGCAAAAATAAACAAAATGTATGTTCAATAATAACATGCTATTACAACGCGCTACACCTCTGTCTCATGTTTCGTCTGAATACATTTTTGTTTTACGTGGGGCTGACACTCCCTACCACACATTGTAATTTATTAAAGATATCGTTTTTCTTTTCATATAGGTATAACACAAAGGCTTTCAACAAAAAATCCCACCTAGAATTTTAAAATCGTTCAAAATCTTTTCGCTCTGTCGCATCTGCCGGTTTTGTATATTCCGGTAAATTAGAAACACCGCTTCCGTTGGAAGTATGGCGATTGCATTCTTAACGGATGTTTTCTGCGATAAAAATACACCTCTTCTAGCTAATGGGAGATCAATTATATTTTCATTTAAGAGTTTGTAATTATTCAAAACAAAATATAATTACCTAACGTTTTTTTGTCAGTTAAAAAGTATCAAAATACCATGAAGTTCCAAGACATTTTTTCATTCTTTCCTATTTTGCGAGCCGTTTTTTTTCCACATGAGAAAATCGCCCGTGGGTAGGGTTACCCACGCGGCAGGTGGGGTATGTGGGAGTTGAAACTCATTAAAAACTCCTGCCGCTCATAACCGGCGCCCTACCCCAGACCGGGCCGAAGCCCAGTCGAGGCTATTGAGACGGCGGGACAGTGTTGACGCAGAGCATATTACATCCATCCCGCCGTCAACCAGACGCCGGACAGGTGGCCACCGGCGACACCACCACAGGTTCCCGCGGTCGGCGGAACGAGAGCCCACTTTGATGGCGCCGCGCTACACCTTCCCCGAAGCGATCGGGGGAAGTTGATCTGCCATCACCCGGCTTCCTACTGCGGGCGAGTGTGCAAAGCACGCCGCCCCATGCCTGGGTCCCTCCCCGCTCAAAGCGGGCTCCTAGGGGCCCGAGTCACGGAAGCTACACTGGTCCCGACCTGCTCGGCGATGGTGGATTTCTGCGTAGTGAGGAGAGCTTTGCCTCACTCGCCCCGCTGCCTCCTTCTGCAAGATGGTGCACTCGCAGAAGTCAATCATAACCTTCCAGGATACATCGCCGCCAAGCATCCACGCCACCATTGCGAGTCTTTGACATAATTAAAACTATTTTTACAGGGGACTGTATGAGAATACTGCAGCTCATTTCATGTTTTCAATGGTGAAACTGGAAAGTCGTCCAGGCCACCGTAAATCTTCAATCATAAAAAAACTTTCAATCAATATAATATTCCGATTTCAATCTTGTAAATTGTTTATTGGTTAAGCGATTAATAAGAGGGTAAATGAATAGCTGAACAACTGGTCATTGTAAATTTTGATCCCCCTACTAGTACCCGTCTAATGAAAAATCTTTTTAAAGGAAGGAAAGTAAATTGAGGTACATATTAATGTGAATCTCTGCTGTAACTCTCTACTACAACCGCTTGAGTTTTAAATATTCAATTATTCTCGAAAGCAGCGTATTTTTATTTCGTTTAAAAATTAAGTTATTTTGTGATTAGGAATTATTTGGAAAATCCTCTATATAACAGAGTTTTTAAAATCAGCATGAGCAACTCACCGTTAACCTAGTATATTTGAGATGAGAAATGGGCGCTATTTACAACTCAAATAACAGAGATAATCTAAAGACGTGAACACAATAGCTTTCCCCTAAGCGCCCTAATCCGACTCCGCAATCCTACGAACATTAGGAAAGAAGATATGTTAGCTTTCTAAATTAATGACTATGCTACACGAACAAGAGAATTATCAAATCAATTTGATCGCAACACCTACATACAACAGACGTGACTTATCAACAATAAAACAAATATAATCACACTGTCATGCATGCACGTATAGCAAACATGAGAATACTTAATTGGAATTACGTAACCATTAAATGTAGTGATTAAATGACGCGTAGCATCCAAAATCAAATGAGAATTAAAACCAAGACCATTGGAGTTAATGGTGGATACCTCTTAAATGTTGATATTAAAACGTTGCGATCCAAAAGTTATATTTTAGATTAGTCTAGTGCGACACGGCGGCGCAGATTCTGGGCGATCCGCTGCCTTCTCTTTAGATTTCCTATTCGTGAAATAGGAACTTATTAAAACGACAAATAGCTCTTTATGCTTATCTAAGAAACTGAGTATCAATTGAGCTTTCACGCTTATATCTAGTGAGCTTTTCAGTAATAATTTTAACAGACTTCTTTTTTGGTAAATTTAAGGGTTTTTATAGTTTGGTGAAATCATATGAGCCTAATAGAAACATCTGTAATGAAGTCATGTGCCCCAGAAAATTGGAACCATCATCCAGCCAATGTCCTTTACGAGGTAGTCATGTTTTCAACTTTTTGTAGAACAGCTATTCCAATGCAATGGGTTTTTTCCACGTCCGAAGACGAATAAAGAGTTTTGGATGCGGGCTTTATTTTTTAAAATCATCTGATACCACTCCATAGTAGTTAGAAAGGAGACTAAAAAAATCCGCTACTTAAATTAACAAACCGTAAACGTTGTTTATGTCAGAAAAAATAACCAAAGTAAAAACGAATGAGGTAAATTGTACTCTGAAATATTCCACCCGACTTTTTGTTCCCAAAAAACTCGTCTTAAGGGTTTAAAAGGTCATGCCTAGTGACTATTTTATTATATTAGCTAATCTCAAAGACTGATGTAATTTTTATGAATAATATAGTTTTGTAGATTGAATATAGTAAATTTGTGGCTGTCCAAAACTTATTCTATTATTTTTTTAATGATTTAACACTAAAATTCTACAACAAAGAGATAGTTCTAGGTCAAAACTCAGTTAGAAGTACGTTTCAGCCATCCTATTTAGTTTGGCTAAAATGTTACCAACGTTAATGCGAACTACTCTTGGAAGTTATAAAAGTTGAGCACCACATTACCAGAAATGAGAGAAGCGACGTTCCTCGGGAACTATTTCGGTGCTGTAAATTAAAAGTTTTTCGAATGTTTGACAGTTTTCTTATTTGTTAATCTACTCTAACTACATTTGTACATGCATATATGATAAATAAATACACAATAATCTGAATAAATTCTAATGCAGTTTGTAATTATTAATTACGTGTTCTTCTGCAAGAAGCGTTCTAATAGTCTTCAGAGTGTGTAAGAGTATATGATTGTCCAATATTCATTCGCGAAGCATTTACTCTTGAGTTGTTGGGTCTTCCTTGAAGGCGCTCGGGTAGCTGTTAGCAAATGCCGCCCCTTCTGGCTGAGCCCTTGCTCGCCCACCTGTCCTTGTGAAACTGGAAAGGCCTCAGGGCCAGTAGTAAGCTCTCAATCATAAAAAAAGATTGCCCATTATATCATGTAGCGGAGATTTTTTTTTTAACGTAATTCTAAAATAAATTTGACGTATACAAAAAATTACAGATCTCTTATGAATTCATGTCAGTCAAAAGCGGTCTTGTTTACAAGCATGAAGTTTTTTTTTATTGCTTAGATGGGTGGACGAGCTCACAGACCACCTGGTGTTAAGTGGTTACTGGAGCCCATAGACATCTACAACGTAAATGCGCCACCCATCTTGAAATATAAGTTCTAAGATCTCAGTATAGTTACAACGGCTGCCCCACCCTTCAAACTGAAACGCATTACTGCTTCACGGCAGAAATAGGCAGAGCGGTGGTACCTACCCGCGCGGACTCACAAGAGGTCCTATCCAGTACCAGACCAGTAATTACGCAAATTATAATTTTGCGGGTTTCATTTTTATTACACGATGTATTCCTTCACCGTGGAAGTCAATCGTGAACATTTGTTGAGTACGTATTTCATTAGAAAAATTGGTACCCGCCTGGGATTCGAACACCGGTGCATCGCTCAACACGAATGCACCGTACGTCTTATCCCTTAGGCCACGACGACTTCTAAAAGTATAAAAAACTTGTGTTTGTTATCAGGCGACCTCATGGATATGTTGGCGCTCTTCACGTCCTCCGTGAACTTCGTGCTGTACTGCAGCATGAGCCGTCAGTTCAGGTGCACGTTCGCTCGCCTGGCCAGACGAATGTTGTACGCCGCCGAAGAACCAGCCAAATTTGCTGCGAAATTGGAGCCTACCACTCAAGTAATTAAGCTTCAATTAAATAACAGCAGCGTACACAAATCATGTGTGCAATTATAGATGTGTTTCAATGAATTTAAGGCAAAGTTGGGAAACGAAACATGCGATTACGTCCTTGGTCATGAAGAGAAGAAGTAAAGATGAGATTAGGATTAGCGGTATACAGACACATAGGTAGGTACCTATCCTCTTTATATGAGAATGTGGATAAAATAACTTATTTAACATCCAATAATTAAACACTAACTTTAATAACTAAATGTCACAGAAGAAAATGTATTGCTTCTTATTTTAGTGTTGTCTGCTATTGAATTAAAGAAGATCTTAAAAAACTCAATAATATGCTGAAATCGCGTCGGAGATTTTTGGTGAACTGAAATAAAGTAATTAGATATTCGTTTTACTTGGCGTTATTTGAGTCTCCATTATTCTGCCTATTTCATATCTCAAGGTATGCAGAGGGATTTATGTTGTTACATGGGCTTTGGTACACTTAACATTAGGTAAGCTTTATGCTCGTTTATCCATCTAGTGCTAAAATACATATACATATATGGTTTTGCTGTCCATTTGACCAGCTGCCAAAGATTATGAGATAGGACCTAGTGAAATGCGGGTTGGCTAAACCGGCATTTTCTTACACCAATCCAAGGTTGGAGAATGCGACAAAAAGGAAAAACTGGACAGAAAATCCATAATGTGCCAATTATTTATACAGCAAAACCTATAATATTTTCAAAGTCGCTTTCATTGTTGTACCGAGATAACAACGTACATCTTTCTCACTGCCTTACTGGAGATGTTTGGTCCTTGAATTCAACGAAAAATATTTATTGTTCAAAAAAATATGGCGGTTCGTCATGCACACTATGTTGCTAATTCTATCTATCTATCTATCTCTTAGGATTATGGCGTTTCCTTTTAGATTTCGCCAATGTCAAGTATATAATGTTGCTAATTCAGGATGTACATATATATTATACGTAAATATTTAGCAACGGTTTCCTACCTTACATTTTAAAATACTAGATTCTGTCGGTAAAGATTCAGATTCCAGTTACATACACTTAGACGTTTTGAGCTGTAATTATAATAACCTTGAAAATTATTA
The DNA here is from genome assembly GCF_030269925.1 of Bombyx mori. Taxonomy (NCBI): domain Eukaryota; kingdom Metazoa; phylum Arthropoda; class Insecta; order Lepidoptera; family Bombycidae; genus Bombyx; species Bombyx mori. The sequence continues at coordinate 7,413,505 of NC_085116.1, read as the reverse complement.
GTTACCAAGTCAAAAGAAATTAATTACACATACAATAATAATGATAAGTAACTAAATATAAATGTAATTTTTTGCTACATTCCAAAGAAGCCGTTCTCAACCTTCGTTGAAAATTGTTGAAGCTCTGTATTATACCTTAAATAATTTCTCAATGGTTTCCAGAAAGGAAAGCTTGAAAAATACTTTGAAGTGTGCCGGAGCATGCGTTCTTACAAATCCTGACCAATAGGTAAAATTATCTATGGAATTTATGTCTTGTGATGTATTGAAACAATTACGTTTTTGAGAAGGAACCTTAAACGTTCTCTCATTCGTTACTAAATTTTGGAGTTAATGCGAATCACCGAATATTTCTTAAATATATATGTAGTTGGCATTTTTGGAATTATTTTTTCAAAAAAATTAACCGTTATAAAGAACTCTATCTGCGCTTTATATCGCTTTGGTTTTCTTATACAAACAGTTTACGTTCGTGTATGTCTAAACTACATGAGTTCTTACCAAATACACAAATAATTATGAATCTAAAACACACATAAATACCTTTTTAGATAGGTATTTATCTATATTCGACAAAAATGATCACTTAAAAATACATTTAAAATGTCTATCGTTATGAATTAATTTGAGTAATGTGGACACGCTCTGTGTGGTGATGGATTGCACCGTTGCGTACTACGAGTGTTGTCGCAATGTCTAATGATTTATTATTTCTGTCACAAACAGGTCACTGGGCCGCTTTAGCGACAAATTCCCGCCCTCATTAGGGTGGTTGAGGAGAGTATCATGTAAGTGTTCAAAAGGTGAGTTAGATCGACTTTTATCGCATTAGATGTTCTTTTGTGTAGCTTACTAAACTTGAAGTTGAAATATAGGTATATCGTATTTATTTATAATGTAAATATAGGTATATCGTATCGTATTTCAGTAGGCAGCGGCTTGGCTCTGCCCCTGGCATTGCTGAAGTCCATGGGCGACGGTACCCACTCACCATCAGGTGGGCCGTATGCTCGTCTGCTTACAAGGGCAATAAAAAAATAAAAAATATATATTTAAAAATTTATTCAAACTTCTTTTCACTTTAAATATAACGTTATATTTTTTATATAGTGTATGCAAAAAATGGATTGAAGTTGCTATCTACATAATTACGTATTCCGTTTATAAATTACGTTCATGTTAAAACATACCACCGCATGAACAATTAAAAACATAATTTTAAAAGGAAACACACCTAAAACTCATTTACGCATCAACAATTTGTATACCATTAGTCACTAGTACATGTGTCAACTTTGTTTCATTCTCAATCCAATTAAGGGTATACAAAAATATTCTTGGCACTCACCAGCACAAGAATTCGAATACTCAATGCATTCATGATGGGCTGTTTCCAAGTCTTCGACCAATAAAGAAGTGCATAGAAGATAAAAAACGAGCGGTTCTGATTTCACTTCTATTTCTCTTTTATTTGATCCCTCGTTCATCTAAGTTGTTCGTTCAGTCTTCTGTCTATTGCCATCCTTCAGACATCAGCTACTCTGGAAGTATTACGACTGAATCGAGAAGTAAAATCATCGAGATTTTCTACTTACTACTAGCATACTGGTAGGACGGGTTGATATAGCGCAATTAATCATCATGATTTTGATTTATAATAAATACTTTCCAATAAAAATCTTGTTGTACTTATGTTGTACTTAACATTTATTGACCGGTTCTACTCTCAATTATCATTTTCATTACTTGTCTACAATGCAAGAAAACAAATATTTTTATCGTGTTAACCTAGTATAGAACCACCCCATCTCTTCCCCTGGGTATAAAAGACGACTAAGGGCTTCCAATCAGTATATAGCAGCAATTTCTGTGTATCTTTCCAAGGTAAGGCGATCACCAACCGGCATTTACTAATGCAAAACCGTAAGGCCTCACGGCTAGACGGCTAGACTCATGGTAGACATTATGACTTCACTTTATTGTGTTAAGTTGGATGACGATATTTTGCGTTATGTCTATCAGCTTCAGTAACCACATAACACAAAGAGTTCTAAAAACCAATATTTCTATAAACACAGTATGAAACTTTTGAACTTATCTTTTCCTGATTGCCGTTGGCCAGACAGTTTACTTATAACAATCAGTAACAATACTATTGAAAATTGGAATTTAGAACTAATAAAGCAACGTTAATTCAGCACGTAACCTTGACTAAAGGATTGGATGTTCCAGACGCATTAGTCACAGGTGGATTTGTGAACTTTGTGTTTGGAGCTACCTCAATTTATCCATCTAGAGCCCGTAATAGCGGCACGTAACATTAACAGATTACGTGCAAAAATCTTCTAGTATTCATGGAACTTTACTCTAATGCCTTTTGTTAGTGCTACAAACATCAAGGATAAGTTTCGAATGTTTTACGTACCTACTTAACTTACATAAATCGTCTTTCTGATTTGAAATGTAATAATACTTCCATTTTGTTTACACCTATTATGGATGTACTATGCATAAACTATTCACTGCATCATAACCGTTCTTCGTTATTGAAATAACTAGCCAAATATTTCACAAGTGACTGTTGTTTACAGTCGATTTAGTATTTACTTTGTTTGTTCTGTTACGTCAGCCTGTTCAATGAAACAATACAAATGGTATTTCCAAAACATTTAATTATATGGTAATGAAATCTCAGAGTTGTAGAAGGGCTACGAAATATTATGTAAATGTTACATCCGGTGAAGCGGATAAGAATAATATTGAATGTCCAGAAGGTTACCTCTAAAAATATTTTCTCGGAAAAAATCTTCATAATGTACGAAAGCTCTGAAAACTCCTGCTGAACTTTCAAAACTTCAGAAAGCCACTTTGAAGATGTTTAGTTTGTAATGTTATTAATTTCTCTGACAGCCTCCAGGTTCGAGTTTAACCAAAACTGACAAGCCTCCCAGCAATACAACTAATCAAAATTTCTTTGAAAGAAAACGATATATTATTTTTACAAAACTGATTAAAATACTACGATTTAATTTTTAATCCATGCCTATTCTGTCTCTTTTCCAGGTAGCTTCGCTCTCTAAGCTCGTAGCTGAATTTTAGCAACATATTTTTATTTTAATTAAGAATGTAATCTTAGATTAATGAATAAGATTAATTTATTCTTAGCAATCGTTAATTGCTTAGTTACATGATTGTTGATGATTTACTTAATATTTGCGTCTTTGAGCCACGACGCAAACATTAAACCTGTAAATCTACCTATTTTCATCCATCAAAGTTTTCGAAAGAAATTTCAATTATTGTGTACATACATATTACGTAGGGTCCAATTTTATGTTTAAAATAAAATGAATATTTGTAATCAATGTTTTGTATCCGTAAATGTTTTCATAGTTAACTAAAGGTAGCTTTAACGAATTTAAATAGATGTCTAAAATTAAATTTGTATTCATTCTTAAATATAAAACCATGTATTTTTAATAGTATTATGTGCCTATTATAATAATTGTAAATATGTCACGTCTAAAGTTTAATAGTTTTATTATTTCAACATTATTAAACGTATCTAGTTATGGTAACGATAATAAAAACGAACATTGTAATTTATATAACTTCAGCATGATTTGTGTCGTAAATAAATGATAATTGAAAAATATCCATATATTTTTCCGTTCCTTCCAGAATTAGAAATTCCTGTTTCAAAGTAACATCGCCACACGTTGTAAAGTGCCTATCACAGTAGTAGTAGTAGTTAACAGAACTAGCATTCAATTCTATCTTCAAACATCTCAGGTGGCATTTATTCCATCAACGTAAATAAAAGAACAACTCTTAGCTTTTAGTCAAGTAAACGATCTACTTTCATTTTATTATTCAAATGACCAGCGAAAATAGTTTAGAAATTATCGAACATAATTATCTTATTAGTCATTTATATTCTGTTCTACTACCTTTTGACAGCACATAGATAACAGTCGCTTTTTTATTTTTGTTCTTGTTTTTTGCGTTCACACGTCGTTATTACAATATACTTTAAGGTCATATTAGGATAGTATATATCATGGGTTCTGCTCACTCATACATTAAAAACTGGATGCTCATTGAACGCAGAGGTGGATATTTCTATAATAGCTTTTTTTGCTGCAATCGTGTGTTGCGATGTAAAAAATTGGTATTAAAATATTATTGAGTATTCCAGCTCTGATGCCAAGATGTACGGACGGTAGCATTGACATTGTTTTGCAGACTAGTGCTCGCTCAATATCCGAAATTCAAGTATCGTCGATACAAATTCAAAACCTAAAATTCAATTTATGTCTATTTTTTTCTCTTTTAGTATTTAATTGAGATTATGAAAAAAAAAACTACTTCCGAAAATGTTATTGATAATATTAAATATAGATAAAAAACAACAGTCTATCAATATATTTTCCAGCCCACAGACGTCCACTACTAGACATTAGCGTCCCCTAAGCCTCGCCACAAACAACAGTGACCACACAAACAGAGGGTAAAATTGTGCCTGTTTTGGTTTTGCTTAATGTTAAAGTCATCAGTGAACTAACATGATTTAAGAAGGACATGGAATTTGAATCACAGTATAGTCGCATGACTCGATGCCTACATATGAACCAGCCACCTTTTTTTTTATTGCCCTTGTAGGCAGACGATCATACGGCCCACCTGATGGTGAGTGGTTACCGTCGCCCATGGACTTCAGCAATGCCAGGGGCAGAGCCAAGCCGCTGCCTACCGCTTAATACTCTCCACAAGCCTCGTTTGAAGAAGGACATGTCATAGTGCTCGGAAAATACCGTGGAGGGGAGCTCATTCCATAGCCGGATGGTACGTGGCAAAAAAGACCTCTGGAAACGCACTGTGGATGACCGCAGTGGCTCCAGGTAGTATGGATGAAATCTACTCCGGTGGCGGGCGGTGCGATGGTAAAAACGAGATGCCGGTATCTTCTCGAACAATTCCTCAGAGCACCTTACTATGCATGGTTCTTAATTGCACACCATGTTTAGCAGAAAACACCCGGTCAGTTTTTCATGTTTAAAATCATGTTATATACTCATATGTTACAAAACGTACGCTAATTTAAACGGCAATGGAACGAAAGGGTTGATTGTGTTCGGACACACCTATTCGTTTTTAATTTATGTCACGAAACGTACGAATGTTGTTAGCATAATTTCAACGAGTGAAACCGCTCCCATTCATTTTCATAATACGTAACTTGACTACATGACATTTACATTGTTTTCGTCTTTGAGTTTTTATTTATTTATTTATTGGGTTTAATTGGCTGACAATGTTAAGCTGCAATAAGCAACTGGACACTAATATCAAAACAAAGTTAGCGATATAAATGCTATTTTTCCGCGAATAAAGTATGTTTACTTTTACTGTAAAGTAATACAGTAAAAATAAACGTAAGCCGTAATTTATGGCTTACCTTTACTTAAAAGTACGGCTTACGTTCGTCGTCGTCGTTAGTCGTATTCGAAATGCCGGAAATATTATAATAGTAAAATGGCAATTAAAAACGAGTCATTTTGAGTATAGTCATACTAGCCATACGAGTCATACTAGTCAACGAGTCATACGAGCCGTAATATTATGGCTTACCTTTACTTTTAAGTACGTTACTGGACACTAACTGGACACTAATAACAAAACAAACTTAGCGATATAAATGCTATTTTACCGCGAATAAAGTATGTTTACTTTTACTGTAAAGTAATACAGTAAAAATAAACGTAAGCCGTAATTTATGGCTTACCTTTACTTAAAAGTACGGCTTACGTTCGTCGTCGTCGTTAGTCGTATTCGAAATACCGGAAATGTTTTAATAGTAAAATGGCAATTAAAAACGAGTCATTTTGAGTATAGTCATACGAGCCACACGAGTCATACGAGCCACACGAGTCATACGAGCCATACGTCATACGAGCCATACGAGTCATACGAAATTGCCATTTTACTATTATAATATTTCCGGCATTTCGAATACGACTCACGAAAACAGTAAAAGTAAACGTAAGCCGTAATTTATGGCTTACCTTTACTTAAAACTACTTTACTTTACTTACATTTCGATAAAGCGGCACGACACGAGAACCCTCTCATCGTGGCCGCCTACATAGCCGACCCTGTGGACCAAATGGTAAACAGTTGACGTCGCCCACAACAGGGATCGGGTCTTCCCGATCCACTAACGGTGCTTTTAGGTACCCCAAGCACCGGTCATCGTTCTCGTCGAACCCGTCGCTTGCGACGAAGGGCTTGCCTAATAAATTAACCCACAGAAACAGCCCACTGAGTTTCTCGCCGGATCTTCTGAGTGGGTCGCGTTTCCGATCCGTTGGTAGATTCTGCGAAGAACGGCACTTCTCTCTCTTCATGTTAGCAGCATCGTCAGGTTTGAGCCCAGTGAGCTCAGCCTATTAGCTCACCTACTAGCCCGGCGACACTGTCATGGTCTCTCAGCAGACCATCAGCTTAGGTAAAAAAAAAACAAAAAAAAAACTAGACGTAAAGCCGTAAACGTGGTTTTAAATTAAACTAAAACTTGTTAAAAATGGATCTCTTAAAAGAAAGATCCTTCAATATTATCACTAAATAAATCTTAATAATACTAAAATGTGACATGGTAAACATGGATAGCAACACAAAATGTCTTGTGTGGTTAATTGTTGGTGTATCTATGAGTAGTTCGTTCGTTCATTTTGGCCTATTAGGACTTTTATGATATCGCACATATCAAGTTAAGTACAGCAATTTTTTTACGCGGCTATGTAATTTTTTAACGTCCCCGGTTTTAATCTATGAATAAAAGGGACATATTACTGTAACATATCTTGAAATAGCACCTGTACAGATTTTTTAATCAAATCCTAGGCGGCATAACGTAAAAGTGAAAATGTTGAATTGTTTATGAGATCAATATTTTCAATAAATTTCTCCACTATAAATTCTATCCTATTCTATATGTCTGTTTTATCTTAAATTACTAGCGACACATTTATTATTTTTTTAGACACAGAGTTTCGCATTACAGAAATGCCAAACGTCGCCCAAAAGCATATCCAAAGTTCCATTTATAGTCGAATACTCGTTAAAATACTAATAAAATAAGTGATATTAGTTCGCTCACGCACATGGTGCAAAGATCTCAAAGGGTTACGGTGAAACCTTTCAGGTGAAAAATAATATTGTAATGACAAAGCTTCTGAAGGTAATAGAGAGCCGAACAGATTTGTACGTATAAGCAATTTACTGCGGGTCTCACAATAGATTTTCGATAATACGGTGATCGCAGTAGGTGCTTGGATTGTAAATCACAAAGCCAAATAATAATAGTACAATCATTTATTTGATAATAACTGGTGTATACCGTCAGCTGTACGGCCTTCGAAAGCTAAACCAGACCGATTGACAAAATAATTATTTTCGAAAGAAGATGAAGATTAAAAAACTTCGAAATTTATATATTTGTGTCGAGACGACGTTATAACCGTGCTCGGTCGGTATAATCATCAACTCATTCTGCAATGAAACTTGTTCCGGTTTTAACATTTTTCAATAGTATGTGTGTCAAATCAGCTGAGAGTTCGACCTCAAGGCACAAATTGAGCGGTCTGATTCATGTCACGATGTATATGAGCTTTGAGAGCCGCTGCTCCGCACCCGCAAGCTTGTCTGCTTGTTTCTCCAATGAAAGTGTAATTTTTTTTTATTGCTTAGATTGATGGACGAGCTCACAGCCCACCTGATGTTAAGTGGTTACTGGAGCCCATAGACATCTACAACACAAATGCGCCACCCATATTGAGATATAAGTTCTTAGGTCTCAGTATAATTACAACGGCTGCTCCACCCTTCAAGCCGAAACACATTACTGCTTCACGGCGGAAATAGGCGGGGTGGTGGTACCTACCCGTGTGGACTCCCAAGAGTTCCTACCACCAGTGATTACGCAAATTATAATTTTGCGGGTTTGATTTTTATTACACGATGTTATTCCTTCACCGTGGAAGACAATCGTGAACATTTGTTGAGTACCTACGTATTTCATTAGAAAAATTGGTACCCGCCTGCGGGATTCGAATACCGTTGCATCGCTAAATATGAATGCACCGGACGTTTTATCCTTTAGGCCAAGACGACATAAACTATTTGTGGCAAATCCATAGATTTTTAAGGGAAAGCAAATATCCAGTAATGGATAAAAATGGACGATTTATTTATATGGATGTTACTACTGCTTGTTTTTTTTTCTTACGATTTAATTTCGAGCAAAACCATCGTGATATAAAACGTTTTACAAATGAAACAATCAATGCATCAGCTTAATTAAATACTAATAGAGGTCCCGCAGTAGTCGAAATTCGACTATAATTAATTGGAATTGTAAGTCTGTACACTATTATGGTTGTATTTTATACTTCTATAATCACAAATTTCGCCAAAACTACACTATAAAAAATATTAACAAAGACAAACCATATTTGACATATTTGACAACAAACCATTATTCTTAATTTGACAACAGACGTCAAGAACAAAAGTTTGACAACAAATAGTATGCATGCGTGTGTGCGTCAAATAAATGGTGTGTAGTGTGTGTAATGTTTTCTTTATTGATTTAATGTATTTTCATGCATTATTTTAAAAAAATATTAGCATTGTGCACTTCTTCTCTATATTCTCTATAAGTGTGGAAAATTTCATACTCCTCCGTCCGCGCAATTTTCGTAAAAAGAGATACAAAGTTTTTGCTTCACGTATTAATATGCTTTTAGCAATTGGCTATTTTAGAATAATCCAAAAAGCGAAAACTACAGCGGTGCTATTTCAAAAGAGAAACTAAGAAAAAAAAACTATTTCGATAGTCTTGTAGTTCAAAAGGGTTGTGTATATCGTACTTGCTGACTGGCCATAATTAATGCTATTCATTGGTTTTTAGAATTTTAATGTTAAGAATGTTATTCTTCTTGCACAAATGATCACTTTAATTTCAATTTACGGATTCACTGACTGAGAATTCACTCATTGAAACCTTTCATTAAACGCAGACCTGCACTTTAAAAAAGGAGTTTTTTGATTCATATTGTTGTTTCATCAGAATCTGATTTTAATATTAATACAGCGTTTTCAGCACGAATGAATAACACGTCCTTGTTTTTCGTTAGCTGCGACGTGTCAAAACAAAGCCAAAATGTTTTGATACAATACCTTACAAATGAGATACGTAATGAAGTTTAATACGCGTTGTCTGAGCACATGGGGGAACATGTAATTGCTTTTATGGTATGAATTATATAGCTAGCTAATAATAACTAATGTGTCTCTAGATTTATATGTCAATGGATTGAAATACAATGTATATGCGCCAGCGTTAATATTAGATCTTACACCATTAACTCGCATTCGTGTTTTCAATGCATCAAAAAAATTATGCACAAAGAAAAATTGACTCGAAATATGAAACCTACAATAAAAATGTAGCGAGTGGCAGTTGCGTCAAATGTAAAATTAATTGTGATCTTATGTAGTAGATGTCCATGGGCTCCAGTAACCACTTAACACCAGGTGGGCTGTGAGCTCGTCCACCTACCTAATCAATAAATAAATAAAAACGTATAAAGAGCAACTCAACGTTTATTCTCAACGCTTCAAACTACAATTTGTTAATAAATAGATTAAAACAAGTAAAGCTTAATAAACGATAGTCGACAGTGACATCATAGTGCAAACAAATAAAATATTTTAACATCGTTCGTCGTAACACCGATATTTTACGAACGGAAAAACTTTAGAAGTAATACCGCTACGTCAGCTTTTCCACGTATCAAGCTATATTTGACATACTATAATGGTTTTCACCACGACACTGTTTACTTTAAGACTAATTTAGATGGTCTGATGTGGATAATGTTCTCATAAATCACAGATCGTGCTCGCAACACAAAGTACTAGATTAATAGCATTAATCCAACATATCTAGTATATGTATATGGTTAAAAAAATCCGCTACAAATTGATTTAATACCATGATTTTAAATCAATTTTAGTAGTTCTCAGTGGTGTAGTCATACTTTCATGTATTTTAAACAAGTACAGAACATCTGACTTTACTATTTTATGGACTTATGGAATATTCTATGTAAAATTCTCTGACATCGTCTAAATTTTGTTAATCTTTTTTTTTATTACTTAGATGGATGGTAGAGCTCACCGCCCTCCTGATATTAAGTTGTTATAGGAGCCGATGTATATGTATGATATACAACATGAATGCCGTCATCTGCTTTAAAACATGAGCTCTTAGTCTCCGTTTTATAGTCCAATAGATGCCCCACACTTGAACCAAAAGGCATTACTGCCTCATGGCACAAAAATGCAGAGTGTTGAAACGTCCCCGTTCGGGCTTACAAGAAACCCTTTTTTTTAACGCTGGGGAATTCATTTACGGATACCCGGTCGAGGGGGTGACAGACCGAGTTATGTCGAACTCCGGCGCCTCTAGAGAAGAAGATGGAGAAGAGGAAGACCCCGGTTTTCCCTTTTCCTCCTCCTGCCGAGAGACTACGCCTTGAAAAAGGCGCACGAGGCGCTGCATGGCGTCAGCCACGCAAGAGCTACCCCGCAGAACCGACTACCGACTAAATCTCATCGAGCCCCACCACTCCGACTCCACGAAACCCACGGTACCGCAGAGTGCGTACCGAAGGTTCGCCTTACAAGAAACCCTACCATTAGTAAAGTTATCTATATTTAAGTATAACACTCCTCAAAAATTCTCTTACCATACACACACACTGTAAGGCGAAAGGCATGAATGAGGCATTCACTTATTCTTATGATTAAGATTTCTTATCTTGAATTGGAAAAAACATAAATATCTATGTAAGTGTAGAGTTAAATGACATTGATAACATGACATGATTAATAAATTAGTTGATTTACTATATTAATATTAAAAAAGACAGAAATCAACAGAGATTTAAAAAATATACCAAAAAAACAGGACGTTTTCTGATTGAATTAGAGAACACAATGGAGTTATTTGAAATGTGTTTACTGAATCCTTCGATCAAAAATGCTATTGCACACAATATCTCTTATAATGTTGCGTAACATTTAATGGTTAGAAAAGTTTTCAATTTGTTTGTTTTGTTCGCTGTCCGGATATCGTATCTCAGTTTGTGTTATTGAAATAGATAAATCTTGGTTAAAAGATGGAAAAGTACTAAGTTTTAAAACTACATTAAAAATGTTCACAAAATTACACATCACATTAAACATTAAAAAATCACATTAAAAATCTATTGCCATCATATACGATGAACTAAAATTTACAAAAAAAAAATTCTAAATAACATCGATAATTATCTTAATTTTTTCACTTTTATGTAGTCATTTAAAAAAGGCAAGGCTTCTTTACATTTGCACTTGCTTTTTGTCCACATCCGCGTGAATCAAAATTTTCCTCATCGCACACACAGTATGAAGATAGTCGCAAAAAAAATACATTTCTCTTTTCATGTAAATTTATATTACATCATTCACATTACTGAATTTTTATGAAAAACAAATTTATATTGTTTTCATTATTACATTTAAAACACATTGGGTGGATGTATTCCTATCTATCTACTGTTGAGTGGTTTCCAAAGCCCATAGAAAAACACAAAACGTGAATACCGCTACGATCTATGAGATGGAAAACCCATTTGTGTTGTAATATCCCATCCTACCTCTTTAATTGGAACACATAAACGCTTTGCAACAGTAACTGGCTTGACGGTTGAAAAGGGTGAATCTTGAAACTTCAAATACTGATACAAAATAGACGGGGTAGTTTGATAATGGCAAACCAAATAACTAATAGCCAAAAACACGAAGATTCGTAATTTATTAACAGGTACGTAAATCGCTGTACAAAAAGGCATTCTGGTTTAATGATTAAACACGTTGTATTTCCGAAGTCGATTACTTGTAAAAGTAAATAGAAAAAGACCTAGTAAATGAACTTTTCCGTACGCATCATAAAAATAAAAATATAGGCGCAGTTATCTGTTACGGTTTTTTTGCAGTTATATATCAGTAAAAATTATGGTTCATAATTTCAATTTATATAAAATCATCGTATGCAACAAATACGGATAAAAAAAATCATTTGAAATTACAACTTTTATCTTGCTTTGTTTACTAGAGCGATTAATCTAAAATTTGGTACATAGCTTCAGTTCTGATGTCAATAGAATTATGTGTAATCTATATAATTTTAAATCCAATATGACCGCCGCTGCAAAGTAGTGCATTACGGTATATTTATTCAACTCCATCAATTGATATATCAAACGCTTAATGCAAAACCTTTACCACTAAATATGGTATATAATGCAAAACTTCCGAATCTAAAATGGCCGCCACCACAAAATGGCGAATTTGACTTTTCTTTCCCTTGTACCTTGTCTGTAGGTAAAAATTCTATCTCTGATGGCCACAAAAAGGCGGATCGTAGAGTTTAGACATTCAATTTACAGAACTTGAAATATTCCCTCTACCCGATGATATGTAGGCGAAGTAAAATGTCCCTTAGAAATAAGGTGACACTCTACAAAACTTGCATACGCCCCGTCATGACCTATGCAAGTGTAGTGTTCGCTCACGCGGCCCGCATACACTTAAAATCCTTTCAAATTATTCAATCCCGTTTTTGCAGGATAGCCGTCGGAGCCCCGTGGTTCGTCAGGAACGTCGACCTCCATGACGACCTGGACTTAGAGTCCATCAGTAAGTATCTTCAGTCGGCGTCCATGCGCCACTTCGATAAAGCGGCACGACACGAGAACCCTCTCATCGTGGCCGCCGGTAACTACATTCCCGATCCTGCGGACAGAATGGAAAGCAGTCGACGTCGCCCTAAACACGTCATCTCGGATCCTCCTGATCCACTAACGGTGCTTTTAGGTACTTCAAGCACCGGTCACCGTTCTCGTCGAACCCGTCGCTTGCGACGAAGGGCTCGACGAGTAAATTAACTCTCAGACACAGCCCACTGAGTTTCTCGCCGGATCTTCTCAGTGGGTCGCGTTTCCGATCCGGTGGTAGATTCTGCGAAGCACGACTCTTGCTAGGGTTCGTGTTAGCAACATCGTCAGGTTTGAGCCCCGTGAGCTCACCTACTAAAGTTAGGGTTACGCTGAAATAGCCGCTAGGGCTATCAGCTTAGGTAGGAAAAAAAAAAAAAAAAAAAAAAAAAAAAAATAAATATTTGTTGGAGCAAAAGCTACGTTACGGTCCAATATTGACGTTTCAAAGGGATCGGTAAACGATGATATCGGCTACACCACTGAAATTGTTTGGCCTCAGTTTCGTCGAACCCAAATGTACGAAACATATGTACTGCCAGTTCGGATCTACTTTGAAAGAGACGGCACATACCCTAGAGCCATACAGTTTCCATGAAAGTTCAATTATGGGTCGGCTCAAAAGAGGATGTTTCCCTTAATTTTGCGTTAAATTTGCATTGTTCACATAATCCAAAACAGCACTGTAGATCACAACGCGAACTGTTTGAGGAGGAATAAGCTCACGTGCTCAAAAAATATTTAGGAGAGTTAGATTGTAACATTTTGTGTTAATTAGATAAACTATTGTGCTTTAATAATTGATAAGATGCATACTTTAGAAACCAAATTTAAAAGTAAAGTTTAATAATAAAGTAATAAATAGACTAAAATTACAGAACAGGACTCACTGAACAAAATACTTACAAAATTAACTGGTGGCAAAATAATGTGATAAAATTCTTTGAAAATAATTTATAATTTATCTTTTAGCTTCACAGAACCATCTAAACGACGAACGTGTAAGCAGTAACATAATAGTTACTTAAGTAGACCGTACTTGACAACGTCTAATTCAATGTTACGGTTTAAATGTCAATGATCCTTTGTGATTTGTAACGTAATAAATGTTGTTAAGTCTCATATCAGATTTTTTCGCAATATTAAAAGCGCTTTCCCAAAAAATAATAGCGTAATAAAATGAAATGAAACGTGATCGAATTGATAATGATTTGTGCCTGTTTTCTGCTACCTTAAAATATAAATCGGCAATCTGTCGACGGTGGTGACCGCAATAAAGATACGGGTGACCTATTTAATACAAAAATATCGCAATGACCACTGAATTCCTAAAAGCACAAGGAATTCAGTAAAATAACAATTTCTAGAAAATTAAGCTTATATAAGTCGAAAGTTTAAATAAAAGTCTTAATATAATTAAAAGAATTATTAATAATATATTTAATGGTGGGAAATAGTATGTGATGTAGTAGAAGAAGTCATACTTACGTAGGTATAGATAGGTACGACGATCCGAACTACTTCTGCTGCGGAGACTTTATGCGTTCCAGTTTTAAGTGTGGAACAGCTGCTATGCAACACAATCAAAACTTCAACCTCATGTCTCAAGGTAGATGGCACTCAACTTAAAAAAGTTCGTTTCTAACCGCAAAACGCAAAACATTTTGTTCCGGGAAACATTTTGATTTTTTTGTTCCAAAAAAACGAATTATCGTAACAATGCTTATCTCTGAAAACCCATGTCCAAGTTAAGTCATCAATTTTAGCTCTAGATAAGCGGCGGCCGAACCCTTCAAATTCATTTTAGATCGTAACCCTGGAGAATTTGTTTAACTTTCACCACAACGCCACCGATGAATGCACAGCTTCCTGTTCCAATTCATTAATTTACATATCAAATGGAAATTAAAAAAGTTTTTATTACTATTGAAGACAAATGGCCCATACATTATACTCTGGTATATCAAATAGGTGATTTACAGTAGTAAAGACATCCGTTGAGATCCGATATCTCCTAACTTCTAAGACTAAAAACTACTTATATAAGTATATAACAGCACTGAGTTCCTTCGTGTTTCAAAAAGAAACAAGAAGATAAGATAAGTAGCTAGGTAAAATGGGTTGCGGATAACCGAGTTCAATGAGCCGCTATGAGCAAGTTAGAAAACTTCTACAAGTATATTCAGCAATGTACGTCTTAGCATACAAATAATATGACGATGATGTTTATGCTAATTTTTATACTACAGATAAAGCAATAACTGGTCATTGAATTGACAGTAGCTACCATTGGTACGAGAAAGTAAGGAGAAAAACCAAACCCTGTCTATCTACTTATGCAATGATTTTTAAATCTTTGCGAACGAAGTGAATAAAACTATGTTATAGGCTATAAATTAAGTATTCGTAGTTATTATATAGCGACGGCTAATTTACTATAAACTATATCTATATCTATAGTATATCTATATCTATAGTATATCTATATCTATAGTATATCTATATCTATAGTATATCTATATCTTGGTATCATCCGTAAGGCTTTTAGCGCCGTTATAGTTGTCTTTCAGAATAAGCTAATTAGGTAATAAAAATTGGTTACGGTTTACGATTATGTTTACCATGCACTCAAATTTGTGAAAGATAAAATGTCAGTTGCGCTTGTATTTTCACGTTTGGATAAGCTGCACGCCAAAAAGATATAAATAGCTTTGCCATAATCGCAAATTATTTTCTGGTGCTACAGAAAAATTTCCTTCCTTGATTTTTTTTAAAATAACTACTACTCAATTGCCGTAAACTAAAATAATATCACTATCTGGAAAATCTTAAAAAAATTATATTGCTGTTGTAATTATTAATCAGACCTATGAATAAAGTAAGTAAGTATGTATTTTATATTATAATATAGTATGCCGTTCCTTCAGCTCTGTCGAACCATATTATGTGTGACGATACTATGAAGAAAAATTCTGCAAAAATGTTGTGCGTTAAAGTTCACCTCTGAAATTCAATTTACATAACGAGCATGCCGTTTTGAAAAAATACGACCTACATCTACATAAATGGATTCTGAACACAGTACTGCGGGTAACACACGCGGGTAATTATCAACGAAAACGTATAGTCATGTTTAAACTAGGCTAACGTTGTGTTACAACAAAACGACCCAATTCAACGAAATAAATTGAATCAACGTTTTAAAATGATGAAAACAGAAGAGTATTAAACAGAACTAGTGGTCCCGCAGTAGTCGAAATTCGACTATAATTAATTGGAATTGTAAGTTTGTACACTATTATGATTGTATTTTATACTTATAAAAAATATTAACAAACACAAACAATATTTAATCTATTCTCAATTTGACAACAGACGTCAAGAACAAAAGTTTGACAATAAATAGTATGCATGCGTGTGTGCGTCAAATACAGTCATGGTATGTAGTGTGTGTAATGTTTTCTTTATTGATTTAATGTATCTTTTATGCATTATTTTAAAAAAACATTAGCATTGTGCACTTCTTCTCTATATTCTCTACTAGCGACCCGCCCTCGCTTCGCTTCGGAAACATTAAAACAAACATGAAACCAAAAAAAAAAAAAATTTAAAAAAAGTAGCCTATGTTCATCAGGGACAATGTCGGCTTCTAATGGAAAAAGAATTTTTCAAATCGGTCCAGTAGTTTCGGAGCCTATTCGAAACAAACAAACAAACAAACAAATCTTTCCTCTTTATAATATTAGTATAGAAGTATAGATATAGATAAGTGTGGAAAATTTCATACTCCTCCGTCCGCGCAATTTTCGTAAAAAGGGATACAAAGTTTTTGCTTCACGTATTAATATATAGATAGCATTTTTATTTAAATTGATTGTCGCATACTTGAACGAAATATTTTTTCTTATACAAAACAGTACTATCAATATTTTGCTTTGCCTTTACAGACAATATTATAAGAGCTGAAACGGGAGTAAACAACGGTATACTAGTTTGTAAATTGTTTTCCAATACATAATGCTAATACACGAGAGCGCCCAAGTTTGAAGCGTGTGCATAGTTATTCAAACAAACAGATACTATTGTTATGCAACATCAATGTGACGATTTATTTAAATAGCACGATTAAACAAAGAAAAACTAAAAAAATATAATTTTAATTTTTAGCGCCCTTGTACATAATTTTCCTATTACTCTGTACTGACATCTTTTCTGTGTGAACATAAAAAAAAAATAATAATAATAATTTTACTGAACCTCGTGAACGATGTAACAGGGCTTACAAATGAAGTACTTCTCCCCGACTTGATGAATCCGGAATGAAAATCCGGTTTTCCCGTGAGACTAGAAGCAACATTTCTTCCTTCTGTGGAACTTTTCCAATGACTACCAATTAATCTCGACGCAATGAGAAATGTTTTCAAATAATAATATTTTTCTCCCATATTTATATATTTTTGGCACTTCGTAATTTTATTGTTTTATGTTTTCTACGCATACTCATACGGAGTATCTTTGTGACCGTCTACAAATTTGTATAGCTTTTATGTTGTTTTTTATACACAAAAAATTTGAAACAAAATTTAAGAACACCTTTATTTTAAAAACCAGTTTACCGTCGGATGAAATAAAACGAGTACTTTAAAAATAAAAACATAGACAAAAACCTACTGAATTTAGTTATAACGGAAGAGTCTTTCAATTTTCGGTATTGGAGTTTTGAAATTTAAATAAAAGCTTTAATGAAATAGTTAGTAAACAGTGAAGTTTAAAACCCAACTTTAAAACCCCAACGTGTAAAATCACGACATACAGTCATAAATTATACATATAACATAAAACTTTGAGAAATACATATACAAATAAATAATAGTGTAAAAAACTCAAAGAATACGCTTTTATAGAAAATCTAACAAAAAAATTTAAAAATGATTTTATTGTAAAAAAAGCGTGGCTTTTTTACCCTTTTTACGCTTTTTTACAGTATTTTTAATTCAAATTTACTAAAATTTATTTTCTATTTTTTAGTTGGATTTTCTATAAAAGGGTATTTTTTGAGATTTTTACATTATTATTTATTTTTCATTTTTTAGTAGTATTTCATTTTTTTTAAATATTGAGTCGTCATCGGTCCTTAATAAGCATGCCAAATTTCGAGTTAATCCAACGTTTTGAAGGGGCTTAAAATCATGTTCAAAGATTGCGTTACATACTAACATACATACGTCTGAAGCTAATAAAAGCACCTTCAAATATAATAGAAGTAGAATTGTCTTTGTATGGTTTTTATTGCCCTTGTAGAAAGACAAGCTCAAGGCTCGCTTGATGGTAAATGGTTACCTACCATCGCTCATAAACGTCAGCAATTTCACCGATACAGAAAAGCCACTGCTTACAGCAAAAGTCCCGTTGTCTCCGAAAAGGCTGGAACGATTTCGATGTTATAGTAGCAATCGAATCAAATCAAATCAAAGATCAGCTAGCAAAGCGGGCCAAGTTTAAAGAGTAACATTATTCATTGTCAAAATTTCTCCGTAAATTTCCGATTTCTTATTGGTATCAAAGGAAAAAAGCAGGCGTGTGCACCCAACACTATATAATTTATATAATTACTGTTGCTAAGGCTTCTTGTGCCTAGCCATGAAGTCGTCATGGCCTAACGGATAAGACGTCCGATGCATTCGTGTTGAGCGATGCACCGGTGTTCGAATCTCAGGCGGGTATCAATTTTTCTAATAAAATACGTACTCACAAATGCTAACGATTGACTTCCACGGTGAAGGAATAACATAGTGTAATAAAAATCAAACACGCAAAATTATAATTTGCGTAATTACTGGTGGTAGGACCTCTTGTGAGTCCACGCGGGTAGGTACCACCACCCCGCCTATTTTTGCCGTGAAGCAGTAATGCGTTTCGGTTTGAAGGGTGGGGCAGCCGTTGTAACTATACATGAAACCTTAGAACTTATATCTCAAGGTGGGTGGCGCATTTACGTTGTGGATGTCTATGGGCTCCAGTAACCACTTAACACCAGGTAGACTGTGAGCTCGTCCACCCATCTAAGCAATAAAAAAAAGCCATCTTCTTCATACTCGTAGGTATGTATTCTTCGCCCGGTCCCTCTTGGCGTAGAAACGATGTGAGAAACCGGGCGATACCTTTGGGGATGGTGCCCATAGGCTCCAGTTATCCTGCTTCTTTCTCTGTGTAATTATGATGTGATGTGTTCCGGCTTGAAGAGTTACAAAGTCGATAACGATTGAGACATAAGATGTTGTTAGTTTACACTAACAATTAAAACTTAGATCTTATGTCTCAAGTCTATGAAATAATAAATAAAACTTCAATATATCTAGGATAAAAGCCAACAAAAG
Organism: Bombyx mori; assembly: GCF_030269925.1. Classification (NCBI taxonomy): domain Eukaryota; kingdom Metazoa; phylum Arthropoda; class Insecta; order Lepidoptera; family Bombycidae; genus Bombyx; species Bombyx mori. The sequence goes on along the minus strand of NC_085116.1, from coordinate 7,394,244 downwards.
GTCTTCCATACGGTCACGAGCTAGAAAATGCTATGCTAAAAATGTTAATAAAACGAAATATTCAAATGATGTTGAAGTCTAAACTTTTCTCAAAGCGAATTTATTTTGTTTATATTAAATTAACCAAATCTAAGAATCAAACGTTAATGAAATCAAATATCTACAAATTCAAAAGCTCTAAAATTCAACGAATGTTTTTGTTCAAAGAAATTTAAGGTATTCGGAGATCGAGAGAAGAAATTGAATACTTGCTGTAGGATTATTAATAGTGGGTACTGAAGATGTACTGAAATGTTTGAAATAAATTACGATTGTCTTGCCAATTGATTCTTGATCGCCTCATACCAAAGTCAAAATCTTCATTAAAAATGTATGACGATATGAATGATTATAGTCTAGCTGTCTTTATTATAATTTTATAGCAGAGGAGAAACCCTAACAGCCGGATATATATACTTAGTCTGGCCATAAATACTGTTACAATTAAAAATTTAAAAAAATTCTATGGCAAATAACATTTATTACTTTTACAGTGTGTTAGTTTAATACATAAATATAAAACAATTTAAAATATAAAAAGCTTATTCGAAGTGGTCTCCATTGGCTGCAATACAGTCCTTTAAACGTTGAGGCCAGTTATCAATAGAAGCACGCACTCTTTCCATGGGAAAATTTTTCACTGCCAATCGTACGGATTGTTTTAGGGACTCCAAATTATCATGGCATTTAGAGCAAGCCGTACTCTCTAAAACTGACCATAAATCATAATCCAGCGAATTAAGATCGGGACTAGACGACGACCAGTCTTCAGCTCTGATGAAGTTGATGATGTATTTACTATTTAATTTATGGGTCCTAACAAAAGATCTTGAACATTAATTTTACTGGTATTTTAATGCATATTATTTACTTACAGATAGGGTATTCGAATCAACGTTGATTCGAAATGTGCCAAACAATCAAACCCACGAAATATACTAATTTGCATAATTACTGGTGGTATGGCATCTTGTGAAACGCGTATCTCTACCGCGAAGCATTTTCTCGTTTCATTCTCTTGTTTATGAAATCAAAAATAAAATAAATCTTCACTTTAATTAAAAATACTATGTAATTTAAAATTTAAAAACGGATAATTGTTTTCAGGTTTTATAATATATTATGTAGTAGGTTTCACGAAGCAGCAATACTCTCCGGTGCGAAGGGTGGGGATGCCATTTTGTACTATAGAACTAAGAAATATAAGTTCTAAGGTCTCAGTATAGCTACAACGGCTGCCCTGCCCTTCAAATCGAAACGAATTACTGCTTTACGGCAAAAATAGGCAGGGTGGTGATACCTACCCGTGCGGACTCACAAGAGGTCCTATCACCAGAGCGGGAGGTCCTACCACTAGTTCAAGAGGTCCTACTACCAGTTCAAGAGGTCTTACCACCAGTACAAGAGGTCCTACCATCAGTACAAGAGGTCCTACCACCAGTATTTAGGTTGTTCATTTCTATGAGCCCCGGTAGCCGCTTAACAGCAGCTGGACAATGAGCTCGTTCATGTACCGAACATCAGCAAAACATCGCATCAATAACCTTGGTGTAATTCTACCTAAGTACATTTCTTTCTCGGTCAATTACCTTGTAACAACAGAAAGCGGAACACAATTACATGATTACATTACCACATGACATTAGTGGAAGTTTTTATGTGGCACGACAGCCGTCACTGTCTCGCCTACCTTTCCTAATTCACTTGGCAATTTAATTGCAAACGAAACATGCTCTGCACATTGCGTAAAGTAGATGAAATATAGATGTTCTACGCGAACAAATTGTATTGAGTTTCGCATGTTTTTTTTTATTGCTTTGATTTGTGGACGAAGTCACAGCCCACCTGATGTTACTGGAGCCCATAGACATCTACAAGGTAAATGCACCACCCACCTTGAGATATAATTTCTAAGGTCTACGTATAGTTACAACGGCTGCCCCACCCTTCAAACCGAAACGCATTACTGCCTCACGTGCGGACTCACGAGAGGTCCTACCACCAGTAAAAAACAAAGTTACCACCAGTAAGAAAGACAAGATAATAATTTTCCTCGATGTTGAAAATAAAATGGTAGCTTTCTTTGAGGATAAATTATAAAGTGCATTGAATTTTTGGACAGAATATACGATGGGCAGCTGATGTTAAACGATTACCGATCCTTTGACATAAAGCAGTGTGAATGTAACAATACATTTGGATACAATATAATATGTCCGAAGTCGCATATGCTGTTCATTGCTATTGTTCAGATATCACTGTGACATATTTTCGTTTTAATTTATTAATTATTCTTCTTCTTCTCAGTCGTGTCACTCCTGACAGAGTGGTCGTGATCGTCATGTAGTGTTGACAGGGGCAGACTTGATGCGTCTCACGATGTCGCGCCATCTCTCCTTGCTCGAGGCCATTCTACTGCACTCATTTAGGGGACCTCCCACTGCAGTTTTAATTTGGTCGGTCCACGGCATTGGTGGCCTCCCGCGCGGTCTTGTACCATCAACGCTTCCCTGTACAACGAGGCGTTCTATGGACCGGCCATCTAGTTATATAACAGTTAATTAAATCTCTTTAATCGAAAATGTGTTCGGAATTAATCTATCTCATTATGATTTCGCAGTTACGGGTGTTTCCAATAGTTTACAGACTTAATAAAAGGCACGATTACAGTCAAATTAAAACAGAATATTGAGCTTCAAGCAGACTGTGCCGCATCTATCTGAGTACGGTAAACAAAAAAACTGTCGCAAAATGAATCTAATAAAAATTCAATCATCTGGGATAGAAACATTAAAATAAAGCCCAGTCAACCGGATGGAGTGCCTCAGGGCAGCACGAACAAATTATACGGTCTGGCATACTTATTTAGGCCAAAAAGTATTCTATTATAGATTTGTAAGGGCTTACAAATCCTTTATAATGATTGGGGAAAACCTTAAAGGGATTTTATTTGAATATCTAAAACTGAACAAAAGAAACAAGTGGTTAAATGTATTTTCATTTTATTACTATAATACATATTATGTACATGGTACATACATATCTTGAAAATACTACATAATTTAAATTATTTTTTTGTACAAAATTATGCTCTATTATCCTGTTTTGTAATAATATGACTATTATTTGAATAAGCAAATCTGATTTTTTCAACATTGTAATAATATAAATTATTAATTTGAAATAATTTATCTAGTGCAAAAAACACTAATTTTTGAAATGGTACACTAAAGCCGAATAAGTTTCTCAGTTCGCAGTGTGCATTTATATTGTCGAGTTCCATAATTCTTTCTGAGACTCCTCAAACAACCCTTGACAAATGCTCCCTTCCGATCATAAGAGGGATTGATCGCGCCAAGTCACGCTTATACACGAAATCATACTACGTGTTCGTATAAATTTCGTTGCACAGAACTAGAATGATTTTTATATGACAAAAATCATTTACAAATTCGAAACTGTAAACTCATTTAGAATTTCCTATAAAAGAAATTAATTATACAAGATTTATGAAAGTAGTAACGCCATCTATCGCCGAATAGTCGAACGTATATCGAAGGACCTAGAACGCTCGAGAAGTACAACGCCATTTATTGTCAGATAGCGGAAACACAATATTCGTAATGTGTGTAATATTCTCGATAATTCTAGGGATGTGGTATCGGCTATAACAGCGTTGCAGAGATGGCACGCAGTCAGTCAGTAATCGGAACTACTCGAAGCGAAACAGCGAACGGGTCACCTGAAGCGAAGCGGAAGAAGCGAATCGAGAATTTCAAAGTGTTTTAAGTGTTCTAAGTGTTGAATATAGTTTTTAATTTGTACTTCGGTAGAATTTTATTTATCCCGAACCCCAGCGCGTAACAATACATCTATTTGATGGAAGATGTTATTCATTTATATGAGTATCCACCTCCTTTCAGGTCTACTTTTCGGGTAATGCTTTCCATCTCAGGGATGTCTCAAAGAAAATTTTATTACCAAAAAAGATCGCACATTGTCACGTTATCTGTAGACACAAATTCGCTGTATCTTGTGTCTGATGTAACAGTATTTTATATGCCTATCTATCTATCATTATACACAACGATTTTTACCTATTACGAAATATTAGTTTTGTGTATTAGTAGGTACACAGTGCAACAGAGGTCAGAACGAGTAACAAAACTGATATTTAGCGTGAACCGAAAGCGTTTTTATTATTACAGTTGTCTATTTAGGACAATATAGGATATCTATATATTAATACGTGAAGCAAAAACTTTGTATCCCTTTTTACGAAAATTGCGCGGACGGAGGAGTATGAAATTTTCCACACTTATAGAGAATATAGAGAAGAAGTGCACAATGCTAATATTTTTTTTAAATAATGCATAAAAGATACTTTAAATCAATAAAGAAAACATTACACACACTACATACCATGTATTTGACGCACACACGCATGCATACTATTTATTGTCAAACTTTTGTTCTTGACGTCTGTTGTCAAATTGAGAATACACTTACACTTACAATTCCAATTAATTATAGTCTGCGGTCAATTATACTGCGTTTTTTTTTTTTTTTTTTTTTCTTCCGCCCTTCACTGGGGATGGAAGGCGGGGCATGTCGGAGTCGAACCGACTAAAACCTCCTGTCTCTCAACAACCAACGTCCAAACCTCGCATGAGACAAAACTCATGAAAAGGCAAGGGGGGAAAGTGAAGCGTTTAGTGCGGAGCACATCTCTCCCATCACCCTCCCCCTCGGGACGCCGGACTGGCGGTCGTCGGCGCCACGACCACCAGACCTCTCGGTCGGCAGGCTATCCGAAGCCCGCCTAGATGGCGCCGGTTAGAATGGTCTATCCTACGGAATACCCCACTGGGTCAGAACCAGCGTGGGTTGAGGATAGCCGGCCTTCCATCGCCCGGATGCTCATGCATAAAACGCGTGCAGAGCAGCTTGCACGTCGTCTTCTTAGGCCCCCTTCCTCGGTCCCCAGGCCGACATGTGAGGGAGACCCGAAACACTTAGAGGGCCAGGGCTTGGGCGAGATCCGCCTCGACCCACCCCGACCAGATGCTGAATGATGCGGACCGCCAGAATGCGTTCCAGCAGCTTGCCCACCTCATCCAGCAACACGATGGGACGGTACCCGGCGGCAGTATCCGCCGGGCGCCCCTCCTTTCTCAACAGCACGAGTCTGCCCGTCCTCCACGATGAAGGAAACCGTCCCGACTCGAGGCAGGAGTTGTAAAGCCTCAAGAGTCGGTCCCCCAGGGCACCAAGAGCCAAGGCCCAAACCCGGCCATGGACGCCGTCCGGACCGGGCGCAGTGTCCTTCGCGCACATTTTACGCACGGCCACATGGAGCTCCGCCCCCGTTATATGGGGCACCTCAGCAGAGGCGTCGCCGCCGTTTTCCGACGGGACGTCCATAGCGGGAGCGATAAATCCCTCCCGCTCCTGCGGGAACAGCGCCGAGACGATGTCCGCAACTGCTGTGGCTGGAGACGCTCCGTGATTGGGGGGGCCCATGGGCGCATTTTATTGTGCACCATATGATAGGGTCGCCCCCACGGATCCTCATCCAGCGTCTCCAAGAGACCCTCCATGTGTTGGTTCTTGGCTTTTCTGATGGCCAGCTACAAAGCCCTCTGCGCGACGCGAAATGTGCCGTACAGCCGGGCCTCCACCACCGCGAACACAACCGGATCGTTGCACCGCGGCAAGCGACGGCGGCGATGCCTGGCGCACTCGCGCCTCGCCCGAACGCACTCCACGCGGAGTTGCGCGATTTCGGGCGACCACCAGTACACCTGGCGATTGGGAGGCCGAGGGCTGATCCGGGGCATCGATACGTCGCAGATGCGTCACATCGTGTCCCGGAACCACCCCGCTTCGCGCTCGACCTCAACCGGATATGGACGCATGGGCGTCCACGCCGCCACCGTAGAGGCTTCCATCAGTAGCGCCTTATTCAGGCGCTTCAATGCCCACCTGGGGAATGACCGGGGCGCACCATGTGGGTAGTCACCGTAAGCGTCCGCGACTGCGGAGCGGGCGGAGAGATCAAACCGAATATATCGGTGATCTGACAGCGTCTCCGCCCCCTCCAAAACCCTCCAGTCGCGGATACGGCGCGCGATGGCCGGGCTCGCAAAAGTAACGTCCACAATGAACTCGCCCTGCCACCGCACGCACGTCGCAACCGACCCTCTATTCAACAAACAGAGGCCGGCCGCGTTCGCCCACCTCTCCAGTAGCCTACCCCGAGCGTCCGAGCGGGGGGAGCCCCATGCGACAGACTTCGCATTGAGGTACCCCGCGAGAATCACTGGACGAGGAGCGAGGCGGCGAGCAATCGCCCCGATCCTGCCCAGGAAATGCCCGAACTCGACGGTAGGCCTGTTCGGAGAGAAGTATGCCCCGATCACGACGGTCCCTTCCAGCTGCACTGCGACGAACCCTTGGCCCCTGGTCACCATCGCCAGGGGGGGATCGCCGCGTCTCTTCTTATGACTATGGCCGCCAGGCCGCCATCGTCCCCAAACCAGCAATCATTTGCCGGGGGAACGAAGTACGGCTCGGCGACCACAGCCACATCTATGGACCACTCCGCCATGCTCTGAGACAGCATGTCCTGAGCTCTGGCGGAGTGGTTAAGGTTTCCTTGGAGGAAGCGATAGGTGCGGTCCATTACTGTTGGACCACATCCATCGCCCCCTCCCCTTCACCGCTGCCCCCGCTCTCCGGCACCGGCGCCGCAACGGGGATTACAACGTTGACCAGTGCTCCTCTGGCCAACCTTCTCTTTTGCCGGCGCTTTGATTTCCGGCGCCGGTTTCGTTCGGTGTTATCACCGGACGGGAAACACGCCTTGCCTCCCGCCCGGTGGTTTGCCCTGCGCCCGGCCGCAGCGCACAGAGCGCAGTGCGGGGCGGCCGTGCAGGACGCCGCTTTGTGGCCCGGTTGGCCGCAACGGAAGCACAGACCGCTGCGGTCAACCGAGCTGGTGCACCTAGCGAGGCCGTGCCCCGCGCTGAAGCATCGGAGGCATCGCCAGGCACGTGGTTCTTGGAGACGCACGTGGGCCGCTATCCAGCCCACGCGCAGTCTCCCCGGATCCCCCGTCACTGCGGGACCTCTAGTATACTTAAATAGTTAACATAAGTCAAGGATTTAGGAATATCGCTAAAAAAATGGAAATGTAATTACTCCCTAGAACTAAAGCCAAAGCGATTTTGATCTAGTTAAAAAAAAACAAACACACACGTTCAACATATTATTATAATAGCAATATAATAAATACCATTACCAGAGAAAATCAGTTTCATTTAATATAAGAAATGTTGTTGTTTTTGTGTGGGATGAATTAGGAAATCGAGAAGGTCATTACTCTCCCTTAGAGACGAATCGTGTGCTATTAATATCTATCTCATCATAAAGTATTTTGATATCGTCACTTAGCTAACAAATCCGGCCAAGCCAAATTACTTTTTCTTAACAATGACGAAAAACTTCTAGCGATTTTATCAGATTAATACACAAAATAGAGGCAAAACAGTTAATGCAATTCGGTATCTGGAGGACCGTGCAATAAAAACATAATTTAAACAAGTAACCACAAGACTCATCAAAAACTTTGTTCCAACCTAAGCGAGTTAGTACCGACCGACCATTCACCACGCTTATTGCTTTAGCGATGTAATCTCCCACATCCGGGGGAAATTGCATACAAATTCACGAACATAAATTACTTGGGTCTTCTGTTCCTAGAAAGACAGCCGACAAAGTAAATTGAAATTGAGTTCTCTTTGTGTACGGAGCCTACGCGGATGGGAACACCTCCTACTTTCCTATTTCCATGGCAAAGCATCGATTTCGCTGAAGCTTAAAAAATATTCAGGGTGCATTATCATATTATTTCATTAATGAGACAGACAATGTAACGAAATTCGTTAACTAAATATTTATTATACGTGTTGCGAATCTTTGCACACCTCTATGTATATATTAATACTATAATAAAATAGTAGTTTTTACTAAATTTCCATAACAAGAGAGCTTCAGTTAAAATAATATAATTTTAGGGGTCAGTTGAAGTGTTTCTTATTCTAAATCTTTCTGTGTCCATAGTCACCAAAGTATTGGGAAAATGTTAACGAATAAAATTAAAGGGTAAGCGTTTTTAAGTAAAATCGACAAATGTTTGTACAACTCCGAAAATACAATAACAAAAACATATTTCAGATAATTCCGACGACCCTAATCTATATAGAGCAAGATCGTAAGAGAAAATACGTTAAAATATATCAGTAACCATCGGAACTGTTCTTGCAACTGGAAATTGATTTTTAGATCAAAAGATTTTTCCTTGCTTCCTCCGAATTTCATCTTCATCCATTTTTTACTAAAGTACATCGTTCGTCTAAGTCGTGGTCCGCCTGGTGTTAAGTGGTTATAGTCGTCATAACTTGAATGTCGGCACCCATCTTGAAACATTAGGTTGATTTTTCAATTGTTTATAGCTACTAGCTACTTTTAGCTTACCAATTTTACTAATTATAGCTACTATATATGTGCTAAACAACAAATGAAGAAATAAAAAAAGATGTAGACATGACTTATACATGTACGTATCTACATGTACTTACTTAGAATAATATACATATTTAAGTGAAAATTCACTATAGTTAAAAATCAATCATAATTAATTTAACGACATCTCAATAATATAGTGATTCGTCTCGCTTATCTCGATCCCAGAGTTTATCAGAACAATTGACAGCTTTTTAGATTCTCAATCGGAGAAATAAGCAACCATTAAGTTATATATTTTATTCATATATACACAAACATTCCGATAATAATATTTATAAATTGCATAGGTAGTTACTTAACACAAAACTTTTATATATATTTACTACTCCCCTGATTTTCTATCTATTTCAGATGTGTACCTATGATGTCAATATCATGAGGTTGCCCAGAAAAGATGTTAGTCGTTACGTAGAGAAGAAAAGAAATAAAATTACTTGTGAAACACATGAGGAAATATTAATTTATCCTACTACGACATCCCACATATAATTCGGTAGTTGTCGCGTGCTAAAGGATAAGGCGTCGTCCGGTGGATTCGTATCGTAATGAAATAGTACTTACCAAATGTTCACGATTGGCTTCCACGGTGAACGAATAACATCGTGTAATAAAATTAAACCCGCAAAATTATAATTTGCGTAATTACTGATGGTAGGACCTTGTGAGTCCGCACGGGTAGGTACCATCACCTACGGCAGAAATTTACCGTGAAGCAGTATTGCGTTTCGGTTCGAAGGGTTGGGCAGCCGTTGTACTGTAAAAACTGAGACCTTAGAACTATTATCTCGAAGTAGGTGACGGCATTTACGTTGTAGATTTCTGTGGGCTCCGGTAACCATCGGGTGGGCCGTGAGCTCGTCCAACCGTCTAAGCAACAATAAAAAAAAGTTGCTACTTATGTTACTAAATTATTAGCGTAAATAATGTTACTACCACTACCCACAATTTAAAAACAAGAAGCGGTTTAAATGCAAACGCAAATAAATCTGATTTTTACTCTTGAAACTCCAAAAATCTTCTTCAAATTTCAAACTTCAAACTTGAAAAGTTCTGAACGCAAAAATAATCTAATAAGGTTTTGATGTAATTTTGGCATGTAGGTACTTCGTGGGAAAACATTACCTACGTAGATCGTAAGGAAGGTTGTCGTTCCGTCCGTTCAAGTTGATTCCAGACACGAAATTTTTCCCGGCCACTGGTTTCGACTTTTATGTTTGCTCGTAAACAAGCATTATAGTCTTCGTCAAGTTATAACACGTAACAGTGCGTCTCTAATGCGTCAGTAGCTTTAACTTACTTACAGAATTATTATCTGTCGCTTATTGGTTCCAGCAATTATTGAATTACCTATACATACAGGTTTCACTTCACGTGAAGTGAAATGGTTCGTTCAGGCTTTGTGTTGATGTTTGAAAAAAACAGTGTTCAAATTTCTGCCGGGTTTGCTGTAAGTGACAACGGGAAGAGCGGGTGAAGTTGCACAGTGGGCCGACAGTCCCAATGCTACTGTTCCGAACTTGAATACCTGCAAGCTTAAGAAAATGTCGTTAGCGCGATTCAGGAAATTATCAGATATCTTTTAGTCTAATATACAATAGCTGCCGCTACACGGGTATATATCACCATCCTGCTTTTTTCTGGCACAAAGGCATGAGTGTTGCGTTTTTTTATTTTTTTTATTGCTTAGATGGGTGGACGAGCTCACAGCCCACTTGGTGTTAAGTGGTAACTGGAGCCCATAGACATCTACAATGTAAATGCGCCACTCACCTTGACATATAAGTTCTAAGGTCTCAGTATAGTTACAACGGCTGCCCCACCCTTCAAACCGAAACGCTGCTTGACGGCAGAAATAGGCGGGGTGACGGTATCTACCTGTGCGGACTCACAAGAGTTCCTATCGCCAGTAATTACGCAAATTATAATTTTGCGGGTTTGATTTTTATTACAGGATGTTATTCCTTCACCGTGGAAGTCAATCGTGAACATTTGTCAAGTACGTACTTCGTTAGAAAAATTGGTACCCGCTGCGGGATCCGAACACCGTTGCATCACTAGATACGAATGCAACGGACGTCTTATCCTTTAGGCCACGAGAACTTCGCAAGGGTAGGACAGCTGCTATGTAACGGAATTAAGATTTTTATCTCATGTTATGTAGTTTGGGGACGCTATTCACTTTATGATGGCTCTGAAAACCACTTGACACCAGGTGAAGGAACACCACTTAGCACCGTTCTCTTTATTCACCCATTAAAGCAATGAATAAATAAAGGGAGAGAACTTAAGAACAACTTTTTAAAATGAGTACTTTTCTCGCCTCTGGACACGAACTACCTTCTACTTATTTCCTTCTTAAAGAAACAGGAATTTCGATTATCAAGAGAATCACAAATTTACAGATTCCTCAATAAATTTGACCGTTGTTACAAATTCTGAGACCCACGGAAACATAAAAAAATATTTAATTAAAAAAACATTTGGACATTGCAAAAAAGTTTCAAAAGATCTAAGAGAAAATAAACGTTTCTTTAAGGCTTGTTCGAAATAAATACAGCGGACAAAGGACAAAGAAAAGTTAAGCTATTTAAGGACCTCCTCCATCTATTGAAAAAGTTTCCGAACGCCTATACATACCATTAAGAAATAAAAATACAATTGTTTCATTTGAGAAAAAATCTGCTATGTTGGATTTATTTCAGAACTTCAAATAAACGGTAAAAGTAATTTCATTTATGTGTATCTAAATAATTTTTTTTTTTATAAAACGACGTTGATTTTCTATAGCGAAACTAAATATTGTATAAATATTGTAAATTACTGTCGTCGAATCGTACATTTAAAATATCATTATACTAAAAAAGGTTTGTAATCAATCGAAAAGTTTTTCTTGAACTTCGTCATAGTATTTAATGGTACAACACCGTAAATATTTCCTAAAGTGTCCAGACGACTAAACGGTAAACAGTGGCCGTCGCCCGAAATATGTCATTACGGATCCTCCCGATTCACTATCGATACTTCTAGGCATTCCAAGCTCCAGTCACCGCTCTCGTCGTACCAATTCAATGCAACGAAGGGTTCGTCGTGAAAACTAACCCACAGACACAGCCCACTAAGCTTCTCGCCGGATCTTCTCAGTGGGTCGCGATTCCGATCCAGTGTTAGATTCGGCGAAGCACTACTCTTGTTAGGGCTAGTGTTAGAAATGTCTCCAGTCTAAGCCTAATCTTGCCTACACGTCCAGCAAAGCTAGCATAACCACCCGAGGCTACTACCAATAGGTAGGAATAAAAAAGGGCTTCAAAATATTTATTCAAATAGATAGAATTTATTTTTATTCAAAGTGTATTATTATAGATTTATGTTCACGTAATGTTGCAAACTTATTAAGATATTTCCTATGAATTATAAATATATCAGATAATATTTAGTTGCTTTCATCTATAGGAAACCAAATTTTCAAAAGGGCATATTAAAATATCTCCTGATTTGAAATTTTTTGAGCATGTTGCTCTCATAAATCTATTTCGTTAATATATTTCCGTTCAATTTCATTACGCTCATAGCTAAGTGTAGGGAATGGAGATCGGAAGCTCGATCCCAATATTTTCCCAATTACGTTCACAAGATATACATATAACATTATGTATTCCAGAGAGCTCAGTTCTAATTGTCACTTATTTTAAAGATCAGGTTGGAGGGTGCTACTTATTTAGATAAACTTTGAAGCCTTATTAAAGGTTTAAATAAATACAAAGCAAAGTATAAAATACAGCAACACAGATGTCTTTTTAAAACTATAGTAGGCAGGTGAGTCTACGGTCCACCTAATAGTAAGTGATTACTATTACTATGGATCATGAATATCAGCAACGGATAGGCATTCCGCTACGTATCACTGAAGACACTTTTAAAAGCTAATTGAAACTAAATTAATTATAAATACTATTTTATCCTCGAAGAAAGCGCCGAAATGAATCAGTCGATTTCGTCGCTAATTATTGCCGGCCACTTTAAGCGCATACAAAGATATACAAGTAAGTTATGGTTATGTCGAAGCTATAATTCAAAGCACAACCTCTAAGGGCTCGTAATCGGCGTGATTCTTACTAAAACAGTTAACTGGCGTATACTTTGTAGAACGAACAACGCAGTTATTACAGTCGTTAACTCGTCTTTAGTACTTTCATCGTTATACTTCTGAGTTGACAGGATAATATTTATTAAACAGCAAAATTATGTAAACTCGAAGTAATAAAGTCAAGACAATTACTGAAACACTTTTAAGTCGTCGTGGCCTAAAGGATAAGACGTCCGGTGCATTCGTGTGTAGCGATGCACCGGTGTTCGAATCCCGCAGGCGGATACCAATTTTTCTAATGAAATAGGTACTCAACAAATGTTGACGATTGACTTCCACGGTGAAGAAATAACATCGTGTAATAAACGCACGGGTAGGTACCACCTATATCCGCCGTGAAGCAGTAATGCGTTTCGGTTCGAAGGGTGGGGTAGCCGTTGTAACTATACTGAGACCTTAGAACTTATATCTCAAAGTGGGTTTACGCGCATTTATTTACGTTGTAGATGTCTATGAGCTCCAGTAACCACTTAACACCATGTGGGCTGTGAGCTCGTCCACCAATCTAAGCAATAAAAAAATAATAATCAGAAATCGTTTTATTTGTTCAAACTACTTAGTCCTACATGAAATTCGAACAATTAAGGAACCAACAACAAGATAAGTGGCAAGAGTAAGAAACAAACATTCTATTTCAGAATCAAATATATTTTTCTCAAGTTCCTTTGGCTGTGGAATGAATTCGGAGAATTTAATTTCAAATATGAAACATAACGAGTTCCTCGTACTTCATGAAGTTACTCAGTACGTTTTATACCGTCCCGTCGTTATGAAGCTCGGTCGCGCTCCCGATTCCGTTCCCGTCACGAGGACTGTGGTGGATTGGCACACGCTGGGCATCAGCATGGCTGAATCTGATCCACCATCGCTCCCGTTTAGCCCGGACTCTACCCCGTCTCCCCAGGATACCGCTGAAGCCATAGACATCTTAACTTCACACATCACCTCGACATTAGATAGGTCATCGAAACAAGTTGTAGCGGAGGACTTCCTTTACCGCTTCAAATTGTCCGACGATATTAGGGAACTCCTTAGAGCTAAGAACGCCTCGATACGCGCCTACGACAGGTATCCTACCGCGGAAAATCGTATTCGAATGCGTGCCCTACAACGCGACGTAAAGTCTCGCATCGCTGAAGTCCGAGATGCCAGATGGTCTGATTTCTTAGAAGGACTCGCGCCCTCCCAAAGGTCTTACTACCGCTTAGCTCGTACTCTCAAATCGGATACGGTAGTAACTATGCCCCCCCTCGTAGGCCCCTCAGGCCGACCCGCGGCGTTCGATGATGACGAAAAAGCAGAGCTGCTGGCCGATTCATTGCAAACCCAGTGCACGCCCAGCACTCAATCCGTGGACCCTGTTCATGTAGAATTAGTAGACAGTGAGGTAGAACGCAAAGCCTCCTTGCCACCCTCGGATGCGTTACCACCCGTCACCCCGATGGAAGTTAAAGACTTGATCAAATACCTACGTCCCCGCAAGGCTCCCGGTTCCGACGGTATATCCAACCGCGTTATTAAACTTCTACCCGTCCAACTCATCGTGATGTTGGCATCTATTTTCAATGCCGCTATGGCGAACTGTATCTTTCCCGCGGTGTGGAAAGAAGCGGACGTTATCGGCATACATAAACCCGGTAAACCAAAAAATCATCCGACGAGCTATCGCCCGATTAGCCTCCTCATGTCTCTAGGCAAACTGTATGAGCGTCTGCTCTACAAACGCCTCAGAGACTTCGTCTCATCAAAGGGCATTCTCATCGATGAACAATTCGGATTCCGTACAAATCACTCATGCGTTCAACAGGTGCACCGCCTCACGGAGCATATTCTTGTGGGGCTTAATCGACCAAAACCGTTATACACGGGAGCTCTCTTCTTCGACGTCGCAAAAGCGTTCGACAAAATCTGGTACAACGGTTTGATTTTCAAACTATTCAACATGGGCATGCCGGATAGTCTCGTGCTCATCATACGGGACTTCTTGTCGAACCGCTCTTTTCGATATCGAGTCGAGGGAACCCGCTCCTCCCCACGACCTCTCACAGCTGGAGTCCCGCAAGGCTCTGTCCTCTCACCCCTCCTATTTAGCTTATTCGTTAACGATATTCCCCGGTCGCCGCCGACCCATTTAGCTTTATTCGCCGACGACACGACTGTTTACTATTCCAGTAGAAACAAGTCTCTAATCGCGAAGAAGCTTCAGAGCGCAGCCCTAGCCCTAGGACAGTGGTTCCGAAAATGGCGCATAGACATCAACCCAGCGAAAAGTACTGCGGTGCTATTTCAGAGGGGAAGCTCCACACGGATTTCCTCCCGAATTAGGAGGAGGAATCTCACACCCCCGATTACTCTCTTTAGACAACCCATACCCTGGGCCAGGAAGGTCAAGTACCTGGGCGTTACCCTGGATGCATCGATGACATTCCGCCCGCATATAAAATCAGTCCGTGACCGTGACCGTGCCGCGTTTATTCTCGGTAGACTCTACCCCATGATCTGTAAGCGGAGTAAAATGTCCCTTCGGAACAAGGTGACACTTTACAAAACTTGCATAAGGCCCGTCATGACTTACGCGAGTGTGGTGTTCGCTCACGCGACCCGCACACACATAGACACCCTCCAATCTCTACAATCCCGCTTTTGCAGTTTAGCCGTCGGAGCTCCGTGGTTCGTGAGGAACGTTGACCTACACGACGACCTGGGCCTCGAATCTATCCAGAAATACATGAAGTCAGCGTCGGAACGGTACTTCGATAAGGCTATGCGTCATGATAATCGCCTTATCGTTGCCATTATAGCCAGTCACCGTCGACGCCCTAGACACGTCCTTACGGATCCATCAGATCCAATAACCTTTGCATTAGACGCCTTCAGCTCTAACACTAGGAGCAGGCTTAGGGACCTCGGTAACCGTACTCGTCGAACTCGACAAAGAGTTCGCCGTGCAACCTAACCCATGAATCAGCTCGCCGAGTTTCTCGCCATGAATACTCAAATTTTTTTTTTAAATATTTCCTTAAAATCAAAATAAAAAAAAAGTTTATTCAACATAAATGAAAGTACGTACTTGTTGAACGTCAAAAGAACTACCGGCAATTCACAAAAACTGGCCTCCGTCCTGAGAAGAATTGGCAAGAAACTCAGCGGGCATGTCTTTTTTTTTATATTAGATTATTTAGGAACATAATATGACTTCTCCTAAAGTTGTACGAAAGTAATAGCAGAAACAGCAGCCTCAAAGAGACCAGGTGTGGCATATAATATACCCTATATGTTGTTATGTCACTTTGATCGATAGACATAGACTACAATCATACAACGATATTCCATCTTTTACGTATTAGTTTATATGGTATCGAAGTTAAGTAAGATTAGCGAGATGAAACCGTGAAAGTATTTTTTAATAATGAAATTTCAGTGGAAGTAGTATACAGCAGTACTTCATTCTCTCAACAAACTAAGCAGAGGATATTAATTTTCCTATGTATTAAAAATATGCCAAGGACTTTTCTTATAATGTTTTTCCCCTTTTTTATTGAAGAGGGAATTGCAAAGTTGCTGCCATAATAATAGATGAATAGATTTGTATTTACTACGTACCATGATTTTGGCTTAAATTAGTTTCTATATTGTTTCATAATCTGTTTTCCTCATCACATTATATTAAGACCTCGTAAATGCACATGTGACCACCTTAATTATTATTTTTAAAATAATTAAAAAGTATATACCTCTCAACTTATAATTAACCTGTTTGTTGCGTTAATTTGTTAGGAAGTCAATCATCTTGTCAATTCAGAATCAGAAAAGTACCTACTATGAAATGCTTTAAAAGTACCTAAACAAATTAAAAAGCTACATATCAAACCTGCTATATGTATTCCAATATGTCTTTAAATATAATAACTATTATCTAACTATAATATAATATAAATATACTATATACTATAATATAAATAAGGTAACTGCTTCCTGTATGAGATCGTTTTTCCCGATAAGACCGCCCATAGGGTAAGTTATACCTGTTGATTTCTTTTTAATGTTATGTTGTGATGCACAATAAGTATTATCTACTCAAAACTGAGACAAGGAATTAACTAGGAAATGAGAAACTACTACGAAATTGACGTTTAAAATAACTTGTAGATTAATTAATTCCTTCCTGAATAATATAAAGCGTACATTAATAACATTAGAAACATGATTGCTTTTCTATGGAAACATTTGAATCAAAAAATATACTTCGCATAAATTAGACTTTCATGAGTCTCTACTTTCATAACTATTTAGTTTTAACTAGAGGTCCTGCAATAGTCGAAAATTGACTATAATCAATTGGAATTGTAAGTTTGAACACTATTATGATTGTATTTTATACTTCTATAATCACAAATTTCGCCAAGACTACACTATAAAAAATATTAACAAAGACAAACAATATTTAATCTCAATTTGACAACAGACGTCAAGAACAAAAGTTTGACAATAAATAGTATGCATGCGTGTGTGCGTCAAATACATTGTATGTAGTGTGTGTAATGTTTTCTTTATTGATTTAATGTATCTTTTATGCATTTTTTAAAAAAAATATTAGCATTGTGCACTTCTTCTCTATATTCTCTATAAGTGTGGAAAATTTCATACTCCTCCGTCCGCGCAATTTTCGTAAAAAGGGATTCAAAGTTTTTGCTTCACGTATTAATTTAGTTTTAATGAATTTCCAAAAGCTTATAACATCCAGAGCTTTGTCAACTAGCAATTTCTCTTTCAGTTTTTAAGGAAACTGTCTTATAAAAACTATCCGAGACTATTTTTAGGATTCCAAATTTGTTTAAAAACGTATTCCCGGCCAACCACTCACAGCCTTCTCAGAGCCAGCTCACAGAGATTAAACGGTTACCAAATTTCATAGACACACGAATGATACTAACATCCTTGAGAAAAAATGAAAGATTGAAGTTTCATTTACATTGGTCATTGGTACAACATGTTACCTTTGCTTCGAGACAGAAATAGGTAAAATCGTGAATGGTACATTGCAGAGCAGTTATGAAAATTGCTCTACCACAAGTACCTGAAATAAGAACTAAAGTATTTAGAAAGAACTAGATAGAAAATTTACTTAGAGTAAGAAATAAAGATATTCACATTTCCCGCTTAAAGCACCACTACAATGACATGATATTGGTAGATAAGATTTTTTTTTAATTTTTTTTTTATTGCTTAGATGGATGGACTAGCTCACAGCCCACCTTGTGTTAAGTGGTTACTGGAGCCCATAGACATCTACAACGTAAACGCGCCACCCACCTCGAGATATAAGTTCTAAGATCTCAGGTATAGTTACAACGGCTACCGCACCCTTCGAACCGAAACGCATTACTGCTTCACGGCGGAATTAGGCGGGGTGGTGGTACCTACCCGTGCGGACTCCCAAGAGGTCCTACCACCAGTGATTACGCAAATTATAATTTTGCGTACGTATTTCATTAGAAAAATTTATACAACAGTAGTTTTGCTGAAGCTAGCACACGGCTTCTATTAACTACAATACACGATATTATTTATGTACTAGCAACAAAACTTGATACCAAAATAGTACTAGTTTCGCAACCATAACAATGTTACCGATAATAACGCAGTAACCATTCTAAGGCGTAAATATAATTTAGAACGGTTGTGTGGCGACCCCGCAGGACTCGCCCTCTATCACGTAAATGATGTTAGATTCCAACGGAGATTTCCTCAGAGAGACCGCTAGGAAGGCAGCACAATTATGAAAGACATTAAAAATATTAATTTTCCTGACGGCTTAGACGAATACGACGCCAGCTCCGGAAGAAATAAATAGCTTTTTTCTGAAAGTAATGAAACGAATTTTCAACAAATCAATTTACTCTATCGTATTCTTTTATTTTGTATACACAAACGTTGAAGATGATTAGAATAACGGTGTAATATTATATATGAACGTATCTTTTAAAGGATGTAGTTGCGAATTAATTTAACGCATTTAAAAGAGATTTACACACATCCTAGTGAATTTTATGTTTTGTGGAATATCGGGTATGACTGGGTACTGAGGGGTGCCCTCCTCCCGGGCCTAAGCGTAATCTGTTACGCAGACGACACGCTGGTCGTGGCCCGGGGGGGGAGTTTTGCTGAGTCTGCTCGTCTTGCCACCGCTGGGGTGGCGCATGTCGTCGGCAAAATCAGGAGATTGGGCCTCGACGTGGCGCTCAGTAAATCCGAGGCCATGTGGTTCCACAGGCCCCGGAGAGTGCCACCTGTCGATGCCCATATCATGGTTGGAGGCGTCCGTATCGAGGTCGGGGTGCAGTTGAAGTACCTCGGCCTCATTCTGGACAGTCGTTGGACCTTCCGTGCTCACTTTCAGAACCTGGTCCCTCGTTTGTTGGGGGTGGCCGGCGCGTTAAGCCGGCTTCTGCCCAACGTGGGGGGGCCTGACCAGGTGACGCGCCGTCTCTATACGGGGGTGGTGCG
Source organism: Bombyx mori (assembly GCF_030269925.1). Taxonomy (NCBI): domain Eukaryota; kingdom Metazoa; phylum Arthropoda; class Insecta; order Lepidoptera; family Bombycidae; genus Bombyx; species Bombyx mori. The sequence continues at coordinate 7,374,965 of NC_085116.1, read as the reverse complement.
ATCAATGGCCCTATACGGGGCGCCCGTGTGGGGCCAGTCCCTGGCCGTGGGGGTAGCGAAGCTGCTGCAACGGCCGCAACGCACCATCGCGGTCAGGGTCGTCCGTGGCTATCGCACCATCTCCTTCGAGGCGGCGTGTGTACTGGCTGGGACGCCGCCTTGGGTCCTGGAGGCGGAGGCGCTCGCCGCTGACTATCAGTGGCGGGCTGACCTTCGTGCCCGGGGCGTGGCACGTCTCAGCCCCAGTGTGGTCAGAGCGCGGAGGGCCCAATCTCGGCGGTCCGTGCTGGAGTCATGGTCCAGACGGCTGGCCGATCCTTCGGCTGGTCGTAGGACCGTCGAGGCGATTCACCCGGTTCTTGTGAACTGGGTGAATCGTGACAGAGGACGCCTCACTTTCCGGCTCACGCAGGTGCTCACTGGGCATGGTTGCTTCGGTGAGTTCCTGCACCGGATCGGAGCCGAGCCGACGGCAGAGTGCCACCATTGTGGTTGCGACTTGGACACGGCGGAGCACACGCTCGTTGCCTGCCCCGCATGGGAGGGGTGGCGCCGTGTCCTCGTCGCAAAAATAGGAAACGACTTGTCGTTGCCGAGTGTTGTGGCATCGATGCTCGGTGACGACGAGTCGTGGAAGGCGATGCTCGACTTCTGCGAGTGCACCATCTCGCAGAAGGAGGCGGCGGGGCGCGTGAGAGACGCACAGGCCCGCCGCCGTCGAGCGGGGGCCAGGGAGGCGGATCTCGCCCAAGCCCTGGCCCTCTAAGTGTTTCGGGTCTCCCTCACATGTCGGCCTGGGGACCGACGAAGGGGGCCTAAGAAGACGACGTGCAAGCTGCTCTGCACGCGTTTTATGCATGAGCATCCGGGTGATGGAAGGCCGGCTATCCTCAACCCACGCTGGTTCTGACCCAGCGGGGTATTCCGTAGGATAGACCATTCTAACCGGCGCCATCTAGGCGGGCTTCGGATAGCCTGCCGACCGAGAGGGCTGGTGGTCGTGGCGCCGACGACCGCCAGTCCGGCGTCCCGAGGGGGAGAGTGATGGGAGAGATGTGCTCCGCACTAAACGCTTCACTTTCCCCCCCTTGCCTTTTCATGAGTTTTGTCTCATGCGAGGTTTGGACGTTGGTTGTTGAGAGACAGGAGGTTTTAGTCGGTTCGACTCCGACATGCCCCGCCCTCCATCCCCAGTGAAGGGCGGAAGTCCGGCGATTTCCTCCTGACAAAAAAAAAAAAAAAAAAAAAAAAAAGTGAATTTTATGTTTTTGACTTTACCCGTTTTCCTAACTGTGACAATTAATCCATTCAAAATTTTCATTGTTTTATATCATTGTCTATGTCAGACACGTTGTAAGATTGTATTTAGCCAGACATATAAGTATAGTCACAATTTAATGATATTGACATCAACTCACAAAGGGAACGTTCAAATCGAATCGATTACAAATATGTGATTGAAAAATAAGAATATTAGAAAACAAAAGTTCAAATTCGTCTGGAACCGAGAAGAATTTTCCAGACAGAACCCGCGTTACCTATTATACAAAAAAAAACCTTTATACAGTTTAATTACAGACTTGAGCTACGTTTCTGCTCATTTCTTGTTTACACAAATGTGTCTTCATAAAAGATTTAAGATCTAACGAGAATGCGCGATATGTTTATATATTTTTTGTTCCTACACGTTCCTTTTATGAATAATTGCTGATTTTCTAAACATACGAGCACGCGCCTCGTAGTGGTTCACCCAACATGATATATTTATAACAAATTCATGAAGACAGTCTCGATAATCTGTACGTGACGTGTTTTGTTTCAGTCGTTACTTCTAATAGCATTATATCTAACCTTAGTTTTAAATTTGATTGCGTTCTAATTTTCCGCACTGTGCCGTATTTTTTGCGTAATACTTAAAACTAGTTGATGGCCCACCTGGTGTTAAATAGTTATAGAAACAACTACTCTGCAGAACGGATTGCTTGACGGCAGAAATAGGCCTACCGTAGTACCTAACCGTGAGGGCTTACAAAACACCCAAACAGCAGTAAAGGTATTATGGACTTCTAATAACTGTTTAACACTATGTGGGCTTATAGGTACCTCACTAAACATTTTCATGTAAGTTGCTCACCGCTTAAAAATTTTTCTAACTCTATAAGAGCCTTTCTCAGATAATTAAAATAAAGGCATATTACGCGACTCAGCTGCGGTAGCGGTTAGAACAGACATTTGAGCATACTTAATGATTTCCTTTTTAAGAACTTCAGAAGTTGTCAGCTATTTTCTCATAAAATTTTCAGTTAAAATGAGCAAAAACCGTGTAACAGACGAGGGACCGAGCAAAAAAATGGGTTTAAAAACAGAATCACAACATGTTTTTATTTGTTGTTGAGGAAAATAGAATTCAATGAAACGTGGGCTATCAGTGAAAGTTCAACGAAAAATTACCCCTAAAAAAATATGGTCACCGTTTGGTATTTTTTATTTTTATTTATTGCCGTTGTTTTTTTTTGCGTAAATTTGTGGACGAGCTCATAGCCCACCTGGTGTTAAGTGGTTACTAGAGCCCATAGACATCCACGACGTAAATGCGCCATCCACCCTGAGATATGTTTTTTTTTTGCTTAGGTGGATGGACGAACTCACAGCCTACCTGGTGTTAAGTGGTTACTGGAGCCCATGGACATCTACAACGTAAATGCGCCGCCCACCTTGAGATATAAGTTCTAAGGTCTCAAGTATAATTACAACGGCTGCCCCACCTTTCAAACCGAAACGCATTACTGCTTCACTGCAGAAATAAGCGGGGTGGTGGTACCCGCGAGGACTCGCAGGAGGCCCTTTTTTTATTGCCCTTGTAGGCAGACGAGCATACGGCCCACCTGATGGTGAGTGGTTACCGTCGCCTATAGACTTCAGCAATGCCAGGGGCAGAGCCAAGCCGCTACCTACCGTTTAATACTCTCCACAAGCCTCGTTTGAAGAAGGACATGTCATAGCGCTCGGGAAACACCGTGGAGGGGAGCTCATTCCATAGCCGGATGGTACGTGGCAAAAAAGACCTCTGGAAACGCACTGTGGATGACCGCAGTGGCTCCAGGTAGTATGGATGAACTCTACTCCGGTGGCGGGCGGTGCAATGGTAAAAACGAGATGCCGGTATCATCTCGAACAATTCCTCAGAGCACTCCCCATGGAACATACGGTACAAAATACAGAGGGAACCGAAGTCCCTCCGCAGACCCAGAGGTTCTAAACGATCCGTGAGAATGGGATTATCGACAATCCGAACGGCCCTCCTCTGTATGGAGTCAAATGGAAGAAGCCCTTCCTTCCTTTCTTCCTATCAGCCCATGGACGTTCACTGCTGGACATAGGCCCATCTTGTGGGAGGCCTACTCACGCTACGTCTTCCAGTACGCGGTCACCACTCAAGAACTTTCTAGCCCCAACGGCCATCCGTTCTGCGAGCAATGTGTCCTGCCCACTGCCACTTCAATGTCGCAATCCTTTGGGCTATGTCGGTTACCATGGTTTTCCTGCGAATCTCCTCATTTCTGATTTGATCTCGCAGGGAAACTCCGAGCATAGCCCTCTCCATTGCTCTTTGGGTGACCTTAAGCCTTCTTATAAGGCCCATTGTGAGCGACCACGTCTCAGTGCCATATGGCATCACTGGCAACATACACTGGTCAAAGACTTTCGTCTTCAGACACTGTGGTATTTGTGATGAGAAGATTTTACGTAGCTTTTCGAACGCTGCCCATCCGAGCTGGATTCAGCACGAGGTCCTACCACGTGTTATTTCATCAACGTGGAAGTCAATCGAGAACATTTGTTGAGTACGTATTTCATTAGAAAAATTGGTACCCGCCTGCGGGATTCGAACACCGGTGCATCGCTACATACGAATGCACCGGACGTCTTATCTTTTAGGCCACGACGACTTCAAAACATGACAAGGCTTGACCTCATACTGCACAAGGCAGTCTCTAAGCTACAGGAGGTGAAGTTGAAAGTTTTGCATCATTCACTGTATTAATTTAGGGAAACTTGTATGAACAGACTTCTGTTTTTACCAACATTTGAACAACTTCTTGGCAGGAAAAAAACCAATACCAGAAAGGCAGTACAAAATTAATTTAAAGAGTTTGTTGGCTCCCGTTCATCTGACTTTCTCAAGAAGGCATTGAAAAACTACCAGTGCGCTGGCAGAGATGCATTGATACAGCATATTATGATTTATTAAAATAATAAAAAATACTTAACTTTTTCTATGCTACACGGCAACTTCATGGGCAAAGACCCAATATAAGATTATTAATTTAAAAAAATCAATAAACACATACACATAAATAATTAATTACCTAATATGAACCAAATCTACCAAACCTAACCAAACCTATGTCCAACTGAAAGAGCAAGCATCTGACCACTATTTGTTCAACACAAACTGAACAAGATTAATCAAAGACTCGAGACTGTTAGGCTAACCTTCCTCAACAAATACCTAGCTGTGTCAAGAAAGGAATACTACAAGCGTGATTTAGGCAGACTATTGTATGATTATTGTAGTATTTGAAGACTATTAAAAGAACGACATAAAAAAGCATACATACATCTTGAAATTTATGCCATAAAATAATTGTGTAAGTTGACATATATATTTAAGACCTACGTACATTTCAAATGAAAAATTCCATAAGCTGATACAATTTGGACATAAAGTTTTTACAGTTACGTTGAAAGAATCTTGAATTTGAGAAATTTAAATTCGTGAGAAATAAAAAGTTGCAGTCTCATATTGTGAGTCATTCTGTACTGCAACATTTTTTATCGCCGCGTTTATTCTCGGCAAACTTTATCCTATGATCTATAAGCGGAGTAAAATGTCCCTCCGGAACAAGGTGACATTTTACAAAACTTGCATAAGGCTCATCATGACTTACGAGAGTATTATGTTCGCTCACGCGGCCTTCACACAAGTAGACAACCTTCCGATCCCTACAATCCCGCTTTTGCAGGTTCGCCGTCGGAGCTCCGTGGTTCGTAAGGAACGTCGACCTAAACGACGACTTGGGCCTCGAAGCTATCCGGAAACACTTAAAGTTAGCGTCGGAACGGTACTTCGATAAGTATGCGTCATGATAATCGCCTTATCGTTGCCGCTGCTGACTAATCCCTGAATCTTGCCTACGCAGGAACCAGTCACCGTCAACGCGTCAGACACGACCTTGCGAATCCATCAGATCCAATAACTCTTGCATTAGATGCCTTCAGCTCTAACACTAGGGACCCTGGTAACCGTACTCGTCGAACTCAGCTAAGAGTTCGACGTGCAACCTAACCTAAGCATCAGCTCGCTGAGTTCCTTGCCGGATCTCTGGAGCTGCTCTTGAGTTGTTAGGTTTCCTTTGGAGGCGCTTGGGTAGCTGTTAGCAAATCCCAAGCCTCCTAGCTGAGCCCGTGTTCGCCCACCTATCCTGGTGAAACTGGAAAGGCCCCCGACCCACCAGTAATCCATCAATTAAAAAAAAACATTTGTTATACAGGGAATGGCCTCAAGAATGGATAGGGATGATGTCTACACTTCTGTTTCATCAACGCAACAATCGTTCAAGTACAGCTTACCAAGAACCGCATATTTCTGGTACAATAGATTTACAAATACAATAGATTTACTCTTAGACCACACATATGTACATAGAAATTATTGAATGAACTCTCCGCTTTAGTGCTGAAAATTACCGTGCTTAAAATGTATGCTACGATGTTGTTTCCATGTTTATAAGTCATACCTATCTTTATTTTAAAGTGTATCTCATGTATTCTTAATTTGCAAAAATGAAAATAAATCGATCGTCAGAAAATCATTTGAACTAGAATTTCAATAACTCTTGATACGATAAGTTGTAGCGTAGTACTAATAATGTAGCCGGGCATTTTCCCGCCAACACGCGTAGTAGCGCTGTTTTTTTTTTTAATTTTAAATAGATCGGGTACCTTCGATAATAGATAACGCACGACCCCCCACCCGCTTAGAGTCCCGTGTTTACAAGTTTCCTGCGCCTTGCCACTTAACGCAATCGAGCGGGTAAACTCGTCGCCCGCGTTTTACTATAAAAAAGAGTATGACGAGTTTACTCGTTACTCGAGAAGAATGTTAATATTTCAGGTTTTATTTTTCTTGACCTTCGAACTTCTACTCGAAGATCAGATCAATGACATTCTTTTTTCGGCTTAATGGCCAAACACTGAACTGAGACGCGGCATTATGTTATTTTCGTAATGTATTAAAACATCTCCGGTGGGAGTCATAAACAAACTTTTTTGTTTTTAATCATCCTGTTTATCTGCATGCGATATCTTTATAACTGCATGAGCCAATGTTTTTATAACACGCACGTAAAATGCGAGTTATAATTAAAAATAAATCAAAAAAACCCTCAACAAATTTTCAAACAAGAATGAAAAATGAATTCAGTAATTTACAAACATTTCAGCAATACTAAAATATCTTATTACTTTTTGTTTGAAAACGCTTTGTTCGAAGTTCGGTGTTATTGAAATGCTTTTATAAATAGGTCTGTAAATTGATGTAGTACCCAATTTTATCAGCCGTTTAGATTTTACCAAACATTTGCTTAGCAAAAGAGTAAATAATTATATGAGTCGACGTGCTCATAACGTCTATTAAATTAAGGCCTCTTTACCAAACGAAATAAATTTGATTATTCAAGGATGCTGATTATCAAGGAGGAATGAAAGAGAAAACAGTAGTGGATATTTGCTATTAGATACTCCGAGCTGCGTATGTTTGTCTATTTCCTTTTGCGACTTACGTGGGATCTTGCGTCATTGAATACCATATCCTTCATCCGCAAATAGACGGATATTGATATGGACACAGCCTTGGATTGTTTGAATAGACTAGGTCTAAAAAAATAGCTTATGAAGAACAAATGATGGCCTCTCAAACACCCGTGCAGCGATACAACTTAACCTGTTACTAAAAATAAACTACGTATAAATACGAAACTACATAGTTATTATATAGATTTCATTTGAGAAGCCGTGTTGTTTTTCTATACTGTTTCATTCTTAAAGAGTTATAGCTCTCTGAAATCTTTTAAATCATAAATCTTACCGAGAATGCTTTCAAAGCTTTATGACAGATGCGGGTAGAATTCCAGTCTATAAATTTCAGTTAATCTCAAATGTCTTACGTTCAAATATTTCAATGTCTACTTAAATATAGAGCCAAAACAAGAGATAAATTAAGAACCGTATTAATACTATAGGCTGTGGAAAACACTAGAACTAAAATTAAAATAGTTACATATTATTTTGTTATGATGCAGGAGAGCAATTTATTTTTCTACGAGATTGTTCTTTCTTAGCTTAAGCTGAAATTGACCCGGGGATATGTGTAGGCAAGCAAATTGTCTCAGCGTTTTCTCCTAATATAGGAGAATTATTGTACGACTCAGACTAATTACGTTACTGGTAAACGTATACAAACGCAAGGAAATAAAAATGAAACGAAACGAAAAGAAAACGAGGTCTCGATAATCTCAAACATTGTTTTTGGTGTATTATCTACATATTAATACGTGAAGCAAAAACTTTGTATCGCTTTTTACGAAAATTGCGCGGACGGAGGAGTATGAAATTTTCCACACTTATAGAGAATATAAAGAAGAAATGCACAATGCTAATATTTTTTTAAAATAATGCGTAATAGATACATTAAATCAATAAAGAAAACATTACACTCACTACATACCATGTATTTGACGCACGCACGCATGCATACTATTTATTGTCAAACTTTTGTTCTTGACGTCTGTGGTCAAATTGAGAATAAATTAAATATTGTTTGTCTTTATTAATATTTTTTATAGTGTAGCCTTGGCGAAATTCGTGATTATAGTATGTGTACAAACTTACAATTCCAATTAATTGTAGTCGAATCATCAGTCGAATGATTGAGAAAAACATAATTTTTTTTTTTTGAAATCTCACTGAATTAAAAAAAATTTTTTTATGATTAATAGATTACTGGTGGCCCGGAAGCCTTTCCAGTTTCACCAGGGCAGGTGGGCGAGCAAAGGCTTAGCGAGGAGGGGTGGGATTTGCTAACAGCTACCCGAGCGCCTCCAAAGGAGACCTAACAACTCAAGGGCAACTGCTTCGTGAATGAATCTACTACCGGATCGGAATTGCGACTCACTGAGAAGATCCGGCGAGAAACTCAGTGGGCTGATGCATGTGTTAGGTTGCACGTCGACGTCTTTGTCGAGTTCGACGAGTACGGTTACCGGGGTTCTTCAGCCTGCTAAAAATTCTATTATTTACAACAAACCAATCAGAAGAAACTGGTTTGGAACCGTAACCCTCTGAAGTCACTCGACCATATCCTCATCATTGTGGAAATGTATATATTTATATACAGGTAATTATATGTTTTTATTATATATATATTAAAATCGATCCGTTTTGCTTTGCCGAATCGCTATCAAAAATCACCTGCTACGCTAACCTAAAGACATCCTGAAAATCCAAATCGTTCTAGCCGTTTTGAAGTATGCAAGATATTCTATACGAACATCGACTTTTATATACATATTTAGATGTACACCTTGATTTCACACAAGAATCACCTTCGCCTTTTTCTATTGCTAAACAATCATGCAGTCCTGTTTCTACTTTTATTTGGTTATTATTAGGGTTGGCAGTTATTCTAATAAAATACTACTTAGACCTTATGTGTCCAAATTGACGGTGAAATTGACGTTGTAACGTAGGCAGAGCAGTGGGCCATTTAAATATGAGCGGACCGTGACCTTGTTTGCTCATCTACGCTAAGACAAGACAAAATCTATAATTCAATGACAGACAGAAAAAACCCATATTTTTTATGGAGTCATTACCAAAGCCGCAAACATTATTTGAAAGATGTTTATTTTCGTTTCCTTATACACGTAGGTAATGTTGTTTAGTAGAGAACATTATAAGCAATTAGAGGAAGACAAATGATGGAAAACACGGCGCGTCCATAGTGCTCGAAACCAGAACACATAATTGTTTTATTAATGTATACCTATTTTTTGTCATTACCATGATACGGTAATAGAAGCTTGATTGAAAGAAAACTTTAAGATTATATGTTGAAGTTTATGTTATTGTAAATTGTATTGTTATTGTAAATATAAATTGTATTGGGTAACAGCTGTGGCTGTTAGACAACATGACTCAAGATTGTAACACCTACCCGTGTGAGACCATGAAGCACATTGCCACGAATAATTACGCAAATAAAAAAATAGGGTTCGATTATAATTACAGCATTTACAGCATCCCTTAACGGTGGAATTCTTTCGAGATTACGTGTTACAAAATATAATTGTAATAAAACTGTATTTCCTTACAAAAAACGATGCCTGTGTCTTTACCTTTACGATATGTCGATATGTCCGATTATTTGGAAATCACAAAAATATTTCCCTCACTTTGCGGGTCACGCAGGCGCGCGCTGGGCATGGTTGCTTCGGTGAGTTCCTGCACCGGATCGGAGCCGAGCCGAAGGCAGAGTGCCACCATTGTAGTTGCGACTTAGACTCGGCGGAGCACAAGCTCGTCGTCTGCCCCGCATGGAAGGGGTGGCACCGTGACCTCGCCGCAAAAACAGGAAACGACTTGTCGTTGCCGAGTGTTGTGGCATCGAAGCTCGACGGCGACGAGTCGTGGAAGGCGATGCACGTCTTATGCGAGTGCATCATCTCACAGGAAGAGGTGGCGGGGCGCGTGAGAGACGCACAAGCCCGCTGCCGTCGAACGCAGGCTAGGGAGGCGGATCTCGCCCACGCCTTGACCTTCTAAGTGTTTCTGGTCCCCCCCTCACATGTAGGTCTGGGGACTGGCGATGTTAGGCTAAGAAGACGACATGTAAGCTGCTCTGCACGCGTTTTACGCAAGAGTATCCAGGTGATGGAAGGCCGACTATTCTCGACAAACGCTGGTTCTGACCCAGCGGGGTATTCCGTAAGATGGTCCACTCTAACCGTCGCCATCTAGGCGGGCTTCGGATAGCCTGCTAACTGAGAGGGCTGGTGGTCGTGGCGCCGACGACCGCCGGTCCGGCGTCGCGAGGTGGAGCGTGACGAGAGAGATGTGCTCCACACTAAACACTTTACTTTCACCCCTTTGCCTTTTCATGAGTTCTGCCTTATGAGAGGCTCGGACGTGGGTTGATGAGCGACAGGAAGCTTTAGTCAGTTTGACTCGGACATGCCCCGCCCGCCATCCCCATTAGAAAGAGGTTGTCCGGCGATTTTTTCTGACCAAAAAAAAACAAGAACAAAAGCAACCACCAAATACGTTCACTCTCTACCACGGTTATTTTCAAATATTCCAAATATTCAGAAATTAATTTTAGATCTTAAAGTAATAAAATTCAACACACAAATATTTAATACTACTAAATATTCAGCGCCTATCTATTGTATGTATATAAAACTGTTTTTTTTTAAACAGAATAGGTAATGTTACGTTGTTGACGCGAGTCATTCTCGACCTCGTTTAAACGGTACAATGGAATTTACTTGGGTTTTATGGACTTTAATTACCTACTTTTAGACCCTCTGTTAAAGTAATCGTAATGTTGAAGAGATTTATGATGTACTTAGTACATATGTTCAGGCATATTCTGAATTTAAATGAATTATATTACGACTAGAGTGCCGCTGTGACTAATTTTTGACATTCAGCAGCCATCTTGTTTTTTTTTTAAGAATCCATGTATGACCCAGTCTAGTTAAGATTGGAACAAATATTATTTGCATTTCAGTTACTATCTAGTTAGTAAGTCCGCGATACAAAACTTGATCAAACGATAATAGGGAAATATTTCTAATATTCGCTTCTGTTTCAGTCCCCTGTAATTGGAGCATCTGCTTTTGTCGAGTTGAATGTTAGTAGATGTGAAAAAAATAAATTTTTTTTAACTACGCATATTATAGATAAGGTATATTATTTTCTCATTAGGTACACAAGTAACTAGGACAACTAATAGTTTATATTAGTTGTCGTGTCTATTATATGTACTAACTTGTACTTTAAAGATTTATGTTCTCAAAGAATGCGCTTGTCAACAAACCACTGCTAATTAAATTAATAAAAAATTACTGGATCTGCTACTACGTACATTATTATCCAGTATTTTATGTTATTATCCACTATTTACAAGGGATAAAACTAAAGCTTTTTTTCTTAAATTATAAACGAAGCGGTTGAGTGATGACCCTTTAATAAGGACGGTCAATCACCCGGCGGTCAAGATGGAAGAATGGGCTACTACGTGCCATTTATTAGAGGATCGCCTATTTACTCCTCCAAGTTCAATAACCTCACAGGTAATATAAAATATATTACAGCGAAAAGAATAAAAAGCTACATTGAAACATTCCTAAATCTGTAATTTATATTAATAAGGTACTTTACAAAAACTCTAGATAATAATGACTTTTCTACGCGTGCTACTTCCGTAGAGGTTGGAAGGCGTGGCTAAATCATTCGTGAAGAAATCATGAAAACAGCCAAGCTCTCAATCGATGAATGACTTGTCATGATTTAACGGACTAATAATTACGTCTTAAAATTATGGTCTTAAAATGCCTTAAAATGGTCGTAAAATATGTCTTAAAATAAATCCTCAAGATTATGGTTAATAATAAATAAGATACTGGAATAGTAAAAAATATATTTATCCAGATTAAAACTGATTGTGGTTAATATCACTTGAGCGTTTCTTCTTCAGAAGCTTAGGTCTAAGTTCAAAAAAATGTAACTAAAGCTCGGGTAACAATAACAAAATAAACTAGGTTTATAGATTGAAACACGAAAGATATTACGCAAAATATCAATTTAACATTGTCAACCACTTAATTGGATGATATTAATGATTCTAAAAAAATTTTACACACAAAATTCATTGATTGTTTAATTATGAAAATTTCCGAGAACAACATAATGAATGTATGCATCTGCGTGCAAGTTAATTAAAATAATAAACATTAATCGTGTATGTGCACTTTAATATAATGTACAAAATTGAATACTATGTATGAAGAATTATTGTTATTACTAGATTTTCATTTTGCCTGTTATATTATATTGCGTGCAATGGAAAAACATTAGTAGACAAATAAATAAAAACGAATTTGTTTTTTTAACTTGAAATTTGAAAAAAGAACAAAATAAATACAAATATTTAATATAATAAAGTGAGAAATAAAAGGAAGATTACTTAATTTCGTCTACAGAACAAGTAGCACGGTGAGAGCGTATCAAGCGATGCGTGTATAACGTGGCTTAAAGTTTTTTTTTGTTTTTGTTGTTTCCATTTCTTTTTAAATAAAGCACTTATCAAATTGGCTCAAGGGCAGCCAGGAGTTTTTTCCAAAAAAATATGACTTTGTGTAGCGTAGTGTAGCGTGTAGCGCAATTTGCGGATTATTTGTTCTTCATGAAACTTAGCAAAAATGTGTTCTTCTGATCGTAATATAATAATATGAAACCATCAAGCTGGAATATGAGTTTTTTTTTATTGCTTATATAGGTGGACGAGCTTACAGCCCACCTGGTGTTAAGTGGTTACTCGAGCCCATAGACATCTACAACGTAAACGCGCCACCCACCTTGAGATATAAGTTCTAAGATCTCAGTATAGTTACAATGGCTGCCCCACTTTTCAAACCGAAACGCATTACTGCTTCATCGGCAGAAATAAGCAGGGTGGTGGTACCTACCCGTGCGGACTCACAAGAGGTCCTACCACCAGTAATGAATTGATTACAGAACCCTTAAATAGCTATGCTAACCCTAGTTATATTGACTTTACCTGATGGATTTTATGAAACCCTAAAAAATCAGGGTGTTACTATTACTAAGTCATTTGTCGTTTCACCGGCCTCCTTATGGCTGGAAGTTAAAGGTTGAAGTCTATTTTAAGTAAAAACTAATTTTTATTTTATATAAGATGAACGACTTGCCCCTCGTTGTTATGAATAATAAGCAATTCGTGATCAGAATTCGCGCACATTACTCAAAATAAGCTTACCGGTATTAAACTTTATTAATTTTGAACAAGCAGCATGCAATTTTGAGTTACTTCGTAAAATATTAATTATCACTTAGAATTTTGCAACCTTGCTGATACCCGCTTCAATGTAAACAAAACTGAAAACGGCCCTCAAAAACAAAACCTGCAGTAACCGAGGGTAGGTACATTGACTCGTAAATCTGATGACAGGACAATGCTCTGTTACAACTGATCGTAGAACAATATACGTTTACAATAATGTCTTTGCCACGTTTCATTAACTAATGCTTGAGACGTTTTCTAAAATAAAAAAAGTAATTAAAACAGCAATAAAAGTATATATTCGGGAAGTTTGGTTTTCAGTATTTATTGTAATTCTTTAAATGGAAACAGCCAAGTTTATGTAAAGCGCATTTTTTTTTTTGTATAACTACAACATAAATTATCAAGTACTTCGCGGAAAACAAAGTGTATTTAAAGAAATAAATAAAAATAAATACTGGTAGTTTTTCTGAAGGGCTGTCTCTGTTAATATTTTGTCTGTCCGCAGTTCAACACAAAGGCCCCTACTGCGTTATCTCGAAAACGTAAACTTCGCGCATTCTTTTTAACACTTTCCGGATTAGATATAATAATATCCTTATGTTGATATATATGTGTGCTGGCTGATATATGTACTGTAAAGTAAAATTTAAACTCAAACTTCAATTTGAATTTTATATGTGGATAACCATTCGTCGTAGGCTAGGGGACGAACTAGCCGTCTTGCCAATGCGGGTGTAGCGCTCATCGGCTTCAAGTTCCGGAGCTTGGAAGTAGGGCTCGATAAAACCCAGACTTGTAATTCCACCGGCAATGACGCTTGCTAGCGCCCATCTCGAGTTCATTCATCCCCATCGGGTTCAGAGTACAAATCTAGTAAAAAAGTTTTTTTTTTTTTTTAATTGTAGGTATTCAATTTACCGCATTCGACAGTATAATGTATTATTTAAAAAAAATTGGATCAGGTAACCGCTTGTCTGGGCCTCTGGCATTCCCGACATCCATGAGCGAAGTTACCGATCACCATCAGGTGGGCCGTATGCTCGTCTGCCTTCTAAGGCGATAAAATATAATGTAACAAAAATATAGAAATAGGATTCATCACCTATCTTAGTTTGTGGTAGCCGTTTCAATACAGGCTATAAAGATTACAGATTTATGTTTTTTTTTTTTTTTAAATATTTTCTTCTATCACAAATTACATTAACAAAGCTATTCGAGAAATTGATTTTTGCTCCTTTGAGTAAAACTGTTCATCCCAATACCCTTGCTCTGTTAATGTCGTTTATTAAATCCCCAAAATGAGAAAATATTCTATTTAATAGAGATGAAATTTAACTCTTGTAGAATTGTCATATAGTCAAGTACACACTATCACTCGGCTAATGAATCCGAAGTTGAGAATGAATGAGAAGGAAACTATAGTCAAGCAGTTACATCAAGTCATAAACATGTTACAGATCTACAGTCATACCGTCGAGAGTCCGAAAAGAAAAAGTTCGAAAAAATAAAGCACTGAAACGACTACTAAGGAGACACTTCAAAAGGTTTGGAGATCGGCTATAGTCGTCAAGCACGCAATTTCATTGAACCGGTCGCCATCACGGTCGAGAGTCATCTCCGACGACACAACCGCCCAACCTCTTTATAATTTTCTCACAGAATCCGCTGAGAAGCCACACACAAAGGCAATATAAAAAGTCGAGTTTTCGAATCACATTGCCTGATATATTTATTCATTCCGAAACATTTCGACAAACACTAAGTTCTTTTAAGTTTACTCTCAGGAAATTAATATTCTTCGATGTGTTGTATCTTTTTGCAGGAAACGCGCTAAACACGAAGGTCAACCACCAATAAATGTAACCACTGCGGCAGCATTTAATAAATGTCGGATCAACGTCCCGAGCACTGCTTCATACGGGAAAGGTAGCGCGATGTCAAAAGCTCTTGAAAAACTTGACATGCGCTATCGACTCGTAGCAGGCGTCAGTCGACTACTACGACTTGTCCATTTTACAAAACGCCTTCTTTTGCTATTCACTTTAGTAAAAAGTTGATAAGCGCTCAATTGTTTTACTAATTCAATTAGCAAATGCTTTTCCCTCATAAAAAATATCCGCCCGGCCTGAAAATAATTGAGACCTAAACCTATAAGACTCAAAAATACTGCTATCGTTCCCTTTAAATCGAAAACATCACTCTTTGTAGAAGATTCAGGCAACCGGAACCCTCATCGATATCTATCGACCGCCATAACAAACGAAAGGTTTTCTTGCGTGTTAATAATAGTTCATCTAGGTGGAAGGTTCAAGTACCTCGTGAATTTATTTTACTGATTTAAATTAAACTTGGTAGAATTTGCACTCAGACTATACATATACAGCCCAAGGCAATACTGTATTCTTATAATGGAATGTCTTGTTATATAACCACAATGTAAATAGTTTTGTTTTTCAATTTGAGTCTGAATTTGAATCTTCGATACAATATACAAACACAATATATAAATATCTTCATAATAATATACCAATATAATTCTTCTGTCCATGTGTATGTGACTAAACTCCTCCTAAGCGGCTGGAGTGTTTTTGATGAAATTTATTGTGTCTCTTCAAGTGGATTGGAGCATTTTGGTCCACTGCGATCCAAATCGTTGCAACTTATTCAAAAAAGTTTTTTTGTTTTTTGGATTTAAGGTGTATCTATAAGGCAACGTTTGTCGGGTCCGCTAGCATAAACTAAGTCAGTCGATGACACGAATGCGTACTACACCAGGAAGAAGAAGCTCTTCATAATTAAAAATCTTCACTATGAATGTACGCAAATAACAATTAAGACCATATCATGAAGCCACTTTAGTGGCTCCAATAGTAAATCTAAACCATCCGCTTTAAGCACAGAAAAATCATCAAAATCGACCCAGCCATATCAGAAGGGGGAGGGTGATGGGAGAGATGTGCTTCGCACTAAACGCTTCACTTTCCCCCTTTGCCTTTTCATGAGTTCTGTCTCGTGCGAGGTTTGGACGTTGGTTGTTGAGCGACAGGAGGTTTTAGTCAGATCGACTGTAACATACCCCGCCCTCCATCCCCAGTGGAGGGTGGAAGTCCGGCGATTTCCTCCTGACCAAAAAAAAAAGTCATATCAGAGGTTTGCTGGTTTGTGAGTGATGAATACATATAGAGAAAAATATATAATTATACATATAAACAGATGGTACTACAGGTCTACCTATCTCAGACTTTAGTTCTCTTATGTTTAGTGTATCATATGTTCTATGGGCAGCGCTCCGAGAAATTGTTTAAAATGATCCTGTTACATTATTCTACCATCCTCCATCGGAGCAGAGCTCCGTCCTAATTTCTGGAACCGCTGCTCTCATCCACAGTATATTTTTCCGAGAATTTTAACACATACTATGCGTCTCTGTAATGAAATCCCTTTCTAAAAATCCTAATTCTTTGTAATCTCACATCGTATATCGCCTAGACAAGAATCGAAGCCCTCCACAAAAGAAGTATGTATTAGCAATTTATGAGATCTTACATCTGCACAAGGCTTTACTGTATGTACGGTTTGCAAAATTGATATGAAAATCACACAGCTAAACATAATTAACAATTAAATCTTTCATGCTATTTTTAATTAAAAAAAAGAAAATTAATAATTTCATTAAATTTGATTA
This sequence comes from Bombyx mori, assembly GCF_030269925.1. Classification (NCBI taxonomy): domain Eukaryota; kingdom Metazoa; phylum Arthropoda; class Insecta; order Lepidoptera; family Bombycidae; genus Bombyx; species Bombyx mori. Next base: position 7,358,130 of record NC_085116.1, on the reverse strand, counting down.
AATTTGTGTTCCTCCAATGATCGAAATTCGACGATAGTTACTTAAGACTCAAGCTTTAGATGAATCTGCATGAATTGCATAATACAATAGAATGAACTGTATTTAATATATATTTTATTGGTTCTCTTATTGACGTTTTGAAATATATATTTTTGATGAGCACTAAATTTATGAAGAGTTAGAAAAAAGGGAATCGGTTCGAAAACAAAAAAGAAAAAGTGTACTTACCAATTTTGTCTTTGCCTGTTTACTCGTTTGATTCTAAAGAATAATACAGAAACAATTCTAGAAACCTTCAACGTTCATCAAATCGGCCAAGTCGTCATTCTGAGAAGTACTTTTCACCGCTCTTGAAACGTGACTATACTAATAAATTATTTAACTAAAACTCTTTTGTTAAAATTAATTAGTTTGCCTTTGTAGCACGGATAAGATGCTTTCGTAAGGGTTTCTCTTAACGAGATTACAGAACAAATTTTACAGTATTATTTGAATAAGAAACTAGGGAGTAACTTATTTCAATATTTATTATTAGTGAAAATAGGCTCCCTTTTGCTACTAGTTCGAAATATATGTGTTGTACTCCCAAATACGCATCAAACTTTAATGATGCGGTAGCAAAAAGCTCTAAGTGTCAACAATAACTGTAAATATCAAGTTTTAAGTCAATTTAAGTTCACATACATTATTATGTAATCAACTAAATAATGAGATAATAATTTTTTTCACTGTCAGTACAATATCTAGGGCGATCGAAACTATTCACAAATTTTCAATTGTTCGGGCTTTGGAAACTAAAGTTTTACTTTTTGCACAGCTTTTTGATTGATTTTGTATATACACGTATATGTATTAATTTTTAAGTATGCTATAGTTTTGTTAATTGGATATTAATGTATTCTCCTCCCAGCACAGTATTTTTGAATTTACTAAACAATTTAAATACATGTGTGTCGGCGTTTTGAATTCAATAACAATAATTTACTTGTAATTTAAGAATCGAATTTCTAAATTATAAAGTAACGAAATTATTGAACATAAAGTAATACTTTTTTTTACATCTCCACTTCTTTATTAATCGTCCCTCCTAAGTATTATTGTTAATAGGCTGATGTGTTCCCGATTTAATTTATCGCCAGATCGTCTCAGTGGGTCGCGATTTGGCTCCGGCGGTAGATTCAGCAATGCACTGCTCTTGCTAGGACAAATGTAAAAAAATAATTCAGCTTTAGCCCTATTAACTCGTCTGCCAGTCAAGGTGAAACCGGTATAGCTCCTCGATTTATATTTACAATATTTACAGCCTAAAAAAGACCTCTGGAAACGCACTGTCGATGAACGCAACGGTTCCAGATAATATAGATAGATGAACTCTGCTCCGATGGCGTGAGGTGCGATCATAAAAAGGAGATGAGGAGATCATCTCAAACAATTCCTCAGAGCACTCTTATTATCTAAATTCTATATTCTATAGACAGATAAGCAAAAAATCTGGTAAGTGTAATAAAATCTTGAAGAAGATAAGATCACTATTAATTGCTTATCAATAAGAGTGGAATCTCATAAATTTTTATGTTCTTTTTCCAATTAAATATTGTAAACGGATTTCAGTGATCTATATGATTAATATTTAAAAGGTTTATTTGGTGTTAAATTAGAAATACATTAATTCAATAAAATACATAAATTTAATACCGACACAATTCATAGCAACTATAACTCATTAGTGCATGTAGAATTAACGATACCATTACGTATTATATTTTAGGCATATTCTGTTGTAATATTTTATTTGTAATATGATTGCTAATTGTTTATCCTATCTAATAATAATATAAAAACCGCTCATGTGGGTTCTTTAGCCTTTAAATTCGTGCAGTAACGATGTACCTTCTCCTTATCCTTTTATAATAGAGATAGAAATTCTTTCTTTTATAATAGAAATCCAATTATCGAGCGGCAGTTTAACATGCTAGATCTTGGCACCCAACAAAAGCAAAAAGTCTTCTTTTTTTATTAAATCATTAGGAACGTACTTTTGAACAGGCTCGAACTCGTTACATTTCATAATGAAAGTAAAGAAAGAATCTTTTAGGAATGCTTCAGGGCAACCCTTTAGAGAACAATATCGAAACTCCATCTGAAGGTCGGACTCGTTTTATTTGGAAATACGCGTCTAACAATCGACGTTTTTGCTATCAGACTGTATCTCGCATCTTCTCGTTCTTTGAAATCTTGTATTAAAATCGTAAAGTCGCAAATAGTTATTTAAAATAATAATGTAATAATTAACATCGTAAAACATTGGAAACGCCACGTAAAGGTGATTTGGAAATTAGAGACATCAATAATTTGATTTATTACATCGTTAAATACGTTTGTCGAGGCGCGTAATTGCTTACACACGTGTGGGGGAGCTTACTAAGTAAATATTTACGGAACCGAGTCAAACGTGTTGCGAGCCTAAACACAAATTGTTCAGGAGAAGTTCTCTCCACTAGAATATATTACAGGTTAATAAGTAAATCTGAGAAGCCTTAGAGTTTTATATAAACCGCAATAAATAAGTACTAAAGCGCACAGCATGCTGAAACTGTCTCCGAAACAGGGATATAAAACATTCCACTATTTGTATAATTCCAAGATATTCGAGAGCCATTCAACACGTGATTTAAGTCAAGTTTCATTGTGAGGGTCCCGAACTTCGACCTAGTTTTAGTTGTAAGCGTGTACAATATTAGTCTCTACTACGAAAACAATTATTTCTGCAGAGCAAAATTAAACAACTCCAATTATTATAAAACTTCTAATCAGAAAACTTTCGTTACTCGTGACTTCTGACATTTACATGGCCGAACCGCACTTATCACTACAGCTAAACACAAGCAAGGTTTGTGTTCGTTATCAGAAGAGGTTCTTAGTTTTGTTTACACAATTATCCAATTACAACCAGTTCAAACATCCTTGCTTGAAAATTTGTTGGACAAATATAAATCTTGCATTGAGTTTTGACAAAAACAAACTATTTCACTTTAGAAAATCTATTATTAAAATGCTACGGCTAAATTCCGAAGTCGTCATGGCCTAAAATAACAAGTCGCGCGGTGCGTTCATATCGAGCATTGTGACTGTACCAATGTTAGAATCCTGCTGGCGGGTACCAAATTTTTCTACACAAAAAAGTACTCCACGCATGCTCACGAATGACTTCAACCATTAAGGAATTATATCGTCTGACAAAAACCGAGACCTGGAGAAAATATAATTTGAATATTTGCTGGTGGTACGGCCTATTTTGTGTCATTCGGCTTGAAGGTTGAGGCAGCCGTTGTACTATCCGCGGAGACTGACGTCGTTGGTCGTCGACTATCGCCTCGACGACCCGTCGGTCGGGCGTCCTCGGGGTGGCGCCGCGTGTCTGGTTGTAGTGTTGACCGCGGGAACCCCCCTACTCTGAACGGGTTCTGACCCGGACGGAGATCGGACGTCGGGTGTAAGAGTGCAGGGGAGTCGTTTAGTGGGTGGGCCCTAAAATCCTTGGGCCCGCGATCTGCTCTCAACACCTGCAGATCGTTGAGTCTCACATACCCCGCGCGCCCCCTAGGCGCGGGGACCTCGTAGGAGGTTCGGCCCAGGCCCGAAAAAAAAAAAAAAAAAGGTACCATAATCCAAGGAAAAGGGTGATAGGAGAGATGTGCTCTGCACTGAACATCTCACTTTCCCCCTTTGCCTTTTCATTTTCATGAGTTCTGTCTCATGCGAGGTTTGGACGTTGGTTGTTGAGCGGCAGGAGGTTTTAGTCGGTTAAAAAAAAAAAAAAAAAAAAAGGCGTTGTACTATAAAACAAAGACAAAACTCTCGTCTCAAACACTAAATTTAATCGGCTTAGTCCCCATAGCAAGTAAAAATACCTACCTATATCATCTCAAATTCAAGACGGACGGCAGACTAAAAATCCAAATTTATATTTAATAATGGTTTTTTATGTCACGCAATATCGCACACACAGCTACGTACTTTGCGGTCGGAATAGTTGGTCTTATAGTCGGATTTTTAATTAGACGAAGCCAGCTGACAGTAGCTAATGTCACTTTGTGAAATAATGTTGCTATATTTAAAGTAATAGTGATGCGTTCAGTTCTCGTTCAATCACATAAATGAACAATGAGTGTGAAGAGTTAATCATTAATTTCAAACTATAAAAGAATATTATTTATATTTTACAATAAAATTGTATTAAAGTGATCCAATATAATTATATGTTACTAGTAGTATGTAACTACAATCAGTTTTTTTTATTTTCATTACCTATGTACCTATAATTGTTATATTTTATACATCTATAGTTTCAACTATATGATGCATTGGAAATAGGACAGTCTTACAAGCTTCCTCGCAATGTTTTTCTTAATGTTTAAAACACTCGGTATTCAGTACAGGTAGATACCATAGGAACATAATGTTTCGTCGAAAACTCGTTGGTATGTACAAAGCACGGCTAAAATTCGAACCCCGTGCCCGATATGGGCAGTTCGGCACACTAACTATTCACTAGACAATCGAGGCAATTTCATTAATTCAGGAGTTTTTTCAATTGTTCACTTTGTCACAACACTATTTTTATTTCATCAAAAACTGACAACACAGTAAACGTCAGTTTACTTCGTCTAATAAAAAATCCGACTATAAGAACGGAAAGACGTTTGCAAGCTAATAACAGCTGTATTGCGATTTGACCGCAGACAAACTTATTAAATCACTTGTGTAAGTCCATAATATGCTTCGCTTAGAAACTGAATCTTGTTTTCCATCAATGTTGGAGTTATTTGCTATAGATATTTCGCAGCAGTCCCTTAGGCCATATAGGTAGTCATTGAGGGTAACAGCACGCACCACGTACAAATAATCATGAAATTGATAACATAAAGGTAAAACCCATTTAGACGGCCTTTGGATAGCCTGCCGATCGAAAGGGCTGGTGGTCGTGGCGTAGACGACCGCTGGTCCGGTGTCCCGAGGGGGAGGGTGATGGGAGAGATGTGCTCCGCACTAAACGCTTCAATTTCCCCCCTATGTCTTTTCATGAGTTCTATCTCATGCAAGGTTCGGTCGTGGGTTATTGAGCGACAGGTTTTTAGTCGGATCAACTCCGACATGCCCCACCCGCCATTCCCAGTGAAGGGCGGAAGTCCGGCGATTTCTTCACGACCAAAAAAAAAAGAAAAAGATAGAATATTCATTATTTTTTTAGGATTACCAGTGCCATGTAGTAAGTAAATACCGCTAATACATCCACTTCGATAAAGCGGCACGACATGAGAACCCTCTCATCGTGGCCGCCGGTAACTACATTCCCGATCCTGCGGACAGAATGGAAAGCAGTCGACGTCGCCCCAAAACACGTCATTTCGAATCCTCCCGATTCACTAGCAGTGCTTTTAGGTACCTCAAGCACCGGTCATCGTTCTCATCGAACCCGTCGCTTGCGACGAAGGGCTCGACGAGTAAATTAACCCTCAGACACAGCCCACTGAGTTTCTCGCCGGATCTTCTCAGTGGGTTACGTTTCCGATCCGGAGGTAATTCTGCGAAGCACGGCTCTTGCTAGGGTTCGTGTTAGCAACGTCATCAGGTTTGAAAAAAAAAAGCTAATACACTTTGAACACACAGATGGCGCCATTTCTCTTGTTATTCGATTCACTCTGAAATTGTCCATGCACTTTTGTGTATAATACGATGAACCCGTACGGAAGATCGGCGTCATCCTGCCAATTTCATAAGCGAAGCAGTCATGTGTTCTAATTAGAATGCGTGACAGTCGTTATACATTATTGAAAAATGCAATCTCACGTTTCAATATGGACAATGGCAGAATTCGCATAGTAATGTCGCTTAAGTTCCGAAAGATTATGAGGTCGACAGCAGTAGTTTATCACATTTGATGAATAATTTTCATTTATGGAAGAATTCACTATATTCAAAGAGTCCATCGTAGTTTTTAAACGTTGCTTACTTATCTTCTCCCCATTTAGTCGAAATATCAACGGTATCGCTGTAAATAGGAACAAATCATCCCCAAATCCACATTTTAGGTTCAAGATGAAATAAAACTCTGTATGACAGTATCGCGCGAGTATAATATTATAAAATACATTCAGCCTATAGAAACATAATCTTAGTCTCTAAATCGATATTTACACAAAATCTTCAAAGGCGGTAGGGCACAATACAGAACCCAGTAATGAGGCGTGCTGCACTCGGGCGCCCCGAACTCTCACCGGTACTACAACAACACTACATTATGATCCATACGAGCAAATACAGATCGCTTCACGGTACAATACGATGTGAACGATACAATGAAACTACAAGACGAGAGAGCGCGGACCAGGTCCCTAGCTGGCGCGCCGACAATACTGGAGAGGGCCCCCGAGTCACATCCGACTGAAATTCGCTCACAAGTTGGCGACTATAACAATAAAACTAAATCAACAACCTTTAACAAATTTTTGAGCACTATCTCATTCCTGGGTCCGGAATACGAGAACCGATCTACGGCACTCAGTCGTCGTGAGGGCGAGGCTCCGGGAAGCCGCGTGCCGTCAGCGGGTCCGGCGCGGGGGACGCGTGCGGTGCCGGGGACGCGGCCGGGGACTGCGCCGGGGACGCGCTGCCCAGCGGGGACGGCAGCGTCGCGTACACCGTGGGACGCGGCGGTTGGTACGACGGCGCGTACGAGTCGCTGCGAGGGTTGTAGAAGGGCGAATCATCCGTGCAGCAGTCGAGGTTGGGCGAGTAGGGCGTGGCGGCGCCGCACGAGGGCGCGTCGTCGCTGGGCCGGTAGGCGGGCTCGACGGGCGCGTACACAGTGCGACGCGGCTGCTCGGCCTCGGGCCGGTGGTGAGACGAGGGCACATAGGCGTCCGACCATCGAGCCTTGCTCGGAGTGAAATCTCCCTTTATGTACAGTTGGATCGGACGCCGGAAACCCTTGCTTGCGTGTTGCGGGACACCTAATATGCAGCACTTGCTGAACCCCACCTCCGGCGACAGCAAGTAATCTCGAAACTTGATCGGAAACAGCTCGATGGAATTGAAATTTTCATATATAGTAGGCTGTAAACAAAACAATCTTTTTTCAATTTCTTTTCATTACGCACTAATATCAAGCCACCCGTCTAATAAATAACCAAAGAGTTACGAATCTCACAAATGCGACCACTCACCATGAGGTAACATTCGCATAATCATTACCCTACCCATTTATCTAAATCATTCGTCATATTAATTCCAAGTTATTCCAATTCCAATTAATTCCAATATTGATACAGATATAAATTTTTTGCACACAATTTCACACCTTGTTTGATAGATTAATTTACAAAGACATGTTAGGTACTTAGGAAATATGGTGCCCTTTTTTAATTTCTTTTTTATTGCTTATATGGCTGGACTAGGACAGCCCACCTGGTGTTAAGTGGTTACTGGAGCCCATAGACATCTACAACGTAAATACGCCACCCACCTTGAGATATAAGTTGTAAGGTCTCAAGTATAATTACGACTGCCCCGCCCTTCAAACCGAAACGCATCACTGCTTCACGGCAGAAATAGGCTGGGTGGTGGTACCAACCCGTGCGGACTCACAAGACGACCTATCACCAGTAAGCACTCTAGATCTACAACTGCCTGCCTACACTCTAGAATCAAACCATGAATACTCGGATGATTGATTGGACGGTCTTTACCGATGGACATAGGTACACCACAACAGAAATGCATAAAACATTTATTTTCGTCTGGCATGATAGCTGTCCCACCCTTCAGACTGGAAACCATACAAGCTCAGAATGCCGATTGGCAATGGCTCAGTAGTGATTGTAATACTGTAGAGGGTATTGTGATATAAATCGGTACCACAAAGCCACACTCATGTTATCTATTACAAGACGTAAGTTTGTAAAGTAAGTATATTACTATTACTACAAATGCGTCAGCACAAAGTAAAAAATATTTACCGTCAAACGCTTCTTCTTCTTATAACTGGCCCAATTTTGGGCTTCCAATACTAGTTTCCCGCCCGGACGCAGGTCAGCGAACATACGTCGGAACGCACGTTTCAAGCCGGCATCGCCCCAGTTAAGATGCATCCATTTTGTAGTCGAAAGACACAAAATCAAATCGAACTGAGGACTTTCGCCAGAACCTACAGCTAAGTCTTCACGAGGAACATAATTTCCCTATAAAAAAAATCTTTGTATTAACTTAAGCTCGATAAATATTAGTCCTATTAAACCATGCAAATTGTCACCAATCTTTGATTAGAAAAATTTAACAGTAATTAGTTATTATAAGAGTCAAATGGAAGTGCTTTTGGATAAATTATATTAGATAGATTTCAGGATAATAGAATTTTAAATCAATTAAACATTAATTTAAAACATTAAAAATGTTACATGTAAGATGTCATTTAAACACAAAAAACTAACAGTTACATGGTATACGTTTGATTATTCCATCAAGAATTTCTTAAGCAATTTCTTTCAATATTTCTCTATGAACTGTCTATTACAACATAAGAAATGAACAACAAAAGAAATCAAATGGGTAATTGTAAAAATAATAAAGTAAGTGTGTATTTACATGTTTAAAAGTTACATTATGTGGGAATGTCAACAGCTCTGGCAATAAATCTCTTATAGGCCCATACAACATCGACATTGACATTGGGAAGAAACTCTGTCCTTGTTCATGCTTATAAAAAGACTTTCTATTCTTTCTTGGCTTCTTTAACTTTCTACCAGGTATGGTTTTCTTGGGGTCATCAGCCTTTTCCTTTTGTTCACAAAAGTCATCACATTTTTCCTGATGACATTTATTGCAGTCGATTTTTTTATCTTCAACATCAGTCTTCTTATCGCAGTCTGTCTTTGGTGGTTCTGGTGGTGGAACTGCTACAAAAGACTGAAGATTTTTCCGGGCTCGACCTGTAAAACAATTTAAGAAGCATACTTAAATATAGTAGCATATATAATATAGCATACTTAAGTATAGTAGTAATAAAGGTCTCTCTGTGATATCTATAAATTACTACCGTACCCTTACCAGGGTATACATGTGTGAGCTCATATCTACTCATTAAAGCTGTTATAGAGAGCCTGGATGGATTAGTATAGCTGTCCTGCCTATTTTTGACACAAAGAGATCATGTTTTGTTTGAGTTTTTTTATTGCCTATCTATTGTTAGTAACCTTGAGGGGTTATGCTAGCTTCACTGAACTTGTAGGCGAGCTCAGCACTGGAGACTGCTAATATCTGCCCTAGCAATCGGATAGCAGATCAGAATTGCAAACCACTGAGAAAATCCGGCAAGAAACTTAGTGGATTGTTATTTGAGTGGTAAGATATCTATGCAATTGCAAGAAAGTTAAAAACTTGATTTGGATTGCAGAATTCATGTAGTACATGTTCAAGACATCCAGAAACTGTTTAAGAACATTATTAGCTTAAACTTTCCTTTTCTTTTAAGATTAAGTTTTCCAGAAACAGTTTTTTTTTTTTAATTTTTTTTTTTTTGCGCGTTACTTCTCCTCTGATTCGTCAATCCCGGAAAGTCGCTCGTATATTTTTACTATCGTACGAAGGAGCCCGAAACTGCACTGCAAAGTAAAGCAATAAAAACCATGTCCCATATTCCACAGTTGTTTACATGGGTGTGGCTATTAATAGCATTTCCATATTTAATGTCAGGCCAACTTGAAGATAACACATTATTTGAGAATAACAAGCTCTAGGTGGTTTTGATAAAACACACTTTTCTGCGAACTACTTACTACAAAGAAATATTAAACAAAGTGTGTAATGAAAATTCTGGTATTACACATTCGGAAAGCTCTATCAAAATATTTGTAATATACATATAAGCATATGTGACACTATCCAGATATATCTGAAGTAAAAGTTTAGGTTAATTTATTTTTTGCATGCTGTGGAAATTCTACTTTTTCTAGCAACATTTAATACTCACCAATGAGAACAGAATCGATGTCTATACCCACAACTGATCGAGCACCAAATGTCCGTGCTACGGCTATAGATATATGACCAACATTGCAGCCAATATCTAAAACATCTTTGTTTTGAAATAAGTGCCTATGCATCTCAAAGACTTGGAGACGAATGTCCATCATTGCATTCAGATTACGGTAACCATAATACCTGCAAGAAAAGTATTAATATCATTTAGTTATCTTTGTAGGAGCTTTATTATTTTTCATTAAATTATATAAAGTTGTAACTGTCCATATACTGAAGGAATTTATTACCAAAAAAACCTACCCATCAAATTAAAAAATTCAGTCTTTTTTTATATCAGTATTAAATTCACAGTAATCTTTAATAAGTCACTTTATTTGAATGCATACTTTATTTACATTTCGTGCTAGATCCTTACATTTTTATGGGTGCAAACATGTAATTGTTTTTATTGTGTTTTTTATTTATTTTGATATTAGAATTGCATTTTTGTTCGATCATTATCTTTTTGATATGTGCTTTAGATTTAGTTTTACATTCAAATACTACAATTGGATGTCATCTTTTGGCAACTTTAATATTAAGGCTCAAAGCAACTGTAACATACACTATATTTATGAGCATTATAGTTTATGAGCAGTGGTAAAAAATAAGGGGTCCAAGTCGGCTCTAAACTCATTTTAACTAATAAAAATAATAGTAAAACATCTTAATGTGGATAACATACCTATCATAGTTTCCATATTGGTATCTTGAATTTTTAGGATGAAAAGTTGGTAGCTGCTGCTCTCCCTCAGAATTACTTTTGAGTTTTGTGCGATGAGGTGATACCGGACGTTCTGGCGGAGCAGGGCGAGCTTGTGGTCGTGCACGCATCCAAGCCCCTGGTTGTGGAACTACTGGACTCACAATCTTATCCAATGAATCCATGCGACGTAACTTCTTATCTTTTCCTTTTTGAGATGAATTTTCACTGTCACTACAAGACCTCTTGCGAAGGTTTTGTGCAGACATTGAGGCCTCAGGTGTTTGTGGTACCTTAATGCTTTCGATGACCTCTTCTTCAGAAACTTCTTTTGTTGGGGAGCTGTTGTCAGTTGTACGCCGTCTTACTTTAGTTTTCTTCTTTGGTTTGCGTTGCTGCATCTCCAATCGTTTTTCATATTCCTCATTATCTAAGGGCTCCATTAAATTAAGTGGATCTCTAATGTTTGGAGGAATTATTACATCAATTTTTGCTTTATGTCGAGGTGGAGTGGGCAGTGGTGACGACTCTGGAGTTACAGCATTCATGGCCCTGTTGACATCTTCATCTTGCAAACTATTCAGATTCAAAGGATCAGAAATATTCCCCCCGAGTAGAAACTTAGTGGGAGGAATGAATGTTTCTTTACGTGGCCTCTTATGAGGTAGGAAGAATTTTGATATTGATGGAAAGCTCTGTGCTCTTTTACGACCTTGTTTAAATTTCGTACCAGTATAATGAACTCGTCGAACTACATTTCGATCGACGTTGTCTTTTGAGGGTGTATGACCTTTTTTGCCATGTCGCGATCGCTTCTTTGCTTTCTTTGAAATTCCAGCACCAGGCGTATCGCTATCTTTTGAAGCATTGGCGTCATTTAAAATTTGTTCGTTTGATTCATTCGCAGCAGATTCCGTAATATCAGAAGTATTGAGCTCCGATTTATCTATAGTATCTCGAGCTTCATTTTCATTTACAGCCTCACAGGCAGTTATTTTTTCTTCAGGACTACCCATCACAAGTCACTTAATACCAAATGTACAGAAGTAAGGGAAGTCGGTGAACTACATGATCCAATGGTTAAAATAGAAGAAAATTTGAATTTACCGCCACTTCCAAACTCGCAGTATGTCCGTCAATAGTGATAAACAGGTTAACAATGCAGTCTGTTTTATGATATCTTGACAAAAGAACAAACACTTGCTGGAATCTATAATTTAGTTCGAACGCCTAAAATATTTCTTACCCGAACCACGTGCACAAAACATTTAAGTAAACATTTTCGCACTAATACCATTTAATACACCTTGCGCGTAAAGGAAACAAGAAAAGTTAATTTGGTGTGATTGTGATTTGGCTTTGTTTTCATTTATCACTTGACGCCTCAGCCTATTGGTTATAAGTGACAATTAAGGCAAATCCTTTTTGCTCTGTCATTGGTTCAGAAAAATACGCACTCCATCGCTGCCATGGAGTTAATAAGCGATAGAAGCGCATGGCAGGTTTATCCAATAAAATTAATTCATTTCCACCAAATAGAACGTTCATCAAAATATTGCCCGAAACAAAAAATAATAATTTTGAAATAAGTTCCGTGTCAGTAAAACTTGAAACACGAAATGTCTTCTTTTTTATTATTCAAACCAATATCGCTAATTGTGCGAAAATATAATTCGTTGATGGTGCTGTGACAATACCTTGTTTTAATTGATACTCACTAACAACAACTTTACTAAGTTCCATCTCACTCGTATAAAGTTTCTCGGTATCTATCACTGGTAATTGAATTTTTCTTGCCTTGAAAATGAAATAAGCCGCAGACCAACCGTAAGTAAGATGTCACTGTGGCTTATGAACATTACGAGGCATAGGCATTTTACTACGGCAGATACTAGAATCGATTCAATGGTAGTAATGTTAAAATAACACAGATTTTTTAAGAAAGTACGCAGATTTGGTACGTATGTACTAAATAAATGCTCGCAAACAATTTTCATGATGAAAAAAATACAAAAACGAGGCGATAAAGTCTTGCATAATAGCCAGAGGCTTAGCCTATAATTGTTTAAAATCGCATCTATGATTTCTTCGTGACAAAAATGCTCGAGAAAGTATTAAATATTTTTTCTGTCTTATTCCGCCATCCACCAGTAACCACCACTCAGAAGACAGCAAAAAGATAGTGGAACGAGACTACGCGCATACGTTTTTTTATTTATTTCATAGATTGGTGGACGAGCTCACAGCCCACTTGGAGGTTAAATGGTTACTGGAGCCCATAGACATTTACAACGTAAATGCCACCACCCACCTTGAGATATGAGTTCTAAGGTCTCAGTATAGTTACAACGGCTGCCCCATCTTTCAAACCGAAGCGCATTACTGCTTCACGGCAGAAACACGCAGGGAGGTGGTACCTACCCGTGCGGACTCACAAGAGGTCCTACCACCAATAATTACGCAAATAATATTTTTGCGGGCTTGATTTTTATTACACGATGTTATTCCTTCACCGTGGAAGTCAATCGTGAACATTTCTTAAGTACGTATATTTCATTAGAAATATTGGTACCCGCCTGGGATTCGAACATCGGTGCATCGCTCAACACGAACGCACCGGACGTCTTATCTTGTAGGCTACGACGACTTAAACTTATTTTAGATTGAATAAACGTTTAAGCTTACAAGTGCTATTTTAATAGTAAATCTCTGACTTTTGAACAATTTTGAAAATCTTTGAAAATGAACAAACCCAGTGCTAATCTGATGGAAAGAGATTCCGAGATTCCATAGATTAACGCTCTTTCGCTTTTAGCCCCCAGACGTCCGCTGCTGGACATTGATCTCCTCCAAGCTTCATCACAACGACTAATCCTGATGTGTCTGCATCCAGATTATTTAGATTATAGTACTTGTTTAATTACTAAATCGTAAAGTGCCATTTAATTCAAATTTTCTACCTGTGTCTAAAACTACGTGAATTCACTAAAGCAAGTCCAGGAATAAGAACTTAAGTACTATACTCAGAAATGTTAGGCAGGATTATATTTAGCTGAGACAAGACTTTTTTAATTCATGATTGGTCAAAATTTTTTTCGCAGCGTGTCGCTATCACAACACGTATTGCTGCTCTCTGTCGTCCCATCTCCGTTAGCCAGCCTCTTTGCAAGTGGTATTTTTGTACTAGCAATAATTTGATGCGTCATTTTTGAATTTTGAATGAAACAGCCGTTGTCTTTATGTTTCAAATTTCAATTAATATCGGTTGCAAACAATTGGTTTGAATATATGTCCCGCAGTGGAAACTATTAGAAAAGTAAGTACTCTTCATATAATTAATGTCTTTAAGTTTAACTGTACGATTTACACCCTGGTTAACGTTATTTCTGTAATAGTACATGGTATGGGAAGTAGTTTTCATATCGAAATAATCTAACAGTACAATTTTGATTCGTTTAAAATTTGAGTGATATTTATGATAACGGGCTGATTTACTGTTCTACTAAAATATCTCCAAAAAAAGTAAAGGTAAAATAAAAACATTAGTAATAAATTGATGAAATGATCTTTTTTGGAAATTGATAGCAATATGAATGTTATTATTATTTTAACTTCAGTACAATATTACTTATTTAGGCTAATAAAGTTAATATAATGTATTCTCAATGATTTTAACAAATAAGCAGGTCAATTAACGAAGGAATTAACTGAAAAAACCAACTTATAAAGAACTCTTCTAGCCATTCTTAATCATATAGTAGTATTATTGTTATTAAAAATTGTATCTTTCGAAATACAAATCATGACCATAAAATTTAAACGGATAACTTCAAGATTATTTTAAGTCAATTTAGCCTAATTTTAAAACTTGTTTCATGAAATTAAAATACGAATTTCAGATGTCCAAGATACCAAAACTACCAACAATATCAAAAGAAAATAGATTTGGACAATTTCATAATCGGCCCATATCCAGAACTATTGCTAATGGTCTCAGTGATGTTGATAAGAAAAATTTAATCACTAATCATACTAGACCTTTACGAAATGGCCCACCTGTTTCTGCTGCTGCACCTCGGATTAAGAGATCTGCAACTGCACCATCATCGACAACAATTCCGAATAATGTGACAAAAGTTGAAAAAAGATCAACTGTGGCTCCGAAAATCCCTCCTTATGACTTCAAAGCAAGATTCAATGACTTGTTAGAAAAACATAAAAAAATGAAGAGTGAGTTTACTGATTTAAAAGACAAACATTTAGAAGTCTCAGATGAATATGAAAAGATCAAAGAGACATTCCAAAGCTGTAGCAATGAAAGAGATATTCTTAAGGCCAATTTAAGTGTTAAAACTTTAGAGTATGATGAAATTAAAGTTAATTTTGATGTAATGAAAACAGAAAATGAAGATCTACAACGTAAGACAAAGCTTCTAGAGGAAGTTACATTTAGTCTTAAACAGAAATCTTTTGAACTAGATCAAGTTCAGACAGATTTAAATTCTTTAAGAAGACGCCACAGCAGCCTACAAGAAGAAGCAGAAGCACTAAGAGTACTCACTGACCAACTAAAAAAAAAATGCATTGAATATGACAAACTAAAATTAGATTTTACTGAAGCTCAGGAAAATATTATCAAATATAAAACTGATTCTGAAGCTCTCCAAAATATTTTGGCATCAATGTATAAAGAGCAGAGAGACCTTAGGAATGCTATTCAAGATTTAAAGGGTAACATTCGTGTATACTGCCGAATTAGACCACCTCTAAGTATTGAAATAACAAAGCCACTGTTTAATCTAAATGTTGTTGATGCTTGTTCTATAGAAGTTGAAAAAATAGAATTACTTAATTCAGCCAGAAAAACAAAACCACAATTATTTACTTTTGATGGCATATTTACTCCACATGCATCTCAGGAAGATGTTTTTGCAGAAGTTTCGTCAATGGTCCAATCGGCTTTAGATGGGTATAATGTGTGCATATTTGCTTATGGACAGACAGGATCAGGCAAGACATATACAATGGAAGGAGGTTGTGGAACCGAGCAGTATGGTATTATACCACGAGCCTTTAACATGATTTTTACATGCATGGAAGATTTGAAAAGAATGGGCTGGGAACTTACAATAAAAGCTTCATTTTTAGAGATTTACAATGAAGTCATATATGATTTACTCAATTCCAGTAAGGACCAGGAAAATCATGAAATTAAAATGGTTAATTCAAAGGGTGGTGATGTATATGTGTCAAACTTGAAAGAAGAAGAAGTCAAAAGTTCACACGAATTCATCAGGCTGATGATATTTGCCCAAAGAAACAGACAAACTGCTGCTACATTGAACAATGAACGCAGCTCCAGATCTCATTCGGTGGCTCAAATTAAAATAGCTGCTATAAATGAGAAGCGAAAGGAAAAGTACACTAGTAATTTAAATCTAGTTGACTTAGCTGGGTCTGAAAGTGGAAAGACAACACAAAGAATGGATGAAACTAAACATATCAATAGGTCTTTGTCTGAATTATCTAAAGTTATTCTTTCCCTCCAAACAAATCAGATGCATATTCCTTACAGAAATTCCAAATTGACTCACTTATTAATGCCTAGTCTTGGTGGCAACTCTAAGACACTTATGTTGGTCAATATCAATCAATTTGATGAGTGCTTTAGTGAAACTTTGAATTCGTTGAGGTTTGCTACAAAAGTCAATAACTGTAGAGTAGTTAAGGCCAAGAAGAACCTATGTATGGTCGACACTTAGTTATTATTTTATTAATATTATTGAAGTGTATTTGAATTTCATTGCGACTTTTTCGAAACTCGCCTGAGTTAAACAAGTTGCACTCATCGTTTTAAACAAATGTATTTTGACTAGTTCTAGTAATAAATACCACCTATATATTTTAACTTTGACATTAGTTTATATTTGATTCTAATAATAGATTATTCATGCTTCCTTAACAGATAATTTTTGACTTTTTAAATGTAAGTTTCACTAAAATAATATATTGCAAATTGACTAAAATTGTCAAATTTTCACGATTTTCTTCCTATTTTTTATTTTATACAACTAAGGTATATAATCCTTAAAAAATTGTTTATTTGCCATAACCAGATTATTATTCCTCAAGCTTTTTCAGAAAACTAAACTCTAAAACTAATTAAAAAAAATTGTAAACTGTTTTTGAGCCTCCACACAAAATAAATTAAGTGACCTAAATTACTAAACGTTCCATCTCTCGTGTGATTAAGTACACCCAGGGGTTTGGGAAATGTGATAATTATTTTATTCTGTGAATTGAAAATTGGTACAATTCAGTCAGATAGCAGAAACTTAACATATTTTTGTTGAATCTGAATCTTACTGAGTTTATCTCTTTTTCTTTAACATAAAATAAACGCATACAATTGTAAATCTTAACTCGTATACAAAAATAGAGAATATTTCAAATACATACATAGTTTAAAACCATACTCTTAAAAATTCGACATTTGTATGTCTAAGATCCAAAATTAAAACTAATTTTATTGTTTTGGAATAATGTATAGATAATGTTATGCTTTTAATTAATATAATCTTATCACTACATTTAATATTAATAAATATTAATAAAACATGGATTTATTTATTGCACTAACACAAAACTGTAATTGTGAATTATTTTCATCTTGTATCTATAGATGGCGCTACTAGTTCGATTGAAATAGTTTTATTTTATTTTCACCACTGAAGAATTTGCAAAAAGCTCTACGTTTGCCCGTTTTGTAATAAGTGGCAAATTCATTTTATTACATTTTAAAATCAGCATATAAAATAACATAACCATGGCTAGAAGTACCTAGAACACCTAGAAGAACCATGTCTAAATCACTAAGCGTCGACAAAAGACCTGCTCGGTACAGTTTCTGTCTGGACAAGGTTTTCTCATTAACATAGTCGCTGAATCTAGACTTTGCTAGGGACCTACGATTTTTGTACTCTTAAAAAAGATATACTCTTGGAGGTTTTGTGTAATTAAATGAATTTAAATTAATTATCAGTTGTTAGAATTGACTATTAGATATACTATTCCCACGGGGTGAGAAGGAACTCGAGATCTGTATTCAAATCATGAAATCACAATAGGGTCAAAAGTTTGAACTGACCAAGCTTCAAAAAAATCACAAGATCTATCTGCAAACTGCTTTTATTTCTACTGCTTGTTGATTATCGTCTCAAGTATATTCCTAACACTACGAATAAACCGGTCACCGTTCTCGTCGAACCCGTCGCTTGCGACGAAGGGCTCGACGAGTAAATTAACTCTCAGACACAGCCCACTGAGTTTCTCGCCGGATCTTCTCAGTGGGTCGCGTTTCCGATCCGGTGGTAGATTCTGCGAAGCACGGCTTTTGCTAGGGTTCGTGTTAGCATCGTCGTCAGGTTTGAGCCCCGTGAGCTCACCTACTAGCCCCGGTTACGCTGAAATAGCCTCTCAAGGCTATCAGCTTAGGTAGGAAAAAAAAAAAAAAAACGAATAAATATATTTTCTTGAAGTGACTAGAGAGCTCACAGCTCACGGCCTGCGTACTTTCGTAGCCAGAGCCAATAGACATTGAGGTATGTACATGTTTCAATTTTTGTATAACACCTACCGCATTAATAAGTCGTCGTGGCCTAAAGGATTAGACGTCCGGTGCATTCGTATCGAGCGATGCACTGGTGTTCGAATCTCGCTGGCGGGTACCAATTTTTCTAATGAAATACGTACTCAACAAATGTTCACGATTGACTTCCACGGTGAAGGAATAACATCGTGTAATAAAAATCAAACCCGCAAAATTATAATTTGCGTAATTACTGGTGGTAGGACCTCTTGTGAGTCCGCACGGGTAGGTACCACCGCCCCGCCTATTTCTGCCGTGAAGCAGTAATGCGTTTCGGTTTGAAGGGTGGGGCGGCCGTTGTGACTATACTGAGACCTTAAAACTCATATCACAAGGTGGGTGGCGCATTTACGTCGTAGATGTCTATGGGCTCCAGTAACCACTTAACACCAGGTGGGCTGTGAGCTCGTCCACACATCTAAGCAATAAAATAAAATAAAAAAAAAAATCGAGGGACCTACCACTGCCTAAGTAATGCAAGTGAAAAAAAAGGTACGTATGCTTTAAATATACACAAGCATATTTAAAGCATAGGTACTGACTGACTGGGTCGGTTAATTTCACTTAATTAGAAATATTTCATTTTTTGGACTCGAACAATAAAACAAGTACGTAAAAATCAGGATACAATTTATTCTCTTACTAAAATAATATAAAATTAAAGACTAGATCAAACATTAGGCGTTTTATCGCTTTTCTCTTTATTATGCACATTTACAAGAAGTACAACTCCAAGCGTTTTCTCGGACGCACCAAGAACGGTACAGGGCGTGACAGCCAGTGGACGGTGACAACGACCGTGGGGCGAGACCAGGGTCTTCTCGCCTTTATTGTTCAACGTGATACATCTGGTTCTTCCACAACTTCATCGCCTTGAGGAGACAGTTTTGCCGTTTCTATAGTTTGTATCAATCTATCTAACCCAAACAAGAAGCCTTCCTCATGATTGCCTTGTTGCCACGGTGCACGATGATTGACTTGCGAGCCTGTCGGGATTTTCCTTGTTTTTGCGAAATCTATGAGCCAAGCTCCAACTCGTTCATCATCGTAAATGATGAAGATGCTGCTGCCAACAATTTCGTGGCTTTTAAAGAAATCCGAACGTTCAAAATGATCTCTGATCTCTCTAAGACGCGAGGCAATCTCCCTTCGTGCTCGTTCATCATTCCCAAGGAAACGTGCCACTGTAGCGGCCAATTGGTGGGGTTCGCGAATTTTCTGTAGGTCGGTCAAGGCAGGTTCGCCGGGTAACTTGACTGCTTCAATACGAAAACCTTGCTCGGCAGAAGATGAACGTTGTTCACGAAACTGCATATAGCGGAGCTTAGTGACAGCTCGGGCGGCATGTTCAGACTCCGTGGGTGCGTTAGGGTCTAGACGGACCATCTTCTCATAAAGATCGGCACGTGCATGGGCATTGCTGACTTCATCTTCTAGGAATGTCCGGGTTCCCATTTTAATGTCCATGACATGAGGATTGCGAAAGCCGTGAAGAAGATCTTGAAGTTCAATGAAACGTTCACCGTCGTATTCCAATTCACGATAGTAGCGAGGAATAACGCCACGCATATGAGGACAAGCTGCAAGGGCTTCGTAAGCATCTCGTTCAGGGTTGTGGCCGGGGTGGTCGCCCGCAGCACGACGTTTCCACACTGTACCGGGTCCAGCGGGAGCTAATGATCCAGGATGGCCTGCTAGCTGGAACCACTCTGACGAACGAGATTTCAGTAACGCATCTGAAGCTGGCGCCGATAGTTCCAAAGCGTTCTGTAACAAAAAAATAATAATATTAAAGTAATGTAAACACCTCATTAATGCATTTTTGTATTCTGTTCCCTTCTTGATACTTTTATTGTATTAATAACTGAATCTCTCGACGAGCTCTCGATGCGCTTAGTGTTACTTAGTAACCGGACCTCAAAGATACTCTGAGACATGAAATCGTTTTTAATGTGAATTTTATAAAACGTCTACAAAAAACTTTAAGAACAAAGGGCTTTATAAAAAAACTATCGTAAGATAATGTGATATCAACTTACAATAGCTAAGAACTTCAACAGTTCCGAAGGCTGTGCAGGAGGTGCCGTAGGAGTTGGCGTGGGAACGGGTTCCACGGGCGGCGTGGTGCGACGCCAACGCTTGAATAGGGTACCATCTTTGGTATGCCAGCGGTCTTCCTCTTTAGAAGGCACAGCAACCTGAGGACAATGAAAGGTAACACATTAAAACACTGTATCGAACACAAAAATTGCGGGAGAGAGTTTCACTTTCACAATATTTTCACACTATCACGTTTCTATGACGTACCGCTAAAATTTTATTTGCTGCGTAGAGTAATCCGCCGGGGCCGAGACGGCTCAGCATTGATTGACGGGAAACACTGTTCATCTTGCTAGTGACGGTCATATCGTACGAGTGCGCGCGAACAAGGTGCGATCACGAATGATATTAACAATTGAGCGAGTAGAGCGCGTAGTAACGAGCAAACGAGCGAACGTTAACAACTGCTGGCTTGCGAGTGATATCAATGGGAGGGACGGCGACCGCTTTTATAGAGACCTCGACTTTCTTGTGACGTAGGCTTAACCGCAACCCGCGCACCCACCCGCGCTTCTCAGTTTTCCTAATGCTTACATTTTCCACGCTACATAAAATGCATTAGTTGATCAGCAATCTAGAGAACGAGTCGTGTATGTTAAGTTAATGAAGTTCAATATTATATATTCGATCAATAGTTGATGATAAATCGAAGTTATTGAATCTGTTGTTGTTGGATATATGAATGAAATATGTTTTACGCAAATCCCTTTAATTAATACTATTGTTTTAATCGATTTGAAAAACAATAAAATGCACCGTAAAGAACCGGCAAAATACTTAATTATTTTTAAAAAACAAAAGACTATTTTTGTAACAAATACAAGACAACATTTTTGTTCTAATATGCTGACATGATCGAAAATACTCCGCTTTTAAGCTAAGCATCAAATACTTGCAATTTATTTTCCATCAATGTGTAATAATTTTGTTTTTTGTTCATTGACCCTGAACATTTCTTACTAGGGTACTCAAACAATACTTCCTAAAAACAGAGAGAATATCCGAAATGGTTTACATAAATTAGGCAATCAGCCAATAAATAAGTAAACAACCAGTAAATGGTAAGTTTACCTCATTTTGTCAGCCTTAACAGTAATATGCACACACGATTCACGGCAAGATTATTTACTGGTGCCTCCTTAAATAATTAATACTAATAATGTACAAATTTTCGATGCTCGCACTAGAAGCATCCTAACTTTATCAATAAAAAATATCAGATACGATTACTTGCATATGTGACGTACATTCAGAACTATACATACGTATGAATTGCTTACGTAACAAAAAATATTTGGCTACAAAACAATGACGTTCACGCAGTAGTCCTGAAAGTTCGTGACGCCATGACTTAAGCAGTTTGTCCTTACCGCGTGACGCAATGGGAAGGAAGACACATTATCCAAGCTGAATGTCGGTTCTAAACGAGCGAGTACCACCGTTCACGACCTGACTTGCCTTCTAGCATGACGTCTACATTCTAATTTATTTTGAAACGCCATTTGTTTTGGTCATTGTTGTATACTTGAC
The DNA here is from genome assembly GCF_030269925.1 of Bombyx mori. Classification (NCBI taxonomy): domain Eukaryota; kingdom Metazoa; phylum Arthropoda; class Insecta; order Lepidoptera; family Bombycidae; genus Bombyx; species Bombyx mori. The sequence continues at coordinate 7,336,072 of NC_085116.1, read as the reverse complement.
AACGTTATTGATTTGTAGTATTAAGGTACGTTAAATGAGACAGGAGAGCAAGATGATTAATCATGTAATAAGTAATACGTGTAAAACGCAATCTTAAATGCCGAAACAGAAATCGGTTCAATCCATTATTAAATCACTGTAGTGCAGTTGTGTAATTCTTTTTATACCTTCTTCGAAATGAGATTACGTAAACATTGGATACCAAAGAGAAGTTAATTGTTGGTTTCATTATAAGTTCCCAATAAAAATAAAGTGCTACCCATAAAAGATTTCTCAAATTTGTCATCAAACATCATCATCGTAAAGTGAGGAATGTAGAAATTTTGAGCATTTTATGAGAATATAGCGACCCGCCCTCGCTTCGCTTCGGAAACATTAAAACACACATGAAACAAAAAATAAAATAAAAAAAGTAGCCTATGTTCATCAGGGACAATGTCGGCTTCTAATGGAAAAAGAATTTTTCAAATCGGTCCAGTAGTTTCGGAGCCTATTCGAAACAAACAAACAAACAAATCTTTCCTCTTTATAATATTATATGAGAATATAACTTTCTTGTTGTTATTCTCAGATACTAAGAACGGTTATACCTTCTTATTGAACTAGTAAGATAATTGAGTTTGTTATCCGAATATTTACTTAGTAGTTCTGCTGTAACCGAATAATATTTACCAATTGAAGTACAATAATTAGGTCAAAAACGTTAACTGACCAAATTGCGAGTAAGTCATTTATTCTAATTTATGAGATTGTATATTCATTATGCCAAATGAATTTGGTTAGTAAATATGTTATAATAATTTTAGTTTAGGCTTAAAATAGGTATCTATACGTTTTTAAAACCACCTAGGGTTTGCTACATTATAAAATCCAACGAAAGTAATGCTCATTCTCAATGGAGGCAGCTTGATCCAATTAGCTCCATTAAAATAATAATTCATTTATCTTAAAATAAATTCATACTGTAGGTAAATTAAAATCAATTAGAACAAAAAATTACCGAAAAATGTGTGACCGGTATTTTTTTTCTCTTATAATGCAACTTTTCTAATGTATGTAAGGGGCACTAAAGTGCTGTATTTAAAATATATCTCAGCAGGTGTATGACTTTGAATGTACATAGGTAAATCTTTAATAACGACAGTGATCGATGTCGTTGACGGGGCCACAGTCAGATGTAGAGTACGATTCTACGAATAAATATCGATAGTTCTAGAAAACAAAAAAGGCGCCCTCGTTCTTACAGCAGTAGTCACAAAACTGTATAGACGAGTATTTAAAGTTTTGAAGACGAAATTCATAGACAGTTAATAAATATTGACATGCTTATTTATTCGACTGTTCCATTTATGCAAGGACAAATAACCTATAAGTAGGTCACAAGTGTGACAGGTGTTACGATATACATATTACAAAACGGAACATTAAATAATACATTTAATATTATTTAACTAACGGTCAGGGTGAGAACACAATTAAAATATTGTGTATTTCACATTGGTAACACGAAGAGAGATAATTCGAAACTACAAAAGTTTTTACAACACATTTCAACAAACGAAGATAATTTTTTTATTAATGTTCCAAAAATAATAATATATAATATGTACCTTAATGAATAATTATTTTCCTAAGGGAGCTATGACAATAATACATTCTTTCCTGAATTCTAATTGTAAAACCCTATCTCCTATTTATTCCCCATATACTCATTAAAAATGCATTAAAAAATTAGGTTTTTAGGTCAGTTTTAAGTAGATGGGTAAATATTTTTAGTAAATATCATAGATGAATTAATAAATTTAGACAGTCTACCAGCATTACGTATTTGATTGTGGATATTAAAAGCTAGATTCACCATCTTGATTTTAAATATCTAAGTCAACTACTGTTTTTTCTGTTGTCTATTTAAAAAGCAAGGATTCGACAGATTTCATCTTAGCAATTAAATTAGGCTATAGGGTCTGCTGCGGGCTATAAGCCCGAAAACGAAATGGGATTAAATTTTAATGCAATTTGTTAACAAAAACATATTCGTTTATTAGAATATATGAATACTACAAATTATACGTTCGATATTGGACAGTTGGATTTCATATTTCTTTAATGACTATTATTGTTTTACTTATTATTAATAATGGTCAGAAATAACAGTGAGAAAATAAAAGAGATATTTGTTTTATCTGCATAACAAGTTTTGATGATAGCCTGCTCAATCGTATAGGTACCTTACTTAGTAACTTCACCATCCCACTAAATATTGTCTTGTAATGGAAATTGATGATTGATATCAGACAATGATAAAATGACGCAATAAAAAGGGATAAGGACAACAAAGTTTTATTTAAATTTATACTTTATCAGGTAAATTATCTGTATCTTATTGTAAAAGGTGGAAACAATTCTTGTGTTTTATATATTATATTACATCATTTTGAAAGTAATCATTGTTGCTAGATTTTTGCTGATAGCTAGGTAGCTGTCCACTGTTGGACATAAGCCTCTCCAAATGCACGCCACTGAGCCTGATCCTTAGCTTGTCTCATGCAGCATTTGCTAGCCACCTTGCATAGATCATCACTCCACCGAGCGTAAGGGCATCCTGCATTACGTTTGCCAATTCGCGGCCCCCACTCAAGAACAAGTTTACCCCAACGGTTATCGGTTCTCCGACCGAATATGACAAGCCCACTGCCACTTCAGCTTACTACTCCACTGTGCTACGTCGATAACTTTGGCTCTCTGTCGGATCACCACATTCCGGATTCCCAAGCATAGCCCTATCCATTGGTGGCTGAGCGACTTTAAGCTTGTGAACTTTGTAAAATGCCAACAAATGTGCATTTAGTGGGCGCCTTCATATTAATCTCACTATTCTTTTATTCAATTAAAATTGAGGCAACTCTGCAACGATACCTAGCATTTTATTATTTCTGATTCCGTTCACGTATTATTTAAATCATTCTGTGGCATTTGACAAATGACGTTTATATTAATCTCGAGTGCAGTAAAACATAGGTCAGGTCAGGGTCGCAGCACTAGGTATTGCTAAAGGCTATGTTTTCACTATTTACGTAGACATTGTCGGGAGTTAATGCGCTTTGATAGATGCTTTCTACATGTTTAGAGGCCAACCGCAGCACATTGAAACTCGCTTGCTGTATTTTAAATGAGCTCCAAGCTTATTCTATGCAACGTGACTACTGTACTGAGTACTGTACTGTACTGTACAGTATTTTAGATCAGTTTTGTAGAAGTAACTATGATATCTTCCAATTTTTACTAACATGTTTTTAATGTCTTTTCTATCTATCTATCTAAAGGAATCTTCTAACGTAATTTACACTAACTTCAAAACGTTTAATTAACTTGCATATTTACATATCATCAAGAACCGTTAATAATACAATAATTTTATTATTTGGTCTAATATTCTGAAGTGATCCTGAGTAGGGAAAAGTATTTTTTTTGCTCTTAAATGGCTTCTTGATGTTTAAGTGCGTTTTACTTACCGTGTACATATATGTATACGTTTTACTTAATAACTTATTTGATGATAGATATTAGTCTATTTGTGAGTTCAATGGCCGATCTACGTTAATAAAGAAATATCCAGATCATTTATGTTTACCCTTATGTACTGAAATCTATGAATTATCTAATATAATTTAATCCGTTCGCTGCACTTTATTATTTCGTACTAAATTCCTTGTAATCTAATTTATATATCAATTATTTTGAAACTTTTATTTTATATGTATGGAGCACGAATCTGATCAATTGAGATTTTATAATGTCCTCCTAATGGAGGTTTCCATTTCTTGTGTGCAGTAATTCTCTTAGCATTTCGCGTCTTCGGAAATAAATACAATGAGCACCAGAAACTTCGAGCCCTGGACTTAACAAACGTCCGTTTTTCACAACACCTCCCGTCGATTAAAAGTCTGACTGACTAGTTTTCTCGTCCACATATCTCGGTATGGCTCATCTCGCTATATATTGTTCTACGCTTGCATCTGTCCAAAATCTTATAACCCACTTGAATTGTGTAATCGCTATCCTACCTTATGTTACTTGTAGATTATATTGTGGAATATATATATGTTGTAGCATACGTTTCGGAACAGCTCCATTGGTTATGACTAAAGACGAGCTGATTGTGCACTGAATATGTATTGAATGACGGTTTCTCGTATTTTTCCAATGTTTACACGAACCGCTAGAGGCAAAATCGTGCGCGTTTCGTAATATACAGATCAAATATGTTTAACTGCAGCTAATAGAGCGTGCCCTGGGCTTGCTCTCACTCGAGTGCGTGTACTATTGTGTATATTTTTACCGGTGGTAGGACCTCTTGTGAGTCCGCACGGGTAGGTACCACCGCCCTGCCTATTTCTGCCGTGAAGCAGTAATGCGTTTCGGTTTGAAGAGTGGGGCAGCCGTTGTAGCTATACTGAGACCTTAGAACTTATATCGCAAGGCGGGTGGTGCATTCCCGTTGTAGATGTCTATGGGCTCCAGTAACCACTTAACACCAGGTGGGCTGTGAGCTCGTCTACCCCTCTAAGCAATAAAAAAAAATGTGTTTATATTTTGCATATATATGTCACACATACAACTATTATTAATGACCTATCACCAATTATTGTGCAAAGTTATTAGTAATCGGGCTTTTTTTACATAATGTAATCTTTAATCGTGAAAGTCATTCGTCAGCGCATTGTGCACCTTTTTTTTTTATTGCGTAGTTGGGTGGACGAGCTCACAGTCCACCTGGTGTTAAGTGGTTACTGGAGCCCATAGACATCTACAACGTAAATGCGCCACCCACCTTGAGGTATAAGTTGTAAGGTCTCAAGTATAGTTACAACGGCTGCCCCACCCTTCAAACCGAAACGCATTACTGCTTCACGGCAGAAATAGGCAGGGTGGTAGTACCTACCCGCGCGGACTCACAAGAGGTCCTACCACCAGTTAGTTCATCTCCAATGCTTCTCATCTTCAATAAAGGCAGTGTAGCTATTCTAGATTGACCCGTGTTGTTTTTTTTAAGATATTTTTTGCAGCTGTGTTTCTCTGTAAGACTGTACGTAGGCAGAAAACAATTTTTAATGTTAAATTTTACTTTTATTGTGTATTTTGAATCATTCATTCAACGAGACACGTGATCACATACACGTCAATGTTCGTGTAAATAAGAAAATGAATGAAAAACACTTGCACAATTACCACTTTAATTATTCTTTTTATCAAAATATAAATTCCTGTAATTTCAGGACACCGACAAATCTTATTGAGTTTAAAGTTTGCTTAGTAATGTCGAAAATACGAAGAAAATAAAATACAATAAATCTCGTAACACACCTAGAAGTTTTTTTTTTTTATTTGAAAATTGTATTGCCTGGTAAAGATAAATTTAAACTACACACAGAAGGTACAACATTCTTGTGAAAAAATATTAAGTGTTGCTTTTGACACATTAAGGCTCAGATTCAGACCGGTTCATTTATGGATTTAATGAGAATTGTATGGCGCTTTGTAATAACACTATGAAGAAAAATGGCCCTACAAGGCCAAGCATGCTAAAATACAATTTTTCATGCGTGGCATGGCCCTACATGACGAAATAACAGAAATAGGTACAGATAATAGTCTAGATGGAGAACTATACATTATACAATTATATAATCTAAAGAGTATTTTGAAAACGTTTATGTTCTTGATGAGAAAATGCTAAAATTGCAGACAAAGACGCGTCAAGGTCTCTTCTACTCTTAATTTTCAACGAAACCCGCACTGCTTTTATTTAATTTAAGAGGCTACTTCGTTACGTAGCCTCTTATCGTTCAATCGCAATCGCAATCGTTATTTTAACTAATTCGTTTTTATGTTAATTTTCATTTACTTATTATGACATAATTTACTAAGCTCTGAGTGCGAGGGCGTGGAGCAGGCGCAAAAACATTTCAAATCTCAATTAGGAACGCTTTGAGAAAGATTTTTAATTTACATAATTTTGACTGAAACGGTGGTGCAAGAGTTAACGTCCCTGACTGTTGCGCCGAAGGTCGTGGGTTCGATTCCCACATCGGGCAAACATTCGTGCCATGAACAGATTTGTTTGCTCTTTGTTTGGGTGTTTATTTTCTAAATGTGTATATATTTAAACGTATAAATGTACATAATATGTATGTATTTATGTCAGCCTCTAGTACCCACCCACTAGTACCCACTATCCTAATTTGGGCCGGATGTCCTTGCGTGATTTGTTCCGATTAATTTATTACTATTATTTAACATCGTTTTCCATTTTTTCCGCTAAGGTTCATAAATTTTTAGGGTTCTTGGGACAAAAAATGGAACCTTTTTAATTAACTATCGGCACTGTATAGCTTAAACTAGAAGGAAGGTTTACTACTATAAATTAGTTATAAAGCTTTACAAAATGATCGAATTACGACAAATCAGCACTCTACACGTGTGGCTCAGGAATCCACAAGAATTCAAGTGCAGTTATACAGAACTGGGAAAAGGATGACAAAACCTTGTTGAGAAACTATCGCCCCATATCTCTCTTGAGCCACATTTACAAGTTGTTTTCAAGAGTAATCACAAATAGTCTCGCGCGGAGTCTCAACGAATTTCAGCCACCGGAGCAGGCCGGGTTCCGTGGAGGATACAACACCATAGACCACATACACACAATAAGGCAGATTATACAAAAGACCCATGAGTATAATCAGCCGCTGTGCTTAGCTTTCGTGGACTATGAGAAGGCTTTTGACTCTATCGCAATCTGGTCAGTTCTAGAGTCCTTGCAGCGTTGCCAAGTAGTCTGGCGATATATTCAAACGATGAAATGTCTTTACAGTGCCGCGGCTGTGACCGTCCAAATCCAGAACCGGCTGTCTGGACACATTCCATCAAGGAGTGAGACAAGAGAATTCTATATCCCCCAAATTGGTTACAAATGTATTGGGGGACATCCTTAATATGCTGGACTGGAAAGGACGTGGCATAAACATAAATGACGAATACATTTCACAGATTTGTAGATGACGTCGTCGTTATGACCGAAGCGTTGCAGGATTTGCAACAGATGCTGAACAGCCTAGCTGACTCTTCTAAGCGCATCCGGTCTCCGGATGAACTTGGATAAAACTAAAATTATATTTAACCAACATGTTCAACCGGATCCAAATGCCGTATATGGTAGTTCTCTCGCAGTTGTTCAAAATAATGCTTACCTCGGGCACACATTACAGTTGGGTAAAAACAACTTGAAGAATGAGGCCTGCAGAAGAATACAGCTGGGCTTGGCAGCGTTTGGGAAATCACGTCAAGTATTTTCGCCGCTTATTCCACAGAGTCTAAAGACGAAAGTCTTCAATCAGTGCGTCCTGCCTGTCATGATATACGGAGCGGAAACATGGACACTCACGGTTGGGCTGGTCCACCAGCTTAAAGTAGCTCAGCGAGCTTGAAGTTTCTCTGAATGGTTGAATCCGGAATGACGTGATCCAACAGAGAATCAAAGTTATAGCACAGCGAATTAATAAGCTGAAGTGGCAATGGGCTGGCCATATTTGCCGGACAACTGATAGCCGTTGGGGTAAACGCGTTCTTGAGTGGAGACCGCAAATTGGAAAACGCAGTTCCGGACGCCCTCAGATACGGTCTAGTGATGATCTGGGCAGAGGACTGACGGGAGCTAAATGACAGAAGCCAAGAATCATGCTCAGTGGCGAGCAATTGGAGAGCCCTATGTCCAGCAGTGGACTGCTATAGGCTGATGATATACAGAACGTTAAAAGAGTTTCGGAGGTTTCTAGATTTTAGTTCTATCAAAAGTTAACGAGACGTAAAGAACTAAAATTGTAAAAAATATATTACAACGCTGGCGTAACATAAAGAATACGATAAAGATTAAATTTAGAATTTTTAAAATAAATGTTTTTGTTGTATTCTTCGACCTTGTAACGTTTAATAATCTACATGTGCTTGCGAACGACTTCACGATGAACCGCCATTATTATGCTATTAAAATCAAAGCCTGCGTGAAACTTTGCATGATTACTGGCGGAAGGGCGAATATGCCCGCACAGGTATATAGCACGATCCTGTCTATTTCTGTCACAAAGCAGTTATAGGTTTTGCTTTGAAGGATGGCGCAACCGTTATACACTTGAAATGACAATCTTATGTCGCAAGCTACTTCAGCGACATTAACATTGATATTTATGGGTTTCGGTAAATAGTTACGGAAGGATGTAGTGCTGAAGGACAAAAGGGAATGAAATGTCGCTGACGAGGATGTCGAAGACAGAGTGAAGTGGAGGAGTAAAGTGAGGAAAGCTGACCCCTACCACCATGTGGGATAAATAGCTGGGAAGAGAGAGAGGTAAATACTTAACATACCGAAGGCCGTGAACTCTAAAAAAAAAATAACCAAGAAATCCTATAAACTCTTTGTTTTTAAACATTGCTTCGAAATTGGCCGGTGACGCACAGCGTGTTTAATTCTGCAAGATCTACTGGCGTGTATTGTTGTCACAGCTGCCTCTAGCCTCACAAACTTCGCAATAGTTACACTGAAATGTATTCATTTTATTTATCCGCATACAAGTGATTCATACTTGCAACTGGAATTACGTACAGCTTCAAAAATACGTTTGAGAGTTTGTTATTTCATAACATGAAATAGGAAAGACAAAAATTTACTTGGTTTATATACAATATTTATATCATTCATCAATATATATAATAGTTTCGAAATATTATAGTCTTAATTACTATCTTAGTAGAAGTTATCTTACTAAATAACAGAAGTAGTACGAGTATACTCCCATTATTTTATAGCGTTACTAACATGCTAATTTTTTACTTGAGTCTTGCCGGTCGATCATGTAAGAATACAATAGGTTGATGCCACCGTTCTGTCTTATTCTACCCAGATGTGGAAATAAATATGCAGTCGATAAGTAAGACAGCCGTATTCTAAGAGAATAGAAATATCCATCTTAAGTCTTAAGACGGGTGAATCCTACTCGTTGTGGTTAACGACTCCGGTCATGACTTACTAGCTGCAAGCTAGAGGAGATGTTCAACCATTCTCTACATATTAGCTTGGACTACCTACGCGCAGACAAATTTAATCTCGTTTATACCAATTTATGAATAGAAATATCAACAGAAATGTTTCAACTGACACACTTTTTAAATGTGCTTGATAAACAAATGACAATTCAATAGAGTATATATAATAAAGAACAAATACACAGCAAATAATTCACTAGATTATAATTCGGTACGAACTTCGAGCATTAATGAAACTACCATCGGATATGTTCATAATTTCCCTTGGAGTCATCCGTTTTAATTTAAGGGGATTGAGAGAAAAAATTACAATTTCATGACAACTCTTTATTTAGATTCTTCTTATAAGATAAAATTCACTTTCTTGTTACAAGCATATGATTATCGCCCCCAACCTACTTTGCTGCTAAAATCTTTTTAAATATGACCTCAAGTATCACTTAATATAGTTAATCGAATTATTGAGCGTAAACACAAACATGTACAATGTAATGTAATCGAAACATTCGTTTGAGTCCGTACATTTCGGGGTCAAATGTTAATAATATCGGCAAGCGGAAACCTGTGATCGCGAATACAAACTAGTGAGTCCAGTGTAGACCGAACCGGAAGACTGAACGGTGATTCGAGGATAAACGAACTCCGGTCATTAAACAGGGCCAAGGTGCCTATGAAAGGATGTTTCTGGCTGGTAAATACGAGAACGTTTTCCATTCAAATTCGAAGTACGTAAGTTCATTCACTGGGAAACAACAGATTCGCTTCTGTGTGTGGAAAATTAGAGTAATCGAAGATAATCTCAATGTCAAATAATAGTTTAATGCATGCACATATTTCAAACGACGCTTTTGAAGTTTCAGAAAATGGCTGTGCATCACGCAATTTAAGAGTATATTATTAAATTCGAAATCTTCACCAAAATTGCTGATGTTTGCATGTGATGTCATAAATATACATACTATAAAGAACTACTTCATGTACAAAAGAGACTTTTGACAAAACCTTTCATTCGAATAAGTGCACCACGAATTGCACTCAAAGCAAATTTTGCGCTTACTACAAAGAAAGGTTTATTTTACAATTATCGTCATAATTTTGACCATTTATGTTATGAATATACCATTTGATGCTTCCCAGAAGACTATTAAGTGATGACCAATTATGTTCGATGAGTAATTAATGTGTAAATAGTAACTCTAAAAAATGTGAAACGGAAGCTATGACTCATATTGATGGCAAAAGTTTTGGTGAAACAATTGTTAAGCGTAGCATATTATTACGATTTAAAAACATAAGTATGTATGTATGCTCGAGATACTATAATTGGAATTATTTTTGTTATTGAATTATAAGAATGAAAATTTTATGTTTCCGCGTAGTCACTACTTTCGTTTTTATTTATATTAGTTACTAGTGAAACCCCGTTACGCTCAAGTGAAAATTTAAGTGTATTTTTTTAGGTTTTTGTTTCGATTTTTTTTTTATTTATTGCTTAGGTGGTTGGACGAGCTCACAGCCCACCTGGTGTAAAGTGGTTACTGGAGCCCATAAACATCTACAACGTAAATGCGTCACCCATCTTGAGATATAAGTTCTAAGATCTCAGTATAGTTACCACGGCTACCCCACCTTTCAAACCGAAACGCATTACTGCTTCAGGGCAGAAATAGGCAGGGTGGTGGTACCTACCCGCGCGGACTCACAAGAAGTCCTACCACCAGTAGAAAAGATGCCAGGCAATAGGCACTAGATACCTTTAAGTTTTTAAATTAATAGTGCCGTTTGATCCTTAAGATTAGATTTAATCCGATGACATCATGATTTGCCGTGCGCGCCTTTCAGAAAACATGATTCAAGAAATAATTTCAGTATCTGTGTCATAGCTTACATACATACAAACATACATTAAGTGCTTATAGTCTTCAATTACGTTAGTATTAATGGTTGATACCTAAACTTGAATACTTAATGTGTACATGACAAGCAAATCAAAATTCAGGATACATAACGGAAGGGGGAAGTCGATCCTTCTGTCCTTGTAGAAATATCCTGCTCGGCTAACTTATCAAATACGTGCCAATTGTTTCGAACCGATTTTCGAAATATTTTGTTTGTAGATCTGACGCGTCGGCGCCGTCCGCAAACAAAGATTAAGTACGTACAATATATTATGTTAATAAATACATCGAACAAATGAATTGACGCCAAACATAATGGTTCATTTGATTTATCAACCCGCACTTATTAGTTTGGTTAGATATTTGGTGACCCCTGTATTTATACGCTGCAAAAACCCGGACCCTGCAAGATAGCGATAAGCGCTAGAAATGTGGTGCTCGAGAAAAATATTCGGGATATCGTGGACTGAATTTCGCAATAACGAGTGCATATTGTGTCACTGGGCATTTTTCTATCTAGCGCCTGATGGTACAGGGTAGAGAAGAGGGTGTCAGACCTTACGGCAGGTTAGAATTTGGACGCACCAGGAGGATGGGACGACGCGTCGACGGCTGCGGAATGCGATGCGGTCCGCATTTTCGTCGTCGCTGTCGTCGCCGAACATACTGTGGAAGAGCAACCCAGTCGGCGGTGTATCGCGTTCCGACCCGGCAGGCTGGTTCTAGCTCAGCGGGGTATCTCGGAACACCAGCGGCATCGCCCGGGTGGCCTGGTAGGGCCGCCGTACCGCGGAGACCGACGTCGTTGGTCGTCGACCATCGCCTCGACGACCCGTCGGTCAGGCGTCCTCGGGGTGGCGCCACGTGTCTGGTTGTAGTGTTGACTGCGGGAACCCCGCTACTCTGACCGGGTTTTGACCCCGGACGGAGATCGGACGTCGGGTGTAAGAGTGCAGGGGAGTCGTTTAGTGGGTAGGGCCTTAAAATTCCTTGGGCCCGCGGTCTGCTTCCAACGCCTTGCAGATGGTCAAGTCCCACAAACACCGCGCGCGCCCTAGGCGCGGGGACCTCGTAGGAGGTTCGGCACCCAGGCCGGAAAAAAAAAAGGTCAGAATTTGGACTGACCAAGTCAACGCTACCATGGATTGCTCTCTGCACGTAACTATCAGACGCGCATTCGGAAGCCAGGAGTGGCGTCCGGTTCTAAAAATGGTCACTGAAAACATTACGACCACAATCACGGTAAAGCGACGTAGAAATAGACTTATTAGCTTAAAATAAACGCTGGATCTTAACCCAATTACTTTATCAATAAACCAGACTAAAAATATGCATGACTTTCATTTAAAATTACTTTCAGCTACTTTTTAATTTTTTTAATTACAGTAGCTGTATGAATGCCTCTTCTCCAATACAAATACTATGAACATGAAAATGTTATCTAAATACTATCTAACACAATACGTGATTTTAATAATGTATTCTTATATAAGTAATGCACGTTCTTTCAACGAACCTTAGATTACAATATTTTAACATAGTGCTTTTAAAACTCTTATCATTGTAATGGTAAATTTCCATTCGAAAATATAAAGAATGAGCATGTCTTAAATTATAAATATTTTATTTATTTTAATTGATAATGAGGTCGAAGCAAAGTCGTTGGCATAGTGACTTTCATTGTTCCACGGCTTTGTGAAACAAAGGTTACGAAATAGGGCGCATCTCGGCAAGGCTACCACTCACGTCACAAGTTACATTATACAAAAGTGTCGAAACTTTTTTAAATTTATCGAGACGTTGCCTATTAATATTTATCTAGATTTTTTTCCATAGAACACGTACACGCGTAGTGCACAAGCGATGGTTCGTAAATGTATTCGAATACTCATATTACCATTACGTTACGATGCAAACTGTTTACAATCTCGAACTTAATGCAGGTGCAACAAAATTTTTGATATTATTAAAATTAAATATTTATTTCAATTTAAAGAAACGTGCAAACATCTAACAAAGGTATTTGTGCATGCTTAAAAAGTCTGTTTGTTAATAAGCGCATCACTTGAGATAAACTGATGGCTGTTTTTCAAAAGTACATAAAAGTACAAACAGTGTTTTAGGTAAAGATACATTAACAATATTGGTTACATGTAAATTGGTAAAATTCGTAAAACCATCACCAATAAATTTGTTAATGACAAATGTCTATCAGTGCAGCTAGTGATAAAACTAAGGGAATCTAGTAATGCCACATGACTCTCAGTGATATCTCATAATTACTATTTGTCGTTTATTACTGCGAACAGTTAGTTTCCTTACAGTGTGAACATATTTTAAGGAAATATTTACTTCAAAACTATATTCGTTTTATTTTTCAACTAAATATTTTTAATTATATTTCTCTTATGTTTATTGGATGTCTGCATTACAAATTTATTCACATGCCATGGCCAACCTCAATGCAGAAGATTTAAACAATTTTGTTTTCCATTGTAAAGGATCATTATTAAAAATCTGCAGACACCCTTAACATGAGACTGCCATTGCAGGTAATTGCCTGCTAAACAACTACATTTAGTAAACTAATAATAAACAAGAAAGCAAGTATAATATTTAAAACAAAAAAGTTTTTACTTTTTGTTTCAACTGTACATCCAAGTTTCATATTGACAAAAAAGGTGCGTAATCTCATTGTGAAAAAATATCTAAAAATTGTTATTCTAAAACATCCTCCAGAAAATTCAAGGGGATTCGTAAATACAAGTCGGTTTATTAACCTCGTTCGTTCAACAGCACGTGCACTTGTTTTGTCCTTCTCATACTAGCGTTACATAAGCCAGTAGCGTAATCTATGTTTGCTTTAAAGCTTACAGAACACGTAATCATGTTCATTATAATTTCACTGCCCTCATTACGGAGTTTTTTTGTATGTTTATATTAAACTAAAATATATTTAAGAGAAACAGAAACACAATAAAGTTTTGGAACAACAAGGAAAATAGCTGTAATTCTTTCCAAAAAAAATAATAGATTTTTTTACTTTCATATTACATATGTGTTTAACTTTTTATTCTTGTCGAGAACTAAAACCGCACTACTCCGCACTAGTAGGTTCCTATCGAATTTGGTTAGGTTGGCAGAAGAATGCAGATAATGGAGAATGTACGTAATGGTCATTGACACGGACCTCTTAAACCTACACCAAGGTCACAAGTCCAAATTCCTATAATTCCAAGTTCCTCTCAGAGCAACACAATGTACCCAGTAGGCGCACGGTGAATCCTTAACTTCTTAAGATAAGATTGATAAGTCTCACTCTGTCCTCTCTCTCTATGTACTCACAGAAAAGTAAGACAACATTCGCACAATGGAATTAATTGAATTTTTTCAACGGTACCCAAATTAATGATACTGGAAGGATATGTTGTGGGTTCCAGATTGCTATCTCCGCATACTTTATCTCCGCCGTGTTGCAAAAATGTATTCCAACTTAATAGGTAAATGAGCCGCAATTTAATTAAGCAATATTATAAATTAATGCTTTGAGCTTTGGTTTGAAAGATAGCCGTTATCCTAGTGCCAATCAGACTTTAACCCATGTTTCAAAGTGAGGGGCGACAACAACGACATGATGAGTATGAGCTCCCCATAACAGGTATCATCAGGTGGACCATGAGCTCGGCTGCCCATCTACGGCCATGAAAAGGAATATAATTTAACCACAACAGCATTTCAATGGCACATTTTGAACACCTTCAAAAGGGCAAAATTTAAATAAAAGAGTGGAAACAAAACGATTTATTCTTTTTAAAACCTATGGACGATAACCCCAATATTTGGTGGAATTTTACTTTGAAATTTCAAGACGTCTTCAAAACTGTTTAACGCAGAATACAGTTTGCGCAAATACTATAAGATATACCGATTACTATAAGACATTCGTACATACGCATGTGACGCAGAAACATTACGTCTATAAAGATCTGCTTATACTTTGTGATAACGTTTATTGGTTTTCCAACGTCATAATATTTTATGTAATGTGATGTATTTTGAAGTTTGATCTACTCGACTTTGAAATTTGTCCTCATATCCTTTAATTAGAAATTTACCAATTTATTTCTTCACTAGCTTGTCGGAACTGCCGGAGGAAACCTTGACTGCGATCAGTCATATTTTTTATGTATATTGCTGACATACTGCTTGTTTTTTTTTCTCGTATATAGATCAATATTGGATTTTTTTAAACCCCCAAATTATTCATTTTTTATTTTTATCTTGTTCATTTATGTTCAGACTCAAATCAGATTGATGGGTTCATATACCTTACCTTTATAAATCTAGAGTAAAAATTCGAATATCATGATATTGTGCATGTATCACTATTGGTCTTAATTTGAAGGTTATTAAAATAGTTACGTCAAACTACAGCCTTTAGCCTTTTGCTATGAATTTATTATCACGTCTTTCGTTCATTAAAATTACCGTTATTCTGACCTATTTTTCAAGGTTTAAGTAAAATCTCAAAATGCAGGATAATCGTAGACAGGATAGATTTTACTTTAATTTATTCGCGATGCCAACTAACAAATATGTAAACACATTATTCATACATTCAGTACATAACTAATTTCGTTTCATCCTATTTCATAGTCACAATAGGATGTAGTTATTACGAAGCAGATCTTGGGATAAAATGGAGACTTCGACCTCACTATAAAATCTCTGGGCTCCAGCAATCACTTTACATCAAGTGCACTTGCTTTTTGGAGCACTTTTATTTAATTCCAAGCATTTTCATATATATCTACCTATGAAACCTTCTCTGGACTTCCAATTCAAGACAAAAATTAGAAAAATCGGTCCAGCCGTTCTCGAGTTTTAGCAAGACTAACGAACAGCAATTCATTTTTATATATATAGATTACACGATGTTATTCCTTCACCGTGGAAGTCAATCGTGAACATTTGCTAAGTACGTATTGCATTAAAATAATTGGTACCCACCCGCCAGCGGGATTGGAACACCGATGTATCGCAAGATACGAATGCACCGAATGTCTTCTTATCCTTTAGGACGCGACGACTTCATGGCAGCATTTACGTTGTAGATGTCTATGGGCTCCGGTAACCACTTAACACCAGGTGGGCTGTGAGCTCGTCCACCCGTCCATGCAATAAATAAAAAAGTGGGCGGAGAGCACGTTCACCCATCTACTTAAAAAAGTATAGTTAAATACGAAGCACTTTAGTACCATTTTTCCATTGTTTGTCAACCGATCTTCTTTTCTTTTTTTGTGTAGCTAGTTATAAGCGAGCTTTAGTGTTATTAAAAGAAAATTTCTAAAGTGAATCTAGGCATTGAGGCTTCCCACGAATATTAGTTATAACAAATATTGAATTTGAAAGGCACGCATTCGTTTCGATATCCAATGTTACCCACATTAGATATCAGACCAAATGTCATAGTGTCACAAAATATACACGTAAAAAACTGTGATTAAATGTGCCCGATCATATTTAAGCGTGCCATACAGGACGACTGATTACATGGGCGTGGTGACGCACCGTCTGATGAAGGCCGGTGACGTGTTCGGCTAACGACCCAAATGAACCCATCTGGTCCGTCGGATGCCTTGTGGCCCATGTGTAATGTGGCGCCAAAACCATACACGACGTAGATTTGCTATCAATATAATTTGGCCAATTGTAAATTGAATTAGATGCTACAATACATAAACTAGGTTGGGCTTTCTGAAGCCTTTTATTTATAGGAAGGAAGGATTACCGGTGGCCCGAAGGCCTTTCTAGTTTTACCAGGCCCTGGCCTTATTGTATCGTAGTAACGCTTTTCAACAGTCCAATCCAATTAAGTCAACCAAGTCAACAGTCCAATTACGAATCCTCAAGTTCTTCGGGCACATCACTCGTAATGAGGACTCCATTGAGCGGTTGGTGGTGCAAGGGAAAGTCGAGGGCAAAAGATCTCGCGGACGATCTCCAACACGATGGACCGACCTCATAAAATCTGTGACTCACTCCAATATAAATGTTTGCTCTCACTCTGCGAAACATCGTGCCACATGGCGTCTCATCGCGAGAGCATCGGTATCGCAGGATCCGACTGATGCATGACCACGACCACTCTGTCAAGAGTGTACGAATAGGAAGAAGAACGCTTTTCGTTCGCTTCGTTTCTTTCTACGCAGGTACATAAGCCTAAGTCTTCTAATGACTTTGTTTTCTTTTTTCAAATCCAGTTTTAAGACTGAATCAAGTTTTTGCAACTGTTTTATCTCTTTCTACAATATTTTATTATATCCATCACCGTTGTGACCTCGACCGGAGCCTACCTACGCGTAATCAACTTTTATATGTATGTATAGATATTTCTATAATAAGATCATTTTATGGATTAAACTGGTTTTCGAATTAAAACCAGTGGTATCTTAAGTTCAAACGATTAAATTATTCACAGAGGTGTAGCTTTCTGAATTAAAATAGTCGTGACGCGTGATTTTGATTATTAGTAAATTGTTTCTGGACTCTAAGCTTGATAACTCATAAACAAACTTGACCTTTTCTAGTAGAAATGGCCTTACCGATATTCAGTAAATTAACAAAAACAGTAAACACAGTCGGTAGTCTGGCGCTCCGTTTACAACGGAATTTTTGAACGGAACTAGGCGCCAGATTCTACCGAATCTGTGGATATGTGGTACGATTATTAATAAATTTACTCATAGACCTTAAATAGAAATATGTACAGTATTTTTACAACTCATCAGGACTGATGATAGGACTAATAAACCTGTACAGTTACGTAGCAGCGTCGTGCCTATTCTTACCGCAAAGGAATCATGAATTCCTGTTTGATGATTAGGACAGTTTCTATATCTAATACAATCTATTCCCTTTTTTGGGTTTCGTCGTTCACCTTGAGATGACATTGTGCTTCAGTGTCTTCATAGAACCATGCGGGTCATCAAGGACAAATTAAAAAACTAAATTACATACTTTTTATATTAATATTTATTTTCTAGTAATTTATTCGATATGGCTTAAAACTTTGCACAGATCGAGACAGAATGAGAAGTTGGGTCAAGTTAAAATACAAACAAGGAAACAACGCACTTCCGGTATTATCCGATATGATGTAAAAGGCAAGACAAACTGGTGCGTATTAACAAGTCGATCGTTATTGATTACACATTCACATGAGAACACGGTAGATTGTATTAATTAAATTAAATTTCGAGATGATCATAAATAGTCGGGCCAGCTAACGTGTTAGCGTAATAATAAATTATATTTCGTTTCTGTATTTTTAGATACGATGGAACAACTTTATTCGATAAGACGTTCACTTCAAATCATAAATTTAATATCTTTTTTTTTTATCTAAAAAAGTGGGCAAAAGTTCTCGTATTTCCTGATGTTGAACATTTGCTAAGCTCGTAGTCCAACTTTAGATATGAGGTTGAAATGTTGAGTGTCCTAACCTGGCTTATGGAGTGGCTTATGGAGGGTACTTAACGGTAGGCAGCGGCTTGGCTCTGCCCCTGGCATTACTGAAGACTATGGGCGACGGTAACCACCCAACATCACGAGGGCCGTATGCTCATCAATAAAAAAAAGAAGATGAAATCTGAAAAAACTATTCATTGCTTAAACCACCTTATGTCCTTTCTGGTGTCCGAGAAAACACAATATGAATATCGCTACCCACCTTGACTTAAGATCTCAATTGTATTAATTTTTTTCAAAATTTAACAAGATAAATGATATAAGATTTATACAAGCCTATCATGGGGGAAGCAGCAGTTTAGGTAGTGGAGAAGAAAATACGATAAGCAGGTATCATATGCCCCAGTAAGCGTTGATTTTGACTACCTACTATTTTGATATTGTTAACAGTACGGGCGATGATGAGACGTTTTATGGCTGCTCCACAACTTTCAGTTTCGCACAGAAAGGCACCAGGCATACATTATGTACTAGAACCCACAAACAGCCCGAGATTTGAAGAAATAAAAACTAAAACTCAGCACATTCAAATGAATATTAAATCAAGTATGAAATCGCGCGGATTGATATCAACTGTCATGCTTATTTTTGACGCAAAGCAATCGTGTGTTCCGTGTGTCCGTGTATAAGGTTACTAGGTAAGTTCCGTGGCTCACTCACGTTACATATTTTGGATTGATTTTTTATCCTACATAATCTCGAGGGGCTTATACTAGCTGTACCAAATGTGTAGGCGAGCCCACAGGGCTCAGCCTGAGAGAATTTGGTAACACTACCCCTAGCAAGGGCAGTGCTTCGCTGAATCTAGAATCGGACCGCAATCGCGACCCACTGAGAAGATACGGCGAGAAACTTAGTGGGTTTGGTAAGAAAAATATCAATCTCAAATATTTCAATAATATTTCAAATGGGAACTCAGTTAACATTGGTTTTTAATTGCTTTGAATTTTGCTGATACCCCGTTGTACTTTGCCCTTTTAACAATTTACGAAAACAAATAGTCAATGGAATCATAGAAGACAAGAGACCGAGTAGAAAAGCTCGATCCAAGAACGAGGAATTCTCCGTCATTCCTAAATAATAAATCTAGACAGAAAATATTTATATAGCAATAAAAAAATACATTTTGCAATTGAATCGATATGCATAATACTGAAATTAGGCTTATAACTGCGATTCTCACATACATACATACATACATACAACATAAACTCATACTCACACCCAGACTAAAATCATAGACGTAGACATAGAGAAAAAAAACAAAAAATAGAAGCCGTAAATTAAAATATATTTTATTTGCAAAATCAAAGTATTATATGGGAGGAAGTCTGATTTAAATTCAACATCAAAACTGCGTCATCGACAAGCGCCAACCTTGCCGATTAGAGATAGCCTCTGAATATATAAATTGTCAACATTTCTCGCAAACCGTAGTATAAATAAATTAAATTTTTACAAAACATATTACGCTGATAAATATGTATTAGATTAATATTTTTAATGTTAAGTCCGACAAAACGAAAATGACATTTTTTCCTCGATACCATTTTCATCTCGATTTTTATGACATTTAATAAGTATTTTTACACGATATGAAGTATTAAAGTTGTTTCTAAAATTACTTTCATGTCTTTTGAAAATTTATTTATTTAAATAGGCTGTCTTACATTTCAATGTCTACATTCTGTCGGTTCTTGATAAATACGTTACTTATTCAATAACTAAACTAATTACTTTGCATTTATTGATAGAATTCGTTAACGTACGCAAAAGAAGAAAAAAACATGCACAAATTAGTGATTTATTGTGTACACAAGGCAGATTAGAGTAATTAATTAAGGCTGTTTTATTGTTTTGTTCTATTACTAAACAACGTATTTTAGATTAAAGAAATCACGTGGTTGGTCATGTGTCCAAAAGCGTTCCAAAAGGTTTAATGTCGTGTGACGTCACGATCTAGTAAACAAATTGATTTCTTGAGACATTCAAAATTGATTATGACCCCAGAATATTCAAATACGCAACGTGTTTCAAGGGAAGCGTGTTCTCAGTGGTCTTATTTTTTTGAATTGTCGTATTGTGTTTTATGACATCACACTACTGAATTTCATCATTTTACAAAGTAATTGTGAGCTAATTATAATTCATAAAATATATAAAATATAATGCAATAAAGGTCGATTCGTAATTTAATTGTTTCTCTAAACAATCAAACGGAGAAACTATTTAAGTTTATATAAGTACATTAAATGTTTGAAGCAAATAGATGAATTCTTTCTAAAAGCTATTTATGATCAGCAAGTCACGTTTTTATACATGAGCGACGAAGGAACGTGCTTCACAATAAAATGGCCAAAGGATAAATCGTCCGCTGATTGATAGAATAAAACTACATACATAATTGTTTCATCATAAAGCTAATACATACTAACAATGACGCGCGTTTATTTGCCGCGTGGTGATAATTATTGTATTCCTCAAAAATAGACAGCACGATTCTTTTCGCAGATACGATTTTATAAACACACGATAACCCTTGATATAATGGTCTGTTGTACTATTGATGTCATGATTGTATAAGATTTGTATATTAAAATGCTTATATTGCACACATATAACTATAATTGGACACAGTCATTACTGTAACAGTAGGCAGCTGGTTGTGAAGTAATTAGGAAGTCTGGTTAGTGGGGCTATGGAGATATACATGGATATCGAATCATTCTGCTATTATATTCAAAATTTCGCCCTCCATCGAAATAAAGCTAAAAAGGGTAAGGTTTACGGATATGATTGCTATACAAATATGCATGATTTTTTAATTAAGACAAAGTGCAATCAGTACTATTATTAAGAATTACTACTAATAGTTCCTGAATATCATTTATGGTGTATATATGGAATTGATAATGAATGAATTTTATTGGTGGCAGGACCTCTTGTGAGTCCGCACGGGTGGGTATAACCTCCCTGCCTATTTCTGCCGTGAAGCAGTAATGCGTTTCGGTTTGAAGGGTGGGGCAGCCGTTGTAACTATACTTAAGACCTTGGAACTTATATCTTAAGGTGGGTGGCGCATTTACGTTGTTCAGTAACCACTTAACACCAGGTGGGCTGTGAGCTCGTCCACCCATCAAAGCAATAAAAAAAAAATGGAGTTTACTAGAAATTATCCGGATAGTGTGGTCTTTTTTTAATTTAGAATATTTATTTTAAAGATTCCTACATGTCAATCGACCTAAAGAGCAAAGAATAATGTTTATTTATGAAGCGTCGGACACGCCGGTGAAAGTGGAGCGGATGCTAATTTTTCTTTGTATATTAAGGCGAGACTAAATCGGAAATATATTTTTTTTATTAGCAAATTTAAATATTAAATTTACTTTTCTAAGCTACTACATATATACATAGAAGTGCACATTTTGAATACCTTGGAAACATAAAACCATCATCAATCGAAGTGTTTTGAAGTTTAAGCTAACATGACTTTTAAGTGTCTTGGTTTCTTTTTTAGTTTATTCTTTGAACATATTCGTAATATGCGGAGAATTACAAAATTACTAATTTAGATATTCAATATAAGTCAGCATAATAGCATAACCTATAAATAAATGGCTATAAATCAAAGACACACCTATATTACATCAACTCTATTTCGTTTATAAACATTCTTTATCAATGTTAAAATTAATTCGAAAATGTTAAATATTGAAGGAAAACCAAAGTCTAATAGCTAATTAAAGCTACAATAAAATCGCAAATGACACTTTTAAATTTGAAAACTGTGGTTAGAGTTCACAATTTTCGCCATTTCAACTCCTATCTTTTACTTCGTAGCTTTTTCATATTCAAATTCTTTGTTAAATTTAGAAACTATCATGAGATAACTCCTTCTTCTAGATATGTAATATACCCAAATTAAATTACTGCTCAAATTCGTAATCACGCCTTTGACGCATAAATTACATTTATATACAAAAACTCCAATAAATATTAACGATAATAATTGCGTAGTGAATATAAACGTGTACAATTTACATAAACTAGTGACGTTCTCGTTTAATCCGGCTGAGTTCAAGCCAGTTATTTAAGAAAAAAAATTCTGGATATTTATAATGAAACCAATTTAGACTTTTAAACAATTTAGATAATTCAGAAACTGTTTTAGCCTAAACAATAAGACGCCCAGTGTATTCATTCATATCGAGCGACGTGACTATGCCGGTGTTTGAATATCTGTTTGAATATAGCATGCAGGTAGGTACCAATTTTTTGTAACGAAAAACGTATTTAAGTTATTTATGGTTTAACGAACGACTTCCACGATGATGGAGTAGCATCGTATAATAAATATCAAACCCCGCACAAAAATAAGCTAAGCTAAATAAATAAGCTAAGTAACAGATAAAATACTACATGGGGTCCCTTCGCAGCTTTTATAGAAGACATATTTTAATTAATAATTACACAGAGCTGAAAGAGGAATCGTAATGAAGTGTGCTAGAAGTAAAATAAGTATAAGAGTGCATAAACATTTATATTTTATAAAATCGATAACTATATGTATGTTCTCTGAAAGTTTTTGAGACGGATAATAAAGAATGTTTGTGATTATCATTAGAAAAAAGAAAAAGACTAAAGTCTTTCACAATGATTTTGTTTCACCTTCTCTAAAGACTTCATTTAGTTTACTATAAAAATAAATAAATATTTTAAGCTAAATATAATATAAATCCTGTTTATTATAAGTTGTTTGTTAATATATCTATGTAGTACGTTGTCAGATGTGTTGGTTTATAAGCGCTTTATTTTAAATTCTTGTATAAAAACTCTTTTGTTATACATTTGAGATGTATATTTATTTTATATTCACAATAGGAACATCAACAAATAAATAAAGCACGCACGAGGGACACTGAATTAATCCGAGGCTCTCTGACCTGACCTGGGAAATCGGCCTCAGATGGAAAGCCGTTCGAACCTCGTCTCCCTCTTCTCATTGCTCATGCCGCTTTGAAGGAGTTTTCCTCAAATACACTTCAATGAAGAAGTGCACATCATCTCGTCGCCTCTACATTAAGTTGGTATTGATACCCTTATGTGGCAGGCCACTTATGCAAATGCACAACTACACTGTTACGATACCTGCAGAGTGCAAATATGAATATGGCGCGAAACGTGGTTATCCAATTTTTTAACATGAAAATGTCGGTATTTTTTTATTATGCGCCCTTGATACTAAAATCAATGGGGCTGTCTGATGCCTTGCTTGGTGTTGTCTGGTCTAGAAGCGAGCATCCGATAGATCTGGTGATAGAACTTACTGTTGGTAGAACCTCTTGTGAGTCCGCACGGGTAGGTACCACCACCCTGCCTATTTCTGCAGTGACGCAATAATGCGTTTCGGTTTGAAGGGTGGGGCAGCCGTTGTAACTATACTGAGACCTTAGAACTTATATCTCAAGGTGGGTAGCGCATTTACATCGTAGATGTCTATGAGCTCCAGTACCAGGTGTGACATCCAGACATCCACCCATCTAAGCAATAAAAAAAAACAGTACGAATTTGCAGAAGAATTCAATCGATGCTCGATCTAGGCAGTCTATCGCAGATATTGGGATTTTTGTTGTGCGTAAAGCTGTAATCAAAACAAGACCGTACGTGACGTGCTACTATCGGTCATTGACATCAAAGGAATGGATAAGGTTAGCTGGTAGATAACTCGATTATTGCGTTAAGCTCGCCATTTTATAAGTTTTCGCAATTATTGTATTTTATTAACTGTGTGTACAATAAAGAATAAAGAAGGTGTTAGAGCGACCACTGGATCATTACTTACCCACGAAACACACATGTAGCAACTACTTCCGTAAACATCCTCAGACTCCATTGAAGTTAAAGGGCTTTAATGTTAATCGTCAGAAAGGGTTTTACATTGGGCTGCGTAATCGATTTTTCCACAGCAAAAACATTAAGAAGTGCTTTTTATTTCGTTTTCAGAAATGATGTAAGTATAGCCGCCGAAAATGAAACTCAAAAGGGAACAGTTAAAAAAACAGACATAACAATTGCCATGTTTTAAAATTAAAGTCATAAATCAAGAAGTGCAACGATCGCTGCGCAGCGGTCGACCTTCAACAGGAAGTGGATCTGACCGGAAGCAGTCGCTTGCAGTTTAGGTGCCGCCATTATTATTGGAAACGAACTAATGAATTGTATTGACCTAAATGGTCACAAATAAAAGCTGTTTTTACAAATTATCCAGCAACAATACAAATATATTGAACGACTCATATTGTAACTGGTACTGTTTCTATTATTGTTTTCATAGCTTAGATGAATGAACGAATTCATCGTCTATCTGACTTTAAATGATTAACTGATCCTATAGATGTCAGAACGTAAAGGCCGTCGGCCATTTTGCTATTTCTGATCGAAGTTTCAACTTGATTTTGTATAACGACTATCCCATCCTTAATACCGGAACGCATGACTGCTTCGCTGCACAAATAGGACAGACGGTGATACGCTCCACCGCCAGTACAACTACTATACAATGCTTAAAACTTCCACACTCAACCGGTTCTATAGCTACCGGAATCGTAGACATTCCAACAAACAAGACAAGTAGACTGCGACCCCCTTCTCCTGATATCTTAAGCAAACATAGTTATTTTGATAGGGAATCAAATCCGGAACCCATGACGTAGAAACCAGTAAACAACAGACCTAACAGATAGAATCAGACCCATTTGCATGAAGTCTGCTAAGAACTCAACCAACCGCGTATCGAGCCCGGAGCCTTTGGTGTAGTATTCCTGTCACTAGTAGACGAATAAGTGGGCTTAAAGCCACGATCAAAACACAATGGAAAATAACTACTAAATTATATACATACTCATAAAAGAAGTTGTGTATGATGTTAAACAGCAGTGCGTAAATTAAACAATTGCATCACGACTAAAATTAGTTGAAAATGAAATTCAAATTACTATTTGAAACTGCACTGCGTGTCGGAATGACCAAGCAGAGACTTAAACTACATACGTATGTGTGTGTACATAATATCACAAAGTTGTCAACAAACCGGTTTTAGTTCTCAGTAGTACATATAATAACGACCTAACATTGTTTGACAAAAAGTCAAAGTCTATTAAAATTAATTGGAAACATTGGATTTACATTTAACTCAATCACTTCACGATCTATATCAGATCAAATAAGCTGTGGAAATGAACAAAGTGCCTACTAGTGACAGGACATATTGTCCGCACCACTCTGCTTTTTTTTGTTACATCCCAATTTCTAGGTTAGAGCGGTAGTTATTCCAAATCCATGATATACCAAAATGGGCGTTGGTGTTTTAAAGTCTATCTGCGGGCTCAAATAACTTATTCATATGACGCAGGTTAATTGCCCATTTATTCTAATTATAAAAAAAAGGTTTATGTTGCGTTGTCGCTCACGAGGCGGCTAAATAATGAGAATGATGAGGTCACATTGCCACATAACTACAACCTTGTTTCGGGGTCACACAAAACCCTTTCAACTTTAAAACGTCTGCAGCGATAAAAATAGACTCTAAAAAAGTTTAGCGATAAAAACGTGACCCATTTACAAAGCAGCATGTTGTAAATATTACTGCAATAGCCAGCCCGCAAATGTTCCACTCTTGTTTAATTATCCTGTTAAGCTAACGATTTTTTCCTCGCAAAATCAAAAGGAGACAAATGTATTTGTCTTGTTCATTTTTAATACAAAAATTGAACCTGTAATACATACTTATTAGTCAGTCATGTATTGGATAGAAAAGGCAAATAAATATTGAATTATTATTATTATTTGTCTTTTGTTATTTGTCATTTACTTTTGTGAAACACAAAAGATTCCAAAAATCTAAGTGTCGAGCTAAATTATTATAATTAAGAGGAAAATGGTGTAATATACAAACAACTATACACGAATTTCAGTCACAGAAACTATAAAAAAATGTGAATAATTACTACATAAAATTCTCCCAATTATACCAACGCAAATTTAAATATAATAAAGCCAACACTACAAGAATACTAATAAATAATTCATAAATGTTATGGAACAGGTAAGAAGGGATATGACAGAGCAAATGAAGAGCATAAAGGCATTACATGCTTACTTTGTCTTTCGAAGGTAATCGCTTCAGATCGACCAGCTTCTGGTACTGTCGGAGAGCCCGCACGTAAAGTCGTCCGGGTAGCTCAGACGAGAGCCAGACGGGATTCGTAACTCGAGAAGCCACCCCTGCGTCACTCATCGCAAACCAGCACACAAACACACTCGCTTACTTATTTGCAAACAACGACTAACTAGTATGGAAACAAGCGCCAATCGCGCGTCCGAAGTGAACGTGAGTTACACGCAACACTGACGTACTTTGCGCCTCGCGCATGCGATCGTGGACCTGACTGCAAAAAGAAACTTTGATTTGACCACGCTTGAATGACTTTCCCTGCACCACTGGCGGCTACTACGAAGACCTAACCTACTTTTACCTCAGTAATGCGCACAAAATATACATTTTACGTGATTACACATAGTCTGAACATAATTCAAATACGTCTTAAATACCACATACTCTTACCACCAAAAGCCGCAAGTTTGAATTTGAAGCTCAGAGCTTGAGGCTAATATTGTTAAAAAGACAACATTGATATACCAAGTTCCTCTCGACTTGACCAAATCATTTTAATTTTTGTACCCTGGTTATGTGACACAAGCACTTTTAATTTCATAAAAGTTGTCACTGCCTCTATAGTGGAGTGTATTAAACAATAAATATTATGGTGGCCCTTAGAATATCCCGCAAATATGCCTAATATGTCAAACGACTACTACATATTGTCTTTTAGCATAAAAGAGACGATAGCGCTTGCTTAAGACAAATAGATTAAGATCGAAAGCAGTTGAAAGTTATTCTTCAGCCTTAATGAAGCTCTTTTCGGTTATGTTGATTAAGTTTTCAAGCCAGTTGTGGAATCTTACTATATAAATACAAATATTGTTTAAAGAACACGGCATAGTATATACATATTTACATCCTTCGCAAAAGCAGTATCTAGATCCTGCGCTCATGTTTAATATATCTCTACAAAGACATTTTTAACTGACTGAAGTAGGTTATACCAAAGATTTACTATATCACCTAATATTATGAAAATCATCTAGAGATTGGAATGCTGCCTTGATCTATTTCTTGTAAAAAAAAACTGAGTTTTTGTAAAAATCTTGTCTGAATAAAAATAACAAGCTTTTTGCTCTTGGCGTGTACCTACTGTTTAACCATTTACGGTTATGGACACATGGATATCGACATATTTTCAGATCAAAATTCATACCTAAATAAAAATTGGTGCTAAAACCATTTTAATACATTCTATGAAATTCATTACTTCCGGGCGAGTTTTTTGCTCCCTGTTTCATTGCTTTGATCACCAGATTTTTTGTGTGACAAACGAGGACATTTCATTGTACCTATCAATAGCCCGGTATAAAATATGCGTTCAATACATATTTAGTGGATAAATTAGAAATGTTTATTACATTTAACATCCATTTTATATCATACTTTCGGAGCAAGAGAGACAATACGCCTATCGATTTGTTATCACCCCAATATTTGTCAAACTAATAAGTACCTAATATTAAACTGCGACTGATGACAAACGCGGAAAATATAATGAATATATTCCATTTTTATCAAAGAGAAACGTTTCCAATTGAAATAAATGTATTTTAACTGTATAACTTGATAACAGAAAAATCCACGGCTGATTCCCAATTATTAGCGTAGTTAGTAGTAGTAGTAGTAGTATCATGGTCAACTCTGATCTATTTTTGAATATTTTGTGAATACCTTTTTTTTTCTAAATAAAAAACAACACAAGAAATATTGAAAAATATATTCCTACGATACATGCTTATCTTGCGTAAATAAAAAGTTATTTCTAATGTTATTATACATTCTTGTATCGTTCAAATAAATCAACAATTGCTCATGCATGTATATTGCTACGTAGGTTTACACTGTAAACATAAATTCAATAATCAAATTGTTAAAGTATATATTTCTAATTCAAACATATTCGTGAAAAAGAAGCGAAGGTGACCGCGAACAGAATTAGTGAAATACAACAAGGAATGAATACACACCTATGTACTATTATGTACTATATTTTCTAGGTACAAACGATAAAAACTAAAATTGACTTCGAACAAACTTTACTTTTAATTCACTAAATCTACTTTTAGGACTGTTGCACGTGATTACGAGAAATTTACATCTTGATATATCCGGAATTTTAAAATGATAAATAACATTAAACGCGAAATCAAACAGTAAAACTGTTTTAATCGTATCTGCGACTTGCAAAAACAAAAAGAAACGATTCTATTACATGATTAAGCTATGTATTTTTAAACATTATGAGTAGATAACAATTGTGTTTTACGTAATAAAAAAATGTCGCGTAAATACTAATTGTAGAGTAAAAAAGGTGCGAATAGCTGCGTTGAATAAAAGTGAAGTCACGCTAACGTGTAATTGAATTGACAATGCCTTATAATTAAACAAATCGGTGACAAAGCAACGTACAAGTTCTCCCGTATGTTTTATTGTTTTTAGTACTGTTGTTTCTTTTTTTTTTTTTTTTTTTTTTTTCCTACCTAAGCTGATAGCCCTAGCGGCTATTTCAGCGTAGCCTTAACTTTAGTAGGTGAGCTCACGGGGCTCAAACCTGACGATGTTGCTAACACGAACCCTAGCAAGAGTCGTGCTTCGCAGAATCTACCACCGGATCGGAAACGCGACCCACTGAGAAGATCCGGCGAGAAACTCAGTGGGCTGTGTCTGAGAGTTAATTTACTCGTCGAGCCCTTCGTCGCAAGCGACGGGTTCGACGAGAACGGTGACCGGTGCTTGAAGTACCTAAAAGCACCGTTAGTGGATCAGGAGGATCCGAGATGACGTGTTTAGGGCGACGTCGACTGCTTTCCATTCTGTCCGCAGGATCGGGAATGTAGTTACCGGCGGCCACGATGAGAGGGTTCTCGTGTCGTGCCGCTTTATCGAAGTGGCGCATGGACGCCGACTGCAGATACTTACTGATGGACTCTAAGTCCAGGTCGTCATGGAGGTCGACGTTCCTGACGAACCACGGGGCTCCGACGGCTATCCTGCAAAAACGGGATTGAATAATTTGAAAGGATTTTAAGTGTATGCGGGCCGCGTGAGCGAACACTACACTTGCATAGGTCATGACGGGGCGTATGCAAGTTTTGTAGAGTGTCACCTTATTTCTAAGGGACATTTTACTTCGCCTACATATCATCGGGTAGAGACGTCCTAGAATGAAGGCGGCACGGTCGCGTACCGTCTTGATGTGGGGGCGGAATGTCATCCTACTGTCGAGGGTGACGCCTAAATATTTGACCTTCGGGGCCCACGGTATGGGCTGGTCGAACATCGTGATTGGGCGAACGGCGGGGGCGGGGTTATTGACGCGCCTAGTCGGGAGGGGCTGTTGTTTCTTTTTCTATGCGTAATTTTATTTGTAACATCACCACTTTTTTTTGTCCCTACCTATTCGCTGGTAGCGTAAAAGGGTATTGGGAATTGGCTAACACTTAACTAGCCCTAGCAAGAGCTGTGCTTCGAAGAATCTACCATCGGATCGGAATCGCGACCCACTGAGAAGATCCAACAAGAAGATCAGTGGACTGTGTCTCTGGGTTACTTCGCTCATCGAACTCTTCGTTGTAATCGACAATTTCGACGGGGAGTTCTTTTGTTTTAACTGAGACATCTATTAGTATTTCAGCAGTCACGTGGCAAGACGTCTAGGATGCATTCGTTTATGTATGTGCATGCTATAGTCGTACGTTACTGGTGGAAGAGCGAGCCCACCACCAATAGCGCTACCACTGCTACCACTACCCTTCCTACTTTCTTATGTCGAAGCAGTAATGCGTTATGGTTTGAAGGAAGAAGCAGTCATTATACTATAACTGGGACTTTAGAACTCCGATGTGGATGGCGGCATTTAAGTTATTGATGTCTATGGGCTCCGGTAACAACAGTTAAGCTGTGAGCTTCAGGACCCATTTCAACAAAAAAAAAACATATTTAAGGCTCATCAAGACTATTTGAAGTGCTTATAACGTCAAAATCGTTGAATCATTTAAAAGAGACGCGAGAATCATGATATCTTTTAAAAAGCAGGATCGAAATTTCATTTTTAATTTGTTTTAATTAATTTAATTTAATTATGTATGCCCGGGTTTAATATCCAGAAGGGGTTCGAAAAATTGCTAACAGAAGCAGGGCTATTTCAAAATATTCAATATTGTAGAATGGCTACTTCGTTGTTCAAAGTCGAGCTAATAGCGAAAAAGCCTACCTTTCTTCTTTGATAGCGAGATTTTAAAAATACGTTAACAGCGTAGAATGCCTACCAGAAAGCATGACTCCCAAGTGTATTATTATAGTTCTTCAACCGATTGTCAGCCCACACGATCTAACTTTTGCCTTTACAATAATCTTGTATGATATCTTTTGCAATAAATAACAATATGAATACATGCGTGTGTTAAAACTGAGAAAGCTGTATTAAATTAAATAACAGTATTTAATGAATATATTATTCTATGAGCAACTTTGAATAACAACCCGCTAGGGCACGACCAAACTAGTTTTATTGATTTACTCAGCTCTTGAATATTATGGGTGTCTACAAAATATATTTCCTGACGGTACTGATATGCTTTTTTATAAAAACGTTGTATATATGTATATTATGTTGATTGTTATAACTGTGAAATTATTGTACTGATCCACATAGGACTAGTTTATTATGGGTAAACCACCAAGGTTTTAAGGTTTTTTTAGACTAACTTGAACTTCTATAAAATACTTTCATAAAATACCTTATTAGCATTTCCTATTGGAAATTTTGTATTTATTATTAAGTATTTTTCTCAGTGTTTATTTAACTGTACGTAGGTAGGTAAACATATAATCAACTTAAATTTCAGCAGATAAATGCAGGTATATCTTTTTTGACTGAAACTTGAGCTAAAAGAATTCGAAAATATTTTTTTATTTGCCTTTGATTTGTCAACATGTTTTAAACCACAACTTAATTGCACATTAGACTTTAACAGTACTTACTTACTTACCTCATATAAATCTAGTCTCATAGAGGTTGAAAAATATAATTTCGCGCCATACCAAGATTAGAACAACAATAGAGGTAAGAAATTTTGAAGCGATCGAAAATAATCATGACTATTGAAAACAATTAAACTTCTAAAACGCATGATACAATATTAAACATTAATTCCTTATTTTCTGTTAAAATTTAATTGATATTATCAATTAAGGTACTTACTTGTGACCACAACTCTTCAGTCAACATAACCTCTTTTAACAAAACGTGCTTTAAACAAAACTACACAATGTAACAACTTCCTTTACACTATTTTGTTTTTATTCAAAATGTTATCGATTCTCGAAAAGTCTATAGGTACTGAATATAATAATATACATTTAATGAGTTATGCATTTGGCGTACAGGGAAGCAAAGCTTGGTTTTACAAAGCTGTTTGTCCTCTCCCTTTCTCGCAAACATCCCGTTCTCCCGTCGATGTTATAACGGTTATTCTTATTATAGCCAAACCGGCTCAGCGTGTAGGTACCATAAGCTGACCCCGGTACACGCAAAAATGAACATTAAAGACGGCAACGTACACGCTGAAATCGCAAGAAAAATACAAAACTTAACCATGGCATTTGCAAACTTAAACACTCACATAACGATTTACAAATTTAGATATCGAAACAAAAACATGTAAATTGTTTTAAACAGGTTTGGAAAAGAAATTAAGAGGACTATATTAAATTTAGACGGCACGATACATTTGAGCTGTTAAATACTCATATGTATGCACTTAGTCAATAAAACACAAATTACCCTGACGACGTTAGAACCGTTTTAGTTGCCCTCGTGCTCTGGGTAATTATCTATATAGTGATTTTGTAAAATTTCTACAATGAGTATTTTTTATAAAGGATTTTTTTTACATAGACGCATACCTACAGACGCATATAGTACGATTGGCACAACGCCTGGGTGCGGGAATTGAGAGAAAGTGACTATTATTTAAATAAACATTGAAAGTAAAATGTCAAAAACATGTTCGGTTCATTTTTAAAATTAAAATTATGCCTTGGTTGATTTGTCTCATTCACATACAGCGAATATGACTAATGAACTAAATGAATTAGATACAGACCCGGGATACGCTAATAATTAACACATATAAATATCCTAATTAAAAAATCAAACACACGAATTACGTAAGTTTACACTTACGTACTGTGCAGGAATGTCTGTAAAGACAAAGGTAAATCATACTAAAGACTTGATACATTTGACACAAAGCTAAATCATACTAAAGACTTGACTGAAATAGTCAGTGTTCAATTATTGACAAAATAGTTGGTCAATTGTTATGTTGGTCCTCATTTTTTGTTTGACGTAAATTCAAAACCATATTAAATGTCCTATTAACTGATTAATCGACTGCCGCCTGTTCACTGATTCATGCCATGACCTTTTCGAAGCACGGAAATGACCAAGGCGACATCACTGAAACAGGTCAGGGATTCACTCTTTCGATTGTGCTTCGTTACATTATATATTAAATTAATCATCATTATACACTAAATCACTACATCATATATGACTACAATGACAGCTCAGTCAGCACAAGAGATCTCCCGGCATTTTTTTCCCTAACAACGCTGATAGCCTCAAAAGACTATGTCAGCGTAATCTAAAAATTAGATGAGCTCACGGGGCTCAAACCTGACAGCGTTGCTAACACTAGCCCTAGCAAGAACAGTGCTTCGCAGAATCTACCACCGGATCGGAAACGCGACCCACTGAGAAGATCCGGCGAGAAACTCAGTGGGCAGTGTCTGTGGGGAACCCGGCAGTTTAACTAACCCTCGCAATGTATAATTGATAGGATCTGGCTTTTAAGATAATATTAAATTTTGTCAAATCTATTTTTTATTTATAGCGCACGAGCTGACAACCCACCCGATGTTAACTGGTTACCAGAGCACATAGACATAACAACATTAATGCTGCCACTCGCCTTAAGTCTTGAGGTCTATGACCCAGTTGTATAGTGATTACGAAAATTATATTTTTTTGTTGTTGTTTTTTTTTTATACGATGGTATTCCTTCAACGTCGAAGCCTCTCGTGGATATCAAGTAAGTACGTATTATATTTTATTTAAAGTTTATGCCTGCGGTGCTAGTGCGGGTTCGTATTCCTCCTTACCCCCAAGATACAATTCCAAGTATTAGGTAGACTAGGTTAGGTAAGGTAGGCAGAAAAAATAATAAAGAGACTAATACTGCAGGCAGATGACAAATGGGCAGTAGCGGGAGACTAGGAAAAAATACCAACATTTATAATTTCAAACAGCCAGCCAGATGATGATCTTAAAAAAACGTGTGATCCAAATAGTGAAAACACAATGCTGGTCAGATAGGACATTCACATATTACATATATCTAATAATTATGTAAGCGATTATATTTACGTCCACAGTTCGAGATATTATAAGTTAGATACGAGTCCTAAGTGCAAGGTTTAAAACTCAGCGCATCACTATATAGTCCGGTTCAATTGCAAGGAAATGAGTGACGGAAGAGACGGAACTAAGTGCGTACTAGCTACAATAAAATTATCCATAAAATAAGATTACGAGTAAAATAAAACATACATAATATGTACAAACAAAGTTGCCAATAGCATTGAACAACAAAAAATATTTGGTAGTAATTAGTAAACCTTAGAACTGATATCTCAAGAGGGGTGGCGCATTTACGTTGTAGATGTCTATTGGCTCCAATAACCACTTAATACCAGGTGGGCTGTGAGCTCGGTCACCCATACATACAATAAAAAAAATAAAAAAAATAGTGGGTAAGTTAAAAACAATTACTATTACGAATTGTGCAATTAAAATTATTCATTTTTGGAATTATTTTCGAGAAAAATATTAAATTTAATGTCAATAACAAATTATTCTTAGGAGCTTACTATGCAGGTCCAGTGAGAAATTATTTGGACCTAGAATATGCAGAACGATGGATCAGTAGTCTAGGTCTCATTGCGTGGCCGCCCCGTTCTCCGGATTTAAATCCACTGAATTATCTTTACTGGGGTTGCCTGAAAGGCAATGTCTATGCCAAACCAATTGCACCAATTGATGAACTGCGTCAAAGAATCTTGGAGGCTGCAGAAGATATGAACAAACGGGAATATGCGAGACTCATTAAAAGATCATTTTAAGACGTTGTCACGCGTGTGTTGACGTAGATGGTCAACAATTTGAGCATTTAATTTAAGTACGCAATAAATATTATTAAATATCTTAATTTCTCGTTATGACTTTCATTGAAACAGTCTCAAAACCCTTTTTTGAACAGTAGGTAATTTAATGTTTTCAAAAACTAAACTAAATAATCCTTTTTGTTTCTTGAGAAGAGAATCCTTAGAGTTTTTACAAGTGTTGTCATAGTATTGCACCATTTTAGAGTTGTGATGAGTTGCGCTAACTTTTGTAATAACATGCCATAGTACATTTCATACATTTTTTTACACAGTAGCATGTCAAAGTTGAATAAAAGTTAAAATTTGAAGAAAAAAGACTGATTATTTTATTTTTATATTAAAAACTACGAATGTTTTGGTCCTTTAATTAATTAATAGCGATGTTAGTTAGGTAGCTAATACAAAACAAAATGTGGGGACATATTGACATTTGTAACCACAGTATCTAATCATAAAGGTGTAAGGTATCAAATTACAATATTTTTCAAAAAAATTAATGTAACTTTGAAAAAAAAGAGCTGGATTTTTTTTATTTTTTTTCCATGGATAGTTAGACACCGCACCGGTACCGGCTTATCGTTGAATTTTGGGACACCCTGTATAACATTTATTTTTCCACGAGATCAGTTTTCTTTTATTTTTAAAAATGAAATGAGGTCTCTTCGATTTAGTCGCAAATATTAAAATGAAGTCTATTCTTTAAACGGTATCACAGCTTAGTAATTCGAATTCCGTTGCAAAATGAGTTTATAACACATTTAGACAAGCGGTACGAAGCGTTTTTCATGAAAATCTTCGTTCTTTTTTTACTTACCTACTTCTTGATTCTACAAAACAATCCACCAACTAGTTATGATACATCAAAAGTCTTATTAAAAACATGGACACTGTCACATAGTTGAAACAGCTCTTTGAAATTCATTTGCAATTGTTGCTTCAATCACGTAAAAAAAATTAACAATATATACATATTTATCCGATTAACGTCGTTTGTTCGCATCGAGTATTGTGTCACGACTTTGGTATTTGGCAACAACGAACCAAAAAAAACCGCTCATTGTTACTCGGTGATTTATTGTTTATTTTTTGTTCAAATCGCGATCGTTGAACACGCAATAGTTTGGCATTAAGTAACTTAAATAGGACGGAAGGTATATTATTACAATTAAATCTACCTATGTCAAAAACCTATTAAAAAATATGAATACCGATGAGTATAAAATTAACTAAAAATAGCTGATAAAAATATTTCTACTTGAATTTCATTAATATAAAACATTATAAAATTAAAATCATTATTATGTACTGTTTCTCAAACACCAGCGTCCCGGGCGCCATTAAGCAGACCGAATCCAGGCAACATTGGAGGAAGCTGGTGCAAAAACTAGACCAAGGTGGTCACGACCCTTAAACGATGAAGAAGAAGAAGAATTATGTACTGAATTTGGTACACAAAACTTTTGCGCAAGCCTGTTTAAGACAGATACATACCTAATTGTAATGTTTTAAAAGCCGACCCTGAAGACGCTGACGTCAACGGCTATAATCCACGTTCAAGACAACCTCATGTGAGCCGATTCGTTGAAAGTAATGGTACTGTATTCAAGACACATAAAAATATACAAATTTCAATAAATTCATTTTTCTTAGAGCGAGCACTTTATTCCCACAATGTGGACTCCTATTCCATATTATTATACAAATGATTGGTAGTAAAGTTAAAACCGCCCTGCCTATTTCTGCCGTGAAGCAGCAATGCGTTTCGGTTTGAAGGGTTGGGCAGCCGTTGTAACTATACTGAGACCTTAGAACTTATATCTCAAGGTGTGTGGCGCATTTACGTTGTAGATGTCTATGGGCTCCAGTAACCACTTAACACCAGGTGGGCTGTGAGCTCGTCCACATATATAAGCAACAAAAAAAAAACTGCAGTACGTTATGAATATCTTTGGGTTTCTGTACCGAACTTTGAATTTATTTATTTATTTATTTACTTCTTACAAACTAAACAGTTGACCAAAAACCTTTGAAAGGTAAAGAACTTGGTTGGAATCCATATTCATACATATAATATATTATTATGTCAAAGATATTATATACTTAGTCTGGCCATAAATACTGTTACAATTAAAAATAAACAAAATTTGATTTTGAAATCTGTTATTTTTTTATGATTGCTCATTGGATTGCTCATTGAGATTTCTCATTTTGGCGCCAATACACTGTACAATATTTTGCGATATTAAAATGGAGTGGGGTGATAAAGAGAATCGAATCGCTGTGATTGCATTACACAAAGTAGGTATGGAGCCAAATGCAATTTTTAAAACTCTTCATACGCTTGGTATTAGTAAAATGTTTGCGTACCGGGCTATTAATAGGTGCAATGAGACCTCCTCTGTTTGTGACAGAAAAAGATCTGGCCGTCCACGTAGTGTTCGTACGAAAAAGGTGGTCAAAGCAGTAAGGGAAAGAATTCGAAGAAATCCTGTCCGAAAGCAAAATATCTTATCTCGGGAGATGAAAATAGCACCTAGAACCATGTCGCGTATTTTAAAAGATGACTTAGGACTTGCAGCCTATAAGAGACGTACTGGTCATTTCGTAACTGATAATTTAAAAGAGAATAGGGTGGTAAAATCGAAACAACTACTGAAGCGGTACGCAAAGGGAGGTCATAGAAAATTTTTCTTTACGGATAAGAACATTTTTACAATTGAGCAACATTTTAACAAACAAAATGACCGTATTTATGCTCAAAGCTCTAAGGAAGCTTCCCAATTAGTCGACAGAGTGTAACGTGGGCACTATCCGACTTCAATGATGGTTTGGTGGGGTATGAGCTATGAAGGAGTGACTGAGCCATACTTTTGTGAAAAAGGTATCAAAACATCGGCACAAGTGTATCAAGATACCATTCTTGAGAAGGTAGTGAAGCCCCGTAACAACACCATGTTCAATAATCAAGAATGGTCCTTCCAGCAAGACTCGGCGCCAGGTCATAAAGCTCGCGCAGTCTTGGTTGGAAACGAACGTCTCGGACTTCATCAGAGCTGAAGACTGGCCGTCGTCTAGTCCCGATATTAATCCGCTGGATTATGATTTATGGACAGTTTTAGAGAGTACGGCTTGCTCTAAATGCCATGATAATTTGGAGTCCCTAAAACAATCCGTACGATTGGCAGTGAAAAATTTTCCCATGGAAAGAGTGCGTGCTTCTATTGATAACTGGCCTCAACGTTTAAAAGACTGTATTGCGCCAATGGAAACCACTTCGAATAAGCTTTTTATACTTTAAATTGTTTTATATTTATGTAAATTAAACTAACACACTGTAAAAGTAATAAATGTTATTTGCCAAATATGTATTTTTTTGGTTTTCCTTAGTAACAGTATTTATGGCCAGACTAAGTATAAGAGATAACGCGTTTTGCGTATTGCGTTGCTTCTGTTTTTTGTGTAAACATTTTTTTTAGTTTCTCTTTTTTTTCCTTTGTTCACTCTCTACTTATGTGATTTTGATGGTGGAAACATATTTGGTTATTGTTTTGGCAATTTTTTTAAATATTGTATGTTTGTATGTTAGTTTCCCAAATAAATAAACAAATAAATATTAAACATTCACATTTAGCCCGTAGATCCTTGTCGTACGTATACGTACTCTATCTGTTCACTGGTAGCCTACGGGGCTATTCCAGCTACATTGTGTCTGATAGGTGAGCCTCATGGGGCTCAAGTTGACAGTGTTTTCCAACACTGGCCGTAGCAAGAGCAGCGCTCCGCAGAATCTACCATCGGTTCAGAATCATGATCCACTGAAAAGATCCGGCGACAAACTCAGTGGATTGTGTTCATGGGATAGTTCGCCAGTTGAATTCTTCGCCATAATCGAGGAGTTCATTGAGGACAGTGACCGCTGCTTGAAGAGCCTAACTAAAAGCACGCGGATTTGTTGATCTGTTGGATCCGACAAGAGCGTAATAGGAAAGAAAGAAAAAGAAGAATTGATGAAAGGGCTAGCATTCCAGTTCATAACCTTGAACACATCTTTCAATGCAGTGGTAAACATTTTCGTAGAAAACACATCTTCCTACCTCACGGTACGCTGCAGAAGGATGAGATACGAAGCCTAGTCCTCTAATTGAACTGAAATAGGACAAATCGTGTTTCTGGTGACGGCAGCTTATCGTTGCCCCGTGGCCTGAGTCGGATATATAATTAGCGGGGGCCACGATAAGAGAATTTATGTGTACATTTTCAATATCCATAATACAGACAGAAATTCTAGATTGGGTCCATTGAACGTGAAGCATCGAACTATAAATATTTCATAATTGAAACCCTACCTCCAATAATCATAGTGCTAGAATAGCAATTTGTGGTGTTGAAATTCAATACGAATTTGAATACTTATCAGAATGTTATTAACATATCGACATAAATATTATAAACCAATTTTAAATGATGCAATTATATTCATTGCGAAATCACGCGTTTGATAATTGGGTTCTTTAATTATTGTGATATACATACGTGTAGTAATTAAAACAAGGGTCATCAAAAATTAAATTCGAAATCAAGAAATTAACGTACACGAAATATACTGTGATATTTCAACATTAATTTAACTGGTGGTAGGACCTTTTGGGAGTCCGCACGGGTAGGTACCACCTCCCCGCCTATTTCCGCCTTGAAGCAGTAATGCGTTTCGGTTTGAAGGGTGGGGCAGCCGTTGTAACTATACTTGAGACCTTAGAACTTATCTCAAGGTGGGTGGCGCATTTACGTCGTAGATGTCTATGGGCTCCAGTAACCACTTAACACCAGGTGGGCTGTGAGCTCGTCCAGATATCTAAACAATAAAACAAAAAAAAAAAAATTTAACTTTAATTCATACGTGCAGGTATGAAGACATCGGTCTTACATCATCAGACCAGAGACCCTGTTAGTAACCATTTTATGCGTTGTACCGTTTTATTTAAACTTCAACCTTATGATTGAGGACGGATAGCTGCATTCACATTATGATGTCAATGAATTCAATGCTCTCTTAAATAACTTAACACAGGTAAACCGCGAGCTCGTCCATTCGTCTATAAAAAAAACACTAATCATATTATGCCGACTCCACCTATTAAGATTGCGATCAAAAAGTAAAGAAGATTCTG
Source organism: Bombyx mori (assembly GCF_030269925.1). Lineage (NCBI taxonomy): Eukaryota > Metazoa > Arthropoda > Insecta > Lepidoptera > Bombycidae > Bombyx > Bombyx mori. The sequence goes on along the minus strand of NC_085116.1, from coordinate 7,295,927 downwards.
GGTCTTATTCGGGCATTGTAATTCCAAAAAAGGATTTGACAACTCGCTAAAAGTTCAGCTCCAATTAGCGTCTGGCATACGGTGAAATGTATTCATATTTGTATATCATTTGCACAGCCTCAGTGTGTGACAAAATTATTTTTAGTTTATCGTGACTGTGTTGTGTACAGTGTACCTAAGTGTTGATTGATTACAGAAACTTGTTGAAGATAATATTTCCATGACACTCGGTGCGTAAAGCAGTAAAGTGAAATAAATTTTACGATTCGATATTTACTTCGATACTTTCCGGTGAGTTACTTATTAAAGTAAATACATAAACTAAAGTGAATTAAAAATACATAAAGTTTGTATGATTCGTGTAAAGTAACTATAACTAAACGTTTGTATGTGTATGTAATGTAGTAATCTAACACTACGATTGTAAGCATGAATCTGATCCCAAAACCGCCATTCCTATAATTGGACTTTAAAAATGTATATTTATTTACGTACTTTGACGGCAGTCTTAATCACATTTTTTATTTTATTTTATTGCTTAGATGGTTGGACGAACTCACAGCCCACCTGGTGTTAAGTGGTTACTGGAGCCCATAGACATCTACAACGTAAATGCGCCACCCACCTTGAGATATAAGATCTAAGGTCTCAGTATAGTTACAACGGCTGACCCACCCTTCAAACCGAAACGCATTACTGCTTCACCGCAGAAATGGGCAGGGTGGTGATACCTACCCGTGCGGACTCCCAAGAGATCCTACCACCAGTAATTACGCAAATTATAATTTTGCTGGTTTGACTTTTATTACACGATGCTATTTCTTCGCCGTGGAAGTCAATCGTGAACAGTTGTTGAGTACGTATTTCATTAGAAAAATTGGTACCCGCCTGAGATTCGAACATCGGTGCATCGCTCAACACGAATGCACCGGGACGTCTTATTCTTTATGCCACGACGACTTATTAACTTCTTATTGTCCGAGTGGAAGAGCGGGTCACATTTACCATATACTAAAGCAGTAAGCGTTGTATCAATGACCACGATCGACTTTAAATATACATTAAATTTCAATGAACTTGTTTATTTATGCAACTAGTTATCGAGGAGATATTAATTTACAAACTAAAAATAACATATAGCCCTGTAAAAATAAATCTCCATGTTACTGTACCGTGATAATCATTCGAGGTAAACACTCGGAAAAAATTTGATTAAAGTGACATTATTATATCACTGTAGTTTTATGCTCTCGTTAATTTGAACAAAAAATTTCATTGGAATTAATTACAATAAAACCGCAGCTACGATTCTATATAAATAGATCTAGATGTGTATAATGATAGTAACATAATATTAATTTGCTTTGTATGGAGTAAGAGTGTGTGCTTTTAATTGTAGTAGAAAATATTTTATTACAAAAAAGAAAGACAGTATATAATAGTATAATTAAAAGAAAAAAATACTCATTTTTTCACCGGGTCCCAATCTCCTCTGTGATACCCACGCGGCGTATTTGGTAGGGTCCCCGGTTCCGAATGAAAAAGTTGAGATGAGCAACCCACCAAACGACTCCCCTGCTCGAGCCTCGCCCGCTACAAATTGCGGGAGAAGTAGGAGATGGCATCCATCATCAAAAATACTGCAGGCAGGCGCGAGGTCACCCTGAGAAGTCAATCGGCGGAGTTGTCAGTGAATTGACGTCAGCCATCACGGTCAACGGCCCGTAGGGCACTGAAGCGATGCACACGAGAAAGTCGACTTTCCAGGACCAGTCTTTACCGAGCATCACAGCTATTACGGTCGCCAACGATAAGTCTCGACGGTCTGTAGACCGACAGAAATGGCTCAAAAAGCTGGCCGTGGACGTTAGCTAGGGTCTCCATCCCCTCAAAATTAGTACGGAAGCTTCGTCGACCGTCCATAATCAAAACTAATACCTTAACATTATTTTCCCTACAAACATAAAATTACAGAAGCAATAATCTACATTTTGTATAAAAATAACTTTATTTCGTGATAAGGTGGGTGACTTTTTGTTGATAAAACTGTAAGCGATGTCATTACACCGCTTATAACTAGTTAGGGCGTATTTAATGTTATTAGCAAGGTTATTAAACCTATAATTGATTCTGAGCAGTTTGCCAATCCAATAAATCGAGAACAGTCGAGAACTCATGTATAGATTATTTAATTTAAATTATATAATCTACTATAAATAAATTGATGGATTTGATTTAAAATTACTATTAATATTTTGTGGACATGTTTGTAAGTCTGTTTGTTCATTTCATTTAATACATCATTGTTGCACGGTCTTTTATCTGTTAAACAGATCATTAACAAGGAGAACTTATAGCGATTTGACTCTACTTAATGCCATGTACGCTTAGCCAGCAGCGAAGACCTTAGAGATTAAATAGACAACGGATTGTTGATAGTAGTGGACATTGTATACACTGCAAGCCTATTACAGTATAATTCGGAACATCCTTCGTTTAGCAGTACTTACCCTGACTATATCTTTTATAGAATTATCTGAAGATCCTCTTTGAGCTAATACACAAAAGGAACCTTGAGGTGATACGTTCACGATATCGTGTTTAATACATCCTGATGCCACACAGTCTCCGGCGCGGCTTCACCACGAGTGTTTGGAGGTATGCGCCACTTATTTAAGCTTCAAGCTTACTAAATACTACTCCTAGACAGATTCCAAACCATTCCTAATTATCCTATCTCGTCGAATAATCTAAGTCACGGTATGGAGTCAACCAAGGTCTACTATCGGTCAGGGCAGACATTAGAACGTCTCGAAACTAATATATCATTATCGAATACAAATATCGCATCCGTGTTGTTGATCGTTGAAATATTCCTTCATCAGCTCTCCAATCATGACGACAGTAGCCATGTCATGGTGAACTTAGAATGGGTTATTTATTATAATAACATACGTATACCTTTTTTTTGTCTGTGATTTTTTGAAGTGAAACTTCTAATGCGACTTCTAACAAGGTTGTGTTAAACGTTTAACGCTACCATACTAGAAAGAGACAGAGCGACAGTGAACGCGTGGCACTCGAACGCATGCGCGTAGCATAACTGTTACAGGCCAGCGCCAACGTTAACAACGAGTAGGGTCCAATATTTTAATGAAGTATTAAAAAAATACATGTATATTTATTTTCTATCTATAATTTAAAATATATATAATATAAATGGTGAAGATGTCGCATCTCTTATACACAGCATTCCCTATTACAAGAGCAACCTGATTTAAGGATGAAAAAGGAAGAAAACCAACTAGAAAAAGAAGTTTCACTTCATTCACGTGCACCAAGTTGCACGGGCACCGTTTTTTTTGTCTTTTACAGTTTTTATATCTTGAGTTATTCCTGGCTGTCGATTCATGTCCATACAAATTTAATTCCGTAGGGTAAGAAGAAGTTGTCTTAATTTAACTCGTAAAATGATTGACCTAAACAAACATACATTCCGACATTGAAATTGAAAGCTTGTAAAAAAAGGTATATTAGTGTTCGATCATGTGACTAAGAAGACAAAGAAATAATGTTCCAAATTCAATGGCTATATGCTTGAATTTTCTCCCGTGTTATGGGTACTGGAAACACACTTAGGCAACAACGGCCAAGATTTTAATCCAAACCGAAACCGGACACGGAAGTTTTGGAACAGTAGTCAAACTCACTAAAGACAAGACCAAAGAGGCGATCACAAGCTAAAAAACGAACGGTAAACATAAGTGATTAATAAATATATTCTAAATTTGAAAGAAATTGGCAGCGACTTGACTTGATGAGGCCTTGACGTCCATAAGCGACGGTGACCATTTACTATCAGGTAGACCTGACGTCCATAAGCGACGGTGACCATTTACTATCAGGTAGACCGTACACTCGTCTATCTACAATAGCCAAGACAAAGACCATGAGAATGTATACAAAAAATATGTTTCTAATTGACTACGTGTTCGAACAACTGGGATTACCAAGAGGATAACGTATGTGAAACTAACCTAATAATTATCTACGTTTTAGGAAAAAACCAGATATATACGCAATCCTTCTTATTTTTTGGTAAAAAAAATATACATAGATACCGTTCACAGGAAACCCCAACGTGGGTTATCAGCGAGCTCGGGTAATTATTCCATTGGCGCTTGCGCCTGAGACACTATATCACCGCATGTGCCCAGATTGCGGAATGAGAAATGTAAACAAATAAATGAATAAAATTTCCGAAGACAGTGTTCAAGATGTTCTTAACCGTGTTTCTGAGTTTAAATCGCATTAAATTACTTACTTGAAAAAAGGATGTAGTCGAGAAAAAAAAAACGCTATAAAGACGGGTTTCATTATAATATAATCAAATATATCAATAACAAACTTTCTAAATATAAAAACCCCAAGATTTGCCTCTTGTGTGGCCACACAAACACGAGACAATAACCACTACACCACGACCTGTATACACTTTCATATCTTTCACTTGTATTGTTAAGTCTACGAAATAGATAAATTAATACCTTAATTATCTATTCTGTGGTTAAGTCACTACGCGACAACCTCTTTCCCATAACAGTATCGTATCTATCTTTAGTATTAATTGTATTAATTATAATAATTTAGTATTAATTGTAAAGTTATGTCATATTCCCGGATTATTTGAAAGCACATTATCTACCTTGTCCTCCATCAAGAAGTCTAATTATAACAGCCGTTGTAGAATTCAACCTCTTATCTCAATTCGAGTGTAGCAATCACATAACTTTTTTCCTGGGCTGCAGGCATCGTAACGTGAATGCTGCCACCCAGAGACATGATGATAAAATTCACAATGTTTGTATTTATGATTACTTCACTATACAACTTCAGTGGCCGCTTAACAGGTCAAGGACCGGAGCGGTCCCTGTGGGTGGATACTATTACTTTGCCAAAACAAAATTAGCGTAGAATACCCCTGACCGCAAGTTTTCTATTGAATATGTAAGGAACGCGGACCCCCATGGCTCATCTAGGCTAGTAGCTATAGTATATTAATGGGGGACTATTCGACAATATAATTGTATAATCAAAAAAATAAAAGTAGGATTAGCTTACTTGAGTAATTCTTTATCCATATGCATTTAATAGCTTTTGGCAAAAATCGCAAAAAAATCTCGGTCCTAAGCCTGTAAAACATTAAGGCTTCGTCTTCGTCATTTACCTCGTGTTCTTATATAACCTAATAAAAACACGTATACCACTTCACTGTCATTTGTGAATTTACTAAGCAGAACAATTAATTACGTAAAAATATAATCTGTAGTCAGAACGAGACCACAATCGGATAGATAACAGTTTAGTGAGTGTGTTAAGTTTTTCTCATCACACCCTTCACACGAGAATGACACCGATCGAATTAAAAGACAATCATGCAAAGTGGCGACTACAACGGGTCAATTACATGAATCTGCTGTTATGCTATTTTTAACGGGCTGTCACGCTGTGGACTGAATGTTCAAGTCGCGTGTTAGCAGCGTGAGTTGTTTATACCAAGGCTGTACAAACCGCGGTGTGTATCTCAAAATTATATGGCTCCGAAACTACTGCACCGATTTAAAAAAATCTTTCACTGTTTGGAAACTACACTATTCCCGAGTGACATAGACTATAAACTTTTTTGAAAAAAATTACGGATCCTTACTAAAACTCCAATGTAACCGAAGGTGTAAAAAAAATACCTAAAATATTATTTACATCGAGTGCCCTGCGAAAACTATTGATGATAAAATAAAATAATGTACCTACTACGACTTTGTAGAACATATTATTATTTACAAAAAGTGTCGCGACAGCATAATATGTCTAACTATTATAGTTATGCCGCAATAAGTGTTGTTTTATTTAAAAAAATAAATTTTTGCTAAAGACCTGAGCGGAGTCAGAGCAGGCCGCTATCATAAATAAATCTACTTTTACGGTTTAATCTCAATTTTTTTAAAATTAACATTATATTAATTCCGATGTTTCGAACACTTTACAGTTTTCGTTGTCACAGAAGACTGTCGCCTGTCGACCTCGCTTCTGTTGTATAAGTCTTTCTTACATGTCTTTCGTTTAAATTTTACAGACGTCTAAATACATACATATACATACATACGTAACTATACTTGAGACCTTAGAACTTATATCTCAAGGTGGGTGGCGCATTTACGTTATGGATGTCTATGGGCTCCAGTAACCACTTAACACCAGGTGGGCTGTGAGCTCGTCCACCCATCTAAGCAATAAATAAAAAATTAAAAAAATACATATTATATTCCAACCTTGTCTCTCCGTGACTCCCTTGATATACGGTAACACTGAATCCCGTTCAACTGTAGCTGGATCTGGTGTTCAAGAAATATTAAAATAAACCGGACATTAAGCCGTAAAATTATGTAGTTTTAATTATGTCTACGACTCGCTAAAGCCGACGAAAACACTAACAGTGTAACAGTAAAGAGAAATATAAATTCGTAAAGTTACATAACATTAACAGATTTATGTAAAGTTGCGCGGGTTTTTTTAAATTACCGATATCTAATAAAAATATTTTCTTTAAATGACTAACCGGCTCATGTTAAAAAAAAATTGGCTCGCAGTCATCTCTAATCAAATAGCCCCAGTGTAAACGTTAAGGAAATAGGTATCCGTGACGCAATATGGCCTATTATATTATAATGTTGATATAATTATGAATACAAATATTTCTTTAATGTCATTTAATCTGGCGTGTGAGTGTCTAGCGTTTGTTGGTGCTTAAGGATCTAGTGTATTGTATGACGGGTGCGATTACCGTTTGAAGTCAGTAGTAGTATTAACGAAATGTAACAATCGGGGTTTGCACTTATTTACTCTGGTGGTTATTCTTTTTACTGGTGGCAGGACCTCTTGTGAGTCCGCACGCGTAGGTATCACCACCCCTCTTATTTCTGCCGTGAAACAGTAATGCGTTTCGGTTTGAAGGGTGGGGTAGCCGTTGTAACTAAACTGAGATCTTAGAACTTGTATCTCAATTTGGGTGGCGCATTTACATTGTAGATGTCTATGAGCTCCAATCAGGTGGGCTATGAGCTCGTCCACTCATCTAAGCAATAAAAAATATAAAAAATACAGTTATCCCATATAATACGTGTTTCAGGTAAAAACACGAGGTCGATGAATTTTAAGTTTTTAACAGAATTACTTATGCGATTTAAAATTTAGCGTCCGTTGCTTAATAACTGTTTTTTTGCCTTTGTAAACAGACGAGCATACGGTCCAGCTGATGATAAGCAGTCACTGTTGCTCACAGGCACCACAAAGCCAAGCCACGTTCACTACTTATTGAATGTACTAAGATGGCCGCCGTAGTCGAAGCCATTCGATAATGCAGTGATACAATCCCCGGACAATTAACACTTTCGCATAGTTATTAGAATATACCCGCCTAAAATGTGCCGGCCTACGAAAAACTTCCACAATGAACCAGTCAAACTCTCCGATTAGGCTTCGCACTACCCATCACAAAATCACTAATTATTATTAGACCAATGAGACGAATGCCAATGAAATTATAAAAATAATTAATACATAATTAAGAAATACAAGCGTGCCATGCAAACAACGTGTTATCGGTGCACACTATTAGCTTATCGACATTTTCACAAGACTTCCCGTTACGAAACATTAGTGACCCGCAGGTTAAATATTGTTATGATCGTGTGAGGATTGCGTGTGACGACTGTGACAGACGGGTTGGTAGACGGGCCGCGACCCTTTATCAGTTACGTGGGTAGCGCCCCGTCGCGTCGGCGCTTGACCATGACATACTTCATTAAGATATACCTTTGGGATATTTCGACTTATTAATTATCTATAGATAAAAAATAGATTAACCACAATTAGGTACCAAGTTATAGATAAGTTTGAATGGGTGAGGCACGTTTCAAAAGTTTATTTATCATTAAATATTTGAACTTCGAATACTCTGCTATCTACCACGTACTTGGATCATCACATCCTTACGGATCCATCAGATCCAATAACTCTTGCATTAGACGCATTCACCTCTAACACTAGGAGCAGGCTTAGGAAACCCGGTAACCGTACTCGTCGAACTCGGCAAAAAGTTCAACGTGCAACTTAACCCATGCATCAGCCCGCTGAGTTTCTTGCCGGATTTTCTCAGCGGGTCGCTATTCCGATCCGTTAGTAGATTCATTCGCGAAGCAGTTGCTCTTGAGTTGTTAGGTCTTTTTTTTTCTTGCTTAGATGGGTGGACGAGCTCACAGCCCACCTGGTGTTAAGTGGTTACTGGAGCCCATAGACATCTACAACGTAAATACACCACCCACATTGAGATATAAGCTCTAAGGTCTCAAGTATAGTTACAGCGGCTGCCCCACCCTTCAAACCGAAACGCATTACGGCTTCACGGCAGAAATAGGCAGGGCAGTGGTACCTACCCGCGCAGACTCACAAGGGTCCTATCACCAGGTCCACTTTGGACGGGCTCGGGCAGCTGTTAGCAAATACCACCCCTCCTGGCCGAGCCTTTGCTCGCTCACCTGTCTTGGTAAAACTGGAAATCATAGAGCCAAACTACGATTTCGCTGTATTTAAAATGATTATGCCATAAATGCGGAAAAGATAAAGAAAATACCTTTTTTGTAATTCAACCTAATAACGTACCACGTTTGCCACGTACCATCCGGCTATGGAATGAGCTGCCCTCCACGGTGTTTCCTGAGCGCTATGACATGTCCTTCTTTAAAAGAGGCTTGTGGAGAGTATTAAGCGGTAGGCAGCGGCTTGGCTCTGCCCCTGGCATTGCTGAAGTCCATGGGCGACGGTAACCACTCACCATCAGGTGGGCCGTATGCTCGTCTGCCTACAAGGGCAATAAAAAATAATAATAATAAAGAAATGCAATAAATATAGCATTTTATTATTTTTTCATAAAAATAACGATACACAAAAAATTACCGCGTGTGTCCAAGTAATTAAGCTAATTGTGTGTGTTTATAGTAAATTGATGCATCATGAAACATTACCACGTAGCAGGCGAATAAAAAGCCTTAGAGAAAACCTGGATGCACATAACTTAAGACAAGGGTATTAAGCACATGTTATATACCATGCTAAGGCTGCGTATTCACTTGGTACGGTCCAAACATCTATAGAAAAAGCCTTTGTGCGGTATCGGGTAAGGCGCCCAACTTCACTACATAGTATAAAACAAAGTCGCTTTCTCTGTCCCTATATCCCTATGTATCTATGTATGCTTAAATCTTTAAAACTACGTAACGGATTTTGATGCGGTTTTTTTAATAGATAGAGTGATTAAAGAGGAAGGTTTATATGTATAATAACATCCATTTAATAGTGGAGAAATCAATAATAAATTACAGTTTCCGAAGCGAAGCGAGGGCGGGTCGCTAGTAGATATATAAAACGCCTTTGTAGAAAGCAAAAACTTTTTGTATGCAAACATGAATGGTGTGATTGGATTGTATACTGAATTTTATCATCAATATTACTAAACGACAACTGTGGTGGGACATATTCACTGGTGGTAGGACCTCTTGTGAGTCCGCGCAGGTAGGCGCTATTTCTGCCGTGAAGCAGTAATGCATTTCGGTTTGAAGGGCAGAGCAGCCGTTGTAACTGTACTGAGACCTTAGAACTTATGTCTCAAGGAGAGTGGCGCATTTACGTTGTAGCTGTCTATGGGCTCCAGTAACCACTTAACACCAGGTGGGCTGTGAGCTCGTCCACCCATAAAAGTAACAAAAAAAAAAACATAGCTAGTTACATAATTCAAGCTGCTCAGCTTGATTTATATTCTAAACTAGTTCACAAACACTTTTCATTGATGCATTTCATTCGCAGAATTCTATTATAGAAGCGTATCTATGAAATGCGCAGTTACATATCTTATCGAGCACCATTTACGGGTCAACTGGATTAAATTTTCCAAGCTGCATTTTATAATTTACTATAGTAACCGAATACATATTTTTTGCATTTTGCTCGAGCAGAGCGACTGGTGGTAGGACCTCTTGTGAGTCCGCGCGGGTAGGTACCACCGCCCTGCCTATTTCTGCCGTGTAGCAGTAATGCATTTCGGTTTGAAGGACGGGGCAGCCGTTGTAACTATACTGTGACCTTAGAACTTATGTCTCAAGGTGGGTGGCGCATTTACGTTATAGATGTCTATGGGCTCCAGTAACCACTTAACACCAGGTGGGCTGTGAGCTCGTCCACCCATCTAAGCAATATAAAAGAAATGCGTTTATATAAAAGTATCAAAATTTAAACTTCGATTTGTAATAGTGCGGGTGCTTACAAACGAAATGAACTCTACTCTATTTTTTATTTTCTTTTTAACGAAACAATCACAGTTATTTTTTAAATAATGTGAATGTTTGTAATGTAATTATGATAATTAACATTACATTGACGTGCCAGACGGAAAACAAATTAAAAAAAAGACGTAGAGATATCTTATCAAAGATCACATAACTTATTAAAGGCGTTCGTGAACAGGCCTAGAGTTAACATATTGTCAGTCAGTGAACTCCACTTCTCTTATTCAACATTATTCTCATATACAATTTTAAAAAAAACAATTTGAGATTATTTTTTCTTCAAGGGTAACTACGTAACCACGACCCACCTGATTAGCGTTTTTTTCGAAGCGCGCTGCTTCACGGCGGAAATAGGAAGGGTGATGGTACCTACCCGTGCGGACTCACAAGACGTCCTACCACCAGTAATTACATAAATTATAATTTTGCGGCGTTATCATGCCTCATCATACGAGACTACTTGTCGAACCGTTCGTTCCGATATCGAGTCGAGGGAACGCGTTCCCGGCCCCGTCACGTCACAGCCGGAGTCCCGCAAGGCTCCGCCCTCTCCCCGTTACTATTCAGTTTGTATATCAATGATATACCCCGGTCTCCGGAGACCCATCTGGCGCTCTTCGCCGATGACACCGCCATCTACTACTCGTGTAGGAAGAAGGCGTTGCTTCATCGACGACTTCAGACCGCAGCTACCACCATGGGACAGTGGTTCCGGAAGTGGCGCATCGACATTAACCCCACGAAAAGCACAGCGGTGCTCTTCAAAAGGGGTCGCCCACCGAACACCACGCTGAGCATCCCTCTCCCGACTAGGCGCGTCAACACCCCCGCCCCCGCCGTTCGCCCAATCACGATGTTCGACCAGCCCATACCGTGGGCCCCGAAGGTCAAATATTTAGGAGTCACCCTCGACAGTAGGATGACATTCCGCCCCCACATCAAGACGGTACGCGACCGTGCCGCCTTCATTCTAGGACGTCTCTACCCGATGATATGTAGGCGAAGTAAAATGTCCCTTAGAAATAAGGTGACACTCTACAAAACTTGCATACGCCCCGTCATGACCTATGCAAGTGTAGTGTTCGCTCACGCGGCCCGCATACACTTAAAATCCTTTCAAATCATTCAATCCCGTTTTTGCAGGATAGCCGTCGGAGCCCCGTGGTTCGTCAGGAATGTCGACCTCCATGACGACCTGGACTTAGAGTCCATCAGTAAGTATCTGCAGTCCATGCGCCACTTCGATAAAGCGGCACGACATGAGAACCCTCTCATCGTGGCCGCCGGTAACTACATTCCCGATCCTGCGGACAGAATGGAAAGCAGTCGACGTCGCCCAAAACACGTCATCTCGGATCCTCCCGATCCACTAACGGTGCTTTTAGGTACTTCAAGCACCGGTCACCGTTCTCGTCGAACCCGTCGCTTGCGACGAAGGGCTCGACGAGTAAATTAACTCTCAGACACAGCCCACTGAGTTTCTCGCCGGATCTTCTCAGTGGGTCGCGTTTCCGATCCGGTGGTAGATTCTGCGAAGCACGACTCTTGCTAGGGTTCGTGTTAGCAACATCGTCAGGTTTGAGCCCCGTGAGCTCACCTACTAAAGTTAGGGTTACGCTGACATAGCCGCTAGGGCTATCAGCTTAGGTAGGAACAAAAAAAAAAAAAAAGTTATCATGCACTTATGAATTTCAGTACATTCGAATAAGTACACGAACGTAAAATGTCTGTGAAAATAATTTTTTTTGATTTATTAACAATAAATGTGTGTTGTGGTACAAATGCTATTATTATGTATGTAGTCATGAATTTTAAATATCTGTTGTGACAAGAGTCGATATCTCATATATCTTTATTTGAACAATAGATTTGTAATGTTAGTTACGTAAGGTAAAATATACAAACTTTCATTTCTAAAAGAATATCATGGAAATTGATTTACACGGAAAACGCACGACACGAATAAAATTTATTTATTTCAATAATAATAATTCTATGATTTGTTTCTTTTTTAATATTTAATATGCCATAGATAGGTGAAACAGTTGGTCTAAAGTGGATACTTGAGGCCATAGATATCACATAATTAATACCGGTTAATTCCGGACCGGAAGTCTGGATTGGCTAAATAAGTGGCCAATAAAGTGGCTATCCTACCTTTCACATTGGAATGTATTTCTGCTTCGTATCCAGAACGAATGACAGGTACTAAGCAGGAAGATGATACGTACCTATTCGAGCTTACTTGAAACCCTACAACTAGTAAACTGTAGTGTACGATGAATCCCTTAAAGGCCTTTTACGACACCTACGAGAAGAGACGATATGCCGCTATGCAGCTAGATCCAGCCGTTGTTTTGATATTCACACACACTATTCAGTCATACCACTTATTACACATGCAGGGCCGACCAATTCCTCCCCTGTAAGAGGCGATCTCCCCCACGGTGAAGCTTACGGGGCGACCTGAGGGGGAGAGACCACGCGGCGTGCTACCTGCGCTTGAGATGGATGAGACCCTTTTTACATAAATGTTTTAGAGACTTTTCTGAAAGCGTGAAGACGAAAATACAAATCAAAAGTAAATACATAGTTAAATACTGAGCGTATTTTGAAATTTTATATTAGACTTACATGGAAACATGAAGGATTATGGATTGAGTAAATTTTGACATTCTGTTTTATTCAAATTGATATTATAGTTATCTATATATTAATACGTGAAGCAAAAACTTTGTATCCCTTTTTAAGAAAATTGCGCGGACGGAGGAGTATGAAATTTTCCACACTTATAGAGAATATAGAGAAGAAGTGCATAATGCTAATATTTTTATAAAATAATACATAAAAGATACATTAAATCAATAAAGAAAACATTACACACACTACATACCATGTATTTGACGCACACACGCATGCATACTATTTATTCCCAAAGTTTTATTCTTGACCTCTGTTGTCAAATTGAGAATAGATTAAAATATATTGTTTGTCTTTGTTAATATTTTTTACAGTGTAGTCTTGGCGAAATTTGTGATTATAGAAGTATAAAATACAATCATAATAGTGTACAAACTTACAATTCCAATTAATTATAGTCGAATTTCGACTACTGCGGGACCACTAGTGATATTTACTATCGCTGAAGATATTATTGTTATTAAATAATCTTCACTAAAATAAACACTATTCAAAGTAGTTAAAGTAATAAAAAAAAAATAGCTTGTATTAAACTAGAATTACTACATATTATTATTTACATACTGTATATTGTACAAAATTTAAATATGTAATTATTGATGAACTCATTAATGACGCGGTAACGATATACATATTAATATGTATTTATGTATTTCAATTCGAAGTCATTGTTAGCGGATGTAACCAGATATGTTAATCTGTTATAAAAAATATCGGTCAACATTTTGTGACGTCAATGTAGTCTATTGTAACTGACTGTAAATGGTATCATCGACAAACAACAGAACCTTGTTATGGTAAAGCTCGTTATTACGGCTTGTTCCAAACATCCAAAGTTTAACACCCAATGCCGAAGTCCAAGCACCAATCGTTGGTCGCGATTGGAAAAACGAACCAAGAAATGAAAAAATAATCAAAATAATATAAAATTTTAACTAAACAGAAAGATCTTGATAAAAATTTAATAGGACTACATGAGAAATACCAGCATTCTACTAAAAATAATATAGATTCATAAAAATCACAACCTATATAACTGATTTGAGGTAGCACACATCAATATACAATCGAATTTATAAACTCCGTCTTTTTTGAAGTAAGTTACAAAATTAATACACAATCCTTATTACCACCTTAATTTAAAAAATAAATCGATTTTTTTCGGATTTATTTCTGTATCTCTTAAGGAGTTACAGTTGGACTCCGAACAAAATAAAACGTATTTAGTAGTAGATTGAAGTCGTCGTGGCCTAACGGATAAGACGTCCGATGCATTTGTATTGAGCGATGCACCGGTGTTCGAATCTGAGGCGGGTACCAATTTTTCTAATGAAATACGTACTCAACAAATGTTCACGATTGATTTCCACGGTGATGGAATAACAAACATCGTGTAATAAAAATGAAACCCGCAAAATTATAATTTGCGTAATTACTGGTGGTAGGACCTCTTGTGAGTCCGCGCGGGTGGGTACCACCATCCTGCCTATTTCTACCATGAAGCAGTAATGCGTTTCGGTTTGAAGGGTGGGGCAGCCGTTGTAACTATACGTGAGACCTTAGAACTTATATCTCAAGGTGGGTAGTCGTCCAACCATCTAAGCAATAAAAATAAAAAAAAGATATAGGCTACTTGAGGATAGCCGTAGATTATGTTATATGTCCTATTACCTACCACAGCATCTCTCCTGCCTTTATTTAGCAACTCGTATGCATATCAATATCATTAATACATTTATGCATGCGTGGTGTTGGATTGACGTCAACGACCCCAGTAGTGCACGTCCTAAGCTACTAGTATGTATATGCTGGAATGTTAAAAATCGGACATTTACCTCTAATACATTTTAATTATGTTCGATGAGTTCGTTCATTCATTATTTATTAGTTTCCTATAATTTTTATTATCTATGCCTAAACAAAGTATCTTTATTTCAAATTACGTTACAATATAAATTCATTTAGAACAATTGTTCCTTGTAATGTAGTGGTTACGTTTAGTGAAAAGAAATGATGACGAAAAACAAATTTATTGCACTGCAAATTAATAAACGCTTTCCAGAAAAATTTAAGATTTCATATGTATAAAATATGTATGTATACATCGTAATCTTTAGACATCTTTGCTATTCAATTTGCCTTTATTATGTAAACGTATTTTTAATAGCAAAAAAATATCGTGAATTTAAAGGTATTGTAAATTCCTAAATAATTTGAATAAAATAAATAAAAAATCTAATCTGAACTAAGGATCAACGATATCAACGATATGTTAAGATTTCGTTTGTAGAAAATAAAGCTTTAAATTGAAACGAACGAAATGAAAAGAACACGAACGCAGCTATTAGAACTATTAAGAAAACCATATTATGATTATAAAACTACTAATATCGGTTGTGGTCGAAACTTGATTTATTCGATAGTAATTTGATTATTCGATTAACATTAATATAAATTTCATTGCACCTACCACTATTCACTCTGCACTACCTTTGGTTGACTGGTAGAGAATGCCTTAGGCATTAAGTCCGCCAATGTAAATTTTAGATTAAGTGTAATAAATAAATAAACATTAAATCATGTTAATTTGTGATTTTCTTTCGTAATATTTCAAATGTATATGTTTTGTTACTATGTTACCTGCATTTTAGTACTTTTAAAATGTTTACTAAAAATATGGTTCGATTTTTAAGGTAGTAAATTTTATAGAAAAAACAAAAACATATAATTTGGATTCGAAAGATTAGTTCGAAAGTACGGTAAGATAGAAGAAGATTAATTTGCAAGAATTAACGATCTTGTTCATCGTTCTCTAAATTTTAAACCAACACATCCATTGACGCTTGATGCTAATTACTAGTCCTCAATCTTGAGTGTTCTGTCTAGAAACTTTCACAAAAAAAAATCATAAATAACGACAAGGGACATTTAAATATTATTTCATAACAAATTAATAGTTAAAATAAAAATTTGAGCATTTTAATATTGAAATTAAATTAGAGAAAATGTAAATTTACAATAACAGTACTGTAATATACACAGTAACAGTAAAAGTACTGATATATATTTTCTTAATGAGACCCCTTTTATTCGAATAAGATATCAAAGAAAAAACAAAAATTCCAACCAAATTACATTTGGTAATATTTCATTAGACATGCAACGCATAATACTTTAGTAAGGGGTTTTCCGTGAAATTTAAAAACAAAAAAGGTCATACCACGAACTCATTTCAATGGCGAAAATTATGAAAAACATTTAAATGAATGTACATACTCATAAGATCCTATCAGTTCGCCTACAAGTATTTTTTTATTTGTAAATAACATTTCAGATTTGGTTCTGTTACACATTTAACTTAACCTGAGATATAAATCACTCGTACTCAATAAATATATGTAAATGATAATTAATCGACATATTGTAATTCTCTTAGAGTACGAATTAACGTCATTCCTTTGGCCTGCGTTACGTGCACATCTAGGGTTGATCATTTTCCGACGCAAAGAAACGTGACGAGCTTGCAAACCAATTGCCCGCATACGCAACAATAACTCATTACGCAATCAACACAGCATCTGGTAAATACATCAAATACAACCATTCCTATCTACATAATAATATATTGATCAAAGTAATAAACTAATTTTGCGTATCGCAGTCGCTAGTGTTAAAATTCCACATAACTGCCTTTTCAGCTTGGGAAACGTCACTTAATATTTCAAAATCTTAATAGAACAAGAATACTTGATACGTACTTCTGATAACATAAATAGCGAAGATAGTTAGGTTTTTAATTGTAAGCTTGAATTTTGAAGTTGAACCGAATAATAAGTGATTCATTTTCAGCGTATCAACTTTGATGAAAACCCACTGGCCCACGTAGCTTAATCACCATCGTTTTTAATGTATCCGTGAATCAGCGGTGCAGTACATTTTTTTCAAGCAGGAAGTAGTTGAATCGTGAGTTTTCGTTGATCAGTTGACGAAGATGACAGAACTTGTCCACTATGTTTTCTTTCTATCTAATAATATGAACGATATCTGAATGATATGAAAAAATGATATGAACTCAACGAGTTTACGATTTTCATTCATTAGCAGTTTTATTTATAATGATAATTTTCATTGTTAATGGCATTTCCGTCGAAGTTATTACCGTGGTTCACTGCCAAGAAGGAAGCATTTAATGATGAAAAATACGTGATGTTCCGTAATGATTGAAGTACATATAAGATATTGTTACATGTTACATCTTTTGTGTTGGTTTTCTTTTAATATTCTAAACACAGACTTGGGTAAGACAATGTAAGCTGATTATGGTTTTATGTGCAATAAGGAATTACGATTTGTTATGAAAATCGTCTGTGACAACACCATTTCAGTTCTCTCTCTCTTAATAAACAAATCAGAATACCGAGGACAATAGTGTATTTGTGTAGGTATCTTAGATTTTCGAAAGCTACACAAAACTGTTAAAAAGTCAGTTTTACAGTTTAATCTCGTACGTAGTTAAGTCATTTCGTAATTCGAAACTTCGAATGTTTTACAGTCTTCCGTAATTTAGTAAAATAATAATAAAGGAAAAAATATATTTAAAAAAATATATTTTAAAAAAATTTTTTTTTGGCACAGGACGTAGGGTATACTGCTATTCTCAATTTCATTACTTCGTAACATAAACAGAAGCAGAGAGGTGCAGAAGTACAAACTCTATTTTCTCTTGACTGTATACCGTATGTTTAAAACTGTTGTAAACTAGATTTATAGACTACTAGCGACCCGCCCTCGCTTCGCTTCGGAAACATTAAAACACACATGAAACCAAAAAAAAAAATAAAAAAAATAATCAAAAAAGTAGCCTGTGTTCATCAGGGACAATGTCGGCTTCTAATGTAAAAAGAATTTTTCAAATAGGTCCAGTAGTTTCGGAGCCTATTCGAAACAAACAAACAAACAAATCTTTCCTCTTTATAATATTAGTATAGATTCAAAAAACTGAGCTTAAGAAACCTATGATATGTCAAGTGTAACTGAGTATAGCTCTGCAGGATCGCGGCAAATTGGACTATTGTTATATAATTGTGACTACAGGTTTTCGTAGGTAAGGCAGAGAGACACACATCAGTCATTTAATGAACATATTGCGGACATCAAGAATAAACATTTTCTAAACGTAACCTTTAAACATTTGTAAGTAACATCGGTAATACTAAAAATAAAACTCCTGTTTAACCTAAGAGATAATTCTAACTTGAGTCCATTTAATGTGGCGTGTTTACTTATCTTTATGATAAGTAGTCTAAACAGCAGTGCCCCGTAAAGGTCACGATCCTCAGCACTGAGAAACACGACGCAAGGAGGATGATAAGTAGCACTCCACTGGTTAGGTTTTTTTTCATCGCCCAGTTACATGCAGTATATCGCCTCTTTTTTTGGGTCGCGGGCCAAACTGGACGGACTGGACTGGACGGTCCGCAGATGTTCGGAGGGGACCGCGAGGCCAAGGATTGTATTTAGGGTTATACCTACTAAACGATTCCTTTGTACTAAGCGTCCGATCTCCCCCGAGGTCAGAACCCGGGCGGCGTAACAGGGTCACCGCAGTCAACACTGCAACCAGACACACAGCTCTCTCCAAGGACGCCCGACTGACGGAATCTTCAAGGCAAATGACGAAGGCTCTGACGTCGGCCATCTCGATACAGAAGCCCGGCAGGCCACCTAGCCGATGTCGCTGGTGTCCAGGGATACCTTACTAGGTCTAAGCCCGCCTGGCCGAGTCGGGAGGAGCTATGTATCACCTCTAGGAAATATTTTTTCATACTTTCCATACACCATATGTACCGATATTTAGGCTAAATAAAATGTCAGTGATACACAGGTAGACATATTGATACATGTTTTTTTTGCAACGAAACCCAAAAGATTTGTAACTAAGTTAATAATCAAAATTTTACCATAATCACTGACAACTCAACATTAAAAATCATTACATTAAAAATCTCAATCACTATTCCCTTTTTGTTAATTGATAAATCTTAAGATCGTCAACAGCTCTTAAAAAAGTCGTTTGACAAGTGTTTTGTCTTCTCCTATTTAAATATAGGTAGATTCCTTAGCTATAACGTACCGAATTGCTAAATAATCAACAAAGTCTAAGATGCGGATACAATTATATCTTAACGGTCCAATGCAAAAATCAAATATCGGCTAGTATCTGCAGTGTAGTAATTATATTCACATCCACACATCGAGCATATAGCAACAACAATGGCTTTATTAATCACAGTACCCATGTGTGAATCGTATAATACAAGTAGATATACCAGAGAGTACGTAATGTGAAACCTTTGACGTCAACTCAATGCACTTTCTCCATGAAGCGCACTGAGTCAACACGACACTCGTGGGAAAACGATGTAGTTGACACAATTCGCAATGTATTATCTGTTTATTGTTTCTTGCAAACATTAATATTATGGTTCTGTACATTGTACTGTACACATTAGCGTTAAGTGGACTTATAGTGAAGTAGTTTATGAATTTGCACCTTATTGCAATTGTTACTTTCATATTAATATTTTAGGTTCGTGTATGACAGTGTACAGTCAAAAATTCAATTTGAGTTAAAATGCAATTTGGTAAGGCAAATTAATTGAATCTAAAACTTCTATTTTTAGTTGCCTTCGCAAATGAACTTAGCTGATGACGCTCTTGCAGATCTGCATGAAAAAGTCTAGACATATTATCGCATACGAATTAAATGCCCTGATAAGAACAAGAACAGACTTCTTAAGCAGTTGATTTCTGGGTCAAGATGTCTACAATCCCTGTCTCCTAGCACTGTTAACGCGATAAGTGTTTGGTTATCAAAATTAGACGTTAGAGGGGGAAGATTATAAATCATAAGGATCGAAGTGTGAGAAATATGTGCTCAATCATCCAAATGGTAAAAGATAAGCTTTAACTTGTCTGTGCGCCTGTACAACAAAATCCCACAAAATGTTCAGAACCTACATATACATAAGTTTAAGAAAACTATTAAAGAACATCTGTGCAATAAAGCTTACTTACTATAAAGTCAATGATTATCTAGAAGATTGCACAAAGTGGGAATGAGTTGCTCGCTCCGGGCATTTCAATATTGTACCTATAAAATTGTTATGTTATAATTACTTATTGTAAAAATGAATATTTAAAAAAATCAAATATAAAAAAAAAAAAAAAAAATATATAAAAAAAAAGACATGCCCGCTGAGTTTCTTGCCAATTCTTCTCAGGACGGAGGCTAATTCTTGTGAATTGACGGTAGTTCTTTTGACGTTCAACAAGTATGTACTTTCATTTATGTTCAATAAAACTTTTTTGATTTGATTTGATTTGATTTCAAACTAAATCACTAATTAGTTATCTTCTAGAATAGATTGAGATTCCTATGTTTGTAAATATTATCGCTATTAGTATAATATCGACTGTGACCGGTTATGTGATTTTAGCTGTAAAGATTACTTTTTATGGCCAAGATACACGACGAGAATGTTATGTATGTAGCTTGCTCTGACGTCAATGCGAAAAAAGCCGGTTTCAAATTAAAACTGAACAGCGCATAATTAGCTGAATGTTTATTTGCTGTCATGTGGTGAAATTTTTTCTTGATTTAAGAATGCATGAATTAGTACGATTCTGGTGTTCGGATTTTAAAATTTAACACGTTTTAGATATTTTAGAAACATGAGTAGTAAGGTATTACTGTAAATTTATTTTTCTTTGATACTTGATAAAATAGGCTTGTATAAAGTGAGTTAGTGATATGGTGTTGAGATTATCAAGACATTAATTTAGTTATGTACATATTCCAACATTTTGACAGTACAAAAAAGATTAAAACAATCTTAGTTTTTCCGAATCAAACATAATTTCCACACACGTCATTCACTCATTATTATACCCGCTCTCTGTTTTCCCCTCTACGAGTCCCACATGACGATAGATTGACCACTCTATTTTTTGATTGCTTAGATGGATGGACGAGCTCACAGCCCACCTGGTGTTAAGTGATTACTGGAGCCCATAGACATCTACAACGTAAGTGCGCCACCCACCTCGAGATATAAGTTCTAAGGTCTCAGTATAATTACAACGGCTACCCTACCCTTCAAATCGAAACGCATTACTGCTTCACGGCGGAAATATGCGGGGTGGTGGTACCTACCCTTGCGGACTCCAAAGAGGTCCTACCACCACTAATTACGCAAATTATAATTTTGCGGGTTTGATTTTATACATTTGTACCATTCTCTTTAACTTAGTCTAATTTAGACTAAGTATTCTAATATTTGACATACATTCCTATTAACACCTCGTCATGAATCTTCGACTGGGCCTTCTAACAGTGAGGAAAAGTTGCAATACCAAATTTGATACGCAATCAGATGACCTCCTGATTAAGTAACCATATCATTGAAGTAGAGAGTGTCTTACGTCTTATATTCTTATATATACCTACAAATTTTGATACTGCTGCATAAAAGAGTTTTATACTTAAATTAGAATCGTTTAAGGATCTAATTATACATATATAAGAGCTGCGATAGTAACTTATCATCAGGTGGGCCTTGAGATCTTTCACTCACCTATACTATTAAAAAAAATCATCATCGCTAATTTATAAAATAATAATAAAATAGTAATGCCATTTAAGCGAAATTATATAAGAGTAACATTGATCAAGGCATGTTAAATTAAACACTTCCCACTATTGACATTGCAAATAATTTGCCACTCACACATACATAATATATACTTCCGCTGAAAATGTAAGCCAACGGATTAAATAGTGAATCAGCCTTTTTACGTTGAAGTGGCCAGTACAAAAGATAATTTTAGCACATCCATGTGGGTGGGCTGCGTGATCAAAGAATTAATTTAATGGTGACACGGGTATCTGCTTACTTACTTATATGATTAATCAGATAATATGTATGCAGAGCGTTGTCTATTGTTTTCAATGAAGTCCTGGCGCTTAGGGAACGAATGCTCTCTACTTATTATATTATAGATCTCCGACGTTTAGTGACAGCGTCTTCATTATATCCCCTTTTTTTAAATAGAGCTGCTTCTCAACAAACATTTCTAAAAAACTAATTGTTTACGCTGACTTATAATTCTTGCGAGTTTTACTTTTATAGTACAGTAATATTTCTACATGGCGGAAGCCGTTTGTGAGCACATGTTTATGAGTCATCGTTTTTAATCGGCAATAGACTTGATGGCATAGATAGTTAACAAAGAAAAAATAGTAAAAGAGCTCGTCAGAACTATTATTAATAGTTCGGGCATACCTTTGAGGATATTGGGCATAAATTGTTACAATTACAGGAGAACCCACAAACGACATCGGTTACCGATACTGTTTGACTACTTTTAACTTTAAAAATTCAATACAGCTTCACATAAGGTGGGTGGCGCATTTACGTTGTAGATGTCTATGGGCTCCAGTAACCACATAACACCAGGTGGGCCCTGAGCTCGTCCAACCATTTAGTAAATAAATAAAAACGTCACATTGTTACACATATTTTAATTTAACTTAAAAACGTTAATTGTAAACTAAGCCAAAGAAATAATCGAATCATATGAATTTACGCACTTCTCTGTTTGGTATTATTAATTTTAATTTTCATGTATTAAATATTTATATTATACAATAAACAAGTCGGTGTCAATCCCACAATATTATTTCGCTGAGCTTATAAATTTTGTTGCCTCTGAATTGTCTACTGGCGCTATGAATCAATCATGACGAATTTAAATTCATTAGAATATATAAAATGCAACAAAATTGCGAATTCGTAAATCTCCAAATTCTCCACAAAGGCAACTCAAATAGATCGATGATTCTATTTGGTATTATGATATTAGTATAATAGGATCTATTCTAATACTATGTGGTATTTAAAAATGTTAACCTTAGTAACTTAGCTATAGATCTCAATGAATGTTAAGCACATGAGCGTTAAGATTTAATATGAATTTATGTGAGTTTCCTAGAATAATCCATAATATATAAAGTGCGACAGCGGATGTTGTACTGAACCGTAGTTAGGAACAGATATCGTTGAACCCATCGTGTATCAACATTTCCTTTCAGCCATAAGGCGTACGTTATACTACCGAAAGTCTGAAAAAATATATTTTCTACGTTACCTCCGAAGCTATTTATTTACCATCATAGATATGGTGTTTCAATAAATTTACTAGAAGCTAAACAAACCCTTGAATTGGATCTAAAAACAAATGAAAATTAGTGTCGCAGTCAATGTTTTAATGGTAGCTAGTACTATGACAACCCGACAAATAACGTTGCGACTGATCGCTAGTGTGTGGCGAGTAATGTAAAGTGTCGTAGTTCATAGCGCACGCACGAGTGTATTCCCGACTCGCCGAATGACCGGTCCTTGGCCGAGGTCACTGAATATGCAACCACCTTTAATATTAATGCTTATCTTAATATATACAGAGTCCATGGGAGACAATCAAAGTGATAATCAAATGTAAATATAATGATACTTTATGTAGATGGTACCGGGCGTTTGACCTGTACGCCTTCTGCCTTACCGGAAAACTAATGTATTTTTCATCTTAACTACGTAAATGTTTTTTGTCTTTCGTGATTATAAAACTTTTTAGAAAGCAAATTATCATTCAGAATCAATAAATCTCGTTATAAAAACGATATAATATTTTTCCTTGTAGTGTTTTATTTTCGTAGCTACACTGCATTTTTGACATTTTTTTAAAGCTCATTTATGATCTTATTTTATGACTAAGGTATTCATGCTGCAGTGGTCCCTGGACTCCTCACATCAAACGATTCGTAAGTTTGTTTTTCTGTCTACACCCATTAAATATTTCTTAAAAAATAAATTAAAATTCAACATTTCTTATTATTCAACTGAACCACAAATAATTCCTTTTTCAAAAAAATATATAAAACAGCATATGATTGAAAAACTCTTAATCAGACAATTTATGTACCTATTATACCTGTTATTATTATATAATACCTATTATACTTATTACCTATTATACGTTTATACGTATTAAAAATTTACCTATATTACCTATATTATACGTCTTCCATCTTATATTTGGAAATATATAGGGACGAAACATTTATGCCAGACTTTGCAGATCAATCAACAATATGAGGATATTTATAAAAAAAAGCTGATTTCATAGTGCATGTACGAAAACCAGTTCTATTTAGGTGCTGTGATATTACACTTATACTGCTTATTGTGAGTGGGCAATGAATAATTGAACAGTGACATACAGCCAATCAGGCAGGCACTTCGTGCTGCTAATGCTAGGTCGCCGCACGCGAGACCATTGCCAGACGAAACTGATTCAAGTATTTGTTATCCGCCCACTGGAGATACGACGGAGACACTCAGTCTCATTCTAGAACGATTTTGTATGAATCAAGCACACTACCTTTCTATATCATTCGATAATAGGCAGATATTTTCGGTAAGCAGCGGCTTGGCTTTACCCCTAGCATTGCTGTAGTCCATGGGCGACGGTAACCACTCACCATCTGATGGGACGTATGTACGTCTGCCTACAAGGGAAATAAAACTAATAATAATAATGAATTTCATGTCAAAGAACAATAATATCAATAAACGGTTTTTTTTTTGGTCAGGAGGAAATCGCCGGACTTCCACTGGGGATGGAGGGCGGGGCATGTCGGAGTCGAACTGACTAAAACCTCCTGTCGCTCAACAACCCGGGTCCGAACCTCGCATGAGACAGAACCCATGAAAAGGCAAAGGGGGGAAAGTGAAGCGTTTAGTGCGGAGCACATCTCTCCCATCACCCATCAATAAAGCGGTAGGCTTGAATGTGCCTCTAACATTGCTGCTATCCATGTTTTTTTTTTATTGCCCTTGTAGGCAGACGAGTATACGGCCCACCTGATGGTGAGTGGTTACCGTCGCCCATTGACTTCAGCAATGCCAGGGGCAGACCCAAGCCGCTGCCTACCGTAAAACATGAGCGACAGTAACCACCCAATATTAGATGGACCGTGCGGTCTACTTGCAATGACAATAAAAAACCCATGATGTATATTAATAATAAATAACGAAATACCTAGTATCAATAACGTGTAGTGTGGTATGTTATCTTTAGCACAAGAAAAGGAAGTTCCT
Organism: Bombyx mori; assembly: GCF_030269925.1. Classification (NCBI taxonomy): domain Eukaryota; kingdom Metazoa; phylum Arthropoda; class Insecta; order Lepidoptera; family Bombycidae; genus Bombyx; species Bombyx mori. Next base: position 7,270,612 of record NC_085116.1, on the reverse strand, counting down.
CTAATCGGCAAAAACTAAAGCTATAAACGGACGGTTCTATCCCATCTGTAACGCTGTCGCGTGTGGGGATTTTTTAACCTACGGACCCACGGGAGGGACTGAATTAGATGCGCTTAGCGGTAACAACTGAGAGAATCGTATATTTGAAGTTAACGTTGGTGTTTGAAACTACGAGTAATGCGGGCGGATTCCATCGAGAGCTATATTGAGAACTTAGAGAACTATACTGAGATCTTAGAACTTATATCTTAAGGTGGGTGGCGCATTTACATTGTAGATGTCTATGGGCTCCAGTAACCACTTAACACCAGGTGGGCTGTCAGCTCGTCCACCAATCTAAGCAATAAAAATAAAAAATCTTAGAGAGGGAGCTAAACAATTGTTTCTCTATTTTTAAACCTTAGCAGTTGGTATACTCGCGGTACGTTATCAAAATGAACCCACGGGTCATAAAACAGGAACTGAAACTCATCTTGCCAAATGCATTGACAATGTGTCGTGTTATAAGATTTTTACAGAAGCAATAAATGTATATCAACAGATATTAAAATCTGTATCGTGTTCTATGAACAACAATTGAAGATCTCAACATGAGTATCTAGATTAATTTACATGAAAATATTAAATTACCAGCAAAGACAAAAGTGTTAGTGGGCGAGTATCTGACGCGCACGCGACTCCTTCGTGACAGCCGACAAACTCTCTACTACGACACAAAATAAGACTGGATCTGTCGCGCCCAATAAAATTATGATTCAACCCGCATTTGACCCCAATTTAGTTACTATTCATTACATTAATATATGGACAAGACGCTCAGATTACACATGTCATGTTCACAGTATTTATTATTTTCATTCGAGCTGGATGATATATTTTAGTAGTGCCATTTTTTATTGTTATTTTTGGTAGACAAGCTTTGGTAGACAAGCTTTGGTAGACAAGACATAATAATCAGAGGTCGCTTCTGGAAGTTAGTAATGCCAAGGGCTCTGTCATGCCATTGCGTACTTAAGCAATTCCTTTTTTTATGCCATACGTTGGCGGACGAGCATACGGCTCACCTGGTGAGTGATTGCCGTCCTCATTGATGACAGCAATGTGAAGGGTGCAACCAATTAGCTGCCTACCGTTTTGTATTGTCCGCAAGTGTTATTTGAAAAAAGATATGTTATAGCCCTCGAGAAATAAGTAGTACTCGGAAGTAAAATCGCCTTGGCCTAATTCAGACAATTTGGTAACGGTTAGACCCAAAAGTAAAATTAAAAACGTGATAAAAAATTAGTTGGCAGCTTCCCTTAGACCCAACTCCAGACATAATGAAGAACACAGAGATACTTGGTCACCGTACTATACTTAAAACTAATAACTAACTAAACTAATAAAAATATTTAAAAATTTCAATTTGAACAAAAATACAAGAGAATTATTAAATTATTTCATACTACAAGAACCTTTGTTAAATTCTTTATGCTTTACTTTCTACGGCACTCACTTTAATGGGTGTGGTTTGAGAAACGAGACACGCTTCAATAACAAATATCAAGCCTTGAACCGCTAAACTGAATTAATTTACAAAAACCCGTAACCCTTCAAACAACCGGTTTTTCATGATAATTTTAAAGGCAAAAATTTTTTCCGTCAGTAGTCAACTGGTCAAGTCAATTCATTCCGTATTCAATTAAAATTGGACTTGAAATACCGTAAAGTTTTGTTTGTTTACATTTGTATTCAAAAACATCTTTTTTTATTATCATTGAATGCAAACAGGCTTATGGACCTGATCGTAAATAATTATCGTCACTTGTGTACAAGGGCAATGCCAGGGCTACATCCAAGTCACTGTTCAACGCGGGGGACTCTCCTCAAGCCTCCTTTGAAAAAGTAAAATCCCCTCAATGTCGCCATCGCCCTCCACAGTGTTTCCCTCGAAAAAGGAAGTTTTGTACTTATTAGTTCAATTTAATAGCCGGTGAATGCTTAACGACTGCACACAAAATTCAAATACACTCGAAAGATTATATTTTATAAAATCACATTATCGATTTCATCATTTAGATTTTCGAAGAGATCAGTGAACTGTTTTTAAAAAACACTACGAAAACATCCAGTCTCTACTATTTTGTTAACTATTAATACATTAAGTTTATATTTATACGCATCCTCATCTTAAGTTACAATTTATCAACGTTTTAATTATTTTGAAACTGCCCTTAATACCGCCGCCCTTATATAATACCATATTTGAAATATTACATTGTTGAATCTTTACTGCAGGGTCGAGATAATTAGAATCACGTCCAGATAAACAACTCCCTTACCCTTCATACTGAATAACAAGCAAGTCATATTGATCCGTGGTAATATGTAGGTACGAATCGTTTTTTTTTTTTTTATATTTTGATATCCTGTATTCTGAAAAAGTATGAATATTTCTGTTTAAGAATGAAAGTTTCCATTTTGTTCTTAAATTTGGAAACCACCAAAAGTTATTACCATCGTGTTTCTACTAATATATCTTTTTAGTATTGTCGAAGTTTTCTCAAACATTGTCTAGCTTTACATTAAAACCACAGCAAGTCTTTCCAAATTTAATGATTTCTAAACATTTTCTTGTAAAAAAAACCCTGAAACTACGTCAACGTATGTATATATATTAGAAAATTACACAAAGGCTACTGAATATTTCTAAAATGGAAATTCCAATACGCACATTAACTGATGCGTAACGTCAGCAAGAATATTTTTACATTCGTCCATTGATAATTAGCACATTTGAAACATGGCTGTTTTAAAGTAATCAGAAATACCGATTGCTTGGTCAAAGGTTGCTTCTAAAAATACCGCTATACTTTTGTAAGGCGAATTGTACATGCAATTCTAAGTCTCGCCTATTTCTGTCGTATTTTAGGAAAGAAAACAGACTAAATAAATAATTATTTAAAGTATAGATTTTTTGTGTTATATCGTTTCCTCGAATAAACATTATGGGTATATAACCCATAAGATTTAATTTGGGGCTGCGATGTCTCTTTGTTTTATTTTTACGTAAATTAGTTATTATAGAAAATTTGATGCCTTCTAGCATTACGATAATTGAGATACACACACACACACATTCCATGAATATAACAAAAGGACAATAAACATAAAGACACAGCTGAAAACTTAATATCATTTTAGTTTTGGATGCTGCAAGAGGGAATGTTGATTTCGATTTCATTCAACCCGAAATACAGTTGTCGTTTTCCCTTCTTCTGAAACTTTATTCTGTTTTAAACCAATCTTCAATTGGCTTCTCTCACTTAACCTGCAGAAATAGTTTATAGTCAATATTTTCAATGGTATGGTGGCAAAAAACATTTTCAAACGACTGATACCAGTAAACGTGGAAACGAGGAAATGTGGAAGTTTGGAAGAGGTAGACCTAAGAAGAAATGGATGGCTTGCGTGAAAGACGATATGTGTAAGAGGGGAGTGAGCGAAGAAGTGGTATATGATAGAGGAGTATGGAAGGAGAAAACATGTTGCGCCGACCCAAGGTTACTTGGAGAAGGACAGGAGAATGATGGATGATCCAGGAAATTTTCTTTTATTTTATACCAAAATTAAAATACGTATTTTTTTTTCCAAAAGCTATAATTCAGTTTGACATATTCCCCAGTGTGCCCTAAATGGCGCTAAACTAAGTACTTTGTGTCCTTTTTTTTTTCTTCTAAATACGGTATCACATCATTGTGTTCACAAACTATTTCCAAGACTTAGGGGACAATACCATATCAGCACAAGAGGCACGACCGTCGTGTCTATTCCTGATACAATTCCTGCATTCCGGTTCGACGGATAGGCTGGACAACTCATAGCAGTCTATTGTGATATCTGCAATCGATTAACCATTGAACTCCCCTGCCCTTTAATTCTAACCAAAAAAAGCTAAGCAAAAACACAAATGATGTCAAATCTGAACTCGTATTGATAAAATAAGTCGCAGTTACGTCCCTAAGTGACGTCGGCTATCAGACGTAGAAAAATAGATTTGTTATGCATACACTATTGACAATATCCTGCCATTTAGACGACACTGAAACTGCATAATGGATTTTAAAGCTGTTGTTTTATTTTCGATATTATTTAGGAAAGGTGAGGACGAGCAATGCTAGAGGATGAAACAGAATATGAGGGTATGGAAGGACCAGCCTCTTCGAGGTCTGCTACTAATTTTCTATCATATTATATATATTTTATAGTACATACCCTTTTTTATTGCTAAGATGTGTGCACGAGGTCACGGCCTACCTGGTGTCAACTATTCACAGGAGCCCATACATATTATTAACAACGTAAATAACCCTTTTCACTTTGAGGCATCAGTTTTAAGTCTCAGTTTTTCAGTGCAACGGCTGTCCCGCCCTTCAAACCGAAACGCATTACTGCTTAACGACAGAATTAAGCTTTAAGAAAAAGCATAGATGGATGAGCGACCTCACAGCCCACCTAATGTTAAGTGGTTACCGGAGCCCACTTCGATAAAGCGGCACGACACGAGAACCCTCTCATCGTGGCCGCCGGTAACTACATTCCCGATCCTGCGGACAGAATGGAAAGCAGTCGACGTCGCCCAAAATACGTCATTTCGGATCCTCCCGATCCATCCCGATCGCTTGCGACGAAGGGCTCGACGAGTAAATTAACCCACACAGCCCACTGAGTCTCTCGCCAGATCTTCTTAGTGGGTCGCGTTTCCGATCCGGTGGTAGATTCTGCGAAACACGGCTCTTGCTAGGGTTCGTGTTAGCAACGTCGTCAGGTTTGAGCCCCGTGAGCTCACCATCTAGTTAAGGTTACGCTCAAATAGCCTCTCAAGGCTATCAGCTTATTTAACGCATTACTGCTTCGCGACATTACGACATTAGGAAAGGCACGTTGAGAATTGTTTGTATGGCGGGATGTGAGGACGGCCTATATCCGCTGCGAAGCAATCTAAAGGGCGCATCAGCTGTTTTATCAATGCAACTGAAACTTTAACCTGATCCTGGTGTAAAATTTGACGGATAAATTCACTTAATGAAAACGATGGTCTCCGGTCAACCAGTAAAAACCAAAAGCCTTTGAAGCTACGAACTTTTCTATTATACCTACTTGTTTTTTTAAATTAAATAATATTAGTTGTGTCCTCAGCTACGTCTCTATTATAGTTTTACTCCTTCGGTCTATTACTTTTCGTTAATAAAATCTGGAAAATTCTATCACACATTAACAGTGTATAATTATTTATCTGTTGCGCAAGGCGACCAGTCTTTGTCTAGTAATAATGAAATTAAATACTTTAAATGTTTTTCCTGACAAAAATCGTTAGCAACCAATGTTAAGACTTACGTATTTGTAGAAATAACTAGAACAATGGTCAAATAAAATTACATTTATTTGTGTGCGATTTCATATTAAAATCATGAATACTTTATACACTTGAACATAGATGGAATAGAACAATGAAGGTTAACATTTCAATGAACATATTTCCAACATTTTTCCTTAATTCCTATTTTCCTTGTAATTTGTTTATTCTCATTTTAGGGATTGAATGTCAAGTTCGTCGAGAGTTTGGGATTTACTGAGGTCAACGATGCATCACCTGAATAATACATGGGCAACAGTGCGTTTACCCGGGACGTCTGCTTCTGTAACGTACGTCGTACGGGAGCATTGTCTTTTGCCCTCTTCTTAGGAACACCGACCGAACTATATGAAATAAACATGCTCCTCGTAATGTTATTCTCATAACGACTGAATATCATATACCTCTGAACACCCTAAAATTTATTCTTATCATAATTATTAATCAAACATCGAGTGCTCTCTACACATTATTATTTAGTTAATTACTTTCATAATGTTAGAGTGTGTGTGTGTGTGTGTGATTTAGTGACAAAACCTTCACTTAGCTCCCATAGATACAATCAACTGAATTGCTCGCCGGATCGTCTTAATAAGTCGCGATTCCGATCCAACGGTAGATTCTGCGAAGCACTGCACTTGCTAAGGGCAGTCCTAGCACATTCTCTCAGGTTGAGCCGCGTGAGCTCACCTACCAGTCACAGCAGTTGAAATAGCCCCTTTGACTACCAACGAATGTATAGGGAAAAAATTACATCACCAGCTAGCATAATGTTAAAGCTATGATGTCTTAGTAATGTATACATACACACATACATACAGTGTGTTTTTATAATGTTCATAATTCACACGCAACCCATGAGGAAAATGTTTGAAAAATGTATAGTGGATAAATAGCAATTAATAATCAATTAAAGCTTGATCAGGTCTTCTGTTCTTAATGGATTGACACAGTTGAGTTTTGTCACGTACGCTGCTGGCAAATTAACTATCGAAATTAACGCTATCACCCCTTAATGAGAGTATCAATAATAAAAATCACACTGGCCTTAATGCCATTCAGCAATAAATTAAAAACTTATAGCCGCAAACAAATTGATGCCATTAAAGTCATTATGTTTTGACGCGTTTCAGAAACTGACAATTTCATACTAAATGTAACAAATTAATAAAATCGGTAGTAATTACTAACTTTGATTATTAAAACAAACGAAAAACTTAAGAAGGCAAGCATGTGAGGTCTTTTTGACATAATAATTTAAAATTAACATCAAAAGCCATTGAAACGGGTTAATATGGAAAACTTCGAATAAAATTGATGCTGTTGTTTTGTTGCATAAACACTTCAGTGATTAAGGTAGGGCACGTGCCACGCAGCTGCCTGCGCAGGTTGTACTCGAAGCCTACGTGACTTCAGACAGGGCTCGACGGCTACCTACTCAGCCCTAATTGATTGATATTTGAAAATCGTTTTGATGACCGAATTCTCAACTACTTATGATAAAGCGTAGATATGTGTTTCATAATTAGTTCGAAATTTTATTTGTTAATAGCAATTAAATAAACACAGTTGGTATTACAGAAGAGTTTTTTCACTGGTAATTTATGTAAGAACGCGCCATTTGAACCTCATTGACTTCAATTCGATTATTATTTCTTCTGAGGCACTCTTCTTCTTCCTTTCTTATCGGTTAGATATTTTCACTATTATGCAGGTAGAAAAGACAAAAAGGTAGAAAGAACTTCATTCCACAATCACTTTGAGGACCAAAGGAATCCACGAACCGTGCTACGCAAAAATTTGGGATCTACGTAGTAGACACTTGGGGTCAAACTAAAATTATATTTCATGTTTTTAAAATTGAATTAGTAAGAAAATAATTTTCATCATTGCATTCGTGTAATGTTTTTTTAAATTATAATTTTCATCTTTTAATTCACAATTTTAAGTATGGAAGCCACTGTTTATAGAAATGATTTTTCATTACGCGCGATAAAATTCTGTAAAGACAAACTAAGATTAAGTTTCTTTAATAATTGCATTCTGACTAGCAAGAACGCGCTGATTATTATTGAAGCATTATATTAAAGCATTATACATTATGTCGCTTAAACGAAAAACAATAACTTTATTTTCCAGTCATTTCCTTTATGTGTCGAACTTTTCCATTGACTTGCTGTTTATACTCGTAATACTGACAAATTAACCATCGCGTTTATTTTGTTTGAAAGCAATGACACTGCATTTTCAATTAGGTCTATGCTCGTGTCACTACCCTCGATCAAACACAAGGGATAAAGGTAAGAATCTCATATTTGTCAATTCTTTGAAATCGAAAACATAATTTGAATTTTTCGTAAATTTTCATAGCGTTCCTTTGTTCTGCGATGTTAAAATATGACCGATCGGGCCTCGCGGTAATAATGTTCTGCTTTGTTTTGGATATCATTGAATAAAAATTAACTGACGTCAAAGAAGCTAATTAAAGGCCTTCGATAAATAAATAAATTATCGAAAATGTACATATTTTAACTATTGAAATACGAATTTTAAAATTACGTGAATTACGAAAAAATATCAAATTATAAATAAGCACTTAGAGTTTCTTAGATCAGGTCTCAAGATGGTCATTCACGTTCTGGTGCCTATGAGCTCCAGTAGCCACTATAAGCAGTCAGGCCGTCAGCTCATTCACCCGTCTAGGCAATAATAAAAAAGATAAGCTATTTCCATTCCATTCCATTCTGTAATATATATATTGAACGATTTCCTGAAAGTTAAATAGAGCGTAAAATTATAGCAAGTTCAGACTGCCGATGCGAAACGAGCGCATCAGTCATGGCTCGTAAAACTAATCTTTGATGTTTATTTCCTCGCCAGAGTTAAATATCCGGAAATTGAATGTATCGAAATAAACGATTTGTGGATGCGATCGTGCGTCGTTCGCTAAAATGCGTTGAAACATTCTACAGTTAGATCCGTGGTTAGCAGACATATGCAGCAGACAAATTAATTATATTTTCTTGAAGTCTTTTAAATGATAAAATACAACTTTGCCGATGTTCCGTATATTTCATCAGTTTAATTTATGCTTTACTGTATCCCTGGCCCGTTCGAGACGTCATAAATTTATTTCAAACTCGAAGTGATTTACAACGTATGTCCCAAAATCTTAGTTACATATTGCTAATGTTAGATAACATAAATTTATTGATCGATGAATATTATAATTTGAATAAAAAGTTGAAGTATTTCGACATTTGAACTTTGATAGTTTAGTTTATAATCGTTGCATAACAGTAGATAACTGAAGCGAACTGAATTGTATGTAAAATATTTAAATCTATGGATTTGCCGGCCAAATCGTTTCTACATCGGCCATCACGATTGGCGGCGGCCCCAGTGCCACTGGTGTTCCGGGATACCTTTTTTTCTTTCTTTTTCCTACCAATGACCTACCTATAAATACCTATAGTCTGGAGAGGTTATTTCAGGTTTAGCTTAGCGTGTAGCTGAGCACTCGGGGCTCAAACCGGAAGTGTTGCTAACACTGGCCCTAGAAAAGTGGTACTTCGCAGAATGTACCACCGGATTGGAAACTCAACCCACTGAGAAGATCCGGCGAGAAACTCAGTGGGCTGTGTCTATGGGTTAATTTACTCATCGAGCCCTTCGTCGCAAGCGACGGGTTCGGCGAGGACGAGAACCGGTGCTTGAGGTATCTAAAACCACCGGTAATGGATCGGGAGGATCCGTAATGACGTGTTTAGCGCGACGTCGTCCATTCAGTCCACAGGATCGGGTATGCCGGAATACCACCAACCGGTCGCTCTTTTATTTCAATTTACGCACCGCACCATGCATTCCTGGCCTATACGGCATATATGGCTGGCCATATATCTAACTGACGATCACTGGAGCAGACGGAGACCGCGCAACGGAAGATGTAACGTGAGACGCACCCTGGCTAGGTGGTGCGATGACCTCCGAACGGTGGTCGGCAAGAAGTGGATGAGGAGAGCCGTAGACCGGGCTCAGTGGTGTGGATTGGGAGAGGCCTATGTCTAGCAGTGGACCACTGTGGGCTGTTGATGATGTTGATGATGACCACGCATTCTACGCTCTCATAGTCGTTGGTCGCCCTGAACCGGGTCACCGTAGGAGGTTGCCTCCGTTCACAGAGGAGCTGGGCGTAAACCCTCTTACAATCTGACGACGGCGATCGGTGCATAGAGAATAGTACATTGCCTTCCCACTCATAAAAAAAACAATTTAGCTGTTTTTTTATTTTTAAATAAACTACTACTAATTGAATAACAACTTTCTGATGAACTCATCTTTGTTTAATACTTCACTATTAAATTTTATTGCCTTTTGTTTATTTCACTTTTACACTAAACACAATATTGCAAATTACCCGAGCACAACAATAGCGGAGAATTTTAGGTGCGTGAGAGCACACGTAGACACTAACGCGCATGCGCACTTGTACCCAGGGAGAAAAAGTTACACTTTCTTCCCTGTACAGCGGGACGAAAACCGAACTTTCGGCGTCGGTAGGAGAGAATAAAGAACTATGCCTCTCTCGTGTTCCCCCGTTCGAAGTGTCGACATGTAGAAGTGAAACATCGTCTTTCTGGATGCGCAATTACGGTACATCTTAGCCACAAGTCTGCTTGATTTGAGCGACGAAGACACTACACTGCTTCTACCATGCCATGGGTATGCTCCAAAGAGTTCTGGTTTATTACCTTATGGTGCGACTTTATAGTCGGATCATTCAAGTTGATCTACTCTAGATATATAAAAAACAATGTAGAGTTTACGATACCTAATTTATAAAAAAAATCGACTATACCTTCAATTCTGTTTCACTAGCAAGTAAAGTTCCACAAAAAAAAACTAAATTCAATATAACAAACGTAAGAATACACGAACATTTTTTTCTCCAAACTGTGTAAGAACAGTTTTTGTGATCTGAGGTCATTGTACACAAAATTAGATTATAACACTTTAATAAATGCTGGCCACCTTTTTTGTCACTTCAAGGTCCACAGCAAACGTACTATAACGTATAAAACTATTCACCCTGTGATCTATGGTTTTAATATTTATTTACTACAGGTATTTTGTTTCAATTTTTTTGGTGATAGATTTATATGTATTATGTACATGAGTTAAGTATAAAAATAGTAGTGAAATAAAACGACCACGTATAAGAACAAAGCAAAATCAAACACACTGTTATTGTATTTATTACCTATAAACCAGTGATTCTCGACCTTTTTTTGTTGCGGCACATATTTAACGATTTCAAAATTTGGCGGCACACAAAAAAAAAGATAAAAATTATTTACTTACTACAACATACTGCATAAATAGTTTATCAAAAAATTTTAATATACGAAATAAACTAAAATATACTTTTTTTTTTTTTGTGGATTTAAATATATTTTCATGTTTAAAATATTTTTCTTTCAAAATGATATAACTTAATAATATTAACATTATTATATATTCGCAAAATTTGGCGGCACACTTTTGAAATTTGGCGGCACACAAAAGTGCCGCGGAACAGTGGTTGAGAATCACTGCTATAAACAATTAATGGTAAATGTTATATCATAATGAAACAACACTGTGCCACCCATAAATATTTTTTTCAGCGACTGCTCGGAAGAGATTTCTTTTAGAAATAAGGACAACATTAAAAAAAAACAGCCCTCTGATTTTTTATTGTTGGCTCTTGTTGGGTGGTATTATATTTTGAAAATCTATTTATAACTTAACATAACATTACATGACATCGGTACACGGAACATTATTTATGGCTTTATATTTGTTTCAGTTCAAAATGTGCAACAAATTATAAGTTACCATAGTGAATACTGCCTCATAAAAAAATTAAATACATTTCAAGTCAGAGTTGATGTTTTCATTAAAAAAAATTTATTGCGTAGATGGATGGACGAGCTCACAGCCCACGAAAATGCCGCCACCTACCTTGAGATATGAGTCTTAGTATAGTTACAACGGCTGCCCCGCCCATCAAACCGAAACGCATTACTGCTTCACGGCAGAAATAGGTAGAGTGGCGGTACCTACCCGTGCGGACTCACACGAAGTCCTACCACCAGTAATTACGCAAACTATAATTTTGCTGGTTTGATTTTATTACACGATGTTATTCCTTCACCGTGGAAGTCAATCGTGAACATTTGTTAAGTACATCTCTCATTAGAAAAAAATATGTTCAGTTTTCGGGATCTAGGTGCGCTTTGCCTTATGTGTTATCGGTACAAATGATACATGACTTGGCTTTTTTTATTGTGTCAAAGCCATACAACACAACAACATACCTCCAGTTCACGTTCGTATTTGTATATGAAAGCGCCTTACATTTTCTGCCTCAATTGAGATTATCATTGCTATTATAACAGTGCAGGCAATTTCGATAAGACAACAAAGGAACAGCTTGCTGGTTTAATGAACATGAAAGTTTAATGACCATATCTAGTTGTTAGAAATAAATGAAATAATTAAATTAAATTTAGTGTTATGCTATGTGCCCTTTCGTGTTGGTCTTACAACCCATTTTTTTCCGCAAAGAAATGATGCGCTACGTCTCAAAAGTTAGCGTGCGTTTTCATTATTAGATACGATACAAAATAAACTTTGATGTCAATGCCGACTTGATACACACTTTATGTATGCTCTAGTAAAATAATAACAATTTTTTTTCCTCATTTTTTATATATTTCACTACTAGTTCTTATAACTTAGGACGTGAAGGTAGCAAGTTAAAATTTGTTGATTATTATTCGTTACTTTTACTTACTTAAAAAAAATAACGGTGCAGCAAGACGAATGTTCACGTAATAACTAATTAAATATAATATTCAATTAGTTATTTTGTTTCATGTATGTATAACAATGTATTTATGTAATATAGTTTTACGTTATTATTATCGAAAGTATGATGTAATACAGCAGTGCGACGTATAAAATAATAAATAATGATGTGTTTTAAACAAAGGGCATCAGTGTCTTGCATGCATGTTGGCTCATCCTTAATATTCAGATAATGTCTCGAAGGTATTTTAGGCGATGAGTGCCTTTGAGTGTATTTTTAAACTACTAAACAAATTATGATATAAATTAAAATAAAACTCGGACAGGCACGCACTTGTGACTGAAGAGGTAAAAATATAATATTTTAAATACGTCATTAATATTTTCATACAGTTGATCACGACGAGCTCTTTTAATATTTATAAAAATACTAGCATTTGCCCGCGACTTCGTCCGCGTGGAATAGTTACTTTGGCATAACGCTAAATTTTACCCGCGACTTCATTTACAGTACTCAGGATTGAAAATTCATTACTGAACCGGTTGATGGCGTTGAAGAAGCTAGATTTTGAGATTTTTTGACAAACAATTTTTTAATTTTTCGTAAAAAATATTTTTTTTTTATTAATAAAAAGTATCCTATGCTACTTCTAATACCTCCAAGAATATGTGTACCAAGTTTCATGATGATCGGTTGAGTAGTTTTCGTGTGAAAGCGTAACAAACAAACTTACATTCACATTTATTTCTAAAGCGTAATACGCCTTTTGTATAATCGTATCAAGCAACTATGCCGATGATCCAATACTGCATGCCAGAATCGATTTATTTTTTTATGCATCGACCTCGTTTCCATGAACTCTTTTTTTCTCCTGTACCTGATATAGCCTTGAGAGGCTCTCAAGGCTATATCAGTATTACCCTGGCGTGTATGTGAGCTCTCGGGGCACAAACCGGAGGTGTTGCTAACACTGGCCCTAGCAAGAGCCGTCCTTCGCAGAATCTACCACAGGATCGGAAACGCGACCCACTGAGAAGATCCCACGAGAAACTCAGTGGGCTGTGCCTATAGGTTAATTTAATAACGGTGACCAGTGCTTGAGGTACCTAAAAGTACCGTTAATGGATCGGGAGGATCCGTAATGACGTGCTTAGGACGACGTCAACTGTTTACCATTCGGTCCACAGGACCGGGTATGTAGCATGAACTCATTCCGAGATGAAGGAACATAATAACATCGTGTAATAAAAAATCCACTCCGCAAATTTTGCTTTGCGCAACTATTGATTTTAATCTCCTGCTTCTCTGTTAGGCCAATGGGCTTCGTTAACGACTTAAGACGAATGGATCCAGTCGGGGTGTTCATAGACAGAAACAAAATAAAAACTTAGAACTGCGTTTGACACAGACGGCTTCAGTGGTAATAACCTCCACGTATATTAAGTAGTCAAAGAGTCTTTTCAACAAATGAGTGTATTTTTTATTGCGCGTTAGTCATTACTAAGCGCAAACAGTTGTCGCTTAAAAATAAAACTTATGTAACTTATCAACAGTGTCATGTCAAATCTCATTTAATATAAAATTATTGGCTTATCACACGACGGCAATCACTCTGCGAATTCAATAGGTGTGTTTATTTGGATTGGGTAATCTTACCCACAGTCTTTGTTTCTTTAACTCGAGTAAACTACCTAAGGGTGGGCCAAAACACTCAGTAAAAAAATAAAAAATTAACGCGAAGTTCGCACACAAAATTTATTCCGAATACATATTAAGACTTTTATCGCATCTTAAATTACCACTTTCCGTCGTTCATACAAGACACATGCAAAGTAACTACTTCGCATATGTATAATAGTGGCCTACTTTATGAGGTAAAACAGTAATATTATGGAATAGAACACAAAATCACGGAGCACGGTCTAGGGATGGTACTCATAACGAAACTATATATTGCAGACTAGTAAAAACGCATTATAAATAATCGACCGAACTTTCGTGCCCCCAAATACGACCATTACAAAACCATGCATAGACAAATTCCAAAGAACTTGGACTGTTTCAGAATACACACTGACTACAAACCTGTTTGTAGGTATCACAGCGGTCGTGCAATGTGGTCACGTGATTCCATTGACGTCAATACTGACCTCTGCCAACGCCGGCATCGGCTGCCTCTTGCCCGCTTATCTGACTCGAACCAACCAACGCGGCAACGTTCACAATTACACATACGACGCGGCGCGTGTTGAATGCCTTCATTCAGAACGATTAATAACTTAAGCACATTAGTAATGAAAAACAGTTTAAAAATAGTTTTTTTTTTGTATTTAAACCTAAAATAAGAATGTCCTTGCTTGCTATAAAGGAGCGAATACTTTTTGTTTGTCGCAAATTTAATGTGAATAGGCTGATTAGACAAATTATGAAATACAGCAAATTATCTCATCAATAGCCACGACGTTTTTACGGTACCTACAACAACTACGGTATTTACAACATGCTTTTACATAATATAGAACATGCTATTATTTCAAGTACGAAAATTCAATACTTTTGCAGAACAAGTACACAACACTTCCTTGGGATTATCAAAAATGATTTATAAGTTATCGTCAACATATGCCAATTAAAAAAATTCGCAAGTCATAGACAAAATTAAAACTCCTTTAATGGCTCAACCTGACAATTGTTTACATGAGCCTAACGCGAGATTAAAGTTTAAAAGTAGTTTTAGTAAATTGTTAACATGACGTGTTCCTGTGATTTCTTATTAACTACAATAGGAAAGGGCCAAAAAGCTACTTGCACCGCAGCATCGTCTATCTCGAAACATGATACCCACAAGTTCTATTAAGATTTGAATACTTCACAAATTCATTATAACGTTTCCTCTCAGTGTTACCACAACGCTATGTAATGTCCTTTTTCATAAAGAGGTCTGAATTACGCCTGAGCAGTAGATAACGTCTTGACTGTGCTCTCATTCTTGGCTTTACTAATGTCTATGACCGATATTAACCATTTGGGATAAGTTCTTTCGTTGGCTCTTCGACAATATCGAAAAATTTGAGAACGGCAAATTCGAATATAATTTATTGGGACGATTAATCTAGAAAATAATACAAATATTACAAACGGTTCACAATCAAATTTTGAAATCGTCGTGGCCTAAAGGATAAGACGTCCGGTGCATTCGTATCGAGCGATGCACCGGTGTTCGAATCTCGCTGGCGGGTACCAATTTTTCTAATGAAATACGTACTCAACAAATGTTCACGATTGACTTCCACGGTGAAGGAATAACATCGTGCAGTAAAAATCAAACCCGCAAAATTATAATATGCGTAATTACTGGTGGTAGGACCTCTTGTGAGTCCGCACGGGTAGGTACCACCGCCCCGCCTATTTCTGCCGTGAAGCAGTAATGCGTTTCGGTTTGAAGGGTGGGGCAGCCGTTGTGACTATACTGAGACCTTAGAACTATATCTCAAGGTGTGTGGCGCATTTACGTTGTAGATGTCTATGGGCTCCAGTAACCACTTAACACCAGGTGGGCTGTGAGCTCGTCCACACATCTAAGCAATAAAAAAAATTAAAAAAAATCAAGTCACGTTAAATTGTACGTTAAATTGTAACTAGAGTAGAAATATTTCGGTCCGTTTCGTTGACTGCGAGAAGAGAAATAAAATCCTAACAACAATTTCGACACCTTGTTAAATGATAATGAAGAGAATATTTCCAAATTCTAATCGAGGACTTAGAACGATAAACAATCAGAAATATTGTAATTTATTCCCGGGACACGTTTTCTCGGCGAGTGACTTCACTTCAGACCGTATTCACTTTCACAACATGGTAAAAGCCACGTGATCTATCGTAAGGAAAAGGTCGGATGGCAAACAAAAGAATAGGAAAATAAAAGTTAACACTTAAGTTGCGTATTTGCGATGCACCCCGCATTCAATGTTTTGTGTTTCTTTTTTGTTCTACCCACTTATATTGAAAAATGACCAGTATTTTGTTTTATCGCTTCGATGGGTGGATCAGCTCACGGCCCACCTGGAGTTGTTACCGGAGCCCAGACATCTACAATGTAAATGCCACCACCCAATTTGAGACGAGTTCTAAGTCTCCGTTTTTACAGTACAACGGATGCCCCACTCTTCAAACCGAGTTTTACTGATTACTGCTTACGGATTACTGCTTCACGGCAGAAATAGGCAGTGTGGTGGTACCTACCCGTGCGGACTCACAAGACGTTCTACCACCAGTAAAACTTGAAACCTCTTTGTATTAAAATAACTGAACATGTTTTGGAAAAAAAGCCAAATAAAACATTAGGGTGAAACTGCGAGATTTTTTTTATATTTCAGTCTACCGCAACCCACCGCTAAGCTTGTATGTATTATGTTGTATACTTCAAGAAACACATAATTCAAGCCTAATACACTCAGCTCGAAACATTATATATTATTTCAAATCGAAGCCAAGTATAGATTTCAAGTATAGTCAGGAATTAGTTTATTTATAAATCGTAGACATTATTCAAAATATGTCTTTCATTCTATTCGCCGAATTATAGCAGTCTGATATATTTCTTAAGTATTATAATTATACCTAATTTATTTTTTGTTTACAGATCACATTTTTTTTATTCCGCATTCAAAAAAGTGTAATAGAAGCAGTCTTAGTTAATTGTAAAGTTAATGTCGATATTTCTGATCGCACAGTTACAAGTTAATCATTTATCATTTACTATATTTGGGCGAAATATCTTTTAAAGTGAGTCGATATCCCAAAAATTAAAATCGTGACATTTCGTGTTGCCCTTTTTTTCTTCCAACAGACTAAATTTTATATTTCCCCCTTACATAGCATAAACAAGCAAATGAAATTGTATAACAAATGTTGTAGTTTAAAAAACATCACCGCCTGAAATACCAATGCTAACATTCAATGTATGTTTAAACTATAGTGTTTGGTATCTATTTTAATGATTTTTTTAATGATGCAGTAGAATTTGTTTCGTTAAATAATTTATTTTATTTAACACCATTTGGTTATTCGACAGTTTTTAGAGATTTTTCTCGGACACCATTTAAAATAACATACCAATAGCTACATCACAACTGAGACAAAGAAATATACATATATACGTTTGGAAAACATTACCATCAGCCACTGAGTTTCTAGCCGGATCTTCTCAGTGGGTCGCGATTCGGATCCGGTAAGATTTTGCGAAGGACTACACTTGCTACGGCTAGTGTTAGCAAATTCTCTCAGGTTGAGCCTGTGAGCTCACCCATGGAATAGAATTATCTATTCCTATCTAACCCACCCGTCCGGGCGTAGCTGGAATACGAGTAGCCCCTAAGCTACCGGCGTATAGGTAGGGAATAAAAAAAAATCACCATCCTTCAGCAGTCGGGAAAATAAAGGATCGATTTTTGTATTTTTCATTTTATATTTGTCTAAACCTTTCTTTGGTTTTATTTTTGTAACTTATATAATATATAATGTATATCTTAGAACGGCGGAAAAGATGTAGTTTCGTTTCGTAATGAAGAAAAAATAAAATATAGGCGAAGTAGACATAAATCTGTTAGTTTAGTCTCCGTTTTTGTTTATGTGCATGACTTAATTTCTTCTACAACTAAAAAAAAAGTTATGAATCTTACATTATTCAATGTAAGATTTGTTGAGGTTTGGGCGATTTTTACAAAAACAACTAATTAAATTGCAGCTTTCTATGAAAACACGTAATGCCTCGTGTTGTACCACTAAATAACTGTAAAAATTAAATATCCTGTCCTGTCAAACAAGATAGACTCCTACATATATAATATTAAGTAGGGATACTTTCACGTGATAAGTTCAAGGTAATAAATAGAATTTTCCAAAATATTACATAATACAGCATTTAAACTATTATTCGAGAAAGAAAAAGAATTGGTTACATTTACAATATTCAAGTAGGCATCATCATGAATCTTTTATGATACATGAAGGTACTTGTGTGCAACCTGTTCGCTCCAAAAATAGTTAAAGCAACCATCAATGATTTTCTTGAATAGTCATAAAATTGATATTTCGTTTGAAATGAAAAACAATTAATACAAGGATGTATTTTGACGTTTAAAATGAATTTACTTCTAATAATTATCAATAACTTCGAACCTTCTGATATTTTTAATTAATCTATCTATACACCCCTATTTTTTAATTAGTACAAAAAATTTAACTGGGCTCTAAGTATCTTTAACTAATCATATTTGTGTAGTTAAAAAATAAAAAACACTAAGTCTCAAAACTGTCCACAAAAATACGTAATAACTGGTAAATGCTAAATAATTATAAAAAAAAACAATCAATGACCGATAGTAGGTACGTGCGGCGGGGTTTGGGTACCTACGGGGCGCTGCTCCATTGATAAATTCCTGGAAACTCAAGTCGAAGCCCACCAACCACCCCTTGTCCCTCTGCGCCCGCGCCGCGCCCCGACGCAAGAACGACAAAAAACAGTGCTAAATTGTTATCGGAAGTGTGCGCATGCATTTTTTCGTTGCAACAGTTGTTTGTTTAAGTTTTCCCTGACGCGATGGCTTATCAGTTCACATCACGGGAGTATGTAGCTATGCTTCGTGCGTACTTTTTGAGTGGAGAAAACGCGAGTGCAGCTGTACGTATGTACAGGGAAGACACCCGAACGCTCGACAGCCAAATGTGCGAACCGTGGTAAATGCTTACCAGCGTTTACTAGATCACGGTTCATTCCACGCACGGTCACCTACGTACGTCAAGAACGAGGAAGACCGGCGTTGTCACAAAATCTGTACGACGATGTACTAGCGTATTTTGAAGAGGATCCCCGGCGCAGTCCAAATGACGCTGACCGACGATTTAACATCAGCCAGTCCTGTGCCTGGAAGATTATTAATAAGGCTGGATTACATCCATATCACTACAGGAAATCTCAAGAATTAACGCCCATGGACTTCTTTTTGTGGAGTGAAATTAAGAGACGTGTGCACAGAAGCGAGCGAATTAGGCTCGAACGATTAAAACAGCGCATATTGGACGCTATTCACGAAGTGAAAAGACAGAGAAGCGTACTTCTCTCGTTAAAAACAATTTAAATAAACGAGCCTGTCTGTGTATTAACAATAGTGGCGGACATTTCGAAGGACAATTGAAATACTTGTAAGTTTAGTAAATAATACCTATGTAAATAATTATTGTAAATAGCACCTGATTCTAACTTCATAAATATGCCAAAATTTCTCTTTTCTTTTAGTACAGAATACCTTATTTTATTGTAATATTTGTTTATTGTTTTCTAATCACATACGTATTTAATTAATTGTAAAAAGGTAATTTTGCCGGTCCTAAGCCCGGATGAATATGACGGAGAGGTTAGAATTTAGAAAATTAAATAAAGTAGGTAACTGCATCACATGTTCTTTTGTTTCATTTTATTGTCTAAGGCCATCTACGTCACAAGTGCGACAGTACGAATGCGAATGAGTAGGACGGAATACCATCAATGAAGTTCAATGAACTAATGAATGGATTGTAAAGTAATATGTCCATGATTTCAGTGAGATTTTTTACAATAAACAAATGATAATAACTTTGCTATTTAAAGGTATTATGAGATTTTTCCGTCACATATATGATAATAATGTCTTCCCTAATATGCCCTTAAAATTTTTGTACTAGTTATAAAATAATGGTGTATATATAAAAATGAATTGCTGTTCGTTATTCTCGCTCAAACTCGAGAACGGCTGGACCGATTTGGCTAATTTTGGTCTTGAATTATTTCAATCAAAATAACAATTTTGCTTTCCCTTTGATGTGTCCCCCGTCGGACGGATTCCTTTTGTTTGTTTTAAGTTTATTTTATACAAAAGTTTGGGTGTTTTATTTATCTATTGAGACACTACGAAGTCTGCCGGGTCAGCTAGTTTTGTAATCAAAATAAATATGTATTATATTCAGTACAAAATAACCTGACATTAAGAATTCTACGGGATCAATAAACTACGGGGGCGCCCGGTCATTTGAGCACCAGGCATCCAACGTTGTCATCTCACAGGTCAAACAAATCTGACGTTTCATAACTTATGTATGCTTGTCTGGACCCACAGCGATGTATATTTTATCAGATACGTCATCGAAGGTAAGTGAATGACATCAAATACCTTCTATACAAGTACTTTTGTTCGCTCACCTTTCTTAAGTGATTCCCATTAAATAATCCAGACATAGTACATTGAAAATGAAGTTGACAAAATTAAGTGAAAATCCACAAAATATTTTGTTTGATAAATAGGTGTCCCACGCGTTTCATATTGGTTATTGGTAAAATTTAAGGTCTGCGAAAACATTTGATATGACATATATCAAAACTGCCACAAAATCAAAATTTGGCTTTGTCGTTTTTCTTTCTGTTTGGATGATGGTTTTTTCTTTCTTTCAGTTCTTTTTTTTAATTTTACCTATGATTAGGTACATAATCTAAAAGTATTTTTTTTTATTGCTTAGATCCGTTGGACGAGCTCACGGCCTAAGTACCTGGTTTTAAGCGGTTACCGGAGCCCATAGACATCTACAACGTAAATGCCGCCACCCATCTTGAGATAAGAGTTCTAAGGTCACAGTATAGTTACAACGGCTGCCCCACCCTTCAAACCGAAATGCATTACTACTTCACGGCAGAAATAGGCAGGGTGATGGTACCTACCCAAAAAGGGGGCACGGAGCGGGCCTCGGGGCAAACCCCACTGCACGGGCAGCAGCTCCCTGCCACACAGGGCAGGGGTGGAATATATGCAAGACGGGATAAGGGGGGGCTGTTCGTAGCGTGCTCAGCACACTCGCATCGACAAAAATATAAAAATATATACATATATATAATACGATGGGCTTGATATTACGACGCACCCCTGCGCCGGCTGCTGTCCTCTGCTTCTTTTTTTTTTTTCGCTTTCTACTTCAACTACAGACTAACTAAAGCTAACTACACTAATATTTACAAAAGCAGATAGACAACAGTCAGCAAATGTTCCGGGGCCCGCCACCGGACCCAGGCCGCGGCACTAGTTAGGCGCTCACCCGCTCAGGGCTCCCCAGAAGGGGAAGACCGTCGCGAGGATGAACCGAATAAAATAACACTCTCCTGACGGGGGAGTGGTCCACCCACGGGGGTGGTTGAAATGGGTCCCCATAGGGGGCAGCCCAACAATGTGGGGGGAAAATGACGAGTGTGGACAACTCAGTCCCATGGAGGCACTCATTATGAGCACTCCCATATCACTCCGATTAAGCCGACTATCTTACCATAGCCGGGGGTTCCAGTAGCTCCCTTGGTAGCGCCCGACCATCAGGTGGCCTAGCGTGCAAGGTAGCTAAATTGTAGATATGCTCGTGGGGTTCACCGTCAGCCCGCTCGTAAAGATTACGAGCTAGCCTTCGGATGAACTCCTCGAGCGACTCCACATCCAGATCCCGGGCGATTACGTCATTTCTGACGTAACGCCCTGACCCAACTATCGTGCGAAGAGCCAGATTCTGCTGGGCCTGTAACTTCACCCACGTGACCTGCGGGATGAGGTGATACCAGGCCGCAGCTGCGTACGTGATACGGGAACGAACATACGTCTTGTAAATGCCGAGCCTAGTCCTGATCGGCAACCTGGAGGCCAACACCGGCCGGAGGAGAGCCTTCGCACAGCGAGCAGCCGCCCGCGCCGATTGTGCGTGGGCGGTCATTCTCAAACTCCGGTCGATATTGACCCCCAGGTAGCGGATGCTGGGCCTAAACTCGACATTGACGCCACGAAGACTGAGCTGTCCTGGGATGACTGTTGTGCGGACCGGACCAAGAGAATAGTCTTCCCCACGTTGACCGCGACCCTCCATCGGTCCAGCTACTGGGGCAGTAGGTCCAATAGCCTCTGCATCCTCGAAGTGGCCGCAGAGGGGAAGTTTGAGGACGCGAAGTGGGCGCTGTCGTCGGCAAATAGCGCCAACTTCACGTCGGCTTCCCACTCTCGGAGGTTGCCCTCGAGAGTGGGGATGTCGTTAGTATAGAGAGCGTAGAACGGCACCTATCCGTGCGGACTGACAAGAATTCCTACCACCAGTAAATCCGAGAAAGTACTTAGAGGGTAAATAGCATTCAAATTCCAATGCTATTTCAAATTCAATAATAGACTAAATTAAATAAGGCTTAAAAGGGGAATGAAAAGAGCATTTAATTGTAGGTAACTTGTCGATGAAAACTCTCTCAATTAATCACAATCTTCTAAAGATTTAATATTAACTTTATTTGATAAAAGACTCACAACTGGTATTATTACTTTCTCTGAATTATCTATTATAAAATACAGTGAAACATTAGTTAAGTCAGATATTTTAAAAAATTGAAATTTTAGAGAATTTTTAAAAAGTCAAATAAGAAAAACAAGCTATCAACGAACTTAGCAATTCTAATATACTTACTCCATAGTAATATATGTACAACGAAAATAATTTTAATGTGCAATTATTCAGTCACGTGCAATTCAACAAATAGAACATCCAGAACGGTATTGTCGTGTGGGTATCGCGGGTATCGAAAAACGTGAAAGACGCCGCATGCGCCCGGTCGTTCCCGGTCACTCACCGACCATGCGCACGATCTTTCCAGAATGTATTCAAAATTCAAAGACAGCGTGACGAACAGAATACATCAATATTAATAGACCCTTTCCAACAGACTACTTAGATATACTACTATAAAATTTAATCATTCTACTTGAGTTACTGACTGGTTTTAAAAGTTTAATTTAAACATCATTCTTCGGTATTCATTTGAAATGTAGACTATTGGTTAAAATATCCGATAATTACTTTCAGTAGTGCGACTGTCTGGTATACCGAGGTTTAATGGAGACGTAACAATTTGTACAATCAAATACATGACTTAGTCCGGGCTTTGGGCCCGGGTTGTCCAGAGGCCCAAATCGCGCCCCCGTAACAAGACACAAGGACCCCACAAAATACGTGACTAACGCGTGTTCATGGACCAATTCGACGATATAGTAATAATCATCAGTCTACACACAATCTAGACATAGGCTATAGACTGGTGGTAGGACCTCTTGTGAGTCCGCACGGGTAGGTACCACCACCCTGGCTATTTCTGCCGTGAAGCAGTAATGTGTTTCGGTTTGAAGGGTGGGGCAGCCGTCGTAACTATGCTGAGACCTTAGAACTTATATCTCAAGGTGGGTGGCGCATTTACGTCGTAGATGTCTATGGGCTCCGGTAACCACTTAACACCAGGTGGGCTGTGAGCTCGTCCACCCATATAAGCAATAAAAAAAAAGGGTTCTCGCAACACTTTAATTAAAAAAAATTAAAATCGTATTGTTAAAATTCAAACAGCAATTAAAAGTGGACGTGCATGGGATTTTTTTAAACCCCCAGGACTAAGACGGCAATCTTGTTTGTTTCTGCCACGAAGTATTTACACAATCCGCTTTAATGCAAGCAATTAAAATCTTCGACTTTTATCTCAAAGTGGGTGATGGTATTAATATTGTTATATCTATGAGCTCCTGTAGTCATTTAACCCTAAGGTCCGTGTCTCTGGTCCTCCTTTGGAATAAATAAAATGCCAAAATAATTTTCTTTGATGAATTCTCATAGTCGCGTTATCCAACGTGCGTACGTGTTGTGTCATTGTCCTTTTCCAAGGATGATAAAATAGAATTTGGTTTCATTTATACATTAGTCCGTATAGATGATTGTCAGTTCTGCGTAGAATATCATCTTCTTCGGAAACGTTACCCTTTCTTAATTAGGAACAAAACACTTTTAAGTATTATACAATTATGCTATGTCTAAAGCTTTGTCCAGGCAATGCGCTTCCAGGTCTTTGGTTCTAAGACCTGGAAGCGCATTGCCTGGAGGGCGGTCGTCGGAAGCATGGGCGACCTAACAGGTCCTACTGCAATTACAGCGTCAGCGCAACCACGACCACTCTGACAAGAGTGTCCGACTGAGAAGAAGAAGAAAACTTTGTTCTTTTCTGCAAAGCAATCGGCGTTAATAAATAGCAATTTGTCATTTCAGTGCCTCTAATCTCATCAGTATTTAAATAAGGATATAAATCGAATCGTTTGCATTAAATGAAAAAAAAGGTAGGTACATTTATGTTGTGTACGATTGTCTGTAATGGGATTCCCATATTTGAATAGAAAAAAAAACGCGCTCATTCGTTAAACAAACCGTCTTAAATCACAGAAGTTGACGAACTTTTAAACATGCAACTAGACACGCAATCTCAATTATTAACAGTTTTATGTCTCTACTGTTAGTTCTTATAAAGAGTATCAATCTACGTGAAAACTACTTGTATTTTACAAGGTAACACTAATTGAGCTAGCTAGCTTCATTTACCAACTGGCTATTGGACCACAAAAGCACCAATAATTAAAGATAATATTGACGAGGTTGAGATTTCGATTGTATTTTGGTTACTGCTATTTTGTTTTTCAAACCAGAATTCTGGTGCTGCTGTCCGCCTCAAAGTACACCGCAATACATTTTCTCTGTTCAGTAATATACAAAAAAATTTGAGGACCAGATTTAAAGAAAATATTATTTTTATAAATAAACATTACAATGTGGGAAATCCCAAGTTTCCACAAATATTTAAACAATCGTGCGTCAAAAGGGTACTCGAATACAATACGCTTAAAATAAGGACATAGCTAACTAATATTTACAAATAAAAGAGCTTTGTGTGGAAATACATAATAAGTATTTACTTTTGTTTGAAACACGAACCTAGTCCCAATTGTACGTTCTGGTAATATTTTAAGTTTACGTGAAGCTACATATTTATACGAATCGAGTGATTATGGCCTTACGTAAATACATCACAATTCTTTTTTTTTCTCTAATTTGAATCTTCAATCTCTAAATTGTTAGGAAATTCATAATGTACAAGAAAAAGTAAACTTACTAAAGATCCTACTAGTACCTACATAAACTACAGAAAAATCCAGGACAAGAGTGGCAGTGTTAATAAATATGTGATTTATTTAATAAGCCGCCATGATGTTTAATGTATTTAATCTTTTGAAGATCATTTTGACCTATTCAAATTCATTATTATGATTTTCAAACTATTTCCAAATATAATCAAAAACAGAAATGACTGTAACCATAAGCGATATGGCCTTTATTGGCGTAATAAGAAGTTTATAATTAACTTAATCTCTGGACATTTCTCTGCGGGTAGATGCAAATCAATTTTAAATCACAAAATTGTATTTTTTATGTGGCCAAGAAACAAATATACCTTATTCAACCTTTACTTAATCCGTAGATCTGAATATGCGTGGTGTTAAGTGGTTACTGGAGCCCATAGACATCTACAACGTAAATGCGCCACCCACCTTGAGATACAAGTTCTAAGGTCTCAGTATAGTTACAACGGCTGCCCCACCCTTGAAACCGAAACGCATTACTGCTTCACGACAGATATAGGCAGGGCGGTAGTACCTGCCCGTCCGGACTCACAAGAGATCCTACCACCAGTAAAATGTAACACCAGTAATATAATAACATTAATATTGTATTTTACGCTTCACGATTGACGTGAAGCGACGTACACCAGCTGCCTTCGAATTTGATTTAACGTTTATGAAATACGAATTCAATAAGAGTGAATGCACGAAAACAGAATGTTTCATATACACGTTTATCACATCAAAATAAATAAAAAAAACAGACAAAGTAAGTTTATAAACACGTTAAAGTTCATAATATTTATTTCTAAACCCTTACCTTGTTTTTTGCTCTATTAAGTTCTTTCTTGTGCTTTTCTTTTCGTATAACTTTGATGGAATTGCGAAACTGAAAAAAAAAACACCTAATTATAAAATTTTATTTCGCACTAAAAGGAAAACCTTATAACACACTTTTGTTAGCTTGATACGTATGTTGTTTCTTTGTATGTAAGAGAATATTTGAACGTCATTTCCACAGACTTCAAGACTTAACTTGAAAATTAGCACACGCATCAAGGACTGATGACCTTCGCTAGAAGTAATAGTGTTCTGTGCTGATGACAATACAATAATTCTATAACTTCGTTCTAATACGCTGACCAGTATCAACCGGATAAAAAAGACGAAATTAATTAATGGTTTGCTATTGAAGGGTGTTTTTTTGTTGTTTTTAGGCTACATATATTTTTTTTGGTTGACAACTGTTTGGATAATGAATGAATACATAGCAAAAATTTTAAAAGGTTACAGAACCGATGTTCTTTCTTTATATCAGCTATGTTATATTAGAACGCATAGCAGTGTAACTTTTGTGCACGCGCTAGGATTTAAAAATCCTTTGTCCAAATCCATAGTACTTATATGTGACCGAACTATTTCAAAGGCTCAACTTACCGCACAGTTGAAACAACTAAACAGTGAGACACGCGTCCCTTCTTCGCCGACTGACCTCGAGATTTCGTGGACCTCACACACGCTGCAGTTAACTGGAATCTGAAACTAACAACTTTACTATCATATCTGAGGCCAGAAGATCTTATATTATAAATAAGTAGTATGGCTTTATTGGTATTAGAAGATATAGTTCCAGGAATCCAGCCTAGCCTCGTGTTAACATTAAATATCCGTTGTAGTAATATTCTCGCTTTACTGTATAAAATCTAGTTGATACAAAATTTAGATCACCCTCTAATTACTAGCTTGAATCTGTTATTAAAACAAAACATAAATCGGATTAAAAATATCGATATCTATGTTTTCCTCAAGAGTATTTTAATCAAAGATTGAACACGTTTTTTTGTCAAAAAGTATCGGTTATAGCGCTTTGAATTTTCGCATCTGTGTGACGCATATTGCATATGGTAGACGTCATGGCCTAAAGGACGAGGTGTCGTATGCTATATCGAACGATGCGATGCGGGAGTTAAACCCAATATACATTAATTCTAAAAAAATATGAGATTTTTCCACGATGCGAAAATAACATTGAATAATAAAACATAAAGCTGCCAAAATTTATGAACTCTGGTATTACGTCAAAAGGTTGTATTATGAGATTAGTAAGACCTATTCTACCTACCTTCTATTCTATCTTATTACTATACGCATACCCTAAATCTGTCTGTCTGTACAAGGTGCATTATATAACTTTAATTATAACCACTGAGATGTCAAGTCCTATGCGCAATAAAATAGGTATCGGGATCCACGACCATCTTCCGATACGGAGACCCTATGATTTCGCCTAGATCGGAGGTCTCTCCAAACTTGTGACAAGGATCATTGGACTTATTGCAGAGACTCAATTCGCGGTAACCCAAGAGCACGCAATGTAGTTGATATTTGATTTGGATCGACTGCCTCATTCACGTCGACATATCCCTTGCCTCTAATTGCAAAGCGGCCAGTCAACTTGTGGTTGGCGGTATTAGTATTCTGGCGGTACCGAAATGACATCCGTAAATAGAATACGGTATAGGTAATACCTTCTACAACGTAAAGTTCATTGACGTACCTATATCTAATTTAACAGCAAAATCTAATTATTTACCAAGTATAATGGGATTTCATCGTTCTTGTATGTTTACAATTAAGTTATAAAAGTTATATAAAATTTATACGTATAAATAATTTTGGGGATTCGTTTTGTACATACAAAAATATTTCCCCTGTTTAGTCCCTCAATAAGCAACGAGTATTTTGATACCATTACGATCCATATCTAGTTTCGATTAGAGCTGCAGTTGTCCTTTTCGTGCACTGTTCGGTTGGTTAGAAAATTGAAAGAGACAGCAACAGATATTTTTAAAGCTATTCCTCAAAAATTTCAGCATAATTGTGCTTCCTCAATTCGCATCATTTCGTTAAACACTAAACATGCAGCAAAATGCTTCTAACACATTAAACTAGGTTTGTTACTTGCATATCGTTACAATTTTATAGCCTTGATAATAAAATAACGCGTTGTGGCGCCCAAGCTGCATGTTTCGAAAAAACTACGACCTTGTTATGTAGCTATAAAATTTTCGTTAATTGTTATTATTATTGTTGCGTTGTTGTGTATAGGTAGGTATATGAATATCGAACTTCCACACATACCTACATAACATTTGTCTTGCCTCTGATCAAAACTGCTCTTATTTGATGGCGATAATAGCTTAGTTTGATTCTAAACTGTGATAATAGTGCGATGTTTTGTGAAGTTGAATGTACTGGTGCATGGCGTCGCGACCTTGTCGATGCACAAGTGGCAACGCGCGCCGCAGTCATCCGGCGCGATTACGTCGTCTGGCCGGTTCTGGCTCGTCACCCGCACCGTATCGCAGTTACCATACTCACATTCGCATTAGGCGCCGCTCCGTCACTCGTGTAAACAGCAGAGTAGCTCTCCGGCGGGAAGCTGAATTGCAACGAAGACATCCCTGTCGTTTTACGACGCACATACACTAACAAGAAATCACCGTCACAATATTTTGCTAAGAAATGTACATTCACGATCGGTTCGCCGATGCATTCTCCTGTACTAACACCACGAAGACACAAGCGCGAACGGGCAGACCGGGACACGTGAACTCACTGAAACGAGGCGCGCCGGCGCCCTCACAAACGCGGATTATCAAGTTTTATGACGTTAATGAGTAATGCAAACTTCCCATACATACAAATTGATATTGGTCGCCGTGTGCGCCGATTGTGCGCTATCGACAGTATACGTTATCGCGAAACCGGCCTCCTTGCGACTGGTCCAACGAGTCGTGTATTTGTTGTCAGTTTAACACTGGGGACTGTGGGTACGCGGTGCTCCTTCCATTATTTCATACATATGTACCCACACAATGTTCAATAAATAAACAATTGACGTTGCTACAGATGGAATTAGCATCGAGGCATCATGAATACGCAATGGGCGTGATGAATCCTTCAAATAAAAATGATTTTTATATACTCGCACATGTTAGAATAAATTTGATCGTAGACGCTTAAGCAAAGTTACCAATATTTATTTAGCGTGCGTTATCAACATCATTCAAAAACACATGTAGAGATTTGGGTTACAGAAATTTGATAAAAAAACACTAGTCATACGAAATCACCATCTGCTATCTATTAAATGTATAAAAATGTTAATTTGTTAATAGTAGTCGCGTATCACTCGGTGTCTGTGATTAAAACTTCCTTTGGAGTGTAAACTAGCCTATATAGTTGTCGTGGCCGGTGCAATCGTATCAAGCGATGCAACGGTGTTCGAATCCCGCAGGCGGATACCAAAAAATATTTTTCTAGTAAAATACGTACTTAACAATTATTCACGATTGACTTCCACGGTGAAGGAACAACATCGTGTAATAAAAATCCAATCCGCAAAATGATAATTTGCGTAATTATTAGTGGTAGGACATCTTGAGTCCGCACGGGTAGGTACCACCACCCTGCTTATTTCTACCGTGTAAAAGTAATGTGTTTTGGTTTGAAGGTAGGAGCAGCCGTTGTACTGTTAAAACTGAGACTTAGAACTTATGTCTCGAGGTGGGTTAACCACTTAACACCAGGTGAGCCGTGAGCTCGCCCACACACCTAAACAATAAAAATAAAACAATAATTGACTTTTAACTCAGTCGAATAAACATAAATAAACACACAAAATTTTCCTAAATAAAAGATATAATAATATGAGATGACTCGAATTAGAGTTAAAGTTTTAAGCATACTAAAGATAATTTGATAAAACAATAAAATAGTTAATATATAAAATAATTAAGGATTAAATGAAACTCCAAATTTATTATAAATTATTATTTCACTGAAACGTCTCTAAAAAAACATTTTCAATAACATGCTTTATATTTCCAAATTTATATTATTTTATATACCAGAATACAATCATTACCAGATAATCACAATCACATATTCATCTTGAACAACTAACTAAAGTAAAAAAAAAAATTCTTCAATAAGAGCAATCGCAAAAACAGTCTTTAGATTTCGGTTAAGTTTCAAACATTTCAAATAAAAATTCGTTTTCTTTTTCCCTGTTATTATAAAAACTATGTATGAAGTTTGTATTTATTATCACGTGGCTTGTAAGACGGTGTTGGTGTAGGTCAGCAGTTGCAGCGCTCGCATAGAGGCGGCATCGGACTGGTGTCGCTGCAGCCGCTGCAAGGCAGAGTGCACGGCCGCCGGTATACCAGCACTGCGCAACAACAACTTGGCCTAAACAATATTTTCAATATTAGCTTATAATCAAATCAAACCATTGTAAACGAAACGCTACAACACAACGACGACTTTAACAAAATATGTTACGAAAATTATAAATCACAGATTATTTTATTTAAATACTAGCTGACCCAGCAGACTTCGCAGTGCCTCAATCGATAAAAAAAAAGACCCTAAACTTTTGTAAAAAATAAACTTAAAACAAACAAAATTGTTATTTTTATTTAATTCCGAGCATTTTCATATTTATCACCTTTTAAACCTTCTCTGGACTTCCACAAATAATTCAAGACCAAAATTAGCTAAATCGGTCCAGCCGTTCTCGAGTTTTAGCGAGACTAACGAACAGCAACTCATTTATATATATAGATAGATAGATAGATAGATAGATAATGTGAAAAGAAGCAGATATTAGAATGACTAAAAACTTATAAAACTGATAAAAAATTACAAAAGTACTTAAATTAACGCTAATCATCCCGTAACGTATGTGTACGACGGCGTCTTTCATTTCAAATCATTCACAAAAACACAATCACGATTCTCTTATGCAAAGATCATACGAACGTTATGCTGTTTTGTTTATGTAATTATTATTACTATTTCACACTTAACCATTCAACTTAGAATTTTATTATTTAAGTGTTCTATGACAATCAAACTAAAGCTTAAAGCTAGCAAAGTAGGTAATCAACTGAATTGAATATTTTTACTTGTAAGTTAGTGATGTTTATAAATATGTTCAAGAGCATCCTCCATGCAAATAGTAGATTAAGTAGTGTAATAAGTTGTAAATTGTTTAGTGTTTATTGTAAGTAGAATTACTTTCATAACATTATAAATTAGATTAGTTTTGGTTATCATATTTTATTTTATCCTATAGTTGTAAGGAACATTGTGGACTTAGGACATTTATTTTTTCTCCTACCTACGCCGAAAGTTCGGTTTTCCTCTCGCTCTACAGGGAAGAAAGTCTAACTTTTCCTCCCGCTGTAGAGGGAAGAAAGTGTAACTTTTTCTCCCTAGGTACTGACAAGTGCGCATGCGCGTTAGTGCCTACGTCTGCTCTCACGCACCTAAAATTCTCCGCCAATGTTGTGCTCGGGTAATTTGCAATATTGTGTTTAGTGTAAAAGTGAAATAAACAAAAGCCAATAAAATTTAATAGTGAAGTATGGCCCTGGCATAGTCGACGTTCATGAGTGACGGTAACCACTCACCACCAGGTTTGCCGTCTTATCGTCTGCCTACAAAAACAAAACAAAACAAGAAAAATCGCCCATATCTTTCGATTCAAATGGACAAACGACGCCCAGAAACATGGGTACAGCAACCATCCGTTTTATGTTAACATGAAGACTGCAGATTCAGTTCTCGCACGTGGCACAAAGAACTAGACAGAACCATGCTGACGGTCATGAACTATACGCTATAAATACGATCCAATAAGACCGATAAAGGTATTTAAGCTCTAAACAGTATGTAAAATTTTTCGAGATGAAATTTTAAAACGTCTGTAATGTACGATATATTCAATGAATCTCTGTGTACCGTCAGCTGTGAATATCTCTAAGCGCTGCATGAAACTATTAAGCACGTTTTGACGTTTGAAGATTCAGATATTATGATGACATCCGTGGTCTAAGTGATTCGAAACGTCTGAATGAATATGAATGAACGAAACGATATGAATGAACTAAATCCAAAAATGAGCCAAATTAAATTTAAAATAGCCGCACCAGGATCAACTATAATATCCTCTGTTCAACTTGTTTAATGGAAAAAAACCAACAAATATTTTGTTCACAATTAATTTTAGTATTGATTTAGCGTGGAATGTATGTACGTGTAGAGTGAATATTTGTTATGTAATTATTGAATTTTCTAAATAATTTGTATTTACTCGCTACATCTACGAGTTGTCGAGTATCGAGTCAAATTCGAATTAACCCATAGACACAGCCCACTGAGTTTCTCGCCGGATCTTCTCAGTGAGTCGCGATTCCGATCCGGTGGTAGATTCTGCGAAGCACTGCTCTTGCTAGGGCCAGCGTTAGCAAATTCGCTCAGGTTGAGCCCGTGAGCTCACCTATCCGTCCGGGCGTAGCTGGAATAGCCTCTATCGAATAGGTAGGGGGAAAAAGCAGTTCTCTCTGTAAAGGCGTGCGATGTGCGTACCTTGTGGTTGTTGGCGGCGAGTGCCCAGACGGCGCGCGCGGCGCTGACCACGTCCCCGACATCTCCCGCCAACAGCGACCCCGACAGGAGCTCCAGCAGATCAGCTGTCACACAATTAATTGCTATTTCAATATTAAAAACCTCATAAACGAACGAATGAAGTAAACTATGTATGTATATTGAGATTTTTAATGTTATTTCATGTCCTCAAAAACACAAAAGTCTGATCAACTCGTTACTGACCGATTTTCGGATTCGGTAAACAATTAGTTTGAAAAATACATAAAATCTATCGTGCTAGCAATCAATGCAATATGATTTTACAAGAAAATAGATTCGGGCTTTTTATGTCGACAGTGAAAAGTTCGTTCCTGTCATTTTTTCTTAAGTAAAACTTCTTATGCTTTTTCGTCGTTGTAGCCTAAAGGATAAGAAGCATGGCGCAGTCGCATCGAGCGATGCAAGTGTGCCGGTATTTGAATCCCGCAGGCAGGTACCATATTATCTAATAATATGCATACATATTATATTATTTATATAAAGGATTTTTTTTTAATTTTTTTTTTACTTATGTAGACGAGCTTACAGCCCACCTGGTGTGTGCTGGGTGGTTATTTTTATTTAATTCTGAGCATTTTCATATTTATCTACCTTTTAAACCTTCTCTGGACTTCCACAAATAATTCAAGACCAAAATTAGCCAAATCGGTCCAGCCGTTCTCGAGTTTTAGCGAGACTAACGAACAGCAATTCATTTTTATATATATAGAAGAACAAGATAGAAGATGTTGTCGAAACGCAAATAAATAATAATTGAAAAGTTTAAAATTGTTCTATAATAGTGACTACCAATTAGGAAAAGGTCTCTTAATTCCCATACAACATTGAAACAGAGCCTCTGAATATCAATATATTTAATTTGCCAAAAATTCGTATATTACTGTGAAAAATAGCACACGTAGGACCGGTCATTTAAAACGTCAACACACTGTATTGTTGCTCGATATTTTACTAACACATTAGCGTCAGTTCGAATGTTTCGTTACACATTGTGTCGGTGAACATAACAATTTATTTGCAAATTTAGTAGGTAGTAATTTTACAAAACTAGTTTACGTCATTCGAAGATATTTTACAATTCGACACAACAATGCGCGAATGTATTTGTTCGCTTCCTACTTCCTACGATTCACAACAGAAAATATTCTTCATTAACTTACGAATCCAATTGAATATGCAATTTCGAAAAGGGCACATGTCGCATATTTTGTCAAATACGTTTTTTCATATGCATGTAGTTTTGAGGCTTACCTACACCCATTTTATAATAATTCCAGTTATTTTCAATTGCTAATTAACACTAAAATATATCTCAAAAGTTAATATTTTAAATTTTACACTACCTTAGAAAATAATCAGTTTTTTCATTCCCTGAATATTTTACATTTTCAGAGATGTGCCCTTTTCGAAATTGCATATTCAATTATTTTAAATACAATGTTTTCCGACTTTTCGTTTCAAGCGCAGCTAATCGAGTAAAATTAAACACCAATTGGCATCTAAAATGCTGGAATAACTTTTCCAACAACGCAAAGAAGTCCAGGCAAGACCCGGACAAATACTTATGCTTTGAAAAGCACAAGATCCGCCTCTGGTGGAGTACGGTGCCCATCTCTGGGCTGGGACTCCTAAATTTTGAATAATCCCATTCCTACAGATTGAAACCTCTTCTAGGTCTGCGAAGGGACTTCTATTCTCTCCCTTCAAGTCAAGTTATGGGGAGTATTCAGCAGCAAGAAAAAGGTTTGACTTTGCCATGACATAGCGGATGTGCATGTGCGACGGTAAGCAGTCACCATCGGGTGCGTCATATGCTCGTTTGCCTACAATATTAGTAACGGTGGGTCGTGAGAGCGTCATGAAAAATATATATGATAAAATACATTCTAATTACGTGGTTTAATATAAATCCTGATTAATATCCTCAAATCCTCATACTGGAATGGAGACTTACTTAATATTACAGCTTACAGGTTTTATACCTTACAAAGTTTATCTTTCATTTTATTACCTAAGAAGTATAATATTTTAAGCTATTGCATAGCTTTTTACGCGGGCCTTAAGCGCGGCGACCGAATCATGAAATTCCGTAACGAAAAAAATCTTACACCCCTCACTCCGCCTACCATGTAGCTCGCGTTCAACACATTCACACGTTACACGTCCTTACGGATCCATCAGATCCAATAACCTTTGCATTAGATGCCTTCAGCTCTAATACTAGGGGCAGGCTTAGGGACCCCGGTAACCGTACTCGTCGAACTCGACAAAGAGGTCGACGTGCAACCTAACCCATGCATCAGCCCGCTGAGTTTCTCGCCGGATCTTCTCAGCGGGTCGCGATTCCGATCCGGTAGTAGATTCATTCGCGAAACAATTGCTCTTGAGTTGTTAGGTCTCCTTCGGAGGCGCTCGGGCAGCTGTTAGCAAATCCCACCCCTCTTGGCTGAGCCTTTGCTCGCCCACCTGTCCTGGTGAAACTGGAAAGGCCTTCGGGCCACCAGTAAACTTTCAATCATAAAAAAAAAAAAAAAAAAAAACATTCACACGTTGCGCTTGTGTAGTGTTTGTGAATAAGCGCGTGGCGTGACGTCCGTCACACTGCATGCGCATCATGAAAAGTCTGCCCATCTCTCTCTCGCGCGGTCTAGCTTATGAGTGTGAAGGGCACAGTTAATGTTTTGCTTTTATTAATGTTTAATATAGCGTGGTCTTGTTTTATTATTATTTTAATATTAAATTATCATTGTCTAATTATAATTGCATAAGTTAATAAAAAATGCTATGCAATAGCTTTACTGCGGCAGTTCCCGAGTGCCACACTTTTTTTTTTATCGCCATATATTTGGTCAGACGAGCTCAACGACGTCCGCCATCCGCACATCTTGAGACGTGAGATCACTTTCAAAAATATAATACGGCTGTCCTACTCCTTAGACAGGAGGACACGATAGCTTCGGGGCAGAAATCAAGTAGGACAGTGGTACACACTCTGCGGGCTGACAACATACAAAACAACCACTAAAATTATTAATAATGTAATTTAACTTACAGGACTGCAGAAAAGCAACGCGATGATAATGCGCCCCGTGAGCTAGAGCGGGCATGAGCTTAGCTCGCAGCGGCGGCGGCAGCGCGCACATGGCGGCGCGCGGCGCCAGCGCCCCGAGCACGGCCGCCGCGCCGTCCGCGTGCCGAGACAGCGTCTCCACGAACCCGGCCCACGCGTCCGCCGCCCCGCACGCGCCGCGGACGCGCTCTCGGACGCACATTCTGTACACCGAACTCAACACGTCGCTCTGAATAACAAAGAATACGCATAAAAACATATCAGAATAAAACACCCTTTTTTATTTTTTATTGATGCACCAAACAAATTACAATCATTACAGTAGGTACATATTAGCTAAATCGTACAAGTAGTACCTAAATCTAATCTGGATTGCAATCTAAATGGTATAGTAATATGCACGCAGCAAAATAGTATTAATGTACATAGCTTTGGCTATTGAAAACAAAATTACAAATAACTAGCGACCCGCCCTCGCTTCGCTTCGGAAACATAAAAACACAAATGAAACCAAAAAAATAAAATAAAATAAAAAAGTAGCCTATGTTCATTGGGGACAATGTCGGCTTCTAATGGAAAAAGAATTTTTCAAATCGGTCCAGTAGTTTCGGAGCCTATTCGAAACAAACAAACAAATCTTTCCTCTTTATAATATTAGTATAGAAAATTAAAATTACGAATTCCAGGAAAAAACGGTATCCACATAAATAGACAACAATACAACCAACCCAAACATTATATTGATAACTAGCCATTGTTTGAATTTTTTTAATTTTTTTATTTATTTACTACCCTTATATTATCTACAAGACGAAGGCAGCCATCGAATTGATTATACAGAAAATAGAACAGCCGTGATGAACAGTTCAACTATTTAATTGTATACTTATTAATTATACAGTACAAATATTTCAATTTCCGCAGTCCCGAGCGACTATCGAGAATACTGCACAAATGTTCAATCATTCAAATCTTAAAAATTCTACAACTGAGAATTCATAAAAATAATACCCGGGAAAAAGAAGAAAAATCTATTTACCTTTATAATGATAGTTCGGCAGTGGTGATGGTGTAGGCAATTCCTCAACGTATTTAAAGCGAGTAGCAGCAGCGAGTCGGCCCTAGTGCGCGACTGCAGCGCCGCCTCGCGGGCCGCCAGCGCACACACCTCGCTCGTCAGGTTGCGGCCGCTCACGCACGTGCACATCGATGAATAGGCTGATCAAAACGATCACATTATCATTAAAAAAAAATTAGACACGTTTTGTCACCTGTGCACAGTAAGGGGTTCTGTAGTCCAGATTAACGTTCATGATCTATACTAATATTATACAGCTGAAGAGTTTGTTTGTTTGAACGCGCTAATCTCAGGAACTATGGTCCGATTTGAAAAATTCTTTCAGTGTTAGACAGCCCATTTATTGAAGAAGGCTATAGGTTATATAACATCACGCTAAGATCAATACAAGCGAAGCACCAATAAAGAATGTGTCAAAATCGGGGTTTTTGTCCCTTTTGAGAGCTTCCGCTGCATGCGCTGCAAAAACGGTTAAAGTTTCGCTAAAATAATGTATGACAGAATTGTTCCCCTTTAAAAGATCTAAAAAAAAGTCCGCGACAGCATATGTCTATATGTTAAGGTTGGCTCACTATAACGTTTTTTATGCTAACCAAATTTGTTCGAAAATAAAGCATTATTTGTGAACTATTCCACGCGAACGAAGTCGCGGGCAAAAGCTATTAGATATAAAAATGCAGTAATATAAACTATACCATATCTCAAAAATCACACATTCCAATATGAAAACAACAGTTTGAAAACAGTTTTTCCTATTTTTATTTTGTTTAAAATTTTAATAAAATTCGAATACTTCAATTTAATTTGTACATACAAAACATACTTTTTAACGCAAAACAAAACAGGCACTGGCTTTTAATTTTTTATTATTTTATTGCTTAGATGGGTGGACGAGCTGATGGGCTATCTGGACTTAAATGGTCGCCGGTGCTCATAGTCATCAATACAGCAAATGCCGCCATCCACCTTGAGACATGAGTTCCAAGTCTAAATTATTACAGTACGGCTTCTCCACGATAAAACCGAAACGCCTTAACTGCTTCACGGCAGAAATATTCAGGGTAGTGGTACCTATCCGTGCGGGCTCAGAAGACGCCCTTACAGCAGTAATTACGAAGCGTATAATTTTTGCGGGTTCGATTTTTGTTACACGATGTTATTACTTCATCGTGGAAGATATTCACGAAAATTTATTAAGTATGTATTTCAATTTCGAACATCTTATCCTTTAGTTAGGCCATTATGACTTTAAAATTATCCCATTTGTATACATTGTTCTAGTATGAACCTACTATGAAATATAGCGGTTCCAATTTTGCTCAATAGCTACAGAACCCGTAAGCAACAATATATTATTGTTTTACAACGAATAAAAGAAAACAAGATTATTCAGTTACATTATAAAATACTGCACCTTTTTCACAATCGTTCGTAAACGTGTAAAGCAAATGCATGACTGCCTGGCGTAGTTGGTCAGTCATCATACACCAGGGCCAGAGCTTGTTGAGCGACAGCGCTATGTTATCCTCCGCGAAACTTATCTTGGCAGCAGGACAATTTACCATCAAACAATCGACGCTGGTGAGCACCCAGTACAACGTGCATAGAACGGGATTCTAAAACAAACAAAAAAAAAACGTTTACTGGGGGTAGGAAATCTTGTGAGTCCGCACGGGTAGGTACCACCACCCTGCCTATTTCTGCCGCGAAGCAATAATGCATTTCGGTTTGAAGGGCGGAGCAGCCGTTTTACTGTCTAAAGTGAGATCTTACAACTCATGTCTCAAAGGTGGGTGGCGGCGTTTACGTTGTAGATCTCTATGGGCTCCGGTAAACACTTAACACCAGGTGGACCGTGAGCTCGTCCACTCATCTCAGCAATAAATAAATAAAACAATTTGATAAACAGTTACATTGATTACATTTGATAAACATGTGCCTTATAAAAAAAGGTACAATTGCACAACATTGGCAATGATCTCTCACGTTATTAGCATTGCGGATGACATCAGCCGGCTTCCCTTGTACCGAGAGATGGTCGCGCGCCGCCTGCAACATTTCGAGTAACACCTTCGGCAGGTGGCGGTGCACGCCGAATTCACGGCTTCGCGGACTGACGGCTAGCACTGATGATAGGCATGACGATATATTCACCCATTGTTCGTCTGAAAGAAAAAAAGAGTCAGAATGAAAAATTTTGTGAAGCATTTTTTATCTCTCAGCTCATGGACGTGTACTGCTAGACACAAGCCACCCCCATGGCTCGCTACAGCCACGTCTTGCGGTGCCTGCATGTAGCGGATTTCCGTGATATTCATCAGGTTGTCGTTGCTCCTTGTCTACCCACGCCAAAGTTGCACTCGGGGACTACCACGGTAAAGCTATTGCATCGCATTTTTTATCAACTCATGCAATTATAATTAGACAATAATAATTAAATATTAAAAAAGTAATAAAATAAGACCAAAACATTAACAAACGCAAAACATTAACTGTCCCCTTCATAAGCTAAACCGCGCGAGTGAGATGGGCAGACTTTTCATGATGCGCATGCAGTGCGACGTCACGCCACGCGCTTATTCACAAACACTACACAAGCACAACGTGTGAATGTGTTGAACGCGAACTACACGGTAGGCGGAGTAGGGGGTGTTAGGTTTTATTTTCGTTACAGAATTTCTTGATTCGGTCGCCGCGCTCAAAGCCCACGATAAAAGCTATGCAATAGCTTAATAACACTCCCCATCTCCTTCCGTGAATATGGTAAAAGGCGACTTAAGCATTCTCCACAGAACGGGCAGGAGCGTCGTCTGAGTCTTATAATAGCACACCGCCATTAAACATTTCGAGGAACATATATACTCGTATATAATTATATTAAATTAGCGTCGAATCCTACTCACTTTGACTAGCCAAATGCTTTTTATTGTCCAGCAAAATTTTCCGATACAGGTTTACAAGTATTTTACACAACTCCTCGGCCATGTATTCGGGTACACAATCATCGGGCCCGCCGTCGCCGTCGCCGACACTCCCCGTTTTGTTCACAAGGGAAGACTTCACATTATCATAGAAATCTACGATGGACAGATCATTCGTTTTATCAACGTGCTTCTCGCGGCCAATCGACTGAACGAGTTGTGCCAGACAACACAAGGCCGCGTCTCGAAATTCTGAAAATTAAATACTGTGACTTAACTTAATGATCTATATAATAGTGTTATGTTATTTTGGTGCTCTAAGGCATTTTTATCTCTTTATCATCGTGCCAGTCGCCTGTGATGCGGACCGCCGCTGTCGCTGAGTTCGTGCATAATTTCGAGAAAGCATTGTTGGTGTAAGGTGTAGTCTGACCGCGATGCCCACTGAGTTTCTCGACGGTTCTTCTCAGTGTATCGCGATTCCTGTTCGGTAGCGGATTCTGCGTAGCACTGCTCTTGGTAGGGCTAGTGTGTAGCTAGAATAACCCCTTAGGTTATCAGCGAATAGGTAGGAATATATAGGAGTATATAGATATTCTTCTTCAAACGAAAATAGTAGTTTGTTTTCTTAAGACCTAGCTCACGGCCCACCTCGTGTCAATTGTTACATATAGACATCACAACGTGAATACCGCCACCCATATATAATTACCAAAATATTAACGATTTGTATTACTGTATTATACTTTCACGGTAGACGCCATTCGTGAATATTATGTATGTATTTCTCACAGTATTTTCTTACGATTGCGTTGATAATAGACATAGTTATAATTACTCTTAATCTAAAGTTTTTACTAACGGACTGTTGATTGTCTGTGACCAATAAAACCTAAAAGTATTCGACGCGTAGGAAACAATATAATGATGGAAAATAAAGTGGAGATTACGTCATGTATTTTAGTAGAAAAATTGATTGGGTTTTGAACACCGGCACTGTCGCATTACTCGATACGAGTACATCGGGCTTCTTATCCTTTAGTCCAGGACGTCAAAAATAAATTTAAAGTTTTTAAATTCAATTATCAACAACATTTGATTTCAACATTTTTATAGATTATATATATTAAACCAACCTGTCTCATTGCTTTGCAGAGCTTGTTGTATCAAAACTAGTAAAGAAGTCAGTAACTCTCTCTGTTCAGTCCACAAGCTGCGGATTACAGTTCGCTCTTTCAACAACGAAGCCAACAGCAGCAATCCCTGGGACCGCGCGAATATGCAATCGCCTTCCACGTGTTCTGTAAACAAAAAATATGCCATACATATAATGAAGTAAACTACAAAAACTTTGCGACTTTTTTGTTGCATTTTTATCATCAGCTAAGACGAGCAAACGAGGTCACGGTCCGTAAATTACACTATAAAGCATTTAGAAGTTTATAAACCTTTAAAGCCGAAGTGTATGTAGTATATATCTACAGCTACGTAGACCGTACCAAGTGACAAAGACTTAAGACTTACTTTTTCCACATTTAAAACATAAAAACTTGCATAGATCGATATGGCCGAATCACGCAGCAAACGTTTTAAACTACCCGTCATACGTTCAATATTTTTGATTTGAAGCAAATATACCTATTACATAGTATGATTTATTCTAGAAGTTTCTAAACGCCGAAAGAAGACATCAGTAAACATGAATCATATCTAATGATAAAACAGGTCATCGCGATGCGAACGGATCGGCTGATAACTATCTATCTTGTAAGTGCAACAACAAAGCTACATATATATATGATTATATCCTATTGACGTATCTGTACGTGCTCGTTAGCACAGATCTTTAAAATAATACTTCTATGGGTGTACCGTAGACGGTTTCAAAAACGATGACTGCTAAGTGCGTAGTGCGAGTTTTTTAACGTTCTCGATCGCGTAAAAGTTAACTCAAATTTGTATGGAGTTGAAACGTTTGCCTACTTTTGCCGCTAGGGGCGCTGTTCCGACTGCATACAAATTTGAGTTAACTTTTACGATGTCGAGAACGTTAAAAAAACTCCCACTAAGCACACTGGTAGTACTGTTGATTTCTGTCACGAAAGCACTAAAAATAACGTTAATTCTCACCAATGCTTTTTGTTTTTCATTTTTAGCGCAATCTATTTCAATTGCAAATCAGATGATGCGTGCGGTCGATATCCTAAAGCGACACTTTCAAACGACCGCCGGTTACCTTCGCCTAAGATTGCGAATATATGAATGATAAACTTAAGGAAATGATAAATATTTATGTTCAATATAACCAATTGATATTATTATAGGTTTACTTTCGACTAGCATTTTTGCGTTCTGTTTTATCCATAACACCGAGAATCCCAATTTGAGTCCGGATGAACCGAATGGAAATATCTAGGAGCTTTGTCCGAAGCTAAAACTATGAATAGAATAAGGCTTTAGAGTATTTTCTTGAATTTTCACGAGTCGTAGACATAATTACAGTTAACTTTACAGTTTTAAATTTTTTTTATTGCTTATATGGGTGGACGAGCTCACAACCCACCTGGTGTTAAGTGGTTACTGGAGCCCATAGACATCCACAATGTAAATGCGCCACACACCTTGAGATATCAGTTCTAAGGTCTCAGTATAGTTATAACGGCTGCCCCACCCTTCAAACCGAAACGCATTACTGCTTCACGGCAGAAATAGGCAGGGTGGTGGTACCTACCCGTGCGGACTCACAAGATCCTACCACCAGTAATTACGCAAATTATAATTTTGCGGGTTTGATTTTTATTACACGATGTTATTCCTTCATCGTGGAAGTCAATCGTGAACATTTGTTAAGTACGTATTTCATTAGAAAAATTGGTACCTGCCAGCGGGATTCGAACACCGGTGCATCGCTCGATACGAATGCACCGGACGTCTTATCCTTTAGGCCACGACGACTACAGATCACGAACCGACCGGTCGTAAACTTCTGATATAATACTATGAAAATAATAAACGTGAGATTAAACCGTAAAACTAGTTTAATAGTATTAAATATGTTTATGTATACTTTAATGTCAGTCTCGCATTAAATTCCCTGTTAAAAGCACGCGTCTATTTTTCACCAAATAATTTCTTACAGTTCCAAGAGCGATTCCCGTAAGCCGCACACATTGTACACGAAATGATATAATTTCTTACAAAGTCTTACGTCACCTTAAGAATGGTTATGTAGATAATCATAATTGTTGTTTCTGATAATAAGTACTTAATGAAAAACCAAGTGGTATTTTATCGACAAATCATTCAGATATAAAGTATCATCTGATAATAACGTGTTAAAAATTCCATTTGAATTCGTAATTTTTCTTCATAAGAATCCGTTTCTTAATCCAAGCTCTTTTATGGACGATAATTCACAATTTGCACGTAAGTCACTAGAACTTTATTTTTTTCCTCTCAGACTCTAATTTATTAAAGTGAATGATTCTGTTTACATTTTCTGTATACTGTTTACATAAAGGTTTCAACAAATCAACAATAACTATTATTTTGTTTTATTTTCACTAAATACAATCCTCATGTCTGGTACACGTTTATCTACGATCGGCAAACATACCGGTAAACTTCAAAGGAACTAATAGTGAATAATAGCATCACGTATAATACTAAAACACACACCTTCCTGTATCGGCGACAAAGTCATTAGCAAGTTATGCAGGCAGTCTTTAGTGGACGCTAGCGTCGTGCGTACGCACTTGTGTGACGTCACGGCCGCGAGCGCACGACACGCAGCGCCCCGCATCGTACCAGTCTCCCGTTGTCCTGCACTGCACGACGTTGCACATCTGTAATTAATAACGTGCTCGTTGTAAACAAATATAGGTTTCCAATTAAATTAATAATATTTGTTTATTTTATTATTTTAGTAATTTGCATCAAAAATAATTAAATCTTAGGATTATACATCATCATCATAGTTCCAAGCCGGTTTCGGCAACGGCGACCAAAGTTTTCCATTCAATAACTTAAAAGCTAATGTCCGCGCCTCTCATG
Organism: Bombyx mori; assembly: GCF_030269925.1. Taxonomy (NCBI): domain Eukaryota; kingdom Metazoa; phylum Arthropoda; class Insecta; order Lepidoptera; family Bombycidae; genus Bombyx; species Bombyx mori. Next base: position 7,226,714 of record NC_085116.1, on the reverse strand, counting down.
CGCTCTAATATGGCTATGGTAGCCTATCTTGTTCTTATACGTGCGCAAACAGAAGCTACACGTAATAACACCACCCACGAAGTTGTAAAAAATTGTGGATCACGATCATACAACACCATTGTTAAGTACAAGCCAGCGTGACAACATCGGAATATGTTATATATCATCAATCAATAATATGTCAAATAACAACCGTTGTAACTATACTGAGACCTTAGAGCTTATATCTCGAGGTGGGTGGCGCATTTACGTTGTAGATGTGTATGGGGTCCGGTAACCACTTAACACCAGTTTTTTTTTATTGCCCTTGTAGGCAGACGAGCACACGGCCCACGTGATGGTGAGTGGTTACCGTCGCCCATGGACTTCAGCAATGCCAGGGGCAGAGACAAGCCGCTGTCTACCGCTTAATACTGTGTATAATAATAATAATACTTAATAGTGTGGGCTGTGAGCTTGTCCACCTATCTAAGCAATAAAAAAAATACTACAAAATTTAAATACCTGAACAAAAGTCTGTACAGTCCGCGTTCGTTCCACTCCTGTAGGGGACAATGTGCAAATGCGCTAACATTGTGTAATAGGTCAGCGACGGCCGCTATTAGTTCAATGCTGGGCGGTGGCCGTCCGCACTGCGCGGTGCTTGGACGTATCCACAAGTCGCTGCATTTATTCGCACGAACCTCGATTTCCGACCGACGATCCAACACAGACAATGAAATGTTTGGTTCTAAAAATAACACATACTAGCTGTTCCAGTCCGCTTCGCTGGGCATTTAAAAATTATTTCTCACCCCCACAAAGATTCTTATCATCAACGCCCCCGCAACTGGTGTAGGGAGTCCAACACTCATATAAATATTAGCCTATCCATTAAGTACATGTATTTTCTACATGGATATCAAGTTTCAAGTCAATCGGATGCATGGTTTAGTAGTTATAACGGAACATCCGTAAAAACCTCTGTAGATTTATATATTAGGATAGATTATTAATTTTTCATAACGGTCGCGAGTTTGCGCACGTCAAATTCGAATGATGGAATTCTAAATTTAGAAAGCTCACATTTAATGTCATTTTGGGAACAATCAATTGTCCATTATCGTTTGCTTACGCAACGACAATCGTAATTATTATTCTATGTACGGAACCTAGAATGTTGATTGAGCACGACACTGTAGACGTTATTATTCTGTTCACGGACTCTGCGGTTAGTTGTACATTTCAATTGACCGATCTTAAAAATGTTGTTAACCAACGCATGTTACGAATAATACATTCAAATGTATAGTGTTAATGAAAAAGTACCAAACCTTTTTAAATCGCATCTTACTAGTGGTAAGGTGTAATGTTATTCACAAGATACCACCAAGATAGATGTGGATACCACCGTGCTACTTCGATCTTCATGCTTCGAGGTAGGCGTTGACATTGACATTGTTACATTTTAACGTCTATGAGTTCCGATACCTGCTCAAGCAAAGCTCAAGCAACCATTAGCTCATCAGAATACACCAATAGAAAAAACTCACCGATTATTTGTTTATATTGTTTTGTGTTACAGAACTCAACTAGTATATCTAGAACTGACTCGAGTATATTATTTTCCTTCAGCTGTTCCAAAACTTCGTTTTCGAGAATCTAAAAATAATAAGAAATTACAAATTAGTAGGCGTTTCAATATTGTGATTTAAGAGTCGTAGAAAATATGATAAAAATTAAATCATTTAACTGGTAACTAGTACCTTTAATCATAAGATACAACAAGTCCTCGAGCAACTAATCTGCTACTACTTCAATCATCAATGTTGGTTAGGATACTCTAATCTTTCTTGTCAACTTATTCCTTGGTTGCAATGAATATCGTGAGCCCGCAAGCGTTAGTATCAATCGACGCAACAATTTCTGCTGCGAAGCAGTCATCCGTCCCGCTTTGAAGGGCCAACGGCCATTGTACAATACAATTGAGGCTTCTACCTCATTACGTAGAAACCATTTAAGACATTTCTCAAAGCGGGTGTTTTCACTAGGCCAGTGTTCGGCAAACTTATTAGCCAAAGAGTCAAATATGCAAATTAAAACGACTTAAAAAAATTGAGAGCCAAATCTGTTTGTAAATTTAGTAAGCATTTATTATAGCAAATCATAAAATAAATGCTATATTGTAAACTGCTTCGATTAATATATATATATAATAATCGACATCAGTCAGGGGTGCTGATATTAAATGACCGTACATACTATTAACCGGCTCTTTCGTCCACAGCCGGATAATATTAGAGGCCGGGCAAGCCCGTAGGATATTTGTGCCAGAGCCACACTCAAGAGTTCAAAGAGCCGCACTTTGCCGACCTCTGCACTAGACTATGACCACGCTCATCAATGTAGGCAATAAAAATAGCGTACGCTAAAAACAACGGTAACACAATCATTCAATGTAATAATGTTTGATTCTGATCTTTAGCATATTTTGAGACGAGATAAGATTATATGAAAATGCTTCAATACTTTCCATCGTTGTACACAAACTATTTACCTAGACAATCAAATAAAACATATTAAAAGCGCTTACATATTTATTTATTTCATATAACATTTAATATACATCTACAATAGTTACTATAGTACTACTTAAAAAATAAATATTACGATTCAGGTCCAAATGTTAAAATACTGTAACATTCTATTAAGTAACATATATATATGAACGAATAGTGACGTCCACGAAATACTTCATAACAATACCTTTCGGGGTCATCAAACGATACAATCAATGCATGTAACAAACAAAACATTTATTTGTACATACACACCATTATACAAACCGTCGCACATCTGTAAAACCATTATATTACAATGACACAAAAAATTATAACAACGACCGGAAGTGAATTATAATTATAGAATCATTATGAACACAAGTGTGTTCATTGGTCTGTTGCTTTTTTACGCGGTAACAAATAACCTTCTTTTTATACCGATTGTTTCTGAGACAGAATCACATAGGATTCTTATTTCGTGAAAAAAATTATACGCGTTCAGTGATTACGAAGTATGTTTGTTTGTCTGTCCCTTTAAAAAGGTAACAAATTATCGACATGTTTTTTGCAAAGATACATTAATATGAGTAAATTAGTAACAAGTTTAAGTGATAAAATAGTTTTATTGTTATTGATAAAAATTTAAGTACCTACACTGAAACTATAATTAATTAAGGAAAGCGTTATTTATTCATCTTCAGAAACTAACATGCTTGGAACTTCTTTACATTTAAGTACTTATTTTTTATTTATAGAGGTACAAATTTCAGCCATATCCCGCCTTTATTCTTAAGCATTACACTTCTAGGATCATAGACTATAGTGGAAGTTGTCATGGAACAAGGTTCTATTTCAAAACTACTTAGCAAAGCCGCAAGAGCCGCGGCAACTGTCAATTGAGCAAATCGTGCGCCTGAAACAAAAGAAAATAAAATATGAAAATGTTTATAAAATACATTTGTACATGTCGGTATTTATATTAAAGTTATTTATAAACGAATTGAATGCTACTGATGTTTAATAATACTCTAGAATGTTTGATTGAAACCACTTGCAAGCTGTCAAAACAATGACGTATTGACAGTAGGAATTGCTAAAGGAAAAGAACGGATGTTTTCATTGAAAATTTTCTGTGTACCGTCTCAGACATTAAAATGACTAAAGCATTAATTTACGTACCTGGACAACTCCTCGGTCCTTCGCCGAAAGCCAAAAATCCAGGAGGATTTGTTTCCTTAAACCTTTCTAGATTGAACTTGTCAGGATTAGGAAAGTGTTGGGCGTCTCGCTGAATACAATACAAAGGTATTAACACGGGATCTCTTACTCTAACGCTTAAATCTGTGCCATTCAGAGTACAAGCACTGGTGCAAAGCCGTGTCGTGAGCGGCGTCGGTGGATGAAGTCGTAAAGTCTCAAGTACAGCTTGGTTGACCAAGCGCATTGAACACACTGCTTCATAATTTATACCACCATACCTTTCTAAGCAGTCAACAATCTCTGTTCTGAGATCATCTTGGATGTGTTTATCTTTAGCCAATTCATATAAACAGAACGATAGTGTAGTAGACGAGGATTCTAGTCCAGCGAGCATAAAAATGAACGAATTCGATATTATCAATGTGTCGGTCATAACGAAACTTGTTTCAGTTTTCTGAACGTTCAACATAAGCTGTAGGAAGTCATGTCTTTGAACGCCCGTGGCGCGCCTTTCATCGAGAACTTTCTTAATAATAGTTGTGAAAAACGTTTCCACATCCTTTGAGTATGTTCTGAGATTCAAAAATTTAAACAGCTTTGGGAAAAACGTTCTACAATAGCGTTTTAAAACAGTAGAACGATCAATTTTAAACATTTTTTGCGACATTTTTAAGAATGGAGACTCGGGATCTTTCAGAGAACCAGGGTCGACTCCGAAGGCACAACTACCAATTACGTCTGTAGTAAATCGTGTCATAAAATCGGGCACATTAACTTCCGCGAGAGACTCCTTAAGTAGACTATTTTTTAATGTTTGAGCACATTCCGCTATCAATGGAAACATAGCTTTCATTTTCGCCGATGAAAATGTTGGCGTTACAATCTGCCTCATAGCTTTCCATTCAGCTCCACTCATATTAGCTAAATTCCGAAGCAATGGTTCCCGCTGCGTATCGGTCGTAACAGATATGCGATCGCTGAAATTCGGAAATTCTTTAGATAATACATTTTTCACCAGTTCTAAATCTATGAGCATTAATGTCGGCCTCCGTGCTTGAAAAATTCCCACGTATTTCTCATTATAATAATTATCGTAAAAAAATTGCAACATTTTTGTGTAGCTTCTCCTCATAGTGAACGTTGCTCCAAAATTTCCAAATAACGGACATGGTTCTCTGTAAGGTACATTTCGTAACAACCAATATTTTCTTCCTTTAGTCGTATAGTGAAACACGGTTAACAACAGAATCAAAAACAGTAAAATCACCACTAATAATACACTTAACCACATTGTCACTGATTCACATATAACGGGATAAGCAAGAAAAATATTGTTTGAATCCCCGCAAAATAGTCAGCGCGCCCGCATATCGTAATTTGTAAACAGAATACAGGCGAGCATGCGCTGTGAGATGCGGGGACCTGAGTCTTCGCCGACGCAGCGCGGCGTCCAGCGATCAAGTGAAGCATACAGCCGGCTCGCACTCTCAGATAAGCCCTACGCGTCTTGCACTCAAGGCCATGCACATTGAAGTACGTCCATGACTTGAATATAATCACACATCAATTATTACGATAGCTATTGTATTCATAAACTGAATAGTGATAAAAAAAACTATTATTTTAGCCGCTGCCCAGATTTTCGTATTAATAAAATTTACAATCTCGATTTTAAAACAATTATTTTATAATATATTATTTATTATAAAGCCATTAACGTAATGTTGGGATGAATTGACATTATTTCTTTTTAGCAGAACAGAAAAACATATTTTGCGTTCTTTTTATTCAATTGCATTTAATAGTAATTTGTATATTGAATTTGAATTTTTTTTCTTCTTCCTATTCGCTGGTAGCCTAAGAGGTTATTCCAGCTACGCTTGGGTGGGTAGTTGTGCTCACGCGCTCAACCTGAGAGGGTTTGCTAACACTAGCCCTAGCAAGAGCAGTGCTTCGCAGAATCTACCACTACATCGGAACCTAGATCGTCGTGAAGATATACATTTTTTAATTGTGGACATTGGAAATTAGGAACCTCAAAGCTGTCAGGGAAACTGATGCAGGAGAAAATATTAAATCCAAAAAGTATTCATGTTAAGAAGTCCATTGTTAAAAAAATAAGTGATCTTACTTGTTAATTGATCGAATATTTTCAGATTTGAGAAGCGCTTGTATTCTATTGTATTTATGATTCTAATGGTGATTTGTCCAATTTTCATACAAGGTATTTTGGCAATAAGGCCCGACTCTATTTTGTTTTATTAAAACATTTTACCCAAACCATTTACACATTTTACCCAAAATTCACATTTATTGATATTTTTTTAATATAGCCGATGAGAAGTTTTCATGAGTTTTTAAAAACAACTCAAATTATATTTTTTATTTTAAACGGAAATTTTAGTCAATGAGTTTTAAACAGGCAATTAGTTTGAGCATCAAAATTGGTAAATGACATCAGCAGAAAATCTGATACTGCAAAAAACGGTCTGTGCTCACGTAATGTTATGTTTGTATGTACTAATTTTAAATTTGTTCAAATTGACCGTGATTTGAACATGATTCTTTAATATGTAAAACTAATTAATTCTCAAACTTGTGGTCAACAAATTACTAGAAAAAAATATTTTCATAAATATTCAAAAATAATTTATACCGTTACTAAATTGTATAGTAGCGAAGCGTTGAGGATAAACGTATTTCCCACAAAGCGGTCTTTCGCCTCGTTTTCTAAATAGCTTTAAACATAATCATGTATATAGCAATATGCATGGTTGGTGAATATGTACATATAAAAAGCGACAATGAATATTTATTTACCTCTTTTGAGTTACATAGCTTGTGATGTGTTTCTATAAAGAAATATATTCGAACAATAATCGGAATTCAGCCTTAATGACTGTCATCTCGAACTTCATTTTTATTTTAGGTATTATTTTCTGTTGTTGTTTTGTTATCGATATTCGCAAAAAACTGATTCCCTTTAAAAAAAACCTAGTTTTCGATAATAGCTACAAACAAATAAAAATAACAAAAACGTTGGACAATCATAAGAGAAATTGGTAGGCTCTTAGCTGTTTGGTATTTATTTTATGTATTTAAGATTATATTTTTTTAGCTCTCTCAAAAATATCTTTAAACCGAAACTCGTGACTACTTAACACAAAATGGGATGGTAGTGAGCATCCATGCAAGATTCCAACATGTTCTCACTGAATTTTTTTATAGGTAACTAATTATCATTCTACCAACCACAAAAACTTCCATCGGTACCGATGTTTTACCTTGTTTACTTGTGTACTGTTTTGAGGTTTTTTTTCAATTATTTTTTTATTTTTATTTATCTAAATTAGCAGTCGAGCTCATAGCCTACCTGGTGTTGAATGCTTAGCGCAGCCCGTAAACAAAACGAAATACATACCGCCTCGATACATGAGTTTAAAATCTGTTGAAGTGTAAAACAGTTATCCCACACTTAAAACTGGAACGCATGATTGCTTCGTTCGTGTACATGTGATGGACTTGAAGGAATCCAATGCCGACAGAAGAGAATCGTATAAGCATATCATTTGCATAATTACTAGCTGTAGGTTATTAAGGAGTACCTGATACTGTTGACGAATGCGATCTAAAATGAATATCCCAAATTATCGATGACCGCTTTTAATTGTTCAACAATCTCATTTATCTTATTTTTTAACTAGCTAGTTACACTGAGAGATTGATTCCATTGATCGATGTTTGATACACACCATTTCTAAATATTAACTAATATCTATTATTTCATAGTTGAGTTTCGATGTTTATTTGCGTCAATGGAAATGAATTTGTATTCAGTGATTGTTGTTTGTTGATTCTATTATTACTTCTCTGTTTATTTTTAAACAAATCGCACATTACGCTTTACCTAAAACGTTATAATTTGAGCAGAACTGAATTTTAACACAATCAACAGATCAATTCTTAATCGACCCCAGACGTTTTGCAGCGTCAAATTTTCAGTAACGTTGAATTCATACAATTCTCATCACGTAACCTGTTTTTTTTTCAAAGGAGATATAAAGTTAGCGCTGAGCACTGCATTTTAGTTGCGCCCGTGTCTGAGAATGTGGCGGTGGACAGTCTCGTACCTTCGAGCGCAACAAAATCAAGCAACTATAACTAGGTGACGTTCATACAGTATGACACTGTTTACACCACGTTAACACACATTCATGTCGTAGATTTCGGTTGGTTTTTCTATACGAGATAGACTGCTAGAATGGGAGTAAGTGTGAGAATTAAAATCAAAGAAGCGGTAATGTGCATTTCTGTTGCTTGATGAGGCATTACATTTGACTATTGTTTTGACTCGGTGGTGCAGTTAGCGCCCCTGACAATACACTGAGGCTCGTGGGTTCGATTTCCACATCGAGTAAACATTTGTGTGATGAACAGGTTCGGTTGCTTATTTATACATGAATATAAAGTAACGTATACTCTTATAAGTATGCATATCAGTCTCTGATTCCCATAATACAGGGAATCCTAATTTGGGGTTGATAGAATGGGCGCGAAAAAAAGTTTGGTGTAAGACATCGACCTTTCAATGTCAAACATTCGCTCTTTAGGAACAGAGTATGCGCAGTGATGCTTTGTAAATTGTGATATTATATTATTTTGTTTATAATTGTTCCCTGACAATAATTTTTTTACAGTTTATTTATATGTAGAAATAGATAATAGAAAAAGAATCTTGCCATATATTAGTCATAGTTTATTTTAAATAAAGCAGTTCAGGGAAACTAAGCAGCTGGTACAATTGAATCATTCCTGGTATGTCTGGTTCTTATCTAAATGCCGTCTTTAAACGTACATAGCTGCGACGGATCAATGAGATCGATTGACGTTTATGAGGAATATTTATCGATTCATATTACAGCACATACCAATATATAAGTTCAGAGAATATGGAATGACGAATTAGGAGATTTGATTTTGATGGAGAGCTGAATGTTGCTTTTTCTTTAATATCTCGTGTAGGGCTAACTCATTGGCGCGTTAATTTTCATGCGATACTGCTAGCATCTGCACGATTTTACTCAAAATTCTTGAACCCGTTTGAATTGAATTTCTGTGTTTACTTCCTTGGTGGAATGGCTAATAAATGTGTTCCGCAATTTTTTCAATTCCAAGACGGAGTATAACTATGGTATTTATTGAAAATATTGTAGGTAGACAAGATAAGATGTACCAATTTAATTTAAAAAAAAAGAAAAAAAATGATTTTAAATGGTATTTTATAGATTACACTTAACATCTGTTCTACAAATACACGAAACGATCGAAATCATAAAGGATTTCTTCTTGACTACGTTAGTACAACTACACAAAATAAACGTCAGCTGTACCTCACGTTTGCTTTGTTATGTTACTAATACAGAGACATCGATTAGTTTATTATCGATTTTTCAAATTATTCTTATTATTGGGTTTAATAAGACGTTGTAAAAACATTTTTCCGAAATTTAATCGCAGAAAACACGAATATTACTTCTTATTAATAATTATTGAAGTCTCGTGAGTATCTGTCGTCATTAAGATTATAACAATCGATATTAAATCGACAAGTTCGTTAACGTTGTCATTTAGACTCGTGTTCTCTTAAGACATTAATTAATGATAGGTAAATGTAACTGATTTTAAATTACTTTTTTATTACATAGACAGATGTTCAGCTGGTGTTAAGGGGTCACCGACCGCTTTTGATTAGTCCGGAGTCTCGATGTTCTTTTCAATTTAGTGTTGTTGACTATGTGATGACGTCAAGACCGATGCAATTAGGCATAAATTACATGAAAAATTGCTATGACAACATTAATATTAAACTTTGTGTTTCAAATCACCAAATCATCACGGAGATAAATAAAATCGCTCAATCAAAATAATCTATCATAACCTTCACAAAGAAAAACCGTACATAATTCATATTTTAACACACGCGAAGTCGTCGTGGCCTAACGGATAAGACGTCCGGTGCATTCGTGTTGAGCGATGCAACGGTGTTCGAATCTCTGGCGGGTACCAATTTTTCTAATGAAATACGTACTTAACAAATGTTCACGATTGACTTCCACGATGAAGGAATAACATCGTGTAATAAAAATTAAACCCGCAAAATTATAATTTGCGTAATTACTGGTTGTAGGACCTCTTCTGAGTCCACGCGGGTGGATATCACCACCTTGCCTATATCTGCCGTGAAGCAGTAATGCGTTTCGGTTTGAAGGGTGGGGCAGCCGTTGTAACTATACTTGATTTTCGGTAGGCAGCGGCTTGGCTCTGCCCTTGGCATTGCTGAAGTCCATGGGCGACGGTAACCACTCACCATCAGGTGGGCCGTATGCTCGTCTGCCTACAAAGGCAATAAAAAAATAAAAAAAATAAATAAAAAACTTGAGACCTTAGAACTTATATCTCAAGGTGGGTGGCGCATTTACGTTCTGGATGTCTATGGGCTCCAATAACCACTTAACACCAGGTAGGATGTGAGCTCGTCAGCAATAAAAAAAAAAACGAACCAATTCGTTCTATAAAAATTAAAAAAACAATTTACAACTCTCAATTCTTTACCTCAAATTACCTTCATTGTTAAATTTTCTGTAAATCGTCATTTGCATAAATGTTAGTATTAAAACCAGTTGAAAGTAACTCAGTAGACTTATCTCTAAAGATACTTACATTGGACTTCGGTGAAGCTCTTGCTGTTATAGAAGTTAATAAGTCGGCGGCGGCTACTCGGACGATGTTGGATTCACCCTCATGCGAGAAAATGCGGGCCGCGTATTGTGACAGAGAGTCCTCTTCAATAGCTAACAAATTTAATAGATTAATAATATACATATATCACAATAATGCTACACTCAATATTCAGTCTTTTTTTAATACACATACCAGATTAATTTCGAGTAAAACGCTTTGTAATCGAAATATTGACTCGAATTACCCACGAATAAATATTTTGTATTTTAATGTATTAAAATATATTACACTTGTATTTTTAGGTGTTTGCTGAGTTTCCGGTTCTAGCAAACGTCTAGCGTACAAGACAACCGGAACCGGAGAAATCCGGTTCCGGTTGTCTTGTACGCTAGACGTTTGCTAAACACTCCCGATAAACAAGTGAAAATCAGTGAGAAATAATAAGCCCACCTTTAAATAGTGCAACACCAAATATTTATGGAACGTGTGTTCATCGTTATGAATCATAGTGAACTTAAAAACACATTTAAAAAGTGATAAATCCTGTACTCAAAATCTAGTTAACATTGTTCGAGATCTGTCAAAGCGACAAATTGTGCTACTACCCGCAACAGCGATACCAATTTAAGAAAAAGAAAAAAAAAAAAAAAACAACATTACGTTCAGAAACTAGTTTCAAATTCCGCTCAACTTTACGTTTCGTTTCACATAAAAATGTCGTTGTCACCTGAGATGTCACTGCTTTTATCTAAAATGACGGAACAATTGAACTTGCAAACTGCTACAATTACGGAAAATATAACTGCAGCCATATTACACCAAGTCGACGAAAAAATAAAACCGATCATAGAGGAGAACGAAAAACTGAAGCAGGAAGTTGAGACATTAAACAAAAAGATTCTTACCCTCGCGTCTATTACCAGGAAAAACAATATATTAATTCATGGCTTACCTGAAGAAAATGATGAAAAATTCGAAGATCTAAGTAACCTTGTAAAATCAACATTGCGCGGAATCGAAGTGGAAATTAAAACAGAAGATATTAACATACTTCAGAGACTAGGGAAAAAAGGATCCAGAGATGGCAAAACTAGACCAATTTTGCTTGCTACCACGAGCCTACAGAAGAAAATCCAGATTTTGAAAAATAAAAAGAAATTGAAAGCTGACATATACATCACGCACGATCTACCAAAGGAAGTACTTCTAGCCAAGAAAGGAAATAAAAACAAAAATTCCGGCGACAGCAAAAAAGACACAGAAAAAAGGAAAAGATCTGAAACTCCAAGTCCTGGCAACCCAATTGCAACAAATACGAAGATGCACAAAATAGATGCTTTTCAATACTTACGACAGAGATCACACTCCTTTTCAGAAAAAAACACAAACAAAAACTAATACTCCATCAAGAACCGGAGGATTACAACCGACAACAACAAACAATCCAAGTCAACATTTATTTGAACTACAACTAAATACGTCACAGCTAAAACAACAAAATCAAATACTCCCAAGACGGCTGGTCACCGAGGGAGGATTAGACCATCACCCTCTAACAATAAAACAAAAATTAGATACTGCAACCCCAAATATTAGATCTACCCCAAGCCGATTGGTGGGGGATAGGAACCACAACCCCCCAATAACACAAGAAATCAATTGCGAAAACAGCTACACGAAATCAAAAATTTATATTGCAGCCCTCAATGTACTTACACTGAAAAACGATGAAAGCCTTACAGAACTAGTATATGCGTTGAAACAGATTAAATGGGACATTGTCGGCCTGAGTGAGGTAAGGCGAATGGGAGAAAGAATTATTTCCCATCCAGACTTCCTTCTATACCATATAGGAACGACCCCAGGTCAGTATGGAGTTGGTTTTATTATAAAAAAATACCTCACAAACTATGTTGAGAGCTTTATAGGAGTATCAGAACGCATAGCACTGATGAATCTTAAGCTACCTGGGTACAAAGATCCATGGACTATCATACAAGTATACTCACCCACGGAACAATCCGATACAGTATCAATAGAGTCATTCTACCTAGACCTAAATAAAACAATCCAAGACTATGCTTACAAAAACCTTGTTGTGATAGGAGACTTCAATGGCCAAATTGGAGAACGACAACCAGAAGAAGACACAGTCTTGGGACCATTTGTGTATGGAAAAAAGGCCAGAAGCAGAAACGGAGAAAGACTTGTAAACTTTGCACAGGAGAATGGCTTGAGAATCTTAAACACAGTGTTCAAGAAGAAAGAAAGTAAGATGTGGACCTGGTCATCACCAGACGGGAAAACAAAAAACCAAATAGATTTTATAATGTCTAATAAAAGTAGATACTTCTCTAACATGAAAGTTATAAGCAATTTCAACTTCAATACAAACCATCGAATTATTCGAGCAGAACTAACGACAACCCCGCCAAAAAACTCAAGACCAAGAAACAATATGATGAACACAAAACCTACCAAATACCAAATATCCCAAATAGCCAACTCTGTAATGACAAAACTTATAGATTACAAAAAAGAGACAACAAACATGGAGGTGCAAGAAAAATACGACTGGTTAGAAGGAGCAATCAAAGCAGCTATTCAACAAGGGACTAATAACAAAGACCTATCTAACAAGTGGATGACTACCAAAACAATCAACCTTCTCAAACAAAGAGCTAACTTAATTAAAGAAAAAAATAGTAACGATAATCGAAAGCAAATAGCAAAACTCAGCAAAGAAATTAAAGAAAGTATTAGAAAAGATAGAACTCAAAAAAGAATGGAAACAATAGAGAGACACATTTTACAAACAGGAGGTATAAAAAAGGCACATAAGGAATTATCAAACAAAAAGGACTGGATCGTACAGATGAAAGATAGTAATAGCTTGAAGGAAAATCGAAGGCAAGGAATATTAGGAATTGCTAGATCTTACTACAAGAAATTATATGAAAACAACATAGAGGAAAAAGAAATAGAGTTGTTGGAATTCTCATCCGTGCCCAGCATCATACAGGATGAAATAGAATTCGCTATAGAAACTCAAATAGACAATAAAGCTCCAGGACCCGACAGAATAAGTAACGAAGTACTAAAACAAGCGAAACAAACAATAACACCTATTCTCAAAGAAATCTTCAACGATATCATCAACACAGAAACGATTCCCCAGCAATGGACTAAATCCAATATAATCCTTCTGTACAAAAAAGGTGATCAGTACGATATTGGAAACTACCGACCCATAAGTTTAATGTCCAACCTGTACAAAATATTTGCAAAGATCTTGCTCAAGCGAATGGAGGGCAAACTCGACGAGCAACAGCCAATAGAACAAGCAGGTTTTAGAAGAAACTACTCAGTACTTGATCATATCCATGCTGTTAGGCAAATCATTGAAAAATATACAGAATATCAACTCATATACTATCTAGCATTTGTCGATTACACCAAAGCATTTGACTCATTAATACATGCAAACATCTGGGAGGCGTTAAGAGAACAAGGAATAGAACAAAAATATATAAGATTGATTAGAAATGTTTACAAAAACAGCTCGGCGTGCATTCAGCTAGAAAAGAAAGGAGATTCGTTTAAGATACAAAAAGGAGTAAGACAAGGAGATCCTCTCTCTCCAAAACTTTTCTCCTCTGTTTTGGAAATGATCTTCAGGAGCCTTGATTGGGAGAATCTGGGTTTAAATATAGACGGCCGCACACTAACACACTTAAGATTTGCCGATGACATTGTGTTATTCGCAAAAACACCGGGAGACCTAAATAGAATGTTAAACGAACTAGCCTCGGAGAGTGAAAAAGTAGGACTAAAATTAAATCCCGAAAAAACAAAAGTAATGACCAACGGAACCAAAAGCAGCATAAATGTAGGCAAGTCAGAAATTACCTATGTCGAAGAATATATATACCTCGGACAGCTGATATCACCTAAAGATAATATAAACAAAGAGATCAAAAGAAGAATTGCAAACAGTTGGAAGAGGTATTGGGATCTGAGAGAAATAATGAAAGATAAAAACCTTCATATAGGAACAAAAGGCAAACTATTCAATGTTTGCATTCTACCAATTTTAATGTATGGAAGCCAAACATGGGCCTTAACAAAAAACATAACCAATAGAATTGCTATTTGCCAACGAGCAATGGAAAGAAGCATGATAGGAGTAAAAAGGAAGGATAAAATAAGAAACACTAACATTAGGAAAAATACTAAGACACAAGACGTAACTCTAAAAATAAAAAGGCTAAAATGGAAGTGGGCGGGACACATGGTCAGAGGAAAAGAAAAATGGAGCAAAATAACTACACATTGGTACCCAAGGGAAGGCAAGAGGAAAAGAGGCAGGCAACAAAAAAGATGGGACGATGATATCAGGCAGGTTGCGGGCATAACATGGAGTAGAGTAGCCAGAGAGAGATCAGAATGGAGTAGGTTAGAGGAGGCCTTTGCCAACTGGCAAACGGACTTACAGAGAGTAAACAAGCACCAAATACACCAATTTTAATTTTCTAAAATACATATATATATACATATATCAGTATAAGTGCAGTAATATAAGAAACTTAATTTTATATCTGTTTTCCGAATAAAGGGCTCTATTATTATTATTATTATTACCAGATTAATTTCGAGTAAAACGCTTTGTAATCGAAATATTGACTCGAATTACCCACGAATAAATATTTTGTATTTTAATGTATTAAAATATATTACACTTGTATTTTTAGGTGTTTGCTGAGTTTAGTATTCCAAAAATATTATCAAATACCATACTGTGTATAACAAATATGTATAACATACGATGTACATATATATGTAAGAAATAAACACTATTATTTTTTCCCTAATTAAATTATGACATAAAAATACATTTTAATAGAATTGAATTTAAGTTTAAGACTCGTTTTGAACAACATTTTGATGAAACATTGAGTCGAGTTATATTTTCAAACTGCTAATACAATATTGCAGGTAAAAATACCTTAACTAATAACATGAGGCGAATTCGTCTAACATAAATATTATTTTCGTGGTAACCGTACTGTCATTAATGCGATTATAATAAGCAGTCAGTGAGACCAATTGTTATTATAACAATGAAAACGTTTTTATTCGGATGATATATGGCAACGTTCTGATATGAAGTCAAGATTTCAATCAAATCGATATGTTTTTTTTATCCGAACAGCTCTTTTTGTCTTTATCGTGCGTTTGGTTTTTAACCAAAAACTCCTTTAAAAAATACCCATAAAGGTATTTTTCCAAAGAAAATATCTTATCTTAGAAAATAGATGAAGTAGGAACATATTAATATTCAAAACGTAAACAATCTTAACCTTGACCTGAATAAGGTTAGGCAAAAATAAATAGTTGGATCAGAAAAACAGATCAAATGTTTTAAAAGTACTTTCCGGTCCCATCTACTAGAGGTCCTACCACCAATAATTACGCAAATTATAATTTTGCGGGTTTCGTTTTTATTAGACGATGTTATTCCTTCACCGTGGAAGTCAATCGTGAACATTTGTTGAGTACGTAATTCATTAGAAAAATTGGTACCTGCCTGGGATCCGAACACCGGTGCATCGCTCAACACGAATGCACCGGGCGTCTTTACCTTAGAGGCCACGACGACGTAAGCTACATTTTATTTCGAAAATATACGTCATTTCCACCGGAAATTACACTGATTTACTTGAATTACACTGATTACCTTTCCTTGCCCACGCGGACGAAACCGCAGGTAACAGCTATTAATATATATTTATGTAATTATGATGAATAATGTTATAATTTTAATTAATAGTTTTATTAAGCTTAAACAATTTTAACTAAAACAGTTTATGCGATAAGATGCTTTGTAAGTAAATAGTACATACATTGGTGCAGTCTCTTTTTAATTAAGATGACAAACAGTTTGAGATTACCATCGATAGTTTCACCTAGGGTTGCTGCCTGCGTATTTTTTGATATACAAATACGTAGATAGTGTTCGTGTAAGTCGATCTACTTCGAAAATTTAAATCACAAATGTTTGAACCATTACGTAATACATTCTGCTCAAGGTTGACGGTAAAGGGAATGCGTAGGTACTTGGAATTTCAACGTTGTTTATTAAGAACGCACTCATCTTAATAAAAACGTAAACTAAGCACTTATGTAAAAATATTTTTGCCGTCCGACAGACATAAGAACACTACAATAAAAAAAAACCATTGTTCTGTTAATATTTTAAAATCAATCAAATTTTAGTTCAACTACTGTTGTAGTGTTTTTTTTATTCCACGGAAGAGTCGAATGAACAAGATCACGGCCCATCTGTTGTTAAGTGGTTGCCGGAGCATACATAGAGTTCACAACGCGAAAGCCGCCGCCATCCTTGAGACTTGAGGCTTGAAGTACATGTCTCAATACATAATACATAATTAAGAAAATCATAATTCTTGTGCGTTTGATTTATAATACAATATATTATTTCTTCATCGTCAAAGTCATTAGTGAGCACGAGTTAAATACGTATTACATTAGAAAATTTGGTACTTATCTATGGGTTTGAAAACTGGCATAGCCGCTGATCAAGTGAAAATCTTTACCAAAACCCTACTTAACGAGTGCGTTCGCCAAGCCTCAGATCGCGAGTTATGGAGAAAATAGCTGTCAAGGCTTTGATAAACAAGGATTCCCCATGACCACGACTGCTTTGCCAAGAGTAACCGACTATGATGATGATGATAGTCGCTCAATACGAGTACAGGGGTCTTATCTTTTAAGCCACGGCGACTTTTTTTTCCTACCTAAGCTGAGAGCCTTGAGAGGCTATATCAGCGTAACTTTCACTAGTAGGCGAGCCCACGGGGCTCAAACCTGACGACATTGCTAACACGCACCCTAGCGAGAGCCGTGCTTCGCAGAATCTACCACCGGATTGGAAACGCGACCCACTGAGAAGATCCGGCGAGAAACTCAGTGGGCTATGTATGAGGGTTAATTTACTCCATGAGCCCTTCGTCGCGAGCGACGGGTTCGACGAGAACGATGACAGGATCAAGGTGACGTCACTCACTTCGAAGGGTTTGCATTGTTGATAAATTACCTTGCAACAAATGTGGTAAGAACTGCGCGTAATGTGCAAGTGAGGCTACAACGTGTATGGCGGCCGCCCGTAGTTCCACTCGCCTACTGTTACCGCACACAAATACTTCTCTCACCGCATCGCTGCTCCACGCTTCACTCCATCTCTGTTATGACGAGAATTTCTCTCATCAGATTAACAAACAAGTCACGGAACACCAAAAAACAATAACTTTATTACATCACGTACAGATTGTGATAAATTCGTTTCGTGATAAATATTATGTGACAGATAGCAGCCGTAAAGAATTAAAGTATTTCGGTGTAATGTGCTAAGTAACCGCCAACTTCACTGCGTCAAAGGATATAAACGTATTAATTAGGTACTCATTTATTTTTACCTCGAATTTCGTGACAGTTATAATTTAATCAATAACATAAATATGCATTGCCTGTGTCGGGGAATATTGTGGACCAGAATAATGATTGCCTGTTTTTGCCACAAAGCAGTCGAAGCTTGGAACAGCCGTTATCCGGCAATTGATATTTCGACCTTATGCCTCAAGACACATGTACACATTGTGATATTTATGGATTCCCACAACCCCTTAACGCTGGGTCACTCCTATACCTCACCCATCAACTTCAGCTTAACCCATTTATGCTTTAAAAATCTAAGGTGACCCCTTTGCTGGGCGATCTTTGATTTGATTTCGATCCGATCGCTACCAAACCAAAATGGCCAATCTAAAGATTTCCTGAAAATTCCTTCTAAATCGATTTCAAATTCTTTAAGGAACATACGTATACAGATTATCTTTCACATAGATAGATAAATAAATGATTAGGTAATAATCACCAAATTTCGTCTTAATTTTTTCTTACCTGAACGGGTATGGCTTCTTCGAATATTTCCCTTAACAAAGCCAATATTGACAGCATTATATCCAGTCTACACGCCTGGCCCTTGCAGCCAGCCCCGGACGCGCAGCCGTTCAATGTTTTCGTGAGCAACTTCATACATTCGATGAGCGTTTCCTGTGACAGCTTGCAGTATCGGGAGTTCAGGGCGTGTCGAACACAACGCGTCAGTTCGTTGAGGTATCCTGGGAATGTTCTAGTGATGAAATAACGCACAAGCAAACTGACTTTCAACGTCTGGTATAGTTTTCTTTTACGTATATAATGTTCACAGAAGTCTACGTCATTTGTGGAACGATTTCGAAACTATGTTTGAAATACTCTCGTACGTGGTCTCATTGTTAAGTTTAATTGAAGTACGTATAGATCATTTTCTTAATATATCATGTAGAGTCTTGAGAATCACGGTAATGAATAACTAGGAACAAATCACGCGCGGTGATCCAGCCCCAATTTAGAAGCCCCTGTGTTATGTGTACCAGAGACTGATAAACATACTTACATAAAATATGTTTAAATATATACATATATCGATAATAAACGCCCAGACACAGAGCAAAAAAGTCTGTGCATCGCACAATGTTTGCCCGATCGATGGGTATCGAACACACGACCCTCGGCGCAACAGTCAGACACGCTAACTACTGCACCACCGAGACAGTTAAATGTATTTACTAATTAATAATATCACACTTTATAAGCTTTAAAGAAATCTGTAAACCGTTGCTACCATCATCATCATCATCACCAATCTATTCCGACTTTTTTATTATGTAAAATATAAATGACCGAATACGTAAAAACAATTCTGTAATTTTTATAATTATTTAGTTTTTTACAGCTCTTATTACGTTTATTCGAATCTGTGTTTAGTTACAGTTCGTCCAAAACGTAAACATGATATTCGATATCAATATGAATACTTATCACAAAACTTATATATTATGCTATCTAGAAATATTTTGGTAATAAATTATACACTTTTATTGAGACAATAATGTTTAATATGCAGTACATGCAACTTGGCAAGAAACGCTACTGATGTCATAAATTCTAAATAGCGCGAGGATCGATGGATTTTTGTTACTCTATCACGGTAAAACTACTGGTTGGATTTCGATGAAACATCATAATATTTAGATAGCGAATACATCAGAATAGCAAATTAGCTATAATATATGTAGTACGATCAACCTACGAGAAGCGGCACGCGAGTATTAGTTGTTATAACAATTGCTGCCAAACACACATTGACAGTATGAAATGGCCTGAAATGCCAACAACTTCACCAACTTCTATCACAATGAAATTAATATTAGAGGAGTGCATGTGTCACAAACATTTTGAAGTGAAAACTTCTTTAGAATCGTTGTGATTTCAAACCGGATGCAACGGAAAAAACGACAGGTAAGAGACACAAATACAAAAGAATGAGACAGAAATATACATACTATTTAATACAGCGCCATCTGTGAGATTTTTTTAATACTAACGTGTGTATGAAAGCTCTTTTAGTGAATTTTAATTTAGGATTATACGTGAAATTAAAATATCAATTCACAGAGGGCGCTACCTTACAATTATTTACTAATGACAAAATTTTAAGACGTTTAGGATAATTGTATTTTAATTTTGGAAGGTTTCACTTCTACCACGTGTGAATTGCACACATGTTTTTTTTATTTTTATTCCTTAGTTGGGTGGACGAGCTCACAGCCCACCTGGTGTTAAGTGGGTACTAGAGCCCACAGACATCTACGACGTAAATGCGACACGCACCTTGAGATATAAGTTCTAAGGTCTCAAGTATAGTTACTTCTTTCATCCACTTTCACTTTCATCTTTAGCATTCCTCATCATTTGGACTTTGTGCCCTTGTCTCCCTACATTTTATGCAACAAAACACATAATATAATTATTCCTTACCTAACATATGAAAATTTTTCAATTCAGTCCTTTCCAAGCACGCGAGTAATATCTTCAAGAGGCTCTCCAGTTTATTTGTACTATATTCGTCACGCTCTAACAATATAACACACCTGAGAAGCACTTTAACGATGTGTATGTGCAGCTGAGTCACTTCTATACATTCCTGTGTCGTTTGTTGCGGATAAAACTGTTCTCGACTCAAAAGCGTTATTATGGAAGCATCGTTTCCGATGAAGGCCTGTTTGATCCAGAACAGTGTGGCGCCTACAAAAACACGAAAATTCGAGTTTAGAATTTGTAACCTTTTAATTCGCATATTTATCTTAATAATAACATGTAATAAGTATATTTTTTAGTATTTTCTTCGGTCTTCCTGAGTTGTAAAATAATTAATACTACTTTCACGGTTAAACTCACGTTTTTTTTAATGTCACTATATTATTTCCGAGTTAGCACAATACTCAAATGGTAAATATTATAGCTTAGTCAACCACGTAAACTATGTTGTACTGGTGGGGTCGGAAATAATGTAATTGTGTTACAAAACGCGAGATCAAACCGTAAAATTAGTTTTAATCACGTAATATACATATCGAGAGATGAAAAGTGAAGGTGAAAGGATTTGGTTTAAGCGACATTTCGCTAAATACGCGACATTTATCTTTGTAATTAAAGGTCAGTTTTATTTGATACTAGCGACCAGCCCTTGCTTCGCTTCGGAAACATTAAATTTCATTATTGATAGCTGAGTCCCGCGATGTTACCCGCGGTTATTGTCGTACCGCCGGCGAAGCCGCGGAGCCAAGCTAGTCTAAAAAAAAGTACCTAAGTTACTCCTTATATCATCAGCTACCTATCAGTGAAAGTCCCGTCAAAATCGGTCCAGCCGTTCCAGAAATTAGCCGGAACAAACAGACAGACAGACAAAAATTGTAAAAAATGTTATTTTGGTGTATGTACCGTATATATATTCATATGCATGTAGTAAAAAGAGGCTATTTCAATATTACAAACAGACACTCCAATTTTATTTATATGTATAGATTAGCATCAACAATTCGATATTTTTAATCAAAATTCAATTAAGTTTACCTCATTCAAATAGCTGAAGAAGTTTTTGTTGCTTATGCTTTGCTTATTATATTTATTTGCTTATATTTGTTTCAAATTTTAAACTTAAATGGCTCTTCTGAAAAGTTGCAAAAATGTCGCTTAAACCCAATAGCCTTTCAACCCTCGATACACATCGTTTAACAAGTGCCGCATTATACTATATTTACAAATAATTTATAATGTTTGTGTATTGTAGACTTACCTTCATTGGGTAAGTTATCCATATAGGTTATAATGAAGTGCAATAGTGTTGTTAATAAGATTGTGTCTCTGGAAGAGGCGGGCGGTGCCGATATGAACTTTTGCATGTTTTGCCAGGGCAACGAACTGAACTCTTCCATATTTGTTGTCGAAGATGAAACAAGGTGTATGTAACTGTAATTTAAAATAATTTAATTAATATTATACATACCGCCACCCTGCCTATTTCCGCCACAAAGCAGTAATACATTCCGCTTTGAAGGGTGGGGCAAGCATTGTACTATAGAACTGAGACTTCAAATTCATAGCTCAAGGTGGGTGGCGATGGTAATGTTGTTGATATCTATAGATTCCGGTAAACAACACCAGATGAGCTCGTTTATCCGTCTAAGGAATAAATAAAAACAGAACTCCATCTTTAATGCTTCTTTCATGAGGCCCTCTATCGTCAAGACGTAACGAGATGCTCTCAATACCAATTAAAATGATTAACGTATGTTATCACTATATCAAAATAGTATGGAATATCTATACTAATATATAAATTTACAGTGGTTTTTACGGATGTTCCGTTATAACTACTGAATCATTGCAATGGACTTGAAACTTGGTATCCATGTAGAAAATACAGGTACTTAATGGATAGGCTAATATTAATATGAGTGTTGGACTCCCTACACCATTTGCGGGGGCGTCAATAATGAGAATCTTTGTGGAGGTGAGAAATAATAATGGTAATTAATTTTAAATGACCAGCGAGCGGACGGGTACAGCTAGTATAATATATAGTATATAACCTTTCTAATCGATGAAGCGCATCATTGACCTGGGCATGCGAGGTCGCGTTCTCGAGCGCGAGCAGGGCGGCGCCGCACGCGTACTGCGGGCACGCCGTCCTCAGCGCGGCCACGTCGCGCGCGGCGGGCTGCAGGCCCAGCGGGGCGGGGCACGCGGCGGCGGCGCTCGGCCCCTGCAGCACGCACGCGCGCCCCGCGTACGTGCACCACCAGCGCACGCGGATACATGCACGCCACTGTTCCTCCCCTAACAACCACTCTGTCCCCCCCAAATTTAAATTAATTTTTTAGTTTTTATTTAATAGTTAATTTGACTACGAATAAGATTAAGTCAAATAAAATATTAACTTTGCTATACATAAGAATGTATTTAAGGTTTTATTGTGGCCGGACTATTAAATTACATTTGCAATTCAAATCCTGTTAAAGGTTTGTTAACAGCAGATACGAAGATAACAACGGGCAAAAATAGTATTTTAGGCACAAATTGGATTACGCCGTATATTCTCGAAAACATTAAGTTATTACTGTATCACTTATTTTATGAGCATACATGATCTTATAACAATTTATTCAACTCACCAATGTATGAATGTTCAGCATTAGGGCTAGTGCTCCAATAGCTGTGGACGTTAAAAGGCAGAGATATCCGGTCCGTCACGTTTAATGGCAGAGCTGGTACGCGACGTCGAGCAGAATCTAGCTCTTGTAATACAAATCCGGCCCACGCCACTAGAGCCAGCACTTGTGCGGTCATAGCCACTGCAGCTTCATTTGTTGGAAACACCAATATCACTAGAAAAAAACAACCATAGCTTGGATGCAGTTTACTGAATTTCGATCGTTTTTTTTTTTTATTGCTTTGATGGTTGGACGTGCTCACAGCCCACCTGGTGTTAAGTGGTAACTGAAGCCCATAGACATCTACGACGTAAGCGTGCCACCCACCTTGAGATGTAAGTTCTAAGGTTTCAAGTATAGTTACAGTTATTTTCGGAGAGCGTGTTAAATAATAATTAATTTCATTCTTTGACTTTTCTATAAAGGATTTTCAGTATTACGCTAAGCCGAGATTGAGTATAATAATAATTAAGTTTACTCAGATAAAAAATAGCATTTGTGCTTGAAATATTCATAGAATTCGAACATACCTCTCAACAATAGCAAAAATAGGTCAGGTATCTTGGCCAAGGCGTGACGAGCCGTGAAGCACACACTGTTTAGCACCGACACGCAGCTGACCGCGCACTCCGGAAACGCAAGATAGTCATCCACCAGTAAGGACATCCTAAAGTTTTGTAAGTCGCTCAGAGACCATTCACAATTTTGCTTCTTACATGTAAACCAAAGAAATAATAGTATTTGTGGTATTTCCTTTGGTTTTCGAGAGTCGTAGACATAACTTTACGGTTTAATCTCAAAGTCATTGAAATAACAAAACTTAACTTCAATAGAGAACATAGTTGATGCTTGTCTAACACCTCAGGATTCTCTAATCGTGACCATGAAAAAAGTCTGTTAGTTCGTTCTGGGTGAAATGCAATAATTGTTGTAATAATTCACCTCAACGTAGCCACGACAACTCGAAGGCCGTCGTACTCCATGAATGTTTCGTGCAGTTGTTGTTGCCGCATGACGAGCGCGAGCTGCTGCAGGGTGGTGCGGCGCAGCGACGGCTCGAGCGCGGGCCGCAGCGGGGGGCGCGCCACGAGCTCGGCGCCGCGCTCGTCCAGCACGATGCCTTGTTTTAAAACGTCCAACATTTGTAATAGGGCGGTCGTCTGTAAATGAAAATTCCAAATCATAATATATTTCGTCGAAGTCGTCGTGGCCTAAAGGATAAGACGTCCGGTGCATTCGTATGTAGCGATGCACCGGTATTCGAATCCCACAGGCGGGTACCAATTTTTGTAATGAAATACGTACTTAACAAATGTTCACGATTGACTTCCACGGTGAATGAATAACATCGTGTAATAAAAATCAAACCCGCAAAATTATAATTTGCGTAATCACTGGTGGTAGGACCTCTTGTGAGTCCGCACGGGTAGGTACCACCACCCCGCCTATTTCTGCCGTGAAGCAGTAATGCGTTTCGGTCTGACGGGTGGGGTAGCCGTTGTAGCTATACGGAGAACTTAAAACTTATATCTCAAGATGGGTGGCGCATTTACGTTGTAGATGTCTATGGGCTCCAGTAACCACTTAACACCAGGTGGACTGTGAGCTCGTCCAACCGTCTAAGCAATAAAAAAACGAGGGCAACGACGTCCCCGTGTGCGGAGTATGCGGTGCACACAAGCGCCAAGACAATAAGGGCGCCGCCACCGAAATTATTTATGTTACACTTACACAACAAAATATTCTTTGTAGTGGAGTATCGTCATGTAAAGAGTTACAATGGGTGTAACGTGTGCCTTGTAAATAACAAAACATATAACTACAAGTTTCCTAAAATTTACGTCAAAACAATAAGTCTAAATTAACAAATAATAAAAAAAAAACATTGAAACATGAAGATTCCAAAAAATAGGGGGCGCTTCATGGGTTTCGCCACAAGTGCCGCTGGGTGTCTGCGCGAGCCTGTTTCAAACCATAATATATAGAGCTTTGCTTTGCTTTATTTTTACTGTATTAGAAGGCAAATGCGCATTGACCCACCCGATAGTGAGTGGTCAGCTATGCTTACGGACATCAGCAATGCCAAGGACATATCTGAGACACTACCTGTCACTTGCATCGAAGAGATTTCATACCTGTATCATCTTTGTGGGTGAACTAGAAGTATCCAAATTGAACTCTTGAGTTTTCACTCTTCTTAATGCGCTTAGTAAAACATCAACTCTTAGAGATTGCTGCGGAGGTAAGTATCTTTCGTCGTCTGAAAAACAAGACCGCTAAGTAGCTGTTCCTGTTCTAAGCAAATAAGCTCATGACCAGTGGTCGGAGTAGGTAGATTGATTTTATATACTTGCGTCAAGATATTAATTATAATATGGACATGCCATTTCATCCATAATTATTATTTTTTTAAATTGAAAAAAATATATTTTTAATCCTCATCGGATACAATTTCTATATTTATGAGATAAACGAACAAAAAGCCCTGTCTAAGTTTTGTCTCATACTGACAAGCTTCATTTCTAATTCAACAGAAAGGGACAAAATACGGTGTAAGTATTCCAATCCGTTTTTGTACAAAATAAAATACTAATTTCTTTCACCATTAGCTAGCATTGGTAGCGTAGATTAATATTATTATTTGTTTTTAACCTTAAAGACAGATTCATGCTAATTTCAAAATTCCGGAACAAATATCACCATAAATATGAAGTTCCGGTTTTTTTGGAGGCATATCCATATTATCCTCTACGTTTGAAGTCAACGACCTTAAATCAATCTACCTACTCCGACCTCTACTCATAACTCATGAATAATATTTACCTAGTAAACGACATAAGGAGTGGGCGGCGTCTAACTGTACCGTAGCGCACCGCACGAATAAAAGCCGCACCAAGCCCGATATCAAGTCCGCGTTCGACACGCCCATGCAATTGGCGATGTCGCGTTCCAGTGACTTGCAAATCGCTCGTCCTGAATACATAAAAACTATGAATTAAAAAAAGCATTTTACTAATGACCATTAACACAGACACAGTATTGTGAGCGCAGTACAGTATTATGAGAACGCCTGGGAAACAGTCATTCCCATTCTAGATGGTGGGACTGCCATAATACAAAAAAACAAAAAAAAAACTTCTAGTTGTGTGACACAATGTTCACCTAGTGATCTTGGTGGGCTTCTGATTATTGAATTTAAAAAAGTAATATAGTATGTGCGTACGTTTTCCGGTAATCATAAAAAAATTACGTCATGTTTACTTTTTCTCGTGTCTGTTATAATTGGTGTCGCCAGTCTATTTGAATTATAAACAAAAACTATAATACCTAACTTCTAGATAAATAGTGCAACATAAGAAACGCGATTGATAACGTTTTATTGCAGTCTAATGATAAGTTCACTTTAACCTTGGTTAATTTATAGGGCGAAGATAATCCGCAATGGAAAGCGTACGCTCCAAGGTGGACTGGAATGAACATACCAAGATGTGTTTCGTGTGCAGCGTATACGTGTAGCAGCGGTAGGACGGGCAACAAGCTGGCCATCAGACGCCACCAGCAACCGTCACTGAGCACCAGCCGCCCTCGCAGCAGATACAGCATAACATCCGTAGCATGTTCCTCTACCTACAAAAATAAAACATCTTGTGTGTTCAGAGCACGGTTAAGGGTTAAGGAACACAGACATCACAATGCCGTCACTCTCCCTGAAATTCATATCTCAAATCTTACATAACCAACGTTTCGATTTCTTATTTAAAGAGACTTTTTGGCGGGAACGCGAGGACTGAAGTTGTGTGATTTGTTTTATTTTGTCTATTTAGTGTTTCTTCAGGTTTAAATGTGTAATAACGGTGGTTTATTAACTGTTTAATATCTGTGAAAGTGCACAAATGTGGGAAAATGAAACAAAGCTGCTGGACGTAACTCCCCAGGATCCTCCAAAAAGTTCACTAAAAAAATCTCAGTAAATGACCACCATTTTACTGAAATTATATTACATCCCATATCATCTCATCTCATTTAATTTAATTTTATCCTAGTTGATTAATGTCTCAAATTAATCATCTTCATTTCATTTTACTCCATATTATAATTTTTCATAAAATAAAGGATATAAATTAAAATACGACATGACTTAAAGGTCTTAGTTACCAGGTCATCAAATCCCTTAAAAAAATCTATTTAAAGAAAACGAAACAAAAATTATAATTTCTTCTTTAAAAAAATTTTCTACTTTTACTGACAAAGAATTCGATAGTTTTCTTACCTCCTTTGATTTAGAAGAAAGACCGTGACAGCATATCTCAGTCAAAACTCCCACATCACATATCAAAGTCAAACTTTTTTCATTAACCGATTGGTTGGTTTCATCGACTAAAATTGATTTCACCATATCCGCCATTCTCTCATAGAATTTGGCACGAACCCACTCCGAATTGTGTGCCATCAATTTCAAAGCTATATTCCTCGCCTTGGACCAATCGTTTTCATCCATAACAAAGTCTTTAGTTTTAATCAATAACACATTTATAACGTCATTTAGAAAAGTCTCGCTTTGAATCAATTCCAAAGTAGGAAGCGCATCTGTTATGACGGTCAGTACTTTGGTTGTATTACGACACGAATTCTTATTCTTCATAAAGTTTACAGCGTGCTCCATGCTGGAGAATAGCATTTTCAACTCTCGGTATTTACTTTTGTATTCTTGGTCTACAGACAGATTCACATTCTGTAATTAAAATGGATTCTTAACTATTTCCGGTCTAGTATTTTGAGTAATATGTCACTAATGCTAACACTTCTTTTGACGGAATATATTTGATTTAATTTCACAATAACAGTAATATATAAAAAGTATTAGGCTATATCTGTACCGGTAGCAGGACATCTAAGTAACCACCGTCCAGTGGTTCAACTGGAAATTTTTGACACATTGTGTTATTGTATTCCGCTATGAAGAACAGGAGATCTGTGCTAAAGACTTTAATCTTCTGTCTTAGATATGGAATAATAAAAATTGCTATATTCGCACAAATATACCCGATAACGTAAATGGCAAAAACTAGTTTTCTGCACAAAAATGTTTTGGCGGGAATTTTTTACTGGTTCACGTATAGCTGCTACCAATCTACTTGAAAATATATTAAAATATACTGCCACTTAAATATGTACTCGCATTTGTGTTACACCAAGTGAAATACTAAAGTGTCAAACATTAAAATAAAAATTTATGTAAATTCGTTCGTTCATTTCCTATTAGTCAAATTTTATAACTGTTTGCACTTGCGTGAGTTTCGAGAATTTTGTTGTATTACCAACATAAAATACCACTGTGACGTGTCAGTATTGACAACAAATCAGCGTTTTCATTTAACGAGTAAAGCATGGCAATTAAACTAATTAATAACGACACATCACCTGCAAAACAATTGATATTCTATTACTCAATTCAGGGTAAAATAAGTCCACCGCTGGATCTAGTTGCGCAGCTTGTACGGCGGATACCAGAGATGAGGGTGGTAAAGCTGAGTTTCTCGCCCAATTAAGAAATCTTTCCCCACAAAATATCAAACGTAACCAAGCAACTCGATAACGCTCCGCTGCTGTGTCATTGAAAAATGATTCTCTGAAAATAGTACTACCCTCAGAAAAAATAAATTAGATTTAGAACTAGAAAAAGATAAGAGTTTAATGTACCTGTACTTCGTAAGTATGTCCCCTAATACGCGCATGACCATACAACTTTTGTGAGAGATATCTCTGTGAGTCTTCGAAGTATGGTCAACAGACCAGAATTTTTCCGTAACACAGTCGAAAAGCAATCCAACAAGGACCTCGATTAATTGCAAGAATGTATTTAGTTCTTTCTGGGAATCAAATTAAAAATAAAAGAAGTATGTACATGTTCTATTTTTGCTGTTGATATTTAATAGACGCTACTTTGTTGTTTTTTTTAATTGAAAATGACTATCGTTTTACGAACACCTCAACCGTGTTTATTACCGCCCTAATGCTGGGAGTTGTCGGTTGTTTCTGTGACGCAGTGTAAATACGTCAGCACCACATTTCATAGGAGGCCATGCCATAGCGATCTCTGGCTTAGTGCCCACGTCGCCACCGCGTAAAAGTGGAGTCTTGACTAGAATCTTTTTTATCTTATTGCAGATATTCCTATGCTTCAATATCCTCTAAAGCGAGAACATTGTTGCTACTTAAAATTAACTAATAAGTCCAGGCAGATAGAGTGAATGAAAATTAATTGCCCTATAGGTTACAAGTGCGATCCACAACTATGATTTTAGTTTTATAGCCATTTAAGGTCGGTTCCATTCAGTTCCAGTCAGTCCCATGTACATTTCGGTCTTATGAGATATGAAAACGGTTAATGTTGTCAGCGTAGTAAATATTTTTATACTGCTGATTGTACATCTAGCAAAGACCGCTACCAAGTTTAAAACTGATGTGTTAATTGTTTTGGAAAACGACCAATAGTCAAACCAGAAGTGATACTTGTTTTGTCACAGAAATAGGTAGTACGCCTGCAAGCAAGTATTGACAGTTTTAGGAGCATAAGTTACGCTTACTGTCACGCCGTCTAGTCTCGTTTCATCAAACCGGCGTCATACAAAACACTTTTTTTTTTCATTTAATGTAATAATATTATTCCGATGTTTTTTATGTACATTTACATTGTTTAATTTTATAATTATGAAATTCTTACCCAGGCAAGAATGTCACTTAATTCATTCTGTTCAAAAAAAGTTAAATTCCTATTCATTGTAGAAAATATACTATGAAGGGATTCTAAAGTAAAAATAGGAGCAGGTAATTGCTTTAAAGCTATGAGTTTATCTTCCTCTAACGACCCAGAAAAGTCATCTCCTGTAATTTGTTCCAGCTCTAAATTAACATCATTCTGCGAGATTTTATCATCGCCTGTAAACTAAAAAAAATATATAATTACACGTTTATCTCATTTTGTAAAATAACAAACTTTTTTTATTACGTTTCGTACTGGGACTCCTTTTAAAATTTTCGCTCTTTCTCGTAGTTTAAGATTTGGCCTTGACGTACTACTTAAAATTTCCTATGCTAAATAGACCATAGCACAAAACCAGAGTTTAAGTAGTTTGGGAGTGGCCAGTAAACAAAACCACTAAAAATACCCACTCTAAGTGTCCCGAGTACAAGGTTTCTAGAATATTTCTAAACTTGACGACATCTAATACTAAGTACCTGGATGCTGTATTTGAGGTCAAAAGACTTTAATTGTAAGAGCCTGGACCGCAATGCAGACGTTATGTGAAATAGTACATGTAGTGCCTCTTCAGAATGAGTTTTATTATTTCCATCAATCATTGACCAAAGATTCTGAAAAAAAAAATATTGACCATTTATGAATTGTTTTCGACCCTAATTAATTGAACTCGCTCTGTACATCTTTATGGTGATAAAACAAAATCCGAATATGTCCGAAATGACTCATTGCAAAGTATATTGTTTAAAAGTAAAAGTAACATTCTTTAAAGTATTGAGTTCTTTAAGCTAATGGTTATAAAAATATTGAATTACAAAGGTCACGTTTATTGAACATACTCTTTAACATACACTTCACACAACACTTCTACTAAGAGTATTAGGAGAACATTAGTCAGTCGATGGTTGAATGCAAATATTTAATTAATTATTTTCTATTTACTACGTTTTTCTGTTTTTTTTTTTTTTTTTCTCAAACTTTTATTTTTGTTTTTGTTTTACGTTTTACTTTAATTATTTAATTCTAGGCGATGCGACGCCCCAATCGTTTGTAGTTATTTAAATGCGGAGACATTTAAATGGTGTTTAGTTGTAAGTTTAGAGTTTATATAGTTTAAGTTCACTGTTTGTCTTCCTAATAAAATAAAATAAAAATAAAAAATAGATATTAATGCTTCATACCTTTATAATTTGAGGACGATTTAAGAATATTTCTGCAGGAAAATCGCGCAAAAATACATCTCGGATAAATCTGCAACATCGTCTGGTAGAACGAAGTAGCCTTAGAGCATCCTCGATTAAAAGAATGGGTCTAATATCTGATTGACTTAGATCAGCCCATGGAAATAGCAGCACTTTTACACCATCATCAGAATTCGAACTAAAAAACGCAGCATTGGAAAAAATAAGTACATAGTTTAATTGTCTAAAATTAAAAACTATGTTTGTACACAGCCATATCAGGCTTCCATTTTGCGACTTACATCAGAACAGTTTGATGATAACATATTCAAAAGTTTTAACAAAAGTACATATTATGTACTTGACAAGAACAATCATGAAATAATTATAAGAATTGGGTAAAAACTGAATTTAAAGATACTATTAAATATTCATATATTCTACAAATACTCGTTGTGGCCTAAAAGATATGACACTCAGTGCATTTGTATAGAGTAATGCGAGTGTGCTGGTGTTTGAATGCAGGTACCAATATTTTTATAATGAAATACAAACTTAACAAAGGTTCATGAGTGACTTCCACAGTGAAGGAATAACCAAGTATAATAATAAAAAGCCCCAAAAATTATAATTTGTAATTACTGGTAGTAGGGCGTCTCGTGAGCGGTACCACCCCTCTATCTATTTCTACTGTAAAGCAATAAAGCGTTTCGGTTTGCAGGATGGGGCAGCTGTTGTATTACTAGAACCTTACTGTGCCACCTTATTTAGTTTAACTATGACTTAAAACTCATGTGTCAAGATGGGTAGCATCATTTATGTTTTTGATGTCTATAGGCTCTAGTAAAAATAATCAAATTTGAATTTGCCAGGATAAGGAGTTGCTTGTTGAACCAAGCAATTTTTAAATTTGTTAGTACATAAAATTAGGGACCAATACACTAGTGTATTTATAACAGCTAATAAACACGACCTCACCTAGGTCATAAATATCATTTATGACAATAAAAAATATTATCTGTATTCATCAAGACCTACTACTATATTTGTGGAAAACTGATCCATATCTGTTCTGTCATTCTTGCGTGATTGAATAACTAATAATATATTAGGTGTGTAAGTACATAGTATAAGTCCACACATTATCCACTTTTTTGTCCTAAACATTCATACATATTAATGAATGACAAAAATCTCAAGAATTAAAACACAACTTCTGGGTAAGAAACAATAAGCTGCAAATAAGAATATTTACCTTTGCCCGTTGACATCTAAACATATGTTTAAAACCGATGATTCTTTTGAACTCTGTGTGCTTGAAGCTAAATTATAGTAACTGCTGCTTGATCTCCCACAACTTTCAGCTCTGAAATTTTTACACAACTATTATTTACCATATAAGATGCAGAAACACATTTTGTAGTCAGTTTCATTGCCAAAAATATAAACAAACTATAATAAAATGAAGTTTATATGAATAAATAAGGACATTACTGAAAACTAAGATTTTTTGTTTGACCTGTT
The DNA here is from genome assembly GCF_030269925.1 of Bombyx mori. Classification (NCBI taxonomy): domain Eukaryota; kingdom Metazoa; phylum Arthropoda; class Insecta; order Lepidoptera; family Bombycidae; genus Bombyx; species Bombyx mori. Next base: position 7,194,091 of record NC_085116.1, on the reverse strand, counting down.
ATTTAAAACAGGAATATAATTTGTATTTTACAATAGTTATACTTAAATGACATCATCCATCTTTAGACACGAGTCTTCAAGTCTTATTTTAGCTAGTTAGTTTAGTTTAGCTGCCTGAGATCATTGCCTGAGATCATCATCAACTGGAATGCATTACTGCTTCACGGCAGAAATCATCTGTGTGGTGATATCTAACCTGAACTGAATGAATAGTATCTTAGAAGAAAATAACATCTAGTGATATTAAGAATAAAAGCCTACTTTTGAACAAAATTATAGTAATCTGCACAAGTCGTAAGCTCTCTACAAAAGAGTGGGGAGCCGTCTGCATATCGTACACTTATGGTAATATTAAATGCATCATTAATTTATTACCATCTTTTACAATTGGATTAACTTCGTTCAATTTGGGACATAAAAATGTGTTAGTAATTTTATAATAGTTTTGCCTGGGGTTTGGCTCTTATTACAGTCAGAAATAACCCTATCATTAACTAACTTCTAAAAGGTTATCAATTCATCCTGTTTTTTTGCTGTAGAAGAGTTATGTCGGCAACCTTTTACCACTCAGAATCATTCACAGAAAGTGGTTACCATTCGAAAAATTAGCATGGAATGCATTATAAACAAGAAATTACTATATGGTAATAAAGCACTTCACCTCATTTCTTCAGATAAACTTAGTCTTGGAATATTCAAATTTTCTTCTGAAGACACTGTGTTTAAGAAGGTCAGACTCTCCATAATGTCTTCATAGATATTTAATGCATCCTTATCTATTTTATCTTTAAATTTCTGTATTTTTGTAACCAAATTGTTTAAGCCTGTTTCTTGTACGATGTATGTCCCAGATTTTGTCTGAAAAGACACATTTTTAAAAACATAGTCAAGAATTGGCCTTGACAACTACATATGTATTATTGGTGGTACTTACTGGTGGTGGGACCTCTTGTGAGTCCGCACGGGTAGGTACCACCGCCCCGCCTATTTCTGCCGTGAAGCAGTAATGTGTTTCGGTTTGAAGGGTGGGGCAGCCGTTGTGACTATACTGAGACCTTAGAACTATATCTCAAGGTGTGTGGCGCATTTACATTGTAGATGTCTATGGGCTCCAGTAACCACTTAACACCAAGTGGGCTGTGAGCTCGTCCACACATCTAAGCAATAAAAATAAAAAATAAAAAATATTAATTTGTTACCTTTATTACTGAGTGTAGCAAATCTAAAGCTTCTCGCTGTAGAAGCGGTTTCTCGTCATTGAACCATTCCATTAAGGATTCCAATAGAAACCTGGTTCCCGAAATCTCATCATCGAACTCCCATCCCAACTTGAATTTGGATTTTAATGATTGAAGAGAGCGTTCACGAATCTCTTTTATTGGATGTCCTAAAACATTGTTTTATGGGCCTAAACTGATATTTATATAAAATCATTTTAAACGTAACCGGCGTTCCAAATTAGTATTCTTTATATATTCTATAATGGGCACATACTTACTAAGCTTCTGAATGTAATTAATTATAATCTCAGGTTTACTCATGTTCAAGGGTGGAATTATTTTTTTATGCAAACAATTCAGCGCACTTTTTTTAAATATGAAAATCAAAAACAAACTTGTTTACTTATGTGATTCGATCATAGAGTTTTTTTTTGTATAATTTTTCCTTATTCGGAAAGGCAAGGGGATCTAAGCCCATACTGCTCGATCATAGAGTTACTATCCCTGTTTTCCAATTACAGCACAAGAGCGCATTATGCGGCATAATGCTCAACATAATATAAACAAAATTTCGATCAATACCAACTTAAAGAAAAAACACTTGTCAATTTTCTGTCACTGAGTCGGTATCGATTGCGAGTATCACGCGAGAGCATTACTTTTGAGAGTGCTGGATCGTTGCTGTAGTTGAAACATTCAACGTTGAGCATTAGTCGCATAATGCGCTTTTGTGCTGTAATTGGAAAACTACCGGTGACCGGTGACAGGCCCGTCGGGCCGTACGTCGTCGTCCGCGTACAGCACCGCGCTGACTTCAGTCAGCTGTCAGAGCCTACCCGCATCGACTAACGCCCGGTTACGTTTCGCTCTGTTAAATTAAAATTTGTGTGTGTACTATGACACTTTCAAGTGCCTATGACATTTTCAAGTTAAGTCTTCATATATGTATACAAATACCGAATAACAACATTCGGACCGTCGTTCTACCGAGCAATATCACCCGCTCGGTGAAAGATCATCCCACGGTCGTTAAACATCTCCAAATAACTATATTATTTCCACATAAAACACGCTTAAAACGCCCAGGTAGCGAGTCACTTGTTATTCAAGTTTAAAAAAATGTAGTCACTAAATACAAATACTAAATACATAGTAATAACGATGGTTTATTATTTTTTTAGCATATGTGGATGTGTACAAATCTGCGAAAATTAAACAAAATTCACCGGTTCTTCCAAAAAGTCCACTGAAGAAAATTCAGTAACTACCATTTTAAACACTTTATTTCACCTGCCTCATCTTACTTCATTTAATTTGCAACTGATTATGAATAAAATTTTTCAAATAAAGAAAATGTAAAACTTAGCTTAAAGGTCCTGTTATCAGGCCTCAAATATTTAAAAATAAATTTAAGATGGGCTCGCTAGAGAGTCTCGCCGAAAATACAATTTAAATTAAATATTATTAAATAACATTCGTAAAAAGTATGTAAGCGATTGTAATATATAAAAAAGAAATAATTTGATTTGCTTGATCCTTCTATACACTGTTTTATAAAATTATTTCAGATGGCTGATATTAAACAACTGTTGAAGGAGGCAAGGAAGCATATTGATGAAAAAAATTACAAAGATGCTCAAGAGTGCTGTAAAAACCTCCTTAGAAAAGATAAACAAAACTATTTTGGGTTAGTGTTACTAGGTAAATCCTTCCAAGATTCTGACCAGGCGTGTTTAGCATATCAAAAAGCAATTGCATGTAAACCCAGTCACCCCTTAGCTTGGCTAGGATTAGCCAGCTATTATGAAGCCCATGACGATCAAATCATGAATGTTAAACTACTCCCCGTATATGTTGAAATATTAAAATTACAAATTGAAGAGGAGAAAGCTCTCGAAATCATTTCGAAAATCGGAAAGTTAGGAGTTAGATACAAAAATGGTGATGTTGTTGAAACTTTAATAAATTATCTTAAAGAAGAACCACCAACGACTTTACGTAAATCAGCTGAAGAGCAATTGATCTGTCTTATTAATGAAAATATACCTTGTGGAGAACCAATTATACCTGCTCTTTTGGAAATCTTACCTAAACTAATAACCACATCATCCGATCAAAATGAATTATTGCAAAGTAAAATCATACTGCAAAAAACTAATTTTTCTTTAGCAGTGGAGGAAATTATTGAGAAAAGTTATTTCAAAGAAAATATTGTTGTGAGAGAATGGCTTTGCAATCAATTGTGTAAAAAATATGTAGAGAACATGTGTTTTTTTGGTTTGGATATAGAGAAACATATAGAAACCATTATTTCTGGAGTTGTGAACTCCAAATATCCAGATCTTTTGAAGAGTATGATTGCCTTTGAGAAAGGTTTTTATTTAGATGCATACAAATTTTCTGTTCCTCTCATTAATTACCATGAACCAGAATTTACTGAGGGAATTTTTATTATAAAATGTACTATGAAGCTTCAAAAATGGTCTGTAGCTCAAAAACTAGCAACAAATTTTTTAACAAAAGTTAAGGATTCTAGATTTTGCTTAGAATTGAATAAAAATTTATTTTACTCTTTAGTAAAACAACAAAAATGGCAATCTGCACTATTGGTTTCAAAAAATATACAAAAGAATTCACACAGTATTCAAGATTCATTCAATGTTGATGAGCTTGCATCAGTGGTGGAGTGTTTGATTGAAGTAGGTGAACCATTTGATGATTTATTGAATGAATTACAGTCTACAAATTATTATGAATCTTTGAAGGCATTATCTTTTTTAAAACAAGGTAAATTTGATGATGTTGTAAATTTACTTCAAAACAGCAATCTAGAAAATTCAATTAATGTTTTTTATTTGGGTAAGGCATATTGGGAACTTAAAAAATATAATGAAGCACTTTTAAATCTGCTAAAATCTGCAAGATTGAATTCTGAACATTTTGAAACATTTATATATTTAGGACATTTTTACTATCACACCAAAAATGACTTACTTAAGGCAAAAAAGTGTTATGAAAAGGCTTATAGCTTAAATAATCTTGATGGCAACTTACTCAGAAGTTTAAGTGATGTTTATTTAAAACTAAAACTTACTGACATGGATTTTGAAATGTTGACCACAATTTCAAAAACTACAAATGAATCATGGATTCATTTTAGGCTTGGATTACATTACTTAAATAGAAAAGAATGGGAAAATGCTATCACATATTTTAGAAACGTTGTTAAGATCAACCAGAATGATACAACAGCATTTGAATGTTTAGCAGATGCATATTACTGCCGTGGTTCATATACCTCTGCATTGAAAGCATATAATAGGTTATTGACACTAGATCCAAATAAAGCTATCCATTGTCTAACAAGGAGTGGATATATATTTTCACTTTTAACACAGCATGAAGAAGCTATTTGCACTTTTCAGAAAGTTCTTTCAATGGATCCCAATTGTATTTTAGCTGTGAAGGGAATTGCAGAAACATGGATAAGAATATCTAAGAAGAAAATAGCAGCAAAAGTTTTTGGTAGCGCTAGAGATTGTGCCCAGAAAGCTGTTGATTATTTAACAGATGTATTAGAGAAACAAACAAATAAACAATTTACTTGTTTATGGAAACTATTAGGAGACACATTGATTATGGTAACAAAATTACCTATGAAATATGCATATATTTATATGAGTGAACTTTCAAATGAATCTGTTAAAGTTAAAAAGGAGCTCTTGGATATATTTTCAGAAGCAATTAAATGTTATTCATATATTTCTAAACAAAAGCAACAATTTGCTTCTTATGATTTGGCTACCACCTATTTAGCTTATTATAACGTAACTAAGAAAGTTGTGAATTGCCATATAGCTTTTAATTTGACCATGACATGCATTAAAGAAAAACCACAACACTGGCGTAGTTGGAATTTACTGGGAAAAATTGGTTTATATGTTAAGAAATATGAAATTGCACAACATTGTTTCATAAAAGCTTTGTTATCCACAAGAAAATGGTCAGTGGCAAAGATATGGTGCAACCTTGGTACACTGTATTTAAAATTAAAACTTTATAGATTGGCCAATTATTGTTTTTGGCGTGGACAATCTACTTTACCATCATATCCCCATAGTTGGATAGGTCAAGGTTTGATAGCAGAAGTCATAAGGGAAGAGGAAGCAATGGATCTGTTCAGACATGCATCCCGCTTAGGTTACCATTCTGAAAGTGCACTAGCATATGCAGATTGGGTTTGTCGTGTGTTTAACAACAAAAAATATCAGGAAGACCCTGAATATAAATATGAGATTCAAGGTCTTTATGCAGTCACTTGTGCCATGGATCTGATGCAGTGGTTTTGCGACTTTGATTCAAAGAATCCTTGTGCTTTAACAATTCTAGGAATCTTACAAGAACAAAGTTTACTTCTACGAAGTGCTCTAAAATCATATGAGAAAGCTTTACAGTATTGTGAAGGAGATAAAAAGAACATAGCACTTCTAAATATGGGAAGGATTTTGACAAGAATGGGAAATTATGATGATGCTATCAATGCCTATAAATCAATTACAGAAGCTAGTCTAAATTCTACAACTGGTTTAGCTTTAGCTTTATTCAAGAAGGGATTTTTTGAAGAGGCCTATTCTGCATATGAGACTGCTTTACAATGGCTCAGTGAAACCGATGAAGATAAGGCAGATCTCCTTGTGGCTATGGCTAGTTCTGTATATACACAGAAAGGAGTAAATGACACAAAAACGCTACTCTTTCGGAGTATACAAGCTTCCCAGAAAAAACCCACAGCTCACAGTTTGTTTGCAGTTTGCTCTTTAGGACTTTTACATGCAGATAAAAGTTTATCCAAATTAGCAATATGTGAAATGCAGAAGTATGATAAGGATGATGAATTTGTTTTCGATATTGGTTTCCTAAAATCTTACTTGCATGTATATGACGAAAATATGAACCAAGCAACCAAATTTCTGAGCGATTCTCTGCATGATTTTCCAAGTAATGCTCTACTGTGGTTTTGCATGGCACAATATTGTCTTATGGAGACAAATCTTAAGGCCAAAGTTTCTAGCCGATGTTCGCAAAGGGCATTGAGTTTAGCTCAAAATAATGAAAGCAATATTAATCTTGCTAAATTAATAGCCACAGCGAGCGTAGCTGAATTTATAGCAGGAGATCGTGTAAGAGCTTTTATATTAGCAAAACAAGGTTTACATCTATTTCCATGTCAACCAGAAATATGGGCTGCAGTATTACGTTCTCTTGTATCCCATAAAATATGGTTGTTTAAAAAACCATGTATTATGAGAATAACAGATTTTATGCGTAAAAATTTAAATATATCGCGTCGTCTTGCTAAGTGGATCACTCTGGTAGAAAAAAAATTAAGTAGGTAGGTAGTGTTTAAAAAATATTTAAAAGACCGTTCTCGCTTTATTTATATTTTAAAGGATAATTTATTTTTATATTAACACAAAAGTATGGTTGCCATATATAATGTTGCCAAAAAACTTGGTGTAAACTCATTTAAATGAATTTTAAAGTTTGTGTAATTAAGATTGTAATTTGCTTTTACATTTATATATAAACATTTTATACTGAAGTTGCGATCACACTACTTGCATATTTTTAATTTTAAGCAGAATATACTTATTAAAATTGTCTTTTTTAAATAACATTGTAAATTATTAAATAAATCGGAATTTAATTAGTTTTCGTTTTATCAGCAATCCTTCTAAACACTGCTAGAAATTTCTCTCCATTATTCCTAGTTACTTTTTGACCTTCTTCAGTACTCTCATAAAGTTTTTCTATTATCGGATCTTCTTTCTGAAATAAAAAGCATAATTACATTAATATATATCCTATCTTGAATCGGTCGAAGTGAGAACTGGCAATATACGAGGTTTGGTACTAGAGATCCTGCTTACCCCATACAAGCCCTGATAAGTCACAACTCGGTGATTACAGTGAATTGAAGCTAGCAGAGATAGCTAATTCTGCTTTGGTGATATATGGTAATAAAGTACTAACATGAGTTCATTGTTTCAAACTCTCACTGAGACTTGATTTTACTGAATTCTGTTTGTCAAGTGACAAGCAATTCAAGTCCAAAGGAACTTCCGGTTAATGTGGTGCTGAATGGAGACGTCGACCTCATGTATCAAGGTAGATGGCAACATTTACGCTGTGATATCCTTTGCCCCTTTAACATGAGGTATACTGTGAGTTCACTCATCCATATAAGTAATGAATGGTCACCCAAGGGCATGTGAAATGTGAGTGGGGCAAGTAGGTACATCGAAGTAACAAAACAAAAAAAACAAGTTACAATGTGTTGGTAATAAGGTGACAAAGATCAAGACTTGTAACATTTGATCTTAAATTTATCATAAAAATGCATTATAGTTTTTAATTCAGTAATCAATACTGCTATGTAAAGAAAAGCAACAATAATTCTACATTCCAAATTATATGTATTATATTATATTAGATATATATGTATTATAGATATTTCTGTGAAATATTTTAGAGTGAACTGTAGTCTAAAAATTGTAGCTTGGATAAACTAAGAAATACAAAAATTTTTTACATGAATCCATGTTTGAAAAAAAATTAAGAGTAGATACGACCTTTTGGTTTTCAGAAACACTAAAAGAGTAATGAAGATTTAAGTACATAAACAAAAATCAGTTTACCAATTCTTCTTCAGGAACACTTTCAAATAATGGATGTTCCTCAAAATGTGCAACCATCCATTCATTCAAATCCTTTACATCAGTAATTGTGTATACAATACCCTGTTAAATAATAATGGATTACTTATTACATTTTAAAGTTATCGCGGCCCAAAGATAAGACCCTCCTTTACATTCGTGTTGAGGGATGCGATTGTGCCGATGTTCGAATTCCGGTATGGTTGTATCAAGTAATGTGACTATAATAATAATATAATAATAATAATAATAAATAATAAAGCCTTTTATTTCCCATCACCTAAGTATTACATGTAAATATTCTTAAATATATAGTAATATGATTTTTACATTTTGATCTATTTTCAGTTTTTACACTTCTTTTTTATTTATTGTTGTTTATTTGATTTGCCTACATCAAACTTTTTCTTCGATAGGAACCCCTATTTGGGTATAGGCCTCCTCCAGCTTAATCCAATTTTCTTTGTTCTTAGCTCTTTTCATCCATTATTTTCTTCTTTTGTTTTAGCTATCCCTATCTTGGCATTGAAGTTTCCCATTAACAGTACATTTTCACTAGCCTGCACTTGCGCTTCTTGTAGTGATTCGTAAAATTTTATCGATTTTTCTTTAGAATCCTTTTCAGTTGGTGCATACACTTGAATTATTGGTTGATATTATCATTTTGTTGAACTCCAGTTGAGGTATTGCAACTCTTTTAGATAAGCCTAAGAAGCTTACTAGATTATCAAAAATCCTACTTTACGCATGCCAGGTGTTTCTCCTTTAAAGCAGAATATAAAGTCTTGATGCTCTTCGATGCCACAGCCCATCCGTCTAACTTCAACTAAGCCTAATATTTTTCTAGTGAGTATACTAGTTCTATGTATCTTGTTGTGGATGCTAACGATTTTACATTAAATGTTCCAATTTGTATTGATTTTTGAGGTACTGTTTTGCTTACTGGAGGGTTATGGTCATTTTCCCCCACGGGGACCAGCCGGCTTGGGGGAATGTTTTTCTTGGTTATTTTTTGCAGGTTTGTATTGTAATGATTGTTATTATTCCGGTTTCGAGTGTATGGTGATCGCTATACATTGGTTTTCTCTCTTAATGAGTTTGATTTTACGCGTGCCATGTATTCGTATGCATTAGTTGTGTTGACTTTCTTCGGAGCTACGTACAATTCATTTTCTTTTCGTGGTGTGCTGACATTGGGTGAAGAAGATGGGACTCTTTTCCTTTTTTCTCGATTAGCATCCGTTTGGCTCTTGATTATTAGTTTATCTAATTTTAAGTATGCTATGTTACCCTTCCTTCGTTCCTCTTTAAGCTTTGGTTGTAATGTTTTGCGTGCTTCTAATATTTCTTTAGTATAATCTTCCTTCACATAAATACCCTGGGGTAGTTTATTTTTGGACCTCATTATTTCCATTTTTCTCCAGTACGATACAAGGGATATTAAAATAGGTCGAGGCGTAGTTTTTATCTTTCCAATTCTATAGATATTCATAATTTCGTGCTCTTGTATGCTTAATCCAAGATGACAATTAAGTTTTTCAGATATGTATTTTACCAAACTTAACTCTTCTTGTTTGTTTTCCTTTATTCCAAAGAGTAGTATGTTAGTTTTCTTTTTAGCCATTTCCAGACCTTTAATTTCCTCCTTAAGTTCTTTGACTGAATTTTTAAGTTGTTTGTTTTCGTCGTCTATCATTTTAAATCGTTCATCAATTTGTTGCACTACATTTTTAGTTACAGCTTCTGTTATAGCGATAGTCTGTTGTTTCATTTGCTCTTGAATTTTTTCTAATAATATTTGCATTTGATTATCCATTCTTCAGTGAAAATTTTTGTTTTACGATTTTTAGTAGATCGTTTTAAGATGATTCTGGTATAATTTTAAAGTAGATCTGGCAACCCCGATTATATAGTAACTTATTGTTTTCATGAAGTAGCCACACTTAAATTACTGTTTAACGATAGACTTTTTGGCGGGAACGCGAGGAGTGAAGTTGTGTGATTTGTTTTATTTTGTCTATTTAGTGTTTCTTCAGGTTTAAATGTGTAATAATGGTGGTTTATTAACTTTTTAATACCTGTAAAAGTGCACAAATGTGGGAAAATGAAACAAAGCTGCTGGACGTAACTTCTCGGGTTCCTCCAAAAAGTCCACTGAAAAAATCTCAGTAAATGACCACCATTTTACTGAGATTAGATTTCATCTCATATCATCTCATTTAATTTCATCCCAGTTGATTAATGTCTCAAATTAATCATTTTCATTTCATTTCACTCCATAACATCATTTTTCATAAAATTAAGAATATACATTAAAATAAGACATGACTTAAAGGTCTCAGTTACCAGGTCATAAAATCTCTAAAAAAAAAAAAAAAATGTTTATCGATATGATTTCTGAAAGTTGCCTAGCTTGAATGTAAATTGTCGAATTGTCTGTGGCTGAAACTGTGACTTACTTCACTCTGTATTTGTCAAAATAAATACCCTCAAAATAAAAATAAAAATAATAATCTCAAGAGGTTATTTTTTCATTTCTCATAATTAGGTTACACATTAACACTGTTCACAAACTTTCTTGGTTTATTTTTATGTAAAGTATCTTCTATTATCTTGAATTGTGACTTTTTACACTTGATATATTTGAGTATTAAGGTAAAACTTGATATTATTTTAAGAGCAAACGAGTACACGTCTATATTATTCTGAATGTGACTATATCAGTGTTCAAATTCTGTTTTGCATGCTGAAGCAATAACTTTATAAACTAAATATCAAAATTGGAGGCTCTTATGATTACTAGAAAGTAGAACATGCTATGAGCATGTTAATTATTAATTAATTAATTGTTAATTGGCAATTAAGACTGCTATACATGCTTGATGTCACAAGGTGGGTTGGTGGCATCCCATTTTGGTGTCTATCTCATAGCCGTTATAGACTACATTATCTACAACAATAAATAATATGTTTTCTTATGAAAACCAAATCTGTTTATGGTTAGAAGACATGGGCATACAATAAGTATTCTTAAGGTATGGCTACCAATAATTTATCTGCAGTAACAGTATCCTATCTATTATATGAAGGAAGGACACAGGAAGGCATGAAGGGTAAGACACATCAAACAAATGCAATTGAAACTTTAAACCTGGTCTCATAGTGCTCAGCACCCTTTATATTTAGCTCTAGTAAGGTTTGATGGCTTGTGTACATATTCTGATTTCAACTTAAATATTGAATATTACATAGAAGTTTAAGTCATACCTGTTCACACAGTACGTAAGCATATTCAGAAAGGAGCCATTTGTTAATTATCCTCCATTTATGTTTTGCTTTCTTGAAATGTGGATCTGGATATAAGAAAAACATTTTTTTTAGCTAAAAAAAAATAAAGATATAAATTAAATAACAAATTATTAATTAATTGGTCAATAATTTAAGATATTATGTGTGATTAACTTCATACTATCATTCCATAAAATTGACAAGTATGAATGCATTTTTAAGATAGGTAGTTAATATGACAACAAAATCTTTATTCACAAGCAACATTACATAATCTGACTATTAATGTTTACTGAACAATAATAATGTACATAAATTGGAATGAAAAATCAACTCACAGACTCTAAATGCTGAGGATTACATCGAAGGTACAGTTAAATAGCAACTATCTATGCTCAGCGTGATAAGCTAAACTTACTTTTAACTGAATGTTACTGTATATATTATAAATCTGTATAATAGTTTATTCTGGTGTCAGCTTTATATATGGTCTTTAACAGCCCTTAATATCAGAAGAGTTAAAATATATAAAAATAAATATATGTTACCTGGCCTTTATGAAAAAAGTTAGGAAGATATTTCATGGCATTTGTCCTTAACACAGCTACATTTTGATATTGATCAGGATACTGTACCCTGAGTGCTTTTATCCTATCATTTACATAGTCAGATACTTTAACTCTTATTTCCAAACCCAACATCAAGTTACTGGGAAACATTGGAGACAATGCAACTGGAAAAAGAATGAAAAGTTGTAACTTTCAAAAACTACATGCACCTTTTAGTAGCAAAGAAATACAAATGTAAAGAAAAATAAACAAGCATCTTCCTGTTCAGAGTTTTTTGATGGCTCATTTAAAAGACAGTTTAATATTAATTAAACTAATAACAATCCACTTTTATGAACTTTATTATCATACTAAACTAACTGTACCCTACCGCTTCGCTGGGCATTTAAAATTAACATTATTATTTCTCACCCCCACAAACATTCTCATCATTAACGCCCCTGCACCTGTGTGGGGAGTCCTACACTCATATAAATATTAGCCTATCCATTAAGTACATGTATTTTCTACATGGATACCAAGTTTCAAGTTTCAATCGGATGCATGATTAAATAGTTATAATGGAACATTCATAAAAACCACTATAGATTTATATATTAGTATAGATATATATACCCTACAACTTCAACTTCACATTTTATAATTCTGAAAATATTAAGCACACTACAAAGCACAATATGGCTGCCCCTCTTCAAACAAGGTTTAACAAAAACATTCTCCAGCAATTAGTTACTTGACTATGCCCTTGGCATTGTTGATGTCCATGAGCAACTTTCCATTAGATATTTTGTATCTCATGCCTACAATAGCAATAAAAAAACCATTTGATTGATGATTCACTGGTATGTAAAATCACAAACTAGCAATCTGATATCGTGTTCACGAGATCATATCATTTACTGTAATAATAACTATAATATATGTTAATCCAGGCAATCCTGCTCTTATAATCTATCGAATGTGATTAATCATCTGATTCCATTCAGCCATTTTTATGTGATTGGGTAACAAAAATGCAAAATTTCACATTTATAACACTTTCATTTCACATTTTTATCTTCTACGCACTTGGAGTTTATTACTTTTGATGTCATATGTTAATGTTATACATACCCAAAAGTCCTCCATAACCACAACCAACATCTAAAAACTCCACCTGATTTGGTTTTTCTGATATAATTGGATATAAGGGAGTCCAGTCATAATCATCAGGGTGAGATGGACTAAAAAAAAATACTATAAATCTGTTCAATAAGAATAGAATTCACCAGTCGAAAGTTTGAAGTTTTTGGATTTCATACACCGATTGCATGATCACTAATCTTCAGAATGAAGAAATAAAACTTGGCAAAATTGCTGGTTTCCTTTGATGTTATTATTTATTGTCATTTTATGAGTTTAAAATAAATCTTAGACATTGTGGTCTAAAGGATAAGACACCCAGTACATTGTATGCTAGGAGAGAGATGCAATGGAGCTCGAATCCCAGACATATACCAATTTCACTAATAAAATTTGTACCTAACAAATGTTCATGATTGACTGTCACAATTAAGGAATGACCTCATGAAATAAAAATCAAACCTGCAAAAATTATAATTTACGTAATTACTGGTGGTAGGACGTCTTGTGAGTCCACACGGGTAGCTACCACCACCATGTCTATTTTTGCCGTGAAGCTGTAATGCGTTTCGGTTTGAAGGGCGGGGCAGCCGTTATGCTATAAAAACTGAGACCTTAAAGTGGGTGACGCCATTTACGTCGTAGGTGTCTCTGGGCTTGAGTAACCACTTAACACCACGTGGGCCATGAGGTCGTCCACCCATTTAAGGAAGAAATAAATAAATATTGTTCTTGACAAAATTATCATTTCAAGGCAATCTTCTCGACAGCTCGCACATTTCCCTTTTCGTTTTGGTCGTTTAATTTCAATGTTTTTAGAAATTAAGAAGCTACAAGTGAGTTGTATTGAGTGTGCGAGTACTATTTCTCATTTAAAATTTGTTTACCTGAGTGATGTATGAAAGTTTTACGCTCTTAATTATTAAATTTATGTATGTATCAATTTAAACTTACTAATCAAAACAGTGATCTGCGATAGGGTTAGAATGCGCACGTTGTCTATAATATTTCTTTTGCGGCAAAGCCATTGTTACTAAATATTCTGAAAACGATAGGGCTTGCAATATGCTTTGACCGATATGTTATATTTCGTAAATATTTCATTCAGAACTGTTGAGTTTCCTGAATATAGTATTTCATAAAAGCAAATAACATTTAAAAATACAAACAACAATCTTACACTGACAGTGCCAAAGTATCCAAATAAAAAAGGCAAAGGTAAAGGCAAAGATATCACACCATACAGCCTAATCTTTTGATCTTTTGATCAAATATGATATTATGAAATGAAGTGAAACTGATTAATTTTATATGAAACATGGCATGGCATGACATTAAATGAATTGAAATGAGATGATATGATATTGGATATTTTTATGAAAAATGATAATAGGGAGTGAAATGAAATGAAGAATTTGAGACATTAATCAACTGGGATGAAATTAAATGAAATGAGATGATGATATGTGATGAAATATAATCTCAGTAAAATGGTGGTCGTTCACTGAGATTTTTTCAGTGGACTATTTGGAGGATCCCGGGAAGGTGACAATGTACTTTGACATCTTAGACTTTTTGTTTCAATATATATGGGCAAAAAACTTAATTTTATAATTCCAAATCTTTAAAAACAGGCTTAAACTGTTTTAGTTGCAAAAAAGAGAAATAAAACAAAATTAAACAAAGTTAATTGAAATGAAACGAAAATGAGCTCAAGCTAAGACAACATTGCAGATGGAGGATGCGGAGAGGTAATGAAATAGTTTCACAGTAAGGAGGTGGGAAATTACTAAGATATCAGTGTACTTTTTAGAATAGCTCGAAAAACCACGTCCAGTAATTTTGTTTCGTTTTAACACAAAAGTTAAGTTAATAAGCCACTATTATAATTACACGTGTTGGAGTTTGTATATTAAATGTAATGGCAGGCAACACTTGACACTTGATTAGATTTCGAATATTGGAATTATTTTAAATGTTTTAAAAAACAGATCATTGTATTCTCGTAAGAAAATGTTAGAACTTCTCATCTAGACACGGCATGAAAAACATGTAATAGTTTTATAAAAAATATAAAGATAAAAATTGTATAATGGTGTAAAAGTGTTAAAGCTATCTGCAATATAATTATAATGAAGCAGTTGTGTTTTTAAATAGCCCCTCATCAACCTAAAGAACCCAATCCTCAAATTTAACCATCCAACAACACGCTTAAGCCTGAAGAAACACTACATAATTTACAAAATATATAAATTCACTCAACTTCACATCTTGAGTTGCGAATCTGAGAAACAATACAAATGTTAAAAGCTGTCAATGTCAATGTCAATAGTGTTGTCAAATGTCGAGGGTCAGTGCAAACCATAATGTTTAAAGAAAAATAAAAAAAATGAAAATTTTGAATTTTAATAAATTACAGGTTACAATTAGGTACATACGCTGTGTCTAAAAGTTTTAAGAAAGAAAATTCAATGAACGCGTGTTCTTGAATAGTGTATGAACTTGTTTATATTCAAATTATGTAGTGTGTTATAATCGAACAGGCATTACTTGTATTTATCCAAGGTAAGCATACATTCTTTTTACACAATACTATGTATTTAGTATTGTATTTATAGATATAGTACAAAGGGTCATAGTATAAACTGCAAAACGATTGCTTAACAACATTCAAAAACTTGTCGACGATAACCAAATAGAAATCTCAACTTTAACGGGTGCTTCTATTGTTTACTTCAATTATGTATAAATGCGTTTTGTTTCAAAATAATCTCGTTTTTTTGTTGTTTATTAATGAAAAATATTTATTTACATAAAATATTGTTAATTAAATTAATCGAAAACTAATTTTCTTACCGTTTAGTGTGTAGATAAAATTCCAGTTAATAAAACAGCATAATTGAATTGAATAGAAACATAACCGATGCGCAAAATTATTTTGCTTTAGCAACTACAGGACTTCTTTTTAAATGAATGTCATTCCAATAAATTTCCTCATTGCTTGAATTTTCAACAAACCATAGCTTTAAATTATAAAGTATTGGTATTTTTGTGATTTCAAAAGACAAAAATGTTTGTATCTTAATATTATTTATTTATTTATATAATTATTAAATAGAATATTGTATCTATTTTGTTATCTTTAAAATTTTGTGACTTTTGAGACAGGACATTAAAGTTTAAAGGGTTGTCATTTATAAAATAATTTATAAAACTCATATAAAACAAAACAAAAAACTCCACTTCAAATTCATAGATTTTGTAAATTCTTGCCCTGGTTACTTTACAATTCTTCTTAGTTTTGTTACTGATTGAATTGTCAAGATAACCCATAACCATATTCTTAATATATAGTTATGATGCCTATAACTTAAGAAAAAAAAAAATTTTTTAAGCATTAAGATTACATTAACATTCTTTTAGCTAAAAGAATGTTAATGTTTCATATAACTGTCTGTATATCTTTGAATTTTTCGTTCATGGATATAAATTATTATAAGTCCATAAATTACACCTTCAAGACATAATTTTTTTATAAATCTTGATGTGTACCTTATACCCACTAAATTGTTTACCAGATCTTTTAGATATTACTTGAGACATGGAGTCTAACTTGAATTGCTTCTTTTTTCTCACTTTTCTATTTTTCATTGGAGCTTTAGTTGCTTCAGACTTAAATGTATACCTTGTTAATGCAGAAATAAGCAGCAAGGTGGCACTTATATGTTTAGGCTCACAATAGGCCATAATAGTTCACTTAATAATTCATATAATAAAACGACCCAGGAACATGATGGTTAAAAGAACAATATCTATATCTATTTTTATTTTGAGCAAAATTAATGAAGAGATATAAAATAAATTTAAAATATTTTCAAAGTTATGTTATAGATTATTTTTCTTTGAAATTGGTGACAATATGCATGTTATCATAAATACTATATTGAATTACTTTTTTAAAAAAATATTAGTATTTTCAAGTATAAGACAGTTATTATTTTTATAAAAATAAGGATGGATAAAACCTGGTTTGATGATCTACCAGACTTATTAATTACACTACCTACTATTTGTTTTCAACCACCTTCCACAACAGATTCTCTCTTTAATAGAAAATAATGAAATGATTATTTCTCAAAAACTGGCTTAACGAATTTCAGTGTGTAACTAGTATCTACCATAGAAATCATAATTTAATCGAAAATTAAAAATTACTTCATTAAAAATTAAAGGTTAATTTAAATTTCATAATTTATGCATAAAAATAATTTCCAGAAATACACTTACATTCCATTGAAAACATTGTATCAAGAGACTAGTAAGGCAACAGTAGATTATATACATAATCAATGATAATCCGTCACAGAACCTGAAGTCTTCAAAGAAAATGTGTTTTGTTTTCATTCTGTTCATGTTCCTAAAAAACAAATATAAGTGGTCAATGATTAACTGCCATCATTCCATATCATGCCATTACATTTTAAAAAATCAGTAGGGCACCAATATACAATGATTTTGGTATTAAATATTACTCAAAATTATTACATAAGGCTTCAAAAGTCGAACTGTTTAGGTTTGAAGTAGGCGAATATGTTATGATATCGGATCGTTGCCCACGTGCACTCACACCGCAGTCAGCCGCCGGCGTCGTCCGTGTCGCACGTTCATGCCTCGCAATACGACCTCCGTTTAGTACAAGATATCTTGCGAAATGTTAACCGTACTGAAGCTTTCTCTTGCACCCGTACTTATTCTATAAAGTTATTAGTTTTGTTCGTGCTGTGTGATTTGCGGCAACATGAAGAACGAAGATTCCCCGTCAGACTTACGAGGGTCGAGGCCGTCGCGACAACTCATGGGCAGCGTGTCGTCTGATGAAGGCCCCGAAACTGAACGCCTTCTGAGCAACGAATTAAAATCAACAATTGTATCAGCTGGTTCTCGACGGCGTGAATCCCTCACAGCACCGCCTTCTCCCACGGACTCTCGGAAAAAACGTGACCCGCAACATCGTCAGCATAACTACATCAATCACTTACAAAATTTCATCCACTGGCGTGATATTTGGAGTGGAGAGACACAAAAAGCACAAGAGGTATATATATAATAATACCAGCGTTAAAATTTTATTTGTGTATACTTTACAACATTAATTCTTCCGATATTGTGTGCATGTAACCTCCTCTTTTTAACTCTTGTTCTATTCTACTTAAACAGGTATGATTATTTCTAGATTAATCATATTCCCTTGCGCATACTACACAATGATTTCAAGTAAAGCAAAAGTTATTGTTTGTATAAAATATGTTGAAAATATACCACCTGACCATATATGCTAATCATTTTACTTCGTTTTGTTTACTCGACATCGACACGGTTTTGTCGTGTGTTCAACTTATGTAGGATTTCCCCTGTTTCCATCAAGGCACAATAACGATAAAGGTTTACATTTTATTGAGGTTCAGTAGCACTGTAGTTAAATCGTAATTATTTTCCACCTTGACCTCTTTTGTCGCGCTACAGAAAAAAAAACCTTGTAACTTTCAAGTGAAACTTACGAGAAAATCGAATTTTAAAGTCGAAGTTTCAATTTCTTAATAATAAAATAAGAACCATGATTTAGAGCAATGTCAATAATAAATTATATTTAAAAAAACCTTCTCAAGGTCTCAAGTGTATATTGTTCTAGATAGATGTAGAGTATGTGCTTTATAAAATTAATCATTAGAAGGGCGGATCGTTACTATTCTAGGAACCTTATGTTTGGAATAAAGAATTCTTGATCGTGTATATTGGTAGGTATGATAAACATGAATTTTTTTTATTATTTTGTCTCTATCTTTGTCATATCTTAACTACTTAACTACACCAGTGGTTTGCTTCCAACTCCAAATGTATATTCGTTTTGAAATCTAATGTTAGTTTCCAACCCAACATAAAATCAAACTGCCAAAGTAATTTTTGCGTGATGTTCGAACGAACAAATAAACAAATGCATGAACAAAAAATAAAATTCGATGATTTGGAGTCAGGTAAACGTAAATATGACATAGTCATCTTTTTTGGAAACATTATCAATGTCGAATCAACACACAAACTCCAGATGCAGTTCATTAGGTTTTTAAGCAGCCACATACATACCTATAGCCAAACTGGATAAGCGAGAAAATTCAGAAAGTGAGATTAATTTCTAAGTCTCACCATTTTAAGCCTCTATACGTGGGAAATAGAAGTATTTAAAAAAGATACTTGTTTTTTTTTCCATCGCGGAGATCCACAGTTGAGACTGCTACATGTCAGTACCTCTACAAGTGACATTAGAGCGTCTTTATTACTTACTCATCATAATATATTGCCAGTGTTAGCAAGCTCTCAGGTTGATCACGTGAGATTACCTACCGGTCAGCCTGTAGCTGCAATAGCTGCTTAGGCTACCAGTGAAAAGTTAGGGAAATAAATACATTAAGAAATAAATACATTAACGAATTGATCGCTGTTTTTGTTATTTCAAATTTGCTTGGAGTTTATTTTATTCTTTTTTGCATAACATATCTTACAGGTCGGTACAAAAACCGACTTCAAGTAGAAAAAAAAGATATTCCAAAACAAATTAATATTATACACTAAAAACAATAATCATAGAAATCGGTTGGCGTGATATTGAGTTATTGAGCTATTCCTCTATTTGTCGCGAACGTACTTAATGCAAATTTAAGACTTATATGGTTTTCTCATGGATAACATTATCAGAACTGGACTAAATTGGATCACACGGGAAGCGTCAGCTTTCTAATAAAAAAAGAATCATCAAAGTCGATTCACCCAGTCAAAAGTTACGAAGTAACAAACATAAAAAAAACATACAGTCGAATTGAGAACCTCCTTTTTTGAAGTCTGCTATAAAAGAATTTACAATCTGAAGTTTAAACTACATTTACTTACTTTATAAATGTATTTAGGTATTTATTTTTTAATCTAATAAATCCAGCTAATTACAAATAAAAATACGGTCATATCTGGAAGTAGTAAAATAAACCACATTATGTGTAACTAACTACAGTTTAAATATTGCAAAAAATCCACGTCATGGAATTTCATGTATAGTATGTATTCGGTTTTTCTATAATAAATATGACATATTATTATCATGTCATTGTTCCCAAACAATTTTCACGAATTGAGTACAACTTCATAGTTCTCAGTGGGTCGCGTTTCCGATCCGGTGGTAGATTCTGCGAAGCACGGCTCTTGCTAGGGTTCGTGTTAGCAACGTCGTCAGGTTTGAGCCCCGTGAGCTCACCTACTAGTTAAGGTTACGCTGGAATAGCTTCTCAAGGCTACCAGCTTAGGTAGGAAAAGAAAAAAGTATTTACCTAAAGGCACACAGAGGACTGACTATACTACAATGAAGTTTAAAGAGTTGAAATGTGTTGATTCAATTATTTTATTATTTTCATAAAATAAATCTAAAATAACAACAATAGTAACTAAAAATAGAAATGACTAAGTTGAAACCTGTAAGTCTAATGGGGTAATTGTCATATAACAAAGAAAACAGCAATATAATGGATCGTGACGTCACCGCTTTTAAAGCGCGGACGTGTACGAGATATTTATTTTATTTACTATTTATGTATTCGAAGTTCCAACAAAGGATGCACAAATGCGAGTATGGTCATTAAAAAATACTACCCAATAAAATTAATTACAAGGCACTTTACAGTTTTGTGATCACGGACGACTAAAACGTTATTTATTTTGTTGAAACTTTAAATGTAGTGTCTACTACTGTCAAATTCTGTTATCTATATATTAATACGTGAAGCAAAAACTTTATATCCCTTTTTGCGAAAATTGCGCGGACGGAGGAGTATGAAATTTTCCACGCTTATAGAGAATATAGAGAAGAAGTGCACAATGCTAATATTTTTTTTAAATAATGCATAAAAGATACATTAAATTAATAAAGAAAATATTACACACACTACATACCATGTATTTGACGCACACACGCATGCATACTATTTATTGTCAAACTTTTGTTTTTGACGTCTGTTGTCAAATTGAAAATAGATTAAATATGGTTTGCCTTTGTTAATATTTTTTAAAGTGTAGTCTTGACGAAATTTGTGATTGTAGACGTATAAAATACAATCATAATAGTGTACAAACTTACAATTCCAATTAATTATAGTCGAATTTCGACTACTGCGGGACCTCTAGTTAAAACATAATTTCTTTGAAATTCATTTCTTGGAAAGCACTAACAGTACCCTTGATGCCTGACAGTTTATTTAACTCGGCGTAGATACTTAAAATAAGGCGATATTAGTTATTATAAATATCTAAATTCAGTGTAATTTAATGAACATTAACTTATTGATAACTAAGAAATATCAATATATCGATGCTCATTAAAGTAGGTACAGTAGTAAACTGTTGAGGTTGCTGACTTCATGATGCCGTGAAGTTGAATTATTTTAAAAATAAATATATTATTTTGAAATCCTCTAAAAGCTCCGATATGTCTTTGTTTTTTTTTTTTAGATTAACGTCATGGTATTGCCAATTGGTATGAGGATTTTGTTAGTTAGCTTATTGAGGCATAACTATAATAGTTAGACATATTCTGTCGCGACACTTTTTGTGAATAATAAATAATATGTTCTACAAAGTCGTAGTACTTTATTTTATTCTATGATCAATAGTTTTCGCAGGGCACGCGATGTAAAGAATATTTTAGATAATTTTTTTACACCTTGGGTTACATTATTGGAGTTTTGGTAAGGATGCCTAATTTTTTTCAAAAAAGATTATAGCCTATGTCACTCAGGAATAGTGTAGCTTCCAGTGACAAGAATTTTTCAAATCGGTTCAGTAGTTTCGGAGCCTATTCAATACAAACAAACAAATCTTTCCTCTTTATAATATTAAGTATAGATTAGTATAGATTGAGTTCCATCGAGAACGTAGTGACAGAACGTTACTTACAAAATCGACAACATAACTTATCTTGACAACGGATACTGGCGTCAGCAAGCACACGATCAGTAGTCGTTGGTACGAAGACAACATTGAAACGATCAGTCGTGCAGTTTTCATTGTACAGAACTTAAAATACAACTCGATTACGTTTCTGCCGTTAATATTTGAAATGAGACAATTTTGTTTGTAGTTTTATTTGAAAATCGTTATTCGTTTGAAAGTACTGAAAATTTAATTAAACAGTTCTAAGCTTAAACCACGTTGTTTTACGTTTACATAAATTAAACGATAATAATACATAAATTATAATTTTCGTGTGCCACGTCTAAATATCTAGTGGTCCTTTTTTATTTTAACTCGTTTCATTCAATTAGTCAGTCATTTCATTGCGCTACGTATTTAAAAATACTTAGTAAGCGAGTTTACTTACTCAACTTTACATAACATAAAACTGGACACGATAAAAAACTTGTTTAAACATTGGTACAACTCTTAAAAACATACAGGGCACTTAAAAAAAATGAAACACAAGCTTTCAATTTAATATGGACAATTTAAAAACATTATAACACAGTTGTCATATTATAACAAAAACTTCA
The DNA here is from genome assembly GCF_030269925.1 of Bombyx mori. Taxonomy (NCBI): domain Eukaryota; kingdom Metazoa; phylum Arthropoda; class Insecta; order Lepidoptera; family Bombycidae; genus Bombyx; species Bombyx mori. The sequence goes on along the minus strand of NC_085116.1, from coordinate 7,171,592 downwards.
CGTACGAGTAAACCGGCCACTTTACTAATACGATGAGCGTAAGAAGTTTTATAAACAATATAGTTCATAGATAATGCACTTAAGTTATTTATAGATAAGCAACTCAAGCACTCAACAAAAATGTTTACGGGCGTCGGCCACTAGATGGCTTCACTTCGATTAGTTTCTCATTGCGCCTGTAGATGGTAGTTTTATATTAACTATTCTATATTTTATTCATAATGAAGGATTTTGTAAATTTTTATAAACCACAAATTGATAAAATTTAATCAATTTGTCTATAACAAATAAAGACTGGTATGATTTATTAGTTTTATATTTTCTGTGTTTAATATATAAGTTTAGGGACATTCGCTACAAGATGCCGCTAGTTTCCATACAAAAATATATTTGTCTTAAAGTATCGCAGTTTCAGGGCCCTGATATAGATAAACTGCAATACATACTTTGCTACCTAAAGCATACTCACGTCAAAATTAATATTCGAGATGAAACACGAATAGTAGTAAAAAAATATTTGACAAAAATGATGCCCACTTCATTTATTTGTCTATAATTTAATAAAATTCTACGAAACACCAAAACTATAAAAATGTAAATGTATATACAGTAAAAATGTATATAAAGAAGTAAACAAACTACAATCCGTACGTAATACTAACGTTGTTTTTTTTTTTTTTTGAGAGAAGCGTTCTAGTCTCATTGAAGAATCAATTGATATTAATTTTATGAGCTCAATTGAAACCACGCACGCTAAACATTCGTTAGTTTTATCATTCCTAATAAACTTAAAATGAAATGTTAAATTCCGACAATCTTCTATAGATTATTTTAAGCAGTTTATGGATAAACGGTATTGTTAAAAATAAATCTTTCTACCTACTCCACTATAATGATAAAATGAACATATTGCGTTATTGATACGGTATTATAGATTAAGATCAGAAATAGATTAGTCACGTTCACGATACATATTAACTTTGATTATATTTTCAATAGCTATTAATGCAATCATTACACGTAGCCGTCGTGATTTGATAATTAATTACAAATATGTGGCGAATGAAAAACTGTACACACTAAAATTATTTAAAAGGATTCTTTGATACAAAAATTTCGTCGTGTCCTTCTGAATTTTGTGTATGTTTAACTCGGTTTGTTAATTAGGATGTGAATATCAAAATTAATTGTGCTTCAACTTTTGCAACTCTATTCTCAGAAGTAAGAGGAAAATAGTAAAGAGTAAAAAAAAACAGCTGATTTGAAATATGGCCTTTAATAGCTTTATCCGTGTACGAATAGTACACTCATGTGACGTTACACATATTATCATATATAGCGGGAAGATGTTATCATATATTATTATCATATACAGCGAAGTTACAATGTATTAGTATTGTAGATCGGGAAGCGGCAGTGAATATTCACCATCAAGAGGGCCTTATGCCCTTGGCGTCTACACTACATTCCGATTCCTTCGTAATCATAATTACCAATTATGCTATTTTCTTATTTAACTACTATTAATACTGGAGGCAGGACTTTTTTCAGCCTCGCGCTATTACTATAATATACTCGCAGTATTAAGAAGTGGTATAGTTTATGTCAAGACATTGCAATAGTATTTACGTTGTGATTTCTATGGTCACCGGTTACCGCTTAATTAAAGGGTAGATCTTGAGGTTTTTTTTTATTGCATTTATGGGTGGACGAGCTCACAGCCCACCTGGTGTTAAGTGGTTACCGGAGCCTATACACATCTACAACGTAAATGCCGCTACCCACCTTGAGATATGAGTTCTAAGGTCTATAGTATAGTTACAACGGCTGCCCCACACTTCAAACCGAGACCCATTACGAGCGCTGCTCAAACACACACAAAAATCAAAATACATATTATGTATATGTAGTCGTATTTCCATCGTCAGTCCATTAAAAGGATTGAAAAACAAAGGACATCTGTTTGTCCATCAAAAATTATCACAATGAAAAACCACATTAGGATTTATCTATAACAAAACCGTTTGTGCCAATCGATCTTATTTAAAAGTGTTTTTCGTGATTGATTACGACAGCATATTTATCTCAAATATTGGGATATTTACTAAGATTGATAAGGCGTCGCATTGCGGAGTTTCCTTTTGGCATTAATGCCAACAAATTAATAAAGATTTTACGCGAATACTGTTGAAACTCTACGTAAACATTTTAGTATAATGAATCAGAAAAATAACATGAAAACACTTTGTCATGTTCAACGTATTATGAAGTAGAATTTAACTCAAAATTTCGAACGAATCAATAGTTGAATAAAAGAAAACGGAACTTTAACTAAATATTAATAATGGCAACTCTTTTCCTTTTCATGTTCTAGCAATTTATTGATGCTGTAAACAGTCTGTCGTCTAAACCTATCATGATTTTAAGTAATATCGTGTTAAAAGAAAATTCATTAGATTCTTTGTGGCTTCTTTCAACTGGTTGATCATTCTTAATTAATCAATTGTTGTACAGATGTTGATTTTACTAACTTTTGAGTACATCCTCTTCGTATAGTGAATCATTTCGATGACTAATTAAATTACATACCCAGATAAAATTTGCGTAGAATAACTCTGCCGAGTATGTATTAGTATAACCAAAGAATATAACAATATGTTTTATAAAATATATGTGAAAGAATTATTATTATTACACTTTTTTTTTTTTGTGGGAAAAACCTGTGGGAAATAATTTTGCAGCCATAGTTTATTTTCTAATTAGTTTTATATTTTGGTTTCTTATTAGTATTTTCTATACTATAAACGACTATTGGAGCATTCAAGGTCACTATATAGTTAAGTTTCTGTGCGTCATTGTATAAGACCGTGACGTCATCGCGTTAAATTACCAATCACAGTGTACCTACCTATACTGAGGAAATTGATGTCTCGGTTTTGTGCTAAATCAGACGAACTCAGATTATTGTAAAATACGGTTTGTTGTACTATAAACTTTATGGCTACGTGCTAGTGATAATGATAACTGCCTTCATAAAATGGGTTATCTAAGTTCGTTGTCGGAGTGTGCGTTTTAAATAGAATAATAATACTACCACTAAGAACATGTTAAAATCTTTCTACAAAAATTGTAAAAATGTTAAAATTTTTATTCCGATAAAAATGTAAGAATAATGAAGTAATTTGGGTCATTATAAGTACCTCTCTTTCTATTCGTACGCACATAGCATACATATTAAGTTGCAATTAGCGTTTCAATATGTGTTTATAACTACGAAAGTTTTAAATAGATTTTACGATACCATCATTTAATGTATTTATTTAAGGAAGATACATAATACTTGCACATTTAATGAATCTAAGTATAATTGCATAAAACTTTAAACCGTGTATAAAGGCGAAGGCCAGTCGTATGTTGTGTTATTCGAACCAAATACTGGGAACAGGTATTAATTTCTTTAACTGATTATATACCGAAGAAACGTCAAGAATGATAACCGCAGTGAACTGTGTGTGTATGTAGCAGTTGATATTATGGAATAGAAAAATCCGGCTAAAATCTGAAGTTTACAAGAAAAGCTTGCACAAATTCAAGCTTCTGATAATATCATTCGTACCACCTATCCTGGTGAAACTGGAAAGGATTCCGAGCCACCATTAATCCTTCCTTTAAAAAAAAACATTCGGTTCATTAGTCTACCGACATTTCCCGCTCGGTGAAATTTTTTTAAGTCTGTATGTGTAACGTCGTGTAGTAAAATGTGAAAATTAAACTACTAGTGTTAGGTGTTTTCAGCCCGTTCGTATTATATGATATTTTTGGTATCGTTCGATCTATTTTTACTGCAAAGAGGCATTGCACTCCGAGCTTTGGTTTGATGTGCCTTTATACGAATATGTATATGTGACGCTAGGTGGATAACATTCATCCCTTATTATCTATGTGCTTAATAAATATTTAGTAAAGTCGAGCTTTATACTAATCCTATTAGTCCTGTCGAAAAAACGGTCGGTAAGCAGAGAAGTATTCCGGTTGGAATTGTTGGGTAGAATCGATGTTATGTTGAATAATTGAGTCTTGAGTCTTATATCTCAATGTCACGTTCTATTTAATTACAATTTACATAAGATATGTTATGGCTTCTGCAGTCGAAAAAATGCTTAAAAAGCTTAAGCTGCAGGTTAAAAGGCAGGAATGCCGTTATTATAATGAGAATACAAGAATGAATAAAATTATGAATAAAAAATAAATAAAAAAAAACCGGTTATTTGACTGTGCTCAAGAATTCAACTTAAGGCATATCTATAGATGGACAGTAGCGTTCACGTTGTGTGGTCTATGGTATAATAATATTATGCTTGTTTACGTCTCGCCATAATACGTTTGCTACTTTAAATGTGCTCAAAATGAAACCGGTTAGTGTTTCAAGCGTAACCACGTGGACTTCACCGTTATAAAGGCAGTTAGTTATAAGGTTAGATTGTCTCGTTTGTCGAGTTGCTAGTGACCTTGACCACTATACCACTAGGTTCGAGTTTGAATCCCGGTCAGAGTTGTAAAAGATGATCACCTTAGGCTTCGGGTCTACTTGTACTTGTCTCGTCTGTAACACAGATGAAAATCGTACTTTGAGACCGGTAGTTTTATAAAGTTGATTAAAAGTAGTATTAACTCATTGACACGATCATAAAATGTTATCTGATTGATACCTACCGATATCGAGTAAATTAAAAGTTTGAAAAAACCCATGACAATTTTACACGGTCCGACACGATATCGGTCTGTTGTCTTGGATAATATTGTACCGGCGCGGCGTCAATAGAGCTCTAAATGTTAACAATAATTTGTATTACTATTTGTAGCTTACATTAACTTAGTGCTTTTTGTTTTCCTTACCTATTCGCTGGTAGCCTAAGGGGCTATTCCAGCTACGCCCGGACGAGTAGGTGAGCTCACGGGCTCATAGAATATTCTAACGCTAGCCCTAACAAGACCAGTGCTTCGCAAAATCTACCACCGGATCAGAATCGCGACTCACTGAGAAGATCCCGCGAGAAACTCGGTGAGCTGTGTCTTCAATGGTGACTTCAATGCAGTAGGGCGTGATTTTGAAGCATGGCCTAAAGTTTTGGGCAGGCATGGTATAGGCCATATGAATAGCAATGGGCAGCTACTGCTTGATCTTTGTTCTAAAGGACAATTCCCAAACGTGGGCCATGAAGTTACCGCGCCTAATTCGTGACAAGACACTAGCAGTAGTGTCGGGAGGGTGACCCCTTTTGAAGAGCACGGCTGTGCTTTACGGGGGATTGATGTCAATACGCCACTTCCGGAACTATTGTCCTAAATTGTTGACCATGATCTGGAGCTTACTTAAGCATGAACGACATATTTCTACTCGCCTAATAGATAGGCCGTATCACCCGCAAAAAGGGCTAAGTTGGTCGCTGGCGACCGGGTTATATAGTTAATAAACAGCCTAAAACTAGCGGGGAGAGAAGGGAGCCTTGCAGGACTCCGGCCGAGATATGTAGCGGCAGAGAGCGAGTTCCTTCGGCTCGATACCGAAACGAACAGTTCGACAAGAAGTCTCGTATGATGAGCACGAGACTGTCACGCCCATGTTATACAGTTTGTAATTTAAACCGTTGTGCCAGACTTTGTCAAACGCGTTCGCGATATCGATATCGGGCGATATCGGGCTCCCGTGGGGTGGGGATGGGTCTGCGTCTATTTAGCCCTACTAAAATGTGTTTGGCGGTGCACTTGCTGAATGCACGAGTGCTTCGCGCAAATTCCGAACTGTTTGTCGATCAGGGCGCCTTTCAAGGTGATGAAGTCCTAGAGGCGTTTGCGTCATAGTCGCTCGTATAATTTGCCTAACACTGGGAGGAGGATGATGAGGTAGTAGCTGGCGGGATCATTTTGATGTTTTCCAGGTTTGTGTATTTCGATAACATACGCTTCTTTCGCGGTATAGATGTAGTTGTCATAGCGGTATTTAAAATGGAGACCAACATGATTATTAGTTGGGCGGGTAAAATTTTTAAAACGCGGTTATGAATTCCGTCTGAGCAGGACTTTTCGTGGTTGAGAGTTCGTGATTGCTTCCTTGCTTCGTTAACGGTCATGGGGGGGGGGTTTAAGGCAACTGAAGGTGGCAGGGAGGCTCAGCGCTCGACCTCTATGTCGATCGATTGACTTGGTGGTTGAGTTTTATTTTATTTTTTATTGCTTAGATGACTGGATGAGCTCACAGCCCACCTGGTGCTAAGTGGTTACTGGAGCCCATAGACATCTACAACATAAATGCGCCACCCACCTCGAGATATAAGTTCTAAGGTCTCAGTATAGTTACAGTGCATTTTAGGGAAGAGTAACTGCAGAAGGAATACGTCTTTAACCGTTATCGCTTTAATTTCGTATAGCTCAGATAATTGGGAAATAATCCCCAATGAAAATATAATAAAATACTTAAAGGCGGAACATAAACATTTGATGATAAGAGAATATTTTAAGAATCTATCCATATTTATCTTTTCGGGATCATAAAAGAAAATAAGGTGCAAATTATATTTTTATTGCATTTGCTTTCGTATAAACGCCAAAACATCGTAAATTATTTTAAAGGCATCGCCCAAATCACAAATTACCTTTTTATTAAATCAAGTTTGCACCTGAATTATTTATTTTAACATAAAAAATACGGTAGAACAGCAAAATTAGTAATCATAGTCTTTAGTAATCTATTATTGCATTGTCCAAAACCTTCATGAGTTTTCACAAAGTACAAATTTGTGGAATAAATAAAGCGTTGACAGTAACTTAAATATGATCTGTACCGGGACTAAGACTTTTTGAATGCTTGGGCGAGTGGTTGAGCTCCCGGCCCACCTGGTGATAAGTGGTTGCCGCAGCAATAGAGAACCTTAATGAGTTTTTTTTTATGGCCTAGATGGGTGGACGAGCTCACAGCCCACCTGGTGTAAAGTGATTACTGGAGCCCATGGACATCTACAACGTAAATGCGCCACCCATCTTGAGACACGAGTTCTTAGTGTCAGTTTTACAGTACAGCGGATGCCCCACCCTTCAGAACGAATCTCGATACTAATTCACGGCAGAAATGGGCAGAGTGATGATACCTGCCCGTGCGGGTTCACAAGACGCTCTACCACCAGTGTGCTTAGTGCGAGTTTTTTAACGTTCTCGATAGCGTAAAAGTTCGCTCATATTTGTATGGAATGGGACCTAAGCTGAGAGCCTTGAGAGGCTATTTCAGCGTAACCCTAACGTTTGTAGGTGAGCTCACGGGGCTCAAACCTGATGACGTTAATTTACTCGTCGAGCCCTTCGTCGCAAGCGACGACCGGTGACCGGTGCTTGAAGTACCTAAAAGCACCGTTAGTGGATCGGGAGGATCCGAGATGACGTGTTTTGGGCGACGTCGACTGCTTTCCATTCTGTCCGCAGGATCGGGAATGTAGTTACCGGCGGCCACGATGAGAGGGTTCTCGTGTCGTGCCGCTTTATCGAAGTGGTTGGGATCGTTTGCGTGCGTTTGCCGCTAGGGGCGCTGTTCCAACTGCATACAAAATTGGGCTAACTTTTAGGCTATCGAAAAAACTCACACTAACCACACAGTATATGGCTGAGTGAGCTTACGGTCCACGTGGTGTATAGCGATTATCGGAGCCCATAGGCAACACAACAGGAATACCGTCATAGCCATGAGGTCAAAGTCTATTTTGTATTGAATAGAGACTTTCCAACATCTGAAACCAAAACGCATAACTGCTTTACGGCGGCAACAGGGCAATATGTCGGTATCCACTCGTACAGGCTAACAACTCACCCTACGGACACAGACACAGCCCACTGAGTTTCTCGTCGGATCTTCTCAGTGGGTCGCGTTTCCGATCCCGTTGTAGATTCTGCGAAGCACGGCTCTTGCTAGGGTTCGTGTTAGCAGCGTCGTCAGGTTTGGGCCCCGTGAGCTCACCTACTAGTTAAGGCTACGCTGATATAGCCTCTCAAGGCTCTCAGCTTAGGTAGGGAAAAAAAAAACCTACGGACAGTAATTATTACTACTCAAATTTATAATTTTTGCGGATTTGATGTTTATTACAAGACCTTTTTGTTTAATAGTATAATAATTAGTAAGTACGTACTGGTACGTACGTGGTAGTACTGCTAACAAGAATTAAATACAACTAAAAACACATTTATTGTTCTCTTATATTGTTTAGTTTCACAAAAAATTTCGCAACGTACGTAATCTTTTTGTATAATGTCAAGATAACAATTTACACTTCCGTTCACACACGGACGAACGAAATGCCTACTACATACCTGCGTGTTCAACGCTGCGGCGTGAGTGATCTTCACACACCTCATGTGTGAACATTAATGACGACGACCGTATTAGGCAAGGTGCGACACGCAATAATTTCACGCGTGATAAATTTATAATTAAAATGCATTTATTTTCTTTTTTTTTTTAATTAAACCCGCAAAGTCATTTTCGTAATTACTGGTGGTAGTACCTCTTGTGAGTCCGTACGGGTAGGTACCACCACCCTACATATTATATCAGCCGTGAAGCAGTAATGCGTTTCGGTTTGAAGGGTGGGGCAGCTGTCGTGACTATACTAAGACCTGAGAACCCATATCTCTAGGTGGGTGGCGGCATTTACGTTGTAGATGTCTATGGGCTCCAGAAACCACTAACATCAGGTGGGCTGTAAGCTCGCCCACCTATTTAAGCAATAAAAAATTAAATCTTGGTGCACGATTGATGCTCATTAATATAGCAATATAATTAAAACTTCAATCTTCTAAGTTTCAACACTCGTATATGTATTAAATTCATATAAAAAAACTAAATTTCATTGATATATACCAAACCAAACTTTATAATTTTCGTCGGATTAAGAACTCATTTTTCAACGCACCTCTATAATACTCCAGGAGCATCCTCCTGCCTGTCAGTCACGATACTGTTCTATAAATACCCAGTGCGTTGACGTGCTATAGAAAAAAAAAAAACATAAATTTAAATATCGTATAAATATCTAATAAATGTCGTAAATACATAATCTAAAACTTTAAATCAAGTAGCAGTCAGTTACGCACTTCGCGGTATTAGTATTTACTTTAAAAAAAAAAGGAAAATGATTTAAACCTCACAATAGATGCTCGTTTTATTAACGTGCGCTAATTCTAGACTATCCACCAAAGCTGCATTCTGTTCATTGTTGTCTTTGTTGCATGAAATTGACTTTGTAGAATAACTCATAATAATGATAGGCGGTGATAAATCAGCATCCGTCACGTTCAATCACTACAGTTACAGATGAAACGTCGCGACGTGATAATAATACACTTGTGACAATATGTTAGATAAACATTTTGTCTGAAAAACGTTCAAAAAACCTCAAAGTTTAATTATTATGAACATGTCATAAATTAGATAGCACAAAATATGTCATTTTGTTTATTGTAGGTGCTATATCAATATGTAAGGTGTACAACATTTTATTTACAATATCCATTGTTGGTCACGAACCGTAAATTGTTGTTGTCAGCGCCATCTATGATGCACTGAGTATAATAAATTTGCTTTTTAAAAAGATAAATTACTTCATGGTTCGACGTCGAACGTCGATGTTTTGTTAACTTTGTCACTTGTTACTTGGTTTTACCGCTAGATGGCGATCATGTATAGTGCAGAAATTGCATGATGCGTCATGATTTATTATTATAATATTGAGAATATATGTGTATATGTAATAAATAATAAAATAGCGTTTTTTTCACTAATATGCCAGAAAATAATCACACGTTATTTATAAACAATTTAAGATTCCTCAATTATTTTATACTAACTCTTTTATTTACCTTTTTTAAATTGAATTATTACTTAATACAAACACAAAAAAAAAGATATAGCAAAAAGAACTCGATTCTAACTGGGTGTCCGTAAGACACTTCTCTTTCTTAACACACTTATTAGCTTCAGCTGTATTAATGTGTTGTACATAATTGTTTTAATGTAATATATTAATTAATTTCAACAGATTTTTTTTCGAAGATTCCCTACAGAAGTTGAATTCGGACAGTTTTACTAATATTCGAAATAGGTTTATTATTTTGTTGTTTAGTATGAGTAAATGAAATCAGAAAATATACATAATAAGGAAATATTGTTTAAAAACGACAGAAACAAAACAAAAAACAAATCGAAGTAAAGATTAAATGGTTTTTGTTTTATACTGGTGATCTTTGTCCAGGATTAGGATTATTATGATTAGTCAGAAGTAATAAATTTATTGTATTATCACGGATCCCTGATACGATGCAGGTCAAGCTAATAAAAGCATGTTATAAATAAGCTGAGAATAGTGACTGTTAATCTGTTGGATTATAAGCTAGTAACCCCATATCGTAATAGCCATAGGAGACGACAGACTACCATGACAATATTATCGTTGTTAAATAAAAACACTATTTTGCACACTGTTTTTAATTCAAATAAAAAAAAAACTATTTTTTAGTTGGATTTTCTATAAAACGTATTTTTTTTTAGTTTTTTTAAACTATTATTTATTTTTCATTTTTTAGTTGAATTTCAATTTTTTCAAATTTTTTGTTATATATTGAATTGTCATCATTCCTTAATAAGTATGCCAAATTTCGAGTTAATCTGACGTTTTGAAGGGGGTCAAAATCATGTTCAAAGATTCCGTTACATATTAACATACATACGTCTGAAGCTAATAAAAGCGTATTAATATAATTTCGATACCTGTTAAAATGGAGTAGCCGTCAATAATGTTACTATGATAACGTGTGTAAACTATGTTAACGTGAATAATGATAACTATAATGAGACCTTAGAACTTATATCTCAAAGTGGGTGGCGCATTTACGTTGAAGATGTCTATGCGCTCCAGTAACCACTGAACATCAGGTGGGCTGTGAGCTCGTCCACCCATCTAAGCAAAAAAAAACCTAATACCAACATAACATAACGTCAAACTATGTCACAGTATTAAGGATTTACGTTATGGATATCATTACAATATCTAACACACACAACCGCTACATCCAAGAATGAACTTACAAACACACTGATAAGTCCGATAAGGGTCCTTACGCAGCTATAAAATGTATTCAATAAACATCTTATCTACTAAATAACACTCGCCGGTCGCTTTCGTGACAGACCACATTTTCGTTTGTCGACTCGTTTAACTAACTACCCGCGTTCATTTGGCTCTGTGGTTAGCGGATCTGGCGCTAAGTGAAATCTGTCTCAGCTTCAATGTGGACATGGCAGCACACTATGTATCGCTTTAAGTATGTCCGGACTAGTAATTGTGTTAACGTTGGTCGTATCGGTGTTTGCATTGTTGTGAAATTATGTCAACACGTCAAGAGACGCCCGGCTCCAGTTCGACGGTCGAGCGGCGTCCCCTTATGCTCGCGTTGCGCGTTCCAAGAAGCTATGGAAGCATTTTTCCGTACTACAAATTCGTGAGAGATACTGCAAACGATGCTGTGTTAATCGAGGTACAGAATTCGGACACTATTTATTTTTAGAACTATCAATTCTCTCTTTGCTTAATTCCTGTGACCTCTCAATGACAAGGTAGCCTTTTTTTTCGGGCCGAACCTACGAGTACCCCGCGCCTAGGGGGTGCGCTGGGTTCTTGGGACTTGACGATCGTCAGATGTTGAGAGCAGACTGCAGGCCCAAGGTCGTTTTAGTGCCCTATCGCACTAAACGCTCCCCTGCACTCTTACACCCAACTTCCGATCTCCGTCTGGGGTCAGAACCCGGTCAGAGTAAGGGGGTTCTCGCAGTCAATAATACGACCAGACTCGCGGCGACACCCCGAGGACGCCCGACCTACGGGTCGTCGAGGCGATAGTCGACGACCAACGACGCCGGTCTCCGCGGCACGGCGGCCCTACCAGGCCGCCCGGGCGATGCCGCTGGTGTTCCGGGACACCCCGCTGGGTCAGGACCAGACTGCCGAATCGGAACGCGATACACTGCCGATCGGGAACGACAAGGTAGCCTGGATTAAGTTGGAGATCGTACAAGAAAGGAATAGGAGTAATTATTTCATTGGCATGCTACAAATTATTGATTTCAGCTATTTAGGATAAGACCACCCCTCACGCCCCCTATTACGTCCATGCTTCGTCCAGATTAAGCAAACGATGTTTGTTTTTACATTTAACACTAAACATACCATAACGGGTCAAATTACCCATTTTGAACTTTTGCATTAAAAATGCACGTAGCATCTTATTGCTTTGGCACATTTGACTTCATGGCTTTTTCTTACCAATTAATCTACAGTTAAATTATTTTTGTTTTGTTTTTTTTTTTTTTTATTGCTTAGATGGGTGGACGAGCTCACAGCCCACCTGGTGTTAAGTGGTTACTGGAGCCCAAGAACATCTAAAACGTAAATGCGCCACCCACCTTGAGATATACGTTCTAAGGTCTCAAGTATAGTTACAACGGCTGCCCCACCCTTCAAACCGAAACGCATTACATTGCGTTACGGCAGAAATAGGCAGGGCGGTGGTACCTACCCGTGCGGACTCCCAAGAGGTCCTACCACCAGTAATTACGCAAATTATAATTTTTGCGTGTTTGATTTTTATTACACGATGTTATTCCTTCACCGTGGAAGTCAATCGTGAACAATTGTTGAGTACGTATTTCATTAGAAAAATTAGTACGCGTCTGAGATTCGAACACCGGTGCATCGCTCAACAAGAATGCACCGGACGTCTTATCCATTAGGCCACGACGACTTCTATTTTATTATTTCTATTATTTTAAGTAATACTTGTCGTATACCGTTATCTACCTACTATGGTAGAAATAGCTACCAGTAAGTGTTGGTATGATTAGTGTTAAATATCGACTGAGATATTTATATCTCCATAGTACCATGTACACACTTTGAAATTATACTTAATATAATATATTAAAAAAGTTATTTAAATGTATAATAATCTAAACTCTGGTATTGTGAATCATTAAATTCATTTAGATATAATAAATTGTACATCTATTATCATTCATCATACGGAACAAAAAAATCCAATTTTCCGTTCCTTATTCAAATAATTACATAAAGTTTTTTGCGCATGTGCCGCCAAATAATAATCTACAATTCAGAGTTTATCCAATTAGCTCTTAATAAAATAACACTTGCACTTATATTATATAATACGTATTTTCTTTGATTTTCAGTTCACTGGAATATATTCCTGAGCTATCAGTTCCGTAGAAAATTTGTATCTTTATAAATAACACCCAATGTTAGACCTATACGAGTATATTTACAATTCGAAACATTTTTTGGGGTTTTTAGAAGCTCTTTTAGAGAAGCGATCAATTTATACTGGTGGTAGGTCGTCTTGTGAACCGGCTCGGTTAGTCACCACCACCCTGCCTGATTCCGTGTTGCCGTGTAGCAGTAATGCGTTTCGGTCTGTAGGGTAGGACAGCCGTTGTACTGTTAAACCGAGCTTAGAACTCTTATCTCAAGGTGTAGATATCTATGAGCTTCAGTAACCACTTAACACCAGGTGGACCGTGAGCTAGTCCACCTACCCAAATAGTAAAAAAAAAAAAATTGAACACCACAATTTTATAATTGTCTTTTTCTAAGAAAATTCAAAAATGCATAATTGTACTTTGGTCTACGGCGCCACATCTTTTGTACCAAAATATGACTTCTCATTATCAGATATACTTTATGTAAAATCCAGATGTTTTATTCCAATATTATGTAATTAAACTGATACAAAAAAAAACATTTTATGTTTGTGCAGCGCAAGCGAAACTCGTTTCACGGTGTAGTCGTAAATCGTCACGCTCGAACAATCGCATCGACAATAAAAAAAATATTGGTTTATATAGTACGGTATTTCTTGGAAATGCTTCGAGCGCCAATACCTACATATAAGAACCTACATAGCTATAAGAACACGCGGACAAGTAACTGTATTTTAAACAACATAAAAACAAGGACAAACAGAACAATTTTATTTCTTTATATATATATATTATGTGTACGTCATAAAAAAAACGTTCGTTTTATTAGCTTTTGAAAAATATTGATTGTAGATAATAACGTTGTTCGACGTCACTACGTACGCTAGGCTTCATTATGAACATGATTGGTGAATGAACAATAGTGATGTTCGTAAAAAAATCGAATAGGTACGTGATACTGATGTGATTTTTACTGGTGCTAGGACCTCTTGAGTCCGCACGGGTAGGTACCACCGCCCTGCCTATTTCAGCCGTGAAGCTGTAATGCGTTTCGGTTTGAAGGGTGGTGCAGCCATTGTAACTATACTGAGACCTTAGAACTTATATCTCAAGGTGGGTGGCGCATTTACGTTGTAGATGTCTATGGGCTCCAGTAACCACTTAATACCAGGTGGGCTGTGAGATCGTTGACCCATCAAAGCAATAAAAAAAAAAAAATGAAAGCATGTTTCAAAAAATTCATACTGTCAATCCTGTATTCCGTTAATACTTTTATTCTGTTCGTAATGCGAATCTTCACCTCAATGTACCTACTTAATCTTCTTATTGCAAGAACGTCAACCGGTTTCATTATTTAACTTTAACTGCAGACGTGGATAACACACAGGGAGAGATCCAACGGACTAAATAAACAAAATAAACTTGCAAGTTTATTTTTAAATAAAGTAAATCTAATGTTTATTATACAATTGAAACCGTTTGAAGAGAGAATACGTGCATATAGTATATTATGTTTTAATCTTCAATTGTAGATAGATTTGTGTTCCCCGGTAACCGCAACGTGCAGCCGAGTGTGGAGAATAAGTCTTGAGTAACAAAACAACGCATAAATACTTACTTAATTATTATACTTGAGAAGTCTATTAATTATGTTAATATTATAATTACCTATTAAGTCAGTTGCGAATTTTAATAAAATGCATTTTACCTAAATAACACAATGGAGTTCACCCACATACGTTTTATATTAAACTTTGCGACGTCCAAATATGTTATTCGCTAACTAATAATATTCAAATACAAAAATGAGTAAGAAGGCTTCATGTTGAGGATGTAAAACGTGCATGATGGGAACCTAGCGGCGGGGAGGGTTTCAAGTCAGCGTTGACCTCTCTGACGCCGATACGCCGACATAGTCTGATCGGACACCGCGCGATATGCTGCCACCGGAGCGAACCGTTCACCGTACTGCCACCGCTATCCTCAAACGAATCTCGTTGCGGACCTACAGCACATACTCCCTTGTACGTAACAATTCATTCATTCACACTTGCGACCGCCCTCCGCCCGCCTATAGTGACGCCGCGACGCGCCGCGCTCTAAATAGTAACCGCCCAACGCGATACAATTCTTGCTACTCGTTTCTCACATTCACTAATCTGTAACAAGAGCGGTGCGTAGCGTTCGTAGTATTATGCGGGAAATTGAGACAATATGTCTCTACCCCCGCATATACCCGATCCAAATGGAAGTGACAACGAATACGTGCATATACGATGCCTCATTGCAAACATACACAAACAAAAAAATGTATCGAGACCTCCATCTACGGCGTCAGATAAGGGTTCAGTATTAGAAGTTGTCAAAGAATCACCGACATCTTCGGACTCGGAGAATTGTTCAGGATCGGATATCTCCAAGCCAGACGTAACTGAAGAACTAACGCCGCCACCACGTGCTAAAAGTAACAGCTTCGCAGGTTCTATGCTGTCACTTCCGATGCAGCATAACAAAAGACGTCGGCCTTCGTTCCTTCATCTGCAAATCGGCGGTAATTCAGAAAGTCCGGGACCTGTCTCAGCCGGACCCCACCTCAGCGTTCCCCGGTTCACCGTGACTGCCCCGCCCGGAGAGCACCACCGTCGTTTCAGTCATGGCTTCGCAGCATTCCATGGATTCGCATTGCGACGTCACTCCAACACGGTCTGCGCAATGAAAGATACAAGTGTGAACATGATGTGTTTCTTGTGATATGTTTTACGATGAAAGTTTTGTGTTTATTGCATTATCATTAACCTGCAGCTTTGCATGATGCAAAAACTGCTCAATGCACGTATGACAAAAAAAAACTTAGTTTTCCCCAATGAGAGCATTTCCAGCAATACCTAGAGCATGCCTATAAAAACGTAAGTCTAACAAGTGATTTTCGGTTATCTAAAATTTAGTGTCCTTTCAATGTTTTTATGTAATAAATGTTATGTTAGTTATATTAATTACATAATAATGAAAAGCATACCATACAGAAAGCTAATAATAGCGCAGATTATCTAAATCGTATATCATTTAATTAATTTAATAAATTAAATTGTTGACAGACTAATTGTTTTTGCGTTTGGGCACGTTAATCTGTGTATGAGATAAGCTAGGGTTCTAGTGTTCCATTTAGATCTATTGAAAAACATATTAAAAGTCATTTTTTTAAAGCGCACATTAAATTGCAAGCTCACGCTTGTGGTTGCGTATGTTATAAAATCATTATATTGTTCAAAATTTGCCACGTAAAATCGGTTTACTCCAAACATTATAATGCGTACTTTATTGGGCTACCTTGCGATACCCGTTATCATTATATCTATAAAATATAAATTATGTTCAGTGTTAGTTGCGAACCGAGTCGTGTGAACGTTTGCATGTGCCGTTGACAATAATTCTACATTATTGTTTATCATCACTAAGGCAGAACGATAGTTTTGTTAAAAAATAATATTAATGGTTGCCAAACCTACCATGTTACGTTGGAGTCTGCAACCGATCGAGGTGAAAACATTAATAATTAATTTTGTTCGCAAACGAGAATCTAAAATTCAATTTTATCATCTGGAGCCTCATTAATTAATACTGAATTTTTAGAAACTAAAACTCTATAAGTTCGCTTGATCTTTCCTCAACGTGTGTTCGTGTTACCTTGTTCAAAGCAGTTTTAAAAATGTTTGATTGCTCGAACTGGTTTTTGTTTGTCACGTGGAAAGAAATAAAAAAATCGCATATTTCTCACAAATATGTATTTCCTAATACATTTTAATTGAACCGCCGGCTGTGCATGTGTGTGATTTGTAACTGAGATAACCATTATAAATTGTCATTTAAAAATGAGAGCCTTTGCGGAATTCTATTGGTGTTCTAATGTATTTAAAAAAATTCTTTTTTACAAGAAACGTCGTAATTTTTTGGTGATTAAAACAATATTTTTCGTATTAATTTTGCCGATAAAATCAGGCGAGCGTCGTCGTAAAATGTGTAACAGTAACTACAGCATCTTAATTTTGTTTGTATAGAGCCTCCACCGCAGCGAGTCGATGGTGTCTCTCGCGTGCTTCAGGACCCTTTCTCAGTTGGTGAATAGTGAGAACGTTAGTGAACTTCAGCAGTATCTTGCGAACAACAAAAATGTCAACATCGACGACAAAGATGAGGTGAGTGTTAAATTAATAGAAACACAATGTTCAATGTACGTAAAATTATAGTA
Organism: Bombyx mori; assembly: GCF_030269925.1. Classification (NCBI taxonomy): domain Eukaryota; kingdom Metazoa; phylum Arthropoda; class Insecta; order Lepidoptera; family Bombycidae; genus Bombyx; species Bombyx mori. The sequence goes on along the minus strand of NC_085116.1, from coordinate 7,154,037 downwards.
CACACATTCGCCCGCTTCGCTGCGCGTTTAAAATTGACATTATTATTTATTGCCATTATTGTTAGGGAGCCCAACACTCATATAAATATTAGCCTATCCATTAAGTACATGTATTTTCTACATGGATACCAAGTTTCAAGTTAATCGGATGCATGGTGCAGTAGTTATAACGGAACATCCGTAAAAAATACTGTAGATTTATATATTAGTATAGATATGAGCGTAAGAAACGTATGGAAATAATTGTTTTATGGACTAGAACAACTTAGATACAGAATATTCGTGTGAAGTCATTATCACCTAAAGGATAAGGCGCCCGTTGTTTGTACCTACTCGGAGCGAGCGATTCGATTGTGCCTGGTTCCAAATATCGCAGACAGGGATCATTTTTAACTTGCTTATTACGTGCTTAAGAACGTTTTCCTCAATGATGCAACAACAATATGTAATTAAATACATAAAATTTCTAAATTTGCGTAATTTCCGATGGTAGAGAGTAATGTGATCCCGCGCTGGTAAGCACCACCTGCCTATTTATGCCGCAAAACTGTTATGCGTTCCGGTTCGAAGCCCGGGACAGGCGTTATACAATAGAATCGAAAATTCGATTCTATATCTCGAGGTGACTGACGGGATATAATTTCTGACGCCTATGAGATCTGGTATCCATCAAATGGGGCGCGACTCCTTCCAACCGTCTGGTAAAAGATAAGAACCAGACTAGTTGGTTATTTAAGTTGTTAAGGAAAGAAAACAAAGCAATACAGATACCTAATCTAATCACAATTTTATTAAGTAGAAAAAGCAGTCTCAAGAAAAGTTATTCAGAAGTTTGTTATCTGTTTTTTATAATTGCCTCTGAAACAAAACAAAAAGTTAATATCATACACGTACATACCTAGTCAGGTCATAAATTCTGTCACATGTTTAATGTAAAATAATTGAAACAAGTTTATTCATTATGTAACCATTCATATACCAAAATGAACTTAACAAAACATAGATTCTTATGACACTAAAGTTTATTCAAAATGACCTCCGTGATTTTGAATACAGGCCTTCAATCTGCGCGGCCAGTCGTCTATCGCAGCACGAACGAGGTCCATGTCAATATCGGCGGCTGCCTTAATCAAGGATGTCTTGAGTGACTCCAAATTGAGATGAGGCTTTGAGCACGCCTTTTCCTCCAAGTGTTGCCATATCTTTTAATCTAACGGATTCAAATCTGGACTGGAGGAGGGCCAGTCTTCGTGCCGGATGAAGTCGATTTCACGCGCCGCCAGCCAGTCTTGTGTGCTCTTCACTCTATGAGCTGGCGCCGAATCTTGTTGGAATACCCAGTGCCTGTTATTGAACATGGTATGGAAAACAGGTTCCACAAGGTTCGTCAGGACTGTATTTTGATATACAACTGCATTCGCTTTTACACCTTTCTCACAAAAATGTACCTCTGTTAAGCCCCAATAAGAAACTCCCAACCATACCCTGAGCGAGGATGGAAAATGACCTCGTTGGACACGCGGAATACGGTTGCTCGCTTCTTCACTACTGTGTGCGTACACCTTATCATTTTGTTTGCTGTAGCTATCTTCTACGGTAAAAATTTTTTCATCCGAAAAAAGAATTTCCCGATATTTTTTTCCCGCGTACCGCTTCAACAAAGCGCGGCATCTCTTCAGTCTCAGGTCCATTAGACGAGCATTCAGACGATGTCCTGTTTTTCTTCGATATGCCCGAAGCCCTAAGTCTTCATTTAACACCCTTTTTACCATGGTTCTGCTTAACCCCATCTGAAGGGCCAACAGTTTCTGCTTACGTTTGGGATTTCTTTGAATTCGCGCCTTCACAGCTTTTATCACTGTTGGAGTCCTAACAGACCGAGGGCGACTACTTCTTGACCTGTAATCTACACTAGAGTCTTCATTGTATCGGACGATGGTACGATAAACGAATCTTTTGGTTATATTCAAATTTTTCAGTACCTATGTTAAAAATTTGAATTGGCGCGTAACCGCAACGATGCAACGCAATAACTGCAACACGGTCTTCTTTAAGCGTCCACTCCATATTTAAAAATGAGTAAAATTCTAAAAGTATACATTTTTATTTTCATGCACAATTCGAAATTCGAATTCAATAAACTTTTTTGTGGCCAGCATTCTAAAAGAAAAGTTTTTACTGTGTGACAATACTTATGACGTGACTAGGTATATAGCTAGCTTGAAATCGATATCAGATTTTCGATCAATAAAGAAGGGTAGTTGTTTTAATTGAATCATGACACATATCGTATTATATCGCCTAATTAATCGATAAATAAATTCGGATTAAGGTTGTTTGTTTTCATTGTATAATGTTATGATAACGTATAAAAAAAACCTTGCGACGCCAAATTTTTTGCCAATGACAACAACATGTTGATTTACTATGACGAAAACAATTCGTTAATATCCGGCCAATAAATACTACGCATTTTTTTTTTTTTTTTTTCCACAGGAGAAAATCGCCGCATAGTGTTGGCTTGAATGAATATAAGAATTTTCAATATGTTTTTTGTAAATATCTCGTTTTTAAATATTTTTTTATCAGCTATTCGTTGTTTATAGTTTCAGATTATTTTTTCTTGTTGGTTAAACAATTTTAAGAATTTATAAGTGACGACACAATGACATTCCACACGTTCATTTTATTTCATTCCACAATAACCATTGCCTCTAATAATACTGACAATTTAATGTCGTATAGTAATTTATAAAATGTATCTCGGAATACAGTCTTATAGTAGGGCGCTATAGTGTATCGAAACTTATACACATAAAAAAAATCTTCTGACACAGAAGTAAAATTTTGTTGCGAGTTTAATTGAGATATAAAGCAGAATCTAAAGAAATTTGTAACCAATGTCGAGAAGTTAAAAAAATAAAATCGGTACCGCTAAATTACAATTTGCGTAATGACTAGTAGGACCTCTTGGGAGTCCGCACGGGTAGGTACCACCACCCCGCCTATTTCTGCCGTGAAGCAGTAATGCGTTTCTATTTGAAGGATAGGGCAGTCGTTGTAAATATCTGGGTTACAGTAACCACTTAACACCAGGTGGGCTGTGAGCTCGTCCACCTATCTAAGCAATAAATAAATAAATAAATAAACCTTCGATCAAGCACATCCCACTCAAAACAGCCCACTGAGTTTCTCGCCGGATCTTCTCAGTGACTCGCATTTCCGATCCGGTGGTAGATTCTTCGAAGCACTGCTTTTGCTAGGACCAGTGTTAGCGATACTCCGGTTTGAGCCCTGTGAGCTCACCTACACGTCAAGCAGAAGCTGAAATAGCCTCTCGAGGCCATCAGCATAGGTAGAATAAAAAAAAACTCAAAATGTACTAGTTTGAATTCTGGCCATTGGGTCGGTCGGAATAATCCAGCTTAGTATAAATTAAGTAATAATATCGTCGAATTGCTTATTTTCCGAACACTTTGTAAAGATATAGGTATAATAATGAAGCCATGTTTCGAAAAGTTATCGTCTTCTAGTTTCAAACCTCGATCTACAGTCCAGAGGGTGGTGGCGTAGTATGAATAAAGGTTTTTGCTAGGTTCTTTTTCATGCTACCAGGATCTTTTGTAAATGATAGTTCCGCGGTAGTTCCCACTGCCTGCCCTAGACCAAAAGAAATTAATATATGATTTACAGACGGTACAAGATGTCGTGCAATTTTCAAACTTGATGTCCATTCGTCAATGCCGACCCTATTCAAATAATTTAAAGTTGGATTCATCACTACAATGAACGTGATTCCGCTTTTCTTTCGGGCTAAACCCTATAGAAGAACATTGCCAATGTCTGGCGTCTTTTCAGCCTCTGTTCACTGCTGATACCGACTGCTATTTACTGTGGGACGCACCTAATTCAGCACAAACTATCGGTGGTGTTATTCTTCTATTTAGCCAACCTGTTATAGTTATATGCCTGTTTACCTATAATTAATTTAATTATAATAATTCGGGACAACCTTGCGATAAACCACTGCAAAATTGCAAACCATTTTCTGTCAGTCGCTTAATACGCGATTTTTCGATGTGACATAATAATGATGTGATTAATTCATTTTTAACACGAGCAGTACAAATTTTATATCATCTCTGCTATTTTAAACTGAAATATATCTTGGTATGGTTGTAAAAACAGAAACAGAATTCTCTAATTTTTACAGAAAATTGCTGTTTCCTTGTTTTTAATTATTAAAAAAATGTACTATACAACAAAAATATTTAAGTAAACTTCTTATAAGCTTAAACCCGATAGTGCACATATCCCATTTTTTTTGCGCATGCAGTGTATGTTTTTGGTATCAAAAGGGTTTGACATCAGTTATCCGAGATAACTGGGAAAATATATAAGGATAGGATGTAAAATGTTTATACAATCATATCTTTGTGCATTAAACAATTATTTCATTCGTGAACTGTATTAAGAATATGATTCCAAGGTAACCCTGAAGATTCTAAGCACTGTTAGTAAATATTTTCCTTAATATCTCTCAGATGCTATAATTTTCTTTATTACCTACCGGTTTTAAGTAATGCAATTGTTTAATACACGTTTTGTGCAGCGTTCGACATATGTACATAATATCTGGCTATATTCTCATGACATCACATTCCAGTAAACATAATATTATGATTTTTTGTTTGCTTAAGCATGTATACAGTATAGGCACTTTACATCATAAAATGTCCCGTGATTAGTTTTTCCTTTGGTTTTCACTTTTTATGTCAATTATCTATTCAAATGCAATAAATGACAATGTACTGTGAGCTGTAAACAATTAATAAATTGTAATGACTACCGGAAACCAGTTGATTGTCCTCCTTTAAGAAATGTTTTCTATTAATATAGATAGCAATAAAATGAAGTAATTGCCGACAGGGAACATAATATTTAAATTTATTTTAATTTCTTGGTTTTATGATAATCTTCTAGAAGATTGGTAATTAATTAATATTAGTGTTAGGACCTGTTGTGAGTCCTCGCGGGTGGGTACCACCACTCTGCCTATTTCTGCCGTGAATGCGTTTCAGCTTAAAGGGTGGGGCAGCCGCTATAACTATACTTGAGACCTTAGAACTTATATCTCAAGGTGGATGGCGCATTTACGTTGTGGATGTCTATGGATTCCAGTAACCACTTAATACCAGGTGGGCTGTGAGCTCGTCCACTTATATATGCAATAAAAAAAAATCGTGTTCTTGTGATGCAGAATGGTACGACATCACTCATGGTCGCTGCGGAGAACGGTCGTACGGACGCGGTCAGCTTACTTCTGGAAGCGGGAGCGGACGCGGGTGCTGCCGACGCTGACGGGTGGACACCTTTGGCTTTCGCAGCGCGCGGCGGGTACTTGCCCATTGTACGAGAGCTATTAGATGCAAAATCACGTGTCGACCCCAGAGACTGTGTAAGCTCAAAATTTGTTTGGACTTATCCTATCTACATCTATGTATTTATCTATATATTTGGTAGGCAGCGGCTTGGCTCTGCCCCTGGCATTGCTGACGTCGATGAGCGACGGTAACCACTCACCATCAGGTGGGCCGTATGCTCCTCGTCTGCCTATACAGCAATAAAAAAAATATATAAAAATCGATTTACATTCGTATGTTGGTCAGAGACTCCGAAATAGCCGCACCGATTTTGATGATATCTTCATATTGGTCTAGCGGGTGATCCTGTGAAGCTTAGTAACGATCGAATCAAATTTAAATCAAAGATAGCCGCCCAGCAAAGCGAATCGTGTTTGACTTGTAACTTTATAAAACTGAAGCGAAAAACAAAACACGCGTGTTCGAGATTTGAATTGTATTGTAGCGTCTAGTTCTATTAATTTGTTTACGTTTTATTTTCACGAATATAACGTAAAAACCCTGAAGAACAAATGTTTAATCTTTGTTTTCAATGTCGTCTAGAGACTTCTGTGTCATAATGTATATAAACTGACACGTATGCATCACACTAATGGCAAGCGTTCAAGATGATTAATTTCTAAAAGAATAACGCGGCTAATAAATACTTCACGTATGATGTGAGAAGAAAAATATGTATTGATAAGATAATTTTAATGTTCCAATATTTTTAAGGCGATCAATGCAAACGCATTGTGTATTTTTAACCCAAATACTAATAGAGCAATGACCAAAATGTGCTCCGGCCTGAGTACACAAAATTAGTATATTTATACTTGATATGGATCTCTGCCAAGATGTCACTGACATCCACATTCCGAAATCTGGCTAAAGCGTAACTGCACCTACTCATCCATGTACAATACAACCGTGCCGAGTATCCCCTCTCACGGCTCATTTGAAGCAAAAGAAATGGATTTTCATCACTGGCGGTAGGACCTCTTGTGAATCCGCGCGACTGGGTACCACCACCCTGCCTATATCTACCGTGAAGCAGCAATGCGTTTCTGTTTGAAGGGTGGTGGGGCAGCCGTTGTAACTATACTGAGACCTTAAAACTCATATCTTAAAGTGGGTAGCGCATTTACGTCGTAGATGTCTATGGGCTCAAGTAACCACTTAACACCAGGTGGGCTGTGAGCTCTTCCACCCATCTAAGCAATAGAAAAAAAAGCAAGTGCAGTTTAAAAAAAAAATATTTTTTTGCTAGTTACCTGCGTTAAACCTTTGCTTACGCCTTAATTATGCGTCCCGTCAGCTCTCACATGCTGGCAGGAAATGGTAAAGCTGTTTGTTTAACTGGATTATAGTTGACGTCGTGCATCACGCTTGTGCATTTACCTGGAACAGGTTTAAACTTAAAAGTACCTTCAACTTGAACGTAAATAGAACTATCCTGTTTCAAACCTGTTGATGCGTGACTCAGTTCGAGGCAAGTAGGAGGCAGCGGGAGGGCTTTTGTTGTAGTAATGAAAAAAAAAAGGAATATTAAGAATCTATCGAGGCTCCCAGGGATGCTCGATTTATTAGAGTCGACTATGCCAGTGCCCGAATCCCGAGGCGGTTCCAACCTTACAAACCAGAAAGTATTGTAAGGTAAAAGAAGATCTGTGTATATTACAATTGAGAGTTTGAACCTCATGTTCCAAAACGGTTGACGGCAGTTACGTAATGTTGTCTACGCTCTACAATATCCATTCAACTCGAATCAGGCCGTGAACTCCTTTGCCTTTGAAGGACATAAAAAAGTTTTTATATAATCGATCGGTTCAAAACACTATTTATATAATTACGATTAAATAACATATTTTTACGAGGTTAATATCCAAAATCTTACGGTACAAAGAATATTTAACGTAATATTCTTATTATTCCAGAACTCAACGTTCAACGATGAGCTCTTTTATAGCATAGAGTTTTGTTTAAATTTTAAAATAGCAATACTAAAAATATAATATCCATAGATTGAATATACAATTCGATTGAGGCTTCGACCTCATCTTCCAAGGTGGAAGGTGAGATTTGTAAATTTATTATCGCCGAGGACTTTTAGAGTTAAATATGTTTATTATTAATACTTTTATTAATCTTATTAGGGCGGCTGGACTCCTCTCATGTGGGCCTCTTACAAAGGTAATGAAGATGTAGTGGCTTTATTACTGGAGAAGGGAGCCGACGTACATGCACATGGAAACTACAACATCAAGTGAGTATTCTTACTGTAAAATGTAATTGAATATGCAATATCGAAAAGGGCACATGTAGCATATTTTGTCAAATACGTTTTTTCATGTACATGTAGTTTTGAGGCTTACCTACACCCATTTTATAATAATTCCAGTAATTTTCAATTCCTAATTAACACTAAAATATATCTCAAAAGTTAATATTTTAAATTTTACACAGCTTTAGAAAATTTTAAGTTTTTTTTAATTTCCCGAACATTTTACATTTTCAGTGATGTGCCCTTTTCGAAATTGCATATTTAATTGTTTTCAAATAAAGTTGTTGTCCAAACGATACGCGAGAACTTGTTTACCTATGAATCGGAAAGTATAAAGACGCGACCCGGCGACCACGTGCAAGTAAATACTTCCCTGTCTTCCTCATATAGTGTCCTTACATTAATCAAGTAATATCCGAAGTCTCCTATAGTCTCGCTATTTCATTTTCTTACTTACATTTTAACTGTAGAAGCTACTTCGCCTTAAGTACTAGCAAAGAGGGTTAGTGAGTCGTCTATTATCAAAGGTGGCAATCTGTGCATTTGGACAAAAAAATGTTATTGATATGTCAATACAGATTGATTTGAATATAATCGTCTCCTTCAAAGAATACGGTTCAAAACTTGCATTAAATAAAGGTTAATAGTTAACCTGTTATTTATCTACGATGTCGTTCCGAAGAGTTTTGTGACTGCCGATGGAATACAAAGTCAATAATTCGTTTTTCTGATTTACCAATCATTGTCCAACAGTCAGATTGCCGCCTTTGATAATAGTCGACTCTAGTATATGTTGGATAGGAGACTTAAGTAAAATAAACCCTACTACAACATTTTCAATGAGATAACGTCATGAAAAATTAAAGTTTTAGAATTCGCTCCTAAAATAGATAATCAATTGGGCAATGTTGAACTATATACCTATTTCTGCCGTGAAGCAGTAATGCGTTTCGGTTTGAAGGGTGGGGCAGCCGTTGTAACTTACTTGAGACTTTAGAACTTATATCTCAAGGTGGGTGGCGCATTTACGTTGTGGATGTCTATGGGCTCCAGTAACCACTTAACACCAGGAGGGCTGTCAGCTCGTCTACCCATCTAAGCAATAAAAAAAAATGTATTTCAACTTGGGATGGGATCTCAAAATCAAAACGATCGTTTTATCAATTGGAATCAATTACAACGATTCTAACAACTGTTCATTTCAAGCTCAACGTAAATCATAACGTACGATGTCACACGTAGCTAATCGTTGCAATTAGCGTAATCTATGATTAACTCGGCACTTGTTTTTGGCCTCAAATGTCGTTACACGTAATTTCAATCGAATTTTGAATATATTTTGTGCTAAATTCTAAATTCTGATAAAGCCTCCACATTCGGAAACGAAGATTTCTATCTACCCACTCATGATGAAGTAAGTCTTTGCCATAAAAAAATGTATGTTAAATGATTTTGTATTAGAAATCGATTGCCAGCACTTGAGAGTGAAAGTTCAAAAAAACCCAAACACTCGGGATGATTGACTTGAATAAAAACGAATTGACCTCGACCTTAGAATGTAATTATTTACATACATTAATCTGCCAAACTTGCGGGTTCCGTTAAACTTTTTATGAAGACGGAATTATTTCAAGGCGAATCGTCAGGTTTTTCAAATGCATATCATTTCCGTCTCGTGTGTTGACTTGATTTCGTTGTTCGCACTACTGAAGAAGATAAGTTTTTCATAATGTAAATTGTAATTACTGAGATCACTTAGCCATCATAATATTATTTAGGGGCCTTGTGTTTGGGTAGCTTGTTTAAAATGTTTATTACTGGGTAAAATTAAACAAATACATCATGGTTCCCATAAGATCTGCGCGTCCCCTTGTAGAATGGGTAAATCGCAGGACGTTAAGCTAACGGCTTAAAAATATATTTATATAAATACTTTCGACAATTACACAGAACTTTTTTATTGACAAATTATGGATTATTCCATAGAAATCTTAATAAAGCCTAGATTAGATTCATTTAGATGCAATGGTATAATAGCAACAACATGTCAAATGTTAAGATGCATCGAGTCAAATCTTAAATGTCAAATATTAATAAAAGCGATTGGGATTATTAAAATTATACGAGTATACACACATAGTAAACACCGCAATTATGTTTAAAAACATAACCTGAATATGTGTATGTAGTCCATTGTGGCATAAAGCCATAAAAGTATTAACACCTAAACATTTAGGCCATAAGGTCTTGAATGAAAGTCTTTCCAAATATTTAAAAAAAAAAACAATGTATAATACGAGTTCGTCTTACTTCAGCCACACTTTATTCGGGATGGAATTGAGACTTGGACATTTTGTTTATTTATGATTAGGGACCGCATTTAAGTTGCTATGTCTATGGGCTCTAATAAAACCTTTACACGAAGTGCGTTTGAATTCAAGATTGTTGGATTTAGACTACTTAAATGAAAGAAATCATTTTTGTTAACAAAGAAAAATACATGGTAAACTTGTATCGACGGCCACTTTACAGGTTAGGATTAATGATTCGTAAATGAGGCTCGTAAAACTATGATGGGTCTGCGTGTGTCCAGCTCGTTGGTGTGGGCGGCGGGGCGACGTCACAGCGGCGTCGTGACGCGCTTGCTGGCGGCGGGCGCGCGCGCTAACTCGTGCGACAAGTACGCGACCTCGGCGCTCACGTGGGCCGCGAGGGCCGGTGACGTCACGGCGTGCGCCGCGCTGCTACGCGCCGGGGCCGATCCCAACACCGCCGGCATGTACTGCTGGACCCCGCTGCTTCAGGCCACGCAAGGTATCCACAGGTCCACCGGCTCTGGTGCGATGTAAACAAACTGTAGCCGATTCGAAAGTAACATAAATAATGATGCAGCTGCTTCACAGGCTGCCATTCTCTAATATTACCATAGAACTATTGTTGCGATGAGTCACAGTCGTTATTTTCATAATTTATAGCTGCCCGACGACTTGGCGACCTCAGCGCAATCATCATCAGTGACAGTGTCGATAAATTACTAAAGATTTTCAAACGTGAACACCCGATAACGCTCTTCTCGTTACGCACATAAAAGTATTTCATTAATAACAATCTTATAATTTGTTTGTCTAAATAAAATTATGGAAGTGGTTAATAGGAAAAAGTAAAATTAATAAAAATACGTACGTTTAAAAACAATCTTGTATCTTATTTGAGAACAATATAAAAATAAACGTTAAAATAAATTTAATTACATATTACGCAACCTGAAATTGTCCTTAAATTCAACATCAATTTCGTGAAAGATCCCAAAAAAATTTTGTGTTATAAATATTACCTTAAGAATAAAAAATATACCTTCTTCGAACCATAAATGTATTCAGGATGTATTTTCATAGGTAATCACTTTGAGATCGTCCAAATGCTCTTGGAACACAAGCCCAACGTAAATGCTTTAGACAAGGACGGCTACACCGCTCTCGCTATAGCCTGCAAGGAAGGCTACTTTGACATCGCCTTAGCTCTCATCAACTCTGGTGCTTATATTAATGTTCAGGTATTTTTTTTATTGTCGCTTGTGTGTAAATATGCTAATACATTGGGCAGAGGTACCACCGTTCTGTTTTTATTTCTTCCGCATATCAGTCATGCGTTTCGATTTCAAGGGTGGCGTAACCGTCATACAGTGCTCGCGATAAATATTGCACATCGATCTTTGTTTAACGCAATCGGCTAACTTCGGCTTCGTATAGCATCTGTCTCTGTCGCACACTACCGATATGACGTTTGTCGGTTGTTGTTTAAGTGCAATAGTATGCTGTCCTAACAGATAGCCGACTGTTAGTGTTTCGTGCGACAGAGAACGTACTCCGAAGCCGAAATAAGCCGAGTGTCTCTTTCCAATGGTCGATGTGTAATATCGCTGGGTTCTGTACAATAATACAATTGAGACTTCTACCTCATGTCTCAAGATGGATAAAGGACATTGACATTGGTCTACAACTAAGCATTGTGAACTCGTCTACCCACCTGCTGCAGTAATAAAACTGTTTCGTGCATTTAGTTATGTAATACGTTATTTAGATCTAACTAAATTGACTGCTCTAGTTTGTCAAGAAATACGGGCTGTTTAGATTGTTCGTCGTAACGATATATTTAATCACTTATAATTAAAACCATGTCCTTTAATTAAATGTCGAACGATTTTCCACCTAAAATATTTTGCACGATTCCTGAAACTGCACACAAGAAAAAAAAAACATGGACTTGGAACCACGCCTACTTCTGCTAAAGTTTTTCGTACAGACATTCCCTTGCATTTTAGGATCACTCGAAAGACACGCCGCTGATACATGCGGTCAAAGGAGGTCACAAGAACATAGTGGAGACCCTACTGAAGAAGCACGTCGATGTCGATCTGGCCGGGAAAGAAAAGAAAACCCCCGTCTACACTGCCGTCGAGAAAGGACATGTGCCCGTTCTCAAGCTTTTGCTCGCTTCTAACCCCGATCTGGAGCATTGTACTGCGGTAAGTGTTTACAAACGAATCTTTATTCCTTTCCTTTCTCGTATCACTCTTGTCAGAGCGGTCGTGCTCGTCATTCAGTATCATTGCTGTGGGCAGATATGCGCTTCACGAGCAATCGCCACTCCTCCCAGAGTGGACCGAACTTCGCACCAATATTCTGCAAGAACTCGACACTAAGCAACGTCTATCATTTTTTGGACATGTCTCCCGACAAGGAAATGACTCCATAGAGCGCCTTGTAATTCAGGGCAAAGTAGAAGGCACCAGACCGCGTGGAAGGTTGCCCATGCGATGGACCGACCAAGTGAAGTCGGCAGTTGGCGGCTGTTTGCACGAGTATACCAGACTCACCACAAACCGGGAGAATTTCTATAGTCGAGTGAAAACTAGAATTAAAAAAAAAAGTAACCGATTCTGATAACTTTCCCTCCCATCAACGCGATATGTAATGTGCGCTCGATCGCATGTGTGTATCGCGAGCTTTTACTATGACGCTGCTCTCGCTCTCTCTTTCTCTCTCTCTCTTTCTCTCTCTCTCTTTCTCTCTCTCTCTCTTTCTCACTTTCTTTCTCGCTCACTCACTCAGAACGCGGACGTTAAGCCACGCCCGCTTTGCTGTTGCGTGCACTATCAGTTATACCGAAAAACATTCACAAATCTAATGTACGATAAAAAGCTCCAACAAAAATATCCCAATCTCCGGTTATTAATTAAACAAGCTTAGGTTCTTGAAACATAGATAGATTAGGTGTACTGCTCTAAATTTATAATATTATATAATATTTATAATATTATACATCAAGACGGTTGTAGTATCGTTCGTTCAGAAAAAAACTGAAACTTATAAAATAGTTTGGATTTCGCCATACACTTCGCTACGAGCAAAAGCAAATTTTTCAACATCACGCCAAACATAGAATAACATGTTTTTTTTATATTTTAAATTTATTTGTTGAAGCAAAGAACTGTCCCTGATCTCTTTGTGCGTCATAAAATCGAATTTTCGCAATCTGATTACAAATTTTTAATACGACTTTTATTCGAATTTATAGAGGGGCCGAATATTGAACTTAACGTTGGCGTCACACGACAGCAAAACCCAAACGCGCTTTCGTATGGAATAGAAAAATATTGTTTTTTTTTTCCTCTTACGTATCTCATAAATTTGCGAACATAATAGGTTTTTTTTTTGTTAAAATCTTCGATTCTGTCCATCCGTCTGTTTCGAAAACGTGAATTATAAGATCGTGGTACTCATTAATTTAAATTTACGATTCGCACATGAAATATTGAATGTTTTGATTGCCTAGCCATTTAAAAAAAACAACACATTCACATAAAACGATTAATTTGACATTCATTTTTTGAAATGTCTTCAATTTGGGTTTTTAATGTAATCTTTTTACTAGATGACATTCAAATTTTTATAGTTTTATAGTTAATTGAATCCTATACAAATATGTTTTACAATGTTTCTGACGCGAATCAGTAATGTTTGAAGGGTGGGAAAGCCGTTATATTACACAATTTTTACTGGTGGTAGGACATCTTGTGAGTCCGCACGGGTAGGTACTACCACCCTGCCTATTTCTGCCGTGAAGCAGTAATGCGTTTCGATTTGAAGGGCGGGGCAGCCGTTGTACTATTAAAAGTGAGGAGACCCTTACAATTCATGTCTCAAGGTGGATGGCGGCATTTACGTTGTAGATGTCTATGGGCTTCGGTAATCACTTAACACCTGTTGGTGATAAATTTTTCAATCAGTGAATTAACGACTTTCATACTCTGATTTCTTCGCGACATAAATAATTTCATAACCTTCTTACGGTATTAATTATCAAAAACACAATTTAATTTAAAGTAATGCAAACGCCAAAAACTCAAATCTATAAAGTGAGCAAGTGTGTTATCATCCCCCCTCCGTGCGTCGTATTCCTCAGTGCTGAGGGTCGTGACCTTTACTGAGCACTTTTGTTAGGACTATGTTCCTCCATTCACTCCTGTCCTCCGCGCAGTGGATAGCGACATTGATGCTGGATTCCAAATTGTCTTAATCTGATCGGACCAGCGAATGGGACTACGCCCCCTGGGTCTCTTTTCTTCCACTTTGCCGGCGATGAGAAGTCTTTCGTGTTATCATAGCTTAATACTATAGAGCGGAGACACTCCACTGCTACGGGCCGTGAGGTCCCGGAATGCGGAGATGGTTCAGTTGCTGTTGGAGCGGAAGGCGCGCGTCACCGTGGCCGACAACCGCGGGGACACCGCACTGCACATCGCCATGAGAGCCAGGTCTAAGGTAAATAGAACGTGCCTCACTCGAGTGAAATATAATCTAAACTAAATCTATACTTCTATACTAATACTAGCTGTACCCGTCCGCTTCGCTGGGCATTCAAAATTAACATTATTATTTCTCACCCCCACAAAGATTCTGATCATTAACGCCCCTGCAACTGGTGTAGGCAGTCCAACACTCATATAAATATTAGCCTATCCATTAAGTACATGTATTTTCTACATGGATACCAAGTTTCAAGTCAATAATTAGTATAGATAGATTATAAAGAGGAAAGATTTGTTTATTTGTCTGTATTGAAGAGGCTCCGAAACTACGAAACCGATTTGAAAAATTCTTTCACTGTTTGGAAGCTACACTATTCCCGGGTAACATAGGCTATCTTTTTTGTAACAAATTAGGGATCCTTACTGAAACTCCAATAATGTAACCCAAGGTGTAAAAAAATTACCTAACATATTCTTTACATCGCGTGCCCTGCGAAAAATATTTATTACTAGCGGCATAACTATAATAGTTAGAAATATGCTGTCGCGGCAATTTTTGTAAATAATAATGTGTTCTATAAAGTCGTAGTACAGTATTTTATTCTATCGTCAATAGTTTTCGCAGGGCACGCGATGTAAATAATATTTTAGGTAATTTTTTTATACCTTGGGTTACATTATTGGAATTTTAGTAAGGATCCCTGAATTTGTTACAAAAAAGATAGCCTATGTTACTCGGGAATAGTGTAGCTTCCAAACAGTGAAAGAATTTTTCAAATCGGTTCAGTAGTTTCGGAGCCTATTCAATACAAACAAACAAACATATCCTCTTTATAATTTTAATACAGATTGGTATAGATTAAATTAATAAATTACGTAAAAAATTCCGTTTAGTTTTGACACTTTCTATAGTAGCTGCATAGTGAACGTATAGTGACGTCATTGTGTAGAATTTAAAAGAACTTCATGTGACATTGCCAAGAAAAGTAGAGTCCTGTAATTAACTGTTAAATAAATGTGTAAAGAAGTATAATATTAAATTTATGTTAATTATTTACAGCAAATCGTCGAAATATTATTAAGGAATCCAAAGCACAGTCAACTTTTGTACAAGCCTAATAAACTAAACGAGACTCCGTACAATATAGACATGAATTACAACAAGACAATATTGGGTCAAATATTCGGTGCTCGAAAACTGAATACGAATGAGGACAACGAGAATATGCTGGGCTACGAGCTGTACAGCGCGGCCCTGGCGGACATGCTCTCGGAGCCCAGTCTGTCTGTCCCCATCACGGTGGGCCTGTACGCGAGGTGGGGCTCGGGAAAATCGTTTTTATTGAAAAAACTTAAAGGTATGTACGAATAACCTTTGAGAATCTTTAAGAAGTATTATCCACATAAAATTCATTCTTATTATTATTAGCCATAGCGATCATAGTTGCTTGTTATTTGTAATCATAGATTTATCGCCATTCCGATCCGGTGGTAGATTCAGCGAAGCACTGCTCTTGCTAGGGCCAGTTAGTAAAACCTCCGGTTTGTGCCATGAGAGCACACCTACACGCTAGGGTAGGTAACGCTGATACAGCCTCTCAAGGCGATCAGTATAGGTAGGAAAAAAATAAATAGATTCAGCTGTATTATACATACAGTTTTGACTTAAAATTTTTATTCTATGGTTTTATCGTTATAAATATTGGTGGTTTATTTTAATTTCTATACTATGTAACTTGAGACGCTTACGTAATTACGATGCGTTTTCTTTCATGTAATTATTATATTAGAGCGCATTACTGAAAATTGTGACCTCGTTACACATTAGCGAACGAAAATAAATACAGAGTCGGTTTGTTTTAGATGTGTTATCTTGGTTTATTTTAGTTTACTCCACTTTGTTCCGTCAATATTTGTTCACCTTCAAATCCTAATCCCCTATTACTGAAACTAAATGAATCTTACTATAAATTACTTACTATAAAATCTTACTATGACAATATTACGTTCAATTATTTATTAAAGGTAAATTGCATGACCGATTTTCTTATTTATATACTTGTTAAGTTTCGTGGTGCCATAAATATTATGATATCCTTTGACAACTGTCCAAGTGTCTGTACAACCGAAATGAATTGTCTCTATTTTAGTTAATAATAATCGCTTTCAAGCCAGGAATAGAATAAACAGTAAATACATATAATGTATATTATTAATTCTGTATTTGCTGAACAAATGTTTTGCTTTAGATACGAGGTCGCAATGAAAAGGCGTAACTAGAAAACTCTAGAAGTTAATAAAAATCGTTTATATTAATATGTATTCGTAGAAATTTGATGAAATTAATATAGCAACTTTGAAAGGGTAAGGGGGCAGGTCTGACTGACCGCTTCCGTGAAAATGGTGTTCATAACAAGATAGATGAAACGGGACAAAGAAATATGATTTATTTTTCTATAAATAATTGAGAAGTACTTATTTTTTTATTGTTTACATTGAAGGACATGCCCGCGGCTTAAGGCGTTAGGTAGTTACCGGAGCCCATAGACAACAACGTAAATGTCGCTGCTCACGTTGAGCTATAAGTTCTAATTCTCAATTTTACAATACAGGCCGGGTGATTGTATCTACCCCTGTAGGCCCAAGACCAGTAATTAACTTTTAAATGCAAAACATAATTATTATGTATTTGTAACTTTATATAAATTTCATTGCACCTACCACTATTTACTCTGCACTACTTTTGGTTGACTGGTAGAGAATGCCTTAGGCATTAAGTCCGCCAATGTAAGTTTTACATGAAGTGTTATAAATAAATAAATAATTATAATATTTTCACGAATTACTTCCACGATTAAGGTATAACATCGTGTAATAAAATACAAACCGGCAAAAAAAAAACTTAATTACTGGTCTTAGGCCTGCAGGGGTAGGTACAATCACCCGGCCTGTTCCTACCGTGAACCAGCTATGCGTTTCGGTATGTAGGGTGGGCAGTCCTTGTATTGTAAAACTGAGAATTAGAACTTATAGCTCAACGTGAGCAGCGACATTTACGTTGTTGTCTATGGGCTCCAGTAGCCGCTGAGCACCGGGTGGGCTGTGAGCTCGTCCACACATCTAAGCAATAAAAAAATAGTTTGACAGAATATAAATTGAGCGAATATTGTACAGAGGAGATGAAGAACTTCGCTCGGCAGTGGAGCGAGTCTGGGTGGGCCTGGTCGTGGGCGGTGTGGTGGGGCGCGTGGCACGCGGCGCTGGGCGTGGCCGTGCTGTGCGCCGTGGCGGGCGCGCCGCCGCACCTCGCCGCCGCGCTCTGCTTCGGGCTCTTCGCCGCCATCTACCTCGTGCTCTACCTGCTCTGGTACACAGGCAACCGGTACGTCAGCATTTATATTAATTAATTTTAGATATGTAAAATTTTATTTCAGTCATTATAATATTAAGGCTCTTACTAGTTAGACATAATTATTATATAATTACGGAACATACAAAGTGAATAAATCTTATAAAATGTGAATTGGAGAAACATTTAATAATAGTTTTAAAAAAAAAATTAAAATAAATAATAATTATAATATAATTATTATAACAATTATATTAATAATTATTAATTATTATTACATAATAACTCAATACGAATGCACCGAATACAAATTATTACAAACGTCTACGAGCTCAAAAATAAATGAAACTCTGGACTTACATTGGTTGCATTTATGTTGAAGCGGTAGGCTCTGCATGTTTATGAACAAATCGACAGCAAATCATAACCGTTTTAAAAACGCTTTTATTGACTGTCTCTAGGTAGTCGAAATTTTCAACATAATTCGAATCAAGACAAGATTAATTTAAATATATGTATATGCACTTTTATCAAGGATCGATGATCTGGCTTGATATTACAGTGTATTTATTAGTTTTTATTTTATATTTATTACTTCTATTACAGTAAAAATAGAATAAAAAATATTATTTTTTAAACAATTGTATTAATCCCATGATTGCTAAAAAATATATTAGGTTAAACCTCAACTTAACTGTCGTTTTAGGCGCTCTGATTATTATTTTTTCAGAATTATAATTAATTTCAAAATGTTTCTTCAATAGATACGAGTGGTGGTGGGCGGGAGGAGTGGTTTCAACTTTGGGTCGGAAATTCAGTTCGTTATTGCTGGTGCTGCAAGTTGTATTCTGTCATCCTCCTGGACCGAACGATCCGCGTGCCTTACCCGCTACTCCGATAAGGTAAGATACAAACAAAATCACTTTAAACTTCTGTAGTTATCGATAATACCGTTAACACAAAACGCCACTTCTCAAAATTCGAAAGAAACTGTGCTCCTTAGACCTATCTACGATCCATTAACGGTGCTTTTAGGCCCCACAAACACCGGTCACCGTCCTCGTCGAACCCATCGCTTGCGACGAAGGGCTCGACGAGCGAATTAACCCATAGACACAGCCCACTGAGTTTCTCGCCGGATCTTCACAGTGGGTCGCGTTTTCGATCCGGTGGTAGATTCTATGAAGCACTGCTCTTGCTAGGGCCAGTGTTAGCAACACTCCGGTTTGAGCCCCGTGAGCTCACCTACACACGTTAGGGTGAAGCTGAAATAGCCTCTCAAGGCTATCTATCATCAGCATAGGTAGGACATAAAAAAAGGTCTATCTACCTTCACCTTAGTGAAGACCACCCATAAGCAATTAAAGTAACAAATGAACGTAAGAGCGCGTACTGAAACAGAGGATAGAAAAGCAGAGATCCAAAGTGACAATTAGAAGGCAACCTGGTGTCTTATAGAGTCAATACTAGTACGTAATAGGTATTAGTGAGTACGGACCGATATTTTTTGACCAAGTCCGGCCGAACTTCGGCTCGTAACAGCATACACAATACACTAATATTGAAAAACGGAAAGGTATTAGACATTAGGAACTGGATAAATACTATAATTTTAACTAAAAAAACATTATTTATTTTAAAATAACCCAAACATGTCTCAAATTTTAACATGTTTAAATATTTTTAAACAACTTCAAGTACAGAAAAGACGGTGGTTCTCAAATTGGGGTGTTTGTTTTTGTAGATTTCATTTCACGGAAGGCATGAGAGGTGGCGGACAGGAGGGAGACGCCATGGTGGTGCAGATGATCGCGAGCCTGGCTGAGGCTCTCGAGTGTCAGTACGGGCGCGTCTGCACGAGACTAGCGCGAGCTTTTAGACCTAAACCGGTATCTTCGACTTCTGGGTGGAAGTGAGTTTTTAAATATATCAAAGCCATGTTCATTTTATTTATAACTCTGTGTCATACGCACATATTATTAAAAAAAGGTAAAATATTAATAGTTCAGCTGGCGCCTGTATCACTGTGCGGTTTGAAGCGTAGACCCTCGTTCCAAAGTGATTGAGACTTTGATATCATTTCTCAAGATAATTTAGCATTGGAATTCATCTTATGCTTAAGAGCTTCAGTACACACCAATATGAGCTGTGATTAATGTACGCGCGACAAAAACACTCTTATTCCTACTACAAAAACATGTGTACACCTAGATGGCGTAAAGTGTGCTGCATTCCACACATCATCACGTTCGAGCTGTGCTTCACGTGCATGCTCGTCGGGATCTGCGTACTCGTAATGTACTTGACTGAAAATAGTGAGAATCAACAGTGAGTACCTAGATTTTTTGAAAGAGGTTTTTTTTATTGCCCTGTATTGTTAATTGTTTGAAGTTTCTCAATGTTTTTTTTCCTGCATACACTGAAAAAAGTTTTTTTTTTATTGCTTAGCTGGGTGAACGAGCTCACAGCCCACCTGGTGTTAAGTGGTTACTGGAGCCCATAGACATCTACCACGTAAATGCGCCACCCACCTTGAGTATAAATTCTAAGGTCTTAGTATACTTACAACGGCTGCCCCACCCTTCAAACCGAAATGCATTACTGCTTCACGGCAGAAATAGGCAGGATGGAGGTACCTACCTAAGCGGACTCACAATACGTCTTACCACCAGTAATTACGCGAATTATATTTTTTGCGAGTTTGATTTTTATTACACGATGTTATATTCCTTCACCGTGGAAGTTAATCGTGAACTCACTGTCGAAGTTAATCGTTCTTCATTGCATTGCACTGTTATAAGTGCGTAGTGACCGTACCGCATACGTACCTGCATAACGATCGATGACATGCGTCAGACGGCGCAACATCCAACAGTGGCTGATGATAGGCGCGGCGTGCGTGGCGGGCGCGGGCGTGCTCGCCAACCTGTACACGTGCGGGCGCGTGCTCGCCTCGCTCGCGGTGACGCCGCGCCGCAGCCTGGCGCGGGCGCTGCGCCGGGACGCGCCCACCGTCGCGCTCCGCCCGCACGTGCACGCGCTCACACACATGGTGACCCCTTATTTTTGATTACTTCACTATAGCTGACGTGTCAGCGACTTGTTTCTAGGGTAGATTGGCTTATCACTACATAGTATAAAACAGTCGCTTTTTCTGTCCCTATATCAGTCCCTATGTATGCTTAAATCTTTAAAACTACGCAACGGATTTTGATGCGGTTTTTTTTAAATAGATAGACTGACCGACTGATTGAAGAGGAAGGTTTATATGTATAATAACATCCATTAAATAGTGGAGAAATCAATAATAAATTACAGTTTCCGAAGCGAAGCGAGAACGGGTCGCTAGTTAGTGATAAATGAAGTGCTGAAGCCCATACATACCGATGTGTAATCCACGCTATTAGAAGTGAAGTCTAAAACTCATTTTTATTGGAAAAACGAAAGCCAAATACACGATAGAATTTTGAATTTTATGACTTTCAATTTATAATTTGCTCGTAATACAGTAACTTTACTGATTATTTTTAATACATTCCCTCATTTTGCTGTTTTATTCATAATTTAAATTGAGTCGGTTTCGAAATTTTCATTCGGCTTAAATACATTTGTTTTTTTTTTCATTGCCCCAAATCGACAAAAATAAGGCTTTGAAATTAAATCTTGTTTAATTCTTGGTGGTCTGTTCAATTCGACTCTTCATTTATCGATATTGCGACGAGATTGCCGTCGAAAATTAATATTCATAAAAATGTTCGGTGATCCTCTCGGTACTTACAAAAAAATCGATATTTCTTTTTGATGATTCCTAAAAGTCACAAAAAATTTGTTTATTTCACTTTAACAAATACTAAACCAGTAATAACCACACATCATTGCAAATTACATCTGAAACATCCGATTAAAGAAACGAAACAGCTTAGACGATCTGACTCTTAGTTTTGTTATCGAAAAATTAGTAACGCAAATGTTCGTGTAGGTGTCGTGCCTGGATGCGTTCACGGGGCAGCAGACGCGGCTGGTGGTGGTGGTGGACGCCCTGGACAGCTGCGAGCAAGAGAAGGTCCTCACGCTACTGAACGCGGTGCACGCGCTGTGCTCCGACCCCAATAGTCCTTTTATACTCCTACTCGCCATAGACCCGCACATCATCGCTAAGGTACGTTTTCAATTCAAACGACCATCATACGATAAACGGTTTTACTCGTCATGAGATATCGGAGCTCTTTACAGCCCAGTTATAAGACCAAGTTACTGGTGGTAGGACCTCTTGTGAGTCCGCGCGGGTACCACCACCCTGCCTATTTCTGCCGTGAAGCAGTAATGCGTTTCGGTTTGAAGGGTAGGCCAGCCGTTGTAACTATACTTGAAACCTTAGAACTTATATCTCAAGGTGTGTGGCGCATTTAAGTTGTAGATGTCTATGGGCTCCAGTAACCACTTAGCACCAGGTGGGCTGTGAGCTCGACCAACCAACTAAAAAAAAAAAAAAGAAAGATTATTATTAACGGGCGTGAAAAGTTTCGATAACTCACTCCGAATTAAAACTGATTTGCTTATACGTTAAAAACAAATGAATTAGCTTGTAAAACAATCCGTGGCCTAAAGGGTATCACGCCCGGTATAGTGATACAGCGACACCGCGGTTCAAATCCGGCCGGCGGGTATCTTTTTTGGTTAATATTATAAATACGTATTTAAAACAATTTGAACTTCTTTGAACTGAAATCGTGCAAAATTATGTAAATTTGCGTACTGGCAACCGGCATTGCTTTTAGCGGGTGTTGCCAATCCATAATTGTAGCTACCAATACTCTGTCTATTTTTGCCGTCAAGCTTTAAGGTTGGGATATCCGTCATACAAAACAGTGAGACTTCGACCTAATGTGAGATTTATTACATATGTAGAGATTTGTTTTACGATGAATTCTTTATCACTTAAACTATTTAAGTACATACCTGAAATACTAGATTGATCGTGTTTCATGCAGGTTGCTTGGATGGAGGTTAGTTAAGCGTTAAGTGCAGTGTTCGATGTTCCACGTTTAGCTTGGCCGATGTTAGACATCGCCTCTATATATTGTTTTTAAATAATGATTTACGTGAAACTGCATGATTTCATTTCTTGTTATGTGGTCTGAGTGTCTTACGTTTGTGTTGCATGATAGAATAAAATATATATCGATGTGGACGTTAAAGATTGTAAACGATAAGGTTTTTTTTTTTATCGATGGTGGTAAATTTATATCGATTATTGCAAGTAAATTTTGTATTCAGGCAGTAGAAATGAACAGTCGTCGGACATTCTCTGAGAGTAACATCGGTGGTTGGGATTACTTGCGGAACATGGTGCAGCTGCCGTTCTACCTCCAGAACTCGGCCCTCCGCAGAGTGAAGTTGGCCCAGCAGACGGCCACCAAGCGGATGCAACCGACCGCCGCGGAGGACTTCTCCACCTCTCTCCAGAGATCCGTGAGTGGGGCGTCGGTCTCTTGTGGAAAATCAATAGCAGTGACTATTAAAAATAATAATTAAAAAAAAACTAACAAAATACGCTTTTATAGAAAATCCAACTAAAAAATAGAAAATAAATTTTAATAAATTTGAATTAAAGTTTTTTAAACTATTATTTATTTTACATTTTTAGTTGAATTTCAATTTTTTCAATTCTTTTTTTTTTCAATTTAAATTAAATATTGAATTGTCATCGATCCTTAATAAGTGTACCAAATTTCGAGTTAATCCGACGTTTTGAAGGGGATCAAAATCATGTTCAAAGATTCCGTTACATACATACGTCTGAAGCTAATAAAAGCGTATTAAAAAAAATAAACGCATTTGAATAACAATACGGGTCCACAACATATTTTTGTTCTGTACATTAATTTTCAAATTTAGCCAATTTCACACTTTAGACACAACTTAAATGCGCGTGTAGGTATCTGTATAAATTCCCCACATTACTTGTATGCAGATACACAAACAAATATGCATCTCGAATAATAAATACTGTTGTTTCAATCTTTCAAACAATGTATGAAATATTGTTTACGCATTAACAGTCTCTTTGTTATCAGCAATTTATATCTGATGATATTACGTCATACAAGTTGGGCCCACTGTTTTTAAAGCATTTTCTTCAATTTACACAAGTCTTAGACATGATTAATTTAATATCGCATTTATTATTAGTTGTTTTCGTAGTCACGGACTATTATGATGTCGACATTAAAAAGCTATCATATTATTTGAAAAAATTGATAAGCCTACCACTAATAATATTCATGGATATTTGTTCAAAATATATAGGAAACAATTTAGAAATTCACGAAAACTTTATTGATGTCGTTGGTAATTAAACATCCTCTCCTAAGGTTAGATTATTTTTTTGCGTTTTTATTTGTTCACGTATCTGTCGGTACATGTCGATCAGGTGTCGGCCCGGCGCCTGTCGTCCACGTCGGAGTTGATGTCGAGCCAGGAGCGCATCAAGAGCCAGAGCAAGGAGGCGGGGCGCGCGCGGCGCCTGCGCCCCTCCGAGTCGGTGGCGTCGTCCGTGGCGTCCGGCCTGCACCGCGCCGCGCCCGTGGCCGACCTGGGCCGCGTCATGCTCACCGACGACTACTTCAGCGACGTCAACCCGCGCAGCATGACCCGCCTCATGAACGTGCTCTACATCACAGGTTCCTCTTATATAATCACTATGCCAGACTAGACAACCCTAACACAACTGGTTGTAGATCCTCTTGTGATTCCGCGCGGGTAGGTACCACTACCCTGCCTATTTCTGCCGTGAATGCATTTCGGTTTGAAGGTTGGAGCAGCCATTGTAGCTATACTTGAGACGTTAAAACTTATATCTCAAGGTGGGTGGCGCATTTACATTGTAGATGTCTATGGGATCCAGTAACCACTTAACACCAAGTGTGCTGTGAGCTCATCCCCATCTAAGCAATAAAATAAAATAAAAAAACATCTTTTTTTTTATTCTCAATTATATCGAACTTCTAAATATCCCGTCAGGTACCATTACAACTGGTGTTAATTTTGATAATCTATACATATAAATAAAATTGGAGTGTCTTGGGCGATTTAGTGGGCAACTTCATTCTGTTAATTTTGTATCACGGTGCGCGCGCATCGTAAAATTTTCATAACGCGCCTAAAGAAGTATAACTTCAAAATCTACACTTTTTTACATTAAATTTCACACGACGATTTATTCTCAGGTCGCCTCCTCAAAGCATTCCAAATAGAATTTAACTGGTATCAGTTGGCTTCGTGGGTGAATCTGACGGAACAATGGCCATTCCGAACGTCGTGGATCATCTACCACCACGAGACGTACGAAGAGCACATAGACGACACCACCTCGCTAAAGAACATTTACGAGAAGTCAGTATACCTTACGATTGTATAAAGTTATTTGTAAGTACAAGCCGCGCCAATAAAGAAACGAATCGAAAATGGCGTCTATGTACCTGCACTGACAGATGGTAGAGTCAACAAATAAAAAGAAAGATAGAAAGAAAAAGTTGTTTATTGTAAAAAATTATAAAAAAACAAATGAGAATGTAGTTTACTTTACTTTGGTGCACCGGCAGAAGGGGTAGGTGTCTCATCTGGGATGCAACTTACGTAGACACTTTTGTTGCCACACGGCCTTACGGATCCATCAGGTCCAATAACCTTTGCTTTAGACGCCTTCAGCTCTAACACCAGGAGCAGGCTTAAGGACCCCGGTAGCCGTACTCGTCGAACTCGACAAAGAGGTCGACGTGCAACCTAACCCATGCATCAGCCCGCTGATTTTCTCGCCGGATCTTCTCAGCGGGTCGCGATATCGATCCGGTAGTAGATTCATTCGCGAAGCAATTGCTCTTGAGTTGTTAGGTCTCCTTTGGAGGCGTTCGGGCAGCTGTTAGCAAATCCCACTCCTTCCTGGCTGAGCCTTTGCTCGCTCACCTGTTCTGGTGAAACTGGAAAGGTCTCCGGGCCACCAGTAATCTTTCAAACATAAAAAAAAAAACTTGCTGCCAGTCATCTAAGTCACCCAACTCGAACGGCTGGAAATAAAAAAAAAACCCACAAAGTTAGAACTGATAAAAAAAATTCCATGCAACACGCGCCGTGTGCGACTAAAGACAGCAATAGCTTAGAGTGAGAGCGCATGATCGCCGCCGCCATTTTAGAATCGTTTCTTGATTGGCGCGGCTTATACTTGTCGGCGTAAATAAATATGAGAATCGCCCTTACACAGAGTCAAACCCCTGATGAACGGGCTCCGCGAAGCCGGCACGCTGATGGAATTGGATCGCGACGAGCGCAAGCTGGAAGTGTTCCTCAGCTTCCATCGGTCCACCCTCACCGCTGCCGATCTGAAGATCTTCCTGCCCTTCACGATCAACTTAGATCCATACATCAAGAAAGTGATTAAAGGTATAGCCATGAATCGATGGTCATAGTAGATTGAGTGGAAATTATTGCATACAAATAATAGACACGTCAAGTTGGCCTTTCTGAACTGTGTTTTATATTATAAACCTGCAGACAAAGATGATCAATGTATGGTGCTGGTGGTAGTGTATGGCGCCCAATGCTGGCCGGGTCACTACTGCGGTCCTGTAAATTTCGAACACAAAACAATCAGGCGATACTCTTAGCGCACGTCTTAGTGTGAGCATCACTCACTTTATCAGCTTATAGCCGTACTCGCCCGCTTCGCTGGGCATTTAAAATTAACATTATTATTTATTGTCATTATTATTAGTGAGTCCAACACTCATATAAATATTAGCCTATCCATTAAGTACATGTATTTTCTACATGGATGCCAAGTTTCAAGTCAATCGGATGCACGGTTCAGTAGTTATAACAGAACATCCGTAAAAACCACTGATTGACATGATTTATATATTAGTTACGAGATCCAATCGGAACCACCAAGAAGTTTTTTAAAAGATAAAATCGAAATAGAACTAGTTCTTTCCACGATTCATACCAAATTAAAAACTCACTTCTATACATTGATGATTTTACAGAGGAACACGCCCAGACGAACGGGGAAGACGAGATGGGTGCCGGAGCAGCCGCGGGCCCTGCGTGGGGAGCTCCACAACAACCTAAACAACCTACATCGAAACTCTTTAACAGAAAACATGTAAGTTCTATACAATAAATACACAAGATTACCGCATTCAGAGTACTGTCTTCCCTGTATCCAACAACATTTAACTAACGATTATAAAAACAGTATTAATAACAGTAGTTAGATTGATTCCTTTAAAACTATGAAATTTATTACCTTTGTTGCTTATTGTTATGTAAATATTAACGATCTATATATTAATACGTAAAACAAAAAAAAATAATGACACACTTTATTGTCTATTATCAAACTTTTGATATTTTTTAAAGTCTGTGGTCAAGTTCAGAATAGATTAATACTATTTGTCTTTAATATTATTTATCTATAGTGTAGTTTTGGCGAAATCTGTGATTATAGAATTATATATAAGTCTTTGACAATAGACCCATAATTATGTTCAAACTTATAATTTCAATTAATTTTATAGTCGAATTTTTCGACTACTGCGAGACCACTAGTATTATTAGATGTTGATTTCATTTGATCTCATGATCAAAGCGAATTCAGAAAACAATTAAACAAATAAAAAACAAAATCTGACTACAGCGTGCGTCGAGTGCAGTGGCGCCCGCCCCGAGCGGCGCGCCGCCCGCGCTCTGGATGGAGTGGCCGCAGCCGCCCCCCGCGCAGCCGCCGCCCTCCCGCAACCCCTACCATCTGCTGCGCTCGGCCTTCCCCGCACTGGTATGTATAGTCGCCAGACCTGTACCCGTGTGATGTATCTTCCTAAAGTTAAAATCTTTCTGTAATTAAAAAATAAAATCGGGTAATAAATCATAACACGGAAAATCTAAATAAATTGCGAGTCCGCGCGAAAAGTACCACCACCATATCTATATGATCGTCAACTCCTTTAGTTATCTTGAGCAATAAAAAAAACGTGTATAATTTACACAGCATACACATGGTACAAGTGAAATTTTCTGTTTCGTTCTCTCGCAGGTCAAATCTTATAGATACATAGTACGTCTGTCTCTTTCTAAACTCCCGGTGGTAGATTCTGCGAAGCTCGGCTCTTGCTAGGGTTCGTGTTACCAACAACGTCAGGTTTGAGTCCCGTGAGCTCACCTACTAGTTAAGGTTACGCTGAAATAGCCTCTCAAGGTTATCAGCTTAGGTGGGGAAAAAAATCTTTATAAATGTCATTCTTGCTCTGTAGTACTAAATAACTGATAGTAATACTACTTTACTGGTAGTAGAACCTCATGTGAGTCCGTACGGGTAGGTACCACCACCCCACCTATTTTTGCCGTGAAGCAGTAATGCGTTTCGGCTTGAAGGGTTGGGCAGCCGTTGTAACTATACTGAGACCTTAGAACTTATATCTCAAGGTAGGTGGCGCATTTACTTTGTAAATGTCTATGGGCTCCAGTAACCACTTAACACCAGGTGGGCTGTGAGCTCGTCCATCCATCTAAGCAAAAAAAAGTTTTCTTTCTAAAAAAACATGGTATAGATATATGGTGGAGATATTGATGTGGAAGAGTCCGTTGCACAGAATGACATCTCGAACCTGCGCCTGTCGACCCTGAGCGTGGAGTGCGTGTGCTGCGTGGTGCGCGAGGGGCTGGGCGAGGGCGGGCTGCTGGCGGCGGCGGCACTGCTGGAGAACCGCGTCTGCGGACTGGCGCTCTCTGTCTGCAAACTTGAAGACCTGCAGCCGGTAAATATACCCACAAATCATATTTCGAAACACGATTAAAAAAAAAACAAATACACCAAAACCGTGTTAATATTTATATATTAATAGCAAAAACTTTGTACGCCTTTTTACGAAAATTGCGCGAACGGAGGATTATAAAACTTCCCACACTTAGAATATAGAGAAGAAGTGCAGAATGTTAAAATTGTTTTCAAATATGCATTAATAATACATTAAATCAATAAAAAAACATTACGCACACTGCCATATATTTGACACACAGACACACGCACACACACTCTTTGTTTATTGTCAAACATTTCTTATTGTTATAGTCTGTGGTCAAATTGAGAATAGATCAATATTGTTTGTCTTTAATATTATTTGTCTATACTGTAGTCTTGGCGAAATCTGTGAGTATAGAAGTTTAATAGTCTTTAACAATAGAGCCATAATAATGTACAAACTTAAAATTTCAGTTAATTATAGTCGAATTTCGACTACTGTGGGACCACTAGTATTTATAAACGTGGGTGTGGTAAATATTTATATGCTGTCTACATAACAATATATTGGAGACTCGCAACAGTTTGCTTAATGCGAGTTTTTTAACGTTCTCGATAGCGTAAAAGTTAACTCAAATTTGTATGCAGTTGGAACAGCGCCCCTAGCGGCAAACGTAAGCAACCGTTCCAACTCCATACATATTTCGAGCTATCGAG
Organism: Bombyx mori; assembly: GCF_030269925.1. NCBI lineage: Eukaryota > Metazoa > Arthropoda > Insecta > Lepidoptera > Bombycidae > Bombyx > Bombyx mori. The sequence goes on along the minus strand of NC_085116.1, from coordinate 7,124,679 downwards.
AACGTTAAAAAACTCGCACTAAGCACACTGAAGTTTAACCGACTCGATCCAAGGCTCTTATGAACAAAAGAACACTTTGTAAACAAAGTCAGCTAGTACTATCTGTGCTTTTGCAATGTTATCCGCGAGCACGTCCTTTATAAAACCTTGAGGAATGATGTTCGCTTAAGAATGGCTTGCGTGTTTTCTGGCTTCCAAGACCGACGGTAGCAACAGTCCGCCAGATGGCGTTGTTCTCTCTTCGTTATCTATACCTTACTCTCAATATCGTTTCAGAACTTTTTTGGCGGGAACGCGAGGAGTGAAGTTGTATGATTTGTTTTATTTGTCTATTTAGTGTTTCTTTAGGTTTAAATGTGTAATAACGGTGGCTTATTAACTGTTTAATATCTATGAAAGTGATCAAATGTGGGAAAATGAAACAAAGCCGCTGGACGTAACTTCTCGTGCTCCTCTAAAAAGTCCACTGAAAAAATCTCAGTAAATGACCACCATTTTACTGAGATTATAATTCATCCCATATCATCTCATCTCATTTCATTTTATTTCATCTCAGTTGATTAATGTCTCATATTAATCATCTTCATTTCATTTCACTACTATCATTTTGCAAAAAAATTAAAATAAAATTAAAATAAGACATGACTTAAAGGTCTTAGTTACCAGGTTATAAAATCCCTTAAAAAAAAATATCGTTTCAGGTATTGAAACTACCGTTCGGCGACTGGGAGCTATTCAAATTGCTGATTACGAATTTGCGTGAACTGGAAGCTAATATGCCCACAAACATGCCAGCCGTAACCGGTATGTACTGAATAGATATAAATACGGCATATTATTTTAAATTTATGTTTACGAAATGTGATATGAATTTACGATATGTTTGCAGTAAACTCGGAGAAAACATCGGAGATCGAGCCGGATTCTAGCAAACCTCGAATGGCGGTGGAACACCAGCGAAGCCGACCCTCTAATGTTGAGAAACAGGTATCATATAAATACTTCATTACATATATATATATAATAATATTATATATATATATATATATAATAATATTATATTACCGAAGTTTAACACTATCTCATACTATTATTATTAATATTATTGTTATACGTAATACGTAATAATGTCAGAAATTATTACAATGATAATCAAGACCATCCCTTATAGTGAGGATTTCCGAAATTTAACTTTTAAAAAAGTTGTCATCTTGAATTACTTGCAAATGCTGACTGCACTTTTTCTTTTATTCACACCACTTAAATAATGAATATATAACTTTTACTTTTAATAGTAAAAATATTTTGATTCGGTAAAACAAAAAAATAGAATACAAATTAAGTTGCCATGGAATATTATTATTATGAAGAATATCAATGAGCCTTATTAAATGCAAATTTTTAATTTAAATGTGAGATACATTCGACTCAAAAATTTATAAGAAGCTATATTTTGCAGCCATACGCGGAATATCAGGTGAATATATTAAACATAGTTACAAAAACCGGGTGTTAAAAATATTTTACACAGAACATTTATTTGTCACAGAACTATTTCTCGAAGAAAACACAGTTCACAGTAGAGAGAAAAAATATCGATTTTTTTTTTTTATAATTAGATTGCGTATTTTTTTTTGACTAGCATTTTTTTTGCGTTGCAATCGTGTGTTTCTGATGCCTGGGATAGTCGTTACTTTTAAACACTAGACTGACGGTGATTATAACACTATGACAGTCATTAGGGCCTGGTTAATTGTAAAACCTAGTGAGCTGTATGTTATGTCGACTCCCCATCTAGGGTAATAAAAAAGTAAATAATTGTAAATAGACATCTTTTAACATAAACCGACGTCAAATAGAAAAAAAGAGATTCCAAAACAAATTAATATACACTAAAAAAACAATAATCATCGAAATCGGTTGGCGTGATATTGAGTTATTCATCTATTTGTCGCGCACGTACTTAATACAAATTTAAGACTTATATGGTTTTCTTATGGATACCATCATCAAAACTGGACTAAATTGTAATGGGACCACACGGGAAGCGTCAGCTTTCTAATAAAAAAAGAATCATCAATCATCGATTCATCCAGTCAAAAGTTATGAGTTATGAGTAACAAACATAAAAAAACAAAAATAACATACACTCGAATTGAGAACCTTCTCCTTTTTTTTAAATCGGTAAAAAAATAGAGACCCATGTGCTGTGTCGCGACCTATGAGCTCGACAGTACATCTACATCCAACGACGTAAACGCAATCACCACGAACGTATACATTGATATATATATGTACCAGGTGACGCTGGAGGAGCAGATGATCTGCGGCGCCCTGCAGACGCTGAGCGAGGAGGCGGTGGAGGAGGTGGCGCAGTCCGAGAGCGGCGCCGACCCAGGTGAGCCCTCCCCCCCTCTCCGCACCCGCCGCGCCGCCCGCGACCCCGCCGCCGCCCCGCACGACCACCACGTCATCGACATCACCGACGACGTCTACCTGTAGCGCACTCCGCGGCCGCGCCGGCACTCACTTACTGCTTCTCAAACACGAGATATACTAATCGTGAAGAGTTCATGCAAAATCGAACACCCTGTGAACAGCTGAATGCGTTATCATACGAAGGGCTGTCGCATGAGAAATTGATTCATGGTCGTATCAGAGATTCTTGTGTAAATCAAACTTTAACTGAAAATAAAATTATCGGAATCTTCGTTTTGCGAAGACGCCGCGCCAGAGAACACGTGGCGGCATACTCATCATAAACACATTTCAGTTGCGTAATGTGCAAAGAAACATTTTGGAGACATATCATTAAAATAAAGCTTCACTCTATTGCTGTTGTTTGTAGAACTTTTTATTACGAGAGTAAGCTTAATCGAAACTATCATATCAGTCGTGTCTGATGGCAAATCGCAAGATTGGTGCTCACCTATGTAAAATTATCAGTCGAATTTGATACTTTTTTGAAAGCGCGTAGATTACAATCTTGTAATCACGAAATTCCGCCTGATACAATTACGACTTATATTGTCCGTATTTTATACGATCAGTATTCTGTTCGGAAAACTTTGTTATAATTTAATAATGTAAGATTATAAAATTGTTAAGTACTTAATGAAGCGTACGAAAGTTGAGTCTTCCTTTTATTAAACTAGAATTGTTTAAAGAAATTATATGTTTACCCGTTGTAAGACCCTTATGTCGAAAACTATTATTAGGTAATTGAAAAGTTTAGTAACATTCCAATATATTTTCTTTGGCTGTGTACTATACTGTTAATTGTAATGACAATAAGTATGCTAGTTCCCAAAATAATTAAAATGTATGTTCCTTATTTTAACATAGAATTAGTTGGTCCGTGTGCCATCAAAGAAAAATGAAGTTGGCAGTGATAATTCGTAAAAGACTTAATTGTACTTACATCTCATATAAATTAGATTAGGAGAAAGATTTTAGTCTTAGTTTAAGTTTATATTGACGGTTAACCCAATATCAGTATGTAGTAGATTATAACTATAAAAATCAGTAAAATTACAACCAAGTACCGTTTAAGAAATGACCACAAACGCTTCAATTATTAATGATTAATTTCTCAAAACTGTCATGTTCTAGTAGCATCCGATCTACTTTGAATTAAAATATACAAATCCATATTGTGAAAATGAACAGACCTGTTTTTCAATTATAATTCATCATCACTAGTTGCTAAAATTTCAAATATTCATAAGATAACAAACGATCTCATTGATCAAGTATCGCTAAACGTGTCCTAATTTATTTTATTAATAAATTATTGAAATTTCACAAAGATGTTTTATTTATTTACATTCAAAGTCATTCACGCTTCACATTGACAGAAAGATTATTCATCGCTATGACAGTCGGTGGCACCATGCGCTTTTCTTTTTTTTATTGCCCATGTAGGCAGACGAGCATACGGCTCACCTAATGGTGAGTGGTTACCTTCGCCTATGGACTTCAGCAATGCCAGGGGCAGAGCCAAGCCGCTGCCTACCGTTAAGCATTGACTGCATCATTGTCATTCTTAGTGCGATTGTAGTGCGGGACGCGGAGACATCCTCTCGTCAACTCGTCCGCTAATGAACTGGTTCTCCGGCTCGGTACATCGGCGCGTTTGTTGCAGACGACGATCCGACGCGGACTCACGACCGGCGCGACCCCTCCATACTGAAGGGCGGCAGCGTGCGGCGCCGCGACCCGCCCGCCGTCACCTTCAACTTCGAGAACGAAGAGGAGTCGGACGACGACGGACAGATCACGTTCAGCGCACGCCCGCGGCCCTCCGCCCTCTACCGGCCGCGTCCCGCCCCGCGCCCCTCCTCGCCTCGCTCCCGCCCCTCGTCCCTGCTCGTCGCGAACGAAGACAGCGTGGATAGCGCCCGTCTCGCCGCGCGATCTCGCTCCGTCGAGGACTCTTCTCGGGCACCTTCACTCGATCAACCACTGGATCTGAAACTTCGTAGCTTGCGCAAAACCGCCGAGATCCTGCGAAAGGTCAGTTCTGCCGAGAGACTCACGAGACTTCGCGATAAAATAATATCGAGAAACGGATCCCGAGACCGCAGTCCGCCGCGCGAATACGCGACCAGCGACGACGAGTCTGCACCGCTCGTGTCATCGGACGACGCTCGAGCCGTGCCCTCGGGCGGCGCCCAGCTGTCTCCGCGCTCCGACCTCACAGAGCTCGAGTCTCCGCGCTCCAGGGACGCGGCCTTTGATCTGCTGCCGGAGCAGAAGACCAGCGAGAACCGTGCGACGCGCCCCGCCCTTGAACGCTCCGGCAGTTGGGCGTCCGTCTCCAACATGGTGGAGCCGTACAACATGCGGCTACTGTCGCACGGCACAGCGGACGGTTGCCGGTCGCTTTGGCGGCAGGACGCCCTCGACTCGGACCCGCCTTGGCCGTGGGATGATGAACCGGATTCCGTGGTTTGATGGCATTGCGGAGTTGCGGTTATCCAGTTTTAGCCTGTGGCTACGTTTGAGCGACATATACTTCTGCGGCTTCAAAGGCCGACATCGTCACAATATATTACGAATGTATTTCGTACTTTATTTTATTCAGCTTTGAAATATTATCAAGCATGTACTTAGTGTTAGTACTTACAAAATAAAAAAGCGTCATGCTGACGTGAATTTATAATGCATTTCATGTTAACCAACGATTGTGATATTATGAAAACGTTAAATAAAACTTTTTGGTTGGAAACGTAGTTTATCGAATTTAATCCAATTTCTCCTTTATTTATTTTTTACTGTTTTACTATTCTTGTTTCTATAAAACAATGGTAGGTAATGGTTTTATTAAATCGACTAAATATACTTAGTACTCATAACGGCAGAGCCAAGATAAAACCCATCAGATTTGAGATAGTTAACGACTCCTCAGAGCATTCTAACTACTGATTCCGTTCATTTCTTACACCTTGTTTGAAGGTTTGAAGGTTCACAGTCGTCGGGCCACATTGTTGACTATTGCCTTGTGCTTTTTGAAAGTAGGTCTACATGGCATTATTGATACTCAGAAATAAAATACTTGTAATGCATAATAATATGAAACTACACTAAATTAAAGTAACAATGGGATTAATTCATAATTGATCAAAGTATTCGTTCTAGAATAGTGCAGTTTATCCTCAAATCTACTATTTATTTATTTAAGGATTACCGACAGGGCTTACAGTAAGACATAAAATAACATTGACATGTATAGAGCAATTGATAACTGCAACTCTAATTATAGGCAATCACAGCATGCATTACATTAACATATCAATAGAGATTTAACAATACTATAAATAATAATAATAATAAATTAAAAACAGAAAGACAACAAGGACAGTAATACCCGAGTACTCAGACCAAGGCCGAGGCTGAGGTTCAACAGCAACTTTTTATAATTTTGTTCTTAAATATTGGAAGGGAATCGCCAAATATGTCAAGGTTTTCAACTTTTCTAACTAGATTATTATAAAGGTTAGTTAGACGAGGAGTAGGTGAGTGCTTGCTTAGATTAGTTCTGCTATTGAAACGACTTGTCATTCTTGTTTAAGTTGAACTAACTGTATACATAATATGTTTGTCAGAAACAAGGTAAGTTTTTTTTTTATTGCTTAGATGGGTGGACGAGTTCTCAGCCCACCTGGTGTTAACTGATTACTGGAGCCCATAGACATCTACAACATAAATGCGCACCCACCTTGAGATTAAGTTTTAAAATCTCAGTATAGTTACAGCGACTGTCCCACCCTTCAAACCGAAACGCATTACTGCTTCACGTGGTGGTAGCCACTCGTGCACAATGGGTCCTACCACCAGTATCAAAGTAATTTTATGAGATGATCTATGACTACATGATGCCACGATCTTTTGATAGAGCTTCACTATTGAAACCATCTTCTGACTACATTAATTACATCAACTGTTTCAACAATTACATCAATTTAGTGATGGCATGTTTACCTCCGAAATGCTCTTCGGCATACAGTGGAAGAGATTAAAAAACATTCTGGCAGCTTCGGGGCATAACGCAACACACCCGAGTACTCATTTAGGCAATCTGAAAGCTTACTTAAGCTTTACTGCTTCATGACATAATGCAGTAAGGAGAGTTTCTTTTGAATAATGCAAAGTGCAAAATAACGGAAGGCGACTCAAATTTGGGAATACGAAAAAGAAAGAAAATAAAATCTAAATTTTAAATTAAACAACAGTAATATTTTCTACTATTTTTATTGTATATCCACAACTACATCCAAACTTTGCAGTGTATGCATGAAAATTGGCAAGTACCAACGCAAGGTACATTAAGTATTTACTCTCTCATCTATAACAAATACGTATAAATAGAGTACAAACATTAGAGAGCACGGTTCCACTTTTTTTTTTTTGTATGTAATCCTAAGGAATAAATTTTAATACTCAGTCTGAACAGACAAACGCACTTGGTGACACGTCATATCGGCCAAGACGTGCAATACGATACTTTTAGCTTCAGCGATTTTGCAATCTGCACCGATGCTTCATAGCCGTACGACCATGGATAGCTAGGCAATTTGGCGACTTTCTGCATTCGATTTTTGTATCAAAACTCTTAAGATATTTTTTATATCGAACTGAGACGGAGGGGAAGATAAAGGAAGAACAGGAGGAGTGACAGCACGCTCTTGCATACTGTTCATTTGTATTCAAATTGTTTGTGGATGTTGTTGCATCGAAATTCCGAAAAATTATTGAATAACCGATACGAAAACTATAATTTGTGCCGGATTTTAAAGTCCGGTTTTAAAGATTTTTAAGATGATTACTTTTTAATAGCACATTCATATTTCAATAAATTAGCAGTTTTGTGTTATGAAGAATTATCCAATTTAATATTTTCATTACATTATTTTAAGACGCATTAATCAATTCTAAACAACAGCATCAAATTAAGTCGTCAAATCAAGTAGAAATTAATATTTCAAAGATGGGTTTTGTTAACAACAGTGTATGCATTAGAGCATTTTGACATCTCTCCCGATGTCACGAAAAATAAAATGCATTTTTCCGTTTTTTAAAAACTACTCTTGGCTTCAGAATTCAAGTGTTTATCGACAAATCTCCTTTGAGTATATCCAGTTATTGTTCCTATTATTCAATTATTTTATGTAAAGTCGTATTGTTTAAAATTTGTACCTTCCCTCTTAAGAAAAAAAAACTATTACTTCAGTTCTTGAGCACGAGAAATATTGCACCCGTTCCCGAAGCCCCAACGGAATAAAGTACTACTACTACTCTAATCTTACTAGAAAACAATATCAGGTTACTAATACAAGTTTGGTTTTGACATTATGTACTGCGGACATGCAACTTGACTCAAACATAACTGGGGGGTCGATGAACGCGGTTCCAAGTACTGCGTGCTTAGTGCGAGTTTTTTAACGTTCTCGATAGCGTAAAAGTTAACTCAAATTTGTTTGGAGTTGGAAGGTTTTCCTACGTTTGCCGCTAGGGGCGCTGGTCCGGCTCCATACACAATTGAGTTAACTTTTACGCTATCGAGAACGTTTAAAATCTCGCACTAAGCACACAGTATACAAAGTGTAGTTGCATGGCGCGACAGGGACAGGGTTTAAATCGCGTTCGAACCATAGCTCTTTCGATTGGTAAGAATTATGGTAAAATATTTTTAACACCAAACATGGTAGATGCAGTATGTATGAATTTTCACGAAAACATTAAACGGCCGCATTGTGAATATTTATTAGGTTATGTGGACAGTAATAAATCTATTTAACAGATTACATAAAATAAATAAAAATTAGCACATCCACTATTATTGTTTCGATTGCATAAAATAAATAAAATTAATAACACACAATTAATACAGCCTTATTGGAGATCGGGAGACTAAATTACGAAACACATTTAATAAAGGTTACACAAAAATCAGATTTAACCACATTCCGATCTCACACGCATAACATTTATAACTTATAATATAATAATATTTTTTTGTGCAATAACAAGTGCATAATTAAGTATCACGATTACACATTAATTAATCTCACGAAAACGACTACACTCCAGCGAAATTAAATTATTTGCAGAACGATTAACCGACAGCGTAACTACGCGACAGTACCACACGAAGTAAAGAGCGATGATCGAACCACAAGCGTGTGTTTCACGAATATTTCAAGAGGGACGATAACGATCTTAAAATACGCTTGAAAGTTGAAGTTTACCTTTACCTGCAAGAGTATATTTATTATAACATTTTTGGCAACCTTCAGATCGATTACTTTTTGGTTGATATTATGTATTGCTGCTGTTTCATTTTTTGTGCAGACGATGATTCGTATCAGATTTTTATATTATTTTGATGAGGTGGCCCCTCCGTGACGCCGTACGACTCGGTCGCGATCTTCGAACGAATGAATCAAACCACAGTGATGTCAGTAGCGTCTGTGGGGTCGTCGGGCGGGTCGGGAGTGAGCGAGGTCGGCGGTGAGGGGGGCGGGGGCGGTGGCGGCGGGGGGGCAGTTAGCGCACTCCACCAGCCCGAGAGGGCGCCGCGCGCCTGCGAGAGCGCGCCGCCCACCGCGCGGGACGTGCTCGCCACCGCGGCCGTCACCTTCCTGCCGCCTTCCGTCGTCGACATCGTACTGAAACATACGTAATCATTTTCAAAACACTTTTAATATCTTCACCTGTATCTATTTATCTGTGTAGCGGTATCTTGCAACGTAATCTTCGCCAACCACAGTGCGTCCGTAAAAATACGTATATATACATACATACATTCTGCCTGCCTACGGCTAGTAACCTCAAGGGGTTATGTTAGCTTTGGAGAATGTGTAAGTTAGCTCACGAGATCAGCCTGGGAGACTTTATTAATATCTGCTCTAGCAAGAGTAGTGCTTCGTTGAATACCATACCCGATCCTGTAGACCGAATGGTAAACAGTCGACGTCGCCCAAAGCACGTCATCAAGGCTCGATGAGCGAATTAACCCATAGACACAGCCCACTAAGTTTCTTGCCGGATCTTCTCAGTGGGTCGCGTTTCCGATCCGGTGGTAGATTCTGCGAAGCACTGTTCTTGCTAGGGTCAGTGTTAGCAACACTCCGGTTTGAGCCCCGTGAGCTCACCTACACACGTTAGGGCGAAGCTGAAATAGCCTCTCAAGGCTATCAGCATAGGTAGGGAAAAAAAAAGTTGAATCTACTACCAGATCGTAATCACGACCCACTGAGAAGAACCGGCAAGAAACTCAGTGGGCTCGTTTTGCGTATTCTTTAGTCTTATTTAAAACTATTAATTTACAATTAACAAAAACGGTTTTGTTACAGATTTACAATCAACGATAGTTATTTACTGTGTGCTTCGTACGAGTTTTTTAACGTTCTCGATAGCGTGGAGTTCGTAAGTTTGCCGCTAGGGGCGCTGTAAATTAACTATTACGCTATCGAGAAAGTTAAAAAACTCGCACTAGGCACACTGATTAATTCAGATTCTATTTCTCCGTGACATCTTAAATATAAGCGAAATACAGCCTTGTATTGAAAAAAAGTTACTACTACGTTGTACGATATCGGTACGTCGGTCTCTTAGACGCGTCGTGAGCTCGTGTGATCGGCTCCGATGTGCCAATGCCTGCCACGAGTCAATTACGTTCTTATTTAAAAAGTAGGTTATCGAATGCAGTTCTGACATCCACTTCACGTGTAGTCAGTCGGTAGGGGGTATTTGTTTTGTGGCATCTATGGACACCAGAAGCTGGTTAATACATAGTTAGTTCCCAGTGAGTTTGTCCGATTACGACAATATTAAAAATTTTTTTACATCTAGCCAAATAAAATTCTTGATAATTATTGTCGAATATTTACTTTTTTTTTTGTTTACTCATACACAAGATAGTGATGTATATGGCCGATCAACATAAACAATATTGAAGTCTGTTCAGAAATAACATAATTATTAATTGTGAGCGTTTAAATGTATTGCTTGTATCTCAGAACTTTATAAATCATTTCATTAACACGTGTATTAATTACACACGACACTAAGTAAATCCAATTAAAATAAAATAATACTCACTGTGCCAACTTCAACTTCATATCAGCTACAGAGAGTTGGCCAGAAAATGGATGCATAGGAATAAGGTTCATGAAAGCTTCGACATCACCATTATTAGTATTCTTCAACCACTTTTCGTAGCCCGGTGTAGACTTAAAAGCAGCCATATATTGAGCATTGAACATGTCTATCTCTCTACTACCTTCTGTAATTGTTAACAATTTTTTAATTAAAAACAATTCCATAGACGCTCCAACTGGGGTATAACATCCACTCCCATCTGATAAATGAAACCCGCAAAATTATAATTTGCGCAATTACTGGTGGTAGGACCTCTTGTGAGTCCGCACAGGTGGATACCACTACCCTGTCTATTTCTGTCATGAAGCAGTAATGCGTTTCAGTTTGAAGGGTGGGGCAGCCGTTGTAACTAAACTTGAGACCTTAGAACTTATATCTCAAGGTGGGTGGCGCATTTACGTTGTGGATGTCCATGGGCTCCAGTAACCACTTGACACCAGGTGGGCTGTGAGCTCGTCCACCCATCTAAGAAAAAGAAAAATAAAGATTACTTAGGCCCTGCACAGTCCTGCAAAATGCTTATTATTTGTATTTAATTTTATTTTGTGCTTAACAAATATTAACGGACATGTAATTTGTGTGAAGTAGGTGCATCAAACAGTGCTGATTTTTAATCCCCCCTTTCCCCTTTGGTGTAGTGCAGGATTTAAAGCTACATACGTCTGCAGACTTGTAACGTGTTATAAGAATAATAATATTATATTCTAATTATTGGTTGTAGGACGCATTGTGAGCCTTTATAGCCCCGAAACAAGGTACCATTTAGCTTGTTTGAATTAAAGAGTAGGCTGTAGGTCTCGGTTTTTATTTAATTTATAAAAAGAAGTCAATTACCTGGCAAAATAGATGTCCTTAACATATATATCAAGTAACTTGCAAATTGATCTCTAATCCATGCATCGCCCTGAGTTGCGCCATGACGAACAACGTGATCAGCAAATCTGAGATCCTCAGTTCCAAGAGCCAACTGCCTTCTGAGCAACATATCTGCCGTTTCTATTCTCATTTCATTTAACTCTACAAGTACATCAAAAAGCTGCCTCTTCTGCTTAAATAATACATTAGATGCACCGACAACGAAACCATGAACAGCAGGATCTGATAAAATGTCTAAGTACTGCAATGATAAGTACGGTAAACATAGATAGCCATCTTCAAACAGTGGAAATGGAAATCCACATTCTTCTTGATCAATTTGACCAGTTAAACTGTGTAATCCATCAACGCTCATGTCTCTAGCCATAGTGGGACTTTGCTGTGCATCTATCACAGGTTTTTGAACCTTGTATTTTTCACCAATACTATGGCACTTATCTCTGGTAGAAAATTCTTGTCTATCGGTCACATCTGTTAAGATAGCCTCATCAAAACTTTGTCTACTGACCCTGTCTTTTTCATCCAAAATATTTCCAGATTCTTTAGGTGTTAATTCCTCTACTTGACTTGAACCATTTAATAGTGATTCAGGAAAAATTTCACAGCTATCATCAATGGCATCTTCTATTTTATTATCTATTAAAATAGGTATTGGAGATAAAGGTCTTGATAATCTAAAATTATGATATTTAATTAGTAATTATATAAGTATGTCATTGTGTTTAATATGCATGAACCAATTCATTTAACACCCTGTTGTAGTAAAACAATTTAAATCTGAGAAATTTTCTCTTTCCACGAACACAATATACACAAACCCACTCATCAACATCACCATGCATCTACAAGCCCACACACACAATATACACAAACCCACTCATCAACAACACCATGCATCCACATACTCATACAGCTGCACACATTGCAGATACACTCAAAACGCAATTGAGTATTAGTGATAGATACTATGCAGTTACTGTGCACAATTTATATAACTTACGGTATATGTACATAAAGAAAAAGAAGAAAGTTGAAAACATGACTATTAAAAATGCATCAAGGAATCAAATTAAATTAATAAAACTTCTGATACTTACACTACATTTGCAGCTTTTGAAAGGCCACTCTCTATACATTTTGGAAGCAATGACACAAGTGTAAGTAATACAGTTGACAATGGGCCAGCTGGTGATCCATAAATTAGAACCTTACGTTTTATTAACAGAAGTTTAAATAACAACAATGCTTTGTGCCTCCAGTTTTCAACCAATCGCTGTACTGATAAACCTGTAAAACAAAAAAACAAAATAAAAAAAACAAAAAAATAACAGTTTTATACATTTTAGTACATAATTTGAAATTGTATTTGGTTTGCAGGTGTATTCTGAGCGCTATCACATCTTTGTTCAAGCGTGGCTTGTGGAGAGTACTTAACGGTAGACAGCGGCTTGGCTCTGCCCCTGGCATTGCTGAAGTCTATGGGCGACGGTAACCACCCACCATCTGGTATACTTGTCAATATGTGGCAATTGGCAATTGTGGGCAATAAATGAATTTCAATTTCAAATTTGAAAGAAATCGAACTGTCCCCACATCACTGTGGACTATAAATGAAATGATGGTGAAAACACAAACCCATTCAAAAGATATGATTGAGTTTATTAGAAAACTTACCTTCAAGAATTTGATCTGTTTGAATAGGACAACTATTTAAATGTTTGTATGCATCTTCAAGGAGTGTTGTCTGTGAAAAGTCACCTTGTAGAAACCATGCCCTCACTACCAGCTCCATCTTCACGGCAAGCCGACCGAATAATGGAGCTCGACATATTACACAAACACTCTTTTGTACTGAACTTCTAGTCATATCCTCTGTCTTTTGAGTCACTTGCTGTAAAAAAATCCATAATTAGTTAAATTAACCCAAGTTTTTTTTTTGTTGTTAAAAGTTTCCTTTTCTACTACATAGATTTAGTGGGATCACAATTCCCAAAAAAAAATACAAAGTAGAATTAGTACTCCAGCAGTATGCAGCAGCTTGCTGTGCACTTGGCATTACCAACATCAGCTATGAACAACTGTGTCCAATCACCATTAGGTCGGTATTATGCTCTTTTATATCTTTGAAGGCACTAAAAAACGATTTATATTATATTTATAAAAAAATAGTAATTCAGTAAATAAATTTGAAAAGAAATATATATATATGTAGAGTTGGTAAAGATAAAGACCACCAAAACACTTTCTGAGCCTCATCTGTTCTTAGCGATTAAAATTAACTTTTTTTTTTTTATTGCCTTTATAGGCAGACGGGCATACGGCCCACCTGATGGTGAGTGGTTACCGTCGCCCATGGACTTCAGCAATGCCAGGGGCAGAGCCAAGCCGCTGCCTACCAGAAACAAATAGCTAACTACATTGCTACTGGTATGAGATGTCACAGAAGTGATGATCAACATGATATTTATAAAAATATATGTTACTGTTATTATTCATTATTATAAATAAATTTGAACTTTTTTTATAAAATAAATAAACAATCTCATGGTCCACCTGGCATTAAGTGGTTACTGAAGCCCATAAACATCAACAGTGTGAAACAGTGAAAAATTAGTACCTGCTTGTGATTCAAAAACCTGCACAGTATCATCACTCTTTAGGCCATAATGACTTCGAAATTTAGTAATAAAAGAAATAGCAAAACTTTAAGGGGGATAAATGTTGTCAATAAAAACAGTCCATTTATGGGGTCCAACACTGAAACCTCAAAGCTGGAGCAGTTTTGTTTGATATTTGACTTTGGTATTTAAATATATAAGTAATCTAACAATCACACCATTAAATCTAAGTCAAACACTTTTGATTTTCTTCAAAAATTTGCAGCTAACAGAATAAAAAAATCCTTAGCCAGTTGTTATATGAATTACATTTATTATAAGTAATTAATTACTATAACATATTCTAAACAAATTAAGGGTAAAATTGTTCTTAAATTGCTTTATTGATAGTTTTTGAGTTGTTCTATAAGGTAGAGGAATTCATTGCTTTTATCCTATCCGAGTTTATATCTGCATAAAATGATTATTTCACACTATACTTTACAAAATATTTAAGCATTTGTTTGATGTATTTATATAAACTAACCTCAATAGGGATTTGTCTAAAACATGAAATTCCATATACAGTGTGAGCAGGTTCTGTGAGTCCGGGTAAATTAAAAAATATTGTGTCCGAATGGTAATTGTGAGAGCCATCAGGCAAAGCTAGAGCAGGCAAATGTCGCCAACTTGCTGGTAGCTCATTCGGATGACCAGGTATAACCTCAGGATAACAATGTTCCACCTGAACAAAAGAAAGACAAGTTTAGAATATAATATAATAAAGTTTCAAAATAATGAAACATAATCTTAAATGTTGTACCTGATTCATCTAAAAACAATACATATTTCAATGACGTGTCGTCACGGTGACTGCGATACGTATGATTTTAATTATTAAAGATAATTCTATTTCGGACAGTGTAATGACTATCTCATAAAACATGTTGTAATTGGATATGTCTTTTTTAATTTAAAGGGCTTAATGTATTGATTTGATGAACTGCTTACCTGACATCCCTTCTTGTGATGAAAGCCTACAACAATTATATTAAGCACAGGTTCGCCCACTGCAGACATTATTGAGACCTTGCTTGTTTCAAAAACCTATTAACTATACATTATTCTCAAATCATTCCACTATAATACACATGTTATGTTACATTTGAAAGCTTGGCAATGTAAATAATATTCCTTTCAGACCGAAATACACATAGATTAAACACTTAATATATTTGGAAATACACCCACTTTGCCCTTATCACAGATTATACAATAATTTATAAAATACAGATAGTCCTAATCAGTCGACAATGAAATAAAATTTTTTTTTAAATAAATGGCAACCTGTCCTTTTTAATTAAAATAAAACAGAGGTTTTTGTGGACCTTATGAATAGCCCTAAGTAGCCATATACAGCCGTTTTTTCTCCTATCCTCATACTTATATTCCCCTTTGAAGTCATCATGCCCTATGATATGAGGTTGAATTCTGAACTGTAGTGTTGTGACATATTTATTTTAATTATATTTTTTGTATTTAAAGTTTGTAATTTTTACATAAAGATAGAAATCAAAGTGCAAAACTATTTTGCAATCCGCATCATGCCTGTCCGCTTAGGACAAACGTCATTAAAAATATTTTGAATATTTGAAAGGCGCAAACAAATCTGACATCGGTCACAGAACTGCTTTGCGGAAAAAAAATTGTTACACGCTAACCTACACAAGCTTACAGAACGCCCTGTTTACCAATAATTAGGTACCCAAATTATCAATACTTGCGGCTAAAAAAACCTTCAATAAAAAAAACACCTTATGGTTTACATAAAGAAAATTTAGAAATGGTGTACGGTATTATTAAAATTTATGCTTGAATGATCGAATTGGTAATTCCTCCAAATCCTCAATTTCTGACAATTTCATTCCAATCTTGGGGACATATCAACATAACCACGTCCATAACTCGATGTTTAACTAAGCAACGCTATCATTACCTACGCAAGTTGTATTTAGCGTGAATTAAGAACTATTAAAAAATTATTATGTTCATTTTACATAGTTTAATAAAGTTTAGTTTTTGTGGGTTTACAGCAGGGAGTTAATAAATACACTAACTCTATGGTTTACAGTCTCTCTATCACAGACTATAATTTGGGTAGACGCTATTCACTGCCTATCCCGTAAGTGTAGACTACTGTAGACGCTGTCACTGGCTGATACTACACCTACAACCACTAGGAGCCTTCGTAAACGGACTTTTAACGAAATATTCCATAATGCTTAACATAACGTTCCATAATATAATTTATATTATGAACTAATTTATCGAAACATAATTTATTTCATTTGAAATAAATGCTTGCTTCTATGTTCGTCCTCCGTGCGTACCTCAATCCTTTAACCGTTATCCGATTGTGATGAAATTTGGTACATATAATGTAGGTCCTCTAGTGAAGGTTTCTGTATCAGGCCATCGGTAGGTAGGCTTTTTAATTTAACATAATTAAAACTACTTTTACTATTATATCTCTTTTATTATTTTCAGTTTGTAATAATATGCCCTGGTTTTTGCAACACTAGGTTTTCAAACGTACTCCCGCCCCTTAAAAACCTTAAAAACGTAGTTATAGCTAACGTGGCTAATTTAATTACTTGCTGGCGGATCGTCTTACATATAGAAAAAATATACAATAAAACTTGAAAGTAAGATAATGCCACTTTATACTGATCCGCCTCACTTTACCATATTATTATCACTTTAGCCAGCCATATTTATATTAATAAACTTGTAATGTCACACAGTCGTTGAAAACCAGAACCTAGTTAATAATCATTTTAATAAAAATTAATGTTATGCAGCTGAGCAGAATTAAGCACCATATTATGATACCTGGCTGGGTACGACTTGAACTTGGTTACGACTTCCTGTGATATTTATGAGGTAGATAGGAGTTCATGGGTACCAGTGACTGATAGCTACAGGAGCAACAAACAAACAAAATTCTCACCCCACACACAAATAGGTGTTTAAATCAGTTTTTTTGTCAAGGGGACAGACATAAAGATCATACCTTAATAAGGCAAACATTTTGTAACAAAAATAAAAAATAAATGAGACAACAAATCCACCGTAATCGTGACTGATAAAATAAAATTGATATGGATATGGATTAAAATTAAATTCATTACGGCACAGAATTTATCTTAAGAAATGGAAATAAACAAGAAAAGATGAGACAACAACATACTGTTATGTGCTGCATGAAATGCAAAACTTTTTCCTAAAAGGATAGAAATTTATAAGATATTAGTGGACCTTTTGGGAAGCCTCATCCAGCAACTGTTTAATTTTCTCATATCTCTCCTAAACGTTTTTTTGTAGATTTGTCTGATTTGTACTGCCAAAGGAAATGGGGCTTAAACAGCAACATTTCTTATTTGAAACCTAAGTGATATAAATTTAAATCTCATAAGTCACCTTCATCTCAAAAATTACTAATTTTTTTTTTGCCAAATTGATGACCTTTGAGCGAAAACGGAAATGAAGTGATATAATTGGAATGAAAGGAAACTTTTTTTGAATAAAAATTGTGGAAATATAGACTTTAATGGATTTTAAAAGCCCTGTCAAGCTATTTTCATTCTTTTTCATTCTCCACATTTTTCTACTTACAGAAACCAAAGGCTAATAAATCATCATTACCTATCGTACATATTTTAAGTGAGCAAGCATTGAATAAACAAAATAATTCCCTAGTATTACGTCTGATCTTCGTACTACTGCCAAAAGTTTTGAGCAATAGATCACGTTAATACAGTCAGTTGAATTAGTTGAATAGCAGTACAGTGACTGTATTGTCAATTATACTATAATCTGTGGTTGTAATTTCGGCAAAAAAGTAAAATTTCACAAACTTTTTTCTACTTTCAGTGTTTATATTTTGTTCACATTCAATTTTTCTTTATTTTGGTCTGTTGTGATATTTGGTGAATAGTAGTTTTTGTAGTAGAGGCCTACAATTTTGTAGTTTAAAGAAAATTCGTGGGAAATAGGAAAACACTGACAATTTAAATATATTTCGTCGCCATTTTCGTACTCTGCTGATGAAAAACTAAAAAAAA
Organism: Bombyx mori; assembly: GCF_030269925.1. NCBI lineage: Eukaryota > Metazoa > Arthropoda > Insecta > Lepidoptera > Bombycidae > Bombyx > Bombyx mori. The sequence continues at coordinate 7,106,417 of NC_085116.1, read as the reverse complement.
TTGTGATACATTCAAGTGAAGTGATATGTGATTTTATCTTAAAATTTGACCACAAATGGGACTGTTCTTAAGGAGAAATTTCATCCATATTTTGACTGTACCATGACAAGTTTCTTCAATTTGATGTCCGAGGTTAGAAATTATAAAACTCAACTTCTTACTTATTTTAACATTAGACCTACCAAAATATTTACTCTGTGATCGTTGGAACAAAGATCTAAGTCGAATAAAAATTTTGTAAAGTAGTTGAATTTTCTGTTAACCAATTCACTGCATACAGAAATGAAGATATTGATATTGTTCCAAAAACATTTATATTATGTCTCATTTCGAAAATTTGTGTCAAAGTATATTTATAATAACTAACCCATAGGAAAAAGTATTTTTATTTAGTAATGCCAATTTTGTGCCTAGATTATGGTGTAGCTTTCTTCACAATTAACACTGTGAGATAAAAATGATTATACTTATGGAGCTAAACTCTAAATCACTATTGCCTTAAGAAACAAGAAAGCTTTCGTATACTTAATAGAATTCGTTTTTTTTATTGCACACCTGGTGTGGTGTACAATGGCTGTCCCACTCTTTGATGATATGTACATTTGTTTCTCAAAATAAATAGGCACAATGGTGGTTGATACCTATTTGTGCAGACTTGTCATCTGTGCTTGCTTACAGTGTGTGAGAGTTTACCATTAGTAATAAAATTACTACACTATTATTGTAACCTCCTCCGTGCGTCGTATTCCTCAGTTCTGAGGGTCGTGACCTTTACTGAGCACTTTTGTCAGGACTTTGTTCTTCCATTCACTTCTGTCCTCCGCGCAGTGGATAGCGACATTGATGCTGGATTCCAAAGTGGTCTTAATCTGATCGGACCAGCGCATGGGACTACGCCCCCTAGGCCTCTTTCCTTCCACTTTGCCGGTGATGAGAAGTCTTTCGAGATTGTCACCCTTTTTTCTCGCAACGTGACCGAAAAACTCTAAGATCCTACGTAGGCAAATGGTGGAGAGTCTTAAGGAGACGCCTAGTTCTTCCAGGATTGATGCGTTTGTCCGATGCGCCATCCAGGGAATCCGCAGCATTTTCCTCCAGCACCACATCTCAAACGCGTCGATCCGACTTCGATCAGCCTTCTTCTATTGTAACAAAAAATGGTTTTAAAGGATTATTATGTATTAAATAATGTGTGATAAAGAAGAATTGAAGTTAAAGTTATTAATTTTTAATGGGGATATTGCAAACAAAGTTAATCTGGTTGGATATGTATTTAAGATAAACCTGTTTCCTTGACTGACATTGAGAAGAAATCCCCATCCCTAAATATAAAGTAAGCATTGTATTATAATTTTCAGCAATTGTAGATTGTAATTTAAAAATCAGTAATTCAATAATAAATTGTAGTAATGTGCACTCTCTCTACTAAACACTGTGCTTATGACTTTCTTGTTTCCAAAAAGTTTTTTTTGTTGGAAATTATGTAATATTTTCATTAAAAAAATGTTTGTTCACCTACTTTGCTTTGAGAAATCCTTACAGGTATGCAATGACAGGCAGTGTTTTTGGAATTACTGTGACCGCTCACCATCAGATCAGAATCTCATGTTTGTGTGTTATCAACAAAAAATAGAAAATTTACATATTTTCTGTAGAACTTCATTCTCTTTTTAGAAATTTAATTCACTGGGGCTTAGTAGTTAGTAGTGATTTTTAATTAGTGCAGTTTGCAGTCTCTTCATGGATAAGTGAATATGGCTTTCCTTTGAACACAACTTTAATACATATTAATTTTTTTTCTTGACTATGTGAGTAGAATTGTAGAATCATGTATGAATGTAAAATAAATTTGTTCCTAGGTTAACTTTTGAAATAAGTTAAACTATAGGGTATTAGTGCAACTTTGATGTTTTTTTTTGAATGTTTTATTTTAGTTTCGCCTTTTAAGCCAGGCTTCCTATTCTTGCTTTTTTGTGTAGATGGCGAGAAGATTTACTTGGTATCAAGTGATTACCATCGCCAACTAATGCCTCAACATCAATGTGCAGGCCTTGAAATACAATTTGGTAATCTAAATTGTATTAGAACAATGATAGGTGCCTTTTGAAAACACATGATGACATGATTGCTTTGCTTCCAACACATGTAGCATGTTCATGCTGACTTGTGTGGGTTCATACATGCAAAGCAACTAGTCAACTTGATATAATAAACGTTTCTTCTTCGATTTAATTGAATGCTTTCATTATAAACAGCTTAATAATAAAATAACATAAAACAATCTTAATGACACAAAAAAAAAATTCACTACTATTTATTTAGCACACCATGTAAAACATACCCGCTTAAACTATTGTTACTACCTACCTGCCTATGAACATCATGCTGTTTGCACTACTGAACTGATGATATATTAACCCAGCACAAGACGGAATGAATAAAGGAATTCCAAAGAAACAGTTTAATTGTTTGATAATAGCATCATTATGTTGTAAAATAAATGTATATGCATAATATGTTTTAGGAAAAAAACGATTTAACATATTTTTCACATCTAGCTAAACTGCAACTATATATTCTGTACTTACGTCGTATTTAACCAGCAGTTCTGTTTTAGACTGTGATAATATATGGTTAGCTCACCCTTTATTTTCACCCCAAAGTCATACATCAGTAGAATCGAAGCAAGGTCATTTGCTTTAATTCAGATTTTGTAAATTCTAAGTGAAAATTTGAAAAAATAGAAATTGGATTCTCCCATAGAAGTACACCGTGTATATGAAAATTTAGCCTGGTTATGAGTACCCTACATTCTTGCTCGTCCGCAAAATCCGGACGTACGCTAGCGGGCAATTTTTGCAGACTTTTTAGAAGATCTCGGAAAATGCTAGTAGATCGATTCATCGTCTACTAACACGCGATTCGAAAGAGAATCAGAAAATTGTCGAATTGGTGTGGACAGATAAAACGTGATTGTTTTTAATGCTCAAAAATACTTTGCAATCACTATATTAATAAGATACCTACGTAAACTTACACAGTCTTGTTAACATATGAGTCGTCTATTATCAAAGGTGGCAATCTGTGCATTTGGACAAAAAAATGTTATTGATATGTCAATACAGATTGATTTGAATATAATCGTCTCCTTCAAAGAATACGGTTCAAAACCTGCATTAAATAAAGGTTGATACTTAACCTGTTATTTATCTAAGATGTCGTTCAGAAGAGTTTTGTGACTGCCAATGGAATACAAAGTCAATAATTCGTTTTTCTGAGTTACCAATAATTGTCCAAAAGTCACATTGCCGGCTTTGATAATAGTCGACTCATATATAGGTACGTATAATAAGTACGTTATTATGGATTGATCTATTGTCAATCTGCTTTGTTTAACAATAAACCATAGAAATTGATTTTTTTTTGGAGATTGGAGTGCCCATTGTAGCCTAACACATTTGACATCCTTCCTTTTAACTTTTAACGGTTTTCGTGAACAAAAAAGACCTTAATATTTTGTGGCAACGGGAAATTCCACCATAATGTTCGTGTTTATCTATTGTTAACCATTTACTCTGAAAATATTGTACCTTTTCATCCCGACTACATATGGCGAATGGCGACTATTCTGATTACATTTTGTATTTGGAAGTGAAATTAGGGTCTATGATTAGGACTAAATGTCCAGAACAGCTAAGCCATTTTCCAATACCAATTGGGATGTTCAGTTAATTTTTAAAAATAATATATAACACATTTAAATGTGAAGGATTTTTCAGTGAGTTGTGATTTTGGTAGAAAACTTTCCAATCTGGTGGCAGGGAAATTTGTGAAATAACGAAAAAGGGGCACATTGAATGTTATTAGGTACGTGAAAATTCAGGCGTGCGATAGGGATAGCGATTTGTATGTGTAGTCAAGCAAGGAACACTTGTTTTACTTTTTACTACACATCTACTGTTCTTCAGATATTTTTATTATTTGCTACATCATTTTTACACATAATTTCGATGCTATGTTCATTAATAAAACATGATAATTTGTAATAATACCACTTTTAAACGTTATACTATCAAATATATTTCTACTTGAAGAAAATTAAATTTCGCTCATTGATTCAAAATGTAGGTTTTAATTATAAAGAAATTGAAATTCAGCCTATGTGTAATATACATATGTAGCTATTAATTATTGAAAGATTTTTTTAATCAGTCTAGTTATGTCAGTGTTTACCCTAAACATAAATATAAAATATTTTAACATCTAAATCAACGTAGTTTACAAGAGTTGAATTTTTTTTGCAATCCTGCTAACAAATTCAAATTCAAAATCATTTATTTCAACTTGGATGTCAGCATAACACACTTGTTGAATGTCAAAATATAAATGAAAATGTTAACTCTACCACCGGTTTCAAAAAAAGCCACAGTCCTGAGAAGAACCGGCGAAACAAACTCAGCGGGCTTTTTTTTGTTGTTTCTCAAATTTTTTTTTTTTTTTGCATAAATAAGATTATTTACAGTAAACGAAAAAAGAAGTCAAAAAAATACTATTAAAAAAAAAATGAAAATGAAAAGGCCAGGAGCGAACGTCTCATTCCCACGTAGTGCCATCTAGTAAATAATCCTTAACTTTACAATATGCCTTGTTGCACAAACGTTCCTTGACAGTTTTCTTAAATCTATGAACAGGTAGTAGATGAACGTTTCGTGGGATCTTGTTGAAAAGCTGTACACCCAGCCCCCTAAAAGAGTTGCTTATTTTCTTAATTCGAGCCGCCGGCAACGCAAGCCTATGTTTGATCCTAGTGTTCACATTATGCAAATCGCATACTCTGGGGAATCCTTCAATGTTTTTACGCACGTACAATAAATTTTCAAAAATGTATTGGGACGCTAAAGTTAGAATTTTGATTTCCTTAAACTTGTCCCTCAAGGATTCCCTCGGGTGCATATTATAGATAGCACGAATAGCCCTCTTCTGCAAGATGAAAATCGTTTCGACATCGGCAGCATTGCCCTATAGCAAAATGCCGTAGGACATAACACTATGAAAATAACTGAAATAAACCAGACGTGCCGTATCTTCATTAGTATACGTTCGTATTTTTTTTACCGCAAACGCTGCAGAACTAAGTCTACTCGCTAACTTGCATATGTGAGGACCCCACTGCAGCTTGGAATCAACTATTATACCAAGAAAAACTGTCGAATCCACAAGCTCCAGTGTCTCTCCACTTACAGTGATATTAGTATCTACTTGTCTAACATTAGGTGTGGTAAATTTTATACATTTTGTTTTTTGTTATTTAATAACAGATTATTAACACTAAACCAATGTACCACGCGCGAGATAGCCTCATTCACATCGTCATAATCTTCCAATTGTCGTTTAATTTTAAACAATAAGGATGTATCGTCAGCGAATAATACGACCTCGTGACGGGTTTCAATAAACTTTTAACAACAATCTTATTAACAATCAATAGAGCAGTAATATGTAAATCATGAACATTCTATCTAAACTATTCTAGTAGAACGGAAACAGCAATTGAATTCTCGATTCGCAATAAACTGAGTCTTATCCGGCGGAGACAGATATATTAGTAATGTCAAAAAAAACATCGTCAACAAAATGGTCTCTTCATACTCTATCATTTGTAGCTCTATTTAACAATATGTTTATGCTGAAAAACAATGTACATACGACTAGTGTTTTTTTTATGAAGTGTACGTTGTTATGCTAACAAGTTACGTCAAGCATGCGACTTGTATTTTAAGGTGACCTTCAAAATGTTGCTAATACTAATGAGTGAATCTTCCGACGGTTGTGTGCACCCGGTTTGTTCACGTTTTATACCTGAGTCGTTCCGTTATTTTCTAAAGACGGGAATGTACGTGCCATTTGATCGTTTTTGCTCCCATTCTGAGCCTCCGCTTGCCGATTAGTCAGACAGAGAAGCAAAATATTGCTGACCCAGGTGCGATGTTCAATTCAAAATTGCTTTAGTTACTACCCAACGATGATACCGCGATTGAACTTGAATAATTTATAATTCACCACATTAAATATATTTCAGTCAGATTAATGTGTCGTATTTATTGCTTTATGATGTTATTTCTGTTCAACAAGTTTTAAAAGTGAAATTTCATCAACTATGTAATAGGTAACAGGGCTTTTTGTTTTTTCTTTGACAGAATAGTATTTTTCCCTAAAGCTTATTAATTGCCTGATTTTTATTGGTAGATAATTATAGATAACTTGTTTCTTTGATTGAAATGGTACCTAATCGATTTTACTTTTCGACAGGTATCATCGAAACAGAAATTATTAGGCCCATAACTCATAGGCATGACGGAAAAGGTGTTGCACCTGGGTAAGTTATGAATTTATACGATTTTTGTGAGTAGATCATACTAGTCTCCGCCTTTTATTCAAATAGTTCTAGCCTTTAGTAGTAGTTCAATTCAATTATATTAATTTTAATTACGTAGCTTATTTGGATTTACAACGTTTCTGCCACGAGTAACTGATAAAATAATATGTTTTCTGCGTTCCGTTTTCAAGACTAGTCTTGACTTTAGCAAGGGAGAGGTCACGTGACAGTGACGTCACAGCCGACCCGTCACCAGATCAATAAGGACTCGAGGTCATTCCAGTTTAGTCCGACTAAATATGCTATCGCAATTTGCACCCGCCTCCTTCAGGCACTTGTGTGGTAAATACCACAACTGTTTTTAATATTAATTTGATTGTTTTAAACGTCTTAGATGTGGCAGCTTACATAGCCTATCATAGTGCAACTTCTGAGATATAAATCACTGTACTCAACATGGTTTTTCTACTTTTGTTCCTCTACGCGTACGCGTGCCACAGGCTGGGAACCGCTTCGGCTTTGACGAAAAAAATAATTCTGAACTCTATTTAAAAAATACAGAAAAAATGTTAATAATTTTCTAGTAATACCTTTTTTTTATTTTATGAACACAATATAGGATTCAATATCATTCACTTCTCGGACCCTTAAGCATAGTTATAGATAGGTCTTACCCCTTGGCCACAGCCGAGAGCGGTGCGAATTGCGGTGCGTCGTGAGGCGCGGCAAGCGGGAGCGGCGAAAACAAATGGTAGACAACCTATGAAGTATGCCACAGCTACTGGCGGTGCGTTTTGCGGTGCGTTGCGAGGAGCGGTGAGAGGCGCGTGACATCTGGCGGAGACGAGCTGCACGATGTGCGAGTGAAACAAATGTACTAGACAATATGGAGGCGGCCACAGTTCAGAGCGGCGCGCGCGGCGGTGTCGGTGGACGCATTGAGGCATCGCGCGACCGAAACAAATCATTTTGTTTTTACCGCGCGTTGAGCTAATAAAATATAATGGATGTGGAACAATTCATTAGTGAAATACTGAGTAGACCAAAAATATGGATGTTAAAACATCCACATCATAAATATAGGCATGTTATAAAAAAAATGTGGGACGAAATAAAACAACAATTTTCTGGTACTAATGGTTTCCTAGATACTCTTGGATAGGATTATTGAAATAAAATTTGAAATTTGAATTGATTTCGTATTCTAGATGCTTGAACCGTTGCTCGATTATTCCGTCTTGATCTGCGTACGCTATTGTGAATATTGGAGTCTCCAAACTGGGAAACAAACTGCTGAAAATCTGCATCTCTGTCTCCATCACTTTCTTTTAAGGCACGAAACCTTTATAATCAATATCGCGGGCTTTTTGTTTCCCTTTACACTTTTCGTAAAAATACGAAATTTATTAGTTAGAATACCAAACGCGTACTGAATTGTGACACTTGCCCGGGATAATATTTTGTCAAAAATTATTTGTTCCGCATTTAAACTACCCGGTGGATATGGGCGCATCAAATAATTTTTAAGAGGATAGGCTTTATCAGCAATTAACACGTATGGTAAATTGAGATTTGAACCTGGTAATCTCTGTGAAGGTTGAATCTATTAATAATCTATTTATCGGGATAGTTCTTATATTCCTAATAGAATACCTAATAAATAGGGTGAAATTCGCAAAGTTCTCTCTTTTTCTAACTGGGTGCGCTCCTATTCTTGATTGAATAATATCTTCAGCTAAGAACGCACTTATTTCAAGGTAATATCGTGCCACTTTTGAAAGGGAAATTTGATAGGGCTTTCTAAATACGTGCACCTCTGACGCCGCCGCCGTCGCAACTAGTCTAGCTGTGGCATACCCCCGCAAGTCACACCGCCCGCCGCGCCTCGCAACGCACCGCAAAACGCACCGCCAGTAGCTGTGGCCAGGCCCTTAGTGTTGCATAACGATCATTACTAAACGTGTTTCTCTGGCCAGGAGCGGAGACTGCTTTCGTCCGTGTGACGAAAATAGTATCATCAGTTTATTTTCCTTAATTTTTCCCTTTTATCGAGTACATGACGTGGGACTTGTTGTGTGAGCCCGCACGCATTGCTACAACCACAGAAATACATCAAGATATTATGATCTTGATATTATTTCTGTGGCTACAACCATAATATTTTTTCACAACGAACTAATCGTGCTATTCGGCTTCTAACGCAGAATAGCCGTTATCCGAATATAATTTAACCTCATGTTTCAAAGCAGGTTCAAGCTTTCGTTCTTATGAGCTCCGTTCTTTGCTTCATATCTGACTGACCTTGAGTTTATTTGACCATTTAGGATCATAAAAATACTACAATATATTATATAGGTGCATCAAATACATGCAGTATTTGAATTTATGAAGATTTTCGCATTTTAAAACTAATTTTAAGCGTTACCATCTTAAACTGAAGATGAATATACTTAATGTTAAGTGGTTGTTAAACAATTTAAGTTCATGCAACCAGTAAGTACAAACAACAACAGACGATCGACTTATATTACCAAACATGCACCTACAGGTTTTTCATATAATTAAGGTCAGAAACAATGAACAATATTATCAAGTTTAGTTGTAGTTGTCGTGCATGAGATTCTATAGTTGGATGTACGGAGTGCGGGGTGAGGCTCGAGGAGGGGTGCAAGTGCCTTGCATCAGTTGACGCATCGCGGTTGAATCCCCACATAGAGAGCGAGGAAATATGTATGTAAAAAGGCGTATATAAGATGTGGATCGATGCCGGAGCCAACACACAGGTACCTATACTCCTGTGCCGGCGACAAAGACGAATAACAACTCTATTTCTGTTTTTACTGGTTTTATAAACAACTTTAGGGCGTGGGCTATTTTACTGTGTGACTTTTAGGAGATGACAATTTTAAATTTGTCTACAAACGGAAAAATTATGTTGAAAAACTGGAAATTATTAAGCACCTGTTTAGAAAGTCGCACATGCGCATTCACGATGACCTTGGTAACTTTGAAACTAGAATTATGGTACGTTATGGATTAACTGTTTAATAAATAAAAACTTTGTTTTTTCTTCATAGCCTTTCATGGTAGGTATTATTTTGAGATTTGATTACTTTTAGAAACTTGAAAAATAAAATAAACTGTTATAGAATTTGTATCCGAAGACAAAACTATTTTTGGAATAAATTTCTAAATAGTTTTGTTTGTCAATGTGTATGAGAAACGGAACGAGATTTATTTTACCATAAAAAATTATAAATATTATTACTAGACTCATGACTTAATTTATCTAGTAATTTAATATATAACAAATTTACATCATAATGTAATATCAATATCGTTTACTTATAAGTCTATTCTGACCGTTTTGCTAAGTATCATATTGCTATTTTGCTCTTTATGATTTTTAAGCGGTTAGAATATATTGCTAAGTATAACTTGTAATAGGGCCAGTGAACTGGGCGTTGGTATATACATAGATATGTATGAGTGAAACCCGGCTCGGTAGAGGTCAACGAACTGTTCGTTTTGCTGCATCCGTTGCAAATACTGCGTGCCGCATCGACAGCATTGCCAGTTGTCGTCAGTCACCAGTTTTGCCGACATTATTCGTGCCGATTCTCGTTTAAAGCAAGTGAAAATAGCCTCGAAAAAGAAACTACGATAGATCAGAATAGAAAGTGATACGCATTTTAATATGCTGTCCCTGGATCTGGCAGATTTAGATTGCTGTTTATAGATTGTTTAATTCAAATTCTGGTTTCTATGTATAAAATTCAAATTCAGATTTTCAAATCTAAATAATCTATGAAAAAGACTGGTTATGATTTTTATAATCATTAATTTAGTTTAAAACGCCCTGAATTAGTTTTTAAAAACCCGAATTTTATACGTAAATATTTTAGGTTGCTTTTGAATGCTGAATGATTTTGAATTTAATGTGGAAATTCAGAATTTGAAGCTTAAAACCTGTTTAATACACTGTATTATGCAGGCACTTTGAAGCTTGACTAATTATATTGAGATTGAGAATTGAAATTAAAATTTATAAGTTGTCATCAATACCAGGCAAAAGGCATAAATAACACTTTAACGAGATTTATTTTAAATATACACAATCTTTCACAAATATAAAACATAAAAATATTCACCAATAGTAGATTAAGAACGACATTGCGCAAGCTTAAACAATATAAAATTAAATTATAAATACAATATAGTTGTCACAAAGCAATATTCAAAAACTATTTTTTTTGTGACAAGAATTTTAAACAGAAAAGAACAATGCATTAATGACAATCGTACTTTAAGCTACCGTTACTTGGAGATTATTATATACCTATTTAAATAGACAGCTAGTTAATTTATACTTTATACTAATTACATGTTATCGAGCAACACTTCCGGCCTTACATAATAAATTATTTACGAACTTAGGAAATATATAGAACTTATTATTCTTATAATATAATTAGTAATTTCATAATCAAGTAAATAGTTCATTCATATTTCTTTATACTTATAATATTTTATTGGCGCCTTCCGCTTGACAGCTTCCGGCGCAATAAGCCTTAATGTTATTTGTTACATAATTCGATATTATTAAATAATAATTGTACGTAAATAATCAGCAGAATAATTAAGATGAACAATGTTTAATATTACCTACTCAGTTTGTATTAAAATAGGTCAAGATGATTGTATAAATACCGACGGTTAGCATATCTCTGTTGCATTCGTATTCTACCCACCATAACGTGTACTAAAGAGAATATATTATTTCGTGTGGATGTAAATTGTCTCAATTGTCGCCGCCACCCTGAGGATCCGTTTATACTTCAGAAGCGGGATTATGCCAGGCCCATGCATTGACGGATTTGAGACCGCTGAGAAACACAGGCGATACAAAATGCGACGTGTCACCCAAACCGATGCGGAGGTTATTCCAACGTTCCGGCCGGATGAAAAATCTAACAACGTCAAGGGATGGCTGCACAAGATCGACCAGTTGGATCACGTATATGGATGGGACAACAAAGACTGCCAGTTCATCATGCAGATATGTCTTCGTGGGTCGGCTAGGGATTGTGCGATACACCACCGCAACTATACTACACATCCGCGAATGGCTACCACATGGAGAAGAGAAGGTGCTGTTGCTCCAGTTGCAAGAGGGACCGACTTTCAACCAAAGAAATGTTACGCCTGCCGAAGAGAAGGTCATGAAACAAAGAACTGCAAAGAGCCGCGCTGCGAGATGTGCCATCGCCCGGGACACACGTCGGTCAGCTGATGGTATGCGGCCAGCTCTTCACACCCAAAAGTGAGTAATATCTTATTTACAACATACAGCGTATGCATAGATTTGCAAAAAAAAAAAAAAATAGTGTTAATTAATGGCTCTAGTCTCATTGCATACATAGACATGGGCAGCAAATTAAATATTCTGTGTGGCATATGCTGATAAGTAAAAAAAATTAAAGATTGTCTTCCGTGGTTACAATGAGAGGTTTTGGAGGCTCATACTCGTCGACATCTTTAGGAACATCCCCGTGAATGTTCATATAGACAACATTATTGTGGCTTTGTGGAAATAACGAATTACGACATCGCTGATATAGATTTAATAATCGGAGAATCAATGATTAATATCAATATCACAAAATTCTGTTAAATTCGTGGGTAGTAGTGAAACTTTTAATAGTACTCTTAGTGAAATAAAATTACAGACAGACTTGTCCAATGTACTTAGGACACAGCTGTATAATATCACAGTAAAGTGCTGCTTTGGTACAAGTTTATCTCAATATTAACACTAATGAAACATTTCTTATGAATTCTGTATATTTTGAGCTGGGCTGCATGTCCTATGTACTTTTGGGTGGACTTGTAAGGTCGAAAGATTGCTTTTTAAAAATAATTAATATCTGAGACAAAATCATTGAATGGAAACATAATTGATTAATAAGCACGCGTGGAAATTATTACTAATAAAAATGAGTCTACAAAGTAGTATGAACGTTATGATACTTGACCAATCTACTGACTCAGAATTGCAAGTATCTGATAAAACAAAATCAAACTATTTCAGGATAGGGGCTGCATCAGTTAACAATAAAAGCTGTGTGATGTAAAAAAAAAATATATAAAAAAAAGCTGTTATATACAAAAAAAATAAAAGCTGTGTTATATACAACAAATAAAAGCGGTGTTATATACAACAAATAAAAGCTGTGTTATATACAACAAATAAAAGCTGTGTTATGTACAACAAATAAAAGCTGTGTTATGTACAACAAATAAAAGCTGTGTTATGTACAACAAATAAAAGCTGTGTGATGTACAACAAATAAAAGCTGTGTGATGTACAACAAATAAAAGCTGTGTGATGTACAACAAATAAAAGCTGTGTGATGTACAACAAATAAAAGCTGTGTGATGTACAACAAATAAAAGCTGTGTGATGTACAACAAATAAAAGCTGTGTGATGTACAACAAATAAAAGCTGTGTGATGTACAACAAATAAAAGCTGTGTGATGTACAACAAATAAAAGCTGTGTGATGTACAACAAATAAAAGCTGTGTGATGTACAACAAATAAAAGCTGTGTGATGTACAACAAATAAAAGCTGTGTGATGTACAACAAATAAAAGCTGTGTGATGTACAACAAATAAAAGCTGTGTGATGTACAACAAATAAAAGGTGTGTGATGTACAACAAATAAAAGGTGTGTGATGTACAACAAATAAAAGGTGTGTGATGTACAACAAATAAAAGGTGTGTGATGTACAACAAATAAAAGGTGTGTGATGTACAACAAATAAAAGGTGTGTGATCTATGATAAATAAAAGGTGTATGATCTATGATAAATAAAAGGTGTATGATCTATGATAAATAAAAGGTGTGTGATGTACAACAAATAAAAGGTGTATGATCTATGATAAATAAAAGGTGTATGATCTATGATAAATAAAAGGTGTATGATCTATGATAAATAAAAGGTGTGTGATCTATGATAAATAAAAGGTGTGTCGTATGAATTAGATAATACAAGATATAATTACTGCTTAAACATGTCAATTTCAGGTGCCATACACCAGCGACAAACCAGGCGCCAATAGCAGCGCTGATCGCCGTGGGACACGGCATACACAGGATGGCCGAATGTTATCGAGCAACACTTCCGGCCTTACATAATAAATTATTTACGAACTTAGGAAATATATAGAACTTATTATTCTTATAATATAATTAGTAATTTCATAATCAAGTAAATAGTTCATTCATATTTCTTTATACTTATAATATTTTATTGGCGCCTTCCGCTTGACAGCTTCCGGCGCAATAAGCCTTAATGTTATTTGTTACATAATTCGATATTATTAAATAATAATTGTACGTAAATAATCAGCAGAATAATTAAGATGAACAATGTTTAATATTACCTACTCAGTTTGTATTAAAATAGGTCAAGATGATTGTATAAATACCGACGGTTAGCATATCTCTGTTGCATTCGTATTCTACCCACCATAACGTGTACTAAAGAGAATATATTATTTCGTGTGGATGTAAATTGTCTCAATTGTCGCCGCCACCCTGAGGATCCGTTTATATACATTATATTATAAATTAGAATCACAATTAAATTAAGGCTTAGAATATTTAACGAACATCAAATATAAAGTAGTGATAAATCCGGTCACCGTCCTCGCGGAATCCGTCGCTTGCGACGAAGGGGTCGACGAGTAAGTTAACCCACAGATATAGCCCACTGAGTTTCTCGCCGGATCTTTTCAGCGGATCGCGTTTCCGATCCGGTGGTAGATTCTGCGAAGCACTGCTCTAGCTAGGGGCTAGTGTTAGCAATTTCTCTGGTTGAGCCCGTGAGCTCACCTCACTCGTCCGGGCGTTGCTGAAATAGCCTCCTAGACTACCAGCGAATAGACAGGCAAAAAAAATGTCTATTATAAGTATGAAACTCAGTGAGTTAGTTCGCTCGTTGAATTCTTCGTCGGAATCGACGAGTTCGACGAGGACGGTGACCGGTGCTGGAGGGTCCTAAAACACCGAGAGTGAATCCGGGAGATCCGACAATACATGTTTCGGGCGACGGCGGCCACGATAAGAAGGTTTTCGTGTCGCGCCGCTTTGTCGAAGTAGCATTCTTTCTTAGGATACTTATGTATCGGTACTAGATTAGTCGTGGTGAAGGTCTACATTCCTCACATACCACGATGCTCCGACGGCTATCCTGCAGAAACGGGATTAGATGACCTGGAGAGGGTTAATGTGTGTACGGGACGCGTGAGCGAACACTACACTTGTATAAGCCATGACAGAACGTATGCAAGTTTTGTAGAGTATCACCTTGTTATGAAGGGACAATTTACTTCGCTTGCAGATCATGGGGTAGGGTCGACCGAGTAGGAACGCGGCTCGGTCACGTACTGACTTAATGTGGGGCCCGAATGTCATCTCCCTGTCTAGAGTGACGCCTAAGTACTTAGCCTTCGAAGCCTGCGGTGTGGGCTGGTGATAGAACAATGTTATCTTTTCTGGCGACAACTAAATTATGAAAGCAAAAGATTCTGGTCAGGCTACCTCCAGAACTGGTGACACAGCCCAATTTCAATCTGCGTAGCTGACTGTGCCTTAAGAATCTTTTTTTGTTCAACCTTCTAATAATCACATAACCAGTTTATACAGCGTGGCGGCCGATGCTCAGCATAGTTTATTGCTTGGTCTATACTACCTTACACCCTTAAACGATCCGCATACACACCGGAAGGAGACGTTGGAATTTTAGCATGTCTGAGAAAAGGCGGATATGTAAGTACATGTCCTATGAGAGGGCTACCCACGGATCAGCTAGAGCAAATCAGCAAGGCTAGCGAGCGACTGACGAGAAATCTCACTGGTTGCCGCGCTATACATTCGCTCCCGAAGGCTGCCGATAGCTATCTTTTCCGATCCAACCTAGTTCGATATTACTCAAGAATTTTGTCTGATGGAGCTAGTGATTATCGTGCAACTTTCGGGATATTTTGAGGCGACTGATTGGCGACTGAAAGTACGGTTTCCGTTATCGACGTTCAGCTGACGCTTTTGTATCCGAATTGTATGTAATGTAAGCCACTTCTTACGAAACTACCACCTTATCGAAATCTTTAGAGATCCAAGTCGGTCGTTAGATTTTTGGACCATCAAGTTCGTCTTCGATGTCTAGGTATGGTTCCAATACTTATGTTACCATGACCGTTCATTCTACAAGGCTCTGTACATTCACAGCTGCTTTTCGTCTTGCATATACATAAATGACATGCTATCTATGATGTCAACCATGCCCAACGACACTGACCCTTCTCCATATGGTCGATTCGTTTTCCCTTAAGCACGGATAGAATTTAAAAAATCCCATAGCGCATCTATTCGAGTTAAAGAGGAGCCTGTTCGAGTAACTCTGCTCTGGAGACTTGGCTTGAAAGACAATCCAAAAAGGCTATGCATCATGATAATCGCCTTATCGTTGCCGCCGCTGACTACTCCCCGAATCCTGATCATTCAGGAGCCAGTCACCGTCGACGCCCTAGACACGTCCTTACGGATCCATCAGATTCAATAACCTTTGCATTTTTTTTTTATTGCTTAGATGGGTGGACGAGCTCACAGCCCACCTGGTGTTAAGTGGTTACTGGAGCCCATAGACATCTACAACGTAAATGCGCCACCCATCTTGAGATATAAGTTCTAAGGTCTCAGTATAGTTACAGCTGCTACCCCACCCTTCAAACCGAAACGCATTACTGCTTCACGGCAGAATTAGGCAGGGCGGTGGTACCTACCCGTGCGGACTCACAAGAGGTCCTACCACCAGTGATTACGCAAATTATAATTTTTGCGGGTTTTTGACTTTTATTACACGATGTTATTCCTTCACCGTGGAAGTCAATCGTGAACATTTGTTAAGTACGTATTTCATTAGAAAAATTGGTACCTGCCTGCGGGATTCGAACACCGGTGCATCGCAACAACGAATGCACCGGACGTCTTATCCTTTAGGCCACGACGACTTCAGCGGGTTTTTTACTTTTATTACACGATGTTATTCCTTCACCGTGGAAGTCAATCGTGAACATTTGTTAAGTACGTATTTCATTAGAAAAATTAGACGCCTTCAGCTCTAATACTAGAAGCAGGCTTAGGGACCCCGGTAACCGTACTCGTCGAACTCGACAAAGAGGTCGACGTGCAACCTAACCTATGCATCAGAATGAGAAACTCAGCGGGCCGCGATTCCGATCCGGTAGTAGATTCATTCGCTAAGCAATTGCTCTTGAGTTGTTAGGTCTCCTTCGGAGGCGCTCGGGCAGTTGTTAGCAAATCCCACCCCTCCTGGCTGAGCCTTTGCTCGCCCACCTGTCCTGGTGAAATTGGAAAGGCCTACGGGCCACCAGTAATCTTTCAATCATAAAAAAAAAACAATCCAAAAATAAAAAATTAAGAATTAACCTTGGAGAGTAGGTCGTAATGACTGATAATAATAATTATTATCCAAGAACAAGTCACAAATGTCCACGAATTATTATAAATAAACAAGAAGCATTTGAAAGTTTCATTTGAATGTTCAACATTAACGGGACCTTGTATTATGTACTTACTAATTAATGATGTTATGTTGTGTTTTTTTAAACAGTTTATAACGACCCTTTCGAAATATAAGCTTAAAAAGTGATTAGATTTATTAATGACAATACTTTAATGCTATACAGTCTTGGCATTAATGGACCGGGATGAAATAGTAAACGGGAAGAACTAGTCGCAATCGTGATTGAGGTCACATAATGTTATATAAATGAAAATGCTAGGGCGTAGCATGACTGCGGTATTTTTCGCGGGCGATATCGACCGGACGCGTCACTTCTCTCAGTTCAAACCTTTGTACACATAGGCAGTATATACAAGCTACCTATAACAAAAGAAACGCTCCTGCACCCCCAGTCTCTAGTAGTCAACATTCATCCGACCCGGTATTCACGGAGCTTGCTAATCAACATTACATTTATTATTATAGATATTTTTCTTAAATATCGAGCTGACCTAGTATTAATTTTTGTTCTAATAAGTGACAAAATTGTTTGGAAAAATTGGCACTTAATAAATATATTTTCAACATTTGATACTAGGTTCATTGCAGAGTATAAGCGATTTATACATAAGATTACATACAATAATTAATATCGTGATTTGTTTGTAAAATTTATTCCGGAAATGTATCGTAATTAACCGATAACTGTTGCCAAATAGAATTAGGAAACCGTAAACGTGAAAAGGACGTGAATTTATTCAACGGACGATGAACACAAAATATTTTAGGTGTCTTTTGTATATTATACGATGGGTATACGTATTTCAGTCGCGGTGGCGCACTAATCGTCAACTGACGTGACCAGAACTGGGAGAACGAGGGGTGGATGCTTAACAGTAAACTCGACGGAGAGAGGAGCGTATGCATCGAAATGCAATGACCATTTTTCTCAGTGACTAATAACAATTGTAAATTATTATTAGAGAAATGGAAAGTTTATTATTAAATTAAATTTTCACACAAATATCATTGTAAGGACTCTTTGAGTTTATAGGTAGTGATTTAAAACGATTTAATGTGCATTTTCGTGTTACGTATTTTCAGTTAAATCAGTTGGAAGGAGGATTTAATAACGTTAATATAAAATCGCGGATATTATATCCTTAGATTATTTGGAAAATTTGACTAATTCGGAATTTAATCGATGTAAAGTTCCATTGCCAGTATAACGTCGCAAAATAGATTGTTTTTAAATGATTGTGACTATTGTTTTCGACTCACTTAGTGGACTCAATAATATGAAATTGTATAATTTAAAGCAGTAATTGCAACGTGCGGATTGCAGGCAGTCGCCCCTCGTCCCGCCAGGCAACCCCGCGCTTGAACACCGTAAGTAAACAGTCTGGTGTTTATCCGCGTCTCGCTCACACCGACCGCGACGCGTCGCGCCTCTGAGGTGCACTCCGTGTTCCTATTATTTTCGTGACGGGTATTGCGCCGAAGCCGATTCCCGCATCCTCGCCCCCGAGACGCGAGGTCCGGTCCCGTGGCGGAGGCGGCGGCGACGGCCGTTCGCAACGCGCGCCACTCCGCACCCGTGCCAGACTGTCGCATTAGTTCGAGCCTGCGGAAGTGTTATCTCGCATTCATTTACGTTCAAATATAATATGCTACTTTCGAACTATTTGAAGTGTATGCGACGTGTGACAAAAGATTTGCGTAGCAACTTAGCCGTTGCGTTAAATTTGTGAGGTGTCAGTGATAGTGGATTTTCGTAATTGCGTGCTGATGACACACGTAGTGAATGTGGATGGAGTACAAAATTGTTTTGGAAGATGCATTTCAAAGAGGCGTTCGCGATGAGCGATCGACCAAGCGAACGCGGCCGCCGCAATTCTCGGTGCAAGGGTATGTGTCCGCTTGCTATGACGGTCGAAAGCCGTCTGTTGCCGTCTGCCATCGTTCGACACGTATTATTTGTGGTGAAACATAACCATGTCCATGCCAGCCAAACGAATACACACAGTTTCATTTACTGTGAACTCACACAGCTATACATACATAGTGGGAGTTTAACTGGGTTTAAAATATATCTATGTTATTCAAAGCTCAGAATAGACGCTGTTAGAAAGTGTAAACTAAAGTAATAAGCGTCTGTAATGCAGAGAGTACTGTGATAAATCGTAAAATTGTAATCCTAAGAATAAGCCCCAAGTTTGAAAGAACAAAATACGAAGTGAATAAAAAATTAATGATATTTGAATATCCAAACACAAGTTAAACGAATTAAAATTATTTGTTTACAAAAAATGCAAAATTAAAACAAGTACCTCTTATCTCTTTAGTTGCCCACTTATTTGATACGTTCAAAATCAACATCAAATATTTCAATACATCCATGAAAACAACATTCAAATGAGTTCAGCCATTGCAGAATTACATTAAATCTAAAAGACTATATATATACGTAAAAAGTCATATAGGGTTTAAAGCTCTGAATACATATTATTATGAATCGAAAATTCGAATATTAAAATTAAAATATTATTTTAGTTTTACATTATTTACAGATGATAAACAAAGAGGGATATGTAATTTATGTTTTTCAAAAGTTGCCATATTTTAGACATGTGCACTAAAATTATATAATTGTAAATGCAAGTATATTCAGTTCTAGTAAACATTTACAAGGTAAATATAAAGGTTGGGTCTCACACAGGAGATACTAATAATTGTTAATTTTAATTTACTACATATTTTATTTACTTTATCGTTTTTACCCATTTACAATACACGTTTCCAAGAATTAGCTCTTATATTAGATAGATACATTTATTGGTTGATTGGTTTATTGGTTCATCTTTTGAACAAGAATTGTTCCTGTGAATGCTTAAAAACGTTGAAAATTATTGTATTTCATTCATCCGTCATTAGCATATTGAGTCACGTGTTTCACTTAGCAACGACATTGGTTAAACCTCAAGGGTGTTGCGGCAAGGAATGAGGCGTAAAGGGGGAAAGGGAGTCGCTAGGATGGAGGTGAGATCATAGTGGCGAGTGGCCCGGGGAGGCGATCGATATGTACATTGAACATACATACGTATCTGTATAAATAAATGTACCTAACTTCTCGCAACTCTACTGTCTGCTCTAGATACTGCGCCAAAACCCCGCTCTCCGCCACCCACGCCTCTTTTTACCTATATACTCGTTCATCCGGATCAATTTTTCTATATCCTAAATTAGACTGTAATGAGAACACGATATACAGTTTGAACGTTTGTACAACAATTTTATTACAATGCTCAAAGGGAGACAAATTTATCGCTTTATATATGCGTGAAAAATATAATTGTAAAATTTACCTAATTTTTTGCTTGTTAATCAATTACATATAACCATAGTACTGCTGTTCCATCAGTACTGTCTCCTCTCTGATTGTGAATTTTTAGACCATTATAGTCAAAATTGCATTTTATTAATTAATAACTAGCGACCCGCCCTCGCTTCGCATCGGAAACTGTAATTTATTATTGATTTCTCCACTATTTAATGGATGTTATTATACATATAAGCCTTCCTCTTCAATCACTCTATCTATTAAAAAAACCGTATCAAAATCAGTTACGTAGTTTTAAAGATTTAAGCATACATAGGAATATAACGACAGAGAAAGCGACTTTGTTTTATACTATGTAGTGAAGATCATCATGTGTATATGTTGGCACCTATAGTATACGCAGAACTTTGTAACTTTTAATTAAGCTTGGTAATTAAATCCAGGCGCAAACTCTCTTTCCGTGCTCGTTCATGCAATTTTCCTCACTCTCTAACACGAGCAATCGTGCTCGTAACACGGCTTCAACAATGTTCTTCCACCTCGAATTATAATGTGGAAGCTTTAGTTACGTGGAATGACAACTATCCAGTCCACCACTCCCAAGCTGGTTGCTTCGCAGCAAATATAAACTGGATGGTGATAATAACCAGTGAGAACCACAACACTCACCAACGGTTTCTTTAATAGGAATCAGAGAGAAGTATAAATGGGGCTGTCAGCGCAAAAGTGGCCTAAGCCTACCATAGTTATTATGGAGATATCGACTGCTTCGTCGGCAAAACCATACGTGCAAAAAGTAATGTTTACAAAGGCATCTGTTATCTATCGCTGAAACTAGGGATACGCCGGCTTTGCATAAAACATTATTATGTTTTCATATAAATTGCAATAGGTATATGTATAAACATGAATATGAAAAATTGTAGGTTAGGCCACTTTTGCGCCGACGGTCTCAAATATAGATAGGATTTAGTACTATAAATTTAGAAGATAGGATTAGTAGTATTATTAGCTTGGGGAGGCCTAGGTCGTATGTTCGTATTCATAACCGACGTAATAAACTAATAGAATATTAGAACATCTCTAGCCTCAAATAATCATGAGCGACAAATCACTCATCATGATTTCTGAAGTCTATAAAGAGTTTACGAAATATATGCCCTGAATACCTACCTACCGCTCCGGTTAAAAAAATATAGTGTCTGTTAATTAAACGGCTCATGTTTGTTTATTTGTCATCTCAAGCAAACTCAAAATATTACATCCAAAATTGCATGTACTATATATTTTATTGTTGATTAAGTACCTATCTTAGAAGAAGAAATGTTCTAATACGTGACATTTTCATTTAAATGTCACTTAAAGTCCGTTTTCAAAAGCGTCATTCACTAGGCAGACACGAAACGAAAAAAAGAAAAGAGTATTCTGACCTTTTCAATCGAACAAAAGCAATAACCATACTATATTATTGTATTAAGAAATCGAGAAGTGTTAATGCATCGTATTACATTGTGAAACCTACAGAACCCCAACAGAGGGTCAAATAATAGAACTATAAGCCTTTGTAGACCTTTCTTTCCTACTGTTGTAGTCGTTTCTGTTCTGTGGCCTTGAACTGTCCCCAAAATTGTTTACAAATCGTGAACCCTGGTCAAAATGCTTGCCAATGTATTATAATAGCCAAAGCCAACATAAGTAGTAGGCAAAAGGGACAATATAGCTAGACCGAAGTGCTTTAAGTTGTTGTGGCCTAAGGGATAAGATGTCCAGTGCATTCGTATCGAGCGATGCAACGGTGTTCGAATCCCGCAGTCAGGTACCAATTTTTCTAATGAAATACGTACCCAACAAATGTTCACGATTGGCTTCCACGGTGAAGGAATAACATCGTGTAATTAAAATCAAACCACCAAAATTATAATTTGCTTAATTACTGATGGTAGGACGTCTTCTGGGTTCGCACGGGTAGGTACCATCACCTCGTCTATTTCTGCCGTGAAGCAGTAATACGTTTCGGTTTGCGGGAAGTCGTTGTTGAACTATACTGACACCTTCGTACTCATATCTCAAGGTGGGTGGCGGTATTTACGTTGTAGATATCTATAAGCTCCGGTAACCACTTAACACCAGGTAGACTGTGAACAATAAAAAAAATGTTCAAAAAACAAGAACAAGAGGTTATTCTGGAGAGGTTAGAGTCTTAGAAGTTAGTCTAGTGAAATCCCGAAAATTACGGAGGCAAACTCTTGTTAAAAAATTACCATCAATTTTTCTCAGAATAAATGATTTTTAACTCGATAACATAAGAGGAAAAGCGACTGCGCTTTTAACTATTTATTTATATAAAATGACTGCTCCTAACTATCGATTTTAAAAAATAATAACCTATAAAACCGAAATTATTTAATTTTTACCTCCAATCTCTATCTGATGATATTTATTATGAGTAAAATAATATGTTATAATGAGTACATTTTTTTAAATCCGAGTTAAAAATGTAAAGTGCCTCCTAATAATAATAAAATCATTTTTATTGTGACTGCATGTGATTTTTTTTTATTGCCCTTGTAGGCAGACGAGCATACCCACCTGAGCACCTGAAGGTGAGTGGTTACCGTCGTCCATGGACTTCAGCAAGAGCCAAGTCGCTGTTAAAGGCAATGTTATGCCCAGGCCAACAGGGCGAAATAATAGGCACCAGCTTTGGTCAATTGGTTATGAAATGCAAAAACTTAAAGGAGCTAATCTTTTCAAAATAATATGATATGTATCGGTAGATTTTAAATTACAACTGGATAATAAATTATTCTTTATTGTTAGGTGCTGGCGTCAAGATGGAGCACTTCCAGGCGGCGCTGGATCCTCGCAAGCAGGAGCTTCTCGAAGCACGATTCTTAGGAGCCAAAGTAAGTTTTAAGTTAATAAGTCGAGAGCAGTGGTATCACTGGTGGTAGGACCTCTTGTGAGTCCGCACGGGTAGGTACCACCACCCAGCCTATTTCCGCCGTGAAGCAGTAATGCGTTTCGGTTCGAAGGGTGGGGTAGCCGTTGTAACTATACTGAGACCTTAGAACTTATATCTCGAGGTGGGTGGCGCATTTACGTTGTAGATGTCTATGGGCTCCAGTAACCACTTACACCAGGTGGGCTGTGAGCTCGTCCATCCATCTAAGCAATAAAAAAAAGATGTCTTTGGGCTCCAGTAACCACTTAACACCAAGTGGCCTGTGAGCTCGTCCACCCAACTAAGCAATAAAAAAAATATATAAAAATTTCCAATTTTATATTATAAAAATAAATACTCCCTATAAAGAAAGCTACGAGAAGAAAAAATTTTTTTTATATTATAATCAATTGTGCACCAATTGTGACGTCGATCCGCAGCTTTTGTTATCGATTGTGAAGCTTCTTAGAGAAGAATTAGAGGAGGATAAGATTAACTTCGCAACCGCAGGAAATAATTGCTAATCACCCTATAAGTAAATAGATCAAATGTCGGATTCAATTTCGACAATCTGTAATATTTATAAATTACAATGTGTCCTCAGTCACGAATATTAAGTGCAATAAACTTCACTCACAACATTCAAACAACTAACATTTTATGACGGAATTAATGATCATTTTACTGTCAAACAAAATACAAATTAATTAAGTAATTTGAATTGTCACGATAAAAATAATTGTTATTAAAAACGTACAAAAGTGAAATGGGTACCTTTTTATGTTAATTATAAAAGGTAACTCTTAAAAAAATCGTAAGATACCGTGAAAAAAAAAGTCATGTTGTTGGTATTACTTGTAATTAGAGCATACCACCTATTATTACATAATAATCAATATTTGTTTATTTGTTCGTATTTTATGTGCTGTCATACTGTTTATCCGATTGCGATCAAAGTCAACTTGATGCTTGCACTTGCGCGAGTGTACGCAAAGTACAATTTAGTTACAGTAGGTGGCGCTGGTGTAGTTTTATGAAATTGGTGTAGGTATTTCAATGTATGAACACTTAGCTATAGGCGAAACTGAGCTTGGTAGGTTTATAAGTAATTAATAGATCGAATATTGACTGTAGGCGGTACTAGGACCAATTTAAATTCTTACGAATATTATATATATACCAAATAGTTATATGTATTATGTAATCAACATTTGGCTCATTTCCGAGGCAACGTTTGCGTTCTCTGTTTGGAGTAAATAATCAAAACCATCAAGGTCATCTAAAATGTTTTATTTCTTTTTATGATAAACAAATGGAGATGAAAAAATTATAATTAAAATTCTACTGTATTTAAATTGTCGATGTCAAATATTAAATTCACGTTCTCTAATGAAAGAATACATTTTAAAACTGTCGTCAACAGAATTAAACGTATTAAGCAGCCTTTGTTTTTGTCTCATTTTATGATTTGAATAAAAGTATTTTGTATTAAAAGTTCTCAATGCTAAAACATCGTTGAATACAAATATGTAGATGCTGATAGTTCGACGTTGATTGTGGCATGCAACGCATCGATCACGTGATCTTTGATAATTCCAGTAGGCCCACCTGCCCCGCCTCCTCTACCTCACCGCTTTCGTCGGCGCGGCGACACGACTACATTACATTACGGCCATATATATCTGCAGTCTGTACATATATGTATAGTATACTTGGCTAAGCAAGTAAATCGCTGTAGATATATCACATATGTAATAGCATTATGTCGGTTCGTCGGCGCGTCGCTCGCGATCTTCGTCCCTATCTCGCCCTGTTCACGCGTCACTTCGCCATGTCTGGCCATCGGTTTTGTTCTTTGCTTTGTTATATTTGTTATTCAAATGATCAGTATTATTGATCACGTTCTCTTTTTGTTGTTCACCGGAAAGATTTCAATTGAGTAAGTACCTAGTCGTTTAAAAACACTTAAAGTTGAATCATTATTTTTTGCCATTAGACGTTTTAAATCTTAATTGAATGGTTATTTACTAGTAAAGTTTACTGGTAATATAGGTAACTACACAACAAAATATTTTCCTTATGGAAATTTACTCGTACTACAAATTTTTCATATCTTGTTGAATAATTTTCGTTCATTAATAAGATTAAGATTTTAACTAGATAAAACGATTAGATTTTAATATAATTGGTGTGTTAGAACCAATATGTAGAACAATGAATAGGAGAATGGTCACACATAGGGACTTTTTTGATATTATGAATACTTACTAAAATGATCTTATGAAAATCATTCCGATATTATACCAGTAAGATTTTATATTTACACACATACCTACCTTTTTCATTGTAATGTTACAAATGTTTCAATACTTTTTACTCAAAATCAATAAATAAACTCGTAAAAAGTAGGTCGAAAACAATTGCATTGGTTGCCTGTTTTCAGGTCACAGCAAGGGAGATAATAGTAGAAACTCATCGTGCTCCAGAATTCAAAATGGTGAGTTAGATATTAAAAATATTCCGGTTTCAACGTCGTTTTTGCGAGTATTGTATTTGTTACTGTAACTACTAGAGTACTTGTCCGTTAATTCTTCAAAGCAACTCCATCACAGTAGAGCTGCATGGCATTCAACATCAATTTATTATTAGAAGCTTAAGAGCGAGAGAGAGCGAGGTACCGAAAAAAAAGCGTAGGCGCCAGCCGTTTTTCAATCGATGTGTGTTATATTAATATAGTTGTTTATAGGAACTATTCGTTTTCAACATATATAATATTCTATTATATAGAAGAACTGATAGGGTTTAGGAATATTCGAAGTTAAAAAAAGCTTAAGATGAAACTGAACGAAAATTATTTAAAAAAAAAAAAATAGCAAAATTATAATAACTTTACGATTGATTTAATACTTGAAATGATTCAAATTATACGGCCAAAGAATAAACCAGGAACCTTCATTACGGAACATTTACGATACAGAATTTGTTTACTTTTTGTCACCGAGCTTGCATGTCCGTTGTCCTGAGCATCGCGTAAAAACTTTTAAAACTCACGATTACACTTAAAAATAGCTATATATTTTATCTCGCTTCAGTGCTGGAAGCCAATGATATAACAATAAAACCGAGTTGTTTTGCATGTGCAATCACATCATTCGATTTAAATTTAACACAGCTGCAAATGTGTAAATTTGTAAAAAACAGAATTTTTCTTCGATCAATCAACTCACACAGTCAAGTGTTATTTGTAGATATAATATTAAGTTTGAAAGAAACTAAATGAATACGGATAACACTTAATGAATAATACTCTTTGAGACAAATCTAAATAAGGTTATAAGTAGCTGTTGAAGAGTTCAGTTACCAGGCTCAGCAACGACTAGTAGGTACTTGTTGCAAAGTTTCAAATCGATTTACAACTGAGTTAGAACTGGGTTAAATCGATTTCCAAGTATTGTTTATAAAATTTCGTTAAAAGAAAACTGAATAAATCGTTGTCAAATTACTCAAATTGAGCATAATTTAAAAAAAACTAAAGAAGCATTATTCAAAATTATGGAGTTGACATACGAACAGCTTTAAGTATATATACAAGAATAAAAATAGTCTTGGTTTATCCCAAATAAATATGCGATCAGTTAAATGTTACTCGTTGAGAATGCAAGTACAAGAGTCGGGGCCGCGGGGTCAGCGACACAGACTGGCTTGTGTACCCCGCACCTCCTTTCCTCTGCCGTCACTAACTAGTAAAATAGACTTCACAACGCATAAAAAAATTGCCGATAAAATATTACTACAAAACTATATTCTAATAAGATGTTAAAATATAGATAAGCCTAAGATACTGATTTAAAATAGCTCGGCAAATTAATATTCCGCTTTCGGTAACAAAACCGTGTAACTGGTTTTTATAATACATGAAGAATTTTAATAGTCTTAAAATTGTCCTTTATTGAAAATTCAAAATCTTAAAATCTTCGTCTTTAAATTTGAACGGTCTATTCTTCATTCTCATTGATGAAACGGTTAATATTTTCCAAGAGAACAAACACGATTGATGTCACTATAGATTGCGGTTTGTGTTGTTGGGGTATAAACTGACACTGAGTGAAAGAGAGGAGACATAGCGCAGCGTTCAGTCAATTTGCACATTCGACACGAAGGGAAATTATAACACTGCGCACGGTTTCGCCCCGCCTCGACTACAATGTGCCGTCAAACCTCATTCCACTGCTTAGCCGCTCTGTTCCGCAGTTATTTTTACACAGTCCGACCTCTCGCACCGGTCGACACCACACTTTAGATTTCATTAAGTAATCAAAGGCACGTCGCACTCACATGGTAACAAAAGAATAAGTAATTCACATGATAGACACGTAAAAATAATAGTTGTTTTCTTGTCAAACAAAAAGCATATTAAAATACATCGTTGAACCATACGAGACGTCCTGCCGCCGGCAGCGCCATGAAGGCAATGAACGTCGGGGCGGTGTGGCGCGGAGGCAGGCGGTATGTCAGCTGAGCGTCACGCCGCGACATTGCAAGGTCCGCTTGTACTGCTTCGTTTGACCCACTGTGCCGCGTGCCTCCCGAGCCCGACACTTGCCGCCCTGCTGAGCGGTCTGAGAGTGTCGATGCCACTTATGATTTGAGAATATCTGTCTATACCTTTATAGGATAATTATTAATTTAATTTTAAAAAGTATGTACCTAGACTTGTAATAATATTTGCGAACCCTGGTTCAAAAAAATATGTATAATAAATATTAAAATATAACAAATTATATCAAATGATAAATTTTAAATGATTACAAATTTATATTGATATTTGAAGTTATTCCTGACGTTATATTGAGGATATTATATTTCCACATTATTGAATGAAATTATGACATTAAATGCATAAGGTCTAAAGTCATCCATGGTCTAAGGTCATCCATGATTTGAACTGTCTATTGTACTTGAACTTTCTAATGTATTAAAAGCATTTTTAGCATTAGATTTATTAAAATAATTGTATTCTAGTGATCGAGAAACTTAAGACACTACACACGAATTTAAAAAAAAAAACATTATATTCTCTAATATTCATCTTACCAAGTATATTTTAATGAACCTAATGACCAAGACATGTTCTCTCTATTTAATGGGTGTTTAAGAAAAATATTTTAGCGTACACAGCAACACCTGCACACTGCGATGACCTAGGGCTGTAATCTTGTGGACGTAAAAAAGAAAGATGACAGTGCCAGAATTGCCAATTTATGTTGACGGCATCAACCAGTTCTCATTAGGTAGGCTACATGCAATAACTATACAGTCAAAAATGTTTATTACAATAATAATTCTCATCCGATTTACGAACTAACAAGTCTTCAACAATGTTCTGAAAAGTACCTATTTAAAACTTTGCTCAAATTACTGAATATTTAGTTACTGAGTAAACTCATTCGTAATCGCAATTTGTTTAAGGAACTAAAAATAGTTGACTATGAGTAGCCTGGTTCGCGTTGGTCACTCCATTTCCCCTTACATTGGTAAGGGGAGCAGAGTTTGGTAACCCAATTTTGGTTAGAATACACGCTTCAACGAAATAAAAAAAAATATATAAAAACGCACTCATGTTTTTTTGTTTTTTTTTTTCAACAAAATCAAAGCAATCATCATTTTACGACAGAAGAAACATAATAAAGTATTTCCTAAATTAATTTAGTTATATTTGAGAGTACATTTTTGAATGAACCTCTCGTTCTTAAAATGTATAGTTGAATACCGAATTTCTTTCAGACTTCAATATTCATTAAACTGCTCAGGCCCCATTAATTTACGCAGTAAGTAAATCTGCGATTCATAGATTTCATAACTTTTTTTGGGAAGCAGAGACTACTATTACTCCATAGATCTTTCCAGCTTCACCAGGTGAGATGGGCGGTGAACACGCGCTCAGATAAATTTCATAACCCATTTTAATCTCATAATCAATGTACACACATGGTATTACAGACCACGGTTTCTCCGTGTTGTAGATTCAGCGAAGCACTGCTCTTACTAGGATAGATGTTAGCAAAGTGGCCCAGGCTGAACCCTGTGAGTTCGCCTACACATTCGATGAAGCCAGAATAACCAACCCCTCGAAATTACTGGTAGTAGGAAGGCTAAAAAAAACATGGTTTTCACTAAAGAGAGGGACTGCCATCGCTAACTGATCAAATAGCATCAGCTTACATTATCCCCAAATACAAAGGCGCAATTCGTAGATATAGCTTTTTTTTTACAATATTGCAATAACCGAGCAGCCGGTATTGATTTTCGACTAATATTCATAATACATAATAATTTATAAGTTTTCTTTGAGGTATTACATACCATTTGGACACTTGTTCAGTTGATCTTGGAACTAGAAATAGTACAATAATATATCGACGCTTGAAAGGCAAACGTGACTAAGCGACAATGCGTGAACTTTACAGTAGACTAATTAAATGTTGAAATTAATTTAAAATATACCTGAAAAATACCTAAAAAAATCTATTTTAACGAATCTAGCTGTAGGATTGAAATGTATAGACCTAGAAATATATATTTTTTCCACGTCGAATATGGTTATTGCCTATCATTTATGTATAAAGCAGTTATTGTCGCTTAGTCACGTTTGCATTTCAAGCGTCGAAATGTATTATATTCACAATAGTGCCAGTAATTGGAAAAAATCTGAATTTAGAGAGAATTGCAAATGAATAAGGATATTTATTACAAATATTTTTAAGTGTTTGCGAAACAAACAGAAAAATAAAATATTTTTTCAAAATATTAGGACGTAGTGACTTTTTTTTAAAAGTCGTGTTCGTATTATAATTCAAGTTAACTTTTTAATTTAATACAAATGCAATTTTGTTTGATTTAACAATGGTCATCATCGATCTGGAGAGGTGGGGGCAAGAGGCGCTATGGGGAGTACATGCAGAACGCCAACGTAACGGCGATAATGCTAATATACAAACTACTGTGTATCTCTTTCATTCATAACTATTATTACTGCCCACACAATAGTGACTTTTTCGAACAAACGGATTTACAATATCAAATAGGCATTTGTATACCTACGTCATAAAGCTCTATGATAGTTTGTTATTTAGTTATTTAATAAATGAAAAGTAATTTTGACTACATAACAAGTGAATCCTTTTTTTTAATAAGGAGCTATTACCTAATCAAGATCGATAGTATTATAATTACTAAAGCGAAATTATGTTTATTTAAAATTAATTACTACTTATTTTATATATTGTATATTGATAGTCGTAATTTATTATATTTTTTATTAAAGTATTTAGGCGGCATATTTTCATTTTGATATTCTTTTGTTTTTCCATTCAGTGTGTACCTAATTTAACTTTATATTTTCGGACATGGAAGTTCCATAAATTCACAATTAATATAATAATATAAAGTGCACTTGTGGACACATACATGCACGCGCTTCTAGTTTTTTTAAACAAATTAACATAAGGATAGGTTTTTGAATCTACATGATTGTTCACTTTGTTTCATGCACGAAATACCTATGTGTTTATGTTGTACATCGCGGCACAGACGCCTACGTAACACGTCCAGTAAGCAGTTTGTTGTGGGGCACGAGCGCCGATATCACGTACCTACTCATTCGCTGCGGTCGGTGGCGGTGGCACACCTCCCGCCACCCACCGGTGCCACCTCATCATTGCGGGAATAATCGGTCAAGTCGCTTTCCTGCGTGTTGTACGTTCTAATTCGCATTATTTTTCATTTTAAGAGTATTCATAACTTTAATAACATTTTACATCAGTACGTATTTTTGTTTGTATTTTACAATCGCAAATTGGTCAACAAGCATAATCGCAATCACGGGCTGTTGACCCGTCACAGTTCGAGTGCGAACATGACTAAGATTTTTCATTTATTATTTTAATCAACACAAAGTGTTTAATTTTAATTCAAAAGTTGTTTAATTTGACAGAATTTATATAGTGGAACGTTGCAATCAAATATTTTCACTGGATTTAACAATGCTTACGGCCTTGTATCCTTATAAAATGGCGCCTCGCCCGTCGTCGTTATTATTATTACATTCGGAGCAAACTTCGTGACGATCTCTCCACTTCTCGCCCCTCCCCGCGGATGCGTATCCGATTGTCGCGAATGGCGTTTCGTTTACAACTTGTCAAAGTAGTTAGGTTATTTAGATGTAAAGAAGATTAAAAACATAAATTAAAATGGAGTTATTCTTTGACATGTAATTTGTGAGTATTAGTGACCTGCTCGTCCTAATTAACAATAGAAATGAAATATGTAACGAAGAAAGGCGAGTCATATGTAAAGACGCCATCTTTCTTTACAGATGTCAGCTGGTTCACAAATTCAGATGGCACCACAAACTACTGTCAACACGGGGCAACCGCTACACAGTCAGGACTCCAATATGAGCACAGGTAATTTGTGGTGGTGTTGAGTGCTGTAAACATTGGTGATGTGTTCAGTGATCAGTGTTGACTTGGAGCCGGTTAAATGAACGTAAACAGACTAGAAACTTGTGATCAGTGGAGTTTGTGTAATAAATCTTAAGGCAAGGGATTGTGACGTACTATACTCGTAAACGATGCCGGATAGGTACCGTGAAAGTGTTAATTTATTTCCCGAAATACAAGACTTCTGTGCCCTTCTGATAAAATGCACGAGTATAATTCCGGAGCTAACATAAACCACGTCAGCCTTCTGAATACCTTGTCTAAAAGTGAGTTATAGTCTGATATTGTTTGTTTATAATACTTGCAAGCATTAAGTTTATACTGGAATGTCAAAAAACACTGAAATTTAAAGAACACCTTTATGAACAAACTTCTAGGTTTATCTGTTTAATATATGTAAATAAAGTTGGCAAAGCCTTCAGTAGATACTTTTATGTAGCAATCATTTGGAAATCAAGGTACACTATAATTATATGTAAAAAATATTGCATTACAGGGTCATCTCATAGTGATAAAGAAGTTGATGCTTTAACTCCGGAGAAGTCTGTAGCTATGCGAGGCTCAACTGCTGCGTCAGGCACAGTCCTGGTTGCTCCTGGTGGTGCCACACCTACCATAACAATGCCGGAGAGGAAGCGAAAACGAAAAGGTAAAATCAATTCCAAATATGATCTCATAATGGTGTATCTACAAAATTTACTAACCATTTACTTATGGTGCTGAATAAATTACTTAAAACTGCACAATTATTATTACATGAACATTGATTTTAATTTTGCTACTAAGGCGCATTGTATTCTATAGCTTTTATGCAATCTTGTTTAAAAAAAAGTTTTTTGTATCATAATAGTTTAGCCAATTAAAATTACCATGTTAATAGCCTAAGGATATGATGACATATTCATCACATATTATGTATACTTTTTATTTCAAGGTACAAAAAAATTAAAAAGAAGAAAAAAATCACTATTTTTATTATTTTCATTTTATTTCAGGAGATGAAGGAGTTGGTGGTGGTGGGGGTGGAGGAGGAAAGCAACGCCATAACTCGTCAGATAAAAATATACGAGAATATTTCTCAAAGCACCCCTCGTCCAGTCCTGTAAGGCATGCTGGAGCTAAATCCCCCTCGCCTCAAGGCGCCAATTATCCTATGGTAATATTCTTTTTTTAATGTAATAAAGCACCCAATAATAATCTCACCATACATTTGGTCTGTGATGAAATAAGCCTATAGTAATGAAACAATTAGGTACATAAAATAAAATTTTCATTTTAATAAATATTAGCATACAAATAACAACTTAAACTGATAAATATTAAAACAATTGTAGTTTTTTAAATAGTTCTCCTACATCCCATATAAGACCTTAACATTGTACAGGACTTGTATTCTTTTAAGGGAGAACTTAACTAAGGCTAACTTTCATTATTACAGTACCCACCGTCACCTTCATCACTATTGCCAGGAGCTGACTTCATGCGAGCAGCTTCTCAACAAAGACCTCACACATCAGTTAAACAGGTAATATTATACACCAAGCCAAAATATTTGGATTTTTTGCTTATCTTAGATATGTAAAGGATTATTGTTTGCAGATTCAGACAGAAATGACATGTCAGAGGATACAAGAGTTAGAAACTCAGGCATCTTCTGATTTAGAACTAAGAAATAATAAAATAGATGAATTAACACGGACAAATGAAGAGCTAAAGCATCAAGTGCAAGCTCAAAATAAGGTAAAATATGATAAATGCATGTAGAAATTTAAAAAAGCAGCAACCTTTAGAAAAGTTACGTGTTAAAAAAAAAAAAAATTGCAACAACATTACTTCTATTGAAGAAAATAATCATATGTCAGGACTTTACTCTATATTTAATTTAAAAAAAACTTTGAATTAGATAGGAAATTAAAATAATGAGTACAATGTGTGTGAGGTAATGATCACACAGGAAAAATATGGGAGTTTATACACCTTAATAATTGAAATTGCGATATGTATATATTGATCTACATAATACATACAATACAACCATATCCAAAAGGGTCATTTTTGAGGATAACATGCAATATATATGGTGTAAAATTAAAATATCATCATGTAACTTCTTACTTCAGACTGTGACGGAAATAGGCAGACTGGAGGGATACTTCCTATTTGCTGTCCTACATTGCAAAGTCCATGCAGGCGGGAACAGATTATTTAATAATATTAATAACACTCACTCTATCTTATACTACTAAATTTCAGGTGATTGAACAACACAAATCACACATCAACAAATGTATAGAAGTAGTTAAGAAATTGTTGAATGAAAAAAGTACTATTGAAAAGAAGGAAGCCCGACAGCGCTGCATGCAAAATAGACTGAGGCTAGGCCAGTTTGTCACGCAACGCGTCGGTGCCACCTTTCAAGAAAATTGGACTGATGGATATGCATTTCAAGAGCTAACAAGGTTTGTGTACCTTATAATAAACTAGCTGTTACTTGCGGCTTTCTCGCATGGTCAAATAAAAGTGTCAGTGTAGCTTCCTGTGAGAATGAGATGTTTTTTGGGGATACAAAGTAACCTTTTTCAATTTCTTGATCTAAAAATATCAATTTAAATAAAACCATGTCAAGATATTGCTTCGATGTGACCTAAAAAAAGATAAACAAGCAAACATAGCTTGATATTCATGTTTCGAACTATGTATGATGATGACAAAAATTACACAATTCAAGTCAAGTTGTTTACTAAAATGTCCAAGCTGTAATGGGGCAAAGCAGTAATGTAGGTCATGCTAAATTAGAGACTAACAATGTTAAAATTTTAGAAGTGATTGTAGCCTAAAGACATTCTCACCTAACTTATTTGTATCCAGTGAAGCGACTATTCTAGTGTTAAAATTGTAGTATTTTATTGTATAAAAAATAAGAATCTTCTTTTTGAATAAGATTGAAACAGGCGTGGAACTACCAAGTTTTGCCGAAGAGTACAGATAATATGTCTTGTGGTGGTTTTGCACTCTGAAGGGCCGGTGAGAACGACAAAGAGACTCGTCGATTACGACAAAGAGACTCGTCGGTTACGATGAAGAGACTCGTCGATTACGACGAAGAATTGGACGAATGAACGAACCCATTGACACAACCCACTGAGATTCTCGCCAGATCTTAGTGTGTCCTAATTCCGATATGGTGTTAATTCTGTGAAGCACTACTCTTACTAGGGCAAGTAGCATTTCCCTTAGGTTGAGCCTGTGAGGTCACATACCTGAATAGCCCCTTAATCTACCGGTGAATAAGTATGTTTACTATGTATGGTGCTGAATGCCCTACTTTACTGATATTAGGAAAATAATAAATAAACTTTTCCAGACTTTACATTCACTTACAGAAATTTATGGAGTCAGGTTCAAAATCCTGTGATGTTTGAAAAGAAAACTTAGTGTAATAAAAGTAAATATAAATCATATGTGATAATCATCTACAGGCGACAAGAAGAGATTACAGCGGAGAAAGAGGAGATAGATCGGCAGAAGAAACTGTTGTTCAAAAAGCGTCCAGTGAACACAGAGGGCGGAGGGGGACGCGGCAAGCGAACAGCCAGCGCCGCCCCTTCCACGCCCCAACCTTCGCCGTTACATAACGGCACTGACGCACCCACCTTCCTCAAGCCAGACCCACTACCCAGCATGACCTACCAAGAGTACTATGAGGCTGATGAAATTCTTAAGGTACACTCTAAATTTTACATGTATCAATTTTCTTTTTTTTGAAACCGAAAGAAAAAAATTATTCTGAGTTTCTTTTGAGTGTATGCATTTAATGGAATACAGTGTACTATCTTACGGGACAAATTCGATTTTTGGAAACAACTTCTAAAAGAAAACAACTTCTTCGCTATAACCCACAAATACATTAACGAGGTCACGAATAACGAAACTAAGTATTGAACCGATATATTATATTAATATAATTAATTATAATTGAATAAAAGTTAAAAATAGTTATTTGAAAGTAAAATGTTTTGGTCACAATTCCTCTTTTTGTAAATTAATTTAATAGCTAACAAATAACTTAAAATAGTTGAAAAATTTAAAAAAAAACCTAGATTTAGTAATAGGTTTCTAAATTATTCAAAAATTATTTTTGTCCCTGTTGTAAATATTAGAATAATTTACTTCAATCTTACATTATAATATGTCACATTGATAATTATATACAGAAGTTGATAATATCATTTTTCTCAACAACATAACATTTATAACTGTGTAATTTAAAAAATAATGATTTAATGATATGAACATTTAAAAATAAACATTCATCTGAAAGTTTGGGGCTATTTATTGTATGAATGATCTAAATATTAAAAAAGAAATGCGTTCCGACTCCCATTACTAAAATTTAAATGATGAATT
The DNA here is from genome assembly GCF_030269925.1 of Bombyx mori. Lineage (NCBI taxonomy): Eukaryota > Metazoa > Arthropoda > Insecta > Lepidoptera > Bombycidae > Bombyx > Bombyx mori. The sequence continues at coordinate 7,070,256 of NC_085116.1, read as the reverse complement.
TACCTACATATTAGAGCCTTACTTAAAATAAAACATTTATATGTTGAGAATGCAGTCTAGATCTAATAAGTCCTGACTTTCACTCACTAATAGATGTCAACCTACAGCCGCCATTTTGTAACAATATAGCCATGACTGATTAGTATGTCATGCTGTGTCTTAGTTATATTTAGCTCATCAAGTAACAAGCCCATGATTTAATTGAAATTTTGTATAGAATAATTCTGTTTTGTGTAAGTTTTAATTCAAAATAAAACTTGATGGTATATTTTGAACTTGTTTTACAAGAGAGCTCCTATTAGTATTACGAATCAAAATTCAATCTAGGGTTGAAAGGTCCAAAATTTTAAAATTGATCTTTGTTTCCTTTATTGAGAAGTTTTGCTGTGATGCAATTAATTAATTTTACTTGTTAAAATCTCGTGGTCAATTTTACAATATATATATTTATTGTTACAGTTAAGGCAGAGTGCACTAAAAAAAGAAGATGCAGATTTACAGCTAGAAATGGAAAAGTTAGAAAGAGAAAGGAACCTTCATATTAGGGAATTGAAACGAATACACAATGAAGACCAGAGCCGTTTCTCACAGCATCCTGTGCTCTCTGAACGGTGAGTTTATCTTAGGCAGATTTTTGTGTTGGAAGAGTGAATTTGTTGCATAAATGCGAGTTGCACACTAAAATAGGGCATTGAGTCATTTTTTACTGTTGTAATTGTTAAGACAAATTGTTTTGGAAAACTGTCATCCTATAATCCTTCTAAAAGTTGACTATGTATACTCAAATTTTTTAACAACCCATGGTATGAGTTCACTATTGGTCAATATATCCGAAAATAAGGTCGTTTTCTATTGTCAGGGCAATCACAATTTCCGTTTCAGTAAAATTAGATATTGTTGGAAAAAAATATCGGTCGTAGAAAATCAAAGACGACGATCTCATTTTTAGCATTTTTTGAGAAAACAAAAAGAACGGTTTTACCGAATTTAAAGTGTTTGTCTCTGCATAGCGGTCTATTGATTAAATATTGAAATCTTATAGCATTAGGTTAACCAATAATTACTTGTTATGGTAATTTAACGAGCTATTTATGTAAGAAATCTGAATATGATCCACTTTGATTCTCACAAATGAAAATGGTCGGCTTTGTGCCGAACTTCCGTAAAAATCTTTGACCACCACCATTGGCCTCCAGAGCTTCCTAACAGTAGCTTTGGTCAATATGAAATCTTGATAGAATTGTAGATTAGACACATCATGCCAATCATTTCCGAAATGTTTGAATAAAAGACTGTCGTCTGTCTTTCAATTAATTTTTATTCATAGCTTTTTTTGGAATTTATTTGGATTTATCTATGAAAAGGTTTTTGTCGTTTGCAAATGTTGAAGGCGGTTACAGTGTCACTCACATAAAATATTTCTCCTGGTATATAACGTGCATCGGTGACCTTGGGGTGCTGGTCGAAATACGTTTCACAACAAATTGACAATTTGTTATGATTAAATTATCATAAAACAATCAAACCTAGTGACGTAAACGAGTGACACGATTTGATTAATTACGTGTCAGATCTATTCAAATCTTTGTATCCTGTCGATTGCGTAGTTAAAGTTAAAAGTACACAATACGCATTTTGGCAGACCTTCAAGTAGCGCTCGCGAAGTATCTCAGTTTCATATGAGTTCGGCATGTTTTTTTTTATTGCTTAGATGGGTGGACGAGCTCACAGCTCACCTGGTGTTAAGTGGTTACTGCAGCCCATAGACATCTACAACGTAAATGCGCCACCCACCTAGAGATATAAGTTCTAACGTCTCAGTATAGTTACAACGGCTACCCCACCCTTCAACCCGAAACGCAGTACTGCTTCACGGCAGAAATAGGCGGGGTGGTGGTACCTACCCGTGCGGACTCACAAGAGGTCCTAAGTCCACCAGTAATTACGCGAATTATAATTTAGGAGTAGGACCTTTTAATTATAACTTGCATGTCTGCAAATGCATACATACTCTAAGTAGTTTTATGTGAAACACTTTTTTGTCTGTTCCTTGACGTCTCAGAGTATATATAAAATTTTAGATCAATTAGATGAACCTTATTGTAGAAATTATTGCAAATGTATATTGGTAATATGTTAACGAGTATTGAAATTTTAATATTGAAAACATAGATGGCTGAGTGAATTGTGAAATAAAACTCATTAAATTTGATGTAATCCTAGGTATTTACTGCTGATGCTGCTCGGCAAGGGTGGATTCAGTGAAGTACACAAAGCGTTCGATCTAAAGGAGCAACGATACACCGCGTGTAAAGTGCATCAGCTCAACAAAGACTGGAAGGAAGACAAGAAAGCCAATTATATCAAGTGAGTCGTGTATGATGGCATTACGATTTTTTAATTATTACATATATAATCGTAACTATGGGAAAAAGTAGAAAAAAATGTTAAATATTAAATCTAAATCCACGATATGAAAGTATTTGAGTTCATTGGAATAAGTGCAAAATTAGTTTAGTCAAAAAAGAAATTCGAGGGAATTATTAAGAAAGAATATCATAAAGTAAATTCTTGTTCAAAAAGTTTAACGTCTTGCAATGGCATATTTTCAGAGATTAAAAAAGTAATCTCAATAAAATGTAATGTTTCGTTAGTATTCGGCTACTAGATAAAATCGTATCATCTAGGGTTTTAAAATCGGGCTAAATGCGGTCCCGTTTCCTACCGTTGAATAATGCAAATATGTTGTCAACAGACACGCACTACGGGAGTACAACATCCATAAAGCCCTGGATCACCCTCGCATCGTAAAACTGTACGATGTATTCGAAATCGACGGAAATTCGTTTTGTACAGTACTTGAATACTGTAATGGACATGATCTCGACTTTTATCTCAAACAGGTGAGCATACTTTTGATTACTTAAATATGTTTGTTGAATTTACTGATAGTAATCCTTATATGTGTAATTTAAAACGCTTCTTGTACTTTATTTTTACCCACATAGGCATAGGTAAATCAAATATATATTTTTAAATGTATGAATTAAATCCTGGCATAGATAATATATAATCGTTTGTACAGGCCCACTGTAGTTGTTGAATAAGCTTAGTAAATTTAATGATATAACCCCATAGCAAGCCTTTCGTTAGAAAGAGATCATTAATTGACCTTTGATATCCATAAACAAATATGCATTCTATGGTATGCATAAGTAAGCACGAATCTTTACTCAGTGTAGGTGTGATATAAAAATAATAATTTGAATGGTTTTTAAACTGCACAGTAGGTAATTTTATTTTCATTTATTTATTAATTAACCTTGAACTCTTGTATCGAACTTTTGTAGCTTAAATTAAATGTAAAATACTTCAAAGAATATATTGGAAATATCAGATAGATAGATAGATAGATAGAACAGAATAGGTACTTATGTTGCGTTGTTTGTTACCTTGTTCAATTACTGGTGGTAGGACCTCTTGTGAGTCCGCAAGGATAGGTACCACCACCAGGCCTATTTCTGCCGTGAAGCAGTAATGCGTTTCGGTTTGAAGAGTGGGGCAGCCGTTTGTAATATTGAGACCTTAGAACTTATATCTCAAAGTGGTTGGCGCATTTACGTTGAAGATGTCTATGGGGGCCAGTAAACACTTAACATCAGGTGGGCTGTGAGCTCGTCCACCCATCTAAGCAATAAAAAAGAAACCTTTATCCATTGCCTGTAAAAAGATAATAAATTTCTAAGCAATTAATTGTAACTTAAAAAAAATCATTTTCTATCCAACTAATGGAGTCCCTAACACTATCTAGTGCATACAGTAATCGCGTTGTATTTCCGAAGACAACCCTTGCAGATTTTCAACTGCCATACCAAATGTTAAAGCAAACAAAAATTTTCAATTTCAGCACAAAACAATCCCGGAGCGTGAAGCGCGTTCCATTGTGATGCAAGTGGTGTCAGCATTAAAGTATCTGAACGAAATAAAACCACCTGTCATTCACTATGATCTGAAACCCGGGAATATTCTACTAACGGAAGGCAATGTTTGTGGCGAGATCAAAATTACAGACTTTGGCCTCTCCAAAGTAATGGACGAGGAGAACTACAATCCTGACCATGGCATGGACTTGACCAGCCAGGGAGCCGGTACATACTGGTCAGTACTATTATTAGTCAAGATTAATTGATTTAGGCTAGATATTACTTATGTTATATTCATATTGAAATTCAATTTAGTTTTATTACTTAAAAAGTAAAAAAGAATGTTGCTGTATATGTATGAATTATGATAATGCATAGGCTCTGTCTTATGGAACTAACTCCATAAGGTTGGTCAAGTAGTGATTTTACCTTTCATTTGACTGTTTATAAATAACTTAGACATCATGCTTCTTAAATAAAGTCACTTATTTCTTTAAAATTTCCATTTACCTAGTATTTGTAAAGATATGTAGCTTGCTTTTGTTCTGATTGTCTATCGCAGTATGCTAGTGTAGTAATCTGAGAATATTGTTGCCGATTTTGTTGTGAACGAGATAGGATGATGTTATTTGAGACCAGCCACACAACCCAATCAGAGTAACAACATTCAATTATTTACTAAACTATTATTTCAACTAGGTATCTGCCACCGGAATGTTTCGTCGTTGGAAAAAACCCACCAAAGATAAGTAGTAAGGTGGATGTTTGGAGTGTGGGTGTTATCTTCTACCAGTGCCTGTATGGAAAGAAGCCGTTTGGCCACAACCAGAGCCAGGCCACTATATTGGAAGAAAACACCATACTAAAGGCAACTGATGTTCAGTTTGCTAACAAACCCACAGTCAGCAATGAGGCTAAAGTGAGTACAACATAAATATTTTTTCTAAAATAACTGAAAAAACGCAATTAGAAATTAGATCTAAAAATTATCTATAATAGCTTTGGGGAGTTTACGAAATACGGAGCAAATATCATCCGTTCGGTGGAAGATCTTTCCTTTCGTCGTAAACTCCCCAAACTGGTGACCCCGACGGTCCGAATGTTGTTGTTCGGAACTTGTTTATATGCGCTTTATCTTGAAAATGTCGTAAGCGAGATTCAGGCATCTGTCAATTATCTTGCGTTGAATGATGGCTACCCGCCACAATAGCAATATATTCCTTACAAATAGGTTTTAAATTAGAAAGTAAGAACATATTATCATAAACATTATTATAATGTTTTTAAGATTTTACATTTCTATGATATTATTTTAGATGTATGTACACAGTGGCAAATAACTATTAGTCAGTCGTTCAATCAGTAAGTTGACTATGACACCATGAAAGCCTTGGTTGCCCTTGAGACAAAACCTTGAAGCCTCAGTTACATTGAAAAAAATACTCTCCCCCCTTTAAATCTGAATGTACCATTGCTTCGTGGTAAAAAAAATAGGCATCCATGGTTCCTACCAGTGTAGACCAGTGTGCTTAGTGCGAGTTTTTTAACGTTCTTGATAGCGTAAAAGTTGCTGATATTTGTATGGAGTGGGATCGTTTGCCTACGTTTGCCGCTAGGGGCTCTGTTTCAACTGCATATAAAATTGGGCTAACTTTTACGCTATCGAGAACGTTAAAAAACTCGCACTAAGCACACAGTACACAAGAGAGGAATTGGTAGGCGGAGTAGACGAATTTAGGAAATTCAAGTTTCATTGTAATTTTTTATTTTAGAGATATTTAATTTTATATTTTGTTTTATTTTAGAATGTTTTAATTTATTTATTTTAGAGTTTCATCCGCGCGTGCCTGGCGTACCGCAAAGAGGAGCGCATCGATGTGTTCGGTCTGGCGCGGCACGAATACCTGCAGCCGCCGACGCCCAAGTCTCGCGGTGCGGGGGCGGGGTCGGGCGGTGCGGGGGCGGGGTCCGGGACGGGTGGCGGAGGTGGGGGCTCCTAGCCGCGCCGGCGCCGCCCGCGCCACCCGGCGGCGCAGTAGTACTCCGGCCCGACCGTGATCCGACTACTTTTTAGTTTGAACCTTGTCGGTTAAATATCCAGAGTTGTAAAATGACTAAATATCATTTACGGATTAAATTGTTTAAGATTATGCTTACTGTTGACCGTATTTATTGAGCGGGTGATAAAATGTGATTCTCCACTTGTGAGTGATGGTTTTATCCTTTGATCACTAGAGAGGAATCCTTGGGACTGTCCCTTGCATATTATATAAGTTATCCCTATTAAAAGTTAAAATATTATCCTTAGTGTTTTATTACATCATCTATAATAGTCTGCTGAAACCCAAGTTCAGACGAAATAGTGCACTTATATTGCAGTTGCTGCGCCATTTAAAAAGTTTTAATGGAGACATTATAGCAAAGGGAAAAAGTGAATGAAAAGAAATTTGGATAAAACGACAAAATACTCTGAGGAGAGACAACACCTAGAAAGTAAGATGAGGTGAAATGTAACATCTCTTTAAATGTTGATGTCAAATTGATAGTTTGAAGAGAAGAAACACGCGTTTTGAAGCGCTAGGGCATCATAGTATACCAAAACATCTTTTAATATTGTGAAGTGGTCTCTCTTCGTTTGCCACTGAATAATCATTAAGGAACCGTATCGCTGGAGAATAATATTGAGAACATGAGGTGAGTCACGAGTTTTGTATTCTTAGATTCAGGCCTTGTTTTTCAACCTTCACCGCATTCCCAAAATATTCCTATCGTCTGCGCCTTACATGATTTTGTACCTTTTTTTTTCTTCGTACCTAAGCTGAAAATAGCCTTGAGAGGCTATTTCAGCGTAACCTTAACTAGCCCTTCGTCGCAAGCGACGGGTTCGACAAGTACGATGACCGGTGCTTGAGGTACCTAAAAGCATCGTTATTGGATCGGGAGGATCCGAAATGATGTGTTTTGGGCGACGTCGACTTCTGTCCGCAGGATCGGGAATGTAGTTACCAGCGGCCACGATGAGAGGGTTTTCATGTCGTGCCGCTTTGTCGAAGTGATTTTGTACCATTTTCTAACCACACATCCGGTGTAGTAATTTACGTGCCACAGCAACACTAATCGATAGATTATTTTGTTTTGAAAGTACTAGTGCGGTTGCCCTTATTATCGGTTCTATCAAAAGGGATTTACAAAAAAAAGTTACGATTTTAATTAGGCCAATTTAACAAGCGAATTTAAATATATTTAAAGTCACTTTAGTTTATTGTATTCATTGTTATTCAGTGTCATCGCTTTTCAAGGTAAAATGTCATCAATGGCCTAAAGAAGGTGGAGCCGTTACCTTTAAATTTTTTACCTGTTGCATGGTGTACCTCTTTAATAGTTCTATCAATGTCATCCGTTCATTATTTTAATTTTTAATTTTTCTACAACTAACTAAAATATCTGTCTATGAAAACATGTTCGAATTGTTATGCATTCATCATTAATCTATACATATAAATAAAATGTGTCTGTTGATAATATTGAAATAACCGCTTCTTACTACATGCACATGAATATATATATATGGCACACACACCAAAATAACATTTTTTACAATTTTTGTCTGTCTGTCTGTTTGCTCCGGCTAATCTCTTGAACGGCCAGACCGATTTTGGCGGGACTTTCACTGATAGGTAGCTGATGATATAAGGAGTACTTTTTTTAGACTAGCTTCGCCTCGCGGCGTCACCCGCTGTTATTGTCGTACCGCGCGCAACAGGGCGGGACTCGCCTATCAATAATAAAATTTTATGTTTCCGAAGCGAAGCGAGGGCGCGGCAGGTCGCTATAAGTCTTAAAATTGTTCAAGTCAATAGCTCAAGTGTGAAATTTGAAAAATGCTATATTGTTACCTATATATTAATTATGGAGGGTAGAGGTAAGGAGAACCGTCTCATATGGGAGAAGCTTGAAAAAGTGTCCTACTTTCAGCACTAAATAACAGTTCATAAATCCTCCAGAATGGCGCTAGCACAGGCTCAGGGTATGATGTGAATTGAGCAGTTGTCAACTGATTGAAGTATGCTGAGTTAGGAAATTTAATATATTTAATGACTAGAGTAGTTAGTGATATAAGACCTCACATGTTTACGTAGTCCAAACTCCTAATTTCGTCAATATAACCTAAAATTATTGCTGTGGTAAAACGTGGAGACATCGATTGCATTTTCTTATCAGCATTAAATAAAATATTTTTTTGTGAATTTGTAGTGCTTACAGTTCTTTCATCCTTTTTTATTCCTCTATCTTATTCTAATAACGTTCAGCGCCTTTTTTTAAATTTAGCCGGTTGCTGCTGTAGCGCCACCCTTATTTAGCAGATTTTAACGAACACTTTTTACATACAGAGACGGTCCTCCTTACCTCTACCCTCCATAATATTAATATTTTAACAACATTGATATTTAAATATATTTTAAAAGGGGTTTTATGACCTGGTAACTAAGACCTTTAAATCAAATCAAATAAAAAAAAATTATTCAACATAAATGTAAGTATGTACATACTTGTTGGAGCCCATAGACATCCACAACGCAAATGCGCCACAAATGAGATAATATAAGTTCTAAGGTCTCAAGTATAGTTACAACGGCTGCCCCACCCTTCAAACCGAAACGCATTACTGCTTCACGGCAGAAATAGGCAGGGTGGCGGAACCCACCCGCGCGGACTCACAAGAGGTCCTACCATCAGTAATTACACAAATTATAATTTTGCGGGTTTCAATTTTATTACACGATGTTATTCCTTCACCGTGAAAGTCAATCGTGAACATTTGCTGAGTACCGGTAAAATGGGGCGATTAGGGACAAATTCCAACTCTATGACCAATTTTAAGGTAGTTGTTGATGTATATAATGCTATATCAGGATCAAAATGATTAAGTCTTGGGGGCATCTTTGTTTTCCAATTTAAAACTATGCAACTAGCATTCCAGTTTAAGCAAAAAAAGCAAAAATAGGTGTAATCCCTATTTACCCGGAAATTGCGGTTAATTGGGACGAAATGAGAAATTTGCTAGGGTTGAGAAATTTGCTACTTGGTTTTAATTTATTTATTTATTTATTTATTTGCACCAACAAAGTGATCATCAATAAAAAACATTGAAAAACTGACACTCTGAACAAATATCAAATATTTTATTATGTATTACTTAGACATTTTTGTCCACCTTGAGATTTCAATGTTCTTATTACATGTCTGTGCAAAATTGACTTACTTATATTAAATTGCTTAGCTATTTCAACTAAAGACTTATTCCCAATTAGGCAATTTCTCAATTGCTGTTTTTAATATTAAGGGATAATATCTCTTAAAAGGCTTTGCACTCTTTGATACGTACACGCGAGGCGTATCTAAAAATAGAAAACAATAGGTAACTGATAATAATAATACCAAACAATAAAATAACACATTGATAATTTTGAATAAAAGTTCTAGACAAAAACATCATGAATAAACCAGATTTTTACCAACAAATTTAACAAATATTGTTATAACTACATAGACAACCCTAGAAACTTGTACCTATTTATACTTAGGTCGTTTCCATTTCACGTATTCTCATACCAATTGACCCCTTCTTCGTTGTTATTTGTACCTGAGACGTCCCCAATACGTCCCCAAAACAACAGATTTTTACATGTATTTTTATTTTATCAAATACATTAAAACCAATAACAACTGAGACTTACCTTTAATATTATACATGATGGTTCAAACACTAAATAACGTTTATAAATCACAGTCGTCTTCTATTATTATCAAATAAATAAAAGAGAGCAAAGTTTCTAGCACTAAAATAATTACCACCACAGAAAGTTAATTTGAAACGCGATTTTTTATAAGTTAGCAGCTATTATCATGCATATTCAGAGTTGTTTTGTAAACTTTTAACATTCTACTATTAAACTACAAAAAATGGAAGATTTTGCAACGAATTTATAACTAATATTGAGTGTCGAAAGATTTTCCCGGTTTTTTCCCGATTCGCCTCTCAATCCCTAATCGCCCCATTTTACGGTACGTATTTCATTAGAAAAATTGGTACCCGCCTGAGATTCGAACACCGGTGCATCGCTCAACACGAATGCACCGGACGTCTTATCCGTTAGGCCACGACGACGATTTGGTTCATATAGAGAGTAAATAAAAAATTAAGCTAAAGTATCTGTTTTAATGCCGTTTTTTAACATTTCATAACGGTGAAATAAACGACGAGCTAATCATCAACTAAACATGAAAATACGACGAATAGTCTCAAACGGCATCACGTTTTTAGATTGACGTGGAAAGTCTTGAGAAATATTAAATATTAGTTGATTGATTTAAATCATTATGTTTTCAGAATGGCGGTCATTGTATGATTTAATTAATTATGATTCCTTGTCTTGATGTTGAACTTCGAATGACTCAACTCCAGATTGTAGTAGGTATATTTGTGAAAGATCTTTGATATTGTTTTTGTCTCTGCAAATATTTGTAGTAGGCACAGTACAACAATTCTTTTCCGTTGAATCTTTGTTTTTTTGTGCATATGGCTCAATGTTTATAATAAAAATGAAAGAGGACCGAAATCTAATATTTTAAATATTATTATGTAAAATATTATTGCAACCTCTATATTTCTCAAGTTGAAAAGTTTTCCAGATTTATTGCGTGATTTTAGCACAATGATAGATGTTTCCATATAAATATACGATATATGCCTATATGCCTAAGGGAAAAATACTCTTTTGTCATTCATGGAATAAAGTCGCTCTAGGGGAAGCTTTAGTGAGGTTCGCAGTTTGAATGTGCACCCTGAGGCGAAACGATGCAAGGCTTGCGTTTATGCAATTATTTGTTGCTATGTATACTAGTTGAATTGTGCAAAATAATGAACTGTAAAAATGATTTTTTAGCGAAAAAAAATGTTTTTATTATTATTGAACCGTTAGTTAATGGAATGTATTAACGCTTGGATGTTAATGTATGATAGAATGTCATTTTTGCAACTTCTTTTATTTTGTAGAAGAGAATATAGAATATCATAGTATTTTGAAAGTGGTTCATACTATTATTTTTATTGTTTATATGTGTAAACGAGCTCACGGCCAAGTGGACCGAGCCCATCGACAATAAAGTGAATACCGGATGGCGGCGCATAGTTATAAGAGGCCGAAGTCTCGAAATGAATTGTATTACGAAAATGCATTACTGCTTCGCGGTAGAAATAGGCAGGATTGCAGTAACCACTCGAGCGGACCTAAAATACGTCTTAGCGCCAGTAACTTGTTTTTTAAACTTCAACTAGCTATCCAATTATAAATTACTAGCTGTACCTGTCCGCTTCGCGGGGTATTTCAAATTAACATTATTATTTCTCACCCCCACAAAAATTCTCATAATTAACGCCCCCGCAACTGGTGTAGGAAGTCCTACACTCATATAAACATTAAGTACATGTATTCTCTACATGGATACCAAGTTTCAAGTCAATCGGATGCATGGTTCAGTAGTTATAACGGAACATCCATAAAAACCACTATAGACTTATATATTAGTATAGATAAGAGCAAAGTTTCCAATTTAAAAAAAAAACACTATTTTATAACTTCGTTCGTAATATAATATATAGAATATGTAATAATAAATTATACGTAGAAATATTTGTAGTGTCTATTAAATATCAATATTAGCCAAGATTAGATGTTCCAGATTCAGGCGCGTCGTAACACGAGTGCGCTTGTTCGTCGGAGGGGATAATTCGAAACCTGTCAGCTTTGATGTTCAGCGGCCTTGGACTGGCACCAACGAAGCGTGAGCCTATAACCTAGTCGAAGAACTTGACCTTTATACGATCCACACGATGGATTAAAATGTGAAAACGTTCATCTCATAGCTTCTACGGCAACTTTACGTTGAAATCTGTCTAAATAAGTATTTGTATACGGTGTTAAATATAAGTTTGGTTTAAAAAAATAACATATTACTTACTACTTCGCAACAGAAAAGAAAATAGTGGTACCCATCCAAACTGATAACATCTCCAGTCATCTACCACCGACTATCTGAAGAGTTAGGTAGGAGATAAAGGCGAGTAATACGGATAGGTTATGCGGAGCTGGGTAATAATCGCAGTAATTCAAGCAGGTAGCTATAGCTATAATAGAATAGAAGCAATTCGGCATAAAACTAAATGGCGTTAAAGACGTCTTTAAAATATGCTTGCAAAAGCTCAACCGGACCGGACCATTAGTATACCGAGCAAAGACTCGGTGGAGGACCTTTCCTTCGAAGTCGTCAGAGTCGTCACTATTGTCACATTAGCCAAACATGCTTCTACAACTATACTATTACTACCAACATGATATTATGAACATTTTAAGTGTCATTTAAGCAACGGACATGTTCATAGAAAACAAAGAGCTCTGTACCACCATAAATAGAGGTTTTTGTGCTACCGAAATACCTATAGTGCTTTTGAGTCTTTGTTCTTATGTAGGGTGTGAATATTTAATGCTCTATGCAACCTTGATACGTTATGTGATTCTCCATTCCGATATTTCTATTGTACATAATTTTTGATGCCCTCGAAAATTGAGTGTTCGCGTGCTGGTAACACCCCAACTGACCTTCCGAGTACAATGTCAATGTTATCGTATGTGATGTGAGGTGATGATTACAAGTGCTTATCTAATTTCATAGAAATGAAAGTTCAAATAGTTTCTGACATAAATGTATTGAATTACTTCCTGAGACTAAATATACATCGTTTTAGTTCCAAGCTTCCGGGTGTAGGGTCGTTCAGCGTGTGTGGTCCCGTATAGTCTTGGTCAGTTTTTAATGTGACAAGTAAATTGAAAGTATAGAGCTACAAACGAATAGTAATATAAAAAGAAACGTACCATTATAGGGACGGGAACCATTCAATGATAATTACTTTTTTCAAAAGTTTTGTAATCTTAAATAATATAATATATCTCTCGACATCTAAAGCTCGGTGAGATATCTACTTCAACATTTCAATCGAACGATTCAAATTATAAAATAGTTTGATGAAAGATTTACCGAGAAGGAACTGATATTCAGTTATTTATGATGGCTTAACATTATGGGACAGTTATGGTACATATATACCTAACCATTTTGGTTGCAATGCCTGGTAGATTTACAGAGCCCCATATTTAGTTATATTTATATTTAATTATATGGTGTGAAATTATTAGTATTGAGTGACACATTGTTCCTACGTGGTGAAAATTGCCGGGAATATTGTCAAAACTGTTATAAATGTACTCTAATTTATCAGCGTCGTTGGCAAGAAACGTGTAAATAGATAATAATTTCTAAGTATATTATGTTATTTACCCGAAACAATAAAATGAGAGCCTTCAGTTATGTAGTTTTATGCTTGTCTAGGATACACAAGCGAAAACTTTGATTTATAGTGTTACGCGCTGGTGTTCGGGATAAATAAAATTCTAGCAAATTACAAGCTAACACTGTATTCAACATTTAGAACACTTAAAACACTTAAAATTCTCAATTTACTTCTTCCGCTTCGCTTCAGGTGATCCGTTCGCTGTTTCACTTCGAATAGTTCCGATTACTAACTGACTGCGTGCCATCTCTGCAATGCTTTTATAGTCGAGACGAAATCCCTAGAATCGTCAAGAATATTCCATACATACCTAGTATTGTGTTTCCGCTATCTGACAATAGATGGCGTTGTACTTCTCGAGCGTTCTAGGTGCTATTAGGTCCTTCGATATTCGTTCGACTATTCGGCGATAGATGACGTTGCCTTACCGGCGTAACAATACGTTTCGTTCCATACTGATAATCTAAAGAAAATAATCAATGTGTTTGTGATTGTGTGAAAAACATTGTGTAATAAAAATCAAACCCGCAAAATTATAATTTGCATAATTACTGATGGTAGGACCTCTTCTGTGTTCGCACGGGTAGGTACCACAACCCCGTCTATTTCTGCCGTGAAGCGTGTTTCGGTTTGAATGGTCGAGAAGCCGTTGTACTGTGAAAACGGATACCTTAGAACTGATCTCATGGTGGATGGTGGTATCTAGTTTGAAGATATCTATAGGCTCAAGTAACCACCTAAGCACCAGTAAGCCGTGAGCTCGTCCGCCCATCTAAGCAATAAAAAAAACCATACATGTCTTCACCCAATACATCAAATTTCTACTCGATGATATGCAGGCAAAGTAAATTGTTCATTAGAAACAAGGTGACACTCTACAAAACTTGCATACGCCCCGTCATGACCTATGCAAGTGTAGTGTTTGCTCACGCGGCCCGCAGTAACTTAAAATCATTCCAAATCATTCAATCCCGTTTTTGCTGGATAGCCGTCGGAGCTCCGTTGTTCGTCAGGAACGTCGACCTCCACGACGATCTGGACTTAGAGTCCATAAGTAAGTACCTGCAGTCGGCGTCGATGCGCCACTTCGACAAAGCGGCACGACACGAGAACCCTCTCATCGTGGCCGCCGGTAACTACATTCCCGATCCTGCAGACAGAATGGAAAGCAGTCGACGTCGCCCCAAATACGTCATATCGGATCCTCCCGATCCACTAATGGTGCTTCTAGGTACCTCAAGCACCGGTCATCGTTCTCGTCGAACCCGTCGCTTGCGACGAAGGGCTCCACGAGCAAATTAACCCTCAGACACAGCCCAACGAGTTTCTCGCCGGATCTTATCAGTGGGTCGCGTTTCCGATACAGTGGTAGATTCTGCGAAGCGCGGTTCTTGCTAGGGTTCGTGTTAGTAACGTCGTCAGTTTGAGCCCCGTGAGCTCACCTACTAGCTAAGGGTACGCTGATATAGCCTCTCAAGGCTCCCAGCTTAGGTAGGAAAAAAAAAACAATAATGTTAAGTCTGAGTGTTACGTAATATTTTGTATGAACAACTTTATCTTGTACTCGGAACCTAGAGGGGTGAGTACCTATTACTTACATTTACCTTCTTTTTTTAAATAAAATGAGCGAGCATTTCACCGCAGCTTCGGCCAGCAATAATAAACAAGAAATAAGTACATATCAAATGAGGATACAAGTGTAAATAAAAAGAAAAGTCCTTAATCATACGTTCGATTAAGTTTGCAAATAAACTGAAGAATCTTTCTGACATTTAGCAATAAAGTATGTTTAAACTTATTTGTTTTTTTCTAGCGTTAGTATGGCGAGTTGGACGTAGGCAGCAAAATAAGGCTAAATAAAATAAAAACTATAATTTTTTTTTCTGTTTTTAACAATCCACATAAGCGGACGGATATATGTAAGTGTAATCTTCGCTAAAAAATAAAGTTTTTTTTATTTTTTATTATTTTATTGCCTGGATGGGTGGATAAGCTCACAGCCCACCTGGTGTTAAGTGGTTACTGGAGCCCATAGACATCTTCAACATAAATGCGCCACCCACCTTGAGATATAAGTTCTAAGGTCTCAGTATGGTTACAACGGCTGCCCCACCCTTAAAACCGAAACGCATTACTGCTTCACGGCAGAAATAGGCAAGGTGGTGGTACCTACACGCGCGGACTCACAAGAGGTCCTACCACCAGTATAAACCAGTTTTGAAAAAGATTTGCCATTTTAAATCAATGCATGAATTTCAGCGTCAGACTGTCACGTCAAGGACCGGTTAATGACCAAATACAACTTTACAAAGAAGACTCTTAATAACTATTAAACAAGACGCCGGTCTTACTGGATGCAGAGAATAACTAAAACATGAACTGAAATGTTTCCATTGACTCAGGATGTCTTTGGTAGCATTTAATGGATTGTTAACACGATACACTTTGATACAGCGAACAGAATACAACTAGATAGAAAACATTGTTGCTTTAATAAAAAATGTTAGAAAATGGTATTTATTAATGTCGTGTGTTGTATCAGCTTAGACTTGCTCCACCTTCTTCCTGAGGGCGTCGTAAAAAGCGAGTAAGGGTGATTCAGCAGATTGCGATCGGAAATTAACATACCTATACTAGTGCTAAGACGTATTGCAAGTTCGGTATCTTCTACTATCCTGCTAATTTCAGCCGCGAAGCAGCCATACGTTTCTGTTTCAAGAGGGGGAACAGCAGTTATTCTTGGAGTATGATACTTCGATCTCATTTATGTCTTTTTCCATCATCTTGAGTACTTGCGGGGAGGTGCTGCGAGCACGTTTGTAGTGCTTGTTAGCTTGTCGGTACAGCCTTTATACGGTGTGCTTAAACTAATCAATACACCGGCGCGGTGAAATTAAAAAAAAGTCTACACCTTTCAGGTCAGCCTACTAATGAGCGTCATTTTTTCGATCTTCATTAGATCGTATGAATGTCTAAAGAGATTGCATGTTTTTTTTCCAAAAATGTTTTTTTTTGTTTGTTGTATCTGTGTGCTAGGGCATATTTTGATAAAACTGTATTGAATATTTTTAGCTTCTCTTGAATACATATTAAATATTAAAAACTAACTCTGTGTTTTGATAGGTTTTGTATTTACTATCCTAGCTTTTACTTAGACCGCGTGTTAATAAAATTTATCCTCCTTTGAAAAATAAAAGTACTCTAAAAGCTTTCAGCAGCGATTGTCCTATTTGTAATAAAATTATTAAAACTAAGAAGCATTTTTATTCATTCTTGCATATACATACGAGTTCACGGCTCACCTGGTGTTAAATGCTTACCGGAGTCCATAAATATTACATTATTACAAAGATATTACACCACCCATTATGAGATGTGAGGTGTATATCTCAAGTGCTTATAATGGCCTTTAAAAGATTTTTCTTAGTTCAAACCTCAACGCATTACTGTTAGAAAGAGGCATTACTGTTATAAAAAGGCAAGGCTACCAACCTGGTCACACGAAGTCGTGCCCTCGATATTAAATGATATTTTTTGCGGATTAGATTTTATTACACGATGTTATTCCTTCATTGTGGAAATCGCTCGTGAACCTGTGCTAGCTGTGTATTTATTTAAAACAATTGTTACGAGTGTGCTTAGTGCGAGTTTTTTAACGTTCTGGATAGCGTAAAAGTTAACTCCAATTTGTATGGAGCTGGAACGTTTGCCTCCAGGGGTGCTGTTCCAATTGTATATAAATTTGAGTTAACTTCTACGTAATCGAGAACGTTAAAAAACTCGCACTAAGCACACTGACTACGGTATGTGAATCCCGGCATAGTCGCATCGCTCGATACACTGAGCGTTTTATTCTTTCGGCACCGAAAACTTCAAATACATCTTTCTAAAAGTTCTATGTTTGGAGGTTTGCTCTATTTTCAAACATCTCGCTGTCTGTATAGGTAGGTTTTTAATTTTTTTTTATTGCTTAGATGGGTGGACGAGCTCACACCTGATGTTAAGTGGTTACTGGAGCCCATAGACATCTACAATGTAAATGCGCCACCCACCTTGAGATATAAGTTCTAAGGTCTCAAGTATAGTTACAACGGCTGCCCCACCCTTCAAACCGAAACGCATTACTGCTTCACGGCAGAAATAGGCAGGGTGGTGGTACTCACCCGCGCGGACTCACAAGAAGTCCTACCACCAGTAGGTATAAAATAAACATGATGGAAACACCTAACGGCGTTTAGAGTGTTAAGTGATTCGTTAATAATAAATCTATATATTAATATACGTGAAACAAAAACTTTGTACGACCCCTTTTTACGAAAATTGCGCGGACGGAGGACTATGAAATTTCCCACACTTATACAGAATATAGAGGAGTGCAGAAAACTATATTTTTTTAAATTTTGTATAAATATACATTAAATCAGTAAAAAACCATTACACAGACTACCGTATATTTGACACATGCACACGCATACATACTCCTTTGTTATTGTTAAAGTCTGTGGTCAAATTGAGAATAGATTAATATTGTTTCTTTTTAATAGGTATTATTTATCTATAGTTGTAGTCTTGGCGAAATTTGTGATTATAGAAGTATAGTCTAGAACCTTAATAATGCTCAAACTTAAAATTGAAATTCGAATTTCGACTACTGGGCGGCCACTAGTAATATTGAATACGCGTGGAGTATCATTGAGCGAGTGGAAATTAGAACCAGGTTCGACCGTAGGATGGTGAGACGGGATAGTTGGTGCGAGTTTTCCGTTTCCGGACAGGTTGATATCGCCTCATCCTGCTGAACTAGAAATGCACGTTAACTATTTGCGAAAGCTACAACACGGGTATAGTTCTGCGAAATTTTACTTCAATGTGAGAGAGAGTTACTATTGGTATTTTATTTATAACTTCTTATACTAGAAAGTATAAAGGCGGACTTAATGCCATAGGCATTCTCTAACAGTCTACCTTAGGGGAGTGCAGAGATGAAGCTTGGGAGGTGTAGTGTGAAGGTGATATTACTTAAACATATGTGTATATATAACATACATAATATTTATAGATACAAATACTCGTACTTAAATAAATACATATACATAAATATATACATATACATATCATAAATAAATACATATATAAACAAATATTATCAATTAGATGACTCTGCTAACTCTCTGAGAAACAGTTCTCGAACCTTCGTCTTAAACGCTTCACGAGTAGTGGCCGACCTTATTTTGAGTGGTATTTTATTGATTTTGAATACATGTATACGATAAAAATTCAGGATTCAGAGAGAGATTTCAAGGATGGTAAGCAGAACCATATCGCCTACCTGACGGCGAGTGAATGCATACCTTGGACATACAAGTAACAGAAGACGTCAGCAATGGGTACAGCTAAATAGGGTTAAACATGCATGAAGCAATAAAAAATATGATAATTGCTCAAATCGTTTATAGAGTTTTCATTGGTTCGTTCTAACAAATGTTATATACAACACGATAAAACGTACCTACATTAAATAAAGAACGCAGGGCACGAATTACATATAATGAGAAACTTTCCAGATGTTTCAATGAAGAGCATTAAGGGAATTATTGTTTAGATTTACGCGCCTACCTGGAGCCATTACGCATTCGAGTGGGTGCCTCGTCAATGTTGCAGGATAATCCGTGATGTCCCTTATATTCAGAGCCGAGATCGTATGAGATGTGACTCGAATAAGTCATACTCAAGGTGGTTGGTTATATACACCCGCTTGGCCTTCAAGCGCTAGCTACTGGAAACATCAATAT
Source organism: Bombyx mori (assembly GCF_030269925.1). NCBI lineage: Eukaryota > Metazoa > Arthropoda > Insecta > Lepidoptera > Bombycidae > Bombyx > Bombyx mori. The sequence continues at coordinate 7,051,132 of NC_085116.1, read as the reverse complement.
ATTGACTGATTCCGTTAACTTCGAATTGTTACAATAGGGCTTAACCTGTGAAGTTGCCGTTTTAATGCACTAGACATTTGAACGTAATTTATGTACGGCAGGCATTCAAATCTAAATTCAATTTACTATGAATAATATGTAATTATATATTTCAAATTCAGACATTTGGTTTTTGATTAGTGTTTTGTTTTCACTACATTTGTATCTTTTTCATCAATATGGACACGATAAAAATTGGTAAACTTTATTCCGAGTTAGAGACGAGTTCCGTCGCGGTAGAAGTGAGATACAAACGGCTCATAGCACTAATGACGTGTAGTGAATACTACAAACGAAAGCACGACTCGAAAAACACGAAATGTTATTGGTTTGAACGCGTCCGACATGGAAATTTCGATCTAAAAATGAACACGTGGTCGCTCGAAAACTAAACTCAACGACTGCGGAAATAGGTAAGACAGTGGTAACCATCCAAAATGGCCCATAATATGCTCTATCATTAGTAAATTCCGAATTTAGGAACTGCAATTATTCGCTGATATAATATCCCGAGAAGCCTATTCTCAGGTGAATCTCTTGGTGGCCTTTTACGATACACATTTAGACGGGATTTAGATTTAGACGGGAAGACATATCCAGCGAGCTTAGTGCGAGTGTTTTAACGTTCTCGATAACGTAAAACTTAACTCAAATTTTTATGCAGTTGTAACAGCACCCCTGGCCACAAACGTAATCAAACGTTCCAACTCCAAACAATGTCATTATTTCTAAATATTTATTTATTCCGTATCTAATACGCTATTCAAATTAAAACATTATTCTGTTGCGGCACAATAGATTTCACTTAGCGAAAGATTTTTGTGAGGCAATAAAATTTTACAGAATCTACAGTCAACGCGAGAATTGAATGATTTATATAATGACTTTAATACCACGTTAAGATTGATAAAAGTAAATATAAAGTAAGACTGTTCCGGATGAGTCAGTTAGCTCAAAGCTAAGAGCGATGTCATTACCAACTTGTGGACTCCATTCAAGAACCCAATTTCGTCTGTGGTTAAGAGGCTACATAGATTTAAAGGCCGCGAAGTAGGCGCGTAGCCACATATTTCAGCGTTTAGGAAAAGGGCTTCCTTGAAGACTATCGAGCGATGTAACTACATGTCTGAAGGCACTCACCATCCTGTCATCACCATCACTCACTGTCCTTGAGCAACTTCGCACAGAAACACGAGACTGTCGACGATTTGCTACCAGAAGGTTCTTGGTTACTTTGAACACATTGCTCGGCGGCCACCGGACAACCTTGAAAGATTGACTGTGGTGGGCAAGGTAGAAGGGAAAAGAATCGGCGGTCGGCCATCATACCGTTGGTCAGATCAGATAACAGAGAGTTCTGTTGCGACCGCCCTGAGAGAAGCCGAAAACCGAAGGAAATGGAAGCTGATGGTACAAAGAGCCACGAAGGACTTTCAGGGACACGACCTTCAGCAATGAAGTATGCGACTAAGAAGAAGGCTCACCATCGCTCATAGATGTCAGCATAGAGGTTATGTAGGTTACCGGAGCCCATCCAGCATTGTGACGTCTACTCATGGACATATATATCAGATATATATACATACATGCCAATGATGTTACAAATTTTGAGGTCGATGTTTCTATTGTATTGTAATAGCGGCTGGCTTAACCTCAAAGCCGTATCACGACTTTTTTTTAGGTAAATCAATCGGTACGTACGGTAAATCCTCTATGTGTTAAGCTTCTTACGCCAGATTCAAGGAGAGAAGCGTGCTTTCGCATTAGAATACAATTCCTTATTCCTGCCGCTTGAAAAAAATAATGATTTAGGCACATTTATTTTAAAATTGTACACTAAACATTTTTATAAGCTGCTAGGTTTAAGCACAATATCTACTTATGTATTACTTAGGTACATGTACTTAAAAATTTAATGTAGTTCATAACATAGGGGGCATCGTCCGATGTATGACGTGCGTTCTGGTTTATTTACGTTTCGATTTGACTGGTTACCGTCAAACAAGACATTAGAAGCAGCTTGTGGTACTTAGGCGTGATATATTGCACGATGCGAAACGCATATCGGGAGCATTAAGGCATTTATCGACTGCACTCCCGCTGCAACAATGGATATTGTAGGTTTCCACAACGTTTTACACCGTAAGCCTTTTTTACGGCAAGGTATTTAACGTCTATGTTTTTTTTTAACGTATGAAAGTAGGTTCGTTAAGTATACAGGGTGTCCCAGAAAAAAATGGATAATCCTGAAACACCTCATAGTAGAGCTATTGGGGACTCAAAAGAAAATAAAATATTTCTTAGGTAGTACCCAAATTAAAAAGAAAGAAAAGATACCAAATTTCATGATTCAAATTTAAGTTCAGATTAACTTTTAGAAAAAAATACACTAGCTACTCATAAGATTTCCTGCATATTCTTCAGTATAGTCCGTGTAGAACCACCAACAAAAAGTAACACCAAAAGCCTATGGATTTCATTTATTTGTAGCTGTTGTAAATTCCAGAAACAGTAGTATGGAAAATATAAACTTTTTTTTTTAAATACGTAATTTGGGTACTACTTGAGATTTTTTTTTTATTTTTTTTTTGTTTATCCCAATAGCTCTACTATGAGGTGTTACAAGATTATCCATTCTTTCTGGGACACCCTGTATATGTATATCAGTCTCTAGTTCCCACAGTGCAGGGTATCCTATTTGGGGACCAGATGACCGCGTCGACTTGTTCCCGGCTATTCTGGTTATTATTGTGATCTTTTACTGACTCGGTGGTGCAGTGATTAGCACACATGACTGTTGCGCCGAGGGTCGTGGGTTCGATTCCCACATCGGGCAAACATTGTGTGATGAACCGGTTTGTTTGCTCTTTGTCTGGGTTTTTATTATATATGTTTGTACATATTTATATTGTATATAAGTATGTTTGTCAATCTCTAGTATCCGTAACACCGGGAATCTTTAAATGGAGCCGGATGACCGTACGTAATTTATTCCCGGTAATTTGTTATTTATATATTATAGTATTTTATTCTCTTGATACTGGTCAGGAAATCAGAAAGAAGTTATAAAATTACCGTATTGTCATCGGTCCTTGATGCATGCCCAATTTTTCAAGTTAATTGGACGCCTTGAAATCGGTGAAAATGATGTTTTTTTTTATTTGAAGGATTACTGGTGGCCCGGAGGCCTTTCCAGCTTCACTAGGACAGGAGGGCGAACACGAGTTCAGCCAGGAGGGTTCAAATTGACGTTCAAAGATGCCGTTGTATACAAAGGAACAAACGTGCATACATACCAAGCTAATAAAAGCGAATAAATTGTGATTGTTTTCAGTTTTATTCGATCAGGCACGTCCCTGATTCTGGCAAGAAAATAATTTCGAATGCAATATAAGCTTATTACCTTTTCACGTAATACCTACAATCAAAATATCTAAAATAACTTGAAACATTTATTTATTGAAAACTTAATTTCATTTTAAAGTAGGTTAAGTTAAGATATTTTATATCATAGCCGTTTTTGGATAATCTGAATGGTGCCATTCTGAATGGTGCAATTAGTCTCTGAAAAGAATAAGACCGAAGAAGTTTAAATACCAATGACCTGGATCATGCTTTAGTGCTTTAGTGGTAGAATTTATAGTTGGGAAATTTCCATAAAAAGAAGTTTATCGGAAGTGAATCGGAAAGCTTAATATAAAGCTTTCTGATTTGACGATCAAAGAGAAAATGATGTAAAATCACTTCATGATTATTATATAATATGGATTGTCAGTATAATGTGGATTTTTGATGTTTCAGTATTAGGTATTCCCGATATTTTTGAAGACATGGTTGCTAGGTGCAACCTATGCAAATGTTAGACATTTTTGACAATTGAGTTTGATCATACTGAAGTTAAAGTATTAAATAAATCGACTTCCTGGATATATTCGATTTGTTAAGCTGAATCTTTGCTCTGCGTCGAAGTACAGTAACTAGTCAAATAAAAAATATAGATGGAAATCCACAATATGTAGATATTATATTTGGCGATTTTTCTGTTCTAAAATTTCTATGACTATCTTTATACTGCAGATTTTCCGGAATGTAATAGAGAAAAATATTAAGTTCTATAATCATTGACCACTTAAAAATTAAAACTTAAGTGTTTATTCTTCCTTAAATATTTACGTTTGTTTACCTGTATTTATATCGCCTGAACCTACCCGCATAATATTCTTATTTATTAAATTTAATTAGTATAATATTTTTTACTAAGAAAAATGAGTAAAAGGAAATGGCATTAACTCTTAAAAATAGTGTTAGTATTCAATTACTTTAATTACAAATCCATTCATACTTTTATTTTACTTCATTGAAAATTCTTATTCCCCGTACCGCGCGCCGCACTACCACCCCGCCTTCCATACCCAACTAAATGAACGGCGCGCGCCCGCTTCACTCATCCAGTCATCGAGCGGCAGTTGTGGGAGATGCTATTCGACATTTAAGCGATTTTAATGAGATAAAACGGACATGCGCGCATAACTTCTCAATTAGTGACTAAAAACAAACTATACTACTGGATTTCAGTGTCCGAACATATTCTGAGTGTAGTGTAAACATAAATATTAGGTAATATTTGTTCTTGTGCAGTGTTTATGTTCGTTACGCGGCGCCCGATCCGTCCGGCGTGCTGGAGGGACGTCGCCCTCGAGGATTCTTACTAGAGGTAAGTTGAAGACCGAATATTTTTGTTGGCGTCCGTTCTATGTTACAAACTTGCCTTATCGAATGTGAATTACCTACTAGCCGCCGAAAACCGGTTCTTTGCTAGTAGATGATACTACAACAAGCTCACGTAGAAAATTGTAAACCATAAACCTTTGTTGTTAAAAACTTTTTTAAGAAGTTAATCAGCAAAAAGTATTTTCAATATTATCATTGTGGAATAATCCGATGTGTTAAAGATTTCATGTTGTTTCAAATTGTGGTTACAGTGCTAGTAATCCTATAGGGAAATACTATTTAATAACAGCTATATGTACCTATTGCATGCATCTATTAGGGTAATGGAGATTACATTGTGTACCTTCAAAATTTATTTTAAGCTATAATATTTCACCACTTCATAGAATTGTCTACTCTCTATCTGTTTCCACTACGCGGCTTCAAATCTAGTATGTTGTATTTCAATATTATACGTAATCTGATTCATAAAAGGACATTGTAACTTAATACATTGTAATTTAATTAGAGTAAATCATAACATAGATAAATATTATATTAATTACGTAATTAGCATTTCCAATTTCATTGTTCAATGGTTGCCAATTTGTTATCAAGATTTTATCAGAAATAATGATGTACAATACAAACGACTAAAATAATGATTTATGATTGGTAGTAATAAAATAGAATTTTTAATTACCTAAGGGTATATAATAGTTAATATTATCATAGAGTTATTGGAAAAAAAATTGACAAAATACATACATTCCTTGTAATATGGAGTATAAATACTAATACTAAGGACAGGTAATGAAGTTGAAATTTAGTTGCTTCACTGCATTCATGCTGAGAAAATTCTCGAATATTTAGTAACGTCCTTGAACTGTAATTTAAAAAAAGTCTTAAAAAGATTAGGCCTTGTTAATCTTACTAAATTGTTGGATATTAGTGTATTACGAAAGACTAGAGATGAAAAGTAATCTGTTCAAGTAAGCGACTCGGGCGTAACCTAGTTTCGTGGGTCACGCCTGCACAGCTCACCTCACTGATCTGCTGCTCACCCGGTGAAATGCTCACTCGCTTGACCACACTATAATCCAGATTTTCTTGTTACACTCTGCAAACAGGTTGAAGTGTTTACAATTCAATGATATGCTCTAGAAAACTCTTGGCAAACTTGAACTTTATCACGAGTACTTAATCTACAAATATTAAAAGTAAAAAACCATAATGCGTATTTGTTACGGCTACATTGTACAAAACGTGTTAAAGGTATATTTAATGAGAAATAAAAGTCTTCTTTGCCGAGCATTCGTTGTCCTAAGGATTCTTCAAGATTTCAGATTTCAAATTGACAATAGTAGTTATCTAATAAGGACCTATTAATTACAGACTTTTAAAACACCAATAAAAAACGTCATTATCTACAATCAAACGAAACCTGTTCTAATAGCCAATATCCATTTCTAAAGTAATAGTGCTACGGCGCGGCGCGTCCCTTTCAGTCGCTGTGAGGCGTTTTTGAGGCACTTTTATTGCTGCACCGGCTTGGTTGCATCCGCTCATAAAATTTAAGTGTTTGCTTTGGTTCGAAAACTTCCAATTCTGATTTCCTATCAACCTTTTTCAATACGAAACTTATGATTTTTAAATACCGAATATTAGCTGTTAATGAACTTGTTGTAAATTAGGTATTGAATTGAAGAGGGAACAAATTGATTTTCTCTATAAAAACGTTGGCCTAGTGCCAAGTAGGCTTTTGTGGTCGGGATGAATTTCGGATAAAGTAAAAGTATATTGTAAATTTTGTAAATGATTTGCTTGCCTGCTTTAATCACAAACCGCTTAACACAGAATAGGCCGAGAGATCCGAAGGAAAGCTTTTCATCGGAAAACCTATTGTCCAAATCGTTGGACATGATATAAAAATAAATATTGACCGTTCTAAAATTACATAAAAAAATTACACAGGTGATACTAAAAAACACAATTCATAATGTAACAAATGAATAGAAATTGTAAAACCTATTTATTATGTTTTTTATTGCTTATATGGGTGGACGAGCTCACAGCCCACCTGGTGTTAAGTGGTTACTGGAGCCCATAGACATCTACGAAGTAAATGCGCCAACCACCTTGAGATATCAGTACTAAGGTCTCAGTATAGTTACAACGGCTGCCCCGCCCTTCAAACCGAAAGGCATTACTGCTTCACGGCAAAAATAGGCAGGGTTGTGGTACCTACTCGTGCGGACTCACAAAAGGTCCAACCGCCAGTAAATTTAGAATCATTAAGTCAGTTGGAATCATCATGTTAAGTTATTAATGATTAATGTACAGATTGACCTTCTCCATTTATCGCCTTGAAAGTCGAAACTTTACATCAAACAACATATCTGAAGTCATATAAACACGACTGGTTTCTAAAGACTTGTGATGTATCTAACTTCCTGTTTTGTTGTGTCGTACATTTTTAACTCGCAGCGTGTCGTGTGTATAAAATCATAAAAAACAGTTAGTTATCTGTCAGTTTTTAAACTATAAGAGCGAACATAACTTTTAAAAATATACGCCTCCGCGGATTGAGAACCTCATCTTTCTCTTTATGCCGGTTTATTCATAGTCGAATAGCGTTAAACAAAACACGAACTTACAAACGTTTTGTGTACACTTTAAACAGAAACACGTACATTATTTGAAGCAGATATAGGCTAGATGGTGGTAGCTAACTGTGCTTACAACACGCTTACACCAACCATAGTAAAATGTAACAGATTTAACATGTAAACCATAGCCGTTAAAACTAACTCGTTTTTGTGCTTCTCATGCTAAAAATAAATTGTATGTGTGTTTTCTTGTTTAAATGCCCATCCGAGCTTTGTAGCTTGTTCCTTCAAGTTATACAACGGTGTACTAACTAATAAATCGCGTTGGTCGTATGCGAGTTGTTTTTATTTGGTGAGATTGAGAGCTTAGTATGTTAGTTGATTTTAATAAGATAAGACACAAGTTCGAGGTCCCAACTGGTCTCTTGTTTGCAAACCGATCATTCCTAATCCTATAAATCGAAAGGCATGCATGCTTCGAGGTAATAATTAAAAATCAGCTGAACAGTAATGCTCCGAATCATTGTACGTGTATATCTGGCTGCAACAATTACTGCTTTAGGGTAGGATGGTATTTTCATCTATCTGCGATTTCAATGTGGTCTAAAAATTTTAATATTAATTTCGGTCTTATAATAACATTTTCTGGAATTTTAGGGCTTGGGCGAATAATTCGAACATTTCGACCATTGTGGTCTTTTGTGTTTATTCCCTTGGTCTCTCCACTTCTCACCGCCGCCGGCATAAACAATTAAAAAGCGTTCGAAGAAAACAGCCTTCAGACATGTTATTCTGGATATCTATTGCGAAAGATGTTAATTATTGTCCGTTCCAGGATCTCGCACTCATAAAGTATGTGATGAATAATTTCACTTGCCCCAAATGTAGAACCGGCTAGTTGTGTTAAATGCCGCCAAGTTAATTTTACGTAGGCACTCCCTAGTGCTGAAATGCCCTGTGGGGGCTTGAAGCAAATGTTTCAGTTGACTTTACAACGCTTTCCGGACTGATATGAGTTATATTCACTAAGAAACTCTCGTTTGTGCTAACCCCACGACACTCCATTTCATTATGGCTTTCTTTGTGGTTCCTTATCTACATTTGTAAATCTAACTATCATAATAGAAATAGAAAGAGAAAGAGATCAGTAAAGTAGACTTTGACATCATATGTAGTGAACATACGTACATAGTATGCTATCAGAAGTGTAAATAAATCAATTATTTTTTTGCCCTAGTGATGAACAAATCTTTTAGACTTTCTTTTTTGTATACTTATTTGTATTTATTTCTTTTATTGAAACTCTTCCAACGAATTGTTGTAAATGCTAGCAAAGTTACAAGTGTTTGTTGTAACAATTTCGAACTTTCCGCCTCCGAGACTTCAGAGATACATAAAAGTATGAGTAGTGTAAACGTGTACCTACTCCAACTTTTTTATTTATTTTGTTTAGCAAGGAGTATTTAATGTTTCAGCCAGAATCAACGAAGAATTTTAATTAATTGTTGTTATTATATTCTTTCGTCTGTCAAAACATTGTGAACACAATTGTCACGAAGCCATACACAATATTCATAAAATAAAATATTAAAAATTCTAAATGTTAATAGTGATACTCTGATGCGATTAGGAGATTCACAAAAAAAAATAGGTCTAGTTATTGTTGCATTTTCATAAAACTCACTCAATATTGAACGCGGTCGGAAACGGGGCTCAAACATTGTTGAATTATGGAATTGAAATAATTGCTAATGCTGTTTTAATGATTGTATCTTGCCTTCATCATCTTCATTCAGACTTTTGAAAAATGTAGCAGTTTTTATGCTAAATAAATATGCAGTTTTATCGGCTTTTTCATATCAACAGTGCAGCAAATTGACATTCCAAAGTCACAATAAATTTGTTTCCAAGCACAACATGAATTAGATAGGAGCCGGATGTCACATTATTGTTTAAGCAAATTATCGATAAACACTTTTAACTTTAAGCGGATGCCGAATATTCAATTCCATAGTGCATAATTCACTTCTAAGTGGATTGACATAATTGCGCCCTTGATCCGAATGTATTTAATGCATACATATATCGAAACATTGTTTTGTAATATAAATTAATATTGAAGTCGTCGTGGCCTAAAGGATAAGACGTCCGGTGCATTCGTATGTAGCGATGCACCGGTGTTCGAATTCCGCAGGCGGGTACCAATTTTTCTAATGAAATACTTACTTAACAAATGTTCACGATTGACTTCCACGGTCAAGGAATAACATCGTGTAATAAAAATCAAACCCGCAAAATTATAATTTGCGTAATTACTGGTGGTAGGACCTCTTGTGAGTCCGGGCGGGTGGGTACCACCGCCATGCCTATTTCTGCCGTGAAGCAGTAATGCGTTTCGGTTTGAAGGGTGGGGCAGTCGTTGTAACTATACTGAGACCTTAGAACTTATATCGCATTTACGTTGTAGATGTCTATGGGCTCCAGTAACCACTTAACATCGGACTGTGAGCTCGTCCAACCATCTAAGCAATAACAAAAAAAAAAACCATTTTGTATGAAAATAAAGGAATTTTATCATAATTTTTGTAATTTTTTCCCTAACCATTCCACTGAATAATAAAGTATTAATTAAATATGTAATCTGTTAGATTTGACATTGTATAATTCATAACGTCGGCATCATTCAGGTGCTTGCGGGATAGCGAAATGTTGCTCCACTTAATAATTTCGATGTTGTTTTCGCAAAAAGGTTTCTCTTTAATTTTATTTGCTGTTAAGTGTGAAATAAAATACACAATCCACCACAGGAAAAGTCTTTATTTACCGTAATGGGTGATGGCTTCGTTCCAAAAGATTTTCTTGCCTAAGTTTTATTTAAAAATACTAGCGACCCGCCCTCGCTTCGCTCCGGAAACATTAAATTTTATTATTGATAGCTGAGTCCCGCGATTTTACCCGCGGTTATTATCGTACCGCGGGTGAAACCGCGGGGCGAAGCTAGTCTAAAAAAAGTTACTCCTTATATCATCAGCTACCTATCAGTGAAAGTCTCGTCAAAATCGGTTTAGCCGTTCCAGAGATTAGCCGGAACAAACAGACAGACACACAGACAAAAATTGTAAAAAATGATATTTTGGTGTATGTACCGTATATATATTCATATGCATGTAGTTAAAAGAGGCTATTTCAATATTACAAACAGACACTCCAATTTTATTTATATGTATAGATTTAACGATCTATGGCTCTGCCATATTTTATTCAAAAGTCAATAAAATACCGTTTATTTTATTTTAGAATCATTAAAAGATGATTGTAGAAATTGGCAATTAATTCCATTGCTATTTAATAGTTTGAATTCTATACTCGACGTTGCAAGCATGGGCTACTTTTATCTGTTTTTTTTGTTTGTTAAATATGGTGTGGTAATTATTTCATAGTACACCGTGCACCAATAAAAAATATACAAAGGGAAATTTTAGGTCATATGTTTTTATTAAGAAGAGACAGTTATGCGAAATGCACTTAATGGACTATGATGGTTACTTGGTTTAGAACCTAGACCTATAAGACTTTAGCGTCGGAGTGATGAGTGATGCGACTATGCCGGTGTTTAAATCACAAGTTTTTTAATCAAATGTGATGTTCATGAATGACTATTATCATGAAAGGATATCGTCACCGTGGTAGTAATTTTGTGATAGTTATCAAATTGAAAAAAAAATGTGTGCCGTCACGGGACGCCTTGCAGATGTGGAACATCGACATTATTTTGTAAAAGTAATATGCAGAAAAGAACAGATTGTGATAGGAACTAAATATGTCATAATGATAAAATATAATATTACGAAAAAATAATTTGTTTTCAAGTAAAACACAGTTTATGTGTACTGTAGTAAACAAAAAACAACACTGTATACACTACGGAGTATAAACTATACGTATCCGAGCTCAGTGTAGCCAGAGAGATGGCTTAACGCCGGATCGAGTGGGAGAGAATCGCACAGTCGATTGCGCATGGCGACGCGTCGCCACACCGTACACACTACTGCATATAGACTGTATATATATACCATCATATAGCGTGGCCACGACATGCGTCCCCACGCAAGAAATCGGTTTTACGTGCGGCTATAGATGTTTCACATAAAAAAAAAACCTAACTTACGTAACTTAGTAACATTGCGTAACTACTGTACAATTGTGACATATTACAAATGTTAAGGTGGTTGGCGGTAACGATCTGGCGGTGATCTTCACGGGCTTCTGTATACATTTAGCACCAGGTATGCCATGACCGCAATAAAAAAACTCAAATCACTAAATACCGATATTGCCTATAATCCGTCCGTATATCCTACCCTAGCTGTTCTCCGTAATTCCTATATTTAGCACTGGTGGTAGCCGACGTTGTGTGTATTGAGTCCACATGAGTTGGTACCTACGTCCTACCTATTTATCTTATTGAACGATGTTCTCAATAATAACTTTGTATCTCGTAGCAAACATTTTTATTTTGTTTCTAATAAAAAACATCTATTATACATGTCTTATGTTTCGTCTCCTCAATGTAGTCATTGTTGGCAAAAACTTAGAAAATATTAGTCATTGACGATATTAGAAAAACGAAAATAATGAAATTCGTGATTAGGATCACAGCCAAATACAAGAACAATAAACTATGTTTCGTACGTAGAGTAATTAATTAATTAATTAATAGTGCTTATTTGGTAGTATAGTTTTAGTAGTATAGAATATATATTATAGAATAAATACTGTTTATTTGTAATAAATACTCGACTCGGAGGCGTTACCTACTGGGTAGACTGCTATTAGTTAACTTGTCACTGGTCTTTCTCCGTGTCCTTTCGATGAGATCCCTATAGTATGTATGGTATATTATAATAAGTTTAATACCAATCCTAAAATTTTCTTATATGTCTTTATGTGCTTAGATTGGTGGACGAGCTCCTAGCCCACCTGGTGTTAAGTGGTTACCAGACCCCATAGACGCCTACAACGTCAATGCCGCCACCTTCGAGATATGAGTTCTAAGGTCTCAGTTTTTACAGTACAACGGCTGCCCAATTCTTTAAACCGAAACGTATTACTGCTTCACGGCAGAAATAGATAGGTTGGTGGTACCTACTCGTGTGGACTTACAAGACGTCCTACCAGCAGTAAATATATTTTGAAAGGTTTCTGAAATACCATAAGATGAGTAGCTTCAACAAGTATTAGGTTATTTTATACATTTATCTATAAATAAAGAGGAGCGTTACCGAGTTTCACTAGCATACTTATAAAAAGCGAGAAAACGTGCGTCCGAAAATAACATTAAATAAAATTGATAATAAAGTGAATAACATCCACGTAATAACGTAAACTTTTTAAAATCAAATAGTATACGAATCTGACTTTTTACTTTCCTTCGTTTAAGGTTGAAAAGGACGCGAATCAACAATGGCTTGATTAAAAGCAGTTGACACTGCCTTTTTTTATTAAATGCTCTGTGATAACAAAAAGCGCCGACGTCCAATTTTCATATAATTGAAGTAAGCCTCGAAATTATTTCCATCTCAAGGCAATGCGAATCTGAACTCGAGCACAGGCGCTCCCTAATGTCAGGGTAGGTTGGAAAGATACATTTTTTTTTCTGGATTTATATTTAAATTATCATAACATTATACGGAATCAAAATAACTAAAACTTAATTTGAATTTAAAATAGTCTTAAAGAAAAACCGAGAGAATACAGGCTGCTTAAAATAAAACATTAAAATTTTCTTTAATTTTATTCTTTTCTATGAATTTTAATCGCGAAAGCTCATTGTAATTACTGAACCTTCTACTTTAACTTAAGATGCGCATTAGTCGAAATTTTGATTTATTTTATTTTTCCGGGTACAAGGTCATTACCTAATATAACCAATAAAAATGTATATGTTAAAAAAACAGACGCACTAAACTAGATATCAGCTAGAATAACTTTTATTAAAGAACAGTGCATTAATTTATTCAATTACATTGAATATCCAATTAAAGCTGGAGTGTATGATTAGTTTGTTGACAGGTAAGATAATAATTGTCAGCTTATCTCTATGGCACTTGTGACATGTTCGTCAATCAAGTACAACTTGTTTCTGTTTTGTGAATTAGATTATAATCTAATATGATTCTTTTAATCTCATGCAGTGATTTAATAACAAAAAAAAATAGTTATTCGTGTTTTTATTTTTTATATTACAGATTCGTGATTAAATTGAAATGTCATAAAGGATTATTCTTTTAATTTAGTAGTTATAAACATAAAATAACGATTCAAAATTTTGCATGCTGCATATGAATATATAGTGTCAATTTAGATTTCACTTGGAAATAATCTAGCGCAATTTATATGCATTTAATCTTAACGAAATTCGTTTAATTTTGACCGAGTAGTTATTTTTTTTACATGAATACTACTAATCAAATTTATTTAACGTAGGTAGAAAGATAATCACGATGTAGAACATTTTAAACATGTTTGACATTGCCTGCGTCATCAGGGGCATATGCCCTTGACAATGACGCCCTGGTGGCAGATATTTCCTAAAGATTTTGATTTTTGGCCAAAGAAAACACCTTTTTGCACTTTGTTTTATGGCAACGAAGAGAGAATCTAATGGATAGTTTTATTTAATTATTTGTGTTGGGCTGGAAATATCAACACGTATCACCTGACGTTAAGCGGCTGCTAACACATGTGGATACCTCTGTTCAATTAGAGATAGGACTGAAACTTAAGTTCTATTGGTATACAACAGCTACATCTTTGTAATTCATATTTTTAGTATTTTTTTCTACCTTCCTACTTTTACCCAACTAAATACAAATTTGTTTTTTTTAACACAAATAATAATAATAATTATACAACCTAACATTGTAAATACTATGCTTTAGATTTAATTTAATTTAACAGTAAATCAGATTTAGCACCTTAACGGATTTTAATTTTAAAGTACTGGCGTCTTCCTATATAGCGCATCCTTACTACAAACCTTGAAGCTTTGTGCTCTTCCACAGCGGACTTCGAGAGTTCATGTATCATATACCGTCGGGTTTTGTTTGCGTCGCCCTTATGATATCGAACTAGGGTTGAACAGAGTTATCAGTGGTAGACGCGACGGCTTAACCGTGCCTTCTTGCATTGACAGAAATGCAATGTATTTTTATATTTTTATAGGTCCGTTTAGACTGGCCGGTTTTTCAACATAGATCGCAAACGGTACTCCTTCATTGAATTATCCGAATAGTAGACGTATTTATTTTGAGAACTTGTTAGTTGTAAATTCAACAAAGAATGTAGGCGGAAAGCTTTTGCACGGCGCGAATAAGTAAATAATATTAAACGAGAGAACATATTACGATGTCGCGTGTATGTACCACTAGTATTTATTAATATTTCGAGGTGACTAGCTATTTTTATGTGGCCACCGCCCGACTGTTTGTGATGACAGATGTTTGACTGTGTATGCGTTGATTTAGTTTTTAGCATTAGGATGATAAAATATTCGAATTACGTCACAGTGTTCGTTCAATAAACCTTTTACGGTTCTATGTTTTATTTGTTTATATATTACTAGCGGCCCGCTCCGGCTCCGCTCGGATCTTTAACAAAGATTTCAGCGATATTTGACGTTGTTTTATTTTTAAAAATAAAAGAACACTTATTGCGGAATTAAAATAATAATGTGTTCTACAAAGTCGTAGTACATTATTTTATTCTATCATCAATCGTTTTCACAGGGCACGCGATGTAAAGAATGTTTTAGGTAATTTTTTTTAGTAAGGATCCCTATATTTTTTTTTAAAAAGTTACGTCATTATTATTGTCATATGCCTATGTCACTCGCCGGGAATAGTGTAGCTTCCAAACATTGAAAGAATTTTTCAAATCGGTTCTGTAGTTTCGGAGCCTATTCAGTACAAACAAACTAATAAATTTTTCCTCTTTATAATATAAGTATAGAAGTATAGATACTGATTTTAAGCGACTCGATGTTCTGTAATGATTTTTTCATTCAAGGTTTGAACACCATGAAATATGTCGCGCCATTTACGCTACACTGGAGTACTACAGCATTGTTCAACTACTATTTGAAGATCTATTGTTTGGTGTCGCGTGTGTGCAGTTGTTAGTTTCATCAGAACGAAGCTCAGTTCTGCGATCTAAAATTGAACAATGAGAAGTTTCACTTTGTTTTCGAAAGCATTTGAAACATATACGCGTGCTGATTTGTGACTTCCAGAAACGATTGTGTATGATTTGTATGTTCGTCTGTTCCCATATTGTTTAAATGCAATGTAACGAGTTAACGTCCGTCAAATCGCGGGGAACATTGTTAATGTTCCACCAAGCCAATCGTTCATTAACATATGAAGTAGCAATCGTTGCTGACTATGGAAATGTTGTGTTTACGGTCACAATGTCCACGGCTCGAAGCCTTACGTGTTCTAATATAATCATCAACGTATTCTTGTCGAAGTCTATTTAATATTCGAGTTTTACGGTCCCTTAGTTACAGAAGAATAAATTATCAACACCTAAGTTTTTACATCTCGTTTTTGAGAGCACTAAATCTAGCTTTGTTTTCATCTAAAATGAATATAAAAATCGCTTTTTACGCGCAATTAAAAAAAAAAACCTAACTAAAATAAATTCAAATTGTACTGAAATCAACTTTTGTTTATCTACACACGCTTCGAGTGGCTATTCTGGTTTCACCTTAACTGGTGGGCGAACTCACGGGGCTCAGTTTGAGAGAAGAAATCTACAGAAAAGTTATTGGTAGTACTTACAACTACTACAATTTTTTTCTCAGATCAAAACATTCTCTCGTCAACAACAGCAGTATTACGATTGAACAGATTAAGAGGGCATTTTACAGTTGTACAATATACAAAAAGCATATTATTAATCTACTTGATCAAACTTCAAAACCGGTTCATCGATGATAATTGTGTCTGTAGATGGAGACAAAGCGTTCATTGTGTTTGCTCTGCAATTGTCTTTATAATTGCATTGATACAGGTCGCAATGCTATTAACCTAGCCTTTGCCGACTGCTACCGTAAGTGGCATCTTGAATTTTAAACCCACATACATAGTCTATTACGCTACCAGTTACTACCAGAAACTTTAAAAAAGTTTAGTTTAGCAACATGAATCAATTTTAGTGTTAAGAATACAACGATTGAACAAAAGAGAGAATCGATATAAGAAGATGAGAATATCATCACTATATTCGAAGTCAATTAAATATATGTGCATTGTTATGGAAGAATAAAACTACTCTAGGAAAACTCAAAAGTAAATTTCAGGTCAGATTTTAATAAAATTTAAATGGGACCAGAGGAAAAGCACCAACTTTTATGTATTCAAGGATCATCAGAATCGATTTACCTTGAAAAACAAAATAGTCCATTAGATAACCTCCTTTTTTTGAAGTCTGTTATAATTATTAGAATATTATAAATATAGATAAAGAAAATATTTTAAAGTTACAGTCACACTGTTGTGTTAATATACTTTTAGAGATATAATAAGAATAAGACGAATTTTGCCCTTTTTGAATACTAAAATGAACACGGGTGAAACTACCGGACATAAGTATGAATTGTAGAACAACTTTAACTTTTTATTATTTCTCTTTATTGGCCTGGCGCAGAACTATATTCCGGCCGCGTTTTATCACAGGACAATGTCCTCCCAAAGTGAAATATTAGTTATTATCTATACATATAAATAAAATTGGAGTGTCTGTTTGTAATATTGAAATAACTGCTTTTTACTACATGCATATGAATATATATAGGTATACGGTACATACACCAAAATAGCATTTTTTACAATTTTTGTCTGTCTGTCTGTTTGTTCCGGCTAATCTCTGGAACGGCTGTACCGATTTTGACGGGACTTTCACTGATAGGTAGCTGATGATATAAGGAGTAACTCAGGCTTCACTTTTTTTAGACTAGCTTCGCCCCGCGGCGTCACCCGCTGTACGACGGGACATAACTTTGCGGGACTAAGCTATCAATAATAACATTTAATGTTTCCGAAGCGAAGCGAGGGCGGGTCGCTAGTTATGAAATAAAGTACTCTATATAGTTTCGCTTCACTTTTTCTATCCTAATCGGAATTGCGAGAATAAACTTAATTCGTTCTTCGAGAAACGAAAAGTTACGTTTAAATTTACAACGGAGGTTGCCGCAAGGAAATCGGAAGGTAATTTGTCCTTGTTTCGTTCCAACGAAATTCAAAAGAGCTGTGTAATTTTGTATTCAGTTGATGTTACCGCAACCAGGCCGAGAATACGAATTTGTCATTTGGATATTGTTACACTGACGGAAAATAAAACAAATATTATTATTCTATTACGGAAACTGTACGTTCTCATTGAGCTATTTAAGTGTTTAAGTACAGGTTAATGTTTTAGATTTAATTACCAACGTACTAACTCTTCAGTAGATATTGTTAGTGAGCATTACGTTAACTTTTGTTAAAGTGGCATGTGCGCTGTTCTTATCAAATAAACTTATATTACAAGACCGTAAGATGTAAATACATTGCAACTCAACATGTATAAATTGTATGAGATTATTAAATAGGGAATGACTAGTAATATCAAAGACAAGGATACAAGAGATAAATAATAAAATACAATAAATTATTCGTATGTGAATTTGTAAAATAGGGATAGCATACCTACAGTTTGTTTGCAATAAAAAAAAATCATATTCGTATTTCTCAATTAGGTATACATATTAGGAACTCTGCCGGGACACATGCGGATTCAACCGATTTATAGGAAATGTATATGCTTAATTTTTTTGCTATTTGGTTAGTATAATAAATTCTAGTACACAGTACTAAAATATTGTATTTGAAACATTTCTAAAAGTACACAAAAATTTCTGTTTCCTTAATTTGAATTAACAGTAAATTTAATAAGTTGAATAGAGCTTTTCATTAATCAAGACGTTACCCAATATAAAGTTTCCGCTTTCAGTTGTTTAAAGTTTTATTAGGAAACTTTAAAGTTAATCGAATTCAAGTTTGAGTTGATTGATCATATAATTGACCAAGGCCTGAATAAGTTTCAACAAATTATCTCTACATAAACTTCCTTCCTTATAGAAATAATTCAAATTGCAACCAGTTAAATAGCGTAGCTTGTAAGTATATCCATTGTGGAAAAATAATTGATTTTCTCTCCATTTTCAAATTTTATGTTTGAAATTATGATGCAAAGTAAATTATATATATATACCTTAAAGAAATACAACTGGATTATTCAGGTTCCCCTCAGAGAAAGGCGCTGAAAAGCCATCTCTGTTTAAGTCTGCTCAATTATTTACGACCTCCATGCAATATTAGATCATTCTGCATATCTCGGAACCGCAATATCGGGTGAAGTGCGCAGCCTGAGATTTCCATTCACTGAATTTCATACGAGTGCGGTGTAAGCGGCTCGCGGTGGGCGCCCCGGCGCGTTCAGACTTTAGCACAGCATTGTCGGGTTTATTGACCCGTCGACCGTGACCCCTTCTTATGCAATCATTATAATCCATTTTCTTCAAAATCTAACAGAAATAACAATCTGGATTCCATTGAAAATTACCTAGAGGGAAAACGGGAAGCTTAGTAATAAACAACGCAGTATTACTGGTGGTAGGACCTCTTGGGAGTCCGCGCGGGTAGGTACCACCGTCTTACCTATTTCTGCCGTGAAGCAGTAATGTGTTTCGGTCTGAAGGGTAGGGCAGCCGTTGTAACTATACTGAGATCTTAGAACTTATATCTCAAGGTGGGTGACGCATTTACGTTGTAGATGTCTATGGGCTCCAGTAACGACTTAACACCAGGTGGGTTGTGACTTGTGAGCTCGTCCACCCATCTAAGCAATAAAAAAAAAATTACAACGTCAAGCTACTTTTAACATTTTGAAGGTATGAAACGATGACAGACATGATCTCATTGCGGTGAGCTAATATCTTTTTAATTTCTTGTTGAATAAATGAAATTAGTTCTGCTTAATCAACATCGTTAGCGGCTATTAAGAGACCATTATAGATCTATGTTTGGTTAACCAGGTACCTACTGATAATGTTGGAAAAGTTAATCGCCTAGATTCTAAATACAATTTTGTTATAGATATATCAATATTTTGAATGTTATTGAAAAATATATGTAGTAGATGCATGTATTAAAAAAAATGACCACAGTAATATTTTTTGGTTATTCTATTAACTACCTATAGGTTTTTCACGATGATTAAATGAATGAAATTTTGAATTCTATGTTAAAATATTTTTGTGATGGCAAACGTCATCAGTAAGCCGCGTTGCCCTTTATCCGAACCGAATGCCTTGGTTTTCAAATCCAATTGAAAGTTGTAGTTTTTAACATATTTTTTTTATTGCTTAGATGTGTAGACGAGCTCATAGCCCACCTGGTGTTAAGTGGTTACTGGAGCCCATAGATATCTACAACGTAAATGCGCCACACACCTTGAGGTATAAGTTCTAAGGTTTCAAGTGTAGTTACAACGGCTGCCCCACCCTTCAAACCGAAACGCATTACTGCTTCACGGCAGAAATAGGCGTGGCGGTGGTACCTACCCGTGCGGACTCGCAAGAGGTCCTACCACCAGTGGTACGCCGCGTGAAATTCGTTTCCAAATGATTCTTTTCTAGTTGTCTGGAAGAGATCGCTCTTAGCGATAAGACCGCCAATTGTACTTTTTTTTCGAATTTAATGTTTCAACTGTACGAATATCTCTCAAATCATCGTATTTTATAAATTTTAAAATGCACGTCTCAAGTTGATAAAAAATTATGATTCCCTAATTTTGGCTTGGCCTGAACGGTATAGTACGCTAAGCCCACGGGTGGGCCACATGGCGTTCACCGTAGGAAGTTAAGAAATAGGATTTCTACTAGGAATCGAACAGACTTTTCGTGGTACAGTACTTATAGTCACTAACCATATAACCAACGCATAAAAGTCGGCTATCATTTCTAATTACCGTTCTCCGTCTAATGCAGTGCTTCCCAACCTTTTTTTGTGCCATGCCACACTGTAACATTTCAAAATTTTTATGCCCGCCATATATAATTTTTAATATTAAAAATTTATTTGTTCACTTAAGAAACATAAATAATAGGTTTTAGGAAGGAATCCCTATGAAATTGTTATCAAAACACAGTAAGTAACATTTCAAAACACATATTAAGAAATGAAATTCAAATTCAAAAGATTTTAATACAGATTTTCTATATTAATTTAGTGCGATAGCTCCCCTTAATTATCAAATTGCCCCCTTGTGGGGCGTGGGCCCCACGTTGGGAAACACCGGTCTAGTTTCTACCTTTGCACAACGCTCAACCGTTCGAGTTAAACTATATACAATTCTTGTTGGCACTTAAGGAAAGTTTCTGGCATAGCATCATTTGGCGTTTCGAAATGAGTTTGTTTTACATTCGTACATATAGAGTTAGTTAGTCCTGGCGAAATTGTTCACTTGTTCTTAATAAAAAGAGAAGCCTTCACCACAAACAGAAAACATGTTAATTTCAATAAAGATAAAGTTTGCTGGTATATTTATCGCCACGTTTACGTTTCGTTTTGTCTCCCGTAAAGATTTATTGTGTTTGGTATTTATTATATTACTTTTACTTCTTTTCCACTGAAATAATTCACTGTCCATCCAATTTTTGTTATTTATAAGGTGTACGTAAATGGCATTGCAATTCTATATTTGACTATTTAGTTACCGTATTCGGAACTTTGTGAATGCGAGAACGTTAAACTTTACATATTTATCTATTTCATTTAATAAAATGTTTAATCTATATTTCATATGATAAATATGTATTTGACATGAGAAATTACATTATGGTCTCTAATAATTATCGAAGCAAAGGCTTTTCGTTTTTTTGTTGACGTTACTGTTATTTGCCTTATACTTAAAACTATTAGTAATCTAGTATTTTCGCTAAATTTAAATGTTCTATTTAATATTACGATATAACAAACGAATTATTACGAAAATCCTGTTGACTTATATTGAAATTATTGAACGAATTATAAAAAAAAATGTACAAAACTAAATATTTTTAAATATCCCAAAAGTGTACTTTTCACGTAACTGGATTTGGTTCATCAAAGATTATAAACTAACACTCTTTACGTTCCTATAAATCAGAAAATATGATTGTTGATGATATATGGGCACAATAACAGCATTCGCATGTTCATGGATATTATGGGCGAATTTTGGGAATCATGCATGTTGAGACGACATGGTTTATCAATTATAAATTATATATTGCGTAGTCGCTATTGTATTAATGATAAGGAAGTACAATAGCGGACAATGATAAAATCACACTAATTAATTTAATCATCTATTTTATTTTGTACCGTCTGTTTCATGGGACGTGCTTTGAGGAATTGTTTTGGACATTGTATAAATTCGCGGCCTTCCTTGAAGGATGGACTACCCTTGTCGCCTAGGTCCACTTTCGGAACATGGACTACACCGCCGCACCGCTAGTATCCTCATTCGAATTGGTAGTATCACAACACACACTTTAATGTTTCCTCGTTTAATCAAATATAAATAGTCTCAGTTAATCACAACATACAAGTTCAAGATAATGAGTCATTACCCGATGTGTGTATCTTAAAATGCCCAAGTGAAGTAAAACAATTTATCGTCGTGTATCATCACTCCTCGAATAAATATAACTCTCTAATTTTAGAAATACGTTTGTATGTCAAGTACAAGATAATGATTCGTAAATAAAATGTTTTGGCAGACGTTTACATTAAAATTTGTTTAAGAAACTGCAAAAAGTGATTTATTATCAATTTGAAGCGACGCCTGCTCTATCCGCTCAATAAAGGTAATAATAATGTAAACACATTGACGTGCTGCTTACATATCTGTTTACATATTATCGGTAAACTTGTTTCAAATAAAACAAAATAGATATTTAAAAAAATCGAATGGGTACAGGGCCGACTATACTGTACATTGTGTTAATGTGTAATAACTAAATTGTAAGTGTTGTCAGTTATTACAGAAGTAATTTATGTTTATTGCCATCGAAGGCCCAGCTGATCGTAAGTGATTACATCAGAAACTGCTTACCGCTGGGGCTTTTTTCATATTTAAGATCAAAACGAATAAGAATATTATTATTTACTTATTTATAAATTAAATAACTCTAAATTCAATTGTTCATCATCTAAAATGCTCTGACTTTTTGTTTTTGTGTGTGTGAATATGGTGGTTTCTCGATGATACCTATTTGTTGAGTATTTGGTCAAAAATTCGTTTACAATGATGGCCTTTTGCGACGGCGCATTATTCTGGTGTAAAATGTAAATTTTCTTTCCACAGATATGGCCATTTCGGCGAATTTGCTATCTTAAATGCCGTATAAGGCTTAAATAATGTTCCTTATTTACCTTTTAACCTTCCAGCAAGAAGTCCGAGTGCATGACACCGCAATAGTCAAAGAAAACAACATGATTTTGACTTTTGATTGACTTTGGCGTGGTTTTTTCGGTTTTGATTCACTTGGAAGGCCGAAACTTGTTGACTATTATGCATATCCAACTCGTGATTCTTCTTCTCGTCACTAATAACAATGCGTTTCATGAATGTCGGGTCGGAAATGATACTTTCTAGCAGTCTTCAACGACTCTTATGCGATTAAGTTTTTGGAGAATATTCAGGCCTTTTGGGACTTGTCTAGCGGCATCATGTTTCATACTCAATTATTACAGATGTTACAGGTCGAGTCGAGAGACAGAGAAAGCTCGGTGGCTATCTCGCTCAAACTTGAATGAGGTTTTTAGTCACTATTTCCTTCAGTTTTGGGATATTATAATAACTTCAGTTGAACACCTTGATGGCCTACTCTAAAGCGAGGCAAATCTTTTATCATATCACGATAAAAAGCATTTGAACGCTATGTGCCACTCATAAGTACGTGTTTTTGATAATGTCGGTTTACCATAAGCCTTCTGTAACATTTTGAGTGACTCCGACACGAAATTCCATTGGCGGTGCAAAATTTAAGACAGATTCTTTGTTCGATGTTATTATCCACTATGAAATTTACAATATACACTAGATATGATATAACTAAAAACAGCACTGTATTTAAGCTAAATAACAGATGCACCTCGAACTCCGCGTTTTCCTCGTCAGTGGTATTCCATTAACGGTGCTTTTAGGTACCACAAGCACCGGTCACCGTCCTCGTCGAACACGTCGCTTGCGACGAAGGGCTCGACGAGTGAATTAACCCATAGACACAGCCCACAGAGTTTCTCACCGGATCTTCTCAATGGGTCGCATTTCCGATCCGGTGGTAGATTCTGCGAAGCACTGCTCTTGCTAGGTTCCGTGTTAGCAACACTTCTGGTTTGAGCCGCGTGAGCTCACCTACATGTTAGGGTGAAGCTGAAATAGCCTCTCAAGGCTATCAGCACAGGTAGGAAAAAAAAGAACTCCAAAGAAAGAACAACAAAAAAAAAGAGGTTGGAATCATAAACAAATCGTCCATTCCAGATAGTTTTTGACTGAATTTACTATATCTACGTATAGGCGATAAATAGATTATGTTAAATAAAAGAAGAAAAGTTTTTTGTGGAGTTCTAATTCGAGCATTCCGAAAGAAATGTACAGTGGTCGGTCTGCTTTAGATCAACCATTGTTTACTTTTTATAAAGTTAACTTCAGACAGTCCGATCGAATTAGTAATGACATGAAGTTCGTTTTTTTGTTTGTTATTTTATTGTTCGATATTTTTCGGAACTAATCGAACTTGGAATTGCAGTACCTATCTACGTTATTTTATTATTTTTCCTTCCTTTTTTATTCATTTATTTTTCTTTTATTTTTTACTTTTTACATTTAATTTACTTATATTTCTTTTTAATTTGTCCTTTTTTTATTTTTTATTTACTTTTCAATAAGTAATGGTGTCACTAAATGTTTTCAGTAAGTCATAAAAAGATCATCACAATATGAGATACTTGTTCAAATATGTTTACATTTATCCTATCTTAGTAGGCTAATAATTTTACCAAAATTCTTTGTTTTTTCACACAGTTCGTTTTTTTAAATTAACTATAATACTCAAATTGTATTTAAACGTTTGATTTAATATTAACCGAGTTTTTGTCGGTTTTCATAGTGCTTTTCGAGCTTCGCATTAGGGACGCTCCGCCCCTCGTGGTAATGCCAAGACGCCGAGTCTAGACGACCCTGTACCTACGCCACATTACGATCTGATATAACCGTAATTTCTATAAATACGTGTAATTGACCATTATATCATAGAATACACTTCTCTTTAGTCGTGATTATTATTAGGATATTTATCTTGAAACCAACGGCTTACAGTCGAAATTTGTACGTCAAGTAAAGCGTTTGGTAATAAATATTTGTTATTTCATGTTTCGCGTATATACATTATTTTTGTTTTGTACATATATCTATATCATGTATCTATGGTATAATATTATCTATATATTAATATGTGAAGAAAAAACTTTGTATCCCTTTTTAAGAAAATCGCGCGGACGGAGGAGTATGAAATTTTCCACACTTATAGAGAATATAGAGAAGAAGTGCACAATGCTAATATTTTTTTTTTAAATAATGCATAAAAGATACATTAAATAAATAAAGAAAACATTACACACACTACATACCACGTATTTGACGCACACACGCATGCATACTATTTATTGTCAAACTTTTGTTCTTGACGTCTGTTGTCAAATTGAGAATAGAATATGGTTTGTCTTTGTTAATATTTTTTATAGTGTAGTCTTGGCGAAATTTGTGATTATAGAAGTATAAAATACAATCATAATAGTGTACAAACTTACAATTCCAATTAATTATAGTCGAATTTCGACTACTGGACCTCTAGTTCAATTTAAAAATATGTAAAGAAAGTCTTGTTCCTTTCTTCAATTTGAATTATGTCACGCATGCGCTGTTGACATGTGCTGGAACGTCCGCGCATGTGTTGTATAGTCGAAAAGCCTTGACAGAGAAACAATATGACATTTCGTAAAATTTTAATAAAATTAATTCCTATTTAGATAGCTACAAGAATAAAAAATTAACTTTAAATGTCGTTTCTTTGTTCTTTCAGAGCAACACATTGAAGTTTTTATTTTAACAATACAACATTACCTATATAAGAAGCTTAATAATCTTATAAATATTATGTTTATTTTTTTGTTTATAAATCAGTACGAAATTTTTGATGTTGACGTAATAAAATAATGAATGAAATCCAAGTGACGATACGCGGATTATACAGATGTTTTACCTAGGTAGATAGACTTTATTTTTTTTTTGTCAGGAGGAAATCGCCGGAGTCCCACCCTCCGCTGGGGATGGAGGGTGGGGCATGTCGGAGTCGAACCGACTAAAACCTCCTGTCGCTCAACAACCAACGTCCAACCCTCGCACGAGACAGAGCTCATGAAAAGGCAAGGGGAGGAGAGTGAAGCGCTTAGTGCGGAGCACATCTCGGGACGCCGGGCCAGCGATCGTCGGCGCCACGACCACCAGCCCTCTCGGTCGGCAGGCTGTCCGAAGCCCGCCTAGATGGCGCCGGTTTGAATAGGTTATCCTACGAAATACCCCGCTGGGTCAGAACCAGCGTGGGTCGAGGATAGCCAGCCTTCCATCACCCGGATGCTCTTGCGTAAAACGCGTGCAGAGCAGCTTGCACGTCGTCTTCTTAGGCCCCCTTCGCCGGGCCCCAGACCGACATATGAGGGGGACCCGAAACACTTAGAGGGCCAGGGCTAGGGCGAGATCCGCTTCCCTGGCCCCCGCTCGACGGCGGCGGGCTTGTGCGTCTCTCACGCGTCCCGCCGCCTCCTTCTGCGAGATGGTGCACTCGCAGAAGTCGAGCATCGCCTTCCACGACTCGTCGTTGCCGAGCATCGATGCCACAACACTCGGCAACGACAAGTCGTTTCCTATTTTTGCGACGAGGACACGGCGCCACCCCTCCCATGCGGGGCAGGCAACGAGCGTGTGCTCCGCCGTGTCCAAGTCGCAACCACAATGGTAACACTCTGCCGTCGGCTCGGCTCCGATCTGGTGCAGGAATTCACCGAAGCAACTATGCCCAGTGAGCACCTGCGTGAGCCGGAAAGTGAGGCGTCCTCTGTCACGATTCACCCAATCCACAAGAATCGGGCGAATCGTCTCGACGGTCCTACGACCAGCCGAAGGATCGGCCAGCCGCCTGGACCATGACTCCAGCACGGAGGTAGATAGACATACAGACTTAGTCTGTATTTAAACGAATCGATAAAATTATTTGCTGGTTAAGTTTTAAACAACAATTATTTTTTGGATAGCGACTATAGCTTTTGTTAAAAAAAACTACCAAGATTCCTATTGTTTATAACATTAATCGGCTTAATACAATAAGACGGTTGCACTGAGTAATTCGATTCTGTTGTCCGAAATACAATTTAAATAGATATTCTGTCAAGCTCTGAAAATGTACCGTAACTGAAGCTATCACATTCAACAGTTGATTATAATGTACCATAACTGATCAAATTTAGTACCGTGCTAAACCAAGAAATGTAATAATTAAAGACCCACCATTAGACTCGGTAATTGCTTCCTTGATGTTAATTAGTAACTGCAATACTGATCTGTGTTGACCAACGTTTACCAAAAGACATAAGTGGGTGTTCATTAGCACACTTACTAGAGATATTTTGACATAAATGTAAAATTTCACATTTAATAATTACGCATTTTTAATTGAGTAGAAAAGCAGCCACTACCATTTGGCGAAAGTCGCTGTGCAATTGTGTTAGAATATCGCATTTTATCCTTTGAAATGGAACTGCTTCAAGACGGGAAAAGACAGCACTATATAATCGAACCATGTGGGTTTATAACATTGTATTAAAACTGAGAATAAAATTTAAACGGACTATTGAGAATATTTAGATATTTGGATACGATGACAGATAAGCCGCCGATGTTGTCAACAATATGAATACAGTTTAAATCGCTAAATACACTTCCGAATCGTTAGCTCACTGGTGGTAGGACGTCTTGTGAGTCCGCACGGGTAGGTACCACCACTCTGCCTATTTCTGCCGTGAAGCAGTAATGCGTTTTGGCTTGAAGGGTTGGGCAGACGTTGTAACTATACTGAGACCTTAGAACTTATATTTCAAGGTGGGTGGCGCATTTACGTTGTATATGTCTAGAGGCTCCGGTAACCACTTAACACCAGGTGGGCTGTGAGCTCGTCTAGCCTTATAAGCAATAAAAAAATAAAAAATTGCATTCATAAACAGGCATTTACTTTAAGTACCTATATTTGATTTTCAGAACAACAGTGAGGTCTCGTACTCGTTGCCTGTCGTATGAGAGGCTGCTACTAGGCCACCAGAAAGATTCCAAATTAACTTAAGGGATATATACAGCAATAGTAGTGAACAGGCTGGTAATTTTGAGCAGAATTTCGTGTGCAAAATCTTAATTTTTTTTATATCTCACACCGCAATTGTAAACTTTAGTACCAGACGAATTTATCTTGACGGAGATTTAAATGAATACACATTAAAACAAGTTTTATATTGTTGTTTTCACTGCTTAAATGGAGATAAGTACTTAATCCATATTATAATCGGCGCCAAGGTTCAGTTGTTACAGAACTTAATTTTTTCTCAACAACAATTGAACATTTATTTATTAGGTCAACTGTTTTCAAAGGTGTTACGCCTACATTATGATTATGTAGTGGGCTATTCATGAAAGGTTGTTGAAGCATAATTATTTACTTTTCTATAAATACGAAGAAAGTTAAATGTCGCTTGATGTATTTGTAATCAGTTCTACAGTTATTACTTCCTTGTCCTTAATACAGCAGTCCTCTCTTTGATATCATTGCTTGTGAAGTTTATTAATGGTTTCATTGAATCTCTTGAAATTTCATATTCACTGGCGATAGGACCTCTTGTAAGTCCGCACGGGTAGGTACTACCACCCTACCTATTTCTGCCGTGAAGCAGTAATGCGTTTCGGTTTGAAGGGTGGGGCAGCCGTTGTAACTATACTGAGATCTTAGAACTCATATCTCAAGGTGGGTGGCGGCATTTACGTTGTAGATGTCTATGGGCTCCGGTAACCACTTAACACCAGGTGAGCTGTGAGCCCGTTCATCCATCTAAGCAATAAATAAAAAAAGACTTCCTTGTCCTTAATACAGCAGTCCTCTCTTTGAAATCATTGCTTGTGAAGTTTATTAATGGTTTCGTTGAATCTCTTGAAAATTCAAATTGACGTAAATATGAAATGAAAACTATTGAATTATTTGCAGATGATGCGGAGATTGGTGATGCGATCGACGGCCAGGTGAGGGGGTGGCGGGCGGCATGGATCACGCGGTGAAGGCCATGACGGCGCGCGGACCGCTGGCCAGGCTGGTGACACGCCGCCGCTTTGAATCCGCTGAGCTGGAGGAGCTATATGCGCGCTATGCTTGTAAACTTCAACGCAGTTCGGTCGGATCGGCACTCGCGCTCTGGGCAGTCCTCGCTGCCGCGTTAGC
The DNA here is from genome assembly GCF_030269925.1 of Bombyx mori. Lineage (NCBI taxonomy): Eukaryota > Metazoa > Arthropoda > Insecta > Lepidoptera > Bombycidae > Bombyx > Bombyx mori. The sequence goes on along the minus strand of NC_085116.1, from coordinate 7,022,092 downwards.
TGCTGTTGAAGCAACTCGAGGTTGGCGGAGAGCCCCACAGGTATCTATCTATACTAATATATAAATCTACAGTGTTTTTTACGGATGTTCCGTTATACTACTGAACCATGCATCCGATATCCACGTAGAAAATACATGTACTTAATGGATAGACTAATTTATATGAGTGTTGGACTCCCTTGTAATAATGAAAATAAATAATAATGTTAATTTTAAATGCCCAGCGAAGCGGGCGAGTACGGCTAGTATATTAATACGTGAAGCAAAAACTTTGTAACCCTTTTTACGAAAATTGCGCGGACTGAGCAGTATGAAATTTCCCACACTTATAGAGAAGTGCAAAATGCTCATTTTTTTTAAATTATGGATAAAAAATAACAATAAATCAATAGAAAAACATTACATACATACACTATCATGTATTTGACGCACACACGCATGCATACTGTTTGTTTTTTGTCAAACTTTTCTTATTGCTTATAGATAGCCTGTGGTCAAATTGAGAATAGTTTAAATATTGTTTGTTAATATTTGCCTAAAGCTTAGTCTTGGCGAAATCTGTGATTATAGAATTTGACAATAGACTCATAATAATGTTCAAACTTATAAGTTCAATTAATTATAGTCGAATTTCGACTACTGCGAGACCACCAGTCTATACTAATATATAAATCTACAGTGGTTTTTACGGATGTTCCGTTATAACTACTGAACCATTGACTTGAAACCTGGTATCCATGTAGAAAATACATGTACATAATGGATAGGCTTATATAATATTTATATGAGTGTTGGATTCCCTACACCAGTTGCGGGGGCATTAATGACGAGAATCTTTGTGGGGGTGAGAAATAATAATGTTAATTTTAAATGCCCAGCGAAGCGGATGGGTACAACTATAGTATTCTGTAATCGTACAAATTTAAATAATAATAGCTCCTGTGATCTGATGGTGAGTGGCGGCCCACCTGATGGTGAGTGGTTACCGTCACCCATGGACGTCAGCAATGCCAGGAGCAGAGCCAAGTCGCTGCTTACCGTTTAATACTCTCCACAAGCCTCGTTTGAAGAAGGACATGTCATAGCGCTCGGGAAACACCGTGGAGGGGAGCTCGTTCCAAAGCCGACTGGTAGGTACGTGGCAAAAACGATCTGTGGAAACGCACTGTGGATGGCTCCAGGTAGTATGGATGAACTCTACTCCGTTAGTGGGCGGTGCGATGGTAAAAACGAGATGATAATATCATCTCAAACAATTCTTCAGAGCACTCCCTAAGAATGGGAGGCAGCCAAGCAACTGCCTTGGAACAATGTCCCTTTTAAACTTAATTTAAAGAAGACAGCAGTGAACTTTTCTTTAATAGCGGTTGATAATAAGGAGATGATGGGTCCGTTTCTGACTATTTCTCACAACAAACCTCGGAATCCTTTGAAAACTAGCCAATGCCGACGTTTATGTTGAGACCTGTTTAAATATCTAGTTGGTACAGACGAATAACGTCTATGCAGCCTTAAAACCAAAACATACTGGTGGTAGGACCTATTGTGAGTCCGCACGGGTAGGTACTACCACCCTGTCTATTTCTGCAGTGAATCAGTAATATGTTTCGGTTTGACTGGTGAGGCAGCTGTTGTAACTATACTGAGTCCTTGGAACCTATATCTTAAGGTGGGTGACGCATTTACGTTGTAAATGTCTATGGGCTCCAGTAACCACTTGGGTTGGTTAACCACACACCACAAACACCAGGTGGGCTGTGAGCTCGTCCATACGTCCATCTAAGCAAAAAAACCCAGCAGAAATCGCACGATCTTGTCATGTCGTAGAAAGTTATCTTATAAACGTAAATATTTTACCATTAAATAACCGAATAACGTACGGCAACCAATAGTTTTTTTTTTCTTAGCGCCGAAAGTAGCAATTTCCTATAAATATGAGACTACGTCTATCTACCAATAGTATAGTAAAACTCATAAGGAGTGCCAGAGATGTTTACCTGTGAGCGAGCGTATCAGCCGGAAACCTAATCTTTAAAACGGAATGAAATTTACGTTTTTACGTAATAATTTCGTGAAAATAAGTTTGTTTTATGTCACTAGCTCGTAAATAGCTTCACTAAAAATTTAGAACAAACTATTAAAGGCATAAAAAAAACCAATAATGCAATAAAATTAAAGAAATTACTAAAATGGTGATTTGGTGCTTTTAGGTACCACAAGCACCGGTTACCGTCCTCGTCGAACCCGTCGCTCGCGACGAAGGTCTCGACGATCGAATTAACTCACAGACACAGCCCAATAAGTTTCTCGCCGGATCTTCTCAGTGGGTCGCGTTTCCGATCTGGTGGTAGATTCTGCGAACCACTGCTCTTACTAGGGCCAGTATTAGCAACACTCCTGTTTGAGCCCCGTGAGCTAACCTACATGTTAGGCCGAAGCTGAAATATTCACTGGTGGTAGGACCTCTTGGGAGTCCGCACGGGTAGGTACCACCACCCCGCCTATTTCCGCCGTGAAGCAGTAATGCGTTTCGGTTCGAAGGGTGGGGTAGCCGTTGTCACTATACTGAGACCTTAGAACTTATATCTCAAGGTGGGTGGCGCATTTACGTTGTAGATGTCTATGGGCTCCAGTAACCACTTAACACCAGGTGGGCTGTGAGCTCGTCCACCCATCTAAGCAATAAAAAAAAATAAAAAAAAATAAAAATAGCCTCTCAGGCTATCAGCATAGGTAAAGAAAAAAAAGGTGATAAATGAAATGTATGTTGTTTTTAGGTTGGCGTATTGAGTATCCACGCTGTGCTGTGCAGCGGATTGGCGTGGTGGTGCGGCCGGACTGACGGTGTGGCACCAGAGAGGCGGTTGCCGCGGGCATGCTGGCTGGCCCTGGCTGGCGGGGGTGCGGTACTAGCTGCCACGCTGCCCGCCTGGAGCCCGGGTGCTGCAGCCGAGGGCGCTGTGCATGTCGTCTGGGCTGTCTTCGCTGCCTATGCTCTGCTACCTGTTGGCGCTCCTGTCGCTGCCGCCTTTGGCATTGTCTTACCAACAGTCCATACCATCGCCGCTGCGCTTGTTGCTCATCGCTTTCCTTATCACGTCTGGCAGCAGGTCAGTTCCCCAAGTGAAATCTTTTTTTTTTTTATGTTTAGATCGGTGGACGTACTCACAGCCCACCTGGTGCTAAGTGGTTACTGGAGCCCATAGACACCTATAACGTAAATGCGCCACCCATCTTGAGATATAAGTTTTAAGATCTCAGTATAGTTACAACGGCTGCCCCACCCTTCAAACCGAAACTCATTACTGCTTCACGGCAGAAATAGGCAGGGCGGTGATACCTACCCGCGCGGACTCACACAGAGGTCCTACCACCAGTAAAAATCCAGTAAATCTCTATTTTAATACTTTCTTTCGATTGATGGATGTTTATGATCGACTCGCTTCGTTTTTTTTTAACTTCGTTTTATTGCACTTTAGTTAATCATCTTAATCAAACCGAAACGAATGACTGCTTCTCGATAAAAATAGGCGAGATTGTGGCACACACCAGTGCGTACTCACAATACTTCCTATCAACAGTAAAAATAACGTTCCACCGATATGGCTTGAATTCGTCAAAGAGTTATAAATCTATTTGGAAAAACCCCAAGTGTTAACGATGCGAGTATGAGAACGAATGTACCTTCATTTGCTTTTTTTATGTTTTTGCCTGACCGCCACCGAGTGCCATGTTACGTAGACTAAACTAGTCATAAAACAATATTTGTTTTTAGCTTTATATCAAATGCGGCTATCGACTATATCAATGTCTATTATGTATATTATTTTATGTTAGCTAAATATTTTTACATTTAAGTGAAATAAGAGATCCAAGTGTTTTTTCTTTACATTCGATATTTAAAAAGTAAGCCGTCGATGTAAGTAAAAGTCATTATAATGCATGCGATTCATAGGTTATAGTGGATTACTTCGTGGAGGTCGCAGCCTTGCCCTCTTGGCACCCACTTCGGGGCCAGACCACCCCACTCAAGGGTTCGGAGTTCGCGTGAGCTGATTACGTCATCGCATCGGTCTAAACAAACCAGGCACGTCCCTGGATGTGTCATCGTATATTCGTTACATTACATAATGTATTGTGAAATATGCTAATTCTGTTTACGGGCTTACGGTCGTCATAACTTCGGGGGATATTCGTTTTGATATGCATTCAAATAATAAATACGATTGTACCATATTTCATTTAATATGAGTAGGTACTTTTGAAATTAATATTGTTTTTAATATTTTTTGGTTGAATCAGTTGGCTGCCCAAGCTCCTGCTCTTTGTGGCGAACCTGCGCGAAGCCTATATCCATCAGAGGACGTCTGTAGGCTGATGATGATGATGCTATTGATTGCATTTATTAATATATCTTTAACTGAAGCAGATATTTTTGTTTTTGCTTACTACTGTGGTACCGAGTTCTTTCATCCAAATCTAGAATGTAGATAGATGCCTTCAACTACTTCAATCGTCAAACATTCATCAAAAAGACATTTGAAACACAAAAGTCGACACGAATCCGCGTTAATGCGCAACACAATGAATCGACCTTGAAGCCAACTTGCTAGTCATAATCATATCCGCCGTAGATCAAAAAGAACAAAACTAATCCGTTGAAGATAGTTCTAAAACTGATTTTATTGATATAATCTTTGCGATAAACATGTTTTCTATTCCGTTACTAATTAGGGAATAACTACTGGTATGACAGCGGTATTACGACTGTTCATTACGTCTTACCTTATTTCCTCACCTAACATCGTCCACTACAGTAGGAGAGAGATAAAAACGAGGAGTACCTAATTTCTACCTTGAACACTTGTTGGTAGGTATTGTGCGGGCTCGCATCGGTTTACTGTTCTATTTCTGATGTGAAAACCTCATTCGTTGCGTTCTATAGGGCCTGGAAGTTGACACCGAAAATTCGGATCAATGTATCAAGATGGACGATGTTACTAACATTGTGACGTCATTCCTCGCGTTAACCTAAAACGACCGTCATAAATATCAGTGTCTTAAGAACATCAAATATTTAATATTAATTTGTTTTATCGTATGGAAGCTGGAAATATAAAACATAGTTTTATATTTGAATACAATATAATCGTAAATCAAAATACATATATTTTATTTTTAACAGCTAAACTTGAAAGAGCATTAAGTGATTACAATCTGAACCAGTATCCAGTATGACTAGAAATTAAGTCATGTTAGTACTTGATTTAGACGAATGGTCGTGTCAGAAAGAAGCAATTTATTTATCGTCCTTATTATTCAGCCGTATACGAAGAATTAATGGTGTTTCGTTTTATTATGAAACAGACAAATTAGTTACGCCATCCATCAGCGGGATTGGAGCAAATTTATAGCAAATTTATTACGATTTTTATTTTAATTATATAAATTGTCGGCCTAATTAAAGTGAAAACTTTAGCACCGTTGCGATTTGAAACTCGATTAATTGTACAGAGATTGATAGAAATCGGTGAAACGAAAATGACACTTAAAAGTGACAAACACATACCAACGACTTTATATATAATTTTAAACTTTAATATTTAATTTCTTGTTTCTTCATTTAAAAGTGAAGAACGTTCCAAAATAAATTTTCAAAACGTAATTCAACTTCTTGTGATTTCTTATAAGTGTACATTCATTTCCAACCAGAAGCAGGAATATGTTTCTTACTGTAAAAATGACGTACTTTTAGCAGACTATAGAGAAAACCAAGCTATAGAGTTCGAGGTGTACAAACACCGTACATAATGTACAATAATATTAATTGTCCATTATAATAGTTTAAAAACATGGGAATTGATTAAAAAATATTGGACATTTAATGAGATTATTCTGCAGCTTCGAGAATAATCAAACAACAGCACAGTTGATTTTGAAATAGTAACTGCAATTTATGTCGTTATCGTCAGCGTCACCTAGGCGTCCTCGGGGTATTGACAATTACTTTGTCATAATTAAAGTGAGTACATATTAACGTATCTCCACTTAACAGATTGCCGATGACATAATATTGTATACGACATTACGTTATTGAAAACAAATTTCATAAAAATATTATAAATAACGTTAAAAAATATCAATTGTAAAACTGTGCTCAATTAAAGCATTTACTACTTACTTATTATTTACTGGTGTTAAGACCTTTTGTTAGTCTGCACGGGTAGGTACCACCACCCTGCCTATTTCTGCCGTGAAGCAGTAATGCATTTCAGTTTGAAGGGTGGGGCAACCGTTGTAACTATACTTGAGACCTTAGAACTTATCTCAAGGCAGGTGGCGCATTTACGTCGTAGATGTCTATGGGCTCCAGTAACCACTTAAGACCTGGGCTCTGAGCTCGTCCACTCATCTAAGCAATAAAAAAAAACAATTTTAGTAAAATAAATTGAATTTAAAATTCAAACTTTTCAATATAAATCTGATTGCGTTACATTATATTTGATTACAGTATTTATGATGTAACAGGCATGTGTATATCGTAAGTTAAAAATATTTGCTAAATCAGTTCTACCGTTGATACTCAACAAAAGAATTAAGGAGAGGTAGAAAGGTAGGAGAAGTTTGTCAACTCTTCCACCTTCTATAAAAGGAGATGAGGAAGTTTCCAATACGATCTAAAAATGAGGTATCATCGCATACTTGTGCCGTCTAATCAATGCAAGAGAGACATGTATTAGGTGGGAGAACCTCTGATTTGACTTCAAGGTCGCCTGCTTGTTGTAACTACTAAAAATTAAAAGCTAAATTTAAAATCAACCTTAAGTCAACCCAAAGACTGACTCGGTGGTGCAGTAGTAAGCGCGTCTGACTGTTGCGCCGAGGGACGTGGGTTCGGTTCCGACTATGGGAAAACATTCCTGTGATGAACAAACAGGTTTGTTTGCTTTTTGTTTGGGTGTTTGTTATCTAGATATGTATATATTTAAACGTATATAACATAGAAGTCAGTCTCTGATACCCACAACGCAGGGAATCCTAATTTGGGACCTGGTCACCGTGCGTGATTTGTTCCCAATTATTATAAATTATTAGTTAGTAAATAAATAATAATAAAAATCCTTTTATTTCCTGCTAAAATACAAAGTAAATAAAGTAATAAATAGGTAAGCATTTAATGTTTATATACCTTCACTAATGTTTGGCAGGAACTCATTAAACATGGTGAAGGTCTCCTCCAAGTCCTTCCATTTGGTCCTATTTTTGGCTACCTGTATCCATCGAGGGCCAGCAATAGCTTTTATATCGTCCTACCATTTTGATATTGGGCGACCCTTTTTTCTTTTCCCTTGTGGCCCCACTTCCCATGTAGTTATTCTTGCAATCCATCTCTGGTCCTTAAGTCTTGCTCCATGATCAGCCAATTTCCACTTCAAATTTCTGGCATACTCAAGAGCATCTATAGATTTTGTTTTTGCTCTAATTTTTGTGTGTTTGATTTAATGATTTAATCTTAAGAACTATCTCATGAAAAAAATAGTAGTTATTATTATTAAAATAAGTCCATTCTACCAAGAATATGAACAGTTCGTTGGTGATTATCATTCCTCTTTCGTGACAGGGCGGCGCTTCGGGGGAAGAAAAAACATATGCCTGAAACATGTCCGCGGCAGCGAGCTCACAAGCATTTCCATAATAATTATATGTAAATGTATAATGTATTGAATAACAATATTGTACGAGAACATGTGTGAAATTTATTCGGTAGGAACCCTGCCGCATTTCGTTGATGACTAGCTAAACTGCTTATGAAAAACATTAAGTGCTTGTTGCTAATATTCGTATGCCATATATTTTTTTTGTACGGTGCGATGTATTCGTGGTCTAACGGCGTAATGCCAGTGTAAAAATACGTGACAGGCATCAATTTTTCTAAAGAAATGCTTAACCTAAAACTGCATTCACATATTAGATGAGGCGGTTAAATACTGCTGCTAGGGATTATTGTCACTCCGTAGGTTAGAACCATCCTGCGTGTTTTTGCTGTCGTTGCTAGAGTAGGAGAGCCGGCGTTATTTAATCTTTTTAAATTTCATGTTACATAATAAAATAAAACCATTCTCATCATTGTTATTAAAACATATTTCATGACATAATAATTTGAAAAATAAAACGGATATTTAAAAATGTTTTATTATTTTAATAGTATTATTCTACAGAATCATATCTAACAATTAATGAGTAGATTTTACATCAACTCACCGTATTTTGTGGGTGCTCAAAGTTAAATGATTTATTATGAAAGTTATTAATAATTCATCAAATCTCGAACATCTTTTATACAAAATAAACGCGCGCCAATTTTGATAGATATCGTAACCTCGCGAGTTTAGAACAGAAATCGGGCTTTGAAATTTTAATATGAACTGTCATAATATGTTCTCTATCGTCAAGTACATCAGAAAGTGCTCGCGTTAGTACCACATGTTAATAAACACGTCTTGTCTTGTAACTTGTTGTCGTCCATTTACAATTTCACGTTGTAATGTGAGAGTACATAACAACACGTGTATATAATGAAACATAACAACACATCGATCTCACATTTCTCGAACTTGTGAAATCCACGAATCTGTATTGTAACATCAAACACATTCAGAAGCAGGTTTCAATTCTCCAAAAATCTTAGAAACAAGACTTACTCTCTTATCGATGATGAAAATGAGCTCAACTCTAAATGAACTTTGAAAATCATTGATCTTAACAACGTGTCAGACAAAGCGTTGAATACTTTAAAAAGGAGTTTTTATCTTTTGCATGAGGCTCTTTTAAATTTTGACACCTGCTTTGTAGTTTTAGTATGTTTTTTTGTTGAATCTGTTGATGAGTCAAACGGTGAGGCGGACGGTGACAGGCCACATTAGCATAAAGCCGTGAAGTGCACAGCTCAGTGTGTCGCATAATATACCTATAAATAAATTAAATACTCACTTGCAGAGGCATACAGATCACTGACTCGAATCTATAAAAGGTGTATCATCATCCTTCTACGGTAGAAAACTTGCCGTTCTGATTAATTTTGCAGGACAAAGCTCTGAAATGTACGGTGTTATAACTTTTAGCACGACGGCTTGGGTTTATTAAAAAAAAAAAAAGAAACCAATCTTAAAACTGCACGCTCTTGTTGATTTTTGAACAGACTGCAAATAAAGAAGGAGGTTCTAAATTCGACTGTATTTTTTTACGTGTGTTAGTTTATATCAAAACTTTTTTCTATTTGAACCGATTTTCGAAGTTTTTTTTTTTTTTATCCAATCTTGTATTATGTAAATAGACACTCCGGGAGTTGTTTTATCTACTATAGCTCTATTTTTTTAGTGTTGTAGATAGGATATCGCAGGCCACCAGGTTTTAATTCGTCACTGGAGACGAAAGATATTACAAATTGAACGGCGCCATCCACCTCTTGACTCGAGCTCGAAGTCTACATTGTATTTTGTAACGAATGGCCCATCTTTCAAACCGGATTACATGTCTTGTTCGCGGCAGAAATAGGCACAATAACTGCACCTACTCGTGTAAGCTTACATAACGTTCTTCTTCCAGTAACTACGCATTCATTTCCTATATAAGATTGATATCGAATAGATAACTAAATGTTTCTATAAGGTTGTACGGTAAATCGTAATAATCATGACACAAAAATCAGATGCGTGTATTAACTTGGCTGTCTTTGGTCTAGCCATTGATTGAGAATGATATTAAGTAGGTATTTGTTGGTGAAACTACTGTCATTTCTACATTGATGCTGACGAAAGTGATTCTGTGTACGAATTAGAAGCTCGCACTTTATACACAAGTTGTTCAACGTTTAATTGCATTTTGAAAAGTTTAAAGCATCTAAATTCATGAATTTCATCCATTATCGTCGTTTTGTTTGACAGCCTAATTAGTATCGGACGGTCTGTTTGGAATTTAATAGTCGCGGAACACTGGTTCGAATCCTATTTCAGGAACACATTTCTGCGTTGTTTCTGTATTTGTTTCTGACGTAAGAACGTATCGCCACGTACTAATAAATTACAAATAAAACTGGAATCAAAATATACACGAGGCTCGTGTTGTTGACAGATGCTGGGCAATGTGGTCGTGTTCGTTTGTGTGAATGTGGTTGGAGCTTTGATGCACTCGCTGATGGAAACCGCCCAGCGCAGAGCCTTCCTAGACACCAGGAACTGCATCGCGGCGAGACTCGACATGGAAGACGAAAACGAGAAATTGGTATGAAGATGATTTAACTATTTATTACTTACTAGCTGACCCGGCAGACTTCGTAGTGCCTCAATCGATAAATAAAAGATCTAAACTTTTGTTTAAAATAAACTTAAAACAAACAAAAGGAATCCGTCTGGCGGGGGACACATCAAAGAAAAAACAAAATTGTTATTATTATTTAATTCCAAGCATTTAAATATTTATTTACCTTTTAAACCTTCTCTGGACTTCCACAAATAATTTAAGATCAAAATTAGCCAAATCGCTCCAGTCATTCTCGAATTTTAGCGAGACTAACGAACAGCAATTCATTTTTATATATATAGATAGATTACTATTATTCTATTTATTTATTCACAATTGTAATAAGAAGAGTTAGTCGGTAGTCGGTCAGTGGATCATCGGTGAAACTACTGAGTTTCACGGCTACGGCGCGGCGTCGCAGTTATCTCCTAAAAGTATTAACAATGTTAATGTGCTGTTGACAGACTACTTAGTCGTCGTCGACTAACAGAAAAACTCACGACCCATCTAGTTGTAATAAGCGCTCGGAAGGAGACTTCCGGTTCAGTAAAGTTTTTCAGTATGCGTGTTTACAAAGACTGCTAATCAAGAAAACTTGCTAGCTATACTTGTAGATTTATCAATTCATGTTTTGGAGTCTATTTACAGCGAAAGCAATCCTCAAAAATATTATTTTGCATTGTCTATATAACACACCTATGGTTATCTGATAGTTAATGCTACCGTATCAGAAATTTCGAAAAAAATTGTGGAAAATATTTAACAGTGTACACGGGTAAATAAAACACATTGAAGTCTAGGTTGTTAGGTGAAAATAAATAACCTGTTCATTTTGTATGTATTATATTGTATTTTGAAATTATCTTGTTAATGGTCATCTGAAATTAAAGTTATCAAATGATCAATTGAACAGCATTATTGAGATTCGATCACGTGTAAATTAAAATAAGCTAAAACACATTTTATGGCTGTTGTAACGATAGATTCAAGCATTAATTTATTACGGCGTGTTATAAACTTCAACGCTGACATGACGTGACGTCTTCTTTTGGTATTACCTATGCAGTGATTTAAACATATACGTATCTTGGTTGGTGTAATATAAAAATAAAAGAATCGTTGTTTTGTAACGCTAATCTATAAAACAGTCATGCGCGAACACAATTTTCAAATCTTTGAATAACGTCATAAATAATAAATAAAAATCTTTACACGGACATTAAAATATAAATAAAATCTTTTTATGATGATTAACAATGCAACTGTGGTATTTATGGGCACCGTCAACCGTCGCTCGAACGTCAATCGATTGATTGACTGATTTAATTTACTAGGGGGGGTGTGTATTGCCATATTATATCCGCCATATTGCATATTTCTTCCGCTAATCATTTGTGCGTTACAGTCAATTTATGTGTATTATCTATGTTACAGCCCATTAGTACTGGTTATCCCTCGACACTATATGAACTGTGAGATCTTCTGCATGTCTATGCTAAGAAAATAGGAAACAAAATTGACACTTAGAACCTGCTGTCCATCGATTAGAATTCCATATCGGGAATTTCAATTTCTACAGAATTAACGCATTAATTACACAATAATGAAGATAGAGTGCATATTCGTTGATATTCTAAGAGGCCACGTTTAGTTAAAAATACGGTTTCTTATGCCCGTAATCAACACGACCACTATGTGAACAATTTCCCTCCTGGCTAAGGTCTAAGTTCATCCAACGTCTCGGTAAAGAGGCAACGCCTACGATATATTCGCTATCCTTCTTTCATTGCATTAAAATATATACGTATCTGAACATATTACATATGTAAAATTATGTTTAAATGCAATATAACTCATCCGACCGAAAATGATTAGAATAAATTAGTATTCAGATAACGAGTGGAAAAAGCAAGTTACTAATTGCTAAAACTATTAGTTGAATATTTATTACAATTTTGTGTGTTAATTCATAGGAAAGGTTACTGTTATCCGTTCTCCCGCAACACGTCGCTATGGAGATGAAGAACGATATCATATCGCCGGTCGAGGGACAGTTCCACAAGATATACATACAGAAACACGAACAAGTCAGGTGAGTCTATAATATTCGTATTTCAACAAATAAATCTATGTTGCATTATGTGCATGTTATTTGTTATATACGGTTCCGGAGGCTAAATTACACATGCGTTTTATTCAAAGCTGTTGAAAAAATTTTGAAGTCGTCGTGGCCTAAAGGATAAGACGTCCGGTGCATTCGTATGTAGCGATGCACCGGTGTTCGAATCCCACAGGCGGGTACCAATTTTTCTAATGAAATACGTACATAACAAATGTTCACGATTGACTTCCACGGTGAAGGAATAACATCGTGTAATAAAAATCAAACCCCTGAAATTATAATTTGTGTAATCACTGGTGGTAGGACCTCTTGTGAGTCCGCACGGGTAGGTACCACCACCCCGCCTATTTCTGCCATGAAGCAGTAATGCGTTTCGGTTTGAAGGGTGGGGTAGGCGCTGTAAATATACTGAGACCTTAGAACTTATATCTCAAGGTGGGTGGCGTATTTACATTGTAGATGTCTATGGGCTCCAGTAACCATTTAACACAAGGTGGACTGTGAGCTCGTCCACCGATCTTAGCAATTAAAAAAAATAATTAAAAAAATTGATGATGATAGCAGGCGTGGTATTACATAGTCACAGATTTATACTCATCTTAATTATACTTTGTCATAGTACGTTGAGGCTTTCGCCTAATAAAGCACATTCTTGTAAAATCGACTCTTCTAGAACTTACTGTGGTTGACCGAATTATGTGACATGTTCACAACCAAATTTTCAACTCAATTAGTTAAACCAGCGCTCCCCAAACTTTTTTGTTTCGTATGCCACATTCAATATTTTTCGATTTACATAGATGTCTTGTTTCTCGTTTATTTTTATTGTACCGCTTGTATGTAGCCGTCGATACATTCCACTTTGAAAGTCAATAGGATAAATGGTAGACGGCCTTTGAGAAGTCGAATATACCAACATTTTTATCATTCCATATATCAACTCCAAATGCATATATGTATTTATGTAAGTATGTTTTTTTTTATTGCTTATATGCGTAGACGAGCTCCCAACCCACCTGGTGTTAAGTGGTTACTGGAGCCCATAGACATCTACAACGTAAATGCGCCACCCACCTTGAGATATAAGTTCTAAGGTCTCAGTATAGTTACAACGGCTACCCCACCCTTCAAACCGAAACGCATTACTGCTTCACGGCAGAAATAAGCGGGTCGGTGGTGCCTACCCGTGCGAACTCACAAGAGGTCCTACCACCAGTAGTAATAATGTAATGGGATCATTGTGAAACTTGACGAATTGTGTGATACTGATGGTAGTATGAGGCAAATGGAGCTCGAATTCGAGCGTGAGGTCAAGTTATCGTGGGCACACCCTACTCTTCTCTCCACCAGGTTGGTGGCACCAAGTAATACCCATTTGTGGAAGTGTGTCCGTAGGTTCGCTACTTCTTCTTAATTCTTCGTCGCTTTCTTCATTACTGAAGGTCGTGTCCCTGATACTTGACCGTGGCCTGTCTCGTGGGCTGTTTCCACCTCGTCCGGTCCTCAGCTTCTCGAATGGCGGTTGCGACTGACAGCCCAGTTACGGTGGTTATTTAATCACACCAGCGGCTAGGTGATCGGGCGAGGGGTCTCTTTCCTTCTACTTTGCCTGTCACAATCACTTTGTCCAAGTTATCTTACTTCGTTCGTTCGTTACTAAGCACTGATAAAACTAGACTACATCAAGACCGTATATATTTTTAATTTATATACTTTTACTATATACTGTATACTTTTTCCTTATATTGCCGGCACGTTTTCTTCCAATTTATGAATTCGTTTAAAGTCGAGCCGCTTTCGGAATATATCCGTGGTTTATTTTATCAAGAAAGCTAAGGACGACGCGATATATAAGCAAAGATTTAGCTTCATTTTATTTTTAGTAAATGTGAGCAGATGAGATAAGAACGTTGACCTTTTCGCACGCCACGACACCTGCTAATATACATAATAATATGTTAAATGTTTCATTAAATTTTGTACAAAAAAAGCTTTTTTCTAAGATGTCTTGAAGTTAAAATTTTAATGTCATCGTGCGGCCCAGCGTATCTCACTTGCAAAAAGTCGCAGTCTTGGGACTGGGGACCTTCTATTAATTTTAATGTTCACAGAAAGAGGCTAAGATTTTCCGTCTGTATAGAAATTAGAAATTTAGGCAGGTTTAAAATTAGGCGTTAAATTCCTATTGGTTGTGCGAATGATATAACATTACCTACAACATAACATACACAAGATTATTTATTATATATGATATTAATGAAAGTTGCTTGACGTTTTACTTAGGAACCTAATTTCGATAAAATTCATCTATCCTATAACATTTTGTTAAAAGTCGTAACATGACTGACGTATATGTTATTATGTACGTAATTTAAAATGTGTTGCCACGGTTGGCATTCTGTCAGCAATCCATATGTATACCTAATATAATATACATTTATGCAATGGGCGACGGTTGTGTTTAAAGCAAGCATCTAATTTAAAAGATTGAAAAAAAAAGTAGCTCACTTAAATCGTCTTAGTGATATCAGTTTTATTTATGTTACTAGTGTTAGCGCGTATTTACTAGGTAGTATTACCTAGGTAGTAGTAGGGGTCTGCGGAGGGACTTCGGTTCCCTCTGTATTTTGTACCGCATGTTCCATGGGGAGTGCTCTGAGGAATTGTTCGAGATGATACCAACGTCTCGTTTTTACCATCGCACCGCCCGCCACCGGAGTAGAGTTCATCCATACTACCTGGAGCCACTGCGGTCATCCACAGTGCGTTTCCAGAGATCTTTTTTGCCACGTACCATCCGGCTATGGAATGAGCTCCCCTCCACGGTGTTTCCCGAGCGCTATGACATGACCTTCTTCAAACGAGGCTTGTGGAGAGTATTAAGCGGTAGGCAGCGGCTTGGCTCTGCCCTTGGCATTGCTGAAGTCCATGGGCGACGGTAACCACTCACCATCAGGTGAGCCGTAAGCTCGTCTGCCTACAAAGGCAATAAAAAAATAAAAAAAAAGATACTGTTCCAGCTTGAAGGGTGGAACATCAGTTTATACGAAATAATTGAGATTTGGACTTCGTGTTCGGGTGACGGCATTCAAATTGTGCTCAATATGAGCTCCGGTAACAATAATTCAAAATCAGGCGGTTAGTGAGCGAATTCAAATATCAAACTAATAAAACAAAGATATAGTATTAGGTGACAACATTGTTACACGATTAAAAAGTTCATTTTCGGCCACACTCATTT
Organism: Bombyx mori; assembly: GCF_030269925.1. Classification (NCBI taxonomy): domain Eukaryota; kingdom Metazoa; phylum Arthropoda; class Insecta; order Lepidoptera; family Bombycidae; genus Bombyx; species Bombyx mori. Next base: position 7,006,430 of record NC_085116.1, on the reverse strand, counting down.
ACTCCGTCGGTGACTTTGTAGAAAACTATTTTCCGCCATAACTATTTTTTTTTCAAAATTCCCGATCGCCATGTCACTGTGCATAAAATATAATACCCAAGTAAGCAAGTTCAAGAACGAGGTCATGGCTTCCAGACTACATATTACATTTTAGCCGTCTCAAATCGTATTTTATCCAAACGATCTGCCGGCTTAAGGCCAACTTTCACAAGCCGTCTCAGTGGAAGGATTACACAATTCATTTTATTGAACTATGACTGGCCCACAGGACTCCTAATAAGATGAAATGAATTCATGTAGAACAAACTAGGAACCTTCTTATTTACTATTTGATATAAGCGAGAAAACTAACATAAACTAATGCAAAATCTAATTAGAAATAGTGATATGTAAACAATTACATAAATCTTGTCCAATGAAAGCAAACAAATTCGCAGTAAATGAATTCAGTGCTTTTATAATATTTTTGTTCATCTCGCTCTTATCTGAATATTTACAAACGTATCCTCTTGTCGCACATCTTCTTAAGGTCAACTGTTTTTTGTTCTTATAATAAATGACTGCATGGCGGCAGAAATAAGTAAATGTTAGTACATACACTTGCGACCTTGCAATAAGCCCTATCACCACTAATATTATGCGGTTTTGTGAACTGTTTTGCTTGCGATTGATGTGGCCAGGATTAGAAGATTCTGGTAGGCCATTAGTAGATCAGTTAAGATCATCATAGTACAGATGGACGGTGTGTTGCAGGTTACTTTAATGTTTTTTAAGTAATTTAATAGTTAACTAGTAACTTTTCTTACTTACTTGATTCATAAAAATGGCGTTTTAAGCAAATGTTTTAAATTGAGTTTTTGATACATTGAGTAGGTATTTAAATGTAATAATTTATAACCAGAAAAATATAAGACATTCTCTCGAGAGCATCAATTAAATGAACAGAGCGATCATTTTCTTGAATTGACGCCACAGTATTTTCGTCGTGCCATTTAAACTAATACTAAGAATAAAAATTCCATTACGACTTACTTCGGTGTAACGACGCGCGATGATCTTACGAAACAACTTCGCAGACAGTCCCTTTATCTATATAGATTACTGAATAAACATGTGTTTAATATTGCCAATTTTGCGACTGCTCGTTTTCTAGAAGCGGCGTTGCTTGGCTTATCTCCAAATAGTGCCGAAGTCCAATTTTCCTCACAATGCCTCCTTTTAAAGCTCACTATACTGAAGCCGGCATCTTCATTAAAATGCGTTTTATAGTCCCAACGTTAATTACTTGCGAAAGAAACGTCGAGTGCTGAGTGAAATGTTTTGTTTTTCTTCTATTGTTTAAATATGGAGCAAACTTGTGTGAGTAAACAATAATATTATGACTACTTTATTAAACTAGCTAGCGCGGCAGACTTCGTAGTGCCTCAATCGATAAATAAAAGACCTAAACTTTTGTATAAAATAAACTTAAAACAAACAAAAAATTTCATCTTTATTTACCTTTTAAACCTTCTCTGGTCTTCCACAAATCATTCAAGACCAAAATTAGCCAAATCGGTCCAGCCGTTCTCGATTTTTAGCAAGACTAACGAACAAATGTGTCAATTCTCGAGGAGCTAAACGTCAAGACCCGTCTATCTACAATCTGTATGCAGCGTCTCCTCAAGTACTTCGGACACGTGGCCCGACAAAATCCTGAGAACTTGGAAAAATTAATAGTTGTAGGTCACGTGGAAGGAAAGAGAAGTCGAGGAAGATTGTCAACCAGGTGGACGGACATTATCAAGGAGGTCACAAACACCACCGTCCCGGGCGCCATTAAGCAGGTCGAATGCAGCCAACATTGGAGGAAGCTGGTGCAAAAACTGGACCAAGGTGGTCACGACCCTCAGTAATGAGGAAACGACAAAGAAGAAGAACAACGAACAGCAATTCATTTTTATATATTTAAGATTATGAATTTTTATTTAATGAAAAATAAAAATAGACTCCGTAAAAGCTGTTTACGTTTTGGTGAATCATTCAAAGTTAAATGATATATATGTCGCAGGCAATTTGTATGATTCCGCCGTTTACAAACGGCGTCGTCATTATAAAAACGCTCGCCGTTATGTAAAATGCCGAAGGCAAAATGATAACTCGTTCAATAGTTATAATTTCGACATTGGTTGTAGTTTTAGGGTGACCATAATAAAATGCAGTTTATAATAATCAGACTTTATTTCCGTAATCAAGTACTAATGAAGATTTCAAGTAAGACTAAATTATGTGCTTTGTTCTCTTAAAGTACTTAGTTAAAATATTTAAGTAACAAAACAACATTTAAATTACACACTTTATATACTCATGACAATAATAAAACTTCTAAGGATAATATGACACTTTCAAATGAAACAAACAGGTCGTAAGTAAAACCATATTTTGAAGTTTGAAGTATTCATGGTCTTGACTCTGCTCATTAAAATCTCGAGATATAATCGGTTTAACTACGATACCTTTATTTGGTATGTTACGTTTGGATTCATAAACAGGACATAACGATACGAATAAATCAATCGCTTTTCTCACAATAATAAATCTATCCTTCGTTTGATACTGAATTTTGTCTCGATCACCATGTCCGCAACCTCTATGAATCTCAAACAATACATCGGAATATTCGTTCAACGGTATTACACGAACGGTTGGACTATCAGGGCTATCCCTTTTTAAAATAAGGTAATCCAATTCACTGATGCGCAGGACCTCGTATTGTCTTGACCAGTAGTAATCTGCAGGAGTCCTCCGCGAACTAGATTCTGTGGCCACCTTAGCATTTTTTAGGTGCCGAATAACCTCAAAAATCTTACTATTTGTCCAAGGCTTTTTTACAGCTTCCATTTGAGAATTGTATTTTTTTTTTAATTCACTATAATATATACCTTTAAAATCAGAATTCTTTCCTAAAATGTCTTCTCCACACGATATATTTGCACTGTTTTCAGTTATTTTTTGACGCGGTTGTTATTATTTTGATCAACAGTGGCGCGCGTGGTAAAAAATTGAACTAAGCATTTCAATTTGCCGCGGCATTGTGAAAACGGCGTTTGAATTGTCGATGCTATGTTGTGGCATATTATAAAGTGACACGGCAGTTTACATTTTGCCTTCGGCATTTTACATAACGGCGAGCGTTTTTATAATGACGACGCAGTTTGTAAACGGCGGAATCATACAAATTGCCTGCGACATAATATATACCGTTTAAAATGAAAAAAACATTTTGTTAAATTTTACACGAAGATTTGTAAACGTTGAAGATGATAAGTGGTAAAAGCGTTTTGTATTGTTTGTCGATCAACAAACGAATTACAACAATAATTTGTGTTTGAAATTCAATTACGCCGTCGAGAGCGTTTATACTGTTTGTTTACTGAGTACTTATCCAGTACTGTAACTTGACAAACTAACTAATATGTACAATATGAATGCCTATATATTAATAAGTACTCGATAATCTTACGTTGCGTCTGTTAGACTTTCAGAACCAATAGTGGTATTTTTTTTTAATTATTTTTGCTTAGATGTGTGGACGAGCTCACAGCCCACCTGGTGTTAAGCGGTTACTGGAGCTCATAGACCTACAACGTAAATGCGCCACCCACCATGAGATATAAGTTCTAAGGTCTCAGTATAGTTACAACGGCTGTACAGTAAATATGTATATTGAATCTAGTTTGGCGGTAATGTAGATTTTTTTTAATCAAACCACACAAGAACTCGATAATAAACATATAAAACATGTGCCTACATAAATTGATTCAATCATAACATTTTATGAACAGCCCTAATTTATGACCGGTAATATCGAGGTGCAATCAATTATGAATAGATTTCGTTTTTTACGTTCGAATCTAATCGATCGAATCGGATTTGTCACATTATAATGAAATTTGTACAGTCAAATGAATAAAAGGGATTTTTTTAAATCAATTTCATTACATGTAGAAAGTTATGTATTCGTTCAAGTTATACTGTTACTTTATGTTTTTTTTATTTTTTTATTGCTTGCATGGGTGGATGAGCTCACAGCCCACCTGGTGTTAAGTGTTTACTGGAGCCCATAGACATCTACAACGTAAATGCGCCACCCACCTTGAGATATAAGCTCTAAAGTCTCAAGTATAGTTACAGCGCCCACCCCACCCTTCAAACCGAAACGTATTACTGCTTCATGGCAGAAATAGGCAGGGCGGTGGTACCCACCTGCGCGGACTCACAAGAGGTCCTACCACCAGTATTTGATGATACATGGAATAAAGAAAAATTCCCCTCTCTCCGAGGGTTGCATTTGGAGTTAGTATTCAAAAACTTCTCATCTCTTACCCGAACTAATTGCATAGATTATCTAACGCCCGTTAGGTCGCCACTAAGTGTGTCCCTCATTAAGATTAAATTGTTATCACCCACTAATTACTTCAGCTTGTTTACTGACATACTTTGCATACTTTCTGTGTCATCATTGGATGACATTTGTAATGATAGGAAGTTATTCAGATTTATTTCTGGCAACACTAACTTGCTATTGATAAGAAATTCTCAGTACAAATGTCATAATATGATGTGGTCTCATGTTGTTGTGAGATTATATTATGGTAGACTACCCTGTCTAGCCCTGCTTCAAACTAATATTCCTAATAGAAGTCGTGGCCTAAAGGATAAATAAGTAGGACGTCTCGTAAGTCCGCATCGGTGAGGACCACCACCCTGTCTGCTTCTGCTGTGAAGCATTAATGCGTTTCGGTTTGAAGGGTGGGATTGTACTATAAAAACTAAGACCTTAGAACTCACGTCTCAATCTGAGTGGTGGCATTTACATTGTTGATATCTATGGGCTCCAGTCACTACTATACACTAGGTGAGCCGAGAATTTGTCAAACCATCTAAGCAATAAATAAAAAAACTTTCCGGCTTGAGGATAGGATCCAAACTATCCAAACAATGAAGATTTAGAGCTTACATCTCGAAGAGCGTCTCAATACTTCTGAGGTTTCGATGTCAGATGGCCAACGGATTGGTTTATCATATATGTCATTTAAAAATGCAAATTACTTAGATGCGTATTAAACTATCATGATACAAGTCGTCTACAAAACGAGTATATATTTTTTTTGGTGAAATACTGCCGTTGTCGGTCCGCACCAATTTCCGTAACATTCCAAGCCGAAACAGCGAACGGGTTTATGTGTCTCGTTCGGCCCTTTAACATCATTAGGGCGTTGGATGAAAAGGTCAGATTTGATGTTAACTGGTGTTATATGAATATTTGCGTGTTTCATGTGTGCAGCACATATTAAATATTTACATGGGATCATTGACATGTCGGCCGACTTTGTTGTTGGCGTGAGACTCGTGGTAATGGTCCAATTATCATTTATAAATAGAACGATCGTAACAGTGCTGGATGGATCTCATAACTTTTTTTTTTTGTAAATAAAATAGGGAGGTGAAGCCATAAACCACTTGTATAAAGCAATTAATTTCAGGAGCAGGCTACGCTAACGAAATCGAATTTAAAGAATAAATATTGTTGTTAATAAATCTAAGACAAGACTTGCAGTCAACATTCAATCGGCATCGTGTCCATGAGGATATATGCACGATTGTGTTATTAGTATCATCTGCAATATACACAAACAAGTTATTTCAGAGGATTAAAATAAAGAAACGTCAATCAATTGATAAGTTTCAATTCATTAACAATTTCTATGGAAATAATTTTCTCATACTTTTGTATATTATTATTATTATATATAAGTCGAAAACATTGGATTTAAAAAGTGAGTAACATAAACAGTGGCAATTTAATAAACCTGTTCTATTCATCGTATTGTGAATTTATTGGCTTCCATCGACCGCTTTCACTTACGTCAAACGCCTTTTAAAATATATCATATCACAGCCAAATTTGTAACAGAAGTAGGAAGAATCGGTTAGGGTTACGTAACTTATAGAAGTAGTGAATTTGATAAAAACGCTTTTCCATGGCCGTTGGAGGTAGACGCGTAATCTTTGCGTTCACATATGAATGGCTTCCTCGGAATCCGCTGGGTTTGTCATCGGATCTCCCCAACAGGTTGCGTTTCCTAAACTCGCGAAGCCGCTGCTTTTAAGCAGTTAGCCCTCCTTGAGAGATGCTCGGGTGGCTGTTAGCAAATCCCACTCCTGTTAAAGCTGGGGGTCTCCAAACTAGCAGCAATCTCTTCAAAAAAAGGGCTTCGTCCTAGCCATTGTTGGTTAATTTTTGGGAAATGTGTCTATTTAGATAGATAATACTTCTAACAAAACATGTGTCGTGAGATTAATTACAAACTTATTATTTGTATGATACTAAGAAAACTTTATCTCCATGTTCAAATATATACGCTTAGTAGATTATATGTGTTTTGAATATAAAACAATATTAGAAAAGAGTCACCGTTGTGTCACCGACGGCCGATGAATCATTGTGTTTGTTCATTTAAGATTACCCTCGTCTGTTAGTTCGTTTTCATTGTGACGTGATATCGCGATAATTCAAACGTTAACTCTGAAGTCTTATTTACTCATGTTCCTTTTGTTTCAGTACAACATACTTATTAGTAATATAATTTTGTAAAACAAATAAATGTACTGAATATTTAACTTGATAAACGAATCGCAAATTCACCGGAGAACATAATGTAATTCAAGCACATTCACGCGGTCGTTTGATGTTATTTCCTACGTGAAATTGTTAAAGTGAATTCCGATAATAAGATTTCCATTAACTTCAATCAGGAGCCGAGGTGTCAAACGTAATGCAATTTCTGTCTTTTAAATTTTCATGCGTTCGTCCGACGTTGGCTCGGATCATCACAATTTGGCCCCAACTATCGCATCGTCGTGCCTTGTGCATTGTTTTGTATAAGTATCGTTCGTTTGCAGAAAGGTTTTTCGAATGGACTTTCTGGTATATTAGCCAAGGTCACTAACTATTAGCCCTACCTTATAGATCTAATACAAAGAAATCTTTCACGCCTAAGTTCGTAGTTATCTTCGGCGGGAAAGAAATTGAATTTGCAAAGTTAATGATACGGAAAACTATGTATATGTCTCTACGTAGTTGATTATTAGGACTATTCAGTTAATTGTGTATGTATTTACGTACCTACTAAAAATTTGAAAATCGGCTCAGTGTTGTTTAAAAAAAGAATACGATTAAACTAGAAGAAATATAACTAACCGGTTTTCGATATGCAGCGGTGCTCTTGGCATTGAAGGCATCATCAGGTGGGCCGGGCCGCCTTCGCGCCAATCTTCTATAGCAGTTTTAAAAAAACAGAAACGTATTGAAATTTTGTTATGCTACACTTACATTTAGTTTCGGCTCTCAGTCGGCCATTGTTTTGGCAGATCTCCAAGTCGCCCAAGACGTAATATATTATTCGTGATAAAACTATTCCTTTATAGGTTTTCATTTATCAAGTTTCTCATTACTCCTACACAATCTGAGACGAAACGATGATCTAATCAATTTGTCTTGTTGGTTTGTCAGAGATATTTTGTTAATAGTCTGTTTGTATAGGGAATTAGATAAATAAATGTTTGAGGAAATAGATGACATTTAATAATAAAATAATTATTAATTAAATTTCGAAAATGTTAAATAATATGACAAAATGAGATTGTATGCAAAATAAATTATTATTAACATTTATTGACGTATGCAATAAGATGAGAATATCATTGTTTATATTTTTAAGATACGTATACGACCAAATAAAACCTCGGGAAGAAGGTACTACATTCAGTCTTCTGTTTTTTTACTAAATTGTAACAAATCAACATTTTTTTCCAGTCACTTCAACAAAATATAATTTCTTTCTTTTTCCATTCGGTTTAAGCTTTGGAAAATTTAAAGGTCATATACGAATTTATTGACATCATTGACTATGCATGAACCTTGAGATCAATTTACATAATATTATGTAGTACATTCTGGAAGCGATTCTGTGCCATGCATTGTGTTATTACTTGGCGATAAGAACTAGTGTGGCGTACTAATCGAATTGTGTATAATGTTTATATGGTTGTATATAGTTTCCGTGCTCCTATTTTATATTCGTTTCTGAAATTCTAGAATAAACTTGTAGATCGGAAAATTTTGTGAGAAAACTCGATATTATCTAAAGACTATTTTTATAACACAATAACCTAATCAATTTAGTTCTTACTTTAACTTTTTTTTTTTTTTGTGGTACTATTAACGTGTGTTGCAATTGACAGTCCGGGCGGGTAGGTACAACAATTCTGTCTTATTTCTGCTGCCGCGAAGCCGTTATGCGTTCCGATTTGAAAGCTGTCATACAATACAGTTGAGACTTCGATCGCATGTCTCATTTGGATAGGTTTCACATTATAATGACTATGCAATAAAAAGAACTAGTGGTCCCGTAGTAGTCAAAATTCGACTATAATTAATTGAAATTTTAAGTTTGAACATTATTATGGTTCTATTGTCAAAGACTTTTTTTTTGATAAAACTTTTCCTTATTAGGAAAGGCATGGGGATCTAAGCCCATACAGCCTTTTGTCAAAGACTATTATACTTCTATAATCACAGATTTCGCCAAGACTACACTATAGACAAATAATATTAAACATAAACAATATTAACCTATTCTAAATTTGACTACAGATTTTAAGCAATTTCAAACGTTTGACAATAAACAAAGAGTATAATATGTGTGTGTGTGTGTGTGTCAAATGTAGTGTGTGTAATGTTTACATGTAAGACATGGTAGTGTGTGTGATGTTTTCTTTATTGATTTAATGTGCTTTTATGCATAATTAAAAAAAAAATTAGCATTCTGCACTTCTTCTCTATAGTATCTATAAGTGTGGGAAATTTCATACTCCTCCGTCCGCGCAATTTTCGTAAAAAGGGGTACAGAGTTTTTGCTTCACGTATTAATATATAGATACTTTTATCACTGATTTGATGGCCTCGTTAGTATAGTGCGGTATGGGCTTGATTCGTAGTCGGAGTCTGATAAATATATGAAAGTATTTTACAAATCACATTCGTATATCAAACTATGGTTTACTGTACTATGTAAACCTAATAATGATATACATCTGAACGTTTAAATGTACTATTATAGTCAATACACCCAGAAAAACAGCGAATAAACCTACTTGTCACGCGAGTTATTGTCCAATGTGGGAATCGAAATCGCGACTATCCGTCGAGCTGTCAGCAGCGCTAAATACTGCACCACCAAGTCAATCAAAATTAGCTATGCTCGATTTAGAATGTGTATGTGTGTGTTAAAATAATGTCCGTCACCGATACTACAGGATACTAATCTAGCATGGTTGACATTTGTCTATTTCTGCCGTGAAGCAGTAATGCGTTTCGGTTTGAAGGGTGGGGCAGCCGTTGTAACTATACTGAGACCTTAGAACTCATATCTCAAGGTGGGTGGCGCATTTATGTTGTGGATGTTAATGGGCTCTAGTAACCACTTAACACCAGGTGGGCTGTGAGCTCGTCCACCCATCTATGCAATAAATAAATATATATAAAGTTAGTTGTTTTTTTAAATTTAATCCAATGAGGACACTCGTAAAAATTTAGAAAATATAAAATCAAACAAAGCTGTTGAAATAATAATTGTCATATTATGAAGTACTGCAAACAGTTAGCGATGTTCTGTGCGCGTTATCGTAAGGTTTCAATTTCACTGTCCTAGAATACACGAAAACATTTTATAAAACAATAATAATTTCTTGAGTTCGTAATGACTATGTCCATTAATATATTATATTGTGGAGTATCATTTTACAAGGAAACCTTCTAACGTCCATTAGACGTGTCCAATCGATAAGTATGATGTGTCGGATGCCTTTTGTTTATCAACTTACGTCGGATTATCCATCGGGACAATAATAGAGTTTTTATAAATATTTTTACAAAATACTATAGGAATGATTACGGTTTTGTTAAATTTCAATCGAGCTTAAAAATTGTAAAAATATACGTAAACCATATTTGTTTCATCCAAAAGAATTTCTTAACGACAATCACAGCGTTTGAAATTTGTTAAAAAAAAATTTCTAAATTATTTATTATTGCTTCAGATTCACAAATCAAAAGATTTGGGTCGCGCTGCATTTCAATTTTAAACGGCAATTTAAAACTCAACGTGCATTGATGTTTTAGTATGGATATGATTAATGATTCAAGTTTCATAGAAATGGGGCTTCAGTTTTATGATTTTGTAGGTATACAATTTATTTAATTATATAGTTCTTTATGCGTTTAAACTCTATTATGGGTGCTAATTTATTTTTACTGTATTGCTCAATCGCCTATGATATTCTGGGCATAGGAGGAGGCATTTCTCATCCTAACTCTGCCAGGAGTAAAAGTGGGATAGATAATAGAGACGAGCGCTTTCAACCCTGCAATCAGATGCGAGGTCACCTCAAAGATGCCTGACTGACGGAGGCGTTGCTGAAAACGGTTCTGCGTCAGCCTGTAAAAAAGTCCCCGCTGATGTCCCTGGTGTTTCGATATACTCAAAATCAACACGCAATGTGGGATCGGCAATCGGTAGCATTTTAAAATCAGATTTGCGGCGTGCTATATTGAATAATTCGCCATCGATCGCATCACCGATGGGGCTGCCTCCGACAGGGGCTGAAGCTCGGCGTAAGCTAAATTCTTGCTCCGGCTTGACGGTGGTGGAACTGTGCGAAAAATTCTTTTTTGCTCTCCACTGCCTCCTGCGCGATGGTGGACTGGCAGAAGTCTAGCATCGCGTTTTAGCACTGATCGATACATAGTAGCCACGACCTATGGACAGCTTCGATTCTATACGAAAGACACGGTAATTCCTCCATGTCCTAATATAACACGGCCAACGTCTACAATTTGACTAAGCGTGTAAGTTTCGTCAGAATTGCTGTTCGTTAGTCTCGTTAAAACTCGAGAACGGCTGGACCGATTTGTCTTTTTGGTTTTGAATTTTTTGTGGAAGTCCAGAGAAGGCTTAAAGGTAGATAAATATGAAAATGCTCGGAATTAAATAAAAATAACAAATTTTGTTTTCTCTTTGATGTCCCCCCCGTCGGACAGATTCCTTTTGTTTGTTTTAAGTTTATTTTATACAAAAGTTTAGGTCTTTTATTTATTGATTGAGGCACTACAAATTCGGCCCGGTCAGCTAGTTTCAAATAAAATAATAATGTACAACCAATGAATACTAAGAATACGCAATGTTTACTTACTTGAACTAAAATGTACTAAGAAGCCCGTTTATTGTTGTCGCCGTTTTCACAAAGGCTCCACGTTTATGTCATAAAAGCACGAACAATTTCTGATTTCGCTTCAAAGGTTTCCCGTCGAGTTGTGTCTTTGTTATAAGCTTTGAAGACGAAATTTATACAGCGCGAAGGAAATTGTTACCGGCTGTATTCATTATCTGCCGTTCCATCATTGTATTACAAAACGCTAATAGAGTTTTTTGTTAATTAATTAATTACAAATTTATTGGTGACTTGAATAATGAATTGGATTAGTGAATAAACACGAGGTGTTTCGCGTTGAATTCTTATAGTCAATCAGAATTACGATCTGGTTTAAAATAATAAACAAATTAATTTACTAGACACGTCGATGCGATCGTACAATAACGGCTTCGTTGTTGGCAGGAAGACGACACACTTGATCCTTTTAAGCTAAACGGATATTCCACTGATAGGATTGTCTGTCTGTCTGGCAGTTAATTTTCTATAGTGACCACCATTTCTTCTTTATATTTTGAATATTTTAAAGGAGTGCCGCGCTAATACTCTATTCAATTGCTTCACCTCACACAACTCTAATTTAATTGTTTTGTGTTGTATGTATGACAACTGCGTGTTAATAATACATATATTTAATGTCTCACAAAAGAGTTAACAAACAACCAACCGACGAAAATTGAATCAGTGAATAATAGAATTTGAAATCTATTCACGTTTACTATTAATTAATAATCAGCAGAGATGATTGGCTCAATTACTGAACAGGTGTCACATCATTGTCACAAATTGAACCAATCAGGCTAAAGGACCTTGCATGATCTATATCTATCTATTCTTGAAGCAAAACTTTAATATTTTTAAAAAATTATGCCTTGATTGTACATTATATCAATAAAAAAACATTACACACACTACCATGTATTTCACATACAGACAGACAGAATAATAAAAGTTCACAATAAACAAAGAGTATATATATCTCTTTGTTTATTGTGAACTTTTATTATTGCTTATAGTCTGTGGTCAAATTGAGAATAGGGTAGGTAATATTGTTTATCTTTAATATTCTTTGACAATAGAACCTTAATAATGTTCAAACTTATAATTTCAATTATAGTCGAATTTCGACTACCGCGGGACCACTAGTATTAATAAAACGACATATTGATTAGAAGATTTTACTGGTTATAAGGTGTCTCGTGAGGCCGTACCGGTAGGTACTACCATTCTGTTTATTTCTGTCACGAAACATACATAATTCGTTTTCAAGGGTAGTAGAATAGTCAGACAAATGCGATTACAACTTCAAGCCTGTAATGCGGAAAAAACACTAAAATGATGACCTTTTAATAATAATGATGTACAGTACTTAGTGGTACTGCATAAATATTTACAAAGTACACACCGCGCCTGTTTACGTGTGATGGATTGCGTAACCGAGGCGAACCTTTAACCTTTTCTCGATCAAATATTTTAGTAAGAATATTATTTTCTCTTTTGTTTCAAACAAACTTGCTTCTTTCCGTCCAATTCAATTCACGTTTGTTGTTGTTATTGCTTTTTCTATTCATAGTAAATAATGATTTTTCACATTGTAACTAAATAAATAATTATTTCCGCCTGTGTTTATAAATGGTGTAACAATCTGATGCTATTATTTTAGTTCGTAAAAATCTACGAGCATTTTTAAAACCATGAAACCGACGAAGATTTTTTATGGTTAAAACTTTAACATGAGGAATGTTTTTGTTTTATATTTAAGTAAAATTAAAATGTTCACGCGATTTTTACGCGTTTTAAAATAAAATGATTTATCCCTTTCAGTGTTTCCTAGCCGGACTACCTATACAAAACGGGCCCAATATTATTTTTGTCTATATTTTTCTATGTACGTATATTGTTACTGAATAGATAAAATCCCACTGAATTTCTCGCCGGATCTTCTCAGTGGATCGCGTTTCCGATCCGGTGGTAGATTCGGCGAACCACGGCTCTTGCCAGGGTTCATGTTAGCAACATCGTCAGGTTTGAGCCCCGTGAGCTCACCTACTAGTTAAGGTTACGCTGATAAGATCTGTCTAGACCATCAGCTTAGGTAGGAATTTGTTTTTTATTATACATAAAGATAGGCAGCGGCTTGGCTTTGGCGTTGCTGACGTCCATGAGCTACCGTAACAACTCACTATCAAGGGCCGTACGCTCGACAAGGGCAATAAAAAAATACATTGAGTATGTTATATTTTTTTTGCATTGTAGTTTTATGATATAATAAATATTCCTTCGGTTACATAATTTTACATAATTTGTTAAAACAGTTTTTTTTATTAGTATTTGTCGTAAATGCGTCATTACGATAGTTCTAAACTTAAAGCTCAATTCCAGAACGGTTAGAACCGATTAAAATTTTGAATTTGTTATCCTATGTATTTTGACTAAAGTTCAAAACTGTATCGTGTTTCGTGCTACGAGAAAAAAAAATTGGACATCTTTGAAACAATGTAGGTAGTTGATTGTAAACACTGCATGAGTGTTGAGCTATGCACCGATGTTCGAATCCCAGGCGGGTACCAATTTTTCTAATAAAATACGTACTCAACAAATGCTCACGATTGACTTCCACGGTGAAGGAATAACATCGTGTAATAAAAAAACAAACCCGCAAAATTATAATTTGCGTAATTACTGGTGGTAGGACCTCTTGTGAGTCCGCGCGGGTAGGTACCACCACTCTGCCTATTTTATTAGAACTTATATCTCAAGGTGGGTGGCGAATTTTCATTCTAGATGTCTATGGGCTCCATTAACCACTTAAGACCAGTTGGGCTGTGAGCTCGTCCACCCATCTAAGCAATAAAAAAAAGTACAATAGCATGATTTATTCAAATCCCAATTAAGTGAAAGTATTAAGCCGTAAGATCATAAGGTATATTTACGTTTTGACTGATAAAATCCCTCTAAGTGTGACATTTGTCTTTTCCGTAGCATACTGTTTGCGGACATCGTCGGTTTTACTGTACTCGCTTCGCAGTGCAGCGCGCAGGAGCTGGTGCGGCTACTGAACGAACTGTTCGGAAGATTCGATCAATTGGCGAACGTAAGTCCCATAATACAGGGTGTGTTTTAAGGGTCCCCGCAAAACGAATAAGTTTTAAACTTGCATTCTACTTTCGTTTTCCATTCCACGTAACACAATTATAAAATCTACGAGCACATGGGATGTCATAACCAATGCCTTTAAAATTAGTCCGCTGTGTTTGTTCCTCGAGGTATCTTTACAGCTGTTGCGTCGTGAGCTGCGATCATAGATGCACTCACAAACAAACTATTTTTGAGCTGTTTGGTTTTGCTTAGAGACAGACGTTCGGGTAGCTATTAGCCAATTATCCAGACGAAGCCCGATCTCGCTCACTCGCCCTGGGGAACTTATGTGACTTATGTCTACTATTGCCGAAAATAACCCAATATTTAGACATTTTTTTGGTACAGGACAATCATTGCCTCCGCATCAAGATCCTGGGTGACTGTTACTACTGCGTGTCGGGATTGCCGGAGCCGCGCTCCGACCACGCTCGCTGCACCGTCGAGATGGGACTAGACATGATCGATGGCATCGCGTGAGTTCAATTCTCCCAATAAATACTTATAAGTTTTATCATCAGCCTTCGTCAGTCCACTGCTAGACATAGGCCTCCCCCAAAGCTCGCCACTGAACCCGATCTTCGGAAGATCTTATAAGCGGTAGCTATCCGTAGCTCGGGGATTCTTCGCACCCAAGAATCCCCGGGCTACGGACATCTACTACATATAAGATTACATATTATAAATATTGGTAGCCCGTCAACTACGTGCTTTACTGGTGGTAGGACCTGTGAGTCCGTACAGATAGGTACCACCACCCTGCCTATTTCAGGCGTGAAGCAGTAATGCTTTTCGGTTTGAAGGGTGGGGCAGACGCTATAACTATACTGAGACTAGAACTTATATCTCAAGGTAGGTGGCGGCATTTACATTGTAGCTGTCTACGGGCCCCGGTAACCACTTGAAACCAGGTGGTAAGTGAGATCGTCTATCCACATAAACAATTAAAAAAAAAGCGTGAAGAAATTATTCAAAATGTGGAAAGTTAAGTTTATGTCGTAAATGTATTTTTTATTTCTTATAACCTGTGAATATCTCAGCTTTTATTTACTGAGATGGGTAAATAAGCTCACAGTCCATAATGTTAAGCGGACTGCAACATGAACTGCGCCGTAAATATTTCTCGAGAAACATGATTCAAGTTTAATTGCATTGGTCTTAAAGGCTGTGGTGCCCTTCAAAACGAAACGCATGATTGATTCGTGTGATTAGGATTTATAATTCATGACACATTTCAATTAAGTTCAACTGTATTGTTCTGGAACGTTTTTTACTGTCAATCAAGCGAGTTCATTAGTTCAATGTCCTCAATTCCTCTATTAGATCTGACCGAATTGTCATTGTCTACCTTAGAATCTAGGAAAAATACATATATAGTAACTTTTTTTTAATTGTTAGTACCAGTTCTATCCGTAACTTTTTCAGGGGCGTTTTAAATACGTATTACGTAAAATCCGTCCTTCTTTATTATTGAAATGTTAAGTACATATTTTAATGAGACTTATCGGGCATTTTATCAGCACAGCATTAACGATGCGGTAATCGTTCTACGTGTAGTGGGTCGTATTAGCTTTTGCTATTAATAATCTCGCTTCTTTGAACGATCAGTGCGGAGACACTTCAATTAATATTAGAATTGAGGCTTCAACCACATTCCTCAATCTCAGTGGCGGCCTGACCTCACTTTATTAGTTTCACTCAACAATCTGTCGTTTACCAAACTAGTGCAAGACTTTGTTCTTTTCTCAAGGCCTAGGGAATATCATTTCTCGGGAGATAATGTCTTTCTGACAGTTCCAAAGTACATAAACAGACCTGACCCTATTTCCAATAGATGTGTCACACGCTCGACCCAAGTAAAGGTGAAACCTAGAGAGGTTATCCACAATACTCTTGTAAAACATTTTCCATCACCATAAAGGATTTTCGTGTCAATACGATCGAATGTTTTTGTTATAAATAGCATTTATAAGTATTATCGTCCTTGATCCGAAAATATCCTTTTTTTTTGGGGAACAACGTCACGTAAACTCATAGTTTATTTGCGTGGCTGTGTAGTCGTGTTATTTTTAAGAGCTGGATGTGTGGGTAACGTGCGCATTGTCTATGTCGCGATGCCCGCTTATCTGCGCGTTTGCTCCTCAAAGGAGTACAGCTAAAAATATAACACTGCGTTGTGATCATGACCCCGGTCCTGGATAAAATCTTAGTCACACGATGTTGGTTAATAATTATAAAGTTGTCTTTAAATTGTTATTGAATTACAAAAACGATTCAAAATGCTATACGTGTTTTTTTTATTTTTTAGATGGGTGGACGAGCTCACAGCCCACCTGGTGTTAAGTGGTTACTGGAGCCCATAGACATCCACAACGTAAATGCGCCACCCACCTTGAGATATAAGTTTCAAGGTCTCAAGTATAGCTACAACGGCTGCCCCACCCTTCAAACCGAAACGCATTACTGCTCTACGGCAGAAATAGGCAGGGTGGTGGTACCTACCCGCGCGGACTCTCGAGAGGTCCCACCACCAGTAGTCACACGATGTTGGTTAATAATTATAAAGTTGTCTTTAAATTATTATTGAATTGCAAAAACGATTCAAAATGTTATAGGTGTTAAATAATTCATCATCGTATCATAGGTAATTAAAGTAATAACCACACAAAAAGTCTATTAGAAAACCGGCGCCGCGGCGTATTGAATGCTATTAAAATGATTAATCTTATATTGTAAACAAATGGCGAGGCTACAAGAGGCGGAGAATACCGCGCTTTGACCGCAAGCCGCAACCCCAAGCGCAGACAGCCTGTATCGGTATTCACGGACTATTATATTACTGACGTATTTCAACTTCGCCGGTTTCCGTATATTTATGATGGGTCGTGAATTCCTCAATAATTTTAGATTCTCATATCATTTATATGCGGTCGTTTAAAAATGACTTCGATTGTGGAGAATTGTTTTTTTTTAGTTG
Organism: Bombyx mori; assembly: GCF_030269925.1. NCBI lineage: Eukaryota > Metazoa > Arthropoda > Insecta > Lepidoptera > Bombycidae > Bombyx > Bombyx mori. The sequence continues at coordinate 6,989,002 of NC_085116.1, read as the reverse complement.
GTAAGAAGAGTTCATGTCATGTTTGGTGTTATATGGTTACTAGAGCCCATAGATATGAACGCCATCCATCTTGATACTTGAGTTCTAAGTCTCAGTTTTGTTTAGTACAACAGCTGCCTCACCCTTCAACCAGAAACGCATTACTGTTTCACGGCAGAAATGAACAAGGTGGTATCTGATCGTGCGGACTCACAAGACGTCCTATCAAAACTCTTACACATAACTTGCAAATACTCGATTATCTTTGAATGATCTGTCTTCTTCTCTCTTACCTTTAAATGTATAAAGTCAAAGTCAAACTTTCTAGACAAAGTTAAGTTTATAGATAGTTTTGTTAATTCGGTCAGCCAATTTCGATATATCTTAATTATTTCAATCATTTATAGTTTCTAGACTATCACAACACAGCTCACGTCACATGATTCTGGATGAAAATAATTTTTACGAGTTTTTCATAGTCTTGATTAATTTTTTGTTGGCAAAGAATATTGAAAATCAAAGATTTCAGCGAAACGTATTGTTTTGTTTGGAGTTCTATTATTTTCGTCAGAAATTCCACGCGTCACATTAAATTACGTCGAGACGTCTACGTTCGTTATAAAGGAAAACGAAATGATTTGATGTGAAAGTTCAGTGTTTTCGTAGTGTAGGGTACAATCACAACATCAGGATGCTCTGATATTTTTTTATTTATACGGGTATATTATATGAGTTGATGTTTTACTATCTTCTTTGACTTACCGTTGAGATTATTTTTTAAACTTCTAAAGTAATGATTTATTATATTTGTCCTTCTTGGTGTTGATTAAAAATGGTTTTCTGATATTCTTAAAAACAATTACTAATAATACTTTTAGTATAAAAAAACATGTACCTAAAGATCAAACAATTAATCCTATATTTTAACAATTTACCTTACCATTTCCATTTTAAATGACTTACTTAATAAAGTTACTTTTTTATCTATAATTATACTCAATGATTGGATATTAATACTACTTATAATACTAATTTACAGCTAACTAGTACATTAATTTACTATTAGAAGTATCTGGTAGCTAAATTTCATTAAAATATATACTTTTTATTAATACATATATTAGTAATATCTCAGCTTTATAAAAATTATAGCAGTGAGCGTCATGGGTAATAGGAAAATATCGCATAAACATTTTTACTGACTTTCATCAGTTTCGATTTGAGATTTGGGAAAATCCGTTTGCCAAGACATTGGAACAAATCTCGTCCCTCATGATGGGATATGGCATTGACGCTACGTGGTTCCTAGTAACGTCAGCAAAATCAGGCCAAGAAAGTTTAAATCTAGAAACTGTAAATACAATAATACTCGTATATATATGTATATGAGACATGTGCAAAATTGAGAGTTTTTACAAATGTGTGGCGAAACGTCGAAATGGTTGTTTCGATCTTGACCCGAATGTTTCTTTGAATGATCGTCTGACGTAAAACAACTCTACTGTTAAACTGCCAGTCAGTCACTCGCATTGTTAGTGTTGCATTTGGTACGATGTTAGGGTTGTCAGATCGGTTTAATTAAAAAAGAGCTGCTAAAAACTTTTTTGCTGTAGTGGGGCAGAATTTAAATTATCGCTTATAGGATACTGATATTACAATATGAAAGCCGCCACCAACTTTGAGACATGACGTCGAATTCACAATTGTTTGGTATAACGGCTGCCCTAACCTTCAAAACGGAACGCGTGACTGATTCGCGACATACATTTGAAGGATGGTGGTACCTATCACTGAAGGTTGGTCTACCAAAGTGATAATGCATTTTTTTTAAAATCGTTTACACTATTAATGCAGTACACGGGTAAGGGCGAACTTACTCAGAAAAAAATTGTATGCTATACGATTTGAACTTCGGCATAGTAGCGACAATTGAAACTAAAACATCGGACGTCTTGCTCATTACGCCACGGACACTATAGATTAGCTTTACGTATATTTAACAGCACACGTGCATTTTAATTATAAATTATATTTTTCAAGAATACATTTTTTTAATTCAATAACAATATGTATAATATTGATAAAATATTATATGGCTTTTCTCGCTATGTACTAACCTTGTTTCTTTATACTAAGCATCTATATGCTACGCATGTCTCGTGCACTTTCGGTAATTGGGAACAGATTATTTTAGACCTTTCTAAACAGATTCAGTTGTTAATATAACAAACGAATGCTCATTAATATAACAAAGAGTCGCTCAAGCATAAAGCCTATTAATAGCTTTCTTTGCTTACGTTAATGTTAAGACTCTCGTCCTGCAGAGTACATTATTATGATTCTTAATTAAATTTACTTATTAAGAGTGTAACATGATCATCAAAGAACATTGATTGCATTTTTATTATGAATTGACACTAGCTTTAAATTACAAGAAGTGTAAGAGCTTACAGTTTACCTGGAGTTAGACATATGATCAAAGTGTCAATTGAATTCAATGGAATATTCTTCGAATCGGTGGTACCACTCTATTCACAACACACACAATCATTAGAATTAAGAATTTAGGGAAAGTATCATTAAGTAAAATAGAGTTCGAGTATTTCTGAATAGTGAAAAGCTACAAATTATTATTAATCAATAGTTTCGACACCTAAAAATACAAATTCAAAGGCAAAGTTACGATTTTCTGTATTATGGCTTACCGAAAACAAACGCGGAACAATCATCAATAACACCCAGCATTACCTTTAAAATAATATAGTACTAGTAAACACTGTGCTTGCTTTGAATAATTGTGTGAAAAACATAGATTTCTTTAAACTAATCACGTGTCATCTATATTGTACATTGATGGTACTTGACAGATACCTTCCCGAGATAGCTAACCGCAACGGATCAACGGCTTAGCAATGCATAAAGAACAAATATTGATAATTATTTAAATACAAAAATGAGCATAAATGAAATATTTAGACTTTCAGTACTGTGCCATTTCTTAGATACTTACCTACTCAATCCGTACAGTAAAGCAACATGTCGATAAGCCAAGTTACAACATCGGTTAGAATCTTATGGAGCTCACAGATAATATCAAAGTTTTGTCGTATAAAAATCAAATAAATTGCAATAATAAATCTAGGCATTATAATAAAATATAATTATGATAAAAAAAACTATCTTGTCTTTCAAGTTGGACTAAACTACACACAATGTGTAAAGTTTAATTAAAATCGGTTCATTAGTTCAGCAGTTCATCGCGGACAAATACCGCGACACAAATTTTTTCTATATGTTACCGGAAATGTATGAAATCAAGGAATTGTATACAAATCCTAGGAAATGTGTACAATTCCGATACTATTTAGGAAATGTATAAAATATTGTTTGAAAAACTATTTAATGCATAGATATCCTAGGAAATGTATAAATTTCCTCGGAATTGTATATAATTCCAATATCGTATTAGGAAATGTATAAAGTAAATGCTTTCTGTAATAAAACACGTTGTTAATAATATGTTTTTAATATAACACTTATTGAGACAATCGGGTAACAGTCATACCGTAAAATAATAATAATATATTCATATTATCTTACTAATTAAAACTTCTAAAATCAACTATCTATTAACTTTTAACGTATCACAAAATCAACTTATATTTATTCTTATAAAATCAAATTTTCATTTGGCAAGTAATCAGTCTGATAATTAAATAATTATAAATGTCAAAGTATAAAAGTAAATCTTTATATGATAATACTTTGTCAGTCCATATAGCTATTTATTTTTGCAGGGTAAGCTCGAATGGCATTTGGAAGTACATAATACTTTATTTTTAAAACACAGACATCTTGAAGTAGCACAGTTTTTCTTGCAAAGGCACTTCTTAAATCCCTGGCCGGTTCCAGTGGATTGCATGTTGGCAACTGACCGTAGTGCAAGACTCGTCCCGCTGTACCCGCGTACCCACCAATATCTTAAATGTTTTACATTTCCGATTGCTATTTAGGAATTGTATAGATTTCCTAGGAAATGTGTAATGTGTAAGTATAATATAATTTATTTCACACATTTCCGTGCGATTTTAGGAATTACATACATTTCCTAGGAATTGTATACAATGACGGATTACATACATTTCCGTTAACATATATAATGATACATTTGGCATATTAACTTCCGAACTGATCGTTGACTAAATCAAGATGTAATATTGATTATTAACGTGGAAGGAAAATCACTGTTTATTGCATTGCCTTTTTTTCTATTACGTATTTATGTATTTACATAATTATTATTCGTAATTAGTTATAAATCGTATGCTTTGGATGCTAGATACGTAGAAATTAAATATATTTTCACGATTTGATTACTTCAAAGAAATTCAGTATTATATAATAAATATACCGTTCCTTTTTGAATTTTTAATACCAATATTCTAACTTCATATTTTCTGGCCTAATTCTGCTATGAACCAGTTAGGTGGTACGGTTTAAATGATGAAACAGCCCTTGTAGAATATAATTGTGACATTGAACTCGCAGCCCATAGAAATACAACGTGAAAGTCGCCACCCAATTTGAGATTTAAGATCTATTATCTCAATATGTAGTATTTTTTATATAATATATTATATAGCATGGTAGTTATTTTTTTGTTTTCATTAACTGTTAAGAAATAAATTAGGAAATATTAAGAAATTAATACGGAAATAGTTTAAAAAAAATATGTAAATATTCACAAAAGAAGAGAAAAGTTAACAATAAAATTCTGAGGTCTCAGTGATGCTGGTTGATAACCGATTATTAGGCGGATACTAGTTAAAATTAAAATTCCCTGAAAACACAGGGTCAGCCTTGACCACACCTAATCATTACCTTGAACCGTGTTATTTTAACAATAACAACTCTGCTGATACTCTACAGATTCAAACACTATTAATCTGGTTATATGTACTTATAAAAATAGCACTCAAATAAAAATTATTATAGTAAGTATCGTGTTTGTCGAAATTTGACCAACTTCAATAGAGTTCGAATTAATAACGCGTAGGCGGAGACATGTAGGTGTTAAGCAAAAAAATTATTTATCTTTTTAAAACAGTCTCTCACACTCACACACACACACACACACACACACACACACACACACACACACACACACGCACGCACGCACGCACGCACGCACGCACGCACGCACGCACGCACGCACGCACGTACGCACGCACGCACGCACGCACGCAGATCAAACTTATTAAAATAGTAATTAGATAAATAGTAGTCGGTTTAGTCTTTTTGGAAAAATCGTTGTGTACTTGGTTGAAAACAAACAAATAGTAGCGTTTTATGGTGGTTCGATACACAATTACGCGGAATGTTCACGGTATGGTATAACAGCATGGATCAAATAGGGAATATGTTGACAATGTCGACTTGCGTTCTGTCAATAGAGGCGCGCGTCGGAATTACGTGACGGTGCATCTATTTTGAGCTATTTTGAGTAGTGTTTACTGAAGTCTTATCGAAATCTATCATGTTGTTTCTACAATAAGGAAAAATGTTTGATATTATATTATGACTTTAATATCCACAATTCCATATAATATATAGGCAATATAAAAACCATGTAAGAGACGTCTCGTAATTTACTGAATGTAAAAGTCGAAGACTAAAGCCGTTGTGGCTTAAAAGATTAGGTACTTCGTATACTCAAATCAAAATAGCAATTTTCATTAATTACGCACTTAATAAAAGTTCACAATTAGCTTCCACAATTATGAAAGAACGCTGTATAATAGAAATAAGGCTCGAAAAAAAGATTGCGTATTTACTAGTGATAGGGCGTATTATAAGCCCGGATGGGCACGGAGCACCGGCCGGTCTATTTCTGCTACGAAGCAGTCATGCGTTCAGGTTTGGAGGGTGAAAAACTTTTATACTGTTGAATGGAGACTAGATCTCCTGTATCGATTAGATCCGCATTCACGTAGAGATTTCTATGAGCTCTGGTAATTACTTAACATCAGATCGTCAGTGAGCTTCTTCGCTCGTCTATGCAATACCCAAAATGTAGGTCAGATAATTTTATGATTGAAAATAGTTTTTTCATCATTTAATCACAATGAGAGTATGTGACTATCGCTTCCTTTACTCACAGCTATTACTATGCATCATCAACCCGTAACAGCAGTAAGTTAACTACATATGTATATACATGTCAAGACCCGTCTATCTACGATCTGTATACAGCGCCTCCTCAAGTACTTCGGACACGTGGCCCGACGAAATCCTGACAACTTGGAAAAACTTATAGTTGTAGGTCACGTAGGAAAGAGAAAGTCGAGGAAGATTGCCAACCAGGTGGATGGAGGCCAAAAACACCAGCGTCCCGGGCGCCATTAAGCAGGCCGAATGCAAGCAACATTGGAAGAAGCTGGCGCAAAAACTAGACCGAGGTGGTCACGACCCTCAGTAATGAGGAAGCGACGAAGAGAGATATACACTTAGTTTTTATTCAAGTATATATATGGCATAGCATGTTGCAAATTCGCTCTGGTGGGTTAAGTAAACATGCATTTCGGTTTGAAGAGTACCACAGCTAATGTGCAAATGCAATTGAGATTTTGAGTCAAAGTGGCCGCATACGGGCTCCGGTCGGTAACCTATGACTCACGCAGTATGCCCATTTCAGCTAATTAGCTACATAGTTCATTTGTGTCTATAAACGTTGGGCTAGTAAAACGTTTTAATATCGTATGACCTGTCCGTAAGTGGGCGTAATCGGCCTTAATTTCTGGAACATTCGTGAACTAGTGCGAAAGCATAGCAAGAATTTATTAAATTGAGGATGAAAAATGAAAATAAACGAATCTCATAACGTTCCGTGTCTCTGGAATTCGAAGACACACTTTATGTAGTCGGTCGTGTATTACGAGCCATTTTATGAGGCAGTGAACTCAATAATAAAGCTATTTTCTCCGTTTTTATGTAATTTGAAGTTGTTCATTACATTAAATAGTTGACTTTCATTAAGTTAAACGTTGATTTCAAAGAATACGTTAGAATAACATAATATAAATTCAAAAGATGTATTACTTACTGTATTTACTTCGGCAAGTTCGCGTAATTATAATGGAGAAATTAGTTAGATAATTTTACAGAAGCGTGAACGACAAAAACACGATTACATCAATGTGGAAATATGGGTGTACAAAATGTTTATTTGTGCAGCGATAAATCGACAAAGGGTTTAAGCATTCGAATCAGGGACGGGCGGAAAACAAGCTTTACTTCCGGGCTGTCGGTGACCCGGACAAATTTGTACCCGATAAACGGACTACGGCAGATAATAAAAAATATCACGAAAATAAAGGGCTGTAAAAGGTCGCCCTGAAAAATCTCGCTAACAATCATTAGTATAAGAAACGACGTATGTACCTATATTAAAATAATTAAAATTTTTATCAAAATAGAAAACCGACTTTCTCATTTTAAAATGAGCATGTCATCAATCAATTAATCGAATATTGGTTAGATGTTGATATAATTTTAATGGGATTATTTGAAAAGCATCAAATTTTTACTGGTGGTAGGACCTCTTGTGAGTCCGCGCGGGTGGGTACCACCACCCTGCCTATTTCTGCCGCGAAGCAGTAATGCATTTCGGTTTGAAGAACTAAACTTGAGACCTTAGAACTTATATCTCAAGGCATTTACGTTGTGGATTTCTATGGGCTCCAGTAACCACTTAACACCAGGTGGGCTGTGAGTTCGTCCACCCATCTAAGCAATAAAAAAAAATTCAAATAATAACAAAATCTTAACAATTCACCTTCTTCACATCTTCACGGTTCACCTAGAAAAATTTATGGCCCTCTTTTCTCTGAAGTCGGTTAATAACATGTCAAGCAACATTAATTAATAAAGTGTACTTCGGAATGCCACGAATGTATTGGCAATGCTTAGAGGACAAAAATAGAGATTAATTTTAATTTAAAAATAATTTTGTGACTTGGAGCTAAAATGGCCAAAGTAAGTTTTTGTATGAAACTAGATTGTAGCGCCAGTTCATTGAAAAGTATGTTATTTCTTTGTGCTAAAAGAGCATTAGTTTAATCACAGTTTTTCAAAAGTTATTATGTAAAAAGGCCAATATGGTATGCGCTTTCAAAGTATTCACTTATTGAATAGAGTATATCTGACCACCGAACATCGGAATATGAAGATAAGAATTTGTCTGGATACAGCATAATGAATAAAAAGGAAAATAAAAGGGCAAAGTCCCTCTTACGTGCTCGAAATTGTCATATGATACGTTAATACGTAATAATTAATGCCTGCCCGTCCTGACACCGATAAATGTATGCCCGACCTATCGAGTTTCGGTAACACCGGGATCTCGTTCATTATTCAGAAAATAAACTCCGTAGATTATTCGGTAAACGTTCATTAGTAATTGAATTCGAAGAAGTAGTTTTTTTGAAGTGAAAACTTCTTTAGAATCGTTGTGATTTCAAACCGGATGCAACGGAAAAAACGACAGGTAAGAGACACAAATACAAAAGAATGAGACAGAAATATACATACTATTTAATACAGCGCCATCTGTGAGATTTTTTTAATACTAACGTGTGTATGAAAGCTCTTGTAGTGAATTTTAATTTAGGATTATACGTGAAATTAAAATATCAATTCACAGAGGGCGCTACCTTACAATTGTTTACTAATGACAAAATTTTACGACGTTTAGGATAATTGTATTTTAATTTTGGAAGGATTCACTTCTACCACGTGTGAATTGCACACATGTATTTTTTCATTTTTTTTTAATGTAGCATAGTGCAGAACGCATTCGTTTATAACAAGAAACACATTCGAGCATTACAATAATTTATGTGTTTTAGAATTAGAACGATTGTTAAATGAAGCGATTTCGGGATTAACGACTGCTATTTTCTTTTTATATCTTCTGTTGTTCGCTTTAGATGTTTCAGAAATAGACAACTGATAGAACCTACTAAAATTGTTATGAAGTGAATGCGTTTTAATTATTACTAGCTGAGTCCCGCGATGTTAGCCGCGGTTATTGTCGTACTGCGGGTGACGCCGCGGGGCGAAGCTAGTCTAAAAAAAGTAACCTAAGTTATTCCTTATATCATCAGCTACCTATCTCTGAAGTCCCGTCAAAATCGGTCCAGCCGTTCCAGAGATTAACTGTAACAAACAGACAGACAAAATAAAATTAAAAAATATTTTGGTATAAGTACTGTATAATATACATACTTACGCATTTAGTAAAAAGTGGTTATTTTATTATTACAAACAGACACTCCAATTTTATTTATTTGTATAGATTTATTTTAGTACATTGCAAAACAACGACCGCCGGATATTCTGGAAATAGGATTATTTCTATTTCGGTTGTAGTTTCTGCATCCGTTTTATAACTGTTAGGGTAGGTGGTTATAATGCGTTGAAATTCAGACTAACCATTCAACGCATTCATTGTACAATGTATATGTTTAAAATAATTGTATATTGCATTAGTGGAAGAGACGAGCTCACCGAATGCCTGGTGTTAAGTGGCTACTGAAGCCCATAGACATCAGTAAGTGACATAATCTCTAGACCTGATTTCGATACCTCTTTCGTATCGAATAACGCCTGTCCGACCTTACACTATGCACGGATGCTTTGTTACAGAAATAGGTAGGACGTTGGTACCACTTGATAGGGCAACAGGAAGTCAGTTAAGAAAATAAAGAGGCTATACTACAACAAGAAGATTAACTATGATGTGGAAGACTTTAGAGGAAGAGGTAGACCTAAGAAGAAATGGATGGATTGCGTGAAAGACGATATGTGTAAGAGGGGAGTGAGCGAAGAAATGGTATATGATAGAGGAGTATGGAAGAGAAAACATATTGCGGTGACTGGGAGAAGGGCAGGAGAATGATGATACTATAACAATCAGACGATTCTCATGCTACAAATTCCTTATCAGCTCCTAATCAATTGCATTATTGATGTTCTATTACTACACGAACTAGTTAGTAGGCGTTGATTGATTTCATTTAATAATAACCAATAAAAGGTAATTTAGCGTAGCTATGTAGAAATCAAATTACCTGAGAAAATTGTGAGGATCATTTATGTTAAAATCATCTTAATAAAATAGAATTCGAGACTATGAGAAACGTGTGTTTATTTTGCAAAACAAATGAAATAAGACTAAATAAAACTCAGTTGCTGGAGTGCAGTGAGCTAATGAGAAATTATGAGGATTTGTTGTCTTGGTCAACGTCACAGCCGCTCTGTTAACTAACACAAATTGCGCCGTTATTACCTTAAATCATGATTTATAGGGACGATTTAACAAGATAAAGAGTTTTATATTACGTTTTGTAAGTTACCTAGCTTATAAATATATACGAAATTCAATAGCATTATGCAGGAGATGTGATTCTCCAGACATCAATTCTGAAGAATGTAAAATCCTATATATACCAAATGTACTACGTAATAAGCATAGGCGGTAAAGTATATTTATGTAATAGTCCCAAATTTTAGGTCTTATCGTAAATCACTTCACCAAACCTTTAGTATAGATTTTTTCGCAATTTATCCAATTTAAAGCCTTTCTATGTATAAATTCTAAGTCCCTATATAGCCTTTGGAGGCTACGCTGGTGTAACGAGCGAGTAAGGTGAGCTCACGGGGCTCTAACTTGAAGACATTGCTAACACTAGCCCTAGCAAGAGCAGTTCTTCGCAGAATGTACCACCGGATCTGAAACGCGACCCGCTGAGAAGATCCGGCTAGAAACTCAGTGGGCTGTCTGTGGGAAATAATAATGATGAACTTCATTTTAAATATGTTTTGTTATAGAGTTACATTAATTACCAACATAGCTACAGTAATTGCAAATATAAATAAATGTTTTATTTTTTCACAAATAGCAACGTAAAGTGGATTGTAATCCACTGTTCACCCCTGTGCATACTCTTATTATGTTTACTACTGCGTTTTGCCAGACCGTTTTGGATCAAAAAACATTAATTAAGTTTCTGAACAAAGATTAAAATATACACAACACTTGAACTTTTTTCCCTATTTAACTTTGTTCTTTCCCAAGCGGCCACGTTTATTAATAATGTACGGTCTGCAGAATATGAATTAGCATTTAATAATCCTTCAACAAAGAGATTCAACGAACATCCTTCGACGTATCGTTCTAGAGATTTCTTAAAACGCTTTCGTTAACATGGCGTGTATGTATCGACTTCAAGTTAATCGGAGGATCGATGGAACCGGGGACCGATGATAATACATTATTTTTATAAATTCGCTTAAATACACTCGCGAGCAAAAGTTTGGAATCACTTACTTGAAATTAGTTCCGCGCGATCTCGTGTACTAAATTTTTTTTTAATAATCATAAAAATGACATCGTTTTAAAGGTTCAATTTTTAACTTTAAATTGATACTAAATTCATTACAATCAAGCCCGTATTTTAGAAGCTATCCCGGATTAAGTGAAGGAAGAACGAGAATAAGAAGGAAAAGACGTGTTTCAATTGCTTGATACGTCGCGAGTTGCGAGTTATTGGCCCCAATAAAAGCACCTGTTATCGGATTTTCTTTATCAGTTGACTTTCACACGTTGACCGGTATACATCTCCACTAATTTTGATCCTTTACCTTGTACGACAATGGAGACAACACCTACAGAAGCAGCACAAATCGTAGACCTATTGCAAGAAGGGCTCAGCCAGCGGGTTGTCGCTCGTCAGCTCCACATAAGCCAGTCCTGTGTTTCTAAAGCTTACAAGCGCTTTCAGGAGACTGGTGGCTTTATCTCGAGACTAAGATCTGGACGGCGCCGGTGCACATCGGAGAGGGATGACCGTTTTATCGTGCCAACCCCTCTCCGAAATCGGTATTTACATGGTGTCGACGTCCAACAGGAGCTCCGAGATATTCGTGGGGTAGCAGCCAGCGAGTGGACACTTTGTCGACGACTCAAGCTAGCGAATCTGACTCCAAAAAGGCCTCCTCCAGGCTCGAAACTCACGGTAGCTCACCGACAAGCACTCCTTCAATTTGCTCGCACCCATCTTGATTGGGAGGTTGAGCAATAGAGGCAAGTCCTGTTCTCCGACGAGAGCAGGATGTGTTTGCACGGTAGCGACCGAAGAGGTCGGGTCTACAGGCAGCCTGGGGAGCGATTTGCGTAGTGCTGTTTCGCTGAAACAGTGGCTTATGGGGGCGCCATTGTATGATGTGGGCCGGCATTTCCTTCGATGGTAAAATCGAGATTGTTTTCGTGCCTGTCGGGGGACGAGGAGGCGGTCTAACTTCGGACTGGTACATTTCCAATATTCTGCTGGAACATGTCTTTACCTATGCTGGATATATCGGTGATCACTTCCTCGTTATGCACGATAGCACTCGTTGTCACACTGCCCGTGTAACAACTGTATACCTCGAAGAAGTCGGTATCGCCACTGGACACACATTGGACTGGCCAGCGCTCAGTCCTGACTTGAATCCCATTGAGCACGTGTGGAATGAACCGAAGAGGAAGTTTCGTTCCAGAACTCCTGCTCCTTCATGTCTGAATGAGCTGAAATCGGCGTTGATTTACGAGTGGGAAGGTATCCCACAAGAATCAATTCAGAAGCTGATCATGTCTATGAAGAATCGTCTTCGAGCAGTTATTAGGGCGAGGGAAGGGAACACAAAGTACTGATACTTAATTTTAAGGCTAAATAATTTCTTTTACTTATTAATTTTTGTTGTTTTGTTCATTCATTATTTTTCCATATTTCCTTGTTTTCCTACCTCCTTCACTTAATCAGGGATAGCTCCTTAACTACTGGCTCGATTTAAATGAATTTGGTATCAATTTAAAGTTGACAGCTGAACCTTTAAAATTATGTAATTTTTATGATAATAAAAAATTTATTTAGTAACCAAGATCACGCGGAACCAATTTCAAGTAAGTGATTCCAAACTTTTGCTCGCGTGTATATATATACATATAATAACCGGCAAACTTCTTGAGCATTTGTTGACGTAGTGGGGGTAAGTTTGCGCATGGTACACTCACGTGCAAAAACATTACTTACTCTGCGTCATAATGCTATTAAATTATTAAAATCAACATATGTATTTATTTATATATTTATTAGAACATCAACAAAACATATAGGTTAATAATTGTAATAATTTAATCTTGGGGTAAAATAGATATTCCTTCTATTAAATCAAAACTAGAGCTGTTGCCAGGTCTTGGTTCAGTTGAAGCGAAGCTGGTATTTGTAATTTTTTTTTCGTTATCATAATCTTGACCATCATCATCATCACTGTTTTCATCACCCGAGTCGCTATCATCGTGATGAGTCGACATAGGGCTCATCGGCGTAGTTTACAACTCGGTCGATTCGGTCTTCTTTTTTGTCTATAATTAATTTTTTTTGAAGATATTCGATTCGTAGTAATCGAATGTTACTTTTTTCATTTACCAGCTTCCGATTATTTTCTGTTCTTTTTTTCCATCTGAAGCCTAGCTCTTTCATAATTCGTCGTAAGCTTCGTTCCGAGCCATTAAAATTTATATCTTCTTTAAATTCTTCGAAGCCTTTCTACGGTACAGTTTCGCTGCTTGTTATGTAGTTATTATGATTACATCTTTTTATTACAGATTGAACGAAACTATCCATTTTCTTACCCGGAGTCCGAAACACGGCGAGCAAGCCAGAGCCTTTAGCTTCGTTAATAATGCACCTAACAGTACTCACTGATGTTTTTGTTGCTTCCGAAGTCTGTTTTAATTTTTCCATATCATTCTTCCCCTGTTTTATAATGAAGCAATATACGTCGTACACAAATTTTCTACCCTTTCTTTTAAGTACTACACCAGTTTGTCACGGCATAGTGTATGTTTTATAAAAAATCAACAAACACTCAACAAATAGCAATGGCAACAAAGTCCACAAGCAATTATAACAAATAACTTAACGATTAATAACGATAGACTTTCCACTGTACGCAAGCGTACTTTTGGGAGCAAGCGGAATGAGGGCGCGGTGCGGGACGCAAGGTTCGACTGATCTACCAATAACGCGCTCGATACGATTTCCCCTGCCGTCGCGCCTCACCCTCACCACCAAAGTGACCTAAAATTCGGTTCTGCGCAGTCAAGGTCATTTGCTCAAGAAGTTTGCCGATTACTATATCAATATTTTGACTAGCATTAACAGTAATGTAACGATGATTTAAGATATGTACAAAAAAAACATTCAGCAATCAAAACAAACTTACAACTAATCTTTCGTTAATCGATTATGGGCGTTCATAAGAAAACAAATGGCCGTTCTTGCTGTACACGGTCAATGACAAAACGAACATTTATTTCCCCCCGAAATAAATCATTTGTCAGGCAAGATCATAAAATTGGCGCCAAGCCCACTGATGTTAGTGATGATGGTACGTTCTGTTAATATGTAAATTTGAAGACTTATACTTAGAAAAACGCCCCGAATCGAGTACTACCAGTTTGTATTATTTATATTAAAATGATTAGAAGTAGGTTTAATCGGGCTTTGAAATTCAGATTGCAATGTTCTCGGACTATTTATGGCGTTTATCGTCTGATGATACAAACAAACGGTCTTTTTTTTATTGCTTAGATGTGTGGACGAGCTCACAGCCCACCTGGTGTTTAGTGGTTACTGGAGCCCATAGACATCTACAATGTAAATGCGCCACCCACCTTGAGATATAAGTTCTAAGATCTCAGTATAGTTACAACGGCTGCCCCACCCTTCAAACCCAAACGCATTACTGCTTCACGGTAGAAATAGGCAGGGCGGTGGTACCTACCCGTGCGGACGGTCCTACAACCAGTAATTACGCAAATTATAATTTTGCGGATTTGATTTTTATTACACGATGTTTTACACACCAAAAAAGTCTTAAATGTAGTGAGTTTATTTTAATGTGTAAAAAGCTAAATTTATGCATTTTAGGTCAGTTGTGGAGGCTACCGACGTACAGCTAAACATGCGGGTGGGAATACACACGGGCCGAGTGTTGTGCGGAGTGCTCGGTCTTCGCAAGTGGCAGTACGATGTGTGGTCCAATGACGTCACTCTTGCAAACAATATGGAAGCTGGCGGCGAACC
Organism: Bombyx mori; assembly: GCF_030269925.1. NCBI lineage: Eukaryota > Metazoa > Arthropoda > Insecta > Lepidoptera > Bombycidae > Bombyx > Bombyx mori. The sequence continues at coordinate 6,973,832 of NC_085116.1, read as the reverse complement.
TGGGTATGTTCCATAGAGTATTTATTGTAGAGAAGCCTGATTGATTATTTTTTTCCAGTTTTTTTTAGTTTTTCTGTAAACACCGAATAATTTGTCAAATACATTAAGTTATCTATGTATTACGAATAATACGCGAAGCAAAAACTTTGTACCCCATTTTACTACAATTGCGCGGAGGGAAAAGTATGAAATTTCCCACAGTTAGAGAGAATATAAAGAAGGAGTGCAGAATGTTAATATTTTTTTAAATTGTGCATAAAAATACGTTAAATCAATAATTAAAAACATTACACACACTACCATGTATTTGACACACACCCGCATGCATACTATTTGTTTATTGTCAAGCTTTTCTTATTGCTTATAGTCTGTGGTCAAATTGAGAATAGATTAAATATTGTTTATCTTTATTAATATTTGTCTATAGTGTAGTCTTGAAATCTGTGAATATAGGAAGTAAAATAATAAGACTTTGACAATAGAACCATAATAATGTTCAATTTTATAATTTCAATTAATTATAGTCGAATTTGACTACCAGGGGACCACTAGTATTAATAAAAAAACAATTGGAATTAAGCTGTTAGTAAGAGTATTAATACAAAATAAGTTCTTGATTTCCGCACAAAACGCGTTTCATAATTCGTAAACTAAAGATGTTTTACAAAGGTTCGGCTTTAGGATACTTTTAATCTTCCACATTGAAATAATCCCGCGGATCTATGAAACCAGAATAACATTTGAACTAAACAACTCCAAACAAATAATCTAAATTGAACTAACTGGCCCCAATTATGAACGCTACAGTTTACGCTCCACGCACGTACACATACACAACGAGTTATGGCCGTGCATTTGCCGGTGTTGATATGTTTAAAGTGGAACAAACAAAATTGTGTGCGGTTTTTTTTAATATTAATTAGTGGTAATGAGAGTATCACGAATTTTCATTTTCATTTTGAGAACAAACTTCAACATAGTTATTGTAGTATCCAAATGTTTTAAGGGTCTGTTTAATAAACCCATCACCAATACTTAATTTTCCGACGCTTCTCTTTCATAGTTTTAGTTCTCTATCATAGCTCTGCCGATATCAGGTATTTTTTTTAATCTTTATTTAAGCAGATTATTCACTTAGTGAATATGCCACTCCATTTTGCAACAAAAGAGAGTAACATAATAATTATATAAAAAAATAAAGGAAACTGTTATCGTCTCTGAAGGCCTACCAAAACTATTTTATATAGTGACTTAGCCATTTCGGATTCTGGAAAGACTAATACGTAATTTACACCTCCAACTTGTCTAAAATCTGTATATTTTGCAAAGAATTGTTGTCTCAGATCATCGTTCCGCGCACCCTCCATCATAATGTGAAAAGCATCTTCCATTACATCACCATATCAGGTTTTGCAAACGTATTGTTCAATCCGATTCTTGTATTGTTTAATTTCAATTGTTCTTTTATTTTATTTTAAGTACATACCCCTCTGAATTTTCTGTTTTCAATTGGACTGATATTCGGCGTCTTCAAATTCGATATTTGCCGGTGGAAGGTCGCGTCATTGTATGATGACCACCAAATTGTCTGTATTCGGCAACTACTTCACATAATATTGATCACAGCTTTCCAGCGAAATTAATGCAGTTAATTATCGCGCCCGCTGATTTATCATGTTATTTGAGTAGAAGTCTGTCTTAGCTCTTTGTTTTTTCATTTGTGCAGATACGCGGTATGCGATTCTGTAATCCATAAGTTTTCCCTAGTTCCATGCGTAACACGTTATAGTCGTATATCAAATGTATGTTCCACTGCCGCGTTCGCTGTTTGTCAAACTGTTTTTATTCGTAAATTAATTATTATAAGGGTTAAGAACTTTCTAGCTAACAACTGGTGTAAAACAGTATCCGTTAATGCACTTAATTTCCCGCCTATTTCTGCCGTGAAGCAGTAATTCGTTTCGGTTTGAACGGTGGGGCAGCCTGTACTGTAAAAACTGAGACTTAGAACTCATGTCTCAAGGTGGGTGGCGGCATTTACGTTGTAGATGTCTACGGGCTCCAGTAACCACTTAACACCAGGTGAGCTATGAGCTTGTCCACCCAATTAGCAATAATAATAAAAAAATACTCGTCCATTTTTCAGTCGTGTACACATCACCCAAGCCACGTTGGAGTGCCTGGGAGGTGCGTACGAGGTAGAGCCGGGCCACGGAGCTAGTCGCAACGCGTACCTAAGGGACCACTCTGTTCAGACATACTTCATTATACCGCCGCCCAGGAGAAGAAAAGTAAGCTGTTCGAGTTTATATTAAAATATATAAGTGTAATTTTATCTTAGAGGCTTATTTAAATCTTTATTTTATATATAACTGACAGTTTCGCGTTTTCGACGTAAAAAATAAATATAGCGAATCGTAAATGAAAAAGAACCAAAATAAATGTACATTTTGAAATGATGTATGCAAGTACGTAAGCCACTCTCGGCAATTGATGGACGTGACGTCATCACATGTTTTTTTTTTTTAATTTTTAGATCACTTTATACATCTGTTTAGTTATAAATGTATCTACAATAGTCTTGGGATTGTATATTGATCTTAGAAGCTGGTTAAAACCGTAAATCGAACTGTACAATTATTGCTAACATTTTACCCAATATATTACAAAGTCTATTCGATGTTTTATAGATATATAAAATACCGTAGGACAAGTATTTTATTATACTGTGATGTACATAGGATAAATGTAATTTCTAATTATAGCATTGGAACAACTGCTACCTCATCTTACAGGTATTTGGTGCCAAACCAAAACAGTCTAAAACTTAAATATGAATCTAATAATTTAATTAATATCTTGTCTGTTTCTGCCGTGAAGCAGTCATGCATAGTAGTTTGAAAAGCGAAACAGCTGTCTCACGTCAACACAGTTGAGACTACCACCTCATGTCAGGTGGACTATGAGTTCGTCTACATAATATCTAGAGCAATGATTTCCAACCAATATGTACTTTTGTGTGCTACCAAAATATTCATTCAAAACTAATAAAATTATTATCGTACTCATTTTTAGTGTGCATATAAGTATGTAAACGACTTTTTAACTCACATTAATGTCGTGATTATGTACCGTATGTTAAAATAAATAGTGTCCCAAGAAGAAAAAAAAACAGGATGAGAATCGCTGATTTAGAGGTATAACAAAAAAAATCCAAGCATCGGTAATTGTTCTTATCGAACTCGTTGCTCGCAACGAAGGGCTTGGCGAGTAAACTAACCGACAGACACAGCCCACTGAGTTTCTCGCCAGATCTTCTCAGTGGATCGCGTTTCCGATCCGGTGGTAGATTCTACGAAGTACTACTGCCCTTGCTAAGGTTAGTGTTAGCAACGTCGTCAGGTTTGAGCACCGTGAGCTCACCTACTAGTTAAGGCTACGCTGAAATGGTCCCTCAAGACCATCGTAGTCGTCGTGGCCTAAAGGATAAGACGTCCGGTGCATTCGTATCGAGCGATGCACCGGTGTTCGCATACCGCAGGCGGGTACCAATTTCTCTAATGAAATACGTACTTAACAAATGTTCACGATTGATTTCCACGGTGAAGGAATAACATCGTGTAATAAAAATCAAACCCGCAAAATTATAATTTGCGTAATTACTGGTGGTAGGACCTTGTGAGTCCGCACGGGTAAGTACCACCGACCTGCCTATTTCTGCCGTGTAGCAGTAATGCGTTTCGGTTTGAAGGTTGGGGCAGCCGTTGTAAATATACTAAGACCTTAGAACTTATATCTCAAGGCGTGTGGCGCATTTACGTTGTAGATTTCTATGGGCTCCAGTAACCACTTAGCACCAGGTGGGCTGTGAGCTCGTCCACCCATCTAAGCAATAAAAAAAATCAGCTTAGGTAGGGGAAAAAATGCTTTGATTTTCAAACTTTTAGTAAAATATTGCTTTTGGCATTGCTTTTCTCGTAGATGTGTTTATCTTCGACGGCGGGACTGGGCACGGGCTCGCGTCGGAAACTATCCTTCAAGAACGTTTCCAACGTGGTCGTACAACTCCTGCACTCGATTAAGTTCAACGTGGATGTTCCGTTCTCGAATATGGCAGCGTCGCCTCAGGAACTCAAGGCCAATGCAGCCCGGAAGGTATAATTGTATTGATATAATAAAAATTTGAATCTAAAATCTTAGTTCAGCAGTATTTATCTCATTATCATATATGTTATTTGCAACGTTTACACGGATTATATTTGTTTATTTAATTGAATAGAAATAGATTTGAAATTAATTAATTGAAATTATTTTTATTATTTTAAATTACAAAATACGTGGATTTTAGAAACGGAACATATTATGCACATGTATTAACAAAAAAAATATGAATTAATTATTACTATTTTAAACTAAAACATACATACATGGATTTTAAATATGGAACGTATATATGTATTTACGAAAAAATCCTCTGCTTTTTCGAGCGACAAAAAAGGCGGCAATGATTTTGATGTTTTTTTTTTTAAATAGATAATAGAGAGATTAGATTTAAAATGGAATTATTTTATCTTGCTGCAAATTGACGGTCGAACCGATTGATAAAAACAAAAATAACATTAGTTCACAATTAAGTGCAAGTAATTGAAGTTGAATTTTTGTTGTGCATCTGAAATCGTCGACACGTTTTTTTACAATAATTTAAGTGCTCCCAATTTTTTTCTTGAAGATTTCCATCACTCGAAGGTAAGTTAATGAAACTTTTAATTTACCGATTGTGTATCACTGTTGTGTATTGCAATGTAAATGTCGTGAATTTTCTCAACTTCTTTGGTCAATACGATACGACAATAATAACATTTGTGAAATCATATGTGTTGTTTTATTTGGTGTACCCATTCGTGGACGAACGTATTGGAATATTTAGATCACCATTTGTGTTTTAATACACGAATTGCGGCTTAAACGCTGAAATCAACGAAAAGAAATTTACGTCTAAACATCCACACGCTAAAAAATTCGCTTTCGCTGTGTCGTCCTAAATGTCAAAGCACGCACTTATTTTTGCGAGTCCACTGCCAATAGAGAAATAGTATCCAAATTTATGTAATATCCATATGTAAGATGTTAAATATTACGTCGAGAATTAAATTATACAGAAAGAAAACATGATCGTTGAAATCGCAGAAATTGAGTATCCGTTCAAATTGGAACATCAGATTTTATAACATCATTGATTAGAGCTGTGATTTGGTTTAAATAATTTACTAAAATGTACATATATACCTATATAATAGGTTGGGGAAAAAGTTTCTTAGCATTTTTTAAGAAAATTCATAACATTTTTTTTTAAATATAGTTTATTTACATTTAACTAAAGTATGTAGGTACCATTTTGTTCGATAACTTTTTGCCATCTTGTAGGTAGGGACATGATCTCATTGCTATAGAAATTTTGGGGCTTCTGATCAAAATACCGCGACAATTGGTTTTGGCAGTCATGTCAACCTGACCCTACCTAAAGAATTCTGAAGAGACCGAAACAGGTGGAAATCTGAAGATGCAAGGTCAGGACTATACGGCGGATTAATTAACACCTCCCAGCCAAGCTCTCTTAATTTTTGCTGAGTGACAAGATGTGTGAGGTCTAGCGTTATCATGATGAAAAACCACACCCCTTCTGTTGATTAATTCCGGCCGCTTTCTCTCAACTTCTTGCTTTAATCTCATCAGTTGTTCGCAGTAGAGCTCAGAATCGATGGTCCTGCCTGGTGGTAACAGCTCATAATGAATAATGCCCTTCCAATCCCACCATACACACAGCATCACCTTGTTGCGAGTTAACCCGGGTTTCGTCACAGAAGCCTGACCGACCTTTGCCCACGACCTTTTTCGCACGTTCTTGTCGTACTTGATCCACTTTTCATCACCAGTTATCAGCTTCTTCAAAAGTGGTTCGGTTTCATCACGTCGTAATAAAGAACCACAAATGAGAACACGGTTCATTAGCTTTCTTTCAATGAGCTCGTGAGGTACCCAAATATCGAGCTTTTTTGTGTACCCAGTTATTTTCAATTGCGCCAAAACTGTTTTATGGTCAATTCTCAGTTCTTCAGCTACGTCGTAACTACTGATATGCTGATCTTGATCGACTTTTTCAAAAATGGCTTCCATATTATCCATAATAGGGCGGGCGACCAGAGCGACGTGCATCTTTGGCATCAAAATTTCCAGATTGAAAACGCTTAAACCAATTTTGTGATACTTTCACAGACGCTGCACTAGGTCCATAAACATCGCAATTTTTTTTCTCGGCTTGCGTTGCATTTTTACCTTTTTTGTAGTAAAATTTTAAAATGTATCGAGTTTCTTCATTAGATTCACTCATCTTGACAGTACGAAAAATAAATAAAAATCACACATTTTCCTAATTTGAATTTGGAATTATCTTCTTTTAAATTTTTAACTTTTAATGATACCAAAACCAGCCAGATACCAATAGCATAGCCAGAGAGATTTTATTACAAGTTCATACATACTATAATGCGAAAAGACATTTTCCCCAACCTATTATTTTTTTTATTTTCGTATTCTGTCATGTAATATATCGATAGGTCAATGGAGTTCGTTGTTTTAATGGTATAGTGTGTGGGGTGTGTGCAGGTGCTGGACTTGCAGCGTGCACTGCACGCGGAGCCGGGGTCGGCGGAGGCGCTGCGGGTGGCGGCGCTGCGGGCGGACGACGTGAGCGGCTCCCCCTCCCGCGCCCCCCACAACCACACCTTCGACGCTCTCCTGCAGCACCACGCCCTGCGCGCGCACCACACGGTCCTCCCACCGCGTCCGCATCCCGCCCGAAGCCGCGCTCCGCTCCTCGGACGGAATACAACCTTTTATAATATATCACTTTTTAAGGCGGGGTCTTTTGCAAAACTGTCCAAAGAAACCCGATTATTATACCAAAACAACATATTAATGTCGCCTGCGACTTTAAAAATAAAAATTGAAAAGAACAATTCATACATCTCAGGCTCAATATATGGCACGTAAGGTGCTATAAAGTCACTTCTGCAAATTATGTATTTTTCAAGAGAAACGTTGGATAATTCAACATCTTATTATATAATTCTCATATAGTTTTGATAGACTATAGAAATAAAATAATATTTAAATTACAACTTTAAACTTCATCAGTAAAAGCAAACATCTCTCGCGTCTCACTAATAACTATTAAAATGCGCTATGTATACGAGTATACCTATTTTTTAAATAACTAAATATTTTTTATAGACTTATTTAAATCTTCACCCGAAATTCAAATCAGAAATCGAATTCCTATACTCCGTAAATTAACATCTCGCCTTCCAAACTAATTTAAGTCCCAAAAAGTGTTCGCAAGGGACCTAACCTAAAATGTGCATCAGATTAAAAGCTTAGGTTTATTTCAATCGTTCACGAGGAGTGGAGGCGCGAGCTCATCACTCACAGAACGTACGCGAACACGACTCTACGTGAAAACAATTCATCTCACCATCACCTCTCCACTAACATCGGATATACCAGTTTTCGAAACACACAAAACTGGTCTATAAATACATAGAACATAATGACATTTTGAATTGAAATTGAAAAGCTTGAATCATGGATATCCGACCTTTTGAATCTGATATGGAATTTGCATTAGGAGTGATATTGCTCGCAGGGTCGCGGAGCGTACGTTTTGTGATGCACTTAGGGGCGAATTAGATTAATATAGCTCGCGTAGGTTTTGATTAGGCGTGGTGGCTAATGCTCTTGCACCTAATTTTGTGATTTCACGCTTTCGAAACTCTGTACGTGAAATGCATCGCAGTAATAATACGAGTATAAGATGCGTTTCATACATTCTGTGTGTCAAATTACATAACCTCGCTTTGATGATTTTTGAGTAGTTACTTCTGTTCCTGCGTGGTGGTTTTTGTACTAAGTTATACTAGCTTTCTATTAAATCGATTTTGCATTGAGGCTTTTCGAGTGCCACGACGTAACGGTCAAAAATATAAATGGAATGTCAAGGTCGATTTTGCGCAAATTTACATCTTAAATTATTAGAACACTTAAAGGATAATTCCTTTCCCTCGCATATTTAATTACACATTTCCAATCACGAATAACGACGATAAGAGTTTCTGTGGCACACGCACAACGCACAGCTCCTACAGTGGTCCCCAGTGGAGTGAACTTATTACCCCTATTATAGTTGCCGGTCAATTGAAGACTTCGCCCGTTGCTGTTTTAATAAATGTATCCAGGAACAACTTTTGTTTAATGTATTGCCCAGCGACCGCGAGTGGATGACCCAAGCACCCGCAACTTACTAAAGAGGCCTGCTCGTTGTTTTTCAGATATTCCGACCTTGGACATTAGTTCCTCGACAAAAACCCGCTGAAACAGTAAGCGCAGACAGAATGTTGTTCATGTGTACAATTGTTTTCCACCATATTACCGGGCGACACGATGTATGCTCCCTATATATTTTGTTGTGGGCTCACCTCTAACTTGTCAATGGACCTATTCGCGGTTTACGCACTTTCGGCTTTCGATAGGACACAAAGAAAAATCCACAAGGCGAGCGTTCGATATCGTCTTAAACGGAATATTTTCTTTAAGATCATAATGTTAATTTATCAGTTTTAATGAGTTTTATTTTTATTAATAAAGCTAAATGCACCGAACTGTGTTTCACTCGCTGTCCCGACAGGCCACCTTGTGCACTAGAGCATGGCATGAACCCTCGACTGTCGATTGATTAACCTGCATGGCGTTACTTGCCCTTCGATTAATTACATCTTCACTTTTCTTTACTGCTCGATTTCTTTATACTTTGCCATAAATGTTAGTGTAACTCCGTCTCGTTTCTATATTGATTACCGAAAAACTTTCATTAACTCCATACGCAACATACCAGTTTTCCCTCCGATTCAAATTTCAAAATTGAGTAATCAGAATATATTTTAATGTGAGTTTTGTGAAAATCTTGATATGATCGTCAACTTAATAATTTTATCTTAATGTTCTAATAATGTAACGCTGCTTCGGAGTCCGGAACTTGTGTTATAAGGTCAGTCCGTAAAGCCATGTTGTGAGGCATGGAGTCGGCATGTCGTGTACCGTGTCACCCCCCCCCCCACGTTTCGTCGTGCCCCCTTCAATCGATGTGTATCCACTTATCTTCTCCCATTCCTTCGTTGTTAGCTTTAGGGAAGATAAAAAGAAAACAACGTTCAAATTAGTTTCGTCAACGGTAATGTTTTCCACAGAATAAGGTAACGGAGAAATTTAAGCGGCCTCTGAAAAAGCGTCACTCGTCTGTCTACCACCAGCCCACCAACCGCGTCAACAAGTACCTAGCGCAAGCCATAGACGCCCGTTCCGTGCATCGCGAGAAGGCAACTCACGTGCATCTGCTAACGTTGTGCTTCAAACAAGCAGACAAAGAGGCTCAGGTAACCGAAATAAAATCTCGCCCAAGAACTCCGAAGGTCTTATACACTGTGATATCACAGCGTCTGTCAATTTCTCTTGCAAAGCCCTTTGGTAGAGTAGTTGGGTATTTCAATGAGTGAAGTGAGTCTTGTCAAGTTAGTCTGGTAGTCGTTTAACACTAGATTCCAATACGCCTTATATCCTGAGACACAAAGTTGAACTCACAATGTCATAACGGCTGTTATGTCCTTTTAATCGGAACGTGTGATTATTTCACGACAAAAATCGGTAGAACATTGTTATGAACGATTTCTAATTAATTCGTGAATTTATAGCGGTTATTAGTAGTAGGAAACCTCAAGCACCGGTCAGCGTCCTCGCCGAACCCATCGCTTGCGACGAAAGGCTCGACGAGTAAATGAACCCATAGACACTGAGTTTCTCGGCGGATCTCCTCAGTGGGTCGCGTTTCTGATCCGGTGGTATATTCTGCGAAGCACTGCTCTTGCTAGGGCCAGTGTTAACAACCCACCCGGTTTGAGTCATGTGAGTTCATCTACTAGTTCGGTGAATCTAGAATAACCCCCCGAGGTTACTAGAATAGGTAGGAAAAAAAAGTAGTAGGAATTAAGACAACGTTAGTAGGAAAATTAAATTAAGACTGTGGACGAATGATGACGTACTAATAGAAGTAGTTCAAAGTAGTTCTTCTTCCTATTCGTACACTCTTGACAGAGTGGTCGTGGTCATGCATCAGTCGGATCCTGCGATACCGATGCTTTCGCGATGTAGTTATGTACCTGTATCTTCAGTTAAGGGACCTACACATTATCATCATGTAAGATACTCTGGGTTTTTGTTTTTTTTTATTGATTAGATGGTTGGACGAGCTCACAGCCTACCTGGTGTTAAGTGATTACTGGAGCCCATATACATCTACAGTGTAAATGCGCCACCCACGTTGAGATAGTTACAACGGCTGTCCCACCCTTCAAACCGAACCGCATTACTGCTTCACGGCAGAAATAGGCATGGTGGTAGTATCCACCCACGCGGACTCACAAGAGGTCCTACCACCAGTAATAGTCAGTCTATTGTTGTATTTCAGTACCGCGCGTCAACGGACGGCGGCTGGGCCGGGTCGCTGGGTGCGGCTCTGGGCGCGCTGGTGGCGGCGGGCACGCTGCAGGCCGCCATCTTGCCGCGCACCACCATCTTGTTGCTGCTCTTCGTCACCGCTTTCGCGTGGTCGGCTGCCGTTCTCGCGTTGACTCTAGCCGCTCGACTGAGGCTCATACCTTGCGATGTATCCAGGCCGTTCGCTCTCAGGAACGCCATCACGACCTTCACTCTCGTGCTGGGCTATGCCGTGGGCCAAGTTAATGTGGTACGTTTTTATTTTAAACCATACAATTTTCATTATAAAGTTTCTTTCGCGATTTATATTTAATAAACATAACGAGGGATGAAAGACTATTTGGCTTAGGCGACATTTCGCTTAATAGAATTATTATTGTAATTAAAGCAAGTTCATAAGATCACGCGTCACCGCACTGTGCAAGCGTACACATAACAGAATATGTACGCGCGAGAGTCTGGCATTTTAACTATACCTACTTTAGGATGTCAGTTGCATCTTTTGATTTTTTATATATTGCGTTGAAAACTATTTAAAATCGATAGAGGCGATATCGTCTTCGCTAGATACCCATTTTTCTTTGATCTATGCGTCTGTCCATCTCAAACCGCGCGGATCAGCTGAACAGGTAGATACAGTTTTGCAGAACCTGTACCGCGCGATTATGTGAACAATAAACACTGTTAAGATTGATCTTGTATCGCGCGGTGAGTAGCTTCGCGCGGTACCGCGCGGTCATATGAACTTAGCCTAAAGATCCTTTTTATTTGGCATTAGTATCAACAATTCGATGTTTTAATTGAACTTCAATTATGTTTCCTCCATTCGAATATCTGAAGAAGTTCTTTTTCTATGATGTTTTTTCCAAATTTTAAACATTAAATAGCTCTCCTGTAAGGTTCTAAGAGTGTCGCTCAAACCAAACAGCCTTTAACATGTTGATAATATCCAATCAGGTGACGTGCCGCAAAGTGGACGTGTGTCGGAACCTCACCGAGAACGTAACGATGGATGATATCAGTATGGCGAGTGACGACGTCGCGTCTCTGCTGTGGAGCAGCGCCGACCACCGCGCGTGTCCGGTGCCGCTGTACGTGACGCTGGGCTGCTGCCTCAGCATGCTGGCGGTCGCGGGCTTCCTCAGACTGCCGATACTGATCAAGGGCATCCTCCTCTACGTCATGACGGCCGGGTACATGGTAGTCATACTGGCCTACCATAAGGACTTGTTCGACTGCTACGATCTAATGACCGAGTGAGTTCGCTAATCTATTACGTTATGTCGTGAAAAAAAAAACAACCATAAAACAATCTAAATGTATGAAAATTTAATGTTGAATCTATACTATTATAATATATAAGTCTACAACAGTGGTTTTTACGGATGTTCCGTTATAACTACCGAACCATGCATCCGATTGACTTGAAACTTAGTATCCATGTAGAAAATACATGTACTTAGTGTATAGGCTAATATTTATATGAGTGTTGGAATCCCTAATAATAATGACAATAAATAATAATGTTAATTTTAAATGCCTAGCGAAGCGGGCGAGTACGGCTAGTATTATATAAAGTCGATTATCGATACTGTGATCTTACGCTCATCCGTAGCTGCTTTATTGATAACACATATCAATTGCGAAAGTCGGATGTAAATTTTAATAACTGACATCCCAAAGTAATGCTGAATTGTAATCACATTTTTTTTTTTAATTGTATGTTGAAAGTATATTTTAAATACGATTCAAACAAAACAAAAAGAGTTAAGTTGGTTTGACAGATCTAAAATAATCTATTAATATAATACGTGAAGCAGAATCTTTGTTTTTACCCCGCTTTTTACGCGCGGACGGAGGAGTATGAAATTTTCCACATTTATAGAGAATATAGAGAGCACTCCTTCTCTATGTTATTTATTTTTTAAATTATGTGTTAATAATACATTAAATCAATAAAAAAACATTACACACACTACCGTGTATTTGACACAAACACGATATATACTCTTTGTTTATTATCAAACTTTTGTTATTGCTTATAGTCTGTGGTCTAATTGAGAATAGATTCAATATTGGGACTTTTTGGCGGGAACGCGAGGAGTGAAGTTGTGTGATTTGTTTTATTTTGTTTATTTAGTGTTTCTTCGGGCTTAAATGTGTAATAATGGTGGTTTATTAACTGTTTAATATCTGTGAAAGTGCACTAATGTGGGAAAATGAAACAAAGCCGCTGGACGTAACTTCTCGGGATCCTCCAAAAAGTCCATTGAAATAATCTTAGTAAATGACCACCATTTTACTGAGATTATATTTCATCCCATTTCATTTTATTTAATTTCATCCCAGTTGATTAATGTCTCAAATTAATCATCTTCATTTCATTTCACTCCATAATATCATTCTTCATAAAAAAATTAATATAAATTAAAATAAGACATGACTTAAAGGTCTCAGTTACCAGGTCATAAAATCCCTTAAAAAAAGATTCAATATTGGAACTTTTTGGCGGGAACGCGAGGAGTGAAGTTGTGTGATTTGTTTTATTTTGTCTATTTAGTGTTTCTTCGGGCTTAAATGTGTAATAATGGTGATTTATTAACTGTTTAATATCTGTGAAAGTGCACAAATGTGGGAAAATGAAACAAAGCCGCTGGACGTAACTTCTCGGGATCCTCCAAAAAGTCCACTGAAAAATCTTAGTAAATGACCACCATTTTACTGAGATTATATTTCATCCCATATCATCTCATCTCATTTCATTTAATTTCATCCCAGTTGATGTCTCAAATTAATCATCTTCATTTCATTTCACTCCATAATATCATTTTTCATAAAAATATGAATATAAATTAAAATAAGACATGACTTAAAGGTCTTAGTTACCTGGTCATAAAATCCCTTAAAGATGTAAAATAGTCTTTGACAATAGAATCATAATAGTGTACAAACTTATAATTTCAATTAATTATAGTCGAATTTCGACTACCGGGGACCAATAGTTGATGTACATTGTTGTTGTTGTAGACCGGGGCCAGTTGGGTCAGCGTACGTCGCCTGCGCCTGGACGCTGGCACTGGCACTGGCAGTGTTATTGCACGCGCGGCAGACGGAGTGGACGGCGCGACTCGACTTCTTGTGGCAAGTTCAAGCGCGCGATGAGAAAAGAGACATGGACGCTCTACAGGTAAGCGCTCTTTAAAATATTTATTATTCAGTTTGGACACATAGGATATATTACAATCAAACGAGTCAGCGATACAGTTTTTTCTTGACTTAAACTCGAAAATGCGACGAAGTTGCATTATTAGAGGTTAATGTTATTGTTCGAATGCAGGAACCCCCCACCCCCTACCCCTAACCCCCGTGCTTGTTAAATATAAAAACAAAATGTGTGCAATTCACACGTGGTAGAAGTGAAACCTTCCAAAATTAAAATACAATTATCATAAACGTCTTAAGTATCTGTAAAATTTTGTCATTAGTAAATAATTGTAAGGTAGCGCCCTCTGTGAATTTATATTTTAATTTCACGTATAATCCTAAATTAAAATTCACTACAAGAGCTTTCATACACACGTTAGTATTAAAAAATCTCACAGATGGCGCTGTATTAAATAGTATGTATATTTCTGTCTCTTACCTGTCGTTTTTTCCGTTGCATCCGGTTTGAAATCACAACGATTCTAAAGAAGTTTTCACTTCAAAAACATAACATAATTCCTTTTGCCCACATAATTAAAATTACTTGAACGGCTTAATGTCAAATTTTTGTCGGACGACAGTCCTCCGCGGCCACTAACACTGTAAAGCATTCGAAACGTCGAAAATAATATAATGACTATTAAAAAAGCGAGATTTAATCGTAAAAGTAGTTTTAATTGGCATTTTGCCTACATCTGTATATAATTAAGTAATACTGTAAACTTATGTAAAAAGGTTAACGAATTGCTATTTAATGGAATATAAATGCCATTTTAGATTTAAAATTATATTCAACATATTTGGGCTTCGACGTCATGTTTTTTATGTTGCTGGCAACATTCAGTTTTGGGCATTTTTTTTTTTTTATTAGCCTTGTAGGCAGACGAGCATACAGCCCACCTGATGGTGAGTGGCTACCGTCGCCCATGGACTTCAGTAATGCCACGAGCCGAGCCAAGCCACTGCCTACCAATTTAATTTAATTTAATTTCCACGATTACTTTCTAATCATTAATCACTATTAATTTTCAGGCATCAAACAGAAGAATACTGTTCAACCTCTTACCGGCGCACGTGGCCACTCACTTCTTGGATAATCAATTTAGAACAAATATGGTTAGTGAACATTATCTATCGTAAAATACTAATAACGTAATGACGTATAGTATTGACAATTTCTTCTGTTGCAATGTGATTTATTCATTCAGTCAGAAAGTAATTATGAACAGGTCATTTGTAATGTCTCTATTTGAATGGGACTTGAACAGAGATCATTTTGAAATTGTCCACAATTACATAAATATAAAAAAAAATCTATTCCGCACTATTCGTTTGTTCTGTTTCGATAATTTTTTTTTATTACTTAGTGTGTGGACGAGCTCACAGCCCACCTGGTGTTAAGTGGTTACTGGAGCCCATTGACATCTACAACGTAAATGCGCCACACACCTTGAGTTAACAAGTAATATAATCCCGCATTATTGTAGGGCCGGCGTTGAAGCGACAGACTTCGAATCCCGCGTTTTCGCCAACATATTAAGTTGTATTTTTTTTCATTGCCCGTTCAGGTAGGCAGACGAGCCCACCTGATGGTGAGTGGTTACCGTCGCTCATGGACATCAGCAATGCCAGAGACAGAGCCACGTTGCTGCCGTTTCAAGCGATCGATACGTTGCTGCTCTTTCAATTTTGATGAGCTTGAATTCAAACTAGGAAAACGTATGTTTAAATGTTCTGACGTATCCGATAAGAGAACAGTGATTTTAGTCATTTTTCAGTGATTTTAGGTATAAATGCTGGAGGTTTTTTTTAATTTTTATATAATAAATATTTAGTAACAATCACACCACGTGAACTGGTCCCGTGCTAAGTTCGTAAAGAACTTGTGTTACAAATACTATATAATAAAAATAAATGTAGGATTTTTATTATACACATACATATATTTAATATACATCCATAACCGTGGCAAATACATTTTATATTTATCATACATAGTACATTGTGCACCAAAGGAGAAAAGTAGGACATTTACAATTTAACTGTTTTTTAATTTTTAAATAAACTACTACTAATTGAATAAGAACTGTCTGATGAACTCATCTTTGTTTAATACTTCACTATTAAATATTGCCTTTTGTTTATTTCACTTTTACACTAAACACAATATTGCAAATTACCCGAGCACAACAATGGCGGAGAATTTTAGCTGCGTGAGAGCAGACGTAAACACTAACGCGCATGCGCACTTGTACCCAGGGAGGAAAAGTTAGACTTTCTTCCCTGTACAGTGGGAGGAAAATCAAACTTTCGGCGTAGGTAGGAGAAAAATATATTTCCTTGGCGGGATTCGAACCCGCGACTCCCTCGTGTAGTGACCACGTCACCACTACCACTACACCAGACGGGCGTTAAACAGTAACAGACCGTCGCGCCGTTGTCAGGACCTGTACCACCAGTCGTACCAGCGCGTCGGCGTCGTGTTCGCCTCCATCACCAACTACCACGAGTTCTACATGGAGCTCGACGGGAACAACCAGGGCATGGAGTGTCTGCGCTTGCTCAACGAAATCATAGCCGACTTCGATGAGGTATTATGAATACAATTGTATCATCACTACATAGTATAAAACAAAGTCGCTTTCTCTGTCCCTATATCAGTCCCTATGTATGCTTAAACCTTTACGGCCTGGCCACGGGGATCGGCGGTGCGAACAGCGAAGCGGTGGACGAGGCGACCATTCGCGCAGCACCGTTTGCAGGCCACGGGTACTCACGTTCGCCGCCGCGACTAGTAAGGAAGTCCGACAGCGAAATGTCTATATCGAAATTATCTCGATATTGCTTACAAATTAATAGCTTTTTGGTTCAGGACCTATTATTTGGAAAATATTGTGAAGTACATGATTTGAATAAGAATCGGAGTATACCTAAAGATGGAGAATTCCACAAGAAGTACGAGAAATACTTTGGGTGGCTAGACTTCCAAATAGCTGGTCTAGCTAGTATTTCAGCAATTTTTTTATTATTGCTTAGATGGGTGGACGAGCTCACAGCCCACCTTGTGTTAAGTGGTTACTGGAGCCCATAGACATCCACAACGTAAATGCGCCACCCACCTTGAGATATAAGTTCTAAGGTCTCAAGTATAGTTATAATGGCTGCCTCACCCTTCAAACCGAAACGCATTACTACTTCACGGCAGAAATAGGCAGGGTGGTAGTACCCACCCGTGTGGACTCACAAGAGGTCCTACCACCAGTAATTACGCAAATTATAATTTTGAGGATTTCATTTTTATTACACGATGTTATTCCTTCACCGTGGAAATCAATCGTGAACATTTGTTGAGTACGTATTTCATTACAAAAATTGGTACCCGCCTGATATTCGAACACCGGTGCATCGCTCAACACGATTGCACCGGACGTCCGTTAGGCCACGACGACTTTAAAAATATAAAATAAAAAATAAATAAAAAATATAAAAATTTCGGCGTTAATTTTTCGCGGCGAAAACAACTAAACTCATTTAATCACTGCACTATTCGCCGCGACTACCGCTCGACTCCGTGGCTTGCGCCGTCCTTATTGAGGCATTTGTTTTGCTCGCCCGCCGCATCGCGCGATTCGCTCGGTACATTTCGCCGGTCGCTTCGCCGGTCGCCGGTGCGCGTGGCTTGTTAGGTACATTTCTATGCGCTTGTTTTAGTCGCTAGACGCTTCGCCGTTCGCACCGCGCGAATATTCGTATCGGCGAATGTCCCGTGGCCAGGCTGTTAAAGCTACACAACGGATTTTGATGCGGTTTTTTTTAATAGATAGAGTGATTGAAGAGGAAGGTTTATATGTATAATAACATCTATTAAATAGTGGAGAAATCAATAATAAATTACAGTTTCCGAAGCGAAGCGAGGGCGGGTCGCTAGTTGTTTTTAATTTGGGAGTTTAACGTAAAAGAGATCTTTCACTTAGCAGATGTAATAGCTCGGGAGATCGACGGTCCAAATGTTGTTGTTCGGAATTGATGAATATGTAAACTTATCTTGAAAATTTCAGAAGTGTGATTCAGGCATCTGCCTGCATTTCGGTTTGAAGGGCAGGGCAGCCGTTGTAACTATATTGAGACCTTAGAACTTATATTTCAAGGTGGGTGGCGCATTTACGTTGTAGATGTCCAAGGGCTCCAGTAACCACTTAACACCAAGTGGGCTGAGAGTTCGTCCAACCATATAGCAATAAAAATAAGGTTTAAACTCTAATATGGTTTATAGGCACATAACACCTTCATTTAGTGTAAAAACTAAAAAATCTTAAAAATGATAGTTAACCCCTTCATCCACTCATGTCTTCAATTAATAATGCGTTTTTGGCACAATTTTCAGCTTTTAGGTGAAGATCGCTTCAGTGCAATAGATAAAATAAAGACTGTCGGCTCAACGTACATGGCTGCCGTCGGTTTGATCCCGGACAAAAAAATGGCGGACGAAGTAAGCACGCGCAAGCACATGGCCACCCTGGTTGAATTCGTTTTTTCTATGAGGGACAAACTCAAAGACATCAACGACAACTCATACAATAACTTTATGCTCAGAGTCGGTAAGTGAGTTATTATTATTTTTATTATTAAATCTTTATTTCAGTAAAGAAACCATACATTTTTTTGGTAAGTATTACTTATAATCTATGTTAGTAACTTAACCTCACACATTACTATCTGACTATTGAGTCTTTCCCAAGTCTTCTTCTTCTTTTTCTCCACCTTATCATACTAGGTCGCTAGTGGGGTCGGCACAGCGAATTTCTCTATTCTATTCTCTTCTATAAGCCATATCTCAACACTGGTTACGGGTGGTAGGACTTCTTGTGAGTCCGCGCGGGTAGGTACCACCATCCTGCCTATTCCTGCCGTGAAGCAGTAATGCGTTTCGGTTGAAGGGTGGCGCAGCTGTTGTAACTATACTGTGACTTTAGAACTCATATCTCAAGGTGGGTGGCGGCATTTACGTTGTAGATATCTATGGTCTCCAGTAACCACTTAACACCAGGCTGTGAGCTCGTCCACCTATTTATGCAATAAAAAAAATTACATGTGTGCAATTACCACGTGGTAGAAGTGAAACCTTCCAAAATTAAAATACAATTATCCTAAACGTCTTAAGTATATGTAAAATTTTGTCATTAGTAAATAATTGTAAGGTAGCGCCCTCTGTGAATTGATATTTTAATTTCACGTATAATCCTAAATTAAAATTCACTACAAGAGCTTTCATACACACGTTAGTATTAAAAAAATCTCACAGATGGCGCTGTATTAAATAGTATGTATATTTTTGTCTCATTTTTTGCTGGCTTCATCCTACACATTTTTGTATTTGTGTCTCTTACCTGTCGTTTTTTCCGTTACATCCGGCTTGAAATCACAACGATTCTAAAGAAGTTTTCACTTCAAAAAAAAAAAAAAAATAGCGTCATGTTGCATTGTCATGATTTGTTTGTTCAGGTATCAACGTCGGGCCCGTGGTGGCCGGTGTGATTGGCGCGAGGAAACCACAGTACGACATTTGGGGGAACACCGTCAATGTTGCCTCACGAATGGATTCCACCGGCCTGCCGAATCACACTCAAGTTACAGAAGAAGTGTATCACGTGTTGAAGGATATGCCGTACCAGTTTGTGTGCAGGGGGAAGGTCAAAGTTAAAGGGAAGGGCGAGATGACTACTTACTTCTTGACGGACCGAGCGCCAACGAACGGCACTGCGCAGAACCCGGCTAATCCTCCATCTACGAATCCCGCGACCGCCTACGGCGGCGTGGCCACTCCGCTAGCGATGCTGCAGAACTCGGCCAGGAGGGCGGCGGCGCAGCCATCGAGACTGCCGCCGGTGCGAGAGGCCTCGGTCGCAGGCGAGAACGAACCTCTATTGCCCACTAACAGCCAACAGATCAACGGTAATAATCACAAGGGCAGTAAAGGTCGCAGGAACAAAGACTCTATCCCTGAAGAAGCGCCACCGCCGCCTCCTCCCCATGGAATGTCAAACCCTAGATGGCCGCCGCCTCGAGCACTGGTGCCGCCCTGGCCCCGTCCGCAGGAGCCCCGGCCTCCAGTAGCGCACAAGAGACGGCCCCCGACGCGCCTGCCGCGGCCTCGCTCTAGTGAGAGCCTACCGTTAACGCGGAGCCCCCGGGTCCATTCGTCTGCGGACGAGTTAAGTTCTTTAACGCGATCTCCGAGTCTTAGTTCGTCAGACGAAAGCTATTCGCGAACAACTGACGCTTCTCCTTCGCCTCCCCGCATATCTCAATGGCTCCCCGCCTCACGGCCGAACCGGTCGAGTCCTAATCAGCCGTACGACTACCCGCCTTCAAGAGCGACGAAGCCTGTTTCGAATCACATCAACGAAATATATTCGAAGCATAAAATATCAAAAAAACCATCGTTAGACGACAAGTTTTTAGATGTAGATCATCAGAAAGAGGATGAAAAACTTCCAAGGACCATCATTAATCTATTACAAACTTCGGCGAAGCGTGATGGGTGCTGTCAAACGGACAAGAAGGAAGGCCGCATGGGACAACGAGCCAGCTCATTCTCCAGTTCGGGCAGCAGACCGAATAATTTCAAACATTTCAATCACGATTCGGTAGACGTGTACACAAAAAGGAGTCCATCCGACGTGGCGTGCGTGCCGCCTTTCGAAAGGGAAATACAAAGACTATTAGAGGATAAAAATCTCATCAAAAGCAATCCACCCAAACTCGAAAGGAAAGAACTCAAACTCGATCTGAGGTAAATAGTTGTTTTATCAAATTATTTTCAGAGAGAACCTGTGCGTGGCTAAACTGTACAATTATTGACACTTTAACGTTTTGGCTTAACATTAATAATAATTCTTTTCATTTTTATTCTTATAAATTCTTGACTGTAACATTTATTGTTTTCCCTAAAATTGATCGTTTTCCTAGTTTCTTTTTCATTTGATCAGAACCATCTCATCGACACCAAGCTCATAGATTTACAAAACTAGATGTTGCCATTACATAAAAATATATTTTACCAAGCAACAGTATTAAATTTTAAGAAAATCCGATATCGTATTAAAGTTTTTAAGTACGAGTACCATTCGCTTGGTATTCCTTAAAATTTTTAAGTATACTGTGCTTTGATATTATTTATTTAACTAACTAGTTCACGCGGCAGACTTCGTAGTGCCTCGATCGTTAAATAAAAGACCTAAACTTTTGTATAAAATAAACTTAAAACAAACAAAAGGAATCCATCCCACTTATCTACCTTTTAGACCTTCTCTGGACTTCCACAAATAATTTAAGACCAAAATAATAATTAGCCGAATCGGTAAAGCCGTTCTCGAGTTTTAGCGAGACTAACGAACAGCAATTCATTTGTATATATATATTTTGATTGTTTATCAGGAGCCAGAACCCGTCGCTGGATTCGGTTCGCAACAATAACAACAACAACAACAGCAGCCCGCTGCACGCGGTGGGGCTGGCGGCCATCGCTCAGCTGGCGCGGCAGGACGCCCCCCCTGCCGCCCCTGCCGGTGACTTCCCCGGCGTGCTGCCCACCGACGTCGTCGTCCAGCTGCCCTCACCCACGCACTCAAGGGAACAACGCTCGACGTCAGTATATCTCATTATATTGCTTATAGACGAGTTCACTACCCCCTGGTTCCGTAGGCAGGTTACCGCACCCCTCTACCGAAATTGAGGCTAAAGATTGAAAATGAAATCAATTGTAATTGGTGTACATACCTACCAATATTTTTTTATTGCATAGATAGCTATAGTTGGCCGTACTCATAGCCTGGTGTTAAGTGGTTACCGGAGCCCATTGACATCTACAACGTAAATGCCACCCACCTTGAGATATGAGTTCTAAGATTTCAGTATAGTTACAACGGCTGCCTCATCCTTCAAACCGTAAAGCATTACTGCTTCACGGCAGAAATAGGCAGGGTGGTGGTACCTACCAAGAGGTCCTGCCACCAGTAAAACTTTGAATCTTACATATTTCGATTTTAACATTATAATTGTTACACGGATGTCATGTTATAGACATTATATTAGCGCAACTGTATTTCATTAACAAAAATAAAATTTAAATCTGCTTAGAAATATATTTTTTATAAAACTGATAGTCTACGGGCTTCTTCTATATCGACTATAATAAATTTAATGAAAAATTTTATAGAATATAATAATTTATCGTTCTCATTGATTATTTTAGCCCGCAGTTTGAAAGGAAAGCGGAGGCCCTGGCGATGAAAGAAAAACACGAGAAAGAAATTCAAGAAAGACTACAAAGCAGGGTAAGGGCATCATACATAGTGAATTTGACCGATAAAACTCGCTTCGGTGATTAAATATAGGAAAGACGAGTCAAAGAGACGAGAGACGAAAGGAGCCAACCATTATTTCTATTATTACGAGAATGCACTCGGGTTGCCAGCGCAAAACATTTATTCTGCCTGACATTTTATTTATGTACGGTAAACTTAGCTCCCTAACTTAACAAACAAAATTAATAAAACCACTAAAATTAATAAAACATTAATAAACACATTAATAAAACCAATAAATAACCAATAATTAACAAAATAAAACAATTCACACAACTTCGCTTCTGGCGTTCTCGTCAAGTAGTAATTAACTATTTATCTCACCATCATAATACTAGAATATGGCTCACAGTTTTACGATTGGTTGTCTATGCGACTTTATCCCTCCTTGGATCCTATGCCTACCACCTAGTTCTGAGGTTTTCCAATTAAAACCAATAAAGAAGATGATATTGATTCTTGCTGTACATCAGAGGTCAGCATCGCGAAGGGATCAAGGATAGGGCCGTATTAATTACCAAATAACCCCGTCCTCCATTGATATTTATTTACTTAGGCAAACTGAACCGCAGGCTATGATGGAATAGCGGTAAGAGCCGCATATCGGTATCTTTATATTATTAGTAATCAGAGAGATCGGTAGCATATAATGTCCTCAGTCTGATCAAAGTCTATGTCGTTAAAATCATTCATATGCAGGTGACCACTTCTAACTTGAGGGAAATGGGCCTCTACGGCGAAAGTCAGTCTGAATGGAGTTCGTCCTGTTCGGAGGGAGAAGGCGACGGAGACTGTGGACACCCCGAGAGCACCGGATATACCACAGACGACCCCGCCCTCGAAAACGTGTCGATGCTCAACGAGGCCGGCCTCACGGACGCCGAGGCGGCCCTCAGCGACGTGAACTCCTGCTACCTGGACCGCGACGACGACGTCTCCTCGCGGGCCTCCTCGCGCCTCCTCGACTCCGAGGCGCTCGTGTCCCTGGAGTCGCTGAGCGCTATATACGACTCCGACGAACCCGCCCACAGGTACTTGGCCAACATCCGTACCGTCAGCGAATCCATTACGAGGAACTTCGGGCAGCCGGCGCACGTCACCGACGCCGAAAGCGATGTTTAGCGATAAGTGTGAAGTAGGGACTTCAATGAACCCTTTATAAAGTGAATTATCGGTAAATACTGATCACTCGTAAACAGAGTGACCGTACGGTCAATTGTGATACAACATCTCAAATTAAACTCGATCATGACAGAGCTCCCAAAGAAGTAATAGTAGGGTTTATGCGGATGAAATTTTGTTTTGTAGCTCTCTATTTGATAATTATGTAATACTCAAAACTATATCACGGAATACTTCATTATTATTGTTTACTGTTTCCATGAACATTCTAACGTGCCTCGTGTCAGTAATTTTAGTGTATTAATAATGTATAACTGTATTATATTCATGTAAAGTAATTGTGCCATGTGATGGCGCTCGCGTCAGTTCGGGGTGGATAAAGATCTCTACAATTATAAGGTGCTCTGAAGGTAGAATTATTTCAGGTTTCGTGATCTGTAGGTAAAATAAATTTGAGCGACCAATCTTCGTCGACTTCAAAGTAGATATTTACCTGGGGCTGGACCCTACTCATTAGGTCTGAGTTCATTGAGTGAGGTGAAACGGATTGAGCTGTTAAAATATTGTAAATATGAACAATGCATTTCAATACTTGTAGAAATATTGTTACCATAGGCTGAATGATTTTGCTTAATAATAGTTGATTCTTTAAAAATATCATATCATCAGATGGGTCTTGCTTTTTTTTGTTGTATTTTAGTGGTGTTAATATCGCAAATCTAGTCAGTTTCTTCAATTTACATTATTTTTCTTCGAGATCTGAATGAGGATTATTTCTATGCAGTATATAATAAAATGTAATCAACATATGACAGAAACCATTCTTATCAACTTATTTCACATGATAATTTATATAGATAAAGACAAAACAGTTAAGTACCATATTCGCGTGTGTTTGTCAATCGATTTTCGTTTTTTTTTTTTGTTTTGTGCCTGACGATGATCTTTAGTGACATAATTTTTTTTCTGGAAAGAAGTTTCGTTTTTAAAATTCCTATCAAAACAAAATAGGATAAACTTAATATATAAAAACTAAATCTTGAGATTAGGATGAAATTTCAATTATTTGACAAACAGTATGTGTTATGTACTAAATGTAAACATGTCAATTTAATTGTTGAATGATTAGATTGTACTGTTTATGTTTGACGAAGCTTTTTACTTAGATTTGTACTTAAATTCGTTAAATTAATCGAGCTACAGTTTTAAGTGATAATACCTACAAAATTGCAGTTAATGGAAGTAGTGGAATTTTATTCATTTTTCAAGCTTAATACTATTTCTACTTTTAAAAAAAAAGCAGTAACTTTTTTATTTAAGGAAAATGTTAATTCTCTATTTAATTCAAATTCGAAGGACACTATCTGTGTTTCAGCTTCTGATTTTCATTATGATATTAATATTGACGACTGTAAAAACTCTGTTATTCTTGTAAATATATTGTTAACTATATATTTCAATTCCACTGGATCGTTTCAAACACTTTAATTCTAAATGAATTGATATTAGGTCTCTAAATAATAATGTCGTAAATTGTTGTTCTAATTTAAATAATAGACAAACTTAGTGCCAAATATTTTATGTGTTTGCTAATAATTGACATATACTTTCTTTTTTTTTAATATATTATAAATAAATAGTATGATTTTCGAAAAAAAATAAACCAATCAGTTTTTGACTTATACTGGACAATATTTCTCATCATAATCATGTAGAAACAAAAAAATAATAATTCCCTAGACTAGAATAACAAACTATGTTTATGGGACGAAATTATTTATAATATAATCAGTTTTTACAATTTATCGGTATATATAGAGCTTTGCTGCGAGTTCACATTACTGAAGTTACTTCTCGTCGAGATATGTAGTCGAAACATATGACTTAAAGCACAAAAACATTTTAGCTTTAATGTGAATAGTTAACAGCTTGGATGCAGTAAATGCGTTAGTAATAAATTAAAATATTGTATAATTTCCTGTAGGTAACTAAATTGCGCCTTCTATATAATGTGTTATTGTGTATTTTTATTCATTTCACTCCTATTATTATGCTGTAAAATGAAATATTTACGAATTAAAAGTGTTATAACACCATACCGAAGTTTTCTTTAATATGAATTTTAATATAAATTATAAACATGAAAAAACATTAATGACAATAAACTAGATGGAAAAGTATGTATATCACTGTTCTTTGCTTAATGGTCTACGTAGCCCATAGACATCAACAAAGTAAACGTAACAAGTAACGTAAAAACGTGAACACGTGTGAGCATGAGTTCTAAATCTCAGTCTTTATAGTACAACGGCTGCCCCACCATTCTAAAAGAAACCCATTACTACTGCGGATCCCTGGCTTGGACTTTGGCTGCCTCTGAATTTTATATTGTATGTTCCTTGGGTAGTGCTCTGAGGTATTGCTTGATGATGATAGCATCATCTCATTCTTACCATCGCACCGCCCGCCACCGGAGTAGAGTTCATCAATACTACCTGGAGCCACTGCGGTTACCCACAGTGCATTTCCAGAGATCTTTTTTGCCACGTACCATACGGCTTTGGGATGAGCTAGGGTGTTTCACAAGCGCTATGACGTCATTTTTCAAACGAGGCTTGTGGAGAGTAGCATAGTAAACGGTAGGTAGCGGCTTGGCTCGGCCCCTGCCCCTGCATTGCCGACGTCCATTAGCGACGGTAACCACTTACAATCAGGTGGGTCGTATGCTCGTCTGCCTATAGGGGCAATAAAAAAAACTTCCCGATAGCAATAGGTAGGGGCTACCTAGCCTTTTGGGCCACAAGACGCCCTACTACCAGTAATTACATAATTATAATGAAATGTTGTTAAGTGTACATAGGTCACACATAGATTATCATAATTATATAGTAAATTAATTTAAAATATATTATACAGATAATTATACTAGTCTGGGTTCACAATTAGAAAATAGTTGCGTATAAATAAAAGCTCTAAAAAGAAAAGTATTTAATAAAAAACTGAACTAATTGAACTTATTAATCAATTACCGAATATGATATAAATCCGAATTTACCGTTATGTTTCAGTTACAGTAATGAGGATTTTATTAAATAAACTGTCTGCGTTTATCAAGCAACGCCTTTAAATTTTGAAATAACTGCCACAAACATAAGAGACAGGTAGTCGTGCTAAGTACGACGCGTCACCTGCATTGCCTTCCGCATACAAATTATCTTTACCTTGAACTAGTATGACCTAACTGTTAGAGCATGAACATCACTTTAACAACGGCTGATTGATAGATACACTTGAAATTGAAATAAATAGGTCGCATTGGAAAATCGAGGTAGAAGAGCATTAAACATATGATTGATCTAATAAATATGAATATTTCGTTTGGCGAAATTATCACATTGTTTTAGATGGAAAAGGGTTCACGCCCCATCTCGTGTTATGTGATGTCTTAGATACAAAAACGTAAATGCCACCACTCATATTGAGACATGTGATGAAATTAACATTTGTTTTGTATTAACAAATATCTTATCTATCAAGCCATAATGTTCGAATAGTTAGCTGTTGAAAATAGGCAGAATCTTGTTAGTATTAATTTTCTCAGTAAGTACTTACTAGATCTCAAATAGGTGAAGTATAAAACTTAATTCCCAATTTATAAACGTGCTCCGTTGTAATTATTTCGAACGTACTACTTTCCAATCTTAAGAACTATTGATAATCGTTGTCATGGTAATACCGAACAAACAAAGTATTTATATGAATAATAGGGCGTTTCTTGCGATTCTTGCTCCTAATGTGTAGTATAGTTAGTATTACTCATAGAAGACAACGATATGACATCAGCTTACAGTTAAATTGCTGTGTTACTATTTTATAGTACCATAATTATTGTGATCAAACGGCAAATTGAAACTCACACTTATGTAAAATTGTGACTTGAATATTAGTGAATTGTATCATCAATTAATACGGATTGTACGAAAGCGTGGAGTTCGATTTCTAATATTACATTGAATGCAATAGTTACATACTCATTTAGTGACAACATTTTGGAAATCCGTCGTGTTACCTTTAATTTAATTTGTATTTTTTTATGTTCACAATGAGTGATATACACCGGATCAAGGCAGGTATGACGCGGTATGGTGGGCCACCACCACAAGCGTACAGCTGCACGTCGTGACGCCGCCGCCGATTGGCTATCGCGGGAACCGGTCTCACCGTTTCCCCCCCGTCACTTCCCTCACCGTCGCTACAAACAACTTTAAATTCTTATTCATGTTCCCTGCCACGACCGTTGCTGCCGTTGAAAGCGCGCGCCAAAGGAATGCGCCCATATTTCGCGTAATCTTATCGAAATGTTCTAAATGTTGAATGTGATCGGTGCAAATAGTGTGTGCTAAGCATTCGGATTAAGTGAACGGACGGCTGGTATTATTTTAGAATGATACGAAATGGTAGTTTTAGGACGATTTAGTGTTTTTGTTCTTTTTGTAACACTGATGGAACGTGAGCTGCCTCGATACGGAATCTCATCTACCATGTGCATCAGATAGTGTTTTGCTCTTGTTAGTTTGTCGCCAAACTAATATGATAGCTACAAGTGGGTAGTGAAGTCTTGGTGAGTGATAGTGTTGTGTTGAGATGAAAGTGACGGTTTGCTTCGGATCCGTCCGGGTGTTGGTGCCATGCGGCGCTGGCGACTTGCTGGTCAGGGACCTTGTGCGGGAAGCAACACATCGATACAAGAAAGCCACCGGACAGGTCAGTGAAACACTAAATAATGATTCTATGACCGTTGGATTGTATGAATAATGCGCGGTTAAACACAGCATCATCAACAACATAACATCAGCTGATGTTGACAGGAAATCTCAACTACTAATGTGGGTAGTCATAGTTTTGGAATTTATTATTTATCTGCTCTCTGTCTCTTTGTTGAACAATTTAAGATTAATAACGTGTTACAACGTCATTTTAAGGAAACAATAAATTACATAATATTGCATAGTAACTATTTAATATGAATTATTTTTCGAAGATTATATGTTATATAATACAAAGCATAGGTTGGGTCTTGTGGACGGTTCTGGTCCCATTTCCGGCTCGGGGTTCCCAAGTAACGGCTATTTGCATTTAAATCCGTGTGTATCAGCAATCCCAAAAATTACCTTCTGTGTAGAAGGGACAGAGAGAGTTTGAGTTGATCCCTTAATTCCCATTCAACTATCGCATCAGTCGCCTCATAAACAGAGTACATCTCCATTAGCTGTAACCAGTGCTATAACACATAATGCGTTTCAGGAAATCGATATGCAACAATACACATCTCGTTGTTAACGAAGCACTTGATGAAATTAGCCTTTTTTTTAGTTTTTCTGGTCCATTCTGAGCGACAGCAGTTACTCTCCAATTTAAATGTTTAAATTATTATAAAAAGTGCTAGTGTCTTTATTGTTTCCAGAGCTTAGTTACAATTGTCTAGTGCATAAGATTTTTTTAATTAATTAATTTATTTATAACTTTATATACTTGACAGTATAAAGGCGGACTTAATGCCATAGGCATTCTCTGACGGTCTACCTTAAGAGAATGCAGAGATGAACGCTAGGTGTAGTGTTATAGTGATAATTATTAGGTACTTAAACATATGTATATACATAATATTTATAGATACAAATACTCGTACTTAAATAAATACATATACATACATAAAAATGTATATAAATAAATATCGAACTCTTGTCTTAAACGCTTATTTCCTTACTACTACTTGTTTCCAAATGAGTTTCCTCCACGTAGAGGCTCAACAATTTACGAAGGTAATAGAATTCGTATTTCCAAGAATGTTGTAATGTCGAAATCCTACAAACAATTGTTCACGGAATCCCGGTCTAGCAAGAACTACTTTCAATGTGGCTGCTCCATTTTTGGACGGCATTAGCGATCGACAAGTTTGATTCATAGTAAAAATATTTAGGTATTTTGATAAACGGATCACTGCTTAAAAGTTTTGTAACAAACGATTTTTTGTCAATTTTATATATACGACTGCACTTTTTTGTTGACAACTCTGAACGTAAAGCAATGACAACACCTTCTAATTATTCGTATTTCATGTAAATTACGAACTGCTAAATTATAAAACAATCAAATAAAGTAATCCCGCTTACTTTTCATCTAACTAAGATCTATCATCGGATATTTTTTCCACACATCACTTATTTTGTTGCACTCTTATTTCCATGACATCTAGATGCTCACTAAATTATTGAAACAACGCATAATTGCTAGCAGCTAGCTTCTGTGCGGACTTTTGTATTTTATTGCTTAGATGATTCGATGAGCTCACCGCTCACCTAGTGTTAAGTGGTTACCGGAGCTCATAGACATCAACAGCATAACTGCGACCACCCAACTTGAGACATGATTTCTAAGATTTAGTAGAAGTTAGCCTTGCGTTTTATCGTACAATGGCTGCCACACCATTTAAACCGAAACGCGTTACTATCTCACAACAGAAATAGGCAGGGTGGTGCTACCTACCCGTGTTAGTAGTCCTACCATAAGTACTTAGATTCGTTAGGAATTACAAAGTTACATAAACATTTTGCTCAGGATATTGCTGATGATGATAAGGGTGTAGTTGTAGCACCCTGAACTTTATTATATATTTCATATGCTTTTATCACTAAGATTCAACAAGCAAAGAGAGGCTTAAGGTTTCAGATCTTAATGGAATATGAACAAACACGAATAAATGCAACCTCCTCAAACTTTTGCTCTATTTCTGAATTATCACGCGTGTCCCTTGAAATGCTATTGAAGCTACGAACACTAATCTCGAGGTTTCACAGGATTTATGTTGCAATATCTTTGGGTTCTGCTAATCGCTTTACACCTAAAGGCCGGGAGAGAGAGCATTCAGTTTTAAACTATAAAAATTGTAAAAATTAAGTTGATTTTATTAAAGTTTAATTGCTTGTTTTCATGATCACTTACTTCCTACGTACGGTTTTATTTATCGGTGTGGGAAGGCGGCGACCTTGCTTGCATTTTACTCTAAGTCTAGAGGTATATTCTCATCAATGTATGTCCCACTTTAAAATCAATGCAGATTATGGAAAAAAATAATGTTAATAGTAAAAAAAGTGTATACCTAGTATGTAAGTTTTGGCAAATGTTTATTACAATTTCTGCATGATTGGTTGCCATTACTCAACACGAGTCGCTGGCTCGAATCAACAAGCGGCAAAATATAATTTTCCCGCTCTACTGACGAAACGATGTGATATTGAGACCAGAAACACGAGTTTGGTGATCCAATTTAATTTTGCAAAAGTCAGTGAGTTGTATTTTTATTCTTGGAAAAGCTACTTACGAATTAACATTTAAGAGAATTTTAGACTAAATTGCAATTACATACTTTTATTAAGTACATGATCCGAGCCCCAATTGGTTTTCAACTAAGCGGCCAGCTCCCTGTAAATAATTTAACACACCTTGGGACGAATTAACCACTATTTCCAAATAGTCGCACTGACGCAGCCGTATCTCGAGAACAAAATAACACGAGTTGCGAAGGGTTTATGGTCTTTCGCAAGCTGTTTAGTGAAAAATGAAATAATGTTTTGAAAAAAATAAAAAAAAAATAATCGAAGACATTTCAAACGAAATATGCTTCATGTTTTTTTTTTTTTTGGGGCAGACCACCCATCCCCCCCACAGCCCACCTGGTGTTAAGTGGTTACTAGAGCCCATAGACATCTACAACGTAAATGCGCCACCCACCTTGAGATATAAGTTCCAAGGTCTCAAGTATAGTTACAACGGCTGCCACACCCTTCAAACCGAAACGTATTACTGCTTCACGGCAGAAATAGGCAAGGTGGTGGTACCAACCCGCGCGGATTCACAAGAGATCCTACCACCAGAAAATCATTCATTCATGTACTACAGTCTCTTCAAACTGCCTATACTAGTAACCAAGTGGTTAAACATATATCTATTTCTATTGTAACAGCACGTACTCGTAGTTCGTTGAAAGGGACCCTATAAAATTTCATCTTGTTAAAATAATAGAAAGCCTCGAAATAATAACTCGTTTGTAATAATGGTGGCGTACGGTGCCGTTGTCGCGCCTTCACGTCGTACGCCAGGTATGCGAGAGGTACAGGCCTCAACACAAAATGACTATTGTAATTTGTAATGTGCTCCACGGACAAATGAACCTACGGTTTTCGTTCAGAGACCGGTTCTCAGAAATATGACTAGACATTTCGACATACGCGATCATCTCGAGTTATGGACGTGTGTCGTATCGATTTATGCCTTAGTGTTTGGTTACCATTGTTGATAACTTGAATGCAGACTGGGACTTATCGGAAACGAGCGTCATGGTGGTCTTTAAATCATACAGTTGTCGTTGAGAATAACAGTGAGACTCTTTGATTAGAGTTACGACCCTAAAAATTTACAGCTTTTCGGTTACGTAATGTGAGTCAAATTGGGTTTAGTTCCTTTTTTTGTTTTGCACAAATTCACGTATCCTATTAAAAAAACCCTAGAGCGTTGTCGAAAAAAGTCCATGAAAAAGAATAGTCCTGAATCCCGATAGCAATATCGCACCACGTGTGCATCTCTGTCAAGTGGATCTATTTCCGCTGAACTTTGTCCAAATCTTAAGTAGCTTCACTATACCTTATGGCCAGCACGTGTTTTTGATCTATTAACTAATAATACGCCATCATCAAATTTTGTCATTACTAGTTTGGATATAAAATTCTACTAATAATTTAAAAATGAAGTAAAAAATCAATTGCTGCAGCTACGAGAACCCATAGACATTCCAGCGTGAATATGGCCTTACCTTAATTTATACGAGTATCATCAGTAAATTGCACTAAAATAACAGTAATTCTAGTTGTCAATGCAGGGATACTTCGCTGCAGAAAGCTTCATATTTCTATAACAATTTGTTGGTACTGGTTTTGGCATGGAAGTGTTGATGGCGTTCGGAGAGGAAATGCTTTAGGAGGTTTGCGTTTATTCTATTACAAACATACTCCCTTGATAAAGAGTAAATAATTTAACCTATGATGTTTATGTCCTAATGTTTTGTATTTACATATAAAGTAGTTGCCATAAAAGTAGAGATCTTTGAAAATTTTGGTTTCCACAATAAAAGCTAAGCAAACAGAAATAACAAAATTTTATGAGCAACTGAAAACTTTGTGAGTAATATTCAAGAATTTAACATCATCATCTTATATTTTTCGGTTTCAACATAATCCACTATCTCAAGCAATTTTTTTTATTTATTTAAGCGACCTACTTCGCAAATTGCTTAGTCATTTGATAAGATTAAAACATGTACATAATTCGAACAATTCATTGACCCATGAACATTCGAAAAGGAATGTTAATTTTAGATTATGTACTGCTTATTTAATTCGCTCGAATTTTCATATTTGCATTATGACGCTTTTTTTATTGCCCTTGTAGGCAAACGAGTATACGGCCCACCCGAGTGGTCATCGTCGCCCATGGACTTCAGCAATGCCAGAGGCAGAGCCAAGCCGTTGCCTACCGAGAACCCATTTTATAAAAATATACTTAAGAAGTTGTGTAGAATTCTCAAATCACGAAAATAATACAGACACTATAGCGTTATTGCTTTTGATGATTCTACCACAAAAGGATCGTTCACAAAAATAGTTCAATAAAATAAATGTTCAGAGCATCGAGGATCAATGAATACTGTTTAAATATCGAGTATATTAATTAGCAATTATCTAGGATTTGGTTTAGATTTTCAAAGTCCCCGGAATATTATATCAATACTAATTCTTCGAAAAAATGGTATCGATTATCAAACGCATTGAATAACAGTGATGTGATAGAAGTTAGGTGGAATATTTGTTTGCTTACAATAAACAACAATGTTTCGTAGGTACGTATTACGTAAACAACCTGACTGTGCTATTAAATCCTAATAATATGTGTAAAATGCTTCAATAACGATGTAATATGAGTTAATTTTTATCGTATGAAGTGCCTACATCAGTATGTGGGCGTATGGTCCTGGAGTATAAACTGACTCACGTGCACGTGTATTGACTAAGCGTCATGTCTCATGCCCACTTAGATCTGTATTTATACGGTGTGGTAGCTTGCTTGAAAGAAATTAGATTGTTTTATCATGAAAAACCTTTAATGGTTGTATTTAGGAAATTAGACTAATTGAAAAGTAGACATTTTAAAATTCTACCTCGTTGATATAGGTAATGCTTAGTGATCGTGACTAATGAAGATACGTCTCCGAGTTCGAATTTAAGGATATCTTTTTAAAGCATGTTGGGAACAGAGCCTGTATCCCTGTATGTGTCTCGCCGAATCTTCTTAGTGGGTCGTTATTCCGATCCGGTGGTAGATTCTGCGACGCACTATTGCTAGGGATAAGGTTACCAAATTCTCTCAGGTTGAGCCCGTGAGATCACCTACCCGTCCAAGTGTAGCTGGAATAGCCTCTTAGGCTACCACCGAATAGCTATTGGAAAAAAACCTGTATGTGTTCTAGTCACGCATATCTTTCCGCAACTCAAAAACAGCTTGGGAATGTTGATTGTGGAGTGTTTGATCACTTTTTTTGTATGAACGAAAACATTGAGGTTATAAAAATCCGATTTAAAGCAATTACTGAAACGAATCGACTCCACAAGTGACCGTGTGTGAGCGACAATGGGAATTCAACGAACGTACTCATTGCCGTGACTCACGGTGACGCAGTTGTTGATCCAAACACCGTTTCAATTTCAAGTCAGGATCGATCCTAAGCCTTATTCGCGCAATTAATTATAAGAGTAATAGACGCGAAGAATACTAATTAGGTATGCAGTGCATAAAAACATAATACTAATACGTTATTAGGGGGTCTTAGATATAGATAAATGCACAGTCAGTGTGGCAAACATTGAAACAATTAACTGAAATATGGACATTGAAATCAAGGTGAAATTATGAGTGTTGACTGGATGCATTAGCCAGTGAGTTTGAATGTTTATTTCAAGTGGCTGGCGGTATTGTATTGGCTCCGGTGACGAATCCATGAGACAAAACCCACTGAGTGTCGCCGAATCTTCTTAGAAGGTCACGATTTCGATCCGATGGTGAATTCAGCGAAGCACTGCTCTTGCTAGGGCAGATGTTAGCAAATTCTCTCAGACCGAGCCCCTCGGGCTAGTCTACCAGTCACGGTGCGGCCAGAACAGTGCCTCGAACTAATTAACTGCACGTGAATCGTATATAGTACATGAAAATTTTATCTATGCACCGAAAATGAAGTTTGCAATAAAATAATAGAACAACAAAAACAACAACGGAATTAAAAATGAACAAACAAATTTTGATAGTAATTCTTGAAGCTTCTGAAACTTAGCACAAAAACTATTCATGAACCTGTTATTCTCAATCGGTCTCTATTCTCAAGGTTAATAATGTTAATAATGTGAATACATAGTTCGCAGCAGTTTTTATTGAATTAATTTTCTAATTCACTGTCTTACTCTGTGACGATGTATGTGAAATACAATCGAATGTTTTAAGATAGTCAGCGGTATAAAGTTGACATTTAATTTGAAAACAACATCGGGTTGTCACAGAATTAAATAATGACTACGCTTATAGAATTGTGTAAAATGTATTTTAAGAAGTCCACTGTCCAGAGGTATAAAACACAACTTCGGACTTTTTCTTATTGCTTAGATGTGTGGACGAATTCACAGCCCACCTGGTGTTAAGTGGTTACTGGAGCCCAAAGACATCTACAACGTATATGCCACCCCACCTTGAGATGCGAGAGTTAGGTTTCAATTGTATAGTTATAACGATCGGCCCACTCTTCAAACAGGGACCTCATACTGCTTTGCGGCATAAATAGCCGTGTTAGAGCCATAATACAGTTCGAAATCAATACATATAATAATCTGCAATAATTACGATTAATAATCAAAAGGAAGCTGATGAAATTGCGAATTAAAAAGAAACTCTTCATTTATTTAAGAGCATTGTATATAGTACTACGAGTATAATAAATCTGACAAAAGCTTGATTAGCCTTTAACGATAGCGTTAAAATTCAAACAGCAACATTTAAAACAGCTATCTATTGTTGTTCACAACACACACACTGTAGATCTGATTTTGATTTGAAAATAAAAGCGTATGTTGTGCCAATATCAATGAGTTGGTAATCATTTAATTACTTTAGTTATTCAGATGTGAGAACTTTCGGCAGTTAATAATAAAATTTATCGTAGGGCGAATATTCAAGTTTTGCGTTATGCAAAAATATCCATCAATAATCCGTCTGTTATATTCTGCGGAATAATTTACCAATTTTTTTTTATTGCTTAGAAGTGTGGAGAAGCTCACAGCCCATCTGGTGTTAAGTGGTTACTGGAACCCATAAACATCGAGAACCTAAATGCGCCACCCATCTTGAGATATAGTAGTTGATTTAGTCGTCGTGGCTTAAAAGGTAAGTTCTAAGGTCTCAGTATAGTTACAACGGCTGCTCCACCCTTCAAATCGAAACGCGTTACTGCTTCACGGCAGAAACTCCGTGCGTCCTGTGCGGACTCACAAGAGGTTCTACCACCAGTAATTACGCAAATTATAATTTATAATATATCGTTTTATCTATTGCTTAATGCATGTCCAAATGTTTAAATTTACGATAAAATAGAAATACACAGCCGGTGTAATATATTTATGTACCTGCTTTCACAGGTAAAGCGATTAACCGTTCTACGCCCAACGTAACAAATACGATTCAACCTTTCTCGTTTTTTGTTATTGTTTTTTGCCTACTTCAGGGTCTGCTCGGTGTTGAAATTTAAAAAGATTTCACGAGAGTCAAGGATATCTTGATCAAGAAAGTAGTGTTAGCATGTTTTGGGTGTGTTTGAATTTTTCTTTAAAATTAAAAGAAAGCTGGAAATATTGAGAATATGTATCTAAATTGAAGATAATGAGAAAATAATACGACTTTTTGCCACACTCGGCTTGTGGTACTTATGTCCACGAACAACCATTGCCAATTTGTCGTTAATGTACATAATATATAGTTGTGGGTATTTTTCAAAATCTTGAACTATATCAGCAGTTTAATAACTTTTACATACATTTTCATTCTACACAGCGCTATGTATAGATTTCAAACATAAATATAATATGTCAAGCTCGTTCTGTGGCATTTTATGTGGGTGCCATTTTGAAATTTATTTATATGTACTTCCTTGTAAACATTATCACAAAATAGATTCAAAATAGAGTAAGTAATTTAATTATATAACATAAAACCGGCGTATTGCTTCCTTATTGTAACGAGAGTCGCCGGTTTAATAACAATATACTCGTTTATACACGTTTTCACAACAAAGAACAATCAATATTGTCATAAATCATAAGCTCTCATTTCAGTTACCATTTTTATGAAAAATATTAGCCGAGTGGATTCGCGGAACATTTGATGAGAACTAAAGCGAAAGCAGTGCAATAAAATAGTTATATTTTAACAA
This sequence comes from Bombyx mori, assembly GCF_030269925.1. Lineage (NCBI taxonomy): Eukaryota > Metazoa > Arthropoda > Insecta > Lepidoptera > Bombycidae > Bombyx > Bombyx mori. The sequence goes on along the minus strand of NC_085116.1, from coordinate 6,936,959 downwards.
AACCTATTTAAATATCTCTGTCTAATGGAAACGCTCAACGATCGAACGGATGTACCCTGTCTGTCGTCCACAGAAAGAGACTGTTTTTATGTGTATGTAATTATATCCGATGCGTGGCAGGGCCAGTCGCCTCCTGTGGAATGTTACCTGCCACGCCATCACGATTTATAGACCGGCGCTATTGAAACTACTTTCCATGTTCCATTATGAGATACAGGTTATTATAACCTTTTTAACTGGTACGATTGTTAGTGAATATGAAGTAATAAAGAAAGTTCATTGATTATAATTTTAATTTAAAAATTTATTATATTATGGTTTTGTATCTAAGAAAACATGTGTAACGTGTAAACGACTTTTGCAGGAAGCTAGAGCAGGAACCTATATTATACATATTATATAGTGCGTCAGTTTCCTTCCTGTTACAAGTGAATCAATCAAAATATTTAAGAACGTAATTGTTTTCAATGTTTGACGTGTTACAAAAACAAATGTCGATAATAACAAGTATGAAAAATGTAAAAACATATGTGGTACGTAATTAGATTGTATAATTTATTTGAATTTTTTAACAACAAACATTTTTTATGTTAGCCTCGTTTTTAGGTAGGATTATGATCAGTGTGCTTAGTGTGAGTTTTCTAACGTTTTTGATAGCGTAATAGTTAACTCAAATTTGTACGCAGTTGGAACAGCGCCCCTAGCGACCATCGTAGGCAAAACGCTCCAACTCCATACAAATTGGAGTTAACTTTTACGCTATCGAGAACGTAAAAAAACTCGCACTAAGCACACTGGACTTGTGGTTAGTGCGTAAATCAGGTGCTCTTCGTATGGTGTAGGAACGCATAAGTTGTTACTACTGTTATGTTTATTACTGCCGTGAAGCAACAAAGCCTGAGGCTACGGAGAGATAACTATGTGGTTGGGTCTGAAGGGCGAGACAGTAATTCTAATGCAACTGATTTTTTTTTTCCCTACCTAAGCTGAGACCCTTGAGAGGCTATATCAGCGTAACTTTAACTAGTAGGTGAGCTCACGGGGCTCAAACTTGACGTTGCTAACACGAACCCTAGCAAGAGCCGTGCTTCGCAGAATCTACCATCGGATCGGAAACGCGACCCACTGAGAAGATCCGGAGAGAAACTCAGTGGGCTGTGTCTGAGGGTTAATTTACTCGTCGAGCCCTTCATCGCAAGGTTCGTCGAGGTTCGACGAGAACGATGACCGGTGCTTGAGGTACCTAAAAGCACCGTTAGTGGATCGGGAGGATCCGAAATGACGTGATGCAACTGAGATTTCGACCTAAGATGGGCGTTCATTTGTGTCTCGACTCCGCCGTGGCCTTTATGATTAAAACGTCTTAACTCTTTGAAAATTCACGCCGAATTATGTCATTTAATTATTTTGAATTTTTAAAATTAAAGCACGAAGGAGCAATATTTTAAATATTCCACGTGTTCAAGCTTTATGATTTAGGTCAGCATTTTGCTAGTTGTTGATACGATATTTTATGTGTTTAAAGGTTAAAGGAACAAAGGATCTGGTAGCATTATGAACATTGAAACACTACCCGCGTGCTCTATTGTGTGGGTCCTGCTTCACGAGCTGCGTATTGTGTTATTGTGACAACTTAACTGTTCATTTTTCGTTCGACTTCCTTCCTTCCTTCCTTTGTACCTATTTATATTATAATTTTTTAATTTCATCGTGCTCATGTTATTTTTCTTCTTTTTAGTAATTGCAGTGTAAAAATTGCGATTTTATTCTAAATGTTACTATGAATACAAATACAACTTTTGCTGCAACATGCAAATTTTGCTGTTACTTTTAGAAGTGATGAACGGGGTTGATGACTTTTCTGTTAAATCTGAAATGGTTATTTCTTCATCACAGCCGTCATCGGAATTATCAAATACAGGATCCGATTCTTTTTTAAACAATTCAAGTTTGTGTAAACGCGTTGACAAGATGCACCTATGAGCTCTATTTCAAAGAGGCGATAGAATTCTCAAGGTCTGACGTATATTGTGCGTCTGTATTGTTGAAGCCTACCTCGAGCGTTCGAATAAGACGTAGATTGAAGCGACCATCAGCCATCAACGACCTGCAGTCTGTTACGAAATGTACTTGATATAACTTCGATAAATAATTATTCACTGAAGGAAAAAGATAATGTAGTTATATTCTGCTTCTAAATAAATAAATGTAACGATGTGAACTTTAATTTTCTATTACTGGTGATAAAAATATATTGTAGCTCTGTATCTCCTGGTGAATCCGGAAAGGCCTCCGGGCCACCAGTAATAATTCAGACTGTGATTCTCGCCTATTGTCTCCACTTGACTGTTAATACCAAACAAAGGACTAAAACAGACTGTGATTGAATTTTAAAAGTACAAGTAGCTTGGAAACATTGAAATAACGGTTATTCGTAATGACATTTTCTATTGCTGTAAAGCAAAAAGTCTTTATACTACGTTCCTAAAAAAAAGCTCTGTACCACCATCCTGTCTAGCTCTGCCGTGAAACAGACATGGAGTCCGCTGCCAAATTTGGGACAATCTTTATAAAATTCAATTAAGGCTTCGACCGCATATCTTTAATGTTATCAGCTCCGTTTTTTGGTACAGTTTGTTTATCCTATAAAGATAAGACATTCGAAAAATATTGTCTAAGCTCGTAAGTACCGATAAACTCATTACGAGCAAGGCCTAAAATTAAAATTGGGATAATGATCCTTTCTCAAAACAAAAAAGGGTCGTTTAAAAATAAATACATTTCATTTTCAATACATATTGTGTATTTTATGATTGAAATTTTTAATCTTTATGTAAAATCTAATAATTTCAAAATATAACAACTACGAATGATGTCGCACGTTGTTAATATTGATACTTAATTATATACATTTTGCGTTTGAAATTGTGTTCATTCAACAGACTAGGGCGCACTTCATTTGATTTCAGTGGCCATTTAAAAAAAAAAAAAACTTGTCCGGTTATTTAATTAAAAATAGTACGTACAACTAAAGCCATGAACCCGATGAATCATATTTTCAAACGTTGCCTAGAACTTTTCATTTATAAAGCAACAAGAACAGAATTTTCTGGTCTTTTTTTTTATCGTCGAAAGTGTAATGCCAGAAGTCTAGGTACCTATATAAAATATAACCTGCATTTTAACTCTCGTTTTCGATCCCACGCTACTTCACTCCTCGTTGAACATCCTGTACGATAAAATATTCACGGGTAAGTAGTTAACCGACATTTAAATTGTGTACCAGTACTAACTCCACAACAGATTAGGGTCCGTCCAGGTGTAATGCAATTCGTTTCTTCAATTCGGATATAAAATGAGTAAAACGAGTAAACCATATTAACAGTACCTGAAGAAAACTTTTAAAATCGATGGACAAAATATGCAAACAAACATATCGGTACAATTTTGTCAACTGACTTTTTGTTTTTGTTTAGTAAGGAAACCATTGATGAGTTGTGATATTTTTTTTTGTCTTCAAGTAAGATGAAACAATCAAATACTCCCCTTTTGTCAACCGAATTTAAGTTTTTTTTTTGAAAATATGTAATTAAGAAAACGAAGTACAAAATGTAAAAATGTATTTAAATAAATCGATTACTTGGCGAGCACATAAAGCTATGTTCGAAGTTTATATCGGTATGGTTTTCTTTAATTACCCTAAATGGATATTGTCATTTCCGGTCACAGCAATTTCCGCTCAACTTGCAACAACTAAAGGTCTCTTGTGGGACACAATTATTAATATACACCAACTTATTCTTTATCGCCTTTCGCGATTGAGACGACGGGTCCTTGGAGCCCTGAAGCAAAGAATTTTTATCAGAAATCTCCAAACGCTTGAGGAAGGCTACACGTGAAGCTAAGGCTGGCTGGTACTTTGCACAGAGAGCGAGTCTGGCTGTCCAACGAAGTAGCGCAGCCAGTATTTTGGGAACTGTGCCTCCTTCAAGCATATTGGAAGATTTATTCTACTGTATGAATTGATTTGTGTTAAATTATTTTTCTTCTTCTTCTTCTCAGTCATACACTCCTGGCGGAATAGTCGTGGTTACGTATGTCTTATTACTGGGTTGCGGCTTTTGAGATACTTCTCCATCTCTCTCTATTTGTGGCGGTACGTGTACATTCAGTAAGGAAACAATTCTTTTATTACCTATTAAAAAAAAAAGTATTAATACACCAACTTTTATGGCTCAAAGAACTGACAGTTTATGTTACATAGAATTTTAGCTAGTAGTGAAAAATAACAACTGCTTACTTTTAATAACAACGTATAACAGTTTGTATGCAAATTGCGATTGAATCCTATTGCCTAGCTCGTGAACGGAACATCTGATTTGGAGGACATTTGTTAGAAACGTCAAGGTGAACTTCCAACGTGTCCAATTCAACACGTAAGGGTCCAATTCAGCAGACGGAGGCGGTCGTTAACCTTGCAAATGTAAGAGCCGAATCATGGTTGATTTGCGGGAGTTTAAAACACTGATAATTTACTGAATTTAGAGTTATATTCGGATTCAACGAATCGGTTAATAGTTCTGTCATAAATCGCTCCGAAAATATATTTATTAAGAAACAGTACTTAATCAAAGCATTCAAATGTAATCATAACATTATTGGACTCAAGAAGGGCGTGAAAAGCAGCAATTTTTGATTTTTGCATGACAGTAACTCAGAGATATGTTTACATATTGTGTATATCTGATGATTATGGTGTTTGTAATTGCCACCATCGTTCCGGAGAGCAACAAATGGGAAATCGCTTTCATTAGAAACTTCTGGAAATAGGACCGTGGAAAATCTTTGTTCACGTGCGGGTAATTTATCGGTACCTCTTTTCTCCTACAAAAAGTGGATGTTGAGTGATTTAGTGTTTATTGCATTTTCAAATTTGTTAAATGCGTTTCGTACGAACTACAGTGATTTTAAAATTAGCACGCGACTTGGGAAATCTACGACAAGTTAATGTATAAATGTGTAGAATGTAGAATAGTAGTAAAAATTAAAAAAAAAACCCGGAGAGTATACAAAATACAACTAAGTATAATACTAAAGTCGCGTGTTTAATTAACTAGGCCACTATGTCAATAGGTATGTTAGTAAAAAAAAACATAACTTGATTATTTAAGGAAGGAACGCTTATTTTGTTCTTGTAAAAGGTTTATATATACAAATTTTCTTAATTTATTAAGTACCTTAATTCAACACTAACCAACAGCTCTGACATCAAAATGAATTTCTAGGTCAATCAACTTTGTTACACATTACAATCCAGTTTTAGTTCGACTCGAGGCGTTTTATCTAAACGCCTTTAATTTACGAATACCGATAGTTAACTTGTCAACTAATAGCACACTTTGTAAGTAATCCCATACAAGGTTTATAGAATTGTAACCTGCTATGTTACATATACGTACTGCCCAACGAAACCTACTTAAGTTGAAGTATTTGAAAGGTTTCAGGATAGAAATTATGACGATGGGAACAAAAACTCTGTGAGACAGGGTTTCATACGTTTTTAAATAAGTTTATTCATATTATTTTGTATCTAATGCCTAAAATTAGAGATGATACGTATGCGTACGTATATAGGTACATCGTATAAAAAAATCAATTAGATATTACGGTGGCGAAATCTGTTCTCCAAACGGGTTGCAGAGGTCAAGTAGTAGTTGTTAATTATGCATCAAATTAGTCCATATCGAATGTGTCGAAATAAGCCGACCATAAAAATTATTATAATGTTAGACATGTATGTAATGTCGACCCCGAGTCGTTTTTGGAGTATACAATTTAAAAGTTAACGATAGGCAATATTTACCGACGTATATTAGTGTGTTTCAACGTTTTTTGGAAACAGTCTGAATTCGCAATTAAATATTGAAAGATACGAATAAAATGAATTTGAAATTGATTAAGCACAGTTAAGTATTCGACCATAGTTTAAGTAGCTGATATTTTCAAAGCAATCTAACTAAAACTATCTTAGCATATAACTCAGTATCTAACAAAAAATTGTTATCAAATACCGTAGCAACAATTAACAAGAAAGAATTTAAAAAAAGGAAAGCGCCATCTATTGTAGGAATTCTGTAAAATAAAATGAAACTTTGACAATTAAGGACGTAACTATGAAGGTACTTCTTCATAATATTTAGCTTATTTAATATTATATTTTATATATGGTAAAAACTGTCCTGAAAATTGATGAAAATAGAATCTCGGAATATCTCAATCTATATAAAGTGTTAATGAATGAAGATAGATGACGCTAGTAGTATAGAATTTCACCGGCATGTTTAACACATTAATAGAAAACTAAATAAATACGCTTTTCTAGAAAATGTAATTAAAAAATAGAAATAAATCTTTAATAAATTTGAATTAAAAATGATTTTATTGTAAAAAAAGCGTGGGGTGCTTTTCAGGATATTATCAAAATAACCCTTTTTTAAATTCATATCTGTTCATAAAATCTTCATAACTATTGATGCAGACACTCCGGGTCTCAGGAAAACAAACAATCGCTAATCCTTATAATCCTAGTAAGGATAATGGATCAAACTGTTTAAAATATTGAATTGTCATCGGTCCTTAATAAGTATGCCAAATTTCGAGTTAATCAGACTTTTGAAGGTGGTCAAAATCATGCTCAAAGATTCCGTTACGTACTTATGTACATACGTATGATGCTAATTAAAGCGTATTCAAAAGTAATAATATTAAAGGAATCCATAGTTTCCATCCAAATTTCATAGTTTTTCATTATGTTTTAATGTTTTTAATCATTGAAGTTTAACGTTAAAATATACGAATAGAATGAATGTGAATGCGCTTCTATATTCGAAATGGTATTCGGAGCCTATAAACAATTTAACCTGAATGAAGCCGCCCATAACAACATCAAGTCGATTCTCGGTTGGTACAAGCTTTTGCGCCCTACAGATTGCTTTGAAATCGGAGCCAAAGGAGGATTACGGCAGCCAAAGGTGCGGGTTCACAGTGCGTTACAACCAAAGCTGAAGACAGGGCTTAAAGTTGGATCACATCTATCTATATATATAAAAATGAATTGCTGTTCGTTAGTCTCGCTAAAACTCGAGCACGCCTGAACCGATTTGGCTAATTTTGGTCAGCTAGTCTGATATAAAACAGGGTGACTATACGAATGACGGGAAAGTAAAAGAACTAGCTCAAGAAAGTGGAGGTCGCCAGTTCGACATACATTTGTCTTTTACGAAACAGGTTTATCGAATTTCCGGCTAGAATGAACTCGCCTGCTCGTTGTTTCCTGCGGACCTTGACTATGACTTATCCTATAAAGATAATTTTAGGACGATCAGCGGTAAACTGTGTTCCTGGCATTGCTTAAGTCCATGAGCGACAGTGATCATTTACAGCCATGTTGTACCATATTTACTGATGGTAGGACCTCTTGTGAGTCCGCGCGGGTAGGTACCACCATCCTGCCTATTTCTACCGTGAAGCAGTAATGCGTTTCGGTTTGAAGGGTGGGGCAACCGTTTTAACTACACTTGAGACCTTAGAACTTATATCTCAGTGGGTGGCGCAACGTAATTGTTATAGATGTCTATGGGCTCCAGTAACCACTTAACACCAGGTGGGCTGTGAGCTCGTCACCCATCTATGCAATAAAAAAAAAATGTTGGTCCACAATTCTTAGGTATAAGAAATGGTTAGAGGTATAAAAAATCTTCTCTGATGTCATTGATGTTATATTTTTTTTCGATAATAACTCGATTTTTGGGACAGTCCAATTGTGCATTTGAATTCTATTATAATATGTAATTTCAATATGAAATCGCCCGAAGAATAAGACCGAAGATATTATGGAACTAAATTTACGTCATTTATTGTAAGGTGGTTGGACGGTGGACACCCCACGTAGCCGTTCCGGTTAATGCATCCGCGCTAGTCTTACCGCTCCGTTGATTTCTCCGCGCCACTGACCCTTTCCTGGCTCACATCACCCACCCTCGAGGAAGTTGTTAATGCCAGTTCCAACTGAAACGCGACAGGCTCTGACTAGACTTAGTAATGATTAACCTCTGAATTTAATTAAAGTTCGGATGCTTCATTTCGATTTTTTTTATTTTTATTGCTTAGGTTGGTGGACGAGCTCACAGCCCGCCTGGCGTTAAGTGGTTACTGGAGCCCATAGACATCTACAAAGTAAATGCGCCACTCACCTTGAGATATAAGTTCTAAAGTCTCAAGTATAGTTACAACGGTTGCCCCACCCTTAAAACCGAAACGCATTACTGCTTCACGGCAGAAATAGGCAGGGTGATGGTACCTACCCGTGCGGACGCACAAGAGGTCCTACCACCAGTAAGCAGACGCACTCACAGTATTCCTGGTGCTAGCGATTCCCAAAGTTCATTATCGTTGCAAAAGTGCCCACCTACCTATCTACCCTTAAAAACAGGATAGCGATATTAGCCTATTCCACTTCTCAGAACACCCTAGTAAATACGTAATACCTAGTAATGCTTAATGCCCTAGTGCATATTGATTATCGTGCACACTATCGAACGCATTGCATTTGATTATAAAATTTCAACAATTCATGTTCGTGGTTGCACAGGTGGAACGATTGTTTACACGAGTGCGAGCACCTCTCAATGGCCCGTCTACCTCGCAGAGGCCGGGGGGAGACGTGACCTGTGTCCTCCCTCCCCACTTCGAATAACGCGAGGCGACAGCCGACCGGCGCACGCGCAGAAAACTAAACCAGTTGCTTGCCGCGCAGCCTCCAGTTTGTTTACATCGATTTAAATATAATAAGATATTTGGTACCATGATTTAGTGTCATTATTAGTGTCGAATAATATGGCGGTGTCGAAGATCATATTTTACGTTTTCGTTTTCCGTAAATGCGTTCAGTGTTACCTAAACAGCTGCTTGTGATAAGTCGTTGTGATCAGTGAAATTGCATACCAATGTTAGTTAGGTATTTTGTATTTGCACAAAACCTGCACCGCCGGATTTCGTGGTAAAGTTTTAGATGACAGTGGATAGTGGAATGACGTTGCCCTTGTTAAGTTTTCCGCAAAGTTTTCATTCCTGTAATGTGTCTTCCTTACTTACCTATTCATGGAACTAATAAGCCATTAACGGCTTCGGATCGTCAAGACTCACAAATAATTGGGCTTAAATTGAAATACTGTTTGGATGAAAAGTACCATATATTCCGAATTGGATCCTTAAAATTTAATTTTTATGTAATGCTGAATATGTTTATTTGTTGCACCTATTACTCACTTGGAGCTCTCTTATCAGTGCATGTAATTATTGTCGTGGTTTTGTAGATTTTTCTTGATGTTATAATAGTTCTAGATATCCAGATCTGATATATACTGGTAAAAGCGTCTCTGCTTTTTTGGTTCTTGAATTTTATATTTGTTCAACTTGTAATATTTATGTTACTGACCTACGTTTTAAAATTTCATCTTTATAATTCTCTAGTAAAATCCATTGCTCCTGCTCATTTAAATATTGCGTAAGAATATTCCAAAAACCTTTTATTTGAATGAGATTCATTACCCTCACTTACGGATAGCTAGGTGCCTCAAATCGCGTGTAATTAATAATTGTTCGTGCGTGTGTTCCATCGACAGAAGATACATGTTTATTACGATTAGTTTCAAGGTACCATAAGCACCGTCTAATTGCAGGTACGTGGTTAAAGTACAGTATGTGGATAGAGTATAGGCCATCGGTTTCGACAATATATTCATTTCCATAGCTAAACATTACGTGCGTGACTACAAGCGAAGCGGCAAGCCAACGATTTGCTGGCAATGCGCTAATGGCAATATGAATAATGTGGTAATTATTTCTGCATGTTTTGTGATATATTCATGCGCTAATAAAATAAACCTAAGTTTAGGGTTTCAGAAATTATAACGTATATTTCGTGCATTCTTAAAACAATGCACACATTCGGCTCACATGAGAAGCATTATGCGATTATAATGTGTAATTAAAATATTCGAAAGTAAAAGCAAACATTCTACTGCTTTGATCTTCAAAAAAATATCTAAAATTGTAATTTAACATTATCTATGTGTGTAGTGAATTATTTATTTTTTTACATGACAAATCAAATCGTGAAAAAAAAACGAAACACGATACCCTTCCTTTCTACTCGCTCTACTTACTTATGGACAAGAGTGTGTCGTGTACATTCTAATTAGCGTTAATAGAGTATTGTGCTTCTTCGTCGATATTCCTTCTTTGTCTTTTGGTTTGGAACTTGCCTAATTAAGCAAACGAATAATTGCCTCGTTGTCAATATTTTTACTGTTGCAATTTTGCTAGTAGTGCAATAAGATTGTGGATGGAGCAGACGTGTTTCTGTGTGGAAGTGAAGGTACTTACTTAGGTATGGTGGGGCGGTGATAGCCAGATAACGCGATGGCAGCGATAACGGAGCATTGTGGAGACCGCAGAAAGCGTCGCGCGCTGTATCGCAATTACGTTTTTAAACCCACATTTGTGAGTCTTGAGATGTTTGCTTATTTAGCTAGTTAGATAACAGTTATCGGCACATAATTTGTATAATGAATTGTGAAACTAGGGGAGTGACAGAACGGATAATTAATTTTCACAGTGAAAACGTTGTCGTAAGATTAATAATTGATTGGCGTTTGAGCGTATAATTTAGTGAACCGAAGTGAACAGTGAATGGTGAAGTGAATTAAAATGAAGGAATCGACAGCGCGATGTGAAGATGTGGCTGACAAGCTGGTGAGGCTGTTCGGATGGAGACAGACTTATCCTGTGCAGAAGCTACAGAGGAGCATTATGCCCCAGGGCGCTGAAACGGTGAGATCAATAGACTCGTAGATAGATACATAAATTCATTTCCAGTACTGAGCGTTTTAAGAGTCTTCAAAAAAACCATTGAGATTTGTTTATCATACACAAATTATTATGCCGTGAAATTTAAAATTAATGTTGATTAAAACAAGCTGAATTGGGTAATAATTTATCTTTTTAGGTTTCGTATAATTTTTTCTAGATAAACGCTTAAGTAATCTAAATTTCAGATTCATTCAACTTACGTTTGATTAAAAAGTTTGGACATAGAACCTTCTATCTGTGAGTCTGCATTGTTATTGTAGTCAAAGTAATATAAAGGGACCCGTTTTTTGTATAATAAAATATAGTTTAGGAAATACCTACTTAAGGTTACCTTAAATGCACGAATATTGTCGTGGGTTTCCCTAGCATCAAATTTCGCTTCAAAATGAATGTTGTTGCCAACATAACTTTCACAAATCTCTTTTGTGATCTGAAAGTGTTGGAAAGCACTTCATTAAATCAACACTCACTCATAAGGTGCAATTACTTTGTCGATTAAAGGTATAACTGCTTTGCGATTCACGCAAACGGGTCATTGAACTATTTTAATTATTGTTCTAATTGTTAATACATTATGGAAGCGTCATTATTTATTATATTTAAGTCCGTAAGAAGAATAAAATGATTTCTATCGACCTTGTAATACTAATCAGTAACACATTCCTGAGTGTCTACGTATAAAATATAAATTACATGTGTGCTTAAGCTGGTATCGCTTGATAAGGCCACCTTTATTAACATTGTGACTAAATAAATTTAACTAACACATATGAGACACGAAATATGTTTTTTTACTGGTAATGGGGCCTCTTGTGAGCCTGCACGGGTATGTACCAACACACTGCCTATTTAGGAAATACCTACTTAAGGTTACCTTAAATGCACGAATATTGTCGTGGGTTTCCCTAGCATCAAATTTCGCTTCAAAATGAATGTTGTTGCCAACATAACTTTCACAAATCTCTTTTGTGATCTGAAAGTGTTGGAAAGCACTTCATTAAATCAACACTCACTCATAAGGTGCAATTACTTTGTCGATTAAAGGTATAACTGCTTTGCGATTCACGCAAACGGGTCATTGAACTATTTTAATTATTGTTCTAATTGTTAATACATTATGGAAGCGTCATTATTTATTATATTTAAGTCCGTAAGAAGAATAAAATGATTTCTATCGACCTTGTAATACTAATCAGTAACACATTCCTGAGTGTCTACGTATAAAATATAAATTACATGTGTGCTTAAGCTGGTATCGCTTGATAAGGCCACCTTTATTAACATTGTGACTAAATAAATTTAACTAACACATATGAGACACGAAATATGTTTTTTTACTGGTAATGGGGCCTCTTGTGAGCCTGCACGGGTATGTACCAACACACTGCCTATTTCTGCCGCAAAGCAGTAATTCGTTTCGGTTTACGGTCGTTGTAGTATAAAACTGATACTTACAACTTATGGTTCAAGGCGGGAGACGGCATTGATGTTTTTGAAGTCTACGGGCTAAACACCTAACACCTCAAGCACCGGTCACTGTCCTCACCGAGCCCGTCGCTTGCGACGAAGGGCTCGACGACTAAATTAACCCATAGATACAGCCCACTGAGTTTCTCGCCACATCTTCTCAGTGGGTCGCGTTTCCGATCCGGTGGTAAATTCTGCGGAGCACTGGTCGTGCTAGGGTCAGTGTTAGCAACACTCCGGTTTGAGCCCCGGGAGCTCACCTACACGCTAAAGTGAAGTTGAAAAAAAACACCTAACACCAGATAGGCTGTGAACAATAAAAAAAGCGTTAATGAAAAAAAAAATTTGTGTTCTCAACACTATTTAAATTGAAGTCATATTTCTTGGGAAAATTTTCAATAGCATTCGACTAATAATTATTGTTATATTAATTTGAAGCTAACAAATGAAAACAAAGTAAAATTTAAACCAATTTGCGTAGTTTAAGTACATATTTATCCAAAATATATTTTTACACCCTGTTCATTATGTACTTATTGTTACGCAGGGAATTCGTCATTGCAATAATTCAGATACATATTATATAAATTACTTTCGACGAAAAACTTTTCATTAACAACTAATACTACGTAATTTTTAATACTCATGCGCCATACTAATTGTTACGAAAATGGTATGTAGAGCTCATAATAAATATTAATTAATGTTAAAAAATAATTAATGTAAAATAATTAATGTAAAATAATTAATAAAAAATAATTAAATAATTATTTGTAATATACTGTAACACAACTATCAAACTAGTTTGTTTTAATTTTTTATAAATTAAACATGTTACTTAATCGGATGATACTAATAATGTAACTAGAGGCTTATAAAGTTTGTTTGCTTATACCAGAGAGTTAAAATGGCTTATACGGCTCTACAACACGTCACATTGAGTTACAAAAACTACTTACTCCCTTATCTTAATTTGGTGTTCCAACTATCTAAAAACCCGAACTTCCACTGTAAACATTTTGTACGTACAATACAGCGTGGGTTCACAGTAATATTTTGTAACAACGAAAATCTCTTAGAAGTAATAATGTAGTCTCCGCATGCCATATGTATGTTTTCGATAAAGATACTGCTGAGAATCCAGTCGAGACTCGATCCCGTGGTACAGTAGTCCACAGTGCTTACTAGAAGAAAGATTTTTTGTTTTGTTAAATGTTAATACCAGTCGTAGTGGCCTAAAAGATAAGACGTCCGGAGCATTCGTGTTGAGCGATGCACCGATGTTTAAATCTCAGGCAGCTACCAATTTTTGTAATGAAATACGTACTCAACAAATGTTCACGATTGACTTCCACGGTGAAGGAATAATATCGTGTAATAAAAACCAACCCCGTAAAATTATAAATTGCGTAATTACTGGTGGTAGGACCTCTTGTGAGTCCCTGCGGGTAGGTACCACCACCCTGCCTATTTCTGCCGTGAAGCAGTAATGCGTTTCGGTTTGAAGGGTGGGGCAGCCGTTGTAACTATACTGAGACCTTAGAACTTATATCTCAAAGTGGGTGGCGCATTTACGTTGTAAATGTCTATGGGCTCCAGTAACCACTTAACACGAGGTGGGCTGTGAGTTGGTCCACCCATGTAAGCCGTAAAAAAAATATATATTATAATATCTTTATTGTGTATCCCCAATGTGAACCCCTCATTAGTTTTAAGATTTACATTGACCCTTCCATGTCGCAGTCGACCATTGACCCAACGGCTCGATTAAGACCACGTTAATGTAAATTTATATAAACTCAAAGTATACCAAATAAAAAAAAAATAAAAAAAAAACAGTCTGCGTTTACTATAAGCAAAAATACTAATACTCGTAAGTCGTAGTATTATTTATAGAACGCCGGTTTCAATAACATAGATTTGATTCGCATTTTCAAATCTCGTAAGAGCAGATGATTAATTAGCCCGCTAAAAATAGAATTGCAAATCGCTATAGTTTATTTTATCTTAGGCAAACTACAACGATCTGATTGACAGATGGATTTTTATCTATTAAATAATCTTTTAATGTATAAAAATTAATATCCGAGACTGTGTTTGTTCGTCTTACACTTATTCAATCGTTTTCATAAGTGAATCGAGACTACTTTTGGTATTAGCGTTTTGAGGAGGGATAGGTACATTAACGTTACACGACTGGCATACGAGCGGTCTCGATAAATACAAAATTATTCTTTTACGATAATTACACAACAGGCACAGTCAACCAAAATGAAACTTAACCACAGAAATGAGATTTTCCTATTTTCAAAAATCACCAATTTTTTGGTCAGACCTTTTCACCTTTTCTTTCTGCGGGTATCGAATGAGAAGCAAGTCTTCTAGCTGGCATCAACCATCATAAATCAAGCAACGGCGTCTAAATTATCAATCTACGAACTTAAATAATATGCTCTTCTAACGGCTCATTTGTAATAATCAGTTGAAGGTGCCTCAATAGCTATCTTGTCTCTCAAATTATGGGTTTGAACTACCAGTTCCTCGATTTCTGCAATTTCACGGAATACTTATTTATCTTTTTGAATGGTTTCTCCTTTCGAACGTGTGTTTCGATATCTTTCTCCCGTTTAATTCATACATTTAATTAAAACCAGACATTTAAATTTAGCTTATCTCGCGTGGTACTAACTAATATTCTCAAAATGTAAATATCGTGTTTTTATTACCTTCGACGGCAAAAGCAAGCAGCCAATCACCTATCATAATAGGTTACACAAAGGCTTAGGGCGCAAAACGCCATTGGCAATTGGTTTCAAAAATGGAATACCTACGTAAATCCAACAATGTCATTTTCACCTTAGTACATATATTTAAGAAATACAGACAAGCAGACACAGAGCGTATTACTTGCTGATAATAACGCATATTCTATAGTGGTTTATTCAATGCTTTATAATAACGGTATTTGTGCTAGTGTATTCATTAACCGTTAAGTTTTCTCTGTTTTCAAATCGTATACTGGTGGTTTTCTTGATTTAATTATGAAATGCACTCCGCAGACTATGGGTACGAACTACCACTTGAATTAAGTGGATTGTTTAAAACATTACACTCAAGAAAGATTGTCTTACTGGAAAATATATTCGAATCAGATTGATGTTATTATTGGTTTGATAAAGGTTGTTTGAATAAATAGAATCAAAGCAACTTTTAAAAAATCTGCATTTAAATTTCAAAAGAAACACCTATTTGCTGTCGTTAAATACGAAATATCAGCTTGTTTACCGTAAAATATTCAGAGTTAACTTATCATGATTGTTATGAAATAAGTTGTAACTACTAATCGATGTGACACGAATATTTTTATTGTCAATATGATAATTAGTATGCATTTGTAGTGATGATTTGGAAAATTGAAGCTACAAAAATGTCGTACGTGTTTTAAATGAGAACGAAATATTATTACCCGTTGAGCAGTAAAAATAGCCGTGTGGCACACGACTTGTGTTCACTTTTTGTTACCCCATATTGCAAACCTTGAAAATACATTAGATAGATCGCGGTTCAGCAGTGTTATCGTTCAGTTTTTATTTGTGGTCGTCGTTGAAGATCTTTCTAATCGTACCGGCTCGGTAGACGGCTTCAACTGTTCAGTTCAGTTGACTCTTCAGTTGTGAATGTACCGCGACGAAGCGCGTTTGTGCGTTCACGATTCGCACTATGTCCGAAATAAAAAAGAACTAAAATTCATTCGTTAATGGTTTACGAAAAAAAGAAAATCGATTACCCTTATTTTTTTTATGTGAAAATCGTATAAACAACAGTGAATATGATTGTGCTGTGATAGAAAAGCTGGTACCTCCTTTTATGAGCGATTACACAAAAATACTTGTGTCAAGATTCGACTAATTAACATTCTGTAATTTATTTTTCTTGTTGAGTTGGCGAAGCATTCAGTCCTTCTAGGTCATGAGTAAACTTTTCATCTAGTTCTGGTTGTATTTGTGCTGTACTGAATTGCATTTTTCAAAAGTTTTTTTTTTTGTCTAATTGTTTTCCTGACCTGTCGAATCCTTGTAAATATGAAGTTCTCGGGAGTGATTCTCTTTATATTCAAGAAAAAAAAGTGGTCGTTTTCATTTAAAGTAGATAAGTAAAAAGGAATTGTGCCATACTTCTTAACATTCAAATTGTAAGTGTGAGTGCAATCATTTATTTGCATAACAATTTCGCGACTTGCCTTGAGGCATTAACTGCAACATTGTACCTACGTCTCCGACCGGTCTGCTCTATGTATTCGTGGTCTAATAACAGAGGTAGACTGATCAAAAGAACTGCAAACAAAATCAACTGACCTAAAATGGTTGGACTTAACGAATGAATCATTAGAACGTATGAGGGTCATAATCACTGTAAATTGCGATAATGAAGTCATCTGTTTTAATGATGATATTGTGTAGGCTCTTTCTGTAATTAAATACTATCGTGCTTAATAGGGTTTTGAACTAAATTATTAATTCAGTTTTATAATCGTTTGACGTAACGTTATCCATTTGTTATTCGGTACACGTGTTTTCAGACCGAACGGGCGTGCATTTCCGTCCGTACTTCGGCGCCGCGTTAGGGCATCAACAAATTGTATCTACTTAGATAATAGTTCATGAATAGTCATTACCATGCCATATACGTATTGCAAACTGTGATAAACAGCAGTGTTATTTTTGTCAACACAACAACCAAGGTTGCATGATACCATTTATTACGGCAAGGCTGCGTAAAACCGTACTTAGCGTATAAAAGTAAACCAAAACTATATGCAGCGGCTCAGCTGTGCTGTGGTATTGCTGACGTTGGCACTGGCATCGGTGATCGGTGAGACAATAAAGTAAATAGCATTACTTCTAACTTATTTCGAACTGCGATTAAAAATTGAATAAACAACTTTGTAAGTTGATAGGATGTCGTCGGCTTCTTTACTGTTGTATTTTCTTGGAAAGCGTTGAGTTGTGTGTTTATTGATTGTACTTTGATAGTTTCTGCATGTTTCAACATTTTTTTCTTTCGATAAACCATGATTTGCATCTGCATATAGGCTGTGTGATTTGTAATCTTTTGCAAAATGTACATCATTCCAAAAGCTAATTTTGTTTCACAGTTATTAATGAATGTCGACGGGCAATAATTTATTAGATTTAGAAGAAATTGATTGAAAAACAAAACGTCTAATACAAATCTCACCGAGTACGTTAAAACGATAAACAAACCGCTAACTAGATATTAATATTCTGAAAAATTGGCTACTAACGCCATAATAGTGTATATACTCTAAAAATAGTATTATGTCCCAGATAAAAGTATACGATTTACAGTTATGATTCACAATTCCTCTCATGGAGCGTATCACTCACTGCCCATAGCATCTGGTGGCGGGCACGCGAGTGGGAGACTGTGTTTGGTCACCGACGCGCGAAGGCCAAGGTTTTGTTCGCGCCACTGACCTATCCTCTAAACGCTTTGCTTCACTCATGCAAATCAGTAGCACGAGTGAAGCGAAGAGTTCCACTTACTGAATACTTGTTTCTTTATTAGTTAAAACAGCGTTATTTTCGTTCCACCGCTTCTCTGTGTTAAGTGAGTGTAATCGAAGGCTATGACGTTAAAATGTGAAATAAAAGTGACACCGTTCGTTCGGATGAGGATATGCTAGAATGGATAATTCTACTCTAGCGCTAGCTACTCCAGTACCACCACCAAGACTCAAGAAGTTGGCACGACTTCGCGCTAAGGAACCAACTCGAAGATCAGTTACATGGGTACCGAATTACTTTCTATTAATTTAATAATAAAGTTCAGTTGCCTGAATTTATGCGTTCCAGTGTTTTTTATTATATTATGATGTTGAGAGAAAAAAAAAATGATGTGTGGTGTCGTAGGACACCGGATAGGAACGAAGTTCCTTATTATAAAAATATTAATTTTCAGTTCTATTCGAGGTATAAAGAAAATAATTATTCGGGTATACATTTTTTATTATGATTTTTTTTATTGATAAAAAAAATAAAAAACTACTTTACAAAGTTATCAACTTTACTTTATTCACAATGACTTATAAGAGATATATAATAATAATATACAAAGAAACACCTATTTATATGAATAATAGTAATAACCGTCATCACCTAGACTATACATTAGACACTGTATAGCCATCATACTAAGACTATAACATAAATAGTAAAAATCTTACGTTGCGGACGTTTTTTCCCGGTTAGGGTACCCCTGCGCATCGTCCCCTAAGGAACTTCGTTCCAAAAACTGGAATAATCTTATAAAAGTAGTATTACCTACTTGGTAGATGTTTAATCTTTTTGATTAGGTATTATAAATAATCAAGTAATTTTATTTTTCTTCTTCGAAACACAGCTCTACCATTTCTATAGTTTGGTTATGATAAAAATACGCCTCATAAAAAGCCGTTGAGTTGACATCGCGTAGAATTGACATACAAACAATGGCTGACGACGAGCCATACAAAACACAAGATACACACACACTCACACACAGACAAGATCGAGCCATTCACTGAGATGAATACAGAGCAAAATAAATACTGCGTGGGAACATCTCGGTTCCTGCTTTATTATGTTGGTTGTGAAAACAAAAACACAAAACGGAATCGAACAATGAGTTTTTACGCAATTCAATTTTGTCAGGATTTTTTTTAATGGACAGTATTAAAGGATCCAAAAATAACTTTTATTTACCTAAATATTATAAATATTATAAATAGAGAGATAGATATATAAATATAATAGAATAGAATTTAGATAGATATTATAAATAGAATATTATAAATATTATAAATAGAAATAATATAAATAGATAGATAGAATATTATATATTATAAATAGAAGAGATATTATAAATAGACCACATTAAAGTATTAAAAGCAGTAGGACGTCTTGTAAGTTCGCATCGGTGAGGACCACCACTCTGTCTACGCTGCTGTGAAGCAGTAATGCGTTTCAGTTCGAAGGGTGGGGCAGCCGTTTTACTGTAAAAACTGAGACATTAAAACTATTTCGAGCTGGGTGGCAGCATTTACGTTGTTTATATCTAAAGGTGATCACTAGATGAGCGGTGAGTTCGTCCATCCATCTAAGCAATAAAAAAAATATATAAAACTACTAAATACTATTTAATCTATGGAACAGGTTAATTTTAATGCTCATAGTTTCGATTATATACTCTCAGAAACATGCTTAGAGACTTTAGATAAAAACTACAAAATTAAGTTAACAAGATTTATTAGTAAATGATATTAAAACTGAACCCTGGCCTTGTCCATTTAGTATTTCTGAAATTTTAATTTCATTGTCTTAAATTATTCATTAATTTAATGGCACGGCGAAGATTCTCCTCTGAATTTTAAACTCTCACAAGGCTAAAAAATATTATATGATATGTTATATATATATGCCATACGGTTATTATTTATGAAATGGTTAGTGACAGTATGACAGTAGTAGATGCTAGATGTTGTGGTGGTATAAAAGCCCGCTGTACTACTCATATCGAGCGATCAGACTGCCGTTGCTCAAATCCCGCGGGCAGATACAAATTTTTCTAACGAAATACGTACATGCTCAATACATGCTCACGAATAGATTGCTCGAAGAAAGAATAACATCATGTAATAAAAGTCGTAAGATATAACTTGAGCAATTTCTGGTTATAGGGTGCCTTTTTAGCTCGCAAGGGTAGAAACCACTGCCCTGTTCATTTCTGCCACGCTTGGTTTTGAAAGCTGGTTCAGCGGTTGTACTATTCAATTCAGACTTAGACGTCATGTTTCAAAGTGATTGGCGTTATTAAGGTACTGATGTCTATAGGTTACTTAACACGAGGTAGGCTGTGAGCTCTTTGACGCATCGATGCAAAAAGAAAATGAATTTGTTTATAAATATGGTTTTAATAATAATAATTAATAATACCATTTGCTCTTGAGTTTTCGGAGACAAGATTTTACCAGATCTTTTTTTTATTACATAATTCCACGACATTACACTTTATGACATATCTTTACTGTTTGTTTTGTAAGATTTATGTACTTGGTTGACTTGTTCTTTATCCGTATTACAAATAATTTGATTTAATTAAAAAAAAGAATACTTTCCTTTATTCACAATCTCATGATTTTCAATGGGTATTTTTTATGGATAAGATATGGTCAGTATTGTAACGGTAAAAATCTTAGTTTTATGGAAATGAATTATTGTTTTAGAACTTTATGTGAGAATTAATTCATAAAACATTTGCAATAATCCATCTTTAAACGATTTATTGGGAGTTCATTGTATACGCTTTACTAAATTCTTAAACTAAATTTTATTTTTTATTTTAATTATAGGGTCCAGAAACGTGGATTGGAGTTCGAGCTCTTCGAGCCAATTCCGGTGGCATTCTAGATCCAGATGATCGAGTTTGTGATGTCGCCGACGACCGTGAAACCCTCACCGCTGAGTGTACCAGTCAAACGCCTCAACCAAGGGCGGCACAAGCAGATGGCGCTAGTGGATCATCAGCTGGCACTGCTTCTCCTGACATGTTTCGGGTATGTTAGTTTTATTTTCTTCATTCCTAACACAAAATATCAACATTTCACTTAGTGAAATATGTAATAATAAATAATAATAATATAAAATATTAAGTAAATACTTTACTGCAACACTGTAAATTATTCGAAACATCTGATGTCGTAGTGTTAATATTAAGCCACGATCTTGTGCACTTCTTACTCCTTGCGAAAATAAATTTTAAACCAGCATTTTTCATTTAGGTACTTGTTGAGAATCTTATTTTTTTTTTAAAAGGCTGAATGGAATGTTTGCTTTTGCCAAAAAAATGGAATTCATTTGGCGGGAAAATTTTCGACTTAGAATACAAGTCGTAACTTGTTTAAATTTGTTTCACATAGATTACTTGAAATAAAATCGGGAAATGTTTCATCGCAAAACATCGTGTTCATATTTTTGTTGCTTCAAAATGGGAACTTGTTATTCATGTACTTGTTCACAAAATGCGAAACAGGTGAGTGCAATTGTGAAAATGCATTCATACTTATTATCCAGTTTTTTTATTATAGTACTAAATTCATTATATTTATAATATTTTAAAAACAATAAAATTTACGATTATCTTTTTCATGATTGGACATGCACGTATAAAACTATCAAGTGTTCGTGATAAATCGCGTTCATGCATATCAATTTAATATAAGACAAATACCAAATTATTAAAAATTAATATACAACACCAATAATTTCGTTATAATTGGCCTGAGTTGATTTTATTCATGTCAAAGACATTTACAACGTGAAATCGCACCTCATGACTACTTGCGATAGCTGCATTCGGGGTGAGAAGACTCACAATACCATACCGACAGTAATTACGTCTAAATTTCGCTTGTTTCTTTTTTATTATAAGTTTTATTTATTTATTTAAAAATCATTCGTACGTAATATCCCTATATACTCGTACCTAGCTAGACCAGGCATCAACCTATATGAGCAGTACGTAAAGTAAAATGTCGAACTAGTTATGACTGTCTGACGTATTTCATTTTTAACTAACTATTTTTATCCGAAAGCATAACTTTCCTAAATATTAAATACAAACGAATCCACGCCCGCATACTACCGATACTCGTATCTAGAAAGGCTTAAGATCAATGCTGCCTGGCTTTGATCACGCTGGATATTGAATGCAAAAAGTTGCTCCGCGTTCATACGAACAAGTACCTACATACGTGTAGTTCGGTATTTATTCTCTAAGCCTGTAAACTTTGTACTTATTGAGTATGATTGTTGCCACGCCCCTCATACAAACCATCATAGAAACGAGGCTAACAGGATTACGCCGCCTGCACGCACTAAGACCAACCAGCTATAAGTTGCACTTATACTTGAAAATAGATCTAGACTTGTGAATTCTTATTCCAAACGACAACGGTTTATTGATTAATACATTTTATAGTCATAGAGATTTACGATGGATTCTTCAACAAAATATCTTATAGTTTAAGTAGCTGTTACCGTGGCTTCGCTTGCGTGATCAAAAGTGTCAGTCTTCCCCTTGAGAATGAGCTTTTTTTTTAGGATACAACGTAGTCGATGTCACTCTCGTGATCTAGCAATATCAATTAAAAAAGAAGTCACTCCGTTGCTTCGTTTCGAATTGAAAGAAGGAAAACAAACACACAAATAAACAAATAAACACACTTTCACATTTATAATATTAAGTGAGGAAATATGAACTATAATTAAAATAAAAAGTTTATTAGAATTTAAAATAATATGCTATATGTATTTGTTTTCAAATGCCTTTTACTGATAAATGCGGAATATTTTAAATGTAGTTACGCATGCCAAGACCGTAGTTTTGCCGAAGGTACAGGATTGTTATAAAAGTATTTGATGTTGCAAGAACACGAACGGAAAGTACGGTCCATTGAATGTCGATTATTGAAGGCCGCTTTTTTGTCTACAGTACAACTGCAGTAGTGTTAGAATTGTGAAAATACGTGATCATATTAAAAACAAAATCGCAAGGGAAATAAAATAACGGAAGTTATCATTTAAGAAATGTTTCATTTTTTTATCGCGCAGATGTATGTACGAGTTCACGTATCATCTATTGTTGAGTGGTTACCGGATCCGATAGATATTACCACGTTAAGATTTGAGGTCGAAATCTCAATTGTATTGTTAATAGGTTTCCCGTTCAAACCAGAACGCCGTACTTCTTCGTGGTAGAAATAGGTAGGGGAGTGGTAGGTACACCTACCCGCGCAGGTTTATAATTCCCCCTACCACCAGTAAATTCCTGTTGACTATCGTTTTTACTTTACCCTGATATAAAACTCGGAGAAAATTGCTACCCATTCTCCAGTGAAAATCTTTGTCATTTTTACCTTTGGGAAATGACCGGATGTGCGGTTCTATTCTTAAACTAATCTTAAGCTAAATTGGATAATCTGGAAAAAAAACGGGCGAAGCTATCGTCTAGGTTTAGTGACGTCTTTAAATTGTAATCTAATTATCATGCAGTCATGCGACTATACCAAGACTTTAATCCTGTGGAAAGGGTTCAATTTTTCTTAGTAAATAGATACGTAATATATGTTTAGGAACGACTACCACAGTGAAAAAATTACAAAGTATCTTAAAATGAATTCGACAAAATCTATGTAATTACCTTTTGTAGTATCTACCTAGAGCAATAAAAAAGGTGGTCCATATATGTTTGTGTTATATATAGATACTATGTTCTGCATATCATAGGCAAATAACATTTTTTGCAGGGAGGCGGTGGGGTCGGTGGGAGCATTCGGGTTCCCCACCCTGACTCCTGTGTGGAGGTGGGCGAGGCTGACCTCGAAGATGGCGTTAATGGGCTGCAGGTCAGACGAGGCAGTGAACCATCCTTACACCAGGATACCTTACCTCCCCAAAGACAGGTACGGAGCAGCTATAAGCTTAATATTAAAACCGTTATACTTACATAATATATTAGTATGTAGCTAATTACGCTGTAATAAAGAATCAATTAAGATGTGAACACTATTAGTCCGAGAGCTGGTACCAATTTTTGGGTAGGTATTTGAGGTAAGCTGAAAACTTGTCACATACCTCTCCTATTATATTCCAACACGGAATTGCAGACCTGGCTGGTGAGTAGCGGGGCTAAATCAATCCCTACATTTTTAAAAATATTAATTTTTTTTCCCCAAAAATATATTTGAGGCAATACGTAATTTATATATGTTGCAGTGTAATACTTAATAAATACGAAAAAAAATAAGCCAGACAATTTAATCGGGGTTGTAACATTACCAGACGCGTGCAAAAATTTTTTGCAAAAAACTATAAAAAATGTTTTTGAGGCAGCTTGAAATTTTAATGGAGTGTTATTTATAGCTAAAAAATAAGATTCCCAAAAAGACAGATCATTTCGGTAGGGCTTTCTACCTGCCAGGTGATCAAACAAATAATGGATGGGTACGGGCCTCAAATACCTACCCAAAAATTGGTGCCAGCTCTCCTACTATATTTCGATTCGGCTGTGGTGTTATAAACATGATGTTAATCCGCTAAATAACAATTTGTTGTTTACGTTTACCAATAATAATTGTGTTACAATAGAAAAAAATAAATAAGCAGAAATATTCAAATGCTGCAAAATATGAAATCGCGGTCAAGAATGACGTCCATAAGTGCCATATAGTATGACGTCATCAAATATGATTTTGACGCACACAGAAACGTTTCGTATCGAATTTGATGAGTAAAGCTTAATTTAATTACGTTTGAGTACAATAACGGAACGAAACAGAATGTTTTAGTTGCGGAAAGGAGTAAGGTACCTACTCTTAATCGAGAGCAAATTGTTTTTCTAATATTCTTTTTTGAATAAAACTGAACTGATTTTGGGTATTTTTGTTTTTCTTTCCTACCTATTCTAGTAACTTCGACGGGCTATTCTAGATTCACCAAAATAGTAGGTAAGCTCGCGGGGCTCAAGCCGGGAGTGTTGCTAACACTGACCCTAGCAATATAGCATTACTTCGCAGAATCTACCATTGGATCGGAAACGCGATCCACTGCGAAGACCCAGCGAGAAATTCAGTGGGCTGTGTCTATGGGAATTTTGCTGATGCTTCTTTCAGGTGTCAGAACAGACGAAACGCTGGTCGGCGGCGGTGGTCGGACGAGACGATTGCACCCGCATCACGCAGAAAGTGCATCCGATGTCGGACGGACGACAGCCGGACTCCAATGTCGAACGACACGGGCACTCCGGTCAACACTTTCAGAGGCAGTCTAATAGGTTATCTATGCAGTTTTCCGGGCCAGGGTAAATATAAATCTAGTCTTAGTTTACTTTACAGGTCACATTAGGACGTTAACTGCTCACTATTTAAGACTAATCTAGTTTGAAGAAAGATCGTCTTATAAAATGGGCAATTTCTGGAGGTATTTAGACGTTTCAATACTAATGTACTATTACTATGCGGACTTTTGGCGTCATCTTGTTAATAGTTAGTTAACTAGTTCTAAAGCTTAATGGTATGACGTAAAAAATTTAAGGTGATTAGGTATAATGCCCGAGTCATTTCAAATTTCGAATAACTCTTTAGAGTTAGAGCACTTTTCAAGATACTGTCACACTGTTCGACAAAAATTCCCTGCACAGTTCTACGACAAAGTTCTGTAAGGCGTTACACAAATTAAATAGAGATTGGTCCTTATGACTCAATGTGAGCGACGGCGTTTACATTCTGCCGCTGTGTAGACTCCTAATGACACTTAGATAGAGCTCATTTTCCTGTATATAATTAAAAACTTTTATGGTAAAAATAGTGTTTGCGTTTTTGTTATCAATACAGAAAAATAATACATTTATAAAATACTTTCCTCTTCAACTTGTGATCGTATAAAGAACAGCTTCGTTTTAATTCATTAATTTACAAATGTATTGGTTGGTATTCTTTCGTAGGAGTGGCGTGTGGTTAGATGCAGCCGAACGAATACAGAGTTACGGCAGCAAGAGCTTACCGCGCGACGCCAGGAGAGAGCCGCTGGGACAGGACACGTCTTCTGTTAACGACCATCAAAACCATAGGTAAGTCTTGTGGAACTTTTTTATTTATTTTTTATTATGTCTTGTGTTATTCTTGGTTCCGATAAAATATTCTTATACATAGTTCGAAACACTAAAAAACGGATACTTATACCAACCGATTTTATTTTTTAAAAGGATTTTTATATCAACCGATTTAACTTTTTAAACGGATATTTATAACAACCGATTTAAAAAAAAACCTGCAAATCTTTTAATAAACTCTTCTATAAGCATATCAATAAATTACTCAATTAACATAAAATTGAAATTTACATCCAAGATTTCTTAACTGAAGTTAAGAAAAGCATTTTAACAATGCCAGTTATATTTCTGTTTTGAAATCGAATTCAAATCTTACTGGCTATTAGCACTCGTGAACATAGTTTTACTTACCTAGTACCTACAATTAAAAATTTGGAAGTCGTATCTGAAGATGGCGGCATTCATGTTGGTCTTAATGAGTTCCTGTAATCACAATAATAAAACCACTTTCAAGAAAAACTTGTCAATAGTCATGTGACTAAAGCTCGAGATACAAATGCCATTTATATTTTTTTTAAGGGATTTTATGACCTGGTAACTAAGATCTTTAAGTCATGTCTTATTTTAATTTACATTCTTATTTTTATGAAAAATAAAAATAGGGAGTGAAGATGATTAATTTGAGACATTAATCAACTGGAATGAAATTAAATGAAATGAGATGATATGGGATGAAATATAATCTCAGTAAAATGGTGGTCATTTACTGAGATTTTTACTGGACTTTTTGGAGGATCCAGAGAAGTTACGTCCAGCGGCTTTGTTTCATTTTCCCACATTTGTGCACTTTGACAAATATTAAACAGTTAATAAACCACCGTTATTACACATTCAAACTTGAAGAAACACTAAATATACAAAATAAAACAAATTACACAAATTCACTCCTCGCGTTCCCGCCAAAAAGTCCCATTTATATTGTTTTTTTTTTAATTCACAGAGTAGAAGACATGCTCCGATGGGTGACGGGAGTTAACAACGTGGCCAGTGCTCATTCAATTCAAGAGCGCCCTCTCGATCTCTTACCTGAAGGTACATTAAACCTCAGTCTTAAATATGCATTACTATCACTACTACTATGATCTCTGCTCATCAAAGGACCATGTGGTACATTTACCACATCGCGCTATATATAAACGTAAATAGAGGAGCCCATAGACATCACAGTGCGGATCCGGCCACCAATTCCGAAGCAGTATCAGGTCGAAGTCCTAATTAAATCTCGATATACAACGCTTTTAAGGTCGATAACATTAATGATTCATTAGATTAATTTGTAATTAGTAACTAAGTTCATTCGTCTACGAATCTAACGTTATAAAATTTAAATATAATGTAATATCGCGCCTATTAATTATAGAGACTCATTTCATAATTCATAAACGGAGCTAAAACGACCCTTTTCAGCAACTCTTAGTAATCAAATGACCAAAAGTAGCTTATAAAGGAACAAACTTATCCATCGCTCTCTTTCGCACCGTCCCCTCTACGTTTTTTCGGTTTGAAAACTTCACTCGATGTTTTCCAAAGACGTGAAGCAAAAACTTTGTACCCCTGTTAACGAAAATCGCGTGGACGGAGGAGTATGAAATTTCCCACACTTATAGAGAATATAGAGATAGGAGTCTAAAATGTTAATATTTTTTTCAATTATGCATAATCAAAATATATTATGTCAATAATAAAAAACATTACACACACTACCGTGTATTTGACACACACACGCATGCATACTATTTGTTTATAGTAAAACTTTTGTTATTGCCTATAGTCTGTGGTCAAACTGAGAATAGATTAAATATTGTATGTCTTTATTAATATTTGTCTAAAGTGTGGGTAGTCTTGACAAAATCTGTCATTATAGAAGTATAATAATAGTTTTTGACAATAGAATCATAACAATGTATAAACCTATAATTTCAATTAATTAGAGTCGAATTTCGACTACGGGGGGACCACTAGTAATTCTAAAGGTGCGATATATTTGTTGATGTAATATTGCAGGGGGAAGCGAACGCGCGATCACAGGGCTGGAAGTACCCGTGAGTCCGAGCACTAAGCACGTCAGTGGCGCCACACAAACCGTTTCCGTAACTCTGGTCAAGGGCGAGAAGGGACTTGGCTTCACGATCACGACAAGGGACAACCCTACCGGAGGACATTGCCCTATTTATATCAAGAATATTTTACCAAAGGTAGGCCACGTTTGTATCAAACAGCTTTTAGTAGTAACATAAATTAAATAATTGATTAAAAGAGATACAGTAGAGTTTGAAAAAGCAGTTTCCATGATAAGATCAAAAAAGCTAATCCAGAATTCGCGGCTAATTAATTTTCTAAAATAGAAGATAACGTATTTTTATTGTATTATTAAGCAGACCAGCCAACAGCGCTTCTGATGGTTACCGCTGCTCATGAAATTAGCTATAAGGCTGAATCAAATCGCGTATCATCACTAAGGACTCATTTCAAACCGCCTTTAGATAATAGTATTTCGTAGCGCTCAGGGAACACCTTTTAAGAGATCATGCCAGGGCCGGATGGTCTGAGCCGGAAAGGAGATCATCTCAAACAATTCCCTAGAGCACTGCCAAATGTACAAGTCGCTGCGTAGACATATAGGTTTTTCAGTAATGCTTGTCTCTCCTTCCATACTCCTCTATCATATACCATTTATTCGCTCCTTCCCCTTTTACGCATCTCATCCTTCACGCATTCCATCCATTTCTTTTTAAGTCTGCCTCTTTCTTTACGTCTTAAGCTGGCCGTATAATATTAAAAAACAAAACAATATGTACTTTTTATGATTGTATTTTCTGTGTACAGTAAATATTTAATACTCAGTTTGACTTTTTGGCGGAAATGCAAGGAGTGAAATTGTGTGATTTGTTTTAGTTTGTCTATTTATTTAGTGTATCTTCAGGTTTAAATGTGTAATAACGGTGGTTTATTAACTATTTACTATCTATAAAAGTGCATACTTAAATGTGGGAAAATAAAACAAAGCCGCTGGACGTAACTTCTCGGGATCCTACAAAAAGTCCACTGAAAAAGTCTCAGTAAATGACTACGATTTTACTGAGATTATATTACGTCCCATATCTCATCTCATTTCATTCCAAAATATCATTTTTCATAAAAATAAGAATATAAATTAAAACAAGACTTGACCTAAAGGTCTTAGTTACCAGGTCATAAAATCCCTTAAAGTAATACTCATTTGTTTGTTCAGGGTGCAGCGGTAAGTGACGGTCGTCTCCGAGCCGGAGATAAACTAGTCTCAGTCAATAACGTCTCGGTGTCGGGACTCACTCAACAACAAGTCGTCGCTCTGCTGAGGAACACTCCCACCGACTCCACTGTCGACATCGTCATTGAGAGAACTGTTCCTAATCGGACACAGGTAGCATATTTAAAATAGTGGCTAAATTTAAAAATTATTCTCTGCGTTACGCAAAATAACGTTTTTAAATTCATACCAATTTTGAGTATCTTCTAAAGAATCTTTTGTCGTGATGTCTATTGGTTGACAGGATTTAAATCGCTCTAATAATAGACAATTTTAACAAATTAAATAAATATCATTCATTCTTTCTTCCACTTAACAAAAACAACCACTTGATAAGTATCTTCCCATAAGTTTCTCAAGCTTTCTTAATGTTCACATATTTATTCGTTTTCATTTAATAAGTCTGTTGTGTCAGAATTGAACCTACGCAATTAACTTAAATTATAATATCGGTATGTTAAAATATACTCGCTTACATGAGCTTAAACTTCATTTCAGAGGGTAGAGCCCCAACAAAGTCCAACAAAATACGTGGAGAAAGCCATCGGCACCCCGAACCCCCCGAAACAAGCAGAAGCTGGCGCTGGACCAGAAAATGGTCGAGTTTCCAGTATAGTGAACGCGATCAATCAGAATAACCCCAACAGCTCAATGAGAGGCAGGATACCGAAGAGCTCTTCCAAAGATGATCTATTGAGTAAAGAGCAGACTCCGGATAGTGCGCTACAAGACGCTTTAAATACTTCTTCGGGCTCTGTGAGTATTCATGAGTATTAAAGCTAGCTGAAGCAAAAAAAAAACGTGCGATCTGAGATTTTCATAGTTTAAAACAGACGAACGAATTTAGGGGGTTGCCGGCTTTTTTTTTTTTTTTTTTATTGCTTAGATGAGTGGACGAGCTCACAGCCCACCTGGTGTTAAGTGGTTACTGGAGCCTATAGACATCTACAACGTAAATGCGCCACCCACCTTGAGATATAAGTTCTAAGGTCTCAGTATAGTTACAACGGCTGCCCCACCCTTCAAACCGAAACGCATTACTGCTTCACGGCTGAAATAGGCAGGGAGGTGGTACCTACCCGTGCGGACTCACCAGAGGTCCTACCACCAGTATTTACGCAAATTATAATTTTACGGGTTTGATTTTTATTACACGATGTTATTCCTTCATCGTGGAAGTCAATCGTGAACATTTGTTAAGTACGTATTTCATTAGAAAAATTGGTACCCGCCTGCGGGATTCGAACACCGGTGCATATCGTTCAACACGAATGCACCGTACGTCTTATCCGTTAGGCCACGACGACTTCACGGCTTTCCACACACACAATGTGTTGCCACCCTACTCTTTTTTTATTTTCCTACCTATGCTGATAGCCTTGAGAGGCTATCTATATCAGCTTCTCCTTGACGTTTAGGTGAGCTCACGGGACTCAAACCGAGAGTGTTGCTAACACTGACCCTAACAAGAGCAGTTTCGCAGAATCTACCGCCGGATGAGAAGATCCGGCGAAAAACTCAGTGGGCTGTGTCTATGGGGGAATACCCTACTTTACTGTAATTACTGTTCCAACCTTTAAAACGCAATGAATAATTGCTTTGCGGTAAATTTCAAGCGGGACGGTAAATTATACCCCAATTGCTATCAGTAATGTATATCTACAATGTTACTAAGCCACTACTTTTAAATAGCCACTGTAGCATTCCAGGGCAATAAAAAAACGGAATAATTTATTTGGTTGCGGGTTAAAATACGTTCATATCGTTTCAGATATTAGGTTTAAGAAATCGCCTAATACTTCGACTTGATGTGCCGGTTCATGACTCCGAGAAGGCCGGGCTGGGTATTAGCGTTAAAGGCAAAGTGACTGTTGGACCAGACCCACAAGACTTGGGTATATTCATCAAATCAGTATTAAACGGCGGAGCTGCATCTCGAGACGGAAGGTTAGTGATGCATAAGTTGTTTTTAAGATAAATGTTTTGTGTAGGGGTGTGCGAATATCGTTCGAATCGAAAGAAATAATTACGAAATAATTCGTAAGTTAGAATTATTCGCACACCCCTAGTTTTGTGTAACAAACCTTTGCTAAATCGATACCAGATCAATTTTTTTTTCATGATATTAATGAAACTGGTCTTAATTGTGGATATTATTTTTTATTGCCCTTGTAGGCAGACGAGTACACGGCCCACATGATGATGAGTGGTTACCGTCACTCATGAAATTCAGCAATGCCAGAGACAGAGCCAACCTGTTGCGTACCGTTAATATAGTAATAATAACCGGATATAGGAACATTGGTTGTACATATTTGTTTACGAAAAAAGATAAATTGAAATTTACTAGTTTTTGGGTAAACTAAGCTTTAGGTAAAATAATGTACATATGATGTCCCGTTGCCTATGATTAAGAGTATTTATATCGGGGATTTCCAAATGTGCCTTATCGATTTTCAGTTTACTCTGAACTAAGTACTTTATAATTCAATAATAAGAATTAAAAGATTTTTTTTACAAAAAAGTAAAAATGTATAAACTTACGTCGATCAAAGGACTTAAGTGTAATTGGAAAAAAAATCCAGGGAAAACTGTTTCACGGCGCAAACAAATTACTAAATTAAATGAATTTCTACCCTAAAAAGATTTTTTATCTATATTGAAATATGAAATTAAATTTGTTATTTTTATTATAGATTACATACGAACGATCAGCTCCTGAGTGTGAATGGCGTGTCGTTGGTGGGTCAGTCCAACGCTGAGGCGATGGAGACACTGCGAAGGGCGTTGCTGCACGCCCGGCCGCAGAGGAGTGGCAGTATATCTCTTACTATCGCCAGGAGAACAGGTACAATATTATTAATACTTCTAAATCTCACTCTCACTCATACTCTCACTGTTCGAAGCCGGCAGGCAGGTACGAATTTTTTCATGATTCAACCTGAGAGAATTTGCTAACACAAACCCTAGCAAGAGCAATGCTTCGCAGAATCTACCATCGCACTCCTGCTCTCCACGCTCTGGCTTAATACAAAGATACCATACCACTTAATACCATCTTAGATGGTTCTCAAACTTTATCACAATCCCACAGAAAGTATGGACAGCCTGGCGAGGTGGAAAGACGACACTCCACCGAACGGCAACGACACGACCAGCTCCAACGACAACTCGCAGAACTTCAACACCGTCATATACACGTCCAGCGACAAGGAGAACAAGCCTACCGACAACCACAACTACGACGCCAACAAGAACGAGGCCTTCGATAGCCACGAAGCAAGAACCGGCCCCAAAAAACACGCTTCCATAGTCACCATAAACAACAACAGCAGCTGGGTCTCAAACCAATCCGATGACACTAAAGGGTATTTAGAGAGAGATAAGGATGTACCTCACGACGCCAAAAGGGATAGTTTCGAGTGGAGTCGGCTTGATGGATGGAACCCAGTGATCGATAGATTGACGGGACTAAGAAACGAGAGCTATTACATGGCAACCCAGGTCGATGTTCCGCAAATGAATGGACATCATTATAGACAGAATCTAGGACACGTACATATGTCTCGATCGCCGCCGGCTCATCACAACGTTATCATTGAAGAGGACTATGGTACGACGAGGTGAGTTATTCTAGATTTAATACAAATATTTTTATATTCTTTCAGTGTAAGTAATTCATTTCAATACCTACCTTATTAATATAGTCTACTACCATAGAAGTGTTTCATCCAAGTTCGTATTTATTAATAATATTTCTCTAGCTGCACTGTAAAATTATTCAAAACATCTTAGCTCGGTATATCTATTGACGACCATAACGTCATCACGTCAGTTCCATCGGAGCGATTATGAGTGTGTGGGCAAGCCACTATATGGATAACTTTTAGTCAAATTTAAATTTCTAAAGCTTTCAATAACTTTTGTTAATTTTAATTGTGTATTTTTTTTTAATTCATAGCGAGCTGCATTGATAGCGGTTACTCTGGCTATTAATTAGTGGTGTGCGATGTCGGCATCTTAGATCTTCCCAGAACAATACATTTCAAGTGGGATAGATTTTGCAAGTTTTTATTGAACTAATTGATGTTAAGAAAAAAAACCTATACAATAAAGTAACTGATGTTTCACTGCTATTTGAGCTGATAAATAATGATAGTATTTTTAAGTACAAGAAAATTTTTCTTCTGTATTATGTATGGTACACACAGACGTTAACTCATAATATATTTTTACGCTTCCTGACTCCAACAGGGAATCGAACCTGATGCCTGTAGTATCATTGTCAAGGTCGCTAACCATTAGACTAGGGGCTCCCAAACTTATTATATATTTTTTAGCGCCCCCATTTTCTCACCTACTTAAAAACCACTATAGCGAGAGCTCAGTCGGTGTCTAAGAGTCCTACTAGATGAAATTACAAATCGCCTCTACATAACACTCCAATTTTTTTTCTGGGTCTCTTAGCGTCCCCCTTTGGCCTGTAGCGCCCATATGGGGGCGTTATCGCACACTTTGGGAAAGGCTGCATTGGACCATCGGGGTGACCGAATCTAATTTAAAAAAAAAATTTGCGTTCTGCACTCCTTCCCTATATTCTCTATAAATGTGGGAAATTTCATACTCTTCCGTCCGCGCAATTTTCGTAAAAACGGGTACAAAGTTTTTGCTTCACGTATTAATATATGGATTATGAGTATGTATATTAGGAAATAAATAGCCTATGTTTAGTTAAGTTTGTGATTAGATAGTGCTTTAATTTATCTATATGTGTTGTGCGTGCAGGGGCAGCGGCGGCGGCGAGTCCGGCAGCGAGTGCGGAGCCGCGGCGGGCTTCAGTCGGGACGCCGTGGGGCGCCGCTCCATGTCCGAGAAGCGACACGCCGCCATGGACGCCAAGCAGACCGGCACCTACAAGAAGATCAAAGAAATCAAGGCCATCCATTGTGAGTTCAAACTATAACTACTATTCAATTTGCCCACTGAGTTTCTCGCCGGATCTTCTCAGTGGGTCGCGTTCCCTATCCGATGGTAGCTTCTGTGAAACACGACTTTGTTATAATTCTGACATTGCTGATGTACATGAGCAACGGCCTAAAATCACGGTCAAATGGGACGCAGGATTTTATTGCAGACATTGGTAAGCCAGCTTACGTCTCTGTCCGGTGTTAAATAAAAATAAATGAAATTAATATGAAAGGGAAATACATTAAATGAGATGAGAATAAATGAACTTATAATAAATGTTATATTTCTAAATTATCTTTACCATAATACGTGTAGTTTGATAACAAGATGATTATTTAAAACAGCAATGCAAGTTGGTCCCGCACTCGGTATGAGGAAGTCTTCCAGCTTGGAATCACTCCAGATAGCTATACAAGAAAACCAAAGGAATCCCAGAAATGAACCTATTTATGCGCGAGCGCACCCACGTAAGTATTAATTTTTTACTATACTAAAACAGCTTGGCGGGGAAGGGTGTGAGGAGAGACGGGCCCACGCTGCCCACGGACATCACCTCGACTACTCAGTTGAGTTCAGCTCGTCGATTACGACGAAGAGTTCGACAAGCGAACTAACCCATAGACACAGACAGCCCAATGAGTTTCTCGGTCGCGATTCCGATTCGGTGGTAGATTCCGCGAAGCACTGCTCTTGTTAGAGCTAGTGTTAGCTAATTCTCTCAAGTTGAGCCCGTGAGCTCACCTACCCGTCCGGGCGTAGGGGGAATAGCCTTTTAGGCTACCATCGAATAGGTAGGGAAAAAGTTGAGTTCTCTTAAAAGGGGCTCCGACGCGGTTTTTTGAACAGCAGAAATTTTTAATTATGAAACCTGTTATGTACGAAAACAGACAGACAAATTGAAAGTCTGCGTTTGAAGTTTTCTGGTATTTACGATTAAAAACGGACCTTAATTTCGTTTACTGTATACATAATAATAACAAAGCCTTTTATTCGGACAACAGATATACAATTAAGTTTCTTATACTACTGCACGTATTTGGTGCTTCTTTACTTTCTGTAAGTCCGTTTGCCAGTTGGCAAAGGCCTCCTCTAAAAAGCCTACTCCATTCTAATCTCTCTCTGGCTACTCTACTCCATGTTATGCCCGCAACCTGCCTGATATCATCGTCCAATCTTTTTTGTTGCCTGCCTCTTTTCCTCTTGCCTTCCCTTGGGTACCAATGTGTAGTTATTTTGTTCCATTTTTCTTTTCCTCTGACCAAGTGTCCCGGCCATCGTTAACGGACCTTAATTTCGTTTACTTTATACATAGGTCCATCCAACACGTCCGACTTTGATTAATCATAACAGTATTGTGAATGACCTTTCGTGCTTATAGTGAATTTGATTACAGCGTTAAAGCACTGGTTGACTGACGACAACGCCGGCCCGGATATCATCAGAGGATCGCCTCAACAATCTTCACTGTCGCACAAGAAACCGTCGCTACTCAAGTCCTTATCGACAATGTTCAGGTTTGTTTTATACTAAAGTAATCGTGAAAATCTAATTCACTACTTGAACTTCAGAGAAACTAAGAAATTAACATGGATTTTCGTGTAATGTGCAGCAGAGACTAATATTATTAAAGCTTTGCAAAATATAGAAAAAAATATACTTCACCTATTTAAATTACAACTGAGGATCGCTGTAACTTTTTGATGTATGTACACTTGAGCTTTTAAACCGTTTACAATTTGAGTAACTGAATTATTTATTCCAATACGCAGACCGTTTTCTCTAATTCAAAAAAGGGTTCAAATAAGGTAATAATACAATGGGCAACATGCGTTTAAAATTTAAACTAAATATATTATTGTATCGTTTCCATTGTATATCTTTTCATTTTCATGGACTAAAGATTTTTAATATGTGAGCTATTAAAATGTTCGTACGTTAAAATATTAGTCTCTGCCCCTCTTTCTCTCCCTCTTTTTTTTTGGAGTTATCAACCCGTCAATATAATATTATATTCATCTCTCACGCTAAGCAAAAGTTGCCATGGTAAACTTATTACATATGAATCGACTATTATCAAAGCCGGCAATGTGACTTTTGGACAGTTATTGGTAAATCAGAAAAACGAATTATTGACTTTGTATTCCATTGGCAGTCACAAAACTCTTCTGAACGGCATCTTAGATAAATAACAGGTTAAGTTAATACTTTATTTAATGCAGATTTTGAACCGTATTCTTTGAAGGAGACGATTATATTATTATTTTTTTGTATATGTAATATAACATTTTTTTGTCCAAATGCACAGATTGCCACCTTTGATAATAGACGACTCATATATAAAACGTTAAATAAGTGCACAAACATTTTACATTTTTCTGATTGGTACATGCGCGACAAGTATATTCTGGATACGGTTTACATAAAATGCGTTCTTAGTGAGCGCCTGCATCGCAAAAGGAGTACCTATTTATGACAATTTAAAATCTATCGGACGTCTAAATGATAAGCAAAATACTCTCATATTTTTTAATTTTTTTTTTCTTATATGTTTGGACGATCTCACAGCCCATCTGGTGTTAAGTGGTAACTGGAGCCCATAGACATCTACAATGTAAATGCGCCACCCACCTTGAGATATAAGTTCTAAGGTCTCAGTACCTATAAGTTACAACGGCTGCCTCACCCTTCAAACTGAAACGAATTACTGGTTCACGGCAGAAATAGGCAGGGTGGTGGTACCTAACCGTGCGGACTCACAAGAGGTCCTACCGCCATATATGACTGATGTCCACATTTTATTCGTGTCGCAGAATAGGGAAGCCCCACAAGAAGACTGAAGGCGAGTGCGGGCGCTCGCAGCCCGGCCGCGCCTCCGAGAAGTCGCTCTCTAGGGACGCGCTCGACCGACACAATCGGCTCGACGAGCGGCCTGAAGACAACACGCAACAACAAACGTAATATTGAAGTTAAACTTCTAATACGACCTCCAACAAGGTTGCGTTAAACATTTATCACTAACATACGAGAAAGAGAGAGCGAGAGTGAATGCGTGGCACTCGAACGCATGCGCGGAGTACAGCTGTTACAGGCCAGTGCGAGCGTTCGCAACGAGTAGCGTTCAATATTTTAATGTTATATTTAAAAAAAAATATAAGTTTATTATTCTATCTATAATTTAAAATATCTATACTTTTATACTAATATTATAAATAGGAAAGATTTGTTTGTTTGTTTGTATTAAATAGGCTCCGAAACTACTGAACCGATTTGAAAAATTCTTCACTGTTTGGAAGCTACACTATTCCCAAGTGACATAAGCTATAATCTTTTTTGAAAAAAATTAGGGATCCTTATTAAAACTCCAATAATGTAACCTAAGATGTAAAAAAATTACCTCAAATATTCTTTACATCGCGTGCCCTACGAAAACGATTAATGATAGAATAAAATAATGTACTACGACTTTGTAGAACACATCATTATTTACAAAAAGTGTCGCGACAGCATATGTCTGGCTATTATAGTTATTCCGCTTTAAGCGTTCTTTTATTTTAAAAAATAAAACAACATCAAATATCATTGAAATTTTTGTTGACCCGAGCGGAGCCAGAGCGGGCCGCTAGTATATAATATAAATGTTGAAGATGTCGCATCTCTTGTGCACAGCATTCCCTATTACAAGAGCAATCTGATTTAAGGATGAAAAATGAAGTAAACCACAATACTACATACACATCGAAAAAGAAGTTTCACTTCATTCACGCGCAGCGTTTTTTTTATTTTTTTTTTATTTAACATATATAGTTCAAGGTTTATTATATTGTGTTAGTACTATTGACGAAATTACGCGCAAATAGTGTAAATAAAACCAACTCTTTCTGAAGCAACAGAAAGGACAATGCCCAAAAGTGGGCCAACTTTATGTCAAAACTATTTGTACTTGAAAAACTATGCCTTATTTTTTCACGTTGTTTAGTTTATGTGTCAACATTTCTTTCAACGTGGCATTGTTTTCCAAAAAAATAAATTACTTATTTGATAACATCTCAAAACTATCCATGCCATAGTTTTTAAATTCGCCAATAGGCAAAGGGCTTAGCCCATACAGCCTTATAGCAAACCTATATGCTGTCAAACGAAAGAGTTGTTTGTGACTTGAACAACAAATTAAAAAAAAATAGCTAATGCTTATAATTCACAGGCTTCTTAGTTGATTTTTGTTCAATTCAATATTTATTGTAATAATAATTATTACTTAAAACCATGAATTATTTAATATTTTTAGATATTAATAATTCCATTAGTAAAAATATCAATGGCCTACCATTACTCTATTCTTATTATATATGATCAGAGAATTTTGGCAGCAACCCGAGTGAACCGTCACTTGAATTTTTATTTTAATGTTTTTTTAATAGTTTATTGTGTAATTTGTATTATTTGTATTTGTAATATTGTGTATAAAAGGTCTGCGTAAGCTCATGCTCAGTCAATGTGGTATTCGTCGAGTTGACGTCAAAACTCCCAAAAAGCAATAAAAAGAGATACACCGGCTTTTTATTGACATAAAAAATATATAACTTCGACAGACTAGGCTGTATAGGCTACGCTCTTTGCCTGCTTATTGGTGAATTTAAAAACAACAACAACAATATCGTTGCCGGCTTCCGGATTTTCATTTCATTTTATTATTATTATGAGGATATAATAATAATAAAATGTACGTAAGGGCTTATTTCTAGCAACATTAACCACAATTAACTTATTTAATACTGTAAATAATGATGAGAGCGATTATTGATTTCGAAGAAACCATTAACAACTTAATTTTAGCTGCAGAAAAAAAACAGATTTCTCTTAAACCTGGGTGAGAATATAAAAATCGTTTTCTGAATATGAAACGATATTTCTTTGTCTATCAAATTAAGTTAAAACCATCATGACAGGACAACTTTTTTTAGGGGCCCAAACGCCCATAGAAAATGGGCATTGTCTTTTATCTGATTTTAAACCTCTAACGTTCAGACTGTTGTGTACAGCTCTAGGACGGAGACGTCTCATTCGCGGCAGAGCAGCGGCAGCGGGGACCGAAACCAGCGTCGCCACCCCGCGCCCCCCGCCGCCCCTGCACCCCCGTACCGCGCGCCGCCGCACCGCACTGTAACCCAACAACAACAGGTAACAACGATCAACACTATTCATTCTTTACTGGTGGCGGGACCTCTTGTGAGTCCGCACGGGTAGGTACCATCACCCTGCCTATTTCTGTCGTAAAGCAGTAATGCGTTTCGGCTTAAAGGATGGGGCAGCGTTGTAAGGATACTCAGACCTTAGAACTCATATCTAAAGGTGGGTGATGCATTTACGTTGTAGATGTCTATGGGCTCCAGTAACCACTTAGCGCCAGGTGGGCTGTGAGCTCGTGCACTCATCTATGCAATAAATAAATAAAAATACGTCATTTCATACATCCTATGATTGTGACGTCATAAACTATTTAAAAAGTACACATGCCGACGATTCAAAGCATCATTAAATGTGCTCGGGAAATAATTTCCTTAATTTCTGGCAACACAGGCTATGGACAGCGCCTGGGGTCCCACGGGTCATTACGTTAACTACGAAGAGATACAACAAAACCTCAAGTGAGTTTCAATAGTAGTATAAAACTAAAACGATTAAATATTAAAATACAATAACTTAGTCAAAATTTAGTACTGATGAATATTCTAGTGCTCGACGCGAGAAACTCAGTGAAGTTCAGATCGGTCAGATGAGGAGGCAAGTCCAATCACAGAGAGCCAAGGCTGAAGAGGAAAGGTGAATATCTAATATTTTGTAATATTTCGACTCGCAATTATTTTAGGGATTACAAACACATCAGTGTTGCCATAACTGTATATTAACAAAGATACTATTCGTTTTTGTTAGTAATATTTTTTTTATGACAGCAAATAAGTCAGAAAAGTGTATCAATTTAATTATTTTATTTGTACAACTGTAATATCAACGTTACTATGAATAAATAAGATTAATGCTCGTTTTATTAAAATAATATTAATGTTTGTTCTTGCTCCGATCACATCGTGCTGGTAAGAAGCATGTGTTTTGTAAGACTAGTTTGATATTATAGATTCAAATTATAAAAAAAAGTCAGAAAAAATAAAAAATTCTATGAGCATTAAATTCAAAAATGTTTGATACATAGCTAATTTTTGCTAAAGCTAATTTAGTGACTGAAAATATTACGTTTTATTCGTAGTCACGGCATAGAGTACCTATCCAAACTGGCATTAAATGATAGACAAAGACTATATTACATCTAAAGTAGGCGTTTCTCTAACCATTGACAATATTAGATAGATAAAAAGAAATCACGCTTATCCTATATATAATGTAAATTGTTGTGTTTTTCAATTACATAATCGAGGCTATTTTTCATTTGTTTATGAGGTGACCTATAAATTTTACTAGATGTGTATCAGGTAAACCACGTGGGACGAATGTTTGGGTTGTTACAAAAAAAATATTAACATAGATTTAGAAACCGAAAATAATATTACCTTGAGATATTTCCTATGTAAAATAAATTTTAAATATTCATATATTCAGTAAGAAATTACTAGTAAGAACAGTAAATTGAAGATGTGAGTGGATGAAGGGGTTAAGTACCATTTTTAAGATTTTTGAGTTTTGACATTGAATGAAGGTGTTATGTGCCTATAAACAATATTAGACCTTAATCTCTCGGTTTAAAGGCTATTTTTAGAAATTGCATGCGATGGAGCTATGTACGAAGAAAAAGTACAAGTAACAAAAGTTTGTTGCCCATTTTCTCAAAATGAACAAATTGTATCATATCCCCTTTCATCCACTCATGTCTTCGATTATTAAATTATCCATAGCCCTACCTG
Organism: Bombyx mori; assembly: GCF_030269925.1. Classification (NCBI taxonomy): domain Eukaryota; kingdom Metazoa; phylum Arthropoda; class Insecta; order Lepidoptera; family Bombycidae; genus Bombyx; species Bombyx mori. Next base: position 6,895,661 of record NC_085116.1, on the reverse strand, counting down.
TTTCTGTGGCAAATTCCTTCTAATTTGAAGCGCGGGACAGCCGTCATGTCATTTCAATGTGATTGTGACATCGAAAATTCTTATTTTTTATATTACGTCAATAGATGCTACTTTTATGTGATTTTTAATTTTTTTTTTTTTGTTGTTCTGAAGTCGTCGCGCCGGGGGTGGTTACCACTCTCAGCGCTCCTGTAGGGAGGGGGGAGCGCGCCCGCAGTCCAACTACTACGAGTACGACACCGCGCCGCCCAGACGACCCGGGAAGTTATCGCACTACCACTGAACAACAATACCTCTTCCTACTCCGCGGGATGAAGCTTCGACTGATCAACGTCGTTGCCCCATGTTGTATTAAAAACAATCTATCTGTGTGCATAACGGGAGTTTTTTAACGTTCTCGATAGCGTATAAGTTAACTATAATTTGAATAGAGTTGGAACGTTTGGTCACGTTTGCCGCTAGGGGCGCTGTTGCAACTGCATACAAATGCTAACTTTCACGCTATCGAGAACGTTAAAAAACTCGTACTAAGCTCACTAATGATTTACGAGTATCGATTCCATGACCAAAATGCTGTATAATAAAATAAAAAAAACAATGAAGATTCTTCTCTATGGAACGTCGAGTCTCTCATATCTGTAATTCAGTATATATTTGAAAATAAAATTATGAAAGCCGCCCTCAATACAGCTTCTGATTTGAATGATAATGGATGTTTTTATGTAATAAATCTTCATAATGCAATTTTACCAGTGGCTAAAGATGTCAATTTTCTGGACATCTAATAATTTTGTTAATTTAAGATAGAGAATCAACATATTGTAGTTCTACTGATGGCGGCTTTTCATTTGACATTGGCTCTCTATATATAACTACTTCGATACAGAAGGTATGGGTAGTTATAAGATTTATGGTATGACGTCATTGTTCCAATAATACGTAATTTACTTTTTTACTCAATAACATTGTGAGATGTGTCGAAACATTGAAGATTTTTTTTTTAAGAAAATTAAAATCTAACGTAAGGTTTTTATGTTTTTTGCTGCGCGAGGCTTAGGTAAAATTAAATTGCCTATCCACATATTAAAAAAACAAATAAATTAGTTACAAATGTTGTGTTAAAAATAAACTCACAACTACATCATTCATTTTTACTGGTGGTAGGAACTCTTGTGAGTCCGCGCGGGTAGGTACCACCACCCTGCTTGTTTCTGCCGTGAACCAGTAATGCGTTTCGGTTTGAAAGGTGGGGCAGCCGTTGTAACTACATATAACCTTATATCTCAAGGTGGGTGGCAGCATTTACGTTGTAGATGTCTATGGGCTCCAGTAACCACTTAACGCCAGGTGGGCTGTGAGCAAGTCCGCCCATCTAAGAAATAAAAAGGTCAAAAAAATCATTTTTTTGAAAATTCAAAGCTATTAGTAGAATATAAGATTGTACTCAACATACAAAAACACTAGTATACCTACAGGGTGATGACGATGTCGAAATGAGAATATTGTTTTGTCAACAAATATAATAAAAATGTTACCGTTGAATATCATTGCGTAAAACAGTGAAAGATGTTATCTTAGTAAGAAAAACGGAACGACATAATCTAATTGTATTGTTGCTAGAAATAGGTCAATGACCTCTTCGAAACCTACAGTAGTATGGTTATTTCTTCGTATTACAATAATGAAATGAAAATTTGATCTTGTGTAGGACTATTGAGTATCCATACTTTTATTTTAAATGCGAAAATGAGTTTTGGGTGTGAGTGAGAGTGCGAGGAATGAGTGTTATTATATTATGAGGGCATAGGATACCTTTGGCTCAAAAACAATTTTTACAAAGTGTTTATTTTATTAACACGACCGAAATTGTATTTAAAATCTATCATAGACACAAAAGCACTTCGTGTGCAGCTTTGAAACAATTCATTATTATAAATAAACGTGGTTCCTTTTCACGCGATACCGTCCCCATCTTTTATAAGACCGAGAAGTATAATCTTGTATACATAGCACACGATTGAAACAAACCCAATATATTTTGTAAGTAATAATTATAACAAATAATTACCGATAGCACTAACATATTCATAAACACTACGTTTGTTTAGTGATCTTAAAACTATACTTCTTTTTATTGCTATTTAGAAAAATATATCTGATATTGTAACAGAAATGATAAGATTTCTGTGTTTAGTGTTCTTTAAAAGTTTTTTTTTGTCAATGTTAAATATCACGAATCCAATTTGCAATGTGTTTCCGTACAACATTGTAGTACAGTTGTTTGTATGATCTTATTTTTGTGAGACTTTGCGTTTATTACTTATGCGTAAAAGAAAGATTAAATATTATTAGAATACTGTTTTTAATATAAAAGTTAGAATGATACTAACACATTCAAACTTTCTACCGGTAGGAAAATATATTTTATTCTTTCCATAGTAGGAAGAGTATCCTTTTTTAAAAGCAGACAACTTTATGGCTGACTTGGTGTTAAGTAATTGCTCGTTCTCATACTCAGCAGAGTGGCATAAATACCGCCACCCCATTGAGACATGAGGCTCCCTTGAGGCTTGAGGTCGAAGCTCCAATTGTATAACTGAAGTCTGACTTTCTCTTCCTATCATATATGGCACAAGATGGCTGATCAATCATAGATTCAAATGTTCACTTGAGAAATATTAATTAAACAAAGTTTATATTATCACGACCACATTTGTTATTCACGAAACATTCACAATGAAATACTCAAGATTTTATCATTGAATTAATTGAATATAATACTGTGTGTTTTTCTGAGTCTTATTCTCATTTTTATGATGCTGTCAAATTTATTATCCGACACTTTAAATTGTTTTGAAGTGTTTGAGAAACAAAAAACAAAAAAACGGAAATCTAAGCGTTAAATGTATTATAATTTTCAGTTAAATTCTCTGTGGTACATAATTTATTGTTTACCAAAACTATCTTATCTGTCCGTCGAAACTGAACGCATCTATTAAAAACAATAAAAGAGATTTTGAAATGAGATCTTATCCTTCAGACCGGGACGTATGAAAGCTTTCGCCGCAGAAAAGACAGTTAAGGCAGGTACTGGCATCTTGAAGCTTACGATCTCCATCATATACCAATACAGGATTTCTGAAAAATGTAACTTGTAATAGCTTTCGGATCTTGAAACAATTATAAGTACTTATTACATTTTTCCAACTATACTGAGATCTTAGAACTAATATCTCAAGGTGGATGGCGCGTTTACATCGTATATGTCTATGGGCTCCAGTAACCACTTAACACCAAGTGGGCTGTGAAATCGTCCACCCATCTAAACAATAAAAAAATACTACATTTCCTAGATGTTGATTTTTCGATAATAACTAATATCGTTTTCAATACAACAACAGCATAGTTTTCCTCACTTGAAAACTCAATTTATATATAAGTTCACACCGAATACTTATGTAAGAAACCATTACTTAGAGTGCGATTTAAATGTAATAATATCTTGGACATTCCTACTTTAAGTGACACCTTAAAATCAAAGAAGCTTTAATGATAGCATTAGGAATTACATGTTATATTAATAAGACAATTTAATTACTTAAAATATACAATTGTTTATGTAATTGTGACTGAATTATTAATTTTTTAGTATTATGTTAATGATAAGTTTTTAAAATGATGATTTCAAAATTATTAGAATTAATTTAGTAAATGAACGTTTATTAGTATAGTTTTACATGAAATTTGTGTATCTTTTAATTTTTATAAAAATGGTGATCAATAATATAATCTATAAAAATGGATTAGGTCTATTTTATTCTCATGTGTTTTTGTGATATTTAGTTACATCTCAAATGTATTTAGACTCTGATTTATTATTCGATTTTATGTTAATTTTCCCTCCTTTTATACAAAAATGTAAATACGAGGAATTCATGTTTTCTTAATTAGGATACAATTTTTATTCAAATATCTGAATAATAACAACTTGGATTAAAGTAAACAAGATAATAATAACACGTGACAGAATAAATTCGATTACCTGAACACTTTTTCTGAAGTGCTTAAGTTGTTTAAAAATTAAATAAAATATTGAATTTTTTTCTACGTTCAATTCACCTGACCTTTGTTTTATTGCAAAGCACTTTTGCATTCAAGTGTCCATATTTTTTGTACATATTAAATGTATATGTTATTTTTTAAGCGAAATCATTTTGTATAGTATATTTACTTACATTGTAGGTATGCAGTATGAACAATTGGCCATCTGTACCTTAATAAATGCGAGTCGTAAAGTATTTTGTTTGTGTATTCTTTCTTATTTAATTTCATAACTATATATTATTACTAGCTGACCCGGCAGACTTCGTAGTGCCTCAATCGATAAATAAAATACCTATACTTTTGTTTAAAATAAACTTAAAACAAACAAAAGCAATCCGTCCGACACATCAAAGGAAAAACAAAATTGTTATTTTTATTTAATTCCAAGGATTTTCATACTTATCTATCTTTTAAACCTTCTCTGGACTTCCACGAATAATTCAAAACCAAAATTGCCCAAATCGGTCCAGCCGTTCTCGAGTTTTAGCGAGACTAACGAACAGCAATTCATTTTTTTAAATATAGATGTAATAAAAACATTTAAAAACATCAGGTTACCATTACACCATTTGATAGGTGACTGGATGAAATTTAAAAAGCGTTTTATTGAACAGAACCGCACAGAGGTGTTGAGGTTTCACTAATATTTTATTTTTTTATTGTTTATTTGTGTGTTTATTTATTTGTTTGTTTGTTTCTTTGTTTATTTATTTATTGACTAGATGAAGGATCTAACAGTTCACCTGGTGTTAAATGGTTGTACATTGAGAACCCACCTTAAGACATGACATCGAAATGTCAATAATATGGTATTATTATGTAGTATTATTTTGTCGTCGTGGCCTAAAGGATAAGACGTCCGGTGCATTCGTGTTGAACGATGCACTGGTGTTCGAATCTCAGACGAGTACCAATTTTTCTAATGAAATCCGTACTCAACAACTGTTCACGATTGACTTCCACAAGTTAATCTTTTCAGATATTAAATTTATAGTAACAGCTTTTAGGTAAAATATGTGGTTTATACGTATGTAAATATTCCTTCATGAGGAAAAAAAATTGGCCGTCAAAGTAACCATCTCCAACAGTAAAGTAGAGTCTGCTTGAATGCACACATATTAATAATAATATCCAAAACATTTAACACAACAAGTACAATGGGCGGTCTTATGGCTAGAAGCGATCTCTTCTAGACAATTATGAAGTGGACAAGAATCTTCTAGTTCGTTCTCGAAGCCACTGGTACAGAGATACATAATATCTGACCAGGTAGGTAGGTTATGTATTCAAATAGAGCCAGTATGAGTTTCGGGCACATACTGTCAGTACAGTGGCAGTTGTCCACTAGGTGAACCATACCATTATTTCTATTAGATTTCCACGATGAAGAACCATCTTGTTATAAAGTACAGCTGTAAAACTCCTGTATCTAGGCTATTGATATAGCATTTAGGTCGTGTGGTGTATTCATGAGATATTGTAATAAGTTAACCGCTTAAATATAAAAGAGAATAGAAAAATTCTCAATTTTCAGCATATATTTTGTACGTGGTGATTTCATGTTTCGTAACTCTTTAAAGGTTTAATGTCTGGTTAATTATAAGCATTATTATATACCTATCTTTATTATTTTCTTTTAATCCTTTTCAAAGTTTTTTTAATACATTTTTCATTTGTATTGTCATTCCATTTAACCTACAGACCCTACCTAGCCTTGAAAGCCTTACAAAATACGACGTAACTGATGATTACTGACAATGAATATTATTTACTGTATGAATAAACGTCATAAATATTTCATAAATAGACGCTTGTGTTTTTTTTTATATTTATTTTTTATTGCTTAGATATGTAGACGAGCTCACAGCCCACCTGGTGTTAAGTGGTTACTGGAGCCCATAGATATCCACAACGTTAATGCGCCACCGACCTGGAGATATAAGTTCTAAGGTCTCAAGTATAGTTACAACGGCTGTAGTGTTAGGATTATCTCGAAGTATAACCATTGTTTGGTCATATAATCCATTCTCATTGCTTTAGATCGTCTAGCACCTTGACAATACGATCATTAGGAAGGGCAAGGCCATACGTCGCGTGCCTCATCACAGTTAATGTACCGTGCTCTTGCCCTTTATCGTGGCCCTGTTGAATCAACTGCCCCTGGCAACTACTGAACAGACATAGTTTATATCACTAAAGTATATTATACTTTAAAGATAAAGGTTAAGTGAAAAACTCCGAAGTGTTGTAGGGGACACATACGAGATAAGACCAATAAGACTCTGAGTACCGCCTAATAAAAACATTAACCCTAATTGGTAATCAAGTTAGTTAAGTTTTTTTTATTACCCTTGTAGGCAGACGAGCGCGCGGCCCTGATGGTGAGTGGTTACCCATGTTGCCCAGGTTGCCCATGGACTTCAGCAATGCCAGGGGCAGAGCCAAGCCGCTGCCTTCCTTAGTTACCTTAGTTAGAGTTAATTAATTAGGTACTTTTAGTGGTCATTATTCACTTTAAAACAGGGTCAAATTATGAAATTCTAACACACGGTGACAGTTTTGCACGTTGTGCTGATTTTGTGAAAAAATATATCATATAAACTGATTCTAAGCAAATAATTGGTCCTCTAACGTCATTTTTTCTCAGAATCAATAAGAATCGCTCCGTACGTAAATGCTGTGCTGATATGTAATTCTTTAGCCTACACTGGAAACTTCTACATTGTTTTAATTGCAATATACGCACAAAATAAAACACTACTATAGTAGTATAGATGCGAGTAGATAAATTTCAATTTTTTGTTTTTAATTCTAAATAAATTCCGTAAAATATTTTCTTATTAGAACGGCACACGAAGATATTAATGTCAGCGTTTACAGCTTACCCTGAGGATAAGTAAGGTGTCTTAAATACTGTAATTACTCTTTCCGTTTATAATGTTAACACAGTATATATTAGCAGTCACGAAAGTGGTATTTAAATGTTAACTTTGTCAATATTGATGGAGTACCTTGGACCGTATGCTCATAAACCGTTTCGCATTCGTTCTGATCACCATTTTTTTTATTTATTTTATTGCGTAAGCGGATGGACGAGCTCACGGCCCACCTGGTGTTAAGTGATTAGCGGAGTCCATAGACATCAGTAATCCGAATGCCAACACCCACCTTGAGGCATGAGTTCCACGTATCGAAACGCATTACTGCTTCATGGTCACCTCATCGGTTTGCGTCAAGAATAGTCAGAATTGACATTAAGCCTTAAAATTACTTTCTTTTTATTACACAATAAATAGCAGTATAAATTTATAAAAAGCTTATAAGTTTCTGTGTCCTTTGTGCTTGCAAATAATGTGGTTAGTAGTGGTTACAGTGAAACCCCATGACGTGAGCGCTGACGAGGTCAAAACATTCAAATGTGTAGGCGAGATATTTATCTGCAAATGACGCAGCCTAGATTGCTCAGTTTGCAGGTAGCCGATAAAATTGTCATGCCCATTTAGTTAGATAGTTAAATATTTAGTAAAGCCAATTTGAATAAGAACTACAATTAGTAGAGCGAATAAACAACTATAAGATTTGAAGTAAAGGATAAGACGCCCGGTGTATTCATATTGAGCAAGGCGAGGTATTGATTTAAACACTGTCCAGGTGTTTAAATCCTGCAGGCAGGTTCCAATTTTTCTAACGAAATAAGTACTTAGCATGTGACTTTCACATTATAGTAATAACGTCGTGTACTAAAAAACAAATCCGCAAAAATTATAGTTTTTGTAATGACTATAAAATTGAGACACAGACCTCAAGCCTGTAGGCGTGGGGACTGCATTAATGTTTTGACGTCTACGCGCTTTGGTCACCACTAAGCACAAGGAGGTCCGTGAGATAGTTCATGCGTCTGTAAAGAAAAGAGTTTTAAAATCTATGGTTTTTTTTTTCAAGAAAATATGTAAATTTGGTTTGGAGCTCGTTTGAGAGGTTCATTAGATTTTTAAATTGCCTCTAGAGTTAAGGTGACGCGTTTCGAGCAGGTTCAAAGGTTCGAGCAAAAACGCGGAGATAAATAACAATGACATGTTTCTAACTTTTAATTGAATTTATATAAATAGATATAAATATGTTAGCTATTCCTAAGTAAGCAATTTCGATTTTGACCTTCATCCTATTGTGTTCGCATCGGTAAATATGGAGATGACATTAATTACATTAGATTACGGAAACAGGCGAAATAGTAAAACAAAGCGCTACGGGTCCTATATTGGGACCCTACCTAACGGATTCTCTACCTAGCACGAGTGCTGTTCATATTTTTTTTATGAATGAAGAATTACTGGTGGCCCGGAGGCCTTTTCAGTTTCTCTAGGAAAGGAGAGCGAGCAAAGGCTCGGCGTGCTATTCACACGAGTTTAGGAAAATTCGTTACTGTTATCTTTGTTTACGGTAAGACTAATTTACTTTCTAGATTTATTTCGTGATTCATTAGCGAAAATGTACAATGTCACAGATCAGAAGTTATTTATTTCTTACCCGAATGTTATTGCATTAGAAAATAGACAAGACGTTTCTAACATCGCGTTAAGATTAACCCTGGCAGGCAGAGGTCACGACCTAGAAAAAGAAAACATTACGCAACTTACATGTTGCCTCTTAGGCCCTCAACGGATGGGGCCAGACTAATACCTTTAATCTTGATTTATAAGAACTTGGTTAGGCTCCACCGTTAAACTGAGTTCATTTTATATTTAATAAGAAACCAAACAAAACACAGTATATTTTATTTCAAATATGTTACGATGTCTTCGCATGAATCGCGTTTCAATAATATTTTCTGTATAATAAATATACCACATAAGTACTTGTGACTAGTTTTTTTAAAGTAATCCTCTGTCTTCAAGTTAGAACTTGAATGTCAACTGAATATCATTTACATCATCGATTAACGTACTTAAGTAAATACAGTAGAAAAAGTAATAGTTGCCATACAATAAAATATATTTTTTACTAACATTAATATAATAATTGATAAATTTGTTATATTTTTAAGTTGTGTTTAAGTGTGTATATAAATATGTATGTGAATATGTGAGTATATGATATAGATTATATATAGATATATGTGTAAATTTTATATTATTATCATGATATAAAATTGTGTACGTTGTTTGTGTGATTATATATATATACCGTGTATGTGTTTGTATATTGTATAATGTAGTTTGGTTGTTTCACATTAAGTTATGCACCTACCACAGAATTCTCTACACCACCCTTAGTTGACTGGTAGAGAATGCCTCAGGCATTAAGTCCGCCATTGTACTTATGTGCATTAAGTTGAATAAATAAATAATATAATATATTATATATTATTTCCTCCATTAACCAATTCCTTTTCTGAAAGAGAACATACAGTAATTTCATTATTGCTTGGTGCTCTTTAAAGGCTTATATAAATATCGAATGCGATTCATCTTGCATCATCTTGCGATTATTGGTGAATATGCATACCTACTATGCAATAATATTCGAGTTGGCTCCGGAAAAACTTGTATGAAAATGGGCCGTTAGCGAAAGTGAGTTGTGCAGCCGACGCCGCCGACGATTTCTAGGGCGACATCGTGCGATGTTGTCTATTCTGTTGGCGAGTGCGAGCGCGACGGTGTCTGCCCACCTCCGTGCAACGTTCGAAGTCGGACCGGCACACCGTCGATGCGCCCAGTCTCGCAGTCACTGGCTGTTCTGTACCGCGGTTCGTTGCCAATTGCTAACCTGACAACTTCACGTGCGCTTGGGCAACGCGCTCGATTATTTTCATGCTTTATTTCTGTGCCACGTTATTTTGATTCAGTACTTTCTCAAAACATAATTAAAAAGGGCAACGCTTAGATAGTGAGTGAGTTTGAGTGACCGCGTTAAGAGTGGTAAGAGGCTGTGTTTGCACAAAACGAGCGAAAGCGGTCGAGCGTGTGCTAACTTTGAAGGAATTCATCTGTGTAAATGTTTTCCCTTGGAGTGTCGCAATGAAAATTAGTGTTAAAGTGTTGAAACATCATCTGTGAGGAGTACTACATTTATATTTATGCTGTAAAACATATGCTTATGTAAGCCTCAATAGACGCAAATAACAAGTAAGTACCTATACAATAAATGTATAATGATATTTTAAATAAATCGTAGACAGTTTATCTCTATAGTTGTGAACAGTTTAATGTTTAGATACACTTAAAAAATATAAATGTATACATATTTATTTTAATATAGGTACACAACTTATATTTCATACTATACTTTCGTAACCCTTGTCCTGGTGAAAATGGAAAGGACTCCGGGCCACCAGTAATCCTTCGATCATAAAAAAAAACAAAAAAATACTTTCGTAACGGACCAGTGAAACAAGACTATCGCTGAGAATATCCTGTATAAACTACTACTTTATGATTTTACCTACGGCGAAATATATATTTAATCTGCAAATTTGTTAAGACTCCACCCGGGTGTCGTCTGTTGATGATAGATGCCAAGAGCCTTCCCTGAAGTTCCAACAACGACAGAATGCCGCCACGCACCCGGAGACATGAGATCATAAAGACTTGTTAGTTTCTTATGAAAAAATATTCTAATACTATTACAATAATTAATAACATTTGTTTGTTCTAGCGTTAATTAAAAACTGCTGGACGGTTCAATTTAAAAGGAAATAATGTTCAAAACTAAATTATCAAAATCAATTTAACATTTTTTCCGTCAACAAAACACTTCAGATAAAAAAAAACATTTGAAATGTTAACGAATATAATAAGAATATTCAACAATAAAAATGTTAGAATGTTACATGTCTATACCAGTTAAAGGTTGCTTAAGCGATCTGGGAGAGAAAAAAAACCTGTTAAATTTCACAAGTTTAAATTTAGTTTTATATTATAAAGTATTCGGAACAAGCGACATAGTCGTTCGTCGTAACCATCCGCTAATGTCCGGGCTGGCTCCGTGCCGAGGTGACTCGTTTACATTTGTTTACAAATATTATAAGCATAGACAACTAGAAAGACATTAACATCATTACCCACTTGAGAAACTGCCTATAAAGAGGCTGTAAAAATCACTTCCTATAAACTCACACAGCGCTGTGAATCTCATAAAAGCATGCATGTTAATAAAATAAACTAATACAAACTATTGGCACTTATATTCATTTACAGTATGTATGTGCTAGTCGATCTACTCTTTTCATCACAATCTTTGCCGAAAGCCAAATAAACAAGTATTAACATTTTAATATCTTAGAATTAATAAACTTTATAGAGATATCGCTATCGAGAAGGCTTGCATTCATGGATGCATATATTTTATGTATGTATGCCGAAAGAGTCATTTATTTTGATCATGCGATATGACGTCACGTACACTGTTGCAATTATATTTGTCTATTAAATCTGAACTTGAACAACTGAAAGCTGTAAAAAACACTCAACAAGTAAGATCATTTAATTTGCATAAGCTCAATTACGTCAGCGTAATGTTGTGAAAAACATAGGTCACAAAGATTGTGGCGCAACACACGGTATTTTATTTAAAGACATAATGCAATATAATATTATGTTAAAACCACATTCGAAATTTCATATTTTGTGTTCCTATGAAGTAAGGTCTTTGTATTTTGTTAATTTTCTATTGTAGTATTGGAAAATTCCGTAGCGTTAATACTGTGTTCAAATCTATTAAATATCTATAAATATAATAAAAATAATATATACACTAAATAATATATACATACTATAGTCCTAAGCGGGTTGGCAATATGGTCGTTTTTTACTTATTCCTGTCGTGAAGTATTCGTTCGTTGAAGTAGATTAGTAAAATGCATGCAGCTCAGACAATCTTAAATATAACTTCGGAATCCTCTTGACATTAAGGCAGCAGAGTTAGTTTGTGCCGGTAAGGGAGTAAAAAAGATTTTAGAACCTGTAATTTCAATGGTACTTGACCAAAAAAAAAATGACAGTAAAAAGTGTACGCAGATAAGATAAGACAAGTGGATCCGGATTCCTCTAGCACTGCAAGAGTTCTTATCGGTCTTTCCTAGCTCGCCCAATACGATAAGGTCGTAGGTCAGATATTATCTAACCGGTCATGTCGCCCTAGCTTCGTATTTACTGAAAGAAAAATCTATTATTGAAGAATTATCACTTGGTATTTATATATTCCAATTATACGTTGGCATAATAATAATTAGCTTTGCGTTATTGTATGCTAACCTGAGCTCGTCGTTTGTAATTATTTAGATTTTAATACTTAAATGGATACATTATTTATAATTTACAAGAATTCATGATCAGAATTTTAAATTTAGTAAGAATATTTAGAAACGATTTAATAGAAGGAGTAGTCGAGTGGCTGCATTCACGTTGTCAAGTCTATGGGTTTTAGTGACCTATTAATACCAGATGAGTCCATAACCAACATTTTTTTAGTAACAATTCATAGTTGATGGCTTGTTTGATATCCTACTTTGTAATTTCAATAGCATCCTGGTTTGAATCAATTATAATTATCGAAGTGTGGGTATAACACAGGAAAAAATCCTAAAACAAACAAAGAAAAATTAATTTGACTAATTAAAAATTTCAATCTATAAATATTTAAATTCAGTTGGACTAAAACAAAGAAAGACAAACGAACCAGTTAAGTCGTAAAATAATTCAGTGAACTACTAAATTTATCACACTTCAATCTATCCTTCGAGTCAGCTAAACCAATATTTACTTATTCCGAGAAGGTCACCAGTGTAGAACTGGTTCTACACCGAAAGCGACGAAATTAAACAGGAATAAAACATCGCTGTGTGATGACGGCCCAGAATTGCACCACCCCTATTGGTCCCGTGGGTGTCATGAAAAGCGACCAAGATATTTATTTAGTGTTTTTTTATTTAATAAATTTTGTACACACAGCTATTAGAAGAAACACGACAATAAGGATACAAAGTACAATAAGGATACAGAGAGATTACTTATTTCATGTTGAAATCTCTTCCAGTAGGCCAGCAAAAGGAAAGAAGAATTAGGAACACAAACCTAGTGCTATTTACTGGCGAGCAGAATTTTCTGGTGCACCGCGATCCTCAACCGGCCTTTACTAGTGGTAGATCGCTTTTGATGGTAGGTAGGGTAGTGTGGGAATGAGTTGCTCGCTGCGGGCATTTCAATATTGCAATAATTGTTACGTTATAATACCTTTTGTAAAAATGAATATTTAAAAAGAAAATTCTAATATAAAAAAAAGACATGCCCGCTGAGTTTCTTGCCAGTTCTTCTTAGGATGGAGGCTAGTTTTTGTGAATTGACAGTAAGTCTTTTTGATGGTCAACAAGTATGTACTTCCATTTATGTTGAATAAAATAACATTGATTTGATTTGATTTGTATGCCACTATCCAGTAGTATCCAGTCGCGAACAAGGATTGTGTTTAAAAGGTTAAAAGCCGTTATTCAGTGCAGCTGGAAAGTCGACTTGAATGACTTCTACCAACTCCGTTAGACACTAGTACGTTCAGGTCTTCAGCCGAACTGCTTATTGCAATGGAAAAAGAACTTGCATTTTACGAATACAAACATAACAAGTACTTTGTATAAATTTTAGTTGGATGTTGTTGGTCCCGTCATCCGTTCTACGCATCTCTGAAATAATTGTGCGAAATTGTGAGTAATTACTGGTGGTAGGACCTCTTGTGAGTCCGCGCGGGTAGGTACCACCAGCCTGCCTATTTCTGCCGTGAAGCAGTAATGCGTTTCGGTTTGAAGAGTGGGGCAGCCGTTGTAACTATACTTGAGACTTTAGAACTTATATCTCAAGGTGGGTGGCGCATTTACGTTGTAGATGTCTATGGGCTCCAGTAACCACTTAACATCAGGTGGGCTGTGAGCTCGTCCAACCATCTAAGTAATAAAAAAAAAGGTAAAATAGTCCAGATTATTATATAAGAGACTGACCTAATGTCTCAAGTGGATATTCACGTTGTAGTGTCTACAGGTTTTTGTAAATTTGTATTATATATTATGTATTTACAACTCCGTAAATTCGTTTTTGGATTATCGCTTTTAGTCCTTAATACAATTTGGTATAGGAACATATTAACGTTGAAAGCCTTCGTGTTTACTTACTCTCTTACGTTAATAACAAAATGTTCCTTATATAAATGTGTTTGTATTGAAAATTTCATATCCGAGACCTTCGCTTTTAGGGCACACCATTTTGCGTGTGTGGGCGTTGGGAGCAATGTTTGTTATACAAACTATTAGAGTCTTACCCTACATTAATTTTAATATATTAGGGACGAGACAAATGGTAGTTGCGGATTTAAGAAAAAATGGAGTTTACTTATTTAGAAAATCAAACACATTTAGAATCGCCGACCATATCCAATTTAGTAATAGATCGCACCAGTGCTTCATTAGCTAAGCACTTTCCAATTGCCACAATAAAACTCAACACACACTAATGCTTTGGAGTGCGTCCGGTAACAACTGGTGGTACTGGTGGTAACTTATTATTGGTGGTAGGACCTCTTGTGAGTCGACACGGGTAGGTACCATCGCCCTGTTTATTTCTGCCGTGTAGCAGTAATGCGTTTCGTTTTGAAGGGTGGGGCAGCCGTTGTAACTGTACTGAGACCTTCGAGCTCATATCTCAAGGTGGGTGGCGGCAATTACGTTGTAGATGTCTATGGGCTCCAGTAACACTTAACATCAGGTGGGCCGTGAGCTCATCCACCCATCTGAGCAATAAAAAATAAATACTCATCGGTGAACTATCATATTAATTTTAAAAGCTAAGATGTCTGAAAAGTCAATCTAATAAATGTCGTAACCAGAATTTGGTCCGTTTAAAATAATCGTATTAAAAACGATTGACTAGCTATATTATCTATCAAATAACAGAAATATATTTCATAAAAACCTGAATCGTTAAGTTTGCTTCTACAAGTTACGAACAACAACATTATAATCGTCGGTCTAAAGAATAAAAAAAAAACACACGCTCGGTGGGCCGATCTCGTTTCACACTAGATCCGTAGACAAAATAAAATTCTAATGAATACATTACTCAAATATGAGAACTTCGGTATCAAGTCGCAACGTAGGTAGTTGATTCAACATTGTGATATGATCTCGGGTTCCAATGACCACCCAGTGGGCCATAGTAAAAACTTCGGGCTGAACATGAAAAACTCACATTGTATTGAGAATTTCAATACAAAAACATAATTGATTGCTTAATAAAACCGAAACACCGATGACAGTCTGGCCCATCCAGCTATGGAATGAGCTCCCCTCCACGGTGTTCCGATGACAGTCTGGTCCATCCGGCTATGGAATGAGCTCCCCTCCACGGTATTTCCCGAGCGCTATGACATGTCCTTCTTCAAACGAGGCTTGTGGAGAGTGTTAAGCGGTAGGCAGCGGCTTGGCTCTGCCCCTGGCATTGTTGCTGAAGTCCATGGGCGACGGTAACCACTCACCATCAGGTGGGCCGTATGCTTGTCTGCCTACAAGGGCATAAAAAAATAAAAAACACGCTTATCCGCAAAATATATTCATGTCTCTTTTTGGAAATTATTCTCTCTATCTATCACGTCAATACTTAGTCATGTTTATAATTTAATTGCTACGATTGGTAATGATAAAGAAAGTGAAGCGTGATTAAGTGTGTTATTATGAAAATCATTACGAAACAAAACTCGACGAGCTTACTGCGTAGTAGCCGTGATACTAGTGTGCTATAGCCGACCAAGTATTTAATCTATTCCTCGCTTTTGAGTTTAGTGAACAGAAACTAAAGTTAAGGCATATCTGATGAACCCAAATTCGATTAGTTAAACGATCAACTTGATTAGATACAAATCGTTTGAAATGAATAGATATTGTTAAAGAGAATTTGAACCCATTTGCTACCGTGATCAGCAAACCTAGACTTAAACTATTTTGTACGATAATACAACCGTAAAAGAGTGAAATAAAAAATTAAAATAAAATAAATAAATAAATTAAAAAAGTGGAATTTCATAGTAAAACACATATTATAGTATAAAGAATTAAAATATTATAAGTAAGCAAAATATAGTTTTTTTTGTTCGGTTTTCGGAAGCCACACACATAATTACGGCATACTCTTGTATTTTTATTGTCATTATATCATTTTTTTCCGACAATAATTATGTTATTGTCATTAACGTCAGGAATAATACAATGACAATAAAAAAATCGAGATAGAAACGTATAAGCAAAACATTTTAAGCAATTAAAAAAATACTAACTGCCGCCGGCTCAAAATAAATCATTAAAAAAATATATTAAGTAAACGAGGTCAAAAACAATATTTTTTTTAAATATTTTCTAATAACGTAAATTATTAAATGAAAAAAAAATACCCAAATGTATTAAAATAATAATTAAACTGCGAAAAACAAGCTACGTTAGTAAATGTATTGCGGGGGCCAATTTAACACCACCAACGGTGCCAATTTTTTTGTTACTTAGACGGCAATACTTATTTGCAATAACTTTAATAGCATGTCGTTCGCACTGTTCAGTACTATGGTTATAAAAATATTGTTGTATTTTATTTAGACCTTGAATTATTACTGTACTTCGATTGAGCACTTTGTTTCATAAAAATGTCATGTATAAAACTATAATGAAAATTCAATAAGCCTCGTCAATTATTTTTTCATGAATAGTAAACTAAATTTGTTATTGAAAATCATTACATAGTATAAAACAAAGTCGCTTTCTCTGTCCCTATATAATATGTCTGTCCCTATGTATGCTTAAATCTTTAAAACTACGCAACGGATTTTGATGCGGTTTTTTTAATAGATAGATTGATTGAAGAGGAAGGTTTATATATATAATAAAATCAATAATAATTTACAGTTTCTGAAGCGAAGCGAGGGCGGGTCGCTAGTATATAATAAAAAAAAAAAAATTTAATAATCAGGTACCAAGGATTGAGTATTTCAATTACAGCGCATTTGAAAACTACTTTTATCCTAAGATAATTGTCTGCTGTACACCGCTAGCATCGAATGGATCATAAATTCCATTGGCTGTTGCAAAAAACACGCGCTTATGAACATAACGTTTTTAGATTTTAACCATATAAAATATTACGTCAATAGTTATATGATTTTTTTGCAATAATAAATTTACGTCATAATCACGGATATTAATTTTTTTATTTAGACAAAACTGAATGCTTGTTTATTTATGTTACTTTATGTTGCTCATAAATTCCTACACGATTTCCTTCGTTTTGTCCCTGACTTGTACAGTAATGTGATATCGGTCGATATATCGTTATATACATAGTTTGAGAACACGCTTAAATAACAAATTGTTCTTTAACTTAATATCTTTTTTTTTATTCCTGATCTGAATATTAAAGCGTAGTTATAAAATTATTGTATTGTTATCAACTTTTGATTCGTTCGCATATTTTCAAGCTAATCACAGGTCTTGAAGTCTACAACAACAAAACAACAAAACCATACGTTGAACATATTAAATTAATAAAAGATCCTTAAAGCAGCTTAAAAATTTAACACATAAAACATTCTCCACTCAGCCTTGCTGAGTCCGTCCTTGCTAGCCTATCTGTCCTGGTGAAACTGAAAAAACCTCCGCGCCATCTGGAATCTCTTCCTCCTGAACTTTTCCCTCTTATGTATATGCGAATCAGTGCTTGGTAACGACGCTATTGAGTCCGTCAAGTAGCCACGGAAGCTGGTTGATAGGCACATTAATGACGTTGATTAACCTCGTGTCTTAAATTGATGAGTGGCATTACAATACAGAGTCTATGGGGACCCGTATTTGCTCGACAGTAAATGGGCCGTGAGCCGTGTCTTTTCCGCAAGTTTAAACATGCTGAATGATTCTCTTTGACTGTTGGTTACTTAAGCTATTAAAACGATACAATTACCATAAAACTATAAAAGTATTCAATAACAATATTTCGTTTTATAGACGTAAATACTAAGGAAATAAATGATTAGGTATGGTAACTTTACTTGTTGGATTTCAAGCTATAAATACTGTAATATTAACAATAGTTGTAAATAATTACTGTGACTTAAAGGATATAATCCTTACACTAATGCACGTTAAATATACGTGCGAGATACGCAGATCAATTCAATAACACCACTAGACCTTGATTTGATAATGTTCGTCATTACTACAATATCAATAATATGTAATTAAATCATAGGGTAAATATCGCTCATGGAACCATAGTCCTGGCTGAGCCTTTGCTCGCCCACCTGTCCTGGTGAAGCTGGAAAGGCCTCCGGGCCACCAGTAATATATCAATCATCAAAAAAAAAAAAGGAACCATAGTAAATTGTCATCCTGTGCAAAAATCACTTTGCCCGGCATGGAGCTTTCCAGTCACGGTAACATACCGCAAGTGTGGATCTAGTACACGCTAATTCAATATCACGTTGATTTTCTTAGAACATTTTTCGTTAATGAAGCAGTAATCGATTTTTGCTTTAGTTGGTATAGTTAATAGTTAACCCTTTCAAAACTGGCGTACACAATTGTAGACATAAGATATAATTTAAATAAACAGCAGAATGCAGATCTCTATCGTTACATTTATACGGATAATATTCGTTGTGCTTGACGTGACTTCATTCGAAACAAAGCTCGGATCCTTA
Organism: Bombyx mori; assembly: GCF_030269925.1. Taxonomy (NCBI): domain Eukaryota; kingdom Metazoa; phylum Arthropoda; class Insecta; order Lepidoptera; family Bombycidae; genus Bombyx; species Bombyx mori. The sequence continues at coordinate 6,876,842 of NC_085116.1, read as the reverse complement.
AATACGATAAACGATTATTTTAAAACCCCACTGGTTAAACAAGCCAAAGCCAGTCTTTTATAAACATCAAGATGTTGCCTTGACTACTGATTATTTTAATAGCAGTATTTATTTTGCTGATTTACTTAGATTGTCTTAAGTTTTCAGAGTTATGAAGTGAATTAGAAATGGCTTTTAACCGAACTTTTCAGTTAAATTGATGATATTACTCTCCCCGCTAACCAGAAACTTAAAAAGTGCGGCAAAAGCCGATTCCTGGGATTCAGGAATAGAATTACGAAAATGTTACTTTCCAAATGATTCTTGTCCACCTGATGGTTGTCTGGAAGAGATCGCTCTCAGTGATAAGACAGCCAATTGTACTTTTTTTTGTATTTAATGTATCGCATTGTTTATTTGTTTTTTGGTGTACAATAAAGAATACTCTCTCTCTCTCTCTCACTTCGTTGGTTCAACCTGGGTCTATGGAGGGACGAATTTTGTTCCTTATGTTCCATGCTCTAAGGAATTCTTCGAGAACTTCTTCTTTTTACCATCTCACCTTCCGCCACCGGGGCAGAGCTCCATCCATACTACCTGACACTATTTGCGTTTATGCAGTGTGTTTCCAGAAATATTTTTTGCCACGGACCATCCGGCTTTGAAATTTTTTTTTTCATTGTATATCTACAACTACTACTTACCATCAGGTATGCTAGTCTACCTAGAAACACAATGAATTATAGTTACAACGGTTGCCCCACTCTTCAAACCGAATTACTGTTTCACGGCAGAAATAGGAGGGGGTGGTGGTTGGTACCTACCCGTGCGGACTCACAAGAGGTCCTACCACCACTTGGCTGGCAGGAGTTTGATGAGAGAAGCCGAAGATCGTGCTCAGTGGCGAACAATTGGAGAGGCCTATGTCCAGCAGTGGACTGCTATAGGCTGATGATGATGAAATTATTATGAATTAATATGGTGAATTATTGTTATGTTTCAACTAATGAAAATATCCAAGGGAATGCCATAAAAATAGATGTTGCGTGTTCATTCACTTTGTTTATCCTCGGGGTAATTGGCTAATTAACAAAGACATGTACGCATCGTTCTATGAAGGTTGTTAAGGTACCTCCCTCTGGGTACCGCCGAGCCTCTTACCCCCGATATTGCTCCCTTGTGGCGTATTGATTACATACCATATATTTCTATACATAATATCTACATGTCTACATTTTTATTATAATAATTTATGATACGTACATTTTATTGCACTAGACGTGTGAATGAGCTCACGGCCTGACTAAGTGTGGATGAGCCCCAACGCGAAGCTGCCATTTTAAGTAGAATTGTATTTTTTAAAAGCTGTTCAACCTCTGAATCCGAAACGAATGACTGCTTCGTGGCAGATATGGGCAGCACGGTGATACCCATCCGCAACGGCCCATAAACCACTACAATCATTAAAGATGAAACAAAAAAAGGTTTTAAAATATTGAGGTATATTTTGACGAAAACAACTTGATTGATACCAAATAAAATGACGTAAAAAGTTCTTCAACTTTTAACATTTATTATAAGGATCACGCAACCGACCTTCAGTAGATCACATGCGAAAAAAGATTAAAAAGGTCCATTATTTAAGGCTTCCATCAGTGAAATAATCAAATAACTGAAAGTAACACAGATGTTAATGATCAAATCGACGAACGCAAGAGTGCGAGTAATGACGAGAATCTATTTAACTAACCTTCTTAACATTTTACGATACCGCCATTTGTGCCAATCAATCATTCTGATAGTCCTTGAAAGATATCATACGTGCACCCCTCATTTACATCGCGAATGCTCTAGTATAGGCAAATACTATCTTCGAGTTTTCACTTCATCTCCCTATCTGGGTAGTAAAAGTCGTCAGTCTCACTCTAACACGTTGAGTTATCGCAAGTTCGAGCGAGTCCGATAATTTTTCTTGCCGTTTAACAAAATGATATTATGCTCGGTCGGAATCGTGGCTCCTCGTTTGAAAATGTACGGTAGTCGACGCCGGTAGCTTGGCAGTGAGCGACCGCGCTTCAAGCGATATCGCGTCGCAGCTGCTTACAATCGCAGTAAACAAATACACAATTGACATAAACTTGAGTCATCAATGAAAAACGAATGATAAATTATTATCGTCGTTGCACTCCGCAAGTGCTTAGTGTTTGCTAATCGTTTATTATTACAAAATCTAGACGGCCGACCACGATGAATTCAGACACTAAAGACAGGTTATAAAGTGTATTTGGAACTTAAGGTGAAAGGAATTAATGTGGTGATTCTGTTGCAACGTGGTTGCGGGATTGTTAGTGTACCGACTGCTCATAATGAACCGAAATTATCTGTGGCCCTCGACTGTGACCAGACGTTGCTGAACAACAGTTACAGCTGATTTCATAAAGCAAGTAATTTGCATTAAGTATAATGAATAAACAAAAAAATATTAAATTTTTTTCAAAACCAGTCTATAAAGAAATACTTGTAAGCTTCTCATGTTCCACTTTGGGAATAAATAATTTTGTAAAAATCATAATTTTGCTTTATAACAAAGAAACTTCGAAAAAGTTACCTACCTATCTCAATGTAAATAACAGTTTCACAAAATGCTAATTAAAAAAGAGTAATAATTACGTGTTAATAATCTTAATAAATCATCCGTATACAAGAGCGTTACGCTATATCACATGGCACAGTAACATCTAACTTTTAACGAATCAACCCGAACATGATATTTATTGCAAAAGGCCAAATAAACACGAAAGCCGAGAGAAATTTATATGCGGTCTCATAAGATCTATTGAGTGTATTATTTCGTATCTTATCATTTACGTATTTTATATTAGGCTCCTGTTTGTTATGTTAATAAAACTTTTTTTTAATAAATATTTCATTTGTCGACCGTAAAACGCCTGACATCGGAACACTCTAAACAATATAAAGATGAAATTATTTGTAGGGAAGTTATGTCTTCAAAGGTCTTGGGTCTTTAAATTGATAGGCCAACCTCATATCTTAAGACGTGAAGCAGCATCCGGCGCCGTGCTGGCAGGCGCGATACAAAAGACATAAAAACAAAACATTAAAAATAAAGCTGTTATTACAAATGTAATTTTTTTTATTGCTTAAATGGGTGGACGAGCTTACAGCCCACTCGGTGTTAACTGGTTACTGGAACCCATAGACATCTACAACGTAAATGCGCCATCCACCTTGAGATATAAGTTCTAAGATCTCAGTATAGTTACAACGGCTGCCCCACCCTTCAAACCGAAACGCATTACTGCTTCACGGCAGAAACAGGCGGGTTGGTAGTACTTACCCGTGCGGACTCACAAGAGGTCCTACCTCTTGTGGGTTTCATTTTTATTACACGATGTTATTCCTTCACCGTGGAAGTCGATCGTAAACAATTGTCAAGTACGTATTTGATTAGAAAAATTGGTACCTGCCGATTCGAACACCGTTGCATACCGTACCGGACGTCTTATCCTTTAGACCACGACGACTATGGAATTATGACTAATTTAAAATTAATTATAAGAGACTTGAAAATTATAACAAATAGTTCTAATAACCTATTAAAATAACCTAACAGCTTTGACAGCGGATTTGTAGTAAGAGTGGCTAAGTTACTCAATAAAGCTGCCTAGTAAATGGTAGGCGGCTCATAAGTAACAAGTATAGTGCTGGCCTAATAAAGGACCGCCCCATCTCTTCCCGTGGGTGTCGTAAAATGCTATTAAAGAGATCAACAGATAATGGGCAGCAGCGTTTTCTGAGCATCAAACCACATACAGCGATTGCTAATTGCTGTTTACTGGTTGGAGGTTTCCGCTATTTCGCCTATTTCATTTTAGTCATGCTTTTTTTTATTGCTTATTTGGATGGACGAGCTCACAGCCCAGTGTTAAGTGGTTACTGGAACCCATAGATATCTAGAACCTAAATGCGCCACCCACCTTGAGATATAAGTTCTAAGATCTCAGTATAGTTACAACTGCTCTGCACTACCCTTCTGACCGACGCATTACTGTTTCACGACAAAAATAGGCAGGGCCACTAGTAAAACAGCTGTGTAAGTAAAGTACCAAAGTGAAGTAAAGGTTTGTAAAGTACCAAATGCTTGTCAGTTTAATGGGTAGCACAGCTATTATGCAGTACAATCGAGAATTCGACCATGTTTCAAGGTGGGTGACGGCATTCAGGTTGTGAAGTCTGTGAACTGCGGTAACGCTTCGACGCTACAAAAAAGAAGCAAGTAAGACCTTGATCTGACATCTTAAGATGGGCTCACGCATAGAGGTCATGTTTTGCTGACCTCAACTCACTGATACTCACGGTCACAACTGACTAAAGGACGCCTAATCAGCACCCTTTAACTCTATATGTGTCATATCGTATTTATTGGAAAGTTTTCGAGCCTCGTTCCGGGTCAGATCGCGAAGTGGAACACTTGCTAAGCTCTATTTCTAATATTTGTCGAATTCATTACGGTAGGTACTGATTAAAATTCTTTTTCGAAAGCGTATCGTTTTTGTTCGGATAAAAGAACTTTATGCAAAAGCTTGTATGTCCAATTTTGTACAAAGCAGGCGAGATTCCATTCGAATAAAACAAATAAATTTTGCAAATACAGCGGCTGTTGATTAACCAGAAAATTGAGCTTACTAACCGAATGTTAATATTTGATACGTTCGGTCCATTATACTTGTAAACCTATTACCGTAATAAATTTATCATGAATGCGAAAAACACTGGGTTCCCATTAAAAACATTTGAAGAAATTAAAATTTAACAATAATTAATTGGTAACTATGATGTGGTACTATTATGAAATAATAGTATTCTATGTCACTTATCGCTCCAGTTCAAAATCAAAGTAAGCTATTGAGAAAAAGAACTCTGTCATTCTGAAAAAATTTTTTTTTTTTCTAAATCCTTGTTCGTTAAAAAACCATTAACTTCTTCCATTTGAGTTACATTGAAAATCATCTCAAGCTGTAAGGCTCTAGAAGTTTCGTTAAAATAATATTCTCTCTCTAGTCTCGGACAGCAAATTTATTTTGCTCGAATAACTCAAGGGTGTTTGTTTAATCTTAAGATATTTCGGTGCGACAATATTTGGTTTCGAGCACAGAATATATTTTTTAATCATATTTTTTTCTCTCTTATCCATTACAAATTTTGAAGTTCATATACCACGAATATTGTTAGTATTCAGGCAAACACAAATTGAAGGGAATAAAGATAACTTAATTAGTAAATATCAGAGGAATAAGATATACGTACATTCTAAAACGCATAAAGTTGTTAACATTTGTCTTGAACTTCATATAATTTATACATATAATAGTTTCTATTCATTTTTATTTTATTTTATTACATCGACGTGTGAATGAGCTTATATTTTTTGCGAATTATATTTTATTCGGCTTAAGACAGGTAGTGTGGTAAATGTTAGTGAGTCCTGACATTCAGGAAACAACTCAAACATTCAATTGAGGCTTATAAAGCGCCGGTCACGTTCCGCTGTGACTCAGAGTGACTCTCATTAAATGTATGACATTTTCGCATTTACTTAAACTACACACTTCTTCTTCTTTTTATTCTTGCCCTTATTCTACTTTAAGAAGTCGGCGCAACATGTTCTCTTTTCTATCTCTTAGGCCTATCATACGTCATCTTTGCACTCACAACTTTCTCTTGGATGTCCTCTTTCAAATAGTCTATTCAAATCTTTTTAGGATGCCCCCTGCTCATATTAACGTGTACTTTCATACACATACGCGCGTCACTTATCATACGTTAATGATACTATGTCAAAAACCTTTTTTGATACGCCAATAATAACTGTTCCAAGCTTCGACTCAATCTAATATATGGGTTGAGAACGCAAGCATGGCAAACAGGCAAAGAAACATTTATTTTTACTTGACTGACAAAAGTCAGTAATCTTCTATTTGAACAATATATTTTGCACTACATGAAGCTTAACACAGCATATGACCGCGCGGTATCCACTTGCCTTTGCTTCATATGACACAGAAACTAGTAAGATAAACTATCAAAAATATTCTTTTAATGTTAACATTGACATAACTATCAGTGCCGTTTCGCCTTCAAGAAAGATTTCCTTAAACCCATACTTTTGTCAATAAAATTTTATTGATCAAGCAAATATTTCAACAAAAAATATAGCACATGAGCAACGCGTTACTAATATACCTACCACACAAAACGAATTCATCGTCAGAATCAATTGAGTCAATCAAAAAAAAAAAAATGACCCCAAACTTACGAATAAACAAATCGAACCGCTTTACAATGCTACTTTATATTAATCAACTGTCATCAGTATTCGGTACACGCGCACTCGTGCGAGTTCAATTACTTGAAATCACTACATCGACAAGACACTTATATAGTAAGTACATTGTTTAGATTGATGATACAGCAGACGTGAGCACAATCTTTTTTTATATATTAGGGTTAATTGCTTAAAAATATAAATAAAAACGGTGCTGTATTGTTATTGGTTTGTTTGCCGTAATTACGCAGATGAGCTCGTAAAGGTGTTTTCTACATAATATATTATTGACCATGTAGAAAGAACGCCATCATGCGTTCTAGTTTAAAGGATCGGACAGCTGTCATGCAAAGCCATCGAGATGTCGCCATAGTTTTTCTAGATGGATTACGTAAGTCACGGTGTGATGCTATTGAATCCACTATCAACTTTATAGTAAGTAGGTAAGACGTGAACTTCTTATACGTGTTTACAAAAATAAATAATATACTTACCCTACCAGAACGCATTCGCTTTGCGGCTGAATAGACAGAATTTGATGGAATTTTGAAGGAATACGATCTCCTCTATAAACGTATTAGTAGGTGTCACTATATTCCTATTTGCCTATTTCTATATGCCTATTTCTATATGCCTATTTCTGCCGTGAAGCAGTTATGCGTTTCGGTTTGAAGCGTGGGGCAGCCGTGTAACTATACTGAGAACTTAGAACTTATATCTCAAGGTGGGTTTCGCATTTACGGTTCTAGATGTCAATGGGCTCCAGTAACCACTTAACACCAGGTGGGCTGTGAGCTCGTCCACCCACCTAAGCAATAAAAAAATAAAAAATAAAATACCATGATACCGTTCTTTTTGTGAAACCCTTCATATAATCTGTAATCTAAAAAAATACAATTCAAATCTTAGACGACCGAAAGAATTTGGGTATCCATCATTAATTTCTCTCGATATGAATATTGCATTTTCTCTTGCTCACTGCGCTAAGGATAGTCACGACGGTACAAGGTAAATTAGACAAATATCAAAGTAAAGTCATCCGCGCTTACGTTTAATAGTAATCAAACATTCAGGTCACGGCTCCAGTCCTCAGAGCTAGAACTCGTAATTTCCGAATGAGGCTCAATTTTGAGACGATGTTTTTACTACTTGTACCTACACTGGGTTTTCTATATTGACTTTTGGAGTGAATTTGTTTTAATTTAAACAATAACAAAATAAGATAAAGATTACTTTTGCAAAAAAGGGACTTTGTTTCTTTCACACTTTATTGTTTTCACAAAAACCATTTTTTGAAACATCGAAAATTTTAAATCTAATTAATAATAACGCAAGATTAAATTGTAAGCATAGAAATCTATGTTTCACGTCTGAGATTCGCACTAAATGAAAACAAACTCAAATAACCTAATGTGTTAATTAAAACTATTTTTACGGATTAATCTACCTTTTATTATTGGCATTTTATTATTTCTGGTTTTTGCACTACTTTACAATTTTCGTGGACATTGATGACTAAGATGTTATTTGTCGACGTTGGAGTAATGTGCCAACTACCGTTTATTTGTAGTATGTACTCACGAAAACCTAAGAAAATACTAAAACCTTTATGAATATTATGAGAAGTAATAAACTAATGACCAGTTAGAGTTATAATTCAAGTAGCCTCACTAGAGTTTGTCAAAGTAAAACAATTTGATTTTTTTTTAACTAAAAAAAGGAGTGTATGTTTTTGTGATTATCCTTTATGCGTCATTAAGGCATTCATCCGATTGTGATGAATATTAATACTGTCATTGCTGATACTTCTAAAGGTTTCGTATTTGGTAATATTAAGGTACAGTAGGCAGCTCGCGACATTCCTAACCGTATTTTAAATAGTCTCTTACAAAAAAAAAGAACATACTGTACCAGAATTGTACTACTGTTGTTTACTTCTTCTGTTGTAAAACTTCTTCTTATGTTTTCAAATTTCAATTCAGTATAGATTAAGAAAAGTAAATGTAAAAAGATGAGTATTTAATAGACCAATGTTAAAAAAATACGTGACAAGGTCTATAAAAAAATGTATAACAGTTATCAGTTTTTAACATCTAAGGTCAAAATAATACTAAATTATACAAATCAATGATCTTTAAAAAACTAAGAGTCTGCTTATACAGTCCGTTAAATTATCAGGGAGTTTACAAAATTGTCTCTCTATGTCATATGCTTTACATTAGGCTAACAAGTGTACCACATTTTAATCTAAACCACACTTACATTTCATTTTATCTATTTTGGCAATAAGACGTACGTGAGTTAAATTTGTGTGTCCAATCCGCAATCTTGTAAAAAACACTTGGTCTATTCTTTTAGTTAAGGAAAAGGAAAGTTTATCAAAAATTGAATTTCGACTTTTAAATAATAAGGATGTGTCCTCAAATTTCCAGTGGTGATCCCAAAGAGTTCGTGTATACTGGCCGATATTAAATAGCCAAAGTCCTTAATGCAAAGCAGACGAGATGTTGAAATAAGACTAATAATATTACTATTCAAATTTGTTTGGCTTTCATTAAAAGACGTTTTCTTATGTGGAAGTCGTTCAAAAACACGTGTTGGTTTATAAAAGATGGCTTCTGTCCCCGGGGCTGAACGAGATAGGTTCTACCGTCAATGAAATAGGACTGAGAAGAAAATGAGATATGAGAAATTGAATTCACCAAATCAATCAGTATCATCATATTAATACAAATTGGTTTCAATTTAGAATTAAATTTAACTGTATATCTATTACAGACTACTGTTGTAAAAAATTAATTAAAATTTCCATTTTGGATAAAAACAACACGGAATTGTTTTGGCCGCTTCGACCTCTGCATTAATCTGCAACGGGGACAAGATTCTGTCCGTTTTTACTTTCACTTTCCTGACAGAGAATGTAAATAAAATAAAATAAAACACGTTTTTATTTTGGAATGAATTTATTTGAATGAACGTATTGGGCGGTATTTTTTTTTTATGATTGAAAGTTTACTGGTGGCCCGAAGGCCTTTCCAGTTTCACCAGGACAGGTGGGCGAGCAAAGGCTCAGCCAAGAGGGGTGGGATTTGCTAACAACTGCCCGAGCGCCTCCGAAGGAGACCTAACAACTCAAGAGCAATTGTTTCGCGAATGAATCTACTACCGGATCGGAATCGCGACCCGCTGAGAAGATCCGGCGAGAAACTCAGCGGGCTGATGCATGGGTTAGGTTGCACGTCGACCTCTTTGTCGAGTTCGACGAGTACGGTTACCGGGGTCCCTAAGCCTGCCCCTAGTATTAGAGCTGAAGGCATCTAATGCAAAGGTTATTGGATCTGATGGATCCGTAAGGACGTGTCTAGGGCGTCGACGGTGACTGGCTCCTGCATGATCAGGATTCGGGGAGTAGTCAGCGGCGGCAACGATAAGGCGATTATCATGACGCATAGCCTTATCGAAGTATCGTTCCGACGCTGACTTCATGTATTTCCGAATTGATTCGAGGCCCAGGTCGTCGTGTAGGTCAACGTTCCTCACGAACCACGGAGCCCCGACAGCTAACCTGCAAAAGCGGGATTGTAGGGATTGGAGGGTGTCTATGTGTGTGCGGGCCGCGTGAGCGAACACCACACTCGCGTAAGTCATGACGGGCCTTATGCAAGTTTTGTAAAGTGTCACCTTGTTCCGAAGGGACATTTTACTCCGCTTACAGATCATGGGGTAGAGTCTACCGAGAATAAACGCGGCACGGTCACGGACTGATTTTATATGCGGGCGGAATGTCATCGATGCATCCAGGGTAACGCCCAGGTACTTGACCTTCCTGGCCCAGGGTATGGGTTGTCTAAAGAGAGTAATCGGGGGTGTGAGATTCCTCCTCCTAATCCGGGAGGAAATCCGTGTGGAGCTTCCCCTCTGAAATAGCACCGCAGTACTTTTCGCTGGGTTGATGTCTATGCGCCATTTTCGGAACCACTGTCCTAGGGCTAGGGCTGCGCTCTGAAGCTTCTTCGCGATTAGGGACTTATTTCTACTAGAATAGTAAACAGTCGTGTCGTCGGCGAATAAAGCTAAATGGGTCGGCGGCGACCGGGGAATATCGTTGACGAATAAGCTAAATAGGAGGGGTGAGAGGACAGAGCCTTGCGGGACTCCAGCTGTGAGAGGTCGTGGGGAGGAGCGGGTTCCCTCGACTCGATATCGAAAAGAGCGGTTCGACAAGAAGTCCCGTATGATGAGCACGAGACTATCCGGCACGCCCATGTTGAATAGTTTGAAAATCAAACCATTGTGCCAGACTTTGTCGAACGCTTTTGCGACGTCGAAGAAGAGAGCTCCCGTGTATAACGGTTTTGGTCGATTAAGCCCCACAAGAATGTGCTCCGTGAGGCGGTGCACCTGTTGAACGCATGAGTGATTTGTACGGAATCCGAATTGTTCATCGATAAGAATGCCCTTGGATGAGACGAAGTCTCTGAGGCGTTTGTAGAGCAGACGCTCATACAGTTTGCCTAGAGACATGAGGAGGCTAATCGGGCGGTAGCTCGTCGGATGATTTTTTGGTTTACCGGGTTTATGTATGCCGATAACGTCCGCTTCTTTCCACACCGCGGGAAAGATACAGTTCGCCATAGCGGCATTGAAAATAGATGCCAACATCACGATGAGTTGGACGGGTAGAAGTTTAATAACGCGGTTGGATATACCGTCGGAACCGGGAGCCTTGCGAGGACGTAGGTCTTTGATCAAGTCTTTAACTTCCATCGGGGTGACGGGTGGTAACGCATCAGAGGGTGGCAAGGAGGCTCTGCGTTCTACCTCACTGTCTACTAATTCTACATGAACAGGGTCCACGGATTGAGTGCTGGGCGTGCACTGGGTTTGCAATGTATCGGCCAGCAGCTCTGCTTTTTCGTCATCATCGAACGCCGCGAGTCGGCCTGAGGGGCCTACGAGGGGGGGCATAGTTACTACCGTATCCGATTTGAGAGTACGAGCTAAGCGGTAGTAAGACCTTTGGGAGGGCGCGAGTCCTTCTAAGAAATCAGACCATCTGGCATCTCGGACTTCGGCGATGCGAGACTTTACGTCGCGTTGTAGGGCACGCATTCGAATACGATTTTCCGCGGTAGGATACCTGTCGTAGGCGCGTATCGAGGCGTTCTTAGCTCTAAGGAGTTCCCTAATATCGTCGGACAATTTGAAGCGGTGAAGGAAGTCCTCCGCTACAACTTGTTTCGATGACCTATCTAATGTCGAGGTGATGTGTGACGTTAAGATGTCTATGGCTTCAGCGGTATCCTGAGGAGACGGGATAGAGTCCGGGTTAAACGGGAGCGATGGTGGATCAGATTCAGCCAGGCTGATGCCCAGCGTGTGCCAATCCACCACAGTCCTCGTGACGGGAACGGAATCGGGAGCGCGACCGAGCTTCATAACGACGGGACGGTGGTCTGAATCTAACTCTGAAACTACTTCGATCGAGTGTAAGCGCAGAGTTACGTTTTTTAATAACGCTATGTCGAGTATATCCGGGCGATGCGCGATATTTAGCGGGTAGTGAGTCGGGGTTAGCGGAGCGACGATATCGAAGGCGAGATCATCGACTAACGCGTCAAGCCGCCTGCCATTCGGGGTTGTGGTGTGTGAGTTCCACCTGATGTGTTTACAATTTAGGTCGCCCGCCAGAATGACAGAGCTCCCCATACCGAGCAGCGCCTCGATATCACTGCTTAGAACGCTCTTATCCGGTGGAAGATAAACGGACGCGATAACGATCGGCGCGTGTCCCGTCAGTGAGATTCGGCACACTGATGCTTCGATATTAGCGAGCGCGGGAGGATCGAGCGGGACGCAATGCAGGGCTCTTCTATAGTAAATGACGGTACCACCACCACGGGCAGAGAGCCTGTCGTTCCTGACCATGTTATAGTTCGCGATTTTAGGGTCACGGCGCGCGGGCTTAAGTAGGGTCTCCTGCACTAAAAAGATATCGTCGCGGGGGCGGGACGAATCGCGGAGGAGGGAGTTGTAACCGTGTTCGTGTACGGCAGCGGTTTCGCCCAGGCCGAGACACTGGGCACCGCCGCCGGAACGAACGCTGGCTTAGCCTGCGACGCAGAGGGTGCCGAGGCTTTGATGTCTGGGCCGGAAGCTCGGAGGCGGTTTTGGCGGGCGACGCGGCGATTTATTTTAGGGGCTCGGGGGCAACCACGGTAATTCGCGGGGTGACCCTGTGTTCGACACAGGACGCAGCTAGGCGGTTCCGTCGCGGTTTTTTGGTCGCGAGCGCAGAGGGCCGTGGCGTGATCGCCCAAACACTTAACACATCGGGGGCGCGCGTGACAGTTACGGGAAGAGTGCCCGTACAATTGACAGTTATGGCACTGGCTAGGAGTGCCTTTTTTATGGGGGGCTTCGACAGCGATACCAGAGAGCCTACAGACGGTCTGTGTGTTAAAGATTTTCTTACCCTCGGGGGTAGGCTGGAGAGCGACTAGAACCATATTATATGGCTCCCTACCGCGACCGGTGTGCATACGGTGCACAGAATTCACTGGTAGGCCTTGTTCTAACAGGTCGGCTTTTACGAGCTCTACATCTAACTCTTTAGGGATTCCGCGTATTACAACGCGGAGTTCGCGCTCCTCCTGGAGCGTATACGTATGGAAACTTATACGCTCCTTACGGAGGTAAGAAGAGAGGGCCCTATGGTCGTCGGGTGTTTGAACCTTAATTTGAATGCCGTTCGCGAGGTTACGGGCATTCGTGAAATTTATATTTTTGGCCTTAAGGGCCAGGCAAACTCGATCCCAAGCTGCCTTCTCCTGAAGGATAACCGGGGGAGGGGTCTGGGTTTTATTTTGTGCCACCGGACGCGGCGACGGAGTGGCACGGGCTGGGGGCGCAACGGGAGTCTGAGGGCGGGGGCGCGACGCGTTCACGGCTTTGCTAATTTTAGCGGCCGCGGGAGCTCGAGACTCCGCGGCACGCTTCTTACCCTTCTGTACCAGGGTGAATCCATCCGTCGATGAGGCGGGGGCGAGGTCGACCTCCATGTCCGAGTCAGAGTCGGAGCACGAGGAGGCGGGTGCAGGCGACCTACGAGCAAGTGTAGGTGTTTTAGAGGGCGCGACGGAGGCCGCGGATGATCGCTCAGCTGAAACGATGGTCACGGCGGACGACGCAGCAGCTTTTCTCGCCAGTATAGGCGACACGGGAGCGGCAGGCACGACAGAGGCTGCGGTGCTCAATGCAGAAGCTCTGCACGCAGGTACAGGCGACGCAGGAGCAGCGAGCGCGGCGGAGTCCTCGAGAGGGCTCGCAGTGTGATTGGCCTTGAAGGCCAAAAACTCCGAGGCGAGCTGTGGGTGGCGAAGTCGGAGGAATTCCGCGAATACAGCGTCCATGATCGCTGAGTACCCAGGTGGGGCGGCCCCGGGTCTTGAAAACACTCGCCTTGCGGCGAGGCCCCAACTTCTCGGACCTGAGCGGTTCTATTGAACACAGGTGGCAATGCGGCGCGATTACTACAGGACAAAGAAAAAGCACAACAAAACAGAAATTACGAAAAGAAACAAAACAAATAAATACTTGCAGGAAACCACTTTGTCGGCAGATGTACCACGAACACAGAAACAACAAAAGGAAACAAAACAAATAAAAACTTCCAGAAAGAGCACTTAGTCGGCAGATGTACCACAAACACAGGCCGCGCGAACAAAAGCCGGGCGAACAAAGACCGGGCGATCGAGTGGACGATGAGCACGTCCGCACGTGACGGGTGCCTCTATCGGAATGATTGGGCGGTATGACAATGGATGTACTATATACATATATATCAGTCGACCTATGTGTACTTTTAACTCGATTTTATTAGCTATAATAATGATAATTGGAGACGAAAATGATAATGACCGATGATAATACTATAATTTTATTACTTTTCCCTAATATCCTGATTGGGATCAAAAATATTAAAATCATTTTTTTTTTTTTTATTGTTTTAATTTGTTTTGATATTTAAGTATGTTTAAGTTTGGTATATTTTTTTTGATTTTTAGAAATGTTTTTTGGGTTGTTAAACTATATTTACTTACTAAACTCTCGATCAGTAGAAGAACTTATCGGCTTTTAGGTAAATACAGTGATTAAAAGAATAACGGTCGATCATTTCATGAATACCGTCAACCTTGTAACATGAGACCGATAGCTCAACTGTATAGCGCTATAACCACCGCTCATTTGTAAAATAAACCTACATTAAAAACATGTGTTGAAAATTATTCCTTAAACCAGTTAAATAAAGCGTAAATTCATACAACGGATACAAGAAACGTTATGTGAACTTGAACCAATCTGCACTAGAAGGAAGTACTGTAAAAACGGAGACTTAGAACTCTGTCTCAAGATGGGCGGCGGCATTGACGTGGTCTATGGGCTCCGGTGACCATTTTACATCAGGTGGTCTGTGAGCTCATCCACACATCTTAGCAATACAGAAAACAATCTAGAACAAAGTACAAAATGAACTGCATGAGTAATTCGTAATGTAAGATAGATGGATACATGTATAATGTTATTGTTAACAAAAAATTTATTATAATTTTAAAACTGTTTTTTGCAAAATAATATGAGACTAAAGAAATCTGGCAGAAATACGATAGTCCCATCTAGTTTGCGTCTAATTGCGAAATAAAATTATCATTATGATATTTTTTCATGCTAAATTAATTCGAATTACCAAAAAAATTAAAAATAATGTAATATTTAACGTTAATCAAACCGAATTTTTATTGCCTTAGCAGACACAGGAGCATGCCATCCCCTGATCGACGCTGACTGCTATAGTATAATCTTTCCGAAGAGTGAAAGCATGCAACTGTTCTAGTATTTTGTTAAGAACTAGTGTAACCCGGTCACGCTTAGCTGTGATTTAGATAATGTATGAAAAAAAAAATCGATTTCTTACACTAAAGTGCTAAGTGCTTACTCTTAGTGCTCAAACACTACTTATTATTATACGTCGATGGTACTATGACAGAAACTGTCCTTGGAGTGCCAGTTTTATTTTCTCCTATCTAATCGTTGGTAGTTAAAGCAGCTACCCCAACCACGTGCGAGCGCGTTGGTGAGCTCGGGATCAACCTGAGATTATTTTCTAACAATTGCCCTAGCAAGAGCAGTGTGTTTCGATGAATCTACCACCGGATAGGAATCGCGACTCATTGAAGAGATCCGCCGAAAATATCACTGGATTTTGTTTTTGTTGAATGCATACGACGAGTTCGACAAGAACGGTGATTGGTGCTTGGAGTATCTAAAGGCATCGAGAGTGAATCAGGAGGATTGGATACGGATCCGGAGACGTCTAGGGCGACGGCGGCTCTGCGTTGCCCCACCACTTGGATTGGATATGTAGTTAGACAGCAGCTTTAACAGGGTTATCGTTTCGCGCCGCTTTTCCGAAGAACAGTACCAGCGCCAACTGTACCAAAATTGAATTAAAATTACTGTTAGCATTTAAACTCACGTAGTTGATTATTATAACAAAGGTTTTTTAAATACGAAAAGTATTATAGTAAAACAACGAAAAGCCGAGAGCGAAGCGTAAAAAGCTTTAATTTTCTGTCTACGACTCATGAAAATAAGAACAAAAAAGCTTAATAAGATTAATCACAATTGAATAGTTTAGAAATGCATAGACCAAAAGCAAACAAACTTTGATTTTCAACTATCTAGATCGCGTTTTATTTTCTAAATTACCATTTACTCTCTCTGCATTGCTGCCACGCTGGTGGTATTTTAAATATGTACTTTATATCACATCTGAGTTACCTTTTAAGCTTATAAAATCCAACAAGAGCCCCATAGGAGCTTTCCAAAGAAATATACTTACAAACATTAATTTTAAACAAACAGACAAACATTAAACTTTAATCTCCCCCTTGGCCTTTGACAATCTGAAGAACATAGCACCACTAATTGTTGTTGAGAACTTAAAGTTTGAATATTAGATGCAAAAAAGGAATTTACATTAATTTTATACTTAAACCCGTATTAAGGTAAACACATTACACGTGTAACGATATCGTCACGTTGCTCAGATTATGAGAGAAATTTCCTATCGCAAATTGAATTTTCCAGAAATATCCTAACGTCATTCACTTACGAAGTTAGTTTCAGAGATACGTAATAAAAAATCGGTCGTTTACCGCGCTTTTCATTTTCAGAAAACGGTTGATGTTGTGCCATTCGTATGTTTTTCGTTTTCTCATGCAAAAATAAAGGAACTGATCAGTATGAATTTAGAAAAGAATTTATTTCTTTATTTATTTAACTTCATGCACAGAAGTATAATGGCGGACTTAATTGCCTGAGGCATTCTCTACCAGTCAACCAAGGGTGGTGTAGAGAATCCTGTGGTAGGTGCATACCTTAATGTGATACTTCATCCATATACAAACGAATTTATGTATTGTATTACGAATCTTTTTTTATGGCTCGGTAACTGAAAGGAGATGATAATCATTACCCCAATATAGCGTAACGCATGAATATTTCGAAACCATAAATTGAATGCAGCTCGACTTATTACATAATTATATACATTCAAATATAACTGAATAATATTAAGTCTGTGTCTTCTTGATATTGCTGCAACAAAGATAGGTAGCAGAATTATTTTGTGAATGGAACTCGTAACGGGAACGAGTTCATTAAACAGATCAGTTTGGTAAATGGTAGCTCTTGGTTACAGAGCAGATTATTCACGAATAATCTGTTAAGCGACGTCCACCCACCCTCCGGCCCACTAAAGTCCATTCTTCAAATTGGAACGTTTGGTTGCTCTCTGCGACAGAAACTTTCCTTTCTAAGATATTAAATGGAGCAAAAACCTCAAAGGTTTCCTTTACGAACCGAATATTTATTTTTTTATAACAAACAAAACAACGAACCTTCTTGTTTTGAATATATTGAATTAACAGACCGTGAACATGAAGTTAAAAGTGTGTAAGTACGAAAAATTCCGCGAGTTCGGCTGCGCTAAAAATCACGTTTCGTTATCTATACTAATATTATAAGGAGGAAAGATTTGTTTGTTTGTTTGTATTGAATAGGCTCCGAAACTACTGAACCGATTTGAAAAATTCTTTCACTGTTTGGAAACTACACTATTCCCGAGTGACATAGGCTATAATCTTTTTTGAAAAAAATTAGGGATCGTTACTAAAACTCCAATAATGTAACCCAAGGTGTGAAAAAATTACCTAAAAATATATTCTTTACATCGCGTGCCCTGCGAAAACTACTGATGATAGAATAAAATAATGTACTACGACTTTGTAGAACACATTATTATTTACAAAAAGTGTCGCGACAGCATATGTCTAACTATTATAGTTATGCCGCAATAAGTGTTTTTTTATTTTAAAATATAAAACACCGTCAAATATTGTTGAAATTTTTGTTAAAGACCCGAGCGGAGCCGGAGCGGGCCGCTAGTATACATATAACCTTGTTATTAAACACATTGTATTACGTTAAAAAGTTACATCACATTTAGAATCATAATAATACAATGTGCGATTCCATTTCGAGCGAATAACCTTAGACACAATCGAATTAAACGCTGTTCGTTGGAATAGGTACAAGTTAACATAACATCTTATCTTTGAAATAAATTACTATCATATTAAAAAAATACATAGTTATACAATTAGCGTGTTTTTTTATTTATTTTTTTGTACAAAAGAATAAAAATAAAACACCTAATTAGCATAAGCGTATATAATAAAATTCACTTTTCAAGACGTTTTGAAATTGTTTGCACATCGATGTTCGGCTAGGCATTATTTAAACACAGTGCGTTAGTGCTGATTGTGATTCAGAATTATACATATCTATATATTAATACGTGAAGCAAACATTTTGTATCCCTTTTTACGAAAATTGCGCGGACGGAGGAGTATGAAATTTTCCACACTTATAGAGAATATAGAAAAGAAGTGCACAATGCTAACATTTTTTTTTAAATAATGCATAAAAGATACATTAAATCAATAAAGAAAACATTACACACACTACATACCATGTATTTGACGCACACACGCATGCATACTATTAATTGTCAAACTTTTGTTCTTGACGTCTGTGGTCAAATTGAAAATAGATTAAATATGTTTGTCTTTATTAATATTTTTTTATAGTGTTATAGCCTTGGCGAAATTTGTGATTATAGAAGTATAAAATACAATCATAATAGTGTACAAACTTATTATACAATTCCAATTAATTATAGTCGAATTTCGACTACTGCGGGACCTCTAGTTAGTTATTATTTTGTATTATTGATGTCTTAACATTAACGTTAATGCATCATCAAAAACTTGTACTTCTTGTAAAGATCAATCTTCTTTTTTATTGCTTAGATGGGCGGACGAGCTCACAGGCCACCTAGTGTTAAGTGGTTACTGGAGCCCATAGACATCTACAACGTAAATGCGCCACCCACCTCGAGATATAAGTTCTAAGGTCTCAGTATAGTTACAACGGCTGCCCCACCCTTGAAACCGAAACGCAGTACTGCTTCACGGCAGAAATAGGCGGGGCGGTCGTACCTACCCGTGCGGACTCACAAGAGGTCCTACCACCAGTAATTGCGCAAATTATAATTTTGCGGGTTTGATTTTTATAACACGATGTTATTCCTTCACCGTGGAAGTCAATCGTGAACATTAGTTATTATTTACTCCCATGCTGTGCTCTAAACGTCCAAATGAACTACGAGAAATGGAATATAAATTCCGAATCTAGCCCACTAAAAGATCGACTGTGTGCTGAGCTAACGTAGCACCGACATATCTCTTTCCTTTGACGTCGTAAAAGACAATTAAGGGATTCACTCGAAAACGAGTAGAGTTCTCTGAGTATTAAAAAAGTAGGTACGACCACCCTACCTATACCTGCCGCATAGTAGTCATGTGTTCCGATTTGAAGTGTGAAACAGCTGTCATACTATAGGTACAATTGGCGCGATTCCCGTTGTTTAGCCCATAATCGTGGCTCTATAGTTGCTTGAAACTGTACAATATTATTACAATATTGTTATAATATTGTAACAATGTGGTAAAGTTATGGTAGTAAAGTTAAATACACTTCAGAGAGCTTACTTTAGACAGAAAGCTTCAGAGGGCTTATCTACTGAAATAAAAAAGAACATTGCATTTTTATATATTTTGGCAGTCCCTTAATACTAGGAGGGCTGTGAGCTCAGCTACTTCATTTTAAAGTTTTTTTTTTTTCAAAGAATAAACATAATTGTCAAAATCAGTTTGTTTTTGGTAAATATTAAGCATTTAAAATAATATAAAACAATTATAGCCACAAACTTAACAAAGCAATAAAACTTATGTAGCAATTTTTTTATTTGTTAAAAAACCAAAACAACACTTCAAAGAACATAATTTATTATAGAGATAAAAGCGTGTACTAAATTTATATCTGAATAAAGCTTAATCAACCGCATTGCCGTATGTGGCATTCTTTTGACATAGTCACATATTTCTCACGGTTTTCTATTTTCGCATACCACTCTGATGATTTTTCTGTTCTTAATCATCTTTCTTAACCTCAAAACCATATACATCGCGTCGGTTGATTTTGAATTTGTATTCCATAGGGTACAAAACAAAGTTTTTTTTTATAATTTAAATTTCTTAGTATGGTTCAATACTATATTTCTGTTATTTTTCACTTCTCCTATAATAATATTCTTTTGTCGATCTGTCTTTCGTTAGCTAGAAGAATAATACTCTTTACCGAGCTAAGCTCACCTTTGCATATGCTATTTTAAAAAAAGGGTCTTTTTCTTACTGTATTTTCTATTTATTATATTATTTACGAAAAACCTTAATCACCTTCCTTTATAATAATCATAAATTATTATTATTATTACATTCTTTGTGAGAAAATTCTTAATTTAAGATCAAAGAACTAAAACAAATTTGATTCGTTTCAGATCGTCCCATTCACGATTAATAAGGCTATGCGGAATGTTGAGATTAAATTTTTCTCGCTTTGATGTCGGCGTTGAAAAAAAATCGAACGTTTTTGTCCTAAAACAATGTCAATAACAAATTAAATTTTTTGAATCGTAATAAATATAAGATAACTTCAAAAGCTCAAAAAAATATAAAATATTCCTAAAAGGGAACTTTTGGCAAGTACCATAAATTCAATTTAAGAAGAATTGTTGTTAAAATTTGAGGTTCATTAATATTTAATTGCTCAAAGCCGCAAATTAATGGATTTGTTTTAAACAAGTATGTAATATCCGTTAAGGAAATGTACATATTATTTTCCTTTCCCGTTTCATTCCGTGATTTATACAAAGTCCATTAATCGTCGGATACGTCTTAATAATAGATTCTTCAAGGTCGGCCTATCGACATAATGCAGTTTAAATGTCCGAGTCAATGGCAAAATTATCGCTACTAGAGGTCCAGCAGTAGTCGAAATTCGACTATAAATAATTGGAATTGTAAGCTTGTACACTATTATGATTGTATTTTATACTTCTATAATCACAAATTTCGCCAAGACTACTATATCAAAAAATATATTAATAAAAACAAACAATATTTAATCTACTCTCAATTTGACCACAGACGTCAAGAACAAAAGTTTGACAATAAATAGTATGCATGCGTGTGTGCGTCAAATACATGGTATGTAGTGTGTGTAATGTTTTCTTTATTGATTTAATGTAACTTTTATGCATTATTTTAAAAAAATATTAGCATTTTGCACTTCTTTTCTATATTCTCTATAAGTGTGGAAAATTTCATACTCCTCCGTCAGCCTCCAATTTTCGTAAAAAGGGATACAAAGTTTTTGCTTCACGTATTAATATATAGATTGTTTCTTATGATCAACTTAAATATTGAATTATATCTTTTTACATACATGATTTATTGGAATGAGCAAAATTTTGGAATGTTGTTCATTAAGCTACAACTAAAAACATTATCTCTCAGAAATTCACTTCGGAAACATTCATGCTTATTACACACCTACCACCTTATGAAAAATGACAGCCGAACAGAAGGCCTGTACCGCCAAGGAGTCAAGAAGGATGTAGTATATCGTTCATGTAACACTGACGAACCTATTAATACATGGTTTTTAGAAATGTGATTAATAACATGAAACACACAAATAATTATTAAGTGGACAGCACGTTTGTGGGTCCATTGAAGCAATTAGAAAGAGAAATTGAGTAATGAGGCGTTATAATTTACGACATAAAGGACCAACTATGGCAATGGAGTTTTTTTTTATTGCTTAGATGGGTGGACGAGCTCACAGCTCACCTGGTGTTAAGTTAAGTGGTTACTAGAGCCCATAGACATCCACAACGTAGATGCGTCACCCACATTGAGATATAAGTTCTAAGGTCTCAAGTATAGTTACAGCGGCTGCCCCACCCTTCAAACCGAAACGCATTACTTCTTCACGGCAGAAATAGTTAGGGTGGTGGTACCTGCCCGCGCGAACTCACAAGAGGTCCTACCACCAGTAACTAAGTTGCAATACGTTTAAAATTTTCCCAAGTCGATACAAATCAGTAGTGGTAATGACGAAAGTTTCGTAAATAGCGTTTCTTAAAAGTTCCGATGTTACACAATGAGCTGCCAGAATTTCGATGAGCCGACTTATTGATTTTTTGTTCGTTCGAATTTGCGACGTCATCCATTTAAAATTAAGTCGATAATAGATATATTCAGTTATTGAGGTCATCCGATGGACGTATTCATTCCATCTGCAAATTAATGGAAATGGACTCTGCATTTGTGTAATTGCACGATAAGTAAGTAGTACTGCAAGCGGGAAACGCGAATTGTAATTATTGCCATTAATGAAATTATTAAATTTATTATTAGAAACAATTGGTTCGTACCATTGAAATATAACTTAAGAACGGTCTTATTGTATACAAGTAATTTTCAGAGTTCATTTTCAGCACACATCATCCAAATGATAAGTGTTTTAAACGAATTCAAAACGAGATTCTTAATTCGGACTTTACGTCTTTTTTATGGCAGCTAGATAATGATAACATTTTTATACGCTGATAAAGGTGTGTGAGTGTATACGTAGCCAAAGGCACTTAGCTCAGACATGAGTTTAAAATTTCTTTCTGTGAACTAAAAAGGCTGAAAGCGAAATGGGATTTAGAAGAATTTAAGGTGTAACGAAAAAAAGATACTTAAATAACTTTGGTTTTTAAAATCTAAAATTAAATAAAAATACATCGTATAATAAATACGCTTTCACTTGTCCATGATATATAAAATATGTACAAACAAAGGTCTTAGTCTATTCTCATAATAATATGATGCCGGCAGCAAATGATGAATACGATAATTCAGCATAAAAAAATATCGCCCGCGTACCTTCAAACATCAAAAAGGAAGCTCGCTTTTATTTAATACGTCCTCCAAATCTTGAAACGAGACTTGGAAGGAAGCAGTTTTTCTTTGAAGCGTAAATTATTTCAAGTGTGTCAAATTTGAACGATGATTACAACTCATCTTGACTCTTTAAATAAGTGATTGGCTATTTTAAATTCAGTCAGAAACAATTGAAATTAGTGTTTGCATAATTGATTGATTGTGCATACCTATAGATTTTTGCTTATACCTTAGTTGGGTGAACAACCACCGGCCCCACCTTGTATAAAATCATCTCCGAACCTCACAGCCATCATAACGTCAATTTCACCTCTCACCTTAGACATAAAGTCAGAGTCCCAATGGTATTGTGTAATGGCTGTCCGCGTACAGTCCGCTCTGCAAACCGTAAAGTAGGACTACTTTGCAGAAAAAAAATTCATTTTTTTGTTTTAATTTTGTTTATTGCTATATTTTAGTCAACATTGACACATAAAATATAATAGATAAGATCAATATAGTAGTATTTTTATCTACAATTTTAATATTAAACGATTTTCTTGTAATTGTAAGAATGTCATCTTTATTTACTATTCACGGAAGCCATAAAAATGCCAGTTGCTGATGCAGTTGTGATGTTGTCTTTTTTTTTGTTCGTAATATCATAAAAATTCGGGTATCATTTTATTGTTTAATTTGATTTCAAGAAACCTTTTGATACTCGTAACAAAACGTCAGCGATAATAAATATAGTCTACAAAAAAAGTTTGAAAGACAGCCCCATTTATTTACAGCTTAGAATGGAGGTCCGTATACCTGCTCAGTGCTTACACAAAACGGACAATGACAATATGAATGAGGACGAACTTCGAACGTTACATAACCACATTGTGTGTTGTAGATTTTACGTAAACTTAACATCAAAAATTGATTAAATAAACCTTAGAATTCAGACAAGAAAATGCTTGTGACACAGCATTTTTTTTATAAAATCAACATTCTGTAAGCAAATAAAGCTTTGATATAAAAGCAATAATGGAACATACTCAAATGATATCGTAATTTCAGTGGAACGAAAATACCCATTTTAAGTAATATCCAACATTCGGCGGCGTTTTCATTTTCAGTTTATATTACTTTCTAAATAATAAACGAGCCGGCAGACGCCCTTGTGCCGAACCAGCTCATGTAAATTACATATTAATGTGTACTTAGTAAGCTTGATTGAATTTCAAGGTTCACATGTGAACTCTTGAATTTTTTTTTATTGCTTAGTTGGGGGACGAGCTCATAGACCACCTGGTGTTAAGTGGTTACTGGAGCCCATAGACATCTACGGCGTAAATGCGCCACCCACCTTGAGATATCAGTTCTAAAGTCTCAGTATAGTTACAACGGCTGCCCCACCCTTCAAACCGAAACGCATTGCTGCTTCACGGCAGAAATAGGCAGGCAGGGTGGTGGTACTTACCCGCGCGGTCTCACAAGAGGTCCTGCCACCAGTAGGACGCCTACTTTTCTTAACACCGAACTGTGTTTGAGATGCTTAAAAGAAATTAAAAAAATCAAAAAGGTTTTTATTCTTTATTTAGTATAAACGTAACGTCAATTACCTACGGGCTATTAAGTGATAATCGGTGTCTACGAACACCGCAACTGAATACCGACATCCATCTTGAAACATGTAATCGGAATCTCAAACGCATTGCATAACCGCTGTCCCGTCTTCAAACAGGAACGAATAAGTGCTTTGCGGGAAAAATAGGCAATATAGTGGTGCGTACTCGTGCATCTAATTGGTTTCTCCGTAAGTCAAGCGAACATTATTTATTTCGTCCTTTATTGCTTTCATTTTGCTGGTGAACTTTGGCCTTTGATTTAGCATATATTATGCAAGCAATCTCAACCAATCGCCGTCCACCCAACTTGGTGAAGGGTTAATGAAATATGCATGAAACATCGTTTATTTACGTGTAATATTCATGTTAAATATTGATTTTTTTCATTTGAGTGCCTTAGTTTTTGTATAGATTAATTTACAACGAAAACTACTGAATGGCGAAATGCAACATGATAGACCAAGAAATAAATTATCTGAAAAGATTTCTTTTCGTCTAGAAAAATTCAGAATTCAAATCTGGCGTTAGATTATTTATTATTTTTCTCTTTTCTTCTTATTTAATTTTCTCTCTTGAAGACTGTATAGCGGTGAAAGAATAGCTGAAAGGGCCGCTAAGAAACTTCTTGATTCAATTTAAAAGTATGTAACAGAACTTAGGTACATTCTTACATTCCTTTCAACAAAAATCGATAGCAGCTTTTTTTAAATTGTACTCTATGTTGTGATGGCATTGATATCAATATTGTACATTCAGATATAAGTATAAGTTAATGAATGCGATCATCTTCTATCTTCTATATATATAAAAAACGGCTGGACTGATTCGACTAATTTTGGTCTTGAATTGTTTGTGGACTTCCAGAGAAGGTTTAAAAGGTAGATAAATACGAAAAGGCTCGGAATTAAATAAAAATAACAATTTTGTTTTTCCTTTGATCTGTTCTCCGTCGGATGGATTCCTTTTGTTTATTTTATACAAAAGTTTAGGTGTTTTATTTATTATCGATTGAGGCACTACGAAGTCTGCCGGGTCAGCTAGTTAGAAATAAAAATTTACATACAGGTAAATCGGATACATTTTTTTGTACTGGTGTGGAAATTACGCCACAAGCAAAAGAAATAAGAAACACATTGTATACCAGACATACATAAGTGAAAACGAGTATGTTACATATTTTGAAAGCTTAAAAATTAAAAACGTATATAACTAAGCAAAGCAATTTGAGTTAATGAATGTTAGCGTTTCTTATTAATTAAATTAATTGGATCGTGTTTGATCTATGACGAGAAGCGTGAGTGTGTCAGGAGTCGCAGTCAATTAGGTAATTAATTAATGTTGTGACGATGATACGGCTGGAGATGGAAGAATGGCCAATTAATTAAAAAGAGTATTTTTATATCACTCTCCCAATTTGTACAGTGCCGGATTTGTGTGTTAGAAATAAAAATAACTGTTTTGTTCGTATAAATAGTTCATGTGTCTCGATTGGTGTGTGTTCACACTTGTGATACGTACGGCAACAGATACGCTGCTAATATTATCTATTTTTACTTGAGATTATG
Source organism: Bombyx mori (assembly GCF_030269925.1). Classification (NCBI taxonomy): domain Eukaryota; kingdom Metazoa; phylum Arthropoda; class Insecta; order Lepidoptera; family Bombycidae; genus Bombyx; species Bombyx mori. The sequence goes on along the minus strand of NC_085116.1, from coordinate 6,850,876 downwards.
CAATTTATTTTGTGATCTTATGCAAATTGAATTAACATATTTAGTCTGAACAAATGAATAAATTTTATGTTTAAAATAAAACCGGTTTGATTTATTTTATAAAACTTTTGGCCAATGGGTATGTATGTTTGTTTGTTTTAAGTTTATTTTATACAACAGTTTATGTCTTTTATTTATCGATTGAGGCACTACGAAGTCTGCCGGGTCAGCTAGTTATATGATAATAATAATTGTTTATTTCTTCTATTAGCAAGTGCACGTAATAACAATTCAAACAAACATCTTTTGAGGTTTATAAAATTGATCTGCGCCTTTTTATTGATATTTCGCTATATCACACAGCCCACAAATGGATTAAGTTAAGCACGGGAAGTTGTAATTATTTCTAAGTATACTCGATAATTGCATTTATGTACCGATTAGATTATTACTGTGTAAATTAAGCAATCAATAGGAAATGCATTTAATGCACTAAAATTGAGAATCAGTTTTATCTACATATCTTTTCTGTTTATTTAGTTAGGGTTCAGCTACCACCAGTAGGTGGGTAGTACCTCTTGTGGTAGTAAGACCTCTTGTGAATCCGCATGGGTAAGTACCACCACCTATTTCTGCCGTGAAGCAGTAATGCGTTTCGGCTTGAAAGGTGGGGCAGCCGTTGTAACTATACTGAGACCTTAGAACTTATCTGAAGGTGGGTGGCGCATTTACGTTGTAGCTGTCTATGGGCTCCAGTAACCACTCAACACCAGGTGGGCTGTGCGCTCGTCAACCCATCTAAGCAATAAAGCAAAAAAAGGTAAGTTTCGTCTTTTTATTTACTCGTAGCGTATTCTTATTTCATCCTAGTCATAGAAAATGTAGATATTCCCCTGTTGGGAAACAAAATAAATCGTATTATATTATATTTAATTTCATATTAGATTTCAAACAAAAAATCTCAAATTCTTTATAGGTGATGGAATTTGTGGTCAATCCACGAAGTCCAGAGATTATAGACATAAGAAAGAATTCAAAAAACCCCTTCATAAGAAAGTTAAAACAATGTAATCATGAGTTAAAATAATGAATTTTAAGAAGTTAGCATATTAGGTGATAAACGGAAATGTTTTTTTCTGAATCAAACCTTATCAGTAGTTACCTAATTAAAATCTAAATTTAAGGACGGATTCCCATTATAAAAATAAAAACCTCTCAAATAAAAATAAGTCGGCTTAGAAAAAAAGACTGCCCTTCATGTAATGTTTGTCGCGGTGAATACGGATTATCACAAAAAGAGCATTAGCCTGTCGCAAATGACAAGTCGACAAAAAATGTACGAAAGACCGTATTTACTGTTATTTTTTGTTCTGAATATGAGAAATTACGGCTAATCGGTCAATTAGTTTTGGTTTTTCCTTCTTAACTCTGAAATGATTGGAATGTTTTTATCAAAATCTTATTTTATATACATATTTTTAACCGCAAATGAGAACGGAAGACTTTAAATTAAAAAGAAATTTAATTAGTTTCACACATACACACCCACACACACAAACACCCATATACACATATGCCGCAGAACCTAGAGCAGATGTGTTCTTAAATTGAGACCGTTCACCTGCAAACAAAGCACAGGGCGATCCCCCGCCAGCTGGAGACATGACTTGCGAAGAATGGCCGGCAACAAATGAATTAAGAGAACCGGAGACCAGGCTCAGTGGCACAGAGGCCTATGTCCAGCAGTGCATGGTTGTGAAGAGAGATGACAGGGAACCGGTAACCACTTAACAAGAGGTGGCCGTCAGCTCATTCATCCAAGCAACAAAGAAATAAAAAATACGCACAAAGGTATCTCCAAAATGATATAATGATCTTATAATTATAATATATAAAAGTCACCGTCGACGCCTTAGACACGTCCTTACGGATCCCTCAGATCCAATAACCTTTGCCTTAAACGATTACCGGAGCCCATAGACATGAACAACTTAAATGTCGCCACTCATCTTGAAACATGAATTCTAAGTCTCTAATTTGATACCATCATCTCGTTTTTATCAACGCACCGCCCGCCACCGGAGTAGAGTTCATCCATACTTACTTTGAGCCACTGCGTTCATCCACAGTGCGTTTCCGGCTTGGCTCTGCTCTGGCATTGTTGAAGTCCATGGGCGACGGTAGCCGCTTACCATCGGGTGGGCCGTATGCTCATCTGCCTACAAGGGCAATAAAAAAAATCTCAGTTTCATAATACAACGGTTGCTCTACAAACCAGAACGAATTACTTCTTCGGGGCAGACACAGACAGACTAGCGCTACCACACCCATGCGGGCTCACAAGATATACGACCACCAGTAAAACATAATAATATTGTAAATAAATCGTAAATAATAATATGCATACTGCTATATTCGCAAAATAAAACATGTACTTGTATTGTAAAATTCAAATCTAACACAAACATAATATTATTTCAATACGTACCAGCTGTGCAGACGATTTCGCAAGAAATCTACGCATTCCATTAGCTATACATTAGTATTTCTTTTATTTTTAAACCAATTTAATTTGAGTAGCACTAAGTAACGAATCTGAGTAATAGTAAAGAAGTTTGAGTGATAGTAGAGAATTTTTGTGTTCGACCAATTTGTATTCGCAACCGGTCTTTTTGGGCACACCTACTTTTCTAAGTACTAATTCTACCAAGATCCACTTGTACCAAATATGTCAAGGTCGCTCCTTCAAAGAAACTTAATCCTCGGAATTCATAACGTTTTCTTTATAGGTATAATTTATTCAAACAGACACAAATAAAAAAGAAGCTTATTTTTAAATACACAAACACTTATGATGTAATTTTTAGTTTTTGTTAAATGGATCTGAACAGCTTACAAGATCTTAAATAGTCAATGGTGCCCATAGACATTCCAGCGTGAATGGGGTTGGTCACAAATTGCAGACTATAGATAGTCTGGGAATTCTAGATGAGTACCCTAACTCAGCATTGGGCGATAATTGGCTTAATAAGACTTTGAGATTCCTCAAACTTCGCTGATCCCTGTAGCTATCAAAGTAAATTTAATTAGTTCCGTAACACCATACAGATAATTTCGGTAAAACTTATTCAATCGAGTCAAACAATAAAGTGGACTAATGCAATTATGCTGCCCCTTAATCCGTTCGGCCTCAACTGTCAAATTAATTTTGCGCCCGTCCAACAGGAAACGCTAACTTCATTTAACCACTCAAAGTTTTAAAATTCAATCACATATTTAGAATTTGGAAGCTAATTCGATTGTTAAGGTATTAGTGACTGCTGTAAATTAGAAATAATTTATTTTACATATTCTTTTTAATAGTATATATAGTATTATAAGCACGCACGAGTTCTATATAAACCCCTATCCTAGTTATAGATGTTGTGACTTAAGCATGTTACTGGTGGTAGGACCTCTTGTGAGTCCGCACGGGTAGGTACCACCACCCCGCCTATTTCTGCCGTGAAGCAGTAATGCGTTTCGGTTTGAAGGGTGGGGCAGCCGTTATAGCTATACTGAGACCTTAGAACTAATATCTCAAGGTGGGTGGCGACATTTACGTTGTAGATGTCTATGGGCTCCAGTAACCACTTAACAGCAGGTGAGCTCGGCAGCAACCTAAGCAATAAAAAAAAAATGTGTTCCATTTTTAAGGTAAATAGTTGTTACTAATCTGCATTTGAGACTTCGACATAAGAATATGTCGTAGTAACCTTAAGTAGCGCGGTAGTGCTTAGCGTATACTAGTAGGCTCCTGTAATAGCTTTTTAGTAGGCAGCGGCTTGGCTCTGCCCATGGCATTGCTGAAGTCCATGGGCGACGGTAACCACTCACCATTAGGTGGGCCGTATGCTCGTCTGCCTACAAGGGCAATAAAATAAAAACCTTAAAACTGGATGAGCTGTGTCTCATCTGGCAACTTACCCATAGAAAAACAAAAACTTGACCCAAATATGGAATAATTCGACTTTAACATTTTAAACACTGTCCTATATTCAGCGTTTAGCGTATACTCCTAGGCTCCTGTAATTGCTTCAAGCTGGATGAGTTGTGTCTCATCTGGCAACTTATCCATAGAAAAACAAAAGCTTGACCCAAATATGGAATAATTCGACTTTAACATTTTAAGCACTGTCGTATATTCAGAAATTGGAAATAGAGTTTTGCTCGATAGCAACCCGTTTTAGAGTCTGAATAAGCGCCTATTCAATTTTCATTATATCTTCGATACATTAGTCGTGTATATTTGCGGGGAGGGAAATCGGAATGTAAATTACTACGCCCTCCCTTAAATCTTCTGATTAAGTTCGTAGCGGGATCCTCGACGAATAACTTTCCCTCGGCTTGCTTGAACCTGATAGAGGATTTTCGTGTGGTCGCCGCTCTGGGTTTTCGCCACACAGGAGTTGCAGCATTGAGACTGAGTGACGAGCAAGTTTGCTATGTAAAAATGCTACTAATATTCATACTGCTAGTTTCTAAATATTTTCAATATTAGTACATATTGTATAATTACATTTGCGTCTATGAATGTGCTTTTATAAGCGTTCTTACAATATTTTTATTTTATTTTAAAGTTTGAATATTTTTTATTAAATCAGTGATTTAAAAAGAGAATAGATTGTACTTTGTTTTTTTTTATTATTAAATTTAAGTTTACTGCAACATAAATGTCATCGTAACATAGATAAATCTTTAAATGGCGAAGCATATTGGATTTACCACCAATTTCAAAAAGCCATATTATATATAAAAAACCTCAGCAGACTTGTTTTTTTTCTTATTCATTTTATAATTTAATTAATTTTAATTTTATAAATTAAAAAAACAAATGATTAAGAAAATTCGTCCTATCACTACTACTGAAATTTTGTGTTCTTTACAATTATTGAATTCAATATTATAAAGTTACAATGGCGTGAAGTAAACGAAGTAAAACTGCATTAAATTAATTTGCTTGTACAATGTAAGTAAATGAAGATTGACATTTCAAACTCTCTACTATTCAAACAAAGCTTTTGGTTTTGAACAAGAATTTTTCATTATTTTTTTAAAAAATTTCATTTTTAATTAATTTCATTAATTCCGGTAATCGAATTGATTTCGTTAAATAAAGAAAATGAAGTCTATATAACTCCTCGGTGTTGCTGGCCTTAGGAAGTATTTCATGCTTTGAATATTTTTTTATTGCTTATTATTGCTTATTGCTTAGACGAGTGAACGAGCTCACGACCCACCTGGTGTTAAGTGGTTACCGGAGCCCATAGACATCTACAACGTAAATGCCACCACCCACCTTGAGATATGAGTTCTAAGCTCTCAGTATAGTTACAACGGCTGCCCCACCCTTCAAACCGAAACCCATTACTGCTTCACGGCACAAATAGGCAGCGTAACCTACCCGTGCGGACTCACAAGAGGTCCAACCACCAGTAAAATTAAAGTAGAGGTAGTTATGAAATGTGTCCGGAGACGAAAATAAAAACGCGAATATAAATACAAGACCCATACAGCCTTCGTTTTATATCTTTCGTCTTTTACTCATAGCTTTATGTCCTTTTCAATATAAATTTCAAGTCATATTTTATTAGCCATTTCCTCGTTTCATCTCAAAACGATACTTAGAACGGTAGTATTGAAGTTATTACCCTTTTTAATATGATACCTAGGAACTATACTGAAAATAATGACCTGCTTTTAAAATGTAAGACATATATTCAATACTTCGAAAGATAAAACACTTAATTGCGGAAACAAAAATTAAAGTACACGAACGAACTTAAGGCCATAGATTTTTTTACTAGTTTACAAAACAAATAGAAATTCTTTATTCATTCAAAATGCTATCGAAAATACCTATTGTGGCGCTTTCTTGCTAAGAAGTGACCATCGGCTTGAAGTCGTCGTGGCCTAAGGGATTAGACGTCCGGTGCATTCGTGTTGAGCGATGCACCGGTGTTCGAATCCCAAGCGGGTACCAATTTTTCTAATGAAATACGTACTCAACAAATGTTCATGATTGACTTCCAGGGTGAAGGAATAACATCGTGTAATAAAAATCAAACCCGCAAAATTATAACTTGCGTAATTACTGGTGGTAGGACCTCTTGTGAGACCGCGCGGGTAGTTACCACCACCCTGCCTATTGCTGCCCTGAAGCAGTAATGCGTTTCGGTTTGAAGGGTAGGGCAGCTGTTGTAACTATATTTGAGACCTTAGAACATATTATTATATCTCAAGGTAGGTGGCGGCATTTACGTTGTAGATGTCTACGGGCTCCGGTAACCACTTAACACCTAAGCTCCCACCTGAGCTCGTCCATCCATCTAAGCAAAATAAATAAATTAAAATGATTCCCTAATCGTTGTTTTCATATACTTTCCAAATCATTACGCCCTATAAAGGTTAAAAATATCTTAGCCTTACATCGTGTGCTATTGAGATAAAAATAAAGAAATTTGACGCACGACTTCCAGAGGAATAGGTATTATATCATTCTCATTAAACAGTTCATTAGTCACTTCGCTAAAATTATCTTGACGTTATCATTTACGTCATTGCGAACGTTCTCAGCCGATATACGTATTATCCAGCATATAATATGTATTATAAAAGCAACTTGGGTATTCCCTATGAGTAAGTTTTTAAATCAGGTTCCTTTTTTTCAAGCCGCCTTGTTTGATTGCTTCTTATTTTATAATTGTTTAAATTTGCAGCGATCTATAAATCAGTTCTGGCATTAATAAAGAGCATAATGTTTTTTTGATGTTGTATTTTTGTTTATACTATATACATACTATTTTTAAGGACCTTATAGCTTGTAAGTATTTTATTTGTGTGGGTATTCCACTGTTGAAGAGCTGATTAGATTAGTAACGCTGTTTTTTCTAAAATGTTCTTCAAAATTATTGTAATAATACATTACATCCGCAAAAGGACTTAAGCAGAAACCGGAACAAAATAAAAATATAAACGGAGAACAATAAAGCATGAATCTATGTAAGTGTGTATAGTATAATATATTAAGCCAGAAACGTAAGAGCAGTTTGCAATCGAGGCTCCCGTTCTTTCTGTAATCTAGACCAGGCATCTCGTTAGACAACTGTTTTTTTACACTATCAAACAGAAAATGTTGATTGTAATAATTTCTCGAACGATTAATATTTTTTACTATCGTGTCTGGAATTATCTTTCCGCTTAGAAAACGGTTTCAATACAATTTACACCATGGCAGTAGCGCGTCTTTCATATTTTTGGAAAAAAATTGGTTAAGGTCGTATACAAGATTATCTTTAATTAAGCGTAAAGCGTAAAGGTTTTACACAAACTCAATTTTTTTTTGTGATATGTTTGCTGTTTCTGTTCAACGTTAGAAAATTTCAAAATTTTATATGTCGTTGAACTAAGCCTTGTGAGTGCCGGGCTCGTCCCAAAATCTTGCCTCCGCAAATTAAATTCCTGTGTAAATACCACATGTGATGTGGTCTGAGAAATTTCCGCCGTCTGTATCCATATATACATATACAACTTCTGCAAACTTTGTTTGGTCGCTACAAAAAATAAACGAAGAGGATGAATGTGCGAAATAGACTTTTATTAATATTTTTGGAACAATTAATCACTAACTGTAATTTAATTAAATTTAAAATTACTCTTTGAAAGCATACCTCATTTTCTTTTTAAGATTCCATTGATTCATTAGATATCATAATCACAATCACCAATTTAAACCCTGTGATGTCATAAGTACTGATTGAGATGACGTGTTTTGATATCGAATAGCCTAGTACCGTTTTATTACTGGTCAATATATCGTAAATCGAGTAAATAATCAAAGCTCCTTTATTCCAAAGCTTATGCCTAAACAATTAAGCATTGGACAGAGTTATATTTAGCCCAGGGTCAACAGAATTAGAAATGTTGTGTTGCGAAGGGTTACTTTCGTATCGAATAGCAGTTACGAAGATTCATTTTTAGATGGGCATGGTATGGAATTTGGGTACTTGATTTAAGATCAATAGTATAATTAGTGTTATTTCTTATACAGAAAATCCGAACTATTGGATTTTGTTTTGATCACAGCTGAATAACAGAACTAGATTCCACCTTATTTGAAAGTAGACACATTGATACGATTTATTTTCACCATCACATATTTTTTGGTAACTAGTAAGAATTATCACCTAGCTACCACAATCCCATCAATTTTAGGTGAGACGCACTACTGGGTTCCGGTTTAAAGAGTAGGATAGGGCTCTTATTGAAATATTATAATAATTCCTTTGTCTCAAGATAGGCATCGTGTGAAATACCGCTCTCGGGAATATTCCATAAAAATTAAAAGAACGCTAGTTTTAACAGAAACTCGGAAAGTTTTTAAATAATTACGTGTTGAATCGAACTTTTAATTGTTTTGTTTTTAATAAACAAGCACCAGTTCTACAAGCATAGCTTTGTTTTTTTTTTCAGAATGAAAAGCATATAGTTGAGTTCAAGGCCGTTTATTGATAGATAACGCATGGAAATGTTTTTTGACGAGTTTCGTGAATTAATATGGAAATTTGATTTTTAAATATCAAGCACCCTTACATATTATGTACATCTATTGGCAATTTATTGATATTATCAAGAAGCTATGTCTATCTCTATAGTATGTTTCGGATTTTTTTTCTTACATGAATCGTTGACCTTACCTTCTTCCTGATCCTGAGGTGGTTACGGGAGTAAATTAACTACAAAATTGACACCACTGGTTATTCTTTTATATCTATTTTCGAGGTCCTCATATTAACAATCGTCATACCTTTTAATCTCAAATTTATAATAACTTCGGGGCAGACTTAGAACTGTTGCTAACCCATTTTGACTCACAACAAACCGTACTGCCAGCATTGAAGAGAGGAAGGGACAGGAGTAAAATAATTTAGGTAGGAAACACTAAACAAGTAGCAGTTCAAGCAGGTTGGGGCCCACCTAATTTTCTGTTTCGCAGCTGGACAGACTAATATGAGGTCATTTGGTCTAAAAACTCTTTCAAATCATCTTGCTGTTCTGTAATTTCTTATTAATGATAGCGTTGAGATAATGAACAAAGAATAACCAATTCTCATATCATTTCCGGGTTGGCAAATAATTTATTATTTTAAAACGATCTCAATCAAAATAGATAAAATGTGATCGACTCGTGCTACTGTTTATTAAAAGACTACTTGAAACAATGAGTCAATGAGATGATTTGGATCGCCTTCAACGTTACGTGAGTTACACGAATGGAAGACTATGTTTATTGTTTACGTAATGCTGACATCGCTCGCTACGTTCGTTTCATAATCCGAATTTATAGTCGTATCATTGATTGTTTGACTTCGTTTTGTTGTTGCACAATCATTGTTTGGAAGAGTGGGATAAATGGGACGGGGAAACGTCATAATATTTAATATCCCGTCTGGCTTTTCTTATAAATAAAAGTAATAAATTATGTTACTGTAATTGAGGGTGTTCATAATTAGGTTGGCCACTGCAATTTCCACGTTCTCTTTTCGGCTGATTATGAAGGCTGGCAAAATCGGTTGGGTGGCTAATTGTCGGAGCATCTACGGTGACAGTAGCAGGTTTACGTTTTGGTCGATTCGACAGAGCATCATTATTTTTGTCCTACCTTTCCGAGTAATCTCGAGGGGTTATACTAGACTCTTCGAGCGAGTAGGTGAGCTCACGGGGCTCAAACCTGACGACGATATTAACACTAACCCTAGCAAGAGCAATGCTTCGCAGAGTCTATTACCAGATCGTCAACGCGCCCTACTGAGAAGATCAGGCAAGAAACTCAGTGGGCTGTGTCTGTGGGGTAATTTACTCGCCGAGCCTTTCGTCGCAAGCGATGGGTTCGACGAAAGTGATTATCGATTCTTGAGGTACTCAAAAGCACAGGATCGGCAGGATCCGAAATGACGTGCTTAGGGCGACTTCGACTGCTTACGATGCATCACTTTGGTGCGAGGTCCGCAACCCGTGATCACAATCCTCACCTTCTTGGCATTATCGAAATTCTGTCTAGATGGGCACAGGGATTGGGTGTTTGGATGGAAAATCAACAAAGGAGATTTCAGAGGACTGCTACATATACCAAACCGCAAACCAACATCTGGGGCGATAAGACTACTCAACCACTTGGCCAAAAAAAAAACTTGATTAGTTTGTAATACTTTTGTCCAACAAGATTAAGGAACACGTAACAGCGCGGTGGTTGCTTTCGTAATTATATATAAAATAAATTTAAGCATGCTTAACAATGCTAATAGTTTTTTTTTGACGTAGAATACAAAACAATTCATAAAAGTTTTTTTCCACGTTGTGAGAGAAGGGGAAAGATCAACTATCAACTTGTTTTATTATGAATGTCATTTACGTATTTAGTTAACTTGGTTTTACGCACGTTCAGTTTTTTTTTTCTGGGTGTGTTGACGTCAAAGAATTCATTAATAATTACATTGTTTCTTATCGGATTACAAAAAGGTTTTAGCTGGTCTATAGGTCATGTATTACTGTCCAACATATTACCTAGTTTGGGCAATTCAACAGCCAACCTTTGACAAAATCTACAATTGCTCTTATTTATAGGTCTGTGCTTTCTTGTGGTATTAATTTCGAATTTTAAGATTTTAGAGTTTAAAAACGGAGCTTATTTCTACAATTTTCAATTTCTTGAATACTTCTGACTACTGATGGGATAGTAGTTAAGGCTTCTGAGTATTCCGGTGCGCAGTGGGCCGCGTGGGTTCGATTCCCGTTCGGGTCAAACATTCGTGTGACAAATGGGTTTTTTTTGCATTTTGACAGGACAGGATTTCTACAATACGGAGATGTGAAAGCGGTCATTAGTATACTCTAACTTAGTATCAAAACAAGTTCAATATTTGTATTATATTAAAACAGATAGGGACCATCAGCTTGCCTATTTATATCGCGAAGCGTTTCGGGTTTGAGGGTTTGGACCGCCATTCTTAATAATAGTACAACAGAAATAAGAACCTGAACTCGTCGTGGCCTAAAAGATAAGACGTCTGATGCATTCGGGTTTACCGATGCACCGGTGTTCGAATCTCAGGCGGGTACCAATTTTTGTAATGAAATACGTATTCAACAAATGTTCCTGATTGACTTCCACGGTTAAGGAATAACATCGTGTAATAAAAATCAAACCTGCAAAATTATAATTTGCATAATTACTGGTGGTGGGACCTCTTGTGAGTCTGTGCGGGTAGGTACCATCACCTTGGCTATTTCTGCCGTGAAGCAGTAATGCGTTTCGTTTTGAAGGGTGCTGTGCTGCTCATAGATAATACACTTGTGCTGTCTGTATTCAACGGATTCCCGCGATTCTTAACAGCTCGTAGATCCATCATGTAAGACCTATCCACGTATCTTTTTTTTATTTATTGCTTAGATGGGTGGACGAGCTCACAGCCCACCTGGTTGTTAAGTGGTAACTGGAGCCCATAGGCATCTTTTTTTTTAATTGTCCTTGTAGGCAGACGAGCATACGGCCCTGCCCACCTGATGATGAGTGGTTACCGTCGCCCATGGACTTCAGCAATGCCAGGGGTAGAGCCAAGCCGCTGCCTACCGAAAACCTACAACGTAAATGCGCCACACACCTTGAGATATAAGTTCTAAGGTCTCAGTATAGTTACAACGGCTGCCCCACCCTTCAAACCAAAACGCATTAGTGCTTCACGGCAGAAATAGGCAGCGTGGTGGTACCTACCCGTGCGGACTTACAAGAGGTTCTACCACCAGTTTCTTCTGGAGTTCAGCTGTTAAACATTCGAGTAATTATTTTGTGAAATACAAAACTAATCCATTTTAAACAATCTACACCACAAAGTCGACAACAAAGTAAAACAAAGTCTCGAATTAAATAGCCGTTTTTTTTTTAATTCGATTCTGTAAGATTATTATGTAAGGACCGAGGTCACTTGTCGTTGCCTGATATGCCGCTGATATTTATCAATAAAATTATCATTGCTTTCGCCAATATCAATTAATTTACAACTCATTTTAATCGAACATTCGTTCAATAACTTTAAAAACATGTTCTCGATTCTTCTGCTTCATGGCATTTTTATTTTTACGCTTAGTAATATTCATAATTTATTTGTTCGTTCATTAAGTTCGCAATGAGAAAATACTCGTTTAAGAATTAAGTGAGATCCATCAGTTAACTAGCGTAGAGCACTGCTTAATAATCACAATGAGGAGAGGATTATGATTGTTATCGTTACCAGTAATGAATGGGATCTAAGTCGGAAATATTCATCACAACTGCCAAACCCTGATGACTGTGATCAAAATAGTGAGAAAACAAAGAGAAGAGAGAACTAATTAAAAAAAGACGCAGTATCTTCTGGCCAGTATTTGCTGTAGCTGTGTAAGTGAATGCATTACAGGTTTTTGAAATCAGGTTAAACAACTGCTATAACAACGGCCGTCTGGTGTAGTGGTAAGTGACATGGTCACTACACAAGGAGGTCGCGGGTTCGAATCCCACCAAGGTAAGATACTTGTATGATAAATATAAAAATCTCTTTTCCAGGGTTATGAATGTACATTAAATATATTATGTATGTGTATAATAAAAATCTTACATTTATTTCCTTTATCTAGTACATGTAACACAAGTTCTTTACCAACTTAGTACGGGATCAGTTAGCACGGCGTGATTGTTAGTAAATATTTATTATTATTATTATTATACTGTGAACAATTTTTAATGTTCATGGAAAAACTCGCCGTTTAATAATCGAGTTTGGTTACTTTAGGCCCGTTTATTGTAACATGTCGCTACCGTGACACACTATCCGCGAGTCACTCTAGACCTGGCTCCAACGAATTTCTACTTTTATTAGACTTAGGACAGTTTCTCGTTGCAAAAAATGACTATACCCAAAAAGGCAGTCAAAACCGGATTCAAAGAATTAATAGTGCGTTATTCCAGAACATTTTATTAAAGAGTTAATAAGCATCGAATAAAATAGCAACTTCGATTAATTTTGTATCAATATCATCATTAGTTGTAAGGTTGTTGGACATAAACCTCCTTCTACGCTCGCCATATCAATTCGTTATCAGTCTTGTAAAATTCGCAATAAACACTAGATACGATATAACGAAAAACAGTACTATATTATTAATCTAAATACCAGAAGCAACTCAAACTTCGTACCAGTTGAGACAATATTAGAACAACAGCAAAAAAAATTTGGAAACATAAACAACCCATTCCCGTTATTTTTTGAGTGAATGTATACCGAATTCCTAAAATGAGTCCTGTACCATTTCATAATCGGGCTAATTAAATTGCATAATTATGTATCACTGAAAATAGTTTTCGTTCAATTTGAAATAGCCGCGTTGATATAATTTTCCAGATTTGAAATATATCGAAAGTTATTTGATTAAAAAAAGAAAAGGAGGAGCATTTATATTTCGAATATATTATTCGTTATTGTATAACACAAACAACCAAACAATTGTTCAGCAATGGCATTAAGCCCAATAAAGACTAAAATAAAATAAAAAAACTAGGACATTGTAAGAAGACTGTTGGCATAATTTTACTTACTGCCTTTTGCAGATTTTATGTAACGTGTCATCACTGAGTCGACAATTAAAATGAGTTATTTTACGAGGTGCACCAAAAAGATGAGTTAACAATTTGTACTCTTGCAACAACATTCGCCTTAAGCTTTGAACACATTTACTTACCGCTAATATGGTGTCATTTCAGTACTTTATAATTTTTGTTCACGTAAGACTGGTCCATTTTGGGTAATACTTATAACTTTTTTTTTAAACTGACCATAATGAGTATCAGTTATGCAACTATTATAAGCATTATTTTACTTTGAGTTATGTATTAAAGAATTCCTTTCACACAAACAGACACCAATGATGAAATATGTTTTTTGGGCAGTTATTTAGCCTTATTTGTCAGAGAAGAGCATACTAGTAAAACTATCTAAAATTTGTTCGGCTTCTTAGGAACTCCGTTTCTTGATGAAGTTAGTACTGAAATCGAATCTAGCAGAATCTTATCAAATTATGGTTTGTCGTGGACGGAAAGTCTGGAAATAAGCGCTGAAGTGCACTCAAACGAGATCTACCCCAAGCTTTCATGTGGATCACATGAAAACAAAAAGTGAATCATAATTTTCGAGGACAATGTTTTTTTTTTATTATATTCTACAGATTGATTTTTTTCCTACGCTAAGAGCCTTTTTTTTTTTTTTTGTGAGGAGGAAATCGCCGGACTTCCGCCCTTCACTGGGGATGAAGGGCGGGGCATGTCGGAGTCGAACCGACTAAAACCTCCTGTCTCTCACCAACCAACGTCCAAACCTCGCATAAGACAAAACTCATGAAAAGGCAAAGGGGGGAAAGTGAAGCGTTTAGTGCGGAGCACATCTCTCCCATCACCCTCCCCCTCGGGACGCCGGACTGGCGGTCGTCGGCGCCACGACCACCAGCCCTCTTGGTCGGCAGGCTATCCGAAGCCCGCCTAGATGGCGCCGGTTAGAATGGTCTATCCTACGGAATACCCCGCTGGGTCAGAACCAGCGTGGGTTGAGGATAACCGGCCTTCCATCACCCGGATGCTCATGCATAAAACGCGTGCAGAGCAGCTTGCACGTCGTCTTCTTAGGCCCCCTTCGCCGGTCCCCAGGCCGACATGTGAGGGGACCCGAAACACTTAGAGGGCCAGGGCTTGGGCGATATCCGCCTCCCTGGCCCCCGCTCGACGGCGGCGGGCCTGTGCGTCTCTCACGCGCCCCGCCGCCTCCTTCTGCGAGATGGTGCACTCGCAGAAGTCGAGCATCGCCTTCCACGACTCGTCGTCACCGAGCATCGATGCCACAACACTCGGCAACGACAAGTCGTTTCCTATTTTTGCGACGAGGACACGGCGCCACCCCTCCCATGCGGGGCAGGCGACGAGCGTGTGCTCCGCCGTGTCCAAGTCGCAACCACAATGGTGGCACTCTGCCGTCGGCTCGGCTCCGATCCGGTGCAGGAACTCACCGAAGCAACCATGCCCAGTGAGCACCTGCGTGAGCCGGAAAGTGAGGCGTCCTCTGTCACGATTCACCCAGTTCACAAGAACCGGGCGAATCGCCTCGACGGTCCTACGACGCTAACAACCTAGGACCTATTCCCGCTACGTTCGGAGACTGGTTAACGAGTTAACGATTTACCTGGTCTCAAATGGTCACTGAAATCTAGAGATACCTCAAACCTCGAGACAAGAGGTCTAAGTATCAATAATAATTGTGTTTTATAACGGTTGTCCCACCCTTCAAATCGGACTGCATGGCTGCTTTGCGGCAGTAAAAGGCATCATCATCATCTTAGGCCTTACAGCCCAGGGTGGGCCTTAGCCCAGTAAAAGACAGTGTGATAAAACTTACCCGTGCGGTTTACAATATGTCCTACACTTTTGGACACACCTTAAGCTTTTTTATACGATGCGTGCGTATGGGAGGTTAAGTACAAATTTCCTTAAAAAGCGTAGCATGGCCCGGTATGAGTATACCTGTAGTTTTGTAAAACTTACCCGTGTGCGTATGAGAGGTCAAGTACAAATTTCCATAAAAAGCGTAGCGTCGCCCGGTATGAATATACCTACCTACCTGTAGTTTTATCGTTTTTGGCCACGACAGCTAAAAAATTGAAATTTACTATATTATTTTGTTCACAGAATGCCGGCGCTCCGTCTTCTCGGACGCAAATGGCTGGCAGCCTCGGATGATCTCGTCTTCCCAAGCATTTTCGAATTACTCTTTCGATTCGTGTGGTACGTACTAATATTATTTTTATTATTTACTACCGACCCGCCCTCGCTTCGCTTCGGAAACTGTAATTTATTATTGACTTCTCCACTATTTGTTATTATATGTTATTATATATTCATATATATTTTATATATGTGATTATACATATAAACCTTTCTCTTCAATCACTCTATCTATTAAAAAAACCGCATCAAAATCCGTTGCGTAGTTTTAAAGATTTAAGCATACATAGGGACAGACAGATATAGGGACAGAGAAAGCTACTTTGTTTTATACTATATAGTGATGGTAGAATATGGACTACCTTATCCTTATTGGTCACATATTGAGAAAGCCCGATACCCACCTATCATAGAGAGCACTGACCTGGGAAGTATGTGACAAAAGGAAGAGAGGCCGCCTCAGAAAAACTTGGCGTCGCTCGGTGGAGCAGGAGCTAGGTGTCTTGGGTATGACGTGGGAGGTGCTAGAAGAGACTGCCCAAGACCGATGTAAATGCAAGGATTTGATTCGAGCCCTACATTCTAGGAGAGGGTAATAGGAAAGAATGATGATGATGATGGACAACCGTTCTGCCTGTAACTTAAATCATTTAGTTTAAACAACTTAATTCCCTTACAACTATTTCGAGGGGTGAAAGATTATTTGGTTTATGCAACACTTCGCTTAATACGCGACATTTATCTTTGTAATTAAAGGTGTGTTTTATTTGGTAGTTGCAATAGATTGATGATTTTAATTTAACTTCAATTAAGTTGACACCATTAAAGTTTTTTTTTTGTTATTGTTAATAAGGCAAATATCTGTGAGCAACTCTTCTAGGATTTTCTATGCGAACTAAAGTCGCGTGACCTTAGTTACGCTGTCATTGTATAGTACTGGTGGTAGGACCTCTTGAGAGTCCGCGCTGGTAGGTACCACCACCCTGCCTATTTCTGCCGTGAAGCAGTAATGCGTTTCGGTTTGGAGGGTGGGGCAGCCGTTGTAACTATACTTGAGACTTTCGAACTTATATCTCAAGGTGGGTGGCGCATTTACGTTGTAGATGTCTATGGGCTCCAGTAACCACTTAAGACCAGGTGAGCTGTGAGCTCGTCCACCCATAGAAGCAATAAAAAAATAATAAAAAAAGTTCATTTAAATTATAAAATAGTTTTTACCGGCTAAACGGTTTCTAATTATGCAGTATCCTATCAGTTATGGTAATTTTTCCTAATTTTAAATTTTAAATGGCTCTCACGTAAAGTTGCAAAAATGTCGCTTAAACAAAATAGCCTTTCACCTCTCGATTTGATTAATGCGAAAAAACAATATTTTTTATTATTAATTAAAATATATATTATTAATTTTGTTATAAAACTACAAATAAATAATTATAAAACCACTCGTCTGGCGTTACCGACGTCACAATCCTCTGTTCATAATTAATTTGTCCATGACAATAAGTAGATAATACCTACGATTACAATATTCTATATCACAAGGTACCTACCTACGTTATTAGTCTCAGCCCGGGTTTCGGTAGGTAGGTACCAAATTTTCCATGTAAATATGTATATAACATGTCACAAAAGACATCCACAAGGGTGGCGGTAGCATCTTGTAATAAATACTTAACCCCAAGTCGAGCAGTATTTTTCTTCTTAATCATTTTGCGCCTTTGAGACCGAACCTGCTCATTACGTAGTATTTTTGGAGGTTAATTTAGTTTGCCTCACCACTTCTCTTCACCTATTTCTATTTGCTAATAGTTTTTTGCGCTCATTAACTAGGCCTTTCAAAGCAGACTCTTGATCTTGTCATGTATTTGGTGACCACCAATGTGCATTCATCACATTTGATTATTTTTTTTTGGTTCCTACCTAAGCTGAGAGCCTTGAGAGGCTATATCAGCGTAACCTTAACTAGTAGGTGAGCTCACGGGGCTCAAACCTGACGACGTTGCTAACACGAACCCTAGCAAGAGCTGTGCTTCGGAGAATCCACCACCGGATCGGTAACGCGACCCACTGAGAAGATCCGGCTAGAAACTCCGTGGGCTGTGTCTGAGGCTTAGTTTACTCGTCGAGTCCTTCGTCGCAAGCGATGGGTTCGACGAGAACGATAACCGGTGCTTGAGGTACCTAAAAGCACCGTGAGTGGATCGGGAGGATGCGAAATGACGTGCTTGGGGCGACGTCGACTGCTTTCCATTCTGTCCGCAGGATCGGGAATGTAGTTACCGGCGGTCACGATATGAAGGTTCTCGTGTCGTGCCGCTTTATTGAAGTGGTCACATTTGAGAAATAGGACGGTCGCTATGAAAATGCAATTGAGACTTCAACCTCATTTCTCAAAGTGATGTTGACGTTGTTATCTGAATATACGTTCCACCGCGATGATGACGATAACGATCACGAGTTTATTCAAATAAATATTATTCTAATACAGTACAATCTGAAATATTTTATAATTATCTTAACCTCGCTCGGTACTTTGTAACAGAGCGCCTCTTTTCCTTGTTGAATAGAATTTAATAGCAAAGAAAAAATTAAACTTATAAATAACATAATAGACATTGAATACAATACCAGAATATCATTCAATACCAAACAGACAGTGTTGGTACGAGAGTTCGTTGCAATAATAGAACTTTCATTTGACTATACATAATTGAAAAGGCAATATAGGCAATAGTACATAGAGCCTTGTGTGTATGTATATAAATGTCAACGGCTATATTACAAACAGTCTACAGAGTAACCCGTCACCGACCTCACTTGTTGATCCACATTAATATGAATGAGCTTTCACTCAATATCGAGAGTCTGTACCGCACTTGTCTCCAGCCGACCTTGTTGTCTCCCGCCCGATTGCTCCATAATGACTTTTAAATTGTTTTCGTTCAGCAAATTGATTGGGACGGAATACCTTGAAATTTAATCACAAAAATTTGGTTACGTCATGATTAATTTTGATTTGTTCGATACGCAGTGGCTTGGTTCTGCCCTTGGCATTGCTGACGTCCATGAGCGACGGTAGCCACTCATCATCAGGTGGGCCGTATGATCGTATGTCTACACAGGATATAAAAAAAAATTGCAATGGGATCGATGTTTCTACTTGGGTTCGTCATATCTGAAGACATGCATCCCGTAATAAAAATTATATGAGATACGGCTGTAATAAAAACCGTATGACAGAAGCAGACAGTATGATGCCACGGTGGTGAATACCTACATCTTGAATTTCAACATTACCGTAGCGGAAAGTTAATCCGAACGATAAAGCGAAGATCGTCGTGGCCTAAAGGATAAGACGTCCGGTGCGTTCGTATGTAGCGATGCACCGGTGTTCGAATCCCGCAGGCGGGTACCAATTTCACATAATTTGTTATGTGAAAGTCAATCGTGAACATTTGTGTTCACGATTGACTTCCACGGTGAAGGAATAACATCGTGTAATAAAAATCAAACCCGTGAAATTATAATTTGTGTAATCACTGGTGGTAGGACCTCTTGTGAGTCCGGACGGGTAGGTACCACCACCCCGCCTATTTCCGCCGTGAAGCAGTAATGCGTTTCGGTTCGAAGGGTGGGGCAGCCGTTGTAACTATACTGATACCTTAGAACTAATATCTCAAGGTGGGTGGCGACATTTACGTTGTAGATGTCTATGGGCTCCAGTAACCACTTAACATCAGGTGGGCTGTGAGCTCGCCCATCCATCTAAGCAATAAAAATAAAAAAACTACCGAGCGGGTGTTCTTGCTTGGTACATATAACGACAGTCCCTATTCAAGAATGGAACGAGGGCGACAGCTAACCTTTTGAGGTCCAGTGTCCCCACGTATTGGACATATAATCCTAAATTACATTAGCATTTGGACCGCAAAGGGTTAAGTGTTAAGTGAATTTATGATGAGGAAACTGTGACAACGGATGGATATTTGGCGATAAGCTTAAGGGATTAGATGCTCGGTATACTCGTACCAAGTCCCGTTCCATTCCACTATTTTTTACAACTTCGTGGGTGGTGTTCTTACATGTAGCTTCTGTTTGCGCCACGTTTAAGAACAAGATAGGCTACCATAGCCATATTAGAGCGCATGTGAGGCGCGGACATTAGCTATTAAGTTAAGTTAAGTCTAGTCTGATTGGTGGAACTCGGTGGGGCTTAGTCGGTAGTCGGTTCTGCAATACCGGACTTGCGGGGCTGGGGGAATTGGAAGAGGAGGGGTATCTCAGTCTCCTTCTTTTTCTCTGAAAGCGCCAGAGCTCAATATCCGGTCTGTTACCCCCCTCGATCGGGTATCTGTAAACGGATACTCCAGCGTTACAAAAAACGTACTGTTTTTCTAACAAAATAGATACTTAATAGATGTTGACGATCGACATCCACGTTGAAAGAATAACATAATAACAACGTATAACAAAAATCAAACACAAAAAATTCTAATTGCGTAATTACTAGTGGGGACGGCGGATTTGCAAATGATGCTTACGTATAACGTATATTATCCATGATCCCATTAATTTAGAAATGCCCAAACCATGACATTGTATATCTATCATAATAAAGAAACTATTTTGGATACAACGATACTATATTTATAGTAAATAAACGACTAAACTAAATTTACTATTTAAAATAACCTGTACGCAATGGTTCTTTTGGCTCTTATCGAAAAAAATATACAAATTTTTCGACTACGACCTAAACATTGAAGTTTGCGAAATTAACTTTAGCTATAATTTCTTTTAGTTAAACCAACACGCCGCTAGTGTTTTTTGTTTAATATGACCCGAGAATATGCGAGAACGTATTTTACACGCGTGCGAACACATTGAGAGTTCGAATGTCACGTGGCAGAGACATTACTGAAGGCAACAACCGGCACGCTATCATAGAAGTTGACGAAAAACTTGTTGTTTACCTTCAAAAAGTTGATAACAAAAAACGGTGTTCGTCGAATACCAATCATGTACGCGTAAAATGTGCGAAAAAATATGGAAAAAAACAAAGAATCACGATATTTAATTATGCAGAAACGTGCGTTACGGGCGCCGACTAACGATGCATATTATTTTATTCACGTAGTTACAACGGCACGGCAAGCCGTGAATACAAGAAAACCCTTTCATTTGTACTCTTCATACTGGTGGTAGGACCTCTTGTGAGTCCGCGCGGGTAGGTACCACCGCCCGGCCTATTTCTGCGGTGATGCGTTTCGGTTTGAAGGGTGGGGCAGCCGTTGTAACTATACTGAGATCTTAGAACTTATATCTCAAGGTGGGTGGCGCATTTACGTTGTAGATGTCTATGGGCTCCAGTAACCACTTAACACCAGGTGGGCTGTGAGCTCGTCCAACAATCTAAGAAAAAGAAGAAAAAAAACTTCAAATGTCGTCCATTTTTCACACGACAGCCTTTTGTTTTCCCTTTATGTTTTCATGCGGTAATAGCATTGAGACCCGCGCCGGGCTGGGTATGTTGTTTTGCTCGTTCTTCCTTTGATAATATTCAAAGACAGCAGACAGAGTGACTCTTAAAACTTCAATTTATTAGACTAGTAGAATGTTCTAAAGATCATCATTCGATAATTTTGTCTCAGTCAACAACAGTCAGTTCAAACCGAAACGCATTACTGGTTCACGGCAGAAATAGGTAGGGTGGTGGTACCTACCCGTCCAGACTCACAAGAAATCCTACCACCAGTTTAATAATAGTAAATTTAAATATAATAGTAAATTTCGTAATAGTAAACCTCAAATGTAATAAATGTACCACAGCGACGGCCATAAAGAAATTTGTTTAAAAAATCATATTTTCAGTTGTACTTACTACATGATCTTTTTATTGCTTCAAGGTTCACCACACCAGCAAGCACGTGGCCTGTTTTAAGCATAAACTTTGTTTTTTCTTCAAAACCTACCCTTACAACCTACTATTTTAAGTTAATATTTAATATTTGGTTACTTTCGATATTTTGTTGCAAATTCAGAGATTGATTAACTAAAATAACTACGGGAACGGCTTGTTTACATCCCGCATTATATAAAGTTTTGTGCACGCGTAGCTAATAATAGTTTCAGTTTATAATTAGTTGTATTCCATTAACGTAATGTAGCCTTCAAAAGTTATTTCGTGAATAACGTGACCATTATAATTGTTTCCGGTAAACAAAACTTTTGGTGAGCTTTATGATTTATATGTGTTATATGAACGAACTTACACCTTACCTGGTTTTAATTGGTAGCTTTATTGCCGCCACTAAACCTAATGTATTAACATGAGATGAAGTCTCAATTGTATTGTTGCCTCAACCCTTTAAATTTGAATGTATGACTACTTCGCGGCTGAAATAGCTTGAACCCTGAAAAGGCTAATAATTCATTCATTCCTCTACCCAGAACGGGTCTCCGGCCGCGCTATAGGAAATGCAGACAACGCAATCGATGCTGTGGACGAAAAGCTATTTATTTTATAAATACCTATTAACTATTTATGGTATAAATACTTTTTACGACATTATCATTCAGACAGAACAGCAAATGATTTTATTGATCGTATACGAGGTCATTGTCCGTTACCACGAACTGTAAAGTATTTGAAACGTCAGAAATAAAATTTATTCTTCTTTGTCTCCACTTTACCCTATTAGTTGGGGTCGGCACAGCATTTTTTTCTTTTCCATTCTCCTCTATCAGTCGTCATTTCAACACTCACTTCTCTTTCTCTCATATCTTCATTCACACACTCCATCCATGCCCTCTTCAGTCGATCTCTTCCCCCTCTACCTTACACTACCATTTCCATATTCTTAGTCGCTAACCGTCCGCTCTTTAATTTACCAATCACTAGGGCTACATTTACACTTCCTCTGATATACTTGTCCGTTGTTAAAATAAACTAATGACAATAAAAAATGCGAGATTAAACGGTAGTTGTAATTATGTCTGTGACTATGCGAAAACCGAAGAAAATATCCAACAATACTTAACTATTTTTAAATGAGGTAAAATGACGTCACCGGTGATAAAACATGATCAAACAGTTGCTTCAGTAAAATAAATATCTGTTATTAATAGAAAGTCAATACAGGCGGCTTTCACACAGTTTTATTGGATTAGTTGAAACCCTACCTTGAGTATACAATAGGTCCATAATGGTATCGCAAAATATTAAAGCTAATAAATGTAATAGAAAAATACTTTCCTCATGAAGGACTTCGTTACTGACTTTATATTATTAGTAATATCCGAAATTGTGGCTTGGAGTATGTTACCATATTTTTGTGTCCGTATAAATATCACATCTTTTTAGGTCGCTTTCAGAATAATGAGATACCTTTCTTTTTTTGAAGAGCCATGTGGTTACCGAATTACGAAGATTCGTGCAATCGATTTTATATTCTTAATTGAAACAGTACATTTTCCTTTTCGATAACTCAAACAGCTTTTAGTCGTAATTAAGTACCTACCCGCTGAAATAATTTAATAGAAATATTGATACGCTTCCTTGGTAAAACAGTACTTATGGGGAACAAAAAACTTTGTACGTCAGGTTTTAATGGAACTTTTTGTAGATGATTTTTTGTGAAAATCAACGAGATACATATTAGACTCGTAATACAGAGCTACGTCACAATCTAAATCTTATATCTAAAGTTATTACTGATACCAAATACGGTAATGGTGCCAGTATGACTAAATTGGTTTAACCTTTTTTTTAATAATTGCCATAAATAAATCAGTCATAATTATGCAACGTTCATGTCGCACATTTTGTTAGCAAATTGGCAACATTTTTCTTTTTATAAACATTTACACTGTAATTACGTACTTGCCTTTAATAATTGATCATTCTCAGTTCAAAACCTTTTTGCTTCTTAACATAACAAAATTTTTTTTATTCTCAGGTTGGTACTAATAGCTTTGGTCGTAGAGGTTCTATATCCAGTGACATGGCAGTGCCAGACGGACGGTTGGCACGGCGGCTCTTTCGTCCGATTATACTTATGCGGTACCCTCACACTTCAGGCAGCCTTAATGCTGTTACTTGCTGCTTTGGCTCACCAGTCCGCCAGAGGGACCATTACAGATGTAGACATCAGAAAACTGGTATCACCATTACTATTAATCAAGTAAGTAAGCGTCATAGAATAACGAATTAAGCCTATGAATGAATTGTGGAGGTCTTGTGAATTTATGTGATTTATGTGTGAGTCCAGAATCAACCTGGCATTTGCTGTTCGTATTACTTCAATTTTTATTTTTTAATCTCCTCAGGATTTAATTGAAAATTGTCACACACATAAAGGACCTATGATAATACAATAATTTTATAGCTTCGTTCTAATAACAAAGCCAATATCAACAGGAAATGAAAAAAAATGAAGTTAATTGTTAGTTCGGTTTGCTATTTAAACGTTTTTAGTTTTTAAACTATGAACATGTATTATTATATTGTAGTCAGAGAAGGATTGCTAACAAAGTCTTTGAATTCCCTACATGTATTGTAGAATTGCATACATAAAATATTACATTATTAACAATTTCTTATATACTGTGTTATTTTTCTAAAAAAAATTATAAATTAGTTGAACTCATTATTTTAACAGGTTTACAGCTATTAAAAAACCGAGACTATAAGTGGTACCCAATTGAAACACTGTGTTTTCAATAAAGAATACTATTTTTAAATAATAATCTATTTATTGTTTGCGAAATTTTATGCGATGCAAACAATGTACTCACATCACGTTCCGATCTTGCGCGTTATGTTTCGTAATGACGATATGTTATCAAAATGCAATCTTAATTTAATGTCGCATTAAGCCTGCTTTGCATTGCGATCACGTAGAATAAAATGTAAGAAATAATGGTTTTGACATTGTCTTGTCACTAGATTTAGTATTTTAATGTATTTTTTTTTTTCTGCGCCGACGCTTGTACAAGCTCACGGCCTATTTGGTGTGATGTGTTTACTGGGGCTCAAAGACATGACAACGTGATCTCCCACCGTGAGACATGAGGTCTGTGTCTCAATTGTATAACAGCTGTGTGTAGGACTTCAAATTGGAATACATTACTGCTTTGCCTACCTACCCTTGCCAACCCATAAGGCCACAAGTTTGCGGTAACGAATATGGATTATGTTATACGGTGATTTGTTCATAAGGACACTAAATAAGTCTAGATACTTTAATCAAAAACAAAAGCATTAAATCGTAAAAATTTTGAGATGAAATTTATAAGAAAGTTTCCACACTGCAATACAAGAAAGCTTTTACCCAGATTCCTTGTAAGACACGTGTTTTTCGATCTTCGAACAAACACATATCGAAAGCCAAATGTTAGCATTAAGCCTCAAGGGAGAAGACAATGGCCTTCAGCTTGGCCTGCCACTTTATTGTTACCGGTTACCTTGGACTACTGCTAAATTTTAATAGACTAACGTTAACATCATTTATAGGAAGCCAACCGCGTCGAACTGAAGTAACGCTTAAGTAATCTAATTAAAATTTTTGAAGTAATAAAGAATACCAATAAAATACCTTTTAATTTCAAAGAGGTGCCCTTAAATGCGAAGTTGTTTTTGTTTAACAGATATCAGAGCTTTAACGATCTAATCACGTGTTGTATGATTGTAATGTGATTGTTTTTCAAATTTATTGGTTCGTTTTAAAGTCCGATAACTTGTATTCTATTCAGTTCTCTACTAAATCGGCTCAAATTTACGAGTGACTATGATGATCTTGAGCAAACTTTCACTATACAAGTATCACCTAACACGATACGGACAATGTATCAACTCACGTAAAAATTAATATATTGTGTTAATATGGATATATTTATTAAGAAAGTGTTGTGCTCTGTTTTGTAATGTTTTACCATTTATTTCGCGCATTTAAAGATAAAAATTAGTACAAAACTCTAATACACATTGTAATGGACCTTGATGTATGTGAGCAGATTTGTACATTCCTATTGTTCTGTAGCTAAATTCGTATTAACTAAATTACGTGATGTTTATAAAAGAGCGGGATCGACTAACATTAGAACTTTTATTATAGCAATTACGTTTTTCACAATAAAATTAATCATCTAATTTTTAATTAACTTTTTAGTACGGCTTGTTGTTATTATGTGTGTGTATTTTTTTTTTGTATTTTAACTATAATTTTCATTTTTATTAATAAAAAAAAAAGTAATCCACATTGTGCGTACTTCTTTTGCTTTTGTTAAATTTGTCCTTGTTTCCATATTATATCCATATAATACGTGATTTTGTCAAGACCAAACGGCGGCGTTGACCGAAAATAGGCATTATGTTAAATATAATCATGATCTTTTGTTCCAGAGTGCTTCTGGTGTTGCCGGAAACAGCCCTCAATGTGATGGGTACTATGTGGATGTTCTGTGAAGTTATCGAGTGTTCAGTTGACGATAAATTCTCTAGCATAGTTATACAAAGTAAGTCATGTAGGCCATTCTTATTTTAATACACTTGTGCACTATCAGTTCTTCTTTCTAACAAATTCTGTCAATATGCATCATAATAAAATAGTACTTTAAATAATAGGGTTGTCGACCGATTTTTTATTCGAAACAGTGATGGTAGTCATAAGAAAACCTAAATATTTCTTATAACCGAATGAGATAGAAAATTTTAATTTTGCGCTCTTGTAAATTTTCATGTGTAAAAAGGGTGCACATGTATATATAGTCTTGTGACGTCACCGCCAATATCGAGCGAGCGTGCGAGAGAGATAGCGGGATACTCATAGCACGCCCCCGCTCTTCATTAGAATATTAATTGTTAGACTAATTTTCATTTTAATAATTTGGGTGTCGCTCTCGCGAAAATGTTCGCGTTCATAGTATCTGTTGCTGCATTTCAAATAATATAAATATATATATATTTATAGATATTCAAAAATCTTCAATATAAAAAAAAGATAGTCTAAAACAAATTAATATACACTAAAAACAATAATAATCGAAATCGGTTGGCGTGATATTGAGTTATTCATCTATTTGTTGCGCGCGTATTTAATGCAAATTTAAGACTTACCTATATAGTTTTTCATGGATACCATTATCAGAACTGGACTAAATTGAAATGGGACCGCACGGGAAGCGTCAGCTTTCTAATAAAAAAAGAATCATCAAAATCAATTCACCCAGTCAAAAGTTAAGCATTAAAAAAAAACATACAGTCGAATTGAGAAGCTCCTCCTTTTTTGAAGTCGGTTAACAAAACGAGCCTAACCAAAGAAGAGCATAAAATCCATAAGAATATTAATTCGGGGTCTAGTTTCGAAAACTGCTATCGAAATATATTAAATTTGAAATATTTGCACTAATTGTATGTTATGTTGATTTATTATAACTTTGTATTTTTTGTATACGCGTCGATCTGTTGTGTTACAAAGGCTGTTTAGTTTTTAAGGTTAAATAATTTCAATGGAGGTTTGAAATATCAAAATGAACTTTTAAGATTTAAAAGAACCTTTATTTATATATGGATATGAACAATATGTTGAGCAGTGGACTACAATATTGACGATGATCACATAAAATAGGTTTTTTATGTTACCTATTTGTGTACTAGCGTACATAAATGATAATTGTATTAAATTTTGTGGCAGATTTTAATTCATATACAAATTTTACTTGCGTCGACATATTAATATTCATAAGGAAACAAAACAAAAAAGAACTGGTATAAAATATGATGTAAACGACTTAGTTTACTTACTCATGACTTATAGGAGTTTATATTTATATGATTTTATTTTGTTCGCAGGTATAGTATTATTCAATTGGGTGCAACTAGGACTGACAGTGTTTGGGCTTTTCATGGTGTTCGATCCCTTGGGTTCAGTTAACTATGGAGATATGCAGGACACACCCAACCAAGTGCGCCATCATAGGAAAGTCACCGGTCTTTGGTCTCGGAGGTTCAGATGGGCGTTTTGTTGGCTGAAGAGAGACGAACATGGGAAGGAAGCATTTCAACAAGTTGCAGGTTTGCTTATCGTCCTTACGGATCCATCAGATCTAATTACCTTTGCATTAGACGCCTTCAGCTCTAATACTAGGAGCAGGCCTAGGGACCCCGGTAACCGTACACGTCGATCGACCGTCAAAGAGGTCGACGTGCAACCTAACCTAACCCATGCCTCAGCGCGCTGAGTTTCTCGCCGGATCTTCTCAGCGGGTCGCGATTCCGATCCGGTAGTAGATTCAGTCACGAAGCAGCTGCTCTTGAGTTTTTAGGTCTCCTTCAGAGGCGCTCGGGCAGCTGTTAGCAAATCCCACCCTTCCTGGCTGAGCCTTCGCTCGCCCACCTGTCCTGGTGAAATTGGAAAGGTCTCTGGCCCACCAGTAATCCTTCAATCATACAAAAAAAGTTTGCTTATAATATCTCTTCTTCTTCTTCTTCTTCAACCCGTGTCCACCCAATGCTGAGTGTAGGTCTCTTCGAATGCACCCCATTCTCTTCGGTCTCTTGCCTTTCTCATCCAGTCTCTATCAACTACTTTGACCAGGTCATCGGTCCACTTCGTTGGCTGTCTGCCTAAGTTACGACGTCCAGTACGAGGTCTCCACTCCAATACTTTTATGCCCTACCGATTGTCAGTGCGACGGCATATGTGGCGGCCCACTTCCACTCATTCCGAGCAATCACTTTGGCTATGTCAGTCAAATGTAGATACATATATAATAGCTTATAATATATCTATAAGTAATTATTTAGTGAACGTATAAATTGGTGAACTGAGATTGATTTTTTTAAACTAAATCCATTGCCCACGGTCTAATGTAAAATTTACCTGCCTCTTGATTGTTATTCAATATTATTAGCGTATTGTTGCTTATAACGCTTATAACTGACGATTATATTTCGAGCTTAATATTATGCTCTCCCCTAAATAAATTTACAGGAAAATAAATGCACGATAAGTTAAATTTAGATTACATATTGAGATTAGTTGGATAAATTATCGATTTTTTTTATGAATTTTAACCATAATGGATTCCAAGCCACATTATTCGTACCTACCTTTTAACTTAATTTATGAAAGCACAATGAACCTAGCAAACAACATGTTTTGCACAGTAGTAAGTATTATCTCGAACCAAATCAGTACCTACGGATACATTGGTTTTATGGTAAAAGTTGGGCCTTGAATTTATTTTACGAGGATTACAATGCGCTCAGGCTAAAAGTAAATGCGTGTAGGCCATTAAATAAATTCAGCATAAACTTTGCTCGATAAAGCAATGGCTTTCATGATAGTATGAAGGGACATTTCTAAAACAGCAGACACTAGCAAAAGGGTTATATGTATTTACATAGAATTTAGGTAAAGCCTTTGAAAAGACAATAAGAGTACCTATTTTAGAAAACGTTGCAATATACGTTTTGTCTTTTTTTTTTTGTGTGTGTTGCTGTGTTGTTCTTGTATTCTTCCAGTTGTAAGTTCCACGTTGCCGGCGATTTAATCCCGGTTTTAGCACGTTTGTCAATAGTTGGCATTGGGGAACTGGACAAACTTGTTCTTATCACATAAGAAAAATCATAAGACTATTTTATTAATTACAAAAGGTTGTATTTACGATAACGATACGCGTTGAACTTTGACACGATATAAATAAAACAGATGAGTCATAGCATATCATTTATACGGCCGTGACACAGTTTACTAAGCTGATTTTAAAACTTATCGACAATCTCGTTTTTACGAAAAACGTAAATTATCTTAGAACGACACTCATGTACCTATAGATCGTAGTTCGTATTAAGTTCAATAGTTTAATTCAATATTAAATCCAAATTATTTTGAATAAAATTATATTAAAAGAAGTCATTATTACGCTTAAAGAATTAGCTAATAAATTAACTATCACAATTGAGTCATAAACAAAAATATTGCTTATTTGCATATTTATAGGGGGGAAAATAATCAAAACTAGTTCTATGGAACTTTTGTGGTCTTGACAGAATGCCGCTTGCGAAGATTTGATATTGTTTTTTGTACATAGTGTAAATTTTTTTGAAATTGCTTACGTGGTTGGACGAACTCACGGCCCACCTGGTGTTAAGTGATTACCAAAGCCCATAGACATCTACAACATAAATCCCGCCACCTACCTTGAGATGTAAGTTCTAAGGTTTCAGCGTTATTACAACGGCTGCCCCACCCTTCAAACCGAAACGCAATACTGCTTCACGGCAGAAATAGGCGGAGTGGTGGTACCTACCCGTGCGAACTCACAAGAGGTCCTACCACCAGTAGTTACGCAAATTATAATTTTGCGGATTTGATTTTTACTACACAATGCTATTCCTTCACCGTCGAAGTCAATCGTGAATATTTATTAAGTACGTATTTCGTACATAATACGTACATAATCGTCGTAGGACGTATTTTCGTGCCATGACCGTACGGCCTATTTTTGCCCCGGATATCATAAATTCCAGTTTGAAAGGTAGGATAGCCATTAGAGTCGTCCACAATAGAGTTGAGACTTTAACGTCACCTTTCAAGGTGACACGGGGTCGCGAACTCGTACAACTAATCTAGTGTATAAAAAAACGACTCGATACAATAGTTTACTGGAAGTTATTGTTTGATTTTTCAGCACTGCTCAGCGCCTTGTTTCGATCCACGGACTTAGTACCATCTGACGTGGTAGCAGGATGTGTTCTGCTCAGAGTCAGACAGAAACGAGAAACTAGAGAAATGCGACGTATTCAAATGCTAAACGACGAAGAGCCTATTTATACGACGGACGTAAACAAGATATTCTCCGAAACCCCACCGTGGATGAATTTAGACGATGCCCTCTACTATCTCAGATTATCAATCGCTGCATATGGTTGGCCGTATGTTTTATACCGTCATTGCTTCACTGGCTTCTGCAAATTGGCCACCCACTTAACTTGTTGCTGTTGTCGGTAAGTTTTACAATTTCAGATATCAGCATCATAAAGTACACTATTATCGTGCTATTTAATTTTAACATGGCATATTCAAACACAATACATTTAAAAATCTGGTGGACTAATTTTTGATAAATGATATACATATATATAAAAATGAATTGCTGTTCGTTAGTCTCACTAAAACTCGAGAACGGCTGGACCGATTTGGCTAATTTTGGTCTTGAATTATTTGTGAAAGTCCAGAGAAGGTTTAAAGGTAGATAAATATGAAAATTCTGGAAATTAAATAAAAATAACAATTTTGTTTTTCCTTTGATATGTCCCTCGTCGGACGGATTTGTTTTAAGTTTATTTTATACAAAAGTTTAGGTCTTTTATTTTCCGATTGAGGCACTACAAAATCTTCCGGGTCAGCTAGTACTAAATATATTTTTATTAAATTTAAATTTCTCAGTAGCCCAAATAAGATTAGATTTACAGGATACATGGTATTTTAACGATGAGTCCACGCATCATATAAAAAGTATTCTATTTAGTTTGAACTATATTCTGCTAAACTTTTTCAGTCATGTAGAGCCTATTTAGACGCTATTTTTATCACACCAACCGCTAAAAAGTGATTAATAGCTATATAATTTACTTTGACATTCAATACCTGTTACGTCCAAGTTGAAAAATTTTATTTTTTACTTAAAATTCTCGAGTGAATTTGTTTTTTGTTCCAACGTTCCACCTCGTCCTGCCTTTACTCAAAAAATCAAACTGTTTTTTTATTATTTCCAATAATAGTCTTTAGCAATGATTATCAACGGTCTTTGTCGCGGCACGCGTTTGAACAATTTTCCAATATGAATGCAGAAAGAAAGAAAAAGATAGGTTTAAAAGTGGATTACTTACCTATAATAATACACTGTTTAAATATATATACATATATATATTTTTTTATTTAGCGACATATCTTTTCTTTTGTGTTTTACTCCGAGATTTATAAAGTGTTAAAAAAATTTGATGCTTTTATCAAAGAGCTTTAATTTATGTTCGGATTTATGCATCATGCATCATGAGCTTGTTAAAAAACTGAAGTATAACAAAAGTTTTTAATCGTTTTCTTAAAATTAGAATTCTTCTAAGCATCAGAACATTTAAAAACTATATTTTTTTTTTTTTTTTTTTCAATTAAATTTTAATAAAATGTATGATCATCCGTAATAACAAGTCTTTTTCATAGTTAGACAACAATCTGCACACTTAAGTTTGTTATTTACATTAATTTATTATTCTTCTAAAACTTCTTTATGAATTATTATTGTTCTAGTAGGCAATTCTTTTAATCATTTTTATTTTGAAACAAATCAAATAAATTGGTACAATCAGGATAACAATTTATGGTCTTACTATTATAATTTTATAATATTCGCTACGAATATCGCTACGAATACGCTATTATTATTATATATACGAATTCGCTACGAATACGCTATCTACGAATAAATAATAAGACTTATTATTTATTCGTAGATGTAAATCAATTTATTAGTAGGGCGTACAAAAAAATATTTTCAAGTTCATTCGTCACTTTCTCAAAATGTCAATTTTTTTTTTATTATCTAGGTGTGTGGACGCGCTCACAGCCCACCTGGTCTTAAGTGGTTATCGGAGTAAATGCTGCAACCTACCTTGAAATATGTGTTCTGAGGTCTAGTAGTTACAACGGCTACCTTCCCACCCTTCAAACCAAAATAGGCAGGGTGGTAGTACCTACCCGTGCGCACTCACAAGATTTCCTACCACCAGTAATTACGTAAATTATAATTTTGCGGGTTTGATTTTTATTACACGATATTATTCATTCACCGTGGAAGTCAATCGTGAACATTTATTGAGTACGTATCTCATTAGAAAAATTGGTACTTGACTGCATTCGAACACCGATGCATCCCTAGATACGAATGCACAGAACGTCTTATCCTTTAGGCCACGACGACTTCAAGTTCACTTTTGTTCACAGTCCGAAAAATTCTATAGTAACGGACGACAACTGCTGTTTGTGTAACTTCGCTGGAGTCAAATACATGTCCAAATTACCTGCCGATGACATTATTTTCGCTTCCTTCAATAACAAAGTTTTTGAGGTAAGAAACTTGTTTTTTTCACTAACTTTAAATGAATAGTTACAATGGAATCAAATAATTCCTGAATACAAACTTATACCTGACAGTTACGATTTTTTGCATAATATGAACTAGTGGAAAAAACGTAACCATTTTGATAGTTAGAAGATTGCACAAAGTGGGAATGAGTTGTTCGCTGCGGGCATTTCAATATTGCAATAATTGTTACGTTATAATACTCATGGTATAAATGAATATTTAAAAAGAAAATTCTAATATAAAAAAAAGGTCATACCTGCTGAGTTTCTTGCCAGTTCTTCTTAGGACGGAGGCTAGTTTTCGTGAATTGGCGGTAGTTCTTTTTGACGTTCAACAAGTATGTACTTTCATTTATGTTGAATATATATTTTTTGTGATTTGATTTGAGTACAGTACTTTCTCCGACTTTTACGAGTCGCAGACATAATTAATACTACTCTAATGTTTTAATCTCGCGTTTTAATTAACATTAAATTATTGAGGACATTACGAATCGTGTTCATTCCGACGTCAGCTACCACGAAAAATGTAAAGTATTTAATTAGTTACTATATAATACTAGTTTGATAGTATTTAAATGTTAAACGCATTTTGGATTTTATTTCGATTCAGTTGCCGTTCTGTGTGATAGCTGATCATGAACGCGAGTGTATAGTTGTGGCGGTGCGAGGGTCCATCTCACTCCGAGATATCTTCACGGATTTCACTGCTGGCTCCGAGAAATTTGAAGCTGACGGTAGATATTCTTGATGATAATATTATTATGTTAATACTCATTTCTAGAGCTTCTAACATATATCATTATTTTTTTTGTTGTACTACATTGAAAACATTTACAAAAAACATTATGGTGTTAAAATGCATCTAATTAAAAAAGTATTCGTTTTAAAATTTTTGTCAACTCTAGATATATCTATTCGGATATTTGTATGTTTGAACTTATTTGTTTCTC
The DNA here is from genome assembly GCF_030269925.1 of Bombyx mori. Classification (NCBI taxonomy): domain Eukaryota; kingdom Metazoa; phylum Arthropoda; class Insecta; order Lepidoptera; family Bombycidae; genus Bombyx; species Bombyx mori. The sequence continues at coordinate 6,816,962 of NC_085116.1, read as the reverse complement.
CGAATAGTAAGCAAAAGTATGATCATACTCATAATTTGGTATTTAAGTAGGTAAGTACAACATCACGTAACGATGACGGTAGCAGATTGAATAACACACAATATTACAGAGCTAACTACAGTCAGTACAATCTAACACCCATTAAAATTACATTAAAATAAATGAATCTGAATTAAATACGAGCTGTAAGACTGCAAGAATCACCTAGTAGAGAGAAAAAAATAAAAACTTCACAAAAACGTAGTTACGTCTTGCCCGCTGTTGAAATCATACCCAAAAAAAAAGGCTGGATGCACTTCCGGTAAAAAACAAGCTGGTTGTTAGGTGTCTACATTAGCACTTTCTACCGTACAAAATCAATTACAAATGCAAAGATGCATTCAAATCTTTGAAGATCTTAAATTAATCAACTTATAAGAGCTCAAAATATGTACAACATGTATAAAAATACCAGGTTTACCAGAAAACACGGCAGCCCACAAAGGCATGGCAATGGGTGCGAACAAAATGTTGAAACGACTTTTACCGGTTCTCGACCGGACATTCCAGCAGTTTCCGCACTATGACCTAGTACTTACAGGTAATTATTACAAATGGTCTACTAACTATTTTAACCTAGGTGTTGCTCAATCATAATCTGTTTTAAAACGGTTTTAAGCGCGTAATATATACGCTACCATTCCTTATTTGTTGATAATTTATAAAAATGGCGGTAGAACGTCATGTGAGCCCGCACGGGTAGGTATCATCACCCAGCCTTCCGGAGCCATAAAGAATTCATGTTTGAAGGGTGGAGGAGCGGCTGTACTGTAAAAACGGACACTTAGAACTCATCTCTCAAGGTTGACGGCGGCATTGACGTGGTTGATGTCTATGGGCTTCGCTGCCCATTTAGGACCAGGTGGGCCGTGAGCTCATCCACCCATCTTAGGAATAAATAAAAACCGTTTGTTTTAAATACTACATTTATGACTTGCCAAAATGAATAATTATATTTTCCAGGTCACAGCTTAGGCGCTGGTGTAGCAGTATTAGTAGCTTTAAAATTACGACCGAGATACCCACATCTCAAAGTGTACGCGTTTTCAACGCCAGGTATATAAAGTTTTTACTGTAGTAACTGCTAATGTTATTTCCTCTATTTTACGATACGTTTCAAAATAGTTTTGATTGTCTGTCCTTGTATTCCGTGCATAACGTGTTAACAGAGAAACGAGTGAATTCTTTTTTGTTCAGCGCAACGGCGGATCCAGGGGGGGGGTCATGGGGGTCATGACCCACCCCTGAGCTAGTTCCAGGACTTGAACTAACTTGGACTAATTGAAGAAGATCATGATTTATTTATTATCTATTGTTATCAAAATTAAATTATAAGTTCTTAACTTGCCCACGACTATGTGACCCCCTCCTGGCACCAAAGCTGGATCCGCCCTTGGTTCAGCGCTAAAGTTACCCAAATGATTGAGAGATTAGTACTTTTTATTATCAAACAATACTCGTAATCAACGTTCTAATCGTATTATTAATTTTGTAAATTAAAGGAAAGCTTTCATGTAAATATTACCAATTACCGGGTGTGAGGTCATCGTTATCGAAACCGAAGACTGAATTACATATTTGCGATAGAAAAAATTGTAATTTTTACATTGCACGCAGTGTAATACAAATTAATATATGTTGATGCGGCTTCAAACGGCGGCAACAGTCCCGAGTGACGTGACAAAACAACCTTTTTGTAGTACATTGCTGGTTAACGAAATATAAACTTTTTGTTCGTCTATGTGTTTTTTTCTCCTCAACCGGTTACTTGGTATAACTCACTTTATGAAATAAGACCGATCAACCGTATTGTACTCATTATATTTATTTTTTTGCAAATTAAAGCAATATAATACCAAGTTGTTCTTCTTTCAACATCAGTAATATATTGTCAGACTGTTTATTCCATTAATTGTATAATCCCAAATAATGTGAACTAAAATGCTAATTGGTAATTTTATTGTATAAACAGCGGGACTAATAAGTAGAGAAGCGGCGAGGTACACGGAGAGCTTTGTACTCACTGTGGGGGTCGGAGACGATTTGGTGATGAGGCTGAGCGTGCATAGTATAGAAAACCTTAGGACAAAAATCATTCAGACTATACACGCTACCAAACTACCTAAGGTAATAAAAATATAATAAAATACGCATAGATATTTAACTATAATCTACCTAACTGAAAGCCTCTTCAATTAATCTTATCAGCGTTTAGAATACGATAAACTTTGTGCCTTTTAAAATAATTAAGTAATTATAGCTGATGGAAAATAGATTATTACATACATACCTACATACCTTTAAAACTACTGCTACTACCTGATCTGAAGTAGTAGCCTTGTAGAGGAAACAAACCTCCGTAAGTATATTTTTGGGAATGCTAGTTAAAGTAATCATTCGTTCCTGATTAAAGGGTAGAAGTCATGTTAAATCAATGCAGTTGACATTTCGTGAGCATGACTCGTTAGTCATGACTTACATAATTACTGGTAGTAGGACTTCTTCTGAGTCCGCACGGGTAGGTACCACCACCCCGCCTATTTCTGCCGTGAAGCAGTAATGCGTTTCGGCTTGAAGCGTGGGTCAGCCATTGCAACTATACTGAGACCTTAGAACGTTTACCTTAAGGTGGGTGGCGCATTTACGTTGTAGATGTCTAAGGGTTCCTTAAAGGCAGGGCCTATAAAGCAATAAATAAAAAATAAAAATAAAAGTCTGCCCGTCTACGCTGAGTGAAAACGGTATCGTGTTTTCAATAAGACCTTATTATTTCCAGTACCGAATAATGCTGAATGGCTTCGGTTACGCGTTGTTCGGTGTGCCCGCTCGCGACTTGGAGTCGACGTGGCGCCGCCCTGAGGACCTGGAGGCGACGCACTCGGACGACTCCGCTGACGCTCTCCTCGTGCCGAGCGTCTCCACCGTGAGTGCTGTCAGTTGACCTCTCCTACTTGATAAAGATAGGTGTCGTGTGAATGTGTGTTGCTCTTCCGTTCAACGCTTTCAGTTGTGCCCGTGTTTAATCATAATGTAAGTTCATATGTGCTATTTTTTGACACTGTAAGTGCTCATTTTGTTTTTATATTATACAAGCTGACCCGGCAGACTTTGTAGTGCCTCAATCGATAAATAAAAGACCTAAGCTTTTATATAAAATAAACTGTAAACAAAAGAATCCGTCCTACGGGGGAGAAATAAATTTTGTTGTTAATTGTTATTTTTATTTAATTCCGAGCATTTTCATTTTTATTTACCTTTTAAACCTTTGCTGAACTTCCACAAATAATTTAAGACCAAAATTAGCCAAATCGGTCCAGCCGTTCTCGAGTTTTAGCGAGACTAACAAACAGCAATTCATTTTTATATTTAAAGATAGATCCTCATTTGGTGTATTTTCTTGTTCTATTTTTACGGAAACATTCTAGCAATACTTCCAATATCGTTGAAGGACCTCTTCTTAATAGCCTTTGTGTTAAGAAATGTTAGTCTAGTTGTAGAGAACGTAGTTTTCTTTTTAAAATTTCATTCCACTATTTTGTACAATATGTTCTTTGCCCTTTATATATATATATATATATATATATATATATATATATATATATATATATATATATATTTATCATTATCCGAAAAGCATATTATAGCAGGCTGAGCTCATAGCCCGCAAAATAGGCATTAAACAGTAAACAAGCATTTTGTGATCTAGGATCAAATTCTCTCACTAATTTTAGTTTATTTTTTAATTTTCTTTGTTTTTATAAAGAGTTGTTACTTGTTTATTCAGATGTATCTTCTACGAGGGTACAATCGCGCCGTCTTTTTCTTTTTTTCAATGTTTGTTTTGTGCTTTAGTGTAAGTTGGGTGTTTTTCATGACTATTTGTAGTGAAGACGTTAATTATGTTTTTTAATTGTTTTAACACGTTAGTGCATGCGTTCACCTTACTAACAATTCATTGCTTACTCATATTCCCACCATTACTTTTAATGTTCTGAACGCTTTTTATCTTATTAACTTAATCTTTGTCTTATCGTATTAACTTAAAATCAAGTCTTGTTAATAGGGTTGTTGTGTTTTAGTACAAGTCATCGGAAGCAGACTGCATGACATAATTTTAATTAACCGGTTTTTAATTCAATTCGACAAGACGCGAATTAACATTTTTCAATAATCGTAGATTTCTGACTTCCGTAGAAATAGCTTGATTTTCAACTAACCTTATTGTAATTTTTAGTTGATTGTTTTATATTCTCAGAAATAAAGTGCATATGCATAATAAACTAAACTAATATTAATGCAAATATCTGTTCCTTTTTGATTAACACTTGATAACCTATATCTGCGAATCGCTTATTTAAAAGTTTAATTTAGTATCTACAAAAAAACCCTCATTAAATATTTTGCTTAAAAATAACTTTTCGCTCATAAAATAAGTTTCAATTCGATTGGTAGAAAAGAAACTGCTTAAAACAATTATTTTATTTTATTAAACATTTCCAGGAGGCTGCGTTAGTGTCGCGGGATATATTCGTGCGAAGATTCTCGTCAGCACGACTTTTCACTGCGGGGCGGATCTTGCACATCGCTCGACGTAAGCGCATGGGGATCGAAAAGTATGTTAACCCTTCTGTTCTTTATTCAATAATTATGGTTCTAAATTTGAATTATCGTAGAGTTGTGAAAAACTTGTATTCAATTGTAACTTCGAACCTCATGTCGCAAAATCAGTGGCGAAATTCACGCTGTCTGTATATAGGTTCGGTGACCGTTTAACATCAAGTGATCGAAAACTCTCCTTTCGATCGAGCTTATCAAAAAAGCTTGAGGAAACTGAGTGCACAAACCCGTCTCCTCTGACACCAGGACAAACAATTATCTTTCTAAAATCATCGAATAACCTAATTGACTTTTATTGAAATCAGAATGATATAATTTCATCTATTTATCTGTTTTATAATATACGAAATGTAACATCACCTTAGATGAAAATGCTATTAACTTAAATTGAATTAGATGTGATTGTTAAAAAGGCCTGTTAAATTAACTAAAAACTCCCTTTGATTCATGTCTGGTCACAGTAACGAGGGAGATGAAGAAAGGTAATTAAATATATTATAATTATAAGTGTATTATTTATATTGTTAAGCTTTATTTTCGTAAATAACGTAATCCCATTGTTGTCCAGAAAAGTGCGCACGCAAGAGCCAACATATGAGATGCGCTGGGCCTGTCCCGAAGACTTCATGGAGTTACAAGTCATGCCTCGCATGCTATTGGACCATCTGCCCGAAAACGTTCATCGCACCATTCAAACAATAATTGAGGAGAGACATACTTACCGCGTCACGCACATAGTTTAGGGACACAATCATAGATGGCGCTGAATGACAGTATTCGTAAGTTTTACTTGCCAAATAGCAGCAGTTTTAGTTGAAAAGGAATCGCTCGAGGCTTGCCAATACCAAACTTATTTTGCAGGCAGGCAGAGGCAGGTCATCTCTGTTTGACCTGTTTTGTGACATTATACGTTTATATTCTCCTTCAAATCTCAATCATTTGGATTTATATTTTAGGAAACACGTTACCAAATTCTGATAACGTATAAAATAGCTTTGTATTTATTCTCCGAGTTTTCATGACATGATATACTATTTCGTTCCTACATAACAACACTGTGTCGGTACGTTTAGTTGAATTTGATAGGTTGATCTGATTTTTAATAAGTTTTTCATTAAGACAATGCTGGCGAAACCAGTGAATGATTCGTTTATTTAGTTTAAGAAATGTGAGAAGACTGTGATGATGTTATAGAATGAAAACTTTATATTAAAAATAAGTGCAATGTATATGGGTCGAATGGAAATGTTTCTATTTTTAATTGTGGGTAATTCATTTTGTAAATAGTTAGCGTACTGTTTATGTTTTGCCGTTTCGAGAATAATCTTAATCGTCCCGCGACATATCAATGTTTAACTGTTGCCCTGTAGTGTACTATTGGTTAAAACGTTTTATTTTCAAACGTATTGCGTTGGATTAATCATGTACATACTATATGCTCAAACAAAAAGCAAATCCGTGACGTTTGTGCGACAAAAATCGAATTAAAAATTCATTTATTTCTACGTCTGCCAAATTATAGTAGAACTTCCCGGTAAATCCATGCGGTAACTTCTACTGTTGTAGTAAGTGTGACTTACAAAAGCTATGAATAAGTACAATAACTAGTTATTAGATTAGCGTTACCAATGTCAATTATGTAAGCATAATACTACATTGTTGTTAAAAATAAACTATAGACGCTACTAAAATGTATTCCTTACATCGACTGTAGATTATACCTACAAAACGTCATTATGACGTAGAGAAGTTGCATAAAATTTAAATAATATAATTTTGGTTACCATTTATAAACGCATTGTTACAAATAAAATGAAAACTTTCAACAAACTTCGCCGGATCGGCCTACTCTAATTACCAGTTACCGATTGAACTCATTTTATTTCATATGAAAATTGCATTTAATTTTCTTAACAATCGTATCCATCTTTTATAGTTTGTAGGGTTTGCTAGGGAACCCATAAGGCCGTTATTTTCTAATTTTTTTAGGCCACGTACACACCTGAACTTCGGGAGCAAATTTAGTGTGACTTTATAGAATTTTTAACACTTATCGACATTTCTATATGTATTATTGTAAATAGACTTATTTAGTTAAAGTTTTACATTCCAGTTTGTATTTTTAGCCCTCAGTCCATTTATTATTTTGTTCAATGTGAGTGACGGACGCCAGATTACTATCCAATATTGTAAAATAAATGAGTTTTATTACACGAGTTAGAGTTAAACTATTACAGAAAGTATAGTTCATAATACGAATAATCTCAATTTATTTAGTAATACTAAAACATAATTATTTTTTCTATTCATTTTTATAAATTCTACTGAATGAAATACTTACTTTAATATATTTATCCTTTAATAAATTACAGAATAAAATTATCGTCTCATTTTTGTGATTTTAGAGTTAAGTTCTTGGTGCTTGGCAAAAAAACCCATAGCTCAATAATAATGTTGCTAGATTTTTATTTTTCATGGAACCGGAATCTCAGACATACGTAAGTTTAACTAATGAACAAATTATGATGTAATATTTTTGTATATTGTAAATAGCGCTTCGGAAATCTCTGCTCTTTCATACGTTAGCAAATCGTACAATTTTATTTTTATTATTTCTATAAGTACTATAATTTGTATTTATCAAGTATTAGAAGGACTGAGGTTCTTTCCACATGTACCCTAAATTAGGGCTTTGTAATCTCTCATCTATGTTCTTCAGTTGGATTCGTGTTAATTTATAATAAAATATATTTTAAGTAAACAATTCATTTTTTTACTTTTTATTTTATTGCTTTGACGGATGAACGAGCTCCCGACCCCACATGCCGTTATGTGTTCACCGTAGCCCAGACATAAATTACGTTAATATCGCCACCCACCTTCTACATACATGAGTTCTAAGTCTCCGTTTTTACAATACAACCGCTGCCCTACCCTTCAATCTGAAACGTATTACTTCACGACAGAAATAGGCAGGGTGGTGGTACCTACCCGTGTGGACTCACAAGAGGTCCTGCCACCAGTAATTACGAAAACTATAATTTTTTTCTCCTACCTACGCCGAAAATTCGGTTTTCCTCCCGCTGTACAGGGAAGAAAGTGTAACTTTTCCTCCCGCTGTACAGGGAAGAAAGTGTAACTTTTCCTCCCTGTGCGCATGCGCGTTAGTGTCCACGTCTGCTCTCACGTACCTAAAATTCTCCGCCATTGTTGTGCTCGGGTAATTTGCAATATTATGTTTAGTGTAAAAGTGAAATAAACAAAAGGCAATAAAATTTAATAGTGAAGTATTAAACAAAGATGTGTTCATCAGACAGTTCTTATTCAATAAGTATTGGTTAATTTAAAAATTAAAATAAAGTTAAATTGTTTTTTTATGAATATGGGGGCTCCGCCCCCCCTACCCCCCGCCAATGCTCCGCCCCTAGACCCCGGCTCGGTACTCCGCGAACTTTCATCCTGGTAGGAGAATAATTTTTTTGGGCTTGTTTTTTATTGTAGTTTGTAATTCCACCACTATGGAAGTCAACCGTGAATCGTGACAGTACGTATTTCAAATTTCCAATTTTTATCTTTTTAATAAAAAAAATGCGTCACTTTATTTACTTACATTGAATCATTCACATACCATGCCGCAGTTACGCAGCTACCATACATAGGGTATAGTTTCAATATTTTATAAAAAAAAAAATCTCAATGCAAGAATTTATCGAGCGTTAGGCAACGCCTTGACTATGCTACTGATACTCGTGCTATCTTCGAAGGCATTAAAACTATGTACTGCTTTTAACATTGACATGTATGCCTGTGGTGCGGTGGCGTCATTTCTCAAATATTAAGTGTATTATTATCTATGGCGTCATTGTTAAACTTATGCGTCTTCTCTCTTGATTGATTATTGACAGTGATGTTTGACGTTTTGATAGAGTAGGTTCCTTAACTCAGCCCTTAATACACATCTTTCCTCCAGTAGTGGTTTCTTTTTAGCTGGGTGATGCGTTAACCCAGTTTGAACTCCACTTTAGGTAGGGTTTGTATATTTTATAAATGGTATAATAGGTATAATTTATAAAACTTTAGGCTATAATATAGGCTAGGTATAATTTATAATACAAATAATTCGATTACTTGGTTTATTGATCTCTTATTTTAGATACAGAAAAAAATACAATTAATCAGTCCACTCGATAAATATCACAGGCGATTATTTTTATAATATCAACAATAATAAATTGTTACATTATTTCGATTATAATAATATCTTCTTTGTCCTTGTCATGTCCCACGCCATTTGCAACAGTCCCATCTTATTTGATTAATAATGTTTCGATTATATTATAAGCATGCAATATTATAGCTTAAGATTAAATATGCAATTTTTTTTTTAATACGTTGTTGAATATAGTACTTTTGTGAGTGAGATAAATCAAATATTTATTTTATATCATCTACACAGATTACGGAGTTCAGTCATAGCTGCCTGCGATACGGAAGTCTTGTTTCTCTCTGTTTTATATCTGAAAATCGAAAACGTTTATCATTTTTTAAATGAAATAATAGAATAAAAACTATCACTTTTTTTTTAGTACAGGCAAAGATATGTTTATAATGATCGAGGTAGTGTCACCTTCACGTCGACACAAACCACGTATCGTAAATATGTATGTCCGCAAATATATTACAAAATTATCGAGCAATATTCAATTCTTTCGATTGAATAAAGTTTCTAAAAATCAAACAAATAAAAAATATATATTTAAATTTCAATTAAAATATAATTTTAAATAAGAATTAAATAAAATTTCTTAAATAAAGATTAATTAATTATTTCAAATATGATTTCTATTAACTAAAGACATTGTTACTAATTTTTTTGGACATTTTATGAACGCGAAAATTAATTAAATTTTTTAGAAAGCTTAGTTTTAGAAAGCAGTTTTTTTTACACATGATTACATAAAAACACATAATTACAACATTAATTACTTTAAAAAAATACTTTATCGTGTGTCTATCAATGTACTTATTTATGAAATGAAGGTAGATAACAAAAAATTGTCGACATATCCACTACCAGTATAACAGGATGAACACTGTTGTGTCCTGCTTCCTGCTTTCTTTTAAGAGATTTTATGACCTGGTTGGTAACTGAGACCTTTAAGTCTTGTCTTATTTAAATTTATGTTCTTATTTTTATGAAGAAATGAAGTGAAATTAAATGAAATGAGATGAGATGATATGGGATGTATTTCATCTCAGAATCATCAGAGAAATCTCAGTAAAATGGTGGTCATTTACTGAGATTTCTGCAGTGGACTTTTTGGAGGATACCGAGAAATTACGTCCAGCGGGTTTGTTTCATTTTCCCACATTTGTGCACTTTCACAGATATTAAACAGTTAATAAACCACCATTATTAGATATTTAAATGTGAAGAAACAGTAAATGGACAAAATAAAACAGATCACACAACTTTACTCCTCGCGTTCCCGCCAAAAAGTCCTTGTGTCCTGCTATAGACAATAACGTTCGGTACCTGCTGAGCATGTCGTGCGCCACGTCGGGCCTGTAGGTGACCATGTCCCGGAGGTAAGCCTGGTCGTTGCAGAGCGCGCGTCTGTAGGCGAGTTCGCGCCACGCCTCCCCGCTGCGTCCCGAAAGCAGCACTAAACCCTCCATGAAACTAAAATTCTTTAAAATTAGACCCGGCAATATTCGAATTCAACTAATCACACATCGTCTTCCCGCATTAAAACTGTATAATCTCAAAACTTATAAAATTTTACAGGAGAGTGTTTTAAAGGTTTAACATATCATATTTTTAATATTAATCATCTTTGCAACATTTATTTGTTAGTTTTTACCAGTTACGTTATCTGTCTTTTAAAGTAAGATAAAGTTATGTATTAATTTTGTTAATACTAATCAAAATATAGGTAAACTAAAAAAAAAAAAACTAAACTACGCTCTTTTGACAGTATTTATGAGAAAAATACTGGTGATACCAAATGATTCCGCATATTAACTCAATTTCGAATATTTTTGGAAATTGTACACTTTTAATGCGAAAAGACGACATGTTATTTCAAATAGATATCTTTAAATACCTAATCTAAACGTTATGATCGTGAATAATTTATTTGAGTGGTGATAAAGGGACCAACTGCACCGGCATCCCGCCTGTTCTTGACACGAAGTAATCAAGCGGTCTGGTTGCAAGCGGGGATCGATCGTTATACAAGGCAATTGAAATTTTAACCTTATGTCTCAAGTGAATAGGAGTATATATGTGGTCAATGCACACCGGTACTCATTTAATACAAGATGGACCTTACGACCATTCAACTAATAAAAATATATGCAAACGAAGCTATTGGAAAAACGTTTTTCTTTTTGACGTGATAACATCTTATAAATCAATGAACACCGACTGCACGCACGAAAAAGCGTCACGTTCCGCCAGAGCCTGACCGTGCAAGCGAGAGCGCGGAACCAGCGATAGAGAGGCACGATCGGCTCAAGCGTTAATGTATCGAAAACAATTTTAATTTTCAAATAACTCAACTCCTCTTTTGTATTAAACAAAATAATGATAATTCAGTGATAATAATTCAATTCAATTCATAAAACTATGCAATTTCTCATCAATGTTTTTTTTTATGATGTTATCACGTAAAACTATCGTCCGTAAACCGATTTTGCAGACAACCAATTTTTTTTTTTTTTTTAAAAGTTAGACCTAACCTCGTATTTCTGTTAACTAGACATGTTTTAGTTACGTAACTTTATGCTGCTATTCAGAATTACAATAACAATGCTACTATTATTCATTTTTATCTTTATAAATAAATATTTTATATCGTCACAATATTTTAACAGCTTTTTACTAAATGTAATATGATTACAAACGTTGTTTTTATTTGAATTTCGAGAGTCTCAGACATAATTAAAATTACCATTACGATTTAATCTATCGTTTCATTATCTTAATTTTATTTTATCCGGCGTTTCGAATAATTTATAGTTTTCGCGGCAGGCAAAAGCAAACAGATTTTCTTGACCTTCCTAACGATAGATATATGTATTAGTTTTCGCACAGTAATGCTGAGTTTACATTACGAAATTAGTGTCATCCATGTTGAACTCAGTTTCACGAAAGTAGTTTCGATATATGCGAAAGTAATTTCGTTAAAAAATTAGTGTCGCGAAATCCACAGTGTCGCAGTAACCATGGCGCCTTCAGCATCAAATCTATAATTTGCTATATTCAATGTAGGTAAAGAAATGCTTATATACTTATAAACTTAAAAAAAGACTATCAAGAAAAAAAAAAGTTGGTAGATTCGAGGATGGTCAACAAAAAGGCATTTAAGTGCAATGAAGTTAGTCTCTGAATTAGCAGATGAAGATCCTGAGAGTTATAAAAACTATTTTCGAATGAGTGAAGATGATTTTGATTTTTTACTATAGGTGTTTCGGGACCCTTGTCATTGATATTCATTAATAAGATCTATATTTTTTTCTGTACTCCATCATTGGTTTGCCATTTTCAACGCTCGAAGCGCGTCCGAACTAACAATACACACGTCCGCACAGCGCAGGCCCTTTCGCGACATTAGTTTCACGTCGCGTCTACACTATGAAATTAGTTGCATGACACTAATTTCACCAAAAAATCGCGCAGGGCACGAAACTAATTTACATGCATGAAATTAATGCATGCATTACGAAAGTATTAAATTACACGTGAAACTGTTGGTAAAACTAATGTCACGAAATTAATTTCACGCCACTAATTTCGTAATGTAAATTCGGCTTAAGAAAAAAAAACTAGTAGGTGAAACTGAAGGTCATTTAAGTATTCTTATTACATAGACGAGTGAAAGAGTTCATGATTCAACATCACGTTGACATCACGAAGCGATTGCCGCTATAAGAGATGGTGACCCTCATAATCAGAGAGCGAGGCTACATAAGCTATATTATCCGTTAACGCTATCAGAATGTGACATATGGATCCTGATGGGAAATTAAATATATGAATAACACAACTGGTGGTAGGACCTCTTATGAGTCCGCACGGGTAGGTACCACCGCCCTGCCTATTTCTGCCGTGAAGCAATAATGCGTTTCGGTTTGAAGAGTGGGGTAGCCGTTGTAACTATACTTGAGACCTTAGAACTTAAATCTCAAGGTGGGTGGCGGGTTTACGTTGTACATGTCTATATGCTCCAGTAACCACTTAACACCAGGTGGGCTGTGAGCTCGTCCACCCATCTGAGCAATACTTTAAAAACCAAATGTTTTATTTATTTATTTATTTATTTAAGGATTACTGACAGGGTTTACAGTAAGACATAAAATAACATTGACATGTATAGAGCAATTGATAACTGCAACTCTAATTATAGGCAATCACAGCATGCATTACATTAACATATTAATAGAGATTTAACAATACTATAAATAATAATAAAAAATTAAAAACAGAAAGACAACAAGGACAGTAATACCCGAGTACTCAGACCAAGGCCGAGGCTGAGGTTCAACAACAACTTTTTTTAATTTTGTTCTTAAATATTGGAAGGGAATCGCCAAATATGTCAAGGTTTTCAACTTTTCTAACTAGATTATTATAAAGGTTAGTTAGACGAGGAGTAGGTGAGTGCTTGCCTAGATTGGTTCTGCTAAAGCGGGTGCTGAAAAGAGCAACGGGGCGACGAGGTAACCTAGATAGCACCTTCAAAGAGAATTTATTGAGGATGGATTGGGAGTCGACAGTACCGCTCATAACTTGATGTAAAAAACATAAGCCTAACATATCACGGCGATCACTCAATGTTTGCAATTTAAAATATTTAACCCTATCAACATAAGATTCAACATAATTTTCAATACGATTATTTGCTAAAACGCTTACCTCAGATATTCGCTGACAAGTCTATACGTTTTTTCCGTAGTTCGATTCAATATAAGTCGTGTAGGAGAAGCGTTTAGTAAGGATATTTGTAGGGCGATCTGCTGCGCCAGAGCCGCCATTTCGCCAGCGAATCCAGTACATCCGCCCTGGAGGTACAGCTCCGCCGCGTCCGTGCAATGGTTCAGCGCGGTCTCGAGGAGCAGCCTCGTCGAGGTGTTGTCGTGAATCAACAACCAGGTCGGCGGTTGGAAGGGCTTCTTCGATACCAACTGAAGGCAAACGAATACGGTAAGGTCTATGGTAGTCACGGCGTGAATCAAGATCAAGCATTCCTTTCATGTAATGCCTCAAGCTGGATAACTACTATCGTATGTATCGTCATGTAACTCAAGGCCGTGAGCTTGCCTATACATTTATGTATATAACTAGACAATAATAATAATAATAATAATAATAATAACTCTTTATTTATATAACACCTTAATATGTACACAGTAAAGTAATAAAACAAAAGTCGGTATATAAATCGGCGGCCTTATCGCTGAAAGCGATCTCTTCCAGGCAACCTTGCAGGGAGAGGAATAAGTTAACTGGACGGTGCTATATCTTAATAAACTTACATAAAAATATATACTTAAATACACATGTGAAAAATAAATACCATATAAGATAAACTTACATACGATTAAATACAAATAAATACTAAAAATATACAAGATAAAATACAAAAGAAGTAGGAACTTATACAGTTATATCATAGAAGCAAAGTAGTGCGATTTCAATCTGGACTTGAAAATTTCCGGCGAGGACGATTGTTTAACGCTTAAGGGTAACGCATTCCATAAACGGACGGACAGCTTCAACCGCAAAGGAATGGTCATAAAATGACGTCCCGTGAGCCGGAAACTTCAGCATTAAATTCTCCGATGACCTGAGTGAATGAGAGCTTGCAGTATGTAGGAAATCAAAACGTTCCTGAAGGTAGCGCGGGGACGAGGAATTAAACAGGACACTGTAAAGAAGAGACAATATATGAACATTCCGGCGATAACGAATAGGAAGCCACTTGAGCTTAACTCGATACTCAGAGACGTGGTCATATTTGCGTAAACCAAATATAAACCTTATGATAAAATTTTGAAGCCGCTCAAGTTTATTTAGCTGGGCCTCGGTTAGATCAAGATAGCTGGCGTCAGCATAATCAATAATGGGGAGTAACAGAGACTGTGCAAGTGCAATTTTAGTAGATGTTGGAAGAAAATTACGCAACCTACGTAAGGAACCTGCAGAGGAAAATAGTTTGCGACTGACTGACACCAGTTGTGGTCCCCATGACAAACTGCGGTCAATGATCACACCAAGATTTTTAACGGTGTCACTAAACGGGATATTTATCCCGTCAAGAGACAATTGGGGCAGATGTGTCCACTCTATCTTACTGCATGTCCTTTGGCTGCCAACAATTATAGACTGCGTTTTTGTTGGATTCAGTTTAAGGCCGTACGCGTTACTCCACTCAGATAAGATGCGTAAGTCGCTATTCATAGTTCGAATAGCATCATGTAACTGAGGAAGTGGAGCTTGACAATACAGCTGAAGATCGTCTGCATAAAGGTGGTAGGACGAAGTGAGATTACAAGATATTGAATTAATGAAAAGAGAAAACAAAAGAGGAGATAAAACGCCACCCTGAGGCACTCCGGCAGATGTATTACACCAAGATGAAATCGATTCACCAAGGCGAACACACTGTCGGCGTCCGTACAGGTAATTACGAAACCATTCAATCACAGTTGGAGATATGTTGAAGGAGCGAAGAACGGCAAGTAGTATGTCAAAATCAACCGTATTGAATGCATTGCTGAAGTCCAGCAGTGTCAACACAGTTAACTGACCGTTTTCCATACCCAGGCGTATGTCGTCGGTGATTTTTACCAGAGCAGTGACTGTACTATGGCCAGGACGAAAACCGGACTGAAAGGGGTTCAGGAGATCATGACTATTAAGGAACGAACTCAACTGGTTATGGATAAGGCGTTCGAGGACTTTAGATAGGAAAGGAAGAATGGATATAGGTCGATAGTCGGAAAAGGATTTAGGGTTAGGTTTTTTTGGCAGAGGTATTATCTGTGCTTCTTTCCAAACAGAAGGAAACACACAGTTGGAAATTGAAAAATTAAGTATGTGGCAAAGAATAGGAAGCAGGATATCAACTAATGGGATGACCATATTACGACTTATACTATCTGTTCCGATAGCATTGGACGCTATAGAAAGGATACTCCTTCGAACATCACAAGCTGTGAATTGACGAAATTTAAAAGAAGAATGGTCAGGAGCGGTAATGTTAGAAAGAGAATTAATGGTAGATGACTTAACAACGTCATCTAATAAAGACGAAGAAGTAAAGAAAATGTTCATCTGATCAATGTTAATGTTTGTAGAACAATAGACAATAGAATGTTTAGGAAAAATATCAATCGAAAACTCATCTACATTTTATATCTATATGGACAAAGACAAAATATTTAGTTAAATATACCATTTTCTCCTCTGTTTTCTTTTATTTTTTTATTTATTTATTAAATACTAGCGACCCGCCCTCACTTCGCTTCGGAAACTGTAATTTATTATTGATTTCTCCACTATTTAATGGATGTTATTATACATATAAACCTTCCTCTTCAATCACTCTATCTATTAAAAAAACCGCATCAAAATCCATTGCGTAGTTTTAAAGATTTAAGCATACATAGGGACAGATATAGGGACAGAGAAAGTGACTTTGTTGAATACTATGTAGTGATTTACCAGCTTGAGTGTTATTAAACAAAATATTCCAGATTTTTTTTCATCTAAATACCAATTACAGAACAAAAGAAAAAATGTGATTCAAAACATTAATCAAAATCTTGAGGTATGTGTGAAGTTGGACGAATTTTTACGATTCAGCGCGAACACTAGTTATTCGAAATGAAGAAAAGTAAATCTAGCAAGTACCCACCCTGGCGGCATCCAAAGCCATTTTTTCTAAATCCTCAATCAAGTTCAATGCCTGTTTCTTCTTGACGCCGGCCGCCTCGGCGTACATGTTGAAGTGTAGGGCGACCATTATGTACGTGTCGGTATCGCCCGGACAATGGTTCTTCAGGAAATCGAGCAGGCCTTGTTTGAACTCCGCTATTTTATCGGGTTGCTGCCCTAACATATAATCGAATTGACCGAGAAGATATTCGAATTGGTGATTGTCTCTTAGCGCCTGAAAAGTTCCCACATTTAATTTTTTTTTTAAATTTCGAAGAAAGTTTTTTGTTACTTTAATTAAAATATTGCTGGGATACGTCAATCGGCAGTTTGAGGGGACTCATAAAATTTGATCAGCAGTGATGTGTAATCTATGTTTCGTCATGGTAATCTACGCGATAAAGTGGATGGGCGCGAAATATGGATGAAATAATCGAACAGGGTATGTATGTACCCGCGGCAACTGTTCGATTAGCCGATTTAATTATTAGCAATATAGTGTACTTCCTCATTTAAATTACAGCACAGTTGTAGCACTTTAATGGAATATTTTAGCAATCCTAACCATTGCACTATGATTTGATATTTACTATCGACCTAGCGGGAATCTTACTCAGAATAAGTGATTAAACATACTATTCCATAAATACTTATGTTTTGGCTGTATACAATATTATAATATTAACAAAAGAGGAGAAAACGACGCTAGGCACAAGACAATACTAATTAACATTACGATTATCTAATACTAATTAATATTACTTAAATCGGCGCGCGAATCTCGTCGATTGACGTCAGCTGTCATTTGCGTGTTCGGGAACTCCGATCGCGCCCGATGACGCCCGAATGCGACTTGGTGTGCCAGTGTTGTGCGCTACAGCACTATAAACTTTTTTCTTTTTTGTTTTTTTAAAATGAATAAGTTGTGTCTGACCTGGAATATATAAGCGCACTCTGTGTAGCGCGCGAGGCCGGTCAGCAGACGCACCATGAGGCGCCACGAGCGGGCCGCCAGCAGCCGTGACGTCAGAGCCTGCGCCGACCGCACCGTCACCGCCACGCCCTCCGTGTCGCACGCGCAAGAGAAGCACTCGTGCGCCATCACCAGCAACTCTATCGCTATTATGTTCACCTTCGACAATACACAATTTTTTAGTAGTAGTAGTAGTTTTATTTTTACAGCTGGAAAGCCAAAGGTATCATACCATACAGCATAATCTTTTATATGCATATATATAATTATAATATGAAGTGAAATGAAATGAAATGAGATGAGATGACATGGGATGAAATTTGGAGTCGTCGTGGCCTAAAGGATAAGATGTCCGGTGCATTCGTGTTTAGCGATGCACCGGTGTTCGAATCCCGCAGGCGGGTACCAATTTTTCTAATGAAATACGTACTCAACAAATGTTCACGATTGATTTCCACGGTGACGGAATAACATCGTGTAATAAAAATGAAAACCCGCAAAATAATAATTTGCGTAATTACTGGTGGTAGGACCTCTTGTGAGTCCGCGCGGGTGAGTACCACCACCCTGCCTATTTCTGCCGTGAAGCAGTAATGCGTTTCGGTTTGAAGGGTGGGGCAGCCGTTGTAACTATACTTGAGACCTTAGAACTTATATCTCAAGATGGGTGGCGCATTTACGTTGTGGATGTCTATGGGCTCCAATAACCACTTGACACCAGGTGGGCTGTGAGCTCGTCCACCCATCTAAGCAATAAAAAAAATATATCAGTAAAATGGTAGTCATTTACTGAGACTTTCTCAGTGGACTTTTCGGAGGATCCTTAAAAGTTACGTCCAGCGGCTTACACGAATTTTCATTTCGATGCCTCCAATGCACACTACTCTAACTCCAAATTCGTAGGTTTACAGGGGGAGCGTTTAAACGAAAAAAGCTGATAAAACCTTTATTATTGCAGATATATTTACGATTTTTTCTTGCGTAACTAGCTAATTTACTCTTGCTTCGAACCCCATCAATAATGAATTTGTAATACTTTTAAAATAGTGAAGCGATTTGCGTGAAAAACGAAAATTTCATAATTTTGAGTTAGTGTTCATTGGAGGCATCGATTTGGTATTTGCAATCGAGTATTAGTTCAAGTTTTTTTATTTTTTATTAGTCCAAATATAGCAAAGAAGTCTGAAATTCAAATATAATGGAAAGCCTTATTACAACTTGTTTAACTAGGTGAAGTTGTATGAGTGATCATAATAAGTATATTGTGTAGCATATTAATGATATTAATTTTTTTCTTTATAATAATGTTAACTTTAATCGAAACTGGGATGGTTCCGCTATAGTACTAAAATACCTTCGTATAGTTACAAGCTGATTTCGACGTATCGCATACCATGCACAGCTCACGAAGGATCTGTATATTAACTGTGAGATTATTAATCAACAGTCACGCGGTACTTTCGCATAATGAAGTATCAAGTTAGAAACGTCCTTCCGATATACAAATAAAACAATAAGAACGAAAAAAAAAAACAAAATGTGTGCAATTCACACGTGGTAGAAGTGAAACCTTCCAAAATTAAAATACAATTATCCTAAACGTCTTAAGTATATGTAAAATTTTGTCATTAGTAAATAATTGTAAGGTAGCGCCCTCTGTGAATTGATATTTTAATTTCACGTATAATCCTAAATTAAAATTCACTACAAGAGCTTTCATACATACGTTAGTATTAAAAAATCTCACAGATGGCGCTGTATTAAATAGTATGTATATTTCTGTCTCATTCTTTGCTGGCTTCATCCTACACATTTTTGTATTTGTGTCTCTTACCTGTCGTTTTTTCCGTTGCATCCGGTTTGAAATCACAACGATTCTAAAGAAGTTTTCACTTCAATTATTCCACATACCTGTTTCGATGACAATTTGGCACCCTTCGTTATCTTCCTAACGTTCGATTTGACCTCGTATCGGACGTGCACGTTATTCCTTGTTATAACATCGAATAAATTCCTCCGGGAGTCGCGGGTCAGCTTGTTACCAGCGCTGTAGACCGTCGACACGGAATACACGGACTCAGTTTCCGCAGACAGTAAGGTACCTTCGCCCGTTAATACCGAACCCGCTTCCTCTCCCTCAACGTGCTGATATTCTTCATCTATCAAAGTCTCGACGTCAAGACAACTATCGTCTAGAGCGTTCTCTGGAACTCTCGATACGGTCGTCGCTTTGTATATCTTCTGGAAGGCCATTAGGTGATCGAGTATCAGCCTGCCTATTTGGCTACAAGCGTCCGGCCTCATGTTTAGGAACATCTCGATGTCGGAGTTGATCGCGTAGCCCCATAGTGTGTATTGAAAGTGCTCCTTTTGTCTGAAGGTTGACGTCTTGACCAGATGCGGCGATATGATCGCTGCTACCATCTCCCGGCAAAGGTATTCTGCTACCTAAAGTCAACAAGTTCATAAGAAGCCGAGATTATAATATATTTATGCTTTGATTATAATATATTGCTTATAAAACGTAATCTATTTATACAAAAGAGAATGTATATGAGTATGCATGTTCACCTAAAACTCGAGAACCGTTAGCCCAATTGATATTAGAGGCGACATAACCACTACGACGAACATACATACTTATATTAGTGTCAGATAGGTTAGCAATGATTTTTATCTTTTGAACCCTAGGTCGAGTTAATAAGAAATTTATATATATAATGGAGAAAGTATGTTTGTTTGTATATTCACCTACAATTATCTTAAGTAGTTTTTAGACATCTACAACGTAAATTGTAAGGACTTAGTTAGTTTTCTGAATCATCTTATGGCTTTTATGCTATATGCAAAATTGCATTTTGTTTCGGACGAAGCCGCAAGTGGAGGTAGTTAGATAAAATAAAAATAAAAAAAATTTAAATGCAATCCGCATTTCACTTTACCTGTTTAGTGGGGATGTTGAATGTTCTAAAAACGAGGTTCGCCAACGACAGCCGCGCTCGGCCGTTCACGAAATTTATAAAATCGAGGGCTCGATTCTGATACTTCAACACCGACGAATAGTCCCAGCCGATTTGCAAAGCTATCCGGAAGTAGCTGGCCACCTGGTTGATTACAAAGCCATAAGGGTTTCAAAGGTTTAAGGGTTTTAAACAGTAGTGCGTATATCGTCGCAGGGCGGTAGTCTTTTTTTTTTTTTTATGACCTGATAACTAAGACCTTTATTAGGTCAAGTCTTATTGTAATTTTTAATCTTATTTTTATATATTATTATGATATTTATTGATATGAAATGAAGATGTTTGAGACATTAATCAACTGGGATGAAATGAAATAAAATGAGATGAGATGATATGGGATGAAATATAATCTCAGTAAAATGGTGGTCGTTTACTGAGATTTTTTTCAGTGGACTTTTTCGAGGATCCCGAGAAGTTACGTCCAGCAGCTTTGTTTCATTTTTCCACATTTGAGGACTTTCACAGATATTAAACAGTTAATAAACCACCGTTATTACACATTTAAACCTAAAGAAATACAAAATAGACAAAATAAAACATATCACACAACTTCACTCCACGTGTTCCCGCCAAAAAGTCCAGGGCGGTAGTCATGTTTACCTGTTTGGCTAGAGACAAGCCGCTTCGCACGGCAAGGGCGTCCAACGCGGACAGCCGGTCGGCCTCTTCGCGAGCCGCGAGGTGCGAGCTGTCTGGAGCATTCATTTGTTTCTCTTGTATGACTACCAGCTCTTCAAAACTCGCGTCGGACACGCCTGAAACTGATTTAATGTCCATTAAATTAGGTGAAACGCTTTAGAGAAAGAGTAGACCTAAGAAGAAATGGATAGATTGCATCGATATGTGTAAGGAGCGAAGAAATCGTATATGATAAAGGAGTATGGAAGGAGAAAATATGTTGCGCCAACCCAGGAGACTTTTTTATTGCTTATATGGGTGGATGAGCTCACAGCCCACTTGATGTTAAGTGGTTACTGGAGCCCAGAGACATCTATAACGTAAATGCGCCACCTACCTTGAGATATAAGTTCTAAGGTCTCAAGTATAGTTACAACGGCCGTCCCACACTTCAAACCGAAACGCATTACTGCTTCACGGCAGAAATAGGCGGGGTGGTGGTACCTACCCGTGCGGACTCACAAGAAGTCCTACCACCAGTAATTACGCAAATTATAATTTTGCGGGTTTGATTTTTATTACACGATGTTATTCCTTCACCGTGGAAGTCAATCGTGAACATATGTTAAGTACGTATTTCATTAGAAAAATTGGTACCCGCCTGCGGGATTCGAACACCGCTGCACCGCTCGATACGAATGCACCAAACGTTTTATCCTTTAGGCCGCGACGACTTCACGGGAGAAAGTCAGGAGAATGCTGATGATAAATTAGGTGACCAAAGAAAGACTTAACAAATTATTTGTAAAACGGCTCACTTGACAGTTTGTTTTGCAAAACCGGAGACGATATCACTAATCTCAATTCTTGGGGTAGCTCGTAAGGCGAGCACGTTCCTTCGGCCAGCTTCAGGCTGGATCTCAGGATTTGGACGGGGCACGGCGGCGGCCGGTACCTGAACTCCGGCTGCGTTTTGAACAGCGTAGACAAACGGAATGCGTCGACGATGAGTCTGAGCTCCAAAAGCTGGAAGATCACCTTCCGCCAACCGTCAATCGCTTCGGGCTCCTCGAGTAGGACCGTTTTCTCGATATTACCGACATCCGATTCGACTTCGATCTCGTTCAACGTCATCGAGAAGGGTCTCTCTGAGTTCGAGCTCCCAACGTTGTTCGAGACGTTTCTATCTTTCTGTCCGGTCGCTATGAAGTGTAACGTGTTCGCATAATTGTTCAAGAATATGCTGTTCGGTTCGGTTTTAAAGTACGCATTCCACATTGAATGTTCGATTTCTTCGCGCAAACGACCGTACTCTAAATTCTCTTCGAACCAATTCATGATGATCTTTAGGGAATAAAATTTCTGAACGGGATCTTTTATCTTCGCCGAGTAGTCCAGGAGGAAGTCTACTGCGTCTTTGAAAGTGACGCCTGCCCTTTTAAACGCTTCACTGCATTCCGCTATAAAGAGTGTCAAATCTTTTTCCTCGATACCATCATGTTTTTGCAGTAACACTTCATATTTATCTGTCCATTCCGCGATCAATATTTTGTTGATCGATAAGTCCGACAGTTTCGCTATTTTAAGTGCCACGTCATAATTACGATTCGAAGTGTACACGTCGATGCTCTCAGAAAGATGCTGTTTAAAATCGTCTTCGAACATCCTCGAGATGTTTATGACGAACGACGTCTCCATAGATATCTTAAGGATTTCGAAGAGAGTGATGAAATTCGGCGACGGCACTGAAAATTTAAAGACGCGATCTTATTTAGATTAGATATGTGGTAAAATATTGAACTGATCATAAACAAAAAGTGTTAGTGATAGTCACCTAAAAAGTCTTTTCCGAATTCCGCTTTAGCCAACAATCTCAAGAACTCTCTTTGATGGTAGGCGCTGTCAAAGTTTTCGCTGATCGCAATCTTGATTAAAGAGACCGCAACGCGCTGGAGGAATTCTTTTGACATTTGCCACGACAACCTGTTGGACTCCACGCTATATTTTCGTTGACAATGCAGAATAAAGCTCGTTAAAAGCTTACTAGACTCCAAATCGAAATGATGTTTTCTTATGCAGCGATAGAGAAAACCGGTGAGGAGTTTAAGTGGGCTGTCCTAAAAAAAAAAACCGATATTTTTGAATTTATCATATCTAAACGACCTTTGTCGATGGTGCAGTATTTTTTTTAACAAAATCCTTACCGGCATAAATATGATCATAGATTCGTGCAGAGTAGTAATGTAACCTTCGTACAAGCAAAGTTCGGCCACCCGTTGGAATTGTTCAGCAGATGAGCACTGCTGATCAATTATCTGTTGCATGTCGTTCGATGTGCGTTTCGTGGGTCCCATTGAAGACAATACCCATTGCGCCCACAGAACGTCCACGGCGTTTGGCTGTCGATTTCAAACAACACAGAAGCAATTTAGCACGCTATTTAGCGTGGTATGGACATGTGACATTGAAAGACTTCTCATCACCGGCAAAGTGGAAGGAAAGAGACCTAGGGGGCGTAGTTTTTTTTTATGATTGAAGGATTACTGGTGGCCCGGAGGCCTTTCCAGTTTCACCAGGACAGGTGGGCGAGCAAAGGCTCAGCCAGGAGGGGTGGGATTTGCTAACAGCTGCCCGAGCGCCTCCGAAGGAGACCTAACAACTCAAGAGTAGCTGCTTCGCGAATGAATCTACTACCGGATCGGAATCGCGACCCGCTGAGAAGATCCGGCGAGAAACTCAGCGAGCTGATTCATGGGTTAGGTTGCACGGCGAACTCTTTGTCGAGTTCGACGAGTACGGTTACCGGGGTCCCTAAGCCTGCCCCTAGTATTAGAGCTGAAGGCATCTAATGCAAAGGTTATTGGATCTGATGGATCCGTAAGGACGTGTCTAGGGCGTCGACGGTGACTGGCTCCTGCATGATCAGGATTCGGGGAGTAGTCAGCGGCGGCAACGATAAGGCGATTATCATGACGCATAGCCTTATCGAAGTATCGTTCCGACGCTGACTTCATGTATTTCCGAATTGATTCGAGGCCCAGGTCGTCGTGTAGGTCAACGTTCCTCACGAACCACGGAGCCCCGACAGCTAACCTGCAAAAGCGGGATTGTAGGGATTGGAGGGTGTCTATGTGTGTGCGGGCCGCGTGAGCGAACACCACACTCGCGTAAGTCATGACGGGCCTTATGCAAGTTTTGTAAAGTGTCACCTTGTTCCGAAGGGACATTTTACTCCGCTTACAGATCATGGGGTAGAGTCTACCGAGAATAAACGCGGCACGGTCACGGACTGAGGGGCGTAGTCCCATGCGCTGGTCCGATCAGATTAAGACGACTTTGGAATCCAACATCAATGTCGCTATCCACTGCGCGGAGGACAGAAGTGAATGGAGGAAAATAGTCCAAATAAAAGTGCTCAGTAAAGCTCACGACCCTCAGAACTGAGGAATACGACGCACGGAGGAGGAGGACATGTGATTACTGAAGCAACTGTTTGATCATGTTTTATCACCGGTGACGTCATTTTACCTCATTTAAAAATAGTTAATTATTGTTCGATATTTTCTTCGGTTTTCGCGTAGTCACAGACATAACTTACAACTACTTTTGCCGTTTAATCTCGCATTTTTTATTGTTTTTATTTTATTTTAACAATGGACAAGTATATCAGAGGAAGGGTTATTGTAGCCTTAGGGGTTGATAAATTAAAGAGCGGACGGTTAGCGTGGTATGGGCATGTATGGAAATCGTAGTGCAGGGTAGAGGGGGAAGAAGTCGACCAAAGAATACATGGATGGAGTGTGTGTGAATGACGATATGGGAGAGAGAGGAGTGAGTGTTGAGATGACGGCTGATAGAAGAGAATGGAAGAGAAAAAATAGCTGTGCCGACCCCACCTAGTGGGATAAGGTGGGGAAAAAGTGGTCTCCTTAGACAGAAGCAATTTAGCAATTTTATTGAAACGTTTTTTTTAACATTTGAAGGTATTTTTGTTTATACATACTTCGTAACAACTGGCTATTAGTACGAGGAGCGGCTCTCGACACAGATCAGCAGCTTTTACCAGCGCAGCCGGAGGGTCCTCTGGGCCGTGACACGCGGCCGCCACCTCCCACAGCTCCCGGCCCAAATACGCATTGAATGTTCCTTCCAGTCCGCCGCTCGGTTTTATATTCTAAAAAAAAAACATACAAATATTTTATATCATTTTAAACTTTAATAACAAATTATTGAAAAAAAAGGCTTACAATTTCTACCGAATTCAACCTAGATAGCCGCCTCTGACCATTCGTCGGAGACTTTAATTCCTTATCGGAACAATCTGTTTCGGTATTCTTGTGCAGCATAATATGCTTCAAGTGTTCGGCATACGAACGTTTTTCAAATTCTTGTGATAAATGCAGCATCTGCTGTAAAGGGTATCGGAGCACGTCTCCGAACAATAGGAAATTGAACCACGAATTTGTTTTGATGAACTCCCTGAGCTGCATCTCGGGAAGTGGTAAATTATGGAGCATAGCGAATTTCACCATTGTTTGTGATTCGTACAACACAAACGACATGTCCAACTTTCCCTCATTTTCCTGCTTCACTTTCAAACTGCGAAGTGTTATCTCCTCTAAATGCTTCAAAATATCTTTGGCCACATCGTCGTTACTTTGAATGAGTTTGGTCATGTACTCGTTGACCGTTTTATTGGCCTTCTCTTCGGACACTCCGTTTCTTACTAAGTAATTCTTTATCATATTCGCAGCAGATACGTGGACCCTGCATCTTGTTGGATTACACCCGATCATTGCTACGAACGAAACCGCACAAGCTGTAAGGGCCGGATCGGACCAATTCTGTAAAGCCAGAGCGTGCGCTTCACAACAAGCGCTTTTGATGCTCTTATCTTGCAATCGGTTGTATGTCTGGTATTGCTGAGCCACAAAGGCTTGACTGGCGTTACAAGGCCGATACTGTTTTAAATAATACAGGTGATTCAACTTAGCGACGTAGCCAAATCTTTTCATTAGCTTTTCATTTGCAAAGTCTGGCATTTCTGTTCCTTTTTGAGATAAGGCTTTTATACACGCTGCTTTGACGTCTACATCATTGGACAGCAGACTACCGAGGCTTCGCCTGTCAGGTTTATCAGCAAAGAGATTGTTTGTGGTCTGGTTAATCAATTGGAATTCAAATATTTTTGAAACGTCCAATCCTCTGTATCCGGACAGTAGCTGGTACACATTCACATCTTTTGAATCATACATTTGATTCAAATCTGAGTATTTTTTGTAAACGCTGTGCAAATGAGGAAGTTTGTCTTTATATATTTTATTTGGCAAAACAAAATCTGTAAAGTGTAAATAGTCCTCTTTGGAAAATATATCAAACAATTTTGTAGAATCCTCCAACAAAATCATTCCTAGGACTAGGTGAGGATTGGCTGTAATGTAATCATGAATATTATCTTTGGCTATCTGCTCGCATGTCTTGTATACGGGAAGGACGTGACTTTGTCGATCGGAAGTTTGTTCAATGCTTTTAAATAGCAGCCAAAGTTCTATACAATCCTTTGCTTCCTGCTCCACACCGGACAAGTCCGTGTCTAAAATGTGGCCTTCCACACACATAGTCAATACTTTATACAGTTTATTCTTCACACAATACTTTGCCAACTGTACATAAAAATGTTGTTTAGTTATGGTAGAACAAGATTCCGTGAAAATGTCATCTACTAATTTCAAATTCTGAGTATGGGCAAGTCTCGAAATGATTTGATACAAATCATCTCGTTCGTCATCATTTACAATACCATAAGAACAAAGTGTATCATAAATGCACATTTTAGTGTAAGCGTAACATTTGCTTACAGACACGCTGGCTATCATTTCGTGTGTAATCGACCAATGACGAAAGATTTCATCCAAACTTTCTAGGACTTTAGTGTCGAAGCCAGTAGTGTCAACATTGAGCAGCTTCTGGACAAAGCTTTCGTTGTTGAAAAAATTGTAACGAGCATTCTTGTCTCGTACCACTTCCGACAGCTGAACATTTATCCAACGGATCAAAATCATTGCTTTATTCTTTTCTACAAGATAACTCCACATTTCTTCAGGCGAGGAAAATTCCAATAAAGAAAATTCTGAAAAATTTATAGATACGTCAATTACTTCATCATCGTCGTCAGCCTAAAAATAACGACATAGAGGAGGCCAAGGTTCAATTACTAATTTCTGAACAAATTTTTTATCATGTTTTTTTAGAGCTTTTGACAATTTTTTTTATTTAACCCTTGTTATTTAAATAAATTACACTCTCTAAAAAGTAGCCATGACAGAATTTACATTTGACATATTATCTCAACAAAAGTTATATTATTTTAAAGGGTACAAACCCCAATGTACATATTTATAAATCTCATCTCGTGGTAATGAAACCTTTTTTTTGACGTAATTTACAGACTCACAGTATTTACACAATCAAATAAGTCAATTATGTATTACTGGATGTAGTACTACTAGATCTATCGCTTCCGAAAAATAATGCTGATGGTAAAACTATTGTTAATAATTATTCTAAAAAAATGAAAGTTAAAAAATATACATTTTTATTAAGTAGTCTTGGTTACGGGACTTCAGTAATAATTAGCCATTAGTTGTATTACCTAAAATTTACAGCAATGTGTTACTGATATGGTTATTGAGCAACCTGATCAATTTTAAAGATTATAAAATGTAGAAGATATGTTCTCATGATATATCACCATCTAATGGACAGCAGGGATGCTTTCTATCAGATGTTCCTGCATGCTTGGCTGCTTTTCAAGGCAATTAAAATAAAAGACTCAGAATATGGCCTACTACCAGTACTTACCTAGGATTCAAGCCAGTATCAGATCTTAAAAATAATCATATATGATTTGGCCTTTTTTTTCACAATACACTCATATACATGAAAACTGTACATTTGTCTATCTCATGAGGAAAACATAAATCACATTAAGTTCTACGAAACTCATTCAAGTATCAAATAAACAATACAAACCAAATGATTGAAAAAACAATGCAGTTGCAATTTTAGTTTTCCAAGAAACAGGATATTTCTCAATGTTTTCTATTGTTAATGCTTTCACTTCACTCTCATTTACAAATATTCTATCCTTCCCTGTGCCAAACACTTTATTCTGTTTATAAGTGCCATCAATCTGAAATGACTTTTCTAAATATCTTAGTAAATTCCAATGTCGCTTGAATTCTAACCATTTTGGAATGTTTTCACTCAACATGTCTTTTGATATCTTTTCTAATTGTTCCACAAGAAAATCCCTGTATTCTATTGCACTTGAAGTTTCAGCAAGAGACATCAGATGTTCTTCTGGGTTTATTTTAACTTTGCTTAATACATGGAGAACTTTAAATATTTGTTTTCTTAACAGCAACTGGACAGTCCATACTTTCACCTGTGATTTAAATTATATAATATTAAGGCATAGAAATTCCAGGCCCTCGTTTAATAGTACCAAATTTATCTTATACCTTAATGTCTTTCTATGAGCAAGTAAACTGATATTAAGCATGCGAGGGACTCTTATCATACAAGTACTTAGTACAACTAAATATGTGAACCTACATATTAAATTGTCTGAAAAAGCTACAGTTACACTTCTCAAGTGAGTAAGTACTTACACAGAAAATGCAATGAGCAAAAAGTTGCACACTATTACCTTAAATAGAATTCATTTAAAACCTACAAATATTAGTAAAAAGCTTAATTTCAATGCAGAAAAGTAAGATCATATCATATATTTTCTAAAATAAAATTACCTCTGCAATAAACCAATCTCGGGCACTTTCCTCATTCCAACTGTTTTTTTCCATCAAATATTTGATAGCTAGTGTTAAATGAGTGCCTTTAGCCGCTGCTTCTCTAACAACATCTCTAGGTGATTTTTCTTCCCAGCACGACCATATTACTTTTTCATTTTGATTTAGGCCCTCCATTTTTGTTTATATTGCACTATTACACATACAAATGAAACACCTTGTAACTAAATAAATATTTTTGATAGTTTAACAAGGACTAACATACAATGGGTAGTGCCGAAAACAATAATGAAATTAGAAAACACAAAATCAAAACATTTACATACTTAAATTCCAATAGAACTATATTACATGAAGCGGGTATTTGGTATCATAAATTCGGATTTAATTGAAACGATTAAAGTCTTGTTATTTTTTTAATTAAACAAACACTACAGATCTGTCTAACTGCTTATATAGGTACATTAAATAATCATTAAATAGTATTTATATATAATTAAATCACATAATCTTCACTTCAATTTTATGAACAAAGCCTTGTTATTCTTGTTATCATAAACTTTTTTTTAGGGGATTTTATGATCTGGTAACTGAGACTTTTAAGTCATGTCTTATTTTAATTTATATTCATATTTTTATGAAAAATGATATTATGGAGTGAAATGAAATGAAAATGATTAATTTGAGACATTAATCAACTGGGATGAAATCAAATGAAATGAAATGAGATGATATGGGATGAAATATAATCTCAGTAAAATGGTGGTCATTTACTAAGATTTTTTCAGTGGACCTTTTTCGAGGATCCCGAGAAGTTACGTCCGAGCGGCTTTGTTTCATTTTCCCACATTTGTGCACTTTCACAGATATTACACAGTTAATATGCCACCATTAGTACACATTTAAACCTGAAGAAACACTAAATAGACAAAATAAAACAAATCACACAACTTCACTCCTCGCGTTCCCGGCAAAAAATCATCATAAACTTTAAAGGAACAAATTACGCAAATTGTAAACTATTTTATTTATTTAAGGATTACCAACAGGGTTTACAGTAAGACATAAAATAGCATTGACATGTATAGAGCAATAATAATTGATAGCTGCAACTCTAATTAGAGGCAATCACAGCATGCATTACATGAACAGATTTAACAATAATAATAATAATAATAAAACAAAAGAAAGACAACATGGACAGCAATACCCAAGTATTCAGACCAAGGCTGAGGTCAGTTCAACAACAACTTTTTATAATTTTGTTCCTGAATATTGGAAGGGAATCGCCAAATATGTCAAGGTTTTCAGCTTTACTGACTAGATTATTATAAAAGTTAGTTAGACGAGGAGCAGGTGAGTGCAGTAAATTGGTTCTGCTAAAGCGGGTGCTGAAAAGAGCACCGCTCATAACTTTTTCGTGATTTGGACAATTTTTTACGTGATAAAAAGTTTTCTTCCCAGGAGGCAGTACAAAATGCTTTCACTCAGTTTGTAGAATCTAGATCACCAGGGTTCTATAGCAAAAGCATAAATGACCTTCCTATTAGATGGTAGCAATGTATAGATACATAATAATGGTAGATATTTTAATTAAATAATTATTAAAAAAAAAAGGTTTTTAAATTCTTCAGTACAAATCGGCAATTTCATACTTTAACGCTTAATATATTAATTTAACATATTCAATCATTATTTCAAATCTGTCACAAAGTGAAATACGTTTTTAAAATACTGTTTTCTTTACAATACCTGTCTATAAAAAGACTAATCCTTTTCGTACAAAATACTCATTAATCTAGAACTGTTTTGATAAAACGACTCCATATTATATTGTTTTAACCAACGTCGATACGTTGCTAAGACAACAAAAGCAGTACAACTAAAACAAACAATACCTACATTAATAGTAAAGATTATAAAAATTACATTACATTTAAAAAAAATAGCAACTAGAAGATTGATTTGCTATTGGTATTCTTTTAGATTTTAGTTACAAATCATAAAGAAGGATACAAATACAATAATTTATTTAATGTACTACTACAACTATAGTGAAATTACTACTACAGTGTCTAGTTACTGATTATTATTATTTTATTGATTCACTCAGTTATGGCAGAAGAATTGCAAAAAGTTCACCTATTTTACGATGACATCAATAAAATAAAGGTTCTTGAGGAGAATGTTTTGAAAGATACTGAAGATTTAAGGGACACCTGTAAGGAGTACGAAAATAGTAGGTATCTGAGTTCAACTGTAAACATTGGATACGTTCTATGTATACACAAGTTTTTATTAAACTTAGTTATTGTTGTCGTTATCAATTAATGTTTCAGTTTATTGTAAGATCGTACGAGCTGGTACGATTACTCGGATTGTTGGATTTAATAACCGAAAATCCTACGATCTCGTGATATTTATGTACTAGTTATTAGTAATATAACTGTGCCATTTTCGGCATTGCAGAGGTGCAAAATTTTGAAAAAATTATAAGCTCGCTGTTAGATCTAATTAAAGATCTCGGCGACAATGTTGAAAATAAGAAAATGGCTGCAATAGGAGCAATGAACTTATTAAAATCAATAGCCAAAGATAAGGAATCCGAACAGCTGAAATTGCAAGTAAGATTGGTTCTTTATTATCATAATTTATAGATAGCCATTTAATTAAACGAAAATATAAATTTAATAACTAGGTATGAAATGTTATATAATTTTGTTGGAAAATGTCTTCAATAATTTAATTTCGTGCTCAGGCACTCAAACTTTACCTTTTACTCACTTTACTTTTTATAAACTTTTTTACTCAAGATCTTACATTTTAGTTCATTTTACCGTATATTATAAGACTACTTTAATTTTGGAAGCCATCTTCTATCCTTAAAAAACCCGTTTTTTAACCTTTTCTTATTGCTCACAAGGAGCAGAGAAACCACCCCACTCCAAGTAAGCCTATTCGTCACAGCGAGCAACATGGATATACTGTGACTACCCCATTGTGTTCTTTTTTTTCTTTGCATATCAACATACATACATGGACATATTTCCATTACTTCAACATAGCAGAGTTTGCTCTCCGAGAACTGTGTATCTTCTGCTTTGCAGTAGTCACACAGTATGCTGTACAGACGTTTCTCCCTTCATCTCATAATATCAGCGGGCGGGATTAGCAGCAGAGCCCAGTCCGTACATTTCCCTTTTCTACGTGTTGTGTCCCGTGGGGGTTTTCACTTGAACCGGGACACGCACGGGAACTCGAATCCTTTAAGTAGGGCTATGGCGTGAAGTTTTTCTAATATCGTTTGCCAGAATGATTTACATTTAATAGCCGCGAATGCGTTCGGTTCATGTTTTTAATGTTCTAGATAGCTCACTGATTTAATTAAAGGCATCTCAGCGCTGCATTTAGTCAATCTACTTGTGATTTTATTGCTTTTATACACGATAGAGCGCTGTGACTTAGGTGTCTTCGCAGCTTCACTAAGATGGACGGGCTTTGTCAGAACGGATGGAATCTAATAACAGCTCCTCGAACAACTCCAAAAGACGTTTAATAGGTCATAGAGATCGGCTCTGCGAGTGTATTTATCACATAGGATCGGAATCACGACCTGCTGAGAAAAATCGAAAGCAACTCATTGCCTTTATGAGCTTATTGTCACTCTTCAACTAATTTCATCCAGAAATTAGAATCAAAAATATTGAAACTTATGTTACGTACTCTTTTCTTAGGGTCGTTAAAAAGATAATGAGAGGTAATTATTTTATTCACTAGTGACGAGTCATATGACAAACTGACAGTTGTGACCGTTGACCGGTTAATTTAAATAAAGAATATTTCTTCTGTTACTGTGATGTAGCTTTTTTTTATCATCGCTCTTATTGATAACTTTAATATTGTACGTAAGTTTGATGAATACAAGAAATACAACACTTTCAGGCGGAAATTAACGACAAGACTTCATTATTGGAACAAATAGACAGCGAATACGATACACTTCAAATCCTTGAAGCAACTCAGATGGAAACAATTGAATATCTTACACAATTACGTTAATTTTAATAAATAAATAAATAAAAGTGATTTTTAGTAATATATTTAGTATATATTATTATCCTTTTCAATCGGTTGTTTAAGTTCTAATAATATTATTACCTCTACTTATTTGTTTAGAATTGATACCATTAGTTAGGTATTATAGCAATGGATTTTCAGTTATAGAACGCGTTCTCAAACCATCATTAACAAAATATCATTGGGCTTGAAAATAACGTAATGTGTTATCTTTAAATCACCGCTTAAGTTTACGAGCCCTTAGCTTATATGTTAAATGTAGTCAGACTTCAGTCGATAGTTTGTAATCATTTTAATTTTCCTGTTCATCAACACACATTAAATAATAAATCCGTAGTATTGTGATTTTACAAGTTACGGAATGCAACGCTTAATGATTAAATTAAGTGGCGTTCATGCCTCTCTGCGCCGCCATTATCCTATCACTGAAGTAAACAATCTGGTGGGATCAGGAAGAATATATTTTAAAAAGGAAGTTTTAGGCTTAGAAAAATAGATATCCCAAGTGTATAAACCTGAAAGGGGACTATGACGAAAAATAAAGAAAATAGAATTTAATAAAAGTTAATTGCGTCATACTTATTATCACTCTATTTAACACCCCTAGTTTAGTCTCAAATCTCAATTGTGTAGTTTAACTGTCCTACCCTTCAAACCCGAACGCATTACTATTTCGCAGCAGAAATGGGCAGAGTGGAGGTAAATGCTTAAGTGAACTGACTAGAAACCCTACCGTTAGCGAAACTAATTCAGTAGCAAACTTAAAATAAGTTGTAATCGTATGATACTTACTATAATGAATTCCATTAACAGAATAATACAGCCTGTAAATATAGGGAGAACATTTATAAATTCAATGGCGCTTATCATACGGAGACAAATGTATGGATTGAATTGTTGAATAAAACTACAATTCAGTCTGTAAAGTGTAATTTTCATTGAAACACACAGGAAAAGAAAACAAGCTAGCTCCTCTTGCTACTGAATTTGGGGTTTTTCAATAATTTGTCAAATCAAATCCGTCATATAGATATCTGATAAGGTACTACACGAGGAAACTCTATTACACTTCGTTATTACAAAAATACTACTACTTATTACTAAAATGTATAATCATTAATGAAATTTAAGTTACAATCCTTTTTATAGAATTATTTTTATGTAGATACAGGTAAACGTTGACATTAATTTAATTCAAATATGCTTATATATTGAGATAAACGCATTATGACTATTCACAACATAATTTATAAAAATTACAAAAAATTGGGCAGCTCAACATACCACAAATCAAGTCAAGTTTTAAAAGAACGAAATATTTTTCCAGCATGAATTTGGTAACATTCATATGCTTTACAATTTCAGCCGGTGTATGATTATTTAACCAACAATTTAATAACCACATGCAGGTATAAGCTGATTCAACATTACTACACCATTTTGATTTTTTTAAACTTACAAATTACAGCTTACAAACTAATTGCTATAGTCAAAATTCAGTTCTGATGTCATTTAACATTACCGGCAAATTTCCTCCCTCATTGTGTATTCTCTAATCATCAGTTGCCTTAATATGTTATCATTTAAGCTTTTAACATTATTTTGTATTATTCACCAATAATACATAAATTAAGGTCTTATTCATAGTGAGTTACTGGAGCTTTATAAACCAGCTAAGACCATTTGTTATTCAAGTATGTGAAAATCTTTATATCACAGGTATGTATAAAGGTCTGATAAGTATTTATAAAAGAGACCATAAGTCTTTTTTATTATTATACTAGAACTGGCACAACTCACAGAGTGTAAGACATTCAATCCATAAGCCAAAAGGAAAATCAAAGCTGGAAGCCAATATTAGCTGATGTGCTTTGCATTGTGGACTCACAAAGTATCAAACCGATAAAATGATACTTTCAAAAGCAAATAGATCATTTTCCTCAATATATTTAGGTAGTATTTTTTTATGTTTGTCTATGGGAATACTGCCCTCAGAACCTGCATACAACACACTTTTGTTCTATAAAATTTAGAAAAGGATCTAAACAATACTCTACTACAACTTGCAGAAGTAAAATGTATTTTTAAAGTTAATGCTTGTATTAAATTGAGCTCAATATATTATGTTAAGATAATTACTATTTAACAAGCAATATCTAGAACATCATTTCACTACACTAACTGGCTGCACAAAGTACATTTTTAAAAGAATTATTATTTATGAAATTTGTAATGGATATCTATTTGAGTTTTAATATCAGCAACATAATTGTGGCAAACATCAACTGATCGCTTCCGAGGGAGATTCGTTACTGAAAAAAGGGTATGTTACAAAAAAAAGTTTGTATTTTTTTTGTAAAAGAACCTTAGTTACTACATACAATGCCTATTCCGTAAAATATAAATTATAAGTCCCCTTCGATATATTTCACAATACTATGTGTGGTTACAGCACTAATAGATCTTAGTCTTAAACACTTGAAGTCACTACTGAACTTGAAAGAGAATCATCGGTTTTTTGCCTTTTAGGTTCCTGTTTGTTTTCTTCACTAGGTTCATCTTCAGCTGTGCGTTTTTTTGAAACAATGGTATTATTATGCTGTCCAATTTCAGCAATGGCTCCATCTTTAAATCGTACTATAATAGCTGTCATATTATCACAGCCCGTGCCATCTCCCATTGTGCTTGGTGCTAAACAGTGATCAAACATCTGAAACAAAAAAAAATTTGAAGAAAAATAAGATACCGTGATGTTTAAGGGTTTTGAAGTTTTTACGAAACCAATAATAAATCATTTTAATCATCAATTTTACCCTAACAGTTTTTGATAGCAATTAAACAACGGGTAGGTACTTTTAGAAAACATCGTCATCAGGACTAACTATGTGAATGGGGATTGGGGTGCAATCAAGATAATTAATTATAAATAGTAAAGTAATTTCACTATTTTCCCTAAAGAGGATTATTTTAACAAATTTTGATTACCATTACTGATAAATCATCAAATACATCTTTATTACAATCACTTGACAAGAACTTTGTATTTATATTCTGTTAGTATGTATGGTGGTGATAAGTATTGTCCGACGGCCGAAAGAATGCGATCGATGTAATATTAATAAATTTAAAGCAAAACTTAAATTGTTAAGTTGGCATTTTGTGATTTCCTTTATGATAATGATTATTAGTGGGGTAACGATATGCATCGAAACATATGCAACGAAATGCTTTTATAGTAAATTCACTGTTACATCTAAGATAAATCGTGCGCCCGATTAAGTCCGTTACGAACGCATCCTTTTAGCAACTATATAGGTAATAAAGGTTTTTTATCTATATAAATTTAAGAAGCTCTTAACATACCTCTTCACATATTTGCGACAGTTTGTCCCTGCCTTCTGCCAATCGCGGCAAAATGAAATTGCAAACATCTTGACTAGACATATAATTCCAAATTCCGTCACAAGCTAAAACCATGAACTGGTCTTTGATTGGATCTATTAATAATTTCTTCACGTCAGGTAGTGCTGTGATCATTTGCTCTTTAGCACCAAGGTCTTTATTTTGCTTGTACGAATGGTCGCCAATAGCTCGTGAAAGATTTAATCCGCCGTTAATTCGACCGTCATTAGAAACTTTTCCGCCTGCTTTAGTTATACGTTCGAGTTCTGGCAAGTCTTCAGGTTTGTGATCAATTGACATATCAATTGCAGTGCCATCTCTGCAGAGAATACAACGCGAATCGCCTGCGTTCGCTACATATAACTCATTACCTGTTGAGATAATTTATTATTATGAATAATAATCAAATATATATAATAAAAATAACATTTTCAAATATTGTTTTATCAGTAGAAAATGGTTGTGATACATAACTCCAGAAATCAAATTGCTATAAGATGGTGAACAGAAGATATTATTGCATTAATTACAGGTTTTAGACATTGCAGATTACACATATAAAATCAAGTATTCAATTCACATGCTGCAAGTAATCGTTTTCAGTTAGAACTATTCTATTTCATTGCCTCATAGACTTAATTATATAAATGAATATAATTGTTTCTGTTTAGTACAGGAATCCCTAGTACAACACAGGACTTCTAAAACTGATATTGATATTACAAGATGAACTGTAACACGGTTTTAATATAACACAATTTCAAAAAGTTGAATACTTCGTTAATAATTCTTTTACTTAGTTGAATAATTCTTTGAATTGTGTTCAATAAGACCCATCTTTATTGCAACTGAAAAATCTCATTTCATTTTGAGAAGTGACATGGTAGTAGAAAAAATGTTTCTGTGTACAAAAGAGGAGATGTCCTTTATGCATAATGACTTTAGAATTGATAGAGGAATAGACAAAAATTTCACCTCTTAGCAATGCCACCACTGCTGTACATCCACTGTCATTGCCAGGTTCCTCAGTCATGCTCAAATCTTCTTCACCTTCTTCATCACTAGAATCACCTTCATAGTCTTCCTCATCATCTTCCTCTTCACCTCCATCTGCACAAAAGATTTTTATATAAAGTTATTAGCTTATTATAAAAATATATTTCGTAATTCACTGGCAAATAGGGAATTTTTCGGCCAGTATTCTAATTTATTTTAAAAGATTAAATCTAATTTAAAATTTAATCTAAACATTTAAGGTGCCTAAAAATAAAAACTGCAATACTTATAGAAAAATAGCAATTAC
This sequence comes from Bombyx mori, assembly GCF_030269925.1. Taxonomy (NCBI): domain Eukaryota; kingdom Metazoa; phylum Arthropoda; class Insecta; order Lepidoptera; family Bombycidae; genus Bombyx; species Bombyx mori. The sequence goes on along the minus strand of NC_085116.1, from coordinate 6,779,158 downwards.
TAAGCAAGCTTCTTGTACTTTTAATCATCCAAACAATTAAAATCAACAGGTAGCCAACAAAACATGTAATAAAATTGTAATTTTCTTTATTGGTATTATTACCTTCATTGGAAGAATCTTCATTGCCATTCACATTTTCTTCATCAGACGAATTAACTTCACCTCCTTCAAAAGTCTCATCATTCGAATCACTTTCATCATCTTCCTCAGCCTCTAGCAGCAATGATTCATATACAGCAGCAGCTGCTCGTCGTAATTTGGCCTTCTTTGGTCTTTCTGGGGCTTCTTTTTCAGAACTTGATACTGGCGAAGTTTTATCTAACATAACGATGATATTTATTATTTATAAAATAAAAATTTCTTACTTTTTAATTAGGGCAGCCATATTGGGAAACATCAAGGTTGACAGCATGTCTATATTACAAATGATTCTGCTGCTAGTCAATGTACCAAATTGATACATTGTCACTATCATTGATAGTGATATTGATTGATACTATTCAATCTAAGCCAACATTTACTATGCACATTTTCACTACCCATTATTTATTTTTAAAATATTAGTTATAATGCTATTGTGTTTACCTTTAGCTTTCCCAGACTTGACTGGCGTGGCAGATCCATTAGATGATGAAATATTGTTGTCCTCCCCTTCAGCTTCTTTTGAATCCGAAACTTCTCCATTGCAAACATCAGAACTATTCCTGGGAGCCACATCACAGCTTTTAATATTTTCACTTTGTTCAGGCTGGTGAAAATTGTCATCAGAACTGTCTGGTGCCGCTGAGTTTATTTTCTCAGGTTCTACAGCAATGGGATCTTTTGCAATGGTATCTGGGTCACTTGTTGATACCTGAAATGGAATAAAAATAAGAATGGAATATACCTGAACACAGATTTGTCACATTACAATGTTTGTGAAATTTTATTTTTACCTGAAAATATGAAACAATCAATAATTAGTACTGTAACACTAAAACTGTAAGCATTTATAATATCACTGTCATACTGGTTCAAATACAGATAATTACCTCTCCATTTGTTTCTTTGTCTTTTTCATTGGAACTTGTAGATGAGACTCCCCCAGTGTCATCTTCTGTGTTCATCTTGACATCTTCCTGTGCAATAAGTCCATTTTTGCTAGATGAAGCTCCTTGATTAGACTGTTCGGAACTTGAACCTAATGATGAGCATCCTAATCCTAAGTCACTGGAGGCACCTATAGTAATTTTTTAAGTTATTTATTTGCTCTTATATACTTTATTGATATTTTGTGAAAAACAATAAGTGAATGCTGATATGTACTGTAAGTTGTTTTTCAATTGGTTATGGAATTTCAATATCCACAACTAAGAAAAATTTCACTAATTAGTAATTTAAATAAAAATAAAAAACATAACAATCATTTAGTTCATAAAGATCTATAGACTTTTTATAGATATTTCATGTACAGTCATCATTAACAATTAAAGACCTGCGGCATCCTGTTCATCAACATTCTTCTTGGCACGTAGACATGGCGAGAGTGGCGTAGCTGTGTCTCCAAGTCTATTTCGATGAAGTGAACTTAATTTGTTTTCATATTTAGCCAACACCTCCTGTGTAACGAATGTTTTCATGATAAATTTGGAATATAAATCGAATAGCTTTAAAACCGAATGGGACAATTTTGGACAAATATGAGGGTTCTTGGACATACTGCCGTTTCCTGCAGGTACATGAGAATGTATAAAAAGCAATATCTTTGGACAAGACAGGCTCTTTTATTAATGTATCAGAAATATTCCATCCAATCCTTTTTAAAGATTACTTCAAGTCATGATTTCTACAGGGCCCTGGTAATTACTTATGGATGTAAATTTGTAGTCTGTTTATTTAGTGTCAAAAAAAAACAGAATGATATTTTTCATTGTTTTCGTGGTAGTATTTTTTTATGATTGTAAGATTACTAGTGGCCCGGAGGTCTTTCCAGTTTCATAAGGTCAAGTGGGCGTGCAAAAGCTCAGCCAGGAGGGGTGGGATTTGCTAACAACTGGCCGAGCGCCTCCAAAGGAGACCTAACAACTCAAGAGCAATTGCTTTGCGAATGAATCTACTACCGGATCGGAATCGCGACCCGCTGAGATCTGGCGAAAAACTCAGCGGGCTGATGCTGGGGTTAGGTTGCACGTCGACCTCTTTGTCGAGTTCGACGAGTACGGTTACCAGGGTTCCTCAGCCTGCTCCTAGTGTTAGAGCTGAAGGTATCTAATGCAAGAGTTATTGGATCTGATGGATCCGTAAGGACGTGTCTAGGGCGACGACGGTGATTTGCTCCTGCGTGATAAGGATTCGGGGAGTAGTCAGCGGCGGCAACGATAAGGCGATTATCATGAGGCATAGCCTTATCGAAGTACCGTTCCGACATTGACTTCATGTGTTTGCGGATCGTTTCGAGGCCCAGGTCGTCGTGTAGGTCGACGTTCCTCACGAACCACGGAGCCCCGACGGCTAACCTGCAAAAGCGGGATTGTAGGGATTGGAGGGTGTCTATGTGTGTGCGGGCCGCGTGAGCGAACACCACACTCACGTAAGTCATGACGGGCCTTATGCAAGTTTTGTAAAGCGTCACCTTGTTCCGAAGGGACATTTTACTCCGCTTACAGATCATGGGATAGTCTGCCGAGAATAAATGCGGCACAGTCGCGGACTGTTTTTATATGCAGGCGGAATGTCATGGATGCATCCAGGGTGACTCTTGATCTTCCTGGCCCAGGATATAGGTTGTCCGAAGAGGGTGATCGGGAGTGTGATATTCCTCCTCCTAATGCGGGAGGAAATAAGTGAGTTTTCCCTTTGAAATAACACTGCTGTGCTTTTCGCTGGGTTGATGTCTGTTTTAGTGGTGGTGTTTAGCTAGCTAAAGTAAGTACTGTGATCACTCACATGCGATTCATTCATAATGGCATAGAGATGGTCAGAGTTCTCTTACAAAGCTATGCAACTAAGCCTAATCAAATCCTACAAGCAGATATGTTAATAATGTGTGGGATGTGAAATAAATGTGATGTTGTTATAGTATGTTCATGAACTAATTCCACAATGAAGGAATAATAATATCTTGTCTTTTACTTAAGTAAAAAAAATATGGGTTCTCTAATCAAGGTGTATGTGAATTTATATAATATCTAAAGTAAGCTCGAAACAAGAAAACTTTGAAATAACTCACCTGCAAAGGTAGATGTGCTTCTTGGTACAAGTTGGTTACATTTTCATCATCAGATTCTTCCTCATTGTCGCTGGAGCCTGGTGGATTTATTTCACCTTGACAAAAAAATTAAAAACCTTATAAACTTTGTATTTTTTTCAATCAATGTTTGAAATGATTCAAGTTCGATTTGCTTATATATCAGCTATTCTTTGATAGAATTAGTCACTTTAAAAGTACAGAGATAGTTTTTAAATGTTTATTTGAACATTTTTGAACAAAATTCAAAGTTTGGTCCAAAGACAAGACTTGTACATCTGTTATTGTTTTTGAAAGACTGGGGTGATCAACAGTCTTACAGCCTTGTGGATCTTTAGTGTTCAGATTTTAATTTATTTTGCATTACAACATTGGAAGACCTTCCTGTAGCAATCCACTCACAAAACGTCACTGAATATGTGATGCACTGTTACTGTCACTTCCATGCAGAATTTTCATAAAGTGTAGTTGGTACAAAAACATTCAGACAGTGGCCCAAGAGGTAGCCGACATTTATAAAGCCAACAGTAGTACTTATATCAATCAAGTTTTACATGCGAACTCCTTTATAACTCTTAAGACTCAAGATGCTCTTCCATTGCCACAAAGTTTTGTCTTTGGTCCTGTCTGTCAAATGCTGTTAGCCATCCTTATTGGATCTCCTATACATACTCTACATAACAACCAGCTTAGTAATTTACAGACTCTTCCAGCTTAGTAGTTTATACCTGGTTCATTCTTTTCATTAACCTCAATGCCAACAGCAACAACAACTACCCAGACTAGATTGACATTATTACACCATCAGTTTATTAAAGGTATGATAGCACTTCAACAGCAATGTTATTTTTTCAATTTCCATTAATCTCATTTTTGGTCATAGTTTAAGGGTAATGTTGATAAAATAGTTCTATCCCCATTTTTCTATATGCTTACGAGCTTTGATTGTCCACTGTTTGATAGAACACATACACAAGACTATTAATTTTGCTCTAGTTGGAATCTAAGCCAAAGCTCCTTCCTAAGCAAGTTTTAGTACTTGCAATAAACCAAACTATACTTGTTTCCTCATGTAGCCAATACCTTATCTTATAAAATAGTCATGTAAGCCAATATCTACTTAGTGTTGAATTGTATGTCAGTAGCTTTGTCCTTGGCTTATCCAACCCTTAGCTCCTATGGCAGCATGTATATGTGCATACTCAGTAGCTTAAGAATGATCCTATAAAGTCACATTTGATTTCCATATCATTGACCTATCTAAGGTCAGGCCTAGTTATTTCACCTCACAGATAATGGTATCTCAGTGCCATAGTCTGTGTAAGGTCTCCCTTCTTGTAAAGGAAATCAACCATACTGTAATTCACAAACATATCATTATCTTCGTAAAACTAGTCTTCCAGTGATTTTGGTATCTGATTAAATACTGTGCATGGATATTTCCCAAACGTCAATATTGCTAGATCATCAAAACATTGAACAGTTTTGTATAATATAATACAATGTTGTAAATTTAATTTTTTAAGTACTCACCTGCTAATACTTTGAGGATATCCATAACTTCTTTTGTAGCAATTGTTGCATCAAAACCAAGAAATGCATCTTCTAAGGCTTTTGTATAATCTCCACTTTTATAAGCATCTGTGTTTTTTATGTAGTTTGGTAGATTTTGTGAACAATATGTGGCAACTTCAGCACCTCCATGACCGTCATACACCGCAAAAAGGGATGTATTGACATCAAAGTCCAAAATTGTGTTATGTGCATCCTGTTAATAAGAATGTTATTTTATTCATTTAAATTGTCTTTATATTACACAATTACAATTTCAAAATGTAGGAATGTAAAACTACTGATGGTATCACTAAAGTAGTATCCATAACCTTATGTTTGTCACAAAGCAGTCATTCATTCTGGCTGCTCTTAAAGCTTATGTGTCATGGTATCTGAAAGTATTCACATTGTGGTGTATATGGGCTTTTATTAATCATTGGCTACCCAAGCATAAGTGGTTAAATTTAAAATTTCATCAGTTTATTTAGCTTCATTTACTTAATTAGTTAACTAAATTTACTTATTAATATAAAATACAGGTAATACTATGCTTAATGATTGATTTAAATTAAGCCGTTTTAGTTTTAAGGGATTTATATATTTGTCGTGATTGTATATTAAATTGTTACAAATATGTAACAATGTATGTAAGTAAATAATTCAATATTTATAGGTTAAGTACACGATGTTCACAATTTGAAGGCAATTTTTAGCTTAAAAAATATGATTTTCATTTTGATATACATGAATGGTTGGCAATGCTGGCTATTTGTTTCAGAAAGCGGGGAAGATGACATTGTCATCGCGGACTTTTCACTATTAGAAATTGAAGTTTAGCATCAGTATTCCAGATTTAGTATTGGCTGTTAGAAATGTACATTGCATAGTGCAGTTCATTAGGTGTACATGTACATAGTCCACACTACGTACATACAATACAAAATATTGTATGTAACGACTAATCTTTTAGCAAGCTTATGAACAATTATCCAGAGAACTTAGACATTATGAAGTCGATTGCTATCATAGTAACATGTGTTAGAACGATTTATGTAAAGAAACAACGTAGGATAGTTGATTATCGCAGGAGTAGGCTTACCTCTTGATTGACACGCCATCCTTGCATGGAGCTTGCACCGCATTCGAGTTTATCGTTCGCTTCATCGCTGGACACTTTTTCAGTAACAGGTTCAGATAAATAGGCACCCATAGTGGAATGTAATTCACATTAAACAATAAATAAATACTTATATGTTAGGCGCGAATATAACCATAGAAATTCGCGGAGGCGGCAAGCTACTACAAGTCGAGTCAATCAACCGCCGCGCGCCTCCATAGATTAGCATAGACTGCATAGATAATACACATAATATTTCAAATTAGAATATAATATATCTACTTGTATTCATGGATAATACCCTTATTTTTCTAGGAATGAGCGCTATTGTGTATAAAATGAAATGGAACAGTTATTCGCTTTATTATGTACTAGCGACCCGCCCTCGCTTCGCTTCGGAAACATTAAAACACACATGAAACCAAAAAAATAAATAAAAAAAAATTAAAAAAAAGTAGTCTATGTTCATCAGGGACAATGTCGGCTTCTAATGGAAAAAGAATTTTTCAAATCGGTCCAGTAGTTTCGGAGCCTATTCGAAACAAACAAACAAACAAATCTTTCCTCTTTATAATATTATTTTCCTCTTTATAATATTAGTATAGACAGGTAGTTTTTTTTTTTTATATCTGATAGTTCTAAGTCGCCGCCGTCTGTGTAATATTATTAACATTAGGACTTTTTGGCGGGAACGCGAGGAGTGAAGTTGTGTGATTTGTTTTATTTTGTCTATTTAGTGTTTCTTCGGGTTTAAATGTGTAATAATGGTGGTTTATTAACTGTTTAATATCTGTGAAAGTGCACAAATGTGGGAAAATGAAACAAAGCCGCTGGACGTAACTTCTAGGGATCCTCCAAAAAGTCCACTGAAAAAATCTTAGTAAATGACCACCATTTTACTGAGATTATATTTCATCCCATATCATCTCAATTCATTTCATTTAATTTCATCCCAGTTGATTAGTGTCTCAAATTAATCATCTTCATTTCATTTCACTCCATAACATCATTTTTCATACAAATATGAATAATATAAATTAAAATAAGACATGACTTAAAGATTTCAGTTACCAGGTCATAAAATCTCTTAAAAAAACACTGTTTAAAGTTTAAGCTGCGACTTTTTGGCGGGAACGCAAGGAGTGAAGTTGTGTGATTTGTTTCATTTTGTCTATTTAGTGTTTCTTCAGGTTTAAATGTGTAATAACGATGGTTTATTAACTATTTAGTATCTGTGAAAGTGCACAAATTTGGGACAACGAAACAAAGCCGGTGAACGTAACTTCTCGAGATCCTCCAAAAAGTCCACTGAAAAAGTCATTAATCATCTTCATTTCATTTAATTTAATTTCATTTCATTTCACTCCGTATTATCATTTTTCATAATAAAAAAATAAGAATATAAATTAAAATAAGATATGACCTAAAAGTCTTAGTTACCAGGCCATAAAATCTCTTTAAAAAATGTATAAGCTGCAATTAATAACCTTTTTTTTTCTTTTTTTTTATGATTGAAAGATTACTGGTGTCCCGGAGGCCTTTCCAGCTTCACCAGGACAGGTGGGCGAGCAAAGGCTCAGCCAGGAGGGGTGGGATTTGCTAACAACTGCCCGAGCGCCTCCGAAGGAGACCTAACAACTCAAGAGCAATTGCTTCGCGAATGAATCTACTACCGGATCGGAATCGCGACCCACTGAGAAGATCCGGCGAGAAACTCAGCGGGCTAGTTAATAACCTGTGGTCCAGATTAAACGGTTTAGAGTTGCTAGATTGAGTAGGTATTTAAAATTTCCTGAAACTCTTTTCCCCAAGCTGATTATCGCCGATTTCTTTCAATAGGCAAATACAACACAAATTTAATTATTTAATACTATGTTTTAGTTCCATTAAATAAGAAAAAAATAGAAAAAAATAATAGCATACATACTTTAATTTGTTTTGAAAATAAAATCGAAATTTTCATTGCTTTTTTTTAGAAAGGGTTACTGGTGGCCCGATGGCCTTTCCAGTTTCACCTGGACTGGTCACCAGGCATGGGCTCAGCCAGGAGGGATTGTATGTATTAATTGCTAGAGCACATGATTCATTCGTGGCAAAAATAGGTGGTACCTACTATTGCGAGCTTACAATTCGTTCTACCATCATTAATTGTGTAACTTCATGCAATATTTGCTTTGATTTCCGCGAAACATGAACGTAGTTAAAATTACTATCACGGTTTAATCTCGCGTTTTTATTATTGTCAATATATGATTTCTGACTTTTCGAATACTTCACAGTTTTCGTGGACACGGGCAACTTGTTATTGTAAAAGTATTTTTAACATTAAATTAATACATTTTGTGGATTTGATTCTTCCTACACTATTATTCAATCATAGTAGAAGTTGTTCGTGAATACTTCATGTAAAAAAGGTCTTCGCAAACTATGTACGTTTTCCTAAATAGAATCGGTACCTACTTGTGGACGAATCTCGCCGGGTGAAATTAGTGTCGACCCCTAGAGGTCACTACAATGAGTAGGAAAAAACAGTCGGTTGTCTGTAGTCAGTTTACTGATGATAGTTGAACGTGACAACGTTATAAGAAAATACTGATGGAATGGTTTCATTTTTCAAAAGAAAATTTTAATTTTATATATTTGATAGATATTTTGTATGGACAATTGACACCACATTCACTTTTCACTGAACTTCATACTTGACGAAACGTCACGTCAGGCTAGAGCCCCGTGAGTTCATCTACTTGTTCGGCGAATCTAGCATGACCCCTCGAGGTGATTCTAGAATAGGTAGGAAAAAAATATGAACAAAGGCTGATTCGCATCACATGATATTTAATGTCATTTAGGTCACGACGATGACGTATAGAAACGCAACTAGCGACCCGCCCTCGCTTCGCTTCGGAAACATTAAAACACACATGGAACAAATAAAAAAATAAAAAATAAAAATTAAAAAAAGTAGCCTATGTTCATCAGGGACAATGTCGGCTTCTAATGGAAAAAGAATTTTTCAAATCGGTCCAGTAGTTTCGGAGCCTATTCGAAACAAACAAACAAACAAATATTTCCTCTTTATAATATTAGTATAGATGAAGCAGTAGGGAGCCTTACTTAGCACTAGGCTTTTCGGCTGCGCAGCCAGGCTGCGGCAGCTATTTTTTTAAATTATTTTTTTATTATTTTACTTCGATTAATAATGTAGTAGTATTATTGATCGAAGTTATTTTATACTATTTTTTATATTGTAGGTACTTATTAACTCCATGCGGCAGCCACATATATTCGCCAACATTCGCTCTGGCTGCGCGCAGCCAATTGGCTGCCGTGCAACAGACGCGTTGTATTGGCTGCCGCAGCCAAGAGTTCCGGACTGCTTATGTGCACGGGCTCCCATACAACGCCATATGTTCGTCTGGCTGCCGCAGCCAGGCTGCCTAGTGCGCGGGAGTCTTATATACGAGTAAATAACGAACACAAAATTGTATTTTCGTTCTCAGCGTTGAAAGGTCGTTGCATATGAATTTAACAAAAGAGAGGCACTTAAAACTAGAATAGCCTAATTTATATTTCATTATAATTTGTATTGATATCCATGGTCTGGATGGTCTGATATTGAAAGTTAAATTTAGGTTGAATTATTGAGATTTTTATCTTCTTTATCTTAACATAGGTAAATAGAAAAGCAAAAAGCTTTAGGTATATTCAAGTAGGCCTTTGCAGATGCTTTTAAATCGTCATGTATTAACGATCGATTCGAAATGCAGAGGAGAGCAACTGAGAAGAGTCAGGCAGAAACGCAGGGATATCTCATTTCCAAATAAATGCTTCCAAATAAATAAATAAAACACACGAAATTTATAAACCAGTACATATAATAATGAAGAAATTAACCGAGAACGAAAAGATCCTATTACAGTCAATTCAGCAAGCTAAATCGTAGGTATTTATTTTAATATAATTTAAATTTTTTTTTTTATTACCTTTGTAGGCAGACGAGCATACGGCCCACCTGATGGTAAGTGGTCACCGTCGCTCATGGACGTCAGCAATGCCAGGGGCAGAGCCAAGCCGCTGCCTACAATTTCATAATTTAGCTTATAGAAAAATATTTATTGCTTTTTTTTGAGAATATTATAGTTAATTTTATAAGACAGAATAGAGAAACAACTGTAAATCTCGAGAATTAATATACAATAGTACCGTATACTCATCAAATGCAACCAAAAAATCAACAAACAATTTTATGTTTAAATTGTGTTTACAATTATATTTAGAAACATATTTTCTTTAGTTGTATTGATGTGATCCTCGAATTGTTGCAAATGCATGATGTCTCTCATTTTCATATAATGACCTTCTCAGTTATCAACATCTCTTTTTAAAGCCACTTTTTTAATCGTATCGAAGTGGCTGTGCAAGACACTAGCTATGTCATACTTACCAGTGATTAAATGTATAGTAATAGTAGGCTCCTCCCTCCTCGCGTCGTTACCTCACTGCTGAGGGTCGTGACCATTATAATTCGACATGATTTTACTCCTTGTGATGTCCCGCCAGCGCCTCCGATCAATAGTAGGCTAAAGTCTACATATTTCTCTACAAAACTGATCCAAGAAGACATCGTTAATGCCTTTAAGTACTGTTCTCTAAGTTTACCGCTTTTTGCTCCGACTTACTAAGTTTTTATAAAAACGGACACCGCGCCACTGGAAATTAGGTAGGTATGCCAGATAAATACTATTATTATGTATTATGACCTTAGTTTATTAATGGTATGAATTATCAATTATTTCTTATCAGTTATTTAGTTTGAAGAGTTGAGTAGTACATTTCGTTCATTTGAAGTATGTACACATAGCGTTAAAATATTAGTTAGAGAATTGAAAAAAATGGAAACACCATCGTTATATCATCGAGCTCTTTCCGAAGTGACAAAAAGTGAAAAATATCAAAAAAAATACGACTATTTATACAATGTAGCACTAGCTTGCCTGTGGTCTATGGCATTTAACAATATAATTCTGGCCCTCACGATTATTCCCTATACTTGTGAGATACCAGACGCTCCTAAGAATGTGAACAGAGAAGATTGGAAGGAAATGTGGATTCCGAAGTAAGTGATACCAATTCTATTTTTACATCATTCATTGTAAACTACATCATTCATTGTATCTCGTACATACGATTGAAAAGATTAAAAATTCTGATAAATAACTGGTCAGAACTTTTACGGTTATAGGTATTTAGCATTTTAAAAATAATAGTATGTACAGTCTACACAGAATAGAATAATCGTAGTCAGTGGTCGAAGCAAATGATAAGTTGAAATCTTAAGCCTAGTTTGTCAAATTACGAAAGGAGAACTACATATACATTTTTTAATTAGTATATATTTTAGTGTGGGTACACTCGTTATCAAAATGGCATTTTTTTGTTGTTGTGATTGCACCTACATATTATGTATACTTAAACTATTTAATTTAAAACACAAAAACTCGTATTAATATTATATAACATCTAGATTTTTTTTTTTTTATATCAATTGTAATTAAGTATTTGATTCATTAATTTTGCAGGAATCAGTTAGGCGGCAATATGACAATATTCAGCAATTGCTTAATTTATGACGAAAATAACAACATCACAGGTACGAATTGAAATTACATCAGTCTTATCTCGAATAGAAAGGTAGTTGTGACATTAAAATGAAAGTACATATTTTGTGTATGTATTCAATTAGCAAAAGTTATTAAAACATCAAAGAAAAAAAAGTAATTAATTTTTTTCCCTGGTAGCTTATGGGGCTATTCAAGCTACGCCCAGACGGGTAGGTGAGTTCACTGGCTCAACCTAGAGAATTTGCTAACACTAGCCCTAGCAAGAGCAGTGGTTTGCGAAATCTACCACCGGATCGGAATCGTGACCCATTGAGAAAATTTTGAACAAATTTGCTTTAAAATATTCTGTAGAATTTTCTACGGTTACATAATTAGACATAATTAGAAAGTACTTTTAGGTTTGATCTCGTTGATTTTGTTGTTTATCTTTAATATCAACGACGTTTCGAATAATTCACATTTAGCTTATTTTTTTGTCGTAATTTGACTATTGCGACAACTACCGTAAAATTATCTATTATATGATATTTACATCTCGGTATTTAAGTTTTGTTGCATACAGAAGGTTAAAGAATATCTTGAAATCTGGCAGTTTATTTAACTTGGGTTTTCATATTCATGATTCATAAGATGTTCACAGGTGTTAGATGAATATCAATATATTAAAGTAGGGTATATTTTATTTCAATGGCTCGCGCCCCACATGTGAATTAACTTGTTTCTATAAGGGATATGGATTTTGTAAAATCTTATAATAAAAAACAGCCCTTAATTCTTTAATAGCTTCCAATGAAAACAAAATAAAATACATTTCAGATTGCAAACGTTACCGATACGATAATACTTGGTACAAAAGTACGATTCCTTCAGAGAACAATTGGGTGTGCGAAAAAGAATATTATGTAATAAACATTTTATCACACAACAAGATTTCTGAAACTGTTGGATCACTTATCTTTGGTTGGTTTGGTGATGCGTAAGTCTTGTAAAATAAATTATTATTAATAAGTATTATAAACCCAGAAATGTTGAATTTTTTACCGTTTTATTTTAATTATGAGGTTCAAGTTTATTGATTTTAGTATCGTTAATGGGCAAATAACCTCATGACGATGAATAATCGTCGCTTACTGTGAGAGCAAGAGCAATTAACCATTACTTAATGATAGTTTTCCAATTACAGAGCATAATGCGACTCAGTGACGCACAATGCCGAATTATGCTGAAGCTTAGTTGAGCATTATGCCGCATAATACGCTCTTGTGCTGTAATTGGAAAACGGCCTAAGTTATTTAAGTACCACTGCGGGTATTTCTTTAATAATAATTTTAAGACGTATTATTATCTTAATATTTATTGTCAAAAATTTTATGTCATAATTTCATCTCTTTTCTAGGTATGGACGACGGTTAACGTACATGATTTCCTTGTTATTACTTGTGATTGGAAGAACGATATCAATAATTTTCAGTCATTCCGTTGTCATATTTAGTATAGGATGTTTAATAGCCGCTTTCCCAGCGACTTCTGCCTTACAATGCACATCTTCGATTTCAATGGAGATTTCATCTCCTAAAAGAAGATCGAGTATCGCTAAATTACGATTTATTGCTTCAAGTGTTGGTTTGTGCCTGATGCCCCTATTATATTGGTGGATAAGAGAATGGAAATTATTTATGATTACGACGACAGTCACGCAATTGCCATATTTACTGTGGTCGTGGTAAATATTAAAACTTTATTTTTCATGAAATAGAAAATAACGATTAAAACCAATCTTGGTCACCTTAGCACTTTGACTTTTTTTTTTTTTTTATTGCTTAGATGGATGTACGAGCTCACAGCCCGCCTGATGTTAAGTGGTTACTGGAGCCCATAGACATGTACAACGTAAATGCGCCACCCATCTCGAGATATAAGTTCTAAGGTCTCAGTATAGTTACGACGGCTACCCCACCCTTCGAACCGAAACGCATTACTGCTTCACGGCGGAAATAGGCGGGGTGGTGGTACCTACCCGTGCGGACTCCCAAGAGGTCCTACCACCAGTTGACTGCCATATAAGTGCGCATACGTGGCGCACTGAAGTAATTATGTTGATTTCTCTTTTCGACGTTCTTATTAAGACGCCGGAATATCTAGTAGACACTGGGAAAGATGAAACCGAAGATACTGAGAATGAATCTATTTCTAAGAGACCTATAAGACTAAAACATACATTAAAAAATAAAAGAAAGAAAAGTTAGGCAATCGAGGCGCTTAGTGACAGAAATCGACATAATTACTTCAGTGCGCCACGTAGGGGACCGGTGACCTACACGGCAGTCAAGGCGTTAATCAGGTGTTTACTATTTTTATTTTACAATAATATTTCCAATGTATCGAATACTCATATCAAAATTTTCGTTGTCCAGAACCAGACCTGAATAAACGCGAAATTAAGCCGAAAAATTTTTTTTAAATGTCTACGACCCTCGAAAACCGGAGATACCTACTATAAAAAATAATACTAGACATACTTTTTGATTTTTAAAGAACATTGTAATATTTTTATTATTACAGGAAGATGATCGAATCTCCGCAATGGTTGTGGATAAATCAAAGAAACAAAGAGTGTGAGAACATTTTAGAGCAAATAGCGAAAGACAATCGCACTGCGTTGAGCAGCCAAACAAAACAATTGATCTCAGCATCGCACGAAGAACACACCGAAAAACAATTTGGATTCCTTCTTCTTTTTTCCAACAAGGAATTAGCCCTTGTTACGATTTTACAGCTTTTTATATGGTACCTATAAGACTTTATTGGTGTTTTTCTGAAACAGAAATTCGTTAAAGCGCCCCTACAAATTACAGATTTTACCTTTTAATATTGTTTTAGGGTATCAGTAACATTAAGTTACACCGTCAGCTTTTTAAGTTCAGGAGAAAGCTCACAAACAAATCCTTTTTTAGATTTTGCTTTTCAGTCACTTGCTGAAATACCAGGGCACTTTTCAGGAGCTTGGTTAGCCGATAATATAGGTCGTCGGTATACCTGTGTAGTTTCATTTGGTGTGTCGTCTGTTGCATGGGTCATAATTGGTTTCAAAGGTTGGTTTTTAGAAATATGTATTGCCCAATAATTTATTGTATTGTTAAAGAAATGAAAATAACTGAACATCGATAGGTATTCGTCCTTAAAAAATAACTAGCGATCCGCCTCCGCTTCGCTTCGGAAACTGTAATTCATTCTTTCATACAAATCTGGTTCTGACAGTAACAAACACAATAAAAAAAGAACAAACAAAAAATCTAATTTTTCCCCTTCTTTTAATAATAGTTCACTATTTTGGCGATAACGGCTTACCAATAAAAGCTGCTGTCATGGGCTTTTTTGTAGGACTATTTGAGATAAATATTTCCATTTTACATTAAATACGTGTAGCTCCAACGGTTTTTGCGGACGGCGCACGCAAAAATAGCTCGCAGATGGCAGATTTTTTTCCTTCGTTCTTGACACTTATCGTTATATTTTGGGTAATTCACACTATATTTTTATGAATTATAGACTGTGTTATTCTGATGTATAAGCTTAGTGTCATATTTATTTATATGGGATCCACAGCCTAAAAAATAAGTTTCAAGCTTTTAGCTCTAAAATGAAGATATTTCCATACAACTTTTCATCCCTCCTTTCAACCCTTTACAACCTTTTTCCGCATTAAAAAGTAACATATGTCCTTTCTCAGACTCTAAACTATCTGTGTACCAAATTTCATTTAAGTCAGTTCAGTAGTTTTGGCGTGAAAGCGCGACAGACAGACAGTTATTTTCGCATTTATAATATTAGTATGAATAATTATTATAGGTGTTTGCTAAATGTTTTCGATTCCCTTTGAAATACGGTTCATACAATTTACTAGGCTGCACTAAAAGTTTCGGGAATGGAATATTTCCACTGTTCCTGTCATATTAAAATCTTTTTAATTGAAAACTCCTTGGTTTTAAAAATCGAATACCATTTATTTATTTAAAAAAAGATTCTCGGTCTTGTCACGAGGTTTTGTCAAACTTGTTTAGTCGTTGAGAAAATGGAATTGACTCGAGAAAATTCAAGATGATTTATTATGACTTTCGAAGTGGTTTATCACAAAAACAGTGTGTTGACCGGATGATTTTTGCATTTGGTGATGAAGCGCCATCCAAAACCACAATTTATCGCTGGTTTGCTGAGTTTCAACGTGGACGTGTCAAGCTCAGTGATGATCCCCGTCAAGGTCGTCCAAAAACTGCAGTCACCCAAGAAAACGTTGATGCTGTGCGTAAGCTGATTGAGGAAGATCGACATGTGACGTACCGCGAAATTCAGGCAACTTTAGACATTGGCATGAGTCAAATACAAATAATCTTGCATGAACAATTAGGTGTAAAAAAGTTGTTTTCCCGATGGATACCGCATTCGCTCTGTGAAGAGCAAAAAGCGGCTCGCGTTACTTGGGGCGTCAGAGCTCTCGAAAGATTCCACGCAGGATCCTCAAATGCTGTATACAACATTGTATCAGGTGACGAATCCTGGATATACGCGTACGAACCCGAAACAAAAAACCAGTCACGAGTTTGGGTGTTCAAAAATGAGTTAAAGCCAACAAAAATTGTTCGTTCACGGAGTGTTGCAAAAAAAATGGTGGCCACGTTTGTCTCCAAAACCGGCCATGTTACGTCACTTGTAAAAGTCGGTATGGATTGCTTATAAATTGTAAAATTCGAAAGTATGTGAAGTACACCAAGCATGTAAATTAGACTTTTTCGCCAAACTTAAAATAGGTAACTGAGAATAATTACTACAAGCTTGCGGATAGACGTTCAATCTGCAGACTTATAGACTTCAATATTATAGATATTAATACACGTAATAAATAGCTCAATAGGGCGTTTTTCCAGGATAACTTTGAATATTATTATTTTTGTTTCAGATTTTGTCATGTGGCCAGATGTCGAATGGATTTTGATATTCGTACAGGTTTTAAATAGATACTCTATAACTATATCTTACTACATTATAAATCTACTTAATATGGAAATTTATCCTACTGCCATGCGTCAGTCTGGAATGGCTTTGGGCAATTTGATTTCTGGAATAGCGGCAGCGATTGCTCCCTATGTACTTTTATTGGTAAGTTTTGACTAGATATTATGTACAACTGAACGCAAATTTCTATATATAATAAACCATTAATTAAATAGATAGGAACGAATGCTCGACTTACATGGCAATACTGGAGTCTATGAATATCACAATGTAAATACCACCATGCACCATAAGTCAAGATGTCAAAGTCTCAATAATGTGTAACGGCTGTTTGTCTTTTTGACTCTTCAAAGTGGAACGAATAACGGCTTCGCGGCAAAATAGTGGTACTTATGCAAACGCGCCTACAATAAGCCTATCACCAGTAAATACCGGTTGATTTTTATCGCAATAATTGTGTAATACTCAGAGGACGCTGCTGCCCAATCTCTAGTAAATTTCATAGTCACTCTTTACACTGGAAAAGTTGGGTTCACGCTGTTCAAGGCGGACACAACACAACTTTAATTATCATACGATTTTTAGGGACATAAACACGGATCCTTTTGGTCTTCAGCCATCCTAAGCCTGTTCTCAATAATAGGATTGATGTCAGGCTTAGGCCTACCAGAGACAGTAGCTCGCAGGAGACATCCAATTTGAATTACCTGAAGCCGCATAAAAAACTAGAATGTGTCGAAAAGAAAAAATAAATTTGTAGTAAAGAAAATTTAAGTAGTAGCCAACCGCAAACTGAAGAATTTTCTTTTTCTTAGATTTTTCAGTAAGGCAATAGGTTTTTTAGTACGGCGTTGTTTCTAGCGTCGAGCTTGTTAAATTCTCAATAGATAAACTCGATCTCATAGTTAACTATCTCTTGATAAACCCTCGACCTACCTAAATACTCTGTTAAATAATTTGAAAAATATCGAAATATTATCCCAGTAAAATGGAGGGAATTTGCTGAAACTTTATCAATGGACTTTTTGGAAGAACCCAAGAAGCTACATCCAGCGGCTTTGTTTCATTTCTCCTAATTTGTGCACTTTCACAGACCGTAAACAGTTACTAAGCTGTCTTTATTACATAATATTCAAACCTGAAGAAACAATAAGTTAACAAAACAATTCACTTAACTTCGCCTCCTCGCGTTCCCGCCAAAAAGTTTCCGATTAATTTGTTAAATTTGGCACACTGTTCGAACTTATTCATAGTTAATACAGTTATTATAGTTTTATTCTGTAATGTATTACATCTATTTCGATGAGGAAAAGGCTATTTTTTTTTTGTTTAAGCGTCATTTTTGAAGGTGTACAGGAGAGCCATTTAAAGTTTAAATTTTGGAAAAAATATCATGACAAAAAACTTCATAAGCTATTTGGATGTGGTAAACATAATTGAAAAGTTCAATTAAAACATCGAATTGTTGATAGTACTTACTACTACTGCGCTGGCGCTATGACCCCGATGTGGGTCTAACAATAAACGTCACCATTCATGATCATCCATGTATCATGTTGATACTAATACTAAATAAAACGGATCTTTAAGTACAAAGATAAATGTCACGTATTAAACGAAATTTCGCTTAAACCAAATATCCTTTCACCCCTCGATATTATTATGTTCTTTTTATATAATATTATACAGTTATTATAGTTTTTTATTAATGTTCTATGTACATAATTTTTCGGTTGTAACGATCCGCTTAAATTCGTAGAATCTTTCTCCATTTTGTTGTTAAGACGTCTGTTTGATTAAATCCAGTTTTCATAGTGTGTTTCGTGTGCTTGTCTAGAGGTGCGTGGCGCTGTCCTGATTATGATGTAAACAGCCTCTGGTACGAGGTGAACCGTGAGCATGTTCATGACAATTAATTGTATCTTGTCAAGAAAATGTGTGTGATATAGGAGATAAAATAAAAAAAATTGTCTGCAGCCATATAGTTGCAAAAGCAAAAACTTAATTTTCTTTTAAGTATGTAGTAGTAGTTTTATTAAGATTAAAGAATTATCATAATTTGTTGTTTTTGTTCTTAGACCTAATTTGTTAAATAATCGAATTGAGCGTGATGAATTGGACTTTTCACTGTCGCTGTGATGCATTGGCATTGTTATTTTCTAAGAATTAAGGTAACCACTTAACATGTGGGCCGTGTGTCGTGGACTCGTGCACCCATCTGAGCAATAAAAAATTGTTAGTATTATTGTATAGTATACGCACATATCTATTAGCCTGTTATTATATTAATAAGTACAAAATAACGTAGTTACGGGCTAAATCTCAGAGCTCCCTATTTCAAATAGATTTGCCATAAAATCGGATTCATTGGGCGGTATTTTGCTCTAAATAACTTTACACCTTGGGGCTGGTCAACTATTTAGAACATTGTCCATGATGTACCGATAATGGACACCTAAAATACGGAGAATTTTTTAGCGTGAACGCGAGGAGCGACGTTGAGCGGATTGTTCCATTTTGTTAATTCAGTGTTTCTTTGAGTTTAAATATGTAATAATGGTAATTTAATTGACTGTATAGTATTTGGGAGAGTGCACAAATGTGGAAAAATATAACAAAGCTCCTGGACGTAGCTTCTGGGGATCTTCCAAAAAGTCCACTGAAAAAGTCTTAATAAATAACCACCATTTCACTAGACTATATTTCTTTCGTTTTCATTTCGTTTTATTCCTTTAGACGAATTTTGTTTTAAAAAATTAAATTAAAGCATTTCTTTCATTTTGCTCCATATCATTTTTCAGAAAATATAAAATACAAAAGATTAGGCTGTATGTATATATGATATCTTGGCCTTTCCAGTTGAAAAAATAGATCTACTACTCCAAAATCAATTCTATCAAACTACACAAAATCTCTTGAATATCCGTAGCTTGTCTAATTGCAATCGAATGTTGGATTAACTAATAATCCAGCGCTAATGCTCATTTCTGCAGTTCATAATTTAAATGACCCTACTTTATGGTATTGAAACTGCACAAAATGTAGTATAGGTACATTTGGAACAAGAAAATAGTTGAGAGTCCGGGTGTACTGGTCGTTTCGTATTATCGCGTTGATGTTATTTCTTCGTTTTGAAATAATGTCGGGAGATCACAAAACGTTGTTAAAAGGCAGTCCGTCACAATATGTGAAGTTAAATGTGGGCGGCACATTGTTCTACACTACTATCGGCACGCTTACGAAAAGCGATAACATGTTGCGAACCATGTTTAGTGGGAGGATGGAGGTTCTCACAGATTCGGAAGGTACTAAATTTTTATTTTAAAATTCACCAATTTTACCCACTTTATCGATCCGCTGTAAATTATACCAATACTAATAAAAAAAAACTTTAATTTTCTTTTTTAGGGTGGATTTTGATTGATCGTTGTGGGAAGCATTTCGGTACTATTTTGAATTATCTTCGTGACGGCACAGTAGCGCTACCCGACAGTTATAAAGAGATCATGGAGTTATTGGCGGAGGCTAAATATTTCCTGATTGAAGAGTTAACTGAATCTTGCCTACAGGCCTTAGCCAAAAAAGAACGCGAGGCAGAGCCTATTTGCAGAGTTCCTTTAATTACTTCACAAAAGGAAGAACAACTTTTAATTATGTCCACTTCCAAGGTTAGAATTGAATACATTTTTAAACTAAATATATTCTTGCCATGTTTAAATTTACTCTGTTCATTTGTCATATATTATTCTTGTTTGCAGCCTGTGGTGAAACTGTTGATTAACAGACACAATAACAAGTATTCTTACACGAGCACTTCTGATGATAACTTACTAAAGAACATTGAACTCTTTGACAAACTTTCGCTGCGATTCAGCGGGAGAGTGCTGTTTATTAAAGATGTTATTGGTTCTAATGAGATTTGTTGTTGGTCTTTCTTTGGACATGGAAAAAAATGTGCTGAAGTCTGCTGCACTTCAATTGTGTATGCTACAGATAAAAAGCATACTAAGGTTGAGTTTCCGGAGGCCAGGATATATGAGGAAACACTGGGAATTTTACTTTATGAAAGTCGTAATGGCCCTGATCAAGATTTAATTCAAGCTACTTCATCACGAGGTGCTGTTGGGGGATTGTCTTGCACTAGTGATGAGGAGGAAGAGCGATCTGGCCTTGCCCGACTTAGATCAAATAAGCAGAATAATCAATCTTAGCGGTTACAGTCAGGCCTGGCACGCCTTCGCAGCTCAAAACGAACAAATGTTTGATATGAAGCTGGCTGTTTTCCGCCACTCTGTTGGCTGCCCTGCTTCGGTCTGTAGACTGTTTTGAGCCTCATTCTTGTCTCTGGGTTTCCCTTTTTGAGCTCTCTAAATAATGTGACAGTGAAAAGTGGGTATAACAAAAAGGCACCCAAGATTTGTGAAAACAAAGTGACACTTGAGTAGGGATTTTTCACTATATTACTGTGTCTTCAAGTGTTGGTGACTAAATGTTTAAAAAGTTCTAGTAATTAAATACTTGCAGTTGTTTTAAGATGTGTGATGATGTAGTATGCACTGACTTTAAACTTCTATATTTAAAAACTCTCTTAGAAACTTAACTATACTTATTCCGTGTACTGTCTCTATTAGTGTTTGTCCTCAAAAATATACTGATAGCTCAAGTATTGCCAAATTGATGTTAGTGAAAAAAAAAGTAAAGATTCAATTGTTCAATGTTAAATATTAATCAAAAGAGTATTTAGCTATTATGTAATTTATATTCTCAAAAATATCACTCAAACTATTCTTTGTTAAAATACAATATATAATCAATGTATAAAAAAAAATTATAAAATTAGCAAACTTTAATGTGTAACTGTGCTTAATGAATTTTTGTGTATACTGTGTACATAATTCATATGTTAGTAGCCCTTTATGCATGAACTTTGTGTAATTTTATGGTCATTACACTTAATAAGTTGTAAGTAATGTGAACAAAGACAAGTATGACAAAGTAGTTGAATTAATGTCTAGTCTTATGTCTTCAATTCTATTGTGTAGTCTGATAATTCTGGTGGAGATCAAGATGGTATAGGTACATGAAGTCAGGTACATGGTAAAATTTTACTCAAAATTCAATAAAAAATTACGAATACAGCAAATGTTTTGTTACGAATGGAAAGTCTTGCACCTATGCAGCCTGGCATATTATTTGTGTCGAGTTTGTACCTATGACTTAGTGTCAGGAATGTTGAGAGGCTATGTTACTTTAGTATTAAAAAATTCCATTGTGCTGTGTAAATGTGAACTTGTTACTTAGAGCGTGTTTAGTCACAGTGACACTGGGTTTATAGTTATAATTTTATTAAGACTAATCTATGCAATTGATGATGAATGATGAACTATAAAAAAACTTACATTTTACTTTTTTCAAAATATATGCTCACTGTCTAGCTCACTATAACTTTTTGTTTTATTTTAATTTTAAAGAGATGCATAATTAATACAACTGCCATACATATTTTACAGTCACCAATCACCATAGTGAAGGCAGCCAGATTATTTTGAAACAAAATATCATTACACGTAAACACACTTCCATTATTAAAAGTACATTTTTGTTTATTTTTTCAAATTCTTTTTATAACATTCTAAACTACACAGAGGTATGCTAGTTTTAGAACAATTATATTTTTTTAAATTAACACATCCATCAGCTCCACAGATAATTGGTTTTGGTGCTGCTATTGGAGGTTTCACAGCCAATGGGAATTCAATACCAATGGGCAGAGCCAAGGAAATTTCATTGATATTATTTTTATAAACAATCATGGGCTCCTGTTTTTTGATGGGTTTACCCTTATGCATATTTTTTATGTTTTTAGAATCTTGTTTTTTAAGAAGTCTGTCCATTGTTTTCTTTTTGTCTTTCTCACGTTTTTCATCAGCAAGTTGTTTGCGCTTTTGTGATTTTAGTGCAGCTTTCTGAATTGCTTCTGCTGTCATTACTTTCTCTTTGTAACCTGAGGGAAGGGCGAGTAGTACTTCACCTCCAGGGCTGGTTTCTTTATCTGTTCCCCTCTCATACATGGCCCTTTGCCTTGCTGTCATCATTTTAGGATCTTTAGGTTTTATCTTCTTTAGTTCCTCATCAACCTAACAATGATAACACATTAGAATAATTCCAATAACATTTTTCATTAATATTGTGTATTTTATTTTATATTACCCTATTTAAGTTTATTGCAACTATGCAACTGAAGACAACCTGAATCTTGTAATAAAGCTTTTGATTTCATCAGTCATAATACTACTCTAATAATAGTATAATTGATTATGCCAAATTAAGTACTCAAATTACTCAGTCTGCTAATATTTAAATATATAACACGCTCAAACATATTTACAATAAAGTTAGAAAATAATACTTGAAAAGAGCAGCAACAAGATGAAAATTGTCTGAGATGTCAAATAAGTAATAATAGTAATAACTTTTTAAAGCTGTGTTTTGCAATACAAATTCGGAAGTAAGTTGGTCAAAGAAGAATAAATTGACACTCATTTATGTCATTTAACATTTGCAGACATAGTGAAAAGTTAATCGGAATCTTTAAGATTTAGTACACACTGCTCATTGGACAACACAAGGTGAGTGGAGAAGGCTTTCACACTGAGAAAGCCATACACAGATAGGAGCAATTTTAAATATAATAAATTCATATATACTTTGACAAATAACTTGATTATAGCCCTTATGTATATATAAAATTTCAAGTACATATATTAAATTTTCCATCCTAATTTCCAAAAACAAAGATGCTAACTGACTTACAGTTTCGAGAACTGAAAGCCAGTTCATTTTAAAGAGGCCAGTTAAGATAATAGCTTGCATGAAAAAATATATACACTAGACAAGCCAAAGTAGGCCTAAGAACGGAGTTATTAACAGGATGACATTTAATTCACACATTACTGAGTTAAACAACCTCCTCAAGTTTTCCAGACTTTATGGCATCCAGCCATCTTTCTTCTTCGCTAGAAGTTCCACTTTCCCGTCCCTTTTTCTTTTTTTTAGAAGTTACTTTAGGAGGAGTACTTGAGGAAGATCCAGGCAAAGATCGCCTTGAATCTGGTACAGATTTCATTGTTTGTGCTTTGAGGAGATCGGCAGCTGATGTTCCAGGCAACTCTCTCCCACCTTTTAATTTTATTTTATAGGGTTTATCCAAATTATCTTCATATGATACATCGATGGAAGTGTCACTATCAAACTCATCTTGTAGCTTTCTTCTCTTGTGCTTTTTGTGCCTGTGCTTCTTAAGTTTTTTAGAAGGTGGTGTATCTGAAATTAAAAACCATTTTGTGAATGTATTTTGCACAATGAAAAATAAACAGAAATGTATTTAAAAAATAAATTACCAATGACGATTTCATCCTCTGTAGTGCTTTGTTCTCGTTGTCTTCGTACCATTTTGTATGTATGTTACCACATTACCAAACACTAGTAATCGGTGCTCTTAGATTGTTAATTATCTAAATAACGGATCTATTGTATGTTAATTGCTTTAAACATTTTTATATATTTTATTTTTAAGTTCAGTAACTCAACAGGTGAAAAAACCTGAAAATAGGTAAATTATAATAGAATATACAAGTGTTAGTACCCTAATTTCTTTCTATGTGCACTACTGAATATATTTTGATATTTTTATAACTAATGTCAACAGTTTTATGTCTCTGAATTAACTAAGCTCGGTCTGTTTTGGTATTTAAAAAAGTTGTCACAAACGAATACAAGACCTTTAGGGACATGGTGTGAATAACGAAGAAATTATTGGCGATACAAAACTCATTATGGTTATGTAAAAGGACTTTGATATTTATTATATTTATGTAGGTAATAATCAATGAAATAAAATTCTTTAGCAGTAATTGTTCTGTGAATATGTACTTTTCCCAATTTTGATTGTTTTTTTGGAACTGTCAAAATTAAATGTCAACTTAATTTTTTTCTCCATTCAGACAGGCAAAAGAGACCTTGCTCATACTATCAGTTTATACAGAAGTGAGATAAGACAACACAGATATTAGATGACATAAAATAGCCTGTGAGTAAATTTTGGGCATTTATTGAGGTACTAATGCATTTTCATATATGCCATATGATTAATACGCCTTCGTTATTACAAATTTGTATTTGAATAAATACGAAATTAACAAAATAAAACAATTTCCCACCGAACGGCGCGGCGCGGCGGCGTAGTAATTTTTTGCTTGTATCACTTATTTTGTGTAAGTTATACTGTATTAATTTTTTTATATACATACATGAACCACAATAAGTTTTAGAAGCTTGCGCAGCCTTGTATATTATTATGAAGAGCCTTAATTTGGACCCAGAACCCTCAGGTCGCGAGCTTTACCCCTCTTAGTATTTCAGTTTTTATAAAATATGTACCTAACAAGAGTTATGAACGATTTGCACGATGAAGGAATGATTTCATTTCACTAATTATCTAGCTTTGTGAAAAACCGGTCCGTGCGGAGTTGGACTATTGGAATAGCCTCATAACTACTCATAAGCTACCAACGATTACGTAGGCAAAAACCAGATCTTAAATTAAAATGAAATTTTATAATCGTTAGGTCATAGAAAATAATACCTAATACAATTTGTATTGTAAATACCTGATATAGGATTAAAACACTTTCTTCACGTCTTTAGAATTTGTGAATTTCTTCAACAAGTAACTATCTCGCACGATTTTCTTATTATCAAAATAAATTTAATTACACTCCATCTTCGAATTATAAGGCCTTACTTCAGAGTCCAACTATTTTATCAAAAATCAACATACTGTGCGTAATTAACTTAATGATTAAAATAAAAATGATATTTAAGAAATCTTTTAATTCCTATTAAAGATACAATTTTTGTAAATATTTAATATGACCCAAAAAGGGTACATAATATATTCCACCATCTTGTAGGTATACATATTTAATTTTGTGCCGTGAAGCACTCCGTTTGTGAAGGGTAGACTTTAGAACTAGTATGACGATACAATTAATCATTGCGACTTCGACCCCGATTTCATTGCGGTATTCATAAATATTTAGTTTCTTTGCAATAATGCACGTGATGGTACGTAGAAACATCCCCAGCTGCATTTTTAATGATTCCCATTTTAATCCCGCAATTCGCATATTATGTTTTCTTGTTTTGAATTTTAGTCTCTTGTAAAGATACCTATAGCAAAAATATAGCACTATCTCTTCGGTTATTAAGTTGAAGGACTTGGGACCTGAGGGGCTTTACGACCTTCAAAACAACCATGAATAATTCAGAACTTTACGCCTAACTAATAATAGTACCTAAATGTATTGTTTACTTGCCCGTGCAGTGTTCAATGCCACTGTATTATCTCAGTTCGATGAGCGCAGAAGGTAAGGTCAATTGGACCGAATGAATTACAAATGGGCACCTAATTTTCTGGAAAAACACGTGACCACTAATAATTTCTTAATGTACAATTTACCGTGTTATGATTTACAATTTATGATTTGCAATATTATCATTGTTTAAGTCATTTTATTTTGCAGCTACCTACATAAATGCTGTGAAATTAATAAAGATTACTACTAGCCAACATTATTTCGTAATATTTTATTGAGGTTACAAAAGTGGTAGACATATTTAAAATTATCTGACAAATCAATGTCGCTTTTACTTATTTTAGTCGTTTCGACTTTATTAATTTTCGTGTCACTGCAACTGAGAGTCGATAGGTGGTACATCGATACATCGGAATTAATAAATTGAGAATAATCTACGCGAAATAAACCATTCCTTTTTAATTTCATTGTTTTTTTTTCAATTGATAGATGAACGAGCTTACGGCACCACCTGGGGTTAGGTGGTCGGGTAGTCGGGTAGGGTAGAGATAGGAGTTCTAAGTCTTGTAGTGGACTGTATTATTAGGATGGGCAAGGAACTTGTTAAATAAACTCGCGAGGATTGCACGTATAAAATTTGTATATTTTAGAAATTTTATAAATCGCGTACAATAGCACGGATGAAAGAGAATTGACAAAACTAAGACATTCCAAAATGCAAAATTCAAATGTAATGTCAAAAACTACAACGACAACAATAAAAAAGGTTTTATACCATTTTGTTGGGTTTCCAACATGCTGCGGCCTCAGAAATGATATATTTTCAAGAAAGTTATACAATACTAAATTAATGTAATAACTTACACTCACCATTTCTTTATGGGATAAAGACAATCTTTATAATCATCTATGATAAAATTTAACATTTAAGAATTAACTTTAGACACAAAATGAGAAATGCAAAGATAGATTCTAATCAGTACATCATATTAAGAATAGGTACATTGAGGAATCTTTATACCTAGACATATATAGCTACATTCGTATGTTCTGTGACCTTATAAATAAAATATAAAATACATTAAAAGCATTTTTTAAGATCAAGTTCTTTTTTAAGAACTTTTTCAAATAAGAAAATATAACAAATATTTAATTATATTTAAAACAATAACACATATTTCAGAAGGTTAATACTCTATATAAATTTACTTTCAACATTTAAATTGTAAAGCTTTTGTGTGAAACAATGTATTAAATGGAATTAATCAAGAGAACTTAGACATTTTTATCTAGAAATTAAAATAATAACACACTAATTATTGTCAAAAGGTAACAAACTTACACCTGACAGTGACCTTCTATAAACTTTACCATTAGGGGCAG
Source organism: Bombyx mori (assembly GCF_030269925.1). Taxonomy (NCBI): domain Eukaryota; kingdom Metazoa; phylum Arthropoda; class Insecta; order Lepidoptera; family Bombycidae; genus Bombyx; species Bombyx mori. Next base: position 6,751,870 of record NC_085116.1, on the reverse strand, counting down.
TAACGTCAAAGGCTCGTACTTTACCATCCCCACCTGGGAAAATCTTAGAAATTCTAGCTAACGGCCAATAAAGAGGAGGTGAATTTGGTTCCTTCAATAATACCATCTTACCTACACTAATATCTGGTAAGGTATCGCGCCATTTCGGTCTCGCTTGTAAAATATTTAAGTTTGCCAAGTTTTCCAAAATGACTGTTTCATACTCTCAACTAACCCCGCCAAAACCTAAGCCTATTAACTGGCGTTTCTGAGATATCTGGTTCAGGGAAGCTAGTGAGCGGAGCTCCCACTAAGAAGTGACCTGGAGTGAGGTAGCTGAAATCTGTAATGTCTGTAGAAACGGACATCAAGGGTCTAGAATTTAAAATCGCCTCTATTTGGCACAAAACCGTATTCAATTGTTCATATGTAAGTACAATCTTCTGTAAGACCCGTTTCAAATGAAATTTCATACTTTTAACTGCAGCCTCGGCCAGACCAGCAAACACAGGCGAATAACTTGGTGTAAAATTAAACTTAATTCCAAGCCGATTAGAAAAATTTTGCACCTGCGTTTGATGATCTTTGGAGCTGTTCAGTCTGTACAAATCAACTAGATGGTTGGCTGCTCCCTTAAAGGCACCTCCGTTGTCGCAATAGATGTTGGTGGGCATTCCGCGTCGCGAAATAAACCTTTTAAAGCAGGCTAAAAACGTTTCGGTAGACAAGTCGGAGGCAAGTTCGATGTGAATCGCCTTGGTATTAAAGCAGACAAATATACAAATGTAACCTTTAGTTAGTAACGCTCTTCTAATTCTCGAGTTTTTTATCTGTATCGGCCCAGCATAATCTATACCGACAACTTGGAAAGCTCTGGAGGGCGTCACACGATGTGTAGGGAGAGACCCCATCAGCTGCTTTGCACAAGTCGCCTTCATTCTGAAACAGTTTAAACATTTGTGAGTAATCTTTTTAACTTGACGTAAACCATTCAAAAGCCAATATTTCTGGTTTAACTGAGATAATAATAACTTGGGACCAGCATGAAGGAGTCTGAGGTGCTCTCGCGAAATAATAAGGTCGGTTAGCTTGGAACCCTTCGGAAGGATCATAGGATGCTTTTGATTATACGAAATAGAAGCATTTTGCAACCTTCCCCCAACACGTAACAAACCTTGGTCATCAATAAATGGATGCAAAGGTTTCAGAGGGCCCTTAATATTCTCACCTGTTCGCAGTAAGCTTAATTCCTTACTGAAGTAATATTTTTGTTCATGCTTAATCAATAAAGATAAAGATCGCTCGAGTTCTTTACTATGTAAATAACTAGTTTGTATTTTAATATTGTTAGGTTTGCTGTTATGACAAAAACGTAAAATGTACGCCAAAACTCGTGTCATTTTATTGATATCAGAATATTTTTCTAACATATGTGAGATTTCTTTTTGTTTCAGAGTGAGTAATATAACACCAGCGGACGTGGAAGCAACAGGAGCTGTCTTCATCTCGGGTAGATTGTCCGCGTTTTCTTTCAGTATGTTTTGACTAAATGTATACTCCCTTTTATGCAGGAACTCAGGCCCGTCCCACCACATAGAGCAGGAATGAAGTTCTGGTGGACCTAGCCCTCGACTTATGTAATCTGCGGGATTCTCATGGGTGCTGACGTATCCCCAGTGCCATCTATTGGTCAACTGCTGTACTACTTTTACTCTGTTCGCCACATATGCTTGCAATTTAGTAATTTCTGTGTGAGCCAATGCTAAAGCTATTTGTGAATCAGAAAATAAAATAACATCATCAATTTTAATTTTAATTTTGAGAGTGTCATACATTTTGGCTGTAAGTTTTGCTAATAGCAGCATAGCGTTTAATTCAAGCCTAGGAACCGTTAAGGACTTCTTACGCGGATTGATTCTAGACTTCGAACAGAGTAAAGAGACAGTCACTTTACCTGCTTTATCTATTACGCGCAGATATAAGCAAGCCCCGTAGCCTGTGGAGCTGGAAGCGTCGGCGAAGCCGACGATCTGTACTGCTTCGGCGTCGTCAGGGACCTGAATGTTTCTTTGCAAATATATAGGTTCCATTTGCGCTAAGCTGGTAGCAAAATCAGTCCATTCCTCTCTTACCTGCGGTGGTGGACAAGCATCCCAGTCCACTTTCTCGCACCACAGTTTCTGCATGATCACCTTAGCCTTTACTATAATCGGACTGACAAAGCCTAGAGGATCGTATAATTTGGCAATGTCACTCAATATCTGTCGTTTTGATATAGAATTTAATGAAAAGTTATTTGGGCATTTAATGACAAAACAATCTTTCTTTGCGTCAATTGTCATTCCTAGGGCCTTGATACTGCTGTTTTCTTTTTGAACTTCAATTTCATCTAACTGTCTCTCATTGAAAGGAATATCAACTAATATCTCATCGCAGTTAGACGACCATTTATGCATTTGGAAGCCACCCAAGCTTAACAAACGTTTTAGCTGCTGTTTCGCCTCATGTAAAGCCGTTAAATCGTTATCCGAATATAAAACATCATCAACATAAACACAATTCTTTTTAATGAAAGAAGCTAACGGTAAGTCAGCTTGATGCATGTTTGCAAGCTCGAGCAGACATCTGGTTGCAAGGTAACTTGAGCATTTTAAGCCGTACGTGACAGTATCTAAGCGAATGCACCGAATTGGCTCATCAAGCCTATCGCGCCACAAAATATTTTGCAGCGTAGTGTATTCTGGATTGACCATAACATTCCTAAACATTTTTTTAATATCGCTATTGAACGTGTAGTCGCCAAGCCTATATAAAGTAATAATTTCGAAAAGATCTCTTTGCACTATAGGACCATTGAGTAAAATGTCATTGAGTGAAACTTTATTTTTTGTCTTCATAGAACCATCGAAAACTACACGTGTGCGCGTGGTTTTGCTCGCCTCGTTAAACACCGCATGATGGGGTAAAAAATATATAGCGTCCGAGTCAAAATTAAAAGACTGAAAGTCTACAAAGTGAGCATGGCCCATGTCAACATATTGATGTATGAAATTTTTATAATCTGTCAATAAATTTATATTTTTATGTAATTTTTTCTCAAGGTTTAAAAATCTATATAGAGCAAGATCAAACGATTCACCTAATGTCGCATTGACCTCGTTTAGGGGAACCTTTAGTGGCAAATCCACTTGAAATCTATGATTCGAAAGTTGAACTGTGGCCTTAAAGTTATTCTCGACTATGTCATGCTCAGCATCCTTTTCTAGGAATGCTTCTGGAACCTTTTCGGTATCCCAGAACTTAGTTATGGTAGTAGCAATGTCAGATTCACATGTACATAAAAGTGAAACAATTTTCGTTACCTCATGTTGAGGTGGCAGACCACCCGCGATAATGTGACCAAATTTAGTGTTGATAATCTGTGGCGTTCCTTTACTCTGGCTGGCCGGGTCGACTGGAGGCTGGCGGCGCGTCGCGCACGTAGAGTTGGTCGTCGCCGGTAGCAGTGCCTGAAAAAATACACTGGCTCCAATTAGCATATTAATCTCAGATGGTTTATAAAACTCATCATCGGCCAGCTGAATATTTTTTGGAACAACTACTGTGGATGGGTCTATCGGGGTCTGTGGCAATTTGCATGTTATCGTGTCCACTACATGACAATTCATGGAAACCTTGAATGGGGTTTTCATCGAGTGAACTTCTATTGGTACAGAATAATGAACTTGGTTTTTGTTATTCGTGACCCCTATAATATTAGTACTGTCTCGCTTAGGAGTCAAACCTAAAACCTTCAATGCCTTAGTAGTGATAAGTGAAGCTTGAGAGGCGGAGTCCAGTATGGCCTTTATGCGCACCTCCCTGCCATCACTGTTGAAGACCTTTATACGAGCTGTGGGAATCAGAACATTATTATCATTATTGCCAGACAACATAATAACGGCTTCAGCCTTTTCTTCCTCGCGATGCAGCAATGAATCATGCCCTTTTTTGCATGTACTACATCGAAAATAGAACCTACACTTGCCTGGATGTTTGTTCAAACATATATTGCACAGCTCATTTTTTTGTGCAAAAGATATTCTCTCCGCTGAAGGCAGAAGTTTGAAATTTTTGCAGTTATAAATCTTATGTTCAACTGACTTACAGAAGTAACATTCTCGCTTCTCCTTAGCGGTCACTGCGTTGACTACTTTAGTGGTAAACAACTTGGCTGCGGATTGTCCAGCATTCTCTATAGCGAGCGCTCTTTTTTCAAGGAACGCTAGAAGCTGGTCCACAGTGGGGTCCATTGTGTTGTCCCGATCCAGTTGGTATTCGCGTGCTGTACGTTCATCTAACTTGCGGGTCAAAATCAACATTAAAATTGGATCCCATTCATCTACCTTCGCCTCCATATTTTTGAGGGCAGCCAACGTTTGTTTAATTGTTGACACAAAATGTCTTATATTGCTAGGAGAAGGTTTACTAATAACATCTAGATCTAGCAATGTAGACAAAAGCTCTGTCATTATATTATATTTATTATAATATCTCTGGTCCAGTAACCTCAGAGCTTCCTTGAAGCTGGACCCTATAAGAGGCAAATTAATTATTAAATCTAAAGGTTCTTCCTTTAAAAATGATCGCAAATAATGCAGTTTTTGAATGTCATCTAAAGAAACATCATTTTCGATAACTGATTTGAACATTTCTCTAAATGTGATATATTTCGAATATTGACCCGTGAACTGCGGCATTTCTATGGTAGGTAACTTTATAAGCCTTTTTTGGGGTGTCGGATTAGGCGGAGCATTGGCCTTTCGCTTGTTAAGCTCAGCTTGGTAGCAAGCCATGATGCCAAAATATTTGTCATCGTACTCACCTGAATCCTCTTCATCAGCCGGGTTAGTTGCCAGAATTCGGCCGCAATAATCGCCGTATTCGCGGAACGCTACAACACAACGCTCTAAGCGGCATTGTATAGTTTCCGTAGACAGTCTTTCGGTTTCTCCCAACTGGTTATAGAGTCTTGTAAGTGAGCCTTTGACGTAACGACGCTTTCCTATTAAATAGGAAAGCACCTCCTGGCTCTCTACCATTTTGCTACACAGATTTGAAACTAGCTTATAGTAAAATAAAGTCTCTAGGTTACTCGCGATTCGCCGGTAGGTAGCGCCACTGCAACGCGTCGTCCAAAAACGTCTTCGTTGGAATGGTAAATTTGAAGCACACGCGCGGGATAAACAAAAGACAATCGGCTTCTGATACGAATGGTATCGCCCTTTTGTCTTCTCGTCAAAATCCCTGATTTAGCTTGCTCCTCTTCGGTGCAGCTTACACTGCCTCCTGGCTTGCCGATACAAATTTTTTTTGAATTAAGTTTTCGCTCTTTCAATCGCCGGCTTCGCCTCAGCGTGTTTATTAACTTTACAGAATTCCTTTTCTTCGGCCGTTATGGACCAATTTATGTAGTGGACTGTATTATTAGGATGGGCAAGGAACTTGTTAAATAAACTCGCGAGGATTGCACGTATAAAATTTGTATATTTTAGAAATTTTATAAATCGCGTACAATAGCACGGATGAAAGAGAATTGACAAAACTAAGACATTCCAAAATGCAAAATTCAAATGTAATGTCAAAAACTACAACGACAACAATAAAAAAGGTTTTATACCATTTTGTTGGGTTTCCAACAAGTCTCAATTTTTATAGTACAACGGCTGCCCAACTCTTCAAGCCGAAACGCTTCACCGCAGAAATAGGCAGGGTGGCGGTTCTTATCCGTGTGGACTCACAACATGGCCTCTCAACAATAATTACGTAAATTATCATTTTTGCGGGTTTGTTTTTTATTATACATTATGATTCCATCACTGTTGAAGTCAATCGTGAACATTTGTTAAGTAGGTACGTATTTTATTATCAGAAAAGTTGGTGCGGGATTCGAACAGTTCAGTCGCATCGCTTGATATGAATGTACCGGGCGTGTTATCCATTTGGGCCACGATTACTTCTAACATTCATTTATTACATGCTAATAATTCTCTTGCTATCTCAAAGCTTCGATAAGTACATAAAAGTATCACGTAAAAGACCATTGTTACTGTACGACAATATACAAATCAAAACCATTAAAAACCAAACTGATTCTTTGATACGTTTAGAATCAAATTTTCGAGAAAGCTTTTTGAAATCATCCGCCGCTATCTGACACGATTCAATTTCATCTTCTCACTCCTGTTTATTGTTAAAGCATTCACAGTCTTCTGCATCGCTGTTATTGGCTATGAAACAGAATTGGATACGAAGCGCTGTATGAAGATTCTGTGTTTATTATACGGCGTATCTGGCCTTTAAAATCGTATTGCCGTTTTCAGCGAAGACCGCGATTGCTTAGCCTAGTAACAATTTAAGTGCTCAATAATGTAAGAAAACGAGTAACCTCCTCGTGCCGTAGGTTTCGTAAGGAAATATTTGAATATGTATATTTACAGGAAATTCAATCATCTACATTTTGTTTTTTATTTCATTACAGTTAAATAGAACCGAGGAGTGTTTTTCACTTTGTTATCGCTTAGAATTAAATTATTAATATTCTGATAACATGCCTCGATTTTTATTATAATGGACCACTTCGATAAAGCGGCACGACACGAGAACCCTCTCATCGTGGCCGCCGGTAACTACATTCCCGATCCTGCGGACAGAATGGAAAGCAGTCGACGTCGCCCAAAACACGTCATCTCGGATCCTCCCGTTCAACTAACGGTGCTTTTAGGTACTTCAAGCACCGGTCACCGTTCTCGGCGAACCTGTCGCTTGCGACGAAGGGCTCGACGAGTAAATTAACTCTCAGACACAGCCCACTGAGTTTCTCGCCGGATCTTCTCAGTGGGTCGCGTTTCCGATCCGGTGGTAGATTCTGCGAAGCACGGCTCTTGCTAGGGTTCGTGTTAGCAACGTCATCAGGTTTGAGCCCCGTGAGCTCACCTATTAGCCACGGTTACGCTGAAATAGCCTCTAAAGGCTATCAGCTTAGGTAGGAAAAAAAAATTATAATGGAATGAATTATTTATTCTAAGAAATCCGACTGGCCTATCATAACCTAATACCTACAAGGCCAAATATTGTTTAATTTTTTGCTGAAATCGATGTTCTAAAAATATATATAAATAAATACATAATATGTTGATTTTAATAATTTAATAGCATTATGACGCAGAGTAAATAATGTTTTTGCACGTGAGTGTACCATGCGCGAACTTAACCCCACTACGACGACAAATGCTCAAGAAGTTTGCCGGCTATTATACTTTTAATTCTATATTGAAACACCACAATTATCACGGGATTATGTAGTTTCACAGGATTGGTTATATAATTCTGATCTGAACGCCACAATACACTTAATATATTCTGAATCAGTGTTCTAAATATGTGGAATATGTACCTATCAACTGTAGAAAAATGACCTCAAAATTCTATATCTGTCTATATGTCAGTCTATCTCATAGATAGGTTTTGTACTTCAGTGGTCTATCCATAGATTATACACTTAGGGTCTATCTGTCTTGAATGCGTGTGTGGTTTGGTCATAGACTAAACAATCATTTCTTAGACTGGTGGCAATGTCGCCATACACCACTAACGTTCTTTTTTATACTAAAAACATCGAAGCTGTTATGAATATAAATATTAAATAAATAGGTCATGGTTATCGCCATGTGTAATTATGTAAATTTACCTACCACTCATGATTATTTGCTTGGCAAAAAACAAAATTTAAGTAAAGCCGCGTATAACGATTACAATTTATACAATTTTGAAGTTGACGTAGGAAATAGCATCGACTTTATTGTTTATGCCATTAACGTAAAATTGGTACGTCTCGCCGGTACAGTATGTTTTTCGTACACGAACCCTTCGAGTTCATAATAGGGCCGTTTTATTATGGCGATGCGTAGCGTTTTAAATTAGTCCCACCTCCCCAATTCGAGAGGGTTTTGTTTATTTCAACAGTAAAATATTATTTAAATGTAATTTTAGACATCTATGTGTGTTTATGGCACATTATTCTTGAATTTTGTCCATTGAATACTTCCATTAGCCTTATGATCTACAAATCTTATTACTCTCAAATATTTTTTATTTGTTTAAAAATACTTTTACGATTTAATATCGCGTTTTTTTACAGTTATTATATCATTTCCGACGTTTCGAAAACTTTATAGTTTTTGTGACTTTTTTATAAGTGACGAAATACACTGAAAAGTCCGTCTAGCCCAAAAGGAAAGTTCGTACGGTGTTCTTATATAAAGATATGCAACTATGCTAATCTTCAATCCCCGCAAACAGCTATCATTTTTTTAAGGAACACTAACCTAATATGTGTCCGCGAACCACCTCCACGATAAAGGAATAGCAACGATTGATAATAATATTATGCAATAAAGATCAAACCCTCAAATACCTAGTCAGGTCATAAATTCTGTCACATGTTTAATGTAAAATAATTGAAACAAGTTTATTCATTATGTAACCATTCATATACCAAAATGAACTTAACAAAACATAGATTCTTATTTCAAAATGATCTCCGTGATTTTGAATACAGGCCTTCAATCTGCGCGGCCAGTCGTCTATCGCAGCACGAACGAGGTTCATGTCAATATCGGCGGCTGCCTTAATCAAGGATGTCTTGAGTGACTCCAAATTGGGATGAGGCTTTGAGCACGCCTTTTCCTCCAAGTGTTGCCATATCTTGTAATCTAACGGATTCAAATCTGGACTGCAGGAGGGCCAGTCTTCGTGCCGGATGAAGTCGATTTCACGCGCCGCCAGCCAGTCTTGTGTGCTCTTCGCTCTATGAGCTGGCGCCGAATCTTGTTGGAATACCCAGTGCCTGTTATTGAACATGGTATGAGAAACAGGTTCCACAAGGTTCATCAGGACTGTATTTTGTACACAACTGCATTCGTTTTTACACCTTTCTCACAAAAATGTACCTCTGTTAAGCCTCAATAAGAAACTCCCAACCATACCATGAGCGAGGATGGAAAATGACCTCGTTGGACACGCGGAATACGGTTGCTCACTTCTTCACTACTGTGTGCGTACACCTTATCATTTTGTTTGTTGTAGCTCTCTTCTACGGTAAAAATTTTTTCATCCGAAAAAAGAATTTCCCGATATTTTTTTCCCGCGTACCGCTTCAACAAAGCGCGGCATCTCTTCAGTCTCAGGTCCATTAGACGAGCATTCAAACGATGTCCTGTTTTTCTTCGATATGCCCGAAGCCCTAAGTCTTCATTTAACACCCTTTTCACCGTGGTTCTGCTTAACCCCATCTGAAGGGCCAACAGTTTCTGCTTACGTTTGGGATTTCTTTGAATTCGCGCCTTCACAGCTTTTATCACTGCTGGAGTCTTAACAGACCGAGGGCGACCACTTCTTAACCTGTTATCTACACTAGAGTCTTCATTGTATCGTTTGATGGTACGATAAACGAATCTTTTGGTTATATTCAAATTTTTCAGTATGTTAAAAATTTGAATTGGCGCGTAACCGCAACGATGCAACGCAATAACTGCAACACGGTCTTCTTTAAGCGTCCACTCCATATTTAAAAATGAGTAAAATTCTAAAAGTATACATTTTTATTTTCATGAACAATTCGAAATTCGAATTCAATAAACTTTTTTGTGGCCAGCATTCTAAAAGAAAAGTTTTTACTGTGTGACAATACTTATGACCTGACTAGTTATAATCAATTTGCCGCGTCACAGTCATGCGTTCCAGTTCGAAGGGTCGCTTAGTCGAGCGACCTTATATACAGATATCATACGGAAGACAAAAAAAAATCACGATCGGAAAAATGTTTAAATGTTCACGTACGGGGTCAACCGGAGAGTGGAGGGTTGTGGGGACGGCCTTCGTTTTAAGCCGCGTGTTCACGATAAAACTATAAGAATTCATGTGTTCCTCGGTACATGATTTTTATCCGTTTACTAGCTGACCCGGCAGACTTCGTAGTGCCTCAATCGATAAATAAAAGACCAAAGCTTTTGTATTAAATAAACATAAAACAAACAAAAGGAATCCGTTCGTTATTTTTATTTAATTCTAATCATTCTCATATTTATCTACTTTTTAAACCTTTTCTGGACCTCCACAAATAATTTAAGACCAAAATTAGCCAAATCGGTCCAGCCGTTCTCGAGTTTTAGCGAGACTAACGAACAGCAAGTAATTTTTATATATATAGATTATTACTAACGTTTTGGCTTTGGTAACAAACAGCATGTAGTACAGCTTTAGGTATTATAAAAAAGCAAATCATTTAATCAGTACTTAAAATAGAATAAAACAATCAAACAAAGGATTTCCAGAAAATGTATTCTATCATCAAAGTATTATGTGTTTATAGACAAAAATTAAATAACTGAAGAAATACACACAGTTTTCACAGAAATTTCATTTCTACGGGTGCATTGAAGTCGTCGTGGCCTAAAAGATAAGACGTCCGGTGCATTCGTGTTGAAGCGATGCACCGGTGTTCGAATCTCACAGGCGGGTAACAATTTTTCTATTGAAATACGTACTCAACAAATGTTCACGATTGACTTCCACGGTGAAGGAATAACATCGTGTAATAAAAGTGAAACCCGCAAAATTATAATTTGCGTAATTACTGGTGGTAGGACCTGTTGTGAGTCCGCGCGGGTAGGTACCACCGCCCTGCCTATTTCTGCCGTGAAGCAGTAATGCGTTTCGGTTTGAAGGGTGGGGCAGCCGTTGTAACTATAATTGAGACCCTAGAACTTATATCTCAAGGTGGGTGGCGCATTTACGTTGTAGATGTCTATGGGCTCCAGTAACCACTTAACACCAGGTGGGCTGTGAGCTCGTCCAACCATCTAAGCAATAAAAAAAAAATAAAAAAAAAATTCAAGCCTCCTAATTAAGGTTATTCTCAATTATGTTGATATGACTGAGGTTTTAGGCTAGCATTACTCTCTAGGGTCACGCCTGGTTTATTAACGTGACAGGGCCGAAAATAATATTTGTCTCACCGCCTGCCGTCGTTGGTAAATAGGACATCACACCGACTCAAGCGACAGTATTTACTAACCTAACAAGGGTAAGCTTATTCGACAAATCTCGGTTGATTGATGTCTCTATTCGCAGTTGCTTCCTGCGCGAAACCAGAGTTGCATATAAATCAACTTTTATAACTACCACATATTATTTTCGTAGAGGTGTGCATGGTTCAATACATACGAGTGAGTCTTAAGGAAGTAAACATGTAAATTACCACCAATAGTGACTTTCCTAAGACGATGACCTCTCATCGATGAAGTCCTGCATAATTACCGTGTTTTGTACATATAGAGGGGTGGAAGGCGATTTGGTTTAAGCGTCATTTTTGCAACTTTACAGGGGTGAAATTTAAAATTTCAAATTTGAAAAAGAATATCATAAAAAAAAAACTTGTTTAGCTATTAGAATCTGGTAAATTTAACTGAAATTCAATTAAAAACATCGAATTGTTGATAATAGTACAAAATAAAACGGACCTTTAATAACTAAGATAAATGTCGCGTATTAAGCGAAATGCTTAATTGCGAAATATATTAAGGGAAAGAGAACGCGCGGGCGCAGTCCGACAAGGTTTTTTTTTAATTATACAGACAGACAAGCATACGGCCCACCTGATGGCGAGTGGTTACCGTCGCCCATGGACTTCAGCAATGCCAGGGGTAGAGCCAAGCCGCTGCCCACCGCTGGTTCGATCAAATCCGCACCACACTAGGGATCCCATTCCACGAAGTCCTTCATGCGGCCAATGATCGGAGGCGCTGGAGGGACATTGCAAGTAGAATCCTGTCAAAACATGATGGTCACGACCCTCAGCAGTGAGGAAACGACGCGAGGAGGAGGAAGCGAAATGTCGCTGAAACCAAAAGCCTTTCACACCTCGATACGTACTTATATTCGTTGGGATTGAGGCCTTGATTGAAATCCTGTTATAGTGACATCAATCCATCCGTTTTCTTCGAACTGGTCATCGTAATCGTAAAAACACAAACCCAGAAAATCATTAGTTTACAGCAAATATACCACGTAGTTCACATTTCACGTTAAACACAAGACCACAACAAAGTTGCGTGCAGTCCACAATTTTCACAGTCATGCAATTCATGCGCAGCACAAAGCGTAACTATAACGTTGTTACGCAACTTTGAACTACTTTCCAAACGAATTTCCTTTAATTAAGCCAACGCCGTTTGAGGTTCTAAGTACACAATTAAGCTAGATACCTTTTAGTAACAGTGACGAACTTGTAAGGTAGAATTTGGGCTCGTGGCAGACGACAGCACGAACCGACGAGTTAATTTCTGCAAATTCTGTTAGTTGAATCCTAAAATGAGCCTAATATAATCTTTGTAAAGAGAAATGTCGCACGATTATCTGTTTGTGTCTATTTAGCCGGCATATCAATCTTTTTTATGAAGACAATTTATCAGTTCGTCTAAAAGTTTGCTGCTTGCACAATTAAGAGACACATTACGTAATAATGTTTTGAGATCTAACTATTTTTACAAAGAAGTTTTTATGTCGCTTAATAAAGTTTATTCAAGTGTGTTTTGAAAGAATAGTCTAATTTGTTATAACTTTATTCGACATAAAAGTGGCGCGCACACTTTATATACAAAATCATTACAATTACTTACTCTGCTACTGTTTTAAAACGGAAAAATCGATAAACATACTTACCTATAATATTGAAATTACTGTGACATTTATCAAGTGAAATCGCAGGAAGCTACTAGGTTATTTTAAGAACACTCTAGAGGTTTCATAGCCTGGACGTTAGGCCGTAAATGTCGGTTTAATGCGTTGAGTTACAATTTCATAACGGGTTGGTTGGTTAACGTTTACTGTTACACGTTTTAATGAGAAGAGATAATACCAAAATACAAATAATAAAAATAGATGTTATATAAAATAATTTCATCTTTTTTTTATTAATCTGTTGGACGGGATTTTGGATTGGATTTTCAGTTAAATATTGAGTTAAGCCTGGACTGACGTTTAGTTTTTGTTTCATTTGAATCTTACTTAAAAATTAAAGTTTATTTCATCACTGACACAGCTCGTGTTAAAGGCTGGGTGAAAAATGTTGACAGTTGGTCAAAACGTGTTTTTTTTTTTTTTAAATTAGCTTCAAAGTAATGCAACAATATGAACGCGGTCTAACAACAGTTTCGACTCTGGCAAGAACGCGAAGTTATGTAAAGTGTTTTATTTTGCTAATAGTGCTAGTATTTCTTCGGGTTTAAGTGTATACATTATTATATATTAAGAGTTCGTAGTTTGTAGCAATAGTTCGTTCCGTGTGGAATGAAACAAAGAAGTCTCAAAATCTTTTTTATAGAAAAATAAACGGTAGTTTGCATAATATTGAGTAACTAGTACTTAGTGTTATCACGAAAACTGCAAAATATTCGAAGCGTCCGAAATAATCGAATTACAATGAAAAACGACAGACTAATTTATTAAAATAAACATCGTAGACATAATTCAAAGCACCTTTACTGTTTAATCTGGCGCACTTTACTTTAATTCTATTAACATTAACATTTTCTTTAAATAAAGCTTATAATAAATAAACCATTTTGGCATTGCTGATATTAACGAATGAAGGTTACCATATTACTATCTATTTACCATTCATTAAGCTGTTGCTCGTCTGCTTACAATGACAATACGAAGAAATCCATAAGATTTACCGTAGTTAGTACATTAAAATTTCGACACATAACACCTCACACATCCATGTGACCACGAAAACTGATGTCAAAAAGCCGAAAGTAATTCATGAAAATTAATAAACATCAGATTAAACCGTTAATTCTGTTTTAATTACACTTACACAAGTTATGGTAGCAGTTTATTGGTTTTTCGGTTTCAGTAACAGCCATCTCATACTCTGTATGCTATAACCGGGTAAATCAAGAAGCAATTGAATTAATTTAATGGACATAGTTTATTTGTCATTTGTTAAAACGATCATTTATGGGTTTAAGTAGTGGTTTGACAATTCTTTATATCATCGATTAACATATTTTAAAATTAATCGAGGAGGCTGAAATCAGACGCGTTCCAGGTTTTTTTTTAATTGTATAGATGGGTGAACTGGTTAACCTGATGTTTAGTGGTTAAAGGAGCCCATGGACATCAGCAACGTAAAGACCATCGCCCACCTTCAGACATGACTTGTAAGTCGAGTTCTATGGTACAATACTTGCTCCACCCTTCAAACCGTAAACTGTGTTTCGTAAGTAGATTTGATTTACGTAATTCAGCTTAGTTGGCGCCAGATTTTGGACTTTTGATTTCATGGTAATGTATTGTTTTTTATTGTTCTTGAAGACAAAGAAACATAGGTAGGTTATGGACGTTGGCTGGGATATGGCAGGGATATAGATAAGTCGCTGCTTATTTTCCAGATCTATATCCATCTGCTATCAAATCTATATACTCGTACGTGCAATTGTATATTATTACTATTTTTCTGTAAAATATATCTTAATGGAAGTAGTAAATGCGATCAGATTAAGTACGTATCGATTCAAAACGAAAAGAAATCTGAATTAGCAAATAGATTGAAATATGTATATATTTTTGGGCCACTCGGGAAATAGGAAATAGCAATACAGTAGGTAATCCGTTTTGCTGGCAAGGTAAGTAGTTTCTTATCCGACGTCATCTAAAAATATTTACGAGTTCGTTCGGTTAACCGCTATTTTACGAGTAAACTCAATCTTGTAGTTTTTTAAATTGCACAAGGTTTGTCTTTTATTGTAATCGAAAGAAGACCTGTATATATTCAATTTGTTAGTATATGATAATTGTTGTCTGTGACGTTAGCAATATCAAGGGTAAGCCGTTTCCCAAACAAAGATATTTATAGGGGATTATAGCGGTAGAAAAAAAAGGAGTAATTGCAGAGCCGGATCATGTGTGTCCATAGTGACCTTAGAAAGCGCAATGCTAACGAGCGCAGGTAAAATGTTCGCTGGTAAAGCCGGTGTCTTCATAGACAACTAAAGCTCGTTTAGTGAAAACATGTTAGAAGCAGATTAGGATTTAAATGGGTATGTTGTTTCATAATCTACACTGATTGTTATGTAATAGAAATAGATCTACGATTGAAATAATCGGACTCTGCTTGATAAGACTGAACTAAGACTGTCGAGGCTCGATTGTGACATCGCTAAGCAAAAAAAAAGTTATGCGGATTAAACTGAGATTAACAAAACCATTGTAGGACAATGTTGTAGTGAATAAAAATAAAGATATTAATTAACAATGTATGCATGAAAGCAGAATTCTATAGCCGACAAGATGAGTGCTGTACCTAACCTAAATTTAAATCTTGTCGCTCGTGCACTCACAGAATTTAGGTAATCTAATTGCAAATATTCAGTGAGCTTCCAGCGGTCTTCGCGCGTGGCGTGAATCTAAAATTAGCGCTGTATGAAGCCAACCAACCAGCTCCTGTATTACAAAAGGGGTATGATACAAAACCATATCGGTCTAATATTTCGATACTCCTCACCCTTTGTTAACACTCTCACGAGCCCTAATACGTCAATATTTATCGAGTTAATAATGTTTGAACGAAATTCACTTGGCTCCGTTGAGTCCGGTAAGGAAATTTGAACCTAAATACTCGTTGTATATATAAAAAATATGAGGGGACTTTGCATATAGCAACGTATGGTCAGTGTGTGTAGCGGCTCGGCCCGATATGTCCGACAAGGTTTTTGTTGTTCACTTTTATAGATTTTTGTTGGTCGGGAATTTTCCATCGTTTGAGTTTAAACTCGTTATGGGTCGGTGGATATAGAATTTCAAGGCTTTGTCACTTGAAACGGCAGAACGAAAAGGTCGTAATAGGGGTCGTAAAAGTTACCGAAAACCTGCATCTTTTTTTCAGAAGTAGAGGTAATGTTTATGCGCGCAAATACATTTAGTGTAACTTTACCGTGTTTGTATCGTTTTAACCTTTAGTGCTTTTTTTGAGACGTTAACAATCTTTAGGATTGATAGACAAGGCCACGGGAAATCTGGTATTAACTGATCACCCGAGCTCACTATATTCACAGGGTGAATGCGGTCAGTCGGGTTGAAAAGTTTTTATTCTGATATTACTTTTTTCTGAATCATAAATTATATTTCAAAATTAACAATGAAATATAAAATTTCATGAGTTTGAGCTGTCTATTCCCAATATATTAAAATTCGACTTGGTTCGTCATTCATTGTCATGATGATCATGGTTCGCTTTTATAATAATTTTGTTCTTTAACAAAATGTTTTTTGAACTTATAAGTTACAAACAAACTGACTGCTTTGCATGCCTTGTGTTGAATTCGATCCGAACGTCACCGAACATCAAAGGATCACCCGCTAAGCTTATTTGAAAGCTTACTGCAAAATTTCATCCAAATCGTTTCGTAATCTATACATACATACACGCATCGAATTTTATAGCTATAGATTCGGCTACTCAGACTTAAGCGTTAATGTTCTCTGAATTTTGTAATTAGAACGTGCGTCCTAAGTTCTCAGCTTTCTCTTAACTACAACAAAAAGTATTTAGATACCTTCATATAATTTACAACACACATCTAAAGTACATATGTGTAACGTAGCGTGTAGCGGCGTGTGGGGTATCTACACGCTTGTGTGCACGCGATTTTTTCACCCCTTACTTACATGTACGGGGGTAAATTGAGTGCCACCGTAAATTGGAGTACGTAATTTCGACACACCATTCACTATGGCAGCTTATGGAAACCTGCCTTGAAATGTCATCTACGTTACCGGGGGATTATTTGTACTCCCAATATGGAGATGACATACGACCAGACAGAGAGACGTGCCGATAATTAAATTATTAGGGTACCGTTGTTTGTCATTTCGTGACGAAACCAGTGTGCAATGCGGTATTTCGGTCTATGAAAATCAAACATAAAGTTAAACTTAGGAGAATAGATCGATAACTGAATAACGAAGACGTCCAGATACTTGGATTCTGTTTCGCGTAATGAATAGCATTCAATTAGTAGTTTTGGTCGAAAACACTAACGAGCTCTCTCTCAGACGGCGTTCCGCAAGAAAATTTCCCGTGAACAACTTGAACAACAGTGAACTTCATCGAAAACCTAGGTTAGATGAAATTAAATCATAGAATATTTAGGGGAACGGCGTTTGTATTGAGAGGGAATTATCACACCTATCAAATTTTATTTTGAACTAGCTTTTGCCCGCGACTTCGTCCGCGTGGAATAGTTACTTTGGCATAACGCTAAATTTCACCCGCGACTTCATTTACAGTACTCAGAATTGGAACTTCATTACTGAACCGATAGATGGCGATGAAGAAGCTAGATTTTGAGATTTTTTGACAAACAATTTTTTTATTTTTAATAAAAAAAAATTTTTTTTTCTTAATAAAAAGTATCCTATGTTACTTCTAATACCTCCAAGAATATGTGTACAAAGTTTCATGATGATCGGTTGAGTACTTTTCGCGTGAAAGCGTAACAAACAAACTTACATTCACATTTATAAATTAGTAGGGATTGTGTATTTGGGTGAACAAGTTTACGACTCACTTAATTGCAGTATGGTCACGATGTGAATGCTGTCACTCCCCATAATTTTTGAGTACACGATACATACGAATGACTGCGTCCAGGCAGAAATAGGCAAGCTTATACCCAACAGTACGAGCTTGTAGTACCATCAGTAATAAAATCTCAAATAAATAAAAAATGTGGAATTAGTATGTGTGTTTTACATTATTCTGGTTGTATACCTATCACAGATTGGCTTAAATGAAAACTAATTTAGGTATTTAAATTTTTTCCATTAAAATATTTTTAATGCTTCTTTCTAATGCTATTGCTTTTCCCAAATACGACGTACATGTAATTACAGAGATTCGTTTCATAGAGAACACATTCAAATCTTCATGGTAAGTAATGAAAATAATCTCCTTCAGTCAAACGGGAAAGTATCAAATTTCTAATTTCATAATTCGAAGTCTTGCCATACTATTGTAGCAGAGCTCCCATTATATAAACATGAAAAAAGAACTCTGTATACTATGATTGCAAATTGCAAACAAAACGTTCCATGAGTAACTCCAATAACAAATCGTGATTACATCGAGGAAAACGTAATAAAAATTTATGTCTCACTTTGCAGTGAAAGACCAAAACTCGGTTATAAGACAACGACTTGGATTAACTGCAAGAAAACTTCGCGGGAACGCTTCAATCTGCTTAATTTTACACTTCGTCTTTTACGAAATGAAATTTGCATAGACGTGAATCTGAAATTGGGTTTAGGGGCATTATAATACCTAGTAAATTCACGTAATAACGTCATGGAAAAATATGTACACGCCATTGTGCCGATATTATTTCGTAACCATATATTTAACGCTTGAAGATAGCATTCTAAGTTCAACAGTATCACGCTCCGATTTTCTTCAGTTCAGTGAGTAAGTTTGTCAGCAAAAAAAAAAGAAAAAAAAATATTTCGGTGTAGCGAAAACCCCCATACAAGATAAAGTCCACTTAAAATTCAAACGCCATTGATTTTAGCGAAGATTTCCATTCGAAACGAAATTAGAGATGAGCCCAGAAAAATCTCATAAATCAGAAAAAGATCGCTTGAATTACACACCAGATGATGACCGAGCTTTGCCCGGTTTTTTTTTGATAACGCCATCTTGTTTTGTCTTTAAAGCGGTTAGCTGTCCTCAATTAAGAAAAATAGTATTATTATTCGCCAATAGATGTCGGGAAGATTTGATTATTGAAAACACGAATAAAACAACATTTTCTGAAAATAAATCGTAGCTAGATTGATTTATCGCCTCCGAAATCCCCTGTATACTAAATTTTATGAAAATCGTTGGAGCCCTTTCTGAGATTCAGATTATATATAAGTATATACAAGAATTGGTCGTTTAAAGGTATAAGATAAGATAAGATATTTATTCACAGTTATTCAAAACTGTCTTCGAAAGAGTAATCTAATATATTGTGGATGTTCTTAATATTCAACAAAGAAATCAATTTAAAATTCTAGTCGAAATTACGGTGTAATAAAAGTAATACTTCCATAAGTATTGTATTGTAAAAAAAAGCGAACTAGTATTTCTCGGGATGCTAATATCTTCACTATTACGCTTGTGATTGTCCTACACTCCTCCTCTAGTATGTTCCTATAGACATGATAAACTGAAGCCAGAAAGTACATTAGATTTAGTATGTAATTCCGTTTTCTACTTTTTAATATTTTCACATACTATTTAAATAATTTGCTGTCAATAATTTTAGAAATTTAGTGCTCTAGGATATTGAAAACACTTTATTCGAGTACGCTGGACTATTAACCATTATGCTAGGCATGTCTTGCTTGTCAGTAAAGTAATTTTTGGCGAGAGATTGTTTGCTGTCGAATGTTGGGATATGCAATTTTTTTTTTATTGCACTGACGAGCTTACAGCCCACCTGGTGTTAAATGGTTACTGGAACCCATGGACATCTACAACGCAAATGCGCCACCCACCTTGAGATATAAGTTCTAAGATCTCAGTATAACTAGTCAGGTCATAAGTATTGTCACACAGTAAAAACTTTTCTTTTAGAATGCTGGCCACAAAAAAGTTTATTGAATTCGAATTTCGAATTGTTCATGAAAATAAAAATGTATACTTTTAGAATTTTACTCATTTTTAAATATGGAGTGGACGCTTAAAGAACACGGTCTGTGTTGCAGTTATTGCGTTGCATCGTTGCGGTTACGCGCCAATTGAAATTTTTAACATACTGAAAAATTTGAATATAACCAAAAGATTCGTTTATCGTACCATCAAACGATACAATGAAGACTCTGGTGTAGATGACAGGTCAAGAAGTGGTCGCCCTCGGTCTGTTAGGACTCCAGCAGTGATAAAAGCTGTGAAGGCGCGAATTCAAAGAAATCCCAAACGTAAGCAGAAACTGTTGGCCCTTCAGATGGGGTTAAGCAGAACCACGGTGAAAAGGATGTTAAATGAAGACTTAGGGCTTCGGGCATATCGAAGAAAAACAGGACATCGTTTGAATGCTCGTCTAATGGACCTGAGACTGAAGAGATGCCGCGCTTTGTTGAAGCGGTACGCGGGAAAAAAATATCGGGAAATTCCTTTTTCGGATGAAAAAATTTTTACCGTAGAAGAGAGCTACAACAAACAAAATGATAAGGTGTACGCACACAGTAGTGAAGAAGCGAGCAACCGTATTCCGCGTGTCCAACGAGGTCATTTTCCATCCTCGCTCATGGTATGGTTGGGAGTTTCTTATTGGGGCTTAACAGAGGTACATTTTTGTGAGAAAGGTGTAAAAACGAATGCAGTTGTGTATCAAAATACAGTCTTGACGAACCTTGTGGAACCTGTTTCTCATACCATGTTCAATAACAGGCACTGGGTATTCCAACAAGATTCGGCGCCAGCTCATAGAGCGAAGAGCACACAAGACTGGCTGGCGGCGCGTGAAATCGACTTCATCCGGCACGAAGACTGGCCCTCCTCCAGTCCAGATTTGAATCCGTTAGATTACAAGATATGGCAACACTTGGAGGAAAAGGCGTGCTCAAAGCCTCATCCCAATTTGGAGTCACTCAAGACATCCTTGATTAAGGCAGCCGCCGATATTGACATGGACCTCGTTCGTGCTGCGATAGACGACTGGCCGCGCAGATTGAAGGCCTCTATTCAAAATCACGGAGGTAATTTTGAATAAACTTTAGTGTCATAAGAATCTATGTTTTGTTAAGTTCATTTTGGTATATGAATGGTTACATAATGAATAAACTTGTTTCAATTATTTTACATTAAACATGTGACAGAATTTATGACCTGACTAGGTAGTTACAATGGCTGCCCCACCCTTCAAACCGAAACGCATTACTGCTTCACGGCAGAAATAGGAAAGGCGGTGGTACTTACCCGCGCGGACTCTCAAGAGGACCTCCCACCATAAAAGTTACTTCACTCAACATTAAAAAATAGATATATTCTAAATTGTATTTTCTAACACGAAAAGTGTATTTCATGATTTAAAAGCTAATGAAAAATGTTTGAAAATGAAATAATCGGTACCCCAACAATTAAAATCATATTTGAAACCTCTTGTACTTGTCCACTGCAGAATATCAACTGCATGATCCCACCGCTTAATCAAATAAACCAGGACAAAGACTGAGTTGCAATCTCATTCAGTAAAAAGTTAAATTGCATGAGCACTCGAGCGCTAGCGAAGCTTCAAATTTGTTTAGCGGGTCGAAGTAGAATCTCACAATAGTGTTAAAAGAGAACAGTCCGTTCTTAGAGCCAAGTGACCAGTTCAATTGTGGAGCATTAAAGAAACTAATTTAATATATTTCAGTCTATTATGACTGTTTCACTATGATTCTTTGTTTGGTGGTAATTTAAAAGAATTTTATTCTTTACTAGCGATCCGCCCTCGCTTCGCTTCGGAAACATTAAATTTTAATATTGATAGCTGAGTCCCGTGATGTTACCCGCAGTTATCGTCGTACCGCGGGTGAAGAGGCGGAGCAAAGCTAGTCTAAAAAAAGTAGCCTAAGTTATTCCTTATATCATCAGCTACCTATCAGTGAAAGTCCCGTCAAAATCAGTCCAGCCGTTCCAGAGATTGGCCGGAACAAACAGACAGACATACAGACAGACACAGACAAAAATTATAAAAAATGTTATTTTAGTGTATGTACCGTATATCTATTCATATGCATGTAGTAAAAAGAGCCTATTTCAATATTACAAACAGACACACCATATTATCTATATTTTATGTATATATTTAAATACTGTTCCGTAGAAAATTGCGTCTTTTTATTTATTTTTCAGATACGCGTCGTGTGATATGTCGGTTTATATATCTTGGGTTTTGTATTTTTGGTAATTTCCTGAGCGGGCTCACAATACGTAACACCATCAGTAATTCGAGAATTTATACTAAACTTTAATGCTAAATACTTAGACACAGCTAGCATTTAGTTTGAAATGTTTCTGATGTTCTGTTTTACTAAAACCGTAGAATTACTTTGAATTCTCTACCCGTTCAGCAAAGGTTATTTGACTGAGTAAATACTGTAATTACAACATAGTTCGAACTGTTGTATGTAAATTCACCATTGTAGCTTCACAGAATCGATCAAACAAGTTAGGATTCTATCAGTTGTCCAAACTTTAGTTCGCTATCGTACTATACAGGGTATGTAATCACGTTACCCCATTTAAAGTTGAACTAACCTTTCGAGTCAAGTCTGAAGTAATCTACATCTAACGAGGGTCAGGTTGAATTGGTAGACATGTTTTTAAAACTGGAGTACAGTTTGGATTGGAGAGCTTCAATTATTCACATCTCTTGAGCACAGATTGGGGTTTGTTAATTTACTTAATACATTGTAAGAGATTTATTTGTTGTTTGCTATTAATATAATACCCGTGTAACGGTCCAAGAACAAATATTATTACAGGTAGATGAGTTTCAACAAACATTTGGGTTTATTATACTGAAATGATAAAGTTTATTTTCTTTACGATAGATGTACTTTGTGAATGATATTTTTGTTTGGATAAAATATTTTTAAATTAAAAAGTTAGTAGAACATTTAATCCTAACAGTTTTTAAGATTTTTGTTGTTTTGCTAACCAGTCTTAGAGTAATGAAATTCTTAATGAAGCGATTTCATTAAAGCTATTTTAAACGGGAAGTATTTGAAATGTCAGATGTAAAAGTAAAAAGATAGAGCGTTACGATTTTATCTTATTTTAAACATTTGAAGATAATGGAATGAACTTCCGAGTTATTAAATATTAATTTATTTTTTAAACGAAATAAGCTTCACGTAAATATACAAATAGTACGTATATTAATAACACCCCTTCATTATGCAAAACATCTTTCTCATTTACGAATTTTGTTTATTTAAAAATTTCGGTATTGCAGCCTAGATTAAATAAATTGCTAAAACTTTTAATAACCTCTTTGTTGTATATATTATTTTAAAGTGATGCTAATGTTTTCATTAATTATATTTATTTATTTCGTTTATTTATTCATTAATATTCATTTCTATAATGCAAAAGTAGCTCATTTTAGCACTGAATGTAAGTAAAAATAACATTTCCGCTTGCGTGATTTCCAGCAGTTTCATGTTTTAAACAGAAAATGTCACTTTATTAAGCCAAAAAAAAACACTGCTCCGTAAAAAGGTCTACTGGATTTATGCTAAATACGGGACAATCCCTTCGAAGTCTTGATCCTGCCTACGTTTAAAATATGACCACGAACATTGCAACCTTTCAGATCGGTCTAAATTTTGTTATGCATGTATTTCAACCCAATATAAACGTTTTATTGAAAATAGTAAATATACTTATATACACTTATTATACATATACATATTTCTCTCTATGTTTTAAGCGTCTTTCGTAAGTAATCATTAATGGGAAATTGACAATGCTAACTAGTTATTAATGTGTGATTGTAACTGCGTTCTTAACAACCAAAGATTCTACATAATTTTAAAGCTAACCTTAATAAAACTAGTAGCTAGTGCCAATTAATAACGGTTGGTAGTTTTATTTGCAATCGAATTCGCAAAATGAATGTGGCGTTGTTTTTACATGTTTTCAAAGAGCACATAAGATTTTTTCGATGTTCAAACGTTTAAATGTCATTGACCTTTCGATGTTTGCTTGAAACTTCGAATTCATTACTCAAAATGAGCAGCGTATTCAGCTTATGATACCTATGCTACAGGTATGGTTGTGCTCCGATTGTTTTTTGCCCGATGATCCAGATGAACCCTTAGCTCGAACATCCATAGTGAAGACATAAAAAAAGTGGTTCGGTAAAGCAAACTTACAGAAGAGAGGTTCATTATTCATAAAATTATTGAATCCATTAAACTCAGAACTAGACACATAGTTATCTATCCTAAATACTGCTACAAAGGAAAAAAAAAATTCTATTGCAAATAACATTTATTACTTTTACAGTGTGTTAGTTTAATGCATAAATATAAAACAATTTAAAATATAAAAGCTTATTCGAAGTGGTTGGCTCCATTGGCTGCAATACAGCCCTTTAAACGTTGAGGCCAGTTATCAATAGAAGCACGCACTTTTTCCATGGGAAAATTTTCGTACGAACACTACGTGGACGGCCAGATCTTTTTCAGTCACAAACAGAGGAGGTCTCATTGCACCTATTAATAGCCCGGTACACAAACATTTTACTAATACCAAGCGTATGGAGAGTTTTAAAAATTGCATTTGGCTCCATACCTACTTTGTGTAATGCAATCACAGCGATTCGGTTCTCTTTATCACCCCACTCCATTTTAATATCGCAAAATATTGTACAATGTATTGGCGCCAAAATGAGAAAACTCAATGAGCAATCATATAAAAATGACAGATTCCAAATTGAAATGTAATATTTTGTTTATTTTTAATTGTAACAGTATTTATGGCCAGACTAAGTATATTAATACGTGAAGCAAAAACTTTGTACCCCTTTTTAGAAAAATTACGCGGACGGAGGAGTTGTTATGAAATTTTCCACACTTATAGAGAATATAGAAAAGGAGTGCAGAATGTTAATATTAAATTTTAATTATGTATAAAAAATACATTAAATTAATAAAAAAACATTACACACCCTACCATGAATTTGACACAACACATAATAAACTTTATTGTCAAACTTTTGTTATTATTTAAAGTCTGTGGTCAAATTGAGAATGGATTACATCATTTCAATTAATTATAGTCGAATTTCAATTATTGTGGGACTACTAGTTCTCATAAATATTCTTTCATGGTGGTGATACTTTTTGTGCTTTCAAAAGTCCTGCACGAGGCCAAGCGAAAATAGCGAATTTTCGCAATGCTACCGACGAGGAAGTTTTTCCGACGCTCATATTGATTGACGATCGTCGAACTTTTGTTTGTTAAGCGACTATTTCGAACATGCTTTTATTAAATTCTGACTAAAGATGTTTTTAGGTAAATTGTGATGTAAATTCGTGAAACAAACAATAAAGGCAGATTGAAAATAGAATTGAAGTAATTTTTCACTAGAGCTCAATTTAAATACATTTAAAGCACACACAGAGTTACGATGAGAAACCTTGAAAACTCCCAAGAAATCTGATGCCTGAGGATAAGTCTCTCTTCTGTCTTATACTCGCTCTCAACTGTTTTACGATCGGTGTCAGTTTTGTTTTAAACAATTTCTCAAGAACGTACAATGGATTGTTTAGCACTTTTGTCATATATATATTTAAATTTTGGATTGTTATTTAATGTTAAAGTTGCTGTACTGTCAATACTATCCAATTTGAGAACAAACCCAGAACCGCGTGGAAGAAAGAATCCGTGCCTACGTTTAATCTCAACGGGACTTTTCTTGAGTTAAAACTATCCGCTGTGAATCTTACTTTAATTTAATACATAATAGCTAATTATTACGCCACGATAAAAGGGAGGCGTGTCGTTCATTTTTTAAATGAAAAATTTAAGGTCTTCAGGCGGCACAGGACCGGTCCTTGTGGCAAGGCTTGGGGGAGACCGATGTCCAGCAGTAGACGTCTGTGGGCTGAGAAGAAGAAGAAGAAGGAGAAGAGGTCTTCGGTCAGAATTTTATAGTCATGTTCACAACAACACTGTGTACGTAACATGTATGTATGTATTTGTGTATGTATGTATATGTGATTGTGTATATATGTATGTATATACTTTTTTCTTTGTGTATGCATTTGTAAATTAATATAAATTTCATTGCACCTACCACTATTCACTGTGCACTACCTTTGGTAGATAATGCCTTAAGCATTAAGTCCGCCAATGTAAATTTTACATGAAGTTTAATAGATCAATAAATAAATACATTAATCATTAAATTGAAATACATAAAAACTAATTTCTATTCGGTGGAAGTTCGTAAAATTACTTTTCGCGCATCGTTTAGGTAATTTTGAAGCGTTCTTTTTCCCTGCACTAAATTCCCCGCAAACAAAATCGTATTGGCTAGCCTAGTTACATAACTTAGAGCAACGTCCGTGAAATATTCAAGTCGACGCTCCTTCTGAAATATGAGGATATTGTTCAAACTCGCCATATTTGTATTGAGCTTGTGTCTATTTGAATTCACGTCTCGTTCGGCCCGTACCGTGTCTAAATCACACAGACAGCATTATGTTTGTGCTGCTATACGCTGCGATACCACTAATTTCCCAATACTACCGTCGGGCTTTGCATGTGGAATTCGACAGCTTAGTGTCAGACTAAATGTACTTTGAATATCGAGATGTCCTATCCTAATAACAATATTACTATTTCTTAGTTTGTGTACAAGAATAATTTTATTTATTTAGCACTAGCTGACCCGGCAAACTTCGTAGTGCCTGAATCCATAAATAAAAGTCCTAAACTTTTGTATAAAATAAACTTAAAAAAAAAAACAAAAGGAATCCGTCTGACGGGGGACAAATCAAAGAAAAAATAAAATTGTTATCTTTATTTAATTTCGAGCATTTTCATATTTATCTACCTTTTAAACCTTCTCTGGACTTCCAAAAATAATTCAAGACCAAAATTTGCCAAATCGGTCCAGCCGTTCTCGAGTTTTAGCGAGACTAACGAACAGCAATTCATTTTTATATATATAGATAATAGATAATATTATAACCGAAATCACTATGATTAAAAAAAGGGCTACAACTAAAGCGTTATGTTAGCGTTAAATTTATACTCTTTTTAATCATGGCCATTTCGGCGTAAGTATTGTTATCCACTTCTTATATGACTTATATGCTCTGAAGTTTTAGCTTAATTCGAACATCTTCAACAGCAACGTTCGAACTGTTTGAATTGTTGGAATTTCATGTTTGAAGATAACTTAAACGACTCGCATTAACTTGCACTACTCAATGCAGCCTGGTTATCAATTACTTGCTCACGTCGTCGCTGTGGAGTAGATAGATACTGCTCGTGATGGATGTTCCAATTCCTTGGAGCCATTCATTTATCTCGTTCGTTATTTTATTTTTCTTTTGTTGTTGGAATTCTTACTCTAGCCAGACTTTGAGATTCTTGTAAATTTATGGCAAAAAAAGAAAGTTCTGATGTGCTAAGCTACAGACTAGTTTGGTAACGTACTTCTTATCAGCCCACAGACGTCCACTGTTGGACATAGGCCTCTCCCAAGCCTCGCCACAAAGACCGGTCCTCGGCTGCCTGCATCCAGCGGATCCCCGCAAACCTCAATAGATCGTCGGTCCATCTTGTGGGAGGCCTACCCACGCTACGTCTTCCGGTACGCGGACGCCACTCAAGAACTTTGGTAACATACAAAATACGTATTTTATTACCAAGTACTACTAATGCGTTTTATTGCAAAACCATTCGCTACGCTAGTAAAAATATATAATAGAGCAAAATGCTCTAGGTACAAATTTCTTGGATAGGTACGCTTAATATTATATTGTGCACAATTTGCCAGTTACAGCTTTTAATGAGGGACTTCCACTCGACATCTACATATGTAGGTACGTGAACTGAGTACGTTCGGACACTACACTCAATTGTCACTTTGTCGATGAAATGTTGAAACGATGAAAATTATCAAGCGTGTTTCAATTGTTCCAATCACGAATATCGGATGATACAAAAGAAAAAAAAATGAATTTAGATCTATTTTTTGTCATGGTAAACTTAAATGATAGATTTCCTTCTAGAAGAAAATTTTTTGGAATACGAGCAGGCGAAAAGAAAATGCTCCTCGCTTTCTGAAGTTGTCCCTATCTTCACTAGATTCGTGGAAATTTTTGCCATCCTGTAAACTGTTAACCATGATAATCGTACGAAGTACTCTCTTATCATCGCATATCTTATATAATTTTCGAGAAATTCGGCTTGTGTTTCTCAACCCCAATAAACCCAAGGTACAAGGACTACAAGCTCCTGATTCTTTAGTATACCAGCAATTCTTAGTTCTTCTTATCCAACCTCATCGACTACGTTTAAATTAGCATAGGCAAATATGGGTTGGGGTTTTCTCAAGTACATAGTGTTCCTATTATTTTATCAAAAAACCTGTCAATTATTTAGCAATCAATTTTGAAATTTATTGTCATTGTTAGTCTCTAAGAATACGAGTATTTACTGAAATCGATTGTGTTCTTTTTATTGGTCTTTCTACTATTAATTATCTTGTAAAATTTATGAAAACGAGAGATCAAGAGAGTAAAATCAAGGGTAGACAATAAGTCGCTTTTTATATTATTAAAATGCAGAATATTCTAGCAGTAGGCATTTCCTTCGATTTCTTTCCCATTTAGTTTAAAATAACACCTAAGAGAGACATAAGAGGTATTGTGAAAGTTATTTTATCAGTTGCCTAGTCCGCAATTTTTGGTAGGCTCCACGTCTTCCCGCGGGTACATTTGTCGTAAACGGTTATGCCGTACGTTTTTATACGAGCACATTGGGGATACATTAATGATTTTGACAAAATACCTACTTTTAGATTTTAATAATTAGGAATTTTTAGTGCCTTTCTGTGGAATAGATACTTCTAATCAAGTAATGTTGAGCGCAAGTAATGTTGAGCGCAAATGAAAGCATTTGCTTTGCTTTCATGTTTGACGAAAACGTTATTGTATACGGGATTTTATTATCAATATTACTATACGACAACTGTGGTAGGACATATTCACTGGTGGTAGGACCTCTTGTGAGTCCGCGCGGGTAGGTACCACCACCCTGCCTATTTCTGCCGTGAAGCAGTAATGCGTTTCGGTTTGAAGAGTAGGGCAGCCGTTGTAATTATACTTGAAACCTTAAAACTTATATCTCAAGGTGGGTGGCGCATTTACGTTCTAGATGTCTACGAGCTCCAGTAACCACTTAACACCAGGTGGGCTGTGGGCTCGTCCACCCAACTAAGCAATAAAAAAAACTGCAATCAATTAATAAATACTAAGTAATTTTTTTTTTTTAATAGTTATTAACAATTAAACATGTCGTTCATGATTTATACACAAATTAAAAATGAAAGAATATTAAATCTCGTTGTGGCCTGAATGATAACACTCGATGCACTCTTATCAAGCGATGCAACTGAACTAATTTTAAAAGTTCTAAGGAGATACATAGTTAAGCCGTGTTTACATACGACTTTTCTACTTAGCATCTAGTTCATTCGGAATACGCCTAAATGTAATTTATATTCTTTTTGGAGATATAAGAGAGAATAATTGTCCAAATATCGACAGTAATGTCCGGAGTCGGGGCTAATCAGAGGTCGTCCGGCTGAGCCTCGTTACTATCGCAACGACCCGGGATTACTGCCACCAACTATTTACGCAATAATTATCCGACAGGAAATTGTGGTTCCTTTTAATCCGTCTCGTTTTTCTTCTTTTACGCCATGTTTTTTTTTGCAGTAATTAATTCGTATTCTTCTAGTTTTTATTGTCTTTATCATGATCTATTGTAGTTTAGTTATTATGTATTAGATAACTAAAAAATAAATGCGTGTGGGTGCTTATTTATAACGTCGGCGTAATTAATTTATTTATCAATTCAACAATCACGAAATTGATTTGACTTTTATTTATATAATGCTTGGATGTAATTATACTGACTAGAGGTCCCGTAGTAGTTGAAATTCGACTATAATTAATTGAAATTGTAAGTTTGTACACTATTATGATTGTATTTTATACTTCTATAAATTTCCCCAAAACTACATTATAAAAAATATTAACAACGGCAAACAATATTTAATCTATTCTCAATTTGACAACAGACGTCAAGAACAAAAGTTTGACAATAAATAGTATGCATGCGTGTGTGCGTCAAATACATGGTATGTAGTGTGTGTAATGCTTTCTTTATTGATTTAATGTATCTTTTATGCATTATTTTAAAAAAATATTAGCATTGTGCACTTCTTCTCTATATTCTCTATAAGTGTGGAAAATTTTATACTCCTCCGTCCGCGCAATTTTCGTAAAAAGGGATACAAAGTTTTTGCTTCACGTATTAATATATAGATAAAAGATTTCAGACTATATAATTTATATATGTTATTATAGTATTATGGACCTCGGTAGTTACCACCAGTTTGATATGGGATTAATCGAATCAGAACCCATGACTGCTTTCCGGTAGAAATAGGTACAAGGGGTTGTAGTGGCAGTAGTTATAGATACAATAACAGTAGTAATAGTAGTAAATAATAAACACGAGAATAAACCTTAATAGTAATTTTAACGTTGTCCTGAATTAAACTAGAATTCATTGCTGCTTAAAAATGAATGTCATTTTAAACTAGTTTTTATCACAATGCCTTTTGTTTGAAGCTTAAAGCGGATCCGGTCTAGATAATTTAGGTTAGAAGGCTGTGCTCTGAACGAAGCGCAGCGGTCCTCTTGCGTCAGCATTCAAAGTTGTTTTCGTTTAAAATCATTTTATATTTCAAATCTAGTTGAGTTCACTTTTATTTAACACACTAATGACTTAAATTGTAGGCATCGCAAAGGTGTTTGGTAAAAGTAGTTTTATCTATACTAATATTATAAAACTGAAGAGTTTGTTTGTTTGAACGCGCTAATCTCAGGATTTGATGAATTCTTTCAGGGTTAGATAGCTCATTTATTGAGGAAGGCTTTAAACTATATAACATCACGCCAAGACTCATCATCAGATCTTGATGATTATAGGACCATTCGGGAAGTCCACCCTTTTGAACAAAAAAAAAATAGAAAAAAGAATTATCAGAATCGGTTCAAGCATTTTCGAGAAATCGGTGAACATACCTACATAGATAAAAAAATTATGGTCGAATTGATAACTTCCTCTTTTGAAATCGGTTAAAAAGCGTGATTTTAGTAAATAGCTCCTTAACATTAAAAAAAAAATATTTTCGCTTTCTACGCAAAAGAAGAGGCGTGTAAAATTTAGCGTTATGCCAAAGTAACTATTCCACGCGGACGAAGTCGCGGGAAAAACCCAGTAACTAATTAAAACTATCGATGTAAAGTATAGTTCGATGGTGCTATATCGACTGTTGGACTGTCCGTTTTCTGGAAGCTTCGTGGTCGGCCGGCGGCGTCTCTGCCTCTCCGCCCGTATGCATCTTCCCCAAAGACCCACGAGGAAAACAAATAGGGATGTGCGCGTTATAGTTTAATTTATTTATTTATAGCCTTTTATTTATTTAATAACCGGCTTAAATAGACTACGGTATAAATGATGCTGTTTTCGGAGCCTATAGATAGACAACATGGACTTAGAAACATATTGAGATACATATCTTTATATAACACGTATAAACAAATAAAAAAGTAACCAAGTGAAAATCGTGTACAGTATCTGGTTCCTTGAGTTGACTATTTATCTATAAAATTCAATATCATCAGTGGCTCATTTATCCCCGATATCACCTGCAGATATTTATAATCATACTGCACTAGAAATAGGCAGAAAGGAGATATATTAACTCGTGCGGATTTGAAATATAGTTGAAATATAATATTAATATAATTATATTCGAAATATAAAATATACTCGACGCATATTTGTTACAGTTCTATAGAATATAAATCGATAAGACATGTTTTATTTCATTGTAAAATTAGAATATACAGATCGTTCCCGATGACGAAACGAAAATAAAATTGGAAGGTCAATAGCCTCAAGTAACTGGTGATAGGGTGTATTATAAGACAGCGTGCGTGGGTAGGCACAGCACCCGATCTAATTATGCCGCGTATCGGTCAAGAGAGCAGTTCCTAAGTCATGCAGTTGACAGTTGGGCCCTTTTGCCCCATCATTCGCATCTCTGCCGCATGCACTTCTCTTTCATAAAATAAATAAAACAAATAACATAATAAAACCTATACATAATAATAATATTAAAAATAAATAAACTATAATAAAACTATGATATTACCTTTTATAATCTACTGATTTTGTTCCTGACAGAAACCTGCAGACTCTATACTTTTTTTTTAAATAATACTCGTAGTATGTGTTGTATGTAACCTTGTGTAGTAACTACAAAAGTGGTTCATTGAACTTTGAATATGAAGAACTAAAATTATTACAAAGTAACATTATACTTTACAATATCTCCCACAAAATCGTTCGTTAAAGAATGTCTTTGTAAGTTTTAATGTATGATTTTATCGAGAACTAATCCGAAATCGTGTTCGTGACTTTCCAGACAGTAATTTTATCTTTGTACTAGCCACGTCGCGGCATTTGAAACGCTTTAGATTCGCCATTTTATGACTAATGTAAAAAGAGTTATTCGAATGAAAATCGAGAAATTTGACCTTTGAATATGACTCTGTAAACCTCTTACTTCGCTAATACTTAGTCTGGCGATAAATACTGTTACAATAAAAAATTTAAAAAAATCTATTGCAAATAACATTTATTACTTTTACAGTGTGTTAGTTTAATACATAAATATAAAACAATTTAAAGTATAAAAAGCTTATTCGAAGTGGTCTCCATTGGCTGCAATACAGTCCTTTAAGCGTTGAGGCCAGTTATCAATAGAAGCACGCACTCTTTCCATGGGAAAATTTTTTACTGCCAATCGTACGGATTGTTTTAGGGACTCCAAATTATCATGGCGCTTAGAGCAAGCCGTACTCTCTAAAACTGACCATACTGACTCCATACCTACTTTGTGTAATGCAATCACAGCGATTCTGTTCTCTTTATCACCCCACTCCATTTTAATATCGCATATTATTGTACAATGTATTGGCGCCAAAATGAGAAAACTCAATGAGCAATCATATAAAAATGACAGATTCCTAATTCAAATGTAATATTTTGTTTATTTTTAATTGTAACAGTATTTATGGTCAGACTAAGTATATTATATATTTGCGTGCTAAGCAGCCTTCGTCATTGGTTCGCTTGATTCATAAATTATGGATCGTTTCGTTTATGCTGATAGATTTAAATCACCTTTTAGGCTATAAATCGCAGACTAATTCCTTCTCAAGATCCTAAGTTGAAATCGGAATCACTTTTAAACAACAAAAAAAAAAGACTTTCAATAGTGAATGTGAATCAATGCTTGATATATTTGATTTTGTTAGTATTTAACATAAAACGTACTTACTTATTGAGTAAATGTACGTAAATATAATTATATTGAATTCTTTTTCACGAATTAACCTTCAAAATAAATATTTTATTAACAACAATGATTCCATGTTTTGTTTCAATAAGCGTTAATACTCGCTCGCTGTAAGGCGGTGTTGTTTCATGAGCAACGCTAATAATTATCGCAGAGTTTTTAATTAGAATCTATCGTTTATAAGACAACAATGCACATAAATTAATCGAGGAAATTACAAAAAAAAAATCAGTTGCTTAACTTTGAATTATTTTTCTTGTTTTAATAATTTGATCTATATTTTGGTATGTATGTTTTTTTTCCGTATGCTTGTTACCATCATTTAAAGTAGCCTAAACTATGTACTTCGTCATGAAATAATGACACTTGATTATAATTATTTCAAAGTAATTGTATCGACGGTCAATTTAGAACTTTTCTCGGTGGAAGATATTCGATGAAAAACGTGATAGTTTTAGGCTGGTGATTTATTATTATTATTATTAAATTCATTTATTTCAGATAAACTTATTAATCCATATTAATCTTAGTAACAGTGTTTTTTTAAAAATATGTTTGTAAAAAACTAACAGAATAACATACATACAATTAGAATAGAATTTCAAGCAAATTTATGGACCACTCTACAACGATTGAGAAAAAGTCATGTAATTTCGAGAACATCATATCCAGGATGCTGTTAGAGCTAGCTCCTACTCGCTACATCGCTAATACTTAAAGGTATAATACCAATAAATTAGTATTTAGTGGTATACCGTTTGTTTTTTTTTATGATTGCTTCAATGGGTGAATGAGCCCGCCTACCTACCTAACTAGAATAGCACAAGACACCACCGTATTATATCCGTCCGTAGATACCGTCAGTAATCCCGGATAGCCGGATTTTTTTTTCAAGGATTCCGTCACCTTGTTTCCTAGAACTTTTCGTGGATAAGGATAAGACGTCCCGGGCATTCGTGTGTAACGATGCACCGGTGTTCGAATCCCACAGGCGGGTACCCATTTTTCTAATAAAATACGTACTTAACAAAATATGTTCACGATTGACTTCCACGGTGAAGGAATAACATCGTATAATCAAAATGAAACCCGCAAAATTATAATTTGCGTAATTACTGGTGGTAGGACCTCTTGTGAGCCCGCACGGGTAGGTACCACCACCCTGCCTATTTCTGCCGTGTAGCAGTAATGCGTTTTAAAAATGATAAGTGATGTTATGTTTCGAATCTTATTTCTCTTCTTGATCTGATATATATATTTCCAAACTAGTTTCGGAATGAAAGTAGTTTTATGCTAATTCAGGGTTGTCGGATTCGTGTTGTACAAACGTCCACTTAATTAAAATGAATCCCAGACTGTTTTGCTTTGTGCATTGCATTTGTTAATTTTCTGTCCTTACTCATATTGTTGTGTTTAGTTTCTTTTGGTTAGCTATTAAGATTTTGTGCTTTTAAAATCTATATATTAATACGTGAAGGGAACTTTGTATCCCTTTTTACGAAAATTGCGCGGACGGAGGAGTATGAAATTTTCCACACTTATAAAGAATATAGAGAAGAAGTGCACAATGCTAATATTTTTTTTAAATAATGCAAAGATACATTAAATCAATAAAGAAAACATTACACACACTACCATGTATTTGACACACACACGCATGCATACCTATTGTTTATTGTCAATCTTTTCTTATTGCTTATAGTCTGTGATCAAATTAAGAATAGGTTAAATATTGTTTGTCTTCATTAATATTTGTCTAAAGTATACATAGTCTTGGCGAAATCTGTGATTATAGAAGTATAATAAATAGTCTTTGACAATAGAATCATAATAGTGTACAAACTTATAATTTCAATTAATTATAGTTGAATGTCGATTACTGCGGGACCACTAGTTATTTTAACTTCTTAATGTTTAACCGACTTCAAACAAGAACGAGGTTTCTCTATTAGACTGTTTTTATGTGTGTGGTAGCTTAGAACTTTTTTCTAGGTGAATCGATTTTGATGATAATTTTTTTATTTGAAAGTTGTTCATGAAAAGCGACTTATGTGGTCCCATTTCAATTTTATCAAGATCTGACCAATAGTAGTTTTTTGAGTTATACTTAATAATGCATATTCAAATGACAGTCTACATTGATGATATTTCCATTTTATTTTGTAGATAACCGGTTTTTATTTTTTTTTTATTTGTATTATTACGAAAAATATTGATCTTTACTCTTTGCTGTAGTATATTAATAGTATTAAAAGTATAAACCGACATTTAATATTGTAAAGGTAATTGGAAATAAAAGAACAGTTCCGAGACAAGGTGGATTTATTACAATAATACTTTTTTTTAAATTATTTCATTAGTTCCAATAATCAATTGAGACTTTAATCTGATTGCAAAAGAGAATGTATCGTGTATTTTTTATGGCTTCCACGACCGCTTAATATTAGACGAGATCTTCTGACACTGAGGAAAAGATGATGACATGACTTTATGTAAGTATACTATGAGACTACTATACACTGAGGAGATTATTTGGCGCTTCGTTTGTACTTCTCAAAATCTACGCGCGGTAATGTAGCAAAATACTTGCAATTTGTTTTCCATACCTAATCACTAGCTAAGGGGCTATTCCAGCTACGTTCGGACGAATAGGTGAGTTCAGGGTCTCCTGAGAGAATATGCTAACACTAGCCCCAAGAGCAGTGCTTCGCTGAATATAAGCAATAAAAAAAAAAAAAGAATTTACCGCCGAATCGGAAACGCAACCCGCTGAGAAGATCCGGTTGGAAACTAGGTGGGTTGTATCTATAGGACTTGCAATTATTCTATTTAATATTATAAAATAACTCAAATAAAATAGCTTCATTAAAAAAAACGTCAAATTTGATTAAACTAAGAAATTACAAAAAAAAGAACGGATTAATAATTGCAGTTGCGCGCCAAATCTAAAAACGTTTGAGTCTCGCAGCGAGAGCAGTTAGCGCAAGCTGTTATCGTATCTGCCGGTTTAACTGGAGAGCTCTTAGTCACACGGCAAGGAACTACGTGCCTCGGATGCCCGCCAAATGCGATGGCTTCCAAATTATTCAATGTTATAATCTTGAATCTTAAGTATCATGACCTAATAGTATATCCGCGAAGATGATTTTTTTTTTATTGCCCTTATAGGCAGACGAGCATACGGCCTACCTGATGGTAAGTGGTTACCGTCGCCCATGGACTTCAGCAATGCCAGGGGCAGAGCCAAGCCGCTGCCTACCGTCAAGTACTCTCCACAAGCCTCGTTTGAAGAAGGAATAGCGCTTGGGAGGGGAACTCATTCCAAAGCCGTATGGTATGTTGCAAAAAAAAAAGATGAATTACCAAAATTTTCACGCAGGTGATGCAAATTCCGGAATTTGGTTACTTTTACTAAATACTTGTTCTTATAATGAGGTATAAATTTATTAACTAGTACAGTAGTGGGTGATCCGAAAATTTCATAGCAGTAAACATTTTTTTATATGGGAAATCCATTTCAAGTTTGCATTTAATTATTTACATTTAAGAGCAGCCAAATGAAATATCGTTACAATAACAATTTTGTTAAAACAAGATATACATATTTACATGAATTTCTTTATATTACAGTAGTACAGTGATCGGAACCCCTTCTCGGGTAAAAACCTCTTCCAGCTTTTTCTAGACCTCTCTATCTTTGGCTTTCTTTCTCTTAAGTCACAATTAATTATGTATTAGAAAAAATTTGGATTTAGTAGAATAAACTATTTAAATTTTTTTTCCTTTTCATTTTCCGATTGTGATCTTACACAATATTTTTTATAAAGAATCAGTTTTTCCTAAAACTTTTCCTCGTTTTCACCAATGAAAAATATAGATTATTCGCAGTCATAAGATAATATAATAACTCGGCAACTTCCCTCTGAATTACATCTGGTGTTCGTCAATAGAATAACAGAGCTCCTTAGAGTAACGAACGCCATTGTTTGAACAGATTAATCATGCATCACCGCGCTTTCACAGTACGCGAACGACACCATAATATCGTAATGGTTTAAATTTGAACCCTCCTAAGTCTGCGGGCCGCCCCCGGATCCCCCGTGACGCCCATACGCTCAGGTAATGACGGTCTGATACTGCTTTGTCACCGGAATTACTCTGCCCGAGTAACAAAGTGGGCACCGCGTATCAAATTGCTCGACGCGATCCGTCAGCTGTCAACAGCTAGTGACATCATCAGGCCTCCCGTGATGAAACTGAAAGGCCTATTAAAGTTTATGTGATCGAAAATCAATTGATACGACATTAACGTTTATTAACAAAGTTTGACGGAACAAGTCGATTATTAGCTCTTGTTTATTGTATTTTTCGTATCCCAAGCTTCGTCAGTATAAATGAGGATAATACTGAATTATAATTTAAATTCTTAATTTATTAAATTAACAATTAGATTTGCAATTCAATTATACAACAATTTTCAATTTCTTTGTAATTCCGTATCGAATTTTTATTCGAAATAAAGCAAAATTAAATGTTGTAAAAAAGAAATGAAACCGAGCAAGACTTATTAAGTTATATAAAATTCATTAAATTCTTGGAAAGTTCGGAACACCCTTAGATGGTATTAAATAGTGTCAATATGAGGAACGACGTCATCAGTCGTTCATATAATGAAACAATGTTTAATGAAACTTCATAATTTTTACATTTATTTTAGTTTCTTAAATTTGAAGTTATTGCCATATAGTTTTATTCTCATTTCTACTGTTGTTCCTTCTTATAATCCGTACATGATGTGTTGCCTTATTGAAGGAGAGTCTATTTCTTTCAACGTAGGTTGTAATTACCCCTGTGACGCTACCTCTTTGGCATCCAGTGAATGCTTCTGAAAAGCACAGGAAATTCAAACATAAATCTTAAAAACATAGTTTTAAATTTGGAATTGTCATGTATCAGTTAAAGATAAATTGATTATAATAACACTTGGTCTTTTTGGCGAGGAGCGTATTTGTGTGAATTGTTTTATAGGGAGGGCGAGCTTAGTGTTTTTTTTCAGGCTCAAATGTGTCCTAATGGTGGCTTATGCTTATGCTAGATTCTAAATGCTAACACGGAACTAAGCTAAGAAAATTAAATCAAAATCATATATACTATAAATAGTTTTGAATTTCACTCATTTTACCGCACCAATATCGCACCA
Source organism: Bombyx mori (assembly GCF_030269925.1). NCBI lineage: Eukaryota > Metazoa > Arthropoda > Insecta > Lepidoptera > Bombycidae > Bombyx > Bombyx mori. The sequence continues at coordinate 6,713,368 of NC_085116.1, read as the reverse complement.
TACCTATTAGTAACATTGCGAAGAGCTCGCCTTCCATTCGCACCTTCAAAACACTATTGAAAAGCTCGTTGGAGAAAACGAGGACTTGGAGAAGAAATGTGCTTTTACACTAAAACATACTCATATTTTTTTAGCGCAAATGCTTATGAATCGGTAACAGTAGACGAATCGAATATCTGGAATGTCAATTGTCACGTACTAATACCACGAGGCTAACTAAAGATATGTTCAAAAACACAAAGTTTGCTACTTGTCTGCCTTTATCACCGCCACATATGTATTAAATATCACGTGTGCTCTCCTAAGGTAACCTAAAACGTAAAACCCAGGAGTGAGCTTATAAATAAAAAATGTCAGCCGTGTCTTTTATAACATCACTCTGTACGACAAAGTAAATGAACTCGGAGGCATGTCGCGAGCTGTACGACAAACTCTCTTCTTATTTGTCTCATGGTGTGTTTTTCAAGAACAAATGCTTTTATTTCGTACACTGAATACGTTTCCACGTAATTTCCGACCCTCGCACATGTGGCCCGTTTGATGTCGCATCCTGTTATTTCCTTGCTTAAGTTGCTTACGTATGGAGATTTAGTCACAGGCAAGCCGATACATACACGCGTAATTTTGTAATGAAGACTTTCTAATTAATGAATGTTTTATGTGTAATTTATATGGTTAATATTATGTGCTCGGCTTTTTCGATTAGGATTGAAAAGTGGAAAGCTTATTAAATAAGGTTTAGACGAAATCAGTTATAGAGCTTTTGTTCGGAATATTTGTATAGGATTTGAATTAATTTATTAATGAAAATGGTAATTGAAAACAAAAACAAATCCATAAACAAACAGATACTAGTATTTTTTACATACAAAGCTCTGAGAAAAAAAAATTCTGTCTGTTAAATAATATATGAGTATTTCTTCAAAATTTTCGCTATTGTATTCATAACGTACGTGCTTTAATTTCAAATTTTGATATTCTCTCCGACTCGCCAGTACATGATACTGTGTAAGGAATTCTAGAAAATTGTATTTATTTAATAATTAAGGCATATATTTAGGGGTATTTATTGAAGTCCTTCACAACTTAAGTGTCGCTTTCTACTTTGAGACACACGAGGTCAAGGAAGGACTCCACAAAAGCCTTACATGGGTCTCATCAAGATGTATTATTTTTCTTAAAAGGATTTTTGAAACAAACAACTATTTATTTGGGAATACAAGAAGGCGTTCTAGAACGTATCAGTACATATTATTTATAATTCTTCGTAAAAAAATAAATCAATCACCAATTTAAAACGTTTGAAGTTAGCCGGTGACTCATAAGCGTCCTAAAGACTTATTGTGCGGTAACGTGTTTTATAGGGCTCGTCTCTGTGTGTAGGGTAGCCTTGGAACTATCATAATTTTGCCCACTGAGTTTCTCGCCGGATCTTCTCAGTGGGTCGCACATTCCGTGAAGCACAACTCTTGCTAGGGCCAGTGTTAGCAACACTTTCGGTTTAAGCCCCGTGTACTCACCTACACGTCAAGGAGAATCTGAAATAGCTTCACAAGGCTAGGTAGGAAAGAAAAAGAAAAAAAGTGGAAAATGAAGGCAATCACCAAATTAAAACGTTTGAAGTTAGCCGGTGACTCAGTGCCGTCATAAAGACTTATTGTTCGGTATCGTGTTTTATAGGGCTCGTCCCTGTGTGTAGGGTAGCCTTGGAACTGTCATAATTTTATACAGCCCCTTTTTCGGTTTGTACGCACGCTGCAAATGTAATGTTCGATCATGACGGCTCTACGCTAAAATCTTTCTGCTGTTTCGAATCTTATGACCCAATGAATTTCTTTACTGTTCTTTTATGTTGAAGTGTCGAATATAATTATTGTTCTGTATATTTGTCTTGAAATAGTGCTTTTCTTCTATAGATGGACTAAGGAGCCACATCTGACCCGAGGCCATCCCGACCCTCTAAATACGGAAGACTATTTCTCGGCAGAATTAGTCAAAACAGTAGTATTATTCGGAGACACATTAAACTTCCGCCTATATAATGAATTAAAAATATTCGATGAATAACGTCTTAGTTCTCTCCATGGCCACGAAAACTATAAAATATTCGAAAGGCCGTAAATAGTAAAATGAAAATAGTAGACGCGAGATAAAACCGTAAAATTAGTTTTAATTAAGTCTGCGATTGTTATTGAGATATTGAAGTCTGCGTCATGTCTCAAGTTCATTTAGACCGTGGTTTCCACCAGTAATCTTTCAATCATAAAAAAAAGATCAGTCGTGGTCGTGTGGAATCCTTGTTTATTATAGTCTTGACAGCTGTTCATAATTTGCGAACTGAGACTTGGCACACGGACTCGTTAAGTGGGGTTTTGGGAAGGTTTTTCACTTGATTATTCCAGCGCGTAGGACTTCGTCCACGAGGTTCTTACTGTTGACCCTACCCTGAAAAATGACCTATAGAAATTGTTTGACGTGATTGTGTTCTCCATTTTAGCATCGCATTACTCGCTACCACATTAGAATTCATCCTTACTTTCTGGAACCACTGAGGACCTAAATGCGTTTTAAAGATCCTTATTGCCATCTCACACATTCAGCTTTGGAGTGAACTCCTATCTAAGGTGTTTGCCGAGCGCTATGACATATCCATATTCAAACGATCTTGAAAAGAGTTCTCAGTGGCAAGTAAAAAAAAAAAAGGTTATTTGTTGTTTTGTTTTTCACATTACCATGTGTATGTAAATAAATTTTACATATGTGACGGCGTTAACGATATTTATGTTATATAGCACGTGCAATAGGAGTGACTCACACAAGCCAGGCGCGCCGGCCGTGTCGTTCCACTCGTAAACAACAGCTGCAACAGAAGTGACTCATAAGCCAGCTGCGCCGGCTAGTATAAAAAGGCGGAACGTGCCTTGAAATGAACATTCGTTGGACTGCGCTTGCCTGGTGCACTTACTATATCCTTGTTACGTTGTGTGATTCAGTGACTGTTGTACGTACTGGTTAAAGTTGGACAAGTGTTAAAGTGAATTGTTAAGATAACATATTGTTGATTAAATCAGGAATCAAAAAGTGACATCGTTTTACTTGGTGTTCAACAAGATAATGTCTACCCTCAAGCTTACATCAGAAGTGAGATCAGGACTCTACTCTCACTGGCGTGACGTGTTTGGACATGTTCGAAGTACAGCAAAAAAAACATGATGCAGATCAGAATACTAGTAGTGGTACGCCACAAGAGCGTGAATGCAGCATACGTAAGTCGTGTAATAACGTCTCTGTTACCTCGATGGAAGATCTGAGCCACGAAGAAATCGTCACATCTTACGTCCTGGCTCATGTTGCCCAGTTTGACTGTCGACTTCATCACATGGCATTTAGTAGCGGAAATACAACACGTAACAAGCTATTGCAAGAAATTAAGGCAAGTGCAAATCTCAAGTGAAACTTCGATCGCAATAATGGATCTGTCATGACGAGTGGGTAGTTCCGACACGAATCGTTTTTAAGCCAATGATTACTGCTAGAGTTACATGGCACTAGTACAGTAAACCAGGACATGAGACTGTGAATTGTCGCTGAAATTTTAGAATCTACTAGATTCAATACCAATAACACTACACGTTCGATGACTTCGGGCTCCAGCAAGCAAGCAAACAAGAAAGCAAGCAAGTTTCCGTGGGGAAGAAAAATTGACACATCTGAAGTCGTCGTGACCTGTAAGATAAGACGTCCGGTGCCTTCGTGTCTGGCGATGCGGCGGTGTTCGGGTTCCGCTGGCGGATGCAGGTTTTTCCGGTGAAGTGCGTGCTTGTGCGTGCTTGACAAGTGTTCGCGGTTGGCTTCCTCAGTGTGGGAGTAACATCGTGTAGGAGAGGTGGAACCCGTAAAATTGTAGTTTGCGTGGTGGCTGGTAAGATTTGTTGCGGTAAGAAGTTTGCATGGTGGTAAAATGTCTTGTGAGTCTGCACAGGTAGCCGGAGGTGAGACTTCCGCGGTCGCGGCCCACCCAGTCCGCGAGAACCGGGCAGATCGCCTCGACGGTACGGAGGCCGGCCGACGGGTCCGCCAAACGACGAGACCACGCCTCCAGCACGGACTGCCGATATTGGAGCCCCCCCGCTCCGGCTGCACTTGCGCTAGGGCGCGCCGCCTCGTAGGAGACTGTGAGGTATCATTGAATAACTCTGACTGCGATCGCGCGCTGCCGGCGTCGCAGCGCGGCGACGTTCTCGTGGGTAAGGACGTGGCACCAGACGGGTGCTCCGTATAGTGCCATCGACCGCACGGGTACCATCACCCTGCCTATTTCTGCCGTGAAGCAGTGGTGTATTTCGGTTTGAAGGGTGGGGCAGCGGTTGTAACTATGCTGAGACCTTAGAACTTCTATCTCAAGGTGTGTGGTGCGTTTACGCTGTGGATGTCTATGGGTTCCAGTAATCACTTAACACAAGGTGGGCTGTGAGCTCGTCCACACATTAATACGAAGAGCATAATCAAACGAAATTAGATACGAAGTTTAAAGGGCCGTTTAAAGTAGTTGAAGTATTGGATGGTGTCGATTTAATTTTGACTCTCACACATTCGCTTAAGGCTGGAGCTACTACTTGCCTCACAAAAATACAGACTGGTAAGATATCCTGGCCTACTATTAAAGAGATGCTGACAAAATTATCTAATGATGCAAGACCACTTCGACCTGGTTATTAAATTTGAAATGGAAAGCAAAAAGGGACCAGCTGAAGCCGGTATCCGGCTATGGCAACTTATAAAGAAGATTCCCGACGCTAATGTGCCAGAACAAATAGCCACCGGATTTGTTATATCAATACTGTCGCAGTGTGATGAAAGAATCCGTCGGGAATTGAACTCTGTCGTTATTACCACAAAAAATCGTCTATTTCACACATTACGTGGCTTTACCCTCAAAAAAAAAACGAAGATCCTGATAAAGAACCAAAACGCTCTCGAAGTTTTTTTCCGTGGAAGCTGCCATTTCTGCGGAAAACCTGGGCATCGTGCCGAAGGGTGTTGCGACAGATACTGCTCTCAAACTTTTTTCGATATTCCAGCAAAACCTGAACAACCTCCTCATCCGTGGGCGCCCGGCTCTCGTCTGCAAGTCAGCTGTTACGTGTGCGGTGATGCGAGTCATGTAGCTTCTGGGTGTTCCATGCGCTACAAGAAGAAAAACGACACAGCTCCAGGTGCTGTGGCAGGTGCAACCAGAGACGTCAACGTGTGTTCCAGAGCTTCAGTGTGTTACAGATAAGTGGTTTTGGCTTCCCCTTTATGTTCCATTCAGGGTCAGAATGTAGTCTTATAAAACAAAGTCATAGTAATTTATTCAATGGTAAGCGGTTTCATGAACAAGTCACTCTTTGATCTGAAAGTAACTTAGACCAATCATGATGGCAAGAGCACTTAGGGGATATTCAACTCGCCCTTAATAGTGCACGTTGTCGAGTAACAGGGTTTACTCCAATAGAATAGACGTTTGCCGTTCAGGGTAGTTCACTTGAAATATCTTAAAGTTTCAACAGAGTGATAATCCCTCTAGATTAGATCTTGATCTAGCACGGTCGAAGACCGGCGAAAACATAAAAAAAGGGCACAAACAGAAGCTTGGTTTAGTCGAGGCAAAGCTAAAGTCAAACTCTTTTCCGCTGGGGATTTTGTTTTCGTAAGTTGACCGAAAATGTAAAGTTCCCTTCAACATTACTGCAGTTTTGGAAAACGATAGGTATAAATTGAGACATGTAAATAGTTCTAATAGAGTGTACAAATTTCCCCATGAAAACTTACGTGAAATACCTCGAGGCCCGTCAGGCCTACTAGAAATTTCTGAAAATTATAGTGACGTGACGGCGTACACAGATGGGTTAATTAATCTTGTTCATGAAACTGATCTTAATGATGACGACTCTATCACTGACAATAGAAGCGACATTTTTGTCCGCAAATAGCGATACAGCAAACATAGTCTGTGGGTAGTGATACAATGTCTGTAAGCTCAGGCACCTCAGGTGCAGGTGTTGGAAATGTAGAAAACGATGGTCGGTCTCGCACTATTTCTGAAGAAATTCCGTATAAATGTTCTGGTTTAAGAAATGTTTTAACAAACGCTACGGTACACGCAGATTAAAAAAAAAAAAGAAAAAAAAAAAAAAGAGAATTGTATGTGGCTAGAGAGATGTTAATCCGGACTAGCAAAAAAAAAAGAGGAAAAAAAAAAGAAAGTGTGAAGTCATTGAAGGGTCTGTCCGGTCCAATGGCTTGGCTATAGGGATTTTCATCCAGATTAGCCACAACAATTAGCTACAGGGATTGCGATTCGGTCTAGCATTATCCGGTCCAGTTCGAAAAACTGAAGGGATAACAATTCCGGTCTAAGTTAAAAGGGACATACTTACATACCTGAAGAGTTTTAAATGAACTGGCCCAGGTATGTAAGCAGTCTGAAGGTTATTTATAGTATAGGATTTTCTGAAGAATTATGCGAACTGAACCGTACTAGATTGTTAATATCATAGACCACGTTTTAAGTTGCATCCGTTAAATGTCAGGATGAACGAACACGTTTGTTGTTCACAGTGTCCAGGCATTGAACAAAATCATATAATTATATTTTTATGCTTTTATTATGTACTTTGCTTTTTACAATTTTATATTATATATTCGATTGACATTAAGTATGCGGCTTATTGCTTATGTTGGTGTTGCGCACGCGTCTCTGTCGAGTCTGTCTGTCTTCACGTTTTGTTCCGGGTCTCCCCGCGCTCCGCTTCCGCGTGCCCCCCACGTTTAGGTATCGTCGCCGACATCCTCCCCGCCTTTGGAAGGACAGCTGCATCTTCCAAAACTTCAGAATCTTCTGCAGTAGGTAGAAGGCAGATCTTATTTATGGCTCGTCGCTCGATGCCTCGATAAGTATTAAAATCAGCGACTCTGACTACTCCGTCATCTCCAGGATAAAGTCGCTGAACTCGACCAAGTCTCCACTTTAGTGGTGGTAAGTTGGGTTCTTTGAAGACTACCAGATCACCTTCTTTTAAGTTTGTCTGTAGAGTACGCCATTTTGTGCGCTGTTGCAATTCAGCCAGATATTCTTTCCTCCATCTCTCCCAGAAATGGCGTCGCAATTGTTCGACCAACTGGTATCTGGTACGAATTTTCATGTCAGTCCCTTGCGAACCAGGTAGCGACGTCAGTGGCCGCCCAATCAGGAAATGCCCTGGGGTTAAGGGAGAAAGATCATTTGGGTCGGCTGATAAAGGAGTTAAGGGGCGGGAGTTGAGGATCGCTTCAATTTGTGTAAAGAGAGTATTCAACTCCTCGTATGTGAGACTTATATTTCCCGCTATACGCTTAAGGTGAAATTTTGCGCTTTTCACGCCCGCTTCCCAAAGTCCACCGAACGTTGGAGAACGTTGGAGAACGTTGGAAAACAAATCTTATGCCCCTATCAGCCGCAAAATCGGTTATGGAATTTAAGTCTGATCGCAATACCCTGCTCAACTCATTGCTCGCTCCAACAAAGTTTTTGCCATTATCACAGTAAATATAATGTGGCATACCTCGTCTGGAGATAAACCTCTTGAGGCAAGAAATAAAAGCTTGGGTAGTGAGGTCACTGACCGTTTCAAGGTGAACATCTTTCGTAGTGAAACAAATGAAGATACATAAATAGCATTTTATTGTTCTACTGCCACGGCCTTTTTTACTCGCGATCATGAAAGGACCAGCAAAATCAACTCCCGTGAACTGAAAAGTGAATGATTCAGTCACCCTTGCCTTAGGCAGATTACCCATCAACGGTTCCATGGTCTTACCCTTCATCCTAACACACGTAATACATTTTCGGACTATACTTCTAGCAAGCATTCTACCGCCAATGGGCCAGTACTGTTCTCTAAAAGAACTAAGAAGCAATTGAGGGCCCGCATGAAACAATCGTAGGTGCTCATTCAACATCATGATTTTTGTTAGATGATGATTGGACCTCAGCATAATTGGATGCTTTGTGTCATATTTAAGACTAGCATGTTTTAAGCGACCACCTACTCGTAGCAGCCCCGTAGCATCAATAAAGGGAGATAACTGCAAAATATCAGATTTAGATTTAAGCGATTTATTTTTGTTAAGTGCAGCTATCTCACAGCCAAAGGAGTCTTGCTGTGCGGTTTTAAGAAGGAATGTAAGAGATTGATGAAGTTCAGTTTCATTAAGAGAACCAGTTGTTTTATTAGTAGGGTTTTTACAATTGTCGATGAATCGAAATACGTATGCAAACATTCGTTTAAGTCTTAAAGTAACCAAATTGAGGTTTGCTTATTTCATTTAAGTGACCCAACTGTTCATATTCATTAATAAAGGCACAATACTCCTTCTTTAAATTAAGGTCTTTATTAAGTTTTCTCTCAAGGCTCAAGAAACGCTTTTTTGCAATAAAGAACGAATCACCTAGTACTACTTCAGGGGATTCTTTGAATGGAATAAATACTGAAAATCTACCATCTTCAAGACGCTTGGTGGTTGCAGTAAAGTAGCGTTCACAAAATTCATCGTCAGCAGACATAGTAGGTTTTGAGGATGGAACTTCTTCAAGACTCCAAAACCTTGTCAGCTGATCACTGATATCTTTAGTGAAGTTACAGTGCACCTGTCTATTCTCGTTCAGCTCACTACTGTAAAGAGGACCTGCTACAATCCAGCCTAATTTAGATTCCAGAAGAACCGGTTTTGCAGATCCTAATTTTATTTGATTAGGTAACATTAACTCGAAGAATATTTCGGCGCCTAATAATAAGTCAACATCTGATGGGCGGAAGAACTTAGGATCCGCTAGTTGGATATCCTGGGGCAAGTTAAGGTTCGTTACATCTATTGATGTATTTGGCAATAAGCCAGTTATTTTCGGAACAACTAAGCATTTAAGAGGTGCACTAAAATTATTAACACGTGATTTTATAGTCAAATGACAACTATTAGATATGGACGTTTTACAATTATTTATACCAGATACGCATAACGTATCCATGTTCCTACCAATAAGTCCCATTTGTTCTTTCAACTGTTCTGTGATAAATGATGATTGGCTGCCCGCATCAAGTAAAGCACGAGCAAGGTAAGTATTATTATTTTCAGGATTTATAACTTCTATTAAGGCGGTGCCAAGAAGAACCTGAGCAGCAGATTTAGCAGGCAGAGATACAGGTACGTAACTGCAATGACTTAGTGAAGTATCTGTTTCAAGTGTGGGACTCTCCACATGCAACAATGTATTATGTTTCTTTCTACAGATTTTACAGGTACCCAAAAGTCGACACTCATTTGATGCGTGTCCTCTTCGCAAGCAGTTAAGGCAGAGGTTTAATTTAGAGACCTCAACACATTTCTTTTCAGGTGATAATTGCTTAAATGAAGGGCAATCTATGATCCGATGTTGCTGATTACAAAATGTACACGACCTAGAAAATTTGGTATTGGCAGAAGTCACAAAGCTTTTGATTGTTTTATTATGGTAATATTCTTTAATTTTCGGCTCAGATTTTTTATAATTATTCTTGTACAAATTGAATTTATTTTCGTGTTTCTCACTTCTGCTTACTGCCATTGTTTCAAGAATATCAGCGCGATTACGTAAAAATGTTATAAAGTCTGATAGCTCAGGTAAGTTGTTAAAGGTATTTTTATGTTCCTCCCATTTACTAAAAGTAATCGAATCTAGTTTAGTTGACACCAGGTATATAATGAAAATATCCCATTTGTCAGTAGGCTGTTCTAAAGTGTTAAGAGCCCTCAAGTTTTTTAAGACATGATCAATAAGAAATCGAATAGCTCGGTGAGACTCGTTTGTGATTGATTCTATTTCAAATAACGCCTTTAAGTGGTTATTAATAAGAATCTTTTTGTTATCATAACGTTCACATATTAAGTTCCAAGCTATAGTGTAATTTTTTGAGCTAAACTCAAGTGATTTTATGATTAAGGCTGCACCACCCTCCAAAGATGATCGCAGATAATGAAATTTATTAATGGCTGATATAGTTTCATTCGAATGAATTAAAGAATCAAATGTATCCCTAAATTCTAGCCATTTTAGATAATTTCCATCAAATGTAGGTAATTTTATGGTAGGGAGTTTAATGTTGCTCAAATTGTGATGACTACAACTATTTGAGCATGCCGAGCGAGCTGAGTGAAGGCTCCCCTCTTTTTCGTCCCGTGCGTTACGACGCGACTCAAGTATATGTTGAGCTAAAGATAATGTACCATAGTATAAGTTTTCAAAACTATCTATATCACTGCTGTCATCTTCGGTACATGACAACATTTCAATCTGAGACTGAACTTCATCAAACTCAAACAATAAATTCTCAATTTTGTCTAAACGAAATTTCAATTCTCTAAACTTTAAATCACTAATGTCCTCATGATTAGTAACGTTAAAAGCTGAAACGTAATCCTTAAATCGTGTCAAACGACCCTTAATAGTCCCGCGTGATCTAATTAACTCTTTCATTTTCTTAACCTCAGAGCTACCACCAGACAACATATCTTGATCTTGAGGCATTTTATTGAAGCGTACTTAATGAGCTAAACAAAGTAAATGTGCATCAAACCGATTCAAATAGACTCGTCAGGCGCAAGGCGCGTAGACACTGCAAGACACGGCGCCGCGCAGTGCGCCAGACACAGTGCAGCACCGTGCGTATCACAGTGCACGACGACAATGCTCACTCGCAACACCGGAGCGCAGCGGCCGGTTGCCGATTACGTTTCGATGTCGCCTGGAATGTTCGGCCAAATTATTAGCAAATTATAAATTACTTGGTTTGTTTTCGGACTTATAAGGGCATAAAGATAGTATTATTTTAAATTGCAGAAATTAATTGTAATTATGGAAATTCTTGGTAAACAAAAGTACTAATGATTAATTACTATCACGAGAATTCTGCGCTGATTATGTATTTATGTACTTAAGGGCTTAGCCATAATTAAAGAGATAAGCATTTCACTTGTAGCATTAAAAATTGTTTGAAATTAAGAAAACAATTTATTTAATATTTAAGCAAAGTTAAAACGTACGCAATGATAGTTAAACACATTAAACGTATAATTATAAGCATTCAGATACTCATGTAAAAAAGAAAGAATACTCTAGAACGAATATTCGACACCAAAATGCACGCGAAACAAAAGTTGCACATACCCGCAGAGAAAAAAAAAGAAAAGAAACTCTCAACACAAATTAAAGAGGGACATTTACGAATAAAAGGAAAGGACAGAGCTACTCCCCTGGTGTTGGAATCTCTCCATGATGTTCCACTGGTTTACTTAGGGTCCAACTGGTTGCTTGAGGTGTATTAAATCCGTTCACGTTGGTCCTGTCACGGTCGCCAATTTTTGTCCAGGCATTGAACAAAATCATATAATTATATTTTTATGCTTTTATTATGTACTTTGCTTTTTACAATTTTATATTATATATTCGATTGACATTAAGTATGCGGCTTATTGCTTATGTTGGTGTTGCGCACGCGTCTCTGTCGAGTCTGTCTGTCTTCACGTTTTGTTCCGGGTCTCCCCGCGCTCCGCTTCCGCGTGCCCCCCACGTTTAGGTATCGTCGCCGACACACAGACATACCATAAGAATGCGCGCACGAGGACGAGCGCACGTCAGTATGGCCGTGACGGCGTTAACGATATTTATGTTATATAGCACGTGCAATAGGAGTGACTCACACAAGCCAGGCGCGCCGGCCGTGTCGTTCCACTCGTAAACAACAGCTGCAACAGAAGTGACTCATAAGCCAGCTGCGCCGGCTAGTATAAAAAGGCGGAACGTGCCTTGAAATGAACATTCGTTGGACTGCGCTTGCCTGGTGCACTTACTATATCCTTGTTACGTTGTGTGATTCAGTGACTGTTGTACGTACTGGTTAAAGTTGGACAAGTGTTAAAGTGAATTGTTAAGATAACATATTGTTGATTAAATCAGGAATCAAAAAGTGACATCGTTTTACTTGGTATTCAACAAGATAATGTCTACCCTCAAGCTTACATATGTAATGTAAAATTATATTATTTATAAATAATAATGATGTGTATCTTAAGCTCATAGTATTGTTCGTATATTTATTCTGTATTCATAAAATTATGATCTTATTATAAAATTTCGAATAATAGGAAAATATTATTATGTAATACCTAAATAAATTTACTTATATCAACTTAATGCGCGAGCTTTTTGAAATCACGTTACTCGCTAAGCCAAGCGCGCATTAAAACATTTCTTTCCCGTATAAAAACATTTTCTCTGCGCCCCTAACCGAATATTTACTTAGCGAGCAGGCGAATATTAATTACTGAAGATTCCTGCATTAATTATATTGTTATTTCTGTAAGAAAGTTCCCGTTTCAATGGCTTAGCTGGCACGTTTCCAAAGCGAGAACTTAACGAAGTAAGCTTGAGTTTTGATGTTAGCATAAATTGTTACGCTTTTAATTGAATGCATACTTAGAAAAAAAATTGTTTTCGATAGCAGAGCATATAGCGCACTTGATTTAATAGGTTAAGAAAGGAACTGGAACGCATGGATGTCAGCAATGTCAAATCTAAATTTATCATTTACCAAAAAATCCTTGTCCATACCGCCAATCACTGGTAATTTATGTAATTAAATAACAAGCAACAGTTGATACAATTATATTTCAACCTTTCTATTTTCGAACTCTTAATGTTTCTTATCTATTATATTAATACGTGAAGCAAAAACTTTGTATCCCTTTTTACGAAAATTGCGCGGACGGAGGAGTATAAAATTTTCCACACTTATAGAGTACATAGAGAAGAAGTGCACAATGCTAATATTTTTTTAAAATAATGCGTAAAAGATACATTAAATCAATATAGAAAACATTACACACACTACATACCATGTATTTGACGCACACACGCATGCATACTATTTATTGTCAAACTTTTGTTCTTGACGTCTGTTGTCAAATTGAGAATAGATTAAATATTGTTTGTCTTTATTAATATTTTTTTATAGTGTAACCTTGGCAAAATTTGTGATTATAGAAGTATAAAATACTATCATAATAGTGTACAAACTTACAATTCCAATTAATTACAGTCGAATTTCGACTACTGCGGGACCTCTAGTCTTGTTAATATCGTAAATGTGTTTGAAGTTTTTACCTTCATTTCTTCTCTTCTTTGTAAGCTACTGACACAACATAAACTGAACAAAAAGTACAGTTTGTATTTAATCAATACCTCGGCGAAGCGAAACGTACCTGTAACCATATGAAATTGCTTGATACTGGATTATACTTTTATTGTCAGTTGGAAGATGAGAATTTGTCTAGACTAGCAGATGCAGACGATAAAAGAGCCTGTGATAGCTTAAATAGGGGCGTTTATAATATTTGAGAAGGTGTATAAAATTATATTGCATTGTTATCAAAAATATTATTAACAGCAGGTCAACCTTAAAATTTTATTTTATTTATTACCCACAGTTGATGTCAATGATTTTCAGCTTTAGTGATGTAAAAATACATTTATTAAATATAGTAAAATGCGCATATTCGTCAGTATATGTATTTATTTCTCTATTGATTCATAAAGTTGGTCGAAATATATTCATTTTATCATTAACTAGACCTGTTATGTTTATTTTTGGTCAATAAAGCTTAAACGTACATACAAACATTTGTAACATAGTTTTTGCCTATACATAAATTTTTTTTTTTTTTTTTTTTTTTTTTCCACAGGAGAAAATCGCCGGATCCCCACCCGCGCGGCAGGTGGGGTATGTGGGAGTTGAACCTCACTAAAAACTCCTGCCGCTCACAACCGGCGCCCTACCTCGGACCGGGCCGGAGCCCAGTCGGGGCTATTGAAACGGCGGGACAGGGTTGACGCAGAGCACATTACATCCATCCCACCGTCCCACGGACGCCGGACCGGTGGCCGCCAGCGAAACGACCACCGGTTCCCTCGTTCAGCGGGCCGAGAGCCCGCTTTGATGGCGCCGCGTTACACCTTCCCCCAGAGCGGTCGGGGGAACGCGGTCTACCATCACCCGGCTTCCTATTGCGGGTGAGCGTGCAGAGCACGCCACCCCTCGTCTGGGTCCCTCCCCGCACAAAACGGGTGGGACCCCTAGCTCTTAGGGGGCCAGGTCACGGATACGACCCCGGTCCCGACCCCCTGCTCGGCGGCGGCGGGTTTCTGCGTAGTGAGGAGAGCTTTCCCTCACTCGCCCCGCCGCCTCCTTCTGCGAGATGGTGCACTCGCAGAAGTCGAGCATAGCCTTCCATGACTCATCGCTGCCAAGCATCGACGCCACGACGCCAGGCAGCGACAAGTCAGGTCCTATCTTTGCGACCAGGACACGGCGCTGCACCTCCCAAGCGGGGCAGACAGCGAGCGTATGCTCCGCCGTGTCCAGGTCGTGTCCACAATGGTGACACCTCGTCGTCGGCTCAGCCCCTATCCGGCGCAGGTACTTCCCGAAGCATCCGTGCCCGGTCAGCACCTGCACCAGACGAAAGGTGAGACGTCCCTCGCCACGATTCACCCAGTCATCAAAGACCGGGTAAACCGCCTCGACGGTCCGTAGCCCCCACGTGGGGTTGGCCAATCGCCTCGACCACGACTCGAGCACGGACCGCCGAGAATGGGCCTTCCGCGCCCGCAGCTCACTCTCGGGGACACGCGCCACGCCCCGAGCACGAAGCTCGCTGCGCCACCGATAGTCGGCAGCGAGCGACTCCGCCTCCAGCTCCCATGGCGGCGTCCCCGCCAAAACACACGCCGCCTCGAAGGAGACGGTGCGATATCCGCGGATGACCCTGATGGCAACGGTGCGCTGCGGCCGGCGCAGGAACCGAGCCATAGTGGCCCGGTTGCGCGGCTCAGCCCACACAGGTGCACCGTACAGGGCCATCGATCGCACCACCCCCGCGTAGAGACGGCGCACAACCTGATCCGGTCCCCCAATATTCGGGAGCAGCCGGCTCAAAGAACCGGCCGTCCCCATCAATCGGGGGACCAGCTCCGCAAAGTGAGCACGAAAGGCCCACCGGCTGTCCAACACGAGGCCGAGGTACTTCAACTGCACCCCGACCCCTATCCGGACGCCTCCAACCACGATGTGGGTGTCAACGGGTGGCGCCCTCCGCGGCCCGTGAAACCACAGAGCCTCGGATTTATTGAGCGCCACGTCGAGACCCAGCCTCCTTATCCTTCCGACGACGAGGGCCACTCCCGCTGTGGCGAGACGGGCAGACTCCCTAAAATCATCCCCCCGGGCCACGACCAACGTGTCGTCCGCGTAACAAATAACGCGGAGGCCCGGGAGGAGGGCGCCCCTCAGCACCCAGTCGTACCCGATATTCCACAAGAGGGGGCCGAGAACCGACCCCTGCGGAACACCACGCACGACCGGAAAGCGATGAAGGGTCCCACCGTACCCGGTACATACGACCGACCTGGCCCCCAAATAGGACCCAACCAGCCGGCGGAGGTAGAGGGGCACTCCATGCCTCTCCAGTGCCCCCCCTATCACGGTCCAGGGCAGAGTGTTAAATGCGTTGGCGATGTCAAGAGACACCGCCAGCGCCACCCCACCCCGAGAGACGGCCTCGTCCGAGAGGGACCGCACGCGAAGAATTGCATCCACAGTCGAACGGCCCTCCCGGAAGCCGTACTGCTCCGCCGACAGGTCAGGCCCCACCCCGACCAGGTGCCGAACGATGCGGGCAGCCAGAATACGTTCCAGCAATTTTCCCGCCTCGTCCAGCAGCACGATAGGACGATATCCGGCGGCTGTATCCACCGGGCGCCCCTCCTTCCTCAACAACACAAGTCTACCCGTCCGCCAGAGCGACGGAAACCGTCCCGACTCCAAGCAGCCATTATATAGCTCAAGGAGCCGGTCCCCCAGGGCACCGAGGGCCAAGGCCAATACCCGGCCGTGGACTCCGTCCGGGCCGGGGGCCGTGTCTTTCGCAGTCATCTTGACAACGGCCACCCGGAGCTCTGCCTCCGTAATACGGGGCACCTCAGCAGGAGCTTGGCCGTCGACGATGTCAGACGGCCCGCCCATAGCGGGAGGGACAAAACCCTCCCGCTCCTGCGGGAACAACGCCGAAACGATGTCCCGCAGCTGCTGGGGCTGGAGACGCTCAGTCATAGAGGGGGCCCACGGGCGCAACTTGCCGCGTACCAATTTGTATGGGCTCCCCCACGGATCCGCTTCGAGCGCCTCCAAGAGTCTCTCCATGTTCTGCTCCTTGGCCCGCCTGATGGCCAGCCGCAGGGCGTCCTTCGCAGCGCGATATTCGCGGTGCAGCCGAGCTTCCTCCTCTGCGAACGCGACGGGCTCGTCGCGCCGCAGGCGGCGGCGACGGCGGTGTCTAGTGCACCGGCGGCTCGCCCGAATGGAGACCGCACGCAGTCTTGCAATTTCGGGCGACCACCAGGGCGACTGTCGCCGTCCAGAGTGCCGAGAGCCGACCCGGGGCATCGAGGCATCACATATGCGGTGCATCGCGCCCCGGAACCATTCGGCCTCGGTTTCCACATCGACAGGTTGTGGGCGCTTGGGCGCCCACGCCGCCACCATAGAGGCCTCCACCAGGAGCTCCCTGTTCAGGAGCTTCAGTGCCCACCTAGGGAATGACCGGGATGCACTCTGCGGGGGGTCAACCCCGCGGGCACCTGCAGCCGGCGTCGGCGCAGGGGCAGAAAGATCGTACCGGATATACCGGTGATCGGACAACGATTCCGCCCCCACCACCACTCTCCAGCCGAGGATGCGCCGCGCGACGGGCGAGCTCGCGAACGTCAGGTCCACGATAGACTCGCCCGTCCACCGCACGCAAGTCGCGATCGAGCCCCTATTAACGATACAGAGACCGACCGCGACCGCCCACTCCTCCAGCAGCCTACCACGAGCGTCCGTGAATGGGGAACCCCAAGCGACAGACTTCGCATTGAAGTCCCCCGCCAGTATCACTGAACGGGGAGCGAGGTGACGAGCGATCACCTCTAGCCCGTCCAGGAACCGCTCGAACTCGACGGTAGGCCGATTCGGAGAAAAGTACACCCCGATCACGACGATATTTTCTAACTGTACCGCGACGATCCCGGGGCCCCTGGTCACCATCGCCAGGGGGGGGACCATCGCGGTTCTTCTGATATGTATGGCCGCCAAGCCATCAACGTCCCCAAACCAACAGTCATCCGCTGGGGGAACGAAGTATGGCTCGGCGACCACAGCCACGTCAATTGACCACTCCGCCATGGTCTGGAGCAACATGTCCTGAGCCCCAGCGGAGTGGTTCAAGTTTCCCTGCAGGAAGCGATAGGTGTGATCCATTAAGACTGAACCACATCCATCGCTCCCTCCCCTACTCCATTGCCCCCGCTATCGGGCGCGAACGCCTCAGCGGGGGACAAAGTGCCGGCCGGTGCTCCCCCGGCCAACCGCTTCTTTTGACGCCGCTTAGCTTGGCGGCGCCGATTTCGTTCAGCATTCTTGCTGGCCGGAGGGCAGGCCTTGCCCCCGGCCCGGTGGTCAGCCTTGCGCCCGGCCGCCGCACATAATAAGCAGTGCGGCGCAGCCGAGCACACGGCCGCCTTGTGTCCCGGCTGACCACAGCGAAAGCACAATCCGCTGCGGTCAACGGCACTCGCGCATTTAGCAAGGCAGTGCCCAGTGCTGAAGCATCTGAGGCACCGCCAGGCGCGTGGTTCGAGAAGGCGCACGCGGGCCGCTATCCAGCCCACGCGCAACCTGCCCGGTTCCCCCGACGGTCTCCCGGGCGGAGGAGCAGCCAAGGAGGTGGCCGCCTCTACCGGGCAACGCACCCAAACAGAGCTAGCCCCGGTATAACCGAGGCGCAGCTCGCCTACGGTTATATTCTCCAGGGCGCAGTTGCCCCGGGCGGCAATAGCCGCCGCCACCTCATCCTTAGTGGTGCAGTCGTCCAGGCCGGTCACTCTCAATTCAGCCATTTTGACCGGCCTGTGCACTCGAACCTCCTCCTCAGGCAGAACCGTACGGAGCTTCGCCGCCAGACGCTCCGCGATGCCGGAACTATCGGCACCGGGACACTCTAGTAGCTTGGCCCCATTGGCCGTCAGCCTACAGCGGAGGCCCTCCCCCGCCCCGATCTCGTCCAGATCAATAGCCGCGCACGCCCGGGAGACTACATCTCCGTATGACACGCCCTTGGCCTCGGCGGCCGGCAGCAGCGTTAAGACCACTGCCGCCGACCGCGGCGCGCGCGTCGACTTCTTCTTCGTCTTCTTTTTCTTGGCGGCCACAGGCGCTTGACCCTGTTGGGGAGCAGCCTGAGACGCCGCAGTGGCCGGTGCTCCACCCACTTGGGGAGCTGTCGGTACGGCCCTCTTGGCACCCCGCCGGGCCACCACATTCCACCCCTCGTCCATGTTAGACGGGGGCGGGGGCAGCGGACGGGGTTGAGGCGCTTGCGATGTGCACTTCGCGTTAGCGCCGCCCCCCCGCTTGGCTCTGTCTCGCCCCGGGCCCGCCCTAGTAGCTGGAGCCTGTACGGGGGTGGAGCGGGTCACTGCAGCACCCGACACCGCGGCATGTGTAGACGCAGGCCGTTCAGCGTCACCAGCGACAATACGTTTCGCTTCGAGAGCCGCCAGCCCGCCACCCAGCCTTTCCATTACAGCCTGGACGGTGCGATCGATAATCTCGTCCAGGCTGTAGCAATTCGGTTCCGGCAGGCCCAAGATCCGTGGCCCCGCGGATCCCTGCTGCCGCTCGACGGCCGTCGCCTCCCTAGACCGCGGCGACGGGAGACGCGAACGCCGCTGTACCGCGCGCGATGGTGGCAGCACGGGCCACGGGTCGCCAGCCGCCGCTGAGGGACAGGGACCCCGAGGGACCCCGGAGACCAGCGGCGACACCGCCGGCACAGATGCCGGAGGAGTCCGCGACCCAGCGGCACGCGGCAACGCGGGTGACGACCTCGTCGCGGCTACCCGCTTGGTAGCAGCAACCTTGCCATCGGGCCGCTGCTGCGCCTGTAGCTGTGCTCGGAGCCTCAAATTCTCCGCCATCAGCTGCACCACCTGGTCATTGGCGGAAGCAACCGAAGGCAGAACCTTCGAGACTCGCGAGACGACTTCCCGCAGCCTGCGGCCAGCAGCTTTGGTTTTGGCACTGGTCGCCGCATACGACTTGACGGTCTTCATGGCCCTGCCTATGACCAAGGCAGGGTCCCGAAGACCGCCCTCCTCCTCTTCTGTCGTCCGCCCGTCCAGCGAGGCGACAGACATCGACGCCGATGACGGCGCCGGTGACGGTGCGCCCTTCCCCCGAGCGGGTCTCCCTTTAGGGGGCGGCATCTCCTCCGCGGCAGAGGCCGAATCGGAGACTACCACCACTTTCTCCGGTGGGGCATCCGTGTCAGAGGACGACGTTAGCCCCCCCTTCCCTTCGCGGGAAGAAACTCCCCTCGATTTCCTCTTCCGCCTGACTTTCCCTTTCGGGCCAGCCGCCTCGCAGTCGCTGACGAGCGCAGAGCGCGTCGAGCCAGCGCTGGCACACCTCGGTTCGACGGGTTTTCCGCTGCCCGTCGCACAGCCCCCTTCATCGTGGCATGCTTTGCCCCCCCCAGAATACGTGGGGCAGCATGCTCCCACCGAAGTGGAAGCACGGAGGGATTCTCCACCTAGAGTGGTACCCTCCTGGGGTAATGTTTTTTGTAAGTTTGCCATCATTCATTTCGTTCCTTTGTTATTTAACCAGGGGTCGGTCCCCTGGGACGGCCCTCACGACTGGACACCCTCCAGCCACTCATCCCATCACCGGGCACGTCACAGGCTTAGGATTAGGGCATTTTTTATAGAGGTTTGCATCCTCGCGGCCCCTACTAGGCAGCGGCCCCCGCCCCCCACCAAGTGGGGATTACGGTATGGGACAACCCTTGGGACTAGACTCCCTCCAGCCATTCATCCCATCGTCAGGTGTCAAAAACTTGGGATTGGGGCATTTTTTATAGAGGTTCGCATCCTCACGGCCCCTGCTAGGCAGCAGCCCCCGTCCCCTACTCGGTAGGGATTGCGGTGTGCTTCTTCGAAGCCACGCCGGTAAACCGGTACCCCCCTTTGGGGGGCCTTCCCCTGTAGCCGCCAAGAGGCAGCCGGGGACATGGCAACCAGCGACCGGAAGGGAGTGCCCTCCGGTTCACTTCTCATCCACGTGGGGTCTACCATTACTGACAGACCCACACGTCCGACCACGGTGTGGCCACGCCGGCGTACCGGTACCCTCCTCTGGAGGGCCTTCCCCTTTAGCAGCCAAAGAGCTGCCGGGGACATGGCCTAGCATCCAAGAGGGCTCCAGAAGGGAGCCCTCTCCCGCTTCACACACACTTTGTCCAGCAAAGGTGGGAAACGGGAACACGGTGTGCAGTCTTCTTTGTTCACGGCACCCCTGTGCAGACAACGCTGCTCCACGGTATCGGGGTGCACGCTTAAGCCCCACCGCCGCGACAAGGCGAGACCACGTTCGGTGGGGCCTATACATAAATTAGTAAATTTTTGGGAAAATTATATTGAGTTCATAACCCGACTCAAAATCACCATCTGTATGGATATATCATTTAACAAAAAAAACTCAATTTTTTGTGTGTTAATTTTTATTACATACTAATTCTCGTTAGTCGCTAGTAAGCTTGTTAACGATTGTTAGAGCAGAAGGAGCACTTTACGTGAATCTAGAAAGATCTATCTCCTATATTAAGTCGTTAATAAGACTATTTTATACAAAGCAACAAACTGTTTTTGTCTTTCCACGCTTGTATGCATAGAGTCGTGCGAATTTTTAAACAACTTTTATGTTGGGGTTTTGAAACTATTTGCAAAGGACGTTTTTAAAAAAAATCTGCCGTAGAATTTTTAGGCATGAAATTCGTTGTATCTCACTTTTTTCTATAACTACTGCTCTTTCTTTGCCTGTAGCATACTGGTTAGCTGCGGCTGCTTCTATATTTTCTTAGTATTTCTCCTCTCCTCACCTAGATGCTCGAACTTTATACTCTAAATGACTAAATAACACAAGTAGTTATGTACAGCTACAAGCGTAGTATGACGACGCCTGTAGCTGAAAGTAAGTATTGTACTTTTTGACGAAGCATGTTGCTGATAACTCTATTTCTGTAATCTGACGAAGCATGTTGCGGATAATAGCATGTACTTTTAGGTTAGGAATATTATGTTATTTTTTTTATATTATACAAAGTTTAACACTTTCTATTAAAAAAATTATATATAAAGTATTACAGTAGTTAGTATATAGATAGAACGAAACTATGAGAATTTTGGCTACAAAACCCTAAAAGGGAAAACAAATTATCCATTTCATTTAATGACAATTGCGCGGTCTGACCTCGTAGCTTCTTGAGTGTCGCGTTGCTCTTAAAGAAATTGACTGTCCCGGGTTGAACGGTCCACTGACAGTTATTCTGAGGTCCTAGAGAATTGAAACTCTCGATATACTACGAGACATTCACATTGTGATGTTAATGTATTTTTACTTGTTCGAATTGAAAAGACTTACAATTTTTTTTTAATATCAAACAAGAGCATTAGTCGCTCAGATAGGACGAGACCTGGTAGGCCAAGCTCGACTTCTGCGAGTTTGCCATCTGAGGAGAAGAACGAGGTGATACAGTGTGACAGAAAAACATTTTTCCTCTCCAAATCAAATCTCTCTCAAATCCTGTAAGACTACAATCTAATATCTCAAGCTGGACAGAGTTCGGTCGCTTATCATTATTGATATCAGGAGGGGCGGTAATGGAAAACTCCCCCATCATAACACATTAACACGGTTCTATTGTAATCACGCAGAAGTATTAAATATTTTTGTCTAAGCCCAAATTCAGAGTGAAATGGACTGCTTTGTCTAGAGGCAGAGAATGCTCTCTCTGAGTAGTGAATAGATTTTTAAATTTTTATTGCCCTTGTAGGCAGACGAGCATACGGCCCACCTGATGGTGAGTGGCTACCGTCGCCCATAGACTTCAGCAATGCCAGGGGCAGAGCCAAGCCGCTGCCTACTGCTTAGTATACTTTACTGCCTACTAGTCGCATAGTAGTATATGAAGACAGGTTTGTTATTCCTTCTCAAAAAGCCTGCAGTGCACCGCTAATATCGATAACCCCTTAACAAAGTAAAGCAGGCGGGTTCGTGGACTAGCTAGTCTGTTTATTATAGCGAATGGAATAAAGATTTCTCGTTTTTTTAATATTCTTTTTTTATTACATAGATGGTTGGACGAGCTCACAACCCACCTGGTAAGTGGTTACCGGAGCCCATAGACATCTACAACATAAATGCCGCCACCCACCTTGACATATGAGTTCTGAGGTCTCAGTGTAGTACAGCGACTGCCCCACCCTTAAAGCCGAAAAGCATTACTGCTTCACGGCATAAATAGGCAGGGTGGTGGTACCTACCCATTTGAAGTCACAAGAGGTTCTCCCCCCAGTAATTACGCAAATTATAATTTTGCGGTTTTATTTTTATACACGATGTTATGATTCCTTCACCGTGGTAGTCAATCGTGAACATTTGTTAAGTACCTACTAGGAGGTACTAACATGTTAAATACTATATATACTATTTCGAATAATTGATTCAGAATAATTCAGAATTGATAGCAGTGAATTCATCGACTAATCTGAGACAGAAAAATATTGAGTAGAAAAACCGAACATTGAAATTCATTTGTCTCCCTCATTCTACTCTAATGATGAACATGTCTGTCTGTAATATAAGACGACTCTAGCTCTCCGGAGACTAAAGAACTTTCTGTTTTACGCCATCTCGGAGGCTTTTACTCGGTAGCCTTAGAAAGTGGCTATTAAGACTGGCTGATGAACGAACTTAGTTTGTGCATTAAAAGTATTAGAGGGTTCGTGGGCACTACGCTTAGTCCATCATGGTTTAGCTAAAAAGGACCTCATTTGCTTTAGGTGAACTAGGGCTTCTATCTTTTTCATGTTTTTAATGTATTAGGTGGTTGTTAGGTGGATCATTTATATTTTTTTCTTATGTCATTTCGACAATTGTTATTTTATTAATACGCTTTTATTAGCTTCAGACGTATGTATGTATGTTTGTAACGGAATTTTTGAACATGATTTTGACCCCCTTAAAAACATTGGATTAACTCGAAATTTGGTATACTTATTAAGGACCGATGACAATTCAATATAAAAAAAATTGTAAAAATTTAAATTCAACAAAAAAATAAAAAATAAATAATAGTTTAAAAAAACTAACAAAATACGCTTTTATAGAAAATCCAACTAAAAAATAGAAAATAAATTTGAATTAAAAATAGTGTAATTTTATGAATAGCTAAGTAACAAATACCGTAAAATGGGGCGATTAGGGACAAATTCCAACTTTATGACCAATTTTAAGGTAGTTGTTGATGTATATAATGCTATATCAGGATCAAAATGATTGAGTCTTGGGGGCATCTTTGTTGTCTAATTTAAAATTATGCATCTAACATTCCAGTTTAAGCAAAAAATGCAAAAATAGGTGTAATCCCTATTTACCCGAAAATTGCGGTTAATTGGGACGAAATGAGAAATTTGCTAGGGTTGGCACTACTTTTATTTTTATATATAGTTTTAATTTATTTATTTATTTAGTTGCACCAACAAAGTGATCATCAATAAAAAAAAATTAAAATCTGACAAAAGTATATGGCAGACATCACCTCAATTATAGGTGCAATCGACAGTGCATTAACAACAAAAAATATATATATATTTATTTATTTATACATATATAGTGGGCTTTCTTAGAAACGGTTTATATTTCTCCGTTCTTGGTAAGTACTTAGGTACTGATATTTCTATCTGGGTTAAGAGATTAGGTGTGTCGGTTATTCCATGGATTAATCAGATGAATACCCCCACTCTGAACAAATATTAAATATTTTATTATGTATTACTTAGACATTTTTGTCCACCTTGAGATTTCATTGATCTTGTTACATGTCTCTGCAAAATCGACTTACTTATATTAAATTGCTTATCTATTTCAACTAAAGACTTATTCCCAATTTCGCTTCGAATAAACCAAATTTTTACCAACAAACTTAAAAAATATTGTTATAACTACATAGACAACCCTACAAACCTGTACCTATTTATACTTAGGTCGTTTCCATTTCACGTATTCTCATCCCAATTGACCCCTTTTTCGTTGTTATTTATACCTAAGACGTCCCCAATATCCCCAAAAACAACAGATTTTTACATGTATTTTTATTTAATCAAATACATTAAAACCAATAACAACTGAGACTTACCTTTAATATATATGCTGGTTCAAACACTAAATAGCGTTTATAAATCATAGTCGTCTTCTATTATTATCAAATAAATAAAAGAGAGCAAAGTTTCTAGCACTAAAATAATTACCACCACAGGAAGTTAATTTGAAACGCGATTTTTTATAAGTTAGCAGCTATTATCATGCATATTCAGAGTAGTTTTGTGAACTTTCAACATTCTACTATTAAACTACAAAAAATGGAAGATTTTGCAACGAATATAAAACTTATATTGAGTGTCGAAAGATTTTCCCGGTTTTTTCTCGATTCGCCTCTCAATCCCTAATCGCCCCATTTTACCGGTACTTTATGAATAAATACTTATACCATGCACCCCACGGTTTTTTACAATGAAATCATTTTTTCTTACACTATTTTTAATTCAAATTTATTTTCTGTTTTTTAGTTGGATTTTCTATAAAAGCGTATTTTGTTAGGTTTTTTAAACCATTCTTTATCTAAAATATTAGAACAGTATACATTGATGCGTTTTAGATCATGTAGCGGCAACTTTGTGTTTATATTCATGATATTGCCGAGTTATTTCCCCTCCTCCGTCCAGTCTCTCCCATAATACTGTAGTACTATCGCCCCTATCCGGCCAATGGCAGATGTTAAATTGAATTTCATAGTAAACCAAGGCACGAGAAAAACGAATACGGCTTTCGTATTTTCTTTTTAGGGATTTCGTTGGCACCCCAAATTACCTTGCGTCGAGCTGAGTTGGGTTGCAGAGGATTTGTTGCGTTTTTGTTTAGAACTCCTCTTCAAATTTTGTTTATACTTGGAATAATGTTCGAGACATTATGAACTAGCGTCTTCACTGAATAAAAGTTATTACTGAATCTATATATCTTTAGTTAATTTCGATTTTTTTGGTTTACCGAAATCCCAAAACTTTTAAAAAGGAGACTGACTATACTGATCCCTTAGAACTTATATCTCAAGGTGGGTGGCGCATTTACGTTGTAGGTGTCTATGGGCTCCAGTAACCACTTAAGACCAGGTGGGCTGTGAGCTCGTGCACACATCTAAGCAATAAAAACAAAATAAAAAAAATAAACTTTGTAAGAGTGCATTGATATCGATAATCAGAGTATTCCTGTTACTTGCTTGAAGGGTTAATAAATAAGACAGTTATTGTACCAATCCAATTGAGGCTTCCTTTTGTCTTCTCAAAGTACTACAATGGCTTATGGTTAGAGACTTATATGCTATGATTTCTGCGGCCGCCATTAAAAAGTCTTAGTATCATCTACCTAACCTATAATCATTTTATGATTATTAAAAACTCTTTATACCACTAGTCCCCAAGGTTTAATATTGGATAAGTGGTACAGTAATTTGTAAAAGTGTTATTCCTTTTTACGCCCTCTAAGTGGTCTTAAAGTTCATCTAATGTAATAACAAAGTAGTGCACTACGTTAGTGGCTCGTAAACGTAGTTTTATGAAAGTGGCAATAGACTGTGGAGGTTTTATCCGTTTTATCTATTTAAATGTCCAGATTAAAACTATTAAATGCAAAGAAAACTAACGGATGGCTTGTTTGAGTATAGAATACGATTTTACGTGTGGATGATATGATAAAAATCAATGAACTGAATTCGCCCATCGATTTATGAAAAACGACTTAGAGTTTAATAATAAAAAAGGCACTTAACAGAGATATCCGAAGAGGTTTCGAGCTCGTTCAACAAACTATGCGGAGGAAAAAAAAAGTGTGGTGTCGTGGGACACCGGATAGGAAGGAAGTTAGTTCCTTATTATAAAAATATTAATTTTAAGTTCTATTCGAGGTATAAAGAAAATAAAACTGGAGGTCTCGCAACAACCCACGGTCATTCGGTAACGTGCGAACTTATTGTGGTACACTTCATTCACGGTTGTTTGCATAAAAGTTAGTGTATTGCGCAAACGAACGCTCTGAGATCGTGGTCATTGAATGATAAAAAAAAATATGCTAGTTTTTGTATGTTATCGCAAAGTTAAGTCGTACACTGTGCGCATTACTAATAAAAATCTTACGTTACGGACGTTTTTTCTAGGGTACCCCTCCGCATCGTCCCATAAGGAACTTCCTTCCAAAGAGTACCAAGATATATAGGTACATCTGTTTTCAAAAAAACAAGTAGTGAAAAGAGAGAGAGAAATGGGGAAGTAATTTCACTGAAATTTAAAACTTCTCATTTACATTTACTTGGAGCACACACGAGCCGATTTCGTGAACTACCGTAAATTTTCATATACAGACCCCGTTAACTGCGTATTTATGATGACAAGGTTAAAATATGACTTCCTAGGGGTTAACAAGTTATCAACAAAGTCGTACTGCAAGATGAACAAACAAAACTTTTATTGTTCCATGTTTTGTTTTTGTGCTCATTTAGTGGGTAGAAATGGGTATCTTTCTTTCACCTTTTCAGTACTAAAGGAAAAAAAAAACCTATAAATAATATTGTGTTCTTTGTTTTCTTTAGTGGATACTTTTCATTTTTTCTTGCTTATAATATTGCGATATATCTTATCGTTGGTATTATGCACTTCAGATGAAAAAAATTTGGTATAATTTTTGTTAACGACTTCACTAAAGTCATCCGAATGTATGTTTTTTATAAATATCTACATAGTTAAAAGGCTGCCAGCCGTGAGCACTCATGAAAAAACTGCATGTAACTCACATACATACACCTTTTTTACTGGTGGTAGGACCTCTTGTGAGTCCGCGCGGGTAGGTACAACCGCCCTGCCTATTTCTACCGTGAAGCAGTAATGCGTTTCGGTTTGAAGGGTGGGGCAGCCGTTGTAACTTTACTTGAGACCTTAGAACTTATAACTCAAGGTGGGTGGCGCATTTACACCGTAGATGTTTATGGGTTCCAGTAACCACTTAACACCAGGTGGGCTGTGAGCTCATCCACCCACCTAGCAATAAAAAAAAAGTTTAACAAAATCGCTTCAGTCACAAAGAATACTTACTGGTGAACATTTTTCAGGTGCTTTTTGTTCTGTTTATACTCTAGTACTCGCCGCTTATTTTGTTTTTAATCGGTCCTCGAGGCCGATAAATAACATCGTTAATGCCATCACCCACTTTGAGACATGATTTTGAATTAATTTCATAGCATTGCTATATATTGCACAGCAATTGTCTGTATAAATATTATAAAAAAACCCGTGACATTATTGAACCGGGATCATTGTACAGCGCATTACGTTCTCATGAGTTTCAGAAAATCGATTACTAAAACTCTTAGTACCTAATTAAAATTAGTTTTACGGTACAACCTTGCGTTTTTTATAGTTATTATATTATTTATTCTCGACGTTTCGAATACTCTACAGTTTACGGGGTCACAGACGACCTATTAGTGCTTTAGTTTATTTAGTTTTGGTAAAATCGTTGCGTACCTATTTTACGACTGTATTTATAGTATTTAAAGAAAACCGCCTCAAGGTCCATCTGTTAAAGATAAAGCAAATACCGTCGGCCATTACCTTCTACCATCAATTTTATCTTCCAAAACGAAACGAATATATGATACGCGGTAGATCTGGCACGGTTAACCCTTTGACTGCCATGTAGATCGCCCTACGTAGCGCACTGAAGTAATTAGTCTATTAGGTATTCCGGAACTTTAGTAAGCAGTTCGAAGAGAGAAATCGACATAATTATTTCAGCGTGCCACGTAGGACACCGGTGACCTACGCGGCAGTCAACGTGTTAATTAATTTATTCAGAAAAGTGATGCTTTTTAGTCATTTTTGATACGGTAACCCTTTTGAATGACACTAGATTACTAATCAACTATACAGGATTGTAGTTTTTCTTTGTCTTCAATAAATGTTGTGTTATGTAACAATAATAATTGTTTCCAGTCGATAAGTCGTCTTGACCTAAGGAAATAATGCCCGCTTTGTGTACGGCGATTTAATTATACTGGTGTTCAAATGCAGCAGCAGGAAATGTGTACTTAACAGATGTTCACGAACGACTTAAACAATGAAGAAATTATGTTATGTAATGCTAAATAACTGATAGGAGGCATTGTACGCTGCATGGGTATTACTATCCTGTGTATTTCTATTTCATGTGTATATCTTGTGTATCTTGTTAAAAAGATTGCCTTCAATACTGCTAACTAATCTATACTAATACTAATATTAATAATATTATATATTTTATATATATATATTTTTTTTATTATATTATAAAGAGGAAAGATTTGTTTGTTTGTTTGTTTCGAATAGGCTCCGAAACTACTGGACCGATTTGAAAAATTCTTTTTCCATTAGACGCCGACATTTTCCCTGATGAACATAGGCTACTTTTTTTTTTTTTTTTTTTTTTTTTTTTTTTTTTTTTTTTTTTTTTTTTTTTTTTTTTTTTTTTTTTTTTTTTTTTTTTTTTGTTTGTTTTAATGTTTCCGAAGCGAAGCGAGGGCGGGTCGCTAGTATTATGATAATACTATAATGTAACTAAGGCATTGATTTAACCGAAAATATGACTATTATTTAGAAACTATAGTTTAAGAAATTGTATGAAACAAAAAGTAACGTTGATTTTTTTTAAAACAGGTCACAGATCCCGTTCGTTCTTACACTCTTTGTAAAATAATGGAATCGCAAATAAGATCATGTTTCTCGACTGTGAACAAATAATAATCAAAGATTTTTCTGTGGACGGCCTTCAAAAATTACACTCCGAAATTTTATAGGATTTAAAGTGATACTTTCATTCTAAAATTCAGAATGGAAACAAAATCCAGTGGGAAAAATATCTCATAGCTGTTAAATCCGTCCTTTTGTCTTCTATTCCGGCTTAAAGGAGAGTACTCTTATACTTTTTTTTAACCACTTAAACCATATTGACATCGGTCCACCGATCTGTCCAATAAAAATAAATTGGTGTTATTAGTAAGTTAAAGCTAATGTACTAAGTACTTACATTGCCTAACTTATCCAGATGTCATAGAAAAAAGTTCAGAAGAAGTAATAATCAATCAAATAACTCGAATGAACAATTACTCAAGTAAAGATCAAAGTTTGGAGGAAGGAATAAAGTATGCGACAACATTGTGGAATCGTTCGAAATGATATTGGATTTTATAACTTCTTCATAACAAGAATATAATAAGTTATTTATGAGCTATCGAAACATTGACACTACCGGAAGGTATAGAAGAAAAGTTTTGCAGAAAAAAGGTCTGAATTTTTTTAATTCATTCGTAACTTAGAACTGATGAACTAATTAATTTATTCTTCCATATATACTCGTAGAACGTACAGATGACATTTGATAATGTTGTGTATTATGTAAATACATATTATTAAAATATTACATACTAGCGGACCCGGCGAACTTTGTTCCGCCACACGGTTTGTTTCAAACACATCAACCAGTCAACTTCAAAATTATACTATAATTAACACAATTAACCATAGAATATATTACGTTTAGCTGTCAGTTGCGTTTTGTTATAGTTACCACGTTTTATGTCAAGTCCCACGGGAACGTGATAAAAAGTATCCTATGTCCTTCTCCTGGTTCTAAGCTACCTCCTCACCAATTTTCAGCCAAATCAGTTCAGTCGTTCTTGAGTTATAAATAGTGTAACTAACACGACTTTCTTTTATATATATAGGTAGATGTGAATGTATTTTTTTATTTCTACTATATTAATAGTGAATCAGTTGCGAAGTTTCTTTATTAACAAAAATTCAAAAAGACATAGATGATAATTTGTTCGAAACTCTTTAGATAATATCTTAACAAATGGTTGTAGCTGGTTATGACCCAGCACTTATATTATACGAGAAGTCGAAATTTATAAGGGTACTAAACCTAATTGGTAAGACGCGTTGTATAATCATGTGACTATGGATCGATTTTGGGATAGACACTAATTACTCAACCTCATACGTCATACGACCGGCCATCACGCGGCCGACCAGTTGCAAAATTCATGCCATATCCCTATACAGAATGATATTGATAGATTACAAATTTTGGGATAAGGGCAAGAAGAAGAGTAATTTTTGAAACAATATTGTGTAATTGTATCATTCAAGGAGCTTCATTATTGCAATCATTCGTTCCTCTTTGTCGTCTCAAAAGAGACGGCTGCATTTACGCCATACTGTTTATGGGCTTCACGCGTATCTACGTAATATAATTTAACTGTTTGAAGGGTAGGACAGTCTTCACATAATACACGATAAGATTACGAACCCATGTCTCAAGGTGAGTGTTGGAATCTATGCTATACTTATTCTTATATAATTAGGTAGACTTCACAGGCTCGGCATCACTCGTACGGCTTGGAGTTCGTCCCTTCATTTAATTATAATAACACATTTTAATTATTTCTATATATAGTTTACCGTTAAAATTATTTACAATAATTATTAATTTCCTTGTTTCGTCCATTTCATCTTGGCGAAATTTCATAATAATTTTTCCTTTCAGCTTTACAAGAACACAAAGAAACTACGTCATATAGTGTTTGTAATCCCTTATGAACTTACGAGCTCAGGCCTCCATGTGCGTCGTGGATCGGTGGCAAATGATCATCACCGGCCATTAGTCAGTCGGACAGATGTGGCTGCAGGAAAAATGGCCGGTCGAAGAACGTTGCGGTCGCAGATAACTGTATCTCGTGTTTTTATTCCGGTAAGTCTGGCAAATGAGCCAATGTACGTTATTTATTTAATGATTCAACAGTAAAGCCGTTTCAAATGTTTTAAGTCTATACAAATTCGGACGGTCTGTACAAAAGACGAAATGTAATGTAGAATTTTCTGGACAGTGTTGTTTGTATAAATAAATGAATCATATTATAGTTTTGGGTGCGAGTAATCCCGGCGTGAGGGTCGCGAGATAAACTAGACATGTAGCCCGTGTAAATCTGACATGATTTATGATGTCACCGACCTGTGTTTGCTCCTCCCAACCGAGGAATTGCGCATAATTATAGGTATTTTACTATATGAATACTAGCGTTTGCCAAAATATTTTTGTTTTGAAATTCGTTCTATAGCCATACGATTTCGAATAATTTAATGTACCATCTACTTAAATTCAATTGTTTTATTATATTTAAAAATGTCAAAGTATAAATAAATCAAAAATCATGCGAAAGGAATTATAAATAATAATATATGAACTAATATAAAGATAAGGTATGTACGGAAATGAAAGATAATACACTGGTAGCCGTGAAAAGAGGAAAACAGGTCAAATAAATAATCAAAGAGAGTTAATTAAATTTTCCCACAAAACCAGATCTTAGATTGAAGGACCCTGAACAATAGGAAACGTAATGATTTTTTGGAGAAAAAAATCCAAGTTTACTTTTATTTATTTTTTCTAAATATTTATGATATCAGATTTGATCAGAATGCGTGTGGAGTAAAAGTACTGTCTAAGTAAAGAAGGAAGTCACAAATCGAACTTTCCATGGGTAAGCAAGGAACCAAACTTGCGTTTTGCTAGCCTTATCTGACATTTTCTGTGTTTTTATAATTTAACTAGTCGTACTCGCCCTCTTCGCTGGGCATTTAAAATTAACATTATTATTCGTTGTCATTATTATGAGGGAGTCCAACACTAATATAAACATTAGCCTATCCATTAAGTACTTTCTACATGGATACCAAGTTTCAAGTCAATCAGATGCATGGTTCAGTAGTTATAATGGAACATCCGTAAAAACCACTGTAGATTTATATATTAGTATAGATGTATCGAGGTCTTCAAATTATTATATTATATCATTTAAATAGTAGATTTATTGTTACCTTTGCGGTAGGCAGCGGCTTGGCTCTGCTCCTGGCATTGCTGAAGTCCATGGGCGACGGTAACCACTTACCATCAGGTGGGCCGTACGCTCGTCTGCCTACAAAGGCAATAAAAAAAAGCTTTGTAGACAAACTAGCATACGTACAACCTGATGGTAAATAGTTATCGTCGCTCAGAGACATCAGCAGTGACAGGAGCAAGGCCAAGCTCCATATCTTGAATGATGTTGCTTAAACACTAAAATCGAAAAGATCCAGCTATCGATATAAAATCATACAGTTGAAAGTATAAAAAAAAACGTTATTATTACAAAAGAATATGACATTTTCGTTTTAGTAATTCAGGGCGGTTTATATTTTTTTCTTTCTGTTATTATTGGTTCGGTCTCAGTTCTCGGATCCGGTCACGTACCACGTGGTTTGTATTCGAACGTAGACGAAGCCCACGCAGGTCGTAGCGTCGATTCGTAGGCCGCTCGTAGCTCGTAGGCGGGCAACGATACACGTGGGCGACCATTCATCCTAACAACGGGTGCTGTCACATGGAAAACTATTCTAACTAGAGGTCCCGCAGTAGTCGAAATTCAACTATAATTAATTGGAATTGTATAATAAGTTTGTACACTATTATGATTGTATTTTATACTTCTATAATCACAAATTTCGGGCTACACTATAAAAAAATATTAATAAAGACAAACAATATTTAATCTATTCTCAATTTGACAACAGACGTCAAGAACAAAATTTTGACAATAAATAGTATGCATACGTGTGTGCGTCAAATACATGGTATGTAGTGTGTGTAATGTTTTCTTTATTGATTTAATGTATCGTTTATGCATTAAATTAATAAAAATATTAGCATTGTGCACTTCTTCTCTATATTCTCTATAAGTGTGGAAAATTTCATACTCCTCCGTCCGTGCAAATTTTATAAAAAGGGATACAAAGTTTTTGCTTCACGTATTAATATATAGATAATATGAAGCGAGTGTTGGGTTTTTTTGTTACTAACAATCACGCCACGTTAACTGGTCCCGTGCTAAGCTCGTAAAGAACTTGTGTAACAGTTACCAGATAACGGAAATAAATGTAAGATTTTTATTATACACATACATATATTTAATATATATCCATAACCCTGGAAAATACATCTTTTTATATATATTAAACAAACTTCCCTTGGCGGGATTCGAACCCGCGACTCCTTGTGTAGTGATCATGTCACTTACCACTACACCACACGGCCGTAAAATTATCTATCCTATCTCTACTTTGTGTGTTATTAACGTAAGAAATTCGTTATTTTCTCATTAGTATTCATAATTTATGCACATAAAAGAACAGTATTAGATCAACAAACCAAAATCTTAGGTTTATTTTGTTTTGGTTTTGTATTTATTTTTTCCATTAATTATACAGTTAATTTATTTTAGTTTTTTCTTATTTTTCGACTTATTTGTCAAGCATAACAGTTTATGGTTTTTCGGTATTTCGAATTTATTATTATTATTTATTGCTAGATGCTAGTTGCTAGATGGTTAAAAGATGTTACGGTCCATCTAGTATCATAATGGTTATCAGATCGACTAAACATTTCAGTTCCACATTGTCGTTACTCAATTTGAGATTTGAGACTAAATGTCAATTGTATTACTGCTGTTCCACTTTTCAATAATATTTAACCGACCTCCGCGGCACCTATTAGGTACTTACTTAAGTCTTTGGAATTTTGGTACCGTGATATTTTAACACCGACATTGTTGATATGAGTACACCGGGCGTCATTTCCTTTGGCCACGACCATGTCAAATATAGTCGACATATTTTAATGGATAGTTCATAATTCTTATAAAGCGGATTGCTTTTACTACGACTGCACAAATTTAGTTGTGCCTTAAAAATTATTTATTCGTTATTTTTATTGTATTTGTCCTTGTTATTACTATACTAGATGATTTTTTTTTATAACGCCATCTTGCTGTGTCTTTAAAGCGGTTAGTTGCCCTCAATTAAGAAAAATAGTATTATTATTCGCCAATAGATGTCGGGAAGAGTTGATTATTGAAAACATGAATAAAACAACATTTTCTGAAAATAAATCGTAACTAGATCGATTTATCGCCCCCGAAATCCCCTGTATACTAAATTTTATGAAAATCGTTGGAGCCGTTTTCGAGATTCAGATTATATACATATATATATTAATATACAAGAATTGCTCGTTTAAAGGTATAAGATTTCGTATTCTTTGACTTGAATGCTCTGTTCTCGTAGTTAAAAAAAATTGTTCAATTAATGCTTAATGTTAACGGACTCAATCGAATCGTATATAAAAAATGTAAATAAATTATACAAATTACTATTTTGCTAGCGTGAAACTTGGTCACGTTTCGCTGCTTTTATCATTAATTTGTATGAAAAAACATCGATTTCTTGAAACTACTCGCGTGTTACCTAACGTAGCAAAAACGGCTGCTCCAAATATCATCACAATCGTATAACTCATATTGAATAAACACACAGGCGTTCGTTTTTATTTTTAGAGATAGGTGATCGATAGGTGATAGGTGATAGATCTTAAAAAAGTAATATATCGATAATTAAGCCAGTAAAACGATTCTGAAATAAAATTGAACTTTTAATATTATTTTTATTTCACGTCGTCTCCGGTTGGTGATTGAAGTGAGTGACGCAGTCAAGCCATCGGAGATGAATGAGGAAATTATACACAAAAAACATTTTCCGCATCTACCCTGAGTTAAACACATTGTTATCGGTACGATTGTGGACGATAGGTAATTTTCACAATGCCTGAAGTAATCTAAAAGTTATTTATTATATATATTGTTTTTTTTTTGTATTGCTAACATAATAATATGTGAAGGAGATTATATCACCACTCATAGACCGTAATACCAGTACTACAGAAAAATCGCTGACAACACATAGTTTAAATGACAACTAACAAAGAACTCGTGACATATTTAGAAGAAAATTTTGATTTCAAGGCCTAGTGGTAAACAACAAAATTTGCCGAAACGCTTTGTTTAAAAAAATGTTTTAAACGCGGCACTTACACTGATAGATTTGCGCTATACCTTTTAATAGCTCCTTATTAAAGTGGACATGAACTATCGTTGTATAAGGCAACTTGTTCTTCATTTCTATTCCTTGAAATTATTGTCAAATGACGTTACGGTAAAACAAGGTTAGATATTATTTTGAGTATGACTGTTTCAGAATTTCAACATTATATAATTTTATCTCAAGATACAAGTATGAAAATTCGGGATGCTACTAATAGCTCTCCATAAGTTGTACCAGTAGTAGAGTGTTGTCTTTTATTCCGAAGTGAAACTTCTTATCAGCCCACAGACGTCCACTGCTGGACATAGGTCTCCCCCAAGCCTCGCCACAAAGACCGGTCCTGGGCTGCCTGCATCCAGCGGATCCCCGCGAACCTCAATAGATCGTCGGTCTATCTTGTGGGAGGCCTACATTAGATCAAAATTGGACAGTAATTTCCATCTGTGGAGACCGTTTCTATCCAATTCCTACCTCAAAATTTGTGCTAATAAAATACGAAACAACATGAATTTAATATCTTCGACTAATAACTTTCCTTTTTATTTGATACATCGGATTTTCAAAATGAAACTTTCAAATGCAAAATTTCTCGAAAATTTTATTGAAATTCCAATAAGATTCCATTCATTAGTCAAATTTGAATTATTTATTAGCATCCCCGATTTCTCGGATCCATTATCAGTAGGTACGATTTCGTATTCGGGACACGTCTCCAAGGATTATCAGTTCTCACTTGAGCTATGCCTTTGTCTTTCGTACACGTTCATTTTGGTTCTAAGGGTTTTGAAAACCGTTGGATGCACAACCGGCTTAGCCATCAACCCTGTCAGTTTAGGCGAGGAAAAAATAACGTTGAGTAATAAAAATGAAAGCCGTAGAAATATAATTTTCGTAATTGCTGATGTAAGTACCACCGCCCCGTCTATTTTTGTCGTGAATCAGCAATGCGTTTCGGTTTGGAGGTTCAGTCCACTCGTCTAAGCAATTAAACATTACAACGCAACAAAGGCGCATTCCAGTCTAAAGAGCGGGATATCCGTTTTTTCGAAGCTCACTTAGTTACTAGAACTAAATGGCTCAGTGACCCGAATCGTGGCCTCTTGCACGCTATTCCAAAGTTATTGATTTTAAGCCTTATTTCTCGGGTTTAGTGGCGACATTCGCTTATGCCGGACTGGCCTCATTGAGCTCGATCTTCGGTTCAACACATCCACTCTGTGGTGTCTGTAGGTTCCAGTAGTAACTTCACATCAGGTGGCCTATTAACTGTTCATATAAGATGTTAAACAAAAATTATTAGAACATCTATTAAATACTAGCTTTTGCCCGCGACTTCGACCGCGTGGAACAATATTGCTTTATTTTAGAACAAATTTGGTTAGCATAAAAAACGTTATAGTAAGCCATCCTTAACATATAGACATATACTGTCGCTTTTTTAGATCTTTTAAAGGGGAACAATTCTGTCATACATTATTTTAGCGAAACTTTAACCGTTTCTGCAGCGCACGCAGCAGAAGCTTTCAAAGGGGAAAAAACTTCGATTTTGAAACATTCTTTATTAGTGCTCCGCTTTTATTGTTCTTAGCGTGATGTTATATAGCCTATAGCCTTCCTCAATAAATAGGCTATCTAACACTGAAAGAATTTTTCAAATCGGACCAGTAGTTTCTGAGATTAGCGCGTTCAAACAAACAAACTCTTCAGCTTTATAATATTAGTATAGATTTATTTGTCACATATTATGTTAATATAGAGTGTCGCATTAAATAAAACTATTGCTTTCAATACTGCTTACTAATACTATAATAATACTATAATGTAACTAAGGCATTGATTTAACCGAAAAGATGACTATTATTTAGAAACTATAGTTTAAGAAATTGTATGGAACAAAAGGTAACGTTGATTTTTTTTTAAGCAGGTCAATGATCCCGTTCGTTCTTACACTCTTTGTAAAATAATGGAATCGAAAATAAGATCATGTTTCTCGACTGCGAACAAATAATTATCAAAGGCTTTTCTGTGGACGACCTTCAAAAATTACACTCCCAAATTTTATAGGTTTTAAAGTGATACTTTCATTCTAAAATTCAGAATGGAAACAAAATCCAGTAGGAAAAATATCTCATGGCCGTTAAATCCGTCCTTTTGTAGCACCGTGTTAAATCCGAATGACATAACAAATAGAAGTATCTTTTGTAGCGCACGTAAGTACCGTGAGCGGCTACGATATTGCATGACCGCACTATTAAAACGAACGATTTGAATAAACCTTTATTGCTTTCGTGAACGTTATCGATAAATATGGTTTTTTTGTTGTTGTTGTTGTAATTTTGTGTTCGCAATAAGTTTAATATTGGTTTATTTATTGGCTAGGTACGGAAAATAATGAAACTGTGTTTTCGAGTTATTGGATAATAGCAATTTATGAACGTTACAATACAAAACGTACCGTACCATCCGGCTATGGAATGAGCTCCCCTCCACGGTGTTTCCCGAGCGCTATGACATGTCCTTCTTCAAACGAGGCTTGTGGAGAGTATTAAGCGGTAGGCAGCGGCTTGGCTCTGCCCCTGGCATTGCTGAAGTCTATGGGCGACGGTAACCATTCACCATCAGGTGGGCCGTATGCCCGTATGCCTACAAAGGCAATAAAAAAAAAAAAAAAAAAAAAGGACATGATGCTATACATTTATATTTTATTGTATGCGACATTTCGAATACTTTTCTGTTTTAATGGTCACGGACTACTAAGGTGTTATTTGTCGAAATTTGAATAATCTACTGACTACCGTCAATTTTTCTGTAATTTATATTTTGAACATTTACGATATTTTCCACGCTTCAGAAATAACAGAGTGAGTAAACCGTAGGTATCTATTGTAAGGTATTATTATGAGAAATGCGGGTACTGAGAAATTAGAAGAATAAAATATTTGAAATTCTAATTCTTTTCTCTTTCAT
This sequence comes from Bombyx mori, assembly GCF_030269925.1. Lineage (NCBI taxonomy): Eukaryota > Metazoa > Arthropoda > Insecta > Lepidoptera > Bombycidae > Bombyx > Bombyx mori. Next base: position 6,675,078 of record NC_085116.1, on the reverse strand, counting down.
GTCTTTTAGTAAACGAATCTAACAGCTGCAGTTCGGAAAGAAAAAAACGCATGTATAGTCTAAATTGAGGTGTCGTATTCTTTCATAGATACACGTGTATGCGACTTCTTTGATTTAAGTAGAACCTGAATTCAAATTTTATGATAGCTACACAATATATGTAGATTTGTGACGTTTAAATAACAATAGAGACCACTTGCTTTTATCAATTGAAATTAGATTCCGATGAAGTTTCTTTGTAATTATTGTTCGCATAAAAAATACATCGGGAACCCTATTTAAATATCAATACAATTTAAAAAAAAAAATCGATATCAAAAGCAATCTTCCGATCTGCTTTTTAATGAAACCGCTGCTATGTCAGTTCGTGTGTTATTTCTGAGATCTTTGTTTAGTCTGTGAATTTTGAATTTTAGTGTAGATTTTAAGACAAAGGAGATTCTACTTGCGGACTGTTGGGAGTTCACATATCCCACATCAGTAGAGCACGTATCTACCACAGCACGTGTTATAAGAAAAAATGAAATTCACAATCTTCTAAAACAAAGAAGTCCGCTGCTTGTAAGAATTCTTTTTCACAAGATTCATTACGTATTCTGTCCAACTGAAACGGCCTTCTTAACTACTTAACAATTCAGAAACTTTTAGTGCATAAAAACAACACCGAAGGCCAAGTCTTATCTGTGTTCATATTTTTATAACGACTTAAATTTTGCGGAACTTCCTGTACCGCCATTGTTCGTTTTAGTGGATCGTAATTAATGTTGCTATTAATTATGGGGCTGCTACAGCTTAGTTCGCTTTTCATCTATTCGTACAATCAGTAAAGTGAGGAAGAATTTTTTTGCAAATATAATGGGAATTAGATTTTAACCTGAATAAAGATAACAAGCGTATAAAAAGAATACCGTTGCCCATTACGTGTGTCACGAAACATATCTTCACGTTGGTGTCATAAAAGCAACTTAAAGCTCCATTGGAGAACGAGTGGCAGTGTACTCTGAGTGTACTTACTAGCTTACTGCGATCGTAAACTAGCAATTACTGTGGATAGGGCATATTGTACACTGTTTGTACTACCGGCGTATCTGTTTCCTGCTGCAACGCATGGTTTCTGTTTGAAAGGTAGGACAGTCATTACATACGCATTAGATTACAAAACCACGTCTCAAGGTGAGTGGTGGAGTCTATGTTATACTTATTCTTATATAATTAGGTAGCCACGGATTCCAGGTGGGCCATAAGCTTGTCTTCCAATTACCACTAAAAATTTGTGAAAAATGCGTGTACCTAACACGTATTAAAAAGTGTGATTGGAATACGGCTGTCACACAGGTCATGATTTTCAAACAAAAAAACCCGCTTTTTATGATCCACCTCACATATCATCACACATTCCGATAGAGGCACCCGTCACGTGCGGACGTGCTCATCGACCACTCGTTCGCCCGGTCTTTGTTCGCCCGGCTTTTGTTAGCCCGGCCATTGTTCGCGCGGCCTGTGATCGTGATACATCTGCCGACCAAGTGTTTTTCCTGGAAGCTTTTATTTGTTTCGTTTTAGTTATTTTTGTGTTCGTGGTACATTTGCCGACAAAGTGGTTTCCTGCAAGTATTTATTTGTTTTGTTTCTTTTTGTTATTTCTGATTTGTTTTGCTTTTTCTTTGTCCTGTAGCAATCGCGCCGCATTGCCACCTGTGTTCAATAGAACCGCTCAGGTCCGAGAAGTTGGGGCCTCGCCGCAAGGCGAGTGTTTTCAAAACCCGGGGCCGCCCCACCTGGGTACTCAGCGATCATGGACGCTGTATTCGCGGAATTCCTCCGACTTCACCACCCACAGCTCGCCTCAGAGTTTCTGGCCTTCAAGGCCAATCACACTGCGAGCCCTCTCGAGGACTCCGCCGCGCTCGCTGCTCCTGCGTCGCCTGTACCTGCGTGCAGAGCTTCTGCATTGAGCACCGCAGCCTCTGTCGTGCCTGCCGCTCCCGTGTCGCCTATACTGGCGAGAAAAGCTGCTGCGTCGTCCGCCGTGACCATCGTTTCAGCTGAGCGATCATCCGCGGCCTCCGTCGCGCCCTCTAAAACACCTACACTTGCTCGTAGGTCGCCTGCACCCGCCTCCTCGTGCTCCGACTCTGACTCGGACATGGAGGTTGACCTCGCCCCCGCCTCATCGACGGATGGATTCACCCTGGTACAGAAGGGTAAGAAGCGTGCCGCGGAGTCCCGAGCTCCCGCGGCCGCTAAAATTAGCAAAGCCGCGAACGCGTCGCGCCCCCGCCCTCAGACTCCCGTTGCGCCCCCAGCCCGTGCCACTCCGTCGCCGCGTCCGGTGGCACAAAATAAAACCCAGACCCCTCCCCCGGTTATCCTTCAGGAGAAGGCAGCTTGGGATCGAGTTTGCCTGGCCCTTAAGGCCAAAAATATAAATTTCACGAATGCCCGTAACCTCGCGAACGGCATTCAAATTAAGGTTCAAACACCCGACGACCATAGGGCCCTCTCTTCTTACCTCCGTAAGGAACGTATAAGTTTCCATACTTATACGCTCCAGGAGGAGCGCGAACTCCGCGTTGTAATACGCGGAATCCCTAAAGAGTTAGATGTAGAGCTCGTCAAGGCCGATCTGTTAGAACAGGGCTTTCCAGTGAATTCTGTGCACCGTATGCACACCGGTCGCGGTAGGGAGCCATATAATATGGTTCTAGTCACCCTCCAGCCTACCCCCGAGGGTAAGAAAATCTTCAACACACAGGCCGTCTGTAGGCTCTCCGGTATCGCCGTCGAAGCCCCCCATAAAAAAGGCACTCCTAGCCAGTGCCATAACTGTCAACTGTACGGGCACTCTTCCCGTAACTGTCACGCGCGCCCCCGATGTGTTAAGTGTTTGGGCGATCACGCCACGGCCCTCTGCGCTCGCGACCAAAAAACCGCGACGGAACCGCCTAGCTGCGTCCTGTGTCAAACACAGGGTCACCCCGCAAATTACCGCGGATGCCCCCGAGCCCCGAAAATAAATCGCCGCGTCGCCCGCCAAAACCGCCTCCGAGCTTCCGGCCTAGACATCAAAGCCTCGGCACCCTCTGTGTCGCAGGCTAAGCCAGCGTTCGTTCCGGCGCCGGTGCCCAGTGTCTCGGCCTGGGCGAAACCGCTGCCGTATATGAACACGGCTACAATTCCCTCCTCCGCGATTCGTCCCGCCCCCGCGACTCGTCCCGTCCCCGCGACTCGTCCCGCCCCCGCGACTCGTCCCTCTCCCGCGACTTGCCCTCCGACCGCGTCCGACAATCTCGCTTTAGCGATCGACTTCTTTCAGTCGATCAACTTTGAGCGCGTTAACGCTTTGGGCGACGCCATTCGCGCTGCCTCCACTGCACAACACTTTATCGCCGTTGTGCAAGAATACGCTGACGTATACGCGTCATTAAATACGTACGTCCTCCCCTCACTCCGCCGGTAATCAATGGCGTATATAAGTAGAGTAAAGCCCCTATCCGTAACGATAGGATTTTTTAACGCTTACGGTCTCGCAAATCAACGTGATCAGGTTTCTGACTTTTTGCGTGACCATCAAATTGATATATTTTTAGTGCAGGAGACCCTACTTAAGCCCGCGCGCCGTGACCCTAAAATCGCGAACTATAATATGGTCAGGAACGACAGGCTCTCTACTCGTGGTGGTGGTACCGTCATTTACTATAGAAGAGCCCTGCATTGCGTCCCGCTCGATCCTCCCGCGCTCGCTAATATCGAAGCATCAGTGTGCCGAATCTCACTGACGGGACACGCGCCGATCGTTATCGCATCCGTTTATCTTCCACCGGATAAGATCGTTCTAAGCAGTGATATCGAGGCGCTGCTCGGCATGGGGAGCTCTGTCATTCTGGCGGGCGACCTAAATTGTAAACACATCAGGTGGAACTCACACACCACAACCCCGAATGGCAGGCGGCTTGACGCGTTAGTCGATGATCTCGCCTTCGATATCGTCGCTCCGCTAACCCCGACTCACTACCCGCTAAATATCGCACATCGCCCGGATATACTCGACATAGCGTTATTAAAAAACGTAACTCTGAGCTTACACTCGATCGAAGTAGTTTCAGAGTTAGATTCAGACCACCGTCCCGTCGTTATGAAGCTCGGTCGCGCTCCCGACTCCGTTCCCGTCACGAGGACTGTGGTGGATTGGCACACGCTGGGCATCAGCCTGGCTGAATCTGATCCACCATCGCTCCCGTTTAACTCGGACTCTACCCCGTCTCCTCAGGATACCGCTGAAGCCATAGACATCTTAACGTCACACATCACCTCGACATTAGATAGGTCATCGAAACAAGTTGTAGCGGAGGACTTCCTTCACCGCTTCAAATTGTCCGACGATATTAGGGAGCTCCTAAGAGCCAAGAACGCCTCAATACGCGCCTACGACAGGTATCCTACCGCGGAAAATCGCACTCGAATGCGTGCCCTACAACGCGACGTAAAGTCTCGCATCGCCGAAGTCCGAGATGCCAGATGGTCTGATTTCTTAGAAGGACTCGCGCCCTCCCAAAGGTCTTACTACCGCTTAGCTCGTACTCTCAAATCGGATACGGTAGTAACTATGCCCCCCCTCGTAGGCCCCTCAGGCCGACTCGCGGCGTTCGATGATGACGAAAAAGCAGAGCTGCTGGCCGATACATTGCAAACCCAGTGCACGCCCAGCACTCAATCCGTGGACCCTGTTCATGTAGAATTAGTAGACAGTGAGGTAGAACGCAGAGTCTCCTTGCCACCCTCGGATGCGTTACCACCCGTCACCCCGATGGAAGTTAAAGACTTGATCAAAGACCTACGTCCTCGCAAGGCTCCCGGTTCCGACGGTATATCCAACCGCGTTATTAAACTTCTACCCGTCCAACTCATCGTGATGTTGGCATCTATTTTCAATGCCGCTATGGCAAACTGTATCTTTCCCGCGGTGTGGAAAGAAGCAGACGTTATCGGCATACATAAACCCGGTAAACCAAAAAATCATCCGACGAGCTACCGCCCGATTAGCCTCCTCATGTCTCTAGGCAAACTGTATGAGCGTCTGCTCTACAAACGCCTCAGAGACTTCGTCTCATCCAAGGGCATTCTCATCGATGAACAATTCGGATTCCGTACAAATCACTCATGCGTTCAACAGGTGCACCGCCTCACGGAGCACATTCTTGTGGGGCTTAATCGACCAAAACCGTTATACACGGGAGCTCTCTTCTTCGACGTCGCAAAAGCGTTCGACAAAGTCTGGCACAACGGTTTGATTTTCAAACTATTCAACATGGGCGTGCCGGATAGTCTCGTGCTCATCATACGGGACTTCTTGTCGAACCGCTCTTTTCGATATCGAGTCGAGGGAACCCGCTCCTCCCCACGATCTCTCACAGCTGGAGTCCCGCAAGGCTCTGTCCTCTCACCCCTCCTATTTAGCTTATTCGTTAACGATATTCCCCGGTCGCCGCCGACCCATTTAGCTTTATTCGCCGACGACACGACTGTTTACTATTCCAGTAGAAACAAGTCCCTAATCGCGAAGAAGCTTCAGAGCGCAGCCCTAGCCCTAGGACAGTGGTTCCGAAAATGGCGCATAGACATCAACCCAGCGAAAAGTACTGCGGTGCTATTTCAGAGGGGAAGCTCCACACGGATTTCCTCCCGGATTAGGAGGAGGAATCTCACACCCCCGATTACTCTCTTTAGACAACCCATACTCTGGGCCAGGAAGGTCAAGTACCTGGGCGTTACCCTGGATGCATCGATGACATTCCGCCCGCATATAAAATCAGTCCGTGACCGTGCCGCGTTTATTCTCGGTAGACTCTACCCCATGATCTGTAAGCGGAGTAAAATGTCCCTTCGGAACAAGGTGACACTTTACAAAACTTGCATTAGGCCCGTCATGACTTACGCGAGTGTGGTGTTCGCTCACGCGGCCCGCACACACATAGACACCCTCCAATCTTTACAATCCCGCTTTTGCAGGTTAGCCGTCGGAGCTCCGTGGTTCGTGAGGAACGTTGACCTACACGACGACCTGGGCCTCGAATCTATCCAGAAATACATGAAGTCAGTGTCGGAACGGTACTTCGATAAGGCTATGCGTCATGATAATCGCCTTATCGTAGCCGCCGCTGACTACGCCCCGAATCCTGATCACGCAGGAGCCAGTCACCGTCGACGCCCTAGACACGTCCTTACGGATCCATCAGATCCAATAACCTTTGCATTAGACGCCTTCAGCTCTAACACTAGGAGCAGGCTTAGGGACCTCGGTAACCGTACTCGTCGAACTCGACAAAGAGTTCGCCGTGCAACCTAACCCATGAATCAGCTCGCTGAGTTTCTCGCCGGATCTTCTCAGCGGGTCGCGATTCCGATCCGGTAGTAGATTCATTCGCGAAGCAGCTACTCTTGAGCTGTTAGGTCTCCTTCGGAGGCGCTCGGGTAGCTGTTAGCAAATCCCACCTCTCCTGGCTGAGCCTTTGCTCGCCCACGTGTCCTGGTGAAACTGGAAAGGCCTCCGGGCCACCAGTAATCTTTCAATCATAAAAAAAAAAAAAAAAAAAAACATATCATCACATTGAAAATTGCGATTCTATAACACTAAATAATAAAGTAAGCATATAATTAAGTAATTACTATAGTAATATAGTAGTTATTATTTATTTACTTTATTACGAGGTGTATTTCTGTTTTCAAAATTTCAAAAATTCCAAGTCTTTTCACTTCTGCACCTTTTCAATGTTGTACTAAATTACTAAATGATATTATTACTAATATTAAGTTTCCTATTCATTCCGGTAAAATTATAATATAATGTGTAAGGCTTTGAATTACGTTATCAACCAGGTAAACTAAGTTTCACATAAAAAAATGCTAAGAATTTGCTCACAACATAATCAAATGAATAAATTGATTTAAAAAACAGTATTTTTTTTAACCTTACTTATAAACCTATAATAAGGTGCAAGAGTTTCAGATGTCAAGTAAATAAACCAATTTTACCAATGACTCGATGAAACTCTACCATCATATTCAGGGTTCTATCAGATCGCTTTTTTTAATAATACATAGTACTATTGAAACGAAGACATTTCAAATCTAAAACCTCGTAGGAGTTTAGCGCAAATTGAATGTTCTTTGCAGATTGAATTCAGTATTTCCACTAGATCACCTCACAAAGGGTTAGGTGCAAGTGATGAGGTGTAAATAATTGTAGAGCTCGAAGGACTAACCATAGTCTGGGACCGAAGCAAACAAGCGCTATAATTGCATCTCTAGCTGTATAAATATTGTAATAGTATAAATATTTGTAGACGAGAGCTGCCCCGCGCTTTTGGGGCGGGTTGCATTTATATTTTTGGAGTTTGGTACGAAAATTGGTTTACTAACTGGTTATTGATTATCGAAACAAGACTTCGTATCACGTACTTTTGTTACTTTGACCATTATAAATTATATGACAAAGTTGTAAATTTCTAACTATTAAAAATACACAAACACATGGCAATAAGCCCTGAAAATGTCTAGTTGTCCTATTATAATACCTACACATAGATGAAAAAAAAACATTGATTTTTTTAATTGATTTATTATTTTATTATATCGAGTAGTGAAAGGATATTCTTAAAGCGACATTTTTACAACTTTACAGAAGAGCCAGTTAAAGTTAAAATTTTGGATAAAATATCATAACAAATAAACTTCTTCAGCTATTTGAATGGACTAAACTTAACTGAAGTTCAATTAAAAACATCGAACTGGTGTTGCTAATACCAAATATGCACCTTTCATTGCAAACTTAAATAACGCATATTAAGCGTAATGTCGCCTAAACCCAATAAATAGCCTTTCATCTTTCGATATGCATATTATCTTATTTAAAAGAAAGAAAAAGAAGAAAAAAATACAACAAAAAGATCCCGTCCCAGTATAACGATGGGTGCTCGTAAACGAAAAAGTTGGTTTCCGTAAGGAGCGGGGACGTTGACATGAATCAATCAAATAGGCAAATAAGCAAATTTGGAATTACTACTCGTAGTACAAAAACTTAAAGAAATTAATGAGCTTAGCGGTCGTCATACAGAAAGAAGCTCCGTTATCTGTGATCATGATCAAAGTAAATTCAGCAATTTATAAAGGTAAGTCATATTTTAATTGAAAGATATTCATATTTGTATTGTACACTTCAATATTTTCCAAATCATAGATATGATAAAATTATGAACAATTTCATAAAACTATGTTAGATGTACTATCGTATAAACATATATTTTGAAGTAGTCGCTCTATTAAGCAATAGCACTTTTGTTGCAGTATTCATATTGTTTGTTCATTTGAAAATCTCACAGAATCGTGTATTTGAATCAATTGTGTTTAAATTTAATCGAATTGAAACATTTTGCAATAGAATTACCTATCTGAAGATAATTTCACTTAATAATAAAAGAACAGACTCTGACAATAAAATATTCATAAATTACCATGACAGCTAGCTAGTACAAAGGTAAGCGTCGAAAGCACTTCGCATAAAAATTAAGTAGCTGGGTGGAACTTTTTCAGAGCGGAATTGTTTGAAAATCCCATCTGAATACACGTTCGTAACAAATGAGTTACTGGTGCGTATTTGCCCTGGGAGCAGAGGCTAAAAGTAATTTTTCCTAAGTTACGTGGCCCCTATTTATTTAGAGGCCCAGGTGAGTTCCTGTGCCCTACGTAGGATATTTTTTATGTGGTCCAATATCAATCGGTCACAGGATAGACCCGACAGCCCCCCTTGAGGAATGGAGATTACAAGCAGCTGTGATTGATGCTGGAGGCAAGTCGAAGCGAAACGGTTTTCGGGTCAGCGGCGATTTATGTACACTGAAATACTGGTTCTGAAGGCTCGTTAGGGAAAATTTTGATGTTAAGCGCAAAAGACTTCAACATTTCGACAATGAGTAAATTTACTAAATAATTGAGAATTTTTAACATTATTTATCAAATTCTGAAAGTCCAAAATCCGAAGAAATCTTACAGCTCATCATCTGCTATTGTGTAAGTTTTTTAAAGGTCTATGTTTTTTAAATTCAATTTTAAAGGCGAAAGTTTCTGAGGTTGAATGCAAATTCTTTCTTTCAAGGTATTTCACGCAAAAACTAACGGACGGGCTTAAATGCAACTTCACAATACATTAGCTCATGAATTAAAATATCTCTTATATAATATTTAGTAAGATTAACATAGAGTACAAAATAGCGCGCGAGAATATCAGGATATTGATATTTTTCACATAAAAAACTATAGTCACGGTAATCACGTAATCCATTTTGACTAGTTACCAAATTAAATTTAATATTAACAGGATTGAGAGAATTGAAAAAAAGTTACATCGCCACATGTCGTACCGTTTTAGGCCACCCAATAATGTTGAATCTTATGTTGATAGGGCTAAATATTTTAAAATGCAAACATTGAGTGATCGCCGCGATATGTTAGGCTTGTGTTTTTTACATCAAGTTATGAGCGGTGCTGTCGACTCCCAATCCATCCTCAATAAATTCTCTTTGAAGGTGCCATCCAGGTTACCTCGTCGCCCCGTTTCTTTCATCGCTCTTTTCAGCACCCGCTTTAGCAGAACCAATCTAGGCAAGCACTCACCTGCTCCTCGTCTAACTAACCTTTATAATAATCTAGTCAGAAAAGCTGAAAACCTTGACATATTTGGCGATTCCCTTCCAATATTCAGGAACAAAATTATAAAAAGTTGTTGTTGAACCTCAGCCTCAGCCTTGGTCTGAGTACTCGGGTATTACTGTCCTTGTTGTCTTTCTTTTGTTTTTAATTTTTTATTATTATTAATAGTATTGTTAAATCTCTAGTCATATATTAATGTAATGCATGCTGTGATTGCCTCTAATTAGAGTTGCAGTTATCAATTGCTCTATACATGTCAATGTTATTTTATGTCTTACTGTAAACCCTATCGGTAATCCTTAAATAAATAAATAAATAATAAATAAATATTTTTAACGCTTTTTACACCAATCAAAACCTATGGTGACACACATTTGTTGCTGATCGTAGTATTGTAATTAAGAGCCTTATGAGGACCATGTTATTTTTATTTTAGACATCAGTAACTACTTATCAATAGCAGCACCATTATTTTAAGGATAGTTTGTCGCTTATTTTATCCCTGAAAGACATCACAAGCACTCCGCGATCTATAAAACTCTGAAAATTTTGAACCGTCTGGCACTTTATACATTAGATTTATTTTTTCAAATTAGTAAGTAAATATATCAAATAAAAATAGCAGTCGCGTAAAACAACTTCTGCTAATACTCCGCTAGTGCAGAGACAAGACGACTATAAATGGAAAACCAGAATTCTCGCTTAGCAAACACAGCGAGACATCTCATTACCAAGGCTGAAGTTAAGGCTGATAAATTTCAGGGTCTTTGAATAAAACGGAAGAGGAATATAAGAATAGAAATCAATTTCCGTGTACACATTTAAATATTTTATGTTAGAATTTCTAATTCTATGTTTTTATAATGCTATCTTATTCCAAAATAACATTTTTGGCACATTTCCTGCCAATTGTATGTATTCTGGTAATAAAACAACCCCAAAAAATACTACGGGCACTCTACATATACGAGTATGTACACAAGAAGTAAAAGGAAAGCTATCGTATAATGAAAGACAAACAGTTGATTCATTTCTTTATTTATAGAAGACGTAAGATTTAGATGATTTAACTAGAGGACTTTAGAAGATATTTACAAGATATTGAAGTAACAATTGAAAGTGACGCAATAATGAATAATTTGTAAATCTGCTATAAATTGTACATTATCTTTTCAAACATAAAATACATTTTTCTTAGTAATCATCAGTTCAACAGTACGATATATTTTATATATGAATTAAACGTATCTGCCACGGCGAAGGTTTACGGCACAATAATCCATATATTATTTACGATAATTCAATGTCATTTTGAATAATCAATTAATTAATACATTGTAAACATATTATTAATTTTACTTTACTTGCTTAAAAAACAACAGTTTTATGAATATATTTCTATCAATTTGATGTATTTTAAAACTTCATAAAAACACATATTTATTTGCCAATAACATGCTTTATAACTATTATAGCTCTATGGAAAATTATATTTTTTCTTTAAATATGTAAAATTTTTACCATTTTATAGTACATTTCCATTTTGTTTCTTCTTTATTTTTCTTTGTAAATAACTTGCTCGTTTTGTTAGAAGTTTGGATAGCATTAGACTGTCAGCCGGATTTGTATAAACTCGAAGACCACGCAGATTCACGGTCATAAACTCCTACCTTGTTTCAAATGATTAAACCAATTTTATATGACATAATTAAATACAAATTTGGAATTCTCCCAATTAAATTTACATAGTGATAGGTTGTAAAAGCTCTAGGAAGCTGTGCAGTGTAATTAATTTCGATGGTACAATATAAGGCGGGTGATTCTCATCGCAACAGCCCTTCAAGTATTGTGACGTTTTAGCAAGATATTCCCTAAGGGGTGATTTTAATGTGAAATTCAAGAAACAATAACACCGGAGAACAAAGTAATACGTCAACCATAACAGATATTGAATTTGATTGACTCTATTTGGGTTGGTTACAAAGCCTTTTATCTCAGGCCGGCTTGTTACCAAAATTCAACGCTAAAGCTTATTTTCTAATCTGATTATTCCACAATATTTACACTTAATCACTCCAGTAACGTCTATTCGAAACTATGTTTTGCTAAATGTGTCGGTGGTGCTGCATATACACGCAATACAAAGCGTTGTCATCGACTATTCCCTTACAAGGCTGTTTCCATACATATTTATTTAAAAAATGGAAATCCGCACCAGGTGTATACATATTTTATTGAGATTTGCACACGAATGTCTGCTTTATACAGACGAAGTGTTGCTGCGAAAGGATTGGTGTTTGCTTTAAATTATTCAACATTATTCAAATTAAGTGAGTCGGTGCAATTCAAACATAGATAACATTTGTAAATTGTTTATCTGGATTCGGTGTATAATAATTTCTTTTTTGTTGCCCTTGTAGGCAGACGAGCATGCGGCCCACCTGATGGTGAGTGGTTACCGTCGCCCATGGACTTCTGCAATGCCAGTGGCAGAGCCAAGCCGCTGCTTACCGTGAAGTACTCTCCACAAGCTTCGTTTGAAGAAGGACATGTTATAGCGCTCGTGAAAAAACACCGTGGGGAAGCTCATTCCACAGTCGGACGATACCTGGCAAACAAGATCTCTAGAATTGCATTGTGGATGAACGCAGTGGTTCCAAGCAGTATGGATGATCTCACTGCGGTGGCGGGCGCGATGTTAAAAACGAGATGTTGGAATCATCTCAAACAATTCTATTCTGATAAATTTTAATATAACATTTTTTATCAATTTTATGAAAGTCTAAACGGGCTATATTTTGCTTCGTTCCACAAAAATCTCTAAACGATCGCATCTCCATTTTACTCACCGCGCTCATCCGCAGTGAAGATTTTTCGTTTCCAGAGATTTCTTTTTTCCAAGCCTGATATTTCCTAAGAGCTATGAAGTCTCCTTTTTCTTGATTTTCACGAGTATCAATGACAATTTTTGATCAGGTGGGCCGTATACTCGACTGTCTTCTAAGGAATAAAAAAAAAGCTGAACTCGTTGCGTCTTGCCGTGACGGAGAGCCACCATTGTTGCTGTGACGAAAACGCTACGGAACATACGAAATATCTAGCTAGCTACTTTGAGAGAGACAGCGTCGTGTCTTTGTCGCGCTAATGGGACGGAGTCCCACAGATACAGCCCACTGAGTTTCTCGCCGGATCTTCTCAGTGGGTCGCGTTTCCGATCCGGTGGTAGATTCTGCGAAGCACTGCTCTTGCTAGGGCCAGTGTTAGCACCACTTCGGTTTGAGCCCCGTGAGCTCACCTCCACGTTAGAGCAAAGCTGATATAGCCTCTCAAGGCTATCAGCATAGGTAGGAAAAAGAAAGGGACGGAGTCGTCGCTGTCGACAGTAGAGGTTACGATGTACGAGTTCTGGAAGGCAATGCTTGGCTTCTGTGAGGCCATCATCATACTAGAGTTGGCGGAACGTGAGTGAACGGTCGGTTAGTTCTTTTGTCGTCTATTTTATGTACATAAGAGGACGGTCAATTCGTTCCTTGTCGTCTGGTTCGTGTACGTCTTGTGGGAAGTCAAAAAAAGTATTGCCTGCCAATAGTCACATACGCTCTCGTTCCATTTCTCTCTTGATTTTTTTTAATTTTTGAATTATTTTCAAGTGTCTGTTTTAGTCTGTGTGTAGTAGGTCTTATATCCTGTCAAAGATTGCACGCCACGACATTGAGAGAGTGAACGAGAACTTCTCTCTCCGCAATGATCCGCGGCGGTCGTCCCGGGGTCGGAGGAAGGATTATGCCTTTAATCGGTGCGAAATTATGTTCATTGTACCATCAAACGGTCAAACTCTGAATTTCAGCTATTCTAAAAGACAAGATAATTCATTCTCCCTCGCCGTGAACTGATTCAAAAATATAGTTAAACCTAATAAGTGTTGTAGAAATTGAAAACATCACGAATCCACTTTGTACACAAAAAAAATTAAACTAATAAATTTATCTCACTAATAAAAGTTTCAACTACACTTTACGAAAGTGCACAACATTTAACAGTGATTAAATTATCCACAGACTAATTCAATACTTAAATCAAAGATTCTTGTTATCTAAATATTATTTAAATTTATAAAATATTAGTGTAGTAACTATTTAATATTTATTATAATATTGATATGCTTGATATTCTTGTGAGACGTGATGTGTTGAAAATTGTATTTTCTCTAAGCTATAATGAAGTGTGTACAAATAAAATAACGGTAATTTTTGGGTTGACACTAATTAAGGAATATGGAAAAATTATCATATAATAATATAATTAAATTTTAATTGAGAATAGAAGATATTTTCACTTATAATATGTATTATGTTAAGTCTGTCAAATCCCTGTGTCTGGTAAATACTAGATTTTCAACACATCCCGTTCAATGGTGAATCAAGATCGTTCTTTATATTACTTAATAATGTGTACTTATTGCATATTTTCTGACAATGTCAAAAGTGTCCGCAAATGATGCGATATTATTATTATAATATAAAAACATATAAATATTCGTTGACTCTGAACAAATTTAACACCGAAGCAAATACTACTTAAATAAACTAAGTCTCCTAACTGCCCAACATCGATGTTGCTTTGCTAAAGGGCTCGCCGTCTCCCGTAATAGCTATGGACATTTAAGCTATAAAGATATTACTTAGACTTATTCAACTAACTCTTTTCAGTCTTTATTGTTACACTTATAAAGAATACTCTCAACCCGCGTAGAATTGCTTCACACCAGTTCTTATTAATAACGGCGTTGACACATTCAATCGGCACGTACTACCAAAAAAACTAACACGTATTAGTCGAAGACCAGTAACCAAGAGAAGACTATGAACTAATAAAACATTGATATAGATAAAAATAAGAATCCGCAATTTAGACGCTACGAGAAGATTATAATAACATTTATTAATCTACTAATTTGTATTAATTTCGAAGAATAGGACTTTCTCTTTAGCGACAAAACGAAATATTTATTTTTATATGTAAAACAACTACAATAACACACGACCAATCACAACATCTAAATAGAGGAAAGCTTGAAATCTATTTTACAACACGCATTCTTAGTACTTACTTATATTCAATTTCTGTACTAAAAAAAAAATCACAAATCGTATGAAAAATCACGACTGTGCCGTAATTCTGTATACTTAATAAAATCCTTAATTACATTTACAAAAATATATTGCTCAAGATACCAATGGGTCGGTTTTTTTTTTTGTTTTTAAATCAGCGCTTAACAAATTGGCGTTCGTTATACAATTCTGATCTTTTCATGCATAAACTAGCTCGTAAATACATTCATCATGCGAAATGGCACCCACCACACTGATTAATTATTTAGGTGAAAATAGTTTTCCTATTCTTGGCAATCGGAAGGTAGTTGAGAACAACGCCTTTTCAGACATTATGTTTAAGATTGTTTTTTCAATTCTTCCTTTTACATCCTTAGTTGAATTTAGGTATTGAACGCGGATATAGAAAAAAAAACACGTTACCCGTGTCTTTATGTACGAATTTTGTTTGTTTTTCCATGAACTTTATCTTGATATTATTTATATTAAGAATTGCGGTTCAGTGCCATTCATTACATTGTTCCCTTTCCTAGTGCAAACTTCTATTTTAAACGTTTTTAATAATTCTAAAAGTGGTTCTCATAAAATTTGTATAGCCAACTGAATCGTTAATAATTCATAATATTATAAATATATTTTTGCTAGTAAATAAATAATATTTTATGAAAATTACAAGATCAATAAATTTTTTGTTCCTGGGTGACTTAAACTATGTTTAAATGTATATACGTAAAGATTAAAAAAATTTACATTCTAATGATATGTATTATTTACTTTAAGAAATATTTAATAATTTACTTTTGATATGTATCTGATCACAACATTCATTATATTTAATTCTTTATTAACAAGGCGTCTGAAATCCAATTACTTTATAATTCAACCCTAAAATTTTATTGCTTGGTATTTATTTGCCTAAATCTCTAAATTTTTTTAAGTGAAGATAAATTTTTGTAAAACATTTTTTTTTTTTATTGCTACGGTGTATACTTATATAATTTCATTAGTAAATCATATATAGAAATTATGGTGTTTTTGGATATAATAATATGGTTTATTTTTTTTATTTTTTTTCTGTTATCCAAGCAACCTTTTAATCTTCAGGCCAGCCAAGATCCTCTCCGACGAGATCGTAGAATTTCTGGTTGTGCTGTATAAAGAACTTCCTCAGTTTAGTCACAACGGTGGGATCGACTCTCGGGTGCTTACGACCTTTTGTCTCGCGCAAACATTTGTCTGTCGTGTCGTTGCGGAGGCAATAGAACCCTTTTGTTTCATTGAAGTAGAAATTTTTCCTTCCTGTTTTCAGAGTTCGTATATTATTTATTGTATTGTTACACGAATTTATGATGTAAACTTTTAATTAAAATCAATAGGATCGTACTATGAAAATTTACATTTCTCATTTAAACTAAATCGAAAAGTATAGTTACCAGGGCTAAGAATAAAAAAAAAAAAACGATTAATGTTCAAATAAAATTGCGATTAAATTTTTAGAAATCCAAATACATACCTATTTTATGTTCGAGTCCAAGGAACTTCTCGATCCGACGCAACTGTGGCACTGGGTCTTCAATAAGCTGGTCGCCGTTGACAACCAGGATTTGTTCTCGTGGAAACACCTCCAGCCAACGATGCAGATGAGCGTGATATAGAGATATCGCTATCGGCCTATTTGAACATAAAACACAGATTAAATGGCTCCAGAGACTAAGCCCCGCGTAAATAGAGAGTGAGACTGTTATTTGGATAGTTTTTTTATTGTTGTTGCAGACGATCTTAATGTTTTCGTAATGTTGAATTCTTACTGTCGCTCATAGACGTCAAGAATGCCATGTACGCAGTCTAGACGCTGCCTATCGCAAAGTAACTCTAAAATGATACATTGAATCCGATATAAAAATGTCTAAAAATATAGTCACATTGTCAACATTAACGTTGTGATATCTATGATTCCTCTAGCCACTCTAGCACTAAGGGGCCGTAAATACACCTGTCTATAGATAATTAAAAAAGAAAAATATGTTTTATTGTAGAACTAGCTGACCCGGCAGACTTCGTAGTGCCTCAATCGATAAATAAAAGACCTAAACTTTTGTATAAAATAAACTTAAAACAAACAAAAGGAATCCGTCCGACGAGGGACACATCAAAGGAAAAACAAAATTGTTATTTTTATTTGATTCCGAGCATTTTCATATTTATCTACCTTTTAAACCTTCTCTGGACTTCCACAAATAATTCAAGATCAAAATTAGCCAAATCGGTCCAGCCGTTCTCGAGTTTTAGCGAGACTAACGAACAGCAATTAATTTTTTATATACCTAGTCAGGTCATAAATTCTGTCACATGTTTAATGTAAAATAATTGAAACAAGTTTATTCATTATGTAACCATTCATATACCAAAATGAACTTAACAAAACATAGATTCTTATGACACTAAAGTTTATTCAAAATGACCTCCGTGATTTTGAATACAGGCCTACAATCTGCGCGGCCAGTCGTCTATCGCAGCACGAACGAGGTCCATGTCAATATCGGCGGCTGCCTTAATCAAGGATGTCTTGAGTGACTCCAAATTGGGATGAGGCTTTGAGCACGCCTTTTCCTCCAAGTATTGCCATATCTTGTAATCTAACGGATTCAAATCTGGACTGGAGGAGGGCCAGTCTTCGTGCCGGATGAAGTCGATTTCACGCGCCGCCAGCCAGTCTTGTGTGCTCTTCGCTCTATGAGCTGGCGCGGAATCTTTTTGGAATATCCAGTGCCTGTTATTGAACATGGTATGAGAAACAGGTTCCACAAGGTTCGTCAGGACTGTATTTTGATACACAACTGCATTCGTTTTTACACCTTTCTCACAAAAATGTACCTCTGTTAAGCCCCAATAAGAAACTCCCAACCATACCATGAGCGAGGATGGAAAATGACCTCGTTGGACACGCGGAATACGGTTGCTCGCTTCTTCACTACTGTGTGCGTACACCTTATCATTTTGTTTGTTGTAGCTCTCTTCTACGGTAAAAATTTTTTCATTCGAAAAAAGAATTTCCCGATATTTTTTTCCCGCGTACCGCTTCAACAAAGCGCGGCATCTCTTCAGTCTCAGGTCCATTAGACGAGCATTCAAACGATGTCCTGTTTTTCTTCGATATGCCCGAAGCCCTAAGTCTTCATTTAACACCCTTTTCACCGTGGTTCTGCTTAACCCCATCTGCAGGGCCAACAGTTTCTGCTTACGTTTGGGATTTCTTTGAATTCGACCCTTCACAGCTTTTATCACTGCTGGAGTCCTAACAGACTGAGGGCGACCACTTCTTGACCTGTCATCTACACTAGAGTCTTCATTGTATCGTTTGATGGTACGATAAACGAATCTTTTGGTTATATTCAAATTTTTCAATATATTAAAAATTTGAATTGGCGCGTAACCGCAACGATGCAACGCAATAACTGCAACACGGTCTTCTTTAAGCGTCCACTCCATATTTGTGTAATGAGTAAAATTCTAAAAGTATACATTTTTATTTTCATGAACAATTTGAAATTTGAATTCAATAAACTTTTTTGTGGCCAGCATTCTAAAAGAAAAGTTTTTACTGTGTGACAACACTTATGACCTGACTAAGTATATAGAAGAAGAAGATAGAAGATAGTAAAATAATCATAAAATTTCACTTACATAAGAAAAAAAATATTGAAATATAAAATACAGTCGTTTTACAGGACTTAACAACATTATTTGAATTGCAAATGAAAGAAATAATTGAATTACCTTACGACGGAAGAAAAACATCAAATAGGTTCAAATGAATCTCGACCAGTGGCCGTAATTTTATTAAAAAGTAAATGAAAAGAAATCCCCTTCGTGTTTCCAAGGTAAAAATTTCTTCCAGTTTCAATGGCCATATTCATTTGAATATATAACGAGATGCATGAAATTATACTAACAAATTGCGTTATGTGTTTGTAATAATAACGTCTTTCAAAATACAAGACTTTATATAATGAGCTTATTATCACATTTTTAACTTATTTATGTTTTCCATAAAGCCTATAGTTCTTTGTTAACGAGGGTTTTCAAGACTTTTGATATTCGAATCCATAGTGACTGTGGGATATTATATGATTGATTTAATGGTAGTATGATTGGTCTGTTCGTGACAAATTATTCTTAAAACTAGTAGTAAGTACTTGGATAAAAATAGGTGAGGGGTAAAGTTATCTAATGGCTTTGAAGGTATGCCTAAGTATATCTGAAGATACACAACTGAGTCACTGCCTGTCGCTTGTATAGCGATAAAATTATTTGGATAAATGTACATGTTAATTACCCTTAGGGTTTCTTTTGACTGATTTCTTTATAGTCGAAGTCCCTGACAATCCAGCAATTTGCACTTAATATGTATTTTATAAAACTTTTGGATAATGCTACACGTAAAATTGTCCAAAACCTCGGATCCGACGCATGGTCTTCGTCATAATTGGACTTAATGTAACGTCTTGGCCTACACTAAAAATCCTGCAAGGTACTATAAAAGTTACTCGTATTGAGAGGACTCTTACCTGTAAGCCACGTTGATAGATCCGTCTGGAGAGATGGCTAGATGTTCGAAGGGTTTCGCAGTGTTGGCAATAGCTTGTCCGGTTGACTGAGATTGGGCTGGCACAGATGGTGTGGCCCGACTTCGTAGTTGCGTGTAATCGGATATCGCTCGTGTAACTGGTTCCCGGACTATTAGTAGAAGACGGACTGAGGAGTTCATTGCCCGAACGCGTTCTGGTACCTATTCAACATTTGAACATTTTCTAAACAAAGATGGTTAATTAGTTTAAGTACTACGATTCCGAGAGAGGACAAATCGATTTTCAAAGATTAAATATTTAATAAATGTATTAAAATTATTATATAATTTGCGTAATTACTGGTGGTAGGACCTCTTGTGAGTCCGCGCGGGTAGGTACCATCGCCCTGCCTATTTCTGCCGTGAATCAGTAATGCGTTTCGGTTTGAAGGGTAGGGCAGCCGTTGTAACTATACCGAGATCTTAGAACTTATATCTCAAGGTGAGCGGCGCATTTACGTTGTAAATGTCTATGGGCTCCAGTAACCACTTAACACCAGGTGGGCTGTGAGCTCGTCCAACGATCTAACATCAAAGACGTTTTTCATGTCAATATGGATTTCATTAAATGAATCAAAACTGTAACACCTATTGAAATTAATATGTCCGTTCTATTGCCCTTACCTCTGGCGTAACAAAATAGCTAGGACTCTTCTCAATGGTGATTTGTCCTTTGAACGACAACGGCATTTTACTTCTGTACCATTCCAGGCCCAAAGCGTAGTTCTCATCTCTGTCGAAGAAATGAACTTCTCCGGAAGCCTTTTGGACCATCGGATGTAGGTACAGCATTTCCAGGAGAGCTCGAGTGCCACATTTCCGGACGCCGACGATTAAAGCCTAAAGCAGAAACCGGATTTTAATTTGATAATCGAATTTACACAGTTTTGCTTCCGTGAAAATTCGAATTTTGTAGAAAATCAAATGATACGATTAATTTAATTTTTATTATATTTTAGAGAGAGAGACAGAGAATACACTTTATTGCACACCAAAACACAATTTACATTAAAAAAACAATCAAAAAAGCAGATACATTTGTACAATAGGCAGTCTTGTCGCTAAAAGCGATCTCTTCCAGATAACCGTTTAATTTACAGAAATTCTGGAAAATATAAAAAAAGCTGTAACTGTACTAAATAAACTTTTACTGTATTATTATTTAATTAACCTTTTTTTTTATTTCAAAATATTTTCAACTATTGCACTGTCGTTTGTACCTTTACGAGCATTTGTCGCGTACCTTCTTGTTAATTTGTCGATTATATTGTATTAGTCATGACTTTGTTGGTACAACTAATTAATTAAATTAATTCGTTTATGACAATCTACGATATGATTTTAGCTACATTCGCATTTTTTACCAGCAACAGCACATAAATGAAAAGCTCAGCGTATTTTTCCTAAAACAGATCTGCTCTAAGACACTTCTAAAATATCTAGGGGTAATACCTGTGGAAGTCTTCGAGCATTTTTACCAGCAGCAGGTGGTTTTCTTAAGACAAATCTATTCTAAGATATTTCTAAAATATCTAGTAATACCTGTGGAAGTCTTCGAGCAGGTCTAGGCTGCTTAGGAGGTCTAAGTCTCTTCCGTAACGCCATGGGGTGACTGATGGTACGCGTGTCACTCTCTTGGCTAAGCAACATCTTGCGATTCTCGCTAGCAGCTGACGCCATGCTGGCCGCCTAAAGTTAGAATTGCATTTAAAAACATAAATGTTTGAAAATTTGCAAAAAGAAGAACTATATTAATAAATACATAGGTTATTCACAATGTCTTCAATTTATATAACTATTGTAGATACAATTAACGCCAACATGCTGGATGCCTCTCATTGATGAGATGAAATAGTTTGAGATTGATTCTGTACATCTTTTTTTTTATTGCCTAGATGGGTGGACGAGCTCACAGCCCACCTGGTGTTAAGTGGTTACTGGAGCCCATAGACATCTACAACGTAAATGCTCCACCCACCTTGATATATAGCTTTTAAGATCTCAGTATAGTTACAACGGTTGTCCCACCTTTAAACCGAAACGCATTACTGCTTCACGGCAGAAATAGGCAGGGTGGTGTACCCACCCGCGCGGACTCACAAGAGGTCCTATCACCAGTAATTACGCAAATTATAATTTTGCGGGTTTTATTTTTATTACACGATGCTATTCACGCTTCACCGTGGAAGTCAATCGTGAACATTTGTTGAGTACGTATATCATTAGAAAAATTGGTACCCGCCTGAGATTCGAACACCGGTGCATCGCTCAACACGAATGCACCGGACGTCTTCTTATCCTTTAGGCCACGACGACTTTTTCCTTAGTGTTTCTTAATATCGTATTTAGGTCACACAAAGTGTGTCTACAGCTTACAATTAGCAGTATCATATTCATACAGTATACTCATATGGAACTACATCGAGAGTAAGCCCTTTCTAAGAAAAGCAATCTAAATTGGTACAGAACTAGCGGAGAAATCGGTGAACACACTTAAAAATATACGAACACTCGAACATAAAACCTCCTTCTCTTTTACAACGAGGTAAATAAAGAATCTCCATATTTTCCCTGCCTTAAAAATGAAATCCCACACCGTCACACTTTTCTCCAACGGTCGGGACATTTTATTGAAATTGTGACCTATTTTTATGGGTAAAAATTTATCGTTCAACAACATTGATAATTTTCATTAAATTTATTTTGCATAATTTTATGTTTTCCGAATAACTTTCTCGATGAAAAAATTACAAGTTTTATTAAGATCGGTTTATTTCAAGCTGTGTTCTGTGTTCACCAGAAAAAAATCAAATTCGTAATAATTTCTTATGTACTTATATGATTTCTTCGATAATTATATTTTTTGTAGAATATATTCGTTTTTCCAATACATAAAATACTATTTTTATCTCTTATTAATACGAGCTGTATCTATTTATAATAGGTAAAGTATCATTCAGCAACTTCAAGAAATCCTATTTGCACACGTATCATTGACGGATGATAATGCAATTATTTTATTACATTAGCCTAAATTGGTGACACCAGAATTTATAATGAAAAAAATTTTCAGTTTGTTGTAAAAGCGCGCTTAATTTCTTTATTGGAACGAAGTTCCTTACGGCAGGCTTGGAGGAGATAGGGATTTTGCTGCGCGACCGAACTGAAAAAAATGTCATAGTAAAACCGTAAGAAAAATTCCGTGGAATAAAACCGTTAAATGAGACGTGCGCAGGCGCGACAGTCGTATACACAAGCGAGTAGTTTATAATACCTTTCTCTTTCTCCTTCTTTCTTTTCGTTCTCTCATCCCTTCTCTCTCTATTACCACTCCACCCCGCCAATGCATAGTATATACTCATGAATTCATGGACAAGCACGTGGGGAATACTCACATTATAGATACATTTTACTCGTGAGTAGCCACGTTTATTTTCATATAATTTCAAATCGTCAAAACAATAATAAATATAGTAACAATGGCAAGTGAACTAACAAGTAACTTGAAAGCAATTGACAGTGATAATAGTGGGAAATTATTCAGTGCAAAATAATTAAATACGTAAGTATTAGTTTATTTATAAATATAAAATATTTTACATTGGTTAATATTGTGTGTACATACTAAAATCTTTGTAAGGTTTTCTAGGTTATCTTTCTTGCTGTTTTTTTTGCAAATTGTGTCGATTCTACATTAGCCGAAGGAACTTCGTTCCTACCTGGTGTCCCACGACACCACATCTTTCTTTAAAAATGAGATAACAGGTAAGGGTGGACATAAAAACGTGGAACTAGGCTTTCGTTGCCGTCACACAGTTATATTGTAGGAAATTGGCCGGACCTACAATTTAATTTTTTTAAACTAATATTGAATCTAATTAGAACAACATCCGAAAAATAAAATTCAAACGTAAAATGACCTAAATAGAATATACTAAGAATCTATACCTTTGTATCAATACAATCACTCGATTTATTTTTGTTCTGACTACGTTTTTGTGTGCGTAAGGTACCTACCATGTTTATATGCGTAATTGGGACGCTATTTTGTTCTTATATTAAGCTTCCTGTATTGTATGTGTATATGTAGTTGTCTACGGATGTAATTAGCTCAAGACAAGAGACTTCCAATTTGTGGGGTTAATTACAACCAGGCTAACACAAACACGTTTAGATAATGTATTATGTAACTATGAAATCGCTTTGAGAATTACATTATTGATAACACTTGCTGGGTTCAAGAGAGTAATTAAGTTTATTATTCATCTTTGTGTGATAATATTAAAAAAGAATATATTAGTATTTCCACGGAATCAAAAGTAGTTAATTATTTTTGTAAGAAAAAAAAACAATGGACGAGTTCACAGCCCACCTGGTGTTAAGTGGTTACTGTAGCCCATAGACATCACAACGTAAATGCGCCATCCACCTTGAGATATAAGTTCTAAGATCTCAGTATAGTTACTACGGCTGCCCCACCATTCAAACCGAAACGCATTACTGTTTCACGGCAGAAATAGGCAGGGCGGTGGTACCTACCCGTGCGGACTAACAAGACGTTCTACCACCAAACAAATAAAATAGTCCCGTTGCATTCGCATAATAAATGAAGCACGGGTATCAAATTCGTTTAAAAAGCTTTAAAATAAAGTAGAAATTAAACGAAAGACGTAAAAATTCACTAGCCATCTAAACTAGGTGTGAACGAAGTAACGATCGGATGTACAGTAATTAAAGTTAACAGGCTCGGTTGTATTGTGCACGTAGGTTTTACATAGCTTTTCCTTGTAGTTTAATGTCGTAAAAGCGGCACAACTCGACGGCGGCACAACAAGAACTCCGTAAAGTGCTTATTCGCACCAGCGCGGCGTTCGTTTTCTAAAGCAGCTTATCATAATTGTTATTGTCGTTCGATGTATTTATGGTGAATTGATCGTGAAACGAAACTTAAAGCCCACTCGACCGATGTTTATTTTTAGAAGTAGTATATTTTTTGGAACGAAGTTTTGGAACGAAGTTCCTTATGGGACGATGCGGAGAGGTACCCTAACCGGGAAAAAACGTCCGTAACGTAAGATTTTTATTAGTAATGCACACAGTGTACGACTTAACTTTGTAATAACGTACGAAAAATAAATTTTTTTTTTCATTCATTGACCACGATCTTAGAGCGTTTGTTTGCGCAATACACTTAATCTTATGTAAACAACCGTGAATGAAGTGTACCACAATAAGTTCGCACGTTACCGAATGACCGTGGGTTGATGCGAAACCTCCAGTTTTATTTTCTTTATACCTCGAATAGAACTTAAAATTAATATTTTTATAATAAGGAACTTCGTTCCTATCCGGTGTCCCACGACACCACACTTTTTTTTTTTATCAGGAGGATATCGCTGGTCTCGTTGAAAGTGGTAGGCGAGCATGAAGAAGGAAGAAGGGTCGTCGTACCCCCTTTCGGGGGCACGGAACGGGCCTCGGGGCAATCCCCACTGCCCGGGGCGAAGCTCCCTGCCACATAGGGCAGGGGTGAAGTAGATGCGGGGAGGACTTGGGGAAGGTACGCTGTTCGCAGCGTGCACGGCTGCACTACATCGACAAAACATATATACTTATACATAATACGATGGGCTTGAATGGCTCCAGGGATGACGCCCGGCAGCTGGATCCTCCGGCGTCGTGTTGTCCTCAATTTTTTTTTTTTTCTTTACTTACTAACTACAAGCTAACTACAAACTAAACTACACTACTATTTACACGGGGACAACAGTCAGCGGCTACGAGGGGCCCGCCACCGGCCCCATGCCGCGGCCCCGCCTCTACAAATCAGAGGGGGAGCCGCGGCACTAGTAAGGCGCTCACCCGCTCCGGGCTCCCCAGAAGGGGAAGTCCGTCACGGGGAGGGGCCGACTTAAAACACTCCCCAAACGGGGGAGTGGTCCACCCTCGGGGGTGGAAAATGGGTCCCCATAGGGGGGCACCCCAACAATGTGGGGGGAAGTGACGAGTGTGGACAGCTCAGTCCCATGGGGGCACTCATTATGAGCACTCCCATATCACTCCGGTTAAGCCGACTATCTTACCATAGCCGGGGGTTCCAGTAGCTCCCTTGGTAGCGCCAGACCATCAGGTGGTCTAGCGTGCAAGGGAGCTAAGTTGTGGAGATGCTCGTGGGGTCCACCGTCAGCCCGCTCGTAAAGATTACGAGCTAGCCTCCGGATGAACTCCTCGAGCGACTCCACATCCAGATCCCGGGCGATTACGGCATTACTGACGTAACGCCCTGCTCCGACTATCGTGCGAAGAGCCAGATTCTGCTGGGCCTGTAACTTCACCCGCGTGACCTGCGGGATGAGGTGATACCAGGCCGCAGCTGCGTACGTGATACGGGAACGGACATACGTCTTATAAATGCCGAGCTTAGTCCTGACCGGCAACCTGGAGGCCAACACCGGCCGGAGGAGGAATCTCGCGTAGCGAGCGGCCGCCAACGCCTTATTGGCGTGGGCGGTCATCCTCAAACTCCGGTCGATATCGACCCCCAAGTACCGGACGCTGGATCTAAACTCGACATTAGCGCCACGGAGACTGAGCTGTCCCGGGACGACTCTTGTGCGGACCGGACCGAAGAGAATAGCCGCGGTCTTCCCCACGTTGACCGCGACCCTCCATCGGTCCAGCCACTGGGGCAGTAAGTCCAATAACCTCTGCATCCTCGAAATGGCCGCAGAGGGGAAGTTGGATGACGCGAAGTAGGCGCTGTCGTCGGCAAACAGCGCCAACTTCACGTCGGCTTCCCACGCTTCGAGGTTGCCCTCGAGCGTGGGAATATCGTTGGTATAGAGAGCGTAGAGGAATGGTGCCAGGACGCTCCCCTGCGGAACTCCGGCCGTGACTGGGCGCACCGATGACTTGGCGCCCTCGACCGCGACAAGGAAGGATCTTCCCTCCAGGTACGACCCCAGCAGTCGCACGTAGGCGTGCTGGAGGTCCGTGTTCTGCAACAGCTTGTGGATCAGTCCCGCATGCCAGACACGGTCGAAGGCCTTCTCGATATCGAGAAAGACTGCGGCCGTGTACTGGCGCGCGTTGGACCGATCCGCCAAGTGATGCATGACGCGGACCAATTGCAGCGTTGTCGAGTGACCGCTACGAAACCCGAATTGCTCGGGTCTGAGAAGGATGTGCGGCGACACCCTTCTCAGCAGCAGCCGCTCGAACAACTTGCCCACGTGCGACAGCAGCGTGATCGGACGGTAACTGGAGGGATTTCTCCTGTCCTTGCCGGGTTTGGGCAAGGCGATAACCTTGCCCAATTTCCAAATTCCCGGGAAGTGTCCTGTGGACAGAATGGAGTTGAACAGCCGTGTCATATATGACACGACCGTTTCAGGGAAGTGGAAAAAAGCGAGGGAGGGAATACCGTCCTCGCCCGGCGCCTTGCGCCTCTTCATCCGCTTGATGATGAGGCGCAATTCGCTGGGAGTGATGAGATCACCATCTCCCAACGGTGGCACCGGGGAGGAGAGTAGGCTTGCTACGCTCTCTTCCACCGATTGGTGAGCCAATGCTCACCTCACTCACAATGGCCTCTGAGGGTGCAGAGTCATTAGGAGCGAACTGCCGCTCCAGCATTTCGGCCAGGATATCGGCGCGGGCCTGAGCCGAGAAGCATCGGTTGCCCCTCTCGTCCACGAGTGGACAAGTCGGGGCAGGCCGATTTGAGAGCTGGCGACAAAGCCGGTGGAGGGATACTGAGGAGGGGTCCTCGCGGGCGAGCATGTCAGAGTTGGATCGACTAAAACCCCCTATCGTTCAAGAAACGCCTTTCTCTCGGTCACTCTGTCCCCAGTGGACACCACACTAGTGAGTTAGTCTAGATTAGGTCCCTCTAAGGAGTTTTTAAGGTATCGCAATAAAACGGCTGCCCCACATTTCAAAATTGAAAACGATGTTTCTTTGAGATTTGTCAGTAGGTTATAATTTAAATACATAGCCTAATAAAACAGAGAGGGAACATGGAAATTTAGTTGCGGCAAGATCGGTGATAAAAAAATTCCTTATATAAATGTTCGATTTACTAAAAATAGGCTAACAGTTTCACAAACACCTATAACACAAAATTAATTTTCGTTTTTCTCTGAAATACGATTTCAATTTTTTATGATGGTTTTTATGAAGTTGGCATCACTAAAACACGTCATTTCGGATCCTCCTGATCCACTCACGGTGCATTTTAGGTAGCGGTCATCGTTCTCGTCGAACCCGTCGCTTGCGACGAAGGGCTCGACGAGTAAATTAACCCACAGACACAGCCCACTGAGTTTCTCGCCGGATCTTCTCAGTGGATCGCGTTTCCGATCCGATGGTAGATTCTGCGAAGCACGGCTCTTGCTAGGGTTCGTGTTAGCAACGTCGTCAGGTTTTAGCCCCGTGAGCTCACCTACTAGTTAAGGTTACGATCTCAGCATTGGGTGAACACGAGTTGAAGAAGAAGAAGTTGGCTATGTCGATTTGAGACCACTATTCCACAGCACCATTGCGAATCGAGTATAAAGAAAGGGCTGTCTGTTATCTGCTGGGAGGCGGCGCGCAACATTAATTACGATTACAAGTTATGCGATAGGAGTTACGGGGGTTGTAAAAGGGAAACAGCTACTGCAACTCGAAATTATCACATGCTTGTATCTTTACGCTTTAATTTGGATAGCAAAGTTCTACTTTTTGCCAATAATTGACTATTTTCTTTTATGAGTATTTTTAATTTTTGTCTACGAAAAACCGAGTCAAGTTACGGAATATTTTTACTCATGGTAGGACCTCTTGTGAGTCCGCACTGGTAGGTACCATCACCCCGCCTATTTCTGCCGTGAAGCAATGATGCGTTTCGGTTTGAAGGGCGGGGCAGCCGTCCTAATTGTGCTGAGACCTTAAAACTTATAGGTATACTCTCAAGGTGGGTGGCGCATTTACGTTGTAGATGTCTATGGACTCCAGCAACCGTTTAACACCAAGTGGGCTGTGAGCTCGTACACCCATCTAAGCAATAATAAAAAATTATCACAGATCGGTTTGGGGTTTTCCAATTCAAACAATATTCTTTGATTCCCAATGTTTCAAGCAAGAGCGTCTATTAGTTAAATATATTCACGATTTTCAGTAGTTGTTTTTAGAATCATAAGACGAAACCATTTGTAATACTACCTAGTCTAGACGATATATTTTTTGCTTAGGATTTTTTAGGCTAGAATTGTTAGCTTCGGGTAAATAAATAATTAACACCCGTAAACATACTTAACGTTACATATAAATTATAACTTTCCTAAAATACTCAACACATGTAATACGTACCGAACACAACGAAACAATCATGTCGCGTCGTCAATCTAGAACGACTAGAGGTCCCGCAGTAGTCGAAATGCGACTATAATTAATTGGAATTGTAAGTTTGTACACTATTAATGATTGTATTTTATACTTCTATAATCACAAATTTCGCCAAAACTACACAATAATTTTTTTTAACAAAAAACTAAAAATATTTAATCAATTCTCAATTTGACAGCCGACGTCAAGAACAAAAGTTTGACAATAAATAAATAGTATGCATGCGTGTGTGCGTCAAATACATGGTATGTAGTGTGTGTAATGTTTTCTTTATTGATTTAATGTATCTTTTATGCATTATTTAAAAAAAAAATTAGCATTGTGAACTTCTTCTCTATATTCTCTATAAGTGTGGGAAATTTCATACTCCTCCGCCCGCGCAATTTTCGTAAAAAGGGATACAAAGTTTTTGCTTCACGTATTATTATTATCTAGAACGATATTCACACATGACAACGCTACTGAACGCGTTATCGCATTACAAAAAAAAAGATTTGCCGTTCAACCTCGTTCTTGTATTAGTTATTTTTGATTCGGAAGTTCCGAATATGTATTTACCGATTTCTTGACCACGCTAGTTAAAAGCTCTAGGTCAAATCGTAATAAGAATCAACTATTCGTCTAATTTTTTTAATTAGTGGTC
Source organism: Bombyx mori (assembly GCF_030269925.1). Classification (NCBI taxonomy): domain Eukaryota; kingdom Metazoa; phylum Arthropoda; class Insecta; order Lepidoptera; family Bombycidae; genus Bombyx; species Bombyx mori. The sequence continues at coordinate 6,645,605 of NC_085116.1, read as the reverse complement.
CCTCAGTAGTCGAATTTCGACTATAATTAATTGTAATTATTAGTTTGAACATTATTATGGTTCTATTGTCAAAGACTATTATTATACTTCTATAATCACAGATTTCGCCAATACTACATTATAGACAAATAATATTAAACACGAACAATATTAATCTATTCTCATTTTGACCACAGACTTTAAACAATAACAAAAGTTTTACAATAAACAAAGAGTATATACACATATATGTGATGTGTCAAATACACGGTAATGTGTGTAATGATTTTTTTAATGATTTAATGCATTTTTATGCATACCTAATATAAAAAAAATACATTCTGCACTCTCTATATTCTCTATAAGTGTGGGATATTTCATACTCCTCGGTCTGCGCAATTTTCGTAAGAAGGGGTAAAAAGTTTTTGCTTCACTCATTAATATATAGATTTCTAATGATAACCGCGAAACTTCAAGTGTGAATGTAAAAAGGAATTATTACACGGTATTATTACTAACGGTAATTGCTTTTTACATGTATAATTGGAGATCACGTATGGATTACAGATCATGTAACAAATCACGAACGGTCATCAGGCCCTAAGTTAGGATTCTCTGTTATGGGTACCAGGGATTAATATACCTATTTACTTATATTCGTTTAAACATATACATATATAGATATAAAGCACCCAGACAAAGAGCAAACAAACCTTTTCATCACACAAACGTTTGCCCGATGTGGGAGTCGAACCCACGACCCTTGGCGCAACAGTCAAGGGCGCTAACTAGTGCACCACCGAGTCGAGTTGCTTTTGTATTATCTGTATATAAAATAAAAAAGTACGAGAATATCGCAACGTACCGTTTTTAATACGGTTTTGCTATTTCCGACGTATGTATTACAAACGTAACGGAATCATTGAACATGATTTTGACCCCCTTTAAAACGTCGGATTAACTCGAAATTTGGTATACTTATTAAGGACCGATGACAATTCAATGTTTAAAAAAAAATTTAAAAAATTGAAATTCAACTAAAAAATGAAAAATAAATAATACTTTAAAAAAACTAACAAAATACGCTTTTATAGAAAAACCAACTAAAAAACAGAAAATAAATTTTAATAAATTTGGATTAAAAATAGTGTAAGAAAAAAATATTTTATTGTAAAAAAGCATGGGCTGCTTTTCAGGATATTATCAAAACTAAACTATTTTTAAACTATTATTTATTTCTAAAAACAAGGTTAGGTAGTTTAAGTAGTAGTTTATTGGAAATATTTTTAATTATATAAAAAAAAAAAATTTTGAGAAAAAAAAAAGAAAAACCCGCTGAGTTTGTTTCGCCGGTTCTTCTCAGGACTGTGGCTTTTTTTGAACCAGTGGTAGAGTTAACTTTGTTATTTATATTTTGACATTCAACAAGTGTGTTATACTGACATCTAAGTGGAAATAAATAATTTTGAATTTTTTGAATTTTGTAGTTCAAGACGTTTTTCTTGTTTTCCTCACCTGTATACTATAGAGTGCGCTGTCATAGAGGACATGGAAGGTGAGAAAGAGCGACAGTAGCGTGACGGAGAGCAGCGCCGCGGCTAGCTTGGGCCGCGACACGCCCACCACCAGAACGCAGTCCGCCAGCTCGCCCTCCGCCGGCCGGAACGACGACCGCGGCAACCATCTATAAATAACATCTTATTGACTGTTCGCTATTAATTTAGTGATGTCCTTAACTTTAGCGACGTCTGAAGGCAATGGGAACAATATTTCATGCTTTTTTTTTCTCTTACCTATATTGATAGCCTTAAGAGGTTATGTCAGCTTCGCCCTAAAGTATAGGTGAGCTCAAACCGGAGTGTTGCTAAGACTGGCCCTAGCAAGAGCAGTGCTTCCCAGAATCTACCACCGGATCGGAAACGCGACCCACTGAGAAGATCCGCCGAGAAACTCAGTGGGCTGTGTCTGTGGGTTAATTCGCTCATCGAGCCCTTAGTCGCGACGGGTTCGACGAGGACGGTGACCGGTGCTTATGGTACCTAAAAGCACCGTTAATGGAACGGGAGGATCCGCAATGACGTGTTTTGGGCGACGTCGACTGTTTACCATTCGGTATACAGGATCGGGTATGATTCCACGCAGTGTTGCGATAAATAAAAATGTCCTGAATGAAAATAAATTCATAAAATAAATACTCACAGGATATCAAGAGGCAATGACTGAGAACAACTTCTGTAAGTCGCCTCAGGGCGATGGTGCTTATTCGGCAACTGACTCATTTGAGCGCGCAACTCCTTCCACGTCCCATTGAACCAATACAAAATATCTTAACCCTACACCTAAATCTTCACATCACAGTTATTGCTTTCAATGCGTAAATATTAAAATGGATTGAATTCTCAGAAGTAATTTCACCGCCATTATTGAATGCTTGTTTTCGTGGAATCTGTAACAAAGTTTACGGATTGATTTCCTTAAAATCATGGAAGGTTTTTAATTGGATTCCATTTCCATTTTACTTTCATTACGATTCAATTTAACTTTAGTTTGTGCGATCGTTCAAAATTAGATTATCCATACCTGTTCATGTATTTTCTAACGCTACTCCTGCACCTGAAACAAAAATAAAACGTATTTAAGAATACTAGTGGTCCCCCAGTACTCGAAATTCGACTATGGTCAACTGAAATTATAAGTTTGAATTATTATGGTTCTATTATCAAAAACTATTTATTATACCTTTAAAATCACAGATTTCCCCAAGGCTACAATATAGACGAATAATATTAAAGACAAACAATATTAATCTATTCTCAATTTGACAACAAACTTTAACAATAAGCTAAACAGTATACATATGTGTGTGCTTCAAATACATTGCATTCTGCACTCCTTCTCTATATTCTCTATAAGTATGGGAAATTTCATACCCTTTAGACCTGATTTGTTTGATCAGTAGGGAAGTCTTTTTTTTTTTTTTGATCAGGAGGAAATCGCCGGACTTCCGCCCTTTTCTGGGGATACTGGGCGGGGTATGTCAGAGTCGAACTGACTAAAACCTCCTGTCGCTCAACAACCAACGTCCAAACCTCGCATGAGACAGAACTCATGACAAGGCAAAGGGGGGAAAGTGAAGCGTTTAGTGCGGAGCACATCTCTCCCATCACCCTCCCCCTCGGGACGCCGGACTGGCGGTCGTCGGCGCCACGACCACCAGCCCTCTCGGTCGGCAGACTGTCCGAAGCCCGCCTAGATGGCGCCGGTTAGAGTGGGTTACCCTACGGAATACCCCGCTGGGCCAGAACCAGCGTGGGTCGAGGATAGCCGGCCTTCCATCACCCGGATGCTCTTGCGTAAAACGCGTGCAGAGCAGCTTGCACGTCGTCTTCTTAGGCCCCCCTCGCCGGTCCCCAGACCGACATGTGAGGGGGACCCGAAACACTTAGAGGGCCAGGGCTTGGGCGAGATCCGCCTCCCTGGCCCCCGCTCGACGGCGGCGGGATTGTGCGTCTCTCACGCGCCCCGCCGCCTCCTTCTGCGAGATGGTGCACTCGCAGAAGTCGAGCATCGCCTTCCACGACTCGTCGTCGCCGAGCATCGTTGCCACAACACTCGGCAACGACAAGTCGGTTCCTATTTTTGCGACGAGGACACGGCGCCACCCCTCCCATGCGGGGCAGGCGACGAGCGTATGCTCTGCCGTGTCCAAGTCGCAACCACAATGGTGGCACTCTGCCGTCGGCTCGGCTGTGATCCGGTGCAGGAACTCACCGAAACAACCATGCCCAGTGAGCACCTGCGTGAGCCGGAAAGTGAGGCGTCCTCTGTCACGATTCACCCAATCCACAAGGACCGGTATAAAAAGGGGTACAAAGTTTTTTCTTCACGTATTAATATATTATTGGAGAATTCAATCGGATGTCATTACGAACTGGAAAGACTCATAAATAAGGGAATTACTTCGAATCTCGTATAGTAGTAGGGGTCGCGAGCCCTCCGCGTGGTTTTACTGCGCCATGTTGAAACAATCTCACATTACACGGTTTTAGCTTTTGGCTACCGATGCGTACGATCTTTTAATGTTTTCCGTGCAAATAGCGAAGAAACGAAAAGAGCGGATGTGTTTTTCTAAATCAACGTCGCCATAAAATTACTTAGGAACGTGAATCGACTGTGTTATATAAGGGCCTTGATTTTTTTTCCTTTTATGTCTATTGGCTCCAAAATATAGCGTGGGTACCTAGCGTGGATACCTAACCTCACACGAGGTAGACCGACAATTTTCCGGAGATCGCGTGAATATGCTAGATACGGACATCGAAGTACCGGTTCTAACGATAGACCTTGGTGAGGCCTATGCTCAGCAGTGGACATCCTCACCATGGACGATAATGGACTCCAGTTACGGGCTCACAGAAAGCCGAGGATAGACCGGGCTAGCGCAGAAGAAAGTTATTCAGGGAGGCCACGATCCTCAGCATTGAGGATTATCGATGCAAAGACGAGGATGATCAACTAAAATATCCTTTTTATTAAATAATTCTTAACAAAAACTACATCTAGGATTTTCTCCGGTTTTGCTCTCGGTCTTAGTCATAATCAAATTTGCTTTTACGGTTTGATCGTGTGTGTTTTATTTTCATTATATTATGTCCCACGTTTCGAATACTTTAGTGGTCACCGGACGACTGACCACGTCTTCTTTGATTATAATTTCATGTTGAAACAAAAAAAAACAGCACATTGCTTCAGTGGTCAGGAAAGTTGATTGTACAATATCTCCGGTTGGATTCTAAGATCTTTACCTAAATTTCCGACTTCATGATGATGATATTTTTTATATAGGAAGGAAAGTTCGGGCACACTGTCTCTCGTAAAATGTATTTTCATTTCTTTTAAATATAATAAGACTTATTAAAATGAATCAGAAATTACAGGCGTGAACATAAACATAAGGTACGTACAAAAAAATAAAATAAAAACAGTGACTTGAATGCGTGACATATCTTTATTTCCAAACAAACTTTGAAAACAAGTTGTTATGTCGCCACGGCCTAAAGGATAACAGACCCATTCGTATTGAGCGATGCAAGTGTGTCGACGTTCGAATCCTACAGGCACGTACCAATTTTTAAAATGAAAAGAAAAATATACTTAATAAATGACTTCTACCGTGAAGAAATAACATTGTGTAATAAAAAGGAAGCCCGCCAAAAATTATAATTAATGTAATTACTTGAAGTGGAACGTTTTATGAGCACGGGTAGGTACCAACACCCTGCCTCTTTCTGCCATAAAGCAGTGGGACTCCCATTTAAGAAATAAAAGAAAACACTAAGCGGAATAAAATTCTTTTAAGATATCGTACATACATCATCTAGTACACTTAGACGTTTCGATCATAATAAATATAGACTTTTGTTACCTAGATCAATATCTGTCAATTTAATCTTAAACGTACCCCCGAAAATCGATCAGCAATTTTTCATAAGATAATTATAGATGACAGACAGTTCGATACTCCTGTAATGGATGTTTGCGATAAACCAGTAATTTTTCATAGGTAATAGCCCACACGGGAAATACTGTAGGCATTTAGTATTCCAATGTACGTAAGCGGTGAACTTTTGAGAACTGAGCCATTAATCAAGTTATAAGTTTCACTGGGTTGCGTCATTCGGTGACTTCATAAACATTTCAAGAATAAATAGCGACTTAATTTTTATTTGTGTGTTTCTTCATTTGTTTTAAAAGATCCAACGGGCTAAACAAATATGTACATATAAGTTGATACTTGATGATAGAATACTTTGTATATGTGACCTCGGTGCAGATGCCTATTAAGTTAACCTCTTTTTAAGTTTCAAGGAATCCAGATTATAATTATTGAACTAAAATAATAAACAAAAGTAATTTAAAATCAAACGGGATGTACTTTTTTTCGATACACAGTGGAACAGGTCCATAGGATGAACACCGCCATCCGAAATTAACTAGTTTAAATTGAAGTATACTAAAACAAAAACGATTTGGAAAAACATTATTACATTTCAGAATAATTAGCTAGGATTTATAGTCACAGTTCCCTTGCGTTAAGGAAGGTCCATAGATAAAACACAACGAGAATGATGTCGATCATGCCGTGCGATGAGATTGAGACATAAAAATAATCATTCAATTGCATTAGTACAACGAATGTCCATATAGTATTATTTTTTATCGGCCTTCGCGAGCCTTATTAAGCTTAACTTTATTAAATAAAACTTTATTAAAACCTCGCGAGATTAAACAGTAAAAGTAGTTTGGTTTTTTAATTGTGACAGCGAATGTCATTGCAGAAAAAAATGTTCATGTATTCCTAATTCGAAATCATGATCTTTTTTTCTATACTTTTATACAAAAAGGTTTCGCTTGTAAAATTGAAAATCTGTCTTTTTGTTTTCTAAAGTGAAAATAAATTTTGCTTCCTAATAAACTTATTATTAACTAATGAACTACAATTATTTGTGTAACACGCAAAAAAGAATGACTAAATGAAACATCTACTATATTATACTACAGTTTTAACATTATACCCATCCAAATATTTATTTCAGTCCCTAAATAATATCATATATGTAATGTAAAGTGAAATGTAAATTAGCGTATATAAATCTCGCACATGTATCTATGCATAAAATAATGAATATGTATGTAGTTAACTTCGCTTCATAAACCAAATTTCAAGGGTTACGGTAGCCAATTTACACACGGCTGACCGAATATGTAGTTTCACCGTTTGAAATATAAATCAGGGCCTTGAACTCGAACGAAGACGCGTTGTTCTATTTTCATTCAGAAAAAGGAAAAAAAAGAACGAACGAAATTTTCATCGTTAATTTAATAGGTTTTATAAACGACTAAACTAATTTAGAAAAATATTAGTAAACTCACAAAGGTTTGTGAGTCTTGTCATCAAAGTAAAACGTAATTAGTAAAATCAACAACTGTTCCGGTTTGAAGCGTGGGCAGCCATGTTAGCAACGTAATTTAGAATTCTAGCTTATTTTACCTTAATTTTGCCTATGTTTAATAAACTCTAGCTCGTCTGCTCATATTAGGTAATAAAAATAATTATGGCATTCAATGTCAAAATATTTTTTTTTCCTATTAGGTTAAACTAATTAGGAACATTACGGAATTTTACGTAATTAGGAACTGGTATAAATTGCTGGTGATAAATTCAAAATAATAAAACATGGTATAGTGTTGAACAGACGAGAATTACTTAAATGTAGGCAGCGACTTTGCTGTGCCTCTGGCATAGCTGATGTTCATGAGCGACGGTAACCACTTACCATCACGTGGATCGTATGCTCGTCGGCCTATAAGGCCAATAAACAAAAACGTTCTCAAAGTGAAAGACTTTAAAGGAAATTCTGAAATTTCACCTGAAAATTCCATGAAATTTTAATTTTAATAGACGTAATTCGTTGAAACTGTACTCGATAACGAGTCGAATCAGTTTTATATGAATCCCTCCAAACGGACTTGTCTCAACCTGAAGACCCTGATTATCAAGTATTTACATAAACCCTACCCTCAAATCGTCGTCAAAATATCTACGTATAATAGAACGTTATACAATACTTCAATTTAAATGTAATTGTGGAAATCCTACCTCCTGTCTCGAATGTCGGGAATTAAACTAGTATTACGGACATTTTGATGTGATCAGCTGACCGAGGTCATGTGAAGGCCAGGTCAAGGCTTCCCTGCACCGGCGCAACTTTATTAATATCATACGAGCCCGCCAATCGTGTTGGTTTATTGCTATTTCGAACAGAAAGACGTGGTGCTACCACCGACTAGTGCTGTACATGTATTTATTTATAACACACATTCGAAATATAGTTCACGTCGTCTGTAATTTGTTGTAGCGTTACTAAAACACGATATGGTACGGTAGTTGTAAATGACTATAAAATATTCGTAAATTATCTTAGAAACCAGCAATTGTTTTATTTTTAACGATAACCTTTGATATTCGTTATTAAATCAAAAAAGAATACTCTTTATTTGTAATATCAGTAATAAAAATACTTTTACGGTTTAATCTCGCATTTCTTATTGTCATTACACTATTTAATTAATGAAATTAACCATCACTAAGGTCGTGGAGGAAGCAAATTGTCTCCCTGTATGACTTTGCTGTATAACCACAGATAATCTCAAGTAAAAAATAAACAAGAACCATATATTTACACTGTCACCAAGTACAGAAAGTAGCTCATCTAAGCCCGTTAGAGAATAATTACAGGGGACTGTAACTAAAGTTAACATTGCGTGTAAAACAGGAACCTTACCCTAATCAAGGAAGAAAATTGGTTCACAGAGGCTCTCATTTTTACGAGCAATCATTAAAACGCCTTTTAGAGCACAATATAAAATAACCTACCTCGAATTTTACAGGAGTGAACTGTATTTGAAAAATAAAAAAGGAATCTATCTAGAGTTTTACGGTGATGTCCTCAATTTCACTATTTTAGTTGATGGATTTTACTTTAATTCGACATTTCGTAATTACGTGATGTGCGACGTAATGTAAGGAGTCCTAATGATTCCATTATAATTGCGATTAGCTGTGTTCTACTCTTGCCTTTTGCCCTACACGCGGTGTGCATTAGCTAATATAATTAAAATATCTGTGGCCCGCGGGATGGAAAGCCTAATGTGACGTGACGTATAAGGGTTAGTGTGTTGATGTCTTGGCTTTAAATTACATCTTCACAACACGTGAGTTTGCTCAAACGATAAATACTCTTCAGAATAAATATTATTTTTTGTTTACGTGACGGTAGTTTATTACCTTATTTCAGCTTCAGAAAAGTTTTCGCTACGCTCCGTATTAATTAATGTTTTGTTACTTAAAAAACTGATTAACAGAAATACCAAAACACATTGGATACAAAGCTAATGGTTTCGTATATAAAGTGTGTAACAAGGTTAAGCTTACGAGAACCCAATTTACATATTACATTTTCATTGAAATTTTTCGTATCGTCGTAAGCACGACTTCTGCGAATATTAATTTGTATGAGCGTTGTCTAATGTTTAAGAACCAACACGCGAAGAAAGACAATTCAACAAACCGAAAACTTCTATTACATTTCGAAGCTTTTTGCTTAATTAAGTCGGCCATGTACATAAGTCTCGGGAGGATAAACAATTCATTTTGCACGACGAGCAAAACTGGAAGAATACGAACATTATTTTTGTCAGTACTCAAATCTAACATTATAGTATTCAATTTGATAGATTACGTCGGCAGATGATAAATTGTTTTGGCTAGTCGACGAATTGTTTTGTGGTTCAATCGAAGTGCGTGGGAGGTACGCGGCGGGTAGTGTGATCGCGCGGGCTGCTGGTACGCCGCGTCGTGTCCGACGTGATTTTTACCGATATTTTACCGTAAATTTGTTAAATTCGAATTCAACGCTGAAAAAATTTTTTTTTATCGGAACGAAAAGGATTCTACCTTTTTCGAACTTTATACATCGGTACTCGTTTGAAAATAAAGACAAAGTAAAAATCAGAAAGAAACAAAAACCTTTCCAGTACAGTAGTTCTCTAATATCGTATTAGGTATTATTAGTAGATACCATTAAGGCGTATTTTGAGCTTATTTCTGCCCCGATGCAATGCGTCCCGTTTTAAGACATACCAAACAACCGAAACCTATTTCCTGACCTAACCTGAACCTCATGTCTCAAAGTGAGTGGCAACGTTGATTATTGTGATATTTATCAGGTTCCATAGCCATTTAACACCAAACATACCTGTGAATTCTTTCATGAACCTATGAAATAAAAACAAGAAAATAGAGATGCCACATTATGCTGCTTGTATTGTTCGTAAGCAAATCACTAGAATTCAAAACTGTCTTTATCTTCTTATACTCCAAAATTACAAATTGACTTAAATTGATACGACTGGATAAGTTTTTATTTATTGCCAGATAATAAATAAACTAAATATGGCTACGGTGTATTAAAAACCGGTTATAAAATATTAAAAGTGTTATAAATTGATTATACATTAAGCAAATATGATAATTATACGGAGGCTATCCGTTAATTGGAAAAAATATGGAATCTGCTTTTTTTTATTAGCTTGCAACATAAACAAAATCTACGATTTCTACGTTTCTCTTGTATAACCATAAATTTGAATGGATATTCAGAAAAAAAAATAATGTTAAGACCGTGTATCTTCATGGCAATAACTTTTGAGCCCATCTGAAGCGATGAAAATTGCCACGGTATTTCAGCATTAGGCACCTATAAAAATTGAGGAAATAAATAAGAAGGAAATTGCTTTGCTAAGTATAAGGTAGGGCGAATTGACTTCGAAAATATTTAGGTCATCAATGCTATTAGGTCTTGATTTCTATACTTGTAGTAGACTGTATGATTAGGATGGGCAAGGAACGTGATAAATAAACTGGCGAGGATTGTACGTATAAAATTTGTATATTTTAGATATTTTATAATTCGCGTACAATAGCACGGATAAAAGAGAATGACAAATCTCTAAGACATTCCAAAATTCAAAATTCAAATGTAATGTCAAAAACCACAACGACAACAATAAAAAAGGTTTTATACCAATTTGTTAGGTTTCCAACAATACTAATATTGAGAAAATATTGCAAGGGACTATAAAGTAATGTTGTTGACTTCATTTGACCGACTAATTTTACGACTAATGATGTGGGGGATGTTTGTTTATACAGGCTTATTATGTTTACACAAATAGTAGGGGAAAGTATAGCGACTCCGCCATGACATGTTTCATAATCTTGCCTATTTTTGCCGCGAAGCTGTTAGGCGTTCCGGCTTGAACAGTGGGACAGCCCTTTTATAGTACAATTTAAGCTTACTTATCATCAGATGAGTGTGACCGTCATTACTCACGCGAGTAATCAATCTATCTAATTATCTATCTTCAGCCCGCAGACGTCCACTGCTGGACATAGACCTCCCTCAAGCCTCGTCAAAAAGACCGGTTAACACTAATAAAAAATGTGTGCGTGTACTAGTGTACACACGTAAGAAGTGAAACTTGTTTATGGCCTTATTTTTCGAAAAATGATCTACATGCAACTTTCTAGAAATTGGTTAAATAAAGTTAAATTAGATAAAGTTTAAACAAAAGGATTTTATTATCATAGACATGAATACAAATAATACAATTATTTCACTTTACCTTTTTGCTACTAAGATTATTACAGCATTTCATTAATTGTAATAGAATTATTACTATCATTGTCATTGTCATTATATATTTTTGTAATTAATGGCTTATGGTAACTGAAATATGAAATATATGGTTTACATTCCACGAAATTTAGTGACCGAGTAAAAACTCCATCAATTGTAGTGCCAGATCTTGTTGTTGACGTTTGAGGACTGTTTTTCATGGATAAATTCAATTTATCTTTCAGAAATTCAACTAGCTTCAAAGAATTTTCCGATGCAAAATTTACATTAAAATCTCCACTTAAAATCATCGGTATTTTATAATTATTGTTACCGAGTAAAGAGGCACCTTCACTTGTGTACGGCAACAATGAATGGTGAAGAAAAAGATGGCGCGTAACGGAAAAATGTGACGCGTAACCGAAAAATGTGACGGTAATTTTTTTTCCAACGCCGATAAAGAAGTTTCACTTCAATAATCAAAATAATATAAAAACTAAATATAACGCTTCAACGGCAGGCCCAATTAAAAATAAAAATATTCATTACTAGTCGAACCCTTTTCCTGGTCGATCTTGATTTGACTTTGATCCAACTGCTACCAAACAAACCGTTTCAAAGTCTAAAGGGAAAGTCTACAGGGAATATACGTACTCACATCGACTTCTATATAGTAGGTTGCCTATGAAGCTGACATTAATAATACTGGCCATTGGAAACGTAATATATCAATGACTGGTAAAAAATTTAAAAAAATATAGAATTCTATTTTCAAATACAGTCAGTCAGTTTATTGATTAGTGTTTTGTTTTCACTACTTAAGTATCGTTTTTAAACAATATGGCCGCGGTAAAAATACGAGTAATTACAGAATATGAGTTCCGTCACGGTAGCAATGCATAGAAATAGCACATACGGCTAACAACATTTAATGATGTATTCGGAGTGAACACTACAAAGGAACGCAGAACTCTTTATTAGTTTCAATGCATCCGAATATTTGGCCAGCACGCTAAGGCAAAATAATAAAATCATTGTATTTCCATCGGCATTTGACATATTTATATTTATAGTATATATTTTATATACATCATATAAACACTCAATTTAATGTAATGTTTCAAAGTTACATAGAGCATCGCGTCAAACTAATGGAAGTGTGTAAAAAAATATTAAGATTGTGTTAATGTATTTTGTGTTGTATTTATTTTTCAGGTTGGATGTCGTCAGTACTTACTAGAAGATGGCTGTTGTGAGTAACCTTCATGACAGGGCTACGAGTCTTTAGATCCGGCCTATTGTGACGCAAAGGCCAAGTTGCCATTGAATGGGCAGAAGGGCTCGGAAGGTCGACTGTATTTCTATTGAAAGACACCTTTGACACTGACAATAAATTGGGGACTTGCCTTTAACAAATACAAGGTTTATCTTTTTTTTTTGTAGGGACTGCCTTAGTTATTTCCAACTGACGTTTGAGGTTTTTATTGTGTTACAAACGTTTTTAGTGAACAAAAGGTTTAGGTTGTAATGCGTTTCGGTTTGAAGGGTGGGGCAGCCGTTGTAACTATACTTTAGACCTCAGAACTTATATCTCAAGATGGGTGGCGCATTTACGTTGTGGATGTCTATGGGCTCCAGTAACCACTTAACACCAGGTGGGCTGTGAGCTCGTCCACCCATCAAAGCAATAAAATAAAAAAAAGGTTTTTCCTTTACATAGTACGTCTTGCTTCATACCTACTACATTTTCACTTACGTAGTTCGGCTCGATAGATATATTTTCACATCGCGGGACTCAACTATCAATAACAAAATTTAATGTTTCCGAAGCGAAGCGAGGGCGGGTCGCTAGTCGCGAATATAATTATGAAATTACTCCTGAGCTATGGGTACCAAAAACACAATTACATTAAAATAACAAGTAAATATTATATATCTAGGCGCTTAGTGCCAAACATATTTGACAGAGATACGTCGACCGGAAATCGGCCCAGGGTCCGAGGTACCGCAGTCAACATCACAAACCACTACACATCGACAAACGAAGAGGTTTTTTTTTTATTTCGTGAATCGTCCAAAAACTTCTACGGTTTTAAATCTCACGTTTATTTTAAATCTCATATACATAATTTTCGTAAACGTATCGACAACTACCATTTTCGTGTGTTTCGATTGAGGTATTATTCTAAGTTTCACGAAACACGAAATAACTTGGAAGGATAAGTAAGTATTTTATTTAGTAGAGGAAAAATAATAAAAGATTTGCGTTTGGTAATAGTTTATATTTAGTACCTAATTATTAAGTGGCAACCGCTTGGCAGGAGAAGACCTGGTCGCCCTGTACATACTTGGCGAGTGAGATGAGGGCTGCCAACGTGACCTGGAGTGATGTCAAGGAGCAGGCGCAAGACAGAGACAACTTGTGAGGGCCCTATGTACCAGCGGGGTACCCTAGGACTACAACAACAACATCAACCTAATTATTATTTAATGATGTTAGCCCAATATTATCGTCGGTCTGTTTCTTAGCTCACAGTATTAAAATGTTTTGTTTCATATCGCTTTATTTAATTATAACTAAAGGCACATTTAATTAACCCAATTCCTTCCTGTTCATTTTGTGCGTGTACGTATTGTGCGATTATCTACGAATTTTATTTTTCCTTTTCCTCTATGAATATTATTTGTGATAACTTGTATTTAAAACTAGCAGTTCTCTGTTCTTCTGTTCTCCATTTTCACAGCGCATATCTATAGATTATTTAAATTATCATAAATATTGTAACAGTTCTTGGAATGTTTAATTCTATACATTTTATTTTAAAGTAAAGATTTAATATATATATGTACCTACTCTGATCTTTAACGTATATTAGAAAATGAGCATGAGTCTTGAATATTATTTTCTTTTGTATTCAGACGGATTTCCGCGAACTTACATCCAGTTAACCATACACGTTTTTCAGAGAGCTCATTAGATCTTGTATTTCATAATAAAATATACTTGATTGTTAGCTAGTTAAGTTAAATGTACATAAACTTATTCCCTCGCTGCTGTACATTTTTAAAATAAATTGTTGTGTTAAAAGACTTTTTTTATTGCTTAGATGGGCGGACGAGCTCACAGCCCACCTGTTGTTAAGTGGTTACTGGAGCCCATAGACATCTACGACGCAAATGCGCCACCCATCTTGAGATATAAGTTCTAAGGTCTCAAGTATAGTTACAACGGCTGCCCCACCCTTCAAACCGAAACGCATTACTGCTTCACGGCAGAAATAGGTAAGGTGGTGGTACCTACCCGCGCGGACTCAGAAGAGATCCTACCACCAGTAAATTATATTAAATTAGAAAATTAATTAAATTATATTAGATATTTTAATATGTTTTATGTGAATTGTATACAACTAACAGGCAATGCTAAAAGTTGACGGTCATCACGAAAACTGTAAAGTCACCGTCATTTCTAGTAATGGCAGGGCGTAACGTGAGTGAATTCGTAAATTAGGAGCTGGTTAATTCCGGTAATCGTACTGGTCGAAGTCGTTGAAGAGTTTTACGCTAAACCTAAATCATAACATCAGCTCGGTGAGTTTCCGTTTGATCTAAATGAAAATAGCATTTATTGTAATAATATGTATATGTCGCAATCAACACGTGATTGCTACAGCCAATATGTGATACGGGACGCAAGTGCCATCTGTCGGCGTTTGATGGGTCAACTATTCACCGGCCAAGCGGAGCACACGACCAGGACTTATCGTGGGGCAGTCGGCTAGAGCGGTCCAATTTGAACCATCGCGTGTTCCTATATACGTACCTACCTAAAAGTTATATAGCGTGTGAAGTCATGCCCACTGAGTTTCTCGCCGAATCTTCTCAGTGGGTCGCGTTTCCGATCCGTTGGTAGATTCTGCGAAGCACTGCTTTTACTAGGGTCAGTGTTAGCAACACTCCGATTTGAGCCCAGTGAGCTTACTTACACACGTTAGTGCGAAGCTGAAACAGCCTCTCAAGGCTATCAGCATAAGCAGAGAAAAAAAAAGTGGAATCATTAAACCTTATAATGTAACCGAGTAAACTACTACTGTGTTTCGTTTTTCCGACATTACCCAACGACGCCAACTGTTCGAAGAATAAGCATCACGAACCCAGCCCAGCCGACGTTATATACAGTATTTACTTATTTAGTGCAGTCTTCTTACAAAGTATCAGTTAAACTAAAATATTTGGGAGGAGTTAATGGTAGCTTGAGCTTGAATAGCCTTTTACAACCGCTACGAGTCGCTGCCAATTATCATAGAATATATCCGTACACGGACATTAGAATAGTTGTTCTAGCATATACAGTTATATGAATTCGTCGTGGCCTAAAGGATAAGACGTCCGGTGCATTCGTATATATACGATGCAACGGTGTTCGAATCCCGCAGGCGGGTACCAAATGAAATACGTACTCAACAAATGTTCACGATTGATTTCCACGGTGATGGAATAACATCGTGTAATAAAAATGAAAACCCGCAAAATTATAATTTGCGTAATTACTGGTGGTAGGACCTCTTGTTAGTCCGCGCGGGTGGGTACTACCGCCCCGCCTATTTCTGGCGTGAAGCAGTAATGCGTTTCGGTTTGAAGGGTGGGGCAGCCGTTGTAACTATACTTGAGACCTTAGAACTTATATCTCAAGATGGGTGGCGCATTTACGTTGTAGATGTCTATGAACTCCAGTAACCACTTGACACCAGGTGGGCTGTGAGCTCGTCCACCCATGTAAGCAATAAAAAAAAAAAAAAAACCAAATTCGTCGTTTTGTAGTTCATAGACTATCCCGGGAAATTACAGCATTTTTCATATTTTCTGAATTACAAATTAAACGAAAGTGAAACTGCGAGGTACGCTTAGTTTATTTATCAGATAATATGAACATCGATTATGACGTCAAATCACAAATAGTATTGACTTTAACTAATCGAAAGAATAGATTTTAGATCAAAGCTCGTAAATTTAAGAAAATAATATTTCGATAAAACTTTGACGAAAAGTTTTCTTCTGAAATTTTTAATGAACAAATAAATTTTCTTGCCTCAATACACAGACGAGCATTCTGTTCATCATTGAAAAGGAGGTAAATACTACACCAATGGAGTTAGTGGGAGGCGGTAGGCAAATATGACGATGATACCAACCATAGAAAATGTCAAAGGGAAGACATTCCATAGATCAGGTATTTTCTTTCAGGAGACCGACGTTCTATGTATGTTTTATATGGAATTTATTTACGTGCAAAATTAAGTTAAAATCGTCGTTATCCGCGATTTAGATTATTGCTCCATTTTCTTCTAAGCTGTGATAACATTAGTAACCTAAACTAGTGCCATGAATAAATGATTGCGATGTCGCTTTAGACGCTCTAAGTGGCTGTCATTGCACTCCCTGTATTTTCTAACTCTTCCCGCACGCCATGCTGAGCATGTCGATTCTTGAAATTATTGTATCTGTATTAAATTTTCGTCACCAATAGAATTATCGACCTGTGTGTGACGCAGCGAAAGTAAGGGGTTGCAATTGCTTCAGAATATTTTTCCCTGACCACATTATCCTCAAAAACTGTAACATTACAACTGAAATATACCAGCCACGTATTCTTTTGATTTCACTGAAATCTTAGAACCACGAAAATGAATAAAAATTTCAAGTCCGGAAAATCTAATGCCGCTACAGTAACCAATATAAAGGCAGATCGTACGTATCGTATCGTATCATATCAGGTCTTCTCTTAAGCCTAGCTTAAATATTAACGAGCAAGCCGGAAACTTATTTAGCAATCAGCGAAGCACATATGTGTACATTTCGTGAGCAGCTAAAAGCAGTTTCTTAAAAAAAGAAAAAAAAGACCAACTAAATTACTATAGCCTTTATTCTGTTACAAAATAATTTCGGACGGACCGGATTAAAATAAGCGCGTTTCCTCAGAAAAGTTATGAATATTTAAGCCACAAAACGTGAAAGTTTAATTTACAAACAACGCACATTAGCCTTGTTTTTTTTATACAGAATACCTTCAAGTAACCCTTATAAAAAGTATTAAGTTTTTAGTGAACAGCGCCTCCGAGAGAAAACTTGAAACGAGAAGATTATGAAAGTATTAAAATACAGGGTACAGGGTGAGATTCCCGAAACAGAAATAAACTAATACTAATAAAAGCAAATTAGAACAACAACAAAAATTGCCAAGCTTGTCAATTTACTGAGTTCAATTTACAACCTTTGTTTCGCGGTTTTTTTACAATGGTACTCAACAAATTTCATGATAACAACCCATCATACAAAAGTTTTTGTAGCGCACATAGTAAGTGATTTACTAACACTATCTCGTAACGCACTTTGTATCCATACTTGAGTAAAATCTTTTGTGTTGTATTGAATTGAAATGAACTGATTGGAATTATTATCTGTATATATAAAAATTAATTGCTGTTCGTTAGTCTCGCTAAAACTCGAGAACGGCTGGACCGATTTGTCTAATTTTGATCTTGAATTATTTGTGGAAGTCCAGAGAAGGTTTAATAGGTAGATAGATAAATATGAAAATTCTCGGAATTAAATAAAAATAACAATTTTGTTTTTCCTTTGATGTGTCCCCCGTCGGACGGATTCCTTTGTTTGTTTTAAGTTTATTTTATACAAAATTTTAGGTCTTTTATTTATCGATTGAGGCACTTGAAGTCAAAATCAATAATTTAAGACTCATTAAAACTGCCGCATGTTCAACCACTTGGAACATCACAGATTCATAGTCTAATTTCTCTTTTAAAAGCTAACAAGCGAAGCTGGTACTAAGCGTAACAATAACATACCTCAACCTTTGAGTATATAATCCGCCCGACATACATAAACTTTTATCCGCGTCACCGGCGACATATTTTGATGGATGTGAAGTGCAGGTTCGTTTTTATTACGAAATCCAGGAAAATTATGGGTTTGTGCTAAATTTTGAAATAAATTCTTGTTTCTTTTTATAACTTTTTAGAATTGCGTACTTCAATTTTTAATCTATAAGGGATTTAGAAAGCAAACAGAATATTATGTTTTTGATACTTAGGAACTATGTCAACGAGGTCTCCATATTTAACGACAGAACTTAATGTTAAAAAAAATATTTGTCTATTTGTATTAACTGGAGGTCCCGCAGTAGTCGAAATTCGACTATAATTAATTGGAATTGTAAGTTTGTACACTATTATGATTGTATTTTATACTTCTATAATTACAAATTTCGCCTAGGCTACACTTTATAAAATATTAAGAAAGAAAGAAATCTCAATTTGCCCACAGACGTCAAGAACAAAAGTTTGACAATAAATAGTATGCATGCGTGTGTGTGTCAAATACATGGTATGTAGTGTGTGTAATTGAATTAATGTACCTTTTATGCATTATTAAAAAAAATATTTGCATTGTGCACTTCTTCTCTATATTCTCTATAAGTGTGGAAAATTTCATTCTCGCAATTTTCGTAAAAAGGGATACAAAGTTTTTGCTTCACGTATTAATATATAGATTCTAAAGTTATACTTTTCTATCTATATTGCTAAGTTAGTATCTTTGTTTCGGATAATTTATGTTTGCAACTTATTCTTGTCTCGTATATATGTTTCCATATCAAAAAGGAAGATCCTAGCTTAAGAGGCCATTAACTTTAAGGATTCAAAAACTTAATAAACGCATACATAACGAGTATTAAAAACAACAATAGTAACAATAGAATTCGATTTGAAATCCCTTTAACTGGTCCACAAACAATACTCAAGAATTACTGTGCGGCAATTAACTCCCGTATAATTTACATTTCTATGCGTAAGTCGTTAAATAATTTTACATCACTTGAAACTTTCTAAGGCCCAGAACATTATGGTTTCCATAGTAATGCTCGTTCTATTGCCGTGTTACTCAGAGCCGGGATTTTCTCGCCCCGTAGCTGTCTTTATGCTTCGAATAAGATGAAATGGGTAAATTGGATTCCTTGTTTTGTCTGTATGTAATGGTTTCACTTAAAACGGAGTGATCGTTTATTGTTTTATTCGTATTGCTCTCTGTCTACACTCGTACATACCTCAAACTATAATGTATAACTATGTACTATGTATAACTATATGTGACTATACTGAGATCTTAGAACTTATATCTCAAGGTGGGTGGCACATTTACGTTGTAGATGTCTATGGGCTCCAGTAGCCACTTAACACCAGGTGGGCTGTGAGCTCGTCCACCCATCTAAACAATAATAAAAAAATCTTTTAGAAAAGTCATAATGTGGTACCTACCATTGAGTGTGATGTCGCAAAAATTCTAGTGTAAACATTATATTATTTACGAGTCAGCTATATTTATTTCACTTTGCTTGGCTATACAACGATTTTAAAAATATTTCAGTTTTATTATTTACAAATATCAAATTTTAGCTCATTGTAAGACCTTGTCAATATTTGATATAAAATTTATTTTCACAAAAGATTGAAATCAAATTATCCTCTTTCAATTATCCTCTCATATTTTCTTATCATAATCGTTCTTTTCTTAAAATTTCGCAATCCTGTCAACAATTTCTATCTTCAGATTTTTTGCTTAAGGAGAAGTCCGGCGATTTTCTTGTCACCCAAAAACAGAGTTATTCCCCAGTGAATCTTAAAACATTCTAAAAATTATTATTTTATCATTATAATTTAAATTGTATGTACTCGAGTTTTCCTCAAATGATTGTTACTCTAATACTGTGGTACACACGTCTTAAATCGATCGAAAATTTAAACTTTTTTGAATAAGCTATAACAATATGGACCGTAGTGGATCGAATTTTGAATCTACGGCATTCTGGTATTCACTTGAACACACACAAAAAAACATCAAAATCGGCCCACCCATTCCGGTGTTCAGTCACAAATATTTATTTTATATATAATTTTATTTATATAGCTTAAAATTAGGAATAAAAATAAAACTTTTCGAAATAACAATAGTATTCGAGTGGAATGACTGCGATAACGGACGTATAAAATAAATGTTCCATGTATTTTGTAATTATTCTACGGAACTCCAAAAATAAATTCCACATCACCGTTACCGGTAAACATTATAAATCAACAAAGCAACTGCGGCCTTTTAAATCTGATTCAATTTTCAATGTCACAAAATCGCTGGAATGTACCTTGACCCGCGCCGATTAATAAGGCCCAAGGTATTTTAAAAGAGGAATGCAAACACGCAAATAATGTTTAAATTAAGTAATTCCAGTCACGAATGAATAAGCTCTCCGCAATGTTTATTTTTTCGTATGGAATTACTAGGCAAAACTTTCGATACTTTAACGTTAAAACGTCACACTTTACATCACATACTTTAACGTCACAATCCGTATTATGTTATGGACATATCACACTTGGTGTAGATGTACATTTGAGGCCGTCAGCGCGAAAGTGGCCTAAGCTTATCGTAGTTAGTATGGATATAATGAAGTTTGAATTTACTTTTACACTGCTTTGTAGGCAAAAACAATACTCGCAAAAACAATGTTAACAAAGCCATAATTGAATGTAATCTATGGGTGAAATTAGATTATTTAGAGTTTTGCATCAAAATTTATTATGTTTTAAATAAATTGCATTAAATAAGTACGAATATGAAAAAATGTTGTTTAAGCCACTTTTATTATTATTATTCTTTATTGTGCACACAGTTGATAAAATATAGTAATTGCGAAAAGTTATAAAATGGCGAGCTTAACTCAACAATTGAGTTATCTACCAGCTAACCGTTCTTAAAGAGGGTGAGCTTTACATAGGTGGGTAGAAAAGTACAATCTAATCAATTTACTTATTGATACAGTACATAATAACAATAATAGTAACAATAATAAATAAAAACACTAATATATAATATACTAACATAACTTTTGCGCTGATGGCCTCATTTATGTTGTCCAAATATGTTGTTAACATTGAAGAGTACGAATTCTATACCGACATCCGCGTTACAAGAGACAGTGATCCGTTTCGAGCCTGACAAAAATTTTATAGACAAATTTCTCAGTATTTTGTAAGGCGACTTAATTACTTCTTCGTTCTCGAAAACAAGGCGAGTCGTAGAGCTGACACGAGATTTTTAAAACGCTTCCCAGTCATCGTTCTCGTCGCACCCGTCGCTTGCGACGAAGGGCTCGGCGAATAAATTAACCCACAGACACAGCACACTGAGTTTCTCGCTGAATCTTCTCAATGGGTGGCATTTCCGATCCGGTAGTAGATTCTGCGAAGCACTGCTCTTGCTAGGGTTAATGTTAGCAACGTCGTCAGGCTAAAGCCCCGCGAGCTCACCTACTTGTTCACCTACTTGTTAGGGTTACGCTGAAATGACATTTCAAGGCCAGGTCATCCATCAGCAAAGGCAGGAAAAAAAGGGTGCGTGTACTTATGTACGCGCGTAAGAAGTTATACTTTATTTTTATCAATTTTTTTTTTTTTTTATTTAAATTTTAATCAATTTGAAAAAAAAAAAATCGATTAAACAACATCCTCAAACACGCATATTGGACATCCCTTTTCTTGACATCGTATAAATTCGGTAATTCTCGGTACGGTTCAGAAAGTTCACCGGCGGCTATTTTCAGACTCGCCAAGTGTACGTCGGTCGTATTGTAATGAGCGATTTAGTGGAACTTCATTCTGTTAATTTTGTGTCACGGTGCGCGCGCATCGTAAAATTCCACTCTCATCAATTTTTCATAACGCGCCTAAAGAAGTATAACTTCAAAAAAGTACTTTACTAATATTAATTTACTTATTTAACTCTTCGGTTTCGGTAACTCTTTCATTACAACAGCGGGTTTTTAATTACGACTGGGCCGTTTCGTTTAAATAAACAGGTCAACACTAAACAACCAATTGTCGCGTCTTCGTAATTCAAGACGGGCCGTGGCATTCACACTTTGGTGTATTTGGGTTTCGTGAATAAATGCATTGATGGTGAAAAACAAAATGTGAATCTGTAAGGCGAGTCACCATTACGCGCCTTGCTTTTCTTCATAAGTTTTCGGAATATCAATTACATAATCTTACCATTTCAATACTGGCATGCAATAAATCTAAACTGTGTATTGTAATAAATAAAAAATCCAAGTTTTATTAACATGATTTGTAAAATAAAGTTGTGTAAATTATATATTTGCTTTAAAACCTTGTTACCTTGAAAGGCGTTCGATCTAAAATTACAATTTTCTTCGTGTAGACTTAAAGATGTAATTCAAGAAAATAAATACGCGTTTTCCCTTTCACTGGCGATGAATAGAAATACCTTTAGCTCTAAGTAGCCGTGAGTATTCCCGGATTGAAACATTTCATCTTCATTCCGGCTTAGCGAGCTTTCTTTAAAATTAAAATGTATTCCGCAATGTCGATTCTTGTTTCAACAATTTACGATTCCAAACGGGAAACGTAAAGGTTTTCTTCTTTCATCTGAGTAATTGTAGTTCGGCCTTCGTTCGAGAAGTTGAATCAAGATTATAAAGTTGGCTATCCCGACGAGGGACGATTCGAAAAGCATTAGTTGGAACGATCCAGATAACACATTCTGTTTGTAAACTTGTTCGGGCTCCCGTATTTTATTTGCTTTTTATAATTTACAAGTAATCTTGGATCTCTTGTGAGCCCGCGCGGGTAGATACCACCATCCTGCCTATTTCTGCCGTGAAGCAGTAATGCGTTTCGGTTTGAAGGGTGAAGCAGCTGTTGTAACTATACTGAGACATTAGAACTTATATCTCAAGGTGGGTGGCGCATTTACGTTGTAGATGTATATGGGCTCCAGTAACCACTTAGCACCAGGTGGGCTGCAAGCTCGTCCAAACAACTAAGCAATAAAAAAATAAAAAAATTGTATTTGAAGATTCTTACATAGTGATATTCGATAGTAAGTATAAGGTCATTTGTATGAGTTATAGTCAAGGTAATGGGGGCACAGTTCAAAGCATAGGTAAGAGAAAATCTAGGCACAGAAGGAGCTATGAGCGGTGTGAACATTAAACGTGGTCGTGGTCAGAGGTCTGTGGACGACTGTCTTATGATATATTAAGTGTAATAACTATGGATGACTGACGCGGGAAGATGCGACGGCGCAATTTGGCTTGTTCACACTCACACTTACAAACAAAACAATTATCTTTGTAAGTCATCACAGGCAGTAATCATACGATCGTGATTTGCGATTCTGGTTCACTCGATCGTTTACTAATCAATCATTCATCATTAGAAGCGTCCTAAGACGGCTTAAGACGCCCGATAGGCCCTAGTGTATTCGTATTGCACGCAAGGGATCAAAGCCTCTATTTGTACCGATTTTAATGCGATTTCATTGGCTTTGCGTGTATGTATGTTTGTTTATATGAAACGGAATCTTTAATTCGTTTTTACAGTGCCTGAAGTTTGAATTACTAAAAAAAATTGCACACGCATCGAGGACTGATGGCAATGCAATAATTATAATACCCGTAATAATTCAACTTCGCTCTAATCCTACTGTAGGTATCAAGTTTGTCAAATATAATTCCAAGGAGTATCCCTGCAACCTTCCGAGAGTATTGGGATACTTGGGGTCGACATTTCGAGCGATGTCCAGTTTCGGAGTCATTTGGAAGGCAAAGCCAAGTTGGCGTCCAAAATGCTGGGAGTTCTCAACAGAGCGAAGCGGTACTTCACGCCTGGACAAAGGCTCTTGCTTTATAAAGCACAAGTCCGGCCTCGCGTGGAGTACTGCTCCCATCTCTGGGCCGGGGCTCCCAAATACTAGCTTCTTCCATTTGACTCCATACAGAGGAGGGCCGTTCGGATTGTCGATAATCCCGGTCTCACGGATCGTTTGGAACCTCTGGGTCTTCGGAGGGACTTCGGTTCCCTCAGTATTTTGTACCGTATGTTCCATGGGGAGTGCTCTGAGGAATTGTTCGAGATGATACCGGCATCTCGTTTTTACCATCGCACCGATCGCCACCGGAGTAGAGTTCATCCATACTACCTGGAGCCACTGCGGTCATCCACAGTGCGTTTCCAGAGGTCTTTTTTGCCACGTACCATCCGGCTATGGAATGAGCTCCCCTCCACGGTGTTTCCCGAGCGCTATGACATGTCCTTCTTCAAACGAGGCTTGTGGAGAGTATTAAGCGGTAGGCAGCGGCTTGGCTCTGCCCCTGGCATTGCTGAAGTCCATGGGCGACGGTAACCACTCACCATCAGGTGGGCCGTATGCTCATCTGCCTACAAGGGCAATAAAAAAAAACATATATTTAAAATAAATACATACACATACGTAAAACATATTCACGAACCACTCTCACGTTAAAGAGATATATCATCGTGTAAAAATGTGAAGTCGTCGTGGCCTAAAGGATAAGACGTCCGGTGCATTTGTATCTAGCGATGCAACGGTGTTCAGATCGCGCAGGCGGGTACTAATTTTTCTAATCAAATACGTACTATAGAAGGATTATCAGGGTGGCGGCGACAATTAAGACACTTTATATCCACACGAAATAAATAATGGGCTCACATATTATGTGGGGCCGGAAGTGCTACTCAATGACAGTACATAACAAATGTTCACGTTTGAGTTCCACGGTGGAGGAATAACACCGTAAAATAAAAATCAAAATCCGCAAAATTATAATTTGCGTAATTACTGGTGGTAGGGCCTCTTGTGAGTCCGCACTTGTAGGTACCATCACCCCGCCTATTTCTGCCGTGAAGCAGTAATGCGTTTCGGTTTGAAAAAAACAACAACAATAGTAACAATAGAATTCGATTTTAAATCCCTTTAACTGGTCCACAAACTCACAAAATTTACAAAGCGTACTCATCCAGATTAGCATACTATGCCCCCTATTTCTAACAGACATACATTCCGGCTTAAAAATTAGGATACTTGTTCTCTGATAAATTTGAGACTTCAACCTCTATGATGCCTATTGTCTCCTGTGGAAGATTCAAGACCGGATAGGCTCTGGACTCATTAGGCCGCCAAAGCCGGTCAACAAACCATGACGTATAATTTATCTAAGTGAAGCAGAAGTAGACTAGACTACACTAGAAGTAGGTATACTCGTGTATATTATGCAACTTATTCATAACGTTTCGATTTCATGTGGAATATTTTCCGGTTAAATCTCTTCGTGACTTCCGTACATGTCCGCAATGTTACGGCTTATTTTGCCGAGAATGTTTTTGTTGTTCGTAACAATGACCTCGACCTTTTTCGGACCGCTAAAATGTTTGGTAAGCTCGATGGTGTTAAATATGTAAAACGCACGACATCCCAAAGAACTAAGAAAAGCGAATCTTCGACGGCTTATAATTTTAGTAAGCATGAGCTGCGTGCAATTTCTACAAGCACCATTTTGGCTTTCTCCTCGATATAGAGACGGACGGTAAAAACCAAGTGGTTATCTAATCGTCGATTTAATAGACCATAAAAATATAGGCACGAGTATAGATAGGGTGTTTTTACGAAAACATTAGTTCCTTTTAAGGGTTCCGTTGCCAAATTTCATCAAAAGAAACACATATTATTTATTGTAGACGCTCATTAGACCAAGCAAGCTACAACGAGAATGCCACCACTCACCTTGATTGACGAGACCGAAGTTGCAATTATGTTTTTTTTTGTTTTTTTTTATTGCCTTTGTAGGCAGACGTGCATACGGCCCACCTGATGGTAAGTGATCACCGTCGCTCATGGACGTCAGCAATGCCAGGGGCAGAGCCAAGCCGCTGCCTACCATTTATGTATCATGTTTGCAAAGGCTGTCCTATCTTTTAAACTAGTACGAATTAATGCTTAGCGGTTAGTAATAGGCAGCACGGTGGAACCTACTCTTGTAGATAGGGCAAGAATACAGATAAAGATAGATTACATTTTTAATTAATGTACAATGCTACTCCTTCACCAAGTCATTCGTGAGCACGCGTTAGGTACGTATTTTTTTAGAAAAATTGGTACCTGATACTTACGAGTTTTTTTTTATTGCTTAGATGAGTATAAGAGCTTACGACCCACCTGGTTTTAAATGACGGGTCTCATAGACATCAGCGGTATAAATGCCACCATTAAGCCACATGTTCTAAGTCTAAATTTTACAGTACAACGGCAATCTCACCACTCAAACCGAGACGTATTACTGCTTCACGGCAGAAATAGGAAAAGTATTGATTGGTACCTACCCGTGCGGACTCACAAAACGCCGGACCACAAAAAGTAAGTAAGTAAAAGTGCACGTTGTATCGTTGGACGCCAGTAAATTTAGGCCACAACGACTTGAATTAGATTGTTAACCTATGTTATTATTATTGCAATATACAAATGAAAATCTGCTAAAAGCTGAACTTGTCATACTTATCAAGTCTTGATATATATCTTTATGACGTCAATGAAAGAGCGGGTGAGTGAAAGCGATGGTAAGATATACCTGCGACATTTGACGTAATCGTATCAACCAAATCGACTCTCCCGGTGTTTAATAACCAGTTACCGGTTTCCAAGCAAATACGTACCTTAAGCATAAATACCGTGACACCTTGACCCCCCCCAGTCGGTGATTATTATTAAAGACTGTTTTTTTTACCCGTCATAAACTTTGTTAAAAATCTTGTCTTCTGGTTAAAGCTCCGTGAACTCACCTACTCGCTCGGCAAATCTAGATTACCCCTCGAGGTTACTAGTATGGGTAGGAAAAAAATTAAAATAAATTTTTAACAGTTGAGTTGACAAAGGTTTTTTTTTATTGCCTTAGTTTTTTAAGAAGTAAGAAGTAATTTAAGCAACACAACAGCTTACTTCGTTGCCCATTAAAAAATTATACGTCTTTAAAAAAGGATGTCAAAGTTTCATAGTAGCTAGTAGCACTAATTGATTGGGTTAAGGGTCTATTCATAGCGGTTCATACTTTAGAAAATTAACAAAAAAAAAAACAGTGATTTTCATGAATTTCGAGTACAAAGTAAAGGTTTAAGTTACGTATACCGTGTGTCGGAAGTGGTAACCCACTAAGCCGGTTTCACTATGAATAGAGCTTAAGACGAGGTCAGTAGACTCCAGTCCCACGGGACCACGCCGCCGTGTATTCTTTAACGCTATTGTGTAACTATGTCCTAAGATTTACGAAACAGTCCTAACATTATAAAAATACGAATAGGCGACATCTGACATCTCTAGGTTTAAATAAATACATCTTATGTAGGTAGGAAAAATGTTATCATTTCTTTTAAAAACTGAATCAATGTTTTTTTTTTTATTTCCTTTGTAGGCAGACGAGCATACGGCCCACCTGATGGTGAGTGGTTACCGTCGCTCATGGACTTCAGAAATGCCAGGGGCAGAGGCAAGCTGCTGCCTACCGTTGAGTACTCTCCACAAGCCTCGTTTGAAGAAGGACAAGTCATAGCGCTCGGGAAATACCGTGGAGGGGAGCACATTCCAAAGCCGAATGGCACGTGGCAAAAAAGATCTCTGGAAACGCACTGTGGATGAACATAGTGGCTCCAGGTAGTATGAATAAAATCTACTCCGGTGGCGGGCGGTGCGATAGTAAAAACGAGATGATGGAATCGTCTCAAATAATTCCTCAGAGCACTCCCCATGGAACATGCGGTACAAAATGCAGAGAGAAGCGAAGTCCCTCCGCAAACCCAGAGGTTCCAAACGATCCGTGAGAACGGGATTATCGACAATCCGAACGGCCCTCTTCTGTATGGAGTCAAATGGAAGTAGCTGGTATTTGTGAGCCTCAGCCCAGAGGTGGGAACAGTACTCCACGCGAGGCCGGACTTGTGCTTTATAAAGCAAAAGGCTTTGTCCAGGCGTGAAGCACCGCTTCGCTCTGTTGAGGACTCCCAGTATTTTGGACGCCAATTTGGCTTTGCCCTCCAAATGAATCTGAAACTGGACATCGCTCGAAATGTCAACCCCAAGCATCCCGATACTCGTGGAAGGTTTTAGGGATACTGCTTGGAATTGCGGCGCCACGACAAAGGGGTCCTTCGCAGTGGTCCTTCTTCTTCGTAATATTTAGTATTCTTTAACGGATTCTTACCACGATTTTCACATTTTATGAGTTTCCCAAATTTAGATGCTGTTGTCAGCGCCATGACCATGGTTAGGATAAAGAATGCGAGAAAGGTGTTACGAGTTGACCAATACCTACCCACATTCTAGTTCATTTTTTGAATAATCACTGGATGCATCGACCACCGTGGATTTATCAGAAACTCATGAAACGTGAAAAACGTGGTGAGAACTTATTAAGTTACAGTTGTTGTTATGTATATTTTTTGTTTCAGTCTCTTCAATAGGCTTGGTCGAGGCGCGAAAACAAAATTTATTGTGATTTCAAATCTTATTCGTATCAATAACGTAATTACTGGTGGTAGGAACTCTTGTGAGTCCGCGCGGATAGGTACCACCACCCTGCCTATTTCTGCCGTGAAGCAGTAATGCGTTTCGGTTTGAAGGGTGGGGCAGCCGTTATAACTATACTTGAGACCTTAGAACTTATATCTCAAGATGGGTGGCGCATTTACATTGTAGATGTCTATGGGCTCCAGTAACCACTTAACACCAAGTGGGCTGTGAGCTCGTCCACCTATCTCAGCATCTTGAACTACAGTTTAATAAATCAAAATATTTTATGGTACACATGGAATCGGAGACGATGGTATATCTGAAAGTAACTTTTTTTATTTTTTAAATAAAATTATTACGATACCATTTCCTCCTATTACGTGTGCTAGAGATAGACGAAAGAATATAGTTATATGAGAGATTATCTAAAAAAGTAGTACGACAAAAAAAGAACTGACAAGCACAATCAACCCATGGCGGCAAAGCGATCAGTGGAGCCCATGGTGACATGAACGCCGCCACCGACTTTGAGAAATGAGGCCGAAATCTCAATTCTACTGTGAATGGCTGTTCCACTAATCAAATCATAACGTACGAATGCCTCGCGGTAGGATGGACTTACCTACCAGCGTCGACTCACAATTCTACCACCAATAAGCGATTGAAAATAAATGCCGCCTATGTTATTTTGTTTATTTAGAACAATACACGATGAAACAAATCTGAGTTTTAATGTTAATATTTAATATAGTTTCATGGCTGTTAGTATCTTCTTTTTTTTGCCTACCTAATCTGATACCTTTGAGAGGCTATGTTAGCGTAACCTAAAAAAATAAGTAAGCTCACGGGGCTCAAACCTAACGACGTTGCTAACACTAACCCTAGCAAGAGCAGTGCTTCCCAGAATCTACCACCGGATCGGAAACTTGACCCACTGAGAAGATCCAGCGAGAAGCACTGTGGGCTGTCTGTGGATTAATTTACGCGCCGAGCCCTTCGTCGCAAGTAACGGGCTCGACGAGAACGGAGACTGGTGCTTGAGATACCTAAAAGAACCGTCAGTAGATCGGGAGGATCCAAAATGACATGCTTAGGGCGACGTTGAATGTTTACCATTCGGTCCGCAGGATCGGGAATGTTTTATTATCAATAATGCATCTAAGTAAAAACTAAAGCTTGTACTTTTTTCTGATAATACATAACTAAATTTTAATTTTCATACGTGGATTTAAATATATAGACCAAAAAGTATTCTATACTCTTAAAATATTTTAAACTAATAATGTTCAAAATTGAATAGGACAAAAAAAAATTACAAATCCGAGAAACCTCGTAGAATGCTTACTGAACGGAGAATTCAATTCAATTAATATATTAAATTTGATTTAGTCCTAAGCTTGTAACTCATTACAAAATAAGTGTAAAATGTTTAAATAATAATAATATGATGATGATATGTATATTTTCGTACATTATATATCGTTAAGCAAGGTTTGACCATTAACGATATATATAACTGAATCAAATTAATTAAATATCAATAGTAGTAGCACGTTATTATTTTTGTCGCAATCTCTTATCGAGGAGCGAGCGTGAAATGTTTATGTCATGTCATATGACATCATTTAGTGTCGCTTTAATTAATGAAATGTTCGTGGGTTTCAATAAAATAAATATCGTCAACGTATTATTTTACAATTTCCATTGCTTTCAGAACAATCTTACCTTTGGACAGCCGCTCGAAGATTTGCCAACCAGCAAAAGCCGCAATCTTTTAATTCACAAACCAAACACTCTAGTTCTGTTTCGTCACATAAGCATGCTTCTAAAACGTCCGACAATTCGAATTCGATACAGTATTATTTGAGATTTTGTTTTGCTAAGATCGATTTGTTGTTAAGAAATCGGCAGCAGCTGTCACTTGAGGTGAGGAGACATCCAACAGCGTCAAGGCGGCGATCGCGACTGAGCCGGGCGGCGCGCGCCCTCCGAGCCGCGAGCGCTCACCGGTCGATATACGCGGCAGAATAAACACTCCGTACTAGATGGAGTAACACCCGCTATGTTGCCAACCCTGACACCCTCGTTGGCTCCACGGTGTTGCTTTCTCGGATGTTTATCGCGGTTTGTATCTGTGACGCTCCCGGCACTACCTTGTATCTCACGATGATTTTTAAATGTCACTTATTACGAGCACTCGTAAAATTAGTTCGTTTTAACATTAATGAATTTATTTAAAATGTTTACTAATAACAGAATATTCCTAACTCTACGTTCATTTTATGTTTAATTTACACAATATCTCTACTTATCTTTGCGTTTGAGAATAAACAATTTCCCTAATAGGATCATCCGTATTCATAGACGAAAGCTCCTGCAGTTTTGTTATGGGACTAACTCAGTTCATGGTTCTGTTTATGCGATACAGCAACGCAATATAATTTAGTGTACCATTAAATCGATGTTTATTTGGAATATCGTGCAGACAGCCTTGCTATTGTTATTTACGTATTACTTTTAGTGGAGATAGTAAAATTTGACATTCAATTTCAACGCAACGATTTCGTGCACAGATAAATTATTAAGTTAACAGAATAAATTACACTATTTTAATTCAGTCTCAGTCACTGCCTAAAGTTTTCTTTCATCGACAACCGCGTGCTTTTTATATTCATGAATTCAGATTGTTTGATAAGCACACAGTGCGCGAGAGGCGAAGCTACAACGTTGCAGTCTCCGACGTCATGACCTGATTATTCGCACTTTTTGCTTACCCCGTTCGTTATTTAAATGCATTTAACGTAGTTCCCTGTTTTTCATTTCTATGTAGCAGCAAGTGAAGCTATGTTTATAATTGACCCATTTACAGGGTCAGCACGTTTGCTACGCGAGGACATTGCGGCGAATTCACTCGGAAATACGAATAGAACGTGCTTTTAACGTTACTCAAGTTTCATTGCGATTTTAGAGTTAGCGCTGATTTCAGAGGTGCGTTTACTAATTCAATACGTTAGCTCATTACTATTGATTGTGTTGAGTTTATATTGGGCCACGTCGATTTCTGAGCATGTATTTACACGCTGACTTAATGTGACAACGAATATGTATAATAAATAAACATTTATGAATAAATGGGAAAATGTAATGGATATCTTAATCCATTTTTCACTCGCTTCTAATTGTTGTATTATCATGAAAGTAGAAAAGTATGTGCGCGATTTTCATGCATTTATTTTCCGAAAATTAAGGAACAAAAAGGAAGGTTTTTATTAACAGCTTTAGTGAATATATCAATCAGCCTTTTCATGTTAACTTATAAAACATTGAGATATACATATTTCTATATTTCATTTTGGGTGTAGGGCTCCCCGTTAACCCGCACGGGTAGGTACAATCAATTTGCCTATTTCTGCCGTCAAGCAGTAATGCGTTTCGATTCGAAGAGTGGGGCAGTCGTGGAACTATCAAAGGGATATTTAGAACTTATGTCTCAATGTCGGAGACGATATTGTTGATGTCTATGGGCTCCGGTAACCATCACGTGGGTTCAGGTGAGGTCTGAGTTCGTCTACTTCTTTAAGTGATAGTAAAAAAAAAATACACTCCTTGTTCATTTGTCTAATGTGACTTTAATAGAGACGTTTTAGTTGCAAGTTAGCTAAAGTTGAACACAGCCCGTGTTCCGATCCTAATAGTTTAGGCTTATTATCGTTTGTTGACATTAATGTGTTTATAATGAAACGTTGGGGCGTGCGGTATCCGATCATCGCGTGTGTCATTCATACACATTGCCTCTAATAGTATAGAACTGAGACCCACGATATACAAATATGTACTTTCCGAACGAAAGCGTAGGATGGCATAGGCATTGGCATTGTTGTATTTAGCCACGCATAAATGTAAGAATTCATTTCTAAGCAAAGAGAAAAATGTAGCAACACTGAAGTGACATAAACGAACCTTAATTGGACCAACTTTATTTAGAGTAAAAATACACATTTGAACGAAGTCTGTAAGAAAACTTATCTTTTGGGTAGATAGATACATACTATAGTTGTGCTGAAGAAGATAAAATTATTTACTTATTATATTATTACGTTATCGAGTTAATGCCTGAAAGCAAAAAGAAACACAATTGTATCACCTATATCCAAATTATTTTCAATTGATTGATGTTGCACAATTTGATCAACTATTTA
The DNA here is from genome assembly GCF_030269925.1 of Bombyx mori. Lineage (NCBI taxonomy): Eukaryota > Metazoa > Arthropoda > Insecta > Lepidoptera > Bombycidae > Bombyx > Bombyx mori. The sequence goes on along the minus strand of NC_085116.1, from coordinate 6,612,748 downwards.
AATGATACTAAAATTACTAAGTTCTGAGTTCTCATACTTTGGTCGCTGTTTTGGTTTAAAACCTGCGGATCACTACTGCTACAACACCAAATCGCTTTTCAGAAATGAGGACAGCAATGCTGTTGTAGTATAACACCAGATAGAAGTAGAACTTTAAAAAGAAGAGAGATTTTAATTGGCCATATGAGCGAATGGCTTAACGACCCAACACGTATTAAGAGATTACTGGCGCCCATAAACAACGGACTATAAAATTCTACGGCGGACCTTGAAACGACAGATCAGTTTTAATTGTATTAAAATAATGGTTTTCACTTCCATTTAGAACTTTTATGCGGCAGAAATAGACAAGAACAGGATATAATGACATGTAGGTATTTGAGCTTAAATTTATCTGTTTTTTTTAGTTAGTTAAGATTTGCCCGGCTACGATTCGGAAGATACGGTACTTCGATCCCTTTGGTTTTCTAACCAATTCCTCAGTATCTTCGTTAATAATTGTAAATCGATTAACATTCCATATCTATGTATTTAAATCTCATTCTTTTTTGCCAATAAAAGTCATACTATTCCTCTAACACGTATAGATAATAGTAAGTAGTACCTAGTGATCTATATATAGCTTCTTCTCGCCCAAAAAATCCTACCATTCCCAATGAAGGTTGACATCAAAATGTACTGAAAACACGTATGTAGTTTGTACAAACAAGTGTAGTGGACCAAACATGTTAGTCTTCAATCGTGGAAATTACATGTTAATATTGCTTAATTTTGTAGGAAAATTTGGAACCTGCTTCAGGATCCTTCCAGAACATAAATGTTGATTTTGATGATGATGAACATAGAACAGTGTGCCTGAATGCCGCCACCCAACTTGTGACATGAGGTCTTAGTCTCAGTTTTACTGGTGATAAAACATCTGAGTCCGCACGGGTAGGTACCACCGCCCTGCCTATTTCTGCCGTGAAGCAGTAATGCGCCCATTTTGAAGGGTGGGACAGCCGTTGTACTGTTAAAAGTGAGACCTTTACAACTCATGTCTCAAAGTGGATGGCGGCATTTACGTTGTAGATGTCTACGGGCTCCGGTAACCACTTAACATCAGGTGGGCCGTGAGCCAACAATAGAGGCAATAAAAAAATTGAATAGTATAACCACTGGCCCACCCTTCAAACCCTAGCGCATGAGGGCCTCTCAGCAGAAATATACAGGTAGATGCTGTCTACTCTTGCAAGCATAGAACAGTCCTAAGTCCTAAGAGTAAAACTACAAAGGGATTATTTGAAATATTCGAAGCGCTTCAAGTCACTAATCTTCTGAATATGTATGTGAACATAAAATATTCCAAGACACTTTTTACTAACGTACCTACATTACTCTAATTTATTCCACTTGATACTATTAAACTCGATCTATTTTTTAATACAAAACTAACTGTGTTCATATCCATGTATTTTAGTTTTACCCAATTTTCTAAGTTCATTATAGAATTGTATACCACAAAAGTAATTAAGTGATAGCCTTGTCAAGTTACTGATCACACTACAGCTGTGTGTATGTTATGCATTAGACGGATAATAACAGGTGTTGTTTACACAATATACGTGGCTTTTTGTATTACAAACAAAACGAGCAAGTTTTAACAGGCCAGTGATAATGGATAAAATTAATATTGATAATGAACACTTTGGACGTTATACTTCATGTGAATTATGGGAACTGATATTGTCTCTATATTATCTCATTAGCGTAGTGTTTCGTATAATTATTCGAAAAAATTTCAAACCATTTTATAGCTTACAAATAAGATGAAAAATTTGGTACACTAACCGCGATAAATTCAATTAGAAAAACAATTATTTTTTAGTAAAAAATTATTATAAACAGCCCCGATATTTAAATGTTGTGGTATTCAGCTATTTCAAAAAGATATTCATAAAAAGTACTAAAGATCAACAAAACCTATTTTAAGTTAAGAACTTGATGTTTCTAAATGAATATAAAAATGAAAAAAATTTAAAGGAAACCATTAGGTACTTGCTTTCCGAATCATCTTTGAAATACGCATATAATCTTTGTTGTGTGCTTATGTACATATATAAAATGTATTTTTTAACTTTCCGTTAGCGTATGTAGGATAAAAACAGATTTTTTTTAAAACAAACAAGATTGGTCAGTAGCTACAAGCGCAATTCTGTTCGCCAGCTGCTCCAGATGATATTTCAATTCCATTGAACGCGTCGAGAAGAATCGGGTATGTTTACGCACAACAAAAAACCTTTTGGTGTTGAAATATTTCAACGTAACCAACGCTGTAGATATGACTTTATGAGTTCAAAACGAACCTAACAAAAGATTTGTTTAAAAAACAATTGAATCATTCTTTTTTTTTTCTACGATCAAAGCGATTTGGGAGCTCTAGGCTTATTATCTTTATGAGTAATGTTTTGGTATGTGTGAATATATGAGTTCAAGCTTGTCGATTTCTTTTATCAGCTACTGAAACTAGGTTTTTAAAACAAGTTCGAGCGAAACTATACTTTTTTTTTTATTTTCACGAGTACTGGTTGAATGTTGTATGTAGAGTAGGTAGGCACACATGAGTCGTCTATTATCAAAGGTGGCAATCTGTGCATTTGGACAAAAAAAAATTATTGATATGTCAATACAGATTGATTTGAATATAATCGTCTCCTTCAAAGAATACGGTTCAAAACCTGTATTAAATAAAGGTTAATAGTTAACCTGTTATTTATCTAAGATGTCGTTCCGAAGAGTTTAGTGACTGCCAATGGAATACAAAGTCAATAATTCGTTTTTCTGATTTACCAATCATTGTCCAAAAGTCAGATTGCCGGCTTTGATAATAGTCGACTCACATATTGTTTATAGCTTATGATAGATGGCGCTAAGTACATATATAATTATGTTACCCTACAACAACATGTTGAACACACGAGTCTTAAACATAAATAATCACGTAAACCATTAATTCTCATTCTCAAAATTGTTTCTTTTCGAAAAACTAAAATTTCAGCAAGAAGAGTTTACCAAAAAGTTGGTATCGAATAAAAAAATACTATCTGCAACTATTATCTTGAACACTGTCACATCATCTTATGAACCCCCACGGATTGCTACTACTGACCGCCCTGTTTCTGCTACGAAGCTGATACGTTCCAGCTTAAAAGGCCCTACATTTTTTTGTCATTGTTGGGATTTTTATCTTGGTATTTTTATAATGGTATCTAAACTGTTCTGCTGTCACAATTCCTCGGTTTGTTTGTTTATGTGAAACAAAAATCGGCTACATCAATTTACAAATACATAAGTCCTAAAATCTAATTTTTTAATGTTCTTGCGAAATTGGCTGTCGTTACGTCCAAAAATAACCAATTGGCGGCAGTGCGTGCCTTCGTGACATCTTGCATTAGCCTGCCATAATTCAGTCGCTATGATACCGAGATAACGTGACGACTGACTATAGGTTTCGCTAACCGACCCCCAAGGTCAAGCCGTTAAAACATTCGCCCTTATCCACGGTCTCAATATAAGCTACTCTTTACTGTTATTTCACATAGCGTAAAATGTTTGTGCTAGGAAATAAGCGTTGCGTTATTATGATTAAGGCATAAACCTCTTTACCATCAAACACCGCCTAAAATTCCAATTTCCATTGGTTTATTATTGAGTAAAATAACTTAAATGTCATAAACGCCCAATACATTATTGAAACTAATAATAGTCACTGAAACTACGTACAGATGAGTACAATGAATTAAAGCACCCGCCTACGAAGGCGTTCATATTACATAGCTACAAAATAATGATACTATATGATTTATAGAACATTATTAGGGAAAGCAAAACAATAAAAGGTCACAGTAGGCACGAATATTCAATAAGCCATCTCAGACATGTATACTCTTAGTCGACAATGGAGGGCGAATACGTAATTCGATTAGACATGATTTTCGCACAATAACTCATACAAGAGGTCCCGCAGTAGTCGAAATTCGACTATAATTAATTGGAATTGTAAGTTTGTACACTATTATGATTGTATTTTATACTTCTATAATCACAATTTAGCCAAGACTATACTATAAAAAATATTAACAAAGACAAACAATATTTAATGTATTCTCAATTTGACAACAGACGTCAGGAACAAATAGTATGCATGCGTGTTGCGTCAAATACATGGTATGTAGTGTGTGTAATGTTTTGTTTATTGAATTAATGCATCTTTTATGCATTATTAAAAAAAAAATTAGCATTGTGCACTTCTTCTCTATATTCTCTATAAGTGTGGAAAATTTTATACTCCTCCGTCCGCGCAATTTTCGTAAAAAGGGATACAAAGTTTTTGCTTCACGTATTAATATATAGATAACTGTTTCACGAAAACGACTAGCTTAGTTACCGACGTATACGTCGACGGCCTATTAATATATTTAATGAGTTATCGAAGGTCGTTGTATCGTGTCAGTGTGTATTCGCTAAGGAGACGGCAGTACTTGTAAGCACAGTGACACACTTTGGACCTCATCGTCAATGCATACGTTCTGAGAATGCAGTCATTTCAATCGATCGTTGTTTCATTTTAACCACAATTATAACAAATGTCTTTGTTTCATGACGTTTCCTCCAAAAAGAAAAATGATAAATTCGCTAAGTTTGTTTTACGGTAATGCCAGACGCAAGTTTAGCCAACAATCGATCGCAATAATAATAACTTCTAACTTTATTTGAAAAACGATCTACTATAAAGCTCTGAAAACACTGGGAGCGTAATGGTGCCTGCTCGAAAGGATATTTTGAAACTTACTGTGGTTGAACGCAGTTATTCCAATGTTAACGATAAAAGCCGTCCCAGAAATAGTGACTTTGTGAAAAGTAAATGAGATAAAGGCATCAAACAAAAAAAAAACACAGTCAAACTGAAATAGAAAAAGAAGGAGTCAAACAGAAAACTAAAGTTGCCGTAGAACTAGAGACACGAAATGATTCATGTTATCCGGATCCACCAGATAATTTTTTTGTGGAAAAAGCCAAATATTACCGTCTCCAAGTATTTTTGAAAAACTATCCATAATTTTTAAAGGTTTATGAACCCGAAGAACACACGCTATTCGTTACCGACTCAAATTATTAATCTCATAACCTACTTTACGGTTCGTCACTAAAATATGATGTTTGTAATAGCGACAGTTCGTGGTTGATTCCAATCAATTCGAAGGGCGGCTTATCGAGCAAACTCAAATGTCGCAGACTGTAAATCAATTATTCAAAATAGATTCTCTCTGCACTCAGCAAAATGAAGACGCATTAATAGTTGACGGTGAGTTTTGCTTTTTATTTTTTATTATTAATCCTTGGTATTCCTAGTTGACAACGTTGAATTTGGGAATTTTGTAATATTTATTGATGTTCTATTAGTGTAATTATTCCATAAAAGGTCGACACTAATGTCATGCCGCGAAACAGTTATAGAGTTTCAGTTTGAGCTGTGCTTGAAAGTCTTGAAACTTCGCGTCTTGAATATATGTATAATATACTCTATTATATAACAATAGATACGACTTAAATTTTTTTATATTCTACATAATATTTTTAACGAAGGTGCTAATAGCAGTGTGGCGGTTTGACTTGTAAAACAATAGCTGCTAATTATCTTGTTTGTTTATTAACTGTTAAATTATTTACTAATTTTTAACTATTAAATTGTTGTAAAATGAGTCCTCAGTATCAGTTTTATACTACAACAGCTGCTTCAAATACAAATGCATTACAGTTTCCCAGCAGAAATAGGCAGGGTGGTGGTATTTACTCTTCCGGACTCACAAGACACGACTCCTACCACTATCAAAAATACCACACATAACACTAAATTATTCGATGTGGTTGTATGAATCCAGATATTTAAATTGAAGAGTATTGTATCTGGGATTCAATCCGGCAAACTGCCAGATTTGCATTTCCGCTCCGCACAAAGAGAAAAAAGTTGCAACGTCCGTGCCAATATTACTATGGCATGGCCGTTTAGCTAGGTACTTTACCTACGTAACCGCGATACAGGCTTCACTCCACACTGAATTATTCATACTGGAGATCCGCACTTAAAATGGCAATCTGTCCTCGAACTGGACGTCATAAAGTTTGATATGGTCTTTTGAAGGCAACATTTGAAACAGAAAATTGTGTGCGAATCTTATACCTTTAAACGAGCAATTCTTGTATATATACAATATGTGAATCTCGGAAACGGCTCCAACTCTTTTCATAAAATTTAGTATACAGGGGATTTCGGGGGCGATAAATCGATTTAGCTGCGATTTCTTTTCAGAAAATGTTGTTTTATTAGTGTTTTCAATAATCAACTCTTCCTGAAATCTATTGGCGAATAATAATACTATTTTTGTAAATTGAGGGCAACTAACCGCTCTAAAGACACAACAAGATGGCGTTATCAAAAAAAAAAACGAGCAAAGCTCGGTCATCATCTAGTAAATTCTTTATTTAAAACAAAATCACGGTATGGGTACGTTTAGGCATACGATTTTAACCACATTATTGAATAGTATTTCTGAAATGTTGTTTAAGATTTCGTCTATCATTTCAAATGAGCGTGATGATTATTATTTCTTTTTTTTTAATTAAAACTCATACTCAAAAACATCTACAAATTTACTGTACACAATTTAACACAATATTTACGCTACGAAAACTGAAATATAAGTACTATAAATACAGTCAAACCTGGGTAAGTGAGAACTGGATAAGTAAGAAAACTCTATAAGTGAGAGTAATATAATAGCAAGGACCCGTCATTTTAAGCTCCCAAAACCTCTATTAGCGAGAAACAGAAACCTCTGTAAGAGAGAGTCGTTTTTTCCTCATGGACCTCCGTAAGTGAGACTGCTACCTATCTACATAATCAGGTCATAAATTCTGTCACATGTTTAATGTAAAATAATTGAAACAAGTTTATTCATTATGTAACCATTCATATACCAAAATGAACTTAATAAAACATAGATTCTTATGACACTAAAGTTTATTCAAAATGACCTCCGTGATTTTGAATAGAGGCCTTCAATCTGCGCGGCCAGTCGTCTATCGCAGCACGAACGAGGTCCATGTCAATATCGGCGGCTGCCTTAAGGCAGCCGCCGATATTGACACAGTCACTCAAGACATCCTTGATTAATCAAGGATGTCTTGAGTGACTCCAAATTGGGATGAGGCTTTGAGCACGCCTTTTCCTCCAAGTGTTGCCATATCTTGTAATCTAACGGATTCAAATCTGGACTGGAGGAGGGCCAGTCTTCGTGCCGGATGAAGTCGATTTCACGCACCCCAAGCCAGTCTTGTGTGCTCTTCGCTCTATGAACTGGCGCCGAATCTTGTTGGAATACCCAGTGCCTGTTATTGAACATGGTATGAGAAACAGGTACCACAAGGTTCGTCAGGACTGTATTTTGATACACAGCTGCATTCGTTTTTACACCTTTCTCACAAAAATGTACCTCTGTTAAGCCCCAATAAGAAACTCCCAACCATACCATGAGCGAGGATGGAAAATGACCTCGTTGGACACGTGGAATACGGTTGCTCGCTTCTTCATTACTGTGTGCGTACACCTTATCATTTTTTTTGTTGTAGCTCTCTTCTACAGTAAAAATTTTTTCATACGAAAAAAGAATTTCCAGATATTTTTTTCCCGCGTACCGCTTCAACAAAGCGCGGCATCTCTTCAGTCTCAGGTCCATTAGACGAGCATTCAAACGATTTCCTGTTTTTCTTCGATATGCCCGAAGCCCTAAGTCTTCATTTAACACCCTTTTCACCGTGGTTCTGCTTAACCCCATCTGAAGGGCCAACAGTTTCTGCTTACGTTTGGGATTTCATTGAATTCGCGCCTTCACAGCTTTTATCACTGCTGGAGTCCTAACAGACCGAGGGCGACCACTTCTTGACCTGTCATCTACACTAGAGTCTTCATTGTATCGTTTGATGGTACGATAAACGAATCATTTGGTTATATTCAAATTTTTCAGTATGTTAAAAATTTGAATTGGCGCGTAACCGCAACGATGCAACGCAATAACTGCAACACGGTCTTCTTTAAGCGTCCACTCCATATTTAAAAATGAGTAAAATTCTAAATGTATACTATTTTTATTTTCATGAACAATTCGAAATTCGAATTCAATAAACTTTTTTGTGGCCAGCATTCTAAAAGAAAAGTTTTTACTGTGTGACAATACTTATGACCTGACTAGGTATATCTCTATAAGCGACAGCCGAGCTTTATTTATTTATTTATATTATTTAGGAGGAACAAATGACAAAACAAATTACAAATTTAACATCTGCTATTTTATGACTCATTTTTAAATTTCGTGGAACTTCCTATCATTGTTTTTGTATTGTTTTCTCGTGAATATTGAACCTATTCTATTTCGTAGAACTAAATAACGTTGTTATTTTATCGTATTCTTTTATCGCATTATTTTCGAATGGACACGTGTGCCTGTGTATCGTCCTGTTTGTCGGACTTACTCAGTTTATCGTTAATCAATTGCGAAGGAAAGTTCTGTTCTGCATCATGTAAAAACGGAAAATTAAAGTACTGTCATTAAAGTCATAAACTTAAAATAGTGAATGCATTTGAATGCGGAAAATCGCGAATCGAAATTCAGAGGGAGCATTAGCGAGAAACTCGGGTTAGTGAGAAACCTCTATAAGCGAGAATGAGATTGTGCTCCCTTGAACTCTCGCTTATACAGGTTTGACTGTATGTACATTTGATAGTGATTGTGAAACCTGAAATCTGAAGTCTTATTCGTCGACATTCGTCGACACTATTCGTCGAATTTTATTGCGTGTTTGTTTTGGTTTTTTTCTTTTCCTCGGTGTATCCAACTCTAATAGTGCAATTAATAGTTTAGTTATTAAAATTATAGCTTATCGTCAAAATTATTCTAAATATCCATTCGAATCTAATAGATTTTCGTTTTATATGCTCTATTTCATAGTTGAAAAATATGCAGAATAACACGAATATTATACAATCGTAACATTGTTTCCATAGCATGATTCCATATTTCATTTTCTGTCTGCTTAAGGGTGGACGGGATATCGGGTTGTATGATGTTATGAAATGATTGGGGCCCTTAGATATCAAGACGATATATGTCGCAATCCTCTTTTCAGAAATGGATTCGACCGGTGGTATCCACCGGTGTCTTCTCACTATACGCTTTGTGAATGCTGGTTTGAAATCCACGGAGCACTTTCTAGGGCAGATATTAGCAAAATCTCTCAGGTGAGCCCCGTGAGCTTGCCTACTAGTGAAGCTAGAATGCCCCTCGAAGTGACCGGCGATTGCGTAAGAAAAAATAAAGAAACTGATATGAGACCCAGAGAATGACGACTACGAGCAGCTACGACTCTCAAACTGAGATAAATGGATAGTACTATTTTTGCCTTAGACAAAGTCAATCTTTAATCAATAATAACTCACTTTCACCGAAAGGTCACAAGAGTAGTAGGTAATTTAAATAAAATAAAAATAAAAATCCTTTGAGATCAGTATCTTTCAAACATTAAACATACCCCCTGGTCTTACCTTTGTGCGCTCAGCGGCGGTCTCGTTCAAAACTGGAGAGGGCTTCAGCGACGACCTCGATACTCTAACATGTAACGGCTCTTTAGTCCGCAAAGAAAGGTAAAAGAGATCTTGCGTTTTCATACCGATCGTCAATTTCAGATTTGGAGTATAATTTTTTCTAACTTGTTTTAAAATACATTTATAAGCTACTAGCGGCCCGCTCCGCCTCCGCTCAAAAATTTCAACGATATTTGACGTTGTTTTATTTTTGTTAAATAAAAGAACACTTATTGCGGCATTACTATAATAGTTAGACATATGCTGTCGCGACACTTTTTGTAAATTATGATGTGTTCTACAAAGTTATAGATGTTGATATATATATTTATATTATGTGTTGACCCCTGATCTCAAAGATGATGAAGATATTGAACGAGAGCGGAGAGCGTTGTCGGTTAGAGCAAACATGATAGCTCGCAGGTTTGCACGGTGTTCACTTAAAGTCAAGGTCACCCTCTTTAGGGCCTACTGTACTAATTTTTACACGTGCAGCTTGTGGGCTGGATATACTCAAAGATCATACAACGCTCTCCGTGTTCAATATAATAACGCGTTTAGGGTGCTGGTGGTGCTGCCCCGCTTTTGTAGCGCATGAGGGATGTTTACAGACGCGCATATAGATTGTTTTTACGCTACCATGCGTAAGAGGTGTGCATCTCTGGTAATCAGAGTGAGGGCCAGCTCCAACAGTATCCTGAGCATGATCGTAAGCAGGCTGGACTGTGTATACATGGGTCGCTGTGGTGCCATCTACCATGGGATGTTACGACAGTAATTCATTGTGATGTAAATATAATTACTAACATAGGTCTAAGTCTTATTAACAATTTATATGAGTCATGGTTACTTGCAATAAAAACATTATTATTATTATTATTATTAAAGTTATTTTTATTCTATCATCAATAGTTTTCGGAGGGCACGCGATGTAAAGAATATTTTAGGTAATATAATTTTTTTAAACCTTGGGTTACATTATTCAAGTTTTAGTAAGGATCCCTAATTTTTTTTAAAAAAGATATAGATATAGATATAGCCTATGCCACTCGGGAGTAATGTAGCTTCCAAACAGTGAAATCATTTTTCAATCGGTTCAGTAGTTTCGGAGCCTATTCAATATAAACAATCAAACAATTCTTTCCTCTTTATAATATTAGTACAGAGACTAGTATAGACTAGCCGTCTCTCGTCTCGCCCACTTCGCTAGGCATTTAAAATTAACAAATATGTATCTTACTTTAGTTTATTACTGGTGGTAGGACCTCTTGTCAGTCCGCACGGGTAGATAGCACCACCCTGCCTAATTCTGCCGTGAAGTAGTAATGCGTTTCGGTTTGAAGGGTGGGGCAGCCGTTGTAACTATACTGATACCTTAGAACTTATATCTCAAGGTACGTGGCGGCATTTACGTTGTACTCGTAGACGTTTATGGGCTCTGGTAACCATTTAACACCAGGTGAGCCGTGAGCTCGTCCACCCAACCAAACAATAAAAAAAAATAAAAAAAATTAGATCTCGCACGAGTTAATGCTAATGTCCTCTAGCTATTTCTGAAATGAAGCAGGAAATTATGCGTTCCGGCTTAAGCAGTAGAATGGCCGCTATTGAAATTAGAGTGTCTAATGTCTTAACTGTCGATCTATGAGCCCATAAACATCCACTGTTGGACATGGGCCTTCCCATACGATCGCAGCAATGACCGATTCATCCGGCGGATAACCGTGATCTTCAACAGGTGTCCGGTCCACCTTACTCAGCTTTTGTCACCGGTTATGTCTTTACACACCCAAGTAATCTTATATCCTTTAACCGGTTAAAACCAGATAAACAATGTTTTCATATGCCGAACGACAGAAAAACACAAACTTTGTTTGATTAAAAACACTGGAACAAACACCGTATCCATCAATTCTGTCATGCGTCCCATACATCAAATCCTCGTGGAAGTGCCAACAAAAAATCAATAAGAACACGAAACTTAACTGACGGACAAAACAAATTGGCAAGGGCGAAGGGACAGCGCAGAATTGCAACATCCAGTTTGAGTCCACTTAGCAAGACGGTTTTATTATGAAAATCGGTCCGCAAGGAGCCGGCATTCCCCGAGCCCTCAGGCGGCAACGTCGCGACGTCTCCCAGGCTTAGCTTCAGCCCGGGAAAATGTTGCACGTTCAGAAGAAAAAAGCTTTCAATCGAACATTTTTATTGTTTTGATATAATAGGTAATTATGTAAGTTACACAACCTAGAATGCTGCGTTTTGTTGATTCAAAGTAGGATGTAGGATCCAGCTTCTCACAAAGGTAAACTATATCTCACGCCGGAAGAATTAAAGACTTTTTAATACTCGTAATGTAACTAATAAATACTGGAAAGATCCGTCGTAATTATCGTTCAACATATAAAAAAAACCCGTTTGTAAAATCTATTCTCGCACAACATGTCATTGGTGAATTAAAAAAAAACACTTATTTTTTTTTCTTTTTTTCTTAGGTGGGTGAACGATCTCACAGCCCAACTGGTGTTAAGTGGTTACCGGAGCCCATAGCCATCTAAAGCGGAAACGCCACCACCTACCTTGAGATATGTGAATCTGTAAACTCCGAATTTTATGGTAATCATGAAACAGTTTATCGTAAATCATAATGACACACCCTGAAAGCGCCAAACTTTGTGCATTAATCGTAGTCTGTATCAAGAAATTTCGCTAACAATGCCACATTTGTAGCCTTGATGCTGCTTTACGAGTTTGGTGGTTTCATAAATAATTTACGGAAACACAATCCATTTTGTACTAATCTGTAGTGCTAGCAGTTCACTTGATTGATACAAATCGTTATTGCAATAACCAAGAATGTAAATTGCATTTAAATTAATCAAAATGATTTTGCTTCGGCTAAAGGTCACGAAAATACAAATAAGCCTAGTCCACAATACGTTTGACTGAGGACACGACGATTTTCGCCATCAAAACAAAATCTGGTGAATCCGAAATCCGCTAGCTTTGCTCTCCTTCTCTATATTCTCTATAAGTGTGGATAATTTTATACTCCTCCGTCCGCGCAATTTTTGTAAAAAGGGGTACGATACGTTTAAGTTTATCTGTGAGTAAGTGCCAGCTTTATAAGATCATACTATACTACAGCAAACGTACGATCTTTTGACATATACTTATGAATTTGATTTATTCGCGCTATAATTAAAAAATAAAAGACAGGTCTTCAATTGCACTCTCAAAAAATTCATTTGACTTCAGTGATGTAAAATTTTCCTGAAATAAACTCGCAACTCGTTTTGAATGCGCTACTCCAGAAAGAAAACGTTTACATAAAAATCTTATAATGAACTTTAGACGAATCGGAGAAAGCTCATTTTCATTCCAATCGCAAAACGCTTGATGCAACTCGAATGAAAAAAATGTAAGGACTATTTGATAAAATTTCGTTTAACTAAATTCGTATTGTGTAGATAAATCCTTCCATTTCGTATTTTATTACACGGCTGTTCCTTCAAAGTGCAAATTCGTGAGCACAAGTAATTTACATTACCTACCCCGGATTCGATTCTTAGTGAACTATAAAATACATCTTGTATATTATGTCGGCCGTCTGGTGTAGTGGTAAGTGACATGGTCACTACACAAGGGGGTCGCGGGTTCGAATCCCGCCAAGGGAAGATATTTGTATGATAAATATAAATGTCTTTCCAGGGTTATGGGTGTATATTAAATATATGTATGTGTATAATAAAAATATTATATTTATTTCTGTTATCTGGTACTTGTAACACAAGTTCTTTAAGAACTTAGCACGGGGTTAACGTGGCGTGATTGTTAGTAAATATTTATATTTATTTATATTTATTTATATTTATTATATTATTGTATGTATTGGGCCATGGACGCAGGGAATAGCGGGATGTGATTGATTTATCTGTACGATTTGTCTCTGTCAGTAAGCATGAAAACTCTTTAATGCATAACTGCTTTGAATTTTAAATCAGTTTCATTTATTTCTTCAGTGAAAATAAATCCATCTATACCTAGTCAGGTCATAAATTCTGTCACATGTTTAATGTAAAATAATTGAAACAAGTTTATTCATTAAGTAACCATTCATATACCAAAATGAACTTAACAAAACATAGATTCTTATGACACAAAAGTTTATTCAAAATGACCTCCGTGATTTTGAATACAGGCCTTCAATCTGCGCGGCCAGTCGTCTATCGCAGCACGAACGAGGTCCATGTCAATATCGGCGGCTGCCTTAATCAAGGATGTCTTGAGTGACTCCAAATTGGGATGAGGCTTTGAGCACGCCTTTTCCTCCAAGTGTTGCCATATCTTGTAATTTAACGGATTCAAATCTGGACTGGAGGAGGGCCAGTCTTCGTGCCGGATGAAGTCGATTTCACGCGCCGCCAGCCAGTCTTGTGTGCTCTTCGCTCTATGAGCTGGCGCCGAATCTTGTTGGAATACCCAGTGCCTGTTATTGAACATGGTATGAGAAACAGGTTCCACAAGGTTCATCAGGACTGTATTTTGATACACAACTGCGTTCGTTTTTACACCTTTCTCACAAAAATGTACCTCTGTTAAGCCCCAATAAGAAACTTCCAACCATACCATGAGCGAGGATGGAAAATGACCTCGTTGGACACGCGGAATACGGTTGCTCGCTTCTTCACTACTGTGTGCGTACACCTTATCATTTTGTTTGTTGTAGCTCTCTTCTACGGTAAAAATTTTTTCATCCGAAAAAAGAATTTCCCGATTTTTTTTTCTCGCGTACCGCTTCTACAAAGCGCGGCATCTCTTCAGTCTTAGGTCCATTAGACGAGCATTCAAACGATGTCCTGTTTTTCTTCGATATGCCCGAAGCCCTAAGTCTTCATTTAACACCCTTTTCACCGTGGTTCTGCTTAACCCCATCTGAAGGGCCAACAGTTTCTGCATACGTTTGGGATTTCTTTGAATTCGCGCCTTCACAGCTTTTATCACTGCTGGAGTCCTAACAGACCGAGGGCGACCACTTCTTGACCTGTCATCTACACTAGAGTCTTCATTGTATCGTTTGATGGTGCGATAAACGAATCTTTGGTTATATTCAAAATTTTCAGTATGTTAAAAATTTGAATTGGCGCGTAACCGCAACAATGCAACGCAATAACTGCAACACGGTCTTCTTTAAGCATCCACTCCATATTTAAAAATGAGTAAAATTCTAAAAGTATACATTTTTATTTTCATGAACAATTCGAAATTCGAATTCAATAATTTTTTTTGTGGCCAGCATTCTAAAAGAAAAGTTTTTACTGTGTGACAATACTTATGACCTGACTAGTTCTATAAAAATGAATTGCTGTTCGTTAGTCTCGCTAAAACTCGAGAACGGCTGGACCGATTTGGCTAATTTTGATCTTGGATTATTTGTTGAAGTCCAGAGAAGGTTTAAAAGGTAGATAAATATGAAAATACTCGGAATTAAATAAAAATAACAATTTTGTTTTTCCTTTGATGTGTCCCCCGTCTGACGGATTCCTTTTATTTGTTTTAAGTTTATTTTATACAATTTAGATATTTTATTTACAGATTGAGGCACTACGAAGTCTGCCGGGTCAGCTAGTATTAAATAAATATCAACAGGTGACCTTACCTTACTTAAGTTAACTGATTACAATAGTATTGTCCGGAGGTTTCGTAGTTAGCTGGCTTGGTTTCGATCCGTCTTTTCAAGTTCACGACAACTTAATGAATAAAGTTTTGTAAAGTTCTTAAGTTGATTGACTTCAAGTTTATCTTTAGGAGGCAAAATTGAAATTATTGAGGTTATTGCTAAATGTACTTATATTCATTCATTGCCTTTACATGTACATTTATACAAATTGTATTTATATCACTGTTTTTTTTTTTCCTTATTGTGTTCAACTTTACATTTAAAACTAAGCAAAATCAGATGTTCCATCGAACTCTATATTAACTAAACTGTTTTGGTATAAAACACTTCTAAAAGCTTTAGTCATATTATTTAACAATATACCTATTATCAAGATCGTAGATAAGTTGTATTTATGTATCAACCAAGCAAATTATTATTTTTTATTGTTGCTTAGATGGGTGGACGAGCTCACAGCCCACCTGGTGCTAAGTGGTTACTGGAGCGCGAATCCCAAAGACATCTACGACGTAAATGCGCCACCCACCCTGAGATATAAGTTCTAAGGTCTCAAGTATAGTTACAACGGCTGCCCTACACTTCAAACCGAAACGAATTACTGCTTAATGGTAGAAATAGGCGGGGTGGTTGTACCTAACAACGCGGACTCCCAAGAGTACTACTACCACCAGTAATTACGCAAATTAAAATTTGCGGGTTTGATTTTTATTACACGATGTTATTTCTTCACCGTGGAAGTCAATCGAGAATATTTGTTGAGTACGTATTTTGTTAGAAAAATTGGTATCCGCCTAGGATTCGAACACCTTACACAGAAGTCTTATTCTTTAGGCGACGACGACTTCAATTCAATTCTAAATCTCATAAGCGTGTGGCGTCTTGGTAACCTGCAATACATATGTTCTTAGGTGAAATACAGTTGTTCACAAGCCTAACCAAAACAATTTCTGTTTGTTAAAATGAATGACTGAATGATTGTGAGACATGAACGATTATTATCGTTATAAGTTATATTATAGTTAGTTTATGATGTCCTGGTTGTATTTTTAAGTACGTATTAAATGTGTAAAAATGTTAGGAATAGTAATTTCGGAAGACACAACACAGAGAATCTTCCACCGAGCGGTTGAAATTGCTTAGGACACTGACGGTCCGAATGTATTTATTGTTTAAACAGAAAGACAACTGGTTGAGTACCAACCCAATCACAAACATAACTACTATGCTACAGATAGATATAAAACTAAACTGTTTAGAGCTGTTACAATAGAAACGATCGCTTGCGATATACACATACGTAAATATATGCATAAACACCGTGTAGTCTATGCATATATATGTATGTGTAAAAATATGTATATGTGTATAGTTTGAAACAGAGCAGACACGACTAACGAGTCAATTTTCCGAACCAATTGATTGGGCTCAATTTTCCATAGCATAAGTTTTCATTAGAGTGTTTCATTAATCAGTTTGAAAATGTTTCAAACTTGAAATTTGTAGACATTCTAAATCAACTATGATACTTTTTTATTTAAGAACAAAATTATAAAAAGTTGTTGTTGAACCTCAGCCTCGGCCTTGGTCTGAGTACTCGGGTATTACTGTCCTTGTTGTCTTTCTGTTTTTAATTTTTTATTATTATTTATAGTATTGTAAAATCTCTATTAATATGTATATATTACATTAGCATGCTGTGATTGCCTATAATTAGAGTTGCAGTTATCAATTGCTCTAAACATGTCAATGTTCTTTTATGTCTTACTGTAAACCCTGTCGGTAATCCTTAAATAAATAAATAAATAAATAGATTCAATGTGAAAGCTATAAAAACTATAAAAAGATAAAAACTACAGATCAAAAATCTAAAACTGCTCGAGATAGCTTTTTTACCTTTTTAAATAGAAAGTAAAAGATTATTGGATTTAAAAATCAATACGATGCCACATTCAAAAGTACAAAATATTCTCCTAGTTTTAATTATTTATAATAATAGAATGACTTAATTTGATGTGCCATAAAAAGTCTTAAACAAACCTTTGTTAGCATAAGTCTGGAAATGTGAAAAATGTTATGTTTTAAAACCATGCCAGGCCTTAATTAACTGCACGCCGAGTTGAAAACAAGGACCGTTGTGTGAGAATGTATGTGATTTGCACTCTTTTTACACTATTGAGCGCGGCTATTGTGAATGCTAGGTTAATTAATCCTGCCCGGAGTTTAATATAACTAAGTTTTACAAGAGCATGCTAAGAGAGTAGTCTTTATGATTACGATAAAGTAAGATCATAATATTAAAATCATAAAAAGTTCCTCCATACTTGAAGAACAGGTTAGAGCCACTATATTTTTTATGAATCTGTTACATATATGCGAACATACAAATTTTTCTGTATTGGCGTCGGAGGAAGCATTTTGGACTGGTATCCGCAATGTCAATTTGGTGCAGAATGACAAGTGCGTTCTCTCTCGCTCGCCCCACCACCACCAGCATAACGTAATCCAGCAAGCTATTGAGCTCGTGTACCAATCGCGAACGATAAAAAAATCAGCCCTATAAAGTACTTAATTGAAAATAAAAACATCATTTTTTATCTAATAACTCGCTTCATGCAGTATTCTTCTTCAAATTATTTAAGCACGACATAGTTGTCGCCTCAATTATGTTAAAACTCTTATGAAAAACAAAAAAATCGAGTTTTTATAAATATAGATTCATTATATTAAAAAAAATGATACAAATGTATGATTTTATTCATGAAACGTTCACAGAATTCATTCACGTAGACAGTATCGCTTATGAAGAAATAAAACGATATTTGAAAGCCAAGTCATATATCGACATATTTTCTAGGTTCTGATAAACCTAGTGTGCATGTGTAAAGTAGAACGCTGTGCAATATTATCATGATGCAGCCCGTGAAGTGTTATGACTTCTAAAGACGTATGGAAAATTAATCTACACCCGTAGATGCGACTCTTAGATATCGAATCTTGGATACTAAGATTTTATTTGAAAGAAATATCTTAAATATGATTCGATAGCTTATATATGATTCGACTGATATATCATTAACCTCACAAGATGGCACGTTCTGTTGTCTTAGCTTAGTATAGTACTCATACTGTGTAGTAATTAAATTATTGTAATTTTTTGAATTTAAACTTAAATTTATAAATTTCTCTTTTTTTTCTTTTGTTCACTTTCTACTTGTATGTGATTTTGATGGTGGAAACTTGTTTGATTTTTGTTTTAACTATTTTTTAAATAGGCAGGGTGGTGGTACCCGTGCGGACTCACGAGAGGTCCTACCACCAGTAACCGGTCCAACCGGAAAAATTTCACACATTAACCCGTCGTGTATTCTATGATAATATATGATATATATTATCTTAACGCTCGGTTGGAAATACCGGTAGATTCCCAAATAATTGCAAATTATTGAAATTTGAAGATCAATCCTTAGATTAGATGTTCCCTTCAGTTCTTACAAAGTATGAAAACAAACATACTTTATTAAAACATCATATTCGAAGCGAAGCGAACGAAATCAACAATTATAATATTAATGGTATCTATCAAGGAAAAATGTAGAAGCTCCACAAAACCGATCAAGTTCCATATAAGATCATAAAAAATGTACGATAAAGAAAAGTAATAACATATAAACAAACCACCTTTCGCCGCGGACAATATTTACAGAAAGTTTTATATTCCCAATACGTATTACTATGCAAATTCTTATTGAACTATGAAAGATCGACAACAGGCACGTTTAAAATAAAATATAACTAGCTTTCAAACTGAAGTATTGAAGGTTTTGCGCTTGAGAATTTTTCCAATAAAAGTTCTTCTATATTTGCAATATAAAATATTGATGTTGTTGAAAATTAAGATTTTATATGTTAGGCTTCTTATTTTCGGTTATAGGTCAAACGATGGTAATAGTTTGTTCAGCTGTCATTAGAAATGGGTATGCCACCACATTCCAATTCTCTATCTTGGGGACAGGCTAAACAATATATCGACACTTCGATCGTGGTGACCTTTTGGCAGGACATCTTGTAAGTCCGCACGGGTAGATACCACCACCCCATCTATTTCTGCCGTGAAGAAGTAATGCATTTTTGGCTAGAAGGGTGGGGCAGCCGTTGTACTGTTAAAACTGAGACCTTACAACTCATGTCTCGAGGTGGGTGGCGGCATTTACCTTGTAGATGTCTATGGGTTCCGGTAACCACTTAACATCAGGTGGACCGTGAGCTAGTCCAACCAACAAAGCTATAAAAAAAATTCTTAACTTGTACGCTTCATCTAAGCCTATAGATATTTAACGTATTTAAGATATTTGTTGTAGATGGCTTGGATGGCATTGCTGAAATCCATGGGCGACGGTAACCACTCACCGTCAGATGGGCCGTACGCTGGTCTGCCTACAAGGACAATAAAAAAAATTACCCGGGTAGCCAATGTCCAAGGCGTTCATTAAAAAGCACCGCTTCTATTATACAAATTATGTGATTCATGGCTTCCACTTCTTCTAACTAGAAACGATAGACTATCTTTTATTTATTTACTACTTAAAAATGTGAGCAGGCATACCCATCTAGGTTTCTGTGGTCATCCACAATGAGATATAAGTTCGAAGTCCCAATTTTTAAGGACTGTCCCGCCCTTCGAGCCAAATGTAATGTACCAAACAAAATGTATTTCATTATAAATATTTGGATACGCGCTGGAGGAATTTAAACACTGGGGTAGTCCCATCGCTCGATACGAGTTCATCAAGCGTTTTATCTTTTAGGCCATCGCAACTACGTGGTTGAGGTAGTATTCCACTACCAGAACCTATTTTCTATTAACACAGTGGCGTGCTATCACTGCTCCATCATCTTTCCGTAGTATCTTTATATTGTGTATCAATTTGAATTTTATATTAACTCATATTGAAATTTAGCAAACCCGAGCCTACTTTTTCCAAGAAGGGCCATTGGTCTAATGTGTGAGATTCTTGGTGTACTTGTATCGAGTAAGGTGAATATGCAAACAAAAGTCATTAGCCCACCATATTGAACAATCACTATTAATTGAACCAAATCTCAGAACAGTTATCGCTTATCGCAATGTCCATTAGAAGACTTAGAACGGTTTTGTTGTGCACAGAATTTAACTTTCTTTCTATATAATGAAAGGTCAATTAGACTTTAACAAACTTAGTGGTCATAGACTATACATTAATCGGTACAATTCTCAATTCCAATACGTGCTTAGTATAAAATGTTTATGAAACTGAACGCGTCTAGACACGCAAATGGTTTTATTGAATTGAATCTCGTATATCTTCGAAGCAATATTGGGAATTTAATGAGCGACAAGAATACTAAAAGATAAATCATCGGTCAAGAGAGAACGTATTAAAATAAATTATCTAAAAGGTTAAAACGTGTTCCACTGATAAGTGACCCCACGAAAAAATATACGTAAGCTATCAAGAAAAAACCCTAAAATGAGGGGTTTAAATGACGTCTTAGACTTAAGGCCACGACAACTTCAAAAGTAGTACTTCTACTGGTGGTAGGACCTCTTGTGAGTCCGCGCGGGTGAGTACCACCACCCTGCCTATTTCTGCCGTGAAGCAGTAATGCGTTTCGGTTTGAAGGGTGGGGCAGCCGTTGTAACTATACTGAGACCTTAAAACTTATATCTCAAGGTGGGTGGCGCATTTACGTTGTGGATGTCTATGGGCTCCAGTAACCAATTAACACCTACCTAATAAAAAATAAAAAAAAGTAGCATAGATGGCACCTAGCCATACAAACTCACCAGTTATGACATATTCTTAAACTTAACATAGGTACTTAATACATTCTACTGTTTGCAGCTATAATTTGAACTAAATTCGAAAATATCGTGCGTCTTAAAGTTAGTCTACGGAGATTTATATTCATGAAACAATTTCAAGAAAATCATAAATCACATGTCTGCTAATTATTTGAAATAAGTACAAAACCCGCTATTATCGTAATTTCAAAACCGAAATGACTAGGAGTCATGTTGGTTTCTAGAGATTTTGAACATATTATGGAGAGAAAAAATCTTATGAATTGAAACGAATCTCATGAATTCTTTTTGGATTTTCCTAATAATTTTAATTTAACAACATTTAATTAATAATAGTTTATTGGATTTAAATATATTTTTTTCAAACATTACTACGTACAATTTATTCTCGACATATAAATTAAATGCATAAATGAAAAATTCATACTACAAAATAAAATTTGTTGAATACAGAACACTGAAATTGTATTTGATATACGGATAATGTGCCCTTAGGGCTTAAGCCGTACATGTTAATTTCAAAGGCAATAA
Organism: Bombyx mori; assembly: GCF_030269925.1. Lineage (NCBI taxonomy): Eukaryota > Metazoa > Arthropoda > Insecta > Lepidoptera > Bombycidae > Bombyx > Bombyx mori. The sequence goes on along the minus strand of NC_085116.1, from coordinate 6,591,019 downwards.
AAACTTTTGAATTTATATTTCAGAAACAAATGTGATTTAACAACACATTCAAACGTAAAATACAATTCCCACACAAGTATTCTATGTTTGTTTTCGTGGAATGGAAATTTTGTGTAAATAAATATGTATTAATGTTGACACATGAAAAAAATATTATGTTACAGGTTAGAAAGAGCGAGAGAGAGATAAGTAGCAACTTCATAAGTATCGTGTAATCAGTGCTGAATGCACTTTCAAGGTTCGTATGCACCTAAAACCCTCTAATAATAAAAACAAAATCTAAATAGTTAGGCCACAAGCCCAGGCAGAGAGGTTTCCTCGGGCCCGTCCCACGCCCTCTTCAGGGGACGCGACGACCCGATAGAGTTAGGTAATAAGACAGGTAAAGGCGTTTTTATTTCATGACAAGAGCGTTGCATTAAACAATTACGTCAACATTCACGTAACTTATTCAAATTTAATACTACATGGACACTCAGATTGCGAAAAATAAAAACAGGTTTCAATGTTTACAGAAAATACCCACTTTTTGATGTATGCACAAGGTAAACGACTTCAAGTGACAAGGTATACAGTGGATTTGTGTTTGCTTAGCCACAAAGACGCCGACATGCAAGCCAAGCTGGATGATTCACAGTTGGAGACTGTCAAAGTTAGTCTTAAGATCAACTAGAACAGTGGTCGGGGAACCGGGGTAAATGACCCCAAATGGGGTAAAATGAGTAAAAAGTATATATTGAAGTGAAACTTCTTTAGAATCGTTGTGATTTCAAACTCGATGAAACGAAATGAAACGTTACGAAAAAATATTTTTTTTTTTTCAAAATTATCTTGGTGGCTTTAATATATGAAAGATAAAAAAGAAGTGAATTAGTTATTTTTTGTTCTTCGCCATGGGGTAATATCCAACTTACACAACAATATTTTGGGGTAATAATTAAAAAAGTTCCCCGACCGCTGAACTAGAAGATGACACAAAAACTGCGTACCTACGGGAAAAAACCCGCGACCGCTAACGATAAACCGCTGCTTGCGGCAAATACTTGGTATTTTCTGTCGAACGAACGCTTGTGGAAGGCATATCTGGAAACGCTAGACGATATGCAGATCATGCGTCGTAAGTGGATATGGATAGGCCATCAGGAGAGAGCCTATACACAGTTCGAGGCAAGCCCTGGAGTGAACCTCCCAGGACAGAAAGTATCCCAAATAGACCTGGCGGTGTGCTGTGGCAGCGGAAGTGAAGCGCGAAACCCAAAATCGATCGCAACGACGAAATACTGACGAAGCCACCTGAAGGCCTTAGGACCATAAGCAACAGTTTTTCATAAAATGGAATTTTAGTACTCAATACTCATTTCAATAAACGTTTTTTAAATTATATTCATCCCACTGCGTTGCCTGTTATATATGTAACGTTCACTCAAATAAATACAAGTATGTACTGTTAAACTAATTTTGGTCTGGAATCTACAACTTCCAGTAGGCGTTTGTTAAACGAGAGTAACATATTTATATGTATTAATTATATAAATAAAACACAACGGAAATGAAACGAGTCGTCGGCAATAAAATTACTCATGTTAATTTCTGAACGTTGTCATGTGGAATAATATAATGCTGCGATATAATGAAAATTTCCTTTTTGCATAAAACAGCGCGTACGTGTATGTCAAAGGCCACTCGACGACATTTCACGAATTCCTTTCAATTCCTTTATGAAAACGAATAATAAAATTGATGTGCGGGGCTTTATTTAACGCAAGAAACAAAATTGTATTAATACAGAATAAACACTTTGTAATGAACGACAAAGCCTAAGAAGTTACTATGATTTTTTTATTTAAGTGATCAAAGCCTAAAAATATTTGTGGCTTAAAAATACTGCGCTGCCTATTTGGAGCGAAAAACAATAGTAGTTTTTTTTTAATTCTCAATTATATATGTAAAAAAAAAAAATAACAACAATCTTTGGTAGATTCACGCTTGACTTTGATCACTATTGTAATCCGCCGGAATATGTTGAATACAAGCTTGGTGCAATCAACTTCGGACTGATTTTCTTACCGGATCTTCACAGTGGGTCGCGGTTCTGATCCGATGGTAGATTCTGCGAAGCATTGCTCTTGCTAGTGCTAGTGTTAGCCAATTCTCTCAGGTTGAGCCCGTGAGCTCACCTACCAAACCTAACTGTCCGCGGGTAGCTGAATTAGCCCGTTAGGCTACTAGAGACCAACTTGCCCGCTAAAAGCATTTTAATGCTGTTTTTAACGTTATTTTCGGATGCGATTTTAAACTCCGAATTTGATCGAAAGAGCTTAGAAAGTACCAAAGAAAAGTAAGTCATAATACCTTTATTAACTCGAAGTAAGCAAATTAAGCCCATTCTTTTAATTAATTGCAAATGGCTAAATAGATCAATAATCAAATAATTATATAATTATTACCTAGATCTCTCCTGTTTTTTGGTTCGCGTGCCCTTAATAAGATTTGTCTACTTGCTGTTAGTAATTCAAGGAAGGTTTTTGGTACAGTACATTTATGGTACGATATTTCACGAGTTGTTTCAACCTATCGGTATTTTTTTTTACAATACATTACGCAATAGTCACAGGGCGTATAGGCTGGATTTTCAATAATGTGTCAATTAAGCAGTTTTGCGAGGCATGGTTTAAATGAAAGTGTAACTTTTTATGAATATATAATATATAGTATAGTTACAATATATAATATATTTACATACATACATAATATTTTTTTGTGTATATGTATACATACAAACATATGTATAAACTATATACTCACTGCTCGTACGAAAACGTTGGTCAACGTGTACAATGAAATCTAAAGGCATGATCGAAAAATATATTATATCACTACCGCCTATCTTATCATTTTGAACTTCCGCCTAGAATAGGTTGATAATAATGAAAGATTCGAAGCTTCGTATTACGTAACAGGTGCTGTGCGTGTGGGGCCATGAAATATTTTTTTACAGGTTTGTATATTGTTTGTTTGTTTGTTTGTTTTAAATAAAGTTCATTTTCAATCTATGCTTAGTAATTAGAATTCGCAAATAAATAGTTTATGTTTAAAAATTTATATATTTTTGGATTAGTATTATCGTGTTAAATAAGGTGCGATTAAGTTTAGTCTTAGCGAACCGCAGAAGGGCTTTATAAGAATTAAAAAAAAATAGAACCCTTGGGGCTGAAAATACATCACAATATTTTTAGTTTCACAATATATTATAACAATATTGCGTGCGCCAAACTTTATTTCGCGAATTATGAAGAACAGCTTTAAAACACAAGGATTCCACATGACCACGACTGTTCTGCCAAGATTAGCCGACTATGATGATGGATATATTATTTGGTTCTATCTTTCTTTATCTTTACTGGTGGTAGGACCTCTTCTGAGTCCACGCGGTTAGGTACCACCACCCCACCTATTTCTGCCGTGAAGCAGTAATGCGTTTCGGTTTGAAGGGCGGGGCAGCCGTTGTAACTATACTGAGATACTGATCTTAGAACTTATATCTCAAGGTGGGTAGCGCATTTACGTTGTAGATATCTATGGGCTCTGGTAACCACTTAACACCAGGTGGACTGTGAGCTCGTCCACCCATCTAAGCAATAAAAAAAAACTTGATTCTGAGTTATTCTATCATCATCAGTAAGCCGGGTACTAAACAGAAGTTTGCGTTAGTACGCCGTTAGTCTTTAGAGTGCTTCATAAATGACTGCCTGGATACGATCCACTAGATGCACTCATCTTTAGACTTAACTGGGTACACTATTCCAATTTACTGAGACCCGTAAAAACACATATAATAGCTTAATATTCTCAGTTTTACAACTGTTCTTATGACGACAATCGTTCTATCTTTACAATACTAAGTTTTTATTGTTTTAGTTGACGAGACGAGAGAGTTGACTAAATGACGAGAAACTTAATTGTTTTCACTTAATTAATATCAACTTGGTCATGCTATTCAGAAGTCATTGTTGAAAATAATTAAGCTGATTATCTCTAATTACAATTGTCAATAGACGCTGTTCAAGTTACCGATTGGATACCCGGCTCTGAGGATAAGTTCCAAAACGTTCGCAAAAGTTTCACATGTAACAACATCACCGTGGACGTGACATGAGAAATTCAATTCTCAGTCTTGCGAAAGGTCTACTCTGTGTGTCTTATTACTTTAATTAATCTTCGTAAAACTAATCAATGAACCATTCAAGGATGTAGTTTTTTTCTGAACGTAACATTTTAACTTTCAACTAGATGTTGATGCTTTTTATTAAATTATAATTTGTGTTGTTAGGTCTCCTTCGGAGGCGCTCGGGTAGCTGTTAGCAAATCCCACCCCTCGTGGCCTTTGCTCGCCCACCTGTCCTGGTGAAACTGGAAAGGCCTCGGGGCCACCAGTAATCCCTCAATCATAAAAAAATATCTATTTCATTTTGATGTTTTGTATATATTATGTTATTTTGGCTTTAGTCGAAAAATCCAAGCGTTGTTCAGTTATACTTCATTTATTACTACAATTCCACACAGGCTTCGCTGTTTTTAGATTACATAAATTGTCTTATCCGGTACACTTCCTGCTTTTGCCCTCGCTCAATCAGTGAAGTCCGTCTTTTTGAACTAGTATTTAAGTCATGAATTATTCTACAAATAAATAGTGTGACTGCTTTTAAATATTTACTACTTTTAATATTTAGTATTTATTAAATATTAAAAGTAGTATAATAGTATAAATATTATTTACATAAATGATGGGCATGAGGATTGACTCTAAATCTGTATATTTTAATCGTACTTCATTAGTTTGTTGTTATTTTTATGTCTATGTTTATAGTACTGTTATTTAAAATAAAATGTTCCTAACATGTTTTATGACTACCTATAGGTATAGTGTAGAAATGAAACCAGCAACTTATTCACAACAATGTTTTAGATCTATTTAGTGAGATTAGTTAAGTTAATAAATATAAGGTTCTTAACCGTTACATGTATAATATGTTCAATATTCTATAAAAGATCGAAAGGTAACGTACTCAATCTATATTTGACCCTTAAATCTATATGTGGGATTGTAGGCCAAAAACTGGTGATTTTTTATACTGAAATCTTTATTTCAAAAAATCACTCACAACATCTCAGTGGCAACTGATAACTGACATTGACATACTTTTTCTTTTAAAACAAATGTGCCAGTGTGAAAAACTGTAAAAATAAGATGTAAACTATAACTAAAAAATAATGATTTTCCCACTTAAATATAAATCTCTAATTTACACGATGGAGAGTTTAGTCTGGGACCAGAACAGGCCTTCAATTTCTTGAATAATAATTGTAAGCGTTAAATTATAAATTCGATACACTATAAATTAGTTATTTTCAAAGTTGGATATTATAATTTCAAGTACTTGATGAATACTAAAGGTTTTTTTTTCCCTTGGGATAAATATTAGAATGAATAGAAATTTAGAGTAGTCAGTGATAGGCAGCGACTTAGGTGTGCCCCTGACGTTTTTGACGTCCATGAGCGACGGTAACCACTTACCATCAGGGAATAACCAGTTACCACCGTATGTCGTGTGCCCAGAAAAGGTAATAAAAAAATGAATGTGGACAATTTCATGTTTAGTCCACATTTTTTATTCCACTTATTTTATCTCCATAAAACAAAAAGCATGAGTCCACACTTCATCATGATTCACATTAATCTCATTATTACTATAGCTATAATTATATAATAATAGCTTTAAATGTTGTTTTATAATGTATTATTTTATTCACATCAAAATAAAGTTTAGCCCAGTAAAACTATAGCACAAACTGAGTTGCTCTATAAAGAGAAACAACATTTAAAGCTATTGCTTCACCAGTTTCTGTGTTTTTATATTTCTAATGTTCCTTCGTCTAATATTCAAATTACCATTTATGTCACCTGTATAACATATTAACCTCTTTTATGATTTAAATCATAAATCATATAGAGTTACAAATATTTACAGTACATTTGATTTGTTTCAATCAAGGATTACAAAGAAAACGAAGTACGGGTAAATTTTCTTCACTTCAATAGTTTACGTTAATTGTTATTTCGAATTTTAAACACTACTTTTAACTAACAATGCCTAATTGCCAAAACATCACGCCAATTGGTAAATTTAAACTAAGCATGTATAGAATGTAATCGATAATGCTATACAAATTCAGTTTATATAAAGCGACCGGAAGTAAACAGAGCCGCGTACTAGTAATTTCAGAGGCTCTACTCCAGAATTGCTAAAGCTAAGCATTTTGTCGCTGTGAAAACCACTAACTACGCGGGAAATTTGGCGCCTTTAGAGGCGACCGCTATTTGCGGTACTCTCAACTCGCTTCGGGAACATTCAACGTATCTACCGGCTTAACTCAGCGTTTTTAGCGAGCTACTTAGGTAAGTAGCTCTTTATTGAAAGACCACATGTTAACGCAGCGAATCGATAAAACTGCGATTAACTTCGCCCGTTTTATCGCTTGTGCAATCTGTGCCAAGAAAATTGTAAGGAGTGAAATTGTAACACTCAAAAATTATGTTGGTCAAATATTTTGTAATAGACTGTTATAAAATTTAAACGTGTCATGACGAAGATTAATATACTTAGTCTGGCCATAAATACTGTTACAATTAAAAATAAACAAAATATTACATTTGAATTTGGAATCTGTCATTTTTATATGATTGCTCATTGAGTTTTCTTATTTTGGCGCCAATACATTGTACAATATTTTGCGAAATTAAAATGGAGTGGGGTGATAAAGAGAACCGAATCGCAGTAATTGCATTACACAAAGTAGGTATAGAGCCAAATGCAATTTTTAAAACTCTCTATACGCTAGGTATTAGTAAAATGTTTGTGTACCGGGTTATTTATAGGTGCAATGAGATCTCCTCTGATTGTGACAGAAAAAGATCTGGCCGTCCACGTAGTGTTCGTACGAAAAAGGTGGTCAAAGCAGTAAGGGAAAGAATTCGAAGAAATCCTGTCCGAAAACAAAAGATTTTATCTCGGGAGATGAAGATAGCACCTAGAACCATGTCGCGTATTTTAAAAGATGACTGAGGACTTGCAGCCTATAAGAGACGTACTGGTCATTTCTTAACTGATAATTTAAAAGAGAATAGGGTGGTCAAATCGAAACATCTACTGAAGCGGTACGCAAAGGGAGGTCATAGAAATTTTTTGTTTACGGATGAGATTTTTTTTACAATTGAGCAACATTTTAACAAATATAATGACCGTATTTATGCTTAAAGCTCTAAGGAAGCTTCCCAATTAGTCGACAGAGTGCAACGTGGGCACTTACCGACTTCAGTGATGGTTTGGTGGGGTATTAGCTGTGAAGGAGAGACTGAGCCATACTTTTGTGAAAAAGGTATCAAAACATCGGCACAAGTATATTATGATACCATTCTTCAGAAGGTAGTGAAGCGCCTTAACAACACTATGTTCAATAATCAAGAATGGTCCTTCCAGCAAGACTCGGCGCCAGGTCATAAAGCTCGGTCTACGCAGTCTTGGTTGGAAACGAACGTTTCGGACTTCATCAGAGCTGAAGACTGGCCTTCGTCTAGTCCCGATCTTAATCCGCTGGATTATGATTTATGGTCAGTTTTAGAGAGTACAGCCTGCTCTAAACGCCATGATCATTTGGAGTCCCTAAAACAATCCGTACGAATGGCAGTGAACATTTTTCCCATGAAAAGAGTGCGTGCTTCTATTGATAACTGGCCTCAACGTTTAAAGGACTGTATTGCAAGCCAATGGAGACCACTTCGAATAAGCTTTTTATACTTTAAATTGTTTTATATTTATGTATTAAACTAACACACTGTAAAAGTAATAAATGTTATTTGCAATAGATTTTTTTTTCCTTTGTCTCAGTATTTATGGCAAGACTAGGTATGCCTGACCAAAGAAATGTGACTAAATGAGAACAAAGAAATTTCACAAATCGCCACATGAGTCTGCTAGCTGTACGACACACATTGTGGTAGAATTATTTTGGCTATTTGGTATTTATACTCTGCCAGCGGTAATTATTTAATGGCCTTCTTGAAGAAGTCAGTAGCACGGAAACCAACAAAATTCTTCAAAAGCATTTGGTACTTTCACTCAGGTATTAAATTTTTTCCCTGCCAAACTTAGCCTGAAGTCCAAACTTTGGAAAAAGTAAAAGTCTGTCGGTAAAGTCTTGTGAGTACTATGAAACACGCTAAACTTTCAACTCTAGTTCTCGTAGCTTAGAAACCGTTTGTCTTGCTGTATTAGGTCGTGCGTTTTTCTATAGGAGCAGCGAGAACAAACAATTAACCAAGGCTGGTCGGAGATTCACATTCTTCTCCATCATGGTGTGCAGTTCGCATCCGCAGTAATGCTGGTGCCATTTGGTAAGAGTTGTGATGAATTATACCGGAACTAGACCACCAACATGACGACCGCCTACGAAAAAGAATAATTTTTTTTTGGGACCTCCGGGCCCCTAGTATCGCTCATTAAAAAAAAATACGGTGCAAAATCTCTTCGTTCAAAATGAAAAACTTTCTAAAATTGTAATAGTATAATGCCATTTGGCTATACAACCTTAATATCTGCCTTATTAACCAAATTAGATGGCGCTGCCCATTTTGAATTTTTGAATCAAGTGTACAACTACACATATGGCGTTTCAAAGGAATTGAAAGTACCACACAAGTAAAAGAACTATAACTCTACAATTATATCACGATAAAATCTTTTCAACCGAATTCATGTACTATACTTGACGACATACATAATTATGTAATAAGCATAAGTGTCGTAATTATAGAGACGTCGTGTATTTTCGACTGAAATTCGAGTTACAATTCCCAGTACAATCTTTGTCGCGTTTTCGTTATTTTCAATTGGAACATGGCATAATAAATTGCGGTTTTTTATCGTCCTAATTGTTTTGGTTTGTATTTTTATTCATATAGTGTTATATTTTTAGCCAATGAAAACATTGTTTTGATAATACTGTCTAGTGCATCTATTAATTTACCAAGTGACCTGATACCCAAATAGTAAATCCCCTAACCCATGCATCAGCCCGCTGAGTTTCGCCGGATCTTCTCAGTGGGTCGCGATTCCGATCCGGTAGTAGATTAATTCGCGAAGCAATTGCTCTTGAGCTGTTAGGTCTCCTTCGGAGGCGCTCGGGCAGTTGTTAGCAAATCCCACCCCTCCTGGCTGAGCCTTTGCTCGCCCACCTGTCCTGGTGAAGCTGGAAAGGCCTCCAGGCCACCAGTAATCTTTCAATCATAAAAAGTAAATCCGTTAATTACGCTGTTTCTGATATAATACTTATCAATATAATTCAATATTTTTTTTAATTCTTTTATTATTACGTTGTTACTTTTTATAATTTTAAAATGTATCCATTTTAATTATTTTACAAAGCCAACTAGTAGTTTTCGCTGACCCAGTATCAAAAGTTTTAATTTTGAATTCGTAAACTCTAAGCTGGTGTTAAGTGGTTGCCGAAGTCGAAATCGTAAATGCTGCCACCCATATTGAGACTTCCAATTATTAGTTTTACAGTACAACGTCCAACAAACCGATACGCTTAGTAAAGAAATAGGCAGGCTGGTTGTACTTACCCGTTGGAGATCAAAAGGCGGCCTCCCACCAGTAATTATTTCGTAAAACAAATTTAGCGGTTTGATTTTTGTTACACGATGTTATTCCTTCAGCGTGGGAGTCATTCGTGAGGTTCGGTAGGTAGGTATTTTATTGAAAAAATTTGTAGCTGCTTGCGGGATTCGAGCATCGGGCTTCTTAAGCTTTAGATCATGACGACTTCAAAGATAATAATTACTAAGTACACTGTAGATTTAACATAGCTAATACTGTAGGTCAACTTTCAAACGGAAAAAGAGACGTCTGTATCGGAAAACTTCGTTTCTCTTAATAATTATTATTAGAATGAAGTTTGTTAACAACATAAAATGAAATAATAACCATATATATAAAGCAAAAAATTAAAATAACATCGAAAAGCTTTAATATTTGACGACCTACGAACTGTTCCAAAACAACAACTTCCAAAACTCATAATCAACTTGAATAAAATAAAAGCAGTTTTCGTATAATACGAACACAAAGGAGCAAGATTAAATGAGGTAAAATAAGCAAAATTTAAGTTTTCATAAAAATATCGTGAACTTTATTTCGTCTCGAGAGCAGTCTCGACCATTTAACCCTTATGTATTATTCAAAAGGAATGAATGCAGACCGATATCTTGACTTGACGTTGAATATTTCGTCGTGAAGATGACCGTTTGTGAGAAAATTGCACACGGGTTGAAAACATGAATCTTAATCTTTATGATAAGTTTTTATGAGATGCGGCTGATTTTTTATTCGTACGGTGTATGTATCTAATATCTCTATATATAATAATCTCTACTGTGTTTCAGTCTGAAGAGAAGTAAACCGTTATTACAATGTAATTACCTGACTGCCGAAAGAGGGTAAGATTTTTCGAGCGTATGTATTTCTAATTATTTAGCATGCTTTACCGTCTGAGCCTATTTTTTAGGCTCAGCAAGTATGAGTTCGATTTGCTGATAAGCTCCGAACGCTTTCGAAGGAAACCCAACAACAGCCCAAGAGCAGCTGCTTCGCGAATGCATCCACTACTGGAGTCTAAGCATGTTGAATGATTCCAATTATATGAGGTGTCATTAGAATCGTCTCAGTGGCAGGTGTGACATACATATTATAGTATATCACTACAGTATAGTGTTTGCGAAAAGAAAAACAAAAATATCAATTATATTATAACACATTTACGATTGCATTTATAACTTGAACTTGCCGAGAGAAATTTGTTGCAAAGCAACTAAACAAAACACAATTTAAATATATTTTGAGATTTATTGAATTTCATATTATTATGTTATACATGTGTACTTACATTATTTGAGTTTGACACGGCCACTATAAATTACTATGTATTTTTAAACAGAACTATAAAATATATTAAGTAAGTATAAATAATTACGTTTCAATGAATATAGGCGCGCACTCCGAAATCTTTTGTTTCTGGAACTTTCCCTATTCTTGGAAAATGTCCCTCGGAATCAGAAAGTGCTCATCATAATGCCGCAATTCTTCTTGATCCTCCGACGCATGTCGTCGGTAACGGTTTCCCATATCAATATATATTGGCTTGGGGTTAAACGGAGGAAGCGTTGGAACAGGCAGTTTCCCTCGAGGGTACAAAAACCGCAGGTCCCTTGTGTTACGGTGGCTCTCGATCGGCTGGTCAAGTCCAGTATCAACTGTATGATGTGAATGTTCAATGGACGCCTCGTTATTTTCTGGATTGGTGACACTGCGAACATACCTTCGGTTTGGATCGAGCTGCACGTCGTCGATTTTCGAAGGAAGAATCGGATGGTCTGCAGTACTTGGCGCACGAGGAACATTGTCACCTTGATACAGCCATAGCGGTTCCTGGCCAGCTTGTCGCACTGTACGTGTTATCGGGCGCTGTGTTGGCGGTGGCCTGTAGGTCGGCTGGATGAACCTCTGGCACGAAGCCTGAGCAAAGAACAGCACCAGAACTGAACTGAATACTAAAAACTTGTACATGTTGATTGTATCGATTGAACACCGGTAATGTGAGTAACTATCACAATGATCGGTATTTATACACAGTCTTGAGGAAAGTCTTGGTACTTCCCTCCGCTTTAGCGATATTAATTATTACGATTGATAAGGGGAAGTCCTGGCTTATTATGACAAAGATTCATCTCAAAACATTTTTCATGAGTTGTTTCCTCATTACTGTTGCATATACTTACCTAATACAATCAATACGCAGATATTACAATGTTTCATATAAATTATGAGAGAAAGATTATACTTTGATGCCTAACAAGAATGTTAGTAAATAAGCAGGATAATTTCTACAATGGACGATCTTATCGATAAAAGCACTCTGTTCTGGTAAGTACATCAATTTGCACATGGGGAAATTCTAGAAAAATGCGGCAGGTACATTGCAGTGTACTAGGTAACAATAATAAAAATAGAGATAGAACTATTAAATTAGACCAAAACTTTCAATATATTAATCAGTAATGAAGAAAAATAAAATTGAAAAAATCAATAATTACACACAATAAATACTGTATGTATACCTACTGTGGTGCTTTGGGATAGGCAAAGGGATGATTTCCACCGAGGAGGTATCATTTCTTTGTAGATCTACTTACTGTCCGAATGTTATTGTATGAAACTCGTATACAAAGATTACCTTTAAAATGTCGTTAACGCGATTCAAAGATATTCTATGATAGCTACATCACTACATCTTACATCGCTCCCATCTGAGTGTGGAGATCGTGTTACCGTTTTTCCAGTGTTGCTCCAAATCTGCCGTGAGTCGAAATTGTGCTTGAATGCTGCGTCAGTGCCGAGAATAGTCGATGTGGTGCAGAGCTACCGTATCGGCGATGTGAAACTCCGAATGCTGAAGATTCAGTCGTGGGCTGTCAGGGCTGTGCTGGCCTGATGATGAAGTAAGAATGCCGTCGAACCAGGGGGCATGATGAATCGACGACTAATGGTCCCTTAAGACTACGATACTGCTTTGTTATGGAACGACTGCTGTTTATAGCGTGTGTTGAATTATGTAAGTACGGGAGCAGCATTAGGAAACTTAAAGACGTGCTGATGGTGTGAATTTAAAGACTATTTTCGTGTAAAGACTAAATTTGTTTTGTCGTGCTCGTAGATAATAGAGGAATAAGCAAAAAAGAGTAGATATTCCACCGAGCGAGCATCATTGCTAGAGTAGACCGACGCAGACGATCCGATAGCTAGTGTTCAGAACATGTAATTGTGCAAGCAAATGTTTTTTTCACAGATAGGTAAACAAAATTTACGACTCATTTAAGTGGTTACCGGAGTCCACAGACATCACGTGATCACATATGTGAATGCTGCAACTCACATTGAGCCATGTGGACATTAGTGTAAGTCTCGATTGCATTGTAAATAAATAATTTTATTCTCATTTGGTAAATACTTGTAAATATGCAAGTTTTAAATTCTGAATGAGTGAGTGAGTGAGATTCAGGTTTTTGTCAAAAAAAAACTGTTTTTGCTATCTCTACATTTCTGCCGCGATGTAGGTATTATACGTTCCAATTAATGCTTACACGGATTGCTACTAGCTTTTCAAAAATAGGGCTTCTGCGCAGATACATAAGTGTATCTAATAGAAGCACCTTATAAACACTTACTACAAATGTACCTATATTTATAAATTTATTTAACATTTATAAGCCAAAATAATGTTTGCATATTTGTTCTCTATTCCTTCCCTAACTATTTATCTGATGTCATGAAACATGGGACAGTCAAGGAAGTTTTCCGACATAGTACCTACATCAAAGGACATCAAAGATGGCGCTGAGTAATTTCAAAAATTCTATGTTTTTAGTATAATATTAAGCGAATAAATAAGCGTTTCATTAGTAATCAATGTTTATTGTTGAAGATTTTGTGCATTACGTCATTGCACTTTTAGTTCATGAAGATCATAGGTCACTTTGATATCTTGCAAATGAGACATATATTTAACCTCTGATATGTACGGGTATTTACCTCACGATCAAAATAATGGGCTACGGATCATAATCCCGAATACAATATTTGTATTAAGCACTTAAAAGTAAAATAATATAAGTATCTACGTTTGAAGCTAAACCAGCGCAGAATACAAACAAAAAAATATATTTATATTTATTTTTTGTGTACCTAAATTATTTTTTATGGTAAAGTAGCGTTTGGTATTTGTTGTTGTTGTAAGTTTGCTGAGGACTTCTGTATATGTTTACAAAATGAGCTCCAGAAGTTACATCGCATAAGATGTCATGTGATTTATAAGAGTTGGACCGAATTGTGACGAAAAGTCGATACCACGATACTCGTAAATTTGAAATGCAATATGACCGAACCGTTTCCGAATACATGTTTTCAAGCGAAGCTCACCCACAGTAAAAATTGTTTTTTTTTTCATTGCACCTGTAGGCACACGATCATACGGCTCACCTAATGGTGAGTGATTATCATCACCCATGGACTTCAGCAATGCCAGGGGCAGAGCCAAGCCGCTCCCTACCACAGAAAAGTTTTGTTATTTTTTTTTAGCATAGTTTCATTTATTACCTTATTGAAAGTTAGTGTATTGTTGGTAGCAGATGTCTATTGTGAAGAGTTTCAGATGATGATCAATCGTTGTTTACTATTATTCCATTCGGCAAACATTTTAACATTACCAGAACTGGTCAACAGCTACTTACCGACAGCGAGACAACTGTTATCCAGTTCCATACAGGAACTATAAAAACATAACAAATAAACAAAAAAGAACAGAACTGCAGAAAAAAAGTTATACACATCTCATTCATAGATAGCCGTGACCCTGGTAACCTCAATCGATTACAATTTTTCAACAATTTGAGAAAATCCCCACAGAAAAATGTTCTCATGAACTGATTCAAATTATCCTCATAAACTTTTAAAAGTCGTCATGGCCTAAAGATTTAGACGTCCGTTATATTCGTTTAAAGTGATGCAAAGGTGTTCGAATCCCGCAGGAAACTACCAATTTTTCTAATGAAATACGTACTTAACAAATGCTCACGATTGACTTTCACGGTGACGGAATAACATCGTGTAATAAAAATCAAACCCGCAAAATTATAATTTGCGTAATTACTGGTGATAGGACCTCTTGTAAGTCCGCACGGATAGATACCACCACCCTGCCTATTTCTATCGTGAATCAGTATTGCGTTTCGGTTTGAAGGATGGGGCAGCCGTTGTGACTATACTGAGACGTTAGAACCCATATCTCAAGATGGGCGGCGGCATTTACGTTGTAGATGTCGATTGGCTTCGGTAACCCCTTAGCACCAATTGGGCCATTCCGATCCAAGCACTCGCCGCGTGCTGACGTGCTCATTGTTCGTTCGATCGCCCGACCTCGGTTCGTGGCACATCTGGCGTCCAAGTGTTTTCTCGGAAGTGACTACCTGTGCTAATTGCGTCGCACCGCCGTTTGTGAACGGGCGGACCCCTAAATTCCTGGAATTCGTTCGGCAACTTAGTGGCCCGTTTGTAAGCGGGCGGTTGTGTGCCGTAATTAATCGTGATTATTATAATTTTGGGGCCTCGCCGTAAGGCGAGTGTGTTTAAAGTCCCGGGGTAGCCCCCCCTGGGCACGTGACAGTTACAATGGAGTCCACGATCGATCTGTTCGCGGAATTCCTCCGTCTGAAGTACCCGACATTATCGGCCGAATTTTTAGAATTTAAGGCCAATCACGCCGCGAACTCAGAAGCGGTCTCCGTCGCGCCCGCCGCTCCCGTGTCCCCAATACTCGCGAGCAAAGCTCCCGCGTCGATCGCTGCGGTCTCGGTTCCAGCCCTGCGCTCATCCGCAGCACACGTCGCGTCCACGCGTTCATCCGCGGCCTCCATCGCGCCCGCGCCGTCCTCTGCCCCCGAGCGATTGTCTGTGGCCTCCGTCGCGACCGTCAACCCCGCGCCCTCTAAAACGCCCGCCTGCGGGTCGCCCGCGCCCTCCTCTTCATCCGACTCGGAGTCGGACATGGAGGTCGATCTTTCCCCCGCCCCCTCGACTGATGGATTCACAGTAGTCCAAAAAGGTAAGAGGCGCGCTGCGGAAGCCGAAGCTCCCGCGGCCGCCAAAGTAAGCAGAGCCGCGAACGCGTCGCGCCTCCGTCCACCGACCCCCGTTGCTCCCCCTGCCCGTGCTACACCGTCGCCGCGTCCGGTAGTACAAAAGAAAATCCAAGCCGCTCCCCCGGTAATCCTTCAAGAGAAGGCAGCCTGGGAACGAGTTTCCCTGGCCCTTAAGGCCAAAAATATTAATTTCACGAATGCCCGTAACCTCGCGAACGGCATTCAAATTAAGGTTCAAACACCCGACGACCATAGGGCCCTCTCTTCTTACCTCCGTAAGGAGCGTATAAGTTTCCATACGTATACGCTCCAGGAGGAGCGCGAACTTCGTGCTGTCAAACGTGGCATCCCTAAAGAGTTGGATGCCGAACTCGTCAAGGCCGACCTTCTGGAACAAGGCCTACCAGTAAATTCAGTGCACCGCATGCACACCGGCCGCGGTAGGGAGCCATATAATATGGTTCTAGTCGCCCTCCAGCCTACCCCCGAGGGTAAGCAAATTTTTAACATACGGACCGTCTGTAGGCTCTCCGGTATCGCCGTCGAAGCCCTCCATAAAAAAGGCACTCCTAGCCAGTGCCATAACTGTCAACTGTACGGGCATTCTTCCCGTAACTGTCACGCGCGCCCCCGATGCGTCAAGTGTCTAGGCGATCACGCTACGGCCCTTTGCACTCGCGATCAAAAAACCGCGACGGAACCGCCTAGCTGTGTCCTGTGTCGAACACAGGGTCACCCCGCAAATTACAGCGGATGCTCCCGAGCCCCGAAAATAAATCGCCGCGTCGCCCGCCAAAACCGCCTCCGAGCTTCCCACCCAGACATCAAAGCCTCGGCACCCTCTGTGTCGCAGGCTAAGCCAGCGTTCGTTCCGGCGCCGGTGCCCAGTGGCTCGGCCTGGGCGAAACCGCTGCCGTACACGAACACGGCTACAACTCCCTCCTCCGCGATTCGTCCCGCCCCCGCGATACGCCCCTCCCCCGCGAATTGCCCTCCGACAGCGTCCGACAATCTTGCTCTAGCGATCGACTTCTTTCAATCGATTAACTTTGAGCGCGTTAACGCTTTAGGTGACGCCATCCGCGCCGCCTCCACTGCACAGCACTTCATCACCGTTGTGCAAGAATACGCCGACGTATACGCGTCGTTAAATACGTACGTCCTCCCCTCACTCCGCCGGTTATCAATGGCGTACAAAAGTAGGCTGAAACCCCTATCCGTAACGATAGGATTTTTTAACGCATACGGTCTCGCAAATCAACGTGATCAGGTTTGTGATTTTTTGCGTGACCATCAAATTGACATATTTTTAGTACAGGAGACTCTACTTAAGCCCGCGCGCCGCGACCCTAAAATCGCGAACTATAACATGGTTAGGAACGACAGGCTCACTGCTCGTGGTGGTGGTACCGTCATCTACTACAGAAGAGCCTTGCACTGCATCCCGCTCGATCCCCCCGCGCTCGTTAACATCGAAGCATCAGTATGCGGAATCTCACTGACGGGACACGCGCCGATCGTTATCGCGTCCGTTTATCTTCCACCGGATAAGATCGTTGTAAGCAGTGATATCGAGGCGCTGCTCAGCATGGGAAGCTCTGTCATTCTGGCGGGCGACCTAAATTGTAAACACATCAGGTGGAACTCTCACACCACAACCCCTAATGGCAGACGGCTCGACGCGCTAGTCGATGATCTCGCCTACGATATCCTCGCTCCGCTAACCCCGACTCACTACCCGCTAAATATCGCGCATCGCCCGGATATACTCGACATAGCGTTATTAAAAAACGTAGCTCTGCGCTTACACTCGATCGAAGTAGTTTCAGAGTTAGATTCAGACCACCGTCCCGTCGTTATGAAGCTCGGTCGCGCTCCCGATTCCGTTCCCGTCACGAGGACTGTGGTGGATTGGCACACGCTGGGCATCAGCCTGGCTGAATGTGATCCACCATCGCTCCCGTTTAGCCCGGACTCTACCCCGTCTCTTCAGGATACCGCTGAAGCCATAGACATCCTAACGTCACACATTACCTCGACATTAGATAGGTCATCGAAGCAAGTTGTAGCGGAGGACTTCCTTCACCGCTTCGAATTGCCCGACGATATTAGGGAACTCCTTAGAGCTAAGAACGCTTCGATCCGCGCCTACGATCGGTATCCTACCGTGGAAAATCGTATTCGAATGCGTGCCCTACATCGCGACGTAAAGTCTCGCATCGCCGAAGTCCGAGATGCCAGGTGGTCTGATTTCTTAGAAGGACTCGCGCCCTCTCAAAGGTCTTACTACCGCTTAGCTCGTACTCTCAAATCGGATACGGTTGTAACTATGCCCCCCCTCGTAGGCCCCTCAGGTCGACTCGCGGCGTTTGATGATGACGAAAAAGCAGAGCTGCTGGCCGATACATTGCAAACCCAGTGCACGCCCAGCATTCAATCCGCGGACCCTGTTCATGTAGAATTAGTAGACAGTGAGGTAGAACGCAGAGCCTCCTTGCCACCCTCGGATGCGTTACCACCCGTCACCCCAATGGAAGTTAAAGACCTGATCAAAGACCTACGTCCTCGCAAGGCTCCCGGTTCCGACGGTATATCTAACCGCGTCATTAAACTTCTACCCATCCAACTCATCGTGATGTTGGCATCTATTTTCAATGCCGCTATGGCGAACTGTTTCTTTCCCGCGGTGTGGAAAGAAGCGGACGTTATCGGCATACACAAACCCGGTAAACCAAAAAATAATCCGACGAGTTACCGCCCGATTAGCCTCCTCATGTCTCTGGGCAAACTGTATGAGCGTCTGCTCTACAAACGCCTCAGAGACTTCGTCTCATCAAAGGGCATTCTCATCGATGAACAATTCGGATTCCGTGCAAATCACTCATGCGTACAACAGGTGCACCGCCTCACGGAGCACATTCTTGTAGGACTTAACCGACCAAAACTGATCTATACGGGAGCCCTCTTCTTCGACGTCGCAAAAGCGTTCGACAAAGTCTGGCACAACGGTTTGATTTTCAAACTTTTCAACATGGGCGTACCGGACAGTCTCGTGCTCATCATACGAGACTTCTTGTCTAACCGCTCTTTTCGATATAGAGTAGAGGGAACCCGCTCCTCCCCGCGACCACTCACGGCTGGAGTCCCGCAAGGCTCCGTTCTCTCTCCGCTCCGATTTAGTTTATTTATTAACGATATTCCCCGGTCGCCGCCGACCCAGCTAGCCTTATTCGCTGACGACACAACCGTTTACTACTCAAGTAGAAACAAGTCCCTAATCGCGAGTAAGCTCCAGAGTGCAGCGTTAACCCTCGGACAGTGGTTCCGAAAATGGCGCATAGACATCAACCCAGCGAAAAGCACAGCAGTGTTATTTCAAAGGGGAAACTCACCGCTTATTTCCTCCCGCATTAGGAGGAGAAATATCACACCCCCGATCACCCTCTTCAGCCAACCTATACCCTGGGCTAGGAAGGTCAAGTACCTGGGAGTCACCCTGGATGCATCCATGACATTCCGCCCGCATATAAAAACAGTCCGCGATCGTGCCGCATTTATTCTCGGCAGACTCTATCCCATGATCTGTAAGCGAAGTAAAATGTCCCTTCGGAACAAGGTGACACTTTACAAAGCTTGCATAAGGCCCGTCATGACTTACGCGAGTGTGGTGTTCGCTCACGCGGCCCGCACACACATAGACACCCTCCAATCTCTACAATCCCGCTTTTGCAGGTTAGCCGTTGGGGCTCCGTGGTTCGTGAGGAACGTCGACCTACACGACGACCTGGGCCTCGAATCGATCCGCAAACACATGAAGTCAGTGTCGGAACGTTACTTCGATAAGGCTATGCGTCATGATAATCGCCTTATCGTTGCCGCCGCTGACTACTCCCCGAATCCTGATCACGCAGGAGCAAGTCACCGTCGTCGCCCTAGACACGTCCTTACGGATCCATCAGATCCAATAACTCTTGCATTAGATACCTTCAGCTCTAACACTAGGAGCATGCTGAGGAACCCCGGTAACCGTACTCGTCGAACTCGACAAAGAGGTCGACGTGCAGCCTAACCCATGCATCAGCCCGCTGAGTTTCTCGCCGGATCTTCTCAGTGGGTCGCGATTCCGATCCGGTAGTAGATTCATTCGCGAAGCAACTGCTCTTGAGTTGTTAGGTCTCCTTCGGAGGTGCTCGGGCAGTTGTTAGCAAATCCCACCCCTCCTGACTGAGCCTTTGCTCGCCCAACTGTCCTGGTGAAGCTGGAAAGGCCTCCGGGCCACCAGTAATCTCTGAATCATAAAAAAAAAAAAAAAAAAATTGGGCCGTGAGCTCGTCGACCCATCTAAGCAATAAAAAAATTAAAAATAAAACTTTATAGTGTTTACCATAAAATCATAAATATAGATTTTATGAACAAGGTATTTGAATTTTAATTTAAAACTACTATTCTATTAAAATTAAGATTTATCTTAAGCGGTAGACTACAATCATTGTCACCAATTTTTATAAGTATCTATATCTGAAGAAAGGTGGTGCTCGTATACTTCTTGTACTTTTAATACTTGTGCGCAGATTAAATTCTTTTAACTTTCTATTTCTTAAATAAGCACTAAAAATACAGGTGAAAGCTTTTGCAGCGAAAGCCTTTTGCCTATAGAACTTGATCCATTAAGAAAACTTTGACATTTTAGTAAGCTTAATGTCAAAACAAAAAATTGATTTAAATTGCACCCGCAGTTGCCGATTCAAGGAAACACTAAATAAATAGTAAAAATAAACAATTAGTTTAATACCGTGTCTTTAAACTCATGTTACGGAAATAACAAATGAAATTTAAGTACTCATTTCATTTTCAATCATGGGAGATACACAAAACGGTAAATGTGAAAAATAACAAACAAATATTTTAATTCATAACAACCGGCTTAGTTTTACGCGCTTGATAATTTTCAGATGATTTCGAAATGCTCAAAGCCTTATTTGATTTTGAAGCCACATTGGCAAAAACGTTAAGTTTCTCGGAAGGTGAATATTTTCATTTGCAACAGAGCAACACTAAACAACGAAACTGGTGGCATGTTGTTAATAGGAAAGGTCAGGTCGGCTTTGTGCCCTCTAATTATGTAGCTACAGTCAAGGTAAGTGATTAAACTGGTTATGACAATTTACAGAATATTTCGCGCACTTACCTCATAGCTGACTTTGTGTATAGGTAGAGGCGGAGTACCTGTTGGCTTTTTTGAGCGATTGTATTAAAAATTTAAACGAAAGCAGCTCGCACTCTCAAAAGCAGGACCTATTGATTAAAATTATTGAAAGAAAAAAACAAGTGCAGATGTTTGTGAAGCCGCATTCTAAAAAACAGCAAGCACCAAAGCCTCCGCCAAGGCTAGATGACAGCACTCCTCCAAATGGAGTGTCGCCTTCATTTGATCTTAGGCCTGTTGTATCTCAACAGCAGATCAGCGAAGAGAGGGATTCACCACCAAAATCATCAAGCACCAATGATGAAAATGGTACAGTACTTTTTTATACATCGTAGCTGCATTAAAAAAAAAAAACTTCAGTTTTCCCTAGTTGTAGACATGATTAAACTTAAACTTAAAAACATTGATTTGAATTCATGTTAAATTTGAAATTCTTATACAATAACTTATGGCAACGACCATTCTTGAATAATATTCTTTTTGCCTCATTGAAGATTTTATTTCTGCTGAAGTAATTATATGGAATATTTTTCAACATGACGTTACAATTATAGATGATACAAGGAGTAAATGTGATCTCAAAAACATCAAGCAGCACTCTTTTGACACTGATAACCAGGATGATAGCCAAGATAGCAGTGAGAGTATTAAGCCAAATGCAATATATGAAATTGTTCAAGCTGTGCGGAAAGAGACTCAGCTTAGTCATGAAATGTCAAAGGTTGCTGTTGAAACTGTTCTCATTTCGCTAAGAGTGAGTGTTTATTACTCTTTTAAAAGAAGCTTACAGTTACTTTTACAGTTTGACTTGTATAATTTTATTCTATTATGTTCTGTGCTGTCCAAAAAATACATAAAATTAAATAAATAAAAAAATACGTTAATACTATTGCGGTATCAACTTACTTTAATGACCAGTTGACATTTGTTTACGATATACTTCAGGACATAAAACACAGGAGCAATACATATTATAATTCAGAAAATCTAAGCCCAAATACTAAAATTTTGAACAAAGTATACAAATTATGCAACCTCAAACACTAAATGTCTTTTTGCTTGTACTGATAAACATTGTAAAGTGGTTACTAGAGCCCATAAGCCATCAACAACATAAATGCCGCCACCATCCTTTAAACATGAGTTAATAGTAAATTAAAACATAATCCTTTGTATTTTCAGGAGTTCCTACCTGGTGGTGCTGCAAGATCCATTATAGATGCATTACTTCGTGAGGCCAATAGTAATATAACCTGTCCGAAGAATGCTATTGATGCTGCTCCTGATGCATTGAGGATGATGACTGCATTGAATGCACTTTCCAAAGCAGCTAATGATGCTCAACAAAGAGGCTGGGCATTGCATGATGACTCACATGACATACAAACACAATTGCTTGAACTGATCTCCGTTATGGTAAGCTAACGAATATAATAAACTTTTTGTTTTGGAAACCAGAAACTCCCCCATCTCATATTCAGTAGTTAGAGAAGCTTTAAAACATCTTGTCCAGGGACAAGTTAGGCTCAGGAGCCTAACTTCTCTACTTTATAACTTTACTGCTAGCTGTTTGAAGTTACATATTTTGCTTATTGAATACCTAGTAACTAATTGCCTAAATATATTTTTGTAGCCATTGAATATTATTTATTTTTATGTCTAATTATTTTTGTTTTATTACACAATTGTTTGCTCTCAATGAATAAAGTATATTGGTTGCTTAATAGTTCCAACTGGAATTACCTGCATTATTGCATAAGACATATTAAGTTGCATATGGATGAGTCTTATATACTACTTTACGTAATAATAAAATATATCGTTTCAGTCAAATGCTGATGTCAACATATCCCAACATGTGTTGAGCAGTCATCGATATGTTTATGTGACAACTTTGGTACAGTATTATCAGATGGAAACTCGGTGGCCCCTACGTCAGCTACTGTTACAGGTAACCAATGATATGTTTTGTGATTCTTCTAATGTAACTGACTAGTAAAATGAAAACATTAAATACACCCATTTATGATAACAACAGAAAACAATAACATTCATTATAAATATTAGGACAATTGCAAAGTCTTCTTATGTTGTCTCCCAGAAACTTATCCATTAATGCATCATTGTACGATGTATAATAGTATGAGTATTACATAGTTACACTGAGATATGTATGTCTGAGGATGTTAAAAGCATGAAAAATAGCACGATACTTTAAAAAATACAGAAGCTTAAAAAGAATTTCATATTTTTATAAATTATAAATATAAGACAGTTTTAGTTAGTGCTCAGTAAAAGATCTTGGCTTAATTCCAGTCATAATTCATTTAAATATTCATTTTAAACCAGTGTTCAATTTACATAGTACGGATTTCAATTCATTGGGAATAAGCAAGACCTGAGCTTGTTTTGGATTATTCTAAGTGATGAAACTGTATTCTAATATGGAAAAGTGCTTGTAATTAACTACTTAAATAAAAAGTCAAAAGTTAATTTTTTACGTAGTTTTGGAGGCATTCCGAATTTACTTCCTACTTTTTAAACAACTTCAAATAAAAATAAGGTGGAGATACTCAATTTCTGCTGTAGGATTTTTTGCATCAATGTTGTATGATTCCTTTTTCCAACAAAACAGATTATATCTATTTTGGCTTTGCTTGAATTTGACTCCTGTGTGCTTAGTGCGAGTTTTTTAACGTTCTCGATATCGTAAAAGTTAACTCAAATTTGAATGCAGTTGGAACAGCACCCCTAGCGCCAAACGTAGGCAAACGTTCCAACTCCATACAAATTTGAGTTAACTTTAGCTTTAACTTTACACTTAAACGTTAAAAAACTCGCACTAAGCACACTGCTTAGAAACCGACTTAGTTTGGATAAGATTTGTTAAGTATATTCGAACCTAAAAATATTTTATCACGAATAATTAAGAGCGCCCTCCTGGTTAGGATAAAGAAAACTTGAATATTCGCTTAATGGTCATACGCTTTTTCAGGCATTTGGTATAATGTGCGGCCTAGAGCGTACAGCCCTAGCAACATTGGCGCTGTCATCGTTACCGGCGGAGATTGCTCGAGACATGCGCGACAACCCTAGGGCCGTCAGCCGTCTCTCTCACTCCGCTCTGCTACTCTCCATGGTTCTATCTATGGGAGACAAACTTCCGGTCACACATTTCGAGCAGCTCGGCCTTGAATTTGCACAATTTTTGCTGGAGTTGCTTGAAGATCCACCGGAAACCGATGTCGATGAACAGATACCTGATTTGTTTTCAACTCTCCTTTTGGCCTACAACTTGCAGTTTGAGAACCCATTCGACAACATATTGTTGAATGCATTGGAAACAAGGGACATGGCCAAAACATTCTGTGAGAAAGTGCTCTTGTTACTCAATCGTGAAGGTAAAGTGGCTTAATTCAATATAAAACAAAAAGATACAGATGAATTATGTATGTGTATAAAAAGAATTAATCTCATTCTGCATAATAGGGTATACTTTGTTAATCATATTGTTACGCGCTGGGGTTCGGGATAAATAAAACTTCCACCGAAGTACAAATTAAAACTCTATTAAACACTTAGACTTCTTCCGCTTCGCTTCAGGTGATCTGTTCGCTGTTTCGCTTCGAGTAGATCCGATTACTAACTGCCTTCGTGCAAGCAAGCAAGCAAGAGGGGTCGTTGTACCCGTTGTACGGGGGCACGGCGTGCTGCCTTCGTGTCATTTCTGCAATGCTTTTATAGTCGATACGACATCCCTAGAATCATAGATTATACACTTAATATATTAGAGATAGATGCGCAACTCTCATTTTTATTTTTGCTTTAGTTAAAGCCCGGTCCAGCAGGCGTCGCTACGGTCGATTATTAGTCTCCCTACCCCCCACCAGGTGGCTTTTTTAGTAATTTTAATATTTTTAATAACTCTCTTTATGAAAAAATCTTATCGTTTAGAATCGCTGAAATTCCCGGTAGTACTTATGAGATATTAAGGAATGTTTGATTGTGTTCAGCATTCTAATCGATAAGATCTTTTCATACAGAGAGAAAACAGTTTTTTAAAATAAAAAGCTGTAATTCTCTGTAAGCTATTTAATTTCCCTATATTACAAACAATTTTCTGTTAAAAGATTGTATGAACGTACAATTGTATAAAATTTCGAATAACAATAACTCCTCTAGATTAATCCTACTAGCGTACACATTAAATCGAAAGTTATCTAAAAGTTAATTAAGTCTAGATAATCAAATCATTCAATGTCAATTAAGTCATTTGTGCGAAATATAAACATGTCAGCTTTCCATTACAAACATAGTAGACAATTTGAATTAAATTTAATAAATTTGTTTCTTAACGATAGCAGTTCTTGCTTAAAGTTGATCGTGACAGATCATGACCTTGTATGAAAATATTACATTTATAAACACTACCTATGCTTCGTCATACAATAATTGTCATTTAAACTAGCATTGTAGAGATAATACACACACTAAAGTGAATACTAAATTATTCTTAGCATTCTTATAAACATTTAGAAATTTAAGAAACGATTAACCCACTATCATGTTCATAACATGTGACATTTTATTCTGCACAAACGTTTTGTTACATGATTTGAAAAACAAAAAAAAAAAAACAAAAAATGTTTAAAAAATGTAATGATGATTTAAAGTACTCTTAAATATTGATAGTTTGTACTTAATGACGCTTATAGTAATCTTAGACATGATTACATTAGTTATACTTTTATTCCCTATCTAAATTATTTCTATTCTGACGTTTCTGATGCTTTAGCTTTGGTAATACTAGATGAAACAAACAGCAGATTGAAAGAAAATCATCTTAAAGTTAATTACATTCATTACAAACCATTAGTTTGCATTTTGTTACAAAAGAAACTGATGTTCGTTACATGCAAATGAATTATAAACATACACATGCAAACATAAAATGTAAATTTATCTTTTAATCCAAATTAAATGTACATTAATATTACATCTAAATAATAGAAAGGGTTTCGAAAATTTTTATTGCACTCAACAGCAGACGAGCACGCAACCCGGCTCATGATAAGTGGTCACCAGTGCTTATAAACTTCAGCAGTGCCATAGGGGTTGCTGTCTATCACTTAAGTTTTAATAAATTATTAATATACTCAGTCACAAGCATATTGATTTCACATAATGAAAATGTAAGAAACATAATCATGTTTGGGCATTTTCATTTATATCTGCTCATACAGAAAACACAACTTAGCAAATATATTCCACAGTTAATCTAAATAATTGCAAATAATGCTTTTGAAGACCGTTGACTTTTGATCATTAATTAAAATCATCTTCTCGTAGAATTTACAAAAGGTTATTTACAAAAATTTATATCAGTATTTTCATATATTACTAACTTACTAATTACAACTATTCAAACGTAATACTATAACTATAAGAACTAAACAACCTATTTTAAAACAAAATTGGCATCAATTTAGTTCTTATGAAGTATTTCAATTATTAATTTATAAATTATAAACATATTTAAAAAAAATTAAGATCCTTGAGAGTTCACGTTCCTTGCTGAATCAGTTTCTCTTCTGAAACGGAGAAACAAAGTATCTTAAGTATGTAACAAATATTGAAAAATTTAGTGTTAATGTAATCATACTTACAAATTAATATATTACATAACACGTTCTGGTTCAAATATAGTGCATCAATCTTTTCATGTTTCAGACATTTTAGTGCTCCTTATAATTTTTCCATAAAATTTTGTCATTATCAAACCTTTGTCTACAAAAATAAAAACATTATTTTATATTGGGTAGAAGGATGAACGTGGTCACAGGCCACTTGGCGTAACTTGGTTATCAAACACCAGGAAACAAAACGTGAATGCCATCATCTAACTTTGGATGTGAGATCAATTGTGCTGTATTTTATTTAAACAGGAAACCATGACTGATTGATCATTCCGAAAAACTAGTTCGGGCCCACTTGACAATAAGCATATAATACGCTGAGTTGCAAAACATAAATACTTCCACCCACTCGAGACAATTTTATTATCTGAGGTGTGTGTGTGATAGTACAAGACTTAATACCGACTGTTTTGATCAAAACTTAACATATATGATAGCTAGGCAGCAGAAATAGGAAGGACCATTAGTTGGTGCTAATTCATTTAATTATATTATGAATAATAATTCTGTTAGCAAATAATATACCGGGAAAATAGTGTAAACTCACCGTTATCAAGGCATCCGAAATAGCATTTCATTTTCGATCTTGGAGGCATGCTGATTTTTAATAATAAACTTTCTGTAAGAAATGAAAATTAGTTACACAGGCTTACGAAACGCTAACGAAGAAAAAAGTATTGGAGCCAAGTTATGTCTAAAGAGAATTCAAAACAGAGTTTCTCAATGTCTAATCGTCTAATATTCTCATAAAGCTAAAAGTTGCTCTAAATTAATACTACAACATAAAATAACTCACACCAAGACCAAAAAAAAAACGATTTAAAAAATTAAAGCGTTACGACATTTTGAAAACTTTTTTTTTTTTTTTTTTTGAGATTATTTTACGGCCCTGGAATTTTGAAAACTTCAAAGCAGTGTTTCCATTTACGTTTTTTTTACCACATTTTACCCTAGTTTCTTTTGAATTTATCCCTAAAATTTCCTAAACAACTTTCATAAATCCTTTATATAGAAAGCATAAATAAAATACAGAAAATAAACCACAGCATATTATTTAATGTAGGTATATATAATATAAACGCCCCCAGAAGATCATAGATCTATAGGATTAGAATTTTCAAGGAAGTCGACGCATTGCTTTTATATTCTTTTGCTGCACGCAACCTAACACTGTTCGGTTCTAAAATTGAGCAATTGTTTGCTGGCAAAGTTGGGAACTTTCTATGAGCAAGCCGTTCAGGGTTTCATTAGAAAGCCTGTTTCTTTTGTCAGTTTTTACATTTGAGAACACTGAATAATCTTTCCACCTCAGTCTTTGAAGAAGGAACTGCTAGCAAAAGTGAAATGACAATTACAAGGTTTTCGTAAATGAAATTACCATGATAATCTTTCATGGTACATGAAGTACCTGCATATTACAATACAAGTAAGTTCTGGTGACATCAACGAAAATAGGTAAATAAAAATTTGGCGGATTATACTTATTGGGATTCTGGGGAATCCCTAAGAAAAAAGCAGTGGCTTAATCTATGATTTACTTTACTAGAGAGTTACTGTTGAATCAAACCTTCTTTATAGTTTTTATACACAACTCTGTTTTATTCTTTTACTTGTCAACTCGACTTAATGTCATTCTCTCCATAAAATAAAATGTTTATTGTTTTACTTTAATTATCGTTTATTTTAAAATTCACAACAGTTACTAGTATAGGCTTTGCTTTTTACCCCGAAATATCCTAAATCCTGGTATTTTTTAAATTGTCTTTATCATCCAAAATATCAGCTCTTTTTCCCTAAAAAAGGGAGAATTCCCTAAAAATGGAAGCACTGCTTCAAAGTACGCTAACATTTTTTATTGAGTCAGAACTCGTATCTGCCATCTAGTGAGTTTATTAGTTCATTAAGGCCAAAACGTTTCAAAAATGACCTCGCCGGTTCCTAAAGATGACGCTAGTTGAATGTTCTTTTCCTTTGTATGGGAGTTGCACCCCCCTGCCTAGAATTATAGAGAACATTCACGATAAGGCCAGTCGTTTCGATATGGATTTCCGCTATTTGATAATAGATGGCGTTGCACTTCTAGGGCGTTCTCTATTTTTCTGCTTTTTTTAATATTCGTTTCTGCTATTTGACGATAGATGGCGTTACTCTTATCCGCATAACAATATTATATTTTTTCGCTGTCATATAAATGTCTTTTTTACATTCACAGAAGACCCGGTGCGTATTTTTGAGCACGAGCCGGCACCTACTCATTCTGTTCTCAAACTGGTGATTGACTTGTTTAGTCGTAAAAAAACCGCAGACCACTTTTATACTAATGACGTAAAGGTCGCCATAGATATAGTTGTGAGGCAACTGGCCGATCTCTCGCCTGGTGATACGGTAAGACAATAGTTTTATATTTGAATTTTTGAAAAGATATATTTCGAATGGTGAAGGAACATCTGCCTAGTGTTGTTTGCTTGTTTATGCTTTATCCTTACTGTTAATTTATTATGTGTAAGTATATTGGAATATAAATCATATATATATACATTTATATTTATTGTATGTATGTATTTTCTTTAATAATGTGTTGTTAATAGTACACCGCAACATACCTGCTATATCTTTATCGGTCCAGAATTTCGGGTAATTAAACGGTTCTCTTGATATTTATTTTATTGCTTAGATAGGTGGACGAGCTCACAGCCCACCTGATGTTAACTGGAGCCCATAGATATTCACAATGTAAATGCGCCACCCACCTTGAGATATAAGTTCTAAGGTCTCAGGTATAGTTACAACGGCTGCCCCACCCTTCAAACCGAAACGCATTACTGCTTCACGGCAGAAATAGGCAGGGTGGTGGTACCCACCCGCGCGGACTCACAAGAGGTCCTACCACCAGTAATTACGCAAATTATAATTATAAGAGAGATTTAGGATTTATTTTAATTATAAGAGTTTGCTTTTAGCGATAAGACCGCCTATTGTACCAACGTATCTGCTTGCTTACTATTTTCTGATGTTAATTGTGTTTTGGTGTGCAATAAAGTATGTTCTCTCTCACTCTGTTCTTTCTTGTTTTGTTATCAAAAACAACTATTACAATATTCATTTTGCATGTAATCTATATTTGAATTACAGCGTCGCCAGCAATACTTGAAGATTCTCCAAGGTGTTATTCGGAACACTGACTACGGTTCTCACCTGCACCGCAGAGACGACCTGCTGCGTTGTTTCGCTCGCATATTCTGCGAAGAAGGTGAATGCAGTCGAGAGGATCAAGCTCTGGTCAGGGCTATTTCCAACGAGTTCCCGCAGTTTTTCAAGGCCTAAGCTCACACTATGGTAATGCACAAGACCGGTATGTGAAGTATTAATATTTCGTATCTCTCTCTTAGATAAACACCACCGTGTAATGACTAGTTTATATTATAACAACATTTTTGATGAACATTGATTGATACTAGGGAATGGATAAAGCATAAATGAGAGGATCAGCAATATATGATCAATATTATCTTAATGAGCAATACTGGGTGTTAGGGGACCGCTTCTGAAAACGAAGACAGATGATAGTACTAATAACACTTTTGATGATAGGACAGACAAAAAAACTTGATCCTGATTTTAAAAAAAACATATTTTTAAAACGTTTTATTAGCATTATTTACGCTCCATCATGTTAGTACAGCTAAATGAAACGATAGTTTCATAAAAAATACATTACTAAAAAAAACCAGCAATGAAACACAAAATAAAAAACAGCTGATGCTCGGGTCAACGAACGCCCGGGCGCGCTGCTTCTTTTACACGCACACCGGCGCGACGGGGGCCAACTTTGTAGCTACAAAATTTTCATTTTCGAAAGCAGTCTCCTAACACCCAGTATATATTTGCACAAGAAAATCGCTTAATGATCCATGTACTTATGTCTAGTCTAGTATTGAGAGTTATATTTTAATTTTACCATGTCTCTGTCTAACAGTAATATCCACAATTTCTATACTGATTGTGAACAAAAGTTTTCTTCAGAGTATCTAAGGCAAGTATTAAATAGAATGAAATTTGTATTGAAAGAGGACTGATTTGATGAGAATGTAAAATTGATACGTAACGGTATGCATTGGTGATGATTAAAATAAGTATTATGCTGCTTTAGAAGCCTAATGGCAGTAAACTTATGTATGGCTACAAAATTATTACCAACCATAGCTTTTTGACACCATATTAGAAAGGGTTGGTATAACTTCAATTTTATTTGACACAAGTGACTCATCCACTATATAAATTGTCTCGCAAAAATCCGTAGTCGCTAAGTGTACGTTCGTTGACCCCGGCTTTTGTACGCTATACATTATAAACTGTAGAAATGTCATAATTACTTGACATGACACTTCTATTAACAAATTAATATCTTTTTTTCTCACCGGGAGAGAATTGGGTACTTTTGCCCCACACGTGCCAGGGACTAAAAGCGAACTTTACAACCCGGTTGAAAAAAAAAATTTAGGGAGAAAAGTAGAACATCCCCACCCGAGATTGTCACCCTCGCTTTCGGCTCGGGTGACAACAATTCGCGAGCGTGAATATTCTACTTTTCTCACACGTTGCGTAATATACTATTATATATTACATTGATCTTGTGTGTAATCTATTCTATGGTTTTGAATTAAAGAGCGACTCATTTCCCCTACATATTAACAAGAAAGGCGAAGTTGAAATTTCAATAATTCGTTAAATATTTGGTCAACTCTAATGAGCTAATAGTGGATGAGTTTTCCCCAACTTCCTGAACAGTCAGGCAGCTCGATTATGCCATAATTACTGCATTATGGCTTATGATCTCAAATAGTAACTTTTTTATGTGTAAAATAATAAATGAATTTGGTGCATTTTTACCGCTTGACTTAACTTTTAACTTGTATGTCTATATTTATAAGTGTTAAATGATTGTAGCTGAATGCAAACTATGAAAACGAACAACATGTCAGTAGTAACTAGCGATTTAAAGTAAAAATCGTTCTAGAAAACTTGTTAAATTTAAACGAATTTTATTTAAAAAAAAAACCATAAAGCATAAATGTTTTTTTCTAAAATTTAGATCTCATATTTTCAAATATTTTACGTGAAGAGTATTAAAAATATAGCATTTCCTATAAATAACTAAAAATTAAAAAATAATTATTTAAGGTGTTATTAATAAAAATGTAGGAACGATTAAATTGTCTATTTACGTCGATGTTATTGTTACAAATAATATATAGTCTCTCTTTTGCCACGAAGGGTGAACGTGATAATTCTCAATGTGTCTTAAAGTTCAAAATTATAGCATATTTTATTTAATTGTTACTAGTCGTACTACTGCTACCTGTTTATGACTTTCGGAAAATTTGTCTCAAATATCACGACTGTGTTATTTTATTTAAAGGTAACACACACGCATGCCATATACATAGGTACTCGCATTTGTGATTAATATTTGAATATTATGTATAATATTTTTCATTAATTTCCTTGTAAAATTTCAAAATGTATACTTTCGGTTCTTAATATTCATGTTTTATAACTGTAAAAATTAAATTCATTTAAGATACTCTTTACTACTACATTTAGGAAAAGATAAGGGTAAAAACAACATTGAGATAAAATCTTTAAGGGCCACTTCAAAATAAATAAAATAGTTGTCAAGTAATGTTTGCGTAAACTTCAAGTAATGTAACTGTTGCACAAAAATCATTTTATAATTTTGATTTTGTATCAATATTTTTATGAACTACCCATAAATTACAATTATCGTTTCCAGTGTACAATATATATTTTTCTGTTTCTATTCTACCTAGTCTGACTTTTAATATTCATTGTGGCATGTAATAAAATTTCATTGGCAACCACTTCTACAGTTGCTTATCAAAAATAAATTTGCAGACTTATGAGAGGGAGAGAGAGAGAGATAGTCTGCAAATCATTATAAAAATCAATTCAATAGATTCATTATTCAAATATGTTTTGAATATGCCGAATTGTTTATGATAAAAACGATTTCGTTTATTTTTGGTGAATATAATATTAATTAAAAATAAATTTACGGTTTAGTCTCTTTAGTCTCTAGTCTTGTTTCCGACTTTACGAATACTTTACAGTTTTACTGTGTCGTCCTAGATTAAGATTACGATTAAACCGTAAAAGAAATTTTAATGATATTCTGCGACACACGAATACCGAATAAAGATTAAATAATTTGATATATTATTTTTATATATGTAATGTTCAAATAATCCAAAAACAAATTTTCACTATTATTTTCTTCATTTTTTCTTGTCAATTCTTAAATCGAACATGAAAGTGCATTTAATTGCATTGCTGTTTTCAAATGAACACCAAAAACAAACCAAGGGTATAAAACAGAAACAATTCTATGAAACATAGTTTTGGTCTAATTCTAAAAGAATAATTTATTCATCAAAGTATAATACTAAAAATACATTTAATCTCAAATATAATAAAATTATTTACTTAGATCAGTACCTAATACAATATTTTTGCTAGTCACTATTCTATTAAAATAGCAAAAGTATATTTAAGTATCTCATTTACATTACACAATGAAATTATTAATATTATATAAAATGAAAATAAACCACTGTGCTTATTTCATTTTTGTTAAATAAAATAGAATAAGTTGTCTTCATATATCGCTCTGAGTAATATGTTAGAAAAAAAATACTATAAAAATAGAATGGTCAATAGACCATCAAATATAATTCATAAATAATAAATGTATAATATTATAATCTAATTAATATGGAATTCGTCAAGATAAAATTTTATTTCTTTATTCTTACAAATATACTTTAAAGTGATATGAGTAGCTCTATACAGATATTAAAAAATAAATGATTGGACCGCCCTATCGCTGGTCTAGTGGCCACGCTTGGCTACTCAACTGCAAGTATGGGTTCGTTTCTATGTAATAATAAAGGTTAATTCTAAGTATAAATTTCAAAAATAAAGCCGCAAAAAAAGAGATAAGGAAAATATCGAAACTTGTAAAAGATTACCGGCCCAGTAATGTCTGTTCACCAAAATATTCGATATTATAGGTGCGTGAAATAATTTTATATTGTAGAATTGATTGTCAGAAATAACCGTGTTGGTTACGCTGCTCGGAAAATAATTCTCAAAAAGTTACCGAGGAAATTCAATCGACTGTTTAATGTTCACAGTTTGTGTATTAAATAAAGGAAAAAAAGTTTGAAATAATATTGTGATTTACTTAGCGTTTGAGAAATTTAATGCGAGTTCATAGCTCCAATCATATCTACGGACATCGGAATTAAATTGTTTCGTAACTTAATTTTATTATTTGCATTGTTGCCAGCATCGTGTTTTCGTTTTGAAGGCTTGGTTCAATAGATATATAAATAGATTGACATTAATAAGTAATATAATATAACAAGAAATATAATATGCTTTATTCTACAGCAAAACAAAAGAAAATTAAAAACATTAAATACAAAAGTACAATATGGGCGGTCTTATCGCTGCCAAACGATCTCTTGTAAAATACCATTCTTGATTTCACGAAAGAAATTAAGTGATATAACTATAGATAGAAAAAAAGGAGTTATGTCTAGCGATTTTATTTCGATTATTTTCTATTTATATCTATATAATTTCCCCACATTTTTTAAATTAAGTTCACGTTTACATTTGAAGAAAATAGTATTTAAATAACCGTATAAATAATAATAGTATTTAAATAAAACCAACTCGCATAATGAGACAACGCGATCCCACCAAAAATTTGTTCCAATAATTTTGTCTATGAATGTATTCACGCCTAGATTAGAGAGAATACACATGGCACAAAGACCCAAGCCGATGCAAGATACATACATACCAGACATGTGGCGTTGTCTATGTGGTTAATTTTAGTGAAACATGAATTAAATTCAAAACTATAAGTTTGATTACCATTTATTCACTTAATAAATCAGTAGTTATAACTGGCACGCTGCATGCATGTTAATTGTTGCTAGATATGAATGGGGGTTTACTATTTAAATTTTAAGTAAAATATATTATGGCAATGTACGTACGTCTTGTAAAGAAAACGAGGATTTCTGAACTGATATTAACATGTTTTTATTGTTCTAGCTTGGTATGCTTGTTTGTAACGTCATTCATTATTTAATGTAATATACACGGATTTCAATATATACAATTATCTTGAAAATTTTCACACGCATCAGGTACAGATGGCAACACAATAATTGTAAACTTGGCTCTAATATATCGACCAATATCAAAAGGGTAAAAAAAAAATATTAGATGGGTTTGCTTTTTAAGTGTTTTTTTTTTATAATTTGTAAACTAAACTTTTATTACGCACTACTTTTATTTATACAACGCAAATCATCAAACTTGTCAACGCTTTGAAAATGCCCGTAGTGTATTTTACTCGGTATATTAAAATTTTTGGTGCTACGTCCGTTAAGTAATTACTATATTTTTTTTGTATTGCAGTATGGTAGTAGCATTGTTTGGCGTACGGCACTAATTTTATTATAGTGAGACTTATTTTATATCGATTTAACAATTTGAGAAGCGGTAGTACTTCTTAACAATCCCTAAACCCCAAATCGTATTAGTTCACATAAAAGTGCGACATTAATAATATGACCATACGTCCCGGTTTAGGCGGGACAATCCCGCTTTCGAGCATTCTGTCCCGCTATCCCTAGTGAGGCCGACATAGTCCCACTTTTGCAAACAGACCAAACGATGAATTTATTTTTCAATTCAATATAGAGCTAGAAGTGTTTTAATGAGCTAATTTAATAAAAGAGGTACAGACTATTACAGAGTACTAACTATTTTGTGTTTAGTGCTTTGATTTTTTTGTGTTATTCTATCTTCAATAAAAAAATACTTTTAAAACACTAAATACTTTTTATATCAATATATAATTCCGCAGATGTCCCGCTTTGATAAAAAAAAACAATGGTCACGTTAGACATACATTATGAAGAATCTGTTAAACTTAGATAAAAGATGCATACCTACTACATTTCTAAAAACTCTGCATTTACGTTTTTTGTCATTTTTACATTTTTAGCTTAATAATATAATATTTAATGATGTTGTTGCCAAATAATAATATTAAGATTTCAAGAATAAGATCTTTTTTGTAATATCGTTTAGCGAAAATTCACTTGTGTGTGGCGTTCAATTATTATATATATTATTACTGCTTAAATGTTTATTGTAATTTTAGATTTAAAGTTATCGAATAAATGTATGAGAATTAAACCAATCGTATTATTATTACAACGAATCGATTTGATAAGTCGGAATCTTCGTCGAACGTCACCTGTATCAAAAGGCATTGAGTTAAAGCTAATCAAGGAGTCCTGGACCTCATAACGTGAATGTTGCTTGCTTTCGACCAACAGCCCTCTTAATTTCCAAAGCAGCTTTCCGATTTGTGGGTGGGAGAACCGTTGTATATTACAATTGAGATTTCAACCCTCGTGTCTTCAGATGGATGGCGTCATTCATATTGGCCTAGGGACTCCGATAACCACCAGGTGTGGCCGTGGACGTAGGACACCATCTATGCAATAAAAAAGTCCAATGCTTTGGAATGATCACCCCCACCGGTAAAAATGTTTAATGTGATCTTTAAGGGTTCACATATGCCTAATGGTCAATAGTCGGGTGTGAGAATTGTAACCCGTTAAATTTCCATTGGGATAGAATCCTAGAACGAAAGCGAAATTATTCCGTTACCTTGTCATTCGTCTCCGGAACGCCCCGGATAATAAATTATTCCGCTTGTAACTCGAGCAAGGCTTCTTTATCTCTGGTGTGATTCAAAATATTAGTGCCGTGAAGATCTAAACACACTTTGGTTCAGGCAATTACAAATACGCGCCCGTATCGAATTTCGATAGGTTACGATAAATATTTACGTAACGACAACCTTCACGAAATTATTATTTAGAAACGCATTCCATCGAAATTTTATATACTCTTAAAAACTAATGTAAGAGTACAATTAACGACATGAGTTTGCAATTTAAGGGACATTACTATTTGGTGCAGAGATAGCTAACTAATTACCTTTTCGTCTATAAATGATTTATAAACTAAGTTTAATAAATAATCGAGAACCAATAACACACGATCATCTGATCCCTATATAGTAGTCCCTTTACTATGGGAACCAGAAACTGATCTATAAATTTATACAGGTTCACAGAGCAAAGAACCTATTAGACACGCAATTTTTCGGCTGATGTGGAAATCGAACTCACAGCATCTAGTAGTTTAGTAACGGATCTCACGTATATGATATTATTATGATATCGATTCGATTTTGTTTAATTCAGAAATGTGAAAGTGCTTGTTTGCATCACTAGTAAGTGACTTTTAGTTATGGTTTAGTATGGTATTTACGAGTCCTGCTTGTGGTTCATATCAATTATCCTTGGTAGGCGAAACGCGCTCGTCAGTTCTAATTGTCTTGATCAGTAGATAGGATTGTTTTCCGAAACCCATAACCATCACAGCGGAAAAGCCGCCACCGACCTTAAATCATGAGATCGAAGTTTCAATATAACGGTTGTTGTGCGTTTTAAACTATTACTGCTTCGCAGGAGAAATAGGGAAAATAATAGTACCCGTGCCAGCTCACGATACGGTCATTATATTTGTGTTAGCGATAAGATAGTCCTCTGTGCTTTGTTTAAAAAGTAAAAACTTATGTGACTGTGGTGTACAATAAGCATACTTTGGTATACTTTTATGCTGGCATTGCTGATGTCCTTGAGCTACAGTGACCTTTCATAAAAAAATTGTCGTTTCCGCAGTGCGAACTTGTCTTAAGGCAGACTAGGCCCAAGCTTCCTTCGGACCAGATATTAAAGGTCGCTAATCTGCGAGATATCTATTCGGTATTAGTGAGAACAAAATTGACTATATTAGAATTATTTTGTCCGTGCAGTTTGGGTCATAAAACATAGCCCGGCTAGGGCGGTGAGCGTGTTGCGCGGGCGCAACAACCTTTATCGATAAAAGCAAATGAGTCATCGAAGGCAGGTACACGGCGGCGGGGTGGTATACGAAGGGTGGTGAGGCATTGTTATGTTATGAGTCATTTGTACTTATCTGCAAATTATAGTACATTATGTCGAAGAGAAATGTGTTTTTATGCATTCGTTCTCTGAATTTCTTTAGTGACACGATAGCTACTCCTTTGTTTTGTATCAAAACGGAAGAATTTATTCAAAATAATATCTGCACGTGTTGTTATCAACAATCTGTTAAAATTTTTCACTGAAATAAGAATAGATCCCGAAAATTTACAAAGTGTTAATTTCTGCCGTTCTCGTTAACTTGCTGCGGCGATATGTGGTATTCGATTAGTGATTTTTACTTTCATTTTTATCACTAACCTACACAATGACAACACTAAATACACTATCGATAACGCTTATCGACAACAATAATGCGCATCACTATGCCCGTCCATAAGGCTCGTGAGTGGAAGAGAGAGCGAAATATTCGCTTCACCGCTCCGATTTTTTATGACCCAAACTGCACGGACAAAATAATTCTACTATAGTGAGCAATAAAGTTTGTGCGGAACAGGCAGAGAAATTTTAGAGGTCGTTACACCATACACCAAACCTCGCCGTCACATTTCTACTCCACTAAATTAACAGAGGTTAATAGCTTTTTACTACCAAACAGCCTAGGACAGACAAAAAAGGTGACGTATCCTCGTCTGTGTGGTCGTAAATCTTCGACACACAAAAAAATTTAATCAGAAGGGATAACAATGAAATAAAACAACTTATTTTAATACAAGTATATTAATGTATCATTATGAATGCCGTATAAATATTTAAAAATGTAAACAGTGATAAAATTCATATTTCAACTGCTTAAACACAACTTAGGAAATTAAATTTCAAACACTCTGAACTAATAAAATTTGAAACCGTATGACAAACGTCACTGCAACTTATTAGCGTAACTAGAAACAACATTACACAAATAAATAGTATTTTATTGTAACATTTAATAAGCAGGTACCATGTTAAATCTCTGTCGTGTGGTATAAATTTTAAATGAATATTTGGATAGTTCCAAGAAAACTCAAACAACGCTACCAGCAACTGTTTCTTGTGTATAATAATAAAAAACTTGGCCCCGCTGTTCAAAAGGGATCCACAAAAACTGGATTTTATTGTAAATTCTTAAAATGCTTTACATGTAAATTATAAAATTCGCGATTCAAATAAAGACTCACTTACAAATTGCAGTCTTAGTACTGATCGCAATGTACCCACCCTCAAAAATAATCAAAAAGTCGTCATTAAATGGTGTTTTTCTTGGAATGCAATTCGGCGTTAAATACGCATACAAGATTACGCTACAGTATTGTATATTTATTAATTAAATATAACATTTACTTATTATTAAGAAAGAATGCGAAGGTACCCCGTGTACAAAACGAAACACCTTGAGCATTATCCTACTTATAGTAAACATGCTACTTGTGTTTATTTAGATTATTCATAATAATAATATATTACTTAAAATTGATGACGACAATGATGACATCACACACAGAATTTGGCAACTGCGACGAACACTTCACTCTTAAGTTTACTGTCATTAGTAATTTATTACTTTTACGTTGAATAAAATGTTTGTAAACCTTTTTTGAAATTTATTTTGTTTTAGGGTTTCTCTTAGGTTCAGATATTTTTCATTCACATATTTTCTTAACATGTTATAATATACCGGTGTTCATACTGATTAAATATGTATTTAAAGATTAAAACTACGACTTCACCACGCACTACAACTATCAAACACTCGCACGTTACATTAAATTAGTTAAAAATTATATACAAGTTACATCTAAATACATAGGTACTTAAAAACCTATATTAGACTTGATGAAATAATCGTCTTGTTATTTTTATGGCCTCTTGATTTTCACTTTGCGAGTTGCTGTATTTTGATTAGTATTTGTAATTCTGAATCGATACATAAAATTTGTTTTATTTTAAACTTTACAGGCTGTCTCAACGGCGGATCCAGGGAGGGTCATGGGGGTCATGACCCCCCCTGAGCTAGTTCCAGGACTTGAACTAACTTGGACTAATTGAAGAACATCATGATTTATTTATTATCTATTGTTATCAAAATTAAATTATAAGTTCTTAACTTGCCCACGACTATGTGACCCCCTCCTGGCGCCAAAGCTGGATCCGCCCTTGGGCTGTCTACATTATAAACGTTATTATTTCGTGTAGTCTACCCGGGAATCAAGGCTCACAGTGCCGAAATACTGAGAATATATTAAAGGTGAAAACTGTTGTAAGAATAACTATGACATCAATAACTTTAGCTAACACAGTAGCATACAATTTATTATTATCGTAACTTTTTTCACCACGGTAATGTGAGTACAGAGTCGAATATGAATCTCAAAAATTCCAAGGTCCAATGTGAAAGACTAATTCTCTTTTGTGATAATATATTTCCTTTTCCATCTACGACACGGAAATACTTATTTTTTACTGATTGGTTATTATTTATAATTTAATTTTTCGGTTCATTATATTTGTATGTATGTAAATATGTATTTAAAATTCCAAATGTTTATATTGTTGTCAAACATGTTAATACATGAGTTGTGGATTTTTATTAAGCTTATTACTCATTTCAATTCTTGATTATCAACCCTAGTTATCCAAGTAATAAATCGATTACGACTCAAGACGGAATCAGCTCACAATTTCGAATTTCAAACATTTTAAAATGAAACAATGCACAACCCTATTAATGATAATGTCAAGTTCCCAATAAAATATTCACCTAATCAACAAATTTGAGCTAAACGATACATACAATCATGTTTTGTTTGTTATAATAATTGAAACAAGTCAACGATTGTAATAATATAAAACTAGACGTCTTTCATTGAATACGGAAACGTAAATAATATTTCGTCGTATCTGTGTTTCTTTAGTTCGGTCGACGTTAGTGTTGAGAACGTCAAGCATAACTTTATCGATATATTTTTTTTTAAACGAAATATGCTCGGAGACAAATTCTTGATCATTGTGAAGTTTTAGGGCAAAGGATTAGAGCGATTTATGTACGTTTAGTACAATCTCTTCATAATTGATTTGAAATTTAATATAATGTCGTTTTAATTTTTTCGAGTTTTCGCGTAGGTAGTGTAAAGTCGGCACGTTAAAATATATCGAAGCTTGAAAGGCTAACGTGACTAAGGGACAATAACTGCTTTATACATAAAAATAACCATATTCGATGCGCAAAAAAATATATATTTCTAGGTCTATTAAAATAATTTCAATCCTACAGCTAGAGCTAGAATTTTTTTCAGGTATTTCAACTTTAAACTAGTCTACTGTAAAGTGCACGTATTGTCGCTTCGTCACGTTTGCCTTTCAAGCGTCGATATGATAAAAGCAGTACATCATTAATTTGTCTCCAAGTGTATGTACACTGTCGTTGGTTGTTTAACTCGGGTGCTGGGCGACCTTGCGGAGCCTGTAGCCGCCAGTGCCGCGTACAGTGTAAAGCACAACGATGGCAACAGCAACCACAGTCATTCCGATAGCGTTGATAACGATCGCTTCAGGTTCCAAAAGCGGGTACTGCTCGCTCCTGCGTGTCCGATTACACGGATAATTGTTAGAAATAATCGCCAATACACAGCTTCTTGTCGAGTAAATCTAATTCCATACTAATTTTTTTTTTTATTGCTTAAGTGGGTGGACGAGCTCACAGCCCACCTGGTGTTAAGTGGTGGCTGGAGCCCCTAGACATTTACGACGTAAATGCGCCACCCACCTTGAGATATATAAGTTCTAAGGTCTCAGTATAGTTACAACGACTGCCTCACCCTTCAAGCCGAAACGTATACCTGCTTCACGGCAGAAATAGGCAGGGTGGTGGTACCTACCCGCGCGGACTCACAAAAGGTCCTACCACCAGTATTGTATATATTTTACTGATCGATTTATATCTCGACAAGAAACTGCTATATAGTGGTATAATTAGTAGGTTTTAAAGAAGCCTTTAAATAATGCATAATCATATGTATTAATAGTGAATTTAAATTTAGAAATTAGTTAATTAAAAATCGTATAGTACTTGTGAAGTTTAATCTAATTTAATACTTTTAGATTTAGGCATACAAATAGTAGATATACAAAGAGAAATTTAAAATTTATCTACATTTATATACGGAATATGATTATATCAAAACTTTTTTTTATATAATTTTTAAAGTTTTTTTATAACTCGAAATTGAGTG
Organism: Bombyx mori; assembly: GCF_030269925.1. NCBI lineage: Eukaryota > Metazoa > Arthropoda > Insecta > Lepidoptera > Bombycidae > Bombyx > Bombyx mori. Next base: position 6,548,948 of record NC_085116.1, on the reverse strand, counting down.
ACATACGAAATTAACTGTTTTCCTGTTGTAGAGTTTTATTTTGACTTTCAATTAGAATGTTCAATGACATCCAAATTGAAATTGATGATTTTATTAAAAACACCCACAATTAAGGACTTAACATACAAAGATAATGCAACAAACAGAAGCAGCACATACAACCAAGCGATGTCTTATGTATTACATAACGAATTATGCAGAAATTGAAATAATGAACAGCGCTAATCATCAAACATCGATTTATTTTTGATGCAATAAAACACAATGCCACTTAAAAAATATTTGGTCTGATACAGACCGAAACATTTCAACAACAACAATAAAAAAAACGGCACAAATCCTCGTTTCATTGGTCCTTAGTGTTCTAACATGCCTCGCAAATTAAATACATAAAAAATTAGATGCAAATAAATTTACCTACCTGATTAAAGTTATATCTTTCGGTTCAGTTCATAAAACGTTTGTTTCTCCGTTAAGTTTAAATCTATAACTAGTAAATAGCTTTATTTAGGTATAATAATAACCTCATCTAAATCTCAAGATGTAACAAAGTGAGCCTCTGACATGCGTACTTAAATGCTATCAAAATAACACTACTTAAAAAATAACGTAGATTTTATATTAATCTCTAACCTGCTATAATAAGCTAAAGCTATAGATTCGTTAAAAATAACAAAATTTTACAGCACTATAGTATATGCTAAACTAAACGATTTTAACTCTATTCGTTTTTTCAAATTAAATTGACACAAATCTAGTTTTGTTTTTTTTTTCTATCCAAAACCAAAATCATTGAAGTTTTTTTTTTGTTTTTATCAAACATCCTCTGCAATTTACATATAACGTAATTACTTATTAGGTCCATTCTACAAGTCCACAGAGGTCCTGGTGAGTCGTTCCCGTGCCTCTGCGGGTCGGAACTTTTCCCTCGACAAGATGTACATGACGACGCCGAGTATCGCAACCATAGAGACCCCGATCGCGTTTATTATTATTCCCTCGTCGACCAAGCCGCTGTATCGGTCCGCACTGCGAATACGCATACACAAGCAACTCACATACACAAGCTAAACGTAAAACACACATGGATATGTAAAGAAAAATGAAAAACAGGCAAGCTACAAGGACGACTACATGCAAACATGCTAGCCTGAAATACTCAAAATCTAGGGATGCCCCTCTATTATCTGAACAGTCAAAATGTAATTATAAAAATGAAATGTCAAATAAGTTTTGATGTAGTATTTCGTCGTTGTCAAACCAAAATTTGCTATGTGCAAAATCTCTATTTTGAATTAACGAGTAAAAACATTTTCGTATATATGAAGGTGAATTTTTAAGAACTATATCAAATGAAAGCTATAGATAAATATTAAAGCAATAAACACATAACAGTGTTTTTTTTTATGTGGGGCTGTGAACTATACGAAAAGGTTAAAAAGTAAAAATCTCAAAAAGTGCACATAGCAGATTTTGGTTTGACAACGACGATTTTGAATTTAGAATAACGTAAACGGACATAGAGGAAATGATTTAAGTGAGAGCGTTTTACATACCCGAGGGCAAAGATTGCCTTTTCAGTGAGTCCGGTGAGACAAGCAGCGACACCGAGTACGAAGGTCAGGATTCCAAAGGCGGCGTGGATCGGTACCAAGGAAGCGCGGAATCCAGCGGTGCCTTTATTGCAAATCAACAGTAGGAGGAAGCTGAAGAAGCCGACTGCGTACTGGAAGACAGATAAGATAAAATTTTGACTAATCTGTGCTTGTGCGGATGTTGTCTTCTGTGGGTTTTAGCTGATCATCAAACTGTTCGTTATGCAGAATGTAAAAATACTGCAGATTAGGGTATATTACTGGTGGTAGGTGCTCCTGTGAGTCCGCGCGGGTAGGTACCACCCTGCTTATTTCTGCAGTAATGCGTTTCAGTTTGAAGGGTGGCGCAGCTGTTGTAACTATACTGAGACCTTAGAACTTATATCTCAAGGTGGGTGGCGCATTTACGTCGTAGAAATCTATGGGCTCCAGTAACCACTTAACACCAGGTGAGCTGTGAGCTCGTCCACCCAACTAAGCAATAAAAAAAGGAGAAACCCAGCGGTTCCAGATAGTATGGATGAGCTGTACCTGTAATCCAAACAGTCCCATGGCGACGAAGCCAATCCAGCTGTGGAGCGAATAGAAGTTGTTGATGCCCTTCTTGTTGTGGTAGTCGAGGACAGCCAGGAAGCCGATAACGATGCACGGGAACGCTAACGCGTGGAAGATGGCGTGCAGCAGTTTGACATAGATGCGCCGGAAGCATCGACAGATGCGGTACAAGAGCACGGCTGCAAGATTTAAAAAAAAAGTTTTAGTAAAATCTCTTTGGAAGGGTATTCGCAGAGTTGAGGTTTAAAAAAATCTTGGATACTGTATAACTCGTCTTCTCGCATTAAAACTGTATAATTTCAACACTTACTAAATTTTACAGGAGAGTGTTTTAAAGGTTTAACATATGATATTTTTAATAATAATCATCTTTGCAACATTAATTTTTTAATTTTTACCAGTTACATTATCTGTCTTTTAAAGTAAGATAAAATTATGTATTAATTTCGTTAACAGTAGTCAAAATATAGGTAAACTAAAAAAACTAAAACTAAACTACGCTCTTTTGACAGTATTTATGAGAAAAATACTGGTGATACCAAATCATTAACCGCATATTAACTCAATTTCGAATATTTTTTGGAAATTGTACACTTTTAATGCGTAAAGACGAAATATTGAAATTGCCGCCGAACTAAACTAAGCAAACTTTAACCGTAACAAATAACAAGGAAACCGCAGAACGTGACTCTTTGCAAAGCTCAGTCGGCTTTTCGGATGTTCTGTTTTCGAGATTTTCATTTTAGACTGAGGATTTTTTAAGACGAGGTTTAATTGTGTCGAATGATGCAACTATTCAATAATTCGGAATATTATACATAATAGTATATTTTCTTCTTAAATAAATACGTAGCCAATGCGTGTATGGAGATACTTCTGCTACGAAGGAATTGATGTTAGTTGATGTTGTACAGGGAAGCGTTGATGGTACAAGACCGCGCGGGAGGCCACCAATGCGGTGGACCGACCAAATTAAAACTGCAGTGGGAGGTCCCCTAAATGAGTGCAGTAGAATGGCCTCGAGCAGGGAGAGATGGCGCGACATCGTGAGACGCATCAAGTCTGCCCCTTCCAACACTACATGACGATCACGACCACTCTATCAAGAGTGACACGACTGAGAAGGAAGGAATAAAGACGTGCCCGCAAAATTACAAATTTTGGGAAGTATTTTAGTATTTGGGATGTGAGCTGGTTGGAAGTGCGTTTTGTTTAAAATAGATGTTTTTATTTTAATTTAATAAAATATTCGAATTCAAATTCGAAGACCGCTCCGGTACCATTTAACACCACGTGATCCGTGACGTCATGTATCTTATATCTCAAATTATATCTCAAGGTAGGTGGCGCATTTACGTCGTAGATGTCTATGGGCTCCAGTAACTATTTAACACCAGGTGAGCTGTGAGCTCGTCCACCGATCTATGCAATAAAAAATTAAAAAAGCTTAGTAAAATACCTGTCATAGAAACTTACAGAAACCGCAGAATGTAACGAAACCGGCCACCATAAGAGTCGGGTGCAAGTTGAACTGCTTGTCCGGGGTGTCGTCGGCCCAGGCATAGCCCCCGCGGTAATAGAACACCCAGAAGATGGTCAGAGCGGAGACGCCAATGAGCAGCACCGTCGCCAAAGTGATCACGAGGGCATACTCGCACCACTCGCAGGCACCTCGCTCGTGGTCGTCCGAGTCATAGGACCGACTGCGTTGGCTGTAAATTTAACAACAATTGTTACTGGCGGTAGAACCTCTTGTGAGTCCGCGCGGTTAAGTACCACCACCCCGCTTATTTTAGCCGTAAAGCGTTTCGGTTTGAAGCTTGGGGCAGCCGTTGCGAACTATACTGATACCTTAGAACTTTTATCTCAAGGTGGGTGGCGGCATTTACTATGTAGATGTCTATGTGCTCCGGTAACCTCTTAACAGCATTTGCGCTGTGAGCTCGTCCACCCATCTATGAAATAAAAAATAAAATAAAAAACATATATTTAAATAAGTCAAAATAAATATCGATTCATCACACTTATCGATTACAATATACATATATATTTAGATTATAAAATATAAAAAGTCTCTCTCTAAAACACAATTACCGGTCGTCTGGTGTAGTGGTAAGTGACATGGTCACTACATACGGGGGTCGCGGGTTCGAATCCCGCCAAGGGAAGAGATTTGTATGATAAATATAAATGTCTTTTCCAGGGTTATGGATGTATATTAAATATGTGTATGTGTATAATAAAAATCTTACATTTATTTCCGTTATCTGGTACCTGTAACACAAGTTCTTTACGAACTTATCACGGGAAAAGTCAACGTGGCGTGAATGTTATAAAAAAAATAAAAAAAAATTTTTATGCACAGCTTTCCAAATATTTATTTGTAGTAACCACTGTTATTTTTTACATGTCTGCTCAAACCAGGAGTACAATGTTCAGGCTTCATGTTCATCTACATATTATGTATGTGAAATTCCGTATTACGTCGTAACTTTTATATTCCTGAACAGATTTGGGCGTGTCAATGTTTAGTTGTCGTTAGAATTTGTCGTCGTAGTTATTTCAGTAACACGGGCTATATTTGTTTGACTGTCATGTATCTCAGTATTGAATAGACAGATACACATCGCACAGGTAGGTAGCATCATCCTGCCTATTTCTGCCCGGAAGCAGTACTGCGTTTTGGTTTGAAGGGTGGGGCAGCCGTTGTACTGAACTGAGACTGAGTGGCGGCATTTACGTTGTAGATGTCTATGGGCTCCCGTAACCGCTTAACATCCTATGCAATAAATAATGTCTTGTTTTGTCGTGCGCACATAACTTATGTTTCAAGCCAGATTTTGTTTCTTTTTATTTGTGTGTTTTTATGTATCTTTAGCTTGTGATGTGTATTGTGAGCCTAATAAAATAAATAAATAAAAAAAGCATTTGATAAAACCTGTTTTATAACGATTTTTGGTTGGTTAGTGAAGTTTTTGGTCTCATTTTTGGCGTTTCGATTTTTTGGATTTAACTATAATCGATCTAATACTACATATAAATCAGTACTTTAAATAACCTTATCCCGAAAATTTTAGCATTTAGTTAACTTTCAAATATAAGATTTATAATTTGAATGGTTGAGTGCATACGAACTTATGTGTGCGAGAAATTAAATGTACAAATATTTTGAGCGCTAGTCACTGCCATGTGTGAACACCACACATCTTGTGATGTAAGGTCGAAATTTTCGACACTAACAGCTGCAGCTACAGCTACAGCTTAGACTTTTAGAATACATTATTTATAATAACGATGCATTTAATTGTGATTGCACACGAAAAGAAAGAGGTTCAATTTTATTTGGCGGTGAAGTTAATGCTAAAATAACAAAAAGAAATATGGCAAACGTAAAAACATCATAAGTCTTAAGAAGTTGAAATCGGATAGCTTGATATTGATATCACGGACTCACTTTTCCTAAACAAAATATAATTAGGTACTTCACTAATAATTTCGATGTTGTTTTCATTGTTTCATACCCAGAGTATTTTTGGCCACATGATCATCCTATTTTCACTTAACATGTCCATACCACGATAACCTACAAACTCTTTATTTTATACTAGTTTACCCGGCAGACTTCGTAGTGCCTCAATCGATAAATAAAAGACCTAAAATTTTGTATAATACAAACCTAAAACAAACAAAAGGAATCCGTCCGACGGGGGACACATCAAAGGAAAAACAAAATTGTCATTTTTATTTAATTCCGAGCATTTTTATATTTTTATATTTTAAACCTTCCCTGGACTTCCACAAATAGTTCAAGACCAAAATTAGCCAAATCGGTCCAGCCGTTCTCGAGTTTTAGCGAGACTAACGAACAGCAATTCATTTTTATATATAGAGATGTAACTAGCGCTACTTTCAGACTTCCTCTTCGATCTGACGTCAAAACATCCAATTAAATATTGAAATTGCCCGATACGCAGAACGAGAGCTTAAGCCTACTTATTCCCAATACGTATCGAACCGGGTCGATAACTAGCTGAATAGGACCTGTTCAAGGAACCCGTTTGATAGAAACGACTTATCTAAATCGACAGGTTTGTGAGGAAACCGCAGCTCCATTGATACTGTAATATCCACTAGAATTGTTTGGGCACAGAGTACAATCTACTCGTGGACAAGGCGTCGTTGTTCAAGCTAAGTCGTGTTGATTTAAAATAGGTGATTGTAGAAAGAATTTTTTTACAATCATTTAAATGTATGATTACTGGTTAATACATAGCAATTCGGATTCAAATAAATATTTGTAGGGAATTAGTAGCTAAAAATCGAAAAGAACTCAGACCTGTACGGAAACTGAACTTACTGTACTATCGATACTACGTACTGTAGAATGCTCGAGTGTACAGGATGCAGGGGGAGCCACGTCACGGAACGATAAGCATTTTGTAAAATGTCTTCGTGTTCTATACCTAAACATTCCGAAAGTATAGGACTGGAAAATATCTACTGATGGCAGGTAGCACCTCTTGAGACCACCACCCTGCCTATTTCTGCCGTGAAGTAGTAATGCGTTTCGGTTTGAAGGGTGGGGCAGCCGTTGTAACTATACTTGAGACCTTAGAACTTATATCTGAAGGTGGGTGGCGCATTTACGTCGTAGAGATCTATGGACTCCAGTAACCATTTAACACCAGGTGGGTTGTGAGCTCTTCCACCCATCTAAGCAATAAATAAAACGGAGTATTTTGAACACGAAGATCACACTGTAATTCGTCGAATAGTTTTGTTAGATCAGTGCTTACGCGATTGACATTTCGTAAATTTACAATTGAATGGTATGGTATAATTTTCATTCCAATACACGTCAGGTAAAGATAAACTAAATATGTTTTGTTTAAGTCTATGTTTATAAATAACAAGCGGCCCGCTCCGGCTCCGCTCGGGTCTTTAACAAAAATCTCAACGATATTTGACGTCGTTTTATTTTTTTTAAATAAAAGAACACTTATTGCGGCATCAAAAAAGATTATTATAGTCTATGTCACTCGGGAATAGTGTAGCTTCCAAACAGTGAAATAATTTTTTAAATCGGTTCAGTAGTTTCGGAGCGAATTCACATACATACAAACAAACAAACAAATCTTTCCTCTTTATAATATACTATAGAAGTATAGATAAATATAAATTTTTAATATTAAACTACTTTCTAATAAGAAATATCTCGACAAATTAAATTTTCCGCAAGGTTCGAAATTTTCGGAGATCAATATTGAATTAGATAAACATCGCCACATCGAACGCAATGAAGGCTGTGCCTGATTTCGCAGAAACTTCCGCAGTTATTTCGCCAGGATTCGTGGACAAGTAGCTTCCAGTTAATTTAAGTTAATTAAACCTCATTCGTTATATTCATTGGATAAGTTACTACATGAATCAATACTTGAACATACAATTCTTGTTACTTTAAAATAAAAGCAGGTCTATTAAATTTGTATTATAGACAATCGTGTAAATATAAAATGTAGTTTATTTAAACGTTGATAAGAAACTTCAAAACTAACAGCGCAATGAGTTTATTAATACGCTATCTCAAACTTTAATTCCAACATTATTGAAATATAGCCTAATTGGATTCACAAACTTGACGACCTCATGGTGTGACGACCACTGGTGGCTCTTCAAATGTAGTACTTATGCAATTGTTCGGATTGTGCTGATAGCGATGGCATGTCATGTCATGTCAAGCAGTATCTCTTTTGATCACCATCAATACAATCCCGCGTACTTCGATAAGGGTAGAGTCCGATGAATTATTTTCGTATGGTAATTAATTTGCTATTAACCGTAATATCCGTTACCGGTTGAAAATTAATAAAACGCTATAACTAAGGTATACGAAAAAGTATTATTAATTAAAATGTATTGTTTTCATTGAATCGAATGCACATGAAATTAATTATTATATACGCTGAGTACAAAGTTATATTAAAGCCATCTCCATAACATTTATTAGTTTTGCTTCCATAGATATATTGCAAAAATGAATTACCGTTTTCAAAGATTTTTCGTTGTCTCAGAATTTACCTATTTGATGATACGAAAAATGGTGAACTTTACAAAATTAGTTCAACCAATAAATTCAATGAAATCTCATTCGAACATAAACAAACGATGTATTTTAAAGTGGTCTTCAATTAATGTTGTCCCTTCGTTACGTGAGTCAAAGGTCAACTTAATCCATTTATGCTTAAATTGGCGAAGTATCCTCTGTTTTTTCAAGGTAATGTGTACATACATTTATAATATGAATGAGGTTTTATTGGAGCTACATTAAAATCATTGATAATACACGATGGAGCAAGCTGGTTCCATGGTGTTTTGAAATAATGACGTCAGCGTGGCTAACGCCATTCTTTTCATCATTATCATTGCCTTCCATAGTGACAGTAATTAACTCTTACTCTGACTCTTAACTTTAACTATTTTTAGTCAACTAAATAGTGACATTGCACCGACATATATATTTAATTATAATTATTCTAAAACAACTATTATTCTTAAATGTTCAAAAAAATCTATTGTGGATCCATTAAAAATAAGTTATGTAGATATTGCTTTTTTGTAATTTAGATATTTAAATCAAAATAAAACATCAAACCAAGTTCTGTATTTTGTACTAAGTTAATATAAAAACGAAAAAGCACTAATATATTTTCTTAATTTTTTTTCGTTTACCTTATACAAGTTAAGCATTTTCCTCTAGTAAAGACAACGATGTCGGCAAAGAGAATAATTCCACTTATTTCGCCTTTCGCATTCTTTTGTGAGAACGCCAGGGGTAGAATGTTAAAAGTAATATTTGTGAAATAAAATTATGAAATTCCGTATTAAATAGTTTCATCTAAAACACGGAAATTCTAAGTAGCTATATAGGCTTTTTATAAGTAAACTAATGTAATTTTATCAATAATGTAAACCTCAATAAAAACCGATTTGTTTTAAAATATGATTTTTAGTTCTTTTTACATAGATTGAGTACATTGGCTTGACAAACTATTCCAAAATCCTTTAAATAGGACTGCAACGACTTACTTTCATTCTGTTTGTGCTACTGTAAATTTATTTCCCTTTTAGCGTATATTCTCAAATAGCTCATTCACGTAAGCTAACTTTTAAAGCAATACAAATAGCTAAAGTAACATAACATATCTATGTAGCTTGCCACCTAGTTTGCTTTCTTTTAAACTAGGTTTTTAGAATACAAATTTTTAGTGTAGCCGTGATAGACACAATAAAATTTCGAAATGTAACAATTTTTTGTTATTATATGTATAGCGAAATAATAATAATAAAATATATTAATACAGCCAGATAAAATACGTTAAATTATGGTATTATATAATATATTATTGTTAAGTATAATTATAAAACTGAAGGAATTGAAGAGTCAACTCTTAATCAGTAGCGTTTGCCATTGTTATTATTAAGCAAAAACTTAATACGTTACTGGCTATGTTTACAAATGTTAACACTATTAATCCCATTTGTAACAAAAAAATAAGTATAAATAGACCAAGCTATTAAATAAGATGTGAGAACAAATTTCGCTAATTCAACTACTATTATAACCATAATGCGAGCATTATAAAGTATCACTTTCGTCTTTTTCTCTTAAATTCACACATTAGTTCAACAATCAAGAAATTTTTGTGCCGCACGATCTGATAAAGCACCCGTTCCCTTCTCTCCGATAGGCAGTGATTTCTAATTTAAAAAGCAGCCATCAAACTTGTTGCGTTTGATCTGGCAATGGGCCCAACGTAGAAATGTAGTAGTGCAGGGTCTAGAGACGAAAGCCAAGGGAGGGGGCCGGTCATCGACCCCACCGACCATGGTACTCCTGGCCTACATGTAACGAAAAGAGCGACATTACTTCACTCAACGTTTTTATGACAAGGTACTTACTATACGTGGAACTTTAGCTGTTTGAAACTGGAACGGTATTAAGAATACTCTTCTATGTTCCTCTTCAAACAATTTTGACGGTACAAACGTTTAAATGCCCCGTTAAATTATCAACACACATGCGGAAAGTTCTCAGAACTTCACCTCTTGTTCTCGAGAGTCCTCTTGCAGCAATTAATGTTAGTAACTGCCGAGAGATCTTACAACCAACATTGATGGTAAGATTCAAACTTTATTAGCCTAACTATAAGGGTGATTTTTCGGCGTGCGCTCCTTTGATCTATAATTAACGGAAGCAGTTGTGTAATTTAAAGACAGTTTAGACAGATGTAAAAGGATTACACGCAGACAAACAACCGCAGCCTTGTGAACTATAAAACATCTCACTGACGCTTAGTTGATTAGATAAAACTGTTGCATTATCAATGGTAGTTATTATATTTTTATTATGTAACACCATTACAATGGCCCAGTTATTGTAACAGCGAGACCACGGAACTGTAACGAAATAAAGAATTTGCCAAACCGTTCAAACGCCCTCCTTTCCAAACAGTTAAAACGTGTCACGGGTCGTTTGATTTACAGATACTTGTGAATTTTATCAATAAACACTTCCCTTGGTTAATGGGCAGCTTCGAATGCTCTGGTTTGGATATATAATTTAAAACTATTGGCTATGACTTGAGAAGGTGAGCTGGTTTACTTTGGTATAAAAACAGAGGATCTTATGTGACATTAGTCCCGTTATTATCAAAAGACAGAAGTATGCGTTTCCGGCTTGCTAGAGCTCTTAACGATTATACGTCCATAGCATCAGAATCCTGACCTTATTTATTAATTTAACCTCCGCTGATACTTATCCTGATTTATCAAGTAGCTACGTTCGTAATGAAATACCTACTTATGTTTATTGTTATTTTTTCAAACTTAATCATCATTTGAACTACGCTTTCAAATAATGCATATGCCATATGCCTAGACGTAGACATACAATATTCCCCACTAGGAATGTATGAAAGCTGTCAATCGCGAGAGATGCCGCTATATGGGAAATGCTTTCGAAGTAAGATTGGAGAAAGTTACCTGAAATAACTTAATAAAACATTTTCGTACGACTTATTTTATTGCCAACTTTAAGATTGGCTTGTTTACATTATGATCACACACAATCGCGGCATTGTCATTGAGAAATACATTATACAATAATAGGTATAAAATATTTGATTTCAAAATAAATAATTTATCGTTAATAAAACTACACACAGTTTTGTTTAGAACACAAATACATAATTTTACAAAATCAAAATAGTCACAAAGTCGGTAAAAAAAGTATACCAGATGCCGAATTTCATTTTTTATTAATTATTGTCATCCTAATGTTTTGTGTTTCACACATTTCTCTCTTTGGAGCTAGAGAACGGCTAATTAGATTATTTTATTATTATTGTCTTTCGTGTCTGTCAGCTGTTGTGTAAAGGCTCATTATTACTGTGGGTAAACAATGCGTGCTCACGTGCAAATGTCACTCTTGTAAAAGCGTTTATGATGTAGAGCATATACCGTTCAGTTGGATTGTAAGTTCGACCGAGATGGCATCGAAGAAAGCCTGAAATCATTGACCTATCGTACCTTTAGGCAGCAGGTTTAAATTTATTTTAGAAATAGAGCAAGTTCGCAACGACCTTCATTAATAAACAGGACAGACTTATTTATTTACGACCTGTCGTATTCTGTATCAAGTGTGACTAATAGATCCCCTTGACTTTAGCTGCTTTGAACAGATAGCTTTACGATCGTAGCATTATTTACGTATTTCCCACGGCTGTCATCATTCAAATTGCAAAATGCAGATTACGAAGTTATTATTGCTGAAATTCTGAGAGATTCTGAGACTTAACTGCGCAATCTTATACACGCATCCTCATTTTTTAAGCAATACGTGTATGGCTTTGTGAATTTCATTTTGAAAAACGATTAACGGTCGTATTGTTCGTGTACTTAAATTTTATTGTTTTTTTTGTAACATTTAAGTTAGTAGCTATCTTATATTTTGTTTGATTAGGAAATAACTTGGCTAATATGTCTCCAACGTCTGGTATTACATCTCCAGTTAGATCAAAAATCGATAACCGATTTTTATCGATTGTTATGTACTCGAAGGGACGCGTCTTGCAAAAGGCACACAGGTGCCGAATAACCGCATTTCCGATTTGCAGTGATTCTGACTCAGGGAGATATACAGGGATAAGAGTTGGCGGTGCCATTTAACGAAGGAGCTTCAGATAGCCTGCCAATCTCAAATTCTGATGGTCGTGGCAGTAAATATCGCAGGTTTGGCGTCCCTACACAACACAACGCTTGGGCGAAGCTCTGGCTATTTCCTTGATAAGTGTTTGGATTGACACTTATCAATATCAATTAATTACTCAACTCAGTCACACTTAACTTTAAGCACAATCTAAATAGACACAACACGGAGCAGATAGTTAGATTTTTGATTTTGTTACTATGGAAGTCTACTTTAAAATATTTTCAAGAATTTTGACAACCGGCGACTTTTTCTAATATTAAATTGTTAATTGCAAGACCGCTGGTAACTTTTTTTATAAACTTCCTATTCTAATTAAAGCTACTTCAAATATGTGTTTTATAAAAACAATACTAAGATCCATTTTCAAAACGTCGTTTATTTGATCCTTCCCGTGTGCATCGAGCCGACGCGACGGTAGTCAACCTTTTGTTTCGATGCGAGCTACAGTGCACTGCGGACTGTGGACCAACTACAAAAGCAAACTCGTCCTATTTAATGAGGAAATGCTCCAGAATGACTACAATTATTGTGTGTATAACAACGCTCCGAGTCGCTGTGCGCTATGATAGGTTCCGAATAAAATATGTATTCAAAATTACATTCGTTTTTATCAATTCTATCTATTTTAGTTCTACTAATACTACGAAAAGAATCATTACGCAGTTCAGATTATAACATAATATATTTTTTTTTAATAGTAAACTGAGGTTATGTTACTAATATTATCGCTATCATCATTAGTCCCTAGGCCCATTAACCCACAGACATAACCCACTGAGTTTCTCGTCGGATCATCTCGGTGGCTCGCGTTTCCGATCCGGCGATAGATTCTGCGAAGCACTGCTCTAGCTAAGGTTAGTGTTAGCAACGTCGTCAGGTTTGAGCCCCGTGAGCTCACCTAATTATTAGGGATATGCTGAAATCGCCTCTCAAGTCCATCAGCTTAGATAGGCAAAAAAGATGAATTTACTACTATAATAAACGCAATACTTTATTGGCTGACTGGTTATTGGTTTAATGGATATATAAATCGTCTTATAGTTTATGGACCAGTAATGACACACACACTTCACGGTGTTTTGTTTCTATTGTAGTTCGAAATAAATGTATTCTTATGTAAAGCCTCTTCAAAGGCGAGACTGTGGTCGTTACCAGAACTGTTTTAGAACACGCTGTAGTTAGAAACAGCGGTTCGTGCCCAATCTCAAAAATGTGATTTCCTCCTAGAGACAGGAATGAATTCGCCAAAGAACATGTCGTTGTAGTGAATTATGAAACTAAAGCTTCGCCTTGAATTTACACTTGAAAGAACAAATAATATTTATAATTTCTTTTAGAAATCGATTGAGATTTCTTGTAGAAACCGACTTAGAGCATTCATTAACGGTGCAAGAAACGACAAGGTAACAAAATTGCAAATAAATTACGTAATGGCTCTTATTACCAGATATGAAAGTCTAGAATCACTGTAGAATATCTCCAACCAAGTGTACTTTATAAAATATCACAGTGCTTAAGATAATAATTTTTTTAGCTATTGTTCGATACATTAATTTCGGTTATCGGTGGTTTTTTGCCCATATCTTGGGCATTTCGAAAATAAAAGTTTCAACGACCTACTTTATAAAAATAATACGTAATGGTAGGTAGCTTTGATGTATACGCATTGCTATAAAAATATATATTCGAACGCACTCCATTGCTTTATTATACTTATTTAATATATCACACAATTTAAATAAGAAAAAAATTAAAGAAATCCGATAAAGTTAAAAATAGCTATTTATCATCGTGAAATAAATTTAATGTGTGAAAAACACAGGTATTATTAGCCTTACCTTACCTAGTTTTTTACGTACATAACAATTGGGACTATATACACATAGTTGGGTGAAAGAGCACAAATTTCAAAATATTAACACTTCCAGAGTCGCCTTTTGTTTCTCTAATAGACATTCTACGTACATATATATGTACATACTACGCATCTATGTAATCGATGTCTAAAAGTTGTGAAAGTGTTCATAATCTAACATTACGTATGACCTGTCATATTCAACATCATCGCCACAGAACCGTAGTCAAAACTAAAAGAGGGTTTAAAGATGGGTCAATCAAAATCGTGATTAAGCCTAAATTTATGTCTGATTGGGATTTTTTTTTTTTCAAATCATTATGATCACAATCGATAAATTAACATTCGTTTCCTTGTTGTTTGGTTCGGCGCTCTTTGGCATTTAAAACGAGCGTATCAATAAGCTTTATGGACGTTTTTACAGATTCCAACTTTAAATTCAAAAATTTTAATTTAAAAAGTAAATTTGTGAATACATATTTCAACATTAGTAGGTGCCAGTTTATTTTTTCTTTTTTCCTTCGAAATACGAGGCGCAGGTTACACGCGGAATATTTTCGGAATCAAAATAAACTATATGTCATTAATCCGCGGGCGCTGTAAAATTTCACGGTACAACTCTGCAACCAATAGATGGTAAAAAGTGGCCCACTGACCGCCGAGTAACGGTTAAACGAACCACCGTGTCTTCATTTCACTATCAGAATTATTTTGCTAAGAACCTGTTTCGATCACGTACGTACCTTCGAAAAACACAAGCGTTCGAAATTTCAAATATAAATCAGAAATTCATCGATTTAAAAAAAAAAAATTCTATTTGACCAAGACTTATGTCGGTTCTTATAAAAAGTCATTCACTCAATTCATTCAATTTGCAGACACGTGTCCTCGTTACAAAGTACTCGAACTATTGATGTGAATGGTTTGTGAATGATACAATTGTGCACGTGCTCGAAGACCAATGAATACTCCTTTCTATTTGAATTTTATATTATGTTCTGTCCTGACATCTTTGTTGTTGCTTCAGTCCACTCATACGGCTGAAGGAAAACGGCTACCACAACCAAGCGTCAATGGACATCGTCAATGAAAAACCCACTCCTAATTCAAAAAGGGGCGCTAAAAAATTAGTAAATTTAAATATTGATATTACTCACAACGATAAATTAGCTGTCCTAGACTTATTTATAGACTAGACTATCTGGAATCATTTAAAGAAGATTTAAGCAAAAATTGTTACTTAGACGTATATATATCATAGAATCGATTACTATTACTATTTTTTTTTATTGCTTAGATGAGTGGACGGGCTCACAGACCACCTGCTGTGAAGTGGTTACTGGAGCCCATAGATAGATGGCTGCCCCACCCTTCAAACCAAAACGCATTACTGCTTCTCGGCAGAAATAGGCAGGTGGTGGTACCTACCTGTGCGGACTCACAAGAGGTCCTACCATCAGAATCGTGAATATTCCAATCTCAAAGCTCTGTGTCAAGATTTATCAATCAATTTTTTCGGCAATTACAGTTTACTTGTCAAACTCAGCCCGCTTCGCTGTCCTATCTTTGATTTAGCTTTGATCCATATCGCTCCCAAACTGCACTAGGCTAATCTGAAGATTTCCTGCAAATGTCATCGAAGCCGTTTCAGTCGTTTGGAAAATATAGGGATCACATACATACGCACACGATATATATATATATATTTGTATATCAAATAATATAGATGCCAGTTAACTGTCATCGAGATGATGGGCATTAAAATTCTTTTTGTTTTTGAAAAATAGAAATGAACCAAAAAAAATTTAGCCTTTAATTGGTGAGATTTTGCTTACTCGTACATTCATAATTAATTATAGTTGTGTATCACTTACATAATATTATTCATTCGGCACTTAAGTTAAAAATCTCGAATCCCTTTTTCGGAATTCGTAAATGTAATTAATTCATTTTAAATATTACACTGCTATAGAGAATAATCATTTTTTTATTTTATTTCCTGAACATTTTACATTTTCAGAGATGTGCCCTTTTCGAAAATGCATATTCAATTGAATCAGTCAAAATCGCGAGACTGAACCATAAAAATAGTTTTAATTCACTATTACTGATTACCATGTTTGTAGCCATTAACGTCGAAGTTAATGTGGATGTGTAACGAAGCTGAGTATTTACTTAGGTACATGCTAATTATGACAAGCTACATACAACGCTGTTCCAATCCCGATATGTTGATTTAGAGGGGAAGCGATCTCTTCTAGTAGGTAATAAAATATCGTTGCGAGAGTAAACACGAGCGAGCGCTCTTTGAAAATACAGATCAACAACGTAGCTAACATGAGAAGGATAATTTGTCTGTAGCAAAAATTAAACTGATATTTTCTTTGATTTTTTTTCCTGATAATTAACTAGCTATTTTTGAGTGATAAATAAAAAAAAAAGAGTGTTGTAATTAAACTTAAACAAACACTTTTCCTGTGATTCGAATGTCCAAAATGAAAAATTTTGTTGTCATGGGAAACCATATCAATTATTTTAGTACTAAAACGTGTTCCATATTCGTAGGCATGCCTTCAAAGTTGTAAAGTAACGGTATTTATTAACAAATAGGCGAAAATAACACAATGTCGGTTGTATTCGACGGACGGTGTATTAACGGGATTTCTAATATCACGTGAAAACGTTATATCACGACTTATTGGCAAAGCCTTAGAACTATTTCTTTCATCGAAGTAGAAAATTCGAGAACAAGAAGAGATAAATACCTGATATTAATGAATATTGCACAATTATTAACAGAAAGAATACATCTTCTCTTTCTGATCGCAGTATAATTGATACACCACTTCGATAAAGCGGCACGACACGAGAACCCTCTCATCGTGGCCGCCGGTAACTACATTCCCGATAGGGGTGGGTGATATAAATCGTATATAGATTCAATATCTATATATCGCAGCAATATCGTTGAATCCGATATCGCCCCGCACGAAATCTATATATCGATATCAGCCGATACACGATATTGCTCGATGTGATGCGCATCGCCATATCGTACCGATTCGTGAATCGAAACCTATATTTCGATATCAGCCGATACACGATATTGCTCGATGTGATGCGCATCGGCATATCGTACCGATTAATATCAGCAATATTCGTTTGGTTCGTATCGAATCGGCCAGAGTGAGTGAGCGCACGATAGGGATATCATGTGATGAATGAAACAGAAACAGGCATTATCCATACAATTGTAAACCTTATATTTAAGTCCATATGTCTGTAGATTATTCTTAGCGTATCAGCAGGATACAATTAAGGAAAGAAGTTTCAACTTTCGACCCTAACTTGAATGCAGTATAGCCTATTTGCATCGTTGAATTTAATTTCACGCGCTTTGACCTTGAACTAGAATTTTTGGACAAGTGTTTATAAATACTTAAAAGTTTTTTGTGTTTGATTTTTAAAGTACACATTTTTCTATTTTTAGTTGAATCCAAATAATTGAGTTTATTTCTTGTGTTTGTATGAAACTTTTGAAATCTACACTCTATTGGTATATTTTGTAATTTTAAATTAAGACACAAAATACTAAAAACTGAAAATAATGTAGCCAGTCCTAAGCCTGGTAAAAGCATGAAGGAAAGTTTTTTTGATATTTTTATTTTCATGTTCTTTTTATTACTTTAAGATCATATTATAAATTGATATCAGAAAACCAACCGTATAACGTTGACTTAAATCTATATCTACTATGATATTATATCAGCGTATCGTTTCAAATCTCAAATATCATGAATCGAGAAAATCTACTAGCATCCATCAATATATAGATTCAGAAAATATATAGATTCAATATCCGATATTGATCCTCGATATATAGATACGATTCGATACGCGGCAAAACCGATATTACCCACTCCTAATTCCCGATCCTGCGGAAAGAATGGAAAGCAGTCGACGTCTCCCAAAACACGTCATCTCGGATCCTCCCGATCCACTAACGGTGCTTCTAGGAACTTCAAGCACCGGTCACCGTTCTCGACGAACCCGTCGCTTGCGACGAAGGGCTCGACGAGTAAATTAACTCCCAGACACAGCCCACTGAGTTTCTCGCCGGATCTTCTGTGGGTCGCGTTTCCGATCCGGTGGTAGATTCTGCGAAGCACGGCTCTTGCTAGGGTTCGTGTTAGCAACGTCGTCAGATTTGAGCCCCTAGAGCTCACCTACTAGTTAAGGTTACACTGGAATAGCCTCTCAAGGCTACCAGCATAGGTAGGAAAAAAAATATTTATTGATACAATTTTATTAAAGTCACCTGATGCCATTAACACTATAAGGATATATGAACTAGAATGCCATTTTTAGAGTTGCGTAGTGTTTTTAATTGTGCCAAGTTCTCGCAAAAATTATGGAACTACATTGTGTTCTATTTAATTTAAAAGCACATAACATTTAGCTTATAAAGTTGAGAATGTTAAGTCAATTTTTTTACGAATCTGTTTTAGCAACTCCGCAAACGAATCTATTTGAATATTGTTTTTTTTTTAATGAATCTGTAATAACAGTATTTCAGCAAACCAATCCATTAACATTTGGCATCGAAAGACAATACTTACACAATCTAAAATGCATTGAACGAAAATTGATAGGCGCGTAGAACGCGTGATCACTTTTAACAGTATGTAAACTGGAATTTTCATCGCGGAACAAGGTCATGTATCACTGAGATTCAGTTTGGAAGCTGATAAACCGTGTTTGAGATGACGATAATGTATCGCGACCTTGCGCCGATAAAAACATCTTAGTGTTTGCTTAGGACTTTTCGGTTAGTCGAGTGTTTTTGACATACATATTATAATATGTCGACTGCGTCATGCAAAGGTGTAACGATGTTTTGTTTCATAATTGTACAATGAGATCTGTTTTCGTTTAATATTCTTATCTTCCACTATATGTGTAAATAGTTTAGCTGTTCTGTACAAGCTATTCTAGGGTACTTCGAAACAAAACTATATAAGTATATACATAAAATAATCGTATATACATAAAATAAAATAATCGCCCCTTGGCTGGGTGGTGCGATGACCTCCGCACGGTGGCCGGCAAGAAGTGGATGAGGAGAGCCGCAGACCGGGCTCAGTGGTGTGGATTGGGAGAGGCCTATGTCCAGCAGTGGACGACTGTGGGCTGTTGATGATGATGATGATGATGATGAAAATAATCGTGTTACCTATTCAATACTTTACACTGCCAAGAAGAGTTATCATGTCATGTTGTGACAGACATTCGAAGCAACAGTTAACCAAGTAGCGTTTTCCACCATCAGCCCATCCACACTTTTTAACGTTTATTTGCAATCACACAATACGCCATATATAAGCACGTCACAAATCACAACGCCACAAAATATTGAACATCGTGAAAATCGTTAATTCAGTGGCTATAACGCCATGGATTAAATAAGTGCACAGTTGCAAGGACGACTCAGGAAAATGCTTTCAAAAAATTCGTCACAGCTTATGTGTTATCTTTCACATAAATTATGTACACTGGTGTTCGAAGTAATTACCGCTTTTTTTAATCGTACACTCAATTCGATACTAATCGATAAGTATTCGAAATATCTATCGATATATAAAAAATTGTATATAGCAGTGCGTGTATGTCTAAAAATGTCCATGTAATTAATACATGGCTTTATCGGACGCACCATAAGATCCTTTCCGTTGGAACCGTGTAGCGTTTTGTATGCGCATAAATCAACCGGTCGTGCCAGATGTCCGTATTACAAAACACATACACTATGTTCAGTGGGAGGGTAGTGAGCAAATCACGTATAATTTCATAGTCCAATCATCATTTATACCAATGAATACGCGAACGAATTAACGCTTTACGTCTTTAGGTTCAGATGATAGAAATTAACGATTAGCAAATTCGACCGAGCAAATTAACAAATCGATTAGCAAAAAGTGAAATTATGTCTCGATATAGTATATAACAATTCCAGCTATCTCACGTAAATAAATAAATAAATATATTTATAATTTTATGTGTTAAAATCTAAATTTAAAATTTTAAACGTTTTTTAACCAATATTTGCATATTTTTTTTAATTAAAAGAAAAAGTTTATTTTCCGGTTTTATTGAGTCGTATACATAATTAAAACTCCTTTTACGGTTTGATCTTAGTAAATACTTCTCTCGTTTTCGTGGTCAAGGACAGTCGTCCGTGAAACTGTAATTTCATGTAATGTACTATTTTTTGCCTATCCTAGTAACCTCGAGGGGTTATTCTCAATTCTTCGAAAGTTAATTTGCTCGAAACTTGAAACGACAATAAAAAAACGGGAAATTTAAACGTAAAAGTAGTTATATTATTAAAATGAGCCTGCAAGATTGATGCCCGTTAAATAAGTTTATTCAGAGGATTTTAATAGGTAACTTAGATATTAATTAGATAAGAATGTTTATCCCAATTCTAACTTTCAGTGGAAGTGAAGACAGGTAAACAGCAGACATTAAAGCAGAGAGAGCCAAACTACAAGAAATATATTGTGCATATTGTGTACAATATATATATTGTCATCTAGTGACATTAAACAAGTGAAAAACGTCCTTAAGTCAAAGACAGATCTTGTATCGGGTTGTCTGACGCGAAAGTGTACAAATCCAGCTTATTAGTTGGAAAGTGAAAACTAATTTTGGCTTACGCAATTTACATAATGCTACTCGTTAACGTGGTAACCATGACAACGCTCTGCTGACTCGAGAGTGAAACCAGGGACATCGACCTTCCACCAAAGTGCCGCACTCGCATTAATAACCGAAGTCACGTTGCTAATTCGGTCAGTTAATTAATTTTAATAATAGTGAAAATTCGGAATTTAAAGTCTTGCAAATTAAACAAGTTTCTAGTTTTTTTTTAATACTTTTTATACATATAACATGCATTTATTAAACTTTGATTGTTTTCAAAGTTTTTTTTTCTTTTGCGGTCTTTTTACGAGTGGAAGAACTCGCAGTCCTGTTATTAAGTGATTATTGGAACGCCTCCACCCACCTTGAGAGATGTAATCTCAATTGTATATTGTATAACAATTGTCTCACATTTTGAACCGGAGCACACGACTGCTTCGCGATAAAAGAATACACTACCGTTCAAAAGTTTGGTAACGCCAATTTCCAGTAGACCAAAAAAAATATGTGTACATACATGTGTATGTAAGAAACGTAATAATATACTTTTAATTTTGACAATTATATTCGTTAATAGGGCAAGAAAGGCGTAATCATAGTTACACGATAATATAACGTGCCCTACCTCAGAGATCATAAAGGTCGGAAGTAATTGAGTTTGCTGGGTCGGCAGGCACTCTCGCTCGTGAAGCAATTCATCTACACCTACGCAATATAAAGGATTTCGTCTAGAAATTTCTATTAATCTATTCGAATAAGTATTTTATTCTCATGTTGCAACCGATCTTTTTTTAGACAACTTCAAAGGGTTTGTAATAATTACTAAAATATTATTTAATAAGTTTTTACCAAGATTCTTACATAGAATCAGTTCCCAATATTCTGGCGCTGTTGCAAGGCATAGGTAGATAGATGTTCTTATGGGACATAAAAAGTACAAGGGCGAGCTTAGTGTTCGAGCATTATGTAGCAGCTAACTTTGGTGCATAGTGGATAATTATACAACTCACAATGTCCAAACAGTTCTAAATTTATTACTATTTTGACGATTTAAAAAAAAATCTTTGTATAATATATTTTGTACTTTGTATAATATAAGACCACAATAATACACATCGCAAAAGAAGTTTCACTTCTTTCACGTGAACTAAGTTGTACGCCCACCGTTTTTTTTTCAAAGTTCCTCCGTCTACGTACGAACTATTATTTTGTAGTGACATAAATTAAGTATATACTAAGATCCCATGTATTTGTTTTTATTATAATACTTTACATTAATGATATACGTATAATAAACATGAAAAAATATTTTGTGTTATGTAAAGTTGATTTCATAACGAAACGTTATTTGAATTTGATCATTGTATTTGGCATTTGAGAGAATTAATACGAACCTTATTTTAGCTTGGCTGTAACCCCATTCATATTGAAAGATAAAATGTAAACCAAATTAAATGTAACAAGTAAATAAATGTAACAGGACCCAAGCGAGTATTTTAAGCGAGTATTAAATACACGAAGGGCACAAAAAGGGTTGGCTGTATTTACGTTGTGATTTCTATGATTTTCGGTAAACACTTCACACCAGATAAATCATACAGCATCAGAAAAAGGAAGCTTGTAAGTAATTTTACAGTTTTCTTTAAGTGCTATAATAAAATTTACTACTAATATCTCGGCTTAATTTCAATGCCAATTTCCATCACATCCGTGAACTGGTCGAATTATGTTGCCATTTGTACCTAATGTGTTTATCTGAAATAATGACAATAGTAGGAGGACAGTGGAGGACAAGAATGTGTTGTTTAACGTTTGTGATGCTATCAGTAAATTGATTGTTGTTAGCCAGACCGCCATTTTGGTTACTGGGACGTATGTTTGATGATCTCATGTAATGTTTAGTTGAAATACGAAAATAACTGTGCATCGTAAGTAAATACCATCAGTTGGTTTAAAACTTTTGTATCTGTGGCCGCTCTTCGGCTTTCTCTGTTCTGTCGTAGGCTCTGTGAGAAGCGCTCCTAGGAATTCGCATCAAGATTTTAGATTTATGAGAATACCAACAAGTTTGTTCGATCAAAACTTGTTTGTTTACAAGGTCCTTAACGATTACGATCTGCATTCTTCCTGCCTACACCAAACCGCCTTGAGGACCTGTCGATTGTTAGAACGACTGGTACAGCATTGCCGATAAGCAAATCTCTAATGAAACATTCAGATGTTATCCATTCACAAATAGCTGTTGCGAAACATAACAAATAATTCCTCAAGGCCGTATATAAAAATAATGTTCATTGCTCTCAATTAAAGCGTGTAGACGCACTGACTGCACGGTACGTGTTGTAAACGTAATTATTTAAAAAAATATTTAACGAACTAATGTCAGAATTAAAACTAATTTTACCGTTTACTACTGTATTATTTACGTTTCGAATACTTTACATAGTCACAGACGATCACGTAAAATTAGTTTTAAGTAAGTTTTAAGTAATGACTAGCGAAAAGATTACGTTTTAAGTAAGAATACCCATAGGTATATATTTGGATTTTGACTCCAAATAAAATGAGTTTGTCTGATGCGGATTTGAATCTGTCACACGATTTAATTGTTTTAAAAGAAGTTTTAAACATTTTTATGAGGAAAAATTTTTTTTTTATGGCCCTTGTAGGCAGACGAGCATACGGCCCACCTGATGGTGAGTGGTTACCGTCGCCCATGGACTTCAGCAATACCAGGGGCAGAGCCAAGCCGCTGCCTACCGTTTAATACTCTCCATAAGCCTCGTTTGAAGAAGGACATGTCATAGCGCTCGGGAAACACCGTGGAGGGGAGCTCATTCCATAGCCGGATGGTACGTGGCAAAAAATACCTCTGGAAACGCACTGTGGATGACCGCAGTGGCTCCAGGTAGTATGGATGAACTCTACTCCGGTGGTGGGCGGTGCGATGGTAAAAACGAGATGCCGGTATCATCTCGAACAATTCCTCAGAGCATTAGTAATATTATCAGTATATAGATATTGTTGTTGTTTTTTTAATAGGTAAGTACAGCGCGATTCGTATCTTTCCTTAGATGATTCTTGTTTACCTGTCTAGAAACATGGTTCTTAGCGATAAGACCCGATATAGTTATTTTTGTGTGTAACTGAATGCATTTGCTTTGATTACTATTATAATAATGTACGATAAAGCATAATCTACTTTACTCTGCTACCGCCAATCAACAATCATTATTACAAAATTATAAAATCATATTATGTTATTGTGTACACAGCTGGTAAATGTAGTTACACTCTAATTTACATAAGAATAAGAACTAGAACGCCCTGCGTTTTCTGAGTACGTAATGTAAAGTGACCTCGTAATGTGAGTCTTAGGATACTTTTTAAGTAATAACAAATACTTTATAAAGTTTCATTTATCTGCGACTCGGAAAAAATTTAAGAAAATACTTTCGTGTAAGCATTTTCTGCTTAAACTAAATAGTCTTTTACAAAATAACACAAATTACTGGAAAAATAGTCATTATTGAAATTACTGGAAAAATAAAAATGCATCGCAATTCAAAACTAGCAATCCCAAAATCCTTAAATAATCCCAATCACGTTTTAATAGGTACGATATGATTCGTGAATTAGTCTGAAAGTAGCGCCGGTAATTAATAAATTAAAGAGCGGACGGTTCGCGTGGTATGGACTTGCGATGCGTAGAGAGAAGATGCATGTGACTAGGAGATGTATGGAAATGGTAGTGCAAGGTAGAGAGGGAAGAGGTCGGCCGAAGAAGACATGGATGGAGTGTGTGAATGACGATATGAGAGAGAGAGAAGAGTAAGTGTGAATAGAAAAATTAGAATAGGGAATGGAATAGAAAATGGAATGGAAGCGAATGGAATAGAAATGAATACAATAGAGAATTAAAAAGAAAATTTATCTGTGTCTAGTGTCTAGTACCTAGTGGCATAACGTGGAGAAAAAAAAGAACATAATTCAACTGCAACGCACGTACCAAATGAAGTCATTTTGGGCAGCACTCGTAAAGCTAAGTGGTAGGAGTTAGAGCAAATTAGGATCTACTTGAATGTGGTGACCGTGATTTGGTTTAAAAAAAAAAGCTTAATAAAATGAAGAAGGGTGCTAGGTTATTGAAGGTTTCAATAACAAAAATCATTTAAAGTGATTACTAAACGAAAAACAAACTAAGCATACACTTTAAGGCAAAGTACATTTTTCAGTGAAATAAATGCGGTTCGTATTTGTGATGTCTAGAATAAAAAATGAGCAAATAGTATTATAAATACTGATTGAATTAAAAGAGTATTTCTTATAAACGGCTACAAATAGTTCTTCTTGTCCTTATCCCAAATTATGAGAGGTCGGCGCAGCATGATATGAGGACATAGGGATCATAGGGATTTGGCATGAGTTTTACGACCGACCGCCTGCCTGATGTCAACCCTCCTTGGTAAATATCTCATGTACGCAACGCATTGCAACATGCCATAGGGATGCATCCTTGGGCTGAGCCCTTGCTCGCCCACCTGCCCTGTTAAAAGTGAAAAGGCCTCCGGGCCACCAGTAATCTCTCAAACATAAAAAAGAGATGCATTCGGTTCGCTTACAATTGGAATAGCCCCTTAATCTACTAACGATTGGGTAGGGGAAAAAATATAGGAATGCACTTTTGTTTCTTCTATTAACATTTCTTTTCTCACGGCCGTCTGGTGTAGTGGTAAGTGACATGGTCACTACACAAGGGTGTCGCGGGTTCAAATCCCGCCAAGGGAAGATATTTGTATGATAAATATAAATGTCTTTTCCAGGGTTATGGATGTATATTAAATATTAAATATATGTATGTGTATAATAAAAATCTTACATTTATATCCGTTATCTGGTGGTACCTGTAACACAAGTTCTTTACGAACTAATCACGGGACCAGTTAACGTGGCGTGATTGTTAGTAAATATTTATTTATTTTACTCCATTTATTTCTGGTTCTATGATATGCATTTTATTATTATTAACATTTAGACTAAACGTATATTAATAAATTTATAAATCAAATTTATAAATTATTAATAAATAAATAGAAATTATAACTGACATTTATAAATTTACATTTTTCAATTACGAAATGATAAAAATATCACATATAACAAGACAGGGATATGAAACCTGGCTTTTTGCATATTGTCCTGACTAATGCCCTGTGTCTTTCTTGAGATCTGTTAGGTAAACATTGCTAGTACGTATCGGCATCATCTCTACTCATCCCACGAAGCGTATTGTTTGCAGTTTGAAAAACGGCCATAATAATGCTTTTAAGAATGCACCGTAAACACATCGAGCTGTCTTAGCAAAATATATCCGGAATATATTTTCCTAAATTGGTCAAGCCTCTAATAATTATGTAACGTTCATTAAAACATGTCCTTCTTCAAACGAGGCTTGTGGAGAGTATTAAGCGGTAGGCAGCGGCTTGGCTCTGCCCCTGGCATTGCTGAAGTCCATGGGCGACGGTAACCACTCACCATCAGGTGGGCCGTATGCCCGTCTGCCTACAAAGGCAATAAAAAAAAAAAATAAAAAAATAAAAACATTATTGATCAAATTGAACAACTTACCCTCTTTAATATTAGTCGTAATAATATTAGCAATCCGTAGTTGATTAAATAATAATTTGCAATTATTTGGCAACTTGGCAACAAATTATTGTTTTTGTTAGAACATTATAAATACGGGGCCGTAGCGTGGTAAACTTAATTAAACACCAAGACGCTAGGGAATTCAGAGCACGTTCCTCGTTTGTGTACATTCACGATGAAAGGTTTCGGGAGTCACTCAACCCTGAAAACGACGTAGGTTCTCATTTACATAGAAAACAGGGTCCCGCAAATGATGTCATCGTTACTAAATTATCAACACACGAATTATAACGTGACACAAAATAGAAAGTTTTAATAAAAAAAACATTAATTCATTAAAGTATACGCCTATTTCACAGCATTCAAATGTCGACGAATAAAACCTAAGTTGTCCGTGATCAAGATCATTGTTCCTTGTATGTATATGGGTAAATGCACAAACCGTGCAAGTTAAAAAAAAAAAAAGAAAAAAAAAAAGAAAGATAATTAATTGTTAAGTCTTAGAAACGTAGGAAGGAATGAAATAAAATAATAAAAAACGAGATTAAGCCGTAAAAGTAGTTTTAATTATATTCGAAAGCAGTTTTAATCGCGTCTAATACACGTGAAAACCAAATAAAATACCCAATATAAAATTACAGGTTTTAATCGTTCCATTGCAACACGAGGATTTGGCCAACATATTTGGCCGATCGAAATCCGTTGGTATTGAAAATACGCTTTAAAATCAATCATAATTAAAAATCGTTTCACTCAACATATAAAAGTGATTTCGTTATCATTTCTAGTGTGTTAATTACTAAATTTTCCTAAATTACTACTTCTACTACTAAATTATTCTAGAAACGTACGTGTGTAAAAGCACGTGGCAAATAAGATCTCTGGAAACGCACTGTAGATGAACGCAGTGGCTCCCCATGGATAAACTCTACTCCGGTGGCAGGCGGTGCGATATTCCGATCTCGGCGTGCCGCGGCCGTGCTCGAGGCGTGGTCTCGCCGCCTGCCGGACCCGGCCTACGGGCGATGAACCGTCGAGGTGATTCGCCCAGTCCTTACAGACTGGGTGAATCGCGACCGAAGACGTCTTACCTTCCGAGAGACACAGGTGCTCACGGGACACGGTTATTGCGGCCACTACTTGCACATCGTCGCCCAGAGGAAGCCGACGCCGAAGTGCCACCACTGCAGTGGCGGCAACGAGGACATGGCGGAGCACGCGCTCGCGTACTGCCCCGCTTTCGCGGAGCAGCGCCGCGTCCTCATTGCAAAAATAGGACCGGACTTGTCGCTTCCGACCCTCGTAGCAACTACAGTCACTTTAGCGCGCTGGCACCAGGAGGACGGGACGATTCGTCGTCGCTGTCGTCGCCGAATATACTGTGGAGGAGCAACCCGGTCGGCAGTGTATCGCGTTCCGACCCGGCAGACTGGTTCTGGCCAAGCGGGGTATCCCAGAATACCAACGGCATCACCCGGGCGGCCTGGTAGGGCCGCCGTACCGTGGAGCCCGGCATCGTTGGACTATCGCCTCGACGAACCGTCGGTCGGGCGTACTCGGGGTGGCGCCGCGTGTCTGGTTGTAGTGTTGACCGCGGGAACCCCCCTACTCTGACCGGGTTTTAACCCCGGGTGGAGATCGGACGTTGGGTGTAAGAGTGCAAGGGAGTAGTTTTTTTTTGATTGCCTTTGTAAGCAGACGAGCATACGGCCCACCTGATGGTGAGTGGTTACCGTCGTCCATGGACTTCAGCAATGCCAGGGGCAGAGCCAAGCCGCTGCCTACCGCAAAACCGTTTAGTGCGGTAGGTCCCTAAAATTCCTTGGGCCCGCGGTCTGCTCCAACACCTTGCAGATCGTCAAGTCCCACATACCCCGCGCGCCCCCTAGACGCGGGGATCTTGTTGGAGGTTCGGCCCTGGCCCGAAAAAAAAAAGCGGTGCGATATTAAAAACGAGATGACAATATCATCTCAAATAATTCCTCGGAGCACTGCCCATGGAACATACGGTACAAAATACAGAGGGAACCGAAGTCCTTCCGCAGATCCTTTAAGCCCGAACAAACGATGGCTTCGCGACAAACATACCTACATAGTATAGTGGTGCCTGCCAATTCGGTTTTATAATACCCCCTACAACTACGAAATTCTCGTCCTTCTAATTTATAGCATATTTTTACTTACACCTATTTAACTTTCGTGATTTTCGTTAGTGGTTCGCTAACTAGTCTTCTGGAAACGCACACCGATTGACCCAAATACGCAACGATACTAGATGTTGATAAATTACCATCGCCTATATTACGAACGATACAATTGGCGTGCATCGGGGCCAATATTTAGTAATTACGGTCTAGTTTCTATCGGTCTTGCCCAAATATCGCAGCGTGTCGACTTTCACGCTCAATTTCGCGTGCCCCGAAGCGAACTCGTTGTAAACGTTAAATTGCGGACATGTGTCCAAATTGCAATGCCGGCCCGAAGTTTTATTTTTGATAGCGTCAAATTATTTTTTGTATGTATCCCTAAAACATCCTTGGGCCCGCGACCTGCTGCCAACTTCTGCAGACTGTCAAGATCCACATACCCCGCGCACCCCCTAATTCGGAACCTCGCAATAGATTCCAATACATGCCACAGAAAAATACACCGAAAAAAAAAAGTCGGAGACACCTGCGCGTACGGTATTAGAATACGCCATAACGCCAGTAAAACCTTTGAATCAATAATCATCTATCTATTTATGTATCATCACATAATTATAATTTTATTAATAAATAATCGTAATTTCAAAGTCCACTATTGAGCACTACTAATTACTATAAACATAGAGAGCGATGTGTTATCAGTTATCTCCGTACATTACTGTATACTGTTTTAATTATCAACATCATACGGTCGGATCTAATTCTTGGATTTGCGTGTCATCTTTTTCTCTTGGAATAAAATTAGTACCATAAACATTGTTCAATGAAATATTAAAATGGTAATTTAAATAAATAAATGTATCCTTTATATAATCGAATTTTAAATGGACAGTTCTAATTTCAAATATCTAAGCTGTTTTTTTTTTAAATGTAGAACAACAGTTCAGCTTAATTGCAATTCCAGAATTCAAAACATAGTCGCACGAATAAGAAGATAATGTCGAACAAATTGAAAATACATGGCCGATGTCATTCACCAGCGTTCGAATTTTAATTTATTCTATATAAACTAAAATTCTTCGACAAATACGAATTGGTGGCGTTATCTATACAATTATAGTTACAATTTCAACTGTTTAACTTCTAAATTATAATACCAGTATTGCCAATTTTTACAATAAAAAAAACTCGAAGCACTATAATTATTTAATATGCAAGACAATTGCCTACAAATACATATCTACTAGCTGGCCCGGTTATGTTTTTCACTCTTCATGTAAACACGACTGAACGAGTTTAGATGAAATTCGCACAAAGTAACTTATAACCTGGGTTAGCGGGTACGATATTCCTATTATAGAAAAGAACATGACCGGGGCAAATCCGATTATAGCCACTATCATAATCAATACAAGATTTTGTTCACTGGATCGTGATTTTACGTACAGAATATTTACTAAATGTGAAAATAAGTCTATTGACCCGAAAATTCCAAAGAGAGTGTATCCCGAGAAAATGCTCTCTTTATTATATAATAATGTTTACAATAGGTTGATGTTGATGAATGAAGTTGCTGTTTTAAAATACTGGCAGTTTGAAAGGTGATTTTATGTATGCTGGCAAAACTCGAAATTCATATGAATTTTATAAAAAAAGATATGGAATTCCATTTTCAAATTCGCTCGTTTGTTTATTGATTAGTGTACATACATATTGTCATCGTGTACATACATATTTGTATATTTTTCATCAATATGGGCACGATAAAAATACAAGTTATTGTTGAATACGAGTTCCGTCGTGATTACAAAGCCGCCCAAACGGTTCACAACACTAATGAGGTGTACAGAGTGAAGACTTCAAACGAACGTACGACTCGTTATTTCGGTTTGAACGCTTCCAACATGGAAATTTTCATTCAACAAATGCGCCCCGGGTTCACTCGAAAACTAAAGTCAATGACGACGAATTAAATGCAATGGTGGAAGCTGACGATACTCAATCTACGGCTGAATTAGTACCAGCTTTCGAGGTTAGCATCAAAACAATATTGGTCCATTTGCGTCAAATTGACAAGGTAAAAGAACTTGATAAGTGGGTATCGTACGAACTGAACGATGACGAATGCGTTAAGGTATGCTTTGCATTGCTTAACCGACTCGGAAACGAAGGGATTTTGAATCACACTGTCAGCTGGAAATCTTTTGATAATCGTAAGCAGTCATCATATTAGTTAGAAACATTAAATTTATTGGATGAGAAATTCGAAGACTTCGTCGTCACGGGTGGTGGCGACGTCAACTAACCACCGAGATCGTGTGACTTAACACCGCTCGACTACTTTCTGTGGAGCTGCGTGAAATCCCAACCATCACTCGCACCGGTCCAGCACTTAGCCAATACCCTAAACAAAAACGTACATCGTATAATTCATTACAGCTTCTTGCCAAATAGCACCGGCATTACTGAAAAGGGTTTGTTAACTTTCGCACACCTGAATTCTTCAAGAACGGTCTTGAAAAATGACCACTGCTCTGGGTAAGACGCAGTGATACCATATGTGCATATTTAGATCGATAGAAATAAAACTTCTGTATATTAAACAGCAAATTTGTAGGTAAATACCTAATAGATGCAATACGACTAGCAAAAAATAATTTCTTAATAGCACAGCCAATCACATCCTTCTTTCATGATTAAATATCCTGTGAGATGAAGAAGCGAGGGTAATGATTAAGGAGGATGAGATAGAAAATTATCTAATTAGACAGTTTAACACGATTTCCGTGGAAGCCGGGGATGAGAAAGAATTAAAAAAAAAACAGAAATGCGCTACGTTGGTCGGTCTTTGAAATTTCATAATTTTGCGCGACTCCTGTATGTAAAGAGAAATATTAATACCTTGTTGGCAAATACGACGGTAACCGATATGCATGTTTATTTTTTCGAAAATGAAAAACAAATAGATTCCTAGTTAACTGTTAATCCTATCAAATTTACTCTTTTTATTTTTTATTGCTTAGATATGTGGACAAGCTCACAGCCCACCTGGTGTTAAGTGGTTACTGGAGCCCATAGACATCTACAACGTACATGCGCCACACACCTTGAGATATAGTTCTAAGGTCTCAGTATAGTCACAACGGCTGCCCCACCCTTCAAACCGAAACGCATAACTGCTTCACGGCAGAAATAGGCGGGGCGGTGGTACCTACCCGTGCGGAATCACAAGAGGTCCTACCACCAGTAATTACGCAAATTATAATTTTGCGGGTTTGATTTTTATTGCACGATGTTATTCTTTCACCGTGGAAGTCAATCGTGAACATATGTTAAATACGTATTTCATTAGAAAAATTGGTAACCCGCCTGCGGGATTCGAACACCGGTGCATCGCTCGATACGAATGCACCGGACGTCTTATATCCTTTAGGCCACGACGACTGATTAAATAGTGTTTAAAATTAATTTTGTGATGACGATTTCTAAATCACACATCACAAGTGCTTTTGAAAACGAGTAATTTAACTATGTATACAAGAAAATAATAACTTACTTTTTATCTTTACATTTATAATATGCTGAAGTTTTCTAGATTTGTAAATTATGGTACGTTAGAAAAGGTCAATTTCCCGCGATTTTAATACGTTACATAATTTCGAACTTTTCGAATAGATACTTTGGAATATGGAATGACTACTTATTAGTTCAAATGGCCCCTAGGCATCATGTCTGAGTTCATTGAGACACGAGACCAAAGTCCCAGTAGTAGGTTCGCATAGGAACAAACACTTACGTATTTATCGGGGTGCTTGTGTAAAATAATTAAACAATTTATCTTACAAAAGAGTTGGTCATGGCCAAACACTTTTGTCACTTGTCACTTTCTAATCGGCATGCTCTTCATAATATACCAACAATGAAATACAATACGCAAAAAGTCTCCTATTATATTATTTCTTAATTCCAACAACAATTTTTTAAGAATTTTTTTGTTTCCTCTTTTAAAATTATATTAAGGTTTATTTATTAAGGTTCATTTAATAACCCTTATGTTTCACATACAAACATACGACCGACACATTTAAAAAGAAAACGAGCCAATTTTCCGTTTATATATCTTATTATCCAAAATAACCAAAATTTTGATAAATAGTAGAAATTGCCGTCCAATTTTTAAACTTTGTCCTCATCTTGATTGCCTACTAGTCATATAGTTGTAACGAAGCCATCAAAGTCATGTACACAGCAATTAAGGTCACTTTACGTGCATAGAACTATTTTTAATAATTCACCGACTGACGTCATTTCACTTTGGAAAAGATATTTAAACTATAATTGGATGTATCCTTATACACTATTAATATCATTCGATCTTACGCATTCCTTGTTGATGACTTACCTGAAACATAAAATGAACATTAAAATTTTTTTAAAGTAATAATACAATGTTGATCAACTTGATCATCAAGCAAACAACAGTAATAATACACGGCACCTGTGTTGCGCTATCGACAAAGTTTTCGTACAAACACTGTTTCATAAAGACTTCATATTACAAAACATTTGTATCTTCACGTTCTGAGTCGGTAATATGTTTACTTCAATCTTTCAAGACCTTTATTATTAAACTAGCTGACCCGGCAGACTTCGTAGTGCCTCAATCGATAAATAAAAGACCTAAAATTTTGTATAAAATAAACTTAAAACAAAAAAAAAAGGAAAAACAAAATTGTTATTTTTATTTAATTCCGAGCATTTTCATATTTATCTAGTACCTTTTAAACCTTCTCTGGACTTCCACAAATAATTCAAGACCAAATTTGCCAAATCGGTCCAGCCGTTCTCGAGTTTTAGCGAGACTAACGAACAGCAATACATTGTTATATATATAGATAAACTTAATATATATTAGATAGGTATATTAACTGGACTGTCGCAGTTTCTTATTTGATTTCTTATTTGATATGAAAGTTAATTTACGTATCATAATTTTTTCTATGCTTCAATAAGAATTCACTCTTTATTTTTCAATTAATAAAATGTAAGACAGTATTTTCTAAAATTTTCAAATCCTGAACATAATTAACAACACTTTCACTTTATTGGATTGCCTATACTTAGCATTGGAAAGGTTATAAAATTTAAAATGTATAACGCAATACTAAGCTGTGCCGATTTCAACAATAAACCAAACGTCTCAATTGTAAATATTACCGGTATTACAACTGTTTACTATTCTAATTTCAGGTATAATACCTATTTTTATAATGGTGGATCAAGTGAAGGTACTACGAAAAAGTTGACAAGGTACATTATCAATAAACAAGAATGTGTTGTTTGAATTATAAATTGGTAATACTTTCTAAAGTCACATTGTTTTCGATAAGGAAGCCTATATGTGGTCATTTGCACGCATCGGAATTCACGGTTTAAGTGCAGAACTTTAAGTTTGATCACGTCTCAAATAAATTGGCCATCAGGTCAAACATATGTAACGAGCTTTCTGACTTATCTACAGAAACTACTTTAAGCGAGTACGTACGGTCTTTGTTTAAGTTGATACCTCTGTCGCATTGTGGTGACTCTGACAGAAAACTAACACATAAAACACGGTGGTAAAGGCGAAATCACTATAACATGGATTATGTACAGGATAACCATATAGGACGCCGTTGTCACAAGGTACTTGGATGCAGTGTATCGCCGCGGCGAGTTGTACGCGAATCGCGACTAAACTGGATGACGCGCCGGGGAATTGGCAATTGACTTGTTGTAAAAGTGCTAAATTGTCGGAGAATTACGCGGGGCGAGGATGTAATTAAGCATTACGGGGAAACGTGTATCAGTTTGTCGGTTGGGCGCGCGACTGCGGGTGCGTCGGACGCGACGAGGGGCGCCCGCGCACCTCGAACCGACTCCGCCAGCTTCGCCCGTGCAATCAATTTATTTAATGCAAATCGTATACGGGACGGGATATGCCATCAAACGGGCTGATTATTAGGGCTTACTTTATATTTTTCACACCCAAACTCCTTAATGTCCAATTAAG
The DNA here is from genome assembly GCF_030269925.1 of Bombyx mori. Lineage (NCBI taxonomy): Eukaryota > Metazoa > Arthropoda > Insecta > Lepidoptera > Bombycidae > Bombyx > Bombyx mori. The sequence continues at coordinate 6,514,123 of NC_085116.1, read as the reverse complement.
ATCTATACTAATACATAAATCTACACTGGTTTTTACGGATGTTCCGTTATAACTACTGAACCATGCATCCGATCGACTTGAAACTTGGTATCCATGTAGAAAAAACATTTACTTAATGGATAGGCTAATATTTATATGAGTGTTGGACTCCCTACTCCAGTTGCGGGGGCTTCATGATGAGAATCTTTGTGGGGGTGAGAAATAATAACGTTAATTTGAAATTGCCAGCGAAGCAGACGGGTAGAGCTAGTAGCTCATAAAGAACGTATATACCTTATTTTTTATTGCTTAGATTAGCGTGGTATGGACATGTGATGCGTAGAGAGAAGATGCATGTGACTAGGAGATGTATGGAAATGGCAGTGCAAGGTAGAGGGGGAAGAGGTCGACCGAAGAAGACATGGATGGAGTGTGTGAATGACGATATGAGAGAGAGAGAGGAGTGACTGTTGAGATGACGGCTGACAGAAGAGAATGGAAGAGAAAAATTAGCTGTGCCGACCCCACCTAGTGGGATAAGGTGGAGAAAAAGAATAAGAAGAGATTAGCGGACGAGCTCACAGCCTCTCTGGTGTTAAGTGGTTACTAGAGCCCATAGACATCTACAACTTAAACGCCGCCACCCACCTTGAGACATGAGTTCTAATGTCTCAGTTTAATTACAACGGCTGCCCCACCCTTCAAACCGAAACGCATTACTGCTTCTCGGCAGCAATAGGCGGGGTGGTGGTACCTACCCGTGCGGACTCACAAGAGGTCCTACCACCAGTAAGTAATTTTAAATGGCTAATCTATTATGTTGTAAAAACAGATTTCTTGATTTATAAAATTAAATATAGATTACACCTAATTTTCTAAAACGAAGGTACATTTTTGAATTGACAGTATAATTACAAACTATCTTAATTCAATGGTGACATTATAATTAGATATAAGGAACAAAACTTGAGTAATGTCTATATCTATATGTACCTACATGTACTACCAACGAGGTCATGTGTGACAAATGACAACATAATTGATATCATTTAACACTACACACACTTTAAATTTTCGTATCATTATTAGCTTTACAAAAATACTTGCGGGTTATCTATACATTAGGGCAGCTTACTATAATCAAAACTCACAATGTTGGTACCTACCAACGTATTGACTAAAACATCTACGCAACGACATCTTTTTATGTATTAATTAAATGATCTACTTTAATAATAATCCATAGGGTCATAGATAATACACATAAATTAGTTTAGAAAAGCAACTAAAGCACTCAACTAAAATGTTTACGGGCGTTGGCTACTAGATGGCTACGCTTCGATTAGTTTCTCATTGCTCCTGTAAATGGCAGTAACATATTACCTATCCTATATTTTATTTTTAATGAAGGATTCTGTAAATATTCAGAAACCACAAATTGATAAAATTTAATCAATTTGACTATAACAAATAAATACTAATTTTTTTTTTCTGTGTTTAGTTATACAATAATTAAACGCCTTAACTTTAACAACATATAAGCTTAGGGGCATCCGCTACAAGATGTCGCTAGTTTCCATACAAAAAATTATTTGTCTTATAGTATCGCAGTTTCAGGGCCCTGCATAAGGCTAGATCAAGTTTCGCGATTCGTACGTTCTAATGGTGTCGGTAAAAGTATAGGTACTTAAAAGCTTAAGAAAAAATGTCTTAACAATTCAGATAATTGTTTTAGAATGTTTTTTAATTATCTTAATTGATTTATGGATGTGATAAAAAATCACTAACCTACACTGTTATGGTTCAAAAATTGTTGGATGATAGTTTTTCGCTGCTTTCACCAGCACATACCAGAGTAGCAGTGCCATTCTTCGACTCATGTATTTTTCTAGGGAAGGATAAAATATAAGAGCTATTTTCTTATTTCACAGAGACACCGACCTTGTATAAAATGACTAGACTAATCTGTTCTCTTGAGTTTTACTCGTTAATATGTCGAAACGACTCGTGCTGCCTTTGGGCCTGGGGCCGAACCTCTAACGAGATTCCCGTATCTTTTTTTTTAACAGTGATTTTTAGAATCTACCGCCGGATCGGAAACGCCACCCATTGAGAAGCTCCGGCGAGAAACTCAGTGGGCTGTGTCTATGGGTTAATTTACTCGTCGAGCCTTTCATCGCAAGCGATGGGTTAGACGAGGGCGGTGACCAGAGCTTGAGGTACCTGAAAGCTCCGTTAATGGATCGGGGGTAACCGTAACGACGTGATCCCGCATCAAGGCGGCGCTCGGGATATGTGGAACTCGGTGCCTGAAAATGGTAATAGCCGAGCTGAAGATGGTAAAGACTCGCCCATTGAACGATTCTTTATTACATACGAATCATTTTTATTACTTTGTTATCATTGCTTTTTTATTAGGTCTTTTTTTTATCTATAAGCGTTTTTTAAATAGATTGGTCTAAGCGGTAGATAACCTCTTGGTTTTGCGGATTCAAGGCCGGGGTACATAACAATAAAATCAGTTTATCTTAAAACCTACACTTAGCATGCAACAAGATCATGAGTATTAAGACTATTAAATGAATACTTAGCCTGATAGAAGTTGAAGTGAAGTCCAAACCATATGGTTTACCTATACGTCTCTTTGCGTAAAAATAATAGAGGTAGGGCGTTTTGGGAGCTCGTGCGGGTAGATACCACCACTCTGCCTATTGCCCATATATGAACCAGAAATGCATTCGGGTTTGAATAGTAAGGCAGGCACTGTAAAACTGAGACACAGAACTCATGTCTCAAGGTGAGTGGCGACATTTACGTTGTTGATGTCTACGGGCTCCTGAAACGACGTTCACAAAACAAATCGAAAAAAAAAAAGCCTTAAAAAATTTTAATTGCCTACATTTCCTATCTTAGATAATTTCACACACAATGACATGTCACAACGGAACAAGTGAAAGGTGAAAAAGAAAGTGTTCATCATTTACCGCGAACACGACCACAAACGACTTCCATTAAAACACGAATTTGTTTAAACAGCATTATAACACGTTATAACTATGCTAAATGTTTTTTTTTCTCCACAATAATACGTTATATATATGTAGGTATCACTGAATACGCAAACAAAAATATGTAAAAGCGGTTATAAAGAATTTTATATAAATGAAAACTGGAGAATACAGAACAATGCAGACTAAAACGTCTAAGATATAAACCGCTGTTTGGAAGTTAGGCGAAAGTGACACCCCTGCTGATTATGATCAATGATGTTAGTGCTCAGGAGGCCAGGCTCTTGAGGATTTTCAATTTGTGGCTCAAGTCGGGACAGTTTCCGTCGCTTTCGCCTTTGGATGTTGTCTGGCTAATACAGTTCTCATATTGCTGGACGAGGTAAAACATATATTGGAGACAGCTAGTATGTGGACGCTATTTTTCGCCAGACGATGTGGCCTTTTTTGCCCTACCTAAGCTGATAGCCTTGAAAGGCTATATCAGCTTAATCTAACAAGTAAGTGAGCTCACGGGGCTCAAACCTGACGACGTTGCAAATTCTAACCCTAGCAAGAACAGTGCTTCGCAGAATCTACCACCGGATCGGCGAACCACTGAGAAGGTGGTCTTGATGGTGTCATTGGACATTGGCAGGGGGATCTGGAAAGACCCAGTGTGCCCCTTTTTTTTTGCCGACTAATCGGCTCCGACCGGAAGTCAGATCGTTCGTCTAAGCCTTCGAAACGCTTTGCCTATGGGTGTATGTCTGGCTAATACAGTTCTCATATTGCTAGACGAGGTAAAACAAATATTGGAGACCGCTAGTATGTGGACGCTATTTTTCGCCAGACGGTGTGTCCTTTTTTCCCCTACCTAAGCTGATAGCCTTGAGAGGCTATATCAGCGTAATCTAACAAGTAAGTGAGTAACAAGCAAGTAAGGGGCTCAAACCTGACGACATTGCTAACACTAACCCTAGCAAGAGCAGTGCTTCGCAGAATCTACCACCGGATCGGAAACGCGGCCCACTGAGAAGGTGGCCTTGATGGTGTCATTGGACATTGGCAGGGGGATCTGGAAAGACCCAGTGTGCCCCTTTTCTTTTGCCGACTAATCGGCTCCGACCGGAAGTCAGATCAGTCGTGTAAGCCTTCGAAAGTAAACTTGATTAACTTATCTTTTTGAAAACAGTTGAAGGCGACAATCGTAAAAAACGCTATCGCATTTAAGAAGTTTACAGAGTGCTTAGTATGAGTTTTTTAACGTTCTCGTTAAACGTACGTTTTTAACGTTATAACGTAAAAATATGCAGTTGGAACAGCGCCCCTAGCGGCAAACGTAGGCAAACGTTCCAACCCCATACAAATTTGAGTTAACTTATACGCTATCGAGAACGTTAAAAAACTCGAACTAAGCATACAGTTTTAATTATGTTTATTATATTTATCTATGGTCACATCGAATCATGACTAGGATTCACTAGCCCGCTTATAAAATCAAGTGCTATAAAACTTAAAATATCAGTCGCATGATATGTGTTACGCGGTATTTTTTTAATTAAACTATTACGTGTTTAAATGTCTCGTGTACAAATATGTCGTATCAAAATCATTCGCAATGGTCCTACGTAACTATGGCGTTGCAATTTTGTTTGTTTGTTTGTCAATACACACTATTGCACAGAACAAAAAAAGCAAAATTGAAAAGAAAGTTAGACGAAACACATAATCTATTCGCATATAAAAGTTAGACTAAACTCATAAATGTTGTATAAGAACATTCAAGAAAGCATTTCATTAGTTCAGGTCATTCACCTCATCAATTATTAGTCTAGATCTGGAGGCGGTCTTGGCTTGAATAGATTAATGAAGTAACTACATGCACGTTCAATTAAACGGCGTCTTATATGAACATGGCGTAATTCAATATTTATTGCCTATCCACCATCAAACGTGACAATTTTATTTGATTACATTCAAAGTCAACTTCATTAAGAGGACGCTGTAACATTCCTCTTCTGGAACTAACTGTGTGACCTTCCTTGCTATTTGAGTATAAAAATATATTTGAGTTTAGTTCGTAAGTTTTAATGAAACGTTCCATAATTAAAATATTCTCTGCCGCAGAGTAAGCCTGTGTTTGTCTGGTGTTTTTCGCATAGAATAGTTCTAATGTCTCAAGGTTTACGCAATGTCCGTATGTCGTGGTGTCAAAACTGTCATACTGGTAGACAGTGAGAGTTCTTGTCCAACAAAAACAGTTGTTTTCTTTAAGCCCACTACCCTGTAGGTTTAAGTATTAGTTTATGTATGCCCGAAGGCATGTCAGTTTCCCACGTTCTTGATCTAAGATCGTCTCCGACCTAAACACTTATAATATAGCATTTGTAAATAGATAATCTAAAAGAATTGAAAAAAAAAAGTTATGTTAAAAATATAGGGTATATAATACATAACCAATCTATACCTTCTTTTTATTTTTATTTTATTGCCTTTATTCCAAATAATTAAATAAAATAATAAAATGCTATAGTGTAGGCTTGCAAATAATTATTTGACTTATTTGGTCAGGTTTTCCTCTATCGTTTTGCTTGTTTCATAATATTATATTAGCTATTATTAATTAATTATTTTAGTTATTAGAAAGTGACTTGAAGGAAATACAATGTTTTTTTTATTTTATTTTCAAATATGCTAATATCTGAGACCATCTCATTATGGCCAACAAAGTATGTACATTTTGGTCACGATATTGATTAAAACGCATATTACAAAGTAAAATAAAAAATAATTTTATTTCTATTTTCAATGCTTTGTCACGAAATTATAGTAGTCTTTTAAACATATGCACCTATTTATTTTATTACGTACTATTTTCCTAAAACGCTGCGTATTATGAAAAACGAATCCGTATATCACATTTTCAGATCAAACTACACGTAATTTATTTAATTTCAAGAACACTGAAACAAGATATTCAATTTGCAAAGAATGACAAAACAGCGAGTTTCAGTATAAGGATTGCGTAATATTGTTTTCTAAGAACTTTTCTCCGAACAACGTCGAGACTGTTACGGTTGTCTGATTCTTTTTCAATGTGGCCGTAGTACTGGAATCGTTATCCAAGAGTTTCAGTTTCGATTAGGGTAACCACACCACCGCACGTTTTTCTCAGGATTTCTTATTTATTTCATTTCATCACCATTAAATGAAAATTTCCACTGTTTAGAAACTATTTAATATATTTTTTTCTAAATAAACATAAATGTATACATGTTTTATCTTACAAAATTCAACACTAATTATATTTATTTAATTCATTCCTAACTAAAACCATGATTATTTTTACAATAACGCATTAATTTACGTGAACGTAAACGTATTTTGTATCTAAATATATTAAATGACTGGTTTTACTGGAACCATTTTAAGTGCGGTAACCCTAGTCTCATTCGTCCTGCTACCGAGGGTTGAATAAAACTCGTATTTCCATTGTCAGAGCGCTCCACACCACCACACCGACTGTTATTTAAATGAAATATCGTAGTCATGTGACAGACAGCTCTATAACGTTCGCTGCAAATAGGTTTTGATCAATCTAGCGTTGAATAAAGATAGCCTGATTAAAAGGAAATAATTCCGATCCTTTTTTAGAGTAATAATTTGCAATAAACTACTTAAGTCATCGAGCTGTAATTTACGTCACATCCAGTATTAACTCGTTAGTCTGGTTTGAAAATTTTAAATAAAGTACTTATATAGTACATAGCATAGGACAACTTCGGTAAACTCAATCATCTAATTACCAATTTATATTGAACATTTGACTATAGTTAAATGGTTAACTTTTAAAATTAGAATTCTGAATTGTTTGCAGTAAGAAATGATTCATTATATACGTAATTGTTTTTTTGGAAAAATCTCAACGTTCAATCTCCGTCGTCAATGTTAAATAGATAAGATAATTTTTTTTCTCAGAAACATTTTTTCAGAAGTAGATATCCGTGATATCTGCTATCTTTCTAACCTAGACGATGTCTGAGTGACGTTACATTCCAGGGCTCACAGTCATAGAAATGTTTGCACTGGCAATAAAAAAACAAAGAGAACAAAATCTAGGCTCAAACAACAACTGAATATGTATTTAGATTAACTACTGCGGGGTCCGAAGCGGATATAGTGTATTAAATACAAGGTCTGGTGCAATGGCGGATGTCAATCATAATATAATTCACAAGAGTAGAACAGCAACTAGGTGAGAACAATCCTCAGTCAAACTTAAAATGACTACACCAATTTAATACCTATCTAGTATTTTACGTAAAATTAGTCATAGACAATATTATGAATTCCCGCGATAATTTGACGTTCGCTAAAGTCAAATTGATGAATATATTTAAATTTCGAATGAAGAATACTTCTGCACCGGGGCTTAGACCCCAAATTGCCAGCGAAATTAAATTTTACTGGTTATACTCGTATTCATGAAAAAAGTTAAGGCTGGAAGCCGTATTTGGCAGGGGTTTTGAATCGAATTCTTTTGCAATGTGGTTGACGTGCATTTTTTAACACACATACATATGTATAATCAAGTTTATAAAACAAACAATGGCTGCTACGAAATTTAAAAAACAAATATTAATATTTGTGTTACGTAAATATGTGGTTAGATTTTTAGCTAGCTTTTATCTGTTGCCTGTAGATATCAAAGCAACAAGTTTTACGGAGCAAAGCGTTGCGTGCAGTGAATCATGACTAATTGCATGTGTCGTGCGCGATAATTTGTCGTCCACAGATATGGGCTTAATGTGCCGAGAGCCCTCCCTCCTATCATGCACTTAGCTGCATGGCTGAGGGAAAATATCAAAATTTATCCGACGAGAAACTGTATTGCTATTTTCCAACTATCTCCTTTTTGTTTATTATTGATTGATTTACAATATAAGGCTTTTAGATACAAATTCTAATGAAGTCAAGGAATTTATAAAAAATCTTCATTTACCGCAAACTATTCAATTATTTAAGATTGAACGATGAACGCCTTAAGTCGGCAAACGTGTATTTTTTTTTCTACGTACGTATGTATGTAATAAATTAATATGGCACAGGAATTCGTATGCTCGTGCGTCTCATATAATAAACAGCATCAATTTCATTTCATTTCCTGAGCGCGGGGCTCCCTGTGCCTGCGACCCACTCGACGAATCATTGAATTTAATCAGATAACTCGCGGAGGTCAGATACAGTTGCCTATGATTTGATACCGAGATAAACGCCTCAGGAAGAATGCTGAACAATCTAGTTTTTCACGTTTTATAGTATGAATTTCATTTATGTAGTTGAAACATGATTGAACAAATTGAAAACGAAATAAATTCGTCCACTATTGGTTTAAGAATGCCACATTAATGATAAAAAATAGCTAAAAATATAAATGGTAATTAAAATTCATTTTGATATAAGTTTGTAAAAATAATACTTATACGTTTTTTAATTCACTTCGCACTTAAAAGGTTCCTACGTTAACATACGTTGCAATTTTATTGTAGATTAAAATTAAAGTTTTTTTTTTACTTAAATTGTCTTATGTTAATATCAGTATGATCAATGTAATGTAATTCATAATATAATAATTCAAAGTTCCCGAAAATCTTCAAGATGTGAAAGTTGTTATGTCCACTATATCTCTATAATTTTGTAATTGCCTTAAAGTATAGAGACATAGCAGTGTGACACATTTTTGAAAAGTGTGTTTGAATATCATAAAAGATATTTCCATTTGCTAATTATTCATACTAACACATTACTAATTAGTTACGGTGAATCTAGATTAGAACACGAAATTTTTTTAAACTTATGTAACAAAAGTACTATGTATTCACTCATAAACCGAAAGTTATAACATAAGCATCTTTGTTTTTAATATTATCATTCTACTAAGCAATTCAATATTGAACTAAATCCCTTGCGGGTAGCACAAAAGCTGCCGCGTAGAAAGCTTTTGAAATCGCAATGAAACAAAAACTGGTTCAGAATTTATAACATATTTTTAAATGATAATTTATTTGGGAAAGGAAATGACGAACAAGCAAAACAAAAGAATACTAAAGTGAACAAAATATTTAAGCTGCTTAAGCTAAATAAAATAAAAATAAAAACGTATGTATAAAACCTACTTTTGATTCTTTCCTCTTGCCATGTTTTTTTTTATTTAAGTCTTCACAAATCAATATAAACACTAGTCAAAAAATAACACAAAACTAACACAGTATAAGAACACAAAGTTTGAAAAATTAAAGTTCGAAATTAAAAATTTGGCGGCAAGCTGTCACATGAGCATGTTTCTCGCGAGGTTCGTGTTACTACTCTCCGAGATCTCGACTCCATCGAGCTAGCGTCAAGCGCCCTACTTCTCAACAAAACCAGTCGACGCGTAAGACAGAGATGAATAAACAAATTACATGCAGTTAAACAGAGACATAACGCAGAGATTTCTACATGGTTAATGAAACACTATTGAGATCTTGCCGAAAACTTCGTAATCACATAAATATGTTCAAACATTAAAATTGAAGTCATATGAAGTGTAATTATTTCAAGAGTTATATAAATATACAATAAGTTTGCTTCACAGTAATGGCGATGAGCATAGCGCCACCTAGTGAATAGTGCCTGAATTAAAACACCACCACCACGATTGAGTGTAAATCCACAACCAGTATCTTTGAACTATGAATCAGCGTTTTGTAAATAGTTCATGAATGATTCGAAAGATGTCTGTATTATAACGAGTTGAACTATAATACTCATTTATTTTCTACAATTTTCTTTGAACTTAGCTAGTCGTAGTTATTTATTAAAACTTGTTTTACAGTTTAATATTAGTTATTAAAGATAAATTATTTTCCTAGTATCGAATACTTTAGAGTTTCCATGGTTTAGTCGTCCTTACCATCAAAATAGTTTTAATTAGTTAAATAATAAATAAATAAATATTTAATAACAATCATGCCACGTTAACTGGTCCCGTGCCAAGTTCGTAAAGAACTTGTGTTACAGGTACCAGATAACGGAAATAAATGTAAGATTTTTATTATACGCGTACATATATTTAATATACATCCATAACCCTGGAAAAGACATTTATATTTATCATACAAATATCTTCCCTTGGCGGGATTCGAACCGGCGACCCCCTTGTGTAGTGACCATGTCACTTACCACTACACCAGACTGCCGTTCTACATACTTAAATAGGAAATGTCAAAGCGGTTTACCAACCATTTTCTCCTTTGTGTCAACTTATTTTTTAATAGCAGTTTAGTAACTATTGGCGAGTATTACCTAGGCATTAGTGTTATCAATAAAAAAATTGAAAACAGCCTTCCCAATTCTATAAATCTTTACAAAGTCAATTACGAAACCGTGAAGAATATTTTAATGTACCTACATAATATAAATATGCTCCCCTCTTAGTGTTAGTTATATAGCAAATTACGACCAAATATTATCATTATCAAGAATGAAACGATTAAGAATAATAAAAGCGTATTAAAGAGCATGAATCTAAATATTGCTTATGATCGAATTTCGACAACTGACCAAACACTAGTAAAAATAAATGTTCTGTGAAAACAAAAGCGGAGCCATTAATAATAACGCTTGATAATAATAAAAATTGTGGTATAACTTTTTCTTTTTCTCAGCTCAGAGGTAACAGCCCTAGTTCTTGATCTTACCACAATACAGGCTTTATAGTAAGGTAATTTCAACTAAAATACTACGGCCTGATTTTTTTTTATTGCTTAGATGTTTGGACGAGCTCACAGCCCACCTGGTGTTAAGTGGTTACTGGAGCCCATAGACATCTACAACGTAAATGCGCCACACACCTTGAGATATAAGGGCTAAGGTCTCACTATAGTTACAATGGCTGCCCCACCCTTTAAACCGAAACGCATTACAACTTCACGGTAGAAATAGGCGGAGCGGTGGCACCCATCCGTGCGGACTCACAAGGGGCCCTACCACCAGTAATTAAGCAAATTATAATTTTGCGGGTTTGATTTTTATTACAAGATGTTATTCCTTCACCATGGAAGTCAATCGTGAACATTTGTCACGATTTGATCACTAAAATTGAGTGGCGCAATCACCTTGGGATGTCTATGAGCTCCGATTTATCATTTACAGAACAAAAATCTGCAAAAAAATACATTTTTCTATTTACAATACTGATATTTATATGAACCGCGACGAAAACCTGATTTAAGTGAGGCTTTTAATTTATCGAATGTAAGGCGTTTTCTATAATCAATTGTTATGTTATATTATATAAATTATTGAAATAGAAGCCCTCAACCAAAACAATTACCTATCTGATAATCATGGGAGGCGTAAATCCGTGTTAGCTTTGTCAAAAAATATATTATAATGGCTACCGGGTACTAGATATTTTAAGAGCGACTTGTTGATGCATTTTGCAGGCGTTTGTGTGTTAACGATCAAATCATTCAAGTCCGTTGGCGTGTAAAATGAATGAACTAAACGTGATGCTTATGTTGATAACATCAATATACTACAACTATAATAATTACATTATAATATTTTCTTCGGCTTTCGTAAATCCTAGATAATATAAAAACAACGTTTAGGTATAGTTTAATTTTGAAGTTAACTTAATATTCAACTTCGACGAATAACACCTTAGTCGTTTAACCCATCGAAAACCATCCCATGAAAGTGACCAAAAAATCTGGTAAGCAATATACTAAAAGTCGGAAGTAAAATAAAGACATTTAAAAAAAAACACAACTTAACAACTCTTAAACCGTAAAAGATTTTTAATTATATACTTACATTTACCTATTGCAATCGAAGAAAGAGCATAAAGCTCACTAGCATAGTTACGTCAAGTCAAACTAGGGGTCCATCACGAAGTATAGTTTAATTCAAATTCGGAGTTTTTTATAATATCTCTATCGCGAATGTTTACTTTATAACCAATGTTAAGGCCTCCAGTTTTGAAAATATTCCTATGATTAACGCAGATAGCACGGGACAAGTCTAGATATAATTACAGAATAGTTTACTCGTAAAAGATTACTTATTTGTCTTTCTTATACGTAGAAAAGTAACAATGTGCTTATCGATCAATATGTTTTGACCGATGTATGCAATCGTGCCGAGTTCAACTGCAATACTGGTAGGCTCTGTGCCTTTACCTACAAGTGGATTAGACCTAAGGTGACAATTGAATATGCCTAACATAATAAATCATAAATCTTCATCCAAATCTTAGAGTAACGCTCTATGAGGTCAGCCGGCAAGGGCGGATCCAGCTTTGGCGCCAGGAGGGGGTCACATAGTCGTGGGCAAGTTAAGAACTTATAATCTAATTTTGATAACAATAGATAATAAATAAATCATGATGTTCTTCATTTAGTCCAAGTTAGTTCAAGTCCTGGAACTAGCTCAGGGGGGGGGGTCATGACCCTCATGACCCCCCCCCCTGGATCCGCCATTGGGTCAGCCGCCGGGACTTTGTACGTGAGGAGGTACGTGAGTAAAGTAGATCTTTACAATGATCTAGACCTCGTCTCCAACCGTAAGTAAAATTATCATCGGAACGCGCTACCACTACGCCACACATTAACCCTTTAATACGAGTTGACAGTAACTTTGCGCCTGACACGGCTCATGGGGCAGCTAGTCACTGTCAACAACTTAGAGACTTGTGACAAACAAATGTACCGCCTGTTCCACGTTCACTGACGCTTCTCATTTTAACCTTAGCAGCCGCCAAAATAATATAGACTACTTTCGTCCCGAAACTATAACAAGCGGAATAAAATCCAGGCTATTTTTTTTTATCGACCTTATAGGCAGCCGAGCACACGGCCCACCTGAAGGTGAGTGGTTACCGTCACCCATGGACCTCAGCAATGCCAGGGGCAGAGCCGAGCCGCTGCCTACCGCTTAATACTCTCCACAAGCCTTGTTTGAAGAAGGACATGTCATAACGCTCGGGAAACACCGTACATTTAGTTCCTAACAAATTAAACGTGAAAGTCAAGTAAAACTGCCATAAATTAGATTATAGTTGAGATACTCACACTTTGATCTTCTTGCCTTCGGCCTGCGAGATAGTGGCGGGTGGGGGTGGCAAGTCGTCCATGGGCACCTCCTCGTTGGGAGGCGAAGGAGGCGACTTGTCGAACTCCGCTATGGGCGCCAGCTCCGGCATCGGCGACACCGAGTTGCTGTCCATCGCTGACAACTTTATAGGAGACACTTTGGCTATTTTGATGACTTCCTCCCGCCTCCGGTGTATACCGGAGGTATATTAAATTTGTTTTGAAGTCACACAAAACACAATCCGTTGAAACACTCAAATGTTAATCCGCTGAGTGTATTGGCACGCACTTCGCTTATTAAGTTCTCGACAGTAACTAGATGTTAAACTTATTGCGATGTGAAACCGGAACTGTTGCGGTTAACTCCGAAACCTGGAAGCGATTAACCGTATTATTTAATGTATCTTGGTTCGTGCTTGTTCCATTAAGTAGAAAATTATGGCCTATACTGATACGTTAAGGCTTGCTGCAGTCGTTGACCGGAAAACTCGATAACTCGACAAACGATATGAAAAATAGATAAAGGCGTAATTACGGAGGCGGCAACGCAAAGTGACGAATGGAAATGAGCTTTCATGTTTAAATACAAGTCAGCTACCACTGTGTGCAACGGTTGTGGACAATCTGATTTGTTGTGTGTAGGCATAGCACGGAAGGACAATGTCCTGCACCCCATCGTTATTATTTATTCGACTGACGCGAGGCCAGGAAGGGACTGACGCGAGCCCTAACGTAACGCCTCGTGCTTCTGTTTATAATAGCCATAAACAACACGTTGACCGCAAGACTGTGAGAGCACCGAAATAGATAAATTCGAATTAACAGACGTCCGAATGATGATTTTATTGACAAACGAAATTTTGTTTTATAAATTTGTTTAACTAGAGGTCCCGCAGTAGTCGAAATTCGACTATAACTAATTGGAATTGTAAGTTTGAACACTATTATGATTGTATTTTATACCTCTATAATCACAAATTTCGCCCAGGCTACAGTATAAAAAATTATTTATAAAGACAAACAATATTTAATCTATTCTCAATTTGACCACAGACGTCAAGAACTAAAGTTTGACAATAAATAGTATGCATGCGTGTGTGCGTCAAATACACGGTACCTATGTAGTGTGTGTAATGTTTTCTTTACTGATTTAATGTATCTTTTATGCATTATTTTAAAAAAATATTAGCATTGTGCACTTCTTCTCTATATTCTCTATAAGTGTGTAAAATTTCATACTCCTCCGTCCGCGCAATTTTCGTAAAAAGGGATACAAAGATTTTGCTTCACGTATTAATATATCGATATGAACGTTGGTTTAGATCTGTTTCCTTAAATTGCAATAACGCATCAGCTACTTTTCGATGCGATGACGCTTTGCTTAATATGTATATAGGCAGCTTAATTGCATTTCAAATATTCCTTTTAATGAAATCAGCATTGTAATTGTTTTCTATAACAAAACGTAGACAAGGGAATGCATGACTTAAATATGCATTTTTTATAGTTTACCTAACTGTTTCATTATGCATAGACGGGTTAACGAACTCACTCCAGCTTAGAGTTGTGGGGCTGAAAGAGTCCGTGACGTCACAATTAAATATGGCAACTTTTTTTTTTTTCAGACTAGGTTAGCTTCTTCGCGGTGTCCGGGCCTAGTGGGCACGTGAGGTATGTGGAACTTAACAATCTGCAGATGTTGGGAGCAGACCGCGGGTCCAAGGGTATTTTTAAATCCCTACCGCACTAAAAGACTCCCCTGCACTCTCTCACTCGCCGTCCGATCTCAGCCCGAGGTCAGAACCCGATCAGAGTAGAGGGTTTCTGCCGTTAACACTACAACCAGGCTCGCGGCTCCACCCCGAGGACGCCTGACGGGTCGTCGAGGCGATTGTCGACAGCCAACGACCCCAATCTCCGCGGTACGACAGCCGCTGTCATACCACTAGTCTTTCGGAATACTTTGCTAGGTCAGAACCAGCCTGCCGGGTCGGAACTCAAAAGGCGATAGATACGCCGCCGACCGGGTCTTTCGCAGTACATCCGTTACGTCGACAGTGACTACGGAAGTGCCGCCACCTGCCTTGAGACATGATTTTGAAGTCTCAATTGTACAGTTTGTGCTGTCCCACCCTTCAAACCGGAACGCATGACTGCTTCACGATAGAAATGGGCAGGATAATTAAATCAGTCAATTATGTAAATTAATAAATTAGACGGTTGTTTATTAGACAATATTGTTCATTTTTTCTGTTACCCAGTTTAAGGGTAATCGCCTTAAATATTTCTGGTTCCACGATTCAAACGTCGGCATAATCTTAAAGTTTTTTTTTATGTCTGAGATTGGCGTTGGCCCGGATGCCTTTCCAGTTTTACCAGGACAGGTGGGCGAGCGAGGTCTCAACCAGGAAGGGTGGGATTTGCTAACAGCTACCTGAGCGCCTCCAAATGAGACCTAACAACTCAAGAGTAACGGCTTCGCGATTGAGTCTACTACCGGATCGGAATCGCGACCCGCTGAGAAGATCCGGCGAGAGAGAGGGCTAAAGTACAACGTTTGATTCGAGTACATACGGAGTAGGTATTGAGTATTGAGCATACATAAGAGCGAAGCGAACACAAAATTAAGTCGTCAAAATCATTTTCAGCTGAAAGACTGAAACTAAATGAGCTCGCGTTAAATCGAATAACTCGGCTATCATTCGAATTCAGTATCTAAACATTACATAAACCACCGCGCATCACTTCGCCTTTACCGTCTATCTCAAATTCTCGACTCTTTGTTATTCAAGCCTCGGGACATGTGGAAATTCCACTCGGGTAACATAACAGCCGGTTTGCAATATTCGCCGGGGTCGTTTTCCCAGGAGGGGTGAGCCGTCCGAACGACCGCAGGTGGAAAATTCACAAGCAAAACAAATTAGCTGGTGCTACGGGGTAGTTGCGTAATACTAATTTTAGGCACTCTACTTCAAAGATGTATTATGTATTACCAAAGTAATTACCAATTTTTCATTATCGCTACCTTTTTTTTTAAGAATATAATTATGATTTCGACCTCATGTCTTGTTCAGAACAACTGTTGGCATTCATTAGCGGTGTCTAAAGTAACTTAAGTCATGTCTAAATAACTTCAGGTATGCAGCAAAGGATCGACATGACTTTTTTTTATTTTTTTTTATTGCTTAGATGGTTGGACGAGCTCACAGCTCACCTGTTGTTAAGTGGTTACTGGAGCCCATAGACATCCACAACGTAAATGCGGCACCCACCTTGAGATATAAGTTCTAAGGTCTCAAGTATAGTTACAACGGCTGCCCCACCCTTCAAACCGAAACGCATTACTGCTTCACGGCAGAAATGGGCAGGGTGGTGGTATCCACCCGCGCGAACTCACAAGAGGTCCTACCACCAGTAATTACGCAAATTATAATTTTGCGGGTTTCGTTTTTATTACACGATGTTATTCCTTCACCGTGGAAATCAATCGTGAACATTTGTTCAGTACGTATTTCATTAGAAAAATTGGTACCCGCCTGAGATTCGAACACCGGTGCATCGCTCAGCAAGAATGCACCGGACGTCTTATCCTTTAGGCCACGACGACTTAAAATGATTATTTGCAATTTATACGTCGAATCAAATTTGTAAATAAATAAAGTATATGACGCTTATTGGATGATATTCACAAAAGCGAACAGTACTTTTGTTTTCTATAACATTTTTCAACTGTAATTAAATGAAACAAATAAAAAAAGCCTTTTTCATCATAACCGACATTTTTCGAGCATAATATCACATTTACTAAACAAGAACATTTTGATTTATCTGACTCACCCGCTTTTACCGAAAAATATTTGTAATCTCAATTCTTTATGACTTATTAAGTTGCCAGATTGCGATGTAACCAAGTTCTTAAGGTTCTTATTAAAGAGCTGCTTCAGCTACGTTTCCTCGCTCACAATTAACTACGAATTGAAGAAAATGAAAAGTTAATTTCATAAGGTCCTCTCATTCTCTTTGTCTTTTGAATTTTTTGGTGTAACATACACAGATCCGGCAGATTCTGGTTTTATTGTTGTGAAATGCACCGAATTACGTTCAAATAACAGAAATAAAAATTTCCAAATATAGCTGACAATAAACTAAAATAACTCAATCGGACGCCAACTGATTTTCTGCTTTTCAACTAATTAAGCAATTTACGGATAATTTTACAAATACCAAATTAAGCAAAAAACTAACTTGACACAGGCTACGAGGATGCTAGCTTGAAAAATGTGGACCGACGCGCCTTGAGTGGACGTCGAGTACTGACTACAAAAATAAGGACTAGACTCCTGCGATTCTTCAGAGCAGAAAAATAACGAGTCTCACTGCAATTTACTAGAACAGTGGTCTCAATTTATTTAGTTTAGGTTTATCTCTAATTTACGATCGCCTTGTTGGTCTGTTAGTTAGTATGTAGTTCTGAATACGCTACCAGAGTCTACGTTTAATTGTCGATCGAAGTCTGTGTCTTTCGGGGAAGAAATTCCATTTCGGATTCTTAATGATTGACTAAGGCTTCAAGCAATCTGAAAGGAAAGCAATCCCGGAGCTGAACGTAAACCACTAATCTGACGTCAATATAATAAAAAAAACACGTGTGGCACTCGGGGACTGCCGCGGTAAAGCTATTGCATATCATTTTTTAACAACTTATGCAGTTATAAGTAGACAATAATAATTTTATATTAAAACAATAATAAAATAAGACCACGCTATATTTATAAACATTAACAAAAGCTAAACATTAACTGCCCCCAGAGAGAGAGATGGGCACTTTTCATGATGCGCATGCAGTGCGACGTCACGCCGCGCGCTTATTCACAAACACTACACAAGCGCAACGTGTGAAAGTGTTGAACGCGAGGTACATGGTAGGCGGAGTGGGAGGTGTTAGATTTTATTTTCGTTACGGAATTTCTTGATTCGGTCACCGCGCTCAAAACCCGCGATAAAAGCTATGCAATAGCTTAAAAATAATCATTTAGCAATAATGTTTATGTCAAAGTATTTTGCTTACAATATTTTCATAATACTACGTGTAATTTTCGAAGTCTTATTTTATGTAAATAGACATATAATAGTATGAGTATATTATACTATGATATTATAGCACGTACGGCGTTATTTGTTATGTGTAGCTGTAAATAAATATAGTAAGCTGTAAATATGCTCTATTTGTTATGGATATGTTTTTTTACAATAAAGCAATGCTCATACCATAGTACCTCCTCACTACCCCATTTCTTTTTATCCTTACTGTAGTACTTCTAATTTCGTTTGGATGTCTCTTACATTTACGAGTATAATAGTTACTAATATATGACCGTTGAAGTCGAATTATTTAAGTGCATAAACACTATATCAACGTGTTTACCTATCTTGAGACATGAGGTCGTAGTCTCAATTATATTATTTAACGGCTATCGCAGCCTTCAAATCGGCAAAAGTGCTTCGCTACATAACCAGGATGATAGTAGGTACCTCACCAATTTGGACTCACGGTACGCGTACCACCAGTAGGACAGGCTGCTTCAATTCGCTTCTTCCATTCCGTAAATAATTATATTAAATCATAATCTATTCAAAGTAAATCGAATATTTTTCTACCCGGACGGTTGGAACTTGCCACGCTTCTCATATTTAGTATTTGACCATTGACGATTATCTTTGGTCAACTATGGCCTTTTATTGCTCATCATATTGTCGATCATCCTCATCCGCCTCATCATGTTGTCGATTAAACATTATACATTTTAGCAGAGACGAGAAAACAGTCTACATTTGTTTTAACTACATAGCCTACGTATCGATTTATATATGGTGAAAGCGAAATTACGTCGAAAGCAAGCAGATGGGAACCTTAATACGACGATTACGTTATCTTGGACCAGACACTATGTAGATTCAAGCAAACGATCCAGTTTCACAGGCACAGCTGCACAGAATCAGTATTGAATCTTAAATTTACACGCTCAAACTTTCTTAGTAGGTGCTTAGCTCGGGACTTAGCAGTAACTTTTCGTTTAATAGGTACATAGCGGAGATTCTAAAGTTTCTAAAGTTAAGATGAATTTACCTTATTCGAAATCTGCGCTCCTATCTTCGGTTCGAAGTTTTTATTTTATTCCCGTTCCTTCAAAGCTTCTAAAAGAGCAAATATGGTACACCTTTACCGCTTCTGTACCGTACCGGATTTAATGAAAACGAAAATTAGACTAAACTATTATATAAGTACTAAAAAAAAATCTAGTTAACTACAAAAGTCAATTCGAAAAGTTACATAGGTACCTACTAATTTTTGTGTGTTCAAAACGGTATGTATGTGACACAAATAACACCTGGAATCCGAATAATATCCCCGTCAGATGCTTCGTAATGTTACGAAACTTAATATGATCTTATTACACTACAACATGTTTTATTTAATTATTTAATTTGTAAACAAAAGCACAGGGGCAGACTTAATGCGTAAGGCATTATCTATCAGTCAATTAAGGCTGATCTAGTTAGTACTATGGTACGAACATTGCTTTATTGCAAAAAAAAACTATTCATAATAAATACAGCTGAAGTACTATAACATCATAGAATAATATACTCATGCATATCCCTTAACATAAAATTAAGCTTAAACAAAATACACATAATAATATGTAGTTTTATGCAAATATTGTGCAGAAAATACCAACATACACATTATTGCTAAATGGTTATAATTTATACTAAAGTCAGATTAGTAGATCACGATTGACTCCGGAATTAGTTTCTTTTCAGATTGCCTATTCGGAAATCGGAGTACCTACTAGTCAATCGGATCCGAGTTCCTGAACACTAATTATGATACAAGAACTAGAAGGAATTTAACATAAGCTAAAATCAAATAGGACATAAAAACTAGTACACTTTTATCAACCTTAAAAATTAAAACATTAATCTACGTAGCACGCGCTAACGAAAGAAATGAATCACTTCATTCTGTTGGTGCCCACTGCGCTACTAGCACGAGGTTTCTTTGAAAAATTAATTGCATGAACACAACTAACAAAGGTACAACGACCTTTAATGAACCTTCAAAATGTTCAGTGGGTGTAGCTCCACTACAGTCAGAGACAGCATCAACACTTAAAATACCGCCTCGAGTACATATTTTTATATTATTTTACCGTATTTATTTTTTAATCAATTTCAAGGCTTTTATATAGCAAACCAAATTTTATGCCGCATAATGCAATAGTTTCTATCGCAACAGTGATATTTCAAAGTTTACTCGCAGTAATCATTATAAAATAGTCATGTTTGTTCTTGATTCTACTAGCCTAGTATGTATTGTGATCGTCCATCTCGCTATTCCCTACGAATCCCGTTCACGGGGATATCCTTCAAAGAAGTATATAACTTATGTCAAACGGAATAAGAGCAATTATTCGGTGACAGTTTAGTGAGGATGGGAACAATTTGCTGTGGCCTCAAATCAGTGGGGAAGGTTCTCCTACGCTACCGGTCCCACCTCGTGTAACTTAGCAATTTTAGTTTTATGCAACGCATTAGTAATTCTAGTGAATTTCGTATAATGGCAACACATTATTATGAATTCAATCGGCTGATATGAAATAAATGCCGTTTCATAATTTTTTTTCGTCATTACATCAACAAATCAACAAGACATCCGTTTTCATCCATTGACGCAGCAATAGCTTCTTGAAATATGAATAGGTTATATTGTAAAAAAAATCGTTTCGAATTTCATCTACATGCCTATGTAGTAAATAACCTAAATAATATATAACATAAATAATAATAATCGTACAAATATGTCAGACAATTAAAATACTTTTTCACCTCAGCAGCTCAAACATGGCGCCTTTGCTGCGAGACAACAGTGAACAAAACGTTATTTTGAATCCAGCGTGGGGTAAAGTAACTTTTTAATTTTTCAATCTTCAGTGCCACGAATTGACATTGTTCAGTCATAAATTTGAAATATTCGAATTTTACTGTGCTCTCTCTTTCACATGCACATAAAAAAGCGAGTGAAAAAAACAAACCCCATCGAAATTCGATTTTGGAATTCGACCTCAAAGAAAACACGTTCGGAAACGCGTAATACCCTAAAATTGCAAGATATTTTTAATAAAGAAATTACGTTTTTTTTAAATGTTATTTTTTATGTTTAATTTATTATTTTAATAAAAAAAATTTAGAATTTTATTAAAAATAAGTCTAATTCATGGTATAAAATTGGATTTAACTAATACATTTTTATTTATTCAACAATGATATATTTGAAAATAAACATCAGGGACGCGGTATCAAAACGCGATTTAAAAAATAGCGGGAATAAGAATTTCGCTGATGCCTTATAGCGTACATACCTATAGCGTAACGTGTTAAACGTTTTTCAATCTATTCCAGTTCACTTCTATGCCTCCTAAGTAATATGTGTTCTCACTGCTGAGACTAAAAGTTATGTGTGCTACACGAGAGCAAAGTTTTTTGCATCTCGTGCTGTTGAGTCCCTCACTACGCTCAGAATTCTAACTTTGAATTACTCACTACGCTCGTGAATTAATCATAAAATCCTTCGCTTACTTGGGACTCAAAATCAGCACTCGAAACAAAAAACAACTTTGCTCTCTTGTTACCCAAATAACTATTGCCACTTGTAAATCAAAATTTGACTTCGGTACTTTAAATCAATAATTATCTCACTATGACCGAAAAATATAACGACTGACAAAGTAAATGTTATTTTTATGTTAAGTTAATATAACAATTGGGAACTACCGGACTCGTTAGGAAATGCCCGGAATGACATAACGGCTGACACTCCCACGGCTCCGCGTCATACCGGTGACAGCAGAGGGGTCCACCGGGGAAACGCCACGAAACATGCACAACGAAAATGTGACATCTCATTGGAATAATTAACAGACAATTAATTTAATTTAAGACTCGTAATTTAAATTAATATCGCATTATTAAAATATAACCTACTACCACTGCCGGATTAGATAAAGTGAAAATGGAACGAAATGTAATTTTTATAAAGTAGTTTATTGTATACAGTACTATACAGAAGCAACTTTGAAACATATGTGTTTAATTGTAATTAATTAAATTTTTAAGTTATTAGTTCGCTAGTATTATGAGTATTCGTGTTTCTGTTTTACAATTCAAATTTCATACGACTCAGCTATATAAAGAAAGTGCTAAGGACGGAAATTTTATATTTTACTACAAACAATTCTTTGATACTGTTTCAAATATCTAATTCGTACTAGTATGAACAGTCTTTCTACTAAATACCTAGGTATTTTTATTGCTTCTTGCTGTTGTCATTATTTTATTTATTATAGCCATCTATTACCAAAAAAATAAGCTTTTTAGATTAATGTACAGGGCATTTAAAATTCCCTTTTTATGCCATTTTAAGCGGATGAGCATACGGCTTAAATACCTGATGGTGACTCGTCAGCAACGCCAAGAGCAGAGCCAAGTAGTTGCCTACCACTAGCCTACCACTACCGCCTACCACTTAATTTAGTTTTTATGCCTATCTCATTAGCTTAATTGAACTTGAGAAAATAAAATCAAGAACAACAAAATTTTACGACATTTATCCCATTAGATTATGCTTAGATAAAAATATTCCAATTATTTTTTTAAGGTTAGATGACTAATACCCAATATTGACTGCACTATAGATGCATGTCGTCGTTGCTTACCATTATTCTTCTGCTGTATAATCAAATAACATAAAATTAGGCTACCTAAAAATAACCCCTCGAAGTCTAAAACATTTTTACAGTTCATTACACAGACTCGTCGACAAGTAAACCTAATTTACAGCGTTCCACTTTCACACAAAGCCTGCAGAATCTACAAAAGGGCTGTAATAAGAGCCGTATAGAGCCTTAATAATAAAGCTCTATTCAGTCACGACCTTGTAACGGAAACGGAAGTTAGGGTAGCTACGGATTCCGTAGCGCGATGTACAAATCCAGACATTTAACTCGATTCTCTAATTGTTTGAATATGATTTGATTTACCGACTGTGGACTGACAAAGTTCATTAAATTCTATTGGGCGCATTTGTTAAGAGCCTACTCAAATATGTCATTCGATAAAAATTCGTTTCAAGAGATAGTCTTAGAAACGAGTGGAACAGTCTCGATATGCTTCAATCAATAATCCATATTAATATCTATCATAAAAACGTAATGTCGATTCGTTAAGTTTTCACGCCCTAAGCCATTGTACCGATTTTGACGAAATTTGGCATGTAATCTTGGTTTTAATCCTATGAATATGCCTTTCATCCCACTTCCGAGTACAAGTCTTCCGCTAACTTAATATAGTGTAGAATAGTTTAAAACTAAAACAAATTTAACAATAACACTAAGTAACGTAACTTCCCAAGGAAACATTGTCTTCGCAGACGTCTTAAACAAATAAAAATTCTATATCTCGACAAGCTGTATATCGGTAACTGAATCAAATACACTTTTATTTTTAAAAGAACTCACCAGTCTCTTACGCTAATGATGTTTTGACAATAACATTCCTTTAAGTGCCAGCAACGGCTGTACAAAGTTTCAAGTCGATCGGAAAACTGATCGCGAATTTATAGAAAACTAAGAAACAAATTAATCTTTAAAACCACAAAGATTATTATTACTTAATATTACATAACTGAGTCTGTCTTAAAATTATCACCGTCGTATATAGACGTCAACAAATCATTTAACACCACCATTCTTTTTATCATGAGGATGCAACTGCAACTCGTAAAGACGGTGTACTGTGGGTACTTTCTGTGTGCCTACTAACGTAAACGTCATTAAATGATTTTTGACTAGAATTAGACGGTAGTTGACATAATATTCTAATGTCACGATCACCCTATCGGTCCGTGACTATCAAATCACATAACACATAATTATTCCTAACATTTGAATGAATTAAATGAAATCATTGAACGCGATCAAATAAACTGTTAATGTATTTTTGAATTATGTGTACCGAAGACTCGCAAATGCAAAAATATTACGTTATCTGCAGTTCGTTAACGACACCTGAACAATACGTATGCGAAAGCAGATGTTTTCAGCTGGTCCAAAAACAGGAAACAACGACAAATACGAACAACGCATTATTAACATTCTTCTTGTAACAGCTCATTCTGGGCATCTGTTCCATATTGTTTAAATAGATCGTGATTCAAAGACATACGTCAAAATATTTAAAGATATCTTGAAAGATAGTTTGAAACTTTTTATATTCTTCTTTAAAATTCTTTAAAAAAAGTACATTAAGCAATACGATTTTGAACTACAAAATCTTAAAGGATCTTTAGTTGTGTTCCGAAATTAAAATGTAAGCTTACGATATTTTGTAATTTTGTTATTTATTCAAACGGAACACATTGTTTTTATTCAATGACAAACATTTATTTTGTCAATAATGTAATCAATCCCTTACATAATTAGCATTGCAAAAATACATCGAAATTTTACGCATGTCTCGTGAAAGTAAAACGCGAGTAGAATCGAAGTTTGAGCACAGAAAATGTTTAAAGTAATTGTACACTTAATATTATAACAGAACATTGGAACTTAATCGAATTTATCTAATGAAACTTCTTTAAAATATCAAACTATCTTGATATTTTATTACCTAACACATTAAATATGCAATTCTGTTGGAATACGTTAGAAATATCACATAATGCAATGTGCTGTATATTTTGATGAAATGGCGATCATTGATTACAAATTATTTCTCAATCGTCTTTTAATCTAATTCAGAACACTATAATTATCACTCATATTGTTGTAATATTTAGAAACATTAAGCAATAAAATTGTTTTGTATTTAAACCATTAACGCGATCATAAATTATGAATGAAAACAAAATGCTCAGCAAAGTTTGCCTCCATTTACGGAACCAGAGTAAACAAAATTTCTAAATCTTTAAAGTACTAATGTCATCTTTGGCGTGGACCATAAATATACCATTCATGACGAATGCATTGAAAATAACATTTCCAAATGTATCACATATCTATCTATCTATGTACGTGATTTTTTCATTATCTATACGATAAGTTCAAATTTCCTATGCATCAGTGATTATGCAATACGATCGGTTCAAGGAACAAGTGAAAGTATTCGCAGATTTATGTTTGTTGCCGGCCTGATTGTGGTTCTAATGGGACACTGTATTATGCTCACGTGTAATGACACCAGAAACTCGAGATCTTTACCTACATTGTCTTCACGTCACATTGTTTACACAAGAAAATTGATGAAGATTTATAAGGAATTTCACTTTCAACTAAAACGTTTATAATAAAAACTTAAATAATTCTAAAAAAAAAATATTGTTATGTAGATTTTAACGGATTTTCTTATGATCATGGGCTTTGTCATAAACAGGAGATTTGTAACTTGTATGTTTCATATTATTTAATACTGTATATGTAATTTTGAATTAATAAATATAAAATATTGTGATTGCATTATATTTTTCGCGAAATGTAAAGCGAAAGGTGTACACGAGAACAAATTCCAATATAGTGGAATTGCGACGTAAAGTTAAGCTGGGATGCGTAATGAGATTTTCTCTTACATTATTCCCAGTCATCCTAAACATGATTCACAGAAACTTAAAATTTCAGTGCAAATTTATCTCAGGTTCATTTGGCTATGGAACTAATTTAGTAATATACAAAACAGTTTTCGAATATATATATTGAAACTAAATATAAATGTTAATAATTAATCCAATTTATTTATTATATTGTATATGGTATGTTGGTGTTTACTGATGCCCGCTGCGATTTACTTGCACTAGTTGCTCTACATACAGGCAGCATAATACCTGTTATCTTTACAATAATTACACGTTATGTCAGATACGTTTAGCAAGTGTACGGAAACAACGATATATTATTAAGCCAGTACATATTTAATTTTTCTTTCTTACGCAAATAGTATTTTAATATTTTTTTTATTTTACGAATATTTAAATTTTAAGTAAATAGAAAAAAATAGCTACTTAAAATTGGAGAATCAGTGTTTGTTAATAATTCGGACATTTGTAATTATTATTTAAATATTAAAGTTTGGTTTGTAACTAAAATAGTTTCGGCTAAAATATAGGTTGATACCGGATAACCGGAGTAAGTTTTTATATAGGTGCGAGTAGGAAGATGGCGAGCGGATGCTGCGCGGTACAGCCTCCGCGGGCGTAGTACGTCGAACAAAGCAGCGTCCCGCCCTACCCGGGACCCACTTCCTGCCTCCGTTACACCGTTTTCCGGTTAACTATCCCGCGGCACAGTTTCATGAATGGAACAAGCACTTAAATTTATTTAAAAAATACGTCGCATCACTAAGAATGATGTTTCACTACAAAATAATGTAAGGCACGTACGTTGATTGATGGGATGCAGTTGAGAATTGGAGCGTGTGAAGCGCGCTTGTCAGGTGTGGAGCGCGGCCGGCGGGCTACTGGCAGCCTCCGGGCGGAGACGGTCGCGGGGCTGCGCGGACCGCGCTTTTCATTAAAACCAGAGCTACGCCGCCGTAGCAACGTACGCCGCCCCGGACAACGCGATGGAACTTCGAGCCTCTGTGATTTATCTCCGAAGCGTTCAGCGTTCCTATGGGAAAATGTTTTCCACCTACTTTTTTTTTCTCTTTCAACTTTCAACAAAGGCGGTATATACAAATTTATTTGGTTAAATGAAAATATATCCAGTGAACAATTATAATAAACTAGTTGAGTCCCGCGCTGTTACCCGCGGTTATTGTTGTACTCGGGTGACGCCGCGAGACGAAGCTAGTCTAAAAAAGTAGCCTAAGTTACTCCTTAAATCATCAGCTACCTATCAGTCAAAATCGGTCCAGCCGTTCCAGAGATTAGACGGAACAAAGCGACAGACAAAACTTAAAAAAAATTATTTTGGTATAATGTGTATACGCACTGTGTATACTTACACATCAAGTAAAAAGTGGTTATTACATTATTACAAACAGACACGTCAATTTTATTTATTTATATAGATAACTGTCACGCTATTACAAATACATGCGAAACTGATGAAATTAAATGAGCGAAATAAACAAAATTGCACCAATGTTTCAATTCATACTCGCCTGAGATTGATAAATAAATAAGAAAGCTTTTATAAAATAATGCATAATGCTACATAAATTACAATCACCCAAGGGGAAAAGAAATTTAGGTAATATTTAGTTTCACGTTTATTGCCTACAAAGCTTAAAATGGGAACACCATGGACACACGATTGTCAGAGATCATCTCAAGCCGTGAGGTGAAAATATCAATTGTTTTAATTGTTTTACGTGTCCATCTAGCATTAAATGGTGGAACTCACGATCATGACAGAACCAACCCCATAAGCCCACCTTGCTTTGGGAATAACGTTCCTATCTTTAGAATCTTCTTCGCGGCAGAAATGGGTGGAACGTTAAAATATTTTTGTTTTTTTTGTAAAGAATTTCCGACGTCATGAAACAACTATATAATGATTTAGAAATTTGATCCTCGTGGCCTAAAAGTTATGACGTCCGGTGCATTCGTGATGCAACGGTGTTCGAATCCCGCAGGCGGGTAGCAATTTTCATAATGATATAGGTACATAGTTAACAATTGTTCCACATTGAAGGAATAATATCGTGTAATAAAAATCAAATTCGGAAAATTATAATTTCGTAATTACTGGTGGTAGGGCCTCTTGTGAGTCTGCACGGGTACGTTCCACTACCCTGGCTATTTCTGCCGTGAAGCAGTAATGCGTTTCGGTTTGAAGGGTGGGCCAGCCGTTGTAACTATACTTGAGACCTTAGGTGGGTGGCGCATTTACGTTGTAGATGTCTATGGGCTGTGACACCAGGTGGGCTGTGACCACTTAACACCAGGTGGGCTGTGAGCTCGTCCACCTATCTAAGCAATAAAAATAAAAAATCAACTTTGAAATCTGTAAGGATGGGAGACCAAATTTAAGTTGTGAAATACAGAATCCATAGACAAAACGTCAATGCCGCTATAAATCTTGACATTTAAGGTCGAAGTATGGAGAGTAGAGGCAAGGGCCCAGTGAGTTTCTCGCCGGATCTTCTCAGTGAGTCGCGTTTCCGATACGGTGGTAGATTCTGCGAAGCACTGCTCTTGCTAGGGCCAGTGTTATCAACACTCCGGATTAAGCCCCGTGAGCTCACCTACATGTTAGGACGAAGCTGAAATAGCCTCTAAAAGTTATCAGCATATATATCATAAAAAAGAGGCAATCAGCACCATCTCCGTGTATTAAAAGTGTTCACTCAAAGTAGCCAATTAAGGTGGCGCCATAGTAACAAGTAGAAAGATTTTAAAAACAGCGTCATAAACTATCGCACTTAACTTCAATCCAGCACACTTGTATGTGCACACTACTATGTGTACAGCTTCCTACACTAGCGCTATTTCGGAGTTTTTCAACAATAACTTGTGTTTTCAACAACAATAAAGTGTTTACAGGTGAACACTTTTCTTGTCCCCTATATGGGATGATGCTTCTTACCTCTACCCTCCATAGGTCGAAAGCACAAGTTTATTTTGTCAAGACTGTTTAACACGTCAAACTCCCAATCAACAATATTTACTATATTTTACTTGCACACAACCCAACTAAGTGCATTCCGGAACCCACAAACCCACAGGCGAAACTGCTTAGTGCCAAAAATATATCAAATAGTGGAAACTAATTACCTACGTGAATTTTACGTTACAGTATGTTGCGTCTCGCCACAAGTAATAATTACACAAATTCATTCATCGTAGACGTTCGTGAAAAGTAACCCAATACGTTGTGGCGTGCTTTAGAAAACAGCTTCATTTTGTTTAGGAGACTGACGAGAGAATATGTTTCTTTATTGCATGTTAAGTTCTAATTATGTTGTCAATTATGTTATATTTTTATTTACTGGTATTGAAACATCTTGTAATTAATTATGAATTAATTTGTATGGAATAAAGAAAGCTTTATTATTATATTATTATTTATTATGTATGTAAGTCTAATTGTTTGATACGTAATGTACGTGCTTCTGTTGTAATAAAAACCTTTTGATAGATTTCAACATAATACGAAGTTTCCTTAGATTCCTCTCAGTTGTGGCAGTGACATGGTTTATCTCAAAAACATGGTGTCGTAGAAAAATAAAACCAAATAACAAAAAATCTGAAA
Source organism: Bombyx mori (assembly GCF_030269925.1). Classification (NCBI taxonomy): domain Eukaryota; kingdom Metazoa; phylum Arthropoda; class Insecta; order Lepidoptera; family Bombycidae; genus Bombyx; species Bombyx mori. Next base: position 6,484,711 of record NC_085116.1, on the reverse strand, counting down.
TAAAAACAATCTTCAAAAGGAACTTAAAACTGCTGCTGCATTAAAATTGCTACTAACTTTAGTATCATTTAATTACACTATTCACTGGCATACATTTATTTTAAGCCTTTTAAAAATTTACGAAGATTTTCAGGGTTTGTTATTTTAATACGAAATTTGCCATATTTATAGCCATTAGATCAATTTAATATTAGGTGGAGGCATATGAAGTAATATTTCAGTTTTTTTAAGTGTTTAATACCTATTTAAATGTCATAAATTGATATAATTATGCATGTAGAAAGAAAAACCATTACTTATAATAGCAGTAACTTTATTACAATCCAATATAATATGTCAAATAGCACATAAATTCTCACTTTCTTTTATGCTATCCTTACATAAACGTTTATCAAACCTTTCTTTTGATTTTACTGTGATTTTTATTAATTTTACTATGCTTTTTATTTGTTGTCTTCATTGGATTGGAACTGTTAGGTTTGTTTTCATTTGCCTTTTTATTTTTATTTTCAGTCAGACCATTTACTTTTCTGTTTTTACCAAGTTTACTATTTTTCTTTTCATGTTGCTTTCCTTGACCATGTAGTGAGGGTTCTTGCTGCTTTCTTGAGTTTTGCAATTTTTCTGCACTGCCCATTTTACCCTGAACTCTACTATTTGAGTTGTTTAGGTTCTGTGACTGAGGTCCCTTCTTATTTTTATTTTTATTTTTCTTATTGACCGCAGCGTTTCCAGTGGAACTGAAAATAAGGTAACAAAGTTTTCTAGTTGTTTCTATGATTCAATGTTAACACAGTTCGTACTATTCTCTGATATAACATTGGTATACCAGACTTGTAATTTTATAATAAATAAATAAACACTGCTTTAAAAACAACACTTCCCTTAACATCAAGAAGTCGTCGTGACCTTAACGATAAAGTCGTCCGGTGCATTCGTGTTGAGCGATGCACCGGGGTTCGAATCCCAGCCCGGGTACCAATTTTTCTAATGAAATACGTACTCTACAAATATTCACGATTGACTTCCACGGTGAAGGAATAACATCGTGTAATAAAAATCAAACCCGCAAAATTAGAATTTGCGTAATTACTGGTGGTAGGACCTCTTGTGAGTCCGCGCGGGTAGGTACCACCGCCCTGCCTATTTCTGCCGTGAAGTAGTAATGCGTTTCGGTTTGTAGGGCGGGGCAGCCGTTGTAACTATACTGAGACCTCAGAACTGATATATCAAGGCTCGTCCACTCATCTAAGCAATAAAAAAAAAAAACATTAATTGAAAATTACCTTTTTGCATTTTCACCTTTCATTTTCTTTGTTTGTGGCTCAGCTATATTCGACTCTGGCTCCAAAGTTCTTTTCTGGGGGCCACTGACCTTGGAAGTTACATTATTAGAAATGGCATCTGTAGACTGATCTCCTTCGTTTGTGACAACTGTTTCTTCATCTGCACCTTCGGTTTCCTTATCATCATCATCTATAACTGCCTCAGGCTAAAAATAAATAAAAATAAAGTTCACTAAATATGTAAAATGGAACTATTTCTTGAACTACTACTGAGTCACCAATTATACTATACTGATAAGACTATTGTAAAATCTCATTTCTTTTAAATTGATTCTTTCTAGAAGAAATAATAGAAAGCTTTCCCTTCTTTTGAGACATCAATTTCTTATTGGCAAAGTCCCCAGTGTAAATTCATATTAGATGGACTGTAAGACCATTTAGAGTAAAAAACAAATTCAGGTTAATTTAGTAGGTCATTATTACGATGGTACTTCATAAAAAACTTACAATGACATTGGAGAATTTCTTTAATTTAGCGACAAAGAATCCATCCATATTATGTGTGTGAGGATAAAATCTTCTAGTCAATTTTAATGATGGATGGAACCTATGATGCCTGTATTTCATAAAACCTTCAGTTCCAAAATCAAGGCCTGTGGGAACCAATTTCACATTTCGTCTCTTCAATGCGTAATTTACAACCCATTCATTTTCTTCAGGTAAAATAGAACAAGTGGAGTACACAATATACCCGCCCGTACTTGATTTGGCATTACAACAATCAATTGCAGCTAACAATAGCTGCCTCTGCAAATTAAAACACCTTTGTATGTCCTTCTGGTCTTTCGTAGTCTTTACACTGGGATCTTTAGCAATTACCCCAGTACCAGTACATGGTGCGTCAAGCAATACCCTGTCAAACCCTTTAATAACTTCAGGGAATTGTCGACCATCATAATTGCATATAACAGCATTGACTACACCCAATCTGTGGAAATTTCCCACAACTGCTTTTGTTCTTTCTTTGTTTGCATCATTTGCAAATAAGGCACCAGTATTTTTCATTATAGCAGCTATATGTGACGCTTTCCCACCTGGAGCAGCACACATATCTAATATTCTCTCATTTTCTTGAGGGGCTAATGCCATTACTGGTAAAAAACTTGATGCACCTTGTAATATATAGTGACCAGCTAAATACTCAGGCGTTGCACCAATAGGTACTGTGGAACTATAAATAACAAGGCCAACCTTGCTCCATTTGCCAACTGGGTCCAAATTGACTCCTCGATTAATCAATGCCTGGGCTAAATCTCTTCTTCTAGTTTTGAGACTGTTAGTTCTTATCGTCACAGGTCTAGCAATCTCACTTGCTTCCAAAAACTCCACTAATTCTTGTACAGGAAATATTTGCATAAGAACTTCCATCAAAAACTCATTATAACTATAATAGGTACAAAGATCTTTAAGTAATAAGTCTGTGTATTCACATCTTGAACGCCCTTCCTCTTTTAATCTATTAAATTCTGTCAAAACAGAGACTACATCTTTGATCCTTTGTTGTACATCTTGAAGGCTGGTAGGATTCTGTAGCTCTTCTTCTGAAGGGAAAGCAAAAACATCTTGTTTTGATATATTCAATTGCATTTCCTCATCTGCCAATTTCTTTTCCTCCTTTTGTTTCTTCTTCAGCTTCACATTTGCTTTTTCAATAGGCAGCATATCCTCATCATCACCATCCTCATCAGATTCTTCTTCACTTGAATCAGAATTATATCCTGCATTGCCACTATTTACAGATCCTTCTTCTTCTGAACTTGGATCCGCCTCCTCTTCATCAGAATCTTTGAATAGATCATCAAGAGTTCCCACCTACAAGTGTTTAACAAATCAAATTATCTTCTGTGATAAACCATTACTTTATTTTATTGCGTGGACAAGCTCACAGCCCACCTGGTGTTAAGTGGTTACTGGAGCCCATTGACATCTACGACGTAAATGCGCCACCCACCTTGAGATATAAATTCTAAGGTCTCAAGTATAGTTACAACGGCTGCCCCATCCTTCAAACCGAAACACATTACTGCTTCACAACAGAAGTAGGCAGGGTGGTGGTACCTACCCGTGCGGACTCATGAAAGGTTCTACCACCAGTATTATTACAATGTATAGCACTCATTAACTATTTAGGAGAAAGTTGTAAGATTAGTTTTACCTTATACTTTTCACTGACAGTTTTTGTTTCTTCTTCATGCTCACTTTCAGCTTCAGAGTCCTGCTCCATCTCTGAACCCTCATCTTGATCACAAATGTCACTGTCTGAATCTTTTTGTTTTTTCTGTTGTTTAACCTTCTGTTTTGGTTTCAGCCATTCTTTGTTGTCATCAGAGTAACCTGGAATATTACATTAACCATTTTATATTGCTTCATTTGGGTGCATTAACTACACGAATTATAGTTGGAAGTCATCTTCAGACAGCTATGATAGAACACAATAGAATAATAAAGAACAAAGATAAAGAAAAGGAGTACTAAAGGAAAAATACTACAACTGGAGATAGAAGATGGGAAAATAACATAGGTTAGCTGGTACCCTTTGCATTACTCACAATAAGATCATAGAGGTTTAAAAAGCAAGCAACCAAACATTCAAAAACAGGAATTTGAGAAAACCAAGAACTTTTACTGATGGTAGGACCTCTTGTGAGTCCGCACAGGTAGGTACCACTACCCTGCCTATTTCTGCCATGAAGAAGAAATGCTTTGAAGGGTGGGGTGTAGCCTTTGTAACTATACTGAGACCTTAGAACTCATATCTCAAGGTGGGTGGTGGCATTTACGTTGTAGATGTCTATGGGCTTCGGTAACCAATTAACACCAGGTGGGCTATGAGCTCGTCCAGCCATCTATGCAATAAACAAAAACAAAAAAAGATGTATTTTTTTTTTTAATTGGTCAGCTTTACCTTTTACAACTGGTTTTTTAATGTCTTCGTCATTTGTCTCAATTTCTTTAGCTTCATTTTTCTTGCCTTGTTTTATAGCTTTTCTTTTTTCAACTATTTCAGCCTTTTTTTTGGCACGTTTTGCGGCCCTTTGCTTTTGCCTGTGAGTCAGTTTTTTCACCTGATCTTCAGTCTCTACTAAAATAGGAAAACAAAACTATTATGAAAATATAAAGGTTGACATGTGATAAATGAGTCGACTATTATCAAAGCCGGCATTGTGACTTTTGGACAATTATTGGTAAATCAGAAAAACGAATTATTGACTTTGTATTCCATTGGCAGTCAGAAAACTCTTCTGAACGACATCTTAGATAAATAACAGGTTAAGTATTAACCTTTATTTAATGCAGGTTTTGAACCGTATTCTTTGAAGGAGACGATTATATTCATGATTGAAAGTTTACTGGTGGCCCGAAGGCCTTTCCAGTTTCACCAGGACAGGTGGGCGAGCAAAGGCTCAGCCATTATATTCAAATCAATCTGTATTGACATATCAATAACATTTTTTTGTCCAAATGCACAGATTGCCACCTTTGATAATAGACGACTCAAATATACAACATGTGTGTGACAATGTGGACTATAAATGGTCAGTATTTATTGAATAAATAATCCACAATGCTAAAAGCAGTGCTAGGGTAAAAATTGGGGAACTGCCTAATCATTTAAACTAACTATAATTTTGAAATGTTCGTAGTTCGAGAACAAATTGTAGATTTGAATTTTTGGCAGAAAATAACGGGGTGGTGGATAATAATGTCAATTTCTTAGTTATTTTTAAAAATGTAATAAACTTGAAATTAAGATTGTGTTGATTTGTAACAAACGATTATGTGGAATACTCACATAGCTCCTTTCTAAATACTGGATCGGGCTGTTTTTTTGCTTTCCTTCCAGGACCTTTTTTCACTTTTTTCGTCTCATCAAATTTCGCTTTTCTACCCATTTTCGACAACTAATTTTCCACTTCAATTAATTATTAATAACTTGATTATGTACCTACTTGAAAAACACTGCAAAGTTCACACGTGCTGGTAGGTTATATTTTGATTGATACTTTGATACATTCAATTTATTATCTATGGGTTGGTGTCATTTTTACAGATTACCGTAAAATGGGGCGATTAGGGACAAATTCCAACTTTATGAGCAATTTTAAGGTAGTTGTTGATGTATATAATGCTATATCAGGATCAAAATGATTGAGTCTTGGGGGCATTTTTGTTGTCTAATTTAAAATTATGCAACTAGCATTCCAGTTTAAGCAAAAAATGCAAAAATAGGTGTAATCCCTATTTACCCGAAAATTGCGGTTAATTGGGACGAAATGAGAAATTTGCTAGGGTTGGCACTACTTTTATTTTTATATATAGTTTTAATTTATTTATTTATTTAATTGCACCAACAAAGTGATCATCAATAAAAAAAATTGAAAAACTGACAAAAGTACATGGCAGACATCACCTCAATTATTGGTGCAATCGACAGTGCTGATATTTCTATCTGGGTTAAGAGATTAGGTGTGTCGGTTATTCCATGGATTAATCAGATGAATACCCCCACTCTGAACAAATATTAAATATTTTATTAAGTATTACTTAGACATTTTTGTCCACCTTGAGATTTCATTAATCTTGTTACATGTCTCTGCAAAATCAACTTACTTATATTAAATTGCTTATCTATTTCAAATAAAGACTTATTCCCAATTTCGCTTCGAATAAACCAGATTTTTACCAACAAATATAAAAAATATTGTTATAACTACATAGACAACCCTACAAACCTGTACCTATTTATACTTAGGTAGTTTCCATTTCACGTATTCTCATCCCAATTGACCCCTTTTTCGTTGTTATTTGTACCTAAGACGTCCCCAATATCCCCAAAAACAACAGATTTTTACATGTATTTTTATTTAATCAAATACATTAAAACCAATAACAACTGAGACTTACTTTTAATATATATGCTGGTTCAAACACTAAATAACGTTTATAAATCATAGTCGTCTTCTATTATTATCAAATAAATAAAAGAGAGCAAAGTTTCTAGCACTAAAATAATTACCACCACAGGAAGTTAATTTGAAACGCGATTTTTTATAAGTTAGCAGCTATTATCATGCATATTCAGAGTTGTTTTGTGAACTTTCAACATTCTACTATTAAACTACAAAAAATGGAAGATTTTGAAACGAATATAAAACTTATATTGAGCGTCGAAAGATTTTCCCGGTTTTTTCCCGATTCGCCTCTCAATCCCTAATCGCCCCATTTTACCGGTACTTATCCATTCACAGTCACACGTTATATTTCTTTCTATGGTTTATAATTATCAATGCATATTAATATATGGGGCATTAAGCAATAGTTACCGGAACTCAAAATCCCAACCCGTATCATAGTTAAAATGCTACATGCAACAGAAAGTCAAAAACTCAATCATTATATATTGTAAATGGACTAAATAGTAAATCCTGGATGGTAAATCCTACAGAGGACATTGCTGCTCATTCTACGGTAAATGTTTTCTTTTACTTTGATTTCTTAATTTTATTTTCAGTCAGTTTTATTTAACATTTCAAACTACACAACTTTGATCGTTACATCAAAAATTGCCCTTTTGCCCATGGCGCCTATGCAATGAACAAAACAAAAATTATCTATTTGTTTTTTTGTGTAATATCGCATTGGTAGGACTTTTTGATGGGAACGCGAGGAGTAAAGCTGTGTGAACTGTTTTATTTTGATGTGAAACATCTATAGCCACACGTAAAACCGATTTCTGGCGTGGCGACACGTCGCCATGCGCAATCGACTGTGCGATTCTCTCCCACTCGATCCGGCGTTAAGCCATCTCTCTCAGATATCTATAGTGTATACTCCGTAGTGTATACAGTTTTGTTTACTACAGTACCCATAACCTGTGTTTTACTTGAAAACAAATTATTTTTTCGATAGATTTTATTTTATCATTATGACATATTTAGTTCCTATCACAATCTGTTCATTTCTGCATATTAATTTTACCAAATAATGTCGATGTTTCACGTCTGCCAGGCGTCCCGTGACTGCTCACTTTTTTTTTGTTAATTTTGTGTTTCTTCCTGTTTAAACGTATATTAAAAGTGGTTTATTAACTAATTAGAATCTATGAAAGTGCACAAAGTGAGAAAATGTAACAAACTCCCAGGACCTAACGTCTCGGGATCTCTCAAAAAATCTCAGTAAATGACCACTGTTTTACTTGTTTCATTTAATTTCATCCCAATTGATTAATTGGATAACTGAACTTCAGTTTATTTCGCTCCATGATAATATAATTTTTCATATAACACTATTTACAAAGCTTAGGCTGTATGGTGTGATAGTTTCGGTTTTCTAGTTGGAAAAATGGAACTAGGTACTACTACTATTGGATTGCCGAGACTTTTTGAAGTGAAACTTCCTTATCGGCGTTGGAAAAAAATTTACCGTCACATTTTTCGGTTACGCGTCACTTTTTTCCGTTACGCGCCATCTGTTTTGTATTCATGTCTATGATAATAAAATCCTTTTGTTTAAACTTTATCTAATTTAACTTTTTTGTATTCATGTCTATGATAATAAAATCCTTTTGTTTAAACTTTATCTAATTTAACTTTATTTAACCAATTTCTAGAAAGTTGCATGTAGATCATTTTTCGAAAAATAAGGCCATAAACAAGTTTCACTTCTTACGTGTGTACACTAGTACACGCACACATTTTTTATTTGTTTTAATGTGTCTATTTAGTTTTTTTAAGTTAGTAAGCCACCGTACAAATTAATTTGCGTAGCTTCTCGGGATCCTTCAAAAAGCCTACTGAAAAAATCTTAGTAAATAACCACCATTTTACTGAGATTATATATCAACCCATATCATTTCATTTAATTTCATGCCAATTGATTAGTGTTCCAAATCAATCAACTTCATTTCATTTCATTTAATATTATCATTTTTCATAAAATAAATGTTAAGATTAGGCTATATGGTTTGATACTTTTACCTTCCACTTGGAAAAGTAGACTACTACTAGGAAATTTGGCAGTGACAACTGATTATTATTGACGTGACGTCACAATTTAGCAAAACTGACTACACGCGTGAAATAAATTGCAAAGTATTAAATCAATCAGTGTGAGTGCAACTATTCCCTTGAAAATGACTAAATATAAATGTATAAACAGTAATAAATGCTTTAGTCACTATTAGAATTAATACAATGATTATCTCTCAAAGTTGTGCCGTAGGGCGATACATTTTTCGCAAGAAAAATGTAGTTTTCAGGTAACTAACGTTGAGAATTTGTTGTTTATTTTAATTTCTTATTATTTATGAATTTCCAAGAGTTTTCATCGATTACAATAATGCATAACTCTTTTATCTTAAATATTTTCTCAGGAAACTCTTGTCTTCCTATAGTTTTCAGGGTCATTACGTAAATAGACAAGGTAGTGCACTATGTCATTGCCAAGGCATTCAACAACAAAATCGTAGTTTTATAAACCTGCCAATAACAAACAAAACAAGAGTTTATACTGGAAGGCAACTTGTTGGGTGAGTAAAAAAAAATAACAATTAAACTGTTGATAAATTTTAGTCACTGTGATCTTAAGATGGGACACCCACTGTTGTTGTACTCCTAGGGTACTCCGCTGGTACATAGGGTCTTTACAAGTTGTCTCCACTTCACCCCGTCTTGCTCTTCAACATCTAAATATTTCCATAGGTAATTACTGGTGGTAGAGAATATTGTATTGCTAATTTTGCCACAAAGCAATCCTTCTCTCTAATTTAAAAGGTTAAACAACCATTAAAACCAAAAGTGGTATGATTGTGACTGTCTCAAAGTAGCTGTATTCATGTGTTGTTTAAGGTCTCTAGTAATTGCTTAATATTAATTGAAAGGATTTAGAGATGTACTCTTAGATAGACATATTATAATGTAGCTCAATATTTTTATATTCCTTATGATTATTGCTGTTGTCTTTTAGTGAGATCTATAAGGCTACTTGTTTATCCTTATAAATAATGTACAAAAAATTTGTACAATTTAAGTGCCGAACACGTTTTTATATTTAGTATGAACTAATCATAGCTGGATTAATAGCCTAACAGTAAATCATTATCTTTATTTTTGTTTATATCCATTACTGTATACCTTAAAATGGAATCTAGTTTCATATAAATCTATTTTCACAGCTACACAATGGAGCAAATGTTTGAAGTTGTATCAGATGTAGGAAGCTACAACAAATTCCTACCGTGGTGCAAAAAGTCTATAGTTTTGAAAGAAACACCAGGAAACCTGAAGGCGGACTTGATCATTGGCTTTCCTCCTATCAATGAAAGCTACACTTCAAATGTTACGCTAGTCAAACCACATTTGGTAAAAGCAGAGTGTTCTGATGGAAGACTCTTCCACCATATGTTGACCCTTTGGAGATTCAGTCCTGGTCTAAAAAGAGAACAGCAGTCGTGTGTTGTGGACTTCCAGATAACATTCGAATTTAGATCAGCTATACATTCACATTTATCTAATTTGTTTTTTGACCAAGTTGCTCGACAAATGGAAGGTGCTTTCATTAAAGAAGTCGGAAGGCGCAATGGGCCGGCAACAATGCAGCCTAGAAAGTTACTAATAAACAATCACACTTTGAAAACTTGACGCTTACTAATTGCAAACCAAAAAAATTAGTTCAATTCAGTGTACATAATTATTGAGTATTTATTGTGATTACTTTATGTAAAAATTTGTGAATATTATATTTTATCTATTAGTCTGTTAGAAATGTGAGGCAGAGCCATTGTGATTTAATGATAATAAAAAGATAAAATTTAAAGTGAAGTTTTATTTACATTTGTCCACATTGAGATATTGTTACTGGTATTTTAGGTTTATTATTTGGTCCTGTTGGTACATTTTCTATTTTCCTCATGACAAGTAATCCATCTATAACTCTACCAAATACTACATGCTTATTGTCTAAGAAATTACATTTTGCACATGTGATAAAGAACTGACAGCCATTCGTGTCTTTACCACTATTTGCCATGGACAATAACCCTGGAGAGTCATGTTTCAAACCAAAGTTTTCATCTGCAAAAGTGCTTCCACCATATATGCTCATAACGCCTGTACCGTCTCCCTAAAATGAATAGTAAATATTAATAAACTTCCATCATGTTCAGTTAGGCATCGTTTTATCATAAACAAAACTTAATACGTACATTTACGAAATCGCCACCCTGAATCATAAAATCTTTTATTACTCTGTGAAAAGTAGCTCCTTTGTAACCTAAGGGCACACCATCCCGCCTGTATTCACCGGTACAAAATTCTCTGAAGTTCTCACTAGTTTTTGGTACTACGTCGGCGAATAACTCGAATATCATACGACCTATTTCCTAAAATAAACATAAATATTTTATAAACATAAATTTTTGTGTGTTCTTTTAAATCTAATAAAAAACAATAAGTTCGGGGAGGTATTTACCGTTGTTCCTACAGTAATGTCGAAAAACACTACTGGATTGTTAGGATTCCTAAGTTGTGACTGTATTTGGTTCCAAGTAGGCATTTCAATGTGTTAATATTGAAATTTTTACTAAAACAACATTACATTTGTGTTAACAATTTAAAACTTCTATAAGTTTTAGTTTGTTTGATGTTTATTGTTACCCGGCTGTCAAATTTTGAGGTTATACTTTTGACATCCTTTCCTTGACATTAGGTAGCTTACAAGCCTATTTGTCCAGATCTAAAAACGGAATTTCTGGTGACTTCAAAGGACAAAACTTCACGTTTAGCGAATTTGTTACATTTTAAGATTATAGCAGTTTCTTCTATTTCGGCGAATCGTAGATAATAATAAAACTATCCTAACCGTTTAATTTCAATTATTTCTAACGCTTAGAATAACTACATAAAGTATTCGTGATCACAGACGACTATGGTATTATTCGTCAACAATTGTATATTGGGCGGGACTTTTTTTCGGGGAAGGACAAAGTCGTGTAAATTATTGTATTTCGTAAATTGTGCGTTTCTTCAGATTTGAACGCCATACCTATCTTATAAGTTTTAATGGAACCTTATTTATTATCTAACAAATACCTACGGTGATGTCTTTCTTAATTCACTTCCTTAAATTTTATCCCATGAGCAATTAATTTAATTCCATTATTCCCCTTACCTAACATACATTTAAATTTATATATATTATATTTATATTTATTTAAAGGTTACAGTTTTGTGACAAGAGTATTGAAATTTGTATGGTCTATCTCCTTTTGCCCGTCCAATGAACAAATTATAGATAATACAATAAAGAATGAATTTCAAACAATCAATCAAAGACTGGGCCAGGCCATAAATAAAATACAAAAAAATTCTAATCAAAGACTGGGAAGTGGGAACAGCAATTGAATTAAAGAGAGGTAAACTATTTTTTATAAATAAAACTCTTTTACGAGTTTTTATTAAATATGGAAAGTAATGACCTACCTATTGATTATTATCAAATACTAGATTGCGATAGAACAGCAAGCCTTGAAGAATTGAAGAAAAGTTATCAGCGACTCGCTTTGACATTACATCCCGATAAAAATAAAACTGATGATTCTGATAATAAGTTTCGCCTATTACAAAAAGCTTGGTCAGTTTTAAGAGAACCTAGCACCAGGAAACAGTATGATGCTACATTAAGTTGCCATGAAAATAGTGATCTATTGCTTTATGAAACAGTAAGACTGTCTGAAATGGTGTTTGACAGTGATGAAAATGTGTATTTATACGATTGTAGATGTGGTGGGGTGTATGTGCTTAATAAAAGTAATTTTGTGCAATCTAGTGTAATAATTGGATGTGATGAATGTTCATTTTCGATTCAAGTGAATAGATAAAAAAGTATACATATTATTGCAGTTTTATTTATTTATTGTTTTATGTTTGGCTGATATTAAGTTTTCATCGGAACGAATACTTACAAAGTGAATGCCAACAACCACCACAGTGTAACTTAAAACTTTGGGTCGGTTTCATTTCGTTTACTTTTTTATGTTAATTAATCTAGATTTCAAAAAAACTTAGTTACTTTATGTAATCATTTTAATTATGTCTGATTATGAAATATTTGAAATTTAAAGTATAAAGTTTAATTATATAAATATAGTATTATAATAAATAGAGTATAAATATTGCAAAGTTCCAAAATATACATCTATATAGTTATCAGTATAGTTTAAAATACAGACATACAATAATCTCCTTCTGATTCTAATATTTAGTCATTCATTTTTTCCAAGTCCAATTCCTAACCATTTATTATTATTATTATAATTTTCGGGCGGGGGCCGAACCTCCTACGAGGTCCCGTGCCTAGGGGGCGCACGGGGTATGTGGGACTTGACGATCTGCAAGGTGTTGGGAGCCGACCGCGGGCCCAAGGAATTTTAGGGCCCCACCCATTAAACGTCTCCCCTGCACTCTTACATCCGACGTCCGATCTCCGTCCTGGGTCAAACAAAACCAGGTAACCCAGTAGTAGGGGGGTTCCCGCGGTCAACACTACAACCAGACACGCGGCGCCACCCCGAGGACGCCCGACCGACGGGTCGTCGACTATCGCAACGACGTCGGTCTCCGCGGTACCGCGACCCTACCAGGTCGCCCGGGCAATGCCGCTGGTGTTCCGGGATACCCCGCTGGGCCAGAACCAGCCTGCCGGGTCGGAACACGATAACCGCCGACCGGGTTGCCCTTCCACAGTATGTTCGGCGACGACAGCGACGACGAAAATGCGGACGGCATCGCAGGCCGCAGGCACCGCGCCGATATGGAAGAAGAGCTCTCCCTCTCTCGTTCCGCCGCCTCCTTCTCCGTGATGGTGGTCTCGCAGACGTCGAGCATCGCCTGGCAGGACTCGTCGCTGCCGAGTATCGTAACCAGGACGTTTAGAAGCGACAAGTCCGGTCCTATTTTTGCAACGCGGCGCTGCTCCTTTCTTTCTTTTTTTTTTTTTTTTTTTTTTTTTTTTTTTTTTTTTTTTTTCTACCTAGACTGAGAGCCTTGAAAGGCTATTTCAGCGTAACCCTAACTTTTGTAGGTGAGCTCACGGGGCTCAAACCTGATGACGTTGCTAACACGAACCCTAGCAAGAGCCGTGCTTCGCAGAATCTACCACCGGATCGGAAACGCGACCCACTGAGAAGATCCGGCGAGAAACTCAGTGGGCTGTGTCTGGGAGTTGATTTACTCGTCGAGCCCTTCGTCGCAAGCGACGGGTTCGACGAGAACGGTGACCGGTGCTTGAAGTACCTAGAAGCACCGTTAGTGGATCGGGAGGATCCGAGATGACGTGTTTTGGGCGACGTCGACTACTTTCCATTCTGTCCGCAGGATCGGGAATGTAGTTACCCGCGGCCACGATGAGAGGGGTCTCGTGTCGTGCCGCTTTATCGAAGTGGCGCATCGACGCCGACTGGAGATACTTACTGATGGACTCTAAGTCCAGGTCGTCATGGAGGTCGACGTTCCTGACGAACCACGGGGCTCCGACGGCTATCCTGCAAAAACGGGATTGAATAATTTGGAAGGATTTTAAGTGAGTGCGGGCCGCGTGAGCGAACACTACACTTGCATAGGTCATGACGGGGCGTATGCAAGTTTTGTAGAGTGTCACCTTATTTCTAAGGGACATTTTACTTCGCCTACTTATCATCGGGTAGAGGCGCTGCTCCGCGAAAGCGAGACAGTACGCGAGCGTGTGCTCCGCCGTCTCCTCGTTGCAGCTATCGCAGTGGTGGCACTTCGTCGTCGGCTGCCTCCAGGCGACGAGGTCCCAGGGAGGCGTCTCGGTGAGAATGTATCATCCTACCCCATCTGTCTATTACTAGGACTTTGGTTTTGGCGGTAATCACGCTAGATCAACTGCTTTACTCTTTTTCTCCACTCTACATAGAAGATCAGCCAATCGATCTAATGGTGCAAAATGTACAACACATTTTCCTCCACATATCATTAGTTACGGATTCTTTTGTCACCAAGAGATTCCGCCTTCCCAGTCATCTAGGGCTCGTTTTAGATGTTCGTTAATCATGTAAGGTAGAATCACACCTGCATAGGATATAAGTGCTATGGATATAGATCCCACAGGACTTAATAGACATTTTTAGTAGAACCCTTTTTGTGTATTTTGTGTTTGTAGTGTATAGTGTATTGTACATTGATTATATTGTGTCAAATATTTTCACAAAAATGCAGATAACAACTGTTCTAAGTCAAAGTCTGTTTTATTTTCTATTGGCAAAAAAATAATTTGAATTATGCCATCAACATTCTACTATTATTTATTGATTCCCTGATCATTTATTTTATTGACAAACATGGTGAAACAGTACTGAAAAAACTATTTACTTCAAAATATAGATATCTATATTTGTCAACCATTGAAGTCATGATAGGTTTTTTTTTTTTTTTCCTGGCCGAGGGCCGAACCTCCTACGAGGTCCCCGCGCCTAGGGGGCGCGCGGGGCATGTGAGACTCAACGATCTGCAGGTGTTGAGAGCAGACCGCGGGCCCAAGGAATTTAGGGCCCACCCACTAAACGACTCCCCTGCACTCTTACACCCGGCGTCCGATCTCCGTCCGGGGTCAAAACCCGGTCAGAGTAGGGGGGTTCCCGCGGTCAACATTAAAACCAGACACGCGGCGCCACCCCGAGGACGCCCGACCGACGAGGTGTCTTAAGTCTTAATCCTAGTATGGTATGCCCATCAATAGAAATATAAAAATCGAAGTTTGTTTTGATAATATTTATTTTCTTGTTAGGCTAGTACATAAATACAATTCTTCTGGATAAAATAGCTCTATGGTTATATCTTAAAATGAACACTACACACTATTAAAATTTTGTACAATTCACAGTATCATCGTCTTTACAATAGTATTCCATAAAATAGTGAAAAAATAAATTAGGTATGTACTAGCGAATCTTTTATATTGAGTGATTGTATTTATTTTATATAATTTCTAGAAGATCTAAGCTATCACATTTGCAATTTATAATTTTGTTTTCTTTTTTACAATACTTTATTGGCAAGATAATAAGACAAAGTAAAATAGCTACATCCATTAACTCTTTGTAAAATCTATAGAGAGTGAAGAGATAGAGAGATATTATTTGCCAAAATCGAGAACATTATACGTATAATAAACACGCCATACTATAATAATAGGAAACTGGCCATTTTATAACAATATTACCACCTTATGCGATGTTCCTCCAACACAGCAGGGTAGCAATTACTTTTCACATAATTTCCACATGCACTCAATGAGATTACAATCTTTAATATATACCGAATGTGTTTCTACTAGGTACACTTTTAGAATTAAATATGCGTACACAAAATTATATACACAATGTGCGCACAACATTTGTACTTTAAAATAAGATCCACTTAATTAATGCGATTACAGTCCAATTAATAACGCAGTCATTTTAAATACACACTCTGCAAGCGTATGCGTTCCTGTTTTATTCGAATATGTTTATTTATCATCATTATCATCATCATTTATCAGCATAGTCTCACTTTGTTCACGCATCTGTCCATAAAATTTCGTTTTCTCTTCGTTTGCGTGGCGGCATCTAAAGGCGCAGGCAATGACAATTGGGTGTGACGTTGCTCATCTGCGTCGAGTATACCTTCGCAGCTACGACATCTCCGTGATGTTCTTTCGGCTTCGTTTAAATCTAAATTATCACTACTTTCAGCTAGTCTCTCGGGCAGACTGTGCAAAGATTTTTCTGGAGATACGCTCTTCGACGAGACGTTACTGCTGTTCAATTGTTCACAACTTTGCGTGGTGATTGGTGTGGCTTTATTCAGGGAATGGCGATTACGGCGTGGTCTAAAAAAAGAAAAACAACATTTTTAATATCCTCAGAGACAAAGTATGGGTCTTTAATGCACTAAGAGTACAGCTTAGCAGACCTTCTTTTTGATACTTATGAATATTTTTTCCTTAAAATAGCCAGCCGGCATACCTAGTGCTTATTGGATATAGGAGCTCATAGACAACAAGATGAATGACGTGAATGACGACGTCCACAATGTCAAGGACTATATTTATGTAGGAACGCTTCAAACCGGACTTCAATGTTTTTTTTTTATTGTCCTTGTAAGCAGACGAGCATACGGCCCACCTGATGATGAGTGGTTACCGTCGCCCATGGAATTCAAAAAGTCCAGGGGCAGATCCAGGCCGCTATCTACCGCTTAATAATCTCCATAAGCCTCGTTTGAAGAAGGACATGTCATAGCGCTCGAGAAACACCGTGGAGGGGATCATTCCATAGCCGGAAGGTACGTGCCAAAAGGACCTCTGGAAACGCACTGTCGATGAACGCAGTGGTTCCAGATAATATGGATGAACTCTGCTCCGATGGCGGGAGGTGCGATGATAAAAAGGAGATGAGGGGATCATCTCAAACAATTCCTCAAAGCACTCCCCTGCATGATTGCTTCGCGGCAGAAATGGACAGGCAGGGTCGTAGTAGCTTCCCATACTGGTTCTTGATACACCCTACCCATATATATAATATTCTGACGGAAACTAGACTATAGTCATATTTGACTCTCTGGCTATTCTGGCTGGTTATCAAGGTAGCGTTGTAAACAAATTATAGGTCGATAAATAGAAAAATGATTCGTTACCTAATAGGCGGCAGCGTGTGTATGGACGGCTCTAGTCAATCTGCTTTATCACTACCGCGGCTCTCGCAAGACGCCATTCGTTGATAGTTCGGCGGACCGCGACCTATCGTAGCGGTCCCGGGGGTTTGGACGTCCCCGCGACCTCTGAGCTGTCCCTCTAGGCGATTGGCGAGATTAGACTTTCCACGTAGGAAACTAAAATAATAATAAAAGAAAACTCAATTAAAACACGCCTTGTATTTGCTCTTTTTTTTTGTTGCTTAGATGGTTGGACGATCTCACAGCACTCCTGGTGTTAAGTGTTTACTGGAGCCCATTGACATCTACAACGTAAATGCCACCACTCACCTTGAGATATAAGTTCTAAGGTCTCAGTATAATTACAACGACTGCCCATCCTTCAAACCGAAACGCATTACTGCTTCACGGCAGAAATAGGCAGGGTGGTGGTACCTACCCGTGCGAACTCACAGGAGGTCCTACCACCAGTAAGTAAGTAAGTAAGTAAAATTCTGATAGTAGGTTACTGAGATATCACCGCATTTGTTTTCCTTCATTTTCTTTTGTCACGTAGAGATCTGTTTTAATTAACAATGAGCTATTCCTTTGACTGATTTTAATCTTATTAGGGTGGATTCGACCAAACTTAAATTTATACTCGAGTAACTATACGAGGAATAACCTATTCCATGATTTTAATCTCGAGTAAATCCATAGTCGTTTTTCCACGTATACTTGCGCTAGGAATAACAATACGCGAATAGCAGAGTGAATGGTGAACAAAAATAAAATCCGGCAAATAAATGTTGTTGTTCAACGGCATAGTGCAAGAGCATACAAATCGTCAACTCGATTTTGCCGTATTTTAGTGTGAAAAAGTAGCTGTTGTGAAAGATATCCAGCTGTCAAACGTATTATTTTTATTTGTTGTTTGTTTGAGGGAATTGTCAAGTTTCAAGTGTCAAGAAATCAGATGTTGGACTGACTGACGCCATTACTTTATTCTAGGAATAGCTCCGTTATTCCGTGCGCAACGGCGGTATAGTAACAATTCCCGAATAGGCCCACTATTCTTAGAATTGTAGATGGTAAAACGTAAAATTGATTTACTCTCGATTAACTGACGAGTTATTCTAAGAATAAGATTTACTCTTGTTTGGTCGAATCGACCCTTAGTGATATAAACAGAGTCAGATGTCCAGTGATGTCTTCATTTTTTATTGTAAGATTTAATATCTATTCTTTAAGGTATACTGTGCCTCCTTAGTCTAGTAAACTGCACAGCACCTGTGCCTCCTAGGTCTGACACCAATTTATTGACATGTGTCAAATGTTTTGGTATTTCTTATTGTAAGCGACTATTTCCTTTATTGTGGGAATATTTAGGTCCGTTTGTATGTCTGTCACCGCAATGCCTTCTTCTTACCTTTCAAGTTTTTCGACGCAAGCGTCTTGGTAGTCGTGAATCCACCGGACTCCGTTGAAATGGCACACGGCTCTCATATCTTCAGGCAACTCCTCAGCTTTAGGCCATTCGAAGTTGTCGATAATTGGCACAATGTTACACTGCGATTGTAACGCTGCTACAATTTCCTACAAGAGAACAAAAAAAGTTAATTTTCTGTCAAAAAAAGGAGTATGTAATAATTAGATTTGGTTTCGTAAACTTTATAACTTCACTACATAGTATAAAACAAAGTCGCTTTCTCTGTCCCTATGTATGCTTAAATCTTTAAAACTACGCAACGGATTTTGATGCGGTTTTTTTTAATAGTTAGAGTGATTGAAGAGAAAGGTTTGTATGTATAATAACATCCATTAAATAGTGGAGAAATCAATAATAAATTACAGTTTCCGAAACGGAACGAGGGTGGGTCGCTAGTTCGATTATATAAGAAACCAAAAAAAAAACAATATTAATAAATTTACTTCAGATTAAACTAATGTGGTTTTTAAGTACAATATGTTGCCAAACTAAAATGCACTTACCCGATGGACCCAGTCTTTTCTGTCATGATCACTCTTACACCTGTCCAAGGCGTTCGGTGTGAGAACAAGCAAGAAGTGTTTAGCTTGTCTGATACTCTGCAGCAAATTATTGTCAAATTTGCCTGCTTCTAGCCTCTCCACATCGATGAACACCGTGAAACCTCTCAACTGTAAGTGCACTTTGAGCAAGCTAGCCAGCTGCGATCCATTTGACCTTCTATAGCTGACGAAGACGTCCAAATTCTTCTCCATGTTCTCTTCGCCTTTACTGGGTAAACTGTTTTCGTAAGCTGTAACAAAATTTGACTAGAGTTAGATTTTTTTATATTAATACTAGCTGACCCGGCAGACTTCGTAGTGTATCAATCGACAAATAAAAGACCTAAACTTTTGTATAAAATAAACTTAAAACAAACAAAAGGAATCCGTCCGACGGGGGACACATCAAAGGGAAACTAAATTGTTATTTTTATTTAATTTCGAGCATTTTCATATTTATCTACCTTTTAAACCTCTGGACTTCCACAAATAATTCAAGAACAAAATTAGCCAAATCGGTCCAGCCGTTCTCGAGTTTTAGCGAGACTAACGAACAGCAATTAATTTTTATATATATAGATAGATTAAAGATTAATGAGTATGATATTGAGGGTAAGAATAATAAAATTTTAATTATATGTATGGGAAAGGGAATGAAATGTGCAAAATACTTCAAATATATATTCCCCAGTGATGATTGCATGCAGCAGAGATGCGAATGTTGCGATGGATGTGTGGAGTAACGAGAATGGATAGAATACGGAATGAATATGTTAGAAGAAGTCTGAAAGTGGCACCTGTGACAGAGAAGCTGAGAAGTGCGCGTTTGGGGTGATATGGACATGTGATGAGACGAAATGAAAATGAGGTTGGTAAGAGAATGTTAACTATGAATGTGGAAGGACATAGAGGAAGAGGTAGACCTAAGAAGAAATGGGTGGATTGCGTGAAAGACGATATGGGTAAGAGGGGAGTGAGCAAAGGAATGGTATATGATAGAAGAGTATGGAAGGAGACAACATGTTGCGCCCACCCCAGGTGACTGGGAGAAGGGCAGGATAATGATGATATATTTCCCAGTGTAGGTTGAATACACATATAGGAAATTGCAAAATTAACTTATTGTAATAATGATAGTGCCGTGTCTAACTTTTTATACGTTTTAAATAAAGTTTTTTTTTTATAGTGCACCGTAGATGCTATTTAGCAGTGACCAATGTTCATAAATTCCACAACTTGAATCATTAATCTATCAATATGAGATGTTCAAAGTCTCAATTCGATTGGACTAACGCCAGTTTCTACCCCAAACAGACACGACAGCAATTTCCAATCTGTACCGACCTACAATGCACCATCACATATAAAGTTATTGTAGTTAATATGAACGGAAGATATGAAATTAGCATCTTAGTAGCATGTATAGAGAAGGGGTGGTGTATGAGGCTTTGAATAATATTTTTACTGGTGATAGGACCTCTTGTGAGTCCGCACGGGTAGGTACCACCACCCTGCCTATTTCTACCGTGAAGCAGTAATGCGTTTCGGTTAAAAGGGTGGGGCAGCCGTTGTAACTATACTGAGACCTTAGAACTCATATATCAAGGTGGGTGGCGGCATTTACGATGTAGATATCTATGGGCTCCAGTAACCACTTAACACTAGGTGGGCTGTGAACTCGTCCAATCATCTAAAAAAACGGTAGACAAGGACTCAGCTGTGTCTCAAGCGTAGCTGTTATATGGCAACCAATCATGACAAAGCACTCTAAAGATATCATTGGAAAAATATAAATCCTTGTACCTTTGATGGCATTCAATATCCTTAGTCTGTGAATGCTGTTGCCAATGCGACATTCGCTTTCCAATTGCTCGTCGCTCAGGCCTCGAATAGATTCTTTATCTACGCCAGCGTTGAGCATAGAGTACGTGTATATAGTGTATTCCGGACCAATGCTTTGTAAAAACTCATTCAGACTCCCTGTGTCGCGAGACGTGTAATCGGCCATTTTCTTTAATTGTTGGAGTTCGCGGGTAAATCTGAAAAAACGTAAAATACGAATACATGAGTAACAACAGTTTTCGGTCACCACATCGGTAACGTGAAATAACGCGGTGCTAATGAGTAATATCAGACTCAAGTGGTCAGTTTTGAACTTTCGGCTGTGATCTTTTGGGCCACGAGAATACCGACTTGTAACCAGGCCCGTCAAATAAACACCAACTAACCTTTTTCTTTTGATCCCATTTTGTAAGCCTATGTCTTCTTTTAAATTCTCTTCCGTGATTTGCAACAGTAAATCACCGTCGACTCTGCTTTCGTAAAAGTTTGTAGCGTATTCCGAAAACCCTATTTGTTTGACCCATTCTCTTACGTCTTCGATTGACCAGAGGGGAACCTGCTGTGATAACTTGTGTGGAACTTCCTCCCCGATAAGTCGAAGAGCCTGCGCGGCGTATTTAGAGGCCACCGCGTTTGGGCAACTGGCAACTTTCTTGAGCGATTCTATGGCACCTATTTCTCTAAAGATCTCCGTGTTCCCCTGTTGCTTCTTGATCCCGGCTTCCATGCAGAAGTGGAACGCCGCCAGATTCCTAGCTTCTTCCCTCTTCGAACTCAACACTGGAACTAATCTTTTCAGCCAATTTTTGCTTTGACCGTGCGCGTGAGCGAGATTCGATCTCGCGAATTCGGAAGGATTGTGTGACGTAACGAACGGTTCGACCAAATCTAATGTCCCAGATTTCAATACTGCGGCTTCGATTTCTTTGTTAGCGACTAGGACCGCTATAGCTAAGCACGCGTAATATTTAATGTTGTCGTCGTTATGAAAAGCCAAAGGAAACAGCCACATCGGTACTTTTCTCTTGATCATAGCTTCTTGGTTTTCCGCGCCACCGTATAGAGATAAGTTCGCTAGAGCCGTCGCGCAGTGTCTCAAAGTTTCCACGTCGTTTTTTCTGCATTCGAACAGCACCGCATCCAGACCTCCTAATTTGATGACGTCATCGCAGGTGCTCTCGCTGTGCTTGAACAGGTGCTCCAAAATGCCTGTACCAACTCGAGAGTGGTCCACGGAATTCGCATTCTTCGTACAAACACATGCGACGTTTACGACCTTTTCGAGACCATTCTCTACGACGTGCGCCCTGTTTTCTGTCGTGAGACATTGCTCAAGTAATTTGGCAGATGAGAACTGCAGTTCCGGATTGTTAGACTCCAAACAATTCGCCATCAGAATGTCTAAGCCACCCGAAGTCCGCAATGTATTGCAAAGTGAATAGCCAAGTTCGTGTCCATATGTAGGTACCGCCCAAGCTCTCCTCAACATTTCATTCAGTTTACTGAAATGTATAGATGCATTTTTCATATCCATTTGTTTGTTTTTTATGGATGTAATGAAAGCGTTCATTCGCGATGAATATTTCTGTATGGCCATATCTACATCCTTTTGATTTGAATTGGCGTTTAGATTGTTTAAATCCTCGAAAGTTAAATTTGTGAGATCTTCGTCGCCGGGTTTGATGGTCCCATTTAGTAATTGACTCATCTGAAAGAAAAATAGCGAACCGATGTAATGATGTGCATTAATTTACACTTACGACCAAAAAAAATTGTGACACGTTTTGCAATATTTTAAATATATCACAACTGTACTTTTTACTGGTGGTAGGACCTCTTGTGAGTGCGCGCGGGTACCACCACCCTGCTTATTTCTACCGTGAAGCAGCAATGCGTTTAGGTTTGAAGGGTGGGGCAGCCATTGTAACTATACTGAGATCTTAGAACTTATATCTCAAGGTGGGTGGCGCATTTACGTTGTACATGTCTATGGGCTCCAGTAACCACTTAACATCAGGTGGGCTGTGAGCTCGTCCACCCATCGAAGCAAAAAAAAAAGAAACTGTTTTTAGTTTATGTCTAATTGTATTAAATACCTGTGAGGAGAGAAGCGTTGATTTGGTTGTGAGGTTCTTGCTCGAGATTGTCATATTCGATTGTGCCATAGTGGAGTGTTCCTTGTGAGAGAACATCCCACTGGATGTGACAGTTTGTCGTGCTTGCGCTGAAGCCATAGCTTTTTTCTCGGCACTGAAAGCTTCGGTTTGCAGTCTCGAACTCGAAGCGGACATATTATTAGCTTCTTGCGCACTCATTTCACCCGCTTTTAAGGAACGCTGCTCCTAGAACCAACGAAACAAGGTAAGGTCAGTTCTATTAGCACAGCCCGTTTACATTTTAAACGATATATTTTGGAGTTTTATTCTATAAATGACGTAATTTCTAACTGAAATACACTAAATTTTACACGATCACACTTGCGTATATATGTATATTGGTGATGTATTAAAACGAAGGTTGGTCGATTGTGAAAATAATACGCGCAGTCCCGAAATGTGACCTCGTTATCACTGTATCACAAACTTTTTAGCGAAAATACCGCACCGTTTAACGTAATGATTCACAAAACAAATATTTGATAGTTACTGCAATGAAAATACGTAATTTCGGTCTTGCACGTCGTTTCGTCGACATGGTCGCTCGTGTGCGGATCGGTCTCGATTGTCCAGGAATAAAGTTCAGTTTCATATTGGACAACAATCCACGTCACGACCGGGATCATACGTCCCTATCGCACTTATTGGATTTAGTCCAATAGAGCGAAACTGGTCGGCTTTCTACGATTATTTTAAAGTTTGTGTACGAACGTCACGTGTTTTGAAGGCCGCCGCCGAAATTTTCCTAAGAAATAAACGCTCACCGAAGGATTTTGCGGATACGGAGGAAAGCGCGACAGGACTCCACGATGGACGGGCCATGGAGCTGATCCCCCTCCCGCTGACATTCCGAGTCTATATTTAAAACCAAATGCTCGTGTACTCGTGCGCGCACGCGCAATAATTAACTTCCGCGTGTGCTAGCGCGCACGACGGACAAACACTGACTGAGAGGACCGTGGTTCAGTTAGTGTGACGATAAGCGCCGCTAGATAAATGAGCTCACCGCCCCAGGCGATCCTCCACACCGCAGAATCCTTCCAGTCCAAATGATAAGGCGCGATGTCATGGTGCACTTTCTGTACGGCCGCACGATCGCGTGTTTTCACGAGCCATATGCGGCCTTGGATGTTCTCATGGCAAGAAATTCTACAACACTGCGCGATTCGTGGATGTAGACGCGGCGCCCTATTATATCGATCGGTCGCATTTTGTACGAGGTCACGTCCTTCGACACGCCTTTCCGACTAAACTAAATTTCTACCAAAAAATCCAATTATTGTGTTTGAAGTAGCGGCTATTGTACTTACTTGAAGGTACGCGGCGTTTTGTTCGGCAGTAAGTCCTTCGGCCTGTAGCAGTCGATGTGATGCTCCAGCCGCACTTCTTTCAGCATACTGCAGTTCGCCGTGCTGTAGACGACGCATCCTTGCACTGTTCGCGGCTGATCTTGATGCACTGTAACCGTCAGCTACAACCCGGGTCGAACTAGCTGACGTGACCCGTGCCGCACTGTACTTCAATTCATTTGCAGCACTTGATCCAACGGCTACTGTGTTTCCAGAAAGCAAAGATGGTTTTTCACTCATAGGAGGTGGCGTATCGGATTCGGGAAAAGTCACCAGTGGTCCGTCCCCTTGGAGTTCGCTCATATCACTCATATTACCCAAATCGCTTATTTCACCAAGATCTCGTATATCAGGAAGGTGGCGTTCGCCCATATCATCTTGATCTACTATGTTTTCCATGGAGCTTCGCAATCTGAAAATACGAACGATTTACAAATAGTAACGCTTCGAGTTAGCGTTTGCAATACGATTTTGAGTATGTTGTATTGAAAAAAGTTGCGATGTTAAGATTAACAAGGAAACGTAGTGTTTCTATTGTTTGTCGGCGTGATACTGCAAACACGTCCGAGAAATAGCGGGTAAGAATTGGCTGAAAGCCAAGGTTGCTCAGGTGAGCTCGTATGTGTCTGTTCGTGGCTAATAGCAAACACATCTTTGAATGTTGTTAAAAACCGTCTGCGTTATCTTAAAACGCATTGCCCAAAAAAAAAAAGAAAACAAAGCTAGGTTAAGAATAAGGTAATGCACATGTTATGTTATTTTGTGAAGAATTGGAAATAGCTGTCACGGTTT
Source organism: Bombyx mori (assembly GCF_030269925.1). Classification (NCBI taxonomy): domain Eukaryota; kingdom Metazoa; phylum Arthropoda; class Insecta; order Lepidoptera; family Bombycidae; genus Bombyx; species Bombyx mori. The sequence continues at coordinate 6,459,503 of NC_085116.1, read as the reverse complement.
TAAGTACTTAGCGTTATCACTGACCTTTGCCCAAAGTTTTTAGCTGCTGTACTGCTTAGATTCTTCATTTCGGAAATCGAACTTTTTAGTTCAGTCAGATCAGATTTCATCGAGCTGGCTTTCATTTCCGAAGTTGCCATGTGCTGCAGTCTTTGGGAAGAACTTTGCATACGCTGACTGGAGGCCGCGCTACTCGACGTAGTACTGGAGACCATCTAATAAAATAAAAATGTAGTAGTTAGAAATCGGATATGTAAAAAAGGATATACGAGTAATCTCGGTAATGACCTTTCGTTTTAAGCTTTAAAATATATCTTCGGTATTCTTGAAATAATTATGAATGACCGTAAACGTGTGCTGTCCGTTCGCTTGTATTATCTAGACTAGACATTATTTTGGAAGCGTTCAGTGCCAATGTTAGTGAAACTTGTAAGTACGTGCGTGACGCGTTTTGGCGCACACTGGCAAAGAAAATAAAACCAGAGCTAAATTAAATAGTCGTAGATACACAGATTGAAACGGTTTAAAATCAAATGTACAGAAATGCTCTCGCAAACTGATTAGTGAGTGGCAAGAATTTGTTTTGCGCTTTCAAATAAATAAATTTATGTTTGATATTATCATCGTTCGCTTGTGTTACTATGAGTACGTATAAGACAAGTTATTTAAATTCAATTTTATTTGATTTGGCTTGGGTGTCGTGATTGAAGAGCGAATGATTCAGTGCGCGTGGGCGGGCGGGATGCAACAAATAACAACCTTGAACCTCGCGGCTTAGTATCAACAGATTTTCGGTTTATAAATCGAGCATATTTTTTTTACATCGTTTGTAACTAATATTAAGATATATTTTTTGTTTTTTGTCTATGCATTTTAATGCATGAGAACCTTTTTTGTTTCCTTAAAGTTTTCATTTAACACTAGGCATGGCATTTGTTTTATTAGGTGTTCATGGGAAAAGCACTTATGTTAGTGACTGAAATGAGGCCCTTAGGGTGCATATTTAGATGCACGTCCTACGTTACGCCACGTCGCATGAAACTGGCCGCTCTGTTTGTTGGCCAGCCGCCAGTGAGACACGTTCATGACGGCTTGTGTTCTTTCACAACTCCGAAACTTTTATTAGTCGGGTTTTTTTCATGTTTATTTTCTCTCGGTAACATTGTTTTTGACGTGGTACATATAATTTAGTATTGATAACGACACGCGGGAATACGTGATCAGCGTTTTACACTAATGCTAATAAAAAACGAAATAATATTTCATTTTGCAAAGGGTTGGATTACTACTGTTGCAATATATTGATCGTTCGAACTAGTAAGTCGCAATGTAAATCAGACTAGGGACTTTTCAAAAACTACATTTTAAAAAGGTGCATGGCAACATTGTATTCATAAAATTTAGCCTAAAGTGCCCTAACTTACATCCCAACTGACGATTCAGAGGCGTGGCCTTTATTTCCAATCATATTATCATATATATTTTTTTCAAGTAACTCGTATTGGGCGGTTTCAAAATAAACATGCCAATTTATGAACCGAGGTCGTGATGCTGAAATAACCCACGGTCTATATTTAAACGTGAATTTTCGGACGATTAATTCGAATATCACTAAACTTCATTTATTTAAAATGAGCATTGGTACGCGGTAATACTTTAGTGATTAGACCGAATGATTTTATTGTAGTTGGCAATATTCCGCATCGTAATCTGGGACTATTTAGAACGAAATAATTCAGGCAGGAAGATAGGGCTATGCTATCCTGTTTTCCTAGAGCTCTAAAGGTTATTATTATTCTGTCCTACCTACTAATCTACCCTATTATCGGTTCGTTGTAAAATTTTTTTTTTTTTAAATTTAAATTTCCCTAATTTTCTCTCAATTGTTTGTGTTTGTGTTGTGATCCACCAGGAAGTAAACACAGCGGTTTGAAGATAGCCGTTATGCCATGCCTGTATCTATACTATAATAATATTATAAAGAGGAAAGATTTGTTTGTTTGTTTGTTTCGAATAGGCTCCGAAACTACTGGACCGATTTGAAAAATTCTTTTTCCATTAGAAGCCGACATTGTCCCTGATGAACATAGGCTACTTTTTTTATTTTTATTTTTTGGTTTCGTGTGTGTTTTAATGTTTCCGAAGCGAAGCGAGGGCGGGTCGCTAGTATACTAATACAATTATAACTTCCACATCATATCTAGAGGTGTGCGGTATCTCGATGACCTCTAATCGTATTATTATATTACATGGACAGCCTAGTTTCTTTGCGCATTGTTGACCGCGATTTTCCACATATTATGTTCTGTTAAAAACATATAACACCGGAACCCATAGACATAAACCACGTTAAAGCTGCCACCCACCTTGAGACATGAGTTCTAAGTCTCTGTTTTTACAGAACAACGGCTGCCCTACCCTTCAAACCGAAATGCATTACTGCTCACGGCAGAAATATGCGCGAGGGCTCACAAGACCCACTACCACCAGTCATTACGCAAATAAAATATATTATATCAATAATTTTATATGCATATGTCACGCGGGGGATAAACCGTTAGGCATCCAGATGCTCTCGCGTCCTCTCACGAATGTTAGGGTATCCGGTCGGAAAACACCGGAAGGTTTTTTAGCGGGTACATACCCACAGATTACCTGTTATAGCCCCCCGGGGTTTAGAGATGTCATTATTGTGGGTTCGTTTCCCACATCGGGCAAACATTCCTGGGATGAACAGGATTGTTTGCTCTTTGCTTGGTGGTTATTTTCTATATATACCTATATTAAAACGTATACTATAAGTATGTTTGTCAGTCTCTGGTACCTATAGCACAGGAATCCTAAATTGAGGCCGGATGACCATGCGTGATATGTTCCATGTTATTATTATTATTGTTTTTCTACCCGACTCAAAAAATTATCAAGTCAAGCTCTGGGTCTGGAAGTAGTAATGCAAACACTCTCACATAAGAATGCTACATCGTATCTCTAGATGCATCATAATACATGGTATTTTACAAGCACTTAAAACGCAGCGCATACTCTAAATATGGTTTATAGAATTTTATAAGTAAAAAGAGACTTTATTTCATTGATAAACTACTTTAAAATGCTATTTTCCGTTTCAGAAAGATATCTGAATTTGAATCTAACATCGAATTGAGGTACAGGTTTTATAGAGTTAGAATTATCTTCATGCGGGGACTGATTGTAATTGAATTTTTTCAATGTCAACAACTAACTTTTAATGCTAATGTTTTTTTGTTATGTTTTTTTTTTCATTTTCTGTTATGGTAATTTCGATTCAATTGACTGGCTTGACTGAGCAAACGAGCTCCCAGCGCCACCCGTAGTTGCTCCTAAACATTCAGTTTAATTGGACGCAAACAAGCCTGCCTTGAAATTAAAATTCGATACGGTAACTCTAGAGCTATAGACAAAAATGTAAGGTCAAGTTTTCTATGATAATGCGTATTTTTTTCAATACGTAATGTAGCAACAGTTGTACATTTATTGACTTAGATGGGCATATTAGGTAAGGTAAGGTTTATTCCACATTGTTTAGCGGAAGTATAGACATATTAGAGCGATGGTTCTCGTCTAAGTTCTAGACATATTAGAGAGACTATATCTAAGTATAGACATATTAGAGCGATGGTTCTCGTCTAAGTTAGTTAAATTATCATTGAGTTCAAAGTAACAGGTATATAGTAGCCCTGTTAATTGGAACGTGCATTTTCGCGGCAAAAATGTGCACACTGGGCAATAATAGGCAGCGTCTTGGTTCTGCCCCTGGCATTGTTGAACATGGGCGACGGTAGCCACTCACCATCAGGTGGGCCAATAAAAAAAATTGCATTGTTTTAAATTTTCAGGGCTGTCTTCATTATGCATACTATTACTTAACAGGTTCTTACAACGATTTTCAGTAAATTTACCTCTACTGAATCAACCTGTGATCATGGCATTTCATTTCGCATGAAATGTGAAAAGCCGTAGGAACCCGTTAAAGAATATCTTTTATATTCGGATTCACGATTCCGTAGTTATATACATATTATTATATTCTATAGTTTTTTACTGGTGGTAGGACCTCTTGTGAGTCCGCGCGGGTGGGTACCACCACCCTGCCTATTTCTGCCGTGAAGCAGTAATGCGTATCGGTTTGAAGGGTGGGACAGCCGTTGTAACTATACTTGAGATCTTAGAACTGATATCTCAAGGTGGGTGGCGCATTTACGTTGTAGATGTCCACCCATCTAAGCAATAAAAAAAAGTCTCGATAGCGAGTTGATCATAATTTATGTTAATTTGTAGGTTTTGTTTTGTCGTAAGATGTTGTTTCCGTTTTGTGTTGTAGAATGATTTGTAATTTGCCTCAGACCCATCACCTCTAGGAAATTCATTTCCAGTTATAAATATCTCTTGTAAATATATACATATATTCGTATGTCGGAATACCGACTATTGCGCAGTTTGATTATAGGTAAGTATTAAGTATAAACATGTACGGACATGTATAACATTTATAAACAACAATTTAAAATTATTTTACTGTGAATTTAGCATTGATTTTTGTAAAAAAATTTAAGTTAAAGTTTATATAAGGTACTTTTTCAAAAATCATTTAGCGATTTCTGTAAAATAAGTAAAAATTAACTCAGCACTAAAAGCGTTAAGTACATACGCTTTTATTTGTTTGGTTGTATGTATGCAATGGAATCTTTGAACGTCATTTTTAACAGACTTCGAGGCGTCTGATCATCTAAAAAAATTGTACACGCATCAAGTACCGATGACAACACAATAATTTTTATAGCTTCGCTCTAATATCGTGACCAGTATCAATGGAAAAAAAAGATGGAATTAACTATTACTTCTGTTTGCTATTTATGCGTGTCTTTTTGTTTGTTTTCAAACTGCATATTTTTGTTATACCCTTGTTTGGAATCTGATACGTGCGTAGGTTGTAGTACTCAGACTTGGCCATTTAGAATTTCGTTATTTTTCTTTTTCAATTTGCCTTATAGTTTGCCTCAGCTTTGATTATTAGATTTGATTTGATTTAGTAGTTATGTACGACAAAGTTCTATTATCATGCAAGTCCTTTACGAATTATGGTATTAGTTAATGTATTGTAGGTTTTTTTTATTGCGTAGATGGGTGGACGAGCTCACGGCCCACCTGGTGTTAAGTGGTCACCGAAGCCCATAGACATCTACAACGTAAACGCCGCCACCTCCTTGAGATTTGAGTTGTAAGGTCTTACTTTTAATAGTTACAACGGCTGCCCTGAGGTCTCACAGTTTTAACAGTACAACGGCTGCCCCGCCCTTCAAACCGAAACGCATTACTGCTTCACGGAAGAAATAGGCAGAGTGGTGATACCTACACGTGCACTCACTTGCTTGCTTGAAATTAACTGTTAGTTCGGTTTGCTATTTAAACTGCATAATTATGTTTATTATTTATAATATACTCTTGTCTAGAAGTCGCTACGTCCGTAGGCTGTGATACCCGGAATTGGGCACTTAGAATGTAGTAATTATTATTTTTAAATTTGCGAATTTGATTTAGTTATGTTAACGACGAAGTTCGATGTAACATTTAAGTCATTTATGAATTATGTTACTCTTCAATGTACTGTAGGAATAAAAAAAAAATGTGTGCGTGTACTAGTGTACACACGTAAGAAGTGAAACTTCTTTATGGCCTTATTTTTCGAAAAATGATCTACATGCAACTTTCTAGAAATTGGTTAAATAAAGTTAAATTAGATAAAGTTTAAACAAAAGGATTTTATTATCATAGACATGAATACAAAAAAGTTAAATTAGATAAAGTTTAAACAAAAGGATTTTATTATCATAGACATGAATACAAAAAAGATGGCGCGTAACGGAAAAATGTGACGCGTAACCGAAAAATGTGACGGTAAATTTTTTTCCAACGCCGATAAGGAAGTTTCACTTCAAAAATGTTACTTAGGTTTACTATTCAAGTGTTTTTTTTTCTTCAGTTTTCGTAAACTACATTTATTAATTTACTAGCTGACCCGACAGACTTCGTAGTGCCTCAATCGATAAATAACAGACCTAAACTTTCATATAAAATAAACTTAAAACAAACAAAAGGAATCCGTCCGACGGGGGACACACCAAAGGAAAAACAAAATTGTTATTTTTATTTAATTCCGGGTATTCTCATATTTATTTACCTTTTAAACCTTCTCTGAACTTCCACAAATAATTCAAGATCAAAATTAGCCAAATCGGTCCAGCCGTTCTCGAATTTTAGCGAGACTAACGAACAGCAATTTATTTTTATATATAAAGATTTATTTTCTCTGTTCACTTCGTGATGCAATCAATGGGTGACGATGGGTGTATTTTATTTACCTGTTGCGTCGAACTAGTGACTTGTGTATTTAAGGACTGGTTTTGTCTGGAGACCAGACCGCCCTTCTTTAGATTCTCCATGACCGATGCCAAGTCTTTGGCGCTTCCGTTGTGTTTCAGACTGTTGCTTCCATCGAGCGTAAGCTCAGGTATCTGAAACAAAAATAGAAAGTACATTAATATTAATTGTACTGTATACAAAAGATTATTTTTAACAGTAAGGCAGTGTCTTGGTGGTGCTGCTTTTAGCATTTCAGATGTCCCTCACGGTGCCCTAACTTACTCGTGCCTAAAGAAGTAATCAAAATATTAATAGTACACTTGGTTACTGGTGGTAGGACCTCTTGTGAGTCCGCACGGGGAGGTACCACCGCCCCGCCTATTTCTGCCGTGAAGCAGTGATGCGTTTCGGTTTGAAGGGCGGGGCAGCCGTTGTAACTATACTGAGATCTTAGGACTTATATCTCAAGGTGGGTGGCGCATTTACGTTGTAGATGTCTATGGGCTCCAGTAACCACTTAACACCAGGTGGGCTGTGAGCTCGTCTACCCATGTAAGCAATAAAAAAAAGCTTTAAAATCGTACAATTAATAATGTCGTTGTAAGAATATAAATAAACATAACAAAGTTCTCCTCCGGCTTGTCTGATTCTTAGATTCAATAGACGTATTAATGGGTTATTGCCCTTTTAGTCGAGATACCAAGAATTCTGTAATCAAAGCATATTGCGAATATAGAACAAGGACAATAGGTCGCAGTCATTGATTCATTTCATTAAGGTCATAGGAACCTACGCTACGTATGCAGAACTCAATCTGTACCAACATAATTGAGATGCATATTAATTTGTCAATGTGCTCGCGAAAAATAGGTAATGCATAAATCGTCTTCTCGCATTAAAACTGTATAATCTCAAAACTTACTAATTTTGCAGGAGAGTGTTTTAAACGTTTAGCATATTGTGATATTTTTAATACTAGATGATGACCGAGATTTGCTGGGTTTTTTTTTTTTGATAACGCCGTCTTGTTGTGTCTTTAAAGCGGTTAGTTGCTCTCAATTAAGAAAAATAGTATTATTATTCGCCAATAGATGTCGGGAAGAGTCATAAAGTTTATTATCGATAAAGTTGATTATTGAAAACACGAATAAAACAACATTTTCTGAAAATAAATCGTAGCTAGATCAGTTTATCGCCCCCGAAATCCCCTGTATACTAAATTTTATGAAAATTGTACATACAAGAATTGCTCGTTTAAATGTATAAGATAAGATTAATCATCTTTGCAACATTTATTTTTTTTATTTTTTACCAGTTACATTATCTGTCTTTTAAAGTAAGATAAAATTATGTATTAATTTTGTTAAGTAATAGTAGTCAAAATAAGGATAAACACAAAAAAAACTAAACTAAATTACGCTCTTTTGTCAGTATTAATGAGAAAAATACTGGTGATACTAAATGATTCCGCCTATTAAGTCAATTTCGAATATTTTTTGGAAATTGTACACTTTTAAGAAAAACGAAATATTTGTTCATGTTCTCGGGAGAGAAAGAAACTAGACGAGAAATAGAGATTTTAATCAAGAATATGAGTCATGCGTGAGTCCGGTAACAGAGTCGAAGTATCCCATGAACATTCAGTTCGCGTGCTAGAGTGTCGAATGCGAAGACGCGCTTCGTGCATATTGATAGGCCCGCCTACAGAACATCCGTACTGTGTCGTGACTGTTCAGTTACGCCAACGAATCCACTCGCAATGTCAACCGATAATAGGATTTAATCGCACAGTACAACGGTTTCAAGTAAAACCCAAAATTGTGCAAGTCCCGTAAACGAACGTTATTAGACGCTCAGCATTACGTAATTCAAATATTATAAAAGCCACGTCATCGTTCGTATTTTATAAATCGTGCTAATTTATTCGCTGCGTGATCTTGAGATTTAATAATGATAGTTAATATCTTGATTGACCGCATGACATCGGAATGATTAAACTTTTAATAGTGAGAAGAAACGGGGCAGGATTCGCATCAGATGACGTGAATCGACGCGAACACGGTGATGTCATGATCGCGCATAACATAACGTCATTAAAAATCGTCACATCACAATTTGACGCTTACGATTTTGATTAAGCTATTTTACATAAAATGTAGTGCGACATGAAAAATCGATTTAAATCCGATTAAATTTTTGGAATATCGATTTGCGAAAACGTTAATATTAAGTGTGTGCGTAAGAGAACGTTATATTCTAAATTTAGATACAGAATTATGTCACGACTCCATTACGTATTGTTTCATTGATAAAAACGTAGATCCTGATGCTCTCGCCATAGATGAGTAATGTACATGCAAAAAAGTGCGCGATTCATCTGCGTTATCGTAATATAAACAGGGTCAACCGTGGTCCGAGAATGAGTCACGGTTCGTGGAAATATCGTCATAGTTCCAGAGATCACGCTACAAGATTACTGTTAATGACCGAGCACCGACAATACGATTAAAGGATTATGCAATTAACAATAACAGTACTAGATTTACAGCATTGCGATTTAAGTTAATGATTTGAAGGCGCCTTTCGGAATTATTGCTTTAATGTTGCATTGTCGTGGAATTTGACTGTTTGAAGTTAGAATTTGCGGTATTTGGGGGAAAAACAACAATTACAAACGAAGCGAGGTTTTTTTGGAATCCGTAACTAAACGATAAAGTATAAAATCCCTTATGATATCATATGTATTTGTCTAATTTAACATTTTAGTGAAACGGAGTAAGTAAACGATAGATCGGTATCCATAAGCCTTCTCAAAATTTATAACAATACTAGCTGACCCGGCACACTTCGTAGTGCCTAAATCTATAAATAAAAGACCTAAACTTTTGTATAAAATAAACTTAAAACAAACAAAAGGAATCCGTCCGACGAGGGACACATCAAAGGGAAAACAAAATTGTTATTTTTATTTAATTCCAAGCATTTTCATATTTACCTACCTTTTAAACCTTCTCTGGACTTCCACGAGTAATTTAAGACCAAAATTAGCCAAATCGGTCCAGCCGTTCTCGAGTTTTAGCGAGACTAACGAACAGCAATTCATTTTTATATATATAGATAGATAGATAGATAGATAAAGATAATTAGAGTTGGCATTCGTGTCTATCCGAAAATTTGTATTCACATAGAATATCAAACAAAATATTTATGATCATAAATATTTTTTTAATTCAACATTCGTAAAGATCCTCTTCTAAAGTAATAAAAGTGAATGAGATTTAAGTCCGTTTGTTTCGTAAATTGGTTTAATCTAGTTGCGTCCAGTACTTTTGGGATTCGGAATATTTTCTCTTACACCAAGCCGAAAAATAGTTCCTTTTCAATTACACCGCTAAATTGTGTTATAAAACGTTTCTTCATTATGTAGAATGGGAAACGTTGGTTTACCGATGCCTATAGACTCGATAGCGTAAAAACCACCACTCGCTTTTGGGCATGAAGGCGAAGATTAATTTGCATTACTTCTTGAAAACAAGGATGAAACAAAGTCGTTGAAATTCACAGTACGTTCTGCCAGTAGTGAGGCTACAGAAAGATTTAAAAAAGTTTTTGTTATATTTAAAAGTATAAGCAATGAGATTTATAAGGTTTACGGAACCACGTGGTTCTTAATGTTTTTTGGTGAGATGTTATGGTATATTACAATATTTGCGTAGTGCATATAGATTATTTGATATATGGATAACTGTTCATGATGCCATTCACGCAGCAGAGGATAAACAGGGTTCGCGCAAGATAGCCCAAAGGTTATTCAGAGAAGCCACGACACTCACCATTGTGGATTAACGACGTAAGGAGGAGAAGATAGTAGATTAAATGAAGATTAAAGGAAGAACAGTGAGAATTTTGATGAAAGCAGAAATTAATAGGTACTAAATAGTTCTCAATAACATTTTTATCTGTAACTAGCTGCCCATCTGCTTCGCTGGGCATTTAAAACTAACATTATTATTTCTCACCCTCACAAAAATTCTCATCATTAACGCCCCCGCAACCGGCGTAGGGAGTCCAACACTCATATTAATATTAGCCTATCCATTAAGTACATGTATTTTCTACATGGATACCAAGTTTCAAGTCAATTGGATGCACGGTTCAGTAGTTATAAGAGAACATCCGTAAAAACCACTGTAGATTTATATATTAGTATTGATGTAATCACCAGACGACCTAACCCTTACAATTAGTTACGTGGTTGGCACTTGCAAAGAAACTTTCCTCATTTTATATTAATATATGTTGATAAATTATACACTAGCGAAATTATCATGCAGAATGAAGTACACGACACATTTCGTAATTAATGACAAGGAAAACAATAAATACAGTAACCATTCTCCTCACGTCAATGCACTGTGCCCACTTCTGAGAACGGCTTTCACGGTTAACTATGCTGCATTACGAAATTGATTTTGTTTTCTTAACGTTACAAATTCGTCCTTATGTGCTTTTCGTTTCGTGTTAAGTTTCCGTGTGAGCACCTACCCACATTTCTAATGCACCTCAACGTCCTGGCTAATACCAGATACCTGCGTGAATCGACGTCGGAATCTAGCAAGAAGTCACATTGACAAAGGTCAGTTTCATGTTTGTAAATTGCGTTTTCCTGGATCGCAGTGACGGTAGTGAACTAACTGCATATAATTTTACGTTGCCCGTATGCAGAGCTCGCTGGAATTATACGAGATAAAATCTCAGAACATTGATAGGTGTAACGCGGTTTAACAGTTAAGCTCTCAAACGTGATCAGCACCTGAGGCATAATATTAGGCTCTTAGATTTTATTGGGTGTATAAAAGTGTAATTCAAGAGGAACGAGTTACGCATAATTATGCGAAACCGCATTTTATGACCAACCTATAAGCGAGTAACATTTAAATGTAATCAGAGGATAATTTAAACCGTTATGTTTTAGATAATAAATTCGCTGTATGACATAACCGGCTCGGTTGGAAAACCATAGATAAAATCTAAGTCCGATTGTTACTATTGTTATTAGTCAAAATCGATTTTACACATTAGTCTCATATATGAGTCGTCTATTATCAAAGGTGGCAATCTGTGCATTTGGACAAAAAAATGTTATTGATATGTCAATACAGATTGATTTGAATATAATCGTCTCCTTCAAAGAATACGGTTCAAAACCTGCATTAAATAAAGGTTAATACTTACCCTGTTATTTATCTAAGATGTCGTTCAGAAGAGTTTTGTGACTGCCAATGGAATACAAAGTCAATAATTCGTTTTTCTGATTTACCAATAATTGTCCAAAAGTCACATTGCCGGCTTTGATAATAGTCGACTCATATGAAAATCGCTGGTGCTGGGAGATGAATGTGCCCACACTAAAACATTACATAACATTTGCAATAAAAGTTGCACTACGAATCGATATTTTACTCGTATTATTAAGGGTATCTATGTATGCAAATGAACTGTTCAAATAAAATGTATCAATTGCATACTAAGCAGCAGAACTGGTTTGATATTTGGATAATTAGGCACTAATGGAATTTCATTCAAGGAATTTCGACATTGACTAGATAATAGACCGATAATAAAAAATCAACGCGAAAAAGGAATTTATAATAATTATGAATTCATTTATGATCAATACATTTTTATTGTATGTAAAATAAATATGTATTTTCATAGTTTTATCAGTGTAAAACTAAATTTTAATGAGTTTACCTTGTATCGTGGTAACTTGCCGCAATTGAGGGTTTAAATATTTTCAAGAAGATAGAAGAGAAATGAAAACAATTATTATGTGGAACCACATATTACAGTCGAACAGATAAATTTTATTTTTATCAACTCTGCAGCACACTCGATCACTTATCGTCATCACAATCGCGTGTTGTGCAAATGGAACGGTATTCGCGGTACGTACGGCTTTGGCCGCAGCTAAAGCATGACTGCCGGACGATCGGCCGCAAACTTTGACTGGCATCCACAATGGGCTAATTAGAATGGCTAGCAGAGAGCGGTGCGGGGTGGGGCTACACCCACGGACCTTTGCATCCGCCTTATAGATTCTTGATGAGTTCGGCTCTTATCAATCGGCACAATGACAGGTCCAAGATCTCTGCCGCCTCTCCGCTCAGGCAAGATTTCTGCTTGTATGTATTTCGTGCTGTGTTTCTTTAGTTCATCTTTACAGTATCACTTCAAAAGTGAATTGTTGGAAATTGGGATATATTGTTTTTTTTATTATCACAGAACTGTTGATATCACTTATCTGAACCGGTACTGGAATAAATACGTCAATTTTTTTATACAAATAAAACGTCATACAACATCAATAATAAGTACTAATAACTTTACGCGTATTCATACAGTTTTTACTGACATAACTGAATAAAGTTTATCCTTGTGAAATCTTTATTGGTATTTATTTATTTAAAGTTAACAAAGCTTCCCTTTGAAGTACACAACGCTCAAAGAGTTTACTGTGAAAAAAAAAGCTCAAAAGGGAAGGGAGACTTGCCTCCGCCGTCAGTAGTAAGTCAACGAACTTTCAATGTCACAAAGATACTCGCGCAACGAATCATCGGCGCGGATAATTAAACGAATATACTTCTGATTTCCTTTCAAATACCGATTCACATCAGACGACGACAGAAAAAAATAATTCATTGTTGCTTCGGCCATTTGAATAGAGCCATTATCGGAATAGACGGCCATATAAGGAGTTTTATCGGTTTCATTTGTCGATGGTGCTGGCTCCATTGAAATGTCGTTAATACTGGTTGTGTTACTTATTTAACGCCCACGCAGAAGTAGTCGTATTAGGTAAACAAACGCACTTTAAGCAGTTTAAATTACTATTTATTCCATGTTTGTCTGACATTAAAGCTAATAATCGAAATTCGACTTAAATCACTGGGACCTCAAGATTTATATTCATTTTGAGTTTGATATTGTATCTTTTTAGTCTTATTATTGACGTCTAAAAAAACCTCACTATTTTGAATTCTATTTTTTGAACACTAAAGCGCATCTATAGAACAAAATAAGAAAACATCGATTGGCAAACAGAGCAGATAAAGGAACTTAATTTTATTTTTAGATAAGCTGGATTTTTCCTGCGAGTAAATATTGAAAGCACTTAACTCTGACAAAGGGTACTTAAAAAAACCGGGCAATATACAAAAGAGAAAACAGGTGGTTCGTTTTTATCAGTTTCAGCTTAGCCTTTTTTTGTGAATATAATAATATTTTGATGAACAAGTTAAAGATCAACGGTTCTAAGACAGGATTTTCTAATACGCTAGGGGGCTTACGGTCACAACCTGATCCCGAATATGAAATGAAAAGGATAGATTAGATACTGATTTGAACCCGAGCCCCAAAATACTGAAAAACATATCATATAATATCTACGATTAGGTACATTGCGTCGCGCCGAATTGGCGGCGAAAGAGCTTTTACTAAGTTTATGAATCCCACCACACTTTGAGACATGAGGCGAAGAAATCTATGATAAAAACGAAACCTACGCTTCCGTACCAACATGATTGTTACCCAATCACGTAACAATTCCTGAACGGACTCTGATAAATTTTCGCACAAAGATTATTTATAGCGTGAATTATTATAAGATATTTTTGCTGGTAGCCTAAGGGGCTATTCCAGCTACGCTCAGACGGGTAGATGAGCTCACGGGCTTAACCTGAGAAAATATGCTAACACTAGCCCCAGCAAGAGCAGTGCTTCGCAGAATTTGCCACCGAATCGCAACCGCAACGGCGAAGATCCGGCGAGAAACTCATTGGGATTGCGGTAAATGACATGACCCGGTCCACGTCGGGTATAACTGATTTAACAAATATAATAGTATCGATAGTACGCGAATGAAATTACAAATCATAGTTTTAAATAAATAAAATTGTAGTTTTTTTTCTTCTTTTCTTTTCAAAAGATGAAAAGTTCCCATTTGTCCGTGATTCAGTCACATGTAACTGTACCAATGCAATTCTCAGCAACTATGGCATCAAAAGCAGCTACCACACGAAAAGACGCAACAATAAGTTTTATGTTACCAAGGCAGGGCTAATTTTTTTCTAACCCTCGACGATGATTGGTTGATAAATTTGGTAAACAGAAAATGGTAAATAAGTTTAGAAATTTAGAGTCCAAGGACCCTTCACATATTGTCGGAGGCCATTAAAGCTGATATGGCTTTTCGCCACATAGATACTAAGAAGGGACATAGCGAAGAAAAAATCAATATGAAACATCTGTGAACAGATCCTTTGTGTCCAGAGAAAAGCTACATTTTATAGACACCAATTAAATTGAAGCCCCATCGCTGAAAAGCGCGTGACCTCATTGAACACGCACAAATAAACAAACCTGCAACTATTAATTAATAAAGTGATATATTATGTAAGAAGACAATTAAATACACAATAGAGGTGTATGAACAGTTTATGAATAATCAAATGACGCATCTAAAGCACTAAATACATGGAAAATTCTGTTGAATTTACAACGAGATGGAATTTACATTTTGCGTATCTATCAATGTGTATCCATCCACTTTGTATTCTGTAGGTCATTAGAATATAAAATTGAATTTTTTTGTTCACGTATTTATCTATACATATTTTATGTGTCATTAATTTAAATAACAACATCAACACGTTTCGGTTACGTTTATCGGGTCCTAAAATATATTTTCAGCGGTATTTGATATCCTAATTAAAAGTGTTTTTACGGTTTAATCTCGTGTTTATTTTTTGCATATATTGTTTGGGACGTTAGGAATACTTTACAGTTTTCTACATTTCTGAAATGATTGATGAAACTTTACGATTTTTTTTTACAGAAATACACGGTAGTTAAAACAGTATTGAAATTTTGACGAATAGCACCTTAGTCGTCCGTGACTAAGATAACTGTAAAGAAGTCGAAACGCCATAAAATATATAAAAAAATGAAAATAATTAAAACAAGATTTAATGGTAAAAATTGTTTTAATTATAATACGACTTGCGAAAATCGAAGAAGATACTAAATATGATTTCATCCTATTAGATAATAAAATTTATTCTTAAATTGATTGCTGCGATTACTTCATACGAATATAATTTTGTCATTGAACGAATTGTACAATAACAATGTGCATTAGGTATTACGCTTGTTTATTGCTTTGAGTCATATAAAGTGATTGAGTTTCCACGTAAAGCGTAACGGTTTCGAGGAGATGTGAGTGTGACTAAACTGTATGAGTTGTTTCATTCATAAAACTGGATTCGTATGTGTCTTTTCGTTTTAGATTTTAAATTAACATTAATATGTATAAATATTAGTTCGACGAACGATTTGAATAGAACGAAACGACAAACGGCAGAAAAAAAGACATTGACAATAAATTTATCGGCATTCCTATTAAAATTCATGGGAAATTATTTTTCATTTTTAGGTATATTTTAGACACTGAAGACGTATAGGAAAACCAAACTTAGGCTACATAAATAATTTACAGCTAACTAATCATATCCATATTTACGAAACCAGTTAGACAAAAAAAATGTAACAGGCAACTTGTTCTCAATCTAGATTGCCGAGAACATTAACGAATCAATCGATTCATTAAAATTCATGTTTATAAAGTGAGTCATCAATGGTTCACGTGTCCCCTTATCACACAATGCACAATATACTAAGGCGTGTTATAGACACACAGATACGTGCGCGTGCGCAAGCCACAACCGCCAGGTATCATGACTCAGTCGCGACATCCTGTTCGCTTTGATGGGACTTTCACAAGACGGCACGAGACAACTATTTAATAACACAAATCAACTAACACACTTATCAAATCTTATTAAAGTTTTATCGATTGCAATCAATAGATGCATTTAATTATAATTGACTGTTATCTTATCGAGTGGTCAGTTTGAAAACTCGTAACATATAAATATTAGTATTTTTTTTCCCTAAATTCCATTGATTGTAGCGCGCATTCCGTTGCAGATAAAACACTATGAAGGAATGTGAATGAGTCACTTTAGTTTAGACGGCCGATGATGCTATAGATAAAGAATCGTATTGTAATGAATTTCACAAAAAAACATGTATTCGAAATCCATGTAATTTTAGATAAAAGTATGACGTGAACCATTTCCGAATTATGCAATTGACGAGACATTAAGAAGTTACAAGTCGCTTACATTATTTGCATATGGTAAACAATTATAAAGCCTTATAAACATAGTTAATTATTTTTTTTAAGTTTTGGGGTTTAAAAGTTTTAGGGTTTATTTACACTTATTGTGATTACCAACGACTAAGTTGTTATTCGTCGACATTTGAATATTGTGTGATTGTTTAATTTTTAATTTGTTTATAATTAACAAAATGAATTTATAAAACTCAAGTATAAGTTGTAAAAGTAATTTTAATCGACTCGCGAATACCGTAAAGTATTATTAAATATTAAAAGTATATTTCCACAGCACAAAGTACAATGATATTCTTGTTACTGCACAACATATTTGAAGCGTACATACGTACGTATTTGTAAACTAGGTCTTTGAAGTTTGCGCGTGAAATAACTATGGTTGTTGACGAATTCACTTACTTCTCGATAGGCGTGTTGACTATCTGTGTATATATAAGTGGGAAGATCGGAACTTTTTGGTTAATTCACACTGGCACACGAGTTTTATTTTTAAAAGAAGAAAATATAACTGACAGATATAAAAATGGACAGAACGATGTTACGAATGTGTATGTAGTATTTTTTTGAAAGAATACAAGATTTTGTTGTTAAACTAAATATCCACTAAATTTCGCCATACCATCCCACATATATATGTAGGTAATTAGTCGATGATTAAAAGAGAACCGGTAACGTGTTAGGAAACACGGATGTCTGTTTGTTATGATTGCGCAATTTTATACTTAGTATAATTTTTATTTAGTCTATAATTGCTTCATCGAACATTGTAGTTTGATACTTTGAGACCAAGGTGAATATAAACAGAACGAGACAATAACACGTGTATTAAAATAGATTAACATATTTTTATTTTAATGGTTACTTTGTGTTGTGAATGTCTTTATGGATGTGCGAAATGATTTTTCGTTGTTAATTTAATTAATTTTAAGATGGCAGAAATGACGCGGGATATATATGTATAAATACCTATCAGCGATCATCTTGATTATATTTAGAAGTTAATTAATTAAAATGCAAATTAAATTTGTTTGCAAGTAATGCGGTAACTGTGGTAGCAATGTGCGAAACTATTTATTTTTGATTTGTTTATAGATATTTACTAGTATTGTAGGCCTAGATCCGTCCGTGCTACCAGCCTGCCTATTACTACAGCATTGCAGTCATACGTTCCGGTTTGAAGAATGAGACATCTGACATCACAAGTCGCAAGCCCTGAGCTTATTGGATACGAAGTGTACATACATTTAAAAAAAATGATTTAATGATCATTTACCAATCATTATTTAGAGACCATGCAGACAATCGAAAGATCAACAGTCGCCGTCTTCCTAATTAAGGCATTTTGGATCTTCCCGATTCAGTCTTGGTGCTTTTAGGTATTTCATGCATCTGTCACCGTTCTCGTCGAACCCGAAACCCGTGTTTCGCGCCGGATCTTCTCAGTGGGTCACTTTTTTTTTAATGATTGACGGATTACTGGTGGCCCGAAGGTCTTTTCAGTTTCACCAGGACAGGTGGGGGAGCAAAGGCTCAGCCAGGAGGGGTAAGATTAGCTAGTAGCTTCCCGAGGGCCTCCAAAGGAGACCTATCAACTGAAGAGCTTCACGAATTAATCTAATACCGGATCGGAATCGCGACTCGCCGAAAAGATCCGGCGAGTACGGTTACCGGGGTCCCTAAGCCTGCTTCTAGTGTTCGAGCTGAAGGCGTCTACTGCAAAGGTTATTGGATTTGATGGATCCGTAAGGACGTGTTGGGTTACGATTCCGATTCGGTGGTAGATTCAGCGAAGCACTGACTTTGCTAGAGTAGATGTTAGAAAATTTTTTCAGGCTGAGCTCCGTGAGCTCAGCTACACGTTCGGTGAGGCTAGTCATTTGTAGTCTTTTTTTGTGCATTTTTTTAGCGGGACTACAAATTGACTGACTGAGGTATGAAATATTTATCAGACACGCACGCTGAAGTTCTTTGTCAAATGAAGCAATATTTAAAAGAATATGTATCCACCTCCACGTTTGTTTTTTAAATGTAAAGTAAGCATTTTGTACCGATTGTGTTTTTATTATTTTACGGGAAATAAGACAATAAAAATTTCCAATTAGATTCTCGGGTATCACTAAAGCATTTTTTGCAACAACAAAAAAAAAAAACAACTCTTATATTAGTTTTACAGTACATACATGATTGATGTTATTAAGGTAATGAGTCAAGAACGTGAGGATTAAAATGTTGGCAGAAGTTACAGAGCATGTACTGCGTATACAGCACTGTACATAATTACAAACATATAGTAGATAAAATCCAGAGAAACTTTTCAACATAATTTAGAAGACATTAAGACACAATATACGCCTTAACGAGGTACATCATTAAAAAACTATTATAATGTATTAAAAATCTGAACGTGTTAAACTTTTAATAGAAACGAAGCGATTGTTTAATAGTGACGCTTAAGGCATTAAAAATACAGACAATTGGTTTATGACAATTCATACATTAGTCCGACACCAGGAAGGTGGTAATGAAACGTACCCATCGAGAGTTCTTCGGGATCTTTTCTTGTGCAAGAAGGGACTCTTCGGAACGGACCTGAAGCAATATTCAATTACTTAAAATTTTTTATTTTGTTGTTTCAGAGAATTACACCCTATATTTTTAATACGCTTTTATTAGCTTCAAACGTATGTATGTTAGTATGTAACGGAATCTTTGAACATGATTTTGACCCCCTTCAAACCGTCGAATTAATTCGAAATTTAGTAGACTTATTAAGGACCGATGACAATACAATATTTAAAAAACGAAATTTTAAAAATTTAAATTCAACTAAAAAATAGAAAAGAGTAGTGGTAGTGAGTAGAAGGGTTATTTTGATAATATCCTGAAAAACACCCCACGCTATTTTTAATTCAAATTTATTTTTCTATTTTGTAATTGAATTTTTTATAAAAGCGTATTTTGTTAGTTTTTTTAAACTATTATTTTTCGGAATTGTTTTTGCGTTGATTTTGATTTGAAACGGCTTTTAGATTTCAATTCAGTAGTCAAAATCGAGGCTAAGACCAATAATTCATCTGTAGTGTCTTATGAATCATTTTGTATTTCTGAATAAATGATTCATAGTTCATTTACCTGGTAATATTTATACGTATTATGTAGCTAATATATTAGTGAACATTTCAAATTGAGGCTTTCTTTGTTTCGGTACTGTACTCAATGGGGGCAAAGGTACAAATGTTTTTTTTGCTCTAGTATTAAATAGCGATAATACTTTCATAATGATAATAAATTAGTTACATTTCAAAAAGTATATAATTAGTTAGCACTCTACAGTTGATGATATATTTATGGAGGCCATCTTCGCGTTTTCTAATAAAACAAAATTATTTTGGACCAATTTTTAAACAAACCAACTGACTCATGTGATTCTCATCATTGAATCTTGTTAATACGAGCGATTATATTAATTGCTTTTAAAGTAAGCTATTAATTAAAACTAGTAAAGTTTGTCAATGATGTTATAGACGTATAGAGCTAAAAAAAATTTAATCATAATTACCGCCTTTCCACAGGACGACGATACTGATCGCGATGGGTTCAATATTTTTACCAACAAAGATGATAGGATTTAATATTATACATATAAAGTTTACGTGAGATGTTGTTCACCGTGGCAAAACTACACTCCGAACCAATGGTAAAATCATGACGATTTAAAAATGTTTACGAAGGTCCACTTGAAAAAAAACTAATTTTTTTTTAGAAATTATGAAGTACTAGCTGACCCGGCAGACTTCGTAGTGCCTCAATCGATAAATAAAAGACCTAAAATCTTGTATAAAATAAACTTAAAACAAACAAAAGGAATCGGTTCGACGGGGGACACATCAAAGGAAAAACAAAATTGTTTGTTTTTATATAATTCCGAGCATTTTCATATTTATTCACCTTTTAGACCTTCTCTGGACTTTCACGAATAATTCAAGACAAAAAACACCCAAATCGGTCCAGCCGTTCTCGAGTTGTAGCGAGACTAACGAACAACAATTCATTTTGATATATGTATATAGATAGATAGATAACAAAAGGCAGCCGCAGGCAAAGGTGGGGATGCTAGTACATCAAGAGAATTTGAAATAGCAGTAGCTTGGGAACCGTCTTCTAAAAACCGTCGGGTAATCATTGTTTTGATGTATATTCAATATTTTTTTATATTGTAAGACAAATACTAATAATACCTACACGATGTTCGATGCGAACTTTGTAAAATAAAATAAATAACAGTTACTTCTTAGGAACAATTAAGTACGTGGATGTTTCGAGGAAAACAAAACTTTTGTTACGCTGCCTTTTTTGGTGAGACTGCCCATATATTCAGCCTACGCAGAGGAGCAGTCGACATTATAATCTTCGATAAGTATTGGAGGTACCTACGTGCTCCTAAAAACGTACGCAGCGTTTACGTACAACGTCTAATGTAAACAATTTATATTCAGCAAGTTTTGGCATACTTATCCTCGTAACGAGTATATCGGTTTTGCGCAAAAACCATACGTTTTAATATGATTAAAATTTTTGAAGTTTTCGTTTTGAGATTTCTTAATTAATGTAAGCATTAGAAATTAGCCGATTTCCGGTGTTCACGCATCAATCAATGATGTATGTATAATGTCAATAAGATCTAAGTGTGAGTAATTTTAATTCAGCTTAAGATAGCGCGTAGGCACAGTGTCGTACATAAGTGTGTTGTAAACTCAATAAGCATCGAGACAGCTGTGGGCGGTTGGAAAAGTGGACCGACGATGTAGACTTCCTACTTAGAGCGCTCGGCATTCGGCGGAAACGCTATTTTTGGCGCCCACCGTTCTTCCTAGGGAGGAAAGTAGTTGAGTGCAATCGTCGGGCGAGATTAAATTGCAGGCCAGTATTTACGAAAACAAATAATATTGATGAAGTGCAACTTCTTTAGGGGCGTGGAGGGTAAAATTTAACTCGTGACAGATTCGTTACGGCTAGAGAGAAAAGACACAATTTCGGAAGAGCTAGAGTGAGAAAATAAGGCAGAGCGTCTCACAAACCATTCGACCATGGAGAGAGAAAGGACGAAGCGAGCCAGGTCATTTCTCTTATACACAGCCTTCCCTTATTACAAGAGAAATTTGATTCAAGGATGAAAAATGAAGACAACCTCGATACTACACACCACAAAAGAAGTTTCACTTCTTCCTCGTGCACAAAGTTGCATGCGCACCATTTTTTGATGTGTTTATAGATACTGTAAACTTTTATTTAATACTGAACACTAATATAGTATTAACTCGAAATGTGGTAGTATTTTGAATACACGTAAATTCTTGACGTGACAATTTATGATGAGACTGGTGCATACCGAACCACATTCTTGGGTCCTTAGTGCCGGGTAACATTCCCGCCAATGTGTCCGCTTCCTTAAGGCATGCCTGGAATGCAAGGAGTCATCGTTCCGCGGAACACCCAGACGATAGTTTGAAATATTACCATATTAATTCATTTACTGGACAACCGGTTTCTATAGCTTATAAGATTCATTGATTAATTATTTTAACCCACGCTCATACAAACAGTCATCATATATCTCATATGACCGTTTACTGCCTACGTCAAATCCAAAGAGGATAAACCAATTAACAGTACCCTCGACCACACATTTAATTAGACATTATCCTAAAAGGTAATGAAAATCTACATGGAATTTTGTGTTATATTTTAAACTTACAACAGAACTTGGAGGTTCCGTACCAATTTAATTCCTAACACATCTTGGTGAGTTTTAAAATAGTTATCAAGAACAAACCTACTGCAAAGGACTTCCTTTTCTCTGTTATTTTAATAAGGATAATATTATAATTTATATCAATTACCGTTTTAGTCCTCTTCACTTAGAAACATTATCATCATCCGTGACCTATATAGCAATCGATTTTAATTGGAATCGTAAAAGGCAACTGTATAAGTTAATGAGCCACTAGGCTTTATTTATGAGTCTCACCGGTTTACGTCCGTAGCAACGACAAAATCGAATCAAAATATAAAATATATAGCTACAAAGAATTAAAAAAAAAATAATATTCGTATGTTTGATGTTAATTTGTTACAGTAGATGTAATGTTATGTACCCTTTAGGATATTCTCGTCAAGAAAACTACTACATATTATGAGTTTCACGCAACGAGATAGCCGATACTTTTGTAGGTCACACAATATTGCAACGAGGGCCTTGTGAATAACCAGTATTATGCGGATGCCTTGTGAGAATATGACCGTAGGAATATACCAGAATTGTATCGTAATTCGAAAACATTTTGCGGAATTGCTTCATATTTGGGTTTTTTTTTTATGAAAGAATTTCAAGAATACAATGAATTGAAAATGAATGAAGGTTCTGCGTCGAGTGTCATCAATGTTTGACGGGAGCCAACAAGTGCGCTAAAACTTCTAAGAATCTTTACAAGGCCGACCCGTGAATGTTTCCAAAGTAGGTCGCCGTTGTAGAGCATCTCAAATTTTGCAAGTACCTATCTGATAGATAATTTTTAAGAAACAATTTCTAAAATTATGTTATAATTTCGTAGTTTGTTTCGGTATATAAGTAATAACATTTCGCCATGACAGAAAAAAGTATTTTCCTGAAACTAAAATGAAACCTGATAAATGAAAGGATAATAATAAATAATTATTATATTTATATTGATAATAAATTATAAATTTTTTTGTTAACCACTTATGTTAGTTCGCGGCTGTTATTTAACGAAAAATTTGGCTTTATTCTTATGACTTGTGTTTCGCTTACTTAAGTTCACACGTAGGTATGTACGTATGTACATGTTTACCTATACTTAAGTCACAAAATTGTATCGAAAGATAAGAACACTACAAGCGTGTGCCTAATTTTAATTACAAATGGCACCAAAAATAAAGGAAAACACAACACAAATACTTAAAAATGTTTAAAAAATTATTAAATAGCCTTCTCGTTGTCAGCGCAGTTGTGTTCTTTTGTTATTGTTGTAGTGGCAAAGATTGAATTTTCATCTGTGCACACATTTTTGTTATGTTTAATCCTTACCTTCTTTGGGAAGAAAATTTTTGGTTTTCCCGTGTATGTGGAGTACGAGGCCATGTTATCGATTTTCGTCACAACCATAATTTGAACAAGAGGTTTATCCCCTTTAAAAAACTCTCAAAACTTTTGATTCACAGCGCAAACGAAGTATATATTTTATATTTTCTAGAATTTTCCGGTAATCACGTGCTCTACCGTGAGATTGATTTGATAGTATGATATTACACTTTATGATTGTAGTCGTTCTACACGTAAATCCAGATCGGCGCGAAAGTTTTTCTGCAACTTGAGTTTCGTCGCAATAAACTTTTAATCCTTGGACGCACGCGTCCACGTCACCGTAGTCGGCGCGACAGTGCGTCTCACGCTCCTCTCGGTAATAATACTGAATCGTTCACACTAAATAAATTAAATGTATTAGGCGTGTCACTCATACGATTTCGCAGTCACATCTTAATCTCGGATCGAGTGTTTACGGTCGCGTTGCACACAACGCTACGCACTGTTTCTTTTCAACTGAATTTTCGTCGTGTTCACCAGTTGCTTTTATCAATTCAGACCTCCCCCCGCGGACCGTAGCTGTCTCTCTCGCTCTTTATATTCGGTAGATTCGTGGAAAGCGACAGCACATATAAGCCTCACGCACACATACGTACTATTACATAAGCATAAGTACAGCGATAGTGAGTTTGTATAGGATGATGTGTTTAAGTATGGTAGACATTACGTATATGGCGGTTGTGTTGTAGCATTCGTATTTTGTATATTTTGTTGCTGGTTTATACATATTAAGATAACCCATGATAATATGTAACAGCCGGAAATGAAGTATTGTAATTTATAAATAATTTACACTTCGAATGAATGTTCGGTTTAGACACGTCAATATCTTAAAAGTTCCAAGTATAAAATTAGTTGAAAAAACTATTTCCATTGCAACACGATTAAAACATAGTAAGCTACAAAACTGATAAAAATTGGAAACGGATTTTATTGAAAATGAGACAAAGCACCTTACACTAACCTCTAACAAAATATACCGCGACCGCTAATAAATCCACTTTAATGTGACATGCATGTATATACGTGTTTTTTATAGTCGCCGACAATAAAAACAAAGGGGAGTATACTCGCCTAAAATTACATGCATGAGGGCTCGAAGTACTTACTGTTTAAGTCGTTTAACCGGACCATCGTACACTAATTTGATGTTAGTATTTGAAAGCCATCGGTTGATTACTTGATTTACAAAATTAATAAGAGTAAAAATATTATAAATAGAAATGAAGGAACGAAACGCAGAGGGATAAAAAAAGGAATAACGTTTGGGCTGTTTATTTTAGTAATGATTCCCGTGGAGGCTACTGGACATCACAGTCAGTCTTCAGTGGCGCCTGCTTCGAAATAGAAAGCAGTGACACATCACGACAGTCGTCGAGACACGGGCCGAGGGCTGGCGCCACTTCACCCAGAAGTCATGATACATTTTAAACCCATTTCTCATTGCTTCTATCACTTAAACAAAAGTTTGATGATTTTTCTTTGAATCAGTACAGTTACGCTTGTTTATTTCCTTCCTGTCCAATGTATTAATACGTTATGAATGTCTTACGTCGTTATCAACATATTATCAATTCGGTGACGATTAGGTGCCTATGTGTTGAGCTCTTTCATTAAGTTCGATAAGTTTACATTGAGTGACGCACGTGTATCTTCAAACATACGATTGTAGTATTTAATTAGGTGTCGTTAGTGTTAACCCAGGAAATTATGATCCAAATGCATACGTTGAGGATCGAGATTTAGTAGGTACATGTGTTAAAATATTTACGCGACCACGTATGGTCTTGGTGTTCGCGTGAGTTTGGTTCAAAGTTTTGTAGCGTAAACATTATATATTTCGAGAGAATCAATTCATTTCTTGAATATCCATCATTTAAATGTCTATGCCGTGTTCTAATGAAGTTTAGACTAAAAACTTTTTGTTCTGAAATAGGAGCATAAACATGAATACTACGAAAGCCTAACTCACTCACCTTGGAGATTATTTTCGTGCTGTAACGAATGCAAAACGAATTCCCTTTTATGCAACATGCCACGGTTCTCTTTAACTTCATTTCGCATATAAATTCGATACGAAATACAACGGTACCGATGTGTGTTTACACTGCACATTAGCAATCGACTAAATCAAATTGTACTTAGCTGAATTCTGTCACTAAGCAAAAAAAAACAATCGGCGCGTTTCATGCATATCAGCACGAATCATTTATATGGCACAGTTTCTTTTCCGATGTTGCACTTTGTACCCCTTATTATGCAACTAAAATTGGAACAATGAAATGATCTCTCTTAAAAAATAAAATCTTAAATCGGTAAACAAATAAGAAAGTTGTTGACTTGAATTTTAGCGGCGTGCGTTGCGATTTTGTGTCTCAAACTCCACGTCACTCACTTCGATATTACAAGTTTGATATTTGTAACAGGATCTTCAGTAATATAATACCGATGGCTCCGTATTCTGATCATAATATACAAAATATGTTTTTCTAAACGACCAATGACTCCTTTAAAAAAATTGAGGATTTTTTCGATACATCTACTACGAGTATTAAATTCCTTTCGTAAAGTCGCGGGTCGTATTGAATTTCATCTGTGCTGACTGCGATTTAAGGTCAATGATCCATACGAAATAAAGTACTTACAGTGTTGTGTGCAATTATTAAACATGATTCTTTTAAGGCAGTTTCAGTGGACATAGACCATTGACTTAATGTCCGACCGCAAATCATTTTGCAACGTCATTTTTTTCCCCTACCTATTAGCTGGTAGCATAAGAGGCTATTACAGCTACCCCCGACGGGGAACTCAGTATTCGTAAATGCTATATAGTTTTACTTTAGAAACAAATTACAAAAGCATTATTTTAGACAATAACATTCGCTCCTAACATACATATTACTGACCTACTAGTACCATCCGTTAATGTGTGCAACAAAAACATTGAATAAATTTAGACCTCGTTTAGTTCGCATTAAATTGTCGATTATTCTAGGAAAACACGATTAAGTGACATTAGAAGCAATTAATGGTTTTACATTTCTGTTTAAATACGATAAAAAGTGTTTTGAAGGGTAAAAGTTATCAGGAACCGTTCGTACCTACCTAATTTAAATGGGTTTGGAATTCAAGTAATATTTGAAACTTTAGGAAATAATATTGAAAACTATACAAAGTAAGACGCCTATCAATCGGGCACGTGCTCTAAATGTAAACACAGATAGATGGTGTTCGGTGTCGTCACGGGAAATGCTGACTTACACTAATTATTATTAAATGAGCTCGGTTATTCGACGATGCATCTTGGCGTCGTGAAAAACCTTTTTGATAATTCAATTTGAACTTATATTGATTCTTGTTAATGTTCGAACATAACGTCAAGCTATTAATTATCTTTGGCATAGTTCGCATGATGTTAAGCGGTTTCTGGTTACCCATTGTCAGCACAAAACGAATGCAATTGTACATAGGTACATAGAAGAAAAGTATTAAAAGTATAAAATCGGTAAGTAAAGAAAAATAATAGAACATAAAGATTTTTGGAACGATGTTTCTTATGGGACGATGCGGAGGGGAAACTCCTACTCCTAGGAAACTAACTGGGAAAAACGTCCGTAACGTAAGATTTTTATTAGTAATGCACATAGTGTACGACTTAACTTTGTAATAACGTACAAAAAATAACATATTTTTTTATCATTCATTGACCACGATCTCAGAGCGTTCGTTTGCGCAATACACTAACTCTTATACAAACAACCGTGAATGAAGTGTACCACAATAAGTTCGCATGTTACCGAATGGCCGTGGGTTGTTGTGAAACCTTCAGTTTTATTTTCTTTATATCTCGAATAGAACTTAAAATTAACATTTTTATAATAAGGAACTTCGTTCCTATCCGGTGTCCCACGACACCACACATCTTTTTAAGTTATTTATGTCCGTCCTTTCGCGGAAATCTCCGGAACAACTCAACTGATTTTCAGGAAGATAGATATTAAATTGGAGTGGAATGCGTCATAACGTTTTTTTTAATCGGATGCTCGACACTACTGCAATAATGGAGGCATTAAGTAACTGCAATAACTGAGACATTAAGTTAAAAAGGTAGTTTGATTTTCAGGTATGTATCAAAAGTATTTAAATTATTGAAACATTAAAATTCTAACAAATTAATTAAAACAAAAAAATGAAATCATTAAAACATATTAAGTTCAAAACATATTAAATAATATGATGTAATAAAATTCGAACAGATTTAAAAAAATATATGTTTTTTTGCTTCGGTATTTATTATCATTTATAGATTATTTTGTCGCCGCGTGGACTATGTAAACAAACTATGAATAAAATTAAATAATAATTACTACACAGAATACACGACCTTGAAAACATTTTAGATAAAACTGTATTAAATGGCTTATTTGCATGTACATTTTGTAAAACACAGAACAATTGGGTATTGAACCAAACATCCACATGGTGTGCCAAAAGCCGTGTTCCCACAAACGCTTTTAATAAAAAAACACTTGATCTGTGACCTGTGTTTTAAGAGCAAGGTGAACGAGGAGCGTAACAGCTATTCAATAAATGTCAAATTAAATTGAACTTGTCAGGACGCATAGGACTATAATTAAAATTTCCAAATATGTACGGAGCTATTAAACCATGCATATCTGTGTAAATACGGACTATCTTTAAATATCAAAGTTCATAATTATCAAAGTTATATTTATTAATTATAGTTCTATACATTCAGGCTCATTGGTAAAACTAAAATGCAATAGCCGTATATAGTGAAATTATAGATACCTACTTTATTAATACCTCCTTGCAATTAAAGAGGTGCACATGTTATCAAAATTATCAGAAAAAGTTTGGAGCCATGAGTTACCTATTTGTGTGCATCATTGCTCGAATGTGATGCCGCAATGAATTAAATAAATTGTATACCTATTTTACTGGCGTTGTTTGGCAAATGACAACACAAAGTGAATGTCGTCGTCCATTTTGTTGACTTCAATATTTATTAAATTTCTTCAATTTCCTCTTTAAGCAAGATTAACAATTTCGCAAATAGATAACGGATGTATAACCGGAGTTTGGACGGAAAGTTAAGAAATGACTGGCCGATTCAATGGTAATACCCATTGAGAAACAATTTGACTGACGCACTTCATTATCGTACAACTTGCGTTTCATTGATAACTGGTTAAATTGACTGATAAAAAAATAGTTACTAGGCTAAATGCCGATCTATAAATAGGCAAAAAGTTAAGTACTTTTATCGTCTGTTTGTCTATCGATCTTTTTGTTTTGTTAAGATTGACACGTTTTAGCGTTATCAATAATAGATAATATATTTTTCTTCAAAATATTATTGCTATAAGAGATCGCAATGTGTACATAAAATGAATTTAATCTTAAGGTGGCAGTAACTACTTCGAATTTCAGCCATAGGGCGAACATTAGATGATGTATCCTAATTACACTGGTCAATCCTTGTGACCATTAACACAACTACATAGATGTTAAGTAAAAGAAAATAAACTCGCTGAAAAAAATTTAAAGGTAATGAAAGCGTTAGTTAATCTAGTTGTAATTTTAACTATTCAGAGGAACGAATCTATAAATGAATTCTGCTATAAAATCATCTTGGTTCAGTAAATCTTGTACCTAAAATTTTCAAATTTCCAATTATTTTCCTTTGAACTTATAAATAGTTACTGGGTTTGGAATCTCCATTTAGGTACGTAAATGCTTGTGTTTGGAGAAACCGATCTTACTAAGATTTATTAGCATTACTAGGTACATACTCCTATCAGTACCAGATAAACTTATACAGTGCAATATAATTATAATACGGACTTATATTCCGAACAGAACGTTTTAAAAACAAAATCAAAATTCAATTCGTGTTTATAATTTGCATAGAACACATTCTCAGCGCATAACTATTAACTCGTCTGTTAGTAAATATAGACGTTGCTTATCTAAATAAAGACTTGGGTTACACGGAACTTGCCTCTACAGATGCGCCTGTTGTTAAAATATATTACATATAATTACAAACAATGTGTATGTGATTTGTGAGTATTGTACAATAGTTGTTTCAAGCATAGAAGTCGTGTTTACTGTGTTTTTGATTTACTTGTTTATAACTATCTTTATTATAGTAAAGCCCAATACCGTCTTTACCATAAGGGCACACGGGGCCCGTGCCCAGGGCCCCCATTCTCAGGGGTCCCGAAAGACCGACAATTTCTCTCACACGTTTATTTTCAAAACATTTTTGTCGGGCACATTACACTTTTTTTACAAATCAGTAATCAGAAGGTATTTACAAAGCATATACTATGCCTATAATAGAAGATTTTGCTCTACAGAAATCCCGAAAGAAACCGTTATCGAAATCGTAACCAAAAATCTAGCAGCATTCTAATATCATTAATGACATATTATATCATACTGTATTGGATTACCTATAATAAATGGTCATACTCAGTAAAAAAATGTTATTATAATTCGCTTTTTTTACTTTCCAAAAGGCCTCAATTCTATTGTGTGCCCAAGGGCCCCGTCCTAGCTTAAGACGTCCCTGGTAAAGCCTGTGTTTCTCGCCGGATTTTCTCAGTGGGTTGCGTTTCCGATCCGGTGGTAGATTTAGGGAAGCACTGCTCTTGCTAGGGCCAGTGTTAGCAACACCTCCAGTTTGAGCCCCGTGAGCTCACCTATACGCTAGGGTAATGCTGATATAGCCTCTTAAGGCTATCGGCATAGGTTTCGTAAACGACTCGAGAACTCTTTGAGAGAAACGCGATTTTATTTCCTTAATATATTAATTGTTCAGTCGACGGGCCACGTTAAATACGTCAATGTTTTTTAATTGCTTAGATGCGTAAACGATCTGATTACCTACCGATCTGGTAAATAGTTATTCGAGACTAAAGAATGCCGTCATCCACCTTGACACATGAGGTCACAGTCAGGATGCATGAAACTACTTCGCGGCATACAAATGAAGTTTGGCAGTGCGGGCTTCCAATATGCCATACCACCAGGAAAATGCGGTCGAAGTCATTGGAATAACTAGATCTAATTCTAGTGCGTAATGGGAAAATAGCAGTAGAGATTCATTCGAGGAAGTTCGAAAAACTTTATCATCTGATTCATAGTCAATCATACCATAATCAGGTATGTTCCTCTGGTTTGTTCTGACGTTACGACATTTGTAACCGCGTCTTCTGTACATTTGTAGGCGTTTCGCTTAAAGCCTAAATTATCCTTGACGCAAGACGTTTTCCAGCAGTGGACACGCTTGCCGCTGTGTTCATACAAAAATATGACTCCGGACAGACACGGAACGCTTTAATCAACTGCGTGTTTGACTTGCCAGAGTCGAGTGTCGGACAGGACATCCCAATAGAGTCGACATAAAGTTATTTGTTTAAGTTTAGTGCCGTCCCACGTGCTCTGGGCTAAACGAGTGCATTATGGTTTTATTGTGACCTATTCATTGAACGCTTCCAGTATCAGGTTACACTGTCTGATTTGTAAAGATTTCGTCATTGCAGTGCGGAATAGAGGAATCACGTGTTTATGGAATATTCGAAGAGAACACAACACATTCTTAAAGAAATTACTTAAAAGCAGTGTAAACTGACATTTTATTATTAACTGGTAAAATCAATTGTCCTTCTTCAAACGAGGCTTGTGGAGAGTACTCAACGGTAGGCAGCGACTTGGCTCTGCCCCTGGCATTGCTGAAGTCTATTGGCGACGGTAACCACTCACCATCAAGTGGGCCGTATGCTCGTCTGCCTAAAAGGGCAATAAAAAAAATCACTAGTGTTCGTTCCGACTCGGAAAATATGTTAAAAAACACGTATTTATTGAGACTACTCGTAATATAATGGTAACGGCGTTGTCAAAGTCAAAAGTGTTGCAAAGTTTGAACATGACCAATAGCCCACTAAGTTACCCTCCGGATTTTCTCAATGGCTGGCTATTCCGATCCGGTGGTAGATTCAGCACTGCTCTGGCTACGGCCAGTGTTAGCTATTCTAACACGTTATGCTTGTGAGCTCACCTACTGGTCCACGCGTAGTTGGAATAGCCCCTTAGGCTACTATTACGTAAGGGGAAAAAAACGTGATCAAATTATTATTTTTATTGCTTATATGAGTCGACGAGCTCACAGCCTACCTGGTGTTAAGTGGTTACTGGAGCCCATAGACATCTACGACGTAAATGCGCCACCCACCTTGAGATATAAGTTCTAAGGACTCAAGTATAGTTACAGCGGCTTCCCCACCCTTCAAACCGAAACGCATTACTGCTGCACGGCAGAAATAGGCAGGGTGGTGGTACCTACCCGCGCGGACTCACGAGAGGTCCTACCACCAGTTCAAAACAGTACATATACAATTAAAACTACATTTACGATTTAATCTCCCGTTTTTTTTATTGTGATTGTATTGTTTTCGACGTTACAATTTTTTTACAGTCTCATGGACGCGGACGTTTCGTGGTCATGGACGACTGACCGAATAAACGAGACGCGACATTACGAACGCAATCGACTAAAGTCTTAAGTGTTAATTTTAAAATATCAGAAGAGTGTAAACTGCAAACTAGTGTTACGCTTTTATTTAGCGATAATTATTGTTATTGTTTAACATTATTTCCGTCGTTCCGAGCATTGTGGAAGATGTGGTTTCTTTTCAAAATATCTTAAGTGCAAAAAAATGTTCAAGATCGACTTACACGGTGAAGGAATAACGTCGTGTAATAAAAAACAAACCTGCAAAATTATAATTTGCGTAATCACTGGTGGTAGGACCCCTTGTGAGTCCGCACGGGTAGGTACCACCCACCACCCGGCCTATTTCTGCCGTAAGGCAGAAATGCATTTCGCATTGAAGAGCGGGGCTGCCGCTGTAACTATACCGAAACCTTAGAACTTATATCTCTAGACTGGTGGTGCATTTACGTTGTAGATGTCTATGGGCTCCAGTAACCACTTTACACTAGGTGGGCTGTGGGCTCGTCCACCCATCTAAGTAAAAAAAAAGTAAATATCAAGAAATATTTTTATTGAGAACAAGATTATGGCTAGCACATTACCTATTGAAATTTCGTTGAACAACACCTTAATCATCTAACTATGTACGCAAACTGTTAATTATCTATATATTAATACGTGAAGCAAAAACTTTGTATCCCTTTTTACGAAAATTGCGCGGACGGAGGAGTATGAAATTTTCTACACTTATAGAGAACATAGAGAAGAAATGCACAATGCTAATATTTTTTTAAAATAATGCATAAAAGATACATTAAATCAATAAAGAAAACATTACACACACTACATACCATGTATTTGACGCACACACGCATGCATACTATTTATTGTCAAACTTTTGTTCTAGACGTCTGTGGTCAAATTGAGAATAGATTAAATATTGTTTGTCTTTATTAATATTTTTTTATAGTGTAGCCTTGGCGAAATTTGTGATTATAGGAGTAGAAAATACAATTATAATAGTGTACAAACTTACAATTCCAATTAATTATAGTCGAATTTCGACTACTGCGGGACCTCTAGTTCGAAATAAAAGCGCGATAAGCCGACAGATTCGCGAAAATCGAAGAAGAAAATTAGAGGTAAGTAGAGAGAACAACGAAGGCATGTTGACTTAAGAACCTTACAAAGTGGTAGGTTCCAACTATTACGTAACCATTCAAAGCCGTAGAAGACAATAATAAAAAGGAAAAAGAAACAGATATAAGTATATCCATGTTCAGAAATGATTCAAGCATTTTTTTATTTTTCATAACCGTTCTAGCTATTTTAAGATAGTATAAGCAAAATATTTGTCACTGTTTCAAACTTCCTTCCTAACTGAATTACAACTTTACTTTCCTGGTCTTCCGAGAAATTAAAAAATTCTCAATGTAGGTACTATTACAATGATAAGAAACGCTTGTATTAAATAAACCTTATCGATTCTTATAATGAATCGTTAAATCCAATGTCCTTTTTCAAAGGAGGAAAATATTTTAATACAAAAAAAATGTCAGCTAACAAACAACGTTTAAAATATAATTCAATAGAAAAATACTTAAGAAATAACCGATACGATTTATTCCACGGATCCCTAAAAATTGATAAAAATTCAAGAACATCGCCGGCAAATATGAACATTCTGCGGAATGTTGTAAAACTTTTCCGCGTATCGATAAGAATCATAGGATACCGATTTTTGATAAAGTGCCTTGTTTTCTGTTATCAAGATAGCCGGTTTTTGATTCCTGGAATAGCAACATTTTTTTTCTGATTTAATAGTTATTGCTCTGCATTAAAAATGTACGAGCCGAATTGAAAGCCTCCTTTTGAAGTTTGTTAAAAAATATAAATAGCAAAAAGTGTTAAGTTTATGAGACTAAATTGAAAATCACTTAGGTAGATACACGAAATATAAAAAATGGTTCGCGTGCAACATCGTACACGTGAAAGAAGTGAAACTTCTTTTGCTGTGTGTAGTATTGTGGTTTTCTTCATTTTTCATCCTTAAATCAAATTTGTCTTGTATAAGAGAAATGACCTCTTCACCATTTATATATATTTTAAATTATATATAGAAAAATTAATATATATTTTTACATCCCTCATTGAAAATAAAATATATGATAGTTAATATGTTACTGGCATCTACAGGAGCAATGAGAAAATAATAATAAGCCATCTAGTGGCCGAGGCCCGTAAGCAGAATGTGTATGAAGGAACGATCTAGTTCGCTTTCTCCCTCTCTCCACGGTCGAATGGTTCGCGAGACGCTCTGCCTATTTTCTCACTCTCGCTCTTCCTAAGTTGTATCCATAGATAATACACTTACTATTTGTATCTTTTCTCTCTAGAAGTAACGAATCTGCCGCGAGTTAAATTTTACTCTCAAAGCGCCTAAAGAAGTTTTACTTCAAATAAAGTTTTTATTTATTTAATATTAAGTTATCTGTGCTTGTGTCTTCTAGTCGCCTAGAATAACACCACTTCATCTCTTGCCGTAGATATTCTGGAAGGTGATTAAAAACTTCACAGGAGAATGTACAGCGCGTTTTTTAAGTTTAATACCCGCATGTTACGGGCGTCAACTAGCACTAACTAGTGATAGGGGTCGTTGTGAATCCGCACCGGTGGTTACCATAGTTCCACCTATTTCTACCTATATTCGACCTCCAATCTCAAGCGGTGGTGGCGGTATTCTCATTATGTGATGTCTATGGGATCCAGTAACCCCTTAACACCGGTTAGTTCGTGAGGTCGTTCAGTTACCGTTTACTTATCACTAATTACAAAAAATAATTGACCCAGAACCGAATGTCACTATAAAAAAAATCGAAGAAAGATTTTTTAGCTACATTCACTTACTGCCAATGCTTCTACCACAGTACTATGAGAAGGAATACAGTTATTGTTTATTAAGTGGACAATTAGTTTTAAGATATCTCAAGATATTTTTATTCAAACTTTTGAAGTCGTGTCAAGTCTAAAGTGACCTTACAGTAGTTGCCCGATTAATTTACGGAAAGTCATGCACGGAATTTAAAAAGACACTTGAAGATCAGAGTTGCTTTCTCGTCGATGTTGCTGACTATGAAAATACACCTCAAGTTCTCTTAGCGGCAAAGGTAACATTTAGTAGGACAGTCGTCGTGGCCTAACGGATAAGACGTCCGGTGCATTCGTGTTGAAGCGATGGACCGGTGTTCTAATCCCGCAGGCGGGTACCAATTTTTCTAATGAAATACGAACTCAACAAATGTTGACGATTGACTTCCACGGTGAAGGAATAACATCGTGTAATAAAAATGAAACCCGCAAAATTATAATTTGCGTAATCACTGGTGGTAGGACCTCTTGTGAGTCCGCGCGGGTGGGTGCCACCACCCTGCCTATTTCTGCCGTGAAGCAGTAATGCGTTTCGGTTTGAAGGGTGGGGCAGCCGTTGTAACTATACTTGAGACCTTAGAACTTGTATCTCAAGGTGGGTGGCGCATCTACGTTGTGGATGTCTATGGGCTCCAGTAACCACTTAACACCAGGTGGGCTGTGAGCTCGTCCACCCATCTAAGCAATAAATAAAAAATTTTAAATGGATTACTTACAAATACAATTACAATACAATTACAATCCTATCCTACTAATATTATAAATGTGAAAGTTTGTGAAAATGGATGAATGTTTGTTTGTTACTCTGTCGCGTAAAAACTAGCGGGCGGATTTTGTTTAAACTTCACAATCAGACATTAAAATGGTATATAGGTTACTAGCGACCCGCCCTCGCTTCGCTTCGGAAACTGTAATTTATTGTTGATTTCTCCACTATTTAATGGATGTTATTATACATATAAACTTTCCTCTTCAATCACTCTATCTATTAAAAAAAACCGCATCAAAAGCCGTTGCGTAGTTTTAAAGATTAAAGCATACATAGGGATATAGGGACAGAGAAAGCGACTTTGCTTTATACTATGTAGTGATAGTGATAATACGGTACTATTAAAATACGAAATTGGCACGCAAGCAGTTTCAAGGAATTGATCTTTCATCCAAATAGCGATAGTTACAGAAGCGAGTGATCGGATTTCACTAGTAGTTTTATATTTTTAAGGTAAATTAGGTCATTCGGATTACTTTGCGTAACCACAAAATCCTTTTGCAAAGCCCAGGGTTCCAATTTGATCGTGATAAGTCTTGTATGAGATAATCATTAATAGTACGTGGCTCGATTTTACTAAGATTCAAAATAAAATTAAGCAAGTATGCTTGTAGCGTTTTTTTAATAAATAATATTAGATACATTATAATCAAATCTTAAAACAATATGGCTTTTAACAAATAACATACTTTTGTTCGTTTTTATTTATTACTAGTCAAATTCGGTCCCCATTACTGGGCGATCTTTAAATTGACTGTGATCCTATCGGTATCAAACTTCTGATCATCCGCTACGGCGATCTAGAGATTTTCTGAAAATTTCTTCAAAATCGGTACAGCCGTTTCGGTTTCTATAGGAAACATAGACTTTTATTTATATGTAGGTATACCTACAGAGGTGTGAAAGGCGATTTGGCTTAGGCGACACTTTTGCAACATAACAGATGAGCCAATTCAATTTCAAATGAAAAAAAATATATATAATGAAAAAACTTATTCAGCTATTTGAATGGGGTAAACGTAATTAAAGTTCAATTATAAACATCGATTTGTTGATGGTAATCACTACATAGTATAAAACAAAGTCGCTTTCTCTGTCCCTATATCTGTCTGTCCCTATGTATGCTTAAATCTTTAAAACTACGCAACGGATTTTGATGCGTTTTTTTTTAATAGATAGAGTGATTAAACAGGAAGGTTTATATGTATAATAACATCCATTAAATAGTGGAGAAATTAATAATAAATTACAGTTTCCGAAGCGAAGCGAGGGCGGGTCGCTAGTACCAAATAAAACGGAGTTTCAATAACAAAGACAAACATCGCTTAACCTAAAAAAATCCTTTCACCCCTCGATATATTATTCAATGAACAACATGTATACGGAACACAATTAAATCTGATTAAATAATTATTATCGGACGGTGAAATTTTGTTTTCGAT
Organism: Bombyx mori; assembly: GCF_030269925.1. Lineage (NCBI taxonomy): Eukaryota > Metazoa > Arthropoda > Insecta > Lepidoptera > Bombycidae > Bombyx > Bombyx mori. The sequence goes on along the minus strand of NC_085116.1, from coordinate 6,422,024 downwards.
ACAGACACTGTAATACATAGTTACGTGTCCATAAATCCCTTTAAGAATTTCCAACAATGAATCACCCACGCACGTCCGATGATTTCATTAAATACTATGTAAGCTGATATAACGTCTTGGCCCATTCATGCTCACAACTATTATGTCACAACGTTCATATGAATATTGAGTGTGAAATGTCAATTGCTTATTAACTGTTGAAATAATAATGATGATTCGTTTGACTGTGATAACTATGGTTTTAATAATAATTTGGGACTAAGTGAACGCGTATGTATACATATATTTGTTCCCAGAATCTTGTGTTTTTTTTTTTTATGAAATTGAAATTTAAACATTTTATTATCTGTGACGTTTTAAATACTTTACAGTTTTGTTGGTCAAAGACGACTGACGCGAGATACTCGCGAAAACCGGAGAAGTTGCCAAATAAAATTGTATTAATCACATAGTGAATCGACTATAAGAATATCAAGACAAGAATTATTTGGACTTGAAAATTGATAAGAAACAAGCGGGCCCGACGTCTGTCGTCCTGTCTGTTGTCCTTACACAAGTTTTAAATCCGAAAATTTCAAAAGTTTTATTATAAATAATTGCAAATAGACATGCTTTAACAAAAACCGACTTCAAATAACGGGAAGCGTCAGTTTTCTAAAAAAAAAGAATCATCAAAATCGATTCACCCAGTCCAAAGTTATGAGGTAACAAACATAAAAAAAAACCAGTCGAATTGAAAACCTCCTCCTTTTTTGAAGTCGGTTAAAAATAATTATTTATTATATTTGTAGTGGACCGAATTCTGAATATTAACCATCCTGGAAATCAAACGAACACACATAAAAACATTCATCAAAATCGGTCCAGCCCTTTAGGAGAAGTTTACTGGCATAAATATGGACAGAACAATTAAATATATTAAGATGAGCATCATGAAAATTTTCACGTCACGATACATAGGTACTTAAATACATGCATCAAATCGTTCGGTCTATTTTTGTTAGATGGATGCCTGAATTTACTTCCCGATCTATTTCTAGAATAAACTGCCCTGCTTCTCAATTGGCACCTATTGTCGTGGGAACATCTGCACTTAATGTAATGTATAGCGTTTTCTGTGCAGTATATTATTGAATGAGATATCGATATATTATAGTAAAGATAAAAGATTATTTTTTAATTGCAATAAGTATCGGCCGTGGGTGAAATTCGAAAAATTTGCAGGGAAAAGTCATCTGCATGCTTACTTTAATACTAAATATGTATAATTCTGGCATAGTATATATTTTCATTCGCCTCTCTTCATAATCTGTTCTTTATGTTTTAATTTCTTTTAATTCGTGTCCAGAGAAACACGTATGAGTGCTGACTTATTGTTGTTTAATTGTTATTATTCTCCTCTGTCTTGGTAATTTCTTCATTTCTGTGGCTAGTACAAAACTCCTGTGTTTTTTGAATGGTCTGCGAGGAACTTCAGCCATTCGGCTTAGTTTTCAGTTACCATAATATTTCTGAATAGATCCTTTTTATCATTATTTGCTACATCCTATATGGTTTGTTGCTGTTGTGACAATTAAACGTTATATCAACGGCACATGATTTTTACATTCAGACATGAATTCTTTTTAATACTTATTTAGTATATACTATAAATATTATTTTTCGATTTATAATTGAGGCCGTCAGCGTAAAATTGGCCTAACTCACTATTCCTATTCGTGCTTATGTATTACAATTTATTTAAAACATAACAAATTTTGATGCAAAATCGGTCTATCCCTAGTTTCGTCCATAGATAATAGATGCCTTTCTAAACATCATTTTAGCGCGTATTTTTTGCCTACGAATTGTTGTAAAGGTTAATACGAACCTTATTATCTCTACACTAACTATGGTAAGCTTTTTTTTTTGGTCAGGAGGAAGTCGCTGGACTTCCGCCCTCCCCTGGGGATGGAGGGTGGGGCATGTCGGAGTCAAACTCACTAAAACCTCCTGTCGCTCAACAACCCGCATCCGAACTTCGCATGAGACAGAACCCATGAAAAGGCAAAGGGGGGAAAGTGAAGCGTTTAGTGTGGAGCACATCTCTCCCATCACCCCTCCCTCGGGACGCCAGACCAGCGGTCGTCGGTGCCACGACCACCAGCCCTCTCAGTCGGCAGGCTATCCGGAGCCCGCCTAGATGGCGCCGGTTAGAATGAGTTATCCTACGGAATACCCCGCTGGGTCAGAACCAGCGTGGGTCGAGGATAGCCGGCCTTCCATCACCCGGATGCTCTTGCGTAAAACGCGTGCAGAGCACGTTTTGAAGTCGTCGTGGCCTAAAGGATAAGACGTCCGGTGCATTCGTATGTTGCGATGCACCGGTGTTCGAATCCCGCAGGCGGGTACCAATTTTTCTAATGAAATACGTACTCAACAAATGTTCACGATTGACTTCCACGGTGAAGGAATAACATCGTGTAATAAAAATCAAACCCGCAAAAATTATAATTTGCGTAATCACTGGTGGTAGGACCTCTTGGGAGTCCGCACGGGTAGGTACCACCACTCCGCCTATTTCCGCCGTGAAGCAGTAATGCGTTTCGGTTCGAAGGGTGGGGGTAGCCGTTGTAACTATACTGAGACCTTAGAACTTATATCTCGAGGTGGGTGGCGCATTTACGTTGTAGATGTCTATGTGCTCCAGTAACCACTTAACACCAGGTGGGCTGTGAGCTCGTCCATCCATCAATGCAATAAAAAAAAATAAAAAAAAGCAGCTTGCACCTCGTCTTCTTAGGCCCCCTTCGCCGGTACCCAGACCGACATATGAAGGGGACCCGAAACACTTAGAGGGCCAGGGCTTGGGCGAGATCCGCCTCCCTGGCTCCCGCTCGACGGCGGCGGGCTTAACTATGGTAAGCTTAGGCCACTTTTGCGCTGACGGGCTCAATTTAAAAACCCTGCTTCGGTTTTCGAATTACTTGGCATTTATGGTTCCCTATCTGTTCCACTACGAATTTAAAATTTTAAGACGGTCCAATAAATAAATAAAATCTTAATTTTGATTCGAAGTTTTTATTAACCGACTAGCAACCTGCCCTCGCTTCGCTTCGGAAACATTAAAACACACATGAAACCAAAAAATAAAATAAAAAAATAAATAAAAAAAATAGCCTATGTTCATCAGGGACAATGTCGGCTTCTAATGGTAAAAGAATTTTTCAAATCGGTCCAGTAGTTTCGGAGTCTATTCGAAACAAACAAACAAACAAATCTTTCCTCTTTATAATATTAGTATAGACGAACGCATCAAAACAATAATAACAAAATATTAATCTTCAATAAAACATTGTTTTATGCATGCTGACATACGCCGTGGGCGAGTTTAACGGTAATTGTGATCTAATATGGTAATAGCAGGTGAGTCGCTTTAAGGTAAAAGTCCTTTTACCTGTTTGTGGTGTTCTTTGTGTTCTCAGCACGTGAGTCACATTGGAGCTTGGACCGTGCGTTCGTTGAATGCATTTCTGTCGCGAACTATAACGGAAATCTTCAATAAAATCTCGAATGTTACCGCAAACTTACACTATCGCTATGAATCACGAATTAGTCAAGTTTCGCTTAAACACACCGGTAAACTTGTGTTTGTTTTATTAGTAAGTGCACGAAGGACGTGCGAACGCGCCGATGGGAGCGGCAAGAATATTCATATTTTGTTTTATAAAATGTTATGTAATGTTTTAGTTAAAGTCCGACCTCTTGTGAGTCCGCACGGGTAGCTACCACCAACCTGCCTATTTTTACCGTGAAGCAGTAATGCGTTTCGGTTCGAAGGGTGGGGCAGGCGTTGTAACTAAACTGAGACCTTAGAACTTATATCTCGAGGTGGGTGGTGCATTTACGTTGTAGATGTCTATGGGCTCCGGTAACCACTTAACACAAGCTGGGCTGTTAAGCTCATCCAACCATCCAAGCAATAAATAAAAAACCAAGCTATTTCTATGACTGAATCATTTGTCTGAAGCCTTACGCATCGTAATTTCCCATTGTTAATCCGTTTTCGAGTGCCTTCGCAGAGTCCTTCAATACCTTGGTTACATTGCAAGGAAGGATGGAAACAACCTCGAGAGGCTCATGACGGGTAAAGTGGATGGGAAAAGGCCTCGCACCGCTCCTGCCTCCAAAGTTCACGACGCCTTGCCACAATGCCAGAGACAGAAGCAGATGGAGAAAGATTGTGCGAGAGAAAGTGATATAGGAGAGAAGCCATGACCCTCAGTATGGAGGAATACCACGCAAGGAGGAGATCAGCTTAATTTGGAATGTAAAAAGGCAACTTCCATGTGTCTCTTTTACGTGACATCCCGTGTAAGATTTCGATAAGGATTTGTTAATTTATTTGTGTGTTTAAAATAATATTCATCAAGACCGTGACATCAATAGCTATTTAATAGTTATCCATTAATATTTAATCATCGCTATGGTGTTTCGTAAATTCGTCAAATGTTTGTCAACATATTGCATTCAACTTCTAATATTGCAACGCTTTAAAAAAAATTGAGTATCATTATTTTAAAGCTTATTTTGACGATCCTAAATCACTAGGCTCGTTTAAGTAGTAATTATATGTCTCTATCACTATCGATTTTGTAAACGAAACAAGCACATTGAAGATTTGTTGTAAGTTACTTGTTAAATGGATTAGCTAACTAACATTAATATAGTTTTTAATCTAGTAATATGCTCAAATAGTAACGACACATATAAATATCACAAAAAAAAACTCATTAAAGAGTAATATTAATATTCCGTCTTAGAGTTCTGGAGAGTTCTTTGGACACGTTTCTCGAAAATATGGTCACAATCTCGAACAACTGATGGTGAATGGTAAGGTAGAGGGCAAACGTCCCAGAAGACACAGCCCCACGAAATGGTCGGACTAAATATGATTTTCTTTGAACATCAAGCTCCACGATGACCTTTACGAATCCAAAGATCGCTGCAGATGGAGGGAAATCGTATGTTAGAGAATCAGCGGGGGAATCACGGCCCTCAGTATTGAGGGAAGCGACGTGAGGAGCAGGAGGACAAAGTAATAGAATGGACGTTCATAGAAATTACTTCCAGGCGACCCATGGTAAACATGGACACTAAACAAATAAATTAATAAGTAAATTATACTTATTTGTTAAAAATACATATTAGGTAAATATTATAAATAATATTATAATAGGATATCGCTGGGTTTTTTAATGTTTCTCTTTAAAGCACGATAACGTAACAGTGCTATCTATACCGTGTCGAGATGTTCTTCAGAGAATCTTACGTATAAATCATATTCAGTACGTACGCCGATTTATCCTCCCGGCTAGTAAGAAAGGTATAGTTTTGTGTCACCACCTACATTACCATTACTGGTTTCATCTTCCGAGGATGGGTAACTTCTTTTTTTCGTACCCATTCGTTGACAGCCTAAGGAGCTATTCCAGCCACGCTATGGCAGGTTGGTGAGCTCACGGGTTTAACCTGAGATAATGTACAAAAACTGGCCCTAGAAAGAGCAGTGCTTCGCAGAATCTACCACCGGATAATGATAGTGGTAATCTAACAATTAACTTGTTAATTTAATAGCCCGGCTTTCCGTTCCTACAAGGGGTAAATGAACTACAAGCAAAATCAAACTTCAACACGTGCTTCGAAAATCGAAACCATCTGGGATATTTGAAATTATAACATAATGATAGGCATTCTTGTTGGTGGTATTTTTTTAAGATAGTATGGCGGCCCAAATCTCGTACTAATGACTGCCATCGTCTTACCTATCATGCCAAGGACAGTTCAAACTTCACGATAAAAATAGCTTTCAAAAACCATCTCTCCATGGTATTTAGGGCACATAAACAAACATCGGCTGAACCGATTGGAATTCTTTTGTATTGATTAGGTATGTTTTCCTTTGTTTAATAAATAAAATTAGTTCGGTCATTTAGATTTAGTAAAAAAATCGCGTCCTTCATATTGGCACAAGAACTGAATTCCCTGAACTAAAAAAAAACTGGACTAATGAATTTACTACTTAAGAATGGAATCTATGAGTGTGTTTGAAACGTTTTCACGTCTTCATCACACAAAATACTATCGCGAAATTTTTCGTGCATTTCTTTCATTTTCTTTCATCCAGAGAATAAGAACTATTCTCGAGGATTTTTTTTCCAACAGTGATGCGAACGAAGTCTCGTCTAAAACCTAGTTAACAATTTGGCGACTCTTCATCAATTTATTCGAAATCATTAGTCCAGACGTAAAATATCGGAGCTACCAGAAATGAGAGGCGACATGGCGCCAGTCATATCCAAGTTTCCAACAAGAGATCATTGTTCTATGTAAGTGTGTCAATTACTTACTACTCCTAACATTGTTGCCGCGGCAAGAGTTATGAGTTTTAAATCAACCGGTCCAACAACTCGCGATACATCGATAGGCGATCTCAGAACCGACTAAATAGTTTATCCTTTTTTATCGCCAATTGTATATTAATCTTAAGTATGTAAAAATAACGGCCTTTTTAGATTGCTCACGTATGTACGTCTTTTATTTTATTAAGTAGATATTATTGTACTAAACATGTTGACATTAAAAGGTGAGATGCTAATATAGTATCAGGAAAGATAGATTGCGCGAAATTTAAAAAATTAAGAGTACATATTGCATAAGTTAGATTTTAGTGTAGGTACTTTTTTTTCCTACCTATGCTGATAGCCTTGAGAGGCTATTTCAGCTTCGCCTTAACGTGTAGGTGAGCTCACGGGGCTCAAGCCGGAGTGTTGCTAACACTGGCCCTGACAAGAGCAGTGCGTCGCAGAATCTACCACCGGATCGGAAACGCGACCCACTGAGAAGATCCGGCGAGAAACTCAGTGGGCTGTGTCTATGGGTTAATTTACTCGTCGAGCCCTTCGTCGCAAGCGACGGGTTCGGCGGGGACTGTGAACGGTGCTTGAGGTGGATCATAGCTACGAAAGGGGAATCACATTGAGGTTACCAAATGCAATGAAACGACGGCGAAGGGCAGATTTGTCGCTGAGCTGGTGATAGTTCCTGAGTAGATCATCGATTTTTTTTGGGCACGATATTGTCTGATTCAGAGACCTTGCAGCCTAGCTACGACGAACGGCCCGAATGTTGTTCGGAACTTGTATATGAATAGGCGTCTCATGAAAATGTTAGCGTGATGTCGTTTTTTTATGATGATAACTAGTCTTTAATTTTACGATAATCACAGTCACAAGAATAACCAGGCTTTAGAGTATTACAATGTTGATTACTTGCTTACAAGAGATCTAATTAGCATAGAATACGATTACAAATCGCTACATAGATCGTTTGTTACGTAGATTTAAATTATTATTTTTTCAACTTTTTTTTTTTATTGCTTAGATGGGTGGACGAGCTCACAGCCCACCTGGTTGTTACTGTTGGTGGTTACTGGAGCTCATAGACATCTACAACGTAAATGCGCCACCCACCTTTAGATATAAATTTTAAGATCTCAGTATAGTTACAACGGCTGCCCCACCCTTCAAACCGAAACGCATTACTGCTTCACGGTAGAAATAGGCAGGGCGGTGGTACCTACCCGCGCGGACTCACAAGAGGTCCTACCACCAGTAAACAAATTTAAAATCTAATTTAAAAGCTACTAATAATAATAATGACATACACTTTTGTTGAAAGTCAAAGTAAACAACTACCAGCTGTTTCAAAGAAAGTCATATCATTATTATTAATGTATTTTTCTTGATTTATTACCAATGAATCATAACAACGAGAATCATCTTGACCAAATACCTACCCTCATTGACGTATCGCGGTCAACTGAATAATCAGAAATGTACAATATGTATTCCCTCATCAATGTTTCTTTTTTTACTTAAACATAATACGTGCTCGATTTATTCACTTTCCTATCTATGGTAATTACTAAAAGTTTGTCGGATTTATTTATTATTAAGCGCTCAATAATCTCATCTGAAAGACTTAGATAAATAATAACCGTTAGTGAGACAAACTTATTGCTCGTTTATATTTTTTCAAAGTTGAATTGGGACGCTATCATCAGGATTGTTTTTTCCACAATTTTATCCTAACCTGTGTGCTTAGTGCGAGTTTTTTAACGTTCTCGATAGCGTAAAAGTTAACCCAATTTTGTATGCAGTTGGAACAGCGCCCTTAGCGGCAAACGTAGACAAACGATCCCATTCCATACAAATATGCGTTAACTTTTACGCTATCGAGAACGTTAGAAAACTCGCACTAAGCACACTGATGTATAATCATTACACAAAGACCAGAATAAAAATCTTTTTGATGCCGACACCGATGTCCCTCAATGCATTATGACATAGCCCGCTGGTCAACGTCCTCGCCGAACCCGTCGCTTGCGACGAAGGGCTCGATGAGTAAATTAACCTAAAGACACAGCTCACTGAGTTTCTCGCCGGATCTTCTCAGTGGGTCGCGTTTCCGATCCGGTGGTAGATTCTGCCAAGCACTGCTCTTGCAAGGGCCAGTGTTAGCAACACTCCCGGTTTGAGCCCCGAGAGCTCACCTACACGTCCGGTTACGCTGACATAGCCTCTCAAGGCTATAAGCTTAGGTAGAAAAAATATCATAACCCGCGAAGCAGTCATGCGTTCGGATTTGAAAAGTAAGACACAACACTATGAATATAGCTGAAGTATGAGAAGGGCTATGTTTTCCGTAACTGCAATTTTACATTTTCACCTGTTTCCAGGGCTAAAATCATTTCAGGCAAGTATTAGCACAAATCAATTGTATCGAAACCCTGAGTATGTTAGCGCCTGTCAAAGTTTTTTTAGCAAAACCTATAATGAACGATGTAATATATTGTCTTAGGCGTTGCGTGACAATTTAGTAGTACAGCAAAATTATGTAAACAATTATACTAATAACTCAACAATAATTTGTGTCTGTCGGTAGAATGACGAATTTTAAGTAATTGTAAGTAGCTACGAAATACGTGCCTTTTCCGCCGCGAAGCGGACTTGCATTCCAGTTATAGGGTAAGACAGTTTTAAATGTTTTAATATATTACTAGAGGTCCCGCAGTAGTCGAAATTCGACTATAATTTTAATTGGAATTGTAAGTTTGTACACTATTATGATTGTATTTTATACTTCTATAATCACAAATTTCGCCAAAGCTACACTATAAAATAATAATAATAAAGACAAACATTATTTAATCTATTCTCAATTTGACCACAGACGTCAAGAACAAAAGTTTGACAATAAATAGTATGCATGCGTGTGTGCGTCAAATAAATGGTATGTAGTGTGTGTAATGTTTTCTGTATTGATTTAATTTACTTTTATGCATTATTTAAAAAAATATTAGCATTGTGCACTTCTTCTCTATATTTTCTATAAGTGTGGAAAATTTCATACTCCTCCGTCCGCGCAATTTACGTAAAAAGGGATACAAAGTTTTTGCTTCACGTATTAATATATAGATAATAGGTGTTGAGACTTAGATGTCATATTTCAACGCGAGTGCCATTCGCGTTGTGATACCTCTAGACTCCAGTTACCATTTAATACTACCTCCGGTCATTCATCTATCTACGCAACTTTTTTTATTACCATTGATTTTATTATAGAAAACTTAAATTTAAAATTTTAACTCAGAGAATCGAAGATTCTATTAACGCTATTTTAAAAATAATGAGAACTGTATAATACTTATTTACGATACATTGTACTGAAGAGAAATTCCATGAGCATTATTAGAAAATTACGACACATACATAGTTACTATGGTATCGAGAGCGGCACGTGCCGTAACTCGGTTAATGCCCACGCGCTCAATGCGGACGTGTCACTCTTGTTCCAGCGCTGGGAAATTTAATAAAGAAGAAATATGACACGCACGACTTATGAAACAATCTCTGTGCTCTTTACTATGCGCGTATTCTTGAGTTGAGTTCAAGGAAAGTTTTTTGTATATGTAAAAATATAGTAAATGTAGCCGCTGGGAGTTCGCCTCGACGATTCCGCGGGCGTCTTCCTCAGGGAAAACCGCGCGTCTGGTTGTAGTCTTGACTGCTGAAGCCACCTAACTACCCTGACCCGAGTTCCGACTCGGGCGGGGATGAGACGGCGGGAGAGTGATCGGTGGTGGTTTAGTCGGCTGTGATTTGGAGACCGACATAGACGGGCCTGATCCCCCGGGTAGCCCCTAAATTGGATTCCCCGATGTAGCATTGACACACGAGGGGCAAAAGGTGGCGGTTTAAGGGGGCGACAAAAACACTTAGGGGTTTTAGATTTCGCTGAGAAATCTATACCGACCTTGGCTAGATGGCGATCGGATGGCGCGGAAACTTTTACAAGCTGTTGTAGTCGCACATAGCGCGTCACTTGACACGACTTGCGGCTACGAAATATACTTGCCCATCAGGCACAAAGGCGTTAGCGATTTATGTGATCAGGGCATGAAACCGCATCTCCCGTGCATAGCTGATCGCGAGCATGGTACTCCGACGTTTCCAAGTCTCTTACGTAGTTCAACAACCGGATGGCATGACGAGATTGCCTAAAACACGTCATTTCGGATCCTCCCGATCCACTGACGGTGCTTTTAAGTACATCAAGCACCGGTCATCGTTCGCGTCGAGCCCGTCGCTTTCGACGAAGGCCTCGACGAGTAAATTAACACAGTGTCTGTGAGTTAATTTCGTTTTTTTTGTTTACGGTAATTTCTGGTATACAATGAGTTTTATAGTTTCAAATTTTAATACCCGACCCAGACTACGGGCCAATGTACAGTCGTCGTCTCTTTGAACACATCTTGGTTCTCGTCGAACCCGTCGCTTGCGACGAAGGGCTCGGCGAGTAAATTAACCCACAGACACAGCTCACTGAGTTTCTCGCGCCGGATCTTCTCAGTGGGTCGCATTTCCAAACCGGTGGTAGATTCTGCGAAGTACGGCTCTTGCTAGGGTTCGTGTTATCAACGTCATCAGGTTTGAGCCCCGTGAGCTCACCTACTAGTTAAGGTTACGCTGAAATAGCCTCTCAAGGCTATCAGCTTAGGTAGCAAAAAAAAAGTGACGAGGTCCATTCGGGGTTTAATAGTTACCGGATCTTTTAGATATTATAATCGTGAATGTTGCCACCCACTATGAGCCCTACCACCAGGAACATAAACTGAACCTTGACTATACTCCTATAACAATGTAGGTAGTCACTAACCGCTCGACCAAAGAGGCGATCATCAATCAAAGGCGTTACAATGCATTCGGTTCTAAAAAACATTAGTCAAATATAAAAATTTCGACCTCGATTCTTTTTATATTCGTTTTCGGGAATAATATAATTACGCGCTGGATAAATAAAGCTTTTCGCCGAAATACTAAGTTGTTTGATTATTTTTATTCTATTTGTTTAGGCACACAATACACTTTACACACCAAAAAAAAAGGTACACAATAAGTAACAACAACTAATCAGGACAAATTTGCTAAGTACACAATGCTCATTACAGCTATAGGACAAGAGAGCACGATAATGAAAAACAACTCTAAACTTTTAATGTAAGGAAGTAACAATAAATTACAATCACAAAGGAAATCACACTAAACAATTACACCACCTAATCTACTATTAACATAGAGGATGCCCTTGATCATTTTTTTATATACGTCGCTAATTTATATGTAAAAATTCTATTTATTTGGTAGGTACGACACTTGAGGGATACTTCACAACAGCTAACTTCTGTGCTTCGCTTCAGGTGATCCGTTTATTGTTTCAAGAACCAGCGATCAGCAACCCGTGGTTCACTTTTATTTTTTGCACTTAATAGTTCATTGACATTTCGTACTTCGCTATGGCAAAGAGATGTGATTTAATGTTAGCAAAGTTTATTTAGTTCATTGACATTTCGCCATGGCATGGCAAAGTAATGTGATTGAAAGTTCACAAAGTTTATTTGAGACATTCTTTTTTGTTTACGGTAATTTCTGATATACAATGAGTTTTATAGTTTCAAAGTTTAATTTCCCGATCCAGACTACGGGCCAATGTACAGTCGTCGTCTCCCTGAACACGTCTTGTTTCTCGTCAAACCCGTCGCAAGCGACGAAGGGCTCGGCGAGTAAATTAACCCACAGACAGCCCACTAAGTTTCTCGCCGGATCTTCTCAGCGGGTCGCGTTTCCGATCCGGTGGTAGATTCTGCGAAGCACGGCTCTTGGTAGGGTTCGTGTTAGCAACGTCATCAGGTTTGAGCCCCGTGAACTCACCTACTAGGCCGGCGACGCTGATATAGTCTGTCTAGACCATCAGCTTAGGTAGGAAAAACACAAAAAAAACACGTCTTGTCGGATTCTCCCAGTGCGACCTCGCTGTTTTTAAAATATTTTTATCTATTTGCCTACAATTTAATTCATTAGGGTAGGTTTTGCTGTGCTCAGAACATTGTTAATATCCATGGGCGATGCTAGCTTCCGATCTGTGTGGTTCGGCCGTAAACCGTGCCGTAAATTCTGCCTTCCGCAATAAAAACTGAAAGTTTTCAGTTTTGGCTTATTGAAATCAAAAGATTTCAGAAAAGTGAAAATACGATTTAAATCGCAGCCAACTATTGTTTTTCAAATTAAAAAATATACGAATTAAACTATATATCCTTTTTTTTAAACTAAAAAGACACGAAAACCCATATAAAATTTACAAATTCCATTCAAAACGGTTTCGACTTCACTTTGGTTGATAACTAAATTGCAAAATAGCCAATTATTAAGACATTACGTACTGAATATGCTCTGATTGAAATTATGATTGATGCGTGGAAGTTCAAGACGAATTTGAACTGTGTTTTAAATTATAATCAGGTTGTTTCGTGTAATTTAAACGAGCGTGGGTTTTAATCTATTTTCACTGTACAGAACATGATTCCATTAAATAACAAATGGCTTCTTTTTCTTCATAGTAAATTTGGTAGATGTAGAATTTATTGATCAATCAAATTGTTCGGTATCTTTTGTTGAACGAAGACGAAGCACGCTTTAAGTAGCTTTTTTTTTATGGCTTAGATGGGTGCACAAGCTCACAGCCCACCTGGTGCTAAGTGGTTACTGGAGCCCATAGACATCTACAACGTAAATGCGCCACCCACCTTGAGATATAAATTCTAAGATCTCAGTATAGTTACAACGGCTGCCCCGCCCTTCAAACCGAAACGAATTAACCGAAAAAATCCTTCCCTATGACACCTTAATGTATTAGATATATGGAGGTACAGCCCTAGGAGCATTGACCAACAGGTGGCCGGTGGAAAAACTCAAGCCAAATTCCTATGCAGCATGATCAGAGAGCATGCATCCAGGAATGAGAAGAAACAGAATCGTCTGCCGATCGGGAGCGCTTTCGAAGACAATTCTCCTTACGTATATCTTCTACTTCAGAAAAACTAAAAACACTAAAAGATGACAGCGTTGTGCCTACAGCAATTACACAAGAAAATATTTATTTCCTTGTACCGTTTTCATATTAATCGAGTAGTGATTTATTGATTATCACTCATAAAATCAATTTAGGACGCGCCATATAAATTAAGCAAAACTTTTTTACTTAGATTAACAAATACAGATTATTATAAAGAATATTTTAAGCAAATTACGTTCAACACACTTACGCACTTGTCATATGAAATGTCAACGTTGAACAACGCAATGAGTAAAATAACAGATTAACTGTTATAGTAATTGGTTTCGTTAACAGGGAAACGGACGTCTGGGAAAACGGATGTGTATCTACATCACTAAATAAACGTTCCAAGTGATACGGAAGATTCTTTTGACGAATACATTGAACTAGTGGGGGTCTTCAAAAAGGAACATTCTCGTGAATGACTCCGCGGAATCACGCCGTCTGGACAGTGGAGTAACAATTTTTTTTATAGACTTTTAGTTTTACATAAATATAATTTTACTCAAATTATATTCTACACTACGTCTTTTTGGTAGCCTAACAAAATTTGTTTATATTATTTGCAAAGTATAAGCGTTGTTATTTATACCAAATCTACTAAATTAGCAGATTTTTTGTTGTTGAGTTAAAACCTTTCTTTTTATGAAATTATGTCGTTGAAATTTTTTATTTTGCTGAATAAAAACATTCGAGATAGGCAAACGGGTTCCTCGCCAATCATGCCCCAGAAGTCTTAATTTAAACACTAAATTGTATAATTGCTATTTAGTTTATTTTTTTATAAATTACGGACGATAAATCGTTTCTTTACGCAACAGTCAATAAGTTTTTATTTATAAAAATAACAGCTTGCACATACTCCATACTAACACGTTAGTGAAATAAATAATTATTAGTCTACTAGTGCTATTCTAACATCGTTAAAATGCGAACGTGTAAACTGTATTTCGCGCACGTGTAACTATTTTTATTACACTTTGCATACAATTAATACACTTTCGTACGTTTGACACTGTCACACAATGCAAGCACATAAAATACATTAGTATTTTTTAATGAATGAATTTATTTTAACGACACAAAATAGCGTTTAAGTGAAGGCCGTCGGAACAATTAATCTAACTACAATCTCTAGCAACATGAGGAGTAATTCACAAGAAGACACCATTAAACAAGATTGACACAGTTCATTAAGAGCTTCTCCTCAATGGAGCGAGCGACCTCGGGAGCTAATATTGTACAATACTATTAATTTTAGTCACTTGCCACTCAGACCACACGCGGTAATGGTGAAAAGTCAAGCAACTAGTTCAGCGACGTTCATGTTTCATTAGAGATATGCGTTTTAAATTGCAGACGAATTGAATGAAGCTCTCAGCGGATTCAACGCAACTATGTATATTAAAATAAAATTATAAATAAGAAATGTATGTTTATTTCAGTTTCAATTGAATTATTGATTAGATATTTTCGTTTCGCTTACTTCAAAGAATGTTTACATTTTTATTATTATTAGTAGAATGAAGAAATGGACTTGTGGAAAAATTGAGCTTGTTCCAATAAACGCCAGTGCGTTTCATTGACGAATAGTGAATGGTTTTACATTCTAAAAAGACTAGATGCTTATTTTTCCTATCTATTCGCTGGTAGCCTAAGGCCTATTCCAGCTTCGCGCGGACGGGTAGGTGAGTCAACGGGCTCAACTTGAGAGAATTTGCTACATTAGCCCTAGGAAGAGCAGTGCTTCACAGAATCCACTGTATCGGAATTGCGACCCACTGAGAAGACCCAGCGAGAAACTTAGAAAGCGTCTCTATGAGACTAGAAGTATTTAACGAACGAAAACCAAAAATATTTACCTATAATCTATTTTCATCGCGTACAATGCCTAAGATACTTTATATTACATAAAATGTACAATATAAATATTTTAGAAGAGGGTGTATTGTTAGCTAGGACGGATGGGTATCTACATCTTGCCTTATTCTGTCGCGGTGCCATTATGCGTTCCAGTTTGAAGGATACGACACTCGTTATACAATAGGACAGAGGCTTCAACCGCAAATTTTAAGGTCAATTGCGACACTGACGTTATTTTATTTAAGGGATCTGATGGGCTTCATGTTACATTTATTCCTACATACTACACATCTCTATTTCATTCTATCTACACATTTACATTTTAATCTAAATCGTATTCCGTGCAGTCTCAACGAATTTTAGAGACGCATTAAGAAAGCTCTCTAAGTTTATATGCTTAAGCGTATATTAGTTTCGACAATTCTAGAAGATTTCGATCCTACGTCTTAATATGGCGCCTATGAACTCTAGTAGATACTTAAGACCAAGCGGACGGCGAGAGCATTCAAAAATCGAATAGTGATTTTAATATAATTGCGTAGCGTATATGAGCCTTACGAAATCGCTTTGAACGCACAGCTCTTTAAAATTATTACTTTTAAATAACATAAATTCTATGTTAAACAATGTAAATGGTCTAAGCGGCTCACGAATTTGTCTTTGTCTTACAGAAATTAACATAAACAGGATACGAGCCGTAAATCCACAACCTTATCAATCGACCTTCAACCAGTTCACCTTCGTGGGTCATGATCACGTTTTTGCTCAATGATTTTGACCGAGAAACCTGAATTAAGGGAGTTAAGGATCAAATTTAAACTAAAACTATTAGGTTCGCAACTGATTTATCACTGTTTTTTTTAATGCGTAATGGAACTTTATTTGACTAATGAAAAAATAATGCTTAATCGTCACAAAATCAGACATTTTCAGGCAACCAAAAGTATTTCACGCAACAAAAAAATTACTAATGTATCAAATCGGTTTATTTACGATATGTCTAAGCATGCTTCACAATGTTATAAGTCTGTCAAAATCGAACAACAATGATTGCTGTAGCCATCTATTGACGAATAGCGAGAACTTAGTTGCGAACCTAATAATACTAATACTTTTGTAACACGCTTTTATTAGTTTGCTATGAATATACTTTTTTATGTAAAAAGATCCCGTCTTTGAACGTGATTTTCACCAACTTCACGACGTATGATTAACTGAAAATTGACACGCACATCAAGTTCCGATGACATCTACCCTCCATACGATGACAATAAAATAGTTTATACCTTCGCTCTAATATCCGGACCAGTATTAATGCGATAAAAGAAATATGAAATTAATTGTCAGTTCGGTTTACCTTTTAAACGCTTTTTTTAAAGATTTTGAACTACATACATTTTTCTTTTATTCCCTAAGCTTGTTTGGAGGTTGGCATATTTCAATGGATTATCTGTCTGTTTATAAACGCTAAACTCAACAATGACCGAATCAATTTGTACGTTTGTCTGTGAAAAGTGTCCTTCAGTAGCTTTGATCAAACGGGTATTGTGTGTTTCACTCGAATTTAGTTGCTAATAAAACGCTTTGCAATTTTAGAAAGGGCGCGTGAAATGGCTACTGCATGTTCGTGTGAGATAAGCCTCTTTTTAGTGGCAGGCGTCACCCACATATCAAGTATACTGGTGATAAGGCGTCCACACGGGTAGGTACCATCGCCCTCCCTGTTTCTGTTACGAAGCAGTATTGAAATCTGGTTTAAAGGGTGAGAGAGCTGTTCCCATGTCTCAAAGTGGTTTGGTGACATTCCGCTAATTATGCCTTTTTAACACCAGGTGGGCTATTAGTTTGGTCAACCATCTCAGCAATAATAATAAAACCAAACTGATTTTTTTTACCACACTTCCATTTGCTTGCATTCTTTTATATACAAGTGGTTTTTATTTATTTATTAAATTTAAACTAATTTTGAGTACTATTTTGCATAAATTTTAAGCGTGGCTCAGAATTAGACATTAATACGAGGAAATACGGTAGAGGAAAGCTGAAGAGAGGCTGGTTAATTTTTTTTTTAAACGTGACGATTCAATCCTTTTCCTGATATTTAATGGATTAGTTTGTAATAGACAATTTTAACGCAAAATACAATTGAATAAATATTCAACGTTACACAAGTTCAAGCCAAAATATTTTCTTCTACACACGAATGTACATATTTACGAGAAACATCTCGTATACTAAGTATTTTTCAAAAAAATTCGGATTCTCATAGATGGCTGTCGAGCACGGACCCCTTGGTACAGTAATTCAGGTCAATAACCGCTTGACGAATGAAGTGATCGAATTGCTATAGTCTTATCGCTGGAAGGACAATTGAGTCGTTTATTATCAAAGGTGGCAATCTGTACATTTGGACAAAAATTTTTTATTGATATGTCAATACAGATTTATTTGAATATAATCGTCTCCTTCAAAGAATACGGTTCAAAACCTGCATTAAATAAAGGTTAATAGTTAACCTGTTATTTATCTAAGATGTCGTTCCGAAGAGTTTTGTGACTGCCAATGGAATACAAAGTCAATAATTCGTTTTTCTGATTTACCAATCATTGTCCAAAAGTCAGATTGCCGCCTTTGATAATAGTCGACTCAATTGTTAGATATGACAAGTATCGTGGGATAATTACACTACACGGGAAGCACTAAACATTAACAGAAATATTTATCTAGAAATCTACAGTGCTATTCCGAATTCGTGTAGTACTTATTTAGGAAATGTAAATATTACGTCATCAGCCTGAGCTACGATATTTTAAGTAAATAAAAATTCTAGATTTGGTCATTATTGTGAGTGTATTCTAATAAACAAATACACACTGCTATTTAAAATGTAGACTGAATTGTTTCTTTACTCTACACTAATCGTACTTAAGTTTAAATATCAACGGTGCTCATTTTTGGTAAAATAGGTAGTTGTTTTCTTGTCTAAAGCTTAGATAGCTGTTATGAAAGGCATCACGAACTGCATTTAAGCTATACAAATGTATTCTACTGTTTCTTCCTTTTAATGAGACTAGAGGAAACATCCGGTCATCGTTCTCGTCGAACCCGTCGCTCGCGACGAAGGGTTCGGCGAGTAAATGAACCCACAGACACAGCCCACTAAGTTTATCGCCGAATCTTCTCAGTGGGTCGCGTTTCCAATCCCGTGGTAGATTCTGCGAAGCACGGCTCTTGCTAGGGTTCGCGTTAGCAACATCGTCAGGCTTGAGCCCCGTGAGCTCACCTACTATAGCTAGGCTGATATGGTCTCTCTAGACCATCAGCTTAGGTAGGAAAAAGATAAAAAAAAGAAACATTTAGAAACCACACGATCTACGACATCCATCGCTATAGTGTCCATTTGGTTATTGTCTATAACCTGAGATATTGAAAAAAAAGACCGTGTCTTTGTTTAGTCCCTTAAATCATTGACTTCTATCGGCGCTAATATAATGGAAGCCCGTCTGAACGTAGCTGGGATAGCCCCTTAGGCTACCGGTGAATAGGTAGGGAAAAAATTAAGGGAAGTACTAAACTTCGACGAATGCTCTTGGAACAAGCATATCTGAGGAGTATAATCACTATCCCTAAAAAAAATCTAGAAAAATGTAATATATTTGCTTTTTCTCAAATTGCTATTACGAATTATTTTAATTTTTTTTTAACGAAATCAACATGTTTTGTTTTCAACAAAATATAAAATGATGTATCAAGCCCTAAGCCATCTATATTTTTTAATAAGACCCTCAAAAATACAAACGGTCAGAAACTGAATTGGTGATAACTATATTCTTAAATCATAAATTTAGACAGTTTGCATGTTAGCATCATTTGCTGGTAATTTATAATAATATAAAGCAGTTAAATTTCCATACATTTCAAAAATTTATTAAAAATTTTAAACAAAATCTCTTCATCGAAATATGTACTATAAAAGGAAATTAACTAAATTATAACTAAGCAAGGAAATAAACGTAATGTTTATAATTAACATAAAATTTAAGCTTCATTTATTGTTAACTAGATAAGTAAACGCGATAATAAAAGTGTTTTGAAACATAATACTGTTTAGAAAAATCAATCGAACAGAAACAAAAAGATAAATGAACAAACATTGAGACCTTCATTTATGATTACAAGCCATAAGCCGACTAGGTCTGGTCTAGATTTAGGTCAGCTGCTATATTAAAATTATAATAGATTATTCGTAATATGTTATTGAACGGTTTACATTGGCGGTGGTTCTTCGATACCACAAATGTACCTACTGTGTTATAAACAATTGACTGAATCATATAGTAATAGTAATTGTGTTAAATTAATTACGATTAATCCTAACGTTTTTATATGGCATCCTATGATTTTAATGAGGTCGTCACCAAATTATCATTCCTTAAATTTGATGAGGTAGAAAAAACAAAAAAAAAACCGTGTCTTTTATTCTTTTGTTTAGGATTGAAGGATTACTGGTGGCCCGGAGGGGTGGGATTTGCTAACAGCTGCTTCGCGAATGAATCTACCACCGGATCGGAATCGCGACCCGCTGAGAAGATCCGGCGAGAAACTCAGCGAGCTGACTCATGGGTTAGGTTGTACTCGTCGAACTCTTTGTCGAGTTCGACGAGTACGGTTACCGGGGTCCCTAAGCCTGTTCCTAGTGTTAGAACTGAAGGCGTCTAATGCAACACCCGTTTCCTTTACGCATCGATTGTAACAAAATGTTTTACAAGCGCACCACTGCACTAATTTCTCGAAATGAAGTGACAGTTTTAAAAACTCTTATTTCCTTGGTTAATTAATTGAATAATTTTTAGTTAAACTAGTGGTCTCTTGGTAGTCGAAATGCGACTATAATTAATTGAAATTATATTATAAGTTTGTACATTATTATGATTCTATTGTCAAAAACTATTTACTTCGAGATTTCACCAAGACTACACTTTAGACAAATATTAATAAAGACAAACAATATTAATCTATTGTCAATTTGACCACAGACTTTAAGGAATAACGAAAACAAATATTAGGCATGCGTGTGTGTGTCTCAAATACATGGTAGTGTGTGTAATGTTTTTTTTTATTGATTTAATGTATTTTTTATGCATAATTTAAGAAAATATTAACATTCTGCACTCTTCCTGTATATTCTCTGTAAGTGTGGGAAATTTCATGCTCCTCCGTCCGCGCAATTTACGTAAAAAGGGGTACAAAGTTTTTGCTTCACGTATTAATATATAGATACTGAATAAATATATGCCAAAGAGAACAAGTTATAACAATGTTTATTGTTTAATGACTAGATTGTGAAATGCGATTCAAAATGACAGTTCTGATGACATCAGACTTTGATAGCAATAATAATTAGGGTCTAATGATTACCCCATTAGAACTAACTACACGCATACAATTATTAATAAAAACTATTGAATTGTATTAAAAATTGGAAGGAGTATGATAGGTGTTTCTCATTTTGGATACCTTGGATAAATATAGATATTCATTTCTACTCGTAGTAACAATTTAAAAAGCAATCTATATATTAATACGTGAAGCAAAAACTTTGTATCCCTTTTTACGAAAATTGCGCGGACGGAGGAGTATGAAATTTTCCACACTTATAGAGAATAAAGAGACGAAGTGCACAATGCTAATATTTTTTTAAAATAATGCATAAAAAATACTTTAAATCAATAAAGAAAACATTACACACACTACATACCATGTATTTGACGCCCACACGCATGCATACTATTTATTGTCAAACTTTTGTTCTTGACATCTGTTGTCAAATTGAGAATAGATTAAACATTGTTTGTCTTTGTTAATATTTTTTATAGTGTAGTCTTGGCGAAATTTGTGATTATAGAAGTATAAAATACAATCATAATAGTGTACAAACTTACAATTCCGATTAATTATAGTCGAATTTCGACTACTGCGGGACTTCTAGTTTCAATAAATAAACAAATAATGTTTCCTGAATTTATTGTTAAGTATTTGTTTTGTTCTCAGCACCTGAATGGCTCTCGAGCGTGTAGGATTCTAAAAGCATAGCTGTACTTACAAGTTAATGTGTAAAAACAAGACAAACGGCATGACATTCGCTTTATGTCATATCCATATTAAGCCTAACCTCAGATTTTGATTTAGAGTTGTTTGTGGTTAAATTAACTTTTCACGGAGGTCGTTGAACTAGCAACGATTAACGCAAGCGATTATTGTAGCACGTGAATGTGCAAAACAATTATTCACATTGATAAGGATTTTTTATCTTGACTATCAGATATTTGCAGACAAATATTTATGTGGATTTGTTGGAGCAATCACACTTCTGCGTTGAAGAGTAGTTTTTAATGAACTTAGCTACATGGAAAAAGTAGAAGAGTGACCACACAGCAGGAACAAGAATGACAGTCTTAGATAATGATTGTCGAGACGAAATCTATACTAATATATAAATCTACAGTGGTTTTTACGGATGTTCCGTTATAACTACTGAACCATGCATCCGATTGACTTGTAACTTGGTATCCATGTAGAAAATACACGTACTTAATGGATAGGCTAATATTTATGTGAGTGTTGGACTCCCTAATAATAATGACAATAAATAATAATGTTAATTTTAAATGCCCAGCGAAGCGGGCGAGTACGGCTAGTTACCTATAGGTTTGTATCTCCAAACATTTTTACGAAACTCTTGCGAATGGTTTGTGCTGACAAATAACCGATAGCAGATTATTCATTATATAATTCTTAGGGTTAAAATATAGTCCAATTATTGCCACTCCGTAAAGATTCAAGACTTTCTTATGTCTTAATGTAGCTGATAAGCAAAAATCGTTTCACATCCTAGTAAAATTGTTCATATAAAATCTAATTGAAAGAAAGTTTGTTGAAGTTTTAAACACGCTAAATAGGTATGATAACAGATTTATACGAATATATCAAAGTATCCGTAATCAAGGTAAAATTATCTTTGGTCTATATAGATATTAGTACTTTATTGTTTCCGTTTTTAGTATTGATGGAAATTATGAGTATTTTACTTGTGACTTCTATGTGGCTGACAGTTCCAACCATGTCAAAATTAGAATAAATAGGAGGAATGAACTACTAATAGAATAATACATTATTATAAGTAAACTTCATTAATGTAATTTAAAAATACATTACTATGATTGGTTTACAATATTTAAAAGCAATTCCTATTAATACTAACAGCAGTAAAAAGGAATAAAATTTGATATTATTATCCTTTCGCTATTTGAAAATTTAAATTTCAGCGAGTGTTTCTGATAATAAAATGCATATCGTACAACCAAAAAAAGGTTGAAGTAAAAAAAACCTCAAAAGAAGAAATAGAAAAAGTCCGTCTCTTTGGCACGTTGCAATGGATATGTATTGTTGATATAACCCAAGGAGGTTTGACGTCAGGCAGACGGCCGGTCTTAAAACTCATGCCAAATCCCTATGCAGCATGATATGAGGCATGACATGCTACGCTGACCTCATATAATATAGGATTAGGGCTAAAAGAAAAAAAAAGGTTGAAAGTTGGTTTAATATTTTTTAAGTACGTTTTTTGAACTTTTTTAATCCAGTCTTAAACTTTTATCATTACTTTTAACGTAATACTTGTAAAAACATTCTTTAAACTCTTCATAGTAATGAGTGATATTTGTGATTAATCTGTTTTATACTATGTGAGATCATGGTGTTTGTTGTTGGCAACATTTGTCAAATACATTGTACTTACCTTGCATAATGGCGGCTATGCTAATTAAAACGATTAACGCATGTTTATCAGCGTATCTGTCGCTACATGAAGTGCTTGGCACGATTCAATATTGATTGCGGTTATTTTAAGAGTTTACGTAGGCACATTCATGTTAAATATTTAGATAGTGTTGCCGCTGAATTTTGTATGGTTCGCGGAATACTGGCGATAAGTACGAGTAAAATTTCATGAGGAAATAAATGGAAAGTATTCGCTTTGTTTTACATCTTTTTTTGTTTTTACTTAATACACCGTTTCATTGTAATATGAAACCAATTCGTTATTTTTTAGTATAAGTTAATACAATAAGTATAAGACAATGTTATGGGGATGCCAGCTCATAGACATCGTAATTTGAATGGCGCCACCTTCCTAAAAACTCAATTCCCAATTTTATTATAATAACAACATTATTTTCTTCTAAACGTAAACGCATGACTGTAGAATGGCAGAAATTGACGCATTTGTAGTAATTAAAAAGTAGCGTAATTGTAAAGTTAGATTAGTTTTCATTGTAGTGTTATTTTGTCATATAGATGTAAGGAACATTGTGTACAAATTCATTCAGCACTTTGTCTTGCTTAGTCGTGCGCACATGGCTTATGTTGCAAGCCAGATTTTGTTTCTTTTTACTTGTGTTTTTTAAATATCTTTTTAGCTTGTGATGTGTATTGAGTGCTTAATAAATAAATAAAAAAACAAACGTGTGGCACTCGGGAACTGCCGCGGTAAAGCTATTGCATAGCATTTTTTATCAACTTATGCAATTATAATTAGACAATGATAATTTAATATTAAAACAATAATAAAACAAGACCACGCTAAATTTAACCTTAATAAAACCAAAACTTTAACTGTCTCCTTCACACTCATAATCTAGACCGCGCGAGAGAGAGATGGGCAGACTTTTCATGATGCGCATGCAGTGTGACGTCACGCCACGCGCTTATTCACAAACACTACACAAGCGTGTGAATGTGTTGAACGCGAGCTACATGGTAGGCGGAGTGAGGGGTGTAAGGTTTTTTTCGTTACGGAATTTCATGATTCGGTCGCCGCGCTCAAGGCCCGCGATAAAAGCTATGCAATAGCTTAAAATAAAAAAATCGTAGCTACCTACTACTACTTACTACCTACCCTTATAGCACAAACATACGCTATACTATTAATTTGACGATTTTATAATTATTTTTGTATCTATGAAGCATCAAGTTGATTAGAAAAATATACATGCTTCTAGTACTTGAAACTGGCATCCGGAATACCATCACTCGATAGGAATAAGCCATTTGTCTTACTCATGCAAGCATTCCCGTAGTGATGAAAGACGGAAAGAAGAAAAAAAATATATTTATTTAGTTTTCCTTTTTTCCTATCAAGGAATGTCAGTTAATGCCTCGATAACCCGCAAACGTTATTTTACATTTATTTAATTAGACAATGCTTACCTTGGAATTTGTATTCGATACGGTACTCGTTCGAACACACATACAATGTTATAGTATTATAACAATGCATAATATTTTACGATAAGCATTATAAAGTAATTTGTTCTTAACCCATGACTTTGCATTTGCAATATCACGTAAAATCAAATTGTTTTGTACAACATAAATATTATAATAGTTTTTTTCTCCTACCTACGCCGAAAGTTCGGTTTTTCTTCCGCTGTACAGGGAAGAAAGTGTAACTTTTTCCCCTACTTTTCTCCCTTGGTGCACAATGTACTACTGGATGAAAATAAACTTAAGCGCTACATGGCTGCGCCGTCATTTTATCTGATATTTAATTTCTCCGTAATTTATTGTTAACCATATCAAATGATGACTTTAAATGACTAACAAATGCTTAACATACTTGGCGTTTTTATAACACTGGCAATCCTTAGCTGAATACGGAATCACGATCCAAACTATCCAAAAACCTAAAGATGCTGTCTGTATGTTATTATTAATGTAAACATCATTAATAGACAGTTATTAACGCGATGAAAAATTTACAAAACTGTACACTCGCATTTTAGACATCCGTGACTATAAAAATTAAAATGACGAAAATTATATAATCTACAACATGAAATTTAAAACATTAAAACGTTAACGAATTTTAATCAATTATATTTTAAGATAATACTAATTAAATGATATTTATTTTAAAATTAAACGTAGGCCCGCAACCTTGCTACGTTTTACACTTCTCGCAGAATGTATCATCTTCGTCATTTATAAATAAAGCAACGCTAAGTTTAGACATAAAGTTTTCTTGTTTGGTCTTTATGTTGGCGGCAGTTGTAGCGTACGATCTCATAGTAAAATACGTAGTAAATCCTCTTTACATGGCAACTCATGGTCATTAATTTTAAATTTTATTCGACGCCAAGCCATTTCGTGCTGAGTTTTGTTCGTTAATAGAAACTAGAGGTCCCGCAGTAGTCGAAATTCGACTATAATTAATTGGAATTGTAAGTTTGTACACTATTATGATTGTATTTATACTTCTATAATCACAAATTTCGCCAAGGCTACACCATAAAAAAAATATTAATAAAGTAACAACATTACTATAAAATAACAAAGAATATTTAATCTATTCTCAATTTGACCACAAACGTCAAGAAGAAAAGTTTGACAATAAATAAATAGTATGCATGCGTGTGTGCGTCAAATACATGGTAGTGTGTGTAATGTTTTCTTTATTGATTTAATGTATATTTTATGCATAATGTTAAAAAAATATTAGCATTGTGTACTTCTTCTCTATATTCTCTATAAGTGTGAAAAATTTCATACTTCTCCATCCGCGAAATTTACGTAAAAAGGGATACAAAGTTTTTGCTTCACGTATTAATATATAGATGAATCGTCGAATAAACTTAGTCTTCTCAACTGAATTCTGCAGGTGTAGCGCTAAGATTGATTTTCGTAAACAAACAACGGTGAAAGCTCAAGAACGAATTGATTCAATGCCAAATTTACCACGAAACAAAATTACTCGGAAATCACTAGGCAACCAAAACATGCATATACTCCATTAATCTTGTTTTCACTGGTTCTCAGAAAATTCGAATTTATTTCGGGTGTATTATGAAAATCAGGTTATTAGTAATGGTTTTTATTTTAAACTATTGAACTACGACTATATGAGTCACTGTTGACTAAAACATTCTAATGGATACACGATGTGACTACGCACGTTCAAATTCAAGATATGGAATCACGATTTGGGTGCGGTCTTCATCTAAACGTTCTATGCATTCCAGATACAAGTCTCATCAAACATATGAGTGTATGAATACAAGATATAAGTATATTTACTGCGCTGATGACGTCATGCGCCATTGACCCGCGCCTTGCCTGCGAATGCGTCTGCCGTGATAAGATATAAGGCATGGATATATACAATCCCATATTTCTATTTTAACATAATATCAACAAGTAAACAAAAAAACCCACAGCTTACGCAAAACGTACTGTTTAGGTAGCATAAGTTTTTTAATATATTTTAACGTTATTGACCACATACAAATTCCATTAGGTACCTACCTATTTCTAATTTTATAGATACTTTTTGTACTGATGGTAGAGCGTGATAGCTTCAGTATAGCTATCAGCTAGTATCAACGCGACCAAACCTCACTGCAAAGTCGGCAGATGAAGTGATATTTGCGTTTTCGTTGCGATATATAATAACGACATATCTATATATTTGTCGTATATATCAACCCAAGATGCTTAGGCTACTGTAAATTCAAATATAAATATACACAGTTGAACATCAAGACTTTTTCTCGTATTAAAAAAGTTAACCGCTGCAATTAAAAGAGAATTTCAGGAGAATAATCATCACGGTATGATGATGATAAGAAAGAGACTTTGATAAAATTTTATTGAGATTTTTATGATTAAAAACATAACTGGACGTTGGCAACACTTCACTTACAGTTAAACTGTCATAAACAGATTAAACGCAAGATCGAGGTCACTAATTTGTTATAATTACAAAAAGTACTCAAACAATTAGAAAAAAATATACCTAATTTACTATCATTAATTAGGATAGATGTTGCTTTCATTTTTACATGGAGTTTTAACATCTTTAGGCAAATCGAAAGCTCTTTCACCTGTCACGTGGCTTCGGATTACTCTGTTTACCAATTAATTTCACTTACTACATTTGTAGAATACATTCCCGACGTAATTATCTTCTTTGTTTTCGAATTACAGTGACGATAACCAATATAAACATAGTTAATTATTTCGATCTGTTATGATACCCTCTGGCTCCTAGCTTTGCTTCCAACATCACCCTTCCTGAATAGCATCAGCACCTATGATCCTTTATTAGAGAACAATCCCCTCCCTATCCAGTCAGTCCTATTCCTAATTCCACACGGCACGGTTGCCGTCATTGACGTCGTAAATATTTATATGTCTATTTCATCAATAAAATCTTTTTTAAAAAGATCTTTTCTCAATTCCGTATAACGGTTCGTGTCACATACTTTATAGATCGTTATGTGTGTAATAATCAAAATAAGTGCTCATTATATTATTATGTCGTTTATTAATCGTTTTGATGTGAATAGCAGTTTAATTGTTTTCATGAAAAAGATAACGTGTAATATTTTCTTCGTTTTTCTTCGAATTTTAGCTCGACCGTTTTTATTTTGCATTTTCTTTGACCACGAAAAATGGAAAGTATTTGGAGACGTCTTAAATAATTTGATTACAATAAAAAATGCGAGCTTAAACAAAGAAGGTACTTTAATCTATACTAGCGACCCGCTTCGCTTCGCTTCGGAAACTGTAATTTATTATTGATTTCTCCACTATTTAATGGATGTTATTATTCATATAAACTTTCCTCTTCAATCACTCCATCTATTAAAAAAACCGCATCAAAATCGTTGCATAGTTTTAAAGATTTAAGCATAACTAGACAGACAGATATAGGGACAGAGAAAGCGACTTTGTTTTATACTATGTAGTGATGACGTGTTATTAATGTTATTAGTTTAAACCCGCAAAATTATAATTTGCGTAATTACTGGTGTTATGTACCCTTACGAGTCCGCTCGGGTAGGTACCACCACCCTGCCTATTTCTGCCGTGAAGCAGTAATGCGTTTCGGTTTGAAGGGTGGGGCAGCCGTTGTAACTATACTTGAGACCTTAGAACTTATGTCTCAAGGTGGGTGGCGCATTTACGTTGTAGATGTCTATGGGCTCCAGTAACTACTTAACACCAGGTGGGTTGTAACTCGTCTATCCATCTAATAAATACAAAAAAATGTGAGATTTTTTTAAAATCATAAGTACAATACTCGACTATGTTACGTTGTGAGTAATATTCAATCTCGGTAGATTGGTATCGCGTTAAATGATACTGTAAATACCGATTTGTTCAAGGTGTTAGACAAAAATGTTTATTTGTTACAGAAAGGTCTTATAATATCGTATATGAACATAAAAAATCAACTTTATGCTCCTTCGGAATAAGGTCGGAATTTTCATTAATGTCAGTTCGTGTTTCCGTCAAAACCGAAATACATGCTAATTATGTAATGATTGCAAACTAACAGAATTTAGAGGTTATAGGTGAATACTTTGACTATTTTGACATAATATAAATATTTGGTGGTAATAAGTACATTGTTTAAGCTGATTAACAAATTCCTTTTTCGAAAAAGTTATTTGTTTGCCAATTTGGTTTCACATTATTGATTATCTAAAGATAACTGAAATCAAAATCAGTATTCACCGCTATAGGGTTAACGATGTTTTGAATAAAAATAATGTTGTACTTCGTAAAATCTTTAGTATTATTCCTTACTAGCTGACCCGGCAGACTTCGTAGTGCCTCAATCGATAAATAAAAGACCTAAACTTTTGTATAAAATAAATTTAAAACAAATAAAAGGAATCCGTCCGACGGCAGACGCATCAAAGGGAAAACAAAATTGTTATTATTATTATTTAATTCCGAGAACTTGCGTATTTATCTACCTTTCAAACCTTCCCTGGACTTCCACAAATAATTCAAGACCAAAATTAGCCAAATCGGTCCAGCCGTTCTCGAGTTTTAGCGAGACTAACGAACAGCAATTCATCTTTATATATATAGATATGGGTGAACGAGCTCAGGCCTCACCTGGCGTTAAGTGATTACCGGAGCCCAAACACATCAACGACGTCACCATGCACCTTGAGACATTAGTCCTAAGGCTGCTCCACTCTTCAATCCGAAACGTATTACTGCTTCGCGGCAGAAATAAGGTCGGGTACCTATCCGTGCGGACTCACAAGACGCCCTACCACCACTAAATTAATTAGTAAGTGAAACGTATTAATTACTTTAATCAAATTATTATTCGTCTTTTTATTAATTGCTCACGGAAGGCCTAGTTTTAAATGGTTACAGGAGTTTATGGACATCACGATATGAAGGCCGCTATTCAACATAAAATATGAGGTGGAAATGTGGAAGTCTCTATATTGTTTTGCGAAACGGTTGTCCCACCTTGCAAAGGGGGAATGCATAATTGCTTTGTAGCCAAAATAGGGTGATACCTACGCGTGCGTACATATAAAACCCTATTACCAGTAATTATTATATATTGTTTTTTCAATGTTAATCATCGTTGAAGTTATTCGTCAAAATGTGTTAAATAGTATGTAGAAAAAAAATTTGGCACGGCTTGCGGGAACCGAACTCTGAGATAGTAGAGTCTTTGATTTGAGTATACCGGGCGTATTATCCGTTAGGCTATGAAAATTCTTAATCTTTTAACAATTTCCAATTGCATTTGATTTTATTTATTTATTTCAATCACCAAAACGTTCCTAGCCCTATAAACTTTATTCCAAGATCACGAGTTCATAAATTATAATCGATAATCTTATCTCTATAAACGAGCAAATCTTGTATATTAATATATACCTATATAATCTGAATCTCGGAAACGGCTCCAACGATTTTCATAAAATTTAGTATACAGGGGATTTCGGGGGCGATAAATCGATCTAGCTACGATTTATTTTCAGAAAATGTTGTTTTATTCGTGTTTTCAATAATCAACTCTTCCCGACATCTATTGGCGAATATTAATACTATTTTTCTTAATTGAGGGCAACTAGCCGCTTTAAAGACACAACAAGATGGCGTTATAAAAAAAAAATCATCGGTCATCATCTAGTTATCGTAAAACATGACATTTAACTAATAAAAACCCTATATTCCGTGAATGTGTGTACTCAAAGGTAGGCGAGTCGCGGCGAAACGTATTGTTGGAACCGCGAATAAAATCATATGTGGACTCGGAACAGTCGCAGTTATTTCGGGAAATCGTCTGGACCAGCTCCAAAAGATGGGGCATAATCAGAAGAACTCGTCCACTTTCCTCGTTCTGTCAATGACACACGTGTATACGAAGTCGTCTCTTCTGTAACCCTCAGAATGGGTTTCGAAACATAACGTGGTCGATTCAAAGAACTTTCTATTTATAAACGTACTGTACATTGGTGACGTATAGTCATAAGACGGTCGCGACATGAAATTTCGTGAAGCATTGTAATGATACGTATTCGAGAATCAGTGGGTGCCTACGCATACGATAGGTTTGCGTTGATCCGGAAAATTTCTGATAAACGAACCAAAATACTCAACTACACGGTTTTTTTTTCTTTTTCTATATAGCTGTTGTAGGCAGCGGCTTGGCTCTGCCCCTGGCATTGCTGAAGTCCATGGGCGACGGTAACTCGTCCGCTTACACGGGCAATAAAAAAAGCTAAATTCTATAGACGTAGCATACACCACTTTGTATTAAGCAGTTAATAAATAAATAAATAAATAAGCCTTTATTGCTGTTAGATTTCAACTTATTTAATTAAACATAAAATGATAACAATAAAGATAAGAAAACTATAAATTAAATTAAAATATAACATATTCTTGGCGTTCGGCTTATCTCTCCTTTTAATTAAGCCGTAATTAACGTCCAAATGCACCCCAACTTGAATGCTGGCTTCAAATAAAGACTGAAATCTCAGTTAGATTGGAATGACGATTGTCTTGTCCTACAAACGGGATCGCATAGATATCTTGCAGCAAAAATCGCAAGATCGATACACCCCTTAAATAGTACGTGCGCCCATCAGTATCAACAACAGGGCTTAGGAATATGGGCGATAGTTGGAAAAATAGATTCCTATTTATTTATCTATCTATCTTCCTATCTATTACTATCTATCCTTTAGATCCAATGCTACGAAAGTAGGACGGTGAAGTCAGCTGTACATCAAGGAGTTAGGGGTCGTATTACACGTAATTAATTACCGAATATATTACTGTAATTAAGGTATTCGGACCATAACCCCTAAGCTATCAGAAACTATCATTATCTTCAATCCCTGTTTTAATGCCCATTAGGGAAACACAGATTTTCCGACCCAAGCTAATAGGTCTGAGCTAATAAAACTCGAAATAGAACCAATATACATACATACTTGTAACATTAAATTTTATAAGTTAATTTTATAATTAACATCGGTCGTGTAAATATTAGTGAATTGTGTAATAATAATAAGATGACAAATGTCAGTGGTATATTTATACAAAAATATATTACAACTGGTGCTCGTCGACCATCGACCGCAATAATATTATAATTATCTAAAGCAGGGGTTCTCAAACTTATTTTGTCTACTGCCCACTTTGAGAATCAATTATTTTTTAGCGCTCCCATTTTTTCACCTACTTAATAAACACTATAGCGAGAGCTCAGTCGGTGTCTAAGAGTCCTCCTAGATGAAGTTACAAATCGCTTCCCAAGTCTCTACACAACGGCCCCATTTTTCTGGGTCTCTTACCGCCCCCTTTAGACCTGCAGCGCCCACGAGGGGGCGGTATCGCCCACTTTGGGAAAAGCTGATCTAAAGTATGTACACTTCCTAATTCTTCTTTTTTCCCCCGTATATTTATGCACTAGCGTTAGTCTGTGATTTCATACGCGCTTTAAAATTAATTCCTTAACATCTTTGAGCCGTACGAGGATATCTAAATGCAATGATATTTTTCAATTCAATTTTCATACTTCTAGTGCTTGTAGAATCTTGAATATTGTTAATTATGTTTATGTAAAGAATACGGTATAATATAGGTTTGTAGAGCTGGTAAATATGTAAAAGATACGTATATTCAGCGGCCGCTTTTGCATCGAGTTATTGTTTTCATTAGATTGGTCGCAATGAGGTCTGGCCGGGGCTAATAATTCTCATTAGATTCATTATAGCTTATGAAGTTCTTTTGTTTCCAGCTACAAGTCTTATTTTTTAACATTACGTTTTATGAAAATATGCGTTGTGTTTCCATCCCCGGTTTCGCCAGCGTGAACTACGCCTTATTGTTGGGTGGGGACTCGTATTTGCTTTAAGATGAAAGCTAGTTTTCTTTCTCAAGGCTCAAATTTTTTCCGTACCGTGTTTCGTCAAAATCGATGTAGTGAATCAGAGATAGAGTTTTTCTCGTACCTTATAATATTGGTTTGATTTTCGAAATCAAATTTTAATTGGTTGAATCATTTAAAAAAACATACAAGTTTATTCACAATTTATTTTATATATATATAGATTATCTAAAGATTCTTCATTTAAATGACAACATAAGCATGATCCTTGATAGAATATGCAAGTTAGATCATCACACAAAACCTGTCCGGTAGCCTTTAAGTACATAAAATGTGATATTCTTAAAAGAAAATGGACTTTACAGATTATTTGTTAGTGATATTTTGGCATCGTACCTATAGTCAATGCTAATTACCTTTGACATTGACCGTAGCTAAGTCTAAGTTGTCTGTTGATTAACAAATAAAATGGTAAAGATGGTCGGCTCATTGGGCATTAATTTTATGCGGCCTGATTGCACAAAATACCGCGCGACGCATTTTTCGTCTTTGAATTCATTCGTCACGGTCAATCGTGATAATTTTATTAATACATAAATACTTTGGGACTCATTATAGATAAATGACGTAGCTATTACATTTATTATTTTGTACGTTATGAAACAATTATCGAATAGGTACTGTGGC
Organism: Bombyx mori; assembly: GCF_030269925.1. Taxonomy (NCBI): domain Eukaryota; kingdom Metazoa; phylum Arthropoda; class Insecta; order Lepidoptera; family Bombycidae; genus Bombyx; species Bombyx mori. Next base: position 6,388,759 of record NC_085116.1, on the reverse strand, counting down.
ATCTCAACAATGCACTGAGAAACGATGCGATTACACAATGAAAATTGACCGAAAGTAATTTAATCCGATACGTGATACGTTCTGTCGGTGAGCTGCGTTTTATCTATTGATATTCAATAAAAATAAACATGTTTTTGTATTTTTTATTTACTTCGATCTCGAGCCAAGACTAAGATAAGAGTCTGTACGCAGATAGGGCTTGAAAGTTATTAACAGTACACCGGTTGATATAAACCAGAGCGACCTCTGCGTCGAACAGATTCGTTCCGCTACGATAAAGGGGTTCGTCACGCAGCGTAGCACTTATGATTATTCTGTTGCCATAGCTACTTCGGTGTAAAACAATTTAACTTTAAGTTCTGCCTACCTGTCCAAAAAAACGTTCTCTTGCGGCTGCCATGCTTTCAGTGCGCGATCCATCCGATTCGGCAGCATCTGAATCATTAGCCTCCGTCTCGGCTCTTAGTTGTTCGTCTGAGGCACCAACTGCGGGTGGTTCATCGGCGGGTGGTGATGTTTGTGCTAAAGCCTCAGCCGGGGAAACGGCCGGAGCCGCTCGTTCGGATCCGTCCTCCGCCACTGTTAATGCCTTCTGAACAAACGCGTTGCCTTTCCCACTACCAACACCGTTGCTTTTCTTGCTTACACCTTTGAGTCCTTTTGATTTCTTCTTTTTGTTCTTTGGTTTATTAGGCGGGTTGCCCTCCTTGAAGCGTCCGCTGGCGCAGCACTGCACGTTACCCATTTCGAGAAGCGCGCATGTCGCGGAGTACACGGTCGGCGGGAGTCGGTTCGGTCGGTCGGTTGTCGTTCGAAGCGCGTCGGCGTCGGCGCCGACTCGCAGAATGAAAGCGGCGTGAGAGTCCTCGGCGTCGCGGCGCCGCCCACCCGCCTAGGTATTTTCGACAAACTTTGGAATCGCGCAAGCCGCCGATTACGCGGATGCCGTCGGCAAAGGATCGCACCCGAAAGCCGAATCGCGTACCGGCCGCGCTGGCGTCATCGCGCGCCTCTGCCCCCCGCACGCCGCAAGGTCAAGGCATGCTTATTGTTCCCGCTGTTGATGTCCACTACTGCTTACGCGCACACCAGTACCTCTGATCGCAACAGTTGAGATCGGTGCGGCGCCACCGCTTGCATGACTTACCACTATGAGTTCGGCACGCAACTTTATCTTCACAGCTATCGATCACGCGATGTTGTTATTCCGCTACCACGGGAACGGCACTTCTTCACCCAATCGCGTCACGCTATTTATTTCCACCCCCCTTCGAAATTAACATCGATACGTGTCTCGTTTTACAAAAAAATATTGTCTATATGATGATTTCGATCAGATACTTAAAGAAGTCGCGACGGTGTCAATATACGTGTTGTTTTGTTGGGAGTTTGTATCGTTTGTAATGTTTTGCTATCGTACGCGACACTGAGCGAGCGACACGGCCACGCGTTGCTGATAGCGCGAGAATTGCACGTGCACGAACTATGTACTGGTAAACATGATCTGTGTACATTAAGTAAAGGCATAAAACTACATCGAACAAAACGAAACGTTTTGAGGAAAACGTTAGGAAATTACGAAGTAATAAAGTAGCAAACGTTTTCAGTCGTGAAACGATTCGAGCATGTTTTAGAGTCGGGTCAGTTTTTTAATTATTTCTTTATTTATTAACTAAAAGCCTCAATATCATGCGCCTGTAAACAATCATCTGGAATATTGCGTAACTATGTTCAGCTTCTTGTGTAGAAGAAACGCAACGAAAAATGGAGCACGTCCGAGCTTTTAGTACGTAAATCAACCGTTGTTACACCGTATCGGAATTTAGGTTCGTTTTAGAAGAAATAAAAATCAGAACAGTAATGTTTACATGTAAATTGTGAGCAGAACACAAATCATCTTCATGTCGTTTCATTGTAACTAACTAAAGTATTGAACTCACATTTCTGTTTTTCTGTCAAATAACAATATACTTATATAAATGCCGCCTCCATGGTATCTGTTCTTTACACGAGTAATATAGATAAAAATAAAAAATGTGACAATTAAATAAGATCCGGTAATCTATATATTAATATGGGAAGCAAAAACTTTGTACCCCTTTTTACGAAAATTGCGCGGACGTAGGAGTATGAAATTTCCCACACTTATAGAGAATATAGAGAAGGAGTGCAGAATGCTCATATTTTATTTAACTATTATATTAGAACTATTATATTATATTAGAATAATTATTATATTCACGGCAGAAATAGGCAAGATTAATATTGTTTATCTTTAATATTATTTGTCTGTAGCAGTTTTGACGAAATCTGGGATTATAGAAGTAAAAGTAAAGTCTTTATTTTATTTTTAATAAAATAGAACCATAATAATGTTCAAAATTATAATTTCAATTAATTATAGTCGAATTTCGACTACTGCGGGACCACTACTTTTCAATTATTCTGTGTGATAGACAGTCATCACGAGTAACTAATTAATTTGATCATTAACTTCGGTTATAATATTTTCTGTAATTATTTTGTGAATTCCAAAGCAATAAATGCAATTTTTTAAATATATTACTTTGTTGTTGAGTGGCGTTGACTAACCACTTAATGCGAGGTGGATAGTAAGTTCGTCCACCTGTTTAAGAATTAAAGAAAGATACATATTAGTATGTTGTAGTATGTTCGTTTTAGAACACTATACACATTTCATTACATTGAAGGACTCACACGTAAGCGAACAACGATTTTTAATTGTGATACATTGCGGGGGTTAAATTGAAAACACTTTGTTGTAAATATTTGATAAGAGTGACTCTCATTATTATACCAGCTCCGAATGAAAGCTTTTAGATAGTAAAAAGCTGAATTGAAGCCAGTTAAACAATTATTTACTCGAATTTATGTACAGATCAAAATCAAACGACTTAATGTGAGGGTAGGTAGGATTTTATTGCTAGCATCGGTTTGGCTTCACCAAGCTTAGTCGCTATATCTATCTTCTTCTTCTTTAAATTTAATAATGAATTACTGTTCGTTAGTCTCGCTAAAACTCGAGAACGCTTGACCGATTTGACTAATTTTGGTTTTGAATTATTTGTGGAAGTCCAGAGAAAGTTTAAAAGGTAAATAAATATGAAAATGCTCGGAATTAAATAAAAATAACAATTTGTTTTTCCTTTGATTCGTCCCCCGTTGGACGGATTCCTTTTGTTTGTTTTAAGTTTATTTTATACAAAAGTTTAGGTCTTTTATTTAGCGATAGAGGCACTACGATGTCTGCCGGATCAGCTAGTATGTAAATAAAATACATTAAACTTTTAATTTTATTTATTTTTTCACGTCTGTTTTTAAGGGATTCATTTCATTTCATATTCACCAACTGCATGTAATGTTACGTCCAAATTTACCACACCAGGTATGTATAGAGTAGTTGTATATAATTAATGCTCTTTACGATACGTCTGCGATGTACCTCCGAAGACTGGATGAGAATGGCACCATTGTGTCAAAACAAAAGTCACAGAAGGACGTTCTTAGACATTAGAAGTGAGATAAATACAATAACTGCTTAATGCTAAATTATTTTTGCTGGTGGAAGCGCGCGTTTGGAACTCGCAAAGGAACGTACCGGTACCCTTCATATTTGTGCCGTGATAAGTAATAGGTTTCGGTTTGAAGGGTGGGGCAGCCGTTGTAGCTATACTCGAGACCTTAGATACTGTATCTCAAGGTGAGTGTCGCATTTAGGTTGTAGATGTCTATGGGTTCCAGTAACCACTGAACACCAGATGGGCTGTGAGCTCGTCCACTCATCTAAGCAATAGAAAAAAATATAAAACTGGGACTTCGAACTCGTGTCTCAAGGTGAGCAAAGGCAATTACGTTGTTGATGTCAATTGTCTCCGGTGCGTGAGCGCATCTACCCATCTAAGCTATAAAAAAACTTGAAAAAGAAAATTCTAGAATTTTTTATTTTCTAAAATTACGCTAAATTTTAATTTTTTTATTGTTTTTCGTCTAGTTAGTTATTCGCAGTGGTTTATTGTTCGTGTATTGAGGTATTATGGTGTGAATACGTCCTTGTTCTAATTTCCAAACGTAACGCAATAAAACAGGGACGGCGCCTGCTACAAAAATATCCGCTATTTACGGTTTCAAATGCGTTATGGTGTGTGTTTGCTTAAGATTCGTACGAACGTAAAATTATTGGGATTGCTTTTTGTTCGGTATTAAATAAACTAGATGATGACCGAGCTTTGCTCGGCTTTTTTTTTATAACGCCATCTTGTTGTGTCTTTAAATCAGTAAAATAGTATTATTATTCGCCAATAGATGTCGGGAAGAGTTGATTATTGAAAACATGAATAAAACAACATTTTCTGAAAATAAATCGTAGCTAGATCGATTTATTGCCCCCGAAATCCCCTGTATACTAAATTTTATGAAAATCGTTGGAGCCGTTTCTGAGATTCAGATTATATATACAAGAATTGCTCGTTTAAAGGTATAAGGTGTCTGTGTGTGTGTGTGTGTGTGTGTTTTTTTTTTTTACCTATTCGCTGGTAGCCTAAGAGGCTATTACAGTTACGCCCGGACGGGTAGGTGAGCTAACACCAGCCCTAGCAAGAGTATAGTAGTGCTTCACAGAATCTACCATCGGATCGGAATCGCGACCTACTGAGAAGATCCGGCGTGAAACTCAGTGGGCTTATAAATGTGTCTTCGAAGTTTTCGCAAGAAACATTTGCACAACTCGTCACTTGTATTAAATTGATAGTAAATTCCAATGTTACTAAGTATCATTTTACAGTGTTCACTAAAGCGTTTATAGATTGTGAGTTCTGTCAATTAATATATTTTAACGAAGAACCGTTTTAGTCATTCCATTGTAAATTGTTTTACTGAGTTAACTTTTATGTTTATACCGTAATTAATGTGATATCTATACTAATATTATAAAGAAGAAAGATTTGTTTGTTAGTTTGTATTGAATAGGCTCCGAAACTACTGAACCGATTTGAAAAATCCTTTCACTGTTTGGAAGCTACACTATTCCCGAGTGACATAAGGTATACATAATCTTTTTTGAAAAAAATAGGGATCCCTACTGAAACTCCAATAATGTAACCCAAGGTGTAAAAAAATTACCTAAAATATTATTTACATCGCGTGCTCTGCGAAAACTATTGATGATAGAATAAAATAATGTACTACGACTTTGTAGAACACATCATTGTTTACAAAAGTGTCGCGACAGCATATGTCTAACTATTATAGTTATTCCGCAATAAGTGTTATTTTATTTAAAAAATAAAATAACGTTAAATACCTATCGTTGAAATTTTTGTTAAAGACCCGAGCGGAGCCGGAGCGGGCCGCTTGTCTAATAATAAAACAGAAAACTCAAGAAACGTGAAAAATGTAACTTATCTATACTAATATTATATTTTAAAGCTGAAGAGTTTGTTTGTTTGAACGCGCTAATCTCAGGAACTACTTACTGGTCCGATTTGAAAAATTCTTTCAGTGTAAGATAGCCCATTTATTGAGGAAGGCTATAGGCCTATAGGTATATATAAAACATCCCGGTAAGACCAATACAAGTAGAGCACCAATAAAGAATGTTTCAAAATAGGGGCTTAAAGAGCTCCTTAACATTCTATATTTCAAAAATATTTTCACTTTCTACGTAAATGAGGTGGGGGGTAAAATTTAGCGTCATGCCAAAGTAATTATTTCACAAGGACCGAGTCGCGGGCAAAAGCTAGTGCTATCATATTTAACTTACAGTATCAGCGTCGCTTTCTTCGGTTGCAATGGCGATCTCTTTGTCCAGATGGTGCTCTGCATTGTCCAGCTCTCGTTCAAGGTCGGCAGCCTCGACATCATATTGCGGTGATATCTGCAATTCTTCTACATCAGACGAAGAACGATCATCCGACACTACGTGACGTGTCGGAACGTTTAGTACCAATGGTTGAAAATTTAGTCGACTTTCACCTGTGAATCAAAATTGAACTTTGCCTTAAATAACAATATAAATAAAGTAGGATAAAAATATTGGAACTAATTTAAGGGATAGCTTTCTGATATCCAAAATGAGAAATACCTATCATACTCCTTCCAATTTTTAATACAATTCAATAGTTTTTATTAATAATTGTATGCGTGTAGTTAGTTCTAATGGGGTCATTAGACCATAATTATAATTGCTATTAAAGTCTGATGTCAACAGAACTGTCATTTTGAATCGCATTTCACAATCTAGTCATTAAACAATAAACATTTTTATAACTTGTTCTCTTTGGCATATATTTATTCAGTATCTATATATTAATACGTGAAGCAAAAACTTTGTATCTCTTTTTACGAAAATTACGCGGACGGAGGAGTATGAAATTTTCCACACTTATAGAGAATATAGAGAAGAAGTGCACAATGCTAATATTTTTTTCAAATAATGCATAAAAGATACATTAAATCAATAAAGAAAACACTACACACACTACATACCATGTACTTGACGCACACACACATGCGTACTATTTATTATCAAACTTTTGTTCTTGACGTCTGTGGTCAAACTGAGAATAGATTAAATATTCTTTGTCTTTATTAATATTTTTTATAGAGTAGCCTTGGCGAAATTTGTGATTATAAAAGTATAAAATACAATCATAATAGTGTACAAACTTACAATTCCAATTAATTATAGTCGAATTTCGACTACTGCGGGACCTCTAGTATTTATGAATAACTGTATGGAGAAGCAGGTATATATCCTATTGAATAACTACGAGTTCTTAATTCTAATCTTTCCATTAACATTGTGTTGTAAACATATTACGCAATGTGCTAAGTAGCCTTGCTACGCACTCTCAAATGAATGGTTGAATATATTATAAAAATTGACGCCCGCTGTGTTTCAATGCGCTTAATTTTATCTGAGCATATGTTTATTTCTCTATCAATATTGTACGGTCATTTAAAAGATACGTGAAGTAATATTTTTATATATTGACTTTGAAATACCTCCATGATCTAGAATAATTCTTAAAAGTTCTCACTTTGGTTTCTCCTTCCCGATAACTTCTTCATAGCGTCTCGAGTATTCTGCAGCGATTGTCTTGTTTCGGACTTCATAGGTAACATGGAAATCTTTTGTAGACCGCTCCCGGGAAGCAGCGAGGCTACTACCTTTTTCGGTTCGTCTCTCTCAGGACTGCTTTTGTATTGACCAATCGAATCTTCCGCGTCAATATCAATGAAACAATCTTCAAACTGTTCGAAGTTCTCAAGGTCTGAATCCAATTCGGTCCTAGAGCCGAGGGCTTTAGGCCTATAAAATGAATCAGAATTCATTCTTCGGTCTGTTTGCTTTTGTTCTGGTGATGAGAAGCTTCTCATAACGTACCCCCTGTTCTGTGTAGGATCGGTTTCATTTTGCGAAGTCGGGGTAGAATAGCTTCTTGGAAGCATACTTCTGCATGGTGGTATCTTGCGCTGCTGCTGCTGATTTGTTCTTATCGATATAAGGCTCTTGCCTCGGCCTGTATGCGACGGAGCCGGATCTTTCCGCCGCATCATGAGAATCGGGTATATCGCACGTGTGAAATCTTAAGGTACCCACGATTAACTGATAAACTCAATAGCGAGATCAATAAAGAAACTTCACTGTGTGCTTTATGCGTGTCGAGTTCTAGAAGATTGGATTTCGTTATCGGATAACAAGGTTGAATGCAACGATATCCTATTTCGAACAACTTTTAACACGACTATCTTACAAGCGGCACTGAGCACGCTTGACAATACGAATGCGATCAGATTGATTCTGGCTCACCCACGCCCTCAGATCTTCGATAACATTAATGACTTAATCAGTGGTTCACGTTTTGTGGACGCCTATTAAGAGCCTGATCTGATTCAGTCACCAAGCCCACGTGCTATTGTCGTTCTACTCGTCCATATTGTGTCACTGGCGAAATTGAGTTTATTGTAAGAACCAACAATTCAATGCATTAATATCGCTGCTAATTTAAATCAATATCGCAACGGGACTCGAAGTTTGAAATTTCATATCTCATTTGTACCTACACCATCACATTTAGATCATTTCAGTATTTAAGTTTATTTCTGGGCACCGTGTAGACGTCAGGACAATGTCAGAAGTTAAGCATGCAAAATAATAAGACAGACAAGAGATCGTTGTTGATTGCTGAAATAAAAAATAAAAAAATAAAACTCAAGAAAATGGGAAAGCCATTGAAACGGAAGAGATTCGCCACCATAATATATTTAAACCTCACTACAATTTGTACCTAATTAATACATGTAATTTCTAGGCTCTGGTAACCACTTAATGTCAAATCAGAGCTTGCCTGGACCCTCGAAATTTTTTAATTTGTGTAAATACCGCTGGTAGGGTTTAGCTCATTGGGTGGCAAGACCAGGCTGCTATCACCATGAGGCAGTTGGAATGATTTAAGAGTGGGACAGCTGAGAAGCAGTGGATTTCATTATCCGACATCATATCTCAAGGTTGGTGTCGTCACACATTGTAACGTCTTATCCAGTAATTACAAAAAAATATTGTAATAGATTTTATATTATTGTAATGAATACATTGGAATCATGGCTGTTGTACTCTGAGAATTGAGATGCATATTTGCTTCAGGCCAAAATTTTTGGTCGGAACCACCGTGGGCTTGGCAGGGCCATCGTCTGATTTGTCTTCCTTGTCTTGTAGCAGTTTACATGTCTTTATGGATCTCCCTCCCGGGTTTTTAAGGAAATAATTCGAGCTTCCGTCTTGCCAAAATAATTGTAATAGTAATTAATAGTAAAGTAGTAACATCAAATCTATGAAGTTGTCTCGGAAATCTAAATATTGTTATCAGAGACATCTATCAATGGATTGTGAAACTAAGGCCAGAGTGAAGACAAGATGGTGGCAAACTTAATTTCTGAGACGTACTTTTTCTTTGATGGCAATAGATGGCGATTGGATAGCAAATTTAGGTGGCATGGTCTCTACTTCTAGCAAGTGTATTATCTGAACATTTCTCAAAATTATTGCAGGATAGACTTTAGCCTCTGTCCCATTTTGTTTTTTTGTTCCGGCTAATATATTAGGTCATTACTACTTATTATAAATTGTCTAAGCAGTAAAACTACTGTACTTATTAGAAAGAAAAGAAACAGACATAAAAATACAATAAGATTTTTTCATTAAAAAATATATATATTTGTCTTCTATCTAGTATTGAATCGGTAACCAACCATTGAATGAAAATTTCAGTCATTTTGAAAAAAAGTTCAATTTAATAAAATTATTATATTTGTACAAATTAATATATTTGTTAACATGTTGTCTTGGTAATTTTCGTTATTATACACTTTAATTTATCGCGTTTTTTTGTTAATTTTAGCATCTTATTTGTACAAGTAGAATAATTTTTGATGGTACAACAGAACAGCATAAATGTATAGTCAGCTGCTCAGCACAGCGCTGTTATGAAAGCAAAAGCAATGGTCGAGCTAATGAACCAGTCTCTAACTAGTTCGAGGAACATTCTATCTAGTTATATTGCATAATATGCACATACTTAGCTGTCTCGCCGATTTAATTGCAACTTTAAGGATACAACAACAATAGGAACAAGAAAAAATGTTGGAATTTGTCACGGTATTGAGTATGTGAGACACGGTATTAAGATTTGATAACTAATTGGAAAATACTGATGAAAATATTGTTTTTTTTTTTAAATCGTCCTACGGTGAATCTGAATTCAATTCTATCTTTTTAGGGCCCCGTAGCCAAATAGGAAACGCCTCAGCGGGTCGATCCTTCTCATCGGGTCGCGATTCCTATCGATCCGGTAGTAGATTCATTCCCGAAGCAGTTGCTCTTGAGTTTTTAGGTCTCCTTCGGAGGCGCTCGGGCAGCTGTTAGCTAATCTCACCCCTCCTGGCTGAGCCTTTGCTCGCCCACCTGTCCTGGTGAAACTGGAAAGGCCTCCGGGCCACCAGTAATCCTTCAATCATAAAAAAAAAGAAAACGTTAAAGGTGCTTTTTGTTAATAAATAAAAACGTATCTGTTTATATTACCTAAGTAAAATGAGTAACTAGTACACGCATCAGACATAAGTTAACCGGTTTCTGACGGAAGAATTTACAAAACCATTAATGTTACGGCGACACAGTTTTGTTGACAAACCAGGATATCTCTCGGTAGCTCGTCTCAGAAGTAGTGAAATCGCGGATCGTGTGTGTGACATCAAATTTTCAAAGCAAACTATAATGGCATATAAACCTGTTTTCTCCGCTGTCAAAATAATGTATGAAGCAGACTTCTTAAACAACAGCAAGTTACAGTCAATTGGAGAGTCCGGGCCAGCGAAGACGCGCTCCGCTGCACATTTCCACGTTAAATTTAGCGCGCGATGATTTTCACTTTTCATTATATATATATTGTTTAGTTTATTTGTTTCGTGATTGTGAACTGGATATTGAAGATCGCGTGAGCCGTAAGTATTATAAGCTCTTAATGTACTCGGATAGGCTTCTTATAAAACTAATACATATTGAGGTACATAGGATCTTTTTAAGGTTTAAGTTTTTTAGCCTTAGTCTTTTGAATATCATCAAAATGTTTTATATTGTAAAGAAGTTATTTTATTTTATGGTAATTTAAAAAAAAAAAAACGTTATTCACATTCTAAAGTGAGGAAAAATTATAATTTCCATTACGTTGATTTACAAAAAAAAAATTGAATATATTTCTAGAATTTTTAAAAAGAAGAAAAAAAAGTAGAAATAATATAGAAATAAAATATAGTAAATGTAATAATTATTTATATTATTTTACTTAAGTTATATTATCGTTGTCAGTTATCACGCAAACTGTAAAGTATTCAAATCGTCAGAAATAATATAAACGTTCTAATAAGCAAATGTGGTGAAGTCTTTTGAAACGATATAGGAGTTATTATGAAACCAAGCCACTTGTCGATTCTTGATGCCTTATTGACATACTAAGATGTTCATTTTTTTTAATTCAACAAACCAAAACTGTTATTTTTAAATTAAATTTTCAGCTTCATTAAAGTTAAGTGAATGGAATTTCGAACCATATTCCGTGATTAAAAGAAGAAACCCGAGTCACCTAATTTTAATTTCTAATATTGTCTGCTCCCTCAAGCCGCCAGCGTCAAGAAATTGCCCTAAAAACATAATTGTACCTAGAGCTGAAATTACGTAATTTACGTAAAAAATTACGTCATATAGTTTTAAATGATTTCTAATTCATATAATAATTACCTAATGTTTTAATACCGCTCATAGCGCCGGTGGAAATAGATCGAAAAGCGCAAAGTATTACTGTTTCGTCTTTTATGGAATCACTGGAATATGATTGTGTGGATTAAATCCTGTTGCTTTAGAAACTCATTAATTTCGCACGTACATAAAATATCCGCTAAGTATCTCATCTATACTAATATTATAAAGAGGAAAGATTTGTTTGTTTGTTTGTTTCGAATAGGCTCCGAAACTACTGGACCGATTTGAAAAATTCTTTTTCCATTAGAAGCCGACATTGTCCCTGATGAACATAGGCTACTTTTTTTATTTTTTTATTTTATTTTTTTGGTTTCATGTGTGTTTTAATGTCTCCGAAGCGAAGTGAGGGCGGGTCGCTAGTTAACTATATAGATGTTACACAATCATTTATTTTCCAATGCTAGGAAATCACAGGTCACGCTTTTTTTCTTTTTTTTTCTTTCTGACTTTCGTTACTTAAATTTAAGTACAACTTTGCCAAGGTCGGGTAGTGTAGGTATCAACATAATTATGCTAAGACATTTACATTTACAGGCATGAATTGAAAATAGAGTATTTAGTTCACGCTTGGTCAAACCACATAATCGTGGTCTGCTTCGTCGAGGCCAATGTTGAAATTTCCACTGACCTGTATTATTTGTGTAGCTTTTTCGTTCCAATGTATGATCTAGTCAATATATTTGTATAGACGGGTTAATTAGCTCACGGCATACATTGTAACAAGTGATTACCGGAGTTCATAATTATTTCAACGTCAATGCCACCGACCTTGAGACATGAGGTTTGAGTTTGTATTGTATGGTATGATGGCTGACCTACCCATGAAATCGAAACGCATTACTGCTTTTCAGTAGATATAACATGGTGGTTTCTATCCGTGCGGGCACATAAGACGTCCTAGCAATGGTAATTATGAAATTTTTTTTTTTTTTTACGAAATTTGCTTTTTTTTATTAAACGATGTTAATCCTTCATTATGGAAGCTAATCGTGAGCATGTGTTAATTACGTATTTTACCAGAAATAGTGTTATTTGCTTGATGAATTTGAACACCGATATAACCGTGTTAGCTCGAGAAGTTATCCTTATCCTTTAGGCCACGATGACTTCAGAGAGAGAGAGAGAGAGAGAGAGAGAATACACTTTATTGCACACCAAAACACAATTTACATTCAAAAAAACAATCAAAAAACAGATAAATTTGTACAATAGGCGGTCTTATCGCTAAAAGCGATCTCTTCCAGACAACCGTATAATTTATAGAAATTCTGGAAAATATAAAAAAAATATGGCAGGTATGTTGCGGTGTACTATAGATAATACATTATAGAAAATATATACATACAATAAACAAAATATATACCGTTTACATATAATATGAAATATATACTTATTATTATATACCAATATACATACCTACATACAATACATACTAATATACTTACATACACATAATACATCAACAGTATGGAAATAATAAATGATGATGCAAACAAACAGCACTAAGAAGATAAGTAGTGTTCCTTTACCATTCTTTTAAAACAGTTTAAAGTTTGAGCACTTCTCACTGCATCCGGCAGAGCATTCCACAATCGAACCGCCTGGACGGTGAATGAATGATCAAAGAATGATGATGAATGCGCCGGCATTTTCAGTCTCAGGCTATCCGATGATCTCAGGGAAAAATTATGCGTATCACGTAGGAACTCGAAACGTTCTTTGAGATATATGGGGGCATGGGGATTAAAGAGAGTACAGTATAGTAATGAAAGGACATGAGTATTGCGGCGAAGGCGAATTGGTAACCACTTGAGTTTAGTGCGAAATTCAGATACATGATCATATTTCCGTAAACCAAATATGAATCTTATGCAGAAATTTTGTAGCCGCTCAAGTTTATCAAGTTGTGTTTCAGTTAAATCAGTATAGCTGGCATCGGCGTAGTCAAGAATTGGAAGAAGGAGAGATTGTGCAAGCGCAGTTTTAGTGGCAGTTGGAAGAAAATTTCGTAACCGTCTCAAAGATCCAGCTGTTGCAAACACCTTCCGGCTAACCTCTTTTATCTGAGCGTTCCATGAAAGGTTTTTATCAATTAAGATTCCTAAATTTTTCACAGTATCGCTGATAGGAATTGGTACGCCATCAAATAAAATAGCCGGAAGCTGCGACCATTTCACTTTCGAGCACAATCTTGAACTGCCGACAACAATGACCTGTGTCTTCGACGGGTTCACCCTCAATCCATGCGAATTACTCCAACGGGATAATATTGATAAGTCATTATTCAGCGTCTTCATCGCGTTGGTCAGTTCTGACAAAGAAGTTTGTGTATAGATCTGTAGATCATCTGCATACAGGTGGTAGGAAGAAGTAAGTTGTATAGAAATAGAATTTATGACTTCAGAATATACATACTCATTACTTGCTATTGTATGTGACTATTAAAGCAGTATTTTTTTATGTCTAGCTTCACAACCAATCAATGTATAATTAAGCATTAGTCTATCAATCAATAGCGCCTAGTAACATCGATATTGGCATTGAATATAAACAACATAGAACATATGTACATAGTTACATTAAAAATATAATCTACGAATGACGTTGATTAGATGTGTAAGGAAGTTACACTTTGCTCTGGTGGGCAGAAAAACGATCAGCCAACCTGATGTTAAGTGATATTTTTTTATTGCTTAGGTGGGTGGACGAGCTCACATCCCACCTGATGTTAAGTGGTTAGTAGAGCCCATAGACATCTACAACGTAAATGCGCCATCCACCTTGAGATATGACTTCTAAGGTCTCAGTATAGTTACAACGGATGCCCCACCATTCAAACCAAAACGCACTACTGCTTCACGGTAGAAACAGGCAGGGTGGTGGCACCTACCCGTGCGGACTCACAAGAGGTCCTACCACCAGTAAAAATATATAGCGCTACATATGTAATCCACGTATAAGGTCTCAGTATAGTTACAACGGTTGCCCCACCCTTCACGGCACACGGCTTACAAGAAGCCCTACCAGCCTACCACCAGTATCGTCGCTCATGGATATTAAGCGATAATAGGCGTATAGCCGAGCCTCTGTCTGCCGCGTACATATAACAATATAATTACGTTTAAAGTAGGGCATGCACTATCAAAAAAAGTGGAGTCTTTTATCCCATTATTGATTATGTGATATTGACAAAAAAATCTTTCTTTCCAGACTGAGATAACGATGACGTCACAAATAAACGAATGGTATAAAGGCCGGAAAGTCCTTATCACCGGTTCCTCCGGGCTGATGGGCAAGGTCTTAATAGAGAAATTACTGTATAGCGTTCCGGATATAGGATGCGTGTACGCGCTGGTGCGGTCCAAGCGAGGAAAGAGCCCGGAATCACGCATCGAAGACATGTGGAAATTGCCTGTGAGATTCCGAAATAGCTCACTAATGAATAATTAATCCTTGTTACACACGAACATAAAAAAACCAATGCATTTCAATTACGCTAATATATAACATATTCATGGACTCTTTTTTTTTAAATTATATAGTATAAGCCCGGTAATAATACCGTAAGGCAGTTTTTTTTTCTACCTGTACTGATTGATAGCCTTTAGAGGCTATTTCAGCTTCACCCTAACATGTAGGTGAACTAAGGGGGCTCAAACCGGAACTTTTGCTAGCACTGGCCCTAGCAAGAGCAGTGTTCTCAGAATCTACCACCGGATCGGAACGCGACCCACTGAGAATATCCGGTGAGAAACTCAGTGGGCTGTGTCTATGGGTTAATTTGCTCGTCGAGCCCTTCGTCGCAAGCGACGGGTGCGACGGGTTCGACGAGGACGGTGACCGGTGCTTGTGGTACCTAAAAGCACCGTTAATGGATCGGGAGGATGCGAAATGGCGTGTTTTGGGCGACGTCGAATGTTTACCTTTCGGTCTACAGGATCGGGTGTGATAAGGCAGTGCCGAGGTTGTTAATCTACCAATAACGCTAAGCAGCTATGTGTGCTATAAAAATGTAATAAACAAACATTACCCTCCTGAAATAATCCGGGCAAAATAAATCACTTCAATTCGCTCATGTTTCCAAATAGACGAATAATTTCAGGTTTTAAAAGTGTCATTTATTATCAATTGCAGCTTTTTACGAGAATAAGAGAAGAAAAGCCTCACGTGATGAAGAAGCTTGTAGCCGTCCCTGGCGACATAATCTGCGACAAACTAGGCATCGAAAAAACTAAACTAGAACAAATTTATAATGAGGTAATAATGTAAACTTATTATTTTTATTTTTATTTTTTTATTGCTTACATGGGTAGACGATATCACAGCCCACCTGGTGTTAAGTGGTTACTGGAGCCCATAGACATCTACGACGTAAATGCGCCACCCACCTTGAGATATAAGTTCTAAGGTCTCAAGTATAGTTACAACGGCTGCCCTACCCTTCAAACCGAAACGCAGACGGCAAACCTTCACGGCAGAAATAGGCAGGGTGATGGTACCTACCCGCGCGGACTCACAAGAGGTCCTACCACCAGTAAATTACGCAGGATTTAAATACATTAGCGGGAGCTGGAGACCTAATTGTAAACACACATAAAAATTTTATAAAATCTGTTCGGAAGTTAGTGAAAAACATATGTACGTACAAAAGTATTACATGCTATTATGTAAAGATGAACAAATCATTTGAGACCTAATATTATGTTCGCAGAAATTCTTATTTACGAACGTTTTATGATTAACTAGCGACCCGCCCTCGCTTCGTATCGGGATCTGTAATTTATTATCGATTATTAAAATAAGATGGCAGATTTTTTCCTACTAACTTGACACTTATCGTTATATTTTGCATAATTCACACTATATCTTTATGAATTATAGTTTATGTGTTATACTGATGTTTCAGCTATATTATTGTACAGTTTCATAAAAATCCATCCAGTAGTTTTTGCGTTAAAGAGTAAGAAACATACATCCATTACATTCTTACAAACTTTCGCGTTTTTATTATTAGTAGGATGACATGAGACTACACGGGTAAGTACTACCTGTCTAGATTTAGGCCCGGAGGCCTTTCCAGCTTTACCAAGGCAGGTGTGGGCGAGCAAGGCCTCAGTTAGGAAGGTTGGAATTTGCTAACAGCTACCCGAGCACCTCCAAAGGAGACCTAACAACTCAAGAGCAGCTGCTTCGCGAATGAATCAACTACCGGATCGGAATCGCGACCCGCTGAGAAGATCCGGCGAGAAACTCAGCGGGCTGATGTTTATGTTAGGTTACCTGTCTAGTGCCGAGCGAAACAGGCACGCGTTTAGGTTTACAGTCTCGGACAGGCAATGGAATTGAGTCTTCGATCTCATGTCTAAGAATCGTGGCGCTCATCACGTCAACATCAGATGGGCTTTGAGTTCATTTATCTAGTGCATTATGAAAAACAATTACTTTTAGACACTTACTGGGAGAGGTTATTGAATTTTTCTTTTTATTCAATAAATTCACCATATATCTCTGCGTCTCGTGATACGCTAAGCTAATAAGATATAACTAGAGGTCCCGCAGTAGTCGAAATTCGACTATAATTAATTGGAATTGTAAGTTTGTGCACTATTATGATTGTATTTTATACTTCTATAATCACAAATTTCGCCAAGAATACACTATAAAAATTATTAACAAAGACAAACCATATTCTATTCTGAATTTGGCAACAGACGTCAAGAACAAAAGTTTGACAATAAATAGTATGCATGCGTGTGTGCGTCAAATACATGGTATGTAGTGTGTGTAATGTTTTCTTTATTGATTTAAAGTATCTTTTATGCTTTATTTTAAAAAATATTAGCATTGTGCACTTCTTCTCTATACTCTCTATAAGTGTGGAAAATTTCATACTCCTCCGTCCGCGCAATTTTCGTAAAAAGGGATACAAAGTTTTTGCTTCACGTATTAATATATAGATGTTGTCGCGCGCACATTATCATGCATCATTTCTTCATACGTTATAAGTGAAAGCAGTTTGAAACGCAATAAACGAGTTCCAACTGACATAACATTCGCATGTCTTTTTAAAATGCAACATTACTCGTACTTAATAAATGTACCTATGTAGGTACTAGTTAAATGAGTAGACAGTCAGAAACTCGATCCGGTAACTCGCTACATTGAAATTTGAATTCAAATCAAAATATCCTTTTATATTGTTTCTTATGTTACATAGCTCAAACTTTTTATTTATAGTTTTACACAAGTTAAAAAATCAGCTTGAACTTTTAAGCTCAACGGTCTTAGTTAGAATTTTCTCTTGTGTTACGAATGGTCACGGGAGACATAAGGGATATGAACACGTAAAGAACTACCGGTTGAGGGTACTTTAAACCTATACGGGTAGTACAACCCAGTCTATTTCTGCCGCGATGCTATCACGCGTTCTAATTTATCAATACATTTAAGACTTAGGTCTCATGTTCCAAGCTGAGTCTCGGCATTCACATTGTGACGTCAAAATTCAGACCCCGAATGCCAAATATTGTGATTAGGAATCGAAACCGGATCTCTAAGAACTAGGTTATTGTAATGATTGGCGTAGTAATCGTCTTAAGCGGTCGTCTCGTTGGAACTGATACCCGGTTGAAAGTTCTTTTCTTAGACATTTAGCATGAAATATCCGGAAATACACTCGTCTAGTCTCGTATTTCTTTTAGCCAAACATAATAACAATTGATAAAATCCCAGCGCTTTGTGTGGGAAAGATATTGTTATATGTGTAAAAAAAAAAAAAAGTATGTGTAAGAATAAAAAATAAAAAAAACAGTCTGGTTTTTGTCTCAGGTTTTTAAGTTGAGGTCGTGCGATTAATTAAAAAGACGTTTCGTTGAACCTCGTATTTAATTGAAATAATAAACTGCTTAATTCGTTTTGTAAAATAATGTTGTTGAAGTCCAGACTGTTCTCATTGTCAACTGTGACGTAGGTGAGAACGTGACGCTAAACGAGGAGTATTACTTATTTTCTTTAAGTATTTCTTTAGTTCTTTATCTTCAGAGTATTTGCTTATATGCTTTGCTTTAATATGCTTTAAATGTTTACTCGATTATACGTCATTTCGGATCCTCCCGATCCACTAACGGTGCTTTTAGGTACCGCAAGCACCGGTCATCGTTCTCGTCGAACCCGTCGCTTGCGACGGAGGGCTCGGCGAGTAAATTAAGACACAGACAGCCCACTGAGTTTCTTGGCGGATCTTCTTAGAGCGTCGCGTTTCCGAACCGGTGGTAGATTCTGCGAAGCACTGCTCTTGCTAGGGCTAGTGTTAGCAACGTCGTCAGGTTTGAGCCCCGTGAGCTCACTTACTCGTTCTGTAAATCTAGTATAACCACTCGGGGTTACTAGAGTAGATGCAAAAACAATAACTCGATTTTACGTTATACCTAGTGTAAAACATCAAGATAATCATGAACGTTATTGCCGCCGCCCAGCTTTAGACATAAGGTGGAAATATCAATGATACACTATCTAATAGGGCTATATAATAGGGCTTTCCTCTATTATCATCGAAATGTTCGATATTTCACTAGGCTGCTCATCCGAACAAGTCCCAAATGTCATCAGTAAAAGTAGACGGGGGCCTAGGGTAAAATAATCCGGGAGGGAGAAAGTAACGGACGAGAGAATCATTGTCACTATGGATGTTGTTGACATTTAAAAAAAATACTAGTTATATTTAATAACAAATAATCCCAGTATACGAGAATTATAATGACCTGAAGATTTTCATTCATTTTGTGTGTTCATTCTCTCATTTGTGTCGCCATTGACATATTCCTAAATGTGTGTATGACAACGCTACAAAACAAAAATAATTAAAGTTGGTGGACAGACAAATTAGAAACATCTATTGAATGGCATTCGATCAATTATTATTATTATTACTATCATTAGTCGAAGCTCATAATACTGCATCGTAAAAAAATTACTATAGTTAATTCAATTATTATTGTTAATGACCAGCGATTTTATTGCAGAATGTGTTTGTGCAAACATTTTTATTCATGAATAAATCTCAGTTTTTACCCACCAGTACAAAGATCATCTTGTGTTTTGTTCAATACAAATATCTCTATATTTCGGTTATAAGCAAAAAAGCCCAATTCAGAGACTTTGCTGCTTGCGGAGTTTGGCATTATCAACAGAATGGTTTTAGTTAGCTCCCCCCGATAAGTCTAAAAAGGCCTAATTAATGACAATTTCCTCAAAACACATAATTGAAACCTGAGATGAAATGAAACTTTTTTTTATGGCTTAGATGGGTGGACGAGCTCACAGCCCACCTGGTGTTAAGTGGTTACTGGGCCCATAGACATCTACGACATTGGCGAAATAGGCAAGGTGGTGGTACTTACCCGCGCGGACTCACGAGAGGTCCTACCACCAGTAATTACGCGAATTATAATTTTGCGTTTTATTTGGTTTGTGTTATACCTATATAGTTGTGGGACCATCTTTTAAAACAATTTAGGAAACATTGCTCCTATATTCTTATTTTTCAACAGGTTTCGGTAGTTTTCCATTTCGCTGCAAGCTTACGTTTAGAAGCGCCATTGAAGGAAGGCTTGGAAATGAACACAAAAGGCACGATGCGTGTTTTGGAATTATCCAAGAACATAAAAAATTTGGTCGCTTTTGTACATCTGTCGACGGCTTTCTGTTATCCAGATTATGAGCGATTGGCCGAAAAGGTGAGAAATTTTAGCGTCTTTTAATTTTTGTAGATAAAACGATGAAAAACTGGTACTAGACGCCCTATCATCTTTTGACTCCAAACCAGGGGCTCCCAAACTTATTTTGTCTACTGCACACTTTTTTCACCTACTTAAAAACCACTATAGAAGTTACAAATTGCCTCCCAAGCCTTTACACAACGCCCCTATTTTATTTCTGGGTCTCTTACCACCCCCTTAAGGCCTGCAACGCCCACAAGGGGGCGTTATCGCCCACTTTGGGAAAGGCTGGTCTAGACGTACATGCTCACGGCCCAGGGTTAATCATAGACGTGAAAGCCACCAGGCCCTTTAAGAAATAAAATCTAAGGTATAATTGTAAGTATAAGTGGTAATCTTATTTGTAAATTGTAACAGCTGTCCCAAAGTATAAAAGAAATGTAAATTGTTGAATTTTTATTTTCAAGGTCCACGATCCCCCTACTGATCCCGAAAACGTACTTCAAGCGGCGAGTTGGCTCACCGAACAGCAGTTAAACATTCTCGCTCCTTCAATATACAAGAAGCACCCCAACTCTTACACGTATTCCAAAAGGCTGGCTGAAGCTCTTGTGAAAGAGAGCTACCCTCAACTACCGGCAGTTGTAGTTAGACCTAGTATAGGTATGATGTGGTAAACAATGATTTGTAATTTCCAATAAAAAAATTTTGATCATTATATAAACGGTAAGCAATGGCTTGGTTCTGCCCCTGACTTTGCTGATGTCCACGAGTGACGGTAACCTCTCACCATCAAGGGGACCGTATGGTCGTCTGCTTGCATGAGCAATAATCAATGTGACTAGGCTTACTGGTGGTAGGACCTCTTGTGAGTCCGCACGGGTAGGTACCACCACCCCGTCTGTTTCTGCCGTGAAGCAGTAATGCGCTTCGGTTTGAAGGGTGGGGTAACCGTTGTAACTATGCGTATGCGGTATGCATGACGCATTTACGTTGTAGATGTCCATGGGCTCCAGTAACCACTTATCAATAAAAAATCAACCTCAGTATAGACTATTAACCTTGAAAATCTCACATCTTAGTTTTTTTTTTTATGGCTTATATGGGTGGACGATCTCACAGCCCACCTGGTGTTAAGGGGTTGCTGGAGCCCATAGACATCTACAGCGTAAATGCGCCACCCACCTTGAGACATAAGTTCTAAGGTCTCAGGTATAGTTACAACGGCTGCCCTACCCTTCAAACCGAAACGCATTACTGCTTCACGGCAGAAATAAGCAGGGTGGTGGTACCTACCCGCGCGGACTTTCAAGAAGTCCTACCACCTGCCTTTGAGGTGTTTTTTTTTTTAATTCTATGTTTTTAATAACTAAAGTACGAAAAAATATTCGCCAACTGAAAGTACTTACTACATACCACCACAACACAGTCGCAACCGATTTACTTAAATCACTTCTGTTTAATTCCAGTGACACCCGCATACAAAGAGCCCATAGCAGGTTGGGTTGATAATCTAAACGGCCCCATTGGTTTGATGGTAGGCGCCGGGAAGGGCGTCATCCGCTCCATGCACTGCTACGGTCATTACCACGCCGAGGTCATACCGATAGACATCGCTATTAACGCCATTATAGTTATAAGCTACAAGATTGGAAATCAGTCTGAAAGGTACTTTTGACGTAGTGTATGGGAAGTCGAGGAAGAAGATTTCCGACCAGAAACTCCAACAAAAAAATAGAAAATAAATTTTAATAAATTTGAATTCAAAATAGTGTAAAAAAAATGATTTTATTGTAAAAAAAGCGTGGGGTGCTTTTCAGGATATTATCAAAATAACCCGTCTACTCATATCTGTTCATAAAATATTTATAACTACTTATACCATGCACCCCACGCTTTTCTACAATACAATCATTTTTCCTTACACTATTTTTAATTCAAATTTATTAAAATTTATTTTCTATTTTTTAGTTGGATATTTTATAAAAGCGTATTTTGTTAGTTTTTTTAAACTATTATTTATTATATAATTTGCTGTGCACGCAATGTATTACGCAAGAGACGATGACCTCGTGAGTCGTGCGTACGAGCTACCTTCACTTTAACATAACGCGATCATCATTAATAGCACGTGTTATTAATGATGATCGCGTGTGATCGTGTTTAGTGGTCATTAAGACATGAATATTATTTATGTGTATAGGTACCGTGTTACTATTATTATTAGGGTTTCGGGAGTAGTTTCTTGATACTTTACGTCAAATTCTGATTTTTGCCAAATAAACTAAATACCTACACACATTTGCTGAATTTACTCAATGCCGAATATTGTTAATGTTGATACCGTAACAGATATACGAACGGCACATAGGTGTTATGTTATAAAGCCTGAATTTGTTTGATAAATATAGAAACATAAAGATGACAGATATTTAAAGTCTTCTAATGAAGGAGCCACAACGATGAAAATCAAAACAATAAATAGAATACTTAGAGCATGATGTCAGAGATGCGTTGGGTGCGGCTTGACCCCTGTGTGTCTCATTTGAGCGCCGTTTTACCCAAGGCTCGGACGTATTGAGTGACATACCCCACCTAGCGTTCCGAACGCTTTTGCGGAACTCAGCTGATTGCATCCACCCTTACTGTTTCTGCATTATACGAATAAAAATACATTTCAAACATTTTGAATAGGAAAAATTCTATTAGTTAGTTAGTCAATAAATTGGTTGGTAGTTCTAATGACGATATTTATTTCAGACCTCCAGAAATACCGACATTCAACCTCACTACAGGAGACGACAGGAACACAACATGGAAGGAAGTTCTGGATATCGGTAAAGCGACCGTTCGAAAGTATCCCTTCGAAGGTCCCCTCTGGTATCCGAACGGCAACATCAGACATAATAAGTTCATACATGACTTGTGTGTGTTCTTCTACCATCTAGTTCCGGCGTATTTTATTGATTTTCTGATGTTTTTGTTCATGCAGAAACGATTGTGAGTTTTTTTTCTATCTATTCTAGTAACCTCGATACTAGATTCACAGAAAGAGTAGGTGAGCTCACAGGGCGTTAAGCTGACGACATTGCTAACACTAGCCCTAGCAAGAGCAGTGCTTCACAGAATCTACCAGCGGATCGGAAACGTGACCCACTGAGAAGATCCGGCGAGAAACTCAGTGGCCTGTGTCTGTGGGTTAATTTACTTGCCGAGCCCTTCGTCGCAAGCGGCGGGTTCGACATGAACGATGACCGGTGCTTGTGGTACCTAAAAGCACCGTTAGTAAATCGGGAGGATCCGAAATGACGTGCTTAGGGCGACGTCGACTGTTTACCATTCGGTCCACAGGATCGGGTATGTAGTTACCGGCGACCACGACGAGAGGGTTTTCGCGTCGTGCCGCTTTCTCGAAATGGCGCACTGATGCCGACTGTAAATACTTACTTAACATCGTGGAGATCCACGTTTCTCACGAACCACGGTACTCCGACGGCTATCCTGTAAAATCGGGATTAATGTTATCGCGATAAGAATCTTCCCTTAATTATAACTAGCTTTTAAAATAACGTAAATTCCATACAGATTAAGATCCCCTATTTCAACCCCTGCAACCCTTTTTTCGCATTAAAAATTAGTCTTTGTCCTTTCTTAGGCTCTCTACCAAGTTTCATTTAAATCGGTTCAGTAGCTTAGTCGTGATTGCGTAACGCACAGACAGACAGACTTACTTTCGCATTTATAATATTAGTAAGGATATATGTATGATGATCATTATTTTAATTTCAGTATGGTTCGGATTCAAAATAGGATTTCAGTAGGTCTAGAGGTGCTACAATATTTCACGACGCGTGAATGGTGGTTCGATACAGATAATTTCAAAGCTTTAGCTACAATGTTGAATCCTGTTGATAAGGAAGTTTTTCCTATGGACCTAAGCGTCATTGAAGACGAGCCTTACATAGAGAGCTGTATGATCGGGGGCAAGCTGTATTGCATGAAAGAGAAGCTTGAGAATTTGCCTAAAGCAAGACTCCAGAATAATATGTAAGTAATCATAATTACCTGCTGCTTACTACTATGCCAACATATTAACACATTAATTATCGTCCCGTAATTTTAAATGGCATCTACTTACCCTACTAATCATAATCTTCTTTAATCAAATAAATGCCTTACATAAATTAAAGAAATTTATCTATCATGTACACGTTTTTCTTCATAATTGTAAGTTTAAATCACCTATTTATTTGTCTTCTATCAGGAACAGGTTTGCAATGCTGACCGCTTCGAACTGTGTTATTATTTTTTGATAGTAAGAGGTCATTCTGTTCATGCCCCGCTTTTGGTCGTGTCAGTTTTGCCATCTAGCGCGTTGACACGTTTGTTGAAGTTGATCAAGTGATCGTTGAACCGTAACTCAAGGAAAGGCCTTCATTTTCCCCGAGACATTATCCAAATATCTTTAGCTATTAGTCCGAAGCATGCAAGAATTTACAAACAAAAATACTAGCAGTCTTGATCTCACTAATCCAAATTGTAATTTGTCAATACATTGATTACAAGCTGTTGACATCAAATATGGCGGTCGGGAATTTTTCAAACAAATCAAACGATCAATCGAAAACATGGTCGCTTATTTTGGCGACTTTACCTTATGAAAAACAATGCAAGAATTATGTAGATTTTCTTACGTAATTCATGATTCATTGTATAATATAACGCATATGAGTGGAACATATTCGTATTCAATTTATTTATATAATGTGTATTCCTTTTTCAGTCTCTACGTCTTGGATAAAATAACAACAGTCTTTTTCTACTTGATCCTGCTGTACTGGGTAGTACTGTATTGCGCACCAGTCCGCGAAGTATTATCTTATGGCGGTCCATTTGTTCGATACCTACCTTTGGTGGGTAAAGCGGTTTTTAAAAATGATCTTTAATTAAATTTAACATTAAATTTAATTACATTAAACATTAATTAAATTTAAATTTAAAATTTAATAACTACTATATTTGGGGACTAAAATTCACTTGAAATCGTGAAATTTATTTTTCTGCTATATTGAATTGGTGTGTTGATTGTCCTTGTATTAAATTTACTCTTTACTTTTAATAGAGAAAACTTGTAAACAATAAAATAAACTTTTTTCTATAAAATATTGTTTTTTATTTCAATTATATCTTAGATTTCAGTGCGAAATAAGTAAATATACATTATAAATATTTTTTTAGTAATACTTAAATGTAACTGTAACAAATGCAACTGCAAAAAGAGGCATGCTGAGTCTGAGCCGAAAATTGAGGCTGCACACTTCGGCACAATCATTTGGTCATTAGCCATGATTAAGATCAAGTGTCTCATACTTTAATGGTGGTAGGACCTCTTGTGAGTCCGCACGGGTAGGTACCACCGCCTTACCTATTTTTGCCGTGAAGCAGTAATGCGTTTCGGTTTGAAGGGTGGAGCAGCCGTTGTAACTATACCTTAAAACTTATATCTCAAGGTGGGTGGCGCATTTACGTTGTAGTTGCCTATGGGCACCAGTAACCACTTAACATCAGGTGGGCTGTGTGTTCCTCCACCCATATAGCAATAAAAAAAACATAAAAAGTTTGGTAAACGATTTATTATTATTTTTCTTAGCACCAAAGCCCGGTCCTTATAATTTATCCTTATAATTCGGCTATTCGGCGATAGATGGCGTTACTCTTAACGGCGTAACAATACGTACATATTATGTGGTGCAGCGGAAATTTGGAAAAATCAGAGTTACTAGAATTTTAAGGAAACTATATGAACAAGTTTTATTTTGAACATTTTCAGTATACCTTATGCTTCGCCGTGTGCAATCCTATACACGTACTTATTAAGTTTTTATTTTTATGTGAGTGATTTCATTTAGGCAATTACTACATTTAAAGTCAGAGCGGATTATTATGATGGAGCATCAAATTAACTATTTAATCCAAGGTTCTGGTCACTAGTAAGCTGTTATCTTGTTACGGTTGGCAAAAGGATGAATAAATCAAATTTAATGAGAGTATTTAATCATTTATTATTTATAATTTTCCTTAATAAGAACAATTTCTAATCAAGATGCACTGGTTGCCGCTTCCGAAAACGAAGACAGGTGCGAATGTTTTCAGGTAATATATTACAGAGAAATATTAATTTCCCTTTTTTTTGTCATAATGTACAAAATTTTAAAATCGAGAACGATGTCCTCCTTTGACGTCGAATGAGTGAGGCCGTTAAACTTCGAGTTTTATACATATGACTAAGCAGAGAGAAAATGTATTTTTCGATTTTGTTCGGATATTTTTAAAGCGGCCCCCCTGCAATTTTATTAACTTAAAACTCTAAACTATAAGTATTCCTATTTAATAAATAAAATTAAATTACAAATTCATTTTTATAAATTGCGATATACATAATTTTATCTCGAATTTTTATTTTTTGACAATTGTTATTTTTGGTGGTTTCTGTGAGAATTGAAGAAACAAGTTTTTAAACAAAACAGCTTAAGCCCGTTTCTTGAATTTAAAATAACCATCTTTCGTCTAATATTACAAAAAGTGGCAACTGTAGCGAAACATTGAAATCGCTTCTAATAGTGAAAATATAATTGGTTTTCTTCAATCGATTATTCTTGTTCTAAATCAGCGAAGCGTTCATCGAAAGTGGAGGAAACGTCGTGCTCACAAATGAACAAGCATGTTTGTGTGCAACTTATATCGTTTAACTGTCCATTGTAGAACATTGAGCCGCAAAGTTCCTTGTCTCCACCGTCTGGTTGTCCGTTTCCCCATTGTGTATAGCCACTATTGTCGAGGGCACCGCCTAAAACAAAACTGCGATTAAGGAAAAAGCTACAATATTAAACTAGTAACGTCTACGTTTGCTCGTAGCTCGTAAATACAATAATTCTTACGTTACGGACGTTTTTTCCCGGTTAGGGTACCCCTCCGTATCGTCCCATAAGGAACTTCGTTCCAAAATTGATGTCTATTTGCAACAAAGAATTTGTTTTTTTTTAGCACCGAGTAATGGAAGTTTAACAGAAACTTCTTTCCCTGAAGTACCTACATATAATGGTTTTGAAAAATATCAACTAAGTCGTATGTGTGTTTAAACGACACGCGAACGTAGGTTGGAGTCGTCGTGGCCTAAATGACGAGACACTCGGTGCATTCGTATCGGGCAATGGGACTGTACCGTTGTCTAAACCCCGCAGGCACGTATCAATTTCTTGTAATGAAATACGTACGTACTTAACAAATGCTGACGAATGACTTCCATGGTGAAGGAATAACATATCGTGTAATCAAACCCGCAAAAATTATAATTAACGTAATTACTAGGTAGGCACTACCATCATGCCTATTTCTGCGGTGAAGCAGACATTGTGTGGTGAAGTGGCGGCATCAACGTTGTTGATGTCTATGGGCTCTGGTAACCTTGTAACACCGGGTGGGTAGTGTGTTCGTCGAAACATCTAAGCACAAAAACGCAAACGAACTGACAGATAGATAGATATATGCGTAAAATATTTTTTAATTCCCTAGTAGACAACCCTAACACTAGATCAACATAAAATATTAAATATTATCGAAATAATTCTGATGCGTCAGATACTACTACAGAAAAAAATTGATTGCATCATCGATTACACTTTTATTACCACTTAAAAAAAGATATAATAACCTTACATTCATAATAACCTTTACTGAGAGGATTAATTAATTTTGTGCCTGTCGAAAAGAGGAAGCAGCAGTAATATTGTCTTCAAGGTACATTGTACTGAGCACGTGTAATGCTGCTAAATATACGTGCAAAGTCAATCATTAAATAGTTCCTGTGATCTATGCAATGGTATTATTATGTTTATAAAATTTGTAATATGTATTAATTTTCCTGTTTTGAACTCTATGTGTATAGTTGGTATTGTTTTGTGTAACAGCACAGGAATCTAAATGATAATTATTCAGATTTCTGTGTAACTATTACTGCATTGTATCTACTGTTTATGCTGGTAGGTATTCGCTTTTTACAGATAAACCGCTTTGTTTTTTCATAAAAAAATAAAGTACTGTTTTTTTAAACACAATACGATTAGACAAAGCAAATACAATTAAGTAAATCGCTTTAATAAAATTATATGTATTACGTTAGTCAGTAATAAGTAAAACAGATTTCGAATAATTTAGCTAATCATAATTCTACCTTATCAATTTTAAAGTAATAGAGACAGACGGCTTATACGTTGCTTCTTAAGTTTCGCGTGAATTTTTCCTTAAGACATACAATACAAAATTGTTACGTATTATTTATTAATTATCCTCTTGTTCATTCCTTGACTAAAGCAAGATTAAAATTTGAAATATCCGTGCTTGGAAAACGTGTTCCGATCACGATTTTTTGGTCGAATATAATTTAATTTTTTGATTTCGGTATTTGATTGAAGACAATAAAAAAAAAACAAGATTTAAACGATGAATTTACCAAATAATATCAATGTTATAACATATAGCTATATATTTATAAAAAATATATTTATATAAATATTTATAAAAAAAAAGATGCGGTAATTGATGATATCACAGTAATACGCAGCTTTTAGTCTGAATGTTTGTTTGTTCAAGAACTTCACCAAATCTATTAGGTAATTTTTATTGAAACTTTGTATTTAAAATAATGTAGATAGTTTTAAAACAATTTTATTATGCTTTTTTTAAAACAAATTTATTTAATATTTTTGTTTGTCTTGTTGATATCGGTCAGGACACTAGAGAGACGTTTTAAAATTATTGAATTATTGTGTTTTCTCATGTTTTAATGTCAGTGAAAATTACGTTCAAACATTCCCTTACGGACATACATACATACATACATAACATATATCATCAAGATTCATTAAACAATTCCACATTCAACTAAAATCAAGTAAGATGGGCCATAACGAGCATGTCTGAAAAAATATTAATGTCCGAAATAATTTCCGATTTTGTGGTTATTTTGGACGGTCTCGCTATTCAAGGAAAATTGTTAAATCAATGAAATACCCAAATTGTTTTTAAATGGACCAAAGTATATACAACAATCTTAGTCTTAGATTTAGTGTCAAGTCTCTGTTCATTATTTGATGAAATACATGAAGACAATTTCAAGACAATTTCACTTAATGCCGGCAGCCGCTCTGGACAATTCCGGACTTACTTAGCATTAATATTTAATTTGGTAATTAAATTTTATTTGGTATTATTTATTAGTCAAACGCAAAAAGAAACTCTCACCTTTAATCGTAGTCCATCCATCTTTGTTCTTATTATGGAAGCCAAGGAACACAGCGCCTGCCAAATATTTCCCTCTCACTTTGTCTTTTGGAGCTAATCTCGTCATGTTCACTAAGTGGTCAGCCTCTTCCTTGGTATTTATGATCGCTAAGTACGATTGATCAGCACTGCACACCCTGTATGCTTCGGACCAGGTCATAGGGGTCAAATACATCTTGTAGCATCGGCCAAGTACATCGCTGTATGCGTAGTCTAGAAAAAAATTATGACGTAACTACCTACTTATTATTGGTTAAGATAGGCAAATGAGTGCGCGGTTTAGTTATGCCGCTTCTTCATGGCAAAATTAACAAATATAGAATTTTATTTCAAAGGTCTAAGTGACGTAAATACATAAATAAGTGCAAAAATACTGTTAGTAGATGTAAGAGAGCAAAGTAACAAAACGAGTTTACTGTTTTGAAGAGTTTTGTGTTCGCTATGTATAGTCAAAAATACCGCTACATTGGAATAAAATATTATTTTGGATTTTTTTATGTTTGTTAAATTTTTATAAAGGTTTATTTATTTATTTTCAGCATAGACCTTCAAAATTAATGTCACTTCAAAGCTTCATTGAAATGTACATAGGCGATATGATAAGTGTTTTTTTTAAATTGAACTAGGATGGATGGGTGAATGAGTTAACAGTCCGCTTGGGGTATAGTAGTTACCGGAGTCCGTACACAACACAGCGTCCATAATCTAAGTTTCAATTGTATAGTGTAACGGGTGCTCTATCATTATAAATGAGGGTTGCATGGTACAGATGAGACTAATTAATCCAGATTTGTAATTAAAGGCTTTGAAAAACGCATTTTAGCTATAGAGATCCCTAATGACTCCGATGTACGCAACTCCCTTGAAACATGTATGTAATATAAAGCTTTATTTGTCCAGAATTCTTGTTGGGTTTCAAACTTTGGTGGATATTAATGAAAAATGAACTCGGAAATAATTGGTATAAAAAGTAATTTAAAGTACTCGTGGAATTGTACATAAATTTATAATTTTTTTTTTTCTTGTGAGTCCACACGGGTTCGCACCACCAACCTGCCTCTTTCTGCCGTAAAACAGTAATGCGTTTCGGTTTGAATGCTGGGGCAACCGTTGTAACTATACTTGAGACCTTAGAACTTATATCTCAAGGTGGGTGGCGCATTTATGTTGTAGATATCTATGGGCTCCAGTAACCACTTAACACCAGGTGGGCTGTGAGCTCGTCCACCCATATAAACAAAAAAAAAAAGATACAACAAAGATATTAATAGCTGTGATGTTGTTTGTATAGTCGCCCCGATAACATTACACGAGGGTCAACGGGACTAAACCCCTTATCTATCGAAAGTTCATTTTGCCATAAACGTACACAATAATTATTATTCATAAATTTGCATTTTCCTTGTATTTTCATTTAAGATTCATGTGAAAAAAGGATCTTTAGAATTTGGATACAGCATGCATGCCGCGGTAGGTACCGCGAAATTGTAATAAAATTGATTACCGGTGTTAGGAATGTCACAATTCACATTCCACTCGAGTGAAGCCAGTGTTTTCTTGCATATAAATGGGAAAGATTTCGCACAGTCATCATCGTTCATAAGTCCGTCATTTCTATGGATGACGACGCAATCTTCGTTGTTATGAGAGTCGTTGGGCTCGCCCGGCTTCCATTTGTTATACACGTCCATTATGGAGACACCTGAAATTTTGAAAGACCGTCTTTGGTATGTGTTCTCAATCGTCTTATGTAAAGATATTTTGTATATAGTCTCCATTAGATAAAAAGAGTAGGGGAGGGTTTTAAGCTATTGTATAGCGGCGGCGGGCATTGAGCGTGGCGACCGAATCAAGAAATTCCGTAACTAAAATAAAACCTTACACTCCCCGAGCCACTCCGCCTACCATGTAGCTCGCTTTCAATACAGTCACACGTTGCGCTTGTGTAGTGTTTGTGAATAAGCGCGCGGCGTGACGTCGCACTGCATGCGCATCATGAAAGTCTGCCCATCTCCCTCTCACGCGGTTTAGCTTATGAGTGTAAAGGGGACAGTTAGTGTTTTGCTGGTGTTAATGTTTATAAATATAGCGTGGTCTTATTTTATTATTGTTTTAATATTAAATTATTATTGTCTAATATTATAATTGCATAAGTTCATAAAAAATGCTATGCAATAGCTTTACCGCGGTAGTTTCCGAGTGCAAAACGTGTTTTTTTTAAAGTAAAAAAAATTGTAACAATTATCGCAGGTGAGTTTAAAATTTTATGTTGTGGATGCTATTACATTATTTAAACATATATTAATAAGTGTAGTAAGAGAATATAGGGAAGGAGTGCAGAATACTATTTTTATTTTAATTATGCGCAAAAAATACATTAAATCCATAAAAAAAACATTACACACAATACCATGTATTTGATACCCACACGCTTTTTTTTTCCTACCTAAGCTGGTAGCCTAGAGAGGCTATTCCAGCGGAATTGCTCACGGGGCTCAAACCTGACGACGATGCTAACACGAACCCTAGCAAGAGTCGTGCTTCGCTGAATCTACCACCGGATCGGAAACGCGACCCACTGAGAAGATCCGGCGAGAAACTCAGTGGGCTGTGTCTGAAAGTTAATTTACTCGTCGAGCCCTTCGTTGCAAGCGACGGGTTCGACGAGAACGATGACCGGCATAGACAGCCGCAACCCGCCTTGACACGTGAAGTCTATGCTGCAACTTTTCGGGTTTGATTTTTGTTACACAAAGCTATTTTTTCACCGGGGAAGTCATTCGTGAATATAACTTAAGTGCGTAGGTATAATGTAATGTTTCGGTAGAAGAATCGGTGCCTACTGGATTTGAACCCTGACACAGTTGCATCGCTCGAGGCGAGTACATCAAGAGTTTTAGTCTTTAGGCCAACTCAAGGATACCTCTGTGCTTAGTGCGAGTCTTAGAACAGCCCTCTAGCGGCAAACGTAAGCAAACGATCCCATTCCATACAAATATAAGCTAACTTTTACGCTATCGAGAACGTTAAAAAACTCATACTAAGCACACTTGTGACAAAAAAGAGTCGGGCTTCGCAACCCCATGATCAGTACTCTAGATAAGAATCGGGACGGAGTAGATAGTCTTAGTGATGTTACGAAGGACGGATTATGGGGAAATAAGCACTAGGTATGTCTATAGAGCAGTCTAAGGAACAAGCACTAGGGATACCTACCTATATCTCGTGATATATATCAATCACTATATATGTATAATGATTATGTCCTACGGACTTACGAAACTCATTCTATTTTCCATTAAAATCCTATTTATTTTTATATAATACTAGCTGACCCGGCAAACGTTGTCTTGCATTATATAAGATTTCTAGAGAATTTCTTGTGTAGAAAAAAAATTACTAACTTATTTGAAGTGTATAAGGATGTGGAATATGAGTGAAAAAAGGCCTGGAGCGCTGTGAACGATGAGGGAATGTTGTTTAAAAATAACAAAACACCAAACATTAATTGTTTTAATTTATTAAAAGTAATAGTTACATATATAATTAATTCATTACATAATATTAATCTCCTAATGCTGCAGCGTGAACAATATTTTTTGTTAGCCCGTCTTTAGCTAATACAAACAAACTTGATGGTTTACCTAATACATTTATATGATACCAAGTCCCCTGGCAATAATTGTTGTATCTTCAGATTTAAAATGTCAACGTCCACATGTTTTGCAGCTAACATTGCTCTTTCTGCAAGCCACTCGAGATTTATGTAATTCGTGTGTACATCGGGAAATATTTATTCAATGAGAGCATCTTGCGAATCAATGATAGTGCAGAAATCATTCGCTAATTTTATGTATTCAGTTTCAGCTATAGTGACTTTTCCATCGCCGATATCTAAGAGTTGTTTTGAGAATGTTTCATCGGATGGATCTTGAAGCATTTGAACGCGCATATTTACTTTCAGCTGTACTATTTCAACATTATGCCACAATGTCGATGATTTTAAGTAGGCGTTGATTTCATCGCGTATGTTGAACGTGGAATGACGGGAAGTGTTTGTCTGAAGTCACCTGAAAGGACTAACCGAGTGCCACCAAATAGTTTGTCGTTGTTTTTAATATCTTTCAATGTCCTGTTCAACGCCTCAAGCGAATGTTTGTGTGTGTACATTCATATTTTCCACTCTAAGCACCGCCATCTCACTGCCTTTATGGACATAATTGCAAATGTATTTGATGCTCTTCACAGAACTGCAGAACTCAACATTAATATGAGCATTGTATGTTTTGCTCAGCAGGGGCGAATATGGCACGACCTAACAATTGTCAATATCAATGTCTGTGTTGCTGATGTTTTTAATAAATGATTGTCCGCCATTATCTGGATTCCTTCGACGATATATTGGATATCCGTTGACATTTGTGATTGTATCTTTAGTGAAATCTTTAGGGAAATTTTTTGTACATTTTTCATCTGACATGCAAGGCGATGAACTAAAAATGTTTAACTACTACGCTTGAAGCATAAACACTAATAATAGCCGAAAACTGTAGAGGTAACATCCCTACTCCGTGCTGTTTACAGGGTGAGAAGTGACACCGGTAGACACATGGAGGGGATAACTTACCAAGTGATAATAATTGATGTTATCGAGCGGGATAGAAAATGATTAAATTATTAAAATGGCTATTAAAAAATAAGGGTTGATCGTAGAAGGGTGAAAATTGAGGATTATATGTATTTTTGTATGTTGTATCATAAAAAAATAGAAATTAAAAATTTTGTCTAAAAAATAAAAAATAAAATTTAGGGGTGGACTACCCCTAACATTTAGGGGAATGAAAAATAGATGTTGGCCGATTCTCATAGATACCGGATAAGCACAAAAAATTTCATCAAAATCGGTCAAGCCGTTTCGGAGGAGTATGGCAACGAAAACTGTGACACGAGAATTTTATATATTAGATAAATAATTAACTGTCAAGTTAAATAATCAATTTAAATCAAATGAACATAATATTAATTTGATAATATAATTTATTGATTAATTCATAAATTTATGTCGTTATCATAAAACCCTGTTTATTGATGGATATCTATCTTAGCCGGTTTATGCTACAGAAAATTAAAAAATAATAAATGAGCTTATATTTTCTTCATATTGAATGAAAATTAAAAATTAAGTAGGTTATTCTCATTATTATATACCTAATACCTATTTTAAAGTCTTGGATCAGTGTTCGATGGAAGTGGACAAAAAGGAATTAATCAATTTAAGCAAGAGTTAGACTTTACTGTTACTCAAGACGGGTGACTGCTTTCATGCTCTTTGTTTATAGGTTTTCTCCTAGGTTCATTGGTCTTATATTTAGATACGATGCTTGAATAAAAAAAAAACTACCATACAGCATAACGATAATGTAGAAAAACTCATTGTGATGACGAGAAAAAATCGCGCGGCCTTGGAGAGGTTTGATGTAAGAACTTATTAAAGAAGATGGAAGAATGAGGTTATCAGGTACCATCAGACTGCTAACGTATAATCAAAAGGTTCTTGCGAGACTATTTTATTTTAATAACGAACTATGGTGTTCTAAGAGTTCAGTTAAGGAAGAGAATGTAAAAGGACAAGTCTGTAGATTTGAATTTGCCGGTTCCCATCAGGGCTATGAATGAGTTGGTAGCAGTACTAAGAGATTATTTCATCTTTCGATCTATGTGCTTAGTGCGAGTTTTTTAACGTTCTCGTTCGCGTAAAAGTTAATTCAAATTTGTATGGAGTTGGAGCGTTTGCCGCTATGGGCGCCGTTTCAAATGCATACAAATTTGAGTTAACTTTTACGCTATCGAGAACGTTAAAATACTCGCACTAAGCACACTGTATGTAAATGACTTTCGAAATGAAGTTTCGGTAAAGCAATCATACGGATTTCGATATCAGCGCGCCCGGGGTCACAGGTCTCACATTTGTCTCGAACTTTGCATAATAATAATTAAACTGGCAAATGATATACACAGAACGAGTTCAACATTTTCCTTATAATATATCATAACAAACTACTGTTTGTTTCTGTACTGTTAAAGAAATTAAAGATTAGGAGATAACGTGCAAAAAAAATAATACAAATTCAAAATTATATTATAAATTAATAAATACACATTAATATTATTTCTCTTGGAAAATTAATCAAAAACTCTTTTACTTAAACTATGTAAAATGAAAATTCTACAGGAGTTTATTGTGTTCCATTACGGCTTTAATAAATTTATTATTTTATTTAATTTATAAAATTCTAATTTTAATCGGAGTTTTTTTTTCTCACTTGTATGAAATGTCAAAGTCTCATAGTAACTGCTTATGTCAAAATAATGTCAAGGTTCCACGAATACATTTTAAAAAATCAATCAATTGATGTTTTTTTCGTTTTGTGCAAAATAACAATTAAATTAAATATTTGGACGAGAATTTGAAACGGTTATTTAACTACAAACTAAAACAAAATGAGAATTGCAAAATAAACAAAATATAGGTAATTAATTTGTCTTTTAACATTTTTTTCCCAAACCCAAGTCGTTCTATTTGAATCAGATTTGAATCAAATGCTTTTTTTTCCTCTTAAAAATTCAAAAGGGCATCAAATCAAGGGCATCAAAATTAAAAATGATAAATGAATTAAAATAATACTAAACGTGACCGAATGGTTTCTACAATAATAAGATATACTCGTAAAACATTAACCGAGACAACAAGAACGAGGAAGACATATTATTATGTCTTCCGGACGGATGGTACGGAAAACACGGCGATTTAAATTATAGAAAAATATTGATAAGTTTCATACGTACCATCAACAGTTTCGAAGACTCCTTTGGCCATCTGCGATGAGATCCCGATACTGATCCATTCGAAGGGTTGTGACGTGTTCCAATAAGTGGTCACAGCATCGAATTCAAACTTGTCATCAGGGTAAAAGAAAGTAGCCCCCTCCATTTCGCAAGTCTTCTTAGCGTCCACCCATTTCTTATATAACGTGTGAATTTTGTAAAAGCTCTCAGTTGATTCGATATACGTATAGTCCTTACGGAAAAACTTATTTTCCCGTTGTCCATCTTAAAAGTGAAAATAAATTAACTTACCGTTGACTAATTGCTTGAATAATTTCAAAATTTATGAAACTTACGAATGAGTTCCGAAGGTAATAAAGTGAGAAGAAATAATATGGGAAACTTAAGATTATTCATTTTGAATTTAAAAATACGTTCTATATTTATTCTATACACAGACACGAGTAAGCACGACCGAGCGTCGCGCCAGAATGAGATGTTCAAATTCACAGACTTCCATTGTTAATAGAGATGGCGTTAATGGTTGAATTTATTTATCTGTTAACTGGTAATTGATAAAAAAAATTACCGATATTTTTATTGGTTGAAAATACCGGTAAATCTTTTCGTTGAAAAACTAATTTTGCTAATGTTAAACTTGAATGGTAGAGTTTCTTACATTTATTTTCGATTCAGTGAACTTTAGAAGCTACAGGCTTAGGGCTAACTAGCTTAACTAATTAGTACGAAATGATTAGTGGGAAAAACTCTTTACAAATTTTCCACCACGGCGGTGCGCTGGTTCAATATTTTTGAATTGATTTTTCTTACAATAATTACACATTGCAATTTTTTCCGCTCCCAAGCACTTTTCGAAATGATCCCATATTTCTGCATTGCGTTTCGGCATTTTAAATTAGATATACACTTTAAAAATCCACAACAACAAAGTAAGCAAAGTCTCAAACACACAAAAACAAAGTCAAAACACACAAACACAAAGTACAAATCTCTTAAAATACAAAAACACAACTTTACCAAAATAAGAAAGATAAGAATAAGAAAAGATGCACTGAGCCCCCAAAATGTCAAGTATCAAACAAAATATTACGTTTAAAAAATCAACCAATCGCGTCATCTTCGCGTTCGGTAAAAATATCGATTCATTTCAATTTTTTAACGAAAAAAATTATCATTAACTGTAAAATACACCAACTTAAATATTGTGCTTTATTTTGAGGGGTATAGAGCATACAATGAAATCATAAAATTCAATATTTTTTACATGATAAGTTGAAAACATCTGCAAGGCGAAAATGAATCTTACGTGTTGAAATAAAGTTGAAACTTGCATAAATATAATTTCCAATAATTGCCTATGCCACTACACGCAGTGTGTTTGTTAAACGGTATTTTTAACCGTTTTGGGTAATTTTATTTATCGAATAGAAGTGTTAATTTTTTTTACCGGTAAATTTATTGGTTAATGGTTATATTAGCCACCTCTAATTGTTAAACCTTTTTTGTATGACGCATACAAAAACGAAGAAACTTGTTTATACACGTACGTACATACATACATAATAATATGTATAAATTAGTATAGCTTATGTTTTGTTTCACTAATGTTTGCTTATGAGCGCTTTTGGATTAAAAATTTTTTAAGTTCTTAGCTAACCCTAAAATTGATTGATGATTAAAGTATTGTGATTTTTACTCCGAGTCCGTATATTCCATCCATTCTACAGAGGCTTGAGTTTATGGGAACGGCCGTTGTGGCATACGATTGAGACTTCGAATTTTTGTCTCAAGGGTAAGCCTCAAGGGTAACGTGGTCTTTAACGCGATGTAGATCGTGAGCTCGTTCTCCAATCTGTACACAAAATACCCTCATAATGAAGTGTGATATTGGATGGAAAGACGTATGTCAAAGCCGCATAGATTATCTTCGCCGTGGTTCATTCTGGCGCGAAATAGCTATGTTTTTAGATTTTGGCAAGATATCGTTTAAAGAAATAAAAGGCGCATCTACATTATATTATTTTCATTAATTCTCTTGTCTAGGCTAAGCAAACAGGTTTTTTGACTTACGTCAGTACGTCTTCAGTTAGGAATGTTGATTTGGAACCAACATAAAATATTCTGATTTGGTAAATTTCGTAAAACAGAATTACTAAATTTTCGAATACCTCTTTGAGATTTATGATGACAAAAGTTATCGTGTTTTACTAATCGCATTTATGTTTCATAGGCATATAAGTAAATTGTTTAAGTATTATTTTTTATGTATAAAATAGTAATATTATCGTTACATGGTTGATATTTATAAATATATACTTTTATTGCAATCTATAAGTACACTGCCATTAATTTCCTTCCTGAAATGATTCTAGTTCACTTGATGATTGCCTGGAAGAGATCGCTGTTAGCGATAAGGCGGTCCATCGTTCATGCATTTGTGTTTGTTTATTTTGGTGTGCCAGAAAGCATAGTTTACTCTAAATTGAACTTTTGGATACTTAAAAGTATTAGTCGGCCATAAATATATGCAATAACTAAGGTGTCAGTTCTGTTAACTAAGATTGGTAGAGCTTGCCGGTCCCAAGGTGCTTCCGGAGTTCATGTGAATGTCGTCACTGATCTTTGATGTAGAATTCTCAATTGTATTGTACCAATAATTATAATTTGCGTAATTACTGGTGGTAGGACCTCTTGTGATTCCGCACGGGTAGGTACCACCACCCCGCCTATTTCTGCCGTGAAGCAGTAATGCGTTTCGGCTTGAAGGGTCGGGCAGCCGTTGTAACTATACTCAGAGCTTAGAACTTACATCTCAAGGTGGGTGGTGCATTTACGTTGTAAATGTCTATGGGCTCCAGTAACCACTTAACACCAGGTGGGCTGTGAGCTCGTCCACCCATCTAAGTAATAAAAAAAAAACTAGTGATTAAGATTTTATATTCGAAAACAGCTTGGACCACACGCTACAATTAATGAAAGAACTTAAAATAAACTCTCTCTCTCTCTCTTTCAGCTCACAGATGTCCACTGCTGGACATATGTCTCGTAACAACGACCGGTCCTGCGGTGTCTGCATCCAGCGTATAAATGAAGAAAAACGTGATTATTTTATAAACGATTAATTTATAATAACTCAAAACATGTATTTGATAGCTAAATACCAAACTAAATGATTTATTATTGTACTTAATAAATAGGTATTATATTATAGTTTTGTATTTCTTGTTTATACCTGAGACCTTAGAACTTATGTCTCAAGGTGGGTGGCGCATTTATGTTGTAGATGTCTATGTGCTCCAGTAACCACTTAACACCAGGTGGGCTGTGAACTCGTCCACCCATCTAAGCTATAAAAAAAAAAGTTTCTTGAAGATCTTTACACTTCTCTTTTGCAAATTTTTTGAAAATGGAGTTACAGAAAAGTTCATGCGGGAACTTCTTCACACCAGCTTTACTTATTAAAAGCATCTTAGGTTCATACCACATGATGCTTAGAACCGAGTTAAAATGAGCCAAATTTTTACAATTAATTTCCAGTTTTTTTTATTCCTTAGATGGGTGGACGAGCTCACAACCCACCTGGTGTTAAGTGGTTACTGGAGCCCATAGACATCCAAACGTAAATGCGCCACCCACCTTGAGATACAAGTTCTAAGGTCTCAAGTATAGTTACAGCGGCTACCCCACCTTTCAAACCGAAACGCATTACTGCTTCACGGCAGAAATAGGCAGGGTGGTGGTACCCATCCGTGCGGACTCACAAGAGGTCCTACTACCAGTAAAATACAATATTGATTTGCTAAAATTATTATAAATTTCATTGCCCTATGTTTTTGGTGATTACATATATGTTGTGACTCCCATCATGATTCTCCTGTCCTTCTCCCAGGCCCCGGGGGCTGGCGCAACATGTTTTCTCCTTTCATACTCCTCTATCATATACCGTTCCTTCGCTCACTCCCCTCTTACACATATCGTCTTTCACGCAATCTTGTGAACCCTTTAGTAAATAAATAAACACATTTAAAGCTTTGGGATTTAAAAAACGAATACACTTACATATCGTATTACACTTACATGCACTCGGGCAAGATCACTGACCCTGCACTGGTAAAATTAAAGAAATAATGTATATAGCATTCACTTCTTACCTGTTATCTTACCACCAAACCCTAGCTTTTTTTTTATTGCCTTTGTAGGCAGACGAGCATACGGCCCACCCGATGGTGAGTGGTTACCGTCGCCCATGGACTTCAGCAATGCCAGGGGCAGAGCCAAGCCGCTGCCTACCGCTGAATTGGTCTTAGTAAAAGTTGGAAAAATGATGATTAGAAACGTACAATTCTCTATTGTATTTTCCTCAAAATACTGCGATCGCAAAAAATGTTGAAATGGGAAAGTACAGTTAAGTTAGCTAAAGCGCACTCCTATTGGACGAGCCTTTTGTATGACGTCACGCACGTCCTGCATCAACCGGACACAGTTCTCGTGTGGCCTAAAGAATAAGACGTCCGGTATTCGTATCGAGCGATTTGACTATGTCAGTGAATTCCACAGGCAGGTACCGATTTATCTATGGAAATATGTACATAAAACATGTTCATGAATGCTTTTTACAATTGAGGAATTACGTGGTGTAAACAGCCCCGCAAAATTTAATTCGCACAATTGCTAGTAGTAAGCTGTATTGTCTGCGTGGGTTTAGCTAGTAGCTCATAAAGAACGTGTATTTTTTTTTTTTTTTGGTCAGGAGGAAATCGCCGGACTTCCGCCCTTTTCTGGGGATACTGGGCGGGGTATGTCAGAGTCGAACTGACTAAAACCTCCTGTCGCTCAACAACCAACGTCCAAACCTCGCATGAGACAGAACTCATGACAAGGCAAAGGGGGGAAAGTGAAGCGTTTAGTGCGGAGCACATCTCTCCCATCACCCTCCCCCTCGGGACGCCGGACTGGCGGTCGTCGGCGCCACGACTACCAGCCCTCTCGGTCGACAGACTGTCCGAAGCCCGCCTAGATGGCGCCGGTTAGAGTGGGTTACCCTACGGAATACCCCGCTGGGCCAGAACCAGCGTGGGTCGAGGATAGCCGGCCTTCCATCACCCGGATGCTCTTGCGTAAAACGCGTGCAGAGCAGCTTGCACGTCGTCTTCTTAGGCCCCCCTCGCCGGTCCCCAGACCGACATGTGAGGGGGACCCGAAGCACTTAGAGGGCCAGGGCTTGGGCGAGATCCGCCTCCCTGGCCCCCGCTCGACGGCGGCGGGATTGTGCGTCTCTCACGCGCCCCGCCGCCTCCTTCTGCGAGATGGTGCACTCGCAGAAGTTGTCTGCGTGGGTAGGTACCACCTCCCTATTTCTAACGCGAAACAGTTACGCCTTCTGGTTTGAAGAGCGGGATAGCCTTTATACAAATGAGACTTAGACTTTAGCCTCAAAGTGTGTGGCGGTATTCATATTGTGTTGATTACGATAACAATTTAAATGCAGATCGGCCTTAAGCTAAACGAACAAACACACAATGCATTCGGAGTAACGATAAAGCCATTTTATTGCTTTGTCAAAATTAACGCTAATCTAGGTTTACTGGTGGTCTGGAGGCCTTTCCCGCTTAACCAGGACAGGTGGGCGAGCAGAGGCTTAGCCCGGTGGGGTGGGATTGGCTAACAGGTGCCCGAGCGCGTCCGAAGAAGACCTAACTCGAGAGCAGCTGCTTCGCGGATGAATCTACTACCGGATCGGAATCGCGACCCGCTGAGAAGATCCGCCGAGAAACTCAGCGGACTGATGCATAGGTAAGGTTGCACGTCGAACTCTTTGTCGAGTTTGACAAGTACGGTTAACGGGGTCCCTTAGCTGGCTGCTACTGTTAGACCTGAAGGCGTTTAATGTAAGGGGTGTTGGGTCTGATAGATCCGTAAGGATGTGTCCAGGGCAAATGCTAATCATTCCGAGGCGCA
This sequence comes from Bombyx mori, assembly GCF_030269925.1. NCBI lineage: Eukaryota > Metazoa > Arthropoda > Insecta > Lepidoptera > Bombycidae > Bombyx > Bombyx mori. The sequence goes on along the minus strand of NC_085116.1, from coordinate 6,346,567 downwards.
TGCTTAACCGATTAAAATATTTTATTTACGTAATCTAAATAATAAAACAACGGTCGAATTGTTAAATATTGTTGGGATTAAAGCTATATGAGATTCAATATGATTTCATAGTTTACTCGATTACAAAAAATCATCCTTTGTAACCTTGGCTTTTTGAATAAGCTATGCACAAAAAAACAAGTTATGATTTACGATAGAACATTTTCCCTCGCACAATTTGTTTTTTGTATCCGGCTCGAAGTGCAAGTATTATATTCGTGAATCCGTCTTATGGAATTTCAACAAAGAAGTCTAACAATCACGTTATGTTTTAGTCAAAATCCCGGAGCCCCTAATTACGTTCTCTCATCAAAGCAATACAATAATTGTGTTCTTGATAAATATGATACGTCCGTTGTTAAGAACTAATTCAGCAATACCGTGCACACTTTACGGTTTTGAAAACGTAACATAAATGTTTTTTTAAACATATGCTGATAGCCTTGAGAGGCTATTTCAGCCTCCCTAACGTGTAGGTGAGCTCACGGAGCTCAAACCGGAAATGTCGCTAACGATGGCCCTTTGGCCACTGGCGGAAGTGTTGCTAACACTGGAACTTTAGCAAGAGCAATGTTTGCAGAATCTACCACCGGATCGGAAACGCGTACCCACTGAGAAGATCCGGCGAGAAACTCAGTGGGCTATGTCTATGGGTTAATTTACTCGTCGAGCCCTTCGTCGCAAGCGACGGGTTCGGCGAGGACGGTGACCGGTGCTTGAGGTACCTAAAAACATCGGTAATGGATCAAGAGGATCCATAATGACGTGTTTAGGGCAACGTTAACGTAAGAGATTTGATCCACGCTTCGGTTTTTTTTCTTTTTTTCACAGTATGCTTAAAGTTCGATCAAAAGCCTTTTAAGTTAAGCAAACCGAAATCCAAGGTTTTTTTGAGAATTCGGTTATTGCCAAAATATCTTAACACAATGTTACGGCCAGAACATAGATAGCGCTGTACGGCACCTCTCAACTAATTATGCAAAACTGATGCAAGCGGTGTTTAGACATAAAGGACACAGGCTACGGAGATGACATCACGTATCCTAAAAGATTCAAGTATCTGACATTTACGTGGGAAGATAGATAGATTCTTTAGTTATAATTTGCGTGTTATTTTTACAGTTTTAGGTTGTTCACACTGGCACACTAGATCTGTTTAAAAAAAGGATGAACGTCAACGTCAGTTATTAGTTGTCATTACCACGTTACGAGTGGTGTTTTCGAATATTTTGGTTTTAAAATCCACTAGTTTTCGCCCTGCAATCCCACATTATGATGTAGGGTTGCATGGTTGCTATGCAGGGTTGACTCAGTCACTCATAGGCCGCGACGTGAATGCCGTCATTCAAACTCCGTTTCAATTAGGATCGCGCGCTGTTTCGTGCAGAAATGGGCAAGATGATATTTACTGGTGGTAAGACCTTTCGCGAGTCCGCACGGGTAGGTACCACCACCCTGCCTATTTCTGCCGTGAAGCAGTATTGCGATTCGATTTGAAGGATGGGGTAGCCGTTGTAACTATACTGAGACCTTAGAACTCATATCTCAGGTGGGTGGCGGCATTCACGTTGTAGATGTCTATAGGCTCCGGTAACCCCTTAACACCAGGTGGGCTGTGAGCTCACGCACCTATATGTATATGCAATTAAAAAATGTATAAAAAGGTTATTGAAAAAATAAATAAAAGACAAGCTTTTTTTTTTATAATTTTATCTTGAGGTGTAAGTTTATTCGCATAACAATATTTCATACAAATTTCCTCGTTTTTGTACCCACCTTCTTAGTTTTGTCTCTCTGGTTATTATTATTTTATAAAAGTTGACTCTATAAAGTTTTTAAACGTATCGTCATGTCTATATCCCTATAACTAATTCGCTTCACCGCTGTCGTTAAACATAACACAGACAATAATCAATGCAAAACAAATACATTAGGAGGGAAACAAGTTTATGTCGCGTTTAAATAAAATAACATAATATAAATCAAGTGTACACGGAATGGTCACTTGTGTAGGAAGCGGCTATCCACTAACAGAGATTGCACACATAGCACTGGTATCAATATTCTAGCCAAACCGCGGGGCTGCCAGTTACACCTTATAAGAAAATTCGTTACTAAATAACAACTAAATCACTTTAAAATCAATTCAAAATGTACATTATTCGTCTTATGTAAACAAATCTAATCTGCTACAAAAAAAAAATAGTTTAAATACAAAGTTCGCTTAGTTTAGTCTTTCTATTATAAAATTATTCCCTTAAGTATTTAAAAAAAAAAAAAACACAATATTGAGAGTGAATACGTCACATCGCAACTCACTTGTGATTTCGAATTATTATATTATTATGCATCTCGTGTACATTCAACGAACGAACACTAGTATATTGCGTTGACACATTAAAACTAAAAATTGACTGTACAATTAATATGTAAATATTTGTACATATTGCACTCTGAAATAACAAAAAAAAAAATATTAAGAAATATTTGTCGAAACGAAGAATACATACGCAGAACGAATTGTCTCAATAAAATACGAAATTAGAGAAAACAGCAATCACAATGTTCGCAGCTCGTACACTATTCTAAGTCCCTATGGCTTACAAAGCTTACAAAAGATAAATACAGAGGTCATTTACAAAAAAAAAAAATATACCCAAATAATATAAAAATAACAACAGCCATCTGTACTTCTTAGATGAATAAAACTAAAGGTACATATGTCAAACATATGACAATAGGATCTATAGGTCTCTATGTACAAGTTAATGGACAAGCGGTAGACTCCCGACCGGTCCACCTCAAACAAAACTCTCGAAGGCATCCAACCGGCAACGCCGGCTCCGCACCGTCCATTCCGACTGTAGTCAACTGTACTCGACTGTACTGCACTGTACTCCACACTGTATTCGACTGTACTTCACTGTACTCAACTACGCGCACGTGGTCGCTTGCGTGTGCCGTCTCTCCGTCGTCACAATCAGACACACAACTATCATATTCTCTCATTATCAGCTAAGACACGAATTAATTTTATGGTAGTTATTATTATTTTCTCGTTCGAGATTATTAAATACTAACAGTTTATTTATTACGTTGTCGATGATTATAACGTCGACAAACACGATCGCTCGTGCACCGACGGAAGCCGGATCCTATGAAGCTATTCATGAGACCTACGCGACGAACGACGTATAACATTTATTACTTATCGTATGGCAGTTATATTTGTCGAAGGCGAAATGCGAACGCGGAGCGAATCCTAACGTTGTCCACGATCGCACCGCACTAATAAGGCAACGTATCGTAGCTAATATTTCCATGATCGATTAACATCTAAAGACTACAATCGCGACGTATGAAAGATTCATCGACTTTAGATAAAAACTGTGAATTTATGATCACGCATACGAGATCGCACCGTGTATATTATACGTTTGTAATGGCAGTGTGTGTTATCGATGCGCCTCTGAAACCGTGGAGGCTTAAGACACTCCAGTGATAATTTGTGCTATGTACGACTAATGCTAAGTTAAATCGAAGAGTTATCTCTAAGCGAACTAGCACGGTCCTCGGTGCAGGTTCGATCGTGACGCGCTTGTATATATTTACATACAGGATAATTCTCCCGAAACGGAGACCGCTATTCATTTGATAATAATGTCTCATGTTTAGTGAGCCCTCAATGGAACGCGTACAGAATCCATTGCGGTTTTTGTTCCATGATTTTTACGTGATTCGTACTGCGGTCACTCGCACGCATTGCGGGCTCAAGCACCAAACGATTGTTTTCCTCCTTAAGTTAAGGTAATAAATATATTTTGTAGCTTTCGACTTCGGGAGCTCACATCCTGTACAGAAATGAATTTCATAAACAACAATCACACAAATTACGGTACGCTAAACACATTGAACACGCCAAACAGACACTTATTATTAGCATATTTATCGCGAAGTTTACAGATGACGAGATATTAGCGTGAATACGGAGCGAGAAAACGATATGGTGTGACAATAAATTACAATTATGTAATGTTAGAGGGAGACAGAAGGCTTCGAGACGGACACTGAGTACTGAGTGACTCATATAGTGCTCTAAACGAGTTCAGATTACGAACTCAATACGTGCTTATCACGATTACCGGTAAATGAGATCGATTAAATTTAGATTTTATTTACTATATTTCCATTCATCAACAGCGTAGACACAATTAGCTGATCCTAAAACAACTGTATTTTAGCGTCGTTACGGTACAGTTTCGTTTGTGATTATTTCAGTTAAATAAGTTGTTTTGTGTTTGTCTTGATTTGGTATATACGAAATCTGAGGGTAGTTTGTTTAGAATCGTTTGTAACACTTTTAAATCGCGTTAGATTTTTTCCCAAAAATGTATCAAAAAATATTTAGTAATATTAGGTAAATAAGTCATTGGCGTCACGCCAATGTAGATTTGTTAGACACGATGTTTTTAATCTTGTTCTTTTGTTTTTATTTGATTAACTTTTTTAGATTGGCAAACGAGCTCACGGCCCTTCTTGAGACATGAGGTTGAAGTCTCAAATTTGTACTGTAATATTGGTTGTCCACTTTTCGAACCGCGGCGAGCTGACAAAGAGATTTGCCAATGATGCTTTTATTGAAAATATATTGACTGGTACTTAGTACAAATCAAATTAAACCTTATGTGAATGTCACAAGTCAGATAGTTCATTAACAAAACTAATGAAGACATCTAGATGCCGGGCAACGTTGCTTGCGTGTCATCTACCACTCTCGACTAAGTTTGTTCCCACAGTAAGCTCGCCCGAACTTTGCTATTAGAACGAAAACATCATATAGATAAATTAGCTGCTTTTGTACTTTTAATGTTTAACCTAAACGAATACAGATGGCGCGACGTCTATATACATATCTAATATCCAATCTAGTTGCCATCGAACACGCTAACAACGTTGCAAACATAATATAAAAAAGATTATTTATTGAAGATTTATATAATGAAGAAATTATTGAGGACACCGCGATGTATCTAAACATTTATTAATCAATATCTGTCTTCATATGCGTGTGAATATAATCAGGTCGTACTGTGGCCCAGTCACCGATGACAACTCATTTATATTGTACTCAAAGAAATTTATCATAAACCTTATCCAGTTTTAGTTACACGTGAATTTTCATTTCGCACATTCTCATCATGAAATTAGATACAGCGTGTTCTAAATCACAGTAACGATAATTTTTTTTTAATCTGAGTAGCGAGCACAGGACGAATGAACGCGAATCGAAATTAAAATTGACGGGACACGATAACACCTCACACATAAACTATATATAAACAAACATATTCCAAAACCATCGCACTATTAGCGTCGACCGCACGCTTTTGCTGAGAGCACGCGGCCGACACTGCGATCCACTCCTCGCCACATCACTTACAAAAGGTCTACACCCGACTCTTCATTAATTTGGTAAATAAAAATAACTATCAACTTTACATCACTCATTCCATCCAATAGAAACATCTCTTCATATATTATTATTTTATTCTCTATGTAACTCTTATACGTCCGCCTTATTGAGACCATGAGAAGTCCGGAGCGGCCTAACTGCTTTGAACCTGTGTTAACTGTTAATATATTAATTACTTCAGTTTCCTCTGTGATAAAATAAACCGTCGTATCTTAGTTAGGCTTCCGGTTCTTGGGGCCTCAATTTAGAGACGTACTTATAGAAAGTAGTCTTATCGTGGTCGCAAGGGCGCGACCGACGCAGCATCCGGTCAGAAACGAAACAAGTACGGGGCCGGACGGGCCTCGCCGTCAACACTATATATATACTCTCCAAACGTTCAACAACACATATAATCACTAATCTGTCACCGAATACGGATCAGCGCACGTTCACTAAAACTAGCCAGTCTATGAGCGTTCTCTCCTGGGGCGGGCGGAGGCTATAGCACCACCGGGTTGGTGGGCGGCAGCACCGTGGGATGCGTCGTGGCCACCTCCGCCACGTCCCAGATCTCCTCGAGGAACGGCGGCAGCTTCCTGTTCTTCAGCTTCAGCGAGATGCACATGTTGGAGTTTTGCGTGCCGAGCGTGCGTAGCTCGGTCAGCACGCTCAGGATCCTGCCGTAGATCACGGCGCAGCGCGACGACGCGCTGTTCTGGTTGATGATGTAAATTCGCAACGTGTTCAGGTAGTATCTCTGGATCTCTTCTACCAGCGACGGCTGCTCGAGCCCGGGCCGATCTGGAATGATTAAATATCCTGTTAGAAATTTAAAAAAATGCGAGGATTTTCTTTTTTAACGTGGTCAAATCGAGACTCATCTCATAGTTGGTTTCACACAAATTTTTGTATGTTTGTCGCTGCCTAACTTTAGGCGAGAGGTTGAAGTTTTCAAATAGAACCAGCAAAAAATTTTTTTTTAAAGAAATAGCAATTTTTGGTTAACGCATGATTTTGTTTCCATCCACATCGAAATCGTACACATTTGTATGTTTTTACTGGTGGTAGGACGTATTGTGAGCCCGAACGAGTAGGTATCACCACTTTGCGTATTTCTGCTGTGAAGCAGTAATTCGTTCCGGTAAATACTTAACCCTAAGGGAGGAGATGCATGTGACTAGGAGATGTATGGAAATGGTAATGCAAGGTAGAGGGGGAAGAGGTCGACCAAAGAAGACAGAGATGGAGTATCTGAACGACGATATGAGAGAAAGAGAGAGAGAGGAGTGCGTGTTGAGACGACGGTTGATAGAAGAGAATGGAATGGACAAATTCGCTGTGCCGGTCCCGCCTAGTGGGATAAGGTGGAAACAAATAAGAAGAACCATTTAACACTAGGTGGAACGTGAGCTCGTCTAGCAATCTTAAAAAAAGGCGTTCCTCAACCAAAAACTCATTTAAATTTTTTTTCTTAGATGTGCGGACGACTTCACAGGCCACCTGGTGTTAAGTGGTTACTGGAGCCCATAGAAATCTACAGTGTAAATGTGCCACCCACCTTGAGATATAAGTTCTAAGGTCTCAGTATAGTTACAACGGCTGCCCCACTCTTCAAACCGAAAGGCATTACTGCTTCACGGAGGAAATAGGCAGGGCGGTGGTACCTACTCGTGCGGACTCACAAGAAGAAAATGAATAGTAAATTCATGTACAATTCCACGAGTACTTTAAATTACTTTTTATACCAATTATTTATGAGTTCATTTTTCATTAATATCCACCAAAGTTTGAAACCCAACAAGAATTGTCACAAGACGTTCTACCACCAGTAAAAAATATTAAGACATAATATCTTCAAAATGACTCATTTGATGCGTACCTGAGAATATAACGATGGCCGTGAGCAGTGCAAAGTGCACATTGTCCATGCCCATCGCGAACATGCACCGGCAGAAGTGTAGGAGGTCTTCGATGACGTAGGCCATGCCCGCCTTGCGGTAGTTGTCGCGCGTGTACGCCTTGTTGTTGGCGAACAGCACGCTGTCGGACGCGGCGTCGTATCGCCTCGCCACCCGCAGCATCATCACCTCGCTGGACGAGGCCTGCAATGGAACGCGATGTAAATACTTCATTGAAATTAACTTTGTTTTTTTTTTTCCTACCTAGCTGAGAGCTTTGAGATGCTATTTTAGCGTAATCTTAACTAGTAGGTGAGCTCACGTGGTTCAAACCTGACCTAGCGAGAGCCGTGCTTCGCAGAATCTACCGCCGGATCGGAAACGCGACCCACTGAGAAGAGGCTGTGTCTGAGGGTTAATTTACTCGTCGAGCCCTTCGAGCAAGCGACGGGTTCGACGAGAACGATGACCGGTACTTGAGGTACCTAAAAGCACCGTTAGTGGATCGGGAGGATCCGAGATGACGTGTTTGGGGCGACGTCGACTGCTTTCCATTCTGTCCGCAAGATCAGGAATGTGAAATCAACGAATAACGGTATTGACGCTTTGATTAGTTCGTGACCGTGCGCTGAAGGTATGGTCTGAATACCCTAATTAAGTCCAATCGGTTTGATTCGGTCGCACGTCAGTCATCATTCGTCTGAAAAGTGTGGTAGTCGTTTGTTTTTCAATCTCATATTCGGGTTAGCGGCCTCTAGCCTTCCAGCCTCTAGCCTCCTCACTCATTACAGTTTACAGTAGGCGTTAATTTACATGACACTATTTTATTTAGGTCATGGCCCGCTGGTTTAGAAAAGAAGTCGTATAAAAACGCGATTGGGTAAAATATTATTCTTTTATAGCATTTCTTCAGTCAATCAATGTAAGCTACCACCGTAGTAGTTTTAGATAGCACCAATTTAGAATTCAGTTTCCTCTTTCACTAGAACGGACAAGAAATATATGTATATTAAACAAACGTATGAAGTAAATTTAAAATACATATTAAATTAGCAGTCTATTATTTGGTAGGAAGAAACAAGTTTGTATTATTGAGCAATGGCGAAAGATTTGCCCAGCGCTATTGCTGTGAGTAGCATAATTTCAAACTAGATTATGTGACTCATATAGACGTTGAAACAAGTTTCTTTACTAAGCTACTTCTGATTGTGATAAAAACAGAAACAATAATCAGAACTTACTTTTAATAAGGTGATTTGATCAGACTGTGATATCTTCGAAAAGCCCGGTAGACCCTTGGCGAACTCGACGATCAACTGGACCGTTAAGATCGTCATCTCCGTGATCTGGCGGAAGGGTAGATCGGATTCCTCGTCCTCTTCATCCGACTGCCAAGTCTGAAATAACATAGAGATAATATTGCTTGAGGCAAAGTACACGGTAATAAAAATTGAGACGTCAAGCCGAAAAACAACTGTCACTCTTGTAGAAATAATTTATTACCGTAATGTTTTGAGTATTTTTGAGATGCTAGATTATCATTTGCGATTAAGCGAGGTAATTATGAGATTAACGCATTCCAAATGAGATTTTTAGAAGATAAAAATCGTAGTTTGTTAATCCATTTATTATGAATATTATCAATGACGTTCTCATCTAATCATATTCACTATGATTTTTGGGACAAAATCCACATTCGAAAACCTAGATCAAAATGCTTTTTTTTTTTATTGTAGCTGATTAGCGTAAAAGTGCTAAATGTACCTCTTATGTTCAACGGCCATCGGAGATCATAAAAACCACAACATAAAAAGTCGTTTTGAGACATGATGTCGAAGAATTAGTGGCTGATGAACATCATTCAGCCTATAAAAACTTCAAGACAGAAACGATACGACGGCGATATTAACCGAAGCAAGCTGTCTACTGGTAGGCTAATTCTTATTGTTAATGTCCGGGAATGACAGACTTTTTCTTAACTTGTTTTTTTTTATTTTTTATTGCTTAGATGAATATAGACAATTTGAGTCGTCGCAGCCTAAAGGATAATACGTCCGGTGCATTCGTATATAGCGATGCAACGGTATTCGAATCCCGCAGGCGGGTACCAAATTTTTCTAATGAAATACGTACTTAACAAATGTTCACGATTGACTTCCACGGTGAAGGAATAACATCATGTAATAAAAATCAAACCCGCAAAATTATAATTTGCGTAATTACTCGTGGTAGGACCTCTTGTGAGTCCGGGTAGGTACCACCAACCTGCCTATTTCTGCCGTGAAGCTTTTTTTTTATTGCCTTGATGGGTGGACGAGCTCACAGCCCACCTGGTGTAAAGTGGTTACTGGAGCCCATAGACATCTACAAAGTAAATGTGCCAACCACCTCGAGATATATGTTCTAGGGTCTCAGTACAGTTACAACGGCTACCCCACCCTTCGAACCGAAACGCATTACTGCTTTCAATAATTTTGCGGGTTTGATTTTTATTACACGATGTTATTCCTTCACCGTGGAAGTCAATCGTGAACATTTGTTAAGTACGTATTTCATTAGAAAAATTGGTACCCGCCTGCGGGATTCGAACACCGGTGCATCGCTACATACGAATGCACCGGACGTCTTATCCTTTAGGCCGCGACGACTTCAAATTGTCTTCTTGGATATGATTTTGTGACATGCATTTTCCCCAATTATATTCAAGTTCTAAAGCACTTCAATTATTTCCTAAGCAGATGACAATGTGTCAAAGTTCACGGCGTTCACACGTGAAGTTGAAACTGTTTATTTACGAGGGGACATCAAACGACGCCGCTCTTTTCCCGGTATAATATGGCAAAGGCAAGCGCTAAAAAATGTTTCATTAATTAAAAAGTATTAAATAAACGATCATCACCTGCGTTACTCTTTTGAGATCCTCGTCGGAGGGCTGCTCATATCCCTCCTGGTACCACACGAGCCTCGCGATCAGAGACTTCTGATTCGCCGACAATGGTGGTATGTTCTTCTGCCTGTTCTGCTCCATCAGCTTCTCCGAAAGATACCTCGGGACGACTTCGTGCTGCAAAAAATTCCAGCTTCACGTAAGAAACAATGCGATTAATATCACGCTTCACGAATGAATCGAATATCAATTAACATTAGGACGATGCTTTTCGTATGCGGATTACATAATAATATGTAGCGCTATATATTTTTACTGGTGGTAGGACCTCTTGTGAGTCCGCACGGGTAGGCACCACCACCCTGCCTGTTTCTACCGTGAAGCAGTAATGCGTTTTGGTTTGAAGGGTGGGGCAGCCGTTGTAACTATACTGAGGCCTTAGATGTCATAATATCTCAAGGTGGGTGGTGGCATTTACGTTGTAGATGTCTATGGGCTCCGGTAATAACTTAACATTAGGTGGGGTGTAAGCTCGTACACCAATCTATGCAATAAAAAATATATATATAGTGTTGTTCGCTGCTTGGTGTGGTAGTTAGTGAACCTGAATCCGTGTGCGTCGCAACGTATGATGGGCATACAGTACCGTCGCCTTTTAAAAATCATACTGCAAATTAAATTTCGATGGGAATGTTCAAATGCATGTTTAAATACACTAATTAACTGTTCACACCCTGGTTGTTTTAAGAAAGCTTAGAGTACCAACAACTGTTCAAATTTCAATTTTAACGGTCCAACAAACTCACAAACAAGCAATGGTACAATTTTCTATTTATATTAGACGTAAATTCTCGTCATTAAGTAAAAGTGTCCGATATCTGTAAGTAAATGTTTTCTCATTTTTGATAACAGATTAATTCACGAAAACACAACTATGAATAAACGAAATAAATAGATGAACATCTAGAATAAACTTACAATCCTGGCGGCCTCGGGCGGAGGTGGATCACATTGCATGATCGGGGGCATGTGGTCTTCGACTGTGGTCGTACTAACAGGTAATAATATTCCTTTGTCTTTCTTTTGTCTTTGCCTGTCTTTATTTTTACTGGGCTCCTGTATGACACATTCAGGCCTCATTCCTACCGCTAGACATTTCTTTAATCGACACTCTTGACATTTCCTCCTCATGTACATATCCATTTCACAGGCATGTCCAAATTTACAAATATATACTGCGTTTTTGGTGACACTCCGCCTGAAGAATCCTGAAATAGAAAAAGGCAAATCTGTTGTACGTATTCTCGTATCTTGAAATAATCTAGGGTACTCGGGGCATTTTAGTGTACCAAAACCTGTTTTTCGTCGATAAGATAACGCAGTCATACGAATCCGAAGGTTGGCTGAAAGGCGTGGGTCATTGACAGCGCCACGACAATACTACGTAGGCAAGTCGATTTTTATATTGCAAAACAAATAAGGAGGGACGTGCGTGTTAACGATTTAAATTGGACAAGATGACATGTTCGAATTGATTCTGTTTGAGTAACAAAGTATATCTGATGACTATATCGTGATAATACGCAAAAAGGTGGCATCCATTATGGGTAGAGTAAGAGAAAGCACCTACAACGTCTTGAGGATATTAGCAGAAAGACTGGACGGACTGACCCTGGGTAGATTCATCAAGTTGCATGTTCTACATGCTTGATGAGGCTGCCAGGGACGGAGTTGATTGATTTACTTAAATACTAACATAGGCCTTAAGTTATTTGTAATACTAACACACTATGAGACTATGATGTCTTGAAATAAAATATTTTTAAGGTATTTATAAGGTACTCCTTATATCACCAGCTACCTATCAGTTAAAGTCTCGTCAAAATCGGTCCAGCCGTTCCAGAGATTAGCCGGAACAAACAGACAGACAGACAAAAATTGTAAAAAATGTTATTTTGGTGTATCTATGTACCGTATACATATTCATATGCATTTAGTAAAAAGCGGTTATTCCAATATTGCAAACAGACAATCCAATTTTATATTCAAATAACATTACGAATAGGTGGGTGAAGTGAGTATTTTAATTGCATACAGGAGTGGTGGGCTAACATGTCCAATTAGGTGTCGCTCAATGAAGCAGCAGACGCCCTGCAGACAGTTATTGTGACGTTTCTGTCTCGGCAACAACTGTGTGTACGCACAATTCACGACACAATGTGCCAATTCAACGCTGAATTGGCACGCTCATAAGCAATCAAAAAGGGCTATGTAAGTGGGTTAGTGTTGTGATACCTTAAGCCGATCTGTTCTAGTGTACCATTTAATTTTCTTCAAAGTTTGTAACTGTAGTTCTTAATTTTATTATTTTTCGGTTTGGTCTTACGTTTTTTGGAGTTTACTCCTTTAGAATCGATTTACATATATAGGCCCGGGGTATGAAAATTATGGGGACCAAAATCGTACTAGCATGTCACACGAAATGCGTTATGCGCCTGCGCCGGCAGTCCGCCACAAAGCCTCGTACTGATCGCGCGTTTCTCTCATTATTGTATTTTCATATATTTGTTAGTCGTTTGTTTTGTGTCTCGTTAATTTGTTAATAATCTGTAGTGTATCGTGTTGTCGTAATATAGAACTATTTCTCGTATTGTTTCGTTTAATTTTTTATATCCAGTAAACTCCAGTCGTGCGTCGGAGCGGACACACACACTTTTTTTTTTTTCTTCTCAGTATTGTATTACGGATGTTTCGAATACTATTTATCTCATTACTAGTGGTGGGACCTCTTGTGAGTCCGCGCGGGTAGCTACTACCACCCCGCCTATTTCTGCCGTCTAGTAGTAATGCGTTTCGGTTTGAAGGGTGGGGCAGCCGTTGTAACTATACTGAGTCCTTAGAACTTATATCTCAAGGTGGGTGGCGCATTTACGTTGTAGATGTCTATGGGCTCCAGTAACCACTAAACACCAGGTGGGCTGTGAGCTCGCCAACTCATCCAAGCAATAAAAAAAAAAGTTTTATTGTAGTGGTGGTATTGGACGGAGACGCCGGATAAAATCGTCAAATCGAACCAAAGAAAAATGCTATATTTCTTAATTTATCGAATACAATAATATGGTTATTGTCTTAATTACTGGGATATCCATACAATTTGACAAAATTTGTAAAGGAAATTCGCAAATATTTCCTTCCGTAAAAACATTTCCGTCGAAGCTTTTCAGTGTTTAATAATTATAAGATATATTCTGTTCATACGACAGTAGAAGTGGGTTGACATTTATCTGTGTACTTTCTGAACTCAGGGTCAAATAAACTTAAGTTTAATAGCTCATATCCTGCGATATACGTTAACGAGACTCGATCACATGTCTGTTTTGCTATAATTTATCTGCATTGACAATAAATCATCTATATATCTATCTATATATATAAAAATGAATTGCTGTTGGTTAGCCTCCCTAAAACTCGAGAACGGCTGGACCGATTTTAAGTTTATTTTATACAAAAGTTTAGGTTTTTTATTTATCAATTGAGTTTGCCGGGTCAGCTAGTTTCTAACAATTATTTAACATAACATTTTTTCTATGAAACATTTGTGCTCGTATTAAAAATACCTTTGCATCCTTCACACGTCAGTGCGTTGTAGTGGTATCCGGAGGCTCTGTCGCCGCAGACAAGACATAGCTCCTCTTGCTGTCGAGGTGCAGGACCTTTCTTCTGCCGTCTGGCGTCAGCATCAGCACTGCAGCCATTTATGCTTGAAGCCGGCGAAAGTTCCTCTCGACCTGAAGCAACAATTATGGTTTCTGTTTATTCGAAAATGCCTAGATTATTTCATATTTTTTTGCGATCGAATTAAATTTAATTTTTAAACGGCCATCTGGTGTAGTGGTAAGTGACATTGTCACTACAGAAGGGGTAGCGGGTTCGAATCCCGCCAAGGGAAGATATTTGTATGATAAATATAAAATGTCTTTTCCAAGGTTATGGATGTATATTATATTATATGTATGTGTATAATAAAAATCTTACATTTATTTCCGTTATCTGGTACCTGTAACACAAGCTCTTTACGAACTTAGCACGGGACCAGGTAACGTGGCGTGATCGTTAGATATATATTTATTTATTTAATTTAATTAAAAAAGCGACAAAGTACCCGGCTGGTATATTGAATTTTTAGAGACTGGTCTACCCTTTGTCATGTGGGAACATGATCATTTTGATACTTCAAAATCAGACATAATGCGAACTGTGACCTTGGTTCATGATTTTATTTTACAAAAAGGCTCACCATTTTTAAGTAAGTAAAAACCCATTAGGTACAATTAATTTGTAAGAAACTCTTGAAGAGATGTGTATTCCTATCGGCACTCTCACGTGGTTTTCGACGGCGGCGCGGACATTTCCTGCCTAAACAAAGGTGTCTAGCACGTGGTACGCATACCAATTAAATTTCGGTGGTTTTTTGTATTCGAGGCGCGAGTGGAAGAGTATCGTGGTGTGTGCCGTAAAAGTGTAAGAGGCAATTGTCAGTCACGCACTCGGAACTCCTTAGAAGTAATCGTGGAATTATTAACAATAACTAATCATACGATGTTTTTTTTTTTTTTACGACCAGTACGAAAACATTTAAAACCTTTAAAATGTTATATTTTTTTATTGCTTAGATGAGTGGACGAGCTCACAGCCCACCTGATGTTAAGTGGTTACTGGAGCCCATAGACATCTACAACGTAAATGCGCCACCCACCTTGAGATATACGTTCTAAGGTCTCAAGTATAGTTACAACGGCTGCCCCGCCCTTCAAACCGAAACGCATTACTGCTTCACGGCAGAAATAGGCAGGGTGGTGGTACCTACCCGTGCGGACTCACAAGAGGTCCTACCACCAGTAATTACGCAAATTATAATTTTGCGGGTTTGATTTTTATTACACAATGTTATTCCTTCACCGTGGAAATCAATCGTGAACAATTGTTGAGTACGTATTTCATTAGAAAAATTGGTACCCGCCTGAGATTCGGACATCGGTGCATCGCCTCAACACGTATGCACCAGACGTCTTATCCATTAGGCCACGAAGAATATATGTAACTTTATCAAGCTAATAATCTTAGTGGCGTACTGTTTCAATACTAATTAACATCGTTGCGATAGCTATCGTGTTGTCCAATTTAACAATACAAGTTTCATTTAACGACACAAGTTCACATGAGTCATAACGTCCATTATAGCGCTTCAAGGGCTCATGTGTGATCCTCTGGAATTCTCAATTTTATTTACACTTTTATTACGACCATTAAGTCTTTGAGACAGCCATGCAGGTACCTGCTTTACTGAATCATTCACTACATTAGCAGTCAGAATATAATCGAGAGATTTCGATTAGTGTTGTCAAGTAGTTTAAAATCGTCTCGTAATTTTTTCGAATAACTAGAGATGTGGCGCGAATTACAAAACACGAATTCGGATCAAATTGTATCGTGTTTACGAGGTTGTGCCAATTTTTTTTCTATTACACATTTTCTGTGTTGATCGTTTTAATCGAGCGACGTGAATACGTATTAACTATTAGTAATCGAATAAAACTGTCTCTATAAAGAGGTCAAGTGCGACGTTTTATCAGTAGGTTACTTGTGTGCGTTGGATAACACCCACTCCGTTATAAAAGTGCAGTTGATTGTTCTGCAAAACGTATCGATTGAACATGCATGATTTAATTTTAAACTAGATGATAAGAAAAATAGTATTATTATTCGCCAATAGATGTCGGGAAGAGTTGATTATTGAAAACACGAATAAAACAGCATTTTCTGAAAATAAATCGTAGCTAGATCGATTTATCGCCCCCGAAATCCCCTGTATACTAAATTTTATGAAAATCGTTGGAGCCGTTTCCGAGATTCAGATTATATATATTTATTAATATACAAGAATTGCTCGTTTAAAGGTATAAGATTAACGTAGGTATAACTTGTGTTTTTCTTCTGTTAATAATTGCTGAAAACTGTATTGTTATTATGGATTTTATGGTACAAGGCAGTCAAGAATGACTACATCAAATCGATTAGGTGTATCAACACTAAACATACCGTAACAGGTCAAATGACCCATTTGGAAATTTGCTTTGAAAATTCACGTATTTATTGCTTTTGCACATTTGACTTCATGACTTTTTCTTATCAATTAATCTACAGTTATTTTAATACTTTGTTTTGTTTATTTTGAGTAATGCTTGTCGTATATCATTATCTACCCCCTATGGTGGAAATAGGTACCAGTAAGTGTTGTTATGTTTAATTAGATTAGTCTAGTGTTAAAATTCGATTACTAAATTATTATTATTTTTTGCTTCGTATACTTCTCGGATATTTTTAATGAATATATTTCGTTGATGTTGTTGTAAATATTATTTGGTTGTCCGTGAAAGAGTGTACTAATCAAAAGTTGAATGCACGGATGACCGAGTCAGTGTGTTATGTTATTACGTCTCAGCTGTTCAGTGTTGCGCTCGCGCATCGGAAGGTCTAGTTCGTGGCGCGTCGGCGGAGTTCGGGCGGGCTCGGCGGCGCGAGCGAGAGGCACCGCGAGAGCGACAAGTGGGGCGCGATCGTCGACCGGGGGCAGCGTGCGGCCTTGACTCTTGAGTCTGCCCCCCCTCGCGCCTCCGCCACGTACATACACCGCGCAGCCAGATTATTTATGATAGCATCACAGCTCGCGCAGCATACTCGCGATTCTCTACGAACTAATAATAACCCGTTTTTCCTCTCGCACGCCCGCTAAGTTTCCTATGAATAGGTAAACTATTTCAACGTACATACTTTTGAATACATTAAAATTTGTAACATTGTGATTTTTTTTTATTCACAGAATTCGATCCAAAAGACAAAAGTGATGTAAGTGATTGCAGTGATTAAACAATGCGAAACTTTCACTGACCTCACAAAACAGATAACGCAACGACTTCGCAGGCGTGCCGCGTAAGCGCCTAGTGAAAGTTGCCCAAAAGTAGGTATTGCACAAGCCTACATCGCACACGTAATTGAAATTCGGGTGCGGCGAAAGTACGTTCTATGTATTGTGACATCACTATTGAGGCCTCTGTTAGTATTCATTTATGCTCTATGGCGTGTATATTTTGTCAGACCGGATTGCATACAGAAACCAATCAGTGTCGGGCCTTCTGTTTTCAAACGAAATTGTAACCATGTAAAAGTCACGGTGGTCTCTAGCTATTACCGCCTACATTTGTTTAGTATCAATTATCGCATTAGTTAGTAAGTA
Source organism: Bombyx mori (assembly GCF_030269925.1). Taxonomy (NCBI): domain Eukaryota; kingdom Metazoa; phylum Arthropoda; class Insecta; order Lepidoptera; family Bombycidae; genus Bombyx; species Bombyx mori. The sequence continues at coordinate 6,328,994 of NC_085116.1, read as the reverse complement.
GCCGCAATTACGATAACATGTTAATTATTTTCCAGTCCAGCAGCTGCTTTATTAAAAATAATAACGTAAAAAGTGTACACGTGATCGATGCATCGTCGGGGCGTCTCGCGATGTTACTTTCTACGATACTTTCTAGCAAGAGATGTGGGCCGAAGCCAGCGCAACTAGAGCGATCGGTTTCTCCACGCGCCGGGAAAATCGGATTGAAATAGAAATCGCAACGTGGGGAAAATCGCATTTTCACGTCACTACGCACGCCAATGGAAACCGTTTCTTACGAACCAATGAAAACTAAAAATACAGCACAGTTTGGTGTAATTTCAGATCTGAGCACGAGTGTCTTCAATCATCCTGTTACCAGATTTACGAGCACATAAACAGGTCCGAAACATCATGGAAATTTAATATAGTAGACAAAGTCGAGTTTTAATGGCGCCGTTAAGTTTGTCTCGTGAATGAAACAGCATTGTCCAGGATGAAGTAGGGCGGCGAACGAGGGATCTTCAGCGAGAACGGACGCACGTGGAAGTGTTTACATCCGTCGGGTATCGCGTCCGGAGTGCGGAGTGCACGGCATCCGGTTTTACATATACCGCGGCGGCGCTTCCCCGGATAACGCGTTACAGCTGTTGAAACTCTCGATTCGTCGTGTATTCCTTCAGTGTATTTGCGCATCATTTTCCCAAAGATCGTTAAATGTTAATGATTTTGTGCAATATTGTAAATATTACAGGAAACTGATAGAATGACGGAATTTAAATTTTATTTTCAGTATTTATGTAGTATTTAAGAGTTTAGGGTTAACAAACATCAAAGACAATGCGGCGATGATTGTTTTTTTTTTCAATAAATTCATCCTCTATTTGATTAATGGAAAATCTTATATAATGGCTTTCGAAGGAAATTACGTCGCTAAGTGAATATAATTGTTGACGTAACACAACCATATTACATTAAATACGAACACCCAATAGTAACAATTCCGTACTGAAATCGTGATGAGCATAAGGAATTGTTACATACATTTTTACTCGCAATAGCCAAAGAGAAACATGTCAAATAAGATAATACAGTTAATTATTAGACCTAATTAATAGGAAATGTATTTCGATAAAAGTCTCATGAGTTATTTAATTTCCTCAGAACGTCTTAGGAATATGTTTCGGACTTATTACTCTTTGGAACTGAGTTTTAAATTTCTTCTAGGTATAAGAGTTCCGACAAGATACAAACTTAGTTAGAAATTTTGATATGTTCTAGTAAATTTGGAAGCAAAAAATATTGATTTATGTTTTTTTTTTCGTTATAAGCGAAGCCGTAAATTAGAAAGTGGCGATCAGTTAGCACGTAGGCATGGTATGAGACGTACGTAATGGATACGACAGGGCTCCCCAGCAGACCCAGTATGTTTATTGACAGAAATGGTTTACACCTATCTCTTTTCTGTACGTTGTGACCAATAGATAAAACTAGGCTTTTTGTCTCCCTCTCTCTCTACTCCCTAATTTAGTTGAACACGCACCCACGCTTCGGCGCGCCTTTTTGAGTAAACACGGCAATGGGTAAATAGAAAAGGGAGGGAGATATAATTAGAATAAATGCCGTGTGGTTTGTTTTCCGAAACGGGATTTAGAGATATTCGTTCAAAGCAGTTTATTATAAAATTAAAATAAGAATCGTAGATGGTTCAACCTTTTTTTATTATTTAATAAAGTTGGTAATGAACTGCGACCGATGTTAAACGGGTAAATAGCTTGTCAGACAGCAAGTTTGCTCGTTATCAGTGCCCTTGTCCCGCTCAATCGCAGTTACGACCTCGAAGCGACTGAACAGCCGTTGACACCATTGGCCAGATTGCACACCTGACAGCTCACTGTGCACGCGAGCGGTTACACATAAAAACTTATTGTTTAACCTCATTTAATGAAAATGCCCAGAAACTAGGCCAAGGTAAGCGGTCGGTGACGTCGATGCCAGTCGCTTCACTGGGGACTAATTATTCTGAAACCGCAATGAATCAGGTCAACGACTTTTCATTATTTAAAGTAAATTAGATAATAATTCGTCAAACGTTTAACTTATTCACGAGTTAAAAGTTTTTATTTATTATAGTTATTTCGATCTGGTTTGTTTACTGTCACACCGTAATCTTAATAGTATTCAGGTCATTAACATTGTTTCTGCGAATTTTAGTTAAATGTGTGTATATAAATGAGGAAAATTGTAAACGGTAAACTGGGTCAAGAGTGCAGTTCGCTCAAACGCAAATTAATGTGTGGTATCAAAACAAATCAAGCCCCATGTAACGTGTTGAATTGAGACTAATATTGTTGATATTTTACTCGGCGTTTTATTAGGTCTATTGTTGGTATTGATATGGGAAATAATACCTAAAATGTATAGTTCAAACAATCGGTTTTTAACAAATCGTTAAAACAATGATATAAAATAAAAATAATCGGATATCCTTGTAAGTAGGACATTCGACAGAAGTAAAGAAATTATTTTAAACGAGCCTTTTTTTTAGTTTGTGAAATTTACAATGAAAGATTCCATTACATAGATACATAGAAACTAATAGAAGCGAATTAATAACTTTTTACTTAGTCTATTACTTTAGTCTATAGCTGATATATTTATTAGGAAATATATTTTACATTATTACATAGTATTTGCGAAATATATGCATCATAATCGAAAGTTGTATGATTCAATCAGAATGATAGAATTTAAAACAACGTGCTTAAAAATTGGCCAGCTGAAGCGGCAATGAGTAGCGCTCATAACTTATTGCCCTTGAGGTCGGAAACTTCTGGAAACAAGCCATACTACTGCAAACATTATGATGATCAAGCGGCAGCCTCAAAGGGTCATTCTGACTTCACTATGGTTTGTGGACGAGCTCACGGGGCTCAGCCTGAGAGTTTGCCCTAGCAATAGTAGTGCTTCGCTGAATCTACTACCGGATACGAATCGCGATCCACTGAGAAGATCCGTTGAGTAATTCAGTGTATCGTTTTTATTCGTTAATAGAAATATGACAAAGATCGTGGGAACGAACCGGATGCGGGTCACTTTGGAAAATCTATGGAGAATTCGATTTTTAAAATTTAAAGAAATCATATTAGTTACATAATCGCTTATAACAAATATTATTATTACAATTTTTTGTAGAAGTGCAAGCAGCACTTCTCAAACGATCAAATATTCTGTATGTAAAAAATATCTCGTTCGGGACGGTCGAGGTTGTTGACCGAATATCAGTCGAGATAAGCTCACGACGAACGCTTATCGGGCCGACAAAGAACGCCTTTGTTTTCGACGCATTTCACGCCACACGACTGACGTGATTATGTCAATCACGTTATTGCTAACATTTCGTACTGCTTTTGTATTTCCTGCACGCAATCTTTGCGATATACACCGTACGAATTGTTGGTTTCTCGTGAGCAACTAAACGAGCGACAACACGGTCCTATTTGTTTTTTTTTTTTAATTTACAGACATCGGCTTTTTCCTGGTTATAGGACCTCTTGTGAGTTCGCACGGGAAGGTACCCCCCCCAACCCTTCTATTTCTGCCGTGAAGCAATAATGCGTTTCGGTTTGAAGGGTGGGGTAGCCGTTTTAACTATACTGAGACCTTAGAACTTATATCTCAAGGTGGGTGGCGCATTTACGTTATAGATGTCTATGGGCTCGCCCACACATCTAAGCAATAAATAAATAAAAAGTGCCGACGGTAGAGATGCAACCGATATACTAGCGTGTACAGATAACCCTCCTATAACGCGGTAGATACGTTCCTACTAAGTCCAGTGTTATGTGAAACCGTGTTATATGGGACTGGAAGCCAGTACAAAAATAAGAGTATTTTTTCTGAATGAAATATCTCAAATATCCCTCTACGTATTTTTTTACCTATTATACATAAAAAATAAGCAATAAAATTCCGATTATTCCCATTTATTTTGTGTTCATGGTGCATAATATTATTTTGTAAATTATATTGAACAAAAATCTCGTTATCGTGATGTACAAATACCGCGTTATAAGTGGTTTTGGGAGAATTTATCTTTTCGTGTTATAGTGGAACCGTGTTGTAAAATATCGTGTTATAGGAGGATTATCTGTATATGTTATTATAATAAAACGTACTTATTGTATTTTAAAACCGTTTCACCATTAGGGCCTCATTTTCGTGACGGTAACGAGCAAAAACACGAACAACATCCGAAGCGAGCGGAAAAAAAAAACAAAACTAGTACTTCCAAGTTACAGGCGCCTTAGCGAAACAAACGCTATCGACTCAAGGTGTTCACTTCTATCAAAAGACAATATTTTACACACCAATCTCATTCGTTATGTGCATAAATATGAGAGTTCATAAGAAGGTTGTAATAAAACGAATATAAATTGGATGTTTGTCGTTCTACTACTACGATCATTTACATTAAGAGGGAATGAATGCCTTGAATGTGTTATTGAGGTGCTGACGTTACATTCTCGACAGCCTAACAAAGTATATTAACATCGCGGATCGGTGTAAGTTAATAAAACAGAAATACTCATTAATGGCGGCCCATCTCGTGAACTGTGTCATGGGCTCGGCCCACGCTTGGCGGAAGGCCGTCGAGCTTCCAGAAGAGAGCCTCAAACCGGTCATAATTTAAAATACCACTTGTAAAACCGTGCCAAAATTGATGCGGTATGTTATTAATAATAATGTACACTAAATAACTCAGAAGTCGTCGTGGCCTAAGGGATAAGACGTCCGGTGCATTCGTGTTGAGCGATGCACCGGTGTTAGAATCCCAGGCGGGTACCGATTTTCCTAATGAAATACGTACTCAACAAATGTTCACGATTGACTTCCACGGTGAATGAATAACAAACATCGTGTAATAAAACTAAAACGCGCAAAAATTATAATTTGCGTAATTACTGGTGGTAGGACCTATTGTGAGTTCGCGCGGATAGGTACCACCGCCCTGCCTATTACTGCCGTGAAGCAGTAATGCGTTTTGGTTTGAAGGGTGGGGCAGCCGTTGTAACTATACTTGAGACCTTAGAACTTATAATAATATCTCAAGCTGGGTGGCGCATTTACGTCGTAAATGTCTATGGGCTCCAGCAACCACTTAACACTAGTTGGGCTGTGAGCTCGTCCACCCATCTAGCAATAAAAAAAATATCTAGATTTGTAATTCCATATGTATTCGGTGAAAGCACATACCGCAAGGTACATAGCTACTTTTGTGGCGGGATAACAATAGTCGTTGCTGCCACTTTGATTGATGGGCCCGCGATGACGTTGCGTAGACATTATTCAAAATATTCTTCATCAATTCACCGCAGTAAGTAAAGGGGGTTCGCCTCGGCTTGCTAATAATCTCACACCGCATGTATGATATTTTGTCTAGGTTTAAAGCGGTATTTGCAAAAGAATGCCTCCAGGATTCCCATTACCTCGTGTCGATGAAGAATACCAATCGGGGAATGCACGAATTTCATTTAGTTTTGTGAGATATCTCGATATGAAAAAAGTCCAACAAAAGCGAATTGCTCAATTCAATTTTAATACTTTTTATAGTAAATTTTGTTTATTCATGTGCTGTGTAGGCTATCGTTATATTAAATTTTTAATAGATTTTATTTAAAAAAAATCAATACGAAAAAATAATTTGTTTTGAATAAATACTGGTACCCCAACGGCAGTGTTGTAAGCAATGAGAAAATTGCTTTAGAATATCCAGAAAACGACATCGCAATAATTTATCAAAGACAATTTTAAGTCTTCTTAGATTAAAAAAATAAAATTCGGTAGCGACTCTAGTATCATCAAGCTCCTGTTAGAATTTCTAAGTTCTATTCGTTTTATTGTTTACTACGAGAATAAATAAAATACATTGTTAGCGCATTTGCAATCGCTCTCTTGTAATAGCCACAATACTTGGCGAGGAGCATTCCTCGGGCCGGCTGGACCGGTTTCCAGGCTGAGACTGTTTATGGCTTTACGGGCCTTATATATTTAGACGCTGATAACTACCACCTTTTTGTGTTTAGGCGAAGACAACGAAATGTAAACTTCAAACGTATTTCAACATTGAGAAGCGTGTGTACTTTGAGAGGACGTACATACTATTCTTTGCAGTCTTGGATTTTTTATTACGTTAACACGAAGGGTGTGCGCAAAAACAATTGGATTTATTGGATCGATATAGTTTTTGAGGCGGTAAGACGTGTCCACGAAGAAATAAAAATCAAGCTTATATTTAATATTTTCACAGGCTGCTAGGTCCCAATATGCTTTCCGTTTCTGCCGTGAGTCAGCCATGCATTTCGCTTTGAAGGATGGAGAAGTCATTTAGTATCAACAGCTCAGACTTCTCTAAGCTGGTGTTGGCGAAATTCATATTGTGTGGTTCTGGTGACCACTTAACAGGGAGGAGGGGCAAGCTCGTTCATCCAATAGCCTTGACTGCAACGTGAACTAACAGATAATGGACATTTTATTGGAGAGGGAACGTTGTGAGGTCGTTTTGCCGCTCACCGTCGGTTATTTCTCCCGTAAACCGGTAGAAGCATTCGTTTGAATGCAGGAATGCAACTATGACTTGTGCCTCATGCTTCAAGATGGGAGGCAACGGACGCCTTGTGGTATCTAAGACCTCCAGTAATTGTGTACTTCAACTGTTCGTCTGTATCAAAATTTTCATTATTTTAACTGATCATACGAAAAAAACGGTCTATACACGAGATTGTAGCGACTAGCGACAAAGATATCTACATTTTTGGGGATGTTACATAACAATCCACGTGGGTACCGAGAGCATTGACCCGGGGATCGTGACGCTGATAGACTACCATTATCAAAACTTACATCCACCTGTAACCTAGATAACAACAGCGTTGCGCCGATAACAATTCGACACACTCGACAAAAGAAAAACGAAACACTTGGGTAATCAAACGTGAAACGTCGGTCGTCTTGCGTCGCAACAGCAAGATGGCCTTACCCAACATCTCAATATTCTGCGGCCGCGCTACAATAACCAACTCGCACTGCCGCTTGCCAATATATATTGCATAAACGACCCGGCACCACCGAAACAGGTCATTGTCGCATTACGCGAGCGCCAATCACCTGTGATACGGCACGCTAGTTTCAGATAATTATATCGATTGAACCCAGGTCTCCTTCAGCGTGTCTGTGACCCCGATGTAAATAACCTGAGCGGTTGTACTGTAAACAACTGACGATCGCTTGCGTCAATCGCTTGTGCTGCACGGCGTGGCCACGACGCAGACAGTCAAGTCTAACCTCGACTCGGCGCACCATTGACGAAATCATGTTTCGCCGTCGCGTCGGGCTATTTTAATCTCCGAGAGGCGAATATATTCGAACTATGGAATGGAAAACAGAAATTCGTTGATGACAACTCAATTTATTTTAGTTCTCCCAAACGTTATGACGTCGCGTTGGTGTGAATTTACCGGTGACGATATAATTTTTCGTGACCGACAGAATTTCTGTAATGTGCGATCGTTTTAATGACAATTAGGCTTACGTATTTTATGTAAGCGATTTAAAAAAAAAAACCGTCAAAGTTAAATATTATGTTTTCCACATTATATTTTGCGCGTTAAACAAAATGAAAACATATTATTTTATCACGGCTCGACGTTGTGTCGATACAACGAGCTATATTGTGATCGTAAATGTCTTCTCGGAGCGCTGAAGGTATAATTTGTGTTCCGTGACCGTGAGTCCAAAGCACTTGTAAATTAAACGAGGACAGACTGAAATAACAGGCGCAAGCTTCCATACATTTATATCAATCGTTTAGTACAAGCATTCGAGCAATTTAAACTGATTCATGAACTAATTACTGATTTAAACTATACTGGCGGTAGGACCTCTTGAGAGTCCGCGCGGGTAGGTACCACCTCCCTGCTTATTTCTGCCGTGAAGCAGTAATGCGTTTCGGTTTGAAGGGGGGGGCAGCCGTTGTAACTATACCTGAGAAGACCTTAGAACTTATGTCGTAAGGTGGGTGGCGCATTTACGCTGTAGATGTCTATGGGCTCCAGTAACTGTGAGCTCGTCCAACCAACTAAGCCATAAAAAAAAATGCAGAGGTTTTTTTCTGAGACGTTCAAAAGAAAAATTGTGAACTGGCAGCATTTCACTGCATAGTTGTACTATCAACAAAGTAAGGTGACCTAAATGATAAGATTACTTCAATTCAATTACTACACGTGCACACATGCGTGATGTGTGAATGTGTGCAAAATATTGCGTCGGGTGCGCCCGTACAATGACATTGTCGACCTTGAAGCAACTGCCTTGTATGAGTACATCAAGACGCACACATTCTTAAGCGCTATTTTAGGAGACTTCGTTCGCCTAAAATGGTACGTACGTTTGTTCAGAATGCATTCTAAGATCTTACAACTTTGTAGCGTTGTGCTTCCATACGGAAATAATAGTAGACGCAGTTCAGCAAACGATAAGAATGGCGAAACGCAGTAAGATTATGCATACCAAGGCCGTGTTTATAGATTATCGCGCGCAGGCAAGATTCATTAGTAGTTGCATTTAAAATCTATGCTGCACAAATAAAATGGTATTTATCTATATAATAATACGTGAAGCAAAAACTTTGTATCCCTTTTTACGAAAATTGCGCGGACGGAGGAGTATGAAATTTTCCACACTTATAGAGAATATAGAGAAGAAGTGCACAATGCTAATATTTGTTTTAAATAATGCATAAAAGATACATTAATAATCAATAAAGAAAACATTACACACACTACATATCATGTATTTGACGCACACACGCATGCATACTATTTATTGTCAAACTTTTGTTCTTGACGTCTGTGGTCAAATTGAGAATAGAATATGGTTTGTCTTTGTTAATATTTTTTATAGTGTAGTCTTGGCGAAATTTGAGATTATAGAAGTACAAAATACTATCATAATAGTGTACAAACTTACAATTCCAATTAATTATAGTCGAATTTCGACTACTGCGGGACCTCTAGTACAATCTAATATTCAAACGATTATTATGTCAAACCTTCGAATACGTACGAAATATGGACTAATTTCCTTGTATATGTACCTACACTGAATTTGGAATGTTTATTGAAGATACATTGAAATGTGGTACAAATGGATGTTTTTCCAAAGGAAACAAACGCATGTAGCGTAAGCTTTCCTCGTGCGAGCATTTGCAGCTTCTTTGATGTTTGATCGTGTGATTAGAATGTGTATGAGTATGTTTTGCGTTGTTGAGTTAAAGAGTGTCAATTGTTGCGGAAAACAAGACAAAAATTCCTTTATCATACACCAGGGACCTACAAAATGTATTCTTTGAATGTGTTTGTTTTATAATAACATTATTGTTGGAGTTATGTGATCTAAATGATTTTTTAAATTAATATTTAAAAAAAAAAAATTTTTAAAATACTTTCATCGAATGTCAGGGGATCAAGTATTAAAAACAGAATCACCACTTATAAGGTTGGGAGAAAGAGATAGAAAGAGTTATTGTCGTATTTTTCTTTATGTATTATTTACGTTATACATACATACATCAATCAGTAGAATAACAATGTTATCAATATATCTTCTATGCATAAAATAGAAACGAATTGCTTGTTTTTGAATAAAAAAAATTTGAGCTAATCTGTACATCTGAATAATTCAATCGAACCTCTTTATTGTATTGCTCAGGTCTTGGCATAACATATACAAATAGATTTAAAACTACATACGTCCTTGTCTATCCGGTACGGTCTGCGCATAGATTCTCTACTACAATTTACCGGAAACTCGACTGATTGTCTGTCCTCTTCTCACGCTCACGTTAGTGCGAGACGGAGATAGAAAACTTGTAGCCTGATGTTAGTCTGTAAATTGTCATGTCCGTTTCCAAATTTTAATATAAAACGAAGTAGATTTTAAATGTCAATTTACTTAGTGTCTTTCAAAAATAAGAATGTGCGCGTCAATGTCCTCGATCTGTCAAACTTCGGTAAAAAAGTATGGACAGCAACAATTTTTTTTTCTTTTTTTCAACACCTCAAATTTTAGCCATGCTACACGAAACCAGAGCTTTTACTAGTTGATATAAAAACAAATCACCAAAGTCTTATTTAATAGACCAATTATATAATTTCCACGGATTTCAAGGTGTTAAGGCTACCACTCCACAATTGTGACTGATTCTTTAGAGTATATGGCATTTAATAAAAGATAGAGTGGCAGAAAAAAATGTGCGCCAACTAAAAACAGAAATCCAGAATTTGATACATATAATAACCAATAGAATATTTTAATCACCTAAATATTTTTTGTACTGAGCACTGAGGATTATGACGGCGACGATCATAATAATTGCTCAACCAGTGGGATGAGTTGAATCGGCGAACGTGAATAAATAAAAAAAAAAAAATATTATTTTAAAATATCTATCTTTTTTACTGACTTTACCTATCTTTTCGATTTGACAGCTATGGCGTCACAATATGGCGTATGTCCCGTGCATATTCTTATTTGAAACACACTGTATATTTGGTGAGCTTGTCTTATTCCTCCTATTCATAAAGATTATAATTACGTTAAATTAATGATGATTTTTTTTTTCGAACTGTGAGAATTTTTTAATTACCGTTATCTTCCCACGAATCACAAAAAATAAGTTTAATTTATGTATATGGTATATTTATGTAACGTTACAAAAAATGGAAGAAAAAAAACATTTTTTAACAATATTAGATATGTTTGTGTATATTTCAAACTTAATCTTTCGATTTATCGATGCTAAGGCTGGCTGGTACTTTGCACAGAGAGTGAGTCTGGCTGTCCAACGAGGCAACGTATCCAGTATCTTGGGAACTGTGCCGCCTCGCCTTCAAGCGCATTGGAAGATCTGTTCTACTGTGTGAGTTAATTTATGTTAAATTATTTGGATTTGACTTTATGTAAATAATAAAATCTTTATTTATTTTTCGATAATTTGTTGATCCTCGGTCAATTTTTTCCTCATAGTATACCATAGAATAGTTAGAATGTGCTGAAAATTCAAAAGCACCCGATTTTATTTTTACGAACTCAAACAACGAACAAACGTGGCGTGGCGTAAACGAAATCATAGATATTCGCATACAGATAACAATGAACAATTAAAGTTCAAAGTCACGTACCTACTGTTGAAGTTCCGCTTTGGACGCACAAAATGGTATCGTACATTTGAATTGCCCACGCCACAGAACTATGTAACATTTTTTTTACAAATAGCACATACACACACACGCACACACACACACACGCACACACGCACACACACACACGCACACACGCACACACACACACACACACACACACACACACACACACACACACACACACACACACACGTACGTACGTACTATATTCTTACAGATCGCTCTTCCTGGTTAACTTTCTTTGCCTGGTGACCTAGCACTGAACCACTGACTTTTGTAACACAGGTTTTCCTAGCATAAAAGTCAGGGAATTTTGTTATTGTATACCTCATAAAAAAGCCATGTATATTATTATACTAGTGTTAAGAATTCTCGTACGTGTTTGCATTTTAGGAGGCTTGAATAAATATATTTATCATTATCATTTAGATTACTTCTCCATTTGAAATCCGAAGCCTAACGAAATGCTTATCCTGTACTGTACGAACATTAACAAAGATCACTGGTATAATGGAAGCGTTTGATTGATTAGAGCTACATACAGATAGGTACGCGAATAAATACGTCGTACGCTGACAATGTTTGTACAATTGTTTAACAGATATTTTAAGCAAACCCGTTATGACCGTCTCGAATTTGGATCAACGTTCTTTAAGTTCCGGGATCGGAACGGGTTTTGTGCACTGATAAATTACTTCTCACATGACACAATATATTTATGGAAACACAAGTTTCTTAGAAGATATTTTTGTTGAACCAAACTTCGCAATTAATTGTCGATAAGATTTTTGTTTTTTTTTTATTGCCTACATGTGTGGACGAGCTCACAGCTCACCTGGTTTTAAGTGGTTACTGGAGCTCATAGACATCTACAACGGAAATGCCGCCACCCACCTTGAGACATAAGTTCTATGGTCTCAGTATAGTTACAACGGCTGCCCCACCCTTCAAACCGAAACGCATTACTGCTTCACGGCAGAAATAAGCAGGGCGGTGGTACCTACCCGCGCGGACTCACAAGAGGTCCTACCACCGGTAAACTACACACTTGAGTTTTACGTATAGCTTTCCTAAATATGATCGAAAATGTGTTTTAAGTAGACGTCTCAAATAGAGATAAGTAGCGTCACGATAGCAGCGCATGCGCAGCCAAGTGTGACGCGCGCTCGACCGAACATCCGCCCTAGACCTTCCTAGACTCGATACCTCTACACCTACACATATACCTAAGCAATACCATTTCAAATCCCAGTTTCACTTTCCTCACAGTCATTGCAAGTTAGAAAATTTAATCAAATTCTCTCGGAATATTCTCGTATGAAATAATTGTGATTTATTTTTAAAAAAAAAAGCATTCTCGAATTCATTAGCAAAAAAAATTTTTAATGTGTTATTAAAATTACGAAGTTCTCGGTTATCAATCTGTGACATTAAGGCGCTGAGTAAATGATAAGAAAATTAAATACTTTCTTGAAATCATTAACTTAATTTTAATCCAAGCGCGTTATTCTGAAGGTTTCTAACAATAAATTGACGCTACGAATTGAAGCTTTGAAAAACAAATCGTTTGCATTGTTTTAACTTAATGCTATTCATAAATAGTTCGTGAAATTTTACTGTTAAATCGTCTTAGAAAATTCACACAGTGTGACGCGTTGGTCGCTTTTTTACATAAGACAACAGCCGTGTCGATGAACTTTAAAATCTTGTGACGCTGAAAATCCGAACGTATTGGGCCTTTCATTATTTTAACTCTATTAGTCAACAAATGTAGCTGATTTAGCTTTAAAAAGTCACAAAAGAATCGTGCTCGGGTCTCGGTACTATTAGATTGTTCAACTGAAGGGTTGCTAAATCTAATAGTGTGTTTATCAATGAAAAATTTGACCCTCCCCGTTACCCATGGCAGCTGTCGACTGTGAGATCTTTTATTATTCTAACACGACAACCGGCTTAGAAGCACGCGGTTAATAATCGCAGCACAGATCCGATTTGTAAACAGAATCCTGTGTCATAAAGTATTTTAAATAAACGAACCGAATAATTACTGGCAACGTGTTGTTTGTTATATAATTTAAAAGTATTTTTAAGCGGATGAAGTCACGTGTTATCTTGTGAGATTCGACGGGTTCACCGACCTGCACGATTAAGGAATCATCAATCAAACATGGCTGGGACATTGAGCTGTATCACATTTCAGACCACAATGAAAACCTTATACTCTATGATCCGCTAATAGGCCTTTGATATCATATGGCATTCTTAATTTTGTAATTGTAAAATAATACTTATTTGGCCTACCCGCGAACCTAAGAGGTATTCTTGATCGGATATATTCTTTAAGTATTTAGGAATGTTCAAATGGAATCGCATATATGATTAAGATCAAACAGCCAACTGTGAAAATTCTAGAATGTAGAAAATGATTTAATCATAATGTAGATGTGCACCAGCCAAAGTTTTAAATTTTATCATAACAGAATTGTTAAGAGGAGGAAAATTTGGCATTGAAAAACATCTTTTGGGTTGCAATGATTTCAAACCATATAACATTTTTATGGATTCAAATTGAACGTCGGCAAAACCGGCTTAGTTCTAGATTAGTATCGTTGACTTAAAGGCGTTTAATATTACGATAATTTACTAAAACAAAAAACGTTATTAAATTCATATACACGTTCCACGCCCGAGCGATGCCTGCTAACCAAACAACATTTAAATGATTAACCTTATCAAAGAACGAAATTATTTTTTGTTTTTATAAGTCGAAAATCAAGGTCTCGTAAGAGGTCCGTAACCTTTTCGCTACGATTAAGCAAACGATTGTTCAAATAATGAAACAAATTATTTCCGGCTAAGAACAGGGCCAATGTTGGCGTGAAACAATTAGTGAATACGTTGCTACTGGCTATACCAAAATTAGGTTTATCATACAATTTTTTTTTAAATATTTTAGTGTTTTTTTTTTTCATAGCGCGACAGTGCGTCGCATGATCATTACAACGTCAAAACTACGTGGAGTATTAAACGTAATCGGTACATTTTAAAATAAGTCTGAATCAACATCTACGTAACATGACTACGACATAAGCACGATGGATAGCTGGTTTGCCATTATTTATATTCGAGGTGTCAAAAAACGGTAGTGACCTTGGCGCCCCCACGCGGACGCGCTGTTACATTCACCTCAGGTGGGGCCACAAGAGGAATAAATTGCGCCCTCCATGAATTTCGTAATGGTCATAACAACGTGTCATCTTGTCTATGATGATTTCTTTTATCATTTCCCTCTTGTGTTAATCTAATCTTGTTAGTCTTCATAAGAAAACCGCCTACATTGGAGCGATCTTCCATAACAAATATACGCGTTTTGGACTGGCATAGAATTTAAAGTCATCAATTTTAATATGGCAAAGGTTAATATTAAAAGCTTTTCAAATTTAGTGGGTGGAAAGAGTATAATAAAATGTATTTGCGGTTTAATGGATTTATTGTATGGATCTGACAATTGGCAAGCAAATAGAAATTTTTTTTAGTGCAAATTCAATGGAATTACAAAGGCTAATAAAGGAAATGGTCATTATGCCTTTTGGAGGTTATAAAAACAATGTCTTCTATTTATACTTTCAAATTCGTGAATTGTTAGTCACACATAGGTTATGTTAGTCAATTTGGCTAAGTATTATTTGTTACTATTTTACACTGTAACAAAACTGAGCACTGAAGATATTCGAAGAGATTCGGTAGGCAGCGGCTTGGCTCTGCCCCTGGCATTGCTGAAGTCCATGGGCGACGGTAGCCACTCACCATCAGGTGGGCCGTATGCTCGTCTGCCTACAAGGGCAATAAAAAAATAAAAAATAAAGATATTTACAAAATACGTAGGCATATACACTTAAGGCTTTGAATCTTAGCGATATCCAGATTTTTTACTATTCTGTTTGCCCGTTTGGGCCTTACGCAAAAACCGTTGGCCCGATATTGTTTTTTTTTTTGCGTTTAAAAGCTTATAATTAAACTTATAAAAGGTATATTTTATCTCGCCACGGTAAACTGCCTTTGATTTATAACAATAAAAACACATTCTTTCATGACCACAAACAAACCAATTTAAGGAGAGCTACGTGGGTAAGCGCTCGTTTCAAATAAACAAATCACAATGTCGTTTGGACGCTGATTCTCAAATTAAAACGCGATATCGATCTCTGGTTCCGTTTTTTTGATGGATTAGTCGTATTACGCTATCGTCCCACTGAAATACCTTCACAATGAAAATAATTACTGACTCATTTAGTTTTCGTCCATTGAATTTTGACACGAGAACTTAATAAGTTCGACATTCCAAAAAAAAAAATATGAACCCGCATTTTGACTAATTTACCTCGATTACATCGAATGCGTCAATAAAACTCGTTGGCTACTAACTGACTTACGTTATGCGGGCATAGGAACAAGATAAATTATTTTTATAAGATTCTCATGTATGTTAGTACAGGGCCTTATTATTGGACACGTAAATGCCAAGTGTAATAATAAATAATATACTGAACCAAGAGGTAGGTTGCATGTGGTAATTAGCGGTAAATGGTGGTAGGTCGGTACCACTACCTGTTTATGTATTGGTACTGGCTCGGTTTGGTACTGCCGCGAAGCCATCGTGCGTTTCGGAATTAATGAAAGTGTTTATTGTAGAGTAATGGAACGTTCGACCTCATGTCTCATGGCGTGAAGTAGGGCTCACGTTGACTCCAGTAACCACTGAGTGTCAGATGGGCTGTGAGTAAATAGCCAATAAAAAAACATGACCTTGAATTCGGCCGAACTCGGCAAAGACCCTGATGGACCAAAAATAGAAAATCGTGTGTAATGCAAAGAGCATTCAGAGGACGTAGGATTTTTACTAGCCCATACAATGGTTCCTATTATTCATTTCACATAAGTTAATAAATAGTAACTAAACCAAGTTATTAATTCCCTGAGTATATTTATAGAATGATAAAAGGTAAAAAAAAATAGGTGTCTTAATTAATACGTATAGACTCGTATATGAAATTTTAGAAAGCAAAATTTTAATGCGGTACTTAAAGATAGGCAGACGTTAAGAAGAATTTTAAATATTAAATATATGTTTCTGATATATAATTTATTGAAGACATCTTCGCGTATCGATGAAAGTGGAAGTTTCTAATCGATGACTTTTATACGAGATCGCGATTTATACTAATGCAACACACGTCATTGACAAAATAAACAATCTAAAGTGTGCGCGCATCGTGAATACAAAAAGAACGTGAAGCAAGGATTTTAGGCAATGATATTTTTGGTTCACTTGAGTGCCTGTTGGTGTAGTGGGTAGTGTACATTCTGAAATCACAGTACTTATAGATACATAGCGCTTTTACTGTCTCGTCTCGTGTGCATTCTCAATGTATCTTATGTGTGTGCATATACAGCTTGTCAAGCGACGCATTTACCATCAGAAGTGGTTTGAAACCGGTCAGACCGGCGCCGCTGTAGTCGCTTCGACGAATCCCCGATGCATCCAGCTCACTTTTAAAATGATACTTTACTTGGCAAATTAAATAATACATAGTACGTTTATGACCCGAATTGGCTTGTATAAAACAAAGTAATTGAATTTACGCGCATTTTGTACATGGAGGGTATTTATAATTTATGGGCAGAAGTGAACATATTCGTAAATCTGGAAAATGCCCAGCTTATTTAATCCGATATTTTTTTATTAAAATAAGTAGCGCAAGGTTTGCTGAGTATTTATTATATCTTAAACAATTACCTTACGAGCTTTTTTAGGCCATATAAGATTATAAAAAAAAATTGTTTTAGTTTAACTTCATCTTTCCGATTTACAAATCTAAGTGAAATATAGATGGCATTTTCGTTGTATTAGGAGTTTATGTAAATGCAGATCTTTGTAAGTCCTTACCGGAACATACATTACGAAAATAGCAAAAATATACTCTGATGGGTGGATCACAAGTGGAGGGTGCGTCTGTAGTATATATCTTAACTTAATGGTATCCATCTTGCGCCCCTTCGATATTCAATAATAGACTAACTAAACTAAAATACATATTTATTGGTTGATACTGTTGATTTAACTTAGCCGGTTCATAAGTTTGGAAGACTGAGTTTGTTCTCTTTACATTTACTTTTATATCTATATATTCTTCTGTAGCTGTGTCGTATTTCAAAATCTGTTCATCACAAACGCCGATTTCCCCTTTCGGCTAATATTAAACAAGATATTGATTATGTTGTAGTTAGTTATTTGTTATAGGATTAAACAGCAAATTTTCCATTCTGACCTTGTAGCTATGCGATAAAAGACATTAGTCATACAACCGTACCTGAATCCTCCCACAGTCCAATCATAGGAGACGATGATTATTAAGTGTCGGAATTACTTAATAAGTACAAAAGGATTTCGGATGTCTAGGCTTAAATCACGATTATTATGGGATCATTTCAAAACTGTCACAAAATTTGTTTTCATTAAATGATTTATTATTTTTATCTAGTGACGCGAAATTGGTTAATTCGCTTTACAAGGGCTTTAATTATTTTTATAGTCAGTTCTTATTAGTAATTCCTCATTATGTTCTTATTTTAGCGGCGTACACAATCTGTCATTTAATAATTAGTCACTAGTTTCAATGGAACATTTATGGTGTAATAAGACGCAATCCTTTTTTAGTCAATAAGGAACTAATTTATTGTAATTCGTTATCAAAATAATAACTTATTAGGGGCTTGTAATCAGAATGTTGTTCTTATATTTAATATGTTATTATTTAAACAGCAACAAATATTGTAGGATTAGTTAAAATTAATCCTTTAACTATTAAAAGACTGTAATCAATAATTTACCATTGCAAAAATTTAGGTAGGTATATTGTATTAAAAGCACATTAACCTATAACTTACAAATCTAGCAGAGGGTAAACAAGACAATTGTGATTGTAAGGACAAGGAGACATTGGCTCTGAGCGCCCGGTCAAGGTATCCGGGCCAAAGGTCGATGACAGCGTCGACTTGTTCGCACGCTGTTCTTACCGCCAAAATAATTGAGTTAACTATTAAATTCAAATGCAATGTGAATACAAAAAAATAAACAATATTTATAGCCAAATCTAACCTGATGACATCGATTCATTTTCTGATTTCGGTGTTGTGGGAGGCATTGGTAAAGGCATCGTGGGGAGCGTCGGTGGTGCTGGATGTGGTTGCTGAGGTTGTAGCTGTTGCTGTTGCATATTGCATGCACCCAGCAGAGACTGGGCTGTATTATAAGTGATTCCGTCATCGTAGCTCCATAGCTCGAGGGCTCCATACTCGGGCGACGCCAAGGATTCCGGCGACATAACCATGGCCGGTGGCAAACCCAGTGCCGAAGACGATGTCACTTCTGAAGAGCTCTCTTCAAGCATTCGCAGCGGGAAGCCACCGTTATTAGACCAGCGGCGTCTCATGTCGAAGAGCGCGTCATACGCTCCAGCATCCGTGATTACCGAGGGACATCCTCCGACGTAGGCTTTCACTTCACTTTTTTCTCGCACTAAACTATCTAAACGCGTCTCTACAGACATACACCACTCGTCAGCGCGTCCGTTCAAAGCAAACGATACGTTATCCACGTTCTCGACTCTCATTCACTTATTAGTTTTGAAGCTTGATATTTGTGATGATGTTTTTCAGTCACAACACAACTCGTTCAACAGGTGAGAAAAGCACGCGAATTTCACGAGTTCCGCCGATGATGCAGAGACGGAGGTTACCGTGTACGTTTGAGCCGTAAAAACGGACGTACCGCACGCGCGACCGTCGTCAACGGAGTACATAGAGCGAGCGAACAAACGACGCGGCCGCTCTCACTACTCACTGCCACGGTCGACCGTGACGTCACGCCACCCCGCGCTCTCCTACTTCACCTCCCCGCCGGTCTGCACCCGCAACCGTGGCACAGAAAGTCAAGTCGCCGGCGACAGAATGTAGCGCGCCGATAAAACACCCTCAATTTATGAAGACTTGTTCTATCAAAACAACTTCGTAGTTAGTTACGTAATTTTTGAACTTGGGAAAGCAAATTGCCAATTTTATTAATCTTAATTGTGATAGTATGCGATCTTTGTAGACGTTTAGAGCTGAGGCACTTCAAAAATAATATTAATTTTGTAATAAGTATTTTATTTTAAACCGCTACGACTCTACGTGTTCACAAATCACTTTGAGCTCCTTTTTAGGCCGCCTTCATATTGTCTGAGGGACGTGTTCACTTCTAAGGCTTGGTAGCGCGGATCCTCTTGTGATGGTATTCCATAATGAACGATCCTCTGTCTCTAGTGACATTTAGGATATTTTATCTAGATAATTTGAATGAATTTCTTTTGAGCAACGGAGTCCATCTGATCTTAAAACGAAACGCGGCTTGGATTAATTCATAGAAACATTTGCTCGTTGGATAATGATCATGCGACTTATCTCTACCGCCGGTATGACCTTTTAATCTGTTTTATTTGTCCCAATAATTATCATTTAATGGAAGTGAACATTAGGAACTTATTATTATTATTATCATTAGGCCGGCAAGAAGTGGATGAGGAGAGCCGCAGACCGGGCTCATTGGTGTAGATTGGGAGAGGCCTATGTCCAGCAGTGGACGACTGTGGCCTGTTGATGATGATGATGATGATGATGATTAGGAACTTTCTAACATACCAAAAATAGCCTATTTACTCAGCGTTTTTCAAATATCTAGAAAACACGTTTTGGAAGTAACATAACCAAATAAAACAACATAATATCGTTAAGTAGGTATAGAGTCATTCAAGATTTTTTTGGGAATAAAAAAGAATATTATTCCTGCTTAAAGAAGAAACAGGCTAATACTAAATGGTGATTTCTACTTTTCTACATAGGTATGTAATTAAAACTAGTTTTCGTGTTCTCGGACGGAAAATGGCAAAGTTCTATATTCCCGACTGACAGCTGTTCCTTGCGTGCTCTTTTCAGAGCCATTTGAGGCAGATTGCACGAATATCATTTTTAAATATCAGTTCTTTAAATATCCCGCCGCCCGCGTATCGACTAATGGGTACTGGGAATTATTCATAGACAACGGGAATGAAGCCACCCACTTTGAAACAGTAGGTAGCAATAGTATCGTTTACCAGTCGAACTTCGAACTTCGAACGTAGGACTGTTTAGCGGCATTTCTGGCAATAGGTAGATTAGTTGTATCTGCTTTATACGTCCTACCACAAATCTCATCACGAAGTCTACAATTTAGCTTCCTCGGTTGTTTTAATATGGATAATGGACAGTCGTTCGATGTGCTATGCGTATTGTTCTTACCATTTTCCTACAAGGGCCCGTTTCGTAT
This sequence comes from Bombyx mori, assembly GCF_030269925.1. Lineage (NCBI taxonomy): Eukaryota > Metazoa > Arthropoda > Insecta > Lepidoptera > Bombycidae > Bombyx > Bombyx mori. The sequence goes on along the minus strand of NC_085116.1, from coordinate 6,308,351 downwards.
ATTCATGTCCCAACATAATAAATTAAAGTACCTCATCGCTTTACCGAATTCCAACATGGAACTCTCATTCATTGTAATCGTATTTAATTTTGCTGAAGAACTATTTATTGCAGCTGATAACGGAGCTATCAACGTAGTTCTAGAAGCTGCAAAAAGTGATGACATTTTACAGTCATTTTACATTCGTTGGCTGCAAGGTCACAGGATCGCAATGATTGTAATCTGTCTGATATTAATCAGCAAATACGGGTATGCGACCTCAACCTCAACCTACTACTTCGTCTTCTATATCATTCCCTCACTGCTGAGGATCGCGACCACATGTGACGCTCCTCACCGCACCGGACCGCATGGTACAGACTACCACCAGTGCTTACCTTACTAGATCTGATTGTCTGGCTGGTATTCTGCCCACGGTGCGCTTGCCCTACTAGTGTTTCGTAATTATCTGTCAGTATCAGTACCTTAACTTCTTTGCCTAATTTCTAAATTACTATTTAACGTTATTTAAGTTCGTAAGTTCCTCAAAAAGAAGAACAGCCGATGTCCTCCTGAGACTTCAACTTTATGCCTCACAAGTCACTCACTGCATCCACGTGCCTTGAAACCGCTTAACATTAAGTATAACATGCAATCCTAACTTACAAAATCAACTTACAAAATCCCCCAAAAACAGTTTGAAATAAGTCTATGTTAACAGTTCAAATATGAAAGTCGTCAATCACATTTGAATTCGTGAAGACCTTCAAAGCCTTCCAAAATTCATTTAGACAATAACAATTTCTATCTAATCTCGCGATACCTGTCTTTATCAACTCGCTTTCAATAACACTGCAAACCTAGACCTATTTTAGACGCCCTTAATAAAGAGATAAACACAACCTAGATTGAGTGTTTGGTTAGGTAGCTGGTAGGTAGACACGGTCGGCGCGTGACATATTGACACGAATCACTTATGTGTCCTCCAAAATACAGGCGAAATAGAACGATGACCTAAATAGGAGCATTCAAGATATCGGTCCGTTCGTTGGTAATGTTGAAGGTAATATAAGATTGTCTAAGTACATTATTGTTTCCAAAATGGTACCGAAAGTTCGTTTGGATTACATTGAGTTGTAGATTTGGTAATCGTACCGTTGCTAGTTTTCGCGTGTGAACCGATGTATAACAAACAAATCCGTGAAGTGACGACGTGATCGTTATCTATTTTGTAGCCGAGTGATGGCAGCCCTGCCGTGGTTGCCTGTGAACATTGCTAAGTTCGCGTCACAGCATCACGTGTTCTCGCGGAGCGTTGACCTGCCAATGTTTTGGAAATACACAGCACAAAGCCACCTAACCAAATCCGTCATGCAATTAAAAAAAAAAAAACAACGATTTATCTGCACATAGTGTAGTGACATTTCTTAAACGCTCTGTTGGAAATAAATAATTTATTATTTCGGTTTACCACTCGTTTAACTATGATATCGCGTAGGCGCACGTGATTTGTCTATCTCATCTAAATTTGCGAAATATCTTCGAACAACCGCTTCGCATACCTAATAATTAAAAATTGTTGAGATAATTTCGTGCATGAATTTATTTATATTAAATGCCGTCTTATTTTATCAGCTTGTAAGAAACAAACCGGTTTTTACATTTGTACATAATGTTTTTAATAGAAAAGTCGTGAATGAGTTCATCTCTTTTATGTAATGTAATGATTTTTATTAATAACTGTGACGTTAGTTTGATTTTTACAAATTGAATACTTGTTTCCGAAAACAAGTAGCAACGTTACGGCAACTGGCAAAGTTCGGAATATCACAATTCATCTAAAAAAAACAAATACTTATAAAACACTGAAAAACTTAAAAAAATAAAATGTATTATAAAAATTTGGGGTACTCTAAACTACAACAAATAAATATTAAATCTTCGGAGAATTTACAAGACAAAACATACAACGAAATTAACGTCAATACTTTTTTAACTGACTGTACCGGGCTAAGTGTTTGAACAGTCGTGATGTTGGCCAGTCGTGCGTGCAGTAAAATGCTCGATTGGTTCCTGTTCTGCCCCCCAACCCCCCGACCTCCCCCCGTGCCGTCCTCATTGCCGAATTACTTCCACTCAGAGATAAACCGCAATTCCTGATTCTTACTTCGCAAACGTATTAATTACTCTATTATTTAGGTACATTAAATTAAAACTACACTATCTACTTTTAACTAACATAACAGGCATACTTATATACATCTACAATTATGTATTTTGCTTACCTATTTGATGAAGAACGGGAGAGCAGGCTTTAGAGGGACAAAATACAAAACATTACAATAAATGTGATAACAATTCAAATGTTTTAAAATAAATTCGTACTTCAACAAATGACAAGATTTTACAAGTAAATTGATAAAGTTTTCAAAAAACAGATCAAACTAGACAAAAACCTAAATTACATAACAACAAAAACCATTAACAGAGTGCTAAAACTTAAATGTAAGAGGTCTCGCGAAGTTTCATTCGTTACAGCCTTGTTTTCGCTATTCAGCCAGCAGTTGGCCTGTTCTAGCGAATTTTTTGCTCTGAAGTTTTCCATTAAATGTAAATTAGAGATGAAATTGATCGATCTATCGAGTGCTCCATTCAAGGTTAAACTATACAATAGGCAGCTCATTATTGACATCGCAATAGATTTTAATTCTAACTCCGAGCCATAGTCTTTTTTTCTAGAGCATTGTATTTATAAAGCTTGTAAACCTTTTTCCTTGTTTTAAAGCTGTCAAAACCTCGTACACTCAAGTCGATTAATCAATGAATCGAGATTCTGTTTTTTTTTATTGTCTTATTTATTCTGTTTTTGAGCTCAACGAACTATACTTTAACTTAATTTTTTGCAAACTTTATTGAATACTAAGATAGATACAAGTTAATCTTGTATATGCATGTATATAGATAATAAATTTATGTTGCGATGAATGATTAATATAGCAGAAACTTGGCAGTACGCCATAGAATCCTTTGTTGTGGTTTCTAGAAGAAAATGAAAATATGGAAGTATGCTTTTTTTCGCAAACTGTATTGTATCTTGAAAATATCACAATACCTCATAGAGAAGATAATGGAAGATTTCCATACCTGAAACAAAAACAATAACATTAGAATCGACCAACGTCTAAGCATTATTATTATAAGTTTGTCGAAATAAACGTTCTCAGCAATGTGTTTAAATAGAGTGTTCCTATTTGACATAAATTTTAAAACAAGCATCCACAAGAATACTTTCGGAGTTATTGTACCACTCAAAACGGGCCGGGTAGGCGTCATTTTCATGTTTTTACTAGCGATGTGCAGGCGCATAAAAAGTGGACTCGGCGGAATGGTTCGAGTAAGCGCAATTAAGACCAAGGTCTCCAGGTTATCAAACCCGTGTCGGCGACTCGCGAAGTTGGCCGCGCCTCGCTGCTGTCGCAAAAAAATGTAGCGACTAATGAAGTCGATGGTATTAAAAGATAATGGCGGGCTAGCACGCCGTACTGCATAGCCTTAACTGGTCGCAAAGCTTCCATCTTTCGTTTCGCAATATTAAAATACTTCTGCGCCTAGACAACTAGTTTTCGTTACATATGCAGCAAGCTCTTTCACATGTTAGTACGATTGTCTCGTAATGTGTACTTATATTTGTTATTTTCGTTGGTTTAAATTACATTTTCTTACAACTAAAATGGTAATATTCAGAGTAAATGTACCGGACTTTCCAACTACGCATAGTGTGTCAGTGAATGGCTTCTGGCTGTGAGCCATGCAACTATTGGAGGAAGTCAAGGGTACGGTGCATCTATTGCATACTCAATGCTGAATCCTGTTCGTTGACACCGCACTCGACAGCAACCGATGTCGTTTGCACCACCGTGACCTGCTAAGGAACCATGTTACCGTTCCTCGTAGTCCCACGAACGCTTACATAATGCAATCTAGACAATGTTACTGATGTTACGTGAACCTCGCCTTTCGGTCGAGGACTTTGACTACACTTTCGCTTGTATCGTTCGTGTATGAGAACGACTTTCAAGAATTTGCAATCGTATGATGTACGAGCTTAGAATACTAAAAGGTGGAATACAAAACCCTACACTGATCCGCTCTAAAGCTCAATTCTAAAGGTCGGGATGCGTCTGCTTTTTTGTCAAATTTATAACCACGTTAAAATTTAGAGATGTTACAAATCACTTTTTTGGTTTTTGAAAGACAACTTTGAAATAAAGAGGTGACAATAATTGTTCAATTTCTCCTTTCCAATAAATTGTCTAGGATATTTAAATTTGAAATTTTTATTTTCAGTTCCTTGTAGGAATTGTCTAAATGTGTAAATAAATCTCTTCTCGCTGCAAAAGCACAATGAAAATGATCAGCGTTCTGACTGTTAATTGTGGGCATCAATTTGATCTTGTTGTGTTGTGTATGTTTATAATACAATTCATCACAATAAGGCATACGGTTTTAGACAATGAACGTGAAATTTCATCAACAAATAAAGGAAAAACCATCCGTTCTGATCCCTCTGAATGTCCAAACGGATATTAATCATGATTAAAGTCAACTGAATTTAGTAATTGGACTGGACTCTGTTTTATGAGCGTATTTACGAGCTTTCCGACGAGAACTGGTTATTTTTGTGATTTTTATAAAGTCATAATTTACAATATCTGTTCCGTGATTTACATGAAACGTATTTTGAATGTACAATAAAAAATAGATCTATAAACGTTGAGGCAAAGGCAGCTTATGCCCATTCATTTCATTTAAGATGAGACATGAATAATTCAATAAGTTCCAATTTTTTCACCTTCGTATTATGTGGCGTTTATTCAGTAATATTCTATGAGCTCTAAATACGTCGATCTACAAGGAGCTTAGGCTTTCTGAGACGCTGTCGTTGGGCATTAACAAAAAGAAAACTTTATTTCAAATATTTATAAACGTAAAACGTGACACGATCCAACAGCGGTCTATAATGGAATCAAACTGCAATTAGGTCATAGAAGCAATGCACTATCCACTCACAACCGTTGTATGCGCGTGCACCGAGTTTCGATGGAATAGTTGTATGCATAACTTATTACCCTGGCATTCGTGCTGCTAATATTAGGCATGATTATATAACGACCGAATACTGTTATGCAGTACTACTGTTAGGATGTTTCGATTATAAATACCGGTATTAGGGCACGTTGAAAACCTACAAAGTTAGATACAATGATCCTATCACTTTATGTCACAAAGCGCTTTGGACGAGTGTACAGCCATTGAAACTTCAAAAGTACATCTTGAGTTTTTTTTTTTATTGCTTAGTTGTGTGGACGAGCTCACAGCCCACCTGGTGTTAAGTGGATACTGGAACCCATAGAAATCTACAACATAAATGCGCCAACCACCTTGAAATATAAGTTGTAAGGTCTCAGTATACTTACAACGGCTGCCCCACCCTTCAAGCCGAAACGCATTACTGCTTCATGGCAGAAAATAGGCGGGGCGGTGGTACCTACCCGTGCGGACTCACAAGAGGTCCTACCACCAGTAAATTCTAGATTCAGTGATATCTAAGTTTTGGTGCCTATTCACGCTACGATTTTTGACCGGCAGCCACATTTGTTTAGTTTGCCTTATAAAAGAAAGCATGGTATTATCGTCCCGGTCAAACCAAAAGTGTATTTAGATTTAAAAGATGGAGAATAGCAATTTATCGAATACATTCTTATGCATTATAATCGTAGAGGTTCGTATTTTTTTTTTAATGTTTCTCATGATGTTCGGTACTGTGCTTTTATTTTTTCTAAATATTTTCCTATATGTCACACATATCCACTTGAGATAGTCTGTCATAATTATATGCTACATCACAGCGGTGAAGGGTCGATATTTATAGAATGACTCCCAAGCAAAAATGACTTGAAAAGCCTATCGCGTGTTGTAATTCACGTAGGCTTTCTGGCTTAAAGAGCTTTATAGACAATTATGACTTTATCAGAACCATACCAACGCTTGAACACTGATATAGACAGTGTCTTCCAACTATAGTTGGCATTTTAAAGGGAAATCAGAAGTCAACTTGTGTGTAGCCTTCGGTATTACATTCTGACAATCGGCATTTCATCTGTAAATCCAGTGTCTCTTTAAGCCAATTAAAAATGAAGACGCGAGGATTCATGTCTGATGGTAGCAAAACTATTAGCGGTGCACTATAAAAAACAAACTGTTTCAAGGCCATGACCACGACCCTCAGTAATGAGGAAACCGATGCAAGGAGGAGGTAGCAAAACTAGCAGTTAGCCCTTCTGACTTTATTCAGTCTTTTATCGTAATTTTGAGGTCAAAACAGAATCAGTTGTTTCAATATAACTTAAGGTAAAAAACTTTATGGCACTCAAAATTTGTGGAGTACAACCTTCCACAATCGTATGCCTTATGAAGGCATTTAGGTAGGAAATGTTATGAGGGCTACTGTGGATGAATGAAAGGAATTTCATTTTTATACAATAAACATTGTTACAAATACTCAATGTTATTAAATGGGTATAATTATCAGAATCAACAATTTTTCACGCACACGCCGTATGTAACGCTGATTTTTAAAATGTTTTCTTTTATTTTACAGAAATAGCCAATTGAAACAGCTATTTATTTCGTTGACATGAGCCGTGTCGTCTCGCCGTGAGGAAACGTTGACTCCTGGCGACGGGGTTATTTGCCAAAACGCACTGTTTGCTGAGATATAATAGGAACGGATTGACAGCCTCCATCCTCTTCGGCGTCGGTGCCAAATTTGCAATTAACGAAAAAAAAACCTCGACTTATTTTAAACAATGTAAGTAATGGCATGTGTGAAAATTTGCAAGCTACGTGTAATTACATTGAGATCATAGTTATTATTTAGGTCGACCATTCTGGCCACAGATGGAACGCAAATGTTGAAAATGAAGAACCATTATTATCTAACAAGTCTGTACTTGTACGAGATGTACTCCATATAATCCTAATCTCGAGTCCGTAAATCAACTTCCGCTGTAATTTTACAAGGCAGGGTTTAATTTGCTAAGGTAAAATAATTGCACGTCGCGAGCCCGACAGAACAGACTACCGCAAATAGCATTGGTAGCAGTACAAATTGAAGGTAATTACATCTAATTGTGAGTCACGGTCATGGCCAATAAGCACCAATAAGCAATAACATGAGAAGGTAGATTGAAGGTCTGGGTGTACCTTCGAACAAAGGATCAATTTTATTTACTTTATGATAAAGTTGCAGTTACGAATATCGACCATGTAACATTGACAATTAATGCCGTAATGACTCATCATTACGCTGCGCATCTCGACATTGTTCTCAACGAGCAGACATGTCGTATATTTCATTCACTCGATAAATAATTTGCGGGCCATTTGTATGTTTGCGCGGGAAATACTGCACAGCCTATTAAGGGGTTTGCCAACAAACTGTACATTGATCGACTCAGAGGAACGTTTGCCCTAGTTATGCTGGACAACCGCCAAGGTCTGTTCTAGTCATGGCTTTAGATATTTGTGGATATATCAATTCACAATAACATTAAACACCACTACACTTATGTCATAAGCTCAAATGGATTTCGCACATGCTAAAGTGGATTCTCACCCGCGAAGGTCATCATAATAAGGTTATTTATCTAAAACTAATTTAATCCGGCCAAGCCTATAGCAGCAATATATTTACTAAACCGTCGAACTTGAACAGAAAATTGAATAGCAACAAATATCGAAGTCTACTGCGACCGTGGTCACGTACCAGACAGGTTTACGATAAGAAATACTTAAAAGCACAATAAAATATGTAAAAATAAGAAAAATAATGGATCGCGAGCATAGTGAGTGTTTGGTAGTTAAGTTTTCTGCCCTCGGGTCACGGGCACGTCTCGCCGTATTTATAGCGTCATAACTTGCAGCAATGATCGCTGGACGTGAACGCAACCGGCTCTATTACAAGCGGGCCTATTGTTCATTCTAGGAATAACGCGGAATGGTCTCACCGTCTAACCAATAAGTGCATTTGTTTTAACTTCTCTTTTCATTTCATTGCTACGGTTCGAACAACTTTACTGCCGCATTGCGTTGTATAACATTATTTCCTTCCTACTACTACTGTGTTTTCTAAAACGAATGTGCTGTTTTATTAAACAAGATCAAAAGGACTACGCACTGTTTTTTTCTGATGAGAAAAGAACAAGTAAGGCTTATTTCGAGAACTCATTTGAAAGACTTAGAAGACGTGTTCAGTAGAATTTCATTGTAATTATTTTCGAAGGTTGGTTTGTATCGCTTAATATTTCAAATATATAAAGTTTAAATTATATCGTATATACAATATATATATATTGGTGTAAATATTTTCATTTTGTGAATAGAGTAACGTTGTATATTTTTTTTGAGATCGGAGGTCATTAAGTGAATGACCGTCTTCAGGTATTTATTTCTTTGCAAAATCATACAAAGGAACGTTTGCTGGAAGTCATCAAATTTTTATTACGTAGCTCGAGATAAAAATCTTGTGATTTTAATGAAAGCGCGAAATTGCTTTTTTATTGTGTCTAGCGACATTATGAGCTGCCGCGTACGTTTTGCACACACGTAGAATGTACACTGTTCCTTTCTGACATTTACGTGTTCTTAATGTTCCTTTTACCGTATTTAAAGCGACAGATATCCGAATCACGTACACAATAAGTACAGGTACATGTGTCGACATTCATCTGTACTAATTACAAGCTCCAATAATTTCCCCTCCATGTCTTTTATAGGCTAGCATCGAAAGAGAGTTCTTAGTAAATACAACCCAACACTTGTTAAAGAGCATCAAGTTTGATCGTTTTGCTCGTAATAAGTTTCAATTCATTTTACAATTACTCATGCCCGATGTAGAGATAATTATTCTCGTGGATTAATAAAAAAGTAGCTGGAATTTTTTTAATAAAATAAATATAATTAAAATTTGGTCTGGTAAAAATACAATAAAGTTTTATTTTTTTATTATTGAAACCTATAAATAAATTGTATGAAAATTATCGAATTTTATAAACTTCTTGCATGCCCGCTATCCTTTGTTGGTGTTAATCATCCCCTGAAATACCAATAACAATTGTACCAAGTTTCATTACAATCATATCAATGGCTTGTAAACGCATAAAGGACAAACGTATGAAAATGTTTGATTTTTATTTAAATAAATTACTTTGTATTGGTGAAAGGACTCACAGCGCACCTAGCGTTGAGTGATTGCTGAAGTCCACGGACAGCACAACCAGAATGCCGCCACGCACATTGAGAACAAAGGTCGAATTTTCAATTTCATTACATATTTTTTTAACTGAAGTAATGTGTGTGTTCTTAATACAATTTACGTGTGTCGATGATTAATTTTCAACATCGACACATGAAAAAATAGGAAGCCAATTTGTCACCAACGCTATATTAATAAGACAGTTTGGCGGCATCAAGGCTCAAGATACGCCGCCGCGTTATTATGTTTCATCGCATGAGATATATTCTACGAAAATAGATTGTAAGTTGCTTGAAATCATTTTTGTACCGACGTCTTGTATCGTATATTAAAGACCCTTCTTAATGGCGGAAGCATAATGCGGAATATAAAACGTTCTGTTGTAATTAAATATATTGCAAATATTATTGCCGACATAAATCACGCGGCTTACAAGCTCCTTGCAAATGAATACGAACTAATACAGTTTTCAATATCCAACTCAAGGAGTCAAGACACGGCGTATTAATTTTTCGTTGGCACCTGCAAAAATGCCAGGGGCCAGGGTCTAGCTGCAACCGGTCATGAAAGAATGAAATATTGAACCCTTGCTAAAAGGACGATATGTCATAACGTTATAGAAATACTGAAGAGCGTACTTCAATTTAGAACAAGAAAAAATTATCTTTTAAAAGCAGTGTCGATGCGTGAAATTGTTTCAGGTGATGTAGCTACAAGGGCTCTGCTATGCCGAGATAGAAGTAAGACCAAGAAGAAAAAGAAGGAAATAAACTTACAACAACCCCTAAACTCACAAGTTAATCCGGAGATCTAGAAACTTTTTTCAAAATGGAAGTAGTTGCTATTGAGGAGATTGCCCCAAAAAGTGAAACGTACGTATTTGTTGGTGAGTTCAATATTATTCACACAAAAAACATTAAGGTTGTTGTTATTTATTCATAAGGACACGTTTGGGGCTCTTAAAAAAGTATCACTAATGACATTGAAATCATTTATTGAAATCCGAGTGATGTGAAATGTGTTCGACTAACATTTACAAAGATCAACACAACTGACGTGAAACTTAGTACTTCAATGCCAAACGATCTAAGACCAAGTCAGCATTGAACTTTATCTATGGAATGCACATGATGTATAGAGCTCGGTCGAATGCGCTGTGACGACATAAGTCATGAACAACTCATTAACAACTCCAGTCGACTTGCTCAGTGACTACCGTGCCCTTGGAACTGCGATAACCAAGCGTCTGTCGATATTCAAACGTCGCTGGTTACGCAATATTATTAAACTCTGACAAGTTTGTTCCAGTTGAGGAACAATATATGCGATTGAGCATTGCACAAACAGTCTGTAGTTTTATGGGTGAGAAGTGTAGGCCATTCTTAAGTTTAGAGGCGAAAGTTTGATGTTGATACCTCACAGCGGGTGGCGATATTCACGTTGTTGTATCTATGAGTCCCGGTAACTAGTCGAGGAGACTATGAGGTCTTCTGTCCTCTAGAGGAACAAAAAAGTCACTCAGAATTTCTATAGAATCGGCGAATGAGATGCAACTCATTAGTTTTACGCGATTGGTTTTTTTTTTAATTTTCTTACGTCAAATGTGTAAATTTCCCAAAGATCGCCTCATTGTGTGTTGAGTGTGTGAATGAATTCCTTCGTTATAGTAGGTCGTTGACGTGATTCTATAGAAGTACCTAACGTTTTGAATTTCTAACACGCCTTTATTTATCTAACGGACTGTTTCAAGTTAATTTTGACCAACTTCAAGACGTCTGCTAGCTTGAAAATATGCGCACGTATCAAGCATTGATTCAATACAATAAAAATTTGTTTAGTTTTATCAGGAAACGTTACCATACGTACACCATTTTTAACGTGCTATTTAAAGCATGATATTTAAGCGTGTTATTTGCTTTTTAAACTACATATTATTATTATTGTTGTTTTAATATATTTAGCTGAGTATTGAATGTGATAAATATTGTTATTTATCAGGAAAACCTACGAGCTGTTCAACCCACGAAGCAGGATATAAAACATCTAAATTGTTTTCTGAACCAAATTGGCCTCATAAATCTAGACAATTGCTCTGGCCTGGAACCTGTGCAACAGGAGGGTCGTGCAAATAGGTCAGGGATGTAAAGCCGACTATTCGAATTAATAAATTGCCCACAATAACGCAAACTGTTCATTTTGGATCAAATTCAATCTTTCTCTCGATACACATTTTAAAATAAACACAAAGATCTAATCGTTTTTCGTTTTTGTTTTCCTTTAAAATTGTGTCTTAAAAATAAAGTTATTTTTATTAGCGCGATGCGAAATTTGTATATGACATATTATTATGAGGTCGAGGAGTTTTCCGTCGTCAACGCAGCCTTGACCCGTACGCCCGCATGCCGCACTCCGCTGACTCAACGGAGTCACGCGCGGCAACGACCGTGCATTCTGCACTCTGGCACTGCGTCATCATTACCAAACACACGACTGCCGAAGACAGCGACACCGATCTCGACAGGGATACGTCGGACGTCATCGCAACGCAGCTAGAAACAAAATAAGTCACTGGCGATACAATTACAATTAGACTTAGAACTGGCACTGGTGCAGCTAATCGCATTTCTTGAAGGCCAGTTCAAAGACAGCTTGAACCGAAATCAAATCGCTATATTTCCGGTACGTAAATGTGTGGGTATATTGGAATGATACTAAAAAGCGCATCCTGCTTAGGAGACCGGTAACTGGGCCACGCAATCGGGACAAGGCTGCGGAGGACGTATTATTCTATCAAGCACACTCGATCTCGCTGCTATTTCTGGTCTTGCACTGGCCTCGACATTATTTATTATACCATCATCAAATGGTCGGAGCATTTATCATGTTATAATTTCTGTAGCTCTGGTCTCTTCGTTAATTGAATGTGAATTACATAATAAATGTTTTCGATTTTAAAATAACTGCGGTCGTGTTAATGATATCCTAAAATGCAGAGCGGTTATGTCCTAAATTATCATACTTTATCTACGAGGTCAACCTTGAAGCTCTTTAGACGGCGGCATATTTACTAAATCGTTAAACCGATAAAAAATATGAGTGCGACGACAAGTCGGACTTCTGTCTAGCAGAACGCTTTGTGATTTGGTAGTATAAGCACGGGAACAACTCCTTCCGCGTCTATTCCGAGGTTGTGATAATTTTTTATCTAACACGACCTCTAGTCTGTGAAATAATGCACTATGTTATCGACGGCCTTCCTCGTTAACAATGTTTGAATACGCTGATTTTAAATGAGAGATAAAATTTATATCATCGGATCTTGAAGGTCTTCAGTAAGATTACAGGGAAATGTCAAATAGTTTACAGTTAATATTTGAAAAACATTAAACGTTCGCGAACCTTTTAGGGCCTATATTTAGATAATCAAATGGCAGGTAAAGTTTTCAAAATTTTACAAGGTAAATTCTTCAATGAACATGAGTCGCCGCAATTCCTAATTGTTTCCTATTAAATTTTATTAGTGCTTTATTTTATTAGTGCTCATAAATTTTTAGTTACAACTTGATTGATTGATATTTCCTCTGAGTAAGAAAATCATTGAGTAATTTGTAAAATAAATTGTTTCATTATAGAGTCTTAGAAGATTTTAGAAAGTACAATTTTGATATCAATCTTGGACTTTGATGATGAGCATTCTAGGGTTTTCCTGCCTTTATTCCATCCGAAAAGTTGCATAATTAAATACAATTTCTAATCCGATTGGGAAGATGACAATAAAATTAATATTTTCATTGTAAAATAAATCGCTACATTTGGAACAAAGTTCCAATCGGTAGCACTATCAGATCTTTTTTTTTTATTGCTTAGATATGTGGACGAGCTCACAGCCCACCTGGTGTTAAGTGGTTACTGGAGCCCATAGACATCTACAACGTAAATGCGCCACCCATCTTGAGATACAAGTTCTAAGGTCTCAGTATAGTTACAACGGCTGCCCCGCCCTTCAAACCGAAACGCATTACTGTTTCACGGCAGAAATAGGCAGAGTGGTGGTACCCAGCCGTACGGACTTACAAGAGGTCCTACCACCAGTAATCCAGATCAGACGTATTGTACGTATTATTCATTTCATACCTAAAATATCTTTAATATCTTAATTTTTAGGTACGCTACGTACGGTAGGTACACTTTTTTCATTTCTGTTCTTATTTGGGGTCAGCTCTTTCGAAACTTTATTAAATTTCCTAATCTAATAATGGTTGTAATGATATGTTGTAATATTTTAAGTATTCCTTTTCACAAGATGTTCAGTTAATAGTACAAATGTCTTCTAAAGAAGAATGTCGTAACACTTCTATTACAAATCGAATTACATAACTTTGATATATTTATAATTCAGTTTTGTTCCACTTGCGCTGATCACGACAATGTTGCAGTTATAAATAGTTAACTTGTGAAAACACGTCAAGTCAAAAAACATATACCTTATTTTTAGAAAATCTATTTACTTCTGGACTAGCTTTACTCACAGCTTCGTCCGCGTGTGCTACAGTTTATGTCACGTGGCAAGAACCAAAATGTCCAAACCAATACCTATTTAATACAATGTGTTCACGAGCGACTAAGGAAACAAATTGTGAAATTAAAACATCCACAATCTTGCATCTTAACAAATACGCATTTATTTTTGAAAGATATTATAATAGACATTATTACTGTACGCACTAGGCATCAAGTTTTGCCATTAAATACAATCAATATTTTGTTAAAATATAATTGTACCAATGCTATCATGGACATCCTACACCAAAATGTCACACGTGTAATTATTCCCCCCTTTTACAAGTGCATTGTGTGTGTTTTGCAGACTTCTAAAAGCCTTGCGTTATCTACGTCCAGCACCCTTGATCCACTTAACGGCGTAATCTCAGGCGCGTTGCTGGCATCTGATAAACACAACTGCTTGCAAGCTATCGATTTTATGTATAATGTATTTTTAAAATGACTTAAGAAAATATCCTTGTCTCTAGATATTGTGCTCAGAGAAACGTATTTAAATATCAAGTTATTTCTCGTAACAAAATTAGACGGTAGTTTTGCATAATATTCAAATTTCAAAAATAACATCTTAGTCTTCCGTGGCCACGATGGCGCGTTCGTTGGAAACAATAATAGCGAAAGCAAACTGTAAAAGTAGTTTTAATTTTATGTACTTCAAAATAATTAAAAAAAAATTGGCATCTCAGCAAGTCTTCTTTTTTCCTTATCGGACTTGAAGGAGTCTCGAAGGGTATGAGCAAAACTTATATTAATAACAGAAGTGATGTTTTGCTATTTGTTTTGTTTTGACTATTTAGTGTTTCTTCAGGTTTAAATGTGTAATAACGGTGGTTTATTAACTGTTTAATATCTGTGAAAGTGCACAAATATGGGAAAATGAAACAATGCCGCTGGACTTAACTTCTCGGGATCCTCCAAAAAGTCGAAGTTTGAAGTCGTCGTGGCCTAAAGGATAAGACGTCCGGTGCATTCGTGTTGAAGCGATGCACCGGTGTTCGAATCCCGCAGGCGGGTACCAATTTTTCTAATGAAATACGTACTCAACAAATGTTCACGATTGACTTCCACGGTGAAGGAATAACATCGTGTAATAAAAACCAAACCCGCAAAATTATAATTTGCGTAATCACTGGTGGTAGGACCTCTTGTGAGTCCGCACGGGTAGGTACCACCACCCCGCCTATTTCCGCCGTGAAGCAGTAATGCGTTTCGGTTCGAAGGGTGGGGTAGCCGTTGTAACTATACTGAGACCTTAGAACTTATATCTCGAGGTGGGTGGCGCATTTACGTTGTAGATGTCTATGGGCTCCAGTAACCACTTAACACCAGGTGGGCTGTGAGCTCGTCCATCCATCTAAGCAATAAAAAAAAAAATAAAAAAAAAAAAAAAAGTCCACTGAAAAAATCTCAGTAAATGACCACCAATTTACTAACATTATATTTCATCCCATATCATCTCATCTCATTTCATTTCATTTAAGTTCATTCCAGTTGATTAATGTCTCAAATTAATCATCTTCATTTCATTTCATTTCACTCCGTATTAACATTTTTCATAAAAATGAGAATATACATTAAAATAAGACACGACTTAAAGGTCTTAGTTACCAGATCATAAAATCCCTTAAAAAAATTCAGAGAATTAGATTAGCATATTTTACTATTGGTACAGACGGGACATAATTAAGTAATATATTTTGCTTAAGGTGGTCGAACTCGCGAAACTGAGTCTTTTGATTAATAGCCGAACAGATTTTTCACCCTTACAAGATACACGTGGAATGTTTCATAATATATCAAGATAGAAACATAAAAAAATAACTGGGATTCGAACTACGAAACTCAATGTTGACATCAAAGTATTTTTTTTTTTAATTATTATTGGCTCAGAAACCCAACTCATACGCCTCTCTCATACGAAATTAAATTGAAACTTGAAAGGATTATAATTGCAAAAATTCTGCTTATCGCGAAATCCAATCATCAGTACGTGATTCGATTTAGATTCTCAATGTTGTTTTTTCGGCGTCTCAATTCAACATTAGATACGATTGCCGAAATTTTCGAACGGCAAAAAACACACAATCTTACCGCAGATCAAATTATATTCTATTAATGGGTTCTGTAATAACAAACAGTACTGGAACAATTTAAAAACGAAGCCCGTATATTGTTTTTGGTTTTACGCAGAACTAACGGCGGTCTTGCCGAAAATATTTTCGAGATATCATTTTTTTTACGATTACCTCCGAGCGCCGTAGTGACGTAGTTTACCTAATGATGATTCAGCATCGGACAATTAAACTTGAACACAGCAGTTAAAGATTGACAATGTGCAGGAAGTACAGTGCGAAGGTTGATTGTCAGGTGTGGGCGGACACAGGTTAGTTACTGTTTGTATCTACCGTGTACTGTTTGCTAAATTTATCAAACACAAAACACAAACAGCTTCAAACCTTTTTTGAGTCTCTGTTTTAATGGCAAGCGATCCTTGAAAAGTGATAATGATCACCAAAACTGTACATAAAGCGCGGTCTATGTTATTGTTCTTCTAAAATAAGCTACATTAAATTGTTACGGATCTAAAGATTTTTATAGCAGCTGTTATTAGGAGTGGGTAATATCGGTTTTGCTGCGTATCGAATCGTATCTATATATCGAGGATCAATATCGGATATTGAATCTATATATTTTCTGAATCTATATATTGATGGATGCTAGTAGATTTTCTCGATTCATGATATTTGAGATTTCAAACGATACGCTGATATAATATCGTAGTAGATATAGATTTAAGTCAACGTTATACGGTTGGTTTTCTGATATCAATTTATAATATGATCTTAAAGTAATAAAAAGAACATGAAAATAAAAATATCAAAAAAACTTTCCTTCATGCTTTTACCAGGCTTAGGACTGGCTACATTATTTTCAGTTTTTAGTATTTTGTGTCTTAATTTAAAATTACAAAATATACCAAAAGAGTGTAGATTTCAAAAGTTTAATACAAACACAAGAAATAAACTCAATTATTTGGATTCAACTAAAAATAGAAAAATGTGTACTTTAAAAATCAAACACAAAAAACTTTTAAGTATTTATAAACTTGTCCAAAAATTCTAGTTCAAGGTCAAAGCGCGTGAAATTAAATTCAACGATGCAAATAGGCTATACTGCATTCAAGTTAGGGTCGAAAGTTGAAACTTCTTTCCTTAATTGTATCCTGCTGATACGCTAAGAATAATCTACAGACATATGGACTTAAATATAAGGTTTACAATTGTATGGATAATGCCTGTTTCTGTTTCATTCATCACATGATATCCCTATCGTGCGCTCACTCACTCTGGCCGATTCGATACACCAAACGAATATTGCTGATATTAACGAATCGGTCGATATGCCGATGCGCATCACATCGAGCAATATCGTGTATCGGCTGATATCGAAATATAGATTTCGATTCACGAATCGGTACGATATGGCGATGCGCATCACATCGAGCAATATCGTGTATCGGCTGATATCGATATATAGATTTCGTGCGGGGCGATATCGGATTCAACGATATTGCTGCGATATATAGATATTGAATCTATATACGATTTATATCACCCACTCCTAGCTGTTATGTACCGACATTTGTACTCAGATATTGCAAGTACCGACATCAAGGTTCCAGCGGCTTCTGAAGAATTATTATAGTTGAACTATGAAACCTCTTGTTCATTATCCTGTACCACATAATATTAGATGTATTAAACATAGCTCTTTACTTTTACAGCTTTGTAATTTATTATTGTGTTTATGCTAATATACATATGTACCTATTACAAACGTAAGTTTGTTCTTGTTATTTACCTTTGCGGGTAATTTATCCGATTTATCCGAGTTATTTTTTTTGTACTTAAAGCGCTTAACATTACAAGCGAATTTTCTGACATAAAATCAATGACATAAGACCATAAGCGCGCAGGCTATTTCAACAAATACCAAATTTCTTACGATTTAACAATTCAATTCTCCCTTTTAAAAGTGGTTGAGAGTCATAGTAAATGTATAAATAAAAATAATAATTTGACCTTTAGAAACCGTTACAGTTTCTTGTGTTTTTAATTGACGATATTAAGTTGATTATTACCTTAGTACTTAAGCTGGTGGCATGTTTTTATGCTAAGTTCATACATTGCAGGCGACAAACCAACACCTGCGTTGCCAGGCCACCTGCCTAGAATGCATAAATAGTTCATTTAGGTTGCCTAAGACTGAAGATTGTAGTGTTTATAACAGCGGCGTATTAACGTCGTGCGAATGAAGTAATATCTATACTACGCAACGCAATATATAATATATGAACGAGTCATAATAATCCGCGTGCGACTCTATTTTAATAGCTTCGTAAAAAACTTATAGGAAATACGTTCGATTAACAATAACAAAATAAAAATCTGTAAAAAAGAAGGAAGTTAGAAAAGCTTGATGTCATATCAGACAGAGAATCCAATATAATGAACGGTGATGTCAGTATTCACGTCGATAAGCTATTGAACATCAGAAGATTTCATTACGTTACTGAATGTCTCACACGAATGTCATTAGCCAACTGAAAATTATGTAAGTCTCGAATCGTTCAAGTACTTCAAGTTTTGGTTCCACAAATATGATATTTTATGCAGTTTTGTTAGACCTAATTCTTGCTTACTATCCTTAAATACAAATATTAGCAACTAGCGGCCCGCTCCGGCTCCGCTCGGGTCTTTAACAAAAGTTTCAACGATATTTGACGTTGTTTTATTTAAAAAAATAAAAGAACACCTATTACGGCATAACATAAAAGTTAGATATATGCTGTCGCGACACTTTTTTAAATAATGATGTAAAGAATATTTTAGGTGATTTTTTTACACCTTGGGTTACATTATTTGAGTTTTAGTAAAGATTCCTATTTTTTTTAAAAAAGATTGTAGTCTATGTCACTCGGGGATAGTGTAGCTTCCAAATAGTGAAAGAATTTTTCAAATCGGTTCAGTAGTTTCGGAGCCTATTCAATACAAACAAACAAATCTTTCCTCTTTATAATATTATTATAGTATAGACATTGCGTATTGTAAATATGCGAATGATATAAATATGACACTTGCTTTGCTCGAGATAAATTAATGTTATAAGACTTATCCAGTATTTTTAAATTAAATCACACGTATTTTTAAACAATTCATTTATTACATTAGTTTTATTGTCAAGTGAATCAATCAATCATTTTAATGACACATTGAATGATATATTGCAACACGATGTTGAGCATATCAATGGCACATTGTACTTATTGCGATCACGATCGAACCAAATTCAATTCAATTTGTTCTCTCGCAACGGAAATCTTAGAAAAAGTCGTATTCGGGTAAACAAAAAAAAACTGTATAAAACAATAGTGAAAATGAAACACGAGCCTATCAAATGTTTCAAACAGTATTATATCAAATGCTTCTGCTCTCTTCTTACTTATATCTACTTAATCATGTGTTCCGTTTCCAAGGGTACGATAGTCACTATTTCTAAGTATTTGAAATTTAAAACCAAAATCCTATCTAGTAACTGTGGAAATTGCTTACGTGCCCATTATATATTATACATTGCATCCCATTTATTTCAATTTATAAATCTATAATGTAATACACGCTTCACAGTAAAGCCGTTTTATTCCAGACAGGAATCGTTTCGACTAATGACGTGGACATTAAAATTTTGCAAAACAAGTTCTATGGTACTAAACCGCGATAATAAATAGCCATTGTAATCATATACAGCTATTAGAATATTTTAGTTGACTAACCCCTGTAAACTATATGGAACTATATGAGAAGGGACATACGGCTTCCTTTTAACTGAAAGCTTTTAATGGACCCAAAGTGAATGTTATTGGATGTCATATTACAGAGGTGTTCAGTTGTCTGCAATGGCTCAAAGAAAATTACAAACTTTAATGTGCAAAATTAAATAAACCTTCGCATCAAATTAAATTGGGATGTACCTGGGATTGTAGGTACCAATTTTTATTGTCGAAGGTGTTTTAACTGTAATCTTTTTTTTTTTTTTCAATGTAATAGTCTTAATTGACCTACGTTAATAGTCTTACGTCTAAGACGTCTTAACTGTAAGATGTATATTTGTAATTATCAATCGTGAGTTGAGTTGAAAATTGTAATAGATTAGATTTAAAATCCACATAAGTAGTCAGTAGATTCAGTAGATTCTAAGTCTCTCCTGTAATGTTAATTGGGATTCCAGTATCCTCTCGAGCCTGTATGATTAGTATTCCTTTCAGCCTTCGAACTCTTCAAACTAGTGACACAGTTTATCCGTGTCTCAGACACTGAGGTACATTCTTATTACACTGGATAGGAATGTAGCACGATACTACGCTATCTAAATCCTTTTGTCCTAACGGGGATCGTCCAAGGCGAAGGGAAGTAGTCCCAGTTCAAATTCGATTCTCACACTGCCCCCTCCTCCACAGAGAGAAGGGTCACTGCCGTCATTAACAACGAGTGAACCGGTAACAAGAATCCTTTTAGCCACCGCCTCTTATTTCATACTTTTGTACGTAACAATGATACGAATAAGATATTTCAAGAGAATCCTCGTAAAATGCGAACCATAAACGTCTTCACTTAAGTGAACAAGTTTATAATGTCCTTCCAGATATGAAGCAAGTTTTTTAAATGGAGGTTAGATAAGGTTCTAAAGTCCGATGCGCCAGAGCAAAGATAAGAGATTAAAATTCAACGATTTATATTTTCAACCATATTAAATTTTTGTTTTTAGTAAATTTAATCCTTAAGATAAAAATATCGTTAATGTACTTTTAATAAATTGTAGTGTGTTCGGTTGGTTTTCTTGTTTATATGTTGAAGATTCTCCGTAAAGTTATGTAAAACTATAAATGGTCCTTTAGAATGAACATAAGTAAAAACAGATTACATAAAAATGTAATAGGAAAAACTAGGAACTGATAGGAACAATAATATAATAGGAACCTTCAAAACAATTGAAATTAAAGATAATTTATTTAACACCAGGGAAATTATAGTTTTTTATTAGAGAAAAAAATTCAATTTAAAAAAGAAATTACTGCTATCATAGGTGATTTGGCTATTAGCATAATAGAACAAACTTAACTTTGTAGTCAAAAAATTTATCTCCGGTACATTTTCTGCGTAAAGGCATGAAAATGTAAGTTTTTAAGTCATAAAAATATTTTTTTTCATATATCTATCATAAAAATATACATAATTTTTTCTATTTACTTTTTCTATAAAACTTTCTCTGGTGAAATTTCAAGATTCTTCTATTTACCTAGTAGTTACCTACTATTTACCTAGTAGAATCATGAAGTGTTTGTGAAGAGAAAGGGAGAGGAAAGGGAGAGTATGGGAAGGGCCTACAGATTCATACGAGTGTCAAAATATGGCCATATCTTTTAATTGCGTTGATTTCATTGACTTGATTCCGCCGTAGACCGTAACGTTTGGTATTCATTTCAAGTCGATACCTCTACTCGTAAGAATACCGTTCTTAAGTGTCGGACAGAAACAGAAAATAAACCGAAAATTTCTTTATCTAAAAGAGTTTCATGCTTTTCCTCTTAAATACTGAAATCCTAAAAACGATGGTGGTAAGTAGTTTGCCTTTAACATTCAAATGTCTATTGGTGATGTAAAGATATGATAAATGAAGCAATTTTCATGACAGAATTATTGACTTTATAATATTGATATTATAGACGAATGTGCTTCGAACATAATTTATTATGAACTTAATTGATTGAGTTGTATGAGAATTTATAAGCTACGCGCAGAATTATTATCGTTTGCACATTATAGTAATAATATCGTTTTGGAACTAAAATCTTGTTTCTATCTTGGTGTTATAAAGTAGAATGAAAGGACGAAGAGAAAAGATATTTCATAATTACATCACAACGGGCTTGTTTTCTATAAAACTATTGACGCCGCTAATAACGTGATTCTAACGCTTTAACGTGACACCGCTGTCTATTCACGATTAGAAATGAGTTTTTTAACCGTTGACATTAAATGAAAATCGGTGCGCCCGAGGTGATGTTTAATTAGAAGTTTTGGATTCATTTCATAGAAATCAGGTAAACAGGATTAACATCAGACGGTTCAGAACTAATCCCTCACTGTCTGGAGAACTAAAAAAATTAATTAATTTAAATATTAAATAAACATTAGTTTGTAAAAATGCTGCAGTCATTGACAATTTTAAGAACTTTAACCCAGCCATTTTTATATGCTTTAGCATGTTCTTTTTTTTTCCTTCTTAAGCTGATAACCTTGAGAGGCTATTTCAGCGTAACCTTAACTAGTCCACTTCGATAAAGCGGCACGACACGAGAACCCTCTCATCGTGGCCGCCGGTAACTATATTCCCGATCCTGCGGACAGAATGGAAAGCAGTCGACGTCGCCCAAAACACGTCATCTCGGATCCTCCTGATCCACTAACGGTGCTTTTAGGTACTTCAAGCACCGGTCACCGTTCTCGTCGAACCCGTCGCCTGCGACGAAGGGCTCGACGAGTAAATTAACTCTCAGACACAGCCCACTGAGTTTCTCGCCGGATCTTCTCAGTGGGTCGCGTTTCCGATCCGGTGGTAGATTCTGCGAAGCACGGCTCTTGCTAGGGTTCGTGTTAGCAACATCGTCAGGTTTGAGCCCCGTGAGCTCACCTACTAAAGTTAGGGTTACGCTGACATAGCCGCTAGGGCTATCAGCTTAGGTAGGAAAAAAAAAAAAAAAAACTTAACTAGTAGGTGAGCTCGCGGGGCTCAAACCTGACGACATTGCTAACACGAAACTTAGCAAGAGCCTTGCTTCGCAGAATCTACCACCGGATCGGAATCGCGACCCACTGAGAAGATCCGGCGAGAAACTCAGTGGGCTGTGTCTGATGGTTAGCATGTTCTATTTTCTGTTATTGATTGCTTCAAATGAACAAAAGATTATATTTCCAAATTCTATTTGATTAAAGTTACTATACTTCAATATTCTATGCTTTGTTTTGTACAAAATTCATTACGCTATGCAGACCTAGGCTACCGCAGATATTCCCATTGCATATTTTTTTTAAGGACCAGTATTCTTCTTTCCGATTTCATCAGGACGGGTGACATTTGCATCTTGTCATCAATAACGCCTTATATTATTACGCTCACTCATATAGGTCTCGGTTACATGAGTCCGGAAACCATTGACCGTGTTTCGTTGCGTATCTACTTTGATGTAACGGTAGTGTTGACGAACTAACGGGGGCACGGTGAACTAAGCCGAGAAACTCGACTACTCCCAAATAGTGCAGTTACAAAATCGCAATCACCTCGTCTTCGAGTAATACACTTGGGGATTAAAAATACTTACGACAGCTGAATTATTGATAATTACATACATAAATCTCTAATGCAATTCCAAAAAGTGACAAGTTTGAAAATCAGTCGAACTAAGATACATAATAAGAACATTTATCATTTCCATACTGTTGATTTATTATGTTTATGTAAGTATTAAGTAGTATGTATTGTATGTAAGTATGTATATTAGTATATAAATCAGTTAGCTATATATTTCATATTATATGCAAACGGTATATATCTGTTTATTATATGTATATATTTTCTATATTAATGTATTGTCTTTAGTACACTGCAACATACCTGATATATTTTTATATTTTCTAGAATTTCTGTAAATTAAACAGTTGTCTGGAAGAGATCGCTTTTAGCGATAAGACCGCCTATTGTACAAATGTATTTGCTTTTTGACTGTTTTTTGAATGTAAATTGTGTTTTGGTGTGCAATAAAGTTTATTCTGTTTCTCTCTCTCTCTCTAAGATAAATATGACAGAATTTATTCCATTAATCATGACATTCAATTTCCGGATTTTAAGTTTTTTTAACGCGTTAATTATTTCATTTTCATGCGTTACCAATCCAGGAAAAGTATAAAATCTAATTTAAACAAAAACAAAGCTGAAAATCTTTATCGTGATCCTCATCAGCCCTCTGCCATTTTAGACTACTGAGCCCGGGTCTTCGGCTCTGGTCATTCATTTCTTTCCGAGCACCCTTCGTTTCTGGTCGGGGAATGTCAAAAAATATTTTATTTTACAGCATCGTGTAACTATTCATAATTGAAAAATATATTTTAGATTAATTATAAGAATAATTGCTTAAAAAACCGGTGAAACCGCCCCAAGTCATTAAGTTTTTTGAACTATCGCTTAGAAACATTTATATCAAGTGTCATCCTGTGGAACTTGATATGACTTTCACAGTTTATATGTTTAAGCGTGTAAGAAAATAATGATCTCAATCATTATTTTCTTACATAATGATCTACTTAAATAATGATCTCAATCATTATTTTCTTACATGTTTCAAACATCTCAATATTTCTTCTTAAAAAACCAAGGCCCTTTATGATTTTGCGTTCATTAGCACGTCATATTTGTTATATGTGTAACCTCTGAGTCACGAGACGCAAACACACGTCATCAGGTGCAAAAATGTTCTGGAAGCTGCAGCCTAAGAAGCGAATAAGTCTTTTTTTTTATTACCCTTGTAGACGAGCACCCACTTGATAGTGAGTGGTTACCGTCGCCCATGGACTTCAGCAATGCAGGGGCAAAGCCAAACTGCTGCCCACAAATCATTCAGCGATAAACTCGCTTTTGTTTCGAGAAGTTAAATCTAGTGATTAGTCAAATTCTATCGACTTTCATTTAAATGATATTCATGAATTTTTTAAATGTGACTTGACTTACATAAAAGATAATGAATTCGCTAATTTGATAACTCTGTCATCATACGAATTTTTGGTTGACAAGATAACATTCTAAAAAAGATACGGAAAAGTTTTAACACGAGATAATAATATGTG
The DNA here is from genome assembly GCF_030269925.1 of Bombyx mori. Lineage (NCBI taxonomy): Eukaryota > Metazoa > Arthropoda > Insecta > Lepidoptera > Bombycidae > Bombyx > Bombyx mori. The sequence goes on along the minus strand of NC_085116.1, from coordinate 6,283,538 downwards.
CTATTTATATTTTCTTTTAGTTTATTGAAAATTTTAATTCACTTTACGGAATTATTCGGGACAAACGTAAAAAGAACACGCCAATATTTTCTAGAACGAAGCTACCTGATGAAAATGTTAATGTTAGAAGCCAAAGTGATAGTTTCGGAAAAGCAAAATTTTAAACTAATTCGAATGTTTAAAGAATTCGGCCGACGATTCTTTTAAATTGTATATTAAACAGAAATAAGGACGATTACATTACACTTATCAATTCTTTTGTATTGAGATGTGATTGAATATGTAGATAGGAAACAAGGGCAATGAATTCATGATATCTTTTTTTGTTTATCAGGCTTATAATCCGTTTTCCAACGATGTATGCAGGCACAGAAACACATTGACAATAAAAGTATATTGTGATTTGTTATTAACATTTGTATGTGTTACGTTGTTTTTACGTGTGTGTGAGTTTACAGATATCAGGTCCGTTGCCCCCACAACAACTCTGTGACATTGGCGCAGCACAAATAGTGATAACCGCACATAAATAATGTAGATAGATATCTGGAATACCGAGCTTTGTCCATAAACATCATATGTCATCATAATTCATTATACTCGGTGTTTTTAGTGTTGTTTATTAGTTTGATGCGGGGTCTAGCTGGCTGATGTCATGGCCATACTTTGAGCCTAAGATTGTAGAGTTTATCGAAGGGACGGTCAATGCGTTTTGTTGTTGACGATAATAGTCAATATGGATTATGACCAGAGCGCTATTTTTTAATTTATTGTTTAGATGGGTGGACGAGCTCACAGCTCACCTGGTGTTAAGTGGTTACTGGAGCCCGTAGACATCTACAACGTAAATGCGCCACCCGCCTTGAGGTATAAGTTCTAAGGTCTAAGGTATAGTTACTACGGCTGCCCCACCCTTCAAACCTATACACATTACTGCCTCACCGCAGAAATAGGCAGGGTCGTGGTACCTACCCGCGCGGACTCACAAGAGGTCTACCACCAGTGACTATGCAAATTAAATATTTAGTCAGGATGACATTAATCCAATTACCAGGTCCGGCGCTATCTATCAGCTTTGGCAGCCCCTAGTAACTGGGTCGGTCTTTTTGTAATGCTGATATAGTGGTAACGCAAAAATCTACACGAAACGTCTCTACTGTACTATGTAATAAAATGATTCGTTGATCGCTGTGTCGAAACTAATTGATTCGAAACGACACACATCGAAGCAAAAATTCTTCATCCCATCGATGCTACGAAGGAAATTGTTTTTTTTTTTTTATCTCGCTGTGAGAATTATTCTTGTGTATTCGAAAAGAAGCAAAACCTGTTTAGTTTTATATTTAAAGCCTGTGTCTGCAATCGACAGCAAAATGTCCGTTCGATAAAAATATGCAAAAATTTTTTTATTTTTATTTTTTAAAAGCGATCTTCATTTAATGGATGAGCTGTCGATTGATTTAAAAAAAAGTAATAAAAAAAAAACGCAACGTGGGTTTCGATTGTTGGCATTGATCGTGATCATTGTGTACATTGACAGTTGTATGCATGTATGTATAATCGATTTTAAGCCACGCTTTATTTATTTTTCTCATTTCGATACGATACGAGTGGGTGAGAAATTGACAGTGTGCGACGAATACACATGAGTAATGAGTTTTAGCGAGGTGGTGCAATTTTCTCACCCTGAATTTGAATGTGGCGGTCGCTAACGTCATTAGCACAGCCTAATTCGGTTGCGGTATGGTAGTTGGTCAGGCTGACGGGAGAAGATCACGCGGACGCTCACCTACCCGCTGGTCTGATCTGGTTAAGACGCTCACCGGCTTGCCAATAACCGAGGCTCTAAAGACCGCCGAGGACAGGAAGACGTGGGGAAGCATAGTGCATCGAGTTGTCCACATTTTAGATTAGACACGACCTTCAGTAATGAAGAGGCCGACTCAGAAGAAGTAGAATTCGATTGTATAGTGAGCAGCATCAACAGACGTGAACTTCATTCACAATAAACAAGAACTAGGTAATATTGCGATCATAGAACCCTGCTTGAGGCTATCGGAAAATCGTGATGTAATATCAAAGTTTAGTGAACGCGGCGCGTTGCTGTGCCCCGACGTACGTTGCCGATACGACCGCGCGCAGTAGATTCAAGGTCCGTGCGACTTCTCAAGGCCAATGTCGGTGGGAAGCCTTCCTCGTCTATTTAATCTGTACCTAACCATACTGTTTTTATTACTAGATTTAGCTTTTTATTTATTGCTTAGACGGGTGGACGAGCTCACAGCCCATCTGGTGTTAAATGGTTACTGGAGCCTATAGACAACTACAACGTAAATGCGCCACCCATCTTGAGATATAAGTTCTAAGGTCTCAGTATAGTTACAACCCTTCAAACCGAAACGCATTACTGCTTCACGGCAGAAATAGGCAGGGTGGTGGTACCTACTCGTGCGGACTCACAAGGGGTCCTACCACCAGTAAGTTACTTAGCTTAGCTTACGATAAACGTTCGTTTATTTATTTAAATACATTATTATTAGCTTCATTAGACAATTAATTATGGGTAATATTAAAATTTTGTAATAGTCTGAGCAAATAAATCGGCGGTATCATCGGATTGATCCAATGAAGTCCGGTAAAGAAACTGCCTTTACAATTTAAAACGACGACGTCCAGAAATTGTTGAGGCAAATTATCTTTGCGAAATGTGTATAGGTACATAAAGATTTCAAGAAACGAACTAATGCAATCAATTGAATGCGATAAATTTTCATGTCACGTTCGATTGCGTCACGATTAAGTCTCTAAGGACATTAGTGGATAAAATATTTATTCAAATCTCAAGAGTTTGTAGGTGGCAAAAAACTGCATGGAATGTTGTTTACAATTATCATGGTGCTTTGACTCGGGGGCTCCTTTTTTGGAGAGTACGTGTGTAGGTAATATTACACCAAAACAATGTTTAGAGGTTATTAAATAATAATTTAACACTTCGTTGCGTGATGCATAAGTTCTCAAACTTACACGTATGTAGTACCAATATTTCTTATCATACATACATGACTCAATTAGATAAAGGTTCGGTGTTCTTTTTGTAAAAATTCTAACTTTTGTTTCTCGAAAGTGTTTCTTATTTCTATTTATTTAAAGAACTTAATCTATAAGATGGATAGGTACCGTGATCCTGCCTATATCTGTTTCTCCTTTATTTTACATTACTTTATTATTTACTTTTTGCATATTTAATAGTAGGACACCTAATACCTATATTACAATAGAATTGAGAGTTTGAACTCATATCTTATTTTTGGATAAGCCTCATTGCGGTTGTGTCTTCTATGGTTTTCACCAATCATTTAAACTTAAGTGGATCGTAACTCGTCCCACAAATATAATTGAAATAACTTTTATTGGTAGATTCAGCCAAGCACTGCTCTTATTAGGGCTAGTACTAGCAATTCTCTCAGGTTGAGCCCGTGAGCTCACCTAACCGTCCGAGCATAGCTGAAATAACCCTTTAGGCTTCCAGCGATTAGGTAGGAAAAAATCTCAAATTAATCAAATACTTGTAATAATTGTAAATTCATATATTATAACGTAGCAAAATATCTATTTTGTAATAACCTAATAATAAATCTCATCTGATCCGAGGTAATAATAAAGTCGTCAAATTAAAATTAGATTCAGAAACGGGCCACCGCTAGAGATAGTTTTCAAAAGGGATTGGTCCCAGCGAGCGGGAAATTGCCTTCATTGAAATGGGAGATTGTAAAACTTACAAAACAATTTCGCGTTTTATGATTGAAATGTGGTTTTATAGCTAGTTGTTCGGCTTAAGAATTGTATTAAATTGAAAAGAAACAACCAGGACTAGTAGAATGCTGGGAGAATTTTTATTTTCAAGCTTTTCAAGTGATAACTAAGAGAGATATTATTAAATTTGATTAGTGGATACTATCAACAATAATACAAAAATTTTAACAAAAAAAAATCAGCCTTAACAAAATAATATGAGTATATCGTCAATGTAGTCGAAATTAATTAAAAATGCATTATTAATGACTACTCAAAAATTATTGATACTATTACTATTACTGAACTACTTAATTTTCAAATGAATAAAAAAATTATCAAAATCCGAAAAAGTTCTGAGGTAAGACACGTAAAAAATCATTCGAATTCAGAACCTACTTCTTTTTTTATGTCATTTGAAAATATTTTAGACCTAGCTCATGTTTTACCAAAACTATAAAATCCAGTAGCAATAATGTCAGTGTTAAATCTTAATACAAAAAATGGTAAGCCCAACCATAATAGCAGTCATGGGAAGTGGATTCACTTTTTATAATGTCAGTAGCATAATAATTACAGAGCTATGATCAGGGATCCGTGATAATACGATCTTTTTGTTTTTATTTGTTCATTGGAACATAATTAACTTCAACACGCTAGTTGGGACAGCTAACATTTCTTTAATGTATAAATAATAAACATCTGACAGTCTTTCTCATTACATTTAACATCGACTTGAAATTTCTGTCTTTGAGAGATAAATTATTATCAAATTTATTTTATGCACTAGCAACACTGTTTTAAGTAAAAATACATCCTCATTCTTGATGTCTGCTTTTTATATGTCGACATTAAACGAAAAGCTGTTGATAATCATACTGGAATTCGTTCCATGGTAATCTTATGAACATCTGCGTCTACGCCACATAATTTGCGACCTTGGACATTCATGGTATGCGACTTGAAATCGTAATTTTATTTCTGTAAACCGCATTCCAGTATGGCCGTTCAAGTGCTCTGTGAAAAAGAAAAAGACTAATGTAGCCTTCCTTACCTGCTCGAAGTTAAATGACAAGGACAGAACCAAAATGGAAGCGAATAAAATCTACATAAACATGGTATTACCCAGGTTTAGTAGGGTGTCTTTATCTGCAATAAAGTTGTCAAGTTTAAACCAATAAATCTGGAGAAAGGGGTCGTATTTCCTACAGTATGTAGTATGTTTGTACAACCGGATTTTCCCTTATCTCACTGCTACGCCCACAATGTACCATCCAGACAGGTCACGATCCCTTTTTTTTTTGTCTTATTATTCCTTCAGTGATTAACATGCGATAAACAGAATAACAATGAATCCAATGTATTCTGTACTGTCAATGTTGACGTATTTAAAAGTTTCAAAATTCGTAATTTAAGATTTCGTCAAAACAGAGTCTCTCCAAATAACAAGTTTGTTGGAATTTGATCGCGAGAAATGTCTATATTAATTCTGACAAATCAGTGAATAGAACGAAGCGAAGTATTTAATCCGATTAAAATTCCCGGCTGTTCGATTATAATCGAACTTGTCTCAAAACACAAATAATCTATAATATTACAATTTTCGAATTCAATACTTGTAACGCCAAGGTGTCCTACTAATATACCTTAGCTAACAAACGAAAATACCGTTAAAATTTATTATTGAACATCGTTATCTAATACATTTTTAAAGCGACGTAAAAACTTCCGAAGGCTTTACAAAATTTGATACCATCGAAACAGGATAGGGTTGTGTCACGGTCAAACGGTGTGGCATCCACAGATTATACACGAGACATCGTGAGACCTTGAGTCGAGTAGATATATAGCTATTTTACCATCCTCGGTACAGGCACCTGATCAAACATATGGGGAGATAAGCGGACCACTTGATGCGAGTATACAGATAATGACGCCTTCCTGATTCTTCATACCGACACTTGAATATTTAAATATTTCGAGTATACTAGAATTGGGCCCTAGTTATTTTATCAAGAACCTGATTTAATAGAACACATTGCAAGCAGTGAATATAGGCAACATTGGTACGATACAGTTTTCCAAAACAGTCTAACATTGAAGTTAAAGGCCTTCGAGATATGAAAGAGGAACCTTGGCAAACAGGAACAATAGACAGAGTACTCGATGCTTAAGTAAAAATCAAAATACTGAAGGCATCTTTCTTTTCATATGTAAATGTTGATGATGCATGCAAGCGAGATACACACGGGCATTCTGTACGAACTACAAAATTATCAAATAAGAATTTGAATCAAATTCAATGTAGCTTTGTCAAACGATTAACACGTGAATTTGATATTATTTGCATAAAATGGGGTCTCTGAACGCATCATTGGACAAAGCGTGTATTAGTGTAGGAAATAATACAGTATTATTGTATCATAAATTGGACTGCTTTTTTTAAATATTTTCCTCACCTACTCAAGGGTAAAGAATGTCATCTCCGAACAGTGAGTTTGTACCATAGGTTCCTAAGGCGCAGGGGTCATGCAGTATATGCAGAGGGCTTTTTTCCTCCTTTTCATAGTATCTGCAGACCGAATTAGTAGTAGCAATGCAGAAGCCATTCACTTAACTGTTATTAAGTAAGTACATGCAAAACAAATTTTTATCATTTTCCAACTCGACTGTTCTTAAGTATCTAGTTACGCTTCGGGCCCGTATGTTTCTGGCATCAGGACAGACTGCTTTTTATAGCAGCTATTGTAAGTTATTGTGAGACTACTTAGTATGCGGCGAGTCTCAGTCTCGGAGCAAGGCAACGCTACAATGTGAACAGGTGAATAAGTACACTGAGATAAGTACGCTGAAAATCAAAACGAAAATCCTCAAATATCTTCGTATAGCCCGATCCAATTTCATTCAAAACATTACTATAGATAAAGAATATCGAATGGATAATAAACCGGGCACAATTTATTACTTTACGCTTTAATATGAGGACCTGAAGGTGGATAGAATGTAATACTATAAACACGACACTTCAATTAACGCTAAGAGAATTGTGAAGACGGTACCTTAACCTTTATATCCTTTTGATTCAGTAAGACCAAATTGAATTGACCTATTATTATATGCAAGCCGGCTTGTCGGTCCATGGCCAAAATTTCAATGGCCCGCAGCGATTGAGTCGAACGGCACGTGTAACTTTTTGTGCAAAACTTTTGGAATTCTTCAATACCCCGAATGGAGGTCCTGGGTTGAATACCTTATTATGCAACACCTTAATAGGTCCAAGTCCGATTCGAAGTTTTTATTCGCCTTATTCTTGGAACTACGACGACTAGCGATTGTAAATCGAACCAAATATCAGTAGGTTTTGTTTACAAATTTTCTTGACGTTGTGATACTGTTGAGAATAATTCCTAGATCAGTCAGGAAAAGTTTTGCAAGCCTCGTTAAAAGCAAATGTTGTCGATGTCGGCTTGTGTACAGAAGGAGCACTTGCGAAGACAACTTTCTACGTGACCTCGAAATGCTGCATTCACTTTCTTCGAGGCTCGATACTGGTTACGCAACTGGCACCACGACCGACATTATATATCTTGACGAAGCTGTGGCCCGTCAATGCAATGTTGTCGCCACTCAGACATGCCTTCACGCACTACTCGCTTCGTCAATACCAAACTTGTCTGACCACTCAGAATATAATTGTCTTTAGATATAGTTTGTTCAAAACTTTTCCTATTTCGGTATTACATCAATTCGAACTTTGGTGAATCGAACAAAAACTCAGTAAAAACAATAGGACCTGGAAGAGTTATAAAATGAGCTCGCAATTTATTCGAAGGGCAGATAAAAACGCCAGGTGCCTCGCCTCTCGCGTCCAAGGTTAGCGTTTCCTAGAGCTGCATATGGGTTTCTTTTTATTTATTGCATGTCCCTTTGCAGGCTGGTTCGCGTGCGGCTAAACCAGTTTGTTGCTGCTCTCCATTCCATTTGTAAGACTCCTGCACCTATTACGCTCGTGTTTTTTATAAAAACATAAATGGAATGTTTGCCATTAAACTTTTACCTTTAGCATTAATAACATTTTAATTAATCATTGGAATGAACGTCGCGTTCATGCAATCATACTTTATAATACGATGTTTTCATATCAGATATGTGAAAAAATATATATTGATATAGTGTAATTTATAGTTGCTCAATTAAGTAATAATGAAACACTAAAAGTTTCATTTTTTTTTGAATTAATTTAACGGCATCGGAAATCATAAGAAATCAATAAAAAAACATAACGATTTGATTATTATGACAGGAATAGGCAGCGAATTTGATGTTTTACGTAGAAACATTCGACAACTGCAAAACGCGCCAACAGGAAATGGGGACGGACTAAGGTTATGTAACCTAATCACCTGCCAAGCTCGAGGCCAGCTTCAAAAAAAACCAAGGCCACGGCAGACATAGCTCGAGCTTTGTCCTAATGTATCTAACCCTCCCCTGCCTTCCTCGATTCGTATAGACTACACCAGGATGTTGCATAAGCTTTGTTGTTTTGTTATTCCTCGTGCAGAGGCCGCATCGCATTCGAGATTCGTTTTTTGTGCATATCTTACGTATAGCTCTTTTATTATTTAAGCTGATTTGTTTGTGTTTAGTGTATATTACTTTGGCTACATTTAACTCTTTGATCAGTTTAGAATATGAAACTTTAGTAGTTACATTGGCAATTTTTCTCGTCAATTGTCTTCTTATTGATGAGCTAATTAGTAATGTAGAACGCATCGTTTACTGGTAATGTTTCTCGATGTTGTGTTACTCGTTTTTTTTCCCCGGATTTTTGTAGTAATCAGGCGTCAAGAAAAGAAGATTTCGAAGTTAATTGCTTTGAAAACTAGACGAATTTACTGGTAGTAGGACCTCTTGTGAGTCCGCACGGATAGGTACTACCACCCTGCCTATTTCTGCCGTGACGCAGTAATGCGTTTCGGTTTGAAGGGTGGGGCAGTCGTTGTAACTATACTGAGACCTTAGAACTTATATCTCAAGGTGGGTGGCGCGTTTAGATTGTAGATGTCTATGGGTTCCAGTAACCACTTAACACCAGGTAGGTTGTGAGCTCGTCCAACCATAAAATCAATAAATAAAAAAATTAAGTCCGATTAAGTAGAGTAATTTTCCGCAAACTCACAAATGGTTTATAGCTATCCAAATAGTTCGACCCATTCATGAAGGATATTAGTGAATTTGAATTCGGTGTGGTTGTTTTTAAAGATACAAGGAATACTTTGAAGCGTGTATCGCCCGAAAGAGTCATCGGCAAAAAACTTTACCGGGGGAATTCCATCGAGATTTTGTGGGTGCATGCATCCCTTGCATGGGGCGGCTGTCCTACGAGGGAGCGTGCGCTATCTTTGTATCGTGGGACATATTGTGTTTCTAACGCAACTTTTTACAATACAAAATAGATCCGCATAGACAATGTCTCAATGGATTTAATTTCGCCGTTGTTCAATTCGTTTGTTTGATTTGAGATTTATTGTCAGCTGCGTCCAACTTTCAGTGTGCCCTCTACGTGTGAGTTATTATTTTAAAGGAACAAAACAAAACAAAACAAAGGAATGATACGGACACGGTTTTATTTATTCAAGTGTTTAGTTTTATGAGACATTAAGTCAGGATTTTTATGTGTAGAGTTATTTAAGCCATCGTAAACATGAAAGGTAAAGTTATACGGAAAAAAACAGGACCTACCAAATAAATATGTACACCTTTGATATAATTACAGAGCTGCGTGCTAGAGACTGGTAAACAATTTTATAAAAAAAAAAAAATGCTAATTATTGTTTGTTAAATTCTCATTGAACAGATGTTTTATTCGACATTTAGCATTGTAAGGCTTGTTGAATAAAAACGATCATAATATTTTAATAAGCATGAATTGACCTTAGCTGCAGGTGCAAGAGTAAGCGTGCGTGAACAATAACGTCGGAAGATATTTACAAATTAATATTTCAGTCGAAAAAAAAAAACTTATTCAAAACATTTAGTGACTTCGCGACATTGCGATAGGGATTAAAACCCCAAAGCAAACTTTAAGATTAGTACCAGCCGAAGGAGGTGAGTTCGAAAATAAATAATATCAACAGGTTCAGAAACACACGGACATCCTGCGATTGGTGGTTAAGAAACATGAAAATAGAACAAATTACATTATATACTTAAAATAAACAGTAAATTATTACTTAAGTCAAATAAAACCTGTTCTTTCAGGAAACCGCTTATTTGCCGCCGTTTCACTTAAAATTATAACCGAGGTATTTAAATAAGACTAGTCTTGTTCGTATGTCTCTTTATTCTGGCTACATATTTTTACCGGCAACAAAACGCTGGCTGTATGTTTAATGTTAGACGATCTACAATTATAATGCGCATGCGCCTCGACCATAATATTTTTCAAAAGATTTCTATGAATTATTTATTTCCTGCGCAGAGACACCATTACAATTATTTCTTTTCTAGTTGTAGGAATCGATCCGTGAATAAAATAAATTGAGCGCTGGAGGTGTTGGTCTGTTAAATAAATGTATTAATTAATAGGTATGGAATTGAAACTAATTTGACCTAATTTCTTTCGTCTACTGTAAATATATAATCATAATACAACAAACACGTCAGGGGTGTAGCTAGGATGTCGCATTAAATTTGCATAATTTCTGAGTAGTAGCACAGTTTTCACAAATAAACATTTTAATCACGCCTACCATCCATACTTCTATTATAAACTAAAACGATGTTCTTAAAACTGTATCAATAAAAGATAATCAGTTAAATGTTAAATTTTAATTTACTAATTTGATATTAAAATTTTCGGTAACTAGAAAAAATATATACAAATATACAATTAATACTTTTTACTATGACACGTCGCAAAGGGCGGTCGCGAAAGTGGTAAAGGTAAACACAGTCAGGGTCAGCGACCTGGGTTCAACTTGACACATTTTTGGTTGGCCCAATTGTGCGGGATCACCGACCTCCGAGGCCGACTTGCGCAACGGGAAGCCGTTTGTGCCAATCCGATTCTGCCGATCGAGAGAGAGAAGCGAAACGTACGTATCCCGTGTTCTAATTATAAAATTGAAGTCGATAAGTATTTATCTTTTCCCGCCTTTTTTATTCTATAAAATACACGATTATAAAAATACAAGATCACACATAGTGCACCAGTAGACTTAAGCTTCTGCGCTGTAAATAACTTTTACTTTATACGCGTGAAAGTTTAAAAAAAAACTAACGAGAAATGTAAACAAACAATAAAATGTTTTTGGCATAAACTGTTTTTTTTTGGAGGTGCCATTCGCGTCGAATCATATGGTTAATTTTGGACATTGTATAACTGTATCCGAGTTTTTGTAAACAGCGATATGTAGAGAGTGATTTTTCGGCTTTTTAATTATTGTATATCTGATAAGCCTTAGAAAAACGTGAAGTACAGGAATTTTAATTTAATGCTAACGAAATGTCGAAGTCGCCAGGATAGGCCGAAGAATTCTTTTGATGTTAAAAAATAATACTACTGGTTGTTTGTAGTGCGGTGGTTTGACGAGGGATGCAATAAAAAAAGCAGGTAGGGCCCCGAACGACGACCCCAAGAGTTTTTGGACGATGACGTCACTACGTATTTTCCAAACGCGTCCCATTCCACTATTCCGTATTCAAATTCATCTTTATTCTTTTTCAACTTACAGAACATTAAAACAGACTTATTTAGAGTTAATTTTATTAATATTTTATATCACAATCCAAAGAAAAGCTGGGAAACAATACAGGATTTATTATTTGTACTTAAGGTATAGGTTTTACCAATTTTTACCAATTAATATTCTTAAATTTAAAACATTAATAATAATAATAGTGTGACATAGCCGGGGGAGACCAGCTCGTTCCCACGTAGCACTACGAAGCGAACTGGCAACGAATTATTATTATTATTTTTGCCCTTGTAGGCAGACGAGCATACGGCCCACCTGATGGTGAGTGGTTACCGTCGCCCATGGACTTCAGCAATGCCAGGGGCAGAGCCAAGCCGCTGCCTACCGTAATCATTTAGTTTCGAAAACAAGCCATTAAAATACAAAACTTTTCTGGAACATAAACTATAGCTATTGCTGCCCATTTTTGAGAATCTCATTCAAAAGAGACACGAGGCTCTTTACGAAATAACCATGTATTATTTGTTCTATGACTTCGCGCCGCGCTGACGACGTTAAAAGCTTATCTCTGTTGCTGTTGTTTTAAAATGAGTAAATTAAGACGCTCCGGGTAAGTAAGGTCAGTTGCACAGTTCAACGTATTGTTATGTAAACATAGCAATAGATTGTTGGCCTCTACTGGCTCGAAGATATTTACGCAAAAATATTAATTGCGCATTCTACCGAACAAGCCAGTTTGCAGTTACATAGAACAAAATGTATCGATTATCGTTATAAACTTATCTCACACGTTTCTTCTCTCGAAATAAACATCGATAAATGAATGTTTTTTTTTCTTTTTTTGCTTTCTTAACGTGTAGCTATAGAGTTTGCGTTAGCGACCCGATGTCGTTGACCTCTCACCAGCTGTTTCACTATTGTGCATTTAGGAGCATTTTAAGACGAGTTTAGCAAATAATCGTTTTCGCACCGGTACACGTCTTTCGGACCGTAACAAAAGAGCCGTGAATAATGACATATTTTTTTTTTGAAATGAGAACACACAATGTTAATTATGATTTCGGCTAAACATGGCCGACGTTCGCTTAGCGATTTTATTTTATAACACGAAGAAGACTTGAAATATATCATCAAGGCAATATCGGTCTTCATGAAAGAACTTGGATATTCATTATTCGAAATTGTCCTGAATAGAATATTAATTATGTATGGTGATTTTAAAAAATACCAGTACGACTCGACATACGAAGTACTAGCTTCGGTCATGAGGAAGCATAAATTTAGAGAAGTCGATAGCGGCGAGGCTCCACGAGGCCGCAACAGCTGTGGACACGACGCGAGCTCACAAACACACGCCTCCTCCCCTGCAACACGGACGCACCCGAAACAACACCGACACGTACACACAACGTAAACATACGCAGGCTTATGTATACCAGATGCCCTCATAGAAAGAGACGAAACTACCATAAGATTGATGACGAAAAGGACGAATGATATCCAGGAGGGGAGGTTCGACTTGACAACGTGCAGAGCCGTCTAATTAAATGTATCTGAAGGTCGAAAAAATAAAGGATGTACACTATCGTGCGTATTAACATTATGGCGAACATTCTCACGACTTGTGTTTGTAACAAAAAAAAAAAAAAAACAATCGAACTACACATTTGTCTTAACGAGTCGATATACGGTGCAACCTATGCTTGTTCTAGCTAATAGAAATATAAAGAGACTTGGTCGCGGCGGCGAGGTCGTTATTAATTAACATACAGATAGTTTAATAAAAGGCAGGAAACAGGCAGCGAGGGGAGAAGGCAATGAAGCGGTAAAAATAGATGCGGAGGGGCGACAGAGACGGATAGCAATCGATCCTAGCCCCGACAATGCGGTGCAGCCGACTACGATCAATAATAGATGCAACACACGTATAAAACGAGTTCCGTGCCACCAGTGATGAAAAAAATCGTTTGCTTTTCAACGCTGACCTACTTATGTTTTTAATTTTTTTATTTGCATCGTACGAGCAATACTTTGTATGCACTAAAAATGTTATCCATCCAAAAAAGTATGTCGTCGTTGTCAAACCAAAATCTGCTTTTTTGAGATTTTTTTCTTTTTGACCTTTTCGTATAGTTCACAGCCCTATCTACCGTATTAAAAAAAAACTGTTATGTGTCTATAGCTTTAATATTTATCTATAGCTTTCATTTGATATAATTCTTAACAATTCACCTTCATATGAAATTTTATACGAAAATGTTTTTACTCATTACTTAATTAAAAATAAGAGTTTTTGCACATAGTAAATTTTGGTTTGACAGCGACGATGTTTTAAATTTAATTTTAACACGATTTCATTAGCCTTACCTGTATCCATCATGTTATGGAAAATTTCAACCAAATTTTTATCAACATCAAAACTACCGATTAATTTGAAAATTACAAATATAACATGGATCGCTGAGAATACAAAAATTTTAATCTAGCTATTAATATGATGTAGCAAATGCATAGCATCAAAATTGTTTTTCATCATACCAGAATGTGTGGTATTTCTGCGATTTTTTAACTATATTTATATTCATTCAAAAAAAAGTGCTCATCATATTGTTTTTTCAATTGAAACAGAATAAATTCTAGCAGAGTATCTAGAGCATTAACTAATTCCAATCAATCAGACGTAACAATGATAAATGTTTTAACTTTCGATTCATAAAGAGATTAAAAGGAATAAGTTTTGGCATCAGACCAAAGAACTTAACGGTGAGCTGTAAGACGACATTGCTCGAATTTGTTATCGAGCCAAAAGGATACTACAAAACTATCTTAAAGTACATAAAATTACAATGGCTGAACTAATCTTAAATTCAAAGGCAAATTGATGAGAGCAGTCGTTAGTGGGAAAGTTCTGGTCGTAACGTAACATTAGTATAATAATAATAATAATCCTAAGACCGTACACTTATCACCTATTATAAAAACATGAACATTTGCAGATTAGTCACAAAATTTGTTCAAAGCGGGCAACAAATAAATGCATATACAATAATTTATGCTCTACAATTCAAGCGCCTCATTTTATCGAAACTGACATTCAAAAAGTTCCAAATACACCTCCCCAGAGATTATCACGTGACTTAGGTCTGTACCACCGGTCTTCGCGTTACTTAAGCGACCGGAATGAAAGGTTAAAACATAGTAGTTGTTAATATATTCAATAGTAGTTAAAAAACTTACATATCGACGGTCCAAATGCTATTTTTACTGGTGGTAGGACCTCAAGTGAGTCCGCACGGGTAGGTACCACCACCGCGCCTATTTATGCCGTGAAGCAGTAATGCGTTTCGGCTTGAATGGTGGGGCAGCCGTTGAAACTATACTGAGACTTTAGAACTTATATCTCAAGGTGGGTGGCGCATTTGCGTTGTAATTGTCTATGGGCTCCAGTAACCACTTAACATCAAGTGGATTATGAGCTCGTCCATCCATCTAAGCAATAAAAAAAATGTGACATTTTTGCATCTTTACAGGAGATCCATCTAAAGTTTAAAATTTTGAAAAAATATCAAGACAAAAAAACTTCTTCAGTTATTTGAATGTGGTTAGTAATTTGAGTTCAATTAAAAACATCGAATTGTTTGATACTAATCCCAAATAAAACGGACCCTTAATTACAAAGATAAATGTCGCGTATTAACCGAAACATCGCTTTAACCACATATACGCATATACGGAAAACGTCGCATTAACCACATAGCCTTTCACAGTTTCACCCCTCGATATGTTATAATACATAAATAAATAGGTACCGGTGAAGCTAATAAAAGCGAGCTTAAAAAAAAAATTGGTTTTCATTACTGTACAGTATGCTTTCAACCATTAAATTAAATTACAATATAGTTCAATATTTATATATTAATACGTGAAGCAAAAACTTTGTATCCTTTTTTACGAAAATTGCGCGGGTATGAAATTTTCTACACTTATAGAGAATATAGATAAGAAGTGCACAATGCTAATATTTTTTTAAATAAGGCATAAAAAATACATTAAATCAATAAAGAAAACATTACACACACTACATACCATGTATTTGACGCACACACGCATGCATACTATTTATTGTCAAACTTTTGTTCTTGACGTCTGTGGTCAAATAAATATTGAATAAATTAAATATTGTTTGTCTTTGTTAATATTTTTTATAGAAATTTGCGATTATAGAAGTATAAAATACAGTCATAATGGTGTACAAACTTACAATTCCAATTAATTATAGTCGAATTTCGACTACTGCGGGACCTCTAGTATTAAAGAAATCGAACTCTGTCACAGACTGATGACAGAATATTGGTAAAGTGCACGCCAAACACGCACTTGTGGATATCATCAGGCTACTCGCATCTGCCGGAAAGCCTTCACAATAAGCTCAGACCTCATGTCTCAAGACAGGCTGAAGTATTCATTTTGCGATGTCAATAGTCGACAAGGCGCTGCGTATTAGTACAATTTCAATGCAATTACTTTAGTCCGGGATCAAGAAAACATGTAGTTTTTGAAACATTAAATGTAATAAAAATCATAAAATTGCAATAAAAATTGAATAGTAAAATTAATTTTAATTGTTTTCAGAAAATTAATCATTTAGAAGATAGAAAGAAAAGAACAACAAGATCGAATACAAGATAGAAAAAAACAAAAAAGCTTGTAGGTAATTTTATTAACCGTAGATCGTTTCATTGTTTATTTATTTTATTGTAAATTTAATCCTCAATACCTTAAAAATATTTCTTGAACACGACCTAAAAGTCAAGAAACAAAAGCACACAGAAAGTTCTATTATTTTTATGACCAAAATATCATCAGTGTTTCAACTTATGATAACAATTACGTTAGTTACAAATATTAATAGCAATTGGTACATTCGTAATATACAATGATAATGATAGCACCGTAAGCTGTACTTACTATTCGAGTACTGACAAGACGGGCTGTAATTATGGAAAAGAATATAGTGTAAAATGCACATGGTCTTGTTAAGTAATTCGATATAGCGAGTAACAAAAGGCACGCGGAAGTGGTCTTGCGAGGACAGCTGTGTTCCCGGTTATTTTCGTTCAATACGCAATTACGGGTCGCTTGCGGTAGGTCAGGGTAGAGGCATAGGTACTCTACTGGAAACCCTAAAATACTGGGGGAGCGATATAGGTCATTACAGGATCGTGCGTTTGCACGGTGCGGCGCGCGGTGCTCGACGAAAACATGCCTTATCACCGAGACGAGGAACCTTGTGGCAGGTCATGAAGTTATTTAGGGTTTTCTGTAAAAACAATTGTTTTAAGTAAAACGTCGCGAATTCGTTTTGACGTACCGAACTATTCGAATATAGAATTGCTTGTCACTACATAGTATAAAACAAAGTCGCTTTCTCTGTCCCTATATCCATGCTTAAATCTTTAAACCTACGCAACAGATTTTGATGCGGATTTTTTAAATAGATAAAGCGATTGAAGAGGTACGTTTATATGTATACTAATAACATCCATTAAATAGTGGAGAAATCAATAATAAATTACAATTTCCGAAGCGAAGCGAGGGCGGGTCGTTAGTAACATATATGCGTTTGATAAAAGGGGTTTTATGAACACGATGTGTTGCGCCGAGGGAGGTGATTTGTCTGTGAGATGTAGTTCATTAATATTATTTATTGTTTTCTTTCTTTATTGCTCAGATGTGTGTACGAGCTCACAGCCCACCTGGTGTTAAGTAGTTACTGGAGCCCCTAGACATTTACAACGTAAATGCGCCACCTATCTTGAGATATAAGTTCTAAAGTCTCAAGTATAGTTAAAATATTTCAAAGGCTTCTATCTATGTTACTTTAATTAAACGAAAGTAGACAAAAAAGATACTTTTTTTATTACTCATTCACCGCAGTGGGAACGCAGCAGGAGTCTCACCGCAAGCTCTGCGCCTAGCGCATCTCTGCTCAGTCAAGCAAAACCAAGTCTAGACGCCATATCCACAGACAATTCCATAATACGAAGACCTTCGCGCGTATAACGTTACTGTCGGCTGTTGAAAGACATAAACAAATATTGTATTTAACCTCGATCAATTTATACTGGACGTTTGCTTATTAATTTATGACAGTACCTTCAATTCGTTCAAGATCTGGTAAATCGTGTTCATAGCGTCAGGCGATATTCCAAGAAACATGGCGAGGCGCTATTTATACGAACATTCTTACTTTTTTGTTTGTTTTTCGCGACGCAAAAGTGATTTTTTTAATTGCGGCCCTGTACAAATATAATTTATGTTCTCAATACGCAATCTCTGCTAAAAATGAGTCATTAAAATTGTTTTAATCAGCCCTTTGTTATCGTGGGTCGGTGTAAACGACCAGTCGCTACAAAGGCAGTCAGTCGGGCGGAGCGCCCTTCAGCTGACTGAGACCTTGCTGGATTTAGACGAAGTTCGATGGACTCGCGACGACGTTTTACTTTTGATGTTGTATTTGGCCTTTTTATTGCAGCTGACCGAGGTATGCTGCAACACGCAATCTTAATTGGGTTTCTGTTTTCTTATTAGTGTTTCGTTTTTCAGTGTTGGCTTTGGGAACTTTGAATATTCGAACTGTTTTCTTTTTTTTTCGTAACCACAAGTCGAGAGGTCAGCGTACGCGGAGACCTTGGCCGATTTCAAACACAAGTTCGACGGACGGACGCCACCGATGAATTTTATAACTTTCTCCGCCTGGTAATAAAGTTCATGACTCAACTTCGGTTTTTCATGATCGATTCATATACACAGATGTGTACGTCTTGCAGATGGTACGTACAAATAGCCGCTATAAAAATGTTCGAACGATAAATTCGAAATGTGCGTTTATAGGAATTTGATCCGGTGTTCAAAGAAAACGGAACATTCCAGAAAGTTCTATTCTCGGTGAAATGAATGTTTTTTATTATTAGTTACGACTTCAATAAATTTAGTCTTATTTATTGACGTTGATGGACTTGGTTCATGGCTCGTGACGACCACCTGGCTTTGAACAGTCGCTGGAGCCCATAGACATCTTCGTAGCCTTAAATGATAACACCTATTCTATCGTTAACACGGTAATACTTCGCCGCAGAAATATGTCATAGACACTACACAATATTGTTTATTTGTCGTCGAAGAAGTTCGTCAATGCATCTATTATTAATACGTGAAGCAAAAACTTTGTACCCATTTTTACGAAAATTGCGCGGACGGAGGAGTATGAAATTACCCACGCTTATAGAAAATATAATTTTTTTTAAATTAAGAACAAAAAATATATTAAATCACTTAGGAAAAAGCATTACACACACTACCATGTATTTGACACACACACGCATGCGTACTATTTGTTTATTGTCAAACTTTTCTTATTGCTTAGTCTGTGGTCAATTTGAGAATGGATTAAATATTTTTTGTCTTTATTAATGTTTGCCTAAAGTCTTCGCGAAATCTTTGATTGAAGAAGTCTTTGACAACAGAATCATAATAGTGTACAAAGTTATAATTTCAATTAATTATAGTCGAATTTCGACTACTGCGGGACTACTAGTATTAATAGATATTTAGAAAAAACGGTAATCGACCGGATTGGAATAAAAGCTTTATTATGTGTATTTGCATTCACATATTTGGGCACCACAACGTTTCCTTGAACGCTAGTTGTATGGTGTGAAGACAAAAGAGGAGTGAATGCGTCGTTCGTGGACCTTGGCCGAATTTAGTGCAAAGTCAATGACCAAGCTGTCACCGTTAAGGTCGCTTTCTCTTCAATGACGCATGCGCGATGCAATCACAGTAATACCGAGTACCTTACGTATCGATGATAATAGACTTTTGTGTCAATAACATATCCATGTTCATGATAATAGACTTATGTGTCAATCAAAAAAATTTATCTAATATTAAAAAATAATAATCTAATATTTAAAAAAAAAGACATGTCCGCTTCGTTTCTTGCCAGTTCTTCTCAGGACGGAGGCTAGTTTTTGTGAATTGGCGGTAGTTCTTTTTTACGTTCAACAAGTATGTACTTTCATTTATGTTGAATATTTTTTTTTGATTTGATTTGATATTTTAATGATTAAAAACTGTTTTCTCGATGACAGATAAAAGTTATTCGTAGGGTAAAACAACATCAACAAATTTAAAGGTCAGTTATGGGGATAGATAGATAAATAATTTAATTTAATTTTGGTTAGGTTAAAAATTTTTTTTTTTAGAAAAAGGTTTAATGGTGGCCCGGTGGTCTTTCCTGTTTCACCAAGACAGGTGGGCGCGAGCAAAGGCTCAGCCAGTAGGTTATATATTCAATTTGATGGATAGCTTATATCTGATGTTTGAATAGGTACTATAGCGATCTTAATTAATAATTACTTGATCTAGGTGAAGTCAATTTACAGTAGAGAAACTACCTTTAAGTGTTCTTCAAATGAATATTGATAGAGAAGTTCACGTAGATATGTTGTGTAATTTATTGTTCTATATTTATCCTTACAGGTCAGATAAAACGTTAAGTATACAATTTTCTTTGGTGTACGCGAGTTTTAGAGATAATTAAAAACATTTTTATGGTTTAATCTCGTGTCATTTATTGTCATTATATTATTTTAGATGCTGGTGGTAGGGCGTATTGTGTGCGTGCACAGGAAGGTACCACCACCCTGCCCGTTACTGCAGTGAAGCAGTAATGCGTTTCAGTTTGAAGGTGAAGGCAGTTGTTGTATTGTCAAACTGAGACTTAGAACTTTTGTCTCAAAGCGGCTGGCAGAATTTACTTGGTGTCTATGGGCTCCGGTAGCCATTTAACACCAAACGGGCCGTCAGCTCCACCGATCTAAGCTACAAATAAGGAAAAAAACAATATTTCAAATACTCCACGGTTTTTACGTATTACTTGCAATATTTGAAACGTCTGAAATAATGTAATAATGACAAAAAAACGAGATTGAGGCGTAAAAAGACTTTTAATTAAAATTAAATATAAATTAAATTAAAAATCAAACACTTACATTACTCGTGAGTCGCTCGAAAATCTAGTAATTTCAAATAATTATTTAAGATTATTAAAAGAAGACTTAAGATTACTAAAAGAAGACATTTAAGTCCATTTGTGACTTGATATATAAGTATAGGTAAATATGAGTTACGTATGACTTTGGTAAGCAACGGATAGGTTATCTAACCATAACTCGGTACGGTGTTTGGTTAAAAGTTAAACCTACTGATTATTTACAAAATAAATATTTGGCAGGAAAAAGGAAATGGGGAGTACATACTAAATAAAGCTCTATATCTATGCGAATACAGATAAATGTTAAATACACATTGGCATGTAGCACTCGAAGTGACCTATGTTCGAGTGACATTGAAGATATTTCTGCAACATATCGAACGCAACGAAATTACCGGTCGACGTTGAAAATAATTTACTGTACAATTTCACTGTAACATAAAGTAATTAAACAATTGAAATCAGGCTTATTTTACTTGTGAGTGCATTGTTAACTATTGCATAGCCCTATCTGTCATCGAATACAAATGAAATATCTGTCAAAAACTTGAAATGCGTCAATGACAACTTCAATACGTAATGTAAATGAAAGAGAAAATATATACATCGCTTGTTAAAAGATATTTTTGAAGTTATACTTCTTTAGGCGCGTTATGAAAAATTGATCAGAGTGAAATTTTACGATGCGCGCGCACCGTGACACAAAATTAACAGAATGAAGTTGCCCACTAAATCGCTCATTACAATACGACCGACGTAACATGGCGAGTCTGAATATAGCCGCAGGTGAACTTTCCGAACCGTACCGAAAATTACCGAATTTATACGATGTCAAGAAAAGGGATGTCCAATATGTGTGTTTGAGGATGTTGTTTAATCGATTTTTTTTCAAATTGATTAAAATTTAAATAAAAAAAAAAGAAATAAATTCAATAAAAATAAAGTATAACTTCTTACGCGCGTACATAAGTACACCCACCCTTTTTTTTGCACTTTACAACCAACGAACTACAGTCAACCAGAAATCAACTGCAAAACTCCTTCATATATGCTGGTGACTTGTGACAGAAGAATTGCAGTCTCACACTAGGTACACAGGCAATCTTGTTCAACGACTCAGAAAATCGTTCCCAAGAGCAGAGAGACGTATTTCGTTTTTCTCGTCAGCCGCAAACGTTTTTCTTTTAAAGTACCTAGTAACGCGGTAAAAATCATGATCAAATTGTAATTTAACTATCTAATGTCTCAAAAGTAGCTTTACCTTTCACTAATCTCTAAGACTACATTCTTCTTTCTTATCATATTAAACCAATCAATTCGGTACGAAAAAAAGAGTGGCGCTCACAGAATATCGTGACAGTTAAAATCGTGAAGCAAACTCACAACGGCCATCGGATGCGATTACAAAATGTCAAGGCTCCGTAAACGAGTTCCTAGCGATGGGCACAAGTCATGGTGATAAATGCCAATGGAACACACAACTTCATTAATCCTGTCGTTGTGAAGAAAAGGCTAGCGAAAAGTGCTAATACGGCAATATGTTTGTGCGTGTTTAAAACTCTTCAACAAACTTTCGTTTTAATAATCATAATGACGATAATATTTTCCATACAAAGGTCATTGATGTAAAAACTTCTTGTATTTTTTTGTTATGAAGAGGCGATTTATTTCAGTATCCACTTGGTATCAAATGCTTGGAGCATTCAGCATAAATACATCGTGAATGCTTAATCCGTGAGGTCCCATATCTCAATTGTCTTTTCAACCCTCAATTGTTCCACCCTCAATCGGGACATATAAACGTGGCATATACAGTGCCAACGGTTTTAGCCCACTGAGTTTCTCGCCGGATCTTCTCAGTGGGTCGCGTTTCCGATCCGGTGGTAGATTCTGCGAAGCACTGCTTTTGCTAGGGTCAGTGTTAGCAACACTCCGGCTTGAGCCCCGTGAGCTCACCTACACACGTTAGGGTGAAGCTGAAATGGCCTCTTAAGGCTATCAGCATACTTAGGAAAAAAAAGAAAAAACAATGGTAGCATCCTCGTGAGCCCACACTGAAGTTGTATTAAAGTTTTACTTTCCCGCAAGAAAGATGCACCCTTGGTCGGATACATTGACCAGACTGTATTTTGTACACTGTTGTACATTGTAAGGAAATGTTATACATTCACGCCACTGACAAGCTCTATTTCCAATCAAATTTATGACTGGTCAAGTCTGTATCATGAACATTTAAAAGACTTCGAATACATGTTGTGCGGCCGATTGCCAACTTTGAACGAATGTGAGGTATTATTAAAATAGTATGGTGACACCACGATGTTATCGATTTATAATGTTCATCGATTGGGATTATTGGACCAGTTTTTCTCTAGCGAGTATTTAGAATACTAGGATTTGATTAGTTTACTTGGGCAATCTATAAATATGTTTTATAAGCGCACGTTTAAATATAAAATGCGGTAATTGAAATACATCAAACTGTATTCCAATCGATATCGTTCGGTAACCAAAGTTGTGATTTTTCTTGCAGAGGCTAAGCTTATTACAAGTTTATTACATGCAAAACTTTCTGCATATTTTTATTAGTTTACGCTGCTTCTCGAGAGATTGGCGACGTGAAATTTAAATATATGTCGAAGTCGTTGTGGTCTAAAGGATAGGTGCACTCGTGTTGAGCGATGCACCGGTGTTCGAATCTCAGGCGGGTACCAATTTTTCTAATGAAATACGTACTCAACGAACGTTCACGATTGACTTCCACGGTGAAGGAATAACATCGTGTAGTAAAAATAAAATCCGCAAAATTATAATTTGCGTAATTACTGGTGGTAGGGCCTCTTGAGAGTCCGCTCGGGTAGGTACCACCACACTGCCTATTTGTGCCGTGAAGCAGTAATTCGTTTCGGTTTGAAGGGTGGAGCAGCCGTTGTTAACTATACTTGAGATCTTAGAACTTATATCTCAAAGTGGGTGGCGCATTTACGTTGTCTATGGGCTCCAGTAACCACTTAACACCAGGTGGGCTGTGAGCTCGTCCACTCATCTAAGCAATAAAAAAATGTAAAATGCAGTTTCAAAAGGCTAGCAACTGTTAAGTCATCTTAGCTTATTTAAAAGAAACGGTAACCACGGTAATATGTACGTTAAGCTTAAAGATTGCGATCTGTTCTATGTTAATGTTGGATACGGAATTTATTAAAACAATGCCGGTTCTAATGCACACTGTGTTATTTCAAATCATGATGGTTCGAGTGTCGACAGTCGGCAGATCAAAGCTGACACGCCGGAAGACATAGAGGCCACATGACGAGGTTAAACTATTATTGTTTCCCAAATTATGAATTTTTTACAGAGACGTTGATCAGATATAAAAACTTTTTATGCGTTTTGTATGGCAAAGACAGTTATAGCTGCTTTCGTTTGTACAAGAATTTAAAATGTGTTTTCTTAATTATAATACACAAATCGAAAAACGTCGCGAAATCAACGGCCTCAAGCTAGAAATTTCTTCTGTGTTATTGACGAGGAAAACAAATACAAGACATGATAAAAATACACACAAAATTCAAGAATTCAAAATCAGAAACGAAGACATTGACACTAACTGTTACTTCGAATATGTACCAATAAGATTAGATACCCTAAGCTGATGTGGCAATCAAACAATTAATACAGTTTTGTATTATTATTTTTATGAGGCCTCAAGCTAGAAATTTCTTCTGTGTTATTGACAAGGAAAACAAATACAAAACATGATAAAAATACACACAAAATTCAAGAATACAAAATCAGAAATGAAGACATTGACACTAACCGTTACTTCGAATATGTACCAATAAGATTAGATACCCTAAGCTGATGTAGCAATCAAACAATTAATACAGTTTTGTATTATATTTTTTAAGAATAAATAACACGAGTCAAATATAAAACTCACCACGGAACTAACAAACTGTCCCAAAATATAGGTACCTTCAAATAAGAATTGAAACAACTCATAACTTTAGCCTGGTACTATGTATGTATATCTATGCTACCTTTTATTTTATAGGTCTGTGTCGAAAAGAAAGTATGTAATAAAAAATAAGTTACTTAAGCATGTAGGATTTATTATTATTTTTTCCAGCACACCGTATTTATTTTATTTATAACCGAACACAACAAGCACATTATATTGATGTTAAATATTTACTACTCAAGTGTATTTTATGTTTATAATGGCCTTTTGAAATGTGGCTATAAAGTAGCAATGGATATTAAGTTTACATGTATTGTTCTAAGCGATGTTATAAAATGTCGACTCTCTTATTGCGTGTTTATGATAATATACTAGTCATATAATATGTTGCTTCTGTTAATCTAATATACCAGAATTAATATCTTTGTGTTAGTTTTTTAATTGTCTATACGTTAGAATATGATTTATTGAATTGAAGACTTTGATGCAGTTTTTGTTGACTTTTATTCTGTTGTTAATTACAGTACAGGGGGTATATCTCGACGCTTGAAAGGCAAACATGATTAAACGACAATGCGTGAACTTTACAGTAGACTAATTTAAAGTTGAAATACCTGTAAACAAAATTTATTTTAACGAATCTAGTAGTAGTAGAATCTAGCTAGTAGCTGTAGGATTGAAATTATTTTAATAGACCTAGAAATATATATTTTTTGCGCATTGAATATGGTTATTGCCTATCATTTATGTACAAAGCAGTTATTGTCGCTTAGTCACTTTTGCCTTTCAAGCGTCGATATGTATATTTCAAACATTAAGTTTTGAATGCAAGTTTATTCTCTTATTTTTTTCAACAGATGAATCGTAATGAATACATTGGAATGGAACTTCGGTTCAATGTTCCTATGAAGAGACTGAACCTATATCTAAACGATAAAGCGCCAAATATACCTATTATAGAATATTAGGCCGTGAATAAATGAGATAGAACGCTTACGTAGTTTTAATTTCTGCGTTGTATGAATTTCACACGTGTTTGTTTTTTGTTGTTTTCCGATCAAATAAAATTGTATTTAAATTAACGAAAGTAAAATAATTCCTGACGTATCTTAGTTAAGCAACTGTGAAATATATGAGTTGAGGTTTCCGATAATACAATCTTTACAATACAAATTTGTTCATGTATTTTTGATTGTTCAACTCTAGCACCATATAATTTTTTAATTAACGAAATTCCTTATACTCTAATTGCTCAATTCATGGGCTCTAAAGACGATGTGCCATATAAATTGCGGCAATTCTGTTTAATTACAGATCGACAGATAGCGGTCGCCGCCCGCCGTGTAATTTATTTAAAGGACTGCCTTTTGCTAACGTCTTCGCTTGTAAGAATCTGACATTATTTAACTTTAAAATTTTACTAATATTATGTCTACCATTACCTTACATACCATTGTGTACCAAATGTATTGTGAATGTGTTTCATTTGGCTTCTTATTTTGCTTCTGTACTTTAATACTTTTTAATTGACTAAGAACTGGAATGTTTCGTAGTAGTACGCAAAATAAACTTGAGATATAGACAGGTCTAAATCCATGCAACAATGAGAAACTTGATTGTAACTCAATAATGATAGAAAACCCCAAAAAAAGGCATGAAAGCTAAAAAAGTAAAGAAAACATTTTGAAAACTTCATCTTCTTGAAGATATGTAACCACCGTGCACCGTATGCCGTTTTTTTTTTGTTCTGAGATCAGACGAGTAATATTTTTATTTTTTTATTGCCTTTGTAGGCAGACGGGCATACGGCCCACCTGATGGTGAGTGGTTACCGTCGCCCATGGACTTCAGCAATGCCAGGGGCAGAGCTAAGCCGCTGCCTACCGCTTAATACTCTAATCTCCATAGCAGCTCCGTAAGCTAATTTAAAATCCATCTCAAAGTTACATCCAAAAAGACGCAACGACAAGAATTGAATTCAAATTTGGTGACTAGAGAATTAACAAATTTTCTTGAGCCGACTTCAAACTTCATGTTTTTTTTTTAAATCGCACAATCACTATCTTTACATGGACATAAATACACCAATTTCTGTATGTACAGAGAAGAGTGACACGCGGACATTAATCACAATGTTCACATTGTCGCTGCATCGTACTGATGAGATCATTTTTGTTAACGATGAACCTGACGAGA
This sequence comes from Bombyx mori, assembly GCF_030269925.1. Classification (NCBI taxonomy): domain Eukaryota; kingdom Metazoa; phylum Arthropoda; class Insecta; order Lepidoptera; family Bombycidae; genus Bombyx; species Bombyx mori. Next base: position 6,256,831 of record NC_085116.1, on the reverse strand, counting down.
ATAGACCGTGAACAGACTGTGTACAACACGATCGAGATTTGTTTTACGTTCAGAGTTTGAAACCCGCTAAAATGGTTTCTCAACTCTAAAGTTGGTTTGAAAACATTGAATTGAGCAGTTTTTATCGAAATAATGACGTGGTCGTTCTTCAGTCACGAATAATTAAGATTCCTTCTCGCAAAGCTGTCCTATTAAAATAAACTAGAGGTCCCGCAGTAGTCGAAATTCGACTATAATTAATTGGAATTGTAAGTTTGTACACTATTATGATTGTATTTTATACTTCTATAATCACAAATTTCGCCAAGACTACACTATACAAAATATTAACAAAGACAAACAATATTTAATCTATTCTCAATTTGACAACAGACGTCAAGAACAAAAGTTTGACAATAAATAGTATGCATGCGTGTGTGCGTCAAATACATGGTATGTAGTGTGTGTAATGTTTTCTTTATTGATTTACTGTATATTTATGCATTATTTAAAAAAATATCAGCATTGTCCACTTCTTCTCTATATTCTGTATAAGTGTGGAAAATTTCATACTCCTCCGTCCGCGCAATTTTCGTAAAAAGGGATACAAAGTTTTTGCTTCACGTATTAATATATAGATAAAAACATATCCATATTTCGCTTTAAGCAATCCGATGATAGCTTTAAACGAATAGCTTTATTGATATGTATTGGTAGTGAACATTTGAAGCTAGTATTAGTATTGACGTGTTTTATTAATGTCAGATTAATCTTTGAGGGCGTTCACCTAATTTAAAGGCGTTGAAACATGTCTCCATATCGCTTGAAAAATAATAGTAATAAACCAAACTTAAACTCTGTTAGCTTTGTTAGTTAAAATGTATTTTAAGCTTCGCCTTTACTAAGAGTTTCATCTGGCGTTTATATAGCATTGTATACTCAAAATCGGAGGGAGCTAAATCGAGACTCGTAATGTAAAAACCCCTACCGATAATAAAAAAATTCAAAAGAACTGCAGTTTTATTTAGCATTTTCATATTTTCTTTCCTCTTGTCTCGTTTCATTAGAGGGCCGACAGTGTGTAAAGGCAGAGCAATGATGTTTTAGATCTCTGAACGTACGTAAGCACTTACAATTTTTTCTCTCTTCATTTAAATACAAGAAGACAGCTAGAGACGGACTGAGGTCGGTCATTTATAAATAGTTTATGCTAACAATAACTCATTCCCGAGGGTCATCAGACGACTAATTAGGCTAACCACGTTAACAGCAGAGTGAGCTCAATCAGCTTATTGTGAAAGGGATTATGTCTTCGGGAAAGTGAATGTTCTTATTTTATTTTTTATTTTACAAACTACCATTTATATTATTCTTCTAATGCAGATTTTAGAGAATCCTATCGAAAAATTCGATTTGAATTTTAAAATTTTCTTTAATTTCAACAAGTGAGTCTTTATAGTACTAAGCTGTGGTAATACTGCTGTTGCTGCTACTGCTCATTAATGTAAATAGAAGATAGAATTGCATTGTAATTACAAATGCTCTATCTACTCTATTAATGGCTTCGAGTCATAATGTTAGTGCAGCAGTAATCACCCGAGTGGGCTCACAACACATGACCACCGAAATTAGAACAATTAATTTGAACACTTTTAATGACTTTGCTAAATTTTACGCGAACCATTGTTTTCGATGCAAATCGATTAGTTACTGAACTGTCTGACCTCACCTGTATTTTCAAAATGCACTATTTACCCCTTCCAATGATATTTGAATGAAAATCGTTGATTCTGTTGTGTCGATGTGCAATAGTCGTATGAAGAACTTATTTCAGTTGCTCTTGTTCATCGGGGCAACGCTGTATAAATTGTAGGCATAGTATTGATTGAAAGCAAGATTGGAACAATGGTAATACGATTGTGTCGATCGATATTCCGGGTGTGTTTGACCGTGTCGCACAACGAGCTTGCTTTATGATTCTTACGACTGATATTTATCGTAAAGCAAGATTTGCTGAAAATTACATTGAAACATTTCATTACATACATAATAGAATATGGCAACAAAAACAGCGTGAATTACGTATCTCTTACTTGACCAACGAAAAATTCTATATGTACTTATGTTTAATTTTAGAATTTTGGTCGGTATATTTTTTTATGCCAATTTTGTAATATAAGATTAAAAAAAAATCAGTAGTGGTTGATCGATTGATCTCCGAATATTGATGCACTTCGAACAAAGCATTAGCAGCTTAAAATGAAGTTCCCAAAGGATTTTCGAAAATATTTTTTATATGTGTTGCCGCAGAATAGAATAGAAATCGGCCGCAAAGAATTATCATAATTAATATAAGTTGTGTATGAATATAAATTAAATATTCGAATATTATTCCACATCATGGGCTCATATGCTATTTATATGATGATGGGTGGACGAGCTCACAGCCCACTTGGTGTTAAGTGGTTACTGGAGCCCATATACATCTACAACGTAAATGCGCTACCCACCTTGAGATATAAGTTCTAAGGTCTCAAGTATAGTTACAACGGCTGCCCTACCCTTCAAACCGAAACGCATTATTGCTTCACGGCAGAAATAGGCAGGGTGGTGGTACCTACCCGCGCGGACTCACAAGAGTCCTACCACCAGTAATTACGCAAATTATAATTTTGCGGATTTGATTTTTATTAAACGATGTCATTCCTTCACCGTGGAAGTCAATCGTGAACATTTGTTGAGTACGTATTTCATTAGAAAAATTGGTACCCGCCTGCGGCATTCGATCACCGGTGCATCGCTTCAACACGAATGCACTGGACGTCTTATCTTTTAGGCCACGACGACTTCTGATAGTTGCTTTATTATAATCCCTGTCCCTGTTCTTAACTGGACTACAATTTATAGCGTATTATAATTTACAAGCTAGTCCACTGTTCTTTCTATTTCTAAATTCTGGACTAATATCTAAATTCATAACTTAAAGGACTGTTTTTGCTAAACTTCAACTTCAAAGTATGACGTCATATGTGGCTAGCCCCAAATGACTTTATACGCTACGAAGTAACGTACCGTCGTATTTTATAACAATATCAGTTTAAATGAAAATTCTTAGATCACCTATTTAAACTGTGATCTTTAGGGAGAGAGAGAGAGTTAGGATAAGATTGACAATGAGCAATGAGGTTACGACATGTAACTCAATAAAAAATCACAGTACAATAACAATTTTTTTTTAAATTCAAACAAGAACAACACGTTCTGTGTCGTAACGATGGCTACGCATTGGATTAACCATCGACCGTGAAGTTTAATGACCCAACGAAAAATCTAACTTCTTGCCATGAGATAATATCGATTAATATTTTTTTTTTTTTTTTGGAGTATTCGCTATTAAAAATATTATTCAATGCACACTTCAATGTTAAGGTTGGAGCGGTTTACACAAGTAACTAACTGTATGTAGATGTTTATCGTTACGAAGCCGTACGTAATGTTACGCTAAATCTAAAACGGTTTCATTTTAATCTTGAGTTCATTAGTAACTTTGAAATTTTGTATGCACCATGCAATATAAATAAATGGAAATTAAATTAGTTAAATCTTCCACACCATTGGACATAATGTACCAATTGATTCAGTCATCTTGTTTTTACCAACATACCCCTCACCACCGGAGTAGAGTTCATCCATATTACCTAGAACGGCTATGTTCATCCTTGGTGTGTTTCCGAAGGTCTTTTTCTCGAACAAGGCTATGGAATGAACTTCACTCTACTATGTTTCCAGAACGTTAGTACATGTTTTTCTTCAACAAGGTTAAGAATAGTCCTTAGGGGTTGGCAGCGTCGCTTGGTTGTGTTCTTTAAATTATTTTGGTCATGAGCAATAATGGTCATGTACTATTATCATGGCCGTAAATGGTCTAGTCGGTCTAAGAATATACATAAAAAATAATTAAATGGAAAAGTTTATTTTATGCCGAGCAGCGCCATCTGTCGAATTTATTAAATCAACTTCTCCGCTCAAGTGCACGCACGAAATCTGTTTCAAAAGTCAGTTAATTCCAGCTGTTTTATTAAATTTATTATACACATCGAAACATTATATTCTCAAGATTATAAAAGTTCAATTTACTAAGAAAAAGGTTAATGTTCTCTGCATGTAAATCATGATGTCATTGACGTAGAGGCGAGGTGGAAAAGTGTTTCAAATAATGAATGCTCAAAATTTGTTCGTACAGTTTCAAGGTCTACTAGTCATAAAATTACGTGTCTTAAAATATTTTTAGTTGTTAATGTTCGTTAAGAAATATAATTTGAAGCGTGTATTTTTAATAATTTGTAGAAATAATATGGCAGCCTTGTCGCGAAGCTAGTTTGTACAGATGTATAATAATACGTCTGTGGCTTGTTTATCAAAAGTGTTATTTCGCTACGCGTCAACGAAATCGTTTTAGTCGCATGCCGATATTATGTTTGTTATTGTGTGTCATGACAACGAACGAACTCTAGCGCCCAGTCAAGAACGTTCGTTAACCGCTATCGTCATAGGCTGCACGTACCAGTACCCCCATCTAGCGGTCAATGTCGACATGACGTAACATTTCATTCGAGTTCCTAATCTTTATACTAGATGGCAGTAACTGTATAGTCTAAACCTAGATTTTTTTGGTTCTATATTTGAGTTGATGTTAAATTCTATTAAATACTCTTTTTAAAACGTTTCCAGTAAGGTATCTTTGTGTTTACGTCAAAATGAGGATAGTATTTTCTGCACTTGGTATTATTCAGCACACGAAGTAAAGCAGGTTCTTTTTGTTAGGTAGTGATTTATGAATTCGCATTCACTGTCCTGATTGTGTGAACAGAAGTTATTAGCATTTTAGTAAAGGTTTTTGGTGTTTGTAAAAAAAGGGTGAAAATGACGAACGGTGCTGACCCAATTTCCGATAAACGGCTTTGTCGCCATTTGAGACACCCACGGGAAGAGATGTGGCATATCTTAAAACTAAGATAGGTACCGCCATCTTTTAATAAAGTCAAAGATTAAAACCAAGAAGAAACGCTAATTTTTTCTTTGAATTATTATCATCACTTTGAGATACAAATCTACAGAATAGAGACATCCGCCGACTGCCGTGAATTCATCAGTTTTGAAAACTCGTTTCCTACATTAACACTCAATTTAAGAGCAGACTGACACAAAAAGGCTAAGAAGTTTTCGGTTTGCATTCAATATTGCAACTGTTTTGCTCTCTACTAGCTGTGGGAAGTGCGACAATTGTAATGACTTCAGGGTTAGGTCTGAAATACTCATATTACATTTTATAGTATTTAAGTTATTAAACCACACTATGTTATTAAACCACAAATAAAACTGGGAATTGACATAATCTTTTGAAGTTAAAATTAACGAAATAATTATTTTAATAATTATATTTGCGCGATTCATTTGCAAGTTGATTAGGACACAGGTGACTGATGGTTTATTATAGAAAAATAACATTAAGAAATGTGCTGCTCACACGTGGTAGAACTGATACCTTTGGAACTATTATATCTCATTCTTTCGCAGGCTAAATCATATAGATGTTTGTCTCTTTTTAATGTTGTTTCATCAAGTTTGAAATAAAAAGGGTTCTAAAGAAAATTTCATAATGATAGAACACCATTTTATATTGAACTGCTCTAAACTATTATAGAAGGATTACCTCTTGTGTTTACCACACACATACGAGGCAAGAACGAGTAACTACATACATACCGAAAATACCAAATAGCTCCATGAAGAGTATGGATTCTAGAGCATCGAGTATGATGTATGTTTTTATAATATTTTATTATTATAATTTTACATGAATAAAAAAGGAAACAAGTCCTTCGAGTTGATAAGTTTGTTTAGTTGGTTTCACTGGCTCTTTTCTGGACTGTGACTTTTTGGAACCGGTTTTACGATCACAATCACATTCAAATAATACGCTATAAGACATTCAAGTTGACATAGATGAATTTGAGTTAATGTTGCCAAATTTAGTTTAGCTGCTCTATGAGTGACACCCCTATCAAGGGCTGACCATATCGAATTAACACCGTTCCAAAGTGATCTCATCGGGTCATTACTCATTCTCTACACTATATTTGTGCTAAACCAACGTTTACTTTGATCAAGAAAATTGGAACAGATGAACTCGGTTGCAAAGAACGTTTATAATATGACCTAGACTAAATTCAGTTGACACGAATTCAGAGAACAGATATTTAAAAATTAACACAATTAAAATTTTTATTATTAGTTCTGTTACTGTTGTGCTATTGAATAAGTATCACACTATTTAAATTTCTGTGAGTTTTAATAATTAAAACGGACATCCTTTTCGCTACGTCAACACGTCGTCGCGTCGCCGATATTATTAAGGGTTTAAAAAAAGACTATTTATGAATACGTGACACAATTCAATTGATTATTTTAGTCTTGCCGTCGACTCCAATCAGAGTTAACAAATATATTATCATAACTATTTTGCGTCTTGTCGTTAATGCGAAAATATAAATAAGCAAATCTATCAGTTATGAAATAGCATAGAATTTTGAAGTTATTATACGTTCACACCCTACTTTTGTTATCGTAGCCTCTAGGTTTATTAGTACGACATTGTCACAAAAGGTGAACTGAAAATTGTCCTAAAGGTCAGTTTACAATGGAGGCGCGCGACTGGGGCGATGTTTAGCGATGGCTTGTCCTCATGCCCTCAGCATTGATGTAAAGCTCAAATGATTTAAATTTTACCAGATAAATCTCTATATGCTATTTTATAAATAAATATTTGTATATATTTTCGAACTCAGAATGAAGCGGTGATTCATTCGATTCGATTCGAAAACGTAGACAAAAAAAAATATTTTTCATTTACTAAGTTAAGTTGGAATTTTGCGAATCCGCAATGGAATTCAAACAGTACTCTGCGTCACACAAGTTCGTTGATCCCGCACATCAAATAACTTTTACATTGCGTGTAACAGTAAAGTGCATTACTGCAAAGTGCAAAATATGTTTACAGTACTTAAACTTCAACGATATCATACCGGGTATCGCATCACTATAATCCGTCTTCGTTGGGTAATATAACAAACAGCAGTCTTACATTTCGTAAATCCTCATCAAACTTATATAAGTAGTAGTGCATAATGCAATTGGAAAGTAATAACAAGCTGAGAAGTATACAGATGTCTAGTTTAAATAAGAAGGCGGTGCGGCTAACCACGGCACTTTCTAATGCGATTTCACTGCGCCTTGTGGCCGACGCATTAAGTAACTAAAGCAATTTTTGTGAGTGTTTTTGTTCATAAATCTACTGACTGTATTGTCAGTTGTCATTTTAATGTATTCAAGTTATTTTTTGTTCATTTTAATCAACTGAAATAATGGAACGACTAAACAATTCGTACTTACTGATAAGAGAGCAGAGATTCCAATTGATTATTAGCCGCGAATACGGACCTGAATAACTCAGCTGTCAAAATATCAAAATATCTTAGTAGCTTACCTGAAACAAAGATAAAATTTATAATAAATTACACATTCTCTCGTTATAAAATTTACATATAAAGAAACATGTGAATTCTAAGCATTTCAACAAACCAATTGTCTACATTTTACAATAGTCTACAATAATGTTTACGATAATATCTCTACTAAACGTGTCCCAGGCGAGACGCCGAGCTAGGTACTGCTCGAAGCCCTAAGGGAATGGCGGGTAGACTGGAGAATTGATTTCATATATGTATCTATAGTTATATTCATTGTGAGTAGCGCACTCAAGGGAGCTAGCTCTATTGTGCAGTTGCGGACAATGGACTTAGGATAAAGAGTTTACGTCGCTATAATATAGGGATTATTCTGCATTGTGGCATATGGGGAATATTAAAAATATACAGAGATACAGTATGTAGATTTATTTTACTCTAGCGAACTGTTATGGCTTGTCTTCGAACATTCAAATTGATTCGTATCATTTCGTGTTTACTTCAGATATCAAAGTGCTATATAACTATATTAGATAAATATTAAAAACAAACAAAATTTGCATAATCTAAATATTATTGTGAAGTAGCTAACCCTAGCGATATCCTATTTAAATTCTGTTCTTTATTGGTCACCGTTTTGTTTATTTTTCAAATTTTCGTGCGGGATTTGAATCTTTATTCGGACTATTATGAACCATAAAAAAGCGAGACAAAATTAGCTGTTTGTCAAAGAACAGTATTCTTATTTTATTTACATCTGCAGATTATATATTTATATTATTAAGTGGACAAAAGCGTAATGTTACGCCGGTAAGAGTAACGCCATCTGTTATCAAAGAGCTAGAAACACATATCTAAAATAATAATTATTCTAGTTGACAAAACATGTATAACGACGTGCTTAGTTTAAAACAACACCACGACCGAATTATATTCATTGATATTTAGAACATTTTAAACGTTTTCAACCGCTTCCTGTTTCACAATTCCATTCGTTCATATTGAAAATACATTCGAATAATCACGAGGCGAATTGTGAATAACATTTGCCAGCTTTAACGTACCTACTCAAACAGCAGTTGATGTCATTCTCATGTAATAAAACGAAAACAAAGATTTTGTCTGAAATCTAAATCTGGTACGGGCTTCGTTCGTGCTGGACAGGGCTTCCAGAAATTATACTCTATTCCAATTACGAAGTCCCTTTTGACACTTCTTAGAACGTAATTCGTCACGTTTCGTATAATTTTGAAATAAATAATCATTTTTTGTTCATGGTCGTAAATATAATTTTAAAAATACACATAATCAACCTAAATCATTATACAATTAATTCACTCAAACAATAACATAATAATTATATCTGTCTTATGGGATTTCGTAATTGGAATAGAATATAGGTGGATTATTTTTAGAAGCTATTCTAAATGTTCGCTAATTAGGACTTTTTTATTTCATTCTTTATTAGAGCCATACACCTATTAGGTTAAGTTGGCTGATAATTAGGACTTGTTTTTTTTTTAAATAAGCTTTTAATAATTTGAGATTTTAATGATAAACACCGTCGGTAAACGCGTGTCGGGGTTGATAGGCATATGTCATCTTAACGCTCACGTTGTGATGACAATATGCTAGGGTAACCACTGGACATCAGCGTGACTGTGAGCTCTCGTTAACCCATTTTAAAATTATAAAAAAAAGGTTTGGTGCCAGCCCTAGTGCCGATGACGTTTGTTCCTTATTTAGATAAATGTACTTAAACGCATCTCGTGTGCAACTCACAATAGTCTAAGTGCCAATAAAACTCTGCTAACGACCACATTAGTTCATTAATATTTTTAAAACTCTACCGGACCTTGGACTCACGAATACTACATTAATTTTTAAAAAAATACAAAAGCTATTTGTCACTTCTTGTGATTAAAACTTCCTTTTAAATTTGACGAATGCCGATTTTTAGTACTGATGGCGTTTTCTATGCGCAAGATTACATAACGATGAAGCCAATGATTTTTAAGCAGTTGGTGGTTTTAAAATGGCTACTACTATCTCTCATGGATGACGGTTTGTTTTAGGGTCACAGCTTAGCTGTTGTCCACCATTTTCTTTAATATTTTTTTTTTTGAGATCGCCTAAATGTGCAAGGAGTTTGTTTGGAGTGACACCAAAAGTGAGTTAATTGGTCTGTGTTTTGACGTTACAAGAGCAAACGAATCTTCTGTAGCGCATTGAGTGCCGGTGCAAGCGTTCTTAGCGCCCTTGAATACAGATGAGGGCGTAGCTTATACATTTACGAGACGTTACAACTAAATAATACGTACTGAGTGCATATTTCGTTAAGGAGAAGATCAATTCTTAAGATGAATTGAAACGGAGAATAATATTTACTAATCTATCAACCCTCCTCATCGTTTTGCCATTGAAATAATTTAACGCATACCTATATACCTATTAAATTATACAGTCCAAGTGTAAGATCATCTTCTGAGTGAAATTAATTGATATCTTTTCTATGTTTTTTATTTTTTTTATTGCTTAGATGGGTGGACGAGCTCACAGCCCATCTGGTGTTATGTGGTTTCTGGAGCCCATAGACATCTACAACGTAAATGCGCCACCCACCTTGAGATATAAGTTGTAAGGTCTCAGTATAGTTACAACGGCTGCCCCACCCTTCAAACCGAAACGCATTACTGCTTCACGGCAGAAATAGGCAGGGCGGTGGTACCTACCCGCGCGGACTCACAACAGGTCCTACCTCCAGTGGAAAAAGTATGGTAAGTAAGAAAGTAAGGTAGAAAAAGTATGGTAGTTACGTAGTAAGTATATTACTACTTTCACATTCAGAATCAATTAGTTGATCGACTTACGCTGTTATCCATCAAAATTCAGACAATTTTATTGAGTTTTTTTTAAATTTAGTTTGGGCGAAACCCCTTTGTAACCTCTCAGTAAATACTGAAGAACAGGCAGCAGTGTTCTCTGAGTATTAGGCCAAAGTACTGCGATTGGCAATTGCCCTTTACTGGCGGTAAGATGTACTCTAAACTCTTATTATACTTGTGCTTAAACTATAGCTTAAATTCCGATTATATCCGCCGCGAATCAGTGATGCGTTCCGGTTTGAAGGGTGGGACAGCTGTTATACAATCCCATCGATACTTCGACATGGTGTCCCAAGGTGAATGGCGATATTTACGTTGTAGTGTCTACAGATACCGGTAACGAGGTGGTTAGCCCGTTCACTCGTCTAGGCCGTAATAATCATTAAGAAATACAGAGTGAATTTTAATATTTTGGTACATAAACAATATTAGAGAAGCATCAGTTGGGTTCTACATTGACTGATTAAACCATACCTTAATTATTTGAAATGTACTCCAAGGTATTTTAAAATCAATCTGGCAGCACTGTCCAAGATTCGATCGCATTTTGTCACGGTGATAATTAAGATAACTTAACGAACAATAGTCTAAATATAAGAATAAAAAAAGACATTTTAGAGAAATGCCTGACAGTAACATAGATTTTTTTCAAATAAATCTTTTCAATTAGTCTGTTTATCAACAAAGGCCATACTGATGCAAACACTACGTAAGAAAATAATGCATTAAAAACACTAAATGAAAGTGGATTAGAATATATATACAACAGCAGCGGCTTGGCTCTGCCCCTGGCATTGCTGAAGTCCATGGGCGACGGTAACCACTCACCATCAGGTGGGCCGTATGCCCGTCTGCCTAACAAGGCAATAAAAAAAACAAAAAAAAAACATATAAAACTGCAATAAAAAGTGATAAAGTATTGAAAGTATTTTCATTATTAACCGGTCAATATTAAAAATACTTCGGCAGACTATTTCCTACAAGCTTGGCAAAATTGTTTGCAACACTATTACGACGTGATATGGAGGCCATTAAGAAGCGCCTATAAGTTGTTAAGAATAAAATAAAAAGGATTAAAAAAGTTATTGTCGTTGGATTTTGGTGTAGCGTATGAGAGTTCATTTGGGTTTTTATATTGATGCCAAGCTTAAATCGTAATTAGAAATAACAGCAAACCAGTCCAATTTCCTGCGACAAGAATAAATCATTATCGTGATCTTGAGTATAGTCGTCTGTTGATTTCAAACTTCGCAATGTTTTCAATGAGTCGGTTCTAAGAAAAATAGTCCGACAGCACGTTTCTAAGCTTATTTATCTAAAGTTAGTATTAAAAAAACGACTCTAACGCGCAATCAAAATGGGTGTGCGATTTCATTTCATTGCAGCCTTTCTTCATTACAGCCTACCAAAATAATAACCAATATAAGCAATGTGTAGTAAAGTTCGTCCTCATTGAAACTCGTACAAGAGCCATTGACCCGAGCGCTGTGCGTTCCCAAAAACCAGGTTACCTAAATTCGTTACAATAAATCTGAAAAATGAACAATAGCTTTAGGAATCCGTAATTGTTGGCATGGTGTTCGAAAATGTATTACAATTATAGAACGTTCCGGAGCGGTTGTCATGGTTACGACACAGTGACCTCCGCAATAGGGAAACGGAAAAATTTCGAGTTTCAGGTCACAGTAAGCGTGTAATTACAATCAGCCATCATTGAGATAGTTTAATAGCTTATTAGCCATGTGTTTCGGTTAGATAAAATTGTAAATGAATCGATCTTTCACATTGTATTTGTGTGAGTGGCTATGGGAACTCTGGGAATTGCCTATCATCAAGAGACACGAGCTGGTCTACCCATTTAGGTAAAAAAAAATCCACAATTCACATTATTACTAATGCATTTTGTTTACAAAACACTTATTTCTATAGAAACACGATCGAGTTCTTAAATTAAAACAAAGGAAATTCAGTAGCTAACACGATTTGATTGTTCGAATAAAAAAAAAGCTTGCAAATCTAGTTAAGCCACAAACGTGACAGTTGAAGCGGAAAAAAAAAAACATTGAACACACGGATAAATCATGACCGTGTCATGGGCAGCCATTTTGGGTTATATCCCTGGATGCGTAAACTAGGACAGGGGCGGCGGGAGGCTGTGTAAGGGAGACGGCCCAGTTCGCGCTCGTGAGGTCATGCCGCGACCTGCCTCACGACCTACTTGTTGCCGATACGAGGAAATCTGTTCGCGCCTTTCGGGGCTCCTACGGCTTCGGCACCACACCGTTCAAAAGAAACAAAAAGTGGCAATTTTTTTTTCTGCCTAAGCTGTTAGCCTTGTGAGGCTACATCAGCGTCGCCTTAACTAGTAGGTGAGCTCACGGGGCTCAAACCTGATGACGTTGCTAACACGAACCCTAGCAAGAGCCGTGCTTCGCAGAATCTACCATCGGATCGGAAATGCGACCCACTGAGAAGATCCGGCGAGAAACTCAGTGGGCTGTGTCTGAGGGTTAATTTACTCGTCGAGCCCTTCGTCGAAAGCGACGGGTTCGACGAGAACGATGACCGGTACATACGCAAGCGATCCCATTCCATACAAATATGAGCTAACTTTTACGCTATCGAGAATGTTAAAAAACTCGCACTAAGCACACGGGACCGCGCACAACGCAGCGACACAACTCAGTCACGATCGCACCGTAAATGGATTTTAATGATGGTGGTTGTTTCATACGAGGGATAAGTGCTTGTTTAAATGCAATGTCGGGAACGTTTATTTGAAATGCCATTAAGTGAGTAGACACGACGTTTCACGACTCGCAGAAATAGAAAAGAAAATTCAACCGCGAGACTTGCGACCGGACGAGCTGGGTGCCGACAAGATCGCGTCCAATTAAAGATTCTTTATGAATTTTCATATGATTATTTCTGGTGGTGATAATATCTCGTCGTCATCGTGAATGTCTGCATTTGCCTGGGTTTTTCTGGGAGTCTCGATTGCATTGCAATAATATTACCGTTGTCCCAATCTTTGAATCTGGAAGAAGGCAGGGAACAGGCAGGATAGTAGTATTGTTATACCTGTGGCTAGCTTAACATTTTTTTTATTGCTTAGATGTGTGGATGATCTCACAGCCCACCTGGTGTTAAGTGGTTACTGGAGCCCATAGACATCTATAACGTAAATGCGCCACCCACCTTGAGATATAAGTTCTAAGGTCTCAGTATAGTTACAACGGCTACCCCAGCCTTCAAACGGAAACGCATTACTGTTTCACGGCAGAAACAGGCGGGGTGATGGTATCTACCCGTGCGGACTCACAAGAGATCCTACCACCAGTAAGCATTCCAATAAAATAACCTCAATTTTAACACAGCTAATATCTTATAATTGCTTAATATCTTATATTGCTAATAATAATATCTTATAATTGCTATAAGATGGGATCGCTTTGTTTTCTTTGTTCATTTACTCAATGACATGTTGGCTTTATACATATTATGAACTAAACAATCAGCATACGTTGCTTATGTTTCGCGATATGTGGAATAATTTCAGAAGCAATTTGGCTGATGCTCCAGCGCTATTAGGCCCCGGGTAGCGGTCGTGACTATTAAAGTGCCGTTTCTGATGTATTCTTTGGAGAGGTGTTTCGCCAATAACAGGATAAGTCAAAACCTATTTACAACAGATTTAAATTCCTTTGAATATTTCATGATTTCAGCTTTAAACTGATTTCAAACAATAGCTAGAACAGGCTTTTGTTCATTTTAATAGTGATTTATTAAACAATCGGATATTAATGTTTTATTGTTCATATATTCGATTTTCACTTGTGCAAGTTAGCACGAAGAATCAACTTTTTCTTTTATATATCCGAAGCAATCAGAAAAAAATAATGAAAATACTTGTCACACACGGTAGAAGTGAAATTTATAGAAAATAAATATAATCGCAAGGGTCAACACCACTCTGCAGTGAGTGCAGTGCAATGGAAGCAGCCTCGCCCTGGAGGGACTGCCAGCATGATCGCGTTACCCCTACGCCACGTAAGTATGATTCTCAAATATATTAAGTGTATAATCTTTGAGTATGATTAAGAAAGAGAAATACGAGAACGTTTATCAACTGTGTAACATCTCGTCACCGCGATTCAGGAATTGTTGAATTTACGTGTAGCGACATCTGTTGAAAACAAACTAAATAGAAATAATTGTAAATCATCTTTTATAGTATGAGGTAGCGCCCTCTGTGAATTGATATTTTAACTTCACGTATAATGTGTTCTATCTCATTCTCTCGCCGGCTGAATCCTATACATTTATGTGTTTGTGTCTCTATAGACTTATTTTTTCGTTTCATCGAGTTTGAAATCACAACGATTCTAAAGAAGTTTCACTTGAAAAAAAACACTAAAAAGAGCCGACGGGTCTTAAATCCATTAAATACGCATCGAAGAACCGGTTAATGTTAATATATAAAATTATTTTGTTCTATAATAGTGAATTCCGGCCACGCTACTTACATCTACTTGTTTAAATAAACCGTTCCCTGAAGTGTACAAAGTTTAAACTCAATCGGATCAAAAGCGAGAACGAACGAATAAAATGAATACGAACAAACACAAGCACAATACGAAATCGTTTTGTTAACTTTTTATTTTCGATCTAGTTGAATAAGTATACTTCTATTTTTATTTATTTATCCTATCAATTATAGATTTTTTTTTATTGCCCTTGTAGGCAAACTATCATAGGGCCCACCTAATGGTGAGTGGTTACCGTCGCCCATTGCCTTCAGCAATGCCAGGGGCAGAGCCAAGGCGCTGCCTACCGCTAAATCCAATGTATTCAGTATTTTTTTGTTTACTAGTAAGCTACAAATTATCGATCAAACGTTTTCAATGTTAAATGACCCATATATTTGAGTATTTCGTTTCTTAACTTAGTTAATAAAAATTTGTAGGCAAACTGATAAAAATCGTCGACAAAATTCGGATTAAAACTAATAATAATACAATTCGTACGAGTTGCGCACGAATTTGTGAATGATTGATCTTGTGCAACACAACGTGGGTTAAGCGGAGACTTATTTCACGCGCTGCTGATGGCAAACAAATAAATGATGTTGAGTTGAACGATTATATCTATATAACATGTACGTGTTTAAAATGCTCCTATATTGTGCGTTGAATTTTCCCTTTGCTGTAAACAGTAGCTTTGAAAACTTTTGTTGTGTCATTAAATTTATTTGCGTTTGTTTATATATAAGGACATAATAATGGTGGCCTATTAAGGCCCACTGAGTTTCTCGCCGGATCTTCTCAGTGGGTTACGTTTCCGATCCGGTGGTAGATTCTGCGAAACACGGCTCTTGCTGAGGTTCGTGTTAGCAACGTCGTCAAGTTTGATCCCCGTGAGCTCACCTACTAGTTCGGTGAATCTAAAATAATCTCTTGAGGTTATTAGAATAGGAAGGAAAAAAAAGACCTGTTAACCGTTTGGTACATATGAAAAAGCAGAAGTGTGAGGAAAAAATCGCTGGATGCGGTTATATGGTAATTTTCTACCATTGAACTTAGTGATTATTGAAGGCTTCTCCCATGCGATATTCTTCAATCGGTTTCCAGTTTTAGCGGCATGTACCGGCTCGTCGATGTTGATATTGAGGATAGTGCGGATCTGATCTGCTTTACTAATAATAATAATACAAAATACTAATATTGGAATTCTTCCTCCCAGCCTCTTAGCGAGTAGCGATCGGTTTTTTGCGTCCAAACAACTCAAATATCCTGCATGAATCCACTGATTTTCTCGCCGGATCTTCTCAAAGGGTCGCGATTCTAATACGGTGATAGATTCAGCGAAACACTGCTCTTGCTAGGGTCAGGTTTGGTAATGCTCACAGGTTGAGCCCGTGAGCTCACCTACCGGTCTGCGCGTAGTTGGAATAGTCCCTTAGGCTACCAATGGTTAGGTAAGCCCTTCCTCCGGAGATGGCGTTTGTAATTTGATGTGATAATTGAACATAATATCTATGGCGTATAATTTCGGCGTACATTTTTTAATACCTATTTTGATCCGTATCTTTCTACTGTACATACTTAATGTTGTTAATTTATAAAAAAATTTAAAGATCTATTCATAATCACATATGGCGAGTTATTCTATGTTTTTTTTTGTGTGTATTTATGAACTTCAAGGGTATGTATACATCGTTTAAACTCGGTTCATATAATAACGTGACCGCGGCCACAAGGCCATCCGATGTTGACACACAGTGGTTATTGTACGCTAGGTTTGTATTTAAATACAAAATAACAGAATGAAAAATATGGATTTATAGCCTTAGTGATTGTATGAATAGATTTTTTATTAATTATTCTCTTCGGTTTTCGGGGTTTGCAGACATAGTCAAAACTATGTTACGGCTTAAATTTTTGTTTTTTACAAACATTATATTAAATATTTCCGACTATTTTAAAACATTACAATTTTCGTGGTTACCAGTCGAATAAGAAAGACATCATACATAGACATTTGAATATTGTGCTAATAGATTTTTTTTGTAGTCTATTGGAGTTTGCATATGCCGAAAATATGGAGGAGAATAACTTCTGCTAGAAGGATGCCGAAGACCGGAAAAGTGGAGTAATTTAGGTTGGAAAGCGGACTCTGGCCATAGATCGGAAAAACGCTTTTTTTTTCTACTTGAGATACTATGTCAGCGTAACCCTAATGTCTAGGTGAGCTCTCGGGGTTTAAACCTGGAGGCGATGCTAAGACTGACTCTAACAAGAGCAGTGCTTCGCAGAATCTACCACCGGATCGGAAACGCGACCCACTGAGAAGATCTGAGAAACGAGGCGAGAAATTCTGTGGGCTGTGTCTATGGGTTAATTTACTCGCTGAGCCCTTCGTCGCAAGCGACGGGTTCGGCGAGAACGGTGACCGGCGCTTGAGGTACGTAAAAGCACCGTTAATGGATCAGGAGGATCCGTAATGACTCCAAGCTTCTGTATCCATTACGCAATCACTGTTGTGGTAATAATGAAACGTTAATTTACAATTGTTATTTTTGTAATATAATAATTTAATCGTATATTATATCATTGATGAAATTAATATTAATTGAGATTAATATTATAATCGCGTGATTGACGTTCTATTTATATCCTTCATCATCATCATCATCATAATCAGCCTATAGCAGGTCACTGCTGGAAATAGGCCTCTCCAATTGCTCGCCACTGTGCCCGATCCTCGGCTTCTCTCGTCCAGATCCGTTATTACCTATAAAACTCAATCTGCAAGCCCTAGTCAGCATATAAACATAATCGACTAATAATCGGGTGTAATCAACTAACGAACTAGATTCGTGCTGGTGATACGTTACGAAATCGATTGCGCCATTCGAGTTCACACGGGTTCAGAGCTGTGTTCGCGCGATAAACACGGCCTTGGCCCCCGCGCCGATAAACAATGGCAATTATGAAATCGGTGGGGAAAGCACGAATTACAATCCACTTCGTACGATGACTCCAGAAATGCGGTCAATGTTTCCGACTATTGCACAATCAACCTGTTTTTTTAAGGAAATAATTCGTTGTATGTCGTAATAAGGGTATAACAGTTTAGCTTTTCCTTCGCCATTAGCGGCAAAAGACTGGTTTTCATTTAGATACATACGGCTTAATTTTGTTTTTGTTTTTTTTAGTGCATACATGCATCGCTAATCAGTTTTATGGCTCGACCGACAAGTTTCATCTAACCCGTCCTAATCTTATGCAATAAAATAAGTCAATGAAACAGTGCCGGTGCCAACTTGGCACGTCGTGCCATATGACTGTATTGGTGTTTTGAGAAATTTGCATGTTTATTTATACGGCAAGTATGTCATATTAATATCAACGGCGTAATGCAGCGGCCGGTCGATTCACGGAACAATTAAATGCAACCAGCAGTTTCATTCGTTCTGTTTCAAAGGTATTAAATTGAACGATAAATACGTTTTCTCAAATGAATTGTACTGTCATTAATGTTTATGTATATTAACAAACACAACGTTTATTATGAAAATAAACTATTCGAAGACGTCCTGTACAACTTTTGACGTGACGTCTTATAATTCGATGGAGCCGGCTGCACGCACGAGAAAACATGACTCATTGAGGCGTTCCATTTAAGGCTTGAAGTGCAAGCGAGAGCGCGCAACGAGCGACAAAGACGCACATTCGCCCTCCGCGTTCGGCAGCGTTCGACATCTATCTCTCTCCTACTTGAGTGAGCGATGCATCCGCGTGGATAGCTATCCTATATACCTATCTATCTAAGCTATCCTAATCTAAGCTAAGCTAATCTAAGCTATCCTATATAATAATAATAAATAATATAATAATAATAAAGCCTTTTATTTCCCATCACCTAAGTATTACATGTAAATATTCTTAATATATATCGTAATATGATTTTTACATTTTGATCTATTTTCAGTTTTGTTTATTTGATTTGCGTACATCAAACTTTTTCTTCGATAGGAACCCCTATTTGGGTATAGGCCTCCTCCAGCTTAATCCAATTTTTTTTGTTCTTAGCTCTTTTCATCCATTATTTTCTTCTTTTGTTTTAGCTATCCCTATCTTGGCATTGAAGTTTCCCACTAACAGGACATTTTCACTAGCTTGCGCTTGCGCTTCTTGTAGTGATTCGTAAAATTTTATCGATTTTTCTTTAGAATCCTTTTCAGTTGGTGCATACACTTGATTTATTGATTGATATTACCATTCTGTTGAACTCCAGTTGAGGTATTGCAACTCTTTAAGATAAGCCTAAGAAGCTTACTAAATTTAAAAATCCTACTTTACGCATGCCAGGTGCTTCTCCTTTAAAGCAGAATATAAAGTCTTGATGCTCTTCGATGCCACTGCCCATCCGTCT
Organism: Bombyx mori; assembly: GCF_030269925.1. NCBI lineage: Eukaryota > Metazoa > Arthropoda > Insecta > Lepidoptera > Bombycidae > Bombyx > Bombyx mori. The sequence goes on along the minus strand of NC_085116.1, from coordinate 6,237,504 downwards.
AACTTCAACTAAGCCTAATATTTTTCTAGTGGGTATACTAGTTCTATGTATCTTGTTATGGATGCTAACGATTTTACATTAAATGTTCCAATTTGTATTGATTTTTGAGGTACTGTTTTGCTTACTGGAGGGTTATGGTCATTTTCCCCCACGGGGACCAGCCGGCTTGGGGGAATGTTTTTCTTGGTTGTTTTTTGCAGGTTTGTATTATAATGATTGTTATTATTCCGGTTTCGAGTGTATGGTGATCGCTATACATTGGTTTTCTCTCTTAATGAGTTTGATTTTACGCGTGCCATGTATTCGTACGCATTAGTTGTGTTGACTTTCTTCGGAGCTACGTACAATTCATTTTCTTTTCGTGGTGTGCTGACATTGGGCGAAGAAGATGGGTCTCTTTTCCTTTTTTCTCGATTAGCATCCGTTTGGCTCTTGATTATTAGTTTATCTAATTTTAAGTATGCTATGTTACCCTTCCTTCGTTCCTCTTCAAGTTTTGGTTGTAATGTTTTGCGTGCTTCTAATATTTCTTTAGTATAATCTTCCTTCACATAAATACCCTGGGGTAGTTTATTTTTGGACCTCATTATTTCCATTTTTCTCCAGTACGATACAAGGGATATTAAAATAGGTCGAGGCGTAGTTTTTATCTTTCCAATTCTATAGATATTCATAATTTCGTGCTCTTGTATGCTTAATCCTAGATGACAATTAAGTTTTTCAGATATGTATTTTACCAAACTTAACCCTTCTTGTTTGTCTTCCTTTATTCCAAAGAGTAGTATGTTAGTTTTCTTTTTAGCCATTTCCAGACCTTTAATTTTCTCCTTAAGTTCTTTGACTGAATTTTTAAGTTGTTTGTTTTCGTCGTCTATCATTTTAAATCGTTCATCAATTTGTTGCACTACATTTTTAGTTACAGCTTCTGTTATAGCGATAGTCTGTTGTTTCATTTGCTCTTGAATTTTTTCTAATAATATTTGCATTTGATTATCCATTTTTCAGTGAAAATTTTTGTTTTACGATTTTTCGTAGATCGTTTTAAGATGATTCTGGTATAATTTTAAAGTAGATCTGGCAACCCCGATTATATCGATATAGTTTCTGAAAGTTGCCTAGCTTGAATGTAAATTGTCGAATTGTCTGTGGCTTAAACTGTGACTTACTTCACTCTGTATTTATCAAAATAAATACCCTCAAAATAAAATATAAAAATAATAATCTCAAGAGGTTATTTTTTCATTTCTCATAAATAGGTTGCACATTAACACTGTTCACAAACTTTCTTGTTTATTTTTATATAAAGTATCTTCTATTATCTTGAATTGTGACTTTTTACACTTGATATATTTGAGTATTAAGGTAAAACTTAATATTATTTTAAGAGCAAACGAGTACACGTCTTTATTATTCTGTCACCGGAAGCGGAAAAAAAAGCTATCCTATATAGCTATACAATAATACATTTACATGTTTTCGTCAAGTATGAAGTTCAGTGAAAAGTGAATGTGGTGTCAATTGTCCATACAAAATATCTATCAAACAAATAAAATTAAAATTTTCTTTTGAAAAATGAAACCATTCCATCAGTATCTTCTTATGACGTTGTCACGTTCGACTATCGTCAGTAAACCGACTTTACAGACAACCGATTTTTTTGATAACTTGTAACAATACGAAGCGTAGTCGACCGAACTTTGAACCTAAACCGTTTCCACTTGAACACACCCAAAATTTCATGAAAATCGGTCCAACTGCTTAGGAAGAAGTTCAGTAACAGTACACATGCACGGGGGGGATCTATATAAAGTGTTGTTTGATCCGTGAGATATTCAAATCAAGATGTAACAATAAGCTTGGTGTTCAAACATTTAGCAATTCTTTAAAAGTTCAAAAGTTTTTTTATTTTTTATTGCTTAGATGGGTGGACGAGCTCACAGCCCACCTGGTGTTAAGTGGTTACTAGAGCGCATAGACATCTACGACTTAAATGCGCCACCCACCTTGAGATATAAGTTCTAAGGTCTCAAGTATAGTTACAACGGCTGCCCCGTCCTTCAAGCCGAAACGCATTACTGCTTCACGGCAGAAGTAGGCAGGGTGGTGGTACCTACCGGACTCACAAGAGACCCTGCCACCAGTAAAGTAAGTAAGCGAGGCAGTTAAACAATTTTTCTTTCATAGGTAATGAGATTTTTGTCGCTTACGAACGTAACGTGGAAAGAACAGTTTTAAATTTGCTATCGGCACAATATAAGTTCGAAGCAGTTCGTGATATACATATATTCATCTTCACTAATTGACCTACATGATAGTAAATACAAAAACAGCAATTTTTTTTCTGCTATTGAATAAAAGTACATTGTTTCGAATGATCACAATGGAACATAAGGTCGTGTCGAGGACGGTGATGACGTCGTCATCATTTAATCTTTCATTATGGATCTGGGGTGACTGCATATACTTATGCATCGAGGTCACTCGGTAGAGATTTTTATGAGTACAGCACATTGCTGGCATATAATTTATGTATAGGTTGATCGTCTTTTGTTTTGGGTGTGTGTGTGCAGGTTTTTAAATTATGAATTTTAGAAGATCCTATTCACACAGTTAAGTTGGTTTAGCCATTTTGTTTGTTCTTTTACATTGATAGGTGAACGAGGCCACGGTCCGCCTTTTTTTTTTTTTTTTTTTTTTTATTGCTTAGATGGTTTTAAGTGGCTATTAGAGCTCGTAGACATCAAAACGTGTCGTCTCCTACATTCAGACGTGAGATCGAAGTCTTAATTGTTTTGTATAATGTAAATAGAACCGCTGTACCAGCAGTTAAACCAGAATCCATAGAAATAGGCACTTACTCGTTGTGATTTATGTGATTACGACCTACAGCTGTAAAAGAGATTTAAGACTTATGTAAGTGAGCGAATAATGCAATTAATATCCGTAATTTTAGTCACCAAATAATTTACATTAAGTTGAAAATACAATGAAAATAGCATTTCACCCCAAATTATTTAGACGTTTATCGATTTGAAGTTAACTTTCACAAAAATAAATTACCGAAAGACGGTATGAACGGCTGTGGATTAATTACAAAGATAAATCGAGAAAATTCACTGAATATGATTTATAACTACTGAGATTACGATAAAAAAAGGCCTCAAAATCTTGCGTAATTTGAATCTTCACCATAAATTATAAAATATGAAGCTGACATCTAGAAGATTTAAGTAATTTATTGCAAGGTTTTGTGTTTGTGAAAAAGGACTCCTTGCGTCATATCTGTTCTAATTCTTTATCAGAAAATATTAAAAATTTTCCTTGGCGCTAAATAAAGCCAACTAAAATCACGTTATATTAACCCTACACTTAATAAACATTATGGCTGTTCATTTATTCAGAAAATAATTAGTACTTGTCGTAAAATCATTTGAATGTTTGAAAAATTCTATCTTTTTAATATAGAAGTGGAAGATACGAGAATTTGCATCGTCGTATTTAGATTTCTCTGTAAAATCTTTCATCATATACCGAGACAAACGATCCATACGCTAGAAATAGCACATAAAGCAATAACAAAGACATTGAATTTTCAATATATCTCTGCAACAACATTCGTTTTTATATTCTGCAATACAGCAACGATGCCAATTGAAAGTTTAAAGTATTTTTTTAGAGAGCTAGTATTTCGTTATTTCAAACGCCAAGAATATATTTAAATTATACTGTAATTTACATATAAGTTTGATTGTTTTATAGCTAACTAGTGACTCGCCCTCGCTTCGCTTCGGGAACTAAAATTTATGATAAATTTTATTGAATTTTCTTTTATACAAATCTGATATTTGCAGCACGCATTCTGTCAATGTTATGTCAAACGCCATAAGTTTAGATTATAAAATTTAATATGGTGGTTAATTTTTTTAAATTTTGTCATTTTCCGCGCATATTTCAATTTTTTTTTCGTAAGAACCTTCTTCTGACTATAACAAACATACTTAAATATACATAAATATACTTGAGACCTTAGAACTTAGATCTCAAGGTGGGTGGCGCATTTACGTCGTAGATGTCTATGGGTTCCAGTAACCACTTAACACCAGGTGGGCTGTGAGCTAGTCCACCCATCTAAGCAATAAAAAAAAAACAAAAAAAGAATTATCCAATTTGTTGCCGGCTTTCTAAAGTTATGCGATTATAATTATATAATATACAAAGATTATAATAAATTTAGATTATATTATTTTCGGTTCACCGCCGCGATCACTTAACTCCGTTATTTAAATTAATTAGTTTATTTTTCTTTTTTTATGGCTTAGATGGGTGGACGAGCTCACAGCCCACCTGGCCCATGGAGATCTACAACGAAAATGCGCCACCCACCTTGAGATATAAGTTTTAAGATCTCAGTATAGTTACAACGGCTGCCCCACACTTCAAGCCGAAACGCATTACTGCTTCACGGCAGAAATAGGCAGGGTGGTGGTACCTACCCGTGCGGACTCATAAGACGTCCTACCACCAGTAAAGAAATATTTCTGTGCTGTGCGGTTAATTGAATATACCACAACAAGCCCCCGCTACCTTGAGATCCAAGATTATCAAACGTATTCGTGCAACGCCTGTATTTAACCAATGTTTAAGACATGGTTAATTCCAAGCAGAATTAGTCTGGATACAAGAGGGATCACAACAAAAAATAACAATCTTATTAAGTATTTTGATATATTAATTTTACTAACTATACCTACTTTTTTTAATTGATATTATTCCGTTTAGCGATACTGAAGATTATGTCTCGACTCGTTTTATTTTAGGATGGTAATGCGCAAAATAATTTCATATGTCAGTATCTGTCACAACACGCCGACTTCAATTCCCCATTACGAAGGCCGTCGTTAATAACAAAAACTTGTAAAAAAAAAACTACCGTTTTTATTTCTGCTAACATAATTTCCAAATACGAACTCCAACAAAACGTAAATCAAGAAAAATCGTCCCACGCACGAGGCGTGCGTTACGTTGTTTCTTTTCAAAAATCAAATTAGAATTCTTGAGACGCCAAGATGCGCTTCCAAACGACCTGTGAGATATGGCACTGTTTTTATTTTATTTTATTTGGTTCGGCCGCGCCTCGTTGGGCTGCCGAGAATACGAATGCGAAGAATTCCCTAATAAAAACAACAAACTTTCGCATTCGAGAATTTTATCTTACTACACAATTTGTCTTAATGATTTATTTAACCGGTGTTCGCTTTGAGGCCGTTTATTTTACCTTGAATGGCCACGAAGAGCCTTGCTAGATTTCTTAAATAATCTTGAGTCATCGGCTTAACTAATTAATTAGGTATAATGAAGTCGATTTCCGGTCGTTAACCGAAGTCAGGGTTTTTTAGTTGTGCGTTACAAAATGAACGTTACTTGGTTATATATTTGTCATGTAATTAAAACTACTTTTACAGTTAATTCACGCGTTTATTATTTCCGACATTTCGAATAAAATAATAATTAAAATAAAAAATCCTAGTATGAACCGTATAAGCATTTTACGAAAACCGAAGAAAAAACTAAGTTTGTCATACATTTGTACCATTAAAATTGTTTAGTTTGGTTCTGAATTAGAGACGTATACCTATATTTGTGATTTCTACCCTTTATACATAACATTCTGGTTATTCTTCTTATAAGGGAATATATGCCTTATAAGGCAGAACCGATTTTGCACTGGCACGGAAACAATTTCTCACAGGGTATTTTGTAAGGCTTATATTTATGTCGGATATATTTATTATAGTCCTAAGTCTTTGAGCGCGAACATTCGATAGATCGACTGTCCATTAGTGCTTTATTAATGCTATACGTAGGTATAGATAGACCTATTATTACGCAGTTTGATTATGTGTAAGTATGTATAAGTATATTGTATCTTTTCAAAAATCATTTAGCGATTCCCGTAATATTATAAGTTTAGCACTAAAAAGGTTAAATAACTACATAACAAGTAATTAATCGATATTATCCCTAAGAATATATTGTATGCAATTTTTTTTTTTTTGCTTTTTAGGCAGACGGGCATACGGCCAACCTGATGGTGAGTGGTTACCGTCGCCCATGGACTTTAGCAATGCCAGGGGCAGAGCCAAGCCGCTGCCTACAAACTACTAGCAAATACAAACATTCATTTATGACTGTACGTTATAATACATTGGTGTGAGTGTTTTAAGTCGAGCATTCGCTGTTTCCTTAAATTCGTTAGCGTAGTACCTCGAAGTCAGCCTCGCAGCTAATTTGACTTCCAATACGGGTGATGGAAAATCTCCTGTCTGACGTTAGCGACTTACGAGCCGCCATAATAGGTTTTATTCACAAATTCTAGATTGCGCGAATGGTAGCGAAGGAGCTAATTTCCGCTTGTTGGAACGAAGTTCCTTATGGGACGATGCAGAGGGGTATCCTAACCGGGAAAAAACGTCCGTAACGTAAGATTTTTATTAGTAATGCAAACAGTGTACGACTTAACTTTGTAATAACGTACAAAAAATAACATATTTTTTGACCACGATCTCAGAGCGTTTTTTTGCGCAATACCCTAACTCTTATGCAAACAACCGTGAATGAAGTGTACCACAATAAGTTCGCACGTTACCGAATGACCGTGGGTTGTTGCGAAGCATCCAGTTTTATTTTCTTTACCTCGAATAGAACTTAAAATTTATGTTTTTATAATAAGGAACTTCGTTCCTATCCGGTGTCCCACGACACCACACATCTTTTTTCCAGATGAAGCGATGTATCGTCTCATTAAAATTTTATCAAGATCTGAAGTTTTTGAGTTATCATTAATTGTCCATATTTGTTACAATATATTTGCTGGTGGTAGGGCGTTTTGTGAGCGTATGCAGCAGTAAGGTGCCGTGAAGCAGTAATGGCGTTTCGGTTTGAATACTACATATAAAACTGAGACTTAGAACTCATGTCTCAAGCTGGGTGGCGCCATTCAGGTTGCTGATGTCTACGGGCTCCGGTAACCATTTAAAACTAGGTGAACTGTAATTTGTAATATTCTTATGTTATTTTGTTGAAGACAGTTTTTTTTTTGTTTTTGTTTTAAATTTTGTATTTTAATAATACAAAAAAAAAGTGTGATATATTATATAATTTAATGTAACGTTGCTTGTAACGTAAAAATGTTAAACGTAACGTTAATTTAATAAATAATAATAATAATAAAAATTTTTTTTATTTGATTTGACTTGGTTACACAATTAACTAATAATAAATAATAATTAAAAAAAAATAACAAAATATGCTTTTATAGAAAATTCAATTAAAAAATAGAAAATAAATTTTAATAAATTTGAATTAAAAATGGTGTAAAAAAAAGCGTGGAGTGCTTTTCAGGTTATTATCAAAATAACCCCGCTACTCATATCTATCTGTTCGTAAAATATTTATAACTACTGATATACCATGCACCCCACAGTTTTTTTACAATAAAATATTTTCTTGTTACACTATTTTTATTTAAAATTTATTAAAATTTGTTTTCAATTTTTTAGTTGGATTTTCTATAAAAGCGTATTTTGTTCGTTTTTTTAAACTATTATTTATTTTTCATTTTTTAGTTGAATTTCAATTTTTTAAATTTTTTTTTTAAGTATTGAATTGTCATCGGTCCTTAACAAGTATACCAAATTTCGAGTTAATCCGACGTTTTGAAGGGGGTCAAAATCATGTTCAAAGATTCCGTTACATACTTACATACGTCTGAAGCTAATAAAAGCGTATTAAATAGTTGTAAATTCTGTAATTATCGACAAGAAGGCCACTATTTTAATGCATGATCGTTCCCGTATACTCTGTGTCCAGTTTCCTGACCCACGGCCATCATTAAGACCTGAAGGCTGTCGGGAAATGGACTATTGTAGTTCTTTGTTTGAGTCAGCATGTGGGTCGTGCATTCGCTATGAGATTACTGTTGTTGTTCCGATTCCCCGCTGTTACACAATCATGTTCGGCAACATTATGTTAAACTGAGCCCGCATGCGCTTTGAAACGAGGATATCACTCCTTTGTTCTAGAGCTAAACCAAATTTCTATTAACTTTCAGAAACGACATTCACTTTAGAAAAATCGCCGAGGAGTTTTGGTTTTTAGCTTTAGTTTTATAGCTTAGATGGATGGACGAGCTCACAGCCCACCTGATGTTAAGTGGTTACTGGAGCCCATAGACATCTACGAGGTAAATGCGCCACCCACCTCGAGATATAAGTTCTAAGATCTCAAGTATAGTTACAACGGCTGCCCCACCCTTCAAACCGAAACGCATTACTGCTTCACGGCAGAAAGAGGTCCTACCACCAGTAAAAATCAAAATACAAAGCTGTTTTGCGGCTCACCTATTTTTCCATTAGGGCTGTACGGACCGTAGCTGCCTGAGGATAGTGGCGACGAATATCCGTTGCTGGGCTGCGGTTGTCCCGGCGCGCCTGGGGAGGGCGAGCCCCCGCCCGCAGCTCCCCCCGCCATCCAGTCCCGGACGTGTCCGTTGACCGGATGGCCGTTGTGACTGACGCCAGGCTCGGCCTTCACCTGGCCGGGCAGCACGCCGCGGTACGCCACCTCGTGTTTCAGCTCCATGCCGGTGCTACCGCATGCTGTCCCACCGCCGGCCCCGCCGCCCGCACTCCACACTTCTGCAACAAAGAGAAAAGGATCATCAACACATAAAGCCTCTAAGAGAAATTTCGTTTCCATACGAAACTGGATATTGTGCGTACTATGGATCTTTAGCCCAGTGGTCCGGTGGTAGATTCGGCGAAGCAGTGCTCTTGCTAGGGCCAGTGTTAGAAACTCCCGGTTTGAGCCTCGTGAGCTCACTTACTGGCTCGGTGAATCTAGAATAGCCCCTCGAGGTTACTAGAATAGGTAGGAAAAAATAACTATAGACCCGCATAGGTCGGTACCGGCATAATCCCGGTTTCTATTGCAAGGCTCGATTTAAATTATGGCCCGCTATTAAATGATCTTGTTAAGAGTTTGATCTCATTTCAACGCTGTTGGTGGCGTTCACGTCATAATGATTGGTAGCTCCAATAAACACTTACTAAGAGTTGGACGAAAGCACTTAGACTTCTAAATTGAATGGTACTTTACAACTGCGACTAAGACAGTCAGGAACAGATATTTTAAGGGTAAGTTTTCGTTTGGGACTTTGGCCAGGTACTGAACTAGAGTCTAACTAACATGATGACAATGTGGTTCAAAATGTCTTCGTTTTTGTGTTTGTTAAAAACTGCAAGGCAAGCCTTAACGCGTTCGTCGCGCTGGCGATCGTTCAATTCGTCCGGCACTCCCTTATTGCTTTTTTACCTTGTCAATTTGACTCAAATGGACCAATATTGTTTTGATGTTAACGTCGCTTATCAAGCAATAGATTGAGTACCGTCAACTTCAACTATAGCTTTTTAATTCGTTGTTAGATTTAGTTTTCGGGCGACCACGAGGTCATTTGTATGTATCAAAATTTCCATGTCAGAAGCATTGAAATCAATAGAGAGTAGTGGGTTAATTGGTAGTGTGCAGTCCGTAAACGTCACTAATGTTGTGAGAGGTCGGCTTATAAAATAAAAAAAACACGCCACATCGAGATAATAGCTCTCGTTGAGCTTAGGATCGACCGACTCGCGAGCAGCTACTGTTCACCCGAAACCCTTCTCCACGCCAGTCCTCCAGGGCGTCGTTGGAGTATTTGCTACTACCACCAAGATCTGCACAGACGGAGGCTCCAAGCGGGCTCACGCCCAGACTCTTCTGTGCTCTCCGTCGCACGTCCTACTCGTTACGGCTTGATGATACTACCATACTAAAAGCAGGAGCATCACGCGTCCCAGTAACGGTAGGTTATACGCAAAACGCTTCAGCGCCACCCATTCTCAGTTAGCGTGGCACCATTACTGCGACGGAAGTCGTATTTCTATCGTGTCTACATTGTTGAAAAACATACGAATGTGGTGAAATCGAAACACTAATCAATAAAAAAATGACTGAATTTGAAAATATAATTACATTCTTTTAAAGTAGAATTCATTTGAATTTTGAATTTATGGCCACCATTCATAAATTACGTTTCAAATGGCAAGTACTGTAAAATGGTAGCTTCATATGTAAATATGTACCTATTATAATAATTTTAACCATAAAATTAATTTATGGGTTGAATTTTAATGATAGCTGCCTGTCCGGCGTTAATCAGGAGATAGGTGAATGCGTCCCGAGATTCCTCGACTCACTGCATTACTGTTACAACTTCCTTGTAAATCATTAATATCTTCGCCAATGCAGTTGGGACTTAAACCATACGTCTTAAGGTTGTAACTCGTCTGACAATCTTATCATAAGTTTTATTATTTTATTAACATAAAATTTACGAGTACCATAGAAACAAAATTCTCACAGAAACCGTACCTATGTAATAATATTATAAAAATGTTCTTTTGATACAAACGTCAGATTGTAAGGGCGCTTTGATGTTGTAATGTTATAAGACAGAACAAAGGGATCTAAGGTCGGAATGTGGGCGATGGATATCGTTTGCTAAAAAACACCTTTGTGACATTGACACGATCACAAACCTGTTTTATTTATTCACTAGCTTTTGCCCGCGACTTCATTTACGTAGAAGGTGAAATTTTTTTCAATAATATACCACATACCAAAATAAAAAAAAAACCCAAAATCTTAGCTTTCTAAAGCTTTTTAACCGACTTTAAAAGAGGAAGCTATCATCAATTCAACCACCATTTTTTAATCTATTTATGTTGACCGACTTGTCGAAAATGCTTGAACCGATTCTGATAATTCTATTTTCTTTTTTTTTTGTTGTTCGAAAGGTTGGACTTCCCGAATGCTCCTGTAATCATCAGGATCATGATCCGATGATGGGATCCTGGAGAAATCCAGAAAAATCTACAATTTTCAAAGCCTATCTTCAAGTGATTTGGGTCTTTCTTGTTATTCTTCTTATTGTGTGTCGCCGCGCACCGACCTGCCGGCGCCTTGTACATCATCATTACGCGCTTGATCATCATTTTGCTGCGATGTTCAATACTTGTAATGAATAACGTATTTATTTGGATAGGGATTAATATCATCATTATAAAAACACCTTCACAAATAATGCTTTATTTTAGAACAAATTTGGTTAGCACAAAATAGGTAGAACCAATCTTAAAATATAGATATATGCTGTCGCGGACTTCTTTTTAGAACTTTGAAAGGCGAACAATTCTGTCAAACATTATTTTAGCCGAACTTTAACCGTTTCCGCAGAGCAAGCAGCGGAAGCTCTCAAGAAGAAAAAAACGATTTTGAAACATTATTTAGTAGTGCTCTGCTCGTATTAGTCTTAGCATTGATGTTATATAGCCTATAGCCTTCCTCAATAAATGGGCGATTTAACACTGAAAGAATTTTTCAAATCGGACCTGTAGCTCCTGAGATTAGCGCGTTCAACCAAACAAACAAACAAACTCTTCAGCTTTATAATATTAAGTATAAATAAAAACTTATTCATTCACTTGTACCATTGTTGAAGGGCTGCCTATATTTTAGTAATTCACAGAACCGTATTTCAGTAGGCACAAATGATTTATCGACGTGTTTGCGAGCTCGGAAATTGGATTTTTTTTGTGATTAAACAAATAAGCATCTAAATTTGCTTTGCGAATTTGTAGGTGTTGTTTTCAGTTTGGCCAGACAGAAGAAAATCGTGCAAAATATTTCCTTCGCGATTCGTAAACTTTAAAACAACTTTGCGGTAATTTTACGTTTATTATTTTAATAACTTTTTGTTTTATACAGGTATGGACGCTTAAACTTTACTTAAGCGCTACTGGTGGTAGGACCTCTTGTGAGTCCGCGCGTGTAGGTACCACCACCCTGCCTATTTCTGCCGTGAAGCAGTAATGCGTTTCGGTTTGAAGGGTAGGGCAGCCGTTGTAACTATACTGAGACCTTAGAACTTATATCTCAAGGTGGGTGGCGCATTTACGGTTGTAGATGTCTATAGGCTCCAGTAACCACTTAACACCAGGTGGGCTGTGAGCTCGTCCACCCAACTCAGCAATAAAAAAAAAGCCATTGAGTTTCTGGCAGGATTTTCTCAGTGGATTGCAATTCCGGTCCGCTGGTACATTCAGCGAAGTAATGCTTTGCTAGGGCTAGTGTTAGCAAATAATCTCAGGTAGAGCCCGTGAGCTCACCTACCAGTCCGGGCGTAGCTGACGGACGACCCATACGGATTCTATTATTGTACTTTAAAACGTCAAATTTTATTTCAAAATATTTGCACGTTTCTTTTCACGCAGTAAGACCTTAACATAAACTGGCAGTATCTTAAATCGCCAGACCCTCTTAATATAATACTGTAATAATGAAAATAATGATCGCGAGAATAATAATGAAGCCGTAAAAGTAGTTTTAATTATATCGTGCGCCATTTTCTGCAATTAGCCGGGCTTATTATTGCTCAGATGGGTGAGCAGTCTCACGGCTCGTCAGCTGTTAAGCGGCTACCGTAACCTATCTAATGTATGACGGCTGTCCAATCTTTCAAATAGGATAGCAAATTTTTTTCTATCATTTGCTATTCGTGTAAGCGACATTTCTACAAACAGGATCATTGGAATATAATGCGCAGTGCTAATTTCAGATTGTTATGTGACTTTACACATTTTACCCGTCACTAAATCAAATACTATACTCTTGAGACTAGACTACTATACTTGTAACTATACTTGAGACCTTAGAACTTATATCTCAAGGTGGGTGGCGCGTTTACGTTGTGGATGTCTATGAGCTCCAGTAACCACTTAACACCAGGTGGGCTGTGAGCTCGTCCACCCATCTAGGCAATAAAAAAAATAGGAATAATATTTTTCATTCAAAAGAGCATCAATACTAGATACTGCACACGTCGCAATGTGTTTCACGAGAAACACGGAATGTGCAAGTTACAAAACAGTAGTACGTACGTGCGAGTCCGCCGAGTTTTATGGAGCGAACAATAAACCGTGTTACTTCAAACATTTTACGACGAAACATAAAATATAAATATGCAACCGTACTTCAAGAGTGATCTCAGCTCGGAGCCGGCGAACGTATTGGATAAAACAAATGAGTCGTCTATTATCAAAGGTGGCAATCTGTGCATTTGGACAAAAAAATGTTATTGATATGTCAATACAGATTGATTTGAACATAATTGTCTCCTTCAAAGAATACGGTTCAAAACCTGCATTAAATAAAGGTTAATACTTAACCTGTTATTTATCTAAGATGTCGTTCAGAAGAGTTTTGTGACTGCCAATGGAATACAAAGTCAATAATTCGTTTTTCTGATTTACCAGTAATTGTCCAAAAGTCACATTGCCGGCTTTGATACTAGTCGACTCAAATGTCCTTTGGCGTTGACGATTTGTGTTTGTTGAAATTTAAATGGTTCGAATGTTGTATGTATTTTTTTTATTTATTTCTTACGTGGTTGGACGAGCTCATAGCCGACCTGGTGTTAAGTGGTTACTGGAGCCCATAGATATGAGTTATAAGGTCTCAGTATAGTTACAACGGCTGCCCCACCCCTCAAAGTGAAACACATTACTGCTTCACGGCAGAAATAGGCAGGGTGGTGGTACCTACCCGTGCGGACTAACAAGAGGTCCTACCACCAGTAAAAAAGTATATTCATTTATTTTTCTACTCAAAACAACTGTTCGGATTTTATAATTCGAAACAATTCGAAAATATTATCATGGTTATGTACGAATATCTGATGATATATATGTCCTTGCGACATGTCTACCGCAATAATCTAAGAGTTGATGTAAGATGAAGAAGCCTCAGACTGAACTCCGCCGTCCAACTTGAGACACGTTAGTTTTAGATTACCCTCTTTATTAAAACAATAAAACAATATTGCTTAAGCCGAGCCGTGGACGCATACCAATGCGCGCTCAGAATTAAACAAAGATCTTTGTACCGTAAAAAACAAATAATACGCCGTTACATTTTTAACATTCATTATTCTTTTAATTTACTTTTAAAACTGAAACTTATACATCTATTTAAACATATTATTTTTCACGATGGCCTTAATAAAAGGTTTTGGTTCAGGCTTTAAAATAATAACGAAGACAGCGCAAGAAAAATAAACGGGATTTACAAAACAACAACAACAACAAAAAAACATGTACAAAAAATAACAACTTTCCCCTTTCATTACACTTCTTTCATTTAATATTTTTTTAATTAAAACTTTGATGAGAGTAATAAGATATCCAGCGTCCGGCGCGGCGGCTCTTTAACATAATAAAACCTTTGATTGTCAGTTTAATTTATCTCATATTATTATATCCTTCATTCGTGAACATTATTTTTTCATTATGAATGTTATTGACTTTTTTGTCGCATCAAGATGCGTAGAGAGAAGATGCATGTGACTAGGAGATGTATGGAAATGGTAATGGCATTACTGCTTCACGGCATAAATAAGCAGGGCGGTGGTACCTACCCGCGCGGACTCTGAAGAGGTCCTACCACCAGTAAAAAAGTCAATAACAATTTTTTTTCTCCACCTTATCCCACTAGGTGGGGTCGGCATAGCTAATTTTTCTCTTCCATTCTCTTCTATCAGCCGTCATCTCAACACTCACTTCTCTCTCTCTCATATCGTCATTCACACTACTCTTACACTACTCTACACTACTCTTACACTACTCTTTCCATCCATCTCCTAGTCACATGCATCCTTTCTCTACGCATTACTTTTCTGGTCATTATGGCCTATTTGATATATTCAAATGTTATTTTTTGGTAGCTTCTAAGTGGGTATAGACATCATATATCATCTCATAGACATAATGAATCGTCTGCAATCGTCTTAAATGAGGTCAAAGTCTAAATTCAATTGTCCCTTCAAACCGAAACGGCGCTTCACGATACGCCCTACAACTACGAGAGACCCGACAAAGTTTTCAACACAGACTACAAGTTCACAAACAACTCTTATTGCACAACGCACGCGAGTGAGCGAAAGCGTTCGACATCGCAACCTCGACACAGTTACCTATTTCTAGTTCTTCGAGAATGGTATTCTTTATGACCTCATCATTCCAAACAGCGGAGCCTCTTTCGAGCCCACACGTGAGCATCAAAAATAATAACAGCTATTTGAGGCCGTCAGCGCAAAAGTGGCCTAAGCTTACCATAGTTAGTATGGAGATAATGAGGTTCGAATTAACCTTTACAATACTTCGTAGGCAAAAAAATACGCGCTATAATGATGTTTACAAAGGCATCTGTTATCTATGAATGAAACTAGGAATAGGCTGATTTTGCATCAAAATTAATTATGTTTTAAATAAATTGCAATACATAAGTACGAATATGAACGGTGGTTTAGGCCATTGTTGCGCTGACGGCCTCATTTGTCAGTTGGGTTGATGATGACTTTCTGGTACGGGGCTTAGATAAGTCGTCACAACCGGCACACGGCGATTGTCTATATCCGACCAAATCAAGTCACGTTCTTAAGATTCATTATGTGTGTTACAAAACCCGAATACATGAGGCCATCAGCGCAAAAGTGGCCTAACCCACAATTTTTAAATTCAAGCTTATATGATGTATATTGTAATTTATTAAAAATATAATAAATTTTGATGCAAATCCGGCCTATCCATAGTTTCACCCATAGATAACAGATAGCTTTGTAAGCATTATTTTTTCGCGTATTGTTTTTTTTTTTGCCTACTCAAATTCAAATTCATGAAAATTCAAACCTAATTGCCTCCATACTTACTATGGTAAGCTTAGGCCACTTTAACCCATAGACACAGGCCGCTGAGTTTCTTGCCGGATCTTCTCAGTGGGTCGCGTTTCCGATCCGGTGGTAGATTCTGCGAAGCACTGCTCTTGCTAGGGTCAGTGTTAGCAACACTCCGGTTTGAGCCCCGTGACCTACAGACGTTAGGGTGAAGCTGAAATAGCCTCTCAAGTCTATCAGCATAGGTAGGAAAAAAAAATTAGGCCACTTTTGCGCTGACGGCCTCATACATACACGTTTTCGGTCATCACGAGTCAGTACAGAGTGCATGAGCTGCAGCGCGTTGTTGCACAAGAAGCGCGCGCGCAGAGAAAGCGTCGATGACGTCACGACCTCGACACGCTCACCCAGTGGCACTCGGCGGTGTCCGCACCAACCCACTTCAACGGATACTTGTACGATACAGCCGGCTTTCTCTGCTGCAAGCGGACGACGCACCACGCAATCTATTACCGGAGAACACGTAATACCAATAGGCTTACTACGTCTTGAATGTAATCGAAAGACGATAGTTAACTTTCGCCCACTAGTTATACGACAATTTGGAACGAAATTTATTGTGACTTATATTTATTAGCTACTAGCTGACCCGGCAGACTTCGTAGTGCCTCAATCGATAAATAAAAGACCTAAACTTTTGTATAAAATAAACTTAAAACAAACAAAAGGTATCCGTCCGACGGGGGGCACATCAAAGGAAAAACAAAATTGTTATTATTATTTAGTTCCCAGCATTTTCATATTTATCTTTTTTAAACCTTCTCTGGATTTCCATAAATAATTCAAGAACAAAATTAGCCAAATCGGTCCAGCCGTTCTCGAGTTTTAGCGAGACTAACGAACAGTAATTCATACATATAGGTATAGAAGATAGAAAAATAGATTTTTCCTTTTAAATTAAGTGTTTTCTTTAAGCAGTCCTGCCATTTGTGTTAGAAATTGTTTTTGTAATCAATTATGGTATTAAAAGAAACGAGGCGCTATAACTTTATCAAGGAGCTTAGCTGTGTAAATCTATGGAGACCTCCGCTTGTCTCGTTTATCTAGTAATACCACTTTCGCTTTATCAAAACAGGTACTCTTGCTTCATAAAGGCAATCAATACAACTCTTTTATGTATACAATTTTAGATTAATAAACGTTAGAATAAAAACTATGCTTAAGTCGAAGCATTAAGACAGTGTTTTTTTGGAAACATGTGATCTTATTTGAAAATGTTAGCCTCAGGGAAATCTCGGTAGCTCTCGGTGCAAGTCAAATGATCGCACTGAAGTTTTATTCCCGGCACAGAACAAGTCGTAACATCAAAGCTCTCGTCTCAGCGCAACGTACCTACTCGTACCTTGGCAGACTAAACGTTGGATTCGCTTTTACGATGTGACCAACAAATTTTTACGACACATAACGATAATGTTAAAATAAATTTGCAGGATAGAGCAATAGAAGCTTACGGACGGTTCGTTACATCCGAAAGCTTCTGACTACGTTATTTCCATTCGGAGGATGTTCGTCGCGCAGTCGCCAGTCATTCGTGATTGCGATCGTCTGATTTATGCATGTTTTGTAAAGCTCGGGAAATATTCACTGAAATAAATCCGGTGCGGTTCGGTGGTTGCAGCGGAGAACGCTCATATAAAGTAACTTCGATGCGATCATGCGATATTATGTACTCGCGCACAAAGAAAGCTATCGGAGAGGATTGAGGACGTGCCGGCGTCCTGAGATTACTTCTGACTGCATGCAGAGCTTTCACTGCAGTAGCTACTCTCGTAGTATTGCAGTCCGAGTGGCGCGCCACGACCGTTTTATCTGTCAAAATCTTCGCAATTCAAATGCAAAACTACGCAACGTCAGTTCGCAGCTACTAGCATCAAAGAATGTTTGATGATGCGGAAGTGTTTACGAATGGCACGACCCTACGAGCGCGCTCCGCGATACATTCAGCGAGGTGAGCGTCATTTTATTGCGTCACAACTAGACTAATGGCCTCGTTGTATTTTGTTTACATCGGATTAGGTGGTTTCTGAGAATCGGGTTCGATAACCGCGCCCCGAGGTGGGAATAGACCGTTTGTGTTGTTTGCCGTAATTAGAGTCTGTTCTGCGCATCGGACGACTGACGGGGCTCATGCATTATTGAGTTCGCCGTATGGGTGTACCGGGCCGAGGTGATTGCCAGCAAATTGTTATAGTTCCCACGGGATTTAATACCATGACTATGAGTCGTAGATATCACAAGTAATAGAGAAACCTACGGAACTTTTTACGTAATAGTGCCTAAATATTTGAAGACGTTGAAAATTTACATTTGAAAATTCTCTTAGAATATAAATTCTCGGGACATACCTATCAGATGAGGGAGCGTGTGTTTACGGCGATCTGCTCGGATGGCGCGAGATGAAAAAGATTCGAGAAATCCGTGCAGGAAAATCACGTAGCTATTTTATCGAGGACTTGCACTGTCTTTATGGCCGGGAGTTCCTTTATGAAAATATCTGATGACAAGGAATTGCTTTTGAACATTGCATCGGTGTAGTATTTATAACAAATAGGATATTATACCCGTCTGATCGCATGAAATAACGTTAAATTTAGTAGCGCTTTGAATGTGTTGTTTGTTTGTGAGTCCGCACGGTTAGGTACCACCGCCCCGCCTATTTCTGCCGTGAAGCAGTGATGCGTTTCGGTTAGAAGGGTGGGGCAGCCGTTGTAACTATACTGAGACCTTAGAACTGATATCTCAAGGTGTGTGGCGCATTAACGTTGTAGATGTCTATGGGTTCCAGTAACCACTTAACACCAGGTGGGCTGTGAGCTCGTCCATACATCTAGGCAATAAAAAAAAAAAGAAATGCGCGACAGAAATCTTTCGGATACCGCACCTAAAGTAAGTTTTTGTAATGTGGATCTTGTGTTGCGACAACACGATTATGGTTGCCAAAAATGGTATTCTTTGTATTGCTTTAAAACGAACGCACGATTCGAAATGGGCATCGTTCAGAGATGAATCAACGACTTCGATAACTTTTAACAAAGCTCCGTTACGAGATTTCGAAATGTTTAATGCTCATTTATTGAAGACCATATGTTGCGCATCACAATCGCGTTATACAGGGTGTGAAATGATCGGCTCCCCAAAAATTTGGCAGTAGGGTTGTCTGAGTATTATACCGGCTTCTAATTGCCAGATTTGGCGATTATGGCAATTCTCCTAATAGGCCTGATATAAATAAAAGACGGCCTTAGTCTTTGAACCAGCTTGAAATGAGATGCACAGAAATCTTGGCCAACACAGATGGACCTGAAAATATGTATCGTGCGAACATTACTTAGGACAATGTAGGTTTCTCTGAAGCCCGAAAATCTTCCCCCTGGACTAACTTGATAATCGTGGGCTCCGGTAACCATCTCTTTTAGTAGAACCAACAATCCAAAACTAAGATATACATCTTTACGTCACGAGGCCAACGACCTTGTGTCAGTTGATGTTTCTTTGTGTTACATTGCGCGCAAAAACATATCTGACATTCAGTTTTTGTATCCCAGTTCTTTGCTATCGGGCTAAAAATCACTCAAATTGAATCCTACCGTCGTTTTCTAAAGCAGCTTTCTGACATATTTGTTATAAAAAAAAACCATTGAAATTTAATCCGAAAGATATCAAATGTAGATGATGAATGCAATGAGATAGCAGTAAAACCATAACATTGAGCGAGAGCTCGGTTTCAAGCATCAATCCTATAATTCTAGTAAAGAAAATAGTTTAGTTTTCAGACACATAAATCTTGTCGTAACAAAAAGATTTGGACATACATTGCACATCGTACATACTCGTACGTCGAGTTGTCATGGAAAAATACCTATATTATTATGTGTTATGGTGATTTTCCCTGATCTATATAAGCAGAGTATCTCACGGCCCATTTGATGTGAACTGTATTATAACGCAAATGCTTTCAATCATTTTGAGACGAAAGCTTGAAGTCTGGTCGAGCTGACGACAATCACAATTGTGATTTCTATGGGCTCCGGTATCCACAGAAAACTAGGTAGATCCTGCGTTCGATAATGCATATTATTATACTAAAATAAAAAACCTTATTTCCCTATTGAAATTTCTCTTAATCCTTACCTTGATTTTAGGTGCAAATGAAGGTATATTATATGTCCGTAACACTTGGCTGCCTAATTCCGCATAACAAGCTGAACTTATAAGTGAATTAATCTTTTATTTTTTATTTTATTTAGGTTTTCTTGGTCAAGGCCAAAGTAATAAAAATTGTTGTATATGTCATAGGTCCTTGATATGTGTGCAAACCTCAACTTAATTGGGGGTATAAGTTAGTATATTATATTAGATGATTCACTTTCATAAATGGATCAAGCTAAGAAAAGTGTGCTAAAAAGAGACATTTTGCGAAAGTAAAACCATTATGCACTAATTTTGAATTTAAAAAATAAGAATAATGATAATTTTCTAAATAAATTTTACATTACATTAAATGACAATAAATTAAATGTTTATTAAAGCTTATACTAGCTATGAGAATGACTTTTATCTTCCACACTATAGATAATTTTATTTTCTCGTGTTTCTAGATGTCTTAATGCGATAAATATTTCATAACATTTTATGGATCAGCGTGTGAAAGAAACGACTTTTTACTATGTGTAAAAATGTGAATTTAGTACTGTCATAAGTACACGGAATTTATTCACACTTTATAATTAAAACTCATATGGTTCACGTGTATATGACAACATATAACTGAGCCTGACTTGTTTTTTTTTTTATTACCATATAGTCAGTCGTACGGCCCACCTGATGGTGAGTGGTTACCGTCGCTCATGGACGTCAGCAATGCCAGGGGCAGAGCCAAGCCGGTGCTTACCGCTTAATACTCTCAACAAGCCTCGTTTGAAGAAGGACATGTCATAGCGCTCGGGAAACACTGTGGAGGGGAGCTCATTCCAAAGCCGGATGGTACGTGGCAAAAATATCTCTGGAAACGCACTGTGGATGAACGTAGTGGTTCCAGGTAGTATAGATGAACTCTATACGCCCTTGACTGTTGCGTTGTCGCGGACACGTCATTACGAATCCTACCGATCCATTAACGGTGCCTTTAGGTACCTCAAGCACTGGTCATCGTCCTCGCCGAACCCGTTGCTTGCAACGAAGGGCTCGACGAGTAAATTAACCCATAGACACAGTCCACTGAGTTTCTCGCCAGATCTTCTCAGTGGATCGCGTTTCCGATCGGGTGGTAGATTGTGCGAAGCACTGCTCTTGCTAGGGCCAGTGTTAGCAACATTCCCGGTTTGAGCCCCGTGAGCTCACCTACACGTCAAGCAGAAGCTGAAATAGCCTCTCAAGGCTATCAGCATGATGATTCGAATTATATTTAGAAAATTCACACGTAGACGATGCAGTTTGAGCTACCGAATAGCTTTAATAAATTATAACTGAAAACAAAACAATGTTACGATCAAATGAGTCACAGGTCGACAATAATTAATCCGGTCTTATCTGGAGTCCTTTGTGCATCTTTTTATGGTCGCTATAAATTACCGCCCACCGCACCTTTGGTATTATCGTATAGGAAATTTAATTAGGAATATTAATACGATATAATAATGCGACGGCGCCGTCCCACGGATCGGCGATTGTGTAGTAATATTGTAATGTGTTCGTTTCTTAATTAAATTTCAATTATTTAGAGACCTTTTTTAAAATCAAATTGTGTTAGATACTTTAGTCGAGATAGAGAACGCTTATTTTTAACCGACTTCAAAAAAGGAGGAAGCTCTCATTTCGACTGTATGTGTTTTTTTTATGTTTGTTACCTCATAACTTTTGACTGGGTGAATCGATTTTGATGATTCTTTTTTTATTAGAAAGCTGACGCTTCCCGTCTGGTCCCATTTCCATTTAGTCCAGTTCTGATAATGGTATCCATGAGAAAACCATATAAGTCTTAAATTTGCATTAAGTACGTGCGCAATAAATGATGAATAACTCAATATCACGCCAACCGATTTCAATGATTATTGTTTTTAGTTAATATTATTTTGTTTAGGAATATCTTTTCTTTTTCTATTTGAAGTCGGTTTATGTTAAAGCAAGTCTATTTACAAATACATTTCATTTTTGTCGCCATTACTAAGATTATTGATTAACAAATATTTTTTTAGATATTATCTTTTAAAGTTTAGTTTAATTGTTGATTAAACAGTCGTTTTAAACTTTTTTTAATAGATTTTACAAAAGCTGTTTTCTTTTTTAAAAATTACGTTAAAATTAATTGTGATGTAACAAAATTGTGACTTTCCGAATTGCAATTTAATTTAGTATTTATTTTAAAAGTGACATATGCTTAAGACAATACGGTTCGTAGCAATTAGTAAGTGTTATCACTAACCACATTTAAGTAAGAAAACATCTTTAAAAATCTAAAAAAACTAATTTTTTTATTTAAACCGAATCTAGTATGATACTATTGGAGAACAAATAATGTAAATACTAAAAACACAAAATTGAATATCTCCTGCAGTGTATTTCAAGACTTGAAATGTAAAAGTATCTAAAACATAATAAGAGCTAGACTAGTGAATAATTCAGAGAGCAAGGCTTGTGTTAAGACTTCAAGATAGCGCCATCTAGATTCAAAGTAACGAATATCCTCCAGATACGCTAGACAATTTGGTCACGTATCTGGAGAAAATAAATACTATTGCTAGTCGGAGTTCTTTAGAGACTTTCATTTAAATATACATCGTACAAAGGCCTAAAAGCTAAAAATAGTGATGTAAAGGATACTTCAAGGTTCAATTGGTACATAAAATGATATTTCTAAAACAAGTAATAGTCATGTTTTGTGTACAGTTTTTTTTGTATTGCCCTTGTAGGGAGACAAGCATACGGCCCACCTGATGGTGAGTGGTTACCGTCGCCCATGGACTTCAGCAATGCCAGGGTTGCAGAGCCAAGCCGCTGCCTACCGTTATTTTAATTCTCAAGCTGTATTTCATTTTAATATAGTGTTTTTACCCCATTTGTAGAGTAATAAATTGCTTATTGTTTCCATTCGCGGAATAGCTAATAGCATTACACTTACTTTTAGTTAAAAGCTACCATTTTTTTTGCGTGAGAATACAGATTACGAATTCGCGGCTGTGTGTATGTATGTATGGAAAAATTTCCGTGTTCTTTTGTTGATTGAATGACGTGTCATAAATATGTTTTTATCGCGACCACGAGTACGAGATAGTTATTGATGTTAAATTCATCAACAATCCCGGGAATTCCCAAATAGACTTCGAATCCCGCATAGATTACTAACTGGATGTAGCAATAGACATTTTATTGTTAGTAAAATTTATGTATTTGTGCTTTTGAAACAACAATCTTCGGAAGAAAGCTCCTGTTGTGTTTTTTTTAAATTTGTTATTTTAAGAGAAACGTTTACGAACGAAACAAACAAAAATGCAATTTGAGCAAAAAATATGAAGCCAATTCTTTCGTTTCGATCTTAAAAATAAAGGCGTTTCCACATTCCGTGGCTCTAAGTTTAGGATTATTGATACATCTACGAATGAGACTAAATAGGCCTCGCATACGAATTACTATTAATATAGTACCTATTATAGAATTTTTTACTGGTGGTAGGACCTCTTGTGAGTCCGCGCGGGTGGGTACCACCGCCCTGCCTATTTCTGCCGTGAAGCAGTAATGCGTTTCGGTTTGAAGGGTGGGGCAGTCGTTGTAACTATACTGAGATCTCAGAACCTATATCTCAAGGTAGGTGGCGCATTTACGTTGTAGATGTCTATGGGCTACAGTAACCACTCAACACCAGGTGGGCTGTGAGCTCGTCCACCCATCTAAGTAATAAAAAATAAAGAATAACAGTCAGGGTAGTTAGACAAATGAGGCGATGATTGTTAGTTTGTAATTCTGTTATAAATTCGAAATGTGGTATAGGGTGTTCATTACAAAGGACAAGCGCAATGTACTGTTTGTGCATCCTTGAGACCGCCACAGGTCATTCACCGGAGGCCTTCGTGTTTTTCACATGTAATCAACGTGTATGCACAGGTGTCTAAAGACATATAACATGACGTTCCTTTGAAAACATTATAAAGACATTTTTCTCAATGACACGTCCATTGTGATGGATTTGTATTCGTTTAAAATTAATTATATTTTCGGTTTAGATTGTTTGATAAGTTTTTTTTTTTTAATTGTATTTAATAAACTAATGATTGAGGTACGTCTCATTTGATTTTTAGTGGTCAGTGATCACAGACTAAATGTCACCCACCTACCTTGATACTTGATTTTGTTTCTTGATTGAGTTTAGCAAATCAAATACGTCTATTGATAACCAACAAAATTCAAAATTAGAACTCTATTCGTTGTCTCTCTCTCTCTTCTCTCTCTTTAAAATCGAATGGAAAATCGCGAAGACTTCCATTTTCAAAAGCCTCGTCTTTCTCTATGATTTATTACAATGCTTCGACAGGCCGACGATTATCGCATTAGCATCGGCAGTTTACGGTGCGAAGTGAAATTCTCGGGGACGGCGGTAAGTTGTTGTGTCTGCTCGTCTGGTATCGATCGAGCGCCCTCGTTTCGGTCGAGCCGATTGCGCCCACTGCAGATGTACTCCTCGTCTGGGCAGCCTTGCACGAGAATTATAATTGTAAAAGTTCCAGCTCTATTATTACATAATATAAATTACTAGCTGTACTTAGTCCGCTTCGCTGGGCATTTAAAATCTATATATTAATACGTGAAGCAAAAACTTTGTATCCCTCTTAACGGAACCCACTCTAACCGGCGCCATCTAGGCGGGCTTCGGACAGTCTGCCGACCGAGAGGGCTGGTGGTCGTGGCGCCGACGACCGCCAGTCCGGCGTCCCGAGGGGGAGGGTGATGGGAGAGATGTGCTCCGCACTAAACACTTCACTTTCCCCCCTTTGCCTTTTCATGAGTTCTGTCTCATGCGAGGTTTGGACGTTGGTTGTTGAGCGACAGGAGGTTTTAGTCAGTTCGACTCTGACATACCCCGCCCAGTATCCCCAGAAAAGGGCGGAAGTCCGGCGATTTCCTCCTGACCAAAAAAAAAAAAAAAAATCCCTCTTAACGAAAATTGCGCGGACGGAGGAATATGAAATTTTCCACACTTATAGAGAATATAGAGAAGAAGTGCACAACGCTAATATTTTTTTTAAAATAATGCATAAAAGATTCATTAAATCAATAAAGAAAACATTACACACACTACATACCATGTATTTGACGCACACACACTTGCATACTATTTATTGTCAACTTCTATTCTTGACGTCTGTTGTCAAATTGAGAATAGATTAAATATTGTTTGTCTTTGTTAATATTTTTTATAGTGTAGTCTTGGCGAAATTTGTGATTATAGAAGTATAAAATATAATCATAATAGTGTACAAACTTACAATTCCAATTAACTGCGGGACCACTAGTTAACATTATTATTTATTGTCGTTATTATTAGGGAGTCCAACACTCATATAAATATTAGCCTATCCATTAAGTACATGTATTTTCTACATGGATACCAAGTTTCAAGTCAATCAATCGGATGCATGGTTCAGTAGTTATAATGGAACATCCGTAAACACCACTGTAGGTTTATAAATTACTAAATCTAAATACAAATAAATTTAGTCAGTTTTTCCATGCGCGAATCTGTGGTTTTAAGAGTAGCACAAACAAATATATGTTAGACTAACTACTTTAGAGATAAATATTATTAGCAGATAAAATTTTACACAGAATATTTACATGTTTAGAATAATACATAATAAATGAATCAGACAAAGAGCAAATAAACCTGTTCATTACACAATGTTTGCCCGATATGGGAATCGAATCCTCGGCGCAACGGTCAAGAGCACTTACCACCGAGTCAGCCAAGCCGATTTGAACATATGAACTTTATTTAGTAACTAACCTGGTTTAATGAATTACACTTTGTATTTTCCTGTGCTGCAAACAGTATATATTTATTTACCTTAGTGACATAGTATACAGCTCCGAAGCCCTATTCCTTCCCTTGAAGCCTATTACTATTTAAAAGCTCCACATTAACGTGAGCTGCTACTGTCAAGTTAACTCTATAATTACAAGCAGTGAAGACGTTGTACATCTTTTATAAATTAGTTCAAATGGATAATACGATGGTTCGTTGCGTCAATGCAACATAATTAGATGATTTAAATTAACGATATATAAGCCAAGAATAAAAAAGCAGAGATTATGTTTATAACAAATAATAATGAAAAAATCAACACTTTTTTTCTTAAAAAAAACTGTTTTAACGTACAATAAATTTTAGACAAATAAGAATATGGTGTTAATTATGATTTGAATGAAATTTCAGTTTTCGCTGATTATTTGAAGAAAGGGATGAAAGGAAGGAAAATGAAGGATTACAAAAAAAATAGCAAAGATAACAGTTAAGCCTTTAAATAACTGAAATCTTCTTATTAAGATTTTCAATTAAAAAATGCGTAGTAAATTGGTGTGTAAGGTAATTAAATAGGAGTCCACATATATCAAGCCGTGGAAGCCATCCCCATCCATTTTGCTGAAAACGTCGAATAGAATCAAATATAAATAATATAAGCGAGATTAAAGCATAAATGTTTTAATTGTGACCCATCCAATCCTCAATCTAGGGTCTCTTACATTTTGAAAATTTTCAATACGTATATGAATATGTGGTATATATGTTATGTACTTTATTCTGTATCTCAACAACGGCAATTTGTTTCCTTAGCGAGCTTGTTTACACTTCCGTGGATATCGATCCGGTGTCGGGCTTGAAAATGACTTGCAATATAATTTAGTGTGTTATTGTTGTCGCTTTTTGGATTAAGATAGTATTGCTGTCGCGGAATGTAACTACAAATTACGAACCCACCATCGAAATAAAGATTGCAGCAAAAACATATTTTGTTTAAAAATATCGACCGTTACGACAGTCCCGGCCTTTGAGTCAAAGGAACTTTCTTCACTTGTCTTGATTTTTCTCGACGCGTATCTATATCTATATCTATACTAATATTATAAAGAGGAAAGATTTGTTTGTTTGTTTGTTTCGAATAGGCTCCGAAACTACTGGACCGATTTGAAAAATTCTTTTTCCATTAGAAGCCGACATTGTCCCTGATGAACATAGGCTACTTTTTTTTAATTTATTTTTATTTTATTTTTTTGGTTTCATGTGTGTTTTAATGTTTCCGAAGCGAAGCGAGGGCGGGTCGCTAGTGCATCTATACAATTAATAATTAAAATTTTAATCTCATATTTTTTTACTGACTGCGTTAATTCGATTTATTTTATAATTTTGTGTCATCATTGTAGTTATTTCAATATAGGCGATTCGTAATTAACTTTGAATGTCACAAACAGACTATAAGAGATTGAATACATTTCAATTATAATCAAGGGATTTTCGAAAGATGTTTAATATAAAATTTTAAAATTAAATTTATTTCAATTTCCTCTGAATTCTACTTTAAGCAAGTCTGCAACTGTACTTTGTTTATCCTTTACTATGTATAACTAGTCTCCATCTGTTTAATAACAATATTTACTTTCACAAATTGCATCTCTCAGTTGCGCAAAACAGAAGCCATTTTCATAATTGAATTCGTTTTGTTTTGTCCATGCATTAAATTGGGTTGTATGTTTGTCATGGGGAGCGTGAGAAAGTCCAAACGTGTCTACTAACCAGCATAAGTTCGTACAACAATTGCTGGCGCATTAATGCACTCAAAGTCCTTAAGCTATTGGTCGTCGGCCGGCCAAGAATCTCGTGGTTCGATTGATGCACTTGTGTTTTAAATAGCATATGTTTTGTTTTGGCACGAGACGGGCAAGGCCGAATGTTGTCAAGTGGCTGTTGATGCTTAATGGTATTTTAATACGGGCATTCTAAGCCGATTTTAGATAAGTAGTAATAAATAGAAGCGGCAGTGAATGGCTCGTCTTAGCCCACTGAGTTTCTCGCCGGATCTTCTCAGTGGGTCGCGTTTCCGATCCGGTGGTAGATTCTGCGAAGCACGGCTCTTGCTGGGGTTCGCGTTAGCAAGATCGTCAGGTTTGAGCCCCGTGAGTTCACTTACTAGTTAAGGTTACGCTGAAATAGCCTCTCAAGGCTATCAAATTAGGTAGGAAAAAAAATTGGTTCGTCATCATTACCACGAATGCACGAGGATGGCGGCGGTTAGACAGGAGTGGCGCTGTGTTGTGAGGCTTGCCATCAACGCCTGAATTGGCAACCACGACCACTCTGTCAAGAGCGATACCTACTAGGTAGGAAGGAATACGTAGGATGGCACTCAACCGTCTGGGCACCAATATGTAAAATAGAGGTCGGGGTCAACAAAAATATTGAAAGCAGGCTATTGTACCAATAACGGAACTAGTTTAGCAGCTAGAGGTATCCAGAGTTGCATATTCGGATCTACCCCTGATATGCGGCCGAAACAAACCACATATTAGTTATTTTAAGTGAGTGAGCGCATCCACCCATCTAAGCATAAAAAAAAAAACAAATTTATCCACTCTCAGCATGGCACTAATATTAATTAACAATCGAGACAATTTATGTGCGACACATCCTTTCAAACATTTTATATTTATTTATTAGATTCACATAATACTTAACTAAAATTAATATACTTTGTTATATTTATTAACGTGTAAACGATTTCACGTAATCCTATCCGCTAAAAGCAGAATTATGCTAATCGTTTATTTTAGCTTTATTAAAAATCGTAAATTATGTTATTTTTCCAGAACGAAAAAACGTTTAAGTATTTATTTATTTGTGAGCTGATAAAATTTTAATGTTAATTTCTGATAAAATATAAAATTTGAGCATAAAATTTACCAGTCATTTTACGTTATTTATGGGCTTGCAATCCCTATAAGTTGTGAATAAAAGTATTGTAATATATTTAACAAAATCTTTACATTGTATTCGTCCGCGTCAGTATGCAATCGTTTTGTTGTGTTTCTGGTTCGACACTGTTATTATACTGTGGCATTTTACGATCGAAATGCCTCTGAAGGGATGGATTAGGACGACACGTCCACAACAGGGCTTAGTAAATTCAGGTTTTTAGAATTTATCGATTTTCGCAAAGGATTTTTTATTGTTATACATGGGCAGATAGGTTCATCTGGTGTTATGTGGTCATTAAAGAGCACATAGCAGCTAGAAATGTGTTAGATGTCTCAATCGGGATGTACAGAGGCTATCTCAGCCTTGGAACTGGAATGGACGATTGCTTTGTCCCAGAGATAGGTAAGATGGAGATGATGCACACGCGTAGGAGCTCACATTACGTTCTACCATCACTAAGCACGTCCTTGTTTGAGATTTAAATTAATTTGTTTCTTTTTTCTCAATTTTCAGTACAAAAAGTTACTTAACATTAAAATATGCGTTCTGGCTGTGTTAATAATTACAGAGAGAGAGAGAGAGAGAGAGAATTCTTTATTGTACACCAACAAAAGAAACAATGCGAAACATTAAATACAAAAAGAAAGTACAATTGTCGGTCTTATTGCTAAGAGCGGTCTCTTCCACACAACCATCAGGTGGAAAAGAATCGTTTGGAAACTAATTACACCTTCAATTCAATTCAATTACTTCTTCATAATCTTCAAAAAACGATTAACATGTGATTCTCATTTTAAGGTCAACCAATTGATTGGACGAGTACTTTTTTTGTTATTACCATTGCAGGCAGACGAGCATACACCGCGCCTGATGGTAAGCGGTCACAGTCGCTTATGGGCATCAGCAATGACAGGGGCACAGCCAAGCTACTACCTAATGTGACGTACAATGAACACATAAAAGTTAGCGACCTCTAAAAATGTAGACTTTCGAATAGATATCGGATTTTCTTTGTCATGCGTACAATAAGTACTGAGTGCAAGTCCTTGACGCACGTCGGGCAAGAGCGAGACGTCTTCAGACTATTTACGTTGCCGAGGCTGGGCGAGGTGACCTACCCGTGACCTTTGACCCGTGAGCCTGTGACCCAGATACCGCCAATCGATACGCACAGCCCGTATCTGTTGCCTTTGATAAGGACGGTGTACAACGCTACTTTTATTAGGCCTAGTCTGCCGGTGGGCCGATCAAAGCGGCAATGTATGATTTATTTAATTGCTATTTATTATGCAGTTACTGTTTTTTCTTATCTATATATATTAATACGTGAAGCAAAAACTTTGTATCCCTTTTTACGAAAATTGCGCAGACGGAGGAGTATGAAATTTCCCACACTTATAGAGAATGTAGAGAAGAAGTGCACAATACTAATTTTTTTTTTAAATAATGTAATAAAGATACATTAAATCAATAAAGAAAACATTACACACATTACCATGTATTTGACACACACATATATACTCTTTGTTTATTGTCATACTTTTGTTATTGCTTAAAGTCTGTAGTCAAATTGAGAATAGGTTAGTATTGTTTATCTTTAATATTACGAGTATTTGTCTATAGTGTATTCTTGGTGAAATCTGTAACAATAGGACCATAATAATGTTGAAACTTATAATTTCAATTAATTATAGTCGAATTTCGACTACTGCGGGGACCACTAGTTACACTTAAAAGGCGTTTAATTATATTATTGTAACGTTTGTTTGTTAACACAAATATGAGCCGTGATAGAAGACGGTGCAGTTAAGTTAAAAGGGGACTTAAAAATTGTTGCGCGTATTTCATTAGATCTATTTTTATCAGAATAACGTTATGAAGATAGAAATGCTGAATTGCTGACGGCCCACTTAATGTTGTGTGAATACTTGGAGCCTATCAATACCGATAGCTGATTCTTCAATTCCATTTTTAGAACATAATATGAAGTGCAGAATTGAAATATGTGGACCGTTTTGAGAAATGGTTTTACTTAACTATTTCTAGAAAACATTAATGGAAAAGCAATGTGGGAGTATTACTGCGAAAATATCGTACATGATATAATAATATACAAATTATGATTAAAGGTATTGCGATACACGTAAAAATTTATATATTAATACGAGAAACAAAAACTTTGTACCCATTTTTACGAAAATTGCGCGTACGGAGGAGCATGAAATTTCCCACATTTATAGAGAATATAGAGAAGGAGTTCAGAATGTTAATATTTTTTTAAAATAAGCATAAAAAAGACATTAAATCAATTAAAAAAAAACATGTATTTGAAACACACCCAGATGCATACTATTTGTTTATTGTCAAACTTTTCTTATTGCTTATAGTCTGTGGCCAAATTGAGAATAGATTAAATATTGTTTATCTTTATTAATATTTGTTTAAAGTGTAATCTTGGCGAAATCTGTGATTATACTCGTAGAAGTAATAGTCTTTGGACAATACGGTCGAATTTCGACTACAGGGGGACCACTATTATAATAAATAAGTCAATAGATACATATTTAGGTCCCATGCTATAAAAAGGGATTGGTCACTTGCTACGAAAGTAAAAATAAAAACAAGAAAATTACAATAAGATTCAGACTAACTGCTATCCTAGATATCGTTAAGTGAGAACTCAATTAATAACAGGTTGATTTATAGAGGGAGAGACACAGAAAACCATGTAATTAGCTATCGGAGGTATTTCTTAGCTCCGATACATCAGTTTTTGTTTTTCAAGAGACTGAGTAACTTTACCGAACATGACTGAACGTTAGCACGTTACGTGTGACGTCATTTGTGGACAATTTAAGCGGTGAATTAACCACATAATGGGTTGTGATAAGTGTTAAAAGTGTTAGAATCAAAAAAGGTTAGGTGGATCACCGAGTTTTGAAAGCCTCGTATGTGGTTCGGCCCCTGCCCGGAAAAAAAAAACTGGAATGCCTGACTGCTTCGCGATAAAAATAGGCAGGATAATGGTACCTTTGCCAATGGTAAATTTCCAATTTGATTTTTTTTAATTACCAAGCTGACCCGGCTGACTTGGTAGTGCCAATCGATAAATAAAAGACC
Source organism: Bombyx mori (assembly GCF_030269925.1). Classification (NCBI taxonomy): domain Eukaryota; kingdom Metazoa; phylum Arthropoda; class Insecta; order Lepidoptera; family Bombycidae; genus Bombyx; species Bombyx mori. Next base: position 6,205,543 of record NC_085116.1, on the reverse strand, counting down.
TAAAATTTCGTAAAATAAACTTAAAACAAACAAAAGGAATCCATCTGACGGAGGACACATTAAAGGAAAAAACAAAAATGTAATTTTTGTTTAATTCCGAGCATTTTCATATTTATCTACCTTTTAAACCTCTGGACTTCCACAAATAATTCAAGACCAAAATTAACCAAAGCGGTCCAGCGGCTCTCGAGTTTTAGCGAGACTAACGAACAGCAATTCATTTTTATATATATAGATAATGTTATTCCTTCACCTTTGAGGTCTTTCTATTTTAATAATGTCCTATAGTTAAGTTTTAACCTTAATAAAAATAAAAAAACAAATCACTGATATTTTCCAAATTTGGTTATTGAATGATCGTTTTAATCCGATAACGAAAAATTTTTAGAATACTGTGTGTGTTATTGTTGTGCTTTTTTCAACTGACTATATGCAATTTCGAAAAGGGCACATGTCGCATATTTTGTCAAATACGTTTTTTCATATATATGTAGTTTTGAGGCTTACCTACACCCATTTTATAATAATTCCAGTAATTTTCAATCGCTAATTAACACTAAAATATATCTCAAAAGTTAATATTTTAAATTTTATACTGCTTTAGAAAATAATCAGTTCTTTTTTTCATTTCCTGAACATTTTACATTTTCAGAGAGATGTACCCTTTTCGAAATTTCATATTCAACTAAATTCAACACGACTGGTTCGCTGCTATTATTAAGGTCATACCAAGAGTTTTCTGGGTTTCATTAAAAAGTTCGTCGTCGTTTAAAACAAGTTTTTTTTTTAATATAGGTACTCCGAAAACTGGTGGACGTTCAACATACGTGACACGTCGGTAAAAGCGGACGGATGTTTCACTAAAAAGTTCCGTTATTTCGGAAGAAATCTCCCGGTTTGCGAGCGCGTCATCTTTAGTGCTTAATAATTCACATATGAGTCGACTATTATCAAAGCCAGCAATCTGACTTTTGGATAATTATTGGTAAATCAGAAAAACGAATTATTAACTTTGTATTCCATTGGCAGTCACAAAACTCTTCGGAACGACATCTTAGATAAATAACAGGTTAACTATTAACCTTTATTTAATGCAGGTTTTGAACCGTATTCTTTGAAGGAGACGATTATATTCAAATCAATCTGTATTGACATATCAATAACATTTTTTTGTCCAAATGCACAGATTGCCACCTTTGATAATAGACGACTCATATAACGTGTTTTGTCATTTGAGTATATGGGTCAGTGGCGGGTTTCGCTGGCTCGACGTAATCCAGTACGGTTGTGAAATAGCAATGCTGCAATATTAGAGTGAGCACTTATTCGAAATCACTATTCACAAATGACAATTCAGAGTTTATGTTTACAATTTAAATTGAATTTATTCTAGTTCAATTCTAGTACGCCTTCATTGGCTTGGCATGTATCTATGTAGGTTAAATATAAGTATTTTATTTATTTATTTATGTTATTTTCATCGACTTCAAGTTACGTCGATTAGTTTAAAATTTTGATACGTATCAAGAATTGATAATAATAATATAATTTTAAATGTAACTTGGCTCTAATATCCTGACCAGTATCAATAGGATAAAAAAACCTTTAAATTAATTGTTAGTTCGGTTTGCTATTTTAGTATGTTTTTTTATTTTTTTTTAATTACATGTACTATTATTTCAAGCCTGCTAAATTTATGACTAATGTACAAAAAGTGGGAGTTTATGCTAAATAAACTAAAGAAGGCCATAAAGTAAAGAGGTTTGTTTGTATTAATATTTTAATGATCAAATTAATGTAGACAACGTTGCACCTGTGGTCTAATCAGAAGGACGACTGGTTTATTCGCATTGACTGATTAGACCATGTCGAGGTTGCAATGCCGGTAGATACGAATTATTCGAAATCAATATTTGTGTTTACCTAACATGTGTTCACTAATGGTCTCTGCAACTAAGGAATAATATCGTATATATAATGAAATACACAGATTTAATTTATTTTTTAGTAGATTTAACACGTTTAGTTTTTAGTGCTTGTGTATTATTATTTTTTTTGGGTCAGGAGGAAATCGCCGGACTTCCGTCCTCCGCTGGGGATGGAGGGCGGGGCATGTCAGAGTCGAACTGACTAAAACCTCCTGTCGCTCAACAACCAACGTCCAAACCTCGCATGAGACAGAACTCATGAAGAGGCAGAGGGGGAAAGTGAAGCGTTTAGTGCGGAGCACATCTCTCCCATCACCCTCCCCCTAGTGCTTGTATATAGCCACTTTATAGTTCGCGAGCTTGTCTATATATCTATGTTAGTAAATACAACATTAAAACAAATGTAGTAAATACAACATTAATACAAATGTAGTAAATAATCTCACTCGAGGAGAATTGTATTTTAAAATATAACATACGTTATATTCACAATAAAATATATATTATTTTTTATTAATGTGTTTTATATAGATAAAAGTGTGCACTCAATGCATATTTATTTGTTCATTCAAAACATCAATACTTTGATTTTAGTAAGAGAGAGAGAGAGAGAATACACTTTATTGCACACCAACACAATTTACATTCAAAAAACAGTCAAAAAGCAGATACACTTGTACAATACGCGGTCTTATCGTTAAAAGCGATCTCTTCCAGACAACCATTCAATTTACAGAAATTCTGGAAAATATAAAAATATAGCAGGTATGTTGCGGTGTACCATAGACAATACATTATTATAGAAAAGATATACATACAATAAACAGATATATTCCGTTTACATATAATATATACCAATATACACACTTACATACAATACATATTAATATACATATAATTTTTATGTTAATTTTTTTAATAGCAGTGCAAAATGCGTTTTCGGTTGAAATATACTTATGGGAGACTCAGAATTAAGAATTTGGAAACTTAATTTTATAAGGTATATCGCCGGTCTTAAGAAGTAAGTCTCTCGAAAGCTCGCCGTATCGAGGTCGAGCTTCGCAGACCCTTGCTCAATACCGCGGGTTCAAAAAACGTAAGAACTTCCCGAATGAGTCATCGGCTATACTAAGAAGTCGTTAGTCCGGTTCGCGCCGTTTTCCTCAAGATAATGGTTCTCTTATTATTGAAAGATCAAAAGTAACACTTCGCATAGTAATACTATGCGAAGATTAGTATAAACTTTTTTAACGCGCTTATAAATAATGTTATAGTAAATAATAGTTTAAAAAAACAAAAAAAATATGCTTTTATAGAAACTCCAACTAAAATATATAATAAATTTGAATTTAAAATAGTGTAAAAAAAATGATTTTATTGTAAAAAACGCGTAGGGTGCTTTTCAGGATATTATCAAAATAGCCCTTCTACTCATATCTGTTCATAAAATATTTATAACTACTGATACCATGCACTGACACCATGCAGGGATTAATTGCACGTATGGATGTATATAATAAACAATAAAAGACTTAATTGCGTTTTCTGTGATATAATAAGAAAACAACATTTAAAGCTCTTAATCTCTATTAAAATTAATATAAAACAATTAAACACTATTATTATATTAAACCAAACTGAACTCTCTTTCCACTGAATGACAGACAGGTGAGTGATTCCGTCTAAGAAAAGACTTTTTTTTAAACGAAATAATTTTAAAGGTTTTGAATTATAAAGGATTTTCGTTACATGTATGTATGTGTACCTCTGAGCACGAATCTACGCGTGACATCAGTTGGAAAATCCAATAAGAGGTTGAGGTTGCTGTGACCGGGTCACGCACCCCTCCCCTCGCACAACTGCACTTGAACTGGTTCGCGTACTCTCGTTTTCTCTCGCCCGGGACTGAGCCTGACCTACCCGAAGACGGAACAGCGAAATGTGCTCCCGGAACAGCTGGGAAACGGCTCCCGGAACAAGCGAGTGACAGCCATGGGAAATTTAAAGCGGAGAGAGCGAGTTTGTGAAAAACTATACTGAGACCTTAGAACTTATCTCAAGGTGGGTGGCGCATTTACGTTGTAGATGTCTATGGGCTCCAGTAACCACTTAACACCAGGTGGGCTGTGAGCTCGACTACCCATTTAAGCAATAAATAAAAAATAAAAAACGGTGTGCTTCACAGACTACAATAGTTGAGTAAAAGATATATGGTTAGAAGAGTAATGACAAAATACACAATTAAGCTATGTAATGGCATCAATCACATTTTTATTTTATTTTTATTGCTTAAATGTGTGGACTAGCTCACAGTCCACCTGGCGTTAAGTAGTTACTGGAGCCCAAAGACATCTACAACGTAAATGCGCCACCCAACTAGAGATATAAGTTACAAGGTCTCAGTATAGTTACAACGGCCGCCACACCCTTCAAGCCGAAACACGTTATTGTTTCACGGCAGAAATAGGCAGGGTGGTGGTACCTACTCGTGCGGACTTACAAGAGGCCCTACCAAATTGTTAATGAATTAAATATTCACTATGACGGTTGACGGTTTTGACCGGGACGCCTGTGCCGGAACTTTTAACAAAAATTAAATTACTAACGATGCCCACGTAAAATAAAATAGAAAAAAAACTGTGCGTCAAAATGTACAACTCAGTAAACAAAAACAGGATAATATACATCAAATTGAAACATATTATTATGTACACAGGTCTCGCTTCTTTTGTTTTTGGGCAAACAAAACACTCGGATTGTATTTCAGGAGACAATGACCGTGTTACGTGACATCATTCATAAAGCCGACGCCGATGGTGTTTCAGCCCAACCTTAGTGTAACCATGTCACCTTTGACGAAAGGTCGACCCACGAATATTTATTACCCGATGCTATCGTGTAAAGAGATTAATAATCTTCAATCGGGATTCACATTTGAGACAGATTACAGGCTGGAAAAGGAAGTGTAGGAGCATTTGATCTTCTGGGATATAAAATCTTCTCGGTGGCACGTGGGCCGAAACAGTAAACAGATTAAGTAAACAAGACCCGAAAGAAATCGGTTGAGAAGTGGTTTGTAATGTTAAACAAATAAATAATTCGGTGTAAACCACACACGGTCATCTAGAGCCAGATTTCATGTACTATAAATCTATACTAATATTATAAAGTTGAAGAGTTTGTTTGTTTGAACGCGCTAATCTCAGGAACTACTGGTCCGATTTGAAAAATTCTTTCAGTTTCAAATAGATCATTTATTGAGGAAGGCTATAAGGCTATATAACATCATGCTAAGACCAATAGGACCAAACGGAGCACCAATAAAGAATGTTTCAAAATTTTTCCCTTTTGAGAGCTTACGCTATATGAAGATACACGCCAAAGTAACTATTCCACGCGGACGAAGTCGCGGGTTAAAGCTAGTATTTTATACAATTAAATATCTATATACATATTACAGACACACCCGAATGATAAAAGAAATTCAGCTGGAAATCGGGATCAAACTTCTTATTTTTTGAAGGTACACTGGCGTTACGATTGTCACTTGTTTTAGAACTAAATACAAGATTTGCGATGAACGATTTATAGGATTATTATCATCCTCACTTTTCCACATACCGGACTTACAATTTCTTGAACACGTATGACGAAGCGATATTTCTTCTTGCCGATTACTCGTGCGAGTATGGGATTGAATACTCCAATATCTTTTCAGGTTAATTGAGGCAAAAATCTCCAAGAAATCTATTGTCAAAAAAATATTACTTCATTTTGGAATATTCGAATAATACCATATTTTTTTAGTAAAATTATGTAATATAGTAATCTTACGACACAAGCGGTCACTGTAGCGATACGATCTGTTGTCAAGCACTAGGGAAACATTATTTAAGTTGATGTGAGAATTAAATTTTAAGTAGCAACAATATTAATATATCGTATAATTAGGCCATTACGGCTTAACTACGACCGCAAAAGCTTTGTTTATATTATTCGGTAATTTTTTAATTTTTTTTTAATTTGTAGTTTATTTTTTCTGTTGAGTGGATTACAGAGCTAATAGACATCACAACGTGAATGCCGCCCAGAATCCTTTACCAGGTATCCTTTATCATACATGAGGTTTATATGTCTAAGGCGTGCGCGGTGTATGTTAGTCTTGCTGGTTCGCAGATGTTGTGAGCGAACTGCGGGCCCCATTATGTTTTTAGGGCCTCCTACACACCAAACGACTTCCTATGCATACTCTCACCCGATGTCCGGTCTCCGCGGTACAGAAGGCTGTCAGAACCAGCCTGCCGGGTGGGAACACAATATGCCACCGACCGGATTGTTCTTCCACAGTACGTCCAGCAACGTCGGCGATAAAGGCAAAGAGTGGCACACTGCGGACTGCAGCTGTGACTAGGTTGTCCCATCTTCCTATACCGCACCATCGCGCTTAAGGTCTGTAGCATGCAGCGCAGCCTCGGCCCACGTCTCATGACCATCATTGGAAAGAGACAGCCTTGTCACAAGGGCCGGATCTGAACCAACGCCCTCCTCCGACCCCGGCTCGAGGGCTGCGGTACTGCGCTGAGAAGGAAGAAGAGAATCCCACCAACCTTAACTCATCAAGTACAGGTCTCAATTGTATTGTATAACCGTTAACCCACTCTTCAAGCCCGAATGCACGATTGCTCCGCGGCAGAATTAGCTATGCGTGAGGGCTCACAAGACGCCTTACTAGTAAAGGCAGCTTACGATCACAGTTTCCTCATATACTCAGAGAAACACTATTGCCCAATCTTTGTAGGCCTCACATTTAGATTAATTCGTTTTTTCAAGACACTGGATAAACTCGTCGAGTGTTGGTGGTAGCTATCAGTTTTGATAAAAAAATACGTACAGCAGTGATTTGAGGAGTTGATAAACCAAAAAAATATAAGCATTAGTCTTTCATATAAGATATATAACAACATAAAATATGATTGGAAAGTAGATGGTAGGTACATTTGCGAATTATCAAGAACAGTTGAGTTTGATTGAATCAAATTACTACTGTGACATTGATTGACGGAGTACTGAAGTCACGAGAGGAATGTTCGAACAATGAATTTAACTTGGCAAGATCTATGTTCGAGAGCTAAGAAATTAGGTGCTGTTACCGGTTTCCTGTTAGAACTATAATTCTAATTTTGACGAATAACGCCTATTTACCCACGACCACGTGAATTGTAAAGTATTCGGAACGGCGGAAACAATAAAATTAAAATAAAATAAATAAACATGAGATTAAGCGGTAAAAGCGGTTTGTATCAGTATAATTTAGAACAAAATTTAATGTATCTTCACAGCTGTTTTGGATTCTTTTTTTAATATGCACGATGGAAGAACGTTAGCAAATAGATGTTTAATCACAACGTGAGTTCTATCACCAACTTTGAGGGCGAAATCGTAGTTCGAGTTCAGTTCATTCAGCTTGGGCTCATAATACCACACTACCACGACTCGACTAGAAACAAAAAAAATTAGCAAAATTGAATCGCTTTAGAAGACTTCGTAAACGTAGAAATATGAGACACCCGGTGTAATCGTTGCGGCTATACCGATGCAAAAATCCCGCAGACAGGAAGATATAAGCACGTCTTTAAGAATGACGATACGGGAATAACATCATGTGATGTATGTACTTATGTGATTACTGGCGTACAGCCCATATCAGTGAGTACCACAGAATTATATCTTTGCGGCTAAGTAGTAATACGTTCTAGTTTGAAGGGTCAATTGAGGCTTGGACCTCATGTCTCAAGGTGGGTAGTGGCATTCACGGAGCCATGTGAGCTTCGGTAACTGACATCAGACTGCCCGTGAGTTCGTTGACCCGACTCTGTCAAAAATAGTCTTAAAACATAATTCATAAAATGTATTTCCATTTTATAATATAAGGCAGCGACAATTCACATCTCAGAACCTCTACTCACTATTTGTCAGCGAATAGCTCGGTTAGCGAAGTAAAAGGGTCTACGTACGTGATAAACGATCGGGATCTCGATCTGGAGTCGCTAATGTGTCATGCCGATACCATCTGGTTGAATTGTAATACACACAAACTGGTTTCTGAGGGTAGGATTACGATACGACTGGGAATTTGATTTCGTGTCTAAAGTCGTCATTCTGGTCGTGATATCTATGGCTTCAGGTAACTTAACGAGTGTAAGCTGTGTGCTCGTCCACAAATAAAACAAAAAAATATCTATTGACACTAGAAATAGATCAGTGAATTTTTATTTATCTCCAAAGTTCAATATTAATAGGTACATGAGTCCTCCATCGATATCACAACGTCACAATGAGATCATACAAGACAAATACATTGTGACCCAATCGAAAAATTTTATGGAACAAGTTGCCGATTCCAGCCTAGAGCGTAATTTGAATCCATCGGCACAGTTCCTAAACAAAAGACTAGACTAAAAATGCCCGAGAGGGCTGGTGGTCGTGGCGCCGACGATCGCTGGCCCGGCGTTCCGAGGGGGAGTGTGATTGGACAGATGTGCTCTGCAGTAAACGCTTCACTCTCTTCCCTTTTCCTTTTCATGAGTACTGTCTCATGCGAGGCCCGGACGTGGGTTGTTGAGCGACATGAGGTTTTAGTCGGTTCGACTCTGACATACCCCACCCGCCATCCCCAGTGGAGGATGGGAGTCCGGCGATTTCCTCCTGACAAAAAAAATACTAAAAATGCGATCATATTTTGGTTAGAGTGAGCGAACGAGAGTAAAGCGAACACATTAATTACGTGTTTTGAATTGTACCAGTGTGCTTAGTGCGAGTTTTTTTTAACTTCTCGATCGCGTGAAAGTTAAATCAAATTTGTATGGAGTTGGAACAGCTCCCCTAGCGGCAAACGAAGCGAAACTGTTCCAACTCCATACAAATTTGAGTTAACTTTCACGCGATCGAGAAGTTAAAAAACTCGCATTAAGCCACAGAGCAAAATTAAAATTACAAAGGACAAATGTTTATTTATCATTTTCCTTTGTTTAGTTTCAATGCGTCGAAGCAATGTACATCGAAAAATTAAACTCTTTGAACAATGTTTTCCACAACAGTGTTCTATTCCGATGAATTTCTTTAGAAATCTTCATTTAAATAAAATACCCATAAAGGAGCTATGGATTTATAAACAATATCTGTAATTCGAAACAGTTGGGACTCTTTAAGATATGAATATTTCATAGCATAAATATTCATGTTACTCACACACCGCATATGACACTGCAACGGTACTCGGATGACACGAGTAAGACAACCGTTTCGACGTCCATTGACGCACATCCAGATGCATCAATTTTCATAATAATATTTATTATTCGAACGATAAAAATATAACAATGACGCTTTCGTTATGAATGTTTCAATATTTTTAGATGAGAGAAAGAAATTTTATATGTAACTTTTTATTAAAATTTGTAACTGTAAAAAACTACATATTTTTAGGTTTAAGGTTTAGTTTACTTAAAAGTTAAGGCTTAGTTAGCATAAAAGAGCTTGGGAAAATAAAAGCTGTTTTTTAACCTATACTATTATGTAAATCTACAGTGGTTTTTACGGATGTTCCGTTATAACTACTGAACCATGCATCCGATTGTCTTGAAACATGGTATCCATGTAGAAAATACATGTACTTAATGGATAGGCTAATATTTATATGAGTGTTGAAACCCTAATAATAATGATAATAAATAATAATGTTAAGCGGGCGAGTGCGGCTAGTTGAATTATATAAATCAAGAAGCTTATATCTTTCTTTATGTTACCTGATTTACGGAGCATTCATTGAAAAATTCATAAGAAACTAGTTTAATGATCTAATAAAAATTAAGACAGTCGTTAATTACATTTCTCCACTAAAAAATTCAGTTATAAAATCGAAATGAAATAAGTCATGACTATGCAGGCTAATAAAGCGCATTGGTCTGAAATCTAAATCGAGAAGACCAAAAGTTTATTGGAACAGAAGTCATGGATAAAAACTAGTCCCTACTAAATTTATTTAAAAGCCTTAGTAACGAACGCACCTGGGCTATTTACCAAGTAAAATTTTCTCGAATCAATCCTATGATGAATTTATTAAGGGAAAAAAGGGTAAGTCTTATACATTGTTTTTAGGTCGAGTTATTGAAAATACAGAAATGTTCATCCATTAACGAACCATCATTAAAAAATATTTGAAACAGTTCAAGACATAAAAAAATAATAATGAGAAAAATAAATTAATGAACTTTGGAAAGATCTAAAAGAGCACAATTTAGTAATTTCAGCGGGATCATTGTAAGACACGCTAAACTTCAAGTATGAATATCTCATAATAACATTTGCGTGGGCTGGGTCACTCGTGCTTAACTACATCCATTTATTCGTTTTGGAACGACTGACATCCGGGGAGTTGACAAACAATTCACTATGCACATATTTCAAGCGATGCGTCTTTCATGTTCTTGGCTCTATAAATAACTTGTCCGGCATTTGTAAGGAGAGAAAGAATATGTTTTTTATGTATTATGTTTTTGAATGTAGTTTTCATGTTTTAAGTAGTGGTTTAACGTGACGCACAATTACTACATACGTGACTATTTCTGCCGCGGAGGTGTCGTGCATTGTCTAATATAATTGAGACTATAACCTCATTGGAGAGACCGCAGAATAACCAAAAATACAAAAGTTCGGTTAATGAGATGCCTGGTCTTTCCAATCTTTCTGTATGGGGCTGAGACGTGGACGCTGAGGATGCAAGACCGTCGTAAGATCGACGCACTAGAAATGTGGTGTTGGAGACGTCTCCTCAGAATTCCGTGGACCGCGCACCGTACCAACATTTCGATCCTGAAAGAGCTCAACATCAAGGAGAGACTATCGTCAACAGTCCAATTACGAATCCTCAAATTCTTCGGGCACATCACTCGTAATGAGGACTCCATTGAGCGGTTGGTGGTGCAAGGGAAAGTCGAGGGCAAAAGATCTCGCGGACGATCTCCAACACGATGGACCGACCTCATAAAATCTGTTACTCACTCCAACATAAATGCTTGCTCTCACTCTGCGAAACATCGTGCCACATGGCGTCGCATCGCGAGAGCATCGGTATCGCAGGATCCGACTGATGCATGACCACGACCACTCTGTCAAGAGTGTACGAATAGGAAGAATAACCTCATGTCTCATGGCGTCCGCTCAACCAGGTCCATCATATTTTCTGTAGGTACTTCATGAAACAAAATATTGTCATTTCTTTGTTTCTGTTATCTATATATTAATACGTGAAGCAAAAACTTTGTATCCCTTTTTACGAAAATTGCGCGGACGGAGGAGTATGACATTTTCCACACTTATAGAGAATATAGAGACAAGTGCACAATGCTAATATTTTTTTTAAAATAATGCATAAAATATACATTAAATCAATAAAGAAAACATTACACACACTACATACCATGTATTTGACGCACACAGGCATGCATACTATTTATTGTCAAACTTTTGTTCTTGACGTCTGTTGTCAAATTGAGATTCATTATTGTTTGTCTTTGTTAATATTTTTTATAGTGTAGTCTTGGCGAAATTTGTGATTATAGAAGTATAAAATACAATCATAATAGTGTACAAACTTACAATTCCAATTAATTATAGTCGAATTTCGACTACTGCGGGTCCTCTAGTATATTTTATTCTGTGATCGATCAGTACACATTTGATATATGTATGTATTGAATATAGTTTAAATGTATTCATTTTATAAAAAAATAAAGACCACTCGACAATATTAAATTATTATTTGAGTACTTGCACGTCAATGTCACTTATTTACTATAAAGAAACACACTATAATGTTATCGGTAAAACAAAACTGTAATTAAAACCAATACATAGTTTTTATTTCATCATACTTAATTACAGTCTAGATTGTATCTACGAAAGCTTTCTACTTTCATTCTGAAAGTAAAATACGATGTTATTATACTTTGTTCAATTTTGTAATTAAGTCTTGATAATGAATGCTAGGTAATATCTGAGGTCTCTTATATTTGTTTTAAGAGCTAGCTGTCTAACTATTCTGATTATAAATGCAGTACAAGCTAATCTAAATCGGTAAGTTTGTCTGGCTATTTTGAAGTCGTCGTGGCATAAAAGATAAAACGTCCGGTGCATTCGTGTCGAGCGATGCAATGGTACCAATATTTCTAATGAAATAAACACTTAGCAAATGTTCACGATTGAAGGAATAACATCGTGTAATAAAAATAAAACTCGCAAAATTGATAATTTTTGAAATAACTGGTGGTAGAGCCTCTTGTGAGTCCGCACGGGTAGGTACCACCGCCCTGCCTATTTCTGCAGTGAAGCAGTAATGTGTCTCGGTTTGAAGGGTGGAGCAGCCGTTGTAACTATACTTGAGAGCTTAGAACTCATATTTCAAAGTGAGTGGCGGCATTTACGTTGTAGATGTCTATGGGCTCCGGTAACCACTTAACACCATGCAATAAAAGAAAATAAAAAAAATGGAAATTATACGCAATAATTATATTAAAAAATACAGAAGTCACTGTGGGTTAAAAGAAAATATGTCTGGTGTGCTCCAATCAAGAAATGCGCTATGACGTTGTTCAAATCACATAGGTAGGTACCAATTTTCTAAAACAATACGCAATCAGCTGTAACTGATTTATATATGCTATGCTATTTATTTTTTTAGAGTTGAAGTCATTCGTGAGTACCCTTAGCTAGGTATGTTTTTAGCTTTTTACAAAAAGGGGATTGCCCACTCTCCATAGTGTGCTAGGCCCAAGGTGGACATTAAATATTACTATAAAAATGGACTGATTCAAATTCTTAAATGTATTAGATATCTAAAAAATATATTGAAATTGACGCCACTATTATAAAAAATATAATAAAAATAAAAAACTCGTTTTGAGGTTAATTTTCTATATAAATACCTCAAGAACTTTTCTTTTTTTAATGTTTAAGATGTTCCTAATGTATTTTTATCCAATTGTAGTTATTAGGGTATAAAAAACACACATACTTCTTTAAATATCTATATTATTCTATATTTTCTTCATCTTCATACACAATTAGTAAATCATCTAAAAATAGCACAGGAGAGCATATACACGGTTTTAAATCTCGGTCAGGTTAAAACCACAATTCACACAATGGTTTTCAGCCGTAGTATGAAACGTTATTGATAAAAGCAAAATAAATCGAAAAAAAACCAAAACACATCCATTTTGAACGCAAGCACAAGCAGCAAGCGAAGTGTCAGTCAGTCAGATTAAAATCAGTGTTGTCAGTATAAAGAAAAATAATTACATGAAATTCATATATCGATCATTTTTTTAAATAACCGATATTGGATTTATTTCTTAATCTTTTTTTTACGAGTACACATTATATTTTATTTTTTATGTTTTTGTTTTAGTTGTACATATTTAAATAACAATACAAGTTAAGTTTTTTTTTATTGCTTAGATGGGTGGACGATCTCACAGCCACCCTGGTGTTAAGTGGTTACTGGAGCCCACAAACATCCACAACGTAAATGCGCCACCCACCTTGAGATATAAGTTCTAAGGTCTCAAGTATAGTAAAAAGTTAAAGTCCAATGGGTATGTCTTTGATGTTATTTTATGTGCTTAAAATCGATTAAAATCGATTGATTAATGATAATATTTAAAATGATTTATTTATATGTTTTTTTATATACTTAAAATGTTTACTTAATACGTAAAAGGTTTTGAAGTTGGCAATATTTTTCCCGCAAAAATAAAATTCTTGTTTTTTTCAATAGAGTTACTTTTTTTAAACTACTTATTGTAAACTGTAGTGGCGCTTATTTGGAAGAAAGTAAATGCATATTTATTTATGACAAAATTAATGCACTAAGTATTTTTTCTCTAATCTATTGTCCGCTTTGGGCCTGAAATGGGCCGTCCCCTTTGTAGCCTCCTCGTGGCTTTGAACACTGAAAAATTCACATCGCTTTTAATCATTACGTCGGATATCTTGTCTGCGATAGCTTAAAATGAAACCAAGCTTAGAATTCTAACAAGCTATCATCATGTAATAAAAAAAAGTATACATAAATAATATTTGATAATAATAACCAATAAAACACCATATGATCGAGTCAAGCAATGCCAGCAACGTAAAATAATGAATGCGGACGGCAGGACTTCTTATGATTATGACATACATAAATAATTTTATATAGAACCATTTACCCGCTAGGAGACATTTACGTCCAACAAACGACCGTGTCCATAACACAGCCAGTAGCCACACGCACATTAGGAACCAAGCATTGACTATTGTGCTTCACTCGGTAACCGTCAACGTCGAACCCGTTGCTTGCGACGAAGGGCTCGACGAGTGAATTAACCCATAGACACAGCTCGCTGAGTTTCTCGCCGGATCTTCTCAGTGGGCCGCGTTTCCGATCCGGTGGTAGATTCTGCGATGCACTGCTCTTGCAAGGGCCAATGTCAGCAACAGATTTGAGCTTCGTGAGTTCACCTACACGTCAAGGAGAAGGAACATAGGCAGGGGAAAAAAAGCGCTTCACTTAAACATAATTGGTAAATCTTCACTATTTGAATGGGTCCGTATCCGTCCGTATTAAAGGAAGTATGTAGGCAGGGCGCGCGGTCCGATAACGTTATCTATGTAGGTTAACGACCTATCGGCTTGTATTGGAAGAATCGCTGCAATCACATTGGTATCGCTGCTCGTCCTACATCTTGTCTTCGGACACGTGATTATATATATATGCTTAATGTATAATGTGATTCGATTCGGAGAATTCGATTTGATTTCGAGAATTTTCATAAATTTACAACAGAACTAAACGTTTAGACCGACACATTAAATAGATCTGAAGATAGATAGATAATTTTACTAGTGGTAGGACCTCTTGTGAGTCCGCACGGGTAGGTACCACCACCCAATCTATTTCTGCCGTGAAGCATAGTAATGCGTTTCGGTTTGAAGGGTGGGGTAGCCGTTGTAACTATACTTGAGACCTTAGAACTTATATCTCAAGGTGGGTGGCGCATTTACATCGTAGATGTCTATGGGCTCCAGTAACCACTTAACACCAGGTGGGCTGTGAGCTCGTTCACTCATCTAAGTAATGAAAAAAAAAGATCAATTAGCTTAAAAAAAGCATGGTGGAGAAATGGTGGCACAGATAATTATGATACGTTGAAACCAGATACAATTTGTAACATTAAGTTTAACAGATCACGGACTAACTTATGCCTCTGGTGCGGTAAAATATGTGTAGTAGGCGTATTTAAATATAATCTAGCCGTGAAACTTTAATGTTCAGACAAAATGTCCGCGAAAAGTGTAAATATGAGCGTGTTATTAAAAACGTTATCCTGTAAACTTTTATGTGAAACAGATTTTAATATTGATATTGAATCTCTAAGCTCTAAGTATTATTACTTATATTAACCAAAGAGGCCCTTTATACAATATTCTGTACTGATCCTAAGCATACTATGCTTAATATAAAAAATACGAAGTATTTGATTTATTACCATAATAATAATTAGAATACCAGTCGTTACATCAATGTCGAATTCTGAATCATGTCGAATTCTCCAAAAAGTACAACATATCAGACATTGGTTTGTTATTTTCGAAACATAATAGTTTTTAAACAAAAACAATAATTACATTGAAACATGCTATTCAAAGCCATTATTAGCAGGGTGATTTAACACTAAATAACAAATTATGGCATGAGAAATCAATTTGTGACGTATTTTAACACGTGAATTGCACTTTGCACCGATCAGCTCAGCAAGTGAAAAGGAACATTTAACATCTTACAAGAGTTTAAAGTGCTTTGAATGCTTAATATCATTAATCGTAAGGTTTAATATCATTTGGGATCACGAAAACAATAAGACGTTTGAAACTTCAACTATTATAGCCGATGAAACGAACAAAACCTACGAATATCATAAGGCACAGAACAAAACCGCCAATATCTATGAGATACGGTAAAATTGTATTCAACGCACAAAATGAGTTTATAACTATATATAGGTACTAGCTGACCCGGCAAACATTGTTTTGCCATATATAAGATTTCTAGGGAATTTCTAGTGTAGAAAAAAAGCTAACTTATTGTAAGTGTGTAAGGATGTGGTAAATGAGTGAAAGAGGTATGTAGTGCTGTGAACGATGAGGGAATATATAATAAAAATAACAAAACCTCATTCAACCACATAATACCTCATTATAACAAAAAAAAAAAGTCCAAATAAAAAATATATGTTAGGGGTGGACAACCCTAATCACTTAGGGGTATGAAAAATAGATAATAGCCGATTCTCAGGCTTACTGAATATGCATAAAAAAATTCATGAGAATCAGTCGAGCGGTTTTGGAGGAGTATGGGAACGAACATTGTGACACGAGAATTTTATATATTAGATTTGTGTTTTATTTCTGCCTTTGGGCATATTTACCACCGCAAAACCGATACGATCAACAAAGTTTTTTGATCGAAGTAAGCTTTCGCAAAAGCTTTTAAATAGTCCACAAAATATGACACAATACTGAGGAAAATCAAAAAGAAGTCCTTTTGAAAGTTATCCAATATTTCGACACAATTTACAGGATATATAAAAAAAGGGTGTGTGTCCGCTCCGACGCACGACTGGAGTTTACTGGATATAAAAAATTAAACGAAACAATACGAGAAATAGTTCTATATTACGACAACACGATACACTACAGATTATTAACAAATTAACGAGACACAAAACAAACGACTAACAAATATATGAAAATACAATAATGAGAGAAACGCGCGATCAGTACGAGGCTTTGTGGCGGACTGCCGGCGCAGCAGCCCGGCGTCACCTGCGATAACGCGGCCGCGCGTTGGCTCCTGATTGGCGCGCGCACGCATCACGCAATCAGGAGCCAATCAGGCGCATAACGCATTTCGTGTGACATGCTAGTACGATTTTGGTCCCCATAATTTTCATACCCCGGGCCTATATATGTAAATCGATTCTAAAGGAGTAAACTCCAATAAACTCCAATAATATTATTTTAATGTGACTATGATGGGAATATCATATTATCTACTTTACTTATTTTGGCCCAAAGATTTTGTCAGTCGTGTTGTAACCGACTGACTATTTAGAATTATATAGAAGTCAAGTTTTACTGATGGTAGGAGGTCTTGTGAACCCGCATGGGTAGGTACCATACCACCTTGCCTATTCGTTCCGCGAAGCAGTAATGCATTCCGAATTGAAGCGTGGGGCAGCTGTTGTATTATGTAATTGAGATTTAGAATGAATTAAGATGGGTGGGGCATTAACGTTGTTAATATCAATAGGCTCCTGTAGCCACTTAGCACCAGGTGGGCCGTGAGCTCGATAGCCCATATAAGCAATATTTAAAATCAAAAACTTAAAGCGCGTGTTAATTCACGGGTAGAAATAGTTCATTACAATATGCGATATCATTACAACCACACTGCAAATCATAACAAATCAAATGTATTTATTTATTTCGTATATCTCAAGGTGACGACGAACTTAACGTTTTATCGCGACATTTTCTTATCAGTTAGCTGTTATTATGTCATCATTACATATCTTATTTATTATGTTATTGTAAATGGGTTTTTATTAATTGCACACGAACAGATAACAGTTATTCGGACGGTCCTTGCGTTAGTGATGGCCGAACGTCGTATATTTGAATGAGTCGATGTTTTAGAATCGATTACTGATTCGCGGAATTCGAATGAAAGTCTAACGATCGATTAAGCGATTGGTGCTTGGTGGCCTATAATTTAATGGGCACAGCTATGGACGGTGAAATCGATAGTGTGGTGCGTTTTCTATTGATTATCCAACCTCAAGCACCGGTCACCGTTCTCGCCGAGCCCGTCGCTTGCGATGAAGGGCTCGACGAGTGAATTAACCCATAGACACAGCCCACTGCGTTTCTCGCCGGATCTTCTCAGTGGGTGGCGTTTTTGATCCGGTGGTAGATTCTGCGAAGAACTGCTCTTGCTAGGGCCAGTGTTAGCAACACTCCCGGCTTGAGCCCCGTGAGCTCACCTACACGTCAAGGAGATGCTGAAATAGCCTCTCTATCAATTTAAATCAAGAATAATAATGACTTTACATTTCTTCTTCGTTGTCATGTATCATGTGACTGACTCGATGGTACAGTAGCTAGCGTTTCTGAGGCTGGGTCATGGGTTCGGTTTCCAGATCGGGCAAATGTTCGTGTGAACGATTTTGTTTGCTCTTTATCTGGGTGTTTAATACCTATAGATTTATATATTTAAACGTAATTAAGTTGGTATATCCGTCTCTGGTTCCCATGGTACAGAGAATACTACTTAATTTGGAACTAGATGACCGGGTGTCTGGTTCCCGGTAATAATTATTATTATTTCGTTTTAAATCCATTCTACTTTATCTGAGCGCTCAAATTGAATGACCGTGGTTAACAATTAACGTAAGGGGGCCGACCATGGAGACTAATTAAAATCAGGGTCATAAATTTTTTGAAATGGGTTCAACGACCTCAGGTTATGAACGTGCACTAGAAAAATACATTTGTACAAAAAAACAAAAATATGCTTAACGTGTTTTATCAAAAATTCCAAAAGATAATCTGGTCGTGTAACTTTTACTTCGTAATTTGGGTCCTCATAATGGTTTTTACACACGCGAAAAAACGTTTTATAAATGCTTTGTATTTCTTTAGCAATTCTATGAATAGTTGTTATTGTGTTTAATTGTTATTGCTGATACGAAATTAAAAAAATAAATAGCCGATTAGTCTTGAGGAGGATCGAGCTTGTCTTCAAGAGTGAATCGAAGCAAATCTACATCTTTAAAACTCTGTCGGGTTTGAACTGTTAAGGAAAATTATTAGGAAAATTATTATTATCTACTGGTGGTAGGACCTCTTGTGAGTCCGCACGGGTAGGTACTAGAAATAGGAAGGTTATGGTACCTACCCGTGTCTAACAGTAATTGTTAATATTAGTCTCTGCGTTTGTGAAAGGCTAATAGGCTGATGCTTTCAATACAAATGTTAAGCTGTGCGCTTTTAACTCACATTATGGCGTATTAACAACGCCTCCGCGTCGCTGTATATTTTATATCGTGATTAATATTTCAGTAAAGAAAATAATGGATTGTGGGTAATTTATATCGATAATATAATACGTAAAATAATTTGCTAGGGAACCAAAAAATATCCGCCCACGATGTATTTATTGTGTACATTATGTTGATTGATTGTTAGAAACTTGTTATGTTATTTGCGATTGAATAAAATTATACAAAAATATTGTATATAATTTACTTCTGTTTTGTCTGGATAAATAGCGAGTAGTTTATCGTCTAACGCGAATGAATTTCGAACAGAAATAGGCAGAATGGTGCCTATCCCTCTGAACGTATATTACGCCCAGAGATTAGTAAAAATTGATTTTCATACGGAACTACAAAAACTTGAACGTTTTAAACACACTCCATATACAGGATGTACCCACGTAACGAATTTGGAAGCTGAAATTGTGATAATGTATTGAACTTGAATAGCATAATTCAAGCAGGGTTAGGGCATATCCCAAAACCATTGGTTTTTTTTTTATTTTTTTTTTATTGCCTTTGTAGGCAGACGAGCATACGGCCCACCTGATGGTGAGTGGTTACCGTCGCCCATGGACTTCAGCAATGCCAAGGGCAGAGCCAAGCCGCTGCCTACCGCTTAATATTCTCCACAAGCCTCGTTTGAAGAAGGACATGTCATAGCGCTCGGGAAACACCGTGGAGGGGAGCTCATTCCATAGCCGGATGGTACGTGGCAAAAAAGATCTCTGGAAACGCACTGTGGATGACCGCAGTGGCTCCAGGTAGTATGGATGAACTCTACTCCGGTGGCGGTGGTGTCCGGTATTTGATATCAAAGATACACATTATTAATCGAAAACAGAATATTATTTGGAAAGAATTTGTTTTTGAAATGGAAAGAACGTAAATAAAAATAATTGGAAAGAACGTAAATAAAAGTGATCTCCGCCATTTTTTAAAAAAAAAAACCCTTTTACTCTTCATACAATTTTTTGAGGAAAAAATTTTTTGTGTCTTCCAACTAGATTAATTTATTGTTTAATTATGTAAATTCAGGATATATAGATGGTGATTTTCGTACGTTGTATGTCGTTTTGAAACACCGCGTGGGTTGTGCGTATTCAATCTAGATTAGCTTGATAGGTTTTATTTATAGCATACCCAATTTTCTAAAATATACACAAGACAAGACAATTTTTAATTGATCGATACTATTTCCTACATTCAGCAAATAAAATATCTTTGACAGATTACTTTCTCTGTAGAAAGTGAAGGATGCAGTGAGCCCGTAAGAATAATAGAAATCTCAATATTGCAGTCAAGATCTCAGTCAGTTTTACGTCTGTTATTGCAATACAATTGAGATTTCTATCTCATGTCCGAGATAGCTAAAATAGCATGAGTTGGAGAGTCTGTGTATATAATATAAATGATATCAGCAAAATAACTAACAATATAAAAAAAACACGCTCTAACATTCAAGACTTACCACTGGAGGCGTTTTCAGAGGCGAACAGCGGGGCAGCGTTGTAATCTGTAAACAAATAAATTAACATTAAAAATTAATTAAATAAATTAAACAAAATTAAATTCTTATAACGAAAATAAAGGTAAGAATCTCGTCGAGCAAGCTCAATATTGTAAGGGCAGCAATAAATAAAGTTTTTCCGCCAAATAAACATTTGCGTCACAGTGAAACAGTATAACGGTAATATAACTGAAATTCGCCCTTGAAATAAACGCTGCTAGTGCTCTGTGACCGCTGGACGCCGCGTCTCGAATCCATTTGACCGGACACGTCTGTGACTATATTTCATACGTATAAGTACACAAACATTTATTTGTGAATATTAGAAAAGTATTTTATTGGTCGGCTTAAAATTCGTAGCGTCATTTCAGTTTAAATGGCCTATAATGGTTTCTATTGACGACCATTCTTCTTTCTAGTCAATTACAGTGAGCCACGCAATTTTATTTATATTTTAATTAGTGATTAAAATGCAGTAAGTGCGTTCGAGTCGGATCAACTTTCTTAAGTATACTAACTACTAAAAGGATGATTATCATTTTACAGTGTTGTATGTGGAATGTTGTGCAAGCTTTGTACTGAATGTGTGGCACGCACGTGTCGAGACGTGACGGTCTCGAAATGACATCGAGGTCCATCACAAACCGTGTCAATGGCGTATTAGTGCGCGTGCTGTGCATTGTCGAAAGTCTGAGATAGTAGTTGAGTTACTGTTTAAATTCTGCGCTGTGCTTTATTAACTTTGTTTTCTTTTTATTAGTTTTTGTTCGTTTGAAATGTTGATTTATTAAGACGACTAAACAGGAACAAAAAATCGTAATGAGAAATCTTAATACTTAAATAAGCCAAGGTTTTAAGACTTAAGCGCGACTAACAAAAATTAGTGCCTGGGTTATTTTATATTGAACAACTTTAGTTCACAGATGACTTATTATATCCACTCCATACAATACATGTGTCGTAATTGTATTGTTAATTCAATCAGAGAATAAGCAATGTTGGTACTAAAGACGGTGAATCAGAATACAGAAGGATTTGTTGGTTGGCACATAGACAACTTGATGCTGTTTGATCTTGGACATCAGTAATCCGTTGGGCCACAATCGAGCCTTTGTCTACCGTGAATCGAAAAGCAATAAGAAAACACAATTCATGGAATTATTGGAAGTAGCCACTTATAAATTCGAAGAAAGACAATACAAGGAAACGTGATTAATATTCAAAACAATTCAAACAGTCTCAGTCGAAGGCGCTCGGGTTAATGAATTCTGGAAAATGTCTATGCAATTTCTATTTCTGTATTATTGGATTTTGCTTTTTTTATTGAAATCGCAAAATAAATAAAAAGTAGGTCAAATGACTTCGTCACTTATTTCTTTTGTGTTAAGCAACATTTCATTAAAAAAAAACCTTTGCTCTTAAGAAAAAGTACTAAGCCCACACATTTTATTTACCGCATTTTTTAATTAAATTTAGACCAGTGCCAGTTCCAGTGTTATTAATATTTCTTTAGTCGTTACGAATAACACAATAGACGATGTTAATTTGTAGGAAAGTTTGGTTGCTGGAAATTATAACTTGCCTTCTTGATGCCAGAGAACATTAAACATTAATGCAATAGAAGAAATATCATTTTCGAATAGCAATTTATTTGAGTAGAAATTTGATTCGAATCATCATAGTCAATGAGGTGATACCGGTAGTGACGAGCGAAGCGGGAAGCGATCCGAAGGCCACGGGGTAAACGACACTCGCTTACGCAACGACTGCTAATGCTGTGATTGTTACCAATTAACAATGACCTCTGTCACCTTCGGTATGTTCTGCGAGCGGCCTTATTTGCCGTAGTTCTAATGTAATGGCCACTATCGGCCGCTAAGTACACGACTCAATTAATGCAAACACAAATTCTATCACTATTTTAACTTGCGAGTCAAACCGCTGACTTGACGCAAAGCTATCTAACGCATACCTATTGCTCTTTTAGTTTCATAGCGATTTTAGGAATTATTAATATACTAATTACATTAGCTAAATTATTTGATACTCTATTTTAAAATTTATTTTCCATTCGACATCTTAATCCAATTGTAATTTTTTTGTATTTAATGTATCGTTTATTTTTTATTTGTTTTTTTGGTGTACAATACAGAATACTCTGTCTTTCTCTCTCTCCCTCTCTCTTCTTATGATCACGAATTTACGGGAAAAGCTAATCGTAATTGACATTCGCGTCTATTAAAAAAAATCCAGATTTAGTACAAAAGCTACCTTTGTACTCATCATTTTGGCACAATGCCGCGTAGCAGCTCAAAGAACAGTTACAACACCCACAGACGCAGCCCACCGAGTTTTTCGATGCGGCGATAGATTCTGCGAAGCACTGCTCTTGCTAAGGCTGGTGTTAGCAAATTCTGTCAGGTTGATCTCGTGAGCTCGCCCACCCGTCCGGGCGTAGCTGGAATAGCCCTAAACTACAGTAATAGGTAAAACTATATATCACTTGATATCCGTGAACGAATGCAGATTCCGTCGTCAAGTTCCACATTGGTCATAGTCTGTGTGGTTGTGGGAATAGCCGAGGTTACACGACTCCGGACAGTTGTAGCTACTGCTAACATTTATGGGTATGCGTCAATATGGCTGGGCGTATGTGTGTGCATAAATGTTCAGTATACTGTGTATGTATTTAGATCACCGCTTCCCTCGTTGTTATTATTTCCATCACCGTTTGTGAAGCCGCCATTTATTGTTATTAACGTGTTTTAACGAAAGAATTACATCACTTATTTCGCGTACGAACGAAGCGTAAACAAATAAATAAATTTAACATTTCTCGAACTCGCATTTCCGAATCTTGAATTGACTTCTCAGAATTCAACACTCGTAAAATCCATTGGTTTTCAGTTTGATAATTAAATAAGATCTGTGGCCTCATTATGTGCTCTATGTCCAGTAATTGTGCACTAATATGTAACTACTTGGATGGACTCTGTCACGAAATATACAGGAGGATAATACTCGTGTATGACAGAGTAATTGACATTATTTCGGTTTTTACATTCAACTTTTTCACTAAATTTATTCCAGTCACGAACGAACAAATGTTTGTATAAGCTTCACACAAACAAAATCCGTGTTTATACAATGAAGCAATAATATGTTTGTTAATGTTCTAACACTGTGCTGCGCTCGTGTGAGTTACGCGTGTAAATACTTAGTGTTGTGCACAGAAAAATAGCCTTGAATCATAGTTTTTTGGGAACAAAGTTTTTCAAATTTCGGCGCCTCGTTAGTTTGTAAGCTAAATTGCATCTGAGGCGTTCATTTATAAGTACTGAATATTTGAGGTTGGTTGGAGGAGGAGGTGAATATGTTAAGTCAATCGAAGATTTTCCTATAAATTTCGCCGTAAATCGGTCCAGCTGTTCACACACCGGCTTTTATAGATACAGATAACATTTTATAGATACAAATTTTAATAACCATACGAAATCGATTAATATACTAAATTTCATCTTCGAGCTTATCTCGATAACCAAGAAGGGACTGACTTAATAGTGAAGCTAACCCTATTCGTAGAGTGACGTAATCATATAACGTAGAATAGAATCATACTGCAGACTAGCAGATATACAGACATACTATAATACAGACTAGCTACCGGCTGTTGGATGTTAATATCGATTTTTTTGTATCGATTTAAAAAATTACCTTTTTGTTAACAAACAAAAAAAAACATTACACATCACAACAGACATCACAAAATAATGCAACGATTACCGTGATTGTTATACGCGTTTTTTGTATACGTAAAATTTGACTGAATGTCGTTTCGGTCGAGTAAAATTATTTTCAACAAGGTGACTCCTAAAAGACTTTGCTTAAAATGTATACGGATAAAAAACACCACGTTACGAAATGTTTCTAGACGAATGTTTACGTGTATTGGTTTTTCATATCTCCAGAGAATATTTTATGATTTACCTGGAGCCACTGCGGTCATCCACAGTGCGTTTCCAGAGATCTTTTTTGCCACGTACCATCCGGCTATGGAATGAGCTCCCCTCCACGGTGTTTCCCGAGCGCTATGACATGTCCTTCTTCAAACGAGGCTTGTGGAGAGTATTAAGCGGTAGGCAGCGGCTTGGCTCTGCCCCTGGCATTGCTGAAGTCCATGGGCGACGGTAACCACTCACCATCAGGTGGGCCGTATGCCCGTCTGCCTACAAAGGCAATAAAAAAAAAAAAAAAGAATTACGCTGTTTGTTTGTATGCGTATTGTGAGGTTATTTTTTTCTTGGTTACCGTAGCCTATAGACACCAGAACCTACCAGATCTATCTATCAGAATGTAGATCTCATCTACTTTAAAACCCTACTTTCGAGTTTCAATAGTATTGCAATTTGTATGCGTTACTCTTCAAATCTTCTAAGCTGCTTCTCGGCGGAAACTGGTAACATCTATCCAGAGTACTTAAATTTTATAGTATCAACAAAAATTAAAGAAACGGAACTAACAATTAATATAATAATATAATAATATTAAGTTAATAATGAATATGCTCTGTGATATTTTTTACCGAAAATAAGTGATTGTTAATATTGTTATTAGTAAATGATAATGATTATAATAATCCGAATACATCAAAATGTTCTCAGGGATCGCACTATGGACAAGCGCTGTTGTTAGGGTTACATACACGAAATCTGATGGCTGATGCGTGGGGCGTTGGAAAAATTCAGACATAATAAAGTATATGTATTGAATATACCTGATATACTCAATATGGTGTACCAAAATTATCAATGGATCCGCATTCGTTCAGACATTCACATGTGATCAGATTTATCTATATCTATACTAATATAAAAATCTACAGTAGTTTTTACTGGATTGACTTGAAAATTGGTATCCATGTAAAAATACATGTATTTCATGGATAGGCTAATATTAATATGAGTATTGGACTCCCTAATAATAATGACAATAAATAATAATGCTAATTTTAAATGACCAGCGAATCGGGCGAGTTCGGCTAGTCGTTAATAAAATAGTACTAACAAAAACCGCTCCCGATAGACTTAGAATCTTGACCTGTGTAACGCCAACCCCCTTTTATTGACAGACATCCAGCTGGGTATACCGAAAACTTATATGACACTACAAGATTGACAAATAGAGACAAAAAGAAAATTTCCATGTAGGCAGTGACAACTTGTTTATTCCGGACGACGTAAGGACATTGCCAGTAATTTACGCGAGAAATAAAATTTTATTACCTCTTTAGACAAAGGATCCTTAACACAAGGATATTCTTGCTGATGGTATTTCTGTTTTTATTGGTGTTTGTGTTTATGGCGAGAAAATAGTAAATTATTCATTGCAATTTGTTTTTCAAGAAACGAAAGAATTTATAGGTAACTTAACAATTATTAAAATGTTTATATTAAATTTAATATGATTGTAATAAAAAATCGATGATAAAAATGTTTAAAATATAATATATATTAAAAATCGATAATAAAAATGTTTTAAATATACTATACTTAGCTTATCAAAAAAATATACTTTTTTTGTTCTAGCAGTAAAACAAGTTCTCCGCGCATTTGGCACCGTCCTACCTAATTTCGCAATGAAGTGTTCTAGTTTGAGGGGATATTAATTAGGCTATTCCAACATAATGGAGACTGCGGCATTAAATACGGATGTGCCGTGGTATTCACGGTGCATCATTAACCGCTCAGCGCCATTTGGCCTTTTTCATGATATTATATATTCTAAAATAATAAATCTATTTAAAAATCAATATAAGCGTTCCTTAATCATTCATCAGAATGCGATGAAACTTGATACAGTTGTTGGTACTCCAGAGAGGTATATAAAGCGGCGGCTTAATGTCGCCTTTATTATTATCATTATATTATTTTCAACGTCTCGAATACAATACAGTTTTCGTGGTCATCGACAACTGACAATGACTTAAGTGACTAACTAGTAGTTTTTCATGTCTATTCATGTCTATTCGTGACTAATACTTGCGAAAACCGAAGAGAACACTACTCTAGAGAAGGTTTCTGTTACAATTCCGTCAGCGTGCAAAAGGTTGCGCGCAAATAGTTTCAAAAAATCAAATTTTCATACAATAAGTGATAGCTACAGCTTACTGGTGGTAGGACCTCTTGAATCCGCACGGGTAGGTACTACCGCCCTGCCTATTTCTGGCGTGAAGCAGTAATGCGTTTCGGTTTGAAGGGTGGGGCAGCCGTTGTAACTATACTATACTGAGACCTTAGAACTTATCTTAAGGTGGGTGGCGCATTTACGTTGTAGCTGTCTATGGGCTCCAGTAACCACTTAACATCAGGTGGACTGTGAGCTCGTCCACCTACCTAAGCAATAAAAAAAACATTATCGGACTTCTATACATAACTAGTTTACATAAATCTACCAGCCCTAAACAATTCACATATTGCCTAATCTCTTTGAAACCTAATAATGAGATTCAATACGCTTACTGAAACTCATAAATCCTGACCTACGGCACTCGATTGCACATTCGTGCCCGAGTGACCCTCCCAGACTGATACACATCTGCATTTTGTGCAAGTGCATCGCACATAATGTGCATACAAAGCACACGCATCGCGCGCTCCCTTATATACTCTTTCCCTTATGTAACGTTAGGGCTGCAACCTACCGCATTAACGTTTAACTTAATTCTTTATTTACTTTGTAATGTTTAAGATTGGTGATAAGTGTGTTAATATAGCTGTGGTGGGAAGTATTCAGGCCGCTTCGGTACCAAATTATAATGGGAATTATTCAATGGTTCAAAATTTTGAAAAGTCTGTGATATAATACAATTGAGACTTCGATCTTACAGCATTCTGCTCCTCCTGCCTCAGGGTTGGCAGCGGTTTCTACGTCGGGTTGGCGGTTAGCTTGTTCATCGATTTATTCTCAAATCAATGAATATACTACCAAAAAAAACAAAATAATCACAATCCTCGAAAATTCATCATGTAATTGTCTGTCATTAGTACTAATCACATTCGAAGGATCAATAACAAATAAGTGGCTTTACGTCTCCAAATTGTTGACCTTTCAGAGTTCACTGACTCACAATCAATACGAGAATGACTTTGGAAATCAATAGTTCAGTGAACAGGAGCAGACTAGATACCTTCCGATTCAGTTAGCAAATTTACGTACCGTGTCTAATGCAATTTGAAACGCCCTTGGGGCCTAGATCTCGACAGCCCTGCGTCAACATAGACGAAAGCGGGGAAAGCGGCGCGGGGAAAGGGGCATTAAAACCTGACCACGCATAACAGTCGAGTACTGCGTTTTGTCGGCCTATATTTAGCATTGCATTTCGCCGTACACCATGTTAACTGAAAGAGATCGGTTAGTACATTTTTAGCTTTCGCATGCAGAGTTTTGGAATGCGGATCAATTATTACGAAAGCAATAAAGTTTGAACATACGTTTGATGCAGGATACAGTTTTGACGAGATGTGTGAAATTTACTTTAAGCGGTGGTATCGCGTTTCGCGCGGTTTAGTGCCGCCATTTTGATTATTTTCGGCGGGAAACAGTCATTCCAGATTGTAAGGCACGAGAGAAATGTAATTATTCATATTTCAAGCTCATATCTCATAATAGGCGGCGTTATCCACAGTCTTGTTCACAATGCGAGTTTCATCAGACATGAGTAAATGATATTGACAACTAACGAATCTATTCAAAATTAATTCATGTTGCAACCATCAATAAGTATTAAAGATACTATCAGCGTAAGTAGCTGTACCCTGCCCCTACTGTAATACGACCGGTTTGAAATTTAATACGATAACTATCACACGTTACTC
The DNA here is from genome assembly GCF_030269925.1 of Bombyx mori. Classification (NCBI taxonomy): domain Eukaryota; kingdom Metazoa; phylum Arthropoda; class Insecta; order Lepidoptera; family Bombycidae; genus Bombyx; species Bombyx mori. Next base: position 6,177,033 of record NC_085116.1, on the reverse strand, counting down.
ATAATAAATACAGGCTAGTGCACGCGACCATGGCACGACGAAAACATGGCTGCAACCTTTACGGAAAAGGAGGATAATTAAAAATGTTGCCAAAGGTCGAACAGAGGGAAGTTTTTGATTGCACATCATTTATTTTAAGTTTTGCACATAACTATAACTGTGCTTCATTTTTATATATTTACAAAGCGGTATAACTACGCCTACGCAAAGATCGATACCATGCTTAATTGCTTATCCCTATTTCACGTAAACAGCTGTGAGTTCCAAATTTGAATTCGATTAAAATTTAAAATTACATCCCCCTCTATGTCGGCTGTAGTGGCATCTGTGAATGGATAGAAGAACTGAAATGAATTTAGCCTATATTTTTTATTTATCGAATAAGACTTAATAAGCAACTCGCTCGGTAAAATATTTAGGCCAGAAAACTTTAATGACTATGTCAATAATGTTTAGTAGTTCGAATTGTACCTTTGCAACTGTGAACAATTGATTAACAATCAACTGTTACGTATAAGAATGTACATACATAGGATGGATGGTTGTATAGTAAGCCGTACTGCGTATAGTGGGTTTAATATATGCACAAACGACTGGCTTTCAATTACGAATGAAATACCGTGCCTGCCTACACATTGCATAATACTTGGGGAACGGATAATAATTGATGACTTGCTAATTTAAAATGATTGTCCTTAGTCTATTAGGCGGCTCATTGTAATTTAGCTAATTAAAATGACTGTTTCAACAGATTTTCTTTCAATATGAAGCATCGATGTATCCGCGTCTTGTGTTTCCTTTTAGTTAGTCGGTAGGTAGTGGAAAATAATATGATCGAAAACTAAGTTAAGGTTTGTAGTTTTTTTTATTGTTTAGATAGGTGGATGAGCTCACGCCTCTACTGGTCTTAAATTGTTACCAGAGTTCATAGATATTACAACGCAAATGCCGCCAAAACTTGGGATATTACTGTAGATAGAGCCTCTTGTTAGTCCGCACGGAAGGTACCACCACCGTTCCTATTTCAGCCGTGAAGCAGTAATGCGTTTTGGTTTGAAAGATGGAGCAGCCGCTGTAACTATACTGAGACCTTAGAACTCATATCTCAAGGTGGAGGGGTGCATTTACGTTATAGATGTCTATGGGCTCCGGTAACCACTGAAATATTCTGATTTTAATTAATAACGCTAATTATAATTTTTGCGTAGAAGTAATTGGTGAAATTGAGTTTAGTATTTATAATATTAAATTAATATATAGAAAAATACCAAGCCACTTGCGGGATTTGAACATAGGTATAGCCGCATCGATCGATATGCGTACATCAGACGACTTAGCCTTTAGGCCACGCTAACTCCGAGCTACATCGTAAACACCAGTCGAAATACCAATGGGTATTTTTCGAATTCAATTCTTTTTTTTTTCATTAGATGGTTGGGCGTACCCATACACAATGCGATTGCTATAACCCAACCAGAAACATGACGTCGTACTTTCTATTGTTTCGTCGAACCGCTTGTCCCAGCCCTCAAAGGGGAACGCGTTTTAGCTTCGCGACAATATTAATATATACAAGGATAAGACGTCCGGTGCATTCGTGTTGAGCGATGCACCGGTGTCGAAATCCCAGGCGGGTACTAATTTTTCTAATGAAATACGTACTGAACAAACGTTCACGATTGACTTCCACGGTGGACGAATAATAATAATAAAATAATAAATATAAAATAGTGCAATAAAAATAAAACCCGCAAAATTATAATTTGTGTAATTACTGGTGCTGGACCTCTTGTGAGTCCGAGCGGGTAAGTACCACCACACTGCCTATTTCTGCCGTGAAGCAGTAATGCGTTTCGGTTTGAAGGGTGGAGCAGCCTTTGTAACTATACTGAGACCTTAGAACTCATATCTCAAGGTGGGGGGCGGCATTTACGTTATAGATGTCTATGGGCTCCAGTAACCACTTAACAAAGGTGGGCTGTGAGCTCGTCCACTCATTTCAGCAATAAAAAAAAGGCTGGATGGTGTTACCATTTCTGGCGGGCTTCAGAATGCCATAGGTAAACACGAAAATTTTATTTTTGCAGATTCGCTTCATAATAATACCACATCATTCCTTCTACTTAGAAATAGTTCGAGTAATAGCATATAATTTAAATAGCTTCACAAACATGTCTCCCTTTAGCTACGCACGGTAACAGGTAATTGCATTGAACGTGAATAATGTTATAAAAGAATGATGATAAAATTACGATTCACGGTTCGTTGATTTCTCGCGTCGAAACGTTTTGCTGTCCAACAATCCTGTGATTACGATATGGATGCGGTAATAATAAAGTGCAGCTCTGATGTATCGTTTACGTTAACAACATATAATACTATACCGTCTACAGAACTATTGTCTCCATCAATCAAGTCATAAGCTCATGATCTACCAGGAGTAGCGTCCGAAATCTGTAGACAACCCAAAGTGAAAGTCCGTCGTCCGTCCGTCGGAAAGAACGGCCGTTTGGTGTAGTGGTAAGTGACATGGTCACTACACAAGGGGGTCGCGGGTTCGAATCCCGCCATGGGAAGATATTTGTATGATAAATATAAATGTCTTTCCAGGGTTATGGGTGTATATAAACTATATGTATGTGTATAATAAAAATCTTACATTTATTTCCGTTAGCTGGTACCTGTAACACAAGTTCTTTACGAACTTATCACGGGACCAGTTAACGTGGCGTGATTGTTAGTTAATATTTATATTTATTTAAAGTCATCTCGAAAGAAATGGTAAAGTTCACAATTGACTGTGTCATATTTCAAAGGTGTTTCGTCATTTCTAGTGATTATTCGTTGAAGATAATTAATTGAATTGGCTTACGAGTAGCCAATATTCTGTGTTGAAAATTTCTTTTTCATGTTGATAGGTATTGATTTTTCAATACCACGATTTTGTAACTGAATATCTTCTTCTTATCTTCTTGCTCTTATCCGATACTATGAGGGGTCGCTACAGCATGTTCTTCTATCACACTGCATAGGGATTTGGCATGTATTTTAAGACTGGCTGCCTGCCTGATATCAAACTTCCTTGAGTCATAGTTCCAAATGTTGCAACGTGTCATAGACCGGAACTTATTATGTCTCTTCTTTTGCTGTTTCTTTTACTTCATATGTTTTTATTTCTATGATTTTGTATATATTATTATACATATTTACACTAAAATGACCACCAACACCAAAAATATTACAATATCAATTATTATTTTATTTTCATAATTGGTAACTATTAGTCTTAAAAAAACATTATTTAATGACATTTATATTTAAAAGCCAATTCAGAATTATCGTTAGTTTTAATTTTAAGAAACCAAACTTACTAATACAGGGTGTATTAGTGAACGAATTTTATTTAACTTAATGTGTTCTTTTAAAGAATCAATGGATTATGACCGACGGAGCTGGTCATTCACCACTGGGTATGAAACATGTAGTACCAACAGGTACAATGTCTTTCTGACTTCGAAAGACATTAATTTAAAATATTAGTAAATTAATCTAACAGATATTGTAGAAAATATAGATCCGAATGAATGGATATTAATAAATAGCGTCGCCTTCTTAGAAAAATAGAAACGAGAAGTTTTAAATTTGATTCACAAAAGAGGCAGTAAAATAATTAATTTCGAAGCAAATATCAACAATTTGTGGTAATAGTGTTGTTAAGTTCAAAACACGGTAGCACGGACAAAGAAAAAAGTACATTTTCGTCTTGTAATTTTCTCACGGACTCTCACAATAGGTTTACCGAGGATTATGTGGGGACAGCCACGGTTGCGGTGTTCATATAGGTGTTATGAAGTAAACCCCTACCTACTTGCATGTTCCCCCACTAATACACCGGCGTGCAAGCCTTTGAAAAGAGAGAGCCTTACGTAACATAAATAGCTTCTATCGCATTTATTTCGTTTTTTTTTTGTATTAAATTCATTCTTTCGGAATAAAACGATATTTACAATTAAGCCTCGTTATTGTCCAATAATTAAAGATTTTCATTGGATTTCACAAAACGTAGGCGTGATAGGCAAACAGGTTTTTATGGCATAGCGGCTCTGGCTTGAAAGTGTCAAATATGTGAAACGTTGGGAAACCGTGAATATGTTAACGTCGAAAATTGAACTACAGCGACAAAGTAGGTTATTCAAGAAAGAAACCACCTTTGCTTCTCAACGCGTTGTCAACGTTGTAGATAAAGTAAAGCCGGTCATCGTTCCCGTCGAACCCGTCGCTTGCGACGAAGGGCTCGACGAGTAAATTAATCCCTAGACACAACCCACTGAGTTTCTCGCCGGATCTTCTCAGTGGGTCGCGTTTCCGATCCGGTGGTAGATTCTGCGAAGCACGGCTCTTGCTAGGGTTCGTGTTAGCAACGTCATCAGGTTTGAGCCCCGTGAGCTCACCTACTAGTTAAGGCGACGCTGACATAGCCTCTCAAGGCTATCAGCTTAGGTAGGAAAAAAAAAGGAAAGTAAATGATTTTTGCGTAAAAGTAGGTCGAATTTCGAACGAATCCAATCAAATTAAACATTGAAATTATTGAATCGAATAACGAAAACCGTATTAAATGTCCTAAATCGAACGAAGGTACGTGATCAAAACAATATCACGAGTGAAATCGATTTTCCCGACGAGTTTCACTTTGGATAAAGCTTTCTGCGAAAGAGAAAACGGGCTTGTTGTATCGGAAAATGCGAGAAAAACTCCATGAAGCCGTGCATTATACGCCAAGTGATGTTATAACACGTCCTGCACCAACATAAATCGATAATAGGAAGCCCTCCGACTAGTTCAGCAGTGCGTGCAAGCGACCTAAAACACCCACTACATCGACCGCAGGCAATGCGGGCTAAATATACAAATATCGCGTTCCAACGCGGCCGCCTCGCGAACGGAACTTATGTCGCAACTACAACGTCCACAATCGTTCGTACAGAGAAAATAACCGGTTTCGCTGACATCGTGAACGAATGGCGACCCAATGGCTTTGAAACTGAGGTCGGAATTTGATCGGCGCGGCCGCGACAGAAGGCCGTTTTGCAACGCGACCACGGTAATAACATAGCTAGGTGCATTCTCGCTGCAATTTCGCTCTCGGTCGGGCTCTGTGTTTGTGGCGCGCTGAAGATCAGGGCTAACGATCGGTGCGCGTGTGCCGTCTCGCTCGCACCCATCGTCACTCCACAGGCATGTCTAGCAAAAGAAATGCTACAAGTTTATCTGACAGCGACGCGACGCGACGCCCGAGAGGCTTTTGTGCGTTTTCCATGTTTATGTATAGGAGGAGTACACGTATAGTCGGATTTTTTATTAGACGAAGTAAACTGACGTTTACTGTGTTGTCAGTTTTTGATGAAATAAAAATAGTGTTGTGACAATGTGAACGATTGAAAAAACTCCTGAATTATTGAAATTGCCTCGATTGTCTAGTGAATAGTTAGTGTGCCGAACTGCCGATATCGGGCACGGGGTTCGAATTTTAGCCGTGCTTTGTACATACCAACGAGTTTTCGACGAAACATTATGTTCCTATGGTATCTACCTGTACTGAATACCGACTGTTTTAAACATTAAGAAAAACATTGCGAGGAAGCTTGTAAGACTGTCCTATTTCCAATGCATCATATAGTTGAAACTATAGATGTATAAAATATAACAATTATAGGTACATAGGTAATGAAAATAAAAAAAACTGATTGTAGTTACATACTACTAGTAACATATTATTATATTGGATCACTTTAATACAATTTTATTGTAAAATATAAATAATATTCTTTTATAGTTTGAAATTAATGATTAACTCTTCACACTCATTGTTCATTTATGTGATTGAACGAGAACTGAACGCATCACTATTACTTTAAATATAGCAACATTATTTCACAAAGTGACATTAGCTACTGTCAGCTGGCTTCGTCTAATTAAAAATCCGACTATACAAGGGGTGCTTTGAGCGCCAGTTGCTCGGCGCATGGTTATAAATTTCGCGACGTTTTTGTTTTTATTATTATACAAAGCAGTGTTTGTATTGAACGGTGCTGAGGCCCGGCATAGGTTGCGCGCGATAATACACGTTACTTCAGGTTTTATTTTACATCAGAATTCATGTACTAGATATGCATCTAAACTGCCGTGCTCCGGGCTTCCATCTGAATGGTTATTGGAAGAGTAAATCAAGTTAACGTATAGGCAGAGCGGTATTGTTATTTAGTAAAAGTCGCTTGTATTTCACTAGTCCGTCTAGCTTTAAGGACTTAATAAATTGCATAGTTCTCTCGAATGTAATTAAGTCAAGGTATTCGTTTTAAAGATACCCGTTCTGTGGGATGCATTGAGATATTTAATGATACTTAGATAAGATTATGCCTTTGATGATGCTTGAAATAAATTCTAGCAGCTTCGTCATGTCCTTTAGCCCACTGAGTTTCTCGCCGGATCTTCTCAGTGGGACGCGTTTCCGATCCGGTGGTAGATTCTGCGAAGCACGGCTCTTGCTAGGGCCAGTGTTAGCAACACTCCGGTTTGAGCCCCGTGAGCTCACCTACGCGTTAGGGTGAAGCTGAAACAGCCTCTCAAGGCTATCAGCATAGGTAGGAAAATAATAATGGCCTTGTGGGTTTTAATAACAGCGACAAAGATCGTAGCAGAGGAAGTGTTAAAGAATATGAGGTTTGTTGTTTAGAGATTCATTTGAGTTTTTTTTTTTTATTCCAGGTAAATCTCGTTATGAATATGTACATAAATTAAACATAAACCTTGCATAACACTAGTTTGTTAGTGATATTTAAAGTTTTGCAATCAAAAGATTCAACCTAAATAATTAATACGTGTCAATTCAATTGCGATTTTAACTCCTTTTAATATCTTCATATACTACAGAGACGGTCCTTGTTTCCAAGTAGTTAATTGGAACTGGAATTCGCAAGTTGCTATAAAAAAATTTCTTAACAACTACATCTCACGAATACCCTTGTAATTTATTTTTGTTTTATTAAAACTTTATTGACTTTTAGAATGTTCAATCAGTTTAAGCTTGTGTCGTCTGTTCCCAGTGTTCAAATCAAGTAAAATAGAAATATTTTTTAACAGTCTTCCTCGCGTCGTCGTTTTCCTCAGTACTGAGGGACGTGACTCCCTGGCTGCATCAGTTTCTCCCGTACGATTTCCCTCCATCTGCTGCGATCCTTAGCTTCATGAAGGGCATTGTGGAAGTTGATGTTCAGAGAAGATCGTATTTGGCCCGACCATCTCGTGGGACTGCGTCCTCTGGGACGTTTGCCATCTACCTTTCCTGTCACCAGCTGTTCTAGATTGTGACCCTCTTTACCAGCAATATGTCCGAAGAATTCCAGCACCCTACGAAGGCATATAGTGGAAAGTCTAGTTTTGATATTAAGCTTTCTCAGAATAGACACGTTGGTGCGAAAGACGGTCTATGAAATCTGTAGCATCTTTCTCCAGCTCCACATTTCAAAGGCGTCTATTCGGTCAGTTTTAACAGTATTCTATAGTTAAAAATAAAACGACAGGAGAAGTCTTGAACAGGTTATCTGAATTGGATTAACGTTCTACGTAATTACGTAATTAATTTAAATTTTATGGAAACTGGGCCTTGACTGAATACCGGAGCGAGCGGGCGACGAAAAATGACCGTTACTCAAGAAATATGTAGTATCATTTCGACTTAAAAAATAATACTTAAATACCCTTGAACGACAGCCGAATGTTGATTTCGTTACGAATACGTATTAAAATCAGAACATAAAGTCTCAGAGGATATTCTTATGCTACTTTTTTTATTATTGCTTAAATGGGTGGACGAGCTCACAGCCCACCTGGTCTTAAGTGGTTATTGGAGCCCATAGAAATCTACAACGTAAACGCGCACCCCACCTTGAGATATGAGTTCTAAGGTCTCAGTATGGTGACAACGGCTGGCCCGCCGTTCGAACCGAAAGGCATTAGTGCTTCACGGCAGAAATAGGCAGGGAGGTGGTACCTTCCCGTGCGGACTCACAAGAGGTCCTACCACCAGTAAAAAAACTATATTTAATAACTAAAACTATATTTATATTTTAAAAACATACCTACAAAACTTTACCATTAACCAGTTATTTGAAAGCAATGTAACGCAGTTAAAGTTACCGGAGCCCATAGACATCACCATTTTATTGGCGCCACCATCTTGAAAATACAGTATGTCTAAACTGTATAGTATAACATCTGTTTCACCCTTCACACAGGAACGCATTTTAGTGCTTCGCGATAAAAATAGGCAAGATGGCGGAATCTACTTGTGCGGTCTCGAAAGACGACCTACCACGGTAAGAACAAAAAAAAAATTATGTAAATAAAAAATACTCTATTCACCTACTTCTGGTTTTCCATCAACGGTTGATTATATGGCACGTGCATTATTGCTACATCGAGTATTATTAGAAGTATCAAAGAAGAATTGAAAATTACGCAATAAAAACAAAACATATTTTACGAAATCTATATTCTCTGTTGTTAATTGTTTTAAAAAAATATATCGTCTTTTCGCATTAAAAGTGAACAATTTCCAAAAGTATTCTAAATTGAGTTAATATGCGGAATCATTAGTATCACCAGTATTTTTCTCATAAATACTGTCAAAAGAGCGCAGTTTAGTTTAGTTTTTTTTTTGTTTAGGTTACTTATATTTTGATTACTATTAAGAAAATTAGTACATAATTTTATCTTACTTTAAAAGACAGATAATGTGACTGGTAAAAAATAAAAAATTAATGTTGCAAAGATGATTAATATTAAAAATATCATATGTGAAACCTTTAAAACACTCTCCTGTAAAATTAGTAAGTTTTGAGATTATACAGTTTTAATGCGAGAAGACGATGACGATATGAATAATATACTAGCTGACCCGGCAGACTTCGTAGTGCCTCAATCGATAAATAAAAGACCTAAACTTTTGTATAAAATAAACATCAAAGGAAAAACAAAATTGATATTTTTATTTTATTCCGAGCATTTTCATATTTTTTTCACCTTTTAAACCTTCTCTGGACTTCCACGAATAATTCAAGACTAAAATTAGCCAAATCGGTCCAGCCGCTCTGGAGTTTTAGCGAGACTAACGAACAGCAATTCATTTTTATATATAGAGATTTAGGGATAACGTTTCTGTTGGACATTGATTCGATTCGTTATACGGGTTACGAGTATGGCGTAACGGTGGTGCGCGTACTATATTTACTTCGGACACGTGTTCCGGGCTGAATGGGCGAAGACCTTGTCCTTGAACCCGGGGGGAACGCACGCCGGTACGCACCGCCCGCCCAAACGCCGCGCCTTGCCGTGCCCCCACCGTGATCAATAGGCCATTTCCTACTTACATTGCTTCCTGCTTGCCTACATTTAGCGTCCATTTCGCCCAAACTAACCATAAGGCACGATCGGAATCAGCCACATGTAAACTATATTCTTCTATATTTCGCGAGTCCTTAATTAAAACGATTTAATCTTACGTTTTTTTTATTGCAATTACATGTACTAGTGGTCGCTCGGTAGTCGAAATTCGACTATAACTAATTGAAATTATAAGTTTGTACACTATTATGATTCTATTTTCAAAGACTATTTATTATACTTCTATAATCACAAATTTCGCCAAGACTACACTATAGAAAAATATTAATAAAGACAAACAATATTTAATCTATTCTCAATTTGACCACAGACGTCAAGAACAAAAGTTTGACAATAAGTAAATAGTATGCATGCGTGTGTGCGTCAAATACATGGTAGTGAGTGTAAATTTTTTTTTGTTGATTTAATGTATTATTTAGGCATAATTTAAAAAAATAATAGCATTCTGCAGTCCTTCTCGATATTTTCTATAAGTGTGGGAAATTTCATACTCCTCTGTCCACGCAATTTTCGTCAAAAGGGATACAAAGTTTTTCCTTCACGTATTAATATATAGATTATTTCCGACGCTTATATTACTTGACAGTTTTCGTCGTCACAGATGACTGGGGTTTTATTCGTTGACCTTTGAATAAAGTGCTGACCATAACGAAATCTATTTAGAAAAAAAACTTTTATGTTCCATTCCACATAGAATGAACTAATAGTAACTTAAGGTCTGGGAGTTAGTTTCATTTGATTCGAAGCTCCAATGAAAAACACGCACACAATATAATTTTGTTAAAAAACAGAACGTAAATTCTAGTAATTTAATTGACGTACGTACTATTGTTGTAAGAACAGAGACGAATCGCTGGAAATACACCGAGAGTGTTTTATTTCTCATGAGAATTGTTTATTGGTTTTTGCATGCATTCGTGGCGTATAAAAAACAATAAAAAAAACTTATTTCCGTTCTTTCAGCTCAGTCTACTGTATAATACCCACACTGTGTCACGCGAACACGATATTACCGTGCGTTCTGTATAAGCGGACGTAACTAGCAGTTCAAAGATGTAGTGCGTTTAATAATACTAGGTTTTTGTTTACTAAACGAATTCCAGATGTAGTGCGTTTAATAATACTAGGTTTTTGTTTATTAAACTAATTCCAGCTGTAGTACGTTTAATAATACTAGGTTTTTGTTTACTAAACTAATTCCAGCTGTAGTGCATTTAATAATACTAGGTTTTTGTTTACTAAACGAATTCCAGCTGTAGTACGTTTAGTAATACTAGGTTTCTATTTACTAAAGTAATTCCAGCTGTAAGGCGTTTAATAATACTAGGTTTTTGTTTACTAAACTAATTCCAATGATAGTCATTTAAAGGTAACTACAAGGAAAACGATTAGCCTTGTTATCTCGGACGAAACAAACTTCCGACTTTGGAATCTAGTCTCAAAATTAGTTGATAAGATTGTACAAATAAACAATCGATACGAAGACAGTTAGAGATTTTAAGCTGTCGATACGAAAAAACGTAGTTAGATATTTGTTAACAGATCTAATAAGTGAAATACATGTGCTTTTAATCACATTGACTTGGTACCGTCTTTGTTGGTACCACAGGCGCAGATTACCCACAGGGAAGTTATTTGTGTTAGTACCATGAACGCCCGAGCAGTGCTACGTGTGTAGTTTAGCAATTAGCACAAATGAATGCAGCCTGTTTTCACTAGTTTCATAAAATAATAATAACTAGATTATATAATTACTAGGTTATTGAGCATTTTAGTTTTGGATGTGTTGAGACTGTGTCGTTTTCCTAACGTTACAGACAGGTACCAATCCATCTAAGGAATTTAAGAAATGCTCACGAACGACTTCTATGACGAGACAATAACATCGTGTAATAAATTAATTCTGCAATTACTCTTTGTAGATATCACCATCACTAAGCTTGGGACAGCCGACGTGGAATGCAATTGAGATATTGATCTCGTTTAAGGGTGCCCCCGAGATCCATAATGCGTAAGAGCCGTCAATCATCTCGTCTCGGAGTACCTCGTGGTGGTGGTACAAATTACAGGCGTAATGCATACTTTATAAGAGCTGCTAACAGTTTCAATGCTCTAGTTAACTGCCCCGAACTGGACATTTTTAAAACTCCTACTAAGAGTATTAGGAGAACATTAGTCAGTCGATGGTTGAATGCAAATTTTTAATTGATTATTTTCTACTACGTTTTCCTGCTTGTTGCTTTTCAAAATTTTGCTTTAATTATTTAATTCTAGGCGATGCGACGCCACAATCGTTTTTAGTTATTTAAATGGTGTTTAGTTGTATGGTTAAATTTTATATAGTTTAAGTTCGCTTTATGTCTTCCAAATAAAACAAAAAGGGTAAAAGTAGCTTGTGTATTGGTGATGATTATCTCCGGTAACCAGTTAACATCAGGAAGCCCGTCACCTCGTTCACCCATTAATACCACAAAAAATATCGTGCTTTGGATTGTACCAATTAATTCGCATCGTCAATCAGACTTTCCAGTTAAACTAATTAAAACAATATCTGGTGTTCATTGAATTTATAAATTTTAATGAACAATGTGAATGAAGTATTCTAACGTCATCGGTCGTTTAACGATGTTCAATGATTTAAAAAAAACATGACCAAGAGACGAAATGAGGGAGCAAATTACGAATTTTTTTTTGTATTAAAAAAAAAATTGTATGTGATTTTTTTTTTAAATGTGTGTGATGCATTTGCTATTTCACTGCATTATATATTTTTGTTGTTGTAAAGTTTACTCCATTTTAATATCTGCTCTCGTTTTGTTTTTGATTTGGTGGAAGAAAACATGTTAAAAAAACATAAATCATAACTTAAAAAAATATATTAATAAAAATAATGCCTCACTATATTTTTTGATAAAATAAAGAATAACACAGAGTGCGAGCTGAACTTGTTATTAACATTAATTTCGTTTAAATGTGTAGAAATCTATTTTTCGGCTAATCTAACTTCAGCCGGGTGCATTATTCATTCAATTACATTTCATCACATCAAAAGCCTTATACAAAATTGGTAAGTCTTAGTATACTAGGTATACATACACAAACACACAAACGAAAGGTTTGTTTATCATTTTATTAAATAAACATTTTATTTAAAGTGATACTTTTAAAATGAGGTCGTACAGCAGCAAGTCGGAGCAGTCATCACCTTGATCGGTTTTCACATCGGTCGATTGCCGGTCCAACAGACAAATGGGTCACCGGCCGTTCACAGTTGAAAATGTGCAATAACATTTAAATTAGATTTACGATTAAATAAAAATCCATCAATACTTTAAATTAGGCTTTTCGGTGAGCCAAATATTCTGGGGGAGACGAAGACACGGAGGCTCGGATGCGTATGGAGCAGGATTGGGTTGTGAAACGGATGTACACGGGTGTACCGGAGGGACGCCGCCCCGTAGGGAGGCCCAAGTCTGTCACCGCTGGTCTGACGCTGTGGAAGGAAATTTACGCAAGCTCCAAGTGTCGGACTGGCAAGGTGTTGCGGAGCGCCGGGATGAATGGCAAAGTTTGTTGTCGGAGGCCAAGACTCACTTCGGGGTCTTAGCGCCAGCGCAGTAGCAGTAGCAATACTTTAAATTCTGCCAATTAAACAAATGCAGACCGACCTAAGAGTGAATTTTGCCTTGGAGAGTAACAAAGCACCGGCAAACAAGAATTATTACTTGTTGACGGACCAGTAATACCAGTTATTAAAACAAAATCCTTTTTGTTCGGCGCTCCGAGGTCGATTCATATCGATTCAATTAGGTCATGAAGTAATTGAAACACGAAATTAGCATTATTGACAATTAAAGAATTTGGAAATTTTTAAGGAGATTTATTTAGTAAAATTGCATTCTTTCAAAACTGTCGCGAAAACTTTGCCTTATGTGCTTGGAGGCAACTTTATTATGCGTGGAGCGGAGTGAATATGAGTGACGAGCTATTGTCCATCCGTTGTAAGAATGTATTCCTGGCGGCTCATGATCGACTGAGCGATGTAGCTTTAGGGCTACGTTTACTTAGCAATAAAAAAATATTGTTGCTGAGTTTCAATATCGACGAATGATTTTCATGATTTTTGCAGCGGGCAGGCCACATAGCGTGAAGTTTGGACGGCCGCTGGTGCAAAATGACTTTTGAATTGAGATCACGTACTGGCAAGTGCGGCTTGGGGCGCCCACTATACCAGATTGACCGACGACTTGGTGAAAATTGCTGGAACACGTTGGATACAGGTGGTAACATCTTCAATCGAATCAATGCAGATAGAATTTCGAGACCTAATGTATTTTGTTTTCTTATTGGTGTCCAGTTGCGTGTTCCCGGATACTATTGAAAAAAGTTTAAACATTTGATTTCCCAACCATTCGTCCAAAGATAAAATTTCAACAAAAATTCTTGACACCTCAAGATTTATTATAAATTTTGTTTATCGCTCGTCAATACTCCTAGTAACTAGATAATAATAAGAAAATCGGTTAACAAACAGAGGAGAAATTGGCACTTAACCGTTTTGGTTTTGCCTATACAGGGTGTTCCAGAAATCTGGAAACCGCATGAGTAGCTAGTGTAATTTTTTATAAAATTTAATCTGAACTTAAATCTTAATCATGAACTTTGGTATTTTTTCTTTGTTTTTAATTTGGGTATTACCTAAGAATTATTTTTAGTCCGCAATAGCTCGACTACGAGGTGTCTGAGGATTATCTATTCTTTTTGGGACACCCTGTATATATGTAAACAACTGTTGAGTCCTCAAATTCATGAAAGAAATTAACAATGTCGTGAAAAAATATTACAAGCTATACAATTCTCGAGTCTTCACATTCTTATCGACAAATAAAATAATAAAAACTTTATTACAATATTGTTGAATGTCTATTAAAAACATTGTAACTTTAACGTTAACAGAAAATGATTACACGGTAAGCATACTTTGTTTCTCAAGTCGTCTTCCTCACACGTATCAAACCTTTCACATGTGCGAGCGAGATATACAAGTCAAGACATACTGTGATTAGAATCTTGAGTATATTAAAGTTATTTAAGAGGCATTTCGTGTAAGATGAATAGCTAAACTATAAAGTACAGAGTACTGACTGATGTTATAAACTTAATGCCTTCAAAATATTTAGCACGGTCCATTCCTTGATGGACAATATTATAGATCTGTTGTAAAATCCCTCTTTATTTTAATAATTGTTCGTGAAGCTTAAAAATAGACAAACAAGCTTAAATATGCAAATCAAATTAACAATTAGCTTAATCTTTTTTCATCCTGTTAAAATTCTTCACATAAGAATGAAGTTGTAAGATTTATTGTATTGTCATCGGTGCTTGATTGCTAATTTTCAATTTAAATTGATCGTGTGCTAATTTTCAAGTTACTTGGACGTCTTGAAGTCATCGAAGGTACTTAACCTAATAGGTGTATGGCTGTAATAAAGAATATATAAAAAAAAAAGTCGTCGAAAATGAAGATCAAAAATTTCATTACATAGAAACAAACAAGCTTCTAGAAGCATGTTAAAAATGAAAAAAAAATTAACTTCTATACATACTTTAATAAACATACTTAATAATATGTATTTTTTAAATAAATATGTAAGTATGTCCTAAATTGTAACAAATACGAAATTTAGTCAAAAACAGATCAGTTTGAGAATCTTTTTTCAACTGAATATTTTCTATTCAGCAAAACCGAATTTAACAATACATTCTAAATAATAGGTATAAGTATATCAACTGGTATAATTTTATTAACACAAGTATATAAATTTCCTAATAGTTCCATATTAAACACGTTTTTGATTTGTTACTCTTTGAGCATACGAAATTAATGCTTACACAGATAACTACCATAAAATATATACATAAGATCATAAATGATAATCGCAGTAACATTTTTCTTTTTTCCTTAAAAACCATACAATCTTATTAGAACACATCTGTTGGATTGCGCCTTATTTTTTTGATTGCAAAAGCCAACTCTTTTGAAGACCATTTATTTTTATAATAAGGTAAATAAAAAAAGATACAGCTTCCAATTTCGAATCTTCATTATACGTTGCACTATCTATTTATTCACGGAATTACCTTATTTATCTATTCCGTGTATTTATTAGTGAGCCTGACTGGTTTTAGCGGCGACCAAATCGGATTTATTGAATATTTCACAATAATACCAGAGCCGGTTCCGTGCAATATCTGAAATGTCAACTAGTAATCGATTTCTAGTTTTAAACACAATAGCTAATTAAGATAATCGGCTACAAATTGATGACGTCATAAATTAACGTACATAGCTTAGTTATATAACAGATTATATTATTTACTGTTTATTTGTTCGACGGCGCATCTTTTGTTATGTCATTTCTAAATGTCAATTTTAGATTATACGCAGATTTAGTTTGTTTTCTAGCTAAGCTTATATAGACATAGTAACTCCAAATCGATGTTTGAGACATCGCTACACATACCTTACCACAATTTTGATTATCTAGAAGGTTGCACAAAGTGGGAATGAGTTGCTCGCTCCGGGCATTTCAATATTGTAAAATTGTTATGTTATAATTACTTATTGTAAAAATGAATATTAAAAAAATCTAATATTTAAAAAAAAAAGACATGCCCGCTGAGTTTCTTGCCAATTCTTCTCAGGACGGAGGCTAATTCTTGTGAATTGGCGGTAGTTCTTTTGACGTTCAACAAGTATGTACTTTCATTTATGTTGAATAAAACTTTTTTGATTTGATTTGATTTAGCTTATTAAGACAAATCGATTTGTTTTTCCTGAACAAACGAAGCCATTGTTTCGAATGCCTAAACGCATTGTATTTTTCACACGAACACAAGTACGAGGTATGAATCACGATCTAGTTCCTAATTCCTTAGCGACTGGCCCACGTTGTGTTTATTTTTTTTCGGTCAATGCCCGAATGCGGCCCCATTGTACTCGCTCCATTGACATCGATTTTTAGGGTTAGGTTTAAACCGCCCGTAATAAAAGATGCCGATGATCGCAACGGCGCATAATAAAAGAAGTTCTTTTGAAATTAGTCGTGTGTTAGACGCACGTGCGAGCCACGATCAGTTTTTATAGCAAATTAGCATGGCTTTTGCAGAAACTGGTCTTGTCGACGCGCATAAAATGTAGACGCTTTTAATAATTTTATGTACACGAAACTAAGTTCGATATTCATTCCTCTTTTGAATTCTTTTTAAACGTCCGAATAGATTTCTGTACATGCTAATTCAAACCCACGCGGTAACTACTAGTTTTTATCGAATCGTATTTTTTAGACAGCGTACGTACAATCTGATCTTTCCTGACAGGCTAATCAGTAAAAACTATATTAATAGGAACTTTGAACTCTGCTTAAAGTCCGTGTTAATTATAATATGAGAAATTATTGCATAGAAAATGTATACGAAGGCAGCCTTCGAGTGTGGTCGTAAGAGTGGAAGCGCCGTCGTAATGGTGAGAGCCAGCGGTAACTATTACTATTGTTAATTATTGTGTTTAAAGAATTAAAATACTCAAAAGGAAGGGTCAATCGTTTTCGTTTCTAAGCTGATTTTTAATTCTACTCATTCTTACTATTATGACCAAAAGACAATGGCAAGCTTTAGAATAACATTTGAGATTGCCTAAGCCGAAGGTTTAAAGCGCTGACGCAACTCCTCATTGTTCGTGAACCCGCAAACAATAGATAAGACCACCAAAATTCACTATAACCGTTTGCTTTATGCGTGGTTAGGTCACGCGGCAATGTTTGGTCTAGGTATTATATCGAAACTAGCGTATATTGACCGGGCGATTCACCTTGAGACCGCACCTCGCTTCTTATAAGCCCGCCGCGGCAAAATAGCGTGAGTCTGATTTACACGTGGTTCAGACAACGGGCATCTCGAACCGGCAGCGTGATATCGTTTGGTACAATGCTCGAGGACCGGTCCGGTGCTGTGGGTGAGCAAGTTGTGGAATGCACGAGCCGGCCGACGACGGACCAAGTATTGGCGTCATTTGAAAGTGTTGCCGACTTCTATACAAACAATTTCATCACCTACTAGCGTGTTTTTATTTTTTGTGACATCCGGATCCTCTGTTACTCCATATTTAAATATTGTTATTATGTTCGATATTCGAAAACCCACGCTTTAATTTTTGTACGCTATTCATCGGCCCAGTTGATTGTTTGATAATTCGAAATTACCCGTAATCACAAGCTATTCACTAGATGTCATTACTGTCGGCGGATAATCAAATTATCATATTATTATGATGATCGTAAACAAACGTTCAAATATGGAACCGACTTAAAAGATACGGTGGTTTTTTTTTAATAAAATAATTATGTGAATTCGAATTCATGCATGTTATTTTTTTTTCTGTTGTACCTATCGTCTCACACGATCCATTCGTATTTACACTATAATAGGAAAAAAGTAAACATTTTTGATAATATTATAGTAATAATGAGCTTTAAGATAAGATTTACATTTGCAGGATTTAGGGAAAATTTCTCGAAGCCGAAACGATATTAATAGAATTTACGTGATAATTTTAATTTAATTAAACATTTTGAAGAAATTGAAACAAAAATACCCATAGTGCCAACTGTATTTGACTCCAATCCTACAGAGCCGATCGGAATGATGGATAGTTCCGACCTCACGGATCGTTTGGAGCCTTTTAATCTACAGAGGGACTTTCATTCTTTCTGTGCTACTTTCATATTTTCCATGGGAAGTGTACTGAGGAATTGTTCGAATGGGGACAATAACGGCTTCCTGAACCCTTTGATATGTCCTTCTTCAAACGGGATTTTGACAGCGGCAGCTTGGCTATACATTAACGAAATCCATCGCGTCACGGTGACCACAAGTATTTTGTTACGCCGGTAAGAGTAACGCAGATGGCGTTCAGATAGCGGAAACACAATAATAGAGATGTGTGGAATATTCTCGATAATTCTAGGGATGTGGTATCGACTATAAAAGCGTTGCAGGGATGGCACGCAGTCAGTTAGTAATCGGAACTACTCGAAGCGAAACAGCGAACGAATCGCCTGAAGCGAAGCGGAAGAAGCGAATTGAGAGTTTTAAAGTGTTTGTTGACTGTTTTAAGTGTTCTAAGTGTTGAATACAGTTTTTAGTTGTACTTTGGTGGAACATTTATTTATCCCGAATCCCAGCGCGTAACAGTTTGTTGGTCTGCCTTCGTCGGCAATAAAGATAAAGTTTTAGCAAGTTCGTAATATTTTGTAAGCCCATTATATGATGTGAAACTAGTCCGCCACGTCGACGTCATAAAAGATCATAAATACCGCGCGTCACCTAGTTTTTATTCGCATTACATTGCGTACACTGTATAAATTAGAGAAAATTTAATTTCTTGATAACATTTTCTATTTATTATGAAATACGGCATCTTCAGCATCATTACGCATCATTTCTGGAAGTAATCCATTCATTTCACGCTATCTATAAACATTACACGTTCCTGTGTGAACAAAAGCTTTTAAAAGTATGATAAACTTTTGATTTTTAGGTTTTATTTATAATTCACTCACTCGGAACGTAATGACTTCGTGTGAATTCTAACGAAGCACGTTGAACTCGTTTACGTAGACTACGTATGACGCAATCTACCTATATAATAGAGACGATTTTTAAAAGATATCGAATACATAAACATAAAATTCTTAAAAACAATTTACATATATAAACTAACTGGCCCGGCAAATGTTGTTTTTGCATATAAATTATTTCTAGGAAAGATAAATAACCTAGATACCGACTGCACCGCCATCTGCCGGCCTGGTTTGTGAATCTAAGCCATCCAGGATCCCACCCAAACGCATACAAAAAAAAGATGTGTGGTGTCGTGGGACATCGGATAGGAACGAAGTTCCTTATTATAAAAATATTAATTTTAAGTTCTATTCGAGGAGCCCACTGAGTTTCTCGCCGGATCTTTTCAGCGGGTCGCGTTTCCGATTCGGTGATAGATTCTGCGAAACACTGCTCTTGCTAGGGTCAGTGTTAGCAACAGATTTGAGCCCCGTGAGCTCACCTACACGTCAAGGAGAAAAAAAATCTATTCAAGGTTTAAAGAGAATAATTATTCGGGTATACATTTGTTATTATAATTTTTTTATTGATAAAAATAAAATAAAAAACTACTTATAAAGTTATCAACTTTATTTTATTCACAATGATTTATAAAAAGTATATACTAAAAGTATGTTTGTTTTTTGTATGTTATTACAAAGTTAAGTCGTACACTGTGTGCATTACTAATAAAAATCTTACATTACGGACGTTTTTTCCCGGTTAGGGTATCCCACAGCATCGTCCCATAAGGAACTTCGTTCCAAAATCATTCAAATCGGTTCAGCCGTCTAGGAGGAGTTCGGTGACAAACACACGTACAGAAGAAATATATATGTATAAAGATATAAGAAATTAGTGATAACATAGTAACTCAGTAGTAGAAACATGTTGCGTGCGAAAGAGTGGTGTTTTCATTCGTATCAAAACCGAAGGTTTCGTCAGCTTCTCTGATAGAGTAATGATTCTTGGCATTCACATAGGCTATTTATCACAAATATATAATAATAATTGTTTGACATCTAATGGCATTTGACATTGAAATAAAGGCGCCTCTAAATTTGAAAACGCCTTCATGCCGACGTTCACAAAATAAAGCAATATTTGATCATACAGTACAAAAAAAATAGACATATAAGGCCATCAAAAGTGATTAAGAGTTCTAAAATCAAAAGTGAAAATACTGATTTTTTTAAAGGAAGCTCATTAGCCTTGTTTTGTATGTGAAAATTTAAGAGATAAAAAAATATGTAATAATAAAAAACGTTTCGTAATTATACTGATTTAGGGTAGGCAAGGTCGTTGACTCGTATTAAGTATCACATATGTTTCGTAAATAACACAATTTAAATAATTACATACGTTCGAATAACATAACGAAATTCGCTAATCACCTTTCCATTTACGGGTGAATGAACCGTACGTGTAAGAGATTTCCGGAAATCTGATCTTATCGCTTGATGTGGAATCACATTGTGACATTTAAGAGTATCATTACGACAGTTTTATGACGTATGTTGAAATATTTATTCGCTATCAACGAACACCCTGTATATATGGATAGAAGTTTAATGCAGTACTTAGTGCGAGTTTTTTAACGTTCTCGATAGCGTAAAAGTTTAATGCAGTCGGAACAGCGCTCCTAGCGGCAAAAGTAGGCAAACTTAGCACTGAGTACTTTATCGCGTTAATCTTATAACTTTAAACGAGCAATTCTTGTATATTAATATATATGTAATCTGAATCTCGGAAACGGCTCAACGATTTTCATAAAATTTATTATACAGGGGATTTCGGGGGCGATAAATCGATCTAGCTACGATTTATTTTCAGAAAATGTTGTGTTATTCGAGTTTTCAATAATCAACTCTTCCCGACATCTATTGGCGAATAATAATACTATTTTTCTTAATTGAGGGCAACTAACCAAGATGGCGTTATCAATAAACGAGCAAAGCTCTGTCATTATCTATTTAATTTTATATGTAACGTGTAAGAAATTACAGGTGTATTTTAACGTTTTTATGGTTTATGAAGTCATTTTTGAGACAGCACATGACGTCATTTCATAACGGAACCCTCAAGTTTTGATATTTCAATTTAAACTTAGGCAATGTCGGAAAAAAAAGTTTCATTAATCCACGTCGCGTATCGTCTTGTCGTCAATTTTGTTGATGTCAGTCTTACGCCTACAGTCTCAAAGCTTATATTGCTTTGGCACATTTAAGTCCGCCCACTCAGGTGCGTTGTGTTACGAACTATTTGTTTTCATTCGTCCCCACGGTTCGGATACCCCGATGTTCATCGTACCGCCCTGATTCCGGCCCAGAAATAAATGTTCTAGATTCAATTCCCAGCACAGTTCCTGTGAGGTTCTTAGGTTTTTCGTTGATTTTGAAGAGCTCTAAAAAGAACGAGGAAAAAAAGAGCGATATTTTTCCGTCGAAAGTACAAAGTAATATCGTAGCATACACTTCGAATCATTGAATTCCATTTTTATTTGATCGCGTTTTTTAATTGAAAAATCCGTAAAACGATTCTCAGAATCGCCTCCTATTTTTGTAAAAACGCGGCTGTAAACCGCGTCCTGTGTCGTGTTCCAATCGAAAAACGAAAAGGAAGCTTGTATTCGTTAAGTCTCGTGACCGAAATACCAAAGCCGCGTTCCATATTCATAAACTAGCGACATGTTTCGAATTCCCTATCCTGGAGTCGCGGAATAAGACATTCGGTGTTGCCAGCAACGATAGATTATCTAAAAAATTAGGCCCCACGTCACAGTCATAAAATTTGTTCGTAAACTACACGCTGGTCAATGAATTAAATCATCACGTAGAACGAGCACATGAACCCCGGTAACCGTACTCGTTGAACTCGACAAAGAGGTCGACGTGCAACCTAACCCATGCATCAGCTCGCTGAATTTCTCGCCGGATCTTCTCAGCGAATCGCGATTCCGATCCGGTAGTAGATTCATTCGCGAGGCAGTTGCTCTTGAGTTGTTAGGTCTCCTTTGGAGGCACTCGGGCAGCTGTTAGCAAATCCCACCCCTCCTGGCTGAGCCTTTGCTCGCCTACCTGCCCTGGTGAAACTGGAAAGGCTTACGGGCCATTAGTGAACCTCCAATCATAAAAAAAAACTTGTTCTTGTCTCGAACGTGTGAGTGCTCTTTACTCGCACGAGTAAGTTTTTTTAATCCTAACGGAAGAAAATCTTAGCTTTGGACCATTGAGTGTGAGACTCCATAGCTTTAAATCCAAATACTCATAATTATATAAACTTGGTTTCTTTCAATGTAGACTTCATTTATGATTAAATCTAGCTAATTTAACATCTGTGCTGGTAACACCACGACGTGTTCGACGTCCGTAGGTCTGCTATTCTGCGACCGCGTCTCAGAGACCGTTATCTATTTTGACAACCATAGCTCTATTATAACTTTTAAACACACAAATAAAAACTTTAAAATTGTAATCCTTAGGATTTGATTTGAAAACCACTGCATTACTCAAAACTAACAATTAACAATACTGTATTTTGAAACAATCGTTAGGCACTGTGACCTATAAACTCATTGCCTTGATCCCAATGGTTGAAAAATATTTTTTAAATAGTGTTCCGTATACTGGAAAAAACCCACTCCTCGTTGTAAGAACAGACAAGGACAGCTATTGACATCTCTCTCGCACCTCTGTCAAATCCTGTTTATTGTATTACGTCCATGGAAGACTTTATGGGTGTTCTGTATGGGTGTTGTATAGTGTATCCAAATATCGACGGGGTGAACGACCTCGTCTGATCGCCGGCACCTGCAATCGCTTCTCTGTTGACATAAGAACTGCCGGCGCCGCGTGACGTTCCACAGTGATAATGACTGCCGGTGCAATGTACTTGAGTTCTCAAATTTTTAGGAATATATCTCTATTTTTTTTCACATATTTTTTTACGACATTTTTGTAGTTTGAAGTTATATTTCTACGGTTTCATTTTCCATTTCTTTCCTACGTTACACGATTCAAACGGTTGCGGTACGAGAAAGTGTTGTTTGTGAAAGTTCGAATTTGAAAATTATTTAAATCCGATATAAAAGTTCGGTTTTCGTTTTTATTATAAATCGGATTATGCTATCGAGTTACAAACGGAATGGTACAAATTCTATATTGCGAGTTTATTACGTGGAGCGTGGGAATTGGGGGCGCGGCCTTGTCCCGATTTTAGATTGGCACATTTTTATCTTCTCTTTGAACTACGGCCAAACTGGACCCGATTTGATTGATGGAGGGTACATCAGAACCGATTAACAAGATAAGTAGATATCTGGCCGAGACGTTAACGCGGGTTCGACGTGTTGAACAATAGGAAGAACTAAGTGTTAGGTTTTTTCATATACCTTTCTAAATACAATTTTACATTTTAATCTAGAGTTTTTTGTTGTTTTAATTACGTAATAAATAAATAAAACATTAATTCGTAAAAGTAGTTTTAATTGTGACTTAATAACACTTAACATTAGAGGCGTAGGGTTCAATTCGAGGATCGCAATTTTAGACATTTTCAAATATGTACAATATTGAAGTTGGTTCTAATGTACCGTACCCGTACGTACGGCCATTTAAAACATAAGATTCATTTAAAAGATTGATTTTTCGAGTCCGTGCTTTCTTTAAATTACGGATTTAAGATCGAAACTCTAAAAAAAACTATACAATAATCGCTCAAACAGAAATTTTTGACGGAGAAAATAATAGAAGGATCCTCTCTTCAGTGTTAGGACGATGCATCCCAAATAATTATTTCCCGCTCGTTAACTTTATAAGCATTATTTGCATAATGACGTCATGCTTCGTTATTTGTCTTTATGGGCGCGAACAAACAACTCTATTATAGCTGCTTACAGCTTAAATTCGATGTAACCTTAATACCAAACTGTACTGAAATCGATAGACCGAAATTCGATACACAAACAAAATATACATTCTATACTTTTATAGACTATTCCTTTTTTTTTTGATAAATTGTTAATTAATGCTAAATTCAAGTTTAACATAACAATCGCTTCAACAAACAGGCACTTTGGACGCCACTCGAATATGTTGGTATGTAATTTACAATTAGCGCACACTTTCTCTAATGCAAACGTAAGTAAGAGTGAGTTTATGTATTCCGCTTGCTTGAAGTGGATTACAGTTTCAATTTCGAGCGTTCCTTAAAGGATTTTTTCCTTTAAATCCCTTCAAACCGAAGCGCATTACTGCTTCACGGCAAAAATAGGCATGCTGATGGTACCACCTAGCGTGTGTGCGGGCTCACAAGAGGCCCTACCACCGTTATTACGCAAATTACAATTTTGCGGCTTAGATTTTTATTACACGATGCTACTCCTTCACCGTGGAAGTCAATCGTGAACATTTGTTAAGTACTTATTTCATTCGAAAAATTGGTACTTGCTTACAGGATTGGAACACCGTTGCATCGCTAGATACGAATGCTCTGGACGTCTTATCGTTTAGGCCACGACCACTTCAAAGATCTATGCGGTTGTTACAAAATAGCTTCTAGAAACGCGCGAAGAATCTAGACGCGCTTTAGCATTTGATAAACTAGTACTTGTTGTTAATGTACGGAGGTCAAGCATTTTAGTAATCCCTATTAATAGTTCGCGGTAATTTTAGTACTTTAATTAAACTTATTAGACAGAGACAGCAGACAACCTAGTACATTATTTCTTAGGCTATTGTTTATTTAAGTAGTATTATACTATTTAACTCTTCTAAGTAAATACGCGTTTTCTACGGTACGCGTATTTCACACAGTATATTTTCTGAGAAGTGTGAACAACCAGATAATATATATGCCCTTCCACCATTAACAATTGTACTTCGATACTCTTAAATCATTTTAAGAGTGTTGATAATTGGTATTGATTTATGTTTGAATGATTGCTATTTGAGATCTGATGAATTACGAACTCTTCTGTCCAGTAATAATATATGAGTGCAGTTGACATACGAATAAATCGTATGGATGTGTGCTATCTCATTTTCTTGCGGACTAATTTAATGTAGATTTATATGCTTGTCTCTTTTTAACGTGGCTTTTTTTTAATGACATTCAAAATTCATCGAATTTCAAATGACAACAACGATGCTATGAAATTTTAAAATCAAAAATGAATGTATAGTTTTCTTTTTGTTAAACAACGGAAAACATTTATTAGAACCTTGCGCTGGTACATTGCATAGTAAACACAGCGAAAGCCTTTTATCCAATGAACCGTATTAACATAATTCCGTTGCATTGGACTTGGTCTTGAATAATTGAATTTGCACGCTTAGAGTAGGTACTAGGCTTAAAAGAAGTTGTTGACCCGATAAACGTTACAACCAATAAAAATGTTGTAAATAAATTATTTTTATAATATTTAGAAAATTAAATTATTTACCAGTACATTTACCAGTTATTATAGTCGTAAATAATGGTAATGGTAAATTTAAGATTAGTAGTGACTCTACCGTAGAGTCATTCGTAACATTTTTAAGATTTACGACCACTTGCTTATTTACTTTAAAATTGCTTTCACTAAAAGAATGCTGTTACAATATCCCAGCAGATAGTAAACATTTATAGTTTAATTAAAATCATTTGAAATTTTTAATACAATTTAAATTGTTTTGTGTTATTTTTACTCTATTATTTCGTGACGTGTTTTGCACGTGAAAATAAATTCCAAAGTATTTATAAAACGTCTTGTACACAAATTGGAATTTAATATTTCATGAATCGAATTGGTATAAGTCGAATCCAGTGAAATGAATTATTTATTGTTGTACCTCATAAAGCCTTGTTCCAGTACGTAGCCATCAAATAAAATTGTTATTTCAATTTTCTTACTACAACAGAATTAACTGTGTCGTAAATACGCTGATTGCTTTTTTTTACTGACTTTCAATTTCTATTTTGAATTAATAAATGTCGTATCTGTATATTAATATCAAATAATGAGCGAATCATGCCATATAAAATAATTCTCGACACGAGTGACCGCAATATGGCCAATCGGGACGAGATATGATTTCGTGCCACAACAAATCAGCTGTGTGTATGTAGTATGTCGGCCGAGCGCGCCCGCCAGCGGCCCGCACTCCCTACTCTCTATCACTAACAACTTTCCAACTCGCACGCGATAAATATTCAGCAGCCATTCAGTCAACAGCTCTCACTACTGGCATAACAGAGATGTACCCACCTAAATACAGTTTGGACTCAATTTTGACGACCCGCTCTCGCTCGCTGCTCAAAACTTTGTTGACGTTGGATTCTTCAGTCTACTCATCCGTCACTGCACATCCGCATAGGTTAGCAATATTCACGTTTTCACTGTCACACCACAGGCGGACGGCCCGCCAGAGTTACGGCGCGCACCAGCACAGTTTCGAAAAGTCAGTGGCCACCGCTGCAGCGAGTTCGTCGACGTCCGCTGTCAACGCGGCGCGAGGTGAAACCGCTGAGGGCCGAAACCGAGCGAGGACGTAATGACCTCCGAGCTCTCGAGCGTGAGAGCCGCCGAAGCCTGAATGCTAGCAGGTGTACTGCGAGAAGCGTAACAGAGAGCCGAGAGAGATTTCGGATACGAAACAACGCGCGTGAGTTGCCGCCGCCGACTGACGGGGCGCGCCGCGACGAGCCGTGGCACACTAGCACACGCGCGGTAACGCACACTCGCGCACCGCACGCCGACACGGAGCCCCGCTCTTTGCTTCAACAAATCATCCAAACAGATTTTAAAGTCTCAAATACCGCATTTGACTTTAAAATCTCAAACGGCTCGTATTAAACGAAGCGAACTGGTAGAGTGGTTCTTACAAAAATAAAATTTTGCTTTGTTTCTGTGGACATTTACGTTGCGCAGTGAATGGGAAACGCGTGTGGAAACACAGATAGAGCGCATGCGCCACGCACACTCTGGACTACCGTATTACTGGAAATTCGAATTAATAGGCTTCATTGTTTTTCTGGTGATGCAGATTGGCAGACGAGCTTACGGCTCGTCCGATGCTAAGATGTTTAACGAAATCCGTAGACACTCCAACAAGACCGTGCGATGGCCCACTGTTGAGTGATTATTTCTTCTTTTTGTTTTCAAATACAGACAATCAAATGGCGCACCTGATGGTCTTAACGTCGCACTTAACGTCGTTAATAGACTTCTACAGTGACAAGTGTTATATCTACCACGACTTAAATCTACGTATATGTAATGGAACAAAATATCTGGAGCTAACGCCTTGCCTCAACGGTTTTCTGTACCTTGTAGGTACCTATCTACTGTGTAACTCTACCACGCGAATACTTTATGCACATACACTTTCATTTTTACTATAAAAAGTTGTTCTTGAGTAGTCGTTGTAGGTGGGTTCATCTAAGTTTATAGGAATGTACGAATATTTTTTGGTACTCCCAATAGAGCATGTTTTACTCGACTCTATCAATTTACATTTTAGCTTGATTCAGAATAAAAAGATATTTCACAAAACAAGGACTTGACTACGTATGCCGGATGTCATACCTGTAAGTCTAAAGACGCTTTGAATATCTAGTCAATGTTTATTTGATTTGAATATGTTGGATTAGGTATGTAACACATACAGCAGGCATACGAAGGTAATATCTCGATATATTTTTTTATAATACTTTGCTCGGTGGACGGGCTCACGGTCCAGCTGGTGTTAAGTGGTTACTGGAGCCCATAGACCTCAACAACGTATTTCATTAGAAATATTAATATCTGCCTGCGGCATTTGAACACCGTTGTCTCTCTTGATACGAATGCACCGAGGGACTCATCCTATAAGATGAATGTATTTTTTAGGTTGAGCGATAATAATGGGCAAGCGTGACCGAAATTAAAGCAGGAAAATTGCACCTGAGTTGTAGGTATAGATATTGTCTTCTTCTTCTTGCCGTTTTCCCACTAAGTAGGGTCAGTGAAACATCTCCCCTCTGCCCATTCAGGGCTATGAAACGTCATCTCTGCACTCACACGATATTCAAGATCTTCCCAGCGTGAAACGAAACGCATATCCTAATTTTTTATATTATCTGTGCATTTTTTACTCAGTTACAACTTTGCCTTTTTTACAAATGTTCAAATAATTTATCAAATTATTATTGTCGGACTAAAAAAATATCATATCAAATATGACAAACCGACTTATTATTTGTCCCGAGCGTGGACACACTTTTCTCTCGTATTCTTTCATACTGTCCATCCAAGTCTTTTTAGGATGAATCCTGATACTAGAAACTGTATAGAAAAAAAACAAAACTTAGCCGAATAAATTAGTTCATGGTCCATTTAATGTCGACTAGTCACCGGATTTTATACACATCTACCCAGGTGATTATACTAGCCGTTTTATCAACGCAATGGCCCAATCTTGTCTTAAGGTAGGCAGGTGCATTCGCCGTGGGTTCTGGTAACCTTATGGCCTCAGGTGGGGAGTCTTGAGGTCACCTGTTTCAATTACAATGCTCTCTACATATTTCCCAGTGTCGATTAGCCTTGAGTGGAGCCCGCACTGAAGTAGAAATTTGCGTCTCTAGTGACGCCTTCACTACGCCTGCTATTAATAAACAAGTTCAATGGAACATCTATTTGCGCGATTCATGGCATCACAACTAGGCATTGCGATGACCTTGCTTACGTCGCGCGAATATTGATTGTGAGATTTACATGGAACTTGACACATTCGGCAGGGGTACCGTAAGCCCTCACTTGTAGGTAACATCAAACTTTGTATAAGGTTACGTATAGGAAGTATGGAACGATGCAAAGCAATTGAAACTGCACTTTCATGTCTCAATCAATAGAATTCGAATTTAAGCTGTGTGACCTATTAATTTAGAACTAGTGGTCCCGCAGTAGTCGAAATTCGAATATAATTAATTGAAATTGTAAGTTTGTACACTATTATGATTCTATTTTCAAATACTATTCCTTCTATAATCACAAATTTCGCCAAGACTACACTATAGAAAAATGTTAATAAAGACAAACAATATTTAATCTATTCTCAATTTGACCACAGACGTCAAGAACAAAAGTTTGACAATAAATAATATACATGCGTGTTGCGTCAAATACATGGTAGTGTGTCTAATGTTTTGTTTATTGATTTAATGTATTTCTTAGGCATAATTAAAAAAAATATTAACATTCTGCTCTCCTTCTCTATATTCTCTATAAGTGTGGAAAATTTCATACTCCTCCGTCCGCGCAATTTTCGTAAAAAGGGATACAAAGTTTTTCCTTCACGTATTAATATATAAATAAAAGAAGGTCAAATTAATAAGCATGCCTACTAAAATGAATAATGAGATATTTTATTCGGAAAGCCTACACAGATGAAACAGGTATTTGAAGCTCGGCTTCAGATTAACCTAATTTGACACCGAACTTATTTTTAGACGCGTCTTGTTAGAAGTAATTTACAAGATTAAACAATGTATACGTTATCCTAATAAGCTGAAGACATAGGAGCTCTCACCAAGTAAATATAGACATGGCGGTTTGATAAGATAATAAGGGCACGACTGATCTGATGTTAAGTGATCATTATGGCTCATGGATACTATTGAACGTAGCTTTCGCGGCAGTTGGGGAGGTTTTATTATTCCAGGTGGTTATATACCATAGTGTTGCTGCAAAGTAGTCATATATTCCGGTTCACAGAGTGGAGTAACCGTTATATAATTCAATTGAGAGTTTTACCTCATATCTAAAAGGACGAACATTCATATTTTTTTTATAGCTTTTTTTATTGCTAAGATGTGTGGACGAGCTCACAGCCCACCTGATATTAAGTGGTTACTGGAGCCCATAGACATCTACAACGTAAATGCGCCACCCACCTTGAGATATAAGTTCTAAGGTCTCAGTATAATTACAACGGCTGCCCCATCCTTCAAACCGAAACGCATTACTGCTTTACGGCAGAAATAGGCGGGGCGGTGGTACCTACCCGTGCAGACTCACAAGAGGTCCCTCCACCATTAAAAAGCTGCGAGGTTCATTGTACCTATTGGTATACCTGTGTTTGTCCATCCAGAACGAACAGCAAAAAAGGATACGTCTATAATTACAGTACATAAAATAGTAAGTAAAGCAGTACGTTAAACACGATACATATTTTAGGGGCATAATAAAAATAACATTTCGTTCGTCATGTGCCGATCAACAGGACACATTCAAACGGTCGACAAGGATAGGTCACCACGCCAGAGGTGGTCGTCCGGGATGCCAATCTTCACTTCCGCCGGCGCCCGGATCATTGCCAGAAACACTTAGGGGAAAGTCAAAAGATCTCAATTACAGTGAACATAATGTTATTCATTCGGTTTTATGATAATGCCTTGTGCGCCAAATATTACGCCGGAACAATAAAATATACATTGTTCATATTCTTTGCCTCAATGCAAGCTTTTTTTTCTTTTTATATAGTTTTAAATAGTTGTTTACGATATTTTGTCACTTAATTTATTTAATACGAATTGAGAAGTGCCTATCGAACCACGGGCATTTTAGAACTCCGCAGGAAAAGACATATATATGCACATAATTATATGCATATAAGTCATGACAAAATTGATCATAGCAAATTTTATTCAAAATAATTTCTATTGACAGTTACATGACGTTAATTAATCATATATATTGTATTTTTTTTTTTTTTTCTAACGAAAGTTGACGTGTGGTCGAAAAATTTAAGATATATAAAGCTTAATATATATAAATTAAGCGTCTATACTTAGTACATATACATATGTACGTACACAGTACATGCCTTACATTTCATTCATAATTTTTATTCGTTTTAATCAATGAAATTTGAATGGTAATTTGAATATTTTTTCAATGATTACATTTGGACCAGTTTCTGAAATAAATGGTTTTAATTTAATTTAATTAATTAATTTAATCATTCATGTTTGTGTAAACTCATTTTTTTCTTATATCATTCGTCATTTGTGTGTAGCGTCTAAAAACTAAATTATTATTTCAAACTTTTTTCTTGAGATAGAGCCAATATTAGTGTATTTCTGTCTGTCAATTACGTGACGGACGAAAGTAAATGTTTTTTTTTTTTTCGTTTTTTATCTGCGACGCAACCCTCCGCACTGCCTAGTTTGAATTGCAGTTTCAGTTTCAATATATTAGAGTGAATTAGAGGAAATGCGAACGAACTCACTTTATTAGTTTCATTAATATTTTTCACCGCGTCCTATTTCCTTACTATTTCCATTCAATTTATATTTCAAAAGCGAATTGTCTATGAGATAGATAAAACTCTTTGGACATTTCATTAACTGAAATCTCATTATCTCGATCTTTCCGCCTACAAATTATTTGATAAAAATTCTCCTATAATATTTATGTAACGACTTATTTTCCAAAAATGTAAAGACAGTAACGGTATTTTTGCAAACATCCAAAATAGTATGATCATAAATAAAACTAGATAATGTTGGAGATTACGTGCCTTGAAAGGCTGATGGTAAATCTTTCCTATGTCGACGCCGACAGCTTTGAGTTCATCTGATTGCTTTTGATGGACAATTCGACATAAATATTTACGGCGCTGCTCGCTGACGACAAAACAAGCGTTGTACATAATCGGTGAACTACAATTTACAAGTGACATTGTAACAAACAGTCATAGCACTGAAACGCGCGGGCTACTGGTGAGATAAGGTATTTTCACGCGATTGTGTGCAGATGAATGACGAGGGGATCCACATACATACGGCATCGTTCACAAAGGCAGTGGACTCGCGAAGCGTAAGGGTACAGCCGCCTCGCCACATTAAGATTCAGTCAATGACCGGTCGAAGGATGTCAAATAATTTGGATACTTCATAAACGCGCTCATTAAACTACCTTCTCGGTTTCTGACTCACATTCGGTATCCTGCTGGCTCGTTATGGGCCATTTAATAATGTAATAATTAAATCATGAGTCGGCGTTAGCTCTTTTTGTATTTGTTGGCACGATTTTATTTACGAACATATTTTGATCGTTGTTTAATTAGAGAAACAAAAAACTGTAAGCTATCTCAGTTTTTTTATTTTATTTTATTAACTTTTATTACAGTTTTTATAACACAATGTTTTTTAGAATTAATTTTACTTGTGGCCCGGGGTCCTTTCCAGTTTTACCAGGATAGGTTGGCGACGAGCACGAGTTCAGCCTGGAGGGGTGAGATTTAATAACGGCTGCCCGAGAGCCTCGGAAGGAGATCTAACAGCCCAGGGGCAGCTGTTTCGCGAATGCTTCTACTACTAGATCAAAATCGCGACCACCACTGAGAAG
Organism: Bombyx mori; assembly: GCF_030269925.1. Classification (NCBI taxonomy): domain Eukaryota; kingdom Metazoa; phylum Arthropoda; class Insecta; order Lepidoptera; family Bombycidae; genus Bombyx; species Bombyx mori. The sequence goes on along the minus strand of NC_085116.1, from coordinate 6,144,542 downwards.
ACCCGGCGAGAAACTCAGCGAGCTGAGTTATGGGTTAGGTGTCACGTCAAGCTTTTTGAAGAGTTCGACGATTACGGTTCACTCATTGTAATGTAATTTTTATTGCTTAGATCGGTGGACGAACTCACAGCCCACCTGATGTTAAGTGGTTACTGGAGCCCATAGACATCTACGACGTAAATGCGCCACCCACCTTGAGATATAAGTTCTAAAATCTCAAGTATAGTTACAACGGCTGCCCTACCCTTCAAACCGAAACGCATTACTGCTTCACGGCAGAAATAGGCAAGGTGGTGGTACCTACCAGTAATTACGCAAATTATAAGTAATTGTATGTAAGCGATCGACACCTGCGAAAGATATTTCGTCCTTTTTCGACACGCAGTGAGGCGCCTGCTCAACCCACGTCAGTTTCCGCCCACGTTATAACAACAATGTCAACCAATGAACTGTGAAACGTGAATTCATACTTACAATAATACCGCAATTAAAACGATTCTTCGATTTACAATTTGCATTTTACTTCGTAACAGCGCTTTTCTACGCTTTCAGTATAAATAAGTCGTTTGTGTGATAATGACGGGCGGCGTCCTTCATTGAAGTGCTCAAAGCATTTCCTAAGTCTTAATAATTAGTCGAACATATTGTTACCTAAATTAAAATTGAGACCATCGCAACAATTAGTATTTGAAAACCTACCAATGATTTAATATACTAAATAATAAATAATATACTAAATAATAATATACTACTATACTAAGCTTTTATTTGCGGCAGATCAATTTTACATTTTTGTGCTAAATAATTATTTACTGATTTACTGTATTGCTTGATATGGTTACTTATTATTGTTTATCCGTGGTATAGTGTATTGTAAGCTCTTACAGGGGATTGCTTTCTTGTTTCTGCCGTGAAACTGTCACGCGTTTCGTTTTGAAAGGTGAGTTCAAACTTCGTCCTCAAGCGTAAGTGATGGCATACATATAATAATGTCTTTGGACTACGCCAACTTAACATCAGGTGGACTCTTTCACCAATTTATGTAGTGGAAAAAGTATATAGTTTTCGAAATGTGAACACTCATTATGCCGGTATATTTAGCGTAATTTATTTAGTCTTACACTTACCAAATAAGATTGTGTGCAACTTTTTTTGGAAACTATTTCTTTAAAAACTGATCTTAAAATATTATATATTAAAATTTAAGAAAATAACACACCCATCCTTAACGAAGCGATTCATCAAAAACTAAATGCAGCACTTGATTTTATTACCGAGAAATCATATTTAAATTTGAGAAAGTTTTCTGCGTTCGATCTCAATGAAACTAGCGAGATCCATTATATTTTAATAGGAAATGTAAACAAGTTGCACTAGACTCGCCTATCGCTTGACTGGCGCAAGTAGGATTTCCTTTTTAGACGTTTACTCGACCAGGATCGGGTTAGTGGGCGAGCGACTGTTTGTAATAACGCAGTAAATCTTGAAACGAATTAATGAATTGATATCCCATTCCAGTTTTCACAGTCATAAACTGTACAAGATGAAAAAATAGAAATATGTTTTCACATATAATAGAATACTAGACGATGACCGTTTTTTTTTTGATAACGCCATCTTGTTGTGTCTTTGAAGCGGTTAGTTGCCCTCAATTAAGAAAAATAGTATTATTATTCGCCAATAGATGTCGGGAAGAGTTGATTATTGAAAACACGATTAAAACAACATTTTCTGAAAATAAATCGTAGCTAGATCGATTTATCGCCCCGAAATCCCCTGTATACTAAATTTTATGAAAATCGTTGGAGCCGTTTCCGAGATTTAGATTATATACATATACATATATTAATATATAATAGTTGCTTGTTTAAAGGTATAAGATTATAAATTACTCTAACTAAGACATCATTTGACAGATTGCCACATACCCATGAATCAGGCGTTTTAGAATATTAGCCATTTGAAACACAATTTATGTACCGGTTGACAATAAATTCTAATTTCAAAGGAATTTTATTTAAAGAATATGGAATTCTGTTTTTAAATTGATTCATTTGTTAATGATTAGTGTTTTGTTTTCACTATATCTGTATATTTTTTCATAGTTAGATAGACACGATAAAAATACGAGTAATTATGTAAAACGAGTTGTGTCCGTTGGAAATGCCGCACAAGCAGCTCACAATGTTAATGACGTGAACAAAGTGAAAACTACAAATGTACAAACGAAAGCACAACTCATTGTTGGTTAAAAAATTAACTCGTGGTCAACAGAAAACTAAAATTGACAGTGAAGAATTAAAGACGATAGTGGAAGCTCATGATGCTCAACCTAGCACTGTGCTACCACAACCTTCGACGTTAGCACCAGAACAATCTTGGTCCATTTGCATCAAATTGGTGCCGCACGAACTGAAAGATCGCTAGCGCGTTGTGTTTTTTTGTTTGGTATAAGTAATTTTATTTTTCTCTAAATTAAACGCAATTTCGTGGTAAAGAATCTAATATTTTGAGTTCTATACACATTATGAAAATTCTGAACTTAAATACAATTATATATAGTTTCTACCCATTTAAATTCTGTTATTTTCATTTTGACTGCTGCACATTCTGTGGGCCTCTTTTTCAATTTCTAGGAATTGTTAAAGATATTTGGCATAATTTGAGTGTATTTGTTTGTCTCGTATGTATCTCTTACTCTCTCTCTCTCTCTGCATGCCTAATATTTGAGAAAATCTTGAGGCCATGGAGTATGGAAATCTTTCACGTAGGAATAAAATGGATCTGAACGCCTGTAAGTTCCTTTCTATAAGCCACTTTTATAACATGAAAATGTCTATCCGAAAACTTTGTAGTTCTGTGCACTACACGCAGCTACTAAACATTGTAATTCTACAAATTATTCTGTGCCACAAATAGTGTTGGCCATACTTCACTCATTCGCCGTCATAATTACAAGCAGGAAGTAATCATTAAAACCTAAGTATAAACAAAACTATGAAACAATGTTGCGCAGTGAGGGCACTGCGGTAATTAAATGTTTGCACAGAAAACTTATCGAAAATAAACTTAAAATGAACGCAGTCGTATTAAGAGTAAGTGCAAATACTAAAATAGCTAAGTTGTGGATATTCGTTTTTTTTTTTTATTGCTTAGATGGGTGGACGAGCTCACAGCCCACCTGGTGTTAAGTGGTTACTGGAGTCCATAGACATCCACAACGTAAATGCGCCACCCACCTTGAGATATAAGTTCTAAGGTCTCAGTATAGTTACAACGGCTGCACCACCCTTCAAACCGAAACGCATTACTGCTTTACGGCAGGAATAGGCAGGGTGGTGGTACTTACCCGTGCGGACTCACAAAAGGTCCTACCACCAGTAATAATTCGTATATAGATAATATAGAAACATAGATAAGTAGACGAGGGATTCTGCCAGTCACCAAAGACAACTTCGTCTTGACAAATATAATAGTATCAGATAAAATTATATATAAAGAAATTATTCTCGTATTTATTTTTACTATTGACATAGAATTTGTAAAAACTACATCACAACGTTTTTTTTTCGAAAACAATTTGTGAGCCGGAAGTCTGAGTTTTTAGATTCAAGGTGATAATCTGAATTCCGTAATGAAATAAATAATGAGCTGTGAATATTACTTCCGGTGAAAATGCCGCTATTTAGTTAATTATCATAGAATTAAAATTAAATAAAAAAAATATTTTTGTGTTATCAGCAATTATTTAATGTTCGTACTGCGATTTTCGTTGTACAATGTATCGAGGTAAGAAACACTTGTGCAAAGAAAATACATATAATATATTAGGTCGATTAAGTGACACCATTTATTACGGTAAGAAACAAATTTCATCGTATATTACATTCATTTGTAACCGAATCTTTCATACACTGGTGGTAGGACCTCTTGTGATCACTGGTGGTAGGACCTCTTGTGAGTCCGCACGGGTAGGTACCACCACCCCGCCTATTTCTGCCGTGAAGAAGTAATGCGTTTCGGTTTTAAGGGTGAGGTAGCCGTTGTAACTATACTGAGACCTTAGAACTTATATCTCAAGGTGGGTGGCGCATTTACATTGTAGATGTCTATGGGCTCCAGTAACCACTTAACACCAGGTGGGCTGTGAGCTCGTCCACCCATCTTAGCAATAAAAAAAAAATATATATATATACGCAATCAATGTACACGCTTTTTTTTTTCATAACTGAAATATTGCTATGTTGATTATTTTAGAGATTTCGGTACCACAAAACACGTGTAATTAAGCGAATTTAAAATACCGGATATATTCTAAAACGGCGTGTAAGAAGGCCACGATACAAACACGACCTAGAGAGGTGAACAAACGTCCGATATAGTGGAGTTCAACCCAAATTTTTGACCTGATTCGATGTAAAAACGACGCCCGAGTTCAACAACCCCGCGTTTGACGTAACACTAGTCACTGGATAGACAAACGAAACGAGGCGCGGAATGCAGTCAGTTTTTTAGCTTTCTTCGGCTACAAACTAACGGGAATGGTCTCGCTTAAGGGTACATACACACTCAGATGTACGACCGTGACCCATGAAAATTAAAGCCGTACACGTATACGATTTAAAGTTCATTGACATCTTGATAACGTACTATGATATTTGATATGCTTAATGGTGGGCTTAATTTTCGTTTATTTGTTTATACACCGCAACGCAGACAATGTGGCGGTAATATTTGGAAAGTTTTTTTTTCATGCGTCAATTTTTGCAACATCCTTGACGAATTAGGTTAAAGAGCATTTACAATGTTATACTGGTCGTCATATTGACATATGCCTAAATGGCATGGGCTTCATGCCAAAAAGTCGAAATAAAGGTGACAACACTGACTAGCCCGCAAGAATAGAAACACCCTATTTATAATGTCAGGCTGATTGGGGACGAATGTTTAAAATTTTAGCTACTCCACACGCGCTCTTATATCTCTTGTATACTATGACTATTCATATTCTATATTAAAATAAAAATCTTAACAAATAATTACCACACATAGTATAAGTCATTCAACTAAATATAATAAACTGTAAATGTTTCACTATGAATTTAAAAGTTTTTGAAGTAGTCGTGAACTAAAGGATAGTTCGAATCCCGTAGGCGGTTACGAATTTTTTAACCTAATGAAATACTTTCTTAATGATTCACGATCGATTTCCACGGTGAAGGAATAACATCGTGCAATAAAAATCAAAGCCGCAAAATTATAATTTGCGTAATTACTAGTGGTAGGACCTCTTGTGAGTCCGCAAGGGTAGGTTCTATTTCTGCCGTGAAGCTGTAAGGGTGGGGCAGCTGTTGTACTATAAAACTGAGACTTAGAAATCGTGTCCCAAGGTTGGTGACGGCAACTCCGTTGCTGATGTCTTTGGGCTCCGGTAATCGCTTCACAACAACTGGGCCATGTGCTCGTCCACCATTCTAATCAGTAAAACATGGAAATTTGGCTATAATTAGCAAACACTTCAGAGCACAGATGAGTCGACTATTATCAAAGCCGGCAATCTGACTTTTGGACAATGATTGGTAAATCAGAAAAACGAATTATTGACTTTGTATTCCATTGGCAGTCACAAAACTCTTCGGAACGACATCTTAGATAAATAACAGGTTAACTATTAACCTTTATTTAATGCAGGTTTTGAACCGTATTCTTTGAAGGAGACGATTATATTCAAATCAATCTGTATTGACATATCAATAATTTTTTTTGTCCAAATGCACAGATTGCCACCTTTGATAATAGACGACTCAGATAAGGTAATTGACCTATAGACCTGTTGTAGCTTTATTGTATTTATGGTATACACGTAATACTCACGTCGAGGCCTGTTGTCACGGTGACAGTTTATTGCAAAGGTCGACCCGAAACGAAATCCATCATGGACAAGCCTAAAGAACATCTCAAGACTATTTAGGTGTCGATTTCAATAGATGTTAACTGGAATGACCTCTTTAGAGAATATGTAATGTAATAGCCAAAAGCTTTTTAGCTTGACAGGCTTAGGCATCATACCTTTATTAGTTGTAGTAAGAAATAATTCGACGTCTAGCGTTCCCATTATTTATTAATGTGTCTTTGTACGTTTTAACTCTATAAAAGACGATGACGTAATGTGATGGGATGGGTATAGCTAGTCATCAAATCAGTCTGTTACAAAACTCAGTCAGTGTTAACTTGCAAAACTATTGGGGCTGTGTTAGGCATGAAATCATCTGCTTCACTTGATTTCGTATTTTACGATATATTTGAGTTGAGTGAGTTATCTGAAGTGATATAAAGGTTTGCTACAACCTTATGAGTTGGATGAACGAATATATTGCCATGGCATTAATTGCAAAATCGTAGCGCATCATTTTTTACGTCAGCCTTAAAGTTCAATATACGCTATGATCTATTTGCGTTCCATTTCAGATAGTCTACTATACTGGTGGTAGGACCTCTTGTGAGTCCGCACGGATAGGTACCACTACCCTACCTATTTCTGCCGTGAAGCAGTAATGCGTTTCGGTTTGAAGGAAGCCGTCGTATCTTTTCTTTTCCCATACCATCATCGACATTATTCCGAGTATTACCATTCGTAAGCTGCACTACCGTCGTAATATCAATTGATGATATATTGGTATATATATATACCTTACCTTGAAAATATTGTCATGTCACTCGAACGTAACCAAAAAAAATCTTACATAATTCTTCGCTTTTAAATAAAATTAAACACATTATTTTGGTGTCAAGGCTTCTCGGTCGTTTACAGAGTTTTAGTCTGAATTACGTTTCGTTGCGATAAGTATTTTGTTGGGGCCAGCGTTATCGATGCTGAAAGAGGTTTTTGGAACGAACAAATTTTCACGATAACTCGCACGTGCCCTTACACCAGCCTTTCCCAAAGTGGGTGATAACGCCCCCTTGTGGGCGCTGCAGGCCTAAATAGGGGCAGTAAGAGACCCAGAAAACAAAAAAGGGGGCGTTGTGTAGAATCTTGGGAGGCGATTTGTAATTTCATCTATGAGGTCTCTTAGACACCGACTGAGCTCTCGCTATAGAGATTTTTAAAGAGGTGAAAAAATGGGAGCACTAAAAAATAATTTATTCTCAAAGTGGGCAGTAGACAAAATAAGTTTGGGAGCCTCTGCCTTACACGGTGGTACTAAAAATCAAGACCTATTTTTTTACGGACCTCGCGGCTATTAACCAGAACAACATATCTCTTGAAGTTAATTAATACATGATCAACGTCCAGTGGAATGAACTAGTAATTGTTTAAGGAGGGATATTATTATACCGCGTCGGTTTTTCTTGATAAACATAAGCTTTTAATTGAAATTAATTATGATAATATATGTTCTGCTGATCAACGGAAAAAACAGTTTTTTTTTTGCATTAAATGGATAAGTGGTCGCAGAACTTTGTATCAATGCCGACTTTGAGACGCAAGGCCGAGCTCCCAATTATCTTGTACGTAAGTATGTAAGTGCGTAACAACTCTTCAAGCCGAAACTCGTGACTACATCGCGGCAAAAATGGACAGGATAGCAATTTTTTTCCCTACCTTTGCTGATAGCCTTGAGAGGCTATTTCAGTTTCTTCTTGACGTGTAGGTGAGCTCACGGGGCTCAAACCGGGAGTGTTGCTAACGCTGGTTCTAGCAAGAGCAGTGCTTCGCAGAATCTAACCCCGGTTCGGAAGCGCGACCCACTGAGAAGATTCGGCGAGAAACTGAGTGGGCTGTGTCTATGGGTTAATTCGGTGACCAGAGATAACTATGCCTACATATTATGTAGGCTTTCTATTAGCAATTTTATTCTGAGAAGCGGTCTACCTTCCTTTTACGCCTGAATGCATAATGGTATGTTGTAAAATTTAAGATCATTCATTCATCAAATACAATACAAAAAAGACAAAATATAATTTAGCTATTAGCTATATTATTAAGGATACCGTCAGATTGGTCGGCCCAATTGGTCAGATCTTGAAAAAAATTAAATCTAGCCTACAAATAAAAAAGAATCATCAAAATCGATTTACCTAGAAAAAAATCACACATAATAAAATACAATTGAGTTGATTACATTACAGTGATCGAGAATACATCACATGACCTCAAATCCAAAGCCTTTTATTATTAAATTGATATAGTTGTTTATTTATTTATTATACTTCATTTATTTATCTACATTGGCGGACTTAATGCCGCTTAAAGCTTTCTCTACTATTCAACCAAAGGTAGTGCAGAGTAAATAAATAATAGTATACATTCTTTAATACTTTTAAATATACTACCGCTGTTATTTTTTGATGGATATGTAAATTTTTCCTAAACACCTAATAAATGCTTGATATAATAATAATTAAGTTAGTTGCTTAATAATTGCATTACTTATGTTGAAAGTGCAAGCACTAAAGCAGCTCGCAACTGGCCCACTGCTGATATCATTAAAAGCTAAAACGACGTAACCACCGAGTTTGAATTTCAAAAGCACTTAATGTATTAACGGAACAGCGACTATTTCTGGATAATTTTATATGGCGGTTGTTTCGTTTATGGAGCACTAAGCTGCATGTATTTATAGTCAGACGAGTAGCGAGAGAAGTACGATAGGATAGTTGGCATAATTATACAGTTGAACTTGGAATACGAAGAGTGGCTCTCATATTTTAGAAACGTTATTTTCTTATTGTTAAGATTGATATTATACCTCGTAGGAGGTTCGGCCATCTAACCGAAAAAAAAAAAAAAAAAAGTGCTTTTTTTCCCTACCTATACTGATAGCCCTGAGAGGCTATTTCAGCTTCTCCTTGGCGTGTGGGTGAGCTCACGGGGCTCAAACCGGGAGTGTTGCTGAGAAACTCAGTGGGTTGTGTCTGTTGGTTAATTCACTCGTCAAGGCTTTCGTTGCAAGCGACGGGTTCGACGAGGACGGCGACCGGTGCTTGTGGTACCTAAAAGCACCGTTAATGGATCGGAAGGATCCGTAATGACGTGTTTTGGGCGACGTCGACTATTTACCATTCGGTCTACAGGATCAAGTATGTAATTTCCAGCGGCCACGACAAGAGGGTTCTCATGTCGTGCCGCCTTCTCAAAGTGGCCCAATGATGCCGACTGTAGATACTTACTGACTGAATTGATATATATTATTTCAATAGTAACATTTATTTCACAACACTATAAGAACCTACTGTTCAAACTGAATATTCGATGCGCTAGTAAATTATATTAAATTATTGTAAAACAAAACCCTGATGTATATATCGCATTATTATATCCCAGCTCTAATGTAGTACGAGTATCCTACCCTCCAAACAGGAAAATACGACTTCTTCGCTGCAGTTATAGCCAGGACGTTGGTATCCACGCAAACGGACTCAGAACACGCCCAGTAATTAAGCAAATGCATAAGCTTTACGGGTCCCGTTTATTACACGATGTTATTTGCTCATAGCGGATATAATTTGTGAGTTGCGGGTAGATTCGTAATTGGAAAAAATGTACCTACCCGCATGTTTTGAGCCCAAGTATAGTTGCAGTCCGATATGATTAAACCCCGTCAGTAGTACTATTGATCGATCTCAAGCGGTTATCGGAATGCATATACACCACAACATCAGACAAAGCAATATCAAGTAAGAAACATTAAAAATAAAAATTAATGTTGTCTTTCTTTTGTTTTTAATTTTTTATTATTATTAATAGTATAGTTAGATCTCTATTAATATATTAATGTAATGCATGCTGTGATTGCCTCTAATTAGAGTTGCAGTTATCAATTGCTCTATACATGTCAATGTTATTTTATGTCTTACTGTAAACCCTGTCGGTAATCCTTAAATAATCAAATAAATAAATAAAAATTTTTTCTCGAAAAAAAAAAGTTTCAAATCAAAATACGCATAACATAAATTTTAACTTTACCCGCGTTCGAAATGTCCACCGAATGATATGCTCACAATATATTTTACATAAATAGTTTATTTACTACCGATTTAGTCAGCAATCAAATTTTTATTTAGATGGATAATCTTATTCTTTTAATATGATTTTCGTTCTCATTTTATTACGGCTGCGTTATTTGTCAAACGATTCTACCTGTTCTTCGTTTTTTTTTTGCGGAAAAAAATAAAATCGTCCATGCCCAATATCCCTCCAAAATTTATAACTATTTGATTGGAGCTATAAAACCAACGCTTAGATTACGAATATATTATTTGATGCTAAATTTCGCTATCGTCGTAATAAATATTTTTTTTTTATTAAAATGAACCTAAACATCCCCAATTTCAGTATTAAATTTTTTTTTTTTTTTTATTGTTTAGTGGTTGAACGAGCTCACAGCTCACCCGGTGTAAAGTGGTTACTGGAGCCCATAGACATCTACAACGTAAATGCGCCACCCATCTTGAGATATAAGTTCTAAGATCTCAGTATAGTTACAACGGCTGCCCCACCCTTCAAACCGAAACGCATTACTACTTCACGGCAGAAATAGGCAGGGTGGTGGTACCTACCCGCGCGGACTCACAAGATGTCCTACCACCAGTAGATAATACTGATATTAATACTGAAATTGGGTAAAGATGTTTCGGAATGCAGCAGCTGTCCCTCAAAGAAATATAATTGCAAATATTTTATCCTAAAACGAATAATGTGTGTTTATATAATATTGACTAAATGAGCACTCAAATGAATTGGCATGGTGCCTGCTAGACACAACTGGAGATGTGAAACGTTTAAAAAGATGGCAAATTTTAGACTTAGACTAAAGATACTAAATCTACTACTGCTGTAATTGGTGACATTTAATGTAGTGTCATCCACAACTCGAACCTCTTTGAACACATCTGATTATGGCTATAGAGCCGATTGCACATAAATATAGAGAAGAAATATAGAAAAAATATATATATAAAATTGATTTGATTCTCGACTGTTCATTGGTAGTAAATTAACGTAAACGATTAACCAAACTATTTGATTTTAAGGACGTGAATAATAAATATAGAATTTTATTTTAGGGCACAATTTATGATGACGCGATTTATGTGCCTAATAAAACGTGCTGTAAATATAAACGACAAAATACAAACAAAATTCTCGTATACTTAAGTTGTTACACATTAATGTTACAGTTACTCATTGTGTATTTTGTTCGACAGTTTTGTTAAATGCGAGAATCGTACCATTTGTACAGTATAATTGTTAAGTAAGTCCTAATATTATATCCAGTATAATTGTTAAGTAATTGTTAAGTAAAATCGTTAAGTGGAGGTACTTGCACCAAACAAGTTACTTCAGTATAACTATAGTATTTGACACGTCATCATGGATCCTCCCGATCTATTAAAGGTGCTTTTATGTACCACAAGCACCGGTCACCGTCGCCAATCAGCAATGCATTCCGCTTTGTAATCTACTATAATAGATATAACACGATTTTCGGTTTCGAATCCCATGGTGGGCCGAAAATTCGCTAGTTCATTAGAATAAACTCGATCGGGCGTAGTTGTAATAGCCCTTTAGGCTAGCGAATAGGTAGGGAACAAAAACTATTTATTCAAATCTCTGGGCGTCCTCGTCGAGCCCGTCACTTGCGACGAAGGGCTCGACGAGCGAATTAACCCACAGACAGCCCACTGAGTTTCTCGCCGGATCTTCCCAGTGGGTCGCGTTTCCGATCCGGCGGTAGATTCTGCGAAGCACTGCTCTTGCTAGGGCCAGTGTTAGCAATACTCCGGTTTGAGCCTCGTGAGCTCACCTACATGTTAGGGTGAAGCTGAAATAGCCTCTCAAGGCTATCAGCATAGGTAGGAAAAAAAAGTATTTGTGTATGTCAGTTTTTTTTGTAAGTCGTCGTAGCCAAAAAAATAAGACCTGATGTACTCGTATCGAGCGATGCAGGTGTAAATTTTTGTAATGAAACACGTACTTAGGTCTTATTCACAGATAGCTTCGACGATGAAGGAATAACATCGTAAAATAAAAATCAAAACCCGCGATAATAATAATTTAGCCCCGGTAGAAAAGTTTGCCCGGGGACACGAGATTCCGATGGAATATTAATTATGGCTTAAAACAATGGAGACATAGACCTCAAGTCTTAAGGTGAGTGATGGCATTCATATTGTTCTGCTTGTCAGCTTCAGTAGCCGCTTACTGCCTAAACCTAACCTAACCTGCCTAAACAAAAAAATAATTAGATAAATTACATTTCCATTTTCACATCGCATAGATTAAAGTACTTTAAAGGATCATTAAGTTATTTCTGTCTATAGTCGCTGGTGTACTTTCAGTTGTTTCCAATACGATTGTCGAGACAGCGAACTTAGCGATTTTATTAATAACAACTACTTACTGTCACCTGCCACTGACTATTCATTGCTAAATCAATGGAACCGTCTTTGACTGTATTCTAGCAACATTTGTTTTACTAGCAACTTTACTAGCAACAATTTTGAGAGGATATTTATTTATTTATTAAGTTGCACCAACAAACTGACCAGAGTTCATGGCAGATGTCGCCTCAATTATAGGTGTAATCGACAGTGCATTACAATAGAAAAAAAATATATAACTAAGATTTGATTAAATTTGAGTGATTGCTTAATATTAATTTATATTTAATTGGGATCCGCGACAGATTTTTCCAGTAAGTTGTGAGACAATTAGAAAAAACATCTACATATTTCATTTAAAATTAGTTCAGCGCAATCGGACTACTCCGAATGAACACTGACGGAGACCGCGCTACCATCGACATTACTGAAGTCCAAGAAGCTGAAAAAACATTCACAGAGTGATAGCGTTAAATGTACAATATAAATTACGCTGATTTAAAAGATATGCGGAAGAAGAAAAACGCTTTCATTAATATCAATTTAGCGAGTCAATCTATAGAGTGACCTGAATTAATTTAGTTTGAACGGCTTCACTAGTTATCTTGCAGACCGTATGCGTTTAGCAGATCAGTTTGTTGCCCGGCATGTTTTAAGTGGGTAACATTATTTAACATACATTACCGATGCCTATATACGAAAGAAAAGATGTGTGGTGTCGTGGAACACCGGATAGGAACGAAGTTCCTTATTATAAAAATATTAATTTTAAGTTTTATTCAAGGTATAAGGAAAATAATTATTCGGGTATACATTTTTTATTATGATTTTTTATTGATAAAAAGAACTACTTTAAAAAGTTATCAACTTTATTTTATTCACAATGATTTATCAAAAATATATAATAATTATAATATACAAAGAAACAGATATTTATATGAATAATAATAATAACCGTCATCACGTAGACTATATTATATTAGACACTGTATAGGCATCGTACTAAGACTATACATAAATAATAAAAATCTTACGTTACGGACGTTTTTTCCCGGTTAGGGTACCCCTCCGCATCGTCCCAGAAGGAACTTCGTTTCAAAATGCCTTAGTTTGTTTGGATAAATCAATATTATACCCAGGAAGTTCATTCTCATTGTTTCTGGAAATGAACGCGCCGATTGCGGCATTATGGATGAAAATAACATGCTTCGGAATTTGAGATCTGGATTCACGAAGAGGATGAACCGAGTAGAATTAAATAAGCTTTGTGTGATTTTCCTCTACGCTCCGTTTCCATGGCAACGTGAGTGGCTAACTTGCAGCTCTATTGTAAGTTGTGTTTTTTATGGCTTAGACGGATTAACGAGCTCACGGCCCGCCTGGTTATAAGTGGTTACCGAAGCATCGACAAAGTAATAGCCAGTGTCTACCGTGAGACGAGCCGTTGGGTGGACCCATTATGAAAACTTCGACGAAACTAAGCGTAGACGATACATAAATAAGTATAAATGAATGAAGAAGCCGTGAATGAAAAAAAGAAGGTATAAAAACGCACCAACATCACACTATTTGCTCGTTAGTGTTGTTTTTAATTCAATTTTTAATGTTCGTATTTCCCCGACATTAAAATTCTAAAAAGAAGCCAGCGTTCAATTTGGTATATTTTAATAAAACAGTCACATAACTATTGCGAATTCGTTTTGCGGTTTAATAAAACCTCAAAATTCTCCGTCGTCTGTTGACTCGATAAGACAACACGGCGATTCCGATTGGAGATAAGATAGTCTTAGCTTTTTAACACATATTGTAATACATTTTAAATGGATCTCGCAATTTGATAGTGGTTTTTATTGCACTTATTTTATAGATGAGCTGCACGTTACGTCTGTCGAGTTTCCATAGCCCTTCAACACAAGGTCGTCTTGTGGGAGGCCCAGGGACGTCTTAAACTAGGATGGGGCCCTTGGGCACACAAGAATTTGAGGCCCTTTTGGAAAGTAAAAAAAGCGAATTATAATAACATTTTTTTACTGAGTATGACCATTTATTATAGGTAATATCAAATACAGTATGATATAATATGTCATTAATGATATTAGAATGCTGCTGGTTTTTTGGTTACGATTTCGATAACGGTTTCTTTCGGGATTTCTGTTGAGCAAAATCTTCTATTATAGGCATAGTATATGCCTTGTGATTACTGATTTGTGAAAAAAGTGTAATGTGCCCGATAAAAATGTTTTGATGATAAACGTGTGAGAGAAATTGTCGGTCTTTCGGGGCCCCCTGAGAATGGGGGCCCTGGGCACGGGCCTCGTGTGCCCTTATGGTAAAGACGGTATTGGGGAGGCCATATTGGAAACCCATCCATGCTGGCAACAAATAGGCATGATAGCAGCACCCGTGCGTCCTTGTTTTGTCTATTGTCAGACAATTCCTCTGACGATAAATCAAATAAGTATTTAAGGTACACAACCTTTGTGATAGCTTTATTGAACGAAATTTATTGTTCACTATAAAATAAATTGAAAATGTGTGCAGATCACACGCGGTCGAATCGAAATTTTCAAGAGTATTAAAACTCATTATTTGTTGGCCTAAAATCCTTAAGATGCTGTCTTTTCATAGTGTTGTTTTTTTAAACTTAATTTCCTTTTCATCGAATTTTAAATCGCAACATTTGAAACAAGAACAGGCAGTGGTGGATTTACACTAGGGGCAGTCGGGGCAAGTGCCCAGGGCGGCAAATTTTTTAGGGCGGCAAAATTTTGAAAGTAAATTTTTTTTTAGTCTTATCAAGATTGCTCAATATAAAGAATTAATTCTATTAATTAATTTTTTTCTGTTTAATTGATAATTCAACAAATTCAATTTATCCATTATTTGTGAATTTTACTTTTGGCACTTTTGGTAAAAAATAACAATCAAAATGATTTAATCAATTTATTTCCTTGGACATTTAAAATACTAATCGATTTTTCTATTTTCGAATTTTATGTAATATATATTTATGTAATATTATAATAAATTCGAAATTTAATAAAAAAATATATTTATGTAATATTATTATAATTATGAGTCAGCCTTAGTGCAGAATTTATAATTGTCAGAAAAAACACAAATATTTATTTATGTTTTTCGAATATATTATAACATATGATAACGTTTCTGCAATAAATTCGTTTTTTAATTTTGAAAATAAAGCTTAAGTAAAATTATAGTATTGGGGCGGATTTTTCCGGTGCCCAGGAGTCGCTTTAAGTTTAAATCCGGCCCTGAGAACGGGTATGTATATAACTTGCCGAATCACCAATTTTTTAACAGAGATACCGAAAGGAATCGAACGCGAATCCTGCGTTGCTTGAAACTGATTTTATTATCCATTGTTTATCCAGCTCTTATTCAATAATACAATATCCGGTACTACCATTAAAAATGACATTCAAGGTTAATATAATGTATTGCAGTAGGTTTAATTATTCACATTTGTACCGGAATTGCCGGTGTAACGTGGGAACTGATGATGTGTGCTCACGGACACAGTTTGTGTATATAAATTTGTATGTAATTATTTGTAACGAGGTCGTATATGTATTGAATAGATTTTGTTACAAACATCACAGAATACATTTCATTTTTATTGTATGGATGATTAAATGAGCTCGCGATAACTGTACTGAAGTTAAACAGTTACCGGAGCCCGTAGATATTGCAATGAGAATTCGGATCCTAATCCAGATCTTTTTTTATTTTTATTGCCTAAATAGGTGGATGATCTCACAGTCCACCCAGTTAAGTTAAGTGGTTACTGAAACCCATAGACATCCGAGATATAAGTTCTAAGGTCTTAAGTATAGTTACAACGGCTGCCCCACCCATCAAACCGAAATGCATTACTGCTTCACGGCTTCAGGGTAGTGGTACCTACCAGTAATCCTACCACCAGTAATCTATATAAATTATGTATGTGCTATCCTTTAAGACGAAACGCATTAATGCTCAGTAGCAGAAATAGACAGAGCGTTGGTACTCGTATGAGTCTATAAGACGTCCTACTACTCGTAATTACGCAAATCAGAATTTTTATACGATTGATGATCCTTTATCCTACTTCAACTTATTTGTGAGCACTAAGTACTAAGTATATCTTTAGAAAAACAAAATAATACTAACCTGCAGGATTACAATCCCGGTATAGTCGCGTTCACGAGTAAGCCATAAGCCACAATGCATTGGTGCAAATTTCAATTTTCAATAACCGTAATAGTAAATAGTTTCAAAATTTTTCATTTGGTTTTCGATTTAACAAGAAAATTGAATTTAGAATTTTATATTTGAAAAAAAAAAAAAAAAAAGATTCTGTGCTCTATCAACCGACGAAACGCTGCTGTTTTAAAATCTATGAACAATATTATTATTATAAATTCGAATAAAAAATTTTATAGTTCAAAAATTGCGAAATAAAGCGTTCGGAATTCCGACGCGTAATGTACTAACCGGTTCACGAAAATTTACATCACTAATTCGCAGTGCAAGAAGCCACGCCGTGTCGAGGTCGCACTCGTTCCAATAATAGACCAGCGACTCTACTCTTAGAAAAATTAGTCCAACTTTACGGTATTTTACGTTACGATAACGTGACGAAGTGTATGTAATTTATATTATAGCTTACATTTTGTCACTTTTATGTAAACCATGAATTTCAGTGTATTTCTTGTCTATTAACTTTCTGTTTCTGTGAAGTAAAGCTGTTGTATTCTTTGTACGAGGAGCACTGATGCTTGAGATACAGGTTTTATCACCTAGTTCAAGCACAGATGCACATTATGCTTGTGTTTCTACTTCTATGTTAATAATAAAAAAATAAAAAAAAAAATAAAAATATGGTGACGTCACTTATAATTTTATGAATAAACTTGTTACATGTGCGTTTGACTAGTTCTAACTTCACGACATCAGATTTTTTTTGTGATACTTTTACGTTTTCAATGTCTTGTCTATAGCTTTAAAGCGGTCATTCAAACACAGATCGTTCTTTTTTCTAAATGTAAATAACAAAATAAAAGAGAAAATTAAATATAAAATGAATCAACAAAATCTTGAAGTAGACCTCAAAGCAAGCAATAACTCGAAATCGTGAACGTGACTTTCTGTCTTCAATATTCATGTGACAACAAATTCGTATTGTTGTTAAAAAAATCTACTCCCTAGCAGTTTGCTTATGTCAATTCGTAACAGATTGTTTACATTAATTTCGGGGTATCAGTGGAGGGCGGGACGAGACGAGTGTCAGTCACAATTGCGACATCCGACGCGCAGTCTGGCGCGCCAATTTGTCGACAAAATTGGCCACTGCACCGATCCTGAGAGCACGACTAGTGCATCTGCGACCTCTCTTACAGCCCGAACCGCTGCTAAGTTCAATTAACGACCCCGTTTTTATGCGATGCGTGACCGAGAACTATCAATTTCAAAGGCAATTAAGAAAAAACATTCCAAATGTGCTTAGGCAAGGCCGGTCGACGACCCACCTCGCCACAGAACCGTCATTAGCCACGCTCCGACACACTGAATTATGTACACCGGCACAATATGTGGCATATTGATGATTTAGAACGTGCCACATTGAAGCATTACCTCATATTCTGTTTGTGGACGACCCCTTTATCGGTCATCTTGAACGCCACATGCATTTTTATTTAAATTCGAACCGCCCGTGACTAACAACCGTCTGTGATATTCGTGACTCGTATTCGAGTCGATAACATTAAGCTTTGGGGCTCACTCATTACCCCTTTCATTCCTTTTTGGAAACATTTTCGCTTCGAATGTGTTCATTAAAAATGGCTAGAAACTTTATTACATGGAACGAGAGCAGGATACCGTCACTTTTACTGGTTATTTTAAATTCCTTAGTGCGGGCGGCAGTAATTTGAATAGTCTAAATTTAAATTAAATATGATTAAATCGAAGCATGTCTAATCAAGTTCTAAACAAAAGATTACCATTAGCGTGAAGCCCCGTTGGCCGCAATCGAATTTAAATTACGTCCATCGTTTCTAATTAGATTCAGAATTCGGTGCGGTTTCGGCAACGTTCAGATAATGTAAACAGAGGGAACCAATAAACCGGATTGGAGGCATCGACACGGCTATAAATCCGGATCCGAAGACTTCCCCACCATTTGGAAGCGATTGACTAATGGACTGTTAAGACTTGAAGACGAATACGAGATTATTTTCCGACACGTGTTACTAAGGTTACATTTTTATGTGACCTTGGAAATTATACTCAATTTCATAGCCTATGTTAAAATTATCAATACTGAAACTCACCTACATAATTATCTCTCAATGTTTGGTATCGGAATAAGATCAACCTATAGACACAGCCTACTGTGTTTCTCGCCGGATCTTCTCAGTGGATCGCGATTCCGACCACAGGTAGATTCTGCGAGGCACTGCTCTTGCTAGTGCTAGTGTTAGCAAATTGTCTAAGGTTAAGCCCGTGAGCTCATCTCGTCCGGGCGTAGCTCTTAGGCTACCAGCGAATAGGTAGGAAAAAAAATAACATAAATTTTGCTTGCATTAAAATTGAGTATCATCAGGCGTTGCCTTAAGCTAAAATGAAAAAGGTATGTTTACAAAAGACAATTTTCTTTTACTAGAGGGTCCGCCTCGTGAAAAATATTGGACAAAAGACGAAGTATTCACAAAAGATTTGAAAAAAGTGAACTAGACATTTTTACGAGTGTGCGTCACTGAAATTTGGGTTTAAAAAGTTTGAATACGTTTTCACTGTGCATAAAGTTTGCTGATTCGCTTCGAAAAGGGAATTTGGTTTTGAAAATTTAATAGTAAAAATAAAATAATCAATGTTTTGCCTTAAAATGAGAAAGAAGGATATAACGTTAAAGTTTTAATCTAAGTATAATTATATTGTACATTTAGTTTGAAATGAGTCTCTCATTAAATTAAAGTAAATCTAGTGAAGATAATTCGACATTATTCTTTACATTCATTTAGAGAACGTCGACATAATGTTTTACTATTTAACTTGCACGCTGTCTTTACTAGTACATATTTATCATTTAAAAAAATGCTTAAATGACCACTTGTATTCGAAGAGTTTACCATTTTTAGAAACCTAAGCCCTTTGCCTAAAACCGGAAAACATAACTAAAGTTAAAATGAAATATACTTAATAATCATCATCATCATCAACAGGCCACAGTCGTCCACTGCTGGACATAGGCCTCTCCCAATCCACACCACTGAGCCCAGTCTGCGGCTCTCCTCATCCACTTCTTGCCGGCCACCGTGTGGAGGTCATCGCACCATCTAGCCAGTGGGCGTCCCACGTTACGTCTTCCGCAGCGCGGTCTCCACTCGAGAACCCGCCTGCTTCAGCGATCGTCAGTCCTACGGCTTATATGGCCAGCTCACTGCCACTTCGGCTTGCTGATTCTTTGAGCTATGTCGATGACTTTAGTTCTCTGTTGAATAATCTCATTCCGTGTGCTTAAAAATAAAATAATAAAAACGAATTGCCATCAGTTAGGTGGCGAAGCAAATAAAAACTAACTTATATTAAAATTATCAGCATCTTACGACGCAGCTCCGTTTCGACAACGACAGAGTTAGACAGGCGTATGATT
Organism: Bombyx mori; assembly: GCF_030269925.1. Taxonomy (NCBI): domain Eukaryota; kingdom Metazoa; phylum Arthropoda; class Insecta; order Lepidoptera; family Bombycidae; genus Bombyx; species Bombyx mori. The sequence continues at coordinate 6,124,498 of NC_085116.1, read as the reverse complement.
AATGGATACGTCAATATATGGCGCGGCTACTGGCAGATCGACTTGCGTAGACATATGGCATATCTAGATTGCATTATATATCATGCTATTGCTATCGGCCCTTGAAACCTCCAAGTCTATGAAGATAATTTGCTACTTTATACTACTACTCCTAATTTAACAGTGTTTACAAATATATAGTTATAGGACCATGTGCCTGTTGTCATGACAACAAATTTACTGTACTTATAATTACGGTAGCATTAAGGTTATTCAAATTTCAAAACGATCCAGTTACTGCAGTAGTATTATTACTAGCAGTGAACAAAACATCTGAATACATTATACAAAATTAATTCTAAGAAAATCCTAAGTTATTACGTGCTAGGATCCGGATAATAAAACGAAATTGGGATGCGTATCCACAAGTCATTTTATTACTTAAACGCGAAAGGTTGTGGAAATTTACCAAAACGTCCTAAGTATACAAGAGCGTATTTGAGTGATTTAATTTCGTTCGTATAAAACAAAAACACGTAAAAATGTTAAGAAGATTTAATAGGATACTATGTAGTGAATGCGAGGTTATTTTCATTCAGAGCGAAGAGAAATAAAGGCTCATACTCATTCAACGTATGGCTTTTTCATTTGTCGGCAAAGAGCTCCAAATGGGTTTATGTCTTAAGTGAAATGAAAGAATGTTATTAGGATCATGGCTTATGTTATTCGTATATGAACTCATAAAATTGGAAGAATCAACGAAAGAAACAAAAATATGAGTAATGCTTGTAAATCTGATAACGAAATAAAGTGTTAGATTTCGAAGACACTTGATATTCGCTTAGGATAAGTAAGTAATTTTTTACAACATTTTACGACTATTCATATTTCTCTAAAACATACGCTCAATCGTATCGTAAATTTTACATTTAAAATCTTTATCCCAAACGTTTTCTTATCTACATTTCGAATCTGAATTAAGTATAAAACTTATGAGTTTCTGATACCGATAAATTGCTTAGTTTTTGTGCAAAAAAAAGATTCTCGATCTGGCAACCTTAAAGTCTGACCCCTTTGTGTGACGCGACCATGATTTCGAAACAAAGTATTATTTGTATGAAACGCGTCTTATCTATTGTCTTTCGTGGGCTCGAATTTGAAAGGTTAATTTTACTAGCTGTTGATGAATTTAAATAGAAACCTGTGTTCACGTCCTATTCAATTAGTTTGTGTCAGCATGCGAGCTCTGAGGGCCGAATTCAGCTGACACATTAATATTTATCGAGATTTTTTTAGTGCTTACGTGTGTGGACGCGCTCACAGCCCACCTGGTGTTAAGTGGTTACTGGAGCCCATAGACATCTACGATGTAAATGCGCCACCCACCTTGAGATATAAGTTCTAAGGTCTCAGTATAGTTACAACGGCTACCCCACCCTTCAAACCGAAACGCATTACTGCTTCACGGCAGAAATAGGCGGGGTGGTGGTACCTACCCGTGCGGACTCACAAGAGGTCCTACCACCAGTGAATACGCAAATTATAATTTTGCGGGTTTGATTTTTATTACACGATGTTATTCCTTCACCGTGGAAATCAATCGTGAACATTTGTTGAGTACGTATTTCATTAGAAAAATTGGTACCCGCCTGCGAGATTCGAACACCGGTGTATCGCTACATACGAATGCACTGGACGTCTTATCCTTTAGGCCACGACGACTTAACGAGAAAATTCCTTCACCCAATAATCTTATACAATGGACTTAGGTTTTTATTAATCAAAGTGTTCGTTTTCGGACGCTGCGTTGCAATTATTGATTCCCGATAATACTTCGAATTTATGCAATTTCGATTTGTAAATTAGTCTGATGATAAACAGATTGCTTGAAAATCATTTTCTCTGTGAACGTCTTGGTTAAGAAATGTAGAAGGTAATATATGGTATAGTTATGTATAAAGGTAAAGGTATAAAAGAATAAATATATATTAGTATTATGTTACATGTGAAATACTCTTTCGAGGATTTGAAATACTCTTGGCTTTGCGCCTGATCAGTCTATCTGAAAGGAATAGTCAGTTTTACTATTTTGTATTGTGTGAATGTTTAAATTAGAAAAGTACATTATAGGAATTAACATGAAAATGCTAATTTAATACTACGAATAAAATAATGATTTAAAGAGAACATCTATACTAATATTATAAAGAGGAAAGATTTGTTTGTTTGTTTGTATTAAATAGGCTCTGAAACTACTAAACCGATTTGAAAAATTCTTTCACTGTTTGGAATCTAGACTATTCCCGAGTGACATAGGCTATAATATTTTTTGAAAAAAGTTAGGGATTCCTTACTAAAACTCTAATAATGTAACCCAAGGTGTAAAAAAAATACCTAAAATATTCTTTACAATGCGTGCTTTGCGAAAACTATTGATCTATACTAATATTATAAAGAGGAAAGATTTGTTTGTTTGTTTGTTTCGAATAGGCTCCGAAACTACTGGACCGATTTGAAAAATTATTTTTCCATTAGAAGCCGACATTGTCCCTGATGAACATAGGCTACTTTTTTTTAAATTTTTTTATATTTTATTTTTTTGGTTTCATGTGTGTTTTAATGTTTCCGAAGCGAAGCGAGGGCGGGTCGCTAGTGATAGAATAAAATAATGTACTACGACTTTGTAGAACACTTTAGTATTTATAAAAAGTGTCATGACAGCATATGTCTAACTATTATAGCTATGCCACAATGTGTTCTTTTATTTAAAAAAATACAACAACATCAAATATCGTTGAAATTTTTGTTAAAGACCCGAGCGGAGCCGGAGCGGGCCGTTAGTACATTATTATTTTACTTCTTTATTCGAATTTGGAATGCGATTGTTGTCTAAGACGCTTATCGTGTTCCCTCCATAAATTTTAATTTCTCACAAAATGGCGACACGGTAGGTATACTTTTTGCTACACAGCAAATAAACCTTGTTGTACACATTGTTCGGGTATAGTGTATTCTAAATTATTTTCGCTAATTCAACAAAGACTACGGGTAAGAAAATGGCTCATAATGTAGTTTGCCATAATTATTCCATAATATTTTTTTTACTTAACCTACAGGTAACTAATTATATTGATATAGCTGCAAATAATTTTAATGTTGAAAAAGATAATGATAAAAGATCCAATCAACCAAATAAAAAATTACAAAAAAGGTGTGGGATGTTCACAAAGAGGTCTTGACTAAAATTGCTGTAACATACTTGCCAAATCATCATTATTGAATTGCCTTGCGTTTTGAAATAAATTTAAACCTGACATTTTAAGTGCTCTGAGGAATTATTCGAGATGATACCAACGTCTCGTTTTTACCATCGCACCGCCCGCCACCGCAGTAGAGTTCATCCATACTACCTGGAGCCACTGCGGTCATCCACAGTGCGTTTCCAGAGGTCTTTTTTGCCACGTACCATCCGGCTATGGAATAAGATCCCCTCCACGGTGTTTCCCGAGCGCTATGACATGTCCTTCTTCAAACGAGGCTTGTGGAGAGTATTAAGCGGTAGGCAGCGGCTTGGCTCTGCCCCTGGCATTGCTGGAGTCCATGGGCGACGGTAACCACTCACCTTCAGGTGGGCCGTATGCTCGTCTGTCTACAAGGGCAATAAAAAAAATCATGAAAAATTAATCACAAATTCATATTCTTTTGGAGCAAAACTCAAAACGCTCCTTAGGGGCGTAACTGATTTTGTTACGTTATTCTGAGCAATGAAATTTGTTTTCTTTAGAGACTACTTCGTGACTACTTTTCGGACATCGAAAATTAGGTCAACTTTCACCAGTACCTCACAGTAGCCGATTAAGTGGTTGATGTATTGTATAAAAAAAAAAATCATTTCCTTTAAAAAAAACATTCAATTCACGAATGCCTTAGCAACTGCTCCATGTCAAGGATATTATTATGTTTAATGCGTATTTTTACGGAAAATTCGTGCAAATAAACTCCCTTCCACAAAGAAAACTCTGGTCTTCGATCAACCTCGAGCGATGACAAACATCGACGCGCAAACTATTGAACGTGTCAACAAAATTACGCGACAAGTGTCATCTGAATATTGATAGAAATGTCGCGAGGGCTACCAACATTAGAAACGAAATTTAAATTCACGTGTCGTTCAACGTCGTCAGCGGTGACGCGTAATCATGCTAATTCTAATGGAAAAACAATACAGTGGCGCATCCCTATGTGTTTTACGAGTACATCAACAAAAAACTTACTGGTTTACTGGTGGTAGGACCTCTTGTGAGTCCGCGCGGGTGGGTACCGCCACCCCGCCTATTTCTGCCGTGAAGCAGTAATGCGTTTCGGTTTGAAGGGTGGGGCAGCCGTTGTAACTATACTGAGACCTTAGAACTTATATCTCAAGGTGGGTGGCGCATTTACGTTGTGGATCTCTATGGACTCCGATAACCACTTAACACCAGGTGGGCTGTGAGCTCGTCCACCCATCTAAGCAATAAAAAAATAAAAATAAAACTCAATATCAAATTTTGTCTGCAGTAAACGTTATGTTGATCGTACGTAACATATTATGTATAAAATTAATGCACATATATTATTTATTTTGATTCACTTCAAACTTTTGTTTGGTTGTTTTTGGCACTTCAGACAAAGTTTTTGCGATAGTACCATTAAAGCACGATAGGTGGCGCGTTAGTTGTTTTTTCTATCATTTCACGTAGCGTAGCGTGGCTTAGTTTCATTCGCGAGAAATAATCAGCTAATGAAAAAGCAGGTAGCCAATTTATCCAGTGAAATATTGTGGATCGGTCTCAAATGTAATATTTACCTCCCGCAAGGCAACATGAATGCTGTAGATTAATAAAAAGTCTGTAATATATTTTTTTATTTATTTTTCAGGAGATATAAGAAGAAAACTAAAATAATCGCATTACGAGCGGGCTCAATTATTCATTCGTTTTGATGATCAGGACATGCTTTTTTTTAGTAAAAAAAAGAACCCACATCGTTCATCATTCTATAGATTCTATAAAACATGATTTACAAACCAACCAATTCGTTCAAAGTTTATTGTTGTCGCTAATGACGTCAGTCATTATCATAACCACATTTTGTGCTGATAACTAAATATGCAAATTTAGCGATCAATTTACACTTATAAATGTATAGTGTGTTTTCAATGATAATAAAATATATTTTTCTTAGTTACTACTCACACTAAAAGCTATATAAAGCCAATACGAAATAATTATATTGTATTTGATATAGTACATAATCTCCAAACATGCATTATCGATTTTATTCTTATATTGTTTATTCTTTATCGAAGGTGCCAACCCTACGACGAGGCGCGCGGCGGCGGCCAACAGCGGTTCGTTTTCGGGAGGTCATTGTGCGCGCGAGATGACGTCACCGATGACCTTGACGCGAAACCCCTCCGCGCCTCGTGGAGCACGTGTGAAAAATGTCGCCAGTCAGTAGATCCGTTCAAGACTTTTACAACAGCTCTGGACAATTCTCCTTCACAGTACAAGTGTTTTTAGTATTATAGATTTTTTATTTTAATTTTCTGAAATTTCAGCTAAGATCTAACAAACTTTTTTAAGATATCTTGAATTTATTTTATTCGTTTTTGATTGCAGATATTACGAATAAGCTACATTTATCTGGCATATAGTCATCACGTATAGCTCCTTAGACTATTTAGAAATTATTTAAAATTAATATTTTGTTTCAACAATTTAAATGATATAATTTTGTTAAAACGTACCTACATAATATATACAATATTGAAACATTTGGGTGATTATGTATGTACATATGAGTAACTCGTAATAAATTAAATTTAAATAAGTAAATTAAACTTTGGTTACAAAATATTCTAGGTATTTACAAATTAGTTGCTTTTAATGGACAAAATAAAGTTGAATTGGAGATATTTTCAATTATTTTTTAAATAACGTTTCACATTTTACTAGTAAAATTCGTTCTGAATACCTTAAAGTTCTCCCCTCTGTCGGGACTTCCAGTAATCACAAACCGTAAAATCTTCACAAAGTCTTCTATTATGAAATATTTATATTCTTTACATACTAACTTTATGCTAGATAGTAATTTTTATAAATGGGTGACATTGAGAAAACTTGTTTAAGTATTTGTTGTTAATTTGAAATTGAGTTTTAAGTAGTAACAAAGTAACTCACAGATACAAACCATATGTTGTTATGAAATTGACCTTGAATTAACTGTCAATTTTTTTCAAGTGAAAATTTTTTAGGCGCGTCGAGACTAAAATTTAACTCGCGAAAGATTCGTTACGGCGAGAGAGAAAAGATACAATTTAGGACGAGCGAGAGTGAGAAAATAGACAGAGCGTCTCGTGAATCACTCGACCATGGAAAGGAGAATTTTGTTTTATGGATGAAAAATGAAGAAAACCACAATACTTACTACACACCGCAAAAGAAGTTTCACTTCTTTCATGTGCACCAAGTTGCACGCGCACCATTTTTTGTTCTTTTTTTTGCTTTAGATTAACAAACGGCTCAAGGTCTCAAGTCCGTGAATATAACACAACTTATAAAAAAGTATATGGCTTACACAAAATTATACTAATTTTCACGAGTTTCTTCCGCGACCACGAAAAGTATCAAGATTTTTATATGCCGGAAAAAAATCCTAATTAATTAAATAATGACATTAAATGTGTTAAAACAGTGCACTCTTTTTGAGACTCTTCAATTTTTTAAGTCAAAATGTGTAGCGGCATTCACGTTGAGGCGTCTGTGGGCTTTTCATTGATATGCTATTGCTATCTTGACATTAAATCAATGACAACTTCATAATAACACTGTTAGAGCTGTTACATTTCCTCGTCATAAATAATCGCGCGTCGTCTAAGCAATAACTTGTAGATGGGCCTAGTGACAAGTTTAGCTCGATTCCACTGGGCATTATGTGATTAATTGGCAATTAGTAACGTGCGGGTGAATCAACCGTCTGACATTCAGCGCCCTTGCTTCGTCCTCTGACGGCGTATATGCCGAATACAACGTATTTTCGATAAAGCATTCGGGAATTTTCTCGATGCGAATTCGATTTAAAATTAAAATGAACATTACATGCAATTGACGACATGATAAATGCGTAAAAATATGTTGATTGTGTTTTTTTTAGTGTACGAAACATTATAACCACTGTCGATATAAAATTCTTTTGTTCTAGAATGCTTGTTACATAATCTCTTTAATCCCGTAAGTGAATAATTTGCTCAAACTTACAACTATACAACTTCGAGTTGATATCGAGTTTCAGTGGTAGCTTTTTCAGGCCAACACCGACATCGGTCAACAACACCAGCCGATACTTTGTCACTGATAATGATTTACTCCAAAACTTCATGTCATAAAAAACAAAACAGAAGAAACTGACATGACGTTTCTCAAAATAAAATCGTGAAAAATATATCCAAATGAATAATCACGTTCCGTTTCATGTAAATAACATGTCACTTTTATTTTTAATGTTTTGTAGTTTGTTTTTGTGTACCACTGACGTTTTTTTTGTTGTTTGTATCTTATATGTTACTAAACATATTTTGGCCGCAGACTTCTTGATTTATACTACATATTTAAAAAAAAACAGGTAAAGCGATGGGGAGTAATTGAAAAAAAAAACACCTTTTTTAATTTTGTCTTAAACGGCGGCAACTTACCGTTTATTAAGGCAAACCCATCCGAGGCATTTGTCGATATCGTAAGTATGACGCTGTATCTGTGAACAAAAAAAAAAACAATTTAAATATTTTAATTCTAGCATCATTTTTATTCCGTACCGTCAGCGTTACTTGTAAAGATGTCAACAAATCTGGGTAGTTCATTTTAAATTACATTCAACTGTCGGATTTATTTGAGATTTTGGTGTATTGCAATATAATGTTTAGCATTACAATCAGACTCTCAAATAAATCTATCTATATTTCATGGTTTTTCTTGAGATTAAAAATATTAAAAGAGTCCCTAATGGTAGATAGAAACTCGTCTATACCCCTGGCATTGTTGATGTCTGTGAGCAACGATGATCACTTGTCACCGATGATCGTAAAAAAGAGAGTTAGCTCATATGACGAGCTTAATCATACCCTAAAGATATATTTTGAAAGGACTGTTGATGACGGTAACGGGTGCAGCTTAGGGTTGGACCCTGGTAATTTAGTGGGTGGGCCTTTAATCTTCGGCCACCGAGTTATACATACACTGCGCGTTGCGCGGGCGCGGGAACCTTGTACGAGTTGTTTTTTTAATTGCTTACATGAGTGGATGAGCTCACAGCCTACCTAGTGTTAAGTTGTTACTGGAGCCCATATATATCTATAACGTAAATGCGCCACACACCTTGAGATATCAGTTCTAAGGTCTCAAGTATAGTTACAATGGCTGCCCCACCCTTCAAGCCGAAACGCATTGCTGCTTCAGGGCAGAAATAGGCAGGGTGGTGGTACCTACCCGCGCGGACTCACAAGAGGTCCTACCACCAGTAAAAAAGGTTCGAAAAAAAAAGAGTTGAACTCGTGCAGTGACGATTGAGGGTTTTGTAAAAAACGAAATAATGGGATGGTTTCAAACAGTATTAACAAACAGAGCACACCCAAGTCTCTTTCGCAAAATGAAATGCCATATGCGGATTATCGAGAATCCCTATGGCCCTCTTCTGTGTTGTGGAATCAAATTGAATCACCCGGGATGGGAACTGTACTCCACGTAAGGTCAACCAGTGGTTTATAACACATAAGTCAAAGAATAAAAAACCACAGTTAGTCCAAGCATAATGTTAAGTTGTTATTGTCTTCATTGTCAAACTAAAGAGCTCTGTGTTCGAAGCTTCTACGTTTAATTAAAATAAGATTTACTCGTGCTATTTATAAAATAATATTATGTGTCTGGTAACATTACGACGTAGCGAAAACCCCACGTCACGTAAATTGAAACGCATTGTTCTTATGAAAAACAGACGCATTATCCAAATGGAAAACGTCCTAAATTATGATAAATATCACTTTCTTATCAAGGACTCAGCGAAACTTTTGATATTAGCACGTTTCTAGTTTTAATGGCGGACAGAGTTATTGTTTGCGAAGTTCATAAAGCGTTTATGAAGATTGAGAAAAAATATTACTTCTAGAGTAATTGAGTTGTAAAACGTTATTTCCAAGATTGTATAGTATTTTAGCATATAGTGAGGAGTAAGAGTATTGAAAAATTAGCTTTCTGAGTTTATTGCCGGATCTTCTCAGAAGGTTGCGATTTCGCTCCGGTTGTAGATTCTGAAAAGTACTGCTCTTGCCAGAGCTAGTGTTAGCAAATTCTCTCAAGTTGAACCCGAGAGCTCACCTACTGGTCCGGGTGTATCTGGAATAGTAGGCTACCAGCGAATAACTAGGATTTTATTTTAGAAACGTTTTGGGCGTGTCGTGAATCCGCTTGGTTAAGTGCCGCAGCATTGCTTACTTCTGCAGCGAGGATGCGTTCCCATTTGAAGAATGGGGCAGTCGTTTGTGCAAAATTTACACAAAAATCATTCGAATTGAAACGGAATACTTTTTTGGAGAAATATCTTATGTGTCCTAACTACGAAATAAGAATCATCAACCAGTTTTTTTAAGCTATCGCATAGCTTTTATCGCGGGCCTTGAGCGCGGCGACCGAATCATGACATTCCGTAACGAAAAAAACCTTACACCCCTCACTCCGCCTACCATGTAGCTCGCGTTCAACACATTCACACGTTGCGTTTGTGTAGTGTTTGTGAATAAGCGCGTGGCGTGACGTAATACTGCATGCGCATCATGAAAAGTCTGCCCATCTCTCTCTCGCGCGGTCTAGTTAAGAGCGTGAAGGGGACAGTTAAGGTTTTGCTTTTATTAATGTTTAATATAGGGTGGTCTTGTTTTATTATTGTTTTAATATTAAATTATCATTGTCAAATTATAATTGCATAAGTTGATAAAAAATGCTATGCAATAACTTTACCGCGGCAGTTCCCGTGTGCCACACGTTTTTTTTTTTTTTTCTAACCCAATATTTTACCAGTTAAACTGTCAGGTTTCATTGTAAATATTTCTAAATGCGTAAAATATATATACATTTGTTAACACGATTCACACACCATGTGTTGATCGTACTAACCTATACTATAAAAGTATTAGTGCCAATAACAACTGTACAAAGTGTCCACTTGATCGGATAAACGTTGCATAGTACTTACACAAAATACCAACAAAAAGACTATCAGATATTCAGATCAGCGGTAAAAAATATTATGAAAGAAGAAATAATTTTATGTTTATACTTCAAACACCGAAATTTGGTGATATTCAATTTCATTTCTTATTGTGTTTGAATTTATCGAATGGTATTTTCCTCCTTCTCGTATTAAAACAAAGGTTGAATCAAAAACTTATTCACGCGATGCACTATAGGAATTCTTTCGTTGAACTCTCTGCGGAATATTGTAGATTTTATTATTTACTTTACATCCTTTTGTGCCTTAAAATAAAAAGAAGAGCGAGAGTGTTTTATGGTCCTACGGCTAGTCGGCGCAAGAGATACTAAAGTCGAGTATGTATATATTATATACATATGTATATCTATCATATGTAACACATTTTTATTACATGGTTAAATTGACTAAGCGATTCGGCACTTTTTTAACTGAATAAAATTGAATACGATATTTTTTGTATTTGATTTTTATTTCATAAATAAATAGAGGAAACATCTGTAATAAATCGCTGAGAACAGCACAGTTAAGTATCAATGCTTTTTTTTTCCTCCGCTTGCCAATAGATTTATTATTTTAGTGTCTATTGACGAATAAACTTTTTTTGGAAATAGTCAGTTTTTAAATTTCGATCACTGGGCAAAGAGTAGTAGGTATGAACGTAAAAAAAATTTTTTTTTTTTAATAACTCATATTGTGATATTACTTTAGCTAGCTCATATTTTTAATGATAAAATTAAACCAGTTGAATTTACGGTAGGCAGTATTGTTGATGTCCCTAAGCGACGGTGACCACAAGTTCTTTTTACACCTATGGCAATGTAAAAACCATAGTAGTACCTACACAAAAATTTATTCTCGCCGCAAAAACAATGTAGTAAACGTTTGCAAGGTTCAACAGGGTGATTTTAAAACTACGCGCGCTAAGGTCGTGTTATAATATTCTTGTTCTTATAGCAACTTTCGTTGTCCGCTGAGATTTCGTAGTATTCTTGCATTCTCGCGTTCAATGCTCGGAATAGTTTGCACCGGTTCGTTATCAGATTCGACTCGGTAGTTGAAACATTTTTTGCATCAATTATCCGGTTTGCATGATGTTTTCTTTTTTATTGTGGCTTGTTGACTGTTTTTTTTTTTGACGGTGCTCGTTGATAAAAAGTTAGTAGAGAACGTATGTGTATGTTTTGCGTGTGTTTGTATTAAATATAAAATTTATTCATGTAATGTTTAATTAACGGCCGTCTGGTGTAGTGGTAAGTGACATGGTCACTACACAAGGCGGTCGCGGGTTCGAATCCCGCCAAGGGAAGATATTAGTATGATAAATATAAATGTCTTTTCCAGGGTTATGGATGTATATTAAATATATGTATGTGTATAATAAAAATCTTACATTTATTTCCGTTATCTGGTACCTGTAACACAAGTTCTTTACGAACTTATCACGGGACCAGTTAACGTGGCGAGATTGTTAAAAAAAAAAGTCCTTTGACGATTTACATACCTAATATTTATTTAGCGCTTAAATTTACATCTTGGTATTATTATGATAATAGGTTTAAGATAATTTAGTTAATGTTACTAAATAAAATTAAATGTATAATAATACATAAACGTATTTGTCATAAGCTCGGTTTGACAAAGTTTCAAAACTTTGTACAGCTGTTGTTGAAATATAAGGGAATTATTTTGGTACAATGCCTTATGCCAGTATAAGGTTGTAATATTATTATTCTTGATCAGTGGGATATCGCCGGACTTATGCTTACATATAAGAGATCGTGGTGGGGTATGTTGGAGTCTTCGCTGCGTTATCGACAGAGCTTACTAAATATATATTTATTATATGTATATTTCAGAGTATGTCACAACTGAGAATAGTGACATACGTAATAGAAGAATCGTTGTTATTTTTGTACGCAAGTAAGGTCCCGTCTATAAAATATTTAATTTATGATTTTAGAATCATGTGATTTTTTAGTATAGTAAAATTTGGGTTTATTTTGTGTTTTTTTACAGATAATTTTATCTCCGTCTTTTTTTTTTTTTAGGTATCTCCAATTAGTGAAAGTATTAATTAAGAGTGCCTAATTAACGACAACAAAAACCTTGCACCCTGAACCCTAGTCAATATTCAGATAATCATTTTTAAATTGAACTAATCATTTGATAGCGGGTGATAGGAGAGATGTGCTCCGCACTAAACGCTTCACTTTCCCCCTTTTGCCTTTTCATGAGCTCTGTCTCGGTTGTCGAGCGACAGGAGGTTTTAGTCGGTTCGACTCCGACATGCCCCGCCCTCCATCCCCAGTGAAGGGCGGAAGTACGGCGATTTCCTCCTGACAAAAAAAAAATATATATAAAAAATATAAAAAATAAAAAAATCATTTAATAGCATCATTGCTTTCAATGCGAGTTTTTAGTTTTTTTGTCTGTGGAAAAAAAAAGAAAGATAGAAAGAGGTTTAAGTGGACCACCACACGCACGCTCTCATAAACCACATACAAAGTCGAAGTCATTTGGTACGAAAACATGTCATAAACCTATCATTATCCAACTCCAAAAATTCTATCTACTTCTCCATCTAGTCTAGTCTAGTAGTATCTCCATCTAGTTTTAAGTGGTTATTGAAGTCATTGAGGAGGTTCTTATAATCGTTTTAAACGTATTTACAATAAAAACAAACTTTCCTTATTTTCGAAAAAAACACGTATTTCTCCTTATTTCGTCTCAACAGTCGTCTTATAGGATTATTTACACAATCTATTCATATCCTCTTCGGTCTCGCTCAGTCGGGATAATACGCAAAATGAAAACCTTTAAGCGATTCTCGTAACCAGGTTCACGAGGTTATTTCGTGAAATCAATGAACAAATTGAACTTACATAAATTTTCCTAATTACATGAACCCAGCAACGTGACACAAAATATGCTCTTTGATGTGTCTTAATTTTCGTCTGACATTCGTGGAGGCGAAGATCGGCGTTCCCCTAAAGAGTTTCAGGTTTCAAAGTATGTAAATTCTATGATGGAGCTCTGAACTTTTGGAGATTTACTGTATTATGGGAGCAGCTGAATTAGCGTTTTTGATGTGAGTTAATAATCAATCTCTTGGACTCGATCGTCCAACGTCTCTGTCTATAGAACAGACAAAGCTGTATGGGCATAGATCCCCTTGCCTTTCCTGATAAGGAAAAATTGTACCAAAAAAATAAAACGTCTCTTGGGCTGAATGTTCTATGCCTACATCGGGCAAAGATATGTGTGATGAGTGGGTTAGTTTACTCTTAGTTTGGATTTTCAATCTCTATGTATGTATATCAGTCTCTAGTTTCTATAGTACTACAGGGACTCCTAGTTTAGAGCGAGGAGAGGGTGATTGAACCTTATTATCATTACTGAGTCAAATATGAATGAATGAAGCTCATTAAAAAGACTTCCATGTAGAATAGTAATTTAATGAGACCTCACAGTTGCTTTCCTATGAATTGTCTTTTCACACAGAAAATGTATACAGTAAATAAAATTGGCAACCACCATCTTGTCAATTCTTTTGTTTACGAGAATTTCCAGAATGGCTGAAACGAGTTGTATTTCGAGTCTTGTTTTAATTTCATTTTTTTTTTTATTGCTTAGATAGGTGGACGAGCTCACAGCCCACCCGGTGTTAAGTGGTTACTGGATATGCGCCACTCACCTTGAGATATAAGTTCTAAGGTCTCAAGTATAGTTACAACGGCTGCCCCACCCTTCAAACCGAAACGCATTACTGCTTCACGGCAGAAATAAGCAAGCGGGTTGGTACCTACCCGCGCGAACTCACAAGAGGTCCTATCACCAGTAATTACGCAAATTATAATTTTGCGGGTTTAATTTTTATTACCCGATGTTAGTCAATCGTGAACAATTGTTGAATATGTATTTCATTAGAAAAATTGGTACCCGCCTGAGTTTCGAACATCGGTGCATCGCCTCAACACGTATGCACCGGACGTCTTATCCTTTAGGCCACGACGAATTAAATGGACCTACACAATAACATCCCACTTTTAAACAAATTAAAGTTTTACTATATGAAATTTTGTTACGGTACCACCAAAAAAAACTTACTAGAATGATTCAGTCATCTAGCTAGCATTGCACCATCCATCATAAGAACTGAAGACCGAATTCTAATTCTAAGCGGTTATCCATCTGTAGTGTATTTCAAGAGGTAATTTTTATTATAGATTTTTTTATGTTTGATGGATTACTGGTGTCCCGGAGGCCTTATCAGTTTCACCAGAACAGGTGAGCGAGCAAAGGCTCAACCAGGAGGGGTGGGATTTGTTAACAGCTGCCCTAGCGCCGAAGGAGACCTAACAACTCAAGGGCAGCTGCTTCGCGAATGAATCTACTACCGGATCTGAATCGCGACCCGCTGAGAAGATCCGGCGAGAAACTCAGCGGGCGGATTAGGTTGCACGAACTCTTTTCCGAGTTCGATGAGTAAGCATACGTGCAGAGCACTCCACGCAACGGCTTATAAAGGCTAATTCCCCATTCGGCGGTTCGCAACTTCAACCCTTCCAACGTTTGTATCTGATGTCCTACGTGCCACTAGCGCTATCTAATAGCAGTTTCTCGCAGTTACCAACACATATATGGCTTCCCGTCATATGTATAACAACGATAACTCAACATAGGATTGACCATAAGATCGTCTACTCTTCTGATCGGCCTCAGTACAAAAAGAATGAAACTCCTTTGTTAGACAGACCTAAGAATTCTTTAAGAGAATCCAATCAGAAAATGCAGAAAAGAAAGTGTTATTTCTTTCAACAATTGTACTTAACCTCACGTACGGTATTGGGAATAATCCATCGTCACATAATCGAAAACGATCGAATATATTCGAAAACTCAGGACACTACTAAGAGTTCTCAATGACTTTGAAATATTAAGTTACGTGTAGGCACATGTACAGTTTTGATATTGTTAAATTCCCTTTGTGCCACACAAACGCTTAAGTAAAGATCCTTAGAAGTTTACAGGGGCTTTTAGTTGCGAGGTTTCCGTTTGTGTGGTGTATTTATTATTTGTTTAAATATTGGAAACAGTGTAGGTATATCCCGAGTTGTTTCCTACTGAGCAATATCGTTTTGTTGCTGCTTATGTTTTTAAATCTTTGCTAAGTTTTCCTTTGCTTAACTTTTAATCTATTTCTTAATCATTGCTGATTTACATTTCAAAAAAAAAAAAACGTAAAATATTAAATCCGTCTCTGCATTAATTCGAATACTAAATACTAAATAAAAATTTGCCAGCTCCATATTTTTCAGCGCGCTCCAACGGCATCAATCATTTTTTGCTGTTAGTTAAAATACGAGAACGTTTTGCTCCTCATAAAACAAATTGTTCCCGAGTCGGATACAAACACGTTCAATTGAAACTCGGAATTTTATCGGCCAAGACGGATTGATGGCTAGGAGCAATCTGCAGTGTTATCCGTGCCCCCTTTTCATATATTTTTCAGTCTAAGTGAAGGTTTTCTCTATATCTACCGACACTCCCGATCGTCGTAACTAAGGCTTTTAGCCCTGACCCATAACGCCCAACGCTAACTTAACCTTAATTAAGCGTACATAGTAGCTCTAGTTTTTCAGGTTATTAGACATAAAACCAAGTTTTATTAATGAACTTACCTTCAGTTTTATGAATATTACTCTGGGCCAAACGTTTAGCATTCAGTCTTTTAAATATATAGGCCCAAGCTACGGATTTAATCGTATTTTATTGGACAATTTCGAACGCGTCTCGTGTAAAGTTGTTCATCTTGAATAATAAAATCGTTATTACTGTCTTCTGTGAGCACGTTTCTCAGAAAACCTCTCAGTGCGATGACATAAAACAGCCTACACGAAGAACCACTTGACTGAAATGGGATGACAATCAGCGTTGCGTGTCAACGCCCAAACAGTTATCCTTGGGTCCTTCTACGTCTATTAGCGACCCTCGCAAGGGAAATCAGCCTGTATACGCTTATCACGTCTCATTAAGTCCGGCCATGATGAGAGCAAGGGCATGAATTCCGGGCCCTGGGAGATTTATGTGTTAAATCGATTAATAGTTGACCAGTATAATGTTGATAAAGTGTAATCTTAGCCATTTTATGGACCGAATTCATTATTGCATGTCTAAAATACAAGGATGTGCTTAACACAGTAACTTTAACTACTTTATAATCTTATTAAAAGCGATCATAAAATGGCGAGCTTAAATAACAAAAAAAAACTTTAGCGCTAAAACTAGGATAAGTTAAAAATATAAGCAGAAAATCCAAACGGTGCGGTCGCAGCCTTGATTTAAAAATAAATTGTGTAATTTTCCCCGCGTCTAATACCAAGGATCCCGTTTAAACAGAATACTCATCCGTCCAATTCAATTACGAAAGAAAATACCGGAGCGATGGCGCAGTGAAAGTTCCACTTTCATATTCAAATAACCCTTTGCTCGCGCTTGAACAAAACGGGTTATTCATTAATGTAATCCATTGCAGCTTGTGCAGTAACTGAAGGACATAATATTACTTATTACAAGGTTGGTTAGTGGACTTGCTCAGGAATCTCAAGGAACAAAGGAAGCTTTGTTACTTAATTACTATAATTTCTGTAGCTCACACTATTTGATACAATGATATCACAGGCTTTTTTTGCATTAATCGAGTTAGTAACATAAATTAGTCTATGACTCGATTACTCGTGGTCGAGGCGGTTGGCCAACCCCACGTGGGGCCTACGGACCGTCGAGGCGACTTACCCAGTCTTTGATGACCGGGTGAATCGTGGCCATGGACACCTCACCTTCCGTCTGGTGCAGGTGCTGACTGGGCACGGATGCTTCGGGAAGTACCTGCACCGGATAGGAGCTGAGTCGACGACGAGGTGCCACCATTGTGGACACGACTTGGACACGGCGGAGTATACGCTCGCTGTCTGCCACGCTTGGGAGGTGCAGCGCCGTGTCCTTGTCGCAAAGATCGGACCAGACTTGTCGCTGCCTGGTGTCGTGGCGTCGATGCTTGGCGGCGATGAGTCTTGGAAGGCTATGCTCGACTTCTGCGAGTGCACCATCTCGCAGAAGGAGGTGGCGGGGCGAGTGAGGCAAAGCTCTCCTCACTACGCAGAAACCCGCCGCCACCGAGCAAGGGTCGGGACCGGTGTCCCGTCCGTAACCTGGCCCCCTAAGAGCTTCGGGCTCCACTCGCTTTGTGCGGGTAGGAACCTGGGCGTGGGGCTGCGTGGTAGGTCGCGTTCCCCCGACCGATTCGGGGGAAGGTGTAGCGCGGCGCTATCAATCGGGCTCTTGACTCGTCGACCGAGGGAACCGGCGGTCATGTTGCTGGCGGCCGCCGCCGCGGCGGGATGGATGTAATATGTTCTGCGTAAACCCTGTCCCGCCGTCTCAATAGCTCCGACTGGGTTCCCACCCGGTCCGGGGTAGGGCGCCGGCTGTGAGAGGCAGCAGTTTTTAGTGTGGTTCGACTCCCACATACCCCACCTGCCGTGCGGGTGGGAATCCGGCGATTTTCCTGTGGAAAAAAAAATTACTCGATTACACAGTAGTGTTGTATTTTAACAGCTGATTTCCTGTCTTATAAAATATGTCTTTTGATTCCGGTAAGCGGTGAATGTTATGAAAATTTGTCTTCATATATGCGCTAATTTAGTAATAATAGTTTTGAAATCTTACTGGTCTATAGGATAAGACGTCCGATGCATTTGTATCAAGTGATAGTTAATATTATTATATTGTACGAATCCCGCCACTTTTTTGAATTTTGAATTTGAATTTGAATTCGTCGTGTAATAAAAATCAAACCCGCAAAATAATAATCTGCGTAATTACTGGCGGTAGGACGTCTTATGAGTTCGCATAGGTAGGTACCACCACCCCGCCTATTTCTGTCGTGAAGCAGTAATGCGTTTCGGTATGAAGGGCGGACACCCGTTGTAGTGTTAAAAGCGAGACCTTACAACTTATGTCTAAAGGTGGATGGCGGCATTTATGTTGTAGATTACTGGTAGTAGGACCTCTTGTGAGTCCGCGCAGGTGGGTACCACTACCCTGCCTATTTCTGCCGTAAAGCAGTAATGCGTTTCGGTTTGAAGGGTGGGGCAGCCGTTGTAACTATGCTTGAGACCTTAGAACTCATATCTCAAGGTGGGTGGCGGCATTTACCTTGTAGATGTCTATGGGCTCCGGTAACCAATAGCATCAGGTGGGCCAACCACTTAACACCAGGTGGGCTGTGAGCTCGTTCACCCATCTAAGCAATATAAAAAGACTTTAAATACTAATAAAGTGGATAATTAGAAGTATTATTTATGAATTATTTAAGAAAACTACACGAACAACTTTAATTAACCACGGAATCGCATTCGCATTCTACAAATTACGTCTCTCTTTCTTTTTAACTGGCGACCCAAGGAATAGAACGATTGAGATGAAAACCGTTTTGTCGTAATTTTATTTTGAGTTGAATCCAGCTGACCCGTACAATAATACTCACTGTTCAGAAAGACAAAGGGAACACACTATTTTACCAATTGCTTCGTTCTCCTTGAACGAAAATCAATACATTACTTTAGAGTGGGTTTCACACCAACGCGTTCTACTCTGAAACGCGTCGTATAAATAAATAACCACGATAGAAGAAATAAATAATGCGTTAATCTATAAGCTGTATTATTTTATTTTGTTCAGTTTTTCTGCATAGTAATTATATTATGTATATGAATAATTAAACAATGAATTTCTGTCATACGAAGCGGGATAAATTTACATAAAATTTCGCTTTAACACTACTACACGGTCGGTTGCGCTCTGTAACTTAACAACTTCGCATCTTGAAATTATCTGATAAATAAATTACGGTCGTGTTTATGAACGTCAATGCTAGAACCAGTTTAAAAATATATCTCACTGGATGAAACTTATGAACGTTTCTATGATTACATCATTTAAGTTTCAATGTTGGCACGTAAATAAAAGTTCTTTTGCTTTTGCTGTTCAAAATAAAATGAATATTTTTTTAATAAATTTGAAGATCAATCTAAATATTGATTCGCTTTTACTGTCTAATTCTGTGTATTAGAAATTGTGATTCTTTATTGATTCTCGCCCAAAACACATCATTTCGGATCCTCCCGATCCACTAACGGTGCTTTTAGATATTTAAGATATCTAAAAGCAGCGGTCACCGTTCTCGTAGAACCCGTTGCCCGTGAGAAGTGTTCAGCGATTAAACTAGCCCATAGACACAGTACAGTAAGTTTCTCGCCGGATCTTTTTAGTGGGTCGGGTTTCCGATCCGGTGGTAGATTCTGCGAAGAACTGCTCTTGCTATTGCTAGGGCTAGTGTTAGTAACACCCCCAGGATTTCATTTTCTTTTTAATTGCTATCGGTTCCTACCCATTCGTTCAGTGAACCCACAGTTTTATCAGTGTTATAATTGTTATTTAGAAATAATGAAACACATTTTTGCAGTTGCGTTTTGCCATAGCCTGCCAGTCCTTTAACAACGGTCACTATGGCGGCTTTGGAAATGAGTATGCTTTACTATTGCATAACTTCTCAGAATTTAAGATCTGCTGGAAGGATAGTTTCGAAGATCTCATGTTGAGTGAGTTATATTTCGCTTATACGTATGTATATAGATAGCTAAAATAATAAATTTCATTAAACCAAAATTCACTTCGCAAAACCTATTCCGGGATATCATCTTCAAAGCACTGTCAACCGGTCTTTGAAATACCAGAGAACATAGTAGAAAACTTTGAACACGTGATTTACAATTTTGAAGGCGAACAATATAATTTGTAGTGGGAAACCTTCAAGAGAAACGCTGGAAATGTTTCGTGAAGCGTGGCCAAGACGCAATCGTTGTAAATTATGCTCCAGGGGAACGCGCAACGCCGTTGTAAAGGTTCATAAAATACTTTACTTCATTGGGTGGTGTACTCGAATACGTCAACGAAAGGAGGTACTGTACGCAATTTATTACCAAACTACAATGGTAACTGTTCGGGACTAGTCTAAGATTCTAAAGTTTGAAGTCGTTGCTCTGAAGTTAAGGATCTAAGGGGACAACAGGCGATAAAACTTAAAAGTAGGGTGACAATAATTTAATTATAAATTTGTGGTAGAGCGTGCTGTGAGGCACTTTGCTGCCTATTTCTGCTGCGGCTTATGCGGTCAGGTCAGTTTAGGGGTATGAAAGACGGATTCGGAATTTCCATATCGCCTCAAGATCCGTAGCGTAAACAGAACAAAAATGAGGAACTGTTTAATACAAAAAGATTATGTTTTCAATGTTTATTATGCTGTCTGTACACGAGTCTGCTCGTTTTGACCGTACGGCTAATTTTTGTCGCAAAGCCGGCGTTCAAGCAATTTTATGCTTTAACTTTTTGCTGTATAAGAACTACAAAAACTCAGAGGGGTAATCATCTAATTATCGGAGCCCATAGAAATCGCATACTGGAGGTCGCTGCTTATCTTGATTTTGAATAATATAATTTGGTAACATCAGTCACATTGTAACAGTTCCAGCTTCGAATTTGAAATCTGTCAAAATTGTTAACGAAAATTGTCAATTCTACCAAAATTCAATCAAAGAATTCTCAGTTACATATTATATTATTCATTTTTAGAAGCGTTTGTCTGTTTGTCTTTTTCTTCTTTTTAAATCTCGTTTTCTCGACAGCAATATTTAAGTCATATCGATAAATTTAAGAATTAAATTTTTATTGAAATTTTTATTGCTATTATCAAATATAATTTATTAAAAACCTTAAATCATGTACATACGATTCTTTATATTTGAATTTTTTTACCCTCCGATTTAAAATTGAAAGTCGTAGAAACTCAGCACCCAAGGCTCATATTAAGCTTGACGATACGAACTAATTCCAAAGATTACATTTTAATTATTCCACCGAGGATTCTGCTCATCCACGTCGGAGTTTTCTTAAATAAACCGAAGTTAGTTATAGGGAAAGTTCCAGAAGCGTAATAAGGATGAAATTTACGACGTAGAATGCAAATGTGTCCAGATCACTACGACATAGTGCCAGACGGAGATGCGGCAGAGATTTCTTAATTAAGCGGTAGTATGATGCGATTAAGGTTTTGACGAGTTCAACTTAAGCTGTCAGAATTTTGGTGGAATAGATTTGAGATAAATATTATAAATTGTCTACTGCCTGACTGGAAACGGCCAGCGGAGCTGATAGACATCGCAAAGTGAACGTCTTTACGCGCTTTGAGACATGAGGTCGAATTCTTATTTGTATTGTATAATCGTTGTTCCATACTTCAAGCCGATACGAGCGCTATGACATGTCCTTCGTCAAACGAGGCTTGCGGAGAATACTTAATGGTAGGCAGCGGCTTGGCTCTGCCCCTGGCATTGCTGACGTCCAGGAGCGACGGCGACCACTTACCATCAGGTGGGCCGTATTCTCGTCTGCCTACAAAGGCAATAAAAAATATAAAAAAAACTTCTCGTGGGACCGCACAATACCATCAGCACTACCTTAATCACTGCCCTGACTGCCGTACCCTGAGATTTAGTTTCGATTCCCATGCGGAGTTAGGATCTTGATAAAATTCTCTTTCTTTATTAATTGCCGTAATAGGCAAACGACTCACTTGATGACGAGCGCTCGTAAATAATTATTAAATTAAATAGAAACTTCAGTGCGCTGGCTGGAATTTAAAAGCGATTTTACCACACACGTCTTCAGTGCAAAAATCATTAAACAACATTGTATTCTAATATTCTGGCTGAGATTACAGAAAACGCATTGTTCGTTACTCACACAACGACCTTCAAGACCAATGCAAAATTTATACACCAAATGATTTGTTACGTATCAAACTGTGATTTATGGTGTTTTTTATTTTTAAATTTTAAATGTGATTAACTTATTTCGCTCACGTACTAAATCAATGACCTAATCTGCCAATGAGCAAGCTTAAACGTCCCCACATCGCATTCGATTTAAATAACAAAGATTCGTCGTGAACAAACACCGTCGGAACTTTTGTTGTGCTAATTCAAACGCATTGTCATTAACGACGCCATTATATTATTTATTAATAAGTTGTCTAAAACGTACACAATGCGCTTTGTATGTATGTGCATTGCGAGATCAATGCCGAATACAAATAATATTAGTACTACGTTCGTAAACAGGATGGATGCAAAAGTGATGTTACTAAGCAATATTCCAACGCAGTTAATGTGCGCAAGATCATCGGGTCGACGACCTTTGAGCATCATTTTAGTGTGCCTATGACTCAGCGAGATGCAGTTTTGAATTTATACTTAGGTAATAAGAAATAGAACAGTGAGTCATATGCCTTTAGCCAAGGACTTGGTTAGCGCGTATAATTCCGTCGCAACTAGAATGCATGTAAGTTGCAGTACAATATTCGCGCCATAGTTTTATTTAGACTGAAATGGACTGGAAGCAATAATCCAGCGACATTTCGAACAATATTCCGATGTTTTTTTTTTTTTGTTTTATGTAAAATTATTATTAACTACTAGTCGACCCGGCAGACTTCGTAGTGCCTCAATCGATAAATAAAAGACCTAAACGTTTGTTTAAAATAAACTTAAAACGCACAAAAGTAATCCGTCCGACGGGGGACACATCAAAGGGAAAACAAAATTGTTATTTTTATTTAATTCCGAGCATTTTCATATTTATCTTACCTTTTAAACTTTCTCTGGACTTCCACCAATAATTCAAGGCCAAAATTAGCCAAATCGGTCCAGCCGTTCTCGAGTTTTAGCGAGACTAACGAACAGCAATTCATTTTTATATAATATATTGATTGATGATGATGATGATTTAAAAATTAATATTGTTTGCATGCAGTTGCCCAATCTAGAGAAGATTGGCTATTCTTTGAGGAGGCCTTTACTTGAGGAGAGGATTTTGTAAGTAGAAATAGTATCTAATATTATATATACAAGAAACATAATAATCTAATCACATTGATTTAATTTTGTTTTTATAAGTCACATGCAACAAATAAAAGGCTCTTTATTTTTTATTTTATTTATATAGCTGTATAATTTAGCTGTATATTTATTCTATTTTGTTACATATACATATGTATGTTATATGTATATGTATCAAAATAGAAATGAATATATTGTTCGAAGTTTGCAATTGACTGGTTAGAGCTAGCCCGCACGCACGGTTTCAGTATAATGGTTAGTAACAGACTTGTGTTCTTCAAATGACATCACTCAATGTCACTCTGTTTGAATATTGTAGTTATGACTCGGGTGTGTTGACCGACTTTTGACTTCCAATTTGACCAGTAGGAAGGATAATTCTGTAACAAATGTTTACCGGTAGTGAGGTAGAGCGTTTAGCTCACTGAGTTTCTAGCCGGATCTTACCGGTAAATTCTGCGAAGCACTGCTCTTATTAAGGCTAGTGTTAGCAAATTATCTCAGGTTGATGCCGTGATCTCACTTACTTACCCGAGGGAAGCCGGAATAGCCCCTTAGGCTACCAGGGAATAGGTAGGGAAAAATAAAGCGTATTGTAAGCTTCTGTAGGTCTTGTTTATTCCTGCCGCGATGCAGTCATACACTCCTGTTTGATGCGTGGGACAATCGTTTGAAATATAATTGAGATTTTTACCTCCTCCAGTCGAGTGGCGGAATTCACGTTGACATGTCTATGGTCTCCATTAAATACTAAACGAGCATTCCCTGATCTACGCAATCAAAAAGCAAGGTTTTATGAACAATAGTAGATTATTAGATTGTACGTTATATTTGTTATGGTCTGTTTTATGTTTGGTGTAAATAGCTATAGTTTTTCAAAGCGATTATGATAATTCCTACAGCAAGGCATGATTGAATCTTCATTAATCAACACCGACAGCTGGTTGGACGAAGATTTTGTAAAATAAACCTACTGTCTGTACAAGACGAACTAAGATTGAGTATCACGGAGGAATTGCCTGTAATTTTATGATGTAATTTTATATTCGTTTGCAATGGCATAAACTTACTATCCACTCAATGATATAGAAAGACTTTATTTCTCAATCGATTGAATCCGACCTCTGAAATCACGCTGCAGACGTTCTTGGGTGTAAAAAGGACACCTTCTTAAAATCTATGAAAAATTTCTGTCAGATATCGTTCTAAAAACCATTTGTAGTAATCTGGGGCGTGTCCCGTGTAAATAGATACTAAAAGATATGCTACTGTTTTTTCTAAGTGAGCTAATGCCTAATAATAGGTACCTACCATCCTACTTATTCTGGTAGCGAAGCAATCGTGTTTTGGTTTTAAAAAGATGTAGTATTGCAATGTACTTAGTTGAAACTTTCATTTAATATCTCAAGGTCAATAGTAATCAACCTAATTGAGTCTTTTTTTGTTTGTTGCTTAGATGGGTGGACGTACTCACGGCCCACCTGTAGTGAAGTTGTTACCGGAGCCCATAGACATCTACAACGTAAATGCCGCCACTCACCTTGAGACACGATTTGTAAGGTCTCAGTCTGGTTGGTACCCGCTTACTAATAACAGTACAGTACACCACAGATGTACTCAACACCAGTTTTAGCAACAGAAACTGCATGACGATATTCCCACTTTCATTAGATTTATTGACTGTAGTTTGAATTACTTCAAAATCTGAACACATGATATAAGTTGAGAATTTTATTTTATTTGCAATGTCAATGACATAATATGTACGTATGTATTATTATTATTATTTTTTATTGCTTGGATGGGTGGACGAGCTCACAGCCCACCTGGTGTTAAGTGGTTACTGGAGCCCATAGACATCTACAACGTAAATGCGCCACCCACCTTGTCACATAAGTTCTAAGGTCTCAGGTATAGTTACAACGGCTGCCCCACCCTTCAAACCGAAACGCATTACTGCTTCACGGGAGAAATAAGCAGGGCGGTGGTACCTACCCGCGCGGACTCTCAAGAGGTCATACCACCAGTAAACAGTATTATATACATTTGTAAGCCGAGGATTCCTTTTATGTGTCAATGTTGATTCCGAAAACCAATTCGGTGGTCCTATCGAATCACAAATCGTATTCGTAGGGCTGTCGTAAAAATAGTTTTTGAAATCGAACAATACTAGAAATTGTCTATTTTTTTTGCTATCGGACTTATCTCTATATATAAAAATGAATTACTGTTCGTTAGTCTCGCTAAAACTCGAGAACGGTTGGACCGATTTGGCTAATTTTGGTCTTGAATTATTCGTGGAAGACCAGTGAAGGTTTAAAAGGTGAGAAAATATAAAAAAAAATCGGAATTATATAAAAACAAACAATTTTGTTTTTCCTTTGATGTTTTTTTTTTTTTTTTTTATTGCCTTTGTAGGCAGACGGGCATACGGCCCACCTGATGGTGAGTGGTTACCGTCGCCCATGGACTTCAGCAATGCCAGGGGCAGAGCCAAGCCGCTGCCTACCGCTTAATACTCTCCATAAGCCTCGTTTGAAGAAGGACATGTCATAGCGCTCGGGAAACACCGTGGAGGGGAGCTCATTCCATAGCCGGATGGTACGTGGCAAAAAAGATCTCTGGAAACGCACTGTGGATGACCGCAGTGGCTCCAGGTAGTATGGATGAACTCTACTCCGGTGGCGGGCGGTGCGATGGTAAAAACGAGATGCTGGTATCATCTCGAACAATTCCTCAGAGCACTCCCCATGGAACATACGGTACAAAATACAGAGGGAACCGAAGTCCCTCCGCAGACCCAGAGGCTCCAAACGATCCGAGAGAATGTGTCTTTTATTTATCGATTGAGGCACTACGAAGTCTGCCGGGTCAGCTAGTTTTGGTATAATTGTCTTCATGCTACCTCTATTTTGTTTCCTTAATTGAAATTGATACGTGTTTCTCGTCCGTTAACTAACATTCATACAAATTTGTACCTAACAGATATTACAGGTATTAGATATTATCGTAATGCTGTTGCAAAATTCATTGAAAATGTTTGCAGTTTGATAGTAGATAACTTTGCTAGTAACATTGACATTTTTCTTAAATGAGTCATTGTCAATGTCATTTGTTCATCTGTTACATGAGTAGATGTTACCCTGGACGCCATGCGGTTTCACCTTTTGTTAAAATTGGATACCTATAAATCGCGAGTTTTTCTTCTGGGACAAACTCTTAGTGACTTCTGTTTGAAAGAAACTTTTTATTTTATTGCATAGATGGTTGGACGAGCTCACAGGACACCTGGTGTTAAGTGGTTACCGGAGCCCATAGACATTCACAACGTAAATGCCGCCACCCACCTTGAGATATCAGTTCTTAGGTCTCAGTATAGTTACAACTGCTGCCCCACACTTCAAACCGAAACGCATTACTACTACACGGCAAAAATAAGCAGGGTAGTGGTACCTGCCCGCGGGGACTCACAAGAAGTCCTACCACCCGTAATTACGCAAATTATAATTTTGCGGGTTTGATTTTTATTACATAATGTTATTCCGTCACCGTGGAAGTCAATCGTGAACATTTGTGAAGTACGTATTTCATTAGAAAAATTGGTACCCGCCTGAGATTCGAACACCGGTGGATCGCTCAACACGAATGCACCGGACGTCTTATCCTTTAGGTCACGACGGCTTAATACTTAGATACCACTTTTCCATTATTATTAAAACGCTTGAATAATTACAATTCTTCACCTTTTATATTATTTAAAACTTGACTTCTCTTCTCTGAGTGGTAACCCTATATGACAAAGATGTTCACCGGACTGGATCGCGGGGGAGTCCGATGCGATCGTCCGTGAATGTCATTACGACGTTACGACATCGTAACGGATAAGACTGACAGAAGAAATGTAGGTATATGTTACTACTTGAAGTAAAGACAAATTTTAATTAATTAAACGTCTTAGTCACTTTCCTGCGATTTTAAGTCTTGCTAAATTGATTACCGCTTGTGAAGTCGTGACTGTTGACAAGGTTTTAATGAATTTAGTACGAAAATCTCTCTTGACAAGTTCGTCTCTAATTTGGTCGGCTTTTTGCTATTGCGATTAATACAAGATTTTTTTTTATTGCTTAGATGTGTGGACGAGCTCACAGCCCACCTGGTGTTAAATGGTTACTGGAGCCCATAGACATCTACAACGTAAATGCGCCACACACCTTGAGATATAAGTTCTAAGGTCTCAGTATAGTTACAACGGCTGCCCTACCCTTCAAACTGAAACGCATTACTGCTTCGCGGCAGAAACAGGAGGGGCGGTGGTACCTACCAGTACGGACTCACAAGAGGTCCTACCACCAGTAAAATACCAGTTAAAATACCTCTCTTATGATAATAGCATAGATAAAGATCGATAGATGTGTACAAGAGTAAAATGAGCCTTCAACATATTGCCCTAAATCTTGCAAATGTTTTAGGTTAGTCTATAGAAATAGAATATCTAGAACTATTTTTAATCATGTCAGTTGGGAGTCGAATAATGTTTTTATTTAATTTTAAGTACACAGATATATGTATCAGATTATATCACTGAATCTGTTTTTAATATTCACAAAAAAAATACTTTGTTTGACAACTTCAAAACTTGCTAAGGTTTTTGTTCCATGTATTTTTCGACTTTTTAAAATGAGCTCTTCTCAACTAAAGAATAAGGCATTCGAAATTTGTAAAAAACACCCAACATTTTATTTTACATAATTGCTGTGTTCGCGTTGCTCTTTGTGACGTAACCTAGATAGTATTACATAAGATTGAGTTTTAATATTTTTTTGTATTTCTCATAACTGTCAGTTTGATTTATCAAGATTTTTCCTTTGTTATACGAGTATAGGGACACATTGAAGACGGAAAAATACGGCACGGTAGGCAGCGGCTTGGACCTGCCCCTGGTCTGAAGTCAATCGGCGACGGTAACCACTCACTATCAGATGGACCGTATATTCGTCTGCCTACAAGGGTAATAAAAACAAAGAAAAAAAGAGAGCGGGACTTTTTTCAAAAAAAAAGTTCAATATCTTTCCTATTTTGAAATAACTATAATGATTCAGCTTTCGGTTTATATTCAAAATGGTCCTTTTATACTTTCCGAATTTTTAGGTTTCTCCATAATACAATGTTTCAGTTGTAGGCTTAAGCGTCCTATTGAATAATTGATCTTGTATTGAAAATGAAAATAACTAAATAAAACAGAGAAAAATGAAAACAAAAATTTCAATTAAGTTGTTTAACACAAAAAACAATGAATGTATTTGACCTGGCTTCTTCTGAAATATAGTACGAATATTTACGATAGGTTTTATTTAGCAAAATACGGAATTGTGTGGTCGGTTTTAATACATTGAACTGAAAGGACATAATAATATCTAACAATAATTGCTCTATTATTATTTTTTATTAAAATATATAACAAACAAAATGTACAAATTTTAGTTGCTTCCTAACAAATTTTTCACACATCAATGAGGGGATCATCAAAAGAACGACTTATTTGATGTAACATTTCACGTACCATAAGATCGTTGACCGGGGCCTTGAATACATATTTAAGATGTAAATTTAAATATAGTAATGCATGTTCCGTATTTAATGCTACTTTGGATATTATTGAAGAAGCAAAATATTCTTTAATATTATATAATATTTTGTAATTGTATTTGTGATTGTAAATTTATTATAAGATATTATAAGTTTTATTTATAATAATAATGTAGTAATTAAACAATTTCGTGGATTCGCGTTAGAGATAAGAAGATTTGTTGTTTCGACCAGATTTAATTAGTAAAATGTCAATCTGCTTAACGTAAATTTTAGTATACATCGGCCTAGAACATTCCACTTGACTTTGTCAGCTGCAATCCTTGTCCAATCAATATTGCCCCAAGGTTAGGCGGATGTCATGGCCTGACCTTTTTGTTGGACATTTTGCCACATAACGTTGTATTCTAGTGGAGTGTACCTAGTTTTATTCTCTTCTATCACGCCCTAAAAGTGATCACCTCGAAATAACCAGACAGAGAATTATATCAGAAAGAAGTAGGCACATTGTGAACGTTTTTGCAGTAGTTGGGCGATAAACCTACAACCCATTCAGTGTTAGGCCGTGACCTATTTTAATATTTGAGGTCAAAAGCTCAATTATATTTTTTTATGATTGTGTCAACTTTTAACCCCAGAAATATATAAGATCATGATATCTACGCGTGCGGACTTACAGTATAGAGTATAAGTCTATCATCAGGAAATGCTGATTGGCGATCGTATCACACATAAAAAACTCAAAGAACGCTGCTGCCCGTGTTCTAATCAGTCCTTTTACGACCTCTACGAGATGAAGTTGGGGTAATGCTATTCTAAGTCGACATGATATAGAAGTCGTCGTGGCCTAACGGATAAGACTTCCAGTGCATTCGTGTTGAGCGATGCACCGGTGTTCGAATACCAGGCGGGTACCAATTTTTCTAATGAAATACGTACTCAACAAATGTTCACGATTGATTTCCACGGTGAAGGAATAACATCGTGTAATAAAAATCAGACCCGCAAAATTATAATTTGCGTAATTACTGGTGGTAGGACCTCTTGTGAGGCCGCGCGGGTGGGTACCACCACCCTGCCTATTTCTGCCGTGAACGCGTTTCGGTTTGAAGGGTGGGGCAGCCGTTGTAACTTACTTGAGACCTTAGAACTTATATCTCAAGGTGGGTGGCGCATTTACGTTGTGGATGTCTATGGGCTCCAGTAACCACTTAACACCAGGTGGGCTGTGAGCTCGTCCACCCATCTAAGCAATAAAAAATAAAAAAATAAAAAAAACATGATACAGCCAAAACGATATCCGAACTCCAGTAGAAAAATAACTGGACGAGAAAGAACAGAAACAAGACCTAATTATTAAGTTTACCTCTATAAATGGAAATTAAAATTGAAGTAAATGTCTGAGTTTACTGCTCGGAAAATTACAATTCAAGTGTACACGAAATAGAAAATGTTCAGTATGACAATATTACTTTATTGTAGCAATAGCTTGAGTTCACCAAGCATCACCGATCACGTGGTCTTGGCTTATAGCAGGGTTCCAGAAATGCGCTGCAGACCACTTGTTGTAAAAACACCGGGTGCGGAATCAGTGAAGTAAGTACATTCCAATCCCATGTCAAGTCTAGGATTCTAGACGAGCAAGACTGTAAAGATGCGCAAAGGCTTAATACTACTTGTAGTCCCGCTCCTATACGAAATTAGAACACAAAATAAAAAAAGTCAATAATGTGAATTTGAATTCTAACATACAAAACCTAATAACTGAACTTAAAATAAATAAACTTATTTAAACAAGGAAAACCATGATATTAAAATAATTGAATCTTTGCATTTATGCCTTTTGAAACATAAACAAATTTAGGTGCAGTTTATATAAAATAATAAGAATATTGGTGTACTACCATCGCGCCTAGTCCTGCTTCAAAACAGTCCTGCTTTCTGATTTGTGTGGTGGGATAATCGTGCTGTATTACGATTAAGATTTCGACCTTATGGCGGCACGTTGTGGTTGCTTATCCCATAACAAAACCCACTGAGTTTCTCGCTGGATAGACTAAGTGGGTCGCGATTCGACGAAGCATCGTTCTTATTAGGACTAATGTTAGCAAATTCTCTCAGGTTGAGCCCGTGAGCTCAATTACTCGTTCACGCGTAGCTGAAATAGCTCCTTGGTAACCACCAGCAAATAGGTAGGAAAATAAAGGAGCTTATTATCTCCGATAATCACTTAGCAGCCGGTGTGACGAAATCTCTTTCATCCAATGAAATAAAAATGGTAATAATATTTAATTAAAACCATTTTTACGGATGAATCGCGCGTTTATTGTTGTTATATTACTTTTAACGTTTTAAATACTTTACAATTTTCGTGGTCACGGGGCGACTCCGATTTCAGTCGTAAAAGTAAGTTTATCTACGACTCGGGAAAACCGAAGAAAAAACTGTATTATAACAGGTATGCCTCACTGACAGCACCCTTATTCGAGTCTGTCATCGGTTATGTTGGTTTCAGTTAATCTAGTTTGCACGTGTGATCGTAAACATGTCACTTCAATTTTACGGTACAGGTACGAAAGAGTAATTTGATACAACGTCGGTTTCCCAATACTTTGATGTGTATTTGATATGAATACACAATTTTATGATGCTCGTTATTCATTGAATGGCGCGACGTGAAAAAATCATTTACAAGACGAAAAATTTATTGTGAAATATTTTTTTTATTTATTGCTTAGATGGGTGGACGAGCTCACAGCCCACCTGGTGTTAAGTGGTTACTGGAGCCCATAGGCATCCACAACGTAAATGCGCCACCCACCTTGAGATGTAAGTTCTAAGGTCTCAGTATAGTTACAACGGCTGCCCCACCCTTCGAACCGAAACGCATAACTGCTTCACGAGAGAAATAGGCAGGGCGGTGGTAAAAATTATTTATTACCTTAACTTATTAGATACTTATTATGCTTTTTAAAGTTCGATGATCAATTTATTTTGGAACAGACCCTTTAAACCCAAGTTAAACTTAATAATTTTTTTGTTTATGTCTATTTGGTGCAGCACTTAATAGTCCATCTGACATTAGGTTATCAAGCACGGAAACTTCATCAGTTCCTTTACACTTTAAAATATTTCAATCTATACCTCGATTACAATTAGATTTAACTAACACACTCTGCGACTATGTAATATGATTATGGTGATTGCAGATTGTTAAGGTACAAGGCTACTAGAGGTCAGGTCATAGGAAGTAGGTCACCTCATAATTTGATGTCTTCAGCTCGGGTTTTCTTCAGTTACAGATTTATTGTAAATCTATACTAATATATAAATCTACAGTGGCTTTTACGGATGTTTCGTTATAACTACTGAACCATGCATCCGATTGACTTGAAACTTGGTATCCATGTAGAAAATCTACTTAATGGATAGGCTAATATTTATATGAGTGTTGGACTCCCTACACCAATTGCGGGGGCGTTAATGATGAGAATCTTTGTGGGGGTGTGAAATAATAACGTTAATTTTAAATGCCCAGCGAAGCGGACGGGTGCAGCTAGTATTTCATATTATAGTAATAAAAGTTTAGTTTCGCTGGTAAGTTTAATTCGTAATTGGAGTTCAATGAAGAGGTCAATATTTCGTTTTAGGATTTATGTTACCTGATTAAGAACGTAAATGACAATGTGGATCAAGTATAATATAGTAAATTCTAATACACGTGGTTTTTTTAACTTTAACTCAGGGTAAAAAAGCTAGTAACAGTATGAAGGAGGATTTTAAGTAAAACATACATAGAGATTTCCGTTTGTCGAATTTAAAACTAGGCCATAACACATTTTATAGCTAGTATAATTTGTCTTTGATTGTAAATTTGTGTTCACTATTCAACTCTAATTTAAATGTATTCCATAAATTAACAAAAGAATAATGCCAAGGACAGTTTCCAGGAAAAACTAGATAAGAAGGTATGTGGGTCTTCATAAATCAATTTGATTGACCAACTAACAGTTTTACGGTCGACTCAAACTCATGTTATATACGCCGTTTTTCGATAAGCCACGTAAATTAGGTTTAATAGAAAAAACTCGTCCACAGCAGAGATCGAGAAGCTTCCTGTGTTGTATATTATATTATTATGATACATAATCTATAAATTAATACGTGAAGCAAAATCTTTATACCTCTGCTTCCGAAAATTGCGCCCATGGACGAGTATGAAATTTCCCACACTTATATAGAATATAAGTGTCGGAAATTAATATATAATACTTATATAGCTGGCTGCTGACAGAAAGTAATACAGGAAGCTAACGGCCAACCTTCAGGATTGAAGAGGCACTGGAAGAAGAAGAAGAAGAATAGAGAATATAGAGAAGGAGTGCAGAGTGTTTGTTCACTTTAATTAGGTATGCATAAAAATACATTAAATCAATAAAAAAACATTACACACACAACCATGTATTTGACACAACATTTACACACACACTTTTCCTTATTGCCAAACATTTGTTAAGTCTCTGGTTAAATTGAGAATAGATTATCAATATTGTATACAATACACAATAGTGTAGTATTGGCGAAATCTGTGATTATAGAATTATGATAGTCTTTAACAATAGAACCATCATGATGTTCAAACTTATAATTTCAATTAATTATAGTCAAATTTCGACTATTGGTCCCCCACCAGTAGTATAAATTATAATTACAAAAGTATTTTACAATAATTATAATTCTTATGTAATTCTATAACAGTAACTTTTTATTTTGGGGAAACGAAGACTTAATTAGCTATTCGATACGAGGCGTTACCACAGTTGAAAGGCCTTCGTTATTATGCGATAAACTTGTTTTTAGAGTTGAAAGATCATTGGAATGCGATACAGGCCAGACGGCAGAACAACATTCGCTTTATCATCCGAAAACCTTGTTTTCGCGCTAATTATAAATCGCATATCATGAATCATGACCCAAATGAAACTGTGTTGTTAAATAGCTTCGCATATCACTATCGGTTAAAAGCAAGCCGGGCCCGAAATAGTTACGCGCGCCGTTCGGGCGGCTCCGGCCGAGATCGGACCTATTCGTCAAACTTTTTCAATCCGATGCGATACAAACAAAAAGGTCAGAAGCCGACGACCTAGTTTCCGCACAAAGGTCACCCAGACGTCGGCCCGGGAAGCGCAGCGCTTGATAACGTTGGCAAGGATGAGCGATGCACGCGAATATTTACACCCACGTTATGCAACGGCAGTCGAAACGTTGCGATCACGCGATTCCGTACCGAGATTCGGATCGCATTGAACTAGGACCGGTGTTGTATGTATACGAGAATTGAACGATAACGCTGATTGCTAAGACGCATTGTATAAATCGTCGCACTTGTTCCTGTTTGCTTAAACAAAGAAACAAAAAAAACGATATATTAGGAAATACGAAAAATATACGCGTATAAATAGGTAATAAATTTGGCCCTAACAAAAGCCGAGTAAGGACGCGAACGTGAAGAATACGTACGTATCTTATTGATTCCTCGTTGTGCGGGAAATGTATGATGTAATTTTTTTGATTAAGTATCACATTAGGTAAACGCGTTAACGACAAAAGCAAAATTGTAACTAAATGTATTATTACCTACGTTTATTGTTGTTCGGTCGAATAACACTTGAGTCGTCAGTCATCGCAAAAACTGTAGAGTTCGGAACGTAAAATAAGTTTTAAAATTAAAACTACTTTTATGGTTTAATCTCGTAATTTATATTATGTTTACATTATTTCGGAAGTTTTGAATATTTTACTGTTTTCGTGATTGACGGACGATCGAAATAATGTAATGATGATAAAAAACGCGAAACCTAACTGTAAAAGTACTTTTAATAAAATTTACGACTCGCAAAAACACTAGTTCATGTACTCCAAATGTACTGATTGTAGAATCTCATGAGTCCACGGATTGAATGAGACCCAAGTCTACACTAGATTCTGAATTGCAACCCTAGCGTACGTACGAGCATAGTTATGTACTTAATGATTAACGAACATCAGCTATGTCAGAGGCACAGCTCAATCAGTGTCAACCTTTGCGGACTCTCCCCAAATCTAGTTTGTCGAAACACGTGGAATCTTTTTTTTTTTAGCCCCTGTAGGCAGACGAGCATACGGCCCACCTGATGGTGAGTGGTTACCGTCGCCCATGGACTTCAGCAATGCCAGGGGCAGAGCCAAACGTTGCCTACCGAGCCTCTCTCAGGAAGCGCTGAAGAAGCGACCAACGCGCCCCAGGCAGTCGGATGGTACGAAGCTTAAATTACATTTGGGAACATACTCTAATTCTGCCTTGAAGCAATATGTGTAAGTTTAACCTAAGTTATTGTATAATAATGTGCAGTTAAAAATCCACATAGACGTATATTATAAACAACTAGCCGTACTCGCCCGCTTCGTTGGGCATTTAAAATTAACATTATTCTTTATTGTCATTATTATTAGGGAGTCCAACACTCATATAAATATTAGCCTATCCATTAAGTACATGTATTTTCTACATGGATACCAAGTATCAAGTCAATCGGATGCATGGTTCAGTAGTTATAACGGAACATCCGTAAAAACCACTGTAGATTTATATATTAGTATAGATAGATAGGCGACATTTAAACATACGTGCAATACATAACACCGTAAATTTTCTCGCAGCGTATTATTTATATTTAAATTTATGTAACGTCCTGCTGTGTGTGAACGCGTGTGGTGCGGTGTTTGGTTAATAATATGCTTAAAAAACCATTTTGAGCAATGAACATTATCTTATCAGGATTATTTAGGGAAGGTCGAATGATCTGTGAATAGCCTTGTTAGTTAGAACTTGGAAAAACAAAACCGTTTTAAAACGTATCATAATGGAAACATTATAATTCCGGTCATTATTTTTAAACGCTTAGGTACTTTTGATAGCATAATTTTGTTGTCATAAAATAATTTTGTTATTCTCAGAATGTGTGGCCAAATTGTTGTGGGCACTTATTGGAGAAACACAGAAGTCGTACAAGATCCATTCGGGCTAGTAATATTGATTTTTGGAGTAAAATGCGGAGCTGACTACAGGACCATTAGATATGAATCCGACTTTACGGGTGGTAGGACCTCTTCTGAGTCTGCACGGGTAGGCAGCATCACCCTGCCTATTTCTGCCGTGAAGCAGTAATGCGTTTCGGTTGAAGGGTGGGGCAGCCGTTGTAACTAACGGAGACCTTAAAACTCATATCTCAAAGTGGGTGGTGGCGTTTATGTTATAGATGTGTATGGGCTCCGGCAACCACTTAATATCAGGTGGGCCGTGAGCTTGTCCACCCATATAAGCAACTAGCGACCCGCCCTCGCTTCGCTTCGGAAACATTAAAACACACATGAAACAAAAAAAAACAAAAAAAAAAAAAAAAGTAGCCTATGTTCATCAGGGACAATGTCGGCTTCTAATGGAAAAAGAATTTTTCCAATCGGTCCAGTAGTTTCGGAGCCTATTCGAAACAAACAAACAAACAAATCTTTCCTCTTTATAATATTAGTATAGATAAATAAAAAGAAGAAAAAAAATTCCCGGTCGGACTTCCCGAGTAAAAACAGAATTTAGCCGAATCACCGCCGCACGGCACTATGACTGTGACGATTTGAAATTCGAAACGTTCGGCTGTGCTGCGGCGGTGCTGGGAGATTTCTTTCGAAGCGTGCAGCGGAATTTTCCGCCAAATGGCGGTGGTGCGGCGGTGGTTCAGCGTTGTGGTGCGGACACCGTGCAGCGGTGGTTCGGCGATAGACTTGAAGTTATTTTTTTTATCAAAAAATTATAATTTCATTTTTACTCGGGTTAGGAAATCTGGTGAAATTAAAGTTATTCGAGGTGAGTACCTATCCTGACTACCAGGTACATGAATATGCGCGGGTAAGTTATAGAGGTAAATGTATCGTCATCATCATTACGTCTTAGTCGTTCACTAGACATGTAGATCTCTCTCAATGAACACCACTGAGCCTGTTCTTCGGTTCTCCTCAATCTTTTTTTGCCCTGCGCCCTTCACAAATCATCGCACCACCTACCCAGGGGCGTCCCACATCACATTTGCCACTCTTTTTATTAACTTTTTTTTTAAATCTTTTCCCGATACACATTCCGAAGTAATTTAAATGCATATTTAAAAATGTCAGTTCCAGAAATTCATCAAACAATCGATCAACATTTGTAAGCTTTATTAAGCACAATTTCAATTTTTTTATTATTGCTTAGATTGGTGGACGAGCTCACAGCTCACCTGGTGTTAAGTGGTTACTGGAGCCCATAGACATCTACAACGTAAATGCGCCACCCATCTTGAGATATAAGTTCTAAGATCTCAGTATAGTTACAACGGCTGCCCTACCCTTCAAACCGAAACGCATTACTGCTTTACACGCGCGGACTTACAAGAGGTCCTACCACCAGTAATTTAAAAAATGTGTTTTTTTCTTCTATTGAGACCCTAAATATTTAGTATCTGATAACTTTATCGACGTCACTGTACTCCTAATGGAAGTATTACAAGGCATTATTAGTATGTAGGACAATGTAAACTTAAAATGTTTGTTCTTGCTTGACCTCGACACGATTTTCTTCCCACTTTTACGTCAGATCGCGGACGGAAGGTCGCGGGAGTCTAGTTTGTCTATCTCTGTTATGTTAAATTAATATATCATATTTTATAACTAAATTTTAATTTTTGAAATTGCACTACATTCCGAACTATCTTAATCTTTATCTTTGCTTAAATAAATAATTTGTTAGAAAATATTATCTTTGGCAAATTTTAAAGTCGTCCTGGCCTAAAGGCTAAGCCGCCCGGTGCGTTCATATCGAGCGATGCAACGGTGCCGGTGTTCGAATCCCACAGGAAGATACCATTTTTTCTAAAAAAAACCAGCGTCATAGTGTCGATAAATGGTTCAAATGATAATTTTCTCCTTGGAAATCCCTTGATGTTTGGATAGAGCAGGATTTTTTTACTCTTACTCTTCAGGTTCAGGGCGATTGACTAAGCCGATGACTGGACAGTTCACGCCAATCGTTTTTCATATTAGTCCTCGTTATTGTCAAAGTCAGTGTCAAGTGTTGGAGAACTCGTCGATTTATTCAATTGAAAATGTTAGAATAAAGAATAAATTTAATATGACCATTTTTTTATATATTGTCACGTTAACGCAAGTTGTATGTTAAGACAGTGTAAGTGTAAGTTTTAATTAGCATAAGTTGACATGCCTTCTACACTTGATGTTAGGCGATACCGAAGCCCTATAGCCACATCGGAAAGATCACTTTGGCAATCTCTATCCGTTAATAATGTTTATGTACGAAATTCTAAGTCAAATGATCATACTACAGTGATCTTAAAACCATACAAAAAACAACAACATTGAGATATAAAACTCAACAAGTCATTACTAAGATTGTATCGTGAACTTGATGCTAG
Organism: Bombyx mori; assembly: GCF_030269925.1. NCBI lineage: Eukaryota > Metazoa > Arthropoda > Insecta > Lepidoptera > Bombycidae > Bombyx > Bombyx mori. The sequence goes on along the minus strand of NC_085116.1, from coordinate 6,086,118 downwards.
TAATTATAGTTTGGTAGTTTAACTGAGCTTAGTTTAAAAAAATCTTAAAGTGACGCCTCATCCTACTATAAATATGGATATTATCCGCAAAAAATAACAGAAGTGCTAATTAGTACATTTTTGTGTTTTTAACATAAACTACTTACATATTATCCTACATTACGCATATACGCTGCTCTTGTTTAATAATATTATGATGAGTACCATCATCCTTTGACTTGAAATTACGGAAGTATTTTGAGGTTATTTTTAAGATCATAACAAAAATAACATTTGAGTCGTACACAGATTATATAAAAACATTGGCAAAAGTTTTTGAATGTTTGAATTGAAATAGCTTGAAATGTTTGAATAAACTCAACCATGATGACAAACGTAGGTATTTGATCAAATATATTAAATAAAAATAAAAAGATTTTTCATCAATGATTTATTTTCTGTAATCATCTAGCCTAATCCTCGAGACGATTGTTTCAATCAAATAAATAAAATAATAATAAAAATAGGTCAATAGCAATTCTCTACAAAATTCGTAAATAAAAATATGGCACGATTAGTTACAACTAGTGTTCGCGTGTGGTAATAGAGTTGCTAAAACCAGACCGCTAACTATCAAATGAGTCGACTATTATCAAAGGCGGCAATCTGACTTTTGGACAATGATTGGTAAATCAGAAAAACGAATTATTGACTTTGTATTCCATTGGCAGTCACAAAACTCTTCGGAACGACATCTTAGATAAATAACAGGTTAACTATTAACCTTTATTTAATGCAGGTTTTGAACCGTATTCTTTGAAGGAGACGATTATATTCAAATAAATCTGTATTGACATATCAATAAATTTTTTTTGTCCAAATGTACAGATTGCCGCCTTTGATAATAGACGACTCAAATATTTGTTCATTCGCAAAGACACAGAATGATAATGTTTTTTTTTTTTGTGCAGCACAGAATCGTGCTGTTCGTTAGATAACGACACAAGATAACCGGAATACGTGCGCGAATGTTAATTAATCACACCCGGCGAGCTAGTCGGCCATCGTCAGGATTTCCTTAATTAAAATAGTACCTAAATGTTTACATCGCACCTACGGAGCTGCTAATTTGCTGTAAGACGCTCACAATAAAAGGCGATCAAATTGTTTCTAATTAACTTTATCTCTATGCTGTTTACATGAAATTCTGAGACCGGTAGGTAGGTATAGGTAGGTTAGTCACCAGCGACCATTATTTATACTTATTGTACACAAAAAGAAAATACAATAAAAACAGATTTAAAGAATGTCTAAATACTATGTACAAAGGCGAGCTTAACTCATTCATGAGTTTTCTTCCAGCAAACCATTAGCAGAGAGAAATACGATGTATAAGAGGGGAATAGTGTACAATATAAGAGCTATTAAAGCATGATTTTTAAACTAAGCTTTAAAAAAAATAATCTAATATGAAATGAAAAATACATATAAATAAAAATACATAAAACAATAACTTAAATACAATAAAAGTGACAGGAAATGTTTCATCATTTGACTCTTAAAAACTTCTAGAGAGGAACTAGCACGAATAGGTTGAGGGAGAGAATTCCATAATCGTACTGCTTGTATTGTGAAAGAGCCACTATAGTGACTAGAGCTGTGTGACCATTGGTATACCTTCGAACGTGAGTCTTCAAATTTCAGTTTTGTCGGTTTGATTCCTTGGTGTCAGAAATAGGCAGGATGGTGGTAGTCAATCGAACGGATATGATCCACCACATGATTTATATACATACCAGTGTGGACTGCAAAATTACAATGGATGATACAATGTTTATAAACGAGTGAACAACTAATGAATCAAATTACGTTCTATTCGAAAATAATTGGTTTGTGTTAGCCCCTTTCCCATAATTTAGCCTTGTAGCCGTGCTGAAGGTATGATATAAATCATCATCAACAGCCCACAGTCGTCCACTCCTGGACATAGACCTCTCCCAGTACTCATCACTGAGCCCGATCTACAGCTCTCCTCATCCATTTCTTGCCGGCTTCGGAGGTCATCGTACCATCTAGCCAGAGGGCGTCCCACGTTACGTCTTCCGCTGCGCAGTCTCCACTCGAGGACCAGTCTATATGATATAAATACAAAACGTAATCTCTGGAAGCTGTAGATAGTATTTGTTGGAGGCAGAAGACAGCCCGCACACAGGAAGAGTCCATCGATTAATAAATAAGACGTCCGCTAACTCATAGCCTTGCAAACGATGTCATTGACCCTCGACAGTGAGATATCTATCATGAAGGAACATCATAATATTGTAAATCGTAGAAGCAAACAAGATATATTATTATATGAATTAAGATTCTTTGTATTTCGGCCGCTTTTCATACAATCAATTTTTATAAAGAATCGCACACCAATGAATTATGACACTTTAGGGTAATTTTAAGAATCTCATAGCACCGCTTCTTAAATGCCAGTCTCCACTATAAGATATGAGAAAAAAAAGTCTTAATCTTATTGAAATAACTGCTATCAAATCCTTCGCACTGCAAGGTTACTTCAAGTTAGAGATAGACAGGAAAATAGTGTCTACATATTATGTAGACTGTCCTTTTCTTGAAGCAAAAGAAAAAGAATAATGAATGCATACTTAATACTACGTATCTTACCTGTCTGTGACCGGGGTAAACCCGGCATTTCTCTTGGCCGCTGTTAGATTCTCCACTTTTGCACTTAATTATACTTTTTACAAAAAAATATTGAACACACTATTTGGCTATTTTTTAAAACTAGGTTTCCTACGTCATAGTAATATCTAATGAACGATTCTCGGCAGTAACTATACGATGAGTTTTAGACCTGTAACAAACAAAAAGCTTTTGTTAAACGATATTATTTGTAATCAATACTAATAACAAACGTACAAGCCCACTGAGTTTCTCGCCGGATCTTCTCAGTGGGTCGCGTTTCCGACCCGTTGGTAGATTCTGCGAAGCGCTCTTGCTAGGGCCAGTGATAGCAACACTCCGGTTTGAGCCCCGTGAGCTCACCTACACGCCAAGGATAAGCTGAAATAGCCTCTCAAGACTATCAGTATAGGTAGGGAAAAAAACTTACAACTATGCTTCTCAAAAGAACTAGCGATTTCATTAAAGCATGTACATTTTTTGTTACTTCCACAAATGCTATATTTGGAGGTTGCTTAATGCATGGAAAGCAAGCAATAAACAATTGTTCTGGTCGCTAAGACCACGAATACATATAACCTCTACCGACAATAAGTTACTTCCACAAATACTATATTTGGATGTTGCTTAACGCATGGAAAGCGAGCAATAAACAATTGGTCTGGTCGCTAAGACCACGAATACATATAACCTCTACCGACAATAAGTCATACTCGATTCGGTCAACGGATCATACCGAATAATTTGTACCCTTGCCCTTGAGTGCAAAATGCACGGTCATTACAAACAACGAGCTCGGTTATCGAATGCAATCTTCCGAGACGTACCGTCAAGCAATATTCGCGCGTTTCATCTTGAAATCTGAGTCGAATTTGGCTTGTAAGCAGATCGAGGACCTGCAGTCGGCCGTGGATACAGCGTTGCAATGAGAGTTAGCTAGACCGTCTGAATGTCAAACCAATAATCGGCAACGTCTGCACCTATCAACTTCGCAATAAAAAAATAATTTATTAGCGTCCGTGTAAATAAAATAATGAGAACCGAAAACTTGGAATCGGTCTAATGGCAGTTACGGTCATTACAACTTCCCTTTGGCCGAAATTGAGAGCTTGGGAAAACGCCAGAAATACAATAACATTTTCAAACGAACTTTTTAAGGTACAAAGAAGATGTGACAATATGTAACATAAAACATGAATAAACTGAAGAACGTCTCAAAAACAAAGAACATATTACCGATTTTTCTAATTTATTACCCGCCGAGGATATAAAGAAAAACACAAAAATGCCCAACATTAATTTTAGTGGTCTTCATTTAATATGCCGCAATAGGGATGGCACGCAACTGCAAAGATAAGTAGGTATGTATGTAATTGAAAATATAAGAAAAAAATTCGATGAAATGGTAAACATGACCTTTCCATAAAATCTCAATTTAATTGTGTCGATAAAATTGAAGCCTCGAGGTTAATAGCAGTCTAGTGAAACCAGAATGAAACAAAAAAAATCTGGACCGCCTCCAGATCACGCACGGCATTGGGTATGCCTATCGTGTACCACTCGTACCTACTACAGCGATACGACTCGTAATGATCATTTACATTGCTGTTTTAATACACCTATTTTTTATTACACTTCATTCGAAACAGCAATAAAACTAGAAGTTGGGAATCGATCAGAAATAGGTTTGTGTCTTTGTTTCGGAATGCGCTAAATGCTGCGAAGGTCGTGTGTTGGGATATCTATGGAGCCATTGAACTAAGAAACGTTACCGGAAGCCGGGGCCGATGACTGATGAACGTAAATTTATAATAGGGCTGCCAATAATTCAGTATTGATCTCGCCTACAATTTAGAATTTCCGTGTCAATAAAAACTGTCATAACAATATAAGTTATGTATTATTTCGTGAATATTATTCGGTCATGTAATATAAACATATAATAACAATATAAGTATCATAAATTAAGTAACGGCTCTTGATCTTTTTGAACATTTTTCAATGACCTTATCGAAGAAACAATTTAACCAGAATTGTTTTAGTGACGGACAATAGGAAAGTTATAATAGGAGCTTGTGATAATTAGTCACTATTGGCTATTGGGTCGACATTCCGATCCGGTGCTAGATTCAGTGAAGCATTGCTCTTGATAGGGCACGGTTTTAGGAATTTTTATAGGCTAAGCTCGCTCACCTGTCCTAGTGAAACCAGGATAGCCCTTTGAGACTAGTAGCAGATAGGTACTGGTTGGGGTCGTATAAATACAACCTTACTGGTAGATATTAATAATACCAGGGCCAAGCTGCTGCCTAACGTCCAGGATTGTTCAAATCGTTTGAAAATCGTACAGAGATCCACACGACACACTGTGGAAGACCAAGCCGTTCGGGTTGAAGGGGTGAACTCTAATCCGTTGATGGATAACCACACGTGAAAATAGCGGTAGGTAGGCTTGGCTCTGCCCTTAACATTGCTGAAGTCCATGGGCGTCGGTAATCACTCACCATCAGGTGGGCCGTATGCTCGTCTGCCTACAAGGGCAATAAAAAAAAAGACGAGATCTAAATTTAAATTATCGTAAGATCATCACGACTTTTTAACGACGACGCTTTTGTAAACGACATCCAATAAAAGAATTAATCCGCCGTCGAGGAAAGAACAAACATTCCTTTAAAAATAGCAGTGTGTTGTGATAATAAGCCATAGACATTAACTTTTACTATGATTTTGACAGTGAAAATTTTATTTGGATAAGTACGAGTGGCTAATACCAAACTATGAATTTCTGCGGCGAAACAGTTTTGCTTACCAGTTCTAGTAGATTATGTTTTAAGATTTCGACTTCATGTCTTATAATGAGGGTATTAGGATCTAGTTTAATTTTAAAAAAATCCTCAAGTTGTGTTTTCGCGAATTGCAAATCCAATTCAAGCAACTTTTACGATTTGATTCCGCGTTTTTAATTGTCGCTCTATTATTTCGGAAGTTTACACATTACTTTACAGTGGTCAGTTTGTTTATATCTGATTACGAAATTGAACATTCATTTTTTTCTTTTTTCACCAACAGTACAAAATATCGAGCGTTCTTGCAAAACTGCGATGCTGAAACATACTTTAATTTTGACTAAAACGTAACCTTGAAAGCGAGTTAGCGAACGAGTTAATTATTTTTTGCTTCAACTTTTTGTGTCGATACATATTTTGTCTCACAATGGTGCTGAGGTTTCGAAGGAATACATAAGCTTTGCGGTCGATGGCACGAACCGTGTCCATTCTCCATTTGGTAAACACAAATCAAATGATATACATAATACGTACGTATACTACGTAGAGAATATGCTGATATATTTTATCGTACATATAAAAGATAAGTTTGTTAATGTTCATCGCCTGCTTCATTTTGTTCCTGTAAAACAACAAAATGTTCATAGATATTATAGATTTCAGACTAATAGTCAACGGTCAGATCTGACTCGTCCTCGTAGTAGTAGAAGCAAGTAAAGAACTGGGGATAACCGGGGACAAATTACATCAATCATCAAATCACGGACATCTGGTCACAAAGTAGGTAGCCTTGTACTGTAACCTTGTAAGAGAACCAGACACAGAACATATAAATATATTTATATATTTTGTATGAATTTAATAATCATAGTAGTAGTAGTTACTTGAAATTTAGACCTTATTTCACTGAGCGGGAGGCAGTATTTACGTCGCGATGTCTATGCGCTTTGGTGACCATTCAATAATGAGCGAGTTCGTATGCCCATCTCTTTCTTGCATCGTTCTATCTAATACTGAATGAAGATCGTGACCTCCATGTAACGCTTTATTGTTATTTGTACATATTAAGTGGCCGACCAACTCTGACAACATTCTGCTGCATAATTTTTATCTTATATACATATAGTATTTATATCTATCATTATATCCTAATGTGAACTCGTAGCGACTAATAACAACAATATCACCCTTTTCTACAGCGAAGCTATCACGCATTCCAGATTGGATGGTAAAACAATTACTCGAATTCACTTTAAGCGGACAGCATCGTCCATCGATATTCAGACGCCACTGTTTATTGTTGAAACTTTACTAATCTAGTTTGAAGACAGAGTTCATAAAGCGCTCTGGCCACAGCGTGAACGAGATTTCATAGAAAAGTCGATTGCTATATGCCAAAAATTATGATTTGCATTGGAAGAACGCAGTGGTTCCAGATTTTAGGGGCAAACTCTGGTCCTGTAACGGGTATTGCGATGTACGATCTTAAGTATTTCATAGTTTTATATTATACTCCTCGTCAACCGTCCTCATTACTCAGTATTCTAATAAGACTTCTACAAGACTACACTATGGCCCAAAGGAAACTCTTCACGAAGCCGAAACAACAATAACGTAACCAAAAAAAACATAAATACTTGTCTTTATGATAAATACATTTATCACGAAGCCCTAATTATTACTGTACGAAATGACGTGCAATTCCAAACATAATTAAGACACTTGTCGAACTCGTCTTTTAGCTATCGTATCGATAACGCCTAAACTGTCCCTCTCTTTTATCTGGGACAATTCAAATACAACCAGTTTAATAGCAATAATAATTCTAAATAATTTTATTTAGAAGAGTAGGAATACAGAAGCTACATTGATCTTTCAGCCTTGAAAACGGAAGTTGCAAATTACTATGGTTCAGTTTGTTTTTCGCTTTCGTCGAAACTCGTGACCTTGGGTCGGCCGCTGGCCCGCGAAATCCAATTAAGTTATCCACTGGAGATTGATAGCATGCTCCTATACTGTTATTGGACGATATTTGTCACTAAAGTACCCAAAAGCCAATCTACACCTTTATCAGAATCCCTAAAGTCATTTTCGGAAAAGAAAATTGCTCATAGATGCCCGGTGAAGGGTTTGGTATGTATTTATTAGATGGATTTTTTTAGGTAACATCGATAAAAGGGTGAGCTTACGGCCAGCCTAGTTTTGAGATGCTTATAAGGCCCATGGACGTCATGTTTAATACAAAACGAAGTAGAATTTAAATTATTTTGGTTCGGATATTTGGTCAAAGTAATAATTATGGTATTGGCATCGGTCCTTGATGAGTGAGCACGTTTTGAAGTACGTGAAAAGTTTTTAAAAATCACACTAAAGATTCCGTTAGATAAATATATAGATAGAAAAATAAGCCAAGCTATTTAATAAAAGTGTGTTGATAATCATACAACGGCCGTCCAAGTTAGAACGCGTTACTACTTACTACATTATTAGTATCCTTGTGGGCGCCGTGTTATTCCTAGTTATTGTAATACAACTTCATTGAAGATGGTGTGGATGTTGAGATGTTGACATGTGCTTGCGTGATTTGAATCCCGGCATAGTCGTATCACTCCGTGCGAATACAGCGGACGACTGAAAGACTATTCCAATAAAATAACAGAATAAAATCGATTAGAAATTGTCGAAAATATATAAAACAGAATGTGTTTAAATAATACATGCTTATGTCACTGAATTATTCACTACAGAAAATAAGTACGTTAGCAACAAAACAAATCAATGTTTATGGGCTGGGAAAATGGCGTCGTTTCCTTTGAAAATCTCTAATAGTCGCGATCAAAGCGATCGGTTTTGTTAACTGATTTCGAGGGCTTCTCACTGTGAAATATTTCTCGAAAATAACGAGTCTTTGTAAGCCTTCCCTCACTTCGACGAGCTTAGCGCACGATCTATAGGTGATTATGGTTCGTTTAATAAAATACGTTTTTAAGGCATTGTCGTCTATTCACTCTATAACTAACTTTACGTTGTTGAGAATACGACTTAGTATACGTCCATTGCTCAATGACATCGACAGAGGTACTAAACAGCAAGCTGTTGCTTACCCTAAAAAATTTCAAAGTAATCTCATAGTCAAATAGAGTAATCATTTTAAATAAGGCAAAAAGTTTGTTTCTCCTCGTTCCATGCACCGCAGAACAACAGTTCGTCATAATTATTTGTATATTATTTCGGACCGCCGTCCGAAATAATTCTAATGCTTTTTTACCTTCAGAAATAGTTGTTCCATTAATTTAATGTTACAAATTTAATATAGGTGAACCGTGGGCTTAAGCTACGTTTAAAGTATGTAGCGTATACTTATAGTAACTGTTTACCTGAAAGCCTCATCAAACAAAGGAGAGACATATAAATAATCGGGGACAATAATGCTGATCGGGGGACCATTAAAAAATACGCCAGCTACATCTGAACAACGGTATTTCAATTCTCAATGAAGTTGGCTTGCAGTGTTTATATTCTATATCTACACTTTTTATTATTATTTAAGATTAACAATTATTACAAATCTGTTATTATTTTATCATTCGAGCTTTTCTAGAATTCTAATTGATAATTATTTTCTTCGATATCACAAGGACAAATAGGACCCTAACTCAGACCACAAAGGCCAATTTCTACACGCTACTGAGACGTGGCCTGTGCGAGAAATGTAAGAAGAGAACATGGACACTTTGGAGATGTGGTACTGGACAAGACGGCTTCGGGTTTCTTACGAATATCTCGATACTTCAAGAACACGGCATCAAGTATCGTCTATTGTCTATAGCACAGAATCGAATGGTAGCTTTCGGACAAGTTTCGCGACAAGTTAACCAGACCGTGGAACGCCTTGTGAGGCCTTGTCATACCAGGACGGCAAAAGGTCGCATGAGAGGTCTCCGATGCGGTGGATCGACCCAACCACGTCAACAGGGGGAGGTTTTAAATGAGTACAACAGAATGGCTTGGTGCGAAAAGAGATGGCGGGGCATCGTAGGAAGGGAGGAGAAACCTCAAAGAGAAAACTTTGATAAAATTTACGTATCTTAATTATAAAATATATATACACATGGGTGCCTTCTCAAATGTACTGCTAATACACACTCACGGGCCATCTGATTCGTCACTGGACAAAATAGATAGAGGCTTTTACATATTTGACTCTATAAATCCAGATTCTGTTTCTAAATTACCTTTCCAATCGACTTGGAGCCGGACATATCTCAAGGTCGAGATATTTACGTTTAAATTATCATTTTTACGACTATTGTTATGTTAATTAGTTGCTAAGTCAATTTGTGAAACGCGCGAAGACATCACGCAGTCAACTTCGTAGAATAGGATAGTCATTTAACTGGTTCCATTGAGACTGTTCTTTTGCCTCAAGGTGAGCACCTTGTGATGTCTTGGACTCCTGCGATATCGACTAATAATTTTGAAGTGATTGTGGTCTAAAAGATAACATCCAATGTTCTCATATCAAGTAATGTAACTGTGTGCGAATTATTGCCCCGATCAAGGATTATAAAGCAAAACACAAAGAACACTTACAACACGTCTTTTTTTTCCTACCTATGCCGATAGCCTTGAGAGGCTATTTCAGCTTCTTGACGTGTAGGTGAGCTCCCGGGACTCAAACCGGCGTGTTGCTGACACTGGCCCTAGTAAGGGCAGTGCTTCGCAGAATCTACTACCGGATCGGAAACGCGATCCACTGAGAAGATCCGGCAAGAAACTCAGTGGGCTGTGTCTATGGGTTACAATACATAACCACTACTACTACAAGTAGCTCGCGATTCAAATTGATTAGACTTACGTTTTTATTTTTACTACTGAACATAAGCAGACAAGTTCAGGGCAAATCTAATATGTTCATACTCGTATACTCAGATCAGTAGTCCACTAGAATTTTATAATGTTAGAACCCAAACATTTTTAGAAATGGCATCACAATATATTTTTCCAAAAATAATAACAAAAAAAGTAGATTTACACGGCCAAATAAATAAATTTATAACGCTATAACACATCTGTTAAAAACCCACGTCATCTTTATAACACAACGTGTTTGTTCCTGAGATTCGTTTATGCATCGCTCCAACCAAGAGCATTAATGCAGACGCGGCATCCGGTGACGTCAGCACATGCATCAGCTCACAGCAACTAACAGACGTCTTGTTTTATAATAGCTCACATACAATTTCCTTTTCATGGGTTAGTTATCGCTGATATTCAATTTGACGTTTAAATACATTGCGATTTGCGTAGTGATGAGAACTGTGTAGGGAATGAGGTATTACGTATTTTTAGGCAGAGATAGAGATGAAACTTGATAATAAGTTGAGGGACGTAGGTTATTATGGAGCGTCTTGTCTCCTACCTAAAAAGCCTAAAAGAGGTAGCTTGGGTAGACAATATAATCATTTAATATTAAAACAATAATAAAATAAGACCACGCTATATTTATAAAACTTAATAAAAGCAAAACATTAACTGTCCCCTTCACACTCATAAGCTAGACCGCGCGAGAGAGAGATGGGCAGACTTTTCATGATGCGCATGCAGTGCGACGTCGCCGCGCGATTATTCACAAACACTACACAAGCGCAAAGTGTGAATGTGTTGAACGCGAACTAGATGGTAGGCAGAGTGTGAGTGTTTCGTTACGGAATTTCTTGATTCGATCACCGCGCTCAAAGCTCACGATAAAAGCTATGCAATAGCTTAAAACGTAAATAAATATAATTATGACAAAAATTATAATTATACAAAAAAACCCTGCAATCAAAACTAATTTCGTATAAAATTTCTTTGCTATAAAACTTTTATTCTTATATTGCGTTTTGATACAATAAACAAAGAAATGTTATGTGTTTTTTGAATACAGTTTTAATGGAATTAATTCTGTAGAATTTATACATTTCATACAGCGGAAAATATGTGAATTTTAATAGTCTTGTTAATTAATTATTATTCAGAATTCAATATGAATTGCGGTAGGTACTTCATTCTCCACATATATTATAACATCGTTGAGACAGTATTTGGTATAGAAATTAAATCATTTCTTCAAAGCATTTGTTCAAGAATTTCTTGTTATTGATTTTTTCCCAGGCTAGGCGAGAGAACTATGAACGCAACGTAAGCTCTTTACAAATAATCTAGTTTCTTTCAATTCTAGACGATTCCACAATGGCTTATTGAAAGCGAACGCGGGTCTCTATTGCCGCAACCCTTAATTTCACGTAAGAAGCTGCTTCAGTCATTACTTAAACACAATCATGGCATCTGGCATTGAACTTGGCCAACTTTCTCACGATGTAAGCAGGGAATCGCACAAAGGAATTGGTATTATGCAAAAATGTCAGCGCTGTTCGAGTACAATGAGAATTATTGGGTGTGCGTACCGTGTAATATGAAATTCAAGAACAATTTTATCGATGAAAATTATTAATTTCAAAGTTTTTTTTTTCAAAACTTAGTTATCAGTCATGCTTTGATACCTTTTATATTGTACACTTTTCCCCTCTTATACATCGTATTTTTCTCTGCTAATGGTTTACTGGAAGAAAACTCATGAATGATTTAAGCACGCCTTTGTACATAGTATTTAGACATTCTTTAAATCTGTTTTTATTGTATTTTCTTTTGTGTACAATAAGTATAAAATAAATAAAATAAAAAATTAATTTGAACACTGAATACAAAAGATAGAATGATTTGATTGAGTACTGCTGTCTTTAACACCAGAAAAGTATCTAAATTAATCATTGAACAATTAAAAAAAATTGGCTTACATTGAAAAATCAAATAAAGCGTACGGGGAGGTTAAAGCGAATTTGGCATCAACAATCGATATTACAATGTTGGGATTTCTAAACACAGTGAAGGGATAGTTCACATCTGAATTAAGAAATACAGGTTCGACGTCAAGTTTTAGATTTATACTTCCATCTTTGGACAGGGACACCTACACACGAGCCTCTTCAGATTGACTTCATTCAGTAATGAGATTGTCGATAATATCGTTCTCAGGGATCATTTAATTTTGTTATCCTTGTCTCTACGCAGGCAATATAAAACGTTGAATACGTTGAAAATGAAATATAAAGCTTTTTTATTGTAGATTTTCGGCGATTGTCTTTTTTTTTATTGCTTACGATTTATTACTTATTTTTGTTTATTGCTTATTTTTGATTGTGGACGAGCTCACAGCCCACCTGGTGTTAAGTGGTTACTGGAGATCATAGACATCTACGACGTGAATGCGCCACCCACCTTGAGATATAAGTTCTAAGGTCTCAAGTATAGTTACAACGGCTGCCCCACCCTTCAAACGCATTACTGCTTCTCACAAGAGGTCCTACCACCAGTAATTACGCAAATTAAAATTTTGCAGGTTCGATTTTTATTACACGGTGGAAGTCAATCATGAACATTCGTTGAGTACGTATTTCAGTAAAAAAATTGGTACCCGTTTGAGATTCGAACACCAGTGCATCGCTCAATACGAATGCACTGGACGTCTTATCCTTTAGGCCACGACGACTTCTGATATCTTCGACTTTTGTCTATTTTAAGGCATACTAACTATTTATTTTGCGTTAAAAGTCGATTTTTTTTTGGTCTGTCATGGTATTGTGTGCGTTTAGATACATTCTTCCTTAAAATACAGTAAGAGCAGTAAAGTGCTGATATGTACTATAGTCATTGTCAAACGTGACGTTCAAAGAAAAATAATTAAAGATTTGTTATCTTCCCGCCCAAAAATATTATGTATTGGTAAATTGTACAACAACAATGAAAATATAGTACGTATACCAGTAAAGACTTCAATAGCGTATTTGTAAACAACAACTTTCAAGTATTCCTAGCAAATAAATTGAATATGTGGAGCAATCGAAATAAAAACTAAATGAGCTAATAGCCCCTTGAGTGCTTCAAATACGCAATGAATATCAACTTTAATGATCTTATGAATCAATAAAGCAACCTCCTAACGTAGGCCACCAAACTCCGCCCACTATTAATCGATCACAATTTAAGCCGATGCATTCAAACATACAGCAGAGCGCATCTCTTTCATTTCATTCCCTTCTCTTCATATTCACGTACTTATTACTTATTGCTAAGTGAAAATGAATAAATTCACTTAGTCATTGCGATACCTTACCATTAATTAATTAGGCTATTTATTCACTTTACCAAGTCAGTAAAAGCATCTGGTTCGCCATGAATGATAAATATTTTTATAGATTGTAAAACTCATCTACAGGTTTTGTATCGCGTTTGTTAGACATTGGACCACTAATAGTACCCAGGACGTGTCAATACCCTTTACGTACAGACCTATTCATGTTCGCTTAATTGATATTCTGTTTATATTCTGAGCGCTTCGCTCAAACATAAACACCTAACACTCGACATGCGCAGTAATGAGTTCTAAAGATATGCCTACGATGTACCGAAATGATCCGCGGTAAAAATCTTGGTTTATTTTAGAGAGTGCCCTCGTTCTTGAGCGTGCAACACAGCGAAAGTAGCCGCTCTTTCAAGCGATCGAATCACCTAGATAATACTTACCAGACGGACGGTCTCCTCACAAATAAATCCAATACTATAAAACAATCACTCCAAAAAATGAATCTTACCGTTGGGGCTTCCACTGTTGCCGACTCGGAGTTCAGAGCACCTTTACATAAAAACGTTGTGTAGTAACAAACAATAACAGTAGATGTCGAGATGTATAAGCGAGTGAGGCTGTTATTGACGTAATCGTTGGCAGTTTTAGGTTAAGTTTTTCAGGGGCCTCGCGCGACCGGGCAGCTTTGGGACGTGCTCGGGCACGTCCCGGCCCTCAACTTCGGGGGAATTTGGTTGTTTTATTAGGATCTTTTTGAGGATGTGGCAGATTTAATGCGGGAATTGCGGCGATGTCGGGGAACATGGAGCGTGCGCACTCGAGGCCGAGGCGGTACTGGCCGCGACCGACAGGCGGCGCTGCAGTAGCTTGCGTATCGATGAAAGCGCAAAGGGCGCTACGGCCTGCGAGACGACGGAACCAACATAAACACTATAAAATGTAAATAAATAATGTATAATCCAATAATAATGTAATAAATTAGGCAAAATTGGAACAACTTACTGTCAAGACTAGATAATATGAAAATGTAATGATTATTCGATAAAATGCAAAATTAGTAGGAAGTATAAAGAATGTTAACAAATAAAGTATAATGACGTAATAAATAAGGCTAAATTTTGAGTAAAATATTGTAAGAGAGTTAAGGAAAATGTAATGCAATGAAAGTAAAAAATGTAAATATAAAAGAAAAAGAAGTACAAATTAGAAAGAAGTACAAAGGAAATAAAATGCAATAAAAATAGTAATTGACTCAATCGCAAATCTAATATACAATTTCAAATATTGTATACCAAATAAAATAAAAAACAGTAAACAAGCCAAAAAGCCTTAAAAATGTCCCTGACACTTACTCGTTAGGGGAACGCGCTATTAATATATATAAAAAAAAAAAAAAAAACATAAACACTATGTGCTGTAGCGCTTTCAGCACAAGCAAATTTCAACCTTGAACCCCGTATTTTTCATATTAAGTACTGTACTGTAACAGATAAATAATGGCATGACAACACGCGACGCTCAGATTATTCGGTAAACGATGTTAAAACGATCTTCTCGTAAACGCCAATAGTAAGATTCAATGTATGGTTTTTCATTCATAATAACGAAATCTTATTTGTAAAATCAGCTCTTGTAACAACTTTCATTTTAATATCAATAAATACAATTTAAAATTGTACAAAATTGTTTATCACATAAACATATTAATGAATACAGTGTCGTTTTACTTTTATATATTCCTATTGAACAAGTTGTTAGCGACGGATTAAAATTGGGATGACAATATAACAAACATTTCGATACTCAACCTCCTTAAATTAGTGTAAATCCATGCGTCTTTACAAGGATTCGATAGATTCCGTCACAGGACACTAGAGCGTTAATGAGTCATCTTCTCCTGAATATTCATACGCATAGATACAATATAATCTTCTTGAAACGTGATGTGAATAAATTATAATTCAGAATTAATTAAATAACCCAAGGATTAGAAATTAGCATTTTTGTTGACGATGTAATTAGGTGGAATAATTTTTACTTACGTTCTCGTGACGTTAAGATCATTGAACTTATAATTTTACGTAATCGCATGCATCGCCGACTTTAAAAATTTATACAGTACTTTGGATCTGTTGATTGAATATTTATTTATATATTGCACTTTATGTATTTGTCGGACTTACCTTATTAGGGTCCTTTTCTCCATCAGTCAAACAAGCAACTGTTATAGCAAATTATGCCTATCAAAATAAACATTTAGACCATACATTTTTATTTTAATAAAGAAATGTAGTGAGGAAAAGATGAAAAATTCGATTTGTAACCTAAATCAGTCGTCTGATTCAATATCCAACATGCATCAGTTTGTGAACAGATCTTAACATTTTCCGATAGCAAAGAAACGAAGGGAAGATTTATCAAAAAAAACATTCAAAGTAATTTTAAATCTTAAATGATATGCATTCGAATGTGTTCAAAACGCAGTGATTAGTCGCAGCAATGAACCTTTGAATAAAAATATGCAAAGAGTTGGATATCGTAAAAGGTTACTTAAGGATTCACCGAAGAATAAGCAGCAGCTTAGCAGAAGCGTACTATACCAGTATTTCCTGGTAGTACGATATATTTTAAGCTAGCACGTGCTAGTACCACAGCCCTGCCTATTTCTGCCGCGAAGGAGTAATGTGTTTCTATTTGAAAGATGGGACAGCCGTCATACAATAAAATTGAGACTTCGACAGCAAGTTTCAAGTCGAGTGGTGGCTTTTCCGTGGTAATGAATGTGGGCTTTTGGTTACCACTTAACACTAGACTGGCCATTGGACGGTCAGACGGCAAAAACTAAGACCGGATAAAGATACTGAGCCAACGAGACCGACTATGATTGCAAAACAAACTACTAGGCGATTTCCACTCGATCAATACGGACGTAGTTTTCATTGTTGAATTGAGTTTGGCTTGAGCCAAAACTGTGTGGCATTTAAATCTGTTAACATATACAAAGGTACAAATAATGTATTTGTATCTGTAAATTGAGCAAACGGTGTACGGTTTTATACTGGTGGTAGGACCACTTGTGAGTCCGCGTGGATAGGTACCACCGCCCTGCTTATTTCTGCCGTGAAGCAGTAATGCGTTTCGGTTTGAAGGGTGGGGCAGCCGTTGTAACTATACTGAGACTTTAGAACTTGTATCTCAAGGTGGGTGGCGCGTCTACGTTGTAGATGTCTATGGGCTTCAGTAACCACTTAACATCAGGTGGGCTGTGAGCTCGTCTACCCATCTAAGCAATAAAACAAAAATACAGGAACATTTCGCGCTTAGTAAAGTTACAACTCATAACTTACCTCTGATTTAAATTACGTTCAACTCCTTTTATTAAGAGAATAATCTCGAATGCGGTATCAACGTTGCAGCTCATACGCGAATTAAATCGATCTTGCTTACTTGAAACAAGTTTTAAGCCGCCACACGATTGAAAAGTAAAGAAAGGCGAAGTGGAACCGAGACAGATTGACCTTGAGAAGTTGCAGTTCTGAAACAGGGGTTTAGACCACCTTCCCCTCCTACGTATCGTCCTCCCCCTCTCATCCCACACACCAGCACGAGAACATCTTGATATCGCAATTGCCTTGACTTAAGCTTACCTCGACGCAAACCAGCTCAAAGGGACAGATAGACAAGCTGTAATTTCTGATAAATATTATTCTGTATTCTTTTTATATTTTATTAAGAAGGCAATTGTGATTGTCTTGAAAAAATAAAACTTGGCTATACAAGCTATACTAAGGCTTTGAAATACAATTATGTTTAAATACTTCTCGACTTTTATAGCTAGCTCCAATTACAGTACACGATAAAAAAACTCCTGATGCCTCCATTTTTGATTTGAGGCGATAATAAGTTTGACGTTTGACAAAGTTGCTGCGGCTTATTCGAATTTATCAATCTGACAAGGGTCTCGGTGTTAAAGAGAACGCACACTACAATTCGAGAACAGTCGACGTAGCACGCTCGTTTTAAAAACATTAACGCTTAATGAAAATTGAGCTTGGGATCTTACTAATTCAAATCCCCACTGGCCTTCGTGATTGATTTTGGAGGGATGTCCAGCTCAAAGTATCCAACACATAAATAATATTATATAAAAATTTCTTTTAATTTAGATAAAATATCATTGCATTTTGCTTGATCAAATGCGTAATTAGACCTGTTTATTGTATTACTTAAAATATGCACCAAAATATTTATATTTCCTTTTTTTTAAAGTATTTTAGATGATGATAAATATATTTGAATATACTTCATTAAACGAAGCTAAGCCATACACCGTAATTACTAGTAATTAGACATTATTCCATTACTGAATTAAAATTCAAATCCGACCAATGTTGCGAAGTTACGGATGCTAAAGCAAAGTTATTTAAAATTATAAATAAGGGCTTACCAGCCTTTGGTGCAGGAGACCAGTTAATTTGTCAGCATGACAGCCAACCTGATAGTCTGGGTTGGGTCGTTACAAATCTTTTGCATTATTTGTACGATGCATTTTACGACTAATGACTTTTGTATTTTTGTTCTGTTGAACGCGAATTCCGAACATGTACTCAAAATATTCGAATTGCTTTGTATTCATTTGTTTATTGATTTGTCTTTTGCAACATATGTACAAAACGCGACGATATTCAACTACATATGTAAGTAGCTTATTGAGGATAATTTTTTATTGGCTGAAATGGGTGAAAGCCCAGAGCTCTCCTTACTTGATTCCGTCTCCATGAAATATAAGATCGCAAAGATACACCGATTTTTGAAAACAAACCACTTTAGAAGTTACGTAGAAAAAGAGTTGAATATAATACAGTATGCTACTACAGATGAATGTGTTTAGACGTACTGTTAGTAGTGAGAAGGCCGAACTCTTTTTAAAAAAGGATTTATTCGACACTACACAATATTTTTAATGAATAATTAATTATAATAAAAGAATTTAGAAATAGTGAGGAAAATTGGTAAACGTCTCACTTCAATGAATATCTGACCCGAACTGAGCCTGGTATGTTCTCATGAAATCACTGTGAGAGGGCTTATGATGAGTAAGGTGTTTGGTAAGCATTAGTCTATACAGGCTAGGGGTATAACAGTACGATACGATAGATTTATTGAGGGTAGGACGTACTTTGATTCCGGTCGGGTATAACCAAGCAACACAATTAGCCGATCGCCTCTGTAAAAAGAGGAAGGTTCGAACATCGTCACCCGTTATTCATTTATCAACATTTTATCCTATTATATTATTTGTTGAATGCATGAATATGTCCCTTCTCGGGTGTCTTCGGTCTTACGTCTCAAGATAGCACTGACACTTAAATGGACCGAAATCTCGATCACACAAGGAAGTAATTAAAAAAACGAAACCAGTGCTGGTCGTATCTTCAAATGATAATCCTACCTAAAGTATTTGGTGTTGCATTTCAAATAATACGAAAAATCAAAGATAACTAACTGTTTCCATCACGAAATAGAGTCAATCAGATGCACACACTTTAGATTACGACAACAACTAATTTTAATTGATCTCCAGAACCCCATACCGTGTATTGCACGTTGAGACTAGATCGAGGGAAACGCGCAAGGCTGTCGGGATCACTTAAATCTGGTCGGTTAGCGTGTTTAAGACTCAAAAATATGCACGCAACTCACTGTTAATGGTCGTTGATTGATATTTATGTGTTTTGTAACGTCGGTCCGTATCGCATGACACTGGTCGACGTTATACCTCAATCAGCCAAGAAATTGTTTGTACGAGGCGGTGTGTAATATTACCTTAGCGTGACAGTTTACGCCCACGGCTTATAAGACGCATCTAACACGATTATAATATTCTTATTACGGATATTGAAATTTTGTAGTTACGCTCCGTGTGATGCGATCAAAGTCTTCGGGATAGAATTTAAAATGAAACTCGACACTTCGAATAATTCACCCATGGTAATGGCTTAATCGGATTTTCGAACAAAAATGTAATATGTCGATAATGTCCGATAATAAATTAAAATATTTTAAAGCAATAAATAATACTTAACATATTTGACAATTAATGTGTTTATGTTCCTTTTTTATGCTGCTTTTAGGGCGTTTTGTGAGTCCGCTTGGGTATATTTCTCCCGGGAAGCAGTAATGCGTCCTTGCTGAAAGGGTAGGTCAGCCGTTATAATTATACAAGTAACACTTAGACCTCAAGTCACTAAGCCATTGGTAGTATACACGCAGTGTTGTCTCAACACCAAGCGGGAAGTAATACGTACTTAAGAAATATTCACGATTGACTTCCACGGTGAAAGAATAAATAACATCGTGTAATAAAAATGAAACCCGCAAAATTATAATTTGCGTAATTACTGGTGATAGGACCTCTTGTGAGTCCGCGTGGGTGGGTACCACCACCCTGCCTATTTCTGCCGTGAAGCAGTAATGCGTTTCGGTTTGAAGGGTGGGGTAGCCGTTGTAACTATACTTGAGACTTTAGAACTTATATCTCGAGGTGGGTGGCGCATTTATGTTGTAGATGTCTATGGGCTCCAGTAGCCACTTAACACCAGGTGGGCTATGAGCTCGTCCGCCCATCTAGGCAATAAAAAAAAGTGGTTGTTGAGTGATTGTCGAACTCGAAACACATTACGATGGCTCTGGTAACCGTTTAAAAGCCGTTCAGTTACTAACTTAACCATTATCACTTTTAATATTAGCAGTAATTTGTTCACCTGTTATACTCTATTCCAATTTTTTTTTCCTACCTAACCTGATAGCCTTGAGAGGCTATATCAGCGTAACCCTAACTAGTGGGTGAGCTCATGGGGCTCAAACCGGTGTGTTGCTAACACTGACCCTAGCAAGAGCCGTGCTTCGCAGAATCTACCATCGGATCGGAAACGCGACCCACTGAGAAGATCCGGCGAGAAACGCAGTGGGCAAATTCCAATTACGAAGTCCCTTTGAACACTTCTTAGAACGTAATTCTTCACGGTTCGCTTAATTTGAAATAATAATCATTTTTTGTTCATGGTCGTAAATCATCATTTAAAAAATACACAATCAATCTAAATAATTATACAATTAATTCACACACACAATAACATAATAATAACACCCGTCAAATGGAATAGAGTACCTATAGTAAACAATTTCACAATACAAATACATTTTTTGCCTAAATTCGGATCAATCAAGTTTGCGTATACCTGACCGAGTGCCTTTTTCTTCGTTTCCTTTGCCTATTACCGGGTACCTTATCTCACACCCGCCCTAGCCGTAAAATTTCCCTCGACACGACAAAAAGCCATCGAAAAACGCCGTCAGGGATTTGTGTGCTATAAACCAAATAAAAAAACGATATTACAGTGTCTAACTTACATGAGGAATTCCTAGATTTTCGTTTTTTTTTTATACTACTACTTTATATTTCAATGTCATAATTAATTTCAAATATTTATGTTTGTTAAATAACATCAAACGATAGTGGGTTTTTCGTTTAGTGTCAATTTTCTCACATTATTGTCGCGTACGAGTATTCGAATTACAGTACCCGGCAATAAATATTGCACATCAATATTTAAAAAGAGATATTCGTCTAATTTTGTTTTTGTTGTAGAGCGTTACCTGTATGCGACGAAACACCAACGATCCCGTATGGAGACTAAATGTCAATTAGGTAATGTGCGACAGATATAACGCTCTACGAAGCAAAAATCAACCGTCTCTTTCCCACGGTCGATGTGCAACATTTATCGCCGGGTACTGTATTTAAATTTTGATTCTCTTTTCATTATAATGAATACTAAAAAACTAGTATATTCGAACAAGGCTGACTTAATGTCTGAATTGCGTGCACCCGGTGCACGTACACTGAATCCAAGACAGACATAGAATTAATTACCTTATTACCTATACGATTAAAATAGAAACAATTATTGGATGTGAATTGTGTTAGCAAAACTAAAAATGTGTTGATGTGAAAATCTACTAAGGTAATTTTCTTTCAAACCGATAGGAGCAAGATCGAGAAAAATATAAATTTTTTCAATAATACTACATTTACTGACCGAATTTTTCGTAGTCTAATGGATAAAGCATCAGTTTCTTCGGCGATTGTGGAAGTAGGGTACGATTTCAGTTTGATAATATTAATAAATAAATAAATAAATATTTACTAACAATCACACCACGTTAACTGGTCCCGTGATAAGTTCGTAAAGAACTTGTGTTACAAGTACCAGATAACGGAAATAAATATAAGATTTTTATTAAACACATACATATATTTAATATACATCCATAACCCTGGAAAAGACATTTATATTTATCATACAAATATCTTCCCTTGGCGGGATTCGAACCCGCGACCCCCGTATGTAGTGACCAGGTCACTTACCACTACACCAGACGGCCGTAATATTATAAAACTATTGCGACAAATTTACGATAATTCTTAATTTTTTGTGCTTGTCGTTTCATTGATGTACGGTATATCGTAAATAATTGTCATTGATCACCGTCATTAAACAAAAAGAAAGTTTTATTTTTCCTTACAAACCCGGATACCCGGTATTTAAAAAAAAAGCAGTTCTTTCAAAATTTCTAAGGAAATGTCGATGTTGCTGAAAAATAAAAAGTAAAATTACATGTAAGGCAGACAACAGGCAGTCCAACCATCTAAGCATTAAAAAAAAAAGATAATAACACTATTCCTAAAGTAATAAAAGCAATATTTATGTGCTTATTTCGCAAAAAGGAATGCAGCTACCACAGGACTCTCTACACCACCTTAGTTGACTGGTAGAGAAGGTCTTAGGCATTAAGTCCGTCACTGTACTTTTGTGCATTAAGTTGAATAATAAACAAAATAATAATAATAATAATAATATAGTGTTTGAAAAAAAAAAAGTTATCGAAACCAAAATAACTGAAACCGCACCGGTGTTTTATTCATGAAAATTTGAATATCGACCTCAAATTTGAATATCGACCTCTGGAGCACCACCCATCCCGCCCAGTCGCATTCACGATTTCAGGCTTCAGACGATCCCTCCCAAGGTCGCAGACGCGTGTACGCACAGGCACGCACACGCGTAAGCCTGTACCTGAGGCGCGTCAGTGTGCGTGAGCAGCCATTAAAGCTTTAACTTTATATATACGACGTTTGTATAGTATATAGTAATTGTACAGGTTGTATACTATCTATGTAGTGTAGGAGTGCAAGTGAGATAGTCAGCGGCAATTCGGTTGTTTTAGGGTTCAGTTTTCTTGTGTTTATTTACAATTAAACAAGTTATCTTTATGAAATGTTACTAGACGAAAACCCGTACTGGACCCGAGGGAGTAAGAAGATTTAAAAATAATTAGTGATTCATTTTATGATGTTTATGAAATTGAGCTGCCGAAGTCTGAAACATATGGGGACATTTAATTCAAAATTAAACCAAAAATCATCTTGAAAGGAAAAAAATCATAGAAAATGTATGTTTGTTGATGTTTCCAATCCAATTGATGTTTCATAATATTTCAGTCCAAACAAAATGGTTTTTATTGGTATGAATGATCATTTAAATTAAACGGGCCTGTTGAGTTATTAAAAATAACAAACAAGCACCGTTAGGAGCTTTGGAGCATTTAGAGCTTTTCTATATCACCATTGTGTAATTTTCATTTTTAATTAATATTCTTTATCGGTTGGGTATAATCGGTAATGAACTGTGTGTCTAGGCCTCTAATTACATAACCCTGTATCTTCTACTCGTTGTCGTAAAATGCGAGCAAGGAATCGGAGGTATTTATTAGTGGTGGTAGGACGTCTTGTGAGTCCGCAGGGGTAGCCAGAAATACGAATTTTTGCGACTTTATGTAGTATTATGATTTAGATAAAAATGTTGTGTATGAAACTTTACTAGGCTGCACTAAAAGTATCGGGAATGGAATATTTCCACTGTTCCTGTCATATTAAAATATTTTTAATTGAAAACTCCTTGGTTTTAAAAATCGAATACCATTTATTTATTTAAAAAAAGATTCTCGGTCTTGTCACGAGGTTTTGTCAAACTTTTTTAGTCGTTGAGAAAATGGAATTGACTCGAGAAAATTCAAGAGCGATGATTTATTATGACTTTCGAAGTGGTTTAACACAAAAACAGTGTGTTGACCGGATGATTTCTGCATTTGGTGATGAAGCCCCATCCAAAACCACAATTTATCACTGGTTTGCTGAGTTTCAACGTGGACGTGTCAAGCTCAGTGATGATCCCCGTCAAGGTCGTCCAAAAACTGCAGTCACCCAAGAAAACGTTGATGCTGTGCGTAAGCTGATTGAGGAAGATCGACATGTGACATACCGCGAAATTCAGGCAACTTTAGACATTGACATGAGTCAAATACAAATAATCTTGCATGAACAATTAGGTGTAAAAAAGTTGTTTTCCCGATGGATACCGCATTCGCTCTGTGAAGAGCAAAAAGCGGCTCGCGTTACTTGGTGCGTCAGAACTCTCGAAAGATTCCACGCAGGATCCTCAAATGCTGTATACAACATTTTATCAGGTGACGAATTCTGGACATATGCGTACGAACCCGAAACAAAAAACCAGTCACGAG
Source organism: Bombyx mori (assembly GCF_030269925.1). Classification (NCBI taxonomy): domain Eukaryota; kingdom Metazoa; phylum Arthropoda; class Insecta; order Lepidoptera; family Bombycidae; genus Bombyx; species Bombyx mori. Next base: position 6,061,830 of record NC_085116.1, on the reverse strand, counting down.
TTAGGGTGTTCGAAAATGAGTTAAAGCCAACAAAAATTGTTCGTTCACGGAGTGTTGCAAAAAAATGGTGGCCACGTTTGTCTCCAAAACCGGCCATGTTACGACTATTCCTCTTGAGAGACAAATAACGGTTAATGCAGAATGGTATACTAGCATTTGTTTGCCACAGGTCGTTTCTGAACTCCGTAAAGAGAACTGCAACCGCCGCATCATCCTCCATCACGACAATGCGAGTTCTCACACCGCGCACAGAACAAAAGAGTTTTTAGAGCAAGAAAACATAGAATTATTAGACCATCCGCCGTACAGCCCGGACCTAAGCCCTAATGATTTCTATACTTTCCCTAAAATAAAGAATAAATTGCGTGGACAGAGATTTTCATCATCTGAAGAAGCTGTGGACGCCTACAAAACGGCCATTTTGGAGACCCCAACTTCCGAATGAAATGGTTGCTTCAATGATTGGTTCCATCGTATGGAAAAATGTGTCATATTTCGCGGAGAATACTTCGAAAAGCAATAAATACATTTTTAAATAGTAATGTTGTGTCACTTCGTTAATTCCCGAAATTTTCAGTGCCGCCCTCGTATGTTCTGTAAAATTTGTTAACATAACTGCAACATTGGATTTTTGAAAAACGAATTCTTACCAAAAAAATATGAGAACGTAACTTATACGAAAATTGAATGTACACCGCATGACCTAGGTTTTATCAACAAGGGCAGTAATAAATAATATCTGTATCAATCCAAGGGTTTATCATATTCAGTGCTTTTAATGGTGGTAGGACCTCTTGTCAGTACCACTGCCCTGCTTATTTCTGCCGTGAAGCAGTACTGCGTTTCGGTTTGAAGGGTTGGGCAGCCGTTGTAACTATACTGAGACCTTATAACTTATGTGTCGAGGTGGGTGGGCTCCGGTAACCACTTAACACTAGGTGGGCTGTGAGTTCATCCATCCATCTAAGCACAACAAACATGTTGTTTGAGTAATATACCAGCGTACTGTGATCATCAATTGGTATTTATTGGTAATAGGACGTATTGTAAGTCTACAAAGATAGATAGCCCTATTTCTGCTTATGTCTGCCGTGTTAAGCAGTCATGCGTTTCGGTTTGAAGGGCAGGGCAGCTGTTGATCAATACAACTAAGGCTTCGATTTCACGTCTGAATATCGGTGGTGACATTCCCGTTGCGATCTCTATAGACTCCGGTAAGGGTTTAACACCAGATGAGCTATGAGAATGTTAATCAATCTAAGCTAATTAAAAAAATTTAACATTATATCAATATTAATTCACATACACAGTATTTATTCATTAAATATTTACTACAACTGGGAAGAATAAGGCTCATCTGGAATGATTATCGAATTCCACAGACGCGACCTTGAAGACAAAAACATTCGATATCATTTATTATTAAAAATCCGGTCATGATTTATTGTGAATATCGCTAAGCTCTTGAAATTATTACGTGTTGAAAATTGCACCTTATTTATCACATATCAATACTACTATGTTTTTTTTTTATTGCTTAGGTGGGTGGACGAGCTCACAGCCCACCTGGTGTTAAGTGGTTACTGGAGCCCATAGACATCCACAACGTAAATGCGCCATAAGTTCTAAGGTCTCACCTCGTTACTATACTTGAGACTTTAGAACTTGTATCTCAAGGTGGGTGGCGCATTTACGTTGTGGATGTCTATGGGCTCCAGTAACCACTTAACATCAGGTGGGCTGTGAGCTCGTCCACCCATCTAAGCAATAAAAAATAAATAAAAAAAAACCTATAGTTACAACGGCTGCCCCACCCTTCAAACCGAAACGCATTACTGCTTCACGGCAGAAATAGGCAGGGTGGTGGTACCCACCCGCGCGGACTCACAAGAGGTCCTACCACCAGTAATTACGCAAATTATATTTTGCGGGTTTCATTTTTATTACACGATGTTATTCCTTCACCGTGGAAATCAATCGTGAACATTTGTTGAGTACGTATTTCATTAGAAAAATTGGTACCCGCCTGAGAATTGAATACGATCGTCTTATCCGTTAGGCCACGACGACTTAATAGACGTAATACGCAAGTTCTAACAACAAGATCCAAGCTTTATCAATATCGGACGAATCGGATAAGAATGCATACACGCCGAGCATACAAAGAAACGTTAATTTTTACAGATTACTTAGATTACTGTTAGAGAATGGTTACTTTCCGTAGCCATGTAATAATTCCAACAGAAAATAAAGTCAAAAGTCTAACCGAATCTGTAAAAGGAATGAAGAAAAGTTTTTTCATAAATCAAATTCAATCTGCTTCCTTCTCGCTTATGTACCCTCAACTATGATCAATATTGTATTTTATATCTCTGTTATGTTTGTTCGGTTTAATTTAAAATCGATCGGATATTTTTTGTTCTATGGCTTCATTGCTCGTTCAGTGTTAAATGCTTAGCGCAGTCACTGTCATCCTTATAATCTTTCTACTTTAGAACTTTATGGCATGTTGTTGTCCGCGACGTAAAAATGTTTATAATGTCATTCCGTTTCCATAATTGATTCATGCTCAGCTCAAATTTAATAAAATCACGGTACTCAAACCACAAAATCACTTCTGCTCGACCACTTCAATTTCGATTACTTCTAACGGCTTCGACAAACAGAAATCACAACCAGTTTTCGATTAAACAAGAGAAACAAGACGAATTTCCCGACACGCCTAAACCAAACAAAGTTTAATAAAAAAAACTTTGAGAAACAACACCGATCGGAGCCCCGGGAATAATTGGAAAATTCGAATATAAATAATCCTGACAAATATAAACGAAAAAATTTGGTACGGACGATTTGTTTTTTACGCGATTTGTTGTGTTGAACTCATAAAGTAAAAATTACCAATAAACATTTTATCAGATGTAATATGTATTAAACTAATCTCAATCGAGCGTACATCCCTCACACTGTTCAAAGACGACCGGAACCGTAACACATGAGATCGAAGATTCAAAGAACCTTAATAAAATTGTTTAAAGCCAATCAAACCGGAATGCGTGACTGCCTCAGTGTAGAAATAGGCAGACACTATTTAGTACCGAGCCTTATCAAACAATTACACCTACGCATATTTACTATGCGGTTTTGATATTCATTACTCGATTTTTCACCACGGAACTAATTCTTGAACAAGTGCTGTTTATTTGTGCTTTTATTTAATACGTGTGATTAATTTTATTCAAAGTCAAACTAAAAGCAGCTTATCTATATTATATAAATCTACAATGGTTTTTACGGATCCGTTATAACTACTGAACCATACATCCGATTGACTTCAAACTTGGTATCCATGTAGAAAATACATGTGCTTAATGGATAGACTAATATTTATATCAGTGTTGGACTCCCTAATAATAATGACAATAAATAATAATGTTAATTTTAAATGCCCAGCAAAGCGGGCGAGTTTTTTTTTTTTACTGCTTAGATGAGTGGACGAGCTCACAGCCCACCTGCTGTTAAGTGGTTACTGGAGCCCATAGACATCTACAACGTAAATGCGCCACGCACCTTGAGATATAAGTTCTAAGGTCTCAGTATAGTTACAACGGCTGCCGCACCCTTCAAACCGAAACGCATCACGGCTGAAATAGGCAGGGAGGTGGTACCTACCCGTGCGGACTCACAAGAGGTTCTACCACCAGTAAAAACGGCTAGTACTGCTAGTAATCTAATAAACTTAAGGCTAGTTTTATTTTCAAAACAAATTCCATTATCAACGTTCGCATTGGTATTAACGAGTCGAAATTCAATAAGACTTGTTATAACGTTCCGAAATATTCTGCCTCCTTTAATATAAAATGGTCTTCGTATTGACTGCATCTGGTATAACGCTGACGTTGAGTCGACCTTAGCAACGGCCAACGAACGCCTATGACATTGTAAAAGGCCTGACCTCACACCACCGGCGCCCACTTGCACCCCTAACGATCCGCCCCAGTGGGGGTGATGAATTTCAGAAAAACCTGCCAACGACGCACCGTGGAGCTGAACATAATTGGTGGAGCGGCCTTTTTGTTTCTACATAAATAGTTTATAAATATAGCTGTTTTCGTGAAACGAATTTTATGTGACTTTATGTAGTATTATGATTTAGATAAAAATGTTGTAAATGAAACTTTATGTTCTGTAAAATTTGTTAACATAACTGCAACATTGGATTTTTGAAAAACGAATTCTTACCATAAAATTATGAGAACGTAACGTATAGGAAATTTAATGTACACCGCGTGACCTAGGTTTTATCAACAAGGGCAATTATAAATAATATCTGTCTCATTCCAAGTGTTTATCATATTCAGTGCTCTTAATGATGGTAGGACCTCCTGTGAGTACCACTGCCCTGCCTATTTATGCCGTGAAGCCGTAATGCGTTTCGATTTGAAGGGTAGGGCAGCCGTTGTAACTATACTGAGACCTTAGAACTTATATCTCAAGGTGGGTGGCGCATTTACGTTGTAGATGTCTATGGGCTCCAGTAACCATTTGACACCAGGCGGGCTGTGAGCTCGTCCACTGATCTAAGCAATCGAATAAATTATTAACTCAAGAAGGATGACAAATTAAAGAGAAGTTCAAAGTATAATAGAAAGTTTATTTTGAAGGAAAAAGCAGGTAATATAGCATACATTTTATCTTAAAAAAATAATATTCATTTTGTAAATTTATATATTTTCCTCTTCTTACTTTTCTATGTATGTTCACTCATCGACTCAAACTGCAGACACAAATACAGCCATGAGTTACAAGATTTTGTTTTATTTAATATTTTAGAGCCATCTACACAAAATTTTCATTACTAAGCAGTCGTTTTTCGACTTTTGCGTCATCTATCGTTGTAGGTAGAGAACTGTTAAGCTGACACATTTGCGTGAAGTTCACAATATGCTCACTAGATGTCAGCATTAAGTTAATTTGGCCAACTGATTTAGTGATTTTTCACCACATAAAATTTGTATATTATCTCTGTTAATAAATGACTGTAATAAAGTATTAAATTATTAACGAAATAAACGAAATTATTTAACTATCCTTGTGAAAAATCAATGATAATATTTACGTACCTACATAACATAAAAAAATAATCTTTAGAATCTATGTACTTCAAAAAGCTTTCAGTATTATAGTTTACTTTATTGTGACGTGATAAGTTAGTGAAATTATTGTTTGTGAAGTTCTTGGTAAGTGCATGTTTACAAAACCATTTAAGGTCATTAGTCCAAGCCGTGCTCACTTATCGAAGTTAAATTGTTCTCGCGGGTCGTTTATTCTGTAGTCATGTGAGCAACATCATAACAAAGAGAACACAATATGTGGACACCGTGACTATTCTAAAGAATACCAAACATAATTACGTTCTGTACCGTGACAAAAGAATACGAGTAAAAAAACAGTTATCCGCGGGAAATGTTCTGTAAGCTGAATGACACCGAAATCATGAACTTATTTAAGAAACGACGAATGCTTTTTAACTGAGATGTACAGGCGAGCCATAGACATTTACTAGCAGTAGAGCGTCTTTTTTTTTCCTACCTATGCTCATAGCCTTGAGAGGCTATTTTAGATTTACCCTAGCGTGTAGGTGAACTCTCGGGGTTCAAACCGGAAGTGTTGCTAACACTGGCCCTAGCAAGAGCAGTGCTTCGCAGAATCTACCACCGGATCGGAAACGCGACCCACTGAGAAGATCCGGCGAGAAAACTCAGTGGGCTGTGTCTATGGGTTTAACATCCTCGCCGAGCCCTTCGTCGCAAGCGACGGGTTCGGCGAGGATGGTGACCGGTGCTAGAGGTGCTTAAAATCACCTATAAATAGATCGGGAGGATCCATAATGACGTGTATCGTGAGGCAGCAATTATACCATAGGAATGAAACGTAGAACTCATATCTCAAAGTAGGTGGCAGCATTTACTTTATTGATGACTCTGAGCTCCAGTAGTAATAATGTCGATTTACACGACACTATTCACAAATTACCTAACTAGTTTGTCATTACAGAAATCTACTTACTTTACTAAACGTATTTATTTTAAGAAAACCACCATAAATGTTTAATAAAATTTAGGTCATCTATATATTAATACGTGAATCAAAAACTTTGTAACCCTTTTTACGAAAATTGCGCGGATGCGGATGAAATTTTCCACACTTAAGTATAGAGAATATGCAGGAGTGCAGAATGTTAATATTTTTTTTATTATGCATAAAAGATACATTAAATCAATAAAGAAAACATTACACACACCACATACCATGTATTTGACGCACACACGCATACATACTATTTACTGTCAAACTTGTTCTTGACGTCTGTTGTCAAATTGAGAATAGAATATGGTTTGTCTTTGTTAATATTTTTTATAGTGTAGTCTTGGCGAAATTTGTGATTATAGAAATATAAAATACAATCATAATAGTGTATAAACTTACAATTCCAATTAATTATAGTCGAATTTCGACTACTGTGGGACCTCTAGTTTCATTAATTAGTCTACAATGCAATATTATAAAACTTTCAAAGACAAAAGTGGTGGTGGTATATCTCTGGATGACGTAAGACGAGTGGCGACGGTTTCGCAAAGGCACGCCGCGGCGCCGGCCCGAGCACCTCTCTCACCTCGTTATATAACTTTCTTCTTGCACTGGACCGATTTGTTAAAGTTTTTAATGAATAATAATGTTGACGGAAAAAGAAAAAAAATACAGACGCGATTGCTGTCATTTCGAATAATCTCATTAAATTGTAAAGCTAATTTCAGGTAAAATCGTGCTTATGATTAAAAAGTTATTGAAATTCAACAAAAGCAATCAAGTAGCTAGCAATTTAGCAAGTAGGCAGTACGGCATCGCTGACATCTGCCGGGGGCTGCCTTGCCGGGACAGGGGCGGCAACAGCGGCAGGACGTGTCGCGGGTGTCACGCCTGATTTGATTTTTACGACCTCTGCAGTCCTGCGAGGTGCCGGTACATGGGGACTATTTTTCTCTTCATGAGCGAGGGGTGATCTCGCGCGCTCCACAGTGGAGCTCTTCACCTCCAGCATGACAAGTCACCGCCTCAGCTCCGCAACCTCGTTGGGGTACTCGGCATCGGGCAGAGGAGGGGTAGGAGGCGAGCTGCGTGATAAGATCGGCAACCATCGTTCGCCCGAAGCCGAAATCTGCTCGAAGCGGGCGTGCAGTAAGTCTAGCTCTTGCCGTAGGCCCGGCGTCTCCGCAGTTGTGGTGCGATCCACAACCTCCTTTGTTTTTTCCTTCAAGGAGACAGCCGCAGCCTTCATGGCCGACACATAGGTGCCCTTTAGGCCCGCACCCGATTTGGCCGCAATTGTCGAGACGATCTTGCCAACCACATTGAATGTGCAGAGGGGGTCAGAGGGACCCACTTCCGCTTCCACCGAGTCCGTTGTCGGGTGCTGTCCACAAACAGCGCCAGCGTCTCCTGCCCAGCCCCTCGCGGAGGTTCGCGCCGAGCACAGCGAGAGAAGGCTGCACCTCTCCAGTAGCTCTCCAGAGCTTAGGATTGGGGCATTTTTAAAGAGGTTTAAGTCTTCGCGGCCCGTGCCTCGCGGCAGCGGCCCCCGTCCCCCACTCAGTCAGGATTACGGGTTGGCCGGCGGCCCGCCGAGTGCAACGAGCAGCACGACAGACCACCACCCGACGCTCAAACGAGCAAAAACGACGAAGCCTCGCCAGTATACCGGTACCCACCTCTGGAGGGCGTTCCCCTGTAGCCGAAGTCGGGGACATGGCGACCAGCGGCCGGAAGATGAGTAAGCAACGCCGGCTCACTACTCCATCAAAAAGGCAGGCCAAAAGTGGCCCACTATCTCCCGTGACCCCAAAACATAAAAGAAAACAAAACAAAAAACAAAACAGAAAGAAAGACAAAACAGAGAGACAGAAAGAATACCAAAATAGCAAAGAAGAAGAAGAAGGGGATAAGCGAGGAAGTCCGAGCGTCTCCAGGAGGAACACCCTTCAGTCTTCAGCCAGTGAAGGGCGTGGAGAGCCCGAAACCCCCCCTGCTGGTTTCGGTCCGCGGAAAGCGTGAAAAGAGAATGAATCCAGACAGATTATTATCACGTGTGCCATTTTAATTAGATACCTTATACCTAGTGCCTAAACTTTACACAAGCGTCGTGGTGTCTATGGGCCATGACAGCTTAGAATACGTAATCAAAAACGTAAATGAAATGCGAACTAGTAAATGAAGTATGTTCCATGATCGATTTGTTTAATATGCCTTGACATGCAAATACGTACAACAATGACGTTATTTTAACCGTGGAACACATACTAATGTTATTACGTAATAGGCACCCAGAAATAATGAGACTTTTATATTAGAACATTAGACAAAATTACAATACGGTCATGGTAAATATTTCTCGTGTACACCGAGAAATTTGTGTTATGTTCGTTTTGTCAGCTTAATACTACTATATCGACATATAATGACCGAGAAGGAATCATGCATTCGGGTTTATTACAATACAACAGATCCTTCGACTTCTTGCCTCAGTGTGGGCTTTTTTTATTGCTTAGATGGTTGGTCGACCTCACAGCCCATCTGGTGTTAAGTGGTTACTGGAAACTATAGAGATCTACAACGTAAATGCGCCACCCACCTTGAGATATAAATTCTAAGGTCTCAGTATGGTTACATAGGCTGCCCCACCATTCAAACCGAAACGCTACTGCTTCACGGCGGAACCCGTGCGGACTCACACGAGGTCCTACCACCAGTAATTACGCAAATTATAATTTGCGGGTTTATTTTTATTACACGCTGTTATTCCTTCACCGTGGAAGTCAATCGTGAACATTTCTTAAGTACGTATTTCATTACAAAAATTGGTACCCGCCTGCGGGATTCGAACACCGTTGCATCGCTACATACGAATGCACAGGACGTCTTTCTTACCCTTTAGGCCACGACGACTTCATCGGCTATGGCATTGTCGCTGTGGTCTCAATCGGGTCCAAAATCAAGATTCGATTTGCCCATGTTCAACAATAACCTAATACTAAATACGTTTCTTAGTATCGCAAAACGCGGATTTCACTGACGTAACCGGCTCGTCCGAAAGAAGACTGACGACTGTGACGTTGCAATCACAAAAGTAAACCATAATAGTGTTGCACTTTACATAACCAAGGGCTGTGGCCGGTCAGTGTGCCGAATCCAGGGCCGAAATCAGAAAATGAAATGTTTTTTTTTATTTTTATTTTTTATTAGGCACACAATACACGTCACAAGCTAAAAAGATACATAAAAATCACAAGTAAAAAGAAACAAAATCTGGCTTGCAACATAAGCCATGTGCGCACGACTAAGCAAGACAAAGTGCTGAGTTTGTACACAATGGTCCTTACATGTATACGACAAAACAACACGATAACGAAAAACAATCTAAATTATAATGTAAGGAAATAATTTTATTCACAATATACAATTAAACAATTACACTACTTAACCTATTATTTTAACGTGGAGAACGCCCTTGAATATTTTTATAAACGTCACTAACCTACGAGTAAAAGTATCCAACTCATTAATTATAATTAAATAACATAAAAAAATTGCTGTAGTTGGGCAAATGAATTCGTAACTATTAAATGAACACTCATAGATACGTTATTGGGAATAGCGCCACCCACCTTGTTCCTTGAGGTCAGAGTTACAGTTGCATCGTACTAACAGCCGATCTAACCTTCAATCCAGGACCAGGGCTAGAAACCAGTGGATCTGAATCGAATATTGAAAAGGAGCTGGGTCATACGGGGCATAAGGGGTGTCGTGAATTCCTCGCAAAAGGGTAGAGATGTTTGTATCAACACTTACTTTTTTTTTCTTACATTGCTAAACTTTTCGTTAGAATTGCTAAATACATGTGTCTAGTGTATTGAATACAATTAACAAAAGCCAATTTAAAGGAATGCTTTAAATGTAAAAGTTTGTATGTTTTTTATTCGATCATGCAAAAATAGGTGAACGGACATTGATAAAATTTCGTAAAAACAAATTGTTGTTAGATAGTCAAGTTTAATAAATAGCTTTTTTTTTTTGACATAACCTAATATGTCAAATCGATCAACTACGAGTATATTAAAAATAATAAATACGACAGTGTCCACTGGTTTGTGATTTCAGATTACTAATGGATCTATAAATCGACTGGTCGATTATGGATCAGATATGGACAAAAACCAACGTATTAATTTCTTTCTGAATTACAAATTTAACGCGGGAAACCACGCGCCATTTTCTGTTTATTTGAATTTCTTAACATTTAGTATTTTTGAACATTTTTTTAGCAATTCGTATCGTACGCATTTGCTGTTAAATTACTTACGAAAACCATAAGATGTTCGAACCGTCGAAAATATTAAAATTAGAATAATAAAAGTCAGAATTTAATAAGTTTTTGGTTTTTGTAGGCAGACAAACATAGATATCAACAATAGCATGAACACAGCCAAACGCTCTACGGGTAGCGTGACCCCCAAAATCATTTCTAAAATCACAAACCGGCAACCGACCGAAATTGAGGTTATAAAGTATGTCAGTAGGTTCTTACGACGCGTGCGCAATTCCCCCCAAGCAGTCTCAAGCACAATATTAGATAATGATTGACCTTTAAAATTTTCAACGAATACTCGTTTAAAAATGTAAAACACGAGAAATTTATGAAGAAATACACGTGGGAAACTAATTGGATATAAATTGGGCAAGCCGATCTACGTATAGAATAAATTCTTAGGTTGTAACATAACATTCAAGTCGGTAAAAAATTTGATCATATTTTAATATAAATAAATTTTAGTACATTGTAAAAAAATGTGTAAACTATGAAAATACAGAAAAGGAATAAAACGTGTGAGATTTTTATCATTTTGGTATTTGAAAATAAAAATCTGAGGAAAATCTTTATGATAATAAAATTTAAATCATAGAATATCTTCTTTTTGCAAGATCCAATTTTATTGAAACAAAATCTAACCTAACCTAAAATCTGTAATCATATTCTTAATTATATTCTTAAATATTAATAATAAATAGCTGTTGGTTTATTTGTACCACGGGAAAAGCACGTTTTGATGTATCGGATTTCCAATTTGTATTTAAATAGATTTTAATTTAAGCTCAAACAAAGAGTAATATTTTATGGTAAACGAGGAAAAGTTAGAACCGCGAAGAATGTTGAAGTGGTAATCATTATTTTTTGGTTAGTATTGCAGCTAATACAAATTTATCAATACTATCTTAAACATTTTATTTTCGACGCTTAACTGACGTTTCAATCGCAAAAATTAATGAAGTTAAATGAATCTTGTAAAATTTTGGTAGTTTTCAGTTTTCTCTTAAAGTCCATTTAGATATCTCAAAAAAAAATTAAATGGCTATTTCCAAAGTCTAAAGTCATGAAAACTGCGTTACCTCGCTAACTTTGAATTTATCAGACAGCAAATATGACTAGAATGAAAATTAAAATAAAATGGGATTGAACAGGATTTGTTAGGACTTTTTGAGACACTCGGATCTACCCTCTCATAAACCTTTTGGTCGCAGGCTGCTCAGACACGACAGTTTTTTTCCCCTACCTATGCTGATAGCCTTGAGAGGCTATTTCAGCTTCGCCCTAACATGTAGGTGAGCTCACGGGGCTCAAATCGGAGTGTTGCTAACACTGGCCCTGGCACTGGCAAGAGCAGTGCTTCGCAGAATCTACCGCCGGATCGGAAACGCGACCCACTGAGAAGATCCGGCGAGAAACTCAGTGGGTTAATTCGCTTGTCGAGCCCTTCGCCGCAAGCGACGGGTTCGACGAGGACAGTGACCAGCAACACGACATAGATTCACTTTGACATTCAGACTACGGAACTCTTCGCTGTGCATAGTCCGACACGCACTTGCCTTGTTTTATGTATAACTGAACTGACATTGACGCCCATTAAAACGGAAGCCGTTATGTTATCGAAATCAAACTTTTACTTTTGTTCGTTGCGTATAAGAATCAAGGTCTTATCGTAGTAATAACATATAAATAATCGTTTCCCACGACGCTTTAACATTGAACGCTCTTTCTAAAGTGTGCGTAACTGTGAACATTGAGTCGGTCATCATTCATGCTCAGGCTGTGGGTGGTATTTGAAAGTCGAACCTGACCTAACGTGTTGCATTTGTACCCAAGTGTCCGATCCGAGATAGAACTCGGAAAAGGCCAGGAGTAAATCGCGATGGACCAAACTCTCCTCCTAATTCCTTTGGTTGTTACCACCTTCGATTTTAGCTGCAAATCGATTATGGGTTGGAAGGGTACCTTTATCTATTCTACTAAAATAAAGAGTTCAATCTCTCCTGCCCCGTCAGTCATGGATTTCATAATGACAATCCTATAATTTCAAATTATTAGGTACAAATTATTAATAACATTAAATCAGTTTGTACCAATGGATCGTGGTTTTGTGTCTTCATCTATTCCTATAAATAATTAAATAAACGTACATTATTAAGATACATTGACTATACATATATCGTTTTTGTTCGACGAAATATATTAGTTAAATCAATGTAGTACATTCAATTAAAACTTTTATGCATAGAATACAAACGAAATTCATACTGAAGGGAATATAAATTGTTACATTAACGTTTCATTAATAAGAAATTACCTTACGAATCACGTAAATAAAAGAAAAACAATCTCGGAATGAAAAGAATCTTAATTAAAATAATATAAACGAAGTGAATTTCAATGAATCAATTATTTCTAACGCGAAATGGTGACAAAGGGTGAAAAATCCCGGAAATGATGTTCTATTTCGTTTGATCTTTAAGAATCATCCAATTCGTTCATTAATTTCTGCCAGGCTCGACTAATATGAAAGTTAAACATACAAGTGGGTATGAAGTTTTTAAGACAAAATAAGATAGGACAGATTCTGAATACGAAATGACATCAGAGAGGATAATTCACTAAGCAAGCACGGGCTCTTTGTTGAACATCTTACACCGGTCCTTCGTCTCAGGTTCCAGACGTTTTTCATTGTGCTTAATAAGAGTGATTCCGATTGCGAAACGCTTGGGTGATAGCAATTGTTTTCACCTTTCTAAATGTCACTCGCCACACCATTTACAATTCTACTATACTCTTATACTGTCGCCTTATACAATACCCGGACTTGTCATATAGATTCATGAAGGTTAACATTATCACGTGAAGCAAAAACTTTGTATCCCTTTCTACGAAAATTGCGCTGACGGAGGAGTATGAAATTTTTCACACTTATAGAGAATACAGAGAAGAAGTGCACAATGCTTATATTTTTTTAAAATAATGCATAAAAGATACATTAAATCAATAAAGAAAACATTACACACACTACATACCATGTATTTGACGCACACACGCATGCATACTATTTATTGTCAAACTTTTGTTCTTGACGTCTGTGGTCAAATTGAGGATAGATTAAATATTATTTGTCTTTATTGATATTTTTTAATAGTGTAGCCTTGGCGAAATTTGTGATTATAGAAGTATAAAATACAACCATAATAGTGTACAAACTTACAATTCCAATTAATTATAGTCGATTATAGTCGAATTTCGACTACTGCGGGACCTCTAGTTAATATTATTTGGAGGCTTACCTTCTTTTGAAAGTCATTATTCTAAAACGTAATTATAAATCTGTTCCTAAAACGTTTTGGAAACCTATTTGTAAAACTCCCTATTCTACCACTGCTATATTTATATTCTACTACGATATTTCTATGAACATTAATCTGAATTGCAGCTTATTCAATGCGATTACTGTTCTCATTCGCTATTGCGTTCGGAAATTAGCCGCTTTAGCTGCCTAAATTAGACGTTTTTAAATTACTCTAAATACAGACTTCCTTTATATAATCGAGATTGGCTACAGTCATATTGTCGGTTTCGAATTTGCTGTGAGCACGCCCATCTTATTACGATCAATTAAATCAAAGGATAAATTGCAGGTTTGCTGTTATGACGTCATTAATAGGGATTGTCAAGGAAACCTCATCTGACGCCTAAGGAAGTTAAGTATGATTTCCTGTTTTAATAAATTCTTTAAGCGGAATGGCGTTGCCATCGATCACAAAGTATTATATGGTATTTGATGTCAGCTCGCACGATAATTCGAGAATAGTTGATTTTTTTATTGCTTATATGGGTGGACGAGCTCACAGCCCACCTGGTGTTAAGTGGTTACTGGAGCCCATAGACCAGTGATTCTCAACCACTGTTCCGCGGCACTTTTGTGTGCCGCCAAATTTCAAAAGTGTGCCGCCAAATTTTGCGAATATATAATAATGTTAATATGTATTATTAAATTATATCATTTGAAAAGAAAAATATTTTAAACATGAATATATATTTAAATCCACAAAAAAAAATTATAGTATATTTTAGTTTATTTCGTATATTAAAATTTTTTGATAAACTATTTATGCAGTGTGTTGTAGTATGTAAATAATTTTTCTTTTTTTTTTTGTGTGCCGCCAAATTTTGAAATCGTTAAATATGTGCCGCAACAAAAAAAAGGATGAAAATCACTGCCATAGACCTTGAGACATAAGTTCTAAGGTCTCAGGTATAGTTACAACGGCTGCCCCACCCTTCAAACCGAAACGCATTACTGCTTCACGGCAGAAATAAGCAGGGTGGTGGCACCTACCCGCGCGGACTCTCAAAAGGTCCTAACACCAGTAAACAATACCAGGAATACATTCAAACTACTGAAAGCCATTCAAACATCATTATTAGGTATTGTTTCTTCTGGTGCGTCGTTTTCTTTCACTGTGAGTTATTTTCGCAACACTTTATAATAGTAAAAACACATATGAGTATTCTTCTCTTATTGATCAACCTTATCTCATCTAGGAACACAAAAGTAGAAATGGACAAAAACATGCGAAATTTTAAAAAGATAAGTGAGTACTCTACAATAGAAAAGCAATTAGATCTTGAAATTTATTAGATCTGCCCTGATTTCCTTATTTCTCCTACATCATCAATGTTGTAGGAATTTTTTAAGCTGAGTTCTGACCCAGATTACCCCGTCCTTGAATGAAACTCGAAGTGATACTTATAATAAATCTTTATTTAATTAATGTCAGCTATTTATTAATGCAGTGGACAGTTTCACTAAAATCAGTATTTTAGCGTACATTTTTACTGGTTGTAGGACGTCTTGTGAGTCCGCACTGTTCGCATTCCAAATATATGGGATTCATCAGTATGTACCGATGTTGTTACACGTCATATACATTAGCATTTAATGACCATTGTGAGTTTATGATCTCTTTTATTTTAACACATTACGCTTACATGACTTTATATCGTCTAATATTTAGAAGCATAAAACGGACATTTAAATAAAGATCACATACTCGTTTCATACGAAGTATAATACATTATTTAGAAACTATTAAACATTATTTGTTTGAGGTTCGTGTATGTAATTCAATGAACTCTCATAATTTCATCATAAGAATTGTAATACTATAATTTAAATTTTAACAATACATTAAAATTATTTGACAAATATTGGTTTAGAATCTAACTGATATAATTTAAAGTTCTTGGTAGCAGAAAGCAATCTTTAAGTCGCAAAGTGCAGGCAGTTACGAAATAATATACTAATACACTTTTATAAATTAAAATTAGTTACGTGGATGTTTTAGAATTTTATATCGAAATCACAGTTTTCTTATTTTGTTTTACTTCACGAACCGACAGACTTTTTTTCACTTTTTTTTTATGACACATATTGTCACTGCTGTCTGTGTATATGTTTTCTTTTCTTTTTGATAAGGAGTTTCTATATCTATCAACTCTAATACTAACAACTGAGAAATAAAAGAAATTTGCGGTAGGTATATTTTATAACGTTCGTATTTACTGGTGGTAGAGCATGAGACTCGCATAGGTGGTGAGTTATTAACACGCTACTGTTTGCAACATGAAGTGCGCGATAATAATAAAATACAATTAGTTTTTGACGTCATCTCTCAAGGTGGGTGGCGGCATTGGCGTTGTGATATCATGGAGTCCGGTAACCATTTAACACCAAGTGGGAAGTGATTTCGACTGTGTACCTAAAGCCAGAACGGAATTTTAAAAAATCCCTCCCAATACCGTCGCAAAGTAATAATCCATTCAGATTTGAACGATACAACATTCTTCAATCACTAAAGACGCAGCATCCGCATTAGTGTCTATAAGCTATGATTTCCGTTGTCTATCAATGAGTTGTGAGTAGATTGAGACACGCCTCTACGCTGATACAAGGATTAAGATTCATAGACACCGATGGATATGGATACATACTATTAGATCACGAGAACCATATGGAAATGCTCGCCTAACAATTGGAAGACCACTTAACCGATGGGCTGATGATTTGGGAGAAGCGTAACATAGCGTAGAAGCTTTGGGAGCAAGTATTTACCCTAAAAGGCAGTCTTATTCAAATATGACCAACTTTTCCGGATTAACAGCTCAAAAATATGAGTAACATTTTTATACATAGCTTCTTTATCCGGATTGACTGACTGGTCAAATTGACTGACATCAAAGCAGTCTTAGCAGCTTAGCAGTTTTAGCAAAAAAAAAAAAAATGTTATTTGGGCAGTTGAAGTATCCACTAAGGCCGGATTTAACTCCTCAGAAGGTGTTTCCCGAGCGCTATGACATGTCCTTCTTCAAACGAGGCTTGTGGAGAGTATTAAGCAGTAGGCAGCGGCTTGGCTCTGCTCCTGGCATTGCTGAAGTCCATGGGCGACGGTAACCACTTACCATCAGGTGGGCCGTAAGCTCGTCTGCCTACAAAGGCAATAAAAAATAAATAAAAAAAATAAAAGGAAGAATAAAGTTAAGTAAAAAAAATTATTGATAGATTAAACCAAAAATTATATTAAACACTTCACTAGCAGTGATAATACAAGTGGCATACAAAATTAACAGTGACCCAAAATTTATGATTTTTTATTCAATAAAATCGTGTTGTTGTGTTGTTTATTGCAACAGAAACCATGAAAGTGATTTGCTGTTATGTATAGTCCGCTTATGATGTTGGGAAACTGGCTTACTTGAGTAATACGTTGCAAGGACGTAACATCAGTAGTGATGATAGTTGATGATTATTACGGGAATAGCATTTTATTACAATTGCTTGGTAAAATCTGTGGTTACAGATATTCAAATCCGAGTTGAATTTAAAATAGAACATATTACCGTCGTATGTCTAATATACTTGATGCTTTATTTATTACATTGAGCATTTTTATAAAGAATTTAATTCTAATTCGTGCCAATGTCTTTTATAAAATTAATGGGAATCACTACATAGTTTAAAACAAAGTCACTTTCTCTGTCCTTATATCTGTCTGTCCCTATGTATGCTTAAATGTTTAAAACTACGCAACGGATTTTGATGCGGTTTTTTCAATACATAGAGGGATTGAAGAGGAAAGTTTATGGGTATAATAACATCCATTAAATAGTGGAGAAATCAATAATAAATTATGCCGCCGAAGCGCCGAAGCGATGGCGGGTCGCTAATTAATTTTATAAAATTAGAAAACCTACTGTGCTACAATTGCTTTGGGCTTCATGTCATGACCTACTGTTGCCGATAAGGTAAAAACTAGTGACTAATCTGTGATCATTACTTAAAAAAGAACGGACATAAACAACCTATGTAATTAGTAAATTCTTAAACTTAATACTTTTAGGGTTCAGCAAAAAAACTACACTACTACTACTTTTTGATAAGGAAAGTGTATTTCGTATGTATAACGAAAACTACCCCAAAAGTCCAGTGATATAACACAATAAATCATTTACCCAAACACGTGTACAGAAACGCGTTTTGTTTATTTGTAATCGTTACCTTATTTGTCAAAATAATTTACATTTTTGCGAACAGATCCATTTAACCATTAAAATTTTTGAGCAAAGAAATAATCCCAGGCCTATGATCCAAATGACTGGTAGAATAGGTATAGTGCATCAGTCAAAAGCAACATGCAATAGCGTATCATTCTAGATATTTAATAGTGCTGACGAACACTGATTACTTTACGACTTCTGATACAATTTACATCGAATATTTTCCTAGAATCAAATCGAACAAATGTCATCAAAAACTAATCTACAAAATTTTTTAGTCACAGAACCCGTAATATAATTGCATTAGTACAAATTTCGCTGGTTCTCAAACCAATGTAAATGCACTTGCTCATTACATTAACGAGGTCTAGAATACAGAATGCGTCATTACGATCACAATGAAATCACTGATAATATTTACAGCTTCTTTATTAGTTTTAGTGTAGCGATGACGTCATTTTTTTCATACCAAGCTTCTTCTAATTTATTAACATATTGGTCGTTTGTTTGTGTGTATGTTTGTTTAATGCGTTCACGCTTTTTGCTTGTTGCCCAATGAGTTTCTCGCTGGACCTTCTCAGTGGGTCGCGTTTGCGATCCGGTGGTAGATTCTGCGAAACACTGCTCTTGCTAGGGCGAGTGTAAGCAACAATCCGGTTTGAGCCCTGTGAGCTCACCTACATGTCAAGGTGAAGCTAAAATAGCCTCTCTGAGCTATCAGCATAGTTAGGGAAACAAAAAATTGGTTAGGTCGATCGACATGAAACTTTGTAAAGTTGATGATGTCATTCTGTGGGATCGTCGCCTCACCTTACAGGAGCGCGGAACGGGCTCGGCCCGGGCTTGGGCTCCTTGCCTATCGAGGCAGGGGTGATGACATGGCTGATAAGAATCCTATATGTGCGGATTAATAAGCTGGGTATAGCATGATGTCATCTTCTTCCTTCTTCCCTCTTCTGTCTTAATCAGCTTCTTCGGCGGCCGCTTCTCTCCACCATTTTTTTTATGATGATGTCATTTAAGAATGCTTTAAGATATGCAGTTTTATCGTAACACCACCACACTATCTCATCGCGTGGGTGTCATAAAAGGCGACTAAGTCATCCTACAGAGAATGGGCGGCAGCGTTCTCTGTGCATTAATTATACTAGTGTAGTGGTATACGTTTTATTATAAGAAAATTTTAAATTAAAAAATTTAAAATTGGTGGTTTAAAATCCTCACTGGTGGTTGGACCTCTTGGGAGTCCGCACGAATAGGTACCACCACCCCGCCTATTTCCGCCGTGAAGCAGTAATGCGTTTCGGTTCGAAGGGTGGGGCAGCCGTTGTAACTATACTGAGACCTTAGAACTTATATCTCGAGGTGGATGGCGCATTTACGTTGTAGATGTCTATGGGCTCCAGTAACCACTTAGCACCAGGTGGGCTATGAGCTCGTCCATCCATCTAAGCAATAAAAAAAAATTGATTTCCAATATTCACAATATTTACAGTAAGAACTTTCTTTCAAATCGGAATCATAGCACGCCCTACCTCAACAGTACTCAAAAATTACATGAAGTATCTGAATGCATTTCAATTTCTACCATACCTTATGTACCTCTAGTTTCATTTTGACAAAACGAATATAAGCACGTGCCCCAGTTCAGAAGACCTAGTTGTAAGAGAGGTGACGAACGATGAACAGTTCAGCGTTACTAATTTCTTTTACAAATATTTGGTTGGTAACTGGATATTGAAGCAACAGTTGACATATTTAAACAGACTTCGAATAAAAAGAAGGAGGTGGTATTAAGCTTTTAAGGTTACCACGATTTTTAGTTTTAATGAGCCTTCCTTGCCGTATATTAAGGGCGTGACAGATAATACATAAATAGTGTATGATAAATGGTCTGAAGTCGTCGTAGCCTAAAGGATAAGACGTCCGGTGCATTGGTGTTGAGCGATGAATGGGGTGTTCGAATCCCCGGCGCATACCAATTTTTCTAATGAAATACGTACTCAGCAAATGTTCACGATTGACTTCCACGGTGAAGGAATAACATCGTATAATAAAAATCAAACCCGCAAATTTTAGTTTGTGTATTTACTGGTGGTAGGACTTCTAGTGAGTCCGCGCGGGTAGGTACCACCGCCCTGCCTATTCCTGCCGTGAATCAGTAAGGCGTTTCGGTTTGAAGGGTGGGGCGGGGCAGCCGTTGTAACTATACTTGAGACTTTAGAACTTATATCTCAAGGTGTGTGGCGCATTTACGTCGTAGATATCTATGGGCTCCAGTAACCACTTAACACCAGGTGGGCTGTGAGGTCGTTCATCCAACTATGCAATAAATAAATAAATAAAAAATATACCACACATCTTAAGCATCTCCAAGAAATTCTCACAGAACCTACGTTCACCGAACGACAGTTTATCTTTCGAGTATTACGGTATCTTTTTATCTTTTTATTGCTTAGACGGGTGAACGAGCACACTGCCCACCTGGTCTTAAGGACATTCATTTTTAATGTCAGTTCGGTAGTACCACAGCTGCCGCACAATTCAAGGTATTATACATTACTGATTTGCGGTAGAAATAGGAAGGATTTGACCATCCGCATCCGTAACACACATGCGTAACGGCAGATTCGTGCGTTACCTTATTTTTTGTATGGCCCTACTGTATTAGTTCATCTGAGTTGAGATGGTACGTTCCATTTGGCCAACGTAAGATGCAAAATATTTTGTAGGTTTACTGGTGGCGGTAGGGCGTATTGCGAGTCCGTACCGGTAGATATCACTGTCTCATGCATTCAGGAAACACGTTCTGATTTAAAGGGTGAAATGGCCGTTATATAATACAAATGACATTTCAAGTTCATGTCTCAAAATTTCTATCGGCTCGAACTACCAAACACCAGTTAAAAATAATAAAAACATAAGCCTATGTATAATTAAGGAATAGAAAAAAAAAACTTGTAATATTGTACCTCTGTTACTTACAAACAGTCTTCGAACAGACAGCGGAAGCACCGAAGATTCTCGTACGACAGACACAGTTATATTGAGACACAGTTATAGCACCACGTGTTGGTATTGCACACTAGGGGGACCCTTACAAATTGATAATGTCCGCTCTCTCTTTAGTGATCAAATTGGGCATTTACTACGCCGCGAGTTATACCGAAGGTTATATATTTATTTTTCATTCTTCGGTTAAATAATTGTGGTTGGACGATTGTAAATTTTATTATTGTCTACGCGAATTAAGATTGCGCGGGAATTGAAATTCCCAATGATTAATTTCAAATTACATGTCATTTAAAATGAACATATTTAATGTTAAAGCGACTTGGCCGTCCAGTTTTTTTTTTCTAAGAAAAAGATGGCGTTTCATTAAAAAAATGGCCCGGTACACGAACATTTAACCATCGCGGCAATTCAGTTTTCCTTATTATTCTTCACTTCACGCTGATATCACAAGAAAATTCGACTAATAATGGCGCCAAAATGAGAAAATATAACTAATATTCATACGAGAATGACAAGTTCGAAATTCAAATATTATTGTTTTTTTATTGTAACAGTATACATAGCTTCTATTGTAGTCAGACCTTCTACATGCTAATTTAATTTAAGCCAAGAAAAGTTAAAAAAATTGAATAATGACGCAGCGAAGTTTACGCATGAATGACAATTTAGACTAGAAAACAATATACGACTACAGAATGTTACAATTTTTTTTTACGAGAAACAAGACGAGACACCCAGGTCACCCCCGCTGAAGATTAGGGGCGTTCTGAAGGGGCTAGGCCCCGTGCGTAGTATGACAGCAGCGGGCAAGAGTGCAGGGAGTCGCTTAGTGGATGGGCCTTTAACATCTTCGGCCACTGAGTTCCACATATCCGGTGCAACCCCCTGCCGGGAAACTATTGGATGGCCCAAAAAAAGATCATCAGGTTACAGAGATTGAATCGTTTAGTGAGTAAGGCCCTAAATACCGACCTTATGTCCGCGGTCCGCTCCCAAGATCTGCCGATGATCCAGTCTCAGACAGGCCGCCCACTCTGTAGACGCAGAATTTCGTAGAAGGTTCGGCCACCTGCCAAGAAAAACGAAAAAAAAGAGATTATAGACTGGACATTCCGCTTATCATTTTTAAAGTGACGGGAAAATTGTCCTGGGAAACGGCAACATTGTCACTTCGAGGATGTACAAAGTCATGCGAATCAAGCACAGATCTTTATGAGCATCTAGTACATATGCCATTAATTATGAATAAAAAATATAAAAAAATAACTGGACAAATCGTGTCTAAACAGCTGTTCTTGTTTTAAATAGTTTATAATTATAATAATAGTAATCGAACACGCTCCTTTGGTCTCAGATTGAAATTCCCTGTATTATGTGAGCTAGTGACTAATATACGTCCTCTAATATATACTTACATGAATATTAAACGTGAAGACACAGAGGAAACACATCTTCTTGTTACACGTATCCTTACCTGATGTGGGTATCGAAGCCATGAACTTCGGCTCAGCAGTCAAGACACTGGCTACTGCAACACGAACCAGTCATTATCGTAATAAAAAAATAATATGAATTATGTACCGAAAAGATAAACGCTGCAAGTCCTTAAGATTTAAAATTTAATAAAGTACCTATAAACTTTTTGGCACTGACGATCAGGTTAGCATGAAGCCATCATTTACTAAAAAAATTACGTACCAAGCCCTTTATTCTTTATTGTACACACAGTTAATACAATACAATAATTCCGAAAACTTATAAAATGGCGAGCTTAACTCAATTATTGGCATCTACCAGCTAACCGTTCTTACCTATTACAACATTTACTCAATATTATAAATATAGTAGTTTTATTTCATTGTCAGTTGAATGAAATCGTACGTAAATGAAACGAAATACCGGTTTAAGAAACAAGTAATCTTCGCGAAAGGATATGGTCTTTGCAAAACGAACAAGTTTTACCCAGGATTTTCCTCGTACTTTCACTAAATTGAAACAGTATTAAACTATGTGTAATTTTACACTAACAGGCGAACATTTTATTTAAGCCACACCTACTCGTAATTATAAAAACCAATAAAATCTAATCAAAATATAAAACTAAGAGAACATGATCAAAAAAACATGATATTATAAAGATGTTTATGGTTTTAAAAATACGAATTCCAAAGTTATGTTAAAGGACGACAAATGTTCAGTGTGCATCAAAACTATATGTGTATAGGTATAGTTAAGCGTGTTTTTACGCGCCAGCATTGTGATACACGACATAGTCTAGACCAGCTGCTCTCAACCTGGTGGTTGTCGCGACACATTGCTGTGCCCCTGCAAGCAAGTCCCTGTCAAGTATGTTGCGATGTTTACAAATACGATATTTTTATCCAAGTTAGGTACGTATGTAGACCATTAAAAAACTATACGTTTAATCCTCCTTGCGTCGTATTCATCACTGCTGAGGATTGTGACCACCCTTTTGTATCACCTTCAAATGCACGATCTTTCTCAATCTATTCTTGTCTCTGGCGGTGTGGAGGGCGTTGTGAAATGTGGAATCAAGAGGAGTGCAAATCTGGTCGGACCAACGTATTGGGCTGGCCCTCGAGGCCCTTTTCCATCCACCTTACCGGTCACGATGAGCCTCTCGAGATTGCTACCATCCTTCCGTGCAATGTGACCGAAGTATTCAAGGACTCTGCGATTGCTGGTTGTAGGACCTCTTATGAGTCCGCACGGGTTGGTACTACCACTCCGCCTATTTCTGCCGTGAAACAGTAATGTATTTCGGTTTGAAGGGTGAGGCAGCCGTCTAAGCATCTAAGAAATAAAAAATAAATAAATAAAAGACATCTCAAGACTCGGATGACAAACTTAATAATCACGGGTAATTTAATAAAAGTACTAATACATTTAGTTTCACTAAAAAAATTGGATGTCGCGATTTGTAAATATGTAGTATGTTAGTGTGTCGCTGAGTAAAAGAGGTTGAGAGCCACTGGCCTAGAGTCAGTGAAGATGCATTGTATGACTAACCAAATTGTGGAAAACAAAAAAACCTATTTTTATCACCTTAAAAGGTTTTTGGGTCAAGACGGACTAATGGCCGGCGCGTCGCTGCTTAGAACCGGAGCAGGTACTACTAACTGCTTAACTATAAACTTGTGTAGTAATCAATCCATTAAACAGAACCTCACTCAGGAATGCAGTAATAGGCTATCTTGTAATGTCTGGGCATGCAGGCAACCATCTATAATTTGTTGCGAATTTCAATCTTTGCATACGAATAAAAAAATTAATTCTCTATACATTATTAATTCTCGTTAGCATGAAAATCGTACGTGAATATATATATATAAGGAAAAATCGACTATAGACACTTGTGTGTACATATATCAGATGCTGATCCATAAGTCCAGGAATTTCTTTTTTCCTACCTAAGCTGAGGAGAGCCTTGAGAGGCTATTTCAGCTAAACTTAACAAGTAGGTGAGCTCACGAGGCTCAAACCTGACGAGAGTCCAGGGACGCTATTTGGGTGGTTTTTATACTTAAGCGAGATAGTTCTCACATTTTTTTTATTCGCGCGACGCCTTCAAAGAAGAAATACTTAGTCGGAGGGATATGAAACTATTGGCGGTAACAATGTGCAGAAGCCTCGTACCGTTTTCAATTATTGTTTGGCTTTGGTAAATACTTGACAAAATTTGTGATCTTTTCTTTTGACCAAGATTTCTAAGACACAATACTTAGTAGAACTAGTGATCCCTTAGTAGTCGATATTCGACTATAATTAATTGAAATTATAAGTTTGAACATTATTATGGTTCTATCGTTCTAATCACAGATTTCGCCTTCGAGAAAAAATAAAAATCTATTCTCAATTTGACCGCAGACTTTAAACAATAACAAAAGTTTGACAATAAACACAATATATATGTGTTGTGTCAACATGGTAGTGTGTGTTATATTTTTTTTTTATTAATTTAACGTATTTTTATGCATAATTAAAAAAAATATTAACATTCTGCACTCCTGCATATTCTCTATAAGTGTGGGAAATTTCATACTCTTCCGTCCGCAAATTTTTCGTAAAAAGGGGTACAAACTTTTTGCTTCACATATATATATAGATAATGGGAGGATACCGCTGATCGAGTTCTTAAAGAGTCCCATCTTTATTTCGTCGTAAAGTCGTGTTTTATTTAATTAACACCACAGTTGAAACAATATAAATTTTATTGATGTAGCGGCATAAACAATTCTAGGTTATTATATTATATTAGTTATTAAACACATTATAAATAATGTTTCGTTTTAAATTTTCGGCGGTAAAAAGGTCCCGTGTCACAGACTATATATTTTTTTCCACCTCTCGTGCGTTCCGGCTTACGCATCATAAAAAGGTGCGTTCTTAAACGCCACACCGCCCTCTACTAGATATCGGAAAAGGAGATATTGTGAGCATGAATTTATGTTAATAATTTGACGTGATAAATAAAACAAATACACACATAGCTCTCGTCGTACGTGAATAAAGTACGACGTGTGGACAAAGAGCGTTGGTAGACCAAACCCGGAAGTTGCCTATAAGCGGGATAACTAAATAATCGAGACGTCGATGATGCTACCAGGATTCTTTGAAACCACAGAATAACGAACTACATAGATTTGACTGTACAAATACACTCTGAACATTTAAATACAATCTGTAGTCTGGATATGTGCATACGATTATTTGTCAACTCAAAAAATGGAATAATAAGCCGGCAAAAAGTCAAATATAACCTTCGTACAAACTAAAACAAGTATAGTCACTTTTCGGTGATATAGAAATACGTAACATTTGTTTACTTAACCAATATTTGGATAGTTGAAATTACGGAATTATATAGTGGATTTATTTTAAATGAAATTCTATTATATTATTTCTATGCGAAGAATTTTAAATTAGTCGTTATTGTATCCGTGAAGATTAAGACCAGTGCCCCCAATTTTATGTAAACGCCCTTAAATAAATGCATTCATTTTGCGTAAAGACTTAAATAATGCTGCATAGAGGAACCACTTTTTCATCTAATCTAATCTTTCTAGTTTGCTGCACAACACTGATAAGTATTTATGGTATTGTTTGAGAGTTCTAAGCTTTCTTATCTCTGTGGACGGGACAAGCGCAAGTTTATGGTCACGCCAACTCTACAAGGAATTAAGATAATGGCATAATAGAAGTACATACAAACCGATGGCTAAAGGTGGTTTTATAATAAGGATTTTTATTTAAAAATGTTTCACTGAATGGCTGTTGCGTAGTATAGTGAATACGTTCGATATTAAAAATATATAAGGCAACAGCGGTGATTCCTGACACACATTCATGCGACACAATTAATCAAAGCCAGGTAGCATTTTTTATTTCCTAGAAACGCGAATGACTTCACGTCCCGAATGGTGTTGAAAGGATACCTACCAATGACGTGAGGTCGGCGTCTCAATGTGATCGAATAACAGCTGCTCCACTTTTCAGAAACAGAACACGTAACCGCCACTTCCTATTTCTGTCGCGAAGAAATCACGAATTTCAATGTGATCGTTTCAATAGTAGTTACTACAATAACGATGCGTTGCGGTAATGCAGATCAGGATATTGGACCAAACGAACAAAATTATTGTATTATCATGGTTCTTTGACAAGTATGCACGTTTTCAAGCTAATGTGTAAAAGATTCCGTTACATAGACATATAGATTCAGGTGAAGCCACTAAAAGCGTGTTGAAAACATTCGTCATAATAGTTGTATCGTCATGTAAAAATTAACTTGCCTTCAACTTGCCACCATTTCTCATATACCGACTTAAACTACTGTCTTTAATATATTGTGTCTACATATTAACAATTTAACTACTGTCTATAATATATTAGTGTCGTCTGATTATATTAGTAGCTATTAGTAATTATTGAGTAAAGTTAGTGGCAAAACCAGATGAAGGTTGTGTATATCATTTTATAGGTTATTAACCTTTAGAAAGCTTAGAACTAATGATATGAGTTATTGTTTTCAAACTTATTCATATTCATAAGTAAAAAATGTGTAAATTACTTGTATTTATCTAGCAAATATCTTGATTCGCAGTTTAGTGTAAGTTTAGTTTTATTTATCTATATCTATATCTATACTAATATTATAAAGAGGAAAGATTTGTTTGTTTGTTTGTTTCGAATAGGCTCCGAAACTACTGGACCGATTTGAAAAATTCTTTTTCTATTAGAAGCCGACATTGTCCCTGATGAACATAGGCTACTTTTTTTTATTTTTTTTTATTTTTTTTTTTGGTTTCATGTGTGTTTTAATGTTTCCGAAGCGAAGCGAGGGCGGGTCGCTAGTATAGTGTAAAGACGCTTTGAATAAACCACCGTAACATTAGTATGGTGATTCAATAGTTTTGTTATGCAGTCATGTAGATACGATTTATAATAAATCTAATAGTAATTTGAGAAAAAAATTGTATTTTTAATTCACATCTACCCGCCGCGCCGCGCCGTGTTTCGTCTTCGTCACAATGTTGACAAGCAAGCTTAATGCATCGAAAAAAAATATATATCGTTAACGATTGATTTAATGTGACATATATGGCCTCAAAATCCTTAAAATTAAAATTTTAATTTAAAATTCAGGTAGCGATTGGTTTTCTTTTTTTTTCACGCAAATAGAAAATATTTAATTTGAAACATATAGAAAAGCAACTACTTGAAACTTAATAATAATCTTCAATATATCAATTAATCTCGCCCCATAACCCATTTTTAACTGTTCGTTTTTTCTGATATATTTCTGTGGATAACACACAAGAAAGAATAAACAAGAATATAAATACATACAAGAATATAAATGTAGTGTATTGGTTTTAATGGTTTTAATATTTAATAATGCGAGAATCGTGTCTGAACACATCCCTACTGTCATGTCATTAGGCACCCAGACTTATTCATTGTTTCGGATGTGGGCGCGGCGACCCTGCTCGCCAAATAAACGTAATCCAGTCATTACGTAGCCCCTACATTAAGACATACCTGAAATGAGACAGATCCTAGTCTCCAGGCAATTTTCGCAAGTGGTAAGGTCAAGTTTTATTAGAATTCGCAATAACCGTTAGTTTAAGCGTTTGTTTGACTGATACATGATAGCGGGAAGTGTTGTTTAGCGACTTCGGGCTTACTGCGAGACTATGAAATTATAGCGCGTTTCGTGGCCGACGTGATTTAGCTGGTAACGCATTGAAGTCGTCGTGGCCTAACGGATAAGACGTCCGATGCATTCGTGTTGAGCGATGCACCGGTGTTCGAATCTCAGGCGGGTACCAATTTTTCTAATGAAATACGTACTCAACAAATGTTCACGATTGACTTCCACGGTGAAGGAATAACCGCGTGTAATAAAAATGAAACCCGCAAAATTATAATTTGCGTAATTACTGGTGGTAGGACCTCTTGTGAGTCCGTCCGGGTGGGTACCACCGCCCTGCCTATTTCTGCCGTGAAGCAGTAATGCGTTTCGGTTTGAAGGGTGGGACAGCCGTTGTAACTATACTGAGACCTTAGAACTTATATCTCGGGGTGGGTGGCGCATTTACGTTGTGGATGTCTATGGGCTCCAGTAACCATTTAACACCAGGTGGGCTGTGAGCTCGTCCACCCAACTAAGCAATAAAAAAAAAGGGGAAACAATGAATAGTTTTATAGACATAATTAATACCAGGGACACGGAGGAACCCACTGCTTATTGAAAAAGGTTTGGAATTCTGATATTCTTGCACCGTCTAGATTAATTAAAACTAATATTGTTTTATTACCGTTTCAATTTACTTTAAATACTTGTTGTTTTTTTTTAATAATTTTTAGAAACAAATTTTGTTAATGTTGAACATTAATTCGCTAAAGCTGTTATTAGTTAACCGCAACCTACTTTGAATGCCTTGTTTTTGCATAACTGTTACGTTTGTAATCCGCCTATCAATGAATATTGAGTTCGCCTTGTATCAACAGGTACTGGTGGTAGGACCTCTTGTGAGTCCGCGCGGGTAGGTACCACCGCCCTGCTTATTTCTGCCGTGAAGCAGTAATGCGTTTCGGTTTGAAGGGTGGGGCAGCCGTTGTAACTATACTTGAGACCTTAGAACTTATATCTCAAGGTGGGTGGCGCATTTACGTTGTAGATGTCTATGGACTCCAGTAACCACTTGACACCAGGTGGGCTGTGAGCTCGATGACTTTTTTAATGGGTGCTGGGACTACACGTACGAGACAAACACAAGTAAACCAAAATATACTTAATAGAGGTACTGTCTCCAACAAGAGGTCGAAATGACCCGAATATTGGTCCATAATATGCTGTCTTAAAGCGGCCGAAATACAAAGAACCTTAATTCATATAGGTATATCTTGTTTGCTTCTACGATTTACAATATTATGATTTTCCTTCATGATATTTAGATTAACGTTAGGCGGCGGCTTGGCTCTGTCCCTGGCATTGCTGAAGTACATGGGCGACGGTAACCACTCACCATCAAGCGGGACGTATGCTCGTCTGCCTATAAGAGCAAAAAAAAAATTACAAAAAAAATGTATGCCTTCAGCTGTTTATGATTAAGATCTATTTACAGAGTTATTTGGTTGAATTAGTGATTTATTAGATGTTTATTGATTCTAGATGCACGCAAAAGCTATTATTACCTCACTATGACAGTACAGTACAATAAAAAAATATTTTGTCACAAATTTAATTTGCATACATTTCAAGTTTGTACAAATTATTAATTCCAAAGCATAGGGGACTGCAGTACACGCCGGGCGATGTGATAAAAAGTAAAAAAAAAAACAAAAGAATTTTAAAAACCACCCACGACAGCACTCGAGGAAGCAAGAGATAAAAGAAAGTATCCGTTACTGATACAAAAGAATTCGAGCACTTTCGAGCACAGATGATGTTGTTTTATATATCAAGCCTCCGTCGTCTTTATATTGTGAGCAAGCTATCTTAAACGACCAAGATTTTCGTGTTGCATTGCGCTCAATTAAAACGCATTCTTTAGTTGTTAAAATTCGTGACAAGCATAGACTCAGGTAGCTTAATGTGTCAGCAGTGAGAGAATTCCATCGACAAAAAAACGCGTGACAAAGTTCATAGACTCCTGTCCCGGCGACTCGTAAAAGATTAGGGCCCTCGCAGCGGGAAGCGGCAAGTGGAGGTGGTCCTTATCTCGAAGCGTTTCGACAGAACAGCGCTGTCCGACATCCGTAGTGGGGTGTGCACCGCCTCAACACTCCACGCTCCACGTTCCACCGCGACTGTCGATCGTCGTACGCGCACCTCCGAACCAAAACTTTCAAACGAGACTGATTTACGATTTACGTTAAAATGTATTCAAATTCAGTGACGTGAAAAATAATAGCTTCAGTGATCGTTGTACAGTGAATATAAACAGTGTACGGTAACGTAAATTGTGTTTTGTGGATTTATATTTTACATCTCGCGAAAGAGCGACCCTCGAGAAATTGAAGGTATTCGATTGATTATTTTCTACTTTTCTTGATTGAAATTTTACTTATTGAATTTGTTATTGCGACAACGGCGTCGAGGCGATTTGTTGCAAGGTGCAACTCACTGTCTTGTTTTGCGGCCACCCATTTACAACACACTTGCGGTACGTCCGGCATGGACACACTTTCTCGTTGCCATTTTCGCAAACTTAATCTTGTAGATAGATATCTCTCTCAATTATTTTGCGCGATGTTTGATGATTTAAGTAAATTTAGCATTCATTTTTTCATTGTATTACTAGCTGACCCAGCAGACTTCGTAGTGCCTCAATCGATAAATAAAAGACCTAAACTTTTTTATAAAATAAACTTAAAACAAACAAAAGGAATCCGTCCGACGCGGCGACGGGGGACACATCTTCATATTTATCTACCTTTTAAGCCTTCTCTGCGCTTCCACAAATCATTCAAGACCAAAATTAGCCAAATCGGTCTAGCCGTTCTCGAGTTTTAGCGAGACTAACGAACAGCAATTCATTTTTGATATATATAAATATATAGATGTAGATAAAGGGCGTAGTAAAAAAATCTCATTTCGATTATTCAGTTCTTAGAATATATCACAATGTTAAGATTTTTTTACTTACGTTTTTTTTTTTACTTGCTTTAATAGTAAGACGAGCTCACGGCCCACCTGATGTTAAGTGGTTACCGGGGCCCATAGACATCTATAACGTAAATGCCGCCACCCACCTTGAGATAAGAGTTCTAAGGTCTCAGTATAGTTACAACGACTTATGTAAGATGAAACAATTTGGATCAAGCTGCAGTCCGTGATTTGAATATTATATCTACTAGCATTCCAACCCCACATTAGGAAACTTTTTAGATTTATTAGAGGTAGATAAGAGGTAATTAACAGAAGTAATTATTATAGAAACAACAGAGTGATTGGTCACCACACCGCGTACTGAGTGGTTTCCCGTAAAACGTAATAATAACTCTTGCATGAAGCGAAAGTCGTAAATCGCACAAAATATTTGTCGAGCGCAACTCACCGTGATGCACGGCATATAAAAAATGTACTCTTGCATTTATTACTATTTTTGAGGAGCTTACAAATGCACTACATAGTTTAATATGTTTCTTTATACAATAATAAACTACATCGGTTCTTATCGACATAGGTATCATGAACGTTTTGAGTATATTTGAGTCGTCTATTATCAAAGGTGGCAATCTGTGCATTTGGACAAAAAAATTTATTGATATGTCAATACAGATTGATTTGAATATAATCGTCTCCTTCAAAGAATACGGTTCAAAACCTGCACTAAATAAAGGTTAATAGTTAACCTGTTATTTATCTAAGATGTCGTTCCGAAGAGTTTTGTGACTGCCAATGGAATACAAAGTCAATAATTCGTTTTTCTGATTTACCAATCATTGTCCAAAAGTCAGATTGCCGGCTTTGATAATAGTCGACTCATTTGTAGGCAGCGGTTTGGCTCTGCCCCTGGCATTGCTGAAGTCCGTGGGCGACGGTAACCACTCACCATCAGGTGGGCCGTATGCTCGTATGCCTACAAGGGCAATAAAAAAATATATATATTACATTTATTTGTTCATTAGGAAATTTTAGTGATCGTTTATGTTTTTTTTTTTTTAAATTATTATTTAGACCTTGAAGATATTTACACATAACAGTTTGCTAAAAACTCTTGAGTGACACCAGTTTTTAAATTTTGTGGCTGTGATTTCGTTTATCGATTTCGTATTTAAAAAAAAAAAAAAACATTAGTTAATCTCAGCGCAGGTCTTAACTAACAAATGGCAAGTACACTAATAAATATTAGAATTTACTGTAATTAATTATAATACGAGTAATCATCATTAGTAGCACAGGTTTTAAAACAGTATCAGCGTATGTAATATAGTATTCAATCATCGTCAACATCCCTAATGAGCTAGTTATTTGTCCAAAAAAAAAAACAAAATGTGTGCAATTCACGCGTGGTAGAAGTGAAACCTTCCAAAAATAAAATACTATTATCCTAAACGTCTTAAGTATATGTAAAATTTTGTCATTAGTAAATAATTGTAAGCGCCCTCTGTGAATTGATATTTTAATTTCACGTATAATCCTAAATTAAAATTCACTACAAGAGCTTTCGTACACACGTTAGTATTAAAAAATCTCACAGATGGCGCTGTATTAAATAGTATGTATATTTCTGTCTCATTCTTTGCTGGCTTCATCCTACACATTTTTGTATTTGTGTCTCTTACCTGTCGTTTTTTCCGTTGCATCCGGTTTGAAATCACAACGATTCTAAAGAAGTTTTCACTTCAAAAAAAAAAGAAAATTTCCTAACTCTTATGAATTCCTAAACAATGTTATTAAAAATGTAAGTAGCTTGCAGTAATTTCAAAGATTGTGCCGATAACCGTCGTCGCAGACTTTCCTTAAGTATTGTGGTATATTAATTGATACAAACGCGATTTTGATTAGGTCGGCACACATTTGTAGCACATTAGAAATTAAATGTTGTTTGAATATTTCAAAAATTTTCAGCACTGTAAATGGCTAGGCGATATCATCACCCATCTGCTGCTAAGTTTTTTTTTATTGCTTAGGTTTGTGGACAAGCTCACGGCCCACCTGGTGTTAAGTGGTTACCGGAGCCCATAGACATCTGCAACGTAAATGCCGCCCACCTTGATATATGAGTTCCAAGGTCTCAGTATAGTTACAACGGCTGCCCCACCCTTCAAACCGAAACGCATTACTGCTTCACGGCAGCAATAGGCAGGGTGATGGTACCTACCCGTGCGGACTCACAAGAGGTCCTACACCACCAGTAAAAAATGATCGAAGGAACCCGTATCACAGTGAATATGGCCACACACATGGAGACACGGAATCAATGTATCCATTGTATTGTATGAGGGGTATCCGATCCTTTTAAATGGGAACGCGAGACGTTATGGTAAAAACAGGCATGAAGGTATATAACCATTTATGTCCACTTCACAATATGTACTAGGACCACATACGGAATACTAAGAATACTAGGAATACAGAATATACCATGTACTAGGGAGTTATGCAGGATTCATTCTTCATACGACTTTATTCCTTTAACATGAAAGTAGTTCGTCAATACGTCCTAAAAAAGCACGCTTATAATAATAAACTACACCAAGCATTTTAACAACAATTACAATCCTAATACGTCTCCAATGTTCATAATTTCTGAATTAAAGTTCTATTATTATAATAGATACTTGTCTCTAACAATACTTTGTGTGTATGTAATACGGATGTATCATGCCAGAAGTTAAATCATCTTAGAAAGTAGGTAACTCTTTGAAGTCATACTTATGTGAACTAAAAAAGAAGCAATCATTCTGCTCTAGATTCATAACGGTGCGATTTCAAATATAAAAATTACATTTATTATTTATAAGTTATTTTAAAGTTAATATTTGCACATTAACCAAACATACCCAACTAAAAAGTTATTTCTAACCTAAAAATTTGTGATGACGCCATGACGGATCGATTGCACAATTTAAAGTTTTTGGACATTCGGTATATCATTGCTTACTTAAGTTCGAAAAAAAAAAAAAAGATACGAAAAAAAACAGTCTATTTCAAACCTTTTTGTTGTCAAAGAAGGTTGATCTGCAAACAATAGTAATACACGAAGGCAGGTAGGTCATTGAACTGACTGAACTACCGATTCGGCTAGAACATTCAACGACGCAGACGTAAATTGGGCTTTTGAAATCACACAATGGCCGCTCGTAAATGTGGACTGTTTGCCAGGTGACGAAACATCTTTTTGATTGGCAAACAAATTGTAAATCCCAGATACAATAATGAAATTGCAAGTGGATTCCGTCACTTAATAGTAAATAGTATACATTTCTGTTCATTCAAAGAATATATTTTGATAAAATACGAATGTAAAGAAAAATGTTTTTTTTTTCGTAGCCCGTTAATGTCCCTTTTATATATTGGCGAAATCTAAAAGGGAACGCCATAAACCTAAGAGATAGATAATGTCCCTTTTTACCTTTGTTTATTAATATATTTAGAACAATATATTATATAGATAAATTTATATTCCGTAGATCGAGAAAAAAATCAGCTTCTTCCTTATTCGTCTTATCAATCTTATTTACATTTTATAATCAAATTTCCCATATATTATTGTTCAGTCGTTTCTGTATATTTTTGTGTCATTTCAACGTTTATTCTCGTCTTACTTAGAAAAAAAAATGCATAATAAAAATTAAGCACATTACCAGTTACTAGATTAAAATTTAGATTTCTTTAAAACGATTAGGCCCGTGAAACAGAATGAGTAGATTCGCAATCTAGAAATATCTAGAGTTATCGAGAACGACCGGATAGTAAAATGATTGCAGTTTCACTCACCGACCTCCAAAGTTTAATTGGAAAATAACATCTATTGACGGCTGCCTCTTGTTTTCTTACTACGTTTGGAATACTATAACATGTCTTGCTCCAGTTGCCCTTTTTATTACGTACTAGCTGTACCCGTCCGCTTCGCTGGGCATTTAAAATTAACATTATTATTTCTCACCCCCACAAAGATTCTCATCATTAATGCCCCCGCAACTGGTGTAGGGAGTCAACACTCATATAAATATTAGCCTATCCATTAAGTACATGTATTTTCTACATGGATACCAAGTTTCAAGTCAATCGGATACATGGTTCAGTAGTTATAACGGAACATCCGTAAAAACCCCTGTAGATTT
Source organism: Bombyx mori (assembly GCF_030269925.1). Taxonomy (NCBI): domain Eukaryota; kingdom Metazoa; phylum Arthropoda; class Insecta; order Lepidoptera; family Bombycidae; genus Bombyx; species Bombyx mori. Next base: position 6,026,507 of record NC_085116.1, on the reverse strand, counting down.
ATATATTAGTATAGATTATATTAGTTCAACGACTGTTGGTCAAGCTTTTAACAATAAAGTTAAAGCAAAAACAATAAATTTAATTTTTTATGACAAATTCCCTTCGTTAACCTTAGACATGTACTTTTGTGTTAGGACATTTAAGACTTTATTATCATCGATCTAACATCTTTGTAAATAGCTCTTTCATGTATTTTCAATACAAGCACTCCTAGCGTTGTATATGAACTCACTTTGAAAGTTCGATATTCGACGGCCGATACTTCTATGTTTCAAGGTGGCCGGCTGCATTCACTGTGGTCTACGGGCTCCGGTAACCGTTTCACCGTGAACTGGCCTGTATATTTTAGCCACAAAAAAAGGAGAATCACAAACGTAAGCTGCGTAACAATAAGATAGTACGACGGATACCTGTAGACTAAATGGGAACAAAAAATAACGAAAAAAGTCAAGACGAGTTCTACCTGAGGCAGATGAAAAGAAACATACAAGTTACGGTTTCCTAGCTACGACGATCGATGTTACAAATTTTCTTCCATGTCCGAACGCGGAAGAAATACGTCCACAGTTCTATTAGATTTATTTCTTAATTAAAGCAATGCATACGAAACATCGGAAATAATATGAAGACAGTCAAAAACGTGAAAACAGTGTTAATTGTGTCAACGAATCGCGAAAACCCACGATAGTACTTGTAAGTATTTAGTTAGTGTTTATTTTTCTATTAACTACAAATACCAATTTTTCGAACACTACGGGTTTTAGCATGTCTTGATTTTTTGCTTTCTATGAAAGATGAATGATCATTGTTAACAACAATTAGTACTGACGAAAGCACTCATGAAGCATTTGGTGATCTGCTGAAAATGTTTCTTGATACTTGTAACTGGATCGCGGACCTATCATCACTTAAGATCTCGAGGCATTGAAGAACATCTAAAGAGAGCTTTGTTTGCCGCAAACAAAATAGTATAATGAAGATGTGAGTGGGGTTCACTTTGAACAAAACTATCCTCCTCCTTGCGGCGATAGTCCTCAATGCCGAAGCTCGTGGAAACATATAAAACTATACATACACTTAAATACTTAATAAGAGCCTTTATTCAAACGCATTAAGGATATTTACAAATAACAAACTTAAGTCAACGACTCTGCTGAGACATAACATCGACAACTTCGTCTGTTTGTCCAGCATTGGCAAAGACCTCCTCCATTTCTTTCCACTCTACTCAATTTAGAGCTTTCCTTGTCCATAGTCTTCCTGCTATCGTCTTTATCACGTCTTCCCACCTCTGAATCTGGCTGTCTGGTTTCCGTTTTCTATTTCTAAGGTACCAAAACACTTGAATAATTTAGAAATAATTTAGAACTACCGTAACCCTGATGGACTATGATTATGACAGATGTGGAGTGTAGTGAAAAATCTGAAAATCAGATACTATTTTTAATACACTTTCGTAATGAAGAAAACTTCACAAACTAGCAACATTCACTATCCTATACACCAACCCATAGATAATACACATAAATTAGTTACACCAACCCCTCTAAAATGAGGAAAACCGTGCATTTATCGACATTAAATGAAAAGATAAAGCGCAGAAATTCGATCGCATCTTTTGTCACCTCAACTGCTATGTCAGAATGAACACTGTATAATTAATGGAATAATAAAACGCCATCAGTATACATATCACGTTCCATTGCATTAGTACTTACGTTAGTTTATTCTTCGGAGCTTGCCCATTGGTTTCGAAAACAATCAAGGTTGAATTTGCAAAAACCCGATTGACATTTGATTGATTTAATTCTCACTAGTGAATTCAGGGAATACATAATTAATTGTGATGATTGGTAAATTTATGACCTACACCCATTTTGTAACATAACAAATATAACATTTAAATTATTAAATTATTAATAAGAGAAAATTGCTCTTAGGACGAGACATATTGTTATCTCTCCCGCAGAACTGCATCAAAATGGCAGAAGCGTAATATGCGGCAATAAGTATTTGATATTTGGTAACTACCCTCAATATCAGCTTTGAAGGTATTATACAGATTCGAACAGGTTTTTCTAATTTCTTTCCGATTTTGAACATTACAATAAGGTTGGCAGATCGGTTAGGAGACACGTATTGAATGTAACTTTGATAAGACTCATACTTCGAAGCAAAAGTCGATGGAATAGTTATCCCTACCTAAACAAATGTAGATAGTATTTATAATGATCAAGATCCATTAACTTAAACTCTCAATTACAAAATGATGCTGCTAATGTTACCACCGTCTTCTTTATTGTATAAATGAGAAGTTATATTGAGAGCGATTCACTTATGATTCAATCATTTCTGATTCACCCCACTGCTTACAAATAATTTATTAACAGAACAAATTTAAAATGAACGACACAAAAACGTTCACTATCCATCTGTTACATTCACTATCTAAATGGTATGTTAGATAATGTTGTCTTATAGAACACGTGTGTCATGTGTTTGTGGTTATATAACAATGCTTGGTTTATTGGTTCTTGAAGTTTGTTGCATATCAATTTACACTGAATTCAAATTGAATGAATATATTTAAATCTAACTATAATATTATAAATGCGAATGTTTTTAAGGAAGGGCGGATTTGTGGTAGGTACTCTTTTACGAAATAACTATTGGAGATGGATTTTGATGAAACTTCACAATTTAATTTATAAATATACAAAAGTCAATTTGCATATGTGTGTGTAATCTCTTTAGACACCGAACCGGCTGGGCCGATTTATATGAAAATTTCAGAAAAACTTCAGATTTGTCTAGCGATTGATCCTGTGGAATTTGGTAGCGATCGGTTCTAAGTCTAATCGACGGTCGTCCAGCAAAGATAGCGGGTTTGGCTTGTAGTTTATTTATATAAGAATAGCAAATAGACTATAATATACTACGATCAAAGTACAATATTAGCCGCGAGAGTAGTTATTTTTGATATTTTTCATACAGTAAGAGATGTGTAGTTACAACATGCAAACTAGCCCATAGATATTCATAGCTCACTGAGTTTCTCGCCGGATTTTTTCAGTGGGTCGCGATTCTGATTTAGTAGTAGATGCAGCAAAGCACCGGTCGTGCTAGGGCCAGTCTAACAATCTTCTCAAGTTGAGCCCGTGAGTTTGAATAGCCTCTTAGGCTACAAACGATGAGATAGGGAAAAAATCGGATCTTTTTCAGATGTCATTAGTAACATACAATTTACATTTTCACGTTGTTTTTTTAATTGTACCTATTTGGTGAGTCGAAGCCGATTTACCTGGTCAAGTCCTACATTAAAGTTACCGTGTAATTATATATAGGTAAACCAATTTAAAAGGGTCGTGTTCACGAACGCATCCAGGATGAATTAATTAACCAAACAAACAAACCTAACAAAATTTGATAAATTTTGGTAATTACTGATAGTAGGATGTTTTGTGAATTAGCAGAGCCCAGTACCGTGTTGCCTATTCTTCCTATTAGGCGTCAACGCCTACTGGAAATTGATAGTAGTTATTACAATACAATAAAATCTTGGGATGCGTTGAAATTCACATTGTTATAATCTAACGGTCTTGTGTTGGTAACCGCTTCACCAGGTGGACGGTAAGCCTGTTTTTTAAATTCAATCACAGAATATGCAAACAAAGATAAACGGTGACCGACAATGAATAATATTAATAATAACAAAAATTTATTATCTCATCACAATACATACTTTACTGCATACAGAGTATGCAGAGTAGAATGTATGCATAATTATATACAATTAAATAAAATTGGAGTGTCTGTTTGTAATATTGAAATAACCGCTTTTTACTAGGTGCATATGAATATAATATATACGGTACATACACCAAAATATCATTTTTTTACAATTTTTGTCTGTCTGTCTGTTTGTTCCGGCTTATCTCTGGACCGGTTTTGACGGGACTTTCACTGATAGGTGGCTGATGATATAAGGAGTAACTTAGACTACTTTTTTTAGACTAGCTTCGCCTCGCGGCGTCACCCGCGGGTAGCATCGCGGGACTCAGCTGTCAATAATAAAATTTAATGTTTCCGAAGCGAAGCTAGGTGGGGCCGCTAGTAATTAATAAGTCGACCATAATTATTAACCGGTGAGAGCCGTGCTTAAATGCGAAGATAATCGTGACTTATACCTAGTCAGGCCATAAATTCTGTCACATGTTTAATGTAAAATAATTGAAACAAGTTTATTCATTATGTAACCATTCATATACCAAAATTAACTTAACAAAACATAGATTCTTATGACACTAAAGTTTATTCAAAATGACCTCCGTGATTTTGAACACAGGCCTTCAAACTGCGCGGCCAGTCGTCTATCGCAGCACGAACGAGGTCCATGTCAATATCGGCGGCTACCTTAATCAAGGATGTCTTGAGTGACTCCAAATTGAGATGAGGCTTTGAGCACGCCTTTTCCTCCAAATGTTGCCATATCTTGTAATCTAACGGATTCAAATCAGGACTGGAGGAGGGCCAGTCTTCGTGCCGGATGAAGTCGATTTCACGCGCCGCCAGCCAGTCTTGTGTGCTCTTCGCTCTATGAGCTGGCGCCGAATCTTGTTGGAATACCCAGTGCCTGTTATTGAACATGGTATGAGAAACAGGTTCCACAAGGTTCGTCAGGACTGTATTTTGATACACAACTGCATTCGTTTTTACACCTTTCTCACAAAAATGTACCTCTGTTAAGCCCCAATAAGAAACTCCCAACCATACCATGAGCGAGGATGGAAAATGACCTCGTTGGACACGCGGAATACGGTTGCTCGCTTCTTCACTACTGTGTGCGTACACCTTATCATTTTGTTTGTTATAGCTCTCTTCCACGGTAAAAATTTTTTCATCCGAAAAAAGAATTTCCCGATATTTTTTTCCCGCGTACCGCTTCAACAAAGCGCGGCATCTCTTCAGTCTCAAGTCCGAGCATTCAAACGATGTCCTGTTTTTCTTCGATATGCCCGAAGCCCTAAGTCTTCATTTAACACCCTTTTCACCGTGGTTCTGCATAACCCCATCTGAAGGGCCAACAGTTTCTGCTTACGTTTGGGATTCCTTTGAATTCGCGCCTTCACAGCTTTTATCACTGCTGGAGTCCTAACAGACCGAGGGCGACCACTTCTTGACCTGTCATCTACACTAGAGTCTTCATTGTATCGTTTGATGGTACGATAAACGAATCTTTTGGTTATATTCAAATTTTTCAGTATGTTAAAAATTTGAATTGGCGCGTAACCGCATCGATGCAACGCAATAACTGCAACACGGTCTTCTTTAAGCGTCCACTCCATATTTAAAAATGAGTAAAATTCTAAAAGTATACATATTTTTTTTCATGAACAATGCGAAATTCGAATTCAATAAACTTTTTTGTGGCCAGCATTCTATAAGAAAACTTTTTACTGTGTGACAATACTTATGACCTGACTAGGTATATGGTGATAACAGATAATTCACTGAGGCTGTTTGAATTGCACGCAATGTATATCGCAAATAAAAATCAGTTGATGTGTGGGGTTAGTTAACGGTTTCTTTTGAATTGAGGGTATGCAGCAAGAAGCAAGCAGTACGCTTCGAATTGCAGATTCGTTCGCGAGTCCCAAAAACGATACCTACCAATTTAAATTTATTAAAAACAACCTCGAACGTTTTAAAACATTCAAACACGCTTTTTTATATTTATTATTTTATGATTTACATATTTAAAAAAAACTAATTTATGTATGATTTTTTTAATGATTATCCACTTCCTTCTACATCCGTCCTGACAGATGCGTGACCTTTGTGAACTTTAGCCCCGAAGGTAAACAAGTATATATCAATAAAAATAATTATAGTTTAAGAAAACACTAACCTACGGTGGCATATTCATGCACGGATATTTTTATTCCGAAACCAAAAAATAGGAAGCGCTCTCTGAGCTCCGGAACTTTTTAAGGTTGTAATTTAGAATGTTTTTGGAACGAAGTTCCTTATGGGACGACGCGGAGGGGTACCCAGGAAAAAACGTCCGTAACGTAAGATTTTTGTTAGTAATGCACACAGTGTACGACTTAACTTTGTAATAACGTACAAATTAGTAATGCACACAGTGTACGACTTAACTTGGTAATAACGTACAAAAAATAACATAATTTTTTTTATCAATAAAAAAATTCATAATAAAAAACGTATACCCGAATAAATTTTTTTTATACCTCGAATTGAACTTAAAATTAATATGTTTATAATAAGAAACTTCGTTCCTATCCGGTGTCCCACGACACCACACATTTTTTAGATCTGACTTGTTAATACCCCGGCTAGTTCCAACGAGACTTGCTGGATGTATGAAAAACACCCAAATGGGTTAAAACTACTAACGCCCACCTGTGCGTTGACAATGTGACAAAAACATTCGCTGAAGTGCCAAAAGCAGTATGAGCGAAGAAAACGGATAGGTAGCACCATCCTGCCTACTTTTGCCGTGAAGCGATAATGTGTTCCGGTTCGCATGGTAGACGTTCTATTATAGAATTGAGACTTAAAACTCATGTCCCAGACGTTGTTGATGTTTATGGGCTACAATGAAAGCTGAAACCCACGTGGACCGTGAGTTCGCTAAGTAGTCTAAGAAAAAAACATTTTTTCAACTCATTGACGTGGAGGTCATAGGGTGACCTGGGGGGTCAAGGCCTTGCGGTGCGCTACTAGCAATCTAGCTGTAACGCTGCCAAGGAGTACCGTTAACGTGAAAAGTTGGCGAGAATACTGGTGGTAGGACCTCTTGTGAGTCCGCACGGGTAGATACCACCCCGCCTATTTCTGCCATGAAGCAGTAATGCGTTTCGGTTTGAAGGGTGGGGCAGCCGTTGTAACTATACTGAGACCTTAGAACTTATCTCAAGGTGGGTGGCGTATTTACGCTGCAGATGTCTATGGGCTCCAGTAACCATTTAACACCAGGTGGGCTGTGAGCTCGTCCACCCATCAAAACAATAAAAAATATATATCGCGTCTTGAGCCGGCAAGCTAGTTACGACATAGCGGGGTATTCCGGGACACCAGTGGCATGGATGGCCTTAAAAAGCTACCCGATAGTACCCGATGCCCGAGAGAGCGCATACGTCACGAACAAACAAACACTCATTCAAATATCAGATTGAACTGGCGTAGTGACCGATGAACACAACGATTTTATTAGTCAACATTGGTAGTGACTAAAAAATAAATTCAAAGGCATTGCATGTACTCTGCTTCTCGAAATTATACCGCAATATTCATAACAGTCAGATTTCTAATTGCGTTTTAATTAAATGAGAAATCTTACTTTCAAGTAATACTGGTTCGGAGACTCGCTAAGACTGGCTCAGTCAAAAAAGCATTTTAAATTTTTGTAATCAACATAACGGTGATGTTTATAAATGATTAGCTGTACCTGTCCGCTTCGCTGGGCATTTAAAATTAATATTATTATTTCTAACCCCCACAAAGCTTCCTATCATTAACGCCCCCGCAACTGGTGTAGGGAGTCCAACACTCATATAAATATTAGCCTATCCATTAGTTACATGTATTTTCTATACCAAGATACCAAGCTTCAAGTCAATCGGATGCATGGTTTAGTAGTTATAACGGAACATCCGTAAATCCACTGTAGATTTATTATATATTACTAGCGGCCCGCTCCGGCTCCGCTCGGGTCTGTAACAAAAATTTCAACGATATTTGACGTTGTTTTATTTTTAAAAATAAAAGAACACCTATTGCGGCATAACTATAATAGTTAGGCATATGCTGTCGCGACACTTTTTGTAAATAATAATGTGTTCTACAAAGTCGTAGTACATTATTTTTATTCTATCATGAATAGCTTTCGCAGGGCACGCGATGTAAAGAATATTTTAGGTAATTTTTTTACACCTTGAGTTATATTATTGGAGATTTAGTAAGGATCCCTAATTTTTCAAAAAAGATTATGGCCTATGTCACTCGGGAATAGTTTAGCTTCCAAACAGTGAAATAATTTTTAAAATCGGTTCAGGTTAGTTTCAGAGCCTATTCAATGTAAACAAACAAACAAATCATTCCTCTATAATAATATTAGTATAGATTAATTTACCATTAAGAAGATGTCTGTGTCAGTTTATAAATTGTTTGAAATAAATGATTATTTAGAATTGTTTTTCACAATGTTTTTTTTTATTGAAACTATTCAACATGCGGTCAACTCTGTAATATCTATAAATATTAAAACATATGAGTTTGAGCATCTCTGTGATGTTATTATTCGATTGTTCATACGAATGAACTATTGTCAATGCATCATGAGTACATTTAAAACTATTACGAAAACGTTTATTAACTATTACGTTTTATAGTTCCATTTACTTTATTCAGCTTACTGAAGTGAACACTATTTAGTATTCATGGAAATTTTCTTAACGTATTACCTTCGTGGACGTACTTGTCATCAAAATGTCGGAATTATTTTGGTTTTTGGAGTTTTCCTACCTATGCTGATAGCCTCGAGAGGCTATTTCACCGTAACCTTAACTAGTAGATGAGCTCACAGGGCTCAAGGCTCAAACCTGACGACGTTGCTAACAGGAACCCTAGCAAGAGCCGTGCTTCGCAGAATCTACCACCGGATCGTAAACGCGACCCACTGAGAAGATCCGACGAGAAACTCAAGAAACTCGGCTGTGTCTGTGAGCTAATTTACTCGTCGAGCCCTTCGTTTGGGCGTTATAGTAGCCCATATACAGGGCGTAAATTTCCATAGTCCAAAATGAAATACTAATAAACTGAATGAAAAACATTCATTTCTTAAGTTAAATCATTGTTTTAAATTCTATTAAACCTCTATGTATCGCGAAATCAGCTCTTAAAAGCCAGCAGTGTTAGCCAAATTCTACGAATTCCCGACTATTTGAGTTCCATTGCTTGCAATGAAAAAAAGTTATAGAAAAAAATGTTTATTATTATGATGTCAGAAATTATCAGCCCTCTCACTTGTCTAACTATTCTATATATATGCTGAATGCTGATGTTATACACCCTATATACCGCAATGTCAATGCTACCGAAATATTATTTCAGTGTGAGTACGAAAGCTCCAGACATCGGTAAAACCTAATACTAGTGTATTTGAGAGCATGGAAAAGTAAACAGATATCCCTTTCAATAAATTACAAAACGTGGATGTTGTTACACAGTGTGTGACCGACCTTATTAAAAAAAAAACACGAAATTTTCTAAAGCCGTGTACACATATTCGAACAGTACGTGTGCCAATTTTACGGTCGCTTACATCGCGACAGATGCCAGCTGAGATAACAACCCGATGTGCGCTGTTCAATGACAGATCTAATTTAGATTTGAACGCCTTCCGCAAACACGACATCGATGGTATGTTTTGCACATGCAAAAGCACCGTGCTCGCGTGCTGTGAACCTACCTAAACGAAATCACCTGTGGCGGGTAGCCATCATACAACGCAAGATATTTGACAGATGCCTGAATCGCGCTTACGACATTTTCAAGATAAGCTCGCATATATACAAGTTCCGAACAACAACATTCGGACCGTCGGACTACCGAGCAATATCACCCGCTCGGTGGAAGATCTTCCCTTTGTCGTTCAGCCTCCCCAAACACCTACCAACCATCGAGGTTAAATCCTATTAGTGCAAGCGAACTGATGATCATGCCTCGTATTTGCAAATTGTCATTGAAGTCTAAAAACAACTGAAGGTACTATCCAGCTTAAAATAGAAGATCGTGAATTCTTGCATTTGCGTTTCGAGCTAGGGGAGATATATTAACTGAGTCAGACAGAAATGCGGGATTTTATTTGCTTGTAACGTTTATGTTTTTTTCCTACCTATTTGCTAGTAGCCTAAGAGGCTATCCCTAGGTTAGGTGAGCTCACTGGCTCGACCTGAGAGAATTTGTTAGCACTAGCCCTAGCAAGAGCAACGCTTCGCTTCGTCACAAGCGACGGGTTCGACGAGGACGGTGACTGGTGCTTGCAGTACCTAAAAGCACCGTTAATGGATGGGAAGGATCCGTAATGACGTGCTTAGGGCGAGCACGCACGGCTAAGTAGGTACCGTCTTACATATTCTGTTGTTTAAAAAGTCAATTCTGCCCATTTGAAGTCATAAAAATGTCCTTATTATTATGGAGTTATATCGCAAAAACCGGATAAACAAGAAATAATAATAATTGATATTAAGATTTTGTAATAAATATTATAGTACTGGTTCTTATCTATTATTATTATAAACATACGTTTTAAATTACTAATAAACGTAAATTATTAAATTTCTCATTTTTTATCCATTAAAATTCCTTCTGAAGCTATTAATCAACACAACGTACTAGTAAGTTTTTTAAATTGAATTAATAATCATTTTAACGTTCTAATCTATGCATACGATATACATTAATAAAGTAACCAAGGACTATGGTCTTGTTATGCGAACGTTATGGTATTTAGTTTTTGCAATCTGTTTCGAATAAAATAAATTCACCATTTCTTATACTAGGTCGATCAACTAGCTTCCAACTACATGCCACTTAACATGGCTACTGAAGCTTACTCCACCATTACCCTTGTTTTGGAGATATATCCTTTTAAAATACACCAATTGTCCTATCCTTCAAATCGATAATCTGCAGTCTTGCTTCACACTTAGAATATTTAGGCCTGCATTCAACAATACGTCTGTCTGCTTTCTCAACCAAATTTAGGGACTGGAAAATTAGGAAATAGTTAAGTAAAAATTCGACTCGAAAAGACCGCGATCGCATATCTTCGTAAGAGACAGACCAATTAATATTTTCACGCAAAACCCCTCATTATTATCTAATCCGAACTGTGGACAAGTTATCCTTAAAGATTATTCTCATAATGTCCAGAATAATTAAGGACCCGAATTCTCAACAAATGTGTAACTACTGTGCATTTTGTAATCATTCGAGAGTACAGTCGCTAACAGAAAGGATAAACAAAGAAAATTGGCGTCAACAATCAAAATTTTTGACAATATGATCGTATCGTATGCCTTAACCTTTCGACTGCCGCTTAGGTCGCGGGTGCCTATGACGATTTCGGTTACAAAGGCGCCGGAATATCTAGTACACTAAGAGACATAAAAGACTAAAACATACATTAACAAACAAAAGTCAACGTTAGTCAATCCAGGCGCTTATTAACACAAATCGACAATAACTTCAGTGATCCACGTAGGGCATCGTTAACCCACATGACAGTCAAAGGGTTAAAGCATCATTGTATTTTATATTACCATTAAATAAAATCAGTAAAGGCTGACCTCGTTTTAACGGCTCACATCGACATGTATTTAAAGTGTGTAAGAATTATACCAATTAATTTTGAATTGGTTTGCATACCAAATTGCTAATTGCACAATATGAAACGTTTTAATGCTGTCTGTTTAATTTTTTTTTAGGCTCGAAACGTTTTGTAGAATAAATTTAAGAGTTTACTTCTTCCCTTTTGATGCCTTTTATTTGAATAGTATAGATTCTCTAGTATTGCACGATATCGAGCGGTTAGCTGTCAACCATAATCATATTTATTCGGTGGAAATTCGTTCAGACCATAATTTTTGATTTATGAGCGGTACCTCGATTATGACAAGGTGAGAATATATTATCATACAACATGGACCGAAATTAGTTATTAGAACCCAAAACGCAGAAGGTTTTAAATAAAATAACGTTAGAAATACATAATAATTTGTGATATATTTTGTTTTTTCTTGTAAGAGAATTGTTATAAAAATACTTTTTAGCGGGAACGCTAGGAACGAAGTTATCTGTTTATGTTTTGGTAAGTTATTGTTTTTGTTTAAATAGTGAAATGGGTGGACGAGCGCACGGCCCACCTGATGTTAAGTGGTCACCGGAATCTATAGACCACGTCAATGCCGCCGCCCAAGTCACAACCGAGACTTTTTTATTGCTAAGATGCGTGGATGAGCTCCAGTAACCACTTAACACCGGTTAAGCGGTTACTGGAGCCCATAGACATCTACAACGTAAATGCGCCACCCACCTTGAGATATAAGTTCTAAGGTCTCAAGGATAATTATAACGGCTGCCCCAGCCTTCAAACCGAAACGCATTACTGCTTCACGACAGAAATAGGCAGGGTGGCGGTACCCACCCGCGCGGACTCACAAGAGTTCCTACCACCAGTAGGTGAGTTCTAAGTCTCAGTTTTTACAGTACAAGAAATTTTACAGTACAGGTTTGAAGCGTGTCACAGATCGAAGAACTCCAAAGTAAATGGTAGCGTTCACATTGTGTCTTTTTCAATGGACCACTTTACATCAGGTGTGTCAGCTCGTTCACCCATCCAGGCAATGAATAAATAAAGGACAGTGCACGCTTCGAAAAATTCCCAGAATCGAGAACGTATCCCAACCAATACATCACCGAGACAATCAAATTTTAAACTTTAACTATATATTTTGTGAGAACAAAAAACATTTTGTTCGACAAGCAAAAAGGATAACGGGATCCGCAAAATCAACACCGATTCATCATTTATGTACATGTATGTATGTATCTTTATTATAATGTAACGGATCGGAGAGTTCAGAAACATTTATTAAGGTCCGACTGAATGAGGTCGTGTGCGAAGTAAGTCACATAAAATCGATGACGCATTTTCAAACTAGAAAATAACAAATAACTATTGCAAAGACCAAAATATTTGACAGGGTTAATGTTGTATGAATCAGAAAAAAAATTGTCGTATCTTCTAGCTTTTCCCACTAAACTGTAAAATCTTCATCATGTTTTATTCATCCGTTAATATCACAACGTGAATTCCATCACCCATATTAAAACCTAGATCATGATTCTTTGGTAATCACAGTTGATCTAAACTTCAATCCGTAACCCATACTTCGTGGTGGATATAAGCTGTGGATCCTACAATCGATAATTGCTTACGAAATTTTATTCTGTGAGCTAGAACTAATTGAATTAATTGGAAAGCTGCCAATACTTTTGAAGCTGTGTATGATATCCTAGGTGCTTACAAACAATTGATTTTGTTTTTTATGTCTCTCCCAGTGCTCTAAGCTTAGCAACTTTGCATAACTCAATACGAGCACACGAGGCATCTTATTATGACCCTGGATTTTTTTAAATCGTCTATACGTATATCTTGACCTAGGAATTGTATACCTCATATTAAATTGGTGACCTCGTTTGAAGGGGTTTTTTTACAATAACATAGTATAAATTCAATGTTCTATAGCATGGGTACCTATTAAGTCGGAAGCGATTAAAAATAACCGTTACTTAAATTTAACTTGGGTATAATTCGTGACTTAGATACGAGTAGGTATGATCGCACACAAAATAATAACACTGTCGAAAAAAAAAACACTTATTTTTGGGATCATCCCTCTTTTGTTTAGAAACCAAGAAAGATGACTCAATTAAGCTTGCCGTGTTGCCTTAATTCGAAGTACATTGCGTATAAGATAGACCTTTAATAGTTTTAATTACATTGATGGCCGACAAAGCTCACAGCAGTTGAACTTTTTTTTTTTAATAATTGATGGTTTACTGGTGGCCCGGACGCCTTTCCAGTTTCACAAGGACAGGTGGGCGAGCAAGGGCTCAGCCAGAAGGGGCGAGATTTGCTAACAGCTACACGTAGTTGAACATCTTAACGCCGGGCTACTTACTAGGCTACCTCATTTCAGAAAAACATCCTATATCCAGGCATCCCAATTCTGTATTCCAGAATAGTCATTCTAAAATACAGGATCATACTCAAGGATACTCGAGCAACACGGAAATTTGTCAACGTTAAGATTAGAGAGACATTAATAGCAACATTACAATGTATTGCAGCTAGCTTCTTCGACAATACAATTGTACCATAGTAGTAATGTCCTCAGTGAATATTTTCGAGTCAGAGACACGTTACGTCATCAATGTTGCAGCACGAGCGACGTACCAGAACCGTTTGCGACACAAGCGTGGCTCACTCGTGTTTAACATCTTCCTAGAATGTGCACTACATTTACCAGTTATAGAACTATAAATAATATTGTTTTGTAGCGTGGTTTGCGATGATATTATCAAAACGAATTATGACTATACAGGATCGTTGTAAATACGTTGCTACTTAAAAGAAATATGGTCGAATTTCAATCGTCGGACGAACATGCTAGCATGGCATGCCCGGTGCTTAGGACTTTTATTTTATTTTTTATTGCTTAGTTGGATGGACAAGCTCACGGCCTACCTGAGGTTAAGTGGTTACCGGAGCCCATAGACAACGTAAATGTAATCTACAACGTAAATGCCGCGAACCACCTTGAGACATGACAATGTTGCGTTCTAAGGTTTTACTTTTAACTGTGGCTGCCCTTCAAACCGAAACGCTTTACTGCTTTACGGCAGAAATAGACAGGGTGGCGATACCTAATCGTGCGAACTCGCAAGGCGTTCTACCACCAGTGATTACGCAAGTTATAATTTTGCGGGTTTGATTTTTATTACACGGTGTTATTCCTTCACTGTGGAAGTGAATCGTGAACATTTGTTGAGTATGTATTTCATTGGAAAATTGGTACCTGCCGGCAGTATTCGAATACCGGTGCATCGCAACATACGAATATCCTTTAGGCCAAGACGGCTTCAACTACCTATCTCGCCCCCTGTCTCGAGAAATTCAATTTAAACCGAAATATATAACTGCTTCGCGAGTAAAATACACAAAATTAGTCCTACCTATTCACATAATAGTTTCTGAAATTTGAAAACGTAAATTTCAGATCATTTTTAATTAAGTCATTCCGCCATCTTGGATTTTTTAAGCAGCCGTATTTTTTATTAAAACCATAAACAACATTTTCCTTTAAAATTATCTGACTTAAGGTTGTTACATATAGAAGAAGAGCAAGCACATAATGTAAATTTAAAACCATTAACAATCAAAATTAATCAGAAATTGTAGATCGCCATTTTCATTTCGAAATACGAACGGCAAAGAGGACGAATAGTAAGCGGAAATGCTAAAATGCCTTGAAGTACTGTAATCGACAATAATAGCAAATATGAGACTGTTGCAATCGGCATACATCGCCGGTGGGCATTAAACTTGGACTACAAAAATAAAAAAAACTACATAATATGCTCTTGACTGAACAAACAATTCGACTATACTCTTAGTAAGCGTAAACGCGTACGTAAAATTATTGTAATTTTCTCCTAAAACATGGCAAAATCACCAAATTTTACAGTATTTGTGTTGCCTGTTGGACGTTTGATGATAAATGACGACAATCACGTTGTGGTGTCACTGAAGTTCGGTATTCTCCTAACACAAGATGGACTGTCAGCTTGTTAAGCCATAGATTATTTTATAATACTATTACTACAATTACTGTTTTATCCAATTAACAATAATAAAAACTTCCAATACGTTCGTAAATGACAATAAAAAAAACAAAATAACAATCACTTTCCATGAATGGAGAGTATGAAAAAGAACAACAATTATAAAATCAAATAAGTTAGAAAGTATTGACTCACATCGACGAGTATTTTGTTACCATTGCAGTCTCGCTTCGCCGACACGCGTGAATGCAATACCAGCACGGAACAGCACGCGATCTTCTATCACTTTAAAAGTAATGCCAAAGGAATATACCTACGTCAACTAGCTTTTGCCCGCGACTACGTCCGCGTGGAATAGTTCACAGATAATGCTTTATTTTAGAACAAATTTGGTTAGCATAAAGAACGTTATAGTGAGCCAACCTTAACATATGCTGTCGCGGACTTTTTTTTAGATCTTTTAAAGGAGAACAGTTGTGTCATACATTATTTTAGCGAAACTTTAACCGTTTCTGTAGCGCACGCAGCGGAAGCTCTCAAAAGGGAAAAAAACCCCGACTTTGAAACATGATTTATTGGTCGCTTGTATTGGTCTTAGCGTGATGTTATATAGTCTATAGCCTTTCTGAATTAATGGGCTATCTAACACTGAAATATTTTTTCAAATCGGACCAGTAGTTCCTGAGATTAGCGCGTTCAAAAAAAACAAAAACTCTTCAGCTTTATTTTGTGTCCACTAACCATTCTGGTTAGCGGGAATCCGCTGGATGTAGGCAGCGCAGGACTGTTCGTTATGATGAGGCTTAGAGCTATGTCCAGCAGTGAACGTATGTGGGCTAAAGGATAGGAATCGCTCTTGTGGTTCTTTGGCATACAAGAAAATGTATTAGGGCTACTTTCTTTGGACCAAATGTAAAACAAGAAAAAATAAAAAATGTAATCACTGTAGTTTGATTATTATTTTAAATGTTGGTGATTTAGCCTTCACGATGAAATAATCACGATGAAATAAATAATTATGCGAAAACATTGAAATTTTAATGGTGATTGTGCGTATTCTTTGCTCACGCGAATATATGCCGCCATCCTGCCTATGTTTATCACGAAGCAGACTATCTGTTCCAGCTTGAATGGCCACTTAGGCGTTTTAAAATATGATTGGGATTTCGACCCATGTCCAAGGTGAGTCAGGTTCTGGTACTCCGATGTCTATGGGCTCTCGTAAACTTTATACCAGGTTCTCTAGCAATACCTATGCACATATACTCAATACATATATCCCTATGTTAGTTTGTAATAAAAAATATATATAATAATTATGATTTAAGTTTTGTGTCTACGCGGGCAGTCCCGTTCACTTAATCACATCTATCGCGAACAGCTTAGCATCAAGTGGACCGTGAGCACGTCGGACTATCTAAGCTAATGAAATAGCACAACAGAAATTGCATTTACAGTGCACGAGTGATGAGGAATTTGGCGTTTCTAGTTCTGTGTTCAATATTAATGCCATCTATGTACATAGTTATTATTGTAAATATTTTTCAAACTGTAAGTAACTATTGGTTAGGTTTAAACTATTAAAAATACGAGATCAAACCGTAAAAGTGGTTTTAATTGTGTTTACATCTCGCGAAAGCCGAAGTAAACCCCTGATGTTAGTCTAGATGCGATGGCTCATTGCGCGATGGTCCATTGTACTTTTTGCCTTTTACCAGTTCTCTTCTTTCTTTTTTTTATTGATGTCAAACAAATCGTATTCAATCCATAATTCATTTAACAGATTAGTTATTTCTGACAATATTTCCTTTTTTCTTTATTGTCGTTCGTTGCTATATCTTTCAATTAGAATAAAATTGTCCATTATTACTCACTTTGCTCAATTGTAAAATTGGTGATTAGACTAGATCGACTAGATTTCACAATAAAAAAGTACGAATTAATCGCTAGAACGAACATGATTTCGTAGCAAGTTTTGGTCGCGTTTAATTTATCAACTATTAATTTGCCTTGATACGTAATTATTCTTTTTTTTTTTTTACATTATTAATACAAAAAGGCAATTAACTAGTCAAGACATACCTAAATAGATGCGTATCCTGACGATTAGACGAGGCTGAATTAAGCAATCGCGTAACGAATATTGTACAGCAACATTTACGAGGAAAATGCAATGCGTCGGAAAAGTCGGTCAACAAAACGTTGTAAAGGAAAATACATTAGGCAACTAAGAATGATACGCATCTCTTAAACGAGGCACACATTGGAAGGTCTAATGCTGACTTACTAGAATAACAATGGAGGATCACATTAGTTAGATACACGGAAGGAACATAAGGAAAGTGAAATCAACCTCGAAGATCCCTTTGCCTCGACTTGCCGCGACCCGGCCTTGACGACGGCCTCGTTCCGCGTCGTAACCTGAAACAGGTGTGTCACGACTTTCTGTTTTGGAATGACAACATGCATCAGAGTTGTTTGAAAAGTTGAGGCTCGGGAAAAAACTCTTTAAAACATTCATACTTTACTTCATCATTTTTACTGGTGGTAGGACCTCTTGTGAGTCCGCACGGGTAGGTACCACCACCCCGCCTATTTCTGCCGTGAAGCAGTAATGCGTTTCGGTTTGAAGGGTGAGGTAGCCGTTGTAACTATACTGAGACTTTAGAACTCATATGTCAAGGTGGGTGGCGGCATTTACGTTGTAGATGTCTGTGGGCTCTACTAACCACTTAACACCAGGTGGGCTATGAGCTCATGTGTCCATCTAAGCAATAAATAAAAAAATGACATTCATAACGACAGCACCTTAAAATGTATTAATGTTAATAGCATTTTTCGAATTTAAATCGATATTTAAATTCGATATTAATTTATTAATTTAAATCGATATTTAAATTCGATATTAATTTATTAATTTAAATCGATATTTAAATTCGATATTAATTTATTAATTTAAATCGATATTTATATTCGATAATATCGAGTAATCGTTAATACGAAAACGAATATACTGTGCGTAATAAATTCGAGATCGCTTTATTTGCTACAATCTTCGATCAATTATTGATCGAAGGCTACAATCGATAACTTGTAGGTTTCGCTTGTCTATGGTTCTCGTTTATTTTTCAACGTTCGTGATGTATTAAATTTCGATTTAAACGGTTCTGGCATCACAGCCTATTGCATGACCAGTGCATGTAAAACTATACAACATTAGGTATATCATTCGACCTTCTGTGGACTATCGTTTCATGTTATAATTACAAATTACCAAGCATTGCGATATATAAAATATTTTAAGACCAAGGTTTATGCCACTTTTGGAGTCGATGTGACAGGTTGCCTTGAGAAAAAAAACACTCGTTTTGCTTTTTAGTTTCTCTTCATTAATAAATATAATAGAAATTCTTCAGTAAGTGAATTTTTTTTAAATTAACGTAGCTCGGATCACGACTGAATTAATCTTACTCGAATTTCGTTTGAGTATATTATTATTAATTTTAATAATTTGTTTTATTTAAAATCATAATATTTAGTAGAAAGAGAATAATTACTATTTCAGATGCTTTAAGATAACAGATATCCCATTTTGTTTTATTCAAACTATCCTATCAAACAAACTATTCAGATCAGTTAAGGTATTTTCTTTTCTTTTGTAATGACGAAAATCAACCTTGAATGAAACAACTGATATTGCTGCTGTGTGGTTCGAGTGACTAGATTCAGATAAACTTTTAAAAATAATAGTTCAAATAAACTATATAACTATATTGATCAAGTAAAGATAAATAAATATCTCAAAGAAATAAATACACTTTGAAATATTTGTCTCCTTTTGATACGCATCGTTTTTCTGAAAGTTCAACTTATCTCTACTGATAAAGATCGATGTTCATCTGAATTTGATTGGGTACGGATGACAGCCAAATAATTATCGTCGTCGGCAATAAAATTATATTATAGCTTTTTTTTTAATATGACCATGAATATGAAGAAATACGTATGTAGCAATTAGTATTATATGTTTTGGGTAACGTTAAAGTATTATGCTTATACGCAGTAGATACTCGTCTGGATTTTCCATCTCGTAATTTGTTCCCCGACCTCTTCACCGGTAGCCTAAGGGGTTATTCCAGCTAAGCACTAGCTTACATAAATCTGTTTTTCTTTGAGAAGGAGACTCAGTAACCTTAGGTAATAAAGATGATTCGTGTGTCGTTTGCATGAGTAAGCGATGTACTAGATGGAATAAATCACGAGATGTGTATATGGAATTACAAGTATGTATATGGCCTGGAATATATTTAATTACATTTTGCCTTCATAGGGACAAAGATGTTTATCTGTTGTAGGGAGCCAAGGATTCAAGCACGCTATATATATATATATATTTTTTTTTTTATTGCGTAGATTTGTGGACGAGCTCACAGCCCACCTGGTGTTAAGTGGTTACTGGAGCCCATAGACATCTACAACGTAAATGCGCCACACACCTTGAGATACAGTTCTAAGTTCTCAGTATAGTCACAACGGCTGCCCCACCCTTCAAACCGAAACGCATTACTGCTTCACGGCAGAAATAGGCGGGGCGGTGGTACCTACCCGTGCGGACTCACAAGAGGTCCTACCACCAGTAATTACGCAAATTATAAGTTTGCGGGTTTGATTTTTATTGCACGATGTTATTCCTTCACCGTGGAAGTCAATCGTGAACATTTGTTGAGTACGTATTTCATTAGAAAAATTGGTACCCGCCAGCGGGATTCGAACACCGGTGCATCGCTCGATACGAATGCACCGGACGTCTTATCCTTTAGGCCACGACGACTTCAAACTTTTTACGGCGTTACTGAATTTAAAACTAAGCCAAGATAAGGAGTAGTAACGGTCGCTTGAATACTAACTTAGGCTTAATCAGTCCAAAAAGCTTCCGAATGTTATATGTAGAAACAGAGCCTAATTTTTGTATACCTTTTCGCATATATTTGTCAAGAATTTTAAATGCAATAAATATGACCTTAGCTGTTAATTGGTAAGCTATTGCGCTCTTAAGATTTTTAGTACATTCACAGTTATTGATATAAATGGAACTTGTCGAAGATTTTTCACACGTGCTTCGCGAAAGAGGCGCTTTTCATAGTGTATTAATGAAGCAGGATTAACATAGCACAGAGGTGCTAAATGCCAAGCGCTATAATTTGATTTATACCTTTACGAAACAGCTGTTTGTAGAGTAAACACTAAGCCCCAGGCTAAAGATCTTTTGCGTGACATTTGAGTTATTCTAAATTCTTACCGCCAACAAAAAATGTACATATTCAAAAATATGCATTAAATATGCTTAGCCGTGTCGAATTATTCAAAGAATTGAAACCATAAGTACTGAGTTCACGTTCTACTAATATGGAATATATGTTTGTGACAGCAAGTATGTGGGTGACAGCACCAATGTATCCATTCTGAAAGAGCTCCAAATCAAACAAAGCCTTTCGTCGATTTTGCAATTGCGAATCCTTAATATGTTTGGACATATACGTAATGAAAGCTCATAGGAACCATTAATGGTTCAAGGAAGAGTAGATGGTCAACGCTCTCACGGCCGATCACCCACAAGGTGTACAGACTTGATTAAGTCATCTACTAAGTGTTCCCTTGCTGAATATACACGTACCGCCACAAATAGAGAGAGATGGAGAGGCCGCGCAAAAGCTGCAACCAAGCAATAAGACATACCACGATCACTCCACCAAGAGTGTACGACTGAGAAGAAGAATGTGGGTGACAGCATCCACGTTGAAGTGTCGACGAGCTGCGGCATCCATCTAAGAAATAAAACTAAATACTGTTACGCCGGCAAGAGTAACGCCGTCTATCGCCGAATAGCAGAACGAATATAGAAGGATCTAGTAGCATCTAGAAAAATCGAGAAGTACAACGCCATCTATTGTCAGACAGCGGAAACACACAATACTCGACTTTTGTGGAACATTCTCGATAATTCTAGGGATATGTGGTATCGCCTATAAAAGCGTTGCAGAGATGTAGAAGAAGCAGTAATCGGAACTACTCGAAGCGAAACAGCGAACGGATCGCCTGAAGCGAAGCGGAAGAAGTAAATTAAGAATTTTAAAGTGTTCTGTGTGTATTCTAAGTGATAAATACAGTATTAAGTTGTACTTTGGTGGAAGATTTATTTATCCCAAGCCCAAGCTCGTAACAATACATTAAAGAAGGCATACAATACCCTTCTTGCTTGCGTACAATTAACATATTAAGTGCTTTTAAAATAACATAGTTTCCGCTATGATTGACAGCTATTTACGTACCATAGAACCGGTTCGATGTCCATTTGTGAAGACTTGTCTAGCGTTACACTGACATACATGCTTTCGACCCCTTTTTGAATGATTGATCGCTGCAAAGTAGGACTCCGACATAGACGATTCGAAACACGCATGCTGTTTTTAATGTTATTGACATGATTGTTAGTTCAAATTTAATAACAATTGAAAATGTACAATATCGGACTTATGTTGAACCTGTCTTTGATAAAGTGTAGTATAGTGATTTTGTCCATCGTAGCCTTAAGCATAGAAGGACAATGAAAGAAAGTATCAGTTGAAAAACATAGATTTATTTTTATTAGCGTAAAAAGGAAGTGATGATTACTTCGCGGTTGATATTATATGGTAAGATGTTGATACTTACCCGTGTGGGCGCACATTGTGCCATTTATCAGTCAAAAACATCTCTTTTTGAAAAGTAAATAAATTTGTATTTTTTTTAATGCTTAGGTGAGTGGACGAGCTCATAGCCCATCTGGTGTTAAGTGGTTACTGGAGCCCATAGACATCTACAACGTAAATGCGCCACCCACCTTGAGATATAAGTTCTAAGGTCTCAAGTATAGTTACAATGGCTGCCCCAGCCTTCAAACAGAAACGCATTACTGCTTCACGGCAGAAATAGGCAGGGTGGTGGTACTTAGCCGCGCGGACTCACAAAAAAGTATTTCATCATCATCATCATTATCATCAGCCTGCGGCAGTCTACTGCTGGACATAGGCCTCCCGCAAAACTCGCCACTGAACCCAATCTTCGGTTCTACGCATCCAGTTACTGCTAGTTGCCCTGCCCAGTCATCGCTCCATCTAGCAGGAGAGCGTCCCACATTACGTTTGCCGGTTCGCGGTCTCCACTCCAGAGCACGATACGTCTTCTGAATTTGTATTTAAACAAGTATATTTATTTCCTTGGTAAAAAAAACGATCTAATTTTAATTTACCAATTGACCCTTTTCGTTCTTAACACAATGAATTTTCATAAAAACTTTTTTAATATTAAAAAAGTTTAATATACCCAAATTTGTTGTCAAAGGCGTATGATAATTTTAATTTTACACCTACGAGGGCTGCACTAAAAGTATCGGGAATGGAATATTTCCACTGTTCCTGTCATATTAAAATCTTTCTAATTGAAAACTTGGTTTTAAAAATCGAATACCATTTATTTATTTAAAAAAAGATTCTCGGTCTTGTCACGAGGTTTTGTCAAACTTGTTTAGTCGTTGAAAAAATGGAATTGACTCGAGAAAATTCAAGAGCTATGATTTATTATGACTTTCGAAGTGGTTTAACACAAAAACAGTGTGTTGACCGGATGATTTCTGCATTTGGTGATGAAGCCCCATCCAAAACCACAATTTATCGCTGGTTTTCTGAGTTTCAACGTGGACGTGTCAAGCTCAGTGATGATCCCCGTCAAGGTCGTCCAAAAACTGCAGACACCCAAGAAAACGTTGATGCTGTGCGTAAGCTGATTGAGGAAGATCGACATGTGACATACCGCGAAATTCAGGCAACTTTAGACATTGGCATGAGTCAAATACAAATAATCTGGCATGAACAATTAGGTGTAAAAAAGTTGTTTTCCCGATGGATACCGCATTCGCTCTGTGAAGAGCAAAAAGCGGCTCGCGTTACTTGGTGCGTCAGAACTCTCGAAAGATTCCACGCAGGATCTTCAAATGCTGTATACAACATATCAGGTGACGAATCCTGGATATACGCGTACGAACCCGAAACAAAAAACCAGTCACGAGTTTGGGTGTTCGAAAATGAGTTAAAGCCAACAAAAATTGTTCGTTCACGGAGTGTTGTAAAAAAAATGGTGGCCACGTTTGTCTCCAAAACCGGCCATGTTACGACTATTTCTCTTGAGGGACAAAGAACGGTTAATGCAAAATGGTATGCTAGCATTTGTTTGCCACAGGTCGTTTCTGAACTCCGTAAAGAGAACTGCAACCGCCGCATCATCCTCCATCACGACAATGCGAGTTCTCACACCGCGCACAGAACAAAAGAGTTTTAGAGCAAGAAAACATAGAATTATTAGACCATCCGCCGTACAGCCCGGCCCTAAGCCCTAATGATTTCTATACTTTCCCTAAAATAAAGAATAAATTGCGTGGACAGAGATTTTCATCACCTGAAGAAGCTGTGGACGCCTACAAAACGGCCATTTTGGAGACCCCAACTTCCGAATGGAATGGTTGCTTCAATGATTGGTTCCATCGTATGGAAAAATGTGTCAAATTTCGCGGAGAATACTTCGAAAAGCAATAAATACATTTTTGAAATAGTAATGTTGTGTCACTTCGTTAATTCCCGATATTTTCAGTGCCGCCTATGTACTTAAATGGTATACGACAATCCTCGAATCGGTTAACACATTTTTACATACGCTATTGTCCAGCTAAACTTATAATTAAATTTAAATAATACTTATATGATTATGCAATCCACAGTTCAAAGGGCCATTGTGCCATCAGCGATAAAGTTTCTAATGCGATCATAATGACTCGATTTGGTAAAAACAACGTAAGTGCGTTCGTATCTGGTAATTAAGTACACGCAATGCAGATGCCTTCAATGTAATCGCGTAAACCTTAATAGAACATGCTAGACGGTGAATACTAATTACTGTACCACGTCCTGGAAATAAATACGCCTCATCTTTGTTGAAATTTAAATTTAAAAAAGAATTTATTTAATTTATAAATGTAATAACGGTATTTAATATTAAAGTCGTCGTGGCCTAAAGGATAAGACGTGCGGTGCATTCGTGTTGAGCGATGCACTACTGTTCGAATCCCAGGCGAGTACCAATTTTTCTAATGAAATACATATTCAACAAATGTTCACGGTTGACTTTCACGGTGAAGGTATAAATAACATCGTGTAATAAAAATTAAAACCGCAAAATTATAATTTGTGTAATTAGTGGTGGTAGGACCTCTTGTGAGTCCGCGCGGGTAGGTACCACCACCCTGCCTCTTTCTGCCGTGAAGCAGTAATGCGTTTCTGTTTGAAGGGTGGGGCAGCCGTTGTAACTATACTTGAGACCATAGAACTTATATCTCAAGGTGGGTGGCGTTGTAGATATCTATGGGCTCCGGTAACCACTTAACAGCAGGTGGGCTGTGAGCTCGTCCACACATCTAAGCAATAAAAAAAACCTACAAAGAAAATTTATTACGTTTATTGATATGAATGTTTGTATACGTTCGTACTTGCAGTTGGTCTTACTACCCTTCACCATGCTTTCTATATGTCTGATTTTTGCTACACTACACAAATCCTTCCCGTGAAAATCATATACGATATTGTTGTTTATATTCATAAAATTAATAGGTACCCTGCCCGATATGAAGCTCGATACGAATTCATAGGATGTTTAATTTATTGTAACTCTAAACACAAATTATGTACCAATTTGTAGTTAATTTGATCAAAAATCATTCGTATGCAGGAATGATGTAACTATACTTGAGACCTTAGAACTTATATCTCAAGGTGGGTGGCACATTTACGTCGTAAATGTCTATGGGCTCCAGTAACCACCTAACACCAGGTGGGCTGTGAGCTCGTCCACCCATCAAGCAATAAAAAAAAAATTAAGAATAAAAATGAAGAACCCCAATTTAAGAAACAGTACGTTTTATTATATTATTAATTATTGTTTTGTTAACACAGATTACTGACTGTCAACAATATGTACGACCCAAACGTTATCTTAGAGTAAATAGCTAGAGGTCAAATGATTACATAGGTATACTAACATTATATTTGTTTCACTCATTAAAACAAACATTGTTATTAGCTACATAGCTTGATCATTGCATAATGCATGATGTTGCTATCGGTTTTGGATAGTGGGTAATAAATGAAATGCAGTTTTTTTTTTCAATTACTTATGGACAGTTAGTTCATGGGCTAAATCTGAGAGAATCTGCTAATACTCGCCCTAGCAAGAGTAGTGCTTCGCTGAATCTACTACCGGATCGGAAACGCGACCCCACTGAGAAGATCCGGCGAGAAACTCAGTGGGCTGTGTGTATGGGTTAACAGAACAATGAATGACCATTTATTTAAAGCGAAATTCAAAATTACGTCCCCTAAAAACATTCGAAAATCCTGTTATAAATTTACTAATAATGATAAGTATACGTACACAATGAAACCTACTAGTGATCTGCTAATAATTAATCTCGTGATCTTTTATTGTCATTACATTATTTATTACCTTTCGAATACTTTATTTTATTTTATTGTATGAGTAATTTTAAATACGTCTACGAGTCGCCAAAAACCCAAGCAGAAACTATAATTTCGAGCATTGCTTAGAATAGAACAAATATTATTTGTAGTCGTTTTGTGAGAGCGTAAGAAATTTACGTCGTTACGAAATCCGTCGACTAAATCTCAAGTTTGCAACCAACGGATCATGTCAGACGACCCGTGTCAAGGGTGAACCGGCGACAATGACTCTTGTAATTAATAACACATTTTAAACAACAACAAAAAAAAACTTCATGCCGTTTTATTGCTACAGGTCAAGGTGAGAGAATCGTGAGCTTAAAAATCATGATAATATACTTATAGTTCTCAATGACAACTATAAGGCCGAAAGGAAGAGAATACTTAAATAAAGGTAAATAAGAGTGCTTTTGACTTCCATTCAAAAATTAACTTCATTATCATGTCATAACATTAAGGTTAGAATGTTTAACCGGTTCTACTTGATGACCGTACGTATTTGACATAAAAACTCATGGGTTAACCTTAACACGAGTGCCATAATACAGATTGTATTTTTATAATGCGTAAAGGACATCGGAGTTACTTATGACAAAATAAAAAAATCCTTGTACAAAAAACGATGCTTATTGTTTCTCTTATCCTTCTCTGTCGCTCTATCTCGATACTCTCTCTCTTTCTCTCGTTTTCTTAATCTCTCTCTACCTCCTTCTGAGAAGTTTTCACTGATTTTTCTAATTTAGTGGGACAGTTTAATCATTTCAGTATTCCCGGTGAACATTGGCTTGATGATGCCTCTGGTCGATGCCCCCTGCAATCTTCTGACCACTCATCTGCTTCCTATGGCATTAAAAATCCCTTAGAACCTCTTTTCAATGATATAAAAAAAAGGCTGAATTGGTTGAGCCAATCTCTAGATCACCAACGAACACTATTTAGTTTTTATCATCTAATAAGATGATAGCAAATTAACAAGTCTTGTCCTTGGCTCTTAGAGCCATTTTACAACTAATAAAATTAAGGCTCATGACAAAAGTATTCGTGCGCATCAGAGTGACGTAAAATGCCGTTGACCGCCGCTGTTTACTTTCACAGTCGTGTGCAAATAACGTTTGCATGACTTACCAAGGGTCTACCTGCGTTTGAACCAGCTCGAAAACTATTTTACTTTTAGTAGATATATTCTTCGGTTTTCGCGAGTCGCAAACATAATTAAAATCACTTTTACGGTTTAATCTCGGGTTTTTTATTGTCGTTATATTATTTCCGAGGTTTCGAATTCTTTACAGTAATCGTGGTGTCCGGACGACTGACTCGAAAAAGTAGTTGTAATTATATTTTACTTTTTACATAAAGTTTTTTAGACATAATTTCTTTTTCAGTCACACCATCTCAATTTTCACTCATTTTATTATAGCCATCCAGGAATGACATCGCGAAATTCACCTTTTTCCAATGCGTATTTTAAACTTCTGCAGTATTTGCTTTAAAATATGAATATTATTTTTAATTTGAGACACTCTTATTGAAGTCACGCTTTGGTTCAACTATTCGTTTGTAAGCAGACTAAATAAATAAACAGTAGGGTTATTTTTATAAATCATAATTAACCATAATTAAATAAACTGTATTAAAAACTTGGTTGTCGTGGCTGTCAATAGTAATTAATTTCTAAGCACAAATTGTACCTACCTTAATTTTTAAATAATGTTTGATGGATCGTTCTTTATAAACGAACACCGTCGAATCTTGCTCGTGTCCTAGATACATTGATACCTAAATTGGTCTTAAGGAAAGAATCGAGTCGGTCACAATCATCGTGCTGATCGGCTTACGTTATATAAGTTGTTTACGCAACAATTTCGCGTTTCGATCACAATTTTCCTTGTATTAAAACACCGGATCAATGAAATATTTATATGCCACCCCTTTTATCGAATTCGACGAAAACTTTAGTGAATAATGAAAAATTAATATGTATTTTTGAAGTGAAAACTTCTTTAGAATCGTTGTGATTTGAAACCGGATGCAACGGAAAAAACGACAGGTAAGAGACACAAATACATAAATGTGTAGGATGAAGCCAGCAAAGAATGAGACAGAAATATACATACTATTTAATACAGCGCCATCTGTGAGATTTTTTAATACTAACGTGTGTATGAAAGCTCTTGTAGTGAATTTTAATTTAGGATTATACGTCAAATTAAAATATCAATTCACAGAGGGCGCTACCTTACAATTATTTACTAATGACAAAATTTTACATATACTTAAGACGTTTAGGATAATTGTATTTTAATTTTGGAAGGTTTCACTTCTACCACGTGTGAATTGCACACATGTATTTTTTTTTTATTGCAATATCCGTACTGAGCGGGTTATTGCCAAACACTTGAAGAACACAAGCTGTTATGCGTGATAATCGTCGGACATTAAACTAGTCGTTACGCAACCTTCGCTTATGTTATTTATATTAATCACTTTACGATTAACCTTATTTTATGTGTAAGAAAACCTCAACATAAAAACCATGCATACGACCTTACCACTAACACTTACATGATAAAGTATTGTTTTAACACGAATCATTTTACGGCACAGAAAAAAGTAATATTTATTAGTTAATATTAAGATTTGCCTACATCGTTTTGTATATTGATTGGCCTGTTGGCGCTGTGGTTAGCGCCTCTGACTTATAAACGTCGTCGTGGATTCGATTCCCACCTCGGGTAAACAAAAAATATTGTTACGAACAGGTTTCGTTTGATGAAACTAGTATGAGCCGTAGAGATCACTAGAATAGGTAGGAAAAAAAACGGAACAGCATTACTTGCTCTGTGTCTGGGTTGCTAATATCTACTTATATAAACGTATTCAGAGGTATGTCTGCTTCCATTAGTAAAGGGAAACCTATTTTGGGGCTGGATGACCGTGTAAGATTTTTCCCCGATTATTTATTTAGTTATTAACCACTTTACGTTAAAAGCAAGAACCACGGGTAGCAGTTAAAAAGTGATGAAGACATTAAATTAATACTAAGGTAATATACCAATGATAGAGGAAGGAGAAGTAGTTTTATTAGCACGTTTTTTTTAAAATAGAATTCTTGAGCTTATAAACATTGGCAAGAATCTAAACTTGAATCGTTTTGATTGGTAGCAGTTTTAAGTAGGGTACAGGTTATACCTACCAAGCTAAAATGAATAGTATTCTTAGGAAATATCATCATTTTTTTATAAATATTGATCAAGCAATAATGTACGTAACTGGAAACGATCAAATTAAGACAGGTAACATCACGATGATGACCAAAATAACCAACGAATGAAGTAGGTCGTTCATTACCAAAATAGCGTGTTCATTTTGTTTATTATTTAAGGTACAGACAGCCATAAGAATAAATGTACGCAAGTGAAAGGCCGCTGTCCGGTCAAGGAGGTCCGCGTTTGATGTACTACATTACAAGTAATTTTAAATCTCGTTACATCTAAGTCAGAAGCTGATTAACAGTACCCTGGAAACTAGAGGCTTAGTGTTGGTCGAGTCACGAATTTGAGTACAGTTTAGGGCAACAAAAAATGACCAATAAACTATACATCACAAACACGGCAAGAATCACGTGTGCCCACTGAGTTTCTCGCCGAATCTTCTCAGTGGGTCGCGATTGCGATCTGGTGGTATATTCAGCGAAGCACTGCTCTTGCTAGGGCTAGTGTTAGCAAATTCTCTCAGGTTGAGCCCGTGAGCTCACCTACCCGTCAGGGCGTAGCTGGAATGAGGCTACCAGCTAATATGTAGGGAAAAGTACAATCACGTGAGCTTTGAGATTTAAAAAAGTGTGTGAAATAAATTCGTTCGTCGTCGTCCATTGTTTGTGTTAAATAGCCGGGTACAATCAAGTATATACTATATTATTATCTCACAGAGAAAGTCATGTACACTGAGTAACGAAAGCAGAAATGCGTTCCCAATGGTTGGTTTACGGTATTATTGGTAGTTTATGGATCAAAGAGTAACACGAGCAACTCTTTATTAATCTAAGGCAGTCTTTCTCAAAGTGGGCGATAACGCCCCCTGGGGGGCGTTTGAAACCTAGAGGGGGGCGTTAAGGGGCCCAGGAAAAAATGGGGGGCGTTGATGTGGGTTAGGGGGGCGCTGTAAAATTTGTAATTTCATTTACTTAATTTACCCATTACCGTCCAATGTCAAATAGTATAGTAAGCCTAAGCAGCTCACTTATGATGTATAATGCCCTTCCAATCCCACCACACACACAGCATCACCTTGTTGCGAGTTAACCCGGGTTTTGCCAGAGTCTGTGAAGCCTGACCGGCCTTTGACGACAACTTTTCTCGTACGTTCTTGTCGTACGTGATCCACTTTTCATCACCAGTTATCAGCTTCAAAAATGGTTCGGTTTCATTACGTCGTAATAAAGAATCACAAATGAGTACACGGTTCATTAGATTTCTTTCAGTGAGCTTTTTTGTGTGCCCAGTTTTTTTCAAATGCGCCATAACTATTTTGTGGTCAATTCCCAGTTCTTCAGTTACGTCGTAACTACTGATATGCCGATCTTGCCACACTTTTGCAAAAATGGCATCGATTTTATCCGTAATAGGGCGACCAGAGCGACGTGCATTTTTGACATCAAAATTTTCGGATTGAAAACGCTTAAACCAAATTTGTGCTACTCTCACAGACACTGCACTAGGTCCATAAACATCGCATTCTCGAGCATCGCCTTTCACGACTCGTCGTCACCGAGCATCGATGCCAGAACACTCGGCAACGACAAGTCGTTTCCTATTTTTGCGACGAGTACACGCCGCCGCCCCTCCCATGCGGGGCAGGCGACGAGCGTATGCTCTGCCGTGTCCAAGTCGCAACCACGATGGTGGCACTCTACCGTCGGCTCGGCTCCGATCCGGTGCAACCATGCCCAGTGAGTACCTGCGTGAGCCGGAAAGTGAGGCGTCCTCTGTCACGATTCACCCAATTCACAAGAATCGGGCGAATCGCCTCGACGGTCCTACGACCAGCCGAAGGATCGACCAGCCGCCTGGACCATGACTCCAGCACGGACCGCTGAGATTGGGCCCTCCGCGCTCTGACCACACCGGGGCTGGGACCCGCCACGCCCCGGGCACGAAGGTTACCCCGCCACTGATAGTCAGCGGCGGGCGCCTCCGCCTCCAGGACTCAAGGCGGCGTCCCAGTACACATGCCGCCTCGAAAGAGATGGTGCGATAACCACGGATGATCCTGACCGCGATGGTGCGTTGCGGCCGTTGCAGCAACTTCGCTACCCCCACGGCCAGTGACTGGCCCTACGCGGGCGCCTCGTATAAGGCGCGTCACCTTGTCAGGCCCCCCGATGTTGGGAAGAAGCCAGCTTAACACGCCGGCCACCCCCAACAAACGAGCACATTGTCCACCGTCAGCTGTCGTCTTTTCTCCTCTCCCACAATCTTCTTAGCTCCTTCCAATCTGGTTTTCGCAAGGGCCACAGCACGGTTACAGCTCTTCTAAAAGTGACCGATGACATTCGCTGGGCCATGGAAAACAAACAACTAACTTTATTAGTGTTGTTAGATTTCAGCAGCGCTTTTAACTCTGTTGACTTCGATGTTCTGCTCGAAATACTCAAATCAAACAATATCTCCTCGTCTGCTATTAACTGGTTTGATAGTTACCTTCGGGGGCGCTCGCAATGTGTCCGTCTTGACGAGACTTTCTCGGATTGGCAGAACGTCAGTGCGGGCGTTCCCCAAGGTGGTGTTCTTTCTCCTCTTCTGTTTTCTGTGTTTATAAACTCTGTCACTAGGCTTATATCTTCTAAATTCCACCTCTACGCAGACGATCTCCAGCTATATCGCCACTTCTCGGAGCCTGAAGTTGAATCGGCTATTGCTGCGATGAACAGTGATCTGAAGTCTATCAGTGAATGGGCAAAAGCCTACGGTCTGCACATTAATCCGGGAAAATCACAGGCTATCATTATAGGGGGTAAACAATTGCGCAGTAGACTCAGCGATCCTATACTCCCCCCAATTTATTTGGATGGGACTCAAATAACTCTAACCGATTCAGTTAAAAACCTGGGTCTTATTGTAGATCGACATCTTTCGTGGAATTCTCACGTTGCTGAGATTAGTAGGAAGGTGCACTTTGCCTTGCACTCGTTGAGATGTCTGCAGGGCTTCTTACCTCAGCATACAAAAATATCTCTCGTCCAAGCTCTCATTCTACCTATAATTGATTACGCCGATGCTTGCTACTTGGATGCCACTGAGGAGCTCTCAAACAAGCTTGAGAGGATGCAAAATCTATGTATCCGTTTTATATACAATCTCAGAAAATTCGATCATGTTTCTCATTTTCGCAAAGAACTTAAATGGCTCCCTATACGCCTTCGTAGGAATACTCGAATATTATGTCTCCTATTCAATATCCTACATAAGCCCACTTCTCCCTTATATTTACGTGAGCGATTCTCTTTCATTCGTTCTCCTGATGCTCCCTGCAGGTCCAACCAACGTTCTGTTTTGTTATTCCCTTCCCACAAAACCAATTTCTATTCTCACTCCTTTACTGTGCACGCGGTCAGACTGTGGAATTCGTTGCCGGCTGACATCCGAGTTTGCAAGTCTGTTTCCGTTTTTAAATACAAGGTCAAACAATTTTATCTATCATCAACCGAATGATCATGGTTCTATACTCTTCGCATATACGAGTGTTACTGTGTTACTTATAATATTTGCTATGTGTATGTGCTATAATTCTCATGTTGTATTTGTTATTTTAGTTATGTGTTCTACACACACTTATCACTTTTTATTATTATTCTCATTATCCTCTCGCAGGTCTGCTGGAAGAGATTTCTCAAAGAAATAAGCAGTGCCTTTGTACATAATTTTCCTATTACTCTGTACTGTGTCTTGTTTTCTGTGTGTACATAAATAAATAAATAAATAATAAATAAACGAGGGACCAGGTTCTGAAAGTGAACACGGAAGGTCCAACGACTGTCCAGAATGAGGCCGAGGTACTTCAACTGCACCCCGACCCGATACGGACGCCTCCAACAACGATATGGGCATCGACAGGTGGCACCCTCCGTGGCCTGTGGAACCACATGGCCTCAGTTTTACTGAGTGTCACGTCGAGGCCTAATCTCCTGATTTTGCCGATGACATGCGCCACCCCAGCGGTAGCAAGACGAGCAAACTCAGCAAAACTCCCCCCCGGGACATGACCAACGTGTCGTCTGCGTAACAGATTACGCTTAGGCCCGGGAGGAGGGCACCTCTCAGTACCCAGTCATACCCGATATTCCACAAAAGAGGGCCGAGCACCAACCCCTGTGGAACACTGCGCACGACCGGGAACCTGTGCACAATCCCACCGTGCTCAGTACACGTGACCGATCTGTCCTCCAAGTAGGAAGCCACCAGTTGGCGAAGGTAGGGGGGCACTCCGTGTCTTACCAGGAACATTTTTTAAATAAAAGAACACTTATTGCGGCATAACTATAATAGTTAGACATATGCTGTCGCGACACTTTTTGTAAATACTAATGTTTTTTATAAAGTCGTAGTACATTATTTTATTCTGTCATCAATAGTTTTCGTAGGGCACGCGACGTAAATAATATTTTAGGTAAATTTTTTTTACACCTTGGGTTCTTGGAGTTTTAGTAAGAATACCTAATTTTTTTCAAAAAAGAATATAGCCTATGTCACTCGGGAATAGTGAAGCTTCCAAATAGTGAAAGAATTTTTCAAATCGGTTTAGTAGTTTCGGAGCCCATTGAATACAAACAAACAAATCTTTCCTCTTTATAATATTAGTATAGATATTAATTATTACAAATAATAAAAACGCTGACTTAGGCGGCGGTTTTTATTTGAACCAGTTCTAAATTATAAACTAAAATTCTATGAAAAATTACCCATATTTATCTATAATACGAAATGATATTAATTTATTTTTCGTAGTTTCCTTCCTTCTTGCGTCGATAATCCTCAGTGCTGAGGGTCGTGGCCTCCTCTAATAACTTTCTCCTGCATCATCTTGCGCCATTCCTGCCTGTCCTCGGCTGTGTGGATAGCAACGTGGACTGAGGTATTGAGAGTGGAGCGTATTTGGTCCGACCAGCGCATTGGATTTCTGCCTCTGTGCCTTCTCCCGCATACCTTGCCTGTTACCAGCAGCTTTTCCAGATTGTCACCTCTCTTTCTGGCGATATGTCCAAAGATCTCGAAACTCCTCCGCGCGCATGTAGTGCGGAGGTGCATTGGAATCTTGAGCTCGGTAAGAATGGATTCGTTGGTTCTGTGTTCTGTCCAACGAATCCCAAGCATTTTCCTCCAGCACCACATCTCAAACGCGTCGAGCGTTGGCGGTCGGCTTTCTTGAGGGTCCAAGTCTCTGCGCCGTAGAGAAAAACGCCACCCAAACAGGGTCATAGCTCTCTTTGCCATACTGATTCGCCTTCTGAGGTCCTTTTCGGAGGATCCATTACTAGCTATGACGGAGCCCAGATAAATGAAATCCTCTACGACTTCCAGGTTTAGCTTATACGTAGTTTAATAAGTTATTATTGTTAGTAGTATTATTTACTAGTCGAAATATAAATTTTTAATTATCTTATGATGAGAATCTTATATTAATGAGAAAGATAATCAACAAAAATAGTTTCGTTCTAATAAATTAGCATAGTAATAGAGTGAACTAGCAATTTATTTTGGTAATTCTGAATTTAAACAAACATATTGATGAGAAGAATTCATTTTTACTTTGCAAATTTGTAAATACAGGCTCTGTAGCAATGTACGGACATATAATAATATGAAGAAACAATAATAGCATCTACAAATATATATGTACCACGTGGTACTACATTTACTAAAATTGATACAACATTTATTAATTAAATTAATGAAATTGTGGTTTTAAAGTTTTAGGGGTGTATAAAAAATGGGGGGCGCTGAAAAATAATTGATTTTCAAAGGGGGCGGTAAAAGAAATAAGTTTGATAATCACTGATCTAAGGTAAAGCAACGTGTTCGTTCTTTCTGAATTATAAATATATCGCATGCTAAGCCGCGAGCCACATTTAGTTCCTAATAATGTTGTAGTACCAACACTACCATATAGGGATGTTTAATATTAACTAATATAACAGTGATTTCACACCACCTGTAGAATTAACCTATTCCGTGGAATTAACTATAATAATGAACAAAACCGCGACAGAGCCACAACTAATCAGTGTATGAAGCAACTAACAATTTGATATAATAATATTTTATATGTTTGGTACCATAATGGCTGACTCAGTGGTGCAGTAATTAGAGTCCCTGACTATTGCGCGGAGGGTCGTGGGTTCGACTCCCACATGGGGCAAAACATTCGGGTGATGATCAGATTTGTTTTCTATTTGTTTAGGTATTTATTATCTATATATGTATACATTTAAACGCCTGTGACGTATTTAATGTATTTAAAAGTATGTATGTCAATCAGTGGTACCCATAACACAGGGAATCTTAACTTGGGGCCAGGTGTCGTCGTGGCCTAAAGGATAAGATGTCCGGTGCATTCGTGTGTAGCGATGCACCGGTGTTCGAATCCCGCAGGCGGGTACCAATTTTTCTAATGAAATACGTACTCAACAAATGTTCACGATTGACTTCCACGGTGAAGGAATAACATCGTGTAATAAAAATCAAACCCGCAAAACTATAATTTGCGTAATCACTGGTGGTAGGACCTCTTGTGAGTCCACACGGGTGGGTACCACCACCCTGCCTATTTCTGCCGTGAAGCAGTAATGCGTTTCGGTTTGAGGGGTGGGGCAGCCGTTGTACTATACTTGAGACCTTAGAACTTATATCTCAAGGTGGGTGGCGCATTTACGTTGTGGATGTCTATGGGCTCCAGTAACCACTTAACACCAGGTGGGCTGTGAGCTCGTTCACCCATCTAAGCAATAAAAAAAAAAAAAAAACCTTATATGATGTGTTTGTATGGTATAAATAATGCCGTATTATAAGTTTCCCTGTTTAATGGGTACTAGTTCGCTACTTTGGTTTGTCTATTGGCCACCATTTTTGGGGGCGGTAGGTGTAACGTCATTGTCGGATCGACATAAAATTTCTATTCTCTCAAAAAAATCGTGTTGCCCAAGTACTGAATGGAGACAGAGCTAAAGGCATCTCCAAGGCAGGGGAGGATTCGGTGATTCCGGGTGATTCGAGGATTCCGTATCGGAATGGCGTTTCTCAGAGTGGATATATCTCCTCATCTGACTCGACCGATGTTGTTCAAATTTATTTTCAAATTTAACGGGATTTTTTATTACTAAAAATAATTACGGACAGACATTACGGCCGTCTGGTGTAGTGGTAAGTGACATGGTCACTACACAAGGGGGTCGCGGGTTCGAATCCCGCCAAGGGAAGGTATTTGTATGATAAATATAAATGTCTTTTCTAGGGTTATGGATGTATATTAAATATATGTATGTGTATAATAAAAATCTTACATTTATTTCCGTTATATAGTACCTGTAACACAAGTTCTTTACGAACTTATCACGGGACCAGTTAACGTGGTGTGATTGTTAGTAAATATTTATTATTTATTATGATTATTATTATTACAAATTAATTATTTTATTCATAAGTATTTATCGGAGCTTTATAATCCCGTTAAGAAACACTATAATTATTTATTTACTAGCGACCCGCCCTCGCTTCGCTTCGGAAGCATTAAATTTTATTATTGATAGCTGAGTCCCGCGGATCCTCATACAACGCGAGTCCTACTACAACGTGGGACCTCATACAACGCGAGACCTACTACAACGCGGGACCTCATACAACGCGAGACTTCATGCAACGCGAGACCTCATACAACGCAAGACCTCATACAACGCGAGACCTCATACAACGCGAGGCCTACTACAACGCGCCACCTCATACAACGCGAGACCTCATACGACGCGAGACCTCATACGACGCGAGACCGCATACAACGCGAGACATCATACAACGCGAGATCTCATACAACGTGGGACCTCATACAACGCCAGACCTCGTACAATGTAAAAACCCCGTCATGACTTACGCGAGTGTGGTGTTCGCTCACGCGGCCCGCACACACATAGACACCCTCCAATCCCTACAATCCCGCTTTTGCAGGTTAGCTGTCGGGGCTCCGTGGTTCGTGAGGAACGTTGACCTACACGACGACCTGGGCCTCGAATCAATTCGGAAATACATGAAGTCAGCGTCGGAACGATACTTCGATAAGGCTATGCGTCATGATAATCGCCTTATCGTTGCCGCCGCTGACTACTCCCCGAATCCTGATCATGCAGGAGCCAGTCACCGTCGACGCCCTAGACACGTCCTTACGGATCCATCAGATCCAATAACCTTTGCATTAGATGCCTTCAGCTCTAATACTAGGGGCAGGCTTAGGGACCCCGGTAACCGTACTCGTCGAACTCGACAAAGAGGTCGACGTGCAACCTAACCCATGCATCAGCCCGCTGAGTTTCTCGCCGGATCTTCTCAGCGGGTCGCGATTCCGATCCGGTAGTAGATTCATTCGCGAAACAATTGCTCTTGAGTTGTTAGGTCTCCTTCGGAGGCGCTCGGGCAGTTGTTAGCAAATCCCACCCCTCTTGGCTGAGCCTTTGCTCGCCCACCTGTCCTGGTGAAACTGGAAAGGCCTTCGGGCCACCAGTAAACTTTCAATCATAAAAAAAAAAAAAAAAAAAAAAAAAAAAAAAACAATGTAAAAAATAAAGTCAGAGTTTACATTTGTAAAATAAAATAGTCATACGCTTATGACTAGATCTAAATATTACACGCTAGTATTACATATATTAATTTCGCTTCGCTTCGGAAACATAAAATTTTATTATTGATAGCTGAGTCCCGCGATGTTACCTGCGATTATTGTCGTACCGCGGATGACGCCGCGGGACGAAGCTAGTCTAAAAAAAGTAACCTTTTTTTTTTTTTTTTTTTTCGGGCTGGGGGCCGAACCTCCTACGAGGTCCCCGCGCCTAGGGGGCGCGCGGGGTATGTGAGACTCAACGATCTGCAGGTGTTGAGAGCAGATCGCGGGCCCAAGGATTTTAGGGCCCACCCACTAAACGACTCCCCTGCACTCTTACACCCAACGTCCGATCTCCGTCCGGGGTCAGAACCCGTTCAGAGTAGGGGGGTTCCCGCGGTCAACACTACAACCAGACACGCGGCGCCACCCCGAGGACGCCCGACCGACGGGTCGTCGAGGCGATAGTCGACGACCAACGACGTCGGTCTCCGCGGTACGGCGGCCCTACCAGGCCGCCCGGGCGGTGCCGCTGGTGTTCCGGGATACCCCGCTGGGCCAGAACCAGCCTGCCGGGTCGGAACGCGATACACCGCCGACCCGGCGTAAAAAAAGTAACCTAAGTTAACCCTTATATCATCAGCTACCTATCAGTTAAAGTCTCGTCAAAATCGGTCCAGCCGTTCCAGAGATTAGCCGGAAAAAAGAGACAGACTGACAGACAAAAGTTGTAAAAAATGTTATTTTGGTGTATGTAGGTATGCATGTAGTAAAAAGCGGTTTTTTCAATATTACAAACAGATACTCCAATTTTATTTATATCTATAGATTTTAGTTTTTCATAGGGTCTCTTTAATTTATATTGAAAAAAGCTGCGATAATTCACTGTGAATAAGACCGCAAATTCAAAGCTCTATTTAATAACATGACACCAGACCGCATACATCTGTGCTAAGACGATAATTTAGTAACTGAGACTTACTACATAGAAGACATTAAAATAATGATGACTAACTAACACCAGGTTGAACAAATTCGTGTCAGATATATCTGTGTTAGTGGGGAATATATTGTGCAAATATTATGTGAAATTTGTTTACCTACATT
This sequence comes from Bombyx mori, assembly GCF_030269925.1. Classification (NCBI taxonomy): domain Eukaryota; kingdom Metazoa; phylum Arthropoda; class Insecta; order Lepidoptera; family Bombycidae; genus Bombyx; species Bombyx mori. The sequence goes on along the minus strand of NC_085116.1, from coordinate 5,987,504 downwards.
TAACGCTACAATCAGAGAATCCGGGTCAGTACAATTCAGCGAATGCTTTATACCCTTATATATAAGGGTGTGGTTGTCAGTGATCGTGTCCAATACAGGATGTCGAAATCTCTATTGTATTGGAAAAACTGTTGGCTTACGAATTGCCGCTGCCTATTACTACCGCGGACCAACAAACTTAGCGTTCCGGTTTGAAAGGTGAGATAGCTGTTTTGAAATCAATATAGAATTGTCGAATTCTATATTGATTATATAACAGCTAACTCATGTCTGAAGGTGGGTATGCGAACTGTGATGTTAATAGGCTCTAATAACTACTTAACCCCAGGTTGGCTGTGAGATAGTTCACCCGTCTACGCAATCTTTAACCGATTTCAACAGGGAATCTAATCTAGACCTTATTATATAACAGTGAAGATCAATAACCACTAGAAGAAACAACCAATAAGAATCACTATTATAATTTACACAATCACTATTAATTTAATACTTTTTTACAATGGCTCATAATTATTTACATCACCAGTGTTTCGATATTTATTCAATAATCAGTATTTAAATCAAAATTTATTATTTGGTTGTGTAATTGTTCAATGTCTCAAATTCTGAGAACAATGTTTATAATTTGATTTAAGTAGGCACCTCTGCCATTTCGATTGTCTCTTGCGTAGAAAACAATTTTCTTAGCAAACATATTTCGTAAGTTGTACGCGATAAAATACCCCGTGTTTGAGTACCATGAACAATGATCATGTAATTGCTTGCTTGAAGAATCTACTCCGGTATTTAGCCTTACGTAAATAACGATAGTTGGTATTCATGCGGACGGACACTTCTTTCGAAATTCAGTACGTTTTTTATACTGAAGAAATTAGGAAGATATTCGCGTGTCATGATGTTATGGGGTGACCCACAATTACGTTTTATAAAAATGTATAGTTTTATTTAATTGGATAAAAGCCTTTCCACCCACAGCTTCACTCGCGTGGACTACGGTTTGTATTGCGTGGACGAAGGCATTTTATAATATTTTATAGACGCTTTACAAAAGAAATACATAATTCAAATGTACAGCTTTCTTTTTCCTTACCTATTGCTGGTAGCCTGAAGGGCTATTCCAGCTACGCTTTGAATGGTAGGTGAGTTCACGGGTCACAACCTGAGAGTTTGCTAATACTGGCCCTAGCAAGAGCAGTGCTTCGCAGAATCTACCCTCGTATCGGAATGGCGACCCACTGAGAAGATCCGATAAAAAACTCAGTGGGTAAATTACCCCGTACGGCAAAGTAAAAAAATCGATATATCAGTCTTGAGCAAATGACGAGTAAAAGAGAAAGAGGTACCTAAGTCATACCTTGCCTTGTTGATAAAGAATTACATCAATAAGCCGTTGGCTTTAACGAGACCATTACGAAACTTAGAAACCTGTGTTGTTAATATGTCCAATTACTCGAGGGTGCAACCTGTTATTAATTTGTAGTCATTGTCCTTAGCACGAATGAATATTAAATTTCAGACAAAGCTATGACGCACTTGTCCGAATCTTTAAATATATACTTATGCGTTTCTTTTCTTCTTGTTTCAGATGGGTTGTTGCAAACTGACAATCGTTGATGATGTCCTGAACAGGTCTTTCTACAAACTGGGCCTGGCCGTCGGCAGACAGCCCGGCTACTTCATAATAATACCGGTACTACTAACCTTGCTCATGGTAACCGGATATCAAAGGATTCATTATGAGATGGACCCGGAATATTTGTTTTCGCCTGTTAGCGGACAAGGAAAGTTGGAAAGGAGGGTAGTTGAAGAGCACTTCAAAGTTAACTACTCGCACAGATTTAACGTTGGCAGAATTACACGAGCAGGTAATTCTTATTTATCAATTATGTTCTGGGCTCTAACAAAGTAATTAACTTTATTCATTGCCATCAAATCCTGGCTACATTCCAATGGTACTAGCGATTATTTTATGTAAAACAACTTTAATGGAGACTGCTTGCGCGGTACCTATCAAACTTTGAAGGTTCCATTCTCAAATGCTTTCCTGTATGCCCTGTCAACAGTGTCAACTGCTAACCGAAGATTCAAGTCAATCGGGTAATTGGCTATAAGCCAATACATCCAGTCAAGCATCATCGTTATCAGCGTACAGATCTCCACTCTTAGAGACATGCGTTCCCCCATGTTCGTTACAATAACCGGTGCTACGCTCTTTGTGTCCAACAAACGTGCATAAATTTTTTAACACATAAGTTTGTATCGCCTTCTCGTTTGAAAGAGCAAAAACACCTGCGTAGTAATAACATAAACAACCTATAGTCATTGCTCTATCGGGTTTTATTTTATTTCCTTCAAAGATTGACAAGCACAAGGCTCATTTCTGGTGAATGGTTACCGTGATTGTAAGCCGCAGGGTACAGTCAAAACGCTGCCTATCACTGAGGATTTACTTGAAGGAAATTTTGCGTTCAGCAAACATCTTGAAGTCGATTCATATCAGAGCCAGTGTAATTGATGTTACCTGTTATCTTTTGAATTAAACCCTATTGCAATGGCGGATCCAGGGGGAGGGTCATGGGGGTCATGACCACCCCCTGAGCTGGGTCCAGGTCTTAGGTGGACCACTAATTGAATATAATGATTTTATTTATATATTTTGTCACCATACAGATTTTATGTAACTACATACCTTCAATATTTAATTAATTTAATATAATATAATAACTTTGTATAATGGCAAACGTTTGGGAACTAACGCATCTAAATTTGACTATGTGACCCCCTCCTGGCGCCAAAGCTGGATCCGCCCTTGCCCTATTGTACATATATTTGAGGGGTTTCGTTGGACGACAGCCGCTATAAAAACATTTGAAACTTTTACCTCATGTTACTTGCAATATGAGGTCAAAGTTTCAAGAGGTCAGGTTACCTTGGTGTACGTTCTTGTTGTGATCTATGTGGGCTACAGTAACGACTTAAAATCTGGCAAGCTCAATAGTCGCCCACCTATAGGTATATAAAAAAAACCTCAATTGTAATTAGGTAAGGAATTTAAATAAATACATATAAAGTTTTTTTTTTATTTCCAGGAAGATTTGGTCGAGTAATTATAGTGGCCAAAGACAACAATACTAACTTACTGCGAACCGAAATATGGAAAGAATTAAGGGAATTGGATGATCTGGTGCAAAACGTAACAGTCACGTTACCGACTGGAGAGACTTTCACGTATCGTGAAGAGTGCGCCAGATGGGAGGGGCAATGCTTCGTCAACGACATACTGAACTTAGACAAAATAATAGGCGAGGTAATGATCATTCTTCCTGCGAAATTATGCGACGGTAATAGGGTATTGCTAGTTCAATTAACCGATTATGATACCACTCTTTTTATTAGTGCAGACGGCCAGACGAGTCCGCGGCTCAACTGGTGTCAACCGGTTAACAGAACCCATATATGTACGTACACCACAAGCTGAAGGCCGACACACGCCTTGAAATATAAAATGGAAGTCACAAATGTATTCAATAAATTCTTTATTCATAAATTCAAAGAGGCTCGACGGATTATTTAAGAATTATTATTGAAATTCCGTCCTTGTGTTTCAAGATAAACAGCGGCATTCTCGTTTTGTTTTTAAGGGCTAAGCACTTCCACACCTCGAGTTATTACCTCGTTGGTCTGGTGGTTATTAAAACTGACTAAGACACCACAAATTCAAATTTCGATTCAGTCAATATCTAACCATGAAGATAAAATATATTAGGTGTTCGAATTGAAAAATTCTAACTAAGGGCCCTTGAAAGTGGAAACTATGATAATATACTCTACGTTTAATCGGATAATAGAGGACTCTTCAATCAGCTGAAATGTTACAGTGACTAACCAATGCATGTATTTTTTCATGTCATTTGTTTGACTTTGAAAAATCCACTCTGAACAAAGGGATTTAAAAGGAACTACATAGTGGAAGTGTGTCATCCACATATCTCAATACTTTCCTTTTCTTTTCACTTTCTCTTCAGAGAACACTTTTGAATCTTTAAGGCCGAGAGGCATTTATTTAAAAACTTGTATCAGAGTTAAAGGAGGCCAAGCGGCACTGTCATTAACAGGAAATTTCCACTTAAATAGGAACAGTGCGGGTTTTCTGACAACTGTTTAACATTCGCATATCGAATTCTATGGTATTGTGTGATTCAAGGCGAAGAACTGTCATTCATTGAGTCATAGCGATTAATACGAAGATCCTATTATTGACATTAACAATGGATAGTTATTATTACGAAGTAGATTCAATAAACACGTACCGCGCGCTCAATATTGCACGGTGACATATATTTCTCCTAATCTTCTATAATGAGAAATATATCGAATCATTGATATTTGAACTGCCACAACTTCATCATTAAAAAATACGTAGGTTCCCAAATTCGTATAACTTTGTATCAAGTATCGACAAGTGACGAGTGTTTTCTCGAAGCATTGCATTATTTAGAAGGCGTTAGAACGTCAATACTTAATTAAATCGAAAAAAAACACGTGTTCTTATTCATTAAAATTCTAAACACACATAGCAGATTTATGGTTACTTGCGATAACGCTGCCAACGCAAGGATTCGCTTCATTCTACGATTTAATTTCAACACATCCTATGTACGTTTACATAGGACTATGAAGACTCAAATTATGGAGGGACTTTAATTACTTAATTTTGTTTCTTTTAAATGCTACTATCTTAAATTATCGTTACTATTTTCATTAAGCATTTAAGACATGATACAGTGTGAAGGTACGCTATATAGGGTGTTCCCGATACAGTAGCCGATGGCTATATTATTTACATATTACGTATTTGTTTATTTTAAGCACATAATTTTTCACAATAGGTCGTTCTTATTTTAGTAGAAAACGTGATAGGTATTTTTCTTTTAAAAGGTGGAGCGCGGCGAGTTAAATCTGACTTTCCCAATAATGTTCAATCCCGTGACGTGGGAAGCACATGCATTTCCAGTATACTTTGGAGGAAGTCAAGTGGTTGATGATGTTATAGTGTCAGTGCCAGCCGTGCAATTGGTGTGGTTTGTTAGAACGGATACTAAAATACAGGAACAAAGGTAATAATAAATATTAGCATTAGCAGGATTTTTTTGTTGTTTTCAAATGACAACTAACTAAAATTTTCTCTTCATGTTTGTTGTGGCTTATTTGACCTCGTGTCTCAATATGGGTCATCTAAACGATTATACCGGGCGAGCCGCGAGTTCATCGCTAATTGTTAAGAATCTTATGACAAATCACGGATTCTGTACGCTCGTATAACTCTATTGGGATGTTCAAAACAATGATTCGATTCTTGACAATGAAATTTTGTTTTCAATGGAAACAAACGCTTTAGTATAGGATTGCACTGTGTTTCGTTTAGCTTTTTATTATCTATTTTAAATGACAATAGGTCTTCGCTTTGTGCAAACACCGCAATATAGCTTACTTAGATAACAGACATCGATCTTGACACTGTTTAAGAAATCGTTACGAATACTAAACACTGCGTAACATTGTCAAGAATACGAATAGAAAGGTTGGGCATGATTTAATTCTCAACAAAGTTTCACGATAACTTGTGTCAGAACTTCGACAAGTAGTAATATCTGTTGAATTTTTTAGGGGTGCGGCGTGGGAAGACGCGTTTTTGGACGCGGTGGGTATCGCCGAAGATACTGGCCGATTCAAGCACATATCGGTGGCTCGATTCGCTTCACGAACTCTTGACCATGAACTCGAAAAGAACACAAGAACCGTGATACCGTTCTTTAGTTCTACTTTCATTTTGATGGGTGTATTTTCAGTCGTCACTTGTTTGATGGGTGATTGGGTGCGTTCGAAGCCTTGGTTAGGATTACTGGGTAACATATCAGCCGTTATGGCCACGGCCGCAGCATTTGGCTGCGCGATATACTTAGGCATCTCTTTCATTGGAATAAATTTAGCGGCACCCTTCCTAATGATTGGTAAGTCAAGCCATTCCTATGAGTTTCATTAGTATGCTTTGGTTTAAGCGTTATTATTGTATAACTCTCTTTTGATCTGATCAGGTATCGGCATTGATGATACTTTTGTGATGTTGGCTGCGTGGAGAAGGGCTTCCCCAAAACTACCGGTTCCGGAACGCATGGCATCTATGTTATCAGAAGCCGCTGTTTCCATTACGATAACGTCGGTAACGGACATGTTGTCATTTTTCATTGGAATCTTTTCCCCGTTTCCATCTGTACAAATATTCTGCATGTACTCAGGTATTTTATTTTTGTTTACATATGTACATTTCAGTTTACTATTTAAAGTAACTAGTGTTCGTCCACTGATCGAAATACTACCATTATCAGCGACACTCAAAATTTTCAATTTCTTTTATCGCACTGATACTCGTCAATATTTTCTAAACAAAAAAAGAATATTGCCTGACAAGGTCATACCCGATCCTGTGGGCCGAATGGTAAACAGTCGACATCCCCCTAAACACGACATTACGGATCCTCCCGATCCATTAACGCTGCTTTTAGGTACCACAAGCACCAGTCACCTCGTCGAACCCGTCGCTTGCGACGAAGGGCTCGACGACTGAATTAACCCATAGACACAGCCCGCAGAGTTTCTCGCCGGATCTCCTCAGTGGGTCGCGTTTCCTATCCGGTGGTAGATTCTGCGAAGCACTGCTCTCTTGCTAGGGCCAGTGTTAGCAACACTCACGGTTTGAGTCCCGTGAGCTCACCTACACGTCAAGGAGAAGCTGAAATAGCCTCTCAAGACTATCAGCATAGATAGGAAAAAAGCCTAGCAAACAGAAGGGAACATATGATACTTATCTGTTCCAGTTGTCATTGGCTATATACAGACTAAGCGAAATTTCCTATTACTTTTAAATGAACTTAAATTTCAGGTCTGGCGGTGTGTTTCACTTTTGTTTGGCATCTAACATTCTTTGCCGGTTGCGTCGCAGTTTCGGGATATCGTGAAAAACAAAACAGACACACAATTACTATGCTCAAAGTTTTGCCTGAATCGAGAGCACGTAAAGGTACAAGTTTTATTCTTGAAAATTTAATAGATTAATGATTTTGTTTATGGGTTCCCAAAAATTGCATTATTTGATGCTTTTGGTTTTTTATTTGGTTTAAAATTCCAAAACGACTGAGTCGTTCCTGACAATAAATTGGCAGATTATAAACTTCTAAACAACAATGTAAAGTGTTCGAAAAAATTCAAGAATAAGGCATTTTGTTAGATTAGTAACTAATTAAAACTTCAATCTACTATAAATCGAATTCGTTCTAATAGATGTACATTAAACTGTTGCAGAAGAAAAATCGTGGTTATACAGGGCTTTCTGCAGCGGGGGCATTGATCCAGCCGATCCCGATAATCCAATTGACAATAAGGAACATTGTATCATGGCCTTCTTCCGTACAACCATGGCCGATTTGTTGAACCATAACGGAGTTAAAGCTTTCGTAATAGTTATATTCCTACTGTACTTGGCTGGAGCCGGTTACGGTGTTACCAATCTGAAGGAAGGTTTGGAAAGAAGAAAGCTGTCTAAAGTGGATTCATACTCTGTCGAGTTCTTCGATAGGGAGGATCTTTATTACAGAGAATTTCCATACAGGATACAGGTATTTTTACGAGATACATAATAACCTCTATTTATCAGTTAGACGGTACTCAAATTTTCTTTCTCCCCCTACAGGTGGTAATTAGCGGTCAATACAATTATTCAGATACTTTAGTACAGGCTGAAGTTGAAAAACTGACAAAACGTTTGGAAAGCACATCGTACATATCGAATTCACTGTACACGGAGTCGTGGCTTAAAACGTTTTTGGATTACGTATCTGCTAATAACGACTATTTGAATGTGACTATCGATAACGAAGTTGACTTCATACAGAATCTCAAAGAGGTATATATAATCAGTGGCTTAACAATTTTTTTATTATTTCCATTTTCTGTCCATTTCTTTAAAAGACATTGTATCTTTACAGTTGTGGCTGTTTCCCGCTAATCCTTTCTCATTGGATGTCAAATTTAACGACGCCGGAGACCAAATCGTTGCTTCCAGGTTTCTGATACAAGCTATCAATATAAGTGGTACAAACCATGAAAAGGAAATGGTCAAAGCGTTAAGAACTATAGTTGCTGAATCACCGTTGAATGCTTCAGTGTTCCATCCGTATTTCGTATTTTTCGACCAGGTAAAGACTAGTCTTAATTATACTATAATGTTATAAATTGTATGTAATTTAGTACCTACTAATATACTATTTCTTGTTTTGATTTCAGTTCGAGCTTGTTAAGCCTACATCAATTCAAAATTTGTGCTATGGAGCATTAATGATGATGATTACATCATTTATATTCATACCAAACATCTTGTGCTCGCTATGGGTGGCGTTTAGTATAATATCGATTGAGGTCGGTGTGGTCGGTTATATGGCCCTATGGGATATAAATCTCGATTCAATATCAATGATCAATCTCATCATGTGCATCGGTTTTTCTGTCGACTTCACTGCACATATATGCTATGCCTACATGGCATCTAAAGCGAAATACCCTCACGAACGAGTCAGCGAATGCTTATACTCTCTGGGATTACCAATAGTGCAAGGCTCTTTCAGCACAATTCTCGGTGTCATCGCATTGCTTCTCGCTGACAGTTACATATTCTCTGTATTCTTTAAAATGGTATTCATGGTAATATTCTTTGGAGCGATGCACGGTCTATTCTTATTACCGGTTTTACTGTCTTTGTTCGGACCAGGATCCTGCACAAGAAAATCAGACGATATGAAGATGTCGAAACTCGAAAAGTTTCCTAGCCCGTATTGTATACCGCACCCTCAGCTGATGTTGAACGATCAAATTTACAACAGCAAAAATTTGACCCCTAACGGAGTTTATAAAGGTTACGTGGACGATAAAGACCTGGGTATAGGGACGTCAGGCGAAGACACAAGTGAAAGCAGCTCTAATCAATCACAAAGACGACAAATCACCGAAAATGACAACGGACGCAAGCAATACGATGAAACAGGTTGGAAAAGATCGAATTATTGCCAAAGTTCGAGCCAATTTCAACCCTCCGGAGAATTAGATCCTTTCGGGCAAGACGTAGAAAGGAACTGGCATCGACAGCGCTATGAAAATAACCGTCGCACTTTTGAGAATTACGGTAAGCCTACACCCATTTCGAGGACCAGAGACGATGATTGGGTAACATCAACACGCAAAACCAGTGACACTGGACCTCGTCGAGAGGGTACATATAGAGTAATGCGGGCGCATTCACATCACAACCTCCACAGGCCCAGAGCTCCTCGTCGGTCTAACTCTCAGCATAATCTGGATCATTTAGATTACGTCGCAGAAATGCGATTTCCCTGACGTTGACACTGTAACCTCTCTAATATATTTAAGATAATGTACTGCTCAATTGTGGACCAAAGTGTTAAGCTACATGCAACCTTTATGCTAATGACAGAAAATTCTTTTTTGTTTTTCTCTCGAACAATATATAATGACTTGTCTGCCGACAGAAATCAAATAGATAACTATTTATTGATAAGTGTGACTGGAACGCACGTAGAATTAAAATTAAGCTTTTGTGTATTTTATTATGGGGTACAGGGGAACGAATAGGCTAGACTTATTCGAGGCAATGCGTTCGTTTAGGTACAAGGTTGAATCTTATAATTTTCTTTTAATAAACGGATCATAAATATTATGTTCATAAATTAATTGAATAATAATTAATAAAATAGAAGGGTACCAAAATATTATTGATATATATAATTGATGTTTAATTTAGAAAATACAGAATATTATTATATTACTTGAGTGGTTAGGTTTTTACTTCTTGGATATCAAGTAGCAATTATTTGAAAACACATTTTTTTTTCTATAATAATTTATTAGAAAATATAGCAACTACCTAGTTCCTAAACTATAAACTATTGATTCAGTCGCTAAACAAGGCTTGAGTTGCTAAAATGCAAAACTTAAATCTAAAATATACTAATATATTGAAGAAGATAAAACATACACATTAATTACTCCAAAAAAATCAACTTACATAATATAATAAGAACTAAATTAATATGTGGAACTGAAATATGGAAAAGAAACTATTTGACATAATATATATAAAAGAAAACCTTACATATATTAAAATGGTTAAATACATATTCTGTATTTATAAAATTATCTTGGCTATTGATAACGGACGAATGCTGGATTTTTCTTAATACCACTTACCACAGCTTCATACGTGCGTATGTAGTATTATATATAAGTAGAACGTTTATGTGAAGAATACCTATACGAGTATACATGTAGAGCTTTAATGTTACCTTTCGAAATAGATTTATTTTGTAAATATTATTTGTGATATGATCTTGATGCCATGTCTGTATGTATTTCTAATAGCTGGGTGTAAGAAACCATGTGTAAACAATACAATGTTTCCATTTATAATAAAAATATAAATATAAACAAAAAAAAAACGTATTTATGAACATGAAAGTTTAACATTATTTGAATGAAGCGTACAATTGTGACCTTTGTGGTCTTTGATTTTGACTGAATATTGTAAATACCAACTTGTTTTATATGGAATAAAATTAGTTTTAATATTAAAGTATTTTTCTTTAATTAACAGACTAGCCACTAAATTTTATCAGTTAAACTTAGAAGAGTTTTAGATTAACCTACCTACATACTAACTTACAAACTAAATAATATTTAGGTGAGAAACTGGAGTTGAGTTTTTAATGTTGATATTATTTATACAGAATGAAAAATTAAACGTATCGTATCGCATTGTAAACGTAACTAAAACGTAACGCAGTAAATTCTGTGAATTCATCAGTAGGCTACTTACTTTGCACTTGGTTAGTCTTTAACATAAAAACAGATGTATACTATAATTATGATCTTGGTGCCTAGTCCGATAAAAACAACATAAATAAAAACACTAAGACACCAAGAAGGCACATAAAGTTAAGTCAATAAAAACTAATAAATAATGAGAATCCATACGTGGTTAGATTACTGTCATGTACAATCTAGTTTGGCTTATCGTGAACTCTTTGTAACAACTGGCTACAAAGCAATATTATATCTTTAGAATCAAATTTCTCATATAAATAGTCACCCAAAATGGATAGTTCCGTATTTTTATTTTTCTCGGTTGAATGCTCTAATATTTTCTTTAATACTGCATAGGTATCTCCCGTAGTCATTTTCCGGGTTAGTGTTTCGGTAATGTTATAAATAGTCATTTTTTCTGCCAATTTCTGCACAGACGATCCGTCCAGTTGTTCCGAAAGCCGATCCACAAAGTCTGATCTCTGAAAGAACAACAACTGTTTTATTCGAAATGCAATATTATGTTTTTTTTTAATAACATCAGGGCATTTTAGAGCCGTTTATGTACACATTACTTATGGAAGTACTGTTGTATTATCCTGATAAGTTCTGAAGCGAAAATCTCATGGGAATTGATTTTTTTATTGCCCTTGTAGGCTGACGAGCATACGGCCCACCTGATGGCGAGTGGTTACCGTCACCCATGGACTTCAGCAATGCCAGGGGCAGAGCCAAGCCGCTGCCTACTAATTTATAGGGATGACCATTATTTCATTGTAATACCGTTTTTATAATCATCGTGTCATTACACGAAGCAGTGTGCTTAGTGCAAGTTTTTTAACGTTCTCGATAGCGTAAAAGTTAGCGCATAATTGTATGGAATGAGATCGTTTGCCTACGTTTGCCGCTAGGGGCGCTGTTCCAACTCCATACAACTTTGAGTTAACTTTTACGCTATCGGGAACGTTAAGAAACTCGCACTAAGTACACTAACGAAACATGACACACATAAAAGCGGTCACCGGTGCGCTCATCGGCAATAGCAGCGACAATGGTATTAAAACAAACTGGATTTAGACAAACATTTTGCTTATTTCAGTGTCCCATATCCAGTTATTTCAATTATTTATTTTAAAGAAAACCGACAATAGGTTATCACACAAGTGTTTATGTCTAATAAGCAGGATTGCGAAATCATTGTACAGCCGAACAAGCAATAAACTAAACTAAAACGTATCAATATGTATGTATATCGATAGCGCATAACGGACAGCAAATAGACTTGTGTGCTTAGTGACAGTTTTTTAACGTTCTCGATAGCGTAAACGATAATTCAAATTTGTATAGAGTTAGATCGTTTGCGTACGTTTGTCGCTAGGGGCGCTGTTCCAACTGCATACAAAATCGAGTTTCCTTTTACGCTATCGAGAACGTTAAAAACTCGCACTAGGCACAATAGTGGTCGCCTTCACGCTTTCATGGCACAGTAATCGGCACGAGTCGTGAGCTCTGACCTTAACATGCGCAGAGGTGCATTTTTAGATCAGTTTAAGACAGGGGCTCCCAAACTTATTTTGTCTACTGCCCACTTTGAGAATAAATTATGTTTTTAGCGCCCCCAATTTTTTCACCTGCATAAAAACTACTATAGCGAGAGCTCAGTTGGAGTCTAAGAGTCCTCCTAGATGAAATTAAAAATCGTCTCTCAAGCCTCTACACAACACCCCCATTTTTTTCCTGGGTCTCTTACCGCCCCTTTTTAGGCCTGCAGCGCCCATAAGAGGGCGTTATCGCCCACTTTGGAAAACGCTGGTTTAGGGGAACGAAGCAAGAACGGGGGTGGCACCGGCCATATCGATAACGCTATTGGTTCGTCCCGCGTCGCGTCACAAGCCGTCAGCCGTGATTCGTTCCCTGTGTTGTGCACGCGTATCACGAGTAAATTAACAATTAACCCTCAGACACAGCCCACTGAGTTTCTCGCCGGATCTTCTCAGTGGGTCGCGTTTCCGATCCGATGGTAGATTCTGCGAAGCACGGTTGCTAGGGTTCGTGTTAGCAACGTCGTCAGGTTTGAGCCCCGTGAGCTCACCTACTAGTTAAGGTTACGCTGGAATAGCCTCTCAAGGCAACCAACATAGGTAGGAAAAAAAAAAAACTGCACCAAACTACAATTTCGTGCAATTTTATTAACCACATATTTTTTATCAACCTCATTTAATTTATGCAGGCACTAACTTCTTATGAATAATTTTCTGTGGATAAATGTACATTTAGTAGTACCACAAGTATATAAATATATATTACCACATAAATATATTATTTGAAACTTTTTAGTAAAAGACGGTTTTTTGTTTTTGTCTTGGACATTGATCAATACTGGTATAAATAGATAACTTAAGGAATTGTTTAGAAGATAAGATCTTATCAATTAGAAATAATTTTAGGTATATTATTCAAATGGTTTCCCTGGCTTTAGAGAAATCAATGAAAATTGCCTAAAATCTATAACTTATTAATATAATTTAGCGGCAATAACTCGTCGACAACAACCTGTTCTATAAAAAAAAAGGGATGACTTAATAACCTTATGGAAGTTGGTTAAAAATAGGCTTAATTCTGACTTAGAATAATAAATTAACAAATACAAGTTTAAATTGAAGGAAGTTAATTGAATTTTTACTTAATTAAATTACTTAAGTGATCCATTTAATTACTGCTCTTTTATCGAGAGCTCACGACTGGTGCCTCCTGCTGTACTCAAATCACAATCATCAGATTATCACTACTATGTCAATTTGCGGTAGGCAGCGGCTTGGCTCTGCCCCTGGCATTGCTGAAGTCCATGGGCGACGGCAACTACTCACCATCAGGTGGGCCGTATGCTCGTCTGCCTACAAGGGCATTAAAAAAAAGCTTATTATGAGAAAACTTATTTGACTAACCTTTTCCAAGCAGAATGTAACCATATCAGCTGTGGATTTTTCCCCAGATTCTTTAGTTTGTATTCCTGTATCTACCATTGTAGCACTTTCCGTTTGTAAAGACACGGATGATGTCGACACATCACATGTTTGAATTTCAACATCATTTATTGAAACATTAATAGTTTGTGTATCAATATTTATCTTTGCAGTTTCCGGTATCATTCTCGTATCATCAGTCACATCGGTTTTAACCTCAGAATTTGCAGCTTTATTCATCGCAGCATTCCTCAAGGCATACAGATATAACGCGTTTTTAGCTGTTTTCACTTTTGGTGCCTTTATACATAATCGATTTACCTCCAATTCAGTCATTTTAGCTAAATCACCGATTGTGTTAACTTTACCCTGCAATTCTTTTATGAGCAACGATTTCATCGTGACAGAAGACAGGTCCGCCGCAACATTATCAATGGGATCACTGCAGTTTATTAATTGAGGACAAATCGGGTCTGTATCATTCAGGTCACTTATTTTCACAACTTCTACAACAGGAGTCTGTTCTAGCGACGATATTTGTGTATCGTCTTTACTGATAATGTCACTGTCTGTCTCCATGTCAGTGAGTGATTTTAAGTGTTCAGTAGTATCCTGAGACTTTAAAGGAGTTTGTGCCTCGTCCAAAGATTTAAGTGGTTGGATACCACTAAGAATATCATTATTTGAATCAACAGTAACATTTACTAGTGAAGTTTCAATACTTGATTGAGTATTATCACTGCTATTCAGAATTTCAACATCAGTGAAACTCTCGACGGCCTTTGACAAAGCAGTTTCTAACTTGAATGCACTGTCGAGTCTCTTTTGGGACTTGAAATTGGAATGAGGCCGTGTTTGCCTTTCTTGACGCTTTTGCGCCGAATTTTGTGGTGATCTCAGACCTATTGGTTCTATGTACTTTTGTACAGATACCGTAGTTGACACTGGTGGGTCGTGGAAACTGACCCGTTTTCTCTATAAAAGAAAATAACATAAAATAACAAAGAGCTAAAACAGTTATTGTATGTGTTTTTATATTTGTAATAACTTACTTTATTTGCAGGTGAAACGGTAGCTTCATCAGAGATCTCGGCCAACTTTCTTTTTAAAATAGGAACTGATGGACTCACATCAAGTGCTGGTAAAGTTCGTTTTAGTCTTAAGAAAGTTTCGCTGTCCTCACTTTCCATTGTTGTTTCTATTCCGCCACCAACAGAGTTATACAATATTCTTAAATTTCTTCGAGCCGGTGTTGTTGACTGGTTATTTTTTTTACTTTCTTCATAATCAGATCTGTCAGGTTTCATAATTGAATTTAAATTATCAGGAACACATAGGCCGAGCATTTGAGCTGCACGGCCGCCGGCTCGTACTTGAGGTTTGTTCTTTTTCAGTGACTGTAAAGAATTAGGACTTGTGTTGTTGACAACTACTTCAGGCCTAGGAGGAGATTGGTCTCTTTTATCTGGAGATACTTTTTCTTCTGTAAAAAATTCTGGGGACCCCTTTTCGAATGGTTCTCCATTACTATGTACTGGCGATGTCAATTTTATAACGACGTAGTCTCTGCTCGTCTCCGGAGATGGAGATTTGTCTTCAAGATCGGGCCTTAATATTTTTATGGGAGAAATCTCAACTGTATTATTCAAAAAGTCCTTTTTTCTCTGTTCGTCGTTCTTGTATGGAGAAGACACGTCATTGGTAGACTCAACTACTACTGAAACATCCATTGATTCTGTGAACGTTTTTGTAGCGTCGTCTTGTGTATTGATTTCAGTTTCATTACTTTGGTTTATTGATTTTTCCTCTTCCATGCCACATGGCATATTTAGATTCGAACTGGTATTGAATTCATCATTGTGCTCAATAGGTTGTGTGTCTGCTTCTGCTAATTCTTGACTTTCAAGTTGAATTGATTTTTCTTCACTACTAATCGTTATTGGCACGTCATCATCGTTTATAATAACCACATCGTCTGATATTTCTTTTTCAGCTAAAGACTCTGTGTTTGTAATGTCGCTTGATTCCGTTTTATTTTTCTCTTCTATGACAGTTTTATTTACAGGCAATTCAATATCGTCTTTGCTTTCATGACAAGAGTAAGGTGTCTCATTAATAATTATAGACTGTGAATCGTTCATCATGTTAGAAGAGTTTGGTTCTATGTTTGTAATATTACTTTCAACAGTTTTATCTGCTGCACTTTCGTTTACTGTGACGGGGTTATTGTCCGAATTAATTTTCTCATCAGAAAATTCAATGATTTCAATATCTGGTTCCTTCAATAGGCTTTTAGTGCGATTAACGTTTGCGTCGTTCTTAGAAATAACATAAATTTTTTCAATGCTGACAATTGCTATCTTTTTAGGGGTCTTTTTTATAACACTTACAGTAGTTAATGTCGAATCTTGAGAGCTTTCTATAACATCCTCAGAACAACTTTGAGATTTATCAGTTTGTGAACTTTCTCCTTGAGAATCAGGTGTCTTTGTACTCTTTAATTGCGTTATTTTCAAACCTTCTTTTAGATCTTTCTTCCCGGAATTTTTCGTTTTATTTAACTTTTCCGATAAACTTGTCTTATTAGTTGTGGGAGTGACTAAACTTTTTCGAGTATTTCTTTTTTGAGATGTTGTAGGTGTGTTTAAAAATGGGTGCCCTTCAACCATGTCAATGGCTAATTCCTTTTCAATTCGTGATTTTTTATTAGTGCTCTTTCGAGCAGAGCTTTCTTTGCTTTTAGTTGTGATTTCATCTGTAGAGTGTACTTGTACAACATGAGTAATCTTAGCACATCTTTTTTCACTGGTATTTTCTTGTGAGCCTGTAGAAACATTATCACTGTCTACCTTTTCCGTCGTTGCCACGAAATTCTTAGTCGTTATTTTTTCTTTCTCAATTATGTCCTGCTCCTTGGTTCCTTCATGTAAAGTTACTGATTGTATACTGTCACTAGTTTCAATACTGTCACTTGGTTCAATATTATTTACTTTCGGTGTTAGTTTCGCTACCTCCGTATTTTCAGTATATTTATCACCAGTGCTCTCTATTAACAAGACTATTCCAGACAAATTATTTTCTTCAATATTTTTTTTGACCGTGTCAGTTATTTTGGAACTCTTTTTCATTTGTAAATCTGTTGTTATATTATCCATAGGCTTCTCCACAGTTTGATCATCAGATTGTGAATCTGTCTGGGAGTGACGCCGTTTTTTTAGAGCAAAGAGTTCCGCATCATCAAACTTTTTAGGCTTCCTTTTGACACGAGATGGCCTATCAGAGAGCAACAAAGATGGGGCTGAATTAACGAGATTTTCAATATTTACGTCTGTGGAAGTGGAAGTTTTTACGGAATTTTCCAAATTTTTATCTTCAGTAGATGCACGCTTTTCTGGTGTTATAGATTTCTCAATCAAATTCCTGACATTATGAAAGATTCTATCTTTTAATGCCATTCGTGGTGTTCTTGATTTGGGCACTTCTCGTTTTTTATCAGTAGTAATTGATTTTGGGCTTAATTCTGCCTCTATTCCAGATGTTGTTCCTTTTTTATCCCCAAGTATGTTTTCAATAATAGTAGGAACAACGTCGGTACCTGGCATTTCTTTAAGATTAATTTCTGGATTATCAAAATTGTTCACGGACTTGCTGTTTGATTTACTATTTGTTGTTGTGTCTTGGGAGTCTGTTTTCCACTTTGTTAATTTAAATTCATCTTGAGATTGAGATAAGTCTTGGTACAGGGCAGGTATATCTTCTCGTTTTCTTGTGAATTTTTCTTTTTGATTTTCTGTAAGCTTTTTAGGATTAAATTTCCAGTTTGATTTGACAACAACAAATTCTTCGCCATTTTCTACTACTGTGTTTACTATGCTAGATTCTCGTTTCTTTTTCTTTGTAACTTCCTTGGCGTTAGGCGTACAAGACTTTTTATTAGTAGCCTCATTTTTGTTCATTTGCTTTAAAGATTCACAGTTTTCTAAATCACTATTCATATCCCGCGGGCTGTTCTCCTTATCTTGTGTAGAATTTAATTTCAAAATGGAATCTACAGCATCAAATAATATTAACTTATCATTAAAACATCCAGCGTATTGTTTTAGAACATCATATAAGATTGAATGAGATTTTGGGTAGAGTGCTGTTTGTAACACTGTATAAACTGATTTCAGCAATTTTCCTATTAAAATTTGATTGGTATTTTGTACCTGGAAAATAAATAAGTTTGTTAAGTGTATTTTAATACATTTAAAGTATTTTTAAGTTTACTGTGAAATTCAATTGTAACTGTCAGTAACCGACTACTTACAGCACTGTTTTGTTTTAAAATAGGAATCAATAGTTTCATGATTTTTTTAACACACGTCATTGCATGTTCTTCCAGAGTTTCGTTAACTGATTCTGTCACATGATTACAAATTCCAATGATGATGTCAACTAACAGTGGAAATATATCTTCAATGTCTTCATAATTATCGATTCTGTTAACCAAAACTTGCACTAACTCTACTTGTTGGTCGTATTTTGAACCTGCAAGTAATTTTTGATAATGAAACAATGAAACCAATAATCATGACTATGAAAGGGTTCTTGTTTTACTAGTCCCCAGAAAGTATTCCATTGTAATTGATATTTTTATTTAAAAAATTTATTACCTATTTTAATTATTAACCATTTTTTATTAAGCTATAACCATTATTAACCTTTTATTGACCAACAGAACATCTATACAGAACAACAATCTAAAATTTTTAAATAACAGAATGATGGTAAAATATATATTTTTTTTTTTATTACTTAGATGGGTGGACGAAATAACAGCCCACCCGGTGCCAAGCGGTTACCGGACCCCATAGACATCTACAACATAAATGCGCCACCCATCCTAAGATATAAGTTTCAAGGTCTCCAGCTGCCCCACCCTTCAAACTGAAACGTATTACTGCGTCACAGCAGAAATAGGCAGGGTAGGTGGTACCTACCCGTACGGACACACAAGAGGTCCTACCACCAGTATGCAGTCAATAATAGTAAAGTGTAACTCACCTGCATCTTTCGTTAAACTATTACTAAGGATAGCCAACAAAGCACACAATGACATATATGTGCTAGACTGTGTAACAATGTTTGAATATAGAATTATATTTGATATGTTCTCATCCAATTCAGTCTTTTTCAATTTTGCTAACGTTGTATTGTATAGCGTGAGCCAAGTTTTAGCAGAATATTTAACCTGTTGATAAATATTAAAAATGTAAGTATTCATATTTAAAAAAAATGCAACAGTAAACACTCAAGAAAAGAAGTATTATGTCCTGCAGTGAAAAAAAAACAGTTCAATATAATAGTAATATAAATATCTACTAGTAGAATCCTTTTGGGCATCAATCAAAACAGAATCATAGATTTAATTTAAATATTGAGGATGATAAACGAGATGCGATTATCACAAACAATAATCCACATCAAAATTTTCATCTATTATAATTAATATAATAAATACAATAATATTCAAAATTATACTCCATCATGATTTTAAATCTTACCTAATACCTAAGTAGTTTTATTGAAAATTTGTACTCACATCATTAAATAGATTCATTGATTTCAAGGGCCATATAACCATGTAAGATAAACTAGTTGAGCAGAGATTGAAATCAGACTCGCATAATAATTCTGCCAATGCTGTCCAAATCTTAAGTGTGTTGTCATTTGATGGAAGTTTATCCAAAACCCATTTCAAGAATATAAGCTTTTTTGAATTTATAGATTCCTCAAGAATAAAATATGCTATGGGTTTTAATTTTTGTATCATCTCTGTTGTGTTTTTACTGTAAAATATATGTGTGAGATTAAAAATTCCATTTTCAGTTTCTTAAATATAAATTTTCATTGAAATTCTTCATGTTAAATATGTGCCAAATAATTTAGTGCTATTTTAATTATATTTTAGATTATAATTACTTACTGACGATAAAAAGAATTAAATGCTGGATCTACAAGTATGCTAATAATTCTGTGCAGTATTCCATCGTCTTCAGTTTGCGAGTTGAACAATTGACTTATTTTCGTTTCGTCATCAAACAAGGTAATTACTAATGAGTTAAATACAAGTTCAACTTTTTTTTGGTCACTTTTACTTTCCTGTAAGTTTTAAAATATTTGTTACTTTCATATACAAAATTACAATAAAAGTTGTTACTTTTAAATGTAAATGTTATTTAAATGAAAATATTTACCTCAACAAAATTCTCAAAATGGTTTAACAATTCATTAACTAGATCTGTCCTAATATTATTATCAGGCAATTCTCCAACCGTCAAAAGAAAAGATTTCCAAATACATGACATTTGCTTTTGTGAGTCCTCGTTACCCTTTTTTATTAGTAAATTTATAGCAGTTTTCAGTGAATAAGACCAATCATGCCAATGTTCTATTAAATATTTTTTTTTCAATAATCTTTCCTTTAACCTTGGCACATCAGTGCATCCCTCACAACCAACATGTCCAACAATCTCAACAAATGCATCAACACATTTCATTGATAGCTTGTCTGATATTTGACCAGGAATAAATGAGGGTTTTCCTGATGCATTGTATTTTCCAAAACAAAAATGTAGAAATGATGTCAGTACTACATCAGTAAATACACCAAGTCTCGTACTGAATTTCACTATCAAGTGCCACCATGTTTCAAACTTAGCTAGAGCTGTCTCTTCAACTTTTGCATTATTAAGCCTTAGTGGAATCACAAGTAATTTTAGCCTTTTGTTTACACAGTTGTCATTCGTTTCTTTGGCAAATGTATCAATTAGAACTGACCAACACTGAAAAGCTCTACAACGATTATCAGCATCAATCTTGAATGCTGCTTCAACGACAGGCAGCATTGAGTTGATTGGTGTACCCATACCTGAAACGTTGCGGGTTATTTGATGGCCAAGAAGTTTGATGCATACAATCCAAAGTCTGTGCCACAGTGAACTGCCATTTTCTAGAAGCTTCTTCATTAGAAGTGGATACCTTTGATGTAAATGAACATAAAAATTAACATTGTTCTTGTAAATCTTCTAATACATATTTTAAAAAATATTTGTGTGTTCTTTCTGTGCACTGGTATCTCTGCTATTTATTAGAATTTAAGATATTAATTATTATAGTCCCTTAACAAAGGATTTCCAGCCCTTGTATTCTATTATGATAAAAGTGTGCAAGTGGTTTCACTGGGTGCAAATATATTGTATGTCATTATTGTGTAAATGTACAGACAACATTAGGCAGTTACTAGAGCCCATAAAAAACCACAAAATGAAGGGTAGTTTTCACCTTGAAACAGTAAATTGATGTCAAATGGACAAATGGAATGGACTGGACAAATGGAATTAGACTGGAAAGCATGATTGATTCGCCACAGGTGTTGACAAGATTAATACAAAAACATGCAGATTAATCTATCAGCTAGGCTGTGAGCAAAAACAGGTATATTGTATTGTAAGGAGCACAATTCTGTCTATTTCTACTACAAAGCAATCAAGATTCATTATTATATAATAAAATTAATTGCATTCACTAGAAGCTCCAATAACCAATTAAATCAGGTGGGCTCTGTGACATCAATATAATTAAATAAAAGACAGTAATGGTAAAATACTTCACTGGTGGTGGGACCTCTTGTGAGTCCACATTGGTAGTTACCACCGCCCTGCCTATTTCTGCCGTGAAGCAGTAATGCGTTTCGGTTTGAAGGGCAGGGCAGCCGTTGTAACTATACTGAGACCTTAGAGCTTATATCTCAAGGTGGGTGGCGCATTTACGTCTCTAGATATCTAAGGGCTCCAGTAACCACTTAACACCAGGTGGGCTGTGAGCTCGTCCACCTATCTATGCAATAAAAAAAAATTAAATTTGACTTAAGAATCACTAATTGTATTCTAATTTTAATATTATTATTTTCTATTCGCTATCAATACTTACCTACTAGGATTAGAAATATTTTGATATAGACATTCCCAATAAATGTCTTTGGTGTAATCTATCCTCAAAATTTCATTAGTCAACAGTTCTAGAAGTTCGATACATTTCATACAAGAAACACTACAGTCATGATTCAAATAAGTAACTATTGTAGGTATTAGCTTTGATAACCACACTGATAAACCTTCATTCACAAATTCTATTTTCTTCTCAGGTGGTAATACCTTGATGATTTTCAGGATTATCTGAAAAAACTGAAAGAAACCATATTTTAATTAGATTGCTACATAAACATTTTGTAAAAATCAATCACTGATGCATTTTTGGACAGCACAAACCATACAGATTCTGTAAATTTAACTGCAGCATGCAGTCAAATTGAACAAATATATCATCTGGCTACTAACTACTAAAAAGATGGTATAGTTCAAATTATGGACAGTGGACACAAGGAAGTAAAAAGCAAATTTATTCAAATGGTAATTTTATGGATCAAAAATGTATCAATAAATTAAAATTAAAGAACTTACCAGGATCCTAGATTCCAGTGGAAATTTGTGATATTTACTAACTTCAAAGAATTCCATAATTTTATTTGTATAACACATAGCGAGTTTAACAAGTGTCTCATCTGGAAACTGTATCATTGTTTCGGTGCATAAAGTTCTTATGTGTTCTATTTTGCTCAATAAAGCTGTAGCATTGATTACATCGAGTATCACAAGAGCAGTTGACACAAAATTCAGAGTTTGTGGTAATTTTCCAGCCTAAAATAATTATATTCAATCTTAAATGGATTTTTTTATTTCTACACTGGGTAGCTCACGGCTGACCTGGCATTAAATGGTCACTGGAGCCCATAGACATCAACCACAACAATACAACTGCCAATCTTGAGACATAACTTCAAAGTCTCTGTTTTTAAAGTATAATGTCTGCCCTACCCTTCAAACTGAGAGGCAGTACTACTTCATGGCAGAAAGAGGCAGGGTGGTGGTACCCACATGTCCAGGTTCACAAAACACCTTACCATCAATTTTAAAATAGTGTCAAATGACTTTAGCACATGCACAGTCAAGTAGAAATTCATATTTTTTTATATTTTTGTATTTTTCATAATAGATGTTTTTAATTAATCCCAGAATAAGCTGCCTGCACAAAGGTTCCTAATCTTTAAAGACAATAATCCACATCTAAATTTGTATTTACCTATAATTATTTGTTTTACCTTAATTTTTGCAATTAAGTTTTGTACTTAAAATTAAAGGAATTAAATTAATTTAACTAAGGGATGTAATACAGAATACATTAAGAATCCTACATTACCTTCACTCTTTCTAAGATTTTCAAGATAATGGTTAAGTTGAATGCAGTGTATTTCATGTTCTGTTTCATATCATGTTCACAAATGTTCAAAATTTTCTTCACTACACTAATATTTACATCCACTTCATCATCTAAGCATTTTACCAGAATCTCATAATTTTGGCGTCTGCTTTTGTCATTTTCGAGGGAGTTATCTTCCAAACGGCAGACAACTTCCTTCAGTAGCGCTGCATCGTATTCAGGCATTTCTGTGAAATAATGACATGAAAATGTAGCTTCTAAATGATGATCAACAAAATGCAGCATTATAGTTGTTATAATTTATTTTATTTTAAGTAAAATATATTTGAAACCTTTAAAACAGTTACTTTGTTAGTTCATTATGGAGATATTACCATAACTAACCCTACTATCACGGTCTTAATGTTAATAGGATAGGTAACAAAAACACACGCATATATATTGTATTGAAACACTTTGGTCAATGTTTGAAAATAAGATTTCTGTATCCAACAAACAAAAGGTGAGGAAACTAGCTTCAGCTTGTACATAAGAATGTGACACAAGTACATACTTTATGCAAGCTGACACAGAACAGACCGTTAAAGAGTTTCTGTTAATTAAAATTAATATAAATGTTTAACTATATTTTTATCCCTTACGTACTTGGATATTCCTTGAAGATATTTTACAATTACCTTAGGGCAATTTCAATACAATGTTAAAAAACAACAAAACGGCATTTTCTTACTTCACGTATTTTTAATTCACGTACTATTTCTGGCGCGAAGAATGACTTTGACATTTGACAGCAGTTGAGGAGTAGTTCTATTTTTTTAACTGGAAAGGCAAAGGTATCATACCATACAGACTAATCTTTTGTGTATTATTTTTTGAAAAATAATATGCAGTGAAATGAAATTGATTTGATTAATTTGAAACATTAATGAATTGACACCAAACTAAATGAAATGAGATAAGGTGATATGGCATGAAATATAAGCTCAGTAAAATGGTGGTTATTTATTGAGACTTTTTCAGTGGACTTTTTGGAGCATCCCGAGAAATACGTCCAATGGCTTTGTGTCATTTTCCCACATTTGTGCACTTTCATAGATATTAAACAGCTAATAAACCACCGTTAACTACACATTTAAACCTGGAGAAACACTAAATAGACAAAATAAAACAATTCACACAAGCTAGGGTAGCTAGACTTCCAAATAGCTGGTCTAGGTAGTATATCAGGAACAAAAATTTCAGTGTTCATTTTTTGCGGCGAAAATAACTCAAACTCATTTAATCACTGCACTATTTGCCGCGACTACCGCGCGACTCCCAGGCTCGCACCGTCCTGATTCATGCATTTGTATTGCTCGCCCGCCGCGTCGCAAATCGGCCGCGCGGTTCGCTCGGTACATTTCGCCGGTCGTTTCGCCGGTCACCGTTGCGCGTGGCTTGATAAGTACATTGCTATGCGTTTATTTTACAGCCTGGCCACGGGACATTCGCCGATACGAATTATCGCGCGTTGCGAACGGCGAAGCGTCTAGCGACTAAAATAAGCGCATAGAAATGTACCTAACAAGCCACGCGCACCGGCGACCGGCGAAGCGACCGGCGAAATGTACCGAGTGAATCGCGCGGGCGACTTACGATGCGGCGAGCGAGCAAAACAAATGCACGAATAAGGACGGCGCAAGCCACGGAGTCGGGCGGTAGTCGCGGCGGATAGTGCAGTGATTAAATGAGTTTAGTTGTTTTCGCCGCGAAAAATGAACGCCGAAATTTTTATATTTTATATTTTTTATTTATTTTTTATTTTATATTTTTAAAGTCGTCGTGGCCTAACGGAGAAGACGTCCAGTGCAATCGTGTTGAGCGATGCACCGGTGTTCGAATATCAGGCGGGTACCAATTTTTGTAATGAAATACGTACTGAACAAATGTTCACGATTGATTTCCACGGTGAAGGAATAACATCGTGTAATAAAAATTAAACCCTCAAAATTATAATTTGCGTAATTACTGGTGGTAGGACTTGTGAGTCCGCACGGGTGGGTACCATCACCCTGCCTATTTCTGCCGTGAAGTAGTAATGCGTTTCGGTTTGAAGGGTGGGGCAGCCATTGTAACTATACTTAAGACCTTAGAACTTATATCTCAAAGTGGGTGGCGCATTTACGTTGTGGATGTCTATGGGCTCCAGTAACCACTTAACACTAGGTGGGCTGTGAGCTCGTCCACCCATCTAAGCAATAAAAAAAATAGCTGAAATACTAGCTAGACCAGCTATTTGGAAGTCTAGCCACCCAAAGTATTTCTCGTACTTCTTGTGGAATTCTCCATCTATAGGTATACTCCGATTCTTATTAAAATCATGTACATCTTTTCCAAATAATAGGTCCAGAACCAAAAAACTATTAATTTGTAAGCAATATCGAGATAATTTCGATATAATAGACATTTCGCTGTCGGACTTCCTTACTAGTCGCGGCGGCGAACGTAAGTACCCGTGGCCTGCAAACGGTGCTGCGCGAATGGTCGCCTCATCCACCGCTTCGTCGTTCGCACCGCCGATCCCCGTGGCCAGGCCGTTAGTCGCTAGACGCTTCGCCGTTCGCACCGCGCGAATATTCGTATCGGCGAATGTCCCGTGGCCAGGCGGTAAATGCTAATATTTGGCGTCCAATAAGCACGAAAGTGATCGTTAAGCGATGAGTAATGCCGCTAGCTGTTTACACGATCGCGAAGCAAGCTCGAATTAAGCACACAAACCGTGTGATTTCTCGAAGAGGGGATCACGATTGCCAAGATCTTGTGATTTAATCTTTACCTTTTTTCTTTTATGCTACGTGAAAGATAAGATCCAATGGCTGCAAGCGTAGCCGTGGCGGCTAATTAGCGGATATTATTTTCTATTATATAAAGCATTCCAACTTTACAATTAAAACGACTACCCCACCCTTTAAACTAAAACGCATGACTGCTTTCGGGAGAAATAGACAGGGTGGTGGTACCTACCCGTGCGGACTCACAACAGGTGACACGCAAATTATGATTTTGCGGGTTTGATTTTTACCACACAATGTTATTCCTTCGCCGTGGAAGTCAATCGTGAAAATAAATGGAAAAATTGGTACTTGTCATCGGGATTTGAACACCGTTGCATGGGTAGATGCGAATGCACCGGACGTCTTATCCTATAGGCCACGACGACTCCTGCAAAATAAAACCTTTTGTTAGAAGACCCTATAATTAAGTTAGTAACTTAAACAAATAAAAGTATACTGCAATAGCAATGCAATGCCGATTAGAGAAACCGCTTCTAATTTTAAAAATGTACGGGCTTGGAAAATTCCGCAATTGAAGAAGCTTCAACAACTATACCGAATTATTTTTTGTTGCCCTTGCGTTCATCGAGAATACGACCCACCTGATTGATGGTGAATAGCTACCGTTGCCCATAGACTTCAGCGATGCGAGGGGCAGAGCTAAGCCGCAACAATATTTAAATTTACTTTTAAAATTGACCGTGAACGCTAATCCCAAAAACAAAACGATTCGCTGTGTGTAGGTTCCCATAAGCACAAAACTCATCAACAAAGTCCACGATGAGACGCTATTACTTAAGATATAAATTTAACATATATATGTATTGAAGCTATTGACTAAAACACAAGGCATTTAATTTTAATTGAAAACTGCATTTAGCGTGTTGTAGCGTGCGAAACTCGAATCGCAAACATTTCTAATGCTCACTACAGCTTCTTGAGTGGGCACTGCGCCGACACAACACACATTACATGATCGTTATTCGAAGGCGAGACTCGTTCCGTGCGCTCGCGCATATTTGTGTCTCTTTAATTATTATTTTACTACCGACTGTTGCATCGTTCGTATCGCCGAATGTCTACGCGCTTCATGTCGAGCATAACAATCAGTGTATCCAAGCAAAGCATATAAATTACATCTAACTCCATATAGGGATGGAGAGTTCGTGTGGTGGTGGTTCTGTGTCCAAATGACTCGAAGGCTGGTTGGTACTGCTTCAGTGCGAAATAAAGAAGCGCAGTGATAACGTTTTGTAAGTATTCGTGGTGCAATGCCGGGAAATTCTGGAAGCCCTTTCTGGGCAACGGTAGATTTCGACAGTGAAGGTAGTGATGTACCTTCGCCGCCTCCAATGAACAGACTATATTTGGATCCTTGGGATAATGAGGCCTACGGCGTTATGCCGGTAGAGAGAACTGAATCAAGTCAAGGAGACAATTTTAATTCATTCGCTGGCGAGCCTGTCAGTGCTAGTTTTTATTATGTACCGACTAAAAACTATGACTCTGGTGAGGAGCCACCTC
Source organism: Bombyx mori (assembly GCF_030269925.1). Classification (NCBI taxonomy): domain Eukaryota; kingdom Metazoa; phylum Arthropoda; class Insecta; order Lepidoptera; family Bombycidae; genus Bombyx; species Bombyx mori. The sequence continues at coordinate 5,959,957 of NC_085116.1, read as the reverse complement.
TGCCTCCTCCGAGAAGAAACAGAGTTAATGAAGAAGTCACACAAGAACATATCTATGGTCGAAGGAAATCTTCACGGATTGCTGTCACTGAATGTCCCGAAGCACTCGTTTATAGCGAAAAGCCATTAAGTAAGTTATAATTTAAAAATTCACCGGAAAAGCATTTCTGTTCGTTTGTCTATACATATAACTGAATGTTTTCTTTTATTACTTTTTTATTTTTTTTATTGCTTACATGGGTGGACGAGCTCTCAGCCCACCTGGTGTTAAGTGGTCACTGGAGTTCATAGACATCTACACCTTGAGATATAAGTTCTAAGGTCTCAGTATAGTTACAACGGCTACCTCACCCTTCAAACCGAAACGCATTGCTGCTTCACGGTAAAAATAAGCAGGATGGTGGTACCTACCACCGGTTATTACGTCCTCTATGCTACTCTAATTACGTAAATTACCTATACTTTGTCATATTTTTTGAAAACCCTTCGTTGATTTAAATAATTAAGCCTTACAGGGCTAAACCTATTAATATATGTATTACTATGCTTTTTAATTCCTGAAAAAATGTGTTGAAATTGCAATCTTAAAAATTAAATGTATTTATTATCTATGGTCGATACTGTGCGGTCGTTGCATTAAAAATAATCAAATATAAGAAAAAATAATAATAAAACAAAGTATGTAATAGAAACTTGTAAACATATTTCTAAGCTGCCTATAACTTATTTTATAAAGCTGAACCTCTTTTCTTGACAATTTTATTACTTTTAATTAAATATATCTAAACCTAAAACAGCTTGTATTGCATGGACGGGTGAATGCGCTCACGGCCCATTCTGGTGTTTAAGTGTTTACAAGTGTTTTGTAGGCAGCGGCTTGGCTCTGCCCCTGGTATTGCTGAAGTCCATGGGCGACGGTAACCACTCACCATACAAGGGAAAAAAAAGATAACAAATAGGACGGGTTTATCGCGAATCGTGTATTTCGTCTGAAGTGTGCGATACCCAGAATTATAATTCAACAGACCGAATAATGTGTTGTGAGTCAGGGAGGGATGCCAGTTCTGGTATCTATACACTGGAAACAGCCTGTGAGTCGTAAATTCAACTGTATATATATTTGAATGAAATATTTTCTACTGCTACTAAGCACTGAATTCAATACGAAGGCTTATCACTATGAAAACCCAAATTATTACTAATATAGAATTTTTTGCGAACCTTAGACATATTCAAACATCGGTAACGGGCTACAAATTGTAAAGTATTTGTAACGTCGGAAATTATTGAATGCCAATAAAAACGCGAGTTTAAACCGTAAACGTTTTCGTTATGTATACGTTTTTAGTTTCATTTATAATCATTTTATTTAAACAGCTTCTAATATTACAGGAGATCGCCGCAGGTCCATGCATATCGAAGAACCGATCTATGTACCACATCCGATGATCTACGAGCCTCTATATGGACCGGCTATGCCTCCACCGGGGTATATGCCGCCGCCACCTATGCCCCGCATGTCTGTCGCTCATCACCCTGACTACGTCATTGCTAATATACCTCATCCGCAGTCTCGAAGGCATTCAAGGTGATTTATTTAATTTACAACAACTGAAACATATTCCTAACCGTGATTGCAATAATAATTATAATCGAAATAATTTCAAGTCTGTCAATGTAAAATGAATCACTTGCTACTTCCGTTGGTGACAACTTCTATGGGATATATTAAGAATTTGGATAAGTGCGATTATTAGAACAAAGATAAAATACTTTATAAATGACGAAAATACATCGTTTTATCCGTTGTTTTATCGTCTCTGACAACGAAAAGAAATTTTACAATATCGTAAGATGTTTGACAAGCAAACTAGTTATATGCAAGATATTGTTTATCAACATTGAAACAACGAAGCAGTTTTTATCTATTTTTATTATTTATTTTTTGGCGTTGACGTGCGTATGAATTCACAGCCCATTTGGCGGGTAAAATAAATTAAAATATTTATTGAAATTCATTAAAATCACAACGAGAACCGTCACCCTGATTAAGAGGTGACGTCCGCAATACATAGAACTAATGATTAACTATTGTTTTAACCACGAATGCTGAATCGTAGAATTTAGGCATTATCATACCTAGTGTGTGCTATGACAGAAGCGAATAAATTTTAATACACAAAAAACTTGGATAACGCTAACGATTTAAGTTTTAAATTGCATGCTAAAAACAACCGCCCACTCCAATCATCCACCTAACGTAAAGACTCGCTCTGTTGAAGCTCTTCTTTTTGTAGTTGTCACTATAAGAATATGGTCTCAGACCGCCTTTGACATGTTGTGTATTTGTTGGTAATATTGTACCTAACAGAGATTCGTTTCGCGGCATATTCGCAGATCTACGAGAATACCTACTCACAATTACTTAAAGTAAACGCACCTTGTACTTTTTCTTCGTAATCTTTTTTCCTGTACTAGATTGCAAAAAAAAGATCGTTCAAAGGTAAAGAGGCCGCCAATTGCAATTCTTACTGGAATTGTTATTTTAAATATAAACTTCGTCAAGTTCTCGTGTTTCAATACAGTTATTTGGTTACTTATCTGCTTCTCCTAATAACGCACGCTTCGAACTGTATGTGACTGAGTAATAAAATTAAGCACTGAAATTATTAGGAAATTGATTAAAAATATTCCAGTGCACGGACATTTATAAAATTTCTCAAATGGTTCAACGGCCATTATCAGAACTATGCTTACTCAATGTATCGGGATTGCGTTAGACAACGCATGAAACGGCAGTTTTACTGAGATAACGACGTATGAAATATTGTAAAGAGCGGCTTTACGCGCACTGATCACGACATTCGAGGTTTCGTAGGAAAACAGCGTTTTCACGCTAATGAGACCGAGTTACAATTCAACAGATTAGTAGGTACGAGAAACATCTCCATGATAATAATAATTTCTATAATTTTACAGTGCTATGGTACGCGAACGGTGTAATTATTATAGGTAATGCACTTTCCTAATAGAAATCATGGATAAAAACACGGAGCCACAGTTAAACTCCAATGAGATCGCGTTTTGCTCATGTAAAATTTAAATTAGAGCATGAGTCAGGTGTTTTTTTTTCTAGTTTATGTGTGCTTGAAAGGCTATGTGGAGAGTCCACAAAGCAAACCTTGTATTTGTTTTTATCTTAACTAATCGTTGCTAGCCTCGAGAGGCTATTCCAGCTTTTCTGGACTGGTACGCAAGTTCACGGGGCTCAGCCTGATAGACTTTGCCAACATCTGCTCTAGAAAGAGCATTGTTTCGCCTAGATGGGTAGACGAGCTCACGGTCCATCTAGTTAAATGGTTCCCGGAGCCCACAGACATCTACAAACGTAAATGTAGCCACCCATCTTGAAAAATGAGTACTAAGGTCCTAGTTTTTACAGTACAACGGCTACCCCACCCTTTAAAACGAAACGCAATACTGCTTCACGGCAGAAATAAGCAGGGTTCTCCGCCCTTCCCGTGTGGACTCTCAAGACGGCCTACCACCACCAGTAAATACGCAAATTATAATTTTGCGAGTTTGATTTTTATTACACAATGTTATTATTCCTTTATCGTGGAAATCGATCGTGAACATTTGTTAGGTAGTTATGCATATTTTATTAGAAAAATTGGTCGTCCCTGCGGGATTCGAACATCTCTTGATACGAATCCCGGTCGCCCGGTGCATCTCTTGATACGAATGCACCGGGCGTCTTATCCTTTAAGCCACGACGACTTCAATATGGAAGTATATATCGGGAAATTGGCTACCGAGGCTCTTCCCGACATTTTCCTTCAAAAAATGTGGCTGTATGCAACCGACGACGAATTGGATCTGAAATTAAAGTCACACAATAATATAATGTCCAAGTAAAGATGTGTGGCATGTGAAGTGTTTTTCTAGATTCGACAAGGCTGAATTGTTCGAAAACTATTTATTGATCGAAGTTCTAACCGAAAAAATACAACCGTTCGTTCATAAATGCGTACAGAGGTGTTGCAAAAAGCGATTTAACTTTTACATATAGCCAGTTACTTACTACAATTTAGGCTTGTGGAGAGTAATAAGCGGTAGGCAGCGGCTTGGCTCTGCCCCTGGCATTGCTGAAGTCCATGGGCGACGGTAACCACTCACCATCAGGTGGGCCGTATGCCCGTCTGCCTACAAAGGCAATAAAAAAAAAAAAAAAAAAAAAAAAAAAAATTAAGAAATTAATGATACAATAAATACTAAAAGAGTATACGTCACAGCATTCGTTATTATCTATGATTCAAACAAAAACGTGCGACGTCTGAGCCCAGAGTATTTACAACGAAAATTCTTGACGAGCACAGTATAATAATAATTGTTGTTTTACTATAACGCGTTTACAATACCGTGAGAATGTTCACCAGTTCTTGTTTTTTTCTTCTTTTTTTTTTTGCTCCCGACAATAAGTTATGAAAGTTGCACTGCACTTGTGAGAATGTTCGGTTCGCATTTATTAGAGAAACCTGGAAACAACCTTGCAATGACCTCTCTGGATTTTATCTTTAACATCAATTTATTTTTTTTAGATGCAATAGTGGCCTAAGCTTACCATAGTTAGTATGGAGATAATGAAGTTTGAATTTACTTTTACGTTGCTTTATAGGCAAAAACAATACGCGCAAAAACAATGATTATAAAGCCATAATAAAATGTAATACATATATGGGTGAAATTAGGGATTAGTATAGGGCTTTGTATCAAAATTTATTATGTTTTAAATAAATTGCAATATATAAGTACGGATATGAATAATTGTGGGTTAAGCCACTTTTGCGCTCACGGCCTTATATTATCTACTTACCTAATGACTAATGCAGAAGTGCATCCTGCGACTATTTAATTTTTGTTGCGACACTTTAAAGGGTGAAGAACAAAATATTAAATTCATTAAAATATCTATGACTAATATGGTAGAGCAATTGTACCTAAATAACTTTTTTTTGTGAAAATGTCTTTATCGTTCACGAATGACTACCACAATAAGCGAATAGCATCGTATAAGTAATAAAAATCAATTTGAAAAAAAATAAATATTAATAGATAGTTTTAATGAATGAATCAATAATATAACTAATGCATAAAATTCACCACCTATTTAGTACAAAAATATACTATGGAAACACTTATGACTAACGATCATAAAAAAATATTTAAATTTATTGTGAATCACCTCGTGCAATTCTACGTAATGGCGGTAATAAGATTTCGTGATCTGACCGTCAATATACGAAGAAATTAACAAAAGAATGCACCGGAAACAAATGTATAACTACAGACATAAGTGTAATTACGTTTGTAACACACACCACTTTCTATACACACTATGTTACGTGAACGAAGATTGGTAGGCATAATTCGTTAGTAAATGCAAGTCATTGAAAAACAATATAGACTCTTCCTGTCCAAACTTGTATACCTTACGTACCTTTAATAAATCAATTAATTGATCTATAGCTTATTGTAAAATGAAGGGAACATAGCCTTCTCGTATTTCAAAAAAGGTAGTAGTAGAAGTAACATAAATATCCTAAAAGTTACCAAAAATATAGTTCTAATATTTGCAACCTATATATTACATTACTAGTTGTCACTCGCGGCTTCGCTCGCGTATTCAAGAAGAAGCGTCAGTATAGTTTTCTGTGTTAAACAGATGTTTGTAGAGAAGGTATGCTACTTTAATAAAGATCATGTCTGCAAGCAGCATATGCTTCATTTTGGCGTGAAAGAAGGACAAACAAACAAACATACTACCAAATTAACAAACAAACACGGTTTCAGATTTATAATATTTATAATCTAGAATATAAAGTACAGATTACTAGGTTACCTTCAACGGCTTAGTCTGCGTGGGCTACATCTTAAATCGCGTGCAGATCTTTACTCAGCAGTGAGATAATATTCTGTAACCTGTATTATTTTCCAGGTGTCAAACTATTTCCTACAAAAATTTCGTCAAAATAAATTCAGTACCTACTTGAAGAGTGAAAATTTTGTAGACAAACACATTTCTTTAAATATTTGCTAACTTTTAAGATCGGCCAGTAAAGGCAAATACCAATCTTTAAATGACAATACGATTTTACACCGTCCGATTTTATTGAAACAAATACCTATTATTCTTAGCTAGTTTCTGTTCATTAATCTTTTTATACCTGTGAAAAAACACATTTAAAGATTTGTTAATTTGTAACAAACAGAAAATCATTGATTTATTAACTTTATGAATTTTAGTTCGTCCTTTTTATTTTGTTATTTTTATGGGCGATGTTTGATTCGTAGTTGATAAATCAATTTAAATAATATGCATGCATCTATTGCTTGTTCTGTGATGGGTATAGGCAAGCTGCATCACGATTGAGATTCGTGAATGCAATTCGAGTACCAGTCCTAACAAATTAAACAGATGCAAAACCCATTTATGTAATGATAATATGGAAGTTTAACACCGTGTTATAAAACTTATTCACGAATTTCTACAAAAATGTAACGTTTACTTTTACAAAATATTCTGAGCATTCACATTATTACCAAATTAACATTTTTTCTTCGGTCTAGTTATTCTGATACACTATCGCCTAATGAGTTCATAACACAACATAATGTTTTACGACATAATTGGAATTACATGCTTAAGTTTTTCAACGACCTTACTCGGTTAATTTGGATATGCATTACCGCGCTAATCAACTACTTTGTTCTCTTATCTTCTGTAATGAACGATGTCGATGAGCGACGCTGAAGATGTGACGATATCACGGGCTACAGTAGACTAATTTATTCAGATATTATGAATGAGAGCTAAAAATGTATTGATAATATAAGTGAATAGCACTACGCATTGAATATTACTGATTTTTAAACTTTAGTAGATAACTCATTCCGTAATTTGAAATAATTTTTTCAGTATTGTAACATCTAATAATCGTCGTCAATGTGTTGCTAACCGCACTTGAATCTAACTACTAAATTACTCGTGTAATATGTCTGAAGTTTTTTTTTTTATTGCTTTGATGGGCGGACGAGCTCACAGCCCATCTAGTGTTAAGTGGTTACTGGAGCCCATAGACATCCACTAAGTAAATGCGCCACCCACCTTGAGACATAAGTTTTAAGGTCTCAATTATAGTTACAACGGCTGCCCCACCTTTCAAACTGAAACGTATTACTGCTTCACGGCAGTAATAGGCAGGGTGGTGATACCTACCCGCGCGGACTCACAAGAGGTCCTATCACCAGTAAAATACCACCAGTATTTGAAACTCTAACACTTTTACAAAAATATAAAATATTTTCTTTCGTTTTAGGATGATGGAGGCTTATGAGCAGTTTGCCTACGAAAGTCTTTCTCCAGAATACGAAGACTGGGCACGGCCTTACCCAAAAACAGTTCCTGATAATTTCCACTTGTCCAGATATGGTCATTTGCGAATTGATTATTCCTGCAGCTGGAATTCACTCGATCGACTGATTCGTAACCAATAGAATGTTATAAAAGATTATGTTTACACACATGACACTTCGTATAGTGAAGAAAGGTGATTTATAAAATATGACTTAAATGGCTCTTTCTTGTTTTCAATATACACATTAAATGTAGCCAAAATATTTTATAAGTGATGTTATAAATTAGGAATTGGTTGTATACTTTTAAATAGCCAAAGATTTCGAATAAAATTTAAATTGATATTCAAATGCTTTAATTTTTATTTTAACGTATTCGCGGGTAATACCTACTTCGCGTTTTAAAGGTAAAACGGTATTCATCGTAATATTAAGTGCTATAAGAGAAATCAAGTTAACTTAAGCACATTGAAACAATGATAGGTATTTATGGTAAGTATATGAGGAGATTGATTTTTATTGTGTTGTTATATAAAATTGTGGTTAGCTTTCAATTTCACATGAAAATTATTATACATTGACGCTTTATTTCTCTTCATTATTCTGTTACTTTCGCTGAGGTGCAAAATTCATAGTTATATAATGTAGAAATATATTAGTGAATTGACAACGTATGGTAATTAACGACTTCGTAATCAGTATTGTCGTAAATTGTAATCGGTAGGCTTGGCTCTGCCCCTGGCATTGCTGAAGTCCACGCGCGACGGTAACCACTCACCATCAAGTAGGCCGTATGCTCGCCTGCCTACAAGGGCAATAAAAAAAGTAAATTAAAAATTAAATAAACTTATTAGATTTTGGTTAGTAAAGTTGTCGGAATTATTTGTCCATAAATAGTTTTTCGCAAGGATTTGAACCGGTTTTTTCACAAAAAAATATCAAAAATTTAGATTAGTACTGAAATTGATTGGTCTCTTTCCCTTTTCTACCTTCCTAACTTTGCTCATTAGTTGTGCCTCTAGTCGTTGCTGATTTCCATGAGCAGCCGTATGCAGTATGCCGGATGTTCGCTGCTTACCACAGTAAAAAAAATACGTTCAGTGGTTTTAAGCTTCTCAAACGCTATCGGTGCCCGCAGCAAATATATGAGACAAGGTGTACTGACACCTCGAACACGAAATATCCTTCATTTGGTATCCGAGATATCATATTCACTTTTACCGAAAATCGAAGAAAAAATCGCGTAATAGAAAAATTGGAATTACCAATTAAGAGTTCATGGTCTTCCCGATTAACGGTTGCTGGAGTTCATGAACATCAGAAAGTAAATGTAGTCACTATTATTGTATAGTATGGCACTGTACCATCAGCCATCCCCTCATAACGTAAAGATATAATTTTACGGGTTTTGGTAGGTTTTCCGTCATCGTGGTAGTCCTTTGGGAAAGTGAGATATAGTTCGTACGGTAATTCATTAGAAAAATTGGTACCGTACCGTACGTTATATACGGTACCTACTGGGGGATTTAATCGCAGACAAGTACCAATTTTTATTATAATTTTAGGCCAAGACGACCTAATGTATACAGACAGTCACAATCGCTTGTGATGTAACTCACTTGAATGCACCACATTTATATTCCTTGTGTACTCATGTAAGATATTATCAGCGTAATTAAAAGGTCTATTTATCATTCAAATTTTCGTTATTTGAAAGAATACAAACTCCATCACGTAATAGAATTGTCTACGTAATCCATTCAAATACTCGGAGATATAATTATTTTTGTATAAAAATTGTCTATGAAGCTCGCTATTGATAAAACCAAGCCATCAGTATCGGTTAGGTATAATAATATATCAAACAGACATGGGATTCGCTTACTTTTCATGTTTTGTTATCGAATCTCCCGTACGTCGTAATCACTTAATTAGGTAGGGAGACCGGGGCAACATGAAGTTCGGGGCAGGACGGGAAATAAGCTTGTGTCCATGAATGGTAATCGTGTTCGGACCGGTAACGGCGCCATTTGCACGAAATTCAGACTGCGCAAGTGCGTCCGAGCAGAGCGAACGTGTTGGATCTCGTTTTTGTGTTGTATAGGAAAAAAACTGATTTTTCAAGTGTTTTTATCCGGTTTTTGGTTAAGAAACTGATGTGCAGACATGTAAGTACTTGAATTAATATAATGTTTTAATCCTCAGCGTGTTGTAGTACTATAACACTTTAAATTCAGATTAGATTTTTGCGCCGGTAAGATTTAAGATTAGAATTGATTCAACTTATTTCAATACATGTGGGTCGGGGCACAATGATCGGGGCATAACGGGATACTATCCCGTTTTGCCCCTTCCGTGTGGTTTAAATAATACCTTCTGTGTACCTACTTACCTATCGATAGTATTGCAACCTCGTTTTGTAAGCGTCCATAGGCTACGGTAACCGCTTTCCATCAGGCGAACTGTAAGCTTCTTTGCCAAGTACATATTGTTGTAACTTCTACATTAGCAAGATATATCGTTGCTTTTCTCATAAAGTTTTTTTCTCAGATACAATGGTTCGGAACTATAAACGAAAAACAGATCGTGGCAAATGGGACTCTGAAGTTCTGGGTCTTATGCGTTCTTAATAACAGGTTGGGGCTTCCTCGAGCCTCAGCTACATATGATGTTCCGCCGTCGTGTAAGAAAAGCTCGTGATACTGTGGATGACGACACTGATTCCGGTAACGACTAAGTATGGGAAAAAGTATTTGTGACGATTCAAAACTGTTTTTACAGCAAACAAGAAGATGAGTTCGCGCAATGTGTGTTATGGAAGCACGGTTAACAGGAAAATAACTTCGTGTAATAAATAGCTTATCAGATGGCTCAGCGAAATCATATAGATAGCCCACTTAATGAAGAAACCGGCATGGCAGGAGAAGATTGGCGTAAAAAACGAATACATAAAGTTGGAAATAAGAAGATAAAAAGAACTGAAAACAAGCGTCAAGCTAAAAGACTCGCCAAAGAAATCGAATCGGAAGATAGTTTATCTTAAGAGGAGGACGGTGACTGGGCCTGCATCTATTGTGGTTACTTATACTAAGAGTCAACCGAGGGTTGGGCTGGCTATCTGCAGTATTTGCCATGGTTGGGCACACGATTCCTGTACCGGAGTAGATGAAGAAGACGAAAAGGCATACATTTGTGAACGCTGTCTACCCGATTAAAATACGTACTCCTTTTGCCCCGTAGTATTTCCCATCTTACCCCATCCATGGGGCAAGACGGGAAATTCGCCTCATTATCGTTAATCATTATTTGTCAAAAAACTTCTATGATTTTCCTTGATAAAATTATTAATTTTAAGAGACAAATGTATAAGTGTTACTTATTTTCTTAAAGAATTTAATTAAAGAGTATAATTGTCTTTGTACAGCGAGTTTTGTCTTAGCTATCTCATCTTGCCCCGGTCTCCCCTACTGCGCTAATATTATAAAATCACAAAGAAATATCGCTTTTTATTCAGATATTTTTGTACACCGAACATGCTAGTTTTCTTGAATAAAACTTTAATGTAATAAAAATTGAGATCTTACATCCCCTTGTCTGGTATCTAAATAATGAAAACAAACGAAAGAAAAACGTTTATTTCACAGAATAATGTTACAAAATACCAAACTACATATCTTGAAAATCCTTTTCACTGTACAGCTTTCTCTTCTTCGTAATATTAAAAGAACCTTTCTTCTCTTTTGCTTTGTTATTATTCTGTCCGTAATACATTACTTGTAATGTATTCGTTCTTGAAGCCTTATTCTGGCTCAATGTCATATTAGACCTTGCATTTTCCAACACTGGATCTAATTCTACCGAATTAGTGTCCGTGTAACGATCTCTATCAACGGAATAAGGACGCTCGACTTGAGTTTCATATTGCGATGGATAAGTACTTTGCGCTAGATATTTTTTAAATTGACTCTGCTTGAGTTTCTCCTCTAGATCTTCGAGGCGCTGCAATTTTATTTTTAATAGTCGTTATGTAATTATGCCGCTTATAATTAGATGGAATTGGGCACGTACGTTTTCGTCAGCACAATTACGATTTTTTTAAATATGATATAATGAAACAATTATGAATTAAGTTTCGTGTCGTAGTTTATATCATAACACAAACTGTGCTAAACAATACCACCTCCATGTTCATATTTTGGAACGATTCCACTACCAGATCTTACGTTCTTATTGTACTGTTTTTAAAACAGCACGCAATGAAGCAAACTTATAAAGCTCATACGCGAAGTCAATTATAGTGTGACTAAGAGGACCGTTCTCCCTATGTGTAGGTATCTTCTTAGATTGCAGGTACACTCATAAGCATTCTTTAAACGATTCACTTATACCTTTTTTAGCAAAGGAATATTTTTCTATAAACACATCGCGGTAAGCATGACATGAAAAAGAATCTGCAAAACACTAAATCAATGAGATGAGATCGACTTTTTTGGGAATTAAGGCGAGGAGAGCTAGACTTGCTCATAGTATTAAGTAGAGCCCATGAATAATGGAAGCAGTCTACCTTTAGGAACAAGGTTGAACTCTCAATTGCTTAGGACCATCATTTTTTCCTCTCGATCTAATCATTGGTAGTCTAGGGGGTTATTCCGACTGTGCGCGGAGTAGTAGGACTCCACGTCGAAAAGTATAACAAAACGGTTGAAGGTTGATTTTTTCGTATGGTCATGTTTATCGCGAAGCAGTTATCCTGATTCCTTAACCTTAACAATACCGAGGCCGTAAGCTAGTCTATTCATCTACAGGACCTATTTTTACTGATCCAACACATCTAGCGTTAACAAACGCTCAAAAACCCGTCGCCGAATCCGTCGCTTGCGACGAAGGGCCCAACGAGTAAATTAACCCATAGACACAGCCTACCTACTGAGTTTCTCGCCGGATCTTCTCAGTGGGTCGCGTTTCCGATCCGGTGGTAGATTCTGCGAAGCACTGCTCTTGCTAGGGCCAGTGTTAGCAACACTTCCGGTTTGAGCCCCGAGAGCTCACCTACACCCTAGGGTACCTAAAGTTGAAATAGCCTCTCAAGGCTCTCAGCATAGGTAGGGAAAAAAAGAATCGCTCAAAGAGTTATGAATACTCAATTGTTGACACTAGTCTATCATTAGTAGCATATCAATATAACAGGGCCACATATTAACAAACCCTTCGATAAGCGTCAATGTTGGCATCAGTACGAGCGGCTTGGTGAGCTAATTGCTCCTGCAACTGCGCTATCTGGGCAGCACCACGTTGTATCTTCTCTTCGTATTCTAGCACTACTACGTTTACCTAGAACATTATCAGCGAAAGGAACTGTGAAAGGCATATTTCCTAAAAATATTGAAAATAAAAATAAACATATTAATAAAAATATTAAAAATATTGAAAAATTAAAGTATCCATCTGTAGTTGTATCCTCATTCTATTTACTTTTTTTTTTTGCTTAGATGGGTGGACGAGCTCACAGCCCACCTGGTGTTAAGTGGTTACTGGAGCCCATAGACATCCACAACGTAAATGCGCCACCCACCTTGAGATATAAGTTCTAAGGTCTCAAGTATAGTTACAACAGCTGCCCCACCCTTCAAACCGAAACGCATTACTGCTTCACGGCAGAAATAGGCAGGGTGGTGGTACCCACCCGCGCGGACTCACAAGAGGTCCTAACACCAGTAAAAGTAAAAGTAAGTAGTTTCTCTTACTGCACAGATATAACGTAAGCTTTACTAGTAATACTAATAACCTTAGGAACACCTAAGGAGATTAGATTACGGGCCTTTAGATTAGACCTCTCTTTTTTTTTAGGGTCAACAAATTCCTTTCAAATTAAAAAAAAAACGTGTGGCACTCGGGAACTGCCGCGGTAAAGCTATTGCATAGCATTTTTATCAACATATGCAATTATAATTAGACAATGATAATTTAATATTAAAACAATATTATAACAAGACCACGCTATATTAAACATTAATAAAAGTAAAACATTTACTGTCCCCTTCACACTCATAAGCTAGACCGCGCGAGAGAGAGATGGGCAGACTTTTCATGATGCGCATGCAGTGTGACGTCACGCGCTTATTCACAAACACTACTCAAGCGCCACGTGTGAATGTGTTGAACGCGAGCAATGGCGGATCCAGGGGGGGGGTCATGGGGGTCATGACCACCCCCTGAGCTGGTTCCAGGACTTAGGTGGACCACTAATTGAATATAATGATTTTATTTATATATTTTGTCACCATACAGATTTTATGTAACTACATACCTTCAATATTTATTTAATTTAATATAACATAATAACTTTGTATAATGGCAAACGCTTGGGAACGAACGCATCTAAATTTGACTATGTGACCCCCTCCTGGCGCCAAAGCTGGATCCGCCCTTGAACGCGAGCTACATGGAGTGAGGGATGTTAGGTTTTATTTGTTACGGAATTTCACGATTCGTTCGCCGCGCTCAAGGCCCGCGATAAAAAGCTATGCAATAGCTTAAAACAATAACACCGTACAATAAATAACATAACCAGTAAAATTTTTAATTATGCACGTAGCGATTACATTATGGTATATCTGTGGGCACAAATAACTAATTAACACTAATGGGCCGTGAGTTCATAAAGTTAAAAGTTGCCTAAGCTGAAGTCAGTGTGGCCGAAAAGACGGCTGGTGCATTCGTATAGAGATGCAAACGTGCCGATGTTGGAGTCCAAAGACAAATACATACCAATTTTTCTAATGAAATACGTACGTGACAAATGTTCACGATTGACTTCCACGGTGAAGGAATAACATCGTGTAATAAAAATCAAACCCGCAAAATTATAATTTGCGTAATTACTGGTGGTAGGACCTCTTGTGAGTCCGCGCGGATAGGTACCACCGCCCTGCTTATTTCTGCCGTGAAGCAGTAATGCGTTTCGGTTTGAAGGGTGGGGTAGCCGTTGTAACTATACTGAGACTTTAGAACTTGTATCTCAAGGTGGGTGGCGCGTCTACGTTGTAGATGTCTATGGGCTCCAGTAACCACTTAACATCAGGTGGGCTGTGAGCTCGTCCACCCATCTACGCAATAAAAAAAAAAAAAAAAAAGAATTCCACGGTGAACGAATAACATCGTGTAATAAAAATCAAATCTGAATTTTTCATTATTATCCTATACACTGTTGTAGAAAGCTATGTAAGCCCACGCGTGTGGGTACCACTACCCTACCTATTTCTGCCGTAAACCGGTAATGCGTTTCGGCTTAAAGGGTAGGGTAGCTGTTATACTGTAAAATTTGAGACAATTGCCTCAAGATGGGCGGCGGCATTGACGTGGCTGATGTCTATGGGCTCCCGTGGTCACTTAGGTTGGCAATTAGTTCGTGCACCGATCTCAGCAATAAAAACAAAACCTACCTTCTCTCTATGTTCAGCTTCCAAGTCCTTAATTTTAGAACGAAGCTCTTCAATGACGCAAGTGTACTGTGCCACTTTCGCGTCCGATTCATGCTGGATTTCATGTACTATACAAGTTAGAACAGACGAAATGCATTGTTAGAAACTGCATAGCTACATAGTTGATAGCAGAAACTCCAGTGGTTTTTTTTAAGATACGGACATATATATTTTATTTTTTACATATTCTAGTAACCTCGAGGGGTATATTAGATTCTCCGGGTGAGGGTATATTTAGTTACGTGATGGCTGGTTTGGCAAACGATAAGGACAAATACACTAGAACAGGGATTGTTCGTATCGTCAATTAGAATCGAGTAGGGTCAGCAAATTAAAAAAAAACGCACTAGACCTGTTTTTGGAGACAAACAACCTTTTTTATGATTGAAGGATTACTGGTGGACCGGAGGCCTTTCCAGTTTCACCAGGACAAGTGGGCGAGCAAAAGCTCAGCCGGGAGGGATGGGATTTGCTAACAGCTGCCCGAGCGCCTCCGAAGGAGACCTAACAACTGAAGAACAGCTGCTTCGCGAATGAATAAAAAATAACCTGCTTTTGCAGCGTCAAGATTAGGGCTGTTACCGGCATGAATAACGAAGATCATCCCAATCGCTGTCGTCGACGCGGCAGGCAACTAAACCTTTGAAGTCAGGCGTCAACTACTTTTATTAATACTGAGAGAGTCTCGTTAAATTAAAATAGAACGGTTGTCTTTGATGACAACACAGGCAGGTATTTGATGGTAATTCTCTCAAATTACTCCGCGAGCAGCCCCATCTTTCGTGAATCTCATTCCAAATTCTACCAGCCACCTACAGATCAGGGTCTCAGGGATGGAAAAACATTGGCAAGAGATTAATAATAGACGACAAATGACAAGTATGGCATTCCATTAATTAACAAAAGCATTTTTTTTTTGTTTTGGTGGGTAGACGAGCTCTCGGCCTACCTGATGTTAAGTGGCTACCGGTATAACGTAAATGCCGCTACCCACCTTAAGATATTAGTTATATCGTCTCCGTATAGTTAAAACGGCTGCCCCACCCTTCAAACCGAAACGCATTACTGCTTGACGGCAGAAATAAGCAGACTGGTGGTATATACGCGTACGGAATAACAGTAGGTCTTAGCACCATTCGAAAAGTCCTTTTTCTATTCACACTGGGGACATTCATTATAGATGCTTCCCCTAAGTAGGACTGTGCATAGGGTAATTGAGGTGGAAAATGTTTCATGAAAATTCGTTTGAATAAGAGATTTTATAGTTTACATTTATTGTTTTCGGTAACACACTACTTGTTTATTTAGATTTTTAATCATGAACGTAAATTTGGACAACGCAGCCCTTGTGCGGTCCGTTGTCTTTTTATTGTCCATAAAGAAGTAAGCGTCCAATAGACTGAGGTAACGAAGTTTTAATTAAAGTATTTCGCTAGCTGTTACTAACACAAAATACTAAATATAACTAAGAAGTTCATTTTATTATAAAGTAAAATACTGACTTTTATTTTCGTTCAGCGCACGCATTTCCTCCATTTCCTTTTCATAATTGTTACGTAGCTCTTCCAAACTAATTTCATTCTTCATTAATAAATTTTCTTTATCCTAAAGTTTCGCGAATTGATAGTTTAGATTTGGTTGATTACAAAATTATCCTATCACTAACTATTTGTATTTACGAATAAACTTAATGATTTATACGTAATTATATCTTCGGATTAAATAAGTAATAATAAAAATAGATTATTGTTGTGAAGGGTAAAAGTAAGAGTGGCGCCAATGTAGCAACTTCTTCAAACATAAACGTAACATTGATTCATAATAGAAACAGGCGGTTGCTGATGCCGACTGATGTGGAAAATTGTCTTCATTGATATTATGCTTTAATATTATGCCATTCATGGAAAGGTATAGAACTTTATTAGACTAAATTGCCTACGAATGTAAATTAAAATGTACTCAAATTTTAAAATATACATACCTTCTCAAAACTATTAATAGTTTTTTCTTTCAAAAGTATTTCGTCTTTTAATTTTTTTACATCTCTTTTTAAATACACCAATTGAGATACAGTTTCTTGTAAATTTCCTATCATTTCACGCGATGTCAATAAGCGGTAGCGATGTGATTTTTCTAATTCACGAGTTTCTTTCAAATCTACTTCCAATTTTTTATTTATTTCTCGAATTTTCCTGATTTCCTCCCTGTCTTTGTAAAATTCCTGTAAGTATACAAATTAAGCATTAGTGAATTTATTGACGATATAAGAACTAAACATATAATTATGAAATTATACCTAGTTATATGAATTCTTACTTACTAGTTTACATTTAGTTAAATTTTGTACAATACTTTCGAAACGATCAAGGTTTGTGGTTGACTTATCGCCTAAATTATCAACCATACCGATATTGGACAGTTTGCAAATTAAATAAAAAAATTATATTTTTAACATTGATGTAGCTGAAAACGATTAAAGATCTTTTAATTATAATTGCTTAACTTTTTAAGCTGCCGCTAATTTAAGCAATTGCCGCTATTTTAAAGACGTATGTTTAATATTTTTTTAAGGGATTTTATGACCTGGTAACTGAGACCTTTAAGTCATGTCTTATTTTAATTTATATTCATATTTTTATGAAAAATTATATTATGGAGTGAAATGAAATGAAGATGATTAATTTGAGACATTAATCAACTGGGATGAAATTAAATGAAATTAAATGAGATGATATGGGATGAAATATAATCTCAGTAAAATTGTGGTCATTTACTAAGATTTTTTCATTGGACTTTTTGGAGGATCCCGAGTAGTTACGTCCAGCGGTTTTGTTTCATTTTCCCACGTTTGTGCACTTTCACAGATATTAAACAGTTAATAAACCACCATTATTACACATTTAAACACGAAGAAACACTAAATAGACAAAACAAATCAAATCACACAACTTCACTCCTCGCGTTCCCGCCAAAAAGTCCAGACGTATGTATAGTTCTTAGATCAGCCATAGATTTAAGAAAACAAAAATTAGCTAGACTTGAAAACTATATATCGACTTTCAATTTTTTCGAATGAGTCTTACTTTACAAATAAAAACGTAATAATTATAATTGACAAATATAGTGAAAAAAGCACTAGATTTGCGGTAACGTCTGTCTGAAATATAATCGTAATCGCTATTTAATTATTCATGATATTATAGACTTTAGGGTTGTGGGTGAATTCCTGAAATACTTAATTCCTGAGTTCATCCAAATTTAATCATTCACTATCCACAGAAATGATAATTTTAGTTCAACTTTTCAATCTATTTACTAACGCTGTAGATAAATCAAATACAAATAGAAGTATTTAATATTGTTACACATTAACAGATATTTTAAATTGGTAGCAATAGGCTCCAACTGTGAGATTACCATCGGTAGATTTCTTTCTTGACCCTAACAACAATAACGCCACAAGAAGTCTACTACTACTTACTAAAAAAGAAGAAAAATTTCAAGTCTTATTATAAATGTCAACTAAGTCAAGACTTTTTGGCGGGAACGCGAGAAGTGAAGTTGTGTGAATTATTATATTTTGCTATTTAGTGTTTCTTCAGGTTTAAATATATAATAACCGTGGTTTATAAACTGTTTAGTATATGAGAAAGTAAACGTATGTGGGAAAATTGAACAAAGCCGCTGGAAGTAGCTTCTCAGGAGCTTCTAAAAAGTCCACTGAAAAGTCTCAATAAATAGCCACTATCATGCCATATCATCTCATTTCATTTAGTTTGATGTCAAATGATGAATGTTTTTAATTAATCAAATCCACTCACTTCACATTTTACTCCATATCATTTTTAAAAAAAAATTTATACGAAAGATTAGCGTGTATGGTATGATATCTTTGTCTTTTCAGTTGTAAAAATAGAACTACTCTCAACTAAGTCACTGTCAAATGCCGGATGCCAGTTATCTATGGTTAGACCATACAAATGTGCATGTGATTTTTATTTGAATTATTATGAACTTTTAGTATTGTTAATAGTACAATTATCTATTTAAAATATGGCATCAGCTTACGGAATACATTTGGGTAACAGTACAGCATGCTTAGCATCGTTTACGAACGGCACAATATCTGTGATAGCCAATGACGCCGGCGATCGTGTCACCCCCGCAATAATTGCTCTAAATGGTACAGAATGGGAAATTGGCCTTCCAGCAAAGTCAGGACAAGCGTCATCGAAGTCAATTATTAAGCACAATAAACGGCTAATGAACTGTGATTTCAATGAAGATGATTTGTCATATGTTGAGTTATCATCATCGTGCCAAATTCAGAACGACGAAAAACTTGTATATGAATTCCAGACAAGCGAAACAACATTATACTCTAGTCCTGATAACATCGCCACTAAAATTTATGCTAAACTATTTACGATTGCTAGTCATTCTGTGAAGAATGAGGGTGATCTCAAATTGGTGCTCGCTGCCCCACTACATTGGTCAAATGAAAGCAGAGAACGCTTAGTAAAATGCGCAGAACTGGCGGGATTCGAAGTACTTCAAGTGATTAGTGAACCGGCTGCTGCTTTATTAGCCTATAACATTGAAGAAAATCTAGAAGATGTGAATGTACTTATTTATCGACTTGGTGGATCATCTTGTGATGTATCTATTGCCAAAGTATCAGCTGGTTTTGTTAGTGTTGAAAAAAATATTTTTCGTTCGGATTTAGGCGGACAGTACTTGACAAAAGATCTTGCTGATTTTATTGCACAAGAATTTAAACAGAAGTGGAAGTTAGACCCTCAGGAAAGTAAAAGAGCCATGGCCAAACTTTTAAACCATGCTGATAACTGTAAAAACGTTTTATCTACTTTAAATTCAGCTCATGTATTTATTGAGTCATTGCTTGATGGTGTTGACTGGAGCCAAAATGTGTCTCGGGCTAGATTTGAGAACATAATATCATCAAAAATAGCTTCCTATGTAGAGCCTGCCGAGAAGCTAATACAAAGTTTTGATGGTAAAATTAGCAAAATTGTGTTATGTGGAGGGAGTATGAAGATACCTAAATTACAGTCTACCATTGCAAATTTGATTCCTGATGCTGAAGTTCTGTCGGGTATAAACCCTGATGAGGTAATAGCTATTGGTTGTGCTAAAGAGGCAGGGTTGTTATTAGATGTTCCAGAATTTTCTATGAACGATTTAAATACAGAAGTTGAATTCTTAGGCAAAGATGTGTATATGAAATATTTAGATCAAACAGTCCACCTGTTTAAGGAAGGTACACCTCCATTTGCACAATTTGTTCAAAGTGTGGAAGCAGAGCAAGAAATAAAAGATATTGATTTCACCTTACACACATCACCTGAAAGTGAGGCTTATGCTACAGAATCATTCAATATTGAGAATCTTAAAAAACCTTTTTCATTAAAAGCAACATTACAACAATCAAGTATAAAATTGGAAGTTGAATAATGGAAAGAATAAATTTTATAATTTTGTCCTATTGTTTCATTTTAATATAATAATAACCGGGAACAAGTCACACACACACACGGTCTCAAACTAGGGTCCCCTGTACTATGGAAACTAAAGACTAATATAAACACTTGTACATGTTTAAATATACATATATGCATTTATAGATTTTAAACACCCAGCGAGCAAACAAATTATTCAACAAAGTAGTATTTGTCTGATGTGAGAATAAAACACACAATCTCAGTCCAGCAGTCAGGGTTGCTACTGAACTACTTAGTCATGTATGTAACTATAATGGACAAAATTTCACTTATAGCAACCCTAACGCCTGCCGCGTCGGCAGCCGCGTCTGATCGCGCGCCGCGACCAATCAGGGGTTCTCGTTGTCGGCTCCGGCGCGATTCAAAGAGTAGCGACCGAGTGGCTTTCCTTTTGACAAGCCGCGCGTACGCCTTTACTGGCGTCGACAGTTCACCCGCAACCACCGAAGCATACACACGAGAATACGTCCGCACCTCGCTCGCTACCATTCCTTTTCGAACTTGTTTGTGGGACCCTCTGGAGTATTCATACCCAGTGCTCCAGCTGGACAACACAAAACACTTCATTTAAATTTCAGTTGTGAAAATGCATACATACTTACACTATTACTATGGTTTGTTTACAAATAGGTAAGTACTGCTATCATGCCTATTTCTCTTCGAACTTGCGACTTCTAGTAAGAACGGTGGGAAAGCAATTAAATAGAACAATTAATATTTCGATTTGATCTATTGAGGGTAACCAGCTATCCCATATGATGTTTCTGAGTTCCAATAAGTACTTTAAAGAAGGTGAACTGAACTTGTTTGTCTATCTACGGTAGTGGTTCTAAAACTTATTTTGTCTACTGCCCACTTTGAGAATAAATTATTTTTAGCGCCCCCATTTTTTCTACCTACTTAGAACCACTATAGCAAGAGCTCAGTCGGTATCTAAAAGTCCTCCTAGATGAAATTATAAATCGCCTTCCAAGCCTATACACAATGCCTCCATTTTTTTCTGGGTCTATTACCGCCCCCCATTAAGCCTGCACCACCCACAAGGGGGCATTATTGCCCACTTTGGGAAAGGCTGATCTACAGCAATACAATGTAATATGCCCCATATTGTCATTTCGTTGCCATGGCTGTACTATGATTGATGTTAAAATTAAAATAACATCAAATGAGAGAGCTTCTGCCGGGAATTTTACCTCTCTTATTCTTAATGGTGATACGAGTGGATATTTTTTGACATTCTCCCGAGGTATATTGAGGATCACCAATGTATCAGCCACCAACATTAACGGTCCTATCACTGTTGATTACCTCATACCGATTACCTGTTTACCATCTGTAAAAGTGCACATATGTGGGAAAATTAAACAATGCCGCTGGACGCAGCTTTTCAGGTGCTTCCAAAAGTCTCAGTAAATAACCACCTTTTTACTGAGATTTTATTTTATCCCATCTTATTTAGTTTCATTTAATATCATCTCAATTGCTCAGAGCTATACAATAATCATCTTCGTCTCATTTTTTATATTTTATCAGAATTTAAGTAGAAAAAATATGCCTTAAAAGTCTCATTACCAGACCATCAAAAAAAAAAAAAAAACAACCAAATGTCAGAATTGTCACGATTGTCGAACTTCCCAATCACAGATTTGTGAAAATTCTAGCCCGGCTTCAAATGCTTCAATTTATTATCCTAAATAATACACTTAATATTTGAGATTCATTATGATAACAAATAGTAATTAAGTAGGCGGGTATATTATTAGATTACTTGATAAATTCTTGTAAAAACAAATTAGGAAGATAATTAATTATAACTTGCTTAACTATGAAGTTATGTTTGTTCATTTTAGTATCATTTGCATTGTACTGCTCATCTGAATCTAGCAATATTCAAAATCATTTAGGGTCACGCACCCCTTACAGACTCAAGGGAAACAAAAATGATTCTCAAATTAAATATCCAAGTAAGTGTGTACTAAATATTTCATACTAAAAAGGAAACGATAGATTAGACTTTCAGATTAACAGATGAGTGAAGGATGAGCGTGCTAATATTTGTAGGTGTTGTAGGTTCTAAGAAGTATTTAAAAATATATGTATCTAAATAAATTAAAGCAACTTATTTGTCTCTATCAATAATTATTTAAAACCGTATTATAATCAAAGATTTTCAGTTATTCGATAAGTCAATGCGCCATGACCGCTGCCTTCTCGGAGCTAGTCATGTCCTTATCCATCCACATGATCTCTTAACACTGTCGTTAGAAGCCTCTAACACTAGGAGCAGTATAGGGTACCCTAGTAACCATACTCATAAAATCTTTCAAAAAGTTCAATATGAAATCCAACCAATAGATCAGCCTTTTTGAATTTCTTGCTGGATCTCTTTAGTGGGTCATGATTCAAATCTGCTAGTAGATTCATTTGTGACACAGTTCCCCTTGAGCTGTTAGTCTCCTTTGGAGGTGCTTGAGCAGCTCTTAGAAAATTCCACCCTTCCTGGCTGAGCTGGTGCTCGCCCATTCGTTTTTCTCAACCTAGAAAGGCGTAAGAGCCACAAGTAATCCTCCATTCCTAAAAAAAAAACATTTTCCAAGTTCATAATTTTAGAGATATGTAATCAGGAAGATTATGAGCCTATATGAGTTTGTTCAACTATTCTGCCCATTTTCTTAGTGAAGCAGTCATGTATTTTATTTTGAAAAATTGGACAAGTAAGTCTCAGTTTGCTTTACGTTTAAAGGTGAGTGGTGACATTTACAATGTTATGTGTATCCACTGCAGTAATCATATAATACCAAGTAGACCAAGTGCTTGCCTGAAAAGTTATATGATAATAAACTTGGCATCTGAGTAATGTTATGACTTGAAAATAATAATTTAATATTATTGTTCATAATTTCAGATTGTAAGGACTCAAAAATATGGATGGTAATAAGACATGGAACAAGATATCCTAATGCTAAGGATATAACAAAAATAAATACACGATTAAAAGAGTTGAAGCTGGAGATATTACTGAGACATAGGCTTGGCAAAGGTTTTATCATTTTTTAAAGTGACTTAACTAATCATTATTAACAGGCAGAAGCAAATATATAACTTTTATAACAGTATAAAATTTAGCAAATAAATATATTAATATTAATGTATATGTATATTATATATGTTATCATTTGCCAAGACTTGTGAGAAAGATTCTGAGTATGCGTTCATGTATATTACTAGTATCATTTTTTTGCTTTGCTACAGAGATAATTGTGAGTCACAAATTAGTTGTGCATATTATACCATTAAGAAAAAGCCTCAATATTAAAAATCTAGTAGAAGAATAAATAGATTGTATCATAAACTATCTTAAAAAGTTTCAAATACCCCTAACTATTAGTAAAAACTAAATAGTTATTAAAAATCAACTTTGAATGATTACACTTTTTTGACTTTTTCGTGAATTATTTTATAGGTGAGCTATCCGATGAACAAATAAAAAAAATCGAAAGTTGGACATGGGACTTGGATTTAGATAAAGAAAAATTCTTAACATTAGAGGGACAAGATGAAATGATAATTTTAGCAGAAAGAACACGAAAACGATTTCCGGGAGCTGTTAAAGAAAAATATGACAATCAGACATTCCTGGTAAACAAATTTTATTATTCAATATTATTAACCTTATTACGTAATAAAAGATAGTAATTTACCGTTTTATTAAAGTGCTGTACCACACGGTGCAGCTTACATTTCTGGTAGGTATCAGTATCTATGTGAAAGATGTGGTATTCATGGTGTGAGCGTACTTGCTATTGTTATACATTTTTGATATTCGCAACTCAGTAAAATCTTAGGTGTTGGATGAAAGTGGAATGGGTCAGTTTTTTATTGCCATTGAAATTAAATAAGCTTACTAGACTTAGAATTCCTGACATTTCTGCCATAGAGTAGTCATGTATTTAAATTTTATTAAACTTGTTTTTAGTCATGGGTTTTAACAATCACCTGAAGACCAGATGTTAAAAAAAACATTTAAATAGTAAATGTGTATGTAATATTTGGTCTCCGCTTATAGTTTCGCTACACGGCAACACAAAGAGCACAACAAAGCGCAAGATATTTTGCAAATGGGCTCTTCGACAAGAAGGAGGCCCAAGATGTAATATTCTCTCCGGCGGCCAAAGTTGACACAGTTTTAAGGGTAAATTTTACATAAGTTTAGTATTAAAATGTAAATAAATTATTATTGATGTGAAACATCTATAGCCGCACGTAGAACAGATTTCTGGTGTGGCGACGCATGCCGTGGCGACGCCATGCGCAATGAACTCGAATACCTATAGTGTATACTCCGTAGTGTATACAGTGTTAATTACTACAGAACACATACCTGTGTTTTACTTGAAAACAAATTATTTTTTCGTAATATTTTATTTTATCATTATGACATATTTAGTTCCTATCACAATCTGTTCTTTTCTGCATATTACTTTTACAAAATAATGTCGATGTTTCACATCTGCCAGGCGTCCCGTGACGGCTCACATTTTTATATTTAAAATTAGCTTGTTTATATTATGGATTTGTGAGATAGACTATTAACTCTTCCATAAAATTTACAACAGAAAATTGTCATTATTTCAGTTTTACAAACACTGTGACAAGTGGCAAAAGCAAGTAAAAAAGAATCCATTAACATACACGGAACAAAAACTCTATGGGATTAGCAAAGAAATGAATGACACAATTAAATCGGTCACGAAAAGGCTTGGTCTAAAAAATTTATTGAGCTTGGGTTCGTAAATATGCTCTTATGTAGCATACCTTGCTTTGCTATTTGTTATTTTGAGTATATTAACACATAACTCACTCACTCATTTGAATGATGGGTAATCATTGCAGAAAGTGAAAATAGGAGTGAAATATAATATTTGTGATAAAAAAAAAAAAAACGATTTTATACCGCTTTTTTGCACATAACGCAATGTAACACAATTGAACAGTGGCCGAAGCGCGGAATCGATGACCTCGGGCGACAAAGATGTTCACAAAATATAAACTGAATTAAACCACAGTTTCGTATTTATGAATGCATCTGAATATTGTTTTCCGTTTTCGTTGAGTCTGTAAATTATTCCAAATTTTCGACTTCGAGAAAGAACACCCTACACTCGTATTATTAAAAATTAACAACGCAACCTAATTGTCTACAAGCTAGTTGCTGTTTTATGTATCCAATAGTGATGACCAAACATTATAATTAACGATTTCTGTGTGTTCCAGATGACGTGAACTTAATGTACAAAGCTTGCGGCTTTGAAACTTCATGGAATAAACATTTCACATCGCCCTGGTGTTACCCTTTTGATGTCAAAAGTGTTCAGGTTTGTCAGTGAAAGTAATTTATTAGCTTCGGCTGTATGTATGATGTAACGGAATTCTTGAACATTAATTTCATAACATCGGATCTCGTTGAAGCAATAGAAGTGGCAGCGGACCGTATTATCAACAACGATGCTCGGGTTTCTAAATCTTGAGGTCGGAAAGTCTAGCTATAGAGGCTTCTGTCTTATCGACTTATTGATTACCTATTCCAATTTGGTTCAGTGCCACGTTCCCGTCTTTCGTCCAATTTGATTGTTATTAGAGTATCGTTAAGCCCTCATGAGATATTACCTATTTCTGCATCATTCTCAAGTCCCGACTGAAGGTCAAGGTCTAGGCTGTCCACGTCCTAGACGACTAAGAGATTCGTAGGAGATTGGGCAGATTCGTTCTGTGTAATTTACCAGCCCACTGCGATCGAATTTACCCGTGATAGGGAGTAATATTATGTGCCCGCATGCGGAGGTACTACCGTCCTGCCCATTATCGAAAAGCCGTCATGTGTTTCAGATACATGACATTCAGGCAAACATTCGTGTGATGAACAGATTTTTTTGCTGTGTATGTATTTATATGTATGTATACCAGTATCTAGTTGCCATAGTGTCGGGAATCCTAGTTTGGGGTTAGATGACCGCGTGTGACTTTTTCGCGTTTTTTATTATAGCTTAAGGGAGAGCCGTTTTGAGACTTCCAACTCACGTCTCAAACTGAGCGACGGCATTTACGTAGTGATGTCTATGGACTGGTTTGTTTTAAAACCAAGGATAACCTCGATTCATGAAATCATTAGTCACCCGTTCGACTAGGATCGCACTACTCAACAAATTCCTTGTAAAATCACTTAGGATTTTTTTTTAAATATGCGTTACGTGTTTGATTCTTTTTTTCGTATTCTTCTTATTTTGGGAATATAGTGCAGTGGTTTCCCGTAGCCTTCTGCACCAACATTTTTAGGGGGGGATTTTAGCCACCAAGGCCGTTGTAGCCTCATTACGGAGAACAGCTGTCAAAGCTTTAATAAACAAGGTTTTCACATGACCACGACTGCTCTGCCATCCTGCCTAACCGACTATGATGATTTGATCCTTTATATAATATTTGGGTCAAGTACTGTTTGTGCTGACAGAACTGACGTATAGTACTGGGCAATAAATAATGCACATTGATTTCTATAAAGAGATATTCGACTAATTTCGGCTTTGTAGAGCATTGTCCCTTTCGCACGAAATACTAATGGTCCGGTATCTATTAGGATCTGTTAAAACAATGATTGCGAGTTACTTATTTTGATTATTCTTTTTATTTATTATTTTATAAAACATTTTTTTTTCTTTTAGTGCTTACCTTAGATTATAGTAAAATAAAATAAAAACATGTATGTTTACGTAATGATTTATTTATTTTGAAAAGTGAAACATCTGACAAAACAATTATAAATTCTCAATTCCTTCCGATTCACTATCAGTGCTCTCAATGAAGTCAATATAATTGTCGTTAACAGCCGTATTTATTACAAGTCTATCAGTGTCAATTATCTAGACCGTATTGAAATCTTCGAAATTATATTTGTATACTAATATAAAAAATATTAAAATCTATCTTCAATGAATATAGGTATTCTATATTTTTATGAAATCACCTGGACGACGCTGGGTATAGTATCTGCTAATAAATACGAGAGCGTGTTCGTGATTTTACGTGATCAAAGCCACTCGAAATACCGGGAAAATGCAACATTTTGCAAGACATAAATGTGTTTATTTTTTGTTTCAGACAATGGAATATTATCAGGATTTGAAATATTATTGGATGGACGGATACGGTCACGATTTGACGTACCGCCAGGCTTGCGTCTCCATCAAGAATATGTTTGAGAATTTTAGGTGAGTATTCAGTGGACTTGTGAATTGGTGCGGCTCCTATAGTGAAACAGTTTCAAGAAAACGTTACAATACAGTTGATCTTTCTGAGTGAGAGGGATAGGAGATGTCGTGTTAAGAAGTAAGAAAGACGGCGAATAAATGCGGAACGCATAGGTTTATTTTTTAAGTGAGAGGGGGGTAGTTAACGGACGCGACGGCAGACAGACGCGGTGTAACTCTGAAGACGTAAGACGTATAAATTGTAGTTACATAGATGAAGAAAGACGTAATAAAAATCAAGTTGTGTGAAGTCATCAACCGTTTCACTGGCCCAACCTGAACAGAAAACCCCACATGTATATACATGTGTCGCAGAATAGGCCAATATCTTCATTTTTTATTTGACTTTTTCGCGTATAGTGGGTAATCTTGCAAATAGATTACTTACACAGCACGAAATGATGACAGTTCCGAGACGTCTTCACTTTTACTTAATAGTAGTTTTATTTTTTCAATTAGAAAGGCAAAGGTGTCATACCATACAGCCTAATCTTTTATATATTATATTCAGACTTTTTGGAGGATCCTTCCTAAGTCAGGTAACTTAAATATTAAGTGTATTATCTATGCAAGCAACGAATTTGTTTCGATTCCAATCGAGCGATGACTGCAGATATCGGCAACATTGTGGCTCGCATGCACTAGGTGGCACGCTTTTGCTTCGTTTGTCGTGTCCGGATGCGACATAGTAATATGTATATGTCGGACTATTAATAGCATCGTCAGACATCATAGGGTCGAATAGGATAGAGTTAAGAGAAATATGTTTTGTTGTCTTAGAACAATTTAGAAATCTTGACATTAGAAAACGACTGACAGTTATTAGAACGGAGGCACCGCTCTTAAAGAAGGCTGGTTGGTCAGTGTAAAATCAATCGTCTATGCGCGCCTCCATCGTTTAGGGTCTGTCGTAGCACGAAGTTAGCCGAGTTCCGATGACATCGCGATCGTGATGTCTCCTCTCGGAAATCGTGCCGCGTTTCGTTTTGCTGCCAAACTAATGACGGTCTCCGACATATATTTAACAAACGCAACAACAAGTCATTATATTATTTCTGACGAAGTAGTTGTACAGGGTGTCCCAGAACTCAACGTCAATTTTGAAAATTTCAGATTCATAGTTCAACAAATAGTCTTAATTCTAGAAAACTTGGGGGCAGTTGTGTCTTTATTTTTGACTGTGGTTCTAGAAATACTATTTAGGGTTACGGTTCCAAAGTTTAAATGAATAAAAATAATAAAAATTAACCACAATAACCGAAAAATGGTTACAGTTTGACCAAATTTCTAGGTTTTTCTTAAATGCCCTTAATTTCCAAACTGCATGGGATAGATTTTTTTTCTGATTTTACTCATCATGGTTACAATCAATCCTGTCACCCCGTTTCGGCTTGACGTTGAGTTCTGTGACACCCTGTATATGATAATTAAAACTACTTTTATGGCTTAATACGGTAGTTTTTGTGGTAAATAAAAATGTTATAGTATTCGGAACGTGGAAATAATATAATGACTTGTTGTTGTTGTTCTTCTTCTTCTGATTTATAAGTAAGAGACAGCCTACTATCTCTTACTTGCACTTTTCGATGAAGATCATCCTGACGCTCAAAAAATTCTAAATAGATCTAATCGTTTGTCATTGGTATTGCCATTTATATTTTTTTTAATTACTTCAAAATGACATTAAAAATACAATTTTACAGTTCAAAAGGGGGTCCCAGCGCTTCATTCCTGTTCACACATTCCGGAACGATATTAAAAATATTAACGCATTTGGAACTTTTCAAGCCACGTTCGCACTTGAGAGGCGACAAAAACGTACCGGACAGAACTTGGAGGGCTTCTGACATCGATTGTTTCGGAGCTAATCTAGCGCTGGTTTTGTACAGGTCTGTGCTAACACTTAAGTAACACGGAAGCATCTAGAGTGAAGCTAATACGGCTCATAGAAATTTAAACAGCTGTCTTATAGGTCCAAGTCTAAACTGTCCGTAGCGGTTGTTTTGAAAAATTACAAATGGTTTAAGCATGTATAGAAAAAAAAAATCTTTGCTGAGAGTTCGACAAGCGAACTAACCCATAGACACAGCCCAATGAGTTTCTCGCCGGATCTTCTTAGTGGGTCGCGATTCCGATCCGGTGGTAGATTCGGTGAAGCACTGCTCTTGCTAGGACTAGTGTTAGCAAATTCTCTCAGGTTGAGCCCGTGAACTCACGGCGTAGCTGGAATTAGGCTTCCAGATAATAATTACGGAAAAAAAAACATAGAAATAAGTAGGCTGGTGTTATATATCCTTACAGGCTGTCGAGACGCCCTACAAGCAGTCTCTTTTAAGGTTTTTTTTTTAAATGCCTTTAACAGTTACTGTATGGAACGTAATACTGCAATACAGGTGACTATCTCTAATAGACTGTTTTTTTGAAAATCTTAGGTAATAATTTCCGAACTTTGTTTTAATGATATTAAACTCTATATTTGAGACTATGGAGCCGCAAGTATTGAAATTAAATCTCTTTTTTTCAGATGTAAAGGTGTAGACTACGTGCTTGCGTTGCATCAAGAGCGCGTCGTCAAACTGCCGATGTGCGAAAAAGAGCTTTGTCCATTAAAAACGCTAAAGGAATATTTTCATAAATCGATTTACGAATGCGATTACACCGACATGTGCAGTTTGAAGAAGGACGATCTATAGACCGTGACGAAAAGGAAAATGCTTTAAAAAAAACAACGCAACTGCTTAATCAAATCTCAAAAATATTAAAACGTTGAATGAATTGGAGAAGTCGAAGGAACCAATAAAAATTTTCAAGACCTGTATTTTGTTTGATTATTTAAATAAATTGTAAGGCTGTAAATATAAAATTTAAATGATTTTTGTTACATACAATTAAAAACGTTTAAACATAATGTTGGCGCCGTTGCGATGAGATGTTGGGTGCAAGGCTTATACGAATAAAAGTGGACTGTATTTAAAGCTGGTTTATTAATCGGATCAAAGTTAATACAGTTTTACGGGACCGACAATGATTGCGCTTTTTCGTCGATGCACGTCGTTTTATTTTGTCACTCCACGCCTCTCCCCCGCCTCCGCCGCGGCGAGGAAAATAGGGTTGCTATGTTTCGAACACATAATTTTAAGATATTTGGTGAACTGAAATAGGAAATAAAAATCTTGTACTGATTTTGCCCTTGGCTATTGATCGATAGATTTGAATTGTAAGCCTTTTGTATGTGAACAGTATTTTGAATTCAAAGAAAATGCTTAAGATGAAATTAAGTTATTTTAGTATTTAAATGAACGAGTTGAGATACATCAGTTAACTATTTTGAGAAAATTATTATTTACAAGTTAGCTGTACAGGCTTACTAATTATAACTAGGAATAGTAAAATGAGATTCCTCAGTGTTTTAGTTTACGTTGTTACTTAAAAAATAAAAATTAACCACATTAATCTGTCAGTTTTTTTCACACCTTTATTTAATTTAAATAATTGTGGGTTTTTGCGATAAAAGTTCTATGAAAAGGTTGGTATAATAAATTCGTTTTATTAATACACTTTATGTAATGTGAAAGTCGGCCAAAAAACGATAGAAAATCTCACTTTAATCAAGGAGAACGAACCATCTCAGTGTGTTAAGAAGTGTCTGCTGAAAGAGAGCCAATTAAGGTCGCGCCATAGTAGCAAGTGAAGATTTAAAAAACAGCGCAATAAACTACCTCACTTCAATCCAGCCCACTTCACTCTGTTTAAAACTGCTATATTCATATCCTTTCCACTTCGAACACTAGCGCTATTTGGGTGAGACTTCCAACAATGCTGTTTACGGGTAGACACTATTTCAACTTGTCCCGTATACAAGATGATGCTACTTACCTTTACCCGCCAGTCACCGTCACCGATACGTCCTTACGGATCCATCAGATCCAATTTCCCTTGCATTAGACACCTTTAGTTGTAATACTAGGAGTAGGGACCCTGGTAACCGTACTCGTCGAACTCAGCAAAGAGTTCGACGTGCATCCTAACTTAAACATCAGCCCGCTGAGTATCTCGCCTGATCTGCTCAGCGGGTCGCAATTCCGATCCGGTAGTAACTTCATTCGCTAAACAGCTACTCTTGAGTCGTTAGGTCTCCTTTGGAGGCGCTCTGGTAGCTGTTAGCAAATCCCACCTCTCCTGGCTGAGCCTTTGCTCGCCCACCTGCCCTGGTAAAACTGGAAAGGCCTCCGGGCCACCAGTAACTTCTGAAACAAAAAAAAACCTTTACCCCCATACTTGGAAGATACGATTTTTTACTGTCATTCTATTATTTCCAAATTTTTCAATAGTTCACAGTTTTCGTGGTCACTGACGATTACCAAAAACCAAAGGAAATTCTAGGAAAGTGATCATAGCGCAACTGGACTGATTGTGTTTGACACAGAAATAGACGAACGAGGGTCGATTCGCGATGTAGCTGTCGGATCCTTTATATCACCAATTTACTGCAGACCTGTTATTAATCATTACGAAACAATGATAATCACTATTGACGTTATTGCGCAGAATTGTATATCCTATCTAAAGGGCCTATTTGACGTACGTAAAACTTGCACTTAGAAAAAAAACGACAATTATGAGTCAATACTGAACAAACTTAGAGCGAAAGTTCGTAACAGCTTTCGTTCTATATTAATTCAGATCAAGTTTTGATTAAGTTAGCTGCAAACTTGAATGAAACTTATAACGATGCAATTGATTCTTGTGTCAGCTCGGCAGTGGCTTAAGGAACGTCTTGAGTTTACTGAATTTCATCTTAAAGTTATTTTTCATTAGTGTCTCGTTTTAGAGACCTCAATACCTATTTACTACCAACATGCTACCAATACTAATCTAGGTGCATAGACCTGTTTAACACTTAAAGTAAAAAATATGAATTATCCAATTTTTCCCAAAAGCTTTATTAAGAAAATGCTTATTACATTTTCCTATCCCATCAGCCGATGCTAAGGTCTGGTAGACGTAGTCAAATCTGAATCTATAAATGTGGCATTTTGATGTCTACAAATTACAGCCAAACATCCTTAACCCTTGTATCTCCTACCTGTCAGTAGCCTCGCTGTCCTATTCTGGCTTCACTGTAGTTAGTGGCCTCACTCAGCCTGAGAGAGGGTTTGAGAAGATCCTGCGAGAAACTTTGTGTCTGTGAGTTAAACATTAACCCAAGCTACTTTGATACATGTTCGATTATAAAAATTAAACTTGAAACTTGTAGTTAACGAAGTTAAATTTAAAAGTAAAGAAGACCGTTTGTATTTTTTTCTTGAATGTGAATTAAACTGTTGATAAATTTTATATCGCACTGCTAAAATTTGCAAAAACGTGAGTGGGTGTGAGACATAGAGAGAATTATAGTAATGTTATACAATATATCAATCACATCATTGTTGGTATTTGTTTTTTTAGTAAAATACCAAAGGCATCAGCATTGCGATCAATGCGGCCAACAGACGACACTCACACCGTGTGTGAGTTTTTTTTATTGCTTAGATGGATGGACGAACTTACAGCTCACCTGGTGTTAAGTGGTTACTGGAGCCCATAGACATGTACAACGTAAATGCGCCACCCCCCTTGAGATATAAGCTCTAAGGTCTCAAGTATAGTTACAACGGCTGCCCTACCCTTTAAACCGAAACGCATTACTGCTTCACGGCAGAAATAGGGAGATGGTGGTACCTACCCGTGCGAAATCACAAGAGGTCCTACCACCAGTAAAAGTCTATGAGCTCCTAAGTCTATGGTGAGTCTATCTATGGTCATCGCCTGTCACAGAGTGGTCTATGAGTGCTGATCACTTAAACTAAATATTAAACTCGTCACCACCATAAAAATTACATACGATCTTGATATTAATAATTTGATGCTCTTAGTAAAACAACATCCGTACACATTCGATTTGGCTACAATATTAACGATACGAAGAATCGCTTGTATGACTGATTTATACGAGGCAGTCATAACATTATAAGTATTCGGGTCAGGAGCATGTAAAATTTGTTTGTAAAACGGGTTCATAAAGCTTGAGAATGATGCACGTCGGTTAATGGCTCGTTAAAGTTGCAGAGCGATATTGAGTTATAATTTCATTTTGCACGGTCTATTTTTAGTCGACTTTAGTTTCGTTTTTACAAAGCCGGTTTACGTAAGTTAATAACTACCAGCAGTTTCATGAGAAATGTTTTATTAAAATAAAAATAATAATAAAAACTTTTTATTTATTTATTTATTGCTTAGATGGTTGGACGAGTACATGGCCCAGTTGGTGTGAAGCGATTACCGGAGCCCGTAGACATTAGCAACGGAATTGCCGTCACCAACCTTATGTATCAGTTTTATAGTACAACAACTGCCCCACCCTTACTGCTTCACGGCAGAAATAGGCAGGGTGGTTGGTACCTACCCGTGCGGACTCACAAGTCCTACCACCAGTAATTACGCAAATTATAATGTTGAGGATTTCATTTTTATTACACGATGTTATTCTTTTACCGTGGAAGTCAATCGTGAACATTTGTTAAGTACGTATCTCAATAAAAAAATTGGTACCCGCCAGCGGGATTCGAATAGTTGTGCATCGCTAGATACGAATGCATCGGACGTCTCATCCCTTAGGCCACGATGACTACTAATAATAATAGAAAATAATAATAACAAAAACTAATTATTTATTAGCTTATTCTAAGCAACTAACGAAATGAGTAAACGGTTTTGATTTGTCCTGTGTGCTTAGTGCGAGTTTTTTAACGTTCTCGATAGCGTAAAAGTTAACTCAAATTTGTATGAAGTTAGAACAGCGCCCATAACGGCAAACGTATGCAAACTCGCTTAATAAACTCGAAATAAGAACACTGATATATAATATTGTATATTTATGACTCAACTAGAATTCATACATAATATAGGTGTATTTGGAACTGCAGAAACCAGACGGTTAGTATTTGTGGTTAGGACTACCGTCTGCGGTCGCACAGGTGGAAATTCCTTTAACTTCCGTAAACAGGTTTAATAGATCGAAAACACAGTAGTTACATACAACGATAAAAAGTTTATTTGCCGTGTAAAACTATTACAACCGACAAAAGTGAACAATTTCTTACTTCGCATATTAAATCTATTTGAATTGCATGGATACTATAATAAACTTTCAAACAAATCGTCAGCTAGTTGGCTGTAACTCCACATGTGGGCTTCCTCAGTTAACCTTGACAAGCCAAGTCCTACTTGTTTTACTACCCTGTTTCTACGATCACAGACATGTGTAGAAGTAGTAAGAAGAAGTAGTAACATATCTGAGTCTTTCCCCTAACGTTCCAAGGTAAGCTGCGGTATTCTTGTTGTCATGTTTAAAGGCATCGGTAACTATTTGTCCATTACGCAAGTCGAATTGGAAGTCAATCTCAAACAGCAATCAATTAAGAAGACATTTCTAATTAGTGTGAGCTCATAAAATTGTCCGTAACTAGTAGGTATACAAGATATGAATTTAAGAATTTAGATAGGGTTTCTACGGACCGATAATAGGGAAGTAAAAATACCCGACAACATCATTGTTGTATGTGCCAATCTCATTTAAAAGTGAAAGAATTCCAGTAAGATCTTCTGTGTCCAGTACAATAACATACACTAACCACAACTATGACTGTATGACACCACCATGACACCAATACATATTTAACTACGTATCGTTATGCCGTTACTATTAATAAAGTAAAAAAAAACTTAGGGTTCGCAAAGCAATTATACTTTCTAGTTTGGATGGTAGGACACCCTTTATATGTTAATAATATTGAATATTTGATCTCGTGTCTGAATATTCATGTGGTGATATTTGTGAGTTCTGGTAACCATTCAACAATAGCTAACAACTAGCTACATGTATCTTGATTTAATCGCCTTAAAACGAAATATATCGTCTAGTTTGTAAAATAAATTTAAAAAGAAGCTCTGTGGCCATAATAATATGCTATAGTCATAGATATTGAATCCAGAAAAATTACAAGGCTCGGAGTGAAAGCACTACCGTCTAGTTCGTAAAATAAATATATAAGGAAGCTTTGTGGACATTTGCTATAGTCATAGATATTGAATCCAAAAAAAAATACAAGGCTCGGAGTTGTAGCAACAAGAACATTAAATCGTTTGCGTGGCGTAAGTCGACAATAGCCGTTTGGCATGCTGCAGCCGAGAGTTATGGTGTCACGGCTTTGTCTGGGCTTGGCTCCGGTACCGGGCAGGGTGCCACGGTTCAATGGCACCGCAGACGCAACTGCGAACCTCGGTCTAGCTAGTTCGTCTGCGAGTCTGCGAATTAATTAAAACTTTCCGTTTGACAATGATTTACGATACTTGTTGTGGTAACAATGTTAGGGGGGGGTTTGTTTTGTCGCGTAACAGTAAATCGCTTCAGAAATTTCGAATTGAAAGCGTGATGCTGAATTTTGGCGGAGATTGATTTTATCGGTTTTCCGACGAGGGGGCTTTGTTGTTGAACGTTGTTTTAATAAAAGTGGTATTGAGAAAGTTTATGACAGAAGGGAAATGTGATGTTTCAGAAGTTTTAACGTCTTTCATTAAACTTCAGTTCTGAGAGGGCGAAAAGGCGAGTGA
Organism: Bombyx mori; assembly: GCF_030269925.1. NCBI lineage: Eukaryota > Metazoa > Arthropoda > Insecta > Lepidoptera > Bombycidae > Bombyx > Bombyx mori. Next base: position 5,923,586 of record NC_085116.1, on the reverse strand, counting down.
ATATGGAAAGGCATTCAATAGTATTATTTGTCTAACACGATATGTATCGTTCATATTTACATGCTCCAGGGTGGCCAATAAATATCTGTTCACCTCGGCTTTTCTATTCTTGGGCCGAAACAGTAGTGCGACCAAAATTTTTCTTCTTATCTTTCCAATTATCCTGTTAGCAAAATGGGTTAGTACGTTCCAAACTATATCGGCCCTAAGCTTTGATTTAGACATTGGGCAACAAAAGTACACCGATAGTATTATAAAAAAACTTATTAATTTATACATAATTAACGGAACCATTAAAACGAAATAGGAATACAATATTACTATTAAAACGAAATTAAACTACCTACTACGCATGCAATAAAAACACCAAAGTCATCAAGATTATTTTTTTAACTCGGATCCAATCTTTCACAGAATCATACGGTCTTACAATTCTGCAGCTGATCGTATGCTCTCACACAGAATCTTTAATATAGATTCTGACTTAACCCGTGAATTGAACCTGAACCCCGCGGTACAGTAGCCAATACTATTAGACCAATAGACCAAGAAGGCGATAAAACTAAAGTATTCGCAACTTAGAAGTAAGAACCGACACAACTTTTAATTGTCGTTTTCTCTTTAATATTGTCTTCAGCTTATGTAACTATAAGTTTTCTAAAGTAATAAAACAAATAAATGCTCACCTTTAACTGGATTTAACTTGTTTAGACTGTTTACTTTGACTATCTAGTTGGTAATCTAAAAATAGCTTATTAATTATTTATTAGACGTTTAACAAAAACGTTTTGCCGTCTAAAACTAAGGCACTGGGTTTACGATTTATAATATGCGGGGCTTAGTTTTTTTTAAATAGATAATTACCAAGATCCCTCTCTCTTAACTTCTTAATTGATTGGGTATGATATATCGTTAGTCAACCGCGAGATAATCACACAATCCGGCTTTAAGTGTGTAATAGCTGCGTAAGGATGCAATTTACCCTTCTGTCTGATGTGCTAAGTTTGGTAGCGGCGCTCAGATTATGTTTATCTATGGTAGTTGTTAAACTACTTTAAAAAAAGAAACAATAAGTAGTTTTTTATTCACATAATCCAATAAGATTAACATAATATAATAAAATGAAACACTGCGTCTTTGTCTACGAAATATGTCTCCGTCTTATTCATGTTTTCAATTAAAACTAAGTTCATAACAACTAATACACCGTCCTACAAGTTATCATCGTTAAAGAGCTTAGAGATAATAGATATGTATATAGTGTAGACGTGTATATCAGACTGGGTTAATTTAGAACAATCGACCCGTCGCACCGTTGGGGCCCAAAGGAAAGCCCATTTTCACTAACACCACTTTGGAATTTCTTCTTTACCATTGGTCTGTCAGTGAAAACGGACATCGGGCTTAGGTTTTCTATGAAGTGATTGTAATGTTTAATCGTTTCTGTTTCACGTTATTTATTGACTTTAATGAAGGCTAGAGAATTTCATTACAAAATAAATAACCGCCGTAGCGCACCGGGTGTTGGAAAACATTCAATAGAATCGATGAAATACACGTTTATCATGAGTCATAAGTGCCTATCACGCCTGACGTAGATTTAGGTACTTTTATTATAATAAGAACATTCATAGCATTCACCATGGTTTTATAAATATCGTTCGGCTCCATGCGTGGGATTGAATTATTATAGCATTAAGTGTTAGGAACTTTTACACAAAGATGAATGGGAAACCATTCTAATAGTATAGGATAGGTAATATATATTTTTGTCATTAACAAATAGTGCGTCAGTCAGACGTCCATAACAACCTTAGATTCAATTGTATGTATTTTTTAAAAATAGATCATTCACGCATTTGTACAATATGTGTGTGTGTCCAACGATTGCCAAACTTATTTGATTTATTTTGATAACACAATTGCACGTCATAAATGACGGCCTACACGTTGTTGACGTGTCGTATTCTTGTAACGATTCGAAAAACATACGATGAAAGAAGAACCGATTCGATGCGCGTGTTCTCAAATTTTAAGATACGCCAAAAATAATAACGCAAATCCACGTTTTTAGCAAAATTCTTTTATAGCTAACATGTGGTTAGCGCAACCATAAAATTGTGCTCTGGAGTGTATCATGCGCCGATATTTACGTGCTCAATGATGGATCGAATCATTGTTCGAGGTCGGGGAGTCGGTTCGCATTCAGATATAAGCGAAACGAGGGACAGACACCGCCTGCGACTGAATTTGCTTACGTTTAATGACTGTATCAAACGGGGCGCAAACGATTGTGCAGTGGCGCTTATCTGGCCTGCAGTGTAATCGCGTTTCTCTGTTGGCTACTACGCGCAGACACCGCGCACGCACATCTGCATATACCAAGTTCTACCTGTGTTCTCCTTCAGTCCGAGTCGTTCGGCTCAAAAACCGATTTTATGAGTGAAAGGTGTGTAGTTCTCGTATCCGATACCAGGCCCTAATCTAATTAAAGTACGTTTTGTGTAGGCGCTGAGTAGTTAAATATTAATTGTGTCTTTTAGGAGCAACAGTATAATGAATTTGAAGCTGAACAACGATGTGAAGAGCTCTATCAACACGGTCAAGTCCCGTGAATCGATTATAAAGGTGAGATAATATTTGAGGTCCACTCAGTTACGGCAATTTATACTCTACACACTCAATTACTGTAAAGTTGTAATATTTGAACATTTAAACATCTCCTTTTTAATACGCTTATATTAGCTTCAGACGTATGTATGTTAGTATGTATGTAATGGAATCTTTGAACATGATTTTGACCCCCTTCAAAACGTTGTATTACCTCGAAATTTGGCACACTTATTAAGGACCGATGGCAATTCAATATTAAAAAAAAAAAATGAATTATTTGAAATTCAACTAAAAAATTAAAAATAAAGAATAGTTTAATACAATAAAATCATTTTTTCTTACACTACTCTTATTCAAATTCATTAAAATTTATTTTCTATTTTTTAGTTGGATTTTCTATAAAAGCGAAAGTGAAAGTCTTTTTTAGTTTTTTTAAACTGTTATTTTTTATCTTTAATGACCATTGAGAAGATTTATTCATTGAAACATTTACGAATTCAAAGTTTTGTACAAAATTATTATTTTTATTGGAATAAAATTCTTATTTTGACGATTCTCTTTCTGGTTTTAAATATCGTTTTGTTGTATCGCTGATTTAATATTTAAAATATGAACAAAGAATTCGTCAATATATTACGAGATTCACGTTCATAAAATCAGTTTCAGTATTAAATAATTTTAAATTATCAACCGAGTTTTGCGTGGATAGCAAAATCTGCAAAGATAAAGACTTGCCTCTGCAGCACAACGCCTTAACAACTTAAAACAGCAGCGTTTGTAAATAACAACGCTGTAATAATGTTAGTTGATTTATGCATAATCAAACGTTGAATGAAATGTACGCAGAAAATTAAGTCAGCAATTTTATAATCACTAGTATTAGCGCGATATACATAACTTTGTATTAACGAAAAAAAAAGGGAGAGCTGTCTTATGGATATCCCGTTAGAATGGAGTTCCTTTGCCTATATTTCTTTTCAATATTTTTTTTTATTAAGTAATTATTAAATAAGAAATAAAGAGTCAATATAAAATATTTAAATGAATCGTGAAATCAAAATAATCGCGAAAGAATTTGGAAATGTAGATAATTTTTTGGAGTTTTATATTAGTTATGATTATATTTATATTATAAGTATATAAAATATTTTTCTATATGTTTCAAATTGACGAAATGCTGAATCGATAGAAAAGTTTCAGTTTTCTAGGTGATCTGGAAGTGCCCTAAAAATCACTGTAAAAATGTCGATCATTGGTGTTGTATTTCATTAATATACAATATGAAGTAGTCGTGACCTAAAGGATAAGACGTCCGGTACATTCGTATCTAGCGATGCACCGGTGTTCGAATCCCGCAGCCAGGTACCAATTTTTCTAATGAAATACGTACTACGCAAATGTTCACGACTGACTTCCACGGTGAAGGACTAACATCGTGTAATAAAAATCAAACCCGGAAAATTATAATTTGCGTAATTACTGGCGGTTGGACGTCTTATGAGCCCGCACCTGTAGGTACCACCACCCTGTCTATTTCTGCCGTGAAGCAGTGATGCGTTTCGGCTTGAAGGGTGGGGCAGGCGTTGTACTATAAAAACTGAGACCTTAAACTTAAGGTAGGTGGCGGAAATTACGTTTTTTTATTTTTTTTTTATTGCTTAGCTGTGTGGACGATCTTACAGCCCACCTGATGTTAAGTGCTGGAGCCCATAGACATCTACAACGTAAATGCGCCACACACCTTGAGATATAGTTCTAAGGTCTCAGTATAGTCACAACGGCTGCCCCACCCTTCAAACCGAAACGCATTACTGCTTCACGGCAGAAATAGGCGGGGCGGTGGTACCTACCCGTGCGGACTCACAAGAGGTCCTACCACCAGTAATTACGCAAATTATAATTTTGCGTTGTAGATGTCTATGGGCTCCTGTGACCACTTAACATCAGGTGAGCCGTGAGCTGATCCACAAGCCTGAGCATTAAAAAAAACACTACTTTCGGTCTAGCTCCTCAACCCACAAGCAAAACGTGCGTTAAGGAACTTCGTTCCAAAAGTGAATTTGTTTACTTCCTAACATCTTCCACTGCTCTCCAAACCAATTAAATTACTTGTTAGAAACTATTATTACTGTTCTTGACTAATGAAAACTAAAAAGAAACAGTGCTTCATGGCTCATATGCCATTCCCGATCCTGCGGACTGAATGGTAAAGAGTCGACGTCGCCCAAAACACGTCGTTTTTCGCCGGATCTTCTCAATGGGTCGTGTTTCCGATCCGGTGGTAGATTCTGCGAAGCACTCTGCTCTTACTAGGGTTAATGTTAGTAACGTCGTCAGGTTTGAGCCCAGTGAACTCACCTAATTGTTAGGGTTACGCTGAAATGGCCTCTCAAGGCAGCTTAGATAGGAAAAAAAAGTTCATATTATTATGTATAGTTAGACACCGAGCATAGTAGTATGCTACATATTATAATATGGTTATTAAAATATGTAGGTCTAAACGAGGTGAATAAAAGGTTGGACGAAGTTCATAAAAATCAAATTGGTATTCGCGGAGTAAACGCCTACATTCTTGTAAGAAATTGCTACGTAAAAATTTCCGACAAAATAACTTTTATTTACCTTTCCTAAATAATGTACCTACCTACGAGATGAATATAAAGAAGATACTTAGGAGCAACTTTTTTTCGTGTTCATTTTATATAATCAAAATACGTTCTGCCTACGTTATCGTGATTCCGTTACTCCGAACTCTCGACATCTTGATTTCTGACTGATGTATCAGGAAAATAATGATTTATAAAATTTAAAAATATATGTGTAAAATGTAGATTTTTTTTATGGTTCTGTCTTAGTTTCTTTTAATATCGTAGTTGAGCAAAAGCGCTCTTCTGGTGTTCGGCGGTTACTGGAGTCTGTATAAATCTCGTAAATTATGAATTGCTTTCTGATAAGAAATAGATTCGTCTACATTTTTACATAAACTTACGTGGCCTACGAATAAATTTCACTGTCTGAATTCATTGTGATGAAGCTTTGTACAATTTATTATATTTCAACGACCAATTAGTTTTTGTAGGTTTCAATATATTTCGTTTATCTCGCGGACTGCCTTCCGAAACCTCCAATGATTTGGATGAAATTTTATAGGTAAATAAGTTTTTCCTTTACAACTTTCTCTACGTAAGGTATCTTCCCTGTACAAGCCGTGATTTATTCAACATTTCTTCGTAAACGCCTTTTTTTTCTTTTTTTTTTATTGCTTATACTTGTGTGGACGAGCTCACAGCTTACCTGGTGTTAAGTGGTTACTGGAGCCCATAGACATCTACGACGTAGATGCGCCACCCACCTTGAGATATAAGTTCTAAGGTCTCAAGTAAAGTTACAGCGGCTGCCCCACCCTTCAAACCGAAACGCATTACTGCTTCACGGCAGAAATAGGCAGGGTGGTGGTACCTACCCGCGCGGACTCACAAGAGGTCCTACCACCAGTAAACACACATTTTTACACAAATACACCTTTTTTTAACGTTATTTCGTAGTTCTCCGAGCTACTTGCTTTGTTACTGTTAGACATTAGCACAATGGGGTCTCACAAGCTATATGCGATGGTATTACAAAACAACTTTATCAATCTGCTAAAAATACTTTGTTGTATAAAATTTGGTATTTTTTTTAATTAATTTTAGAGTAATATAGTATAATTGAGCGATACAGTCGCGTGTAGCTATCTATATATTAATACGTGAAGCAAAAACTTTGTATCCCTTTTTACGAAAATTGCGCGGACGGAGGAGTATGAAATTTTCCACACTTATAGAGAATATAGAGAAGAAGTGCACAACACTAAAAAATTTTTTAAATAATGCATAAAATATACATTAAATCAATAAAGAAAACATTACACACACTACATACTATGTATTTCACGCACACACGCATGCATACTATTTATTGTCAATCTTTTGTTCTTGACGTCTGTTGTCAAATTGAGAATAGATTAAATATTGTTTGTCTTTGTTCATATTTTTTATAGTGTAGTCTTGGCGAAATTGTGATTATAGAAGTATAAAATACAATCATAATAGTGCACAAACTTACAATTCCAATTAATTATAGTCGAATTTCGACTACTGCGGGACCTCTAGTATTTATAAATATGATAATCGTAAAGATTTATAATTTCGAACGCTAAATGCTTTTCAAAACTATTCGATATAACCATGAAATGTTTTACTAAAATCAAATTGAGTAACTACTATAAAACATCTACTATTACTATCCGACGTTTGAGTTTTTGTTTGTTTCATTCATCTCACATATTCCAGTCTCCTACGCCCACCACGGACTGCGTTCATTAACAAAGAATGTAAAGAGTCGTTGGAAATTATAAATCAAAATACAAATGAATCTAAGATTAGACAGTAAAAACATTTCAATCGAATCGTTTTCATTGAGCATTTCAATCTTGTATAACTACCAAAAAAAAACATGTGTGCAATTCACACGTGGTAGAAGTGAAACCTTCCAAAATTAAAATACAATTATCCTAAACGTCTTAAGTATATGTAAAATTTTGTCATTAGTAAATAATTGTAAGGTAGCGCCCTCTGTGAATTGATATTTTAATTTCACGTATAATCCTAAATTAAAATTCACTACAAGAGCTTTCATACACACGTTAGTATTAAAAAATCTCACAGATGGCGCTGTATTAAATAGTATGTATATTTCTGTCTCATTCTTTGCTGGCTTCATCCTACACATTTTTGTATTTGTGTCTCTTACCTGTCGTTTTTTCCGTTGCATCCGGTTTGAAATCACAACGATTCTAAAGAAGTTTCACTTCAAAAATATTCAAAGTTGCTGGCCCAAAACATTTATGTGAATGATCGACAAACAAGTAATACCGCCATTCAGGAAATCTGAAATGATTTTCCTCTCATCGCCTCGAACATTTCGCACCGTATGTAAACGCAGGTGTTGATGTATAACATAACGCGCTCATATAATAATTTATTATACCGATATATTGTATACATACAGTAATGATTGAAGCAATTTGGTAACTGAAGTTATCGCAAATGCGTAATACGATCTGCTAAATGGAAAACGTAATAGGGTACCTACGTACAATTATAACTGTTAGTACACGGTTTCATGAATCGAAGCACAACCGATTTCCATAACAGGCGAGGGAAGATCTCCAGCCATATTTTTTTGAATCATTAAACTTTATTGTCAAATAACGTCCATTACAATGAGCAAAACGCACAATCTTAAAATTTTGTCTGTGACATAAACAAACATGACACGACATGTCCGTCTCCTAATGGGTAATAGTGTTCTCACATCTTGTGCGACGAGTTTAAGCTATGTGGGAGTTAATACACATAGTACTGGTGGTAGGACCTCTTGTGAGTCCGCACCGGTAGGCCCCTGCCTATTTCTGCCGTGAAGAAATAATGCGTTTCGGTTTGAAGGGTGGGGCAGCTGTTGTAACTATACTGAGACCTTAGAACTCATATCTCAAGGTGGGTGGCGCATTTACGTTGAAGATTACCAGGTGGGCTGTGAGCTCGTCCAGCCACCTATGCAATAAAAAAAAGACAATGATTTTTTTAATCTAAATAATAAACGGTGGAAGATTGATACAAGAAAAATTGTAGTCTATCGAGACATTGATCTTAGCTTATCTTAATTGGATGTCAGTGGATGCTATTCACGTTGTTATGTCTAGGTACTACGGCCAATACTTAGGTATTACGTAGTAGACAATTTATGTTACATGCATTTTATGTTCTATACATCTTCGGATGTTCTGTTCTCTATTTTGATAGTAAAGTTGCTTATCTCATCTACCATTAGTCAAAATCGACTTTTATTTCCGGATGCACGAAGATTGTAAACAATCTGAGCAGCAATAACAAGATAGCGTTCTGGAGATCCGAGCGTAGTGGTTTTGAAGGTAATGAAATTGCGGGTAAATTAGTCAGGATAAGAGACATCTCTAATCGATCTTGAACCAGCCGGTGGCTTGTCTAGAAGCTCACCGACATCTGAATTGATCTCGTGGATGCCTATTGAAAATGTATTCTGACAAAGTGCAATCGGAAGATTTCATGCGAAAGTCCTTCTTAAGGGATTCAACGAGGATAGGAAACTTTCCGTATAGGTCGAATGAATCTAAGAACTCCATTAAGGAAAATAGCCAGATCCTCCGTGCGTCGCGTTCCTTAGTGCTGAGAATCGTGATCTTTACGGAATACATACGTAAAGGTTTTCTTGGGAAAATTACTAGTGGTGGGTTCCCGCGTTCTTCCACAGCATAATTTCAGAGGCGATTTAGTTCCTCTGGGCTACTGAAGCCCTAATTCGGGTTAGTTGACCACCGCCTATTGCTCGGCGTTATATTTTTACGGCCGGGTAGGTGGCATACCGACGCCAACCCTCCTCTTTTTTCAACCGGGCTTGGGACCGGCAATGGCGGAGTTAAGATAGCCAGATAGACTACCAGTAAATAGGTAGGAGGGAAAAAAGGAACCTTAAGGAATACTGACAACTTCCAAGACAGCATCGAAGCCTTGCAGTTTTGCTGTATTTTGTGAGAATGAAGAAAGTACCTACTCTTGGCTTAGTGAGCCAATGAGATATGCAATCCTCGAAGAGCACATATTTTCTCCTGAGGAGGTGATCAAAATCAGCCTACAGAATCCAATTTATACTGATAAAGAAATTCAAAACTGCGGGGTAGTCACGATCAATTCGGATCACAGTGACGGGTAGCCTTGCGACCAGCGAAAAAAAAATATACATCGACATTTTACGTACAAAAATATATACACACATACTGGTATCAAAGTGTAGTTGGTGAGGCTGACCCACTCTTCAAATTGTAAGGCTTTATTGTTTTGTGGCATAACTAGGCAAGAATCGTCACCCACCCGTGCGAGCTTGTCTCCTTATTCATACCTCATGTGTGTCTTATTCCAACACACGAGAAACTGCTACGCTAGCAACACCCTCTCTCCAGACTACCCCCTTAGGTAGGAAAAAAAGAGAAATTGTTAGCTCGCGACCATTGCACGTAGAAGCTCATACTTATTAAGTTACTTTTACAAATGTTCTAATTCTACTGAAGGTTACTACATCATACGTGCTTTGGTAGGTAGCCAGTTAATATGCTTTTGCCTAATCGATGATGATAATGCTACTAGCGATGATTGCACTTAGCCACATCCTCGCATGTCAAAGTACATACTTAAGCTTTTAATAAATAAATAAATATTTAACTTTATGTACTAAATTGTAAATACAACCTTTGCGAACTTGAATTAAAATCTAGAACAAAAGGATTTGATTGGAAGGTTCTTAATTCAATTTATTTTATTTTTCAATGGTAAATGTTCTGAAAGGAATTGAGGGAATTGATTTCTTTGAATTGTTTTTTTTTGCTATTTATGCGATCACAATATGCGTAATTGACGCCACCCACCTAAGATACTATGAGGTTTGATTCTCAATAATATAGAAAAACACCGCCTTAACGCTGTTTCAAACTTTCAATAAATACATCTTAAGTTTGTTTTCGAATATTTTGTCATTAAGGTATTACAGTTTGAGACGGCTTTTTATATTTTGTATATTTCAATCAAAATCGAACATCCTTTAAAATAAATTCGATCTCAGAGTCGATTCTCCATCAAATCTCATTTTAAATCACATTTTCCTATACAGTCCCTCAATATAAATAAGTCGATTCTGTAGTAAATCATCACACATCTAAGCAATTCACACGTTTCCCGTAATAAGGTCAAAAGAAAATTCGCTTCAAAATTCGGTTACGGAAATTGATTTGAAAACGGAAGCATAGAACGCGGCAGCCCTTCTCGATAGTCGGTTGATTAAATCAGAATCATGATTGACTTGTTGATGCGGTCGGGCCTAGACCCACGACAGGTGCCAGAGACGGTATAAATCCAATCAAGTGTGATGTCGTTGCGAGGCAATAATATACATGTCTATGTGTATATATAGTTATATAACTGTAGCTCGTAACGTATACAGCTTATACTGTAAACGTGTTTCACGAGTTAGGATTTCATGAAATTTAATTTTGATGTTATGAACATAAGACTTCCGATTAACTATTTATGAACTATTTATTTATTTTAACATCAAATATTTAATATCAAAATTCCACTCACAACTTATAGTCTTCCATTTAAACTTTAAATTAAATTACTTTAATTGTGAATACTACAATATTATGAAGCTCCAAATCTTTTTAAAGACCCGTGGAGAATTATTTTGATCATTCCTTTACCACGTGAATTTTCGAGGGATAAAATCGGAGACTAAAACCGGAGACGTACAGATATACGATCACGTAAATAAAGTTTCGTCGTAATCTGTATAACAAAAACGTTAGTTAGCTAGTTTCAATATTATGCGGAAAGGTAAAACGATATCTTAAACGAATTTATTAAGCGGGCGTCGATGTTTCCAGAAAATTAACCGGATGTTTCCGATGTGTATAGGTGAAATTAATTGATATCAATGAAACACCAAGTTCACATACTTACTGAATTCTTTAATTTTACGTTAATATTTCAAATAATGGAATTAGATTAAATTTGACTTTTTAACTGTGTTTTTTCAATGTGTTAGAAGGTTTTGGATAACATAGTTGTTCCTTAAATGTGAAAAAATATGCCACAAATAAACCATAATTATTAACATTTTATGTCTATAATTGGATTGATGTATCACTGTTTACAGGTAAATGATTCATTTCTTTTTCTCATAACACAACCTCTTAATGGTATGTTTATATTTTTAGATCAAACAAAATTCTGAGCACTTTATAAAAATAAAACAAAGAAAAAAACGTCTGTTGGGAATTGACCACTGAAGTAGGAAACCTATGGAAATGAAACGTCAACAAAAAATTCGTGCCACTGTGACGTCATCTGGCCACAAAACATGGCGGCTTTAGTGCTGCCCAGAAGATTTTAATGTTAGTAGGTTTTATCGATAAACGTTCTTGGCTTATTTTATTTTAAATATTGTTGAGTATGAATGTATTTGTAGAATTTATACTTTAATAGGAATTAAGTATATTGTTATGTGCAAAGATGATGTGATTTAGATATTATGTGAAATCTAAGACGAGTTCGTGCTTCAAATTTTCCAAGTAAACGATATGACGATTTTTAAAATTTGCTACACTGATTTTATAAAGTTGTCGTTTGCCGCAAAACATAAAGATATGGCATAGTACAGTGCCATCAGCCCATTTCTAGCATGCTGAATGTTATCGTATTTTGAGTACGTGTTTTTCTTAGACTATTACAATCTATTTTAATTGTTTTGCTGACTCTAAAGTCCGTAACAGACTACCGCAGTGCACCTCAAGGAAGGTGCACCGCACAATTTTAAACTTATCAAGGGATCACCTGATAAAAAAAAACACCTACAGAACATTTATTCGTTAATGAAATTACAAACGTCATTCCTTGTGACTTCCTCTCTAAAATCACTTAATTAATAAATATTTAACGAATTTACAATAGTGTTTTACTCACTGCGGAATAAAACTATTTTATTTAAATAGTTCCGAAGAGATTTTGTCGGTAGCCTTTTTCCCGAAATATCTAAACAGAATGTCTAAATATGTTTTGATGACATAATATTTTAAAGAGGTATTTATGATTAGTGTCATGATGAATAGATTCCGACCGAAAAATGGTGTCCGATATTTCGGATTCAAATATATTATTAAGTGTATAATCCATGTTTCGGATGAGGGCTCCATAATGAATTTAAATATATATAGATAATAGTTTTTGGGCATCGACCTTCTTGAGATCCTATAAAATATGTTTTAATTATTATTTTTGTACGTTTTAAGCATAATAAAATTAGAAATTTTATATAGGCAATCATATTAAATCGATATGAAAGTCAATAAATAATGTACAACCCAAAACAGACGGCCGAACTGACGTGACAATGACATTTGGCGCGCAAAACATGGCGGATTTTCGGCCTCATTAGACGGAGACGGAGACATTTACGTATATTCATATTTCATTTTATGTACGCACTGAAATACTGTTATATTGTTTTCTTGCGAGTTAAAGTGCTGAGTAAGAACGAGATAGATATATGTTTATGTGTGTGCCTTCAAAATGGGTGCTATTTATATAAGCAATTGTACGTATAGAACAATATGTCGTGTCCCTACTATATAGGTCTATGGAATTGACTAATACCTAATTGACACTGTCAGTCAAACGTGGAAACCGTCAATTAATCTATTTAACTGAAAGCGGTTAATGAGAAACCTCAGACCTACGCGGCACCAATCATGAGCTTGAGCGGGAATCTATATGTCCGAGCCTCAGTGGAAATAGCTGTGATATATTAGATTGGAAACGTTAGGTTAATTACCTGGTTGGAATCGGTGATGGTGTTGCGATTGTAATTGTTTATGGGTAGACTTATTATTGACTCGTTCAATAGACAATGACTTATGGCAAGTGTCAGTGAATCTGTGGATGACGTGTGACATTTGAAGAGTTAACTTTTTGGCGGGAACGCAAGGAGTAAAGTTGTGTGATTTGTTCTATTTTATCTATTTAGTGTTTCTTTAAGTTTCAATGTGTAATAACGGTGGTTTATTAACTGTTTAACATCTGTGAAAGTGCACAAATGTGGGAAAATTAAACAAAGTCGCTGGACGTAGCTTCTCGGGATCCTCCAAAAAGTCCACAGAAAAAATCTCAGTAAATGACCACCATTTTACTGAGATTATATTTCATCCAATATCATCTCATCTCATTTCGTTTAATTTCATCCCAGTTGATTAATGTCTCAAATTAATCATCTTCATTTCATTTCACTCCATATTATCATTTTTCATAAAAGTAAGAATATAAATTAAAATAAGACATCATCTAATGGTCTTAGTTACCAGGTCATTAAATCCCTTAAAAATTTTTTGAAGAATTAGCCTATGACGGTAGGATGACTACCAGTCATTTGAGAGAGAAGGAATTCTCTTTATAGGCACCATTGCGATCGCACGCATATCTGAGATCACCGCGTTTCTAGTCTGCTATTATTTAATTGTGTTGATATTTCGAATATTTTTTTTATTGATTGAAAGATTACTGGTGGCCCGAAGGCCTTTCCAGTTTCACCAGGATAGATGGGCGAGCAAAGGCTGAGCGAAGCCTGAGCCTTTGCTCGCCCACCTGTCCTGGTGAAACTGGAAAGGCTTTCAGCCAACTGGAAAGGCCTTCAGCCAACAACTGCCAGAGCGCCTCCGAAGGAGACCTAACAACTCAAGAGCAATTGCTTCGCGAATGAATCTAAAGAGCCATTTAAAATTTAAAATTTGGAAAAAATCTCATAACAAAAAACTTCTTCAGCTGTTTCAACGGAGTAAACTTAATTGAAGTTCAATTAAAAACATCGAACTGTTGATACTAATCCCAAATAAAACGCATCGTTAATAATTACAAAGATACCCAAATGTCGCGTATTAAGCGAAATTTCGCTTAAACCAAATACCCTTTCCACCCTTCCGATGTACAATATAAGGAGGGATTTTATGATATTATTTACCAGTCTGACCTTTCAATATAATTTATTTTAAACAAAAATACGATGAATTTTTATGCGTGTTTACTTTTAAACCTACTCTTCCGTTGCTGTATTTTAAACATAGTTCATCACTAGGGAATTACAACAGGAACTATTTTATCTTTGTTTCTCACGAGCCGTAGACAGTAATTACTTAAAATGTTTTATCCGAGACGTCAGAATTTACATAAGAAACTTTTTATAGATTATAAAAAATATAGATAGATTATCTATATATTAATACGTAAAGCAAAAAACTTTGTACCCCTTTTTACGAAAATTGCGCGGACGGAGGAGTATGAAATTTTGCACACTTATAGAGAATATAGAGAAGAAGTGCACAATGCTAATATTTTTTAAAAATAATGCATAAAAGATACATTAAATCAATAGAGAAAACATTACACACACTACATACCATGTATTTGACGCACACACGCATGCATACTACTTATTATCAAACTTTTGTTCTTGACGTCTGTTGTCAAATTGAGAATAGATTAAATATTGTTTGTCTTTGTTAACATTTTTTATAGTGGCGAAATTTGTAATTATAGAAGTATAAAAATATACAATCACGATAGTGTACAAACTTACAATTCCAATTAATTATATTCGAATTTCGACTACTGCGGGACCTCTAGTATAGTAAAATTGTTATTAGTGATGTCTTTGAAAACTAATTTCATAAATCTGCATTCCGTTTTCATTTTGTAGAAACTTTGCAGAGCTCGTTTTTGCCTTAGAGGAGTAGGCGAGTGCTCAGCTTTTATGGTAGCAATTGAATCTGGAGACCACAAACAAAATATAAATCGCAAATGCCGATGATCACTGTGCTTAGTGCGTGTTTTATAACGTTCTCGATAGCGTAAAAGTTGACTCAAATTTGTATGGAGTTGGAACAGCGCCCCTAGCGGCTTCTTCTTAGTCGTATACTTCATTGATGAAGGTCGTGTCCCTGAAAGCCCTTCGTGGCTCTTTGTACAATCAGCTTCCATTTCCTTCGGTTTTCGCTTTCTCCCAGGGCGGTCGCAACAGAGAGTCCAGTGAGCGCAGTTATCTGATCTGGCCGACGGTTTGGTGGCCGGCCGGCGGGTCTTTTCCCTTTTAACTTGCCCACCACAGTAAATTTTTCAAGGTTGTCTGGTGGCCGCCGAGCAAACGTAGGCAAACACTCCAACTCCATACAAATTTGAGTTAACTTTTACGCTATCGAGAACGTTAAAAAACGCGCACTAAGCACACGGACCCGCGAGGTTGAAATCTCAACTATTTGTGTATTATCTGTTGTCAGAACTTATGAATGAATACTTCAGTTTAAAATAGACAGTTTCGTACAATTTTTTTATTTTTTTATTGCTTAGATGGGTGGACGAGCTCACAGCCCACCTGATGTTAAGTGGTTACTGAAGCCCATAGACATCCAGAACGTAAATGCGCCACCCACCTCGAGATATAAGTTCTAAGGTCTCAGTATAGTTACAACGGCTACCCCACCCTTCGAACCGAAACGCATTACTGCTTTACGGCGGAAATAGGCGGGGTGGGGGTACCTACCCGTGTGGACTCCCAAGAGGTCCTACCACCAGTAAAAACTCAGGTCCACAATATAATATTTAAGCTCAAGTAATCCACTGATCCACGTGTTTATTATAAATGAGAATATGAGTTTGTTTGTTGCGTTGTCATGTCTTAACTATAAAACCAATCATTATGAAAATTTTAACACAACTTTGTCAGGTGGTAAGAAAATATTGTGTCTATACGTATATAAGCGATATTTCGAAGGATTTTGTTTTTTGTATTAAACGTGAGCGAAACCACTAGTTAAAGTTAGTGGCATTTTCAAAATGTAAAAATACAACGAACAGAATACGTACATCTCTTCTGAACTAACCGGCAATCGCACGAGATTCTAGTTTGTTTTCACAAGAAATGAATCCGTGATGTTTAGACGTGTTTGTGTAAATATTGGATTACAAATCGACTGACTTGTTAAGAATTGTCTGTCACAATTCCATAATTAAATTTCATAAATCGAATAACAAACATTTGAAGCGCAATGCTAGAAACAAAATCCAAATTCAATTCGTAAAATCGAGTGTGATGTTGCATCTATGTACTGTATAGACCGGATAACGCGTCACTCAGCGCAGATTAAAAAACTTCTTCTTCTTCCAGTGCCTCTTCAATCCTGAAGGTTGGCCGTTAGCTTCCCATATTCATTTTTATCAGCAGCCAGCCGGAACAGCTGTTCGACGGAGGCAATACCGGTCCACTCCCGGATATTCCGGAGCCATGACTTCTTTCTTCGCCCAGCACGTCTCTTTAAATATTATTTAACAATGTTTTAATTATTTCCTGTCTATATAGGTATACCAGCTCTGACGTCAAGCGCTAGGCATATGCCTCTCTTAAATCTCGCCACAACAATTTTGTTCATTTCCTTCATAATAATTATATTATGTAGATATCAATTAGTAGTTTCTAATGCGTCTGTTTCAGCGATGTGCTCTGATTTAGAGTTCCTCATATTTTTGTTATTGCGTATATGGCTTAAAGGACTCATAGCCTATCTGGTATTAAGTAGTTGCCGGATCCTGTAGATCACGGCGTGAATGCCGCCACTCGTCTTGAGACTTAAGGCTAAAGACTTGTTCATTAACACGTATTAAGTCCGTATTTCTTACTAACCTATCCGTCTGGAATGAACACTGACATCACCGTATCTCTTAATACGTACCACACCGCACGTTTTATTTATTAGGAAAAAAAAGGCTACGACGACTTCATACGAGTTTGTAAGCCAGTCGTAATTTAGTATCTACAGTTGAGACTTAAGCTTCACGTGTGAAGTTGGGGAAGTTGGGGAAGTGGGTCTTAGCATCGTAATGTCACTGCTAATCGCATAATACCAGTTGTTTCAAGCTTTCATTTTATTTTATTTTTTTATTTCTTAGATGGGTGGACGACCTCACAGCCCACCTGGTGTTAAGTGGTTACTGGAGCCCATAGACATCTACAACGTAAATGCGCTACACACCTTGAGATATAAGTTCTAAAATCTCAGTATAGTTATTATACAACGGCTGCCCCACTCTTCAAGCCGAAATGCTTTACAGTTTCACGGTAGAGATAGGCGAGGTGGTAGTACCCGTGCGGACTCACAAGAGGTCCGACCACCAGTACAAGAGGCCCTACCACCAGTGCAAGAGGTCCTACCACCGGTACAAGAGGTCCTACCACAAGTACATTACCATATACAGATTTCGCCTAACTCGAAACACTTTTGTTACTGTCTGATTTTCTTATATGAATTACATGTGTTCATTTTACTCGTAGTTCTTCATCTTCTTATTCTTCTACTTGCTACATTTCAGTATGGAGTACAGTTAAGCTATTTGAGCCGCCCTACTTATATCTGGTACGTTAAAATAGCAATGAACAATTCTATGGTTGCAGGAAGAGCGTCGACGGACGGGGAGGTATATAGCGATCCTCGTGGGCATACTCCTCTTCATATTGGCGTTTTACCACGCCTGGGTCCGTCGCATACCTGTGGTGGCCAGTCTGGTGGTCCCGGCGCTCATAATGTTCGTGTACGTCGCGTGGGTGTTATTCACAGCTTCGAGGGACAAACATAAGGTATCACTACATAGTATAAAACAAAGTCGCTTTCTCTGTCCCTATATCCCTATGTATGCTTAAATCTTTAAAACTACGCAACGGATTTTGATGCGGTTTTTTTAAATAGATAGAGTGATTGAAGATGAAGGTTTATATGTATAATAACATCCATTAAATAGTGGAGAAATCAATAATAAATTACAGTTTCCGAAGCGAAGCGAGGGCGGGTCGCTAGTCTTTACATAAAATTTAACTTTCATTTCTTCGAAGAGCAGATCTGAATACCCGCTCAGCTTGAAGTGAGATCGAAGTTTCAATTGTATAGTTTTGCGGCTAGAATTGGCAGGAAGTCCAAAGTTTAACAAAATTAACTTTGGGTTTGCGATAACTGGGTGATACATACCTCGACTTAATACAATTTGGTGAACCTTGAAATTTAAAGTTTAATTCGTTTAATTATGATTGTGGTTTATTTATATAAACGAACTTGACGTAATCACGAAACGAGACAAGAATTTTCTGAAATATCTGAAATATATAAAGAGGAAAGATTTGTTTGTTTGTATTGAATAGGCTCCGAAATTACTGAACCGATTTGAAAAAAAATTTCACTGTTTGGAAGCTACGCTATTCCCGAGTGACATAGGCTATAATTTTTTTTGAATAAAATTAGGGATCCTTACTAAAATTCCAATAATGTAACCCAAGGTGTAAGAAAATTGCCTAATATATTCTTTACATCGTGTACTCTGCGAAAACTATTGACGATAGAATAAAATAATGTACTACGGCTTTGTAGAACACATTATTATTTACAAAAAGTGTCGCGACAGCATATGTCTAACTATTATAGTTATGCCTCAATAAGAGTAATTTATTTAAAAAAAAAGAACATCGTCAAATATCGTTGAAATTTTTGTTAAAGACCCGAGCGGAGACGGAGCCGGCCGCTAGTCTGAAATAAAATTTTAGTGTTAACGTTATCGTTAAGTAAAGCAGCGAAAAAAATAATATCGAAGTAGAAGGAAAAGGTGTTTACTAGTGTTTACTTGTCGAAATTAGAAATAATTTTTTTTTTAATCTCTTTTGTGATGCCCCTCCGTTTGTGGAGCCTCCGGTTGCCCTCCCCTAAATTCGGCCCTGTAGTTAACTATTTTCAATGATTTTAACGGAAGAAATAACAGTGAACACATTAATGTTATGATGGCATTCCGGAATATTTCACATAAAAATCGGTACAATTCCTAGTGCGTCCCTGTCTATGAACAGTTATTTTAATACTTTTTCGTATTTAATAATAACTACTTTTATTTGAAAAGTAATTGGTTAAACAAAAAAACTTCTTTGCTTAGAGGTTCCAAATTCTTCCATTTCTTAATTTATAGCAAAAATATATAAAGAAATGGTTTTGCAGCGTAGAGATAGATCGAACGAAATAAAATATCCACTCTCCACTCAGCGAGGAAATAAGTTTTATAGACTAAGTGCAGTCGGATATTTCCGGAGCTCGGAGTGTTGGATAGTGTATTAGTTGATGGGTGTATTAAAAACGTTTCAGTATTACGCAGAAGCCGTAGTTTCTCTGGTACTTTCAGTACAAGCAGCGTAACACGAAGCAAACATATGTGATCCAATGAATTATCATATAATATGCTCTAAAACATTTCTTAACGGTTTTATGAGTCGTAGATATGATTTAGGCTAGTCCTAGAATACCTAACAGATTTGTGGCCGCGAAAACGAAGTAGCTTTCAGTCGATTTAATGGATTTGATGATTTAAAAATACATGTCCCTATAAGTCATGATACGTAAGAAAAAACGTATAACATTTACGTGATATTGGATTTTTCAAGCATATAATTATAATATAATTAGTATTGATGTAATGAAGTTTTTATTTATTTATTGCTTAGATGGGTGGACGAACTCACAGCCCACCTGGTGTTAAGTGGTTACTGGAGCCCATAGACATCTACAATGTAAATGCGCCACCCACCTTGAGAATGGGTGTACCTCAGGGTTCCATTTTGGGTCCTTTTTTATTTCTAATATATATAAACGATTTACCTAGTTTTATTGAATCCCGACACGAGGTCGTATTATTCGCAGATGATACATCTTTATTATTTAAAATTAAACGACAATTACAAGTCTATGACGAAGTGAATGATGCGATTTCGTGTGTGGTTCATTGGTTCCGTATCAATAACCTATTATTGAATAGTAAGAAAACTAAATGTATTAAATTTACTTTAAAATGTATTAAACCATCTTTAAATGTGAGACAAGTGGATAGTGATGTAATTGTTTCTGAGGAATCATTGGAGCTTGTTGAGTCAACCGTATTTCTTGGTATAACAGTGGACTCCAAACTGCAATGGGGACCTCATATTCATAAATTGGCGAGTAAGCTCAGCTCTGCAGCATACGCAGTAAAAAAAATTAGAATGTTAACAAACGCGGACACGGCTCGTTTAGTTTACTTTAGTTACTTCCACAGTGTCATGTCCTATGGCATTTTGCTATGGGGCAATGCGGCCGATGTAGAAACGATATTTATTCTGCAGAAAAGAGCTATACGCGCTATTTATAACATGCACTCAAGGGAATCCCTGAGGGAGAAATTTAAAGAAATTAAAGTTCTCACTATGCCATCCCAGTACATTTTTGAAAATTTGATGTATGTTCGTAAACATATTGAGGAGTTTCCTAAAAAGTCGGACATACATAATAGAAATATTAGGAACAAACACAAGCTTGTTGTGCCGATGAGTAGGTTACATAAGATACGAAATTCATTCGGGTGTTTGTCTGTGCGCCTGTACAACAAAATCCCACAAGATGTTCAGAACCTACATATACATAGGTTTAAGAAAACTGTTAAAGAACATCTGTGCAATAAAGCTTACTATAAAGTCAATGATTATCTAGAAGATTGCACAAAGTGGGAATGAGTTGCTCGCTCCGGGCATTTCAATATTGTAGTAATTGTTACGTTATAATACTCATTGTAAAAAACTCATATTTAAAAAAAAAATGTAATATTAAAAAATTAATAAATAACAATTTACTAAAAAAAAAAAAAAAAACATGCCCGCTGAGTTTCTTGCCAATTCTTCTCAGGACGGAGGCTAGTTCTTGTGAATTGGCGGTAGTTCTTTTGACGTTCAACAAGTATGTACTTTCATTTATGTTGAATAAAATTTTTTTGATTTGATTTGATTTGATTTGATATGAGTTCTAAGGTCTCAGTATAGTTACAACGGCTACCCCACCCTTCAAACCGAAACGCATTACTGCTTCACGGCAGAAATAGGCGGGGCGGTGGTATCTACCCGTGCAGACTCAGAAGAGGTCCTACCACCAGTGATTACGCAAATTATAACTTTGCGGGTTTGATTTTTATTACACGATGTTATTCCTTCACCGTGGAAGTCAATCGTGAACATTTGTTAAGTACGTATTTCATTGGAAAAATTGGTACCCGCCTGCGGGACTCGAACACCGGTGCATCGCTACATACGAATGCACCGGACGTCTTATCCTTTAGGCCACGACGACTTAAACGACGAGTCGTAAAAATAGTTTTAATTGTGTCTACGAGTTATGAAAATCGAAGGAAATGCTTATGAAAACTTACTTGATAGATAATAATAAAATGGCTGGTTTCATTGAGCGAATAACATTTTCGTACAAAGATCAAATTGAACGCATGAAGATTTTAGACGCTAATATGTATAAAAAATGCGTTTTAAAATTACTCTCTAGGATAATTAGCATCTATTCTGAGTCACGAACCAGCACGCAGCTATCCACTGAATTCATTATGACGCTATCCTAACCATGTAAACTCGTTTAATTGATTCTTCAGTCGGTGATTTCGACCAGGATTTAAGGAACATTCTGGAAGTTTATTGTAAAACAAATCCCCAAAATAACTTCAAATCTTCGTATTTCGTTCTGTTACATACAATCTTATGATATGCTCAATTAGACTGCAAAAGAGCATAAAATTCACTAAACCTCTTCTTTCTTATAACTTATTTAGTTTAACTTATTTGTAAATTATTTTATACCAAAAAATAACATAAATATTTTGCACAATGAGACAAATAACAAGAAAATAATAATTGTAAGCAGTCGCATAAGAAAGAACATTTCATGCATTTCATTCAATGCATTAGTTTTATTCGAATTAAAATGATTAATTAACATTTTTATTGCCCTTGTAGCAGACGAGCATACGGTACACCTAATGGTGAGTAGTTACCGTCGCCCATGGACCTTACCAATGCCATTTAATTAATTATATAATATAAACATTTAATATAAACTTTATTAGGAAAACACCACCATCTGGCTAATTTTAGTGTCAAAAGATATTTAAAAAAGATGCTTTAGACCAAACAGCGAAAAAAAATATATTAAGTATTTATTATAGATTCAAATCATAGTAATTATTTTGTTAAAAGTCCATGTCCATACTTACTTAGTATTATAAATGTGAAAGTAACTGCCTGTCTGTCGCGTTTTCACGCTAAAACTACTGAACCGATTTAAATGAAATTTGGTACACAGATAGACTAGAGCACGAGAAAGGACATAGTTAGACTACTTTTTAATTCGAAAAGGGTTGAAAGGGGGGATGAAAAATTGTATCTTCATATTTAGAGCTAAAAGCTTGAAACTTATTTTTTAGGCTGTGGATTTGATATAAATAAATACATATGTCACTAAGCTTACTCACCAGAATAGCAAATAGGCTGTAATTTAAAAAAAATATAGTGTGAATTACCCAAAATATAACGAAAAGTGTCCAGTGAGAAGAAAAAAAAACTGCCATCTGCGACTTATTTTTGCGTGTGCCACAAAAACCGTTAGAGTTACACGTATATAATATAAAATGGAAATGTTTATCTCAAATAGTACTACAAAAAGCCCTTGACAGCATATATCTATTAGTGAACAATGTGAATCGTTAATATAAGAAGAGGAAAGATTAGATTTTTTGTTTGTTACGTGTCAGGACCAGATTTGTATAAAAGGATATTCAATAAGATCAGTAATAAATTACAGTTCCCGAAGCGAAGCGAAGGCGGGTCGCTAGTGGGTAATAAAAACAGAAGTTCTGTTGGTAAATTACGAGAAATAGTCAGCGGTTTAATAATTTAAGCTAGAGAGAGCGTGTAGTGTGTAGGCAGTCAATGTTAATTAACACAATATATTACAATAAACACCATGTAAAATATTTTCAATTGCCCGTTACTTTCGCATTTAGTTAACAAACCGTTATCATCAGTCTAAGCGGAATCTGCAATACATATCAACGCTGGAAGACAAATGAATCTAATGTCAATGAAACATCACTTAATGGTAAAATACGCCGGCAAGAGATAAATTATTTTCGTTGAAAATTTACGCGTACCTGTTGTATCTCACCAGCCACGACACCCGGATAAAGAATGGGCGATTCGTAGGCAATTCCTATCACCGAATTTATGCTCAAGCCGGCTTCGATTCAAATTATTACTGGTGGTAGGACCTCTTGTGAGTCCGCGCGGGTAGGTACCACCACCCTGCCTCTTTCTGCCGTGAAGCAGTAATGCGTTTCGGTTTGAAGGGTGGGGCAGCCGTTGTAACTATACTTGAGACCTTAGAACTTATATCTCAAGGTGGGTGGCGCATTTACATCGTAAATGTCTATGGGCTCCAGTAACCACTTAATATCAGATGGGCTGTGAGCTCGTCCACTCACCTAGCAATAAAAAAAAAAATTATGATTACGTGGGAAACAAACATCAAAGTTGTACTACTACAGGGCTGTAAGAAATTCACGCTGTAAACATCGCGCATCGCGTTCGCTGAGTCATAAGGGGGTCTGCACATTTAATGAAACGTAAACATTCAACCGGCACGTAGCGACGGATGCTTCTATGACAGTCTGTTTATGATTGGAGGCGTTGAAGTCGATTATGATGTTGCCTATTCGATTATTTCAAGGGCAAACGTGATTTTGAAACCTGAGTATGATTGATTTTGCAAACTCGAATAGTGTTTGATTGATGTTTTTTTGTTTATCGAATTTGTGGCTCTGACGTATTTAATTTAAGCGCCACGGCTACCGGTAAGCTTTGATTATAGGATATGACGTCTGGTATCTGAATCAAGCGAAGCGACTACTTTCTAAGGAAACATATATAATTTATATTCGTTAGTGAAAGACTTCCATGATGATAGGGTAATATCGATTAAAAAAATATAATAAATGCATAATTACTGTTGGTGTGACATATTATGTACCCACACAAGTAGGTACTTGATAAGTAAACCATAGACTAAAGATGGGTGGAAGGAATCATGCAATTTTTTTTTTCTTAAATTGAACACCGAGTACTTACGAAATTGAAATCGTTTACCCAAGTATACAATAAAAAAAAAGGAAAAGGTAATTGTATATTACAATTACACCTTCTAAGTTGTTTCTTGTTCTCTTTGCCATTATCTCACAACCTTATCATGCTGCATAGGGATTTGGCATGATATTTACGATGACTTCAACACCTTAGGTTGTATCTCCATAAATCATTGGAACGTGCCATAGGGTAAGACTTTTCTGTTTCTGCACTTACTGTTTCTTTTACCTAATCTATGTTCGCTTCTATGATTTAGATTTTATTGTTGTAAGCATTTACACTAAGATTTAGATTTTCAAATACCAAGATATGAAAATACCACATTGAATTCGTTTTTCTGTTTTTTCATAATAATTTCATTCCCGTTGAATTCTGTATTTAGTACTACTTCAGAAACATCAATTATTTGAGCAAAATGCACTATCTTATGCCTTTAAATGGGCAATTCTTGTAGATATATATGTCGTGGATAACGACTTGTAGTTGTCGTGGATAACGACTTTTAGTAATATTAAGACGGTGGTTTTGATTATTATTTTAAATGAAGAAATGTTGTTTTGATAAATATCACAAAATGAAGGGTAGACTCCGTAACACCACAGTATAAAATGGCGGTACGTGGACAGAGTCGTGGCATTCCGTGTCAGACAGTCATTCCGTCCGTCTCAGTCAGCGAGTCTCTGACAGTAAGTCAGTCAGTCAGTCAGTCGGTCTGTCGGTATGTCGGTATGTGCAACGAAACTGTCGGTTTATCCTGTCATTGTGAGAGTTGTGTGTGTTGAGTTTCAATAATTATTATTGAAAAGTTTTATTGACTAAACTGAGTTCAATCGAATACGAGTGATGACGGAACCTACCGCTCAGCCATCCCTACCGCTGCGCCGACATATATAATCTGAATCTCGGAAACGTCTCCGACGATTTTCCTAAAATTTAGTATACAGAGGATTTCGGGGGCGATAAATCGATCTAGCTACGATTTATTTCCAGAAAATGTTGTTTTATTCATGTTTTCAATAATCAACTTTATCAATAATCAACTTTATGACTCTTCCCGACCTCTATTGGCGAATAATAATACTATTTTTCTTAATTCAGAGCAACCAACTGCTTTAAAGACACAACAAGATGGCGTTTATCAAAAAAAAAATATACCGAGCAAAGCTCGGTCATCATCTAGTTCTATTAAAAATCAAATAAATCAAATCAAAAAAATTTTATTCAACATAAATGAAAGTACATACTTGTTGAACTTCAAAAGAACTACCGCCAATTCACAAGAACTAGCCTCCGTCCTGAGAAGAATTGGCAAGAAACTCAGCGGGCATGTCTTTTTTTTTTACATATGAAATTATTATTTATTAATTTTTTAATATTCGTTTTTTTTTTTAATATGAATTTTATATAATGAGTATTATAACGTAACAATTACTACAATATTGAAATGCCTGGAGCGAGCAACTCATTCCCACTTTGTGCAATCTTCTAGATAATCATTGACTTTATAGTAAGCTTTATTGCACAGATGATCTTTAATAGTTTTCTTAAACCTATGTATATGTAGGTTCTGAACATCTTGTGCGATTTTGTTATACAGGCGCACAGACAAACACCCGAATGAATTTCGTATCTTATGTAACCTACTCATCGGCACAACAAGCTTATGTTTGTTCCTAGTATTTCTATTATGTATGTCCGACTGTTTAGGAAACTCCTCAATATGTTTACGAACATACATCAAATTTTCAAAAATGTACTGGGATGGCATAGATAGAAACGCGCACACACAAATATAAATTTTTAGTGTTCATTTAACAAGAATACGATCATCAGATCGTTTTAAATAGAATCAATTTAATCCGAATAGTACGATATTCACGAGTTCACATTAATTCATGTAAATCGCTTAACCGTCTAAGTTTAAGCTTCGTAAGCTCTGAAGATGTAGGTAACATAAGTTTCAATTTTAATACTCAAAGTGGGTACAACAATAATTTTATGAACGGAAATTATTATACCATACATACTGTGTTAGATGAAGGTACTACTACTTTAATTCCCAAACTGGTGTTTTGTTTTACACACATTATGATTATAATGAATGCGTTACACACATACAAAGTAATATATAGGTCAAGCTAATATAGAATGCGCTTAAAAATAAATCGTTTGTGATCGTCATAAAAAAGGGAAGATTAAGACATCAATGTACTTTTTTTATTTATTGCTTCGATTGTGGTGTTAAGTGGTTACTGGAGCCCATAAGCATCTACAACGTAAATGCACCTTGAGATATAAGTTCTAAGGTTTCAGTATAATTACAACGGTTGCTCTACCCTTCAAACGGAAGCGCATTACTACTTCAGGGCAGAAATAGGTAGGGCGGTGGTACCTACCCGCGCGGACTCACAAGCGGTCCTACCTTCAGTAATTACGCAAATTATAATTTTTCGGATTTGATTTTTATTACACGATGTTATTCCTTCACCGTGGAAGTCAATCGTGAACATTTGTTGAATACGTATTTTATTAGAAAAATTGGTACCCGCCTGGGATTCGACCGGATGGGACCGGTGCATCGCTCAACACGAATGCACCGGACGTCTTATCCTTTAGGCCACGACGACTTCATTCATCAACTAGGTATAACAATGTTAAAAGCTAGTGAGCAGTAAACAAATAACGTCAAAAGCATGTGTAATGCTCAATTTCTCTAATCTGCAACCCCTGAAGATACAAAATAGCGCTCTGCCGCAAATGTAGGTATAAGAAAGTTGTAGACTAATTAAAAGCTACAATAATACAGTGAGTGACTATGTTATAAAGAGGAAAGGCTTAAATTTTCATACGAAAGTTTCGTTTTAATCCGTCGTCGGTTCAAACATTATATAATTCTTTACTAATAACCTTTACGAACAAAATAATGGGTTTCTAAAACTTTTGATAAATACGACATTAAATATTTATACTGCAAATAACTTTTCGTAGGTGTTAATGAAAATTAATTTAATCCGAGACCTGTGCGATTTCAGAACTTATAATATGAACCGTAACCTTTTACGTATATAGCTATACTATGTGTTTCTTATGTAGCAGATCACGAAGTTTATAATTACAAATGTCAACTGTTGTCAGTATTTTGAATGCCCGAATTTGAAAAAAATGTTACGTTAAATTACAAAACATGAACTGGGTTTTTTTTTGTTGCTTAGATGGGTGGACGAGCTCACAGCCCACCTGGTGTTAAGTGGTTACTGGAGCCCATAGACATCTACAACGTAAATGCGCCACACACCTTGAGATATAGTTCTAAGGTCTCAGTATAGTCACAACGGCTGCCCCACCCTTCAAACCGAAACGCATTACTGCTTCACGGCAGAAATAGGCGGGGCGGTGGTACCTACCCGTGCGGACTCACAAGAGGTCCTACCACCAGTAAATGTTACGTCAAATTACAAAACATGAACCGGGTTATTGGTTTTTTTTTTTTTATTTTTTTTTTATTGCTTAGATGGGTGGACGAGCTCACAGCCCACCTGGTGTTAAGTGATTACTGGAGCCCATAGACATCTACAACGTAAATGCGCCACCCACCTTGAGATATAAGTTCTAAGATCTCAGTATAGTGACAACGGCTACCCCACCCTTCGAACCGAAACGCATTACTGCTTCACGGCGGAAATAGGCGGGGTGGTGGTACCTACCCGTGCGGACTCCCAAGAGGTCCTACCACCAGTGATTACGCAAATTATAATTTTGCGGGTTTGATTTTTATTAGACGATGTTATTCCTTCACCGTGGAAGTCAATCGTGAACATTTGTTGAGTAAGTATTTCATTAGAAAAATTGGTACCCGCCTGCGGGATTCGAACACCGGTGCATCGCTACACACGAATGCACCGGACGTCTTATCCTTTAGGCCACGACGACTTTAAACGGTTGTCTGTCCGTTGTTTGTTTATATTGTTAACGGCGCTTTGTGCGGTTGTCTATCGAATGTCGTGCCACAAAAAAGCTGGACGGTTGCATTTAAGTCGATCCTACGTCATTAATGCATCAGCGCACAGGTATTTTAGCTCCTGGCTGAGCCTTTGCTCGCCCACCTGTCCTGGTGAAACTGGAAAGGCCTCAGGGCCACCAGTGATCCTTCAATCATAAAAAAAAGAGGATGATGGCCTACTAGAGCAAAGAGATTCTTCCATCACATCTCGACCTCTTTGGAACGCTTTGTATCGCTTATAAACACACGTTTTTGATAAAAATCGATTCACCGTAAGCAGACTGTAACATTTTCAATGACCCCGAACACGAAATTCCATTGGTTATGCAAAATTTCACAGTCTTTTTGTTCGACCTTTTTATCCATTATGAAATTCGCAATTCACACTACATAATGATATAACTAAAAATACACTGTGTTTAGTTTGAATGACAGGTGTAACTGAAATTCTGCGCCAAAATGGAAGACAGCTATACCAATCTAACAACAACAAGAAAAACTAAAAAAATCGCTTGGAACCATAACCAAACCATCCATTCCCAATACTTTTTTAACGGAATGTATGTGCACGAAAAATAATCCTAATTTGCATTGAATTGATAAGGAAAATAATGCAATTATTAATGCCTTTATTTTAAACTAGAATTGCGTTAGAAAGTGATACCACCACTCTGCCTATTTCTGCCGTGAAGCAGTAATGCGTTTCGGTTTGAAGGGTGGGGCCAGCTGTTGTAACTATACTGAGACCTTAGAACTCATGTCTCAAGGTGGGTGACGCATTTACGTTGTAGATGTCTATGGGCTCCAGTAACCACTTAACACTAGGTGGGCTGTGAGCTCGTCCACCCATCTAAATAATAAAAAAAAAGTAATTAGATGATATTATGTACTTTCCTTGATATCAACAGACACATAGCACGTGTATGAGATCATCTGTACTGCGCTGGTAAAAAATATATTACATTGCTTCTTAACCGAAACTCGTTTTTTTTTTTTTCATAAACCAGATTCATTCTTACATACAAATACAAATTAAATTTAAAATATGTCAAAAAAATCACTGTTAACTAAATAATATAGCAACGGCGGGAGTTAACCGCCTGCTGTATGTAATTACCAGAACGGAGTCTAACACACAAGCCGCATTCATAAATTATGTCCACAGATAAACTAACAAAGTCTTAAAGCCGACGTTTATTACGTGTCGATGTTGATAGAATCGAGAGAACGCCGGCCCGAACTGAAACGTCATACTTTATTTTATTTCGGATTCGATACGAAACATAGGAAGCTGCTCTGTGTAAATTCCTTCCAATCGTACGCTAGGTTTACGTCATGGTACAAGACTGGATTTCGAAAATGCACGTGCGTTCCGTAAACAACATCACAGATTCCGAACTGAATGACTTTGATGTATTTTTTTTTTTGTATAACAAACATCCCTTTGAATCCTTTTGGATCCGTTTGGGTGTTTATTATGTTCCTTCCCGATAAACATCAGCACGAAAATTTGCGGGCTTCAACCAATGTATTTATCTTGTTGAGTTCTTAGACGCAGAGGGTAACGAACCCTATTTCGAAG
The DNA here is from genome assembly GCF_030269925.1 of Bombyx mori. NCBI lineage: Eukaryota > Metazoa > Arthropoda > Insecta > Lepidoptera > Bombycidae > Bombyx > Bombyx mori. The sequence goes on along the minus strand of NC_085116.1, from coordinate 5,893,695 downwards.
CCGCAGATCATCTATTTGCTGAGTCAACGTCAAATCGTTTGTCATTGTTATTGACAGCCTCAACGACTGTAGACCTAACAGTCACTGCGACTTGGATGTACTAATACATTACTATCCAAAACTAATAAATAAATATATTTGTTCAAGCCAAAATCCAGTATAAGCTGCACTAGTTTTGATAGACAAATATTGTGAGCCTTTTCGGAACAGAGAATGTACCTAGGAGCAAATTTTCTGCTTCAGGTATAGCAATCACAGTGCGTGAAAATAGGTTTCTTTCCTTTTTTATAGACAGGTACAGTGGATCAGTCACGAGACACCTCAGCGTTTAGGGAAACTATTTATCGTTTGCTTACGAAGATATTTATTAAAATTACTTATTGTTTTTAAGCTATTGCATAGATTTTATCGTGGGCCTTGAGCGCGGCGACCGAAATCATGAAATTCCGTAACGAAAAAAACCTGACACCCCTCACTCCGTCTACCATGTAGCTCGCGTTCAACACATTCACACGTTGCGCTTGTGTAGTGTTTGTGAATAAGCGCGTGGCGTGACGTCACACTGCATGCGCATCATGAAAATTCTGCCCATCTCTGTCTCGCGCGGTCTAGCTTATGAGTGTGAAGGGGACAGTTAAGGTTTTGCTTTTATTAATGTTTAATATAGCGTGGTCTTGTTTTATTATTGTTTTAATATTAAATTATCACTGTCTAACTATAATTGCATAAGTTGATAAAAAATGCTATGCAAGCTTTACCGCGGCACTTCCCGAGTGCCATACGTTTTTTTTTTATTGCCCTTGTATACAGACAAGCATACCTGATGGTGAGTGGTTACCGTCGCCCATGGACTTCAGCAAAGCCAGGGGCAGAGCCAAGCCGCTGCCTAAAAAGCCTTGTTTAAGCTACTTCTATTTGACTTCATACAGAAAAGGGCCGTTTCTATCGTCGATAATACCATTCTCACGGATCGTTTGATACCTATGAGTCTGCGAAGGGACTTCGGTTCTCTCTGTATTTTGTATCGTATCTTCTATGAGGAATGCTCTGAGGAATTGTTTGAGATGATCCCATCATCTCGTTTTTACCATCGCACCGCCCGCCACCGGAGTTCATCCATACTACCTAGAACCACTGGGTTCATCCACCGTGCGCTTCCAGAAAACTTCTTTGCCACGGATCATCCGACTTTGGAATGAACTCTCCTCCAGGGTGTTTCCCGAGCGCTATGACATACCCTTCTTCAAACGAGACATGGATAGTCTGTCGAATTGAATTAATTCTACATTCTAGGTCTGTGTGAGATGCAAACGTTATTTTAACGTTCATAAATATTGGAGTGCATGTTGGAAGTATCTTACTTTGACCGAAATATAAACATTTTAATTTAATTTTTTCGTTACGTTTTATTTTCGTCTATTATTATTTATTAACAATAATATACATACATGGTTTGTTTTTAACGGATGATGATTTTCCGAAACTTTTTATAAATAAACTTTTAGCTAACGATACAGCCACTCGTCATAATACATTTTATGTGGAATGCATACTGTAAAGGGGATGGCCCATTTTAGGCCCAAAGCGGACAATAGATTATAGAAAAAATACTTAGTGCATTAATTTTGTCATAAATAAATATGCATTTACTTTCTTGCAAATAAGGGCCACTACAGTTTACAATAAGTAGTTTAAAAAAAGTAACTCTATTGAAAAAACAAGGATTTTTATTTTTGCGGGAAAAATATTGCCAGCTTCAAAACCTTTTACTTATAAAGTAAATATTTTGAGTATATAAATAAAACATATAAATAAATCATTTTAAGTATTATCATTAATCAATCGATTTTAATGAATTTTATGCACATAAAATAACATCGAAGACATACCCATTGGACTTTAACTTGTAACTATACTTGAGACCTTAGAACTTATATCTCAAGGTGGGTGGCGCATTTACGTTGTAGATGTATGTGGGCTCGAGTAACCACTTAGCAACACCAGGGTGGCTGTGAGCTCGTCCACCCATCTAAGCAATAAAAAAAACTTTACTAGTATTGTTATTTAAATATGTATAACTAAAACAAAAACATAAAAAATAATGTACACTCGTAAAAAAAAATTAATATATAAATCAATTATCGGTTATTTAAAAAAATAATCGATATATGAATTTCATGTAATTATGTTTCTTTATACTGACAACACTGAATTGAATCTGACTGACTGACACTTCGCTTGCTGCTTGTGGTGTTGTGCTTGCGTACAAAATGGATGTGTTTTGATTTTTCTTCGATTTATTTTACTTTTATCAATAACGTTTCATACTACGACTAAAAAACATTGTTTAAATTGTGGTTTTACCCTGACCGTGATTTAAAACCGTGTATATGCTCTCCTTTGCTATTTTTAGATGATACTAATTGTGTATGAAGATGAAGAAAATATAGATATTTAAAGAATTAAGTGTGTTTTTATACCCTACTGGATAAAAATACATTAGGAACATCTTAAACATTAAGAAAAGAAAAGTTCTTGAAGTATCTCACAATTCGACACTTATTTATATAGAAAATTAACCTCAAAACGAGTTTTTATTTTTATTATATTTTTTATAATAGTGGCGTCAATTTCAATATATTTTTTAGATATCCAATACATTTAAGAATTTGAATCAGTACATTTTTATAGTAATATTTGATGTCCATCTTGGGCCTAGCACACTATGGAGAGTGGGCAATCCCCTTTGGTAGAGCGTTAGGTTGACAAATTTAACTTAATTCAAGAAAAATGTTTTTAGAACATTTCTTATGGTCAATGAGAGTCAATGGTCAGTAGTCGCAGCGAGCGCTCAGTGAGGGCGTCGGTATTCGCGTGACGCAATGAATGCGATATAAGTACGTTCGTTATTGTTGACCCCCAAGTTTTGTTTGCTTTACATTGCGGGCTCCGGAAGTACCCAAATTTATAGATGGATAGCTTTCGATGAGTAACATTTCTATTTCAGAATAATATCAAAAAGGCAATATATTGACAACTAAATACTTACTAGGGGCACAAGGATATCTGTAACTTCAATAAAATTGTTTTAGGTAAACATTTTAATTTGTTAGGAGTTTTAATCATTGTGGTTGGATAGACGATATAATACATATGATATCTAGTCACAAACTGCGTAATGAGCGACCATCTTTGATGTAAAATTGTTTGCATTCATTGATCCAAAAATAAAATTTAATGTTATTTTTAGGCATTATTTTTATATTTTTAGGCCAGACGTTCGGGCCCAAGAAATAACAAAAAACTAACAACAAATCTCGGTTTTTTGCTTCTGATGCCAAGATATATGTTTAACAGTAACAGTAGTCGTAATAGCATGTATAAATTTATAGAAACGATAGTTTGCAATACACTAAAATAGTCCTTTAATAGAAAAATTTAAAACTACATAATGGAAATTCGTTTGTTAGTTCGTTATGCAAATATGCTCAGTGAAATTTCTAATTACCACGTTACGGTTAAAACAAAGGCACTTCGATTAGAGAGAGGCGTTAGAGGATTTAATAGGTGACCTAATTTTCGCAGTCGTAGGGCCACCCAAGGCTTAGAAATTAAATTAAATCTTACGATAAATGCGAAAATTAGTTTCTTTGCTACGCTTTCGTGTCTTAGCTACGACAAACAAATTATCAGGATATTTTTTGCACACGTTATCGGGGGTAGTAAAATAATTTTTGGGATAAATACTGCTTCGTACTAGTGCTAGGGATCAGGTAGGCTATTCCTGCCGTGCTTATTTCTGCCGTGAAGTAATAATGCGTTTAGATTTGAAAGGGAGGGAAACGTTTGTACTATGGGTGGACGAATCCACCATCTCGTCTCATGTTGTTATCGGAGACGATTTAAATCAACAACATAGGTGGCGGCACCTAGTTTGAGACAAGAGTTCTATGGTACAGTGGCTCCCATGGAACGGTTTAAACCGGAACGCATTACTGCTTCGTAGCAGACATAGTTAGGATGGTAATACTTACCTATGTGGCTGCAAAAGACGCCCTACCATCAGTCATTATAACGCTAGACCTAACACATCTTTAGCCACTCAGCAAAAATTAAGAGAACTTGGCTGGGAGGCGTTAATGCATCCGCCGTATAGCTCTGACCTTGCACCTTCAGATTACTACCTGTTTCGGTCTCTTCAGAATTCTTTAGGCAGTGTCAGGTTAACATCACGAGAGGACTGCCAAAACCAATTGTCGCGGTATTTTGATTAGAAGCCTCAAAATTTCTATAGCAATGGGATCATGTCCCTACTTACAAGATGGCAGAAAGCTATCGAACAAAATGGTACCTACATACTTTAGTTAAATGTAAATAAACTATATTAAAAAATGTTTTTAATATAATTTTTTTTAAAAATGCGAAGAAACTTTTCCTCAACCTATTATAATTTTTGTAGGTTTAATACATAATGCAAGGTGCAAATAAATAATATTTATCATTCATTCTGGAAGAAATTTATAATGATAATGACGTTTGTGATAATGCGCCAAGTACGTATTTCATTACAAAAATTAGTACCCGACTGCGGGTTTTAAGCACCAGTATGAGTTTTTCGGACGTCTTAGGCTTTAGCCTACGACGACTTTGAAATTTAGGAAATATTCATTAGTGTGCTGGCTGTTTATAAATAATACCTACAACTCTTCGAAGTCTAAGAACACACCAGATTGAACAAGTTATTTGCATCACGGAAGTATTTATTGCCCATCATCATAATATATTTCAATTTATAATTTAAAATAGAACGCAAAAGTGTTTTCTTGAAAAGAAGTATTATAGTTTTTGAAGTTTGAACTTTTCAGAAGACAATATTTAAACATTGATGTGTATGATAATATCCAGCCGTGTTGTTATAGTTTTCATAATCTTTACGTAGCGTAAAAACATTAAAATGTATCTGTTTAGAAGTCAACCTAAACAAATTATCTCAAACGCGATAGTAAAACCGGTATCAGTTTCTTTGTAATAATGATATACATTTTTGTCTGTAGTTCTTGCATACTAAACTGCAAAAAGAAGTAGTTTAACTTTTTCTTTCATTTTTATTAACATCATGAATAATTACTTTCAGTTTCTGGACGCGGAAGCCGCGCTGGCCGCACAGGAAGCCGCTAATAATGACGTCACATCTGAACTGGACCAAAACAATATAGAAATAAAAGTCATCTCAAGTAAAGAAAATAGTATGACATCCATAGACGATCCTGAGAAACTATTGCCGAACAAAAATGATGCAGCGGTGCCTTTAAAATCAAGCAATATCAAAACAGAGGTTGAGAACAACTCCTTGATAATGCCAATAATACTAGTAAACGATAAGCCACCTGAAGATTTCGATCAAAAATGGATAAACATCGTTGAGACTGTGAATAGTAATGAAAAATTCAAAAGCATTCACACAAAGAGAAAAATCAGACGAAGATTTTGCAGGAGCAGAAAGCACGCAGTATTCAAGAGGTCTTATTCTATTGGTTGAACAGTGATACTATCGAAAAATTACTTTAGGTTTATACGCAAATGTATACTAATATTAATAAATTCATTTTTAATATTATCCTTTTTATTGGTCTACGTGAGTTCACAGTACAGATTTTATTTAAAATTATAATAAAGTTTCGTACTTTACAGTTTTCTTGGTCACGGATGACTTATGTAATATTTACTGGCAATAGGAATGTTGTAAGCTCGCATATGCGAATTAGTTAAGTTTTCGGGAGCTTTTTACACGGCCAGATTTTTTTATACTTACATTGTTCCGTCATCATGGGTGTTGTTCGGGAATACGTGTTGGGTATTTATTTATTTTTTAAAAACGCTGCTAACTGCATGCGAATGTTAACTACAGGGTAATTGCATGACTTAATTGCACGTCCACTCCCAACGGCTTACCGATAAGTGGCCTTATCACTACACAAAATATTGTTGTGACGATAAATTGCTACGTATCTACTTACATACATACTACAAAATAACAGTAAACTACATATTACAATTTAGGAGCGTCAGACCATAAACAGCACATCATTATTTAAATTTAAAGAAATATATTAATTAATAGTTTTTGTTCCGACCCTCCTCAAATAACATATTACGTACCTAACATCTGTATAATATTACCTACTTACCTACCTGAGAAGTTCTATCTTATCACAACTCATTATCTAACAGAAGTGATATGTCGCTAAGTTTATTCAGCAAAATAAATACTTACTTCTATAAAGTCTATTAGCTAGCTGTTGACTCTGTATCTTACTCGCACTCTGTATTTAGAGAGAACGTGCAAGAAAGACAAACAGTATAATGAGTTTGTATTCTGGGCATCCCTTTATGTATTCGAGTAAGCTTTCAGAACAAAGACTTCATCAGATTACGAACTATATTAGTAGACAGCGGTACTACATTTTGGTTGAAGCACATAGAGAACGCTGCGGACCGTGATAAGAATATAAAGGTATCCTTATTTATGGCGGTTCTGTTCGGTACTGAATTGGAATCATCTCAGTACAAGTCAGAGGCACAAAATCGAATAAATCTTGCAAAAATAAAACTAAATTTAACGAAACAATAGATCATAAAATCGAGAAAAAAAGAATAATAGTAGTAATATTTAATAATAAATAGTAGATTTTGCTACCTATCTCCAAAGAAAACATGTTTCAGTATCTGAAAAGGAACACCGCTCAAATGTTTTGACATAACCGCATCGAACATCAGAACGAATTTTCAACAAAAAAAAGCTGCATAGCCGCTTAAACTTAGCTTAAACAAAGGTAATGTTTATCGATCCATTCGCGATGATGGTTAACAAATATCGGTAAGCAAACTAAGATGGATGTCCGGTTTGGTAAGGGGCACTACTTCACTCTCAAACACAGTACATAACCCGACCCGAATAAACATTCCAAACCCACAAATATCTCAAAGGATGGTTGCCGAAGCCGGAACTGTTGGCAGACGAAGCAAATTGAACAAACTACAAAGTTTAATGGAATTACGGAGGCAAAATCACTTGGTTAGTGTCCCCGAAGGAGGGAATGGGATATGTATGTACTGTATATGCATGCGTTATATGAGAGTCGATCGAAATTCTTCTCGGCGTTCGGCTTTGACTATTAATCGCTATTTTAGAACTTTACTAATATGTTGATGCCAAGTTAAATTAATTTACCATTTAAAAATTGCTTAAATGGGTGGACGAGTTCACAGCCCACCTGGTGTTAAATGGTCACTGGAGCCCATAGATATCTACTACGTAAATGCGCTACCCACCTTGAGATATAAGTTCTAAGGTCTCAGTATAGTTGCAACGGCTACTCCACCCTTCAAACCGAAGCGCATTGCTGCTTCACGGCAGAGATAGGCGGGGTGGTGGTACCTACGCGTGTGGACTCACAAGAGGTCCTACCACCCGTAAAAAATATCTATGTTCAAACAAAATGTATCCCTTATTCATTTAAATATTCACATCATATAATATCATTTACGATGGGCTTACCGATGACTCCTGCAGCTTTATACCAATGAACCATAAGCTAGCTAGACATTCAGAGGCCCCAACAATTTATTATTCCTAAAAAGTCATATTAAATAATTATAGAAGCACTAATTACAGAAAACATATTATTATCTTGATACATTGTACCGCTCTGAGCTATTGACGGGCGACGAAAATAGTTAGCTAATAAATACAGGTCCTTGAATGTACAACGTTTTTTTTTTCTTATTATCACGAATTATTAGTGCCATTAAAATGTAGCTTATTTATCGTTTGTTATATAATGCGGTTTGTTATGTAGCGGAATACGCCGTGAAGTGGAGTCACTTTGCTCAAATTATGATTTTTACGTTGGGTAAAGCAACTTTTTTTTTTCTACCTAAACTGATGGTCTAGAGAGACCATGTCAGCGTCACCGGGCTAGTAGGTGAGCTCACGCGGCTCAAACCTGACGATGTTGCTAACACGAACTCTAGCATGAACCGTGCGTCGCAGAATCTACCACCGGATCGGAAACGCGACCCACTGAGAAGATCCGGCGAGAAACTCAGTGCGCCTTCGACGAGAACGATGACCGGCGCTCGGGGTATCTAAAAGCACTGTTAGTGGATCGGGAGGATCCGAGATGACGTGTTTTGGGCGACGTCGACTGTTTACCATTTGGTCCGCAGGTTCGGCTATGTAGTTACCGGCAGCCACGATGAGAGGGTTCTCGTGTCGTGCCGCTTTATCGAAATGACGCATTGATGCTTACTGTAGATACTTACTGATGGACTCTCAGTCCAGGTCGTCGTGAAGGTCGAGTAAAGCAACTGGTACAGGTTTTAAAAACTTAATGCATAGTTTTAATATCACGTTTTTTTATTTGTCATTCTGTTAATTCTAACGTTTCGAAAGCCTTACAGTTTTCGTGGTCACGGATTGCTGTCAGTCGTTGAGAGATTAAACCGTAAAAACAATTTAAGTTATGTCTACGGGTCACGAAAACCGCAAAAAGTAGTACCATTGGTGTAGAAATTGTTTTAGTTAAGTGCATAATTTAAGAGAAGCTACAGTACTATTTATTACATACGGTATTCATCTGAGAGTAGATCGGAAATGGGTAGATAAGATTGGTTCATACGATTAAATATGATTGGATGAGTTAAATACATTTAAAGGCAAACCTACTTATTTTCGTGGTTAAACAGATATTAAAGAGATAAGTATTTTTAAATAGTCTTACATCGCTTGGTAGGACCTCTTGTGAGTCCGCACGGGTAGGTACCACCGCCCCGCCTATTTCTGCCGTGAAGCAGTAATGCGTTTCGGTTTGAAGGGTGAGGCAGCCGTTGTACCTATATTGAGACCTTAGAACTTATATCTCAAGGTGTGTGGCGCATTTACGCTGTAAATGTCTATGGGTTCCAGTAACCTCTGAACACCAGGTGGGATAGGCAATAAAAAAAAAACTGAGTACAAGATCAGGGAGTCATCTACTTGATCGAGACGGTTAATTAAAGGATTCCCAACAGCGTTGTTAATCACGCTTTAAACACTTTAAATAGGATAACCCACAAAGTAATTAATTCGCTGTAAGCGTACATTTGTCACAGAGTACGTACAAAAATACCGCAGTTTCAGCGGACCCTCTAAAATGTAATTACAAAGGTAAAATATTAAAAGGTCAAGTGAAATATTGTATTGAGCAACTGTGCTATATAAAATAGAGAAACACGACTTATTACAAATATTTTTCATCTTCAAATTATATTAAAATGGTAATTGGACTAGATGGCTAGATGGTGCGATGGTGCGACCTCCGCACGGTGGCCGGCAGGAGGTGGATGAGGAGAGCAGCAGACCGGGCTTAGTGGTGTAGATTGGGAGAGGCCTATGTCCAGCAGTGGACGACTGTGGGCTGTTGATGATGATGATGATGATGATGGTAATTGGACGATTAAGAGAAAGTTTCACAACTTTGGAACAACAAAAGTTTTAAGATATTTTGAATTTCGGAACAAAATAGTTAATTCAAAGACGACGTTAAGTCTAATAAGTTTTTTAATCACACTAAATAGTGTGGTTGAATATTTTTTGAACAAGAAAACTATACTATGCAGATTCATTTAAATTGGATTCTGTAATTTTCTAAAAAGATGTTAAACATTGTGGCAGCATTAATTTTGTTGAAAATGTTAAAATTAAGTTTACTCTTAATATAATAATAAATGTATATTTTAGCCTCGTGTATTTGAACTAGATGGGGTTTTAAACATGAAAGATAAATACTGTAACAAGCCCGTCTCCGATGTACAAAAAATAAATATCTACTATTAGGCTTTTTTATTTAATCTGAATTATTTTCTAACATGTACATAAATATTGCGCAGATGTTACGATTTCCTTGAAAATTGTTTTGGTATTCATAATTTGCCTACCTAAAATTTTCCCCACCTACAACTAATAGCCTCGAGGGGGTATTCTGGCTTTACCGTATGTGTAGGCGAGCTCACGGGGCTCAGCCTGAGATACTGCTAACATCTGCCCTAGCAAGAACACTGTAGTATACAAATATTAGTGTATTTTGCATGATCTTAAATGAAGTACAGTACCTGACAATAAATATCGCACATCGACTTTTGGAGAAGGACAATCGGATAATTTCGGCTTCGTAGAGCGTTATCTCTGTCGCACAATACCTGTATGACGTTTGACAGTCGTGATTAAAAATAATAACTAAATCAGGAATAAAAAGATAGTGATGGCCACTCTTTAACCGACTTAAAATAAAGGAGCATTTTCTCTTCGGGGCGTATATTTTTTATTTACACGACTATGAAAATGTACGTACAGCTTAATTAAATACGTAACGGTTGTGAATTAACACACACACGCAATTATCTAATTAAATGTTCACAGCCGCACAGCGAGCTTTGCATTCATTAGTTCATGCATACTCATCAGAACGCAATTAGTCTGCAATCAGAAACAGAGCTTCATGTAAACATAATATGTGCGTTGTGACGTTTATTCCAGTTTATATTTTGGTTTAAAGTTATTCTAGAACTTAATTTTTTGGTGTAAAATTATTTATCATTTATGTCTTTGTTTAGTTCGATTTATAGTCGATATATAGTCTCTTAGTCTGTCGAGTGGTTTGTTCGGATTCCAATTTGGATCTTTGTGAAATATATTTTACATTCGGAGTTTTAGATGTACCTATATAACACACACACACACACACACACACACACACACACACACACACATATATATATATGGTCGGACCAAAGAGAGGAGGAGCTAAAATTACCTGTCAGCGACACACTCCACCAAGCTACAGAACGGGATCGATGGAGACAGCTAGTTGACGGAATCAAGCGGAGTCACGATCCTCAGCAATGAAGGACCGATTGAAGAGAGAGATATAATACACATATGTAGGTGTCACGCACACAAATGAATGCGATGACCATCTGAAGAACAAATCTATACTAATAAAAGAAAAAAAGGCGTCGAAAATTAAAGAGGTCTCCATATCTGCGTTTATTGTTACGGAATGAGGGTAGATGAATAAAGTTTCAGTACGCCTATTTTACTTGATTAACAACTCTGTTCGTTGTACACATAAACGAGATTATGAAGTATAGTATATGTATTATCTATGATACACATAAATTAGTTAATAGATAGGCAACTCAAGCTCTCAACAAAATGTTTACGGGCGTCGGCCACTAGATGGCTTTGCTTCGATTAATTTCTCATTGCTCCTGTAGATGTATCCTATAGGTTATTTTTAATGAAAGATTTTGGTAATTTTCCGATATCATATAAGTAGTAATTAACAAGAGTAATTGATTTTATCACCCCGATGGAAGTTAAAGACTTGATCAAAGACCTACGTCCTCGCAAGGCTCCCGGTTCCGACGGTATATCCAACCGCGTTATTAAACTTCTACCCGTCCAACTCATCGTGATGTTGGCATCTATTTTCAATGCCGCTATGGCGAACTGTATCTTTCCCGCGGTGTGGAAAGAAGCGGACGTTATCGGCATACATAAACCCGGTAAACCAAAAAATCATCCGACGAGCTACCGCCCAATTAGCCTCCTCATGTCTCTAGGCAAACTGTATGAGCGTCTGCTCTACAAACGCCTCAGAGACTTCGTCTCATCCAAGGGCATTCTTATCGATGAACAATTCGGATTCCGTACAAATCACTCATGCGTTCAACAGGTGCACCGCCTCACGGAGCACATTCTTGTGGGGCTTAATCGACCAAAACCGTTATACACGGGAGCTCTCTTCTTCGACGTCGCAAAAGCGTTCGACAAAGTCTGGCACAATGGTTTGATTTTCAAACTATTCAACATGGGCGTGCCGGATAGTCTCGTGTTCATCATACGGGACTTCTTGTCGAACCGCTCTTTTCGATATCGAGTCGAGGGAACCCGCTCCTCCCCACGACCTCTCACAGCTGGAGTCCCGCAAGGCTCTGTCCTCTCACCCCTCCTATTTAGCTTATTCGTCAACGATATTCCCCGGTCGCCGCCGACCCATTTAGCTTTATTCGCCGACGACACGACTGTTTACTATTCTAGTAGAAATAAGTCCCTAATCGCGAAGAAGCTTCAGAGCGCAGCCCTAGCCCTAGGACAGTGGTTCCGAAAATGGCGCATAGACATCAACCCAGCGAAAAGTACTGCGGTGCTATTTCAGAGGGGAAGCTCCACACGGATTTCCTCCCGGATTAGGAGGAGGAATCTCACACCCCCGATTACTCTCTTTAGACAACCCATACCCTGGGCCAGGAAGGTCAAGTACCTGGGCGTTACCCTGGATGCATCGATGACATTCCGCCCGCATATAAAATCAGTCCGTGACCGTGCCGCGTTTATTCTCGGTAGACTCTACCCCATGATCTGTAAGCGGAGTAAAATGTCCCTTCGGAACAAGGTGACACTTTACAAAACTTGCATAAGGCCCGTCATGACTTACGCGAGTGTGGTGTTCGCTCACGCGGCCCGCACACACATAGACACCCTCCAATCCCTACAATCCCGCTTTTGCAGGTTAGCTGTCGGGGCTCCGTGGTTCGTGAGGAACGTTAACCTACACGACGACCTGGGCCTCGAATCAATTCGGAAATACATGAAGTCAGCGTCGGAACGATACTTCGATAAGGCTATGCGTCATGATAATCGCCTTATCGTTGCCGCCGCTGACTACTCCCCGAATCCTGATCATGCAGGAGCCAGTCACCGTCGACGCCCTAGACACGTCCTTACGGATCCATCAGATCCAATAACCTTTGCATTAGATGCCTTCAGCTCTAATACTAGGGGCAGGCTTAGGGACCCCGGTAACCGTACTCGTCGAACTCGACAAAGAGGTCGACGTGCAACCTAACCCATGCATCAGCCCGCTGAGTTTCTCGCCGGATCTTCTCAGCGGGTCGCGATTCCGATCCGGTAGTAGATTCATTCGCGAAACAATTGCTCTTGAGTTGTTAGGTCTCCTTCGGAGGCGCTCGGGCAGTTGTTAGCAAATCCCACCCCTCTTGGCTGAGCCTTTGCTCGCCCACCTGTCCTGGTGAAACTGGAAAGGCCTTCGGGCCACCAGTAAACTTTCAATCATAAAAAAATAAAAAAAAAAAAATAAAAAAATTGATTTTAATAAAATTCTTTGGCATTGTATTGTTTTTAATGTTTATCTCCGTGGTCTAGTGGGTAATATGCCCGGTGTACTGATATAGGGAGGGATTTGGCTATAATACTGTTAAATCCGGAATCAATTTCGGCCGCGAAGCTATTAAACCTTTTGTTTTATTAGGCTGGAGGATTTGCTTGGTCGGGTGACAGGCTCCAAGGCGGACAGAGGAGGGAGGTTCGAAGAGTTACTGGTGCATCTCGTGGACTAACAACCCTCGGAGAGCTGTTTCGCGAATGAATGTACCTCCGGTTTGAAGATTAAGACACCTAGAAGATGAGTGTTCGATTACGAGACTTCAACATAACTCGGTTTCTAGAACCTCTACACATTTGGCTACGTTAATGAGACTCAGTATTATCAGTTACACAGGCAATATGGCAATAATCAAGTGACATGCGTCATAATACAATTCTAAGTTTAAATATCAATTAACTATTTTTCTTGTAACATTCATTGTTCATCGCTTCAAGCTACATTTCTGTCACAGTATCGTCATCAAGTACGATAGAAGGTGTAAAAATAGTTTCAATAGCATGAGAATCTTTGTATGTTTTTCCTCTATGCGCTAATAATCGATTCATTTGGTTGTGATGAAACTTGGTACAGCTGTTGTTGGATCTACACAAAAGTTTTTTTATACTAGTACCATTGGTGGACGATAGACGATACGTATGTAATTTCAACAAATCTATACGCATGTTATTTCAAAAATTATTTCATAGGCTAGCAATAGTTACAGGTAGGAGTGCCCGGGTTTTTCGAGTTAAACAAATAAAAACTCATCCTGTTTTATATCCGCAGAGCGCACATATTTCGCTAAGCATTATTGTACCATGCAATACAACCCAATAGTTCAGTTCCCTCGTTATTTTTATTGTCTAGTGCACATTACGAATAGCAAAGCTGTATGCTCGTAAAAATAATACTTAAGCCAGAGTAATTTCATTTAATATGAATTGAGTTCAGCAGTTCTAGTATTGTTTTCGTATCGTTACGTTCTTTTAAATTAAATGAACTTTTAAAATTAAATGTTGAGAGAATGGAAGAGAAAAATTAGCTGTGCCGACCCCACCTAGTGGGATAAGGTAGGGAAAAAGAAGATAAAATTAAATTTTACTTAAAAGTAATGAAACCCTATTTTTTATTTATTTAAATTAATTTATAGATGAATTAAATCACTCTAGCACCAATTAAAGTTCACTACACCATCCTCAGGGCTGGGCGTGAGTGAATAACAATAGGTATTATTATTGGTCGCAAGAGATGATCTGGCATCTTCTCTTTTTTTTTTTTTATTGCCTTGATGTGTGGACGATCTCACAGCCCACCTGGCGTTAAGTGGTTACTGGAACCCATAGACATCTACAACGTAAACGCGCCACACACCTTGAGATATAAGTTCTAAGGTCTCAGTATAGTTACAACGGCTGCCCCACCCTTCAAACCGAAACGCATTACTGCTTCACGGCAGAAATAGGCGGGGCGGTAGTACCTACCCGTGCGGACTCACAAGAGGTCCTACCACCACTCTTCGACAAAACGTAATAGAATACTGGCCAGTGCTATTAAACATCAAACCAGAATATAAAACCCTGGAGCTCCATATTCGACAGATTATTTTGTAGTCGAACATTGTCCCTGGCAGCATCATTTATCAGACACAAGTAATATTATAGGCAAAGTCAAGCAAAGCGGATCAAAATACAAATAAATGTGTACTCGTCTAGTTATCAAAGCGAAGCTGTCAAGGCATAGGCAGGGATTACATGAACAGGAGAAACGAATATTTAATTAAGCATTCCCATATTCTATATTAAAAAAATAAGTATTCGAAGCATTTAAGATTTATAAATATTTTAAAAATCTCCCCGGGTTCAATAGTGGGTAGTAAACGCACGTCAATTTACCTAAATACGGGGGTTTTTTATACACTTCATAGTGTTCAATAATCAACTTTATCGATAATCAACTTAAACATAAACTTTTTTTTTTTATTGAAAGAAAATAACAAATAATATAATATAATATCAATAATATGTAATTCGTATTTAAATGTAATTTCTAAAAAAACACAATTTATCAAACAAAAAAAAAACCGGGCAAAGCTCGGGAGTATACTTCGAATGAAACAACAAAATGTCGTGTTCAGGGAAAATCAATCTATACGTTCAGTTATAGCACAATAATTGACAAACACGTGAACACGGGTACGTGACCCTCACTAAAATGAATAAATAAGGAAAGCGATAAGGCGGCAAAGCAGTGTCTGATTTGGGCAATAAGTGCGGCACGATTCGAACGAGTGTCATGCGATTTGTTTCACGCGCAAAAGGTAAGAAACCGTACTGCCGTATATTATTTTCATTGGTGATTTTCATCAAGAAATTTAATGTTTATGTTTTTTATTGCTCCAAGTATTAGCCGACATTTTCAGAAGTTGAACATTTGCGTGTTTAAACAAAACTGATATATTCGTACATACCTATTTGGTTTAACCAATTAAGATCTGTTGGCTGCAAATTTATACGTTAATTTTTTTTATCGAAAAACGCCTTTATAGAAAGTACTTACAGTCGATAATGAGCACAAATGTCGTAAAGATGTATAGTGTATTCCTCGGTAGCAGCTCTATTATCGATAAAATATTAATACTATCTCCGTATGAGCGAAGTCGTCGTGGTATAGAGCTGTTTGATCGTGCCGGTGTTTAAAGCCCGTATGCAGGTAAGATTTCTTCTAAGAGACTGGGGTGCACTGGGGTGCATGAACTTTCCCGATGAAGGAATAGCACTGTGAGATAATAATCATTCCCACAAATGCTATAAATTTCCGTCATTACGACCGCTTATTTCTACCGCGATTTAATCTTAAATATACCGAATGCTATTGTGAATAAGGATTTTATCGATGACGTCAAAATAAGTGCAAAATAAAGTTGTTATCGCAAAACAAACTAGAGCCCGTTTTCTTTTAATTTTTGGTCTGTTTGCTCTTAGAGTGACTTCCGTTTCGGTCTTTATCGCTGAGAAGGGAAGTTGTTTCCAATATCAATATTTTTATTTGAAGACTGATTCTTGTTATAACAGGTGTGCACGTAGTTTAATCTGCTCATAAAATACCCTTATCTCCTTCGGATTGTGACACTGAAAACATTAAGAAAGTTTCATTAATATCAGATTAATTAAATATCGAAATCTTGATAATTCAAAACCAATGCGTTCGAATAATACATACATATAATATCTGCTAGATCTATATTAGGATAGAAGATCTATATTATTCCTTTTTTTATTCCCTTTGCACGCACTTCGACGAGCATACGGCCCACCTGAGGATGATTGTTTACCGTCGGTCATTGACGTCAGCAATACTAGGGGCGAGAAGCTAAGTCGAAACAATGTGAAGGGATGATACTTCGCAGTTAAACAATCTGGAAACGCACTATGGATGAACCAGTAATTTTAGGTAGTATCAATGAACTTTGCTTCGGTGGCGGGTTGTAAGAGGGTAAAAACGAGTTGGCTGGATCATCTCAAACAATTCCTCAGAGCATTCCCCGTGAAACATGTGGTACAAAACAGAGAGAGAACCGAATTCCTTCCGTAGATCCAGAGGTTCCAAACGATCCTTGAGAATGGGATTATCGACAATCCAAACGGCCCTCTTCTGTATGGAGTGAAATGAAAGCAGCTGCTGTATAAATATATATGTCGGAGAAGCCACAATTATTAACACCATCGTCAGGCATCGTAGGGGCGAATAGGGTGATCAAGCTAAGAGAAATATTGAGTATACCAATCACGTTTGTTCTCTTAGAACAATTTAGAAATCTTCTCTTGACGCTAGCAAACGAAAACGAATGACAGCTCTCAGGACGGAGGCACTGCTCTTCAAAAAGGCTGCTTGGTAAGTATGATTGTGTCTACGCGCCTCCATCGGCTTGTCTCTGTCGTAGCACGAAGTTAGTCAAGTTCCAACGATACCGCAATCGTGCTGCCATCTTCCGGGAATCGTGCTGCCTTTCGTTTAGCTACCAAACGAATGACCGTCTTCGACAGAAATATAGAAAATTAGCAATGAAAAGGCCGAAAAGGTCAATGTAAGGTTTTGTATACAGGGAGCTGTAGAGTATTGTACAAACCCTGAAATTAACATTGAAATGTAAAGTGTGCAAAACCACATTAGAATTGTACGGTGGCCCAATTCAGATTTCAGTGCTACAGAGCGGAAACATCCAGCCTGTCCTTCCTGTATAAAGCACTCATAGAGGAACTTCTAATCATCGTTCTACGATAAGTGAGAACTCATAAAAATCTATTACAATTTGAGATTTACTACTTTTTGTTTTAGTTATTGCATGGGCATCGGAACTGTACTTTCAAAAGTCTAATTGTTATACGAGTAAGACTTTTTTTACCTTCCCGTTTATGCAATACGGATAAAGTGTATTAATTGGTTATAATTACGTTAACAGAACAAAGGATTACGTAATCTTCGCAAATGATTATTTAATGGAACGAGAGTGATTTAGCTAGTTTAAACTCAAAAAGATAGCACGCTAATTAATTAAAACAAGCATCATGCAAGCAAAACTGCACTAAACGAAAATTGAAATATTCATTTACATTTTAAAATAATTCAAATGCTATTTTAATGGTCATTATTAAAATAATCCATACATGTCGTGTTATAATGAAATGAAAATATAACACTGCAATGAACATAGCATCGCGTTGCGTTCTTGTGGAATATTATTAACGTACTAAGAATACGTAGATTGTTACGAATTGTTTCAACCTTTTGCGGTCATTGACATTTTAAATACTTGATTAAAACTACTTTTAGAGCTTGGTCTCGCGTTCTTTGCTGAAAAGGTTAATCACAAATGCATGATTAAGCCGAAAAAGGTAAGAATTGTATGGGGCGAGCTTTGGGAGATTCTTTTAATTCTTCTTGTCGACTAAATGAGTTTACGGGCCAACTCATGAAATTTTTATTCGAAATACGTAGTTTAGGTAAATAAGATAGAGTCCATTTTAATTCACAACTTCAAAATTTAAGTGAAAGAGCTTTATGCGTTCTTTATGAAAAAAATAAACAAATTCATCATAATGCATGCATAGCACGCTTTATCAATACTATGAACAAATATTCCATCACAGACCACCGAAATGTGCTTCGAATACGAATGAAATTTGTGATGCAAATGTCACTCACTGCTGTTCCGAATATGTGCAAGAGTAAATTTATTGGGACTGAAATAATTTCAATGAAATATTTATGGCTTTGACAAATAGGATTGCTACGGCATGCTCTGTGGCCGAAGACACTGCTGCTCCGCCTGTTTCTGCCACAAAGCGTACAAGAAGAAGAAGAATGGGTTCGTCGTGCACCCTTAGGGAGACGTGGCTCATATCCCCCACATGGGACCTCGGGGCAAACCCCTCTACCTGGGCGTGGGTAAAGGTGAGATCATACGCTGTCTGAGTATGAGTATCGGTTCGTTACATAACAAAAGTAATATATACTTAACTACAATACATGATAGTGTGATTGTGGTGGCGATTGCAGATTCCAATGGCAGCTCCATCTTCTTTCCTTTACTCTTCCTTTTTCTAATGTAACTAACGTCAACCTAACTATAATTACTAACATGACATGGTATGACACAACAACTGATTCTAATTACTAGTTATTCTATACTAACTAACTAGCTACTGCCTAGCAGCTACCGAAGGAGCCAGCCATCGGCTCCGAGCTAGGGCCCACCTTTTACAATCAGAAATCATATGGGGACTACGGCATATTTAGCGCTCACCGTGCCCGTGGGGTTACGGCATATACATAATATAGCGCTCATCTTGCCCATGAAAATTGCGTTGATATATTTAAAACTGAAAAAAGGGTGTGAAAAAAGCATAACATAAACATAGCATTATATATGCTGAACTTTTTTTTTGGGCGGGGCCAGAAACTCCTGCGAGGCCCCCGCGCCTAGGGGCTGCGTCGGGTATATATGTGGGACTGGTCCGCAAGAGCGATCCGAGAGCCTTTTTTTTAACTCTGGGGAATCCATTAACGGATACCCGGTCGAGGGGGTAACGGACCGAGTTATGTCGGAGTCTGGCGCCTCCTGAGAGGAAGAAGGGGAGAAGAGAAGGGCCGAGGTCCTTCACCTCCCCCAATTTCTCACAGGAGACTGCGCCTTGAAAAAGGCGCGCGAAGCACTTGCCCCGCAGAACTGACTACCGACTAAGCCCCATCGAGCTTCACCACACCAACTACACGAAACTTATGGTACCGCAGTGCGTGCCGAAAGTCTCGCCTTCGCCGGGTGAACCGAGAGCCTAAGAATATTTAGGGACTTACCCACTAAATGACTCCCCTGCACTCTCGCCCAAGTGTACAATCTCCCGAAGTCAGAACCCGGATGAGATAAAGAGGCGGTCAACACTTTCAACTAGACAACGCAGCTCACACTATAGATATACTGAAATAAACTAAATAAAATTTAGTGTATTGAAACACATTTGTCAAAGTTCCTCTTAGTTTTGTCGTTTTTGTATAGTCAACATTTCCACATGTTTCCATATCCGATAACTATGCCATTATAGGCTAGACGATCGACGCCAGCTTATTAAGCATCTGATCTTTCATATGCACGAGTTCTGCGTCGTGTTGTTTACTTAATTAGCATTCTGTTTGGCGGCAATGTATCTTGTTAATTAAGGTTGACTCATAGAAACAGCCGCGTTTTGACTATATAGAATAATTTCGGAGTTCTAAATACGTACATGCAGGAGACGTGATTGTTTAGAACTCCTGTGTCTATGAAGGAATGTAGGTTCTCCTGATGCTCTATCTTGATGTTCTAAGGGGGCACTCAGTGGACTTTTTTGAGACGATGACGTCATTTACTTTTTAACAATGCTCCATCCATCGCCGAGTATTTTTTTATTCCCTAGAAGTATTGCACATCTACAGTGCAATTCTATAGATCGTTTCCATTACACACCATTCGGCTCTGAAAAGATCTCCCTTTTTCGGATTTTTCTGAGACATGTCCTGCCTTATTAAATTAAATGGTTAAAGAAGAGTTTTAGCGGTAACCAGCGCTACCTTTTAGCAATGTTGACCCCCAAATCAGATGGACTGCGAGCTTGGAATCATTATGCATAGTTAAGTTTGAAGGGAGTCCTAGTTCATAGCCCACTAGTTGCAAAACGGCTGCCGGAGCCAAAAAATATGACAAGGTAAACGTTCATGGTGCTCTTTAGTTCTGAGTTACACTGTAACTGTGATTAGCGACAAAAAAAATAATAATAATAAGATATCGCAGTTTCTAACACCCATAACCTGCAAAAAACAATAACAGAAAAAAAAAACACAAATATATAGACCTGAAAGAAGAAATTACTAGAATACGGAATCAGGAAAAAGCTTACATAGTCCCAATAGTCATTTCCACCACAGGCGTTGTCCCTAAGCACCTCTGCCACAGCCTGAAGTTAATTGATCTGGCACCCAACACTTTCGTGCAACTACAAAAAGGTGCTATATTAAATACACGTAGAACTGTTCGTAAGTTATTAGAAATAGAAGAAAACTCAACCAACGGACATTAAAATTATTCTATAAAAATATTTATTCTAAGGCTCGTAAATAATAAATACGTAACAGCGTCTGCTGAGAAAATGAAAGTAAAGAAAAATAATAATAATAAACTATAATAATATAGGCAGGCAGACAGACAGACATGCAGCTAGTCCGTACACTGATGTGAAGAAGCTTTAGGTGAGTCTAATTCCTGAAGTCAACCAATCTCTTAGTTAATAAGTTATACGGGGGAACCAACACGTAAATGTCACCATACACCTTTTTACTGTCTAAATGGGTGAACGAGCTCATAGTATTTGGATTTGGAAAACTTGTTATTTTTCTAAAAGTGATTTAATAAGTTTTTACTCAATCAGAAAAATAATTTACCAGATCTTGGATTTTCGAAAAAAAAAAACTTTTATTTAACGTTAATTAACTTGTTAATTGTCTGAGGAAATCGAAATATTTAGTTAATTTTGTTGGGAGTTCAGAAGCAAATAAACAGAAGCCGACTACGCCGAAGTACTACGCCACGTGCAGAGGCTGGGTTCAGAGTACTATGAGGACACGAAAACACTACATTTAGAAAAAAATCTTTAATAGATACTAAAATCAATGTCATTAATTTTTTTTTTGCAAACAGGCTAAAACACTGGTGCACTTTTTCGGAGTAAGATATTTTGTTAAGAGGAAACTTCGCTTATTACGCGACATTTATAGGTACGTATTATTTGGTATTAGTATCAACAGTAAATTATTTTTTTTTAATTGAACTTCTATTAGCTTACCCCATTCGAATAGCTGAAGAAGATTTTTTTATGTTTTTTTTTATTTTAAGCTTTTAATGGCACAACTGTAAAGTTGCAAAAATATCGCTTAAGCCAAATAGCTTTTCACCCCTCGTAGTTTTCGTAGAGCCGGATTACCGCACCACACTTAATGTATGATCCACCCTGGCGTTGCAGCGTACTTTCTATACTACCTGGCATATCCCAGTAAGTGTACAAAAAGTCAGTCTGTCAGAAGATAGAATGGCATGATTTTAATAAAATATGTAATTATCTATTAATTCTCTATAATCTATCTATTAATATAAATTCACTGATTTCAAAACTTCCTAGTTTTTAGCTAAAACCGTTAATATCAATTTTGTTACATACTAATTCTTAGTTTTTACACATCAAATTTTCGTACAATAATAATTTATACAAAAAAATTTATGAGTAATGAATTCTCTGATAATTTTCTCCTGAACAGAAAAAAATTAGAACGCACAAAGCTATTTAAATTAGCAGCATTCATTTAGCTCGTTTAAGATCAGCTCAAAGTTCAGTTAGTATTGTAGAATATGAAATACACAGGGCTTATTTGTATATTATTATATTTTTCTAATGAAACGCTTTTGTGAAGATTTTAATTAAGAAATTCTTAGTGTTAACTAGTTAGAAAGAGCCGTTTTTCGTTCAGATACAATACTGGCTATACCAAGTTGCTGAGTTATTATGTTTAGTTGTACACTTGACGATGATATATTGATAAAATGATGAAATATACCAAGATCGTTTAGGCATTTTTAAGTGAACACGTGAGTTAAAAAGACACAAATAATATAAATAAACAATTCATTTTGTTGGTCTAACCTTAAACCAAACACTCATTGGCTTCGGGTAGCATAACAGCGCCATCTGCTGAAATAGCTTTAGTGTTATTGTGTCTTTAAAGCAGTTAGTTGCTCTCAATTATGAAAAATAGTATTATTATTCGCCAATAGATGTCGGGAAGAGTCATAAAGTTGATTATCGATAAAGTTAATTATTGAAAACACGAAAAAAAAATAATCTGAAAATAAGTCGTAGCTAGATCGATTTATCGCCCCCGAAATCCCCTGTATACTAAATTTTATAAAAATCGATAGAGCCGTTTCCAAGATTCAGATCATATATATATAGATATACAGGCATATAGATATACATTATATATACAGTCAAACCTGGGTAAGTGAGAACTGGTAAAGTGAGAAAACTCTATAAGTGAGAGTAATAGCCAGGAACGTCATTTTAAGCTCCCAAAACCTCTATTAGCGACAGTCGAGCTTTATTTATTTATATTATTTAGGAAGAACAAATGAAAAAACAAATTATAAATTTAACATCTGCTATTTTATAACTCATTCTTAACTTTTGTGGAACTTCCTTCCATTGTTTTTTATTGTTTTCTCGTCAATATTGAACCTATTCTATTTCGTGGAACTAAATAACGTTGTTATTTTATCGCATTCTTTTCGAATGGACCCGTGTGCCTGTGTACCGTGTTGCGAAGGAAAGTTCTGTTCTGCATCATGTCAAAACGGAAAAATAAAGTACTCTCTTTAAGTGATAAACTTAAAATAGTGAATGCGTTTGAATCCGGAAAATCGTGAAATGAAATTCAGAGGGAGCACTAGCGAGAAACTCGGGTTAGTGAGAAACCTCTATAAGCGCGAATGAGATTGTGCTCCCTTGAACTCTCGCTTATCCAGGTTTGACTGTATATATATATATATATATATATATATGATCTGTGGTATGGTATGATTAATTCAGATAATTCAGATCTGAATATTATATATATATACAATAATTACTAGTTTAAAGGTATAAGATAAGTTAATATTTATTGCATACTGTTTGCTTTTTTGTATATTAAAACAGGTACCTTGCCATAGATATAGTACAAATACTATATAAGTATAGGGAAAGACTTAGAGAAGTATAGGGAACTAATGGGTCTTCCTTGGCGGATGCCTTCACTTAAACAGGGGTTCTTGCAAAAACAAAAAAAATATGTAGAATATATACAAGTTATTAGGCTTTTTTATTTATTTATAGGGAAAGACAGAATATCTGACGTTACATAACATCAATGTCTGTGTTTAGTAAAGCTTTGGTCCAAATATATCCAAATATAGCTCGGAACTTGTCTTTAGAACGATCTGGATTTTGCTGAAATTCTTCTATTCGGTGATATTTAAAGTCGTCGTTTTTTATACTAGTTAAACAACATAAATGGCATACAATTGTGTGATCTTTTCATTTTTAAAATTCCATTGATGATGCAACCACGTTATAAAACGTAATAGTTGTTGGACGTACTGAGAGGCCGCGTAGATATCACCATCTTGCTAGTTTTTACCGCACTCACGGATTACGAGCAGATCATCTTCTTATTATGAAGGTGGTCTGGAGGCCTTACCAGTACGAGCAGACTGCAAGCCGTCCTATACCTACTTCGTAGAAGTGTTTTTTTAAAGGGTAATTATGACCTGGTAACTAAGACCTTTAAGTCATGTCTTATTTTATTTTATATTCTCAATTTTATGAAAAATGATAATATAGAGTGAAATGAAATAAAGATGATGAATTTGAGACATTAATCAACTGGGATGAAATTAAACGAAATGAGATGAGATGATATTGGATGAAATATAATCTCAGTAAAATAGTGGTCATTTACTGAGATTTTTTCTGTGGACTTTTTGGAGGATCCCGAGAAGTTACCTCCAGCAGATTTGTTTTATTTTCTCACATTTGTGCACTTTCACAGATATTAAACAGTTAATAAACCACCGTTATTACACATTTAAACCTGAAGAAACACTAAATAGACAAAATAAAACAAATCACACAACTTCTCTCCTCGCGTTCCCGCCAAAAAACCTCATAGAAGTGAGACAGTGATTATTAATAAGAGTTCAATATATATAAAAATGTAATGTATCGTACAATTAATTAGCAACGAGTTTGCGATCCGCCGCATCCCTGATAAAGTTGTACTGAAAAATAAGCTAAGCTTTCGTAGCGAACAATTAATTAGCGATCAGCTTGCGATCCGCTGCATCCCGGATCAAATTGTACTGAAAAACAAGCTAAGCTTTCATAATGAACGTAAAATTTGCTTGATATTTAGTACACGCCGTTGTTGAGTTCAACGATAATCCCGGTGTAGCGCGGCTTCGTGTTACCGAGCGAAGCGTTTATTATTGTGCACTTTATATTTCTTGGAAAACGTACTTAATGCTGTCGCAGAGTTATTGTTATCGTGCGGCGTTAATATATTTTAAGGCACATTTAATGCGCGCCGCGGTTTTATTTAAGTCTAATTTAGAATTAACTGCACTTTTCTACCTGTTTATGTTAGGGAAAATTAAAGAGTTCCGCTTTGAAATCGTATTTAAAATAAAACTCAAGAGACTTCCACCTATATATTTAGCACTAAATTTATTTAGCAATATCTAAGAGCGAATAAACATCAGGGATTGAGGACTGGTATGCTATTGTGAATGAAGGATAATGCAAATAATAATCTATATATATAAAAATGAATTGCTGTTCGTTAGTCTCGCTAAAACTCGAGAACGGCTGGACCGATTTGGCTAATTTTGGTCTTTAATTATTTGTGGAAGTCTAGAGAAGGTTTAAAAGGTAGATAAATATAAAAATGCTCGGAATTAAATAAAAATAGCAATTTTGTTTTTTCCTTTGATGTGTCCCCCCTCGGACGGATTCCTTTTGTTTGTTTTAAGTTTATTTTATACAAAAGCTTAGGTCTTTTATTAATCGACTGAAGCACTACGAAGTCTGCCGGGTCAGCTAGTAATAAATAAATAATACGATAGATAAATAAATGAATAATTTAAATAATAGGATACTCGTGATGTTGGTATTGACTTGGGATAATTAGTTGACTTATAGAACCGTTGGCTCGGAAAACAATGAATTACCCAAAAGTACTGTCATATTTATTTAATATTTATACTCGTATGCCTGGTGTTATCTGAGAATGTTGTCTTTATATTATTTATAAAATTACTATATTTACTATAGCTTAGTATGGATAGAACTTGTACAAAAAATGATCAGCGATTTTTATACTCATTTCTTTTGCAGACGGGCGAATATACGGGCCCCTGATGGAAATTGTCACGGTGGTAGGAATTGTCAAGCTTAATAAATAAATAATAAATAACTGATAACAAATCACGCACCCAATTTAGGATTCCCTGGGTTATGGGTATCAGAGACTGCCATACATGCTTATATAAGTTTAAATATATACATATATAGCAAATAAACACCAAACCAAACATCACCGGTTCATAACGCGAAAGTTCGCCCGATGTGGGAAACAAACTTTTTTTTTTTTTTTTTTTTTTTTTTTTTTTTTTTTTTTTTTTTTTTTTTTTTTTTTTATGATTGAAAGTTTTCTGGTGGCCCGAAGGCCTTTCCAGTTTCACCAGGACAGGTGGGCGAGCAAAGGCTCAGCCAAGAGGGGTGGGATTTGCTAACAACTGCCCGAGCGCCTCCGAAGGAGACCTAACAACTCAAGAGCAATTGTTTCGCGAATGAATCTACTACCGGATCGGAATCGCGACCCGCTGAGAAGATCCGGCGAGAAACTCAGCGGGCTGATGCATGGGTTAGGTTGCACGTCGACCTCTTTGTCGAGTTCGACGAGTACGGTTACCGGGGTCCCTAAGCCTGCCCCTAGTATTAGAGCTGAAGGCATCTAATGCAAAGGTTATTGGATCTGATGGATCCGTAAGGACGTGTCTAGGGCGTCGACGGTGACTGGCTCCTGCATGATCAGGATTCGGGGAGTAGTCAGCGGCGGCAACGATAAGGCGATTATCATGACGCATAGCCTTATCGAAGTATCGTTCCGACGCTGACTTCATGTATTTCCGAATTGATTCGAGGCCCAGGTCGTCGTGTAGGTTAACGTTCCTCACGAACCACGGAGCCCCGACAGCTAACCTGCAAAAGCGGGATTGTAGGGATTGGAGGGTGTCTATGTGTGTGCGGGCCGCGTGAGCGAACACCACACTCGCGTAAGTCATGACGGGCCTTATGCAAGTTTTGTAAAGTGTCACCTTGTTCCGAAGGGACATTTTACTCCGCTTACAGATCATGGGGTAGAGTCTACCGAGAATAAACGCGGCACGGTCACGGACTGATTTTATATGCGGGCGGAATGTCATCGATGCATCCAGGGTAACGCCCAGGTACTTGACCTTCCTGGCCCAGGGTATGGGTTGTCTAAAGAGAGTAATCGGGGGTGTGAGATTCCTCCTCCTAATCCGGGAGGAAATCCGTGTGGAGCTTCCCCTCTGAAATAGCACCGCAGTACTTTTCGCTGGGTTGATGTCTATGCGCCATTTTCGGAACCACTGTCCTAGGGCTAGGGCTGCGCTCTGAAGCTTCTTCGCGATTAGGGACTTATTTCTACTAGAATAGTAAACAGTCGTGTCGTCGGCGAATAAAGCTAAATGGGTCGGCGGCGGCCGGGGAATATCGTTGACGAATAAGCTAAATAGGAGGGGTGAGAGGACAGAGCCTTGCGGGACTCCAGCTGTGAGAGGTCGTGGGGAGGAGCGGGTTCCCTCGACTCGATATCGAAAAGAGCGGTTCGACAAGAAGTCCCGTATGATGAGCACGAGACTATCCGGCACGCCCATGTTGAATAGTTTGAAAATCAAACCGTTGTGCCAGACTTTGTCGAACGCTTTTGCGACGTCGAAGAAGAGAGCTCCCGTGTATAACGGTTTTGGTCGATTAAGCCCCACAAGAATGTGCTCCGTGAGGCGGTTCACCTGTTGAACGCATGAGTGATTTGTACGGAATCCGAATTGTTCATCGATGAGAATGCCCTTGGATGAGACGAAATCTCTGAGGCGCTTGTAGAGCAGACGCTCATACAGCTTGCCTAGAGACATGAGGAGGCTAATCGGGCGGTAACTCGTCGGATGATTTTTTGGTTTACCGGGTTTATGTATGCCGATAACGTCCGCTTCTTTCCACACCGCGGGAAAGATACAGTTCGCCATAGCGGCATTGAAAATAGATGCCAACATCACGATGAGTTGGACGGGTAGAAGTTTAATAACGCGGTTAGATATACCGTCGGAACCGGGAGCCTTGCGAGGACGTAGGTCTTTGATCAAGTCTTTAACTTCCATCGGGGTGACGGGTGGTAACGCATCCGAGGGTGGCAAGGAGGCTCTGCGTTCTACCTCACTGTCTACTAAT
Organism: Bombyx mori; assembly: GCF_030269925.1. Taxonomy (NCBI): domain Eukaryota; kingdom Metazoa; phylum Arthropoda; class Insecta; order Lepidoptera; family Bombycidae; genus Bombyx; species Bombyx mori. Next base: position 5,865,779 of record NC_085116.1, on the reverse strand, counting down.
TCTACATGAACAGGGTCCACGGATTGAGTGCTGGGCGTGCACTGGGTTTGCAATGTATCGGCCAGCAGCTCTGCTTTTTCGTCATCATCAAAGGCCGCGAGTCGGCCTGAGGGGCCTACGAGGGGGGGCATAGTTACTACCGTATCCGATTTGAGAGTACGAGCTAAGCGGTAGTAAGACCTTTGGGAGGGCGCGAGTCCTTCTAAGAAATCAGACCATCTGGCATCTCGGACTTCGGCGATGCGAGACTTTACGTCGCGTTGTAGGGCACGCATTCGAATACGATTTTCCGCGGTAGGATACCTGTCGTAGGCGCGTATCGAGGCGTTCTTAGCTCTAAGGAGTTCCCTAATATCATCGGACAATTTGAAGCGGTGAAGGAAGTCCTCCGCTACAACTTGTTTCGATGACCTATCTAATGTCGAGGTGATGTGTGATGTTAAGATGTCTATGGCTTCAGCGGTATCCTGAGGAGACGGGGTAGAGTCCGGGTTAAACGGGAGCGATGGTGGATCAGATTCAGCCAGGCTGATGCCCAGCGTGTGCCAATCCACCACAGTCCTCGTGACGGGAACGGAACCGGGAGCGCGACCGAGCTTCATAACGACGGGACGGTGGTCTGAATCTAACTCTGAAACTACTTCGATCGAGTGTAAGCGCAGAGTTACGTTTTTTAATAACGCTATGTCGAGTATATCCGGGCGATGCGCGATATTTAGCGGGTAGTGAGTCGGGGTTAACGGAGCGACGATATCGAAGGCGAGATCATCGACTAACGCGTCAAGCCGCCTGCCATTCGGGGTTGTGGTGTGTGAGTTCCACCTGATGTGTTTACAATTTAGGTCGCCCGCCAGAATGACAGAGCTCCCTATACCGAGCAGCGCCTCGATATCACTGCTTAGAACGATCTTATCCGGTGGAAGATAAACGGACGCGATAACGATCGGCGCGTGTCCCGTCAGTGAGATTCGGCACACTGATGCTTCGATATTAGCGAGCGCGGGAGGATCGAGCGGGACGCAATGCAGGGCTCTTCTATAGTAAATGACGGTACCACCACCACGGGCAGAGAGCCTGTCGTTCCTGACCATGTTATAGTTCGCGATTTTAGGGTCACGGCGCGCGGGCTTAAGTAGGGTCTCCTGCACTAAAAAGATATCAATTTGATGGTCACGCAAAAAGTCAGAAACCTGATCACGTTGATTTGCGAGACCGTAAGCGTTAAAAAATCCTATCGTCACGGATAGGGGCTTTATTCTACTTATATACGCCATTGATTACCGGCGGAGTGAGGGGAGGACGTACGTATTTAATGACGCGTATACGTCGGCGTATTCCTGCACAACGGCGATAAAGTGTTGTGCAGTGGAGGCAGCGCGAATGGCGTCGCCCAAAGCGTTAACGCGCTCAAAGTTGATCGACTGAAAGAAGTCGATCGCTAAAGCGAGATTTTCGGACGCGGTCGGAGGGCAAGTCGCGGGAGAGGGACGAGTCGCGGGGGCAGGACGAATCGCGGAGGAGGGAGTTGTAGCCGTGTTCGTGTACGGCAGCGGTTTCGCCCAGGCCGAGACACTAGGCACCGCCGCCGGAACGAACGCTGGCTTAGCCTGCGACGCAGAGGGTGCCGAGGCTTTGATGTCTGGGCCGGAAGCTCGGAGGCGGTTTTGGCGGGCGACGCGGCGATTTATTTTCGGGGCTCGGGGGCATCCGCGGTAATTTGCGGGGTGACCCTGTGTTCGACACAGGACGCAGCTAGGCGGTTCCGTCGCGGTTTTCTGATCGCGAGTGCATAGGGCCGTGGCGTGATCGCCTAAACATTTGACGCATCGGGGGCGCGCGTGACAGTTACGGGAAGAGTGCCCATACAATTGACAGTTATGGCACTGGCTAGGAGTGCCTTTTTTATGGGGGGCTTCGACAGCGATACCAGAGAGCCTACAGACGGTCTGTGTGTTAAAGATTTTCTTACCCTCGGGGGTAGGCTGGAGAGTGACTAGAACCATATTATATGGCTCCCTACCGCGACCGGTGTGCATACGGTGCACAGAATTCACTGGTAGGCCTTGTTCTAACAGGTCGGCTTTTACGAGCTCTACATCTAACTCTTTAGGGATTCCGCGTATTACAACGCGGAGTTCGCGCTCCTCCTGAAGCGTATAAGTGTGGAAGCTTATACGCTCCTTACGGAGGTAAGAGGTGAGGGCCCTATGGTCATCAGATGAATGCACCTTTATTTGGAGCCGTTCGCGAGGTTACGGGCATTCGTGAAATTGATATTTTTGGCCTTAAGGGCCAGGGAAACTCGATCCCAAGCTGCCTTCTCTTGAAGGATTACCGGAGGAGGGGACTGGGTTTTATTTTGTGCCACAGGACGCGGCGACGGACTGGCACGGGCTGGAGGCGCAACGGGAGTTTGGGGGCGGGGGCGCGACGCGTTCGCGGCTTTGCTAATTTTAGCGGCCGCGGGAGCTCGAGACTCCGCGGCACGCTTCTTACCCTTTTGTACCAGGGTAAATCCATCCGTCGATGAGGCGGGGGCGAGGTCGACCTCCATCTCCGAGTCAGAGTCGGAGGACGAGGAGGCGGGCGCCGGTGACCTACGAGCAGGTGTTTTGGAGGGCGCGACGGAGGCCGCGGATGATCGCACAGCTGGAACGGTGGCCACGGCGGACGACGCAGCAGTTTTACTCGCCAGTATAGGCGACGCGGGAACGGCAGGCACGACGGAGGTTGCGGTGCTCGATGTAGAAGCTTTGCACGCAGGTACAGGCGACGCAGGAGCAGCGAGCACGGCGGAGTCTTCGAGAGAGCTCGCAGTGTGATTGGCCTTGAAAGCCAGAAACTCTGAGGCGAGCTGTGGATGACGAAGTCGGAGGAATTCCGCGAACACAGCGTCCATGATCGCTGAGTGCCCAGGTGGGGCGGCCCCGGGTCTTGAAGACACTCGCCTTGCGGCGAGGCCCCAACTTCTCGGACCTGAGCGGTTCTATTGAACACAGGTGGCGATGCGGCACGATTACTACAGGACAAAGAAAAAACACAACAAAACGGAAATAACAAAAAGAAACAAAACAATTAAACACTTCCAGGAAAGCAGTTTGTCGGCAGATGTACCACGAACACAGAAATAACGAAAGGAAACAAAACAAATAAAAACTTCCAGGAAAAAACACTTGGTCGGCAGATGTACCACGAACACAGGCCGCGCGAACAATGGCCGGGCTAACAAAAGCCGGGCGAACAAAGGCCGGGCGATCGAGTGGTCGATGGGCACGTCCGCACGTGACGGGTGCCTCTATCGGAATGTGGGGAAACAAACTCTGGACTGTCTTCGTAGCAGTCAGGTCCGATAACTAAATACTATTCCCTATTGTATTTGATTTGTCGAATTTTTATGTTAACTGTGCGTGTGTGCTCTAATATAAAAAGGCCCGTACATTAAAACACACACGCATACTTACATTCTAGCTGTTGAATTCTCTGTACAAAATTGAGTCGTAGTTTGCAAGATTAGCTTGTTTTATAATTTTGTCACTTGAACATTTGGCTCTAATGGCTTTGAAGTGGATTGCAATCATAACTCAGCGTTTTTATTAGAATTTCTCGAGCACTACGGTCATGCCTACAAAAAACAAATTCCATGCGTGGGAAAAGAAGCACAGGCCTCATTATAAAATAAATATTGTTTACGACTAATAACCTTAACCTTAAGGAAGGTGACGACTCTTTCGGGCGCAAGGACGTTTCTCAAAACGCAATCCTTTTCAACAAAAAATGCATATCCTATATGCTTGATTAAAAGTAAACTAATCGTATTTTTCATTATTCACGAGTAACCTATCCATAACTTCGAACACTAGCATTTAATAATTTGCATATTATTATGTTTTTTAAAACTTTGAATAAACTATAAATAAAAGTCAAAATTATTGCTACCATTACGATTATACAATAACATTTCATTGGCTTAAAACAGATATTAAGTACACCTGTTGGTAGACAGGTAAGACGTATTAACTCTGTCTTGTCGTTTGAGGGTAGGCTTTTGTTTGATTGAAGTCGAGTGTGCTACGGCTAGATATCTGTCAGGGATTAACTACGACTTGAAGGGAAATGTACAGCGGATTCCACGCCTTCTAAGCTTACCGATTATCTTGGACGTAGTATTAAAATTTAAATTATAGTGTTTCGTAATTGTTTAAATGCAGGTTTTACATAAAAATCTGTAGCAAGTCGTCTCTTGAAGTATTTTTGGCCTAAAGTATGAGAAAGTCAGTGTGCACTTGTACCGAGCTAAAATTATCAAGGCACGTACGAACTTTTGTAAGGAAATACGTTTTTAACACGTGTTTTTTTTTGCTTAGATGGCTGAATCAGCTCACAGGCCACATGATGTTAAGTGGTTACCGGAGCCCATAGACATCTACAACGTAAATGCCGCCACCAACCTTGAGACATGAGTTCTAAGGTCTTACTTTTAACAGTACAGCGGCCGACTCGCCCTTCAAACGGAAACGCATTATTGCTTCAGGGCAGAAATAGGCAGGGTGGTGGTGGCACCTACCCGTGCGGACTCGCAAGACGTCCTACCACCAGTAGTTACGCAAATTAGTTTGCGGGTTTGATTTTTATTACACAATGTTATTCCTTCACCATGGAAGTCAATCATGAACATTTTTTAAGTAGGTACGTATTTCATTGGAAAAATTAGTACCTGCCGGCGGGATTCGAACGCCGGTGCATCGCAACATTCGAATGCAACGGACGTCTTATCTTGCAAAACTCTCTGCCAATTAATACATTTCTACTTTGCATAAAGTCATTGTTTTGTTTTAAATTATTTGAAATATTAGTCGTAGCAGTAATCCACATTCGCATTCAACATACATCATATTAATAACAAGAATGAAAAGCGTAATCTTTATTAATGAAACTACATGAAGCTTATTAATTGCATTAAAAAGCTACACCCCCGACACCATTAGTCTAGAAATATCTTGTCATTTCACAAAAAGCCAAACATAAAATATACGCGGGGTCCCTTTGTGAGATTCAAATATTAATCTTTTCAGCTGTAACGCCCGACACTCGGTTACAGGATGATAAATACATGCGTGCTGCGTACGGTCAGGAACGCAATGCGATGTCTGTTTTAATACCACTTCATGCCATTATGCTCTTTGACTAAATAAAAATAAAGTACATTTTCGTGTGGATGGATGTAGCGCTATTAAGGCATATGTATGGAGTTTCGCCAACATTAACACTCACGCTACATAAAGTGTCGTTATGTTAATGTATGGTGTGTTTGTTCGCATTCGATGCTACGTATCTTCGTCGAGTAACTCAGGAATGACTATAAACCTATGTCACGGTCCTTAAACTGTCACTTCCACCGTTCCTACGGTAATGTATCTATTTGAATAATATTCGGGAAACAAACACCTTTTACTCAAAGATAATTTCGTTGATTGCAATGAAATTTTCTTAGCGCATCCGATTCAATTTTGTTTAGTTTTATCAATAAGCGTTGACGGTTCCTCTGTAATGTTCATTGTTCTATCATCCGTCTTCGGATGCCTTCAACGGCAGAAGACCACGAGGTCTACCCGTTGATTAAAACCGATAGCATCGTTGGCCGATATGCCTGTACGTGAAGCACTAAAGACTGTGGAAGGTCGACATGTGTTAAGCCAGACTTCAAACTAGACACGACTTTCAAAAATGAAGATACCGGCTCGGAAGTAGATTATCCGTCATCACTGACCGACATGCCTGTACGTGAAGCACTAAAGACTGCAGAAGATAGGTACGTGTTGAACCAGTCTTCAAACTAGACACGAGCTTCCAAAATGAAGATACTGGCTCGGAAGAAGATTATCCGTCATCACTGACCGACATGCCTGTACGTTAAGCACTAAAGACTGCGGAAGATAGACACGTGTTGAACCAGTCTTCAAACTAGACATAACCTTCAAAAATGAAGATATCGGCTCGGAAGAAGATTATCCGTCATCACTGACCGACATGCCTGTACGTTAAGCACTAAAGACTGCGGAAGATAGACACGTGTTGAACCAGTCTTCAAACTAGACACGAGCTTCTAAAATGAAGATGTCGGCTCGCAAGAAGATTAACCATTATGTATTTATTAAAATTATTTATTTAAAATTAAAGTTAGTGGGTAGAATACAGCCTAATGCGTTGAGGAAATGACGGCGCCGTTTTGCATTCTGTTCAAAGGAAGTTGTGAAAATTTCGTACTCATGGCGCTGAGCGTAGAACGTGTTCATGGTGAAAACGTATCTATCGCGCGAACCAAGTTATCGTGGAGTAGATGCCGCGTAAAAAGCCTGAATAAATATCTAATAGTGGGATCATTTTTGGCTGTTGCTTTTTTTTTTACTGTAATCGTATTTGTGATTGGGGGGCAAAGACCTTGAGTCTTTGATTCTTCGATGCCAAGTCCCAAGATCTTTGGTCCACTTACCCAAATACTCCAGTCCCCCTTGACGGTTCTTATCCTTGCTATTTTATTAATGGTAGAGCATCCTGTGGGCCCGCACGGAAGCAGCAATTTTTTTAAGGGATTTTATGACCTGGTAACAAAGACCTTTAAGTCATGTCTTATTTTAATTTATATTCTTATATTTATGAAAAATGCTAATATGGAGTGAAATAAAATGAAATTATATAAAATGAATATGATTAATTTGAGACATTAATCAACTGGGATGAAATGAAATGAAATGAGATGAGATGATATGGGATGAAATATAATTTCAGTAAAATGGTGGTCTTTTACTGAGATTTTTTCAGTAGACTTTTTGGAGGGCCGCGAGAAGTTACGTCCAGCGGCTTTGTTTCATTTTCCCACAGATATAAAAGTTAATAAACCACCGTTATTACAAATTTAAACCTGAACAAACACTAAATAGACAAAATAAAATAAATCACACAACTTCATTCCTCGCGTTCCCGCCAAAAAGTCCGGAAGCAGCAATTCGTATCGATTTCAAGGATGGGGCAGCCATTGTACTATAGAACTGAGACACTTTAGAGCTCATGTCACAAGATGGGAGGCTAGAGTTACGTTGTTTATGTCCTATGGGCTCCAGTAACCATTTTACAGGTGGTGAGCATGCTGAAATGCTCTTCAGTAGCGAGGAGCCGAGTTAACTGACTTTTACAGTGCACGTTGGCGTGGTCTATATTAATTTCACTTAGGAACTCCTTTATGTATCGTGAATCTTTTTTTCATTCCAATATGGCTGACGTTGACTTTACGTTGACTTTTCTGGGATTTCCATACATGTTGCAGTTTTAATTAATGCTCTTTCAACGCCTTTTTTATCAGATCAACAGGCTTTTTATTGCTCTCTAAATTTACATCAATGAAACTAGATTTTTTCTGATACGCCTTCCCAGCTAGTTCAAGGTAGACATGCATTTCATTCACTCTCTCAGATTTATCTATGTACGTATTAAAACAACCTAGTCAATCAAAGAATGTCAAAACAAATAAAATGGTTTTAAAATATTTGTGGAAGTCCAGAGAAGGTTTAAAAGGTAAAAAAATACAATTTTGTTTTTCCTTTGATATGTCCCCCGTCAGACGGATTCCTTTTGTTTGTTTTAAGTTTATTTTATACAAAAGCTTAGATCTTTTATTTATCGATTGAGGCACTATGAAGTCTGCCGGGTCAGCTAGCAATTTTATAAATTTTACAACAAATTATATTATAACAAAATTAGGGCTTATTTAAACAATATCAAACGGAACTAAGCTTACTTTATTTCACAACGTCTGAATTTAAATAAAGCCGAAAATATACGAAGAAAGAATCTGTCCTCAAGCTACCATTCAAAGTAATTCCGACTTGCAAACCGCATTCATTGTGATGTCATGTGACGTCATCAATTTCCTTGTAATATTTACCGAGAAACTGATAGTAGATCACCACCAAGAAATAGTTTTCGGTTTCAGTTCGGTTTCGGTATACCTTATCAAAACGACTTTTACGGAAAAATCTCGCATTTCTAACTGCCATTATATTATTATCGATGTTTCGAATACTTTACAGTTTACGTGGTATCCCACCCCTCCTGGCTGAGCCTTTGCACGCCCACCTGTCCTGGAGAAACTGGAGAGGCCTCCGGGACAACAGGAATCCCACATTCATAAAAAAAAAGTTTACGCGGTGACACGTGCGTGGTCGAAATTAAACCATAATGAATATATTATAACATCAATATTGACGTTAATGTGAATTATTGACATTAACGACGTAATGATATATTTTCACGTTATTTAGATTGAATATCCTGCTAATATTACATGTTCTCATACAGAAATGGGAAGTCCTCGTGCAGGAAAAAAGGATAAATTGGTAGACCTGGGCCATAGCCACGAGGCATGTTGATCCAACTATCATTATTCCGATAATTGTATCGATATATATATATACATATGTTTTGTATATTATATCATCAGTCTATATCAATCCAATGCTTGACATAAACTTTTCCAATTGCGCGCTATTGAGCACTATAACCATAAGACTAATTTAAATTAAGTACTTTCTTGTTGACCAGTTGAAGACGATTAAATATACTTATTAGTTAAATAAAATATACTAATTAATTCAAGAGAATAAATTCAACGAACACGTCCAATATCAGATTGGTCTTCCTTTAACAAAAACGTATTTAAACAGAAAGAAGAAACGAGAATAATTATACTGAGTAAGATTTTATCCTGACGTTTTCTTCTAAGAACATAGAACATGTCATAAGAACTATTCAGCAAGTTAACAAGGCTTACTTATGTACGAAGTAAACTGCTTGCACTTAGCTCCCGTCGTGTTACACAGCACTCCTTTCACGGAGGGGGGAATGCGAGTAATACAATAGCGCAAGACTTACCGTACATAAGATCTTCACCGACTGTTATACACTTAAAGCTATTCTACATAAATAATCTTTTACATTTACACATTATATCATGATATTGTACTTAAGGATTATGTCTGGAAGTAGTGTGTTCTGTAAGCCTGCACAGGTACGGATCTCAAATATTAAGTGTTATACACTACGGCTACGGAAACCACAATCTAACCTAATTATGCTGCGAATCAATTTGAGGGACGGTTTGGCGTTAAAGAAAACCATTTGAAACTTCAAACCTGTCGGGTGGATTCACGTCTGTAATGTTTATGAACTCTGCTAGTGATTTACCAAAAAATGGAATCGTAAGATCGCCTATCTATCCAGTGGAATAGAAGATAAAAGTAAATAATAATAAACTGTGTCTTTGCGGTGAAAATAAGCTTTAAGGTGGGATTGCCTCAGGCAGGCCGACAATTACTACCACAGACCCTTTATTTATCGATAAAATTTTTTTATTAGAATAGTAACTGCAACCTGAGATTCGAAAACTGATCGTGTCAGACCAGTACCCACTCGATGAGATATGTCAAGAGGAATATGAAGAAGATGGGATTACGTTTGTAACGCAAATATCCTCAGATATTAGCGTGATAGATTTAGAAAGATTAAATTTAATATTCAAACGCCACTAGAGAAAAAAGAAGACTAAATAGAACACTTGGAAAACATGAAGCACCTCAATTTCTAACCTCAAATAAATCAAACAATATTGACGATAATTTAAACGGTAGGAAACGTCGCATACTGCCCGACCACTAAGTCCTTTCAGAAACCCATCAAACAACAATCAAAGTGACCCGACAGTTTGTAGAAGCTCCATTAACATGCAACAACACACATAATGCATAATAGCTACTCAGAACTTGATGACCGCAATGTTCGCTTTCAACCAACTATGCACAGTGTTCGCCTAAACATAACGTACAAAAAGATTTATAATCGCATTTTGAGCAAACTGAGAAAATCACTAACATCTTATCGATCTCAGACAAGTCTATGAGTATTTTAACTGAACCTGTTTACTCCATTTTCACTGTATAATACTACGATAAAACGCTAGAAGCGTTTCCTCGAAATCTGTTTGTATCGAAATATATGAAACTGAGTCTACAAATTAGTATATTTATCCGACTATGCAGAACAAAGAGAACGAAAAATGTGTGAACGGCGGGAAGTAATAAATCTTGCGACTCGTTCTGTCGATTTTTATCAGCAATTTGATTAAATCCGTTGAGCTGTTGGTTCCTCACGGCCGACCCCGCCCTACTAGGACCCTATGAAAACATTTACTTGTCCTTTTAAAAAGAGTTCTTGTGATGTCAACCTTAGGGAAAACGTATGTGTATGTATATTGCCAACGCGCCCGTGTTAACTCACCCGTGATTTGTACGCGTTCATGGAGCAATGAAAAGAAATTGTTGTGACTTCGATTTGAAGGTAGCATAGACAAGTTATATTATCTATAATTGAAATTTCTGAATGCCAAATATCGTACAGTATATACTAAGTTAATTACTTTTAAAATTAGCAACACTGGCTAGAATTTCACTTAGGTTTTTCATTTAATGTACCGGTAACCCAATTACATACAACTTATAGCAAATACAGTTAAATAAGCTACAACAAAATCATGTATACTAATAAGACTTTTGTATTACTAAGACGATACAATATTTTCATATCACTAATATTTTTTTATAGCAATCAGAAACTATCAGTTCCCGAAGTAATATCATCGCAATGCTTCCGAAATGCAATCAATAGATACATTCACTCAGACATATCTACTGCTTGCCTCATTTATAAAGATTTATGCTGCTATCCTCCCCCTCATTCGCTTTATATGTAACCGTAAATATATACATAATAATATACATATATACACGAAACATAAAATTGTTTATTTCCTGTTCAGCTTGTTCTTATACGCGCATGGGAATCATCCACTGAATTTCGCAGCGTGAATGTTGCCGTGCAACTTTTAGAATGGTTTTATAATTGTTATTTTCTCTTCGTGAAGTTTTTGTTTTATCTTTCATGTAAATGTAATTACACACAATAAGGTCAGATTGTATTTATGGTAAAATCGAAATGGTTATTACGTTTTATATGTTTTGTTGTGCTTTAAATTAAAATGTTTGATTGTAAGGGTCTGGTTTTCTTCAACTACTTAAGATTATCCATTCTCCTATCACAAGGCATAATAACTTTTAACCGTCCTTGTAATTCGTGTTTACTAAACTATCAAGCGAATGAATCTCTCGTCACATCAGTAGTCTCATAATCAAAAATCAAAACGTAGCTTTAAATTTCATAAAAATAAATAACATTACACACGATTACATTGTCTACGAACCAAGTACTTTCAATACAGATGAATATAATGAAGTGCAGTCTTTTTCTGGTCAATATTAACTAAAAACAAATATTGTTATTCTAGGCTGACGAGTATACGCCTGATGTAAGTAGTTATTTTCGCACACATCGCTCCTTACTAAAATATAAATGAATTATAATATACTGGAACTAGTGACCCGCCATCGCTTCGCTTCGGGGGCTATAATTTATTATTGATTTTATTGAATTTTCTTTTTTACATTCGTTTTTTTACATCCTCTTTTACGATATTTGCAGCACGCAATCTGTCAATGTTATGTCAAACGCCATAGGGTACATTAGAAAATTTAACATGGTGGTTATTTATTCTGAAATTTTCTAATTTTGCAAGCAATTTTCTTAATTTTATATCTTTTTTAATTGCTTAGATGGGTGGACGAGCTCATAGCCCACCTAGTGTTAAGTTGTTACTGAGCCCATAGACATCTACAACGTAAATGCCGCCACCTACCTTGAGATATGAGTTTTAAGGTATGAATATAGTTACAACCGCTGCCCCACCCTTCAAACCGAAACGCATTACTGGTTCACGGCAGAAATAGGCAGGGTTGTGATACCTACCCGAGTGGACTCACAAGAGGTCCCACCACCAGTAAAAAAGTTATGCGCGTACATAGCTTATACAGATTCATTTTTGTATGTAAGATATAGAAATAGAAATATACCGAAATATAAATTACTATAGACAATAAAAATAGACAGAACCTGTCACTCGCATTCGTCGATAGCTCGCTTAGATTTTCCGAAAGAGTATTGAAATCAATTACATGTCGATTACGTGTCTACGTGGCAACGGCGGGTCATTAGGTTTGCCCACACGAGCATAAGAACATACATAATACTGTGTTCATTCTTAAGCTTTATATAAAAGCTCACAGCGGTTTGTTGAATGGCCTAGTTGTGGAATTGGGACGATAGGAAGGAACAACATTTTTATTACGTTGTAGGGTAGAGTAATGAAAACATAAGCTTTAAGATATTAGAGAGACAAAGTTACAAGACTGACAAGATGTTAATAGAATAGAAAATTAAGAATATAAAAATTTCTTCTTTGAATAAAACGAACCACTTAGAGTTCGTTGTAGATATAAATCGCTCAAGAATAATTAATATCCTGACCCAATTTCGGTTCTATTAGTATTTAAATAATCTCAAATTTTAATTGAAAGCATATCGTAGAGATTTTTGTCCTTATTATAGAAAAGTAAGTATAATATATAATTATATTATTTGAAAACAATAAATGCATTGTGTCTTTGTAAATATTTTTAATAGTACGATGTATTCAAAACGATGACTTAAAGCGTAAATAAATAGCTACATAAATCGATTTACTTAATAACTTATTTAAATGACGAGCGAAGCAATATCGGAAATCTGCGTTTAAATACCATGGCGTTACTAAGATGTTCATTTTGAAGGGTAACCACAAATTTGTGCTTTTGATAAATCAGCTATTTTTTCTTTTTTAGATGTGTGGACGAGCTCACAGCCCACCTGGTGTTAAGTGGTTACTGGAGCCCATAGACATCTACAACGTAAATGCGCCACCCACTTTGAGATATAAGTTCTAAGATCTCAGTATAGTTACAACGGCTGCCCTACCCTTTAGACCGAAACGCATTACTGCTTCACGGCAGAAACAGGCAGGGCGGTGGTACCTACCCGCGCGGACTCACAAGAGGTCCTACCAAGCGATGTAAGACTATTTGAAAATACTTAGCTCTTTAATATCTGTTTAACCACGAAAAGAAGTAGATTTGCCTTTAAATGTATTTGACTCATCCAATCATATTTAATCGTATGAACCAATCTTATCTACTCATTTCCGATCTACCCTCAGATGAATACCGTATGTAATAAGGCAGTACTGTAGCTTCTCTTAAATTATGCTCTTAACTAAAATAATTTACATATTAATAGTACTACTAGGTCATCACGTGTCAAGATAGATGGTAACCTTAATGTTTTGCTGCTTATACTCCAAGTGGGCTGTGAACTTTTCTGTCAAGCTATAGCTATTAAAAATTATGGTTGCCCTAGGTGAAACGAGACAATTTGACGCGTGTCTGAGACGCGGGTAGACAAGTCCCGTAATCGAGTTGTTTTCTCATAGCTCTTGCATTATCCGAGGCCTGAAAAAATCATCAAAAGCACACTTCCCGCGAATATCGTTTTAAACATTGACAAAAGTCGAGAAGGCTTTTAGATGATCAGGAAATTAAAAGATGTTTTTGTTTCAAATTACTTTGTTTTCTTTGTTTATAAAATATGTATGAGGCTTAGAAAATAACGACCTCGATGTTTTGAATTTAGAAGATTTTAGAAAGAAAATTTTAAAACAATACGAACGAGTAAGTGGATTAAATAATAAACAGGGACCTTAAGTTCGGCTTTAGACATTTAATATCGACAATTACAAATTGTTTTCAGTTTAAATTGTAACTGTAAACTATTTAGGCTTAATTTATTCAGTTCACTAATAACATTTCGATTTCAGCGCGAAACTTTAATAATCCACCAAAATTTTGGGTAGCTTGAAAAGTAAATTGTTCATGAAGTCCGAAATTGAGTAAGTATAATTTTGGAAGGTGTAGTTCAAATGGTTTTTTGTTTTATTTGATAAAAACATTTAACGATAATGTTACAGGAGTTGAAATTAAAAAGCTTAGTATCGTAGATAAGCTTCGTACAAAACTCAGTAGAGACTTCAATGACAACGCTTCGTTAACTCCATTATACGTGCAAACATTAGCAAATCCAATTTATAATCAAATGGCTTCGTATTAATTCAAACAACTGACTCCCGAAACTCGGGACCATTGTTTGGAATCTAATAATTTCAATGTTAATATTTTGCAATTTCGATGAAATTCAAATTCTTTTTTTTTTTTTTTTTTTTTTTTTTTTTTTTTTTTTTTTTTTTTTTTTTTTTTTTTTTTATGATTGAAAGTTTACTGGTGGCCCGAAGGCCTTTCCAGTTTCACCAGGACAGGTGGGCGAGCAAAGGCTCAGCCAAGAGGGGTGGGATTTACTAACAACTGCCCGAGCGCCTCCGAAGGAGACCTAACAACTCAAGAGCAATTGTTTCGCGAATGAATCTACTACCGGATCGGAATCGCGACCCGCTGAGAAGATCCGGCGAGAAACTCAGCGGGCTGATGCATGGGTTAGGTTGCACGTCGACCTCTTTGTCGAGTTCGACGAGTACGGTTACCGGGGTCCCTAAGCCTGCCCCTAGTATTAGAGCTGAAGGCATCTAATGCAAAGGTTATTGGATCTGATGGATCCGTAAGGACGTGTCTAGGGCGTCGACGGTGACTGGCTCCTGCATGATCAGGATTCGGGGAGTAGTCAGCGGCGGCAACGATAAGGCGATTATCATGACGCATAGCCTTATCGAAGTATCGTTCCGACGCTGACTTCATGTATTTCCGTATTGATTCGAGGCCCAGGTCGTCGTGTAGGTCAACGTTCCTCACGAACCACGGAGCCCCGACAGCTAACCTGCAAAAGCGGGATTGTAGGGATTGGAGGGTGTCTATGTGTGTGCGGGCCGCGTGAGCGAACACCACACTCGCGTAAGTCATGACGGGCCTTATGCAAGTTTTGTAAAGTGTCACCTTGTTCCGAAGGGACATTTTACTCCGCTTACAGATCATGGGGTAGAGTCTACCGAGAATAAACGCGGCACGGTCACGGACTGATTTTATATGCGGGCGGAATGTCATCGATGCATCCAGGGTAACGCCCAGGTACTTGACCTTCCTGGCCCAGGGTATGGGTTGTCTAAAGAGAGTAATCGGGGGTGTGAGATTCCTCCTCCTAATCCGGGAGGAAATCCGTGTGGAGCTTCCCCTCTGAAATAGCACCGCAGTACTTTTCGCTGGGTTGATGTCTATGCGCCATTTTCGGAACCACTGTCCTAGGGCTAGGGCTGCGCTCTGAAGCTTCTTCGCGATTAGGGACTTATTTCTACTAGAATAGTAAACAGTCGTGTCGTCGGCGAATAAAGCTAAATGGGTCGGCGGCGACCGGGGAATATCGTTGACGAATAAGCTAAATAGGAGGGGTGAGAGGACAGAGCCTTGCGGGACTCCAGCTGTGAGAGGTCGTGGGGAGGAGCGGGTTCCCTCGACTCGATATCGAAAAGAGCGGTTCGACAAGAAGTCCCGTATGATGAGCACGAGACTATCCGGCACGCCCATGTTGAATAGTTTGAAAATCAAACCGTTGTGCCAGACTTTGTCGAACGCTTTTGCGACGTCGAAGAAGAGAGCTCCCGTGTATAATGGTTTTGGTCGATTAAGCCCCACAAGAATGTGCTCCGTGAGGCGGTGCACCTGTTGAACGCATGAGTGATTTGTACGGAATCCGAATTGTTCATCGATGAGAATGCCCTTGGATGAGACGAAATCTTTGAGGCGCTTGTAGAGCAGACGCTCATACAGCTTGCCTAGAGACATGAGGAGGCTAATCGGGCGGTAACTCGTCGGATGATTTTTTGGTTTACCGGGTTTATGTATGCCGATAACGTCCGCTTCTTTCCACACCGCGGGAAAGATACAGTTCGCCATAGCGGCATTGAAAATAGATGCCAACATCACGATGAGTTGGACGGGTAGAAGTTTAATAACGCGGTTAGATATACCGTCGGAACCGGGAAATTCAAATTCATATTTTGTGAACACTTTATTTGATTACATTAAGTTTTTTTTTCATATGAAACATACACTCGGTTGATGTGGGTTTAGAAGAGTGGATTAACTTGGGCTATAACCATATACTTTTTCGGTATGTAATTACCGATATCTTTCTGAATAGAAGCATGCATATGGATGCACTCCGAGGATAGAATCTCTGAGGATAGAGCAGCTCAATAAGAAGTAGCATGATAAATCATAAACTTTCATCGTTGAGACATAAAATGCAAAGGGTGAAAATACAGTTACAGTTTCTTTGATACCTATATTTCCTAAAAATATACATTCGAACGCATAATACTCATGTTTTTGTTCGAGACATTTTTTCGAGATTGTTCGAAGTGTTAATCGAGGTGAATATACAAAATTATCACCAAAGTTTTTTTAATTTGTTTCTAGCGTATACATATGAGACTGGCTGTTACAAGTGGCTTCGTCTGCATGGTGAAGGAAAAGGGTGGTGTAGTTTTCCGTGGAGATGACATTTTTATCGGGATAAAGGTAGCCTTTGTCACTCTCTTTCTCGAATACTATTACTTTAAAAAAATCATGGCAATCTATTGCTTCGTTTCAACGTAAAAACAAATAAGCATACAAAAAAGTAAGTCAGGTAAGACATTGCAAGTACTTCCTCCCGATCCACTAACGGTGCTTTTAGGTACTTCAAGCACCGGTCACCGTTCTCGTCGAACCCGTCGCTTGCGACGAAGGGCTCGACGAGTAAATTAACACTCAGACACAGCCCACTGAGTTTCTCGCCGGATCTTCTCAGTGGGTCGCGTTTCCGATCTGGTGGTAGATTCTGCGAAGCACGGCTCTTGCTAGGGTTCGTGTTAGCAACGTCGTCAGGTTTGAGCCCCGTGAGCCCACCTACTAGTTAACGTTACGCTGGAATAGCCTCTCAAGGGTACCAGCTTAGGCAGGGAAAAAAAAAAAAAGAAGAAGTACTATTTTTTTTATCTAATAACCGTATATCTATTTTAAAAAAAATGCGGCGAAGCATCACTTTTCGATTTCAAGGGCAACCTTTATATGTACAATACAAATTGTGGTTTCAATCGCATGTTTCAAGGCAGGTTAGTGACGTTCATGTTGTGTTGTCTATCTGCTTAGGCAATCTTTTAACACTTTGATCTCGTATAAAATACATAAAGGAAATAAAAAAAACAAAGTTTAGTTCAAATTAATGATAAACTGTTTTTCTATCGCAATACGAAAACGTAAACGATTGCGGATTCCAAAATTGAAACAGCCTACGGTGGTTATGGAACGAACGTGGAATTAGTCTATCGGCACGTTCCGCGCTTGAAACCGATGCACGCCCGTGTCCTGACTCCACAAGTAGGCTCAACATAACGCCGGCTGTACGACAGAGATCGACGATGTTTCATGAAATAAAGAAAATTGCCATACGATTTTCAGTCACTTCCAATTTGAACAAAAGAAAGATGATCCGTGACCGCAGTTTTAAAAAAAACCTTTCTGATTTGACACGTTTTGATTCTCTTTTAAATTCGTAAAGAACATGCGTTCGAAGTTTGAAATTAATATTTTTTACTGTCATAGTTGACGCCGGATGTTAAGAGATAAAACTGTAGCCTCTTCCCGGTAATAATTAATCATAGACCTTTATAATGCTATTTTGACATTTTGACTCTTATGACAGATGTGACAGAATATGACAATCGAAATTTAGCACAAGTGTCGGAGTTCAAGTCTACAGGTGCGAGGAACAACATTGTTACTCAGTTTTAGCTAAATATAATTTACGTTATTCTTTGCATGTATCGAAATAGCTACTCTTTACCAAGTGAGCTAATTTGTCCACAAGTTTAGAGAAGAATATCTCTGTAATCAGCTCAGCCTATCTCATACGAAAACACCCAATTCACTTATGGGTATGTAAAACAACATATTATTATATTTTTTTGCTAAATTGGTTGGACGAACTTCTTGGCCCACCTGGTGATAAGTGGTCACCGATGCTCATAGACATTGACCACGTTAATCGGAAGCATTAATCCTATCTTCAGACATAAAAGTTCGAAGTCTCAGTTTTTACAGTACAACGGCTGCCCCACCCTTTAAACCGAAATGCATTAATGCATCACGGCAGAAATAGGCAGGGTGGTAGTACCTACCCGTGCGGGATCACACACCCTAAAACAAGTGCAAGATGCCCTACCACCAGCTTTACATAACTAATGTCGATTATGTACAAATGGCTGAGATTCGGTTCTGTGTAATCGCGCTAAAACCGGGACCGTACCTCTCTGTAAGTAGATATGAAATATTAATGCAAAATGTCACCGCACAGAACAGATCTCAGTGAATAAAGACCAGGCTACCGTGAAGCGAGCTCTTAAAGATTTATGAAAACCCTACATTTTCACGGTCATCCAAATTTGGGTGTATCTTGAATAAAATCTTTTATTATGTACAAAATATTCCTGAAAACATTGGGCAGTAATTTAAAATCTGCAAACCCGTATATCTAACGTCTGTTTAGTTGTTCAGAGGCGAAAGCCAATATCTTTAATGTTCACATGTTTATTGCTACACTATGAGCTAAATACAAATATCGTGTTAACCTACCAGGTGACACAAAGGCGAGCATTTCAAATTGTTTTCAGTTATAGTCTTTTTACGACAGCTACGGTAGAGTAAGGTATGTGCCGGTATTGTTACTGATACGCTTGGCTTTAAAATACGGCATCAGTTATTTTAATTCAACTGAACATGAACCTCGAGTACCGGTCATCGTTCTCGTCGTACCCGTCGCTTATAATAATAATAATAATAATAATGTTTTTATTTCAAGTATCCATGACTCATATAAATTGTTAATAAGACTTAGACCTATGTTAGTAGTTATATTTACATCTCAATGAATTACTGTGGTAACATCCCATGGGAGATGGCACCACAGCGACCCATGTATATACAGTCCAGCCTGCTTGCGATCATGCTCAGGATACTGTTGGAGCTGGCCCTCACTCTGTTTACCAGAGATGCATACCTCTTACGCATGGTAGCGTAAAAACAATCTATGTGCGCGTCTGCAAACATCCCTGATGCGCTACAAAAGCGGGGCAGCACCACCAGCACCCTAAACGCGTTATTGTATTGAACACGGAGAGCATTGTACGATCTTTGAGTATATCCAGCCCACAAGCTGCACGTGTAAAAGTTAGTACAGTAGGCCCTAAAGAGGGTGACCTTGACTTTAAGTGAACACCGTGCAAACCTGCGAGCTATCATGTTTGCTCTAACCGACAACGCTCTCCGCTCTCGTTCAATATCTTCATCATCTTTGAGATCAGGGGTCAACACATGGCCGAGATATTTAAATTTATAAACTCTTGTCAATGGCGTTCCGTTGAGTAGTACGGGAGGTATTTTATCATGCGTCCCACCCCTGGTCTCAAAGACCATGATCTCCGACTTTTTACAGTTGTACACCAAACCGTGTGATTTGGCGTATCCCTCACACAAAGAAACAAGTTGCCTTAGGCCACAGATAGACGCGCTCAGCAGCACCATATCGTCTGCGTAGCTGATGTTGTTTACGCACACCCCGTCTATGAAACAACCAATCCTGGTCCTACTGAGCTCGCCGATCAGCTCGTTCATATACAGGTTGAAGAGCGTAGGCGAACTCAACCCGCCTTGTCTCACCCCGCACTCCAACCTATACGGAAGAGACAAAGCCCCAGCCCATCGCACATTGTTGATCTGGTTCCCATACCAAAACTTTAGAATGTTATTTATTTCCGTGGGTAGTTTAATATTTTCCAACTTTTTCCACAAGAGGTCATAGGAAACCAAATCAAACGCCTTGGACAGATCAAGAAAGCAGGCATAAACAGGTGTTCCTCGCCGCGTGTAGTATTTGACAGCATGCTTAAGACTTAAGATTGCACTCTCTGTCGACAAACCTGAACGGAATCCGAATTGGTTATCATGAAGATTTACATATTTATTTAGTTTAAAGTTAAGCATGTTGTCCAACACTTTGAATATAACAGTAGCTAGTGAGATAGGCCTATAGTTACTGCTATCTGCAAGGTCTCCAGTCTTATTTTTAGCTATTGGTACAACTACTGTTCGTATCATTTCCCTTGGCAAATAACTATGACCCACACAAATGTTATACAGCATTGAGAGAACCCTAGAGATGTGCACGCCCGCATAACGCAGGTGCTCAATGCTGAGCCCGTCATGTCCCGGAGACTTACCACGTGACATTGACCTAATTGTCTTTTTAACATCCTTAGACGTAAATGCCACTCCAATTTCCCTGCCGTGCTCAATATCAAGCACCGACCCAGCGAGTCCTAAAGTAGATTTTACAAAGAAGCGTTCCTTGAACATGTTGGCAATTTGTTCTGGTTCACTCACGCCACCGACGCTCACAGGTATTGTCGGCCTATTCTTTAATTTATTTGTGTGTTTCCAAAAGCCACGAAAATCACTTTTAGAATGGTGTGAGGCTAGAATATCCATTTTTATTTGGTCCTCATGATCTTGGCACCACTTTAGTCTAGACTTGAAAACTTTTCTAGATTCACACATATCATTATACGCATACCCAGAAGTAGGTTTACCGTACCCTACCCACAACAAAAACTTTTGCCTAGCTTCCCTGTGAGCCTCGGCAACATACTTATTCCAGCCCACTACCACTCTTCTAGCACGTTTTACAGCGCCCTCCCGACCGTCCAATGCAGCTGCACTTAGGGCATTTACAATATCTGTATACAATTTATCTATAACTGCTATGTGATTTACTTCAGTACACACACCATCACAGCATTTACTGAGTTCATGAGGAAAGTCAATTAATCTTAATCTTTTATTACATTCTTTCTGATAAGATTCTATTTGATCAGGACTTCTCTCACCCCAAATAACGTTATTGGATTTACTTAAACAAACATCAAGTCTTTTTGCAGTTATTTTATCTAACCTACATTCAACTATCAAAGGATAGTGATCGGACCATAACACGTCATACAACACGTATACATTCTCAACCAAGCTCACAGCAGCTTCGGTAACCACGCAATGATCAAGCCACCTCTTTGACATATGAGCCTCGCTTAAGAAAGTATACGTGTTAGATCGTATTCCTAATAATTTAGTATCTATACATATCCATTTTTGTTCATCACAATATACAGATAACTCATCATAAAATTGTTCGGAAGGATGTGCATTAAAATCACCCAACATAAAAACATGGTCAATATGACAGCTCTCAATAATGGCACTCACCACACTCAGGATATCCGTAAAATCCGTAAGATTTGCCGCAATGTCCGTCGGCATGTACACACTAAACATTAAAAAGGATTTATCCTTTAACATAACTTTTATAGCACAAATACGTGGGTTATCACACTGAACAATCACTACATCCTGGAACAGACTGCGTCTCCACAGTAGGGCGACCCCACCGTGTGGCCTACCTCGCAGAATACCCGATGACGTATCCACGGCTGATACTCCAGTGCAGCTAAACTCTTGACTAATAGTATCAAGAAATGAGGTTTCATCGGGCAGTAACCAAGTTTCTTGAAGCGCTATGATATCCGATTGTTTACACAAGTCACGGATATTTTGAACAGAGCGCTTAACATTCTTGCAATTAAAAGAAACCATTTTATAAATATCATTCATTATTATTAATATTGTGAGTGCCGGGTACTGACGTCTCGTTATTACGTTTCGGTCTGTAATGTACAAATCGTCGGAAAATAATTCCCTCAGGCCATAACTTATCATCCATAAACATATGCAGCTTTCTTTGGGACACAATAAACTTGTACGCATTGTGTTCACATTGCCGTTTGATGTTGATACCTTCTAAGGTCACATTCTCTCCTGTTTTCTTGTAGATGTAGTCAGTTATATCTGATTCTAATGTTGCCTTGTTTACGTTTATGATGAAGGGCCCGGCGAGTAAACAAACCCACAGACACAGTCCACTGAGTTTCTCGAATCTTCTTAGTGGGTCGCGTTTCCGATTCGGTGGTAGATTCTGCGAAGCACTGCTCTTGCTAGGGTCAGTGTTAGTAGCTTCGCTAGGTTTGAGCCCTGTAAGCTCACCCATTCGTTCGGTAGCGCTGATATAGCGTCTCAAGGCTATGAGATTAGGATTAAAAAAAACTGGAGGTGGATAGCGGTGTTCACTGTGTGACGTTACGTTAAAGTTTTACTCAAAATTTTACCGACAAAGCTTGACTGCTTCACGTGGGCAAAAGGCAATGTGGTAAGTCCCATTAGTGCGGTCTCATTATATGCCTTACGAGCAGTGCTGTAAAGTAAACTGATCAGTTTCTCTTATCACGAAGTTATTTGTGAACTCGCTTTAGTTACGTACAATAGATCTGAGAATCTGGTGCATAATTTCAAGATTTGTTGGACCCTGGCATACTCGCATCGTTCCATATGAATACACTGGGAGGTTTATCCTTTACATCACGGACACTGACAAAAAAGGGCAATTAAAAAAAACGCTGTATCTATTGAAATTTTTCCAGGTGTAGTTTAAATATGTTATGATATAATTACCAACGTTTTGAAAGCCCTGAATAGTTGATCATATTTCAATTTAAAGATAAAAATATATCGTTGTGATAGTATTCATTACATCAGTTGGCATTTATAATGCATCTGTACAATCCTTTGCATTCAGCGCTGCAAGTGAAAACAATAGCACCAGTACAAATTTAATATCCGGAATTTATTTAAATGGAATAGAGGAGAAGAGGAGGGGTTTGTATTCATTGTAACTAAAGCCCTAGAATTTTATTTCTTACGCGGCTGGCAACACTCTAATTGATCAGCTGTTTATTGTGATAATATTGACATTATAGCTTTTTTATTGGACAAAAGCAAATGCAAATTTTCTATTCGACCCGAAGATTAATGAAACGAAAATAGGAAAAATTAAAAATGAATATGAATATCAAATTAATGTAAATACAAACCGTGTAGATCGTTACTCAAAAAGAGAAACGTTAAAGAAAATTTTGTCGATGACTCTGACATATTGGATTTCACACGAGACACTGATCACGCTATGTTATTTACGAATGTTTTCATTATTTCTTTCATTATTTTTATACTGGTATCTCAATTACTCTAATAAAGTCTAATACCTAAACGCGATGATGAGTACACGTTGATTGTAAAATATAATGAGCTACACGACTTTCCCGAGCCCCACGGGAGCACAAGCGCAATTGTTTGTCTCCGTAGCTTTATTTTATGTTTTATAAACTTTATATATTTAAAATTACTTAGAAATTAGAAAATAAGACTGTCTCCTCTTAATATTACAGTTAACGGTTCTATACGTAAACACAAAGAACACGAATAAACTGTGATGTTATTATCCTTTTGGTATCTTCATCTAAGTCGTACACTTCTGACGGAGTGGTCGTGGTTATGTATGTCTTATTGCTTGGTTGCGGCTTTTGCGAGGCTTCTCCATCTCTCTCTATTTATGGCGGTACGCGTACATTCATTAAGGAAGCACTTAGTGGATGACTTAATCAATTCTGTCCACCTTGTGGGTTATAGTATTTGGTATCTAAGTTTGTGATATTAAATACAAATAAAAGAACACGCAAAACGGATGAAGTAAATGAAGTGAAGAAACAGAAAAAGTTTCTCCCTATGGCACATTGCAATGGATATTTAAGTCATCGTGGCCTATAGGATAAGATGCCCAGTGCATTCGCATCGAGCGATGCGACTGAATCACTTCCACAGTAAAGAAAAGACTGCGTGTAATAAAAGTTAAGCCCGCAAAAATTGCATTTTCTGTAACTAGTAGTGGTGGGGGTCGTGTGAGATATCACCACCCTACCTATTTTCTGTCGTAAAGTAATCTATTTCGGTTTGAAGTTTGAGGCAGCCATTGTGCTGATAAATTGAGACTTAAACCTCATGTCTACTCAGGTCAGGTGAGTGGCGAAATTTACGTTGCTGATGTCTATGGGCTCCGACGACTACTTAACATCAGGTGAGCAGTGAGCTCATGCCAAATCCTTGTACGGAATAAAAAGAGGACATACTGAACCGACTCCACATAACGAAGGATAAGGGTATGAAGAAGAAGCTTCCATACGTAAACTAATAGCCAAATCGAAATTGGAACAGCAGATTACAACAATGAACTTAAAAACGGACTGAAATAACTTAGATTATTTTTATTTGCAAACAAAAATCACTTAAATAAACAGGTTCAAAGTGAGTTGTTATTTTGTCCTGATCGGATAAGAGGGCTGCTTCTTTGAGATAAGTCTCGTTTTTTTAAATTCCTTAAGGAGACGAATATTGAAGTGTGTTGCTATTGATTAAATACCTACCTCTTGTTTTGTCTTGGCTATGGAACGATGTGTGTTTGCTCAAAACAGTTTAATGGGTGCAAAAACAGGGCTATATTTATTCTGGATAAGTGCCTAGTGTGCTCGTATCGAGCGCTTCGACTAGGCCAGTATTCAAATACGTATTTTACTCACGAATCACCTCATTATTTAAGGATCATGGCATAAGAATGAAAGCCACAAAAATTATATTTTGCTTAATTAATGTATTAATGATACCTACACATACCTGAAGCATCAAAGTGGTAGGCGTCAAGCACGATGACGATAACGATGACGTAATTATGGACTCCGATAACCATTAAACACCATTTGGCCCGTGAGCCCGTTCACTCATTTCTACAAATAAAAAAAAAACCTGGCTATTTCTGAGCGCAGCAAATAAGGGATTCAGTGTCGAACACTCATTCAATACAATTCGGCTACACGTTTTAAGTAGCATTTGGCGGTATTTATTTACTTCGTGACTTGAATGTATTAAAATATAAATAGGAACAGTCGACTGCTTTTCCTATTGCTTGCAGACTTCTCGAAAATCAAACCGAAATCGCTTTGATGATTTCGGAATATATAGAGTATACATATAGTTACTGGTGGTAGGACCTGTTGTGAGTCCGCACGGGTAGGTATCACCACCCTGCCTACTTCTGCCGTGAAACAGTAATGCGTTTCGGTCTGAAGAGTGGGGCCGCCGTTGTAACCATATTGAGACCTTAGAACTTATATCTCAAGGTGGGTGGCACATTTACGTTATAAATGTCTATGGGCTCCAGTAACCACTTAACACCAGGTGGGCTGCGAGCACGTCCACCCATCTGAGCCATAAAAAAATAAAAATAAAAAACATCGACTTTTTTTGTACACAGTGTCGCCAAATAAAAACTTAAGACAAAGGAAAAGTTTTTAATATTATTTCATTCTGTCTTTGTTGTCTTTGGAAACCATACGAACGTGCTCATAACTTATGTAAATCCTATACGATTGTGTAGTTTTACATACGTTAATAAATTTGTAACATTGTCTAGCGATACTTGTGTAACATTGTATCAGTCAAGTACACGTTTTATTACAATCATTCGGAAAACTTTATTCACCTGTGCCTGTTCAAAGTTTAATGTCACTGCGACAACAGAGTATGTTATTGCACAGTACTCTAATACAAAGCACGTTACGTTTTACTGGTGGTAGGACCTCTTGTGAGTCCGCACGGGTAGGTACCACCGCCCCGCCTATTTCTGCCGTGAAGCAGTAATGCGTTTCGGTTTGAAGGGTGGGGCAGCCGTTGTGACTATACTGAGACCTTAGAACTATATCTCAAGGTGTGTGGCGCATTTACGTTGTAGGTGTCTATGGGCTCCAGTAACCACTTAACACCAGGTGGGCTGTGAGCTCGTCCACACATCTAAGCAATAAAAAAAAAAAAAAAAAAAAAATATTGGCACACAAGGACAAAATACAAAGATCTAAATTTGACGCGGCTTTACATAATGTGACGAATATTACTTTGAATTAGCTTTTAAGCTATTGCATAACTTTTATCGCGGGCTTTGAGCGCGGCGACCGAATCAAGAAATTCCGTAACGAAAATAATACCTAACACCCCCACTCCACCTACCATGTAGCTCGCGTTCAACACATTCACACGTTGCGCATGTGTAGTGTTTGTGAAAAAGCGCGCGGCGTGCCGTCGCACTGCATGCGCATCATGAAAAGTCTGCCCATCTCTCTCTCGCACGGTCTAGCTTATGATTGTGAAGGGGACAGTTAATGTGTTGCTTTTATTACTGTTTATAAATATAGCGTGGTCTTATTTTGTTATTTTTTTATTATTAAATTATTATTGTTTAATTATAATTGCATAAGTTGATAAAAAATGCCATGCTTTACCGCGGCAGTCACCAAGTGCCACACTTGTTTTTTTATTATTATTATTCTTGTATGATGTGTGTGAAAACACAATACATCGGGTATATTTCCAAAATTAGAGTAAGGTTTAATTGATATTGGAGTTTCTTCTATAAGAATCGGTTTCATTTAAAGGTAGCTGTATGAAAATGTAATGAGTAGTAAAATGGAGCATTAACAAAAAGTGTTATATTTTCCATTCAAACGGACTTTATTACATAACAATTAAACATCAAAGTTTATTGTATTCAATTGTCATGCTCCATCTAGCAATCGTTGTTCAAATAAAAATAAAAACAAACATTGTCAAACTAACTGTAAATCTAAGTAATGACTATAGTATTATTTATATCATAGTAACGCTATAGAAAGAAATATTTTAAGTATTATGTTTTCCATTCAAACAAACTTTATTACATAACAATTAAACATCAAAGTTTATTGTATTCAACTGTCATGCTCCATCTAGCGATCGTTGTTCAAATAAAAATAAAAACAAACATTTTCAAGCTAACTGTAAATCTAATTAATGACTATAGTATTATTTATATCATAGTAACGGATATAGGAGAATCAAGATCTTTGTGCTTAGTGCGAGTGTTTTAACGTTCTCGATAGGGTAAAAGCTAACCTAATTTTGTATGCAGTTGGAACAGGGCCCCTAACGGCAAACGTAGGCAAACGATCCCATTCCATACAAATATGAGTTAACTTTTACGCTATCGAGAACGTTAAAAAACTCGCACTAAGCACACTGACCATTGGTTTGAGAATTTTCGTTAATAATGCACATTTAATAAGGGTGGGGCAGCCGTTGTAACTATACTGAGACCTTACAACTTATATCTCAAGGTGGGTGGCGCATTTACGTTGTAGATGTCTATGGGCTCCAGTAACCACTTAACACCAGGTGGGCTGTGAGCTCGTCCACACATCTAAGCAATAAAAAAAAAAAAAAAAGCTTCGACTATATTAAATATATTTTCAATTTATTTTGTTGAAGTCTGTTCTTTTTCATTAAAATTAGATGTATCGTCTTAACATTTAATTAATGAGGCAAAAACATTTTATTTTATGATGTTCTTGATATTATTTTTTGGTCTCAGCTTTCACACGCACCACAACGTGAAATATTAAACAAAAGCTGTTACCCGCCGTGGAAGATAACTCAAAGTCTCTGTTGCATTAGCATAACGTCTTGCCGCTAATTTTTCGAAAATGCCGCGAAATTTTTTCCATACGAATGAACATCTATATAGTGTGTAATTTTTTTTATTGCTTAGATGTGTGCATGAGCTGGTGTTAAGTGGTTCTGGAGCTCATAGACATCTACAACGTAAATGCGCTACCCACCTTGAGATATAAGTTCTAAGGTCTCAGTATAGTTACAATGGCTGCCCCACCCTTCAAACCGAAACGCATTACTGCTTCATGGCAGAAATAGGCGGGGTGGTGGTACTTACCCATGCGGACTCACAAGAGGTCCTACCACCAGTACGCAAATTATAATTTTGCGGGTTTGATTTTTATTCCACGATGTTATTCCTTCACCGTGGAAGTCAATCGTGAACATTTATTAAGTACGTATTTCATTACAAAAATTAGTACTCGCCTGCGGGATCCGAACACAGTTGCATCGCTAGATACGAATACACCGGACGTCTTATCCTTTAGGCCACGACGCCTAGGAAACCTATTTCGAAGTTAAAAAAAATGACGATCAATCTCTAATAAACATTAAAACAAAACAAATGGGTTTTGTATTCACAAATACAAAAAAAAAAAACGTTTTTGGAGATCATTATTTTTGAAATCCGATAACCCTTATATGTAAAATTCAAGCAAAGAAACACATAAAGCGAACAGCCAGGACCATCAATAATATTCAGTGTATCTACATCTTCATGTTCTTTTACGCTTAATTTTATCCATCATTAAAACAAGATATACGGACCAGACTCAAGTGACCGCACTCATATTTCAACGCACAAATAAAGCAAGAGCTGGAACGTCTGCAATCCCAAAAATATGAGTTATTCGAACGATTTATCAAAAGCTCTACAATGGGCAAGCAGTTGTCTTAGCTTCAACGTTCATTTAATCCGCCGTGATGGATGGCAAGCCCCGTTACGTCCGTTCTTGATAAAGTACAAGTCGGAAAAATATAATGAAATAAAAATTTCGTTTGCCTTATTAACTTTCAGAGATGGTTCTTTGATATGGATTCAAAAAGAGCTTTAAGTACAGACTTCATACTGGCCTACTCACAAGCTTCGTATTTTAATGATCAGTTTCTATGATGTTAAACAAAAAGCTGAATGAAATTATTACCGCCAATTCCCATGTTGGTAACAATAGTTGGTGTCTCCTAGGCTGTTGTAAAAGTTCTAAAAAAAAAAAAATATTTGACTTTGACATACTTAGTACGTCTTTAGGAAAAATGGATCGCATTAATAAATCGGTTTCAACTCATTTCATTTTCATCGTCAAGCTAAACTCTTCCATGACGGCCATGATTTCATTTGTACGCTCTTTTTTTCCACTTGACATTAACCTATATTAACAAACCCAATTAAAGTTGCATTGGAAATAAATAACGCGCATTGAACAATATATTATCGCCTTTTCGCATCAAAAGTGTACAATTTCCAAAAATATTCAAAATTGAGTTAATATGCGTAAATATTTGGTATCACCAGTAATTTTCTCATAAATACTGTCAAAAGAGCGTAGTTTAGTTATACGTTTTTTTTTTGTTAGTTTACCTATGTTTTGGATACTATTAACAAAATGAATACATAATTTTATCTCACTTTAAAAGACAGATCATGTAACTGGTAAAAAATAAAAAATAAATGTTGCAAATATGATTAATATTAAAAATATTACATGTTAAGCCTTTAAAACACTCTCCTGTGAAATTAGTAAGTTTTGAGATGTTAATGCGAGTTTTAATGCGAGAAGACCAATCACCAATATATAGGTATCTATATACAATATCCAAAAGTTCTTTATAAAGAATATCTAAGAAGTGGAGCACTTACAGACCAGGAAAACAAGTCAGACCAAGTTAAAGTCGAAGTTCGCAGAAAGCAAGAAACGTAGTGAGCTAGCTTCGTGAACTTTTGGACAATTAATTGACGAGTCACTCTCTACATAGAAAACTTTTCTCTCCCCTTTTTACGATCTCCTGGGTCTTGTCAAATCTATCTCAAGTATCATTCACATTTATTCCATTTATTACTACAATTATTTTATTGTGATAACTTCACAAGTGTTATATGGTTGCGTTTTTTGTTTTCTCAATGAGAGTAATAAAATAATAATAATAATAACAATTTATTTATTATCCTTGAAAACATTTACATATAACAGTTTGCTAAAAAACTTCCATACTAGGCACTGCCTGTCTCGTGGAGAGTTTTTTACAGGAGTATCTTAAAACAAGTTAAATTCAAAGATACTTAGGTATTCTTATTTTTTTGTTTAAGTCGGAGGTACTAACATAAGCAAGGCCTTACATAAAAATTCAAATTCAAGTTGATCCAAGAGACATTTAACTGACTCATTACATCATTTGTTAATGGATTCGCAACATAGATCATCTTGTGGGGTTGGGTTGACCCCGCCTTCAAGGAACAGAACGAACTAATAAATTTCTTTAATGAAAACGTCCAGGGCTAATAGGTTTATTAATGAAGGCTTAAATCGTGACTTGAGTAATGAGATCCACTTGTTACTTTAGGTAACTACGTCTTATCTCTGAAACTGTAGAAATGTTCGCGGCTTTCGGCGCTCGCATTGACGTTTTAGTTTTGATTCTGGTAACAGAGAATCGAATGAAAGGAAATATTTTAATCTGTGTGTAACCACTATTAGCGTTTCAAGTGTAAGCACTATATACTTTATACTCCCAAAAAAATGAGGCAAATTCTTAAGACAGCGTCTAATCAAAGTTACATTATATTGGATTAGTCGCGTGCGTCACGAGATGGTTCGCTCATAGATTAACACGATTATGTAACAATATCAAATGTTGACGTCGCTAAGAGACAAGTGAGTCAATACACAGCGTGTAATAAATTAATTGTTACAATAACTATTATTTTAATTGCATTTATCGGAGGTTTAAATTACAACGCGCAATCGGCATTGATGCCAACCGTGAGTCTTCGCAAGCATTTGGTACATTTCCAACTTGAAATACATTATACTCTTAAAAAGAACGTCTTACTTCTTGAAATCGTTTCGATTGTAGCATGATTGTGTCATGTTTCCAAACTATCGGTTCTTTAAAACGGTACTATACTATTATTCACTATTATTTTATTCGAGTTAAAGCTACGAAGGAGAGGGGTCTAGGGATCACTGTTTATAATTTTGTTACTACATAAACTTCCCGCGCGTAAGTCGTATAATCCAACCTCCTCGCACTCATTTAAGACTATGAAACAATAATTTATGTATTAATTTTCGAAAATTATAGCGACTAGGCCTTTGGCAAAACGAAACTGTGATACGAATTATTCTTTTCGTTTGTGGAATTCGAAAGATATCTAAAGTTAAGTCGTGCAACAAAAACACCACCAGACCAATATATGGTTAACTATCGATGAATAAAACTGTCTCCCAAAAATCACAGTCGTACTAAAGATAATTTAAAAAAACCTCGTGATTATTTTAATGTATAGCTGTATAAGTATAGCTGTACAAGTTCTGAACAGCCAAGCGAGTGTTTATGATAGGGAAACAAAGTTGTTAACAAAACTAGATAAAACTAACTCTAAATTGTCCCGTCGATGAGTGCACAAGAAGGGCCACGGTACCGTAAAATGGGGCGATTAGGGACAAATTCCAACTTTATGAGCAATTTAAAGGTAGTTGTTGATGTATATAATGCTATATCAGGATCAAAATGATTGAGTCTTGGGGGCATCTTTGTTGTCTAATTTAAAATTATGCAACTAGCATTCCAGTTTAAGCAAAAAATGCAAAAATAGGTGTAATCCCTATTTACCCGAAAATTGCGGTTAATTGGGACGAAATGAGAAATTTGCTAGGGTTGGCACTACTTTTATTTTTATATATAGTTTTAATTAATTTATTTATTTAGTTGCAACAACAAAGTGATCATCAATAAAAAAAATTGAAAAACTGACAAAAGTACATGGCAGACATCACCTCAATTATAGGTGCAATCGACAGTGCATTAACAACAAATATATATATGTATATATATATTTAAACATATATAGTGGGCTTTCTTAGAAACGGTTTATATTTCTCCGTTATTGGTAAGTACTAAGGGGCTGATATTTCTATCTGGGTTAAGAGATTAGGTGTGTCGGTTATTCCATGGATTAATCAGATGAATACCCCCACTCTGAACAAATATTAAATATTTTATTATGTATTACTTAGACATTTTTGTCCACCTTGAGATTTCATTGATCTTGTTACATGTCTCTGCAAAATCGACTTACTTATATTAAATTGCTTATCTATTTCAACTAAAGACTTATTCCCAATTTCGCTTCGAATAAACCAGATTTTTACCAACAAATTTAAAAAATATTGTTATAACTACATAGACAACCCTACAAACCTGTACCTATTTGTACTTAGGTCGTTTCCATTTCACGTATTCTCATCCCAATTGACTCCTTTTTCGTTGTTATTTATACCTAAGACGTCCCCAATATCCCCAAAAACAACAGATTTTTACATGTATTTTTATTTAATCAAATACATTAAAACCAATAACAACTGAGACTTACCTTTAATATATATGCTGGTTCAAACACTAAATAACGTTTATAAATCATAGTCGTCTTCTATTATTATAAAATAAATAAAAGAGAGCAAAGTTTCTAGCACTAAAATAATTACCACCACAGGAAGTTAATTTCAAACGCGATTTTTTATAAGTTAGCAGCTATTATCATGCATATTCAGAGTTGTTTTGTGAATTTCAACATTCTACTATTAAACTACAAAAAATGGAAGATTTTGCAACGAATATAAAACTTATATTGAGCGTCGAAAGATTTTCCCGGTTTTTTCCCGATTCGCCTCTCAATCCCTAATCGCCCCATTTTACCGGTACACGAAGAATGGGTATGTCTTATGCATAGAGTTACTATTCTAACTGGAGTGCTTACTTCGTTTGACATAAAAACTAAAAATATACTTTATCTCTATGGCTTAAAGCTTATTTTTAAATAGCAAAAGATGTAAGGAAAAACGGTCTGAAAAGAGAATGATTATTAAGTGGTGGTGTCCCTCTCGCACATTTTACAAACAAAAAGCAATGTTGCTAGCTTAGAGGATTTTCCACAAAATCTCGTAATTTGGACCCCTGT
This sequence comes from Bombyx mori, assembly GCF_030269925.1. Classification (NCBI taxonomy): domain Eukaryota; kingdom Metazoa; phylum Arthropoda; class Insecta; order Lepidoptera; family Bombycidae; genus Bombyx; species Bombyx mori. Next base: position 5,833,064 of record NC_085116.1, on the reverse strand, counting down.
CTTAGTTATCAAAAATGGCTTTTAGTGGTTAGTGGATTTTTTAGTAGCTTGGGCGTTGTTGAAAATTATCGAAAAGGTTAAAATCAATCCACTTTACAGGATTTTAAACATTTTATGACAATAATATATCTAAATATATATTATTTAAACGATGTGACTTAAACTTAACTAGAAAATGTTGCGACAATTTAGAATTTTCATCAACGTCAAAAATTAAATTGGTTCAAAAGAAACGTACAAAGTTATGGTGGAATTAGTTTCTGATGATGATAATTTATTGAAATAAATTATATAAGAAGTATTGATTATATGATATATATTGATTTTTGATAAAACATCATATATTAATAAAACTCATTAACAAAAAAATTTTTGTTCTATAATAATAAAAACTCTGTTTAATGGAAAATTAAATGGTAGGTAGGTAGATTTCTGATGGTTTTCATGTTGAATTTGGTGGGAAGCCAGATTAATTGTTGGCATCACCGAAAAAGAGCTATGAATGGATTAAAAGAAAAATGGCGTCTATTTACGTTTGTAGTTCTAAGTTAAAAGGGCACTGATACAGCTTGTGGCTTGTTTTTTTCGAAAATCGTGAAAGTTTCCGTGTAATCATGGTGGATACTTGTATTGTAAGTGGTTGTAAGCGAGAATCCTCTCCAGTTTGTGGAATATCCTTCCATATGTCAGATTCATTGATAAATTTTTACTAGTGTGAGCATATATTTTTAAAATGTGAGATATTATTTCTTATTATAATATTTAATACCATTTGTCTTGTAAATTGTACTTAATCTATGTCATATACTAAATTTGAAAAAACAATCGTGAAAAACTATAATTTTGCAATGTATTTTTCATATTATAAGAGCCATCACGTGGTATTTTTGGAACTTTTTTATTGTATTGAATAGCGTCGCACGCAAGCATGTATATCATTTGCCTGACGTTAAGCGAACGAGGAGGATCTTCTAGTAAATATGACTGGCATTTCTGGAAAATGTCCTATATAAAGGTCAAACAAGAGGAATCAAGTACTCAAACGCAAGAAATAAAAAATACCCCGAGAAAAGCAAAATTACGACAAGATGTTAAGGTTTTGAAACAAAAACTTAAAAGTCGCGAAATAGTGATTGTAAATATAAAGTCGATTTTAGATTTATTAAAGAAAAATGGCAATTTAATTGAATTGAAATTTAAATTGCGAAATAATAATGATACACATGGTCCACTTAGATATTGATTAACATAAATTATATATTTCGTTGAAAAAAAGAATTTATATAAAATAGAGAAAATGTTATATTATAAGACTACAGAAAATTAACTGAACTTAATAATAATAATATAACCAATATTTCGTAAATAGAGATCAAGTACTATGTGTATTGTGTTATGTTTATTGACTTGTCATTTAAGAGTTATTTAATTGTCTACATTTATAACAAATAAATGAATTTCAGTTCATTTCAATTTATTACCCATTGTGTTTTATTTCCTAAAATATAACTAGTAGACTTAATATACACGTGTCATGAAAATAGCAGAGAAGTAAAAATACAAGCAATTTTAAATCAATTGAAGATGTGAATGTAGGAAAAGAGCACCCGATACGCGCAGACCATGTGTGTTGCAGTGTCTTACTCAGTGTGTCAAATCTTAATTTGCACTGCCCACTTAGCCAGTACATTAAAGTAGGAATTGCGTAATTAAGTTCAACATAATATTTAAGTCGCGGTTGAGTATTCGGACGTTAAACATGAGTTTGAGGAAGTTTAAGTAATAGAACTGAGGTAATGATGTTTGTAAAAAACTCAGTGCTAGATTTACGACTACGAAGCAATTTCTAAAAAAACCGTCGAAAAAAGTCACCATGACGACGAAGAAATGTTTAGAATTGAATTTACATAAATAAACTGTTGCAAGCACGTGTTTTGTATTTACATAGCGCTACACAGAATTACTTAAGGTAAATTCAAAACTGATGCATGTGTATAATTTTGTCCTTTAAATAAATTTTATATGGTCACCACATTAGACAAGGACACCGCGACCAAAAAGTATTCTCTTTCGAGACCGATTTCTCGGCATTAGACAGCACTCCAGTTGTAGGTACTTATTAACTCCATGGTCTTATGAAGCGCACCACCATAGATAATATTTTAAGTGATTTTATGACCTGGTAACTAAGACCTTTAAGTCATGTCTTATTTTAATTTATATTCTTATTTTTATGAAAAATGATAATACGAAGTGAAATGAAATGAAAATGATTAATTTGAGACGTTAATCAACTGGGATGAAATTAAATGAAATGAGATAATATGGAATGAAATATAATCTTAGTAAAATGGTGGTCATTTACTAAGATTTTTTCAGTGGACTTTTTGGAGGATCCCGAGAAGTTGCGTCCAGCGGCTTTGTTTCATTTTCCCACATTTGTGCACTTTCACAGATATTAAACAGTTATATAAACCACCGTTATTACACATTTAAACCTGAATAAACACTAAATAGACAAAATAAAACAAATCACACAACTTCACTCCTCGCGTTCCCGCCAAAAAGTCCCCATAGATAATACACATAAATTAGTTATAGATTAGCAACTCAAGCATTCAACAAAAAAGTTTACGGGCGTCGGCCACTAGATGGCTTCGATTCGATTAGTTTCTCATTGCTCTTGTAGATGGCAGTCCCATATCACCAATCCCATATTTTATTTTTAATGAAGGATTTTGTAAATTTTCTACAACAAATAAAGACTTGTATCATTTATTCATTTTTAAATTTTCTGTGTTTAGTTATACAATAATTAAATGCCTTAACTTTAACAGCATATAAGTTTAGGGGTATCCTCTACAAGATGTCGCTAGTTTCCATACAAAAAATATTTGTCTTAAAGTATTGAAGTTTCAGGGCCCTGTGCACCACCACTAGAACTGATGACCACGACCACTCTTCCAAGAGTTCAAACGACTAAGAAGAAGTGCTACGTGGGATTCTGGCACTTTACTCTAGTAGTCACTTGTAAGGCTACAAGGTAGTACTACCACCCTGTACCACCGCGAAATAGTATTTATCACATTGAAGTTTGAAGAGTGAGACAGTCGAAGTATAAAACTGAACTAAAACTGTTGAATGTGAAAAAAACACAACTAATCTTAGGTACAAGCATAAGATTGATAGCACAAGAACATAATAAAAAGTATCTGGAATCTGCGTTACATTAACGCGGGGCATTCTATAATAGAGAATGTTTTATAGTTTTTAATATCCCTGGATGTAAGCAATAACGGCTTCGAGCACAACGACTTTCATAAAACGTTATATGATTTTTACGTTACGATACTCAATTACCAGGTTCGTACGAGACTGCGGTGTTTTTGCGTAGAACTAAAGTCATAGTTCTAGAAGCATTTGTACCGCTACCAGGATATTAATGCGATACCTTCAACACAATGCTTGTAAAAGCAGAAATATAAGTAATAAATAGATGCTTTCATTAATTTTAAATAAAGTATGTACTTAGAAAGCTAAATAACATAATTTCAGCATTAAAACTAATTTGGTATTCTCATTTAATGTTTCACTAGATGATGACCGAGCTTTGCTCGGTTTTTTTTTAACGCCATCTTGTGTCTTTAAAGCGGTTAGTTGCCCTCAATGAAGAAAAATAGTATTATTATTCGCCAATACATGTCGGGAAGAGTTGATTATTGAAAACACGAATAGAACAACATTTTCTGAAAATAAATCGTAGCTAGATCGATTTATCGCCCCCGAAATCCCCTGTATACTAAATTTTATGAAAATCGTTGGAGCCGTTTCCGAGATTCAGATTATATAAGTATATATTAATATACAAGAATTGCTCGTTTAAAGGTATACGATAAAACGAACAGAACTGCAACGTTGCATAGAGTTGGATGCATTGCAATCTATCTGTTTCTGAGGCGACCATGAATTGCGGGTGCTAATTAAATTAGTATTCAAAAAATAATTGTGAAAGTTTTACTTTATTAGTATTAAATTAATATTTATTTTCGTTGTTTTTTTCTTCTTCATAAAACGACCGAGCGTTGAAAACGCTTGTGTTCAAAATGGTATTTTTTCACTTCGCTCTCATAATTTATATTTTTGAAACGAATACAGGTCTATTCTAGGTCAGTCACCAGTTAAATTGGACCCATGTAATTGCTGCCGTCCTTGGGCGCCAGTGATCATTCACCATCAGATAAGCCTTATTCCTCCTCGGCCTTCGAATGCAATAAAAAGCTGCTGTAGTCGATTTTTTTTTAATTGCTCGTATGAGTGAACAAGCAAGCGGTTCACCTGGTGTTACGTGGTTACTGGAGCCCATAGACATCAACAACGTAAATGTCATCACCAGCATTGAGAGATGCGTTCTAAGTCACAGTTTTGTAGCAGCTGCCTCGTCCTTCAAACTGGAATGCATTACGGCTCCGCTGTAGAAATAAATATGGTGGCATGAATCTGGCTACCATCAGAAAAAAACAGTCTTTTATAACACAACCACTTTATTCCAACATAAATATTAGTGTACTCAATGACAACTTTATAACAATTAACTAAATTACAATACATAATCCAGGGTACAAAGCTGCTTTCACAAACCTGAAGGTTACCTCAAACTCTAATTATTTAAACCGTAGGTACCCATATTGGAGGTAAAATCTAAGTAACTCCTAAAAAACAAGTTTTAAAACTACCTCACGTTTACAGAAAACGTTAAGAGTAATCATTTAAACTATTTAAGCCCTTTTAAATTAAACTTAGGATTTTAACTGCATCCCGACGCCATCTCGGCGACATATAAAATAAACTCAGAGATTGAATCGTAAAATTGTTATCATGTCTGCGATTCGCGAAATAATTAGAAAATACTATACAGAAGTTTCTAGAGAGAATTCAGGTATATTACGCTGTAGAGGTAGGTATTATTTGTTCCTTTTTGTACAATTTATTGAAAGCTATTACTCGTATAGTTTTCTAGTAGTAGAACACATGACAGCTAGCACTGTTCTTACTATAGATTAAAAGAAACACGACTAGATTAGAAATTTAAATCGAATATATCAAAAAACATTAAAGACTTATATCGCATTATCTTATATCGTTATTGCCTGACACTAAAAATACATTTGTATTTAATAAATTGATATTTGGGAGTGTTATTGAACTGGGTGAACGATATCTCTCAAAATGTAATTTTAACATTGCTTATTCATACAACAGCGAATAGGGTTGAAACGATTACATTCTTTTTTATTTATAATTAAAATTACACAATGATCTAGTATTTTTTTTAAAAAGCTTAGATGCTTGGACTTGTTCAAAGCCCACCTGGTGTTCAGTGGTTACTGGAGCCCATAGACATCTACAACGTAAATGCGCCACCTACCTTGAGATATAAGTTCTAAGGTCTCAGTATAGTTAAACGGCTACCCCACCCTTCAAACCGAAAGGCATTACTGCTTGACGGCAGAAATAGGCAGGGTGACGGTACCTACCCGTGCAGACTCACAAGAGATCCTACCACCTACCATGAAACCTAGTATGAAAGAGATTTTACAATAGGGTGCTACTTTTTTGTAAAAAATTATAAATTGTCTCATTAATAGTTTAGTTGGTCCGGGTCCTGATAGACTCCGAACGGTTATTTTCAAAGGTATTTGGTACCTTGAACTTGAGTGTACTTGTACAAATTCCATCTATCACACACGAGCAAGTCGTAGCTTGAGCATGACACCGGGTATTTCTGTTGTTGCATCACAATACGCCAGAGTATTCGGTGGTTCGTGATTTGACATGTTAGGTATGACAATGCTATTTTCTTTACTAATATATATCTACAGTGATTTTTACGGATGTTCCGTTATAACTATTGAACCGTGCATCCGATCGACTTGAAACTTGGTATCCATGTAGAAAGTACATGTACTTAATGGATAGGCTAATATTTATAAGAAAGTTGGACTCCCTACACCAGTAGCGGGGGCGTTAATGATGAGAATCTTTGTGGGGGTGAGAAATAATAATGTTAATTTTAAATGTCCAGCGAAGCGGATGGGTATAGCTAGTAATAAATAAAGGTAATAATACTCTAGTATTCTTATGAAGATCACTTATAATCTGTACTAAAATAAGATATTTAAGAATAGCCACTTGTCGATCTTCCCTCTTAAAAAAACAGACAGTCAGGTGATTTCATTTTTTCGGTTGGCTGAGAAGTGGATATTCGAATCGTAGACGCGAGAGCGCCGATACAATTTTGTGTCTACGAACCGCTGGAAACCTTTAGTTACTAAATATAATATAAATATAATGCATAACCATAAGAATACTGTTGGTAGAACCTCTTGTGAGCCCGCACGGGTAGGTACTACCACCCCGCCTATTTCTGCCGTGAAGTAGTAATGCGTTTCGGTTTGAAGGGTGGGCAGCCGTTGTAACTATACTTGAGACCTTAGAACTTATATCTCAAGGTCGGAGGCGCATTTACGTTTTAGATGTCTATGGGCTCCAGTAACCATTTAACACCAGGTGGGCTGTGAGCTCGTCCACCCATCTAAGCAATAAAAAAAATGTAATAAATCTTTAGAAATATTTCTAACGGCAGTTCCTTGGTATACTAATACAGTGAATCTTTAATGAGACGTAACTAGTGTAGGCATATAATTCCGTTAATTAAAATTAATACAGTCATATTTCTTAAACTAAACACTCGTCTTTCCATACAGATCTACAAAGCGACAGTAATTTAATTTCTCTCGAGCAGAGAGCGAAACAAGTAACACTCTGATTCGGCAAAAATCAAACTCTTTTATTCTTTATGAATAACAAAATTTAACGCAATTGAAATATTAACGAACTTAACATTTTTTTTTTTTTATTGCCCTTGTAGGCAGACGAGCATACGGCCCACCTGATGGTGAGTGGTTACCGTCGCCCATGGACTTCAGCAATGCCAGGGGCAGAGCCAAGCCGCTGCCTACCGGACTAACTAAGCTCCATGGTATTATTATAAAGATCAAAACCATTTGAAATGGAGTGTGAAGCGTGAAACGAGGCGCCATATTTCTCGAAAACATACTTACGAATCGTACCATTCATGAACGTACCCATCAATTCGTAATGTATATAAGATACATTAAGCTCATAAATCTTTCAGAGAATTTCGGAGGACGTGATTTAGCGTCTGTTGTGTGTGGTTAGGGTAACGCAGCTCGTGTAGCAGGCGGACACTTGTTTGCTGTGAAACCACTTATTCACACACACACGGATGTGTTCATAATATGAAAACTGTTCTCGGGATTATTGTGAGCATTTTAAATATGTTCGAAGCCCAATCTGTGCCTATTGATTTTCCGCGAACTAATACAGAAAAGAATAAATAGGATACGTATATCCATATAACAGAAAAATACACACAAAGGGTGTTATTTTTGTGTTCTTGGTATAATTTTTTCTATACAATGCCTATTGAAAGTATGTTTCAGAAACCATAAAAATAATACAACATTTATTAGGTTACCTACAAAGAAAATCATTTTCAAAAGAAAAGAAGAAAAAAATACTAAAAAGCTCGTGAAGTTGTAGGCATAATTTTGTTTAACGTATATGTATCTATCTATATTCTATATGATCCATTCATCTATGTCGTTTGCATATATTATGCAGAACAAGATGTGAAGCTCCTATATCGTTCGTCGCGGCGTTCTCGTCTAAAATGTGTGGTGAATTGTAATAAATAATAATGGTTTTACATTTTGACATGCGTTTTGTATTTCGTTTAAAATGAAAATGTTACAGAATGCAAACGAATTTAAGTGGTATGGAGAGCAAACAATAAATTTATTGTGTTTTGTGTTTTTGACAACCAATTTAACAATTACATTATTTTTCGTCGTCGTGGCCTAAAGGATAAGACGTCCGGTGCATTCGTGTTGAGCGATGCACCGGTGTTCGAATCTCAGGCGGATACCAAATTTTCTAATGAAATATGTACTCTTCCATTGTTCACGATTGACTTCCACGGTGAAGGAATAACATCGTGTAATAAAAATCAAACCCGCAAAATTATAATTTGCGTAATTACTGGTGGTAGGACCACTTGTGAGTCTGCGCGGTTAGGTACCACCGCCCTGCCTATTTCTGCCGTGAAGCAGTAATGCGTTTCGGTTTGAAGGGCGGGGCAGCCGTTGTAACTATACTGAGATCTTAGAACTTAAATCTCAAGGTGGGTAGCGCATTCACATTGTAGATGTCTATGGGCTCCAGTAACCACTTAACACCAGGTGAGCTGTGAGCTCGTGCACCTATCCAAGAAAAAGAAAAAAATACTGGAATAGTTAGTTGGCCCAATGTTAAACAGTCGAGAACCAAGGTTAGTGCTGCAAAATCTGTACAAATTACCTTTGCTTTGAGAGCGGGTGACTGTACATTGATCGATAGTGAGGCTGGTGGTGTGATGGTATAATGGTGGCTATGCATCTAAATTTAAAGCTAACCTGGTATGACCACACAAAGACTTAGAGAGAATAAAATTGAGATTCCTCCCTCCGTGCGTCGTGTTCTTCAGTGCTGAGGATCGTGACCTTTACGGACTTTTATTAGGACTAAGTTCCTCCATAAAATTGAGATAATTAAGATCATTTGGCAAACAATCATCCTCAAGCTGAGAGAACATCCTTTTTATTTACAAATGCATTAATAAAGCCTTTCTGGATATACTACAGAGCCCTGGAAATCAGCTAATCACTATTCCAAATTTTTAAAGACGCTGGGCTGGTGGTTTGAGAAGGAAATTAAAAACTGTTGTACAGCAAACAAAAATAGTAACTACAATAGAACAAAAATCAACTTACTGTGTATTCGTTTGAGTATAAAATAATCGGACAAAGAGTTTTGAAATTACCATTATAAAATTTATATTATATTAATTTCAAGTGCAATTTAAATTATTATTTATTAATTATAACTAATTATTATAACTAGAGGTCCCGCAGTAGTCGACTATAATTAATTGGAATTGTAAGTTTGTACACTATTATGATTGTATTTTCAACGCCAAGACTACACTATAGAAAAATATTAATAAAGACAAACAATATTTAATATATTCTCAATTTGACCACAGACGTCAAGAACATAAGTTTGACAATGAATAAATAGTATGCATGCGTGTGTGTGTCAAATACAATGGTAGTGTGTGTAATGTTTTCTTTATTGATTTAATGCATCTTTTATGCATTATTTTAAAAAAATATTAGCATTGTGCACTTCTTCTCTATATTCTCTATAAGTGTGGAAAATTTCATACTCCTCCGTCCGCGCAATTTTCGTAAAAAGGGTTACAAAGTTTTTGCTTCACGTATTAATATATAGATGAGTTGACACATCGCAGAGCGTATACAAACACATATTGCCATATGCGAAAACCGCCCAGTTAATTAAAGCTGATCGCAGAAGGAAATCTGGAACTAGTATTTTTAGTAAAAAAATAAACTTGTTTCAATAGAATTCGCTAATCAAAGACATAATTCAACATATTTTTACGGTTTACATATAAACTAACAAGATTCGAAGATTCGAGAAACAATTCGAAACCCGAATTACATTTGTGTCAAATGAAAATGAAGCATTACTTCACAAAATTCATAACAAAAACTTACATAAGATTATATGTACATACATATCTTTTAGCATTGTCGTTTGATTTAAAATTCTATGACGTAAAATGTACTTACTGTGCGCCTCCACCGTTGCCATTAGCCAGGATACACTATTTATTCCGAATAAATCAAGCATAAGTCGTGTAAAAAAAAATATTTACACAAAAAGCACTGCTCGAGTGAAGCTAGAATCGACAGGAGACGAATTCCCTATTAAAAGAGGTGTACGCCAAGGAGACCCTATATCACCAAAATTATTTTCAGCCGTCCTTGAAATGATATTTAGGAACCTAAAATGGACAAAGGGACTAAATATAAATGGTGAAAATCTAAGTCATCTTCGCTTTGCAGACGACATTATTTTGTTTTCAGATTGCCCAAAAACTCTGGAAAGCATGTTGCAACAGCTATCGAATGAAAGTATTAAAGCAGGCCTGTCAATGAACTTAACAAAAACTAAAATAATGTCAAATTCTACAAATATAGAAATAAAAATAAATGACGAGGTAATAGAATATGTACAAGAATATATATATCTTGGACAACTTATATCTCAAGAAGACTGCATGCAAAAGGAAATAGAAAGAAGAATTGCTAATACCTGGAAACGGTTCTGGTCGCTAAGCGAAGTAATGAAAAATAAAGACATGCCTATAAAACAAAAGAGAAAAGTATTTAATATGTGTATTCTTCCATGCTTACTGTACGGGTGTCAAACTTGGGCGTTGACAGAAGAACTATCAAACAAATTAAAAATTTGTCAAAACGGAATAGAGAGAAGTACAATAGGCGTAAAAAGAAAAGACCGAATAAAACTAAAAGACATAAAGAGCAAGACAAACTTTAAGAACGCATACACAACTTACAAACAGCTAAAATGGCGATGGTCTGGACATATGATCAGAGAGAAAAAGGAGAAATGGACCAGTTTAATAACTGAATGGTATCCACGAGATGGTAAAAGGAATAGAGGTAGACAGACTAAAAGATGGGAGGACGACATTATAAAAATAGCTGGTACTACATGGACGCGTACAGCAAAGGACAGGACACAGTGGGAATCTTTAGAGGAGGCCTTTGTCGAAGGACAAGCTGCGATACCACAACCACCGTTTGCCGATATTTAATTTAATTCCATAAGGAACTTAGTATTTAAGTTTTGGCATGTTTAAGTAATTTGATATAGTTTGTAAAAATAAGAACAGCAATAAAGGCTTTTATTTTATTTTATTTTAAAAGTCGTGTAGTCTACATAAGAGATTCATCCTAAGCGACATTCTTGAAATCTACTGAGAAAAAATCCATTAAATGTTCTTCAAATCTAATATCTGTCACGTAAGCCCAATTGACCGTTTACAAAAATGACGACCGATGAGTCTATAAGTATTTGCTCTTCGTACCCTTCGTTATCGACTTTTTTTGGTTGATTCCTGACTATGCCTCAATTGTTCATCAGTAGCCTAAGAATATAAAATAGTTGCAAAAGATTAAAACATGATTTTGGTAGCAGCGGGTCGATTTTGTTGCGGGCATTACTCACGTATAACGTTACCTACGGGGAGTAGTAGTTCTTTATACCAGAAGCCCTTTTGAAGGTAATACAAAAAAATCCTTAAATTATAGGCTCTTCAAATCCTCTATTGCATTGTAATTATCTATTTATTGTTACTATTTTTTTTTTATTGCGCAGATGTGTGGACGAACTCACAGCCCACCTGGTGTGAAGTGGTTACTGGAGCCCATAGACATCTACAACGTAAATGCGCCACCCACCACGAGATATAAGTTCTAAGATCTCAGTATAGTTACAACGGCTTCCCCACCCTTCGAACCGAAACGCATTTAAACATTCCTATTGTTGTTGTAGCAGTCAAATAAAATTAATCAACTTAGACCCACTGGGCATCTTCCGTAAGACGGAACCATAATGCGTTCTGACACAATAATTACATAAATTTGGGAACCCTACTGCTTATGGTTTCATCTCACAATATCATTGTTTCCTTCGCTTAGACATATCCGAACCCCCTTGAACCCCAGCTAATTCGAGTCATTCAATACGGCTTAGTAAAACTCGCCCATCGACTTATCATTTCGCCTTGAACACTTAATTTCACTCATGCATACCTATTTACTACTAGTACACGCATAGAGATCACGCTAGTATAAAACATGTAAAAAGCACTCTTTGGCAATCTTTTAGACAATTAAAATAACTGAACGGTTAATGCCTCATAAAAATATTCAAATACATTTTCTTTGCGCTCCATTGTTTTCCGAACATAATTAATTGTGTACCCGAACAGTTCATAGGTCGATACGCTAAAACTTCCCTAATTATGAACGTCAAAATGAGTTTCTAAACAACGCGGACAATATTAAACTCATAACTCATAATTTTTTTCGAAGTCTGCCGGCCCTGACTTTTATATTTATGACAAGATAAATCTTGAAAAACGAAACTTGTTACATAGTTATTTATTCAGTTACTAAGTTTCTTTCGTTATCCATTTTTCTCTACACTAAAAATGAGACCATCTAATAATTAAAACTAAGCGGTAATCTCGTGTTTTTAATGTCATTATATTGTTTGAATACTTCACGGCTTTCTTTCATGATTACAGATGACTAATAATGATAAAAATAAAATATTGATACTATTTTACTTTGTGGATCTGTACAGCCCACATGACTATTTACCACCAACCTGCTTGACTATTTCTTCTGCCACGAAAAAAGTCATTTGCTAACATTACTTAAAATTCTTCAAAATTGTATTAATCAAATTTTTTTTGTTTATATAAGTGTGTGTATATATGTGTATATAACATCGATTCTTCTTCTTCCCCTAACCCAGTATTTCCTCTTTTTCTATTCCGGCTTATCATACGTGATCTCTGCACTCTAACTCTCCTCTCGCATCTCTTCCTTCACAATGCTCCTCCAAATCTATTTAGCACGCCCCTTCTCACATTACCGTCTATTTCCATACCCAGGGTCTTTTTGGCCCCATCACCATCTGATCATAACGCCGCCATGTGTGCGTAAAGCTAAAATCAAGTCAGATTGTAACGGTAAAATGATTTTCGAAACTACCAATAATACTCGTAGTTGCAATATAATTCGTTCTAATTTAACCTTTAATATTAAGAAAAATTCAAACGATCTGCAGAACACTCGATCTCAGAGCGCGCAATGTATCTGCAATCTGGCTTTGGGTTACATTGCAGCTTCACACACTACGAACTCGGCTTGGTCGATCCACATAATTTATTTCGTTACATTACATACATTTGAACACGCCCTATATATACTCTTCGTCTCATTTCTTCTTTCCTTCCTTAATATATTACATGTATCTTATCTTTGTTAGATCAGCGAAAACATTTGTATGCTATGGAATTTGCAGGGCCGAGATAAGATTTTCCCGTAAGCTTTTGCCCGTTCATTCTGCCTCGTCGTGCTAAGTCGCGATTTTGAAATATGCTTTGTCGCTGCTAATATTAAAAACAGCGTAATTATTTCTAAGCTTTATCGTTTACAATACCAGAGTCGCCGGAGCTTCGAGTAAGAAACGTGTGGCTTTATTCAATTATAATACAACCAGCCGTAAAATTAACATTATTATTTATTGTCATTTATTTATATTTATTTAAAATCTTATTAATTACATAATATTTTTAAAAAGATATTACAAATACAACTTTCAAAAAACACTATATAAAAATAGATTGCCGCTGATGGCGGTGTCTACGACACAAGCCACCAGTGGTTAGGACTCCAGAGTGAGAAACCTCCTCACAATGCGTGCAGTATTGAGGATTGTGAGGAGTCATTGTCGTTATTATTAGGGAGTCCAACACTCATATAAATATTAGCCTATCCATTAAGTAGGTACATGTGTTTTCTACATGGATACAAAGTTTCAAGTCAATCGGATGCATGGTTCAGTAGTTATAACGGAACATCCGTAAAAACCACTGTAAATTTATATATTAGTATAGATAGATATCTGATCAATAACTTCTACTGGCAATGTAAAAAAAAAAACAAAAAAAAATTACTCCTTTGGCCAGCAATTGTAAGGGTTTATTATAGTTTGACGGTTGATGTATTAGTGAATATATTCATATTCAATTTCATAGATTTTCCTAGATTTAGATAGCTCCTAGGGCTTGTATCAAGCGATAATGCACGTTGTCATCAATTTCTTAAATAAAATATGTAGTATTGTACGAAAAAAGAACGCTCTCTGTCCCACCCCACTCTGTTTCTCATTCAATCTGGGCAGGAAAATGTAATTGAGGCCAAAATAAAATCTGTGCAAAAATATCAGATAATAATTAAGGAGTTCTCATATATCTAAAACTCAAAGAATTTGCGTTATACTGCCTCGACCCATAGAATAAAGACTCAAAGCGTAGTTTAAACGACTTCTTAACTCCCTCGGAATTATAATTTAACTTCATTGCTCGAAGCTACGAAAACAGTTCAATCAACTAGCTACTTCAGTCTAAGGCTAATTTAGTATCAAGGATAATAGTATCAATAAGGAATTTAGTATCAAATTGTTTCATAATTGTTGTTCTGCTGTAGAGCTGTATATCTTTATAATATATAATATATCTAATTAATTTCGAATTATTAAATTAAATTAAATAAAATGATAGAGTTCTGATGTTGTGCACGGGTCATCTAAAAGAATGTGGATAGATTTTTATATTTTTTTAAGGTTTTTGAAACATAAATTTTATAATATTAAAGTTAGGTTATTAATAATTTGGGCATTTGACATTTATATTAAAAAAATACAATATTATCATTTAACAAACAGCTATTAGCGTTTATAAGCGCTTTTACTCATTAGTTCTAGTAGTACTTTTTTATTGCTCACAAAGGTGGACGAACTCACGGCCTACCTGACATTAAGTGGTTATCTATTTCTATTTCTGTCCAAAATATGAACTTTGAAAACACCCATAGCTTAATTTTTTTTATAATAGTACATACATGTAATTTACTTATGTTCATGAAAACTTAGAATATTTAGACACGCACCGATTTAGCGGTAGGCAGCGGCTTGGCTCTGCCCCTGGCATTGCTGAAGTCCATGGGCGACGGTAACCACTCACCATCAGGTGGGCCGTATGCTCGTCTGCCTACAAGGGCAATAGAAAAAAAATAACACTAATTAATATGTTTTGTCCATGACCACGAAAACTGTAAAGTATTTGAAATCGTAAATAATATAAATATAAATATAAATAAATATAATGACAATAAAAACGTGAAGTTACACCGCTAATTATGTCTACGACTCGCAAAAATCTAAGAAAATACAATATGGCTTAGCAGGTTTATTTGCTGTTTACTCTAGTTATTTTGCGTACATTAAAAAGCTCAACAACACCGTTTCCTATTAAGATTACAAAATTTATAATAATAAAACTATACTATACCTTAAAGTATTACAATGAAAATTGTGGATTATTGGCAAAATGGCTAAACGAATGTTGTCATCCTCCTTGAGACATGAGGTTCAAGTTCCAATTGTGTAGCTTAACGGCTGACAAAGCTTAACTTTCAAACCGAAACTTCTTTGCCTCGACAAAAATAGGCAGTGTCACAACCCTGCCTCTCATTGCGTAACTTTTTGCGTAAATTTATGTTTTTTTTAAATGAACACCAGACTATTTTCTCAATTCCGTAACTTTTTGCGTAAATTTACGTTTTTGGAACGAAGTTCCTTATGGGACGATGCGGAGGGGAACCCAAACCGGGAAAAAACGTCCGTAACGTAAGATTTTTATTAGTAATGCACACAGTGTACGACTTAACTTTGTATTAACGTACAAAAAATAACATATTTTTTTATCATTCATTGACCACGATCTCAGAGCGTTCGTTTGCGCAACACACTAACTCTTATGCAAACAACCGTGAATGATGTGTACCACAATAAGCTCGCACGTTACCGAATGACCGTGGGTTGTTGCGAAACCACCAGTTTTATTTTTTTTACACCTCGAAAAGAACTTAAAATTAATATTTTTATAATAAGGAACTTCGTTCCTATCCGGTGTCCCACGACACCACACATCTTTTTTTTTTTAATAAACACGAGTTTTTTTTTCAAAACGTACTTAGGTAAATACGTAGAAACGTATATCTGAATTCTCATTTCAATATTTGAACCAACAAAACTGTGAACAAAACGTAGTAATATCTAAAAGGTCTCTCTGGTTTTTCACTTGTTGATCATCGCTCTCTACGCTGCTCAGTAAGTTGACCTCCTTTCGTAGTTCGTTTCACACTACTCACTCCGCTTCGTGTCACAGAGCTAATTTGCAAATATCTGGGGACTGCGATATGTCTGACAGTCAAAATTGTTCGATATTTCTCACGCCGCATTCGGATTTATCCATCTACGTTGTTTTGTAATATTAATCGCGCGTTGCAAAACAGTGGCTATTGTTTACGGCAAAACACAAGTTTATTAGCGCCTTACGAATTTTAAAATGTTTTCGTTTGACCGATTGCTAAGTTTGACAGTGCGTTTTCAAGCAGCTCTGGAAACGAAGACAGTTAACAGAGCCGTTAATGCCAAATATCACAGCACAACAAAAAAAGGACTTTTTGGCGGGAACCCGAGGAATGAAGTTGTGTGATTTGTTATATTTTGTCTATTCAGTGTTTCCTGAGGTTCAAATCTGTTATAAGGGTGGTTTATAACTATTTAGTACCTGTGAAGCTTGTTTCTGCCCCTGGCATTGCTGACGTCCATGAGCGAGGATAACCACTTACCATCAGGTGGGCCGTACGCTCGTCTGCCTATACGGTAATATAAAAAAATCTATATTTCTTGACTTTCACACAGAAAGAACTAATCGTATTTTAATGTTATTATTTTTTTACTTCAGGTTTCGTCTTCACGATAAGAGGATCCCAGGTGTTAGTTTAGTTCAGCTCATTTTTATCTCACTTTAACGGACGCCGGAGATATTACTTCGAAACGAATCAACTTAAGCTCTGCTTGTCTGTCTTATTTTTTTTCCTCAGTTTTATTTTAATTTTATTTTTATTGCCCCTGTAGGCAGAAGAGCATACGGCCCACCTGATGCTGAATAGTTACCGACGCCCATGGACTTCAGCAATGCCAAGGACAGAGCCAAGCCGCTGCCGACCGCTCAATACTCTCCACAAGCCTCTTTTGAAGAAGGATATATTATCATAGCGCTCTGGAAACACCGTGGAGGGGAGCTCATTCCATAGCCGGATGTGCCTACGATACTTTTTGTTTATTAAAAAATTAAACAAACTGGTGAAAGAGCTCACCATTCCCCATAGGGAGCCCCATAGATAACGTGAATGCGCACCCACCTTGAGACACTAGGTCGATGTCTCAATGGTATTGCGTAAGTAGTGACGCATTATACATTACTGTTAATTTAATTGTTTTATTTTTGAAGTCACGAACTTAGAACAGCCAATAAAATAGGAAAATATATATACGGTGCCAGTTTTGTCTGTAGCATTTCGGGACTTCAAACAAGATTAAATTCTTAACGTGTTTAATTTCAAAATTGAAATTTTTGGCGGACTTTCGGCGCGCACTGTGCAGGTGGGTTCCGTGGAGTCGAAGTGGTGGAGATCGATGGGCAATCCTGTCCTAGCGTTAAAAAAATTTAGTAATAATAAAAAATTAAAAAAGGGTAGAGTACGGCGTTTTTTATTTTCATTAACTCAATAATGAATTTTATTGACATTGTCATTTACGACGTTTCGTATCATGTACAGTTTTCGTGGTCACGGATAACTTTCTACAAATTAGGATGATTTAGAGATGATTTTATTAATCAAAATGGTGAGTTAGTTATGCACATTACATACTCATTCGCATTGGATCAATGTCACCAAAGAATAAAGCATTCATTTTTCCTAACACATCCACACACGGCCTGATGAAAATCTTCCTACTAAAATCGGAATTCTTACCTATTTAAACTGGCATAAACTCTTTTACACGTTCTATGAATAAAGTAATAAATGTTTCGGTTAAAATCATTTTTCTTCATTTGAAATAGCTGTCGACGCTAAAGCAAGACGCTTATTCGCGTTTTCGCGTCTGTAATCTATGCTGAGAGCTCGTTTACAGTATTTCAAAATAAAGACACGTTTACGACGAGAATCATTTCTAACCACTTTTATTGTAAGACTAGTTAATTTGCCTAAAGGATCATGCTATAACTGATATAAAAATATTATCGCAAGGGGGTTATGAAAGAAGAAACTGTTCTCGAAATTATCGACGCACAACGCCATTACACGCAGATGGACTTTTCGAATTAAAATGACAGATAGTAAAAAAAAAAAATTTTTTTAAGATTTAAAAAATATATGTCAAATCTAATATTAATTAACTTAGGGGCGGAGCAAATAAACTCTTAAGGTTCTATTGTTGTCATAGCCATAGCCTCACCTCTTGACCCTCAGACGCCTCGTATAAGTTTCGCGCCGATGTTGGGCAAAGGACTCCGTCCATATCTCATTATCTGACCAAGACTAAGATATCCATTATTTTTCTTATCAGTCCATGGCGCTCTTAAAGTATATGATCCACCGTCTCCGCATGCTCATTGTTCATTCCATTTTATGTCACACAATACAATAATGGACACGAACACTTACTTGCAGTTCCATTTTTATTAGTAACTAGCTGTACCCGTCCGCTCCGCTGGGCATTTAAAATTAACATTATTATTTCTCACCCCCACAAAGATTCTCATAATTAACGCCCCCGCAACTGGTGTAGGGAGTCCAACACACATATAAATATTAGCCTATCCATTAATTACATGTATTTTCTACATGGATACCAAGTTTCAAGTCAATCGGATGCATGGTTCAGTAGTTATAACGGAACATCCGTAAAAACCACTGTAGATTTATATATTAGTATAGATATTTAACATTTCAACAACAAAAAAAAACATTTTTTTTAAATATATTCAAAAGGAAACGAATTGGGCTAACGAGCGAGCCATTAGCAGTGAATGCGTGTCATCGTTAATGTCACACAGGAAAATTACCATTATTTTGTGTCCGTCTAGTGTCAAACATGCATTTTTTGTGAAACCAAGCACATGCGACGCCAAATATAGGGAACTCGCTTAATGTACACACGTAACACGTGTCAGACGCGCGTAATTGCGATATTGATCTTATACAGTACATCTAAAGTTCTAAATGAGATCGTTTCAGTTTTATCGTTTTAGTCGCACGACACTTATGTGCTTCGGTATGGCCCGTTCATTCTTGTATTAGATCGATATAAACGTTTATTACGTTTTATATAACATGTTTCATGAAAGCTCAATTGAAAATATTTTATTAACTAAACTTAAGCTTAAAAATTAAAAACATAAAAATGTCACCCACTCTGTTGGTAGAATAAAACAAAAAATAATACGATTTTTTATTTATTTTTCTATTGCTTAGATGGGTGGACGAGCTCACAGCCCACCTGGTGTTAAGTGGTTACTGGAGCCCATAGACATCTACAACGTAAATGCGCCACCCACCTTGAGATATAAGTTCTAAGATCTCAGTATAGTTACAACGGCTACCCCACCCTTTATTACGAGTTTTTATTATTATTACACTTTGAATAAAAAGTTTCTATTGTTTTATTATTAATCTGCATTGAAAGTTTGGTTATTTAGACGTATAGCCAACCTCATATAATCTCCTCAACATTTAAACAAACTTGTTTTCGTTCCGCTCTAATTGACCGTTTTAAGTGTCGCAAGTGTGAAAATTCAATAATTAATATCGTTAATAATTCTCTTTTGCGATGCGTTCTCGCGGTCTGTATCGGCTGGTTGGTTTTGCGTGGAGCCCGGCATTCGTCTCCCGGCCACCGTGAACGACGCACGTTACTGACTCGCGTGGGGCTACCTCTAAAACACTCTCGTATATTGGGACATTAATCATATTATGTGTTAAGTGATAAAAAAAATATCGTTCAATATGAAAGGCAGACATCAATTTCGCCGTAGATTCAGTCTGCAGCCTTCCTTCATGAAGGAAGAACACGAAGAAGAGAAGAAACACCACAGGTGATTGTTTTTCATTTGATAAAATCGGTCGGAAAGCTAATATTATAAAGCGTAGCTCTTTATCTATTGTAGCAATCGGCTACGACGCGTGGATCGGTGTAGAGTTTCGTAGCTGTTGCGTCTTAAAACGTAGATAAGAGAAGTTTTATAGTAAAAAAGTTATGGTTATTCTTTGCGTAAAAAATAAAGATTCCTTAATGTGTGATTGCTGTTTTCAATTTTTGAAGGAAAGGAAATCGAATATTGAGTTTTCTTAACCGAAATAATCTAAAATTAGCCTAATAGCTTAGTAGTACTTAGACTTTAATATATATAATAACTCTATTAACTCTAGTAACTTTGTATTTTGATTTATTAATTTTCAAAACCTAAGTAAGTTAAATAAGTATTTCGTTTTTGTTATAAATCGTCAAAAAGCTTATTAAAGCTTAATATATATATAACAGTTTCTTTTGAATTTTATATAAAGAAAGTCCTTTTCCAATTTTCTGCCGTTTAGCTCTTTTCATCTTCCGTCAGATGTATGATGCGAGTTAAGCTAGTTACGGTCTCTAAATTCCGGGAATTCATATGAAAATTTTCAGAATTCTTTTAAAATGAAAATTCTTCAGGCTCTTCTGAATACAAGAACACAACGCTTACAAAAGGAATCATTTCAAATCTGTTTAGCTATTAATCTCTTCGGGAATATCAATTTTATCTATTTTATTAGCGTGTTTTACGTTTTTTTTTTACCGATGCTGCACTTCTGAAACAGCGACGATTAATGACGACAATTTTAGTTTGACATTAATTTGAATACAGCGTACCGCAATTCGATCTTTTTGTATTTCCATGAAGCCAGCGTGCATTCATGTTTGAAGGTGATTAATTATACTGATTATCCAATGCAATAAGAATTATACGTAACGTAATGCACGTTCTATTTTTGTAACAATATTGAAAAATGATTTTGATAGCCTCTCAACATTTCAGTGTTAAAATCAAACTCATACTAAGCTAACAGTGTATATTTAGGTTTATTAGTTCGATGTCACTGTGTATACCAGTAGACAGATTCGGTTCATTTGAATATTTCGTCGATCGATTGTGAGCGAGCATGCGGGACCCCGCAGCATACAACTCTCTCTACGCATCATTAGTTCAATATGAAACAAATTTACAAGAATATTCATTCTGAACGCAACTGGAACTATTTTTACGGGCTGAAATCGCGTTTTTTATTACTAGCTGACCCGGCAGACTTCGTAGTAGTGCCTCAATCGATTAATAAAAGGCCTAAACTTTTGTATTAAATAAACTTAAAACAAACAAAAGGAATCTGTCCGACAGGGGACACATCAAAGGAAAAATAAAATTCTTATTTTTATTTCATTCCGAGCATTTTCATATTTATCTAAACCTTTTAAACCTTCTCTGGACTTCCACAAATAATTCAAGACCAAAATTAGCCAAATCGGTCCAGCCGTTCCCGAGTTTTAGTGAGACTAACGAACGGCAATTCTTTTTTATATATATAGAAGATAGATTACTTCAAACATTGTTAATACGTTACACTTTTCGTGGTCACGGACGACCATCGTCATAACGTAACCTGTAAAACCGATTCGTCGATTAAACCGTAAAGTTTTAATTGTGTCTACAGCTCGCGAAAACCGAAGAGAATATTTTTAATTGTAAAGTCGCGATTTATCGTAAAATTACTATCTAATACGAATCAATAATGAAAGTAATTTACAAAAAATATCTTCTCTTTTTCTCTGTTGTTTTCTATGTAGCTCTTGTTGCAAAATTCTCAAGCTTTTTTAAATCTGTTTTATGATTAAAATACAATCAATAGCTAGCACAAATTAAGTTAACATTTAGCTTTTACTATATTTTTGTCTTTTTTGTAGCAGTTTCTTCTAAGGTCTGTATCTATTAATCTTAATAAAAGTATCTTGTAATTTTATACTTTGAAATTAAATTTGACACCTATATCAATTTAAAGAATTATGTAAGATTGTGGATTTTCGATTCTTGGAAAATGCTCACTAGATACTTTTTTTTTTTATTGCCCTTGTAGGCAGACGAGCATACGGCCCACCTGATGGTGAGTGGTTACCGTCGCCCATGGACTTCAGCAATGCCAGGGGCAGAGCCAAGCCGCTGCCTACCGTTTCATACTCTCCACAAGCCTCGTTTGAAGAAGGACATATCATAGCGCTCGGGAAACACCGTGGAGGGGAGCTCATTCCATAGCCGGATGGTATGTGGCAAAAAAGACCTCTGGAAACGCACTGTGGATGACCGCAGTGGCTCCAGGTAGTATGGATGAACTCTACTTCGGAGGCGGGCGGTGCGATGGTAAAAACGAGATGCCGGTATCATCTCGAACAATTCCTCAGAGCACTCCCCATGGAACATACGGTACAAAATACAGAGGGAACCGAAGTCCCTCCGCAGACCCAGAGGTTCCAAACGATCCGTGGTCATTCAGCGGATGATACTCGTAGTAGGCAAGTATCCGACGTAATACTATATGTAATGTGTATTTTTACTGGTGGTAGGATCTCTTGTGAGTCCGCACGGGTTGGTACCACCACCCCGCCTATTTCTGCCGTGAAGCAGTAATGCGTTTCGGTTTGAAGGGTGGGGCAACCGTTGTAACTATACTTGAGACCTTAGAACTTATATTTCAAGGTGGGTGGTGCATTTACGTCGTAGATGTCTATGGGCTCCAGTAACCACTTAACACCAGGTGGGCTGTGAGCTCATCCATCCATCTAAGCAATAAAAAAATAAAATATGTAAAATATAGTTTAATTTCTTCGTTTTATTTTGAAAGCACAGAAACATACTTGACAAGTTTTGTGTTTCGGGAGGCTTATATTAAGCACTGAATTTAACTATTACATTTATTTGATGTTAAGCGTAATCCTCTCTACAACGCCGAGTGAATTGCCGGCTTATTGTCTGTTGACTATAAAGAGCTTTTAATGGGAGAAAATATGTAGAGATTAATGTAGAATGATTAGAAAAGAAATTGTAATAAATCTAATGTCAGAAAAAAATCTATATTCGGTATAAATATGGAAAACGGGTACTTAGGTTTTAGTTAACAAAAAAAACATTGTCATAGACATCATATACACTTACATATAGCAATTGTTCTGGATAGCACCCTATATTTTTTTGTACTTCTGACAATGCCCATCCCAATGCCAAATGCTCACTGTCGAGTATATAAGACTTGAAACATAACAAACAAACAAACTCATCATCGCAGCTGTGATATAAAAGTTGATTGATTGAACAATGATTGAAATGAATTTGGCACCTACCTTAACATAATATTGGAATATTTGATGGTGCGTCTAAAGTTGTATTAATTCTGAGGGCTTTTATTGAATCCATCGAAATCTACATTTTAATAAAAATAAAAAAAATTGATCCTCCTCCAAGCAGGCGCCTGTGAATTTCTATTGAAACATGTTCACAAAAATGATGGTAGCGTCAGTCACAATGCTCTTCTGTAAGTATTGTATTATTATGAAATATATAATGTCGTGAGAATATCGCTATGATGTTCATTTTTCCATGAACGGCGGCTTTGATTAACAACAACAACAAAAATAAAATCTCATTTAAGTAGTTCTGAGCAGCGTGTTTAGAATTTCCAGCATAACCAACCTACGCATATGTACTTATATGTATTTAGGTGTGGCTACGGGATTTTCGCAATTGTACATTTTTGTCACAATTTTGGTGGGACAATTTTGGTTGGCTGGTTTGTTTCATTGAACATTTTTTGTCGCTGCAACCGAGCTCTAGCAATATTATTATGACCATTACTTCAATGAAAATAAACAATCGATTTAGATATCACGGTAAAATAGGATGTTTGGGTCTATCGATTCGAAGCCTTTTCAGCAGGATTAGTAACTTTATAGGTCTGTAGACAACATTAAATATAACGCATAAAACTTTCAGAATTCAACGTGATACACAATTTTTAGCACAACCAATTTATGAAAAAATAGCAGCCCGCTCCGGCTCCGCTCGGGTCTTTAACAAAAAATTCAGCGATATTTGACGTTGTTTTTTTTTTAAATAAAATAACGCTTATTGCGGCATAACTATAATAGTAATACCTAGTCAGGTCATAAATTCTGTCACATGTTTAATGTAAAATAATTGAAACAAGTTTATTCATTATGTAACCATTTATATACCAAAATGAACTTAACAAAACATAGATTCTTATGACACTAAAGTTTATTCAAAATGACCTCCATGATTTTGAATACAGCCACCAATCTGCGCGGCCAGTCGTCTATCGCAGCACGAACGAGGTCCATGTCAATATCGGCGGCTGCCTTAATCAAGGATGTCTTGAGTGACTCAAAATTGGGATGAGGCTTTGAGCACGCCTTTTCCTCCAAGTGTTACCATATCTTGTAATCTAACGGATTCAAATCTGGACTGGAGGAGGGCCAGTCTTCGTGCCGGATGAAGTCTATTTCACGCGCCGCCAGCCAGTCTTGTGTGCTCTTCGCTCTATGAGCTGGCGCCGAATCTTGTTGGAATACCCAGTGCCTGTTATTGAACATGGTATGAGAAACAGGTTCCACAAGGTTCGTCAGGACTGTATTTTGATACACAACTGCATTCGTTTTTACACCTTTCTCACAAAAATGTACCTCTGTTAAGCCCCAATAAGAAACTCCCAACCATACCATGAGCCAGGATGGAAAATGACCTCGTTGGACACGCGGAATACGGTTGCTCGCTTCTTCACTACTGTGTGCGTACACCTTATCATTTTGTTTGTTGTAGCTCTCTTCTACGGTAAAAATTTTTTCATCCGAAAAAAGAATTTCCCGATATTTTTTTCC
This sequence comes from Bombyx mori, assembly GCF_030269925.1. Classification (NCBI taxonomy): domain Eukaryota; kingdom Metazoa; phylum Arthropoda; class Insecta; order Lepidoptera; family Bombycidae; genus Bombyx; species Bombyx mori. The sequence goes on along the minus strand of NC_085116.1, from coordinate 5,808,371 downwards.
CGCGTACCGCTTCAACAAAGCGCGGCATCTCTTCAGTCTCAGGTCCATTAGACGAGCATTCAAACGATGTCCTGTTTTTCTTCGATATGCCCGAAGCCTTAAGTGTTCATTTAACACTCTTTTCACCGTGGTTCTGCTTAACCCCATCTGAAGGGCCAACAGTTTCTGCTTACGTTTGGGATTTCTTTGAATTCGCGCCTTGACAGCTTTTATCACTGCTGGAGTCCTAACAGACCGAGGGCGACCACTTCTTGACCTGTCATCTACACTAGAGTCTTCATTGTATCGTTTGATGGTACGATAAACGAATCTTTTGGTTATATTCAAAATTTTCAGTATGTTAAAAATTTGAATTGGCGCGTAACCGCAACGCAACACGGTCTTCTTTAAGCGTCCGCTCCATATTTAAAAATGAGTAAAATTCTAAAAGTATACATTTTTTTTTCATGAACAATTCGAAATTCGAATTCAATAAACTTTTTTGTGGCCAGCATTCTAAAAGAAAAGTTTTTACTGTGTGACAATACTTATGACCTGACTAGGTATATATATATATATAACATAATATAATATAACATATGCTGTCGCGACACTTTTTGTAAATAATAATGTGTTCTACAAAGTCGTAGTACATTATTTTATTCTATCGTCAATAGTTTTCGCAGGGCACGCGATGTAAAGAATATTTTAGGTATTTTTTTTACACCTTGAGTTACATACATTATTGGAGTTTTAGTAAGGATCCCTATTTCTTTTTTCAAAAATGATTATAGCCTATGTCACTCGGAAACAGTGTAGCTTCCAAATAGTGAAAGAATTTTTCAAATCGGTTCAGTAGTTTCGGAGCCTATTCAATACAAACAAACAAACGAATCTTTCCTCTTTATAATATTAGTATAGAAGTATAGATAACGTAATAATACGTACCTACGTAAAAACAAGGATTTCTTTTCAAATTTATTTTTCTGAAAGGCTTCTGTTCACGGTTCAGATCGTGAGAATGTTTTCCTTTTTTTTTTTCAAATAATTAATTTTTGTAACAAAAGTAAGTACAAAATACCTTGAGTTCGGGAAACGTTTTATTTTGCTTGTAAATATTTCACCGAAGCTGCGTTCCGTTATTAAACTTTTAGTCGTTGTGAATTTTCTGATTGAATTTCGGTGAAATAAAACAACTGTTTGTTTTTATCTTATCTGTAGAACCTACGTGTTCACAAAAAAAATATTTTATGTCAATTTCAAAAGATGACGCTTTTTTTTTGTTTTATTCTTTTGTTTTTTAAAAACCAACAACGTTTTTTTATGATTTACAATTAAAATTACAAGAATCGAAAAAAAAGGCATCTTTTGAAATTGACATAAAATATTTTTTACTAGGACATTTTTGGTACACAGACGAAATGCGTGAGACGGTTTCACAGAACAAATAATTATTATATTTTTTCTCCAAATCTGGATCGTGTACCGATTTCGATATAGGTATCTACTAGAGCCATTAGGAAAAATGGTACAATAAGTTGGTTTAACTTGCTTAAATTGGTATCAGAGCTCATACACACATAAAATAAATGCCACTACCAGCTTAAGATGTTCAAATAAAATAACCTTCCTTCTGACAGAAACTGTAGGTTTATGATTTTCCCTTCCACTTGATAGCTTTATTTTCATTACCTTCGTAGGCAGGCAAGCGTGTGGCTCTGATTTGATTATAAGTGGGCACCGTCGGCTATGGATATCAACAATGCTGACTACAGTAAAATAAGATCCCCTACATACGATGATTGATTAGTAAAGCCCTTACACAGCTTTCTGCAAATTGTCTTACACTCTATATCTTATGTTTAAGTTATTAAGTCAGAAATTACCCAAAACGAACAAAAGCTTTAAAAATATGGAATTATAGTAGATAAAAGTCACGTGATACAAACAGAATGAATAAAACCTAAAAAAGTTTATTTGGGTATGCTAAAATGTATCACACTATTTTTATCCGCTTTCTGACAATCCTTCCGATTAACGCTAATACATACCCGTACAAATTCTGAGCATTGGGCAGACTTAAAAATGCTATACACTTGCTTAGATGGGTGGACGAGCTCACAGCCCACCTGGTCTTAAGTGGTTACTGTAGCCCATAGACATCCACAAGTCTCAAGTTTATAGTTACAACGGCTGCCTCACCCTTCAAACCGAAACGCATTACTGCTTCACGGCAGAAATAGGCAGGGCATTAAGTACAAATTGGTTTATTGTAAATTCGATGCATCCAATTGGTTGGTAGGTAGAAAATCGGTTCGTCTATGCTTCAGAAATAGCAATTAAGTAAGCCTTTATCCTTTAGATTTTTTAAAAAAAAATTATATTTTTTATAACGTACCGAAAAAAATATTTTGTATTCATCGCTTCTGTTCGAGCTTACAAGGAAAATACTCAACTAAAAAAATCAACAAACGAAAAACACATTTTGGATGAAAAATTCAAAGTGCTTGCTTCTCGGCTGTCAAATGTCACCTGTTGCGAGAGCTTTGTCGCGATCGTCGGGTCAGGTGCTACAAAAGGCTTTGTTCATTATCGATTACTTCGAAACCATTTGCTTCACAATACAGCATGATCATCGTTTTTACACCAACCATTTAATCCCTATATCTGTAAAACGTTTACGTCAATAACGCCTATTGAAGGATTTTACAAAGAAAAAAATTAAATGTTTTATTTTTTATTTTAATGATATTTATTGTATGACTGTTTGTCGAACGCTATTAAATAAAAAAAATATCGATTTGAAACACTGCTGTAATTTATACCTAGTGGTTTTGAATGAACTTCCTTGCACGATGCCTCAAGAGTACTTATTCATAATGACGTATATTTATCAATCACGTTTGAAAACAGTCCCACACGAGTCTCATACATATTAAGAATATTTGTATATCATTTAACTTTAATATATATTTTCACAAAAAAGGAACAAGAACCAATAATTATACTTGAGTTATTCCAATCAGTGATCTGATTAATAGCAATTTCTTCGAAAGAACCGCCCTTCGAAAAATATTCAGAAACATAATATGTATTAGTGCTGTAAAAAAGTTTATTACTTTTTTATTGTGACAGCGACACATTTTTTTTTAATATCTTCTTAATCTTAGATAATATAATTAATAAATTAATGTTCAACATCGAATTAGTGTATGGTACATTTTATTTTAGGCGAATACGCATCGTTTTCGATCTTGAATAAATTCAGTCATTTGCGAGAATTAATTTCGATGACTCAATTTTTAAAGACGACGACGAAAAAGTTCTTTTTTTTGCGAGAAAAAAATATGGCCGTCTACTAGACGATACTTTTGTAAAATGGCGCCCCTAACCTGTCACCTTTAAGGACTGATTATAACGATCCATTCGTGCGGAAATTACGCCGCCCTTGAGCGTTCAACAGTCGACCCATCGTGTCTTAACGTCGTATGACTTTATAGTTCTTTCGAAGAATTGGATGTCTTTGGAATAACTTTTAATATTACTTTTTATTGCTTTTGCAGGCAGACGAGCATACGGCTCACTTGATGGTGAGTGATTACCGTCGCCCCTGGACTTCAGCAATGCCACGGAAAGCCAAGCCGCTGCCTACCGTAAAATCTTACAAGTCAATGTTCGCGAAACAATCAAAAAAAAAAAAGACGTGTGGCACTCAGAGACTGCCGCGGTAAAGCTATTGCATAGCATTTTTTATCAACTTATGCAATTATAAATCGACAATAATAATATTAAAACAACAATAAAATAAGTTCCGGCGAGAAATTCAGTGGGCTAACTTTCAATGAATCTGCTACATTGTATGTATTCCATTTTGACCGCGAACTCACAAGAGGGCGCTGCATGAGAGAGAGACACGCCTTTGGATGCTAGTTCTAACTCTCATTCGCCCAGAATCAATGGTTTAGCTAGTTTATTTTTTTATTTTTAATGCCACCCCAATCACTGAATGAGTAGTAGGAGTAGTAATAAAATTCTTCGACTAAGCGATAGAAAATGGCACGCCCAACGCATTGTAATGTGATATAATTTTCTATTTTACAATTCCGTTTGTCGCCGATAGATGACACTTGACGTAAAAGCTGAATCGCGCTATCGTTTTGTTACTCACGAAATTATATCACATATTTTGATAGTACATAAATCGGTGTTTAGACTTACTTTAAACACTACACAAGCACAAAGTGTGAATGTGTTGAGCGCGACCCACATAGTAGGCGTAGTGAGGGGTGGAAGGTTTTTTTCGTTACAGAATTTCACGATTCCGCTCTCAAGCCGCGCTCAAGGCCCGCGATAAAATCTATGCAATAGCTTAAAAAAAACCACATGCTTTTCAAGGTTTTACTCTTACACGAAAAAACACTAATATTATAATATTATACTATTATTATAACCTTTACATATGCATATAAGTGCGTGAACACAATACGTTCATATGTAGTATCATAGTATTATTTTTTTGTAAACAAGCTCTTTAGCTGTTCACTTTAATATCACCATAATTTGTCTGAAATATGGGGTAACAAAGATAAGGACAGTACATTATTAAAATCCACGCAAACGATACCTGACACGAGCTCGTAATGTGTCGGTTTTCCGGAGGTAATACCGAGTGTAATACTCGGTAATATTTCACTTTTTATACCAGAGACTTTTGAAGTTATCAACGTCATTCACATCTTCGGTACTTTTGTTCTTCAAAGCTGTGTGATATATGAGAAACTGATTATTTCTTATTACCAAGATACTAAAACTCATTTACGCATTTTAATCTTGATGTAGGAAACGTTGATTAAGAGTTTTAAGACGGTTCTATTTAAATACATTTTCTTCGTTTTTATAGCATAGTCGATTGAACGAACTGTCGGCTTTGTCCAGTGTTAAGTGGCTACCAAAGCCCGTAGAAACCTGAATGTTATTGTGACCACCTACCATAAGATTAGAGATATAAATCTCAAATTATGGTTTTGAGGTTTGATTTTCATTACGCGATGTTACTCTTTCACCGTGTAAGTCATTCGTGAACATGAGCTAAGTTCATTTTTTTGTGAAAAAAAAATGGTACCTGCTTGGGGAGTTTGAACACTAGCATAGTATAGCATCGCTCGATACGAATATACCGAACGAACTTATCCTTTAGAATACGACGATTCCAAGATTATTGAACCATTTTATAAAGTATAATTCTGCCACCATTTATATTTCCTTTGGAATCTAACGAGGATAGGCTTTGCTTGATGTTGAATAATCACGATAGAACATGGATATTAGTAATGCCAGATCCAGGTTTTCTTCAAACTCTGTTTGAAAAGTGACATATTTGCGCTCAGGAAGCATAAATGAGACTATACTTATGCTTTTTAAAGTCAAAAGTCTGTGTCCATAAGCAAAGCGTTACGATGTGTGTAGTGGTTTCCAACATTTTGGGTATCAAATTTATCGGAACATCGACCCCAAAAACACAATAAAAACTCTTAAAAAAATGAAGAATTACTTCTTGAAATTACGGTATAATCAAATAGCATAACATTGATATGCATGATAATCAAAATCAATTACAAAGCCTTAAAGCTAAAATCGAAAACTGGGAAAAGCATCGATTTTAACTTAACCAGCCGAAAACTGAATTCATTTGTGGTGTTTTTGTGAAATTAATAAGCATGAATGCTTGATCTAATATTAATTAAAAAAAAATCCATAATGGACTTTTTACATCGCAATATCTGATGTTATTATGTTAGGAATAATAAATAGTCTTTGCTTTTTTGAAACAAACGTCCATTATGTTTTGTATATATCTACAAACATGCATATCTTTCAAAGTCGTCGTACAATGCCATCGAAAGAAGTCTTTGGATTATGCCATCGTGAATTTTAATGTTTTTATTAGTGATGATTAGCATACTTTTCTTTGGAATGCATAGGTAAATTAGTTCACCTGATGCCCTCGAGACCTAAAGTCGATGTTTCGGTTGTATAAAATAAATAGGATCCTACTCTTCAATCTCCATTGCTCATTGGCGGCAGCAATCGCCATGGTAACATTATTAACCGACTCGCAACATAAGGCCCGGTCACCGGGCTCGACGAGTAAATTAACCCTCAAACACAGCCCACTGAGTTTCTCGCCGGATCTTCTCAGTGGGTCGCGTTTCCAATTCGGTGGTAGATTCTGCGAAGCACGACTCTGGCTAGGGTTCGTGTTAGCATCGTCGTCAGGTTTGAGCCCCGTGAGCTCACCTACTAGTTAAGGTTCCGCTGAAATAGCCTCTCAAGGCTATCAGGTTAGGTAGGAAAATAAAGCAACATAAGGTAAGGTATTTAATTGTTTACCCACCAGTAACCAATTAAATACTTTACCTTGCGCACCTTAATACGAAACTGCTGCACTATACGTAATTAGAAAGAAAGTTAACTCTACGAAAACCCTTTTAACGTTGGGCTAGCGGTTTTAAATTGAAGCCATTTTCATGTCACAAAACCTAAACGGTCATCATTGTCGTGCATTTAATTACACAAAATGACTTCTGTGACTGAGATAATTCAAGTTCTGTTTTAGTTACTCGATGAACATATGAATAGGAATATTAACTATATCTTTTGATGCAAAAGATTTTGAGGGGACGATGTCTTAGGCAAATATTTTCAAGCGTTCAAATAGCTAGTAGTATAGGTTTATTTTTTTTCGGGTTTTATGCGTTAGAAATTTTTGGAACGAAGTTCCTTATGGGACGTTGCGGAGGGGTACCCTAACCGGGAAAAAAAACGTCCGTAACGTAAGATTTTTACTAGTAATGCACACAGTGTACGACTTAACTTTGTAACAACGTACAAATTTTTTTTTTATCAATTAATAAATCATAATAAAAATGTATACCCGAATAATTATTTTCTTTACACCTCGAATAGAACTTAAAATTAATATTTTTATAATAAGGAACGTCGTTACTATCCGGTGTCCCACGACACTACAATTTTTTTTTTACCAATTTATGTGGGACTTTATGTACTATGTACAACCGATGACGGTGCTTCTGGGAAGATTTATTGCATGCCATGGTTGTGGGTTAGATTCCCAAATCGGGAAAATATTAGTGTGCTGAACAGATTTGCTTTCTCTTGGGCTGGGAGCTGAATGTCTATTTAAGCATTATCTATATATATAACACATATGTATTATATATACATATATATTTAAACATATATATGTATGTATATCAAACTCTGGTTCCCATAGTACAAGACCCTAGTTTGGGGCTAGGAGACCGTATGTGACTTGTTCGCGGCTATTATTGTTACTATTATTGTTTATTCATAATTTAATTCATTTATTGATTAACATATAAATTATTTATAGTTAAAATACATATTATTATACATTAAATTATTAATAATTTCAAATACTATCCTCAAACATTTTGAGAATAGTACCAACATCACATCTTAAGACAAGTACTAAGTTGATTACGACAACAATCCAGACAGGTTTAAAAGCTTGTATAAGACATTTTTTGTTATAAGAACATTAGAGTTTTCGAACATTAATGTCTTATCCTTTGTTGTTAGGGTCCATCAAATATACAAATTCGAAACGAAGATATTACTTTGGAAAGTAATCCGGGCAATCAGATAACACGATTCGGGTTGAAAAGGTTTAACAAAACCCGTCCGATTACAAACCACTCTCAAAGTAATACAGCAGTAATACGAGAGCTACCGGTTTAAAGTAACAGAGATACATTAATTATTTAATACCTTAAGTATAAGCCTGTATGTTACTCTAACAAGTAGTTTACTACTTATTATAAGACCAATACTCTAAGTACTTAATGCGCAATTTTAGTTAAGCGTTATTGTTCAGTGAAGTACATCCACGAGCATGAGAACGAAGTTATAGAGGTAAATATGATTTAAGTCTTTTTTTTCCCTACCAATGCTGATAGCCTTGAGAGGCTATTTTAGCTTCTCCTTCACATGTAGGTGAGCTCACGGGGCTCAAGCCGGAGTTTTGCTAACAGTGGCCCCAGCAAGAGCAGTGCTTCGCAGAGTCTACCACCGGATCGGAAACGCGATCCACTGAGAAGATCCGGCGAGAAACTCAGTGGGCTTTAAGTCTATGCAAGAGTTTACCTACCACGTCATTTCAGATCATCCCGATTCATTCTCGCCAGATCTTCTCAGTGGGTCGCGATTCCGATTCGGTGGTAAATTCCGCGAAGCATTACTCTTGCTAGGGCAGATGTTAGCAAAGCCTCCTAGGCACAACCCCGTGAGCCTACCCTTTCGGTGAAGCTAACATACCCCTTCGAAGTTACCAGCACTTGGTAGGCAAAAAATAAAAAAGTTATGCCTATCCGTGCCGCGTTTAGATCATACGATATGAAGCATTTATGCTGCTCTTTCGGTGCTCGCGTTCCGGATTCGTGATCCGACACGAACACATTTATCAAACGAGTCCAACAAGGTTCACGTACTCCGTCCTTTGTTATTCTAGTCCTTATTTTATTATGTAGGGACTATTAAAATTAATGTTGTGTTTCGATTTGGGTAGGGCGCACCTACTCACATCATTTTAAAAACCAACAAAATGAGGCGAAATCTACTTTACCAATTTATGTATTATAATAATTATTATAGAAATGGATAGAATACGGAATGAATATGTTAGAGGAAGTCTGAAAGTGGCACCTGTGACAGAGAAGCTGAGGAGTGCACGTTTGGGATGGTATGGACATGTGATGAGACGGAATGAAAATGAGGTTGTTAAGAGAGTGTTAACTATGAATGTGGAAGGATTTAGAGGAAGAGGTAGACCTAAGAAGAAATGGATGGATTGTGTGAAAGACGATATGGGTAGGAGGGGAGTGAGCGAAGAAATGGTATATGATAGAAGAGTATGGAAGGAGAAAACATGTTGCGCCGACCCCAGGTGACTGGGAGAAGGGCAGAATAATGATATGATGATGAATAATTATTATAGACTGAATGAGAGATAATATAAACAGAACGTTAATAGTAAATTCATTATTCAAATTAAACAAATGAAAATTTGTATGTCAGCTTGGATACGCGATTGGAGTTTATTCATTAACGTTAGTTGTCATTCAATTGTATTAAAAATACATGTTCTGCTTTCTTTCAAATAATTGAGTTTGTTCTAGTTTGTTAGTGGTTTTGCTGGGCACACAAATTCATGCGGACTCGCAATACTCAATAATAACTTTCAATGTTTAATAACAGTAAATATAAAGTTTACATAAAAATATAATACAAAGCGAATTGGTTATGACATATAAAACTATTTTTTTTTATTGCTTAGATGGGTGGACGGGCTCACATCCCACCTGGTGTAAAGTGGGTACTGGAGCCCATGGACATCTACAACGTAAATGCGCCACCCACCTTGAGATATAAGTTCTAAGGTCTCAAGTATAGTTACAACGGCTGCCTCGCCTTTCAAACCGAAACGCATTACTGCTTCACGGCAGAAATTGGCAGGGTGGTGGTACCCACCCGCGCGGACTCACAAGAGGTCCTACCACCAGTAATAAATCTTAGCGATAAGACCGCCAATTGTACTTTTTTTATTTAATGTATCGCATTGTTTTTTTTAATGGTGTACAATAAATACTCTTTCTCTCTAAGAAGCGTGGCCACCATTTAATCGTTCCCAATGTATTTGTTACCCCATTTTGTCATCTGGCTTATCTGCAGTCACACTATAATCAATATTTTTCAAATGTATACTAAGAGAATAGATCTACTGTTTGACTAGTCTTAGGTACAACAAAATCTCTCAAATCGTAAAAGTCATATCGATACCAAGACTTACGCATCATTTCGTAAAACCATCGACTTTTTAAAAGAAATACAATTCAAAGATGACTTTATAATAAATAGAATGAGATTGCTTACAACAGAAGCTAATCTAGTTATTTTCCGAATGTATAGTAAAATCCAATTCATAATGCATTATGTAGATTTCGCTTACCTAAAATTGAGGTATTCGAGAGATATAATACAAAGTAAATCGATTCTGTCAAGCGGCTTAGAATCGAATTAAGTTCCGTGTATTTTATATTTTTAACTTTATCTTCTGAGTTAAGATGTAAACGAAATATCTTGACTTTTATAATAGAAAATTTAATAATTATAAATAGGTAACAACATATTGCTCACACCTAACTAATACTCATGAAACATTAACGAATCAAATTTAAATTAATTTCAATACTACGAGTATTAGCGTAACATGCAAAAGCAATTAGCGCGTACCGTTTTTGTTTCCGCATAAAGAAATCCTTTGAAAATATTATTTATATTATGCCGGAAAATTCTCGAAATCGAAAGCAACGGACAAAACGATGTGTTTCATGTTATGGAAAACATCTAGTTATATGGTATTAAATTTTAAAATTGTATAGTTTTTGTTTATTATTTTAACATGCCTATTTAGGGATTGCTTCGCTTTCTCTGCATCCAAAACCAATTTTCATTTGTGTTGCTTTACTAAATTATGTTACGTTTCCTGTGTATATTTTTATTATTAAAAACTGAGTATGCGATATACGAATTTATTAAGACTATATGGGCGCTATCGCATGTAGGCTAATAGTACTCTGAGAGCAACAGCTGTACCAAGGTTCCCCTAATCAGCAACGGGCGACTGATTAGGGACGCTTAGAAGACAAAATAAAGAGAAACATGTTTTACAGATATGCACCAAATCTTAGTCATTATAATGCTAAATATGTATCTAAATAAAATAATTAAAATTTAATCTAAATTCCATTCAGGACAAAAGGAAAATATTCTCACGATTCATGGTCTCGTGCTGTTTGTGACTTAAACTTCGCAGAAACCCCTAGCGACTAAGGAGAAGTTTCTTCGAAGCTAACGTTGGGATAGGCACGACTGTATTCTTTTAAAGGAGTATCTCTATGGATCCCTGATATTTGACGTTTGTCTCCAACAACGACAATACGGCGCTCCGATCGGTTGCCGAAGATACCTTGAGAAGCATCCATGTCAGGTTAAGACTAGCACTAGCTAAAGTCTAGTCAAGTCTAGGAAATGCCCACCAAATTGGTCGAATTCGTCGAAGAATTCTCTGGGAAAGGACTTCGCGCTACCAGTAATCACTTCGTCGCAAAAAAAAACATGAATAAATTATTCCTTCCTATATAATTAGAACAATTCGTGCGCAAAATAAATTATTTATTGAATTAAGAACCTTCTCAAAATAAGAATATTACACTTTTTCCATAGATAATATCAACATAGATATTCCATAGATATAACAAATCCTTTTTATGAATAAAACGTTAAAACATACCGGCATAACCAAAGTCTATCTTATCTTTTTATAATTATTGTATGTCTGGTCCCTTTAGTTCAAACAACACCACGTACAATTCAACTACTCAGTTACATTCACCAATACATTTATACGTATGATGTGGTTTCCCATCAGAATTTCGGGCTTGGATTGGTTAAGTTGTAGTTATGTCGTCTATAAATTATCGGGGTAATTAATTATTTTGACTCCGACCGTTCGACCAAGGTAAATAATTATTATATCCCTCTAAATATATCAATATTTGTATCATAACCAATTAAAATTTGACTATATATAGATGTATGCACTAATACTATACTAAACTATAAAGTTATTGATATAAAACTATTCTATTCTTTATTTGATATTTTTTTTATTGCTATAAAATTTGAAATTCGATTTGCACAACGTCCCGGACTGTATGGCAACATATAAAAGATACCATCATTCTAAAGCTTGGCTTCAATCCAGAAATCCTGATTCGCGCTTTTTGTAAAGCCATAAATAAGTAAATGTTGCCAAAAAGCAAATGTACACGGATTGGTGTGTTGCTTCACCGATTTACCACACATCCAAACGCGGCTGAACATAAAATATGAACGGTATTATTTTGGTGTTAATCCCTCTTCATGTTTTATGATTGAAAAATCTTTTCGGTATTTTATTATTTATGAGTTAAGCAGCGCACTTACTCTAAAAATATGTTCAGAATACGACCAGGGGTTGAAAAACTATTCTCAACGAATTTTGGGAATACGAATCTTTCTGAAGTTATGATAGTAAGGAAGCGTATTGGAACGTGTGATGGCTGTCTAACCTTTCAAACCAGAACGCACCACGTTAGGACCCTTTCGGGTACAAAATAGGCCCTAACTCTCATAGAGAATATTGTCATTATAATTGTGTTGGGATAGTTTTCGTGATTCGCTCGTAAACTTAACTACTATATCACATTTATTGTCTTTACAATATACTTAGACAAATATATTTACAATATACTAAGCTTTGGTATTCTATTCTTCTGCTTTTTCTAAGCGTTTACCCGGTCTAGTGCCAGGATCCACTTTAAAGTCCTCTACTTTGCCAGGCTATTCTCCTTCATATCCGCCTTTGTCACTCACATCTAACCAGCGTTTCTTGGGTCTGCCGCGGGATTTTGGACCTGGTACGTAGAGGTTAAGGCATCTATTTCCGACCTAGCCTGGGAGCCTGCTGCTTATGTATGTAATGTATACAATATTTATTGATCGATAAATATAAAAGAAAATATACAAAAATCACAGTACAGCTGCTTTGACAACTAAACTCAAAATAAATTAGTTCAAAACATTTCCACGAATGAATAAAAACTAAAAAAAGGGTTTATTGTGCGCAGTTCATTCAAAAATAAATGTAGTCACTGTGTACTGGAGATATTAATTGAAAAATCGCCTCTTGAGAAATAGCAAGACTTTATCGCTAAGCCACCTGTATATTTTACGTAGTTTTTGTAAGGATAAAAGGCAGGTGGATTGCGGCCACTGACATGTCTCCGGGGATGTAACGAGAAAACTCGGAAAAAAGAATGTAGATATTTTAGTTGTGCTCCACTTATCTTGAACATAAGTTTTCACTGGTAAAAACGTTCGCAACATCGGTTTCCATTACATTCGGAACGGTTTAGTAGATTTCAACACGCCTTATGTAAACATTTATAATATAACTTTCTTAAGAATGGAACGCCAACAAAGGCTTCTAATGAAAAAATACGACTACAGTTACAATGGAGGAGAATGCGAAAGTTTTCGAATATTATTTTATTTCCGCAAACAAAAGCAATGTTTGTCGTTTTTATAAATTAATATAGTATAATATCTACAAAAGATTTTGTCCGTGACATTTCGACTGTAGCAGTAATTACGATGGAGCAATAAAGTTAATATGGCGCCGCGTGCTGGTAAATAAAACGAAAGATCGTTAACTATCAATAACGGTCTCTGTAGATAATGTGGCAGGTTAAACGAGCATGAATCCTTCCTTTCACACTTCGTGATATAACATGTCTTCTTCTTTTTCTCCACCTTATCCCACTAGGTGGGGTCGGCACAGCTAATTTTTCTCTTCCATTCTCTTCTATCAGCCGTCATCTCAACACTCACTCCTCTCTCTCTCTCATATCGTTATTCACACACTCCATCCATGTCTTCTTCGGTCGACCTCTTCCCCCTCTACCTTGCACTACCATTTCCATACATCTCCTAGTCACATGCATCTTCTCTCTACGCATCACATGTCCATACCACGCTAACCGTGATATAACATGTACTCAACAAAATACATACATTTACTCATCTCTAGCCTAAAATTATTTTTGTCATGATAATTGTATCGGCAAATTAATTATGTGTTCACTCAGTCCTCTAAGTTCTACTATAATCCCCGGCTTCTCAAATTTTTAATCAATTTCATACATTAGACATATTACATATATTTGTCGGCCCAAGAAGACATGGATGGAGAGTGTGAATGACGATATGAGAAAGAGACGAGTGAGTGTTGAGATGACGGCTAATAGCAGAGAATGGAAGAGAAAAATTAGCTGTGCCGACCCCACCTAGTGGGATAAGGTGGAGAAAAAGAAGATACTACGTTTTTTTTTTTTATTACTAACACTTTTTCAAGTAAAAGTCGTAAAAAAATTATCTTAAAAATCTTAATCTTTCACTGATAACATAATAGCTAGTCACATAATATATAGATAGTTGATTGTTTTTACTTAGTACATAAATTATGTCGATATTCATAGACTGTGGTGTGGATACAGACTATGGAACATAAAATGAACTAACAACATTGAGATTCAGAGTAAATTTACAATGCATTACAATGTATCACATACGTTGCAATTGGCTCTCCAAATTCGTTAGATACTGAATTTAATTCTAACAAGCCAACCACACAATCGACAAATCAACGTTTTCATTAAACTTCATTGACGTCACAGTCCTTTTATCAGTATTATCTTAAGCACTAGCGTTATTATCCAATGATCATTCCATTTCAATATTTTCTCGTTCATCTAATAAAGCAAATTGTTATTGCCTTCACACTCTCCGTTTTTATTTGAGCGCCCACAAATATTTATTCACGTGTTATGATATGAGAGACTCGTTCAGTTCTCGGATTGAGTTTGGGTTTACGAAAAACATTAAATACAGCATTTCTTCGAATTGAACTGAATGGAATACTATTTTAAATCATATTACAGAATATGTATTATTTCATTAAGTCCTTGGATTCACCCAGAATATTTCTGTAACGACAATAATATGATATTTGAGATTCAACGAAATGATTGTATTTATGGCTGCAGGACTTAAATCCCGACATCACATGGCTTGTAGTACTTCGGTCATCTTACGCGTTAGGCCAACGGTTTTCATTCAAACTTTGGGGTTGTTGTGAGCCCCCAAGCACCACCGTCGTAACTGCGTATTTCTACCGTGAAGCAATTCATAATGCATTCCCTTTTGAATTCCGGGATAGGTAGTATTAGAGAAAAACTGTAATTTCGAATTCAAGATAGACAGACGATGACTTTTCACAGTTGAAGTCCTTGTACGCAACATGGATGGAAGTTGGCTAAACGGATCAATTTGGTGAATACAATAGTACAATCAATATGAGCAATGAAGTAGATAGAAGATTTTGAATGTGGGGTTTTTTTCTGCAAAACAATTCTACGTTAGGAGAGTGAATGTTAGGTTTAACTGATTTTGTCCAAACACCAAGGATAACGCAATATTTTGATGGTAATCACTTTCTTATTTACGATTAATTCTGATTACGTTGTTCTAAGCTATGACTTTCTTCTTGTAAACAATTACGTAAACATAGTATTATTCCAGATAGATACTATTAGTTATTTCTGTTAACAAAGTATGATTTTAACAAATTCATACTTACTCTTCCTTATTCCAAAGAATCTCTAATGTTTGATATTTGATAATGAGCAAAGTAAACACAATAGTGAATGTATAATATTTAACTGTCTTTAAAGGTAGACAAGAGCGAGTTCATATGCTGTATTCCATGGATAAACCATAAATGGCAATGTTGCCCTTGAGACGTGAGGTCAAAACCTCAATAATCTTCCAATAACCACAATTTCTAACACATAATAGGTTAAACTCTCCATTTAGTAAATTATGTTTCATAAAGCAAATGATTAATGTACCTAAATCTATAATAAACATGGTGTTGTCATAAAAAATTAAGCAACAAAATTAATGTTGGCAATAACGTAAACATTATTTCCAATTGGGCCGTATTTTTAGCTATAAATTATGAGATTTTTATGAAAGATAATTTTACCAAAGCAATATTAAATTTTAATCAACAAGATTGATTGATATACAAAATGGTTTTGTGTTTTATAACTCTAATTGTGAAATTTTAATTAATATTTTCATCGTTAGAGAGATATTTATGTGAAACCACGTCTCACTGTTTTAATCTTGCATTCAGACGCCTAAAGTATGCTGTAGTCTTAGCAATCTGGATGGCACTACTTCCGATAGCACCAATTGATTTTGAATCAACCCAAAAAAATCGATCTTCAAACAATCTTCCTGGGTGGTTCCTGGTTCGAAGGGTGGGGTAGCCATTGTAACTATACTGAGACCTTAGAACTTATATCTCGAGGTGGGTGGCGGGGTGGCGTATTTACGTTGTAGATGTCTATGGGCTCCAGTAACCAATTAATATCAGGTGGGCTGTGAGCTCGTCCATCCATTTAAGAAAAAGAAAAAAAATTAGTCAAGATGCCTAATAAATAGCAAATTTATTATTTACTACGTAACTACATTTACACATTTCATTAGTAGCATAATAAGAATTTCATAGAATTCCTTTCTCCTAAAGGAGGACAGAAATGAAATTTGTTTCAGAATTTTATTTTAACATTTATTTGTCATAGCTACTTCAGAGCTGTTGCCCAAAGTTTTATTTTTGTTAATTGCTTCGTCAATTTGACACTTTATGGATCAAATTTAATTAGGATGTAAATATTTTAATTTGATCCTTTGATCCCCTCAAGTTGGTCTGATCTGGTTTTATCGAGCCCGAACTCATAAGATTTGGCTCGACTAATAAATACTATTTATAAATCACATTCGTCATTATTTCATTTCATATTATTATTCGAATATTTTGTGATAGTAAACTTACCATTATGATCACCGAGTCTATGAGGGATATTGCATGAGAAATTAAAAGTATTTAGAAAACCGACCATTGGTATAATTTTATTTTGCCATCTGAATCGGAAAAGTTCGTAATCGAATATCAAAATGGCTACCCACCTCCTCTAAAGCGATCTAACTTGTCATTACAATAATAGTTTTGTTTTTATTATTTCGATTTACAACGTTAATACCGTCATGCTCTTGCTGCCCGATACTTGATCTCGAAGTCTTAATTATTTTGTATGACAGCTGCTCCAAACTGAACAACTGCTTGAAGCAGAAATACAGAATAAGATGGAACTTTGACTGCTTCTTTTTCTCAGTCATTGAGCTTGTGGAGTGAGCCACCGCTGATGCTGTCAGGCGCATGACATCGCCATTATCGACGTATTTCATCAAGGTTAATTGGATGCATAGTGTAAGGATCAAACCCGAGCTGACTTGACCAGGTCGGGCCACCACATTACTTCACCTCATCTCCTTCCACTCTGCTTGGGATGACAAGGCGCCCAAAAGAGTCGCTGTGTTGCCTTGAGATGTTGCTGAAAAGTTTAAGGAAACGAGCATTTAGTTGGGTAATCAGTCGATATTTGATGCTGAGTCATTCAGTCGAACTTTGCACTACGAGCTTCTAATTACTCTACCCTAATACCAGCAAGATCTTAAATGTTAATGATATGAAACAGGTCAGTCCATTTTTTTATTTATTTACCGTACAACATTAACAGACAAGGTGCGAGCTCTATAATATGTGATGTCCCTTATGTGTAACTTTAGATTACAACCAACTACAGACAAACCATTTAAAGAATGTGATGATGATAAAATATTCTAATCCGATTCCGATACCGGTGACCAGCTGCTGATGATCGGGCGACACGAGAACCCTCTCATCGTGACCGCCGGAACTACATTCCCGATCCTGCGGAAAGAATGGAAAGCAGTCGATGTCGCCCCAAACACGTAATTTCGGATCCTCCCGATCCACTAACGGTGCTTTTAGGTACCTCAAGCACCAGTCACCGTTCTCGTCGAACCCGTCGCTTGCGACGAAGGGCTCGACGAGTAAATTAACCCTCAGACGCAGCCCACTGAGTTTCTCGCCGAATCTTCTCAGTGGGTCGCGTTTCCAATCCGGTGGTAGATTCTGCGAAGCACGGCTCTTGCTAGGGTTCGTGTTAGCAACGTCGTCAGGCTTGAGCCCCGTGAGCTCACCTACTAGTTAAGATTCCGCTGAAATAGCCTCTCAAGGCTATCAGCTTAGGTAGGAAAAAAAAATGATGATCGGGGGTTACACGGAAGACATACGCGCTCAGGAACCATTGTGGAGTTCATTCTAAAGTTAAATGGTACGAGGCAAAAAATATCTTAGCTGGAAGAGTACGCATCTCAAGGCATTCCTCAAATCCCATTCACAATTCGTCTTTATTTTAGCTTTTCATTACTTTTGCTGACAATTTTACTTTATTACATATAAGTATATTTCTTTATTATCGAGAATAAAGTTATCAATAAACCAAAAATTTTATTGCTTTTTTTCTTCTTCAAAAAACATATTTTTGTAAATCAAGCCCTAAATGAATTATAGAAAGAAAAGCAAATGCTAGAATCGAACAACAACAAATAAACAATGTTCTTGAAAATTCTAAAACTCAAAAAGATCATTCTAAAATATATTCGTTGTGAGCGTCCTCGAAACGAGAGCTCGTTGTGTGTTTGTTTCAAAGTTATATAACAATGGCATGAGCAGCGCTTATCCAAGCGGAAAACATTGCGCGGCGCAATCTGCACTTCATTGGAAACGAAAATATGAGTAGTAAAATTGTTTGTAAATACAGCCTTTGTAAATTTTATAGGTTTTCAATGTTAAACAATTATAGGGCATTGGTACAGCGTCCTTGTAGGCTATATGAAGTATTATTTTGAGTTTATGAACATCACAACGAATACTTGCTTCACGAGAGAAAGGTAAGGTTGTGTTACTTACATGTGCGCACTTCCAATACGCCATACCACCATTAAATACACTGAACCGACGGCAAATAATAATAGGGCGCTCTATCTTAGTTTATTTTATCTATAGAGTACTAACACTACAACAAGACAATTGTCTTAACATTTCGTACCTGTAATTACAGGTACAAACTTCATGGAGTTGTTAAAGAAACGGTTCACCTTTTTGTTCTACCTAGTCAGGTCATAAATTCTGTCACATGTTTAATGTAAAATAATTGAAACAAGCTTATTCATTATGTAACCATTCATATACCAAAATGAACTTGACAAAACATAGATTCTTATGACACTAAAGTTTATTCAAAATGACCTCCGTGATTTTGAATACAGGCCTTCAATCTGCGCGGCCATTCGTCTATCGCAGCACGAACGAGGTCCATGTCAATATCGGCGGCTGCCTTAATCAAGGATGTCTTGAGTGACTCCAAATTGGGATGAGGCTTTGAGCACGCCTTTTCCTCCAAGTGTTGCCATATCTTGTAATCTAACGGATTCAAATCTGAACTGGAGGAGGGCCAGTCTTCGTGCCGGATGAAGTCGATTTCACGCGCTGCCAGCCAGTCTTGTGTGCTCTTCGCTCTATGAGCTGGCGCCGAATCTTGTTGGAATACCCAGTGCCTGTTATTGAACATGGTATGAGAAACAGGTTCCACAAGGTTCGTCAGGACTGTATTTTGATACACAACTGCATTCGTTTTTACACCTTTCTCACAAAAATGTACCTCTGTTAAGCCCCAATAAGAAACTCCCAACCATACCTTGAGCGAGGATGGAAAATGACCTCGTTGGACACGCGGAATACGGTTGCTCGCTTCTTCACTACTGTGTGCGTACACCTTATCATTTTGTTTGTTGTAGCTCTCTCCTACGGTAAAAATTTTTTCATCCGAAAAAAGAATTTCCCGATATTTTTTTCCCGCGTACCGCTTCAACAAAGCGCGGCATCTCTTCGGTCTCAGGTCCATTAGACGAGCATTCAAACTATGTCCTGTTTTTCTTCTATATGCCCGAAGCCCTAAGTCTTCATTTAACACCTTTTCACCGTGGTTCGTCTTAACCCCATCTGAAGGGCCAACAGTTTCTGCTTACGTTTGGGATTTCTTTGAATTCGCGCCTTCACAGCTTTTATCACTGCTGGAGTCCTAACAGACCGAGGGCGACCACTTCTTGACCTGTCATCTACACTAGAGGCTTCATTGTATCGTTTGATAGTACGATAAACGAATCTTTTGGTTATATTCAAATTTTTCAGTATGTAAAAAATTTGAATTGGCGCGTAACCGCAACGATGCAACGCAATAACTGCAACACGGTCTTCTTTAAGCGTCCACTCCATATTTAAAAATGAGTAAAATTCTAAAAGTATACATTTTTATTTTCATGAACAATTCGAAATTCGAATTCAATAAACTTTTTTGTGGCCAGCATTCTAAAAGAAAAGCTTTTACTGTGTGACAATACTTATTATAAAAAATGTATTAGATTATTACACAGTACTACATTTAATACTCGTACTACCTATATTATTGCGTATTACAAATAAGCTCATAAAGTAAGGTTAAGGTTGCAGACATCTCGTCTAAAGCTGTCGTAGTAACCAGACTTAGAACAAAAGCGCAATCAGTGTCAATGGAAACAATTCAGTCGTTAATAACATTGTACTATGCGGAGCCCAGGGGAGTATATAATATATATTTAGGTTGCAAAGTCAAAATGAACTGGTTTTATTAACGAATTCTTTTCAACTTTCGCTGTCATCTATGTACATTATTCAAAATATTATTTAGCGGGTTCCTAAAGGTTTTTTATTTACATTAATCACAGATATTTAGAGAAAAAGAGAAAGAGAGAGATTGAAAGAGAGAGAGATAGAGAGAGAAAGAGAGAAAGAGCGAGAGAGACAGAATGTTAACTTTACCGCACATCAAAACACTAATAATATTCAAAAACAGTCAATATTACCAATACAAACCGTCAATGTTACCGTTTTATTTATAGAAACTCTGTAAATATTCAGCAGGTATGTTGCGATATTTACTAAACTTAGACCACATATTACTAAGTCTCATCGTGATCATACGCAAAGAGATAAAGGAAAGTCATTCAAAAAAAAGTGGTTAAGCCCTATTAATTATATTATGGTTTTCATCAATTATAGACACGTGGATCGAATTGCTAGAGATTTGTTAAAGCATTATTTTTGTTGGCCTTCCAAATTCTTTTTATAACATAAATGAAAATATAAGCTCAGAGTCCATCTGATGGTATTTAGTTTTCAGTGCCCATACATACACATCACAATGATACCATTTAGAAATAAATTTAAATCTCCCAAATTCTGAAGTGGCACCTACCCGTGCGAATTCGCAATACCAGGCACGACTTTGTTGGACGTGTTACTTAGAAATACACAACGATAAACGCTACTTACTTACTTAGTAAGCTAGTAGAAGTAAATTAGTAAACGCTATTATACACAATGATTTACGCTATGTAGTTAAAAACGTTTTTACGCAGCAGACCGGCATTAGCTGGTAAAAATGCCATACGGCGCGATGAATCCGGAGCGGTATTGATCGATACGATATTATTTGTTGTATGATAAGCATCGTGACAGGACGCAAAAAGCGATAAGCAATGATCGTACTGACACCAAAATGACCTTTTACAAACTGTAATATATCTATATATAAATAAATGAATTGCTGTTCGTTAGTCTCGCTATAACTCGAGAACGGCTGGACCGATTTGGCTAATTTTGGTCGTGAATTATTTGTTGAAGTCCAGAGAAGGATTAAAAGGTGAAAATGCTCAAAATTAAATAAAAATAACAATTTTGTTTTTCCTTTGACGTGTCTCCTGTCGAACGGATTCCTTTTATTTGTTTTAAGTTTATTTTATACAAAAGTTTAGGACTTTTATTTATCAATTGAGGCACTACGAAGTCTTCCGGTATTTGTATTTTCATGTATTTTATTTTTATCTCTCAAAAGTAATTTGAATTTGGCTACCTTCACTCAAGGAAGTGAGTCGGTTATGCCCGGGGCACAGCCAAGTCGCTGCCCACCGTTGTGTAATTAAAAGTGTTAACCATTTCCATTGGCAGAGTGCCACCATTGTGATTGCGACTTGGACACGGCAGAGCATACGCTCGTCGCCTGCCCCGCATGGGAGGGGTGGCGCCGTGTCCTCGTCGCAAAAGTAGGAAACGACTTGTCGTTGCCGAGTGTTGTGGCATCGATGCTCGGCGACGACGAGTCGTGGAAGGCGATGCTCGACTTCTGCGAGTGCACCATCTCGCAGAAGGAGGCGGCGGGGCGCGTGAGAGACGCACAATCCCGCCGCCGTCGAGCGGGGGCCAGGGAGGCGGATCTCGCCCAAACCCTGGCCCTCTAAGTGTTTCGGGTCCCCCTCACATGTCGGTCTGGGGACCAGTGAGGGGGGCCTAAGAAGACGACGTGCAAGCTGCTCTGCACGCGTTTTACGCAAGAGCATCCGGGTGATGGAAGGCCGGCTATCCTCGACCCACGCTGGTTCTGACCCAGCGGGGTATTCCGTAGGATAGCTCACTCTAACCGGCGCCATCTAGGCGGGCTCCGGATAGCCTGCCGACCGAGAGGGCTGGTGGTCGTGGCGCCGACGACCGCCAGTCCGGCGTCCCGAGGGGGAGGGTGATGGGAGAGATGTGCTCCGCACTAAACGCTTCACTTTCCCCCCTTTGCCTTTTCATGAGTTCTGTCTCATGCGAGGTTTGGACGTTGGTTGTTGAGCGACAGGAGGTTTTAGTCAGTTCGACTCTGACATGCTCCGCCCTTTATCCCCAGTGGAGGGCGGAAGTCCGGCGATTTCCTCCTGACCAAAAAAAAAAAAAAAACCATTTCCATTCAAAAATAAGTCTTTTGTAATTGCTAAATTTCCTAAAAGATTTTTTTTCCTTTGTTTTTTTTATTATTGCTTAGATGGGTAGACGAGCTCACAGCCCACCTGGTGTTGAGTGATTACTGGAGCCCATAGACATCTACAACGTAAATGCTTCACCCACCTTGAGATATAAGATATAGAATACCTATAAAATAATATAAAAACCGTTTTAAGTAAAAGTGAAAACTTTTGGTATTTTATTTATCTGATGTTATTACTGTGTATTTTAAGTATCATTTGGCTAAAAGTGTTTATCAATTAGGAAGACGGCCTGCACCCATGTTTCTTTCATAAGGTACACTGACCTTGTTCGTCTATGACTCATGAATTTCAAACCAAAGAAATTACCAAAAAAATACGGAATCTTATACAGTTCGCATTACAACTTTCTGTTTACATTAAATGATTAACTTTAAGTCTACTACGCTTTTCAATTAGGAGTGAAACTTGTAGGCAACTAAAGAGTTGGTGGTTGGAAAACAAGCAATATAAGTCAGTAAGAGTATGCGAGCCGACTGTCCAACGAACGTTAATTAGCTAACGAAGCCTATAAGACTTCACAACGTGAATGCCACCCTCCACTTTAAGTTGTACGGTCGAAATTTCAATAGCATTGTATAACGGTCATTCCAACTTTCAAACCGAAACGAATGACAACAGAAAAAGCATTAAAATAAGTATTTTTTAAACGTAAAAATAATATAATTTTGTTTGTTAACAGGGCTGAAAGAACAGAAGATACAGTACCGAATAGCGCCAATCTCACTAATAACGCAGTGAGGCACAAAATCGTGGTACTAGGTGCGGCTAAAGTCGGCAAATCTTCACTAATCACACAATTCCTATACGGCGCTTTCTCGACCAAATACAAGCGAACCATCGAAGAAATGCATCACGGAGACTTCAATGTATCCGGTGTGAGGTTGACTCTCGACATTTTGGACACGTCCGGATCGTATGAATTCCCGGCAATGCGTACCCTGTCAATGCAATCGGCCGACGCATTCATATTGGTTTACGATATTACGGATGCGAACAGCTTCTCCGAAGTCCGAGCTCTCAGAGACCAGATACACGAAACTAAACAGAGCACGGCCGTTCCTATCGTCGTCGTCGGTAACAAGGTCGATCTGGCAGAGACGGGCGCGCGTCAGGTGAGCGAAATAAAAATAAATAAGAGTCTAAAAAAACTAACAAAATACGCTTTTATAGAAAATCCTATTTTTTTTATTGATTAGATGAGTGGACGAGCTCACAGCCCACCTGGTGTGAAGTGGTTACTGGAGCCCATAGACATCTACAGTGTAAATGCGCCACCCACCTTGAGATATAAGTTCTAAGATCTCAAGTCTTACGACGGCTGCCTCGCCCTTCAAACCGAAACTAATTACTGCTTCACGGCAGAAATAGGCAGGATGGTGGTACCTACCCGCGCGGACTCACAAGAGGTACCACCAGTAATATAAATATAAAATATAAAAAATAGAAAATAAATTTTGCATGGTATAAGTAGTTATAAATATGTTATGAACAGATAGATGTGAATAGAAGGGTTATTTTGATAATATCCTGAAAAGCACCCCACGCTTTTTTACAATAAAATCATTTTTTCTTACACTATTTTTAATTTAAATTTATTAAAATTTATTTTCTATTTTTTAGTTGAATTTTCTATAAAAGCGTATTTTGTTAGTTTTTTTAAACTATTTTTTATTTTTTAGTTGAATTTCAATTTTTTCAATTTTTTAATATTGAATTGTCATCGGTCCTTAATAAGTAAATATAATAATAAGTATAATAAGAAATAAGCAGTGCCTTTGTACATAATTTTCCTATTACTCTGTACTGTGTCTTGTTTTCTGTGTGTACATAAATAAATAAATAAAATAAGTATACCAAATTTCGAGTTAATCTGACGTTTTGCAGGGGGGTCAAAATCATGTTCAAAGATTCCGTTACAAACATACATACATACGTCTGAAGCTAATAAAAGCGTATTAAAGAAAATAAGCAAACTTCAGAGCGTCAATCGCTTATGTGCTCCGGATCAAAGTCGTAAGACTCGTTATTGGTTTCTTCTCACGATCCAACGCGCACAGGACGTGTACACATTATATAGTTAGGTGGAACAACAAAGCGGTGACTGAGGCGGGAGTTGAGCGAGTGTCACGCATCACAAGACATACTCCCCGGGGGCGACTTCACAGCTGCGAATACCAACTAACTACGGATTACTAAGTAATCACACACAAGTCACGGCTCACTAAACACGTAGAATTAGTGATGTTCCAAATACTCTTATTTTGTTTACTTTGAAAAAACTTTAGGATCATGATACAGTTTGTTATTCAAACATTTGCGACTATCGAAAATTTACTTTGAAAGATAGCTTAATAGGCATATTAGGTAAGGCGATAATGGTATCTGATTTACAAACATTAAAGAACTAGAAAAACTAGATGTGGTTCTTCTTTTTTATTGCTTAGATGGGTGGAGGAGTCACAGGTCACCTGGTGTTAAGTGGTTACTAGAGCCCATAGACATCTACAACATGTAAGTTCGAAGGTCTCAGTATAGTTACAACGGCTGCCCCACCCTTCAAACCGAAACGCATTACTGCTTTACTGTAGAAATAGGTGGGGTGGTGGTACCTACCCGTGCGGACTCACAAGAAGTCCTACCGCCAGTGACTAGTGACAACACATTAACACAACATTCGTTGAATATTGAAGTGTCCATTTCAAAAGAACCACTACATATAAGTAGCTAATAGATTTTTATATGATTTTTTTACACGGACCTAAACAATTTTTACCCATTTTATATGTGCATCGAAATGTTCGTTTAATCAATATATCTAAAGTAATACGATAATGTTACAAACGTAAAATATATTTATTTTTGATAGAATGCATCTCATTTTCAATTGAATGCTGAAGCTGAAGTGTGAGCGAAATCGAATTTCCGAACTGTCAGTATAACAGTAACAAGAAAATATAGCACGATAGTACGTAGAAGTTTCTAGAACATTTCATTTCAACGTATATTTTTCTCAAGACACCAACCAGTGTGCAATAAAATATGTCCTTAGGAACATTTTTATATTGTGTCAGACATACACGATATCATCGTAGATACCAACGATAAAAGCCTAAGGTAAACAAAGAGCTCAGGATTTGATGGTGATGTGAAAGTTTAGAAAGTAAACATTGCAATAATAGGATGTCGACACGTTTTTGTATCTTAATTGAACCACAATATTCTGGTACTCAAAACCGAAAGTAAATATGTAAACAATAAAAAAAACCGTAATCAAAATCCAGTCAGTACCTACGTGATTTCATTATCATTAAAGTCCAGGCGTGAGAAAGAGATAGCAAGTCGTGCTTTCTACGCCACCTTGTACCCATTTCCAAGCATACGTTGTTATTTTATGTTAAACTATTGTTACGAAATAATTATTTTTAATAATAGTTGAATCTGTAAAATAACTGTAGCGTTAGCTATTATGTAACAAAAGAGATCCGTCAAAGCGTAAATCACGCTAGCAACAATTCTAACATAGACTTGCATACAAGAAAGCTAGGCTATTTGGAATGTTGACCTACCGAGATAGACGCTCGATGGAAGCTATGACTATAAACCGGTGATCCTCGATGGAACATCTGCCGTTCTCACAACCAGATCCTCAGCGCGTTACCAACGTTATCCATTTTATTTTAAGGTATATAAGTTTCTATTTATTTCTTGTTTTTACCTTATAAATCTTAGCAAACAAATATAATCCTAGTTATAAACGATTGAGAAGTAGTAATACTAGTTCGAGAGCCTCGGTGCTTGTTAGAATTATATTAAGAACAACAACCTGATAGTAACGAAATGAAATGATATAATGTACCTCAAGCACCGGTCATCGTTCTCGTCGAACCTGCCGCTTGCGACGAAGGACTCGGCGAGTAAATTAACCCGCAGACACAGCCCACTGAGTTTCTCGCCGGATCTTCTTGGTGGGTCGCGTTTCCGGTCCGGTGGTAGATTCTGCGAAGCACGGCTCTTGCTAGGGTTCGTGTTAGCAAAATCGTCAGGTTTGAGCCCCGTGAGCTCACTTACTAGCCCGGCGACGCTGACATGGTCTCTCTAGACCATCAGCTTAGGTAGGAAAAAAAGAGAAAGATATAATGTAAGATATAATATAAGAATACGGCTTTTAATATTTCAAATAACATTGTCAAAATTGAAATAATAAATTATGAAAACCGTAAACCACAAGAAAGCAAAGAAAAGTAAACTTTCTATTTATAAGCCTTGACTTAATCCACGATAATTTATTATCCACAGCCCAGTCTACAGCTTAAAGCCCATGAGAGACTTAGCAACGAAAAATTTTGCTTTACAGGAAGAAAAAACCAAGTGAACTTTATTTTTTCGCGTTCAATTTGAAACTTTCTTGGAAATTTCGTCAAATTGAATTTTCGTCTTACAAAATCAACGTAGTTAGCTCGTACTTTAGTTACCTAAATGGTAAATTACATGCGTTTGGGAAACATTAACCGAGTGCTTTGTAAGAAGGCTGAAACCAATTTTATGCAAAATAAAAATGAAGATTAAGCGAATAAGACTTTTTGATAGCCTTTTTATGATAGCTTTTTTTTTATTGCCCTTGTAGGCCGACGAGCATACGGCCCACCTGATGGTGAGTGGTTACCGTCGCCCATGGACTTCAGCAATGCCAGGGGCAGAGCCAAGCCGCTGCCTACCGCTTAATACTCTCCACAAGCCTCGTTTGAAGAAGGACATGTCATAGCGCTCGGGAAACACCGTGGAGGTGAGCTCATTCCATAGCCGGATGGTACGTGGCAAAAAGATCTCTGGAAACGCACTGTAGATGACCGCAGTGGCTCCAGGTAGTATGGATGAACCCTACTCCGGTGGCGGGCGGTGCGATGGTAAAAACGAGATGTCGGTATCATCTCGAACAATTCCTCAGAGCACTCCCCATGGAACATACGGTACAAAATACAGAGGGAACCGAAGTCCCTCCGCAGACCCAGAGGCTCCAAACGGCCCTATATATAGAGCTATATTATAAGGCAGGCAGCAGCTTGGCTCTGCCCCTGGCATTGCTGAAGTCCGTGGGCGACGGTAACCACTCACCATCAGGTGGGCCGTATGCTCGTTTGCCTACAAGGGCAATAATAAAAAAAGGTTGTGATAGTAATTTTTTTTTTGCGTCTTTATAACCTGATATTTGCAACCTTTGAACTCATTATGAATATGGCCTTAACTCTCTTTTGGAATTATATTGGCTCAAGGTGGCCACAATCGCATTACCGGATTTCCTGATAAAAACGCACTATCTTTATGTAAGAATAGATGGTTTCTTGAATTTTAAAGTAACTTACCCTTCGTGATTAAGCTAACTAACGACAAAAAAAACGGTAAAAAAACAATAAACATCGAATAAACAGCAGGTTCTAAATGAGGCGCTATTTATGGAACTGTAGCTAACATTGCTTCAAGTGAGTTGAGTTTTCCGAACGATAGGCCGCGCCGGAACCCAGCGCATAATAGCCGGGAGTCTCCGCTGACTTTCCAATATCCGCCTCAGTGCACCTTCTGCACCGCTGCCCGTAAACAAGCTTGAAAAAATCCAACTTTCACTGAGAAGAAAAACAATTATGTTTGTTTTTAATAGCTCCAGTTTCACACCCCCTTTCTTTCTTTTTTTAATAGCAGGAAAACGAAACAAGCAACTTTTCTTCCATTCCATTGTTATACTTTTTTTATATTTTTGAAGTGAAAGTTCTTTATCGACGTAGGGAGAAAAAAACGTATGTAACGTTTTTCGGTTACGCGCCATCTTAATTTCTTCCATTACGCGCCACTTTATTTTATTTCTATTTAGTTTGTTATCAACAGATGTCCCTGCACGTAAATTCAACTATTCCTGAATCGCCGTGACGAGATGTTACACAGTTGATAGACGTTTTCATATTTCTCTTGCTAAATCATACTTACCTGACGTAGGGGTACTGTGACCATGCAGGTGGTTCCCCCGGGGTGCGGCTGCTCCATTGCACTTATGCAGTGCGGAGTAGTTGATCCTTACGGTTATTTTTAAATTTTATAAGTTTCACTTCTACCGTATGTGACTTGCACACACACACATTTTTTTATTGCCTGTGCTTTATAGAGCTGTGCTATATAGAGCAAAAGTCTTTGTCCAGGCATGAAGTATCACTTCGCTCTATTGAGAACTCCCAGCATTTTTGACGCCAACTTGGCTTTGCCCTCCAAATGACTCCGAAATTGGACATCGCTCGAAATATCGACCCCAAATATCCCAATACTCTTGGAAGGTTGCTTCCTTGGAATTGCAGCAACATGACAAATGAGTCTTTCTTCGCAGTGAACGCGCAAACTTGTGTCTTCAACGGTTTGAACTGAACTAAGTTCAATTCACTCCACTCGGAGATTCACTCCAGAGAATTCTCTACTTCAAACACAAGTTTTTATCGTCTCATATTTATTGGAATGTTTCGCTACGAAGGCTTTTTTTGACACATACTAAGATATCTCATAGCTACACGTCTTAATCACAATGCCCTACTAATTACGATATGATTTTGTTACACACAAAGTCAAGACCCTCTTTATATCGAATTACTGCATAAATCAAGACACTGTTTTGCTTTCCAATATCTCACCACAATTCCTCGGATTAGCGGAATATTTCATCAATTATCTTGACCGCTACAAAACAAGCTTCGGTCTCTGGACAAACGAATTTAATTAATGTAGGTTTACAATCCCTTTGATAATATTAAGGGTTAAAGTATAAAATTGCCGATTTGTACTGAAAAATTGATTTTTTTATTATTTAACATATTTATTTAATCAAAATAGCTACCATTATTATCTATACATTGCTGCCATTTAATAGGAAGGTCATTTATGACTTTGTGATCAAACTCTGGTGATCTAGATCCTAAAAACTGTTTGAAAACATTTTGTACTGCCTCCTGGGAAGTAAACTTTTTATCACGTAGAAAATAGTCCAAATCATGAAAAAAATGGTAGTCCGTTGGAGCAAGGTCTAGCGAATACGAAGGGTGACGATTGTTTTTTAATAACAGTTCTGGTAGAGTTAAAACGGTGTCTCGTGTTGTATAAGGTCTCGCGTTATCATGGAGCAATAATATTGAAGATCGATTCATGACTCGGGTCTGTTTCACAGTAAGTTTTGCAATCATTGTTCAGAGTTCAGCACAGTAGACATCTGCCGCTAATGCTTGACAAGATTGGAGAAAGCTATAGTGAATAACACCATGCTGAGACCACTAAACAGTTACCATTACCTTTTTATTGATAAGCTTTGCTTTAAGACACTGTTGCGGCGTTTGACCTGGGGTCAGCCATTGCATTTTTCACTTACGATTGAAGAATCCACTTTTCATCACATGTCCCAATTCGATCCAATATTCCTCCATTTCTGTATCAATTCAACAAGGCAACACAAGTTTCAACACGCATTTCTTTCTGCAGATCAGTTAAATCATGAGGCACCCATTTTTCATGTTTGTTTTTTATGGATTTGGCGCAAATGGGTCAGTATTGTTAGTAAGGTAACGTAAAGCCATGTCACTAATTTCTGGGTAGTTTGGCTCGGATCGGCTTCCACTATCTCTTTCAAATCATTGTTATTCAGTTGTGTGGGCGGTCTTCCATATGATTCTTTCTTGAAATCAAAATTTCGAAAATCCACAAAAATCTCAAACCATGAAGCTTCTATGTCAATTCGAAGTAACTATATATAACAATAGAACGGCAATTTCATACCCTAACCCCTGTTATTATAAATTCGCTAGTCTGTTAAATAAATAAATGCCAAGCATTAACTCATAAAACGAGTTCAGGTAATAAATCTTATGAAAAGTCGTTAAACTGCCACACGCATTGGCATATTCGGGTTGGCTAATTGCTTACGTACGAGATAATTTTAATGTATGTGTCTGTACTTCTTTATTGAGTTCACGCGCGGTTGCCCGAAATTTACTTTAGTTTTAGCTAGCACGACAAGATTGTCGTTTATGGTTTTGGCATTACTCTGACAAATTGCTTGATCTAATTTCAAAAGTAGAACATGTTGAATATTCCCCACTCTACACGTTTGTTAGAAAATTTCGTAAGCACGATCAGGCATCTGTGAAATATATTGCCTAGTACGATGGTTACCCACAACAGCATTTAAAAAAAATCAATCTACATTGGAGATATGGCGAATAGAGTAAGGAGAACCGTCTCATGTGGAAGAAGCTTCAAAAAGTGTCCCAATTTCATCACTAAATAACAGTTCAATAATTCTCCAGAATGGCGCTAGCATAGGCACAGGGTATGATATGAATTGAGCAGCTGTTAACTGATTGAAGTATGCTGAGTTAGGAAATTTAATATATTTAATTACTGGAGTAGTTAGTGACAGTGTAATATACAAGACCTCGCATGTTTACGTAGTCCAAACTAATTTCGTCAATATAACCTAAAATTATCGCTGTGGTAAAACGTGGAGACATCGATTGCATTTTCTTATCAGCTTTAAATAAATTACTTTTTGTGATTTTGTAGTGCTTACAGTTCTTTCGTCCTTTTTTATTTCTCTATCTTATTCTAATAACTTTCAGCGTCTTTTTTTAATTTACCCGGTTGCTACTCTAGCGCCACCCTTATTTAACAGATTTCAACAGACACTTTTTCACACACAGAGACGGTTCTCCTTACCTCTACCCTCCATAATTGGAGAATAAGATTTTTTTGTGCTTATCTGTCCACTTACCCATGTAACCCATTGTGAACAGCTTGATAGTCTGCCGAACGCAAAATCCATTATTTTTGTAAAGGTATAAAGAAACTGCTTTAGAAACTAAAACCACAATAAATACCACAGCCCTATAAATAATAATAACTTACTAAGCTAAGCAAATACATAATGACATATCTACTTAGAAGGTTCATATTTTTTATATTTTTTCTTATTGCACAAGAGGTCCAACCACCAGTATTTTCGCAAATTATAACTTTGCGGGTTTGATTTTTATTACACGATGTTATTCCTTCACCGTGGAAATCGATCGTGAAAATTTGTTAGTACGTATTTCATTAGAAAAATTGGTATCCGCCTGCGGCATTCGAACACCGTTGCATCTAGATACCAATGCACCGGACGTCTTATCCTTTAGGCCACGACGACTTCACATGTCATTAATATGGACCGTTAAAGAAGCAAGAGGATTCTAGGCGAATTCCCTGCGTGCTATTACAATCGGATTCCATTGCGTGCCACATTAAAACCACTGGTTAAATATAGGTATATAATATATCTTACGATAGTATGTGTGTATTTGGTATCGTATCAGGGATTAGCAGCTTCAGCACCTACCATCATTTCAGAGGTTTCAATACACGCGTAACTTACTGGTGGTAGTGCGTCATGTGAGCCTGCCCGGGTAGGTATCCCCACATTGCCTATTTTTGCCGTGAAGCAGCATTGCGTGTCGGTTTGAAGGGTGGGGCAGCCGTTGTACAGTAAAAACGACGACTTAGCACTCATAGCTAAAGATGGGCGACCGTATTGACGTGGTTTCGGTGACCACTTAACACCAGGTGAGCCGTGAGCTCGTCGACCCATCTTAGCAACAAAAGATAAATAAAAAACTTTGGATTTACTGAAAATTCATTACGTATGCCACCCGTAAAGCTGTTGCGTTTTTCGGTTACGGACAGACTGAAGATAAATGACCAGGATTCTTGGCCTCGATAATGGAGCTTGACTGAGTAATGGCTGGCTTTAAGATAATGTGCTATATTTTAAAAGTCTTGATCTTTTAAAGTAACGGACGCTTGCTTACATGACTAAATTGGCAGCGAACGTAATGTTTAAATAATAATACCCGTTTTATTACATATTATTATATGATTATTATTAAACAACAAAAATATAATTATTTTTATTATTAAAAAATAAACAACATTGACTTCCACGGTGAAGGAATAACATCGTGTAATAAAAATGAAACCCGCAAAATTATAATTTGCGTAATTACTGGTGGTAGGACCTCTTGTGAGTCCGCACGGGTAGGTACCACCACCCCGCCTATTTCTGTCGTGAAGCAGTAATGCGTTTCGGTTTGAAGAGTGGGGCAGCCGTTGTAACTATACTGAGACCTTAGAACTTATATCTCAAGATGGGTGGCCCATTTACGTTGTAGATGTCGATGGGCTCCTGTAACCACTTAACACCAGGTGGGCTGTGAGCTCGTCCACCCATATAAGCAATAAAAATAAAGAAATACTTGGTGGACAGTGAATTGGTATTCCCTTCTACATATTGAATTTTGAGATGAGCTCGTAATATGCGCATTCAATTTGAAATTCTCACCCTGTCCACAGGTGGAGTTCCACACAACAGAATCAGTAGTCACAGTCGATTGGGAAAACGGTTTCGTGGAAGCGTCCGCCAAAGACAATATTAACGTATCGCAGATCTTCAAGGAGCTATTGGTACAGGCGAAGGTTAAGTACAATTTGTCGCCCGCGTTGAGGCGACGCCGGCGACAGTCGCTGCCGACAGGACCACAGGGCGCGCCGGGAACCAGCCCGACCCCATCGACGCCGAGCCATCAGCCCCACGTCCCCTCCGCGGCTCAGCTCGCGCACCTCCAACAGATACGAGAGCGACACAGCAAACGCAATTCGTGCATTATATCTTAAATTCTTTTATATCGTGCAGATTTAGGACAAGAGGCAGTACGCGAATTCCTTCACTGTATCAGTACGCTCGACCTAAATCTGCTAAGTTATTTTAACATCGAGCGTCGTTCAGAAAAGTGCGGTGTCGGCAACTATAAGATTAGACGTCAGTGTTCTCTGTGCATATCTTCTAGTAGATAACATTTTTCCTGATGCAAAACACCGCACAGAATCAGCCGAACGTACGCATTAATCTATGAATAACGTTTTTATAAGACTTTTATATTCGATTTACGTGTATGTTGTCACTATCTTCTAAATTTTCATCTAAATACTGTCAAATTTAATTATTAAGCTCTCGTAATACAAATACACTCATGATCCTATAATCTTAATGGATACGTGATACTATTCTCAGTTTACAGCCGCCTCATATCATCGTTCCTCTAATTCGAGTTGATGTCTAGTATTAAAACGTTTCTTATGTGATATACCTAAGTTTAACTGTGAATTACACATTCCTAAACGTAGCTACATTTTAATATATGTGTCATATAGAGTAGATGGAGTATTAACGCCAATGTTTAATCTTTTAAGTGTTAGTAAACGAGTGATGAATTAGAAGAAAGTGATAATCTAGAATGGAAACAGTGACTGGATTGTTGTAAGGTAGTTCTATTACGGTAATCTAATCTTTTATAGATTCAATTAAATATAAAATGTATGTAATATGTTATGAACTAATTGAAGTTTTACTGGTGTCTCGTGGCAATATAATTAGTGAATTTATTCATAATACAATAAAATTGGAACACATATATTAGATTTTATTAACTATAAAAAATAAAGTTATTATTACAATATAACAGTTTTCAAGCTTTGAACGCACTGTCGATTGAAAATTCAACCTCAAACGCCTCTCCAACTAATTATATGTAATTGTATTACGTCAACATTTAACACCAATCAAAATATAGGTAATTTAGAATTCTTGAGAAGTTAATTACTTAATCACTGACTCCTAGAGTACGTTAAGTGAATTTTGTGTAGCCAAATTAAATAATTTTTATAAAATGAAACATTACTTTTTCATTAAATTAGTTAGAATGTATCGCGCACATTTGATTTGGTAAAGGCATTTTGATTCAGTATTCTATTCAATTACAGATTCAGGGGGATGAAAATATATTTTTAATATGGTATTCGTTCTTAAATGATTTATTTATTAAATAGAAGTATAATTATGTATTCAATTCTGTAAATAATAGTCGATGTAATTACATTTTAAAAGAATTAAACATCTTCGTATTATTAATAAAATTCATCCAAAAATACATATATATTGTATGTGTAAGTCGGGTTATTTCAACTGTATGTACTTTAATTTATGTTTGGATGTAACTTATGTGTACCTACATATTGTATATGCAAAATAATAATTATATAACAATTATATATGCATACCTGTCACATTACATTTTATAAACATATAATGTTTTCTATATGTTTTCACAGTTATACGTCCGCACTCATAAGTTTATTAATTACTTCTTCTGACCTAATTACCTGAATTTATTCTTGTTCTGCAACAACTTTAATACCATCCTGTATTTTCGATGATAATAGAAAATTCAATCGTGTCGCACTAATAAAAATGAAAACTATTTTCCGATGTGAAAAACATGTAAGACTTTTTCTGAAGAAATAATTAAATTGTTTACCAACGCTACGTTTTTTATCAAGCGGTTTTTACCGACTACCTTTCCCTGTACGACTAGGCGTTTCACATCACGAGTAACAAACAGCATGTTGCTTAAAACTACGCACATCCTAATATATGTAAGAGCTATAGTCACTCATAAACATATAAGATGTATAGCACTGCTCTTGATTCCACATTTCACAACGCCCTCCACACAGCCAGAGACAGAAAGAGATGGAGAAAAATCGTACGAGAGAGAGAGTGATACAGAAGGGTGATCACGACCCTCAGCATTGAGGAATACGACGCCAGGAGCAGCATGACTGACGATTAAATGAACCTTATGCATGCCTTCATAGGCAAAAAGGTTAACGGTAGCTTTTGTTGTTGACAGTTTTATGGTTAAATAGTTAGTTTACATTTCCGTAAAAACTTCATTATACCGTTGCGATATGATTGATGCCCGATGAAAAAGAAACCTCAGTCTAAATTTGACTCTGAAAATAAACAAACACTTTTTTATAAAACAAAGGCTGCAAGATTATGAAATTCAATATTTCAAATGCTTTCTCATCAACTTCCGAAATACATAGTTTTTTGTTTACGTACAGAAATTTTAGGAAAATTGCAGCTTTGCATTTGTCGTGCATTTAAAGGATATACCATCAAATATGTTACGCGAATCCGTAGCTTATTTAACCCTTGCTTCGGCGTATTATAGCCTACACAAGTATGTATGTACCACCTTTCGGCGTGTTTTCATAAAACAATCATGAGTTTGATGGGTGGAATAATCATTGTAGAATACAATTGGAAATTTCACATTATATATTACTTTTGTGGCGATAGTCGTCGTGGCCTAAAGGATAAGACGTCCGACGTCTGGCATTCTTGTTGAGCGATGCACCGGTGTTCGAATCTCAGGCGGGTACCAATTTTTCTAATAAATACGTACTCAACAAATGTTCACTATTGACTTCCACGGTGAAGGAAAATAACATCGTGTAATAAAAATCAAACCCGTAAAATTATAATTTGCGTAATTACTGCTGGTAGGACTTCTTGTGAGTCCGCGCGGGTAGGTACCACCACCCTGCCTATTTCTACCCTGAAGCAGTAATGCGTTTCGGTGTGAGGGGCTGGGCAGCCGTTGTAACTATACTGAGACCTTATATCTCAAGGTGGGTGGCGCATTTACGTTGTAGATGTATATGGGCTCCAGTACCCACTTAACACTAGGTGGGCTGTGCGCTCGTCCACTCATCTAAGCAATAAAAAAAAAACAAAAAAAAGATATTCATGTCGCAATGTCTTTGAGTTTCGTAACCAATTAATAACAGGTGAGCCGTGAACCTGTAATTCAATACAGCGCTGTATAAAATTCACAAAATCGAAATTGGCAAGAAATTCTTAGGCATTGGAATTATTAGAGACTATTCTTTTACTAATTTTTGTGAGGTTCGACTCCCACATATCCCAACTGCCGTGCGGGTGAGAAACCGACGATTTTCTCCTGTGGAAAAAAAAAGAGGCTTCATTTTGTAATGTAAAAAAAGCGATTATTTGTAAGCGAAATCATTGGATGTTTATTTAATTGTTAAGTAGAGGGTGTGCAACTGTAACGTTTACAGGACCATATTATTTTCATAAAATCGTCCACTTGTTTTTTGTTATGATTGAAGGACTACTGGTGGCCCGGAGGCCTTTCCAATTTCACCAGGTGGGCGAGCAAAGGCTCAACCAGGAGGGGTGGAATTTGCTAGCCGCTGCCCGAGTGCCTCCGAATAAGATCTAACAACTCAAGAGCAACTACTTCGCGAATGAATCTACTACCGGATCGGAGTCGCAACTCGCTGAGAAGACCCGGCGAAAAACTCAGCGGGCTGATGTATGGGTTACTTTCCAGGTCGAACTTTTTGCCGAGTTCGACGAGTACGATTACCGGGGTCCCTAAGTCTGCTCCTAGTGTTAGAGCTGAAGGCGTCTTTATTGCGTCTATATGCAAGAATTATTGGATCTGATGGCTCCGTAAGGACGTATTGTCCACTTGTATCTCGATCAATCGATTATGGGCCACCGGCTCCTACTCTTTCTACAAACTCCAAAGAAAAAAATTAAAAGTTAAATTAAATCACAAGATCGAAACCTCTTATTAGAACACCCCGTATATGTCATGTAAGTACCTAGTCAGGTCATAAATTCTGTCACATGCTTAATGTAAAATAATTGAAACAAGTTTATTCATTATGTAACTATTCATATACCAAAATGAACTTAACAAAACAGATTCTTATGACACTAAAGTTTATTCAAAATGACCTCCGTGATTTTGAATACAGGCCTTCAATTTGCGCGGCCAGTCGTCTATCGCAGCACGAACGAGGTCCATGTCAATATCGGCGGCTGCCTTAATCAAGAATGTCTTGAGTGACTCCAAATTGGGATGAGGCTTTGAGCACGCCTTTTCCTCCAAGTGTTGCCATATCTTGTAATCTAACGGATTCAAATCTGGACTAGAGGAGGGCCAGTCTTCGTGCCGGATGAAGTCGATTTCACGCGCCGCCAGCCAGTCTTGTGTGCTCTTCGCTCTATGAGCTGGCGCCGAATCTTGTTGGAATACCCAGTGCCTGTTATTGAACATGGTATGAGAAACAGGTTCCACAAGGTTCGTCAGGACTGTATTTTGATACACAACTGCATTCGTTTTTACACCTTTCTCACAAAAATGTACCTCTATTAAGCCCCAATAAGAAACTCCCAACCATACCATAAGCGAGGATGGAAAATGACCTCGTTGGACACGCGGAATACGGTTGCTCGCTTCTTCACTACTGTGTGCGTACACCTTATCATTTTGTTTGTTGTAGCTCTCTTCTACGGTAAAAAATTTTTAATTTATTTTAAATTAATTTCACAATATATTAAACAGTGAAGATATGCGACGCTAATACTCTGTAAGTCGGGTTTGTACGACCGGATTGATCGCTGGAAGACCAAACAGGAGTCCAGAAGTCTTCAGTAACAGTATTCTGACAATATGTGCCGTGAAGCAGTCATCCGTTGCGATTTAGAAGGGGGACCTATTTACAATACAAAAAGGAAGATTTTATTTCTCAAGGTTGATGATGACATTCACGATGTAATGCTTTCTATTTCATATCAAGAAGCCGAGAGCCCGTTCACCTTCTCCAACGATATAGAAAAAAAGAAACATTCTTTATATGGACTAGACGCGCCTTGCAATTTCACTCGCGTTAACTTTATAATTCAGAACAAATGACAAGAATGACAAGAACGTTATATTTCCCGTAATATAATATGCTTGGGTCACGCGTTGGTTCATGAACTACCCGTCAATTTGTAGATCCTTTGGTAGAAGAAAGCAGGAATCAAATGTATTATTTAAAAAGCATTACGATTTAGCATAGACGTTCTGTATGAGATAGCCCAGACAAACTTATTTTTCTTCTTAAGAAAATAATAATCTCATTATAGCTCTCCGTATTTGTACAACTCAGCTTGAATTAAAAAAAATACAGTATTGGTATGGAAAAGATAAGTATGAAATACAGTAGATTTATGACTCTCAATAAAAACAACTGACTTCTTACAAATAAAGAGATTGTTTTTATTTTCATTTTACGATAAATATCTTAATAGAGCATCGTAAATTTCGACGTAGGTACTTCGAACACACATGTCTCGAAAACTTCCCTCTGTTTATATCTACAGAATCCTATTAAACAAACAGAATTGAGGTTGATATAAAATCGTATTCACAAAGAGCGTTTTGTACCAAAAACTACACAGCCTGCAAAATAAATTTGCCGATAACCGAATAACTCATTCGACAAATATATTTTTTACTTGCCCCCTCCAGATTTCAGTTAGAAAGATTACATCTGCGATCTACTAAACTACTGATATAAAATCGTATTCACGAAGAGTTTTGTACCAAAAACTATACAGCCTGCGAAATAAATTTGCCGATAATCGGATAATTCGCTCGACAAATATATTTTTTACTTGCCTCCTCCAGATTTCAGTTAGAAAGATTACATCTGCGATCTACTAAACCACGCTCAGACAATTGGAGTTGAACTGCTGCAATTAGCCGATGCGAATCCACAAGTATGTGTAGATCGATGGGCGAATTAAGTGCAGGTGTGTGCGCCGGGCGGTAGTGTGTCCACGCAGCTGTACCGGGCCTCACTTGTTGCGCAGCCAGCCCGATCGATAGCCTCCCTCACGGCGGCACCCCACGACCAAGACACGGGCAGTAACTTCGCCGAGATTTCTCCGAATACTCTACTTAAGAACGATCTGGTAGAATTGAAATTCGACAGTCTCGGAATCGGGCTGAGATAATGCGAATCGCTTGTGTAGGAAGACGCGATCGGCGCGGGCTATTTGGTTGATTTCGTGCCGTTTGAAATATAATTAAAAGTTTAAATAAATAAGAGCAACTTAAAGTGATTGCTGTAATAAATTCAGGGTTTAAGTTTCTTGGGCTTAAAACTTAAGTTTAACTTAAAATGCCTAAACTGACAATGAATTATAAATTTTAAACAACTTGAGCCAATAGCATGCTCACCAACACTTCCTATTAAACAGAAACTAATCTTCAGAACATCATAAATATTTATGAATTCACAGGAAAATCTTTTAAATCTCCGACGATATTCGAATAATCGTTTTATTTCACTTGAGCTTATTATTATAAATTTCCCGTTTATAGACTATCAGAATCCGTGGTATTAAGATGCACGACAATAAAAACCAAATTAGCTTTAAGTGATGAACCGGACTGAATCTAATTAATCAGATACATTTATTTAATACTTTAAAAGGATCACAATTCTGAATATCTTTGAACACTGTATTTTAGTGTCTGCCTTTCGTTAAGACGATTTTTGTGATTATATTGTTTCTTCTATAAATAATCAACATGGAATTAGCTATTCTTTATTCTATGCAATGGTATTTGGTAATGGTATTAAAGATTTTTTTCATATTTTTCTCTGTCAAGTTTACAAGACATCCGCCATCATAGTGAACAATGAAATTATTTCGACGAAGATGATAATAGGTACTGCATACGTATCGAAAATTACGCTACCCTCACTAAATTACCTAC
The DNA here is from genome assembly GCF_030269925.1 of Bombyx mori. Classification (NCBI taxonomy): domain Eukaryota; kingdom Metazoa; phylum Arthropoda; class Insecta; order Lepidoptera; family Bombycidae; genus Bombyx; species Bombyx mori. The sequence continues at coordinate 5,768,250 of NC_085116.1, read as the reverse complement.
CTTTAGTACAGTGAACATAAATTGTTTTTGTTATTTGAGTTCAATGTAAGCTGCGAGTATTCCGCAAATCCTTTTTACTAATGAACTGGTATATATTACAATTACTATGATTTCGTTTAATGAAAAACTTATAAGCTACGTAATCACGTACCTAATGTCGGTTTCCTTAAAGAATTTAAATTAACACGTGTGAAAATCGTGAAAAGAATCGGTTAAATAGTAGTTACATACACTATGCAAGTGGCTGCACCTAAAAATTAAAATAATTCCAAATTGAATTAGTTTAAACTTTAGTTCATCATTTATTATTTCCATACTGTTGATGTATTATGTGTATTTAAGTATATTAGTATGTATTGTATGTAAGTATGTATATTGGTATATAATAATAAGTATATATTTCATATTATATGTAAACGGTATATATTTTGTTTATTGTATGTATATATTTTCTATAATGTATTATCTATAGTACACCGCAACATACCTGCTATATTTTTTTATATTTTCCAGAATTTCTATAAATTAAACGGTTGTCTGGAAGAGATCGCTTTTAGCGATAAGACCGCCTATTGTACAAATTTATCTGTTTTTTGATTGTTTTTTTTGAATGTAAATTGTGTTTTGGTGTGCAATAAAGTGTATTCTCTCTCTCTCTCTCTAAACCTACAAAGATTAATAGTAAGGCCGGAAAAGTACAATCAAATATAGTACAATCATTGGCTTCAAAAAGAAGCCGATCTGATTGTCGACAAGTCGTAGGCGTCGTTCCTCAAAACAAAAGATCGTTGTACTGAGGTAAATTGATTCAATCAAAACAAACGGATACCGAATAATAACATCTTGGATATCAAAGAAATAGATACGGGTAATTAATTATTCGTATCGACATTAGTTAACATTCAAAGGAAAAATACAGCCAAAACAAATAGAGTACAGATCACATTCGATATTCCTCGTAGGCCAATGATAGTTTACTAATTATTTGATTAGTATAGTAGCGCCGATGAATATCATATTGCAATGATGTTTTCTCACATGAAATGAGTATTTGGAACTATTTCTTTGTTTCGTTATTCAGGAAAATAGCGAAACATTTCCAAACTACAGTAAGGTCATGACATATGAATGAGGTAGGTAATAGGACCCAGTGACCTGATCTATAGATACCGCAGTTGTTACTATCTGTGTGATCTTAACTATTTTTCATTGAGAAGGCCGATCACACCCTTTATTTTCTTCTATTCCAATTACAGTGTGGAGCCTTAATTATGTGTGGATTGGAGAAGGACCTTACGAGAATCAACCTAGCGTACCTATTGGTCTGTAATATCATTACCAAACCTCTCTAAAAAATAAGTTGCTCATTGGGTTCGTGAAACATTCTCTTTGCCTGCATAATTGAAAATAAGTTTACTTCTGTTATCTGAATAAAAATAAATAAAACCTCAACTGGATTCAACTTTGTAGTCTTGAGTTAGCAGATGCATAAAATTTGTTGCGTATTTAAAGAGAACTTCCAGAGCTCTTTTAATGCAGTGAGGAAAATGTACTAGTTTTTCTTATTCTTATATACTTTACTTATAAAGTTTTAAGATTTTTTTTTTCTTTTTCGAATCAACCCTCGCGATTTAACATTTTGTGGACACTTCGTTACAGATTATGAACATCTGCATACGTATGTATCTGAAAATGATACGTCTAATATGAAGCGCTTTCATTAACTGGTGGTAGGACCTCTTGTTAGTACGCGCGATGGGTACCACCGCCCTGTCTATTTCTGCCGTGAAGCAGTAATGCGTTTCGGTTTGAAGGGCGGGGCAGCCGTTGTAACTATACTTGAGACCTTAGAGCTTATATCTCAAGATGGGTGGCGCATTTACGTTGTGGATGTCTATGGGCTCCAGTAACCACTGAACACCAGGTGGGCTGTGAGCTCGTCCACCCAATAAGCAATAAAAAAAACTAAAAAGAAGTTGATTAAAATTATTTAAACTATTCCTTTCTTTTTTTAATTGAGAAGGCGTAGCTTTGACATACTGACTAGGTATGGGGACTAAATAGACATCAAGTTTAGCATTGGCCTCTTGATGAAATATTGTACACTAATTGAAAAATTTAAATAACGTTTATTATGAATTCTTTAAGGAAGAGCAATAACAAATCTGCAATTATAATTACGTGTAAAGTGTTTTGAGACGAATAAAAAACAAGTACAAAAGCTGTTCTACAATTCTGATCGTTTGTTAATACGTCTTTGAGTTACGGACAAAACATACAATTTTCCTGAGTGCTATGCAAAAACGGCTGGACGAAGTTGAACGAATAAATTTTGTACAGAATCTCAGTAAAATACTTTGAAATTTATAACTATTACGAAAACACAAGCAAACATATCTACTATATTATACTAATATATAAATCTACAGCGGTTTTTACGGATGTTCTATTATAACTACTGAACCATGCATTCGATTGACTTGAAACTTGGTATCCATGTAGAAAATACATGTACTTAATGGATAGGCTAATATTTATATGTGTGTTGGAATCCCTACACCAGTTGCGGAGGCGTTAATGATGAGAATCTTTGTGGGGGTGAGAAATACTAGTGTTCATTTTATATACCCAGCGAAGCAGACAGGTACAGCTAGATGTTCTTGTCAAAGTACAATTTATGTATATTATTATTATCTGTTACGTAAAAAGGATTGTCCGTTTGATCGTGAATCTTATTTTTACGATCGTGAATTAATTTATCCATCTATTTACCCGGAAACTTTTTTAGCTTAACCGGAAAGCGTGGGTAAGAGTCCAGCCCTAATAACTGCCCAAATGCCTCCGAACCTAACAGATCAAGGGCGCCTACCAATAAACCAGTTCAAACCGGAAAACATGACTGTTTCGCTACAAAAATAAGTGCGAGTAAAATGGCGAGTCCTACGAGTGCAGATGCATAGTAAGTTCGGTTTTCGCAGGACGAAAACATAATAAAAACTACTCCCCTCCACGGTGTTTCCCGAGCGCTATGACATGTCCTTCTTCAAACGAGGCTTGTGGAGAGTATTAAGCGGTAGGCAACGGCTTGGCTCTGCCCCTGGCATTGCTGAGGTCCATGGGCGACGGTAATCACTCACTCAAGTGGGCCGTATACTTATCTGTCTACAAGGGCAATAAATTTTTATTTATTACAATCGGTTTTTGTCCGTGATCACAAAAACTATTAAATATTCGAAACGCCGTGAACCATAAAATTAAAAATAATAAACTTAAAATTACCAAACCGAACATTAAAATTCGTTGTGATCATATGTCGTCATTCAAGTTTAAATATTGAAATACAGATATCGAACGAAATAAAATAAATAAGTTGAAAACAAAGAGAGACATTATGTTTGATTATTTTATATGAATTTAATTGAAAAAGTTCATAGGTACAATGAAAGGTTCTTGTTTGTTGTGCACTCTAAACAGGCGGTGCTCAAAGTAAACAATCAATAAGTGAATCTTAGCTTTTAAGATAGATGTTTCGTGTATATCTTTATATTCTTAGTTTAATATAATTTTGAAATAATAAAACTAAGTGATGATTTTGATCAACGAATACTGTTTTTTTTCTAAAATGGTAAAGGCATGTGCGTGCCTTTGTGCAAAACTGTTACAATCAGATAAGAACCAATGCAATCGCACAGAGTAAAATTAAATTCCATTTTTAGATTTGCCTTGCATACGTTGTTATTATATGTATAAAAAATCATCACGAGACAGTCGCCTGCTTTTCAACGAAATTACTTAAATTTCAGTAACGTATATCGCTAAGCGTATTCGGACGCTTAAGCCACACCATTTACAATTTTCAAGAAATCGCGCCAAACGGGAAATATTTTTCATAGCAGTAACTTAATCAGCCGAATTTAAATATTAATTTATTCGTTGAAATCATCTAAAATTCATTTTAACAATGAAATCAAGAGCATCTATTCTGATATGCGACTTCAAATGAATTTTTTTCTTCTCGAGTATGTATAGGTATAGTCGAGTGAGCGAAGACGCGACCTGATGTTAAATAGTTACCAATACATTGGCTGTCTCAACGCTAAAAATAAACGTTTCCTGGAAGAAAAAGACATTATTTCTTACGCTTATATAAAAACAAACCTTTACTAGTAAAATCACAATTAAGAAAGAGAATAAAATTGTTATCTGACTTTGGTCATAATGCAATCCGTGTTCGCGGTAGTGATTTTACATCGCTTAAACCGACCAATTTCTAAAACATCGTATTTGTGTATAGTCATATAAAAGGTATCTATATATATACACTGTATTTTGAATTTTTTACAACCTGAAATAATTTCGCATTTATTGAAAATGTGATTAATTAAACCTTAAATGTAATTTAAATTAGATATTGATTGATTCTTGGGTCTTGTTTTATGAAAATATCTTTCCATTTCCTAGAGTACATTTACATAACACTATTACATAATTCCAGCCATAAATATCTATCTACTAGGGAGCTCCTATAAAAAAAATGTATATTCGAAGTTTAGCTTATATTCCTACAATTTTACTCTTTTAGGAAACATTATTTCTGAAAGCGATTCTAAGAGGTTTGCCCATTTAAATTTTGTTGACATTTGCGTCGTAAGACGAAAAGCGTTTTTCGTTTTATTCAAACGGTCCCGACAAAGGAAACCGTTGAATTAAATTTGTGAACAAAAACGTACTAGTTTAAAAGAGGCCATTTTAGTCACCCGGATTTTAACGTTAACAAAATGTGTCATTGAATTGACAGTTCACAATCTTTTCTTTAGAATTTTTTTTTTATTGCTTAGATGGGTGGACGAGCTCACAGCCCACCTGGTGTTAAGTGGTTACTGGAGCCCATAGACATCTACAACTTAAATGCGCCACCCACCTTAAGATATAAGTTCTAAAATCTCAGTATAGTTACAACGGCTGCCCAACCCTTCAAACCGAAACGCATTACTGCTTCACGGCAGAAATAGCAGGGTGGTGGTGCCTACCCGCGTGGACTCACAAGAGGTCCTACCACCAGTACTCACAAGAGGTCCTACCACCATAATAAAAAAAGAGTGCCGTTTCCTTGTTTTGTTTAAAATTCTTTTTTTATTGTATTCGATGAGCAGATGAGATCAAAGTCATAGATAGAATAGAAATATAACTTAGACCACAAAGATCAGGCTCGTTAGAACTAAGATACTCTCTATATTTTTATACGCTGCTGAAACTGTGCGAGCAGTGAAAAGGAAGCAAATAGATGCTCTGGAGATGTGGTGCTGTAGAAGAATGCTAGGAATTTCGTGGACCGAGTTTCATACGCACATTGATACTTCGAGAACTCGCCATCAAGTACAATGTCAGATGGTGGATTTTTGGACACGTTTTACGACAAAATGACCGGTCTATGAAACGCCTAGTCGTATAGGGAAGGGTGGACGGTAAAAGACCGCGCGGAAAGTCGACAATGCGGTGGACCGGCCAAATTAATACTAATAGGAGGTTCCCATAATGAGTGCAGTAGAATTGACTCGGGCAGGGAGAGATGGCCGGACATCGTGAGACGCGTCAAGTCTACTCCCTCCAACATGACGATCACGACCACTCTATCAAGATGACACAATTGAGAGAAGAAGAATACCAATTTTAACGAAAAGATTTAAATGCACAAGTTCGCGCTGAATCACTACATATCACTCGCATTTGAGATAGAAATTAAGGAGGATAATTACTATATTATGATAACGGGAAGTTGTATAAAGAGCGGCTGCATAATGCCGACATCAGAAACCCATATCTAGTCTAAATAGCTTTCCACATTTTAAAGCAATTAAATCCAAAACCTCTCATAGCGACAGCGAATAGATAATGAAAACGCACACAGAAATATATACTCGTATATATTTGAATATCAAAGTGATTTACCTTATTACTTTTCCTTCTTAGTTCTTAAAAGAGAAAATAATTATGAAACGTTTGAGAAGACGAATAAGTATCGTTTCGGCGCACGTTAAAATGAATAGATTTAAAATGTAAAATAATTGCGGTGCTCAAAGCGATTCGAGGTCCTCAAATAACGGACCGCCGGTAAAAACCTTTCCTAATCCGTTCCTTTGGAGGATTCAAAGTCGTAATTCGATTTATTTGGGGTTCAAATTTGCACGCCCCAGTATTTATTGTAAGATAAAATCAGCACGAATCATAATCTACATTACGATACGAATTATTGTGTGTTTTTTTTCTAAATGTAGCTACGGGTTTTAAATTTTTCATGGGTCCGTAATTTAAGGAATGTTTCTACAAGTTTTTGTTTAACTTGCAATATTCGTATGTCGGGTTAGGTCAAGTCTCGCAAAGCTAAATTGCGAATACCTCTACCTCTTTTCCTACGGAGTTGAATGCTTACTTCAGAAAATTGCTTCAGTTTCGATGGCAATGCACTTTATTGTGTAAGCATGACCTGAATCGGCGGATCAGCACAGATACGAAATCTCATTTACGCATTAATGATAGTCGGATTTAAGTTTTACTATGGCACGGATGCTGCACTCAGAGTTGCGGCTAAGATACTCCACAATGATGAAAGGCAATACACATTCAATTATTGAAGTCGTCGTGGCCTACAGGATAAGACGTCTGGTGCATTCGTGTTGAAGCGATGCACTGGTGTTCGAATCTCAGGCGGGTACCAATTTTTCGAATACAATACGTACTCAACAAATTTTACGATTGACTTCCACAGTGTAGGAGTAACATCGTGTAATAAAAATCAAACCCGCAAAATTATAATTTGCGTAATTACTGGTGTTAGGACCTCTTGTGAGTCCGCACGGGTAGGTACCACCACCCTGCCTATTTCTGCCGTGAAGCAGTAATGCGTTTCGATTTGAAGGGTGGGGCAGCCGTTGTAACTATACTTGAGACCTTAGAACCTATATCTCAAGGTGGGTGGTGCATTTACGTTGTAGATGTCTATGGGCTCCAGTAACCACTTAACACCAGGTGGGCTGTGAGCTCACCCACTCACCTGAGCAATAAAAATAAAAAAAAATATATAACAACATTTTCAACATTTTACCGCCAAAAATTAATTAAAAAAAATGTTTAGTTAAGAATTTTTCGAATCGATATGGAACGACACCAAAAATTTTAAAATGCCACGTGGCTACAATATGGTTATCTAATAGCAATGAAGTTCTAGATTCAATAAAACGAGACTAACAATTATTACTTTAGTGAACCTATACATAACACCGGGTTGGGATATTTTCGTCTAAGAACACTAAACAACATATGCTACATAAAACTCTTTACTCCACTCGTTTATCGGAACCAATAACATTGTCAATACTTTTTTTTTATAGCAAGCCATGCCTTCCTTAGGTCACTTTTCGTAATTTTATTTTTCCGTGCATATGTGAAGAATGAACATATATAACTAAAATAACATTTTAAAAACATATGTGCTTCAAATATTACATTCTGGACAATACATACAAGTTTTATTTCAGTACTTATTATTATACTTATTTATATAGTAGTATATGTACTTATTAATTACAATTATACCAAAAGATGGATAATAATGTGTTTATTTTAGTTTTTTTTTTTTTTTTTTTTTGGCATGATAATGAGATCTTTAAGCCAACGTTTTGAAGCCATCTACTGCCTTTGTTTCAAAACAATTCATATTAAAGAAACTTTAACATTGCGAAAAGGAACTTAAACATTGCGAAAAAGCTTGTGTTTTAATGATTTTTTTTTTCTTTTCTTTTCCTTTGGCTCAGTAAAACTCCAGTGTTGGGTAGTGAAGATGCCAAGGAACAGGCATTAAAACATTTCCTATGCATCTGCATTAAATACTTGAACTACTTTTTTATTGCTCAGATGGGTGGACGAGCCCACGGCCTGCCTGGTGTTAAGTGATTACCGAGTCCCGTAGACGTCAATCAGTTAATGACACCAACTTGAAACATGAGTTTTAAGTTTCAGCTTTTTACAGTACAGCGGTTGTCCCACCCTCGAAACGCATTACTCCTTCACGGCAAAAAAAACAGGGTGTTAGTACCCAACCTTGCGGGCTTACAAGAGGCTCTACCAACAGTAATTACGCAAATTATATTTTTTGCGGATTTGGTTTTTATTGCACACTGTTCAGCGTGGAAGGTATCCGTGAATATTTGATCTATGATTCTACCTGAAATATATTTACTATTTTTTTAATACTCGTAGTTTCCCGACTTATTCTCCGCGGTATCAGAATCAAGCTTCCGAAGACTCAATTGGGAACATCTCGGAATTAATATAGATGGGCAACTGCTGTCGCACTTAAGATTTGCTGATGACATAGTGTTGTTGGCAAAAACAGCAGAAAAGTTAGCCAGAATGATAAAAGAACTTGCGAAAGAAAGTGAGAGAGTAGGGCTGGCAATGAATCCGGAAAAAACTAGGGTGATGACAAACGGGTACAAGCATACTATAGATCTAGGAAACACCGAAATCAACTATACAAACGAGTACATATATCTAGGGCAGCTCATAACTCAAAAAGATCCTATGCAGAAGGAAATGGACAGAAGAATTACAAATGGCTGGAAGACATACTGAAGTCTATGAGACTCTAAGAGAGGCTATGAAAGATAAAAAGCTCTATATAAACCTAAAAAGCAAACTTTTTAACACCTGTGTACTGCCTGTCCTTACGTATGGGTATCAGTCATGGTCCTTAAATCAGGTCACCTCAAACAAACTAGCAACTTGCCAGTATGCAATGGAAAGGAGTATGCTAAGCATTAAAAATTCCGACAGAGTAAAAAAAATCGTCATTAGAATCAAAACAAAAACTATCGATATAATAAGCAAAATCAAAAGACTCAAATGGCGATGGGCTGGTCACTTGGTAAGAGGACACGATAAATGGAGCAAAAGGGTGACATGGTGGTACCCAAGGGAAGGCAAAAGAAAAAGAGGCCGACCACAGAAAAGGTGGGACGATGACGTTAGACAAGTGGCAGGAGTCACATGGAACAGAGTGGCTCAAGAAAGAAAGGAATGGAAAAGGTTGGAGGAGGCCTTTGCCGACTGGCAAACAGATCTAGGAAAGATAACCAAGCAACAAATATTAGTTTAAATTTATAAATATCTATTAAATTTAAGATTTTAATGCTATTCTTTTACATAAGTTTAAAAAATCATTGTACTAAGAAATCTATATTATTATTATTTTATTATTATTAGTTTCCCGACTACTATTTCAAACATTGAGTCAGTGTATCAGACAAACTTCGTCGTAGTCAAACTGTGTTTTGGAAATTACATTAATTTTGAAACGAACTCTTCAGCAAGCCGAAATACTGGTAGGGTATCTTTTGAGGCAGCCGATGTATTAGACTCTGAAACATACCACTCATGTTTTTTATTTTTTTTTATTGTTTTGATTTCCTATGCATCTGCATTAAATACTTGAACTACTTTTTTATTGCTCAGATGGGTGGACGAGCTCACAGCCCACCTGGTGTTAAGTGGTTACTAGAGCCTATAGACATCCACAACGTAAATGCGCCACCCACCTCGAGATATAAGTTCTAAGGTCTCAGTATAGTTACAACGGCTGCCCCGCCCTTCAAACCGAAACGCATTACTGCTTCACGGCAGAAATAGGTGGTGGTACCTACCCGTGTGGACTCACAAGAGGTCCTACCACCAGTAATGCTATGTCTCATGATGGGTGGCAGCATTTACGTTATTGATGTCTATGGACTCCGGCAATCACGTAATACGAGTTCGCCCGTCTAAGCGAAAACAATTTTTTTTTAATTCGTAAGCTATTTAAATAACAGTAGAAAATAAATTATTGATCTCATTTAATGTGTAGAATTATTCTACAAATACATTTGACCAAGTTCACAGCTCGCCTTACGATCCCACAGACACTACTGTGAATGGAGCCACTCACATGTTTCATTGGAATAACAGTCACTTGTGTGACTTTATAATATCGCCTCACTCCTCCTACATTAAAGCTATAATCCATTTCAACACTGTTATTTGAGTTTCATCATATTGTGTTAAAAAATTAACACTTTTTGAGAACGATGACATCAGAATATCATGAGCAAAGAGTTCATAATTTCTGTAGAAAAGAGGACAGATGATAGCCTTGTCTCTTTCTCTACTGGACCACAAGTGCAATGAGTAGCTGTTGTTTTTATTTCGCTTTCAGAATATTCGTGAAAAGCTAAACATATTTTCGCTTTCGTTCACTAGGTTTTTCAGTCACTATTTTACGTTCGCAAAATATCACTCACCTGTCCACTTTTTACACTTATATTTTTGATTACATTCGGATTTGTAGAACTTTTAAAAATATTTACCTTTTTTTATTTACCTAGCTTATTGACGAAGCCTAGAGATTCATATTGGAATGTTTGATGAAAATTTTAATTTTGCAATAATGCCTTTTTCATCTAATCATTAATAATCGTTTAGTAAAGAAATTAAATTTCACTTCACACACTTCAGCCTAAAGCTTAAAGGAAATTTATTCAATTACCTTACTTAATCAATTTAAATCTATGTAATCACAATGCCTTAGTTTTGCAACAAAGCGACAAATCCGGTAAATTATAATTAATTTAAAAGTTCGGCTTCGTTATAAAGTTGGACATCGTTCAGCCGGACAAGAGCAGTTTTACCCGCTCCCTTCATTAGCTGAATTAACATACTCGTTTAAACCGTACCCTTGCTTCGAATTTCCGCGCACTAGCCGTGTGTGAGCTTGAAAAACAATGTCAGGAAACATTCACAGCAACAGACTTCTACCAGAATTCGGTGCATACTTCTTTAGGTAGCTGAGCTCAACCGCCACCAGTTACCAAACCACGGCCGGCATTATGTAACCAAGACATTTGTTACCAGCTGAGGTTTTAATTTGAAACCAACGGGCTGCGACGAAACTTTACGCACTGCTTTATTTTAGCATTTGTTTATAACCAAATAAACTAAATTTGATAGGGGAAATAAGTGAGGCAAGCCGTGTTATTAAAAACATTTAGAGTGTCGAATCTATAAACACCGTCAAAATGTTAAATTACGACAGTAAAGTGACAGAATTAATTTTCTTTTTTTCCACGGCCCATTTGCTAGTAGCCTAAGGGGCTATTCTAGATTGTCGCAGATCGGTGGGTTAGCTCACTGGCTTAACCTGAGAGAATTTGCTAGCCTTAGCAAGAGTAGTAAAAATCAAACCCGCAAAATTATAACTTGCATATTTTTTATTTTTTTTATTGCCTTTGTAGGCAGACGGGCATACGGCCCACCTGATGGTGAGTGGTTACCGTCGCCCATGGACCTCAGCAATGCCAGGGGCAGAGCCAAGCCGCTGCCTACATTACTGGTGATATAGGACCTCTTATGAGTCCGCGCGGGTAGGTACCAGCACCCTGCCTATTTCTGCCGTGAAGCAATAATGCGTTTCGGTTTGAAGGGTGGGGCAGCCGTTGTAACTATACTTGAGACCTTAGAAATTATATCTCAATGTGGGTAGCACATTTACGTGGTAGATGTCTATGGGCTCCGGTAATCACTTAACACCGGGTGGGCTGTGAGCTCGTCCATCCATCTAAGCAATAAAAAAATCTACCACCGGATCGGAATCACGACCCACTGAGAAGATCCGGCGTGAGATTCAGTGGTTTGTGTCTATGGCTTGGTTCACTCGTCGAACTTTTAACAATGGCAGGTGCTTGAAGAGCCTAAAAGTGATTTCCTTACCGTGGCCTCCGCGAACAATACTGTCGATAGGTCGTATGCAGCAACCAATAACCCACTACTCTCTGTGTATTTAACTTGTATTAGCTAGTTCGTCGTGATACTGACAAGAGCAAGTCCCACTTCAGATCTAGCTGTAGTAACTAGTATTACGAATCAGATAGCATTCAGCAATTGTTAGTTTCCCCCCACGCAATCCCTCCAACCGCAAAACGCTATAAAACAGTGACCCGAGAATATCACACACTAAAACTCTGACCAATCTGCATCGAAGATACGAGCATGCCTGATGGTGAATTTGTTCGAGAACATCAGAAACTCCAGAGTCACCTCCAAGCTGCTACTTAACGCTGAAGACAATACGAATTTTGTTTCCAAAGAGAGAAGAGAGAAAAACATTTGAGAAAGTTCTCCTGCTTAATATTAATATCCGTAAATATTTACAGTACGTAACTTTTCAATTTCAAAATCTTCCCAATTTGTATCTTGAGTACAATGTGGAGGCGTTTTATATTGAAACAAATTGGCCCTACCGTCTCATCTATTTCTATAGCCAACAAACCTATTGTATCAAGGGGGCATTCACGATGACTTCAAAGCAATTCTTTGAAATATCAAACGCAATCCAGTCAAAGAAACTCAAACAATTCAACTATTATATTCATTTTCCGTTTAAATATCAAATATAAAGTCGTTCCAGTTTTGAATTATCATTGTTATGAAATTTAATCGGGCGTGGCAAATTGGAAAGCCGAAGTCGTTAGGGCTCCCTCTGTCAACTAGCCGGTGGATAGTCACGTCTGCCGCGCCATTACTAAGCGCCGTCGGAATGAGGTCACCGGGATTCGGTTGCACCCTCATAATAAACAGCATCACTGCAAATTACACACAATTTATATGAAATTAAATAATTTATTAAAGCGATCTACTTGTTAACTGTATTAATTTCAGCATTGCATTACATAATTTGAAGCTTTCAATAAATGTCCGCGATATTATATGCAAGAGCTACTTTACTGAAATGACAGGTACTGGCTTCGGCAGTACATATACATATATACAGATAACCCTGCTATTATATGGTAGATAGGTTCCTTTTTATGTTTGAGAGATTACTGGTAGCCCGAAGGCCTATCCAGTTTTACCAGGATAGGTGGGCGAGCAAGAGCTCAGCCAGGAGGGGTGGGATTTGCTAACAGCTACCTGAGCGCCTCCAAAGGAGACCTAACAACTCAAGAGTAGCTGCTTTGCGAATGAATCTACAACCGGATCGGAATCGCGACCCGCTGAGAAGATCCGCCGAGAAACTCAGCGGGCTGATGTTTAGGTTAGGTAGGACATCGAACTCTTTGCCGAGTTCGACGAGTACAGTTACCGATGCCCTACTCCTAGTGTTACAACTAAAGGTGTCCAATGCAAGGGTTATTGGATCTGATGAACGATACGTTCCTACGAAGTCACGTGTGTGCGAAACCGTTTTATATGAGAGTAGAAGCCAGTACAAAACGGATAATGATTTTCCGAATGAAATATCTCAGCTATGCCTGTATGTATTTTTTTACCTGTTATACATAAAAAAACAAGCAGTAAAATTTCGGTTATTCCCATATATTGTGTGTTCATAGTGCATAATGAAATTTTCGAAATAATTTTAATAAAAAATCTCATTATCGTGTTGCAGAAGTACCGGGTTATAAGAGGAGTTTGGGAATTTTTTTCTTTTCGGGTTAGAATGGAACCGTGTTGTAAAATATCGTGTTATAGAAAGGTTACCTGTACTAAAATTGCTACTAGAAGGTTAGCATGGTCCCTGCGCAAAGATGAACCCAAAATAGTGAAGCGTTTCACATTTTTCGTCATTCACGTATAAATAGATAGCACATAATGTGGCAGGGGTCATGAATTGCTCATGACCCCTGCCACATTGTGTAGGGAGCTTATGCCAGGGCAGAGGCGTTCGATCCAGCGCCTGTCACATGGTCCTGTAAGGATGCAGGATCAGACTGAAATGATCAAGAGATGACTTGTCAAACTGAAATCATCAAGAAATACATATGACGAAAAGTTTCATTAGATCTGGTCGGTTTTACAGCAGCCCACAGACATCATATCCTAAAGGAGGTCGCTATCGTCTCAGTTTTTTAACAGTCCTATCTCTCAAGAACATATGAATATGCAAGATAATTGTACCTAACTACGCTTGAATGAAAAAGAATGCTTAATGTTATGAGCTCACACTGGTGAACACAATTTTAAGCAAGAAAACTCTTAAGAAATTCTAAATATATCATAAAACGATTATAATTATAATAACGATTATAATAATAACACATCCAACAAACAAATTAAGCATATTTAACATATTACATTATTCCGCGTTCGTTAGGAAGAGCACTTAATATTTCCCAGTTAATTCTGTGAAGCCTACTCTCTAAATCGAGTAGTCGAAGGTGTTTATTAAGACCTCGAGAGGCTGCGAGCCTTTTTGTTAGATCGTAATTTAATTTAAATCCGTAAGTTTTACTTTACGTTTCTTTTTAAATTCCTTCTAGTTCATTAAACTTTCTGTTATTAAGAATAAATAACAAATGTAGTACCTATACAAATTTTACGAGTCGTACAATTAAATTAAAATTAAATAATACATTTCAAATACTAAGACCGCAATTAAGCGTAATAATAGTTTTAAATAAATCTATACGTAATTTTAACCTATTTTGTATTTTGTCTCTTTCTATCGGGCCTAAAAACTGACTATTTAAAGAAGAAAAACTTAAATTAAACGACTAACAAAATTAGACAACGTTAATTTATAAGAGCAAATAGAATTAGAAGCCATTCTTAATGCAAAAAATGAAAGAAAAAAAATGATTTTGGACGATTTCTTCAGATCTTAAATGTTGCTATGATATATTTTGAGTCAGCATGGATCGGTAGGTCTTAACCGTACATTTGTTGTAAAGTGGCTATAAGGTTATTTGAAGGATAAGCTTCTTAATCGAATGCAAACGATTCTCGAAGATTTGCGGACGTCACTCTGTAATATCCACTCGCAGAAGCTATAATAGTTTGCCCATGTCCGCTAGTTCAATACAAATCACAAGTATCTGTATAAAATGTCCTTAAACTCATTAATCAAAAGTCAAGTGATCTTAATACCTTAATAAAAAATACTTTTACGAAATCATAATCCCGAAAACTTTAAAGTATTCGAATCAACGGAAATAATGTAATGACAATAAAAAAAACGCGAAATTAAACCGCAACACTAGTTTTAGTTCGACTCGAGAAAACTGAAGGATATCTTGGTATCAATTTCGTGGAGTATGAATCAATACAATCGATACGTTTTGCTTGACAGAACGTTATTGCGGTCGTCGATATTCGAACAGGTATTTGATGCGGTTACCCTTGATGTATTAGTGACTAGTTAAAGCTACGAACTCACACGCCCAAAGATCCATAATATGTTAAAATTGTACACATTTTTTCTTAGAACCGTTTTTAATCAAACATTTACTGACTGTTGCGCACTATTCTATTCCCACATCGGGCAAACATTATGTGATGAACCCTGGAAAATGACATACGCCACCTTTATTACCACTTCTTAATGCAGATCACGGCCAACGTGATTTTTCGCGAACGCCAGATAGTTGTGTAATAAGAATAAAAACCGCCAAAATTATAAATTTGCAAATTTACTAATAGTAAGAGAACCAATAGATGGCTGGCTACACTTTGCTATGAAGCGTGCCGAATTTTTATGACCTATTGCGAGTGAGGTTCTATCTATACTATCATCTAGGCTACCACAGTGTAATAGAGTGATGTCTTAATACCCTACGTGTGGTATCTAACCCTAACACACTATCGGCTGTTTATTCTCCACCCACTCCTACCACTGTAACTTCTAATAACAAGAATCCACAGTGGCGACAACATGAAGAGACTGTATAATGAGATACAATTTCGAGGGTAAGCGAATTTATCTTAAATCTTGAAACTTATCTCAGAAAACACATAGAAATTAAAAACACCGTCTCTTACCCGCTAAATCATGTCATACCATGTTAACACGTCTGTCTAAAAAGGTCTGCACATAAATTATCCCTCACCGCTAATTCCTTTGCAAATTTACCTATAATGAAAAACTTCAGAAACATAAATACTCACTTAAAATAATGTTTTTCAAAGTCTGTTTATCATAACGGCCTACTAAATATTTCACCTTTATTATTATTTTTGTTTGGAACATACATATTTTTAAAAAGCATCCGGCGTACAAAATGTTTCAAATGTCCTAAGGGCCCTGACTCCTGACTGACGTAGCTTAATGACTTTATTTGTTTAAAGACACAACGAGGGTAGATTTAAGCATTACGAATTTGATTCAGCATTTAGTTCAAATTGTGATATTTTACCTTTTTATAAATTCTAAATTTTATTCAGTAATGTCATTAACCAAATAATAAGTTGCCAGCGCGGAATGGAGTCGGCTGAACATAAGAAAAATTCATAAAATCAGATACACAAAAATTAGAGAAAAAAACAAAATCTATAGATGCTCTTGAGTATGAAACTTGAAGTGGAAATGGGCTGGTCGTGTAGCAAGACTTAGAACCAAAGATGGACTGCGAGAATAATTGCATAGGAAGGGCCACAAGGGTAAAGAAAAAATGGTCGCCCGATATCAAAATGGGCGGACGATATAAAAGATATTGCTGGCCCTCGATGGATACAGGTAGCCCAAAATAGAACCAAATAGGACTTGGAGAAGGCCTTCACCATGTTTAATGGGTTCCTGCCAAACATTAGTGAAGAAAAATAAACATTAAATACCTATTTACTTTGATTTCAGCAGGAAATAAAAGACTTTTTATTTATTATAATGTCATTAATGCCGGTATCGTTTCAGACATCAGCTGGGTCATTCCGATAGAGGCACCCGTCACGTGCGGACGTGCTCATCGTCCACTCGATCGCCCGGTCTTTGTTCGCCCGGCTTTTGTTCGCGCGGCCTGTGTTTGTGGTGCATCTGCCGACTAAGTGCTCTTTCTGGAAGTTTTTATTTGTTTTGTTTCCTTTTGTTGTTTCTGTGTTCGTGGTACATCTGCCGACAAAGTGGTTTCCTGCAAGTATTTATTTGTTTTGTTTCTTTTCGTAATTTCTGTTTTGTTGTGCTTTTTCTTTGTCCTGTAGTAATCGCGCCGCATTGCCACCTGTGTTCAATAGAACCGCTCAGGTCCGAGAAGTTGGGGCCTCGCCGCAAGGCGAGTGTTTTCAAGACCCGGGGCCGCCCCACCTGGGTACTCAGCGATCATGGACGCTGTATTCGCGGAATTCCTCCGACTTCGCCACCCACAGCTCGCCTCGGAGTTTTTGGCCTTCAAGGCCAATCACACTGCGAGCCCTCTCGAGGACTCCGCCGCGCTCGCTGCTCCTGCGTCGCCTGTACCTGCGTGCAGAGCTTCTGCATTGAGCACCGCAGCCTCTGTCGTGCCTGCCGCTCCCGTGTCGCCTATACTGGCGAGAAAAGCTGCTGCGTCGTCCGCCGTGACCATCGTTTCAGCTGAGCGATCATCCGCGGCCTCCGTCGCGCCCTCTAAAACACCTACACTTGCTCGTAGGTCGCCTGCACCCGCCTCCTCGTGCTCCGACTCTGACTCGGACATGGAGGTCGACCTCGCCCCCGCCTCATCGACGGATGGATTCACCCTGGTACAGAAGGGTAAGAAGCGTGCCGCGGAGTCTCGAGCTCCCGCGGCCGCTAAAATTAGCAAAGCCGTGAACGCGTCGCGCCCCCGCCCTCAGACTCCCGTTGCGCCCCCAGCCCGTGCCACTCCGTCGCCGCGTCCGGTGGCACAAAATAAAACCCAGACCCCTCCCCCGGTTATCCTTCAGGAGAAGGCAGCTTGGGATCGAGTTTGCCTGGCCCTTAAGGCCAAAAATATAAATTTCACGAATGCCCGTAACCTCGCGAACGGCATTCAAATTAAGGTTCAAACACCCGACGACCATAGGGCCCTCTCTTCTTACCTCCGTAAGGAGCGTATAAGTTTCCATACGTATACGCTCCAGGAGGAGCGCGAACTCCGCGTTGTAATACGCGGAATCCCTAAAGAGTTAGATGTAGAGCTCGTAAAAGCCGACCTGTTAGAACAAGGCCTACCAGTGAATTCTGTGCACCGTATGCACACCGGTCGCGGTAGGGAGCCATATAATATGGTTCTAGTCGCTCTCCAGCCTACCCCCGAGGGTAAGAAAATCTTTAACACACAGACCGTCTGTAGGCTCTCTGGTATCGCTGTCGAAGCCCCCCATAAAAAAGGCACTCCTAGCCAGTGCCATAACTGTCAATTGTACGGGCACTCTTCCCGTAACTGTCACGCGCGCCCCCGATGTGTTAAGTGTTTGGGCGATCACGCCACGGCCCTCTGCGCTCGCGACCAAAAAACCGCGACGGAACCGCCTAGCTGCGTCCTGTGTCGAACACAGGGTCACCCCGCGAATTACCGTGGTTGCCCCCGAGCCCCTAAAATAAATCGCCGCGTCGCCCGCCAAAACCGCCTCCGAGCTTCCGGCCCAGACATCAAAGCCTCGGCACCCTCTGCGTCGCAGGCTAAGCCAGCGTTCGTTCCGGCGGCGGTGCCCAGTGTCTCGGCCTGGGCAAAACCGCTGCCGTACACGAACACGGCTACAACTCCCTCCTCCGCGATTCGTCCCGCCCCCGCGACTCGTCCCTCTCCCGCGACTTGCCCTCCGACCGCGTCCGACAATCTCGCTTTAGCGATCGACTTCTTTCAGTCGATCAACTTTGAGCGCGTTAACGCTTTGGGCGACGCCATTCGCGCTGCCTCCACTGCACAACACTTTATCGCCGTTGTGCAGGAATACGCCGACGTATACGCGTCATTAAATACGTACGTCCTCCCCTCACTCCGCCGGTAATCAATGGCGTATATAAGTAGAATAAAGCCCCTATCCGTAACGATAGGATTTTTTAACGCTTACGGTCTCGCAAATCAACGTGATCAGGTTTCTGACTTTTTGCGTGACCACCAAATTGATATCTTTTTAGTGCAGGAGACCCTACTTAAGCCCGCGCGCCGTGACCCTAAAATCGCGAACTAACATGGTCAGGAACGACAGGCTCTCTGCCCGTGGTGGTGGTACCGTCATTTACTATAGAAGAGCCCTGCATTGCGTCCCGCTCGATCCTCCCGCGCTCGCTAATATCGAAGCATCAGTGTGCCGAATCTCACTGACGGGACACGCGCCGATCGTTATCGCGTCCGTTTATCTTCCACCGGATAAGATCGTTCTAAGCAGTGATATCGAGGCGCTGCTCGGTATGGGGAGCTCTGTCATTCTGGCGGGCGACCTAAATTGTAAACACATCAGGTGGAACTCACACACCACAACCCCGAATGGCAGGCGGCTTGACGCGTTAGTCGATGATCTCGCCTTCGATATCGTCGCTCCGCTAACCCCGACTCACTACCCGCTAAATATCGCGCATCGCCCGGATATACTCGACATAGCGTTATTAAAAAACGTAACTCTGCGCTTACACTCGATCGAAGTAGTCTCAGAGTTAGATTCAGACCACCGTCCCGTCGTTATGAAGCTCGGTCGCGCTCCCGATTCCGTTCCCGTCACGAGGACTGTGGTGGATTGGCACACGCTGGGCATCAGCCTGGCTGAATCTGATCCACCATCGCTCCCGTTTAACCCGGACTCTATCCCGTCTCCTCAGGATACCGCTGAAGCCATAGACATCTTAACGTCACACATCACCTCGACATTAGATAGGTCATCGAAACAAGTTGTAGCGGAGGACTTCCTTCACCGCTTCAAATTGTCCGACGATATTAGGGAACTCCTTAGAGCTAAGAACGCCTCGATACGCGCCTACGACAGGTATCCTACCGCGGAAAATCGTATTCGAATGCGTGCCCTACAACGCGACGTAAAGTCTCGCATCGCCGAAGTCCGAGATGCCAGATGGTCTGATTTCTTAGAAGGACTCGCGCCCTCCCAAAGGTCTTACTACCGCTTAGCTCGTACTCTCAAATCGGATACGGTAGTAACTATGCCCCCCCCTCGTAGGCCCCTCAGGCCGACTCGCGGCGTTCGATGATGACGAAAAAGCAGAGCTGCTGGCCGATACATTGCAAACCCAGTGCACGCCCAGCACTCAATCCGTGGACCCTGTTCATGTAGAATTAGTAGACAGTGAGGTAGAACGCAGAGCCTCCTTGCCACCCTCTGATGCGTTACCACCCGTCACCCCGATGGAAGTTAAAGACTTGATCAAAGACCTACGTCCTCGCAAGGCTCCCGGTTCCGACGGTATATCCAACCGCGTTATTAAACTTCTACCCGTCCAACTCATCGTGATGTTGGCATCTATTTTCAATGCCGCTATGGCGAACTGTATCTTTCCCGCGGTGTGGAAAGAAGCGGACGTTATCGGCATACATAAACCCGGTAAACCAAAAAATCATCCGACGAGCTACCGCCCGATTAGCCTCCTCATGTCTCTAGGCAAACTGTATGAGCGTCTGCTCTACAAACGCCTCAGAGACTTCGTCTCATCCAAGGGCATTCTTATCGATGAACAATTCGGATTCCGTACAAATCACTCATGCGTTCAACAGGTGCACCGCCTCACGGAGCACATTCTTGTGGGGCTTAATCGACCAAAACCGTTATACACGGGAGCTCTCTTCTTCGACGTCGCAAAAGCGTTCGACAAAGTCTGGCACAATGGTTTGATTTTCAAACTATTCAACATGGGCGTGCCGGATAGTCTCGTGCTCATCATACGGGACTTCTTGTCGAACCGCTCTTTTCGATATCGAGTCGAGGGAACCCGCTCCTCCCCACGACTTCTCACAGCTGGAGTCCCGCAAGGCTCTGTCCTCTCACCCCTCCTATTTAGCTTATTCGTCAACGATATTCCCCGGTCGCCGCCGACCCATTTAGCTTTATTCGCCGACGACACGACTGTTTACTATTCTAGTAGAAATAAGTCCCTAATCGCGAAGAAGCTTCAGAGCGCAGCCCTAGCCCTAGGACAGTGGTTCCGAAAATGGCGCATAGACATCAACCCAGCGAAAAGTACTGCGGTGCTATTTCAGAGGGGAAGCTCCACACGGATTTCCTCCCGGATTAGGAGGAGGAATCTCACACCCCCGATTACTCTCTTTAGAC
The DNA here is from genome assembly GCF_030269925.1 of Bombyx mori. Classification (NCBI taxonomy): domain Eukaryota; kingdom Metazoa; phylum Arthropoda; class Insecta; order Lepidoptera; family Bombycidae; genus Bombyx; species Bombyx mori. Next base: position 5,747,238 of record NC_085116.1, on the reverse strand, counting down.
AACCCATACCCTGGGCCAGGAAGGTCAAGTACCTGGGCGTTACCCTGGATGCATCGATGACATTCCGCCCGCATATAAAATCAGTCCGTGACCGTGCCGCGTTTATTCTCGGTAGACTCTACCCCATGATCTGTAAGCGGAGTAAAATGTCCCTTCGGAACAAGGTGACACTTTACAAAACTTGCATAAGACCCGTCATGACTTACGCGAGTGTGGTGTTCGCTCACGCGGCCCGCACACACATAGACACCCTCCAATCCCTACAATCCCGCTTTTGCAGGTTAGCTGTCGGGGCTCCGTGGTTCGTGAGGAACGTTGACCTACACGACGACCTGGGCCTCGAATCAATTCGGAAATACATGAAGTCAGCGTCGGAACGATACTTCGATAAGGCTATGCGTCATGATAATCGCCTTATCGTTGCCGCCGCTGACTACTCCCCGAATCCTGATCATGCAGGAGCCAGTCACCGTCGACGCCCTAGACACGTCCTTACGGATCCATCAGATCCAATAACCTTTGCATTAGATGCCTTCAGCTCTAATACTAGGGGCAGGCTTAGGGACCCCGGTAACCGTACTCGTCGAACTCGACAAAGAGGTCGACGTGCAACCTAACCCATGCATCAGCCCGCTGAGTTTCTCGCCGGATCTTCTCAGCGGGTCGCGATTCCGATCCGGTAGTAGATTCATTCGCGAAACAATTGCTCTTGAGTTGTTAGGTCTCCTTCGGAGGCGCTCGGGCAGTTGTTAGCAAATCCCACAATCCCACCCCTCTTGGCTGAGCCTTTGCTCGCCCACCTGTCCTGGTGAAACTGGAAAGGCCTTCGGGCCACCAGTAAACTTTCAATCATAAAAAAAAAAAAAAAAAAAAAAAAAAAAAAAAAAAAAAAAAAAAAAAAAAAAAAAAAAAAAAAAAAAAAAAAAAAAAAAAAAAAAAAAAAAAACATCAGCTGGGTAGTCTTGTGCGAATAACACGATATTTCTTTGTTCTACGGTTTTTTGTAAATATTTCATGCTAAAAGTGGATTGTGCCTACTGTGCTATATATCAAAAGAAAGCTTGTTTATTGGACTACATATTGGTGAAATCAGTTTTCCAAAATACATAAAAACCTGTGAGTAGCAATTGAAAAACTATATTATTATTGAATATTAACGGCCGGCGACCCTGACCTAGGGCAACCCGCGGGCCGCTCGCTGCTACTCACACACGCGCAATTGACCGCGCCACAGACTGAATGCAACCTTAAAGTAAGCGTCCCAAGAGCGTAAACTCTGATATTAGCACATACAAATACGTTATGGCGCCACCGGCAAAGAAAAAATGTTCTGGGTGTAAAGAAAATATTGAAGACCGAAGATTCTTACAATGCTCCAAATGTAGTAGATTGTACGATTTATTGTGCGCAAATGTTCCCGAAACACGGTTCTATAGTACGATGACGGAAGACCATAAAAAGAAATGGATTTGTCAGCTATGCAAGTCGCAACAACCAAAGGGTGATAACACGGATTCACCTGCGCGAACAGGAAGAGATGACGATAACTTTTCCGAGTCAGAGAACAATGTGACATTTCGTAAGAACAGCAATGTGAAAATCTGTCCATGCATTTCAGCGGATGAAATCCGTAAAATCTTCAGAGCCGAGTTCCAAAGTTCAATGAGGCAAATAACCGAAGGAAACATTACTCAACTACAAGAGATGAAGAAAGTTATCGCGGAGTTCAAGGCGTCCATAACTTTCTTTAACGAGCAATTTGAAGAAATGAAAAATGAGGCGTCTATTCAGAAAACAATAGTTGAGAACCTACAAAAAGAAAACGAGCAACTAAAGACTAATAATCTAGAAATTACTGCCAAACTGAGGACTTTGGATCAACAAATGAGAGCGGCAAACGTGGAGATACATTGTGTACCAGAATTTAAAACGGAATCATTGATATCAACGGTTAAACAACTTGGTAACGTTATAAACCACCCTGTCCAGGACACTGACCTACAATATTGCTCCAGAATAGCAAAACTAAATCCTGCTAATCCGCGTCCAAGAGTGATCTTAGTGAAGTTCAGCAGCCCCCGCTTCAAGGAATCTTTTCATAAAGCAGCAATAAAATATAATAAAAATAACCCCAGTAACCGACTCAATACAGGCCATCTCGGTATCGCAGAAGAAAAGAAGTCAGCTATATTCATAACAGAGCACCTGACGCCTGAAAATAAACAACTCCATGCAGCAGCACGTGCAAAGGCGAAAGAATTAAACTACAGGTTTGTGTGGGTTAGGAACGGACGGATATATATAAGAAAAAATGAGGAAAGCAGTCACATCCCAGTGCTAAATAAAAGTGTGTTAGACAATTTAGCAGTTTAAGTTAGCTTAGTATGTTTAATAATTGTGGACTCTAATGCATGTCTTAGTAAATATATGTATCAATAATGGTTACTCATAAAAAAATTAATCATCAAGGATTCAAAACATTTTCGCTTGGACTGTTAAATATACGCTCAATGAATACTGGCTGGGACAAGTTCCAAGAGTCAATGGATACTAATGATCCAGACATTCTTTGTTTATCTGAAACTTGGCTGTACCCTAATACAGATATTGAACCATTTGATTTCGTTAGGAAAGTATATATACAAAGGACATTCACGCTCAAACATAACCTACTCACAACATATATTAATTGTATGTTTAATGCGACACTTTATTTAAGTTCTTGTTCTTTTTCAAGTATAAAAATTATAGTATCTTATCTACTAGGTCTTCCTATATTCTCACGGGCTCTATACTTCAGTGTTTCTTTGCTGGCGAGTAGTCTATTTGGTATTACTTTACTCTCAAAATGGTTGATTTAGATAATTTAAATCATGAACTCGAAGAGCTAGTCATTTCTCACGCTTATAAATGTCCTTCTCAGCATTGTGATAGGTACTTGAACCCGCACTCAAAGTTTCTTACGATTATACATATGAATATCAGAAGCATAAACAAAAATTTTGACGAATTTTATGTGCTCTTGAGCTCCTTTAGCTTTGTACATGATATTCTTGTGCTGTCGGAGTGTTGGTTGATGAATACTGTACACTTACCAAAACTTGACGGCTTTATCTCATATTCATCGAAAAACGCGAGGAACCAAAATGAAGGGGTAGTTATATATGTAAGAAACACTCTGAAACATGTTATTTTAGAACCATCTTTCACCGATGCCAATTGTTTAATATGTAAAGTTGATGATGAACTTGCTATCATTGGATTGTACAGATCACCTTCTTATAAAAACACAGACAATTTTATTCTTAGCCTAAATAATGCTCTTTTAAATTTATCTTCTTTTAAACATATCGTCATCATTGGTGATGTCAACATTGACATCAAGGCCCATAATAAAGATCCTCATTCGCACGAGTATTTGAACACAACTGCATCTCATGGACTTCTACCTGGTCATTTGTTTCCCACGAGAGGAGATAGTTGTCTGGACCACGTACTCATAAAGTCGAGCCTGGAGTCTACGACTCTTGTCACAGACTCCACTATAACTGATCATTATTCTATAATTTTTAACTTAAACTTCCAACCTATGAGACGGCTCGTTAACAAAATTGGTACTAAAATAGATTATCCTACGCTAATTGCTGAACTAAAAGTGTACGATTTTTCAGAAATCTACACCTCTCATGATGTTAACCTGGCTACGGATCTATTTTTAAACAAACTTATCTCGCTGCTTCAAACACACACAATATCTTTTGTAATCCCATGTAGATTAAGAACTATAAAACCCTGGGTAACCACAGGCTTAGTAAGATGCATGCGTAATCGTGATAACATGCACAAAAGCGTAAAAGCAAATCCCAATAACCTCATTCTTGTCCAGACTTACAAAAGATACCGCAATTTCTGCAATGATCTACTTAAAAAGCTGAGGAGAGAGTTTGAGAGATCAGAGTTTAATAAAGTAAAAAATAACCCAAAAAAGACCTGGAAGGTAATTAAGAGTATCACTCAAACTGGTAAAGAAACTATTCCGCCTCTAGAGCTTCTTAATAATTTTAGTGATAGCCAGGTCTCCATTAACTCAGTTAACTCCTACTTTTCAAATATTGGGAAAAAGCTTGCTAGTAGGATAATTCATGCTTCGGTTACTGAAACCACTGTTCCCAAGTTGACATATTCTCAACTGAATTCAATGGTTCTGCCGGGAGTATCCGAACAGGAAGTCATTGACGTAATACGTGGCCTTCGTGGTGACTGTGCTTCTGGCTGGGATGGTATACCCCCTAAGTTATTCAAGCTCGCCTGTCCTGCGTTAGCCCCAGTAATTACCTACGTTTGTAACCTCGCTATTGAATCCGGAAAATTTCCCAACTCACTCAAAAAGGCAATTGTCCATCCAATATACAAGAGTGGGGACAGAGACAGTGTTAACAATTATAGACCGATTTCAGTGTTGCCAACTTTATCGAAGGTTCTGGAAAAAATTCTGAATAAAGCATTGAGTGGCTTTTTAGATTCCAATAAAATAATTTCAGATTATCAGTTTGGATTTAGAAAGAACATTTCCACTGAAGATGCTGTAAGTTCGCTAGTTAAGCACACTGTTGCGGAAATTGAACGCAAACAAAAGTGTCTTGGTATCTTTCTAGATCTGTCTAAGGCATTTGACACTGTCTGTGTCCCTCTTCTGATCAATAAATTGGAAGTTCTGGGAGTCAGAGGTAACGTTCTGTCTCTTTTCAGTGACTATTTGTCAAATCGTACACAATGTACCAAGATCGGTCCTCATATAAGCAAGCCGGAGCAAATTGAGTACGGGGTTCCGCAGGGCAGTATTCTTGGGCCCACTTTGTTCCTGCTCTATGTAAACGATCTTTGTAGTCAATCTTACCCCTACTGTCGTCTCTTTGCATATGCTGATGATACAGCACTTATAGTTTCAGGCAACACGTGGGTAGAGGCAATTGAGAATGCTGAGTTTGCAATGAAGCAGACGATGACATGGCTGAACCGCAACCTATTAACTCTAAACATTGACAAAACCAAATTTTTAACATTTGCAAGCAGAAAATCTGTCCAACCCCCGCGTGATTCCATTACTCTCAAGGCCCATGTATGTAATGGACGATATTCCGCATGTAATTGCTCGGAGATTGCTAGGACTGATAATATCAGATACTTGGGGGCGTTGGTGGACAGCTGTTTCAATTGGTATGATCAGCTGGAACTTGTGACGACGCGCATTCGAAGCTTAATTTTTATTTTTAAAAAGCTAAGAGGCTCGGCAGATAAGCAAATATTGTTTACCGTATACACTTCCCTTTGCGAGTCGCTTATAACTTATTGCATCCCTATTTGGGGATGTGCCTGCAAGACAAAGTTTATTAATATCGAACGAGCGCAAAGGGCAGTGCTTAGGGTGATGCTGGGGAAGCCTTTTGGGTACTCTACTAGACAACTGTATCGTGACGCAGGAGTGCTGACGGTTAGACAACTGTTTATCCACAGGTCCGTTCTGCGACAGCACTCCTGCCTCTCATCAATACCTAAAGAAACTTCACTTTCCACAAGGAGACGAAAACCGGCCTTTGACACTATTGCTTGTAGGACGGAATTTGCCAGACGACAGATTTATTCGTCAGGTAGCAGAATTTATAATAAAGTAAATATATCTCAGCAGATAGATGGCTTAAATAGGTATGACGCTAAAAATAATCTGAAGTCTTGGCTCTTAAACTTAGACTATTTTGAAACAGAACAAGTCGTGTTGTAAAAATGTATAATGGTGTATATATAGTATGATATACTGTTGATTTATTGTAGCTAATTTTAAATTAATATTTTATATAATAGTATATAATATAATATATAATAATATTTTTATACTTTATTATATGACACACATACACACACACAAACACACTAACACACATACACTCACACACACACACACGTACGTACTATATTCTTACAGATCGTTCTTCCTGGTTAACTTTCTTTACCTGGTGACCTAGCACTGAACCACTGACTTTTGTAACACAGGTTTTCCTAGCATAAAAGTCAGGGAATATTGTTATTGTATACCTCATAAAAAAGCCATGTATATTATTATACTAGTGTTAAGTATTTTTGTACGTGTTTGTATTTTAAGAGGCTTGAATGAATAAATATTATTATTATTATATTATTATTATTATTATTCACATCGCAATATGATTGTCGCCTTGAAACATGAAGTCTTAATCTCAATTTGTTATATGTAGAGTACCGGCTATCCAACTATTGTAACGGGAACGCATGATCACTTCCCGAAAAATCGCTTAAAACCAGCATGTCATCTCTTTCTTTTTTATGGTACTACTCACCCTTAGACGTACTAAGAAGAGTTTCCAGATATCTTTTTTTTACATACGATGCGGCTCGGTAATGAACTCAACCCCTTGGTGTTTCCAAACATAATGGACACGTTCTTTAAATATAAATTATGTAGAAATAAAAATCGTTCGTTTACAATGTAACAATGTAACAACATCAAAATACTTCATTAATTAGACACACTTATATTATGATGATTTTAAAAGAAAATTAAACTACTTGTTGTTGCATTTGAAAACATTAGATTAAACTTCAGTGAAGCGTTCACGTGTCTGCCTTAATCTGTTACCACACTTTCTTCACGTGTTAATTTTACATGAAATCAAATTTTTATATATATAAAATTGGTCGCCTTTCGAAAAAGCTCAATGGACATAGCTCGTACATGTTGTTACCACCGGTTCAGTGACTTTTCTCTCATCGTTGTCTTTTGCCATTATTGCCAACTCCATATGTGTTCCGAATAGATTATGTGTTTTGTTACTCTGTTTTTAGTCCACAAAGGTTCACAGCTTATTATTGTGTATCATTATTACCGAATTATATCGAAAAAACATTTGTACTTATTGGTATTATGGTATGTTTTTTAATTTGCATTTAAGTTTTGGAGACCATCGTGATTTATAATGATTTTACATTTAGCCATTACACTCAGATGACGAGACATAACACTAATCAACTAGAAGTGTAATGAAATCTAAGGATGTTGATTAGAAACGCAAGGAACTTTCATACTAAAGCTCGAATATTTATTAAGCACATTGTTATTGCGTTAAAAACGCCTACGCAAAACATTTCTGGAAGATTAACCAGATTAAATAATTCGGTTATTGATCTTAATACATTTTAAATTGCCAAGAGAAAATTTCACCAACTGAAGTATATAACAATAGTTTTTACTGGTGGTAGGACCTCTTGTGAGCCCGCGCGGGTAGGTACCACCACCCTGCCTATTTCTGCCGTGAAGCAGTAATGCGTTTAGGTTTGAGGGGTGAGGCAGCCGTTGTAACTATACTTGAGACCTTAGAACTTATATCTCAACGTCGGTTGCCGCATTTGTTTATTGGGCTGTGAGCTAGTCGACCCATTTAAGCAATAAAAAAAAGTTTCCTATAGCATCTTTATTTATGAGACAAATTTTCAGCTATGACATTGCGTCTTTTGTGCAAATTCAGATCGCTAAAATATATCAGTGTCCCTTGGATTAGGACCTCTGTTAAGCTCCTCTCAATGTGTGTCAGCCAACCTACTGTGCGGCCCACCGACGATTTATGGGACCATTCATCTAAAAAAAAACCAAATGATACTCTCGTTTGATTCTAGTGTTATCCATACTAATATATTATAAATCTACAGTGGTTTTTACGGATGTTCCGTTATAACTACTGAACCATGCACCCGATTGACTTGAAACTTGGTATCCATGTAGAAAATACATGTACGTAATGGATAGGCTAATATTTATATGAGTGTTGGATTCTCTACACCAGTTGCGGGGGCGTTAATGATGAGAATCTTTGTGGGGGTGAGAAATAACAATGTTAATTTTAAATGCCCAGCGAAGCGGACGAGTACGACTAGTAACGTATAAAAATCTGACTTTCATTAAATGTGAATAATATCTTCGATTTATGTCGATTAAACCAATTGGTTTGCCGCGCAGGAGCTCGCGTCCAGAGTAACTTTTACAAATTGAAAGTTCTTGACGAAACGTTGTTATTATTTGTCGTTGAGAATACTAAGTATACTAGGGTTTCATGATTTTCGTAATTTTATATATTACTGTTACGCGCTGGGCTTCGGGATAAATAAAATTATAGCGAATTACAACTAAAAAAACTGTATTCAACACTTAAGCACTTCACAAATACTTTAAAATTCTCAATTCGCTTCTTCCGCTTCGCTTCAGGTGATTCGTTTGATGTTTCGCTGCGAGTAGTTCCGATTACTAGCCCACTGAGTTTCTCGCCGGATATTCTCAGTAGGTCGTGTTTCCGATCCGATGGTAGATTCTGCGAAGCGCGGCTCTTGCTAGGGTTCGTGTTAGCAACGTCATCAGGTTTGGGCCCCGTGAGCTCACCTAAGGCGACGCTGATATAGCTTCTAAACGCTATCAGGCTAAGTAGGAAAAAAAAAAGAAAAAAAAACCGATTACTGACTGACTGTGTGCCATCTCTACAACGCTTTTATAGCCGATACCTCATGCCTAGAATTATCGAATATATCTCCACACATCTCTAGTAGTAGCTTCCGCTATCTGACTATATATGGCGGTGTACTTCTCGAGCGTTCTAGATGCTACTAGGTCCTTCGATATTCGTTCGACTATTCGGCGATAGATGGCGTTACTCTTACCGGCGTAACATTATAAATGTTTAAATAAAGAAATTGTTAGTCGAATTTATCTATTTTCTATTCAAATTTTATATGCTAAATGTAGTATGATATTTTATGGTTATAGTAAAAAATCGAAAACCGGATTTAATGGACGATATTAGAGAATAGAGATGATTAATCTGATAACATAGTTGAATTTAACCTAAGCATCATTTTTTTACCTTTGAATGCTTTTAAATTAACCATCCCTATAACATCCATCAAGAGTAAGCGCTAGACAGGGTTAAGTGGAGACAACTTGTGAGGGCCCTATGTACCAGCGGGGTACCCTAGGACTACAACAACAACAACAACAAATAACATCCATCCGTATAACCAAATATATAAATTAATACATGAAAATTTACGGATGTATTATACTTAAAATATCATATTAAATACCATTAGTATAATACCGGAGGAATACGATCACTTAGCTATTCTAATAGTATCTTTAGTATTTTTTTAAATGAATATCTTATACCTTTAAAATATATCTATATAATATATAAATCTAATATAAAATTTATATATATATATTAAAATATATATATATAAATCGTATATATATATATATATAAACAAGGCTTGCTCGTTTAAAGGTATAAGATATTCATATATATATATATATATATATATATATATATATATATATATATATATATATATATATATATAATCTGAATCTCGGAAACGGCTCCAACGATTTTCATAAAATTTAGTATACCGGGGATTTCGGGGGCGATAAATCGATCTAGATACGATTTATTTTCAGAAAATGTTGTTTTATTAGTGTTTTCAATAATCAACTCTTCCCGACATCTATTAGCGAATAATAATACTATTTTTCTTAATTGAGGGCAACTAACCGCTTTAAAGACACTACAAGATGACGTTCTCAAAAAAAAAACCGACCAAAGCTCGGTCATCATCCAGTAATAACAAATAGAGAAAACAAAGAAATCGCTATTTTCATTTAAAAGTAGATATCTATTTGAAAGTATAAAAGTTTATTTATTTTTGATTTATTGAAGATGTACCTTAAATAATTAGTCTGTTGCCGACGGCCATGATTGTTATTTTCATTGTACACGACTCTCATACAAGTCGGTTTTGCGTGTTATTGTTTAATATTATCATTCTTAATACATAAATGAAAATTGTATTACTTTGTTGAAATTTCTGTACAACAAACATTAGTTCCAGCCGTTTGCAATTGTATACGTTTGTTTTTGTTGCCGAATTTTTACGGCTAGAAACTAGGGCAATGACCCTGTTTACCGTTAAAGGGGTCTGGAAGGGGAAAATAAGGGAGACGTTCTGATTGAAGGCTTTGTACTCCTAAAAACGTATTCAGGCTACCGATAATTGCGTAAACTTGAGTGTTATAGTCCAGACACGCTTACGTGAATCTTTGATTGGAAATTCAAAAATTCTGAACGTCGATACTTCTTAGTTCGATACCCATCGATCCGTCTAAAAATCGCAATTCATCCCGAACCAAATAACTGGTTCAAGACAATAATATTGTCGTTCATTGTTTTTTCTAATAACATTATAAATACTATGTATGCTGATGCTATTTCCATTTGAATCCTAGCTACATTCTAAATCTGTTCAAATAATGTACTAAATTTCTTTATTAATTCTTATTGAAATCGGGAAGAAATCACATTTCCAATTTTTTTAAAATTGAGAACACTAAAGCTCGTCGTGACTACTAAACAAAACAAAATCGATTTACTGACAAAGGCGAAATCAATACCTAATTATTTTATATGATATTAAAAAAAACACAATAATTTAACGGATCCTTACCACAGTTTTTATATTAATCGAGCTCCCAATATTGCTTATGTACGAGTATACGCACAAACACACATCAGCTCTGTACGCCAACATTCAACCACTCCACTGTCACCTACACACTTCGGTACTAATAAATTTCAAAACAACAGTTTAAGCTACCAACCCCGCTTTGTCGAAACTATAGTTAATTTAACGCCAGATTATTGTTGCTGGTAAGTTTTGGTAGCGTAGGCTGGATCCATAAATGCCATGCCGATAACGACGGTTGACTAAGAGAATTAACTTCAATTTATGGTATTGCTGAATTGGTATCCCTCTGTGGATTTGTGGTTCGCAAGATTTGTTGTTTTTATTTGGGTAAATAAATTAATGGAAACAGGAGAATTAGCAAAACAAAATAGAGAGAGAGAGAGAGAATACACTTTATTGCACACCAAAACACAATTTACATTCAAAAAACAATCAGAAAAAGCAGATTCATTTGTACAATAGGGGATCTTATCGCTAAAAGCGATCTCTCCCGGACAACCGTTTAATTTACAGAAATTCTAGAAAATATAAAAATATAGCAGGTATGTTCCGATGTAATATAGATAATACATTATTATAGAAAATATATACATACAATAAACAAAAATACTCTAATAATGATCATTATCGCTTCAGCCTACAGTCGTCCAATGCTGGGCATAGGCCTCTCCGAATTTATACCACTGAGTTTGAGCTCCGGCTCTCCTCATCCATTTCTTACCAGCCACCTTTCACAAATCATCGCACCACCTAGTATTCCTAGTATTTAATGGGCGAACGATATATAGATCACGTAGCATCTGTTGTTAAGTATTAGTTACCGGAGCTCATAAATATTACAACAATTGGCACCTGCTGCGCTATTTAAATACCATAGATTCATTTTAAACATAATGGCGTTGATTGCTACGAATACACCGGGTATCATAAACTTTAGGCCGCGACGTCTTCAAACAAGTTCTAGATAAAAAGCTAATATGTAGTTTGTTTATACATATATTTATATATTTTATTGCTTACATGAGTGGACGAGCTCACAGTCCACCTGGTGTTAAGTGGTTACTGGAACCCATAGACATATACAACGTAACAGCGCCACCCACCTTGAGATATAAGTTCTAAGGTCTCAGTATAGTTACAACGGCTGCCCCGCCCTTCAAACCGAAACGGATTACTGCTTCACGGCAGAAATATGCAGGGCGGTGGTACCTACCCGTGCGGACTCACAAGTGGTCCTACCACCAGTAATGATTTACCTCTGATTTTATTAATATCGTATTACGAACTCACCATATTTATTTATTTTTTTTTTCAACTTAAAATTGTGTCTTTCCGTCTCTTTTATTTGGCTACATGATTGTAGAAAATTCAATAAGATTTTTGTATATTTTCAAAGTTGAATTCTAACTATCTACCTATTAACTTTCTCACGACGTCTTTACGAACGAACAAGAGAATTTAATTAAAACTACTTTTACGATTTAATCTCGCGTTTATGATTGACGACAGACGTGACCGGGAAAACTGTAAAGCAATACAATATAACTTCTTAAAATAAGAAACCCGAAATTGAACGTTAAAAACTGTTTTAACTATTGAAGAAAATTTAAAAGTACATATACTCATACACTTACTTACGGCAAATACAAAAAAAAATCACCATTCCCTGTTTGTGCGCTAGTAAATAACGAAAATTGAACATAAATAACAGAAGTAATACGTTTAATATTATTAGTGGGAGCACTCACTATCGGCGTCATACAGTCGTTTACGGTTCATTAAGCTTTTCGCCCAGATCCCTGATGGAGGCTCCCAGGGACGTCGGTTAGATTGATTATTCATGCAGGCAAATACTATTAAGAACTTGGAATTCAATATACAAGTGACGTTTCTTTGAACATAGGGTGTACTGTTTTTATCCCCTCCCGTCCACTACCGATCGGACTGCTTCGTGGTGTGAGTTTTCCCAAACATTCCTACCTCTACAAAAAAGGGAATTACTATAACATATATGGTGCTTACAATAAGACCGTTTCCAGAGGCAAAGAATTAAGGCAAGCCGGTACGAAATCGTTGAAGGTTTTATCAACCGATAAACTAAGTAAATGAAACAAAAACATGAATTCGTCGTAACCCAAAGGATAAGACGCCCGGTGCATTCTCATTGAGCGATGCGACTGTTTCGATGTTCGAATCCCGCAGGCAGGTACCAATTTTGATGGGCAACGGCTTGGCTCTACTTCTGGCATTTCTGACATCCATGAGCGATGGTAACCGCCTACAGTGAGGTGGGCCGTGTGCTCATCTGCCTGCAAAGGCAATTAAAAAATATTCGAATGAAATACGTACTTGACAAATGGTCTCAATTGACTTCCACGGTGAAGGAATAACATCGTGCAATAAAAAACAGACTCTGAAAAATTTTTTTTGCTTAATTAATGGTAGTAAGGTGTCTTGTAAGCCCGAACGGATACGTACCACCCCCTCCCTGCCTATTTCTGCCACGAAGCAATAATGCGTTTCGGTTTGAAGGGTAAGACAGCCGTTGTAGTGTAAATACTGAGACTTAGAACTCATCTCTCAAGGTAGGTGGCGGCATTAACGCGGTTGATGTCTATGGGCACAGCGACCACTTAACACCAGATGGGCCGAGAACTTGTCTATCCATCAAAGCAAAAAAATAAGGAAAAACTTCTGACAAATGAATCATTCAAAGTGTTGCGCATTGCTATTCATAACTTTTTTTAAACCTATTTCTTACCACAATATTAGGCTACCAATTCTATTTAATTGTACTGCTTAATTCATTAAGTAAAATGAATGTGATTATTGTGGATTCGATTAGGGTATGCATTAAAAACATTATGTAAATACAATTAGTCGTTGTCACAGGTTGTGTGAGATGTCAAATGTGTCAAAAGATGTGTCAGAGGTGTCACAAGCAAAATTAACACTAACTATGAAATTTGCGTTTTCACGGTAGCGCACATTTTTACCGTGAACCATTTAAGCTGTTCGGTTTGAAGGGTGGAACAGCTTGACTCTTTAACCTCATGTCTCAAAGTGAGACCATTTCGTCCGCGAGTTCAAATGAAGCAAAATAAAATTAAAATCGCTTTGTTTTTTCTCTTTTCTTCATAATCTGCCGACCCAAGTCTTTTTTTCCGCAACATGCTTTATTATTTACGAACCAACAATTTCTCATAATAGTTACGCACCCCAATAAATTTTATTAAGAGCCGTCCTTTTACTTTTTGTGTTCATAAATCATTTTTCATTCTGCAATAGGTAGGTAGGTACCTTTTTTCATTTATTACAAGTATGGCACAAGTTTTGGGTTATACATTTATCATGGCGGCATATGTATCCGTTTTTCGTGTTCTCTCATTTAGTGTAACCCTTTGGCCGTATTGAAGTATATTAAATTTGTAAGAATACATAACTTATCTCTATTAGGTATGTTACGTATTCGTTTCCATAATGCAACTTTTGTACATTATTTGACACCACATTTATATCTAATACGCATGCACCACTAACCCTGTTTGTTTAGTCTTCTTAGTATTTCCCAAGACGAGCACATGCAAAATAAAAATCGGTACGGAATAAGGTTGCCAAATGGAAATATCGATACTGTCCTAAAAATTTCGGGCACAAAGACTTCGTGTATATAGGTACTAAAAACAAAAATAAAAGAGAGAAATGAAAATGGCTTCTTTTAGCTGACATCAATACAGCTAATACACACCGAGAAACATATGGATCTAAATTAATGGATGTTAGAATAAATAATAATATAGTTTTACAATGTGCTCGTACAATGCTTGCTAACAACCGAGTTCTAGCATTGCTAGACACCTCAGATAGTTGAAAGCAGTGCACAAATTCTAATTTTGCATTCATACAGAGCGATTGTTAAATAATATGCCGAATGATATATAAAGCGAACGCCGCCATTCTCACAAATAAACAGGCTTGTGTTTTTTCTTATCGACAGTATTTATATATATTATTATGCAAACGAATTCATGTTATCTCTGTCATATTATAGTCGACACTTGTTCACAATTTCAAGAACGTTTCCGATAGTACTAGTCGTTTCGATATCCGTTCTCGCTATTTGACAATAGATGGTGCTACACTTCTCGAACGTTCCCGATGATGCTAGTCATTTTGATATGCCCACCTGCTATTTGGCGACAGATGGCGTTACTGGTACCAGCACTGTTAGTACCGAAGAATTTGCTAATAGACCGAAATACAACTCATAATACGACCTCATGTCTTAAGAGCAGCAGCGACATTCGTAATGAACTAGAATTATTACAGCAAACGTTAAGCTATAGCTTCTTTGAAGCCAATTTAAAGTCGTCTTACTGTTCTGCACTTTATTGGAATGTCTAGTTGAAACTGGAGCGAACACGGTTTACGGTTCGCGCCTCGACGATTACGCATTTGACAGTTACTCGGTATTCATCGTTTCCTATTGTGTCCTATTCCTATTTCGTTTCGTTGTCGCTCGCCATATTATTTTGCTGCATCATTAAAATAATTCATTCATTCTGGTTATTCATATTCTGCTTGACCTAAAAGCGTTTTTAAATCGATACGACTACAAAAAATAGAATTTTTTAAAATAAAATATTAGACATTTAACAAGCACACATGTTTCCGTGATGAGTTAATAAATTAATATTTCTCATTTAGCATCCTATGTAGGGATTTTTTCTTGTGTTATCAGTGCCGAGCGATACTGAATTACTGACATTTTAATACAAAAATACAGACGAAGATCATTTTGGTCGAAATCGAACTGAAACGGCGCTACTTACTAGTCAGCATAGCTAAAACAATAGTAGTGCTGTAGCTGTAGAATAAAATACCATAATTTCGGCAAGAGGAATCTGACCATCAGTTTACCGCACAAAAACTCACTCACTCGATTGAAGATGTTAACTTTGTCAATTCTCTCAAACGATAAACTTTTTAAAACAGGAATGCAGTGCTATAACAAGTTGCGGTACCAATCAAATCCTCATTCAAGTTTGACAGAGATAGCTGCCGAAATTTTGAGTCGATCTGTAGCATTTGATACAATCATTTGGGCATGAAACATGTTGCCGCGTGGCTAGTTCCCAAAGATCTGCAAAAACTCAGTCGCAAAATATTCGCTGAGGACAAGGTAGAACGAGTCAATTCTAGCCCGACAATGATGAAAAGACATTGTTACTGCTGACGAGACCACATCTCGTTACGAGTTTGACATGCAAACTAGTCAACAAGTTCAACTGAACCAAAGAAATCACGCCAAAGTCGATCAAAAGACAAAGTCGTGTCGAGTGTTTGCTCTGACTATCGTAGTGTTGTGCACTCGGAACTCTTGCCGGAAGGCCAAATGGTAAATAAAGGTTTTATTTGAACGCTATGCGGATGAAGGAGGCCAGATTTGTTGAATGTTCTTCGTTTAAATTTTGCACAACGATAATGCGCCTTCAAACAAAGCCATCATTGTGAACGAATTTTTCACCAAAAATTTAACAAAAACCATCGAGCATGTTATTTATTTATTTATCTATAATATATTTAGGATAATACAAGAGAAATTTGTTAGAGGAGGCCACGACCCTTGGCATTGAGGATTATCGACGCAAGGAGGAGGAGGAGGAGGATTTATTTATTTAGACACACCAACAGCAATACACAAAAAACACTTAAGCTTAAAATTAACAAGTATAAAATTAAGTCCTGGTATGTAAACCAGTTACAGGCATGTACAGCAATCTCTTATAACACACTATGACATGTTACAGCTATTTTACAAACAGCGGGAAAACAGGTTAAATTTAAATGTTAATACACTAGATATACACTAAGTAGATACAGCTCCAATCGTCTTCTTCCTTATTTCTAAATTCAAATTACCACTTCGTGGCACTTATTTTCATTTGGTAGAAGACATAAAAGAAAATTTGCGGCGAGAACTGGATTCAATTCCGGAAAAAGCGCTTAAAAATGTTTTGATGATTGGATTATTCATTGGTGAAAGTGTATCGCTTCTGAAGCAGCATAGCTTGAAGGTCATAAAATAAATTCTGAATAATAACTAACATTTTTTTGTACATATTATTGATCTTTTTCCGGTACTTTCTCGAAAAAGTAGTCAGTTTCAATGAGAAACACATTCGGTCTTGCTTATCATATAATTGAAAGCTTATAATAAAACGTTAAACGAAATGCCCGAAAAAAATTAAAAGTCCTCTGAGGTGGTCTTTACTGAATTTTTGATGTTAACAAATTTCTGTTTTATTTGCTAAATTAAGAGTTAGCGAATCCCTCGCGACGCGACGTTGGCGTACAAAAGATAATTAAATTTATTAACAAGGGACGTGTCCTATTCCAGGGGATTTTGATCTTTCACGATCTAATTAAAACGTACATAACAGAAGAAAAATAATAAAAACACAACATTGAAACTTCTCTCACTAGAAAGAGTTGTGATATTGTATTGTGAAGTTGTGCTATAAAATGTGATAGTGTTAATACAACCACAACGTGAAAGTCGCCAACCCGCTTGAGACATGAGGTTTAGTCTCAATTATATAGTACAACGGCCCTTCAACCACCCTTCGAACAAAACGCGTAATTACGTCTCAGTTGTTTTGAATTAAAGGTCATTCACCCAACAGAATAATAATATAAGCACACTATGGGAACGAGGTCATTACTCCAGGCCATTTGGTTTTTTTTTTTTGTTACTCGCATAATCATTTTTGTTCGTATTGGAAAATTGTTTGTTGCCATTAAAAAAGGGGGAAGCCACTTGAATAGTAATATCCGAATACTGAAAAAGAAGCTCGCTAAGTTCGTCTTTTTGGCTTACCTCAGCAATGTGATTCTTTTTAGTGTCGGTGGCAGATTCAACACGTTTTTACATTCAGAAATAATCTTATCTATAATTTATAGAGAGTGCTTTCCTTTAATTGAATATTTAAAGATATTCGGATCGGTACAATCTGAGCAAACGCTTGCTACTATCTTCGTGTCTTTTATAGAAAAACGATAACGTTCCGGCGTACTAGCAAAAGAACAGCTTCTAGAACGATGTGCCTCAAGCAATTAATTGTGATATAGATCTTAATACGTGAAGCAAAACCTTTGTACCCCTTTATACGAAAATTGCGCGGGCGGAGGATTATGAAATTTCCCACAATTATAGAGAATATAGAGAAGGAGTGCAGAATGTTAATTTTTTTTTTAATTATGCATAATAAATAACTTAAATCAATAAAAAAAACATTACACACACTACCATGTATTTGACACAACACACACACACATAAATATACTCTTTGTTTATTGTCATTCGTCAAACTTTTGTTATTGTTTAAAGTTTGGAGCCAAATTGAGAATAGATTGATATTGTTTATCTTTACTATTACTTATCCATAGTGTAGTTTTGGCGAAATCTTTGATTATATTATAGAAGTATATACCATAAATGAACCAACCAATAATGTTTAAACTTATAATTTCAATGAATTATAGTCGACTTTCGACTACTGCGGGGCCACTAGTTCTACTAGTTGTAGTAAATTGTAGTGAATGTAACATCTAGTACTTGGTATTATACCACCGATATTAAAGGTCAAGCACATCCGAAAGTAAACAAAGAACTTTATTGTACGTTCTTCAGTTTTCGCGCTTCGTGGACATTATTAAAAGTACTTTTACGCTTTGATCTCGCGTTTAACTCGATTGGCGTAATAATGAAATTCCGACGAGTAACACCTTAGTCGTTCGGTGACCATGAAAATTGTAAAGTTATCGACGAAGCTATCGAAAAGTCGGTAATAATATGATGACTATAAAACACGTGAGATTTAACCGTAAAAGTATTTTTAATTATTAATTTTATTTATTGCGATATATTAAAAAAATAAGATTAAGTCAAGTTCGGAATTAACGTTATAGTGTCTATAGTCTATGGGCTATTTTTTTTTGTTATTGCTTAGGTGATTGGACGGGCTCACGGTCCACATGGTGTTAAATGGTAACCGGAGCCCATAGACATCTACAACGTATATGCCGCCACCCAACCTCGACACATGATTTGTAAGGTCCCAGTTTTAACAGTACAACGGCTGCTCCACCCTTCAAACCTAAACATATTGCTGCTTAACGGCAGAAATAGGCGGGGTTGTGGTACCTACCCGTGCGGACTTACAAGATGTCCTACCACCAGTCCAGTCCTAATACCGATGTTACGTAGGCCGTATAATTGTCTGCTCCGTCTAGAAACTATTGACTTTTTTTTTTCTTAGATGGGTGGACGAGCTCACAGCCCACCTGGTGTTAAGTGGTTACTGGAGCCCATAGACATCCACAACGTAAATGCGCCACCCACCTTGAGATACAAGTTCTAAGGTCTCAAGTATAGTAACAATGGCTGCCCCACCCTTCAAACCGAAACGCATAACTGCTTCACGACAGAAATAGGCAGGGTGGTGGTACCCACCCGCGCGGACTCACAAGAGGTCCTACCACCAGTAAACTATTGAAAATACGTCAAGGCACCCACGGGTCGGGCTAGTAAATGTTTTAATCGCTTCACGTAAATTAGAACAAAAGGACACGGGACCTTTAAGATACTTTCCAAGCTTGTCACACTCTATGAATCGCTTTTGATGCAAATGAGGTTTGAGGGAGGACCGAATTTTCAATAACGGCAGCCCGCCTTTCGAATGAAGGCATTAGCAAGTTTGCGAAGAGAAGTGCCGCTCTGTGGTGGTAAGCGGCAATTATTGTTGTATATTCTTCTATTTTGTTTGAGAAAAGTTTTAATTCGTTTAGTCCGAACGTAAAAGTTAATAGGATTACTACTTAATAATGAGACTAGATTAAGTTTTGTGCTACAATAAAAAAATCACAAAGAAACGAAATCTTAATTTGTTATATTTTATGATGCATGATATTCACAAGTTTTCGGTAGGTATTATATTTTTATTATCTTTATAAATAAGATTGCATCGCCTATCAACTTTCTGATTTAGAATGATACTAAAAAAATTCTCGAAAAACATGGCTTACACAAAAACGATCTGACATTTCCGATTTTCTCTCTGGGCTCTGCCCCTAGCATTGCTGAAGTCCATGGGCGACGGTAACCACTCACCATCAGGTGGGCCGTATGCTCGTCTGCCTACAAGGGCAATCAAAAAAAAAGATTATCTTTTTATTTATTTTGTATACTTTTTCGCATCATCTTAATACGATACCTCAATATTCATCAACCTACACAAATAGTGATAAATTTCTTTTTCCATTTAGATACAATCTCGCTTTTAGAGATGAAATATCCATGTCATATTTAATCGAGAGAAACGTATAAATGTCAGTAGGGGTCATGGCAGACTTTGATCAGCTTATAAAGAAACCGAATCGAGGTGGCGCCTATCCGACTGTGAACACACTGGCTCCCCCTTCTTTTCATAAATTCAACCTATAGTGGAGGAGGATGAAATCTGAACACGCGAGATGCATGCAATATAGCTTTAGGCTTATTGAAAATTCGGGAATAAATAGCCGCGGATTTTACCTTCATCTTTGAACATTATTTTATTTGTTATATTTAAAATGATTTACAACCAGTAAAGAGAGTCGAGTTGATCTCGAATTTAATTTTAACGCGGAACTTTTTGGAAATAGCTTAGTTTTTTTTTAAACGTAAATATATCATGATAGCATAACGCTGAAGTGGAGATGGACAGGACATATCTTAAGAGAGAAATACGAGAAATGGACCAAAATAATTACAGAGCGGTACCCACGGGATGGCTGTAGAAAAAAAGGAAGACAGCCAAAACGTTGGGAAGATGAAATAAAGAGTGTAGCCGGCCCGCATTGGAGTCGAATGGCCAAAAATCGAGAATATTGGCAATCTTTAGCGGAGGCCTTTGTCGAGAGGCAAGCTGTTTTTAAAACCACACCGAGCGCCGAACGGAATAATTGATTATAAGTTGCACTTAAATTTAATTTATTAGTAATGTATTAAGTTAGTAATTAGTAAGTAAAACAACAATAAAGACTTATTATTATTATTATATCATGATGGTGGCTTATGTGGAGATTAAACAAAGTCCGTTGAAGTTGTAATAAACACTCATAATTTTAATGCACTCTTTCAAATCAAATATTAAGTAGGCCTTGGCAATACCTATGGCTAAATAAACTGATTACTGTACTGAAAAAGCGGATACGAACGAATTATTTATTTAGCGGTCTCAAGCCACCAAGTACTTATACTACAAAAAAAAAGTATAAGGCTGCCGGAATTGGAAATCTGTTACTTTTTATGTAACTAGCACTCGAATATTCTAGCCACGTATTACATTTTGGGTGGTCAAGTTTACATTATCCAAATAACACAAATAAATTCAAGCCGGCGTGAGGATCTTACTGACAAAGCTGTCTGGATATTAGTAGATACGGGAATATGACCTCCGCTTTGGAGTTACCGGGATATACTCTTTCTGTTCTATCATACAGCAATAATATCGCCATCTACCTTCATCGTGAAAGTCGTTCAGAAACACATGTTCAGTGCAGATTCTCACAGAATATTTGAAATTTAAACTTTAAAACCCTCAAAATTGTCGTTCCAGATACCGTTAAGGAGATTTAATAACTGGTACTTCTATTATTAATAGAAAGCAATTAACGTAAGCTATATATTGTTTGTCACAAACAAAGATCGTCTTAAAAGTTTTGAATTCTTTCAAATTTCGGTATGGGCAGAATATAATTATTATTATTACAAGAATAACACAGGCAGAACCAGAGACAGAACTGCCCTGGTCAAAGACTGAAATTACAAGAAAACACTATAGGGAGCCGTTCCCCGTTTGGGGACCGAGTTTATACTTTAATATATTCATAACTTTATGAAAAAGCATACCGTTGCTTAAATAATTTTATTAAAGTTGAAGATAAAAAGTTTATTTAAGCATTTCACATTTTTACTACATATAAAATTTTCAAGATCTTTTGGTTTTTTTAATGCCCTTTTAGGCAGACGAACACATGACATACGTTATGTTGAGGAGTTATCGTCGCTTATGGGCATCAGCAATATTCGTACAATACCTTGGTTACAAATACTAACTATATACTCTATTCGACTCTACTCTATACGAAGTCCCTTTTGACACTTCGTAGAACGTAGCTCCTCACGTTTCGTATAATTTGAAATAATGATCATTTTTTGTTCATGGTCGTAAACATCATTTAAGAAATACACAATCAATCTAAATCATTATACAATTAATTCACACACACACAATAACATAATAATTACATCTGTCAAAGGGACTTCGTAATTGGAATAGAGCTTAACCTAAAATTTTGTGAAATTAATATTCGTATTACATTTTGTTCCATTTATTTATTTATTTTTATTTATTTCATTTACTTCAGATTTTGCATCCATATTACATTTATTAACATTTCAGTTATACCAGAATTAAATAAAAGTAATAACTACAATCTCGGAATAAAACAAAAGCAATAATAATAATAATAAATCAAATAATAATAATAATAATAATGCCAGAGACAAAGTCAAGCAGTTGCTAACCGTATCTTGTACACCTTATCATGTTGTTGCTAATAACATTTTTAATACATTTACAAGTAATTAGCTGTGTAATTATTAGTAATGCTATTAAATCACTATTCTTGTTTAAAATATATATAGCTTCATTTTAGTTACATTTTCACTGTGAACTGCAGACAGACCGTCCTTGTAAACACGGCTCGGACTATGTAAATTGACTCAGTTCGAGAGATTCGATGCAAATGAACATTCTATGGGAATTCAATTTAACAATGGAACCACGGAATCAATTTAAGCTCTATTCTACATAACTTTGCATTAATGAGGCTTTCTAAAAAAATAAGCTACTTACCTTATTTGACAGTTAAGAAGGAAAATATTAAGTTTTTCCTGCGAAATATCCGTTGAGTATACAAAAAAATAATGTTTTTTTATAAAAAAAATTCTATCAATGAAAATATTTACCCATAGTATCGATGCATCGTCGTAGACAGCGCACTGATAATTTTTCAATGCCTTTTCTAGAAGAAGTTAAGCGTACGGGAGCCACTACTAGGTATTCAAAAGTATTCTGTACTGCTTCTCGGGTATTGAATGTTTCGCATGCCAAGAAGTCGTCCAAACTTTTCCAAAAAGTAGAAGTATTTTATTACTCGTGGTAGGACCTCTTGTGAGTCCGCGCGGGTGGGTACCACTACCCCGCCTATTTCTGCCGTGAAGCAGTAATGCGTTTCGGTTTGAAGGGTGGGGCAGCCGTTGTAACTATACTGAGACCTTAGAACTTATATCTCAAGGTGGGTGGTGGTAGCTGTCAGCATAACACACTTGTTGAATGTCAAAATATAAATAACAATGTTAACTCTACCACCGGTTGCAAAAAGAGTCACAGTCCTGAGAAGAATCGGCGAAACAAACTCAGCGGGTTTTTTCTTGTTTTTTCTCAAATATTTTCTTTTTTTTTTAAATAAGTAGTAAGTAAGTAATAAGTAAGTAATAACCAATCAGAGATTCGCGAACTTCTCCATCATTGTATCCAATTTCTCACAACAGACATCCACAGCAACGCTGGGGCTATCTGGTAAGAAGCTGTAGTGCATTATACCGGCATTCGGTCATCACGTAATGATCATTACTTTTTCACAGTTACGTTTTCTTGTGCCTAGGTGCTGAACCATAGTCAAATCAACACGCTAACGACTTCCAATTACCAAAAATAATCCAGTTTTCGTCGCCAGTGACAATCCCTTCATTTGTGTGTCTATTAATCTGCGCAGGGCATATCTTAACGTATTCGTCGCGCTGGCGATCGTTCAATTCGTGCGGCACCCACTTATCAAGCTTTTTATCAATACAATTTGACGCAAGTGGACCGATATTGTTTAACGCTAAGGTTAACAGTTACCGCCAAAGCAGTGTTAGAAGAGTGAGTATCGTCAGTTTCGTCGTCAACAGCAATGTCAGCAAGCGTTCAAACCAAAAACGTGTCGTGCGTTCGTTTGTAGTTTTCACTCCGTCTCCTCCTCCCCGCATCGTATTCCTCGATGATGAGGGTCGTGACCTTTACAGAGTAGTTTTGTTCGAACGATGTTCCTCCATTCTTTCCTGTCGACTGCGCAGTGGATCGTGACATTGATGCTGGAGTCCAATGTCGTCTTAATTTAATCGGACCAGTGCATGGGACTACGCCCAGTTGGCTTCTTTGCTTCCAATTCACTCCGTATAATTATTAATGTTGTGAGAAGTTTCTTAGGCTTTTCGACCACCATGGAGCGCGTATTCCTTAAATTACTCGTATTTTTGTCGTGTCCACATTGATGAAAGGTACAAGTGTACCTAGTGAAAATAACACTAATCAATAAACAAATGACTGGACTGAAATGAATTTGGAAAAATAATTCAATAGTTTTTTAATAAAATGTTGTTAAATTTAGAATTTATTGCCAAACTTAAATTATGTTTCAAATGTCCATTATTATATTGCAAAACGGCAACTTCATATTATGTAAATCTATTATATGTAAGAAAAAAAAAACATTTTAGTATCAAATCTAATACAGATCTCTATGTTAATCAAACAATTCGTATGTTCATGTTATCTATGTCTAGAAGTAAGCAATTTTTCTTTTGTGGGCAATTTATTTCTAAATTTCAAGTTCTAAATCTAAATCACAATAATTCAATATTAATTCATAATGATTAGTCTAAGTTTTTGAAGATACAGAGGCTGTCTTTAAAGTAGGTACTTTGTTTATGACTATTCTAAGTCTAGAGAAGCAACTGAACAATGCTTCTTGTTCAATGCTACTTAACAGAGTGCGACATCTTGTGAAAAAACTAGATAAGTGTCCTTTTTGTTAGTACAAGTTTTTTTTACAAACCCGACGCGGTGTGAAAAGACTTACTTTTTGAAGTTGTTTTCAAAGTGGTTTCGTTTAGTGATCACAGATGTCGCTAGTAGTTAAATAAAAATTGGTACTGAAGTTTTGTTCATCTTTAGTCTTTTTCTCTTCAATTCTATGTATAAAATGAACGAATAAATACGTTTTTTATCAATTCTGATCGCTATATGGAAATTAATATACTATTATTTGTTAATTGCACAACCTACTGCAATAACCAGCTAATAATATACTGTGGATCATATATTCTTCAACAGCATACTTAACAATAAGTGTGATCCCCTAATACCTATACTTTATTACCTTCACTACCCGACGTTGGCAAAATTGTACTTCAATCTAAGACCAAAAAAAGGAAAAAAAAAATACACCCAACAATAAAATATCTAATGATTATTTTGAGAGGCGATTACTGAAGTTTCACTAGATATAGTGGGCGAGCACGGGCCCAGCCAGGAAGAGTGAGTATTTACTAACATCTGCCCGAGCGCCTGCGAAGGAGACCAGTCAACACAAGGGTAGCTACCACAGAATAGATAAATAAGGTGTAGCTACTTCGCGAGTGAATTTACTATCGGATCGAAATTGCGATCGAAAAATCAGTGGGCTGATGAATCAGGCTAGGCGCGGCTAGGTGAGCTGTGTCTTGGATGCTGCTATCAGTAGCGTCTCAAAACACTGTGAGTGTTTCAAGTGTGGATTCTTTAGGACTTGTCTTGAGCATCTGGCTCTTGCATGGGCCAAATCAGGAGAGTTTAAGTATACGAAAAACAAGTAAAAAGTTATGTAAATTATATTTCATTGCATTCTCTGGTAACGATTCAAAAAATATAAGGAAAAATACTAAGAGTATAATTCACTTAACGTGTATCAATAAAAAAAAATCTACCGAACACACTTTGATAATTCAAAGAACATTAATGTCAATGACAAAGTTTGTTACAAAAACAAAATAACATTCCGGAAATGTCATTAACCTTGAAGACTTTCGCATTTGCTATTGGACTTCGAATGTTACCACCGAATTTTTATTTACCCGTAAACATGATGAAATGTCACCGGCAGCTCAACTGCGCCTTGGAAAGCAGTTGAGCGTAGCCACCGAAACCAAAACCTTGACAATAATTTTCTCAACAATATAAAACTAAAGATTTCGCTTTAAAAATATAAATTTGTTTTAAAAAATTATCGCCCAGAGAGTCGAGAGCCCAATAACAAAAAACAATAAAACAAAGGAATGCATATAAAACAATTTTGAGCAACAAGTTATGTGAGGCCTTACGCTTCTCATTGCGGCATTTCGAGACATTCCTATTTTGCGATGGATGGATGGTAGCCCGGGACCCACCTGGCTTCACCAGTATGGGTGGGTGAGTTGGGACTCAGCCATATAGCCGGATTGGCTATCAAATGGTCTAGTGCTTTCGAAGAACACCCAACAGTCTAAAGGCAACTAATTCGCGAACAATTCTGTCTGATATTGCATGCACACTATACACAAAATATCCCTCCTCAGTGCTGAGGTAATATCGTGTTCCTCAGTGCTGAGGGTCGTGACCTTTACGTGGCACTTTTATTTGGATCATGTTCCTGCATTCCTACTTGTATACACAAAATATAATTATAAGCAATTCAACTCTGACAACGCTATAAAAAAACTTAATAGGAATCCCGCTGTATGAGTTCACTAAACTCATTACGATTTTTACTAACAAACATTAATGCTATATAGTTTATTCTGTTTATTATTTTACAAGCATTAAGCAGACAAAGGGAAGTGAACCGCGTAAGCGAACGAATGACGTTCTGACACGCAGTTCTGTGTCCTTGGGTTTCGCACGACACACAACTCGGAAAACTTAGCGAAACTTTTGAACAATTATCACGTTTTTATTATTAACACACATCACTCACGCATCCCTTAACCCATAGATACAACCCACTGAGTTTCTCGCCGGATCTTTTCAGTAGCGTTTCCGATCCGGTGGTAGATTCTGCGAAGCACTGCTCTTGCTAGGGCCAGTATTAGCAACACACCCAATTTGAGCCCCGCGAGCTCACCTACACGTCACGGAGAAGCTGAAATAGCCCCTCAAGGGTATCAGCATAGCTAGGGAAAAAAACACATCGGGTAAATGAATTCAAAAATATGGGTAATGTAAAATATTATTACAGACTCGACTTATACACTTCTATAACATATTTTGAAAACTCCTGAAGATACCAACGACAGTTAGAACAAAATGTTTCAAAGTGGACCATGAGCTTGGTCTGCTAAAATACTGTGAGAATTGTGACGCAAACTTGTTTATTATAAGGGTTTTACGAGGTAAAAATTAGAAGAATTGATATTATTATGTTTCTAAAATGTTCTTAATTTAGTGCTAGCTTTAATAGCATAGCGTAGCTTCAGAAAACCTCTTATGCAAAATTATATACATTTTCTTCCACTTAGTACTTAGTTTAAAAGTTGTTAGTGAAGAGTTAAGATTGCTTAATAATTTGTGTAATTTTACTTCCGCTCGCAATGCCGTGCTAAGCCCAAGGACAGCTGCGGGTCTGCGTGTCTGCACCTGCTGTTTAATGTCAATAAAATGACAACTTAATCGCAGTTTAGCTGGTATAGCCTAACTAGTCAACTATTTTGAGAAATCAGACGTGACTTTAAGGTTGAATCAGTAAGATATTTTTTTGTTAATACCATAAATATCCCGACGACCTCACAGGCCACCCTAAAGTAATTTATAACGTTTACGTCAATGACGTGTATTGTATCAAAAAATCAGGAAATGTTTTAATATTCATAAAGTCGCCAATAGATGGCGCTGGCACAAAATGTAGATCGCGCCATCGTTTGTCGCAAATGAAAATTATAAAGTAACATAGTAGGTCCAGCGCAGCGGTGTCTATGGGCCTAAACGGTAACCACTTAACATTA
Source organism: Bombyx mori (assembly GCF_030269925.1). Lineage (NCBI taxonomy): Eukaryota > Metazoa > Arthropoda > Insecta > Lepidoptera > Bombycidae > Bombyx > Bombyx mori. The sequence goes on along the minus strand of NC_085116.1, from coordinate 5,719,694 downwards.
GTATTTTTGTTTCACCACAACCACTCCATGAAAGTGGTAAATTGTGGTCAATTTAACATTCACGAACGGCAATGAAACACTCCTTTTGAATTTGATCAATAAATTCATTAAATTCAATAATATTAACAGTAATTAACATGTGATGTGTAACTCAAATGAACCGTATATTCGATTAATAAATATATAGTCTAACTAATGCAGTGAACGAAACTTAACCATTCCTCTATGATTCCTCTTACTCGTAAAGGCTTAATAGTAAATATTTATTTATTTATTTATTTATTATGTATGAGTGTGATGACGAATCGATAAAACGTTTGCTTAAGAGTTCTTGGTAAGAAAACTATCACCGGCCGGGGAGTAACCCACACGAAGTGCGGAGAGCGTGTTAGTAAACTGCGGACCGCTATAAAGGTGAAGAACGGGTTCATTTAATTCAACAAAAACGAGCAGTTAGTTCATTGGAACGAATCACTCACAATATTTCAGAAACCAAAATAAATTAAGTCTGTAGTAATAACTGCCGCCCTAACAAACAATGCTGTTTTTACTTCTAGGGAATTCATCCTTTTTTAGGATAGAACTATATCTCATGTACGACTTAGGGTTTTTGAAGTGAAAACTTCTTTAGAATCGTTGTGATTTCGGATGCAACGGAAAAAACGACAGGTAAGAGACACAAATACAAAAATGTGTAGGATGAAGTCAGCAAAGAATGAGACAGAAATATACATACTATTTAATACAGCGCCATCTGTGAGATTTTTTAATACTAACGTGTGTATGAAAGCTCTTGTAGTGAATTTAACTTTAGGATTATACGTGAAATTAAAATATCAATTCACAGAGGGCGCTACCTTACAATTATTTACTAATGACAAAATTTTACATATACTTAAGACGTTTAGGATCATTGTATTTTAATTTTGGAAGGTTTCACTTCTACCGCGTGTGAATTGCACACATGTATTTTTTTAATGAAATTGGGATTTGGGGAACAAATCATATTACTATTCATGTTGTAGCACTATTTAAATACTCCATGCCCTATGGCTCAGTATTTATGGGAGAAATCCATAAATTAGTTTCATATTATTATATAATCCAATACATGTCACCTTTTGAATAGTTCTAATTACATTTGTTGTAAAAGACGTCAGGAAAAAGTTGGAAAATCTGTATCAATATTTATTTTAGTTTGTCGTTTATATTTAAGAGGTGCGCAAATTTTATACAAAATTCCGGGAATTTTATATGGAAATTATTTTGCAGATTCAACAAACACAGTTCGATTTAGGCATTTAAAAAATACATTTTTTGTTTTCATTAAATCTGTATGTAGGGGTAGGTAAAGGTCATTGGAAAATCGCTGTCCCGCTTACTCTCGTAGTCTCATAGTCATTGCATTTACGCGCTCTCTATCACTCGCGGGACAATGAAGTTTGCATTCCATTGGTAAGTTGAGGAGAATCCTACTAATGATCCGAATAACAGTTGTCGTTCAGCAACGTTTCTTTAAGGACAGTATTGAATAGGTCAAGTGACCTATTCGTACTTCTTACACAAGACCGATAGGGATATTGTAAGGGTAGAGATGACGATTTTCTTCAAAAAGATTGATCTAGATCTTTGAATTGCTCCGACTCAGGGTTTTGAAGAATCGATTCACAAAAAATCTATGTTAAAAAGATTTATTGAATAAAGATTAATGTATGTTGATTTTTTTTTTAAAAACAAGAAGTAGGTGTTTATCCGAGTCAATTAAGATACAAATGAAGCAATATCAATGTGGCTCAGGTTGGAGATCTTAAGACCGCTAACTGAAATAGCAGGTGCTATGACAGGCACGTCTGACGCTCGTCCATAGACACTAAACGAGATTAAATATTTATATTACAGGGGTTCTCACCACGATTTAATTTTTTTAATGTCCCGATATGTCAGCGGTGTTGCAAGCGCATCCTTCTATACTGAAGACGAGGAAGAATCTTGGCGCAGGCAAACGTATTCACACTTGAAGATATTATACTATTTGTAGTACCAAAATATTATAATTCACAAGAATATTTTTTTCCGATTTCTACATATGATAATTATAATTAATATGGATGAAAGATAAAGATAATTAAATAAAGATAATGATTTTTACTAGTGGTAGGGCGTTTTATGAGTGTTAATGAGTAGATCACAACTTATACTATATATTACTACTATATATTATTGGTGATAGGACCTCTTTTGAGTCCGCAAATGTAGGTACCACCACCCTGCCTATTTCTGCCGTGAAGCAGTAATGCGTTTCGGTTTGAAGGGTGAGGCAGCCGTTGTAACTACACTGAGACCTTAGAACTTATATCTCAAGATGGGTGGCGCATTTACGTTGTAGATGTCTATGGGCTCCAGTAACCACTTAACACTAGGTGGACTGTGAGCTCGTCCACACATCTAAGCAATAAAAAAAAAGAAGAAAAAAAAATTATTTTTGCCATGAAGCAGTTTTTTATTTTTTTATTCCTACCTATGCTGATAGCCTTGAGAGGCTATTTCAGCTTCACCCTAGCGTGTATAGGTCAGCTCACGGGGCTCAAACCGGAGTGTTGCTAACACTGACCCTAGCAAGAGCAGTGGTTCGCAGAATCTACCACCGGATCGAAACGCGACCCACTGAGAAGATCCGGCGAGAAACTCAGTGGGCTGTGTCTATGGGTTAATTCGCTCGTCGAGCCCTTCGTCGCAAGCGACGGGTTCGACGAGGACGGTGACCGGGTGAAGCAGTAATGCGTTTCGGCTTCCAGGGCAGCCGTTGTACCATAAAACTGATACTCATGTCTTGAGGTGGATATCTATGGGCGCTAGTAACATTATTCCACGTAAAACGTTGATGAGCTGTGTAATTTGTGATATGCAAAGAATCCGAATTATTTCTGTTGAAAATCTTCCACGAGTATTGAGTAACGGAGCGCTGACGAAATTAGTTTAGGAAAAATACGTATTTTTTTACGCAACATTAAAATGACATCACAAGCGTCGACGAACGTATTATCGGAACAAATTTTTGCTGAATTCCCTTCTTCTTGCTTCGGTTTCCTCAATGCTGAGAATCGTGACCACCTCCTCGCAACAAGAGTTTATTACGGACCATTCCACGCCAGTTGTCTCTATCTGCCGCCGAGTGTAGAGCATCGTGAACTGTGGTGTCGAGGGTAGTGCGGATCTGGTCAGTCCAACGTGTCGGGCCTCTACCTCGTGGTCTTCTTCCGTTCACCTTGCCAGTCACCATTAGCTTGTCCAAGCTGCCGTGATCCTTTCTTGCTAAATTCCCATTATAACAATATTTAGAATTTGTGTAGTTTTCCTTCTATTTCTCGGGATATCGGCGTCGTCTATATTTTTCGATCAGTTATTTAAACTTTTTAACCCTAATAATTGTCACATAGATCTCTCGCGCCTAAGAATCGGTTAAAAAATGGAATATATTCATTTTTAATCACAGAAAGGTTAGTATTAAAAAAAATACAATTTCAAACCCGAAAGTCACAATAATATGAAGGACGTTTAATAACTCTTTTTGTTATTCATATTTAAAGTTCAACTCTTAGATGTTGTTTTTACATAAAAATTTACTGAATAGAGCTTCTGAATGAAGTGCCATTCGATACATTGAGATCAAGATGTCGATTTTAATATTTTCGTCGATCTTCGCGAGTCGTAAACATAATTAAAGCTATTTTTACTGTTTAATCTCGCCTTTATTATTTTTATTTTATTATATCTGATGTTTTCAATACTTCATAGTTTACGTGATCGGGTCACGGATGACTAAAATTTTTTTAATTTTGTTTTTCCATCAGTTCATATCTAATTGCACTAAGAACTCTAAAATATAACTTGTGATATATAGTAAAAAACTTTTATTTTCATTAAAATAGATTGTCATTTAATGCAGAGCAAACCACGTCACTCGGTAGGGAGATTTAGGTGCCCCTGAGTCTGTTCGGATGCAGATCTAAGAATAAATCTCTGACACTTACGGGTCTTATACGATTCGAATAATTATTATTATTGTCTGTACCACGAGAAACTTGGCAAGGCGAAACCGGGTCAAAAACTCGACGAGACACGGATAATTGATCATTTCGAAACCTATTTTCGGCGGGATGTTGTGTGAGATTGCCCGAACTTGCTCGAATATATGAGTCGTCTATTATCAAAGGTGGCAATCTGTGCATTTGGACAAAAAATGTTTATTGATATTTCAATACAGATTGATTTGAATATAATCGTCTCCTTCAAAGAATACGGTTCAAAACCTGCATTAAATAAAGGTTAATACTTAACCTGTTATTTATCTAAGATGTCGTTCAGAAGAGTTTTGTGACTGCCAATGGAATACAAAGTCAATAATTCGTTTTTCTGATTTACCAATAATTATCCACAAGTCACATTGCCGGCTTTGATACTAGTCGACTCATATGTGACTTTAAGAAAATAAAAATAAAATAGAAACACAGGGATATATATCTATGAAAAGCGGTTGAATTCGCCTAAAAAATTAGATGCTTATAGTTCAAAGTTATTTTTATGATTAAACTAGCGACCCGCCCTCGCTTCGCTTCGGAAACTGTAATTTATTATTGACTAGCTGACCCGGCAGATTTCGTAGTGCCTCAATCGATAAATAAAAGACCTAAACTTTTGTATAAAATAAACTTAAAACAAACAGCATCAAAGGAAAAACAAAATTGTTATTTTTATTTAATGCCGAGCATTTTGATATTTATCTACCTTTTAAACCTTCTCTGGACTTTCACAAATAATTCAAGACCAAAATTAGCCAAATCGGTCCAGCCGTCCTTGAGTTTTAACGAGACTAACGAACAGCAATTAATTTTTATATATATATAGATAGATTGCTTAGATGGGTAGACGAGCTCACGTCCTACCTGATGTTAAGTGGTTACCGGAGCCCATAGACATCTACAATGTAGATTTCTCCACTATTTAATGAATGTTATTATACATATAAACCTTCCTCTTAAATCACTCTATCTATTAAAAAAACCGCATCAAAATCCGTTGCGTAGTTTTAAAGATTTAAGCATACATAGGGACAGATAGATACAGGGACAGAGAAAGCGACTTAGTTTTATACTATGTAGTGATTGTAATTCGTTTTAATTGGTGCTATAAAAATAGGACACTTTTGAATTTTGAGCCATGCGTTGCGCTACAGAATGTATTGTCTTGGCAGTAGCCACGTAGATTCGTCTTCACGTGGTGAGCTCTGGCACTCGCATCTAGCGAATTTATTTTGAACCCGCTACAAACTCTCAAATAATTACATTCCTCAAATACCAGACGATATTACGTAATCAAAATTGACACAATTAATCTTGGACAGCTGAAAGTATAGAGATACTCTTTTTTTTTATAGACTGTCTCGCACTACAAAGAGGGTTTATCTCTTTTGTATAATACTGCCATAGACAGACAGACAGGCCAGTTTACGGTTCACTTGGTTTTAGAATATTCTCATTAATGCTAAAACTTACCTTACCTTTTACTTAGCGGTAGGCAGCGGCTTGGCTCTGCCCCTGGCATTGCTGAAGTACATGGGTGACGGTAACCACTCACCATCAGGTGGGCCGTATGCTCGTCTGTCTACAAATGCAATAAAAAAAAGTAAGCTTAAGGCCCCATTTGCAGTATGATAATGGTCAGCTTCGATCGAAGAAAAATTGTTATTTACAGACTACCCTCAAAATATTTATTGCAAGTTCAAATCTAAGTTTGGTTGACAATGTTTTGTCAAAATCGGTTATTGCTGCGGCCGTCCCTTTTCCAAATAGCGAGAACGTAGTTGCGCATCAAACTTTTTTATCTTTTACATATATTTAGTTTGACAAAAGTGCCTAAATAGGTACTTAAAACATTCACTTGCTCTACGATTCGAACTTTCGCATCAGTGCAAGATTTGATACGCGTCTTACGTATCAGGCCAAGGTCACAAGACGCGGTATCGTTGTTAGCGTTAAAAACGCAATACTTCTTGGAAACGAAGCAACCGAGCTCATCAAACACCTCACATCATCGGAGGGCGAAGAATTAAAGATGTCGCTAACCTCGTCATCAAAGCAACAATGTGTGGTATTAATAAATCCAACATTGACAAAGACCGCCAAAACACCTGGCCGAACGCCAGACGTGGAAAATCTGCCTACGCCCGTGGAGACACAGGAACAATTCGAATGACGTCTCCGTGTTATTAAATCTTGTCTAGTATTCTATTATTATGCAGCTGGCACTATAAGAGTATTCGATCTGTTGTGTATAAATAAAAATATTTATTTCACAACTAGCTGAACCAGCAGACTTCGTAGTGCCTCAATCGATAAATAAAAGACCTAAACTTTTTTGTAAAATAAACTTAGAACAAACAAAAGGAATCCGTCCGACGGGGAACACATCAAAGGGAAAACATAATTGTTATTTTTATTTAATTCCGAACATTTTAATATTTATCTACCTTTTAAACCTTCTCTGGACTTCCACAAATAATTCAAGACCAAAATTAGCTAAATCGCTCCAGCCGTTCTCGAGTTTTAGCGAGACTAACGAACAGCAATTAATTTTTATATATTTCACAATGAATTAAATACATTTTTAAACCAGTATTCACAATGACTGCTAGTAAGTAAAATTGTGTTAAAACTACTTTAGGCTTTAAGCCCTATTATGTAGGGTTTGTGTTATTGTTCACACGAGTTCCAAAGCTTATTAATTTCACACATTGTAGGTACAGAAGTACTTTATAAGCCCGGAGACGGTAGGGTAAGGTATATTTATATGTACCTATATATATTATATGCTAGCAATGGATCACATTCTCCGTAAAATACTATAATGACGTTACTGAAAACTTAATTAGTAATTAAAAATCTTTCCACATAATATTGTAATAACATAATCTAGATTTACTTATAATCTTCTGATTATTATTTTTTAGGTCGGTTTTGTTTTTGGAAAAACCTTTTTTTGTCAAATGCTATCTTTATTTTTTATATTTGCATTTTAATTTTATGACGATTTATTATTATGTTTGTAAATTTAGGTACTATTTATTACGACTTATGTTTAGTTAATGTTTAATATTGTCCTTAAATTGGAATTGAAGGAGCAGACGTTCTCAACAAAACTGTTGATTTTTTTCACTCTTAATTAAATAAAAAAATAATTAAAATTTTCACTTTCACTTTTGGCGATGAAAAGTGTAAAGGATTCGAAACATTAAATATAATTTATTAATAATATAAGAAACGCGAGATTAAGCCGTAAAACTAGTTTTAATTATGTCCACGACTCGCAGGGATCGAAGTACAAAACTATACGTACTATTTTTTCTTGCATTTGAGGTGAAAAATATAAAATGTTGCAATGTCTAGACTATAATAATATAGACGCCTTGAATTTAAATAATTATGACAACCACTAAGGATCATACGGGTTGCATGTTCAGTTGTCAATAATTAAAAATACCTTCAAGGTAGTCATTAGTGGTTTAGCATAACCCACTCTCTTTTTTTTCCTTCCTATGCTAATAGCCTCGAGGGGTTATCCTAGCTTCACCGGACGTGTAGGCGAGATCACGGAGCTCATCCTGGCGACTTGCTAACACTAGCCCTAGCAAGGGCAGTGCTTCATCCGATCATCTGCATTCGTGTTGAGCGATGCACCGGTGTTCGAATCTCAGGCGGGTATCAATTTTTCTAATGAAATACGTACTCAACAAACGCTCACGATTGACTTCCACGGTGAAGGAATAACATCGTGTAATAAAAATCAAACCCGCAAAATTATAATTTGCATAATTACTGGTGGTAGGACCTCTTGTGAGTTCGCGCTATTTCTGCCGTGAAGTAGTAATGCGTTTCGGTTTGAAGGGCGAGGCAACCGTTGTAACTATACTGAGACCTTAGAACTGATATCTCAAGGTGGGTGGCGCATTTACGTCGTAGATGTCTATGGGCTCCAGTAATCACTTAACACCAAGTTGGCTGTGAGCTCGTTCACCCACCTAAGCAATAAAAACAAATAAGAAAAAACTCCCGAGCTGATCTTGTGTCTGTCCTGAGGTGCGAACGATCATCACGTCACGTACCTCACTATTTATTTATAGATAATAAATGACAAACGTAATTACTGCCAACGGCTGATAAAAAAATTATGTACTCAGGTTTTTTTTTTCTACCTAAGCTGATAGCCTTGAGAGACAATTTCAGCGTAACCCTAACAAGTAGGTGAGTTCACGGGGCTCATCCCGGCGATTATGCTAACACTAGCCCTAGCAACGGCAGTGCTTCGCTGAATCTACCACCGGATCGGAAACGCGACTCACTGGGAAGATCCGGCTAGAAAACCAGTGGGGTGCGGAATCCATAGTCGATGTTCAAGATTAGGCGAACAGTAAGTATAGTGGTCATCGATGAAATGAAAAACTATCAATGTTATAAGACTTTAGAAGACTAGACGAGATCTCCGACAAGATTTTCTCTTATGACGTATGAGGTTACTATTGTAGCTCTTAATTATAATTGTGATTCATATTCATTTAATTAAAAACATCAACTGTATAACATTACTATGAACTTTATTATTGTTGTTATTTTTATTACTGATCAAAAAGTCTGTACAAATTTTTGCCTTAGATCTCAAAACATTTTTTCTTAACAAAACATCGAATTTTCGCTAATTTTTGGGGTTCTCTGCAATTTACTCGAAATTGAAGGCTGGACGGCCTATACTGAGTTAAAATTCGTATTTAGCGGGTCGAAATTCATGCCCGTAGATAGATGGCGCCGGCTGTACAGACAATATTTTTTTGGTATGCCGGTAATATATTATATATTAATAAAATACATAAAAACGAATAAAACGTGATCGATATTTTTGTCTTTTTGGTAATTGAAAATCTAAATTTTAATGTCAATGTTTGTGATAATAAAATTGAAATCATAGAACCAAAAACGGATGAAGCAGAAGAAATAGAAAAAAATCCCGCCATGTGGCACGTTGTAATAAATATTCTACTGGAGACATAACCCAAGGAGGGATGACGTTAGCTCGGCGACCGCTCGTAAAACCCATGCCAATGTCCCATGCAGCATTATAAGCGAACATGCTGCGCCAACTTCCCGTAATATGGGCTAAGGGTAAAAAGAAGCAAAGCTCAGTCTTAATCATAAATTACAATTTACTGGTGGTAGGACCTCTTGTGAGTCCGCACGGGTAGATACCACCACCCCACCTATTTCTGCCGTAAACCAGTAATGCGTTTCGGTTTGAAGGGTGGGACAGCTGTTGTAACTATACTGAGACCTTAGAACTCATCATATCTTAAGGTGGGTGGTTTTTTTTTCCTAAGCTATTTCAACGTAACCTTAACTAGTAGCTGAGCTCACAGGGCTCAAACCTGACGAGGTGGGTGGCGGGATTTACGTTGTAGATGTCTATGGGCACCAGTAACCACTTAACACCAGATGGGCTGTGAGCTCGTCCACCCATATAAGCAATAAATTTTTTTATTCAAAAACCACAAACATAAATCGGCCACAAATTAATAATGAAATTCAATGAAATTATCGTACAGTATATGTATTTCTAAACGAAGCCGCAAATAACTGCGTCCAACATCGCAATCACGAACATACAAATTCTCACAATGCAATCTATAATCATCTATAGCACGTGTTTGACAACTAACAGTGATGCGAAATAAACGCTATTTAACTAAGCTCAGATTCATTTCTCGACTTATGTGTAAATAGCCTCATTCTGTGGTTTCCGCCACATTCAGTGCATAAAATAAATGTTGTATCTATACTAATATTATAAAGAGGAAAGATTTGTTTGTTTGTTTGTTTCGAATAGGCTCCGAAACTACTGGACCGATTTGAAAAATTCTTTTTCCATTAGAAGCCGACATTGTACCTGATGAACATAGGCTACTTTTTATTATTTATTTTTTTTATTTTTATTTTTTGGTTTCATGTGTGTTTTAATGTTTCCGAAGCGAAGCGAGGGCGGGTCGCTATTCATTATAAATCTGTGTGTATTTTTTTTTCAAATGTATCTACCAGTCCTATTGTCGCGGCCTCCACGAGTAGAAGAACTAAAGACTTTCCTGGTTAAGTGATTAAGAGTCCATAACGTGAATGTGGCCACCCATTTTGAAATTAGAGGTCAAAAATCGAAGTCAAACATCAATTGCAACAGTAATTACGTAAATTACAATTTATGCAGATTTTATAATATTTGCGGGTTTTATTTATTTCAGTACATATTTTATTAGAAAAATTTGTACCTGCGGAAGGGATTTGAATACACGCATAATCGCATCGCCCGATACGTGTACTCTAGTTGTCTTTCATATCTTATAAGCCACAACGACTTCTTCTAACCAAAAAATCTATACTTTTTGATCCTGTAATTTCATTCACCATGCCAGTAGCACCGTCTACCGACGTAGGGTTTCTCCTTATTCCCTTCAAACCAAGACAAATGATATTAGTTGTCCTTGGACCTCAAATTGTCAATTTTATAGTACTGTAATTGTGGTAGCCGCTGTGGATCCTAGCTCCACACTGTTACAGCGGAACGATGACAAATAAAGATTTGAAAACGAAACGTATTACCCAATATTAATAAAATTTTAATTTGTATACATGCAAATGTATTGTAGGGAAATTTTCAAATTATTGAGGAAAATATATAAATGAGTATACCTAATCGTGTTCTCAGAGAACCCATTTTTGTAGTTGTAATACTCATAGTCAGGAAAACGTCCGATATCGTAGTATTAGTAATGTTTGTAATATTACCGATAGTAGGATGTATTGTAAGCCCGCACGAATGGGTATGTACCACTATTTTGCTTATTTCTGCCGCGATTAAATCACGTGTACCGGTTGCAAGGGTTGGACTGTCACGATACAATTAGGAATTTGACCTCATGTTTCAAGGTGGTAGCAATCGTGTTATGATGCATGCGGGTACCGGTAACCACTTCGCTGAGACCAATAAAAAAAAAGTACATAAAACCTGCATGTCCTTGTTTAGTGAAATGTTAAAAATGCGATAAACTAGTAAATTTTATGAATATATTTCGCATATTCGTACATTATTTACATTCAGCAGTCGGCAGGGACTTACCCCGGAATTAATGACATAAGCAACGGTAACTATTCACATTCTGGTGAGCTATATCCTCGTCTACCCACAGTGGCAATAAAAAAATCAAATGCGAATTAATGAGAAAAAATTATACGAAATATCAATTTCAGTGTAATGCTTCTTGTAATGCCATTATTGCCAGCGTCGAGTTTACACTATCTATGAATTTACATGGTCTTCAATTATCATATACATATAATATATACTTTGTTATAAATAAGAAACAGGAATGAATTTTTTTTAAAAACTCGAGAATCCACGTCCAGGTACTTGGTATCATTTTTTCACTTGTACTCTTTCACGGATGTAAAATGGTTAATAAGCCACCATGGTCTTACTTTTTAACCTAAAAAAACGTTCGATTAACAAAATAAAACAATTCACTCGACTTCGCTCAATGCATTCCCGCTAAAATTTTTCATTATCAATATAGTGCAATTCTAAGAAAACCGACAATAAGTTGACTTAGCACCGAACAGAAACTCTTCACTGTTCGAAGGACAAATTTTCTCGGGCTTCTTTACAGGTAGAACATTTATACCTACCAATCTCATTATGGATTTGTCATGTTACAAATGACAGAAATGACTTGAGATTTTAAATGTCAATGACCTCATAAATACTAAGATCAAAAATGCGGCTCGTGCAAATTTTGTTGAATTTTTTTGTTTAGTCGTAACTAAACGGCCAATTATGGACAGTGACAAAGCGGACAAGGATTAGCGTCTAGAAAATAATCAAACAGCAAAGTGTCAGGTATTTAAAATGGAATTAACTACTGTTGTTTCTAGGAGAACTCATTTGAATAATATGGTATTTAAAAAAAATAACAGTAATGCTTATCACAGCGTTATGTTTTTAAGATTTAACTTCTTCATTTTGCTTGGTCCAAGGTAACAAATATCTCTTTAATAATTCTGCCTATACGCCTGTGCCATAAGACATAAAGTATAGAGTAGCTACTGTCTTTGTTACTTCGTTAAATTTGCGTAGCTATTTGTGCATGATGTGCCTATACTCTCTACTATTATGTTGCCCAGTTCTAGCGCAAAACACTTATGCGTTAACTTTGAAATTAATACGATAGCCGTAACGTAATCGCAACTCCGACCTCACATTCAAACTAGGGGGAACTCCGTTATATTTTTTATGGGCTTAATAATAAATATTCCATTTAATTAGTATTCAGAGACAAACGAAATACAGTCATTCGGCCCCAAATTAGGATTCCCTGTATTATAAGAATTAAAGAATGATATACAGACTACATTAGTTACTTACAAAACTGTTAGTCACACGAATATCTAATCTGGCAATTGAATCTAGTCTCTCGACCCAGCAATCAGGGAAATTAAATACTGGGCCACCGATTCGAGTCATTTTCTTTTGTGCTTATTTACGTTAAGAAAAAAAAACAATCGATTTGATGCTATTTATTATAAGAAGTTATGTAAACTGCAATGATCCACTTGTTTCCTAACCGGGGACAAAGCGAAAACTGTCAAGTGCATGTGCATAAATGACAAATGAAGCACTTTAACATGCCTTTAAAACGCATCTACATTACTTTATAGACTCCAAGTTCGAAAGGCAGCACGATAAAAGTTAGCATTTTTTTTATATTGCCCTAGTAGGGAGACGAACATACGGCCCACCTGATGGTGAGGGGTTACCGTCGCCCATGGACTTCAGCAATGCCAGAAGCAGAGCCAAGCCGCTGCCTAATGCTTAATACTTTCCACAAGTCTCGCTTTTTTTTTTCCTACCTATGCTGATAGCCTTGAGAGGCTATTTCAGCTTCACCCTAACGTGTGTAGGTGAGCTCACGTGGCTCAAACCGGAGTGTTGCTAACAGAGACCTTAGCAAGTGCAGTGCTTCGCAGAATCTACCACCGGATCAGAAACGCGACCCACTGAGAAGCCTCGTTTGAAAAAGAACATGTCATAGCGCTCGGGAAACACCGTGGAGGGGAGTTCATTCCATGACCACATGGTACCAAAATGGTGGTGGCAAAAAATACCTCTGGAAACGCACTGTCGATGAACGCAGCGGTTCCAGATAATATGGGTGAACTCTGCTCCGATGGCGGGTGCATTGTCATTGAATGAAAAATATATTAATATATCAATACTTTTGATTGATTGATGATTTGGAATGATTTCAATACGACCGTCGCACAAAACGTATAATAAAAAAATTGACTACGATTTTTAATACGCTTTTATTAGCTTCAGATGTATGTAGTAGTACGTTAGTATGAAACAATTTTTGAACATGATTTTGACCCCCTTCAAAACGTCCCCTTCAAAAAAAAGCGTGGGCTGCATAGTATCAGTAGTTATCATTTATATTTTATTAACAGATATGAGTAGAAGGGTTATTTTGATAATATCCTGAAAAGCACCCCACCACCCCAAGATTTTTACAATAAAATCATTTTTTCTCACACTATTTTTAATTCAAATTTAATAAAATTTATATTCTATATTTTAGTTGGATATTCTATAAAACCGTATTTTGTTAGTTTTTTTTTAAACTATCTGATAATCTCGACATTAGGAAATCAATGTATCACTTAGTATTTACTTCGGTTTTCTCTGTTAGTCGTAGACATAATTCTAATAACTTTTTCTGTTTTATCTTGCATCACGGACGAATGTGACCGCGTTAAATGTCCTAAAGTATTTGGAACGTCGGAAATAATGTGAACCGTAGAAGTAGCTTAATTATTTTCAATATATTAATAGGGGTGCATGTAAGTAACCAACTTTTTCTTTATTTTTATTTTGTATTAGCTGACCCGGCAGACTTCGTAGTGCCTCAATCGATAAATAAAAGACCTAAGCTTTTGTATAAAATAAACTTAAAACAAACAAAAGGAATCCGTCCGACGGGGGACACATCAAAGGAAAAACAAAATTGTTATTTTTATTTAATTCCGAGCATTTTTATATTTATTTACCTTTTAAACCTTCTCTGGACTTCCACAAATAATTCAAGACCAAAATTAGCCAAATCGGTCCAGCCGTTCTCGAGTTTTAGCGAGAATAACGAACAGCAATTCATCTTTATATATATTATATAGATAGATTGCTTAGATGGATAGACTAGCTCACGTCCCACCTGATGTTAAGTGGTGATCGGAGCCCATAGATATCTACAATGTAAATGCCGACACCCAATTTGAGACATGAGTTGTATGGTTTCACTTTTAACAGTACAACGGCTGCCCCGCCCTTCAAGCCGAAACGCATTACCTACTGCTTCACTTCAGAAATAGGCAGGGTGGTGGTACCTACCCGTGCGGTCACACAAGACGTCCTACCACCAGTAACTCCTTCGTACTGAATGCCTTCCGGTAACGACCGTCCAACAACGAAAAATTACATATCTGGAAAAGTTTTTAAATTTTTACATTGTTGTTTGGCCTCTTGAACGTGTAAAACAAACTTTTTGTTTAACTCTTTTTATTGTGTATTTTGATTTACAGATTTTCAATCAGAATAGATATTTGAAATTTTTAACTCCCTAATTCTAAATCAATCAAGATTTAACAATCAAATACCATTAAAGCATTGCGAGTATGTCACCTATTTAATGGCCTCGATTAAGAAATGTCTCAATTAACAAATCTAAGGATATTTTGCGGTAGGCAGCGGCTTGGCTCTGCGCCTGGCATTGCTGAAGTCCATGGGCGACGGTAACCACTCACCATCAGGTGGGCCGTATGCTCGTCTGCCTACAAGGGCAATAAAAAAATAAAATAGAAAATTGGCGGTATCTACATAAATATATTGCAGTGTCTATGGATATATGGTTCCGCATAACACTAAAAGGACTATGAGTTCATTTGTATTTCTATGCAAAAAAAAAATCACCGTACCCTTCATTACAATACTGCATTACGAATATCAGTATCTAGGTCAAAGATCAAAAGGTCAGGTATGTGTTTCGCGCCCATAATATTTTCAGGTCACGTTTCGACCCATAATCTGTACGTTAACACTGAATTGCGTTACAATAAAACTATGGTATGACGTATCGTGAGGTGACGTCACAGATGTCATTAGCATATCCGGTTGTGTTTTTGCTGATGAATGAACGTTAATTTGCCTGACGATCGGTTGGAATTTTCTTAATTACTTACCTATAACTAGGAGTATTATATAAATAGCTACTAAACATAAAATTCATGTCAAACCTACTTAAATTTTCAAATTAATATTTCTTTTTTTTATCGCTTAGATGAGTGGATGAGCTCACTGCCCACCTGGTGTTAAGTGGTTACTGGAGCCTATAGATATCTACAACGTAAATGTGCCACTCTTCTTGAGATATAAGTTCTAAGGTCTCAGTATAGTTACAACGGCTACCCCACCCTTAAAACCCAAACGCATTACTGCTTCGCGGCAGAAATAGGCAGCGTGGTGGTACCTACCCGTGTGGACTCACAAGAGGTCCTACCACCAGTAAAAAATTTATAATAAGTATAAAGAATAAATTTTGAATCTTTGAAATTTCCGTCCTAATAATTGTATCAATTTTATACTAAAAAGTACTCGTATCGAGAGATGTCACCGTTTCAAGACTTAACTTTTTATTTATTTATTATAATCTGAAAATACATATTAAACAAGTGAGAAACTTAGAACGATGAACGAACAACTTTATATAAAAATCGAGCCATATCTATGTACATAATAATATGTATATAATTAAAAATCAATGTTCGTTTGTACGCTTTTTTTTCCTGTATGCATTCCTAAGCCACTCAACCGATTGTCATGAAACTTTGTACAGGTGATGTTGGGATACGGCCAAAGGTGTCTGTGTCTATCATAGTAAAATCAACATAATATATTATGTTTTACGTACAATTAGCCAGAGATAAGACGAAGCGCGACCGTTTTTCACTAGAACTTAATAAATTTATGTTCAGCATTTTGCTCTTGTATTACGGGTTTCAAGTAATGCACTTAAAAGAAATGAGCCCATACACCCGTCAGATAAAAAAATATTAGCTTCGATCAGGAATCGGCCTTGAACCCTATAATGCAACAGCAGAAACAATATCACTTACCACTAAACCAACGAGGGAAATTATCTACAATACTATTAAAGCTATCAAAGTCTCTTGCAACCAACCCCAGTTGGACGGTAAATTTGTATATTTTTATTGCTTAGGTGGGTTGACGAGCTCACAGTCCACCTGGTGTTAATTGGTTACATAGCATACAACGTAAATGCGCCACCCACCTTGAGATATAAGTTCTAAGGTCTCAAGTATGTTACAACGGCTGCCCCATCCTTCAAACCGAAACGCATTACTGCTTCACGGCAGAAATAGGCACCTACCTATGGTACCTACTCGCGCGGACTCACAAAAGGTCCTACCACCAGTGATTACGTATATACACTTCGTACATACATTTTCATTTACGAACAATCGCATGTTCAATTAACGAAATACCAAATTAAAATTTGCATGTTCGTGCGAAATCAAACCTAAACGACTTTAAAATACGCTTTCATGTCAAGCTTGCATTTCCTTCGGCTATTTTTAGTAGAGCCCGCTTGCAGATCGTAAACCCTTTAACAACTATCGAAAATATCAGCAAACGACGTTGCCTTTAGTATGATCAATACAAGGTATGTTTCGGCTCTATAAAGTCTGCTCGTTTGGAATGTCAATCGAATCAATTGTGTGTACGGTACTGGGTCCCACCCCTTGCCGACGAGGAGGCTCACTAATATTTTGACTAATATTTCGACCTCAACTGAGGCTCCGACGAAATTAAGCAAATTCGCGACGGCTACACGCGATTCACGGCCTGATGAGCGCGAGCGATAGCCACCTTCAACCGCCTTACATATTTCGTCCTTGCGCGTAACCTAATTCAAAATAAATCATGAATATTTTAATTCTGCATAAAATTCATAGTTAAACCGATAATTCAGGTGAAAACTCACACTAGGAATGTACAAAACAACATTGTATACGCTCACTGGTAGCCTTGCAAATTATGATCTTGTTAAAGCGTTTTGTTCGTTTCTGTTATACTCACTCGGGGTTGATTCGCGAAAGTCAAAATATGTTGCTAATGATTGGGCACGGCAGGTTTAGCTTGTCACGCGAGCACGTCACTCTCAACTACTTACCTACCTTCCGGCCTGAGTATATTTTTTATCAACCGTTTGGCAGTAATTACGTTTGTCATTTAATAGCTATAAATAAATAGTGAGGTACGTGACGTGATGATCGTTCCCAGCTCGGGATAGACACGAGATCGGTTCGGATGTTCGCAGACGGCGCACGAGCTTGGTTGTAGTAGTTTTTCTCGCGAAGCGTCACGGGGTGAGATCGCACGGAAGCGAAGGTTGCGCCCGTGACCGCGCCCGCCCGCCGCGACCGCGACAACCGCCCGCCGACACCGCGCAGTATCGTGCCGCGCTCGCTCATCCTCGGACCTCGATCTGCGCTATCATCCAACGGAAGCAGTGCGCCGACCTCAGTGAAGTGATGTGCTCGTGTTGATTTCGCCGATGATGTGCAAGCGGCGAGTGAGTGCAGTGACGCCTCCAAGCGGCAAAGGTGAAGGACGGCGTCGGCGACAGCGACCGTAGCTCGTCATGTGGAAGTTGCTGATGCCGCTGCTGGCGCTGGTCGCCTTCGGTGGCGGGGCCACGTTCCCGGCCAACAAAGAGCTTCTCGAGTGTGCTAGGTTCGTTCTCAGATAACAGATAAAAATATTTATGTATAGGCAGCGGCTTGGCTCTGCTCCTAGCATTGCTGAAGTCCATGGGCGACGGTAACCACTTACCATCAGGTGGGCCGTATGCTCGTCTGCCTACAAGGGCAAAAAAAAGAGAACATTTTAAATCTCTGCAATGTTATCTGCCAATCGCGATACGAACTGGGACCTCGGATGAGCTACAAAAATAATTTAAATGGGCACGCGAAACAATAACATCTGCTCTTAACGATTTTCATCATACTTCACTCTACATACCTACTTTAAAATAAACCGTTATACGCAGTCAATATTATTTTTTATATTCCATGATATAAATAACTGGAAATCTACAAATATACTAGTAACCGGTTCAGTGTGTATACTACAGTCTGCAATCACGCGAACGTTATAAATTTTCAAATAAGACCAGTCTATTTATCCGCTCGTCTCTGTGAAACCCAGACAATTCAGTCTGAAGTTTTTTAATAACTAATACGATACGAAAATAATTAAGATATATGCAATACTGGATACAAAGAGCGATTCAGCGTATACCTCTGATTGTATACGCAAAACCGAAGCGGCTGGACATGTCAGTAACCCGTGCCAGGACTGCAACGACTTGCCAAGGTTCGCGGTTGACATAGATAAACATGAGCGTAAACAAGATGAAAACTATTTTGTTTCTTACTAGCATACGTGGGCTGTTGCATTCTTACACAGCCCAGCTGATGATAAGCGTTTACTGCCACACTTTGATAACGCAACGTAAATGCTGCCAACACATTACGCACTTTGTTCGGCTTTCATAGATCGCTGGAGTAATTAACAGTAATTTTACCATTTTAATCTCTCATTTATTATCGATAGATATATGTAACCTTTATACGATTAATCTTAAAAGAGGTTAATATGTTATAAAGATGACTAAAATAGAATTTCGAATATTGAAACATTAGAACATTAGAAGGAACATGAGAAATATAAAAGCATTTTTGAAATATTAAAATATAAAAAGATATAAAAACAGCGGTGAAGCAATAGCTTTAAATGTTTTCTCTTTATAAGAGCAACTCAATTTGTGCTATAGTTTTACTAAGCTAAACTGTATTTTGATATAAATGAAATAATCTATATATATAAAAATGAATTGCTGTTCGTTAGTCTCGCTAAAACTCGAGAACGGCTGGACCGATTTGGCTAATTTTGGTCTTGAATTATTTGTGAAGTCCAGAGAAGGTTTAAAATGTAGATAAATATGAAAATGCTCGGAATTAAATAAAAACTAGTGGTCGCCCGGTAGTCGAAATTCGACTATAATTATTAATTTAAATTATAAATGACTTTACTTCTATAATCACAGATTTTGCTAAGGCTACAATAAAGGCAAATAATATTATAGAACAACAATATTAATCTATTCACAGCTTGACCACAGACTTTAAAAATAAACAAAATAGTTTAAATGTGTGTGTGTGTCAAATACATGTTGGTGTGTGTAATGTTTTCCTTATTGGTTTATCGGTCTTATTTATCGGTATTATTTATGCATTACTTTAAAAAAATATTAGCATTGTGCACTCCTTCTCTATATTCTTCTATAAGTGTGGAAAATTTCATACTCCTCCGTCCGCGCAATTTTCGTAAAAAGGGATACAAAGTTTTTGCTTCACGTAGATGACAATTTACTTTTTCCTTTGATGTGTCCCCCGTCGGACGGATTCCTTTTGTTTGTTTTAAGTTTATTTTATACAAAAGCTTAGGTCTTTTATTTATCGATTGAGGCACTACGAAGTCTGCCGGGTCAGCTAGTACATTATATATATTTTTTCTGTGCGTGTGTTTGTCACTGAACTCCTCCTAAACGGCTGGACCGATTTCAATGATTTTTTTTGTACGCATTTGGATGGCACCCTGGATGGTTTTGATACACAAATCAGCCCGGCAGATGGCGCTGCAGTCGGTGTCTAGGTTGTTTATCTATACTACAACTAAAAGGCCGGATCGACTCGCATGAATTTTTGCAGGACAACTTCTGTCGGGCCCGCTAATTGAATAATAATTTTGGTCGTCTTCAATACAGCTATGGTAATCACTGTGAGCTATGTTATTGTATGTCAAAATTTATATATAGGGCTCATATTAACTTCACATTAATAAAAAATTAAAAATCTTTGTTTCTGTGCACAGAGAAAGAACTAACAATATCTTGAGGTTTGCGAATTTGTATGAGGAGTTTCAACTTCACGTTAAGAAGATCCAAAGTGTCAGTCAGATAAGTGTCAATCGTCTTGCTTATTGTAATTTAGTGGTTTTTCAATTGGGCCATTAAATGTGATTTAATCTTGTAAAATGATTAGGACCGTTGTCCAAAGCGTTGTATTGACAAGCTGCAAATGCGTATTCTTGGCGTCCTCGATTTAAAGTAAATAATTATATCACTAAAAATATATATATGAAATAAAATGTTAATCTAGTAATAAACGCAACGGGCTGACCCGGTTTGCAATCTAGATAAAACTTAAATTACACCAACAAACCTAAAAATTAAACTAATACGACCCAGTAAATATTTTTTCGATATATGTATTAGGGTTTTTTTTTCATTTAACATATTTATTTAATCAAAATTTCTAGCATTATTATCTATACATTACTGCCATCTAATAGTAAGGTCATTTATGCCTTTGCGATAGAACTCTGGTGATCTAGATTCTACAAACTTTGTGAAAGCATTTTGTACTACCTCCTAGGAAGAAAAAATTTTATCACGTAGAAAATTGTCACATTTTTTAAAAGAAGAACCTAATAGGTACCATTTGAAAAAAGTTTCACTCAAAAATCTCAAACTATGAAGGTTTTATGTCAATTCGAAGTACCTACGAATATTACAACGGCAATTTCATACTTTAACTCCTATTATATAATTTTCTAAAAGTATGTTTATAAGTAGCATTAGTAATAATGTTATAATAGGGGATAATTATCTTTTCTAAATTAGCTCCACGCCTCGAGCTAGGTCTGTGCGGAGTACAATTTAGACTGCTTTGCTGGAGAGCTGTGCTCATCAGACGAAGCCTATATTTTTTCTAGGACAGAATTTTTTTCAAATTATCAATTTAATTAATATTAGTATATATCATTTTAGTTCAATAACTCCTAAAATCGATAAGTATAAAAAAATCGGAAATGATGGAAACGACGATAACTTTTATTGCAACGGTTTTAATGAAACAGTATTCTGAAACTCCAATTAAACTATGTTTACTGAAATACATAAAAATCAATGAACAAAAAGCTATGAAGCAAAATCACAAAAAATCGTTGATTAGTTCTAAAGATTTACGCACACAAAGAGATAGATAAAAAATAATTCTGAAAACAATTCGTTTTAGTTACATACTGTAGTTACAACCTTTATATTTTTATTGCTTTTCTATAATATACACACATACTACCTATAGATTCTACTGTTTTATGATATATATACTAATATTATAAAGCTGAAGCGTTTGTTTGTTTGTCTGAACGCGCTAATCTCAGAAACTACTGGTCCGATTTGAAAAATTATTTCAGTGTCAGATAGCTCATTTATTGAGAAAGGCTTATACGCTATATAACGCTAAGACCAACACAAGCTGAGCACCAATAAAGAATGTTTCAAAGTAGGTGTATTTTTCCCTATTGAGAGCTTCCGCGGCGTGCGCTGCGGAAACAGTTAAAATTTCGCTAAAATAATGTATGGCAAAATTGTTCCCCTTTAAAGGTTCTACAAAAAAGTCCGCGGCAGCATAGCGCGATAACATATTTTAAGGTTAACGTTTTTACCTTAACGTTTTTTATGGTAAACAAATTTATTTAGATCTTGATCATTACAGGACCATTCGAGAAGTCTACGCTTAAAAAAAAGATTTTTTTTTATCAGAATCGGTTCAAGCTTTCTTGAGAAGTCGGTGAACATACATAGATAAAGAAATTGTGGTCGAATTGATAACTTCCTCTTTTGAAGTCGGTTAAAAAGCATAATTTTGTTACTTTAAATAGCTCCTTAACATTGTACTATTTTCACTTTCTACGCAAATGAAGAGGTGGGTAAAATTTTGCGTTATGCCAAAGTAACTATTCCACGCGGACGAAGCCGCGGGCAAAAGCTAGTTTATTACAAACTAAGTATAAACGTAAACAAACATTTGAAATTTATGTAACAATGTTGAACACAATTGCATGGTAGCTATCAATTTCCGCACGAGCTTAATGATGTTTATTCGAAGAGAAGGTAGTTTCGACTCGATGTCCCGAATTATATATTTCACAATTTGCCGTAAACAAATTGTGTTTTAGCGTTTGTGCATACTGAAACAATTTGGTCATTGAGGACCAAACTACAATTGTTGATCGAAGGGACAAAAGGATTAAAATTAGGACCTAGGGCCATTCAACGGATTTTCCTGATAATCATGTATAAATAATAATTAAATAATATTGTGAATGTGTATGTTTAGATAGAGATTTGAATGATATTTCGCACAGATATAATTTATAATCGGGATAAAGGCATGGGATAATTTTTATTATGGTGAATGACATAGCGAGAGCAATGGGTACATCTGGGTACATCAAATATAGGAATATAACAGTGAGTACGCTGGTTTGTAATACCTTTTTTCTTATTACCTAAGCTGATGGTCTACTAGAGAGACCATATCAGCGTAACCTTAACTAGTAGGTGAGCTCACGGGGCTCAAACCTGACGATGTTGCTAACACAATCCCAAGCATGAGCCGTGCTTCGCAGAATCTACCACCGGATCGGATACGCAACCCACTGAGAAGATCCGGCGAGAAACTCAGTGGGCTGTCTGTGGGTTAATTTACTTGCAGAGCCCTTAGTCGCAAGCGACAGGTTCGACGGGAACGATGACCGGTGATTGGGGTACCTAAAAGCACCGTTAGTGGATCGGTAAGATCCGAAATGACGTGTTTTGAGCGACGTCGACTGTTTACCATTTGGTCCGCAGGGTCGACTATGTAGTTTCCGGCGGCCACGATGAGAGGATTCTCATGTCGCGCCTCCAACACATCTACAAACTTACTGATAGCTAGTTATTCCGGGAAAATGCAACGTATTTCATTATTCTAAATTACAACATTGTTGTGAATCGTCTCGTAACAACTAAAATTAACACAACATGTTCTTAATACCTAAGAATATTTTCAAATTTAAAATATTAACAGTCCATACAAATACGAGCATAGACAGAACTTCGGTCGTCGTATTGTTACGAGTATACCCAACTACGTATATTGCCCACGTATGAAAATGAAATGACGCCGGCTACCTTCGAAATTACGTAGCGAGACTCCTTTGTATAAAAAATGTTGTAACTGTTCTTTCTTTTGTCATCGATTACACGATGTATACGTACATGTGTATGTTCTAAAATTCATAATGTTTCTTATTAGTATACAACATAAAGATATATTTAAAATAAATTGGATGTTATCGTTTGGAACCTCTGGGTTTGCGGAGGGATTTCGCTTCTCTCTACATTTTATACCGTTTATCCCATCAGGAGTGCTCTGAGGAATTGTTTGAGAGGATTCCATCATCTCGTTTTTACTATCGCACCGCCCGCCACCAGAGTAGAGTTCATCCATACTACCTGGAGCCACTGCGTTCATCGACAGTGCGTTTCCAGAGATCTTTTTTACCACGTACCATCCCACTTTGGAATGAGCTCCCTTCCACAGTGTTTCCCGAGCGCTATGACTTGTCCTTCTTCAAACGAGGCTCGTGGAGAGTACTCAACGGTAGGCAGCGGCTTGGCTCTGCCTCTGGCATTGCTGAAGTCCATGGGCAACGGTAACCACTCACCATCAGGTGGGCCGTATGCTCGTCTGCCTACAATGGCAATAAAAAAATAATTAAAAAAGTTACTTTAATTCTCGAATGATGTAAAATTTTACAAAAAATAATAATAAATGTCTCCAATATGTTTTGCCTTTGGAAACTAAAATTTATCTTGCTCAAAGTCTCATTTTACCCATTTTGGACTACGCTGATGCTTGCTACTTGGATGCCACTGAGGAGCTTCTTAATAAGCTTGAGCGTTTGCAAAATTTGTGCATCCGTTTTATTTTTGGTCTCAAAAAATATGATCATATTTCTGAATTTCGCAAAAAGCTCAAGTGGCTCCCAGTCCGTTTCCGCAGAAATACTAGATTGTTGTGCTTCCTATTTAATATCCTACATAATCCTAACTACCCACAATATTTACGTGATCGCTTTACCTATGCCCGTCCCTTCCTTGCTCCTTGTAGAACACACATTAAAACTCTCCTCAATTGCCCTGTTCATAAAACACATGCTTACGCAAAATCGTTTTCTGTACAAGCAGTTATACTTTGGAATTCCCTCCCTCCAAGCATACGAGCGGGCAAAACCATAGCAGCGTTCAAGAAATCTGTTAAGGAACATTATTTATCCTTACCATCATAAATAAAGTATATATATTTGTATAATGTATTATAATATAAAGGAAGTATATGTGTGTATGTTATATATATGTGTGTGTGTGTGTGTGTGTGTGTGTGTGTGTGTGTATTTGTATGTACATATATTGTTTTGTATCTTGTAATATGTATATATTATTATATGTAATGTTTACTGTATGCACTAGGTTTGTGTTCCTAATTCTTCTTTCCTTTTGCGGGCCTACTGGAAGAGATTTCAACATGAAATAAGTAGTGCCCTTGTACTCTGTATCCTTATTGACGTGTCTTTTCTAACAGCTGTGTGTACAGAATATCTATACTTCTATACTAATATTATAAAGAGGAAAGATTTGTTTGTTTGTTTGTTTCGAATAGGCTCCGAAACTACTGGACCGATTTGAAAAATTCTTTTTCCATTAGAAGCCGACATTGTCCCTGATGAACATAGGCTACTTTTTTTAATTTTTTTTTTGGTTTCATGTGTGTTTTAATGTTTCCGAAGCGAAGCGAGGGCGGGTCGCTAGTATTAAATAAATAAAAACCTATCAACAATTAAATAAAAAAGATGTGTGGTATTGTGGGACACCGGATAGGAACGAAGTTCTTTATTATAAATATATTAATTTTAAGTTTTATTCGAGGTATAAAGAAAATAATTATTCGGGTATAAATTTTTTATTATTATTTTTTATTGATAAAGATAAAATAAAAACTACTTTACAAAGTTATTAACTTTATTTTATTCACAATGATTTATAAAAAATATATAATAATAATAATATACTTGAAGAAACAGCTATTTATATGAATAATAATAATAACCGTCATCACGTAGACTATACATTAGACACTGTATAGCCATCATACCAAGACTATACATAAATAATAAAAATCTTACGTTACGGACGTTTTTTTCCCGGTTAGGGTACCCCTCCGCATCGTAAGGAACTTCGTTCCAAAAATATAAAATATATATTATATTATTACGATAACGTGTTTTAAACGAGCTCGCTAATAAATTCTAGTGTTAGTTTAAATATTATTCTAGTATCTAGCTGGTATTGCTATTATATCTATATCAGTTTAGTTACAAACACAACACTCGTAAACTAGAATCATGTTTTAACTGCATCTACATTTAGACGAACTTCACTCTTTCTCATTAAATTCGAAACTTTATTTCCGTTGTTAGAACAGTTTCCCAATTAGCGAAACTTCAAAGAATGGTAAACCGTCGACGTCGCTCAAAGCACGTCATTACGGATCCTCCTGATCTATTAACGGTGCTTTTAGGCACCACAAGCACCGGTCACCGTCCCCGTCGAACCCGTCGCTCCCGTCGCTTGCGACGAAGGACTCGACGAACTAATTAACCCATAGACACTGCCCACTGGGTTTCTCGCCGAATCTTCTCAGTGGGTCGCGTTTCCGATCCGGTGGTAGATTCTGCGAAGCACTGCTCTTGCTGGAGCCATTGTTAGCAACTCTCCGGTTTGAGCCCCGTGAGTTCATCTACAAACGTTAGGAAGCTGAAATAGCCTCTCAAGACTATCAGCATAGATTGAAAAAAAAAAACTTAAAAAACCGGGATGTTTCCATTGTAAAAAAAATTATGACTGCACGAGAATGACTAAAGGTTAGTTTTATTAGTAATTACGGCGTTTCGGCATATAGATTTACAGCCCTATTAAAGTTTTCAACTGTTTTGTACTTTTACATGTTCTGTTATAATTTTCTTTTAACGATTACCTAACTAACCTTGGTTTGCGTAGTTCATAACTGTTTTTTCTTTTCGTTTCTGAAGTGCACAGAATTGTTTGTATGTGTTGACGCACAATTTTTAACTTGACGCAGTGGCCTGACCATGTCTCTAATTTAGCTGTATAACAGTACGATTATCTGCTGTTGATAGCGTCGAAAAAATAATTGTTACCACGCGTGAAAAAGGAACGTTATACCAATATATATTACTCCTTTTAATGTTTCATGATTTAAAAAAAATGTAGGAACCATTATTAATTCGTCAAACTTACTTTTTATTTTACGTCTAAACATACAACTTTCTTTTAAGGGAGACCACCAATAAAAAAGATTCAGTTTTCGCATATTATAGCAAAGTTCAACGAATGCACGAATGATGAGCCAATAAGGCTAAACAATAGCTTGACATGCGACGCGTCAAAATGTAACGCGTTTATCACAGCTATTTGCGTCATTAATAAGCCAAATATAAATCGAGGTGCCGGCCGTGGTAATCGTAAATATAAATAAACCCTTCGGACACCTATAGATGCAGCCAGTACGCTTCGTGTTCGTTCGATACATGTAGACAACTAGATGGATAATTATGTCTTTAGTGACGCACGTTATCATTGCATAATCTCGGAATGCACTACTGTAAGTACTGTAAGCCCGCCGAGTTTGTTTCGCCGGTTCTTCTCAGGACTGTGGCTTTTTTTGAAACCGGTGGTAGAGTGAACATTGTTATTTATATTTTGACATTCAACAAGTGTGCTATGCTGACATCTAAGTTGAAATAAATGATTTTGAATTTGAATTTGAAGTAGGGCCATCTGAATGAAGTTCCAATATTATGAACTAAATGTTGTCTCTCGATCAGATTTGGTCCACTCGTATTATACGGCATGATTTCAATTGTTTTACGTGTAAATTTTTGTTATTGTTTAAGATATGAATAAGGTATTTTTGAACTACCTTCATTAGTTAAATATTTAGGTTAAAGCTTCCAAAAGCTTAATGCTTAAAAATGAGGTCTGCACGGTACTCGTAATCAGTTTAACTATAATAACTTAAAAGTACTAAATATTTGATGTCGTTATAATGATAATTATAATTGATAATGATATTTAGTAATGAAAATTGTCGTTCTGGCTTTTAGTGTGAAATACTCCTCAAACTACTTCGACAAATCCACGTTCAAGCACCCACATTAGTTTCTTCAGCTCATTTCTTAGTCAACTGTCTTTCGAATTTCTGTTTCGAGCTCTAGTGGTGGAATTTGATCACGAACCTGCCTATTTCTTCAGCAAAATACGTACGTTCTGGTTTGAGGTTTAGAACTTCTGTCATGTCAATGCAACTGAGTCTTCAACCTCATGCTTTTTGGGAATACTAGGTAACAAATTTGTAGTAAGTAAAAAAAATCTTAATAGCTTTAAATAAAAAAAACTTCGATTGTTTTAATTTGATTTTATTATTTCGCGTTTACTGGTTGCATTTCGAATGCTTCATAATTTTCGTGATCAGGGACGACTGAGACGTCGGAGTTAATAAAATGAAAATAATCAACAATAGATTAAACCATAAAAGAAGTTTCCATTATGTCTACGACTCGTGAAAATAGAACAAGATTCTGGTAACTACGCTTACACCAGTCAGGACAATACACAGGCTGCAGTAATTTACTTAATTCTGTACTGACTTATTCGCAATTGCAGTTTTACAAATATTGAAGTGAGCGCTCACTACAAAGCATGCAACCTTCCACTTTTTTTTTATGTGAAACCTCTTTAGGCGCATTGAGAGTAAAATTTAACTCGCAACCATTCGTTACGGCTAGAGAGAAAAGATACAATTTGGGAAGAGCGAGAATGAGAAAATAGACAGAGCGTCTCGCGAATCACTCGACCGGGGAGAAAGGGAAAGGACAAAGCACGCTAGGTCGTTCTCTTATACACAGCACACACAAGTGAAATTTGATTTTAGGATGAAAAATGAAGAAAACAACAATACTACTTACCGCACAAGAAGTTTCATTTTTTTCACGTACACCAAGTTGCACGCGCACCATTTTTTTTCTCGACTACCGCCTTTATTTCGTTCTCCGCCGTTTCTAATATGCCTCGTCCCCACTAACGCCATTGCTCCCACTAACAACGTTGCTACTTGGCAATCCGAAAATTGTCTTAATTATAACACGTTAATTTTTTATAGTTATTTTACAACAAACCTTACGATACCAACATTAAAGGAACGAAGTTTCTTATTATAAAAATATTAATTTTTAAGTTCTTTTCGAGATGTAAAGAAAATAAAACTGGAGATTTCGCAACAACCCACGGTCATTCGGTAACGTGCGAACTTATTGTGGTACACTTCATTCATGGTTGTTTGCATAAGAGTTAGTGTATTGCCCAACGAACGCTCTGAAATCGTGGTCTATGAATGATAAAAAAATATGTTATTTTTTGTACGTTATTACAAAGTTAAGTCGTACACTGTGCGCATTACTAATACAAATCTTACGTTACGGACTTTTTTCCCGGTTAGGGTACCCCGCCGCATCGTCCCATAAGGAACTTCGTTCCAATAATTAACTAAAACAATAATCTCGTAAACTGTCATCATATTTAAACTATCATCAAATCAACGTGCGTTTCTTGTAGATTTTTATTAGACATCTAATTTAAATCGTATGTTTTTCAACGGTCACACGATCCAAGAATTACCGGATGTGACACGCTGTAATGACAGACAATTTATAGCGTTTAATATTACACATTACATTCTACATTTCATATAAAGAATAGTGGGTTTAGTTCTTGTAAAAAAAAAGGAATGTATCCAGTAATAATTAAAAAGAGTGAAGTTTTTGAGGAGTACATGACCAGCTTTTGTATAATAAGGAGTCGTCGAAGGCACTATCGGCTCGGAAGGAACAGGAAGAAGTAATAGCATGCTACACATTGCCTCTCAGTCCCAGAATATGTAGCTAAATAGAACCTTGATTATGGAATACCAGGAGTTTTTATTCTTATGGAAAAAAAATCACAATACGTCCCTTCGATTGCAACGTTTTTTTTAAAGACGTATTTATCAGTATTTACTGGCGGTAGGACCTCTTGTGAGTCCGCACGGGTCGGTACCACCACCCCGCCTATTTCTTCCGTGAAGCAACAATGCGTTTCGGTTTGAAGGGTGGGGTAGCCATTGCAACTATACCTACTGAAACCTTAGAACTTATATCTCTAGGTGGGTGGCGCATTTACGTTGTAGATGTTTATGGGCTCCAGTGACCACTTAACACCAGGTGGGCTGTCAGCTAGTCCACCCATCTAAGCAATAAAAAAATTCACTTCTAACTTAAAACTAAGAAAGTACTTTTGAACAGAAAACGTAACAGTGATTTTTTAAATCGTATTATTGATGTTAGCAAATTTCACGGAGCTAGTGGATCACGCGAGTTTATATGCGGTATGACGCAACGGTTTATGGCGCAACATTTAGCTAAAGAAAATTGATTCAGCAGAAAATGTAATTCTCGGACACGTCACATTAATTTTGTGTCTTGTAGACTGAAGTGGCTTAACGAGCTTTGAGATGCCTTGGAAAATATACTGAAACCAATTATTATTGAGTTTAAATTATGATGAAAATTTAGGTATTTACTGATCTATGGGCGTATTGCGAGAACGCACGGGTAGATAGGTACCAACGCTCTGTCTATTTCTGCTGTGAAGAAGTAATGTGTTTCAGTTTGAACAGCGTGGCAACTGTTTACTATAAAACTAAGGTTTAGACCTCATGTCTCAAAGTAGGTGGCGGCATTGACGTTGTTACTGTCTATGGGCTCTGTTAACCACTTAACACCAGGTGGGCCCATTGCCAATCTTATCAATAAAAATGTTTTTTTTTAAATCCGGTTCCATAAAATTGGTACCTTCATAAATTAAAATGGTCTTTAATAAGTAGGTACACAACCGCAGGACAAAATAAGTATAGTTTCAAACTCGTCACTTTACCTTTGCAAATAAAACGAGCAATATATTGTTATTGTTGTATGCACGATGTCATAGATACATACAACGCGGCCAGCAGCTCGGCAGACGTTCTGGAAGCCAGCCAAGTGCCGACTGTCGCCCGGGATCATTGTCAGCGGTGCAAGAGTGCTATCAAACAGATCTCAAGTTTACTGATGCGAACCAGATTACGCGGTGACCTTCTGGAATTAATTCGAAAGACGCTTTCAGTAACCTAATCGTTCAGATTTATGTACTTATATCTATAGGTATATATTAATACGTGAAGCATAAACTTTGTACCCCTTTAGGTATACGCAAATTGCGCGGACGGAGGAGTTTGAAATTTCTCACACTTATAGAGAACATAGAGGAGTGCAAAATGCTAATATTTTTTAAAAGTTATGGCATTTTTAATACATTAATTCAATAAAAAAACATTACACACACTACCATGTATTTGACACACTTCTTCTTCTCCATCGCTCCCTCATTGCTGAGGATCGTGACTCCGTTTCAGCTTGTCGACTGCCAGCCTCCATCGGTTCCGGTCAGTTGCCTGGTGTAGTGCAGCGCTCAGTGGTCCGCTGGTTTGCTCGGAGATCTGGTCGGACCAACGTTAGGGGCTCCGGCCTCTAGGACGTTTTCCTTCTACTTTTCCAGTGACCATCAGACGTTCCAAGTTGTCTAAACCTCTACGGGCAACGTGGCCAAAGTAGCGCATTATGCGTTGCAGACAGGTGGCAGACAGGCGTTGAGCGTTCTCCATTTTAAGCTGATGTAGGACCGAGATGTTCGTGCGGTGGGCTGTCCATGGAATCCTTAATAGGCGGCGCCAACAACACATTTCAAAAGCATCAACTCTGTTTCGGTCAGCTACTTTTGTGGTCCATGTTTCTGCTCCATAGACAGCGATTGGAAAGACCAGTGAGTGCACAAGATGTATTTGGGTTCTATTCGAAATGTTACGATCTTTCCAAACTTTACTCAACTGCGTCATAGCTGTTTTAGCCATTCCAATACGTCGGCGTATTTCAGGCTCACAGCTCCCCTTATCCGTGATCATAGAACCAAGGTAGAAAAACTGGTCTACGGCCTCGTATTCTACGTCTACGACTAGCAGCTTGGTCTTGCTTTTGTTTATTGATAGTCCCATGCTTAGGCTTATAGCATCTAATCTGTCCAGAAGTTCCTTTATCTCCGCCTCAGATGATGCAAGATGACACACACACATATATAAATACCCTTTATTTACTGTCAAACTTTTGTCATTGCATTAAAATCTGTGGTCAAAATGAGAAAAGATTAATATTGTTTATCTTTATTAATATTTGTCTATAGTATAGTCTTGGCGAAATCTGTGATTATAGAAGTATGATAGTCTTCCATAATAGAACATAATAATTTTCAAAGCTATGTATAATTTCAATTAATTATAGTCTAATTTCGACTACAGACCACTAGTTGATATAAATAAATGTACCGTATTTAGAGCAGTTACTTAAATGCCATAATTTTAAATACCGCAATTTTTTTTTATTACTAGTCACAAGATTCTAATGATTGAATTCCAATAAAATATTTATAACATTTGTTTTTTAGTCCTTATACGGGTGAATGAGCTATTAAACCCTGGTGGTGTGAACTGGTTACGTCATTCCGATAGAGGCACCCGTCACGTGCGGACGTGCTCATCGTCCACTCGATCGCCCGGTCTTTGTTCGCCCGGCTTTTGTTAGCCCGGCCATTGTTCGCGCGGCCTGTGTTTGTGGTACATCTGCCGACTAAGTGCTCTTTCTGGAAGTTTTTATTTGTTTTGTTTCCTTTTGTTGTTTCTGTGTTCGTGGTACATCTGCCGACAAAGTGGTTTCCTGCAAGTATTTATTTGTTTTGTTTCTTTTCGTAATTTCTGTTTTGTTGTGCTTTTTCTTTGTCCTGTAGTAATCGCGCCGCATTGCCACCTGTGTTCAATAGAACCGCTCAGGTCCGAGAAGTTGGGGCCTCGCCGCAAGGCGAGTGTTTTCAAGACCCGGGGCCGCCCCACCTGGGTACTCAGCGATCATGGACGCTGTATTCGCGGAATTCCTCCGACTTCGCCACCCACAGCTCGCCTCGGAGTTTTTGGCCTTCAAGGCCAATCACACTGCGAGCCCTCTCGAGGACTCCGCCGCGCTCGCTGCTCCTGCGTCGCCTGTACCTGCGTGCAGAGCTTCTGCATTGAGCACCGCAGCCTCTGTCGTGCCTGCCGCTCCCGTGTCGCCTATACTGGCGAGAAAAGCTGCTGCGTCGTCCGCCGTGACCATCGTTTCAGCTGAGCGATCATCCGCGGCCTCCGTCGCGCCCTCTAAAACACCTACACTTGCTCGTAGGTCGCCTGCACCCGCCTCCTCGTGCTCCGACTCTGACTCGGACATGGAGGTCGACCTCGCCCCCGCCTCATCGACGGATGGATTCACCCTGGTACAGAAGGGTAAGAAGCGTGCCGCGGAGTCTCGAGCTCCCGCGGCCGCTAAAATTAGCAAAGCCGTGAACGCGTCGCGCCCCCGCCCTCAGACTCCCGTTGCGCCCCCAGCCCGTGCCACTCCGTCGCCGCGTCCGGTGGCACAAAATAAAACCCAGACCCCTCCCCCGGTTATCCTTCAGGAGAAGGCAGCTTGGGATCGAGTTTGCCTGGCCCTTAAGGCCAAAAATATAAATTTCACGAATGCCCGTAACCTCGCGAACGGCATTCAAATTAAGGTTCAAACACCCGACGACCATAGGGCCCTCTCTTCTTACCTCCGTAAGGAGCGTATAAGTTTCCATACGTATACGCTCCAGGAGGAGCGCGAACTCCGCGTTGTAATACGCGGAATCCCTAAAGAGTTAGATGTAGAGCTCGTAAAAGCCGACCTGTTAGAACAAGGCCTACCAGTGAATTCTGTGCACCGTATGCACACCGGTCGCGGTAGGGAGCCATATAATATGGTTCTAGTCGCTTTCCAGCCTACCCCCGAGGGTAAGAAAATCTTTAACACACAGACCGTCTGTAGGCTCTCTGGTATCGCTGTCGAAGCCCCCCATAAAAAAGGCACTCCTAGCCAGTGCCATAACTGTCAATTGTACGGGCACTCTTCCCGTAACTGTCACGCGCGCCCCCGATGTGTTAAGTGTTTGGGCGATCACGCCACGGCCCTCTGCGCTCGCGATCAAAAAACCGCGACGGAACCGCCTAGCTGCGTCCTGTGTCGAACACAGGGTCACCCCGCGAATTACCGTGGTTGCCCCCGAGCCCCTAAAATAAATCGCCGCGTCGCCCGCCAAAACCGCCTCCGAGCTTCCGGCCCAGACATCAAAGCCTCGGCACCCTCTGCGTCGCAGGCTAAGCCAGCGTTCGTTCCGGCGGCGGTGCCCAGTGTCTCGGCCTGGGCAAAACCGCTGCCGTACACGAACACGGCTACAACTCCCTCCTCCGCGATTCGTCCCGCCCCCGCGACTCGTCCCTCTCCCGCGACTTGCCCTCCGACCGCGTCCGACAATCTCGCTTTAGCGATCGACTTCTTTCAGTCGATCAACTTTGAGCGCGTCAACGCTTTGGGCGACGCCATTCGCGCTGCCTCCACTGCACAACACTTTATCGCCGTTGTGCAGGAATACGCCGACGTATACGCGTCATTAAATACGTACGTCCTCCCCTCACTCCGCCGGTAATCAATGGCGTATATAAGTAGAATAAAGCCCCTATCCGTAACGATAGGATTTTTTAACGCTTACGGTCTCGCAAATCAACGTGATCAGGTTTCTGACTTTTTGCGTGACCACCAAATTGATATCTTTTTAGTGCAGGAGACCCTACTTAAGCCCGCGCGCCGTGACCCTAAAATCGCGAACTATAACATGGTCAGGAACGACAGGCTCTCTGCCCGTGGTGGTGGTACCGTCATTTACTATAGAAGAGCCCTGCATTGCGTCCCGCTCGATCTTCCCGCGCTCGCTAATATCGAAGCATCAGTGTGCCGAATCTCACTGACGGGACACGCGCCGATCGTTATCGCGTCCGTTTATCTTCCACCGGATAAGATCGTTCTAAGCAGTGATATCGAGGCGCTGCTCGGTATGGGGAGCTCTGTCATTCTGGCGGGCGACCTAAATTGTAAACACATCAGGTGGAACTCACACACCACAACCCCGAATGGCAGGCGGCTTGACGCGTTAGTCGATGATCTCGCTTTCGATATCGTCGCTCCGCTAACCCCGACTCACTACCCGCTAAATATCGCGCATCGCCCGGATATACTCGACATAGCGTTATTAAAAAACGTAACTCTGCGCTTACACTCGATCGAAGTAGTTTCAGAGTTAGATTCAGACCACCGTCCCGTCGTTATGAAGCTCGGTCGCGCTCCCGATTCCGTTCCCATCACGAGGACTGTGGTGGATTGGCACACGCTGGGCATCAGCCTGGCTGAATCTGATCCACCATCGCTCCCGTTTAACCCGGACTCTATCCCGTCTCCTCAGGATACCGCTGAAGCCATAGACATCTTAACGTCACACATCACCTCGACATTAGATAGGTCATCGAAACAAGTTGTAGCGGAGGACTTCCTTCACCGCTTCAAATTGTCCGACGATATTAGGGAACTCCTTAGAGCTAAGAACGCCTCGATACGCGCCTACGACAGGTATCCTACCGCGGAAAATCGTATTCGAATGCGTGCCCTACAACGCGACGTAAAGTCTCGCATCGCCGAAGTCCGAGATGCCAGATGGTCTGATTTCTTAGAAGGACTCGCGCCCTCCCAAAGGTCTTACTACCGCTTAGCTCGTACTCTCAAATCGGATACGGTAGTAACTATGCCCCCCCTCGTAGGCCCCTCAGGCCGACTCGCGGCGTTCGATGATGACGAAAAAGCAAAGCTGCTGGCCGATACATTGCAAACCCAGTGCACGCCCAGCACTCAATCCGTGGACCCTGTTCATGTAGAATTAGTAGACAGTGAGGTAGAACGCAGAGCCTCCTTGCCACCCTCTGATGCGTTACCACCCGTCACCCCGATGGAAGTTAAAGACTTGATCAAAGACCTACGTCCTCGCAAGGCTCCCGGTTCCGACGGTATATCCAACCGCGTTATTAAACTTCTACCCGTCCAACTCATCGTGATGTTGGCATCTATTTTCAATGCCGCTATGGCGAACTGTATCTTTCCCGCGGTGTGGAAAGAAGCGGACGTTATCGGCATACATAAACCCGGTAAACCAAAAAATCATCCGACGAGCTACCGCCCGATTAGCCTCCTCATGTCTCTAGGCAAACTGTATGAGCGTCTGCTCTACAAACGCCTCAGAGACTTCGTCTCATCCAAGGGCATTCTTATCGATGAACAATTCGGATTCCGTACAAATCACTCATGCGTTCAACAGGTGCACCGCCTCACGGAGCACATTCTTGTGGGGCTTAATCGACCAAAACCGTTATACACGGGAGCTCTCTTCTTCGACGTCGCAAAAGCGTTCGACAAAGTCTGGCACAATGGTTTGATTTTCAAACTATTCAACATGGGCGTGCCGGATAGTCTCGTGCTCATCATACGGGACTTCTTGTCGAACCGCTCTTTTCGATATCGAGTCGAGGGAACCCGCTCCTCCCCACGACCTCTCACAGCTGGAGTCCCGCAAGGCTCTGTCCTCTCACCCCTCCTATTTAGCTTATTCGTCAACGATATTCCCCGGTCGCCGCCGACCCATTTAGCTTTATTCGCCGACGACACGACTGTTTACTATTCTAGTAGAAATAAGTCCCTAATCGCGAAGAAGCTTCAGAGCGCAGCCCTAGCCCTAGGACAGTGGTTCCGAAAATGGCGCATAGACATCAACCCAGCGAAAAGTACTGCGGTGCTATTTCAGAGGGGAAGCTCCACACGGATTTCCTCCCGGATTAGGAGGAGGAATCTCACACCCCCGATTACTCTCTTTAGACAACCCATACCCTGGGCCAGGAAGGTCAAGTACCTGGGCGTTACCCTGGATGCATCGATGACATTCCGCCCGCATATAAAATCAGTCCGTGACCGTGCCGCGTTTATTCTCGGTAGACTCTACCCCATGATCTGTAAGCGGAGTAAAATGTCCCTTCGGAACAAGGTGACACTTTACAAAACTTGCATAAGGCCCGTCATGACTTACGCGAGTGTGGTGTTCGCTCACGCGGCCCGCACACACATAGACACCCTCCAATCCCTACAATCCCGCTTTTGCAGGTTAGCTGTCGGGGCTCCGTGGTTCGTGAGGAACGTTGACCTACACGACGACCTGGGCCTCGAATCAATTCGGAAATACATGAAGTCAGCGTCGGAACGATACTTCGATAAGGCTATGCGTCATGATAATCGCCTTATCGTTGCCGCCGCTGACTACTCCCCGAATCCTGATCATGCAGGAGCCAGTCACCGTCGACGCCCTAGACACGTCCTTACGGATCCATCAGATCCAATAACCTTTGCATTAGATGCCTTCAGCTCTAATACTAGGGGCAGGCTTAGGGACCCCGGTAACCGTACTCGTCGAACTCGACAAAGAGGTCGACGTGCAACCTAACCCATGCATCAGCCCGCTGAGTTTCTCGCCGGATCTTCTCAGCGGGTCGCGATTCCGATCCGGTAGTAGATTCATTCGCGAAACAATTGCTCTTGAGTTGTTAGGTCTCCTTCGGAGGCGCTCGGGCAGTTGTTAGCAAATCCCACCCCTCTTGGCTGAGCCTTTGCTCGCCCACCTGTCCTGGTGAAACTGGAAAGGCCTTCGGGCCACCAGTAAACTTTCAATCATAAAAAAAAAAAAAAAAAAAAAAAAAAAGAACTGGTTACGTCCAAAGATTTCAAAACCTAAATGCCGCCACCTAGATACATACGTTCTAAGCTTCAGTCCTATAGTACAACGGCTGCCCCACCATTCAAACTGGAACACGTTACTGCTTCGCCGCAGAAATAATCGCGGTGGAGATATCTACTTGTGCAGGTTTGCAAGACCCTACCACCAAAACTTTATATGAATTAGCTCTTCGGATGTGGTAATGATACTGAATTCATTTGTTGATTTGTTTCTTTTTGGGGTTTGACTTAGTTTATGAAGCAATTTCTCGTAGTAATCTCAA
Source organism: Bombyx mori (assembly GCF_030269925.1). Lineage (NCBI taxonomy): Eukaryota > Metazoa > Arthropoda > Insecta > Lepidoptera > Bombycidae > Bombyx > Bombyx mori. The sequence goes on along the minus strand of NC_085116.1, from coordinate 5,682,348 downwards.
TTTCACTGAATTCTAAAATTATAAGTCTTCGGCACTAGAATATTGATAGGTTATGTCATTATTGATTATTTGTTATGTCATTAAAAACTATGGCTGCAGCACGATTAAAATCCAGACACTGAAACTATAATAAAAATGTAATGTCTTTCGCATTAAATAATTCATGTTTGTCGTGAAAAGCATCTAATGGTCGTACCACCTGATGCTTGGAACCAAGTTAAAGTAACTGAAATTCTCGAACTAAATTTCGAGAAATTCCTTTACAAATATTAATCTTGTAACAATAAAAGAACACATTAGGTATTTTACTTGTGATAGGTATAGTTACATAATATTTGTAGATAGGGACCAGCGAAAATTATTGATTTTTAACTTCAGGCTTACGTTTTTTATTCTAAACTACCATTTACAAGGAGCTCACTGCTCATTTAGTGATAATTTTTTTTTTCTATTGCTTAGATGGGTGGACGAACTCACAGCCCACCTGGTGTTAAATGGTTACTGGAGCCCATAGACATCTACAACGTAAATGTGCCACCCATCTTGAGATAGAAGTTCTAAGATCTCAGTATAGTTACAACGGCTGCCCCATCCTTCAAACCGAAACGCATGGACGCGTGGACTCACAAGAGGTCCTACCACCAGTAATTACGCAAATTATAATTTTGCGGGTTTGATTTTTATTACACGATGTTATTCCTTCACCGTGGAAGTCAATCGTGAAAATTTGTTGAGTACATATTTCATTAGATTAATTGGTACCCGCCTGGGATTCGAACACCGATGCATCGCTCACCACGAGAGCACCGAACGTCTTATCCTTTAGACCACGATGTCTTCATACACACAAATAGTTACCGGAGCTGATAGACCGAACATGGCAGTGCGGATGTGATTATTCACATTAGGACTTATCGAAAGCCCCTATCGTAGTGTTTAACAGCTGTTCCAATCCTCACATAGTAATTCACTACTGCTTCCCGGCAAAAATAGGCAGAACATATGTGTCTCTACCCTTACGCGCTCATAATGCATGCTACCGCAATTACCCGGATATAATAATTGCTAGGAAGTCGTCGTGGCCTAAGGAATAAGACGTCCGGTGCATTCGTATCTAGCGATGCACCGGTGTTCGAATACCGCAGGCGGGTACCAATTTTTCTAATGAAATACGCACTTAAGAAATGTTTACGATTGACTTCCATACTGAAGGAATAACATCGTGTAATAAAAATCAAACCCGCAAAATTATAATTTGCGTAATTACTGATGGTAGCACGTCTTGTGAGTTCGCACGGGTAGGTACCGCCATCCTGCCTGTTTCTGCCGTAAAGCAGTAATGCGTTTCGGTTTGAAGGGCGGGGCAGCCATTGTACTGTTACAAGTGAGACCTTAGAACTCATGTCTCAAGGTGTCATGTCTATGGGCTCCGGTAACTACATAACACCAGGTGGGCCGTGAGCTCATCCACCCATCTAAGCAATAAAAAACCAAAACCCCGGATTGATAACTTTGAAATACGATAAATAGTATCTATTATATTAATATCTAAAAAAAAGATGAAAATTTCTGTATTAGCGTGATCTATAAACATATAATTCTTCTATCACGGATCGTTTGGAACCTCTGGGTCTGCGGAGGGACTTCGATTCCCTCTGTATTTTGTACCGTATGTTCCATGGGGAGTGCTCTGAGGAATTGTTCGAGATGATACCGGCATCTCGTTTTTACCATCGCACCGCCCGCCACCGGAGTAGAGTTCATCCATACTACCTGGAGCCACTGCGGTCATCCACAGTGCGTTTCCAGAGGTCTTTTTTGCCACGTACCATCCGGCTATGGAATGAGCTCCCCTCCACGGTGTTTCCCGAGCGCTATGACATGTCCTTCTTCAAACGAGGCTTGTGGAGAGTATTAAGCGGTAGGCAGCGGCTTGGCTCTGCCCCTGGCATTGCTGAAGTCCATGAGCGGCGGTAACCACTCACCATCAGGTGGGCCGTATGCTCGTCTGCCTACAAGGGCAATAAAAAAATAAAAAATAAAAATCCGATATAATAACGATTTCTTAAAGCTCTCCCTTAACTAATCACTTTTAATTGATTGACGGTTTCGTGCTACGGTCACGATATGTGCTTTGCTTTACTTGGTAGCCTCATTATTTACGTGACATTGACCTCATTTTGATTCTTCATAACTTGCTCTGTAAACAAGATCGGTATGTTAGGCACGCGATTGCTGTTGCCTTATGTTATGTACTGTTATCTTGGCCCTTCAAACTGAATAGATAGCATCGTTGTAGGAACTTGCCATGAGCCCTCATTGCCCACGAAGGTAAATACGATAACTATGTACTCTCCCACTATTACTGTAGACTGTTATCGACAGGACGGTATGTGGAGAAAACTTTTAGACAATACGACCCATCGAATGGTGACTGGTTACCGTGACTTATTGACATTAGCATTGCCAGCACAGCTAAGAAGCTGCCTATTGCTGAGGACTTGCTCTAAATCTCGTTTGAAAAGGGACATGCCATATAAGATTGTGGCGATTTAAAGTCTCATCGAAGATCAAAAAGAAAAATCACAATTATAATAGAGACCAGCTTAAGGAGACCATAACATAATTCCAATAATTATGCTTAGATAATACTCGTACATGTTGATTTGAGATTGATTTTATTACGTAGCGCTTTTCCTACATCTTTGAAAAGTTATTGATGAACATTATGTACAATAATTATTTGGCATAACTGACACCAGTGCTAAATATGAAGCTTGTGAAGCTAAATGCGTAGCTGTCAGCACACTAGGCATGTAAGATGCCATATTAGGTCATAAATATAATCCATTGTTTGAATAAGTTAATTAACTTATTTAAAACAATAAGATAACAGGCTAGTTATCCTTTGTAAGACGCCCTATTTTTATCAGAGGCTTTAACTTGGCTTGCGTCAGTTTAATCCATTAGCGCATCGCGACGCAGCCTTCGCGGGTAATTGCATTACTTTCAACTAAAATAAGTTAACTTTATAATTTACGATAAATTAAATTAGATGCCAAGATTCGAACTAAATTGTTGAGATTCAAATCAGTGCTTTTAAAGCGGATTTTTTTTTCTAACATTTTACAACGACTCCTTGCACTAACATTAACACGTTGACTGCCATGAAGATCACTGGTGCCCTATGTTGCGCAGTAATTATGTCGATTTTTCTCTTCAATCCTCGTACTAAGGCGCTAGAATAATTAGTAGACTTTGGGAAAGACGAAACCGAAGATACTGAGAATGAATCTATTTCTAAGAGACCTAAAAGACTAAAACATACATTAACAAACAAAAGAAGGTAAAGTTAGGCAATCCAGGTGGTTATAACATAAATCGATATAACTACTTCAGTGCGTAGGGCGCCGGTGACCTACATGGCAGTCAACATGCCTACATGGAAGTCGTCGTGGCTTAAAGGATAAGACGTCCGGTGCATTCGTATAGAGCGATGCAACGGTGTTCGAATCCCGCAGGCGGGTATAAATTTTTCTAATGAAATACGTACTTAAAAAATGTTCACGATCAATCGACCGACTTCCACTGTGAAGGAATAACATCGTGTGATAAAAATCAAACCCGCAAAATTATAATTTGCGTAATTACTGGTGGTAGGACCATCCCTCCTATTTCTGCCGTGAAGCATTAATGGGCTTCGGCTTGAAGGGTGGGGCAGCCGTTGTAACTATACTGAGACCTTACAACTTACATCTCAAGGTGGGTGGCGCATTTACGTTGTAAATATCTATGGGCTCCAGTAACCATCTAAGCAATAAATAAATAAAATGTTAAACTCTATGTAGTTGGCAAAATTTCTAAACTACCCTCAAAACTTCTATTTCATAATAATAAGAGTAGAGTTTTATATTATAGAAGAAATAGTCGTAGTTACTCAAGAAGGCTTTAGAAGTTGATAGGGAAGCCCGAAAGTGTTGTTACCATCTTCCAGCCCGGTTTGAAAGATGCTGTTGTTATTATTAAAACAAAATTGAAGAGTTGAACCTCTTGTTACGCAGTATGGTAACCAACAAACACCAGGTGGGCCCTGAGCTCATACATCTACCTAAACATTATAAAAATGTAAAAAGCAGTTGAAAGAGGTTGGAGTTTTGTGCCCGTATTATTTCAAAAATAGAAGATAGAATATTGGCATGTAAGATCCTCTGACGGCTTCTGTTTCACTCAAGGCTTAACGCCGAAGAATACCTAAAAATAAACGTGGAAGTAAAAATAAAGAATAGTTTAAAAAACTAACAAAATACGCTTTTATAGAAAATCCAACTAAAAAATAGAAAATAAATTTGAATTAAAAATAGTGTAAGAAAAATTATTTTATTGTAAGTAAGTAGTAATATTCATAAAATATTTATAACAACTTATACCATAAATATTTATAACTACTTATGCCATAAATATTTATAACTACTTATACCAAGCACCCCACGCTTTCTTTACAATAAAATCATTTTTTCTTACACTATTTTTAATTCAAATTTATTTTCTATTTTTTAGTTGGATTTTCTATAAAAGCGTATTTTATTAGTTTTTTTAAACTGTTATTTATTTTTCAATTTTTATTTCATTTTCAATTTTTTATTATTATTAATTGTCATCGATCCTTAATAAGTATACCAAATTTCGAGTTAATCCGAAGTTTTGAAGGGGGTCAAAATCATGTTCAAAGATTCCGTTACAAACATACATACATACGTCTGAAGCTAATAAAAGCGTAATTAAAAAAATAAAAATCTAATTACGTTTCGCTTTGCATTCCACTTCAATTGAAGTTTTCTCTTTGAAAATTTATACGGAGTGCTTTCCTTTAATTGAATATTTAAAGATATTCGGATCGGTACAATCTGAGCAAACGCATGTTACTATCTTCGTGTCTTTTATAGAAAAACGATAACGTTTCGGCTTAGTAGCAAAAGAACAGCTTCTAGAACGATGTACCTCAAGCAATTAATTGTGATTTCTATATATTAATACGTGAAGCAAAAACTTTGTATCCCTTTTTACGAAAATTGCGAGGACGGAGGAGTATGAAATTTTCCACACTTATAAAGAATATAGAGAAGAACACACAATGCTAATTTTTTTTTTAATTATGCATAAAAGATACATTACATCAATAAAGAAAACATTACACACACTACATACCATGTATTTGACGCACACACGCATGCATTCTATTTATTGTCAAACTTTTGTTCTTGACGTCTGTGGTCAAATTGAGAATAGATCAAATATTGTTTGTCTTTATTAATATTTTTTTTTATAGTGTAGCCTTGGCAAAATTTGTGATTATAGAAGTATAAAATACAATCATAATAGTGTACAAACTTATTATAAAATTTCAATTAATTATAGTCGAATTTCGTCTACTGCGGGACCTCTAGTATTATGAAATATATCTTGGGAAATAATGCTGTTCTTGATATTTGAATTTTAAAAGCTATAATTTAAAACTAATGCTCTAGCTAATGTTGGCAAATTCTCTCAGGTTGAGCCCGTGAGCTCATTTACCCGTCCGTGCTTAGCAGGAATAGCCCCTTAGACTGCCAGCGGATAGGTAGGGAAAAAAATTCACAGTCAAACTTTGCTCTATGTATCAATCTAAGGTTTGATTGATAGTGCAACAAGGGACGGGGTAAAGAATATGCCTTATAGCCGAATGTTGGTGTTTAATTTCTTGTAACTTTTTTTCAGCCAGATCCTGTATATGGATCAGCATTCGTACCAAGTTCCAACAGACTACAATAGAAACATTCCACCAGGTATGTGTATTCGCTTTTTTTTTTCTTATAATAAAATTAGTGCTATCATCTTATACCTTTAAACGAGCAATTCACATATATTAATATATACCTATATAATCTGAATCTCGGAAACGGCCCCAACGATTTTCATAAAATTTAGTATACAGGTGATTTCGGGGGCGATAAATCGATCTAGCTACGATTTATTTTCAGAAAATGTTGTTTTATTCGTGTTTTCAATAATCAACCCTTCCCGACATCTATTGGCGAATAATAAAACAATTTTTCTTAATTGAGAGCAACTAACCGCTTTAAAGACACAACAAGATGGCGTTATCAAAAAAAAACCGAGTTATAATAATTCGTGTACGTTAGTTGAGGAAATAGGTCTCACACAGGGTTATTGCGGTTCTGCCTATGAATCTTTTCAGTGGACCAACAATATTTGAATACCTAGTTAGGCGTTTTGATAAGTATACCTTTCACCTAAATATCAAATATGTATGCACATGCAATATGTATGCGTTTGAAAAAAAAAACTTGATCAAACACTCTTTTAAAGTGTGCTGTGAAATATTATTTAATTCATATTATTATAATTCGTGTCATTGATTTAAAGATCTTTATAGCCACTTCACCTTTTCTGATCCAACCCTCTAAAAATACTAATAAAGGTTTTAATAAGATCTGTAATTTAAAATACAATCGGACTATTCGTTTTGCGGCATCTATGTTTACATAAATTTTCAAACAAAACCATCATAACAATAATCTATTCTTCACTTTATTAGCGTAATTATTAGGTATAAATTATAGCTGTGGTAATAGTATAGTTACAACTGTAACGACCTAGTATATATAACCCTGCAGTCTATTTATGGGAACGGCAATATTTTTAGACACGGATTTTCGTCACGCGTCAGATATCGAGTGAGGTCGCCAGTCCGGGCCATCCACTTTAGGCCGGAACTTACGCAGCGTTTCGACTTTACCCCACTTTAGTCAATTTATTAAACAAAATAAATGATGATAGTAGCCGAAAAGTGGGTGATGTTCTTTCAACAAAATTCACCACCATCCATTAAATTTGATACAAAAAATTGTTGCAAAGCATTTTTTTTGCTATTGTAATAAATAAATAAATTCTCACGTTAACTCGTTTGATTCTACTGAAGAAGTGATGCGCTGTGTGTGTGTGTGTGTGTGTGTGTGTGTGTATTTTTTTTGTAACACTATAAATCGAGAATATGAAGACAAAACAACTGTAAAAATAATAATATAGCAATAGGCACTATTAACTAAAAATATACAGTATTCATTATTGTGTACCAATTCTATTTATGTGGGTATGTTTTAATTATGTAGCATTCTATAACGACATTTATCATGACCTGAAAGTAAAAAACTTGATTCGCTCAGTGCGATAGAGAAATTAGTGTGCTTCTCAACAATAGCTATACCGCTTACCCGCTTTGTGAGCCCGCACCGGTACGTACCATCATCCTGCCGATTTCTACCGCGAAGCAGTAATTCCTTCCGATTTGAAGGGCCCTTGTACTATAGAGCCCTAGAACTCATGTCTCAAAGTGGTCGGAGTAATTTACGTTGTTAATGTCTGTATGCTCCGGTAACGGCTTCACACCATATGGGCAGTGAGCTCATTAATATATCTAAGCATAGAAAAAAAAATCATTATTTAGAAATCATTTTCACGTAAAATAACCCACATGGTATCTTACTGAAATCGTGATAAAATTACATAATCTGGTATTTCTGTTTAATGAGTTGTTACGTACAAAACTACATTTAGTGTACTACATAATATATCAAAGCATTTAACATTAATTTAAAAATAAATTTGGCAAGCCATCTTTCAACGGCTGATGTTTAAAAGAGCAAGCATAATATAAAAAGTAACAAGCCACTAAAATATATAAATTTATTGGTGAACTAATTAATGAGGTGTGTTGCAAGACTAATGTTTTATTTCTGCTCCGAAACATTCACGCCTTTTGCTTCGAGTAGTAGGACAGTCATTATTACATCTTTTTGAATTACTTAAATGAGTCTACAGCTCATAGACTCCGCACTGTAAATATCGCCACCCACCTTGAGACATAGGTCAAAATTTCCATTACATGGTATGACGGTTGTCCCACCAACCAAACAAGTACACGTGATTGTTTAGCAGCGGAAATAGGGAATATGACGATTTATTTATTTATTGCTTAGATGGGTGGACGAGCTCACAGCCCACTTGGTTACTGGAGCCCATAGACATCTACAACGTAAATGCGCCACCCACCTTGAGATTTAAGTTCTAAGGTCTCAGTGTAGTTACAAACGCTGCCCCACCCTTCAAGCCGAAACGCATTACTGCTTCACGGCAGAAATAGGCGTGGCGGTGGTAACTACCCGTGCGGACTCACAAGAGGTAATACCACCAGTAAAAAACGTCAACTAGTATGCAATTATGTGCCCGGATGATAACTTAGCATCAACTGCGCCATGATATCCTCTGCCCACCTAAAGCAATACTTGACATTCATATTCTAATTGATAGATAGTTCACGGCTTCGTTCAATAACGTAGCCTTTCAGTTCTAAATCTAGTCTCAATGCTACAAGCAGACATAGGGGCTATTAAAAAATTCCATTCCTAATCTAATTACGTTTTCCATTTTTGCAGGTAAAAACACTACAGTGTACATAGGCGTCAATATCATCCGAGTTTCTGGGGTCGATGAGAACAAACAGGTAATTACCTGAGAGCCTGAAATGCTCTCACTTTAGTACAAGTTGTGAAATCAATTAATAAAAAAATTAAAATTTGTAAAGACGCTTGGCACGAATCATGCATCATTCATCATCATTACTAATTTGTTTCATCATGAAGTAATGATGCCAAATTGCTGGTGGATTCCTAAACATTTATATCAATGCATAATGAAATATGTAGTAAAGTGAAATTGTAAATAGTAAAGTACATAGTTAAAAAATGTAACAAAACCTTTTGTAAGCACAGTACAATTAGCTTTCTTTCTCATAGCACTAAGACGACATTTAAAACAATTTTCTATATATGTATATAATATCGCTCTATTTTTATTCACTAAAACGGATAGATAAGTCCTGAGTGAGTCCATGAGTCCTTACAGCTCATGTCTCAAGGTGAGTGGCGGCATTTACGTTGTAGATGTCTATGGGCTTCGGTAACCACTTAACTCCAGGTGGGCCGTGAGCTCGTCCACCCACCTAAGCGATAAAAAAAAGATAAACTCACAAACTGCAACACTCAGTTTGGGGCAAAAATAATCAAAGCATCCCCTATCAATGGTTTTAAAAACATATATCTCAGAATACTTTGAACATATCTATTACAATTATATTTCTTTGGTAAAACGTTTGAAATAAAATAAAAAATTATATCTGGAATTTAAAATTGTAAAAAATACTAACTTTTTTAATAACAAAAACTGTATTTTCTAATTATATTCGCTCTTTTTTTTCGCTACCCTCAAATTTGCATTTAACTGTGTAATTTTTTCGCGCAAATTTAAGCAATTTAAAATACAGTGCGTTCTTATTTCGTTATATTCATACTAGCCAAAATGAACAGCAAGCATTCTTAATTTATTTCAGGAGATAACACTAGACGTATTTCTGCAAGTGTCATGGACGGAAGATCGATTGAACGTGCCGCATCGGGTTCCGTTCATCGACCTGCCGTGGGAGTTCAGGCAGCTCATCTGGACGCCGGACCTGTACATCTGGCAGCTACAGACCATGAAGATACTGTCCGTCCTACAGGAGATGGCTTCGCTCAGACTCTACGCTAACCGAACCGTCACAGTCAGTATTGGGTCCGTCGATTTCAATTTGTAACTTTATTGTTAAGAATTTCTAGTTCGATCCCATAATTAAAACTGACACCAAAGCAATATTCAAATTCTACGTAAAATTTCATGTTATACATGACAGCGTTATTTTAACACAAGATCGAATTTCATAAAAAGAACTCACTTTATAACTAGTAAAACTCGGCCGACTTCGTTGTGGCTATGAAGAAATAATATATATATTTTTTTAACTATTTGCCCACTATATGTCGTAAATAGAGGATTTTTATCAAAAACCTATCCACAAGATCAATCAGCGACAATATAAAGCCCTCACTTTTTTTTTCCTACCTAAGCTGATGGTCTAGACTCTAGAGCGACCATATCAGCGTCACCGGGCTAGTAAGTGAGCTCACAGGGCTCAAACCGAAGTGTTACTAACACTGGCCCTAGCAAGAGCAGTCCTTCGCAGAATCTACCACCGGATCGGAAACGCGACCCACTGAGAAGATCCGGCGAGAAACTCAGTGGGCTGTGTCTATGGGTTAATTTACTCGTCGAGCCCTTCGTAGCAAGCGACGGGTTTGACGAGGACTGTGACCGATGCTTGAGGTACCTAAAAGCACCGTTAATGGATCGGGAGGATCCGTAATGACGTATTCAAGGCAGCCCGCAAGAACGCCCTCAGAAACGGTCTACGTATGAATAAAATACGAAAAAATAAATTATTAAAATATTAATTTAAAAGATGCCGTTAAGTAAACAAGATTAATTTACTGCTTCACTACCGCCCTCAAATGTATGAACATCAAACATTTCAGTTATTATTCATTCTAAGCGCCTCTGTAAAATCATCTCGTTAAAATAATTCACCATAGTAATTGGAGCCTTTCAGAAGCTTGAACAGTTAAACTGATTAAAACATCTGGAAATGCTTGACGCCGGTCATTTGAAGTCTTTAATGGTTGCTCGTGTGTAAACATAACAATATAAAATTATCGCACGTACCTACAAAGCGGTGCTAAAACAAAATTTTGTGTTAAAACGAAAAATTATTGTTTCAGTCAAACGTTTTTTTTTTTTTTTTTTTCAAATTATCTTTTCGCGAAATCCTAGTTGTGCACTGTTATTTTCTAAGTCACAACATTGACGTAAGCTAAAATTATTAATGTTACCTATATTTTGAATATCTTACGCCGCTACGCTGCAATGAGATAACCCAATAATCCGAACTCACATTACTTTTAACGCTACCAAAAATACTGTCTATATTTTACCCACTGAAATGTGCTCTGAGTATATTTTATGTGATCTCGACTTTTTTTAACATCGCATCACCAATGCCGGGAATGTAGTTTTTCCAAGCACTCTGACATTGAATTTTTCTTTTTATGAGAATCGTTAACGCTAAACAGCTGGTCTGTGGCTATAGCCCCTGACGTTGGTAGTGATCATAAATGATGGGCAAGTTTGGGCAAAGTAACAAGAAAGCTATACGTCATATCATTTATAAACCATAGAAAAACCGTCATTTTTGATAATAAACGTAAATAAGCACATTCGTCCTTCACCAAAAATATTTTTAATTTTAATAAAAATTATCTTTCTCTGTTTTTAAATTCTTAATCGTGTTGACATATTTCCAATAGTAAAACAACAATTCATAATTCTGTTGCCATTCCGATAGAGGCACCCGTCACGTGCGGACGTGCTCATCGTCCACTCGATCGCCCGGTCTTTGTTCGCCCGGCTTTTGTTAGCCCGGCCATTGTTCGCGCGGCCTGTGTTCGTGGTACATCTGCCGACTAAGTGCTCTTTCTGGAAGTTTTTATTTGTTTTGTTTCCTTTTGTTGTTTCTGTGTTCGTGGTACATCTGCCGACAAAGTGGTTTCCTGCAAGTATTTATTTGTTTTGTTTCTTTTCGTAATTTCTGTTTTGTTGTGCTTTTTCTTTGTCCTGTAGTAATCGCGCCGCATTGCCACCTGTGTTCAATAGAACCGCTCAGGTCCGAGAAGTTGGGGCCTCGCCGCAAGGCGAGTGTTTTCAAGACCCGGGGCCGCCCCACCTGGGTACTCAGCGATCATGGACGCTGTATTCGCGGAATTCCTCCGACTTCGCCACCCACAGCTCGCCTCGGAGTTTTTGGCCTTCAAGGCCAATCACACTGCGAGCCCTCTCGAGGACTCCGCCGCGCTCGCTGCTCCTGCGTCGCCTGTACCTGCGTGCAGAGCTTCTGCATTGAGCACCGCAGCCTCTGTCGTGCCTGCCGCTCCCGTGTCGCCTATACTGGCGAGAAAAGCTGCTGCGTCGTCCGCCGTGACCATCGTTTCAGCTGAGCGATCATCCGCGGCCTCCGTCGCGCCCTCTAAAACACCTACACTTGCTCGTAGGTCGCCTGCACCCGCCTCCTCGTGCTCCGACTCTGACTCGGACATGGAGGTCGACCTCGCCCCCGCCTCATCGACGGATGGATTCACCCTGGTACAGAAGGGTAAGAAGCGTGCCGCGGAGTCTCGAGCTCCCGCGGCCGCTAAAATTAGCAAAGCCGTGAACGCGTCGCGCCCCCGCCCTCAGACTCCCGTTGCGCCCCCAGCCCGTGCCACTCCGTCGCCGCGTCCGGTGGCACAAAATAAAACCCAGACCCCTCCCCCGGTTATCCTTCAGGAGAAGGCAGCTTGGGATCGAGTTTGCCTGGCCCTTAAGGCCAAAAATATAAATTTCACGAATGCCCATAACCTCGCGAACGGCATTCAAATTAAGGTTCAAACACCCGACGACCATAGGGCCCTCTCTTCTTACCTCCGTAAGGAGCGTATAAGTTTCCATACGTATACGCTCCAGGAGGAGCGCGAACTCCGCGTTGTAATACGCGGAATCCCTAAAGAGTTAGATGTAGAGCTCGTAAAAGCCGACCTGTTAGAACAAGGCCTACCAGTGAATTCTGTGCACCGTATGCACACCGGTCGCGGTAGGGAGCCATATAATATGGTTCTAGTCGCTCTCCAGCCTACCCCCGAGGGTAAGAAAATCTTTAACACACAGACCGTCTGTAGGCTCTCTGGTATCGCTGTCGAAGCCCCCCATAAAAAAGGCACTCCTAGCCAGTGCCATAACTGTCAATTGTACGGGCACTCTTCCCGTAACTGTCACGCGCGCCCCCGATGTGTTAAGTGTTTGGGCGATCACGCCACGGCCCTCTGCGCTCGCGACCAAAAAACTGCGACGGAACCGCCTAGCTGCGTCCTGTGTCGAACACAGGGTCACCCCGCGAATTACCGTGGTTGCCCCCGAGCCCCTAAAATAAATCGCCGCGTCGCCCGCCAAAACCGCCTCCGAGCTTCCGGCCCAGACATCAAAGCCTCGGCACCCTCTGCGTCGCAGGCTAAGCCAGCGTTCGTTCCGGCGGCGGTGCCCAGTGTCTCGGCCTGGGCAAAACCGCTGCCGTACACGAACACGGCTACAACTCCCTCCTCCGCGATTCGTCCCGCCCCCGCGACTCGTCCCTCTCCCGCGACTTGCCCTCCGACCGCGTCCGACAATCTCGCTTTAGCGATCGACTTCTTTCAGTCGATCAACTTTGAGCGCGTTAACGCTTTGGGCGACGCCATTCGCGCTGCCTCCACTGCACAACACTTTATCGCCGTTGTGCAGGAATACGCCGACGTATACGCGTCATTAAATACGTAAGTCCTCCCCTCACTCCGCCGGTAATCAATGGCGTATATAAGTAGAATAAAGCCCCTATCCGTAACGATAGGATTTTTTAACGCTTACGGTCTCACAAATCAACGTGATCAGGTTACTGACTTTTTGCGTGACCACCAAATTGATATCTTTTTAGTGCAGGAGACCCTACTTAAGCCCGCGCGCCGTGACCCTAAAATCGCGAACTATAAGATGGTCAGGAACGACAGGCTCTCTGCTCGTGGTGGTGGTACCGTCATTTACTATAGAAGAGCCCTGCATTGCGTCCCGCTCGATCCTCCCGCGCTTGCTAATATCGAAGCATCAGTGTGCCGAATCTCACTGACGGGACACGCGCCGATCGTTATCGCGTCCGTTTATCTTCCACCGGATAAGATCGTTCTAAGCAGTGATATCGAGGCGCTGCTCGGTATGGGGAGCTCTGTCATTCTGGCGGGCGACCTAAATTGTAAACACATCAGGTGGAACTCACACACCACAACCCCGAATGGCAGGCGGCTTGACGCGTTAGTCGATGATCTCGCCTTCGATATCGTCGCTCCGCTAACCCCGACTCACTACCCGCTAAATATCGCGCATCGCCCGGATATACTCGACATAGCGTTATTAAAAAACGTAACTCTGCGCTTACACTCGATCGAAGTAGTTTCAGAGTTAGATTCAGACCACCGTCCCGTCGTTATGAAGCTCGGTCGCGCTCCCGATTCCGTTCCCGTCACGAGGACTGTGGTGGATTGGCACACGCTGGGCATCAGCCTGGCTGAATCTGATCCACCATCGCTCCCGTTTAACCCGGACTCTATCCCGTCTCCTCAGGATACCGCTGAAGCCATAGACATCTTAACGTCACACATCACCTCGACATTAGATAGGTCATCGAAACAAGTTGTAGCGGAGGACTTCCTTCACCGCTTCAAATTGTCCGACGATATTAGGGAACTCCTTAGAGCTAAGAACGCCTCGATACGCGCCTACGACAGGTATCCTACCGCGGAAAATCGTATTCGAATGCGTGCCCTACAACGCGACGTAAAGTCTCGCATCGCCGAAGTCCGAGATGCCAGATGGTCTGATTTCTTAGAAGGACTCGCGCCCTCCCAAAGGTCTTACTACCGCTTAGCTCGTACTCTCAAATCGGATACGGTAGTAACTATGCCCCCCCTCGTAGGCCCCTCAGGCCGACTCGCGGCGTTCGATGATGACGAAAAAGCAGAGCTGCTGGCCAATACATTGCAAACCCAGTGCACGCCCAGCACTCAATCTGTGGACCCTGTTCATGTAGAATTAGTAGACAGTGAGGTAGAACGCAGAGCCTCCTTGCCACCATCGGATGCGTTACCACCCGTCACCCCGATAGAAGTTAAAGACTTGATCAAAGACCTACGTCCTCGCAAGGCTCCCGGTTCCGACTGTATATCTAACCGCGTTATTAAACTTCTACCCGTCCAACTCATCGTGATGTTGGCATCTATTTTCAATGCCGCTATGGCGAACTGTATCTTTCCCGCGGTGTGGAAAGAAGCGGACGTTATCGGCATACATAAACCCGGTAAACCAAAAAATCATCCGACGAGCTACCGCCCGATTAGCCTCCTCATGTCTCTAGGCAAACTGTATGAGCGTCTGCTCTACAAACGCCTCAGAGACTTCGTCTCATCCAAGGGCATTCTTATCGATGAACAATTCGGATTCCGTACAAATCACTCATGCGTTCAACAGGTGCACCGCCTCACGGAGCACATTCTTGTGGGGCTTAATCGACCAAAACCGTTATACACGGGAGCTCTCTTCTTCGACGTCGCAAAAGCGTTCGACAAAGTCTGGCACAATGGTTTGATTTTCAAACTATTCAACATGGGCGTGCCGGATAGTCTCGTGCTCATCATACGGGACTTCTTGTCGAACCGCTCTTTTCGATATCGAGTCGAGGGAACCCGCTCCTCCCCACGACCTCTCACAGCTGGAGTCCCGCAAGGCTCTGTCCTCTCACCCCTCCTATTTAGCTTATTCGTCAACGATATTCCCCGGTCGCCGCCGACCCATTTAGCTTTATTCGCCGATGACACGACTGTTTACTATTCTAGTAGAAATAAGTCCCTAATCGCGAAGAAGCTTCAGAGCGCAGCCCTAGCCCTAGGACAGTGGTTCCGAAAATGGCGCATAGACATCAACCCAGCGAAAAGTACTGCGGTGCTATTTCAGAGGGGAAGCTCCACACGGATTTCCTCCCGGATGAGGAGGAGGAATCTCACACCCCCGATTACTCTCTTTAGACAACCCATACCCTGGGCCAGGAAGGTCAAGTACCTGGGCGTTACCCTGGATGCATCGATGACATTCCGCCCGCATATAAAATCAGTCCGTGACCGTGCCGCGTTTATTCTCGGTAGACTCTACCCCATGATCTGTAAGCGGAGTAAAATGTCCCTTCGGAACAAGGTGACACTTTACAAAACTTGCATAAGGCCCGTCATGACTTACGCGAGTGTGGTGTTCGCTCACGCGGCCCGCACACACATAGACACCCTCCAATCCCTACAATCCCGCTTTTGCAGGTTAGCTGTCGGGGCTCCGTGGTTCGTGAGGAACGTTGACCTACACGACGACCTGGGCCTCGAATCAATTCGGAAATACATGAAGTCAACGTCGAAACGATACTTCGATAAGGCTATGCGTCATGATAATCGCCTTATCGTTGCCGCCGCTGACTACTCCCCGAATCCTGATCATGCAGGAGCCAGTCACCGTCGACGCCCTAGACACGTCCTTACGGATCCATCAGATCCAATAACCTTTGCATTAGATGCCTTCAGCTCTAATACTAGGGGCAGGCTTAGGGACCCCGGTAACCGTACTCGTCGAACTCGACAAAGAGGTCGACGTGCAACCTAACCCATGCATCAGCCCGCTGAGTTTCTCGCCGGATCTTCTCAGCGGGTCGCGATTCCGATCCGGTAGTAGATTCATTCGCGAAACAATTGCTCTTGAGTTGTTAGGTCTCCTTCGGAGGCGCTCGGGCAGTTGTTAGCAAATCCCACCCCTCTTGGCTGAGCCTTTGCTCGCCCACCTGTCCTGGTGAAACTGGAAAGGCCTTCGGGCCACCAGTAAACTTTCAATCATAAAAAAAAAAAAAAAAAAAAAAAAAAATTCTGTTGCCAAATAACATCACGATCCACCATTAAGTGGATACTAAACCCCTTAGGCGCCCCAATCAGAATAAATATGGAAACATAAAGTCGAATGAAACATTGCCAACACCACTTACCATTTTCCCTGAATTAGTCAAATACGTTTTTTTCATCGCATATGTAGGCAGCCGAGCATATGGATCATCTGATGGTAAGTGGTTACCGTCGCTCACAGACGTCAGGAATGCCAAGGACACAGCCAAGTATCTGCCTACCATAAAATACCATACGTGGAATACATTGGGGAAATCAAGATATTTTTCAGCTGTGTAAATGATCTCACATTTCATCTCGATGTAAGTGATTGCCGAAGCCCATAGGCTAAACAACATATAAATTCCACCCACCATAAGTCATGAACGCTCAGTTGTAGTATATTTATCCCACACTTTAAGCTGAAACACTAAGACTACTTCACGGTAAAATAAGCCAGGACCTGTGCAGACTGACAATACGACCTGCCCCAAGTAAATGTCAGTTGGCATCACGATGATATAATACATAGAGCCTGCACTGCTGTGGATTGTCTGGTGAATACAGGGAGAGATGTGTATTCAGTGAATATTCAGAAAATTTATAAATACAAAAATCCCTTACAGAGCGACAATAACAATCAAATGCGACATGGACTTCGTGCTGTATCCGTTAGACGTGCAGAACTGTGACATCGACTTCGGTAGCTGTAAGTCTAATACACAACTAAATCTGCTTCTAAATATTAAAATAGATAACAGAATAAATATGTACCGCTCGAGCAAACGACCTCATTTCGAATATCTATACTAATACTAATACTAATAATATTATAAAGAGGAAAGATTTATTTGTTTGTTTGTATTGAATGGGCTCCGAAACTACTGAACCGATTTGAAAAATTATTTCACTGTTTGGAAGCTACACTATTCCCGAGTAACATAGCCTATAATGTTTTTGAAAAAAATTAGTGATTCTTACTAAAACTCCAATAATGTAACCCAAGGTGTAAAAAAATTACTTAAAATATTCTTTATATCGCGTGCCCTGCGAAAACTATTGATGATAGAATAAAATAATGTACTACGACTTTATAGAACACACTAGCGACCCGCCCTCGCTTCGCTTCGGAAACATTAAAACACACATGAAACCAAAAAAAAAATTAAAAAAAAGTAGCCTATGTTCATCAGGGACAATGTTGGCTTCTAATGGAAAAAGATTTTTTCAAATCGGTCCAGTAGTTTCGGAGCCTATTCGAAACAAACAAACAAACAAATCTTTCCTCTTTATAATATTAGTATAGATAGCGACCCGCCCTCGCTTCGCTTCGGAAACATTAAAACACACATGAAACCAAAAAAAAATTATAAAAAAATAAAAAAAGGTAGCCTATGTTCATCAGGGACAATGTTGGCTTCTAATGGAAAAATAATTTTTCAAATCGGTCCAGTAGTTTCGGAGCCTATTCGAAACAAACAAACAAACAAACAAACAAATCTTTCCTCTTTATAATATTAGTATAGATAGCGACCCGCCCTCGCTTCGCTTCGGAAACATTAAAACAAACATGAAACAAAAAAAAAAAAAAAAAAAGTAGCCTATGTTCATCAGGGACAATGTTGGCTTCTAATGGAAAAATAATTTTTCAAATCGGTCCAGTAGTTTCGGAGCCTATTCGAAACAAACAAACAAACAAATCTTTCCTCTTTATAATATTAGTATAGATAGCGACCCGCCCTCGCTTCGCTTCGGAAACATTAAAACACACATGAAACCAAAAAAAAATTATAAAAAAAATTATAAAAAAAATAAAAAAAAAGTAGCCTATGTTCATCAGGGACAATGTTGGCTTCTAATGGAAAAATAATTTTTCAAATCGGTCCAGTAGTTTCGGAGCCTATTCGAAACAAACAAACAAACAAACAAATCTTTCCTCTTTATAATATTAGTATAGATAGCGACCCGCCCTCGCTTCGCTTCGGAAACATTAAAACAAACATGAAACAAAAAAAAAAAAAAAAAAAAAAGTAGCCTATGTTCATCAGGGACAATGTTGGCTTCTAATGGAAAAATAATTTTTCAAATCGGTCCAGTAGTTTCGGAGCCTATTCGAAACAAACAAACAAACAAATCTTTCCTCTTTATAATATTAGTATAGATATAGATAGCGACCCGCCCTCGCTTCGCTTCGGAAACATTAAAACACACATGAAACCAAAAAAAATAAATAAAAAAAAATAAAAAAAAAGTAGCCTATGTTCATCAGGGACAATGTTGGCTTCTAATGGAAAAAGATTTTTTCAAATCGGTCCAGTAGTTTCGGAGCCTATTCGAAACAAACAAACAAACAAATCTTTCCTCTTTATAATATTAGTATAGATTATTATTAACAAAAAGCGATAGCATATGTCTAACTATTATAGTGTTCTTTTATTTTTAAAAATAAAACGTCTAATATCGTTGAAAATGTCTTTTTTTTTTATTGCTTAGATGAGTGGACGAGCTCACAGCCCACCTGGTGCTAAGTGGTTACTGGAGCCCATAGACATCCACAACGCCACCCACCTTGAGATATAAGTTCTAAGGTCTCAAGTATAACGGCTGCCCCACCCTTCAAATCGAAACGCATTACTGCTTCACGGCAGAAATAGGCAGGGCGGTGGTACCCACCCGCGCGGACTCACAACAGGTCCTACCACCAGTAATTTTTTTTTGTTAAAGACCCGAGCGGAGCCGGAGCGGGCCGCTAGTTACTTATAAAAACACACTGCATGTTTTCGTTTGCGTTGAGTTAAAGAATTCTCAACCGATTTGAAGAGTTATTAAAAAGCTGAAACGTATAACTCAATGAAAACAATTGCGAAAACTTTTGATGTAGGTACCTACTCAAATTTTATTTGAGTTTCAACGTCAGAGAACGTTTCGTCTACACGCCACGTCGGTCATTTGTATTAATACAGTCAAAACAGCGCAGTTTGAAATCTAAAATTATATTATAATATAATGTATTCTACGCAATCATATTAATAATGTGGACAGACAGTTCTGGGGATGATTATTCTACTTACTTACTTATTGCTACTTACTTATTAAGGACCGATGACAATTTTTTAAATATTTAAAAATATTTTAAAAAAAAATTGAAATTTAAGTAAAAAATTAATAATAGTTTAAAAAACTAAAAATACGCTTTTATAGAAAATTCTACTAAAACATGAAAAATAGTCGCTTTCTTTTTACAATAAAATCATTTTTTCTTACACTATTCAAATTTAGATTTATTTTCTATTTTTAGTGGGATTTTTATAAAGGATAAAGGATAAAGGCGTATTTTTTTTGTTTTTTTAAACTACTAATTATTTTTTTACGGTTTAATGCCGCATCTTTCATTGTCATTAAACGTGACGTGACGTCGTCCATTACCGCGAAAACCATAGATTATACACTTAATATATGCAAAAACTGTTAAGTATTCGAAACTTCGGAAATAATATAATACGAGTATTATAATACAATTAAAAAAGCGAGATTAAGGCGTAGTAAAGTAATTTTAATTAGATTTAAGTTTATTCTCTTCTTTTTTTTGGCAGACAAGTACACAACTGAGGATGTTCGGTTCGAGTGGAGAGAGGTGGCCCGGTGGCTAGGTCTAGGTCCAGTCGGCAACGAGCGGAGCGAGTTCCGCCTCCCAAAATACGTAGTCACTTTCGTCACGGCCAAAAGTAATCATATTCACATATTTGGTGAAGGTAAATGTATATTTATTGCTTTGCGCTTATGTTTGCGCCTTGTATTTTAACAATGTACCCATTAAAGCAGTCGTGTTGCTATATGCTGGCATGCCGCCCGCAGTGCGGGGCGCGGATGTACTTATTCCATTACTACTTTAGTTATTTTGCGGACAATTTATTTATCATACCTACTGTTTTTTGATTGAAACGGTGCCCGTTTATTTTGACATCCGTGCCTTGCACGATATTCCTTGATCGGAAATATCTGAAATGCTCTGTGTCTGTACCTATTGCTATCGTGTCTGCATTTGTTTTTGTTTATTATGTTTTGGTGTTGTTGTGAACGTTTGCTTTGTGCTGTAGGAATGTATTATATAAGCCGCGCCAATAAAGAAACGAATCTAAAATGGCGGCAGCGATCATGCGCTCTCACTCTAAACTATTGCTGTCTTTAGTCGCACACGGCGTACTGCATGCAAAAAAATAATCAGTTCTGACTTTTTTGTTGAGGTCGAGTTTTTTCACTTTCGAGTTGTGCGACTTAGATGACTGGCAGCAAAAGTGTCTACGCAAGTTGTATCCCAGATGAGACACCTCCCCCTCTGCCGGGGCATAAAGTAAAGTACATTCTAATTTGTATTTTTATATTTTTTTACAATAAACAACGTTTTCTTTCTGTCTTTCTTTTTATTTGTTGACCCTACCATCTGTCAGTGCAGGTACATAGACGCCATTTTCGATTCGTTTCTTTATTGGCGCGGCTTAATTATTCGTTACACAAAATCTGTGAAGGAAGATGTTACGTCTAAGCTGACATGTAGTTAGATTTGTTCATTTAGGCATGTTTCTAGGCGAACATTCCGCGGCGCGAATGCAGATAATACTATCACGAGAACTCAGGAGCTACCTGTTGGAGAGCTACCTGCCGTCCTCGCTGTTCGTCATCATATCCTGGGGCAGCTTCTGCGTCATACCAGAAATCGTCCCGGGACGAATGGTGCTTCTGGTTACGACACTTTTGTCTTTAGTCACCATGTTTGATACTGTCAGGTAAAAGAAGCATGGTTAATAATTCGAATTAAAATACTTTACTCTCTTAAATTTTATTTGTGCGTAAATCAATAAATTATATTAGGAATACTTATTCTAATTTGTCTTTAATTCATTAAAATAGGCGTAATGTAAAGGAAACGTCGTATTATTTATCTATTTATTTATATGCGTAATTTCTTCAGTAGAACGATGGATGCAGTTGAAATAAGCCTATACCGAATGATAATCAGAAAATATTCTAGATTATAAAAAGGAAATTTACGGTACCTATTTAAAAAATAGTAACCAGTTAAGTTACTATTTTTTTTATTGTCCTTGTACCTAGCCACCTGATGGAGAGTGGTTATTGTCGATTATCAAGCAACGCCAAGGACACAGCATAGCTGCTGCCTAGTTTCCGAAACTTAAATCAGTCGAAACTGCCACGTTTGTTTCAAACTACTACGACAGTACAATAGTACCTTGGTACATGACATCGTAATCTTGTCGACCCCCCTAATTTGTTTTGTTTGTAAAAATTTGTTAAGGCCATCTTCAATTTCCAGTACGAACTCACCTGACGCATTGGAACTGAAATGCATCGAGGTGTGGCTTATATCGTGCACGATATTCGTATTCCTGGCATTACTAGAGTATTTCGTGGTGCTCTTTGGCATCCGGTACGACAAAAGCTGGAGCCGCCGGCGACAGGACCTGCGCAGAGCGGCCTCTGCAGCCCAACTGGGACCGCCGCCGCTACACATCAACCATTTGCAGGTGGGGTACAAACCATTATTATTGTTAAGAGTAAGATTAACGCCATCTATCGCCGAAGAGCAGAATCGAGAATCAAAGAAACTAGTAACATCGAGAACGCTCGAGAATTACAAAGCCATCTATTGACATAGCGGAAATACACTTCGAAGCTACTCGACTTGCCCAGAATGTTCTCGATAAATCTAGGGATGTATCGACGATAAAAGCGTTGCAGAGATGGCACGAACGCAGTTAGTAAGCGATTCTACGCGAAGCGAAACAGCGAACGGATCACCTGAAGCGAAACGGAAAAAGTGAATTGAGAATTTTAAAGTATTTGTTAAGTGTTCTAAGTGCCAATACAGTTTCAATTTGTACTTCGGCAGAATTTTTATTTATCCCGAACCTCAGCGCGTAACATTACCCCAGGATAAGGCTTAAAATAAATCTGATCCGAAATTTTGGAAGACTAAGGATAAGGAAGGTACCGCCACCTTGCCTATTTCTGCCGTGAAGCAGTAATGCGTTTCGGTTTGAAGGTTGGATCAGCCGCTGTACTGTAGAAACTGCGAACTTAGAACTCATGTCTCGAGGTGGGTGGCGGCATTTACGTGGGTGTCTATGATGTCCGGCAATTACTGAACATGAGGTGGGCCGTGAGCTCAACTAAGCAATAAAAAAATACTTTTTGTCCATTTCACTGTGCATAGTTGTATTGTTGGATCATTTCAGAGACTAAGCACCCCCGTGACTGGAACGCCCCAGGGAGGGATGTTCTCACCCACTTTGAGCGTTGAAGATGAAGGTCTCAAGCAACAGTTTGAACACCAAGCAATTCAAAGGGTAAATACACTAACTTTTCTTCTAGTTTAATACATAGCTAAATTTTACCAGTGTAGTCTTACACTGCATGTCCTTATACATATAATATATATCCATCTAGGATCTAGATAATTAAAACACGTATTGTCTAGGTGCATTAATTTTTTTTTTAAATTAGGCAAACGATTTTTAGTTATCCCACTCGGGAAAAAGGCATTGGAGGCAAAATAAAGTCGGATGTGAAACAAGATCAGTTAGCAAGGTAAAAAAATAAATAAAAAAAAACACAGCACAGTGTGGCTAAATTGAACACAGTAATGTATTTCGGACACTGCGAATATAGACAATTACGTCTACCATAATTATATCTATATCAATTGGCGTTTGTTGTTTAGAAATTAGCGGTAACGATATTGTTGTCCACAGTACTTGTTAGTGCATTTAGTGATGTTTAGTGCTATTTTTAACCGACTTCCAAAAAGGAAGTTCTCCGTTCGATTTTTTTATGTGTGTCAGTTACCTCAAAACTTGGCTCTGGATGAATTTTTCTTTTAAGCTGGTGCTTCTCATTCGTGTTCCTCCTTAAGTTTTATCAAATAATGACCAGTAGTTTTTAATAGTTCATATTTAATTGACTTTCGACTACATTGTTGATATTCTCAATTTATTTTGTTCCGTTGAAGTCGGTTTTCTATTTAGTAAAAACTTTGAATTATAAAGCAGCAGTATCCCCAGAGCCAATAGGAGGTAATTTTTTTTTTAAAAGCTACACGTACTGTAAGATATAGGTCAAACTAGAAACACCGCTTAGCATATAAAAAAAAACAGCAGAAATGCTGGCATAGCTGCTCTAAGTTAACGCGAGCACACTCTGTAGCCGTTTTTTTTTAGGGATTGTTTATTGCTCAGTAAAACGTGTTTATTTAACTGTTTTATTGTGCAAACATTCTTAGGATTCACCGATCCTGGAGTCGATACCGCCAGGGGGACGAGCCACTGGCTTCGTGACCAGAATGAGAGGGGTCATCGACAACGGGGTCATGTTCTGCGGAGCCCAGCACGGGGCGCTCGATAAATACGCTCTCATGATCTTCCCCATGTGTTTTCTGCTCTTCAATGTAATTTACTGGACCACGTACTTAAGTTGAGCGCTTCGGCGGACACGAGATTAATAAAATCGTGCCGTATCACAGTTGACGAGACATTGTTGTTATAAAGTTTACAAACATCCTAATACGTATTATAAGTTAAGCAATATTCACGTATTATGACGATAAACCATATGTAAATATAATCGTTTGTATAGTGATTATGGACATTCGCTTTGGTGATAATATGTACTTAATTGTATTTAATTATAGTTGTTATACAATGCTCATCGATTATACAAAGCCCCGACATATAATAGACGTAAGATGGCAATATAGGGACCACATGTGAGCTCAGTACAAAATATTCTAAGCAATAAGCCTTTTTAGGAACAGGTGCCTTGATTATTCGATTTTATAAAAAAAAAATATAGATACATGTTGTTGTAGTAAATATTGCCTTCTCCCGGGTGTAAGGGAAACGTTTCCAAAAACAACTGATTCTAATCATATTTCATTTAAAAAAAACAAAATGTGTGCAATTCACGCGTGGTAGAAGTGAAACCTTCCAAAATTAAAATACAATTATCCTAAATGTCTTAAGTATATGTAAAATTTTGTCATTAGTAAATAATTGTAAGGTAGCGCCCTCTGTGAATTGATATTTTAATTTCACGTATAATCCTAAATTAAAATTCACTACAAGAGCTTTCATACGCACGTTAGTATTAAAAAATCTCACAGATGGCGCTGTATTAAATAGTATGTATATTTCTGTCTCATTCTTTGCTGGCTTCATCCTACACATTTTTGTATTTGTGTCTCTTACCTGTCGTTTTTTCCGTTGCATTCACGTTTGAAATCACGATTCTAAAGATTTTTTCACTTCAAAAAAATATAAACGAATCCTTGAATTTTAATCATTTGCACGCAATGTATAACAATGACGCGCGGGGTCAACAGCCTCATGTGTTGTTAGGGTGTTGCGCCCACTAAGTGCGCGGGTTACGGATTCGAGAATTTATTTACTTGCTCAGTCGAATGTTATATTCAATATAAGATGTTGTATGCTTATTACATTGATCTCGTAAACGATTCCCTGGCACCCCATATTCCGATCGACTCTTTGAATTAATTCAAGCAACGGAAAGCCTTAATAATGTTATTCGTATAATCGCTGAACACGTACGTAATCCTAATGAACTTCATTGACCTTATTCTTAAAACAGACGTCCGTGTCTATTTTGAATTAACAATGTCCACGTATTGCAGGATAATGGAACTGTTCGATGTTTCGGTATTTAAAAATGCTCCTTATTAATTAAAAAAACTGAAGAGAAATGGTTGATGTTTCTTATTATATTAATTTTGTCAAATTTAATTTACGGTAACGCATGATTTAAGGACAATAACTAAGAATGTCATCTCTGTTGTCAGAGTTACATGCGTTCAGGAATGTACCAAAATTATCCAGCTTTCCTCAAATAGAGCTCTCAAATAGAGATAAAACATGAGGCATTATGTTTTAAGATGAGGTCAATTAACGAACTTTTAATACAATGAAAGTAATATAAGCTGGTAAACTAGATTTTTCATATAGCACCTTAGAAAAAGTTTTTACTTACTACTTAGTATGAGCACGCACTACGGTTCTTTGCGTCACTTCAACAGTGCCTTATAATTAAGATAAAAAGGACTAATGTTTTACATGGTTATTAATGAATAGACCTTTTTTACTTCTAAAATTATTTTATGATAATCCTTAAACTTTGATCACTCGGATCGGATCTTAATCAATGTCGTGATCGGAGCGGCACGACGGTGCGATAAATCATTGAATATAAATTTTACTTATACAAACATTCTGCACCCGGTATGTACGTTATTGCAGTTTTAAAAATCTCGCGCATTCACTAAACTAACGAATTGTCGCACAATTTTCACCGAGAAAAATGTACTTTTCCCCTGGCTCTTCGCTGGTAGCCTAAGAGGTTCCAGCTTCGCGCCGACGGGTAACTAAAATCACGGGCTCAACCTGAGAAATTTTGCTAATACTAGCCCTAGCAAGAGCAGTGCTTCGCAGAATCTATCACCGGATCGGAATCGCAACCCATTGAGAAGATCCGTCGTGAAACACAATGGCTGGTGTCTATAGGTAAAAAGGTATATGTTTGAATGATAAACTGCGCGAAAACCTACCTGTGCGTCTGCGTAACAACTTCTTCAAATCATAAAATCTTGCTATGAAAGTCGACTCGCGTTTAGCCGCAGTGCGTGCAAACTTTTAGTTATAAGAACTTAGGAATAAGCATACTGCCAAGAATGTCTATTATTTTGTAAAAAAAACATGCAACCAAAAAAAAAAACATTTTGTTAGTTACAATACAATTATAATCAATTATCGTTAGTTATCGTTTTAGATATTTTATTAAAATCTTAAGAATGTTACCAGTTTAATTTATTAAAATAATTTCTGTTTTTAACTTATTTCGTAACATTATTTTTTGATCCAAAAATTTACTGAAAACCTAATTTATTCAGTTTAGGTTCTTGTAAGTAATGAGAATCGTAAGATTTGACATCATTGCATGAACACCACACGCTTGGATAATGAGTGGACATTTCAGTTACCATCTGAAAAGCCGGAACGCATGGTCATTTAGTTTCATTTATACATTATTTTGTCGCACCAGTTATTACTAACTGGTAAACTAAAGTTGTGTCGCAATTTATTTGGAATTACGATTAAGAATAGTATCAACAAACTTTATCTTGTCCTTGTCCGGGTAATGGGCAGAAAATGTCTTTAAATATCAGAAAGGTGGTTAAAATAATGTAGGAATTAGTGAGTGGATTAAATAACAAATAATAACGATATATTGCTACTGCTAGCAGATGTTTAGTGAAGCAGTGTGCTTAGTGCGAATATTTTAACGTTCTCACAGCGTAAAAGTTAACTCAAATTTGTATGAAGTTGGAACGTTTGGCTATGTTTGCCGCCTAGGGGCGTTTTTCCAACTGCATACAAATTTGAGTTAACTTTTACGCTGTAGAGAACGTTAACATATTCGTACTAAGCACACAGGTCGTGGAAGATGGCGCTCCAAACCCTCAGATGTAAGGAATAAGACTGCAGGAGAAGGTTGAAGCGTCTGTCGTGTCTAAGTCTCACTGGGTACCTGGTTTACTAGGCTTCGAGGATTACTCACAAGCTGTGCCTTATTTTGCAAAACACATAATAATTGTTCACTTTCACGATAATTTCAATCTATATTTTTAATATTGTTATCTGACCTAGTCATAGACAGTTTTGATCTTATTAGACGTAAGTTATGTGTACCTACTAACAACATTCTAACGGTGAATACCGCTATAGCACAACAATCTAATACCTACACAAAAAGTTTGCAGTCATAGATTGCAAACACATTATTTTAAATTTTCATGTTAGTTTATTTTATTTTTAATTAGTTCTAGTATTCTAATATCAACATTTATTTTTCATTTTTGTTTTTTTTTTTAGTTGATATGTTGGCAACACTGAAACAAGTGTGCCTGTCCTAAAATCGTTAGATATAAAACAGGATCAAGGATCGCTTTCAATAATTACGCTGAAAAAGTTTAAACGCGTCAAAACAGACGCTTGTCTGAATTATAACCGCCAAATTCGTTTAGAATTCTTTGGAGTTATACTGATGAAAACATATTTTGTATCATACCTTAATTGTCAGCTAATTGCATAGCCTACTGTTAATTATTAAGAGTAAATGCACAAACCATTTGAAAATCTTTTCTTTTTTTTCGATTCTGAATATTAACTTCGTCGACTGTTTTTTAATTTCATTTCAAAAAATGTAATGTAACTTTTTGACGCGTTTAGGCTGATGGTACATTTTCTCTATGGCAACTAGTATAGATTTTCAAAGAAAAATAAATCTACCTTACATATTTTTAAATGTAAATAAAGTAATGATGAAATAAAAGACATTATTTTAAACTACAAACTGTTTTTATTTACATTAAATCTATTTACACTATCTACACAGTCAATCCTAAAGCGTATTTTTTTATTAACTTAATGAACATGTCTGGATGTATCTAAGCATTTTTCTAATAGAGATGGGAATTAAACACAAAAAAATAAAAAATAAAAATGAAAATCGGGTTGAATTTTACGGTACACACATTTACTAATCATCATAACCATAGTATTTGGCTTCTCTGAAAGCTCGGAACATGTCATCGGAATTCCTTCGTATCCTCCTGCCGATCGGCTCCAAGTCTTGGTAGCACTTAGGAAATACTTTTTCGATAATGTCCACGGCTTCCAATTTATCTATCTGTCGTACAGCCAATACAGAATAAAGCGCTTTAGTCTTCACACAATCCTGTAACAAAACAAGCGTACTTACTTGAAGTCGTCGTGGCCTAAAGGGTAAGACGTTCGATGCATTCGTATCTAGCGATGCAACGGTGTTCGAATCTCGCAGGCAGGTACCAATTTTTCTAATGAAATACGTACTTAGCTCACAGCCCACCTGGTGTTAAGTGGTTACTGAAGCCCATAGACATTTACAACGCAAATGCGCCACCCACCTTGAGATTTAAGTTCTAAGGTCTCAGTATAGTTACAACGGCTGCCCCACCCTTCAAACCGAAACGCATTACCGCTTCACGGTAGAAATAGGCAGGGTGGTGGTACCTACCCGTGCGGACTCACATGAGGTTCTACCACCAATAAAAAAAAACAAAAAAAACACCATATTATAAACAATATTTATTTTACATTGTTATTGCTTTGTCTGGGTCAAAGTCACAGCTAGTGGAAGTCAAAATGTGAATATCGCTATCCATCTTGTGATATGAGATCGAAATTTCAAATTTTATTATATGTATAAAATACTACGTCGTGATCGAAATACTTTATGGTTGTAGTGTTCCGTGCGAGCGAGTTTTTTGTTTTTTTTTTTACTGGTGGTAGAGCCTCATGTAAGTCTGCAGAGGTAGGTACCACCACCCTGCCTATTTCTGCCGTAAAGCGGTAATGCGTTTCGGCTTGAAGGGTGGGGCAGCCGTTGTAACTATACTGAGACCTTAGAACTTAAATCTCAAAGTGGGTGGCGCATTTGCGTTGTGGATGTCTATGGGCTCCAGTAACCTCTTAACACCAGGTGGGCTGTGAGCTCGTCCACCCATCTAAGCAATAAATAAAAAAAAGGTAGAAAATTGGGTACAGGTTATCTTGCACTACGGGCAATCTGTGAAGAAGTAATTGTAGTAGTAGCCATAAAAACGTATTTTGTAAGTACTCTGGTAAGTTTTGTTTGTTTTAAAACAACAGTTTGGAAAGTTACCTCATGCGCCTTCTTTATCTTAGTCCATGATGCATCTCCCTGAGACCAAGCACTTGCAAAGGAGCAATGAGTGAGATTAGCTGCCCGGATCTCTGTACAAGCCAAATGTTCCATGTTCTTAAAATCTAATTCGTTTCTGCAGAAATCAAACATGTGGATCATTTCATGAGCCAATACCCCTTGTACCATCCCTTTCCTCGTGGATACATTCTGGCAGACAACAATCTGTAAAATTATAAAACACTTTTTTAATATACCATTAACTTATCAATATGCATTATAGGAGACACTGTGGTAGTCAAGTGTGACCTAATTTTCAATGGAATATTAGAATATGAATAAAGAAGTTATAATTTGTATCTATTTTGGTTGTCATAAACATGGACTTAATAGTGACGACTAGTTTGAACCATGAAAAATACTACTACAAATTAATGATATAAAATTATGTGTATAATATTAATAAAATTTTAAAAAACAATTACCTGAAACTCATACAAAACTCTATCACACATTAAGGCTAGCAATAGATTTCTTAGACATCTTTGTGAGCCATTTTATAAATAAAAAAAGTATAGAGCCTAGAAATAGCCTGCCTATTGTCAATACACGTAATGCCACTTAAAGATTGAGTATTTCCTCCTATTTAAATCTTGATTACGTATATCATCTTTTACAGATGATGGAAATTATCATCATACAAAATGACAACTACAATTAGTAACCGTTTATCTATGGTCAAAGTTTCCTTTCCACAGTTAAACATTCTTTAAACAATAATTCCACATTGAAAGACAAACAAAACACTACTTCTTACCTGATTCAATTCTGGATCATAACCACCACTGACTGAGTAGTCACACACTTCACAGGATATATGACGTCGGATATCAATGGGACTGAAAGTTAAAATATATACAATTTAAATTGTTAATAGCAATCCACCAATAGCGATACAGCTAAATAAAAACAATTCCATATATATTTAAGGTAAGATTGAATCATTCCAGCGAATGATTGTGAAATTTCAATTTAACAATCTTTTTCAATTTTAACAATCTTTAAAATGTTTTAGCTTGTTATCCATTGAAACATGCGGTTTGTCTGTGAAAACATGCACTACTATTTTTTTATTTTTTTTGTATTAATTTATTTCTCTAAAATTATCATAGTCTTTAGTACATGCCATACTCGCCTAAATTGTGTAATTAACTCTGCTTCTGCTTTAAGAATGCTCCAGTTTACATATTCATATACCATACCATGTACCATATCAAGGAGCAAGGGCAAGATTGGGTCAAGTGGAGACAAATTGTGAGGGCCCTATGTACCAGCGGGTACCTTAGAACTACAACAACAATGATGTAAGGGAAGGGAGATATGGCAAGAATGATTTCTAATGAAAAATGAATTGACAACAAAGCATCCAAACAGCCCAAATAGCAAATAGTCCAGTATACTAGGGTTATAATCGAGAGTCAGCATTCTTGCAAAAAAAGCACTGAACATCTCACACTAAGTTCATCAGCAGTCTAACAATATGCAAGGCCGGATAAAACAAATAAGTTGTTTATTATTACTACTACTACTTAAAAAGTTTGTTTGTTTGATTCAATTAACTATATTAACAATTTTATCTTAAATCTCTAATATTACTTGTTATAGCATTCTAACAAATATTTAATTTATATTTTCAATATATTTGTAATTATAACTAAGTATTTATAGATTATTTTGTTATTTTTAGATTTTTTATGAGATTATTTTTGTTTTGATCTCAGAAGTGACGTTCTCAAGGACAACTATTATCTATTAAATTGCCTACAGAAAAGAGTACTTTAAGTTACTGAAAATCACAGAACTCTTCAAATTTCGGGATCCATAGACTAATTTTCCCTATAATTTGTACAGTATGTACACATTTTCTTTAAACCTTCTGTAACACAAGTATAATTATACTCTCAGTAGTTATTAAAGAGAGTTCAGGCATTTATTTACTGTTACAGCACTTGCTACTACAAACCATTGGAAAGGACATTACGACTATACGAAATTCTATAAAATTTTATTCAAATATTTGGTGTATTTTTTTATAAAAATAATCTATTTGAATGTTTAATACGCACATACTTAAAATAATAATTACCAGCCTGAACTTTTGAGAGCAGCCATCATTATTTTAACGATCGGACCTGAAATAATATGATTTTGGTGGTTATTGTTTTAAATTTATGTATGATCAATAATATCTCAGGCTATTTTAGCTCTCTATATTATGGAATTGAGTTAGAAAAATTCATAAATTCTTGATGGACACATCTCGTTCAATCGAAACAGTTCTTAAATTGCTAAGTTTACTTTTTCCTTAATACCCAAACATAAAAAAAATATTTAGTTGCTTACTGGTTTGTACACATTTGAAGACGTTCTGTTCACATTTTAGCTTTTCTATATTCTCTTTTCCTTCTTTTCCAATGAGAACATTGGTTATTTTGGGCTTAAAACTCCCTTTTCTTTCCGGATACAAATCGTATCCCCATGCATCAGGTTTCTTTTCATTAGAATTTTTTTGGTTTGTATTATTTTCTGTGTTAGTTTTCGTCTCAGCAGTACTGCCATCCGACATTTTTAATCAACATTGACTTAAATTAAACCGAGTAGTTTTAAAGGTTATCGGAATAAGATAGGTCTGATAAAAGTACCTAACCGCTATCGTAGTTTTGTCAATGTTAAAAACTAACTATAACCTCAAAAATGGTGAAATAAAATGACAAGTTCGTTTATCATTTCAATACATTCTTCTACAAACTTAAAATTTACATTAAATATATTTTTTGTATCGTATTTGTAGGTATATAGGTATAATACCTACAAGTATGTATGTACCTATGTACTGTAATGTTATAAATTATATTTTTGGGTTTTGAAATTTGAATATTTTTACACATCCGTTAAACAGGCAATGGAAATGTAACACAGACCATCCTACGATTTTTTGTAAATAGAAGAATAAATGTCCGCTATATAAAAGAAAATTAAATTGATTGTAGAACTAAACTAAATACAATAAAAGTGACCTTTACGACACATTCTTAAGAAATACCAAAACCAAATAAAAATCCGTTTACTTTTTTGAAATATGTTTTGACTGATAATAACTTTACCTACCAACGAATAGGTAGGCAAATACGCCTTTACCTAAAAAGTCATCGTGGTCTAATGCTGGCCACTCACATGCGCGAAAATATTCGTACATTGTACGAATGTTCGCGCGCATGTCAAAGGCCGTCAAACATTCATTCGCAAACTTAGCGGCTGTGCAAATGGGTTCGGTACTCAATTTGCGAACCCATTTTACCCATTTGCGCTTCCTCCTACACTTGTTTACGAATGTCTCACGAATTTCTCTTCTTTTTTAATTCGCCAATAGAACATTGAATAGAAAGTTTTTAATTCTTTCCCATGCGACATTAACGGCCATTCCGTTTTTATAGGATTTCTTATGAGGGTCCCACATGGTCGATTCATTTTGCAGGAGTTCAATGAACTCCATCACCTTGGTGTTGTTCCAATCCATGATGAAGGTACGCTACACAGTAGATGTCACGAACTATGAAAATGGCGATACGTCCCTTACCTTCGCAATCGTGGGCGCAACTGGCCAAACGAATGTGTGGGAGACTACACGAATGATAGAGGTTCGCGGGCTTTGATGTCCATTAAAAAACCGACACAGCTTGGAAAACCGCGAATGCAGCGAAAACTTTGCATAATCATTTGCAAATGTCGTCTTACACTTGCAGGTTTGCGTATTCGTGCAAATGTGAGTGACCGGTATAAAGGACGCCTGATTTATCCGAATCGTAGCGTGACTGAGCAGAGATAAAATTTTAAATTCCCATTCCCACACCCACAGGCAAGTAAACAGTCTCTATGATTGCAACTAGGATGATGATAGGATCAAGTGACAAGTAGGTAGGTAAGTAGGTACCTACCGTAAAATGGGGTAAATAGGGACAAAATCGAACTTCAGATTGAATTTTATAATAGTTCCAATTAAATAGTCACTGCTCAACCAGAGAAATAAGTAATAAGTTGAGTCTTGAACGTACCTAGGTGATAAAAACCGTTACATTATTTTAATTATTCAATTTAAAGAAATAATCGGAAAAATAATGGCCATCCCAATTTACCCCGCATTCGGGGTAAATTGACACGGGTAAGGGTTAAATTGGGATATTTGTAAGGGTTGTCAGTTCGCAGTACTGCGATATATAGGTAGGTAGGTAGGTGCCATACAATTATTTATATGGACCGAAATGATGAATACAATCCATAATTTAAGCACAATACACAACATAGTGTAAATTAAGCTGGTTTCTATTCCGAAGCGATGTGACGTGAATGATAATCAACAATACAATGATCAAAAAAAGTATGTACATGTTATATTTTAGAAAATTATTATTTAATTTCCTTAAAAATCACAGCTCTGAAACAAAATCATAAAATAGAATAAAAAATTGAAAACAAAAGGACTGTAAATGCAATAATACAATTTTATTTAATCAACATTTTCAAAATAATCTTTGAGCAAGAGTAAGATATCAGGTGAATAAAATAAAAAAGCAGATTTATCTGATTACTGCCAATAATAACAAAAATAAAAGAAATTCTTTCTAAGCTAAATAACTAAACTCAATTAATTCACTCATACATAATTGGAACCTAGATATCTCGGATTTTTAATTAATGTTACATTTAAAATCTGAGGCCTGTTTTTATTTGTGTGTGCGTTGTGAATGTTAAAAAAATCATGATTCGACGCGTGAATATATTCTGAAATAACAATAGTTTTGATTCGTTTGAGTTCTTTTTAATTTTTAATTTTATTTTATTGCTATAAAGGACATACGACCGGGCAGATATTACAAGGTAAATGTCGCGAAAAAATGTAATTATATATATACTTTTCTTTTACCTATAGTACTTACATAAACTAACTGATAAACACATTAACCTTCTTTACATCACGCAATTGAGTGATAGTATAGACTAAAAAATCTATTATAAGATATCAGTGACAACCCTAACAAGCCATCCCTATTTTGTCTTTTGGCGTTCCCATTTTGTGTTTTCTCGTCCCTAATTTTCCCAGTCTCGTTCCAAACTACCCCACATACGTCCCAATTTTCCCCAAAAAGAAAGGAAAAAATATACATTTTTTATTTTGTCGAAATATTGTATTTAAAATAAGAATATTGCAACTTACCGTTTGTTGTGGTATTTCCAGGTGTATTAAAAACTTATATAAACTGTGATCTTATTGAAAAAACAACGATAATATTACTTTTTTAAAAAGTTCTTTAAGCTGTTTTAAAACGCACTTTTCAACCACTATTTTCAATTTAATTTGACGAATTTTTGGGACCAACTTAACTCATATTTAGTACTTCCATAGTTAACTTGGTCTTTCTTCTATACATTGATAAATATTAACATAAACAAAATTAGGTAGATTCCGTGCTACAGGTACTTTGAGAATCTTCCGCAGGTTTGTCCCAATTTACCCCAGGATCCCAATTTACCCCATGTCATGGTACTTAAAATTAGAAAGTGAAATTAAGTCAAAACCCATTTTATTTCCTCATGATCTTTAGTAAGCATCGGTTAATATGAGTATGATCCCACTCAATGTGCGCATTTGTTGGTTGCATTAATTTTTCACAATGAAAATTATAGGTTTCTGTAAAATAAAGAAATATGATAATTATAAAAAAATAAACGCAGTTAATATGTCTTATATATTACTTTGGTAAAAAGATGAAAACATACCCAAAACTTGTAAAAAACTTTCAAAGGTTAACTCATTTCTTATAATACTGGCGATATAAATGTTCACGTCATTTTTTCTGTCACAGAATATTTTCAGTACATTACAGAGTGGCTTCAGTATTGAAGGATCATATACAATATCTGCACCAAGTATTACATCGGGCCTTTTATTTGGTAGATCGGTAATTTCATTCCAATCTAACATCTTAACATCTAAAAATTTCAATGCATAAGTATATTCAAATGTACCTACACAAAACATAAATAGTATAGTCAAAGTATTGCATTAAGGTGAACTTGTTCAGGAATTCCAAAATTGTATGAGTAAACAAAAGTATTTTATTTATTACTAGCGACCCGCCCTCGCTTCGCTTCGGAAACATTAAATTTTATTATTTATAGTTGATTCCCGCTATGTTACCCGTGGTTATTGTCGTACCGCGGGTGACGCCGCGGGACGAAGCTAGTCTAAAAAAAGTAGCCAAAGTTACTCCTTATACCATCAGCTACCTGTCAGTGAAAGTCCCGTCAAAATCGGTCCAGCCGTTCCAGAGATTAGCTGGAACAAACAGACAGACAGACAGAAAGACAGACAGACAAAAATTGTAAAAAATGCTATATACCGTATATATATTCATATGCATGGAGTAAAAAGCGGTTATTTCAATATTACAAACAGACACTCCAATTTTATTTATATGTATAGATGTAGTGAGTAATACTCTTGTGAATTACTAATTTTTATACTTTAATAAATAATTTTTTACTTTTTGTCATGTCTTACCAACTCTACTAACATTGTCTAATTCATATGTTGTGCCATCAGAGCTTCTGTTTTTACATTGTG
Organism: Bombyx mori; assembly: GCF_030269925.1. NCBI lineage: Eukaryota > Metazoa > Arthropoda > Insecta > Lepidoptera > Bombycidae > Bombyx > Bombyx mori. Next base: position 5,646,372 of record NC_085116.1, on the reverse strand, counting down.
ATGGAAAATTTATATCCACATTTTCACACAGTACTTGTAGAACATCTTCATGACAATCAGTCATTGTTACTGATTTAGGTTCACAAAATTTTGCTAATGTGATACCAGTGAATCCTATACCTGATCCTAATTCTAGGACGTCTTTTGATGAAAACAGCTCTTTGTTACATAGAATCCAATCAGAAAGCATCAATGCAGCCTAAAATAGTAAATAGTAAGTATAGCAACATAGCATATATCATATAGCATATATCTAGGGTCGGCAGACTAAAGCACATAAGTCAAAATTTTCAATTTATTTTTTATTACATCATCGGTTTACATTTTGCTCAACACACAATCTGACTAAAGCACGTAAGTCAAACTCAAGTATTTCATGGCGTATTCAAGCGGCGTTCTGTATCAACCTTATCAAATCCTAATATAATCAAACGAACTAAAAAACATAACTGGACTTATGTTCTAAGGAACACCATAAGTACAAAGTTATTAACGTAAGAAGTCTGACTTATGTTATAAAGAACATCAAAATGTAACATTTCTTTAGAGAAAGTGGTTACTTAAAAATATTTATAACGTAAACAATACTTCGGTAAGTGGTTTTAATTTACTAATGTTGTCGATTGTGCACAGTTTGTTGGTTAGTTGGGTGTGAGTGCTTAAGTATTTTAATTATTTAAGATGAATATTCAAAGAGGCAAGAAATTCGTTGAAATGGTGTTATCCACTCATCTGGAAAGCAATGAAGGTATATTTTCACATATCTTCAAAATTATGATTTGCAAATTACGTAATTATATCAATATTATATCATTATAAATAGGTCTTGTCCTTTTTTAGAAAATGTAAATCAGCAGTCGGTTTTGAACACAGAGAACCTAGTAGTAGACGATCCTATACCGTCAACATCATCAGGTCAAGTCAGTAGTTTAACATACTATTCTGTACTTGATTTCTCTAGTGATGATTCTGTACGAGATCCATGTTATGAATTACCGAGACTTCCAATCACATCGAGTTCAAGTACTTGTGATGAAATTTCAATGAATCCTAATGTGTCTCCAAAAAAGAGTATACGTACTATAAAAAGAGAGAAAAAAAATACGTAACTTAGGACAGGCATACAAAACTTTAAAGGGAAAAGTATATCAGATCGCAATATGCAAAAAAAAAATTTAGGAAAAAACAAAAAAAAAAGGCCGCTGAGTTTGTTTCGCCAGTTCTTCTCAGGACTGTGGTTTTTTTTGGAACCGATGGTAGAGTTAACATTGTTATTTATATTTTGACATTCAACAAGTGTGTTATACTGACATCTAAGTTGAAATAAATGATTTTGAATTTGAAAGAGTTTGCAGAATGAAATGTAAAGAACGTATACCTTAACTGATAGGCATGCCATATTACCAGAATATTGGCAAATGGGGTCATTTGCAAAAAGATCTGTATACTTGGCGTCTTTAATGGAAATTCAAGATAAATCTAAGCAAAGAATACGAGCTATTGAACCTGAAAAGCAAAAGCTTTAGAATGAAGACATAAAAATACTTTTTTACTGTGCATGGTAAACGTGAACCTGTCTGTCGAGGATGTTTAATGAAACCGTTAGATGAAAGTGACAATTTTATAAAGACAGTTGCTATGAAAAGGAGATCATCCATAGGGGGTTCTCAAACTGATGATATAATATCTATACAGCCATTACCCATATCCATCGAGAAAAAAAAAGATTTCATTTCGCTGCTCCCTTTAATACTAGATATTTTCCATGAATTTTAAATAAGTCTTCCCACGTTGGAAACTTTACGAAATACTGATCCAGATATTTTAGAACTCGATGAAGAAGAAGAATTTTAATTAAACATTAAGTTGTTATTTATATTTATGACTTATATTATTATAATATATATCTTAATTGTTGATCTTTTTCACTTAACTCATACTATTATTGCGTTCCTTATAACTTAAGTCATCTCATTATTAAATAATCACATTTACTTTAAAATATTTAATTTTAATAATAAGTTAGTGTTATAGACTTATATAATTCAAATAAACATTATTAAGTTTGTTAATGTATAAGGTTCTAAATAGTTTTTTTTAATTCCTGTAAAGTAGCGTTTTTTGACTTATGTGCTTTAGTCTGCTGACCCTAGATATATAGATATATGTATACACATATGTTTACTCAATCTTTCTTATTATTTTGTAGGCAGGTAGGTAGCATATGGGCCACCTGATGGTAGATGGTTACCATCGCTCATGGAGGACAGCAATGCCAGGGGCACAGCCAAGTCACTGCCTGCCATGGATAATAATTTGTTTTGTTATTTTTCCAGATGCTGTGTTTATTTTCGATGTATGATAAGATATTTTTTGGCAATTACCTTGGTGGACCAGTATATAATAGGCCTGCCTTCTCAAATCATTCTCAGCTTAGCTTAGTATCAGATTAGCATTTGTTTAGAACAGTCTTTACTGTGAGAAAAGCATTTTAAGAGTGAACCCTTTTTACATATTGATCAACTCAGCTCAGTTTGATTTTTTGAACAAGTAATTTACACCGCTTCATGATATTATATATACATGTCTGAATGTATTAAATGTAAAAAATAAATAATTAGTGAAATGTTGTTATATGTTTTGCATTTGTCTAAGTACAAAATGATTTTAAAGTACTTGTAAAACACTTCCCTGATAGCAATCATTTCTAGTTGCTAGTTTGCGTGAGTAAAAAAAGCTTTGTGTGCCAATCTTTTTATTTTCTTTATTTGAAATTAAATTCCTACACATGTATGGCAAGATGTTTTTGCCATGTATGGCTTTGGAACGAGCTCCCCTCCAGTGTTTCCTAAGTGCTATGACATATCCTTCTTCAAATAAGGCTTGTGGAGTATATAAAACAGTAGGCAGTGGCTTGGCTCTGCCCCTAGCATTGCACACATCCATGAGCGACAGTAACCACTCACCATAAGGTGGGCCATATGCTCGGCCGACTGCATGCACAGGAAATTAAAAAAGTAAAATAAAATAATGTCACTGTGAACTGATGATGAATTTCACTCTACATCTTTTAGCTTATTTCACCTGAAAAACCAGAATACATACGACACCAGTATCAATTCAGTTACAAACCTTAATACAAGATTAAAGTAATGCTCTGTCTTACACTTAAAAATATATTTCCTTACAGCAGAAATTGGCTCTACTTATACATGTGGGCTTGCCCTATGCTCTATCACACATATATTAGATAGATGTAAGCGAGATTGGGATTATGATGTTATATGGGGTAATTATAAAGGTTGATATCTCATTTTATGGTTTAAATCTTTCAACCCAAAGTTAGAATTAAAACAATTTTGACAATTACCTCCCAGGTGCGCATTCCTGTGGTACCATTAACAACCATATTCTTCGTTTCTTTCATAGTTATAATATTATTAAGATCATTGCTGATAACATAGTGCCGGTAACAATAGTCTTCTATAGCACTGTTATTCATTGCTCGACACAATTCAGCATATAGATTATCGTGAACCTCCTGCACAGGTTCTATACAATTTATTAGCTTTTTAAGGAATATCCTAGATAATTCTGTGCTGATAGGATACTTTTTAATAACAGGACTTCTCAATGTTAAATCCACAAACAGTTCCTGCCACGACCACGTCATTAGTTTCACAGAATCGGGCTGAAATATCATTATTTCATAAGTATTTATATCAATTTAAGATTTCTAGGCTTTTTATGGGTTTCATTTGTCGTTTACCTCAATATGAAAATTTGTACAGCCTCTAAAAAGCTTTCGAGCTAGGTCTACCAATATTGTGTTCTCTAAATTACTCATGATAGATATTTTATTCTAACAAGTTTTGGATTGTATGTACCTACACCGTTTATACCATTCAAAACATAAACCGACATAACCACAATACCCATGCAAAACAGCGGAAAGTAGAAATAAGTTGTATTATCTATGGTAGGAATTAAGTCCACAGATTATTATATTACTACAGATTAATATACTAATTAATACTAATTATTACTACTACTATTAGCGGCACACTCTGGCTTCGCACGAGAATTTAATAAAAAATTCAAAATAAAAAATTATAATACACACAGATAAACTATATACATATACATAAACCACATACATAATAATTTTTAATAAGTATTTAATTTTTTTAATTTTCATTATTGTAAAAAGGTAATTTAAACAAAACAACAAATATTAAGTTTATCGAGTCAGAGCTTCCCTGTATACAAAAATTGATGTTGTTTTTTTTTTAAAAATAAAAGAACACTTATTGCGGCATAACTATATTAGTTAGACATATGCTGACGCGACACTTATTGTAAATAATGATGTGCGTCTTGCGCTTGCTTCTTGACATCATTCCAGGTCATGCTGGCAGTCCTCACCTCGCTCTGTTGAAGTTACTAAAGCGCCTTACTCACGATCCATCTTGCTGTACGTCCCGCCAAGGCCATGCACGATGCACGATGCATTTAGCGCTTTATTCACGATCCATCACGGCTGTACGTCAGCTCAAGGCCGCAATTAATAATAATTATCGACGTACGTCAAGCCTATTCATGATCCTTTTGCATCGTGCATCGTGCATGGCCTTGGCGGGACGTACAGCAAGATGGATCGTGAATAAGGCGCTTAAGTTATTAAAGAATATTGTATGTTATTGTCTATGAAAGAGTATGGAGGACAAAAATAAAAGGAAAGCGGTCTCTTATGGGAGACCAGTTGAGAAAAAATCTAGATCCACCTGATCCAGTAACTCTGTTATTAAACTCCTGCAGCACTAAGAGCAGGCTTAGGGACCTTGGTAACCGTATTCATCCAACTCGCCAAAGAGTTCGACATGCAACCTAAACCATACATCAGCCTACTGAGTTTCTCATGTGCCTATACAATTTTATTCAGACTAGCAGTAAAAAAAACTGTTATAGTGATTATTTCATTTCTAAGTCACTTTTCCTAAAACCAAAAGCTTCAGTCTTTTAATTTGTTTAACTAAATATAGTACTTGTTACTTTACTTATGTCAAATGACTTTTGTTCCCTTTGCCGGTCTAATGAAAAATATCAATGAATTTAATGAAAATTTAAAACAAAGGAGCTTAATTAAAAATAAAGACATAAATTGCTTTAAAAAATGGAAAAACAAGTAAAGATAACACGAAAACGTAAGTTGGAAGAGAAAGAAGACGCAAAACCGCGAAAAAAACTGGCTAGGACTGTTGAACCAACCAAGTCTAAACCAAGAACAGTCAAAGAAATAAAACTTAAAACTAAGTCACAATCAGTTTCGGCTAAAACTGAAAAAATACTATTACAACCCTCTAGCACGATAAGTGATGAGAAAGCAGACGCCACAGAAGGTTCGGTTGATTTATGGGATGAATCAATTGTTTTGGCGCAGGTTGAGAAAATACCAGAAAAATTGGCAAAAAATTTGGTATCTTTACTATCCGAAGGTTGTACTTTACCTTTCATTGCAAGATACAGGAAAACTGCTGTTGATAATTTGATGCCTGATCGGTCAGTTTATATTTCTTAATGCAATAGATATCAAATAAATTCAAACATGTTATTTTATAACAACAATTTGAAAAAAGGTAACATAGATATTTAAATTCCTAACAAAACTAATGTTTCCTATTCGGTTTTACTATGTAAATGAAATTAAAATAAACCTTATTCTGAAAAGTGCAATGTCTAGTGCAGCAGTCGGCAAGTGACCCAATTATGATAATTCACAATTTCAATTTATTTCAAAAAACATTTTTTATAGCCTTTGATTTCAAATATGTTTACACATCTCTTACAAGGCAAGGAAATAAGTAATATTTACGCCTGGACTAAACATTTCATAGAAATGGAAGAGCAGTAATTGAGGAGTAAAAGAGCTGCAAGTGGCTCGTGAGCTATGTGTTGCCGACAAGTGGTCTTGTGTATGCATATATTAAAATAAATGGTCTACTTAAGCAAACATAAATGTAAGAAAAATTAGGAAAATAAGTCTGCATACATAATACATGAAACAAAAAATTTGGAAATTAAAATTTTATCAACAGCTTGCCTGTCAATTGGTTTTTCTATTGACAATGTTATCGACCACCTGACTGTCAATCAGCTTTCGATTATTCTCTTTATTTATTTATGGTCTTTATCTAATAATACTACTACTACTACTACTAATTAATAATGTTAGGATTAACAAGAATAGGTACATCATAGGAATGTTTTCCCCATTTTATGGTCACATGTTACAGCCTAAAATGACTTATAAACCGCTTTTTTCTAGGCTACAAGAATTATATGAAACTTATCAGAATGTTATTCAACTGAAGAAAAAAGCAAAAAGTGTAATAGAAACATTAAAAAAATCAAAGAAGCTCACCCTGGATGTAGAGAAAAGTATCCTAAATGCTCGTAATCTGTCAGAATTAGATTTGGTTGTAAGTAAAGACAAAATTTACTCAAAACCTTTAAATCCAATATTTTTTAATTATATATTGGATGATTTCGTCACCTAGTTCATAGTATGCCACAACCCATAGACAATAATTTAAATAGTGTCTTAAAATGTTTCAATTGTACTCAATCATATACTGTCACAATCCTATTCTTTAAATTAGAGCATGTAATTGTTTCTGTATGTAAAACTGCACGCTCTGTATTATATTTCAAGCCATTGTTGATGGTTATTTATACCAGCTAGGTCTGGAGTGAGCTCTGTGATCCTTCAATGAGCTTGTTTGAGATCACATGCTCCTCATTAGTTGAGGTGTAAAAAGTGTTATCCCATAATCATTTCACTATTATCATATCAAGTTATAAAATGAATAATTTTATTATTTCAGTATGCACCTTTGAAATCACATTCCCTATCATTATCAGAAAGAGCTAAAAAACTAGGCTTAGAGCCTCACGCAAGAAATGCTTTAAATGGTAATTACATAGATGTTGAAACACTATGTACAAAGTCAAATGATGAATTGTCAAATGTTGATAAAGTAGAAGCTCACATCACTCACATTGTTGCTGATATCATTCACAAAGATCCAAGAGTATTAGAAAAGATAAGAAGTTTGTGAGTTATTTTGAATTAAGCTTAACGCCTCACTGTCAGTACTAATTTTGTGATGGATACTTATTTGATTTCATTTTGACAACCTATTTGACTGCAAAACTAGATCAATGTATATTGATCGACCTGAATCCATAATTTTGGGAAGTATCTTATCTTTGCTCTCGAAAAGGACAAATGTTTTCTTGTAAAATGGTTTTAGTAACATCATATTTAATATTTCAGAAAAGAAGAAACCAAATTCACTATTGTAAGCAGCAGAACGAAAAGTTCAATGAAAGAAACAAAAGACAGTGGACAAAGGAAAATTGAATCAAAATCAGACCCCGAGACATACAAAATATATTTCGACTGGAAATGCCCCAGTCATTTTGTTAAATCATATCAGACATTAGCACTGAACCGAGGAGAAGACGAAAAAATACTATCTGTAAAAGTGGTTGTACCTGATTGGTTTTATAACAATCTGGAAAGGTTGGTCAAGATTATTTATATCTTCATCTTTGTATAGAATCCTAATCTGGAAACGGATGACCGTGCGTGTTTTGTTTCTAGTTATTAATAAATATATAATAGTTATTTGTTTTAAACCTTGTATGAGAATTTTAGATGGTTATTTGTAGAGAGCTATAAATTCAAAATCTTTTCAAATAGTCATGATGACCTGTGTGGATTCAAATGCAATGAACAGTCTTACACAAAGTGGCAAATTTAATAGTTCAAAATTCATACAGTAGACCTACATATTTGATTGTAAGGTAAAATTTAAAAGAAATGCTAGGCAAAACAGAAATTAACAATGGTATTACTCGTTGAGTTTACTTTTGCTAATAGTTATATCTTTAATAAAAATTCTCAATATTTTTCAGGTTTTGTATCACGTTATGGAATGGTATATTTTGGATAAAGAAAGGACTAAGTGATGCTTATAGTCGTCTCATCAAGCCCTGGCTGTCAAGACAAGTACGGAGTGAACTCACAGTAGCCGCTCAAAAAGAGGCTATCAAAACTTTTACAACAAACTTAGAAAAGTACCTACTGACTGAACCTATTAAAAATAGACGAATAGCCGGTCTGGATCCAGGCTTTAAAGCTGGATGTAAGGTAAATAACACATTTTCAATGTTTAAAAATGCCAATCAATGGTCAAATTGTATAGATTTTATTAAAATTAAATGTATCATCCGGTTATTTTATGACTATGTTAATAGGTAGGAATAATAAACCATAATGGTGATAAATTGGAAACCTTTACTTTACATCCTGATTTACGAAGGAAGAACGAAAATGATCCGGCAGCGTCATATCTGAAGAGCCAATTAAAAAACCACATGTAAGTTTCTTATTTTGATTATCTATTTTATTGGACTTTTGGTTGGGTGTGCTATGTACCTATGCCTATCTATATCATGCTATAGAAAAACGATAGTCAATAATAAACTGAATTCATTTGTTACTTATACCATAGATTGTAGTATTTTGCCAATAATTTTTATCCACAATATTTTTCAGGGTGGAATTAATCGGCCTAGGAAATGGCACCGCGTGTCGTGAAACTGAGACTTGGCTTAAGGAGTATCGCATCAGCGAAGATATTCCAGTTATTATTGTACCCGAACAAGGCGCTTCTATTTATTCAATTAGCAAAGAAGCACAAAAAGTAGATTTTAAATGCCTAACATTTTTTAACAATTCAAAGTGAAAATTACTTAATTGAGTATACCTCTTTATTTGATAGGAACATCCAAATATGGACCCTAATTTAATATCCGCACTATCCATTGCTAGAAGAGTATTGGATCCACTCGGAGAGCTAATTAAGGCAAGTCATATCTTATTGAATCATTATGTGAGCTAGATTTTCTTTAAATATTTATTGAATAATAATCACAGTATTTTATTGTTTAGGTGGAACCGAAGCACCTAGGAGTGGGCATGTACCAACACGATATTCCAACAAAAATGCTAGAAACAGCACTGGATTCTACCGTAGAGCAAATAGTCAGTTTGGTTGGTGTTGACATCAACACTGCATCGCTGGCTATGTTAAGGTTATTTGAGTACAATACCCACAAATTTATTTTAAAACGATTGCATATTTATATTTATTCGTATTAATATAAATAAATATCTCGATTATTTATGTTACTGGTGGTAGGACCTCTTGTGAGTCTGCACGGGTGGGTACCACCACTCTGCCTATTTCTGTCGTGAAGCAGTAATGCGTTTCGGTTCGAAGGGTGGGGTAGCCGTTGTGACTATTCTGAGACCTTAGAACTTATACCTCAGGGTGGTTGGCGCATTTGCGTTGTAGATGTCCATGGGCCCCGGTAACCATTTAACACCAGATGGACCGTGAGCTCGTCCACCCACCTAAGGAATAAAAAAATAAAAAAAACTTCTCAATCTGAGTCCTGTAGTGGACAGATGTCAGTTTATGTTACATAAATGTCCTGACAGTAGCGTAGCAGATACTTATATAAGTAGGCATTCTTCTGTTGTGATAGTATTTAATGATTGTAAAACGTATTGTTAGCTCGCTATGGCCTCAATGCCAAGAGATCTTAATGTGAATCTCGACTTTCCAGTTGTGATGTCTATGCAATACGCATTCAAGTCAACACCAAGTGAACCGTGCGCTAGTCTAGAACGAAATACAGATATTTCCTGTTTTCATTTTTGACTTAAACATTTTATAAAATCAGTTACAAAAAGAACGAGTGCCCAGATCGAACGCCATACGCCGGTGAAGTCATTAAACATTACAAACTTTTTATTGGCGTATTATCCTTACGGCTTAAAAAGGATACGAGTCTATTTAATTTTTAACGGAGATCAACTATTTATTAAAGCATAAGTGACGTACCGCCCTCCCTCCTCTCCGAAGCGCGTCGGTTCGTTGACGGTGGGGATTATCGATATGAGAAAAACATCGATGTTAACATCGATTTAAAAGTATCGATGTACGATAAACGTCGATAGCAAAACATCGATGTCTAAAAAAAAAGGAATTTGGAATTTGAAAGGAAAAGAAATAAAACTGTCTATTTTTTTTATTATTCGTGCTTATTTATTAAAACAACATTATACGGATTATAAGTGGGCGTTTAATTATTAAACTTGACTCCGACATTACACTTCACAATTTACATTTTCTTCATTCCACACACATTTATGTAGTACGGCTTACTTCGATTACATTAATCAGTGTCATCTACTTTAAAATAGTTGTACTACTTAAGGACTCACTAGTTAGAAAGTACATCCACCGTTATATGGACGTTTCGATAATTCGATTTTTTATTCTCATAGCATCGATGTGTCGATATTATCGAAACCAAAACATCGATATAAAAATTGATATTCAAAATCGATCATCCCTAGTACAAAGTATTTTTCTCACAGACGAATATCCGGATTAAACGAAAGCAAAGCTAAGAAGATTCTAGACTATCGGCTAAAGAACGAAGGATTCAGTTCAAGAGGGGAGATCCTGAAAGTGACCAGTATAGGAAAAATTACATATCAACAATGCGTTGGTTTTCTAAAAATATTAGGAGGACCGGAACCTCTCGACGCGACAATAATACACCCCGAGAGTTACACTGTTGCGAAATCGTAAGTATAGTTTTAATTTCCGCACCTTTTTTTTTCTACCTAAGCTGATGGTCTTCAGAGACGATATCAGCGTCACCGAGCGAGTAGGTGAGCTCACGGGGTTCAAACCTGATGATGTTGCTAACACTGACCCTAGCAAGAGCCGTGCTACGCGGAATCTACCACCGGATCGGAAACGCGACCCACTGAGAAGATCCGGCGAGAAACTCAGTGGACTGTGTCTGTGGGTTAATTTACTCGCCGAGCCCTTCGTCGCAGGCGACGGGTTCGAGAAAAACAATGACCGGTATTCCGCACCACACCAATCAATTCTTTTTATAGACATAGATATAGACAGATAGCTCAACAAGTTCATCTGTGTTAAGTTGTTACCGGACCCCATAAACAATGAATGAATGAATTCGCTAGTCTATCAAATATTCATAAGTAACTTTTTCTGAGTAAATTTTCGTTTAGGGCAGGATTTGGCTAGGTCTCCAGGATCAGCCATTGCGACGAGCGCTTCCGATTATCGTACAGTCAGTACCCACTTTTAATCACAAGTAGTGATTCGATTTAAAATCCCTTTATTATTGTGTCGGTTGAGCAAAGTAACACGGCAGTCGACGCGTGTTTGCAAGTTCGGTTCACTCAATTCTTGAGGTAGCCATCTTCAAGTGTTTTTACTTTACCGATTTGCTTCAAGTGGTTTAATACAGTTTTATCACTTACCCCGAAGCCTGCAGCTACCTCTGGATCCGCTTCCACAATAGCCTTTAATTCTTCATTTTCCACTTTGGTCTCCGGCCGTCCACGGGGTTGGTTCTGAAGGTCGAAATTTCCAGAACGAAGACGTAGAAACCAAAAACGTACCGTGCTTTCTTTTACGACACCAGCGCCGTACACATCATTAATCCTTCGAGCTGTTTCTGCAGCACTATTGCCACGCTAGAACTCCTACTCGTAAATATACCGATATTTCATGTTTTCCATTGTGCGGAAATAAGCGACGCCAAAGAAAAAAATACTGAGAAAAAAACAAATGAATGACTCAAACTCAAACGTATCAGCTAAATGAATTTATAAATTTGAATTTGGAATTCTCAACCAAAGAGGAGATATGTCAGATTAAAATATGTATATACAGTCTATGTTTAGTAGAGTGTACGGTGTGGTGACGCGTCGCCATGCGCAAGCGACTGTTACTATGTATTGTTACATTAATATTTTATTATTCATGATAACACATAATGATCACATAAATTTCCTGTCGTAAACTATACTTTTATGCATTTGTACCTGTAAAAAATAATATCAATGTTTCACATCTGCCAGCATTCCCGCGATGGCTAATTTTTATTTTATATTACAAAGTTTTCTTTTTGAAATGAATAAATCAACGTGCAAGGCTTCAGACCTAAGAAAAAATTGATGGATTGCTGGAAAGACCATATGTGTAAGAGGGTAGTGAACGAAGAAACGGTGTACGATAGAGGAGTATGGAAGGAGAAAACATGCTGCGCCAACCCTATGTGACTGAGAGAAAGGCTAGAGAATGATTTTTTTAAAGGATATTATGACCCGGTAACTAAGACTTTTAAGGTCAAGACTTATTTTAATTCATCTAATCTTTTATGAAAAATGATAATATGAGTGAGATGAAATGAAATTGAATAATATGAAAATGAAATGAAATGCGATGATATGGGATGAAATATAATCTTAGTAAAACGGTGGTCGTTCACTTTTTTCAGTGAACTTTTTGGACGTCCCAAGAAGTTACGTCCAGCCGCTTTGTTTCATTTTCCCACATTTGTGCACTTTCACAGATACTAAACGGTTAATAAACCACCGTTATTACGCATTCAAATCTGAAGAAACACTAAATAGACAAAATAAAAAAAAAAACCACAACTTCACTCCTCGCGTTCCCGCCAAAAAGCCGCAGGAGACGTGATGATTACAAAATTTTCTTTTTTCTAGCTTCGCCAAAAAGATTGGCGTGAACATAAACGAAATGTCTCAGTTAAATTTTCCGGCACTAGTTGAGCAGAAGACATCCTCTATTAACATTGACCGGATCAGTGAAGATCTACAAACTGACGTCGGCACGTTAGAATTGATAATAAGCGCGTTCAAACAGAAGTCGTACGAAGAGAACATTATTCGATTCGTGAAGCCAGTTTATTCTTTATCCGTTCAAGTCAAGGAGCAACTCAAGGAGGGAATGACTCTCACAGGCTAGTTTTGTTATTGCATTCATGCACCTAAATTAAGGCAGTTCCTAGACATAGTCGGATGTGAACACCGTCAAGTCTCAACTGTAGCATCTCAATTACCCTCCCACTTTACAAACCGGAACATATGATTTCTTCGCGGCAGAAATGGGAGAAATACTACGAACCCATTCGAGCTTACTTTTTTTTAAAGGATGCTATGACCCGGTAAATAAGACCTTTAGGTCAAGTCAAGTCAAAAATTTAAGAAAATGTGTTTTTACTTTCATCATCATCATTATCCTGCCCTTCTCCCAGTCACCTGGGGTCGGCGCAACATGTTTTCTCCTTCCATACTCTTCTATCATATACCATTTCTTCGCTCACTCCCCTCCTACCCATATCGTCTTTCACACAATCCATCCATTTCTTCTTAGGTCTACCTCTTCCTCTAAATCCTTCCACATTCATAGTTAACACTCTCTTAACAACCTCATTTTCATTCCGTCTCATCACATGTCCATACCATCCCAAACGTGCACTCCTCAGCTTCTCTGTCACAGGTGCCACTTTCATGTGGCACAACTATTTCATTTCAATGTGTTTTTACTTTGTACTGCTTAAAAACATGTATCCTATCAGCTTATAAAATTAAACTGTCTCTTTTAAATTAAGCACATACCATAAGTTATTAAAATGGAAAAACTAAAAAATTACAATTCTTCAATTACATTTTTGACGTTTACCAATAAACACTTTTTTTAATTAAGCCTCTTCAATTCTAAATGTGCGATATGTCCTATAGCCACTAATTACGCAAATTACTGATAATTTCTGTTATTACTTTCAGACCATCATTAATTATGTTAAAAATCTTTATCTTACAGGTGTGGTTCGTAACGTCGTTCCCTTCGGTTGTTTTGTCGACTGTGGCGTTGGCGAGAACGGCCTCATACACAAAAGTAAATTGGGGGCTAGTTCTACTCCTAGACTGGGCGACAGGGTAGAAGTCACCGTCATAGCGTTTCCCCAACCCAAACGATTGCAATTTAAACTTGAGAGGATCCTAGACTGATGATTAGTCATTCATGATTTGTGATATGTTATTTTGTAAGATTTAACCGATGCGAAAATGAAAATCGTAAATAAAAATCTTTTCACTATTTCGTTTGTTTTATTTATACAAAACAAAAAAAAAAAACGTATTTATGACGCAATTTATTCTGCATCTAAAATCGAAGTCTCGTGTTTTGGGTTAAGGCCGTAGATGTGGAAGACGGCCTTGTTGACTATCGCGTCGCAAATACCAGAAGTAACCCTGCGGACAAGAACAATTAAATTTCGTGACAAAATAAGTGTGATCATAGACACGATGTGATTTTCTTAAACATCACTGGCACAAAGCGTTAATTATTTAATAATATCAATATAAATTAACACCAATTCCAATGAATATTATAGAGAGAGATCCATTTGAGAACGACTCGAAGAGCTGGGCTGACTTACTGTGCTGTATAGAAAAAAAATTGTACATACTCGAAATTTTGGATGGTATCATACTTAATATGTTTAAAAGTTGCGTCATCTAAAGTCTGATGTTACAAAATTATTTATGTAAATTGTCTTAACAATACTTATAATATAAGGTGTCAAATTAAAATCAACATAGTAAAAACACAAGCCAAATTTTGGTATACAAAACGAATAGGCAACGTATGCTGAGTTCTACGAAAATGATTCTCATTTATGTTTTTTATGCATTTTAGTTGTTTCCTAGGTAGTTTGGATTTACAATAGAATCCACTATAGTAGAATTATTTTGTCCGTGCAGTTTGGGTAGTAAAAAATCGGAGCGGTAAGCGAGTATTTCGCTCTCTCTTCCACTCACAAGCCTTATGGACGGGCATAGTGATGCGCATTATTGTTGTCGATAAGCGTTATCGATAGTGTATTTAGTTTTGTCATTTTCGGGATCTATTCTTATTTCAGTGAAAATTTTTAACACATTGTTGATAACAACACGCGCAAATATATAATATATAATAATAATAAATTCTGCCGTTTTGATACAAAACAAAGAAGTAACCATTGTGTTACTAAAGAAATTCAGAGAATGAATGCATAAAAACATTTCTCTTCGACATAATGTACTATAATTTGCAGGTAAGTACCAATGACTCTTAACATAACAATGTCTCACCACCCTTCGTATATCACCCCGCCGCCGTGTACCTGCCTTCGATGACTCATTTGTTTTTATCGATAATGGCGTTGCGCCCGCGCAACATGCTCACCGCCCTAGCCGGGCTATGTTTTATGACTCAAACTGCACGGACAAAATAATTCTACTATAGGTGACGCTACGAACTGATTTCAGGACTTTTTCGGGACAAGAAGTCAGCCGAGCAAGTCGCGTTGAAAAAAAATACCCGCAAATGTTGTTCGCGAAATTAGGTAGCAGGTCTGCTTCGTGTCTCAAGGTAGACTGAGCTAGTTTAATCATCTATCCTATAATGAAATTTAATATTCTGATCACCGTCTGCTTAGTTGTGGCTTGGTTTCATTTTCAATAACTTCGACAAGCTGTGAATAAGTGGGTATTTCTTCTTTGGCATAAAATTCTATTTGGTTCTTGAACATTTTGCTGTGCAAGGCGTCCCTGGAAAACAATCTACATGTAAGATGAACTGTGCGTTTATGTGAGAAGTAGTTATGAGTTATGTATGGACAATCTTCGGTTGACTTTTGATGTTTTAGTTGCGTAATAGAATAATAACTCTGTAAATCTTTAGAGCGCATTAAAAATTTACGTAGACAATTCATAGACATTCATTCATGAATGTCGGCATCCAGCTTGAGACAATTTTTTTTTTAATTGCTTAGATGGGTGGACGAGCTCACAGCCCACCTGGTGTTAAATGGTCACTGGAGCCCATAGACATCTACAACGTAAATGCACCACCCACCTTGAGACATAAGTTCTAAGGTCTCAAGTATAGTTACAACGGCTTCCCCCACCCTTCAAACAAAAACGCATTACTGCTTAACGGCAGAAATAGGCAGGGTGGTGGTACCTACCCGCGCGGACTCACGAGAAGTCCTACCACCAGTCCTAAAGATCAGTCCCAATTGTATAGGACGTGGTTGAACTATATTTGAAACCGAAACCCATGACTGCCTCGTGGTAGAAATAGGCTGTATGGAAGAAGCTAACCTAAGCAATAAATTATCATCTAAGCAATAAATAAAAAAACCTGGCGTTTTTACAATCTATCGTATCACCGGTAAAGTGGTAATAAAGCTTTCTTGGTTGGTCGTTACCTCCGCCCATTGACATCTTCGTATGCTAGGGGTACGACTAAGTTACTGACTAAGCTATTTGCTTCCAAAGAATACGGGCCAATAATACAATTATTGTAAAGAAAAATAATGATGAAAACACTATAAATTCCATACCACAGAATGCCATCTATGATCCTAATGACATCTCCAATAGTCATGTTATTGCTGTGCGAAGCTCTTTCGTAGTTTCCTCCATAATCATTGATATCTGATGACATCAAATCATAGGGTGGAGTCTGCGAGAAATCGTAAAATTAACGTTAACTTTCCCAAAATGCGGAAAAAGATGAAAAAAATAAAATCAGCTATTTCCGTTTCAGTGTCATTGAACTTAAGTAGGTACCCATTGAAAGAGAATAAAAACCCTACCAGCGGTTCCAAAAAGATTTAACTGTTTTCAGAAGAGAATCAAATTCAACAGGCTTGTGTATTTTTGTATTTAGTTGTTAATCTTTTTTTCTAGAATAAAAATCCAAATACCAAAAAAAAAGAGATACTGCATAGCTATGTACAATAGTAGCGTGCGCTTCGAAAACGATTGTGGTGGGTAAGTACGAGTAATACATCCATACTGGTTCCCATTTTCGAACACATATTTGGTTTGAATATGCATGAAATATATATAAAATAGCATATAATTCCAGTTACAAAACGATTTAAATCCTATATAATTTTAAGTCCCATGAAATTTCGACAAAATTGCCTTGACCGTGCTCTAAAGCGTTTCATATGCGTTAAAGCTGAAACGATTCCTGTTAAAATCAGCGTGTGAAAACTTTACGAAATTCTTACAAACAACTATGAAACTATTGATTACTGTAAACCATTTACCTGTTCCCACATTTGCCTTAGCAGCATTCTCGGGTATCCATCACGTTGACCTTTTGATGATATAGAAATTGACATAGCCAAATAAAATGGCTTCGGTTTTTCGAGGTCCAGTACATAGGGAGGAGAATCGTTTATGCCCTGTTATTGATAGATTTAAAATGTTTAGTTTAGACCTTTTTTTTTTATTATGAACAATTTTCTATTAGTAGAAATTTATTATTTCTAATTTTCATTAACAAACAGTAGATAATTTGAACAATGCATACCCTGATTGGATGCAAGTTGATTCCGCCCTTTTCTATTTGCGGCCACTCTTCATTTGGCAAAGGTTTTACTCAAATAAGTTTGAAAATTAAGTCAAATTTTAGTGATCAAAGTGGAATCCACTTACGGGACGAAAAAAGCCTTTCTCCGTAATCATAAATTCCTGTTTGCATTTCTCCATTTTATTCCTCCTGAGTAATTCGTTCCGTTGGTAGCGCTTGCGTTCTGTCAAATCTAAAATCTCACACGCGACCGTCGTACTGTATAATTTGAGTTATTCAATTAATCATTGTACTCGTTTTAATTTTTAATCATGAAATACATAAAAATATTATAAAAGGAACATTTTTTTCCGTTGAAGTCTTAAGAAGTATTCTGATGAATGTTTGTTCGATGGATTTAGACCGAAGGATGTTGTGTGATAATTGATCCATCGAATTTCCCATTACTTAATAAAATAACCTTCGAAATTATTTTGGTTTTAATTAATGATGCTCATGAATAAAAGTTTTATTATTTACATAGGTTTTATACGTCCAAGAGTATAAAGACCGAAATTATGTAAGGCGGTGTGAGTGGAGTGAAATCCGCTGATGTGACTACTGCCTAAAACGAAGTTAAATTTCAGTTGCATTGTTATAACATCAATCGTCTTTTTTTTCAACCTATGCTGATAGCCTTGAGAGGCTATTTCAGCTTCTCCTTGACGTGTAGGTGAGCTCACGGGGCTCAAACCCGGGAGTGTTGATAACACGGGCCCTAGCAAGAGCAGTGCTTCGAAGAATCTACCACCGAATCAGAAACGCGAGCCACTGAAAAGATACAGCGAGAAACTCAGTGGGCTGTGTCTATGGGTTAATTTACTCGTCGAGCCCTTCGTCGCAAGCAACGGGTTCGGCGAGGACAGTGATCGGCTTACTTAGAAATAGGTGCGACAGTGATTTTCAGAAGATCCTACCTAAGTTAGTGCTAGAGCAAGACTAATACTTAGTGCTAAAGGAATACAAAAAATGAAGAACGACTTACGTGAAAGTGGCCGGTTCTTGTAAAGAATAAACAGTCATTGTAATCCATTCCGTCGTTTTAGGCTGTACAACACCCCAACACGGAGTCATAACCACGTTTATTATGTTTGCTATTCTTTCACTAAAAACATAGATTAACCAGTGTAGGGGATAATGTCCCCTAATAAAATAAAATGTTCTAGGTTTATTTCCAACTCCGAAAAAAAAACGTTTTGAAAGGCAGGATAAGGCTGAATAACTTGCATAAAGCAATTATATGCAAGTTTAGTTTGATAAAATATTTTTCATTGTTATCGAAGGCAGATGATCGTATGAGAAACGCTGGCTGCCAATATGTACCCTTCTCAAATAACGTTTCAAGAAAGATATGTCTAGACACTATGATAGCACAGAGGTTTCATTTCAAAGTCACGTGGCAAAAAAAAAATTGTTGAAACAAATATTATTATTGTTGATCGAAGCTTAGAACGCACTGTAGATGATGAGTTTCCAAGGTAGTGCAACGAACTCTGCTCCGGTAAAACGTTGGCGGTTGTAAAAAAGAGAAGATCTGATAATTTCGAACCAATTCCACATAGGAATATTAAATTTAAAAAGGACACGTCACCAATTAAGACGCTACGTTTTATTGTTTGAAATCGTTTGATATAAACCAGAATCTACTTGAAAAGAAGAAAACTTACGGCAACCATATAAATCGAATTACGTGTTCGGTGTCATTATTTATAGCTATAATTTCTCGCGACAACGAATGAGTCGGCATTACAGGTAAACTCAAGTGTTCCATCGATAAATATACCTACAAAAACAATGCCTTTTGTGAGAAAGAAAACTTTCACCGTTCGAAGAAAATGATATGACAATACATACAAGACCATTTCTGTGAGCCGCCCTGATGTTTTTTTCCACGTACCTCGGGACATCGAGTCTCGTTTCAATGCAATTCGGAAGACCACCTTGCCCTTTTACTAAAAGTTTAACAGTGTCATACCCAAACGAACACTGAAATATCATCTGCGAACGAAACGGTATGGTGTTCCATCAATATGAATAAGCTATCAATCACTACATAGTATAAAACAAAGTCGCTTTCTCTGTCCCTATATCCCTATGTATGCTTAAATCTTTAAAACTACGCAACGGATTTTGATGCGGTTTTTTTTTAATAGATAGAGTGATTGAAGAGGAAGGTTTATATTTATAATAACACCCATTAAATAGTGGAGAAATCAATAATAAATTACAGTTTCCGAAGCGAAGCGAGGGCGGGTCACTAGTATACAATAAGGAATACGGTCTCTCTCTCTCTCTATCTGCATACTTAGAATTTTGCATTGTTATTGTTGCACCACTAATCTACCTATTCTTAAAGAGAGACAGTAATGCGTTTGGATTTAAAGGATAAAAGCGATGTTCGAAAACATGTGATGTCAATAGGCTCACATAACCTAATACCGGGTGATCCGTCAAATCGTCTACCCGCTAAAAAGCACTTGGTTAAACACACATGGCGTACCTCGTAATCTATCATCTCAGTAGGCATAAACGCGAATGGTATAGCCAGTTTCCCCAATGGAGGCACTTCGGCGAAATAAAGCAAACAGCGGATTATAGAATCCGGAGAGGTTGTGTTCCCGCGCAGCAGACGCCACGTCGTAAATACATCCGTCGGATTGTACAACCACACAATCTGCGGATGAACCCAACATATTTCATTGCAACTTATCGCATTTGTATACTGTCTGTGAGCGAACCTTCCGAGGCAGTAAGTAGTATTGAGTAGAGCAGAGTTAATAGTATAGAAGTTTTTTTTTTTTTATTGCCCTTGTAGGCAGACGAGCATACGGCCTACCTGATGGTGAGTGGTTACCGTTGCCCATGGACTTCAGCAATGCGAGGGGCACAGCCAAGCACGCTGTCTACCAAATAGAGAAGATATGGTATCTAAATGTAACCGGAAAACAACGTTAGTATGATTAGTCAAATAAAAATGTACAAAAGTATACTAAATAACAATGTTTAAGTAGCACTTAGTACCAATCTAATGTTAATATTTTTTATAATATTATTTCATATACCTAAAGCCATAAGCGATACTTTGTTGTTCTGAATTACGGGGCCGATGTATTGATTACCGAAGAACCATAGTTTTATACCTTTAATGTTACTAAACAGTGAAATCGTGTATTATCATTTTTTTTTACAATTTAATCTTATTTTGTTCGGTCATTACAATTATTTATCTTCGTTTTCGACAACGGTTTCCTGACACTAAATACAATACATACAATAAAATTACCCTTATAACTGGATCCAAATTGTTGATCGGAACTTTTCCGCAGTCTAGAACTGCCAAGTATCCTGGCTGGTATATGCATCGTCGGAGCGCTGTCAAAACACCTTTCGTGTTTAAAGTCGCAAAGATGTTAAGGTAAATACGTATCGTCCTTTGGTTCGGTAAAGTCATTATGTAAGATAATGTGTTCAAGCCTTCATAAGCATAGTTGAACTTTAGCGTTAACAATTCGGGATTATCAGGCTAAAAATTAAATATGTCTTAAATCAGCTTACCTATGAAAATTTGAATGGAAGTCAAAAAAATAAAGCTATTTACCGCTACCATCCCGTTCAGTGGTGTTAATTCTACCAAAAATCTATGAGAGCAGGTATGCTTCATTTCGTACAAAGAAATGCCGACTTGCACCTCAGTCATTTCGCAATCACATATCTTTTCCCTCTTGAGACTCCAAGCCACAGGTACGGAATATATGCAGCCCATCACGAATATAAAGACGACGGAACCGGTGCGGATGCAAAGATCAGGGGCGTAAATATTTACGGAAATTGGTTTGTTGGGACGGCAATCGATGAGAGCCCTGTTAAGCCTAAAGAAAATTTAATTGGCACAATCTGTCAATAGCTTTACATTCAATAGCCAAAGTGCAAGCAATACTTACTCGTCCACATTAACTAAATTCCAAAGGCAATGATTGCTCAGAATCACTGGACAATTGACAGAGATAGTACGTTTAATCTGAAATAGCACTAATATTTAATAGATACGGGCTTTGACTTCATTTAAACTAGTGAAGCGATACTACGATTCGATACTACTATAGGTAGGTTATAATATAGATTTTGAAATCTATCGATCAGCCCGTTACTGGAGCACGTAAACAACATAAATAAATGCCTAAATAAAAGTCTGCTTTATAGTACAACGGCTGCCCTTCAAACCGAAAAGCATTACTGATTCAGGGCAAAAAACGGCAAGTTGGTGGGACCTATCCGTCCGGGCTCACAAAACGGCCTACCACCACACACCATCCCACATAAACAAATTATAATATAATTTTTAACGCGTTTGATTATATTACACGTTGTTATTATTTCATCGTGAAATTCGTTTGATAACACTAGTTAAGTATGCATTTCATTATTTAAAAACAAATTAGAATCTTCACACGGGATTCGAACACCCGCAAAGCTGCATCGCTAAAAACGAATGAAAACTTCAAATAGCCTTAAATTAAATTACCTTAATGCTTGGATATATTCCATCATACCATACAGTGCAAATAGTTTTTGTTATCGGCTGTATTTCTTCAATTTCATCGTTTTCGGTGCGAAACAAAACCGTATATTTAATATCGATTTGTCGTGAACCCGCCCCGCTTGGCATAACCGACATTTGGACTTGGCAATGATTTGATGGCTTGAGGCTGTTCTGCAATCATGTAACTTAAGCGTTACTGTGACATTTAAGCAATAGATAACATGCTTCAAATCGTACAATAGGCACGATGACCAATTTTCAAAATCTATTCTATGATATTCAGAAGTATCTATTATATCAAAAATATATCATATTTCTGTAGAAAATTAAAGGTTTTCATGTAATAAAATGAAATTTAAATTGAAAGTTGCCATTGCCAATTAGCCATTGCTTGTATGTAATGGACCTTAAAACTATGTTTGTAAGTAGACTAAAGATTAGACTTAGCGTAGATGTTTAATTTTTTTTTTATTGCTTAGATGTGTGGACGAGCTCACAGTCCACCTGGTATTAAGTGGCTACTGGAACCCATATACATCTACAACGTAAATGCGCCACCCACCTTGAGATATAAGTTTCAAGGTCTCAAGTATAGTTACAACGGCTGCCCCACCCTTCAAACCGTAACGCATTACTGCTTCACGGCAGCAATAGGCAGTGTGGTGGTACCTACCCGCGCGGACTCATAAGAGGTCCTACCACCAGTCGCTACAAAACGTCGGTGAAGCAAAACCTGATTTATAAAAAACTATAGATGCATTGAATTCAAACTGAGCTCCTGTTTCATGTAGGTACATTATAATCACTATATAACTATATGTACACTCTAGATTAAGATGACATTCCGCCCCCACATTAAGACGGTACGCGACCGTGCCGCCTTCATTCTAGGACGTCTCTACCCGATGATATGTAGGCGAAGTAAAATGTCCCTTAGAAATAAGGTGACACTCTACAAAACTTGCATACGCCCCGTCATGACCTATGCAAGTGTAGTGTTCGCTCACGCGGCCCGCATACACCTAAAAACATTTCAAATTATTCAATCCCGTTTTTGCAGGATAGCCGTCGGAGCCCCGTGGTTCGTCAGGAACGTCGACCTCCATGACGACCTGGACTTAGAGTCCATCAGTAAGTATCTTCAGTCGGCGTCCATGCGCCACTTCGATAAAGCGGCACGACACGAGAACCCTCTCATCGTGGCCGCCGGTAACTACATTCCCGATCCTGCGGACAGAATGGAAAGCAGTCGACGTCGCCCAAAACACGTCATCTCGGATCCTCCCGATCCACTAACGGTGCTTTTAGGTACTTCAAGCACCGGTCACCGTTCTCGTCGAACCCGTCGCTTGCGACGAAGGGCTCGACGAGTAAATTAACTCTCAGACACAGCCCACTGAGTTTCTCGCCGGATCTTCTCAGTGGTCGCGTTTCCGATCCGGTGGTAGATTCTGCGAAGCACGACTCTTGCTAGGGTTCGTGTTAGCAACATCGTCAGGTTTGAGCCCCGTGAGCTCACCTACTAAAGTTAGGGTTACGCTGACATAGCCTCTCAAGGCTATCAGCTTAGGTAGGAAAAAAAAAAAAAAAAAAAAGATTAAGACAATACTCTATTCAAGATATTTGTTAAAAAATTACCCATAACAGAACAAAGATAATTTAGCTTAGGAATAATCCTTAGAGAATAAATTTTTGAAACATTTACTTTTTGTGTTCGAATTTTGTATATTGTCATTGAAGATTACAAGGATTGAAATTTAAATCGTAGAAGTCGTAAATAAGTTAGCAATTACAAATGCATGGTATGTTTTTATTATTTTGAGCTATATTAAAAATGTTATAGTCAATCATGCTATTTCACAAAGAAAATAATTAACTTTAATTAAGAAATTAATTACAAAACTTAACCCGAACCTATAAACCTATAAATATGTATACAAAAAGCGAACTAAGTAGTAAGAAAATGTTTATAAACATATAATAAAATAATTTTACACTAACCACATTACATTCAATTTCGAATCTGTCACCACTATAATCGTCTCCCATACCTTCGATTATGTGATACAATTTAGAAGAGAAGTAACAGGAGCCATAGTTGTATAAAGTCACTGAAAAATTAACGCTTTCTCCTACTACAATGTCATGAAGATTTGTTGATTTCGGTAGGACCTGTAAGAAAGTATTAGTGTATATGTATATATATTTTTTAAAAGAAAACCGAACGGCTCTTGTAGTTTAAATTGTACCTCGTAATTTTCAAATAACAATACTCTGCCCTTTACAAAAAAAAATATTGTTTTTATGGGTGGGCGAGCTTACAGCCCACCTGGTGTTAAGTGGAGCCCATAGACATCTACAACGTAAATGTGCCACCCACCTTGAGATATAAGTTCCTAAGGTCTCAAGTATTGTTACAGCGGCTGCCCCACCCTTCAAACCGAAACCCATTACTGCTTCACGGCAGAAACAGGCAGGGTGGTTGTACCTACCTGCGCGGACTCACAAGAGGTCCTACCACCAGTCATTACGCAAATTATATTTTTGCGGGTTTTATTTTTGTTACACGATGTTATCCCTTCACCGTGGAAGTCAATCGTGAACTTTTGTTGAGTACGTATTTGATTAGAAAAATTGGTACCCGCCTGGGATTCGAACACCGGTGCATCGCTTAAAACAAATGCACCGGAGGTCTTATCCTTTAGGCCACGACGACATCAAAATTCGATTACGTGTGTCGTCATTTGGGGCTAAAACGTACGGACAACAATGAAACCTCAGATCATATCACTCCTATACAACGGTTATTACGTATGAAGTTATGCAAGCACCAGCTCAGAACATTTTTGGTGATCTGAATCTAATGACTTATGTTTCTATATATGTAGGTATATGAGCCCGCACAGGTAGGTACCACCATGTTTATTTGTGTGCCTTGAAGCAGTAATGTGTTTGAAAAGTGAGGCAGCCGCTGTACTAAAACATTTAGAACCTTGTTGATCGAAGTTTAGAACCCATGTCTCACGGTTGATAGTGGCATTTACGTTGTTGATCCCTTGTAGGTGTTGGTAAAAACATAACACCAGGTGAGCCGTGAGCTCGTCCACCTAACTAAGCAATGACAACGAGGTGATTAAGAAAAATAGTATACCTTTAAATCTGGAAGCTCAGAGAAGCCCATTATATGAATGAATACATCTTTAGGCTCTCCAACTGGTCTGCAAAGTATAAATAGCATTGTCATTGCGACTAGTGGATGCGTTCGTTTTCAATCTGCTGTAGATAGGAAGCGGCGCGACAGTTCATCTAACATTACCGCTATCCGTGAACAGCATTGACGACACTCATTATGAGGTGGACTGCTAGGTCGTTTGTTTATCAATGCAATTAAAAAGTGAGATAGATAGATAGATCGTGAGATAGATGATATATTCTTTCAATCATATCTCACGGTGGTATTATCAGCCCACTGAGTTTCTCGCCGGATCTTCTCGGCGGGTCGCGTTTCCGATCCGGTGGTAGATTCTGCGAAGCACTGCTCTTGCCAGGGCCAGTGTTAGCAACACTCCGGTTTGAACCCGGTGAGCTCACCTACACGTCAAGGAGAAGCTGAAATAGCCTCTCAAGGCTAATAGTATAGATAGAAAAAAAGTAAGAATGTTTATGATATGTGGTGGCGCTTAAGATCCACGCAATTCTGCAGCTCATTGTAACTAATTTGAAGTGTTTTCGTGGCATACAGTTTCTGCTTACCAGCTGTCTCACTGGACAGACGTGTGTCTGAGCGTACATTATTTCCACAAAAAAGCATTACTTACTTTCCATTAATTAAGCATATACAGGAACACGTCACAGTCGTCTGATAAACTTTATTAGGTTCCTTAGGGAAAAACCACCAGTGATACCGGACAACTTCTTTGGGTGGTAAAAGAATTGAACCGAAATTATCACCACCAAGCCATGGCACTGAGTTCAAAACTCGTATGCTGGAATTTAATTAATTAAATAACAATATTTACAATGACCATCAACGAAATATATTAAGGTGAATAATAATGCATAAAACTAACTGAATATCCATTCTGGTGAGGTTATGAAGATACGCAGTGCAGTAATTTGTGCACCCGGTTATTGTTGATGGAAATTCGTACATAGCGTGAGTCGAGGGATTATAACCGTGCGACATCAATTCGACCTCACTGTATTCAGCATTCCCGCGTAAACTGAGACGTGCCTATGTATTAAACTATGTATTAGTATTCGTATTATGTATTAGTTTTCACTGAAATTCCTAAACTTCACGGATACAGGGTGTAATGAATTTGTTCCTAAATTTATGAAAACAGATGTAATATTGCCGATTTTAGCACGACAAAATAAAGTATAATTTTAATACGCTTTTATTAGCTTCAGACGTATGTATGTAACGGAATCTTTGAACATGATTTTGACCCCTTTGGAACGTCGGATTAACTCGAAATTTGGTATGCTTATTATGGAGCGACCACAATTCAATAAAAAAAAATTGGAAAAAAATTTTGAAGAATTGAAATTCAACTAAAAAATTAAAAATAAATAATAGTTTAAAAAAAACTAACAAAATACGCTTTTATGGAAAATCCATCTAAAAAAATAGAAAATAAATTTTAATAAATTTGAATTAAAAATGGTGTAAACAAATGATTTTATTTAAAAAAAAAGCGTGGGGTGCATGGTATTAGTAGTTATAAATATTTTATGAACAGATATGAGTAGAAGGGTTATTTTGATAATATCTTGAAAAGCACCCCACGCTTTTTTACAATAAAATCATTTTTTCTTACACTATTTTTAATTCAGATTTATTAAAATTTATTTACTACAGGTTTTCGCATCACGCCCAATATAATACATGGTGACGGGTGAGTTGCAGCATGTTCATCTGCTTTTTTTTTAATGATGGAGGGCTTACTGGTGACCCGGAGGCCTTCCAGTTTGACAAGGACAGGTGAGCGAGCAAGGGCTCAGCCAGAAGGGACATTACTAACAACCATCGGTCAGAACTACGGGCAACGATGACAAAAATTCCTTACTTTATCATTCTTAAGAAACACAAGATTAATGGTAAGTAGTAAATATTTTTCAGTTAAGTTACTGAATGAATGCAATCTTCGAGAGCGGTTATTTTACACCCTGTATAAAAAGTACCTTCTGAGTTCTATTAACAATTAAATCCCATGCTTCAATATAATTCCCACACGAATTCGGCTCGAGGGCCACCGTAACAATTTGCCATCCTCTGCCTTGTACAACTCCACACATCGGCAGCAATGCGAAGTTCCTGAAAATTTCTAGACTATAACAGCGAGAATTTCATATCTGGTATGCATGAAGGTACTCGACGTTACTTACGAGAAATTTGGTTCTTTAAATCTAAATTGCATAGGAGCCTCTTGTTTATTGACCAGCATAAAGTTTGTAAACGTAGTTCTGCCCGGAACTGTTGGTGGTAAAACTACCTGAAAATTTTTCATTCTGCTGGGTGGAATCTTGAATAGCACCGTTCCATCTCTTCCCGTAGGTGTCGTAAAAGGTGACTAATGCATTCACCGAAGAATGGATTTTTATTTCCTACCTATGTTGATAGCCTTGAGAGGCTATTTCAGCTTCACCCTAACGTTTGTAGGTGAGCTCACGGGGCTCAAACCGGACCGGCGATTTCCCCTGAATATAGTACCAAGGTATGCAGATGGGCGACCAGCGATTTCTTGTGCCAGGCGTACTGGTATTTTGCGTGGAGAGGTAGTACCGTCCAGCCTACTTCTGCGGCGAACAATTCATACGTTCGAATATTGGGACAGCCGTTATACAATATAGTTGAGACTTCAATCTCATGTCCCCGGGTGTACGGTGGCATTTGTATTGCAGTTTCGTATAGGTTCCGTTAACTACTTTATACAAGGGTGGCCGCTCGCCCATGCAATAAACAAAAAGTTGTTAAATTGCACAGGGTCACCTGACCCCGAGCTAGGGCTTTCTGTACTGTGGTTACTATTATATACAGGTCCACACTCATAAGTCCCATAATGGCTATATCAAGCCTGAACGTAGCTACAGTCATAGTCGTCGTGGCAACAGTGTAGATCACATAAAAATGTTGACAAAATCCTTTAAGTCGCAATTAATAGTTTGGTAGAAAAACTAATTTATTACTTGTTTCAACTAATCAATGACCTCCTTAAATTTGCAGAATAAAAGTAGCATTAGGACGTTAATTTAGTTAAACGCTTTAGAACGAGACAAACAATAAGAAATTCGTTCAACTAACTTCAAACAATGAAAACGACAAAAATACAACCATATTATTAGTTACATAAGGCTCGAAAACTCAAAACAAATATCAAACTTATTACAGTAAATATATGAATAAATTTCATCTATAATGCAAAGCGAAAAGAAGCTATTCGATATTCCGACACAGTAGGAACGTAATAGGGGCACCGGCAGAATGTTTCTGTGCATGTGTGCGTCTGTATTTCAATCAGCTGATATCACGTGAACTTTTTAAGTTCGGAAAATCTGGTTAGGCTTAATTTTTTTTACTTCTAATCATATTACAATACCTTCGATATAAAATAATTCAAGGGTCGGCAAAAAACAGTTTCTTCGCTATGTTCAAAGTACTCTTTCTATATATTCTATTCTATTATATATTCTAATAAAACACTATAGTTTTCGGATAGCCTCCCTGAGCTTCTCTTCGGATTTTCTCCGTGGGTCGCAATTCCGATCCGTTGTTACATTCAGCAAAGCACTGCTCTTGCTAGGCATATGTTAGCTAAGTCTCTTAAGGTGAACCCAGTGAGCTCGCTTACACGTCCGGTGAAGCTATTATAGCCCGTCGAGGTTACTAGGAGTAGGTAGGCAAAAAACAGTTTACGGCTGATATACCCTTTGTGAGACACCCTGTATATTAAACACTCAAACAACAAGCTTAAGCCTTCGTCAAACAGAACGCCTACTACTAACTACTAAACTAACGCCGCGCTATGACGCGCGCTAATTACGCGTTCTGTTTGACGAAGCCTTTCTAATGTTCTTGTTGAATGAATTGTACGCCCGAAGTAGGAATCGAGCCCACGACATTCGCTAACCACTGCGCGACGGGGACAGATAAAGTCGTAGAGAACCTACTTCAACTGGACATTCCCATTCCGTGATCCAATCAGTGCAAGGGCTCCAAGTATTTCCTATACAAGGTATTCGGAACCACGTATGTTTTAGTTTTAACTCATCGCAATTCTCGCTAGTGTATTTCTTGACTTGATAATCCCCACATAACAGGAAGCTATATACTTCATCGTCCATGTTCGGTCTACAAAACACACATGCTCAGTTTTAATATACAACAGCTAGCATTGTATAGATACAACACGCTGATATGATCTCTCTAGACCAGTGGTGGGCATACATTTTTAATGGCGAGCCACAAAGTTTAATAAATTCTAGAGGAGGGCCAGAATTATAGAAAAAATGTATTAAAGCTTTTTAAAAACAAAATACCTTTTACTTTTACGTCTTGTTAGGCGTGTGAGACGTGAGGCGTGTGATAGATAGGTGAAAAGAATGTTTTTTTTTTTTTCAATAAATAAACTAATACCTGTGACAGACTGCCGATATACTTATAATGATGGCAAGTTAATTATGAGATAATGAAAGCTCAAAACACCCCTGACGAATTGCAGCTTTCATTAAAAACTCGAAGAATTTAAATTATAAACGTTAGATTTTATTTTACGCGCCAAAATGCTGACTAGAATATTTAGGATGGATGGACTCTCGGCGGGCAGGATTAAATACTTCCGCGGGCCGTACTTTGCCCATCACTGCTCGAGACCATCAGCTTAGGTAAAAAGAAAAGTATAATAATAACACAATTTATAATAAACCTGAATCGAATAGTAAATAATCTTGACTCATTCGGCGGTATTTCACAAGCTACGGGATCAATCAAGAAAATATTGTCAGGATCTGCAATAATTATAACCATAATTAGGCAAAACAACAAAAGAAAAACAAAAGAAGAAGCAGACATCATTATTTTTTTATTTTTGCTCTGTAAACCTGCCATCCATTGTATGAAACCATCTTCTTGCCCATGATTGGTTACGCAAAGCGTTTGAGAAATATTCTTTGTAATGTCTTTCACGCTTCCTGTGCTGAAATCAAAGAATCTTTCGAATACTGACGCCGCCGGTATGTGGGGCAATCTTCTCAGACTGTTTTCCATGAAATGAGCCGAACGGCTAAGTCTCTTCCAGTTTTTCTCAAAATCATGATCGTCCAAATTGAATAGTGGGTTACCTGGTAAAACAACAGATGCCAGAACTCTTACAAATATTGGTTCCTAGAAAGGAAAAATATCCAATTTAAAAACTCCATAAATTACGATCTGATGATAGTGCCATGAAATACCTGATTCAGTACGAGACAGACTAACTCTGCATTATAAATCCCTAGAGCAGTTCCATTGAATATCATAGTGATAGGAATTGTTTCAAACGGTCTCACAAGTCCGCAATGACCAGTCGAAATCTGTAAATTAACTCCTAGGGTTGTACTAATTCAGTTAGATACTGAAAATGATAATTAATATTCAATGTTTTATACATAAACGGAATTATGTCGTTTATTAAAACGGAAAGGACATTTCTATACAATAATAATAATATATCCTTACATTTAGAAACAGTAAATAAGTGAACAGAATCATTGTAAAGTGCATACGAAATTATGTTAAAATTAAAAGCCTACTTGAAAATTTCCTTGACCGTATGTCGGCAAGTACCACTGGTATGTAGTTTCTAAATTTGTATTATTTATGATGTTGATAACTTCTTTCCTCTCCTCTTTTTCAGTTTTACACACTCTAAAATATATTTTCCTCTTATCTATTCGTATTTTTGGACCTAAAAACATAAACAAGTGTACTAAGTGTACACACAAATAAGCTATAGCACCGTGATTCGATACTGAGATTGTTCATAAATTATAATGTAGGTACCAAACAAGTGTCCACGAAAGATTTCCATGACAAAGGTATAGTGAGTTGAGTCAAAGTTCAACTTTCGATCAGCCCACTGAGTTTCTCGCCGGATCTTCTCAGTGGGTCGCATTTCCGATCCGGTGGTAGATTCTGCGAAGCACTGCTCTTGCTAGGGTCAGTGTTAGTAACTGTCCGGTTTGAGCCCCGTGAGCTCACCTACAAACGTTAGGGCGAAGCTGAAATAGCATCTCAAGGCTATCAGCATAGGTAGGGAAAAAAAAACTTTCGATCATTGTTCGAATAGTGGTATCACTAATTGCATCTTTAATTTAATCTCATATTGTCTGTAATTAAATAAATTATTAAAACGTCTAACCAAAGCATTGTCCACATACAGTCAATCTGTACGTATTACCAGCTGTGTCGTCAATTAAGTAATATTCAGTGTAAGACTGTCCAGGATTGGTAGCTTTAAATACTATTTTGACTTCAGCATTTTCATTAGGATTTACAGGAGTAGACGTTATAGATGCTTTAAATACTCTGTCAATATTATCTAGTATGTACAACAGGGAAATCCGATAGGTTAATGTTTTCTGAAATTATCAATTTAGAAAGCATTACTAATTTTTTATGTATGTGATATGGCAAATATGAGCCATAATTGCGCATCTGAGGTTGAATTGTCTTCGTTGGTCATGAGAGTAATTCGCCACTCTTTCTAAACTACGGTAGCAGAAGAGAAGTCCTCAGAATCATCTTAAATAATTACTCAGAATATTCCCTATAAATTAATATAAAATAAAATAGCAGAGGTTTTTTCGGTTAATTATAATGGGCAGTACTAGTCTCATGTCTCAGTAGTAGTCTCATGCGCTGGTCCGCTTAAATTAGGACGACTGGACTGGACTCCAGTATCAATGTATCGCACAGAGTACAGGAAAAAATGGAGAACATAGTCCAAATAAAAGTGCTCCGTAAAGGCCCCGACCCTCAGCACTGAGGATCGCGATGCAAGGATGAGCCATAGGTCATATTTAATGTAAAACGTTTTCGGAAGCCATCGACACTAGCGTGATTGTAGGTGCCTATTTTATTGTTACAACTGCTATCGCACTCCTCAAACAGGAACTTTTGATTGCTGTAATTGCTAAAAATTGTAAAGAATGAAATTTTGCTTATCTATGCAAGAATTATTTAATTACATAAATTAAAAATTCAAATTTATGTACATACATAAATGTTTTTAAATATAATTACGACGAATCTTACAGGAGGCCTATGTCCAGCAACTAGGGTATTGAATTGTAGAGGTCGGTAGCTGCGGCATAATTTGAATAGGCTATTGGCGGTAAATGTATAAATCCGCCACTGAACAAATGCTAATATAGAGCAATGGACTTAGAACTTTTGATAATTGCGATACTTAGTATAATAATGAAACTTACATCGCCATTATTTTGAATATGTAAGTACTTTTCTGATATGGTATCAACTGGTACATTTTCAAAATCAATAGTTTTTAGTTCAGAAGAACTACCATCTGACATACTATCCATTTTTTGTTTCAATTATTGCAGCAGTTACAGTTAAATCCTTCAAACATTAATAATAATGTTCAAAATATTTCAAAGAAAGTTGTCTATTAGAGTGACATTGATGACTTTAACTATGAGGAGTGCTATGAGGTAGAGTTTAATAAACACTTACAGTTCCAAAATTTCCAGCCTAGATAAAGAGTTGCATAATTTCCTTGTAAATAGTTTACTTGAGTAGCATTAGTACATAAATTAAGAGAAGACCGAGATTCTAAGCCTGACCGAAAAAAAATAACTCTATGTTGTGATTCAGACCCTAGAGACCTTGGCGTCAATCATGAAGTTTGGATATGAAGCCCAAAAGCCGTCACTGCACTGCGATTTCATCATTGTATGATTTTTAAACAAACTAAAGTTTTTTATTTATTTTGTAGAACATTTTTATAACGCATTGTGGTAATGATGAAAAGCTTTAATGCGTATAAGATCCAAATATTAAAAGACTCATAGTTATGAATCCTACTTGTCTCGAAACGTTAACTTTAAATAATTAGGAGTATTCAGATTTTAGTAATTTTTCAATTCTTTTATTATAATTTATTGATTTTATAAACTTTTCCTCTTTCGCTTGTTTGAGGGTTTTCGGTCTGTATGAATAATTAACAAACAATTCAATACCTACCGACAATACATCATACACATGCGAATAGAGTGTAAAATCATGGTAAAATCAAATTGTAAAAAATGTCAAACACACTTTGACATTTTAGACAGATGTCAAATCCAGAAAATGTCAATCCGAATACGGCTAAAATTTTCATGCGTCTTGTTGATTTGATTCCAAGAATGCTAAATTTTAAACTCATCTCAGAATTTGATTACTGAATTAACTATTTTCAAAAAGAATCACTACATAAATAATAATTAGAAATTTTTTAAATTCATTTTGCTGTGATATACTTTTCTGTGAGCTAAGATTACAGTGCGTTCCTCTCACATCCTTTAACTATTTACTTCACTCGCGATGGTATTCATCCTGTGTGTACATTTTAAGCTTATAAAATAATCGCCAAAGAGATGAATTCAGGCACGGACTGGCTCTGCGATATCTTGCAGCATGTACAACTTGAACAATTTTATGTACCAATAAGGGATCAATTACAGGTAAACAAGAAGCTATTTACATAATTATGCCTGTATTACAATGCTGTCAAACACAAAAAAAATGGTTTTAAAATAAATCTTTTTATTTTTGATAGTGATAAAACAAATCCTTTTATTTATTAGTGATATAATTAATAGGCTAAAGCTATTTTTAGATTACCAGACTAGCTCATTTTGATTATGTACATACGGAAGATCTTGAAAGGATTGGTATCAGTAAACCAGGAGTGCGCAGACTATTAGATGCTGTCCGGAAAAAGAAATTGCAGTTATGGAATAGAAAATTTTGGAATAAACTTTTTGGTACATCAAGTTCAGTTGCCAAAGAGAAAACAGATATTGCGAAACCAATTACACAAACTGAAACAAGGACAACATGTATCATACTTGAGAAGGATATTGTGTGAGTAGGATACTATAAAATTGCATGCAAATACAAGAAATGATCATCTTGACAAACCACTTCTAAACTTGCCATATTAGATTGTAGTATAATTGTAGAATTTAAAATTATGCATACCAACAAGTTTCCTGGCTTTTAAAAATTCTTTTTGTTGTCCTTGTAGGCAGATGAACAAATGGCCCACCTGATGGTGAGTGGTTACTGTCGCCCATGTACTTCAGCAATGCCAAGGGCAGAACCAAGCCACTGCCTACCATAAACCATGGCTATCAGTATTTTATATATTAATAATATTCAGTAGTCTTAAAGCTAAAGCTTTCTGCAGGTTACATAATGAACTTGGCAATGGATCATTTGGTGTAGTCAAAAGAGGAGAATGGAAAATTCCAGACCAAACACAAACTGTCCTTGTAGCTGTGAAAGTATTGAAAGCGGATGCATTTGCCCAGCCAGGAATTTATGATGACTTCCGAAGAGAAGTTGAGGCGATGCATAGCTTGAAACATGTGAATTTGATCAAATTACATGGAGTAGTGTTCCATCCATTAATGATGGTCTGCGAACTAGCTCCAATGGGTGCTTTATTAGATTATATAAGAGGTCAAAATGGAAAGGTGTCATTAAATTATATTTCAAAATGGTCAACCCAAGTGGCTGCTGGTATGGCACACCTAGAGAAACACAGATTCCTGCATCGTGATTTAGCTTGTAGAAATATTTTATTGTCAACCTTGGAATTGGTAAGTAAATAATGAAGTCATAGTTACCATCCAGACTGTGTAACTGTGCACATAATAGTGTTAATTAATATACACTACAGACAAAATTAAATCCTTATTGAATCCCTCACTAGTACTATATACTATCATAAAACAAATCAGTGCATCTGTTAATTGAAAAAATGTGTAAAAGTTTAGTGTTTCTTGAATTTCGTCTCTGCTTTAAATTTATTTGTACCATCAGGCAACACACAAAAGTTCTGGTTTAGTCTTAAAATGTATTTTAATTATTTTCCCATCATATCAATGGAACATGAGATTGAACAATAAAACCAGTTTATAACAAGAGGGTATAGAAAATTACATTACTTCAATTAAGTAAATATTTCTAACCATTGTGAAATACGTTCATAGTTTTCATATAATGTTGTAAGAACAAAAAACGTTATACAATAATAGTAAATTTCACTTTTTTATTACAAAATCATGTTGTATATTAAATACAAACAAATCTATGAAACAGGTAAAAATTGGTGACTTTGGCCTGATGCGTGCTCTGCCTGATGCGGATGATTGTTATGTCATGAGTGAAAGAAGACGCGTGCCGTTTCCTTGGTGCGCCCCAGAATCTCTGCGCACGAGGCAGTTTAGTCATGCATCTGATGTATGGATGTTTGCTGTTGCCTTGTGGGAAATGTTCACTTTTGGTGAAGAGCCCTGGATAGGTGAGCATTTTGAAATCTCAAATTCTACGTACATAGATATCTACTACATTTCATTAGATTATTAAAATACCAAAAAACAAATTAATCCCTTTTTTGTTATTAATAGATAGTGACTTCAATAGAGCAAAAGTAAAATGCACTCTGATTGTACCAAAGTCAGGTGCCTCCCTATATGACCGTGCTCTTTTTTTGTTTATCAGTGATCAGAGAGCTTATTAATATATGAAATGAATTATTTACTGCCACTGAAAAACAACTCTGTTTTATGATCTTCTTTTTTTATTCTCAGACTTAAAAAAATCCAGTGGCTCTTATAACATTTCTACTTTACTAACTATTTATTAGAGTAGCTAACTACTTCAATTATTTATAAAACTTTATATCAAGCACCCCATTCACAATCTAATTTATTCTTTTAATTTACATACAATTTATAAATTATTGTTATTCTTTTAAAAAACCAGGATATAGAATAGATAGAATCAGCCAAAATAGTAATCAGTAATAAAAGTAGTAATAAAATTATTCATATTTTCTATGGTCTTTGATATGTATTTATATTTTTAAGTTAATCAGTCATCTTGTAGTTTGACAAGATTACTTAATTAATACAGGTCAAGCTCAAAGCTCATGAAAGTGTTATAAAAGTGTGGTGTAGTCATATAGAACACTAAATACCAGTCAATTGTATTGTCAATAGGCCATTATCAGTCCACACCTGTTATGTAAATATTTGGGTGAAACACTAATGGCATTTTTCAGATGAGTAATTTGTCAATATTTTCACTTTTCTGTGTTATCAGAAGATACAGAGTTCCACTTTTAAATGAATAAAAAAAAACAGTATATCACAGTTAAACACCATATAGGAATAAATATCTAAAAAATAAAATGTTTAAATAATTTAAATTTAAAAAACAAAATAAAATTTTGTTTAGTCAAAAACGTAATCAACTAATTAATATTGTTGAATTGAATTAAAAAAAAAATAATAATTAACTAATACCTACAACTTTCTGGCTCGAAGCTTTCTTGCGTCATATGGTTTGAATATTTATCTAAAAAAGAGTTTTTTTTTTATTGCCTAGATGTGTGGACGAGCTCACAGCCCACCTGGTGTTAAGTGTTTACTGGAACCCATAGACATCTACAACGTAAATGCGCCCCACACCTTGAGATATAAGTTCTAAGGTCTCAGTATAGTTACAACGGCTGCCCCACCCTTCAAACCGAAACGCATTACTGCTTCACGGCAGAAACAGACGGGGCGGTGTTACCTACCCGTGCGGACTCACAAGAGGTCCTACCACCAGTAATTACGAAAATTATCATTTTGCGGGTTAATTAAAAGCACTTTTAAGAAAGAAAACTATTATAGTAAATAGGTTCGAGCTGTGATTATGTTACATGGGTTAATGTCAAAAAAGTATTTCCAAATGGCTACTATAGTCCATGCGCTAGCAGTCGCGGCCACATCCAGTACTTTAATATTACCGTAGCTTTGTGTTTTCAAATGTAAATTTTCTCGTTAGGCCTCAACGGTTCGGAGATCCTTCGGCTAATAATGCGTGAAGGTCAACGACTTTCGGCCCCCAGTGCGTGTCCCCCGGACGTGTACATGCTCATGATGCAGTGCTGGGACCTGAACCCTAAGGAGAGACCAACGTTCGCCGGCATCCTGCGATACATGGAGACCAACAAATTCGAAACCTCCATAGCATCGTTGAGGTGAGTTTTATTTTTTACACAATAAAGGTGAATTTGGCTCTCCAAATCAACGGAAGGTAATGGGTGGCAGTCTATATGTCAAACTGGACTGGAATTAAAATATTTACGTCGCTCTTTACTGAAAGGTCAAGGGCCGAAATGGCGCGATGCCGTTCAAACATAATTCATCACAATTAACACATGTATATCATGACAGAGATCAGGATACATTAATTTTATGGTAACTGATAGCTGAAGGCGGGAGAAAAAGCCTAATAGTCATTGTGGCCCGTATAGTTTAGACCATCTTATGTAGACACGTCTTTGTCTAGGCCAGTGATTATCAAACTTATTTCTTTTACCGCCCCCTTTGAAAATCAATTATTTTTCAACGCCCCCCATTTTTTATACACCCCTAAAACTTTAAAACCACAATTTCATTAATTTAATTAATAAATGTTGTATTAATTTTAGTAAATGTAGTACCACGTAGTACATAATTATGTATTTGTAGATGCTATTATTATTTCTTCATATTATTATTATATGTCCGTACATTGCTACAGAGCGTGTATTTACAAATTTGCAAAGTAAAAATGAATTCTTCTCATCAATATGCTTGTTTAAATTCAGAATTACCAAAATAAATTGCTAGTTCACTGTACTATTACTATGATAATTTATTAGAACGAAACTATTTTTGTTGAATATCTTTCTCATTAATATAAGATTCTCATCATAAGATAATTAAAAATTTATATTTCGACTAGTAAATAATACTACTAACAATAATAACTTATTAAACTACGAATAAGCTAAACCTGGAAGTCGTAGAGGATTTCATTTATCTGGGCTCCGTCATAGCTAGTAATGGACCCTCCGAAAAGGACCTCAGAAGGCGAATCAGAATGGCAAAGAGAGCTAGCTATGTCCCAAATGGACCGTGTTTGGGCGGACAGAAACATCTCGAGGAATACCAAAAAGCAGCTCGTCACCTCCCTTGTCTTTTCCATTTTGCTCTACAGCGCAGAGACTTGGACCCTCAAGAAAGCCGACCGCCAACGCATCGACGCGTTTGAGATGTGGTGCTGGAGAAAAATGCTCGGGATTCGTTGGACAGAACACTGAACCAACGAATCCATTCTTAAATGGATTCGTTGGTTCAGTAAGCCGAGCTCAAGAGTCCAATGCGCCTCAGCACTTCATGCGCGCGGAGGAGTTTCGAGATCTTTGGACATATCGCCAGAAAGAGAGGTGACAATTTGGAAAAGCTGCTGGTAACAGGCAAGGTATGCGGGAGAAGGCACAGAGGCAGAACTCCAATGCGCTGGTCGGACCAAATACGCTCCACTCTCAATACCTCAGTCCACGTTGCTATCCACACAGCCGAGGACAGGCAGGAATGGCGCAAGATGTTGCAGGAGAAAGTTATTAGAGGAGGCCACGACCCTCAGCACTGAGGATTATCGACGCAAGAAAGAAGGAAACTACGAAAAATAAATTAATATCATTTCGTATTATAGATAAATATGGGTAATTTTTCATAGAATTTTAATTTATAATTTAGAACTGGTTCAAATAAAAACCGCCACCTAAGTCAGCGTTTTTATTATTTGTAATAATTAATATCTATACTAATATTATAAAGAGGAAAGATTTGTTTGTTTGTTTGTTTGTATTCAATAGGCTCCGAAACTACTAAACCGATTTGAAAAATTCTTTGACTGTTTGGAAGCTTCACTATTCCCGAGTGACATAGGCTATAATCTTTTTTGAAAAAAAATAGGTATCCTTACTAAAACTCCCATAATTTAACCCAAGGTGTAAAAAAATTACCTAAAATATTCTTTACGTCGCGTGCCCTTCGAAAACTATTGAGGATAGAATAAAATAATGTACTACGACTTTGTAAAAAACATTATTATTTACAAAAAGTGTCGCGACAGCATATGTCTAATTATTATATTTATGCCGCAATAAGTGTTCTTTTATTTAAAAAAATGCCCCTGGTAAGACACGGAGTGCCTCCCTACCTTCGCCGACTGGTGGCTTCCTACTTGGAGGACAGATCGGTCACGGGTACTGGACACGGTGGGATCGTGCACAGGTTCCCGGTCGTGCGCGGTCGGTGCTCGGCCCCCTTTGGTGGAATATCGGGTATGACTGGGTACTGAGAGGTGCCCTCCTCCCGGGCCTAAGCGTAATCTGTTACGCAGACGACACGCTGGTCGTGTCCCGGGGGGGAGTTTTGCTGAGTTTGCTCGTCTTGCCACCGCTGGGGTGGCGCATGTCATCGGCAAAATCAGGAGATTGGGCTTCGACGTGACACTTAGTAAATCCGAGGCCATGTGGTTCCACAGGCCCCGGAAAGTGCCACCTGTCGATGCCCATATCGTGGTTGGAGGCGACCGTATCGGGTCGGGGTGCAGTTGAAGTACCTCGGCCTCATTCTGGACAGTCGTTGGACCTTCCGTGTTCACTTTCAGAACCTGGTCTCTCGTTTGTTGGGGGTGGCCGGCGCGTTAAGCCGGCTTCTTCCCAACATCGGGGGGCCTGACCAGGTGACGCGCCGTCTCTATACGGGGGTGGTGCGGTCAATGGCCTTATACGAGGTGCCCGTGTGGCGTGGCGCGTCCCAGCCCCAGTGTGGTCAGAGCGCGGAGGGCTCAATCTCGGCGGTCCGTGCTGGAGTCATGATCCAGGCGGCTGGCCGATCCTTCGGCTAGTCGTAGGACCGTCGAGGCGATTCGCCCG
The DNA here is from genome assembly GCF_030269925.1 of Bombyx mori. Classification (NCBI taxonomy): domain Eukaryota; kingdom Metazoa; phylum Arthropoda; class Insecta; order Lepidoptera; family Bombycidae; genus Bombyx; species Bombyx mori. The sequence goes on along the minus strand of NC_085116.1, from coordinate 5,606,395 downwards.
GTTCTTGTGAATTGGGTGAATCGTGATAGAGGGCGCCTCACTTTCCGGCTCACGCAGGTACTTACTGGGTATGGTTGCTTCGGTGAGTTCCTGCACTGGATCGGAGCCGAACCGACGGCAGAGTGCCACCATTGTGGTTGTGACTTGGACACGGCAGAGCATACGCTCGTCGCATGGGAGGGGTGGCGGCGTGTCCTTGTCGCAAAAATAGGAAACGACTTGTCGTTGCCGAGTGTTCTGGCATCGATGCTCGGTGACGACGAGTCGTGGAAGGCGATGCTCGACTTCTGCGAGTGCATCATCTCGCAAAAGGAGGCGGCGGAGCGCGTGAGAGATGCACAGGCCCGCCGCCGTCGAGCGGGGTCCAGGGAGGTGGATCTCGCCCAAGCCCTGGCCCTCTAAGTGTTTCGGGTCTTCCTCACATGTCGGCCTGGGGACCGGCGAAGGGGGCCTAAGAAGACGACATGCAAGCTGTTCTGCACGCGTTTTACGCATGAGCATCCGGGTGATGGAAGGCCGGCTATCCTCAACCCACGCTGGTTCTGACCCAGCGGGGTATTCCGTAGAATAGACCATTCTAACCGGCGCCATCTAGGCGGGCTTCGGACAGCCTGCCGACCGAGAGGGCTGGTAGTCGTGGCGCCGACGACCGCCAGTCCGGCGTCCCGAGGGGGAGGGTGATGGGAGAGATGTGCTCCGCACTAAACGCTTCACTTTCCCCCCTTTGACTTTTCATGAGCTTTGTCTCATGCGAGGTTTGGATGCTGGTTGTTGAGCTACAGGAGGTTTTAGTCGGTTCGACTCCGACATGCCCCGCCCTCCATCCCCAGTGAAGGGCGGAAGTCCGGCGATTTCCTCCTGACAAAAAAAAAACGTGTGGCACTCGGGAACTGCGGCGTTAAAGCTGTTGCATAGCATTTTTTATCAACTTATGACATTATAATTAGGCAATGATAATTTAATATTAAAACAAGAATAAAACAAAACCATGCTATATTAAAACTTAATAAAGGCAAAACCTTAACTGTCCCCTTCACACTCATAAGCTAAACCGCGCGAGAGAGAAATGGGCAGATTTTCATGGTGCGCATGCAGTGTGACGTCACGCCACGCGCTTATTCACAAACACTACATAAGCGCAACGTGTGAATGTGTTGAACGCGAGCTACATGGTAGGCGGAGTGAGGGATGTTAGGTTTTTTTCGTTACGGAATTTCATGATTTGGTCGTCGTGCTCAAGGCCCGCGATAAAAGCTATGCAATAGCTTAAAAATGTATGAATTTGTAATAAAATCTCTTTGGCTATACTATTTGTATCTGGCTGGTTTTGGTATCATTAAAAGTTTAAATTCGAAAGAAGATAATTCCAAATTAAAATCAGGAAGATGTGTGATTTTTATTTATTTTTCGTACTGTCAAGATGAGTGAATCTAATGAAGATATTCGATACATTTTCAAATTGTACTACAAAAAAGGTAAAAAAGCAACGCAAGCCGTGTAAAAAACTGCAATGTTTATGGACCTAGTCCAGTGTCTGTGAGAGTAGCACAAATTTGGTTTAAGCGTTTTCAATCCGGAAATGTTGATGTCAAAAATGCACGTCGCTCTGGTCGCCCTATTACGCATAAAATCGATGCCATTTTTGAAAAAGTGGGGCAAGATCGGCATATCAGTAGTTACGACGTAACTGAAGAACCGGGAATTGCCCACAAAATAGTTATGGCGCATTTGAAAAAAACTGGGTACACAAAAAAGCTCATTGAAAGAAACCTAATGAACCGTGTACTCATTTGTGATTCTTTATTATGACGTAATGAAACTGAACCATTTTTGAAGAAGCTGATAACTGGTGATGAAAAGTGGATCACGTACGACAAGAACGTACGAGAAAGGTTGTGGTCAAAGGCCGGTCAGGCTTCACAGACTCTGGCGAAACCCGGGTTAACTCGCAACAAGGTGATGCTGTGTATGTGGTGGGATTGGAAGGGCATTATACATTATGAGCTCATTATACATTATGAGCTGTTACCACCAGGCAGGACCATCGATTTTGAACTCTACTGCGAACAACTGATGAGATTAAAGCAAGAAGTTGAGAGAAAACGACCGGAATTAATCAACAGAAGGTGTGTGGTTTTTCATCACGATAACGCTAGACCTCACACATCTTTAGCCACTCAGCAAAAATTAAGAGCGCTTGGCTGGGAGGTTTTAATGTATCCGCCGTATAGTCCTGACCTTGCACCTTCAGATTTCTACCTGTTTCGGTGAAATAAAATAGTAAACAATGTTTACAATAAGTGAGCTGTTTAGGCTTACTATACTATTTGACATTGGATGGTAATGGGTAAATTGTAAAAAATAATAATCTAAGACAAATTTTTGAACAATAATTATATACGCATTTCCATTTTATATAAAAATTATGATTCTTACATCAGTAATTTCTTATAAAATGCTAGGAAAATGCTGTAAAATGCCCTTATGTTAAAAACAAGAAAGAAAGTAAAGAAAACCTCAATTTGTGTTAGTTTACGTATGTGTAATATTTTAAAACTCTGCATGGTAGTTTTTTTTTGTAATGTTTAATATAATTTCTGGTGCAATGTAATTAAGGTCAAATTGCTCTAATTTTTTAACTATCAGCGATCATGTTCCGCAGAAATATTGTTACAACTTGATTGCGTACGGTGTGTGGGCTATCCTACGAAATCTATGTTAATTATTTTAAGTTTTTATAACATCATACAGGGTAGAAATATAAACTAATTATTCGTTATTGTATAGTAGGTGAGTTTTAATTTTAGTGAAATTTAAAATACTATAAAGTAAATGAAATTACAAATTTTACAGCGCCCCCCTAACCCACATCAACGCCCCCCATTTTTTCCTGGGCCCCTTAACGCCCCCCTCGAGGTTTCAAACGCCCCCAAGGGGGCGTTATCGCCCACTTTGAGAAAGACTGGTCTAGGCCAAAACCCAACGTAAACTAATTACCTAACATAGACTTCAGCTTATCGGGTAGAGAATATGCATTCCGAGGTTAGACACATTACCTTAAATACTTTTATCCGCTTTGAGTTCACAACTAAAGTTGCTTTCAGACTACACTATAATATAATAGCATATTATATAGCTCATAGCACAACAATATCGCGCACCATACATTGTTATGGGTAGTTTTCCAATTACAGAGCATAATGCGACTCAATGACGCACAATGCCGAATTATGCTCAAGCTTAATTGGAACGTGAATTAGTTTTCAAATGCATCAGCAGAGTGCGTTAAGTTAGCACAGTTTTAATTAACATTGATTATTTCTAAGAGACTACGACGAAACGAAAGCCTTACAATTTTTTTCAACATTAAATAATATTACTAACGATAATATAAACAAAATTTCGATCAATGCCAACTTAAAGAAAAAACACTTGTCAATTTTCTGTCACTGAGTAGGTATCGATTGCGAGTATCACGCGAGAGCAGTACTTTTGAGAGTGCTCGATTGTACGAAGCGTTGCTTTAGTTGGAACATTCAACGTTGAGCATTATGCCGCATAATGCGCTCGTGTGCTGTAATTGGAAAACTACCATGGACCCGTTCACGCTGTACTGTACTGTATATTATTGGTTAAGTATATGCTGCTATACTATATGACACTATAGTATAGCGTAGTCTGAAAGCAGCTTTACGGAGGCTGGACAACGGCATATTAACTTAAGATTTCTAACGTAGTGTGATGGCGCCGTAATTTCGTTTTATGTTCTTTTTATTAATAATTATAAATTACACTTTTCCCTGTTCTACTTTTTAAAATAATTAACAAACATATACTTACTTCACTTTAAATTTTTCACGCAGCACTTCATACTTATTGTATTAATAGAACAATTACTTCACTTCGTGCGTTTCTCACGTTTTAATAGAAAGGCTGAACGCGAAAGGCGTGCATTGAATATAGAAAAAAAAGTTCTTAATTATACTTTTTTCTTTTACGTAACCAACAAATAATATATCATATTAATGAACGCATACATGTAATTGTTTGAAAGGAATCTTTGTTTTGTAGTTAATAATTACCATTTTAAATATATACAAGTGTAAATTTATTAATATAAATAACATTTTTGGACGGACAACGTCATTCTCTAAATTCTAAATGTTATGTAGATAAAGGAATTAATGATAATAATTGTATGAAAATAATGACATTTAAAAATAATTCTGGAATTAACAACACACACATGAACATAATGTGTTTTGATGGTAAAAAAAAATCACACACTCACACAATCTGCGTCTTAGGTTTTAGGATAGTTTTGACCACACCCAGTTTTGAGCTCGTATTTTTTCGGGAACAATTGAAATTGTATTAACAAGGAATAGGAACAATTTAATAAAATGAGGTTCGTAAAAATGTGCACGGATACGTACCACCTAGCTGCTTATTTCTGCCTTGTATTGTAGGAATCGTGCATGCAGAGATGCGATGTTATTTTAATGCATTGACTTAATGACTTGATATATATTTTTAGTTGGCTTTACCGCGTAATATTCTTCACTCATAGCCTAATGTTAGGCAGCGATTTGACTTAGTTTACTGGTGGTAGGACCTCTTGTGAGTCCGCACGGGTAGGTACCGCCGCCCTGCCTATTTCTGCCGTAAAGTAAACAAAAACGTTTCGGTTTGAAGGGTGGGGTAGCCGTTGTAACTATACTGAGATTTCATTTCACTCCATATTATCATTTTTCATTTTTAGAAGAATATAAATTAAGACATGACCTAAAGGTCTTAGTAACCAGGTCATAAAATCCAATAAAAAAAAAAGACCTTAGAACTTATATCTCAAGGTGGATGGCGCATTTACGTTGTAGACGTCTATGGGCTCCAGTAACCACTTAACATCAGGTGGGCTGTGAGCTCGTCCACCCATCTAAGCTAAAAAAAAAGAAGTTCGACTTAGTTAAATCGGTCGACGCGTGAGTTGCTCTAGTTAAAACTAACCACGGTCAAACGAACTCTTAGTCATCAATAAAAAAATACACCAATTTTATTATATAACATGTCTGAACTGTCTAACGCATACGATGAGTGTAATATGAGGGGACATGTGCCATTATCTAATTCAACAGCTACAGGAAGCAAGGCCAGATGAGTGTGGATGCAGGCGATCCGATTATCCTCATCGACAAAAGACCGGAACTGCACTGGTGGAAGGGGCAAAATCAGAGGTCTTTGGAAGTTGGATTGTTTCCCAGGTATTTCACTAATGTATTGTAAATTTTTTGTATCGTTAATTATTATTTTTCTTTACCTATTCTCTAGTAGTTTAAGAGGCTATTTCAGCTACGCCCAGACGGGTGCCTGAGCTCATCCACGCATCTTAGCAATAAAAACAAACATAAAAAATGTGACTCGGCCTCACTCGAAAATTTACTTATTAAATAATCGTCTCAATAAGTCGTTGTTTGTTAGTAAATTACTTCATAGTCGATTTTTTTATTACCAAAATAGTGTTCAAGGTATTAATTAAATTCACATCAATTATTAAAAATAAAATTACATTTTTGTTTTTTTTTTTTATTCCTACCTAAGCTGGTAGCCTGGAGCGGCTATTCCAGCGTAACCGTAACTAGTAGGTGAGCTCACGGGGCTCAAACCTGACGACGATGCTAACACGAACCCTATCAAGGGTCGTGCTTCGCAGAATCTACCACCGGATCGGAAGCGCGACCCACTGAGAAGATCCGGCGAGAAACTCAGTGGGCTGTGTCTGAGAGTTAATTTACTCGTCGAGCCCTTCGTCGCAAGCGACGGGTTCGACGAGAACGGTGACCGGACCGTTACATTTAGTAATTCAACATCCAACACATGATAAACGAAGCGAAAGGCTGCAATATACATGTGTATGTGCGTATGTATTTTATGTTTAGCTATAGTCTCATCGGAGCGTCATTTTCGCTGGTAATCACTGTGAGTTTCTTTTCAGCAACATTCTGTCTGCGGTCAAACTCAAGAACAACCATCCAGCTTCGAAGAAATCCCAAACGTCATCACCCTCTCCTTCGGGTGAGTGATGTTAAAACTCCACATTTCTAGTATTCATTCGGCGCGCTTTTAAAGTTTTTTTTTTCGTTGTTGTTCCGTGAACCACTTAACTCCAGAGTTTAAGTCAACTGTCTGCGTGTATGTACAGTTAAGGAGAGCTAAATTAAATTAGTGAAGACGTGTGAGTCCGCACGGGTAGTTACCACCAGATTAAACAGTAATGTGTTTCGGTTTGAAGGGTGGGGCAGCCGTTGTAACTATACTGAGACCTTAGCACTTATATTTCAAGGTGAGTGGCGGCATTTACGTTGTAGATGTCTATGGGATCCGATAACCACTTAAAATCAGGTGGGCCGTGAGCTCGAGGTTATGATTAGACATGGTTTTTTTTAAAATGATAGTATTCGGTCATGAGAGTGACATAAGCTGTCTTTTATACCGAAAAACATCTTACTCTCACGGGAAACTACACTTTCCCTTAACCGCGCGGGCTAAGCCGTTTTCATACAATTTCAAGTGACATTGGCTATATTTTTTTCAGTATGGCGGTATTATTGTTCCATTATCAAATCTTCTATTTTTCTATTTATCTAGAATTGCATTAACTTAATTAGATTGATTTCTGTACACTTTATATTAAATTTAACTAGTTTGGCATGCAACCGAATAATTAATTACATTAACATGATCATGCAACTCGATGCGTTCAGTATCGAGTTTTTAATAACACAATGTAATAAAAAATTATTCTAAAAGATAAACGCTAATATTCGACGTTCACGTTCCAACGCTATCGGCAAGAGATAAACTTCATTCGAAATTCGAAATACGAAATTCAAACGTTGTATGCGTAAAATATAGATAACATAAAAACCACTCTTCTACCGGAAATTATTACCGGACTTTGGTAGTACTAAATATAACGGTCTTATTCATAATAAGTTATCAGAGGTATATAGGCCCGTTATGAGACTAACAAAAAGTGTTATTCATAATAAAAATTAAATAGTAATATTGTAATTATATTTTTTGGGAAAATTTATGGCCATTTGTCTCGGAATATGCTAGTAGGCGTGACTGTACTTTGTAATTCATATTCTAAGCAGTTCTTTCACCATACGCTTGAAGCGGTACTAAATCAACTTGTCAACAATATTAATTAATTAATTAATCTCTCCTATATTTATTTATTTATAACTTCTTATACTATAAAGTATAAAGGCGGACTTAATGCCATAGGCATTCTCTAACAGTAGTCTACCTTAGGGGAGTGCAGAGATGAAGCTTGGTAGGTGTAGTATGAAGGTGATATTACTGAAACATAATAATATGTGTATATATAACATACATAATATTTATAGATACAAATACTCGTACTTAAATAAATACATATACATAAATATATATATATATACATAAATATATACATATACGTATCATAAATATATACATATAAAAACATATATAAACAAATATTATCAATTAGATGACTCTGCTAACTCTCTGAGAAACAGTTCTCGAACCTTCGTCTTAAACGCTTCACGTGTAGTGGTGGTATATAATGTCGACAAGTAATTACGCACTATTTCTTGTGCATACAAACATGTAAAATTGACGTATTCTATAAATTTTATCTAATGTTTACATTTGTATGTATGTACACGGTTGATTCGAGGTCTCTCAGTTAGTTGCTAAAACTGAAATATCAAGACGTATTTTTGTTCATCGAATTCCTATAACAAATAAGAATGAAAATAACGGACTCGTCGTGCAGTAGTTGCGCCGAGGTTCATGGGTTCGATTCCCACACCAGGGGAACATTTGTATGATGAACAGGCTTATTTGCTATTTGTCTGGATGTTTATCATCTATATATTCAAACGTATATCAGTATGTATGTCAGTCTCCGGTACCCATAACCAATACCGTCTTTACCTTAAGGGCACACGGGGCCCGTGCCCGAAGGACCGACAATTTCTCTCACACATTTATTCTCAAAACATTTTTGTCGGGAACATTACACTTTTTTCACAAATCAGTAATCTTATCAGAAGGTATTTAGGTAGGAAGGTAGGGTATTTACAAGGCACTACGCCATTATATCGATGACTGCGCCTATTCCTACTGTACTAATTAATAATATTTCCGAATGCATGCTGCCTAATTTACTAAGTACACCATCTAGCGATCGTAACCAAAAAACCAGCAGCATTCTAATATCATTAATGACATATTATATCATACTGTACTTGATTACCTATAATAAATGGTCCTAGTCAGTAAAAAAAATGTTATTATAATTCGATTTTTTTACTTTCCAAAAGGGCCCCAAATTCTTGTGTGCCCAAGGGCCCCAGTCTAATTTAAGACGTCCCTGCCCATAACACGGATTCTTAATTTGGGGTCGGATGACCGTGCGTGATTCGTTCCCAGTTATTTATTTATTGACTTTAATGAAAACCAATTTCTTTACATTACATATTATTACCTTTTGTTTTCATTGGGCAGACGTGTGGGACAAGCTCACGACCCACCGCTTAGTATTAAACCTAGGCATCAATGCGTGATCGCCGCGGCTGACCTTGAATACGCGAATAACGCGGTCTAAATCTCAATTGTATAGTACTAGCTGTGCCCGTCCGCTTCGCTGGCCATTTAAAATTAACATTATTATTTCTCACCCCCACAAAGATTCTCATCATTAACGCCCCCGCAACTGGTGTAGGGAGTTCAACGCTCATATAAATAGTACCATAGATACCAAGTTTCAAGTAAATCGAATGCATGGTTCAGTAAGTATAACGGAACATCCGTAAAAACCACTGTAAATTTATATATTAGTATAGATAACGACGGTCCTACCTTTCAAACCGAAACATATTACTGCTTCGTGGTATAAATAGGCAGGATAGTCGTGCACACTCGTTTAGACTCATAAGACGTCCTACCATCAGTAATTATGCAATTTGCATAATATGTGTCACTGTAAAATGCAACAGCTGCACCTAATTCTGTCTGCCCTGCTTGCTACTGATTTACACTAATCTACAGTACAATATGTACAGTAAAAGAACAAAAGCGATAGATTTTTCAAAATCACCACAATTATATAACGACTTTATTTGGAAGACAAACTGAACTTAAACTATATTAAATCTAACCTTACAACTAAACACCATTTAAATGTCTCCGCATTTAAATAACTAATAACGATTTAGGCTTCGCATCGCTTAGAATTAAATAATTAATACAAAACGTAAAACAAAAATAACAACAATTTGAAAAAAATAACAAAAAAACGTAGTAAATAGAAAATAATCAATTAAAAATTTGCATTCAACCATTGACTGACTAAGGTTCTCCTAATAATCTTAGTAGAAGTGTTGAAAATGTCCACAGTTCAAAGCAGTCAACTAGAGCATTGAAACTGTTAGCAACTCTTATAAAGTATGCATTACGTCATTGTGGATTCTCCTGTTTCTTTTAAACCATATGATTGCGTCTGAATTGAAATGTTTATACATCTAATGTACCTTTGGAATACAATTACGTGTTGGCACATGAGAATTGCTAATCATTGTCTCGTGTTGTTTATCACAGCTTCTAACTGTGACTAATCTAGTTATACGCTACACGTGGAAATTTAACACATCTATGTATGTCTTGATATGTGTAAAATGAATATGTATTTATTATAAGTTTTAAATAATTTATACTAATAAATCGACCACTTAGTTTTAAGTGCAATCTTTAGTTGTGAACCGTGCATTACTTTTTATTATTATTGCATAGTTGTGTTATGGAGCTTAAGACCTGTTCGGTATAAAATGGTTTCCGGGGCCCATAGACATTATAACGTTTGTGCCGTAACACACCTTGAGACATGAGGTCGAAATATCATCTGGATCAAAAAAATTGTACTCGTATTATGTAACGGATTTTCCCCCCTACCTATACGCTGGTAGCCTAAGGCTCCCCACGCACTAGGATGCGGCAACCAAAATATTTGAGCAGCCAGTTATAGAAGCCAATCGACGCCCATTTATGATCTTTTCGTCAAGCGATTTCGACTTTATCTCGTTAAAAACACAAATCAAAAAAAATACACTGGATTCATACTCTTTTTCTAGAACGGCACTCAAAAGGCTTATTCTATAACTATTTTATAGATGTTCATACATACCCCGACCGGTTTTCTTAAATACAAGAGATTGTTCAAGCATGCTGTGGCATATAACTAACATTTTGCTAAACGAATATGCATTAGCTGCTACAGCAAGTGCGCGGGGATTGACAGCAGCCACATACATTCACCAACACTCGCTCTGGCTGCCGTGCAACAGGCGCGTTGTATTGGCTACCGCAGCCAAGAGTTCCGGGCTGCTTATGTGCGCGCGCTCCCATACAACGAACGCCATATGAGTCGTCTATTATCAAAGGTGGCAATCTGTGCATTTGGACAAAAAAAAATTATTGATATGTCAATACAGATTGATTTGAATATAATCGTCTCCTTCAAATAATACGGTTCAAAACCTGCATTAAATAAAGGTTAATACTTAACCTGTTATTTATCTAAGATGTCGTTCAGAAGAGTTTTGTGACTGCCAATGGAATACAAAGTCAATAATTCGTTTTTCTGATTTACCAATAATTGTCCAAAAGTCACATTGCCGGCTTTGATAATAGTCGACTCATATATTCTACTGGCTGCCTAGTGCGCGGAAGTCTAAGAGGCTATTCCAGCGAAGTCCGGACGGGTAGGTGAGCTCACGGGCTCAACCTGAGAGAATTTGCTAACACTAGACCCAGCCCTAGCAAGAGCAGTGAGTACTTCACAGAATCTACCACCGGATCGGAATCGCGACCCACTGAGAAGATCCGGCGAAAAACTCAGTGGACAAACAGCCGTTCTACCGAATAAGCCGGAACGCATGACTGCTTCGGGCTTAATGTGGGCAGGACGATAATAACTACTCACTCGTACGGGCTTAAAATAATACCTACCCGCTACTAATTCCGCAAAATAAAATTATGCGACTTTGATCCTTATCACACGATGTCGTAAGGCTTCGAGCACGCGCACGTGTACACCGGACGACGTAACCTATAGGCCACGACGACTCCAGAAAATATATTCGGCTTCCTCGTATTTTATTCAAATTTCAATTTATCGTTAGTGTTTACACAGAGTGGCATAATAATGTCGCAAAAAAAAATATTCTTTCGTTTCTCTGTGTAATTTTTTTCTCTCTCTCAGGATCTAACATTAACGAGAATGTTTTTATTCTTAAATTTCCAACAAACTTAGTTTCCAAAGGCTCGAATCTATAATGCTTTAGAACCAATTTCCATTTTCAATTTTCAATTTCGATTTTCGATTTTCGATTATCAATTTTCAATTTTTGAATGGAATTGATTTTAATCTACGAGTACCGCGATTCAAATTCCGAACTCCATATGTTAATTTTCGTTTGAATTTTCGCGTGTTCAATTTCAAATTTGAAGATTCAAATGTGTTTCGCTTTACGATCACAGCAAAATCGTCGGTGCTGAACTCGTCGTTGTCGAATGGAGACGCGCACGAGTCAGCCGTGGTGCTCAGGAAACGCAGAACGATAGAATCGACGCAACCTTCCAGCACGCGCGCCGGTAACGGCGGCAGTAAACAGTTCAACTACAACAAACTTATCAACGATCGCGCTTTGCTGTCCGGCATGCAGAGGTGCACGAGAGACGCCTATTCCAAAAGCTTGAACCAAGGTAATGAGAATATAGATTAAAAAAAAGGTCGCAGTAGAGCAACCGTTCACTTTCCCCCCTTTGCCTTTTCATGAGTTCTGTCTCGTGCGAGGTTTGGATGCTGATTATTGAGTGACAGGAGTTTTTAGTCGGTTCGACTCCGACATGCCCCGCCCTTCATCCCCAGTGGAGAGCGGAAGTCTGGTGATTTCCTCCTGACAAAATAAAAAAATAGAGCAATCGAGATCACAGCACACCAGACTGCTCATTTCGAGTTTTTTAACTTCTCGATCGCGTAAAAGTTACCAGGCATAGGCCTTCCCCGATTTACACCACTGACCCTGGTTTTCGGCTTATGTCATCCATTTCTCACTGTCACTTTTCGCAAACTAATTTCAAAATTAATTGTATTCAATGCTACTGTTTCTACACCACTTTTTTTGTATGTACCCATCGTGTGCATTACGCCTGCCTTTACCTAAATATTTTATATCAATTGTAACTCCTATAGTCGAATAGCATATAGGAAATTGATTAAAAATAACAATGGCTCTTAATGTCCTCAACGAATCCAATCAATATTTACTTTTCAGTTAAAGAAGACCTGCTAATAGACCTCGATTTGCCGCCTTCGACCAAACCGAGCACACCTAAGCGAGCAACGAACCAAAATAACGTTTCAATAATCGACCAACCAATAGACGTCCCAGAGATTGGTAATTCGATTTTATTTTTTGTATAAAAAATTATAGTTCAACCTACTCCTGGTTTTTTTGTTCTACCCTTTAAAAGTGAAAATCGTAATCGGAGATCAGTAATTAGTCATTGGTGCAGTATTTACTTATCAATTGTATGATTACGAGTGACCCGGATGTCGTACCTGTTTTGTCATTGACGAGAATGTCAGGAGCTCATAGTATATTTTTCGTTACAACGAATTTTAGGGTCAAGCAATAGAATACTATGACTTGAGAGTGAAACGATCTATTTGGCTAAAAGCTCTCGTAGCCGGGCCGTAATTTCTTTAAAAAAATGCCCGTTTACTTTCGAAACTCAATATGTGAAATCGCATAACATCATTGTAGACATATTTGTTAATCTTAAGTATGTACCGAGATCAGATGATATGTATGATAACGTAAGATTTAACAAATCGAAACGTCACTTTATTATCGCTCAGCTATGAGTTTTAAAATTTTGATTCAGCGGAATCCGGATATTGTATTTGTCGCAGAATGGATGATCGTGCAAAGATATCGACCGATATCTTCACGATTTTCTGACACAGTGGGCAATCGTGCAAAGAGGTTGGGTAGCACGAAAGGATAACACTTCCGAGACGTCTTCACTCTTCCCAAGTCAAGTAACAAATGTGTCAGAAGGCTTTTAAAAAAAAGGGCCTCGAAACTGCGATACTTTAAGACAATTTTTTTTTTTGTATGGAAACTATCGACTTCTTGTATCGGATGCCCTAAAGTTATATGTTGTTAAAGTTATGGCATTTAATTATTGTCTAAACACAAGAAAATAAAAAATAATAAAAATCATACAAGTCTTTATTTATTGTTGTACATTTTATCAATCTACTCAATACAAGTAATCTACAGGAGCAACGAGAAACTAATCGAAGCGAAGCCATCTAGTGGCCGATGCCCGTAAACATTTTTGTTGAGTGCTTGAGTTGCTTATCTATAACTAATTTATGTGTATTATCTATGGAATGTGTTTCGATTCCACTCGAGCGATGACACTTAAGACTCTGCCGCAGCACGCCACCCGAACTGAGCCGACGTTTGACGTTTGATGCGAGTTATTGATTAACTAGCGACCCGCCCTCGCTTCGCTTCGGAAACTGTAATTTATTATTGATTTCCTCACTATTTAAGGGATATTATTATACATATAAAACTTCCTCGTCAATCACTCGTATCTATTAAAAAAACCGCATCAAAATCCGTTGCGTAGTTTTAAAGGTTTAAGCATACATAGGGATATAGGGACAGATAAAGCGACTTTGTTTTATACTATGTAGTGATTTTGTCTGTTACAGGCGATGGAATCGAATGGGGCCAGCAAAGCACCGAGAGCTTACCAACGTTCTCAGTGTATTCGAGGAACGCTCAGTCGAGTATGCACGGTGCTAAGTCACTGGACAGTCTCGCGACGTCATCGAACGTGGGCACGTCCACTGGCCAGTGGGCGGAGGATCCCTTCGACGCGTCGTCCTGGCCCGCGGACACCGGCCCGAATGTACACTCGACAAGTTCCCTCAACACCGTCCCAATGCGCCCCAACCACGAACTAGAAGTAAATGAATCAAATTCGATGCGGTCACGACAGAACGAATCTCACGTATACTCGAATAACTACGTCACGACCCGCGACACGGACGCGTCCCGGCTCCACAACATCGCGACCACGTTTAAGAACTCGAATAGTTTAAATACGAATGCACTGATGCAAAATGCGTACAGTTCGTTGGCGGAGATGTCCCTCGACGATAGAATTTCCGAATCGTTGAATCTCAGGTCGAAAACGAATGAAGACAATCTGTACGCGAACAGTACGTACGGCGAGCGACCCGGCACGTCGACCGCGCCCGAGACCCGCTACAAAGACATTCCGATTTATAACAATTTCGATATTAACACCGCCCAACAGCAGTTCATAATCGAAACGAAAGATTACTACACGAAGTTATCGTCTCCGGCGAAAGCGAACACGAGCAACGACTACGAGAAGAACATTTACGTGCCGAAATACGAAGACGAGACGGAGAAACTGAGGAATTTTAGCGACAACGTCGAGAACTCGAAGAATTATTCCGCCTTCAAATATCAGAACGTCGATTACGGTAATTACTCGTACGATTACGGAGCGAATGTCGCTTCGACCTCTCGAGTGCAGTACGACGAGGTCAATGACACTGCCAGTAATTTTTACAGCGAAATAGGCGACGCGTCGAACTTGTACGCGAGCCCTCAGAGAATGTACACAAACGCGTGCTTATATGATGAAGTGTATGAAGAAGCTACGCCTCGTCCGCACCGACCAGCCCCGCCTTGTCCAAAGAAACAAAAATAATTGACCAGTGAATTTCATTGAACACGCCCAGTGTTGATGGTGGGGCGCATAGTTTGGTCTGTTGTCCTGCCAATTTTTGCCGCGAAGCAATCATGCCTTCTAATCGGAAAGGTAAGAGCAATGTTTTGAAGAAATTAGGGCTTCGACCTTATATTTCCGGCTGGGTGGCACCGTCCACTTTGTAAGGACTATGCAAATACTATGAGCTCAGCAGACGAGAGCACTCCCTACTACACTATGCCACTAAAAATAGTGCCACTGAACAAAACAGCCGAAAATGATGATTTACATGTCGTTTAATTATAAGTACCCCGTTTAAAATTAGTATATCAACATCACAAACATATTGGAAGGTAGACAGAAATGAAAACGTATGGAGAAACAAAATTCAACTAATTCGATTATTTTAGTAAAGACTGATGAGCTGTTAAGCCTTCCTAGTTTTGCTTTAAGCACTAACATGAGGTTACATAGCGTCTACATTGTTTAATTATTGTAAGAAATTAATGAATACATAGGACTAAAAAAAATCTCGATGTTATTTATATTCATGTCTTCGAGTAGCGTTCACTTTGCACTCGTGTAATTTTATAGTTACAAAAACTCAATAAAAATGAAAAAAAAATCAATCAATCCTATTATAATTTGTTGTTAAAGGACAATGCCCGTTTTCTTAGGGCGTTTGGGCCCCTAAAAAAAGTTGTCGGGTCATAATAGTTTTAACTTAATTTGATAGACAAAGAAATATCGTTTCATATTCAGAAAACGATTTTTATATTCTCACCCAGGTGAGAATATAAAAAGATTATAGATCTAGATATAAGATATTTCTCTTAAGAAATCTATTTTTTTCTGCAGCTAAAATTAAGTTGTTAATTTCTTTCTTCGAAATCAATAATCGCTCTCATCATTATTTACAGTATTAAATAAGTAAATTGTGGTTAATGTTGCTAGAAATAAGCCCTAACGTACATTTTATTATTATTATATCCTCATAATCAGTGCCAGATTAAGCAAGCGCGGGGCCCGTAGCAAATTATTTCAAAGAGCCCTTGAGCTAAACTTAAATCGAGCCATCTCAATTCTGCTACACATCCACACTGTGTCGGGTAAGAGTGCTTGCATACGTCAGACTTTTTATAGAGCTGATTATCAGGCTGATTGAAATTCTACACGTTTATACAAACAACTTGTCTTAATAAGTCACTCAAAAAATTAAGCTCGGGCAGAGATGAGTGGGTTTAAATATGCGGGGCCCCCGTTCGCGCGGGGCCCGTAGCAATTGCTACTCTTGCTATATGGTTAATCCGGCACTGCTCATAATAATAATAAAATGAAATGAAAATCCGGAAGACGGCAACGATATTGTTGTTGTTGTTTTTAAATTCGTCAATAAGCAGGCAAAGAGTGTAGCCTATACAGCCTAGTCTGTCGTACTTTTTTTTTTTTTTTTTTCAATAAAAATCTGGTGTGTCTCTTTTTATTGCTTTTTGGGAGTTTTGACGTCAACTCGATGAATAGCACATTGAGTGAGCGTGAATTTCCGCAGACCTTTTCTCTCGAAAAAAAAAAAAAAAAACAGTCACTGCTATGTTAGCCACAATTTCATTCCAATGCCTCAATAATCGTGAACAACGATTATTGACGTTTAATACACAAAACAACACCCAATTTATATATTATACATCACAATAAACTATTAAAAAAACATTAAAATAAAACTTCAAGTGAGGCTTCACTCGGATTGCTGCCAAAACTCTCTGATTATATATTATATAATAAGAATAGAGTAATGGTAGGCCATTGAGATTTTTACTAATGGAATAAATAATATCTAAAAATATTAAATAATTCATGGTTTTAAGTAATAATTATTATTACAATATATAAATATTGAATTGAACAAAAATAAACTAAAAAGTCTGTGAATTATAACCATTACCTTTTTTTTTGTTTGTTGTTCAAGTCACAGACATCTCTTTCGTTTGGCAGCTTAAAGGTTTACTATAAGGCTTTATAGGCTAAGTCCTTTGCCTATTGGTGAATTTAAAAACTATGGCTCTCAGTTTTGGCATGTTATCAAATAAGTAATTTATTTTTTTGTAAAACAATGTCAGTTTGTAAGAAATGTTGATACATAAACTAAACAACGTGAAAAATAAGGCATAGTTTTTCAAGTACAAATAGTTTTGACATAAAGTTGGCCCACTTTTAGGCATTGTCCTTTGATTTATAACAATTTTTGATGGCAGCGGAAAGATTGAACACATTAAAGTAAATCGATACTTTTGTACGATTTAATTGTGGAGTTTTGTAACTTAGACATTAAAAGTCTCGTTTGTTACTTTTTTTTCTTTTCAAATGCTATAGTATAAGGGGCATCTAAGTCATTGTTTAAAATAAAAAAACTTAACACTTAAAAAAATCCATTGTTCATCACAAAGCGGACATCCAATTCAATTGTGTGCAGTATATTACGGCTATGCTATGCTTAAAGCAGGAATGTCGCAGCGAATTAAAATAAAACGCGCTTTCTGAAGAGTATCATTGATTTTTTTTTAAATATTTAATATTTCTCAAAAGGTTTAGTTACCAAGTGCCGTAAATAAAAAGGAATCAACCCGCGATAACAATGTCATAATAATACGTTACGTATTTAAAAGCAAACGAAAAATAAATATTCATTCTGAAGCCAGTTCGAGTTTTGCGAACCCGCATTCTGAAGCGGGTCATCGACCGCGCGCGTCACCCGATTTTCAATTGGGCTACATTCATGGAAACATACATGAATATTCAAAACTACTGCCAACCTCCGTTTTAGACAAACGCCTTAAAAGATATGGGATCGGAAAATTCTTTATTTTTGAAATTTTGTTAATCTCGGATAAACACGGCCTCTTTGTGGACGACGTCATTAGAATTACAGAATATGCAAGTTTTAAACACATATGACGTCATCGACGATGTAAATAAATTTTATTTAGTGATTTATGAAAATGATTTGACAAAAATACAATTAATGCTTTCCGATTTCCCTATTGTATTCAATATAATAACAATAAATAAAAAAGTTTCCAGTACTAGAATATCGAATATACTCGTAAACATCATTAGGTGCCTCACCATTATGTACCTGTTAGAATAATACACAAAGCAAATTTTACTTTTAATACTCGACGAAAAGTTAATATCTCATAACTATATATAGAAGCGTTTTTTTGTTTGTTTTGTAATATCGTTAGATTAAGTTTTACTAAATTTAGTATTCGACTACAACTATTTTACCCTTAACTTTATGTAACCTATTAATTTGTAAACAATAAACCGTTTCAATAGTAATGTAACAAAGTGCCTTATTTAAGATCTGTATTATTTGCTATGCTATGAATTAATTAAAAATAATAATATCACGACATACTTTTTTAATGTGTATTCGTTAATATTCGTCCACGGCACGTCCCAAACATTATTTTCTAATCAAGATGACTAATAAACAAATAAAAATGTCTAATACGACAAGTGCTCTTTCAATTGCTCTTCTTTTGCCTTGATAATATCTTGAATTATGAATGTCTTTCAAAAGAACAGTTATTTTAATAATAGAAAATATCAAAGACCTAGATTCTTACGTATTTGCAACATATCTATTAACGTTCTCGCCTATACTTTACAGGGTTAGTAATTAAACATAATACGGTTATAAAATACTAATTTGATTTTACTCTTTTTACTAAATAAAGAGTAAAATTTTATTCTATTAAAATAGAACTTAAATATTGGCTACCCTACTGTATCATCTCAAGATTTTCGAAATTATGTCAAGATCTTTCGATATCTTTAACTTCTTTAAAACATATTAAATATAATTTCGTATTGTTTTCTTCTTTCTTTAACCACATTCCCATCTACCATTACTATTTTTATATATTTAAATTTAATGATATTATTATTGTAATAATAATTATAATACATTGTGTGTTTGTCTATGTTTTTAATCACATTTATAAAGTACTGAGTTTTAAATGAACCGATACGAATGTGAAGTAGGAATCGTAACTGTGTGAATAAAATTCGTTTGAAAAGTACTTGAAAGTCACAATAATTGTCGCAATAAACGAAATTTTAACATAATACGTTGTCATTTTAATAATCCCGCACACTTCACAATGATGGCCGATTTATGACTAAATGGTCGTAAAAGACGATGCTGGATTGAATATCTTCTATATGAAAATGTATAAATATTTATTTATTTATTTATTTATACTTTATGCACAAAACAAAACTTGTACACCGGCGGACTTAATGCCATGGGCATTCTCTTCCAGTCGACCATAGGGTGGTGCAGAGATAATGCATGGTAGGTGCATTGACAAAAGAATAACAAACGACAACAAAACAAAAAACTCCAAACAAAAATCTTCCTTAAAATAACATCTCAGTATTATAGAATACACATACTACAATTTACTAATTTACCATTAATTATCATCTAAGCAGATTTTATTTTATGAGTTCTACTGAGGTTTTTTGCGTTGTTCTTTATGGGCAGAAGAAGAGTTCATTACTAGTGGTAGGAAGTCTTATAAGACCACGCGGGTAGGTTGGCCTTTCTGGCTATTTCTGCCGTGAAGCAGTCATACGTTTCGATTATACGGTGGGGCAGCCATTGTATCCATATTGATTTAGAATTCATGTCTTAACATGGGTCGTCGCATTTACGTTGTTGTCTATGTGAATCCGCCCTGTTATCTAAGCAATAAAAACATGACATTAGGTACCAGATAGGTGAATGCAGTCTGTTACCTTCGACATAATCGTAAGTAACATCAACGCGAATTACCAATAAAAAGGTGGGTACTTTTGTGACGAGACATGTGATCTATAGAAGTTTTTCCTCACTTCTGTTTCACACACACTAATTTATGTGTATTATCTATGTCACACACAGCGGAGTAAACAACATGTATTCGTTTCGTTTTGATCGTAAAAACTAAAGAGCAAGGGGACTTGAGGGCTCAATTCCGCTTAAGAATGGCCATTGAGTTTCGAACGAACATGTCAAAGTACATCATTCATCTAGAGTATTCTAGAGATATTCAAATGCGTCCATAATCGATAAGTACTCTCAAGTGGCGAGAGAAAGAGAGAGAGAGAGTATACTTTAACCTAAAGGCAGTCTGAAGATTTACGTTAAGAAAAAAAAGTAATGATAAGTAAAGTAGTAATAAACACATTATTAAAGGATGTCCATAAATGTAATCAAGAAAGTACTTATTGGTTTTAGTTATACTTAAGTGGTTTATAAAAAATATAGATTTTGGTATGCATCTGCAATTGTGCTGTGCATTTTTAGCGTAAGCAAAAGGACTTCCAAGCCGCAACGGTATCCAAAATTTAGCAGCCCGTGAATCTCTTGAATAAATATTACACAGAACTTTTTTTTTTTTTATTGCCCTTGTAGGCAGACGAGCATACGGCCCACCTGATGGTGAGTGGTTACCGCCGCCCATGGACTTCAGCAATGCCAGGGGCAGAGCCAAGCCGCTGCCTACCGCTTAATACTCTCCACAAGCCTCGTTTGAAGAAGGACATGTCATAGCGGTCGGGAAACACCGTGGAGGGGAGCTCATTCCATAGCCGGATGGTACGTGGCAAAAAAGACCTCTGGAAACGCACTGTGGATGACCGTAGTGGCTCCAGGTAGTATGGTATAGTACTTCAAAAACGTCAAAACCTTATTCAGTCATCTTACGCAAATGACAGCTAGAGAACACGACCCCGAACTCGCAGGAGGCCGGTGACCCCAAGTGACCGCTGTTTTTGAATAATTTACATTACGTCTTGTTTAAAAATAACGTTAAAACATTTTCTCTGTTACTAAAATACTTTGTCTTTTGTTTTATTTAACTGTTTTAGTTTGAAAAATCAATAAGCTAACATATATTCGATTCCAGGGGCAGTTCTCTGACATCCATCCAGCTTACTAAATTATCTAAGCCTTATTTCGAACACGCACGACCTCAGTATGCTTAATTGTTTTTCTTTGTCTAGACTGCACATATATTGTAATGTGGTGTTGAATGCAATTTTAGTAAAACTTTATAATAATAAACAAGCTATAGATTGTAATTTCTCTATTATTATTGATCATCATCGTGCGTTAATTTTCATTACAGCAATGGCTTTAACCATTAAACTTGCTAAATTAACTTATTAACATTCAGTAAATTATATGAAATGAACTAAATATATGTTAATAATAATATACATTGTAAACTATTCCTGAAATTTTGTTGTGTTTGCAGCATCGAGTGACATGTTGAAAATTCATGAATGGAATAAATTTCCCCTTATTAAACAGTTTGCCTAATTCTTTCTCACCTAATGGAACCTAATCGATATATATGAAACCAAACAAACGATTATTTCACTATAGAAAATGAAAATTATCGTTTGACTGTCGTTGACCGTGAAAGTAAGTAATTACTGTGCTTGTAGCCGTAAAAACAACACAGGCCTCGTTCCATTCCCATCGTTATCGTGACAACTTCATTTATATACATACAGGGACGCAAGCGATAACTCAGAGCGTAGGCAGACTGCCGTCAGAACTAACCGATATTGTATACACGTACATCAATAGGTACATATCAAAAACATATACATATACGGAACAACATCGAACTATATAAACGTTAACTATTGATTGTCTTAATCCTGACCGACATACAGTGCTTGTGAAAGTATAGGTGATTATCGTAACGTGTGTTGTCGAAGCCGAGTGCTGTAAGTGTAAAAGCTTCACGGTTACTCCCAATAACACTTTATCTTATGATGATCGGGGTATAATTCAGAATATCTGCGTCGTTATGTAGGCGGTTGAGTGGCAGCGCGTGAATGGAGGGACGCAGGATCGATAGAGCGGACTGCGCAGGCTCGTCGACGGCCCACAGCTGGCAGCTTCGCATCCCACATCAAAACGCTTCAACCCGCGCCAGTGTCTACTGTAAAGAACTATAGTGCTTCCAAACGATACACGGATATGTTCCGGCCCCTTCGACGGCTCTAAACGGTTCGTAATAATGTTATCTAAATTCAGGAACAGTCAATTGTTCGCGGACTCGTACTTTTTCAGTAGTCGCCATAATCGAAATGCGACGTGATACACGTTATTCGATAAACCTCATAAAATTTTATAAGTGTTGTGGAATTTTGTTTATCAAACGCAGCAGATGATTGAGAGAGGGCAGGCGAAGCCTAATAAACTATCAAGTAGTTAGTTAATATATGGTATTATTGTAAATCATTCAGAGGCAATTGGTGAATTAATTTGTATAGGCCTTGAAGTAGATTACGATTAATATTATAGCTTCGAGTACCTCGTGTCTATTTATAGAGGCAAATGTCCCTCGACGCTTTCATTTGTGAGGGTGGCACTCTTATTGCGTGGGTCGCAACTCTAGTACTGCCACCCACTCATTAGATTCATGGACCTTTAAACGTGATAGTTTCCAGTTCGTTCGAAATAAAATATTCGTCTTTAATCCAATTATATTATTAAGATACAATGCCTTTTCACTAATCCACAAAAATCACGCTTGTTCTAAATATTGCAGCCTCTCCCGGCTAAGTATTTACTCGCCAACCTGTCCTGGCGAAACTGGAAAGGCCTCGGAGCCACCAGTAATACTTCCTTCATAATAAAAATAATATGATTGCAGCATGAAAAACATTTTCACGAAAAGTAATAATAGTAAGGTATTACGTTTTCCGAAGACATCGTTATTGATTTTTGCAATACATTCGTAGCTAGATGGATAGCTTTATTTTTCTGCAGAGCTATTTCATGTTATCTCCGGACTTTGAGCTCTCAACCAGCCTAGCTGCCCACGCTCGACCTTTATCCTTATTTACATCTGAAACGTATATATACTTCGATACATTTCATTCCGAATGTTAGCTTTGTATATTTAACCCCTCGATGAAAGCGTGAACCAAAATAAAAATAGAAATATGTTTTCCATTTTTAATGTCTTATTATAGCATGAGGAAAACAAAAGGGCTTAAATCGGCCTTTAACCAGAATCGTACAGGAATTTACGTATTAAGAGTTGTGTGTTTGTGTTTTATGCTCTAATTATGTATATTAAACATTTCTGTTAGAAAACATTAGGGTAAGCCACACAAAAATGACTATAGGGTTTCAGGTCGCACAAACATGCGATAATCATGTAGTAAAATTCTTCAAAAACAGACAACGAATCCAGATGTTGTTAAGGTTCTTTAATAGTGTCGTACTACTTACTACCAGATATACTTAAAATAATATTGTAAATAACGATCGGAAACGATGGAAACATCTCTCAATCGAGAGGGCTATTTTTAAGAATAAACACTGTATCTGTATTGTGATTTTACAGTACGGGTATGTTGTATTCGTTACCGACCTACTTATTTCTGCATGTGAAACAGTCATATGTTCCGATTTGAAAGGAATTCTTTCCTTGTTATTGTTTGCTATTGAGAATTCGATCTCTTTTCCTTCCTCATTCGTCAACTGTCATTTTTCTTCATCATTGATTCCTTTGCGATTTTTTTTCTCATTCAAGCGATTAAATTTGGAATAGGTTTCCTTATACAAGTATAATTAGAAAAGCCGCTAGTTGTCATTTTCAAAAATATATTTTTATGCAAATATATTGATTCCTGTGAAACAAGATTTAGAGTAATTATATTATAGAAGGTACTTTTTAAATTTATGAGTTATTTTTTTTTGTCTTATGTATTGTGTTATGTTCAATTTGATGGTTATCTTATCTTTTTTTAAATCAAGTAGTACATAGATATTAGGTATTCTCTTTAATTAATCGATAGACGATGCCGACTTGAAGTATAGGGTGTGGGGGAATGTAGCAAACAGGACGTGTTGCAATGCTGAGTAGAATATCAATAGATTTTTTCTTTCGTCTGAATATTACTCTAGAATTTCTATTTTTTAGGCTATTTGCGTAGGTCGATAGATTGTAATGAGGACGCCGTCACTACCACCCACTTTGCGATATTAGGTCGAATTGAAACTATTAAAAGTGCTTGTCGAAATTTTAATTACATTGGAATGATGGGTGGGCGGATCATACAAGACAGTTTCAGAAAATGTAATTAGCATTCTGTTTTATTGACATGAAATATTTTATCCCTAACTAAAAGCAAAAATATTAGTTATCAAAACCATTAAAAAATTCTTCTTCTTAATCGTTCCTTCATTACTGAGAATTGCGACCACATGTACGTAAGTCTTTCCATGAAGACCGGTCCGCTGCGAGGTGGACCGCTTCTTGGATGCTGCTTAAAATATTGAGTGCATTATCTATGACTAAGTAATTTCACTTAAAACAAACTTTCCAAAAGGTTTGCAGGTGCTTTTGCATTTCAATCAATTTGTGACAGTAAAAAATCCATCCTAGGGGGACTTTCGTCGGTTGATTTATTGACTTTGCTAATGGAATGAGTAACCGTTTGTTTCGTTTACATGGTTGAATTATATTTATAAAATAGAAAAATACAAAACCATGTGTTGAAAAGGACAAACTTCACATACGCCTAAGAATAATAATGTTTCTATCTCTCTCGTGTTCTTTATAAGGCGTAGAGACGTGAACTATTGAGAAAGCAGACTATATAGGATGCTATTGACGGCTTCGAGACGGGATGCTGAAGAAAAATGTTTGTCACATTGCTTGAAACACCTATTAGGTCATATCAGAATTCTTGTCTTGACTCTACTTATCGTGGGCTGAGTTTTCAGACGAAATTTGACAATACTCTACACTGTAGAGTATAGTCTAGTAGAGTCTACAGGGTGTACTCGAGTAGTCATATTGCTAGAAATAATAACGACAACTCGAGAAGCTCGTAGTCAGAGAAAACTCTTCGGAAGATCGGGAAAAGAAACGAATTGAACTGACCAAATATGCACCACAATCGGGCGGCCATAGCATACTATGCAGGAAGATATTCCGATAGCGCAACCATTGCCTACAAGATACCGTTACAAACAGAAACCACAACCCTAAGCTGTAAGGAATACAGCACAACGTATAAATAAAGTATGCATAAATGAAATGTCTTAAATAAACCAGCATTCAATTTCACTATACAAACAAAACCGAGTCGTCTGTTTGATTAGTTTGGTTGCTTAGCCGCCAAGCAAATAGAATCGACCGACGGCTACCCTCTTTACGTTCTAGAGCTATATACATACTTTACACACAAGCAATAAGCCTGACTAGCCCACTGATGCTACGCGTCGCAGTGTACACCGGAAATAGTGATATTGGAAGTATGTAACTCAGGAGAATACTTATTTCAACAAAGGTGTAGCGCTGAAATGTATTTCATACTGTGCATACGTAGAATTGAACGATTTCTGCGTCTGAATTACTTAGTCTTGTCCGTTGATATTTAATTGTTTTTGATTATTTCACGTGCTAGCTATATGTTTCTGTTAGGAAATATACATACTTCTAAAACTGCCAATGCTCGAATGTAATATAATGTAATGTAATGTATGTTTGTTTTTATATCATTGTTTTAATAAAATTTATCACAAAGCACATTCAATATTTTTATTACTTCCGAAAAAAGGAATACTCTTTTTTGCCGGTTACTAGCAAATCCAATTTTGTTATTATTAATACAAGTTAATTATTACGGCAATCTAAACCAGTTGAAAACATTTAATAACGTAAAAAAAAAAAAAAATTACTTGTTATGGTTAAAATAGTTCAACGTCCACAAATCACTTACATATTATCTATTAATAAAGTAAAGTGTTTACTTAGTCTAATTAGGTTTAATCTAGCTTTAATAGTTTTTTTTGTATTTCTATTAATAACAGGCGCCCGGGGGTCGTTGTTAATTCCAAAGTTTCCTAACAAGTAACGGGATTATCTACCCACACAATTTACGAAGTCTTGTCATCAATTGTTTAGTAAAATGCGGGCTGTTCGGGTCTTGCATTTTGAATGAGCTACGTATATTAATTTTGTTCCTTGGCATAATAATTCATTTCATAAATTTCTTGTAAGCTCTTGTATTTATTGATATTAATTTGTATGCTCGATTTAATCTAGTTTATTTTGTGTTGACAGATGTAATGTACGGCCTGTCTTTGCGGCAGGCTCTGTGGGCGCTGGCGTTGATAAACGCGCTGGCGCCCTCGCACGCCGATGGTAACATAGGTAATAAAACAAATGTATAGGTAAAAACAAAAAGAATTTATTTTCGAGTTCACAACGAGCGTTAACGTATGAATAGTTGTTTAAAATTTCTCGATTCCGTTAATTTCCTATAGCATTTTTATAATGAGCATGCACTTGTAGACCTTTTTTTTTCTATGGTAATTGTAAATTTTTTAACACTTCGTTATGCTACATCTTCGTACGTGGAATTATTGTGTGACGTCTGTGCTTTCACTTTAATGAAATCTGAGGGCGTGCCAAGAGCTATACGATAGTAATTGTAATGCGATCGGTTAGGTTAGATGATATTTTGATATCGGAGACTACGACCTAAGGATTAAAAACCGGATCGGACTATAAATAAAAAACGGAATTCTTCACTAGTATACGTTAATTACGAAGCCACAAAGTTCCGAAAATAAATTTTGCTGTGAAATAATAATTAGTCATAATTATTAATGTCTTCAGTAATTCAATTTCAAATACAATTTAACGGCCGTCTGGTGTAGTGGTAAGTGACATGGTCACTACACAAAGGGGTCGCGGGTTCGAATCCCGCCAAGGGAAGATATTTGTATAATAAATGTCTTTTCCAGGGTTATGGATGTTTATTAAATATATGTATGTGTATAATAAAAATCTTACATTTATTTCCGTTATCTGGTACCTGTAATACAAGTTATTTACGAACTTAGTACGGGACCAGTTAATGTGACGTGATTTTTAGTAAAAAAAAAAAAAATCATATGTCAACTATACTGATGTATAACCTTTTCATTTCAGGTTGCTTGTTCAGCGCACCACTGTGTGTAGAGGGCGTAGAGTGGTGCTACGATGGTACGCTATTGTTTATATAAACGTAGCAGATTATAAGATAACGCATGGAGAAAAATTCATATCTATTTTAAGGGAACCGAATTAAAAAACAAACGTTCACATTAACTTGATGATTACTATCACGATAATTTTAAATAACGCGATCAAATAATAAAACTCCTTGATAACGCAACACGTAATGTATTACAAAATTCCGCAGCCTTCGCTTTCGGGTTCACGAAATCCGAAGGAGAAGGCACGTTCGTCGTACCGTATATATATTGAATTTCAAAACTATTTGACATGTTACAACATTATTATTTTCTGGCAGTGGTCCCTTTTTGTAAATTATGTTAACATGGTCACCGTTAACCCTTGACCGCGGGAACCCCCTTACTCTGCCCGGGTTTTGACCCCGGACGGAGATCGGACGTCAGGTGTAAGAGTGCAGGGGAGTCGCTTAGTGGGTAGGGCCCTAAAATTCCTCGAGCCCCGCAGAATGCTCCCAACACCTTGCAGATCGTCAAGTCCCACATACCCCGCGCGCCCCCTAAGCGCGGAGACCTCGTAGGAGGTTCGGCCCCCAATTCAAAAAAAAAAGTCCAGCCGCCGCGCTTTCAATTCATTTGAAAGTCTCATTTAGTTGTGCTCAGGAAATGTTATAAATAGAGTTAATTCCAGTGCCTGATGTTACGTAGCATAGACGCATAGTAAACGCAGAGGTTCGAGGTGACAGGAATGAACTCTACTTTATTGGTTTGTGGTGCAATAGTCAAATGAAATATGGATGACGGTTTGAGCTCAAAGACCTCAAAGCACTCACAACGTCATTGTATTGTCTATGGTTATGTATTTTAATTGTGTTTTATTTATTTTCGACTAGATTTCGCCTTTGGGAAATGCATTCCGGTTTACGAGGAAGAGTCAGAAGAAGGCGCGCTCTACCGGTAATTGACTTAGCTTGTAACTCAGAAACATCATCATTTCTTTATTCGTAGTAAAAATGTAATTTGTTATATTTTTTATTTTAATATGCTTCGCTAATCTACTCCGCAATGGACGGACCGATTACTGACAAATAGCTTGTTGTGGGTACAGTTTCCTTTTGACAATTGAGGCACAAGACTTAACTGTACTTATCTTGTTTATAACTTTCACCCTCTAAATATATATGGGCCATTTGCGGCATTAAGATGATGATGATAACTTGAAATATCACCGCTTAGTATTTTCTTTGGTTTTAGCAAGTCGCAGATACAATTAAAACTACTTGTATAGTTTAAGACAGTACGTAATTATTAAAACTGTAAAAGTATTCGTAACGGCGAAAATAATGTAGCAAAAATTAATAAACCTAAGATTAAATCGTGGTTTAAAATACGATAAATACGATTAAACAGTATTTTTAATATTAAATCAGCGGTTATTTATCATAATTGTGATTTAGTTACGACATGGGTCCGGAGCAACTGCAATGGTTCGAAGGAGAGTTGCAACGTCTTGCAGCACGCGGCTACCGCTGGGAGCACGCCTACACCCAGTGCGTTCTGCAAGCCATGCTCCTCACACTACAACAGAACATGTTAGTACGCTGACTGAGATTTATTTTCGCTTAAAATTTATAATCGAATTTATCTCTATTTGAATCAATAGAAGTACTATTAAAAGGTAAAGACGCGCCCTAATTGAATTTAGAAATTCGAAATAAAATTAGAAAATCGAATTAGCGACAACTTATGTTTTTAAACATATAAACTATTAATTAACTCAATCAAGTTAGTTCCCAATTAACTAAGTTCAACTCAACTCAACAACCCAATTAGCTCAGTTAAGTTAATTTGGTAGAAATTCTATTTTGCAATAGTCCTACTAATAGATGCTAAATATCAAGAATTGTAATAATTTAATGCAAAATGATTTTTTCACAGAGATCTGAGCAACGTAAACACGAAGATATGTGAACATTTCGCTGATCCAACATTGACTTCTGACACTTCTGAAAGTGAAATTGTTAATCCAGAAGTAGGTATTTTTAACCGCGTTCGTTTTAAATAGTGTAATGGCTGCTAACTATTAGCTCTCGCAACCTTCAGACCGGAACGCATCTTTTTTCGCGGCTGATATCTGTACCTACCTAAAAATGGCATATTGACTCTTCATTATTAAACTGGTATGTATACCAATTTGTCAAAGACATGCCTTTCACATCTTCATTGAAATTTTTAATGCAAATGCATTACTTTAGATCCTTCCATTCGCAATAATCAATGGTCATTTTAGATGGAACCAGAAGAGACAGCCTTTATTCGTTATACACCAAACGCTGCCGTCGGGGTTGACTCTGACTTTGCTAATGAAATTTACAACCCACCGATCGTGCCAGAAGATAACCCCAACATAGGTGATATCGAAACGGAAACTCCCAGTGATAAGCTACGAGACTTGATGCTAATGACGGACAATGAAGAGTCTCCTGTTATTTTACCATTTAACGGCTTCAGAGAACGCCTTCAAGCTGAAGGAAAGGGTCGAACCAAAACAAACGTACATCTAAACTTAATCGACAAAGAAAAGAAATCTGTGAATGAAATGATGGCTCAAAACGATCCTAATATCGGATACACAGACGAGGAGCGTTTAGGTGCGCATTTCCGTAAGTTTAAAATGCCACCTAAGGCACTAGAATATTTCACTAAGGACGGCTTATCAGCTCTCGACGAAGAAGTGCGTTCAAACGCATACAAGAATTACATACAAAGTTTTGAATCGAAAAATTTTCCATTTCAATATGAAGATCCGTCCGATATTCCGGAATCTCGGATTTATGACGAAGATTTAGACGAATTGCCTATTGATCCAGACAGCGGGGAGCTAGATGCCTACCGTGCTAAAGGTACGCAAGATTATTTCATGAATAGCAATAATTTTTATCATTTTTAGGTGAATTAAAAAGCATTCCATTGTTGGTTTCCTAGGTAAGCCTCCAGGGTTTGAAGGGAAGCATGGCAAAAATATGGATCGTAACATAGTGAATTATATGCGAGATATGATAAAATCTAAACCAAAACAAGATGCCATCTACGCAGAAGGTGGCCCTTTGAATCCTGAAGAATTACAAGGTGGGCTTAATGCGGGAATCGTAAATTAAGTGTTTTTGTCCATTCTCATAAAGTTCATTTAAAGACAGCAAATTGTGTTGCTTTATCATATAATTTGCATACGTTAGGTACTCTGGTAAGATACCCTACTGTTATTAGACCCAAACTTAAAGGCCATGTTCTAGTTTCCCTTGGATTTTTTGGTTAAAGATGTTCTCAATTTTATTTGGCTGTTTTATTTTCACATATAGGCCCTTTAAATTCAAGGATAACGAGCCAGAAACATTACTTACACCGGAAAGATGGTGTTACAGATACGGACGATTTTTCAGGTGAAAATTACAAATTTTATTCCGACGACTTGCAAGATTTGCTTAATAACGAATGGGGCTTTAAGCGTAGGGAAAGAGATGATGTTAAAAAGCCCGGGCCGCGCTTGAATGCGAAAGCGTTAAAGATTTTATACCACAATAATTCGGTGGCAGGTTAGTGTCGCGGCGGCCTGAGATAGCTGTTTTTAGATTGTCGATGTCCCCTCAATTATGAAAGGCTCAGTGTTTTATATCGAGGTTTTTAAAACACTTCTTATTGGAGGTCTAACGCACTTCTAATTCACCGCACCAAATGTTTCCCTTACTCCGCACATTCTGTTTTGTGTTACACAATTCGCATGAGGTTATCACCGGTCCTCTTTAATATATTTTGCCTAAGTTTGGTTATGTCAATATTTTTTTGTGATATAATTTTTTCATATGCATATATCACCAGTGTCTACATCTTAATTATTTTTATTTTTATCAGGATTATATCTTCTTCAATTACTCTCTATATTTAATAATAACCATATTTTGAATTCATTAACAACACACAACATTTTAAACTGCTTGATCAGCACATCCAATGGTTTCAAAACGTGTTTCGATCTATCAAAATAATTAAAAGGTTAATTTTGCATGCTACGTATCGTCTTGGTGTTGTGGCATTGACTTATAATAGCATATCAATATCACCACATTATATATCAATTTCATTTTACAGCTGAAGATCCAGCTCATACATTAAAAAACAGCAAACATACCGAACATAACCATAATGATTTTGATTATGATCCGGCGTACGCCTACGTTTTACTTAAAAATGGGTAAGAAATAACGTTACTACTTTGTTTTTTCATTATTTGACTAAAACAATGGTACATGAGCTTATTTTTAAACAGATTACTCACCAATTGGGCTAAAGGAATTTCATTTATATCGAAGATTGAGGAAATGTTGGGTCTGGATAAAAACTCATTCTCGAACCCGCGGTAAAATTATTATTGCACCTATATATAGTTCGTGATTACAATTTATGTCACTAACTTCAAGTACATTTCCAGAGTTGACCTACGGGAAGTGACATTCAAAGTGGAAAAAAATAATAAAGGCTACGATGCTGTTGACGTTGCAAGGCGAGTTGGTAAGGATCTGGAAGGGCCTGAGGAAACAAAATCAAACCAAAAAAAAAATTATACAGCTTTACATTTCTAAATATTTTTCAGATGACATCAAAGATGATCTATTAAGAGAAACTGGAGCCCAGATAATTTCTACTGGAGTTGGTGACAGAGTAAATATTTTATGATCGATAATATCATCCAATAATATTAGCATAATTCTTTTATTAATTAATAATCAAATTATGTTCCAGAGCAAGCGTCCTATAATGCGTCATGTAGCTTCTCCGGATACTTTAATTTTCGGCTTAGAGCTACCCGTTTTCCTGGCGTTAGTTGGAAGCTTTTCTGTTTTGGTCGTAGGCGCAATTATTTTCGCTATTCTGTTGAAAAAAGACATGTCCGGAAAGAAAAAATCACAAGGCCTTTCATCTGCAGCGGAAATTGATGCAGAGGCCACAAGAGATTACCAGGTTGGTTATTTTGTAATAATAATAATATTGCGATGCCTACCGTAATCTAATGATGATAATTGATTAATGATAATTTTATTTTATTAGGAGCTATGTAGAGCACGTATGTCTGGGAAGTGGTCTGGCCAACAGACAGCAGCTAATGCGTCATCTAACCCCGCGGAGCCTGCCCAACGCATCACGTCTTTGTCACGAGAACCCGATGGAAACTCGCCTTCTACACGATCCAGCACCTCTTCATGGTAGGCCTTTTCAATAATTTCACCAAACTTTAATCCGACAGCTTTTTAATTATTTATGATCATTTCTCAAATATGATATTTAGATAACTTTAGCTCTACCGGATTAACACATTGCGATCATTTCGTGCTCCTTTTCAGGAGCGAAGAACCAGCTCTAACCAATATGGACATTTCAACTGGTCACATGGTCTTGGTAAGTTAAACCTCAAGCTATTTGCTGAAGCAATGTTTCTAGAATGTGTTGAAATTGAAAATGGGGTTTTCAGGCATATATGGAAGATCACCTTCGCAACAAGGATCGCTTGGAGCAGGAGTGGCGTGCTCTGTGCGCATACGAGGCCGAACCCTGTGCTACAACTTCAGCTCTTAAGCCGGAGAATAGTGCGAAAAACAGATATGCTGATGTGCTTCCTTACGACCATTCCAGGGTTATTCTGAACACCTTATCCAACCATGTCGGATCGGATTACATCAATGCTTCGACAATTGTGAGTTCATCGACAATGCTTGATTTTATTTCAGTTATTATTCGATAAAGCTGACCTTTACCATAGATAACCGAATATCGTAAATGACAGCAAAATATTTTGTGCCTTCATATTGCTAATAAGATCCGGAACTCATTATAACAATACATTTAGACTGACCACGACCCACGCAATCCTGCATACATCGCATCAGCTGGACCACTCCCCCACACGGCACCTGATTTCTGGCAGATGGTCTGGGAGCAAGGCTCAGTTGTCATGGTGATGTTGACTCGACTTACGGAAAACGGACAACAACTGTGCCACCGCTATTGGCCTGAGGAAGGATCTGAACTTTACCACATTTATGAGGTCAGATATTTTTATCATCATCAGCTTAAGCCTTACAACCCAGGATGGGCCTTAGCCTTGCTCAGCATATCTCTCCAGGCTCCTCTATTCATGGCATTCTCCCTCCAGTTTTTGACACAAATTCCTTTGAGGTCTTGCCCTACGCCGTCTAACCATCTGAATTTAGACCTGCAGATATATTTATAGCATACTAAATACATATACATATATAGTAGTAATTAGTATATTCCTCGGTTTCCGTCGTAAACGTAATTAAAGCTAAGCTTACGCTGTAATCACGTGTGTTATTATTTCTGACGTCTCTAGTACGTTACAATTTTCGTGGTCACTGACGACTCGGGTGTTAGTCGTCGACATTTGAATATTATACAATCTACCATCTAGTTTAGTAAAAAAATATATTTAGACTTTTACCTTTTATTTCATACAGAACAAACTAACAGTATTAACTTGAGCTCGGGCAGTTTGCTTGACTTGGATTTTCATCTTCACGATAAAAGAAACAGGTCTTAGATAAGCGCCAACAAACTTCACAGTCAGGATGTTTAATTTTTTCAATGGCTTCACGCACCGTACTTGGCATTAATTTATATTTTTTAACGAATTTTCATTTTGTTTATATTTATAGTTTCTTATGCTTATTCGTGTATTAAGATAAACCAACAAATTTTTAGATGCCTGTAAAAACGAGCTGGGTGATCTATGAGCCCTTGGATCGGAAATAATTACGTCCGCCGAAGAATGTCATTGCCCTTGCGTGATTTGTAATATAAAGTCGAATTCTCAATATCTTTGGAACGTAGGATATTTTACCCTTCAAACCGTAACGCATGAGAGATACAGAATGCGGCTTCACACGTCTCGACGCAGTTCTTACTTTGGATGAAATAAATTCATCTGCGCTTTTTTTTTGTATTAGGTACACCTTGTCAGCGAGCATATTTGGTGTGATGACTACCTGGTTCGAAGCTTCTACCTGAAGAACCAACGTACCGGCGAGACCCGCACCGTCACCCAGTTCCATTTCCTCTCGTGGCCTGAGAACGGAGTACCAGCGTCGACCAAAGCTCTGTTGGAATTCAGGAGGTAATCAACCCAGAGGAAAAATATAATTTCTTTATTTTCCTTTCTCTCCACATTTGATTCCCTTCTATGTTTTTGTGCGCCGAAAATTATTTACTTATTTAAATAAAGGTATATTAGCTTTAATAAATCAAATGGTCCAAAATGAATGTTCTTACTGAAAGCATTAACGAATCCGCATGTTTTATTTTAATTTTAATGAGTTAATTATAAATTAATGATTAATGTTCATAATTAATCATACGTTCTTTGCAGAAAGGTGAATAAGTCTTACAGAGGAAGATCTTGTCCAATCGTAGTGCACTGCAGGTTGGTACTATCTATTTCCTTAAAAGTATCTTGCAGGATTAATTCTTTCTGATAAAGACGTTTGTATATTTTGAATCATTCCAACTGATTAGATTGTACAAGATATGTTAAATATTTGTCGTCTGAAGATAAATTTTCCTAACTTTATCTCTGTTGATGGTCTATATTGATAGTTTTTTTGTAGTTCCGGCTAACCTCGGTCACGTACGTATGTATATATGTAAAATCCCTTATCATGCAGATATATTATTATGGTAATCAAATTAGCTAGTTGTGATGTATAATACACTTTAATGTTTGTTAATTATTTTCCGTCATGTTCTGTCTTTGACTCTGTTTGTGTGAATGTCTGACTCGGCATGTTTTCATATCGTGTAGATGCGATAGAAATGGATAGTAAAACAATGGTATGGATTCGGATTTATTAATATTAGTGAATAATTGATAGGCCGAAGACATAAATGATACAGGAAAAGAAGATAACTGGTGGTAGCACCTCTTAGGAGTCCGCACGGGTAGGTACCACCACCTATTTCTGCCGTGAAGCAGTAATGCGTTTCGGTTTGAAAGGTGGGGCAACCGTTGTAGCTATAGTTGAGACCTTAGAACTTATATCTCAAGGTGGGTAGCGCATTTACGTTGTAGATGTCTATGGGCTCCAGTAACTACTTAACACCAGGTGGGCTGTGAGCTCCTCTACCCATCTAAGCAATAAAAAAAAGATAAATACCAATGAGTTAAACCATTGTTTTTACAGCTAACGGTAATTGTAAAACGGAATGAAGCCGAAAATACTAATAAGTGCAGAATTTTCTGGTCAAAGATCTGCTTCTGATATATTATATAGATGGAATCGCTGCCAACGTTAACGATGTTCTATCCACACGTTCTAGTTACTTCGTAATGAGCTGTGATCTCGTCCGTATTTTCAATAAATAACCTTAATTGTAACAGCGATGGCGCCGGCCGCTCTGGAACGTACTGTCTGATAGACATGGTATTGAACCGGATGGCTAAAGGCGCTAAGGAGATCGACATCGCAGCCACTCTCGAGCATATCCGAGACCAGCGCACCCGCACTGTCGCTACTAAGCAGCAATTTGAGTTTGTGCTGATGGCGGTCGCTGAAGAGGTGAGTCATTATCCAAACTTTAAATTACCTCAAATTGTCGATGATATATATCGTCTTCTCGCATTAAAACTGTATAATTCCAAAACTTACTAATTTTACATGGGAGAGTGTTTTTAAAGGTTTAACATGTGATATTTTTATTATTAATCATCTTTGCGACGTTTATTTTTTACCAGTTACATTATCTGTCTTTTAAAGTAAGGTAAAAGTATGTATTAATTTTGTTAATAGTAGTCAAAACATAGATAAATAAAAAAATAAAAACTAAAACTAAACTACGCTCTTTTGCCAGTATTTATGAGAAAAATACTGGCGATACCAAATGATTCCGGATTTAACTCAATTTCGAATATTTTTGGAAATTGTACACTTTTAATGCGAAAAGACAATATATATCGACGAATAAAGCTGGTGTCGGTATATCATTTCCAAAAGGCCGTAAGCCACTTAGTCAGTATTGATGGAAACTTCAGTATTAGTTGTACCTACAGAAAATTTGTTAACTAGGATAGACTACTGGGCTTACTAGATAAAAGAAAATACTAATAATTTGATAGACAATAATGAAATAATCTAAACGTTAATCGGGTCTTCGTATTTTGTGAAACCGTAATTTTTTTTTTTTTTTTTTTGTGATTGAAGGATTACTGGTGGCCCGGAGGCCTTTCCAGTTTCACCAGGACAGGTGGGCGAGCAAAGGCTCAGCCAGGAGGGGTGGGATTTGCTAACAGCTGCCCGAGCGCCTCCGAAGGAGACCTAACAACTCAAGAGTAGCTGCTTCGCGAATGAATCTACTACCGGATCGGAATCGCGACCCGCTGAGAAGATCCGGCGAGAAACTCAGCGAGCTGATTCATGGGTTAGGTTGCACGGCGAACTCTTTGTCGAGTTCGACGAGTACGGTTACCGAGGTCCCTAAGCCTGCTCCTAGAGCTGAAGGCGTCTAGTGCACAGGTTATTGGATCTGATGGATCCGTAAGGACGTGTCTAGGGCGTCGACGGTGACTGGCTCCTGCATGATCAGGATTCGGGGAGTAGTCAGCGGCGGCTACGATAAGGCGATTATCATGACGCATAGCCTTATCGAAGTACCGTTCCGACGCTGACTTCATGTATTTCTGGATAGATTCGAGGCCCAGGTCGTCGTGTAGGTCAACGTTCCTCACGAACCACGGAGCTCCGACGGCTAACCTGCAAAAGCGGGATTGTAGAGATTGAAGGGTGTCTATGTGTGTGCGGGCCGCGTGAGCGAACACCACACTCGCGTAAGTCATGACGGGCCTTATGCAAGTTTTGTAAAGTGTCACCTTGTTCCGAAGGGACATTTTACTCCGCTTACAGATCATGGGGTAGAGTCTACCGAGAATAAACGCGGCACGGTCACGGACTGATTTTATATGCGGGCGGAATGTCATCGATGCATCCAGGGTAACGCCCAGGTACTTGACCTTCCTGGCCCAGGGTATGGATTGACTAAAGAGAGTAATCGGGGGTGTGAGATTCCTCCTCCTAATACGGGAGGAAATCCGTGTGGAGCTTCCCCTCTGAAATAGCACCGCAGTACTTTTCGCTGGGTTGATGTCTATGCGCCATTTTCGGAACCACTGTCCTAGGACTAGGGCTGCGCTCTGAAGCTTCTTCGCGATTAGGGACTTGTTTCTACTGGAATAGTAAACAGTCGTGTCGTCGGCGAATAAAGCTAAATGGGTCGGCGGCGACCGGGGAATATCGTTAACGAATAAGCTAAATAGGAGGGGTGAAAGGACAGAGCCTTGCGGGACTCCAGCTGTGAGAGGTCGTGGGGAGGAGCGGGTTCCCTCGACTCGATATCGAAAAGAGCGGTTCGACAAGAAGTCCCGTATGATGAGCACGAGACTGTCCGGCACACCCATGTTGAATAGTTTGAAAATCAAACCGTTGTGCCAGACTTTGTCGAACGCTTTTGCGACGTCGAAGAAGAGAGCTCCCGTGTATAACGGTTTTGGTCGATTAAGCCCCACAAGAATGTGCTCCGTGAGGCGGTGCACCTGTTGAACGCATGAGTGATTTGTACGGAATCCGAATTGTTCATCGATGAGAATGCCCTTGGATGAGACGAAGTCTCTGAGGCGTTTGTAGAGCAGACGCTCATACAGTTTGCCTAGAGACATGAGGAGGCTAATCGGGCGGTAGCTCGTCGGATGATTTTTTGGTTTACCGGGTTTGTGTATGCCGATAACGTCCGCTTCTTTCCACACCGCGGGAAAGATACAGTTCGCCATAGCGGCATTGAAAATAGATGCCAACATCACGATGAGTTGGACGGGTAGAAGTTTAATAACGCGGTTGGATATACCGTCGGAACCGGGAGCCTTGCGAGGACGTAGGTCTTTGATCAAGTCTTTAACTTCCATCGGGGTGACGGGTTGTAACGCATCCGAGGGTGGCAAGGAGACTCTGCGTTCTACCTCACTGTCTACTAATTCTACATGAACAGGGTCCACGGAATGAGTGCTGGGCGTGCACTGGGTTTGCAATGTATCGGCCAGCAACTCTGCTTTTTCGTCATCATCGAACGCCGCGAGTCGGCCTGAGGGGCCTACGAGGGGGGGCATAGTTACTACCGTATCCGATTTGAGAGTACGAGCTAAGCGGTAGTAAGACCTTTGGGAGGGCGCGAGTCCTTCTAAGTAATCAGACCATCTGGCATCTCGGACTTCGGCGATGCGAGACTTTACGTCGCGTTGTAGGGCACGCATTCGAATACGATTTTCCGCGGTAGGATACCTGTCGTAAGCGCGTATCGAGGCGTTCTTAGCTCTAAGGAGTTCCCTAATATCATCGGACAATTTGAAGCGGTGAAGGAAGTCCTCCGCTACAACTTGTTTCGATGATCTATCTAATGTTGAGGTGATGTGTGACGTTAAGATGTCTATGGCTTCAGCGGTATCCTGAGGAGACGGGGTAGAGTCCGGGTTAAACGGGAGCGATGGTGGATCAGATTCAGCCAGGCTGATGCCCAGCGTGTGCCAATCCACCACAGTCCTCGTGACGGGAACGGAGTCGGGAGCGCGACCGAGCCTCATAACGACGGGACGGTGGTCTGAATCTAACTCTGAAACTACTTCGATCGAGTGTAAGCTCAGAGTTACGTTTTTTAATAACGCTATGTCGAGTATATCCGGGCGATGCGCGATATTTAGCGGGTAGTGAGTCGGTGTTAGCGGAGCGACGATATCGAAGGCGAGATCATCGACTAACGCGTCAAGCCGCCTGCCATTCGGGGTTGTGGTGTGTGAGTTCCACCTGATGTGTTTACAATTTAGGTCGCCCGCCAGAATGACAGAGCTCCCCATGCCGAGCAGCGCCTCGATATCACTGCTTAGAACGATCTTATCCGGTGGAAGATAAACGGACGCGATAACGATCGGCGCGTGTCCCGTCAGTGAGATTCGGCACACTGATGCTTCGATATTAGCGAGCGCGGGAGGATCGAGCGGGACGCAATGCAGGGCTCTTCTATAGTAAATGACGGTACCACCACCACGAGCAGAGAGCCTGTCGTTCCTGACCATGTTATAGTTCGCGATTTTAGGGTCACGGCGCGCGGGCTTAAGTAGGGTCTCCTGCACTAAAAAGATATCAATTTGATGGTCACGCAAAAAGTCAGAAACCTGATCACGTTGATTTGCGAGACCGTAAGCGTTAAAAAATCCTATCGTTACGGATAGGGGCTTTATTCTACTTATATACGCCATTGATTACCGGCGGAGTGAGGGGAGGACGTACGTATTTAATGACGCGTATACGTCGGCGTATTCTTGCACAACGGCGATAAAGTGTTGTGCAGTGGAGGCAGCGCGAATGGCGTCGCCCAAAGCGTTAACGCGCTCAAAGTTGATCGACTGAAAGAAGTCGATCGCTAAAGCGAGATTGTCGGACGCGGTCGGAGGGCAAGTCGCGGGAGAGGGACGAGTTGCGGGGGCGGGACGAATCGCGGAGGAGGGAGTTGTAACCGTGTTCGTGTACGGCAGCGGTTTCGCCCAAGCCGAGACACTGGGCACCGGCGCCGGAACGAACGCTGGCTTAGCCTGCGACACAGAGGGTGCCGAGGCTTTGATGTCTGGGCCGGAAGCTCGGAGGCGGTTTTGGCGGGCGACGCGGCGATTTATTTTCGGGGCTCGGGGGCATCCGCGGTAATTTGCGGGGTGACCCTGTGTACGACACAGGACGCAGCTAGGCGGTTCCGTCGCGGTTTTTTGATCGCGAGTGCAGAGGGCCGTGGCGTGATCTCCTAAACACTTGACGCATCGGGGGCGCGCGTGACAGTTACGGGAAGAATGCCCGTATAATTGGCAGTTATGGCACTGGCTAGGTGTGCCTTTCTTGTGTGGGGTTTCAACGGCGATTCCGGAAAGGCTACAGACCGTTCGGATGTTGAATATTTGCTTACCCTCGGGGGTAGGCTGGAGGGCGACGAGAACCATGTTATATGGCTCCCTTCCGCGACCTGTGTGCATGCGGTGTACGGAGTTAACCGGTAGGCCTTGTTCGAGAAGGTCGGCCTTGACTAGCTCGGCATCCAACTCTTTAGGGATGCCACGTATGACGGCACGGAGTTCGCGCTCCTCCTGGAGCGTATACGTGTGGAAACTTATACGTTCCTTACGGAGGTAAGAAGAGAGGGCCCTATGGTCGTCGGGTGTTCGAACCTTAATTTGAATGCCGTTCGCGAGGTTACGGGCATTCGTGAAGTTGATATTTTTGGCCTTAAGGGCCAGAGAAACTCGATCCCAAGCTGCCTTCTCTTGAACGATAACCGGGGGAGGGGTCTGGGTTTTATTTTGTGCCACCGGACGCGGCGACGGAGTGGCACGGGCTGGAGGCGCAACGGGAGTCTGAGGGCGGGGGCGCGACGCGTTCGCGGCTTTGCTAATTTTAGCGGCCGCGGGAGCTCGAGACTCTGCGGCACGCTTCTTACCCTTTTGTACCAGGGTGAATCCATCCGTCGATGAGGCGGGAGCGAGGTCAACCTCCATCTCCGAGTCAGAGTCGGAGGACGAGGAGGCGGGCGCAGGTGACCTACGAGCAGGTGTTTTGGAGGGCACGACGGAGGCTGTGGATGATCGCGCTGCTGGAACGGTGGCCACGGCGGACGACGCAGCAGTTTTACTCGCCAGTATAGGCGACGCGGGAACGGCAGGCACGACGGAGGCTGCGGTGCTCGATGCAGAAGCTTTGCACGCAGGTACAGGCGACGCAGGAGCAGCGAGCTCGGCGGAGTCCACGAGAGGGCTCGCGGTGTGATCGGCCTTGAAGGCCAGAAACTCTGAGGCGAGCTGTGGGTGGCGAAGTCGGAGGAATTCCGCGAATACAGCGTCCATGATCGCTGAGTGCCCAGGTGGGGCGGCCCCGGGTCTTG
Source organism: Bombyx mori (assembly GCF_030269925.1). NCBI lineage: Eukaryota > Metazoa > Arthropoda > Insecta > Lepidoptera > Bombycidae > Bombyx > Bombyx mori. Next base: position 5,565,447 of record NC_085116.1, on the reverse strand, counting down.
AAAACACTCGCCTTGCGGCGAGGCCCCAACTTCTCGGACCTGAGCGGTTCTATTGAACACAGGTGGCGATGCGGCACGATTACTACAGGACAAAGAAAAAACACAACAAAACGGAAATAACGAAAAGAAACAGAACAATTAAACACTTCCAGGAAAACAGTTTATCGGCAGATGTACTACGAGCACAGAAACAACAAAAGGAAACAAAACAAATAAAAACTTCCAGGAAGAGCACTTAGTCGGCAGATGTACCACGAACACAGGCCGCGCGAACAATGGCCGGGCTAACAAAAGCCGGGCGAACAAAGACCGGGCGATCGAGTGGTCGATGAGCACGTCCGCACGTGACGGGTGCCTCTATCGGAATGAAACCGTAATGTCAAAGTATCAAGAATTCGAAAAAACGCGACTGCTTTCTGATCTTTTAATCATAAAAAGTATTAAAAAAAAAAAATACTGTTGATGCTACTAAATAACCATTAGCAATTTTATAAATTTCAGTTTAGACTTAGGCTACGTACTAGACTCAATAATTTAGCAAGAAATATAAAACATAGTGAATAATTTTGAAATATCCTAAGCATTTAGCACTGTACGAAGCTTCGTTATTATCGCAATATTTACAAAAAAAACATAAAAATACCTGATAATTCTCAAACGTTTTATTTTGACAAAAGGTACACGCTATTTTGAAAGCTTTACCTGCTCACCTGCAACAGCTGCAAGAGAAGAAAGACAAGGAGAAAGAAAAAGAGAAGGAGAAGGAGAAAGAAAAAGATGGAACGGAAAAGAAACCCACTAACTAAATGCAACGCCCACGCGATCTCACGATAATGTCTAAATTTTACTTTTAATAATATTTATGATGTGTAATGGATTAGGATTATTGATGTTGCATAGCCTCTGTGTTGATAATTTATTTTAAAGCACTATTAATATATTGAAATATATAATTTAAATACGTTAAAAAGGTTCTATCTGATAAAAAAGAATTTAAGAAAATTTTAATACAAATTCTCAAGTGGTTTTCCATTCGCAATGGCAGCAGCCTTCAACTCGAGCATTTATTTTTGTAAATGTGCTCTTTTAAGAGTTATATTTTCTATAAAACTGTTTATTAATTCTATAAAACCTATTAACATTAAATATATATTATCTATGAATGTATTTATACGCTTGTATGTTTTCGTTGAAAATTTATGTTTATTATTTTAGAAGTATTTTAGTAGTTGTTTGGATTTATAATTTATTCGTGCAATATGGATTATGGAAGAGAAAACCGCACTAAATTTTATCATATAAGTACATAATCTCTATGAATCTTCGAATACCTACCTCCCTATCGATAAATATTCATATACTGAATTTTACCAATGTTTCAAAATATCGATCCAAAAATAATTTATTTACAGGAAGATATTTAAAATCCGCAAAGTTTTAATAACAAAAAAGTATTTATTGGTCTTAGATCTAACTAGTCAAAATGATTCTAGTCATTAATAAAATACCAAACCAAACATTAACTTATCATATTTTGTTAATAAACAAAACCATATTTAATGTCGTTCTGAAAGTCTGTGAGTACTAAGTACCTAACAATACAGTTAAGGGACGATACTGCATGATTTCAAATATTTAAAAATATACTGCAACAATCAAATATATCCTAAATAATCCTAATAATCTTATACCGGTTGTAAAGTAATCGCTCTGGAAGCCGTGATGGTAATTTTCTCTAGGCGTTTACTAGATAAAAGAAAATAATAATTATTTGATAAATAATAATGAAATAATGCAATCTTTAATTGGGTCTTCATATTTTGTGAAACCGTAATGTCAAAGCATCATGAATTCGAAAAAACGTGACCGCTTTCTGATCTTTTGATCATAAAAAAGTATTAGAATTATTATACTGTTGATGCTACTAAAAATACCATTAGCAATTTTATAAATTTCAGCTTCTGGAGCGATTACCGTGGCCACATACTGTAGATACATTGAACTTAAAATTTTTGCTTTAAAACTTTCCGTAAAAACCTTTGATAGTTGTTACTGAATGAAATATTATGTCTCAAAACGTATAATGATATATTTATGTAACTAGAACTAAGGGAACCTTCACAATCATATCCTGATCAAACTGAATACCTGATAACGATAAAATCTTAAATTATAACTCGAAGTTAATATTTACTGACTGTAGCTAACTGTAGCAGAGTACTCAAACAATTGTTATTATGAATGAAATTTATATAAAAATAATATTTATTGCGTATTATTGAGAAAAAAAATGTAAAAAAAAAATAATCACGAAATTGTCAATGTAGTTTTTAGATTTTAAGAGAAAAATATATTTAACCGTATTTCTGTATGAAATTATATGTAGTTTTTATGTGGATGAATTGAATTATGGATTTTGATTAAATTGTTTTAGGGAAAACAGTATCCTGATTTCCTAGAAACAATCCTTTCCTATCATCCTAAACTACGGTTAGAGAATTTGAAGTCGTCGTGGCCTGACGGATAAGACATCCGGTGCATTCGTGTTGAGTGATGCACCGCTGTTCGAATCTCAGGCGGGCACCAATTTTTCTAATGAAATACGTACTTAACAATTGTTCACGATTGACTTCCACGGTGAAGGAATACCATCGTGTAATAAAAATAAAACCCGCAAAATTATAATTTGCGTAATTACTGGTGACAGGACTTCTTGTGAGTCCGCGCGGATGGGTACCACCACCATGCCTATTTCTGCCGTAAAGCAGTAGTGCGTTTCGGTTTGAAGGCTGGGGCAGCCGTTGTAACTATACTCGAGACTTAAAACTTATATCTCAAGGTGGGTGGTGCATTTACGTTGTGGATGTCTATGGGCTCCAGTAACCACTTAACATCAGGTGGGCTGTGAGCTCGTCCACCTATCTAAGCAATAAAAAATAAAAACTTTGTCTATGAATTTACCTGTTTATAAACAGATGGTCTTGAGAGACCACTTCAGCATAGCCTTATCAAGTAGGTGAGCTCCTGACCTAACAACCTGACGACGTTGCTAACACGAACCCTAACAAGAGCAGTGCTCCACAGAATCTACCACCGGAACGGAAACGCGACCCACTGAAAAGAACCGGCGAGAAACTCACTGGGCTAATCGATTCCATCGTTATTTTCATGCGGGAATGTGCCTTTTAATTATAGGAAGAAAGAGAAAGACAAAGAGAGATACATTGATGAAATATTGATTACACACACAATCCTAATTTCAAAGCACTAACGTTTTGCAAGAGAAGTATTGTAAAATAGTAGAAACTATACTTCTTTGAGCACAGCCAAGAGTACAAAAGATATGAATTCCATTAAACGCAGCTTAGGCGATGATTCTTGTCAAGTTGACATTTGACGTTTCTATAAGTATGATGTGCACTGTATAACCGCTGTATCAATAATTTTTATTGTGCCGCTGTACATTGTTGAAAATAGTTGTTTCGACTTCGTTATAAATTTATAATTATTCACCGTTTGAATAATCACACAAACTACATACACAGTTTATCATTACATAGATCACTCAATTCTGAACTAAAGTCATAAGCTCAAAGTTGTTAAATAGCAAAATGGTTAGCGGTCGTGCTCTTCATTTCGTATTTAAAGTCGCAGATAGGACTTTAACAGCAAAATTTTATAGGGAAATCCTCGGAATGAAGGTAAAGTAAGATTGAATAAATTTTCTATTGAGTACTCGTACTTAACGCTGATTTTTTACGATCACTTATCAAGGCCACTGCGACAAGAACGAGACAACTACGTGACAACACTGACAACCGGTGTTTTAACCTACTATTTATTCAGTGAGACGAATTGATGAATTTATGTTCTGATTTAATGACTACCCAAACATTAATGCGTTTGGCTTTTGTAAAATGAATGTAACTATTTTTAACAAAATTAATTAATACATTACAGGTTCTCCGCCATGAAGAGTTTAGTGAAGGATGCGAGGCAGCTTGCAATGGGTGAGTTCATAAATAATATTGTTAATCTGTCAAAATACTTATTTTATTAATAAACACTATTTGCTTTATTTATCTCAAGGAATTGTATTTAATGAAATCCCAGATTTCTAAATATAATTAAAATTAAATTATACTTCCAGACCTTATGCAAACCGATGGAGCAAAACCATGGTTGGATATGGCCCTGAAGATACACATTTTGTTGTTGAACTGACCTACAACTATGGTGTAACGCATTACGAACAAGGAAATGATTTCCTTGGCATCACAGTACAGTCAAGTGAGAGTCTGAAGAGGGCGCAGACTAACAACTGGCCAATTAAAGAACATAATGGTCTGAAGTATGTTGAGGCTCCTGGTGGTTACAAATTCTATATTGTAGACAAGCCCCAACCAGTTGATAAAGGTATAATATTATATTTTTTACCTTTTATTTATTTACAATTTTGAAAGTAAAAGAGACTGAAACTTATTATTAAAAGAGTGAAGCTCTTTATTAATTAGAATCTTTTTAGGTTACTTAATTCTTTTTTTTTCATTTAATGAAGCTAAAATAAGTCTGGTATTGGCATGCTTATGACAAATAAATTACCATAGATATAATATATAATTAGATTCTCCTGTACCTGCCTTCGATGACTGATTTGTTTTTAACGATAATGGCGTTGCACCTGCGCAACATTATCACTGCCCTAGCCAGGCTATGTTTTATGACCCAAACTGCACAGATAAAATAATTCTACTATAGTACCTTTAGAATTCAGACTTACAGTATAGGTGAATGTAAGAAATACAGAAAAACAGTATATTCAGGCTATTCAATCTAAAGGAGCATTCTATATTTTTAATATAGAATATTGAATCAACACAGACCAATATACCTTTGTGATTTTAACAGACTATCAATCACAAGTATCCTCATGTATGTTTCACTTTACAAACACGATTTTAGAAAAACTTAATAATCCACCAATCAATGGCAATTTTGTAACTACGACCTATTTAGTGGTGTCCTTGAACAAAAAAGGCATTAGTTCTGGACTGGAATCCTATAAAATGTTATTACATAAATTTTTCTTGTTTTGAATTCTCATAACCTTAGATTTACCTTACCTATCTATCTTAACCTGCCTTACCTTAGAGTTGAGATTTAGTACAATAAAAATGTGTTATCAACATAGTTGCTACATTTACAAGACTTCATACATCTGTGTGTTGACTAAGGCATTTATAGTCTCATAAAAAAGCCAAATGCAACTTTATACATTTAGCGAAAATAACATTAAATTCTATTAAAAAGTAAGGAAGCTAAGTTTTTAATTTCACATTAGGCAGAGAGCGCACAATTTTGTACAGTGATATGATTTCCAAAAGGAATACAATTCCAATATGAGAACCCACTTAGTAGTGTCGAAATAGAATGTAGAAAGTTGAAACCCTTTAGATATGAAAAAGTTCAAATCTTTCTTCAGTACATGTATTTAATTTCATCACATACTTCTTTGTCCTATTTTCAATAAACAGCCAAGTGCCCAATTATACTCATAAATTGTCGTATATCATCACTAATATAAATACAACAATTACAATTGATAAAATGCTATCTATAGACCATCTATGCTTGATAAATAAAATTTTAAGCCTATGATGATCTTTATCAAAAGATATGTGAGTTACCAAGTAATATCTGTCATGTGATTTGTGAGTGATTTCAACTTTACTATATTCATAATATAAACATAATAAAGATTAAGGAGCACTATGTTTAGATATGATTTTCTAAGGATCATTTTGTTTTAGCTCTATGCAACAGTAATGAAATTTAACTTCTATTATATTGTGTAACCATAACAGTTTTTATTTATTTATTGCATAGATGGTGGACGAGCTCACAGCCCACCTGGTGTTAAGCGCTTACCGGAGCCCATAGACATCAACAACGTAAATGCCGCCAGCCACATTGAGATATGAGTTCGAAAGGTCTCAGTTGGCTGCTCCATCCGTCAAACCGCAACATATCACTGCTTCACGGCAGAAACGGGCAGGGTGGTGGTCGTGCGGACTCAAACGCAGTCCTACCACCAGCAACTACGCTAATTATTATTTTGTGGGTTTGAGTTTTATTAAGCGATGTTATTCCTTCACCGTGAAAGTCAATCGTGAACATTTGTTACGTACGTATTTCATTAGGAAAATCTGTACCTGCCTGCGGGACTCCAACACCGGTGCATCACTGAATACGAATGCACCGGACGTCTTATACTTTAAATCACGACAACAAAATTATTCTATTAATACAAAAATGTCCATGAATTTATATATGGTAATTACAAAAATACATTCTACGCATTACATTAGTCGCGTTATATTTTAAAAAGCATATTATTTAAACTGAGAACTTTTTATGATTATTTTTTTTCTGTTTACAGATCCCGTTGTCAAAGTTTCATTGGCGAGTTCAAACTTAGCAAAATCAATAGCCTATTGGAACGGTCTACTGACTTTGAAACTCTATGAAAAAACTGACAAAACTGCATTACTAGGCTATAGTGATGATCAAGCTAAATTGGAACTTGTTGATATTGGTTAGTTAATTTTTACTCTGCAACAATTAACATGATAACAATGGACTGTAGTAATATAACTTTACTCTAACTGCTGAAGTTAGGAACTCATCTACGCCAGAACCATTAGTTAATAATATTAAAGTGCTATAATTGATATGTAACTCAACAATGACGTTTGTAATTTTATCCGCTACTTTGTTTCAAATGTTTTTTTTCCAGAGAAGTATGATTAGATAAAACTTTCAAACATGAGTCGCGCGTCGATTTTATTGTAAACAAAAACATGTAGATATATATCTATGTATTCATATCAAGATTTACCACACAAAAAATACATTACGTTGTAATATCCTATAGGAAATTGTATATTTTGTAAAATTTGTATTTATTATGTTAAAAATATTAATCACATAACCCTCAATAAGATTGGTAAAATATTATAGATTTATCACTTCTGGTTTGAGCCCCGTGAGCTCACCTACATATTAGGGTGAAATAGGTGAGCCCCGTGAACTCATCTACTAATAGCTACTACATCTACTAGAAATAGCCTCTCAAGGCTATCAGCATTGGTAGGAAAAAACAAATAGATTTATGTACTTACCTACTTTTATTTAAATTTATATACTATTACTGGTGGTAGGACCTCTTGTCTTGAGTCCGCACGGTTAGGTACCACCACCCCGCCTATTTCTGCCGTGAAGCAGTAATGCGTTTCGGTTTGAAGGGTGAGGCAGCCGTTGTAACTATACTGAGACCTTAAAACTCATATCTCAAGGTGGGTAGCGGCATTTACGTTCTAGATGTCTATGGGCTCCGGTAACCACTTAACACCAGGTTGGCTGTGAACTCGTTCACCCATCTATGCAAAATATATATATATATATATATATATATATATATATATATAATTAGGCATGTTTTAATTAAATTTAATAAGTACAGCTGAAAAGTAACAGACAATCTTAGAGTATATGACAATAGAGTATAAACAATTCGAATATGAATATAGGCAGCTCAACGTAGGCTGTTACACGAGTGATTTGCATGACGATGTAATTTTTAAGTTGAAATGCGTGACGGGTGCGTGTTCCTTGGTTCGCGACAAATATTATCTAGCCACTTAGAATGTCAAATGTCTTGATGGATTTAGTAGCGCCGTGGTTAATGTCTGATTCACAAGCTGGATGCGTGCAAGGTCAAGTGCATCGAGTTCTTGTCGGCTATTGAACTTCAGCGAACTCTACAACTTCACGTGATGCGTTCGTATGACACAATTTCCTTCTTTTTTTTTTTAATATCCATGTGTCATGCGTAATTCACCTACATTTAAAGTACGTGTCTGAGAAATAACTCGAATAGGGTTATTTTTTGGGCAATCATTATGTTCAACAGACAGATGAGAAGATTTTCCTTACGATTAGTGTCCGACTATTAGCGGTTCACCGGTCATCGTTCTCGTCGAACCCGTCGCTTGTGACAAAGGGCTCGACGAGTAAATTAACCCATAGACACAGCCTGTTATACATAGAGTTTATCGCCGGATCTTCTAAATGGGTCTCGTTTGAAATCCGGTGGTAGATTCTGCGAAGCACGGCTCTTGCTGGGGCTCGTGTTAGCAACGTCGTCAGGTTTGAGCCCCGTGAGTTCACCTACATTAGGGCGACGCTGAAATAGCCTCTCAAGGCTACCAGCATAGGTAGGAAAAAAATTATCGGTTAATTATAATATCAGGGACTACCTGCCCTTTCCATTGTTGTCGTTGTAGTCAGACTCGCATACTCCTGGTGGTAAGTATTCACCGTCGCTCGTGGATTTCAAAATCCAGGAGCACAGCCTAGCTCCTCTTCTAAAATGACCGTATTTAGGAATAAAAATTACAATGACATTCTTTTTTTTTTCAGGTGAACCAATAAACCGCGCAAAGGCATACGGGCGCATAGCATTCTCGTGTCCATTCGACGAGCAGCCGGTCATAGACAAGAAGATCCAAGACGCAAACGAGACTATCCTCACTCCCCTCATATCGTTGGATACGCCCGGCAAGGCTACCGTGAGGGTCATCATCTTAGCTGACCCCGACGGTCATGAGATATGCTTCGTTGACGATGAGAGCTTCAGACAACTGTCACAAGTAGACCCCTCCAGCGACGCCGAACTCGATAAGTTCATAAAATCAGACAAGTCCAGAGCATAAAATTTAATTATGCTTTAAAATATCGGGCATGGGTACTACTACTAACCTAGATATTAAGTTCGAACTCGTAATAACTCTTTGGAAATATATCCTCCGCGAGAATAGGAATGAGTTATATTAATTTTATCGAATCACTTTTTATGAATAGTATTTATTAATAAACAGTTGTCGTGTTGTCTAATTTTAACCGTCGCTTGAATAGTGAATAGCTTCAGGTCACAAATTTAATCATTACAAATTCTTAAGTAGTAAGTAATAACCGTAGTAATATTTATAGGTTTTTCCTGTGTACAAGCGGGAAAAGTTTCGGTTTTTAGAAAATATTTTGTCGATGTTATTGTAGCTTGTTTGGAAACGATAATCATCGAATAGTATCTTTTGAATTTAGCAATAAACTTATAATTTCGAATGTTTTTTTCGAAATTAACACGATCGATGTTAAATTTGGACAATCCACGATTGCCTAATATTATATTTATTACATATGTACGCATTGTGATAGTCGTTTTTTTTTTCCTTCGAAAGAAATAAATTTGTATTTTAATATTAGGTACTAAGATTCAAATACATGTTAATAAATTATTTATTCGATTTCGGCGGTAATAGACTTTCTAATTGAAAGTCAAAATAAAGTACGTACCAATTTTTAAATTAATTAAAAAAAAAAATATTTTTACTAAATCTTGCTACATTCCAAATGTTTTAAATGTTTGCTGTGCTTTAAAATATTTATGTTTGTTAAATCATTAGATTATTATAAAAAAAAGTTGCTCACGTTAATTTGATATTTATATAAATAAATTTTCTTATATCTTCAAGGGTTTTTTTTTCGATGTAATTTTTTATTTATTATTTATTTATTTAGACACACCAACAGCAATACACACAAAACATTCAAGCTTAAAATGTAATGTGTAATGTGATCGACAAATAATTATGCTACCGTTTCTATGATTTAACTTCTTCAAGGCATGGTACCGGTATTTGGCCTGGATTCAGTCCCTCAAGGTTTTCATTTTCGATATTAACATAGAGTATTCGTTTATCACGAAACGTCCAGATTTTATCAAAAATTCCTAAAATTATATACCTAAATATATTTTTTCTCTTGAGAGCTTTATTATCATCAAATCTTTGGATCGGTGTTGCGGGTAAAATATTTACAAAACAAATACAAGTACCTCGCTTGTTTGAAAACTAATGTTTTCGATTATTACTTTTGATTCAGCCTTATTTAATTTAGTACCCGATCTTCGACGCGGTTTATTTTTAAAGTAGAAGCTTCTAGAACGAAATCCATAAAACAAAAAAAAAACGCTCATTTCGTAAGGCGTATTTTCATGAAACGTTGCATTTACATAGCGAGTTATTGTTGTTTCCTATCAAACGTGTCAGAACACATCTAATATATTATCTGTGGAACACATTACCGAAATTAATCAAATATCTGCGGACTTTATTTTTAATTTGAGATATCAATTGACAATGAAGTCCTCAAAATTGTATTTATTTTGAAAACAGTATAAAATTAAAAACCAATGAAAGTCAGAAATATTTGCGTAAAAATTTAATCACGAATATTGGCCCGCTATTATTTTAATTTAATTAGAGATACCACTACGTTAAAACGGCAATTAATATTTTAATTCTATTATTTTTGCCAATAGGCCAAGTCTAGATCGGCTTTTCTTCTCATGTAAGAAAAGAATCATGTGGGTGATACTATAATATTACAGTAATGATATCATACAGTTTTGAGGCATAAAAAATTCAAGGCAGCTCATTTCAGGTGTTTATTTCTTAATACAACTCTTCTATAACGCAGCATCAGGTCTATTTAATGGCTAATGTAAATGTTCGGTTAATAAACTTTTACTAAACAGCCTTCAAAAAATATAGCTCTGTTACTATTTTATTTGATGTACATATCCGATCCTGTTGAAGGAATGGTAAACAGTCGACGTCGCCCTAAACACGTCATTAGGGATCCTCCCGATCCATTAACGGTGCTTTTAGGTACCACAAGCACCGGTCACCGTCCTCGTCCAACCCGTCGCTGGCGACGAAGGGCTCGACGAGTGAATTAACCCATAGACACAGCCCACGGAGTTTCTCGCTGGATCTTCTCAGTAGGTCGCGTTTCCGATCTGCTGGTGGATTCTGCGAAGCACTGCTCTTGCTAGGGCCAGTGTTAACAACACTCCGAAGCTGAAATGGCCTCTCAAAGCTGTCTGCAGAAGTATAAAAAAAAATATGACTTAAAAAAATCGTTTAAAACAAACAGATCTTCTGTTCTGGTTATAATTTGAACTTAATAATAGATTACTTATATAACTTATAGATAACTTTTAAGCGGTAGGCAGTGGCATGGCTCTGCCCCTGGCATTGCTGAAGTCCATGGGAGACGGTAACCACTCACCATCAGGTGGGCCGTATGCGCGTGTGCCTACAAGGGCATAAAAAAAAAGAAGAGACCTGCCACCGACACAAGAAAAGTGTTCAATCGATATATTATAATACAAGGGGAATGAGTAGGCATTTCTGTAAACGCCTGTACGAACATGACATGGACGATATCGAATTTAAATGTATCAAGCTCGCTCAGTTTTAGAACCGAATGCCTATCTTAAAACAATTATAGATTATCGTTTATAAAAATCAAAGTTAAATCACTTCGAACTAGAATTTTTCGATAAATGCTGATTGTCGCTAACTAAGCTGTATTTGTGTTGATACTCGTATAAAGATTTGAAGTCGCCGTGGCCTAAAAGATAAGACGGAAGTGTAGTTGTATGAACCGATGAGACAATGCCGGTGTTCAAATCCCGCAGGCGAACATCTTTTTTTCTTACTTAGTACGTGCTCACGAACGAGTTGCACTAAAAATTACAACATGGAAAATTTATAAAATTTCCAAAATTAGGTACTCTCTCTACTCTACTCATCTCTCGGTGTGTGTGAACACAAAACGAGGCTTACAGATTTCTCTTGTAACGTGTATGGTCCGGTAGCCACAGTGCAATAAAAAAGGTTTGCGTGAAAAATATCGATCAAACAAAAACGTCTTAAGTACAAAACCCAATGTGAACGACATCGGAAGTGACTGTCGAGGCGAATGACTTACCGATCGATCATAAATATATAGCGAAACTACAATATCGCATGTTCGCTGGCTTATAGACGGTTTCATTGCCCACTCAGAATCGTTTAGCGTTAAAAATTTTTAGATCATAATTTTTTATTTATTGCTTAGATGGGTGGACGAGCTCACAGCCCACCTGGTTGTTAAGTGGTTACTGGAGCCCATGGACGTCTACGACGTAAATGCGCCACCCACCTTGAGATATCAGCTCTATGATTTCAGTATAGTTACAACGGCTGCCCCGCCCTTCAAAGTATATTCATGTTAAGTCAAATTCCATGAAGCATTTTTCGGTAATTAAAAAACGGCTGCGTGGTAGTCTCTTACTGTTTTTTAGCCTACCAGTCTTCCAGTAGCCTGGAGGGGTGAGGAGCTATGGTGGCTTCACCATGGGAGGAGGACGTGAACACGGAGCTCAGCCTGAATTCTTTCCGATCTTTCAGATTCTTGAAGATCGTTTTATGGAACGCCGATGTGACTCCTACGGTTCAAACCGAGGTACGGTATTCAGGGTCACTAGCCCCGAGCCAAACGAGGCGATCAAAAGCTTTCACTAAAGTAGATAGATAAATATTGTCCGTTTGTTGACAATAATATGACGGTTTATTGGTCTAGGATTTTCAAATTTTCTGATAAATTAATGAAATCGATCAATTAATATATAATACAATTTGTCCCTCTTATGGCAATTACTGCACTTACAGTTACAGTAGCATAAAATTTCTGATAAATTAATGAAATTGATCAGTCAATATATAATACAAATTGTCCCCCTTATGGCAATTACCTATTACACTTATAGTTCCTTAGCAAAACGTGCATTCTTCAATCTGCAATAAATGAGTGCAAGAATAGTATTTTTGAGCTCTGAAGAGACTCTAGAAAAGTTGAAAACATATTTATAATTGGCCCGTCTTGGACCCGCGACCTCTTGAATGAGACACGCTTTTTGTTTTAGCGACCTGCGCGACCAAATGCGCAAAGTACGCGGCATGTAGATGCTGTCTACCTAAATAAAAACCTAAACTTTAAAAAAAATTACAACTGTAAACTTGTCAATAGCACTGAGCAAGTAATCACTACGTTATAGGTCAATAACCACCAAACAAAAACAGGAAATCAGTTGACAGACCGGTACTGAACTATTTTGTTTTTGCCTATTTATATAAAGATGTTGAGATGAGATGATTTATATAAAGATCCATATCCGTAATAATATTATAAATGTGAAAGTTTGTTTGTGTGTCCTTTCACGTCGAAACGAAATAACGGATCGATATGTTTTATTTGAAAGTGATAGTTTTAGGTCAGGAAAGTGCCATAGGCTATCTTTTATCCCGAAAACATCTCGTTCATGCGGGAAACGGTTTTTTTTATTTTTAGAAAAATTAGATAAAAATTTTGAGAAGAAAGGCACATTTCTTTGAATACCCGAGCGAAACCGCGGGTAATCCAATAAATTATAAAGGTAAACAAAAAACCCGACTACGTTAAAAATACTAGCTAAAAAGTATAACATAAAGGTATTTTAAATACACATAATATGTTTGCATGTTTCATTTCTTTGTTTTACCCGCCTACGAGCTGGTTTGTATTCGAATTCACTATCAGCTAAAATCTGAAATCAAATTTGCTTCACAGAAACCGAATCCCAATAAATCAGACGGCAACGACAGTATTTTTCCTGAAGATCTCAAGCTTAAGGTAGAGATTGACATTGAGGCATATACCTACTCTGAAAATCTGCAATGACATGGAAAAAGTTCAATGGATAAACAACTGACAAAAATATATATTTAGACCACTTCACAACAACAAGGGTTTTTCAAACTCATATTTAAACTACAGACTTGTGAGTTTAAAGTCGCACAACAGCAAGGTTCTATTGTATAGAACCAATAGCGGCCTGAGATTCCAACCGAGGTCGCAATTTAGTACTTATGTGGAAACAGATTGTTACACAGATCATAATAGTAGCAATGAGAGTATCCCGGACACATAACCGTACTGGCAGCAAACCTCTATAAATATTATAGCACATGGCATAGTTCATAACCTTATATAACAAATAAATAAAACATACTGTCTATGCCCTTCAGGCCAGACACTAGCCAAGGATGCATTGTATTTAAATTAAGAAGAGCTTTAGATGGATGGGAAGGTGGTGTTTCGGTTATGTCGAAAGATAAGTAACATTTGACATTCTGACTACAAAACTCCATTCGCATGTTCATAGAAAGAGTTGACTTAATTTTATCTAGTGTGGAGTGACGTGGCCTTTAGGCTACAATTTAAATAACGAAAAAACGTATGTTAGGTAGAGCTGGTATATGAACCCGCTGGAATTTGTTTACCAATACTAATTCGATATATCGGCTCTATAATAAATGGTTAAGATCTCAGTGACAGAAAAATTTGTAGAAGGATTCAAATGACGTAATTAGCAATGACAATAATCTCTCGGGTCCCGAAAGAGCAAAACATATTCCCCAAAACAAAGGTGAGATTTGTACCCATGTTGGTCTTCCCTCCATTCGTGTATTTATGCAGAATCTTGGTCTCTCAGAAATACTGATATAATTAAAATCGACGCCTTTGATATGTGGTGGTGGATACTCATGTTACAAATTATACGGGCCGATCGCAGAACTAATTCATCAGTCATCCGTGAAATAATATATAACAACAAGACTTTCAACCTTCTACTACTAGCGAGTCTCTCTGGATACGTCGCTGGTAGAAATCCAAATAACCTAGAAAATATAGTATGCGTAGTCGATGGGAAAAGACCACACGATCGATCATTCACGCATTGTGCAGACCAAATAAAATCCCTCACAGGTCTGCTTTTGTCTGAGGCATTCAAGAAGACTGGGAAAAGACAGATATAGAATTTTAATGAATCAATTTGTTAGGAAAATTATAGTTTAGAACTTGTCTAAGCAAGCGATGATAACGATATAGAAGAAAATATAAACAATATGTTAGAAATTAAATAGGTATGTCATTAAAGCTTACTGATTCGTTGGCTAATCGGATCCGTTTGAATCGACTTTCGTGAGTTTGATTTTTCTTTTTTCTAGAAAACATTTGTGTGACTTACAAGCTCTTTATTGTTTTTAGGTTCTTAACATCTAATTATGAATATATTTCCGCACATATAAGTATGTATGCCAGTCTGTGATTTCTATTGTACAAGATTCCTGTTCACAGCGGACCGTAGCTGAATTTCTCGAATGAGCATTAAAATTTTATATAATATTCGCCGTTTCACAACAGCTTTTAAAAATTATCAGATAATTCTATTGTGGATCTTAAGGAATAATTTCGTATATCGACATTCGTAGTATTTTATGCACATTACTCATGAATAATTAAAATCCATGTTCGCATAGCGTGTCCAAAGATAACGGATTTACATTAAAAGACTGCGCGGTACCGAATAGTTTAAGCGTGTTCGTTTCGTTCGTTTACTAAAATCCATTAAAAAAATTAGATTTATATTCGGTCTATTTTAAATAAATTATAGTTATTAGAGTGCACTAGTAGGTACCTACATGATGTTCTACATTTTATATAATAACGGCGCTCGATAAACTCTATCAAAATTCCGTCAGTGATCTACATCGAACCTTAATTATATATGTTATATTAAAATTGTAAAAAAATCGAGAAGCCACTTCCAATAATGAAATCCGTGCATTTATCGAAGGAGTCTCCAATTATCAGCGGCTGCTTCAATGGTTTCGCATCGATAATAGATCTACGACCTGTCATAAATTTCATTGCAATCGAGGATCCGGCTGATCAATTCGGTCGGTGGAGCCGGGAGGTCGAGAAAGGCGCGTGCGCGAGCCCGGGACGCGTGGCGGCGGGCGCGGCTCGCAGCGGCACTCGGCAGTGCGCGAGTCGTCGTCGCCTGCCGCGCCGCCGTCATGGCCGCGCCGCGACGCGACCGCTGACTGCAGCCAACGACCGCGCCCGACTCCCGACAACCGCGCCTGCGGTCTCACGCCGTCACCTAAACTCTTGCGAGTCGGTCTCCCGACTACGTCCCAATCTGCTCCAGTCTATCGAGGTGTCGGAGTGAGCTTTGTTCTCGACGGTAACGCGCGCGAGTTTCCGTGTCCCGCGATATCCATCCGCCGTCCGCTCTATGTTCGTGACGATACATAGGTAACGTTATCACGTACGAAAACATTTGCTATAATCCGGCCGGAATCTGTCGCGGTTCGTCACGACATTTCTGAATATCTGGACTCTTTCTGATCGGATTCTTCCTTCTTCGTGTCAACCGGTAACCGACGGTCGTGTGTTGCGCGTCCGACTGCTCCGATGCTCTGTCGGTTAGTCATTTCCGAAGATTTCAATTAGTTACAGTAAAAGTAAACGCTTAAAACTAAGAATGTTTGTTTAGAAGCTTTTTAGTTTTGACTACAAAGGTGTCTGGTGGCGGTGTGCGGGTGTTACATAATGGTGGAGTGGAGCGTCTTACGAGCAGGCGTTCGCTACCTCGATACCTTCATTATAACAAA
Organism: Bombyx mori; assembly: GCF_030269925.1. Lineage (NCBI taxonomy): Eukaryota > Metazoa > Arthropoda > Insecta > Lepidoptera > Bombycidae > Bombyx > Bombyx mori. The sequence goes on along the minus strand of NC_085116.1, from coordinate 5,548,996 downwards.
CACCCTTACAGGCCTTGAGTTTTATCTAGCTATCATGCTTACTTTTGTTATTTTGCTACAGTTTTTTTTATCTTAGTATATTCTTATGTACCTATTAGAGGCGAAATTAGCTGAAATTTAGCTCTACGAAGAGTCCGCATAAAAATCGTTTCAATTCGTTGATGTTGTGGATATGGAACGCTGCAGAGGTCGAGTTAACGGTAATCAGTGTTAATTATCTGAGTGTTGATGTTCCATCATAAGAACTCTAGGTGTAGTAGGACATTCTGTCGTTGGAATCGCGGCCGTGCTCATGGACCGAGAAGTATCATTGGTCAGGCGGCTCTCACTATGCGGAGTTGTAGGAAAACCACCCAAATACGAGGTATTGCTTACCTTTATGTTAAATATTTAATGCGCTTTTTTAACTGTACAAAACTACTATTATGCTTTATGTTAAGATTTATTTCTTCAGTACAACGGACAGGTTTTAGGACAACGTTTAATTTTTTTGTTGTTTTTTAAATAACAATGTTTTGTGTTTAATTACGTTTAATATTGACTTTAAATAAAATCAACGTACTTGCCTATTACAAAAAAAAAAAAACTTAACCACCAGTAACTTAACAAAACCATTAATAACTTTAATAATACAGTACGATAGATAGTCTAGCTTCATCGAAGTGTTTTGATCGATATAGTTTGTAGACACAAAGGTGGATTCCACTCCACTGCGCTTGACGGATACTCACGACAACAACGTGGGTTGGTACTAGCGTTTGTATTATATTATCTTTCGTAGGGGCCCAATTGTAAAACGGAAGATAGGACTACGTTTTCCTACAGTGCCAGCAATTGGCACTCGCTTTGAATTTAGTATACAGTACTAAGAATATACTTACAATTGTATATTTTATTGTGAATTCTGTTCTCGTCTTTAGCCTTGTCGTAAATTGTTAAGTATCGGAAGTATATTAAGAAAAATATTCTAATTATATCGGTATAGTGTTTTTTTTTTCGACGTCGCTAAGCTGGAATATTCCCTTAGACTACCAGGGAATAGGTAAAGAAAAAAAGATTTTTTTATTTGTTATTCCCGAAGGAACAAATGAATAAAACTACATACATTAAGACAAAAACTCATCTCATCTCATCTGAATAATCAACTAAACACTATAAAAAACACTATACGTATTTTTTTTTATTGCTTAGATGGGTTGACGAGCTCACAGCCCACCTGGTGTTAAGTGGTTACTGGAGCCCATAGACATCTACAATGTAAATGCGCCACCCACCTTGAGATATAAGTTCTAAGGTCTCAGTATAGTATAAAAGTACTTAATGGTTTTTTGTCTTTGAATCAGACAAGGTTGCTCCTCATGGTCATCGACGCTCGTTGCAAGCACTGAACGTGACACAGTTACGAATAACCACCACCTTAATATAATTTTACGAACTCAATATATTTATATAATTAATTGTTATTAATTTCATGGTTTCCGTAGTTGGTCAGATAAGCCCCTCGACGTCTCACCTGGTTTCGCCGCACCCCACAGATGCCACAACGTGAGCGCCAGTGCTCTAACTGGGACACGAAGTCTAAACCTCAATCATTATATTGAATACCGTTCTCTCCTAGCCTTCAAACCGGAACTCATAGACGCTAGCGGAAATAATCGGGTTAACCCTCGCATAGCGCACAATATTCACAACTAGCAAAAAAACATAGTATTATACTACTTATAAGGTATAAATATATTTACGTTTCTGATCCAGACATTGCTTATTACGAGCTATGGTAACCTCATAAGAAATAGCAATGAACAAAAGCAATAAAATAAAATAAAAAATTTGACTGATTGATGAGATGAAAAAAATATATATTTTATCAATCAGTTACATATAAAAACGAAATTAAGTACTAATCTTATTTTAATTATTATTTTTTTGTATTATTTTCTGACAGACTCGAGTGAGGACTAGTACAATTGAATTTCTTTTACATAGTTGCATTCTAAAAATAGATCAGGGCTTAGATTATAGGCGTGCCACAAACAAAACTAGGTTTACGGTCGGTTTGACACATTTAACCCGTCTTATGTCCGTTGCGGATTTGGTCAGCTGGAAGAAAATTCGTGTCTCACTTTTAATATATTCGTCTCGCTTTTAATATATTTAAATGTATCTTTAACATTATTTTATGTAAATTAAAGAAAAAAGTGATCGCTTTTTTAAAGTGTTATTCATATAATGTTGTTTTATACCAATTTAATAGTGTTGTGACGCAAAGATTCGAACTTACAATTTCAATGCTAAAAACATTCAAACGTTATTAGTTGTGAATTTTAAACATATTATTTATATGATTTAGTGGTAAATAACGTGAATAAACTACTATGAGTGAACGCTAAGAAAATAGGGCCGAGAAAATCAGGATTGTATTTCCGTATCATTTGACAACCTAACAGGCTACTCATAATGTGATACAATATGTTTCCACTTAAAGAAAATTTATCAACACGTTCTTTGAACAACAATCTGTAGTATAAAATAAGTTTTATAAACAGTTAAAGAAGCGATTATGTTGTTTTCTTCGGTTTTCGCGAGACATAGACATAATTAAAACTGTTTTTACGGTTTAATTTCGCTTTTATTATTGCTATTATATGCGGACGATCATGATCGTATTATTCCGACGAGCAATTAACATTAGACTAACGTGAGCTCGTCTATCGAAGATACGAGTAGCCTACTGTGGCCTCTTGAAGCTATTTGACTATTTTATTAAGCTTGACTATTTAGCCGTCCATACGTGATACTACAGGTCTGACTATTGCTTCACAGAAATAGCCGCGCGTTCCGCTTTGATAGGCAGGATAGTCATTCGATTTCCATTATAACTTCGACCCAGCGCCCCGGGTCATAGATTGGAAAAGTGAATCGTAACTCGTTTACTTATTAATTGTTAATTGCTAAGAAAACGTTTTTTAGGATTGTATTCAATTGTAAATGACTATTAAAGAAGACCTATCCACAGCAATCATGTGTGCAAACAGTTTTATAATCTGTTTACGAGTCCCAATCGGTTATACGGGATAAATTTTTATTACGTTTAATCATCAGTAGGTCAATCGTCAGACGCGATTTTATGTCAAACAAATATAAAATATATTTTGTAAATATCACTGTTTACTTAAGCGTCGAACTATATACAGTTATTAATTACAATACATTTATGGGTTTCTTAGGAGCTTCGCTCGCGTTGAGTTTTATTTATGGGGGAATAAATAGTGTTGAATTACTTTGAGAAGGTTATATTTATTGTTAATCAGCTACCACTTAAAACGTTGTGGTGCAAATGACCAATTAATTGAGTGCTTTAGATAGAGGTTAAAAGAGTTAGTTATAGAAAACTTTGGGTAATATGCGTAATAATAATTTGGTTGCATTAACGAAATCCGAAATATGTTTCTCTTATAACATTTTCAAAATCCATATAAATTTTCCGATTATTGCAGCATATATATATCACACACAACGCACTTTACCCAATAAGCTAATAACTAATAGTAAAAAACATAAAAATACATTTAAAAGAAGAAATTTATCACCGGAATCAGAACCTCATTCCAACGTTATGTTAAAACTACAAATTCATTAATTTACTTATTTTTTACATAAAATAACAGAAACTTACAACTTCACAAAACATCTGGACATGTTGGAAAGAATGATGTCAATAGAAAATTTTGATCACTTTGTCCTTTCAAGATCACCAGGACAACAAAGCGAATTATCGTTTAGAGGTAGTTCAAAAGTCCACCACGAGGCATAAGTTTGAAATCTGAATAGAATTGGTACTCCACTCCTGGGAAAACTAAAATCGCTTCGACGGCTGCCCGTCTCTTCGAAGCGGATCACACGATTGCTTTGCGGCAGAAAGAAGCAGGTTGGAATCCGTTACTAGGTACGAACATGATTATCTAGAAGATTGCACAAAGTGGGAATGAGTTGCTCGCTCCAGGCATTTCAATATTGTAGTAATTGTTACGTTATATTACTCATTGTAAAAAATTCATATTTAAAAAAATAATCTAATATTAAAAAATAAATAAATAATAATTTCATATGTAAAAAAAAAAAGACATGCCCGCTGAGTTTCTTGCCAATTCTTCTCAGGACGGAGGCTAGTTCTTGTGAATTGGCGGTAGTTTTTTTGACGTTCAACAAGTATGTACTTTCATTTATGTTGAATAAAAATTTTTGATTTGATTTGATTTGAATGACAATTAAAAAAGCTGAAGGGTACTATTAAGATACTACTAGAAGGGACAGATAATTGGCTAGTAGAGTAACAGAGACTTAGACAACTAATTAATTTAAAACCCATAAACCACGAACAGACAGACAAGACGCTGCATTAAAAATTTAAATATTATTATGTTTACGTAATAAAATTGTTTATTTTCACTATGGCGCCACGGCCCATGCTATAAACCGAAGTAATCGGTAATTAAAATTTTCAATTACTTTTCAACGACCACGAAATGTGAGTAGGCGCTCTAAATAATTTTAATATCGTTTGGGCTTCATTCGTCGGGTGTACTATTTACGGGAAGGACAATCCACAACGGCAGCGTCGCGCTCTGTTGCCCCCCGAAGGCCATTCCAAATTTAACTGGAACCAGCTTAACCGACACCCATCAATCAAAACGCACATTGTTAATTTTGTACTTTCCTAAAACTATAATAATAAACCCGGTGCGTTACTTCAACAACAATTCACAGAGGGAATAATTATTTATTATGCTTATACACGCAGGCCACCGACACGTTACGTGTCTAACTATTTATCTGCACCGTAAAATGCTATGTATGTAGGTTGTTTAACCGTTTATTTCCATAACCGCTTATAGTACACTAAGGAAATTGTGGTTTGAGTACAGTAATTACGTCACGTAACGTTCTAAACTATTATCCATTCAGGGTGCTTCTATGGCACGGCGCGGACTACTTATCTCACTTATCTTAAGGTGCCTAAGCCTCCCTAAATACCCCTATGACTCTGAAATTTACGATACGAGAAGATTTTAGCGAGCGCCGCGTTATCTGTGTTTTCAGAGAATGTTGTGAGCGCTGACAAGCCGGTCGGTAAAAATTCTTCGATTAACTACCTACCTACATCACGCAACAGTGTTAGATTGCTTCAAAATACTTGTACATCAAAAATATAATATTTCCATAAGTGCATTTTGTATTAGTTTACTATTGAAATGAGAGTTTGAATGAGTTCGATTGACGCGTGTGTTTACTTACGTCGCCTCAATGAGATTTATCATTGTGACGCACACAGTACGACGCTAGATACGGGTAAAGTTTATGTCCGGTACGTTAAACGTTGTTTAGTTATGATAAAAACGCAATTGGCTTAATATTCTATAATATAATATAATTTTCAGAAACCTAAAATGACATCAATAGACGAGTTTGTGAATTCACCGGCATGGCTTGCAAAGGTATTGAAAATTAAATAGTTGCTCCGACATTGAAATTACGATTCATCATAATATTTATCGAATACGGTAAAATGCATCATGACATATTCATTGAATAAAATTATTAGTTTTACAAAATAGAGTATCAATGACGTTGTATTACGCTGTCAGAGTATTAAAGTCAAAGCTAAATTAATAAATCCAAAATGAAACTTCGTAAAACATAGCTCTATAGAGATATTTATGCAAGTTTAGTTATTTCACGATATCACGCGATCCTCATATTTTCATGTCTAATTTAGCGATTGTACTGTTCAATGGGAATAATCGTGACGACCCACAAACATTTAATTTAATTACACTTTATGATAAAACACTATTTATCATAAAACAAAATGGACAAGGTCATCCGTGATTTCAACTATTCACATTCTAATCTGTTTTAATGTATAACGACGCGATCACTTCTTGGATTAGATAATACTAAATTAACATTAAATACTTAACGAAAGAAAATAGCGAAGAGCTTGAGTTCACAAGAAAAATAAATAGAATTCCAAAGGTTTTATACAGAAGCTGAATAAATGATTGATTTATCTAAACAAATCTAAATATTGTGTCAACTGTTCAAATTATCAACAAATCAAAATATTATGTCAAATGTTAATCATAAAAATAAAACCTGCGAAAATTATAATTTGCGTTACTACTGGTGGTAGGGGGTCTTGAGAGCCAGCACGGGTAGGTACTACCGCCCTGTTTATTTCTACCGTGGAGCAGTAATGCGTTTCGATTTGAAGGGTGGGGCAGTCGTTGTACTGATAAACTGAACCAAATTTAACTGAAACTCATGTCTCAAGGTGGATAGCGACATTAACTAGATTGATACCTGTGGGCTCCGGTGACCACTTAACATCAGGTGGACCGTGAGCCTGTCCACCCGTCACAACAATAAAACAATTAACTTGAAAAAAGTATTGGATCTATCCTAATGATACATTTAACTGCAAGAAATATTCACCGAGAAAAACGTGAAGAATGATTTGTAGTAAAATAATTCGTTGTCTTTTTAATTTTAATAAGTCGTTCAATTATTTTGGAACAGACACAGCTAGAATAAAAAGCACGACGCTCGTGAAAACGTACTAAAATCCTCTATAATTATGCGTATGAGATCACTGGACTTAGATGTAACATTTCCGTAATACTTTGTACATAATGATGTTGGTCATTACGTGCTGATCTCACCCGATCACAGGTGTTATTCGACGTACACCTGATGAAGGCTAATTTCGTATCTATGAATTATTTAAGTACAATATAGTTGTGTGTTGCATAATTTTATTAATGATTACGCGCTTGGTAAGGCATGGCGAATTGTAAACACTAATAAATGAAGTCTGTTGTAAGGAGAGCGGTTAACATTTTTGTTTTAGTTCTGCCTATTTCTGCCGTGAAGCAGTAATGCGTTTCGGTTTGAAGGATGGGGCAGCCGTTGTAACTATACTTGAGACCTTAGAACTTATATCTCAAGGTGGGTGGCGCATTTACGTTGTGGATGCCTATGGGCTCCAGTAACCACTTAACACCAGGTGGGCTGTGAGATCGTCCACCCATTTAAGCAACAACAAAAAAAATTTTTTTTTTACTTCGGAGCCGAATTAAATTGCAAAATTCAAGTACTAATTTTTAATTATTTTTGAACAGTTGCTTTTTTTTATTAGAGTTGAAGTATATATACATAATAAATATTTTTATGGCTCCATAGAATTTAGTTTTGTATAATCTTAAAAAGCGATGTTTTGATTTCCAGATAACACCACTGTATGTTTCATACGTGAAGCAAAAACTTTGTATCCCTTTTTACGGAAATTGCGCGGACGGAGGAGTATGAAATTTCCAACACTTATAGAGAATATAGAGAAGGAGTGCACAATGCTAATATTTTTTAAAAATAATGCATAAAAGATACATTAAATCAATAAAGAAAACATTACACACACTGCCATGTATTTGACACACACACACACACATGTACATATATATTTCTTTGTTATTGTCAAACTTTAGTTAATGCTTAAAGTCTGTGGTCAAATTGAAAATAGGTTAATATTGTTTATCTTTAATATTATTTGTCTATAGTGTAGTCTTGGCGAAATCTGTGAATAAAGAAGTATAATAGTCTTTGACAATATAACCATAATAATGTTCAAACTTATAATTACAATTAATTATAGTCGAATTTCGACTACTGCGGGACCACTAGTTATTAAATTATAATCTTCCTATTGTTCGATTCATTCATGAGAGTAAATATCCAGACAATTTAATAATTTTATTTCCGCTCTTGACCTGTGGCTGATGTAATTGAAGCATATTCTATAAATCACTACGTTATAATTGATTCCTAATGAAGAGCTAAGGTTAGGTCGTCCGGTTTAACTCGTGCCGATTGAGTATAATTAAAAGAAAAAACCCGACACCCGTTAACTAAAAAACAAATTTATATATTTTGGAAGTGCACTTGTCTAATCCTTGCTGTCACACTACTGTTTTCTTTATTAATAGACGCATCAAAAAATCTATCTATATAGATAATGTAGAACAATATTTTTTTAAAACACTGAGATAAGATATAAATCTGTGTGAAAGGCAATAAATTATTTTATTATTATTACTAGTGGTCCCCCAGTAGTCGAAATTCCACTATAATTATATGAAATTATAAGTGTGAATATTATTATGATTCTATTGTCAAAGACTATACTTCTTTAATCACAGATTTCGCCAAGACTCCAATACACAAATAATATTAAAAACAAAAAATATTAATCTATTTTCAATTTGACCACAGACTTTCACAATAAACAAAAGAGTATATATGTGTGTGTCTGTCAAATACATGGTAGTATGCGTAATGACTTTTTTTATTGATTTTATATATTTTGAATGCATAATTTATAAAATTATCAGCATTCTCCACTCCTTTTCTATATTCTCTTTAAGTGAGGGATATGTCATACTCCTCCGTCCGCGCAGTTTTCGTAAAAAGGGGTAAAAAGTTTTTGCTTCACGTATTAATACTCGTATATAAATTAGCATTTTGCACTCCTTTTCTATATTCTCTATAAGTGAGGGAAATTTCATATTCCTCCGTCCGCGCAGTTTTCGTAAAAAGGGTAAAAAGTTTTTGCTTCACGCATATAATATATTATTATAGATTATTAGCGGCCGTCTCGTGTAGAGGTAAGTGACATGGTCACCACACAAGGTGGTCGCGGGTTCGAATCCCGCCAAAGATATTTGTATGATAATTATAAAAAAATGTCTTTTCCAGGGCTATGGATGTATATTAAATAAATATATGTGTATAATAAAAATCTTACATTTATTTCCGTTATCTGGTACCTGTAACACAAGTTCTTTACGAACTTAGCACGGAATCAGTTAATATGGTGTGATTGTTAGTAAATATTTATTTATAAAAAAAGAAAAAAAAAAGATTATTATAAGATAATGTTTGGTCGGTGGTGGTGCTCAGGTGTCGGGGGCACAGCGCGGGCGCGAGCGGCATGCGGCCCCGACGGCAGACGCCCATGGAGGTCGGCTAGCGCAGCCCCCGCGCCCGCTGTCCCAGCCCCGCCCCGCAGACGCCATGGAACTCGCTGACGTACCTCGACACCGACCCCTCGCCTTCGATAAGGTAAATAAACACTTTTATTAAGAAGCAGCTGCTCTTCACTTGCTAGGCATATCCGATCTAGTGGATCATATCCGATCCGGTGGTCCATACCCGATTCGATGGACTGAATGGTAAACAGTCGACGTCGCCCTAAGCACATCATTACGGATCCTCCCGATCCATTAACGGTGCTTTTAGGTACCTCAAGCACCAGTCACCGTCCTCGTCGAACCCGTCGCTTGCGACGAAGGGCTCGACGAGTAAATTAACCCTCAGGCACAGCCCACTGAGTTTCTCGCCGGATCTTCTCAGTAAGTCGCGTTTCCGATCCGGTGGTAGATTCTGCAAGCAATGCTCTTGCTAGGGCCAGTGCTAGCAACACTCCCGGTTTGAGCCCTGTGAGCTCAGCTACACGCCAAGGAGAAGCTGAAATAGCCTCTCAAGGCTATCAGCATAGGTAGGAAAAAAAGTTGTTAGGTCTCCTTCGGAGGCGCTCGGGCAACTGTTAGCAAACCCCACCCCTCCTGGCTGAGCCTTTGCTCGCCCATCTGTCCTATACTGGAAAGGCCTCTGGGCTGCCAGTAATCCTTCAATTCTAAAAAAGAAAGAAATACCTTTTCAATCCTTCATTAAAGTATCACATAGGATGTATTCCATTAGTAACACGATTTCGTTCAACAGTCAAAGCCTATCTGTGGCAAAACATGGTACTGAGAAGTTAGATACCTTTTCATGCCTCAGTTAAAGATTAGTTGTGGAGGGAGGGCTTAATAAGCTTTACCGGTATTCGATTCCGTTGCGATAATTTAATATGTAGATTAAGCACCTTAAATATTGGTGGTCCATTCCATTGGTTAAAAATCTATTTGTCGTTCAAGTAGATAAGAAGACGGATAGTCTCCTGGTGGGAATTGGAAGAAGAGGAGGACTTTGGTCTTCCTCTTTCCCCTCTTCTTCTCTGGAGGCGCCGGAGTCCGACATAACCCGGTCTGTTACCCCTCTCGGCCGGGTAACCGTAAACAGATTCCCCAGCTTAAATAAAAAAGACGAAAGAGAAATCTAGCAGAAAATTATTGCCAAGAAAATTTCGGAAATTAAGACTTCAATTTTTTATCAATGTTCAGTGTTTGAAAATCGTCACCCGCTCTTTTAAGTTACCTTCTCGAGACTTCACGTCAGTACCTACTTCAAAATCACTTTCTCACAAACTTAGTGTGAACCATGGATAGATCTACCCGACTTCAAAAAAGGAGGACGTTTTCAATTCAACTGTATTTTAATGTTTACCTCAGAGCTTTATTATAGGTGATTCGATTTTGATGATACTTTTGTTATTTAGAATCTTATCCTTCTCATGTTTTCTCGTTTCAATTGAACATTTTTCAAGCTTTGACCTGAGCTTTTGAGTGTTCCTGCGAATATATCATTTTTTGACTTCGGCTTTGATGATTTCTCCTTTTATTTTATTAAAGTTGGTTTTCTTTTTTATTAAAACTTTGTATTGTTTATTACCAATAACATTAGTCTTAGAGAGATCTAGATCTCTTATCTATAGGTATTATGCAGAGATTTAGATACGACAATATGATGAAGACACCTTAGTAGCCCGAGAACAGCTCGATTGCATGTGCGTGCCTCCTAATTAACAGTCACTCTATTATCTGACCTCAATTTAAGACTGTAGGTTAAAAGCGGTGAGGTCATAAAAATTACAAATGCATCTCTCTTTTGTTATTTCATGCTCCATCAGCAGGTTTGAAACGATCTTTTTTCAAGGTTGAACGAGCTCACGGACTGCCTAGTGTTAAGTGGTTACCCGGACTCTACACACAAACAGAACGTGAATGCTCGGAGTTTTGACGGTTTCTTTAACACCTTTTCCATCTCTTAAATGATAACGCGGCACAGAAATGGGCAGGATGATACAACTTACTCGCAAGGCATTACAAACAAGATCTGTCACCAGCAAACCTAGTTAAAAAAAAAAACAGAAAAAGCCTTTACTAGACAATAAATAAAATTAATGTAATTTTTTTTGTGTGTCTAAGTTCAATAAACAATAAGCTGTTATAAGTTCAGCATAAAATTGTAAACTAACGAATTATTTTAAATACACTTAAATAATTCACGTTTATTTTGTAATCACAATCTAAACCCCGTCAAAGCTTATGAATTATTTTGACGATTTCAAAATGAGATATCTTAGTTTATGATAGACAAGCAAACGACCAAGCACGCTGTTGTTCGCTGCCTGCCGTGAGCACTCTTGAACACTCATCACATTGCGTACATCATCATCATCATCATCTCAGTCTGTCTACTGTCCACTGCTGAACATAGGCCTCTCCAACTGATGTCCAGTGCGACCGGTCCGTTGCCACCTGCATCCAACGTGACCCAGCAATTTTCACCAGGTCGTCGGTCCATCTGGTAGGTGGCCGTCCCACACTGCGTTTGCCAGTACGTGGTCTCCACTCGAGGATCTTTCTGCCCCATCGGCCGTCCGATCTTCGCGCTATGTGACCTGCCCACTGCCACTTCAGCTTGCTAATCCTACGGGCTATGTCAGCAACTTTGGTTCTTCTACGGATCTCCTCATTTCTGATTCGATCTCGTAGAGAAATACCAAGCATAGTCCTCTCCATAGCTCGCTGCGCCACACTAAGCTTCCTAAAAAGATCCCTTGTGAAGCACCATATAAGCACTTGGTGATTGCGTACATGATTTTCAGAATATATCAGCGCAACTCCGTGACTGTACTGGCAGCGTTGACACCTGCAACCAGTTTCACGAAAGACAGACTTAGATTTTAGATGTAACACGAGTTTCGAATGCATCTAAAACAGAGATCTGTCTAATTTCTTTAGACTATTTATAAATATTATATTGGCCTAACACTTCACCTGCGTTTTTCACAAGCTCCCGGCTCGTGTTTCCCGCCAAGCGGAACAGAAATATCTCGCATTCGTTTCATTCAACATATTCGCTTATATGAATGTAACCTCTATACGATTAATCTTAAAAGAGGTCAATATGTTATTTATAACATTCATCTTTAGATGACATAAATATAATTTCGAATATTAGAACAGTAGAAATATAAAAAGCGTTTTTGAAATATTAAAATATAAAAAGATATAAAAATAGTGGTGAAGCAATAGCTTTAAATGTTGTTTCCCTTTATAAGAGCAACTCAATTTGTGCTATAGTTTTACGAAGCTAAACTGTATTTTGATATAAATATAATATTACATTAAATGAATTTGAGAATTGTGAACATTAATGTTTAGTGGTCGTCTCTCATGAAATGCATTGCTGTTGCAATATTCGCTGTTTCGATCCAAACATCTCGCAAACTTCAAAAGCAATTCTGATTTATGCACCATAAAATCTTCATGTTCGTTATTTTGTACGATGGATTTTGTGTAACAAACAGTTTAATTTAGACAGGAACGTAAGTTTCTTATGAAAATGACTTTACTACGCAAATACGATGAAGATAGGTTTGCGGTACGCAGCGGCTTGGCTCTGCCCCTGGCATTGCTGGAGTCCATGGGCGACGGTAACCACTCACCATCAGGTGGGCCGTATGCTCGTCTACCTACAAGGGCAATAAAAAAAAAAAAAAAAACATATGCTATTTATGTTTAGTCTTTATGTAATTTTTAGGTACAATGCTTTTCAGTTTTTTTTTTCATAATTAAGAGAAGCTCAAGATACTTCTTAGATCAACCTCAACGAACGGTACGGTAGCGCAACCTTATATATGTTTTTTTATTGCCATTAATAACATAGCTCTCACATTTAGTCTTTGACGATTTCATGACGATTGACTGACATGACTTTGACGATTCATTCAAACTTTAAATTTAAACCTTTTGAAATTTTTCCGGAACAACCGGAACTATTAAGATTCCAAAACATTTAGCTCATTTTGATTAACGGAACGACAAGTGTACAGAAAAAAAAACATAAAATTACAGTTTTTAATGTGTTTAAATTAAAATTATGTGTCCGAATCAAGTTAAAAACTTCAGATTTGAATTTTAAAACTGTAACGAATATTTATGGTGTTTTTATAAGATTTATGTTAATTACTTACAGTTCAGAAGCTGCTTAAAAACATAATAATATATAATATTAAATGAAGTTTATAAGATGCGTGCAAGATAATATGACTAGATACGAAGAAATCGTTCTGACCAAAAAAGTAAACACAAGCCTATTTCTATGTAGCGTTCTTTTTTTTTTCCTACCTATGCTGATAGCCTTGAGAGGCTATGTCAGCTTCGCCCTACCATGTAGGTGAGCTCACGGGGCTGAAACCGGAGTGTTGCTAACATTAGCCCTAGCAAGAGAATCCGAAATGCGATCCACTGAGAAGATCCGGCGAGAAACTCATTGGGCAACGCCATTTTCACAACTTCAAACTTTGTATTGTAACGACATTTTCATCGACTTCAATGTTTATTGCCGCAAAGCAATCATTTTTTGAAGTGTAGGACAGTCGTTTTACAAAACAATGGCGACGCGAACCCCCACCCCAAATTAGTGGAGACCTTTGCCTATGGTCTCCAGAAACCGCTTAACAAAACACGCGATGTAAAGTTTATTAACCCTTACATTTTAACAAACAAATAAACCAAAACGTTCTCATTGTACGACATTTTAACAGTTCCAATGTACAAGTTTAACGCTAAAGAACTAAGGAAAACTTAATTTAAAAAAAAAAAAACTTTCTAGGTTTGTTTTTCCTGTATTTCGTTGTTTAAACCTACGGTGTAGATTCGGGTGGATCGTAAAGGGCTGAATTGGAACGCCCGCCTACGCTTCCATGTTTGGAACGGACTGACATATACCTACCCAGGGCGGCTATACAAGCGACTGCAATCTTTCGGGACGTCTCATTGTTTATTCAAGGCAACTTACTTTTAACATTTCTACCAAAACGAGAAGTCTTGTTGTAATTAAAGAAATTCAATAATTTCTTGGGCAGCCTTTTCACTGTTCAGTATTTTGTATTTAAAAAAAAAAGGTTTCCGACTAATAATTTATAATCAGAAAAGGAGGATTTACCTTTTTACAAGCTACTACCAGACACTGCCTTCGGCCGTTCAGCGCACTAGTAACCTAACCTTATCATTCCACCTAACTCTTCTAGCGGTAATGCGTTTCGGTTTGAAGGTTTCACAAAGCGCCCTACCACCAGTAATATACCGCAGTCCAGTTCTTTCGTGCCATGAAACAATTATTTGCTCAAATTTGAAGGTAGTATTCCGTAATATCTAAACACCAGATGTTCCAAAATTAGTCGACCCGTTAATGCAATAAAAAATAGTACTTAAATGATAAAACAAAAAAATGATTGGCTAAGGCGTGATTAAAATCTAGATTAAGATCTGGAAGAGATTTTAGATAGATATTATTTAATCATTTTATATAACCAATTTGTATGTTACATATCAGGCATTAAAAAAAAGATGCTTCCAATTCGAAGGTGTGTTTATTTCAACTACACTTGAAACGTTCCGTTTTATGAATACATTTTTTTCCTACCAATCAGTAGCCTTGCGGAGCTATTTTGGCTTCACTGGGTCTGTAGGCAAGTTCACGGGGCGCAGCCTAAGAGAGATGGGGCGCAGCCTAAGAGACTTTGTTAACATCTGCCTCAGCAAGAGCGGTACTTTCCTGAAAATACCAAAAGTCCGAAATCGCGACCCGCTAAGAAAGTCCGGGGCAAAACTTAGTGGGTTAAGTTACACGTCGAAGGCTTTGTCATGTTTGACGAGTTTGTATTCAAATAATTTCCATAACAGCGCACTATTGTTACTGATTTCACGTTTTCTCTTTTACAAATATATATATTTTAGTAATGTGTTTTATGAACGGAACATTTATTTTCACTAAAGAGTTTACGTATGACCGAAACAAACGAGTGCTAGGAATAATGAATCGTGAGGTGGTAAGGGATAGTATAGGGGTGGGTGCCGGCGAAGACTTCTCCCTAAGCGCAATCGATCCCGGCGTGGCGTCATCGCTCACCGCCTTGGCTCACCTCCCAGATTAAGGTCGTTTCGAACAAAACCGTTACGTAATCATGGTGTAAGAAGTCCTTTAAAAATCTCTCTATTTTAAAATCGCATTGCAGACATAAGTATAGCTGCAATTTCAAAAGAAATTGTGCTCGATTTCAATCAATAATTTACTGTATTTTTAACTCCTCACTCATTGTTAGTCTAGTCTCCATGACAACGGGTTTGAGTTCGTTCTGACCTTCGAGGTTTTGTATTCTAGATTTGAATCGCTAGTTCTCATATAGTAATTCAGGTTATGGGTACTATAACCAAAAAAAAATTGGTGGTTAATCGCTACTTGTTATAGCAAAGTTTTTTTTCAAATTACCGTTTTGAAGTCTTACATACATTACTCCTACTCCTGTAGTGCCGTGTATTTAAATATAACCTTAAGTATCACACAAAGATGTCGACAAATCTCATCTATATTTCACGTATTTATTCCAAGTATTTGCATAACAATCGTGGCCAGACTCATCTCGATTGGCTCAAGGCCTTTTGGCTATCGATGCAGGGTCGCTACCCACTCGAACGACCCTCGAGCCCCTACTGAGAAATCTCGAGTGCGCCTACCTAAGAGGAAATGAATGACGTCATTGATTCGAAATCTGTTCATAAAATCTATCGAAGCATCGTTTTCGATATGCTTTAGCTAAATAATTAAATACGTATATGTGTTCAGAAGAAAGGACTTTGCGAGTCCTCCAAAAAAATTATGTATTTGATTTCTAATTTTTTGTACATACGCAGATACAGGGTGTGTAAAAACCCTTCCAGAAGACGATTTAGTGGTGATGGCGCACATTATAACAGCGTAAAACAAGCTCATCTTTGATTTTACTAAGCTTGCTGCATTGCACGCAATGGAACACAATTTAAAATCACGAAACACGCTGAATCTATTGTCTCTTCATATTAGATTGCGGGATCTTTTATTAAAGTTACTAAGAGAATAGGTATTTTTGTTTAGTTCAATAAATGTATATGGGCTTTTTGTTTACTTTAGGTAAGTTATTTTTCCTGTTTCAATTTCGGGAGCAGTCTCTCAATTTCTTGGTTACGCTTTCTATTACACAACAGATTATTTCAAATGATTTTTAAATAGCTTTTTTTTATTGCCCTTGTAGGCAGACGAGCATACGACCCACCTGATGGTGAGTGGTTACCGTCGCCCATGGACTTCAGCAATGCCAGGGGCAGAGCCAAGCCGCTGCCTACCGTTAATAATAATAGCTTCAACAAACAGTTCTTATAATGAAACTCTTAACTGTTTTAACAGTACATTACATACAGTTAAATTTGGAACGACGAGACGCAACTGCGGTTTCGAAAACAAAGCGTAAATGTAGAACTACACTCATTATCATTTGGCCGACTCAATAAAAGCTATTTCGGAAGATCTCGGAATTATTTTTCAAGGCGAGTAGATCTGTATGTAGCCTCGAACTATTCACATCCTTTAGTAATTAATTTACTGTTCATTGATAGTAAAGAGTGTTTCTTTGTCGTAAGAATACCTAGTTTAAATCAATTAAGATTAAATTTAATTAACAGAGAAATACAATATGTTTCACAAAACAATCACTCGCAATAGCTGATGTAGTATTAAACACCACTAGATGATGACCGAGCTTTGCTCGTTTTTTTTTTATAACGCCATCTTGTTGTGTCTTTAAAGCGGTTAGTTGCCCTCAATTAAGAAAAATAGTATTATTATTCGCCAATAGATGTCGGGAAGAGCCATAAAGTTGATTGAAAACACGAATAAAACAAAATTTTTGGAAAACAAATCGTAGCTAGATCGATTTATCGGCCCCGAAATCCCCTGTATACTAAATTTTATGAAAATCGTTTGAGCCGTTTCCGAGATTCAGATTATATATATATACATACAAGAAGTGCTTGTTTAAAGGTATAAGAGCCTCGAACTAATCACGTCATTTATTAATTAATTTACTGTTAATTGATAGTAAAGAGTGTTTCTTTGTCGTAAGAATACCTAGTTTAAATCAATTAAGATTAAATTTATTTAACAGAGAAATACGACATGTTTCATAAAGCAATCACTCGCAATAGCAGTATATGTAGTATTAAACACCACAGTACATGCGAAATAGCATTCAGACCGCGCACATAATGAAAATGCATAGCTCCTGAATTTGCGTCAATGGAATGCACGACCACTAATAATTGCATTACAATGGAATTACAGTATTTCAATCTGTTGGAATATGTTCGAGTCGATTGTCGTAAACTTGAAATTCCTTCGTGTTGTTATCGCCAACATACATTTGAATTAGTCTGGGTTTTTAATAATTTATTACTGAATGGTGGTCGAGTATTTAGGTTTCTAGTTTGATTGTGTTTTAATGTTTCGACGACATGTTTTGATGTTCTTGCTATTAACACTTGAAAAGATCAACTGATAAAATAAAATCACAATGTAAAACTTATTAAAAATAAAAAGCTGCAAAATTTTATACTCGTACTAGTGGAGATCCAATTACTGCTTATATGACGAAAAATTATAATAAGTCTTAAAGAGTTAATATCTTTCGTTGTTAATATGATAACTGTTATATAATACTTTTCCTACTTATTTGAGAAAACAAGTTAATAAATGTCATTTAAGATATCAAAACAATAGACATGTTATGTATGATCACTATGATTGTTTTTTTAAATTCGCTAATATATAGAAACAATCAGGCGCATCTATTAAGATATATGTATAATTTGCGAACATTAAATAGTTATTAAATAATAAATAAAAAATAATGTTGCCGAAAGCTGATTCCGGTAATAACTATTTTATACTCGTACTAGCTGACCCGGTAGACTTCGTAGTGCCTCAATCGATAAATAAAAGACCTAAACTTTTGTATAAAATAAACTTAACACAAACAAAAGGAATCCGTCCGACGGGGGACACATCGAAGGAAAAACAGAATTATTATTTTTATTTAATTCTGAGCATTTTCATTCATTTATCTACCTTTTAAACCTTCTCTGGACTTCCACAAATAGTTCAAGACCAAAAATAGCCAAATCGGTTTTGTATTTTTTGGTATTTATTTAATTATCTCTTATAATATTGGGAAATTCAGTTCAATTCAAACTTTCATTCCTTCACAATGTCATCGTCATAATGTTTATTCAAGTAAAATCGGGTAAACCTGTTTTATCCATCATAAATGCAAACTTGTTCTGAAAAGTATGCTCATTGTACAGTCATGATAGAATAACAAAATCACTCTCACAATGGACCCTTCAGACCAGAATAAGGAATATTTACATAATTCAATTGTTTATTTCAGATGGAAAGCTTGATAAAAGAAATGCAAGATCCAGAAACAGGCGTCCCCGTGAGAAGTCAAAAACTTTTTCTTACTGTAATTCCTTCTGCTTTTATGGGTGAGCCAAATGCTCTCTATACGACGCGCTCTTATTAAGAACTTAAGTAGAAGCCTTAAAAAATAAGTACTCCCGTTATCTCTATTTTTACGTCACTGAAGATTTTTTAAGATAATATCCTGTGGTCGTATAAATCAAGACCGAAAATCTTGATCCTTGAATAAATTTATTATTGTGAGCTTAAATGCGTGAAATCTAATGGTAAGTAGTTATTGGAAATAAGATGTGCATTCTGATACCGTGCATTCTGATACCAGAATACAATTCTCCTTGCCCTACTATGAACATGCATTGAAGAAGATTTGTGTTCTTCTTCAATTCTTCTTCTTGTGACTTGAATTTTTATTATACCAGTCATTATGATGATTGATTAATGATCACAACGCAGAATGTACAGAACAGTAATATTCCGTGCAACATCCTGATATAAAACAGTTTCACTATTTTCCATCCGTATTAGTAATATAGAATTATTTAAAATTTACTATCCTTATAGTATATATTCTGATTAAAAAAAGCCTTCATAAATTTGTCATCTGGCCGATACTGGAAATTGGAATAATAAAATAAATATATGTATGTACGTCGACCGTATCAAATTTCAAAAACGCAAGGGAAAGTGTTCACAAATAAACAACTTAAAAAGTCTTGTATTTAATAATAGATTCCATATTAAACAAAAAACTTAACTAATGTAAAATGTTATTTTATATTAAAATAAATGTACATTACGATATTTTTACCACTGTATCTTAAAATTATGTATGGTTGTAAAATCAATACAAATAATGTAGTGTGCGAGAATGTTCTCGACTATTGTCAGACTGAAATAGTACATTAACCTTTTCGATGTCAACTCAGCTTTCCTTCAGATTTTCTTATCGTCAATAAAGTAACAGAGAAGTGATTGTCGCGTATGGTCCTAGATGTCTAAATCTTAACTTATATTTAAGGGTGAAGGACCATATTACTACACCCTGTATCATAGATAATATACTTAATCTATATCTATACTAATATATAAAAATATGGGTTTTACGGATGTTCCGTTATAATTACTGAACCATGCATCTGATTGACTTGAAACTTGGTACCCATGTAGAAAATACATGTACTTATTGGATATGCTAATATTTATATGAGTGTTGGACTCCCTAATAATAATTACATTAAAAAATAATGTTAATTTTAATTGCCCAGCGAAGCGGGCGAGTACGGCTATACTGTATAATATTTATTTATAAAATATTTCTAATATAACAAAAAACGTTCAATAAAAAAAAAATGGGCTTACGCGATGAATAATCTTTCGTTTAAATTAGGAAACAAAAAATAAGAAAATTTGTTGTTCAGTAAATTAAAACTATTATTATTTTCAGGTTACGATCTTGTCGAATGGCTAATGGAACGGTTTAATCTTGATGAGACTAGTAATGGTGAGTGTCAAGTTGTAGGCGCCAGCCAAGGGCCTTGGTCGCGTCGCAGGAACCCAGTAGATTCTAGCTATAACGAGAAGCCAAGGCTACCACAGGTCTTAATATGTAGGTAGAGATATCCAGTACATGGCATGATCGTGCTCCTCCCGCTGAAACTATTTGCGTTGTAAGCGAACTCGTATCTGGGAATCGCGATGTTCCGAGCGTGACCTCAATGGGCTGTTTACAGTATATCAACCTTACCACCTATGATCACATACCTCACCCCGCACTAAATATAATATGGAAATTGTTGCCAATTTGCATGTAAGCAGTGTTTGTCTACCTTAATTTCCCTAAAACATAATATAGCATAGAATAGTATTACGAGTGATTTTTTTGACGGCCTCCCGAATATTTTCGTATGGATGATTGACCATTAATAGCTGTCGGAAATTTTTAACAAAATCGTTAATGATATTCTAAAATTATCCTATAATTCGTTTATTAAATAAGGATCGTGAAGAAAAGAAAATTTTAATACTTTTCTATGCTCAGTCTATGTATGTAATTAGTATGTTATCCCTGTATTCGATGCTTTAAGCCGTTTTTCGGAAAACGAACGGAGAAAAACGGCTTAAAATCCGATCAGCAAAATTCATTCCCAATACGTTTCAAAGCTTCTTTTAATGCTACCAAAGCCTTCGGTGTGACCTTGTGAATTCAATGTTGTATACAATGATTTCTAGTTATAACAATTCTAATATTACGGTATCTATTAAATTTCAGTTGAAGCAATAAACTTAGCCAATCAGCTTTGTCAATATGGTTACTTCTTTCCCGTCAACGACTTGAAAAATCTTGTTTTAAAAGATGACTCTTCTCTCTACAGATTTCAGGTGAGTAATTTTAAGGAATCAAATAATCATTTGATTAAACAATTTAACGAAGATACTTGTAGATCTCTGACATCTTCTTGATTATACTCGACGCACTAAGCTCCAGTTCGAAGGGTAAGGTTGCGGTTATACAGCATTTTCAATGTACACCTCATGCCCAATATATTTATGCGGAATACACTACTATGTAGTATCACTCTGTTCTGTGGATATTTGCCATCAAATGAGCCGGGGCTTCTCATTGACGTTAGTAAAAAAATAATAAAACTACCCTATTACGACGTTACTGACGTCACCATGACATTGAGTCACTCACTCTAAATATATTAGAGTATCTGTCAACCTGCGCTTCAAGCCGGATGCCAGACGAAAGCCGGAAGACAGTGGCAATAAGCGTTCTAACAATCTCAGTGGACTAACTATACGTTCCGCGACCATCAATAATTAGAGAAAAAGAGAGAGAAGTAGGTATCGGAAAAAAATAAAAAGAAACACTCTAAAAAGTCTAACGACTGTGGTCAAAATAGGGTTGATCGACTACCGATACTGTATTTCAGAGTCCATATTACTGGCCATGGCAACCGTCCCGCGTGTCCGGGAGCAGCTCAAACGCCCCCACCCTGGGACCCGACAACGTGGAGTACGCTATCTACCTAGTGAAGCGGACGCTGCGAAACAAACAGCGACACGGTCTTGAAGAATACGAGCAAGAGGCGCTGGCCAACCTAAAGAAAAACCTTTCTGCTAAATGGGATTTCATCACCATGCAAGCAGAGGAACAGGTCTGAATACTCAACATAAAACAAAAGGCACTCAACTACCAAAATCAACGATTGAAGAATACAACTTTGTCTCTTAAAGAAAATATTAAACGTAGCTGGCAAAAAGTACAGTCGAAGAGGGGCGTTTTTTTATAGCTTAGATGAGTGGACGAACTCACGGCCCACCTGGTGCTAAATGGTAACCGTAGCCCATAGACACCTACAACGTAAATGCCACCACCCACCTTGAGACATGAGTTCTAAGGTCTCACTTTTAACAGTAGAATGGCTGCCCTGCCCTTCAAACCGAAACGCATTACTGTTTCACGGCAGAAAAAGGCAGGGCTGTGATACCTACACGTGCGGACTAAGACTTCCTACCACCACCAAAAATTATTGCGTGTATTAAGAGAGGCATATGTCCAGCAGTGGATTAGTCATAATAAGAAGACGATGCAAAGGCAAAAGAGGAATGGTAGGAATCGTATATAGCAGTTACTTTAACTTAAGTCTTTATATACAAGATTGGGGATTCCTTTAAAACAATCCCAGCCAATATTTATCTTGAATATTGCTTAAATAACAATACTGCGTGTCACTGACAACGTATTGCCTAAGCCGGTCGAGTAAAGATTTCAATTTTGGAGGACTATATCTGATGTAGAAGAACGATTTTAAAGTTTGAGGACGTTTTTCTTTTTACAGGTTCGGTTAGCAAAAGAACGGAAGAAGGGGGACAAGATAGTGAGTGACAGTCAAGAGCGTGCCTACTGGCGAGTGGCGAGGCCACCCCCGGGAGTTTCCAGCGGCCTCGAGCCGTGCCCAGTACCCGTGCGGTCGCGGCCACATAAGCCCAAGAAAAGAACCATACACCAACTGACGAGAGAGGTAAACAACACTGTTGATAAACAAGGAAATTCTAGAAAACACGATCAAACCGCACATGCTTTTGGTAACTTAATATAATTAAAGTTAAATAATCACGCTCTACTATGGTTAAGCTCCAACGTAGACTTTTCCGTTATCCGAAACCAAAAATACACGTATGGAATAGTAATTACAACCACACTGAAAATTTTAACAAACCTTATTTTTGCTGTCAATGTAGTCTATTTATTAATCAGAAGAAATTTGAATTAAACTGCCGCGATTGAATGCTACTGTATTCATGTCCATAGCAGCAATATTTTCATTTATCTCTAACTCCATGATTCCAATCCACCTAGTTATTATATTATGTGGTACAGGATATCATTATCCTTCCTATTCTTGTCGCGAATCAATAACCTGTTCGGATTTGAAGAGACATTGTATTTTGAAGATTTATTCCTAAGTTTCAAGGTGAGCAATTCAGATTGACGTGCGTGGGAACTTGTTAAAACATCTTAGCTAACAAAAAACCATTCCGAACTTTTTGCAAGGATCCGTAATAAGGAAATTAACGAGCTAAGGAACAAAAATCAACTCACAGTGGGAATTATAGATATTTAAAGTAGATTTTACTGGTGGTAGGACCTCTTGTGAGTCTGCACAGGGTGGGTACCACCGCCCCGCTTATTTCTGCCGTGAAGTAGTAATGCCTTTCGGTTTGAAGGGCGATAGTGCAAGGGCAAGGGGCCTGGTGATATATAACATACTATTCGTGGAAACAGCACTTTTTTAGAATGTAGTGACCTTTCTCATAATTATTTTTAGTATTTCTTTATTTATAGTCATTTCTTTATTCGGCTCGATAATTTACTATTTTATGTAAACATTCTTAACGATGAACCTATATTATAATTGCTTTATCTTCAATATCTTCTAGATCGAATATTTAAAAACGAGCCTGGATCGTACACGAGTGAAGACTTCAATTGCCCTAGATGCCCTTGTGGCTTATGCGGAGACCTTCGCTCCCTATGATCCTTGGCTCACACCACCACAACCCTCCAACCCTTGGGTCAGCGATGACACCCTATTTTGGCAAATTAATAGCCCTCTGTAAGTTTACGCTTTTCTTTCTCCCTTTATTTTTCTAGTGTATATATAGTTATTTATATATTTAAAGCAATCTTCTTTGGAACTGAGTAGAATCCTCAATTTTCTGGTAAAACGTTTACTGTAATTTTATTCATTGAAACGAAATTAAGATTCTCAATATTACATTTACCTAGTATGTAAATTAAACAAAAACTTTCCAGTGTCGAAATACCAAGTGAAAAACGAGTCCAGCGTTGGGCGCTTTCTATAGAGGAACTGATATCGGATCCAACAGGGCTGCAAGAGTTCACAAGTTTCTTAAGGAAAGAATATTCGCACGAGAATATTCGATTCTGGCTCGCGGTCATGGATCTGAGGAGAAGCAGTACCAAACAAATACCGAAGAAACTTGAGGAGATTTATGAGTATGTCGCTTACAACATAAACGGAAAACATTTGACATAAATAATTATTTTGCCAAAATTTGTTATTGTTGGTACCGTTGACAATTCGTTGTCGAGATCAGTAAAACCACGCTAAAAAGAAACAAACATACTGATTTATAGGATTTAACCTCCGCGGAATGAGATTTATTACGGATCACAACATACCTAGTCGTTTTGAATTTATATGTTGTATGAATACGACACGGCGTGAATAGTATTTATGCAAAAAAAGCAACAATTACTTATGATACTTTTTTTTCCCTAATTATTTGTTGAATGCATTATTGCTTAGGAAAATAAGTGCCTGACCTAATATTCTAACGACGGCATCCCTCGATACGTATACCTCAAGCATCTATTTAACCAAATACGTTTAAAATCAATGTTTGCTTCTCTTTCTTCAATGTCTTTTTTTTTCAGGGAGTTCTTGAAGCCTGGAGCTCCATGTGAGATTAACATCGATGGTGCGACGGCAGAGCGAGTGGCCGAGGGTCTGCGATCTGGCTCTCGATACGCGCTCGACCATGCCGCCGATCATGTTTACGGACTTCTATTGAAAAAAGACTGCTACCCTCGATTCATCAGATCAGATCATTTTCAAAGACTACTGACTGAAGGGAAAAACGTCCATCAGAAAAAAGCCAAGTGAGTAAATTTATTTTTCGTATTATAATATCGACATTACACTTAATAATTTGGTGATTTACATAGTCATACAGATTTTTATACCAAAATATCATTACAATTGATACCAATGTGTTCTGGAAATTACGTAATACCAATTGGCCATGAACGTATCTACCGATCTAGTGCGAAAAATAAGTTCTATGAAGAATACTATTTTGTTGCCAAACCCAACTTTCGTTAACGCGGTTATCGATTGACTTACCCATAAAGTTTGTATGGGATTGGAGTCGTATCCTGAATCCGAATTCCTGTTTAATTAAGAACCTTACAGATCTTATCGTGAAGGTCATCAAACCTATAGATCAAAATTAGTAGCATACTTTTCAAATATAATCTAGCAAAACATGCATTCACTAGGTTCTTCAACTTTGGTGGTCAAGTACGCAAAAAACCTGGTTCGACGAGCGGCACGAGCGGAACCGCTGCGGGGACGGGGGCGGGACTCGCGCGGCGCCGCGGCTCCGACCGCTCCCTATCCGGCTCCGCACACGAGCTCGCCGTCTGCGCCGTGCAACCGCCGCGTCCGCCAGACCCGCCCGCGCACTCGCACAGCCAGTCCAACCTCACAGACATACCCTTCAGGTACACGGCCACATACTCTCATTACACTGAGATGTTTGAAATGATCCCCTCATCTCCTTTCTATCATCGCACCTCCCGCCATCAGAGCAGAGTTCATACATATTATCTGGAACCGCTGCGTTCGTCGACAGTGCGTTTCCAGAGGTCTTCTTTGCCACGTACCATGCGGCTATGGAATGAGCTCCCCTCCACGGTGTTTTCCGAGCGCTATGACATGTCCTTCTTCAAACGAGGCTTGTAGAGAGTATTAAAAGGTAGGCAGCGGCTTGGCTCTCCCCTGGCATTGCTGAAGTCCATGGGCGACGGTAACCACTCACCATCAGGCGGGCGGTATGCTCGACTGCCTAAAAGGGCAAAAAAAAACACTAACAAAAAAAAGAACGTCGTTGAAATCGACGTTGAAGTCGTCGCGTCCTAAAGGATAAGGCGTCCGGTGCATTCGTATGTAGCGGTGCAACGGTGTTCGAATCCCGCCGGCAGGTACCAATTTTTCTAACGAAATACGTACTTAACAAATGTTCACGATTGACTTCCACGGTGAAGGACAATAACATCGTGCAATAAAAATCAAACCCGCAAAAATATAATTTGCGTAATTACTGGTGGTAGGACCTCTTGTGAGTCCGCACGGGTAGGTACCACCACCCTGTCTATTTCTGCCGTGAAGCAGTAATGCGTTTCGGTTCGAAGGGTGGGGCAGCTGTTGTGTATGCAGTATTGTGGTTTTCTTAACTTTTCATCCTTAAATCAGATTGCTCTTGTAATAGGGAACGCTGTGTATAAGAGATGCGACATCTTCCACATTTATATTGTGTATATTTTAAATTATAGATATAAAAATAAAAATATACATATATTTTTTTAAATATTTCATTAAAATATTGGGCGCTACTCGTTGCTAACGCTCGCGCTGGCCTGTAACAGGTATACTACGCGCATGCGTTCGAGTGCCACGCATTCACTCTCGCTCTGTCTTTTTCTAGTATGGTAACGCTAAGTGCTTATCACAAGCTTATTGGAAGTCGCATTAGAAGTTTCACTTCAATTCAAACACATTGTATAAAATGTATATAATGTTACAGAGATCCCCTCGAGGACGATACCGCCGATGTTCTTCCCTGGGAAAGCTCATCAAGAGAAGGAGCGTACGGTGGACGGCGTCGCCAGGACTCAGCAGCAGATTCGGGCAGCTCGTCTTCGGACGTGAGTGGTGCGGTGTGCGAGCGCACGCGTCGCTTACCACAACAGAGCACGCTCGACGGGGGACTGCGCGGCGCGCCCCCGCCATTGAGGCGTCTCTCTGCAGTCGAACCTCGTCATCTTGCGCCACTCGCTTCACCGCCACACTCACCGCGCCCCCCGCGCCCCGCCCCTCGCCCTCTTCCTCCCGTGCATCCACACCCCACACCCACCATCAGTGTCAGCTCCGCGCCTGACGACGAATCGGCCGACTCACCTCCCGGCACCTGTTCGCCAGAGGAACCAAGATCAATTGCGCAGTCAGATGAGCCTTCTTCGGTGTTCGCCTCGGCAGATGCGACGCCGACGGACTCGGCACGCGCTCCACCGCCACTCCATGAGGGATGCAGCTCGCTCGTGGAGATTGGAAACGAAATGATAGCCTCCGAAGAGCATCCGTCTGCCGTGGCTTCCGTCGTTCTTGGCGGACCGTCAATCGAATCGTGCGAAGACTCTACCACATCAAGAGCGATTTCTGATTCGAAGGAATCTGATCGAACAAAATCCTCGGAAGACGAAACGAGCTCGGTGCGAAAACCTATAACACAGGAGGCGTCGGCTATAGATGTCGTGATGGAACAAAATCCTGTCGAAGGTGCGGCAGAGCCGATGAGGGCGGTCGCCCCGCTGGCGGTGTGCGAGGATACGGCAGTGGAGGAAGAGCCCCCCTCCCGCGCGTCTGACCGCACCGCCTCGTCGCCTTCTGATATCGTGAAGCGGGATAGTAAGCCCGATCTTGGTGAACGTAAGCTGAGGAACGACATTTGTCCCTGGGAGGACGAGTAAGTACTAGTGAATTCAGTTTGTGCATTTAGAGTATTGCCGCAACTACACGATAGTGCTTTATTTGGTTCGCCTCCAGATGCACGTTGTTTGGACTTTTAATGAGAATAGTTCGAACTTCGAACGCGGCCACGTGTGATAGAACATTGTTTCGCCTTTTAAAGACGACTTATACATAAGTTACATTATATTGGATACCCTTATGTTTTATATTAATACATTTAAATGCATATTTTCATAGAAATATATTATTTTGTGTATATTTTGAACGAAGAGGCTTGTAGCGTAATATTGAAGACAATATAAATTTCATTTATATGTATTGATTTTTATTTTTGTTTCTTCACAATTATTACACGTTTAAGTTAATCATAAAATGGCATTAGTAGTGTTGTTTGTTGCATTTGTTATTTTGTTTTCAGTTTCTAATTAAATATTATCTTAATTTCATCAAAACGTATGGCATAAATACTTTACTTACCTACAAAAACCTAAAACTAGTTGTTTATTGAAAGTGTAATGGTTAAATACATAAAGAATTTGTTAAACAACGATCTTTAAAGCATGAACAAAATTAACTTTTATTTAAACAATTAAAATTTAAATTACTCGCATCAATAAAGATTATGTAATAGCGCTACGCTTAATCTTACCTTCTCGACATATGTATAAAGCTATAAATCATTAGTTAAAATATAAAATGAAACTACGTCTTGATCCAAATTAATATCTTGGGTTTCTGCTGAACTGAACCAAACATAACACAAAAATGATATTAAATGAAAATACCATTTTGACAAAAACAATGGAAGGCAACAGTTATTTGACAAAAAAAATCTCTCGAAAAAGATTATATATATATTAGAAAAATGAAGTTCCATGAATGGTAATGAATTGATTATTTTCTTTGTAAAAATTGAGAGCTTATTTTCCAATATTTATCTGGTTCGTCATTGATGTTTCAACAATGTTATTAATAGCTCATCCTTGGTTTTCTTTGTATCCGTTTGTTTACATTTAAACACAAATGCGACAATACCAGGAATGCATTTGCTTTAAAGTTAAACCATTGCTTCGACACAAATTGCAATAGGAGGAACGCATCAACTGGTTTTACACTAACAAAATATTATTGCATTCAGATAGGTGCTTAATGCGAATGAAGACTATCTTTGAAAAAGTACAAAAAAATTCTCGCGAAAACTTAATTAGATTAATATGTCAATACTTAAAGAGAATTAATTTTTTATACTAACCATCAGCCAGTTAGGTACATTTATATTCGTTCAGACTTCATTCTATCTGAATTTCACTCTTGAAAACTTTAACGAAACGTAATAAGTTAACAATTACAGGACGGTAAATTACCTAGTAACTCAATAATTCAAAGTTTATTTAAAAAGCGTGTGTGATTTGGAACAGTTTTTTTTTTCTTTCAAATCTTTATTGTTTTTCGTTCACCTTCAGATCGAAGAGTATAAGATTAGTCTCAATAAATAAATACAAACCACATGCCAATGTTTGATAAGTAGACTCAACCACTCATCTCAGCTTGAAATGAAAATGTTTACCGCCAAAACACCGAGTTTATTGTCAACGCATGAATAAGCGAGAACATCATTTGCTTGAAAATAGGATCTGTGTGCTTAGTGCGAGTTTTTTAACGTTCTCGAAAGCGTAAAAGTTACCTCAAATTTGTATGGAGTTGGAACGTTGGAACTTTCGCCTACGTTTGCCGCTAGGGGCGCTGTTCCAGTTGCATATAAATTATAGTTAACTTTTACGCTGTCGAGAACGTTATAAACTCGCACTAAGCACACTGATTTAAAAACATAACAGAATCACCGATACGTTTCATTAAATGCAACGTCTTGTTTTTTTTAGTCCTGAATAATAGCTGTTCTTTCTTTTTCAGGAATTCCTGTGAGAGTGATGCTCCGTTTGTTAAAACTTATGCTACCCTCGGTTATTTATAATTTCTGTAGGCGTATATCGAAATTGTATAGATAGCGGTAATAAAATGAGAATATTTAATTTTTAACTATTAGTCTTATGTTTTAAGTATCACAAGAAATAGAAAACTGAGTAAAGTATAATTCAAAAATAAACGATCGTTAATTATTAGAAATGATGAGTTTTTTTTTTGTGATGTTACAAAAAAATGCAGCCATTTTAATTTCTAAAAAAATAGGGAGCTCTGAGTCTCCCTTTAAGGTACCTACGATTATTATAACAAAAAGGCCGTGTGATTAAAGTCAACATGGAAAACTAATGAAAAAATTGTATTTGAAAAAGGAGTTTAATCTGAGTCCCACTGTTTTATTGGCATTATAAATGAAATCACCTTGAAATGATTGTCTGTGAAATCTTAAAAATTGAAAATTTATTTTTTTAGCGAATAGAGATGTCGCTACCTGTTCTATTAGAATTAAGAAACAGTCTTCACTTTCGCTTTATTACGTTTCATTTACGTAAATGATGTCAATCAAGGAAACACAGGAATAAGGATGGTGTTACAATTTTTTAATGGAACGAAAAAGAAAATCACTGAATCATTAACCAAAATTTATTGTATACAACATAAAGATTCACAAAAAATCAGAACGCAAACTTTTACATTACAACATTACAATAAAAGACACATTAATAATACTGAATTGAAAACGTTTCATTTATGCTAATAGATGAGTAAATTAATTTTATAAGTTTTAATTGAAGACCTCGCGACAGACCCCGTCCGGTCCCATCTTATATCCAGCAGGGCAATTAGGTGGCACAACGATCATATTACGTAGATCAACTTTTGATGGTGGGGCAGTTTGATTGGAGGTGGCTTCTTCACCCGCGCTAGTTTCTTGGCTTTCAGCAACTTCGTTTTCACTGGCAACTTCAGCGGGGCAAGGATTCTCGTTGTCGGCCATTGTCCTGTAACAATCAGACAAAAATGTTAAGAATCAATATTATAATAAAAAAGATGTGTGGTGTCGTGGGACACCGGATAGGAACGAAGTTCCCAATTATAAAAATATTAATTTAAAGTTCTATTCGAGGTATAAAGAAAGAGAGAGAGAGACAGAGAGAGAGACAGACAGACAGACAGAGAGACAGACAGACAGAGAAACATGCGACGCCGCACAGCTTACAATAGCTTACTATAGCAAAAAGTGTCGTGACAACTTTTCGTAAGAATTTATAGCAAAAAGTGTCGTGACAACTTTTCGTAAGAATTTTTTCCGTCTAGCCCCCTTTCACAACGCGCGATAAGGAACTTCGTTCCAATTATTAACAAATCTTAAATACACTCGTATGCCATAACCCATGTGCCCAAACAACTTTTTTTTTCCTACCTATGCTGACAACCTTGAGTGGCTATTTCAGCTTCTCCTTGGCGTCTAGGTGAGCTCACGGGGCTCAAACCGGAGTGTTGCTAACACTGTCCCTAGCAAGAGCAGTGCTTCGCAGAATCTACCAACGGATAGGAAACGCGACCCACTGAGAAGATCCAGCGAGAAGCTCAGTGGACTGTGTCTATGGGTTAGTTTACTCGTCGAGCGCTTCGACGGGTTCAGCGAAGACGGTGACCGGTGCTTAAAGTACCTACCTAAAAACACCGTTAATGGATCGAAAGGATCTGTAATGACGACTAAACAACAGTAACTCAAAAGTGTGACGAAAAATTGTAAGGGCGTATAATTGGTCCTTTTTTTTGTTGGGCAAAAGTCCGTTTGCTAAGCATCCAATAGGAGGTAGACCGTGAGCTATTCGCGAATGATATATTTGATGGCTGAATAGTTATCTACAGAGACACCTATTCGTTTGATAACAGTCTACAAGGGCATTAAAGTAATCGATACACACATAGTTTGATCGAAATACACACAAGGACATTCATGATAAGATAGATTTATCGTGTTATACAAAACTACACTTCAACGAGAACATGATGAACTACTGAATATACCGAAAGATCCTTATCAAAAACAGCTGCTAAACGAAACAAATTCTTTAACGACTTCATTGATCTTCTGCTGGTCATTATTAGTTGTGGTCGATCCGGTAGTAGATTCACCGAAGCACTGCTCTTGCTAGGGCCAATATTAGCAAATTCTTTCAGGTTGAGTCCCTGAGGCTCACCAACCGGTCCAAGCGTATAGGCTATCAGCGATTAGGTAGGTTAAAAAAATGGTGTGTTCAAGATGAAAATGGATAAACTCTACAGATAGTTAATGGGGAATACTCCTGCTCACAGAAAACCACTATATATTATACATATTACATTTACACTCTGTCATGTTTGTATGTTTACAATAGCAATTAAACTTCCGCCTCGTACCTCATATTCGTATCGTGATGTCTGCGGCCTCTAGTGACCAGTTACCACCAAATTAATCTTGATGGTGAAATGATTAAAGACCTCTTTATATGATTATTAAATGAATAATAAATTTAAAAACACAAAATATCAAAATATAAAAACATCCAATTGATTTGTTTGGTTTGCTCGGAACACCGATCAAACAATCTACATATTAAGATTTTATCTCACAAAAATAGGAGAAAATTCTAATAAGAACATAGTTCTGAAAGCGAGATTATAAAAGGAACAATATAATCAATTAAATAAAATATATATATATATATATGTATATAATAATTGTTCTTACGGTTTTTTTTTTTAATCACGTAAAAAAAATCAGGTTTTGAAACACGTCTGCTTTTCACTAGTAAGCCAAGTGACTGATACACGTACCGCTTTAGTACTCGTTATATATAAGCAAATTACTAAGTCGCCTACGTTTGTGTGATATTTTTATGGAATTTTGTGAATCACTGATCGATTCCCCCCTTCTACGGTCCGTCATGAGACTATCATTATCAATGATAACTTATAATCGGTTATCGGTACATACATCGAATTTTTCCTGTTAATGATAATATTCAGGGCACACCCCGGATGACGAGAGCAATTGTTATTCGATGACTAAAATTCACACGAATCGCAGTTTTTTTAATAATAATATTATCTCACAATTTTGCTTCAAAATTCCACCCGATAATTATGTATTGCTTCGATTTAATTACTTTTGTTTGTGCAAAGATGCAAGCAGCGCAAGACAGATCGTTGTGACGAGGCTTGGGGCAGGCCTATGCCCAGCAGTGGACGTTTGTGGGCTGAAAGATAGATAAATAGTTTATGTACAAAGTTCTAGTGAAGTAACCTTCAGAAATTAATCTAATACGATCTGAAATATTTTAAAACAGCCCAAAAATAGTAACTATGCCATTGGCTTGTATTTCACGCTGGTAGTGACTTATGTAAGGTAAGAAGTCGTAAATAAATTTTGAAACACTGTTTAATTGCTTAAATGGGTGGTTGAGGTCACGGCCCTAATCCTCTTAAATGGTTTTGGAGTTCATAAGTTTTTTTTTTTATGTTTGAAGTATTACTGGTGGTCCGGAGGCCTTTCCAGTTTCACCAGGACAAGTAGCTCATAAGTATCAACAGCGTAAATACCGACATCCACCTTGAAACATGAGTTCTATGTCTCATTTTTATAACACAACGGCTGCTCCATCCTTCAAACCGAAACGCATTACTGCTTCAGTAATTACATAAGTTATAACCTTTGCGTGTTTGATTTTAAAAAAAATTCACCCTTATGGTCTTATTTGTTTTTGCTTGGATTCAACTGGCATTGATATGAAGCAATTATCAAAGCCCATAGACACAAAATCCAAATCGGCCAATTTTATTTTCCGTTATCAATTATTTGGGATTCGATAAGTAGGCATACAATAAACTATGTTTTAGTTTATATATATTTGCTAATGAATAAAGCTATTAAGTATTGTTTATTGTCTTATTTCAATGAAAACAGGAAAATTTGTCAATGACTAAATGAGTGTGCTGGGCAGCATATAATATATTGCATATTATAATCGTAATACCGTATTACAAATTGGAAAATATTTGTATGTTATTTATTACATTGGATTAGTCATAAATATGCTCTATGACATAGCTTCCTTCCATTTCCATACTAACTGAATGAATAAATTAGTATTCTCTTTAGCCTACCAATGAAATAGACCTAAAACCATGAAAGTTCATTAATTTACATTTTAAAGATTTGGTGACTTCCAGCCACCCATTTTAAACTAGTTTATTTAAACTAGTTTTTAAAAAGTCCATACTACAGTCGATCATACGCTGCGGCAGGTTGTACAAAAGACCGAGAAATACCTGCCGGTCTGCTTATAATTTATGGATACGAGAAAGCATTTGATTCGATTGGATCCTGGGCCGTATTGCAGTCTCTCCAACGATGCCTAATTGATTAGCAGTAACATCGAAGTATTGAAGGGTCTGTATGAAAATGTCACAATGTCGGTCTGATTACAAAACTGGGCTTCGTAACCGATCCTTTTACAACAATATTAATTCTTTTATACAAACGTTAAATGCATAATTAAAACATACATATAATATAAATGAGTCGTCTATTATCAAAGGTGGCAATCTGTGCATTTGGACAAAAAAATGTTATTGATATGTCAATACAGATTGATTTGAATATAATCGTCTCCTTCAAAGAATACGGGTCAAAACCTGCATTAAATAAAGGTTAATAGTTAACCTGTTATTTATCTAAGATGTCGTTCCGAAGAGTTTTGTGACTGCCAATGGAATACAAAGTCAATAATTCGTTTTTCTGATTTACCAATAATTTTCCAAAAGTCAGATTGCCGGCTTTGATAATAGTCGACTCAAATAGCCATTTTTTATTGCTTAGATAGGAGGACGAGCTCACAGCCCATGGTGTTAAGTGGTTACTGGAGCCCATAGACATCTACAACGTAAATGCGCCGCCTTGAGATCGCCGTTCTAAGATCTCAGTATAGTTACAACAGCTGCCCTACCCTGAAGACCGAAAGGCATTACTGCTTCACGGCAGGAATAGACAGGGCGGTGGTACCTACCCGCGCGGACTCACACGAGGTCCTACTACCAGTAATTACGCAAATTATAATTTTGCGGGTTTGATTTTTATTACACGATGTTGTTCCTTCACCGTGGAAGTCAATCGTGAACATTTGCCGAGTACGTATTTCATTAGAAAAATTGGTACCCCCGCCTGGGATTCGAACATCGGTGCATCGTTCCAACACGAATGCACCGGACGTCTTATTATTATATATTGTGAATCGTTTGTAATAATAACAACAAACCACAACAAACTGTTGGACGGTTAAATTTGAAGGGATTGGGTTCTGTAGGTGATGAGGGGCTATTTAAAAACACACTGCTTCATTATAATTATATTGCAGATAGCTTGAACACTTTTAAACCATTATAAAATTATTATCTTTATATTTTTTATAAAACTATTATATGTTTCTCTTGCCGTGTGTGTCTAGATGAAAAGTACTGACTTTTTCTTACGAAAAGACAATCATCTGTTTTTTAAACATTTAAAATAATTCTAATATTCGAAATCTGTAATCATGTGTCAAGTGTTGCCTGCCATTACATTTATATTCAAACTCCAACACAAACAAATAGTTTTCAGACGATGTCAAACATTGTCATGTAATTTAGTGGAAAAAGATATGAAATCAATGATTCTGTTGTTCGATCAAACAAGGATACGTAGGGATTAGCTTTTTGCGTCATTTAAATACATATTATTATATCGAAACCGACGGATATACTTTAGCTAACATTCGATGACCATATCTTACATAGAAATTTCTTACCAAATATTGGAAGTTCAACTTAGTCGTCGTAGTGACGTCAAGGATGCATGACTCATCTATATATTAATAAGTGGAACAAAAACTTTGTATCCATTTTTACGAAAATTGCGAGGACGGAGGAGTATGAAATTTTCCACACTTATAGAGAATATAGAAAAGAAGTGCATAATGCTAATATTTTTTTAAAATAATGCATAAAAGATACATTAAATCAATAAAGAAAACCATTCCCGATCCTGCGGACAGAATGGAAAGCAGTCGACGTCGCCCAAAACCGTCATCTCGGATCCTCCCGATCCACTAACGGTGCTTCTAGGTACTTCAAGCACCGGTCACCGTTCTCGTCGAACCCGTCGCTTGCGACGAAGGGCTCGACGAGTAAATTAACTACCAGACACAGCCCACTGAGTTTCTCGCCGGATCTTCTCAGTGGGTCGCGTTTCCGATCCGGTGGTAGATTCTGCGAAGCACGACTCTTGCTAGGGTTCGTGTTAGCAACGTCATCAGGTTTGAGCCCCGTGAGCTCACCTACAAACGTTAGGGTTACGCTGAAATAGCCTCTCAAGGCTCTCAGCTTAGGTAGGAAAAAAAAAAAAAAAAACATTACACACACTACATACCGTGTATTTGACGCACACACGCATGCATACTATTTATTGTCAAACTTTTGTTCTTGACGTCTGTTGTCAAATTGAGAATAGAATATGGTTTGTCTTTGTTAATATTTTTTATAGTGTAGTCTTGGCGAAATTTGTGATTATAGAAATATAAAATACAATCATAATAGTGTACAAACTTACAATTCCAATTAATTATAGTCGAATTTCAACTACTGCGGGACCTCTAGTCTTTATAAATAAATTAAAACAGAAAGAGGTGAATGAAGTGCCAATCTTTTTGGTGGTAAAAAAATCCCGTTCCATAGAGGTATTCTGCTTGTAGGTACTATTATAAAACTAGCAGAAACTAATAAGTGTATTGAAGATGTCTAAAAATGCGATGCGATATTTAGATGAGAATGTGACATTTGTTATCCGTTTCTATCTTTGATCCTTCGCTTCGTTTCTTTGTTGACCCATGAAAAAACTGTTTTTAATATTGGCTGACTGGATTGATGGACAGCAGATAAAAACAAGACAAAAGTTGAGATTCTATCTTGATAGTATACAGATACATAATACAATACAGCAGACACATAATACACAGAAAATAATAATAATAAAAAACACATTGTTTAATAAAAAAAGTGTCACGAATCTAAGATGTTCTTTTATTGCCCTTGTAGGCAGACGAGCATACGGCCCACCTGATGGTGAGTGGTCACCATCGCCCATGGACCTCAGCAATGCCAGGACTACAGCCAAGCCGCTGCCTACTCTGTACACTACTCTCTACAAGCCTCGTGTGTGTTCTCATGTTAAGGTGGATTCAAATATTTTATTCCAAAATTCAAATCAAATTATTATATTTATCAATAACTAGCTAACCCGGCAGACTTCGTAGTGCCTCAATCGGTAAATAAAAGACCTAAACCTTTGTATAAAACAAACTTAAAACAAACAAAAGGAATCCGTTCGACGGGGGACAAATCAAGGGAAAAACAAAATGTTATCTTTATTTAATTCCGAGCATTTTCATATATATCTAGCTTTTAAGCCTTCTCTGGACTTCCACAAATAATTCAAGAACAAAATTTGCCAAATCGGTCCAACCGTTCTCGAGTTTTAGCGAGACTAACGAACAGCAATTCATTTTTATATATATAGATAGAAGAAGAAGATAGATGAAAGCGAAGAGTTTTCAGAATTCAGTAATTATCATATTGTGATTTAGACTGATGATGAACTCACTATTAAAACTTATTCTACATAAAAGTGACTGGCCACTTTTAAAATAAAAAAATATACATGTCAATTTAAGAGACTACAGTATTTTTGTCAAATTTTTAATAGTGGCGTCAACAACAACTGTCAAAAATTATAACCGAATATTAGAATTATTTATTCACCAAATTAAAATATTACTTTCTAAAATATGGCATGGATTCTTGTATTATTCTTTCAATGATTTTGAAATGCAGAAAAGCTTGAGTTTGGAAAAGGTAAATCTTATTTTTGAGATTTAATAACAGATGATGAATGTTCTTAATACCCACTTGACTTATAACACTATGAACGCTTATACGTAAATCTAAACAAATATTCCTTAATTCATTAACGAAATTATTAATAACTAGCGGCCCGCTCCGGCTCCGCTCGGGTCAACAAAAATTTCAATGATATTTGACGTTGTTTTATTTTTTTAAATAAAATAACACTTATTGCGGCATAACTATAACAGTTAGACATATGCTGTCGCGACACTTTTTACAAATAATAATATGTTCGACAAAGTTGTAGTACATTATTTTATTCTATCATCAATAATTTTCGTAGGGCACGCGATATAAAGAATGTTTTAGGTCATTTACACCTTGGGTTACATTATTGGAGTTTTAGTAGGGATCCCTAATTGTTTTCAAAAAAGATTATAGCCTATGTCACTCGGGAATAATGTAGCTTCCAAACAGTGAAAGAGTTTTTCAAATCGGTTCAGTAGTTTCGGTGCCTATTCAATACAAACAAACAAATTTTTCCTCTTTATAATACCTATATATTAGTATAGAAGTATAGATAACAAAAATAATAAAATTAACAAATTCCAAGAACTTGTGTAAAGGAACATTATTATCATATTTTTTATGAATTTTATACTTTATACTTTATATTTTTAACATTATGTATCTGGAAGTGTGTTTGTTTTTCGTTTGCATTGTTTCTTGTACTTCTACTTCGAAACGAAGCAACTAATTGACACGTTTTAAAGCGATCGCTTTAGTTCAAGAGAGTGACATAGGCCATCTTTTGATCCCCAAAATACATCTCATTAAGGGTGGATTCGACCAAACTTAAATTTATACTCGAGTAACTATACGAGGAATAACCTATTCCATGATTTTAATCTCGAGTAAATCCATAGTCGTTTTTCCACGTATACTTGCGCTAGGAATAACAATACGCGAATAGCAGAGTGAATGGTGAACAAAAATAAAATCCGGCAAATAAATGTTGTTGTTCAACGGCATAGTGCAAGAGCATACAAATCGTCAACTCGATTTTGCCGTATTTTAGTGTGAAAAAGTAGCTGTTGTGAAAGATATCCAGCTGTCAAACGTATTATTTTTATTTGTTGTTTGTTTGAGGGAATTGTCAAGTTTCAAGTGTCAAGAAATCAGATGTTGGACTGACTGACGCCATTACTTTATTCTAGGAATAGCTCCGTTATTCCGTGCGCAACGGCGGTATAGTAACAATTCCCGAATAGGCCCACTATTCTTAGAATTGTAGATGGTAAAACGTAAAATTGATTTACTCTCGATTAACTGACGAGTTATTCTAAGAATAAGATTTACTCTTGTTTGGTCGAATCGACCCTTACACGGGAAACTGTTTGATTGTCTTTAGAAAAATTACAGGACAGCCTAGAAAAAATAATTCAGACTATTCATTGACTGGTAAAGTCGCGGGTAGCACCTAGTTATACATAGGCTTACAAGAACAATGAAAGTTTCAATACAGTAAATATTCTATATATACTTATATACTTAAATATACTTATATATATAATACGTACTGGCAAACGCAGTGTGGGACGGCCACCTACCAGATGGACCGACGACCTGGTGAAAATTGCTGGGTCAACACTGGGTCACGTTGGATGCAGGTGGTAACGGACCGGCCGCACTGGACATCAGTCGGAGAGGCCTATGTTCAGCAGTGGACAGTGGACAGGCTGAGATGATGATCATGATGATGAAATATTCATTAGTTACATATTTTAGGCGTAATTAATGATGTGACACAAGCAAACGTGTGCGTCTCAAATGGTATCTATTTTTTCGTAATATTACGAAGCCTAGGTACTAAGAACTAGTATCATACGTATTGCATGAACGAGTATTTCTCGAAAATGAATTTATTTTTACCTACAGGTAAATGGTACAGAAGTGGTTATATCAAATGCAAGGAAACCAAATTTATTCCATCAATCTTACGGGTCAGTATACGAACAATATTTTGATTTCTTAAATCAAGAAATAAACGGGAATTATTTATACGGCCGTCTGGTGTAATGGTAAGTGACATGGTCACTACACAAGGGGGTCGCGGGTTCGAATCCCGCCAAGGGAAGATCCCTTTTAAGGAATGACTCAGCATTATTGTGTTGTTTAATCATACTGGATTTGCAACTCTGCGACTATATACACTATAACTATACAATACGATATACTTACACAATGCGTCTGCTAAAATTATAGGGTATGTTTGTGAGATATCTGGAACTGAACATATTTCATTTCTGAAATTTTTAGTAGCCTTCGAAAAAGAAAGGGAAGAGTCTGTAGTAACATTTTTGAAGAGTACTGTATAACAATTAAACCTAAGCTGCACAGAAGTAATTCCTTATCGGATTTGAATACGAACAGTGATTTCAGTGAGTTTTTAGTTAGTATTTTCAATTATTAATACTTTGAAGTACATAATATTATAATAATAAAGGATTGGGTTTATAAGTCATTTTCTAGTCGGATTTGCAAGCACACAAAAAAAAATCGCAAGACGTCTTATTTACTATTGGTATTTTTACTTAGACAACGAGTGAATGAGCTTGTTTGCAGCCCATCTGATCTTAAGTGGTTACTGGAGCCCTTAATAATCACGCCGTAAATGCCGCCACCCCCCTTGAAACTGGAGGTATTATATATGTATGTCTCAATTGCGCAATAATGAATAACGCAAATATATTTTTTCGGATTTAAATGCATTACGCGCTGTTATTCCTCTAACATGGGAGTTATTTCTGGACATGAGATGTTTTTTTTTTAATTTTATTAAAGAAATAACAGCGAGCGAAATTTTGCTTAAATCACTAACTTCAAATCTGATAGATTTTATTTTTATTTTTATCCAACCTACTTTTACAGTTATCACTAAAAACGAGTTGTTAAGTCCATATTACTAGTTGAATAAATGTAACCAGATTTTAAGATTTTTACATTAAACATGGGTACCTGCGATTAAGCGCGATGACTAAGACTGTGACATTCCTAAATGGTTGCATACACTTATCAAAAAAAATTATCGCTAAGATACGTAGAAAGGTAGCATTGTCTGTGCACATAATGTCTGCCAAATGTAGATGACAAATAACTTAAAGTGACATACGACATTATCTATATATTAATACGTGAAGCAAAAACTTTGTACATATCCCTTTTTACGAAAATTGCGCGCACGGAGGTGCATGCAATTTTCCACACTTATAGAGAATATAGAGAAGAAGTGCTCAATGCTAATATATTTTTTTAAATAATGCATGAAAGATACATTAAATCAATAAAGAAAACATTACACACACACACTACATACCATGTATTTGACGCACACACACATGCATACTATTTAATTTTATTGTCAAACTTTTGTTCTTGACGTCTGTGGTCAAATTGAGAATACATGGATTAAATATTGTTTGACTTTATTAATATTTTTTTATAGTGTAGCCTTGGCGAAATTTGTGATTATAGAAGTATAAAATACAATCATAATAGTGTACAAACTTACAATTACAATTACTTATAGTCGAATTTCGACTACTGCGGGTCCTCTAGTTGATAGAAAGATATGAACATATAAAGTACAATTTTAGTTATTTATTCATAGTTTTATTTTGTTTGTTCGATACTCGAAATTCAACCATAATCACTATTACTTCAGGTTTAAATTCATTTCATAGATTATATTCTCTCTTCTTTCGTTGAAGTTTATCATGTAGCAAAATTATCAGGAATCATCATCTTATTTAATAAATAACGTGTAATTAGATGAGATTTGCATTTAGTTTTATTTATCATAAAATGAAAACAAATTTCACCTTAGATGCCTGTGAAAAATACTGTTTGTTGCTTTATTAAAATTATCGCTAAATCTGGTTTCAATTATTTAATATAACCCAGAGTAAATCAAAGGTTCTTCCCGGTTTTTTAATTTGTCTATATTAAATTTAAATAAAACGATTATTGATTAATTTTACAGCAACAAATTATTTACTAAATCGAAAAATTAATCCAGATGAGAACAGAAGAGATTTGATTTACGGTAGTGCTGGAGACGCTACTCTGAATTACCATCGAAACTCATTAGACAAACAAACTTACATGCCTTGGAATTCTAAAGGAAGGTAGAAATTATAAAAAGTATTCGAATGCGTTTACAAACAATAATGTGTCACTTTCTATTTATATTGTAAGTATTTTATTCATTCAGAAAACATAAGAAGAAAGGAATGTCTCCGGAAACGTATAATTCAAAATATCCTTATGATTACATGAACAATATACGGGACGTTGCCAACGAAAACATTTCCTCCTGCGCCGAAAATTCTAGGTAAAGTATTTCATTAGTTCTATTTTCAGTCGTAGCATACATAGTTCCCGAAATAGCATTCGAAAACAGCTCCTCCTTGCATTTCCTCCAAACGTATCTGTTGCGAGAATTGAATGTTTAGTTTAGCATTTAATATTTTTAGTGTTTGCAGTACAGATCAAGAGGGTTTCCAAAAGGCAGAGGCGTTTCCTTTCAAACATACGCCAAGCGGTTATCTTAAGGTCCAGTCGAATCAAGTAAGGAGAGGGTCAGGTTTTTTTCTAAAAAAAAAAAAAACAATAATAGCATTTTATGTTTTCAATAAAAAGCAAGAACTTTTTAATTTCAAAAAACTATAATCGATATTTTCTTATAAGTAACTAGCTGTACCCGTCCGCTTCGCTGGGCTTTTAAAATTAACATTATTATTTCTCACCCCCCACAAAGATTCTCATTATTAACGCCTCCGCAACTGGTGTAGGGAGTCCAACACTCATATAAATATTAGCCTATCCATTAAGTACATGTATTTTCTACATGGATACCAAGTTTCAAGTCAATCGGATGCATGGTTCAGTAGTTATAACGGAACATCCGTAAAAACCACTGTAGATTTATATATTAGTATAGATAAACTGAAAAAGGTCCTTTACTACTAGTGAACGTTTTTCATGTAACGTAGAAATGATTTTCAAAATTGAGAGAATTTGTTATAGGCCCTATAGCTCGCGTTCAACACATTAACACGTTGCGCTTGTGTAGTGTTTATGAATAAGCGCGTGGCTTGACGTCACACTGCATTTTGTTTGTTAAGCTATTGCATAGCTTTTATCGCGGGCCTTGAGCGCGGCGACCGAATCATGAAATTCCGTAACGAAAAAAACCTAACTCCCCTCACTCCGCCTACCATGTAGCTCGCGTTCAACACATTCACACGTTGCGCTTGTGTAGTGTTTGTGAATAAGTGCGTGGCGTAACGTCACACTGCATGCGCATCATGAAATTCTGCCCATCTCTCCCTCGCGCGGTCTAGCTTATGAGTGTGAAGGGGACACTTAAGGTTTTGCTTTTATTAATGTTTAATATAGCGTGGTCTTGTTTTATTATTGTTTTAATATTAAATTATCATTGTCTAATTATAATTGCATAAGTTGATAAAAAATGCTATGCAATAGCTTTACCGCGGCAGTTCCCGAGTGCCACAGGTTTTTTTTTTTTTACGCAGGTTGTATTCCAATCGTCAACAGTAGGAGTTCTACTCGCAGATCCAACGCAAGCCAAAGTTAAAGTTAAATTTGAAGGAAAAGCCGCCGGTGAACCAGATGATGACACGTCAGAAAATTTTGTATGTAATCGTAAAATCTGTCACCAAAAAAATAAACAGACTTGTATCCAGATCCTAATTCGAACTCTATTATCGTTTTGAATTTAAGGAAAATGATAATGAACCCGAACCCCTATTACGATTTGGTAATAGAGAAAATATACAAGTAAGAAACGCAGATGTTAAAACTAGAGTGAGAAATAGCAAATCGGTTAGTAGTAAGGATGAAAAAGGAAAAGACTTGGCTAGCCTCGGCTACACTACATCGGAACCAATAGATTGGATGCGGGTTCAGTTACCAAAAAAACAAGACCTATTCCAAGAGTTCTATCGAAGAGTCCACAACTTCATGTACGTTTATTTAAAATAGTCATAAAACCAATATACAACGAAACACTATCGTTGTCGGCTATATTCAGAAGTGACGGAACCAATTAATAATTAAAAACAAATGACTAAGACTAGTTAATACAAAATAATAACTACTAAACTTGATTTGTAAACAAGCTAATGTAACCTAGATATTTAAAGAAGTTACCGCAAAACAGTCATTCAAATGCGTGTAGCCATGCAAAAGTATTAGTATAAAATCAATTTGATATAGTTTATAAGTTTACTGGCCCGTGTGTTGTTAAACAATTATCCATGGATAGCGTGAGGACATAATCGAAATCCTCCGAAGTGATATCCGCTAGATTGTACATGTGACTGTTTCGTTGTACAAATAGACAAGACAACGATAGATGATCAGTTGGGCGCGACATGTCAGTTGCGAGAATTTAAAAATGTCCTTATCCATTAAAAAGCGTTATTGTATCTTGCGGAAACGTCATGGGGTGCTGGCACGGTGGAGCTGTCTGTCAATGCTGAATTTGAATCTGCAACTAGTCTGCCATGAGTAAAGTCGTGATCAATGAGCCCTAAATTGAAATTGAATCTAAAATATTTGATTTTTAGATCATTTAAAAAAATACAAGCCCTAATAAGGATTTTTAATATCGACAAACTGCTATTGATTTTTTATAATGCTGTGAGGTAACGTAATATAAAATATCGCTGCCTATTGATTACTAACAGCACCGTCATGTTGTTTCTTCGTAACGCCATTAGCAATAAATAAGCTAAGTGTAATAACTGTAAAGTTTTACGAAACTGTAAAACAGTTTAGTTTTATTAAAATTAAATTATACTGTTGATACCAGTCAACAGCACCTATTATTATCCTAATCACAAAGATAAAAATGTATTAAATATTTCTTTATCTTGTAATCATTTTCCAGCAGCGTACCTACTTTTACTGATACATGATTTGCAGAAATACCGACGCTGTGGTGCGTATCGATAATAATGAATTGCGATGTCATCAAATAGTTTTGCAAGTTTATTCTTCGTTCTTCGATGCTAATGTCAATAAAGAAATCGATTTACCATCGGTAAATTATCAACGTTCTTCTAAACGAATGCATATCCGATTTCGAAATACTAATTTATAATTACTATTTGTAGTCCAAAGTAACACCGGAAGCTTTCCGTTCAATCTACGAATGGATGGTTTATAATGGCTGCGAAAGTAATAAGGTTCTTAAAAGGGAAAACATATTGGACATTTTCTGTGCTGCACAATATCTGTCAATTAAA
Organism: Bombyx mori; assembly: GCF_030269925.1. NCBI lineage: Eukaryota > Metazoa > Arthropoda > Insecta > Lepidoptera > Bombycidae > Bombyx > Bombyx mori. The sequence continues at coordinate 5,504,394 of NC_085116.1, read as the reverse complement.
GGTATTTAGTGTATACAATTGATTTTACGCTTTTTATTTTTAAAATATAAAAACGTATATTTGTCGTTTATTTCGATTAAGACCAAACTTTGTACAGTTTTTCAACGAAGGTTTTCGCCGTATATCCAAACAACGTTATATTAAATGTACAACGTATATCAAATGGTGCACTATTTGTTTCAACAATGTTAATAGATTGAAAAGTGTTCAAGTGTTGTGTAGAGTAATATGTTTGTTAAAGCCACTGCAGGCATCGAAATTAAGACCTACCTAATTATCATTATCGCTCATAGACATTACCAATACCAAGGTCACAACCAAACGCGCCACCTACCAGGGCTAGTACATCGTAGTGATATAAAGAAAATTTGCCCAGTTTCAATACCTATTGAAAATAATCCTAAAAAAACTTTTTCGCTCCGTATTCATCTCATAACTTTCAGATTTAGAAGACCAATGCCGGGCGTTTATATTAAACGAGAATTTATTCTGTGAGGATACAGCATTCGCTTTGTTCAGGGAAGCAAAACTAAAAGGGATGACGCCCGTTGTGGATATAATGGTATTTATTTAAAAAAAAAAACATTTTGTTATAAGCTATAAAGAGCAACGCTTATGCCTCAGTTGCATAAGTCGACGAGCCATATTAATGGACGTTGGTTCCAAACTCAATTAAATAATTTACAGGGTTGACAGGGTGGGGGTATTCACCAATACAAATTAACGTTATACATTTTTATAGTTTAATTCCGATGCCTACAAGTATGTTCATAATAGACTCGAATATACAGGCTCATTATTTAGTTATCCCTTGAGGATCGAACATTTTAAGTAAATAAAGTTTCAAGTAAAATAAGTTCTAATCTAAAATAAGCTCTTTAACGTGTATTTTTCTTTAACAACTTAAATCAAAGACAACACTTTTATTTCAATTAGGAAAAAATAATTACGATATCGTCTTCGTTCTAATTTTATTAATTCGACCTAAAGTTATTTTATTGGCATTAATTATTTTATTTTTAAGGTACCACGTGTAATGCGATTCTTCCTTCCGCTAGTCGCGTCTAAAGATTTTTTGGATCTCGATCACGAGGAAGTCATGATCTTTCTCAAATCAAACTACATTTGCGTTACCAGGTAATCATAAAACCACATCATAGTATTATTTCTTCGATGAATTTCAATGCTTAAAGTCTGAAAAGCTATTTTGCTTCTTAAACTATTATTATAAAAACCAAACTCGATTAATTCTTGATAATGGTCATGTTACGCTCTTCTGCGACCGATCTATTATCACGGACAGGGCTATTTCACCAATGAGATATCGGTATATAGATTGATCCGTGTATAGATAGAGCCGTGTCAATTCTTCATGAGAAGAACTTCGAGAAAAATGAAAGAGATAAATTGATAAAATATGTAAATTAACCAATTTAGGATTTTCATTTTGATGCTTCAAGCGAAATGGAAGTCCTTATGGCTGGAGTGCGTTGGTTACACGGCGATTGGTCTTCGCGTCGTCATTACGCTATTGAAATAATGCGCTGTGTCCGTTTTGGTTTGATCTCGCCGTGGCAGCTAGTTGACATCAAGCGTAACCCTGACAATTCGGAAATCTTGGAGATTGTCAACGAGCCTGAAGTACAGCAGATGGTTGACGACGGACTTGCGTTAGTTGCCGTTGTAAAAGTAGTTTGGAACAAATAGCATTTATTATGTTCGATATTGTCTTTTAAGTGTTAAAAATATATTAAATTTTTATAATAAGACCTGTAACTGTTCTCACGGGATGATCTATCTCTACTAATACTAATAATATTTAAATCTAAAGTAGTTTTCACGGATGTTCCGTTATAACTACTGAACCATGCATCCGATTGACTTGAAACTTGGTATCCATCTAGAAAATATATGTACTTAATGGATAGGCTAAGATTTATATGAGTGTTGGACTCCCTACACCAGTTGCAGGGGCGTTAATGATGAGAATCTTTGTGGGGGCGAGAAATAATAATGGTTATTTTAAATGCCCAGCGAAGCGGACGGGTACAGCTAGTAATGTCATAATCATACTTAATACCGACAACATATTTACAAAACAAAAAACAAAGCTAGGGAACAATGGCCACAAAACGAGTAAAAATGGATGATGAGGATTTTTCCGTGTTGTCTAATTATCCAGATACGAATGTAGAATGAAAAACAAGAAGACATCCTTGTAGTAAATTTTTATTACATACTTTATATCGTGTTAATATTTTAATTACAGTTATGTAATCATAAAGTATTGGTACGGGAACAATTCAAAGAACTATTATCACTGGATCGACGTTCTCGGTCTCACAGAACCGGCCGAAAGGAATTGGATCGGTGATGAAAAGGTTAATATTAACTTAACTTATTTTTTTAATTCGTTTAAGATCTCAATACTTTTCCAGTTGCCAGTGACTGATTTAGGCTTGATGCCGTCCTAGGCCCTGTTTATCGCGCCGGCCTTAATGTTAGAATAAATTTTACGACATGATGACCGTTTTTTTTTTGATAACGCCATCTTGTTGTGTCTTTAAAGCGGTTAGTTGCCCTCAATTAAGAAAAATAGTATTATTATTCGCCAATAGATGTCGGGAAGAGTTTATTATTGAAAACACGAATAAAACAACGTTTTCTGAAAATAAATCGTAGCTAGATCGATTTATCGCCCCCGAAATCCCCTGTATACTAATTTTTATGAAAGTAGTTTTTATTAATTAGTTTAATAGTTAGTTTTTTCTAATTAAAAAAAAAATAGAGCAACTTAATTTTAGCCGATGTAAAAATCTATTTTTTTCATCAGTCTTTTATTGGGAAAGTCTATGATATTTTTTTATTATACGATAAGGGCATTTGCAGATATACATATAATTAATTATGACGTGATTTCATTTAAATGTGGAATGGACGAGAGTCATTAATCAAGCCTAAATAACTCTTGACATTGAGCTTACATTTACATGATTACATTGATTACATTTTGAAATGATGAATCTTAAGCCTGTATATTTTTCTTATATTACTGTTGAACAAAAAAGAAACTTTCAAATAAGCGTTGGTTCGTGAAACTAAATCTTAATCGTTAAAGCAATTACTAAAGAATTCTTTTTTTAAATTAAATTTAAAAAATATTGCAAAGCATTACAATAGATAAAGAATTCAAACTTTCCTTAACAACGAAAATTTGTATATATTCTACCGGCAGTTTCATAACAGATAAACATGATTAAATTACGGCGCCGGTGCTTGCCGAATTCATAAATCGATTAACGTTTACATTTCAGAACCACGTGACGTACAAGGATTTCCTAAAATACCTCGAACAGTTCATGGTCCCGAGAGACCAGATGTATCAACAGATGGCGATGATGCAGCCACCTAGGAGGAGCGAAGATTTACCGGGTTCAGTTAAATTATCTATACTAATATATAAATCTACAGTGGTTTTTACGGATGTTCCATTATAACTACTGAACCGTGGATTCGGTTGACTTGAAACTTGATATCCATGTAGAAAATACATGTACTTAATGAATAGGCTAATATTTATATGAATGTTGGACTCCCTACACCAGTTGCGGGGGCGTTAATGATGAGAATCTTTGTGGGGGAGAAATAATAATTTTAAATACCCAGCGAAGCGGACGGGTACAGCTAGTATGTTTTTAAAATTGATGTTGGTCTATAGCTTGCCGTTTTTACTTTTTTATCCGAATGAGGTTCACGTTTGCGTGTAATGGAACTTTTTTTTATTTAGAATTGTTTCTAATTAATTAATATCTTTTTCGATTATTCAGGAAAGCATTTGATTTTGAAATCATTTAGTTAGGGACGGTTTTGCATATCATAACAAACGCTACCCCCCTAGTACTGGATTTCTTTCTTAACAATGTTTTTGATTCACCGTTACGATAACTTAGTAAGTATCGATATCGCCCGGCCGGCACCTACTGAGCTATGAGAGTTTTCGAAAGCGTTGAAATTGTTTTATTTATCGCCTAAAATGAGTAAATGTGAAGATAGGATTATGGTAAACACATAGATATTAGAATGTAAAAAGCGACCTATCTTGAGACATCAGATCGAATTTACTGTTGCATAAAAATGACGTTATCTGCGTTCGGTGTACTTAGTGCGAGTTTTTTTAACGTATATTGTATATAATTTGTATGGAGTTGGAACGTTTGTCTACGTTTGCCGCTGGGGGTGCTGTTCTAACTGGTGCATACAAATTTGAGTTAACTCTTACACTATCGAGAACATTAAAAAACTCACACTAAGCACACAGTTCCTTTCAGAGCGGACCGTATCATTGAATTACTGTCACAATAGGGTGGTAAAGACCAACAGTACTTTAGACAAGATACATCCAAGGAGTTAGCAAAAATAGAGATTTGTTTTTTGCTAAGGACGATACTCGAATTAAAATCGTATAATGTATTTCAGCGCAATATAAAAACGTCAACAAATAACAAACACCCTAGTCGTCCGTAACCAAAAAAACGGTAAAATGTTCGAAATGTCAGAAATAATATAATGATATTCAAAACGCAAGATAAAACCTTAAACATAATTGTAATTATTTATATTCCAATTTCATCATCGAAACATTCTTATTGTCGGTATCCTGAAAAAGCACATTTCTGACAATGAACAGACAGAACAAACTCGGCTGTTTATACTATACTAGCTGACCCGGCAGACTTCGTAGTGCCTCAATCGATAAATGAAAGACCAACGGGGGGACACATCAAAGGAAAAACAAAATTATTTAATTCCGAGCATTTTCATATTTATCTACCTTTTAAACCTTCTCTGGACTTCCACAAATAATTCAAGATCAAAATTAGCCAAATCGGTTCAGCCGTTCTCGAGTTTTAGCTAAGTAACGAACAACAATTCAGTTTTATATATAAATATACTATTATTCATTTTGTTCGTTTTCTTTTAAAAGCACATATAATTAGTGCAATGAAACATTGTTGCTGGACTATGAGAAGGTAGATATATGTAAGGAAACCAGAGTCGCGTAACCGTATCTCACTGTTAATAATCAAACTATTATCATAATAACGTAAGTAGCTGTGGTCCAGAATGTATAGCTATTGTATATATATGTAAATTGTTTAGATTTGTACAAGTTTCACATCTGAACTAGGTGCCTTCTGACTTTATTAAATAAAACTAGCGACACATTGATAACTGAAAATTAATCCCTTATGAAAAATGAAGGCAATAGACATATGTGTGAATATGTTATTCTTATATTAACGTCAGGCAGTTTACGAGGCATGGACAATGACAAAATGGAAATGAGAAGGCCAAAAATGGACTTTCCACTTCCAGCTACATTGAAAGGGTTGGCTAATGTCAAGGATGATTTTCCTACGATGAGCGAATTCTTCGAAAGTAGAAGAAAGGCAAGTAGACTACAAATAAATTAAACGAGCCATAGATTATAAAGTACATCCTTATTTTGTTTCAATTTCGTACACTGATTAAAACTGTTTGGATTGATCTTGAATAGGGCTTTTTTGTGCTATTTTAAAAGAAGATATTTGTTATTGCACCCCTGTGGTAGAGAAACAATTTGTTTTTAAATTTTGCTTCGGAATACTTAACTAATACAAATATTAAAAAACGTACCATCAATAACAGCAATGACTTTCGCTTCACGCTTCATGAAAGCTAATGACATATCCTTTTTTAAACAAAATTTTAAAAGAGTTAGCGGCTTAGCTGTGCCTCTAGTATTGTTGATGTTCATGAACAATAGCAATCACTCACCATCAAATCTGTCGTATGCTCGTCGGCCTTATAAACTTATAACATAAGATCCAAATTGAAAATAATGAGCAAATATATTGTTTAGATGAAAGAAGGCAGCCAGTCTCCTTCGCCAGTACGATCGCCACCTGTAGATCTAGAAATACCCGAATTGACTGATCGAAGGAATGCACAAGCTGAAAAACGTCCAAGAGAAATGAAGGCACCGGTGAAAATAACAGTTTCTAATGAATTTTAATCTAATTTATATACTGCGTAATTTGACGTGTACCTAGAAATGAATTTTAAAAAAAATGTAGTGTATACATAAGTACATAATTAAATACAAATAATGCTTATGGTAAGAAACATTCACGTGATCTACAATTCATCAATTGCGAACCTTCTAGCAGTAGGCTTTTTTATTTATTGCTTAGATGGGTGGATGAGCTCACAGCCCGCCTGGTGTTAAGTTACCGGAGCCCATAAACATCTACAACGTAAATGCGCCACCCACCTTGAGATATAAGTTCTAAGGTCTCATGTATAGTTACAACGGCTGCCCCACCCTTAGCCGAAACGCATTACTGCTTCACGGAAGAAATGCCAGGGTGGTGGTACCTACCCGTGCGGACTCACAATAGGTCCCACCACCATTAAAACTCTGTGGTCGAAAGCCAAATAGAACTATTATTCGTACCATTCTCGTCCCTATCCAAATGTAATAGCAATGTTAAAAATTCGCTACCTTAAAATACTTAATGATTTAAGAAGGTATTTAAATTGAATTTCCGTTTTGACCACAGATCAATTTATTTTTGTCCAATCAATTACCTGTATGTTTTCAGGTTGGAAATCAGCAACAAGTGCAAATGTTTGAGCTTCCCGAGAAGGAATCAGTTTTGAACAGCGAATCGAGTAGTGTTACCACAGAAAGCAGTGCAACCACTAGAGTAAGGATGATACCTTGTATGTTTTTTAGTTTATTTTTTTTTTAATTTTTATAGCTTAGATGGGTGGACGAGCTCACAGCCCACCTGGTGTTAAGTGGTTACTGGAGCCCTTAGACATCTATAATGTAAATGCGCCACCCACCTTGAGATATAAGTTCTAAGGTTTCAGTATAGTTACAACGGCTACCCCACCCTTCAAACCGAAACGCATTACTGCTTCACGGCAGAAATAGGCGGGGTGGTGGTACCTGGCCGTGCGGACACAAGAGATCCTACCACCAGTGAAAAAATTATCCCTGAAAAATGTATCCTTGAAAAACTCCACTGGGGCTTTATCGTATTATTCTATGAGTACAGTGATCAGTTTAAGCTGTTGTAATCAATTGGACTCGATTCCGTCTAAATCAATTAAAAGAAGATTCCTAAAATAATATTTGCTTTTAACATTGGTAATACTAGAGGTAGATCCAGCCATTGCTTATGAAAAGCCAATATAAGCTTCGTTTGACGAAGGATATATATTTTTTTTTTGGTCAGGAGGAAATCGCCGGACTCCCACCCTCCACAGGGGATGGCGGGCGGGGCATGTCGGAGTCGAACCAACTTAAACCTCCTATCGCTCAACAACCAGCATCCAAACCTCGCATGAGACAAAACTCATGAAAAGGCAAAGGGGGAGAGGGAAGCGCTTAGTGCGGAGCACGTCTCTTCCATCACCCTCCCCCTCGGGACGCCGTACTGGCGGTTGTCGGCGCCACGACTACCAGCCCTCTCGGTCGGCAGGCTATCCGGAGCCCGTCTACATGGCGCCGGTTAGAATGGGTTATCCTACGGAATACCCCGCTGGGTCTCAAAACCAGCGTGGGTTGAGGATAGCCGGCCTTCCATCACCCGGATGCTCTTACGTAAAACGTGTACAGAGCAGCTTGCACGTCGTCTTCTTAGGCTACCTTCGCCGGTCCCCAGACCGACATGTGAGGGGGACCCGAAACACTTAGAGGACCGGGGCTTGGGACCTGGCCGCCGCCCGATGGCGGCGGGCTTGTGCGTCTCTCACGCGCCCCGCCACCTCCTTCTGCGAGATGGTGCACTCGCAGAAGTCGAGCATCGCCTTTCACGACTCGTCGTCGCCGAGCATCGATGCCACAACACTCGGCAACGACAAGTCGTTTCCTATTTTTGCGACGAGGACACGGCGCCACTCCTCCCATGCGGGGCAGGCAACGAGCGTGTGCTCCGCCGTGTCCAAGTCGCAACCACAATGGTGGCACTCTGCCGTCGGCTCGGTGACGAAGGATATGTACCTAGTCAGGTCATAAATTCTGTCACATGTTTAATGTAAAATAATTGAAACAAGTTTATTCATTATGTAACCACTCATATACCAAAATGAACTTAACAAAACATAGATTCTTATGACACTAAAGTTTATTCAAAATGACCTCTGTGATTTTGAATACAGGCCTTCAATTTGCGCGGCCAATCGTCTATCGCAGCACGAACGAGGTCCATGTCAATATCGGCAGCTGCCTTAATCAAGGATGTCTTGAGTGACTCCAAATTGGGATGAGGCTTTGAGCACGCCTTTTCCTCCAAGTGTTGCCATATCTTGTAATCTAACGGATTCAAATCTAGACTGGAGGAGGGCCAGTCTTCGTGCCGGATGAAGTCGATTTCACGCGCCGCCAGCCAGTCTTGTGTGCTCTTCGCTCTATGAGCTGGCGCCGAATCTTGTTGGAATACCCAGTGCCTGTTATTGAACATGGTATGAGAAACAGGTTCCCTAAGGTTCGTCAGGACTGTATTGATACACAACTGCATTCGTTTTTACACCTTTCTCACAAAAATGTACCTCTGTTAAGCCCCAATAAGAAACTCCCAACCATACCATGAGCGAGGATGGAAAATGACCTCGTTGGACACGCGGAATACGGTTGCTCGCTTCTTCACTACTGTGTGCGTACACCTTATCATTTTGTTTGTTGTAGCTCTCTTCTACGGTAAAAATTTTTTCATCCGAAAAAAGAATTTCCCGATATTTTTTTCCCGCGTACCGCTTCAACAAAGCGGGGCATCTCTTCAGTCTCAGGTCCATAAGACGAGCATTCAAACGATGTCCTGTTTTTCTTCGATATGCCCGAAGCCCTAAGTCTTCATTTAACACCCTTTTCACCGTGGTTCTGCTTAACCCCATCTGAAGGGCCAACAGTTTCTGCTTACGTTTGGGATTTCTTTGAATTCGCGCCTTCACACTTTTATCACTGCTGGAGTCCTAACAGACCGAGGGCGACCACTTCTTGACCTGTCATCTACACTAGAGTCTTCATTGTATCGTTTGATGGTACGATAAACGAATCTTTTGGTTATATTCAAATTTTTCAATATGTTAAAAATTTGAATTGGCGCGTAACCGCAACGATGCAACGCAATAACTGCAACACGGTCTTCTTTAAGCGTCCACTCCATATTTAAAAATGAGTAAAATTCTAAAAGTATACCTTTTTATTTTCATGAACAATTCGAAATTCGAATTCAATAAACTTTTTTGTGGCCAGCATTCTAAAAGAAAAGTTTTTACTGGGTGACAATACTTATGACCTGACTAGTTACATTTCAGAAACCATTAAAAGAAACCGCTTGTCACCACATGGATTCTAAGCTCCTTCGCCCAGCCGTTTACGCTCATATAAATAGAAACCTGATAGATAAATTGATTAATAACGTATAATTTATTTATTTTTTTAATAAATCGTATATTTGTAGGAAAACTATGGAAACGAAAAAAGACACAGTATAGCTGCTTCGTACCTTGCCTCTGCTACTGCGGCTTTAGGATACAAAAGGTAATGTTTCTGTGATAAATTTTCACTTAAAAATGCAAATTAACGGCTAAATGCATGTTTTGGAACGAAGTTCCTGAAGGGACTAAGCGGAGGGGTACCCTAACCGGGAAAAAACATTCGTAACGTAAGATTTTTATTAGTAATGCACACAGTGTACGACTTAACTTTGTAATAACGTACAGACGTACGTAAAATAACATTTTTTTTATCATTCATTGACCACGATCTCAGAGCGTTTGTTTGCGCAATACACTAACTCTTATGCAAACAACCGTGAATGAAGTGTACCACAATAAGTTCGCACGTTACCGAATGACCGTGGATGGACCGATGGACTTCAGCAATGCCAGGGGCAGAGCCAAGCCGCTGCCTACAATATAATTTCCTAATTATAATAAAAGTTTAGATCCTATATTTCTTAGCTGTAATAAACCTATAACTTTATTGTATCGTTTTTGAAAAGACGCTTTTAATGCTCAGAAATTCACAAGCTCCATCGGCTTCTCGGGGACGCACAAGTACAAACGTCACTCGCCAGGAAACGGCTCCGTCCACTGTTGCTCCAGCGGCTCCGAACAACGTGAACACCCCGCAGATATCACTCTTCAACCAATCGAAAGATTCGATAGCCAGAATTACTATGTAAGACTATCCACGCTCGTAACTAATATTTTTTTGTCTTTTTTTAAGTAATGTTTTAATATATTTTTATTCCGTTATAAATAACAACTTGTTGAGATTATTGAAAAATTATAACAGGTGCCAAAGTGGTTGGCGAGTGATGGAATGCATCGGAACTATAAAAAATGCTCAGAAACGTCATATGTGCGTTTCGTTTCACGCTATGTACATAGATCTTGAACAAAGTCTTTTTTTGTTTTCAACGTTACAACGTGAATGCAACCCGACTTGAGACATGAGGTCGATTTACCAAATGTATTATATAACCGCTCTATCGCCCTAAGAACCAGAACGTATAACTGCTTTAGGGCATAAATATTCAGTTTGCTTAATGCAAGTTTTTTAACATTCTCGATAGCGTAAAAGTTAACTCAAATTTGTATGGAGTTGGATCGTTTGTCTACGTTTGCCGCTAGGGGCGCTGTTCCAACTCCATACAAATTTGAGTTAGCTTGTACGCTATCGAGAACGTTAAAAAACTCGCATTAAGCACACAGATGAGTGTTACCTTCCGGTGCATTTACTACGCAGTATATAATGCGTATCCATTCTCGAACTTGTCTCCTATCGCATGAGAGGCTTGGCGACGATACTAATACGATCACATTAACATTGAGAAAAGAAAAAACTCAAGGCTCGGCCAAGCTGATGAATACTGCAAGGAACTAATTATTATAATAAAATTATAACACAACAATATTAATAAACAGAACCTCGATTTGAAAAAATATTCCTAATCGTTTGAAATAATGGATGAACTACAAAACAATATTTAAAAAAAATATGCATTAATCGAATCTCCTACTTATTTTAAATATCAAGCAGACAAATATATGTATTTGGATGCTCGAAAAATGTTCGAAGGCACAAAATGAAACATTTTCGAAATACACATTTTTGTTATGTCGACTGTTAATATATGATTGAACGAGGAGTGCTCTGAGGAACTGTTATGATCTGATCCCATCATAATCTCGTTTTTACCATGGCACAACTCGCCACCGTAGCAGAGCTCGTACCTAGCACAACTGCTTTCTTCAACAGTGCTTTTACAGAGATGTTTTTTGCACGTACCATCCGACTTTGGAACGAACGTTCTTCAGTGCTTCGTGAACGCTGCTATGATATATCTTTCTTCAAACGAGTTTTGCAGAGAATACTCAGTGGTACATAGCTGTGCTTCAGGCATTGCTGTCGTCCATGAGCAACAGCAATCGCATACCACCCAGTAGACCGAATGCTCTTCTTTCTACAAAAACAGTAAATAAAGAAACTTCCCTAGCTCCCCAAAAAAATACTACAAATAAATTTTAACTAATTCAAGGAACAAATTGTCAGCTTCAATCCTCGGACCAGCAAACAAGAAATACGTCGCAGAGGGATCTCTCTTCGATTGGGATAGAGAAACAGTATTGGTGTTTGGCGGGATCGATCCTCATACGACATACGGGGTTGGTAAGAACACAGGGAAAGAGATATACAGGTTTGAATCACAACTCTCTTTTTTAAAGTTTATATGAAGTTTATTACATATTTTGGCCACATACCAAACGGCTTTGGAAAGACCTCGCCTTCACGATCTTCGCCGAGCGCAATGACCTGTGCTTCTTCAATAATTAAAAAACAAAAGAAAAGAAGCTTGGTCAGTGCCTATGGCATCACTAATGTTATTGTTTATAATGGGTGACGGTAGTTACATATGCATAGGATGACACGTCTGACCCTAGTGGCATTTGCAAAATTATACATGAAAATTAATCCAGTTTTAAGAATGGGGGATAATCGTTATATGTAAAATAGAATTGGGACTGCGACCTCATGTTTTGGTGGGTGGCGGCATTCACGTTATGTTTACGGGCTCCGGTATCTACTTAGCGAACACATATCCTGAAGCTACTCAGCACATGTAGAATAATCAAAGAAATCATATTTTTGCTAATAGCAAAATATTCTCAAGCTACATATCTACAATAAGCATGATCACCATAGTTGAGTTGGATATTGTCGATGTCTTGTTCATCTCAATTTAGTGCAAATCTAGGTACAAATTAGTGGCCCACTGCTACTAAATTGTGTTTCTCAAAAAGGCGTTTCTGTTCACCTCTAAGCCTTAGACCGTAGCAAGCAAAGAGCATTTAATATTAAAAAAAAAAAACTTCAGAGGTGTCAAGGGACACCCGGATGGAACGAAGTTCCTTTCGATTAATTAGTGAAGGAATTGTAAATTTTTTTTAAGTTATAATAATAAATTACAGCATTATGAAGAAGAAAAAAACAATACTATGAACTAAATTACTATTATTGAAACGCTATCTCGAGAAACTGTACTCATTACGCGGACCAATCGGATACGAGCAATGTCACGCGATAAGCGCCTACACGTTGATTGGTCAGAATGACGGATCTAAAAAGTGTCGTGACAACTTTTCGTAAGAATTTTTTCCGTCTAGCCCCCTTTCACAACGCGCGATAAGGAACTTCGTTCCAATATTTATATTCAAAAGTGAATCTTTTCAATATATTCAAACACTTTCCAATTTACATTAATAGTCTAAAGTATGATATAGAGATAGGTATCTTTAAAATATTCTGTTTGTCTAGCAGATTCGATCCTGTCTCGAACGTTTGGGACAACGTTGGAAACTTACCCGAACCGAGACATCATCACTCCATTGCCTTTTTAAGAGGACGAGTCTATCTTGTTGGTAAATATTAAAAGTTTGCTTTACAAACATTTGCCATATCTATTCTCGGCATCCTTGCAAACATTGTAAAGGCTTTTAATGTCATTGACTTGTCTGCATTTTATCTAAGGTCAATTGAGGACTAAAAGACAGGCTCTGATTTAAAATGTGTAGTATAATACCGTATGAAATTTATATTGTATCACAGGGAATTTAAAAACCAAATTACGCAAACAATCATTTGTGATGTTTATTCTATTCAAAAATTACTGTATTATTTTCTTTTATGAGAGTTAATTGAACTCCAATCGTTATTGAACAATTATTTTATATTTTGACGTATTAACGCCTGCTTTCAGAGAAACAATCGATCAGGCTTCATTCATAAACCAGAATTTAATAAAATGTAATCAATCATTGACAAATATAACTTTCTAAGTATGCCGTATGTACCGATAGATTATTAGTGAAGTAAATTAAAAGGATATTTTTTTTTTTTTAATAAATAAATAAATATTTACTAACAATCACGCCACGTTAACTGGTCCCGTGATAAGTTCGTAAAGAACTTGTGTTACAGGTACCAGATAACGGATATAAATGTAAGATTTTTATTATACACATACATATATTTAATAGACGTCCATAACTCTGGAAAAGACATTTATATTTATCATACAAATATCTTCCCATGGCGGGATTCGAACTCGCGACCTCCTTGTGTAGTGACCATGTCACTTACCACTACACCAGACGGCCGTTAAAAGGATGGATTCTCAATGTTTTTTTTTATTGCTTAGATGGGTGGACCAGCTCACAGCCCACCTGGTGTTAAGAATATGACTCCATGTCATCGGAGCCCATATACATGAGCCCATAAAATATAACTAGCCAAACATCTGCCATCTCGACCTACCAACTTCGCGTCCCACAGTTTTTTATTGATTGCCCATTTAGTGTTAAGTGGCCACCAGAGCCCATAGACATCACCCCGTCAATACAGCCGCCAATTATAAGACATGAATTCCAAGTCTCAGTTTTTACAGTACAACGGCTGCCCAGCTCTTCAGGCCGAATGCTTCACGGCAGAAATAGTCAGGGTGGTGGTATTCACCCACGCGTATATCAAGACGCCCTATCACCATAAATACCGCCGCCTTAATTTTTACTTTGACGGGGGGATTGCTTCTTGATATGCCAATGACCGACTATGCCTGATGAGGGATGACGTCACGCAGATGACCGGATGTAAGCTAGAACTAACAATTATGAGTTGTGTAGATCGCATCTGGTTGAGATGCGCAATCCTATTACGAAAATGACCGCTGAGTTTCTCGCTGGACCTTCTCAGTGGGTCGCAAGTTCGATCCGGTAGTGCACTCTGCGAAGTACTGCTCTTGCTAGGGCTAGTGTTAGCAAATTCTCTCAGGATGAACCCGTAAGCTCACCCACCCGTCCGGGTGTAGCTGAAATAGTCCTTAGGCTACCAGCGAATAGAGAGGGAAAAATACAAACATGCCCACACGACGTGTTAATTATTATTGTTCAGGAGGCGCAGACCCACGTGACGACGATCTCCGCGGCAAGTCGGTGGTCGTCTCAACTGTATGGAGCTTTGAGCCGGTCACCCGCGCGTGGTACAGCGAGAACGGACTCTCTACACCGAGAAAGAACTTTGGACTCATCGTTCACAAGATGGCGCTCTATGCTATAGGAGGGCAAGATAAAAAGGGCAAGTAAGGAATTGTTTTGCCGTCAATATATTATATTGTAAAACTATTAGTTCTTTTTCCTAGTCGTACACTCTTAACAGAGTGGTCGTGGTCATGCATCAGTCGAAACCTGCGATAACGATGCTCTTGCGGTGCGACGCCATGTGACACGATGTTTCGCAGAGTGAGAGCAATAATTTATGATGGAGTGAGTCACAAATTTTATGAGGTCGGTCCATCGCATTGGAGATCGTCCCCGAGAATTTTTGCCCTCGACTTTCTCTTGTACCACCAACCGCTCAATGGAGTCTTCATTACGAGCGATGTGCCCGAAGAACTTGAGAATTCGTATCTGGACTGTTGACGACAGTATCTTCTTGATGTTGAGCTCTTTCAGGATCGAAACGTTGGTACGGTGCAAAAACTATTAGTAGCGTAATTCTTATATGAAATACTATTTACTATGGTAATTTATTTACTAGATAGATGGTAGGCCTCCCAGGTGGACCAACTACCTATTGAGGTTCGTGGGGATCCGCTGGGTGCAAGCAGCATAGGACCGATGTTTGTGGTGAGACTTGGGTGAGGCCTATGTCCAGTAGTGGACGTCTGTGGGCTGATAGAATAGAATAACAAAATGGTAGATTTTACCGATTGAGTTTTTCAATGGATCCTCTCCGTGGGTAGCAAGAGCAGTACTTCGCAGAATCTACCACTGGATCGGAAACGCCACCCACTGAGAAGATTCCGGCGAGAAACTCAGTAGGCTGTGTCTATGGGTAGTGGGTTAATTTACATTAATGTAATAGTTTTATGTTCGGTATTGTATTGCATGGGCGCATACTATCATTTTTTGGACATGTCTCCCGGCTAGGAAATGACTCCATAGAGCGCCTTGTCGTTCAGGGCAAAGTAGAAGGCACCAGACCGCGTAGAAGGTTGCCCATGCGATGGACCGACCAGGTCATGTCGGTGGTTGGCGGCTGTTTGCATGAGTGTACCAGGCTCACTACAAACCGCGAGGAGTGGCGATTGCTTGTGAGGCGCATAAAATCTGCCCACACCAATGATACTGGATGACGACCACGACCGCTCTGACAAGAGTGATACGACATACGAATTGTAAACATTCAGGGTACTACGTTCCGTTGAG
This sequence comes from Bombyx mori, assembly GCF_030269925.1. Classification (NCBI taxonomy): domain Eukaryota; kingdom Metazoa; phylum Arthropoda; class Insecta; order Lepidoptera; family Bombycidae; genus Bombyx; species Bombyx mori. Next base: position 5,488,572 of record NC_085116.1, on the reverse strand, counting down.
AAATTCGATCCAAAGTCCGGCTCGTGGAGCGAAGTAAGGCCAATGAACGTTGCTCGCATGGCGATGGGCTGCTTGAAGTACAGGGACTACATTTGGGTCGCCGGCGGCATGACGGGCGACAAGAAGAGGCCCGTCAGTAAAATCGTGGAGTGCTACAATTCAAGAACCAATGAGTAAGTAAGTCGAGATAATGTTACTGCCGAGAGATTTTAGTAGAATTAGAGAAACTCGTGGAAAGACCTCTTGTGAGTCCGCGTGGGTAGGTACCACCACCCCTCCTATTTCAGCCGTGAAGCAGTAATGCGCTTCGGTTTGAAGGGTGGGGCAGTCGTTGTAACTATAATGAGACCTTAGAACCCATATTTCAAGGTGGGTAGCGGAATTTATATTGTAGATGTCTATGTCTTAACACCAGGTGGGCCGTGAGCTCGTCCATGCAACTAAGGAATAAAAAAAATAAAAAAAAATGTTGGATTTGAAACGGATTAAATACAATGATTTTAATTCCTCCGCTACAATTTGATGGAGAGTGAAATCGACGGCTCTTTAACACTGAACTCCAGAGGCGCGTCGAAGCAGACACGTCCCATATTTTTGTCTATTTGTTACCAAATGTCGTAGACACTACGAAATCGGTATTCAGTCTCAACTTCATTGGTATCCTAAACTTTGAAGTGAAATCCAAATGTTGATTCGCGATAGAAATATACAGGATTGTGGTACCAGCTTACGGGGGAACACACCGTGCCCTCGTGTACTCAAGATAACATTAAAGACGATATGAGTCCATTTGAATATTTGTTTGTATTAATTAATTTTCGGTAGGCTACGATTTGCCTGTGCCCTTGGCATTGGTGATGTCCATGAGCTACAGTAACCACTCACCATCCGGTGGACGATATGTTCGTCTACATATCTGTTTGCTTAGTGCGAGTTTTTTAACGTTCTCGATAGCGTAAAAGTTAGCTCATATTTGTATGGAGTGGGATCGTTTGCGTACGTTTGCCGCTAGGGGCGCTGTTCCAACTGCATACAAAATTGGGTTAACCTTTGCGCTATCGAGAACGTTAAGAAACTCGCGCTAAGCACACAGGTCTACAAACAAAAAAAAATTACATGTGTGCAATTCACACGTGGTAGAAGTGAAACCTTCCAAAATTAAAATACAATTATCCTAAACGTCTTAAGTATATGTAAAATTTTGTAGTAAGTAAATAATTGTAAGGTAGCGCCCTCTGTGAATTGATATTTTAATTTCACGTATAATCCTAAATTAAAATTCACTACAAGAGCTTTCATACACACGTTAGTATTAAAAAATCTCACAGATGGCGCTGTATTAAATAGTATGTATATTTCTGTCTCATTCTTTGCTGGCTTCATCCTACACATTTTTGTATTTGTGTCTCTTACCTGTCGTTTTTTCCGTTGCATCCGGTTTGAAATCACAACGATTCTAAAGAAGTTTTCACTTCAAAAATTGTTTCGCTCTTTTCTCAGGTGGACAGAAATACACAATCTCCGTTTTCCTCGATGTTTCACAACTCTGTTTTCAATGAATGACAAACTGTACATTGTCGGCGGAGCAGGGAAAATATCCGAAAAGGTTAATTAACTATAAAATACACAATTATGATAATAGTTTAATAATTATGATTTATTATACGAGTAGATGATAATATTTAAATAATTATGCATTTATTTAGCAATTTTAAAACGTACGTAATTTAAATAAGACACTTTTCAACACATTTCTTTATTAGCTTAAGTAGGCAGCGGCTTGGCTCTGTCCCTGGCATTGCTGAAGTCCATGGGCGACGGTAATCACTCACCATCATTTGGGCCGTATGCTCCTCTGTGTGCAAGGGCAATAAAAAAATAGCTTTTAGCTATAAAACCGCCTATATCAATTTTTTGTTCTTTAAAGCGCTGATTGTAATATGTAACGTATAGCCAGACTCGATAGCTATTTACTTAATTTTATAAGATAATGACATATTTTTGACATTTTATTTTATTTTCCAATTATTGTACCATGTTATGAAATCGAACCCGTTAATTAAAAAGGTTCACCAAAGGGCTATGTTACGGGAAATTTACGTCTAGGGGCACGATGACACCCCTTCTGACCAGGAGTTTAACTAAATGTTGGGAGTCCGTTCCTACTCAGGGAAGCATGGAAACATGTCTTGGTCAAAAAGGCATACTATAAGCTATCTTCGGACTCGGGTGCCGAAGGGCAAACAACTCTTGATAGGGGAGTCTTGTCGTCGTGGCCTAAAGGATAAGACGTCCGGTGCATTCGTATCTAGCGGTGCAACGGTGTTCGAAACCCGCAGGCGGGTACCAATTTTTCTAACGAAATACATACTTTTTACTGGTGGTAGGATCTCTTGAGAGTCCGCGCGGGTAGGTACCACCACCCTGCCTTTTTCTGCCGTGAAGCAGTAATGCGTTTCGGTTTGAAGGGTGGGGCAGCCGTTGTAACTATAATTGAGAACTTATATCTCAAGGTGGGTGGCGCATTTACGTTGTAGACGTCTATGGGCTCCAGTAACCACTTAACACCAGGTGGGCTGTGAGCTCGTCCACCCATCTAAGCAATAAAAAAAAAAAATAAAAAAAATACTTCACAAATATTCACGATTGACTTCCACGGTGAAAGAATAATATCGTGTAAAAATCGAACCCGCAAAATTATAATTTGCCTAATTACTGGTGGTAGGACCTCTTGTGAGTCCGCACGAGTAGGTTCCACCACCCTGCCTACTTCTGCCGTGAAGCAGTAATGCGTTTCGGTTTGAAGTGTGTGGCAGCCGTTGTAACTATACTGAGACCTTAGAACTTATATCTCAAGGTGGGTGGCGCGCTTACGTTGTAGATGTCTATGGGCTCCAGTAACCAATTAACTCCAGGTGGGCTATGAGTTCGTCCACATATCGAAGCAATAAAAATTTTAAAAAATTAGCACTAAATGTTTAATTTATGACCTGTAGGAAAAAACACCGAGTAGCGTTGGAGCCATCGATGCTTGGGATTGGAAGGAGCGAGCGTGGAAACTGGAGACGGAGATGTCGATGCCGCGTCACGGACACGCACTCGCCTACCTCGGTACTCAGCTTATAATCATAGGTGAGAAAAGTGCTGGCTGCATAGCGATGTCTTTCTTATCGCCCCCTAGGCGCGGGGACCTCGTCGGAGTTTAGGTTCGGCACTTATAACTTAGCTAAGAATTATTTTTAATTTTATCTAAATTTATGAAATATACGATACACGAGATAAGTACATACATATATCGAGGGGTGAAAGGCTATGTGGTTTAAGCGACATTTCGCTTAATACGCCATATTATTATGTATCTTTGTAATTATAGGTCCGTTTTATTTGGTATTAGTATCATCAATTCAAAGTTTTTTAACTGAACTTCAATTAAGTTTACTCCATTCAAATATTTAACTGAAGAAGTTTTTTGTTGTGATATTATTTCCAAATTTTAAATTTGAAATGGCTCTCCTGTAAAGTTGCAAAAATTTTGCTAAAGCAAACATAACCTTTCACGTCTCAATATTTTTTACCTACTACTCGTAAATGTGTATATTATACATAAAAAAACACACACATGCATGAAATTACTTGATGATTGCATCAGCTTCCGTACGTGCCTCGAACGACTCGATAACTGCGAACTAAACAATTTCACTGGAATCGATGACCAACCGTTGGGCACGTAATGGAATGCGCATTACGAACGCGAAAATGGAACTTTTACCATTTAAGCATTACGTGTGTGTTATGGAATATTTTGGTCCAGCGATAATGTAAAATATGCCATATTAGCGAAATTATACATACAGATTCATCATCATCTTAGGCCTTACAGCCCAGGGTGGGTCTTAGCCTGGTCCAGTATGTCTCTCCAGACTGCTCTGTTCAGGGCTTCCTTCCAGTTCCTGACACTGATAACTTTGAGGTCGCGCTCCACGCCATCCAACCATCGGAGTTTGGGTCTGTCACGACTTCTGAGGCCCTCTGGTTTGCCATAGAGTAGTTGTCTTGGCATTCTGGTCTTGGCATACCTACATAAAGATTAGGGGTGCGATATTTGCGTTCATTCATTGGCTTAAAGATTCTATGCATTTGAATCTTGGACCATGTCTCATATTTTTTTATTGCCCTTGTAGGCAGAGGAGCATACGGCCCACCTGATGGTGAGTGGTTACTGTCGCTCATGGACTTCAGCAATGCTAGGGGCCAAGCCGCTGAGTCAAGCCAAGAGAGCCTAGAGCCAAGCCGCTGCCTACCGCAAATATGACAATATGCTCATATGCCAGTATGCTCATATGCCAGTGGACCTAGGAATTCGTCTGCCGATCTGCGCAAATAACTTTGACCCGAGTCCCCAAGTTAAAAGACGAAAGAACTTGAATGCGTGTAAAAATTATTTTCACCAAAAAATAAAAATACAATGGCGACCCTGATTTCGTGCTTCTAATGTCGACAAAAGTTTAACATGAAAAATGAAATTTTATTAGCGACAGTCCTTAAATTATTTTGACAACGATGATAAAGCAATGATACAATCTTAATACTTTGTGATTGATTTGATACTATACAACTGAGTATTAGATAAACATTGAAATTATTTTATCTAAAATTGTTTATGCTGGTAGATCGCGCTTTTCCGGTTCTACTAAATTTATCAAACTAAACAGAGGGTATCATGTCCATTTCACAGGCGTTTCACTTATATTACATGTTTTATATCCATGATGGCTAACTCTTTACTTTTTCTTCCGAAAACGAATGAGTTTTATCTGTATTTTAGATAACCATAACAGATTGTTCTCGTAGTTTCTGAAATTTCTGAAGCCGATTTCTTTTTAATGCAATAAATGAGCTACCGGTCTAAGTCTTATGGGTATGGTGATACGGCTGCCCCAGATCGGATGATTTCATGCTAAAAATAAATAGGATATCCATCCATATGGGCTAGTAATATAAAGAAAAATTTAGGAAATGGGACAGGAGAAAGTGCGGTATGACGTGATTGGAGGGGGGGGGGGGGGACTGGTAAAACTGCAACTGCAAGTGAATTAAGGGAATAAATTTGCAGTGATAAGTGGTGATAGTAATCAATGCTAGGTACAATTATATTTATAATAATGAAAGTGCCTTACAAAGAAAACGCAAACATAATCTTAATTGATGGTTATCTGTTTTAATACAATATTTATTAAATTTTTTAATCTCTCTGAAACTGAAAAAAATATGAAATTTAATCAAAAACCTTTTATCTGATGACAGATAGAATTTAAAATAAAACTTTAGGAACCAAACTTTGTCTTAGAATGTTAGTAATAATAGTTCGATGTGTGTTGCCTAGGATCGCATCTGATCGTGGAGAGTCTTGTGAGACCACACGGGAAGGTGCCACCTCCCTGCCTATTTCTACCGTAAAACAGTAATGTGATTATTTTTTTATTGCTTAGATGGCTGGACGAGCTCACAGCCCACCTGATATTAAGTGGTTACTGGAGCCCATAGGCATCTACAACGTAAGTACGCCACCTACCTTGAGACATAAGTTCTAAGGTCTCAGTATAGTTACAACGGCTACCCCACCCTTCAAACTGAAACGCATTACTGCTTCGCGGCAGAAATAGGCGGGGCGGTGGTACCTACCCGTGCGGACTCACAAGAGGTCCTACCACCAGTGATTCGATTAGGAAGAGAGGACAGCCATTGTACTATAAAACTGTAACATAAAACTCACGTGTCACGGTGGGTAGGTGGCATTTACGTTATTGATTAACCGCTAACACCTGATGGGTCAAAAGCTAAACCACCAATCTTAAAAGAATATAAGGAATAAAAAAATCAAAAGGTTACGACCAGTCATTACAGCAATAACCTGTAATAAATTGCATATTTATGTGAAATCTAAGCTAGGTATACCTAATCACGTTGTGGTAAATATTGTTGATGCAAAGGGCTTAGCTGAAACGCTATGTAATGCTTGAATGTTTGTTTAATGTAATGTTTGAAGAACAACTGAAGGTAGAAATAAGGAAGGAAGCCAATGCTCGAGTTTGAACGCGTTAACATAATAGTTAGTAAAGAAAAACGATTAATGCAGTGTTTCCACGTAAAAGAGATAGAGCTCCACTGCTGGTGGTGAGTTAGTAAAGATGATAGTCTGACTCCGCGGAACTGTTGAATTGTATAACCGGAAGGACAACGCACACACGATCGTCAGACCCTAAATCAGGATTACCTGTAGTAGGTATACAAAGCAGAGACTGATATACATATTTACTTGACACTTGATACTTGCTTGCTATAAATATAGCTATTAAACATGGATACAAGGATACAAACCTGTTCATCATAAGGATGTTTACCCGATCTGGAAATCGAAAGGACTATGAAATTTCCCACACTTATAGAGAATATAGAGAAGGAGTACAGAATGCTAATTTTTTTTTTTAATTAGGCATTAATAATACATTCAATCTATCTGTATATATAAAAATTAATTGCTGTTCGTTAGTCTCGCTAAAACTCGAGAACGGCTGCACCGATTTGGCTAATTTTGGTCTTGAATTATTTGTGGAAGTCCTGAGAAGGTTTAAAAGGTACATAAATACGAAAATGCTAGGAATTAAACAGAAATAACAATTTTGTTTTTCCTATGATGTGTCCCCCGTCGGACGGATTCCTTATGTTTGTTTTAGGTTTATTTTATACAAAAGTTTAGGTATTTTATTTGTCGATTGAGGCACTACGAAGTCTGCCGGGTCAGCTAGTCAATAATAATAAAACATTACACACACTACCAAGTATTTGAGACACACACACACACATATATAATATACTCTTTGTTTAATACAAATTAAACATTGATACAAAGATACAAACCATGTTTATCACACGGATGTTTGCCCGATCTGGAAATCGAACCCACGGCCCTCGGCTCAGTAGTCGAGGGCGCTCTATTTCGAGGGCTCGTTAAGGTTGTATTTTTATTATTAACAGGAGGCGTCACTACAATATACATGCGAGCACTGAATAATGTAGAATCTTATTGCTGCGAACGTGGCGCTTGGATCCGTGGGGTGGCAGCCCTACCCTCGCCACTGTCCGGTCACGGGGCAGTTACATTGCCACCTGCTTCGCTTATGTGAATACACTGCCTTTACAGGCAAATAAAAACGATACTACCAAATAGCACGGAAAGCAGAACTTGAAAAAAAAAGAATTACTTAAAATTTTATCCTAATCTGCCGCTTTCAAATCAAATTGTATAATTCTCATTTCATTAACAGCATTTCTAAATCAATTTTTGGTTTCTAATTGCAATGTAAATAATTATGTTGAAAAGATTTAGGATGAATGCATTTTTATTTGTTTTTAAATTTTGATACAATCTTGTTTGATATAATGTTGTATGTGGAAATCTTTAATGTTTTTTTTTTCGTTAATTTCATTTGTGAATTTTAGATTATGAATTTTCAAAATCCAAGTGCTTCATTAGTTTCAAAAAACTAATATTTCATGTAAAATTTATAATTAAATTGAATATTTTAGTTAGTTTTGACATTCAGATAAATTTGTTGTAATTAGGCATCTTATTTAAAAAAAAAACATTTTATATTTATTATCTGTTAATAAAACGATATGAAATCAAATTGACATTTCATTTTCCCTGTATTGATGTACTATGAAATCGTCGTAAAGATTGTGGTAACAATAAAAAACAAAATGAGATTTCGCCTTTATTATCATGACATTTAATTTGTCAATTCAAAGTAATTTTATTTAAAGTATTTTTTTCCTTTTATCCTCTGGACGTAATATTCTTTTTTTTTATTGTCCTTGTAGGCAGACGAGCGTACGGCCCACCTGATGGTGAGTGGTTACCGTCGCCCATGGACTTCAGCAATGCCAGGGGCAGAGCGAAGCCGCTGCCTACCAAAAGCTACCTTAAGCATACCGATACAAATATTATGACAAACTATATACGACAATAAAGTATATTAAGTATCTTAGCGAAAATACAGTTATTATTAAATGGAAATAAACTTGAAGCAGGAAGGATTCAAATGCTAACATTATTGCAATTCTGATTATACTTACATTTTATTATTAACAATTCTCAGAAATCACATATGCGCTAGTCTTTCATTTCTCAATATCGACTTAAACGACCAATATAGTATCATTAAAAAAACAACACTTAAATTGATTAACTGTCGATTTACTTAAATATTTAAAAACAATGTTAAACATCGATTAGGTATTTCATTGTTTACCAATTATAAATTGTCATTCTTAATTCAAAACATTAAATCATACTTATAACTAATATCACACAAAAAGTTTATATTACATAACTAATGGATAAACTAAATAGAATTTAGGTAAATCTTATCTATATCTTTCAGCCTACAGACGTTCAATGCTGGACATGGGCCCCATTAGATAAATCATTCTGTTTCGATTTTAACATACAGCGTGTTTACAACAACTTACTGCTTTTTTATTTACTCGTTTAAGGCGCATGTTCATGTATTGATAATGATAAATATGCTGTATATTCAGCTGATATACTGTTAGATAACTAATCCGATAACGATGTACTATTTTTATGATTTAAAAGAGGCTGGTATATTTTTTATTTTATTTTTTAGATTGTTTAAATTTTAAATGTTCAGTACCACACTTCCCTGCATGTTCCGGTCACGTCTCTCTCAAGGCCCTCTTCGCATGGTGGAAAGTTAATCGGAACGAATCTTGTTGGCTTGATGTTTCTCAGGATTTCCTGTAAAGATAATTTTTTTTAAACGTGTTTTTTGGTTTTTTTTTTTTTTTTTTTTTTTTTTTTTTTTTTTTTTTTTTTTTTTTTTTTTTTTTTTTTTTTTTTTTTTTTTTTTTTTATGATTGAAAGTTTACTGGTGGCCCGAAGGCCTTTCCACTTTCACCAGGACAGGTGGGCGAGCAAAGGCTCAGCCAAGAGGGGTGGGATTTGCTAACAACTGCCCGAGCGCCTCCGAAGGAGACCTAACAACTCAAGAGCAATTGTTTCGCGAATGAATCTACTTCCGGATCGGAATCGCGACCCGCTGAGAAGATCCGGCGAGAAACTCAGCGGGCTGATGCATGGGTTAGGTTGCACGTCGACCTCTTTGTCGAGTTCGACGAGTACGGTTACCGGGGTCCCTAAGCCTGCCCCTAGTATTAGAGCTGAAGGCATCTAATGCAAAGGTTATTGGATCTGATGGATCCGTAAGGACGTGTCTAGGGCGTCGACGGTGACTGGCTCCTGCATGATCAGGATTCGGGGAGTAGTCAGCGGCGGCAACGATAAGGCGATTATCATGACGCATAGCCTTATCGAAGTATCGTTCCGACGCTGACTTCATGTATTTCCGAATTGATTCGAGGCCCAGGTCGTCGTGTAGGTCAACGTTCCTCACGAACCACGGAGCCCCGACAGCTAACCTGCAAAAGCGGGATTGTAGGGATTGGAGGGTGTCTATGTGTGTGCGGGCCGCGTGAGCGAACACCACACTCGCGTAAGTCATGACGGGCCTTATGCAAGTTTTGTAAAGTGTCACCTTGTTCCGAAGGGACATTTTACTCCGCTTACAGATCATGGGGTAGAGTCTACCGAGAATAAACGCGGCACGGTCACGGACTGATTTTATATGCGGGCGGAATGTCATCGATGCATCCAGGGTAACGCCCAGGTACTTGACCTTCCTGGCCCAGGGTATGGGTTGTCTAAAGAGAGTAATCGGGGGTGTGAGATTCCTCCTCCTAATCCGGGAGGAAATCCGTGTGGAGCTTCCCCTCTGAAATAGCACCGCAGTACTTTTCGCTGGGTTGATGTCTATGCGCCATTTTCGGAACCACTGTCCTAGGGCTAGGGCTGCGCTCTGAAGCTTCTTCGCGATTAGGGACTTATTTCTACTAGAATAGTAAACAGTCGTGTCGTCGGCGAATAAAGCTAAATGGGTCGGCGGCGACCGGGGAATATCGTTGACGAATAAGCTAAATAGGAGGGGTGAGAGGACAGAGCCTTGCGGGACTCCAGCTGTGAGAGGTCGTGGGGAGGAGCGGGTTCCCTCGACTCGATATCGAAAAGAGCGGTTCGACAAGAAGTCCCGTATGATGAGCACGAGACTATCCGGCACGCCCATGTTAAATAGTTTGAAAATCAAACCATTGTGCCAGACTTTGTCGAACGCTTTTGCGACGTCGAAGAAGAGAGCTCCCGTGTATAACGGTTTTGGTCGATTAAGCCCCACAAGAATGTGCTCCGTGAGGCGGTGCACCTGTTGAACGCATGAGTGATTTGTACGGAATCCGAATTGTTCATCGATAAGAATGCCCTTGGATGAGACGAAGTCTCTGAGGCGTTTGTAGAGCAGACGCTCATACAGTTCGCCTAGAGACATGAGGAGGCTAATCGGGCGGTAGCTCGTCGGATGATTTTTTGGTTTACCGGGTTTATGTATGCCGATAACGTCCGCTTCTTTCCACACAGCGGGAAAGATACAGTTCGCCATAGCGGCATTGAAAATAGATGCCAACATCACGATGAGTTGGACGGGTAGAAGTTTAATAACGCGGTTGGATATACCGTCGGAACCGGGAGCCTTGCGAGGACGTAGGTCTTTGATCAAGTCTTTAACTTCCATCGGGGTGACGGGTGGTAACGCATCAGAGGGTGGCAAGGAGGCTCTGCGTTCTACCTCACTGTCTACTAATTCTACATGAACAGGGTCCACGGATTGAGTGCTGGGCGTGCACTGGGTTTGCAATGTATCGGCCAGCAGCTCTGCTTTTTCGTCATCATCGAACGCCGCGAGTCGGCTTGAGGGGCCTACGAGGGGGGGCATACTGCTACCGTATCCGATTTGAGAGTACGAGCTAAGCGGTAGTAAGACCTTTGGGAGGGCGCGAGTCCTTCTAAGAAATCAGACCATCTGGCATCTCGGACTTCGGCGATGCGAGACTTTACGTCGCGTTGTAGGGCGCGCATTCGAATACGATTTTCCGCGGTAGGATACCTGTCGTAGGCGCGTATCGAGGCGTTCTTAGCTCTAAGGAGTTCCCTAATATCGTCGGACAATTTGAAGCGGTGAAGGAAGTCTTCCGCTACAACTTGTTTCGATGACCTATCTAATGTCGAGGTGATGTGTGACGTTAAGATGTCTATGGCTTCAGCGGTATCCTGAGGAGACGGGATAGAGTCCGGGTTAAACGGGAGCGATGGTGGATCAGATTCAGCCAGGCTGATGCCCAGCGTGTGCCAATCCACCACAGTCCTCGTGACGGGAACGGAATCGGGAGCGCGACCGAGCTTCATAACGACGGGACGGTGGTCTGAATCTAACTCTGAAACTACTTCGATCGAGTGTAAGCGCAGAGTTACGTTTTTTAATAACGCTATGTCGAGTATATCCGGGCGATGCGCGATATTTAGCGGGTAGTGAGTCGGGGTTAGCGGAGCGACGATATCGAAGGCGAGATCATCGACTAACGCGTCAAGCCGCCTGCCATTCGGGGTTGTGGTGTGTGAGTTCCACCTGATGTGTTTACAATTTAGGTCGCCCGCCAGAATGACAGAGCTCCCCATACCGAGCAGCGCCTCGATATCACTGCTTAGAACGATCTTATCCGGTGGAAGATAAACGGACGCGATAACGATCGGCGCGTGTCCCGTCAGTGAGATTCGGCACACTGATGCTTCGATATTAGCGAGCGCGGGAGGATCGAGCGGGACGCAATGCAGGGCTCTTCTATAGTAAATGACGGTACCACCACCACGGGCAGAGAGCCTGTCGTTCCTGACCATGTTATAGTTCGCGATTTTAGGGTCACGGCGCGCGGGCTTAAGTAGGGTCTCCTGCACTAAAAAGATATCAATTTGGTGGTCACGCAAAAAGTCAGAAACCTGATCACGTTGATTTGCGAGACCGTAAGCGTTAAAAAATCCTATCGTTACGGAGAGGGGCTTTATTCTACTTATATACGCCATTGATTACCGGCGGAGTGAGGGGAGGACGTACGTATTTAATGACGCGTATACGTCGGCGTATTCCTGCACAACGGCGATAAAGTGTTGTGCAGTGGAGGCAGCGCGAATGGCGTCGCCCAAAGCGTTAACGCGCTCAAAGTTGATCGACTGAAAGAAGTCGATCGCTAAAGCGAGATTGTCGGACGCGGTCGGAGGGCAAGTCGCGGGAGAGGGACGAGTCGCGGGGGCGGGACGAATCGCGGAGGAGGGAGTTGTAGCCGTGTTCGTGTACGGCAGCGGTTTTGCCCAGGCCGAGACACTGGGCACCGCCGCCGGAACGAACGCTGGCTTAGCCTGCGACGCAGAGGGTGCCGAGGCTTTGATGTCTGGGCCGGAAGCTCGGAGGCGGTTTTGGCGGGCGACGCGGCGATTTATTTTAGGGGCTCGGGGTCAACCACGGTAATTCGCGGGGTGACCCTGTGTTCGACACAGGACGCAGCTAGGCGGTTCCGTCGCGGTTTTTTGGTCGCGAGCGCAGAGGGCCGTGGCGTGATCGCCCAAACACTTAACACATCGGGGGCGCGCGTGACAGTTACGGGAAGAGTGTCCGTACAATTGACAGTTATGGCACTGGCTAGGAGTGCCTTTTTTATGGGGGGCTTCGACAGCGATACCAGAGAGCCTACAGACGGTCTGTGTGTTAAAGACCTTCTTTTTTTTGCTGGCAGCACTGACCGCTACTTGTCAATATTATTGTGCTCTCCCAATTATTATTTAAATTAAAATATTTATAAGTTTTGTATTGTGCTTAAAATTATATAAAACGTATATCTAAGTGATACTATAAGTTTATTACTACGTAAAACATTGAATTAGTGCATTTTACTGCATAATTGTAATTATATTTTATTTTACGAGGGTACTATCAATTATTTTATACTAATCCAAAATGATGACCAGAGGTACCAAAGCTCGTCAAGTTGATGACCAACTTCAAGTGGCTCTTCAGCAACTAAAAACATCACGGGAACAGTGTCAACAACTACTAAAAGAGAGAGAAGACAACGAGGTCGAAACACTCCAGGTAATAAAGAAAAATACCATGTTGAAAGGACAGTTGTCTCAGCTCTTCATTGAATACAATGAAGTTCTTGAGACTAACAAGAAATTACAAATTGTTGTAGACGGCTTCGATCAGTGCAGCGGTGAGTATGTTGAGTCGCTCCAACTCTCAGCTGAACTGAAAGTCAAACTTTCTGAGGCACATGATTGTATCTCTAATTTACAGTTAGAGATAATAAATCTAAAAGCCCAAAAAACACAGAGCCTGTACTCGGAACTGATCGAGAGTGAACCAGCTTCGGGAACAGTGATCACCACTTCTCAGTGTGACATACCTACAATAGATTTGACTGGTGGTGACTCCGATAGTACACATTCCTCTCGATTAGTTCTTAGTAACAAAAAGTGTAAGAGATATTCTAAACTAAATAAGTTTATAAATAAAACGGAGAAACTATTAAAACCTAGAAAATCTATCAATTATATAAAAACTATATGCAAAGACCGAAATGCACTGCGCACAAAACTAAATACTTCACTTGAAGAATTACAACTTGTTCATCACAATCATGAGTTAGAAATAGAAAAGTTAACCTCACAAATAAATTTATTGAAAACAGTTTGGGAGGTTATATGACTTTAACAACATTGTTAAAGTCATATAACCTCCCAAACTTATTTCTAGAGCCTACTAGGACAACGACCACATCGGCAACATGTTTAGATAACATATTTACAAATGTAACACCGATTAACAAAAAAATTATTAATCAATTAACATCAGACCATAGTGGACAATTTGTGTCTTTTGAATCTATTATGAATTCTAAAGATAAAAATACTCTTGTGATTGTTCCTATTAATAAAAAACGAATTGAGAAGTTTAGAAATAATATTAAGCAAGAACATTCAGAAATTATTTATAACAAAAACCCAAATTTATCATACCAGAATATGTTTGAGAGAATTAATATGGTCTTTACTGATGTATTTATTCCTAAAACTGTAACATTAAAAAACAAAACGGTGTTCAGCGAGTGGGCCACCACCGGAGTGTACAAAAGTAGAAAAAAATTGTATGATCTGTACTCTGAAAAAGCTTATAATAATGATGAAACATTTCATCAATATGTCAGGAACTATTCCAAACTATTTAGAAAAGTTTGTTTAGCGGCAAAATCTTTACATTTAAGTGACTTAATCAAAAATGCCCCTGACAAGATAAAGATGACTTGGAACATCATTGGTAGAGAAAGTGGAAAAGTCAGAAATAGCCATCAAGAATTCTCGTTAAAAATAGACGATAAATTGGTAACTAGTCATGAAGATGTGGCTAATGCTTTTGAAAAGTTTTTCTCTGACATTCCAGTTTCAACTACCACATCTCTAAATTCATCCCCCACAGCAGCTGAAATATTATTGCATAACCATGTCAAGAAATGCAATGAAATTTTTAAATTTAAGAAAATTAATTCAAACAATATAATAAAAAGTTTTAATAGCCTTAATGTAAAAAATACAGCTGACTTGTGGGGAATATCAGTAAAGGTTTTGAAGTCTGTAATAGACATTATTGCTTCTCATCTTGTTAGTATTTTTAATGATTGTATTAAGTGTGGTGTATTTCCTGACTTAATGAAACATAGTAAAGTGATTCCTCTTTTTAAATCTGGTAGTACTGATGACCCCTCTAACTATAGACCTATTTCAGTACTCCCTACGTTGAGTAAAATCTTTGAAAAAATTATTTTGACACAACTTTTAGAACATTTCAATTCAAATAACCTGCTTCATAATAAACAATTCGGGTTTACCAGGGGTCGCTCTACAACTGATGCAGGTGCTTATCTAATCAAAAATATATTTCAATCTTGGGAGGAATCGCATGATTGTCTTGGAATTTTCTGTGACTTATCCAAAGCATTTGACTGTGTTGAACATGAAACATTGGTGAGGAAACTACATCACTATGGTATTAGGGATGGTGCATTGGAACTTATTACTTCCTATTTATCAGGAAGGATACAAACAGTAGATGTGAAAGGAAATAGATCTTCAGGCACCACGTTGAAAATGGGTGTACCTCAGGGTTCCATTTTGGGTCCTTTTTTATTTCTAATATATATAAACGATTTGCCTAGTTTTATTGAGTCCCGACACGAGGTCGTATTATTCGCAGATGATACATCTTTATTATTTAAAATGAAACGACAATTACAAGTCTATGACGAAGTGAATGATGCGATTTCGTGTGTGGTTCATTGGTTCCGTATCAATAACCTATTATTGAATAGTAAGAAAACGAAATGTATTAAATTTACTTTAAAATGTATTAAATCATCTTTAAATGTGAGACAAGTAGATAGTAATGTAATTGTTTCTGAGGAATCATTGGAGCTTGTTGAGTCAACCGTATTTCTTGGTATAACAGTGGACTCCAAACTGCAGTGGGGACCTCATATTCATAAATTGGCGAGTAAGCTTAGCTCTGCAGCATACGCAGTAAAAAAAATTAGAATGTTAACAAATGCGGACACGGCTCGTTTAGTTTACTTTAGTTACTTCCACAGTGTCATGTCCTATGGCATTTTGCTATGGGGCAATGCGGCCGATGTAGAAATGATATTTATTCTGCAGAAAAGAGCTATACGTGCTATTTATAACATGCACTCAAGGGAATCCCTGAGGGAAAAATTTAAAGAAATTAAAGTTCTCACTATGCCATCCCAGTACATCTTTGAAAATTTGATGTATGTTCGTAAACATATTGAGGAGTTTCCTAAGATGTCGGACATACATAATAGAAATACTAGGAACAAACACAAGCTTGTTGTGCCGATGAGTAGGTTACATAAGATACGAAATTCATTCGGGTGTTTGTCTGTGCGCCTGTACAACAAAATCCCACAAGATGTTCAGAACCTACATATACATAGGTTTAAGAAAACTATTAAAGAACATCTGTGCAATAAAGCTTACTATAAAGTCAATGATTATCTAGAAGATTGCACAAAGTGGGAATGAGTTGCTCGCTCCGGGAATTTCAATATTGTAAAATTGTTATGTTATAATTACTTATTGTAATATGAATATTTAAAAAAAAAAAAAATATTTAAAATAAAAATAAAAATCTAATATTTAAAAAAAAAAAAAATCTAAAAAAACATGCCCGCTGAGTTTCTTGCCAATTCTTCTCAGGACGGAGGCTAATTCTTGTGAATTGGCGGTAATTCTTTTGACGTTCAACAAGTATGTACTTTCATTTATGTTGAATAAAACTTTTTTGATTTTGATTTTGATTTTTTGAAAGATTTTCTTACCCTCGGGGGTAGGCTGGAGAGCGACTAGAACCATATTATATGGCTCCCTACCGCGACCGGTGTGCATACGGTGCACCGAATTCACTGGTAGGCCTTGTTCTAACAGGTCGGCTTTTACGAGCTCTACATCTAACTCTTTAGGGATTCCGCGTATTACAACGCGGAGTTCGCGCTCCTCCTGGAGCGTATACGTATGGAAACTTATACGCTCCTTACGGAGGTAAGAAGAGATGGTCGTCGGGTGTTTGAACCTTAATTTGAATGCCGTTCGCGAGGTTGCGGGCATTCGTGAAATTTATATTTTTGGCCTTAAGGGCCAGGCAAACTCGATCCCAAGCTGCCTTCTCCTGAAGGATAACCGGGGGAGGGGTCTGGGTTTTATTTTGTGCCACCGGACGCGGCGACGGAGTGGCACGGGCTGGGGGCGCAACGGGAGTCTGAGGGCGGGGGCGCGACGCGTTCACGGCTTTGCTAATTTTAGCGGCCGCGGGAGCTCGAGACTCCGCGGCACGCTTCTTACCCTTCTGTACCAGGGTGAATCCATCCGTCGATGAGGCGGGGGCGAGGTCGACCTCCATGTCCGAGTCAGAGTCGGAGCACGAGGGGGCGGGTGCAGGCGACCTACGAGCAAGTGTAGGTGTTTTAGAGGGCGCGACGGAGGCCGCGGATGATCGTTCAGCTGAAACGATGGTCACGGCGGACGACGCAGCAGCTTTTCTCGCCAGTATAGGCGACACGGGAGCGGCAGGCACGACAGAGGCTGCGGTGCTCAATGCAGAAGCTCTGCACGCAGGTACAGGCGACGCAGGAGCAGCGAGCGCGGCGGAGTCCTCGAGAGGGCTCGCAGTGTGATTGGCCTTGAAGGCCAAAAACTCCGAGGCGAGCTGTGGGTGGCGAAGTCGGAGGAACTCCGCGAATACAGCGTCCATGATCGCTGAGTACCCAGGTGGGGCGGCCCCGGGTCTTGAAAACACTCGCCTTGCGGCGAGGCCCCAACTTCTTGGACCTGAGCGGTTCTATTGAACACAGGTGGCAATGCGGCGCGATTACTACAGAACAAAGAAAAAGCACAACAAAACAGAAATTACGAAAAGAAACAAAACAAATAAATACTTGCAGGAAACCACTTTGTCGGCAGATGTACCACGAACACAGAAACAACAAAAGGAAACAAAACAAATAAAAACTTCCAGAAAGAGCACTTAGTCGGCAGATGTACCACAAACACAGGCCGCGCGAACAATGGCCGGGCTAACAAAAGCCGGGCGAACAAAGACCGGGCGATCGAGTGGACGATGAGCACGTCCGCACGTGACGGGTGCCTCTATCGGAATGTTTATTTTGTCTTTAAGCATCTTAAACATGCGCGTCTAAGTTCCAATTGGTTTGGAATAATAAGTATCTACGTATGAGTAATTTTAATTCGATAAAAGCTCAAAAAAATCAACATCCATAATTTGTGTTACTCCCATGATTTCGATATTAGTGATTTTAAATATGCTAACGTGTAAACAAAGCAATACATCTTTACTAACAGAAATATGATTTAAATTCAGAATCCTATTGAAAGTTTAAAATGTTTTAATACGTAGTAAATATAAAAGAAAAACAGTAAACTTACAATAGGTATCTCGTCTACTTCGAAGATCGGAGAATCAAACTCATCAAGTCCCGTGGAATGCACGATGCTTCTCGGATGAATATGTTTCCCGCGTACAACGATACATGTCAATACTATCGTGAATATTATTAATAGTTTCATTATTGTATTCGCTTTAGATGCGTCTCGTATAAACTCTTCGTAACATTTGATGCCCAGACAAAATTTATCGGCTTTTTAAATGTTTTATCAGTTATCGTTCGATTTGTCACGTCACGGCTATACGGGACCGCCCGTAGGTGCCAGGCTGACTCGAAAACATTATGCCCTGTGCGACTTATTTCGTATTTACTCGTTTATTTTGTGTATCATCGATGTTTCGAGAACTAGTACTGAGAACCCATAGGATATCTTATTTACATTCACGAGAATACAGAGAACAGACATTCAAAGAACCTTTACGTAATGTTTGATTTTAAATATGTTTACATTAGTATGGCGCACAGACTTGCATCACGTTATCCATATAAAGTTATAGTCCTCAATTTTTTTTTACTGTATTTTTTTATTCAACAGTAAAGATTTGCGTAAATACGAACTAAGTACTTTCTAACGATTAACATCTTCGTGCTTACTAGACTTTGAGAAGACACGTAGGTACTCTAGAAATATTCATCACACAGTAGTTTTTACTGGTGGTAGGACCTCTTGTGAGTACGCACGGGTAGGTACCACACCCCACCTATTTCTGCCGTGAAGCAGTAATGCGTTTAGGTTTGAAGGGTGGGGCAGCCGTGGTAACTATACTGAGATCTTAGAACTTATATCTCAAGGTGGGTGGCGCATTTACGTTGTAGATGTCTATGGGCTCCAGTAACCACTTAACACCAGGTGGGCTGTGAGCTCGTCCACCCATCTAAGCAATAAAAAAAAAGTTTTACTCTGATAAAATTCCCATTCAAGTAATATACGATTACCAATTCTCAAATTTTTATTTTTAAGAAGGAAGGATAACTGGTGGCCCTGGATCTAGAGCTCAGCCGGGTGTGCAATGGCGGATCCAGGGGGAGGGTCATGGGGGTCATGACCACCCCCTGAGCTGGTTCCAGGACTTAGGTGGACCACTAATTGAATACAATGATTTTATTTATATATTTTGTCACCATACAGTTTTTATGTAACTACATGCCTTCAATATTTAATTAATTTAATATAATAATATAATAACTTTGTATAATGGCAAACGTTTGGGAACGAACGCATCTAAATTTGACTATGTGACCCCCTCCTGGCGCTAAAGCTGGATCCGCCCTTGCGGGTGTGAGTGTCATGTTATGAAACTAATACATATTACAAATGAGAAATGTTTAATAACACGACAAACATACATTTTATATGTCTATTATAAAATCGTGATAATCGCATTGAGCTCAACAACAAACTACAGTATCCGAGGCTTAGATAACATAAATCTTATCACAAAAATTATTCAATTCCATGAAAGTTTGACTTTCTACAAATATATTGTTTACAAATAAATGAAATTGTAAGTGTAGATTATTATTTTATCGAAACGGCTTAACTTTCCGTTAACACAATTAAGAGCCTTATTTACTCCTGTCATAAATCGGAGACGATCCGTAGTTTTTAATATTAACCTGTTTAAATTTAACATTAATTTCATGTTCCCGTCACAACAAAGATGGGTTACCAAATCCTGCGAGCCCAATTTTTGAAAGAAATTGTCTATATACGTATCAATAGTACATGTAGTAAAATTAGTTTTTTATTTATTTATTGCATAATTATACGGATGGCCGGCTCATAACCCACCTTGTGTTAAGTGGTTATCGGAGCCCATAGAAATCTACAAAATAAATGCGCCACCCACCTTGAGATATAAGTTCTAAGCTCTCAGCATAGTTACAACGGCTGCCCCACGCTTCAAACCGAAACGCATAATTGCTCCACGGGAGAAATAGGCAGGATGGCGGTACCTACCCGTGCGAACTCACAAGAGATCCTACCACTAGTAATTACGCACGTTATAATTTTGCGGGTTTGATTTTTATTACACGATGCTATTCCTTCACAATGGAAGTCAACCATGAACATTTGTGAAGTAAGTATTTCAGTAGAAAAATTGGTACCCGCCTGCGGGATTTAAACACCATTGCATCGCTCGACACGAATGCGCCGGACGTCGTATCCTTTAGGCCACGACGACTTCAAAAATATTACTAAACTACTAGTTCTAAATATTACATCTAAATATGTTAACCCCGCACGGGCAGGTACTTTCCTATTTCTGCTGTGAAGCAGTTTCTTTTTGAAGGACAGAACAACTGTTTGTACAATTCAACTGAGATTTCTAGCTCATTTCTCAGTTTGGTTGACGATTTTTTTATTTTTTCCTACCTATTCGATGTTAAGTTAAGGGCTATTCCACCTAGACCCGGACGGGGTAATGATCTCTGTGGGCACACACCCACGTACCTACGCATTAAAAAAAAACAATTAGTGAAACAATACTTTGACTTTGCTTTGCGCCTTTCGCAGAAAACAAATCACGCCAGAATCTTATCAGTAAAAATCTTTGTTATAACTTTTGTCGACCATTTTATCGTCTTGAAATGTTTATAAAAATAAAACGTAATTCGATTTTGTTAAACTATAATATTTTAAAAACAGTTTTGGCTATTCTGCTGCTATAAATAGGAAAGGTGATATTAAATCAACCGGTAATTGCGTAAAAAGTACGTAAGGTTACATATATCGTAAAAGACGATCACACTTGATGATCTAAGATAAGTTTAAGCATATAAAAACTGAATCCTTTTGAGTTTGTTCCTCTGGTTTTCTCAGGACTTTGTGAAACAGGTTATAGAGCTATTTAACTGTTTTTACTACGTACTGCTAGTAGCCTCGAGGGGTTGTACTAGCTTCACCGAATGTGTAGCTCACGGGGGTCAGCCTGGTCAGCTGTACAAATACAATATTTTTATATTTTATATTGAATTTCTAATAAATAATAACAATTTTGAATTAAATACATAATCACATACTTTATTTTGAAACTACCATCACAGCTCCGTTATCGCCTGCCCGTACACTATTTTTAGCGCTCAACACGGTTCTTATCACAAAAATCAGTCAAAACATTGTCTTAGCATCTCAAAAAAAAAACTGCATTTATCATATTTTTTCAATCAGCTTACAATGGTTAGGTTACAAGATGAATTACTATTAATTTACCGTTACGCACGATTAGGCACACGTCCTTACCGATCTATCAGATCCAATAACCGTTGCATTAGACGCCTTTAGCTCTAACACTAGGAGCAGGTTCACAGGGTTAGAGCTCACCTACCCATCCGGGCGTAGCTGGAATAACCCCTTAAGCTACCAGCGAATAGGTAGAAGAAAAAGGGTAGTTACTGGATTCAATAACGCCACAATGTGAACGCTGCAACTGAATTAATCCAAACAGATACTGGTGGTAGGACCTCTTGTGAGTCCGCGCAGATAGGTACCACCACCCCCCTATTTCTGCCGTGAAGCAGTAATGCGTTTCGGTTTGAAGGGTGGGGCAGCCGTTGTAACTATACTTGAGATCTTAGAACTTACATCTCAAGGTAGGTGGCGCATTTACGTCGTAGATGTCTATGGGCTTCAGTAACCACTTAGCACCTGGTGGGCTGTGAGCTCGTCCACCCATCTAAGCAATAAAAAAATTAATTGCATTAGTCCAACAGACTTAATATAATCGAAACGTCGGAAATAGTGAACGCGATATTAAGTCGAAAAAGTACTTTTAATTATTTAATTAAACATAAATCGAGTAATCATTTATTATAAACTATTTACGATTTATTGACGAGACTAATGCAATAACGGTCTTCACAGTCAGAGCACTGCTTGGAAATTAAAAAATTGTGCTTGATAATTCACCTCTCTATGAATCTAAAACTGTGTTTTAAATGAAAATATGTATAGAGAAAATGTAGTTATAATTAGTGTGTTATAATTAGTGTAGTTATAATTATAGTAATTAAATACAGTTTTACCTTACAGTAGATACAATCTTTATTCAAAATCAATAATAATTATCATAATTATCCCAGAAGGAATAATTTACGGCGACATTCAAATGGATTCTTCTACACTGGAGATTGGATCCTAAGTAATGTCCTGCGGGGCATGTTGCTATGGCTGAAAATATAATCTGTTTTAATCAATTTTAGTTTTATATTTATGGTTTATTGTTTACTAAAGCTTAAAAAATTATACAATCTATACTAATATTATAAAGAGGAAAGATTTGTTTGTTTGTTTGTTTCGAATAGGTTCCGAAACTACTGGACCGATTTGAAAAAATCTTTTTCAATTAGAAGCCGACATTGTCCCTGATGAACATAGGATACTTTTTTTTTTTTTTTTTTGTTTCATGTGTGTTTTAATGTTTCCGAAGCGAAGCGAGGGCGGGTCGCTAGTATCATAATATAATACTTTGAGAAAAAAATCTTAATCAATTAAAACGTTAATTAAAATTAAAACTTCAATTTGTTTCCAAGTGAATTGTTGCAAAAATTGGAGTACACTGATATTTGCATAAAAATTTACAACGCATTCTGAAACACGTGTTCAACGATGATAGTAGACGATAATAACAGGCAATAAATAAAATCAATTCTCAAAAATCAAATGTTTATTGTTTAAAATCGCCTTCTTCTTATCAATATCACTATGAAAACCTTTCACGAAATGATAAATTAGTTAGTATTTCGAAATTCAGTAATCACGTCGATTGAGTATTCCTTATTTTGATGATGAAGGCTCCGCTGGCTTGCTGTCAGTTATCAGTACTGCGTCGTTATGCGAAGTACCAGAGTCGTGACTTTCGTGATTGTTGATCTGATAATTTTGAAGGGTGCCTTGGTGAACCTTAGGCGAACAGCTCAAAAGTATTGGTATAGCACTTGCAGTATTTTCTACTCCAGGAAATATAGCCGTTACAAGGTCTTCTTGTGGGGACTCGCCATGATTAGAGGTACGAAGAAACGGAAACGGCATAGTTGGCAGGATGTTATTCATGATAGTATCGTGATTCAGCTGTTCCAAAAAATCATCGACTTCCGACCTTGAAGACCTTCGCAACGATAAATCTTTTGTATATTGGGGTGTGTAAACTGGTGGCAGTGAATTCATAGACTGTAATACCATAAATGCTGGATGCAAGTGTGGATATATTAAATTTCCAGCGGGAAGGTTTTCTTCATATGGCTGCCATTGTCTGTACCAAATAAACGGTAGTACTTTCTTCGGAATTCCCATATTTGAGTACGTCTCAGGCGTAAAGTGTTCCAGATTTTTGCCTTCGCGTGCAGCCATTAATCCAGAAACATTCTCTTCATCTCCCACATTGCTTGTTTCTTCTTCTAATAATAAATTCTCCTCTTCTTTCTTTGGCTCGACCACAAATGACTTCTTGACACGATGCTTAGGTTCCTTATCGTCCTCTAAGACAAGAGTGTCACTCAAAGCATTATCTTTCAAGAACGGTACGCATTGCACCGACAAAATCGTCAATAAAACCAGCGGACAAGTTAAATAATTCATTTTTCTAACAGACAGAGTGTGTGTGAAATATGAAATCACTACGCAGAATGTACATACAGATGGCAATTGTGAAATATTTGTTATAAAACGCAGCAAAATGACATGAACATGGAATAAAATGCACGAATGCAAGAAAACAAGCAACCGAAACCTAACGCGCTGCCTACAATGACGTGAATCATTTAATGGAACAGTTTCAACAAATTTTCTTTCTATTGAATACAAATAATCGCGATGTTTGTTTATAAGTGCTCATAATTCCTTACCACGACATACAGCCAAATTACAGCACGTTACACAGTCTTAAACTTGAAACTTTAAAATTTTAACTTTAACTTAGTAACTTTGATTTAGAGACGAAAACAAGAGAGATCGTTCGATCGAAATATATAATAATATATATTTACATAATGATATGGAAATTAATTCTGATTCTTTCAGTTCGTTTCAAAGACCATCAATCTACAGCTTAAACGCAAAAACCATCCGGTTATATGTATATAATATAGAAATGGATTGGTACTACTAAGCTATTTTATAATTAACCATGAGTCTCCGTTAACAAATTTCTCTGGCTGAGCCTTTGCTCGCCCACCTGTGAAATTGGAAAGACCTCTGGTCCTCCGATAATCCTTCCTACCTAAAAATTAACACATTTCATTAAAAAAGAGATTAGAGCACTCTTTCGATGTGATGACAATGCACCGTTAATACGTCAAAGTGACAGACAACATTATCACACTTTTGGCCACCCATTGTGTGCTCAATGGAGAAATCCGGGTAAAAAAGTAATATTCTTGATTTAGAGCTTACAATTGATTACGATACACAGCACCGTTCCTAGGTGTACATGACTCAACATATTTGTATATAATTTATCCACTAAGCAGATAAATACCGGCGACAGTGAAATTATTCTAAAGCCGAAACGCTGTTTAAATTTCCTACAGAATTAGTTAATTAATCTACTAGAAAATTGGCGTTTTATAAAGCTTAGTATTATGCCGCACGGCCGGGTACCAGCATCTTTCCTATTTAAACAACATGCAGCATGCCTTACGGCTTATGAGGTACGACCCCATTTCTGGACAATCGCTGCGTCACACGAGAACGTGGACTAAAACAATTTCAAATAAATAAATAAAATTTACAGCGAGGCGCTATTTTATATTTGTTCTATATTGCGTTTCACACATAAAACTTTGTTTAACATTAATTATACGGACGCGATTTCCTGTTATCTCCTCATGAATCACCACTACGCAGAGAACGCTTAGTCTATACTGGGTATGTTAGGATAAGGTTGTCCAAACCACAGCCCACGTCTCCAATTTGTACGACCCGCAGAACGTATTTTGGTAAACTCGTAAATAAAGAAAATAAAATATTAAATATTATTATAATGTGATATATTTGTCATGAGTTTTCAATTAAATGTCAAAAAATGGGATTTTATAGCTCGCCGACTCATTTTGTATTTTCTTTGGGTTGTTAGCATCGGTAGCCTGAGTTTTAGTAAAATTAAGGCATTCAAAATAGGTATCACGCGTTTTTTTTTGTTTCAGAATAGATTTTAACAGCACGAGAGAGTGTGTTATCTTTAATAAATACATAACAGGGTTTATTTAAGCTATTAAACGTCCTACGTTCAGAACACAGGTCGTTCAATAATAAAGCCATTACCTAGAAGCTTGAGGTAACTGGTTTCGTCGCTCCTGGACATCAGCTTCGCCACGGACATACCAAACCACTGTCTACCACCAAGAGTCTAATACTCGGTTTTTTATTAGCGTACATCGGCAGACGAGTTCACGGCCCCCCTCATATTAATTGATTTCCGGAGCCTATAGACAGTGCAATGTGAATGCAACAATCCCCTTGAGACTTACTTACTATTCGTTTCATATATTAAATTTAGAGCGCATAAGCGTTGCGCAAAGATAAATGGTACGTAAGATAACAAAAATAACTATCCGTGCGGACTTGCCTCACTTCCTACAACCAGTTCTTTTATCACACAGTAATTAATTCACAGTATGATTTAGAAAAAAATCTGACACTAAATTTGAGCCCCAAAATCGTCGCTTCCCTCATAATGAGTAAACAAGACGTCTTACCAATTAAACCACAGTTAGCGTTACGTATAACCGATGCTTTAATATTGACGAATATGGACATCCCCAAGCAATTATTCAAAGCCC
This sequence comes from Bombyx mori, assembly GCF_030269925.1. NCBI lineage: Eukaryota > Metazoa > Arthropoda > Insecta > Lepidoptera > Bombycidae > Bombyx > Bombyx mori. The sequence continues at coordinate 5,462,745 of NC_085116.1, read as the reverse complement.
TCCACATAGAATATTGGTTACAAAGGACAGAGAGACCCCTAAAACATCAACATTTTCACAAAAATGTCTGTAAGTTCATAAAATAGTCGAAAATATAAATTATTGTGAATCATACCAATATACTTAGTCAGGTCATAAATTCTGTCACATGTTTAATGTAAAATAATTGAAACAAGTTTATTCATTATGTAACCATTCATATACCAAAATGAACTTAATAAAACATAGATTCTTATGACACTAAAGTTTATTCAAAATGACCTCCGTGATTTTGAATACAGGCCTTCAATCTGCGCGGCCAGGCGTCTATCGCAGCACGAACGAGGTCCATGTCAATTTCGGCGGCTGCCTTAATCAAGGATGTCTTGAGTGACTCCAAGTGTTGCCATATCTTGTAATCTAACGGATTCAAATCTGGACTGGAGGAGGGCCAGTCTTCGTGCCGGATGAAGTCGATTTCACGCGCCGCCAGCCAGTCTTGTGTGCTCTTCGCTCTATGAGCTGGCGCCGTATCTTGTTGGAATACCCAGTGCCTGTTATTGAACATGATATGAGAAACAGGTTCCACAAGGTTCGTCAGGACTGTATTTTGATACACAACTGCATTCGTTTTTACACCTTTCTCACAAAAATGTACCTCTGTTAAGCCCCAATAAGAAACTCCCAACCATACCATGAGCGAGGATGGAAAATGACCTCGTTGGACACGCGGAATACGGTTGCTCGCTTCTTCACTACTGTGTGCGTACACCTTATCATTTTGTTTGTTGTAGCTCTCTTCCACGGTAAAAATTTTTTCATCCGAAAAAATAATTTCCCGATATTTTTTTCCCGCGTACCGCTTCAACAAAGCGCGGCATCTCTTCAGTCTCAGGTCCATTAGACGAGCATTCAAACGATGTCCTGTTTTTCTTCGATATGCCCGAAGCCCTAAGTCTTCATTTAACACCCTTTTCACCGTGGTTCTGCTTAACCCCATCTGAAGGGCCAACAGTTTCTGCTTACGTTTGGGATTTCTTTGAATTCGCGCCTTCACAGCTTTTATCACTGCTAGAGTCCTAACAGACCGAGGGCGACCATTTCTTGACCTGTCATCTACACTAGAGTCTTCATTGTATCGTTTGATGGTACGATAAACGAATCTTTTGGTTATATTAAAATTTTTCAGTATGTTAAAAATTTGAATTGGCGCGTAACCGCAACGATGCAACGCAATAACTGCAACACGGTCTTCTTTAAGCGTTCACTCCATATTTAAAAATGAGTAAAATTCTAAAAGTATACATTTTTATTTTCATGAACAATTCGAAATTCGAATTCAATAAACTTTTTTGTGGCCAGCATTCTAAAAGAAAAGTTTTTACTGTGTGACAATACTTATGACCTGACTAGTTATAGACCGGTGTGATACTTAATAAATTTATTTATACTTATGTAATTTACACGAGTAAATTTGTTCATTTTTTCATTCAATCTTAGATTCTTATATTTTGTTTTATTTCTTTCACATTTTGTCATTTCTTAACAAAGAAGCAATAGATATTATATAGATATTATATATATTGTGTTACATGCATTACAATGTTTTCGAATATTACTGAAAATAACCGATGAATTTTATTTATTTGTGATGTATTCACGTAAAACTTACAATTGAATAAATAATGTACTTTAGAAAAGTTTAGGCAAAAATAAACAATTAAATTCCTTAAATGGTAAAATGCTGCTCAATTTCATGTATTTTATCGTAATTTCTTATCAAAATTAGTTTTAGACATTTTCATTTTCGTGCTGGTGGTCATGGTTTTAAAATTAACGCTTGGTATTTCATTACTTTTCTTGATTTCTCTTTTGTTCGGAATGACTGCAAAGTCTTCTTCCATTCTGTACGCTGGCGCCGAATATCCTGATGGAAGTGCTTTAGCTAAACTTCCAGATGTTACCGACGGCGAACAACTTAGTAATAGTGGAATTCCACAACTTCCGATGTTTGCGTTTGGAAATACGCCGACAGCACTTGATCCCGTGTGAGAGGACATTGCAGGGCCATATACGGTTCTCTCTTGACTAGGCTTCCATTGGAACATTGTACTATCAGGTCTAAAGCCATTTAAGGAATCCCTCATGTTGGAATGAAAAGCAGTATCAATGTGATCATCGTGATAAACTTGTCCATGAATTAAATGATCATTTAAGTTTTTATGTACAGGGTCCATGCGCATATGTGCTCTCATCGTATCTAAATGATTTACATCCTTCATTGTTGATGTTTGATGGTGACCCACTGAATGACTATTGTGATTTGCAATTCGAAAATTATTGGATTCCTCAAATTTGGATTGTGCTGTACTCATTTCGTTGTTCTTAGAGTTAGGCATGGCAGCTTTCTTTATATTATCATTCGTTCCAGATAAATGTTGTGCTGGCTCATTAATTTTAGGCATATGTTCAATATCGGCCGATTTCATTAATCCTTCGTTCTTATCATTGTTCATTTGAACTGAAACCTTCGTCACATTATCGTTTTCTGTCGGTTGTCTTTCTTGCGTTTTTCTATTTTCTGTAGCAGATTCAGCTTTTTGATCAGTTCCATGAGAGTTTGAGTTATTGATTATATGAGTAGTATCATTTAATTTTTCGATAATTTCTTCTTTTTTATATGTATTTTTGTTATCTTTTTCAGATTCTGGTTTTGAATACTCATTAGATTTTGATTGTATTGTCGGTTTTTCATCATTATTTTCAGGTTTCAAATCGAAACTTATTCTCTCCGTGTTTATCTCTAAATCTGCATTTTTGGAAACCTTAGTTGCTCCAATTTCATTATTAGTATGAAAATGTTCATTCATGGACATTGATCCTAGTTGCTTTTTCAATATATTATCACTAAGTTCAGATTCCAGTGAACTTCTTAACGTGGTCTTATGATCATTCCCTAAATTATTATTTTCAAATTTGGCTTCGTTTTTGGCATCAGATTCGTGAACGTTGGAAGCTGCAGTATTCATATCATCTTTGTTCGCTGAGCTTTTTTCAGTCAGCTGTGTATTTGCGTTAAGAATTTCAGAGCTCGATGCTTCCAAAAAAGAGTTTTCGTCTACCAATTTTTCGTTATCATCGAATTTAAAACTGTCTTCTATATTGCGTGCAATTTCTATATTTTTTTGAATATTCTCCATGGCCTCTTTCCATTGAGCAATTCTTTCTTCCTCTGTTTTTGCTACAGTTAAATGAACGTTATGTATTGAGCCCGGATCATCCGACGTCGAAGCATGTAAGCTCATAGACTCCAAGTTTCCAAAATTTTGATGAATTTGTTCAAGTGCTTCTTTTGCTACATCTATATCTTTACGAACTTCAGCACCAGCTTCCAAATTGATCTCGTCCATCTGCGCTGATTTTGGACTGGACTTAGTATCCATTTTTTGTAGATCTCTTTCTAGATTCGCTATTGCTTCTTTTGCCATTTTCAAACTTTGTTTCATATCTTCTTCGGACATTAAATGATCATCAATATCTTCAGTCGTAGTGCTACGCCCCATACCAGTCGATGTTAAAGCAGCTTCTTCGTCACATAACTTAACCTTTACCTTCTCATTACAGTTTTCACGAGAACTAGTTAATCTTTTTTCTTCGTCTGAATCACGATATAAATGATATCCAATTTTCTTCTTGACAATAATTGGTTTCTTAGCATGTAAACTTCTCCCATTTGATATGCCATCATCAACGTTTTGATTTAAATGATGATCTAATTCTGCTTGAGCTGTTGACTTTCTTTCTCGTACTGTTGTGTCAGAAAAATCACCATTTAGTGTTTTAAATGTATCTAAATGTTCCCCTAACTGGGCTGGGGCTGCTATGATAGTGTATATCACAGCAAACAACACTATTAGTGTCTCCATTGCTTAGGGACGAAATACAGTTTGATGCTGGATATAATTTTCGATTACCATTTATATTTTTTTTGTATTCCGAAATCCTGATGATTGAAATAAACAAAACGTGCCTTTCCAATAATGCTGATCTATTATGCTTAAAATCACATTCAATTAAAATCTTAATTAACAAAATTGATATTGTACGTGATGAAAACAAAACAATCTTTACATGATACATTACATTGATGTAAAAATTCTGTATGTCAATTGAAAAATTTAAGTAAGCTAACACAATAATTACTCAACAGAATTCAAGAAGTGTTTTAATCTATATAAATTTTCGTGTCATTCACATCTTTACGAATTTAAAGAATTGCAATATTTTTTTAGATTATATCAAAGGTTATAACGAACTCTTCATTTCTCGTGATCGTAATTTTATTATTTCTCATATTCACAGGTAAACGAACCAACGCTAAAAACCTAGTACATTTAATTTAATGATATTTTGCTATATTTAAAGAGAAATGCGAGAGCTCAAGGACCCACGTTGTGATTCTTTCCAAAGATATCGCAATTTGACTGCCGTCACTCACCTTGACGTATGACCTGTTTTATATTCTATAACGGTTACCCTTCAACCTGGAATATATAACTTCTTGACGCCCAAATTAAGCTATATGGTATATTACTTTTACTCTTATTAAATGCTATGTTAACACTTTGTTCCGGTTCTTGATGCTGTCATAATCCCTGACTCAAAAATGTCGACTTATTTTTGTTTCTATTTCATCATCGATCGGATAGGTTGTAGTAAATACGGAAGCATTCTTGACTTGCAGTTTTTTATTGTAGTAGAGACACCGCCGGATGTATTCCTATCAAGAAATAAAACTATGCTGTGGCTCAAATGGGGGAAGAATCAAATAAATGCAAACGTGCCTTCATGAATTACTTTCAGGATAAAAGCTATAACTAACTGATTTGATTGATTGAAAACATGCTTCTATCCAGAAGGATTGTCCTTGTACAATAGAATCAATATTCCGAGCAATTCTTTTCTATGCATATGGTGTAGGTATTTATAGTATTTTTTTTATTGCACAAGTGGGTGGACGAGCTCACAGCCCACCTGTTGTTAAGCGGTTACCGGAGCCCATAGACATCTACAACGTAAATGCCGCCACCCACCTTTAGATATGAGTTCTAAGGTCTCAGTATAGTTACAAAGGCTGCCCCACCCTTCACACCGAAACGTATTACTGCTTCACGGCAGAAATAAGCAGGGTGGTGGTACCTACCCGTGCGGACTCATAAGAGGTCCTACCATCAGTAAAAAAGGGTTGAATTTGTTATAAGTTGTATGACCTTTTTTCATTTGCTATTGAAATGTTAATCCTAATATAAAAATTATGAAATCATTTCACTAATTTAAGGCACAGTTCTTTTCGATATGATTTTCTAAAAAGTACGTTTTTTTATTGCCCTTGTAGACGAGCATACGGCCCACCTGATGGTGAGTGGTTACCGTCGCCTATGGACGTCAGCAATGCCAGGAGCAAAGCCAAGCCGCTGCTTAAAAAACGTAAAATTAATGAAATTTAAGCAAAGAGGTCATACATACATACATCACACATAATCCGACACAAATATTATTTACATTATCTACTTCATTGAAGAGTTGCTTCATGACAACAATTTACTAGAATAATTAAAGCCATTTCAACATTTTAATTTAATGAAAGTCGTATTCAAATATTTACGTTTATTAATAAAATATACTTATTCCAATCATTTTTAAAGCTACATCGAATAGTATAAAAAATACTGGAGAACGTTGTCAGACGCCAACCTGACTCGGATTTGGTTTGGTCACTTTACTGGTTGCCAGTACTGCTTGTCCAGAAACATTTTCGTTTTCGTCTTCAGAAACTTCACTTGAAGGTTCAACTATTCTGTAGGAATTCCCTTGATTCTCATGCTGAGGCTGTGCATTGAGAATTTTTCCCTGGACCACGGACGGAGTGCAACTAAACAGCAGAGGCACACTACATCCCCCCACGTTGACATTTGGAAAAACTCCGAAAGCTGTCGCAGGACTCGCTGCTGTTGGAGCCGACATGCTATTGTGTATAATAGGAGCTTCGTAATTCTCATGTCTTGCCATCGGCATTTGATGCATATGCTGCATATGTTGCATGTATTGGTCCATATCCGAATATCCAAGCATTTCTGGATCAAACTCAGCCGGGTCTGCTAGTCGATAGTGAGGTCCTCCGTAGACGTAGTTTGTTCCATATCCCGCCTGGGCAGGTGCCTGGCCGTGGTATCCAGCCGATGGGTAGGTAGGAATTGGCGCAGAAGACGCTCCGCCGCATGGTGACGTGTAATAAGTCCCGTATTGCGAACGTTTGTCACGGAAGTAATCTTGCCCGTTCCTCAAACTCCCCTTTGTGTCGGGAAGAACCGAGGGAGCACCGACCACCATAGTGGTAGTGGTAATTGAAAAATAAATCCACATGTAGAGCTCCATCACAAACACATTCGACAACTCGACAACCAAAATGCAAATGTGAATTTATTTATTAACGTTTCGCAATAGTCCGTTTAAAACAACTTATGTCGCAAATTACAAACAAACAAAATTTATTTATAAAGTGAAATTTCACGTTGTCAGACTTTTCTGTTCCATTTATTATGGATTTTAAATTATGAATTAGTTATTATTGTTTTTTTTTATTCTTATGTTTGAGGACAAAACATTTAAGACCGGGCTAACTTATACAATAACGTAATTAAATCAAATAGGGATTCAAGTATCATTTTATTGATTGTGTACATGAGTATACAATTTCAGGATTATCTACTATCACTTAACACCCGTTAGTATAATAGATTAGGAGTATAGAGTAGGATACATCTAATTGTTAATAAAAATAATTAGTACTTAATTCTATCTCCGGTATTAAATCATATAAGACTACAAAAGCAAATCCTTCGAATAGCATTGTTTTGTAGGTACTTGGATTCTGATGTCACGTTGATGCTTATTATGGAATAATAAGACAGGAATTGCCTCGATTTTACCAATAGGTACTTAAATAAAATTATTGCTAAATTACCTGGACAATCGTTTACCATAACACATTTATTTGAATGTTCGTCCTTGATGTAGCCTGGTTCGCACCTGCAACCGATTCTGCACTCCCACGGCAACGGACAGGACACTACACGTGATAAAACACTCTTTAAGTTTCGTTAAAGCTGTTGATACAAACGTTAGTCAAAACAAGGTTGATCGACTGTATTTCGAGCACTGGTCAACTCGTGAAATTATAGCGGTAAATCCCCGTCAGGAACCAAATCCCTTTTTGCAATAAAGGACACTGTTTGAGAAACATCCTAATGCGTATAACATTCGATGCATTAGAATCGAGTGATATAGAGTCAGGTCATAAATTCTGTCACATGTTTAATGTAAAATAATTGAAACAAGTTTATTCATTATGTAACCATTCATATACCAAAATGAACTTTACAAAACATAGATTCTTATGACACTAAAGTTTATTCAAAATGACCTCCGTGATTTTGAATACAGGCCTTCAATCTGCGCGGCCAGTCGTCTATCGCAGCACGAACGAGGTCCATGTCAATATCGGCGGCTGCCTTAATCAAGGATGTCTTGAGTGACTCCAAATTGGGATGAGGATTTGAGCACGTCTTTTCCTCCAAGTGTTGCCATATCTTGTAATCTAACGGATTCAAATCTGGACTGGAGGAGGGCCAGTCTTCGTTTTTTTTTTTTTTTTTTTATTGCTTAGATGCGTGGACGAGCTCACAGCCCACCTGGTGTTAAGTGGTTACTAGAGCCCATAGACATCTACAACGTAAATGCGCCACCCACCTTGAGATATAAGTTCTAAGGTCTCAGTATAGTTACAACGGCTACCCCACCCTTCAAACCGAAACGCATTACTGCTTCACGGCAGAAATAGGCAGGGCGGTGGTACCTACCCGTGCGGACTCACAATAGGTCCTACCACCAGCGATTACGCAAATTATAATTTTGCGGGTTTGATTTTTATTACACGATGTTATTCCTTCACCGTGGAAGTCAATCCTGAACATTTTTTAAGTACGTATTTCATTCGAAAAATTGGTACCCGCCTGCGGGATTCGAACACCGGTGCATCGCAACAACGAATGCACCGGACGTCTTATCCTTTAGGCCACGACGACTTCAAAAATAAAAAGCCGGATAAAGTCGATTTCACGCGCCGCCAGCCAGTCTTGTGTGCTCTTCGCTCTATGAGCTGGCGCCGAATCTTGTTGAAATACCCAGTGCCTGTTATTGAACATGGTATGAGAAACAGATTCCACAAGGTTCGTCAGGACTGTATTTTGATACACAACTGCATTCGTTTTTGCACCTTTCTCACAAAAATGTACCTCTGTTAAGCCCCAATAAGAAACTCCCAACCATACCATGAGCAAGGATGGAAAATGACCTTGTTGGACACGCGGAATACGGTTGCTCGCTTCTTCACTACTGTGTGCGTACACCTTATCATTTTGTTTGTTGTAGGTCTCTTCTACGGTAAAAATTTTTTCATCCGAAAAAAGAATTTCCCGATATTTTTTTCCCGCGTACCGCTTCAACAAAGCGCGGCATCTCTTCAGTCTCAGGTCCATTAGACGAGCATTCAAACGATGTCCTGTTTTTCTTCGATATGCCCGAAGCCCTAAGTCTTCATTTAACACCCTTTTCACCGTGGTTCTGCTTAACCCCATCTGAAGGGCCAACAGTTTCTGCTTACGTTTGGGATTTCTTTGAATTCGCGCCTTCACAGCTTTTATCACTGCTGGAGTCCTAACAGACCGAGGGCGACCACTTCTTGACCTGTCATTTACACTAGAGTCTTCATTGTATCGTTTGATGGTACGATAAACGAATCTTTTGGTTATATTCAAATTTTTCAGTATGTTAAAAATTTGAATTGGCGCGTAACCGCAACGATGCAACGCAATAACTGCAACACGGTTTTCTTTAAGCGTCCACTCCATATTTAAAAATGAGTAAAATTCTAAAAGTATACATTTTTATTTTCATGAACAATTCGAAATTCGAATTCAATAAACTTTTTTGTGGCCAGCATTCTAAAAGAAAAGTTTTTACTGTGTGACAATACTTATGACTTGACTAGGTATATATATAACAACATACTGGTCCAATTGTATCAACATTAAAATCTTAGGGGCGATTACCATTTTTAATGCACACGTGCATCTTTTTAAAATTAACATTTCCCTAATGAAAACGACTATAAAAAAATTAAGTTATTTAATTTAACCCACAAATTTATTAACTGCCATAATCTGGTAATGGTGGTAGAACATATTGTGAGGCCATAAGGATAGACTCCCCCACCCTAGAAGGTTAAGGGAACCGTTCTCCAGACTAATACATTATGTATTATAAACCCTAACGTGGACATACGACAATGTATTTGTTACACTTTCGATCATCATGAAGTTTTACATACCCGTTAGAGATGCACAAAAGGACATTCAAGGATTCGTCCCGAAAAAAAGGATAGATATTTTTTACACATTCAGACAAGTGAGACCACCAGTAAAAGCTAGTGCAAGACAACTGACATAAATCACATGCCTCAAGATTTGTGTCAGTATACGTCACGATTTGTCGTCCGGTAAATCTACCATCACCATTGTCTGACATTAAAAAAAAGATGTGTGGTGTCGTAGAACACCGGATAGGAACGAAGTTCCATATAAAAAATAAAAAAAAAGAATTACGAGAAAAAATCGCGCGGTGAAATATCGCTGTGCGGAAAACAAGGCCTTATTCCACGGACTTTTTCTTACGGTTTTTACTATCACATTTTCTTCAGTTCGGTCGCGCAGCAAAAATCGCGCGTTGAAATATCGCTGTGCGGAAAACAAGGCCTTATTCCACGGACTTTTTCTTACGGTTTTTACTAACACATTTTTTTCAGTTCGGTCGCGCAGCAAAATCCCTATCTCCTCCAAGCCTGCCGTGAGGAACTTCGTTCCAAAAACCCTCACAAAACTTGGTTAGAGAATTATACGAGAACAATCAACACTATTACTTATCCTTCAAATCGATGCCTCCAATGAACACTACTCTAACTCAAAAATTTGAAATTTTCGTTTTTCACGCAAATCGCTCACTATTTTAAAAGTATTACAATTAATCATTATTGATGGGGTTCGAAGCAAAAGTAAATCAGCTAGTTACACAAAAAAAACATAAATATATCTGCAATAATAAAGATTTCAACTTTTTTCGTTTAAACGCTCCTCCTGTAAATCTACGAATTTGAAGTTAGCGTAGTGTTCATTGGAGGCATCGATTAATGAATGATTAATCTATTCGTACGTAACTACTTAGTTTCGTTCTTACATAAATTCATAATACTCATATTAACGCAAGTAGGAGAACACCTCCAGACGCACAACGAGAACACCTCATGGTCACCTAAGCACATCGAATTTTTATAACAATAAGAAATGTGCGTTGATAAAACCAACAACAATAACAATTCCATTTTATAGTTCTACATTCTACGTATAAACAAACAAAATGTTTAGTTTTATGGATGTTGAAAATTTACTTGACTTTTATGAAACCGAATCGAATTTTATTATTTGTTAACCGACTTCAAAAAAGGTGAAGGTTCTCAATTCGAATGTATTTTTTTTATTTTACCTCAGAACCTTTATGTGGGTGAACCGATTTTGATGATTTTATTTATTTGAAAGCTGGTGTTTTTCAGGTGCTTCCATTTAAATTTTATCAAGACCTGATCATTATTTGAGTTATCCTTAACAATCCATATCTTCTTCATCGACTACCTTGATGATAACCTCATAATATAATAACATCCTTTTATCGCATAATATATTTTACGATTGAAAATACATTCGTTCTATGTACCATAAGTGTAGACACTGCCACTTGTTAACAAACCTTTTTCATTGCATAAACAGGTGAACGAGCTCATAATCCACTTAGTGTAAATTTGTCATCACAACACGTCATAAACATTACAACGTAAATCCCGCTACGTTATAAAGTGAAGTCGAAGTCTCGATTGTATAATACAACGGCTAACCCACCCTTCAAATTGGAACGCATGACTGCTTCCCCGCAGAAATAGGCAAAACGGTGTTAACTACCATTGCAAGCTTACCATACGCCCCACCGCAAATGCGAGTTTACGATTCCAATACTCTTAGTATTATACTTTGAGAACAATGGGTTTCATTCTTCAGTGAATCCCTTTTTTCTCTTAGTACACCCACTAGAAGAGTTGAGGTGGTGTTAATCTGTGCCCCATACTAGTGTAGACATGACACATCTAAAATAAGAAAGCTTACCGGCATAATACATGTGATCCTTTTGTGATTATATGTGAGTTTACTTTTAGTAGGTATTATTTGGTGGTATATGGTAGTAGGACCACTTGTGAGTCCGCACGGGTAGGTTCCACCACCCTGCCTGTTTCTGCCGTGAAGCTGTAATGCGTTTCGGTTTGAAGGGTGGGGCAGCCCTTGTAACTATACTGAGACCTTAGAACTCATATCTCAAGGTGGGTGGCGGCATTTACGTTGTAGATATCTATGGGCTCCGGTAACCACTTAATACCAGGTGGGCTGTGAGCTCGTCTGCCCATCTGTGCAATAAATAAATAAATATTTATTATAATTATATCTCACTATTACACTTATGTTCTATATTATATTATTAAAGTATCTTTTAAAATAAATCATCTAATTGGCATGGCATCAACCGAAAAAGTTTACGGTAAGGTAGGCCGAATGTTTAATCGTTATTAGAAGTAAACTATTATAGCAAGTAATTTAAAATTAATATAAATAATTATTAACAATACGCATGATCTCCAAAAAAGTCAAGATGCGACTAATTAATAGCACAAAGGGGTTAAAGGTACCTTCATTTTTAGGATCACAAAATTGTCCAAACAAAATATGACATTTTAAATTAATCCCTTGAAATTCTTTGTAATTTCTGTAATTAGAATGATAAACTCAAATCATAGAATTGAATAGTATTCTGATGATTTTTTTTTATCGGGAAGAGATAAATGAAATGCAACATATAAAGCATGCAAAGCAAAAAATCATCTTTAAAATGAATTATCTCGTATGCTTGAAGAGATAGAACATGACGAACTGATAACAATCGAACGTTAACGTGCTTCGTGCTTAAATTAAGATTTTTTTTACCATCTAATTGATTTTAATATAAAATGATTACAAAACCCGTTCAGTTCAAATATATTGATACTATAAAAGGCAACGTTCAGAAAACCAAAATCATTAAATTATTCTAGCACAATGCTTAAAGTACTCAGTATATTAATAGTGATTTACTCGTGTGTTCAGGGTCACGTGACTCAACGAAACGACCCGAATCAACTCCATCCAGTACATGGACTCTATATCAAGCCTTCGGTCGACGGATCTACGGGAGACCTTTACGTTGCCGCGACAGAAGAAGATGGAGTCAAATCGCAATGGTTGACCGATGCATCCGTCAACTTCTTACCAGCCACAGCAGCTTCACAGAAACACGAAACTGCATTTCCGAGCCCCTTCGCTGCAAGCTATCCTCATGAAGAAACTGTGAACAAAAAAAAACAAGCTGGAGCCCCGGTCCAGTACGCATATGCGGTGCCAATGACAACAGCACCAAATGAAGGCACCTCACCTTATCCATACGCTCTACCGGTCAGTGCGTTTCCGTCACAAGCATCCGAAAGTTTAATTCCGTGTTTGGATCCTGCTAAAGCGAACATTCCCCAATATTCTCCGTTTCATTTTTTCTATCCCCAAATGATGTCTGCATATACAAAAGCAATGAGCATTTTAAAGGAGGCTGGTGTTAATGAAGATACTGCCAACTCTGTGATGCCAACACCGCCGATGTGGTCGCCTTATTCTTATCCTATGTACGTAATGATGGATCCTAGTACATGGACCAAAAGTCAAGGAACAACTCCTGCTCCTAATACTAAGAGCGAAAATAAATGATTTTGGATTTTAATATTATTTAGATAAATAAAAAAGGATTAATTTATAATATTATGATAATTATTAAATAAATGTAACTGGATTATATATTTTCTTATTAAATAAAAATTCTCAAGATGAACCTTAATTAAATTAGATCTTCAGTCGAAATGAACACGGGAGCAAAACCTTTGCTAAGTTACGATGATTTTTTTCTTCGATGAACGTTTTCTTTGTAATTATTTTGTATCTTAAGTTCCATGAGAAGTTATCTGAGGAATAGTTCCAGTTTTTTTTTTTTTTTATTGCTTAGATGAGTGGACGAGCTCACAGCCCACCTGGTGTTAAGTGGTTACTAGAGCCCATAGACATCTACAACGTAAATGCGTCATCCACCTTGAGATATAAGTTCTAAGGTCTCAGTATAGTTACAACGGCTGCCCCACCCTTCAAACCGAAACGCATTACTGCTTCACGGCTGAAATAGGCAGGGAGGTGGTATCTACCCGTGCGGACTCACCAGAGGTCCTACCACCAGTATTTACGCAAATTATAATTTTGCGGGTTTGATTTTTATTATCCGATCTTATTCCTTCATCGTGGAAGTCAATCGTGAACATTTGTTAAGTACGTATTTCATTAGAAAAATTGGTACTCACCTGCGGGATTCGAACACCGGTGCATATCGTTCAACACGAATGCACCAGAGGTCTTGTCCTTTAGGCCACGACGACTTCAAAATTCTGATGATGATTCCGCGAACCCCATTTAGCCACTGCAGTGCCCGCCACCGTAGCAAAACTCACACATATCACCGACCTGGCAACACTCAATTCAACATTTGTGATCTTTTTATCACAACACCATGCGGCTCTGGAATGAAATCCCTCCTACAGATGTGTCTAAGGTTTTGCAGCATATATCCTCCTTCATCAAACGAGACTCGAAAAGAGTTGTTTTGTAAACATTACAGAAGCTCGGCTAAGCCACTGGGATTATTCATATTTGTGAGCATCGGTGACGACTCGGTGATCTAATAGGCCGTGTGCTCATCTGTCTTCTAAGGTAATAAAAGGAACAAATTTGTGCACTTGCAGCAGCTTCACTGTGCCCCTGGCGTTGCCGACCTTCATGATATTTAAGCAGCTTGTAGTCTTTACATTCTTTGCGGAAATCTTTAATATTTATGGGATTGCGTAGTTTTATTTAAATAATATCTCAAACATATTTTTTCATACATGTAGTACCGAAATAGAATACGACCGAAACCGATCAGAAGATCCGGTGAGTAACTTAGCGAGTTGATGTTATGGGTTAGATTTCATGGGTTTCAATGGATTAGATTATCGGGGTCCCTATGCCTGTTCTTAGCGTTAGAGTTTCAGGCGTCTGGTAAAAATGTGAGTAGACCAGCTAGATCTTGAAGGATGTCCTCTCGTGTCAAGCGTCATCATCATAAATCACCTTCACCTCATTTCATCCTTATTATTTTCACTTATCAGAATGTTTAATGTTTAGACTGTATAATGTGATACTTTTGCCTTTTCTGTTGGAAAATGGAACTACTACTACTGTCAAAAATGTCAAAATGCTGTTTGGATTTTGATTTGATCTCCAAATCTCCATTAATCTTTCTAAAATGTGCGAACTTGTGAAATAATAATAGACGCACATTCAATATTTAATACAACCAAACAAAAAACCTTTACATATTACTTTCTGAACAAGGATAACAATCACAATGGTGTCCAAAAAGAAGAAGAAGGTGTGTACTTACCTATAAATCGAACACGTGTTTTATGTTGTCTTCAAAGATCCTAACCAACAAATATTTTATTTTTAGTATTCTTCCGGAGAAGGAGCTCAGTTTATGACCAGAAAAGCAGCGCTTAAGAAACTACAACTATCCTTGAAAGATTTCAGACGTATTTGTATTTTGAAAGGAATATACCCCCGAGAACCTAGAAACCGAAAGAGGGCTCAAAAAGGTGCAGGCGGAATCAAAACACTTTATCACACTAAAGATATAAAATTTTTACTACATGAGCCAATAATATGGAAACTGAGGGAACTAAAGGTAAAAAATATGCCAAAAGTAGCAATATAAGTAATACTTTAAGTTTATTTTCAAAATTTTGTTAAAACTTACAAAATGACTTAATTTTAGGTTTATCAACAAAAAATTCGTCGTGCAAGAGCACAGCGAGAATATGGCAAGATGAGAAAGTTTTTGCGGGACTATCCAGAAATAAACATTGATCACATAGTAAAGGAAAGATACCCCACGTTTGTTGACGCTTTGCGAGATTTGGACGATTGTCTCACATTGTGCTTCCTATTCAGTACTTTCCCATCATTGAAAAAAGTTCCAAGAGACCAATCATTCTTGTGCAGAAGACTGACAGTTGAATTCATGCATGCAGTAATTGCTGCTAAGGCTCTACGTAAAGTGTTTGTATCGGTTAAGGGATTCTATTATCAAGTTGAATTTGAAGGACAAACAATAACATGGATTGTTCCACATCATTTCTCATTCCAGGTACTTGAATGTTTATTATATAAGTTTTAACAAACATTAAAAGATGATCAAAAATATTAAATAGATACAAAAATGTACTAAAGAAAAACAAAAACATTAAAACTTGCCTCTACAACTGTTAAGTGGTCATATGGGGTCAGCACTTATATTCATGTTCTGGGTGGGACTAATCTAGATACTGAAAGCAAAAGCTGCTCGACATAATAATATACTTGGTTTCATTTATTAACTGTGATAGGGTGTCTTGTGAACCCACACTAAGGTACCACCATCTTGTCTATTTCTGCCACATAGCCATAATGCATTTTGATTAGGAAGGCAAGTTTGCTATTGTATAGTAAACCTGAGACTAAGAACTGTTGTCTCAAGGTGTATGGTTGCATTTATGTTGTTGAAATCTGTGGGCTCAATAGAAAAGAGTTAGTATGTTTGTTCTCTTTACATTCCTAAACCATTTATTTCATTCTGTAATCATTCACACTAGGGAAGATTTAGGTCATAGTGCTATCTAGATATATATATACCTTAGGTGGCATGCAGTATTTCCAAAACACTGATTTTTTTTCTAGAATTAGTGGAGTGTGACTGGTGTTCACTAGTATTTATAATTGGTTTTTTTTAACAGCCACAAAGCAAAGATGAAGTAGACTTCAAAATTATGGCGACATTTGTGGAATTTTACACTATGATGCTTGGTTTTGTGAATTTCAAGCTGTATCACTCACTGAATTTAGTTTATCCGCCTAAACTCCCTATTGGTTTCTCTTCTGAAAAAGACAAAGACCTTATTGACGAACAATCATATGTGTCAGAACGTATAGCTGCTATGAATATTTCACCTGCAAAAATTGAAGGATCAAATGAAGTTGAAGAGTTACCAGAAATTGACATATTTCCCACAGAAGATAATGATCCCCAAAAACTAGAAGAAGCCAAACTTGAGGCAGAAAAAATTAAAAAGCTAAAAACATTGTTCAAAGGGTTAAAGTTTTACATAAATAGAGAAGTACCCAGGGAACCCTTAGTATTCATAATTCGCTGCTTTGGTGGAGAGTGCTCATGGGATAAAGATCACTTTGTAGGTGCAACATTTGATGAGACAGATGAAACTATTGCCTACCAAATAGTAGACAGACCAAGTATGGATAAACAATACTTATCGCGATACTACATCCAGCCGCAATGGGTTTTTGACAGTGTTAATACAAGAACTTTGTTGCCAATCAATAAGTACTTGATTGGTGCTATTCTTCCGCCTCACTTGTCACCATTTGTTGACACTATAAAAGATCAAGTATACATACCACCAGAAGAAAGAGAGCTTAACGATCCAAACTTCAAACCACTCAGTAAGAATATTTCAAACAAATTTTATCTAATGAAATATGCTAATCTTTTTCAGTGTTGGTTTTATTACTCCAAATAGGTAGACACAAAATTTCAATATAATTATGACTGATCTCATATCTCATGGTGGGTGGGTGCTATTTACATTGTGATATTTTTTTCACTTTAAACCATGTGGGCTGAAAACTTATATGCCATTTTTATATTCAGTATTAATATATTCAGTCTTAAGTAATATTTTCATTTATATCAGCTGGCAATAAACATATCAATGGTTAATTAGAAAGCTTGCGCCATACATTGTTTGTGCATAATATAGAAGGTACAGCTCAATGATCTTAAAATTAACCATTGTCATTTAGTGATATTTATTCAAACAGATGCAGATTCTTCTGGAAGTGAAATAGAAGAAGCCAGTGATGAAGACAAGGAGGAGCAAAATGAGCCCGACTCTGAAGATAGTGATGCTGAAAGAGCTATTACTAAGCAATATCAGCAGGAGGTTGATGAAGATTCATCTCAAGATGAAGAAGAAAATGATGATGATGATTTGGACCCTGAGAAAAAGAAACTGGCTAAAGAGAAGGTAAAAAAAATCCCACTACATAATATGAATGACTATAATTTTACTATTGAAAATCAGAATTTTCTATGTTTTCTACCTTGATTTTATTCAGTTTGACCTAATTTTGATAATGTTCAGTTTTATTAATATGATTACAACTTTTTTATAAATAATAACGATAACTTAGAACCAATTTTTTCTTATTAATGATAAAAATCTTAGGTTTCATGTGAATAGAAAAATAAATCATTATAGGAGATATAATATAAGTTTGATAGTAAAGAATTTATATATGATGGGTTATTTTCAGAAAAAATCAATGAGGGTAACGACAGGTGTAACCCATAAAGAACATCCTTATCAAAAAGAAATAGAAGACAAACAGGCATTCCGGTTACGCGAGAAGCTAGTACGAAAGAAGCACCGCAATCTGTATAAAAGTATGAAAGCAGGTCAAGAAAAACGTAAGAAGGAAATATGGCTGCTTAGGAAAAAACGTCGCCTTCACGACGAGAAGATCAAAGATGAAAAGAAGGCAGAAAAACGGAAACAAAAAATGCAAGCACTAGAAGCTACTTCTATTTGAGATTTATTAATAAATACTATTTTCAACAACTAAAACTTATTTTAATTTTAAATATGTACAAAATTTTTGAGGCATAACAAAGAAAAATTTTGCTATTATGAAAACAATATAACAAAAATGTCACGAAAAATGATACTTATGAAATTAACACTTAAAATAATTAACTATAAAATAACAAGTAATTGTTAGGTTTCATACAAAACAGGTTAATAAAAAACCTACTCATTAAAACAAGTGTACAATTTCTTCATTAGAAACTGCAGTGATCCATTGGCTTCTTGTGCAATTTAAATACAGATTACGTTAAAATTTACTATCCTAAACAAGTATAACGGTGAAATGTCAATTAAGGAATTCATTTTATAATGATAAGCTAATCAGAATCATTTTCGCTGTCTTCTTCAGCATCACTGTCTTCAAGTTCCGGCATAGGAAATCGCAGGACTGCAGCTATACCCGTCAATTGATCTAGCTCTGTAAGAATATTTATATGATCATAATAATCGTGACAATACTGACATGACTATTTTCATTTTATTTAACAAATTTTCTTACGTTCCCCAGACACATGCATACTAGAGAATATTCTAACATCTCCACCATTTTCTCGGACAGAATCTACAAGAGCAACATACTCTTTCCGCTTCAATGTATCTTGACACCTAAAGAAGTGAAAAATATATGTTATTGAATATGCAATTTCGAAAAGGGCACATCTCTGGAAATGTAAAATGTTCAGGAAATGAAAAAAAAACTATTATTTTCTAAAGTAGTGTAAAATTTAAAATATTAACTTTTGAGATATATTTTAGTGTTAATTAGCAATTGAAAATTAGTGAAATTATTATAAAATGGGTGTAGGTAAGCTTCAAAACTACATCTATATGAAAAAACGTATTTGACAAAATATGCGACATGTGCCCTTTTTGAAATTGCATATTCAATTATTTTATTATTAAATTTCACAAATTCAACTACCTAAATCTATCTTAACCGACATAAGACAAGATCAGCTCACAAAAAATACAATTTCATTTAATGACTGGATTTATTAATTAATAATAACAATCACCTGAACAATTTATCTGAGATCATGAGTGTTTCAATTGCAAGGGCCTCATTAGCCCTCATTACATGTTTTTTTCCATAGAACGCTTTTGAGGGCTCTAACTGCAACATTGTGTAAAAACTTTCCAGTAATTTTACTTCACTTGCAGCCTTCGTATCTGATATTTTTGCCATTACTGCAGGTTCTTGTAAAACTTCTAAAAAATTAAATTATTATTTGCAATTTTATTGCTATTTTTCTAAGTTACTACCTGACTTCATAATATGTGCATGTATTCATGGAGGAGAATATAAAATATATTATTTTTCACCAAATGTGAGCCTACATGGTAGTGAACGGTTACCGTCGCTCATGGACGCCAGGAACATGGAGCCAGGCTACTGCCTGTCACTATTGGGCCACAGTTCACAGCCCACCTGGGCAAATCTGACATCCTTAAAACATGGATACCTTCACCACCTTGGTTCTATACAGTACATGTAATTTAAGCAGTTTTCTTAGAAAATTATATGACTTACATAGCTTAAAAATAAGAATTTGCACAAAATACCTTTTAAAGAATGTTTGAATCCAGATGAAGCTTTGACCAGTAAAAATTTACTTCTGTTATCTATAAGTAGCTTATTATCTGTTTTGATTGCCTGCTGCATCATATACTCAAAGAACTGATCCTTCACAAAACCAGGTGAAGCAATGATTACACACTTGACAATGTTAAAATCTATATGCCTGAGAATTCCTTGCATTACCGCTTCATAAAACTTGTTTAAGCCCTGTGAATAATTAAACGAAAGAAACTAATCAATCTATTTCTAGTATTTTCTTTGTTGCTTTTGGTTGGTGAAAGTAATTAATGGTATTTTATGATAGAACAGTTTGTTTTGGTAGACAGGGATTCAGCAGTGCCCCTGGCATTGCTGACGACACTGAGCGATGGTAATCACTTAGACTCTAGTCGGCCGTAGGCTCATCTGGCTACAAAAGCAATAAAAACTTGAGCTATCATCTTCACTAAAAGAGGAACCTATATGTTATATAAGCAAGTGTTTAGTACTTCTATCACATTTTAATTTACCTTTTCATGCTGTTGTACAAATCCTTTCCGTTTTTTAGGTATTGTGATGTCAATTTTAATCCTCACAAGTGTCATTGAGGGTGTAATAAGACAGACATGTGCCAGTCCTTCCTGCATGACAACTGCTGCAACATCAGCATTACTTGCTGGATCACAAGCAGTTTCCACGCGTTCTAATGCTACCGAATCCCACAATACCTTCTGCAGAATAAACTTTCGATTCAGTTCTAAATCCAATGTGTGATATGCACCCATCTGTAAAATGTTTTATAAAATTGTTAACAGGTTGCAATATTTAGTTTGAGGTGTGAAAACAGATGTGGTT
Source organism: Bombyx mori (assembly GCF_030269925.1). NCBI lineage: Eukaryota > Metazoa > Arthropoda > Insecta > Lepidoptera > Bombycidae > Bombyx > Bombyx mori. Next base: position 5,442,277 of record NC_085116.1, on the reverse strand, counting down.
CCATCTGCTTGTATGAACTAATTCAAATAAACGAGAGAACTTCTCTTAGATACTGCTTAATAGCACTAGTCAATTCATTGTTTATTTATACAAGTGAATTAAAATCTGTTTATGTGCTCCAGTTGTGACTTCACATCACATAGCCTATAAGTTTATCTCACTGTTGTAGCTAATTAGGATTTTGATAATAAATGTTTGACATTCCAAGTCATTCCAAAATTATTTCTGATACCGTTTTCATAATTAAATTTAATCGGTTATTCCTGAAAATGCATTAAGAGAAATTTCAATTTTAATATACCACATTTCGTTTTATCTGACAAACTTTATATATAGGGTTTATATATAGGCTACGCCAAATTTAAAGTCCAGGAAGCACAGCTTAAAACATTACCTTAACATATTGATTTTCCACAATGTTACGACCTTTCAACCTTAACACACATGCTTGGGTATCAAAGTCAATGTTTTCTACAGTAATGGTGAGCGTAGTCCTAACTCTACTGCTAGTGGAAGACCCGGTCGAAGATTCTGTTTGAACTTTCCGAACAGTTGATGCAGTTACAGCATCGCCTTCTGTGATTAGATTATACGCATGCCACATGTCCTCGGGTTCCTCCGGTATGAGCCCAATACTCCTAATAAAAAATGAACATTTCATTAACAATGTAAATTTAATAAAGACAAGCTGTTCAACAATAACAATTTATGTATATCAAAATAATTTGAAAAGAATACCCGGAGTCATCTTTCTCAATGTTTTTGTGAACGAGTTTCATTATGAGTGCAAAAATTATATCATTTTAAAGACAAATATTGGCAAAACAGTTTTAATTGAAAAGCAAAAATGTTCAAGTCTCAATGACACAAAGACAGACACAAAGTCACAATCTCTCAAATATATTAAGTGTATAATCTATGGTCACAATTATGTCAAATTAAATTATGTTCTATCCATAGAGTTACTATTCTAACTGGAGTGCTTACTTCGTTTGACATAAAAACTAAAAATATACTTTATCTCTATGGCTTAAAGTTTATTTTTAAATAGCAAAAGATGTAAGGAAAAACGGTCTGAAAAGAGAATGATTATTAAGTGGTGGTGTCCCTCTCGCACATTTTACAAACAAAAAGCAGTGTTGCTAGCTTAGAGGATTTTCCATAAAATCTCGGAATTTGGACCCCCGTCTTAGTTATCAAAAATGGCTTTTAGTGGTTAGTGGATTTTTTAGTAGCTTGGGCGTTGTTGAAAATTATTGAAAAGGTTAAAATCAATCCACTTTACAGGATTTTAAACATTTTATGACAATAATATATCTAAATACATATTATTTAAACGATGTGACTTAAACTTAACTAGAAAATATTGCGACAATTTAGAATTTCCATCAACGTCAAAAATTAAATTGGTTCAACATAAACGTACAAAGTTATGGTGAATTTAGTTTCTGATGATGACAATTTATTAAAATAAATTATATAAGAAGTATTGATTATATGATATATATTGATTTTTAATAGAACATCATATATTAATAAAGCTCATTAACAAAAAAAATATTGTTCTATATTAATAAGAACTCTGTTTAATGGAAAATTTAATGGTAGGTACGTAGATTTCTGATGGTTTTCATGTTGAATTTGGTGGGAAGCCAGATTAATTGTTGGCATCACCGAAAAAGAGCTATGAATGGATTAAAAGAAAAATGGCGTCTATTTACGTTTGTAGTGCGAAGTTAAAATGGCACTGATACAGCTTGTGGCTTGTTTTTTTTTCGAAAATCGTGAAAGTTTCCGTGTAATCATGGTGAACACTTTTAATATAAGTGGTTTTAAGCGAGAATCCTCTCCAGTTTGTGGAATATCCTTCCATATGTCAGATTCATTGATAAATTTTTACTAGTGTGAGCATATATTTTTAAAATGTGAGATATTTTTTCTCATTATAATATTTAATACCATTTGTCTTGTAAATTGTACTTAATCTATGTCATATACTAAATTTGAAAAAACAATCGTGAAAACTATAATTTTGCAATGTATTTTTCATATTATAAGAGCCATCCCGTGGTATTTCTTGAACTTTTTTTATTGTATTGAATAGCGTCGCACGCAAGCATGTATATCATTTGCCTGACGTTAAGCGAACGAGGAGGATCTTCTAGTAAATATGACGTTGGAATTTCTGGAAAATGTCCTTTAAAAAGGTCAAACAAGAAGAATCAAGTACTCAAACGCAAGAAATAAAAAATACCCCGAGAAAAGCAAAATTACGACAAGATGTTAAGGTATTGAAACAAAAACTTAAAAGTCGTGAAATAGTGATTGTAAATATAAAGTCGATTTTAGATTTATTAAAGAAAAATGGCGATTTTTAATTGAATTGAAATTTAAATTGCGAAATTTTAATGATACTCATGGTCCACTTAGATATTGATTAAAATAAATTATGTATTTCGTTGAAAAAAAAGAATTTACTTAAAAATAAATAGAGGAAATGTTATATTATAAGATTACAGAAAATTTACTGAACTTAATAATAATAATATAACCAATATTTTGTAAATAGAGATCAAGTACTATGTGTATTGTGTTATGTGTATTGACTTGTCATTTAAGAGTTATTTAATTGTCTACATATAACAAATAAATGAATTTCAGTTCATTTCATTTTATTACCCATTGTGTTTTATTTCCTAAAATGTAACTAGTAGACTTAATATACACGTGTCATGAAAATAGCACAGAAGTAAAAATACAAGTAATTTTAAATCAATTGAAGATGTGAATGTAGGAAAAGAGCACCCGATACGCGCAGACCATGTGTGTTGCAGTGTCTCACTCAGTGTGTCAAATATTAATTTGCACGGCCCACTTAGCCAGTACACTAAAGTAGGAATTGCGTAATTAAGTTCAACATAATATTTAAGTCGCGGTTGAGTATTCGGACGTTAAACATGAGTTTGAGGAAGTTTAAGTAATAGCACTGAGGTAATGATGTTTGTAATAAAACTCAGTGCTAGATTTTCGACAACGCAGCAACTTCAAAAAAAACCGTCGAAAAAAGGCACCATGACGACGAAGCAATGTTTAGAATTGAATTTACATAAATAAAACGTTGCAAGCACGTGTTTTGTATTTACATAGGGTTACACAGAATTACTTAAGGTAAATTCAAAACTGATGCATGTGTATAATTTTATCCTATAAATAAATTTTATATGGTCACCACATTAGACAAGGACACCGCGACCAAAAAGTATTCTCTTTCGAGACCGATTTCTCGGCATCAGACAGCACTCCAGTTGTAGGTACTTATTAACTCCATGGTTCTATCTATGATTTTTTAAGGGATTTTATGACCTGGTAACTAAGACTTTTAGGTCATGTCTTATTTTAATTTTAATTTTTATGAAAAATGATAATATAGAGGGAAATGAAATGAAGATTAATAATTTGGGACATTAATCAACTGGTATGAAATGAAATGAGATGATATGGGATGATATGGGATGATATGGGATGATATGGGATGAAATATAATCTCAGTATAATGGTGGTCATTTACTGAGATTTTTTCTGTGGACTTTTGTAAGATTCCGAGAAGTTACGTCCTGCAACTTTGTTTCATTTTCTCACACTTGTGCACTTTCACAGATATTAAACAGTTAATAAACCACCGTTATTACACATTTAAACCTGAAGAAACACTAAAGAGACAAAATAAAACAAATCACACAACTTCACTCCTCGCCACCGCCAAAAAGTCCTATTATCTATGAGAATATTATATAAATTTTATATATTATATTATATATAATATTATATAATATAAATTTCCTTTTTTTTTTCCTACCTAAGCTGGTAGCCTAGAGAAGCTATTCCAGCGTAACCGTAACTAGTAGGTGAGCTCTCGGGACTCAAACCTGACGATGATGCTAACACGAACCCTAGCAAGAGCCGTGTTTCGCAGAATCTACCACCGGATCGGAAACGCGACCCACTGAGAAGATCCGGCGAGAAACTCAGTGGGCTGTGTCTGAGAGTTAATTTACTCGTCGAGCCCTTCGTCGCAAGCGACGGGTTCGACGAGTACGGTTACCGGGGCTCCTCAGCCTGCTCCTAGTGTTAGAGCTGAAGGTATCTAATGTATGAGTTATTGGATCTAACAGATCCGTAAGGACGTGTCTAGGGCGACGACGGTGACTTGCATCAGCCCGCTGAGATTCTCGCCGGATCTTCTCAGTGGATCGCAATCCCGATCCGGTAGTAGATTCATTTGCGAAGCAATTGCTCTTGAGTTGTTAGGTCTCCTTCGGAGGCGCTCGGGCAGTTGTTAGCAAATCCCATCCCTCCTGGCTGAGCCTTTGTTCGCCCACTTGTCCTGGTGAAACTGGAAAGTCCTCTGGGCCACCAGTAACCTTTCAATCATAAAAAAAATGCTAATGAATTAAAAAACAGAACATTTAAAGGTAAAATAAAATAATTATTAATAAAAAATCATTGCTAATTATTAAAACGTTTCCATTTAATTTCAGCAATTTTATTTGAAAAACTTAAAGTTTTCCAATGTATTTTAGACCACAAAAAAGTCCTCCTTCTATCTTTTGTGAATGCTATGAAACCTATAGGGGTGAAGTTTGAGAAAAATTGAGTCATTAAATAGGCAAACGAACTTAGAGATCTCCCTGCTATTAAGTGGCTACCATATTTCATAAATATTATGCAAAATGGATACTTCCCCCCCCTAAAATAATATTAAGTCAGTAGTTTTGTTTCGTAAATTATTACCATAATAAATTTTCATGCTGTAGCTGTTATCGCTACGCTTTGAAATTGCTACTTTTGAGTTTTTTATTTAAATTACTACTAAAACTGTAATATTGAAAGCATGAAAAAAGATTTTTTTACTGAATAGTTCTTAATTCAGTTTTTTGACGTATTTTCCCACTGTGAAATGTGAATCTATCACTACAAGCAATAAAACGCCTAAATTTTGCGAAAGTCACACACTAGTTTTAAAAAACAAAACGCAATTTGAAGTTTTGAAACGTAATGGAAGGGCAGAAGAGTTTGTTGCCTTTTTGCGATTGTTTTCAGTTGCGTGTTCCAAATACGAAGTAAATTGTTTTACGTTATTATAGCGCAATATCAATACATAAAAAACAAATTTGCTCTTCCTGCTAATTTCGTACTTTGTGCATAATGTGTTAGTGGTAGTGATAACGTCAACGGTCAGCTGGCACCGAGGAGCGGTAAAATTCGCGAATTTTTAAGCCTAATAAATAGCACTTTTTGTGTTCTTTATCACAAAGGTATGCCGTTATCTTTTCTTAAGCTTGCTTGGCCATTTTTGGTAATATATCGTGAATTTTAAATTAACCATTTGTATAAAAATCTAAAAAATACACGTGTAAGAAGTTAAATGGTGCTTAATTTATGAGTAGCACAACGATAAATTTTACTATTTATTTTATTGTTTATGTTCATTTTCATTAATAACTCTCGTACTGGCCGTGATCCAGATTACTCTCGCTGCGCGGGAATTTATTTATAGTTTGATGATGATTTGAGATGCGTCGCGTAAAAGCCCTTGAAAACGATCGATTTCAGGGATTATGTAAAATTTAAAGTAAATCCGATACTTTTAAAGTGTTATTAAAGTGATAAAATGAGTGAAGCTGGTGCGTCCGATTCTGGAGTACCACCTCCAGAACCCGTATCAGGAGCATCATCCGACAGTGCACATACAATCAGCACGACATCACATAAGGCAGATACAACCAGGCCACTCGGACTCCCAAAGCCTTCAGGCTTGAAGCCACCTACAAAAATTGGACGTCTGTGCTCAAACTCAGCACCAAAACCTGCTGTTCCCATATCTCCAAGAAGTGGTGAGTGAAACAAGACATTATTTTAAAATTTCTCAATAAAATAAAACAAACTGCAATTGACAAAATTTACAAGATACTACTTGTGTTCAGTTATATTTTTTCTGTATAATCTCTAAATTCAGTATTTGGTCATGTAAAATGGCTTTTTGTTGTTTCACTACTTCATTTCACGGAATTTACTTTTAGCAGCACTTTTGTGACAGAGCTTCAAAATAAAACAAGTAGGATGTTTTTAATAATAATAATTTGGATAAACACTATGTAACTAAAACCAACAAAGATTATTATAAAACTGATTTTCCCAACACTCTCTTTCAAATAATAGGTTTATTATTATTTGTTCATTGTTCACTTTATTTTATCTAAATTACAATTAATTTGCATTCACATCATATTCTTAACTCAAACTTGTGAATATTATACATTTATATACAAGAAAGTAATGTTGTAAAGTGCCTTAGTTGAGCATTTTCAAATCTTTATTTAAAGAGTTTTTACTGCCAGTATAATTATGACATGGGTTGTATAATTATACACATACAACTATTCTATTTTAAAACAATTTACATTGGAAACTTGAATAAAATTATAGTTGTAATGAATAAAAATGAAGATACAAAGCTGGTTCAGTTGTTATATTGGTACTTAATTGAATTTCTGAAATGTTTCTGTAGTATCCAATGCTCATTAACACTTTTTTACGGAATTGAGAAACAATCCCTCTTAAACTGACTATTTTTAACTGCTGCATCAATGTAGAAAAAATGTATCCTCTGGGAATAGTATTTTTTCAATGCTTTCATTACTTTATTTTCTTATTCCCTGTACCCTAGACAATATGCATGCCAAACTTCATGATGACTAGCATAGATGAAAGTGTAACACACAAATAATTTCAGTTTCGCATTTAAAATATTAGTATGCATTATGACCTCATCGTTTGCTTATTATATCGATGAAGTGAACAACGCATGTGACCTCAGAGCAACTCTGTATTATTGGATACTACTAAAATATTTGAAATAAGTAATATATAACCTTGAAAGTAGTGAAGATAAAAACCAGTTTTACTTTTAAGTAACAACACTTATGAAACAATATAGAAATATAGCTTTGCTGGGCATTTAAAATTAACATCATTATTTCTCACCCCCACAAAGATTCTCATCATTAATGCCCCCACAACTGATGTAGGGAGTCTAACACTCATATAAATATTAGCCTATCCATTAAGTACATGTATTTTCTACATGGATACCAAGTTTCAAGTCAATCGGATCCATGGTTCAGTAGTTATAATGGAACATCCGTAAAAACCACTGTAGATTTATATATTAGTATAGATTATAATGTGAGATTGCCCACATCAATAGATTTGATTATCAAAATTTGAAAGTTAAACTATTGTGGTTTGTTTTGCAATCCGAACACGCAGTTAACGAGAGTTTCACCTGAAACTAACCGATGTACGATTCGCGTCGCATCGACTCATGACTACGCGATTGAACATCGTTTTAATTCTAGATTATAATCACATAAATACTTTATGTTAACTTGTAATGAACTATTAAAATAGATCTATTTTCGTAGTCAGATTGGACAGATATTTCATAAATGGAATGCTTACTAATTTATTATCTATTGAGTGGTTAATCAGAAAATTACTAAAGAGTGCACCTTAATGTACTAGCTGAGACTTTAATAAGATTTATCCATTTTTAAATGGTCGACAGTTTTAGTCGAGTGTAACAGAATACTGCAGATGTTTCTCGCAACTGATAAATATTTTTCATCTTTCGAGATAAATTCCGCGCGTACGATAACGTTGATAACGCATTAACCCTGACATGGTTAACGGTGTTTATATTCGGAGTTGTTGCCCCCTGTCAGGATTTCCCCTAACAAAAAAGAACAAACAATGATAGATCCAGTTTTGAAGATGTAAACTTGCTCGTTTTTGCTGTACATAATAACATGGGCAAAAAGTAATTCCTGTCAGCGTACCGGTTCCTACACGACCTTCATGTAGAGCGGTACTAAACTTTAAGTTTCCTGCATACACCGTTATCTTTTATACTTCAGATGAAGAGATAAAAATAGCAGTTTTAATTTAATTTCCCGTTAAAAACTACCATTTCCATTTTTGTAAGGTTACAATAAAAATTTTCACTTAAGTACGCAAGTGTACTTACGCAAGACAAAAACAGTTTATTTATGCCAAGCGTTAAACACTGTTACTTTATCGTTTTGATGCAAGGAAGATAAAGAAATTGCGACTTGAAATAACTTTTTCGTGTTCTGTTTTGGGAATCCATGTCCATTGTCATTGCTTCACTTTCTCCTTCGGACGTGCGTGACGTGCGCTCACACAGAAGGCGCTTACAGTTCATCGCCGTCATTACGACCGCTTTAAATAACATTGAGATACAAAGAAACTTTAAAAAAATATAATAAATCATGCCCATCATGCTTGTACACGAGTACTGTTATTATTTTTTATGATGCACGACTTTTACTCTACTTTCGAATCTTCAAAAGGAATAAATGTTTAGTCTAGGAAACATGTAATTTGGCATAATGAAAGTGAAGAGAAGACGATTTAGTCTAGAACATTTGTCTTCATTGTGTTAATATCATTGCTGAACCAGGCTAAGCGCAATATGTTGGTGGTACAAGTCACGAAGCAATTTTTCATGTGTGAATAGATTATATTATCGATAAAAATGTTCACTGTTCACTGTTTCTTCATAAATGAATATCGTTCACAATTTAATATTTCGTAATCTTGAAATTTCGTAGATTCATTAAGGCTAACTCATTCTTCCAATTTCATCCGTTCCGTTACTTCGTGTTGACCTTATTCGTTTCCCGTGGCCGCCGTCAGCACTGTTGTAGATGCCAGAATTCCTTTTTTTTCTATTTCATTTCAATCGTCTTACTGTATGAATATCAAGATGAAATGATGCTTAAAAGTCTAGAAATTATTTATATAGAAAAATATACGGTTAAAGTAATAGCACAACATTCAAATTTCGGCATTGTTATAATACCTCACTCGTTCGTTCGTACACGTAAACTGTAAAATATTCAAAACATCGGAAATAATATAATGACAGTTAAAAATGTTTTATGAGCATTTCTCAAATTTCTTGACCATATAGCCGCAATGTTGATGTCCAATACTTTTTAGTCTTTGATTATGTTTTTTACTACGATACTATAAATAACATACATGACTGTCGTAACTTTATTGATATTACTTAATTATCAGAGAAAATATCGAAACAATAAATAAACCACACTAACTACAATAAATAATTAATAAATTAAAAACCAAAATTTGTCGTACTATGGAAAAGAAGTTGTCCCATTGAGTCCGCAGTGATTTTGAACTCGTTTATTTTATATATGATGTCTGACTCGCGAAAACCAAATAAACTACTAAATAATATGAATATGATTGAATGAAAGCTTTCCAGCTTCAAGGTATGAATCTGTTAAGAATTCCCATTCTAAAACACTATGAATATTTACACTGTAAACAGTTTTTATGTCTAGGGAGCTTCCCTGTGTTCCGTCAGGCATAATTATTAAATAATCAATAAATATAAATATTTACTAACAATCAGGCCACGTTAACTGGTCCAGTGAGTTCGTAAAGAACGTATGTTACAGGTACCAGATAACGGAAATAAATGTAAGATTTCTATTATACACATACATATACTTAATATACATCCATAACCCTGGAAAAGACATTTATATTTATCACACAAATATCTCCCTTGGCGGGATTCGAACCCGCGACCCCCTTGTGTAGTGACCATGTCACTTACCACTACACCAGACGGCCGTTTATTATTTTATTATTAAAATAACCGTTGTATGTTTTATAGAATAAAACTTAACAAAAGGCAACAAACCTGTTTAATCTCCTGCTACATTTGTTTAAAACAAACTTTAGTTTAATTTTTAAGGCTAATCAATTCATATTTGAAGTTTTTTTGAAGCACTGCTATGAAATCTATAATATAATAATAACGTAAAATTTTGAAACCGTATATAAAGATTACACAATATTTTACAATCATTACTTTTGCACTGATCGCTGATTCCTCAGAACTAATAATAAAAGTTGAATGCGAAAAACGCTTTAAAAGACACCAACCGTTCTTGAATTCGTGGAACAAATTTCTCAAGAATTACTTGAAGATTTCCAAATACCGCTCTGGAAACAGAAATGAATTTAATTTTTCTAGAAGATACTTATTTAGTCATGTGCTTGCATTGTCATCAATTTGTTTGTCACGAGAGTTCGATTTATTTAAGTGAAATATTTGTTTTATTGTTTTTTGAGCTTAAATAATGTTTATGTCAAGAAGTTATGGAAGCTGTCTATCATATAGACGAAAATGCCGCCTTATGATATGAAATTTCATTGAAACAAGTGTTGCATACTTTTAAAACGTATTTGTCAAAATGGCAATTTACGTAATTTTGTATAGTTAAGTTTTCTGATAATAATTCTTTATAATTCGGTACTTTAATTAATTATCCTTAATATTATACAAGTAATGATAAGCTTGGTATCCCACAAACTATTTATTTTATGGAAAAATACATGGCAGCTACATAGATCATAAATTACTATACCATATTATACTATGTAAATACATATTTTCGACATTGTTATTATGCAGTGTAGAAAAAGGGGAAAATAGGTTTAAAGGCGGTCTAAAGGCAACCCGGGTTTCCTCATCTTCGATCTACATATTATATCCATTTTTGTCATCATGGTCTCTTCAATGAATCTATTTTGCCTCAAAATTACACTTCTCTTTGCAATTAATAATAAATTACCTTTTCATCACGCAACATTTCAGTGTTAGAATGACGGCGTGCCTAAGAGTTAATTGCGTCGCGAATTTAATACGTTATTAAAATATGATTGTATGTGATGACCATCATTTTATATAAAAATAACCAGTTCCTTATGACGTCAAATTCGCAGCTAATAAAATCGATAGACATTTTTATAATCTACGCTATTTATGTAAAGGCATAAAAAAATAAGTTTGGGTATATTATAAGGTTTTAAACATTAAAATGAGAAATAACATTGTACTATTGTTGATTTCGAGCGAAGTATAAAAGAATTAGACAAAGTCTATGGATTGTTGACGCGGTAAAAAAAAAACCTGTATTTACGTGTTGCATTGAAAGTGCATAATATTACTGCAGCATCCTGAACGCGTATTTTAAAAAGTTGTTGCATTGGATTCGTATCCTAAATGAAGGTGGTCGACCTTGATTGGCTCGTAGTAAATGTAAACATTCCTTTTTATAATAGGAGACGTACATGCTTATATTGTATGGTTAGTGACTACGTGAATGTACCAAACGTTTACATTGTGAATATTGAATAGAATGTCGTCTCTCAATATGGCCGTGACACTCGATGTCCGCTATATTTGATCGTTTTAAAGTAATTTAACGAACAAACAAACACTATCAATGCATGATCGCGTTCGCGAAGAAATCAAATCTTCTCTAAAATTACGTAGATGCTATTCAGTACGTGAGCGGCCGCAGAGGTCGCTCTCACTTTTCAAATACAATAGATGAAAATACTAAATAAAAATTGCGATTAAAGATTTAAAAAACTGCAATGAAAATAGTGTTTACTTTTTTTTTTTTATTGCTTAGATAGGTGGACGAGCTCACAGCCCACCTGGTGTTAAGTGGTTACTGGAGCCCATAGACATCTACAATGTAAATGCACCACCCACCTTGAGATATAAGTTCTAAGGTCTCAGTATAGTCACAACGGCTGCCTCATCCTTCAAACCGAAACGCATTACTGCTTCACGGCAGAAACGGGCAGGGTGGTGGTACCTACCCGTGCGGACTCACAAGAGGTTCTACCACCATATACCACCAAATAATACCTACTAAAAGTAAACTCACATTTGATTACAAAAGGATCACATGTATTATGCCGGTAAGCTTTCCTATTTTAGATGTGTCATGTCTATACTAGTATGGGGCACAGATTAGCACCACCTCAACTCTTCTAGTGGATGTACTAAGAGAAAAAAGGGATTCACTGAAGAATGAAACCCATTGTTCTCAAAGTATAATACTAGAGTATTTCAATCGTAAACTCGCATTACTGCTTCACGGCAGAAATAGGCGGGGTGGTGGTACCTACCCGTGCGGACTCACAAGAGGTCCTACCACCAGTAATTTTGAATTCTTTTACAGATATTAAATACAATTATGATGATTTCATAGAAACGTTTAGACAAATGGAGTTATCGTCCCTTGTGGACATGGCCCATGCCAATCGCTAAGAACTCTTTAAAAACTTTTCTTAAAATCTTATTGCGATCGGGAAACACCTTAAAACATTTCAGTCGATGGGGATGAACGCTGCTTCAGTGGCGTCTGTTGCTATGATAAAAAAATATGGATTAGCTCAAACAAATCCTCAGTGCACTCTGTTAAGAAAAGTGATTGTGAATTTATTGATGGCTTTCATTTTAGATGCAATTGTTCGTCGTGATTATGGAGCCCTACACCGTGTTTCAATCACCACACCATAAACAGCTTCTTGCTCGTTTTTGGACGAAATTTTATATTCAAATGAAAATCTACAAAATTTTAACTTGAATATACTTAAACATAAATTAATACCTGATAACCAAACTGCTACAAAAGAACTATAATAATATTTAATTTGCATACACATATATAATTAAATGAGTAATAAATTGGCGGTACGTTTAATAACTCTGTTTGTTGCAAACGAGATCATGATCTGAAATGAGCTCATGACAGTGACACGGTTTCGTCACCGCCTTACATTAAGTTATGTGAATTGAGTTACCTAACAATTTTAAATATCAAATGATGATGCAAATTAGCGGAATTATTGTTTACATGAACTGTTTAGTAATAATTATACGAAGAATAAATTTTAACGATATTCTCGGTTGAGTGACAATTTCTTTGGAAAGAATTTTGGAATGTACCTTTAAAATACCATCATAAGCTGATGTGCCTACACCAATGTCGTTTATGATCATCAGGAATGACGGGCACGGCTCATTTGATAACGCTCAGAAATCTTCCAAGATTGCTTGAAGAGGAAAATGTCATACTGCTCGGAAAAACACTATGGGAGGGGCTTGAAAGCCGGTTGGCGCATGACACACAAATAAGCCATAAAAACGCAGTGTAGATGAACCAGTTCGCCTATTATTATTTTTTATTGCCCTTGTAGGCAGACCAGCATACGGCCCACCTGATGGTGAGTGGTTACCGTCGCCCATGGACTTCAGCAATGCCAGGGGCAGAGCCAAGCCGCTGCCTACCACTTAATATTCTTTACAAGCCTCGTTTGAAGAAGGACATATCATAGCGCTCGGGAAACACGAGGAGGGGAGCTCATTCCATAGCCGGATGGTACGTGGCAAAAAAGACCTCTGGAAACGCACTGTGGATGACCGCAGTAGCTCCCAGTAGTATGGATGAACTCTACTCCGGTGGCGGGCGGTGCGATGGTAAAAACGAGATGCCGGTATCATCTCGAACAATTCCTCAGAGCACTCCCCATGGAACATATGGTACAAAATACAGAGGGAACCGAAGTCCCTCCACAGACTCAGAGTTTCCAAACGATCCGTGAGAATGGGATTATCGACAATCTGAACGGCCCTCTTCTGTATGGAATCAAATGGAAGAAGCTGGTATTTGGGAGCTCCGCCCCAGAGATGAGAGCAGTAACCCACGCGAGGCCGGACTTGTGCTTTATACAGCAAAAGTCTTTGTCCAGGCGTGAAGTACCGCTTCGCTCTGTTGAGGACTCCCAGCATTTTGGACGCCAACTTTGCTTTGCCTTCCAAATGACTCCGAAATTGGACATCGCTCGAAATGTCGACCCCAAGTATCCCGATACTCTCGGAAGGTTGCAGGGATACTCCATGGAATTGCGGCGCCATGACAAAGGGGTCCTTCGTCGCAGTGAACGCGCAAACTTGTGTCTTTAACGGTAGAAAGTCGCCTAGTAGAAAGAGTGGACTTCGATGGTTGATTGAAGTCAAAGGTGATGATGAAATAATCTCGAACAGTTCCTTAGAGCTGTCTCCATAGGTCATACGGTTAGTAACACAAAAACAACCATAGGTATTTCCCTAGAAACAGAGATTGGTAAAACAATCCTTGAGATCGTGAATATAAAACATGAAAATTCTCAGTCTCCAGTATGGAAATGGAAGTAAGTATGCGACGCGGCTTTGTAGTGCACAAGTCATGACAAGGCATGTAAGTACATGAAAAAAAAAATTGTATATGAGGCCGATTAAGCTGGGTACTGCCCCTATTCCGATAGAGGCACCCGTCACGTGCGGACGTGCTCATCGTCCACTCGATCGCCCGGTCTTTGTTCGCCCGGCTTTTGTTAGCCCGGCCATTGTTCGCGCGGCCTGTGTTTGTGGTACATCTGCCGACTAAGTGCTCTTTCTGGAAGTTTTTATTTGTTTTGTTTCCTTTTGTTGTTTCTGTGTTCGTGGTACATCTGCCGACAAAGTGGTTTCCTGCAAGTATTTATTTGTTTTGTTTCTTTTCGTAATTTCTGTTTTGTTGTGCTTTTTCTTTGTCCTGTAGTAATCGCGCCGCATTGCCACCTGTGTTCAATAGAACCGCTCAGGTCCGAGAAGTTGGGGCCTCGCCGCAAGGCGAGTGTTTTCAAGACCCGGGGCCGCCCCACCTGGGTACTCAGCGATCATGGACGCTGTATTCGCGGAATTCCTCCGACTTCGCCACCCACAGCTCGCCTCGGAGTTTTTGGCCTTCAAGGCCAATCACACTGCGAGCCCTCTCGAGGACTCCGCCGCGCTCGCTGCTCCTGCGTCGCCTGTACCTGCGTGCAGAGCTTCTGCATTGAGCACCGCAGCCTCTGTCGTGCCTGCCGCTCCCGTGTCGCCTATACTGGCGAGAAAAGCTGCTGCGTCGTCCGCCGTGACCATCGTTTCAGCTGAGCGATCATCCGCGGCCTCCGTCGCGCCCTCTAAAACACCTACACTTGCTCGTAGGTCGCCTGCACCCGCCTCCTCGTGCTCCGACTCTGACTCGGACATGGAGGTCGACCTCGCCCCCGCCTCATCGACGGATGGATTCACCCTGGTACAGAAGGGTAAGAAGCGTGCCGCGGAGTCTCGAGCTCCCGCGGCCGCTAAAATTAGCAAAGCCGTGAACGCGTCGCGCCCCCGCCCTCAGACTCCCGTTGCGCCCCCAGCCCGTGCCACTCCGTCGCCGCGTCCGGTGGCACAAAATAAAACCCAGACCCCTCCCCCGGTTATCCTTCAGGAGAAGGCAGCTTGGGATCGAGTTTGCCTGGCCCTTAAGGCCAAAAATATAAATTTCACGAATGCCCGTAACCTCGCGAACGGCATTCAAATTAAGGTTCAAACACCCGACGACCATAGGGCCCTCTCTTCTTACCTCCGTAAGGAGCGTATAAGTTTCCATACGTATACGCTCCAGGAGGAGCGCGAACTCCGCGTTGTAATACGCGGAATCCCTAAAGAGTTAGATGTAGAGCTCGTAAAAGCCGACCTGTTAGAACAAGGCCTACCAGTGAATTCTGTGCACCGTATGCACACCGGTCGCGGTAGGGAGCCATATAATATGGTTCTAGTCGCTCTCCAGCCTACCCCCGAGGGTAAGAAAATCTTTAACACACAGACCGTCTGTAGGCTCTCCGGTATCGCTGTCGAAGCCCCCCATAAAAAAGGCACTCCTAGCCAGTGCCATAACTGTCAATTGTACGGGCACTCTTCCCGTAACTGTCACGCGCGCCCCCGATGTGTTAAGTGTTTGGGCGATCACGCCACGGCCCTCTGCGCTCGCGACCAAAAAACCGCGACGGAACCGCCTAGCTGCGTCCTGTGTCGAACACAGGGTCACCCCGCGAATTACCGTGGTTGCCCCCGAGCCCCTAAAATAAATCGCCGCGTCGCCCGCCAAAACCGCCTCCGAGCTTCCGGCCCAGACATCAAAGCCTCGGCACCCTCTGCGTCGCAGGCTAAGCCAGCGTTCGTTCCGGCGGCGGTGCCCAGTGTCTCGGCCTGGGCAAAACCGCTGCCGTACACGAACACGGCTACAACTCCCTCCTCCGCGATTCGTCCCGCCCCCGCGACTCGTCCCTCTCCCGCGACTTGCCCTCCGACCGCGTCCGACAATCTCGCTTTAGCGATCGACTTCTTTCAGTCGATCAACTTTGAGCGCGTTAACGCTTTGGGCGACGCCATTCGCGCTGCCTCCACTGCACAACACTTTATCGCCGTTGTGCAGGAATACGCCGACGTATACGCGTCATTAAATACGTACGTCCTCCCCTCACTCCGCCGGTAATCAATGGCGTATATAAGTAGAATTAAGCCCCTATCCGTAACGATAGGATTTTTTAACGCTTACGGTCTCGCAAATCAACGTGATCAGGTTTCTGACTTCTTGCGTGACCACCAAATTGATATCTTTTTAGTGCAGGAGACCCTACTTAAGCCCGCGCGCCGTGACCCTAAAATCGCGAACTATAACATGGTCAGGAACGACAGGCTCTCTGCCCGTGGTGGTGGTACCGTCATTTACTATAGAAGAGCCCTGCATTGCGTCCCGCTCGATCCTCCCGCGCTCGCTAATATCGAAGCATCAGTGTGCCGAATCTCACTGACGGGACACGCGCCGATCGTTATCGCGTCCGTTTATCTTCCACCGGATAAGATCGTTCTAAGCAGTGATATCGAGGCGCTGCTCGGTATGGGGAGCTCTGTCATTCTGGCGGGCGACCTAAATTGTAAACACATCAGGTGGAACTCACACACCACAACCCCGAATGGCAGGCGGCTTGACGCGTTAGTCGATGATCTCGCCTTCGATATCGTCGCTCCGCTAACCCCGACTCACTACCCGCTAAATATCGCGCATCGCCCGGATATACTCGACATAGCGTTATTAAAAAACGTAACTCTGCGCTTACACTCGATCGAAGTAGTTTCAGAGTTAGATTCAGACCACCGTCCCGTCGTTATGAAGCTCGGTCGCGCTCCCGATTCCGTTCCCGTCACGAGGACTGTGGTGGATTGGCACACGCTGGGCATCAGCCTGGCTGAATCTGATCCACCATCGCTTCCGTTTAGTCCGGACTCTATCCCGTCTCCTCAGGATACCGCTGAAGCCATAGACATCGTAACGTCACACATCACCTCGACATTAGATAGGTCATCGAAGCAAGTTGTAGCGGAGGACTTCCTTCACCGCTTCAAATTGCCCGACGATATTAGGGAACTCCTTAGAGCTAAGAACGCCTCGATCCGTGCGTACGATAGGTATCCTACCGCGGAAAATCGTATTCGAATGCGTGCCCTACAACGCGACGTAAAGTCTCGCATCACCGAAGTCCGAGATGCCAGATGGTCTGATTTCTTAGAAGGACTCGCGCCCTCTCAAAGGTCTTACTACCGCTTAGCTCGTACTCTCAAATCGGATACGGTAGTAACTATGCCCCCCCTCGTAGGCCCCTCAGGCCGACTCGCGGCGTTCGATGATGATGAAAAAGCAGAGCTGCTGGCCGATACATTGCAAACCCAGTGCACGCCCAGCACTCAATCCGTGGACCCTGTTCATGTAGAATTAGTAGACAGTGAGGTAGAACGCAGAGCCTCCTTGCCACCCTCGGATGCGTTACCACCCGTCACCCCGATGGAAGTTAAAGACTTGATCAAAGACCTACGTCCTCGCAAGGCTCCCGGTTCCGACGGTATATCTAACCGCGTTATTAAACTTCTACCCGTGCAACTCATCGTGATGTTGGCATCTATTTTCAATGCCGCTATGGCGAACTGTATCTTTCCCGCGGTGTGGAAAGAAGCGGACGTTATCGGCATACATAAACCCGGTAAACCAAAAAATCATCCGACGAGCTACCGCCCGATTAGCCTCCTCATGTCTCTAGGCAAACTGTATGAGCGTCTGCTCTACAAACGCCTCAGAGACTTCGTCTCATCCAAGGGCATTCTTATCGATGAACAATTCGGATTCCGTACAAATCACTCATGCGTTCAACAGGTGCACCGCCTCACGGAGCACATTCTTGTGGGGCTTAATCGACCAAAACCGTTATACACGGGAGCTCTCGTCTTCGACGTCGCAAAAGCGTTCGACAAAGTCTGGCACAATGGTTTGGTTTTCAAACTATTCAACATGGGCGTGCCGGATAGTCTCGTGCTCATCAAACGGGACTTCTTGTCGAACCGCTCTTTTCGATATCGAGTCGAGGGAACCCGCTCCTCCCCACGACCTCTCACAGCTGGAGTCCCGCAAGGCTCTGTCCTCTCACCCCTCCTATTTAGCTTATTCGTCAACGATATTCCCCGGTCGCCGCCGACCCATTTAGCTTTATTCGCCGACGACACGACTGTTTACTATTCTAGTAGAAATAAGTCCCTAATCGCGAAGAAGCTTCAGAGCGCAGCCCTAGCCCTAGGACAGTGGTTCCGAAAATGGCGCATAGACATCAACCCAGCGAAAAGTACTGCGGTGCTATTTCAGAGGGGAAGCTCCACACGGATTTCCTCCCTGATTAGGAGGAGGAATCTCACACCCCCGATTACTCTCTTTAGACAACCCATACCCTGGGCCAGGAAGGTCAAGTACCTGGGCGTTACCCTGGATGCATCGATGACATTCCGCCCGCATATAAAATCAGTCCGTGACCGTGCCGCGTTTATTCTCGGTAGACTCTACCCCATGATCTGTAAGCGGAGTAAAATGTCCCTTCGGAACAAGGTGACACTTTACAAAACTTGCATAAGGCCCGTCATGACCTACGCGAGTGTGGTGTTCGCTCACGCGGCCCGCACACACATAGACACCCTCCAATCCCTACAATCCCGCTTTTGCAGGTTAGCTGTCGGGGCTCCGTGGTTCGTGAGGAACGTTGACCTACACGACGACTTGGGCCTCGAATCAATTCGGAAATACATGAAGTCAGCGTCGGAACGATACTTCGATAAGGCTATGCGTCATGATAATCGCCTTATCGTTGCCGCCGCTGACTACTCCCCGAATCCTGATCATGCAGGAGCCAGTCACCGTCGACGCCCTAGACACGTCCTTACGGATCCATCAGATCCAATAACCTTTGCATTAGATGCCTTCAGCTCTAATACTAGGGGCAGGCTTAGGGACCCCGGTAACCGTACTCGTCGAACTCGACAAAGAGGTCGACGTGCAACCTAACCCATGCATCAGCCCGCTGAGTTTCTCGCCGGATCTTCTCAGCGGGTCGCGATTCCGATCCGGTAGTAGATTCATTCGCGAAACAATTGCTCTTGAGTTGTTAGGTCTCCTTCGGAGGCGCTCGGGCAGTTGTTAGCAAATCCCACCCCTCTTGGCTGAGCCTTTGCTCGCCCACCTGTCCTGGTGAAACTGGAAAGGCCTTCGGGCCACCAGTAAACTTTCAATCATAAAAAAAAAAAAAGGTACTGCCCCTACTAAGTTGGTCTGTGGTAAAGCAGTCATGCGTTATGACTTATGCCGCGTCCTATGTAGGCGAATCAAACGTAGTGTGATTGCGAAGTGATCTAATGAGGTGACACGCCAATTCAATTCAATGCCGGGCCCGTCAGGAGGACATGAGGCTTTACCTTACATTCGCGTGAATCATTTCGTACCACATCCGCTTTACTGGGTCTTATACTTCTGAAACTATTACTGATACTGGACGGAAGCGTATATCATTGGTAAATACGTATCAAACAATAAGAAAATATTAAGTGAGCTTTGCTTCGCGGCTAATAATGGCCATGCAGGCCCATCCAATAGATATCGATAGTTTATAGTTTTCGCGCTCCGTTGCACCGCTTGGCGTTCTCCTCTAGATCGCTCATGTAGGACCGTTATGCAATACACTTGAAACTTCGATATCATGTCTCAGAGTTGACAGCGGCATTCACGTTGTGATGTTCCTTTATTTACTAAATAGTAGGAGGAACGTAAAATCAACCTCATTTACATTAAAAAAACATCCGATCGTTCCGTCTATTTTTGGAAACCGAAGGTACAACAATGGTGTGTATTGGGAAAGGCCTATGTCTAGCAGTGGACTATTGTGCTGATGATGATCATGATGAAGCTACAACACCGTCTTTGTACATATTTCGACTGTTTTTATTTTCGATATAAAATTTGAATTTGAAATTCGTTCACATTACAAAGCCAAAGAGATTTAGTTTCCGGACGGGGTTTCACACAAAAACAAGATAAAATCCTAAATATGCGCATAAACGAGTATCATGTAGTATGTCAACACGTTTGGTTGGCTTTACGTATAGTTTTTCCGACACCAGCGATACTTCGGTTACTGTGTGCGGCAAACCGGAACACTTTCCCGCAAAGATTTCAACAAACTCGAGTTACGGGCATCGAATCTCCAGTAAACAAACGACACTGAAAGACCAGGATGTTCGTCATACTATTTGACTGTATTTGATTACATCGACGTAAAAAAGGGGAATCGCGCAAAAAAATATTAAATTTTATTAGACATTTGATTCGTGTTAACGATATGCTTTTGTTCTGTTGAAGAAAATAATACTATTCAGTTCTGTGGTTTAGTCAATTCCGAACGTTTTGTGGTCGTGGACGTAATACTGTGTAGGTATGAGAATGATATCACTGGCGGACATTAATAATGCAAAAGCAACCTTGAATGACGGAGATCAACCTACGTCACGAGCTTCTTTGCTTGAATCTTAAACACGAGAACACCTTCGTGGTTCTACAAAGCAGTGCTGCATGAGTGTTTTTTTTTTTTTTTTTTTTTTTCCACAGGAGAAAATCGCCGGATCCCCACCCGCGCGGCAGGTGGGGTATGTGGGAGTTGAACCTCACTAAAAACTCCTGCCGCTCACAACCGGCGCCCTACCTCGGACCGGGCCGGAGCCCAGTCGGGGCTATTGAAACGGCGGGACAGGGTTGACGCAGAGCACATTACATCCATCCCACCGTCCCACGGACGCCGGACCGGTGGCCGCCAGCGAAACGACCACCGGTTCCCTCGTTCAGCGGGCCGAGAGCCCGCTTTGATGGCGCCGCGTTACACCTTCCCCCAGAGCGGTCGGGGGAACGCGGTCTACCATCACCCGGCTTCCTATTGCGGGTGAGCGTGCAGAGCACGCCACCCCTCGTCTGGGTCCCTCCCCGCACAAAACGGGTGGGACCCCTAGCTCTTAGGGGGCCAGGTCACGGATACGACCCCGGTCCCGACCCCCTGCTCGGCGGCGGCGGGTTTCTGCGTAGTGAGGAGAGCTTTCCCTCACTCGCCCCGCCGCCTCCTTCTGCGAGATGGTGCACTCGCAGAAGTCGAGCATAGCCTTCCATGACTCATCGCTGCCAAGCATCGACGCCACGACGCCAGGCAGCGACAAGTCAGGTCCTATCTTTGCGACCAGGACACGGCGCTGCACCTCCCAAGCGGGGCAGACAGCGAGCGTATGCTCCGCCGTGTCCAGGTCGTGTCCACAATGGTGACACCTCGTCGTCGGCTCAGCCCCTATCCGGCGCAGGTACTTCCCGAAGCATCCGTGCCCGGTCAGCACCTGCACCAGACGAAAGGTGAGACGTCCCTCGCCACGATTCACCCAGTCATCAAAGACCGGGTAAACCGCCTCGACGGTCCGTAGCCCCCACGTGGGGTTGGCCAATCGCCTCGACCACGACTCGAGCACGGACCGCCGAGAATGGGCCCTCCGCGCCCGCAGCTCACTCTCGGGGTGCATGAGTGTTAGAATTATTTAGGTATAATGATTATTTAAAGGTATACTTTTGACAAAAAAATATTCCAAAGTCCAAGAGTCGGCTAATTATTTGTCCAATCTCCAAATATTTAAGATATATTAAGCATCGGAGTGCTTTGGAAGGTAGAGCCAAATTTTCTTCGAGAATGTCCTCAACTGAGCGAATCCATACTAAGTATTTTATTTATTTACAGTAAGACCATAGTCTTACTGTAAATAAATAAAATACTTAGTATGGATGGTACACAGGTCACTCCAATACAACGTCAGACATACATACGAATGTACATAAAAACGCGATTTCACACAAAAACAAGATTGTTTTCCTTTAAGCATTTGAATGTTTATTTCATTTAAAAAAATATGTGTAACTAACTCCGAGCAGGATGTAGAGTTGGTTTTACACTCCAATGAATTCGGTTGGCGAATCGAGACAAATCAAATATTCAATTCGATTACTTTGAATAAGCTTAAGAAATTGCGATTAACATTTGACAATGAACGTTTACTTGTGTTAGGTAACTGTTAAACATTATAGCCGATTTGATTTATATTTTGCTTAGTACGATAACAGCAATGATTTCATGGCGAAGATTGCTGGAAATGTTGGAACAAATATATAAATATGATTAAACCTTTGAATTAACTACCTAGACTGCCATTTTTATTGCGTAAAACGAGTTCACAGCCCACTTGGTGTTAAGAAGTTAACAGAACCAATACACCTAACTGGATGAATACTGTTTAAACTTTCATAAATAATGCAATTAGTAAAAGGTAGTAAAATTTAGTCATTGAACTTTTTTGAACTGCTATACCAATTCTGATTTACTTTTTTCACTCGATAAGTGACGCTGCAATCGGATTTTAATTCTTGTAAAAAGATCAGGGAGGGCCAACCTCTGTCGGTGTCTTTTTGCAGGGTTGACCACAGTAACCATCCTACCCTGCCCGGGTTCTGACCTCGGGCAGGGATCGGACGTTTGGGCAAGAAGAGTGCAAGAGAGTCGTTTCGTAGGTAGGGCCCTAAAAACCGCAGGCCGTCAAACATACCCACGCTTCTAAGGCGTCGAGAGCTCAGTCCGGTCACAAAAATAAGGCCAACGTCTGCCAGGCCCACTGATATATAATAATTATAAAAATAAATAGCCTTACAATCTCTAAAAAGAAAAAAAACTACACAGGAATTCGTATTTGTACATTTTGCCTCTTATACATTCTGATCTCGAGATTTCATTGCCTTGGCAAAACAGGTTTGTCAAAAGAAAAAAAAACACTTGCTGAGTCCAACGATATAATGAAATAAAAATACGAACTTTTAGTATCTGCAACTTCTCAAATAAAAATAAACACATTATGACGAAACGTGCTGTGCAGCATTTGGCTTGTTGCGATAAAACTAAAAGCTGATCTATCATACCGTTCTGTAATAAAGCACACACTATATCTTACATTATAAATTACGCAACGGTAATAGCGTCATCCGTCTTGGTATGCTTTTTATAGAACGTTTTGAGATATTTGACCTGTACATAAATTAATTCATATAGCAAGCAAAGAGCACGTACCGAACGTGCCTTTCCTTGTAAACTTAACCGATGAATCGGGGATTGTTTTGAATTATTTTTACCAAATCGGTCATAGGTTTTGATTCAACGTAATTTGTAATCTTATATTTAATATTGAATATGAAAATCAACGCTTAGATTCGAGGAAGCACGAAAATAATTTATTTACATTCGGATAAACAGCGTAGGATTTTTTAGATTACATTATCAATTAAGGCGTCAAGTAATGAAAAAATTCAATAAAATTACATAATAATTCACATAACGACCTAGTTATGAAATTTGTGCCTTGAGTATGTAGCACTTCTGAGTCGTCGTCTGGCCAAAAGCTCAGCGTCGAGCGACGATACCAGGCTTGAAATCCCATAGGTAAATATACATTTTTGTAGGGAAATACGTACTTGACCTATGTTCACGAATGCCTTACATAATAAAAGAAAAGTATAGTGTAATAAACATCCAACGCCCCAATATAAAATTTTCGTAATTACTGGTAGTCTTTGTGAGCCCGCACTACTACCCTGACTCTTCTACCGCCAAACATTGATGAGTTCCGGTTTTTTTGGCTACACATTGCTAGCAACCTCGAGGGGTTTTCCTAGCTTCACCGAACGTATAGGCGAGCTTACCTGGGACTTTGCGCTAGCAAGAGCAGTGCTTCGCTGAATCTACCACTGGATCGGAATCACGACCCACTGAGAAAATCCGGCGAGAAATTCAGTGGGCTATGTCTGTGGATTAATTTTCACGACGAACCACACTGTCACATTCTTCTAGATATTTTCAATTGATCTAATAAATATCTATTGTAAGTTTTATAATTGCATAGAGAAACTCGAAGCGATTACAAGTTAAAAATCTTACTTCCGTTCACTTGTCAACATTTTTAATTACTTTTATTGTTTAGCTGCTGTCAATACCTCAAAGTCTCGGACGTATTTCGACACCAATAATAAGGTTTAGAAATAAAAATACGACAAAATTCTAAATCCGCTTTGATACCATATCGTCTTCTCGCATTAAAACTGTATAATCTCAAAACTTAACTTAAGGTTACTAATTTTGAACTTACTAATTTTAAAGGTTTAACATGTTATATTTTTAATATTAATCATATCTGCAAAATTTATTTTTTTATTTTTTTACCAGTTACATTATCTGTCTAAGTAAGATAAAAGTATGTATTAATTTTGTTAATAGTCGTCAAAACATAGGTAAACTAAAAAAAAAGCTAAAACGAAACTACCCTCTTTTGACAGTATTTATGAGAAAAATACTGGTGACACCAAATGTTTACGCATATTAACTCAATTTCGAATATTTTTGGAAATTGTACACTTTTAATGCGAAAAAGCGATATATTATTTTACGAGTATTAGACACATAAAACTTTGGAACTTCTGATTTTAACTGCTCTTGTTTTTCTTTGTAGCTGTTACTCTTGTATAAGTATAACAGAGCATTTCAAGATGAGATAACGTTGTTGTTTTTAGTTTTATAATAGTGAAATTTTCTAAACGTACACATAGCAGATATTGATCTGACAACGACGATATGTCAGAGACATTCAAATTTGGGATCAAAGAATGCTACGTTGATATTAGTCTGACCTACAAATCATCCAAGGATGCGCTATCCCGGCTACATATAGCTATTATACTACATGCGTTTATTTCATTCAATACATTGAAACGCAGTGGGGTGGGTACTTTTATCCCACTAAGATTTTCACCTCGAATCGTTCGCGCGTTCTGGTATTAAAGGGTAAGATAGCCATATAATACTGTTGGCGGTTAAGCCTCGTGGCTCAAAATCAAAATGCAAGGTAGTTTAACAACCTGAAAGTACATATTATTATCCGCAACACGCTTCGTCAGATTATAGAAACAGAGTTATCAGCAATGTGCTTCGTCAAAAAGTACAATACTTACTTTCAGCTACAAGAGCCGTCATGTCATGGCTCAAAATGAAAGGCAACATTAATGTTCTGATGTTTATATCCGTGTACTCTTGACAACTCTGAGACCGAAGCAAAAAAACTGTTTTTTGTTGCTTTTAAAATAATCTTTAAAATTTTGTGTAAGTCACATAATCTCAGACTGTCTGATTATTCTTTTTCTTCTCAAGAAAACATTTCACTTTCGTGAAAAAAATAAAGTTGCATGGCAATTCTTTCTGGTTAAATCTGCCAAATCATATCTCGTAATAGCGTGGCCGTAGTTATTACACGTCGGACGAAATTGACCATTATAATAACGGCTTTCAAGCAAATTACATCAGCGCGATTTGTTAATTTAAATGTTACGCGCTTACACTTGCAACAAAACATTGAAGTTATGAAAATCAATTATTTCCTTGAAAGTTTTAGGAAGATACATATATTTGTAAATCGACTAGAAGCGGTTATTCAGAGCCTTTGAAGCTATAGCTAGCTAGCATCGTGCTCTCATTTCGAAAAGGTCAGCTAAGACAGCAGAAAATCTCACGACTCCTAAAAATTTTGTTTACTTTATGTTTTACATTTATATTTTGTTTTTGTTAGACATATTGAATCTGAAATCTGTTTATTCGAAACAAAAAGAAAAAGATTTTTGACAATTGACTAACAGTAAATGTTTTTCTTTTTTAGTCATTTAAGTTACAATATAGTAAACATGTAACATATGTATATGACGGTGCCATTGATAAACAACAATGTATGATAAAAAAAAACGGACAGAAAATCCTTTGAGAACGTTTCAACTGATTGTTCTGGTTTCTCTTTCGCTGTGTTCATAATAGTCAGGAAAAATCGTACGAAAATTTTATACGAAAGAATTGTTTTGGAGATTCCACGAAAAGTTTTTCTTAAATTTAGCCATAGCCACAGCGCATGCCCAGAGCGTAACGCAGTTTCACTACTTGAATATATAATATAAAAGTTTTAATATATTTAGCACCTTTATTACTATGTGAAATAGTAAAAAGTTTTACTTGATATTTCTTGGTTACGATTCTAATATTGCGATTTTCTGAAAATCTCTGAAATTCAAATTCGATTTTAAAAAATACGTTACGTACCTACTGTTAGTAGACATGTTTCCATATAGGCCTCCATCAGTGCTTATAAACTTCGGAGAAAATTTTAAAGAAAGATTCATGATTTAATTTAAGAAAAAAATTAAAACGGCATGTTGAAATTATAATTATTTGTCAGTAGGTATATTGCTATCTGTTATTGTTTTTTAAAATAATCTTCTCGATGTGATTTTAAAATTACATACATTCAATTTTAATATCTCATTCGCCTGGGTCCAAAAGACTTCTGGAGTCGTCTAAAATATGTACTTTACACGTAGCTTTGTGAAAGGAAGGTTGAACTTTATTATATGACATTGCATAAGCTCGCCGACCGTTTTGTCTAGAGTAAGACCATTCGCTACTACTTACTACAAACCTCATCGTACTGTATTAGCTCATTATAATAAGTTAGTTTCCGACTAAGTGAAAGGAACCGTTAGCCGGAATGTAATAGCAGGTTGTTTCCGTCAACTTCTTTTGTTGTGTGCTGGCCATATTGTTCACGGTCGCAGGTGTTTAATATAACGGTGTTTGAAAGAAGGCTGCCTAGGTGTGGGCTCCCAAGAATTACGTAATGATAATATACACTCATATACATATATAGTACAACAAATAGTGTAACATTTTGTATTATTTGGACTTAAGTATGGGGATGGATGGGATGGTGGAAGTAAATAACGATAGATGGAATGGAAAATAGAACACACGAGCCATGCACGAGCATGCATTTGGTTGAAGTCTAGCGGACACAAACCCGACATACTCACAAGTCTGTAAGATTTATTATTTCTATATGTCCACAAAATAAAAAAATAAAACTGTAAATAACCGTAACTATGAATCTTACTGCCCAAGCTGGTCATCGTACTCGTCGAACCCGTCGCTTGCGACGAAGGGCTCGACTAGTAAATTAACCCTCAGACACAGCTCACTGAGTTTCTCGCCGGATCTTCTCAGTGGGTCGCGTTTCCGATCGGGTGGTAGATTCTGCGAAGCACAGCTCTTGCTAGGGTTCGTGTTAGCAACGCCATCAGGTTTGAGCCCCGTGAGCTCAGCTACTAGTTAAGGCGACGCTGATATAGCCTCTCAAGGCTATCAGCTTAGGTAGGAAAAAAAAAGCTGCCCAAGTAATAGATTCTTTTGAATTGGATTGGATTGGAATTTGGATTGAATTTGGAACACGATTATGAAGGTACTCGTTACAAATTAAATTGATAAGTTAACGTGGTAAGTGCTCTTTAGACGACGAACACCTTCGAACACTTACTTTCTTTGACCTGTTAGAAATCGTGTCTCATTCAACCGTGACGTTTCTTATCGTCACGACGTCGCGGCGTCAGCTTCTTAGGTTATTAATGGATTCAGATACACTATTCGCAACTGTCACGGAATTTTAATAGGACGTTCGTTAAATAAATTGTCTTGTGCATCGCGTGCTTTGTCAACGCGAAAGACAAGAATGGACGTCTTGAGCAATAGCCACCCGGATCATTACGTCAATAGGCTCTTATCTCCAACCGCTTCGTAGGCGTTGTTTGGAGATGAGGGGTAGCGATCGTAGTGACGGGCAATTGTGCGCCCAACCCTTAAAAATCCAAGATTATATAACATAAACGAACGGTCTTCAAGTAGAGAAGAACTGTTTCAGGTATTATTTTCACCTGCAGTAAACAGAGCTTTACTAGAATTTCTTCTATAAATATAAATGTCGATTTGTTTACGTATGTTCCCTTTAGACTCTGAAAAAGCTGGAGGGATTTCGACGGAATTTTCAGGAAATCTTCAGATTGACCTAGCGGCCTAGTTTGATTGGGATGGGATCGAAGTCAAATAACATAATCGATCTGCAAAGCGGGATTAAATGGATATCTAATATTCATGTTCATGTGTATTCTCGAATCTGGTAGAGTTTCGGATTATTGAAGCTGATTTTAGCGTTTTTATATTTATTTAGAACTCGTTAAAATATTAAAAAATAAAGTTTTGAACCCCTGTTTAAAGCTCTTAGAGGTAGAAACAAAAATTCCGTCCGAGCATTTTTTGCGAACGTTATTTAAGTAATGTTAATAAAAAAGTACTACATTACAGTCATGATTTTTTTAATTGCCTACACGAGTGAACGAGCTCACGGCTCATTTGGTGTTAAGTGTATACCGGAGTCCATAATCATCACAAAATTAACGCTACCGCACAACTTGATCTCGATTAATTTATGAAGCAAAACTGCTATCCTATCCTTCAAACCGGAATGCATTACTGCTTCGCGGCAGAAATAGGCAGAATGGTGGTGCCTACACGTGTAGTCCCTCAAAACAGGCGTCTTATCGCACCATTAATCATAGGAACAAAACTAAATTGACGAGCTTTTTTTTATTCTATTGGAAAACTTAGTGCCCCTGCCGGATTTGAATATCAGCATCGACGTAACACTCAATACGAGTACACCGACCGTCTTATCCATTTCGAAATGACGTTATCAAAAATTTATGTCATTTACTGCAGAACCAAAATCAAATAACTAAACTAAGGATGTTCTTGTGATAATTTTCGTTTATTTTTCCTTCCTATGTTTATAGCCTTGACAGGCTATTTCAACTTCGCCTTGAAATGTGGTTGAGCTCACGGGGCTCAAACCGGGAGTGTTGCTAACACTGGCCCTAGCAAGAGCAGTGCTTCGCAGAATCTACCCCCGTATCAGAAACGCGATTGAGAAAATCTGGCAAGAAATTCAGTGGGCTAAAATAATTTTCGTGTAGTCGATTCGGGGACCGGGAGGCAAGTACTTATAGTACGAGCACCGGCAAAAACGTAGTAAAGCCTTATCGTAGAGGTCGGGAGCGAGGGCGGTGGCGCGGGTGTAGACTGTAGAGGTAGCGCCGCCGGCCGGTCGAGCGAGACACGACAGTGCACATTCGGCGAGCAATTCATTCGCGCGTTTCAACGACACACACGACCCGCGCATCTGCATCACGCAGGTCGCCACCACGAACCACACTCCGAGATACAATCACAAACTACGTTTTCCGAACTTCAAATCGAGGACTAATTCGATAATCCAAAGGAATTTTTTTTTTGAAAATCATAAGATGCCCGTCGAAACCAAAATTAGCTTTTCCGGTAAGTGCCATTTAACAAATAACATAATAAAGATTATTTCACATGTTTACTATTTGGAAATAGTAGTCGGTCACATGCTAGTTGAGAATATTAATTACCTTAATGCTTTGTTCATTATGCGAAAACTTTGTGAATGTGACCTATGCCTATAAAACAATCAGAATGGACATTTTGGACTATTCGGACCTAGATTAATACATAATTCTGTTCCCCAAAGCCAAAGCAAAATTTATGCGGGCAGTATTTAATGAGGTGGCTTACAAATTTAACCTGACAAAAGATTCTTAATGTTTGATGTGCCGAGTTATTCATATCCCCCCGTCCTCGTAAAAATATAAGGTAAAATTCAATTCAGAACTCCGTAGATATTTCAATTTGCTTTATTGTTTTTATCACTGACTTTTTTGTTAATAAAAAAAAAACAAATATTCTCATGGAATAATCCATAGTAGTACTAAATATATTCGCAAATCCATTATAGGTAACATCTCGAGACATAGTGCTAACGAATGCATATAGCTTTACGTGCTAATACAAAGCGCTAAATGCTCCAGAAACACAATGACTGGTTTCATTAAAATTACAAACATGCTATATTCGTGTCAATTCGCTTTTGTTTAAATTGTCTGGTGACATACTTAAAATTATATTATTGAACACAACAACAGCGCCGATAAGATCGCTGGGAGCTTCTCGCCGAAGTGGTGTAAGGATATTTTCTTTGAAACTTTATTGAAATCACATTAAAACCTACAATGTTCTACCAATGAGGTTCGTGTTTACATTTCCGAAGTACCGAAATAAATACAGGCCATATTGTCGTGTCCCATGTTGCATGATCTCATAAATTATTCTTAGTTATTATTTACTTACTGCTCGTGTACACTTCATTCTGTTAACAAGTAGCAGTGGACATTTTCATAATGTTGCTTGAATAATATTTACCTGCTTAGTTTTTGTATTCGTGTAACAGCTTTGTAAACTAAGAATAAAATATGTATGTATGTAGTTCTAATAGCGTGTATGTGTGTGTACTCGTAATACAAAATGTATCCAGTTTGGACCGTGGCCATATTCCATTGCTTTAAGACTTTCTCAGTTTTGTTTATTATAATTTCATGGATTAAGAACTTGGTTTTTTGGTTCGTCTTAATCATGTTTCATGAATAATTCAATATTATTCCTCGAGACTTTTCGCGTATCTATATCTGAATAATTTAGTAAATAACAAAATAAATACTAAGATGTCAAATCCAACTATAATGCGTATTTGTTTTTATCACACAATCTAACCCGATGTAGCTGAATACTTTATAGACCAAAAATAGCGGTCTTATTAAGGTGTGCCGTTTTCCTCCCCAAAGTTTGGCCTCCCTCGACAGTTTGTCCTTGCCCTCGACGTTAACGTAAATTATTGGCCACAGTAGAACCTTAAGCTCCACTATTATTTATTATTTAACTTTGTGCAGTTTCAACATCGTATAAACGGTTAAAGTTTAATCAGCCGTAATACGTAAAAGGACCGGCGCATTTCAAATATGAAATCAATGCTGGTGGTCTGTATTAGTTGTACAAGCCTTCGTTTTATTGTAAGGTGTTTACCATGACCACCGGGCGCCAGTTCACTTGTAATACTTAATCATGCAACATTACTGCCATTATTGCAATCGCAATTACCCTTGTTTGGATCATAGATATGACATATCACATCGCGAACCATAAGTGCATCCCGACCTTGATGAGGCCCCATACAAAGCAAATGTACGTACAATGAAAACTTCATGTATAACCAAACTAGAACCAGTTGGAAGTGAACAAAGTGTATGACGTCGCACGTAAAAAAATAACTTATCAGAGACACGACGTTTGTTAGGTAAATTTAAACTTAAACATTTTGTATCCTATTCAGTATATCTATTTACGTTGTTCGCTTGTTACTTGCTATAACAGTTTCTGCATAACGATTACGTTTCTTATTATATTTTCTATTCATAGCGTGACGCACGCTATATTCAAAGGACAAGACAAATTTTCAGCCATTGACGGAGTTTAAAAATACTTTCTGCTTGTCTTGAACGTTAACGCCGATGCCTGGCTTTGTTTTCCACCTAAAAAAAGACCTTGATAGATACTTAATATAAACACCGGTCACCGTTCTCGTCGAACCCGTCGCTTGCGACGAAGGGCTCGACAAGTAAATTAACTCTCAGACACAGCCCACTGAGTTTCTCGCCGGATCTTCTCAGTGGGTCGCGTTTCCGATCCGGTGGTAGATTCTGCGAAGCACGGCTCTTGCTAGGGTTCGTGTTAGCAACATCGTCAGGTTTGAGCCCCGTGAGCTCACCTACTAAAGTTAGGGTTACGCTGACATAGCCGCTAGGGCTATCAGCTTAGGTAAGACAAAAAAAAAAAAAAACATAAATACATTATTAATAAATATAAAGGGTAATCGATAATTAATAATTGATGTTTTGAAACCATTTGTTGAAAATAGGTCGCTTCTTAAAATTAACGGGTACATAAATAAATTTATCAGACCAAAAGAAACGTAGTTAAATTCTAACAAAACTTGTATCCCGCATTGCTACTGAAAGACGGTCATAATGTCAGTTTTTTTAATGCTATTCAAAAACAAGTTCTTTAAACTTAATTCTATGTCTTCATAATATTCGTACTATTTCGTATGTAGTACCTACGTAGGGAGTATGGAGTTCACGTCCGTTATAAGCAAAGCAATTGCTTCTCTGACAATTTCCTGTCGTACACTGTGTATCCTTATCGCAGAAGTGCTCTTCGTGTCGGAATTGCTCAATTACTCAAGTTGGCATTGTTGTCGGTCAACCGTGATATATTACAGAACAGGTGCGACCTGCAGAAGATTACGTGACTTATATCACAATGAATTCGATAATTACCTTCAAAACTGGTGGTAGGACCTCTTGTGAGTCCGCGCGGGTAGTTACCACCGCCCTGCCTATTTCTGCCGTGAAGCAGTAATGCGTTTCGGTTTAGGGTAGCCGTTGTAACTATACTGAGAACTAACTTAGAACTTATATCTCAAGGTGGGTGGCGCATTTACGTTGTAAATGTCTATGGGCTCCAGTAACCACTTAACACCAGGTGGGCTGTGAGCTCGTCCAACCATCTAAGCAATAAAAAAAAATACATTATCTCATCGTCTCATCTCTTGAAATTCCTAATTATTTATCTGTAGCATTGTTTATAGTAATTGGATACTTAATTGACTAGTTTTTTTTTGCGGTTACAAATCAATAGATTTAGTGTCGCCTTGAACTATAGTTTTGATTTCACGTCGATGGCGATTCTTCTCGAGCGTATCAGACCGAACCGAACATATAGAATTAATCAAGCTTCAATCACGGCTTGTCTTACTTCATTTTTAATTTAAGAAACTTTAGTCGTGATTAATATGCAAATTTTGATTGCGATTTTAAATAGTTTTTTAATTTTTTGTTTTGTTTTAATACCCGTTGTTTATCAATTTAATTTATTACACTAATGAAATGTTGTTTGTTGTCGAAACGGGTTTATAACATCGTAGGACGTTACCTCTGCACATCTGACATCGTGATCCGCGGCGTACAACTGTTTACTTGTATAATCACTGCGATCACGATCATTATTTTAAATTACCTACCGCGTTGGGTACTCACGTCAATCATTTGACCGGTTTTTTGCTCTAGTGGCGCCGCTTAATAATTCTCTTAACTCAAAGTCATACGTGCAAAGCAAACCGACAAATTTTTACTCATATTTACTTACTTTTACGTGACTTTTATAATATTTTCTTTTAAAGTTCTATTGAGGAAATTTCTAACCGTCACGAAGGACTGTTATCATGGTTTCTTTAATATGTAATTCTTTAGTATTGTAGTAATTCGTGTTTAACTAACTGTATTATTAAATAATTTTCATTTAAACTTAATACAGTTTACCTCATCCTCGCCAAATGTGTATTAACCTCATAACGTGTCCGCAATATGAGTTATTTTGATTTTTTGCCAAAAACGCTCCGTCTCTTCGGTAAAACTTTCATAATATTTTTTAAAGTCGGCAATTCGTAAAGTAGTTTCGCTTATTTATAGTCGTGGACGATGGCGCCACATTGTCTCAACCAATTTATTACCGGATTAATGCTCAAATAAAGAAACGCCCTTTCATTGCAAATGCACCCCGATCGATTCCTGTTTTGCAGTCCACAATGCCACGTAAAGGATATAAAAGTATACTGTTCTAGAGTTACCATAGCTCGCCTTTGTCTTTACCACGTATCGACCGATCAATGCTTGCTTTGCTATTTCAACACTGATTACCTATCAGTTGATTTTATCGACAGATTAAATTTTTGCGTAAACATATAGATAATAAATAATCTACCATTTTAAAATGTTGTTTTTGTAAACGTTTATTTGGTTTTTTTTTTATTGCTTAGATGGATGGACAAGCTCACAGCTCACCTGGTGTTAAGTGGTTACTGGAGCCCATAGACATATACAACGTAAATGCGCCATCCACCTCGAGATATAAGTTCTAAGATCTCAGTATAGTTACAACGGCTAACCCACCCTTCGAACCGAAACGCATTACTGCTTCACGGCGGAAATAGGCGGGGTGGTACCTACCCGTGCGGACTCCCAAGAGGTCCAACCACCAGTGAAAAGTTTAGCATTGTCATTTCATATGTTTTAACGTAAGTAATTTTTCACTTACTTTTCTAAATCATGCATGACTGAGATCAACTTGAATCCTTTAAACAAATGATACTGCACTAATAATCCATTGAAAACTTTCTAAATTTTAATACGAGAAGGCGTTGTCTCCGTAAATATAGATATTCCTAATTCCTATTAACGGATATTTAACAGACGAGATCACCTTAGCATCGTTCGACGACCATTTACAGTTGTGACTTGTGACAATTCCTCCCACGCGAATTATCAAATCGATATGTTTGAATAGTTAACTGCCTACTACTTTTGTATAGTTCAATCTTTCTGCTTAACAAAGGATTTCCCGTTTGACGATGGAAAAGCCTAGAAATTCTTTATTTAAAATGAAAAAAAACCTCTTTTTTTTAGTTTTATTATCTTTCTTGTATTCTGCCTTGGATATTTAGTTCTGTAGTCATCATAGTTATTTTCTACGTGTTGATTAGATTAGATTCTGATTTCTAATCTATTTGTTGTAAGTACTAGGCGAACGCGGTCAAAACATTACCAAGAAATGCGCAAAAAGTAATAAATAACTAGGCGATGTCGTATACAACTGTATTCTGGGTATCATTGCTGTTTACACATTAATAAAATACTTACTTAACTTAATCGCATGCCGTCCTAATTTGTTTATGAATATTTTTTCGATATTCATATCGAACATAACAGATATAATCGGCTTAAAATCTTTTTGATGTTGATTCGGACACATTAAAATGGATTTAATCATTAACGAAAAACTTACGTCAGTTCGAACCAAGTTCAAGGATATAATCGACTGAATTTCTCATACCTGCTGTAATTCAAACAAAAAACATCGTGAGATCTTTATGTACATGTTGTTCATTTTGTACAATTACTTTCAAATGAGAATCTTATTAAACAGAGACCGGTATACGTACAATAATAGAATATTCATATTGTTCTAGAACAATATCTCCTTTCTAGAATATACGAACTGTAAGTGCCACGTTATTCGTGGCTATGTATGTACACAGTTGTTGTCGGACCAAGTATACACGAGTATCTGGCAACATTGCTGATTCGTCATGTTTACATGCACACGTGAGTAAACCAGTGTGCTCTTTTAAAGGGTTTGCCCATAATCTGTTCTCGTTAAGAAATATTACACAGGTCTTGACAGAGTTTACGTCACCGGCTTAAAATATACTCGGAACAAAAATGCGAAACGATTTATGTAGATGCGTTGTGGCCGGACACGAAAATAGTAGTAATTAACACGCTCACGTGAAAATATTATGTTTTTAGAGTAGGCGCGTTCTAAATGTTAATGTCAACTAGGTATTTGCTAAACCTGCGAATCTAGTTTTAATTCTCACCGTAAAATTCGGATACTTACAGAAGACGTGTATTAGTAGGTAGGTATTAGTAGGCAGGTAGGTAGGTTTCGGTTTGAAGGGTGGGGCAGTCGTTGTAACTATACTGAGACCTTAGAACTTATATCTCAAGGTGGGTGGCGCATTTACGTTGTAGATGTCTATGGGCTCCAGTAACCACTTAACATCAGGTGGGCTCTGAGTTCGTCCACCAATCTAAACAATAAAAAATAATAATAATAAGAAATTAAATTTATTCGCATTAAATTCGGCAGCCCGTTTCTATATGTGGTATTTGATTTCGTGAAAGATTACGCGGTGCTTCCAATTTTAAACTTTCCACGCTATACGCATACGCTAAGGTAAAAGCTCCAGCACAATTTCTCCGCTGGTATTCGGTGTCGGCTTCTTTCATATTAATTACCGCAATTAGTTAAACATTGTCATTCCTAATTAGTATTGAGGCTCGGTTCCTCGTGCCACTCATTAGGATCCATTATTGGACCGGGATCGAACGTGTACAGATTGTCGATCGAGTTTCATACCTTAAGCAACACCGTGAGACCATTATTATTCATTTATTCTGTACCGTATACCTTACTAAATCTATTGTTTGATTAATGAGTGTATTAAATACGAATGTTGGAGAGATTTAGATATTATATCAATCTGACCTGATTCTAAAGTAATTGATAAGATATTTACGATTCTAAACAAAAAAATAACGATACAAAAATAGTCGTAGCTCACTACGGTACTGGCTCATACAAATTCCATTTCAATACGTCTTGTCATTAACTATGACATTACATATATAAACAATAGTCAATAAATCATGCGGTTCTTCTGTAACATGTGTAATAATACCGCATTTGATTAATAATTTGCAAACACTCTTCTGAAATTTTTATTCGTAATTTTGGTCACATTATCCCACAAATGCCACAGTAAATATTTATGTATTTATTAAATTTTATTGGTGTAAATGATGTGTATTATAAATCGTATCATACCGAGATTCAAAATTATCATTTTCATAAGTGCGTAATCGGGGTCGTTATTAATAGCAATGAATATGAACTGTCATCTTGTTAAAGTGCAAGTACAATTATGTTGAAATATCATTCGGGTTTTTTTCTTTGGTAAATAACAATAACAGTGACTCATTCTTTTAAGAAATTTGTACGATATCATTTCTTGCCGACATATAGTACAACATCGGCTTTCATACTAGCGTCCTGCTGCGTACAGATATATTATGTATTAGCGACCCGCCCTCGCTTCGCTTTGGAAATATTAAATTTTATTATTATATAGCTGAGTCCCGCGATGTTACCCGCGGTTATTGTCGTACTGCGGGTGACGCCGCGGGGTGAAGCTAGTCTATAAAATTAGCCTAAAATATTCCTTATATCATCAGCTACAGCTATCAGTGAAAGCCTCGTCAAAATCGGTCCAGCCATTCCCGAGATCAGCCGGAACAAACAGACAGACAGACAAAAATTGTAAAAAATGTTGTTTTGGTGTATGTACCGTATATATATTCATATGCATGTACTAAAAAGTGGTTGTTTCGATATTACAAACAGCCACTCCAATTTTATTTATATGTATAGATAAGTATAATGTTACATATAGCTCGCGGTAGCGGCCGCCAACTCGGTCAAGCTAAATATTTGAGTATAGCACCAACGCCTCAATGCAGAGTAGGCCCGTAGGCCACTTCCGTGACATGAAGCACTATTGGCACTTCGAAATGGGTCGTGCCATTTCACAATCTCGACGAATTCCGGCGAATGCTGAACAAGCGATGCGTGACGATTCTAATTAATATATTGCGTTACGAGAAAGTGTTGATCCAATCGATTACACGTACGGAGAATATTCAGGAAATATTTCGAAACTTCACGGTGTGATAATAAAATGATTCTCGTCTGATTAGTGTAAAATCGGTTAACATTGTCGGCTTCGTTCGTGTGCTATTAGCTAAACTATGTAATTGCCATCGAGAATTGCATCTGCATTGCAACATGTGCTGAACGCATTATTAGTGTAAGTTAACAGAGCCGCTCCAAAATTGCCCTTAATTGAAAAATTAAGGTTCGCTAAACGTATAGGAAAGCGAGATATTTCATCATCAAATAATCCGAAATTGTAATATCAAATATCTGGTTAAAGATGGTGGGATCTCTTGTCCGCGATGGTAGGTACCACCACCCTAATGCGTTTCGGTTTGAAGGGTCGGGCAGTCGTTGTAACTATACTTGACACTTAAGTACTTATATCTCAAGGTGGGTGGCGCATTTACGTTGTAGATGTCTATGGGCTCCAGTTACCACTTAACACCAGGTGAGCTGTGAGCTCGTCCACCGCCATCTAAGCAACAAAAATAAAAATCTCGAAGTATCTTCAATTTGAGTTCTTGAACTTGACCACAAAAAAAACGAATGTCATTAAATACTCTTCGTTCATGGTTCGCTGACGAGTTTCTTTCGAGCGTTAATAAAATGAACAAATATTTTTCGACGGCATGTGATGTTTTTTTTTTTTGTCATATTAACCTACCTAGCAATTACATCATTTTGTAGATAACGTGTAAGTATGATGCGTCGATTTCGACTCTAATATGTTAAAGCAATTCAAAGAGAACACGATTTATTGTGCCCAAATTTAAAACTTCACAAAGATATCAACTAAGGTTATCACGTACTTATATTATGTATTCTTTAAGTGTCAAGTTTATTACTGATGCATTACAGATATTGGATTGTTTATAACAGCTATTTGTAACTGTCACTCTATTCTCGGACATTTTGTTGTAGCATGCATACACGTGCCCTATTCAATAAGTATAACAAATGTCTCTTTAACATTACAATAGAAGTCCGTCATTTGACCGACAATGACGAAAAAATACATACCACATATGTTAATATTGTCAAGCGAACGTTCTAAACTTTTTGAAGACGTTAAATACAAAAATTTCAAAATTACATTTCCGCGTACTACTTACTGAAACAAAAATCAAAGACGAGGAATTGTTACACCGTTATTTTAAAATTATTTCTATTGAAATTAGATTTTTTTCATAGAAGAATTTTAATCTTGTTCTGAAACTATATATATAACTAAGTAAATAAACTAAATATATATAATATTTAATTTATAAAACAACTATAATAGTAACAACGGGCGGTTGCTGCTGATATTCCGGAATAGGGTAGGCAGCGGCTTGGCGTTGCTGACGTCCATAAGCGACGGTAACCACTTACCATCTGGTGGGCCGTATGCCCGTCTGCCTCATCATCGTTATCCTGCCCTTCTCCCAGTTACCTGAGGTCGGCGCAACATGTTTTCTCCTTCCATACTCTTCTATCATATACCATTTCTTCGCTCACTACCCTCTTACCCATATCGTCTTTCACGCAATCCATCCATTTCTTCTTAGGTCTACCTCTTCCTCTATATCTTTCCACATTCATAGTTAATATTTTCTTACCAACCTCATTTTCATTTCGTCTCATCACATGTCCATACCATCCCAAACGCGCACTTCTCAGCTTCTCTGTCACAGGTATGCCCGTCTGCCTGCGCGGGCAAAAAAAATAGCGACCCCTGGACCGGCTTGCTGGGTCAATACGTGATGCTCCGCGAACCGATCGTTCTTTATTTGGAACTCTACGGTGCGCTAGAGTGTGTAGAGCACAGCGACGCCTCGACCTCTGCGATCGGAGAGAACCAGAGCTGTGCGTAAACTCTCTTAATGTCCCAATGGACTGCGACGCATTGGTACTGAGAGAGAAGCTCTCTCTCTCTTTCTCACGATATGGTGGAATAACAAAAGCCGAGCATCGCCTACCAGGACTAGCCGCGTTCCGTCTCGATAAAGACTGTGTCGTATCCTCGCGAGACACTGACCGCGAAAAACCTAGTATCATAACTTTGACGCGGGTCAGAAAGCGAAACCACACGGGGTCGACCCCAATTAAGATAAGAAGAAATAGATAAATGAATATAACGAAGTTTTAAAATGGTAATGACAGAATGGTTACAATAATACTATATCCATGAAGTCTTTTTTAAATGCATAGAGATTTCACGATGAATTCAGTGCTTAAATTATGATGTACGAACCCACGCGTGCCGACAAGGTCGAGTGTGGTGCTGCGTAGTTGTCACACTCATAGATGATTAATAAACTATTCGACGATCATTGCTGGACAGGGCATACGCTACAAACGACCGGCAGCCTCCGCACGTCTTGTCAGTTGTCACATCACTTCGATAAACTTCGATTGCATAATTACAACGCGAATCTCTCGTAAATGGTAGCGAAACGTTAAAACTCGTTTAGCTTGTTCGCTGAGACCAATTTCTTTACTCTCATTTGTAGCATCCGTTTTAGGTCCGCGTAAGTTTTTTTTATTTGCATTTTTTTTTTTGTTTACATATCTCGTTTACTATTTTTAAACTTGAATCATAACTTGTTTTTCGTGCTCCATTTAAATGTGAAGACGTTGTTCTAATTGTATGAAATTGTAGACTAATTTTGTCGGCTCTGTCACAATAATGATTGCAAAATTTAAGAATACATGTGTAACTTGAAATTCATTTCGTTCGATGTATGTAATTGCGTATTTTCATGTAAATCGAAGAGATCGCCATCTGTATCAACACACCACCGCATCATCTCTGTTGATTTTTTTGTTGGCATGTTTTTTCGTTATTTTTTGCTTTACGTGTTTTGTTTTTGTTGTCGTAGACGGCAGCTCGACGGACACGCTGAGGAAGCTTAGTGACGACCTATCTAGAAAACACCTATCAGGTAAGCTTGAATTTTTGTCTCTTGTATACGCAATTGTATCTTCTTTACTGTGAATGTTAAGCTACAAGCAAGCACGATACCGCTTTATGCATCTATATCATGCACCTCATTACAAACTTCTAGATCACTCAGTACAATAAAACCTTTAAAAAAAAGAACTCACATATTTCACTCTTTTCATCTTGGATCTTATGGAGCAGATTTGATAGAAGCCGAAGAAGACGAGGTCAGTAGCAGTCTACCGGATAAACCTCGTACATATCGCAAAGCATCCAGTAAGTACATTGAGACAGTGCATGAAGAATGTAAATGACCATAGGTGGTGGAACGTTCCCTAAGGAAAGGTGATGGATTAATAAGCTACTATAATTAGCAACAATCATCTATAAAATAATAATGAAACAGACTTTGTTTTTATCGTTGAATGTAACAAAAAAATTATAAACAATAAATATCTTCTTTACTAAACCATCTCGATGTTTTTGTATTAACGATTATACTACAAAAATGTTTTTTCTAATGACATAAAGATCTGAGTTGTACACGGGTCCATAATGCCAGCCAGCAACGCCGCAACGAATGTAAAGATTGCGTGTCAACTATCTAGAGGCGTTCGCCTACGATCAATTAACTGCATTGTCTTTGAATCGAATCATATTTGTTATGGTTTTTGCTCCATTATGTCGGGTGTAAGACATGCTTTTCTGAACAAGAAAACGTATTAATGTTCGCCTTGCTCGTTAATCGTGTGCAACAGGAAGTCGGGTTCTCTGGTTTTTTTAACTAGTAGTACGAGCTAAAAGATAATTTCTTACAAACTAAAATGTTCAATAATACTGGCATGCATCCATCGTGCATGTATCGGACCGATAATAAAAGTAACTTTTATTAATAATCGAGGAAATCAATATGTGAAACTACTAAAACATTTAAAAGCCCCTACCGCAGTCTTTGTTTACTGCGTGTCATATTAAATACGAGGAGTGTATCGTTGCTAATTAGTGGCTAATGTGTGTGTTTGTGTCGCTTATGTGTGGTCACAGCCAGCAGTACGTTCAGCGCTACTTCGATGGATGCTCTTTGGGAGAAACACGCGCGTCGTCTCAGCGAGGCTGGACTACGAAGGTCTTCAGGTAACTTGCGATGATGACTTCGCTGCAAAAACCTATTTTTCCAAGAACATCGTAACATGATATGATTATTATCGTGATGATTCATCACAGCTATCTATAAATTAGTTGGATTTTATCTTTTTCAATAAAAAACATTAGATATGTCTTCAATAAAGTAAAGCATTAGTATAATTGGTATAACCTATATTACGTATTATTGGTAACATGTTATGTATTGTTATTGGAAAAATGATTTTGTTTTTGCATCTAAATCACCAATCTTGTGTTGTTCGTTTGGTATGCTAAATACAATGCTTTTTTATTGTAGCTGCGCACTGGTTGAAGGCATGCATTATTGTTTTATCGTTTACAATTTCAGTTTGCATCTCGGAAGTCAAATGCAGTTTGTTGAATGAAGTGAAAGTCCATATATCTGATGCAATGCAAAGATATGCAAAACGGGATTGCAAATAGGCTACCCGATGTCCGTTGCACTTGCAGGCAACGGTATTCATGACGCCAGCACGCGACTTGTGTGCATAGAGAATAGTAAACGTGACGGCTCAATGCATATTGAAACTGCTAATAAATTTCCGTTCTCGTTAATGCGATTTCTTATTCGTTTATACTCAATGGGAGATGATTTACAGTTTGCAAGAAAGAAAAAATTAGAATGTTTACAATTTAAATCAACACGGAAATTTTAATAGACAGTTTGGAATAATAACTCTATTGATAACTATGTGATTTAAAATTGCAGACCACAGCGTGATATTGACAGAGGACACCGATAGCTTCATTATTGGTGAACGTGTTTGGGTAGGCGGTACGAAACCTGGACAAATTGCTTATATCGGAGAAACGCAGTTTGCTCCCGGAGAGTGGGCTGGGATAGTACTCGACGAGCCAATTGGTAATTACACCGTTTTCTTTGTTTATCTAACAAAGCCAATTTGTCGTAATCCTTTTGTCGTAAAACTTGTTTT
Organism: Bombyx mori; assembly: GCF_030269925.1. NCBI lineage: Eukaryota > Metazoa > Arthropoda > Insecta > Lepidoptera > Bombycidae > Bombyx > Bombyx mori. The sequence goes on along the minus strand of NC_085116.1, from coordinate 5,399,785 downwards.
TTAGGTAAAAACGATGGATCAGTGGCAGGCGTTCGTTATTTTCAATGTCCAGAGAAACGAGGTGTGTTTTCTCGATTGACTCGACTCACTAGAGTTCCCTTCGCTATACACACACCGCACGATGCATCGCCCGTGTCGGATGCGGGGAGCGTGTTCGAACGACCTCCTTCCGGCGCGGCTCGTCCCAAGCGGACCCTCTCGCCAAATGGAAGTATTCGCAGTATTGTCAGCAGTAAGATGAGTGAGTATATCCACATAATCTGTTGAATGTTTCATAATGACCGACTAATTGGCAACTCTGTATAATTAATCACATTTATGAATGGTTGTAGATGCTTCAATTTCCACAACGACCAATGGAGATATTCGAACGGGTGATCGTGTTATTGTATCAAGCAGCCGCGGAAGCAAAGCTGGTATTTTGCGTTTCGTAGGTCCTACAGATTTCGCGCCGGGCATTTGGGCAGGTGTCGAACTTGATGATCCCCTCGGTAAAAACGATGGCTCTGTAGACGGAAAGAGGTAAAATAACACACATTAAATACCTGATTACAACTTTAAGTGTATGAGAAAAATTTATAAAACTCTTTCAGATATTTCGACTGTGCACCACGTTTTGGTTTATTCGCTCCGATATCCAAAGTATCGAGATCTCCATCCAACCGCAAGCCGGGTGCTTGTGCTATCCACAGCAACGGACGAGCGACTCCGTTACGACGTTCCAACTCGCGCGATTCGCTCACGTCTCTTGGCACCTCTATTGCATCGTCTCGTGTGGGGGTGAGACTCGGGGTGACGTCGCTGGGCGCTCAGGTAGGCTAGCCCCGGGCACGTTCGGCCGAACCTCGCTCCCCACGCTCTTCTCCCCCCTCGGCCCGCACCCGCCCGCATCGAAGCGCGCCAAGTCTCCTCGACAAAACTTTGCTCGTCAAGCAGGTCGAGCATGACCGCTGCGCAATTATCGCTCTACCGCAGCCTCGCGTCTATTACGACATAATATTTAAATCGAGTCCTAAATGTAAAGAGATAACGCCTCGTCGCTGGATGAGCGAAACTCTGCCGAAGTCTTGGCGTTGCTCAGAGAGCATGTTGAGTTTCGAGACGCGGAGCTCGGAGCAGTCACGCCGCAGCTTGTCCAGCGGCAGCAGCGGGAGTGGTAGCGTCCGGTGCGGGTCGCGGGGCGGGGGCGGTGAGGTGGTGCGGTGGGGAGGGAGGCCGGCCGCCGTGACGAGGGCCAGCCGCGGGGTCGCCGCACAGACCGACGTGTTCGTCGAGATGCCGTCGTCGCGCACTCACTTTTCTGGCTTCGGGAAGAGCTACCATTTCTCTTGTGTGTCACCATTTCAATTTACTTACCCCTACGTTGTGTATATATGAATGCATTTCCTATTTTCACGTTCTTAATAAATTTTGACAGTGAAATGACATGAGTCAATCTATCTGATATTCATTGGTTCGTGAATTATAAAGATTGGCTTCTTTAAATAATATAACCTATCCGTTCAAAGAATCTCAATTTTGTATCTTTTGCTATATATTTTAAATCGTGACATGCATAAGCAATGGCTTGGTTCCGTAGAAAGCTTATCGGTTTGCATGAGTTTGAGTTTTATTTATTTGTCTGTAGCTGGCACCCCTTGGTTTGGCCCTTGTGTTTTATTTATAATTTTTTTTGTTTTATCCCGTTCACGATTCCCTATTACTATATTATCATAATATTGCAATTGTTTTATTAAAAGTTAGTTTCATTTGATAGTGAATCGTGTACGTACATATTTGTTTTTTTTTAGAATGATTCATCGTCTCATCATTCTCCTCAGCTTTTATTTTGCTTCCTTCTCCATTTTTGATTCGAATATAAAAGACTGCAATGTTATTATATATATACACTGATATTTTTTTCGTCTGTGATATTATTTTAAGGTATATCCTGATTAGAACTGATGTTATTGGTGTTTTAATGTCAACTAACACAGGTTTGATCTGAGTCGACTAACAATCTCATATAAACGTTATATATCATTGAATACGCAATTAGTTTCTTTACTTTCATCGGAATTTCCTTATGCATATACGATTTATACGTATTCTACACATACACGTCATATTCACAAATGTCCCCTTCACCTTAAATGATAATTCTTACACGATTCTTGTCCAACAATCATAATTGTTTGTTTATTAAATCATTATCTTTTATCGACAAGCTTTTATTCATAAGCGACAGCATATATTTTGTAGATTATAGAAGACACACATTTCTTTTGTCAACAATTTATTATATTTGAGGCCGTCAGCGCAAAAGTGGTCTACTCTTTACCATAGTATGGAGATAATGAGGTTCGAATTTACTTTTACACTGCTTCGTAGGCAAAAACAATACGCGCAAAATAATGTTCACAAAGCCATCTGTTATCTAGCGGTCAAAATAGGAATAGGCCGTTTTTGCTTTGAAAATTTATAATCTTTTAAATAAATTGCAATATATATAAGCACGAATATAAAAAATTGTGGTTTAAGTCACTTTTGCGCAGACCGCCACATTTCATCTAACAGTATTGTACCTTTTTCGTTACAAAATAACAAATTTTAGTCTGAATATATTTGACTTCGTATTCCTGAATAGTTTCTGTCCTAGAAATTCCTTCATCTCATTTATAATTTCATCTAGTTTTTATAATTTGACATTTAAAAAAAACCAGTTATATTTATGTTATGTATTATAATAATATATTTGTATTATTTTTTTCTGTTATTAAGCTTCGTATATGCTGAAACGGAAGTTCATGTCTTGAGGCACATCAACTATCGTTTTATTATGATTACGCTAAATGGTGTATTCGTGTTCTGCGAATTATACGCAACAGTCCGTCAGTCGAATTCTTAATATCATTAAAATTTGTGGCTATTTTTATTATAGCATAATGATGTCATTTTGGCGACTACATGATTAAAAATTCATATAAATGATTCAACGATGTTAGCGCAGCGTAATAACAGAACATCGCTACTATTTTAAATTTACAATTATCGTATATGAAAAAAAAGCTTTTGTTTGAATAAAAAAACAATAAAAGCAATACCTAATGCCAATATAATGTCGATATTATTTTTAATTTGAATCAATCAAACAAAATACACCATCGGTTCTATCTAGATTAACGCGTGTTGTTATTGAAGCAAATACAAAAAAATAAATTGAAACAGTTTGCAAAGATATAGTTTGAAGCAGTCCCGCAAAAATACACCATAATGCTATCTATTTAAAAGTTAAAGCGTGTTGTTTTTGAAGAAGTTACAAAAAAAAAATTCAAACAGTTTGCAAAGATATAGATTGAATCAGTCCCGCAAAAATACACCATAGTGCCTATCTATTTAAAACTTAACGCGTGTTGTTTGTAGCGTGTTTTTTGTTCGCACTGTCACTAACGTCACGTTGCAGCGCGTCGGCGGCCCGCGTGCTTCGTCCACCCCGGTCTCGGCTAAGAACGCCCTCCAGGTACGGTACCCTACGATCGCGGCTCGGTAGGACTCCGATCGCAGTCTTCCGTGTGCTATGCCTCAAAACCAATAAAAGACGCGCTCCATTTAAGCGTGCCGTATTGTTACGTGCCAAAAGTAACTCGTAAAAGTCAATTTCGAATGAAATAAAAACGAAACTGCTGCTTAGGTGTATAATGTACAAATGTTTTATTATGAAACGCTCTCATGACCTTGGCTGTTAGTGTCGTCGACAATAGGTACGTATTCGTATTAAAATTTAAGTATTCACTTAAAAGTATTATTAGTACATATCTGTTTTCTTTATTTATTCAATACCGATGAACGAAATGTTATTTAAAATAAATTGTTTTAGATCTCGGAACACGAGTAAATAAATGGATTACGTATGGGAATTATTCTTGATTTCTTTCGATATTGTGTTGATATTAATATACAAACAAAATTAACTGAGTGCTTTTGGTATGTCACAATACGTGTTCTGAAGTTTAGCACACGCTTGGCGCAAGATGGAATCTGTACCATGTCCGATCGAGGGAATTTCATTATATTTAAGCGAATGTTACGTTTTTTTTTCTAATTCTCGTTCCATTAACGGGAATTGTATGAGGTTTTTTGCTCTGTTTTCGATTTTTGAAATTTACTTACAAACTAAAATCTAACATAATGTGTAAACCGTGTCGACTATACAGACTATAATTAAAGCACAAAGCAGAGTACAAATATTGACAATGTACCGACAATACACCGATATAGAACTAGCTCTTAATAAACATTATGTACATTCAGAACGAAAATGCTGCAAAATTTTTGATCATTGAAGAAACTGTGATAGATTTTACATTTAAAAGATCAAAATTGTTTTTTTTTTAACTATTTTGAAATTAATTTTACGAGTTTTATTTTATACTTAATACTAATTTAATATAAACCAGTGCCTGTAAGTAATCATGATATTCACTAAATATAGGGCCTTTAGTGCATTCCTTTCTTTGATTTAAATTAAGTTATTAATATTCTAACGTTAAATTAATATCTCTACGACTAGGATAACTTAGCATTAATTTAGTGGCTAAAATATTATACGTTAACAATATATAATATTTTTCAATAAGAAAATTAAAATATCTTGTATTGCGTGTTTATTATTCCTTTCCTTTTTCATTCGTTATTTGATAATAAAGCATTAAAGACTAGACGTGTTGTTTTATTGCACATATAAAACGCTGTATTTTTGCTTGAGCGTCGTATGGTAAAGTAACAAGAAGGTTAAAGTATAATAAAAAACAACAATAAACATATACCTATCGTTTTTAAATGGCAATCGCCGTTCGTGAAGATTCAAATCTATTTTATTATATAGGAACTAGGATTACTTCAATCTTCTTGTAAAGCATAATTTATGACGCATTTATAGATTATATGAAGCTTGGGTGAAAAGTTTGACTCGAAACAACCTTGTCTCGGCGTGATCCTTATCTGTCCCTGACCGCGCCGAAGGCCGACCTAAAATATACTTGAATTACGTAGAAGTAATGGCCTCAAAATTAATTTGTATTATAATGCTAAGCTGAAATAAATAAATCACAATATAATTGCGTACACAAATGCAGATCTAATTGGTGGTAGGCTTAAATATTTAAAAAAGCAGTTGCTTGTAAAAACAGCCTTAAGTGATATGCAAAATTGTAATTTTGAGGTGTGGGTCGATATTTAAAATTTAAGCAATCACAACGCCTTAATTTTCGTGGTGGTAGGCTTAAATATTTAAAAAAACAGTTGCTTGTAAAAACAGCCTTTAGTGATATTTTTTTATAAGCTTTAATTATAATTTTGAGGTGTGGGGCGATATTTAAAATTTAAGCAATCACAACGCCTTAATTTTCGTCTCAAGAGAGAATCAATGTGCCATAATTTCAGCTTCGGAAGATCAACAGACGACTGAGCCAAGAACTTTTAAATTTCGAAAAAAAAAAACCGTAGTGCCTTGTCCGAGGATATATATTTATTTATATTACGTACCTATTCACTGGTAGCCTAAGGGGCTATTCCAGCTACGCGCGGCCGGGAGATACTATAAGTTCTTTTTTTTTTATGTTTGAGGGATTACTGGTGGCCCGGAGGCCTTTCCAGTTTCACTAGGACAAGTGGGCGAGCAAGGGTTCAACCAGGAGGGGTGGGATTTGCTAACAGCTACCCGAGTGCCTCCAAAGGAGACCTAACAGCTCAAGAGTAGTTGCTTCGCGAATTAATCTTCTACCGGATCGGAATCTATTGTAAATAAAGTCTAATGCAACGGTTATTGAATTTGATAGATCCGTAAAGACGTGTCTAAGGCATCAACAGCGACTGGCTCCTGCGTGATTAGGATACGGAGAATAGGTTCATATCGGGATACCTACGCTACAGTAAATCTGCGTTCAAATATAGTAATGTCAAATTGATGACCAATTGAAGAAAATACGTAGTACGTTCACTGTTAAGTAAAAAGGTTAAATATAAAAATTCAAGTGTTAAGGAATGTAGGTACATTAATAAGTACATAACACTGACAATATATTATACTTGTAATGATCGCTAACTACTTTTATAGTCTGATAGTTAGATCAAAATAGTTGATGAAAACGCCAGTTTGAAATACCCACTGTTTATATTTATATAGAGTGAGAGTTTCAGTTAATTCGTCGATAGTGCGCGTGTGAACCCGCACAGATTCGTATCACCTGTTTTAACGGTGGGAAAGTCTTTAATCGTAGGTCGTCGCCATATATACCGAACTGTGTCGATGAAAACAACGCGTGCTGAAGCACACTCGTAGTTTAGTGATTAGTGCGAGTTTTTTTAACTTTTCGATCGCGTGAAAGTTAACTCAAAGGAAAGCTGTTCCAACTTCATGAATTTGAGTTAAATTTTACGCGATCGAGAAGTTAAAATTCTCGCACTAAACACACAGATATTATCATGTGTGCCCATCGTGTGCAACGTTGCACGTTCGTAACAGGACCCGTGCTGGATGTCGAAGCGCAATGCAGTAACTGGAGGCGCCGTTTCACTCCCATTATCGTGTTTGGGTCGAACAAATCTATAAATGCTCATTATTAAAGTCACTGGGGAACGTCGCGTTCAAAACGCTAACTCATCTTCTAATGGCCTCTGCTAACGGCTTTGGGAAATGTATTCATTTTAATAGGGAGTAAGCTAAATATTCATTTTCAAGTGCATACAAATTTTTGTTTTAAGTAGTCTGTACACGTGCATCAGCTAAATTTTAATAACGCAACATTTCTGGGCAAAAACACGGTTTTGTTATTATTATTGTGGTAACACTGCGACCTCGGTTTTAAGTAATAGATTTACAGGTTAAGTTACACCTCGAAAAAAAATTTGTTATACTAGTTGATAAAAAAAATAAGATACAAATTAGTTTCGTTCAATATTTAAACATTGCAGTACTGTTATGTCTGTTAAGAAAGTTTCTTTTTATTGACTTCGAATGACCATCGTCGCAGCCAAGTCGCTCAACATAAGTTGCATACTTTTTTTTTATACCTATGCTGATAGCCTTGAGAGACTATTTCAGCTTCACCCTAACGTGTGTATGTGAGCTCACGGAGCTCAAACCGGAGTGTTGCCAACACTGACTCTAGCAAGAGCAGTGCTTCGCAGAATCTACCACCGGATCGGAAACGCGACCCACTGAGAAGATCTGGCGAGAAACTCAGTGGGCTGTGTTATGGGTTAATTCGCTCGTGGAGCCCTTCGTCGCAAGCGACGGGTTCGACCGGTGCTTGTGGTGCCTAAAAGCGCCGTTAATGGATCGGGTTTGCATAGTTATGAAGACTTTTTGAACGTCTTTCCAAAAAGGACATGTCAAGCCAATTCAATTACCCATAGCTAATCAGCATAAGTTGATAAATTATGCCCTTTAACAACCATGGCAACTATGGAATTATCCTGTTAGCTACTTCCGTCGCGGTATTTGCTAATAGAACGATTTTATCATACGGGTCGGCAATGTGTGCTCATATATTTCGGCGAAATTTAAGTTTAATATGATTGCTTAAAACAATTCTTGATTTCGCTTAAATGTGAAATAAATTTGATGAGTTTCAAGTTAGATGATTTTTTGTCGTCATATAAACTGAGAAAAATGCTGCATTATTTATATATTTGTAATTTGAAAATCGTTTATGGGTTATTATGCGATCGCAACGAGATAATGAGTATACATAATGAGTAGCTATATTAAATATCGATCAATTCAACATTTAGTTCTAGTTGATTGAATATGTCATATCATTTGAACTAATTCATCATGCCGCAATTGAATCATCTATGTTTGAACGATTAGAAAATGTTACTGTCCGTTTATCTAGATATGTACAGGATGTGTCAGCGACCAATTGATGGTTTTGAAATTCAGTCTTACGCTAACTTGAGCGTGTTAAAAGAGAGATGTCCGATAACAATTCAACACCAGATAAGTCGTGTTCTGGTTCCGTAAAATAAGTTAAGTGTAATTTTATCTTATAGTAAACCATCACTTATACACCAAATAGGAATATACAACGGGGGAATTTATAAATTTTATTAAAATGATTTCAGTCTACCTAATATACAAAACGCTGCAATTCAGAAAATTTCGGTTACGCTGATGTGGTCTCTCTAGACCATCAGCTTAGATAGGAAAAACAAGAAAATTTCGACTAGATTAAAATAATAATAAAAAATACTTATAATTTGAACTCGGCCACCCTCTGATAAGTAGTATAATGATACAGTTATACGTATTACTTATTTTCTCAAGCGGATTTATAACAAGATTCTATGATTTGCTTCAAACTTCAAAGCTTTTTAGGTCAAACTGTGCGACGCAGTAGTGACATTTCTGACTGCCTTGGTTTGCGACTACAAGGTTTACCGTTCACGAGGATCAACAAGGAGGAAATTCTCAAGCCGATCTCGACAAAACACTGTTCGACTTTTGTTCCTTCGAAAAGTAACAAGCAATATTATTAACTATATTTTATGTATACATAGTATAATATATCAAAGTTTATGGTTGTAAATCAAATTACCGATTTCTATCCGTACGTCAGATATGTGCGATGTGCAAACAAGGTTTGCTCTATTGGGTGCACATTTATTATACAAAATAATGATTATACTGACGTCACAGATGTAAATAAAAGATCGTATTTATATATAATGTTCCATTTAACGTAAATAAGTAATTTATCTGTAATTTAGATAAAACCTTTATAAAAACGATTTAAAACTGTAATATATCATAGCGTATCTATAAATATATCCACAAAGTAATGAACATTATGATGCGTTTCGTTCTACGTCACCTTTTTACGTAACATTAATAGGTACCTATGTAGCACATAAATGTCAGAGAATTTTTGAAATGTCGATTATACGTTTGGAAAGCATAACTTATTGTAAACAATTAACTTTTCAAGTAAAAACGATTATAATGATTACTTACAGCTTACACTGGTTTGTGAATAAAAGATCAAAGCTTTATTATATTTTAATGTTTCGTAACTATTGATTTTGTTAGTATTAATTATAATTAGACTTAATTATTATTGAAATAAAACCGAAATTTGCCAATTATTAATTTGTGTATTAAATAGCTAATAATATAAAAATTCGAAAGATGTGTTTCTCGTGTTTTAAATCACGGACGTATTGGTGTATTGCGGTACGTGTCGATCTTGATGATGAATAAGTAAATATAAATTAACAAAAATGATTAACAGGAATTACTTAGGGAGAAACAGCAGCATCTCGAACGAATGATGCGCGAACGTGAATTGGAAAGGACCGAAGTAGCCAAAATCTCGCTTCAGGCCGACAGAGCGGAAACCGCGCTCACGCAACTGAAGAAGGAAGCCTCACAGGTGCTCAATCGCTCTTGACTCTTATGTAATAAAATGTAATCAAATCTTAGTTATATAACTTTTTTATTTTTGTAGTTAATGCACTGTCGATTGCGTCTTTAATTGAGGTGACATCTGCCATGAACTTTTGTCAGTTTGTCAATGTTTTGTATTGATGATCACTTTGTTAGTTCAACTTAACAATTAATAAACTTGCAATTTAGTGTTCTGTTGATTCTACATAAAATGAAAAAATAATCATAATTTTAACTTTGCTAAATGAGCACAACTATTTTGTGTGTGTTTATTATCCTTATCGAAATCGAACTCTATAAAGTATAATCTAAAAAAAAGTTTAAAAAAAGAAAATAACATCAGAGTCACGTGGTCTGGTTTCTTTTAATAATCTGTGTCTTATTTACTTTTTTTTTTAAGACGAGCAATGAGAACGTCATACTCAAAGCCGAATTGGACAAGCTCAACAAGCTTCTGGAGGACGAGAGGCAAAAGGTCGAAGATCTCATGTTCAGGAACGAAGAGGAGAACATCAACAAAGAAGATTATTATGTAATTAATTTTCATGTATTTTAATAACATGGTCTGGCCGACTTAACCTAATAGGTGTATGGGTCTAGTAAAAAAAAAAAAAAAAAGAAATGACGTGGCCACTCGAAATATTCAAAATAATTTACGTTCTAAAATACGTTTTTTTTTCTTGCAGAGATACAAAGAGGCTATGGAGGTAAGTTGTTATAAGTTGTAAGTATTTTGCTCAATTTAAATAAATAAAAATATTGTAACGTAAAATAGAATTGTTAAAATATTTGAAAAATTTAAAATATTTAAATAAGCGCCAGCTTAGTACCTCATTAACTATAACGCATTAGATATACAAGCTCATCGGACACTAAATGTGCACCTTGAGACGTGAACTATTGATAACATTAAAAAAATGACTACCCTATTTCACACGTTAAAGCGTCATTACTGAACATAATAGTTAAAATAGTATCTAAGTTAAAATTTCGCAAGCTACAAGTGGACGTGTGTTCGTAAATTAGAAAGAGATAGCTGCTAATGAGCAACGCATCAGAGAGCTTGAAGCCGAAGCAGCGCTGCAGCTGGCCCGCGCCGACGCTACGGCGACAGCGCTGCGGGCGCTTGAAGAACAACGGAACGCTGAAGCCGCTACTGTGGCTGAACAACACAGAGAAGAACTGTCCGCCGCTCAGAGTAAGTACATACACAATGATTCTTAATGATTCACCTGTATGCTATACAGGGTGTGGTATAAAATTTCCAGAAAATTTAGTTACATGTTGCCTGGACAGTGCTGAATAGAGTCGCAGTCAATTTTATTTTTACCAATTGCTTGTATACGAACGTTTCACCGTTATAAAACAGGCGAAGAGTGGGTTTATGGTTCTGCTGGACGCAACGGCTAATCAGCTAGCCGGTTAACAAAATGCCTTAAGACGATAAGTTTAGAACGAAGACTATATATTGTTTTTACAATTGTACATTTAATCACATTTCAGCACTTTCATCCGAACTACAAAAGCTTTTAGACGAAGCGTACGCATTGTTAAAAGAAAAAGAAAACGAGAAGGACTCGTTAGGCAAAAGCATGTCCGATGAATTGGCAAAGTTGAAAGCAGACTCAGAAAGGGCTCTGAACGAAGCCAAAACGAAACTAGCTATTGTACAAACAGAGTTCGAGACACAATTATCGGTACTTACGGCCAAACTACAATTGGCTGAATCGAAATTAGAAACAGAAAAACAAACTCTCGAAAGAACGAACAAAGAGAACAGTCAAACGATAATCGATTTGAACACGAAACTGACGCAGCTACAAGCGGCCGTCGATGACAAAACCATCGAACTTAATAAAGGTAACTAATCTGAAATTAGGTTAAATTTTAATTAAGCCATTTAAGTATTTTTGTATAATATTTAATTCAACATGATACCTTATAAAATATGTTTTTGTTTTCAGTAATTGCAGTGACTAAAGAACACGAAGTAAACCTAAACAAAGAAATTACGAAACTGAAAATGGAGCTGAGCGCTAGAGTAATCGATTTGGAACAGCTAGAAGATACTAAGAGGAAACAGGAATTGGCATGTAAAAATTTGGAAGAGGAAATCGCACGCGTCCGGGATGAATGCAGTATTAAAGTTAATGAATATGAAGGCATCTTAAATGAAGTCACGCAGCAAAATGAGAAGAACAAAACAGAAATATCGGAACTACAGCAAAGTTTGTCTGTGAAAATTAAAGAGTACGAGAAACTTCTGGCAGACTCCAGTACAAGTTCAAGTTCGACAGAAAAACTAATAAACGAATATAAAGGAACTATTCATGAAAGAGATAAAGAGATAATCAAGCTCAAAGATGATTATGAACAAACTACAGCCAACTTTAATATCAAACACAGCAAAATCGCAGAAGAACACAAAAAAGAAATCGACGAACGGAATTCTAGAATCGAAGAACTTATCAAAGAAATAAATAGTCACAAACAAACGCTCGATCAAAACAAAGTCGATTTTGACGCATTAAACTCCCAGTTCATGCAAAACGCGAATGAGTTGAAAACGCTCAGAGAGGAAAACGATAAACTTAAAGCTACAATTAATGAATTGACTGCCGCGAACGTCGAACTTAAAGCTAAACTTTCAACCATGGAACTAGAGGTCGGCGAATTGAAGCGTCAACTTGACAGTTCATTAGAAAAATGTGAAGATTTAGAAAAAATGAAGGAAAAAGTAGAATCCGAATATATGAACTTGACTGGGCAAACGTCCGATTCTAATGATCAATTCAATAAACTATCGCAACACCTTAAAGAAACAGAAAGCGAATTACGCGAGTTTAAAGATAAGCACAGGGAAGTAGTTAATAATTACGCACGTACAGAACAAGAATTAAAACAAAAGCTGTTTAAACTACAGGAAGATTTTTCACTAGAACGCGGTCAGTTAGTTCAGTCGGTCAATGACAATATCGAAAAGATTGTTGAAACTGAAAGTAAAATTAAAGAATTCGAGTCACAGTTATTTGATATCAATAATCGTTTAAAAGACGCACTTACAGCGAACGATAGCTTAACTGATGAGAATGTTATACTGAAAAAAGAAATAGAAACACTAAAGCTAAAAGAGAAGGAATTACTTGAAGAACATGAAAACATACGAAAGAAATTAGAAGTTGAAAATGATAGATTTAAAGAAGAAGTATCTATGCTAAAAGCCGAAGGCGCTACATCAGAAGTTAAATTAATGGAAAAAGTTGATCAATTGACTGAAGCTCAAAATGACTTGAACAATAAACTGGAGGAAGCCAGAAAACACGAAGACTCGCTACAAAAAGTACTAGATGATATGACAACACAATTGAATAACCAGAAAACGCGTTACGAAAAAGAAATATCAGTACTTCAAAGTCATCTCTCCACCTTAACCAATGATTTTAGTAAAAATCAAGCCGACGAAAATGTGTTAAAACAACAACTTGAAGAGAAGCAAAACCTTATTAAAGATCTAACCTTGAAATCGGAGATGCTTGAAGTAGATTTAAAATCTAATGTAGAAATGATAAAGGAAAAAGATAGGCAGATAGCACAAACCAACGAGGAAATAATTAAAGCTAACGAAAACAGGAAACAGTTAGAAGATACTTTAAATAGTGCTCAGTTAGATATCTCTTCGTTAAAACAAAAGTATGAAAACCTTATAGCTAATTCTTCTGCGGAAGAATCGCTCATTAAGGATCAACTAGAACAACTAGAAGAGATGAAAAAAGAAATGACTCTTATCGTTCAAGATAAAGAAATGTTACAATCTAAGTACAACCAAGCAATCGAGGAGCTTAAAATAGTTAAAGAAGCGCACGAAGTTGCTGTTAAAAGCTTGAAGGAAACCACGGATATGAAAGACGGTCTGCAGAGGGCATTAGATGAAAAAGATAGTTTATTAAAATCTCAAACTGAGGTTAGTAAGACTGAATTAGCCAAATTAAAAGAAGTAGGTGAAGAAGTTGCCAAATTAAAATTAGATGTTGCGAATAAAGATGCGGCTCTGCAAGAAAAAGAAACGCAACTTACAAGCGTTGCTGATGCACTTAAGTCAGGATCAAACGAAATGCAAAAATCGTTAGATGAGATTCAAACGAAATATGACAGTTTAAATGAAAAATATAAAACTGAAGTTGAATCTCTAAATAATAATTTGAAATCATTACAAAATCAAGTTAGTGAAAGACAAAAAGAAATCGAAGAACTGAGGGAATTCAAAGAAAAAGTAACGGAGTTACAGGAACTATTAAATAAGGCTGAACAAGATATAAAACAACTAACCAATATCAACGAAGCACAAAAATTGAATTATGACGATCTTAATAAACAGCTTCAGGCTCAATTCGACGAATACAAAAAAGATAGCAAAAGACTCAAACATGAACTAAAGGCCAAACTTAATGAATACGAAAAAGAATTGGGCCAGTACAAAGAAAAAGTAAAATCGGAATCGGATAAACAAAATGAAACTGTGCAAAAATTAATTGAAGCTGAAAAAAACGTAAAGGAACTAAACCAAAAGTTTGAACTAGTACACGATCAGCAGAGTTCAGATGCAGAAAAAGATGTCAAACTAGAAAAGTTATCTGTTGAATTACATGTCACAAAACAATCACTGGCTAATCATATAGCGAACAATGAAGCGGTTGTTAATAAGTTAAAAGCAGATATTGAACACAAACTTAAGGATTTAAAACAAAAAGAAGATTTAATATCGAGATTGCAAGATGAAGTTAAGGTTAGTACTTATTAAGTAGTTATTATTAAGTTAGTAATCATATGCGTGCGTTTACTGTACTCTTTTTTTACTTAAACACGAATGTTTATTTTCTAGAATCAAAGAGCTAAAGTAGAAATAGCAGAAAGAGAAAAGGTTCTATTGCAAAAAGAAATCGCTAAAGGCAACGATCTGAAAGACAAAAATGATAATAATGCAGTGGGCATACTTGGGCAAGGAGATACCATAGCAACTCAGAAGTGAGTATAACGGTAACATTATTTCTCTGTATGATTGTTATTGAACTTTTTTCTATATTATACGGTTACTATACGGTAATACACCGTAAGGAGTGATTCAATTTAAATTGCGGTAACCATAAAGTGCATAAAATCAATTTTCAGATCACAAGAGGATAAAGAAGTTATCGACGGTAAAGTCAGCTTTTTGAACTCAGTCATAGTGGATATGCAACGAAAGAACGAACAACTTATGGCACGAGTACAGGTCCTCGAAGGCTCCGCGGGATCCATAGATCCACCATTATTGTAATATTTTTACATCTTTCATTTATTTATATATTATTTTTTCAAATTGTTAAAGCTTTCGGGACTATCTATCTGCATTATAAACACTATCGAGAATTCATTAAATTTGAAAATCGTAGTAAGAACACGTTAAATAATAGTGTTTATAATATGTATATTCTTCTTATTTTATACTGGCGGCCCGCTCCGGCTTCGCTCGGGTCTTTAACAAAAATTTCAACGTTATTTGACGTTGTTTTATTTTTTTAAATAAAAAAAAACGCTTATTGCGGTATAACTATAATAGTTAGACATATGCTGTCGCGACACTTTGTGTAAATAATAATGTATTCTACAAAGTCGTAGTACATTATTTTATTCTATCATCAATAGTTTTCGCAGGGCACGCGATTTAAAGAATATTTTAGGTAATTTTTTTACACCTTGGATTACATTATTGGAGTTTTAGTAAGAATCCCTAATTATTTTCAAAAAAGATTATAGCCTGTGTTGTTCAGTAAGTAGTTTTGGAGCCTATTCAATACAAACAAACAAACAAATCTTTCCTCTTTGTAATATTAGTATAAAAGACTTCTATACTAATATTACAAAGAGGAAAGATTTGTTTGTTAGATTTATCCTGGCATCTTAAAAGCTTTTCGATGTATTTCGCATTTTACTATCTAGGACGTGGGTACTAAAGAAAATGTTATCATTGCTTCAGTAACGGTCGTAAAGTGAAAGCAGTGGCGCCGCGTCTTTTCTGCGATATTTGTGACGAGTTCGACGCACACGACACCGAGGACTGTCCCCGGCAAGCTGCCGACATCGACGCGCCGGCGACGCCCGCCAACAGACGACAACCGCCGCCCCCACGACCGTACTGCGATATTTGTGAAGGTTTGTCAAATATACAAATGACTTTTTGGAACCTCTGGATCCGCGGAGGGACTTCGATTCCCTCTGTATGTACCATATGGAATTGTTTGAGATGATACTATCATCTCGTTTTTACCATCGCACCGCCCGCCACCGGAGTAGAGTTCATCCATACTACCTGGAGCCACTGCGGTCATCCTAAGTGCGTCTCCAGAGTTAATTTGTTTTTTTTTATTGCTTAGATGGGTAGATGAGCTCACAGCCCACCTGGTGTTAAGTGATTACTGGAGTTCATAGACATCTACAACGTAAATGCGCCACCCACCTTGAGATATAAGTTCTATAGTTTCAAGTATAGTTACAAAGGCTGCCCCACCCTTCAAACCGTAACGCATTACTCCTTCACGGCAGAAATAGACAGGGTGGTGGTACCTACCCGTGCGGACTCACAAGAGGTCCTACCACCAGTAATGTGGCGCATTTACGTTGTAGATGTCTATGGGCTCCAGTAACCACTTAACCCCAGGTGGGCTGTGAGCTCGTCCACCCATCTAAGCAATAAAAAATAATGTTGATGATACCATCACCTTTACCATGGCACCGCCCGCTACCGGAGTAGAATTAATCCATACTACCTGGAGCCACTCACCATCAGGTGGGCCGTATACTCGTCTGCCTACATGGGCAATAACAAAAAAGATTTCTTCATTCCAACATACACTTTTGAATGTCGTGACCCGATAAAGGTAATCCATGAACCGATTTTTATGTATATACGTATATATTATCTATTTATGTATTTATCGAAGTATTTGAAGAATGAATTTTTGGAAAACAAAATCAGAAACATCGGAACGCTCATCATACCGTCGCGTCCGTTTTTCCATGTTACGGATTTTACCATGGGTGTTTATATCATTTACTATGTATATTGGAAACTGTAGTTTATTTGGTCGTCTCGTTGTTCGTATGATTAGCGAGTGGTTGAACCAAGTATATTTGCTATACCGGATATAGTACCAATTTTGGTATCATACCGACCTGACCTTAAAGTGGGTGATTCATTAAAACATAAAAGCTATGTTTAATTGCTAATTACTTAGAATTGATGAAGAAGATTAATATATATTACAGTATAGTAATATATTAAAGATTTGTGATACTATTAGGATCCTGTGATCATTTATTCTTGTTAATTAATATAGAATATGGGATTTTTTTTAGATGTAGATTGGGAGAGGCCTATGTCCAGCAGTGGACGACTGTGGGCTGTTGATGATGATGATGATGATGATGGGATTTTTTTTGTATCAAAATATTCGTTTGTTTTTGTTTCAGTATTTGGACACGCAACTGAGAACTGTGATGAGGAAGAAACATTTTAACTCTTAATTTATTGTTATATGTTACCTATACTGTTGTTACTCGTTTTACTTGGGTATTATTTATTTTACTTACCTTAAGCAAATGTTATTAGTTGTTTCATAGTTAAACTAATAATGTTCATTAATATATGTAAATAAGCATCATCGATCTATTGTTTTATAAGATATTGCATGTTGATTTTATTAACATAAAAGGTGATTGGTTTCTTTTTTCAATTGCATTATCTGGATATAATGCATACTTGAGAAATATATCATACACATTTTCAGAACTGTAACATCTATCACAATCATGTTTTTAAAATTCTTATATTGATTTATTATAACATAAATTAAATTAATGAACACCAAATTGTAAGTTTGTAACAATAAACAAATTGGACACACAATTGTTTTTCTTCAATCTATTACCTATTTTGATTTTCTCGTATATTCAGCACCGTTATTACTAGTTTTAAGATACTCCTGTAAAAAACTCTCCACGAGACAGGCAGTGCCTAGTGTGGAGAGTTTTTAGCAAACTGTTACGTGTAAATGTTTTTCAAGGTTAATAAATAAATAATTATTATTATTATTAATCTACCTAGGAATAGGGATTTGCAATATTTTCAATGCATAGAATACAATAATTGTAAACAGTTAGAATTTAATTAGATGCATTTATTCTCTTTAGTCTTTATGTAAGATTTCATAACTAAAGATGAACTACATAAGGGTATAATGGATATAATATGGAGTATACCGGGGCAATAGACATCTTCTTATCTTTCAAATAACATGTACACTTACTTAAACTTACGTTGTTAGGTCGTCTTTAAAAATAAACTCATAATTACTGTATTTAATTCTAAACACCAGATTTTAGTTTTATTGTCAAATATTCTTATTTCAATTTCAATAATACACACTAATAAGAATTTTATTATAATTAATCTAAGCCTTCCTTTTTCTCCTTTATAGCTTCCTGAAAAACGAAGCAATAATATATGGAAAAACAATCATAATAATAAACACTTATATTTTACACATTTTTTTAAGCAAATTTTTACACATTTTTCTGGTGGTAGGACCTCTAGTGAGCCCGCGCGGGTGGGTACCACCGCCCTGCCTATTTCTGCCGTGAAGCAGTAATGCGTTTCGGTTAGAAGGGTGAGGCAGCTGTTTTAACTATACTTGAGACCTTAGAACTTATATCTCAAGGTGGGTGGCGCATTTACGTTGTGGATGTCTATGGGCTCCAGTAACCACTTAACACCAGGTGGGCTGTGAGCTCGTCTACCCATCTAAGCAACAACAAAAAAAAATCATAGAATGCAGATCGTGCCAACAACTTACTTTAAATCTTTCTTCAAATAATGAGAGTTCAGATGTTAAGTCTGTAATGGCATTCATGAACGCTTCCTGTGGTGTATAGTCTGATGTTGTTTGAATTCTGAGTACAAATTTATGTTCCAATGGATGCGGTATCTTGTAACCGGCAAAGAGGACTTTTGGGTCCTTCAGCAGTTGACTGAAATAATATTTGTTTTTTAAATTAACACAATCACTTAAGTGCAATAAAATTATGGGTGGTGAGTATTATGGGTTCACCAACTCCACTACATCAATAGACACTATACATAGTTTGATTTCCTCCACTAATATTGAACACATTCAATCTTAGACTTACACACAGTGTTTGTTCATTTAGTGTTGATTGTACTACATAACACAATAAAATGTGTGGCATTATTCATGTCGTGTGATATCTACTGGTTCCAGTAACCACTATACACCAAGTGAGCCTTTTACACATTCAACCGTTTATGCAAAAAAAAAAGCTCTGCATGCCCTTTCATTCTCCCCACTAACAGTAATACTAATACAATTCATATATAAAATAAAAAAAAGTACATGTCAATTCCTATGGGAAGGAGAAAAGGAGAAAAAAATGATGGCTTGTATCTAGTCTTCAAGGGGTGTACTGCCATTTTACTTATTTCTACTTCACCATAAACATATTTAAGTTACCTCATATCTCAATCTAAACAGGTTTAGAAAAAAAATATGAAAATTTATTTAAGAAAATGGTAAATAGTTTTCAACCCTAATATGATCACTTTTAATAGATCTCCTATATTAAATTTGATATCTGTAATTACAAGATAGAAATCTTACTGTCTGATCATGTTACCAAGTGTGTGGTCCTCTTTGTTAACTGTAAATATTGCTGCATTTGTAACTTTTGTATCTTCTTCTTTTTGAACCCTGAAACAGTTAGCCTCTGTAGATAATAAGCTACATAAATCAATTGTTACACTGTTAATTTACAGTCCTACGATACTAAGATTATTAAGCTGTAAATTCATTAAATAAACGTACTTTTTTTCACCGTCATACAACAAGAACGATTCGAATGTCGGCGGTGCATTCATGACTACAAATTCGTTATCAAATTTTTTGGACTAAAAATATTACAAAGAAATCCGAATAAAGCGATTTTTAGTTTCTTCTATCAAACAAACTCATCCCAGATAAATTTTAAATTAAATAACTTGTTTATAAAATCCTACAATAGAGTCACATATATTAAGTGTATAATCTATGGTCACTGTCATAGATTACACTTAATGTCACTATGTTTAATATTTACTTTTAACTTTTTATTTAAGAATTTCGGCTTGGCAACAAGATCTTTAAGCCAATTTTCTTATTTTCTTCTTTTATTCTGTTAAAATGTGAAAAACGTTAACATCTGAGTTTCTCGCCGAATCTTCTCTCAGATTGAGCCCGTGAGGCCACCTATCGGTCCGTGTGTGGTTGGAATATCCCCTTAACATAACGATTCGGTAGAAAAAAGAACTATGATATTATGAAGCTAAATGAAATAACATTGATTTGTTTAAGATTGGGTTGAATGGGTGGAAATTGCGTGAAATAAGGTGAAACGAAATAACATCCTAGTAAAATGGTGAAAATTTACTGAAATTTCAGTGTGCTTTTTGAGGAACCTCAGAAGTCCCGTCCAGGGATTTGGTTTTTGTAACCATATTTGTGAACTTTCGCAGATATTAAACAGTTAATAAACCACCGTTATTACACATTTAAACCTGAAGAAACACTAAATAGACAAAATAAAACAAATCACACAACTTCACTCCTCGCGTTCTCGCCAAAAAGTCCACTCACTCACTTACTCACTCTTTGATTCGCATAATAAAAAAATTGCTTATGCTTTTTGTTTCCAATCACTTAGGCAAAGGGAACGAAATCTAAAGATTTCAACTATGGAGTCCATAAGTTAGGAGCCTGTTTCAGTGTATTAAAAGTGTCCGCTGAAAGGGAACCAATTAAGGTGGTGCCATAGTAGTAAGAGGAAAGATTAAAAAAAACAGCACTATAAACTACCACACTTCACTTCAATCCAGCACACTTCACTCTGTTTAAAACTACTTTAATAATTTGCATTTATATCATTTCCACTTCATACACTAGCGCTATTTCAGTGTCGGTGAGTCTTCTAATAAAAACTGGCAGCTTACAGGTACACACTTTTTCGACTTGTCCCCTATACAAGATGGTGTTCCTTACCTCTATCCTCCATAAATTTAATAAAAGCTTATAGTATATGAGATCGAAGAAAAGTGTCTTGTACAAAAATTTTAATTAAGCAAAATGAAATAAGTCACAGGAGTTGTTTAATTAAATTCATGCGAGACCTATACAGATCACTATCTGTTTAGCATAAAATAAGTTCGTATTACTTGAAAAAAAACATGACCAGTAAGGGCCTCGATAATCATTCTTAGTTGTTCTTTTTTCTTTTATATTTACTAAGGCTTGACACGGGGTGGAGTTCTTTCTATCGAGCGGCTCGTGGTACAGGATAGGTAGAGGGTGTCAGCTTGCGCCGCTGACCTTCCGCAAGCTGCTCCGTCTGCAGCCCGACGCAGTGCAGCGCGCGAGCATGTTTTCCGCGTTGCGGTCAGTACAGTGGTGGCAACAACCGGAGTCAGTGAGCACTTGCGTCAGTCGGAAAATGATGCGTCTTCGGTCGGGACTCGTGACCCACCTAGTCCGGAAAGATCTCGCAGACTGCTTATACGGTCCGTAAACCATAGGACGGGATCACCAAGCGGCGACATAACGTCTTCAGCACGGACTGCCGAAATTAGAGCTTCCGCACTTATTCACCGGTGCGCCATTCTCTCCTAGAGCGGAAATCGCCACGCAACGCGTAATCCGTGGCGGGCGCATCCGCCTCCAGACCCCGGGGTGATTCCCCGGTGAGCATGCACACCACCTCAAAGATGCAGTGGAATCCACAGCGCAGTCGCATTTTCGAGGATCAGAGCGTAACACCAAACCGGTGAACAATATAGTGCCATGAACCTCCACCACACCCAACGTCCGTGATTTTTTAGCGCCCCAGCGATTTCCAATCAGGACAGGGTTTTAAAGGAATAAACGACTAAAAAGTAACTTTCATTGCGACGGCAACCGCCCCGACTCGAGATACGCTTGAAAAAGCCTCAGAGCCAGCCATCAAGGGCACTAAAGGTCAAATCCCAGATATTGAAGGCATATGCATAATGTGTAGGTACCTACCTCATGAAACTTAATATTTAAGAGAGGCTAATAAATAATTTCTCAGTATTTCGTCATATATTTTCAATAATTAGATAGCTCATTAATATTGTGAACAACCACACAAATCAGATCACTTACAGATTCTACATATTATTATTATTAAAGAATCTTAAGTTACAACAACCCATTTTCTCCATTGCTTCTTTTATTTATATGATGAAGTAAAATCACGATCTCATTTTTTACACTTTATTTAAAAAGTATCACCACAATTCAATTTTTCAGTGAAATATTGTCAGTCCTTGCATGTAACAAAAGTAAGAAATAATTTCAAGATTATAATATTATGTGTGTACATGCTATTGGTTTACAAAGAGTTATCATACAAATTTGTTTACATGTGTATTATAAATAACAGTGACCAAATAGGCATTAACACATATTGGGCAATCAATGCAAAATGTTTTTATGACAACTGTAACAAAAATGAACTACACATAAATAATACTCATATTTTTGTTGCCTTTCAATATAAAAGTTTAGAATTACAGTTTTATAAAACTCAAACTAGAGGAGCTACGTGTTAAATTATCTAATGATTTTACATTAATTAAAGCAAATGATTGAAGGTTTAATAAGTTATTAAAATAATGTTCATTTGCGATCACCTAATGGAATGAAAAAATTTAGTGTACGCTACACTGAACACATTTGCATGATCCTCCAATCACAAAATGGGCACTGGGTACATCCGTTGATCATATTTATAAGTCTTCATCTTCCTCAGGAAGAGCAGTATTTTGTGCATCTTGAAGATCTTTTTCAATTTGGTTCTGCCATTGAGGATCCATTGTAACTTCTGGTGGCAGAAGGGCAGGCATGGCAACAAACTCAAGGTTACCGTCACCAATTAATTTTCTAGCTAGCCACAGGAAGGGTTTTTCGAAGTTGTAGTTTGACTTAGCAGAAATGTCGTAGTACTGAAAAAAATAATCAAGTTTGAAACAAAAATAATTACAAAG
Source organism: Bombyx mori (assembly GCF_030269925.1). Lineage (NCBI taxonomy): Eukaryota > Metazoa > Arthropoda > Insecta > Lepidoptera > Bombycidae > Bombyx > Bombyx mori. The sequence continues at coordinate 5,377,214 of NC_085116.1, read as the reverse complement.
AATTTTAACATTTTGCCTTAAAATTAACTCTTAAATTGAATGAAAATAGTTTTATTTACCTGCAAATTCTTTTTCCTGTGGAAAACAATAGTTTTCGCCTTAACTTTTCTGTCTTTAATATCCACTTTGTTTCCGCACAAGACAATAGGGATACCTTCACATACACGGACCAAATCTCTATGCCAGTTAGGTACATTTTTGTACGTAACTCGAGAGGTTACGTCGAACATGATGATAGCACATTGTCCTTGAATATAGTATCCGTCTCTAAGACCACCAAACTTCTCTTGTCCGGCTGTGTCCCACACATTAAAACGAATTGGCCCGCGGTTCGTATGGAATACTAGAGGATGTACTTCGACACCCAGAGTCGCAACGTATTTTTTCTCGAACTCTCCAGTCAAATGTCTTTTGACAAAGGTTGTTTTGCCAGTACCACCATCTCCTACCAATACACACTTGAATGTGGGCATATCATCTGCCATTTTCGTTGTTTTATTGCTATTTTACTTCTGAAACAATGTGGTAAACTAAAATTAGGATATAGCCATAGAATGTTCTATGACGCACGGTTGACAGGTCGTTTCAATCGATCGTTCACTAGGTTTCGCGGAATACAAGAAATAATTCAACACTTTAAGCAGATTAAATTCATCACTGGGTACATAAATTGTGAGTTTGAATGAACTTGACAACTTGAATTTGTTTTAACTTTTCGGCGAATGGCGCTCAATCACTCTCATAGGAATTTAGCTCGAAGGTACCGAACTCTAAAGAGAAAAACTGAAAAACTACAACGCCAATAATATAAATATGGATATCAGTTTATTGGCAGTTTTTTATAGAACACAAACAAATAATTTTTTTAAAGGCTTTACCGTGATTGTATAAGAAAATCGAGATTTAACTCGTTCCAAAGCAAAGTCGTTACGGCTCACAATGGCGTCACTTGACTAAGCGGAAGATTACATACAATGACAATTTTGACATTGACAAGCACAGTGAATTAAGAGTCAGTGTGAGGTCTTTTTAAATTTATGAAAGCCACGTAAAACTATTTCAAATGTTTAAAAAAATATTAATTTGCATTTTATATACTAACCTTTCAATCAGATATATTTTGTAAATGAGTTAATTTCTATTTGGGTAACAGTATTTAAAATTAATAATATAAGCCGTATAATGCGCTGTTTTGACTACAGGGTATTTGACGTCACTGGTATTTCGAAACCACTACGCCCCCTATAGCTTACAAATTCAAACATTTTATATTCAACATTGCCATCTTAGTGGTTTTGCCAACAAAATTGGCAATTATGACTCCCAAAAAAATATAGCATAAAGCTTATTTTGTATTAATGGTTTTGTATTAATTTTCTATTTTAATTTGCTCATCATGAGTGCCATTCATGAACACACGCTATACACAAATTTTCTTTCAATAAGAAATGGTAAATGCCCGCGGGAATTCTATCGGCCACAAAGACTTCGTAAGATCGTCTTTTTCCTCTTTACACTATTAAAATTTTATAAAATCACTCTTGCTTCTCGATGGATTTTTTCCATCTTCGGCCTTTCGATAGATTTTCGAACGAAGAAGAACAAGCAACTATTCTTCTTCGTGCAAAGTTTCTTTCTGAGATCCTTCCTATATGAATATATCGTTGCTGAGTTTCGTCTTGCGGCCTTCTTAAAACGTACTCCTCTTTTAATTTTAATGAGCCTGGTCGCCATACTATATCCATCTCACAATCTTCATTTCACAGTAGCGCACGAAGCTTATAAGTTGTTTCTTAGCATGTGTGCCTTGTTTTTTTTATATTTAATATTAGTGGATCCTAGAAAAAAATTATGGCAACATTAAATTTGACAGCATGAGACAGGTAGCGAGTGTAGCGACCAGCGATAAGTGAAGTTTTGCTCGTCTGAACGTTTTGTATGGTATCGATTTTTTGAGTGAAGTGAACGTAGTGTTCGTGTCCTTTAGTTTAGTGACGTTTGTTAGAAAAATATCTTTGAATGGGATTGTGTAACGAGAAAAAACGTTTACTTGGTGCGTGATTCTCTGTAAAGGATGACGAAGGACAGGTTAGCGGCGCTTCAAGCGGTAAGTAGATTTGTAGTTTCTCTCTTCTCGCACATCTAATGGTCTTGCCGATGACCTCGAATTCATGATGAAATACCGATAATAAGGTGCCTATCGTGAGTTTGAAGGATATTTTCATAGTTTCTTCTTTTTAAGAACTACACATCTTTGGACAAACCAAATATACGAGGGTTCTTTATTCTGGTCGCCCCACCCCGTACTCGACTTGGATGAATGATAGCTGTCATTCATGCGAGACATTTGTTGCGTTCCGCTATTCTTGTAAGAAACCTACTTTATCTGCATTGTTTTTGGGCCACTAACCATGTCGAAAACTTTAAACCTGTATAACCTCACAAGAAAACATTTATTGTTATAAAACTGAAATGTCGTAAACACTTGTTTAGTATTTCAACTATAGTACGGATTTTTTTATTTATCATGAGTTAAAAATTAAATCATAGGATACAAAAGTAACTTTGAGTGTATTTTTTTTTTTTAATTATCCAGTTAGTTAAAGTGCATATGAGCAATAAGTTATGACTCATAAGAACAGTCAGATACAATGAAGTGGAGAAGGAAAATTAAGATCAAAGTTACTGAAAGTGTATCTAGGCTTTAAAATTTGAATAATTTAACAACTGATTGAAATAAAATTATTAAAATAAATAATGAAATCAAATTATGCTACAATTTACATCCATTAATATTTTAAAAAGTAATTTTCAGCTTTTCTTTATCAAAATAAGTATACTATTTTTATGTTACCCACTCCATAAAATAAAATAAAAATAAACCTAAAACTTATAAATGGACCAAGTGCTGCATGTGAAATACAAACTTGATGAAGTTGACACATATACATTCGAACTTTTTATTAAGATAGAAAAACTACAAGCTCTTATATTGATCATATACTCAATTAAGTCTTACATATTAAAATATTCACTAAGTATAGGAAAGGTACCTAGTTTATAGAAATTAATTTACTATTGTAGCAAATTGGATAGTTTAATTTGGAATTGTTATTTGAATATTTTTTTCTGTTTATTTCTAAATTATTTTTGTTTCATTAGAAATTGGTATTGTAAAATAAGTTTTGTAGTTTAACAAAATACACCTGAAATGATAATATGAGTCGACTATTATCAAAGCCGGCAATGTGACTTTTGGACAATTATTGGTAAATCAGAAAAATGAATTATTGACTTTGTATTCCATTGGCAGTCACAAAACTCTTCTGAACGACATCTTAGATAAATAACAGGTTAAGTATTAACCTTTATTTAATGCAGGTTTTGAACCGTATTCTTTGAAGGAGACGATTATATTCAAATCAATCTGTATTGACATATCAATAACATTTTTTTGTCCAAATGCACAGATTGCCACCTTTGATAATAGATGACTCATATAATCATTAAAATCACACTGCTATAAATCTTCTTATTATAAATTCTCTGAAGATTATAATTTAGTTAGAACAAACCAAACAAACCATTAACATTAAATCTTTAAACATTCAATGACAAAGAAAAAAATACTTATATGTTTTTCGATTTCCAAATTTCTTTTCAATAGTAAAAGACACTTTTTTGATGAAAAGTGTTGTTTATTGTGCATTATTTTTAAGGAGGGATGTTTTGTCCCTAATTTGGTAACATATTGATTTGTAAAAAATGAAATTCATTGAATTGATTTGCACTTGAGGGTCCGAATGAGACTGTCTAAACGATGAAACTGTCAGCATTCAATTCCAAGTTTGAAATAAAAATAACATGCTAATTTGTTTTTGATTTTAGTACAATTCTTTGCATTTTCGCATGTTCTTTTTGCTTTCCTGTGTATTACATTCCACGTTGACTATGATTTTGGGAGAGATTAACGATTTACTGATGTAGTAGACACCTAAAACCATAAATCCAATTACTGTGCGCAACGTTGTTTCGGCGCTTAAACCAAGCTTAGTATTAAGTGAGGTGATGGCTTTAGACAGCCCTACTCGTTTATAATTTGTTTATCTTTTTACTATTATTCTCCTTAATTACACACATGAGGGTGTTGTAATAGATATGAAGATATTATAAATAAATTTTGTCATATGCCAAATTGTTAGTTATATAGTCATATAGTCAGGTGAGCTCACCGACAAGAGGTTAAAATTTCAACTCCATTAGAGTTACGGCTGTTCTAGCCCCCATATCGTGGGTCTCGTGCATCAAGCCGTGGAGATTTACTGTAATCTTGTTTAAATAAATAATGGTTAACAATGTCTTCTAACAAATTCAACATCAAATCGGCTTATGTATTTTAGCACGATCAAGTGTAAAGCGCCGACGTGCCTTATCTTATAATAAGGTCATTATCTGCACGGAACGAACTGCATGAGACAGAACGAATCAAGTTCCGCTTATGTATTTTAATCGACAAGTAGGAGGCGGGGATTGTATTTTTAACTACCCTCAGTTTACCTACCCTCAGTTTAAGAAGGCGACAAATAATAAGCGTTAACATCTAAAATACTTCAACAGTACCGCGGCACCACGTCTTTATATACAATTTGGGATAAATAACAATATAAAATCCGAAATGGGAGGTTTTGTCTGCTCTTCCAACGAAAAAATAAACGAACAAAGAATATGCACACGTTAGGATCATATCTCAGTCGTTATTTCCACAGTTAGATTATCTTCACGCACAAGCGTTCAAACTTTTCTTATAGACTACAGTTTTATCATAAAAGTAGATAAATTAGGTTAGATAAATAGAATAAGGCTTATTAATACTGTCTTCCATCAATAATGAACTCATATTGAATGATAAAAATAAATAACTTAAAGCTATCATAAAATTAATTTGTCGAAATACACAATAAATTTTCTTCACAAATTATATAACTAAATGTGACCAAAAACCCATCGCGCAAGACATTGCTCATCGGAAATGGCGTTGGATAGGACACACTACGGCGCAGCGGAGTCAACGCAGCATCAATCGCGTTTGAGTGGCAACCGCTTGGCAGGAGAAGACCTGGTCGCCCTGTACACACTTGGCGACGCACCGTAGAGAGTGAGATGAGGACTGACAACGTGACCTGGAGTGATGTCAAGGAGCAAGCGCAAGACAGGATAAAGTGGAGACAACTTGTGAGGGCCCTATGTACCAGCGGGGTACCCTAGGACAACAACAACAAATTATATATTCTCTTAGCTCTATTGCTGCCGTGATGTACTCGTATGTTCTGGTCTGAACAGTAATATGTACCAGTAATATGTAATATATACCATCTCATGTCTCTGCGTAACTCCAGTAACCAATTAACGCGAGGCAGATCGTGAGTTCCTTTGTTCATTTCAGGAACCAAAAGAAACTCAATGAAAATTTGTGTGAATAGAAAATTACAATTTTTTTTCACGAGTCGTAAACATAATTAAAAATACTTTTACCCTTCAAAAGAAGCGTAAATATGAGAAAGTATTTTATAGAAAATTTGACGGTAGTTACCGCATTATTCAAATATCGAAGATTAATAACGTAGTCGTCCATGATCACGAAAAATGTAAAGTACCCGAAACTTCGGAAATTAAATAATGAAAATAATTAGCACCAGATTAAACCGTAAAATGAGGTTTTAATTAGAATGTTTGAGTGATAACTGAATATATCCCATATTCGGTTATAAAGCTGAGTTAAGTGCATAAAATTTTGATTAATGCTATTGTTCACTTTTAATTTGAACACTAGGACGTTGGTCCTCCTTGTACAAATCTTCACAGTGCCCTGCCCAATGCTTAACAATACTTATTTTAATGTGTGTAGCCCCTGATCCATTCCAGCATACTCTGCAAATACACCTAAAATATTTTCTTTAAAACTCTAGAATGCGCCGTTTAATGTGGACTATTCATAGTGCTATTAATGAATGCCTTGATTTAATTATAACTTCTACCAAAATTCAATCTTGATAATGTCTTCCGACTTATTTTGTGTACCCACGAATATCGGCGACAGCTGTATGTTGTGCATTATATTTCTTCCTTTTTTTTTAAATGTCATTAGATGAAACAAAACAAAATCTGTAATAAAAATTTCGTAAAACATTTTAGTACCTTCCTGCATAATCAGCAATTCAATTCAATTAATAGAGGTTAATAGAAAAGTAAATCAATGCCGATTAACACTTTTCAAGTGCTCATTAGCATTATGTAACTAAAAAATTCGCAAGATGTTGGTGCATACCCTTGCGGGATTAAAATACGGCCTATCATTACACTCACATAATTTTTTACTGGTGGTAGGACCTCTTGTGAGTCTGCACGGGTACCACCTCAACCTCGCCTATTTCCGTGAAGCAGTAAGACGTTTCGGTTTGAAGGGTGGGGCAGCCGTTGTAACTGTACTTGAGACCTTAGAACTTATATCTCAAGGTGGGTAGCGCATTTACGTTGTAGATTTCTATGGGCTCCAGTAACCAATTAACACCAGGTGGGATGTGAGCTTGTCCACCCATCTAAGCAATAAAGTAATAAAAAAAAGTAATTAGGCAAATTAGTGTGCGCAAAATTATTGGAAATTAGGATTGCGTTTTATTCTCACGAAGGTATTCATTTGGTTTCTCCGTGGATATAGATGTTTGCTTTAAGTGTTTGCAAATACTTAGTTAGATCTTCGATGTGTCGTCTCTATACTTGTCAAATGAAATGTTGTAAATGAAACGGACTTACTTAGTTAATTAAAAAAAAAATATGAAGTTTTTGCGGAGGAAACAATAATAATAATATTCTTTCGTGTTTTGTAATTGATTTTTTCATAAACCTATTTTTCATATGAGTAGGAACTTTTTAAATACATACTTGTAGTCGCTTCTTTCTTACAATTTTTAACATTCAATCAAGTTTGTTTTCTTTTGGTAGTTCTTCTTGGTTTTCGTTCGTAGTTCTAGCTCATTTAAAGGTTATGTAATCGTAAATTTATTTTCCAGCGATTTTATCTAGATACATTACTTATACTTAAAGAAGAAAGGAGCTTTATATAATCTAAGAACATTCTGAATTAAGACTGTTTTCGTATGATCTATAATTTGTGTTTTCTTTTGGTAGTTCTTCTTGATTTTCGTTCGTAGTTCATTTGAAGGTTATGTAATCGTAAATTTATTTTCCAGCGATTTTATCTAGTTACAACATTACATATACTTAAAGAAGAAATGGGCTTTATATAATCTAAAAACATTCTGATTTAAGACTGTTTTCGTATGATCTATAATTTGTAAATCTGTAGAACATCTTTCAAACATAATAAAACCGATTAAAAATATATATAAACTCGTGACATTCATTCTTCAATCCTAGTCGAGATGTTTCATTGAACAAAGCTTAAACAGACAAATGTCACAGATTTTACTCTAAAAATCACTATGGAGTTTCGTAACTATTAAAGGAATATAAAATAACAAAAAATTGGAGGACGTGGAATTTAAAAATAACGAATTCGAAAATATTTCAGTCCGATAAGTGGCAACGCTGTGATCTCATGTGTACAGTTTACCACGTTAGCAAATGCTGTTATCAGCTGACGAGGGCGGCATCCGGCATTCGGCCTTCACAAAAAACAACTGACTCATGAACTCGTTGGCCGTCAGATTTACATCATCAATCATTTCGTTTGTATTCTCGAGTGTAAATGTTTTAACTTGAACTTAGTATGTCAAATTCCTAATGCTTAATTTCTAATTTGGTTCAACAAAACTTTTTGAGTCGACGTAGTAAACCGTTTTATTTTTCTTTGTTGAGCATCATCACTAGCAAAGTTTTTCAAGCCACCGAAGCAACTTAGAAATTGTTCAGTCGCCGCCAAATTTTTATTTCGAACGTTCGAGAAAATCCTTTCTTGTCAAATTTGGAACGTAATATTTGAACGTTTTTTTTTAAATAGTATGCGCTGTTGTTAACCTTGGTGTACAATAGCGTTCAGCCGAGAGTAAGATAGTGGCACTATTATAGTGTAGAGTCAATGTCTACGTTTACTTGTACTCGCAACCAGCTGATTTATATTATGCGTCGTTTTCTATTTTTAGAATTCTTCTCACGGCATGGCAATTAAGCGAAAGTATCGTTCGCTCCGGTAAAAATTTACCGTGAGCCCTGGCAAGAGTTTAGTTAGTCTACCTAATGTATCCAGAAATATTTGAATATAAACCGTAGTACTCACTTCAAAATAGGTTCACGTGAGTATGTAAACGAAGAAGCGGTGCATACTTGAAACTGTAAATAACACTTTTTTTCTTATATGGTATTAGTTGGAGCAGGTAATTTATACTTTTGGCACCGCACGGGATTCTCTTGTGGTGCCTGCGGTCCGACCCGCTGCGATAAAGCGACGCAACGCAATGTTGAGATATCCGCAACGCCCTGCCAGGGTCAGAGTTATTCGCAACCTTTATGTTAAACAGAGAGTTTTCTAATCCATTTTTTATCTTTCAATACAAACAAAACAGGTATTAAAAAAAAAAATGGTTTCTTGAAACATGCGTTTGATTATGGGAATATAGTAGGGTTGTCTGGCTGGGTGATGGGAGAGATATGCTCCGCACTAAACGCTTCACTTTCCCCCCCCCTTTGCCTTTTCATGAGTTCTGTCACATGCGAGGTTTGGATGCTGGTTGTTGAGCGACAGGAGGTTTTAGTCGGTTCAACTCCGACATGCCCCACCCTCCATCCCCAGTGGAGACCGGAAGTCTGGTCATTTCCTCCTGACAAAAAAGGGTAGTCTGGCTCAAAGATCTTCTGGTGTTATATAAATTGTTTGAAAATCGATGACGTCAGCGTGTAGCAACAGTCTGCAGCATACGAAAATATGTGTTAATGTTGCTGGCAGGTATCCAAATAGAGCCTCTGTCTGTCGATCGAAGTCCCCGGGTTACTATTGTTTGCCAAATTACTCTGGTTATATCAAATTTGAGTGTACATTATTACATACTATTTAGTTCATGTTCCATATCTAAGTACATTAAAACTTACAAAAAACTAGACTAAAATTCCTCTTTATGTAATGGTAACATTTTGTTGAGGAAAATGTAGTCAAGTATAATATAATAATAAAATTTTAAATCCCGCAAAATTACGAAATTAAGCAAATTGGCTCGAATTCGGGGTAAGTGGTAAAGGAGGCTGCCTTATATCACCGCCTCCTGGCCGAGCCCGTGCTGATCTACCTGTCCTGGTGAAACTGGAAAGGCCTCCGGGCCACAAGTAATACTTCCTTCCTTTCTAAAAAAATCGATTGTTAGCAAACATTAGACACTATTTTTAACGAAACTTTAATTTCCTCCTAAATTATGGTAGTCATTAAGTAAGTAAGTAAGGTTTATCGTCTCTAATCTTGCCTCGAAGTAACAACGGAAGAAAATAGTTTTCAACGAAATGCTAATTTAGCTACGCTAACCTTAAAAGTCACAATAAAACTTATTTTCGTAGATCTCTGTCCTTTCCAGTCACCGATAATGTGAATAATTAAAAATTATGAGAATAATCTGGAAGGTTTATGCATTACACTAATGTAACTATTAGAAAATTTAAAATATGTAGTCACAGTAAATTTTTCCCTCAAACCCTTTGTTGTAGCTATGTAGTTATATGTAAAGAAATAAACCATTTAAATATGAACATTTGAACCATTAACATATTATCCTTAATTTATTGTTTCGTTTATAATATTTAATTTCTTACTTAATTGATTATAAATAAAATAAATTTATTCTATATTAAGTATTATACCAAGCAAGCAAATTTTTTTTTTCGCATACCTACACCATTAGCAAATAATAGCTCTGTGTCATTCCTACTACTGAGACGAATCTAATGCTATTTATCTCGTATATTGAAGTCAACGGTTTATTCTGTAGTGTGTGCCAAAGAATTAAACACGAATATACGCTCAATAAACATGACTTGCCCCCGTCTGCGGGATTCGAACACCGGTGCATCGCTAGATACGAATGCATCAGACGTCTTATCTTTTAGGCCACGACGACTTCAAACAATACAAACAAAAGCAAAGTCGAAATTTTTAAATTATTTGTATGCATAGGTACATTAGAGAGACTATACAATAATACCTACATGGGCACGTACGTAGATATATGTCTGTCAGGAAATGGACATTGTTCTTCAACTAAACATCCAATTTAAGTTTAGACAATTCTTTTTCTAACCAGAACACCGAGAAATACATACAGACTATATCCATATACAAAAATATATATATTGCGGTAGAGGCGACATATCTATACATACATACATACATACAGACTAGACGCCTAGATAGACTTGACGCCTCTGCCGACATATATATATTTTCGGCAGAGGCGTCAAGTCTATATTCGGAAAATATGCTATAGTATATTGTCGAGCACTGTTTAGTTTCTGTTCGCTGTTGTTTGAAAAGTTAAAACTCTTCAAAACTGTTTCTATTGTGTACGTATTGACTTAAGTTGTTAACATTAAACATGTTTTTATTATTTTTTATTGCCCTTGTAGGCAGACGAGCATACGGCCCACCTGATGGTGAGTGGTTACCGTCGCCCATGCACTTCAGCAATGCCAGGGGCAGAGCCAAGCCGCTGCCTACTGTAAACGAAATTTTAATATTACCTTGAACTATAAAATAAATCAAATTATACTTTCCTCGGGCGTCCACAATGGTTTCTGAACATGCAGACTCTTAACTTATCAGTCACAGGATCGCTGTTTATATGACTAGTGATAAGAGTTTGATAACAAAAAATAGGTGAATATTTAAACATGAAATAACTGAAAGAACAACAAAGTAAATATATATTCTTTAAATACGACCTAGTGTTTTTTGTCTATACAAACATATTGTGTTTTCATGTCGTTATGTTTATTAATGTGATATCGAATACTGACCCGAAGTGTATGAAATTGTGATAACTTAAGTAAATTCTTTTTTTCCTCCAACGAAACAATCGAAATTCTTAGCTGAAACTTTGAAGTGGTCTTGAAAGAAACCGCGGTTCAACTTTATACTTTCTTCGAACATAGCACAATGCGGATCACTTTAGAAAACTGCGCTCTTTTCACAAGTATATAATATAATTTATAAACGCCTAGGAAACAAACAAAAAAAATAACACGGCTTTAACTTTTTTTTATTGCTTATATGGGTGGACGAGTTCACAGCCCACCTGCTGTTAAGTGGTTACTGGAGCCCATAGACATCTACAACGTAAATGCGCCACCCAACTTGAGATATAAGCTCTAAGGTCTCGAGTATAGTTACAGCGGCTGTCCCACCCTTCAAATCTAAACGCAGTACTGCTTCACGGCAGAAATAGGCAGGGCGGTGGCAGCTTCCCTCGCGGACTCACAAGAGGTCCTACCACCAGTGAAAAAATTTAATTAACTTGAAATCAAATAAATTTTGTACCGAATAAAGGTGCCTATATTTATTTAAAATATGACATTCCGGTATTCCCTATAACGCTGAAGCTCAAAACAGAAACGGCTGACTAATGACGGTAGTACGAACGCTAAGCACGCGATCAATAACTTCACAAAGTTTCAATTATAAACCAGTAATATCAAAGCATTCCAGGAATTTTATTAGTCGATCGTATACTGTAATTAGAATTTATCTGTATAATATGTATTTATCCATTGTTATTTACTTGGAGCTAATTGAATACTCTAGAAATATACTGGGGTAATTTCAATAATAAATTAGACATCGCTGTCGTTTTTTTGGCGGGAACGCGAGGAGTGAAGTTGTGTGATTTGTTTTATTTTGTCTATTTAGTGTTTCTTCGGGTTTAAATGTGTAATAATGGTGGTTTATTTAGTGTTTAATATCTGTGAAAGTGCACAAATATGGGAAAATGAAACAAAGCCGCTGGACGTAACTTCTCGGGATCCTCCAAAAAGCCCACTGAAAAAATCTTAGTAAATGACCACTATTTTACTGAGATTATATTTCATCCCATATCATCTCATTTAATTTCATCCCAGTTGATTAATGTCTCAAATTAATCATCTTCATTTCATTTCACTCCATAATATCATTTTTCATAAAAATATGAATATAGGTATAAATTAAAATAAGACATGACTTAAAGGTCTCAGTTACCAGGTCATAAAATCCCTTAAAAAAAACCATCGCTGTAGCTTAAATACAAAATGTTTCCCTTATTCAAATGTAGCAATTGTGTCTTACGTCGTTTTGATGTTGAATTACATATAACCAATAACAGATGGTATGTGTTAATCGTGCGGTACACGCAATATTCTCTTGTAATTTAGTGTAAACAGTAGTTCGCCCTTCCTTCGGGGATTTTAGTGGCAGATTCGCGACATTGTAACACGGGTTGAATACGAAAACAAGGTAACGCTTGCTACATTGTTATCGCTCAAATTATCTCCAAGCCTTCAGGCATTACAAACAAGCGCTATTACTTGTAATTATGAGCATCGATCTGGATGCTTGACAATGTATGTCAATTACACAATTGACTTTGTACGAAAAGTAAAATGAAATATAAATACTGGTGGTAGGACCTCTTGTGAGTCCGCACGGGTAGGTACCACCGCCCTGCCTATTTCTGCCGTGAAGCAGTAATGCGTTTCGGTTTGAAGGGTAGGGCAGCCGTTGTAACTATACTTGAGACCTTAGAACTTATATCTCAAGGTGGGTGGCGCATTTACGTTGTAGATGTCTATGGGCTCCAGTAACCACTTAACACCAGGTGGGCTGTGAGCTCGTCCACCCACTTAAGCAATAAAAAAAAAATACATTTTACAATCGAACGATTTCATAGTTCTCGAACATACGTAACTAGTGACCCATGTCCGGCTTTAAGGACTCGTTATTAGGGTCGAATGAATTTCGGGATTCGGAAGGAGAAGGCTGTCGGTCGAACGATTCGGCCCCACTCGTTTGTCGCAGGTGATAAACTAGTCTGGGTATCGTTTGTGATTGGATATCCTTCTGACAGACTTCGTTATTTATTCAGAAGTCGAGGTCTCTAGACTCATTCAAGCTTACAGCCCTTATCTCCGAGTTTTGTTCTCATTTATTTTGTGGAACTTATACATTTAATTTACTTTTGGTGTCGCTACGTTGGTTCTACGAGCTCGTCTTGATATTAGAAACAAATTTGAAATGAAAACTAACTTAAATTTAAAACTATTAAGTAAAATCAATATATTTTTAAAATAGTTACAGCTCAAGAACATAACTTTAACTTAGAATCTAGATGATTTGTGAAGATCTCAGAGTACTACTACATCAAGTTCATAAAATCATTGTATTGCCATCGATTGATATGTCTGCAGAAATTTATATTATCCAGGCGCTCGGAAGTTGAAGTACTAGTTGCTATTTCAGTTTGATTCTATACAAAGGAAAACCGTTCGATTTGTCGCCTGTTCTCGTCTTACGAAACTTTTGGTACCACTGGATCTACTGAAATACCGATTATCTGTTTGTTGAATACTTTTGAGTACTAGAAGGAATCTAAGGAAATTTTCGAGACGATTCTGATGGTTTGATGAGTCCTCAACGATAGTGAGCTTCGAATGAGATTAAAAAAGTGGAGGAAAAGTGAATTAAATTAATCCGTAACACACACTCAGTTATTACATAAATAATTTCGGTCAGCCTAATTTTAAAAAGTACGTAAAAAATTAAAAGCCACTTTTGTGTTTTTTCGTTTTACAGCTAAGCAATTTCTACAATTAATTTCAAAGTGCTTAGATTTACGTTCGGATCCGCTGCGAAATCAGTTGCAAATGCATGCGACGGGGCCGGGGTGGTTTCGTAAGTGTCAAGGTGGGCCGGGCCGTAGCGGGCGATTATAGGGTGGCTTGTTACGTAAGGTATGCGCAGAGCTTACTGAATCCGACCGTCAATGCACACCGTAGCGGCTATTGTACTCACAGTCCACTGAGATTCTCGCCGGAACTTCTCAGCGGGTCGAGTTTCCGATCCGGTTGTAGATTCTGCGAAGCACTGCTCTTGCTTGGGCCAGTGTTAGCAACGCTTCCAGTTTGAGCCTCGTGAGCACACCTACACGTTAGGGTGAAGCTAAACTAGCCTCTCAAGGCTATCAGCGAGGCTAGAAAAAAAAAAAGTACTCGATCTCACGGTTGTTCGCGTTTTAGTCTCGTTGTTCACGTTGCGTTGACGTAAGTCGATAAAATTCTAAAATAAAAAAGGCAATTTTTTTGAATACGTTTTTGATTCTTGTATGTGTACACAACAAACCATCGTAACTTAGATATATGTAATAAATGTTAAGAAAAACGGGACGTTGTGAAATCAATTTTTCTTCTTGGTTAAGAAGCGACCACGCAATGCTACTTTAGGGAATAATCCTGTCGAGTTCAAGGCTTTTGGGATCGTAAATAAGGGGGGGGGGGGGGCGAACCAGCCCCCGTCAAGGGTTTATGACTAGTCGCCTGTACATTTGGAAATAACGTCGCTTTGTAATGTTGTACCACGTACGTTACTAATTAAAAAATAAAAAAAATATTTACCGGATGCCTAAAAGCTGGTTTCAACGAAAACTAGTTGATGGTCAAATGATAAATGTTTACAGAGAAATAAAACTAGATAACATTTAAATTCGATTTGGACATTGTACGCTGATTGTGAATTTGTTCTTTGGTTAGGTTCTTTAATATTAACACGCTTTTATTAGTTGTATGTACGTACGTATGTTTGATAGTATGTAACGCAATATTTTATACGGATTTCAAGACGTCCGATTAACTTGAAAAGCTTGAACACGGCTCAAGGACCAATGACAGTATAACAATTTTAAAATAACTCCTATCTTCATTTATCCCAGGACTTCATATATACCTACCAGTATCAACAGGATTAAAAATGTAATTAATTGTAAACCGAACTGGTTTGCTATTTTACTGTGTTTTTTTTGTCTTTAAACTACATCTTATTTTTATCATATTGTTAGGTAAATTTTTTTTTTAGTTCGGATGGCGTTACATAAATATGTTACAATTATATTAAAATTAAAAATTAAATAATAATTTGCTTTTACAGCATTAGTGCACTAGTAAAAAAATAGGCTGTTCGTGTATTAAAATCGATATCCATTAATTAAAAACTAATTATTCGTTGTAATAAGAACTTCTTGTTCATTTAATATTAAATGCTGTACAGGTTGTGAGCATCACTTTGTGTTGCCATATTGATTATGCAAGTGTTCGAATACCTTTAACGTTTGTGATAGTTTTTACTATTAACATAGGTACTTGTAAATAAATTTGAAAAGGTCTTCTCTAGTTTCAATTTCAAAAATAGATCAAAGATAGTTTACCCTAACGTATATTATTGAACTTTATATTCAAATATGTAGTCTGAAACTCAAATCAACCTACAAGACAGGAATAAAAAATATTATAGCAAATCAACACTGTGATGTTCTATTATATTAGAAGATCGAAAAGTTTTTAAAAATGGTGACTTGCAATATCGCTTATCTGGGCCAGGCGCCCATTTAGTGGCGACGCTATAATTATGTGCCGAGATTCAGGGATGGATGGTATGGCGGCGGCATATATTGACCCAGTTCACCCGACTCCCATTCCCATGATGTGTCGAACTGTTTTAATTATGCAGCTACGTTAGAATCGAATAACGGCTCGAGTCAGGACCACCGATGTACCTATTGCCTTCAATACCTACTTAAAAACATTATGATTATATCTGTATATCTGTTGTGTGTTTTGAAAGTAACAATTGTACTACGTTTTTTTTCAGGATTATTTCGTATAAAAAGACAAAGGATCAATTGTGGAAATTCATAAAACGAGAAGAAAATAATTTGAATGGTGAAATATCTATTGAGGACTAGCTGACCCGGCAGACTTCGTAGTGCCTCAATCGATAAAATCGAGAGCTAAACTTTTCTATAAAATAAACTTAAAACAATCAAAAAGAATCCGTCCGACGGGGGACACATCAAAGGAGAAATAAAATTGTTATTTTTATTTAATTCCGAGCCATTTCATATTTATCTAATCCTTTTAAACCTTCTCTGGACTTCCACAAATAATTCAAGACCAAAATTAGCCAAATCGGTCCAGCCGTTCTCGAGTTTTAGTGAGACTAACGAACAGCAAATCATTTATATATATATAGATATCATAAAAATAACTAAGAGTCAAAGATTAGAATCGTATAGCTGAAACATTACAACAAGCATATTATGCTCTACAAATAATTCAAATGCATACTAAAATGTATTATCTAAATTAAGCAATCTGTTTAAATGCTTGACTCGTAAAAGCAGTATTTGTCGTTTGGCTATGGAAAATGAAATTGTAAATTTGGATGAAAGTAAAACTGAACAAGCGACAGTTGTCCCAGTTATCTTTAATTAACGATTTCTACGTACCGAAATGAAACGAAATCAATTTTATTAAAAACTCCGATCCGTCAGTCTGTCAGTTCGACACGCGACAGGCTTATGAAGAGATATACACAGGTTTAATCGCGGTCAAACAATTTAATTGAAGCACACGTTCTGGTTTACAGTCTCGTGTGTATCTATCCGTATCGCACGTGTGCTCGGTCAGAAAGGGTACTCCGGTGGCTTCTCGGTTAAATTAAATCCGGCTAAAAGGTAAACACGGTCAAAATTTTTCAGAGTTGAATACTTTTTATCCACACGAATAAATCAAATAGAAAGTTTGTTCATTGTAATTTCAAAATTATAGGTTTTACTAAATGCTTATGAGAAACTTAATACGGAGCTTATAGCCAAAAAAATAAAATAACTCAGCTCGATCGATGTTGACAGGACTTTCACTGGCAGATTTTAGAGATATTTTTTTTGATTCCGCTGCTAGTAAAATGAAGATCCATTAAATTGTAAACAATATTTGATTGGTGTAGGGATTGATAGAGTATTAATAAGTCGTTCATAACCGCGATAATTGTAAAGTATTCGAAGAAATCTGAAATAATAAAATGAAAATAATAAACGCCAGACGTAACCGCAAATGTAGCTTTAAATATATCTGCGACCGCGAAAATTGAAGTAAATAATAATTACTAAGAATATTAGACAATGCTATAGCAACTCGTGGTTGGGTTTAGCTGGTTGATATTAAAACGAATATCTGTTAACATAATTTTATGTTTCAATAGGGCAATAAAATCTTTCGTGACAAATACAGTAATCCCTCTTATAACACGGTACTTTTTGCATTTTCGCATTACGCGATTTCAGTTCCTCGTATAACACGGATATTCCCCCATATAACTCGGGGATTTCACACGGTAATTCCTATACTGTGAAATTAATAATGATGAATGATGATTTTACAGTTCATAATTAATTTGGCGTACCTTTGCGCGTTGTTTTGTTATAAAATTAAATTAAATTTATTTCTTAAATTTGTGTATATACATTTATACATTATTTGTACATAACGCGTATTATGGGATCATACAAGCTCGTTATGCGAGAATATTCTTATAAAGCGTTTCCTATAACTTGGAACCAATCTACCGCGTTAAAGGAGGAATTTTTTTTGCTTAGTTGGGTGGACGAGCTCACAGCCTACCTGGTGCTAAGTGGTTACTGGAGCCCATAGACATCCACAACGTAAATGCGCCACCCACCTTGAGATATAAGTTCTAAGGTCTCAGTATGGTTACAACGGCTGCCCCACCCTTCAAACCGAAACGCATTACTGCTTCACGGCAGAAACAAGCAGGGCGGTGGTACCTATCCGTGCGGACTCACAAGAGATCCTACCACCAGTAATTACGCAAATTATAATTTTGAGGGTTTGATTTTTGTTACACGATGCTATTCCTTCACCGTGGAAGTCAATCATGAACATTGACACGCCTGCGGGATTCGAATACCGTTGCATCGCTAGATACGAATGCACCGGACGTCTTATCCTTTAGGCCACGACGACTTCTTCTTTCTGTATTATATAAAATTAAAATAATTAAGCTGTCATAACATAAGTTTTGGTATATGATCCTGGTCTCACCCGCGCCCCAGTTTGCCGATCATCCGCCTGTCATTGTAGAATCCAGTCCCCGTTTTCCTAATTAAGGGAAGTCCTTTTATTTTTTTATTACTGTGCGCTGTGTCGCGTTAAGCGCCCTTTCTGCATAAAAATAATCATAATTTTCGTTTTTTGCCTAGTTATTGCGTAGTTTGGTGAATTAGGTAAGTAATGTCCAAACTGCTATTAAGACATCTATGACACCTGTGTCCGTGTCAGCTCTATGTCTCAAAGGGTAACGCCAATTGTTTGTGTAAAGACAAAATTTCACGTGTACTGAATTTATAAATTCATATTATACTTAACACGTCTTTTACTAATTGCAAAAAAATGAGAACTGCCTACGCGAGCCGTTAGGGTGTTGAATACATCAGACCATAAACTAGGTCAGCTCCGAAACCACCGCATTGCGTGTTAATACAAAAAAAAAAATCTCAAAAAGATGTGTACCAGGTATACGTGAAATGTTTCTGCCGAGGTTCACATAATTTATTTCTCGCCGCTTATTTATTTTCAAGAAGATAAAAAAGGTTTACTAAAATTTTTGTGCAAAAGATTGTTTTACCTGTACTTAATCGACTGTATTGAAACACGTTAACTGCTTTCTCATAATATATTTATGTTACCCATAACCCGAAAATAGTACGAAGGAACATATCAAGAGAAACCTAACTATTGGGCATCCGTTGTGGATTTATATTTTTTCGGACGTTCGCACTTTACTATTTGATAGAATATTCACGTCTGCTATTGAAAAATATATTCGCTGAAAGTTAAAAAGTTTTACGTGCATCGTGTTCGTGAATTCATGAATAAAACAAAAATGTACTTTTGATTTTAAAACAAAGTTACCGTTGCAGAGACTAGCGCATGGTTTACAAAGAGAATTATTCTACAGTGAGCTTCACGAAAAGAATTTGCGGCTCATTCCATTTCTCTGAATGACGCGGGCGTGACTATACAGCACTGAAGTTAACTAGGTGGCCAGATACAAGCGTACTCTCCAAGCGAATTAGATGATCCCTTTTACAGACCGACTGTGTCGAATAAGCTGAATTACCTTTTTAACTCAGCGCCATCGCTCCTTTTGACTATGAATAGATTCGACTTTATTTTACATTTATAAAACAATAGGAACTTACGTATAAAGTTTATTGTTTTTCTGTGTGAGTTTAGATGGGGAAAAGCATAATTGTCACTATCGGATTTCGTATGCTTCTTTAACCCTAATTTGGAAATTTTAGACGTAGGTAAGCACCGCCTATAAAAGACAAAGCGACTTGTTGAACCCTTATGTTCGCCTAACAGTTCTGGTTGAGCGGCAAGGTCTCTTGGACTAATTGTGATTTATAATATCATAGCACTAACTTTATATTTGCTAATCCGGGTTGGGTACGGATGCTCTGTGGCCGCGTGTCCAGATGCGACTAGTGAGTTCGTTCTAAGTAACCCCCTTCAGGAATAGTTTACGTGTCTCATAACATATACATAAGTAGACATAAAAGCAAAATCGTTGTTCTATGGCAGACAAGCTTGTGTTATTAAAAAAGACAATATGGAATCTGTAATTTTTCTGTCACGTTTTACAAGAAGAAATATCAATAAAATAAAATAAAAAAGTATTTCATAAAAAAAAAATAATCTTATTCTATTTTTTATTTTAGGTCTATTTTAGACTACAACCATTGATAACGATTGAACATCAGTTTTATTAAATTTTTCAACGCGTATGTGTGCGCCTATGTTTCAAAATGTTATTTTGTGACGAACTAAACAAAATATTGTGCAACGTAATCTTATTATTATGTTATCTAGTGACATTATCTGATATCTAGACAGTCAGACATTTTTATCAAAATAAACATATTTGAAAATTTCAAGTCCTAGTTTGTATAATAAATGAATTATAATAGACGATTCGTACAGATTTTCGAAAATTTCAGTATAGGGAAGAACGTGATTGTATGGGCAATACATCAGCAATCAGAAGTTGCACTAACAAATTAATATTCACAGTGGAAATCCTGCCAAATAGAATATACTAGCTGACCCGGCAGAGTTCGTAGTGCCTCAATCGATAGGATCAATCATTACATCAAAGGAAAAACAAAATTGTTATTTTTATTTAATTCCGAGCATTTTCATATTTATCTACCTTTTAAACCTTCTCTGGACTTCCACAAATAATTCAAGACCAAAATTAGCCAAATCGGTTCGGTCGTTCTCGAGTTTTAGCGAGACTAACGAACAGCAATTCATTTTTATATATAGAGATTTAATCTTCAAAAATAATTCATTACCATCCATCATGAGATGTTAAATTTATATTCCTTTTATTACATTATTTACAATCTCGTTACATTAAAAATTCTCAATGCATAACTTCAATAAATTCTCCGGCAGAGTAATTCGAAACGGTCTCGGCGCTCGAAAATTTCATACACAAACATTAGCTCGTTCCGTTCCTACACGATTAAGTTAAATCAGGATAACCGAGGGGGGAGGCAGACTTCCTGATATACTGCGTTGTAATTTCATTGTGAACTCCACTCTACGTTTGTTCGAAAATTGATTGAATTACCAGGCCACATCGCTCACCGCTCCGGTAATGAACGGGTGTTGAAGTTTTACTTTGTTCCCGCACGTGTTGCTTGCAGACGAGCGTCCCTATGTATCAAAGGTCAGCTATAAATAACGAGTCATAAATAGTGCTATACCAGTCCAGTCGTTATCCCGGTGTGTCTCCGCCCAGTTTTGTATCTGTCTTTCATAGATGCAGTTTTACCAACCGACTTGTTTTTTATCTGTCAGTTTATAAAGATTAATAAATAATTTAATTGTTGTCACTGAAGATAATAAATACACGAGCGGATTGATAAGCTCGTGTGCCGGCGACTAAATTTTAATTGGTGTTGATTGTTAGTGAATCACGGTTCTCGTGTTAATGTGATATTACCGTGTTCATTCGTTCGCTGTTCCAATGAAAGCACTACAGTCTGTCTGTCTTCATTAAATATTACAGTATGTTCATCAAGGATGCTCACAAATGATCCTAATCGCATCTAGTCATAGAATTTATTTTTATTAAATTGCATTGTAGCGACCTACATTTTAACCTTTATTGGTTTTTTTATTCCGGCCGTTGCAACGGTCCGTATGACGACGGGCAAAATTGAAAAATGACAGTTTATTACCCGATAACTGGATCGGAACGATATCTTAAATTGTGGCATTAATATTGCAGTTCATGATCGATAACGCTGCCGACTTGACTAATTGAATACCTACCATTCGTCCAGTCGTGACCAGTCATAATTCTCACAGTAATGTCTTTGTGAAACGAAAGTTCAGATAATTTTAAACGCCAACAAACTGTTCTTAGTTTGTCCGTTACGGATTTCGAAATGCTTTAAATAAAATACCAAAATACGTAAGGTACCCGAACATTATGATTTAATGTTGTTTCTTCAAAAACATCACCTAAATGATGTTAACGCAAGAGCATATTCTGTAGGTAGCGTACCCTCCACGCAGGGCAGACCTTTGTGGGTGAACCTGCCCTGTATCCATATAAATTGAATAATAGCTAGCTCGCCACAACTAAGTGGATTCTACTTTGCTTTAGGTACGTCGCTTAGTGTTCAATCCGATTTTATGAAAGCCGACCTCGGAGCCTTTTTGGACCAGATATTATGTACCCTTTGTAAGTGATAATGTTTCACTTAAAGTAACTTGCCTAATATTACTTTTTGACTTAACCCAACAGAAATACATTGGAGACAAAATGTAGGTTAGTCGTTAAATTTGATCTTATAACTAATGTTGTTTCTCTCATTTGAATCTTCTACAGCGTAAATAAATAAAGTTATCTGACGACTCGAATCTCGTGAAAATAAAATTAAATGAGAAGTACTTATGAATTAGTATGGAAGTGTCTTAATTAAGCTCGTTCGGAGAATAAAGCAAACAGTTCTATTTTAGAAGATATACCCGTGAAAATGATTATAGATATAAGGTAATTTCAAATTGAAAATTTCATTAATTCCGTACTAAACAATATTCGCGTTGTCTGTGTTAACGACTTCTACGATAACAAACATCTTATGATAAGATTGTACCTGTCAAAGCGCTTGAAATTATACTCTTTGGCAGATCGAGGCGGTGCGCTCTGTATTCGCAGACTGAAACGCCACCGAGGGCGTTTCACCTTTCGTTTGACACAAGTGTTCAATGGTCATGGATGTGTCGCCCGGAGGAAGCCAACAGTCGGTGCCACCACTGTGACTGAGACGTGGTAATGATTGGGCACACACTCGTGTACTGTCCCGTGTGGCCGTGTCCTCGTCTCGCAAATACGATGGGACTTGTTGCCACCGACCATCGTGGTTACGATGTTCGGCAGCGACATTTCCTGGAAAGCGATGCTTGACTTCTGCGAGTCCTCTCCCTCTCCGCAACTGTTCATTGCCGCCGAGCCGGGGGTCCGAGAAAAGCTTTCGCCTGTATCCGACCCCTGCAGGAGGCGTTCTCCCCTCCGGTGAAGGTTTACGGGCGACCTGAGGGAACGAGGGCTCGCGACGCACTACCAGCACTCGAACACTCCATAATATGACAGCTACGGAACCGCTGTAGAAGAGCCGTGTATGCGTTCAGGTGTCAAATGTTTTGATCTATAATAGGCGTTCGGTTCGCAAAACAAAACTGCGCAAGCAAATCTTGTTTCCTATTATCTTACCTTATAAAAAATAACGTATTTGACTGAAAATTTATTTCTTTTATTATTTAGAACTGAGATACACACACACATATTCATAAAAAGTTTTATTTGCAGGCGCAGAGCGACGATGACGACGTCGGGCCTGACGATGTCAACGTTGCCGTCGAAGGTGGCTTCATGGATGAATTCTTCAGTGAGGTAAGTCATTTTTGATATCGAAGACCGTCCTCCGACCCAAATAAAACTGACCAGCGTTACTCATGAACATAAATAATTATAGAAGCACATCTCGATCTACCGCTGCCTACTGCCAAGGATACGTTCTTAATGCTTCGCGCACAAAGCGTGTGCCCATGCTTCGACATCCCGCAATTCAAGCAAAACTTCATGCCTTAAGATGAACGCGGTCTGCGGTTTTAGTCCGTTCTAATAGAAGACGGTCACGTTTTGCTGTAGCTAACGCTAATTGTATGTAAAATATAGATTTTTCTAAACTACGTTGATGCCGCTATACCAGAAACCTTCCAACCTTCCAATCAAATTTCATCATAATGAGAATTGTTTAGGTTATATTAAATTTCTCATATAACCTTTCGACCCCTAATTATTAATTTTACTTCATATAGGGATACAATTTTGAAAAGCAAGATGTACGTATGTATACCTTTATTTCTGACCAGAAGGCCAGAAGATACAGAAATTTTGTAGCTCTGATTTTAAAAGTGACTGGAAATATAATTTTAACCATTTTTTTAATCCCCTTAATAAGAGGCATGAATTGCCAAACGTTTAAGTTTATAGCCCCAATGATTTAGATTCTGCGTTAATTAATCAGTCAGTCTGAACAAAACAATTATATTATGTTTAAATAAAAGTATTTCTTTGCCCTGGTTGAAAATTAATTTAAAACACGTCATCTTCAAATGCCGTTCCATCTTACTATTGTTCTCACATAGCCGTTTTCAGACATCCAGGAAACATAAAAAAGGAAAAACATACAAATAAAAGGCCGTATTTTTAAAGACTCTTATAAAATATTTATATCGATCTAGTCCTGGAGAAAGTAAAACAGGAATCCGAAATTTAGATTTTGAAATGATCATGGTCATGATAAATTAGGATTTTAAATTAAATTTTAAGTTAAAATTTAATTCTCAGTGGGAACTGTAACTGTTTTTCATAAAGCAATATATTATTTAAATCAATTCAAAGCTTTCAAAAAGAATTCGATGTTCATAATGTCTCAAGAACGCGAAACAATGAAACCACGAAAAATATATTATATTGCATTCCTACAATACAATATTTAATACCTTATTTAAAAAAAACATGAAAAAAGGGTCCGTGTCCGAAACTTCGTAATTCAACAGCTACCTGAATATTTCGTAAGGCACATAAACGTATTCTGAATAATGATTTAATTAGTTGATCCTTCGGGATGAGCGAAAGTTATAATGGAAATTAAGTAAGCTTAATTAAAATATCATATTAATTCGTTTTTGTACATTAAAATTTCTAATGGTGTACAATTACAATTACTTGTTCTGTCGTATGTATTATAAAAAATTCAATTCTGAACAACAAATTCTGCCCCAACGCTGTTTTATTATATTTATTAGACATAAGACATGAATTAGGGAAATGTCCGGAATTAGAACATTACATAAATGAAAGAGCTTTTTATACGAATTAAGTAGATTTCGTGATTTTCTCGTTCTCGGAATAGTTCTTTTTATCTTACTGAATAATGAAGTTACGATATTAATATAAATGTGGGCGGAATGAACCGTTCGTCTGATCCTTATATCAGCTTTATAGTAAAATGCGTGGGTAAACTCGTTATTGCGAACTATATTAATGTATATTTAGGCACCAAAGTTATAATGCTGGGGAATTCAATCGATAGGGTTTTCGTATACTGTAAATGATTGGAGTACTATTGTCAAATTTAATTAATTCTTATTACTAGAGGTCCCGCAGTAGTCGAAATTCGACTATAATTAATTGGAATTGTAAGTTCTTACACTCTTATGATTGTATTTTATACCTCTATAATCACAATTTCGCCAAGGCTACACTATAAAAAAATATTAACAAAGACAAACAATATTTAATCTATTCTCAATTTGACAACAGACGTCAAGAACAAAAGTTTGACAATAAATAGTATGCATGCGTGTGTGCGTCAAATACATGGTATGTAGTGTGTGTAATGTTTTCTTTATTGATTTAATGTATCTTTTATGCATAATAAAAAAAAATATTAGCATTGTGCACTTCTTCTCTATATTCTCTATAAGTGTGGGAAATTTCATACTCCTCCGTCCGCGCAATTTTCGTAAAAAGGGATACAAAGTTTTTGCTTCACGTATTAATATATAGATTTATATACTTTATCTTATGACATTCTGTCATGAATTAGACAAAAAAAATATAGTTCATAAATACATTTTTCAAATTATCAATTTTATCATCATCATTGTTTTACAATTTATCATTGAGATCATGGGACCCGCCGACCTGGATCTCTGTTTTGTTTACAACAAAATAATGAAATATCTTTGATCCTATCGAAATCGACTAGGACATAGCCTCTCCGGGGCAGTGTCTGTGGTCTTCGTAGGTTGAGTATTTTAATTTCTATGGTCCAGTAGTCGCATTTCCTCCTTTGCACAGTATCTGGAGACTGGATCAGGTGTAAAGCTTAGCTTGCCCCGTGCATGTGCCTCCGCAACACTGGTACACTCTTTCGTTAGTCCGGATTATTATATAACTCCCAATGATTGTGATCAAGACTGGGAGTTTATCGCTTATATTGATCATCCTGTGGAATGTACGCTAAAAAGTTTAGTTCAGACATTAGCCCACCAATCGATTATAGGCTTACTAAAGGCGTTTCTGCATTTTTGTTGACCACTTTATCTCACCTACTTCGTTTGCATTTTAACCACTATTCAGTTCCGCAGAGGGATTATTTTGCTGTTGCTATCCGGCTCGTTTATAGTTGCCATGCATTCTGTGACGTCGGCTTATAGTTATTTTCAACTGATGCCAGATCTTCGATTGTCACTCGTCTATCAGAGAAATTGTAAATATTTCTGATCCTGCTTGAAATTCTTTCATCGTAAGAAAATATATAGAATCAAGCTTTTGTGACTGTTGAGTGTTATCTGATAAGTGATCGTTACACAGAGTGCTATCTCAGCCTTAGCAGCTACATACTTGAATTGATACTTTAGTTTTAAATTAAACAGGATCGCATATTTTCTAGTAACATTTTTCATTTAACATATAGCCATAAAAATGTTAGATCCGACCTATTTTCCCTTAACAGAGATTTATCGCCAGATTTGGCTCCAGTTCAGCGGATTAAATCGGACCAAGTTTTCGAGGAGATTTTTATTTTACATTGCAATCGTAAAATCTTTGTTACGATGTTGACACGGAAAAAAAGCCTTTAAAGGAAAAAGTAATCTTTGTAATGTTGAAAACAAAGCGAACGTCATCGTTAGAATGTACGAGTTTTTCAATCTACCTCTATATATGTAGTTGCACAAAGTTTTCACTGTTTGCAACGTCCATATTGTCCGCTGTTATGTTTTATCTGGTACAGCACTGGTACTAGTATGAAACTAGTACAATATAATTATACTAATAGAACAGTTCATTTGGTAGTTGTCTAGTAAAAGAACGATTATTCTTTTATTTTCTACCATTATTTTTTTTATATTAATCTCACACATCAAATACTAGTTTTTGAGACCATATTTTAGGTATTAATAGAACAGTTAAATACCTATTTTAAAGGTAATTTTCGTGTTTTTTCTTCATTTATATGATGTAAGAGGAAACATCTTTTAATTATGAATAAAACTTGTTGGTTGTTAAAAGTGTATAACAGAAATGAAACAAAATTCTTCAGAAAAAGTGGAACTTTGTCGCTAACTTCGCTAAAGCAAACTGGAAATATGGGCGAAAGTTTTAAATTAAGTACTATATAACAAACTTTGGTACTTACTTTCTATGTACCATTCTTCTGTTGTTTGATTGCGCCTTTGTACAGATGTACGCCTTGTACTTTGTCTTACAAAAAATGTGTACTGAAAGACGTTCTAAATATAATAAAACAAAAGGTCAGAAGTCTCTTGAATACAAAATCCTAGAAAAGGGATCCTGGAAAAAATCCTTGAAGGGCTCTTTAAAAGTTTCTATTTAAGGTGCAAATTTATAAAGGAAAGGTAGACCCTAGACACACAATAAAGCGATATTCAAATTGAAATGTATGCGGTAAGCGCGAAGCTCGTGTCTACATTTTCCATTTCGCTTAGACGATCCAAGTTAATCTATACTTGATCCACGGTGACCGGCCACTGCGAGTCATACCCCCTGAAACGTAATATTATATTCATAAACCGAATGATTGATTGATATTTATTCATCGAATTGTGTAGTTTCAGCTCAGGCAATTTTGGAATAATGTCGATGAAATAGGAATCGATTCGATAAACACTTGTACAAATTGAATGAAATTTATATCATGATGAAGGTAGATCAATGTTTAAAATAAACATTTCCATCCCTACGAACGTTAATGGAATGAATGATTTAAAAAATCAATCTCTTGTGTGTACTTTCAAAAGAATCTGTTTACCACTCAAAGGAAACCCGCGATGTTATGTAAATCGTACATATTTTATATGTACTTGACTCATATAATTACAATTTTATATAAATGAAAGTCTCCTACCCGTATATTTTACATTAACAAAGATCGATCTTTGACCCTTTTTTTTTATTGCTAAGATGGGTGGACGAGCTCACAACCCACCTGGTGTTAAGTGGTTACTGGAGCCCATAGACATCACGCAAATGCGCCACCCACCTTGAGATATAAGTTCTAAGGTCTCAAGTATAGTTACAACGGCTGCCCCACCCTTCAAACCGAAACGCATTACTGTTTCACGGCAGAAATAGGCAGGATGGTGGTACCTACCCGTGCGGACTCACGAGAGGTCCTACCACCAGTAAAACCCTGTTAACAATGCAGTCAATCATCATGTAATAGCTTTGCGGAAATTATGGGAACCTCATTCATTATTAGAACACGATGCGAACTGCTTCGGACTGGTAATTAGTGGTTGATTTGACGAAGGACTATCTTATTGCCAAATTAATTCATTCGTTGAAAGGGAAACAAATTGATTTAAATAGTCCTAATCATAATAGTAGGTAAACTTCAAAGATTTTAATTTACCGATGACCTTATCAATTAATGCAACATTTTTGAAATAAATTTATGATTCATATTTCGAAGCTATTAAATAAATTGTAAACACAGAACCAATTGTAAAAAATGATTATTTAGATAACACGCTTCGATAAACGTATATTATCAGTTATAAAAACAAACGTAGAAATGTAACATTACAAAAAATATATTGAGAACCACAAAAAACTTTCATTAATAATGATGAAAAACGACGTAGGTACATCATCTCGTCTGCTCACAATTCGTTGCTCGAATTTTTCATACGTTTCCATTTAATCCGGCTCTCAGCTCGCGACAGCCATAAATATTCAGGTTGCGCTTCGTATTCATCGTAATCGTGCAATTCATTTACATGATATTATTTATTGCGCGTGTGTGTGTGTGTGTGTGTGTGTGTGTGTGTGCGTGTGCGTGTGCGTGTGCGTGTGCGTGTGCGTGTGCGTGTGCGTGTGCGTGTGCGTGTGCGTGTGCGTGTGTGTGTGTGTGTGTGTACTGAACGTGTTTCAGTCGTCGGAGGCTGACAGCGAGAAGTGGAGACTGGTAAACTACCGCCGACCGCGTCGTCTCCGGGGGATTTGCTTGCGTCATTCAAAACTATGACATCAGCCCAGACATTTATATATGACGATGAGCATGTATTAAGCAAAACGAATGTGACTCGTACGGAAAATGTGTAATGAAATCAAACGTACTTATTTTTATAGAAATACTAGCGACCCGCCCTCGCTTCGCTTCGGAAACTGTAATTTATCATTGATTTCTCCACTATTTAATGGATGTTATTATACATATAAACCGACCTCTTCAATCACTCTATCTATTAAAAAAAACCGCATCAAAATCCGTTGCGTAGTTTTAAAGATTTGCGCATACATATGGATATCGGGACAGAGAAAGCGACTTTGTTTTATACTATGTAGTGATTCATAGCATTCGAATTATTAAGCATACAATTTAAAAAAAATATCTGATTTTTAAATATGTATGCTTAATCTCTGTGATAAGTTTTATGATAAAATGTACAATGGATATTGTATTCGAGGGGAACTCTTAGATAACATTATGTACCCTTGGGCCTTGGACTATGCTGAGAACCGGTAACAAGGAACTTCCGTAGCTTGCGGGCCAAGTGTACTATTGTCATTTTCCATCGCACACCTTCACACAATAGGTACTTTTAAATAAATGTATATTTCTGAAAAGGGGAATTTTGTTTAATAGATATTATTGGACTTGTATAGGTAATACGAGCATGTATTTTTTTGTGTAAATTGTTCCGTAAATTCGAAATCAATATTATTTACAGAATTAATTTGCATATGCTAAAGTGTTGCAACGGATCTAAATGGGTTGCAGCTCTAGGGAATATTGGCGAAACACATCTGCGGGATTGTCTGTTCGTAAATTAATCTTGTATGTAATCTTCTAGTTTAACTGTATTCACACTTTAATAGAAAGCAAATTCTGGGCTATTTCTGAAGTATTCATATCTTAAAAGGGAATATTGAGACGATAAAATTAGAATTTCTTTGAAGTTATCCCTCAAGTATTTCCTTTTATGCGTATGTTATAAATAGCACAATTTTCCTTTTGGAGTACAAAAATAAATTCGACGGCGGCAGAGTTCTATAGTATTTTTTATTGCAATAGGCAATAAACGTGACCGCGACGAACACCGGAGACCACCTGATAATGATACTTGACCCACCTTGAGATATGACATCGGTGTTTCAAAGTTACTCTTTGAAAACTCTTTGCCTCTCTCTCTCTCTCTCGTTTTCTCTTGAAAACTCTCGCCCTTCAAACCAGACCCTGTGATTGTTTGGCTGCAGAAATTGTCGTTTTTAAATGCCACAGAATGTAATATTATATATAAAATAATACATAAAACGAATACTGCTTATATTACTAAAGTACTGGTGGTAGGACGTCTTGTGAGTCCGCACGGGTAGGTACCACCGCCCTGCCTATTTCTGACGTGAAGCAGTAATGCGTTTCGGCTTGAAGGGTGGGGCAGTCGTTGTAACTATACTGAGACCTTAGAGCTTATATCTCAAGGTGGATGACGCATTTGCGTTGTAGATGTCTATGGGCTCCAGTAACCACTTAGCACCAGGTGGGCTGTGAGCTCGTCCATCCATCTAAGCAATAAAAAAAAGAAGGAAAAACATTTGCTAACCTTAAATATTCGAATTCACCCTTTAATGTAACGTTGTACCAAGAAGCAACTTTAACAAGTGCTAAAGCAATGTCTCTTTAATTACGACAATAGTAATATTGATTTGCTTGACATTTTGTTGGTAAGTATTATACGTTTGGGTTTTGTACTATTTGATAATTAAGTCATGTACCAAAACTCGAGATAGGTTCTATAAAGTAATAGGTATATTCATTTATTAAGATTATGAGTGAACTAGCGACCCGCCCTCGCTTCGCTTCGGAAACTGTAATTTATTATTGATTTCTTCACTATTTAATGGATGTTATTATACATATATACGTTTCTCTTCAATCACTCTATCCATTAAAAAAAACCGCATCAAAATCCGTTGCGTAGTTTTAAAGATTTAAGCATAAATAGGGGTATATAGGGACAGAGAAAGCGATATAGTTTTATACTATGTAGTGATGTGCCTCACACATTTTCAGCCACAATCAGCTACTTTAGTCATCGCAGCGAAGACGAACTCTCTCATTAGTAACTGGACACGGTCGTGATGCTAACGATGTATAGTAATAACAAGAGGCGTCAGTTATTGAACTTAATTCAGAAACGTTAACTAGTATTAATCTCGTAACCGATCCGTCCGTTTATCGGCTAGCAGGCCGATAGCCTTTATCGAAGTAATCTGATTAATTGGTGAGTCACATGAATTGTCACACGAGCCGAAAGCGACCGTATACTATCGATTCGTGCTTACCGTCCGTGAACTTCACATTCGCCAATAGATAGATACGCTTTGTTAGGTAACGGGTAATGCAGACTACTGTCCGCCTTTAAATAGTTTATTGCTCCCGTGTCATAATTCCTAGATGGCTATACGAATGGTTTATGAGCGACCTATATTCGTCGGCTTGTACTGGTTTCATGAATTTGTTACGATCATATCCTTGACATTAACGTACTGTTTCTGTTGTACAACTACGTAAGGTATTGTTGTATTAAATTCACGCCTTATGTCATTGTATTTCATATTTTATGCGCATTTCAGAATATAGCTCCAGCGCTACAAATGCTCAATAGTTTTCTAACACTTTACGGAATATTTATCAGTAAATTAGTTTGAAAGCGCTATGCTTGCAAAAACTAATGTGGGTATTATTTTCTTTGTGCGACACTTCACATAAATCATAGTACACGCTTTTATAAAAGCACATTCATATGAACTTATTTTATTAGATTACATTTTAGATGTCGTCACGAGGTGATTTCAAGTAAATAAGTTATTGCTGTATTTACATAACATTTAGGTACTCGTAATTTTTTTTAATGGGCCGTGCTCATTTACGATATCGCGATTTTGTGTTGGTTTGGAATGTTAAATGTGAGAGAAACAGAGCAGCGTTTGTTCTGCGGTTGGAGTTCTGCCAGAGATCCTTTAAACCGGCTTTAACTTTGGGTGGAGCCCGGGATCAGCGGTCGCACGGGCTGGGTGCTTTCAACCACAGACAGCTCCGCTAGCAAAATTTTGCATTTAAGCAATCTGTTTCGCATTGAACGTAAACTTAAATGCGGAAATAAGCTCCAAACACGTGACGTCACTAAATTTATTAATTATGGAGTGGTAAGACATGACGTTGGAAATATGCTTCACATAATTGATATCAAAGTTATTAATAAAGTTATTACCATCCTTCAAATGTGTAGCGAAGTATTTTCTTATTACTTGGACGTTGACAGCGGTCATTTTTCCCCCGTTTCTTCAAACACGCAAGTGAACTTCCCTTCTCCGCGTTTTCCTAGTGATATGACATTAATCATCTATCAATCCTTCTCCCCGAAAGTTTGAAAATGTAATTTATAAGTTTGACTATCTCACTGGCATTACTTTTGCAATAGAATAAGTACGTGAATTGCTTTATAAAATTGATTACCAAAAAGTGGTAGAGTTAACATTGTTATTTATATTTTGACATTCAACAAGTGTGTTATACTGACATCTAAGTTGAAATAAATGATTTTGAATTTTAAATTTTTTTGAATTTTGAGTATTTTTTTGACTTTGTAGGCCACGAGCATACGGCCCACGGATGGTAGGTGGTTACCGTCGCTCATGAACGTCAGCAATGCTTAGGGGTAGAGCCAAGCCGCTGCCTACCATTAAGTACTCTCCGCAAGCCTCGTTTGAAGAAGGACATGTCTTAGCGCTCGGGAAACACTGTAGAGGGAAGTTCATTCCAAAGTCGAATGGGACGTGGCAGAAAAGATCTTTGGAAACGCACTGACGTTCATTGCAGCGGTTCCAGATAATATGGATGAACTCTGCTCCAATAGCGGGAGGTGTGATGATAAAAAGGAGATGAGGAGATCATCCCGAATAACTCTTCAGATCATTTTCCATGGGACATACGGTACAAAACACAGAAAGAACCGAAGTCCCTTCGTAGATCCAGAGGTTGCAAGCGATTCGCGGGAACGGGAATGACAAAAGGGTCCTTCTTCGCCGTGAACGCGCAAACCTGTGTCTTCAATGGGTTGAACTGAACAGAATTCAGTTCAACCCACTTGGAGACCCGCCCCAGAGAGTTTTCCACTTCAGACATAATAAGTTTGATCGCCTATCTTGGCACCACGCTTCGAAAGAGACTGATGGCCGAGATATCGCGCATCCCCCGTGCTATCATCAATAAACTGGTGGTAAATGCCGCCCATATCATTATTTAGCCCTAAAATTATATTCACGTACGTAGTTTTTTTTTTAAATGCGATTAGTAGGCTAGGTCAGGATGAGAGATCTTGGCCGGAAGCCAGAACTGCCTTCGTGCAACACAAACTCAACCTCTTTAAACCAACACCGATTTAGAAACAACCGGCACACTGCAACGAAATAAATCCATTCATGAGTAATTAACATTGAGAACAAAAGATATCCAATGTTCTGGGAGCGGCAGAATTATTAATGAGCTAGATATAGTCTGCGGGTTAGCGTTAGGTGTACTCGTCGAGATCGGGTCAGAACTTTTATTAGAAGATTCATTCATTAGTTTCTCACGTGAATTTGTAATGCGTGAACGGTTTCATTCTTTTTTTTATCTTTTATAGGTTGAAGAAATACGAGAGATGATAGACAAGATTCAGGCGAACGTCGAAGAAGTGAAGAAAAAGCACAGTGCCATCTTATCAGCGCCACAGTCAGATGAAAGTAAGTAAACGAAAAATAGACTGAATTCTGAATAATAAAGACACGACAAGGCAATTTGAACCCTCATAATTGAATGTTTTCTCCAAAAATACCCACACAAGGGAATTAATTTAGCTTGATGGAATTAAGGTTCAAATTAAAATAACACAATTATTTTATTTACCGTACCATATGTAAATATATGTCGTGGTTGGTTTTTGTTAAAATTTTGTATATATCATAGTCTAACTCTTTCTAAACCCGCTACACAATGCAAAATCAGTAATTTATGTAGAATGGCACTCGGCTGGTACGTGCGGGAATCGAGGCGGATCAAAAATCGATTGCTCTCTTCTATATTTGGATGATAAAACGTGATCAATTACAATATTGAATTCGTGCTAAAAATAACGTAGAGTGCCGTTAATTTATTAGCACGGGTGTTTATGTTAACGTGGGTAGCAAAGCTCGCAAAATAACCCACACAGTAGACACCGGTGGGCGGAAGGGCGAAGTTGACGGCATTTACTTGACTTTAACGCGCTGAAACTTTCTTCGTCTGACGTACACGAGGTTCTTTGTGAGATAATAATATTTCAATCTAATTTTGTAGAAAATATTTTCGCCGATTTATTTTATAAGTGGATTTTTAAACTTTAAAGGGATTTTGTGAAAGTTAAAATGAAATTTAATTATCGTTCTGAACGTTATAAAGTTCTCGATATTTGCCGTATCGACCTAAGTTTATGTTGTACTATAATATATTGAAGTTTTCAATAAAATAATAATAATATCGACAATTATTTAGTACAAACAAAACAAAAATAAATGTACTGGATTATTAGTTTTTAGTTTGTCGCGATGACAACAGACTTTTTGTGCTATTTAATGAAGTTGATCTTGTTTCTAGCAGATTTTAAATAGAGATCATTACAATTAAATCGCCCTAGCTAACAGTTTTTATTAGTTTTAAGAAATATATTACTTTTATGCTTATATTACTTTACGTATAAGCTTTCAGTACTTAAATTAAAATTTAATCTACTCGGTAATTTAGTCATTGTTTCAATCTTATCAACGTTTAAACAGTCGATAGTGATAACTAATACAATCCATTGTATTATTCTGAGTTTGCGCCATTCAGAAATGAAAATGAAAATATTGTTTACATTTTTATGGGACATACTTAAAAATATTTCGATTACATCAACCTTCAAATAAATGAAAAGTGAATTGAGAACGGTCTATTTGGAAGCTGGAATGTCATAGGCAGTCAAAAGCCCCTCGTGACAAACATTTCTTTTAGCAACTAGATTAGATAAAATTCATCCCACACGCAACGAAAGTATGTAATTAAATATACATAATATGCATAATTAATTAATTGGAAGGATAGAGATGGCTTAATGGTCGAGAGTCGACGGCAATGAACTCGGCAAGATCGCCACGAATGGTCGAGATTGGCCATTGACCCAGCCTAAATAGCTTCGGATAACCCATCGGTTCAGTCATTAATATCGAAGAGATTCGTGATAAAGCTTTACGTTATCAAACACGATTCCTACGAAAGGTTTTTTGAATCCGTGGTTGCTTTACAGGAATTTGGAATATATTTGTTTCAACTTTACGGTTACTGGTGGCAGAACCTATGTGAGTCCGCGCGGGTAGGTACCACCACCCTGCCTATTTCTGCCGTGAAGCAGTAATGCGTTTCGGTTTGAAGAGCGGGGCAGTCGTTGTGACTATACTGAGACCTTAGAACTTATATCTCAAGGTGGGTGGCGCATATACGTTATATATGTCTAAGGGCTCCAGTAACCACTTAACACCAGGTGGGCTGTGAGCTCGTCCACGCATCTAAGCATTAAAAAAAAACTTTATATCTACATCCTAATACGTTGGATGTACGTGTTCGTTTAGAAGAACATAAGAACTTTTTGTTTGATAATTGTCACTTTATTTCAGAAGTGGGTGGGTGAAAGAGCTCATGGCCATAAAAATCGTAAAATTATTGCCGACACCCACTTTGCCATGGGGTCAATTCTCAATTTAATAGTATAAGGACTGTCCGACCCTTCAAATCTTAATATATTAATTACTGTTTCGCGCCAAAAACAGACAGACTGGTTGTATCTATCAGTGCGAGTTCACGAGACGCCCTAACATCAGTAATCAGAAAATCTACTTAATATCTTATGCCTGTATTCTAGCATGTTCTTTCTTGTCGATTCAAAATACGAACAAAAGAAAATAAAACAGTAACTTTAAAATTTGTATGAAGGATTTTTTTTAAATTTGGATTAATGTACTTTACAAAATTTAATGTTCTTGGAAGGAAATAAAATAACCTGTTTGGTTATTTTTTAATTATTAATAAAATGCGAGTGCGGAAACGACAGTCTAGGCATGCTTTTAATTAAAAAAAAGTCGTCGTTTAAATAGAATAGAATTTTAAGAAATGCCCAGCGATACCATAATCTACACTTTCTCAATAAAATACTGAAGAATGGAATTTTTCAGACAAGTTATATTACAGTTAGGATAACAACTTTAACATACATCAAGAAATTGAAAAAACTTTGTCACTCTTTTACGTTTTTAAAAAGATCATTTTCCGCTCGACGGCAAGCGACCGAAAGGGCGACATTTTCAGAGAATATTTCCTTAAAATAAAACTGATTTTATTCACGAAGTTTGTGTTGGCTGTAAAGACCTCTTTTGTGAAAGCTCGCTCGATTGAAAATGTGTACGTGAGCTTGCAAGAATGCTTGTGAAGTGTCGCAGGAAAATAGCTGTGTTCTAGATATTACCAACTCATTTTCACGAAACTTTGGTGGTTTTTAATTGAATTTTACAAAACTTCTTGTAGATACAAATTTTATTCAGCGCACAGGTGTGTGCTTGTTCACAATTGAATGAAAATGGGTAACGTTGAATGGAAGACGAAATTTAAACATATAAATAGTCGGCGAACCAGGTTATGTTAACTCTGTTCATAATATGAGCACTACAGCTGAAATAGGACTTCGGGGACCCAAGTTTGAAACAACACCGCTGGGAAAGTGTTTTCAGTACAACTATATATACAGAACATTGTGTTAATTTCACGGGAAATCCTAAAAGTTCTACGTACAAAACCTCAATATGTCTTCAATTTTATTTTTCAACGTTGCAATACGTGCGCCCCTTCAATGATTTATTCATATTGAAAAGAAGAGAATTTATTGACGTTTTTGAATGTAGAACGTGCACCGATAACACCTCCTCGTATTGAAGCCCAAAAATAAATGCAAAATGAAATTTCCTATCACTCGGAAGGCAAATGAAAACTTTATACGTTATAAAAGTAATCTAGTTTGGTCCGAGTTACTTTGGCCTAATTTAATACTAAACTGCGGCTAAGCTCCCAAGAGACCCTGCCTTGGTCATAGGCAGGGCCATGAAGACCGTCAAGTCGTATGCGGCGACCAGTGCCAAAACCAAAGCTGCTGGCCGCAGGCTGCGGGAAGTCGTCTCGCGAGTCTCGAAGGTTCTGCCTTCGGTTGCTTCCGCCAATGACCAGGTGGTGCAGCTGATGGCGGAGAATTTGAGGCTCCGAGCACAGCTACAGGCGCAGCAGCGGCCCGATGGCAAGGTTGCTGCTACCAAGCGGGTAGCCGCGACGAGGTCGTCGCCCGCGTTGCCGCGTGCCGCTGGGTCGCGGACTCCTCCGGCATCTGTGCCGGCGGTGTCGCCGCTGGTCTCCGGGGTCCCTCGGGGTCCCTGTCCCTCAGCGGCGGCTGGCGACCCGTGGCCCGTGCTGCCACCATCGCGCGCGGTACAGCGGCGTTCGCGTCTCCCGTCGCCGCGGTCTAGGGAGGCGACGGCCGTCGAGCGGCAGCAGGGATCCGCGGGGCCACGGATCGTGGGCCTGCCGGAACCGAATTGCTACAGCCTGGACGAGATTATCGATCGCACCGTCCAGGCTGTAATGGAAAGGCTGGGTGGCGGGCTGGCGGCACTCGAAGCGAAACGTATTGTCGCTAGTGACGCTGAACGGCCTGCGTCTACACATGCCGCGGTGTCGGGTGCTGCAGTGACCCGCTCCACCCCCGTACAGGCTCCAGCCACTAGGGCGGGCCCGGGGCGAGACAGAGCCAAGCGGGGGGGCGGCGCTAACGCGAAGTGCACATCGCAAGCGCCTCAACCCCGTCCGCTGCCCCCGCCCCCGTCTAACATGGACGAGGGGTGGAATGTGGTGGCCCGGCGGGGTGCCAAGAGGGCCGTACCGACAGCTCCCCAAGTGGGTGGAGCACCGGCCACTGCGGCGTCTCAGGCTGCTCCCCAACAGGGTCGAGCGCCTGTGGCCGCCAAGAAAAAGAAGATGAAGAAGAAGTCGTCGCGCGCGCCGCGGTCGGCGGCAGTGGTCTTAACGCTGCTGCCGGCCGCCGAGGCCAAGGGCGTGTCATACGGAGATGTAGTCTCCCGGGCGCGCGCGGCTATTGATCTGGACGAGATCGGGGCGGGGGAGGGCCTCCGCTGTAGGCTGACGGCCAATGGGGCCAAGCTGCTAGAGTGTCCCGGTGCCGATAGTTCCGGCATCGCGGAGCGTCTGGCGGCGAAGCTCCGTACGGTTCTGCCTGAGGAAGAGGTTCGAGTGCACAGGCCGGTCAAAATGGCTGAATTGAGAGTGACCGGCCTGGACGACTGCACCACTAAGGATGAGGTGGCGGCGGCTATTGCCGCCCGGGGCAACTGCGCCCTGGAGAATATAACTGTAGGCGAGCTGCGCCTCGGTTATACCGGGGCTGGCTCTGTTTGGGTGCGTTGCCCGGTAGAGGCGGCCACCTCCTTGGCTGCTCCTCCGCCCGGTAGACCGTCGGGGGAACCGGGCAGGTTGCGCGTGGGATGGATAGCGGCCCGCGTGCGCCTTCTCGAACCACGCGCCTGGCGGTGCCTCAGATGCTTCAGCACTGGGCACTGCCTCGCTAAATGCGCGAGTACGGTTGACCGCAGCGGATTGTGCTTTCGCTGTGGTCAGCCTGGACACAAGGCGGCCGTGTGCTCGGCTGCGCCGCATTGCTTATTATGTGCGGCAGCCGGGCGCAAGGCTGACCACCGGGCCGGGGGCAAGGCCTGCCCTCCGGCCAGCAAGAATGCAGAACGAAATCGGCGCCGCCAAGCTAAGCGGCGTCAAAAGAAGCGGTTGGCCGGGGGAGCACCGGCCGGCACTTTGTCCCCCGCTGAGGCGTTCGCGCCCGATAGCGGGGGCAATGGAGTAGGGGAGGGAGCGATGGATGTGGTTCAGCCTTAATGGATCACACCTATCGCTTCCTGCAGGGAAACTTGAACCACTCCGCTGGGGCTCAGGACATGTTGCTCCAGACCATGGCGGAGTGGTCAATTGACGTGGCTGTGGTCGCCGAGCCATACTTCGTTCCCCCAGCGGATGACTGTTGGTTTGGGGACGTTGATGGCTTGGCGGCCATACATATCAGAAGAACCGCGATGGTCCCCCCCCTGGCGATGGTGACCAGGGGCCCCGGGATCGTCGCGGTACAGTTAGAAAATATCGTCGTGATCGGGGTGTACTTTTCTCCGAATCGGCCTACCGTCGAGTTCGAGCGGTTCCTGGACGGGCTAGAGGTGATCGCTCGTCACCTCGCTCCCCGTTCAGTGATACTGGCGGGGGACTTCAATGCGAAGTCTGTCGCTTGGGGTTCCCCATTCACGGACGCTCGTGGTAGGCTGCTGGAGGAGTGGGCGGTCGCGGTCGGTCTCTGTATCGTTAATAGGGGCTCGATCGCGACTTGCGTGCGGTGGACGGGCGAGTCTATCGTGGACTTGACGTTCGCGAGCTCGCCCGTCGCACGGCGCATCCTCGGCTGGAGAGTGGTGGTGGGGGCGGAATCGTTGTCCGATCACCGGTATATCCGGTACGATCTTTCTGCCCCTGCGCCGACGCCGGCTGCAGGTGCCCGCGGGGTTGACCCCCCGCAGAGTGCATCCCGGTCATTCCCTAGGTGGGCACTGAAGCTCCTGAACAGGGAGCTCCTGGTGGAGGCCTCTATGGTGGCGGCGTGGGCGCCCAAGCGTCCACAACCTGTCGATGTGGAAACCGAGGCCGAATGGTTCCGGGGCGCGATGCACCGCATATGTGATGCCTCGATGCCCCGGGTCGGCTCTCGGCACTCTGGACGGCGACAGTCGCCCTGGTGGTCGCCCGAAATTGCAAGACTGCGTGCGGTCTCCATTCGGGCGAGCCGCCGGTGCACTAGACACCGCCGTCGCCGCCGCCTGCGGCGCGACGAGCCCGTCGCGTTCGCGGAGGAGGAAGCTCGGCTGCACCGCGAATATCGCGCTGCGAAGGACGCCCTGCGGCTGGCCATCAGGCGGGCCAAGGAGCAGAACATGGAGAGACTCTTGGAGGCGCTCGAAGCGGATCCGTGGGGGAGCCCATACAAATTGGTACGCGGCAAGTTGCGCCCGTGGGCCCCCTCTATGACTGAGCGTCTCCAGCCCCAGCAGCTGCGGGACATCGTTTCGGCGTTGTTCCCGCAGGAGCGGGAGGGTTTTGTCCCTCCCGCTATGGGCGGGCCGTCTGACACCGTCGACGGCCAAGCTCCTGCTGAGGTGCCCCGTATTACGGAGGCAGAGCTCCGGGTGGCCGTTGTCAAGATGACTGCGAAAGACACGGCCCCCGGCCCGGACGGAGTCCACGGCCGGGTATTGGCCTTGGCCCTCGGTGCCCTGGGGGACCGGCTCCTTGAGCTATATAATGGCTGCTTGGAGTCGGGACGGTTTCCGTCGCTCTGGCGGACGGGTAGACTTGTGTTGTTGAGGAAGGAGGGGCGCCCGGTGGATACAGCCGCCGGATATCGTCCTATCGTGCTGCTGGACGAGGCGGGAAAATTGCTGGAACGTATTCTGGCTGCCCGCATCGTTCGGCACCTGGTCGGGGTGGGGCCTGACCTGTCGGCGGAGCAGTACGGCTTCCGGGAGGGCCGTTCGACCGTGGATGCAATTCTTCGCGTGCGGTCCCTCTCGGACGAGGCCGTCTCTCGGGGTGGGGTGGCGCTGGCGGTGTCTCTTGACATCGCCAACGCATTTAACACTCTGCTCTGGACCGTGATAGGGGGGGCACTGGAGAGGCATGGAGTGCCCCTCTACCTCCGCCGGCTGGTTGGGTCCTATTTGGGGGCCAGGTCGGTCGTATGTACCGGGTACGGTGGGACCCTTCATCGCTTTCCGGTCGTGCGTGGTGTTCCGCAGGGGTCGGTTCTCGGCCCCCTCTTGTGGAATATCGGGTACGACTGGGTGCTGAGGGGCGCCCTCCTCCCGGGCCTCCGCGTTATTTGTTACGCGGACGACACGTTGGTCGTGGCCCGGGGGGGATGATTTTAGGGAGTCTGCCCGTCTCGCCACAGCGGGAGTGGCCCTCGTCGTCGGAAGGATAAGGAGGCTGGGTCTCGACGTGGCGCTCAATAAATCCGAGGCTCTGTGGTTTCACGGGCCGCGGAGGGCGCCACCCGTTGACACCCACATCGTGGTTGGAGGCGTCCGGATAGGGGTCGGGGTGCAGTTGAAGTACCTCGGCCTCGTGTTGGACAGCCGGTGGGCCTTTCGTGCTCACTTTGCGGAGCTGGTCCCCCGATTGATGGGGACGGCCGGTTCTTTGAGCCGGCTGCTCCCGAATATTGGGGGACCGGATCAGGTTGTGCGCCGTCTCTACGCGGGGGTGGTGCGATCGATGGCCCTGTACGGTGCACCTGTGTGGGCTGAGCCGCGCAACCGGGCCACTATGGCTCGGTTCCTGCGCCGGCCGCAGCGCACCGTTGCCATCAGGGTCATCCGCGGATATCGCACCGTCTCCTTCGAGGCGGCGTGTGTTTTGGCGGGGACGCCGCCATGGGAGCTGGAGGCGGAGTCGCTCGCTGCCGACTATCGGTGGCGCAGCGAGCTTCGTGCTCGGGGCGTGGCGCGTGTCCCCGAGAGTGAGCTGCGGGCGCGGAAGGCCCATTCTCGGCGGTCCGTGCTCGAGTCGTGGTCGAGGCGATTGGCCAACCCCACGTGGGGGCTACGGACCGTCGAGGCGGTTTACCCGGTCTTTGATGACTGGGTGAATCGTGGCGAGGGACGTCTCACCTTTCGTCTGGTGCAGGTGCTGACCGGGCACGGATGCTTCGGGAAGTACCTGCGCCGGATAGGGGCTGAGCCGACGACGAGGTGTCACCATTGTGGACACGACCTGGACACGGCGGAGCATACGCTCGCTGTCTGCCCCGCTTGGGAGGTGCAGCGCCGTGTCCTGGTCGCAAAGATAGGACCTGACTTGTCGCTGCCTGGCGTCGTGGCGTCGATGCTTGGCAGCGATGAGTCATGGAAGGCTATGCTCGACTTCTGCGAGTGCACCATCTCGCAGAAGGAGGCGGCGGGGCGATTGAGGGAAAGCTCTCCTCACTACGCAGAAACCCGCCGCCGCCGAGCAGGGGGTCGGGACCGGGGTCGTATCCGTGACCTGGCCCCCTAAGAGCTAGGGGTCCCACCCGTTTTGTGCGGGGAGGGACCCAGACGAGGGGTGGCGTGCTCTGCACGCTCACCCGCAATAGGAAGCCGGGTGATGGTAGACCGCGTTCCCCCGACCGCTCTGGGGGAAGGTGTAACGCGGCGCCATCAAAGCGGGCTCTCGGCCCGCTGAACGAGGGAACCGGTGGTCGTTTCGCTGGCGGCCACCGGTCCGGCGTCCGTGGGACGGTGGGATGGATGTAATGTGCTCTGCGTCAACCCTGTCCCGCCGTTTCAATAGCCCCGACTGGGCTCCGGCCCGGTCCGAGGTAGGGCGCCGGTTGTGAGCGGCAGGAGTTTTTAGTGAGGTTCAACTCCCACATACCCCACCTGCCGCGCGGGTGGGGATCCGGCGATTTTCTCCTGTGGAAAAAAAAAAAAAAAAAAAAAAAAAAAAAAAAAAAAAAAAAAAAAAAAAAAAAAAAAAAAGCTCCCAAGAGAAGTTCTCAAAATATTTTATTCAAGTTAGATATATTTTTCGAAGGGTTAAATAAAAGTTAAACGAGAACAATGTGGATTTAAGGAAAACAAAAAGAAACTCGAAAAATATTAAAAGCGTTGTGAAAGTTGGGCTCATTCATATTTGAATATAAATCTACCTGTATCTTTTTTTTGTATTAAATGGGCAGGCGATCTCACGGGACACCTCCTGCGACACAGTTATAAAATTCTATAGACCATCACACGAGGTATTTTTGGGCATATTGATTTGTATTAGTGTGTTCTAAACCTGAACAAATGTTTGCGTCGCATTAAAAATAGGAAGATCCTTGATATCACACTTTTTTGGTGTACTCTATTACAACCACTGGTACTCTGAGAGACACTAATTGATTAAAAACGATGGAAAATTAAGGTGAACCTACTGCCACCACGGACGGATATTAGCGAAGAATTAGCGTTGCCTCAAGGAGGTCGTGGACGCCTTTGCATGTCTAATCAATAGCCAAGTTAGGAACAATAAAAGCAAGCAAGGAAAGAAAAAGAAAAAAACGTATACCAATTACATTCAAAGATTATGCAGCTCTTCCTTCCCATTATTCCACATTCCACTTTATGATAATGTATTTTTAAGAATAGAAAAAGAATCATGATATTATGAAAAGAATGATAAATTATAAATTAAATTTCATTGCAAAACATGATACCTATACTAAAGTATTACTTTTATACCTTAATCTTTCGAGTAAGCTCTCAAGGACTCTTTGCTCGTCGAAAATCGGATAAAATGTTTTGAATCGTACGTGAAGGCGTATTCTCACTTCTCACTGTGACTGAAAAG
Organism: Bombyx mori; assembly: GCF_030269925.1. Classification (NCBI taxonomy): domain Eukaryota; kingdom Metazoa; phylum Arthropoda; class Insecta; order Lepidoptera; family Bombycidae; genus Bombyx; species Bombyx mori. The sequence goes on along the minus strand of NC_085116.1, from coordinate 5,333,907 downwards.
CCGCACTTATCGGCAAAGCCTTCGGGATTTATAAGGGAGGTCATATTTCTTTCATTCGTCGAGATATTGTGACGACTTTTCGAATCAGAATTCTTTATATTGTTGCGGATGTCATATGTATTATGAATATAAAAATCTTTTATGTTGTTATCATTAATTAAAAAAAATTTGTTCAAAAATAATATCATTTTAACTTTTGTCGAATTGAATTCTAACGCATAAGGCTCGATCGACATATTTTGCCATGAGTGTACCACTATGAGTATGCTACTTTTCCCTCAAAAAGTATGTATGAGTAATTACGTCAAAAACCCTATAACAATTTTACATACTTACGAGCAAGAGCCAGTTAAATAAATACATTATTGTTTTCGGTCCTATTCCCATCCTATTACTGGTTTGGTGTAACTTGCTGCTGTATTGGATTGAACTTAATGGCGGATCAGACTACTAAAGCAGGCGAAATAACGCCCTACAAATGTGGGCGTAATCGAGCTATTAACCACGTGGAGTGTTTATTAACTACAACGGATAACTAATTCCATTGCTATTTATTAATTGATAATATAACGATTTTTGGTCTTTGTTTTCTCTTAGATATGATTTTTTAATTACAGAAACGAAGCATGAACTTGAGGATCTTATGGCTGATGTCAAGAAAACTGCCAACAAAGTCAGAGGAAAATTAAAACGTAAGTTTTATATTTCTCAGATTATTTTTAACATCCGAAAAGGAAGATATTTTCTATTTTATATGTCTTTTAGCTCGAATCTCAGTCGTTTATGAACAGATTTGGAAAGTAACTATAGAAAGTGTTTTTGCGTATAAAAAATATTTTTCAAACGTGGCTTGTCCTTGAAGCGAGAGTTGTGGAGAGTACTTAACGGTAGGCAGCGGCTTGGCTCTGCCCTTGGCATTGCTGACGTCCATGAGCGACGGTAACCACTCACCGCCAGGTGAGGCCGTACGCTCGTCTGCTTACAAGGGTAATTTCACCAAACTTGGTTTAACAGTTTGGTTTTTAAATCAAAATAAGTTGGAAAATACTAAGTAGCCGAAATCGAGTGTTTTGCTTTTAGTGAGTTTGAATATTTATTATTATTATATTGGAAGGCCATTGGGTCGCGTCCTTGGTCTAGTTGTTTGTGCCTCTGACTAAGAAGTCATGGTTCGATTTTCGACCAGAAACCGATGTTTTTGAAAGATCTTTGATATTCTGTGGATAGAGTTTGTTTTTAAAAAAATCTCATAACCTATTTCAAACAAAAAATACTGTAGCAAACCTGAACTCGGAATTACAAAACAAATACAAAAAAAACGATAAATAAGAATTAAAATACCTACACATTTAACGTATGTAGTTGGTAGAAGCAGAACTTTATTATTTTCAATAATATACACGTCTGAATTATTCCAGCGTAATGTTGGAACCAAATTAAATAGAACTTCTCGTTCTTTATACTCAAGTCAAGATAGATTCGTTTTGTCTGCATAAGCAGTAGTAGAAATATCGTTTATTGCATTGATTCTTTGTGTATGTGAATTGGAGTTTCTTATTTCGACAATTCATTGTAAAATAATACATTTTATTTAAATAGAAGGATGCCAAAGGGACTCCGTAACTGAATTGAATTTGAATTAATCCCACAGATATAGAACAGAACATCGAACAAGAGGAGCACTCGAACAAATCGTCGGCCGATCTCAGGATAAGAAAGACCCAACATTCAACTCTCTCCCGTAAGTTCGTCGAGGTGATGACCGAGTACAACCGCACGCAGACCGACTACAGAGATCGCTGCAAGAGCCGGATACAGAGACAACTCGAGATCACGGGCCGCGCCACCACCGACGATGAACTCGAGGAAATGCTCGAACAAGGCAACTCGGCCGTTTTCACTCAAGGGGTCAGTATTAAGTTGTCAGTATGTCCACACGAGTTCTCAAACAAGGCATAGACATCCTATCTGTGTTTGGCACGAAGCAGTTATGCGTTCCGGCTTAAAGGGTTTTTTTTTTATTGCTTAGATGAGTGGACGAGCTCACAGCCCATCTGGTGTTAAGTGGTTACTGGAGCCCATAGACATCTACAACGTAAATGCGCCACCCACCTTGAGATATAAGTTCTAAGGTCTCAAGTATGAGTTACAACGGCTGCCCCACCCTTCAAATCGAAACGCATTACTGCTTCACGGCAGGAATAGGCGGGGTGGTGCCCACCCGCGTGGACTCACAAGAGGTCCTACCACCAGTAATAAATGAGTATGAAGTCGGTAACTTGTATAAAGGCCGTGCTTTATGTCCACACCGGTTCTCAAACAAGGTATAGACATCCTATCTGTGTTTGGCACGATACAGTTATGTGTTCTGGCTTAAAGTGTGGATTAGCCCTTATACCAATGATACTTCAACCTTACGTCTCGAAGTGGGTGGCCACATTCACAATGTGTGTCCAATTTTAGCTTCTCCCGTATTCTATAATAAGAAAGACTATGGCTTCTATATTCAGTCGAAATTAACTGGACAATGAATGTTTTTTTTTAAATGTAGTCATCTAAAATGATTGCGTTGAAAATATTTAACAAGGAGAAATTACAAGGTTTCATTTTATAAAATAAAACTAAACAGTAACAGTAAAACTAAACAATGTACTGCGGTAGTGCTAATCAAAAACAGGAAAAAAGCTTTATGATATTTAGCAAAATAACAAAATCATAGTTAATATGTACAAATATAATTAATTCTAAATTCTTGATAGGACATGGAATTCGTAAATTTTTTATTAGAATTAATACTATATTCCTGATATGGTATTGATTAAATCCGTCCTTCGCTTATCAGGGTGACTGATCTGTTATTTATCTTTATTATTGTCGTTGCAATACCATTGATCCAAGCCATTGATTCTATCAATTTCACATATAAACAAAGAAATACATCACCAGGCCTCAAAAAGAGCAACAGATTGTAGATATGGTTGTCCATTAACGGTGCTTTTAGGCACCACAAGCCTAAACCGTCCTCGTCGAACCCGTCGCTTGCGACGAAGGGCTCGACGAGCGAACTAACCCATAGACACAGCCCACTGAGTTTCTCGCCGGATCTTCTCAGGGGGTCGCGTTTCCGATCCGGTGGTAGATTCTGCGAAGCACTGCTCTTGCTAGGGTCAGTGTTAGCAACTCTCCGGTTTGAGCCCCGTGAGCTCACCTACAAACGTTAGGGTGAAGCTGAAATAGCCTCTCAAGACTATCAGCATAGGTAGGAAAAAGATGATTTGTTTATCCGAAACCAAATTTTAATAGTCTACCACGATATTCTATCTTGCTTAAACATGGACTATTTACCAGTCCAACAACGTTATCAGTTTTAACGTTGTATGCTATTGGCTTTGGGTCATTAATGTACTGATTTATCTATGTCGACGGAAAATTGTCAAAAGTAAAAGGTACCATTGATTGAAATATTTTTGAACACGCTTTGATCATAGAATTATTTATGTTACTCGCGGGACTATAGCCTAATTCTTAGGCGAGCATCGTTTTCTGTCAGAATCTATTACAATTTATTTGAGTTTCGTCGGAAAATGAAACTTTTGCCTTGGCGAACAATTGAATTACAATTCTGAGCAAAGATCATACTTTCTCCCTGTTCTGCCTTGTAAGAAGTGATACTTTTCTAGCAAGCCTTCCAAACACCTGCTTTAAGCACCACCTGCGAACTATTACTACCGGTATATTGCCAACTCTCCCACTGATTTATATACACAATATTGGTGAAGTTAGTCGACAAGCCACTTCTCTTCTTTTAAAAACTCCCATACACAGCTCTAGTCGCTATAGTGTATCTTTCACAATACAAGCAGTGCGATTATGGAATTCTCTCCCTCAACCTATTCGTGCTAGTTCCTCTCTAGAAGTTTTTAAGAGTCAAATGAAGAAACATTTCCTGTCACTTTAATTATTAAGTTATTGTTTTATGTATATTTATTTATATGTATTTTTCATTTTATATTAGATTTTTTTTAAAGGTTAGTTTAAAAATCATGCTTTAATAGCTTTTATATTGTACACTATTCCCCTCTTATACATCGTATTTCACTCTGCTAATAGTTTGCTGGAAGAAAACTCATGAATGAGTTAAGCTCGCCTTTGTACATAGTATTTAGACATTCTTTAAATCTGTTTTTATTGTATTTTCTTTGTGTGTACAATAAGTATAAATAAATAGTCTGATCAAACAAAATTACCACGAATAAAATTGTCGCGATCCACGACTAGTGAGTTGGGTTCAAAAAATATTAGAGGTGCAAACGCTTTAATTGAATCGATTTTTGCCCAACACGCTTTCAGCGTAACCGAATAAAGGCATAATTTGATTTTAATCTGCGAAATTTAAATTGCAGATGTGGTATGCGTTCATTTAGATTCCATCGTAGGCGCGTTTCCATTACATGCACACGCAAATGAATAGCAATTATATATTTTTATCATATATTTTTTAACGTATTTTATGACCTGGTAACTAATACCTTTAAGTCATGTATTATTTTAATTTATATTCATAATATGGCGTGCAATGAAATGAAATGAATATGATTAATTGAGACATTAATCAACCGGGATGAAATAAAATGAAATGAGATGAGATGATATGGGATGAAATATAATCTTAGTAAAATGGCATTTACTGAGATTTTTTCAGTGGACTTTTTGGAGGATCACGAGAAGTTACGTCCAGCGGCTTTGTTTCATTTTCCCACATTTGTGCACTTTCACAGATATTAAACAGTTAATAAACCACCGTTATTACACATTTCAACCTGAAGAAACACTAAATAATCAAAATAAAACAAATCACACCTTCACTCCACGCATTCCTGCCAAAAAGTATTTTTATCATAAAGTATCTTAACTTTTACAGATTATCATGGAGACTCAACAGGCGAAGCAGACGCTTGCCGACATCGAAGCCCGACACGCCGACATCATCAAGCTGGAGACATCGATCCGTGAGCTCCACGACATGTTCATGGACATGGCGATGCTAGTCGAAAGCCAGGTCAACATGACGCCTTTATTAATTTATTTCAGTTTCAAATCTATTTAAAGCAATAAATTCATGATTACTTTTCTGAGACTAAAACGAGGTGTCCTTGTGTCAAAAAATATTCCAAAAAGAACTTAATAAGACAGTAGATGCCGACTTAATCAGTTAATATGGATACAGGGTGAAATGATCGACCGCATTGAGTATCATGTAGAACATGCCGTGGACTATGTCCAAACTGCGACACAGGACACAAAGAAGGCACTAAAATATCAGAGCAAAGCTCGACGGGTGAGTTATCTTTCCGATGTCGATTCATTCGTTACTAATATGTTTTTTTTTGTTTTTTTTTTGTTTGTCCGCTTCCCCGCCGTTCCTATCCGATACCCCCTTTCCTTTATCTGTCCGTGTTACGTTTGTCTTTGATTTATTTGATTCGATCAATCTTTTGCATTATGTTAACGTCGATGATCCGGTGATTGGTTCACTGCGTTTTTCTTTTTCTTTATTTTATTCTTTTTATATTTGTTTGTTTTTTTGTTTGTTTTAATCCTACCCTCCATTAATGTGTTCACATGTTTTCGCTTTAGTTGTTGTGTTTAATAACTTTGTAACTAAACACTGGGTTGAACTGTGCTTCTCAATTTTATAACGTTGGTCATTCTCTGTGTGTGTGTCACTAATTGTTTGTTTTTATTTAATTTCATTTGGTGTGTGTGCGTGATTTGCCTCGTGTTTAACGCATTTGTCATTCGTGTGTCTTATAACGTTATTACGTTAAAGTGTATCTGTGTATCATGATAACAATTATTCATTAAATGTATTTAACACTATATAATGATCATGTATCGATTGTAATAATACTAATGTAATTCATCACTATGTTGGCTGTTTCTGTATCACAAACATTAGGGAACTTGCTGTGGATGCATTGTTTTTATTTGGTGTTTATTGTATTCGATTTTCGATTGTTCTCTTAACCTGTCTAACCTCTCTTCAGCTCCTCTTTGGTGTCCTGTAACGTTTTACGCTGTGGGGTTTTGTAACAATACGAATCGTATGAACCAATCGTCCGTGAGGTGTATTCGAATCGTGCGTCCCTTTCCCTCCTAGCGCCGTTGACCTTAGCGCGAACAGGGCGAGCTCGTAGACCGCATCGAGTACCAAGTGACGCAGACCACCGACTACGTGGGCAGCGGCCGACAAGAGATCAATAAAGCTCGCGAATATATGATCAAAGCGCGAAAGGTAATCACGCCTCAAGACTTTACGACCTAACCTTCGAATGTTCTCGACTAATAGATCGGTTTCTGTGCTGTGGTACTGTGAGGTGAGGCGCTACTAAAACAGCTCTCGTTTCTAAAATAATCATAAAGAAACGTTTTGCTAAACTCGTGAATCTAAGTTCTTGTGCTCGAAATGGGCCGAAATTAACTGTAATCTCATCTTTACTACTCAAAGAATCTTCTAAATGTTTCGTTTTTATCAATCGCTATGATACTGCATGAGGCACGAGACTTTACAAAAAATATATATAAAATTATTATTCAAATTAAAAAAAACAAATCAGTTGGTAATTAGAGGCGTTATATCAAATATGTCATACGTTTGCATGCCTTATAACGTTACTTCTACATCAATTATGTATGACGCTTGTTTAAGCGCTGTTTGTTCGCTCTGTCATTAGATCATCAACTATTTATGAGTTAATGTTTCATCACGAAAGAGGAAAAAAAAACAAGACATTAAAACGTAGGTACTTTGTGACGCGCACACCGTTTTGCATGGAGAGTTATCGATGAAATTGCTAATTATATTTTTTGTATTGCGTCGATAATGTTTTTCACATTTCAATCGCAACAGTAATTATGCAGAGTACATTAGAAAAGTATGATGGCTTAAAGGATTCGAATCCGTGCCGCTAAATAAATTTGAAAAAAATCTAATGACAGATCGAATGACGCTTGTCGCAACATCTTGTCAAACATTACATGTGCTTATGTTAGCAAAATGCTGGGTATAATTTTAAAAGCACTAGCCTCCGGTTATGGTGTTAACAATATTTATAAGATAGATTAGAGCGAAATTTCATAGCATCTTAAATATTTTATTAGAGGTCACATTGAAATAGGGAACCGGACATTCGTAACAAAAGGAAATATAGTTATCGCCATAAAAATAATACATTTGCGAAACGTTAATGCTTTCTGTTTAAAATTACAATTGAATGGTGGTAGGACCTCTTGTGAGTCCGCACGGGTAGGTACCATCACCCTGCCTATTTCTGCCGTGAAGCGTTTCGGTGAAGGGTGGGGAAGCCGTTGTAACTATACTTGAGACCTTAGAACTTATATCTCAAGGTGGGTGGCGCATTTACGTTGTAGATGTCTATGGGCTCCAGTAACCACTTAACGCCAGGTGGGCTGTGAACTCGTCCACCCATCTAAGCATAAATAAAAAAAAAAAACATGAAAGTTCATTTCTTTACATCAAGATAAATTCTAATCACAAATGCGTGATGTCATATTATTATGCGGCTAATCGTTGTGTGGATGATTTATGACTAGCTCACCGTATATTTTGAATGTAAATGACGTCATACGAACTAACATTTCGTTGAGTCGTGTTACGTTAGAGTTTGCGCGAAAATTATGAAAAATACGAGCGGTCCGCTTCCCTATTTACAAAAGTAATTTTCGCTTTTTGAAAGCAATCGAAATGTAAATTTAGATTTCATTAAAACAGCACGATTAGAAGATTCAATACTCTGAGATTCACAATATTTTTTGTTTAATTACATTCTGTACAATAATAGTCCTACAGCTGCCGTAATTTGCAAAAAAAAAAATAATTAAAAAAGCAGCATTCGATCGTGTTCAAAGGCGCTCATGAACCAAAATTTTTATTTTGTCTTTTGTTTTCCCTTTGTCATTGCAGAAAAAAATCTTCATCATAATATGCCTGTCTGTTACGCTGGTTATATTAATAATAGTGCTCGCGATCGTGCTGAGTTAAACGACGCGACACGGAGCATCGCTCGTGACGTCACCCATCGGACCGTACACATGGAATGAGTATGAATAAAAAACACTATACAAACATCGAGCACGAAAACCCGTTTTTTTTTCTCTATACAACTATAAGCTTTATACATTAGAGGCACAAGGTCGATAATTGAAACTTTTGTATCCGATCATCTTGAAGGGTAGTTTTTTTTTTAATAATTTGATTACTGAAAAATGTAGTAGGTTCGAATAAGATTCTCAAGGAAAATACGACAAAACTACCCACAAAACTATAAAATAGAGTTGACCTTTATGCCTCTAATATTAAGGTTCACTAAAACGATATATTTAAAGGTTCTTGCATTTTATGTCTCGATTTTCACAATGGATGTTTACATACGTGGATCGTTATTTTCAAGATGTTTGAAAATGCTGGCATATCTATAAATCAACATGTCGGTATCAAGAAGTGATAATATTTTGATGCTATCTGTTTTGATCTTTACGTGCTAGATAGATAATCTTATCTGTAACATATATAAACATTGTGATTGAAAAAATATAATATATCCCACGTTTTTAACATCTTGTAAACATGTAGAAATAGTTATACCATTGCGGTAGACAAAATTGAAGACAATATTAATTTATAAAGTGCAATAAAAATGTTTGTGCTAATAAGTAAGTTATTTAAAAAAAAAACTTGTTTAGCTTCGCTGGTGTTACCAGAGATATCTTCATAGCGTCTGTGAATAATATTTGATAGAAATTTAGTATTAATAGTTAGGTAACATCACAAGTTATTTATCGCATTGATTTTTATTTACAAACAAGTTTTTTTTCTTTCATACGTTATTATTTCGTAACCAATTAATAATTTATTATTTTCAAACAGAAATACGAAGTTATTGTATTATATATGTATACTATTGCATCGATTTGCTTAAAATTCCTACTACTAAATTGGTAGCTTTTTTTGTTACGTTCTCAACAACGTGGACTAAATTAATGTTAAGCTAAATTATTTTTTTTAATTCTCTTTTCAATGCTACTTTTGTACTAAAGAAATAATCTCGATAACAAAAGTAACGATGAAAATATAACAATGCGAATTTATAGTTTTCGTTTGTTTAAAATCAGTTAAATAAAATAAATTAGAATCAGTTAAATAAAATAAATTAAAATCAGTTAAATATAGAAAATATGTTTGTGTTTCGTCTGTTCAGTTAGACAACACCGCTAAGTATTATAACTCTGTTTCATGGTGACCTAATATTACGTCGGGAAAAAAAATCGCTATTTTTATATTTCGTGGGGTGAAATGGCTATTTGGTTTAAGCGGCATTTCGCTTAATACGCGACATTTATCTTTGTAATTAAAGGAACGTTTTATTTGGTACTAGCTGACCCGGCAGACTTCGTAGTGCCTCAATCGATAAATAAGAGACCTAAACTTTTGTATAAAATAAAGTTAAAACAAACAAAAGGAATCCGTCCGACGACGGGGGACACATCAAAGGAAAAACAAAATTGTTATTTTTATTTAATTCTGAGCATTTCCATTCATTTATTTACGTTTTAAACCTTCCTTGGACTTTCACAGATAATTCAAGACAAAAATTGGCCAAATCGGTCCAGCCGTTCTCGAGTTTTAGCGAGACTAACGAACAGCAATTCATTTTTATAGATATAGATTAGTATCAACAATTCGATGTTTTTAATTGAACTTCAATTAAGTTAAGTACGGCTCAATTAAGCACGGTAGGCAGCGGCTTGGCTTTACTCCTGGCATTGCTGAAGTCCACGGGCGATTGTAACCACTCACGATCAGGTGCCTACAAGGGCAATAAAAAAAGTTTCCCCCCATTGAAATAGCTAAAGATTTTTTTTTGTTATAATTTTTCGAAATATTAAACATTAAATAGCTCTCCTGTAAAGTTCCAAAAATGTCGTTTAAACTAAATAGCATTTTACCCCATGATTTAATATAATTGTGAAATGGCGATTTATCATAATCATAAAGTAACTTGGCCATTGTGGAACTGAGTTTTTAGGTTAGGTTCTCAATTTTATCACCTCGTTCGATTAGTGGCTGATGACGACTAGCTTCTGTGCCGCGGGGTCCGGGTTCGATAACCGGCCTGAGTCAGTCGTCTTTGTCAAAGAGATTCGTGTGTGAGTGTGTGTGTGTGTGTGTTTCCGGTACTCATACCAGACAATAATACCATGGATTGAGAATTGAAGTGTTTATTGAAGCTTTTTAGTACAACCGTTACTTGAAACGAGAGATTAAATGAAAAAGCGACACTAAAAAAGAAACATATGAATACATCTATGTATAAGATGCAAAAGTATGAGAGCAAAAAAACACTTGTGAAGGTTTCTATTATATATCGCGTGTGCCCACTTGTCCTTTTTTTTAATTTCTTTTATAAAAATCGACATGTAAATGCATTCACGGCGTCGTAGAAAAAAAAGTGTATTTGTAATGCTAACCCTCAATACTTATTTATTGTCTCTGTACGCGCGCTTTTCGATTTTACTAGTACCTTCGATATTCGTTAGGCTATTCGGCGATAGATGGCGTTGTTACTCGTACCGGCGTAACGGTACTTTATTACATGGAATGCTGAAGAAAGGATATTTGGTTTAAACGACATTTTTGAAACTTTACAGAAGAGCTATTTAAAGTTTGAAATTTGGAAAAATATGAAAAAAATACTTTTTTAGCTATTTGAATGTTGTAAACATAATTGAATATGCAACTTCGAAAAAGGCACATGTCGCATATTTTGTCAAATACGTTTTTTCATGGGTATATACATGTAATTTTGAGGCTTACCTACACCCATTTTATAATAATTCCAGTAATTTTCGGTTGCTAATTAACAGTAAAATATATCTCAAAAATTTATATTTTAAATTTTACACTGCTTGAGAAAATAATCAGTTTTTTTCATTTCCTGAAAATTTTACATTTTCTGAGATGTGCCTTTTCGAAATTGCATATTCAATTGAAGTTCGGTTAAAAATGAATCGTTGATGCTAATACCGAATACAATGGACCTTTAATCATAAAGATAAATGTCGCGTGTTAAACGAAATGTCGCGTAAACCAAATAACCTTTCACCTCTCGTAATATGTTTTGAGCCAGAAATGAAGAGGAAGGGAAGTTGAGGGTCAATAAACACACATGCATTTTGCAGTCCATTTCGTCAAGACCAACGCACAAGGCGGAAATGTAGATGCAAAACAAAAAGGGTCGCTATGATTTATTTAATCTAACTCCATTGTTTTATTTATTCACGTAAAAAATTTCTATGATTCGTTTACTTTGCATGTTATTTTTTTTTATGTTTATGATGTTTGAAACACGCTAATAGCTGAATGATCCACAACAGTTTAACTCATAAATGTCTCGGGTGATGAAATTATGTAGCTGTTTTTTTTTTTTGAATGCATCCATAACATTTATGAACATATATCGGAATTTATTATTAATAGTACACAGCAGAGGTAAAATTATTTACGGTAATTAAAAAAAAAATAATTCAGCTGTCAGTGGCTCTCAAACTTTTTTTGTGTAATAATTGTTAAAAAAATTATATTGTATTATATAAAATAATTACAAAATACGGTTGCAAACGCAGGCGTATGTTCTTTTTTGTATGCGTTACTTAACTTGTTTAGGGAAGCGTTTAATTAAGTCACAACAATAAAATATAATATATATATATATGTAATAATAAAAACATCCTTATTATATTAACGAAGGCATTTAGTAAGCGCATTTCTGAAAACTTACAGAAATGATTGCAAATTAATTTTTTTCTCTCGTACTGGTTGCTTTATAGTTGTTATATTTTGAATACATGTGTACTAACTGTGATTTTTAATTGTTTTTTGGTATTAATTAATGTACAATTACATCGTATCGTTATAAAATCATCAACATTTTATTATTCCTATAAAGCACTCATTCTAATTGAAAGACTGTGAGACATAATTTAACGTCATATTAATATCGTTGATTTATTACTTAATTTAATTTAAGTTATAATTTAAAAACCTTTTTGTTTTTCCCTATCACATAAGTTAATAAGGTACCCTCACAACGAAGGGATGAGTTTAAAGTTGTTGCTTTTGTTAAAAAAAAAATAGAACTTTACTCATGTTGTAAATATGTTTATAATTTGAAATTTAATTACATTTATTTAATTTATTTTGTTTTCTTTTTTTTTTCGTTAATTCATTATGTTACCCGCAAATATTGTGGCAAATGACGCACGCACCGCAATTTAAATGTGAGTTTAATTAAATTATTAAGTGGTAGTAAATTTTCACGAAGCTACTTTTGATTATGATGTCGCTTTGACGTCGTTTTATTTTGATTACCGAGCGTCACTTTCGAAGAAGGAGAAGAGAATTCTTAAAGCGTAATGTTGCATGGTCGTCATTGTCCGTCACTCGGCCGTCAACAGAAGAAGATCATGATCTTAGTGTGCCTCCTCATTCTGGGCCTGGTCATCGTCGGCTACGTCTCCAGCTACTTTGTGTGAGCGGCCCCTGCGCGCGTAACGATCGCCAAATGCTCAAAGGTAACTCTTTCCGTTACGTCGGGGTGAGTTTGGCTCGCACCGTGCGATCGCGGTTCGTATGATCGCGATACGCAAGGTCGACCTGGCCCCCCGCTGCCCATGCCCCTAACTAATCGTGAATTGTATTTGTCTTAATGCAGAAGAAGATTATGATTATGGTGTGCCTGCTCGTGCTCGTGCTCATTGCGGCATACTTCGTGTATAGCAGCATCCTGTAGACGGGCGAAGGTTTGATCCGCATCATGTCTGTCTGGGCTTCATAGACGTTCTTTATTTAAATAATTAGAAAAGTATAATACGTCACGATTTTACATCATAATATTATAGCGTTGTATTCCATTGTATTTAGAACGACAGCTGATTGTGATGTGGCCCAGGTATAAAATTAGAGGGTTTTAGAGAATTGGAAATCGGAAAAAAATATAACTTTTTCATTGTAGCATTAAGGTATTGCTGTAATTTTCAAGATTAATAGATATTTCCTCCTACAATAAGCACTGATTTGACTGTAGATAAAGGTTTCAAAAATTATAGTTTAGTAGGTACATTCTGTTAACGTCCGCTTTTTATTTGTCTTTCATGGCAGATTGGCCTCCTGCTCGTTGTTTCAAGCGGTCACTGTCGCTCATGGTCATTAACAATGCCAGGGCACGGCCAAACCGCTGCCTTACAGCAAAGGAATTCTTTTGTAGATCACTTAAAAAGGACATTTTATAGCACTGCAGAAATACAATAAAGTCCCCTTCATCGCGTTTACATTTATTGTTCATGAAATATGAAATAATATCTGGGAACGCATTGTTTTAATTTTTGCTCCGGGGGCTATTGATGCGGCGGTAAAAAAAAATGGCGGGATCATTACGAACGTTTGGCTAGAACACCCCTCATCGAATAAGCAGAGCAAAACACAGAGGGAACAAAAGTGCAGCAAAAAATCAAAATACATATGCCCGTAACCGAAAAGTCCAAAACAATACGTGAAACCAGGATTATCGGCAAACCGAAAAGCTTTAAAAAATTTGTTTGGAGTAACTGTTACTTAGGATCCTCTGTCCAACCTGAAAGTTGTACTCCACACGCAGTTTCAATGCTTTGCACAACACTAATCTTTGCGTAGTGTTGTTTCGCTTCATTTTGGGCTTACAAAATTTTGTAGGTATACCAAAAGTGACCCAGAAATCCGAATGTTTTCGTAAGGAATTTAGGAATGTATCTTGAAATTGCAGCGCTTTGACAAAGGGGTCCTTGTTCGTAGTGAACGCGCAGATATTTATCTTCGTAATGTAGACTCAACGCTTGATACATAACGTAGAAATTTAAACATAACTCATTACTGCACACATCTCTTACTGATACACACATTTAAAATTCGTGCGTATTGCATTGTTTCGTGATTTTCATGTAAATTATAAATATCAATCACACGTCACACGGAAACATGAGTTTGAAACACTATATTCATGAAATAGAAGTACCAAAATCGAATAAGCATTTATCATGTATGTATGTAAACATAACTTATCGTTCGTGAGATTACGAATATCAAGCATAACGTTTTTGATAAAGTATGGAAAAAAATCGCGAATAAAAGTAACCACAGAAAAGAATACTAAATTTTGTTACTGTGAAAGGATCAGGCAAAGTGCCTGTGCATTCAAATTTATGCTTTCACGGATCAATGATTAAGAACTTATTTTACGGGCGATTTAAGTTCCTTATAAATGGTAATGGCATTGAATTGTGTGTCATATAGTATTTAAATTAAAGTACCTATTCGTTACTGTTTTGTTTTTCGATTTTTCAGTAGTTTGTTTAATGATCTTGGTAGAAAGACGAAGGCCTCACGCCTAACCTGGTGTTAAGCGTTACGAAATGCTTTAGACCGAATAACGTAAGTGCCTTAACCCTCAGACACAGCCCACTGAGTTTCTCGCCGGATCTTATCAGTGGGTCGCGTTTCCGATCCGGTGGTAGATTCTGCGAAGCACGGCTCTTGCTAGGGTTCGTGTTAGCAACGTCGTCAGGTTTGAGCCCCGTGAGCTCACCTACTAGTTAAGGTTACGCTGATATAGCCTCTCAAGGCTATCAGCTTACGTAGAAAAAAAAAGTGAGTGCCATTCTCCAGCATGAAACATGAGGTCGGAACCATGAGATATTTGGAACTATTGTTCCACCCCTCAAACTAGGAGCGTAACTGTTTCTCTGTTTCGTGTGGCGATAACTACCCGCGCGGGCTTACAATACGCCGCTGCCCATATTTAATTGTATATATGTAATTTAAATAAGTATACTTTATTAAACCATACATACATAGACTCATTTGTGCACACGTTTACTATGTGAGAATTTTAGTGTTTTCAAATAGTCATTTTAGATTTAACTATTGCTGTTGTTAAGTATTATGTATTATATTCATCTATCGAAAGAAATTGATTAATCATTAGGAATCGTTTATGTGGCTTTAAATTAATCTTAAGGGCCTACGTATGCGTCTTAGTTAGACGAATTGTATTGTAGTTGAAAGTAATTTGAACAAACAAGAGTAATAATAGAAATAGAAAAAAATGCTGTTTATTTAATGTTGGCAAGTTAGTAGTTAGGTGGGCATTACAAGCTCACGGATATTTTAAATTACTGTTATTTTGTTCTGTCATGATAGGAACACGTTTCATTTTGTGAATTCGGTTATCGTTGCATAAACTAGCGTCCAAATCAAGGTCCAAAAAAACATCGAGGCTAAGAATATACAGTCGAGAATATTGCTTGATTCACTTACTGGCGATTATTCGACAAGAATCTAACATTAAAGTCGTGTAAATTTACAGATAGATTTAACCGCTTATAATATAACTAAATAATGCGGCAACGAATCGCATAACCTTTAAAATTCGTCATCGGTTGAAATTTTCGAGCTAACTATATAAACAAGTGTTAGAGATCGCAGGCTCAGAAAATAAGTAAGGTTTTCAGTTTTTTTTAAATGTTAAATCTTTTTAGAAATGCTTACAGCTGGCAATCCGTTAAACTTTTTTATATATTTACACTTCGGATAACGGCGGCAATGGGGTAGGAGCCAATTGTTCAATTTGAACAGTTTGTTAAATTCGCTACATAAAATAAAATGTGGATTTTTTTATAAAAGCAAAAATATATCGATTATTTTATTGTTCGATTTGCTGTTACGAATTACGTGGTTTACCGTCGACATAACGATCTTTGTAAAAACTTTTAGTAATGTCTTAAAAAAATGTCGAAATTCAACTAGAAACTGTTTCGTTTTTATTACGTTACATGATTCTATAAATGATTTCAGGACCGACAAGCAGAAAGAAGTATTAGCCTACATTTCGGTGCCTGCAACCAGCCTGGCACGCGTGCTGCATACGTCATCCGCACATTACATTCCATAAGTTACGTTATCTGTGCGTTTTAAAACGGTTCATCGATGATCAAATTTGGATACAACGTCACGTTTCATCCAATACGCATTGAAATTTTTGGGGACGTACATAATACTCATTAACGAGTTTAAACAATACGCATATAACAACATCACGTTGGAATATCATATTTGTAAGCATATCTGGCGAACAGAAGTTGATAACGCGTTCGCCTGTTACGGAAGAATCTAGTGTTAAATTCCGTGAAGTATTTACAAATGTGAATCTTCCGATAATCCTTAGCTTGAATAGAAAGGTTTCGTTAGAAGTTTGTACGTAGACCGACTGTTATTTGCAGATTTTAAATATTCTCCATATACCTACTCTGTTTAACCGACTTCATTTTAATAATACGTACTTATAGTAGATCCGAGATGTCATTAAACATTTTGTCATGTAACATTTTGCAATTAAAGAATCATTGTATTTTGCGAAATCATAAATCGGTACAATTAAGGAACAAAAAGGGGTTGCCGGTGTGTTTTTTTTGTTTTTGACTTAAACTACAAAACTTTTAAACTAGCTAGGGTTTTTTCTCAAAGAAATATTTCACTGTAGAAGTTTCTAATTCTTGTTGGAATCTCTTTGTTCACATTGGCAACCCTTTGAGATTCACGTATAGCAATAATTGAATATCTATCTATATCGTTTAATCTATATTGTTTAATAATCCCGGAAACAATATTAGTGTGCAATTATACTTGTACTGTTGTAGTGGTATTTAAACATTATTAAGTAGATGTTTCGAGCCATTCAAAATTTAACTAGGCTTCATGTCTATAACCTACAAATACACATAATTTATTACGGAATTATTTTATCATTATGAATCAATTAGCATTTTGATTATATCGTAGTGAACAGTTAATGACATTGTATTACCAACTTAAACTCTCATATTTGTTGAGCATTGCGTAATTAAAATTGTTCAAGTGTTTATGTATATCAACTTCTACATACACAATTAAAGGTCGTGTCTTAAATAGCCTATAGAGCTACCGTAAATACGATACGGTTTCTAAAAAAAATAAAATTTACCTTAATCGATCGCGTGTTTAGATTGTGACGACTTATTGAGAGCGTATAGTGATCAAATTGATACTAAAACCTTTCACCCTTATACCGATACGTACAGAGAGATTATTAGATAAATAACAAATTTTATTATAGCCAAATTGTTTTATGTTGTCGTCTTTTTTAAATTCTCTCGCTCAGTGTAGAGGATGTGATCTCATGACTTAGGTAAATATTACAATTCGTAATAATTTTTTTATTGCAAATTAAAATGATGAGGTGTCGTTTTCATGTGAACGACGGGTTGCTCGCGTTCAGTGTGCTTAGTGCGAGTTTTTTAACGTTCGCGATAGCGTAAAAGTTAACCCAATTTTGTATGCAATTGGAACAGCGCCCCTAGCGGCAAACGTAGCCAAACGGTCCCATTCCATACAAATATGAGTTAACTTTTACGCTATCGAGAACGTTAAGATACTCGCACTAAGCACACTGAGCACGTGATGGGTTGACCGATAGCTCGCCCGCAATCAGCCGCTCAAGGGACATCGACCCTCGCAACTATATTTTTCCCGTTTAAAGTGTACGCGTGTTTAAATAAATAAATAAAATCAGGACGTACGTGCGTATTTATCGAAATCAGTATTTTCGTTCCACGTAAATGAAATGTATTCAATTGCACCTCACGTTTAGGTGAGGCTTATACTTTAGTCTTTACGGAATTATGGCAAGTTTTACAGACTTGCGCGAACCTGTGATTCAGTCAAGGACTGATCGGGACGAAATGGGGAGGAGGCAGTGAGATGCTATGTGCAAGGCAACTTCAGACGTTTGTTTATTCATTTATCAATTTTAAAACACTATATAATGCTTTGCAAAATGTTTGGAATTCGGTTAGCGTTTAAAAGAAATGTATCTGATTTAGCGACAATGCACATAGCCGATTGGTCTCGCGTTGGGAGGTCACTGGACCTCTGTACAGAGCATATCGCGCCGGCGTATCTGCCGCCGCTGAAGCAATAATAATATTCTATTACAATTGTAAAATTGTTTTAAACTTTCGAATGTGTGATAGTAGATGCAGTTGTTGTTTAGTTAACTTTATATTAATAATAATGAATTGTTATCGTGAGTGTAATTTTTAACAGTAAGAGTACTTAAAAACTTTTCCATATATTAGCGAGTATGATTCAATGAAATATTGGGGCTTTTCGATCAAGTTAATTAATTATACGAATCAAAATTTATTATTATTCGTTTAAAAACCATTAAATATATTCTTCGTTGTACAGTTAAACTTGCAGTAGCCGATTTAGTTAGGGTAAATGACTTTTCGAATAAAATTTAATTCAGTTACCTCAGTTACGTATAGAAAACCAATACATATTTTTGTTATGAATCAAAAACGTAGAGGAAAATCACTTGAAAATTTAAGCACCAAAATATTTTAGCCTTTTTCCTGTAAGAATATATTAAAGTTAAATGTATTTAGAAGGAATGATGCGAGGGATATTCGACCCAGGCGGGATACGGGAAATGCGCGGAGACGTTCCCGCCCTCGAGTGTCGTTGTCCTGGTCAGACCGATTATGTAAGAACATAAAGCAATCTTAATTTTAAAAATTTATAGTATAGTTAGATATTTATCTGTAAGAGTAGGATTTCATCTAGTTGCCTTCGTAACGGTAGAGAAGTTAGGTGATACCTTTTTCTCTGGTTAGCTTCATTGGTCATCGCGGCCGGTCCTCGCCTGTACGCGTTCGCTAGCTTCCCGCCAGCGCACTCGCCGCGACATTAGCTAGATTCATCCTTAATGATAAGTATTAAATTTATAATACCGGTCTCTCGTTACGAGGCCTCGTACCTGACACCAATGTAATTGATAATGTTAGCGCCGGGAGCACATTCGCACAAAGAACGCGGTCTCTGTGTACCCGTCAACGATCGCGTCGGCCCGCCGCTAAGTTAGTGTAGTCATACTGAAAGTCTAGTCAGCTTTTGACGATCTATTTTATTCTGATCAATACTCTGTACTTAATGCATCTCGTTAAGGGTATACCATAGTTGTTGAGCGTGTTCAACGGACGTTCGTATCGCCCTTAACGCAACCAGCGTAGCAACAGCAATGGCGCTCACCCGAGACGCGCCCACAGACTATCTACATATATAACCTAACTTAACATAGTATTTTTCATACGCAAATAGTATGGCGTCTTGTTGGTTGGATTGCTAATTTTATATAAGTACACAATTAGTATAGTTTATATACTTATGCGTCAATTCTTATAGCATTTTATTACATAAACGGTCTAGCTAGTAAGTGTTGAAATCAAACGTAAGAATTACGTTTACACCTGTCTTACAATAATAGCAGTTGTGTAAACATAGCTTGTTACCAAATAAAAAAAAAATACAACTAAATTCAGTAGTGTTATACGATTTTCGTTGACTTAAAGTTTTGAATGATAACCGTTCATTTGTTTATAAAATATAGTGCATTCGTTTCTTTAGACAATAATTTATAAATACAATTTATGAAATTGCTAAATTTTCTCGATAATTTTGGTGAATTAACTGAAACAACGAACAAAGAAATAACTGTAAGAATTCGATTTTTGCTTTTATCATGCGTAATACTGTAATGTATGTTTAATTTAGTTTCGTTCAGTGCTGAATCATTGGGCGGTAAACAAGTTTAATCTTATCTCTCGGTTCACAAGCTAGTCTAATCCAATGCATAATATATTATATTATAGTGTTACCGATAGCGTGTTCTGTAACGGCATCGACGGTGTTAAGGTTAAACCCCACTGCATATTATATTGTTCAATGATATTATAATATATTATAAATATTGTTTATGAGTAGAGTCGCTAGACTTCAATTCGTAGTGTTAAACGTTCGTATTTTAACAATTTTCCACATACGTGCTTTATTCTTTAAAAACTCTTCGATGTTGCTTCGCGTTAAACGATGAGATACATTTAATATATTATTATAATAGAATTTATAGTTTGTTTTAATCAAATTAAATCATGTTATTTTATATTTAGTTTAGATAAAATGTTGAAATAGTTTAGTATGTTTCTATAAAGGTTTCTTGTATTTATTGTATTTCAAGGTATATTCATATTAAATTGTCTTGTATTCTTCATGTAATGGAACACTGGAATTAAACGTTGTTACAGTAATATAGTTCACGTATTAATTAGTTATTACAAATTAATATTCAGAACACACTAAAATTCGATTTAGATTGATTTCATAGTCATGTTTATTCTGTATGTAGGGTTATCGATCTGAAATTCTCTCATAATTATAAAATAAACGGTGTTTTCTGCTGTAATCTTGTTTAATTTGTACAAAATACTCCACAAAACCGGCATCTGTAAGACTCATCACATCTTTATTATCTTGTTTTTTTTTTCATTGCTCCAAATGGATCTTATAGACATCGCAACATAATGTCTGCCACGTGAGGTCACTCTCAATGGTGTTATAAAGATCATTGAATTTTTAGTGGAGGTTTTGTTCTGTTCGTTTGTTAGTTTTCCTAGAACTTCCATACTTGAGATTATGTATATTTTGTATTCGGAAGCATCTTTTTTTTCCCCTAGTTTATATTCCACGTTTTGTTACACGTACCTAGCTTTAAATCCCGCGGAATCACGACCCGCTGAGAAGATCCGGCGAGAAACTCAGCGGGCTGATGCATGGGTTATGTTGCACGGCGAACTCTTTGCCGAATGCGACGAGTACGGTTATCGGGATCCCTAAGCCTGCTCCTAGTGTTAGAGCTGAAGGTATCGAATGCAAGAGTTATTGGATCTGATGGATCCGTAAGGATGTGTCTAGGGCGACGACGGTGACTAGCTCCTGCGTGATCAGGATTCGGGGAGTAGTCAGCGGCGGCAACGATAAGGCGATTATCATGACGCATCCAGGATGACTCCCAGGTACTTGACCTTCTTGGCCCAGGGTATAGGTTGGCCAAAGAGGGTGATGGGGGGTGTGAGATTTCTCCTAATACGGGAGGATATTCGTGTAGAGTTTCCTCTTTGAAATAGCACCGCTGTACTTTTCACTGGGTTGATGTCTATGCGCCATTTTCGGAACCACTGTCCGAGGGTCACGGCTGCGCTCTGGAGCTTACTCGCTATAAGGGACTTGTTCCTACTCGAGTAACAAACGGCTGTGTCGTCAGCGAATAAGGGTAGCTGGGTTGGCGGCGACCTCGAAATGTTGTTAATAAATAAACTAAATAGAAGCGGCGAGAGGATGGAGCCTTGCGGAACTCCAGCCATGAGCGGTCGCGGGGAGGAGCGGGTTCCCTCGACTCGATATCGAAAAGAGCGGTTTGACAAGAAGTCCCATATGATGAGCACGAGACTGTCCGGCACGCCTATGTTGAATAGTTTGTAAATCAAATCATTGTGACAGACTTTGTCGAACGCCTTTGCGACGTTGAAGAAGAGAGCTACCGTGTATAACGGTTTTGGTCGGTTGAGCCTCACGAGAATGTGCTCCGTGAGGCGGTGCACCTGCTGTACGCATAAGATACCCGATGGAAGATCTCCTGTTCGCAATAAAAACACCATATAAGTTCCTGCTTTTATTTTGAAGATTTTACATTTTTCTGAAATGCATACAATAAATGACCTACTGCTAATAATAATTATGAACCTTAAATCGATTACTTCTTTGCGGCTGCCTTTTCTCGCGCCTTCTTGCCTTCCATTAGTTTGCTTCTTTCTTCCTCAGATAGATTATTGTTTATTTTAGTAATGACTCCAGTACCTAAAGTAATGTCTCCAAGGCGGAGTGTGAATCTTTGGCCTGTTTCGCACACCATTGGTTTTAAGAGTTTCAGTTTTAACCTGTAAAAACAAACAACCAATATTAACCTCACTGCAAAGGGTCTGCTCAATAAACTTTAATCTATTATTATATGAAATTTTGTATATATTTTGTGATTTTTCATTTTAATCAAAGCAAAAAAATGTTTTCCAGGAGAGGGCGTGTATGCTTCTAGTTAACTGGGCATTCCATTTGGTACTTCAATTTCGTATATCAACATGGAAGGCGACAGATTCTCAGTAACCTATGCCGATATAAACTATTCAAACTTACGTAGCGTCCTCGCCGGGCATTACCATTTCCTTTTCAGGAATGGTAACTTGACTGGCGCAGTCCCAGGTCATTGAAAACATTTGTAACTGAATGTATGATGTGAACGGTTTCGATCTACCGCCTTCCTCCTTGCTAAGTATGTATACAGCGGCTTCCAAGTTGTCATGGGCTTTAGCAGTACCGGGCTTCGCCATGACCATACCGCGTTTGATTTGTTCCCTTTTGATGGAACGCACAAGAGCTCCAAGTTGATCTCCGGCTTGTGCTTCCTCCAAGGTTTTGTGGAACATTTCAACTCCGGTTACGGTTGTTTTCATTGTTTTACCATGACCAACAATTTCACAATCAGTACCCTTCTTCAAGACACCTGTAACACGTTAATTGCCTGGTGTATTATATTTATTAAAACAAATGGACTTACGATTAGTGAATTCAAAAAGTTCTTTCAATGAATAGCTTTTGTTTGATCATTTCTGAGATTAAAAATCATAAAATGAATCCTAAATGTTGTGTACAAATGTGCATATGATTATATATGTGTAAAGAAAAACCTTTTATTATTTAAAACTGTTTAGTTTTTAAAAAGGATTTTTCTTCGGTGTCATTCAGTGTCATGGAGTGAAGTCTGCCATTTAGTAAAAAAGAGAGCTCAGTTTTTTATAGTTTATTAATACTGTTTACTATTTAATTTTTAATATTAATTTTAAAAGAAATTAAGGGCTTTAAATGTTTTTCCTTATTATATAACAGAAAAAGCAATCAAGTCTTTTATTGTTTATTCATTCTGAAATACTTTATATCATTATTTATGTATGAGAATATGTATATAGATGTGTAATTTTTTTATTATTATTAGGATTTTTCTTATTTGTCAAAAAAGAATGCATCTTGGTAGATGCATTCTGGTAGATGCAATGTGGTCAGGACTCTATACTGTCCTTTGTTGACTGGTTAAGAATGCTCTAGGCATTAAGACTGGCACTATATTTTTGTGCATAAAGTTGAATGAATAAATAAATAAATCTGAACAGTTGAAAAGTTAAATATCTTAAGGAAATACCTCTGTATAAACGGCCTGTAATGACAGTTCCTCGTCCAGGAATTGAGTGAACAGACTCAACTGGCATCAGGAAAGGTTTTTCGAGCTCTCGGATAGGTGTTGGAATGAATGTGTCCACTTCTTTAAGAAGTTTAGTGATAGCATCAGCCCCTATTTCAGGACTTTTGCCTTCAAGAGCACAGAGAGCAGAACCTGTAATATTATAGAATATTATATAAGTAATAATTTTAAATCAGTATTTTAAATGTCAAATAAATGTTATTAAATCTATTTTTGTTGCATACCTTTAATAACAGGTATCTTGTCACCATCATATCCCATCTCAGTCATCAACTCTCTGATCTCCATCTCAACCAGTTCTACCATTTCCTCATCAGCGGCATCCACTTTGTTTATGAACACCACCACATGTTGAATACCAATCTGTTTGGCAAGTAGTAAATGTTCGCGTGTTTGTGGCATTACACCATCAGTTGCAGCTACTACTAATATAGCACCATCCATTTGTGCTGTGCCTGTAATCATGTTCTGTAATGCATAAAAAATATTGTATTGTTAGTATACAGTTTATTGGTATTAAGAAAATAGAAATACTTTATTTGCTCATTGACTTCACTAACACTGTAATAGTTAAAAATTCTTAGCTTATATCTGGAAAAAATCTAGTGACTTGCATATTTTATAAGTTTAATATATACCTTAATGTAGTCAGCATGACCTGGGCAGTCAGTGTGTCCATAATGCCTCTGTTCGGTTTGGTATTCGACATGAGCCACATTAATAGTGATACCTCGAGCCTTCTCCTCAGGGGCATTGTCAATATCTGCATAACCTTTTTTCTGTGCCAGATTGAGATCAGATAATACTGTAATAGCATAAAAATTGTATAAATTGATGGACTCGTTTTATCACTTTTGATATCAACGCAATAAAACTGCTTAATTTAAATAGTAAGAAATTTAAAATATGGAAAATATTTGAGTGAAATGTGATAAAGATATTTTTTTCTAAATGATTAATAGATTACATAAAAAAACAAAAAAACCAATTTTTACCCTTAGTTATTGCTGCTGTTAGTGTAGTCTTCCCGTGATCAACATGTCCGATTGTGCCAACATTGCAATGGGGCTTTGTACGTTCAAAGATTTGTTTTTCTGCATAATGTCTCTTGAGTATTATACTTAATGGAGTCAATCCTGACAGGACTGTTGTGTTTCGTACATTTGCACACTGGCTTTGCTTCAGAACTAATTTCACAGCTACAAACCATAAATGTTGACATAAATGTTAAATGTTGAAACCATGATGTTGTGATTAGACATATCACAAGTATAACCAGGACAAGAAAAAAATAAGAATAGCTTTTAAAACAATAAAATTTTATTCTAATAATGAATTGATTGAAACTGCAGAATAAAAAAGCAAATTTATTGTCTAATTACTTTTAATTTATCGGAACGCTTAAATCCATTATTGATTAAATTTTATATTAACATTATATATACCTAACCTCTATCTACATACTTAAAAATCAATATTTTATTTAGACTGAAGCCTGAAGGTTGTAATAATGGCTAAATTTAAATATTTCAACGTGAAATGTTGAAGAAACCTTTGGATTTATGATTCAACGACCCTGTTCTGATATTGAAGGGAGTAGATAGTCAAGTTTTACATAATCCTGATAACCCTTACACGCATTTCTAAACTGCAGTTAGTAACCAGTCTCAAAGTAATGCCTCACTCTGGTAGAAAAAAAGGAATAGCACAATACATTGCTATTGGTGATTAACAAAAATAAGAAAATGGAATGGAGAAGTTAATTTAGTTAATTTTGGCATACCTGGACTAACCAAACTTTTCACAAATGTTATTGAAGCCATGTTAAACGAGCTCTTCAACACCAAGCGGTGTTAAATATTAAATTTTCAGAAATTCCGATTAATTTTTGTTTGGATATTTTACAATAAGTACATTCATTTATTTTTTCGAATTTGCAGCACGAGCTTGTATTATAGTTAATCTATGGCACCTTTTATTTTAAGTGTATTATCTATATTTGGGATAGAATCCACAGACATTTTCCTGCTGTAGGTAATAAGATTGAGTTCAGTAGATTGGGGGGAATAGGGACTAGAGATAGAATATGGACAAATCTGGGATGTCACAATACTTTTGTTGAGTTGTTAGATTTAACTTTGTTGAATTGAAAATGACTTTTATTTAGTGTTTAGGAATATTAAATAGTTTAATTTAGTCATCAAAGTTTTGTAACTCATTTAAGATATTAAAAAGTTAATTACCTAAAGTTAAGTACCTACTTAACAACTAAATAGTGCCAGCCCCATCAAAAAACTATTGTCCCTATACGTAACCTGATTCACCCCAAAACCAAGGTGAATGGCGAAGCTAGTTTTTTGAAGTAATACTTCTTTAGGCGCGTTATGAAAAATTGATGAGAGTGAAATTTCACGATGCGCGCGCACCAAGACACAAAGTTATCAGAATGAAGTTGCCCACTAAATCGCTCATTACAATATCAACCGACGTAACTTGGCGAGTCTGAATATAGCAGCAGGTGAACTTTCGCGCATGTACACTCGTAAAAAAAGTGTTATTAGCATTCATTTTTTAGTAATATAAATGACAAAATTATAATTTAATATAATTCATACTAAATATTATTAAATTATTTAATAAATAAAAAGTATAACTTCTTACGCGCGTACAATAAGTACACGCACCCTTTTTTCAGTTTTTGTGTATATTTTGTAATGAACTATTTATAATAAATTAATAACGCATTGTATATAAAAATGTAACCCTCCAGAACCATTTTAATGGCCCGTCATGACTTACGCGAGTGTGGTGTTCGCTCACGCGGCCCGCACACACATAGACACCCTCCAATCCCTACAATCCCGCTTTTGCAGGTTAGCTGTCGGGGCTCCGTGGTTCGTGAGGAACGTTGACCTACACGACGACCTGGGCCTCGAATCAATTCGGAAATACATGAAGTCAGCGTCGGAACGATACTTCGATAAGGCTATGCGTCATGATAATCGCCTTATCGTTGCCGCGGCTGACTACTCCCCGAATCCTGATCATGCAGGAGCCAGTCACCGTCGACGCCCTAGACACGTCCTTACGGATCCATCAGATCCAATAACCTTTGCATTAGATGCCTTCAGCTCTAATACTAGGGGCAGGCTTAGGGACCCCGGTAACCGTACTCGTCGAACTCGACAAAGAGGTCGACGTGCAACCTAACCCATGCATCAGCCCGCTGAGTTTCTCGCCGGATCTTCTCAGCGGGTCGCGATTCCGATCCGGTAGTAGATTCATTCGCGAAACAATTGCTCTTGAGTTGTTAGGTCTCCTTCGGAGGCGCTCGGGCAGTTGTTAGCAAATCCCACCTCTCTTGGCTGAGCCTTTGCTCGCCCACCTGTCCTGGTGAAACTGGAAAGGCCTTCGGGCCACCAGTAAACTTTCAATCATAAAAAAAAAAAAAAAAAAAAAAAAAAAACATTTTAATCTCAATTTTATTGGTATTGTCCTAAGAAAGACCATTGAAAATTTGTGTTGGATTTGGAAAGGGTTCCGATTCCCCCCAATCTACGGTTCTTTAATAATTTACTTTCAGGTTATAGACTAGTGTTTTGGCAACAGTTCGCAATTAATACGTGTATAATCTATTGGTTATTTGTAACTTTTCCACATTTCCGTTAGTGATTTATGATTTTCGTAACAATACATTGGCAGGACGGCGTCCTTTCTATTGTTTAACACCGAAATCTGTAGTTCTTAAGTAGTAACATGGTTTTCTAACTAAGCAATAATTATAAGATAATATAAGATGGCAAAACTACAAGTAAAAAAAATTTGGACCAAAATAATATAAGCTGACCTGACGGTCTGAAATGTTAGAAACTTTAAAAAAAGATTACCATATTACACTAAAGATGCATTTATAATTGAATTGAAAACTTCCCTGTGAAATTACATTAAAGGCGACACTAAAATGAGACAAATGCATACGTATAGAGTTTAGCAAATTAGTAAATGAGATGGAATAATTCCGAGTTATGAAGGTTTTACTTCAATCGCGCGGAAGCTCAATACGTATTTTTTTGCCTGCGAAAGTAGAAAAGCATTTAGACCAGCTGAAAATAAGTACACAGCACAGTCGAACCTCTACAATAATAGTTACTAAATCGGGTTGTCAATTCCAGCTTAATTTCATTTTAATTAAAATTTAATTTAAGTTCGGTGCTTTATGGTCTTTACCTTCTATTTTTTAATTTCTCATTGATGTTTTTGAGTTTATAATCTTACACCGGTCACTCACATGCGCAGGAATACGCAAACCCGCAAGTGTAAGATGACATTTGCAAATGATTATGCAAAATTTTCGCTGCATTCGTGGTTTTCCAAACTGTGTCGGTTTTTTAACAGACATCAAAGCGCGCGAACCGCGAACCTTCGCGTAGTCTCCCACACATTCGTTTGCCCAGTTGCGCCGACGATTGCGAAAGTAACGGACGTATCGCCATTTTCATAGTTCGTGACGTCTACTGTGTAGCGTATCTTCATCAAAAGAAATCCCATTAAAACAGCATGGCTGTTAATGATGTCTGGTAAGAATTCAAAACTCTTTTTCTCTTCAATGTTCTATTGATGAATTAAAAAGGAGGAGAAATTCATGAGACATTCGTAAACAAGTGTAGGAGGAAGCGCAAACGGGTTCGCAAATTGAGTATGCGAACCCATTTGCACATTTCTAAGTTTGCGAATGTATGTCTGACGGCCCTGTACAATGTACGAACATTTGCGCGCATGTGAGTGGCCGGCATTAAACATCCAAAGGACACTTCAAAGTTTTCGTCTAAAGCCCGCCATTTTTGCTAATAAAGTTTTCAATACATTTTTTTTTATTTCCGCAAAAATATAAACTAGTCAATCGTATTACATTGTTTATTAACAGTAGATTTAAAGAGTCTAAGGAAATGAGTAAAACATGTAAGATTGTTTACAGCAAGCTTAGAAAGTTATTCAAAAATCAAAATCATCACTACTTTGAGATGAAATCCTAAAATTATTGAGATTATGAGGAGTACTATCTTGTTCTTCGCTGGTTTCCGTCTGAATTTCAGGCACGTACGTCTTTGAAGTATCTGTGAAAAGTTTTTATAGGCAAAACTATTATTACATTCACCTTGTGATGTCTGTGGACTCCAGTAACCACTTACTAGGTGAACCGTTCACCCATCTACGAAATAAATTAAAATTAATTTACTGGTTGTAGAAAGTCTTGTGAGCCTTCACCACCACCCTGCCTAGTTCAGCCAGAAAATAAACGCATTAGCGTTTCAGTTTGAAGGTTGGGGCAGACGTTGTATTGTATTGTAAAAACGGAGACCTCAGAACTCATATCACGTGCGTGCGGCATTTAGCTTGTAGATGTCTATTGGCTCCGGTAACCACGTAACACCAGGTGAGCCGTGAGCTCGTCCAACCATCCAAGTAATAACAAAAAAAACAACCAAATTTTAAACTGAAATTAAAATTACCATTATCAAAAGACATCGTAACTGCCATTGAATCTGTGCTTCCTATCTGGACCGCCATTGAGTTTTGGTTGGGATCCCCTGTTACAGTACTGTCTGGCTTACGTATTTTAATATTTTTCTTAACGAGATCCACACAATTAGATTCTTTTACATTATCTTCGTCACTGACACGTTTTTTAACAGAATTTGCTTTTTTAAGACTTCCCAGCGAAATGATATTGCCGGCTAAATTAGTACTAGATCTCGCTTCTTCGTCTGAGTCAGAACTTTCAATTGGAAATTCAATGTTAAATTTCCTTTTCATTTTTTTCTGATAGCGAACTAAATCTTTTTTATTAACTTTTTTTGGACTTGAAATCTGGCCTTTGTACCGATTTATGAAGCCGTATTTGGCTAAACGATCCAGTAATGGTAATTTTATTGCGTCGTTCGCTTCAAAGATAGCGACATCGAGACGTTTTTTAAATTTTTTATCTTTGTTTGATAAGGTAACCGACTTTTTTAAGGAAGTAAAAGGCTTTATTTTTTCCGGTGCTACCCATGCTCGGGTCACATCTACCGAATCGAAGAAAACAACGTTGTAATGTGTCTGTAAAATTAAATATTAAAAAAACAATTATATACAGCTTGCTTAGACGAACACTCAACGTCAGTTTTCGTTTGACACACATTGATACGCATTAATTATTTTTAAGGTTTAATCTTGGGCATATTGCAGTAATAAGTTCATTTTTAACTGTTGTCGTTCGCAGTATTTTTTTTTATGTTGTGCATGTGCATCACATCTTTAAGTCGACAGAAAAAGGTAAAAAGAATTGTGTTTTAGTCTATATCGTTAACATACGAACACTGGTTAGTATAGTTTTATTATATTAAGATGTATTAATAATAAATAATTTTTTTTTTTTTTTTATAAATAAATATTTACTAACAATCACGCCACGTTAACTGGTTAATTAACGTAATTAAGTAAAGTATAAAAATTAATAAATTATTTATGTAATGTAAAATATAATTAATTCAATATCTGGCCCGTTCAGGCATCAATGTCCGTTTTAAAACGTATGCGAACTTCTAGTGACGACTAATTCAACTGGACTGCATGATTATTTCAAGGCAAAAATAGCCAGTGCCGAGATCTGCCATACTGGTATTTCTTTTTAATTCTTTAGTAGTAGTAGATGGTCACGCGTAATTTACTTAAGTATCGGTACCTGTTGAAGAATTTGAACTACAGCATAATTGAAATGTCTCAACGACGCTTTCCTATGATACCATAAAAAATTCAGTTAAAACTTTAATGATGAACATACAGGTATATCGGAGTAACCATCAAGCCAGTAGAACTGCTCTGTATCTGGGCAGTCGTCAACCATTGCGGGCCACCACGGCCAGCCATCTAATCTCGCCCATACTACCGAGCCGGCGGAGTAGTCGCCGTGAATAAGATCTTCCTCTTCACGGATGCGGAGTGGAGCTTCGGGAATCGAACAATCCGCACTCGTTGAATCTAGACGGTTTTTATACGAAGATGTGTGAAGGCTGATGTTTGGGTGCAATATATTAAGAGATGTACTGTTAATTCGTTTCGGGAGCCTTTTAACACCACGCTGTGGACGCTTTATGAAATGTCGTCAGCTTGCCTTCAAGTAGGATTTTTTTTATTGCTTAGATGGGTGGACGAGCTCACAGCCCAACTGGTGTTAAGCGGTTACTGGAGCCCATAGACATCTACAACGTATATGCACCACCCACCTCGAGATATAAGTTCTAAGGTCTCAGTATAGTTACAACGGCTTCCCCACCCTTCAAACCGAAACGCTTCACGGCAGAAATAGGCGGGGTGATGGTACCTACCCGTGCGGACAAGAGGTCCTACCACCAGTAAAAATACATGGAATGCATGATTCCTATGGCAGCAAGATTTGGCAGAACTTGTCATTGATACGACACTGGGCCGATCATTGCCCAGTTCCGGAGAAATCGGAATCGTAAGATGTGTTTTACGGCCGTATATTATAAAGATTACGATTACAAAATTTACTTAGTTAATTAAAATATATTCATTTTAGAAGGGGTAAGATCAGATATGATAATAGTCTAATTACTGTAATATAATTTCGTATTCGAAGATAGCGGCAGACGAAATGATAGTTAGCAAGTCTGTCCGGCTGTCAGCCAGAACATACAGAGTTGCGACTTCCGCCTCATTCAGCTATTGCTAAGAAGAAATGGGGCGCAACCGCATCTCATATAATACGAATGAATAAACAAATCTTCTGTAAAAGAGCTATTCTTGTATAAATAACATATTTTGTGCATATTTATGCATGGATGCATATCGGAAATTTTAAGGCTTTCGATCAAGTTTTGTATTTACATACTTCGGTTTGATTTATTGATTCTATGTAATTTAATATTAATAATAATTTCAAGTAAAAACACATTTTTATTAACGGCGCCTTTTAAACTTCTGAAGTACTTATATTTATCCTCTTTATAGATGTCGTATAGTGCCGTAAAGTACCAACACTAAATATTTTTTTATAAAACTGTATATCTTTTGGGTACACCGAACGAAAGAAAAAACATAAAATGACATTACGAAGCAACAGAGGTGAGCTAAGTTCTCTCGGCTAGGCACTGTATATTTAAAATAAGATGAGATAAAAATAATACAGACCTGGATGCAACCGGCAATACCATTTTTTTGGTAATTCACTGCTATCGAGTACATTAGGGAGATAACGCCAGCGATCGCAGTCATCGCACTGGACCCACAAACCAACGGTTCGATGCTTTTGAAGCCACAAAAGTCTCTGACGATGAGGGAGACCCGTCGGCTGGCTGAGGACGTCCATGCATGTGCTAAAGTATGAACAACTTAAGAGAGGGAATCGATGGAATTCTATTAATGATAAACGGTACATACCTACTCTACGGACTTTTTTAGATAACGTAGAAAGCTTAATAATTATTTTATAGAAAATGCGTGTAATAAACGACATTTAATAAATTTAAGATGTTATGTAAGATTTCATTAGGTAATATTATGATAAAATATACCCGTTGCTTTGATCAGGAATACTTCCTATGACGTCTGAATCACCAACGTGTGGAATATTGTCTTTTATAGATAAAGGCAGGGCAAAAGTTGATAATACTTCCGGTTGCTCCTAGACCAACAAAAAACAAATTTATTTAATAAACAAAGAAAATTTAAGCGGTAGCTTTTATTACGATTTTTTTCATTGCCATTTTCATGGAATATTTTATCTTACTTGTGGTGGTTGTTTTGCTGCTTCTTTAGGTTCATGTGCTTTTTGATTGGGTAAATCTGCCTTATTCATTAAATTAGACATTATCAAATATATTTAAATTGCTATTTTAAGTAATTGCCAAAATCCTTTCCGACTTAGAGTTCGGCTATTAGGACGTACTACGTAGTTTTCGCGCCAAATTAAAAGAAAAAATATTTGAAAAGAGTACCCGAAGGCTTCCTGAATAATAGAGCCTATTGGTTGCATTTATTCACGGAACAAGATTATAACCATTATTTGTTTATCTCTAAGACCGTACGGCCTGTAGGGTAGTGAATGTTCACCATGAGTACGTGGACACGTGGACACTAGCAATCTTTTCCGCTTTTCCTACTTTATACTTCAATAAAATAGCATTCTTATGTTTCCTATTACTTCTACAATCTATTCTTATTTAGGATAATTAATATATAATAGAAACTAATAAAATGTGAGATGTTATAGGAAATTAATAAAACACACCCAATAAATCTGTGTCTAATCATTGGTCTCATGGTAATGACAACGTCCGTACTCATAGATTATAACATAAGCATGCTGTTATTATAGACCTTTGCGGTGCTGATCAGAATATGTTCATCTCCTACGTTACCCAACAATAATGCCGGCCACTGACCTGTGCGCAAATTCGTACATCGTACGAAAGGCCGTCAAACATTCATTCGCAAACCTAGCGGCTGTGCAAATGGGTTCACATACTCAATTTGCGAACCCGTTTGCGCTTCCTCCTACACTTGTTTACGAATGTCTCACGAATTTCTCCTCCTTTTTAATTCGTCAATAGAACATTGAAAAGAAAAAGAGTTTTGAATTCTTTCCCAGACATCATTAACAGCCATGCTGTTTTTATGGGATTTCTTTTGATGAAGATACGCTACACAGTAGACGTCACGAACTATGAAAATGGCGATACGTCCGTTACCTTCGTAATCGTCGGCGCAACTGGGCAAGCGAATGTGTGGGAGACTACGCGAAGGTTCGAGGTTCACGCGCTTTGATGTCTGTTAAAAAACCGACACAGCTTGGAAAACCACGAATGCAGCGAAAACTTTGCATAATCATTCGCAAATGTCGTCCTACACTTGCGGGTTTGCGTATTCGTGCGCATGTGAGTGACCGGTGTAATGGTACGAGCATAGAGTTAGTATTTTAGGTTGTAGCCGTTGTAGGTACTTATTAACTCCACGGGTACGAGAGACGACTGTGTGAGGCTCTGTAAATTTAGCCCCCCCTTTTTTATTTTCGGATTTTTTTATTTTTAATTATTTAATATTCTTAAAAATAAATTGGAAATCACTGAAATTTCAATGTGATTGTTAATATTCAATATCATTAAAAAAAAACTGAATTTATTAAAACCGCGCTAATCGTACCTTAACGACTAATTGGCCGTTTCATTCAATTCACTGACATTTTTTTGTTGAAGTATTGTTGAAGTTTGTTGAAGTTTTCAATATTTTTTTGATCTACATATGCAATAATTAGACAGTATAAACGCACTTGTAAACAAAACGCTAGTAAATATGACCATTGCCAGCTGACTGACAAAACCGGCGCATGCGCAATGTAGGCGTGAGGCGATGGTTTGCTAAATATAAAATAATTAATAATTGGGAATTTAATTGTTTTTATGATCGAACAATCACCTATAGTCGTTGAACAAACGATAATTGATCAAAATGAATCTCAGCGATAAAAATAAAGATGTCTAGTAAAGGGGGCCCACTTAACGGTGATAATTTGTTTAATTAATTATAAATAAATAAAAGACGAACAAACAATTTTTATATTTGAACATTAACGAACAAACAACGAACAAATAATTAAAAATTAAAAAATCCGAATATCAAAAAAAAGGGGGGGGGGGCAAATTTACAGAGCCGATGCTGAAAATCAGGAAACGGTTAATGCAATAAAAAAACTCCTCATTTTATCTTGTTTTCAATTCACCTTATAAAACATCAATTTCTATATCATCAAAAATAAATAAATAGCTAAAGATGTGCTTTGTTGGTCTTTTTGGTTATTTTGATAATAGAATGTTGATTCAATTTAATAAAAAAAAAATTAACGCCGGAAGTGCGCATCTATTTTGTTGGCTAGCTGTGAGCCAGCGCCGGTAGGTCGCCATATTTGTGGCGAACAAAGTGTTCAGTTAAATTATCGTCGTCCACGACGAAAGGGAGTGCACTACTCCCTTTTTTAATTTGGAAAGTTTTTAATTGTGTATTTACCGCTAGGTAAACAATTGTATAGTACGGGGAGTTGTATTTTCTTTATTTTGTAATCATAAACATGGCTTTCTAAAATGTCGGCCTTGTACGTAATATCGTTACCTCCTCGCGGAGTATCCCGCTTAGTTTTTGTTGATGTTGGAAGAATCAAGGATGGACAAAAAATTAAATCGATCAACTCAACCACAGTCGAGGGCATCAGCCGTCGACTGTAAAAAGCACTCCGGTAAGTTAGAGAAGGTCACTCTTCAGTGACTTCCGTTTTTAGGTTGACAACATCAACAACCTGTTTAATGTGATGTGCACGCAATAGTATTTTGTTGTTGGTATTTGTTAATTTGTTGACATATAGATCTTTGAATGATGTTGCTGCCGACCGAGAGATGTCAATCATCTATTGGCTTACTAACCATTGGCATACACTGCACTACACTTGTCCATTTCTAGACTAAGGCTTTAGATCAACGCCACTGAGCCCGCTTTTCGTGCCCATCAAGATCTTAATCTCAATTTGCTGATTTTGTCACAAAAATTTGCATACAGCTGGTATTTGTGTTAAGAGCCTAGATTTTGATTGTAGATTTGACTCACAAGCCTTGGCCCCGCAACAATAAGAAACGTGAAGGTCCTGGTGGCACACCTAAAAATGAACCATTTCGGAAAAATGTATCTGTACCAAGAGGTAGGGGTTCAGGTGACAGAAGATCACGTCCTCGTGAATCAGCCAGTTCACAAATGGATGGAACTC
Source organism: Bombyx mori (assembly GCF_030269925.1). Lineage (NCBI taxonomy): Eukaryota > Metazoa > Arthropoda > Insecta > Lepidoptera > Bombycidae > Bombyx > Bombyx mori. The sequence continues at coordinate 5,298,744 of NC_085116.1, read as the reverse complement.
CGAACTCCAGGTAAGGAAAAAAACACTCATTTGGTCTCTTGATATAATTTAATCTAATGATATGTAATAAATTCATCACAAATAGATTTCTTCGCCTTAGTTCATTTACTTAGTAGATATATGTCTTAAATCCAATTTTTGATTTCTTATAAATTTTGTAGGCTAGGGGATGATGATGAACCAGAAATAGGCTCAGTTTTTGTGCCTGGCAGTAAGAAACAGAACTTCAATCATTTGTTGAATTTTATGTACCCCACTAGGGGTAACATAGAACGCAGTGAACGGCGAGGACCACTGTTGCAACGTCAACAATTCCACCGTTTATCTTTTCGACAAGATCATGATCTGTACCTAAGAGCTTAGTAAGTTAATCTGTCATATCAAATTAGTTTTGGAAAGTATAAGAAATCAAGGAAATATAATTAACAGATTTTAATGATTAAATATCCTCTTTTCTTTTTAGTTGTCAATTTGTAGTGAAGGAAGATTATGATTACAAGATAAACTCATTGGATCCTGATGTGCCAATTAAATGGGATGAAATTGAAGAAATTGTGAGTTCAATAATTTGAATACCAATAACACCATTTAGATTACATAGTACACAAAGAACTCATGAGAATACATTGACTGTTGTGCAATACTATTAAAAAAACAATTATCCATAGTCAGGGTGTAAGAAAATTGATGCCATAGCCGAAACAGTAAATTACCTTGTTTTCGGCAATGGTTTAAAAATCCTTGGTTTGTATATGCTCAAATATAATTTGTATTTTTCTATTTGTGTATTTTAATCTCAAAAGTAAAAATTAAAGGCACTAAATAAATAGCGGAATTCAGAAAAAATATTAGTATTTCTAAATTGAAGTACTAGAATGAAATGAATTTCAGTATAAAACATACATTAGAATAAACATATTTTATACTTTAGACTGAAGGCTGTTAGGATAGGATTTAAGGAGGTTTATTTCAGTATAGACTTGAAATTACAAAAAGAGATTGTACAACCCATAAAATTAAAATTATGTTTATTCTCTTCAGGTTGTAAGAAGCACTGGAAAGTCTGAATGCCCTATATGTTTGGGGACCCCAGTAGCTGGCCGTGTAGGTCTCTGTAGCCATGTGTATTGTTGGGCATGTGTTCTTCACTATGCTGCAGCGCATGAAAAACAACCTCCACCTTGTCCAGTGTGTACTGCACCCCTCAATGTTAAAGACATGAAACCTACTAAAATGCTGCAGTGGGATGCTCCTGCTGAGGAGGTAAGATTCTGATAAACGTGGTAACTGAAGAAATAATGAGTATGAGTAAATTGTGACAAGCATTGTTTGTCAAATACTGTATAAATATACAAATTTTTGTGATTCTAATGTCTCTAGAGATACACCTCACCTAATCAAGGAACCGTATTTAAAGCTTTTGCCATGTTGTTAGTGATAAAATATATATAACATAAAAATCAATTGAACATTTTGACAATGATTTTAAAAACACATTTGTAAAATGGATGGATTTAAAAAAACAATTGATTAATCATTCAATAACAAAAATACTTCCTTGACCAATGGTTTTGAAAAAATTGTCTTAGAAATTTGTAAGAAATTCATCATTTCATCATCATCATTTCAGCCTATCGTAAGAAATTATAGTAACATAAATCTACATAAAAAACAATACAATAAAGTAACATGAAGTCATTTATCAATATCATTCTACTTGTCTTGCGGGTGAAATATTTTGATAGGTAAAATTACAAACTGATTATTAAGATAATTTTGTGTCATCTGTACAAATTAGCAAAATGTTAAACATGGTAAAAGTTCTCAGGATTATATAAAAAGAAAACATTCTCTCATTCTCAGCCAGTAAGTGATTTGTTGTTGTTTGTTGGTTTAATGCTGTTTTGGCCTTGCAAGAAGCCAAACTAGTTGCCAAATCATCAAATCAAAAACAAATGTATTTTTAGAAAAAATAGGTAAATATCATTGTATACATCATAAATGTACTCTAGATTTACTATTACCTAATATTCATTACTCTTACTAAAAAAATGATATACTAAGCTGAGCAGGTAAGTTCTATCTAAAAGTGGTAGATTCCATCGAAATTCTAAAATGTTATCATATGTACATCTTCTCTATTAAAATAATTCTTAATTTTTTCTTATAGATGACATTTCATAAATTCATTTCATAAATTGTGTCGTTCTAAAAAGGAATAAATTACGTTATTTTATTAAAAAAAGTATGTAAAATTTCCATTTTAATTAGTAGAAAGACACAGCAACAATTATATTTTTTAAATATCCAGGTAACAATGCGACTTGTTCGTCGCCTGCGTGGCTCTACAATAGTGGAAGTTGCACCACTGCGGGGTCAGGTCACTGATTCTATCCCCTCATCTATTTTGCCAATAGAGAATATCCATAGTGCACCATTTTGTAAAATGTTTTCTGCAAACAAACATCAGGTATATATAATAGTATAAAACACAAGTTTATTATACATTGACAATCTTTTTTTTTTATTATAAAATATTGTGAAAATTATCATGATTGATCTATTTTTGTTCCTAAAATGCGCACGGCTCACACCACTCTTGGGGTAAAGTGGTAACCAAAGTCCTCGGAGCTTACTGTAAAATTTGCCATCCACCATAAATTCAAACAAGGTTACTTTTTATTTTGAGTGACTCTTTCTGATTTTTTAATCTGGAATATCACAATGTTTGCTAACAGAAATAGACTACCTACTTGTGTGTAGTATAAATCGCCCCCTACCATTTGTAATTTCGTAAATCTGTATCACGAACATAAAAAAAAATTCATTATATTATCATAAAATTTTACAGATTCATGAAATTTTAAAAAGGGAAAGAAATGAAATAGAAACCCAAATATTGGAAGAAATAGATACCACAGAAATAGTTTATCTAGAACAGGCTTTGCAAATGCTTAAACAGAAAGAAGATAAAATTGGACAAAAAAATGAGATGCTGAAAATTGATGTTGAAAATAATGAAGTCCCTCCTCCTATTGTGTATGAAAAGCAGGAGGTTAATGAAAACAAACTTGATTGGTTTAATGTTACTGACGATGGAGCTGCTTGTATGGAAGATATTCAAAATGAAATAGCAAATATTGATTTCAAAGAAACCAAATGGAACCCTGATGCTCCTGAATTCTCTCTAAATGAGGGTACTACTATACAGGCTTCAACTCAAGATGGAATAAATGATGTTTTTCTATCAGAAACTGATAATACGGACACAAATAAATACATAACAGATATTGACAAACAAAATCAGGCAAAATATTTTTATTTCTATCAAGGTTAGTCGATCACTATTTGAATACTGCAGCTTAGCTTGAGAAACTAAGTAGAAATTTCAGTTGCTAAGAATAATAGTCAATCTAACTTTTGGACTGGAATGCATTGCTCATTAAAGCATAAATAGTCAGGACACTGGTACTGAACAAATTTAAAAAACATACCTACCACAGTTATTATGCTTATTAATGCACATGGCATTAATAAGCATGACAACTGTGTGTTCAATGTATTACAACCATGTATAGCATAACGACTATGTTTAATGTATTACAACCATGTATTTCAATGTATTTGTCTAGATACTGCACAACAGTTTATACTTTTAAACCAAAATGTAAATCAAACACATTTTTTTGTGTATGTTGTTATCCTCAGTTTCTAATGGATTTCATGTTCTTCCATTTTGTATCATTCATTCCTCGCAAATAGCTCGAAATTATGAAATACATGTTTAGTGCTTGTGATTAAAAAGGTCTGAACTATGATTTTGTTGACACTTAAAATGCTAACACTATACATTTGCTTTGCTATTTTTTTAGTGCACCACATTTTCTTAAGAGTTTTTTTTGTTTGGTTTTATTTAAATTTGTATTAAATTGCATTTTACTGAATAAATATATATATTTTTTTATTAAATACCTAGTTCAAAGATCGCTTAAAATACAATTGCTTACATCAGATATCACAAGAAAATTAATAGGCGACTAGAGTAATGAGACATACTTATACTTTTAACATTAATGGTTTTAGCTGAAGACGGACAGCAAGTGTTTTTGAACAGCTTAAACGTGCGTATTCTGAATGAGTCTTGGGGCGCACTTGCTGCTGCACCTACAACCATCACTGGAAGGGTTCTACACCGTGAGACATTGCCCCTGACGGAACAGGTTTGTGATGAGTGCATCTTTTTTGCTAATAGTGTTTTTATTTAAAGTAATATGACATGACAAGTTGCGTCGTCCCCATATAATTGAATAAGAGCAAGAAGTTTTCCTTAAATCAAAGTAATTAATTAATCATACATTGTAAAACAATTAATATTAATAATTTTGTGTAGTTGGTTGATTTGCCTTTCAGTCGGTAAAAAGTGAAAAAAATATATGGCATAAATTTGTATACATTTTTTTACAGACAAGAAAACACATGCCATATACAGCGCATTTGCCTCTCTATTGCTCAGTAGATATAGTGGAGTTAGAACTACAACCTCCGTATGTGACAGCAAATGCACTTGAAAATTTCACTGGTGAGAATAGCAAATAATATCTTGATGGCAAACAACAAGTGCTTGCTAGGATATGCTTAGTCTTCATTCCCTTTCCATTCCATGGAACCAGTTTAAATTACAACTGAAGCTTCATATTTTTCTCACAGCATACAGTATATACTTTATTTATACTATATTGTATTGCATAATAATATAGTTATTAGTGTTCTGTTTATCATATCCTACTGAAACTAGAGACTTCTGTGAGATCCAATGAGGGTTGTGTGCACCTTTGTTCATTCTTACCACAAATCAAGCTTAAGGAGTAGCAAAGCCATTACTGTAATGAAATTTATTTCAATCCCATGTTTCAACGTGAATGGCGTCATTTACATATTTGTTGAAAAATCTAAACCAAAATTTGTCGAAAAATTATTCCGTAAATTTGTCTGCACATGCTAGAAAAGTTATCACCTATAGAAGTCGTAAAATAAGTAATGATTATGAAAAATTTTGAATCTTACAGAGGAATTATATCGGCGAGCTCGAGTCCGGGCCCGCCACGAACGGGACGAAAGGCGCCGCGAGCGCGCATACCGCCGCCAGATCGAAGGACCTCCTAAGCCGGACTTCTCCTCTGATGAACTGTTTCCGCCAGCTTCGTCATCATTTTCCAGCGCTGGAGTCGACCCGCCGCTTGCCGAAGAACCGAGCCCCTCTACGAGCATGAGCTCGCCGCCTCCATCAGGCCTGTCCTTTGCAAAGGTAATATTATGCATTCATGTATTGCCATTCAATATTTTAACCCTGTAATGGCTCAATGCTATTGGTAACGAGCATGGGCGGTTTTTTCTTCTCGGAAATGTGCTATTGGCTTTCAGCAGTTTTCGTTTTCTCACTTTTAAAAACCTTATATTTTATTAAAATGGTTTATTAACAAAGAAATTACAATAAGATGAATAGTTGCTATGATATGTTCACTAAGTTTATTTTGTCTGTTTTTTCTCAACTAAAACATTATTTATTGTAGATGGCTGGTAGCAGTGGCACATGGCGCGTTCGGCCAACTGTCTCAGCTCCACCGCCACCGCCGCCGCCTGACGAGGAAGGCACGGGCCCACGTGCGCTCAACCTTAGCGACGCAATCGAGGCAGCCTTACACGCTGCACCGGTGCCCTCAACTAAGAAGAACAAAAAGTCCAAACAAAAAGTGCTTTTTGCCACTGGCATGCAACGTGCTGCCTAGTTTTGTGCAATCTTTGCACTCTATTCCTGGCTATATTTCTACTAATACTGCTACAATATGTATATTAATAGTAATTGTTTATTCATTCATTCAGGGCAATTCGAATATTATTAAATTCCATCATAAGTTTATAATGATAATTAAATCCTTTTTATTGGACACATACATACACTGCAATACTGGTGTATCATGTGAAATACTAGGTTGGAGTGCAAAAGGACTTATTTTATTACCTCTCTCCCTAATTTTTTTTACAGTTGAGTAAAATAATTTTAAAATCAATATTTTAAACATTAGCATTATCTGTTCCAAATTAAAATTAATAAACTCGCATTGTATAGTACATGTTGCATTATTAAATATTTGAAAATCATTGATTGGATTTACACAAAAAAAAATGGTGGTTGGTAGTGTTTGAAATTTAGTTCAAAATATTAAAATACAAAAAAATACTACATGTCATGTTTTTATTTCATGTATCTTTAAATTATTTAATATATGAACAGGAAAAATAATATATGCTTTGTTCCAAAAAAATTATAATGTTTAGTATGTGTTGCATAACCTGGCTTATTCTTTCTTCTAATATTTTTTAAATAAAAATTATGTTCAAATAGTGTATGGCTTTTACTTGAATTGTCTATAGTTCAAAATTTTAAGATGCTAAATTATCTATAGATTTTGCTATATTAAGGTTAAGTGGGGAATCTAGATCAGGAAATTCATTAGTGGCAATGTGCCCAAATAAACATAAGGCAACTCAAAGCGCTCGTAATGTTTGAGCTGTTGGTTGAGAACCCCCAACCATTGTGGCCGTCGCGCTATTGTCTGACTGCCGATGTAGCGCGTGAACTATATTCGGGCAGGGGGCCGAACCTCTTACGAGGTATCTGTGCCTTGGTGGCACGCAGTGTATGTGGAGGTTGACGGTCTACTAGATGTTGACCCTACTTGCCAAACGACTCCCATTGCACTCTCACCACATCCGATTTCCGCCCTGGATAACAACCTGGGTAAAGTAGGTTCGTTCTCATAGTCAACATTGCAAGCAGACCTGTGGCGCCGCTCTGAAGACACCCGACTGACGGGTCGTCAAGACCATCATCAACGACCAACGACACCGATCTTCGCGATACAGCGGCTTGTCAGGCTGCCCGGATGCGTATTTCCATTTCCGTGTTCATTAGGAGGCGGTACTGCCTTGAAACACGCACGGGTTTGTCGCGCTAACTCCCTTTACAAAATCGTGTTCAATTCAAGGCACGTTTCCTCCAATCGCGCACGGGTTTGCAAGGAGTATGCGCCTTGATTAAGCGCCACAAATCCGTGTTTGTTCGAAGGCACTTTTGTGTTTAATGAATGGACAAGAAAACTCAAACAGTCTTTAACCTTTTATTAGGACCAAAATATATCTATATTCAAAGATGTATGAGTATGGTATTGTATTGCAGGCAATCAACGTAGGTACTTATACAAATATAATTAAGTAATTTTATAAAATTAATGTTTTTTGGCAGGAGGCTCATTATCATCAATATTAGATGCAATATTATGAACACGTTTTCTTTTCACAGTTTCTGACTTGGCTGGTCGTCCTGATTCTAATGAACACGGAAATGGAAATACGCTGCCCGGATGGTACTCGTCGAACCCGTCGCGTGCGATGAAGGGTTCGGCGAATAAATCAACCCATAGACGCAGCCCACTGAGTTTCTCGCCGGGATCTTCCAATGGGTCGCTTACCGATACAGTGGTAGATTCTGCGAAGCACTGCTGTTGCTAGGGCTAGTGTTAGCTGCGTCCTCTGGTTAGAACCCCGTGAGCTCACCTCGCTCGGCTACGTTAGCATAACCTCTAACCGCATAAGGCTACCAGCTTAGGTAGTAAAAAAAACCGTTTTGTGACGGCTATCCTGCAAACACGGGATTGAATGATTTGAAGGGGTTTCAAGCTTTGTAAAATGTCACCTTATTACGAAGGGCCAATTACTTCGCTTGCAAATCATAGGATAGAGGTGTCTTAATATTGGTTAAAGAGAGTGATGGGGCTGATGGCGGAGGTGTTAACGCGCCTGTTAGGAAGTGGGCTGCTCGAAGTGGTATTCGGAGGGCGACCCCTTTTGAAGAGCACCGCTGTGCTTTTCGTGGGGTTGATGTCAATGCGCCACTTCCGGAACCACTGTCCCATTGTGGCTACTGCGATCTGGAGTCGCCGGTGTAATAGCGGCTTTTTCGAGTTTAATTAACAAGCTTATATAGTCCAGTCATTATAGGAGGTTGACCTTGGAAAATCGACATACCCAGTAGATTACCACATAAAAACTTGTGTTTTGGCATCCTAAAACTATTCTCAAAATTAATATACAATTGGATGGTCGCAAATTTTAAACTCAGGGGTCAAAGGTCACAAGTTTTTTTTACATTTCTTGCAAATATCTCGTTTTCTATGGGTTTTACGCTATTTGTATTTTGCTATCAATATTGTAGAGAATTGAATTCTCTACAAGTTTCCTATTTAACATTTTTTTATAATTTATACTGTTTTCGAGATAGAGGGCGTAGAGCGTGCGGTCAAAGAATTATCTGAGGTCAACTGGTAGTCTCGATCAAAAACTCGTAATATTATTATGGTTAAATTTTATTGCTAAACATATAATTATCATTTTTACTAACTTATTTATTTTTAGGATGCCAAAACACAAGTTTTTACGTGGTAAATATACTGGGTATGTCGAGTTTCCGAGATCACCAAATTTGGCCTAAAATTATAACTACACGTACCTACAAGCTGTGTAACAAGCTGTGAGACCATAATTTCTGTCAAATAGACAGCTGTACAAATTTGACATATGATAATGTTATTAATCGAAGATCCCACATGTTTCGTATGATTGTGGAAAATAAGATTTGTAATGGAGTCTTGAGTAAAATTTGTTAATTAGTTGAGAAAAGTTCCTTGTGAAGAGTAAATACTAAGTATGACATCACAGCGAAAAGATTATGTTTTCGAACCTTTTAAGGTAACCGAAGTGAAGTGTCGAGGTTTTGATTTTCCTAGGCCTAGAAGTGGACACAGAATTGCCTGCGACGATGTGAATTTATACTGTTTCGGAGGCTATAATCCGTTTTTACCTTTAGCAAACATAGACCTTGTGAATCCTACTTGGACATCAGCAAGACCTTTGTTTAAAGAGCTTTGGAGTTTTTCTATTGCCACTCGAAAGTGGAAGTTACACAAGGGATATGTAAACATGCCCGACGAATTGGCTTCTAATGCTATGTGTATTAATGGGCGGTATTTAATGGTCAGTAGAAAATTTATTATCAATATAAGGTGTGCAACTTTGCTCCCACTGTTTTTTTTAAATATCAGAGTATTATTGTAAAACACTATATGCTTGTGATTCAAATGAACACCATTGGTCACAACTACTAATAGAAGTAGACAACTGATAGTTTCAACATCTGGAGAATTTGGAGAGTTTTATTGTTTCTGTGTTTCTGATCTCTTGCAGCAGATGTTCAAATATATTTATGTTGAAAACAACTATGTTATTTGCTGTATTAGAGCCATTTGTCTTAAAATGCAAGACTAGATAGAATTAATTAACTTTTATAACAAACCTAAGGATTGTAAAAGTAAAGGTTTTAAGTCTAAAGGTATTGGGGCACAGTTTAATGTTAAGGTAATTATATCTAGAGAAGCTAATACTATCGGAGTATAGACAAACAGCATGAGCAAAGTTGTACCCCCTATTAATAATAATATTAAAGCACTGTTAAAGGCATATATTAATTGGCTTCTTCTCTTTTTAGATTTTTGGTGGCACAGGTGCACCATTTGGCAACAGATGTAGTAATGATGTCATTGTATGGAGGACTGGGTCAAAAGAAGCTAAGTTACAAATTCTAGATGTAACAGGAAACAGACCGCCTGGACAGTATGGCCAATCTGTTTTATGCCATGATGGTGGATTTTATGCTATAGGAGGCACCAACGGTTTTGCATATAACTGTGATATTTTCAGGTATGTTTCTTATTTAGCCTGTTAGATTAGATGCCTGGTCAAGTCCTAGATGTAACACAAATGAGCAGTGGTTTGATCCCAGAGTAGGTGTGCTAATTCAATTCCACACTATGTGCTGTCTATGCTGTCTAATACAGAGTGTGTAGGAATCTAGTTTCCCAAGAATTTATGTGTTTAAGTACCTAGCATTTGTTCACAAAATGTTACATGATGAACAAACACTTTTTTTTTATATTGGATGAGTTTGGAAAATATATATTTCATTTTGTATGTGTGAGTCAACACTCTCTTGAGACTAGATTCATGCATGACTGGGTTTTTTTGTTTTATCTGCCAGTAATTAGCAGCACCACCATGTTTTTTTTGGGTACACTTGCATTATTACATACAATAATAATACATGGACCTGTAATTTATATCTACTGAAACAATATAATTGAGACTTCAACCTCATGTCTCAAGGTGGGTGATGGATAATCTAATCCTAATGTGAATGTCTACCCACTATCACTTAAAACCAGGTAGACAGGGTCTTTCTTAACAGTATTTAAATTTGATAAAATAATATTGTTTCCAGATTAGATTTAAGGACATTAGTTTGGGAACCAATATTTGTAGGAACTGGCCAAGAAGGTGAACCATTAGGACGATATAGACATGAAATAGCTCAAGTTGGTGATAATTTCTATGTCATTGGAGGAGGAACAGGAGATTTGGCTTTTGAATTAATGGAAATACCAGTTTTTAATCTCACTACAAAATCATGGACAATATTATCGGCCAAACCTGATGATAGTATGACAAATACAATAGCACCTTTACCGAGAAAATGTCATAGTGCTGTTCAAATAGATTCACCAAATGGTGTTCAAGTGTTTGTAGCAGGTGGTTCAGATGGTCAAGCGGTTTTTGAAGATATCTGGAGGTTAGACATTGCTGATCTGCAATGGACCCTTATGAAAAAAACTCAGTTACCTCATCCTTTGTACTTCCATTCATCAACAGTCACGTCCTCTGGTTGCATGTATATATTTGGTGGGATTGAGCCTAAAGAAGATGCAAACTGTAGAAATAATATTTTGTATAAAGTATGGTTATGTATACCAAAACTCAGTGAAATTTGTTGGGAAGCACTAACTTCATTCCATCCTAATCTAGACCAAGTTGACAGAAATACATTACTAAACACTGGTGTACCATTACACTTTGTAAATAGATTACATCCAGACTGGAAATAATTGTCGAAAATGGAGGAAAGAGGCAGACTGCAGTAGTTACTTTTCTTCTAAAGCAATAATTTTTATCATTACTATATAGGAAACAGCATTACCTAAAAATGGTAGTAAATCAACCATAAATTTAACAATAATGTTTATTTTTCAAACTTTAAATTATCTTTATGTAGAACGACTTGAATGAACGAACGGACTGACTTGAAGATTTGTAAAAGCAATTTTGTGTTTTTGTGATGTGTTAATGTGAATTACGGATTATAAAATGTATATTTATTAAATTTGTTTGCATTTTAACAAATGTGATTTATTTCAGACTGTTCTTTGCACACATATTTAATATGTATTATCTAACCAATGCCTATCCATCAAACTGAAAATAATTACCGGCGCACGTTTAGTCATTTTATATCCTCAGTCATTATTATACAGCCTCTGAGAAAAGTGTTTTGTCTGTGCTAATTTTAAGGGTTTCAGTGTTTCAGGAGAGCTTCGAATTAAAGTGACAAGTATAGCTCAGTTACAATATCTCTGGACCTCGCTGGAATGTGAAGCCCCTCCCAGTTTCCCTATCGCCAGGTCCAGAGATAATGTAACCGGGTTGTACAGGTTGTGATTATTATTTTGTAAGCCTGTCACTTGCAATAAATAAATCAATTACGGAACCTATTATTTTTGGTAAGGAGTTTTCTGAGGGAGTTTTAAGTAAAGGCCAAAGCCTTTTAACCGTTTTTATTAACGTCAGTATGATGCCTGATTTTACATTTCAGTAAACCTTTAACAATAAACAACAATAACTTTAACCGTCAACAGTCCAAATACGAATTCTCAAGTTCTTCGGGCACACACTCGTAATGAGGACTACATTGAGCGGTTGGTGGTACAAGGGAAAGTCGAGGGCAAATGATCTTGCGGACGATCTCCAACACGATGGACCGACCTCATAAAATCTGTGACTCACTCCAACATAAATGATTGCTCTCATTCTGCGAAACATCGTGCCACATGGCGTCTCATCGCGAGAGCACCGGTATCGCAGGATCCGACTAATGCATGACCACGACCACTCTGTCAAGAGAGTACGAATAGGAAGAAGAAGAAACCTTTAACTTAATGTCTAATGGATACTTATTTTGGAACTATGGTTTGTTTGCAGAGACCTATCAATCAAGGGTTCATTAATACCGAATCAACTTGCCATCGGAAATTCGTGGCTTCTTTGCAATTTTATACGTAAGACCAGCTTTTTGATCTTCCAGGATTGATTCGAATAAAAACTGGTAACCTGTACTGAAAACTTCAAGGGCTTATCCTATATTTAACGGCTCCTCTCCAGAAAAATCAACCCCATAATGTCGAAAATTGTGGTGATGCATTTGGATCCAACGTGGCAGAGAATTTTTCAAGAGCATATGGCATTATGAATCAGCCCAGACATATCATGGTATTCGAAATCTACGATGCTGCTCTGGAGCGAACATTCTACCTACGTTGTTCTATATTAGATTAAATTAATTGTTTTATTCCATTAAATAGGCAAAAAAAGGCAAGCGATCGCACGACCTAGGCATACCTATAATGATTGACGGAGTTTAGACGTGAATGACGCTACCTATCCATAATAGTACGAGACGCACTTCATAAAAGCTTGTGCTTCTCCGGTTCCCAGACAAGCACACGGAGAGCACCGAACTCCGAAACACTTAGGGGGTCAAAATTCTGCCGAGTGCCGAGATTCCTATTCCGTCCCCCGACGCGATGGCGATAGATTGATATACAGAGAGGAGTGTTCCCTTTTACGCCCCATTGCCTGCTATTGCGTGATAGTGCATTCCTAGTAGCATTATCCTGCCATGATCCGTCGCTGTCAAGTATCGTAGCCACCAGATTTGGTAGCGACATGAAGGTTCTGATTTGTGCGACGTGGACACGGCGGCGCTTTTATATTGCGAGGCAGACCGATCTAAGTAGTAGGTATTTGTAGTAGTGACCAGAGCTCGAGGAACAGGAGAACTTGGACACAAGGATTTATTTGTTTGATACTTATCTTTCATAAGTTTTGGGGCGCTCAATACTTCGGGCATAAGTATGTACCGTGAATAAAATAATAGTTACCGTGGAAAATAAGGTGGACGAGCAACAGTCGCGATTCTTGGCTTGCCGATTTTCTTAGTCGTTTTTATAGGACGGGTTACTGTCGCCCACTGAGTTTCTCGCCGGATCGTCTCAGTGGGTCTCGATTCCGATCCAATGGTAGATTCAGCGAAGCACTGCCCTTGCTAAGGCCAGAAATTTGCCAGACTGAGCTCCGTGAGCTCGCCTACATGTTAGATGAAACTTATAACCCCGCGAGGTTACTAGGATAGATAAAAAAAAAACGAGGTGGCTGTCTTTTTATTTCTGGATATGGATAATAGTTATTTTAAATTTTCTGACAAAGCTGATACCTCTGAAAGATAGGAAGTATGAACTATGTACATGCTTTACGTCTAAGTTGTTTTATAATCTTCATAACAAAAAATCGGACACAAGTCACATAGGGAGCTCTAGCCCCCTAGCATGATTCACAGTTCTTTTAAATGAAGAAAAACAATGAGTTAAGGCATTTTGAAATTGGAATAATAATATATTCCATACTTCGCGGCAGAAATAGGCAGGGTGTTTCTTTTTTTTTTACGCATGTCCGCGCCTTGTGTTCCGTTCCACTAGTTCTACCACCGCTAATAATTATTGAAATTTTAATAGATAGAGCACGCAACTATTTAATAGATAGAGCAAGATAACGCAAATAGAGCGTGTTTCGTTTTCTTTTCTGGCTCTGGGTGTGTAAACGTGATCAGTCAATATACTGCTAAGTGGTTAGGCCATACACATCATAATATGAGTGCCGCCACCCATCATGAGACATGAGGTCTAAATCTCAAATCTCAATGTCTCAGTCTTAGTATAATGACTGTCCCAACTCCCACCCTTTAATCCGGAACATATTGCTTATTATGTACCAGCGTTTTTTTGTTGCTTTTGTAGGCATAAGAACATGTCCACCTGTGGATGAGTCATCACAAAACATATTGCAAATAGGTGGGGTCAATTTAACGACAGTTAACAGTTAAATTCGTTACAAAATTAATTTGCGTACAACTACTATAACATGTTTGTTGGTAATACTTTAAAACGTATTTAACAGATCCAATACTAAAACTTTTTTCGTTCAAGGGTACTTGCTCCTCTTCAAGGGTAAATAATGGCACAGTAAAGAGTGTCGTTAGCACGCAACAAGTCCTAAGCGCGTCGGCGTAGGACGTGCGTCGAGTCGGGACGCTTATGTATTGTCGCGGTTTCGCGCCAATTCACGGCCGCAGTGATGGGACGCGCGCTCCGCGGACGGGACACGCTTGCATCGAACACCGTTGCTCGTGATCCGAATGCGTTTAGCCGAAAATTATCATTTTAAATCGAAAGTTTTAATTCGCATTCTAATCTCGCAATACGATTTTAAAAGCGGAATCATGAATTTAAAACAAAAAAAAAAACCTGGTGACGTCCGTCTTGTCGATAACATTATAGTATGATGCAAATAGATACTTGTTATTATTTGAGCTGCATGCTGCAGAATAATCTTTGGGGCCGATCTGTTGACTTTAAATTAGTGATGAGAGATGGTTGAAGAGATGAATACTACGCCCGCGTCGGCACCTCACCGTTCGCCGACTCCAGAACTGCACGCGGCTTACACAACTTTCGAAATTCTGGTTGCTTTAGTGGCAGTCATCGGCAATGCTATGGTGATATTTGTGTTTCGTCGCGATCGGAGGTTGCGACGTCGAACTAACTATTATATAGTGTCTCTAGCCGCAGCCGATTTTCTAGTAGGCCTATTGGGGATACCGTTTGCTATTCTAGCTTCGGTAGGATTGCCGAGGAATCTCCATGCGTGTCTCTTCACAGTTTCATTACTAGTGATGTTGTGCACAATCAGTATTTTCTGTCTGGTGGCCGTCTCTGTGGATCGATACTGGGCTATTCTTCACCCCATGTGTTATTCCAGAAATGTCCGGACAAGAACTGCTATAGGTGAGTTTAATGAAAATCTCATTTTTTTATAGGTTTTTTTTAATTATAATTTTCCTTTTAAATCACTTAATGGCAGAGTTCACATTTTATTCTGTTTGAATGTAAGTAGATGAACATTAGCATTTAAATACAATGGTATCTATATCTTATATGGGGTACGGACGTAGAGATGTAATGGTGTTATTGTTATGAAAATAAAATTTATAAATGAATTGATTGAGTTGAGATATTTATGTTTTGCAGTGATATTACAGTGAAAATGTTATAAAAGTAACAAAACAATAACTCCATTAAACCATTTACGGCTTAACCTCCTGTCAGACTAGTTGTTATTGATCAAATGAGGGGAGTGCTCTGAGGAATTGTTCGAGATGATACCGGCATCTCGTTTTTACCATCGCACCGCCCGCCACCGGAGTAGAGTTCATCCATACTACCTGGATCCACTGCGGTCATCCACAGTGCGTTTCCAGAGATCTTTTTTGCCACGTACCATCCGGCTATGGAATGAGCTCCCCTCCACGGTGTTTCCCGAGCGCTATGACATGTCCTTCTTCAAACGAGGCTTGTGGAGAGTATTAAGCGGTAGGCAGCGGCTTGGCTCTGCCCCTGGCATTGCTGAAGTCCACGGGCGACGGTAACCACTCACCATCAGGTGGGCCGTATGCTCGTCAGCCATAAAGGGAAATAAAAAAAAATAGACAATTCAAAACATTGAAAAAATAAAATTAACGCGACGCGGTATTCTGTATAAAGGTGTTCTTCATTATTTAAAAATATATTCTAAAAAATATATTCTAAAATTATATTTTCGAGACGCGCAAAAACATAAGGACAATATATTCTCACTTGTGTTTATTACTATAAGTTTTTTATGTTCTTTATATGAGCTTTAATATTACGTTCGAAGTAATTCCCACTTTATCCCAGTATCAATTTTTGGATTTCATTAAATTTTTGCAATTTATAAATACAGTAATTTATTACGACGGACTTAAACTTACCGAAGATAGTTAAGTGCCTAATTTTAGTTTTTATTATGGTCGACTTTCATAGACCACGAAAGTTTTTAATCGACAACTTAGTTGCAACCACTGCTTTTCCTATTCCCTGTGCCGTATGACATATAACATGTAAAATAAATAGCAATCATAAGTTTTCTTAAGAATTTTATTAAAATGGATAACCAATTTATAATGTTGTTCATTATATTATTTGTCTGAAAAATACATAGAATGCGTACTCTGTACTTGTATGGTATTTTGTTTCGCAATTAGAGCTTTTATAACACAGGCGTGCAACTTTAAATAAAGAAGCTTGTGACAACTTCAGTACTTGGGAAGAAGTCCGAGCAGGGTTCCTTCAAGTTATTGTTCCGATCTAAAGTTTTTGTAAATAAACCGTTCTCGCGTTTTCGTAGTAGGCGTATAAAAAGCGCTGTTTCCATAATCGCAGGCTTACCCTAATTTTAACGTTGTAATTAAACGTTATCACCTATTATTAGTTCATTCACAATAACGAAGATAACGATATAAGCAGGTGTATTACGTATATTATGTACGTCCGCTTAACGTCAGATAAAATCTTTATATATTAGGTATATAGATAGGCAAAGACTAAACAGTTGTTTCATTTTCTATTTTGTTTGTATAAAAAAAAAAAATTTAGTTATTTGGTTGACGGCTTAGGTATAAAAAATAATATACTTACCGGGAAACGACTATATTTTTATCAAAGGAGGCAAAGGTAATTTAAGGCAATTTTCTTCTCCGTTTGTTGACAGATTTTTTTTGTTTTATTTGGTGTATTTTAAATAGTATTTGTCCTACATTTACCAGAAAACAAGTACAAAAACAAAATAAAAGAGAAAATTTGGTAAACAAAATTAATCTAAATTTTAAAGTGTCAAGTGCGTCATTATGGTTGATTTTATCATTGAGAGAATTTACTAGTTCTATTCGATGCGTACTTTTGCATAAAATCCGTCAAATGTTAATGACTTATCGAACTTATTAAGACAGAAATTATTCAAATTGGATTTAGCTGTCATGCTCTATGGGCCTAAGAGACGATTTTCTCCTCTGTAATGGGTACAAGAAGCATACTTATGCGATAAGAACAAATTGGTGCACTCAATGCCAAAATATTATATCCTTTATATGGATACTGATTCTGATCCGTAATAATAATCCGAGGTTACAATATTCAGTGTCACTGACCAGATCAACGAAGTCATTAATATCCAATCAATGAAATAGCACTGCAAACGGAAAAACAATTTGTCCTAAGTCGTTGCTTATACCCACAGCCTTCAAGTATGTAGCGATCCTTAGGCGGCTTGTGGTTAATAGATCAAATGATATGTATTGCGGAATGTTTTTAAATCTTTAATCTCTTAGTTGTGCTATAGAGAACCAAATCATTGAAAATTTTCGAAAAGCATACCCGCGAAAAAAAGGTACATATAAACAGTAAAGTTGTGTTTCGTTATCTGTACTTCTTAGAACATCGATTGAAAATCAAAGTGGAACATTTTAATCAAAAACTTCAGAGGTGTCAAGGGACACTCGGATGGAACGAAGTTCCTTTCGATTAATTAGTGAAGGAATTGAAATTTTTTTTTAAGTTATAATAATAAATTACGGCATTATGAAGAAGAAAAAAACAATACTATGAACTAAATTACTATTGTTGAAACGCTATCTCGAGAAACTGTACTCATTACGCGGACCAATCGGATACGAGCAATGTCACGCGATAAGCGCCTACACGTTGATTGGTCAGAATGACGGATCTAAAAAGTGTCGTGACAACTTTTCGTAAGAATTTTTTCCGTCTAGCCCCCTTTCACAACGCGCGATAAGGAACTTCGTTCCAAAATTTGATTATATTTCACATTTGTTTTTATAAGCAATGCGCCTTACGGGCATTCTTATGATGCCTTTTACAAAAAAAGTATCTTAAACTATTTTGGGTTTCAAGCGATATCTTTCGATAATTCGCCCCAAGTTTATTTTTTTTGCAGCATTGTATACAATGAAAACTATTAGTCACGAACCAGTGTAGGAAACCATTATACACGATGTTTGTTTATTTATGAAATTGAATTTTTCTGCGATCAGTTAGTCTAAAATTACCTATAATATATCAAATATGTAACAATGTTTAGACAATAAAGTCTATTAGGCGATACGGATACCACCGTTACGGAAAGAAAGAAAATAAATTGATCTTTTACAATAAATAATTGGGTGTGAGTAACAATATTAAGATTTGTGGATTATAACATCCACCTACAGGTTGCCATATTGCTGCAATCAAAACCGCACAATAAAGGTTTTCTTGGATCACATTTGAGAATACATATTTGAATTGCGAGAGTAATAATAATTATCGTTTGAAAACTGAATAACTATAACAATGTTGGAAATTGGCGTAAAGTTTTTGTCACTGTTGAACAATTAAAATTTTGGACATTTAATTATATGTTTGAACCCTTGTTTTTTATTATTTTGTTCCATAAAGAGCGCTTTGAGCAGGAGGTAAAATTTTATATTTTTTTCGAACAAGTACTGATCGTGTAACAGTGTTTTTCATCAGGACTTTTCCAATAACTTTTGGTACATTCGATCTCGGCTCATAATTTATAGGCGATGTCAATTTCCGAGTGTAATATGAAGTTGTAATGCGACCCTTTGAAACGCTAACGAATGATCATTAGCTCTGCTTAGAGGATTTATTATGGAAATGCCTCGAGAAATGCTGAGTTTGATTTTTTAACAATAGGTTACCGGACTTTTCTAACGTAAACTTTGCATAAGTTTGCATAAGCTGCATGTCAAAATAAGCGACAAAGTAATCTTAAAATAGTGATGATAGTCATACATTCCATACCGATTTTGGCAAGGAAGTCCCACTTCTGCTGATCGCTAGTTATTGATACATATAATATACAGCTGAACCATAGTAAACATACTATTTCAAAAATAAAACATTATTACATGCTTAGTGACACATGACACTGGCGTTTGGACTCTTATGATTGGTGATAAAGAGATGATAAGTTTTAAGAGAGAGAGGGAATATCAATTGTTTGAACAAAACGTAAGCCTTCCCTCGTAGATACTAAATACCGCTTTTGATAATGTAAGTTTATTTTTCTAATAAAAAGTTTAACCGCGAAAATGAACAAATGAGTTGACTTACAGATCGGTGAGAATAAGTTTTATAATTTTTTTATTTATTCCGGTATTGTAACAGATATTATTTATCATAAAATAAATAATCAATAGAATAGTTTCAAGAAATCTTATCCTAAATAACGCTAATGCTGCACAGAATCTAAGCTAATGTTAGAAATACGAAATTTTGCACAATTCTTATTTAATTACGCAAAACTGGCTGAATGGTTTTGGATACATGGTTGGTTCGACATTCTGTATCAGAAAAAAAAAGTAGTAGGATGAAAAGCATCCCATGTACTATGGATAGGCTACGTTTTTATTTTTTATGCTACAGTAAATATGATAGCACGCGTTGGTTGGTTCGTGATTTATGTACTAATGTATCTACAAATCGCCTAATATGTAGCTTACGGACTATAGAGTGACATAAGCATATCTTTAGTTCGGGAAAGTGTAGCGTGTTTTATATCTTTTGAATTACAAATTTGAAGCTGGTGAAATCGCGGGGCACCTCTTGCTTGTGATGATAATATTGAATCGATTACAATAATGTAGTTGATATGCAACTTTGTGTTTCTGGTGTCTAGAAATATCAATCTTTTTTTTTCAAATGCATCTGGGAAAACGAACAGAAAAATTTCCTTCTGACCCAAAAAAAAGCCATTTATTCGCACTTTAAAAATTTCCTTTGACAGCGTCGGGAGCACGTTCTTCATCTAGAAGAATGATCACCTTCGTGATGAAAGGCTGTTTTAATATTCATGATACGTAGCTTTTAGAAGCCGAAAACACATTGCTTCACGCTTCGACTACCGAATACTACCAATGCGCTTGGTTAAATTTGGTTTTTCTCGGATTAGTTTGTTGTAAATCAAAATTTACCGATATCCGCAACATTTACCTACAAAAGTTTTTGGAATGAAGTTCGACGCCGATTTTAACACGTTTTTATTAGCCGTGCCTGTATCGGAAATTTAGCACATTTATCAACCATCAAAGGCGATACAATATTCAAAGAATTTCTTGAATATGGTCGAATTTTGATCACTGCTGCTAAAGCTCTTAAATCGTGCAAAAAATATATATTAACAAACGAAATCTTAAATCTAGAATAATAAAATTATGAAATAAATATGTACCTGTCTGGCCATTAATACTGTTACATAAAAACTTTCTTTTTTCAACTTTTTAATTATTTTGAATTTGGAACACGTATATTATTTTAAAAACTTCTTTCGATTTTGCGCTATTACACATATTTTTTCGTGTCCATCATCAAATTACAATGTAGAATGGGGTGTTAAAGAGAATAGGATTGCAGTGATCGCCTTGCACAAAGTGGGTATGGAGCCGTTGGTCATATTCCAGACACTAAAAACTTGGTATCAATCGTATCTTCGTATATCGTACTATCAACAGATACAACAACACTTCGTCTGTCGAAGACCAGAAAAGATCGGGGCCGCCGCGTCCTGTTAGAACTACAAAGACTGTTAATGCTGTTAAAGCCAGAATTCGTCGAAACTCCATTAGGAAGTAAAAAATGTTATCGCGAGAAATGAAGATTCCGTCTAGGACCTTGTCGCGTATTATAAAACAAGACCGGCTCGGTGCTTATCGTCGATATAAAGGACATGCCCTAAATCAATCTTTACAATTAAAGAGAGTGGATCAATCAAAACACCTTCTGTCGCGGTACGCAGGTGAAAGGCACAGAAATATGCTCTTTACCGATGAAAAGTTTTCACGACTGAAGAACACTACAATAAGCAAAATGATAAGGTGTACGCTCACAGTTCTAAAGAAGCTGCTCAAGTGGTCGGAAAGGTATAACATGGCCATCATCGTCCGTCAGTGAGGGTTTGGTGAGGCGTGTCTTATCCAGGAGTCAGAAAACTAAAGTTTTTTTGAAAAAAGTGTTGACTCAAGCCAAAGTGTATCAAGATATAGTCTTGGATCATGTTGAGAAACCTCTCAGTATTACACTTTTTAAAAAAAAAAAAAAAAATTATACCGAGGACTTTCCAGCAGAACTCTACACCTGGTCACAAGGCACCAACTACTCAAGCCTGGCTTGAAACCAACGTTCCCGACTTTATGAGAGCTGAAGACTGGCCCTCATCTAGCCCAGACCTCAACCCTTTAGATTTCAAATTATCGTCAGTTTTAGAGGATATGGCCTGCCCTAAACGACAAGGCGACATTGAGTCTCTTAAAAAATCTTTGGGGCAAGCAGTGGCGAAATTTCCTTTGGAAACAGTACGTAAATCCATAGATTCGCGGCCAAACAAATTAAAGGCCTGTATAAAAGTCAAAGGTGGCCATTTCGAAAAGAATATTTTTTTATTTTTTGCTGAAACTTTAATAAATATGTAGGTATAATTTTTTATAATATTACATTATTTCATTTAAAAAAAAAGCATTTTCATTTGTAACAGAAGTAATGGCTGGACTAGGTACATATATATCCATATCTATATATATATTTTTACTTGATCCGTAATTAATAAGTATCTGCAAACCGATCTGCATTCGATTCATTCGGGCAAGACTAATATTTGTTAAATATTTCCCGATCTATTGTACGATTTTCGTTCAAATAACTATATACCGAGATTGCGACACATCTGTGCCGTGTGGAGATTTCTGTAGCAATATCAAAAAGAAAACAAGTCACGTAACGTTGTTATCGTCCTAGATGCTAAGACCTCAATGAAAATACAGAGTAGGTACAGCTCAGGAAATTGTCTATCTCGATATCTGACAGGAAGAATGCGATTATACTGAGGCGCGACGTAAAGATTACACGTTACATTTGGTACTCTAAATCCTACGTCTTTGTATTGTGATATACGAAGCAAATACTCGCCACGGTTAGTTAAGTTTATTATATTACTCAATTATAGCTTTTATTTATATTGTACAAAAAGAACCAGTGAAATCTCGAATCTTCTATGTAACTGTAACTTCTGTAACTGTACTGGGACCTTAGACTCATATCTCAAGGTGGCGGCATTTAGGTAGGTACGTTATAGATGTCTATGAGCTCCGGTTACACCAGATGGACCGTGATCTCGACCACCCATTTAATAAATAAAAAACTTCCTACATAGGTTTATGTGGCCAATTCCTTGGGTCCGCGGTCTGCTCCCAACACCTAGCAGATCGTCAAGTCCCACATACCCCGTGGCCCCCCTAGGCGCGGGGACCTCGTAGGAGGTTTGGCCCGAAAGAAAAAAAAAGGTTTATGTGGCCATATCAACATACCTACGATAACTATACGAAGCTTCAATCCAATCGAACGTTTAGAACTAACATTTTGAAGTCTGCTAAAAATACCACATTCTTCATTCAGGTAAATTTAATGGCCTTCATCGAAAGTGGGAATGAACGAGATTGATAGCAGCCTCGCTATTATTTTCTTAGGTGACCACAGCTGCTCTGCTCATCTTGTGTATAACAATATGCCCATGATTTTGTTCTTAATAAGAATTGATTTTAATTCTTGTTTTTTATTTGTCCTGTCTTTATTTTGTCGCTTAATTTTTTGGATTTTATACATTCAATTGGATTGAAACATTGTATAGTTATTAGTGTTTTTGAAATAGTCAATTCTACGCATGTCGGATGGTGAATGGATACGAATTTAATTGGTTTACTTTCCAACACCACGTGCATTCTAAATTCGAAGTAATCGACTTAATAATTGAAGAGTGAGTCAAGTGAGAGAAACAATCGAACCTACATTTTGGCAAGATTCAGACTTTGGTGCATCTAAATGCTTACAAGCATGGCTGAACGATGATATCTTCAATACTTTACGATTTTCTTAGCCTCAACTAAGAGGGTTAAGCTAAGTGCAAAGGTACTGTACCAGATTGCATTTCCAATAACAGTGGAACTCTACAGTGAATAATTACTTTAAAAAAAAGCGTTGTTACATCGGCGGCCTTGTTTGTATTCTCAAATTTAAAACGATCTAAGCGTACATTCGCATCACAAGTAGCTAATCGGTAGACCGACATCTAAATGTATCTTCATGTTTACAATTTTATAGGAAACAGTGTGAAGTGACGTAGGGAAGGCTTAGTTTTAGTCAACGTACAACTGAATAAAAGGGCGGGTTACTGAACGCTTGTTAGCTTGTTCCCCCTGCAATCCCCATGGTGCACGCGACGGGCGCCAACCCGGCGACGGCGTGTCTGTCATGGTGTCGCACGACCCCATGTCCTGGAGTACGGCAGTTGCGCGCCGGGAACCGTCCCTGACGCCACACCATGAAGCTGCACACCGCCTACATTATATTTTTAATTAATTTAGTGCAAGTAACCGCGAAGATTAGTGGCGGGCCGCGTGGCCGTTTTAGTAACCATCAGACGCACGGTCATCATCACGTCAGTGCACACCACGCCCATTACTCCTACCACCCTCCGAACCAAATACATTTCACGTGTCGTTATTGTTCATCGCCGTCCTCGTATCCCGTCTACCACGGCCTGCCGCCGACCTACGTCTACAGATTCAGAGAATCCGGCAGCCGTTTCGGAGACTTACTGACGGGACTCGCTCTGTACAATCTCGGGCGATCGATAACGGAGCATTCACCGCACTCGCATTACTATGCGGCTCGCGATGATGAGAAGTGTTCATTACAGGTCATCGAAAGATCACATTTCGAAGAGACGATCGTCCCCTGTTTTGTAATGTCAAGTTTTATGGAAAGCGTTGCGAGGCCAAAGGCTGAGTCACATTTAGTGGATATAAAGTCGTCTCATATTGACGTTGAGCCATTTCTGAAGAATAGCGATGATTCAATTAAGATAACAAGAGACCAAGAATGCGTGTTGTGGCATAACATGACGATGCTAAAAGAGCGCAATAACGTGCCTTGTGCGTTATTGAAGGCGTATTCGGAGACAATGAAGCCTTCAGGAGTACCGGTGTACATATGGCTACCGGTGTTGGTGGTAACGGTGATTATTATATCGATTTGCTGTCGATTTTGGAGAGTCAAAAAGAAAAATGATTACATTACCGACGATGATCTTTTTAGACAACCGCCGCACGGTAATTACTATCCCGATGTTGTAAAATAAAGCCGCGGGCCTAATTTGTATCTTAAGACAAGTTATTCTATATTTCGTAGAAAAATAATTTTCGTGTTTGTATTAATAATTAGAAATGGGAAAGGCGCACAAAAATACTGCAATAAGATTTTGAGTTAACAAATATTGTTTATGTAGCTCAATTACGGAACTTAATAAGCTTTACAAAATATTTATACTAAGTTACTTAAGTTTCTGATATATTCATAATTGTTTTTTTACATTTTTTTTTAAACGTGGTATGTGTTTGAATTTGTACTGCTTCTTAGCTATATTTTATCTTTATAGAAAGTTTTTATACGATGTAATCTTTAGTGATGGACGCGTAAAATAAAGAATATGATATGGAGATATGATTGTTTTATTCATGAAACGAGATAAAAACAAAAAGCCTTTGTTCCATAATTGATTAATTACTGTTTTATCTTTAATAAAATAGACAATAAATTGACTTGGATATCGTGGTGGTGGTCTAATACGTCAGAGAGCACACCGGTGTGTAGCAAAAATCGTTTTTATCTTTTTTCTCGGTTTTTTCTTTATATATTTTTTTCGTTTTTCTAAACTGATAATTTGAGATGAATCATTAAAAAACATGCTATTCTTAAAATGGTCACTAAGGTATCCAGAATGGATTAGAATCAATTAAAATTGTAAATGATTTCATTTTCTAATTCAGTTCAGTTCAGATTCAGTTTCTAATGTCAAGAATTTAACTACAAAGTACAAACAACAAAAGTACGAACAAAAAAATATATTTTTTCAAAATCCACAGATACAAAAATGACAGAGAAAACTATGAACATAATGTACGTATCAAAAAATACACAGTCGCCCATTGTATATTCTCCCTTTTTAAAGGTATTCCTTCATCAAGACAAGCATAGTTACCAAATGCAAAAATTGCCCGATTGGCCGATTATGGCCCAATTCAGCTGAAATTGCCCCCAAAGTCTGGCACTACTTTATGAATAAACGGATTGAAGGAAATAGTTAGATCGTCGTGTTATTATCGTTATAAGCACTTGTGCTTCGTAATAATTTAAAATGACTAATACTATAATTTACATATTTTATTAAATGTAATACCAGATCTCTACCCATTTTAATAAAGTTAATTGAAAGTTACATAGGATTGCAACGGAAACTTAATAGTTTTAAACTCTTGAATATTTGATATATATTTTGGGATGCATTTAGATTATAAAATACAGGTTTATATTACTCGTATGATACATACAATAATCATACAACAAAATCCAAAATAGACGCGATGTCATGTGTGTTTGATGTCAATGCAACAGCCAACATTCGTCGTTATTACCGTGAATTCATTGACCTAAATCATAAACATGTTTTCGGTAATTACTTCGATTAATTTCATTATGAGTATATATTATTTTCGTAAATATAAAATCAACCATTACGTCAAAAATTAGTTTTTTCAGCTTCTTCTACGAACGTAAGATGAATACAAGCCATTAAAAGAAATGATTTTAGGACACTGTAAAATATACGTGATTTTTATATACACATGTACAGTACATGTGTATAAAAATATATATAAAAATGTATATAATAATAAATAATGTATAATTTGGTCAAATAGCTTAAGCTAGTATATTTTCCTGTGCAATGGCGATTGAAAACGCATATGAGACAAGAACGGGTACATCCACTGTATAAAAACCAGATAACTTTTAAAGACATAGTGACATCGACCAGGATCGATCTTGGATAGTAGATCTAGTTTCCCTGTTAAAAGTTTCAAAATTAATTCTACTCTAAATCGTTTGTAAATGTTTAATACCAAACAGTCTACTGATTGCCGTTGACATTATTGCCATGAATATTGGGTATGGATTATAATTGTTCAAAATTATGCTTCGAATCCTCTGGCAGGTATCGGAATAACAATAATTATAATATAATACAAATTTTATAAATTTTGCGGTTATTTTTCGAACATCCCTACCCATAATGCTCCCCCAGTGTGGTCAGAGCGCGAAGGGCCCAATCTCGGCGGTCCGTGCTGGAGTCATGGTCCAGGCGGCTGGCCGATCCTTCGGCTGGTCGTAGCGCCGTCGAGGCGATTCGCCCGATTCTTGCGGATTGGGTGAATCGTGACAGAGGACGCCTCACTTTCCGGCTCACGCAGGTGCTCACTAGGCATGGTTGCTTTGGTGAGTTCCTGCACCGGATCGGAGCCGAGCCGACGGCAGAGTGTTACCATTGTGGTTGCGACTTGGACACGGCGGAGCACACGCTCGTTGCCTGCCCCGCATGGGAGGGGTGGCACCGTGTCCTCGTCGCAAAAATAGGAAATGACTTGTCGTTGCCGAGTGTTGTGGCATCGATGCTCGGCAGCGACGAGTCGTGGAAGGCGATGCTCGACTTCTGCGAGTGCACCATCTCGCAGAAGGAGGCGGCGGGGTGCGTGAGAGACGCACAAGCCCGCCGCCGTCGAACGGGGGCCAGGGAGGCGGATCTCGCCCTAGCCCTGGCCCTCTAAGTGTTTCGGGTCCCCCTCATATGTCGGTCTGGGGCCCAGCGAAGGGGGCCTAAGAAGACGACGTGCAAGCTGCTCTGCACGCGTTTTACGCAAGAGCATCCGGGTGATGGAAGGCCGGCTATCCTCGATTTTTCGTAGGATAACCAATTCAAACCGGCGCCATCTAGGCGGGCTTCGGACAGCCTGCCGACCGAGAGGGCTGGTGGTCGTGGCGCCGACGATCGTTGGCCCGGCGTCCCGAGGGGGAGGGTGATGGGAGAGATGTGCTCCGCACTAAACGCTTCACTCTCCTCCCCTTGCCTTTTCATGAGTTCTGTCTCATGCGAGGGTCGGACATTGGTTGTTGAGCGACAGGAGGTTTTAGTCGGTTCGACTCCGATATGCCCTACCCTCCATCCCCAGTGGAGGGTGGGAGTCCGGCGATTTCCTCCTGACAAAAAAAAAAAAAAAATCCCATAATGCTCATCCACTCTGAAACTGGGTAGTAAAGATAACAAATACACAATTAAATCTATATCTATAAAAATGAATTGCTCTTCGTTAGTCTCTCTAAAACTCGAGAACGGCGGGACCGATTTGGCTAATTTTGGTCTTGAATTATTCGTGGAAGTCCAGAGAAGGTTTAAAAGGTGAATAAACATGAAAATGCTCGGAATTAATTAAAAATAACAATTTTGTTTTCCCTTTGATGTGTCCCCCTTTGGACGGATTCCTTTTGATTGTTTTAAGTTTATTTTATACAAAAGTTTAGGTCTTTTATCTATCGATTGAGGCACTACGAAGTCTGCCGGGTCAACTAGTTAACGATAAAAACGAAGAAGAAATGTTATGACAATAAACGATTACGCAGCGAAAACCAATAGAAAATTATTTTTCTGTATTAACTAAAATGTGGAACGGGCTTCATTAAAAATCGGTATTTAATGGAATTTCCCGATTGAAAATAAACAACAAATTTGTAACTGAGTTAATGTTTCCGGCGATAAAGCTTTTTAAATGAAAATTAACATGTATTTTCTATAAGCTATTGGCTTCAGTTTTCGCGTAGGCATAATTAAAATTAGTTTTACGGTATCTCACTAACTACCCCGTCTTTTGGTAGCCAAATGCGACGTCAACCCTTATACGAGTACAGTGCAAGAAAATTGAATTTATTTGGCTTCAAGTGTTTCTTGGTGATTCTAATAGATGTGGTAGTTATACAGATATATAATTTAATTAGCTTACTCGAATCACGGGCTGAATGCCACAACTATTTCAATTAGTACTACACGTAGAGCAGGGGGCTCCCAAACTTATTTTGTCTATTGCCCACTTTGAGAATAAATTTTTTTTTTTTTTTTTTTTTTTTTTTTTTTTTTTTTTTTTTTTTTTTTTTTTTTTTTTTTTTTTTTTTTTTTTTTTTTTTTTTTTTTTTTTTTTTATTGCCTTTGTAGGCAGACGGTCATACGGCCCACCTGATGGTGAGTGGTTACCGTCGCCCATGGACTTCAGCAATGCCAGGGGCAGAGCCAAGCCGCTGCCTACCGCTTAATACTCTCCATAAGCCTCGTTTGAAGAAGGACATGTCATAGCGCTCGGGAAACACCGTGGAGGGGAGCTCATTCCATAGCCGGATGGTACGTGGCAAAAAAGATCTCTGGAAACGCACTGTGGATGACCGCAGTGGCTCCAGGTAGTATGGATGAACTCTACTCCGGTGGCGGGCGGTGCGATGGTAAAAACGAGATGCTGGTATCATCTCGAACAATTCCTCAGAGCACTCCCCATGGAACATACGGTACAAAATACAGAGGGAACCGAAGTCCCTCCGCAGACCCAGAGGCTCCAAACGATCCGAGAGAATGGGATTATCGACAATCCGAACGGCCCTCCTCTGTATGGAGTCAAATGGAAGAAGCTGGTATTTGGGAGCCCCGGCCCAGAGATGGGAGCAGTACTCCATGCGAGGCCGGACTTGTGCTTTATAAAGCAAAAGTCTTTGTCCAGGCGTGAAGTACCGCTTCGCTCTGTTGAGGACTCCCAGCATTTTGGACGCCAACTTGGCTTTGCCTTCCAAATGACTCCGAAACTGGACATCGCTCGAAATGTCGACCCCAAGTATCCCGATACTCTCGGAAGGTTGCAGGGATACTCCTTGGAATTGCGGCGCCATGACAAAGGGGTCCTTCTTCGCAGTGAACGCGCAAACTTGTGTCTTTATCGGGTTGAATTGAACCAAGTTCAATTCACCCCATTCGGAGACTCGCCGCAGAGAGTTCTCCACTTCAGACACAAGTTTTGATCGTCTCTCTTGCACCACGCTCCGAGAAAGACTCTGATGGCCGATATATCGCGCATCCCCCGTGCTGTCATCCGCATAGCAATGCATGCCATCAATAGACAGCATGTCATTGATATACAGGATGAAAAGCGTGGGGGAGAGCACCGAACCTTGTGGAACGCCAGCGTTAATGGTCATGGTATCAGAACAGTCACCGTCTACAACGACCGTGATGCTCCGCCCATCCAAAAAGCTAGCGATCCACTTGCAGAGACCCTCGGGGATTCCGTAAGATGGTAACTTCGATAGAAGTGCCCTATGCCAGACCCTGTCGAAGGCCTTCGCGATATCAAGGCTCACAGCAAGAGCCTCGCCCTTGCTCTCCAAGGCTTCAGCCCACCTGTGAGTAAGGTATACAAGAAGATCGCCAGCTGAGCGACCGTGACGGAAACCGTACTGTCGGTCACTGATCAGCTGGCGATCTTCAAGATACTTCAGGAGTTGTGTATTTATAATTCGCTCCATCACCTTGGAAAGCAAGGAAGTTATCGCGATAGGCCTGTAGCTCGATGGGTCCGACCGGTCACCCTTCTTGGGGATAGGGTGGACGTGGGCGGTCTTCCATGAAGACGGAACCCTGTTAGTGCAATAAGAGAGGCGATACAAACGCGTTAGCGCAGGTGTCAGCTCAGGGGCGCACGTTTTCAAAACCACTGCGGGGATGCCGTCTGGCCCACTCGACTTATGGACGTCCAGGAGTCGGAGCTCCCGCCTGACTGCACACTGTGTGAAGCAGATATCCGGCAGGGAGCTATCACACCGGGGGATGTTCGGTGGTGTGGCACCCCCGTCGTCCACAGTCGAGTTCGAGGCGAAGAGTTTGACCAGAAGGTCAGCCTTCTCTTTCGCGCTGTGGGCCAGATTGTCATCGGACTTGCGCAGTGGTGGGAGACTAGACCTGCAGAAGTTTCCTTCTGCAGCTTTGGCGAGCGACCAAAAAGCACGGCTCCCGGAGGGATAGCTCTTCAATCGCTCGCCAACTCTAGCGACGTGCTCCGACTTCGCCTTAGCAATTACATTCTTGTAGGACCTGGAAGCGGCGTTATATTTCCGCCTTTCCCCTGAGATGTTAGGATCCCGACGTCTCCTGGCATTATCCCATGCCACGTATGCGGACCGCTTGAGGTGTGCAGCATCCCTGCTGGCATTGTTATACCAGGGTCTGCTGCGACCCCCAACGGGCACTTCAGGGGAGGGGATAAACAATTCCATCCCCTGGAGCACCACGTCTTTAAGACGGTCCGCACAGACGTCAGGATCAGCAAAGGAAAAGCAGAACCGCCCCCATGGGTAGGATGCGTAAAATTCACGCAATCCATCCCAATCTGCTGACATATACCGCCAAACTCTTCGATACCTGGTCGTCGTTCGACGATCAGGACGAGAGAGTGGTACGGCAGCACGAATAAGGCAGTGATCAGACGATCCAAGCGGAGCGTCGACCACCACACTGTATCCGGCCGGATCTGTGGTCAGCAGAAGGTCCAACAAAGAAGGCTCGTGCCCCTCGATATCTGGGACACGGGTGGGCTGTGTCACCAGCTGGGAGAAGCCGTAGGCCAAGGCGAAATCGTAGGCAGTCCGAGCCGGGAGGTCAGTGGTTCTGGACCCCAACCACTCTTGGTGGTGAGCGTTAAAGTCTCCAAGAACCACCACCTCCGCAGATGGGTACTGCTCAAGCACGCGGTTAGTCCCCTCTTGCACATGCTCAAACAGAGCTGAACCTGCATCACTGCTGTGGGACCTGTACAGGCACGCGTAGATTCGGCTACGGCCCCCGTGATCTACGCGCAGCCACAAGAGGGACAGGTCCCGTTGTTCGAGGCCCCGAAGACGGCGACAACAGACATCAGCCCGGACGAATACGCACACCCCGGCTTTACGCAGGAAGTTGTGCTCCAATACGTAGCCGGGGTATTCAAGGTATGAGGTATCATCCGGAGCAGATATCTGCGTCTCCGTTAAAAAAAGCAGGGCAGGCTGCGCCGTCTCAAGGTGGTGGTGTACGGCGTCAAGGTTGCTATGTAGGCCCCTGACATTGCTGAAATCCACATTAAATGTGGAATGGGGGACCGCCTGTGAAACCCTTTTCTTTTTTTTGTCGTCTTCATGATTCTTAAGTTTACGGAGAGTAGGATTAGGAGAGGTAGGATGTTGGAGGTGAGATCGAGGCAACACCTGAATGAAGCGCGGAACATAGTACGTGCTCGACCACGGGTTGCGTGAGAGACTGACGCAGGGCATGGAAGGGCCCCCAGTCCACTCTGCGTGCGATCGCCGGGATCCACTCCGGTCTCCGACTCCGGCACGACGACCGCACGACAGGATTTTACACCGGTTGGCGGGACAGCTTCCCGGGGCGGAGTTTAGTAGAGACACCCGGGTTCAGGTCCCCTACTGACCGGCGGGCGGCAGCGGGTACCGTTTCACTGGGTCTCCCTATACCCCCGTCAAACAATCACGCCCCGTGAGTTCGCACGCACGTCTGCTCCGCAAGTTCCAGGCGTCACCAAGACTTAACCCCAACAAGGAAGGGGAAAGGGAAGGGATAGAACTGGCTCTCCAACCCACACGCCGGAACACAGCTAGGCTATTTGGCGGCGGACTCTAGTTGGAGGGTGGTCGCCAGCCAGTCGGACTAGGTCCTACCACCGGTTATATTTTCGGCTCCCGTTTAGCACCACCCAGGGGTCACTTGTAGGGAATCGCGGGTTAAACCTACGGAAGCGGGAAGCACCAACCCCCATTATTTTTTAGCGCCCCCATTTTTTCACCTGCTTAAAACCACTATAGAGAGAGCTCAGTCCGGTGTCTATGAGTCCTAGATGAAATAACAAATTGCCTCCCAAGCCTCTACACAACGCCCCCATTTTATTCCGGGCCTCTTACCGCCTCCCTTTAGGCCTACAGCGTCCACAAGGGGGCGTTATCGCCCACTTTGGGAAAGACTGACGTAGAGCATGCTTAAATTCTACTGTAAATAAGACATGCGACACGGATACATAATTCAGAATTGCTAATTAAAATTTCATTGTTAAGTCAATAAACCTACCTTTACCGGTGATGCGAGCACGCAAATTAGGTATTTCCAATCTGCCTATTTTTGCAGTGAAGTAATCTTGTATTCCTGTTTGAAGATCA
Organism: Bombyx mori; assembly: GCF_030269925.1. NCBI lineage: Eukaryota > Metazoa > Arthropoda > Insecta > Lepidoptera > Bombycidae > Bombyx > Bombyx mori. The sequence goes on along the minus strand of NC_085116.1, from coordinate 5,266,360 downwards.
TGAAGACGGTTATGAAACACAATTGGGGAATACCATCACATGTTCATATTTTGGTGTTTATGGACTTTCATGACTTTGTATAAAGACTTCGTATTAAGAGATACAAAGTGAGTTGTGACCTCGTCTGTCCACAGCAATATAAAATTAAATCTGGTGTTAACTGGAGCGCATAGTAACCACAAGAACACGACGCCACAGACATGTGTACTGTTTATGTTTATGAGTCAGTATTTTCTTCGGTTTTCGCTAGACCGTAGACATAATTGCAGACATGATTGCGTTGTCCGTGACCACGAAAATGTATGTAATGTATTCGACACGTCAGAATGAAAATAATAAACGCGAGATAAAATCGTAGCACTAGTATTGTAGAGAGAAGATGCATGTGACTAGGAGATGTATGGAAATGGTAGTGCAAGGTAGAGGGGGAAGAGGTCGACCGAAGAAGACATGGATGGAGTGTGTGAATGGCGATATGAGAGAGAGAGCAGTGAGTGTTGAGATGACGGCTGATAGAAGAGAATGGAAGAGAAAAATTAGCTGTGCCGACCCCATCTAGTGGGTTAAGGTGGAGAAAAAGAAGAGTATTGTTTTATTAGTCAGTTCGCGGTAATTAATGACTAGTAAAAATATTGTATACTATTTCGGTTTGCTTAATAGACTTATATATTATTATATGTATTAGTATTTTTTTCCTAGATCAAAAAAAAAGTTTTTGTTAAATTCATTGACGTCAGTTATCTTGATATTATGTATCACTATCTTCTAATGTGATTTGTTAATGGTGGAAATCTGTTTGCTTTTCGCTGTACCTATCTTTAACATACTGATATATTGTATTGTTTGTTTCACAAATATATAAGATGAATGATACATTATATTAGTGCATCCGTGAAACGAACCACCGCCGGGTCGTCGTTCTAGACATTTAATTTCGGATTTTCCCGACCAACTCTCGGTTCTTTTAAGCATTGCGAATACTGGTCAAAGTTCGACCTTTGCCGGAACTTAATCCAGAGACACAAACCATTGAGATTCTCGTCGGATGTTTTCAGTGGTTTGTGACTCCGATTTGGTGATAGATTCACCGAAGTATTGCTCTTCCTAGGGCTCTCAGGGTAAACTACTTCAGGCTGGGTCCCATAAGCTCACTCAACAGTCAAGGTGAAGCCTAAATAGCTTCTTGAAGCAACTAGCGGATAAGGAGGAAATTTAAAAAAATGTGCAATTCATTCATTATTGCAATACACGAGGAATGCGTTGAGAATTTAAGACTGGCCATTTAATTGGGTTACCACAATTTTAGTTCACTAGATTTCGTATCTCATATATTTATATCTTATTCTATGCTGAAAATTTGAAATTAAATTTTGATGGCCTATTTAAAAAAGCCACTAAAATAAAACAGTGCTTAGTAAAACCACCGATGTTTTAATTTAATTACAAAATTGAGTTAACAAAATTTTCGCGTAATGCTTTTACGTAATGATTTATGATCCTTTATCTGTCGTTCATACAATACCCACGTGGACAGCTGCAAATACTGTATACGTCATAGCTTTGATCGATGTTTTGCGTCATGTAACGTACGGCAGATTATATTTCATATCTAGTGCACATATCACAGTGTATTACAAAAAGATAATATTATTATGTAAACGAGATGAGTCTGAGAGTTTATTGTTTAGATTTATTAAATTTTCATAGCTATAGATGAAATTAGGAAGTGCATATTAATATATGTTTACATGTAGGCACGCGATGTGTTAATCTCGCACTGTGAACAAATTTGGAGTTCGTTTTCAATGGAGAGGCAGGAGAGTTAATATTTATAACCTTACTGGTGGTAGGACCTCTTGTGAGTCCGCGCGGGTAGGTACCACCGCCCCGCCTATTTCTGCCGTGAAGCAGTAATGCGTTTCGGTCTGAAGGGTAGGGCAGCCGTTGTAACTATACTGAGATCTTAGAACTTATATCTCAAGGTGGGTGACGCATTTACGTTGTAGATGTCTATGGGCTCCAGTAACCACTTAACACCAGGTGGGCTGTGAGCTCGTTCGCCCATCTAAGAAATAAAAAAAAAACCTATTATTTTTATAAAACTTAAAAAAAATATGACATTGTCATTATTATAGCATTGTAATCCTCAGTAGTTGTTGAATTATTTAACTTACTATTTTGAACACTAGCCATGTTCAATGGCACCATGTTTAACATGGGAATAGTTACATTAGGTCATATTCTTCGTATTATTTTACGTCAAACATGCGGCAAAGAGACAAAACATTGGTCGCTTCGTATAATTCAATATTCTGAATGGCATGAGCTGACATGTAAGGCAACATGAAGGCTTAAAACGAATCAAAGATTCCCTGACATTTAAACAAACATACATATGTACCTACCGAATACACCAAGATAATAACGCCCTACCATTACCATTAAAACACCATAATATTATTCCTTCACCGTGGAGGTTGTTTGTAAACGAGTGTCGGTCGGTAGGTAGGCTAGATAACTACGTATGTTCCTAAAGAACTTGGTATCTACGGCAGATTTGAAAATATGTAGGTAATATATAGGAAAATATGTCTTTGAAGTGAGACCATTCATCAAAATAACATTAAAGCAATCAAAGTAATTATACATAAATATTATTGTCACAGAAATATAAACATGAATAAGAAGCCAAAAAAGTCAAAAGAAACATTGATTGTTTGTGTGTAATGGAAATCGTAAAAGTTTATTAGGGTAGAACAATTGTAGTTCGACTGCGGCGTTTTGGGTCAAGAATGTACGAAACCACTTAAAGAATATTAATACTCACAGATTTTTATTGTAATGGATATTTTGTTAGATCCGGATAAGGACAAGACTTTGATTAAAATGTTATTATGATAATGTTTTTAAATAGAGGCGTTTCCTGGGACTACAGTAGAAACCCGCCCTAGACACGTCCTTACGGATCCATCAGATCCAATAACCTTTGCATTAGACGTCTTCAGCTCTAACACTAGGAGCAGGCTTAGGGACCTCGGTAACCGTACTCGTCGAACTCGACAAAGAGTTCGCCGTGCAACCTAACCCATTAATCAGCTCGCTGAGTTTCTCGCCTGATCTTCTCAGCGGGTCGCGATTCCGATCCGGTAGTAGATTCATTCGCGAAGTAGCTATTCTCGAGCTGTTAGGTCTCCTTCGGAGGCGCTCGGGTAGCTGTTAGAAAATCCCACCCCTCCTGGCTGAGCCTTTGCTCGCCCACCTGTCCTGGTGAAACTGGAAAGGCCTACGAGCCACCAGTAATCCGGCAATCATAAAAAAAAAAGTTGAAACCATTGATAACGTTTTTGTAACATCTAATATGTAGTTGTAAAATGACGTAACAGTTAACAAAAAGATAGGGAAGGGCGACTTCATTAACCACTCTAACAATGAAAGGTTAGGGGTAAAAATAACATGCGTAGTATGACGTTAAGGAGAACAATATTAATATAATGGTGCGCGCGGTACACTAGACACATCCGACTGAGTTTCTCGCTGGATTTTCTTAGTGGGTCGCGATTCCGAACCGGTGGTAGATTTTGGGAAGCACTGCTCTTGTTAGTGTCAGCGCCAATTTTCTCAGGTTCAGCCCCGTGAGCTCATTTGCCAGCCATAGCGTAGCCGGAATAGCCCCATAGGCTACAAACGAATAGGTAGGGAAAAAAATAATGAATCCATCACGACCCACTTGGTGTTAAGCGGTTACCGGAGCTCATAGACATCTACAACGTCAATGTCGCCACCCACCTTGAGACATCAGTTCTAAGGTCTCCGTTTTTATATTACAACGGCTGCCCCACCCTTCAAGCCGAAACGCACTACTGTTTCACGGCATACATAGGCAAGGTAGTGATACCTACCCTTATGGATCCACAAGATGTACTACCATCAGTTACAAGTAATAAATTGTGAGATTCATAAAAACCTCCAGGTTTTATGGAAAATTGTGTGAAAAAAGGGGATGTGAAGGTCATGAAACGCTCTCTCGTCCTTTTTGTTATAAGGTAGTAAGTGGAAATAAAATAATTTCGTAGAAATAGGTTTTTTTTTTCTTTTTCGACTGGAGTGATTAAGAGGTCAAAGTAGACGGTAGCAAGTAAATACAAATTCGAATCAAAGTTCCATAATTAAATTTGGAAGCCGGCTGTGTCAACCTAAAAAAAAGAAGTAACAAAAAGTTTAAATTAGCAATAATAATATTACTTTGTTATTATTAACAGTAACACTATTGTGTTAATAATCAATAAAAATAATAGTAGTACTAGAGAATTACATCATCGTTCTCATTGTTAATTATTTTCATGGTAATTAAATTAGTTTTATTTTTTCATTATTGAAACTTCTTATCTATTTTTTATGCAAGAATCTCTAGTTTATCTAGTTCATCTAACAAGGAGCTAACTAAGAGATTACAATCACTAAACTCGCCACTTTATCTTCTTCAGCATAGCACGATCTTCATTGAATAATTTAAGCATTTTTTTATTTCCTTTGTAGGCAGTCGAGCATACGTCACCTTAGCAATGCCAGGGGCAGTGCCAAGCCGTTGCCTAACGTTAACCGCATCGAAAGCATTTAAAAAATAAGATAACTTTAATTGAATTTAACGTTTATAAGGAAAGATTCACGTCTGCAATACAGGACATGTTTACGTTTTGAATTAAACAATTTGGCAATGTCCCAGGAAAGTTCAAATTGTAAGCAATTCATAAGAAAAATAAAAATACTCCGGCGTTCAATTAGAGGTTTGTTAATCGGTGAGCAAGGATACCACAGTCATATTGGAAGCGCGTTTGTCGTCACGATATTTCAATAATTCCATATAATTAATACTCTTGGTCGTGGTCATATTTCTAAATCTGTTTGCAAAATGGCCGACGGATTATCACAATTGGATAGTCCGTGATAGACTCAGTGACACCATTTGCAGCAATTTTTTATTTATTTCTGTGACTTTTTTGTGTTATGTTATGTGACAAACGAACGCTTACTGCAGCTTAAAATGTGTTAATAATGATTTTACAAAACTAGAACGATTAAGTTTCCATTTTAATTTTGTAATCGTCATTATGAAAATTTACATATATCTGTGAGTTTTTTTTTCTATTTAATTTTAAACGAAATAAATTTGATTTGTACACTATTATAAACTTAGTTAATAAATAATTCACAAAATGAAAAAAACTACATTAGTATCGTCCCAAATTAAAAATGTAAATTTACGAAGAGGATTTTTGTATTAAAAGCTTTCTTAATAGACCAAATAGAATGACAAAGAATATTGGGATCATTGGATTGGGTTTTAAGCATGCAACGGGAGCCAGAAAGATGAAAAACTACGGTCTAGATAAAGCGAGCAGGGTCGCGTTCATACCTGATCCTGTGGACCGAATGGTAAACAGTCGACGTCGCCCAAAAACGTCATTACGGACCCTCCCGATCCACTAACGGTGCTTTTAGGTACCTCAAGCACCGGTCACCGTCCTCGCAGAACCCGTTGCTTGCGACGAAGGGCTCGACGAGTAAATTAGCCCATAGACACAGTCCACTGAGTTTTTGGCCGGATCATCTCAGTGGGTCGCGTTTCCGATCCGGTGGTAGATTCTGCGTAGCATTGCTCTTGCTAGGGCCAGTGTTAGCAACACTTCCGGCTCGAGCCCCGTGAGCTTACCTACACGTTAGGGTGAAGCTGAAATAGCCTCTCAAGGCTATCAGTATAGGTAGGAAAAAAAGGGTCGCGTCTTGTTGCGCACCGTGTAGTAAGACCACCAATCGTTCTTTTTTTGTAACTGAAACACAATAATTGTTTCATGTCAGTTTAATTTACACCCAGACTTGCAGATGAAAGTACCGAAATGTTTTCAGAAACATAAAACAATGTTATTAGGTCAATGCCCAAGTATGAAATCGAAAATACTGTCGCCTACGACAATTTAAGAATTCGGAAAGTCGTGAAATGTATTCGTATCCTATAAATTTATTATTTAACCGTTTCTAAAATTGAAAATTAATTTGTGCTTTAAATTGCGATAAAATGCAAGGAAGGTGATTCTGCGATAATGATTGCTTGCTTTTAGGCAATAAAAAATATTTAAAGTCTCTGCGTCCCTAATATGTGACAGCATATTTCGTCGAAAGAAAATGTTTTGGATTTTTTTCATAAATCATTATTTTGTGAGCAGTTTTTTTTTAAGTATTGATTTATGTGTTACAGAAACAAAGAAATGCTACTTTTACATGCTAAGTCTTGTTTATTACCCTTGTAGGCAGATGAGCATAAAGGCCACCTGTTGCTGAATGGTTATCGTCGCCCATGGTCATCATCAAAGCCAAGGGTAGAGCCAGGCCGCTGTCTACCGGCTTTACATCATTGTGAGAACATTTATCATTGCAAGAAAGATCATGACACTTAAAAGTTCAAACAGCTACTACATATATTATAGTTAATATACATACTACTCTACGGGACAAACATTATTGCATTGTTTTTCTTTTCAAACAATTCAAGTATTCTCAGTTATTTGATATTCAGTACCTGCTATTCATGTAAAAAACTCATCAACAATTTATAACACGACTTTCATTTACAAATTCTACAAATAAAATTTTCACAAATTCAAACATTGACCATCCATATCCATAAATGCAGATACGGCTATTTATTAGATTAAACGGATATAATATACGACACCGTTCGTCCACAGAGACAATACTGCCAAGACTATGCAGATATGGTGCAGATACTATGAGGATATGGATAGGATTATCCCTACGACTTACGAAAACGGACGATAATGATATGATTATAAAAATTATGGTGTCCATGCAATTCCCGCAGCTAATCGTGCTTAGTTCACGCAAGCCTAAATCGATAATATTTGTTATCGTCAATATTAGGTTCAAATTTAGATTGCGGTCATTTATAGATAAAATCACGGCTATCATAAGTATTGCCATAAGTACCTAATCGCCAAAATATCCGATTTTGGCAATTTTATTAGGCCATTAACATTAAATATTAGACTCAAGTTAATGTAAGATACTGGAAATTATGAGAAATCGTGCTCTGAGAATTTGATATGATTCCGTCATCGCCATTTTCCATTCGCGCCCATAGTCACCGGAACGATATTCTTATAACTTGTATAAATCACTGTTTTCTTATACAGTAGTTTTTATGAGTTGCTTTTTGCTCTAATCAGCTCTCCACAATTGTTTTTTGAAAAACTCTTTGTCAAATCTTTGAAAAGGATTCTCAGCAGCTGTTTTTTTTTTTTTTTTTTTTTTTTTTTTTATTGCTTAGATGGATGGACGAGCTCACAGCCCACCTGATGTTAAGTGGTTACTGGACCTCACAACGAAAGCCTTGTAATGTTTAAAAATCAAGTTTGAAACAAATAAGAGGAGTATCTCATGTAAATCTAAATCGAATGTTATCTTATTTTAAAGAAATAAATTTGCACAAAATCTCGTATTATAATAAATAGCACGTTTTATTATTAAATTCTTGATCCGTTATCCCTAGGGCTCAACGTAACAGACATTAGTAATTACAGCGTAAATAGATAATAGGTGAAGTGCAAAACTGATATCTACAGGGATTAGTCGACTGCACCATTTAGTTTTAATTAATGAAGTGAATTAAGTTTCCGACAACGTTTCGAAGGACATAGCTGCGATATAGAACATGTGAGTTATTAAGTAGAGAAGTCAACGCTTAGAAGTTAAGCAGATAATTGTATTTCACGAATATTGCTTTTAAACTAACGAGTACATAGCCAAATATAGATTGCCAGCCCTCCATAAATTACTTTTAAAATGGCCAATATTGTAGTACGGCAACATCAAAGACCACATGTTGACTGTCGACCTTTTTTTTCTGCTACATATGATATTTAAATAATCTCTTCGCTTCACTGATTGTTTGGTGGGGTGTTAGCCAGTGGCGGATTAAAGGTCCAGAGCGCCCTAGGCAATCACTTTATCGACGCCCCTGTACCGGGCATAAATGGCCATCATAATGCTATAAATTTTAACTAGTTGTTTTTGCAATTACGATGACGTTGTATCATCAAACCCTAGACTTCAGTAGACCAAAACCTTTGTACTTACGCTAATGCGCGAATGAAATATGACGTTATTACTGTGAAGAAATCAAGAGGGACGACAGAAGATTTAGATTATAGATCAGCATTTAGTTCTTGATCGTCGATATGTTATTTTCTTTATTTATTTAAAAATGCTGAGCTCGCGCGCCCCTTGTCACACGCCCCTAGGCACGTGCCTAGTTTGCCTTACGGATAATCCGCCTCTGGTGTTAGGTGTGACAGACCCATAGTTTTATTAAAACATCGACCCAGGTCTATCAAAATATTAAGTATTTAAGCTTCTTTCCATTTCTTTTAACAACATTCAGGACCGGGTCTTAAAGCTCAATCGACATAGACGTGTCGGAAAGTATTGTTTCTAATTTCATGAGAGGTGATGACAACGTCTTATAGTCAATGAGTAGATCTTAAACCTTATTAATTATATTTATGTTTAATCTTATTTATTCATAGAGTGTATGCCATGATAATTTGCAGTCTTTTAAAACATATCGCAAAGATTAGCAGTGGTGATATTCTTTTAGTTACAGGTTTAAAATAATTTTAGGTAAAAGAGAGCGTTCTGATGAGTTATTTTAAATAAAACGAACGCATAATTTATACTCATAATTGGAAAAAATACTTTTTTCTTGTAACAAAATTTATGTAAAGAGTACATTACGAATATCCAAAAAGTCCGTTGCTTAATATTGAATTCAATGCAGACGATAGATCATTGGAAAATCATCGGTATTGATAAGTTTATGTCAATATGGTATCAACGTGTTACTATTACATGGAGTTTGTGGTTTTTTTTTTGGCTTTAGCAATGTCAGTGATGCTTCACCGAAATATGTATAATGATATGGAGCCTCTGGGTTTGCAGAGGGACTTCGGTTCCCTCTGTATTTTATACCGTATGTTCCATGGGGAGTGCTCTGAGGAATTGTTCGAGATGATACCAGCATCTCGTTTTTACCATCGCACCGCCCGCCACCGGAGTAGAGTTCATCCATACTACCTGGAGCCACTGCGGTCATCCACAGTGCGTTTCCAGAGATCTTTTTTGCCACGTACCATCCGGCTATGGAATGAGCTCCCCTCCGCGGTGTTTCCCGAGCGCTATGACATGTCCTTCTTCAAACGAGGCTTGTGGAGAGTATTAAGCGGTAGGCAGCGGCTTGGCTCTGCCCCTGGCATTGCTGAAGTCCATGGGCGACGGTAACCACTCACCATCAGGTGGGCCGTATGCCCGTCTGCCTACAAAGGCAATAAAAAAAAAAAATATATATATATATATATATTCTAAAAGTGATTTATTTCGTTTAATTATTTTAAGACTTAATTTCATTTTCTGTACAATATTAAGAAAACCACATTTAAATAAAGCCTTTATTTTCCACAAATTATTTTACACACTATTCTTGAATTAAATAAAACTGAACTCGTCTTTTTTCTCAATGACAGAGAGTTCAGTCAATTTATATAAGAAAAATCATTTTTTTTTAAACTAAAAATGTTTTACATAAAAATTACGAAAAAAGCTTTTTCTTTAAAAATGTAATGGGTATTTATAATTTCATAAAATATTTATATGTATTTAAGTACATAAATACATATGTATATTCGAAGAAATTATACAGACCTGCCGGCCTTAGCAGGCACGTGTAAGGTCTAATATTGTTAGTTGTGAATCACACACATACACAATGTTCCTTGTACGTGCACAAATACAAATGAACCTGACAGTTAGGAGTGACTTTATTAGGTAGGTAAGTTCTAGATTTACTGTTGTGTTGTGTGTTGAGTTGTGAATCCTAGAGAATGTTGGTATTGTTATTTTAAAGAAAAACGTACTAGAAAAGTATTCATTGAAAAATTCAAAACATTTCTACATAATTTTAAAACCATTTGGGCTTAAGCCATGTGAGCACCTAAAATTAGAGGTGAGATAACACTAAGCTGATCAGTAGGGAAGTCTAATCGACATGTGTCTTCCAGATATTTCAGAAATCTTATGTGAATTTTCAACCTCAACAAGCACGGTTAAAAGCAGCGTAACAGAATATGACCAAGCCCCAGATAGGTCCTTACGGATCCACCCGAACCACTAACACTAGCAGCAGGCATAGGGACCGAGGTAATAATTTTTTTTTGTGGATAGGGGCCGAATCTTGTTCGAGGTATTCGGGCCTAAGGAGCACGCGGTATATGTGGAATTTGACGGTCAGCAGATGTTGGGAGCAGACCGTGGGACCAAGGATATTTTTAGGGCTCTAACCACCTAACGATTCCCCTTGTACTCTTTCACTCGACATCCATTCCAGACCCGGGATCAGATCTCGGGCAGAATAGGGGGATTCCCGTGTTCAACACTAAAACTAGACTCGCGGCGTCACCTCGAGGACGCCCGAACGACCAGTTGTCGAGGCGATCATTGACAACGGAGCCGGTCTCCGAGGTACGGTGCTCCCTGTCGTGCCGGATGCGCCAAGCGGCGAGACCACGCCTCGAGCACGGCACCCTGATAATCATAACTTAGCCACACCTAACTCTTATCATAAGCCCGTTGAGTTTCACGCCGGATCTTCTCAGCAGCGGTAGATGTAACATGAAGAAGCTGCTCCTGAGCTGTTAGGTCTCTTTCGGAGGCGCTCGGGTAGCTGTTATTAAATCTCACAACTCCCGGTTAAGTTGCTCACCTACGCTCGCTCAGCTGTCCTGAAAAGGCCTTCGGGCAACCAGCAACCCTTGGCCTCACAAATATCAATAATAATATTGTACCATCAAGGTTGTCATAAAACCATATAATAGTGATTTTGCAAATGTCCTTAACTGGTTCTTAGAGCAACTGTAATAAGAAACTCAAGAAAGTTGTGAAACTAACAGAAAATATCTCACCCCTGACGGCCTAGCAAAGTTTTACAACGTCATAAATGACAACTTAAGTATGACCAATTATGTTATGAAATGGTTTTGTTTACTAAGAGTCACGTTAACTAGATCATGTTCTTATGTAATGTTTAGTGTTTTCTGTTCTACCTCCAAACCGACCTAATGTGTTCCTATGCTACCCTTTTTAACATAATTTACTAGAAGTACATAAAGTTTAATCAGCTTTGAATGTGTGATTGGGTGTCCATTTCAATGGAAGCGATTCTCTTTGAGTTTCTTCTCTATCTCTACAACTCCAGATTTTCTCTCACATTTGTACTTGTTGCATCCTAATCCAGAATATTCTTTACGCTATTGTTGCGTTTTTTATTTGCCCACTTTCGCTCAGACTTCAATCAAATTATATGCAATAGTATTGTTTTTGTTAAAGTTATAGAAAATGGATTTTTGTTAAAATTTGGCAGCGATCCATTGTTCCTTACGTAACAAGAAAATGCTATTTATCAAGCGTAGTCCTTAACGTGAGTCGAATATAAATGAAAACCTTAGCTTGTTTTGATCTTAAATTGAATTATAATATCAAAAAAATAAAATATCGTTCAATTTTGAAAACAACTAAATCTAATGAAAGCACTCATTTATGCACCGCACATAGAAATAGTCAGAGATTGTAGTTTTTTCGTTTCTTTTTTTTCCTACCTAAGCTGGATAGCCTTGAGAGGCTATGTCAGCGTAACCGGGCGAGTAGGTGAGCTCATGGGGCTCAAACCGGGAGTGTTGCTAACACTGGGCCTAGCAAGAGCAGTGCTTCGCAGAATCTACCACCGGATCGGAAACGCGACCCACTTAGAAGATCCGGCGAGAAACTCAGTGGGCTGCATCTTTGGGTTAGTTTACTCGTCGAGCCCTTCGTCGCAAGCGACGGGTCAGGCGAGGACAGTGACCGGAAAGGTTGTAGTACTTTCCCATTCAAGCTATAATACGCTTTGCCATCAGAAATTATGTATTTTTTTAATTTACAATCCGTTCCTAAAGACTTGTCAAGTGCGTGTTTTCTTGAAAAATGTGTTTCTCTTGGTGGAATTTGAGCACCTGATTATATCGCTTGATAGTACGGCCATCTTACCCTTTAGATCATGACGACTTTATGAAAATTTTGTAATAGTTATTACTTTATTCATAAATTTTATTTTATTTATAAATCACTTTTCCACTGTTATTTATCATCAGAATAAAACGAAATTTACCGATTATATTATGCTACACATAAACAACATGAGACATTTGTAAATTGATTTTCGCAACAATACAATTGAACATATTTTAGTATTTTATGTTAATTCTCGTATTGCGGATTTACAGTATTTTTGTTATTGTTTGAATCGTAATTAACCTAATCGAATAGAAATATTAGCTGATTAAATTTGCACATTATGTTAAAATTTCCATTTCAACATAAATCTTACGTCATAAGAACTTACACTCTTGAGATCTTGAGAAATTAATTTCGGAAATGATACGACAACGATCTGTTTTAAAATAATTCAACGACTTCCTCTTCATTAGAAAAACTAAACCGAAACGAATAACTGCTTTTAACGCGATTATTCACGACTCCTCGTGAAATTCACAGTTGTCTGAAAAAGATCAGGAATATCTTGCCCCTACATCGTACTTCGTACATCTTTGGTTTTACTAAAGCGTTTATTTAATCACATTTCAATTGTACGATCGAATTCTATTTAAGACTAGCTGACCCGGCAGACTTCGTAGTGCCTCAATTGATAAATTAAAGACCTAAACTTTTGTATAAAATAAACTTAAAACAAACAAAAGGAATCCGTCCGACGGGGGACACATCAAAGGAAAAACAAAATTGTTATTTTTATTTAATTCAGAGCATTTTCATATTTATCTACCTTTTAACCCTTCTCTGGACTTTCACAAATAAATAAAGACCAAAATTAGCCAAATCGGTCCAGCCGTTCTCGAGTTTTAGCGAGACTAACGAACAGCAATTCATTTTTATATATATAGATGATTTACACTAAATGGAGGCTAATAATACCAATAAATATTTATAGGGGTGTAAAGCGAACACTTGACTAATATATTCGGGGTTGGTAATGATCGAAGAATGTATGTTTATGTCAACTTTTTGTCATTTTTGTGAACGAAATGGAATCCATGGCTGTACAGTGATCGAGTGCTATTTTTTTTTCTGACGTCATCGTCTGTTCTAGATATGATAGAAAACGTTTAGTAGTTTAATGTATTCTAAAAATAATTTTTAAACTTAGCTTTTTGTTAGATTCAAAGAAAGCAAGCACTGCATGCTTGTAGGATTTTGATTTTTAAAATCAATTAAATTTACTAGTGGCAACACTGACGGGTTTTAATTTGAGAGCAATTGGATATTATTTGAACAATCAATACTCAATGCCGATTTGGTAGCCGTAGCTTTCAGTGGTAGTAAAAGGGTTTTTAGTCGTACATTAACGACATGGTGGCAAAGACATACGTTTGGCATCATCAAATATTTCTGAGATACTAAAAATAGGGGCTATAAAATAAGGGAAACTTTTTCTTTTTCAAAATAAATTATAATTGGGTGACGCCAGTAGTAAAACCAAACCCTAAAACAATATATCCTTCAGTTCAGTTCAATATAAAATTCCAGTTGTACCCTTATCAAAGGGCGGGTTTCTACACAAGGTTCCTCCTACATATAACGGGTTTGTATGTCGCGTTTTATTCATCCTGTTTATATGTACGAATATGTGACAGTAGCGATTTGAAAAATTTCCCGTTTTGTAAAAATATCATCAAACCCTTACTTAATAAGATGGTGTTCCATTAAAAAAACAATCTACTTTCATTTTAGCTTTTTAATTTGCACCCCTTCTGGTGGTGTGCGAGGAGCCAGTAGGCATTTCATTGGATATCGATGTACTTAAACACTTTACGAGTGTTCATGAAAACGTAATTAAAAACGTAATTAATTAAAGTGTAAATGAGTTGCGTGTAGTATCCGCCATAACTGTATAAATTTAACCGGATTCCGAAAAAAAAAAAAACGGTTTTTAGGTTTTTCCTAAAACCGGTTGAAGTTATTAGTATCATGCTTCGTTTTTTTAATGATTGATGGATTATTGCTGGTCAGGAGACCTTTCCAGTGTCACTAGGACAGGTGGGCGAACACGGGCTTACCCAGGAGGGGTGCGATTTGCTAACAGCTACCAGACTTTACCAGAGCACCCTCAAAGGAAACCTAACAAAATTAAATTTTAAATTATCTTAAAGCTATTAACTAGAAATTGTGTGCAGCAAGAAGCGCTTAGACATTTATCTTGCCTTGCCTTGTTAGTGTTTTAATACGTTTGCAATTTCACACCGTACTCTAATAAGGTCGATTTATATCCTGTAGTTTGTCAACTGATATTCCGAAGCGGTCTAATTCAAATTCATTCGTAGGTAACCTAGAGGATTTTCTTTTTCACATAAAATATAATACATTATCTTTCTATTTTCGAAAATGTATAGATGACTTCTTTAGCAGTTGGTTTTTTGCAATTGTACGAAGTGAAATAATATGATGACAAATTGAATGCTGTTATAAAAGAGCTTTTTATACAATTATGTCTTTCTGTTACTAACCGAATTTATGAAATACGTTCGCTGGGCTGTCTTTAAAATCCACAGATAAAAAAAACGCATACGTCATATTTAAAAAAAAAACAGCTTTTTAAATCGTGTTCTTTAAATTATAAAACGCGAACAATAAAACGTCAAATTATCATCAAAACTGTTGGTAGTGAGTTTTGAGTTATACATGAGCGTCATTTAAATGCTTAATTTCGACGGAGGTTTCCATGAGTAGAATAATGCTTATGTAATAATGTGGCACAGACGTTTTAACGTTAAATAATTCCGTTAAAGTATTGTAAGTTGGCAAAGCTGTAGCCATTGACATCATTATTAAAATGCAGGACGTTTTAAATTAATGCATTTTGAAATAGCATTCATCAATCACTCCGAATTGTTACCAGATTGACAATGAAATGTTTCAAGTCACTTATAAGATTATAGACTATGAAAAGATATACATACGTATGAGTGAACTATGCTAGTGCGTTTTATAAAAGATACTAATAAATAGAATTATTCCTTCAAATCATTTGTGTAATGTATTGTATACTAGCTGACCTGGCAGACTTCGTAGTGCCTCAATCGATAAATAAAAGACCTAAACTTTTGTATAAAATAAACGTAAAACAAACAAAAGGAATCCGTCCGACGGGGGACACATCAAAGGAAAAACAAAATTGTTATTTTTATTTCATTCCGAGCATTTTCATATTTGTCTACCTTTTAAACCTTCTCTGGATTTCCACAAATAATTCAAGACCAAAATTAGCCAAATCGGTCCAGCCGTTCTCGAGTTTTAGCGAGACTAACTAACTAATTCATTTTTATACTTATATAATTAACTAGTCAGGTCATAAGTATTGTCACACAGTAAAAACTTTTCTTTTAGAATGCTGGCCACAAAAAAGTTTATTGAATTCGAATTTCGAATTGTTCATGAAAATAAAAAATGTATACTTTTAGAATTTTACTCATTTTTAAATATGGAGTGGACGCTTAAAGAAGACCGTGTTGCAGTTATTGCGTTGCATCGTTGCGGTTACGCGCCAATTCAAATTTTTAACATACTGAAAAATTTGAATATAACCAAAAGATTCGTTTACCGTACCATCAAACGATACAATGAAGACTCTAGTGTAGATGACAGGTCAAGAAGTGGTCGCCCTCGGTCTGTTAGGACTCCAGCAGTGATAAAAGCTGTGAAGGCACGAATTCAAAGAAATCCCAAACGTAAGCAGAAACTGTTGGCCCTACAGATGGGGTTAAGCAGAACCACGGTGAAAAGGGTGTTAAATGAAGACTTAGGGCTTCGGGCATATCGAAGAAAAACAGGACATCGTTTGAATGCTCGTCTAATGGACCTGAGACTGAAGAGATGCCGCGCTTTGTTGAAGCGGTACGCGGGAATAAAATATCGGGAAATTCTTTTTTCGGATGAAAAAATTTTTACCATAGAAGAGAGCTACAACAAACAAAATGATAATGTGTACGCACACAGTAGTGAAGAAGCGAGCAACCGTATTCCGCGTGTCCAACGAGGTCATTTTCCATCCTCGCTCATGGTATGGTTGGCAGTTTGTTATTGGGGCTTAACAGAGGTACATTTTTGTGAGAAAGGTGTAAAAACGAATGCAGTTGTGTATCAAAATACAGTCCTGACGAACCTTGTGGAACCTGTTTCTCATACCATGTTCAATAACAGGCACTGGGTATTCCAACAAGATTCGGCGCCAGCTCATAGAGCGAAGAGCACACAAGACTGGCTGGCGGCGCGTGAAATCGACTTCATCCGGCACGAAGACTGGCCCTCCTCCAGTCCAGGTTTGAATCCGTTAGATTACAAGATATGGCAACACTTGGAGGAAAAGGCGTGCTCAAAGCTTCATCCCAATTTGGAGTCACTCAAGATATCCTTGATTAAGGTAGCCGCCGATATTGACATGGACCTCGTTCGTGCTGCGATAGACGACTGCCGGGCAGATTGAAGGCCTGTATTCAAAATCACGGAGGTCATTTTGAATAAACTTTAGTGTCATAAGAATCTATGTTTTGTTAAGTTCATTTTGGTATATGAATGGTTACATAATGAATAAACTTGTTTCAATTATTTTACATTAAATATGTGACAGAACTTATGACCTGACTAGGTATATAGATATAGATAATGTATTATATTGTATGTATGTAATATTATGTTCTTAAATGATAATGTGACTATTATTCTTTGTGTTATTTGTAATGTTTTCATTTAGTTAATGTTCTGAGAAACCTCTTTATTCTATTTCATTTGAATTTCGTTAAAATAAAACTGCCATTGAAAATTGTCGATACCGCAGAGGATCGTTGGGCGGAACGACTCTGATAGTTTACCTAACCGCTGTACTTCACTCAAATAAAAGGTAAAATAAAAGCCATTACAAAACCCTAAAGCTGGAATCTTGTTAATTTAACTCTGGAATGGACCTCTTCGATATTAAGTACCGGTTCACCACAAATTAAAGTGTTTCAACCCTTTGTGACATGGTTTGAATTCTTGTGATTTTCCAAATAGTTGCTTGTATTAATCTATCGATTTTAGAAACTAATTAAACGAATTAAACTAGACTACACGAAACTAAACGAATTAAAAACTAAAGCAGAAATTCAATTTAAATATTTATTTATTAGCATTTTTGAGTTATGATATTGGTATTAAGTATTAGTTAGGCATAGGTAAAGTAATTTTCTAGATCATTTACAACAATATTGTGAGATAAAACAGAGTTGATTATTTTTTGTATTTTAACTCAATATTGCCACTTTATCGAAATAGCTGAATGCTTTAATTCGATTACTGACTTATTGAATATAAGTGGACTTTTTGGTGGGAACGCGAGGAACGAAAACTGAAACTGGAAAATGTAGCTGGATGTAGCTTCTCGGGTTCTTCTAAAAAGACCACTGAGAAAGTATCAATAAATAATCATCATCCTACTGAGAATTTTTCATCCCATCCCATCTCATTTCTTTTCATTTAATTTTATCCCAAATCCCAATGGCTTAAAATCCCAAATTAATCAAATTCATCTCATTTCGCTTCATATAATTTTTTATATAGCAGAATTTGTACAGATGTAATGTAAGATTTAAGACGCTGGCAATGGCATCGCAAGATGTTATTTGTAATACTAAAAAAGGAGAACTGTTCAAATAAATAAAATAAAAATGCAACAATGATGAAATCGGTATATAAGATTCACTTTAAGGTCTCACTATTCTTAGTTATTTCATGTATATTAGCTTATTAAGCAATTTATATTTTCAATTCTTCTGTATTCTTCTTTTATTAGTAATTTCATGTATATCATTGTAATAAGCTGAAGGATAATATGAGGATGTATAATACACCCTCATAACGATACGTGGTTTGATAAGCACTCTATAAAATTTCCATACGAATGTTCCTTAAACGCTATGAAACCCTTTAATTAATGTATATTCATGAGTAGGCTGGTTTTAACAGAATTTCCTCCGTATATAAGATTACTATATAAATATAATATATCTAATTGCCGCATTAAAGAGCTTAATATGCTTACTTTGTGTGAGTTTGAGGCTGTTATTGTTCATGCGGTTCTTTAATGCAGTATGTTGAGAAAATGATTTATCTTACTCGGTACGTGTAAAATTTCCCATTCTTCATATTTTCACTTAAAACTTAAATCTATATCATAATTTAAAATCTTAGTGGGGATTCGTGGTAGTGCTTGAATTCAAAGAGTCATATTATAGCTCGATATCATTAAGCCAATTTGATCTTTAATCTTTTAAAATAAAGTTGCGTTTGAGTTTATTTGACAGCAGAGGCAGTGGCCTGTAGGGCATTGGCTGAAATCATCACGATAAAGACCTACAGCGAGCAAATTTGTACATTACAAGTAGTGTTTAAGTTTTCTGGAAGATATTTTCATATTTAAGTTTATGTTCTCGATAAGGTACATCAGCGGTAAAGCGAATTACAAATAATGTGTCTATTTTGTGAAGGATTTGAAACATGAAGGTATGCGAGGGTGACGTAAGGACGCCGCGATCGAAATTGCCAAAACCTTTGACATACTTTTGTGTAAGGGTGTTAGAATCCTTGATGCGAGGATAGTAGCCATGTAAAATATTTTTTGAGTGTCATCGAGCACTATTTCCTATCTATTTCTGACGGGTGAATAATGAGCCAGCCATTTTACAAAAGAGATTAAAAACTCATGTCTCTATTGCTGTCGGCATTCACTTTATCGAATCTAGTGCCCCATTCATTTATATAGGCTGTTTTCATCATCCCGCAACTAAAACCCTCGATTCGTTTCTATTCAGCATTTGACTCAACCCACTCAGTTTCTCGGCGGATCTTCTCAGTGGGTCACGATTCCGATCCGGTAGTAGATTCAGCGAAGCACTGCTTTTGCTAGGGCTAGTGTCAGCAATGCTCTCAGGTTGAGCCCGTAGCTCACCTACCGGTCCGCGCGAATTTGGAATAGCCCCATAAGCTACCAACGATTAGGTAGGGAAAAAAACCTTTGACTTTCCGTCATTATTATTTTTTCCGTGTCTCTTTACGCAGTCCAGCCTTAAAGAATCTACGGTGACTTTCACCTAGTGTTTTATTCCACGAAAGACTTACTTTAATTGAACATTCGTGTTTTCTTCCCTGATGTTATTCAGTTATTGCGGGTGACTACCTCAGGGTTTACGGTATTTTTATTTTTATTCATGTTCATTCTTCGTCTCATTATCGTGTCTCGTTTTTAAAAAGACTCTTTTATTGCAAGCTGTAAAATCTGACGGTTTCGAGGTTTTTCTTTTTTAGGGAGTTGTTCGTGTGATAAATTAAGATTTTTCTAATGCCTTATTCTATTTGATTTGTAATAATTGTTTTCCTGTATAAACCATATACCATAAAGTGGTTCTGCTTAGTATTTTCTTTAGTTTTTACAAATCTTAGAGATAATGAAAAATATGCTTAGGTATAATCACAGTGTCAAAACTAGATAAAATATGTTTCTGAAATATATGATCCCTGCATTCCAATATAATACTATATAGGTAAGTCGTGAACTCGTTTTTGTATTCTCTAATATAAAATACGTAAGTTTTTGGCCATTCATATTTTGTTGATCATGAAATTTGTATTTAGGTTTACAATATGAAAAGTTTGAAGCATCGAACAGTTGATGGATATCGAAAAGTTTGTCAAAATAAAGAGTTCGTGTCTTTTTTGTGGCTTAGTTTGAACATTAATCTTTTGTTTTGCTGTTTCATGTTGACTCGGAGCACGATAAGAACGTTAGCTGGAAGACTAATTGACTGAAGTTTTATGTTACTTTCGAAACTGTCGGAGTCTATTGAAGCGTTGAAAATTTATCTTTTATTTATCAACATCGAAAAAACAAAAAAGTCCTTTAGTTTTTTTTTTAAATTATGTTGAATCCAAAAAACATAATATTTGATGTGATTATCCGAGCAACATTTATGAAAATTTCTATCGACTTCAAAAGTAGGGCTCGAAGTGACATGAAATATACTAACTAATATTAAGATAACTAATATCTATATATTAATACGTGAAGCAAAAACTTTGTATCCCTTTTTACGAAAATTGCGCGGACGGAGGAGTATGAAATTTTCCACACTTATAGAGAATATAGAGAAGAAGTGCACAATGCTAATATTTTTTTAAAATAATGCATAAAAGATACATTAAATCAATAAAGAAAACATTACACACACTACATACCATGTATTTGACGCACACACGCATGCATACTATTTATTGTCAAACTTTTGTTCTTGACGTCTGTGGTCTAATTGAGAATAGACTAAATATTGTTTGTCTTTGTTAATATTTTTTTATAGAGTAGCCCTGGCAAAATTTGTGATTATAGAAGTATAAAATACAATCATAATAGTGTACAAACTTACAATTCCAATTAATTATAGTCGAATTTCGACTACTGCGGGACCTCTAGTTAAGATTAATGACTGATTTTGCTACCGAGATCTCTACTAACCTTAAATACCTTGATAGTTTTGAATTCTACGGCAAAATAGGCACTGGGAATTACGGGAAAATTTCTTTAACCCAATTCTGTTATCTTTTCTGTACTTGTAAAAACGTAAACAAACTTCATATGTTTGAACGCCCGACCCTTTTATTAAGTCGCGTTATCTCGACGAATTCAATGCGCAGCACGGGGGTGGTTAGTTCGCTGGATTTATTACTCCTCTGACTTTCTCGGCTTGATATTGCAAAACAAAAAATTATTACAAAAGATTTCCCTATAAGATTTGAATGCTCCTTTCTCTCGTATATTTGACGACAGAAATTGTATCTACATACTCGTCACAACACATTAGTAATTTCATTACCTTTTCAATACGTTAATGTAGAGTAAGTAATAGGATAGGTTCGTTCAAGTTTTGACGATAAATATATTATGACGTATTTTAAGTTTTAATTTCCCAAGATCGGTTTAGCGTTATTATCGTCAGAATAAATTTTGAACTTATCATCTCGTAAACAAAAAAGAAGTTGAAAGTCCCAAAACGACATAGCGCGAGTATTTACTGTCAGAGAGGTCATGAAGTGTCTCCTATTGAGATAATGAGTTGTATTTTTTATTATTTCATCTCTCGTAACAAACCTAGCTTCGTATTGACGTGCATATTATTAGAAAATGTTTATATTACGCACTTGCTTTATAAAAAAGTGAGGAAATGCATAGAAGTGGGTTTACCAAAATTGAGGCCTATATACATTCATATAGCAAAGATGTGTTCTAATAGTTAAAATTACTTTATGTCTTATAGAGTCGGATTGGATTCGAATTCGGATAGATCGGTTCAGAATCATTGCTTGTAAAAATTGACCAGGCGGTTTAACTTGGTCTATACTTATAATACTATTCAAATCTTATTTTCATTTCGGTGCACTGATATAATAATGGTTGTTTTACTGGTGGTAGGACCTCTTGTAAGCCCGCACGGGTAGGTACCACCTCCCTGCCTATTTCAGCCGTGAAGCAGTAATGCGTTTCGGTTTGAAGGGTGGGGCAGCCGTTGTAACCATACTGAGACCTTAGAACTTATATCTCAAGGTGCGTGGCGCATTTACGTTGTAGATGTCTATGGGTTCCAGTAACCACTTATCACCAGGTGGGCTGTGAGCTCGTCCACTCATCTAAGCAATAAAAAAAAACTTGTGATTTTTTTTGGTTTATGTATCCCATAAAATTAAAGTTTTAAAATTACTTAAAAACCTTTAAGTACATAATGCGTAGAATGTTACGCGATATTTATTCGTTGTTATGCGAATGTTCTTTCATGATAAATTATATCTGTTTTTCATTATTCAATGTACTTAACTGACATCAACGTTGTTTGAGTAATTTACAGCTCGAATCTGTCACTGTAGCCTCCGTTCTGAACGTGGAGTGACGTCGAAAGTTAATTAAAGCTTTAAATAATTGCAATTTGTTTACATAATTATGTACTTCCTCGTAACGTAAAAATAAATAAGGTAACAAAGTGCTGTGGTTAACAAATTCGGTATGTCGGGATCTAATCGGGTATTTTTCGATTTCGATCTTCGAGAAATTCTTCTACGAATTACTCATCTACAGCCCACTGAGTTTCTCGCCGGATCTTCTCAGTGGGTCGCGTTTCCGATCCGTTGGTAGATTCTGCGAAGCACTGCTCTTGCTAGGGTCAGTGTTAGCAACTCTCCGGTTTGAGCCCCGTGAGCTCACCTACACACGTTAGGGTGAAGCTGAAATAGCCTCTCAAGGCTATCAGCATAGGTAGGAAAAAAAAAAAAAAACTCATCTACATTTTTATTTGCCGAATCTGATAGCCTAGGGGGCTATTTCAGCTACTAACCTACTAGTAGGTAAGCTCACTGGGCCAGCCTGAGAGAGTTTGCTAACACTGGTCCTAGCAAAAGCAGTACTTCGCAGAATCTACCACCGGGTCGGAAACGCGACCGACGTGAAGTGCCGGCGAGAAACTGGGCTGTGTCTATGGGCTAGTTTGCACGTTAAGCTCTTTGTTGTAATTGGTGCTTGAAGAGCCTAAAAGCACAAAAACAAAATCAGGGGGATCCGACAAGACATATTTTTGCGTTGCCCCGGAATCAGGGTCGAATATGTAATAACCGGTAGCCATGATAATAGGGTTATAGTGTCGCGCCGCTTTAAGGAAGTAGCGTTCTGACGCTTCCTTAAGATGCCGACGTATCAGTTGTAAATTTAGGTTGCCGCGTAAATTAGCATTCTACTCGTATCAAGGTACTCCGACAGCTATCCCACAGAAACGGGATTGGAAGACCTGGAGAGACTGAATATGTAAATAAATAAATGTTGATAATGGCACATCGACCCATGTGACTTTTGCCAGTCGTTGTTCAAGTGCCGTAGTGTACGGTCCTAATAGATGTCAGACTATTTTTTATGCGACAGTGATAATGCTCTCTCTACAGTCGAAATGAGCTGATAGTCTCTTTGCAAAAGTCGATGTAGAGTATTTGTTGCCGGGTACTGTACTAACGTATCCCTGGATATTTTAATTTTTTTTTTTGCTTAGATGGGTGGACGAGCTCACAGCCCACCTGGTGCTAAGTGGTTACTGGAGCCCGTAGATATTTACAACGCAAATGCCCCACCCACCTTGAGACTAAGTTCTAAGATCTCAGTATAGTTACAACGGCTACCCCACCCTTCAAACCGAAACGCATTACTGCTTCACGGCAGAAATAGGCGGGGTGGTGGTACCTAGCCGTGCGGACTCACAAGAGGTCCTACAACCAGTACCAAGGATATGCCTTCTTGTTTCTATTTTAATTGTAACAACGTTATTAATGTTAAATTTTGTTGCTCTATTATACCTTCTTACAAACTTCCAGTCATGTCCTACGTCGCGACGTAGATATTATATGTTATTAATATAATATAAAGTTAATTAGCAATATATTTAAGTATTATCCTCTACACAAAACAGAATTCAGCCTACATTATCGAATAAGGAAATAACGGTGTTTAGTTGACTGTTTTAACTTGTTATTGTTATAATATTTTGTAACCTTGGCACAACCGCTAGATTTACCTTACCGCAAAGTTTGATCCACCAATTAATTAGTATAACGGGTGTAGTCGCCTTCAAACTAGAAGGCGTGAAAATCGCAAAAATCGGTAGGGCGGTGGTACAAAATATTTGCATTGCTGCCAGTATTCGAAATAAAGAGTTAAAGGTAAAACTTGGTAGGCAAATAAGAGAAATGATACTACTACGGACAAATTATGGTTATTAGTAGTGGAAATTCTACTAAGGACCTGTACGAGTAAGGACAAATGTAACTTCAAAGAATCCCTCAAAGCATATTTTTGGTAGTCTTCTCAAAAGAAGAATTTTAAGAATTTGCACGCGAAATTTTATACTATATTTGACGTCATAGAGACGTAAATAAAAAAAAAAATCGGGTTGTTTGGTGATTCTAAATGAATATCACTATAATTCTAAATTATGTAGAAAAACTATTAATTGTTTTTCCGTTAGAGCGTAACAAAGAGACAAGGTTCCTTCCGTCTTTATAACATTAAAATGGATTTAAAAAAATATTTCGTGTAATACTAATCAAAATTGAAGTTGATTTAAAAACAAGTGTAAGGAAGTGTAGTGGTCTAGAAGATACATTTTGGTGTCTTTAACGCTCACATTTCTACACTTTTGATGGTAGTGTCGTTATGCATAATAGTTTTTTGTATTTGATAAACAGCCAATATTATATTAATATTGTAAATTTTGTTATTTTATTTTTTGTAAGCTTTTTTTATGGTTGAGGGATACTGGTAGCCCGGAGGAATTTCCTGTTTCACCAAGACAGGTGGGCGAGCAAGGGCTCAGCCAGGAGGGGTGGAATTTGCTAACAGATAGCCGAGCACCTCCAAAGGAGATCTAACAGCACAAGAGTAGCTGCTTCGCGAATGAATCTACTACCGGATCGGAACCGCGATCCGCTGAGAAGATACGGCAAGAAACTCAGCGGGCTGATGCATAGGCTATGTAAGCTGTCACTTCACTGTGACTATGATATTAGGCATGTCATATTATGATGGTAAGTATAAATCACGATCCATTTTTCCAAATAATCATTTCCGTCCGGCGTCCCGTAATAACGCATATCAAACACAACTATTCAGGTTTGCTATGACACAAATACATATAATCCGAACTCTCATTCTGCGGTCACGTTTCATTAATTTGCAAAGGATTTGGCAAAAACAACAATGGACGCAAAAACAATAACGTGGCTGTACCACGTACAGTATTTTTTGTTTACATGATATTATTGAAAAAGAGCAGTTTCATACAGATTCATTTCTTTTGTTCTACGTCTGATGTAAATGTAAATGATGTAGTTATTTTTTTTATGAATTTTATAATATAGTTAATGGTATGGGTGATCGCCAAGTGGAAGTTTGTACACAAAAAGAAATGTTTAGCAAAAGTAGATATGATAGATAGTAGATAAATTATTTTTTTAGCGGGATATTTGCATTTATTACTTGACCATATTTAGCTTCTTTATGCATATTGCTCCCAGAAACCTTTACAACGTCTTTTTTTTCCTTCTTATGCTGATAGCCTTGAGAGGCTATTTCAGGTTCTCCTTGATGTGTAGGTGAGCTCGCGGGGCTCAAACCGGGAGTGTTACTAACACTGGCCCTAGCAAAAGCAGTCCTTCGCCGAATCTACCACTGGATCGGAAACGCGAGAAGACCCGATGAAAAACTCAGTGGGCTGTGTCTATGGGTTAATTCACTCGTCGAGCCCTTCGTCGCAAGCGACGGGTTCGACGAGGTGCTTGTGGTACCTAAAAGCACCGTTAATGGATCGGTAGAGCGCCGAGCTGTGACTAAGGATAAGGAATTGAATCGGATCACGGATAACACCAATCCACACTTGTTATGACCCAGAGGACTATCTCGAGGTTCTGTGTTTGCGGTAATGTCTACGCGGGTTACGGATCGCTCACCGACCGCGAGGCCCGGTGTCGTAGGGGGAGGTTAATTTTTGTCTCATGTCTCATGCGTGACACGTTCCACTTTCCACTTACCTCAACGCATAAGTGCTAGTCTGGCGGTTCTTCCTAAAAAAGTATTTCTAATAAAATTAGTTTGACTGTGCGCGATTCTTCAATTTTTTTTAACACGCAATCAGTACCTTTCTGTACAAATTCTTTTTATTTTTTTATTGCTTAGATGGGTGGACGAGCTCACAGCCCACCTGGTCTTAAGTGGTTACTGGAGCCCATAGACATCCACAACGTAAATGCGCCACCCACCTTGCCGTATTATATATAACATGACTTATTCATATACAAAATACAACTTAGATTATTTTCTGACTTTAAATACACTATTCGGACGTCAATTTCAAGATAGCAAATTACTATAAACTTTAACTAAATGATGTGACAATTAATTACTTAGCGATTAATGTTAAGAACTCTAGAGCCACAACGTTTACTGTCGTCTGAAACACAGATTGAATAAAAAAAAAACACATTTTTAAATTGGCTTCTTATTCAAACGTAATTGTGTGGTCTTCAATTACATCTACTTTTGTACAATTTGTTTTTTCTCTGCGGAAAATTAACTATGTAATTATTATAGACATACAACAATCCGGCTCTAAATTTCGCCGAGCGTCTACATAAGAAGAAATAGTGAAATATTTGATTGACAAGAATTAATTATTTTTAACGAAATTTAGTGCTCCTACACTTTGCCCTCGATAACAGTTACAATAATAATTAGATGACGTCAATATAGATGATCACGAGTTATAGACGTGATGGGTTTTAAGGATTCGGAACGTAAGATTAAAAATTAGATAAAGCAGTGAAGAGATCAAGACGCAAATCTTTCATTCGTAAATACAAGGCGTTTTTTTAATCATTCATTGAGTATTCGTAATTTTATTATCAGTGAATTTTGAAGTTAAGTATCATTTGTTGAGTTTTTATTTGATTTAACCGCGAACTTTTCGATTCTGTTAATTTGTGACGCTTTTAATTGTGTTAATTGTTCTGGCCGTAAGGTCGAATAGCTCAGCGTACAATGAACGTGATAAAAAGATAATTGAGTGTATAAATAGCTTATTTTGACTGAACAGTAGTACTGACGGTAGCGCATCTTGTTCGCATATGTGACTACCATCATTGAAGCAGTTATGCGTTCCAATTTGAACAGTGAAACAGTGAGCCGTTGTACTTTAATATTGATAGTTTGATACCATCATCTCGTTTTTACCATCGTACCACCCGCCACCGGAATAGTGTTCATCCATATTACCTGGAGCCACTGCGGTCATCCAGTGCGTTTCCAGAGGTCTCTTTTGCCACGTACCATCCGGCTATGGAATGAGCTCCCCTCCATGGTTTTTGCCGAGCGCTATGCAATGGCGGATCCAGGGGGGGGGTCATGGGGGTCATGACCACCCCCTGAGCTGGTTCCAGGACTTAGGTGGACAACTAATTGAATATAATGATTTTATTTATATATTTTGTCACCATACAGATTTTATGTAACTACATACCTTCAATATTTAATTAATTAAATATAATAACTTTGTATAATGGCAAACGCTTGGGAACGAACGCATCTAAATTTGACTATGTGACCCCCTCCTGGCGCCAAAGCTGGATCCGCCCTTGGCGCTATGACATGTCCTTCTTCAAACGAGGCTTGTGGAGAGTATTAAGCTGTAGGCAGCGGCTTGGCTCTGCCCCTGGCATTGCTGTAGTCCATGGGCGACGGTATGCGATTTTTTATCAGTTTGATCTCCATATCCACCCAACGGAATCTTACAACGTAATTCACATTATTTTCTTGTTTTGTTTGAATGGGTTTCTTCATGGAACTACAATTATATCCAATGGTTAGCACTGAGATCAGATTCCTGGATTTTTTATTTATTTTCAGAGCACGGCAAACTCTGCCATGCTTGCTACAATTATATCCAATGGTTAGTACTGAGATCAGATTCCAGGATTTTTTATTTATTTTCAGAGCACAGCAAACTCTGCCGTGCTTGCTAATTTATAACAAAATAATAAGCCGTCCACGTATCGTATAAAACGGATTACGCTTACGCAAGGTGTTAAGTGCGATTACGGCTTGAGCAAAACTTACCGTTATATCGTTAGCTTTGAGAGCTATTTTTCTTCGACAATTAATGTAATAAGCGTACTGCTGGAAATAAACATGTCTTGCACTTTATTTTTTCAGTTGTGTTGAAACTAATTTAATTATAAAATATGTTAACAAGCTAACTAAAGTACTTTGAGCGCTTTTCTGATTGGATGTTCATAAAACCTCGAGACTGTAGAGGAATATAATACCGTTTTATTCAAATTATAGTGTTAGATTTGGCGTAATATTTTACTGTTTTTTTTAAAGGTCTATTTATAAGTTTTTTTTTTATTGCTTAGATGGGTGGACGAGCTCACAGCCCACCTGGTGTTAAGTGGTTACTGGAGCCCATAGACATCCACAACGTAAATGCGCCACCCACCCTGAGACATAAGTTCCAAGGTCTCAGTATAGTTACAACGGCTACCCCACCCTTCAAACCGAAACGCATTACTGCTTCACGGCAGAAATAGGCAGGGCGGTGGTACCTACCCGTGCAGACTCACAAGAGGTCCTACCACCAGTGATTACGCAAATTATAATTTTGCGGGTTTGATTTTTATTACACGATGTTATTCCTTCACCGTGGAAGTCAATCGTGAACATTTGTTAAGTAAGTATTTCATTAGAAAAATTGGTACCCGCCTGCGGGATTCGAACATCGGTGCATCGCAACAACGAATGCACCGGACGTCTTATCCTTTAGGCCACGACGACTTATAAAGTTTATTTATTTATTTATGTGATCTCGAATACGTGTATTAGTCATGAAATTTATTGAATTAAACTCAATGAATATATTCAATATTTAAGTTAGTACAATATTTAATTGTTGACAACCGACTAAGGTGTTGTTCACCTAAGTCGTTCGTAGCCACCAAAACTAAAATGTTAGAAACTAATATGAAAAGAACAAACGTGAGAATAAGCCGTATAATTAATTTTAATTATGTCCACGATTTTCGATAACCGAACGAAATATTAGTATTTAAGTTACCTAATGAAACGGAAAATAATCAATATTACACTATTTTTTTTCAATTAACATTTTCATTTTTTGTTTACTCATTATTACTAATATAGAAATGGGAAAGACTTCATTTGATTTCATTTTAGTTTCAGCTATAGATAGATACGAGTATAAATCGGGTATAAATAAACAAAACGCTATACACGTGCAGACTTCGAGCAAAATACCTTACTTACCCGAACAAATAATATTTAAATTGCATGTTTCAATTCTGAAATGTATGTAAATTTTGGCGGGAATTAGTCTCGCTTTATTTGACAACCAAAAATGTATAATATATAAAATCATTGTTAATTTCTTCATATGATATTCAGGGCGAACAAAGCATCTTATACATTGTATTTCTCTCTGATAATGGTTTGCTGGAAGAAAACTCATGAATGAGTTAAGCTCCCCTTTGTACATAGTATTTAGACATTATTTAAATCTGTTTTTATTGTATTTTCTTTTTGTGTACAATAAGTATAAAAAAGAATAAAAGATATATTGTACTTTGACATAAAGACATTGACATAATTGTCATTAGACAGACATAGATATATTATTGACAAATTAGTAAGCGCTTGTTCACGATTTTTATTTGGTTACTTCCGCCAAAGAGTTATACACCCCTATTTTTTAATTAGTACAAAAAATTTAACTGGGCTCTAAGTATCTTTAACTAATCATATTACTATTACTAACTAATCATATTATATACATATATTTGTGTAGTTAAAAAATGAAAAACACTAAGTCTCAAAACTGTCCACAAAAATACGTAATAACTGGTAAATGCTAAATAATTATAAAAAAAATCAATCAATGACCGATAGTAGGTACGTGCGGCGGGGTTTGGGTACCTACGGGGCGCTGCTCCATTGATAAATTCTGGGAAACTCAAGTCGAAGCACACCAACCACCCCTTGTCCCTCTGCGCCCGCGCCGCGCCCCGACGCAACAACGACAAAAAACAGTGCTAAATTGTTATCGGAAGTGTGCGCATGCTTTTTTTCGTTGCAACAGTTGTTTGTTTAAGTTTTCCCTGACGCGATGGCTTA
Organism: Bombyx mori; assembly: GCF_030269925.1. Classification (NCBI taxonomy): domain Eukaryota; kingdom Metazoa; phylum Arthropoda; class Insecta; order Lepidoptera; family Bombycidae; genus Bombyx; species Bombyx mori. Next base: position 5,236,401 of record NC_085116.1, on the reverse strand, counting down.
TCAGTTCACATCACGGGAGTATGTAGCTATGCTTCGTGCGTACTTTTTGAGTGGAGAAAACGCGAGTGCAGCTGTACGTATGTACAGGGAAGACACCCAAACGCTCGACAGCCAAATGTGCGAACAGTGGTAAATGCTTACCAGCGTTTACTAGATCGCGGTTCATTCCACGCACGGTCACCTACGTACGTCAAGAACGAGGAAGACCGGCGTTGTCACAAAATCTGTACGACGATGTACTAGCGTATTTTGAAGAGGATCCCCGGCGGAGTACAAATGTCGCTGATCGACGGTTTAACATCAGCCAGTCCTGTGCCTGGAAGATTATTAATAAGGCTGGATTACATCCATATCACTACAGGAAATCTCAAGAATTAACGCCCATGGACTTCTTTTTGTGGAGTGAAATTAAGAGACGTGTGCACAGAAGCGAGCGAATTAGGCTCGAACGATTAAAACAGCGCATATTGGACGCTATTCACGAAGTGAAAAGACAGAAGCGTACTTCTCTCGTTAAAAACAATTTAATGAAACGAGCCCGTCTGTGTATTAACAATAGTGGCGGACATTTCGAAGGACAATTGAAATACTTGTAAGTTTAGTAAATAATACCTATGTAAATAATTATTGTAAATAGCACCTGATTCTAACTTCATAATTATGCCAAAATTTCTCTTTTCTTTTAGTGCAGAATACCTTATTTTATTGTTTTCTAATCACATACGTATTTAATTAATTGTAAAAAGGTAATTTTGCCGGTCCTAAGCCCGGATGAATATGACGGAGAGGTTAGAATTTATAAAATTAAATAAAGTAGGTAACTACATCACATGTTCTTTTGTTTCATTTTATTGTCTAAGGCCATCTACGTCACAAGTGCGACAGTACGAATGCGAATGAGTAGGATGGAATACCATCAATGAAGTTCAATGAACTAATGAATGGATTGTAAAGTAATATGTCCATGATTTCAGTGAGATTTTTTACAATAAACAAATGATAATAACTTTGCTATTTAAAGGTATTATGAGATTTTTCCGTCACATATATGATAATAATGTCTTCCCTAATATGTCCTTAAAATTTTTGTACTAGTTATAAAATAATGGTGTATACGTTCCGGTTTGAAGGGCTCGCACCCTAGCCGTTCTATAATACAATGGAGACTTCAACCTTATTGTCTCAAGGTGCTTTGGTTGTCTGTTTTCACTTAACATTATGTGAATGAAAAAATCCCTTTTTAAATATCCAAAGTAAGCAGAGATTTCCTTATGGTAATGATTGCTAAGCATTTAGTCAATAAATTCGAATTGGTTAGTTCATCTGTTTCGGAAGGAAACTTTTTCATCCAAACTTTCTTGATTTATTAAAATCTTTAATTTCTTTATATTTCCATTAAAATCTATATATATAAGTATAATATAGTAGAATATTTATAAAAAAAAAATAAGATAATTTAAAAAAAAATACTATATAAAAATTTATATATAAAAAAATGTTTTCCCCCACTTATTCGTTGGTGGCTTAATGGACGATTCCAGCAACGCGCGGACGGGAGATATTATTTTTTCAAAATAATCAATTCATAGTTAGTTTTTGTAGTTTAATTTTTATTCTCGATCGCAGGGATATGGTATAGCAATTTAAATGAATCATTGTCCGAAAAACGGTTTTGTTAAAATACAATCCAGGTAATTTCCAAAAAAGGCACTAAGGTGAACCTTTCCATTTTCTTTTGTCTTAATCTCGATTAGATGCAATTAAGTATCTTTACTAACTACCACCTACTTATTACACTAAACATATTTAAGTTTTAGTCAATAGGATGCGTCGAATTTATAAAAAAAAGACTCAAGTTGCTAAAGCCATTTGCCAATTCTTATTGTAACATCGTATGCTTCTTTAAACAGTTCGAAGCGACTGAATCGGAACTAATTGTTGTCGTTACGACCTTCATTCGCCAACCGTAATAGCTTCATTGCCGTTTGTTGTAGCCATTGATGATATTAAATTGAATAAATTATTTGGTACAAGAGAAAAAAAAAACACGCAGAAAACGATACGTACTTGTAATTACTTGACAGTTACTATCAGTTCAATGACAAATGTTTATTGCGTAACACCGAATCTTACTTTTAGATAAATATAAATTACAATTGTATATACATTTGGGCGAGTCGATTGAATTATTAGAAACAAGTGTTCAACAGCTCACGATTTACTGTTTATTTTTTTGGTTAAACTTAATTGGATCGGCATCCTATTAATTAAAAAGTCACAGTTATAGTTCAATAAATAAAAATAAATAAAAAACAACAAAAAAACTCGTTACGAGAACAAAGTTATTAGCACGTTTCAAAATTGCATTTCCAGTTGTTTTATCGTTAATATAGTACAAAATTTGTTCACAGTCCACTTGATAATTTGTCATAGCCTCTCTGCTGTACAGTATGATCTTGCATTGAGCATTCTTGGTCACGTACAGCCTCATGCGAGTGATCGGATCCAGTATTGTGGTCACACGCCAGTCTTTTATAGCATTAATGGATTCAGGGGGCTTACTGATAACTTCTTCATCTGCAATCCTGGGGTCTTCAATCCATAGGATCACATCGACGCCGTCTTCAGACACTTTTTTACTGTTGTAGTTTCGTATGTGGCTCCGGAGGAACGAGTGAACGATGAAACAGTACACCGAAACTGTCTCCGTAATTTCTAGATCTTCGATTCTCAGCCAGCATTGCTCCGAGCGGTCGTTGCGGGTCGGCAGCTCGAATGGTATCGGGAACGAATAGGGCCTGACAGGTTTGTTGTTCGCTTCACTGCATAACGCCTCAGGTAGAATAAGAATGATTAAAAAAACCAGTAACATTTTAATCGTGGTGCAGTTACGATGGCGGCATGATTGTAACTGATTGTCGTGACAGTTAAGTCCGCGTTTAAGCAAACGTAATATAATAGACGACGGAGCCTCCATTGAAGTGTATACAAGTTGAAAATGATTATTAGATCACCATTAACAATCCATTGTTTGAATATACAAAGTATAATTTTATTTACATTTAAATGCGAGCTAGTTCTTTCGATTATTGAATAAAAATAACTAAAGTCTTATTTGTAATAAAGTAATTGGTTCACCAAGCATAAAATCAAGGTACACGATGAATTAATGCAATTTTTCACAATAATTACGTATTGAATGGTAATTTACTATGGTAATATCTTAATTCACGTTTAAAAAGTTATGAAGGCAGGTTAGTTTTTAAATACCATATTAATATTATTTCAACCAAGTGTTACATTTGCAAACGCATAGCTTCTATTAGAATGAATAAGTATATAAAAATTAATTGCTGTTTGTTAGTCTCGCTAAAACTCGAGAACGGCTGGACTGATTTGGCTAATTTTGGTCTTGAATTATTTGTGGAAGTCCAGAGGTTTAAAAGGTAGATAAATATGAAAATGCTCGGAATTAAATAAAAATTACAATTTTGTTTTTCCTTTGATGTGTCCTCCGTCGGGCGGATTCCTTTTGTTTGTTTTAAGTTTATTTTATACAAAATACCTCTTTTATTTATCGATTGAGGCACTACGAAGTCTGCCAGGTCAGCTAGTTTTCCAATAAAAAGAATGAAAGTACATATTTAATTGATTAAATTTTGTATAATTGTAATCATACCAAGTCATAGCGCTTATGAACAAACGGTCAGATGGTATGTGTCAAAAATGATCTTTGGAAACGTTCCGGGAATGAAATGTTGAACTCAGTTTTGGTGGCGGGTGGTGCGTTAATAAAACAAAATATAAATATGGTATTAACTGGGACGGACGTTTCATGAGTGGTTTTTAACATCGCGTTCATTACCACCGTTAAGCAATTAGGGTGTATCGGTTCGATTAGAGGGTCAGACGTTATGCAATACATTTGAGAGTTGCAGCCCATATCAGAAGATGTGTTGATTTAGGTTGTGATGTGGCTGCCCTTCGGTAACTACTTGATACCGAGTGGCTAGCCACGCCCATCAAAATGCCATTAATTTTCTGTGCAGCGCTTTAAATACGTTTCTACTCTCAAACATCTATACTAATATTATAAAGAGGAAATATTTGTTTGTTTGTTTGTATTGAATAAGCTCTGAAACTACTGAACAGATTTGAAAAAATGTTTCACTGTTTGAAAGCTACATTATTCCTGAGTGATACAGGATATAATTTTTTTAAAAAAAAATTAGTGAACCTTACTAAAACTCCTATAATGTAAACCAAGGTTTAAAAAAATTACCTAAAATATTCTTTACATCGCGTGTCCTGCGAAAACTATTGATGATAGAATAAAATAATGTACTACGATTTTGTAGAACACATTATTATGTACAAAAAGTGTCGCGACAGCATGTCTAACTGTTATAGTTATGCCGCCATAAGTGTTCTTTTATTTAAAAAAATAAAACAACGTCGTTCAAATTTTCAACAAAGACCCGAGCGGAGTCGGAGCGGGCCGCTAGTAGATACATATTTTGGTATTCTGTCAGCGCCAATGTAGTGTGACCTTTTATCCGAATAGTTTTTTGTTGAGTTCAATAAAATTAATTTCGCGAGCGTATAGCGCACGAATTTGAAGTGTGCGCCCAAAAAAATTGTTCAATATTTTCCGTGTCAGACCGTAATCGGCAAACACATAGAAGCGGGGCCAGTATCATGTTGTTTACTTCACCTCTGGACCGAACTTATCTCTCGTACGCGAAACAGAGCGAGATCATTATATGTGTTCCCCGTAAATGTATTTCAGCGTATCCATTAGCCAACATGACGTCAACACACACACACACTAGTTCAGAGATGTTTTGAATAAAACCAACGATTAAAACGTGTGCTCCCAAACAAGTCCGGGCCTTTGAACCGTAGTGTAGCGTAGAATCTACCATCAAAATGGCCAACAGAACTATTTTGTTGTGCCTCTTAGTTTTGTGTTTTAGTGCATATATTGTGCAATGTCGTAGATCCGGTAGTAGTGGAAGGAGTTCCTCATCCTATGGAAAGAGTTATGGCTCAAGGTCAAGTTATAAGCCATCTTCGAGTAGTTATGGGAGTCATAGTTACTCACCGTCGTACTCGAGCAGTTTTGGGAGTCATAGTTACTCACCGTCGTACTCGAGCAGTTCCGGAAGTAAGCCGAGCTATCCTTCATCTGGATCAGGATTGTCAGGATCCGGAAGTAAACCAAGTTATTCCTCATCATGGTTCGGGTCATCAAGCTCGGGAAGTAAGCCGAGCTATCCTTCATCTGGATCAGGATTGTCAGGATCCGGAAGTAAACCAAGTTATTCTTCATCATGGTTCGGGTCATCAAGCTCTGGAAGTAAACCGAGCTATCCTTCATCAATATCGGGATTGTCAGGATCTGGAAGTAAGCCGAGCTATCCTTCATCAATATCGGGATTATCAGGGTCTGGAAGTAAGCCGAGCTATCCCTCATCAGGATCTGGGCTATCAGGATCTGTAAGCAAACCAAGCTATCCTTCATCAATATCGGGATTGTCAGGATCTGGAAGTAAGCCGAGCTATCCTTCGTCTGGATCAGGATTGTCAGGATCTGGAAGTAAGCCAAGCTATTCGTCATCATGGTTCGGGTCTTCAGGCTCGGGTAGTAAACCTAGTTATCCTTCATCAGGATCTGGGCTGTACGGATCAGGAAGCAAACCAAGCTACCCTTCATCAATATCTGGATTGTCAGGATCTGGAAGTAAGCCAAGTTATACCTCATCGGGCTACAAACCCAGCTACATCTCACATAGTTCCCATACTCCAACGTATGGGTCTTCACATGGCTACAACAACTACGGTTCGCACGCTACATATATCCCTCATCGCTCATATTATACGTCTCCACAGTATGTTTATGTTCATGAGTATCGTAATTCTGATAGCCCTTACCGAGATTTGCTAACTGGCCTAGCTCTGTATAACATGGGCCGCTCGCATAGCCATCATTACCAGGAGCATTACTACAATGATCATTATTATCGAAACAGATATTATGGCACAACTGGAAACACTTACGTCACAAACAATTACGTTAAAGACGAAACTACGTGTGTTTTGAAAGTGAAAGAAAATGGCAATGTGCAATCTTTAAAAGTGCCCTGTGAGATAGTGTCCACGTTTACACAGGGAAGTCATGAAGTTAAAACCACTAATGTGACCGTTTGCACAACGAATACTTCGACTATTGTAAGTGCCAATCCGTCAAATGTATCGATAGAAGTTAATCCTAAGAATTTAACAGTGTCACAAAACGCTACTTTAACAAATGCAACCGTGAATAGTTTCAATGTAACCAAAAATAATATGACCGCAAGTGACAATTCCACGGTCTATTCAAAAGCAAATATTTCACAAGGTATAAACGGGAGCTCGACTGTGTCAAACAATTCGTCTTCTCAAAGCTCAGTAAAATGGAATGTGACGGTGTGCAACACGACCACTGTAACTAATGCAGTAGATCCATTGGCCGTCAACGGACCACCGATAAACTCATCTAAGATGGAATGCTTTGTAGAAATACACTCGAAAGTCACTTACACGAACAAAATTGATTGCGATGTTCTAGTGAAATACGCTAGGATGCCAGAACCAAAGAAAGAAACGGTCATTCTACCACAAAAAGAGAAGCTGAAGTCCTGGTTGTCGAAGCCGCCGTGGTGGATGGCTATGTTTATTGCTGCTTAAGCATGTTACCGATAATACAGCAGAACCATGTACCATAAGATGCTAATTGAAAAGAGACATCTACTAGTATTCTATCTGGTTTTTATCACCGTAGCCGAGTTATCTCATAATATTAACGACCACTAAAAAGGCAAAAATACATGTGATATAAGACAAACATAATTAATGTGACCCGAACTAAACCGACTCTTAATCTACTTCAAAAACAATATCAATGTTATTGACGTGTTTCTTCGTGCTATTATTATCATTGCGAAAATATTGTTCTTAATTAGAATAAAAAAAAACATTTGTCTTTATTTCTCTTTTCATAATATACCTAAGTTAAATTTAAGGACTCATAATTAGATCATAATACTCATTGTTTCATGTACCGTTAATAGCATTATAAACAATATTATTAAAGTTAATTTTAAATATTATATTGTAGTTTTCCTTTTGATTAGAACGTTTTAATATGTTCCTTCCTAGACATATATATGTATTTGTAGAATAACATATTATGTATCTTTTATTATGATTGCGATGCGAATGTGACCTGAATTTTTTTATTTTTGTTTAATTTAATATTGATAACAAAAATTTTTAGAGTATCGCTGTATTAAAACATTAATTAATAAATTTATTGCTCTTTGAAAACTCAGACATAAGAACTCATATCTCAAGGTGGGAGGCGGCATTTACGTTGTAGATGTCTATGGGCTCCGGTTACCACTTAACACATGGTGGGCCGTTAGCTCGTTCACTCTTCTTCTTCTTCTTTGCCGTTTCCTCATTACTGAGGGTCGTCACCTTGGTCCAGTTTTTGCACCAGCTTCCTCCAATGTTGCCTGCATTCGGCCTGCTTAATGGCGCCCGGGACGCTGGTGTTTGCGGCCTCCTTGATAATGTCCGTCCACCTGGTTGGCAATCTCAAATCGTTCACTCACTTAAGCAATAAAAAATATATTGAAATGCTTAGAAATAATAATTATGAAGAGAATTATTAACATAACACGAATCGTTGACCCTCATTAGCGGCTGCAACTACTCGTACCATTCAATAAATCTTATGTTCTTTTACTAAGGATGGCAATAACAAAACATAGTTTTTTTTTTCCTACCTTAGCTGAGAGCCTTGAGAGCCATATCAGCGTAACCTTAACTAGTAGGTGAGCTCACGGGGCTCAAACCTGACGACGTTGCTAACACGAACCCTAGCAAGAGCCGTGCTTCGCAGAATCTACCACCGGATCGGATACGCGACCCACTGAGAAGATCCGGCGAGAAACTCAGTGGGCTGTATCTGAGGGTTAATTTATTCGTCGAGCCCTTCCGCAAGCGACGGGTTCGACGAGAACGATGACCGGCAAAACATAGTCTAAATCTCTAAATGTACAATGAAAATGACTTATTACTTAAAAGGCTACGATATCGCCGCATGCTCTTAAAGTGGCTTTGTTTGGAAAGTCAGTAAATATCTGTTTATATCTGTTTATTGTATGTATATATTTTCTATAATAATGTATTGTCTATAGTACACCGCAACAAACCTGCTATATTTTTATATTTTCTAGAATTTCTGTAAATGTAACGGCTGTCTGGAAGAGGTCGCTTTTAGCGATAAAACCGCCTATTGCACAAATGTATCTGCTTTTTGAATGTTAATTGTGGTTTTGGTGCAATAAAATGTGATCTCTCTCTCTCTTCTCTCTGTCTTTCTCTCTAAATAATGGTTATTCACGAAATATTCTGTTCTATGGATTAGAATGTGTGTCAAATCGTTTCTTTTTTCTGTTTACAGGAATAATCTCTGTTTGCTGGGTAGCTGGCGCCGTAGTTGGACTACTACCTTTGTTTGGTTGGCACGCAGTAGTGGACTCGGCTCCGGGATGCTATTTCGTAGACGTCATGGACTACAATTATTTGCTGTTCCTCTATTTTGCGACAATCGTGACTCCGAGCGTCTTGTTAGCTGCTTTCTATGCCCACATCTACCGAGTGGTTGTTAAGCAGGTCCGTTGAAATATTAATATTTGTATGTAACGGTATCTGAATTTTAAAGATGTAAAATTTTCTATAGAAATTTTCGTTATTAGCCGTATCGTCGCCTGTTTCGCTGGGCATTTCAAAATTAAGATTATTATTTATTGTCATTATTATTAGGGAGTTCTCCACTCATATAAATATTAGACTATCCATTAAGTACCTACATTTATTTTCTATATGGATACCAAGTTTCAAGTCAATCGGATGCATGGTTCAGTAGTTATAACGGAACATCCATAAAAAACCACTGTAGATTTATATATTAGTATAGATTTATTTGTTTTTTTTTTCTTTTTTTTTATTGCTAAATAGGTTGACGATCTCACAGCCCACCTGATTGTTAAGTGATTACTGGAGACCATAGATATCTACGACGTAAATGCGCCACCCATCTTGAGATTTAAGTTCTAAGATCTCAAGTATAGTTACAACGGCTACCCCACCCTTTAAACCGAAACGCATTACTGCTTCATGGCAGAAATAGGCAGGGTGGTGGTACCTACCCGTGCGTACTCACAAGAGGTACTACCAAAAGTGAATTTCGATTCGATAAAAAAACCAAAGACATCAATCAATCAATATTCCTTTGTATTACTGTGAACATGCCTCAAATGAAATATAAACTTTATTGTTGTACTAAATTTTTTTTCTAGTTGAGCCAGGTAATGACTGTCGAGGGCGGGCACGGACGCATCGCCGGCGGTGGAACCATGCTCCGTGTGCTTGGGGCGGCGCAGAAACGCGAAGTAAAAGCTACTCAAAACCTTGCGGTCATCGTTTTTTTCTTTATACTATGCTGGATGCCACTTTATACCATCAACGCTGTCAAAGCATTCATGCCAGAGCTGGACATTCCGAACCCTCTTACGTATTTTTGTATTATCTTCTCTCATCTTAATTCCGCCATCAATCCCTTGTTGTATGCGTATCATCTTAAAGATTTTCGTGCTGCCCTGAAAGGTCTGATATGCACAATGATAGGACACGGAGTGCCGATGCCGGCTGCTTACAGACCGCCAGTGCCTATGTCGAGACCGGCTTTGGAAAGGTGTAACGCTTTGAGAGAGCGTCCCCGTATGTACACAGATTCACCTGTGTGGCTCCGTCAAAAGGAAATGGAGAACAGTCTCGCGGAGAAAAATAGAGCGGTGACACCTTCAGTACCTGTAGTCAATGATATAGAACCGTTTCTGAAGAAAGCTAATGATAGTTCAAGCGGATGTGTTACACCCGATGCTAGGCTCAGCGAGACCGGCCCTTATGTCATAGAGAACAGTCCAGATAATATTCCTTACAAAAGAGTCGAAGACTTCATTAGGAGAGTGCGTAGTGCTAGTGATGAACATAGCTGACCCGAGCCCTGCCGAGCTATCTCGGCGTATAGCGTCGTTTGAACTAGAAGCTTTACATTCCTTGTGAGACTAAAATTAGATTATTAATATACACATTATTTACACAATAGAAGATAAACAATTAGTCATGTTTGTAATATTGTAGTATAAAATTAAATTATTGTGAAAATAAAATGTTTCTGAAATTTAGAATGTATATTTGTTGTTGTTTTGTGATCAGTACGTTATTGTTCCGTTGGATTTGAATTATGGATGTTCGCGAATTTGTTGATTGTTGCTTAAAATAAAAAGTGAAAAAATAAGAGTATGTATTTTAATATATCCTAGGTCCCTCCGCCTCCTTGCACCGTGTTCCTCCGTATATCCTAGAAACAAAAATAATAATAGAATATAACGGTTCGATAGAATGGTTTATTCAATGTTGATTTTTTTTCCTAATTGCTCGCTAGAGACCTAAGAGTCTATTCCAGTTATGCCCGGATGGATAGGTCACTTTAGGGGTAAACCTAAAAGAATTTACTAACCCTAGTAAGACCAGTGCTTCGCAGAATCTACCACCAGATCGGAATCGCGACCCACTGAGAAGATCTAGCGAGAAACTCAGTAGGCGAAATTTTGTGTGTGTGGTTTTCGTAACGTTACAAACAAAAAGAAGAAGGAATGAAATTTTTATGCTTGTTTGCACCACCTGTTCCGGTGAAACTGGAAAGGCCCATAGACCACCAGTCATCCTTTTATTCTGTGTAGGAGAAGACTTTGTTACTATCTGTGTTTTGTAGTGTTATATGTTCCAAGCGCTTCCACTTTGTGGAACTATTTGAGATGAATCCATCATTTCATCTTTACCATTACATTATACAATGCGGCCTGGAATCAACTGTAACCTTGTTTCTGTAGTGCCATGATATGTCCTTATTCGCAAGTTGTGGATTCCCTCTGTAGCGATGGGTTAAATTATTGTGTCATGGTATTACCGATGATAAGTAACTGAACACTAACGATCATGTGGATCATGGCTTGTTTGTCATCGGTAGCAATAAACAAGCTGATCTCTTCACATTTTAAGATTCAATTAAAGTATTGATCAATAATATTAATTTCATACTCAAAAGCCACATTTATGTCGAATTCATTTTCATCACTACTAACGCCATCTTTGGGATAGCGAGATAACTAAAATCAGAATCACTTATTTTCCAGACAGAGTTTTCAAAACATTCTAAGAGATCGCAGCACTAGCGCTTTAAGTAGTTAATTCTTATTTCTACGGCAGAAAATAACACGTCCGACATTTCTCTCCTTCTAATATTAATCTAAATATTTTAATCACTTGTTACTTCATATATAGCACTGATAATACGGTACTGTTGTAACTCAAAATCAGACTTTTCTCAGAATCGAAGAAAAATTGACTACAACAATAGATTTGCCCGTATTTATGCGAATTATTCTTTTTCATTCTCCTCTATCAGCCGTCATCTCAACACCCACTCCTCTTTCTCTCATATCGTCATCCATGCACTCCATTCATGTGTTCTTCGGTCATCCTCTTCACCCTCCACCTTGGACTATCATTTCCATACATCTCCTAGTCACATGGGTCTCCTCTTTACGCATCACATGTTTTTTTTTTTTTTTTTTTTTATGATTGAAGGATTACTGATGGCCCGGAGGCCTTTCCAGTTTCACCAGGACAGGTGGGCGAGCAAAGGCTCAGCCAGGAGGGGTGGGATTTGCTAACAGCTGCCCGAGCGCCTCCGAAGGAGACCTAACAACTCAAGAGTAGCTGCTTCGCGAATGAATCTACTACCGGATCGGAATCGCGACCCGCTGAGAAGATCCGGCGAGAAACTCAGCGAGCTGATTCATGGGTTAGGTTGCACGGCGAACTCTTTGTCGAGTTCGACGAGTACGGTTACCGGGGTCCCTAAGCCTGCTCCTAGTGTTAGAGCTAAAGGCGTCTAATGCAAAGGTTATTGGATCTGATGGATCCGTAAGGACGTGTCTAGGGCGTCGACGGTGACTGGCTCCTGTATGATCAGGATTCGGGGAGTAGTCAGCGGCGGCTACGATAAGGCGATTATCATGACGCATAGCCTTATCGAAGTACCGTTCCGACGCTGACTTCATGTATTTCTGTATAGATTCGAGGCCCAGGTCGTCGTGTAGGTCAACGTTCCTCACGAACCACGGAGCTCCGACGGCTAACCTGCAAAAGCGGGATTGTAGAGATTGAAGGGTGTCTATGTGTGTGCGGGCCGCGTGAGCGAACACCACACTCGCGTAAGTCATGACGGGCCTTATGCAAGTTTTGTAAAGTGTCACCTTGTTCCGAAGGGACATTTTACTCCGCTTACAGATAATGGGGTAGAGTCTACCGAGAATAAACGCGGCACGGTCACGGACTGATTTTATATGCGGGCGGAATGTCATCGATGCATCCAGGGTAACGCCCAGGTACTTGACCTTCCTGGCCCAGGGTATGGATTGACTAAAGAGAGTAATCGGGGGTGTGAGATTCCTCCTCCTAATACGGGAGGAAATCCGTGTGGAGCTTCCCCTCTGAAATAGCACCGCAGTACTTTTCGCTGGGTTAATGTCTATGCGCCATTTTCGGAACCACTGTCCTAGGGCTAGGGCTGCGCTCTGAAGCTTCTTCGCGATTAGGGACTTGTTTCTACTGGAATAGTAAACAGTCGTGTCGTCGGCGAATAGAGCTAAATGGGTCGGCGGCGACCGGGGAATATCGTTAACGAATAAGCTAAATAGGAGGGGTGAAAGGACAGAGCCTTGCGGGACTCCAGCTGTGAGAGGTCGTGGGGAGGAGCGGGTTCCCTCGACGCGATATCGAAAAGAGCGGTTCGACAAGAAGTCCCGTATGATGAGCACGAGACTATCCGGCACACCCATGTTGAATAGTTTGAAAATCAAACCGTTGTGCCAGACTTTGTCGAACGCTTTTGCGACGTCGAAGAAGAGAGCTCCCGTGTATAACGGTTTTGGTCGATTAAGCCCCACAAGAATGTGCTCCGTGAGGCGGTGCACCTGTTGAACGCATGAGTGATTTGTACGGAATCCGAATTGTTCATCGATGAGAATGCCCTTGGATGAGACGAAGTCTCTGAGGCGTTTGTAGAGCAGACGCTCATACAGTTTGCCTAGAGACATGAGGAGGCTAATCGGGCGGTAGCTCGTCGGATGATTTTTTGGTTTACCGGGTTTATGTATGCCGATAACGTCCGCTTCTTTCCACACCGCGGGAAAGATACAGTTCGCCATAGCGGCATTGAAAATAGATGCCAACATCACGATGAGTTGGACGGGTAGAAGTTTAATAACGCGGTTGGATATACCGTCGGAACCGGGAGCCTTGCGAGGACGTAGGTCTTTGATCAAGTCTTTAACTTCCATCGGGGTGAGCATCACATGTCCATACCACGCTAAGCACCCCCTCTTTAATTTATCAATCACTTTCATACTTCTTCTGATATATTTATTCCTTATCTTGTTCATTCTTTGTCACTCTATATATTCATCTCAACACTCGTATCTCTGCCACATGTACTCCTCTTCTATGCCTTACTTTCGTCGCCCAACACCATGCAGAAGTTTTTACGTGCACGGCGGTATTTTTCGCACAATCCGCTAATTACAAAAATGGCGTCCGTGATACTGCGTCCCGGCATCAACCCGAAATGGTTCTGTGATACCTCACTCTCCTCTCTCATTCTTCTCGCTATCAACTTTCTCCAAGGTTTTTAAACTGTGAACTTTATTCCCCTTTTATTATTATGTGACATGAATTTTATTCTCCTATAATTGTTTTATACCTGTGAGTTACCTTTGTCCTTGAAGAGTTTCTTACTGATGGTAGGACCTCTTGTGAGTCCGCAGGGTAGGTACCACCTCCCTGCCCATTCCTGCCCTGAAGCAGTAATGCGTTTCGGCTTGAAGGGTGGGGCAGCCGTTTTAACTATACTTGAGACCTTAGAACTTATACCTCAAGGTGGGTGACGCATTTACGTTGTAGATGTCTATGGGCTCCAGTAACCACTTAACACTAGGTGGGCTGTGACTCGTCCACTCATCTAAGCAATAAAATAAAAATGTAAAGTATTGCATTGAATTTTTCAGCAGCTATTTCACCATTCGAGTTTTCTTAAATACTCAATATTTTTACCGTGTACCAAATAACTTATTATTGATTATAAATTACAATTGTTTTAGATCACATTTTAAACAGGATACTTTTAAGCTGAAAGATGCCTTGTTCACGTATTTTAAATTATAATTTTCTTTGTAGTAACTAATAAATTTGACTTGAAACATATCATAAATATTTAAGTAGCCGTCAGTCTTCATAAGTGTTCATTACAACAGAAATTTTGGGAGGTTGTAGGTGTTTTGTTAAAATAATAGAATAAAGTGAGGTTTTCATAAAAACCATGTGTTTTCTGAAAATTAAACAACAAATTAATGATATTCAGAAACATTTCAAAGATTATAGTTTAAATGGTTCTTTGTGGATCGTGAATTTATTACCGCGTCTAATGGGATTTAATTTGAGAGCAGATAAAGTGGGTGGTTCGTATTTTCTTTCGTATTTTTGCCACAATACACTCATTGGAAGACAGCTGTACCGTGGGCTACTGAAGACTTCAATCTTATGTTTTAGGGTGAGCAGCAGCTATCACATTGAGATTTCTATGGGCTCAATAAGATCTTAGAATAGACAAGATGATTTCAAGGCTTTATCTTTTAATGTGGTGTTTTATTTCGACTAATTTGAACTCTAAATTATAAATCATTAATGTTTAAAGAAGAACATGTTTAATGGAAAATAATTTGATTCACTCTCCTTAGTGTTTCGAGACTTATTCTTTATAACTTTAAGAGATATCTTTTTTGTTGCGTATTTTTCAGTATTCTTCTGGACAATTTACATTCTTCTACTGGTCTACGTATTTGGGATCGGAATTTTTGTTTACCTGTGGAAACATGTTGACACAATGAACGGTTTGATGAAGAGCTATTTAAATTTGTCTTTGATTCTCGTCATCGTTAACAACAGTTGGTGGTTTCTCTCAAAAAGGTAAGTTTGTGTTAAATTAATACATTTGTTGTTTGTTTCAATATTGCGAAAAACAGTGAACGTGCTCACGACGGTACTGCAGACCATGGACATCAACAGCGCATAAATGCCGCTACCCACCTTCTGACACGAGTTCTGTTTCGCAGCTAAAATCAGTAGGTTGATGGTATTCGCAGCAAAAATCAGTAGGGTGGTATTTAATAGTGCGGGCTCAAAAGACGCCCTACCACAACCCTTCCTACTTAATATTACACAAATTTTATAATGCAACTAGCTTTTGCCCGCGACTTCGTCCGCGTGGAATAGTTCACAAATAATGCTTTATTTTATAACAAATTTGGTTAGCATAAAAAACATTATAGTGAGCCAACCTTAACATATTAGATATATGCTGTCGCGGACTTTTTTTTAGATCTTTTAAAGGGGAACAATTCTGTCATACATTATTTTAGCGAAACTCTAACCGTTTCTGCAGCGCACCAGCGGAAGCTCTTAGAAGGTAAAAATAACCCGGATTTTGAAATATTCTTTATTGGTGCTCCACTTGTATTGATCATAGCATGATGTTATATAGCCTATAGCCTGCCTCGATAAATGGGCTATCTAACACTGAAATAATTTTTTAAATCGGACCAGTAGTTCCTGAGATTAGCGCGTTCAAACAAACAAACTCTTCAGCTTTATAATATTAGTATAGAATAAATCATGTTTGTGTATGTATGTAATTATTGATTATTTCTAAATTGTATTAGTAGTAGGACTACTAGGTACGTGATTTAAAGATAAATAAATATAATTTATATTTTATGTTAATATAAAGCTTATTAAATACATGTTTTGGATAGATAGATGTTGTAGATTTTTTGTAAAAACTGATAATCAACATACAAACCTTGATTATATAATACAAAAAACACTAGATCGTCTATTTTTTGGTTGGTAATCAAATTTTTATTATAATGTTTTTTTTTATAGATCTTTATTGAACACAGTACTTAAGAAGATTCATTTGATTGAAGATTTGTCTTGTGAATCAGAGCACGCGCTGGCAAAGTACAGACGGGTTTTCAAAATTGTAACTCATCTGCTGCTAGCGTCTTACGTTTTATTTTATTTCATGGAAATATATTTTATGTTTCTATTTCGTAATTACGATCTGTTGGAAGATTATTCTCTAGCTCCTTGTGTAGGTGAGTGATTTAGCCATCTTGAATAATGATTCAAGTAGGACATAAAAAAAAACTTAGTGCTTAGAGTGAATTAGAATAATGTCAACACATTAAATACAGTACCCGCCGATAAATATTGCAAATCGACCGCGGGAAAGAGACGGTTAATTTTTGCTTAAATAATATCTGTCGCACATTACCTAATTGACATTTAATTTTAGCCTCCATAGATACCGGATCGTTGGTGTTTCGTCGCACACAGGTAGCGCTCTACGACAAAAACAAAATTAGAAGACTGTCTCTTTCTAAATATCGATGTGCAATATTTATTGCCGGGTACTGTACATCATTATGCTGTTTGTTCTCTATACTGCCGTGAAGGTAGATGATCCCACCACTAAACTACGAGGCAGTGTTACTTAGATTTAACTTGGAAACCCACAGAATCTTTAAAACTTAGAACAATATGAATATGATGAAGTCGACGTGGCCTAAAGGATAAGACGTCCGGTGCATTCGTATATAGCGATGCACCGGTGTTCGAATCCCGCTGGCGGGTACCAATTTTTCTAATGAAATACGTACTTTACAAATGTTTACGATTGACTTCCACGGTGAAGGAATAACATCGTGTAATAAAAATCAAACCCGCATAATTATAATTTGCGTAATTACTGGTGGTAGGACCTCTCGTGAGTCCGCACGGGTAGGTACCACCGCCCCGCTTATTTCTGCCGTGAAGCAGTAATGCGTTTCGGTTTGAAGGGTGGGGTAGCCGTTGTGACTATACTGAGACCTTAGAACTTATCTCAAGGTGTGTGGCGCATTTACGTTGTAGATGTCTATGGGCTCCAGTAACCACTTAAGACCAGGTGGGCTGTGAGCTCGTCCACACGTCTAAGCAACAAAAAAAAACATGTTTTAAATCAATTTATATCAATACGTAGGTTGGTACAGATATTTTATCCTATACAAAACTTCATTAATATAAAATGAAGGAAAAGTCTGAAAAAGGGAAATGAAGGAATTTTAACAGGGTGTATTTCAGGCTGTTGTTTCCTTTCGCCCATCAAATTGCTCATAGATATTAGTGACAGATATAGCTTACCATCACATGAAAAAGAATCTCATTTTCGTACACCAGCTACGGCTGCAAATATCAATATAGTTTTAACGCTTATAAGAGGTATTACTAATAAATATTCTATTCATTATTTTCAGGCTTAGAACTTTTGTCCAGTTCACCAAACTCGGAAATTTGTTTAATCATTGTATTAATACACGAATTCATATCTACTACAGTCATGATGAGTTTCGCTGCACTATTTTTAGTGCTAATAGCTCACACTGCTGTCATGTTCCTTGTACTAGCAGAAGACATGACAAAACTGACTGACTTAATCAATTTGGCGGATCACAGAAAAATTATAAGAGAATCATTGCGTTCGTTAATTAATCGTCACTCTTTACTTTTGCAAATAGTTTACGAGCTTCGGTTATTGTACAGCGTACCTGTAGGCATAAATTTTATTTCGAACGCTATGAGCATATTGGTGCTTTTGTGTTTACCGATTCACGAGTGGCCGTCCTTCTTACATATCATAGGTTATTGCTTTTTCGCTTTTTTCTTGTATTGTTTTCTGGGCCAAAACGTGATTAACGCGTCTGAGAAATTCATTAATGCGGTATATTGTTGTGGTTGGGAGCATTTTGGTGTAGCTGAAAAGAAGCTGGTGCATGTGATGCTGAGACAGGCACAGAAACCCGTGGAGATAATAGCTCTAGGAATGATTTCTGTCAACATGAACACGTATGTAGAAGCGCTGCAATTGATTTACAAGTTTGTGACTGTTCTAAAGATTTAAATCAGGGATGTACATATCGTCTTCTCGCATTAAAACTGTATAATCTTCAAACTTACTAATTTTACAGATGAGTGTTTTAAACGCTTAACATGTGATATTTTAAGCTATTGCATAGCTTCTATCGCGGGCTTTGAGCGCGGCGACTGAATCAAGAAATTCCATAACGAAAATAACCTGACACC
Source organism: Bombyx mori (assembly GCF_030269925.1). Taxonomy (NCBI): domain Eukaryota; kingdom Metazoa; phylum Arthropoda; class Insecta; order Lepidoptera; family Bombycidae; genus Bombyx; species Bombyx mori. The sequence goes on along the minus strand of NC_085116.1, from coordinate 5,217,984 downwards.
CCACTACACCTACTATGTAGCTCGCGTTCAACACATTCACACGTTACGTTGGTGTAGTGTTTGTGAATAAGCGCACGGCGTGACGTCGCACAGCATGAGCATCATGAAAAGTCTGCCCATCTCTCTTTCACGCGGTCTAGCTTATGAGTGTGAAGGGGACAGTTAATGTTTTGCTTTTGTTAATGTTTATAAATATAGCGTGGTCTTCTTTTTATTATTGTTTTAATATTAAATTATTATTGTCTAATTGTAATTGCATAAGATGATCAAAAATGCTTTGCAACAGCTTTACCGCGGCAGTCTCCAAGTGCCAGACGTCTTTTTTTAATATTAATCATCTTTGCAAAATTTTTTTTTACCAGTTACATTATCTGTATTTTAAAGTAAGATAAAATTATGTATTAGTTTTGTTACTAGTAGTCAAAACATAGGTAAACTAAAAAAAAACTGTAACTAAACTACGCTCTTTTGACAGTATTTATGTGAAAAATACTGATACCAAATGATTAGCTCAATTTCGAATATTTTTGGAAATTGTACACTTTTAATGCGAAAAGACGATATATGTAATATGCTTACCGTGAAATGAACACACAAGTTAAACAAACTGTCATACCTAAAGATACTATTAGTTATTTATGTGTGAAATGAAATGTAAAAATCTAGAAATATTTTTATAGTAGGCCTATAGAAAAATAGGCAGTAATTAGCACAATATTCGAATGTCAGTGTCAATCATAGCACCTTAGTCGTCCGTGACCAGAAAAACTGTATTCGAAAGGCTGGAAATAATATAATGGCAATAAAAAGCTTATGTTTAAACCGTGAAAGTAGTTTTAATTGTTATTTAAATCTAGCTTAACTAAGGATTATTAATTTGAATTGAATCGTTATCTTAAACATAACTCTACGATTTGTTATTCTTAAAGGATTACGTAATAATTTTGAGAATATGGTACTATATGGTACTATAGTATCTTATGACTAAAATCAGGAAGCTGCCGAATTAAAGGTTGTGTGAAGGAGCCTAATTAGTAGGATATTTCTGTTAATGACAAGGTACACTAAGGGTGTCACATAAATTGTACGCCTCACGTTTTTAAGCTATAATTCTACGAAGGTGTGGCTAATGAAAGGTGACGATCTGTGTTATTAAACTAGACGTATTATTTTTATGATAATGTACAATTTTCTATACTAAATTATTTATAGCTTTAGCACGAAATTATGAAAAAGTTTTTTAAGGATAATGTACAGATTTCAAGAATCTAAGGTAATGCTCAACAGCTGTATAAAACTGCTCTGTATTTTTTTTTTTTTTTTTATTGCTTTGATGGATGGACGAGCTCACAGCCCACCTGGTATTAAATGGTTACTGGAGCCCATAGACATCTACTATGTAAATGAGCCACCCACCCCGAGATATAAGTTCTAAGGTCTCAGTACAGTTACAACGGCTACCCCACCCTTCGAACCGAAACGCATTACTGCTAACAAGATAAGAAGTATAATACAGATGATCTGTAAAGAGTGCCTGTATCTGAAACAGTGTGAATATTTACCAACGTTAGTTGAATCCCAATTCAAATTTAAACGGAAATGATATCAATTTAGGTTCTTATCAGTAATGTGCTTTTACCGCTAACTTACAGCCCTATCTTTAAAGCCGGAATGCACCATTACTTTGCGACAGAAATTGGCACGAACATGGTACCCTCAGTTGCGGGGCTCGCCATATGCCTACAACTAATAGATGCTGATTGATTTACTACTTTAAGCCCTACCAAATAGTAAAATAGGATATTCAAGATTATATTCGATCTTTAGCTTAGTAATGTAAGCAGATATAGAGAATATAAGAGAAGTGATAGCTATAGGAGCTGTAGGAGGAGGATGTGAGATTATATACATATCCATCTGCTAGCCCGAGCCAATTAGCCTCATAGGCTTCATAAAAAAGTCAGAATACCGTTGGGAACAATTTCTTGCTCGGACAGGAGGGGATGCCTTATGGCCATTTCTGCACTCCCCCACAAGAGACAACAACAGATTCGAATCGGGGTGGATCCTGGCAGCGTAGAGAACGAATAATTTAATGTTATGCTTTTTAAAATCAAATTTAAATTGCCGGGAATACCTTACTTTTTTATTTTTTATTGCGGTATAGGCACACGAGTATACGGTTCACTTGACGGTGAGTGGTTACCGTCGCTCATGGATGTCAGCAATGCCAAGGGCAGAGCCAAGCCGCTGCCTACCGTTTAGTTTCCAAAAGAACACCATACACATAGTTGTTATGTGTTTAATGTTTGTTGGTACAATTATCACGGAGTCGCTAAATCTGTATCGCGTAATATAGAGAGTGTCTTTAGTTTGGATTGTTTACCTATTAGATAATAATGTCGTTGGCCTCATGACACAAAAGTCGCAACATACTCAACAGAGTATAAAGGCATAGCTTGAAGACTGACGAGCTGATACTGTTCTGCTTACTATCTGTTTAAGTCTCTTTTTAAGAGGAATATGTCATAGCACCGATAGAGTAGCTGAATCCATATTTTACTCTTGAATTTGCTCTTTTTAATTCCAGTTTCAACCAATTAATATTTAGTAATATGCTAAGAAAAGTTTGTTTTTATAAAATTTCAATTTGGTTGCAACTTAATAAATGATAATTTATCTAGATTCGTATAATTAATAATTTTAAATGTATACTGAAGGTAAAGAGTACGTATATTTGTATTGTATAGATGGATGATCGAACTCACGGTTGGTACAACTAGTATTAAATGATTTCCGAAATTCGTGGATATCAGAATGTCAATGTCACTACAGTATGTATAGTACAATGTCTGCCTCACCGTTTAAATAAGAATGAAAAGCCGCGATATCAAAGAGATCGATGCCTTTGAAATGTGGGTGTGGCGGAGGATGCTACGATTACCGTGGACTGCCATGAGAACTAACGAGTCCATTGGAAGGGATGCTGAGCATCCGAAAAAAGGCTCTCTTTCATCTGCCGGAACGTGTTATGAGCTTCTTTGGAGACATCATGCGGTCTCCTCCGCATAGAAGGCAAGCGCGCCGTGGCCAGAACATCAGCCAGATGGTCAGATCTAGTAAGAGAAGCACTTGGTGGTAGTCTGTACCATGCGGTCCATGACACCCATGATCGAACACAGTGAAAGAACGTCACATGTGGTCGCGATCCTCAGCAGTGAGGGAACGATATAGAAGAAGACTAGTACGTGGCTGGAGCTGATAGGCTGGTGGTATGCGGGTTTGTAATACCATCAGTAATTATGCGAATTAAACATTTTGAGGGCCTGATTTTAATCACACGATGTTACTCCTTTATTGTAGAGATAATTCATGAATATGTGTTAAAGCATTTGATAAGAAAAATCCTTACCTCTCTCAGGGATTTGAACAACGGCATAGTCGCATCGCTTTATAACAAATAGTACTTCGGCTTTTCATAGACCCAACCCACTGAGTTTCTTGCCTAATCTTTTCAGCGGGTCGCGATTCCGATTCGGTGGTAGATTCTGCGAAGCACTGCTCTCGCTAGGGCTAGTGTTAGCAAATACTTTTTTGTTTTTATGATTGAAGGATTACTGGTGACCCGGAGGCCTTTCCAGTTTCACCAGGACAGTTGGGCGAGCAAAGGTTCAGCCAGCAGATTCTCTTAGCTTGCGCCCGTGAGCTTATCTACCCATCCGGGCGTAGCTGGAAGAGCCCCCTAGGCTACCAGCGAATCGGAAGGGGGAAAAAGTACACGTGTGTTATATTTTCCTTTGGTCTACGACGACTTTAAAAACTTCTGATGCAATAAGTGGATACAGTCACCCATGTACATCAGTAGTATCAGGAAAAAAATAAAAATAAATAATTTATCGTAAGCTTCGTATAAAAAGTACGTAATTGCGGTGAGACAACAGATGGGGACATCTTCCAGAGTTTTATAGTGTTGGATAGAAATGAGCTACAAAACTCTCTGTACCTTGATTGTATAAGAGGCTCCATATCGAAGTCGTCGTGGCCTAAAGGATAAGACGTCCGGTACATTCGTATATAGCGATGCAACGGTGTTCGAATCTCGCAGGCGGGTACCAATTTTTCTAATGAAATACGTACTTGACAATTGTTCACTTCCACGGTGAAGGAATAACATCGTGTAATAAAAATCAAACTCGCAAAATTATAATTTGCGTAATTACTGGTGATAGGACCTCTTGTGAGTCCGCACGGGTAGGTACCACCATCCCATCTATTTCTGCCGTGAAGCAGTAATGCGTTTCGGTTTGAAGGGTGGGGCAGCCGTCGTAACTATACTGAGACCTTAGAACTTATATCTCAAGGTGTGTGGCGCATTTACGTTGTAGATGTCTATGGGTTCCAGCAACCACTTAACAACAGGTGGGCTGTGAGCTCGTCCACATAACTACGCAATAAAAAAAAAAAAAAAAAAATATATATATATATATAAATACAAAAACAACTTTACGGAGCAAGTTTTAGAGTAGTTAGTACATTAGTTAGTACATTCAAATCTCGATGATTATTAACACCTAGCCGGAAACGTTCATATTTTGGCAATAATACTCGTACGATGAAATAAAAATAAATATTTTAAGCAGTAAAAGTGGTTTTTGTTAATATAAACTTAGTTATTAGCGAGATAACAAAGCTAATTATAGTACATAAAATAGTTGAAACTTTTGAAACATTTTTCGATTTCTTCAAATAACATTAAAATGTGTTAACAAATTTTGGAACTTATGTATATTATAATAACAATATTAATAATTATGTGGTGTTTACGTTCGTTCTTGAAAAATGTAAAGCAAACCTGCTACATGGAATATTTCACATGCCCATAATAACTACCTTAAATATGATTACAGTATAATTAAAAAAAAAAAACAAGAAATATTTTCCACACCGCGAATAATTATAACGCCTTCCAGTCAAGTCTAATTTGTGGAATTTGTTCTTGACTTCACCCTGAGCAGTTGTTTGATAAAGATGGGCTTGAATACGATTAAAGAGTTCTTTGTCAATGTAAAAAGACGATTTCAAGATGTCAGCATTGACAGTCTACTGTGGATAGTGAACATTGTTCCCAGTTTGGCTGGGTTCTCGATTCGCAGTGATAGAGTTTCTGGTTTGTTGTAAATTGATATTAGAACAATATTTAGGCGAAGCTTAAAGTGTTCAGATACTTTTTGATAGTTAAACATCGCAAATAAGTTTACAATGTGCAGACAAACCACGGTCTCTCTCACGGTATCTGATATTAAGTTACCAAATCCCATAGACATGAAAGTTGCCCACCTTAGATATACAGTCCAAGTCTCACTTGCGTTGTAATAATGTCGCCCTTCAGATCCAAATATACAGTTGGATTGCTTTGCAGCAGAAATAGTAGGTACCAAATGGTGTGTGTATGGCACGCCCAAACATTTTTGGCTTTTGATCAACCAGTACTAATAGATAGACTTAATGCTTATTGCCAAAATGGACACATTTGCGATACATCTGACCCTTTTCTCTGAATCTGGATTCACGAAAGTAATGTCATGAGAGTTGGAAATGACAATAAATAAATGCAGCAATTCTAAAATGAAAGCATGAAAACAGCCCCGGGAATTATGGTAACAGGAAATTTGGGATTATCATGTAGTTCCTCGGAGTATCCTCAGGGAATATAAGATCCAAAACATAGCGGGGACTAAAAGATCTCGGTAGGCCAGAAGGTAAAAACTTTTTTACTAAAAATTTTAGCTCCATTTTGGATAGTTCACTGGTCGTTACTCGTGTATGTCTACGCGGTCGGCAATGCAGTATACCAATGGAAATTCGCCAACGAAGCTATAGACTACATCACGAGCTTCATAAATGTTTCACTTTTGATCTTGATCGGCAATAACAGCTGGTGGTTCCTTGCTAATAGGTGAGTATGTTATTTCTATATATACCTAATCTTATTTCGGTTATTTTTGTGAGCAGCACTTTTTTTTTTAATATTTTTATTGCTTAGATGGGCGAGCTCACAGTCCACCTGATGTTAAGTGGTTACTGGAGCCCATAGACATCTACAACGTAAATGCGCCACCCATCTTGAGATATAAGTTCTAAGGTCTCAGTATAGTTACAACGACTACCCCACCCTTCGAACCGAAACGCATTACTGCTTCACGGCGGAAATAGGCGGGGTGGTGGTACCTACCTGTGCGGACTCCCAAGAGGTCCTACCACCAGTGATACCTACCACCATGTGTCAGATGCACCATAAATCGGCTGTTTGTACATAATTTAGTATCATATTTTCTTATGCCGCCGTGAATCTATAAGTCTGAGACGTGAAGTTCAATGTTTCGACTATGCCATCTTTCCAATCGTCACTCATGACTATTTCGCCCAGAAATTGGCAAGATGGTGGTCCCTGCCTACGACTGTTAGTACTGTTTATGCAAATTTATAAGTTCGCCAATTTGAACTTTATTACTCGTTATTCTTTTAATCTGATTATTATCGGCCATCTTTTAAGACATAGCGTTTAAGGCTATGTGGTAGAAACGACAAGGATAATGGTACATACCGGTACTAGGTGTTTTCATTTTGATAACTTTTATAGACGCTTACTGAAGTCGGTGCTCCACAAGATCGAAGTAAACGACGAACTGTCTCGTCGCTCGGAGCAATCGCGTCTCAAACACAAGAAACTTTTGAAGATAATCAAACGAATCGTGCTAGTGTTCTATATGTCTAATTATGTGAATGCCTCGTTTATATATTTGCCTAATCGCGTTGACGTTCTGAACAATTATGCCATGACGCCGTGTGTTGGTAAGTACTCCAAAGATATTAGCTGTGATTCAGAAAGCATTTTTTGCAGCCTTATTAAGACGAGCGTATGCCTCGCTTGATGCTGAGTGGTCACGATGGCTTCGTCAGAAAGATGGATATTCAGAGAACAGTCTTTTCAAACACTCGAGAATAGCATTTATTTTATATTTTTTTGGGCTCGTTCACCCGTCAACCAATTAAAACACAAACAAAGATAAGCATTGTACATTCAGAGTTCCAAATATAACACTGATAACGCCACAAAGAAAAGCTTCCAAGTTTTTTTTTATAGAGTTTTCAAATCGAGATATTTTTTTTATTAATCATTAATAAGGGAAAAAGAACAAAAAGCTGCAAACGTATTGCTAAATATTTTTATTTATTTAGAAACTTCATAGAAATGGCATGTGTCAAGTAAAAATAACAAAGTCATTTTAATTATTAAAACGAAATTTTCTTTTATGTAACATTTCAAACTTCGATCACTACTTAAACATTAATGTTACGTTGGAGTGGCATCTTTGGTTAAACTATTATGCGATGATTGTGACGTAACTGTTAACGAGATATTTAGACGCCCGTCTCACGGGTCAAGTGTGTAATGTAATCATTATTTACTGTTGTGGAATATGATCAAAGTACCTGTTGGGACTTCCTTTTCCTTATTCCCTCCTCAATCCCCTATCCACGCCATCTGTTGACACCTCAAGAAAAACTACGCGCGTATGAAAATGGCGCGAAGTGTGTAAAAAAAACTAAAACATGGTGCCGGTGCAAAAACAATAAAAGAGTGATTTGTTGATCAATCAGCACATATAACTCTCGCCAGTGAGAAAATATAATAGTGCATCAACGAAATACAGAGTGAGTCCTAAAACTTATCCTTTTTCCAGTCCCAAACATCTAAATTCAAAACAGTACCTTTATTCGTACAGGGTGACTTATTATCGACAAAAAAAAGACAGCCTTGATGATAATAAAATACAGTAAAACTCGTTGTATGCCTATTCCTATATCCACCTATGATTTTTCAAGAAATTTAAGCTTATTAAAACCACGAGTGTTGTGTTAATCTTTGTTTATAAATTCTTCTTCGTCGTTCCGTCATTACTAAGGATCACACGTATTTCTGCATGTAATTTCTGTATGTAAGAATTGGATGCTGCCCCTAACTGTCCTCCTCATAGTGCCCGATCATCTTGGTGGTGCCCTAATTTTGACTCGTTTCCGCTCCACTTGTCTGATTGACCAAGAATGAGAACCTTTTCCAGACTATGCCTTAGAGATCGCATGATATGTCCTAAAAAGCTTAGTGTACGAGCTGAGCGCTATGACATGTCCTCCTTCAAACGAGACTTGTGGACAATATTAAACGGTTAACAGTTTCTATCATTGCTGACGTCCAGGGTCTGCCATTACAGGGGCTAAAAAAGTATCTTGGCATATCGTGGAGAGCTACTTTGTGATGTTTATAAATATCGGATTTTAATTTTATAGTCTGTACATTTTTCATAAAAGAAATCGGGTATTTAAATTTTTTAACGTCCTTTGATTAATTACTTCTTTATTCTTTAGATAGGTGAATGAGCTCACAACCCACAGGTTGGAAATTATCAGTAGGCTAAATATGTGGTATTAGGGAGGCTCTAATAACAAACACATTTAACAATTAATTTGGGGTACTTACAATAGAAGAATCTGCACTATTCAAAATAAGTTATGATTCTCAATAACTTGATGATTTTTATATGTATGGTGTTAGTGTTAAATAATTTTCTCAAGAAGCAATGTACTCTCTACTACACCAACCCTTGGACGACTGATAGAGAATGGCTTAGATATTTAATTCGTATTTGTATTATATATCTTTAATAAAGTAGTTTGGTCCATAAACATTTTCATCTTTTTCTTAGCGTTTTCCTGGTCTAGTTCCAGGTATAATCTGTCCAGGTATGGTCTGGAGCATGAAACTAAATTAATAAAAATGTAAAACTTTTATTATTTCAGGAATGGAACCATTGACCGTCTCCCCAAATCGAGAACTATGCTTGACTATTCTCTGCATGCAAGAATTCTCAATAATGACGGTTGTCTTAAACTTTCAAGCTCTACTTCTGTGTTTTATAGCACACACGGCCGTGATGTTTCAGATTTTGGCCGACGAGATAATGGCTCTAAATAATTATGAGAATTTAGAAGAACATCAGGCATATGTGAAAGAAACGTTGCCAATTTTAGTCAAACGCCATTCTTTGACTTTATCAGTTGTAGACAATTACAAATCATTGTACAGCGTTCCACTGGGGGTCAATTTCGGTTCAAACGCACTAACTATTCTTTTAATATTGTATTTACCCATTCTCGAATGGTTTAAATTCATTCCGATATTCGTTTTTTGTTTTATGTTATTCTTCCTTTACTGCTTTCTGTGCCAGAAACTAGTCAATGCGTCTGAAGCATTTGAAACAGCGATTTATTGCTGTGGATGGGAGAATTTCGCTTTGAGGGAAATGAAGATGATTTATGTGATGCTCCATCAGGCTCAAAGGCCGGTCGAATTGTTGGCAGCTGACATAGTACCTGTGAACATGAACACCTTTGCCACAACTCTGCAGGCCATGTATAAATTTGTAACTGTAGTTAAATTTTAAAATGTCAGATGTTTATTATTATGATGTAATTTGTTGTGACTTTTAGTTTTAGCAGAAGTATAGCAGATTATATTGTTAGAAATACACGAATTAAAATGTAGATTACAATTAAAATATGGCTTTTTAAACGTTATTTTTAAACGATTTATTTTTGTAGTAAAAATGTATTAAGATTGTTTGATGTGGGTAATTTTGTTGTGTTGCGTTTATAACAGCTATTTTTCGTCATTCTTTATACAGAACGAGCATATTTTAAAGTTAGTTGGCTTCAACTAATCCTACTAAATATAACCTTTTCGCGATACAAGCTCAGCATTACAAAATATTACTAGCACGACCAGAACAAGTCTTTAGCAACTAAACTATTCCTTCGTGTCCTTGTAGTCTATATTACTATTACTAAAACGAAAGATGCTACATATTAGAATCATATGATGTGTATTTCTCAGGCCACCTGAAATGAAGCCCACTGTAGTCAGCGATTTTAATTTTGACTCTGAGACAGGCAAATTTCTTTGCATTGGAATACCCTCCTTGAATGTAAATTAACTTCGCGGAAGGAATATTTGGGATGGTGGTATCGGCGATTGAGGGCTCACACGCTCCAGCAGTAAAAATACAAATCTAAGTGTACAGAAATTAAACGCAATGAATCGATTTACGGCCCACGATAGTTTGTCGCCATTGTACCGTTATTGTACCGTACATTTAGCTCGAAGAAATATGGCGGGGACCTTAACTTATTATTTTGCGAGTCATAAAAATAATATCTAGTAAATCTAGTCGGAGGCTGTTTTAAATCATTTTAGTTAATCATATTTTTTATTAATTTTATCTTCGCATGTGTCACCCAAATGCTAAATAAAGCTTGCTTTTTGAGATTGAAACATAATATTTCCCTCTCTATCCCTCCTAAAATCATTGAACTTTAAAATCCCAGATTTAGATAGATTAAAACTATTTCTACATGTATTAAAATTTATTCTTCACTACTCCGTTATAACTTTAACAAAAACGACATCAGAGAAGGCTACTAAAATTCTCGAGAGCACACTCTTTTACATCTTCCACGAAAGCTTTTAAAAGCTTTAGCTTCACAAGCAGCTTTCTATCATTGTTTTTACCATGCGAATTTTTGAATATTTCCCTGATCCATGGCTGACCAGTCTTGTGATCGTTTTCGAGAAATATGTGGGTTCGGTGCAGCATTTCTTCTTTTTCTTACTACACTCATATCCTTCTCTTGCATGTCCTCTTTCATATAGTTCATCAAAGTCTTTTTAGGACGCCCTCTTTTCACCAGAGAGTCATAGCATCGTTGGGCGACCAGCTAACCAGTTAACTGACCAGTCGTGTCATCGTTGTGACATATATCATTGCACTTATTACCATTGAAATTAAATAATGTACTTCAACCGAATTTCCCAATACCTTGTTTGCAGTTGCGTGTTTAGCTATATTGCAAAATTTTGTCGGACACTATTTCTAAGCCTCATATTATGTGCGTTTGCTAATCCGTGGTAAAATTCTATCATGTACTAAAGTTGTTTTTTTTTGTATTATAAATAGAACGGATATATTTCGACCTTGTTAGATCCAAAAGGATATCTTTCATATGGGTTACATTATACGAGTATATACCGCCTTTAACATTTGCGTGTTTTTTATTTCTTTTTAACAGATATAAATGCTAAAACGGGTGGATCTAATTCTAGAATTATTATAGGTACTTATCAGATTACATCAGATTAAACAAGAGTTAAGCGAGAAAATTTAAGCGCTTTTCTAAACGCTTTATTTTTTCAAATTCCACCCTTACGATTGATAGGAAAATATACATAATTATTTGGATTATTTATTTCTTTATTGGATCAGGAGCCCATTCCAAAACTATTTGACTCAAGCACTGAAACATGAAGTTATCCTTTTTCCTCTCTGTATATTCTCAAATTTTATTCGAGCATATTCATATATAAAAAAATGTGTGCGTGTACTAGTGTACACACGTAAGAAGTGAAACATTAATGCTATCCCTACTCCGTTGGAGAAAGTGAAAGTACTCTTCGTCTGAACCAACCGTGGTAGGGGCAAGAAAAAGATGGCGCGTAACGGAAAAATGTGACGCGTAACCGAAAAATGTGACGGTAAATTTTTTTCCAACGCCGATAAAGAAGTTTCACTTCAATAAGTCACTAATTTTATATATAAATGAGTCACTAATTTTAGGACACTTTCCCGAACTTGTCTCTTTTTTGAAGTGAAACTTCTTTAGACACTTTGAGAGTAAAATTCAATTCGTGACAGATTCGTTACGGCTAGAGGGAAAATATACGATTTAGGATGAGCGAGAGTGAGAAAATAGACAGAGCGTCTTGCAAAGTACTCGACCTTGGAGAGAGGGAGAAAGCGAGCTAGGTCGTTTCCCTTATAAACATTCCGTTTACGGGCGTCGGCCACTAGATGGCTTGTTATTAAATGTTATTAAATTCTCATTGCTACTGTGGATGGCAGTAACATATTAACTATCTTATATTTTATTTTTATTGCAGGATTAAAAAAATATTTGTCTTTCTATTTACAATTTAAAATATATATAAATGATGAAGAGGTCGTTTCCCTTATACACAACAATACCTATTACAAGAGAAATTAGATTTAAGTATGAAAAATGAAGAAAACCACCATACTACACATCGTAAAAGAAGTTTCACTTCTTTCAAGTGCCCCAAGTTGCACGCGCACCATTTTTCGTTTTACTGAGGCGCTTGCATTATAAAACATAAATAAATATAGGGGTAAGATTAAACGTAGGTAATTATACAGCCCTCAGCTCCATTATCCACTGAATAAAATGTATCTGCCATTGACGATGGGGGTTGCAGACTTGCCGGCTGTCATTCATAATAAAGCAGTCTGTCAACAGATTGTCATTCAATTCATTTTCGGAATAAAACGCAGATTATCAAAAAAAAAATTCAATTAAATAGCACAAAGAGGATTAATATAACATTTAGTGCTACTCTTCTTTGTTTTTTATAGGCCTCAAACGACCTCGTGCTTTGAATTCCAAATCAGTTTGAATGCGGAAGCAAGTAAAATTGTTTTAGCTAGGATTTGTCAGATACGATATATGAGTCGACTATTATCAAAGCCGGCAATGTGACTTTTGGACAATTTGGGTTGCAGACTTGCCGGCTGTCATTCATAATAAAGCAGTCTGTCAACAGATTGTCATTCAATTCTTTTTTTTTTTTTTTTTTTAAGAGATTTTATGACCTGGTAACTAAGACCTTTAAGTCATGTCTTATTTTACTTTATATTCTTAATTTTATGAAAAATGATAATATGGAGTGAAATGAAATGAAGATGATTAATTTGAGACATTAATCAACTGGAATGAAATTTAATGAAATTAAATGATATGGGATGAAATATAATCGCAGTAAAATGGTGGTCATTTACTGAGATTTTTTCAGTGGACTTTTTGGAGGAACCTGAGAAGTTACGTCCAGCAGCTTTGTTTCATTTTCCCACATTTGTGCACTTTCACAGATATTAAACAGTTAATAAACCACCATTATTACACATTTAAACCTGAAGAAACACTAAATAGACAAAATAAAACAAATCACACAACTTCACTCCTCGCGTTCCCGCCAAAAAGTCCTCATTCAATTCATTTTCGGAATAAAACGCAGATTATCAAAAAAAAAATTCAATTAAATAGCACAAAGAGGATTAATATAACATTTAGTGCTACTCTTCTTTGTTTTTTATAGGTCTCAAAAGTCCTCGTGCTTTGAATTCCAAATCAGTTTGAATGCGGAAGCAAGTAAAAGTTGTTTTAGCTAGGATTTGTCAGATATGCTATATATTTAAAATGACTGTAAAACAACCTGTGAACCATTACCACAACTGTTAAATTTCCAACAATATTTCAATACGCGATACTTACTGAGGAAACGTTAAGTGAAAGAGCTGAATTTGGTTTCTGTGGCAGAGAAACAGCGCGGAGGCTCAAGCTTCGCTAGAAGTAATAGTGTTCTGTGGGCTCAAGCCAGTTTGCCTCGGCTCACACCGAGAATCACTCGTGTTTAATGTAATGTTTTTACGTCAATTCGTTAGAAAGGCGTAGTGTTGTGCCCATAATGAAAGTGTTTATTTTTTGTTTATTTATTTTTATTAACATCAGTAATAATGGAAAAGCATCGTTGGAGAGTTTCGCTCCGATGGCGACGAACCTCCTTTTTGAAGACACCACCAAGAATACGGGTTTGTTTGTAATTCAATTTCTAGTTTAACTACAAATATAATATATGATAGTCTACAAAGCTTATTTTTTTGGAATGAATTAACATAATCTTATAAAGTATATTATAGTATGTGTACATTTTGAGCTGATTGTTTAAGTTTTTAATTTATATATTAATTATGTAGATCGATCGTGTCACCGACCTTGCAAGTTCAACGTGAAACCGAGACGATGTCAGTACAAAATTAATATCGAACCATCCATAATGGAAGATGGAACTCCTGCACTAACCATGAATGGATTAATCCCGGGACCTCCAATTGTCGCTTGCGTCAATGATATAATAATAGTGGAAGTGACCAACAGAATCCCGGGCCAGGATCTAGCGATTCATTGGTATGGTATAGAACAAAAAGGAACACCTTATATGGATGGTGTTCCTATGATAACACAATGTCCCATAAGTTACGGAATGACATACAAATACGCTTTCAGGGCTTCGTCTCCTGGTACTTTCTTCTATCATGCAGACTCAGGTAATGGTAGTTCTTTAATTCTTCTCCAACGAAATAAGGCAGTAGTAAGTATTCTTGTTACACCTTTAGAAAACCAGAAGAAGTCCACAGTGTCCACGTCGTGACCCATTCATACTACGATTTGAATGCCGCCACTCATACTGAGACCTTAGAACTTATATCTCAAGATGGATGGCGAATTGACGTTGTAGATGTCTATGGGCTTCAGTAACCACTTAACACCAGGTGGGCTGTGAGCTCGTCTACCCATCTAAGCAATAAAAAAAAACTAAAAATTTCTGGTCGAAAATAGTTAAGCACAACTCTCCGTAGTTTTACGACTTTAATACTACCGGCATTTTCATACAATTAAATGAAACATTAGGTAAACAAAATACGTCATATCAGTACATTATAATGATATCTACGTTAATTTCTATGCTCGTTAGCACGATCGAATAGCATGGCTTCGTCCGCGTTAATCACTACATAGTATAAAACAAATTCGTTTTTTCTGTCCCAGTATCTGCCCCTATGTATGCTTAAATCTTTAAAACTACGCAACGGATTTTGATGCGGTTTTTTTAATAGATAGAGTGATTGAAGAGGAAGGTTTGTATGTATAATAACATCCATTATAATATAGTCATTGAAATCAATAATAAATTACAGTTTCCGAAGCGAAGCGAGGGTGGGTTGCTAGTTTAGAATAAATAAAACAACTGGTATGTCTGGTCAGCATCTGGAAGTACGTTTAGTTAAAATGAGAGCTCAGCTTATACAGATTATTATTATTATTATCTATCTATATATTTAAAAATGAATTGCTGTTCGTTAGTCTCGTTAAAACTCGAGAACGGCTGGACCGATTTGGCTAATTTTGGTCTTGAATTATTTGTATTATTGGAAGTCCAGAGAAGGTTTAAAAGGTAGTTAAATATGAAAATGCTCGGAATTAAATAAAACTAACAATTTTGTTTTCCCTTTGATGTGTCTCCCGTCGGACGGATTCCTTTTCTTTGTTTTAAGTTTATTTTATACAAAAGTTTAGGTCTTTTGATTTATCGATGAGGCACTACCAAGTCTGCGGGGTCAGCTAGTGCAGGGAAAAAATGTGAATTTTTAGTTCATTCTGGCTCCAGTTTTGTGAACACAAGAAGTTTCATCAAAACCCACCAGTCCGTATCTAGATATGCATAAGGCTTTCGATTCATTTGTATATAATGAATCATTATTTGTACCTTTTATATTTTTAGTGATTGAACATAGATCAGCATAAACGAATTGTCGGGTTTTAGAGTTGCCATTATCAATCTATTTCCAGTTCTGTCTATTTCTTTTTCCAGTTACTCATCAAAGCGATGGACTGTACGGGTCTCTGATAGTCAATCAACCTCAACCTCTGGAGGCTCATTCGAATTTGTATGATTATGACAGGAGCGAAGAAACAACGGTTCTTATTGCCGCCAAATTCGATCACTTCATTACCGGGAATCTCGAAGACTTAAGTCGTTTGAAACCGTATTCTCTAATTGTGAATGGCAATGAAGAAAGTTCTAAGTACGTATTATAGTAAAATATGTTCATTAAACTACTGAACATGCTCTATACTATCACCCGCCTTGTTCTTATTATTAATTTAAAGAATAAAATACGTGTAAATTTGTGTTTTATAAAAGTAATATTATTTCCATGCGTGTTAACTATTTAAATATATCAGAAACTAATGTGTATCTTTGTTGTTGAGTGAAAGTCCAGCAAAAGTATAGGCAGCGGCTTGGCTTTGTACCTGGCGTTGCTAACATCCAAGACCGACAGTAACAATTCACCATTAGAAGGGCCTATTATGCTCGTCTGCCTCCAAAGGCAATAAAAAATCCAACAACAAACTTTGGCATGATGTTTTTGAGGATTTTGTTCAATACTCTTTGACTTAAAGTTTAGACGAGTAACGACTTTTAAATTTTTTCTGATTTCTCTTTCTCTACACAATTGGCTTTTTTCAGATTCTTCGTACTACCAGACTACGCGTACAGATTGAGGCTTATTAACGCAATTGCTATTGAATGTCCCATTGTAATGAGCATTGATAAACACGATGTTGTGATCATTGCCACCGACGGAGAACCAGTCAAGCCTGTATCCACGAGAAAGGTTCAACTGTATCCGGGTAAGTTACATTTACAATGTCTAAGTACAAGCGTATTTTGTTTTCGTCAACACAGACCTCTGGGAGTACGGTAAAGGTTCCGCATGTAAAATCACTAGCAAAGAAACACGCAGAAATTCATTTTTTAATGAATCAAAAAATGATTTGATTGATATAATAGAAGATATAATAGAATATACATAATAGAAGATATATGATAGAAGGTATAATAGAAGTTTAACAGTTTTAAGGGTTAATAAGTAAACTGCTTCCATATTTTATCATAAATTATGGAACACCGAAGTCTAAACTAGATGTAGATTACTTTGAAAACTAACATCAAAATATTATGATCAAAAAATGCGTCATGCGGCATTAGTTTTCTCGGTATGTTAAGGTTAAGAATTAGCTAAGTATAATACATACTTTGTTTTGTTAACATAGCTTCATGACCCAGATTCACAAAGAGTTTCACAGAGTATTTATTAATTAACTAATTATTTTGTCGTGATTTCTAAACCCTCGAATAATGTGTAGCATGAAAAACATTATTTTATGTTGTAATTAACTGTCCTCGCGTATTACCGAAATATATTAATATGTTAATTTTTAACGCACTGCTTAAACAGCATGCCGTCATTGCTCGGCGTGGAAAACAAAGTGTAAATCTGATACGTGATTTCATTCAATTTGGAACTACATAAAATAGTATAGTCATGTTTTTTGTGTCTATGATGCAACCGGTGAGTGTAAATTAGAAAATATTGCATAAGACGCACTATTAAGAGCACATTTCAACCACATCAGTACTTTTTGTTACGTGTTTAATTCTTCGATACATTGCGACCTTTCTATCACAACTTTCTAAGAGTAGAATTGACTTTGTCAATCAGTTTTGCTAAAGTAATTAATTATTATAGGTTTAAGAATTTTATTTTGCTTCGGGTTAGCTCGTCTGGTATTGAGTAGCTTCTAAGAATGACATATTGTAAGACCGCAAGGGTAGGTACCGCAATTTAGATCGTTTATACCTCATCCAGGGCCCATAGAGTTCAGAAAACGAATGGGCCACCCAGCTTGTGACATCAAGCTTAAATCTCAATTTTTACTGTTCAAGTTGGAATACATTATTGCTTGGCGGCAGGAAAGTGCAAGGAACACGTGTCGTAAGAAAGCCTAATAAGTACTAGGGTAGTAATCTGTGGTAATATTCAGAGATTTAGTATTTCGTCTACATTAACGTCGCCTTTAAACCCTGATACTCACGTAATACCTGGCGGGATGGGACTTCGTCCACCAATCTACTGCAATAAAAAATAGGAATATTGCAAAGCCTAACGGAAACAACAGTCATTTTTAAAATTGTTATTATTTTCTCTGTAATTGCGAGAGAGGAGAAAGGCAACCGATTCACGCGCTAGTCCGCAGCTTAAGTTTAAGGTCGACTGAGAACCGGTTTCATTTTAATTTCACTTTTAGTACTGGAAATTTGTAGCTCACATTAAGTTTATTCTATCCTGGCTATGATAGTACGTAAAGAAACACGCACGTTCTATCTGGTTAAGTGAATTATAAATTATTCGTGAGCATATGTTTTTAACGGTTTTAACGACCGTCTGGTGTAGTGGTAAGTGATATGGTCACTATACAAGGGGGTCGCGGGTTCGAATCCCGCCAAGGGAAGATATTTGTATGATAAATATAAATGTCTTTTCCAGGGTTATGGATGTATATTAAATATATGTACGTGTATAATAAAAATCTTACATTTATTTCCGTTATCTGGTACCTGTAACACAAGTTCTTTACGAACTTATCACGGGACCAGTTAACGTGGCGTGATTGTTAGTAAATATGTATGTATGTATTTATTATTTTTTGTTGCTAATATGGGGCGACGAGCTCACGGCCCACCTGGTGTAAGTGGTCAGCGAAAAAGACGAGGTTGGTGTCTACGAAATGCTGAATCTTTAAGTAATGCCTACAATGCCATCTTGAGACATGAGTTCTAAGACTCAGTCTTTACAGTACAACGACTAGTTCAGCTTCAAAACCGAAATGAAGAAATAGGCAGTGTGGTAGTACCTACGTATAACAGAATAATGGATATGGATGTTATTATACAATAACAAGATCTTGCCAGACTGATTTGGTATTGGGCCGAGCAAATTGCTCGAAGAACACTGCACTGCACACAATTACTGCTGGCGCTGAAAAGTTCTCGTATGGAGATTGCGTACTGGAAAGCGCAGCCTGAGTAGGTCTATCGTGATGTGGGCCGACGAACTCCTAAGAATTGCGGGAATCATGATGAGCGGACGGTTAGCGTGGTATGGACATGTGATGCGCAGATAGAAGATGCATGTGACTAGGAGATGTATGGAAATGATAGTGCAAGGTAGAGGGGGAAGAGGTCGACTGAAGAAGACGTGGATGGAGTGTGTGAATGACGATATGAGAGGAGTGAGTGTTGAGATGACGGCTGATAGAAGAAAATGGAAGAAAAAATTAACTGTGCCGACCCTACCTAGTGGGATAAGGTGGAGAAAAATAAAAGAGATAATCATGATGTGACCGTCTGCTAACAGTAATTAGTTGAGTACCGAGTACCTTGCGCTGGAACTGTTATTGCGGCGAGCCTTGGGGAGGCCCATTGCCAGGAGTGGATGTCTGTGGGTTGAAATAAAAATAATAAATGGGGACAAGTGTGACTTGTCATCTGGCCCCCAACTAGGGTTCTTTGTAGTTGCGAAACAGAGACTGAAAAATATAATTAAATACCTTTAAATATAATCTATATATTTCCCACAAAGAGCAAATTGACTTATTAATTTGACTGACTTGGGAATTGAGCTTAAGACTCTCGGTTTATATTATATATTAGTATATTTTACATGTGAAAGTTTGTATGTTTGTCACTCAATCAAGTGTGTTTGACGAGTCGTGAATTTACACACCAAAAAATCTACAAATTGACTGGTAGTTTATGGAAGAGGGAGTGGTGTAAGCTTTGCTAAGCCGGGAATATCAAAACGCGTTGCATACATTCTGGATTTAAAATTGAGCGCAGGTGAAACCAACCGCAAGGCACGACTAATGTAATATTTGAAAGTAATTTTCGATATTGCATCTTTATTATTAGGAATTAAAATGATCAAGCAATCGTTGTGTGATCATTTACCTTACTCACAGTTTTTTCATTTGTAATGGAATCGAGCATCTCTACTAAGAGAGGATCTCTACTAAAACTTTAAACTATTCTATCAGTAAAATCTGTTAGTTGATTTAAATACAACTATCGTACTTTTATTTAATTTTTTATTGCTTTGATGTGTGAACGAGCTCACAGCACACCTGGTGTTAAGTGGTTACTGGAGCCCATAGACATCTACAACGTAAATACGCCACCCACCCTTACATTTATACCCTTAGATATAAGTTCTAAGATCTTAGTATAGTTACAACGGCTGCCCTACCCTTCAGACTGAAACACATTACTGCTTCACGGCAGAAATAGGCAGGGTGGTGGTACCTACCCGTGCAGACTCACAAGACGTCCTACCACCAGTAACAACTTTTCTTCATTAAGTCTAATATGATAATAAATACGACAATCAACTAAAGTTTTAGTTAGCGTATTGGTTCCCAAAAATGCAGGTCTTTAGCTGAAAAGATTGTAAACAGTTTACTTTTGCACTAAAATAGAGTTCTTTACTTTACCCAATTCAAGAAACAAGTTTAATTATTTAAATGAATTACGCACATGCTAATAAATAAAACGGAATATGTTAATTGGCCATTATAATTAAAAAAAAAAGAATTCACAGTTCAATGTCATTTTCAATGTTAATTTTGAAATAAACTGTTTGCTCTTACTTTTGAAGAATGCAAACAGTTTTGGTTAATTATTTACCAACGTTGTGTTTTTGTGCTACTTCGTATGTTGGGGCGGAAAATAAATTTAGTTTTCCGGTAGTGGGATTTACAGTGATTATTGAAATTCACACTTGTTTTTTCCCCTATCTAAGCTGATAGCCTTGAGAGGCTATTTCAGCTTCACCCTAACACGTAGGTGGAGCTCACGGGACTCAAACCGGGAGTGTTGCTAACACTGGCCCTAGCAAGAGCAGTGCTTCGCAGAATCTACCACCGGATCGGAAACGCGACCCACTGACAAGATCCGGCGAGAAACTCAGTGGGCTGTGTCTATGGGCTAATTCGCTCGTCGAGTCCTTCATAGCAAGTGACGGTTTCGACGAGGACGGTGACCGGTTCTTGTGGTACATAAAAGCAGAGTTAATGGATCGGGAGGATCGGGACTGACGCGAAATTCACACAGTGTTTCTTGTATGCTAACTGTGCTATAAACCTTGACATTCAATCTTTAAATGTCTCTGAATCGGCAATGATTCTCAACGGCATTGCTACAGCAGTTATTCTACCCAGTAAGACAGAACATTAATGACAGATGAATGAGCACGGTGACTCAATTGGGACGGGCCGTTAGATGATCTTCATATCCAAAATTCTGGTTTGATTTACGACTTTTCTTAGATAAGTCAGGAGCCTATAACTGCCGTGAAGCAGTAACGCGTTTCGGTTTGAAGGGCGGGGCAGCCGTTGTAACTATACTTGAGACCTTAGAGCTTATATCTCAAGGTGGATGGCGCATTTACGTTGTAAATGTCTACGGGCTCTAGTAACCACTTAACACCAGGTGGCCTGTAAGCAATAAAAAAAATGATGAAATTGCCGTACTTCAGCTTACGGATTGGAGGGCATGTTGGAATTGAAACGATAACTTTAGATGAAATGTAAAACATTCGAGGCAGCCGCGGAGCAGGTTGAAGCGTTTTGTATTGGAGTTATTTTGGAGAATATCTTTCACCTTGCCACTGCAGGACGCTGAGCCGGCCCACAGCTATTGGGCCTTTCAGTCGTAGGATAATTTAACTCTAGCGCTTGAGAGTAGAAGTTCGATTTGGTGGATGTCGCCAGGTTAAGATAATCTGACCAAAAACAAACATCGAACAATAATTAATTAATACGATTTCTTTAAAAGCGAAATAATTACGATTATAATCTCGCAAGGTCATCACGACATGCAACAGCTAACCTAGATTTTATATGTTTAAAATATACGAAATATGTAAATATTTTGTAAGATATTATTATATTTTATTCGATTGTATGACACATTATACTCACTTCGTGATCAAAGTTAAAGATGTGCTGAAAATCTTATTTGAAAGTAATTTATTTTTAGTAGTAGTAAAATATAAATTATGTACATTTCTTCAAACTTTGTAAGCAGTCCAATCGAAATTGACCTTATTATTTCAAACAGTATATTCCAAATTGTAACAAATTCAGAATCTTTTATTATGCGGACTATCTCATTGTGCCCAACCATTTGCCTAGTGTTTGGTGCCTAGTGATATTTTCTCTAAAACGTACTGATGCTTTTCGCGGCACTTACTTTAACATCACTACTGTAACTACTTGAGACCTTAGAACTTGTATCTCAAGGTGGGTGGCGCATTTACGTTGTGGATGTCTATGGGCTCCAGTAACCACTTAACACCAGGTGGGCCGTGAGCTCATCCAGCCATCTAAGAAATAAAAATAAAAAAACTTTAAAGTCAGAGGAGGTTTATTAATTCGGCAATTCATCATGAAATTGTGATGGATATTGTTACGCGCTGGGGTTCGGGATAAATAAAGAGTTCTACCAAAGCACAAGTGAATACTATATTCAACACTTAGAACACTTAAAACACTTTACAAACACTTTAAAACTTTCAATTCGCTTCTCCCGCTTCGCTTCAGGTGATCCGTTCGCAGTTTCGCTTCGAGTAGTTCCGATTACTAACTGACTGCGTTGCTGGCTCTGCATCGCTTTTATAGCCGATATCACATCCCAAGAATTATCGAGAACATTCCACACATCTCTAGTATTGTGTTTCCGCTATCTGACAATAGATGGCGTTGTAGTTACCTAGCGTTCTAGGTGCTACTGGGTCCTTCGATATTCGTTCGACTATTCGGCGATAGATGGCGTTACTCTTACCGGCGTAACAATAGTATAAAATTCCTCGAGGTCATTTATTTCTACTCCCGTTTGCAGTTATGGTCAGTCTAACACTGTAACCTAACTCCGTAAATTTAATCATAATCTTTTCTCTTGTATCTTATCTTAGGTAGTGGTAAGGCATGTTGTAAACCCGCTTTGTACCACCTTGGAGCTATGCTTTCTGCTATTGCCTTTAGGTTCGAAGGAACAAGATACATAAGCATTGTACCAAAGCAGTTTAATCTTAAAAAATCTTCCTCCTCCTTCAACTTATCGCTTATTGCTGAGCATCGTGATGCGCCCCCACAAGGTCACAACCTTTTTTTGTGATTTGTGACACTTATGTCGGTCAGTGATACAGTGAAGTACGTCGCTCAACCTCATGTCCAGGTGCTCAGACAATTGATCACTCACTACATCTCTCTGGTTACTTTAAGTTATTTTAGCTCAGTGTTATTTTCAATGCAACCTATTCGTTTTTTACAGCCGTTTGACTATATATTTTAATGTATTATTTCAGGTGAACGCATGGATGTCGTGGTTAGAGCAGACCAGCCAAGCAACGGATACTGGATAAGAATCAGCGGACAAGGAGTCTGTGGCGGACTCAGTAGCAAATCTATGCTCATATACTCTGGATTCAACTATACTTCTATGTTACAAAATCAGGTTGGCTTTTTATTGTGGAATTGTAGGTAGAGAGAAAGAAAGCCATGTAATACTTTGATTTGATTTGTGAAAGAAATTTGAAGTCATCGTGGCCTAGAGGATAAAACGCTCGGTGCACTTGTATCATGCGATGCAACGGTGTTCGAATCTCGTAGGCGGGTACTCATTTTTCTAATGAGATACGTACTTAACAAATACTCACGATTGACTTCCACGGCAATGTAATAACGCCGTGTAATAAAAATCAAACACGCAAAATGGTACGACTTCTTGTGAGTCCGCACGGGTAGGTGGTGGTATTTATAATCGCGTTGCTGGGGTGAGATCTCTCTTTGAGGGTTGTCGTCTTGTCTGTCGTGAGGCTGACGGGCACAAAAGGGGGTACAAGGTCTCCCCTGTGTGCCACCCAAGGTGTGTCCATTCCGTCCCGAGACGGCATCCTTCGGAATTTTCCTGGGAATGAAATCCCGTCCTTTCATTAGGACGGGTACCGGTGAAGGTGGACTTTCGGTGCGCACTATGCGGTACTATTGGTTTCGTTAGCTGGTGTGGTGGAGCTTGATAGGGCTTAGTCGGTAGTTGGTTCTGCGGGGCGGATGCTTCGAGCGTAGTATCCTGGGACCTGGTATCCGTAAAGGGATTCCCCAGCGTTGAAAAAAGGCATTTATTTTGTTGATATCTTTGGGCTCAGGTAACCATCTAACACCAGTTAGGCAGAAAGCTCGTCCACCCCAAGTCGTCATCATGTCTAAGCAAACATATTGTCAAACTTATTTGTCGTTTCATGATGCACAAAATTGGAACGCATTAATCGTGTTGTATCAATTACATTAAAAAAATAATATTAGCTAGTGATTAAGTATGGACTCGATTTTTCGAAAGCTTTTTTTTGTTATTATGTATTCATATAGAAAGATCGTACATGCGAAGGCGATACAAAATGGTGGTCACGACCCTCACTCAGCAGTGACGAATACGACGCAAGGAGGAGATTAATATTGATATACGATTGTCTTACACTCATATATACCAAAAGTTTTGATCATAGCCCATAGACATATTAGATATAACTAACTGCTTGAATGCCTCCACTCATCTTGAGATTTGAGGTCGAATTTTTTATTTTATTTACCGCACCAGTCGTCTCACCCTTCAATGAATAATGCAAGACTGTTTTGCGACAGGAATAGTCCATGGTATCCGGTACCAGATACCTGCCTAGGCTTACAATACGCCATATCACCAATTCCGGTTGGCAATAGCAGTTCGTTGGTACTTAGAGAACGTTGTTATCAATTTTCCGTTGAATCCGATATTCGCTTTTCACGGCGTAGCTACGGACAGAGGTAGAGTGCTACTCTAGGACGACACCACCACACCTATGAGCACTCGTGAACCCACATAAAATTACATTCAGAAAATATGTGATACATCTTCTATTGCTGTTTTTCAGGATGAAAAATTGCAAGACACCGAATTGGATGAAAATACGCCAGCGTTAAATGGACAAGCACTGGAATCGATTCGCGACGATTCTTTCAGTTCCGATATTAAATCGATCTATTTATCGATTGACAGAAAGAAGCCTGTTAAAGAGGAAAATGATTTCAGATACATCAGTGATGCTATTCCAAAGAAGGCTTACTATCCAGCTCCACTATGTAAGTTTATTGACTGCAGTGTTTTATTAAACGAGGATTAGAACTCTTGGTGCATAAATTAGCGCGTTCATTAATTATATCAAAGTTTTTAAGTTTAGTGTTCTTAAAACTAATGTTTGGCATTTTCTATTGCGCTTAAGGGGTGAAGAAGTTCACGGCCTACCAGATGTTAAATGGTTCCAACACGAAAGACGCCATCTCCTTGAAACATAAAATCGAAGTTTCAATTGTATTCTATAATAGCTTTCTCGTCTAACAAAATGAAACGCAAAACTACTTCGCCTTAAAAAAGCGTGAGATGCATTTACCCCGTGCTGGCTCACATTTAGGCGTATTATCAGAAATAACACAAATATAAAATCTTCGTGTGTCATCGTTGTGAACATTAGTACGTATTTCTATAGACAAATTGGTACCTGCCTGCGAGATTTTAGTCTCGGCTTAGTCACTTCGTTGAAGTCGTCGTGGCCTAAAGGATGATATGTCCGGTGCACTCGTATCTAGCGATGCACCGGTGTTCGAAGCCCGCAGGCGGGTACCAATTTTTCTAATGAAATACGTACTTAACAAATGTTCACGATTGACTTCCACGGTGAAGGAATAACATCGTGTAATAAAAATCAAACCTGCAAAATTATAATTTGCGTTATTAGTGGTGGTAGGACCTCTTATGAGTCCGCACGGCTAGGTTTCAACACCCCGCCTATTTCTGCCGTGAAGCAATAATGAGTTTCGGTTTGAAGGGCGGGCAGCCTTTGTAACTTACTGAGGCCTTAACTCATATATCAAGGTGGGTGGCGGCATTTACGTTGTGGATGTCTATGGGCTTCAATAACCACCACTAAGCTGTGAGCTCGTCCACCCATCTAAGCAATAAATAAATCAAAAAAAAAACCAAGACACGCTGTTTTTGATCCTGTAGATCATGTCGACTATATATTTTGTAAATGTCTTCACTTATCTATAATATGTTTATTAAATATCTAACGCAAATCGTCGAGCACTTGGCATAATTAATTTGATATAATTATTAAGTGTTTGTAATTTTAGTAATTTAAAATAAACCTTAATTATATGTGGTTTATAATAATTCATGTACTGGTTTAATTTATAGAAATTTAGTGACTATTCTAATTTAAATTTATAAATAATTATTTAATTCAAACAAATCGTAATACTTACTATTATTCTAATCGTGTTCACAGTTCTTCAAGACAAAGGTGTAGTACAAATAAATGAGAAGAGTTTTCTTTACCCGAACGCTCCAATTTTACTGAAGCCTCGGGAAATTAAAGACAATTTGATTTGTAACGTCGGGGATGAGAGCAAGCAATTGGAAATACAATGTATACAGACGGTGGAAGCTGTCGTTGGAGATATGTTGGAGATAGCTTTAATTAATGAAGGTGGGTGTTGAATTTAGTGGTGGTAGGACCTCTTGTGAGTACGGGTAGGTACCACTACCCTGCCTATTTCTGTCGTGAAGCAGTAATGCGTTTCGGTTTGATGGGTAGGGCAGCCGTTCTAACTATACTTGATACCTTAGAACTTATATCTCAAGGTGGGTGGCGCATTTTCGTTGTAGATGTCTATGGGCTCCAGTAATCACAACACCAGGTGGGCTGTGAGCTCGTCCACCCATCTAAACAATAAAAAAGGACGTCTTGAGAGATCAACATGACAGATACTTGACCTTTTAACACAAACACAGAGGAGCGATTTGCATGGAAATTTCAGCCGTTGTCATTGAGGACGTAGTAGCCCATACCTGAAGTCTTATAGTCGGTTCGCATCTTCGTTTCAAGCTATGTGACTTTATACATATAAAGATCCATATCATAAATTACCATGTCTTATCAATAGGGAGTGGTTAGACTGTGCTTCAGTCATTCCTGATATCAATGAGCAACAGTAGCAACTTACCGTAAGCTCGTTTGCCTCCAATAGTAATAAAAAAAAGTAAACCATTATTTGAATGGTAGTATCGTTTAACTTGAAATATTTATTTACTTGTTCTTCCTTAAATTTTAGGAAATGGAAGTGATGAATCCTATACTTTCCACATGCACGGTTTTGGCATGAAGGTGCTAGCAACGGGACATAGCCAAGATGGAAATCCCTTGACGAAAGAGAAGTTTATTCAATTGGACAAGGAGGGGAAACTAATGAGGTATGTATTTCAAGTAAAAACAGCTAACAGAATTAAAGAAACGCTAGTTTGTTTACGGGTTAGGTCTCACCGTAAGAGGATTTCGGGCTTTCGGAAAATGCCAATCATCTTCTCTAATAAAATTAGGATATTTTTTATGTGTACGACCTTATAACTCGTATAAGTCTGATAAAGTATAGCAAACGTCCATCACAGAAAGACAAACGCGTCAAAAATGTGGCACTCCGTTTTATTTCAAATTATTATTAAATTCCATAAAACAGATTCGCTAGAGAATTTGCATTTTCAGATATTTATTTACATTTCATAAAATCTTTATTATTTCGTAATTATTTACTTATTTTCAGGAATCTACAGAGCCCTCCTATCAAAGACACGATATCCGTTCCTAATAAGGGTTTCGTAATAGTCAGGATCAAACTAAACCGCGGAGGTAGTTGGTTACTCGAATGTAGAGCTTGTTCTGTTTCGTCTCTACCCACAGCAGTCCTGATAAACGTTCCACAGGCATTACCCACATCCATTGTGGATTCATTACCAAAGTGTGGCAGCTATAGACCTCCCGATGTTTTACTTAATTAGTACCAAAAGACTGATAATTTATTGTGCTCGAGAATGATTAGTAAGTGCCTTAATCGGTTTTTACTGAAATTTGTAATATTTAAGAATGGATGTGAATTTAAGTTATTCTATACATCTTTTACTTTAACTAAACAAATGTAACTTAATATATGACGATATCATTGTGATATCAATTTTATTTTACCTTCTAAATTTATCGGACTCTGAGAATTGAAAAAAAATTAAGTGGTTTTAGTGCAACTCAAAAATACTCAAATATAAAATAATTATATTTGTGATGTGAATTACTAGATCGAATGTAAGGAATTCTAATTTAAGGTTGATTTTTTATTTTTATAAATTTAATATAACTAACTATTTACCTATGAGTGTAGATCTATGTTTTGTAAAATAAAAAACTTTGATGTGATCATTATTTTTATTTGTCATTCGTAGATATGATCATAAATGAAATCTATGTAATGAGAAACATTCGTGAATACTGTGGGTGCACCTGGTTCTCCACAAGGTACGAATCCCCATGAAACTATTCCGATTATATATGGTGTTTTATGATCGGCGTTTCCATCTTGGCTTCTACGTGAATTTTCTTTACTATTTACGTCATTACCATAATTGAATTCCTTTTTTGCATTATCGCTGTTATAATGAGATATGTATTCAATAAGTGGACCGCCGGAATCTCCACTGCAGGCTGCCACTCCACCCGTTAATGGACCCGTACAAATGTGAACGTTTTCTTTCATAGTTTCAATGTCTTCAATACTAACATCGTCTTCAAAAAGGTTTTCCATAGCTTCGTGACATTCTGTAATCATTTAGTATTCTTTGTTAGTCAATATAGCACTCAAGACTTCTGATTGTACGTTATTTTGGACAATATTTGGATAGCCATGTTTTGTATTTTAATAAATATTATGCTCTGTACCTGTACCATGTATACATTGTCATCAAAGTGTTTCTTTATATTAAATTTATAAGGGTCGGTTAAGTACAGACATCGGATTAATATCCTAATTATAGGGTTTCCTTCATAAGTTTCTTTTTTATCACTGTATAGATAGATTAATGAAATTACATAGTACTAGACCTAAAAAATTTATTATTTTCTCTCTTTACCGAGATAAAAAGTGGAAGCACAATAATAAAATTAAATTTCTATAGAGAAGAAAGCGTTTAAAAGAAATATAATAAAATGGAATAGGCAGGGCCCAGTTGTGTTCCCAGATTACTGATGTCCACAAACTTCGGTTACCGTTCACCACCAGGAGGGCCGTATATTTCGACGGTTCTTCTTATAAATCTGACTTCTTTTTGGAGCCGGTGGTAAAGTTAACCTTTTTTTTGCTTAGATGGGTGGATGAGCTCGTAGCCCACTAAGATGTTAAGTGGTTACTGGAGCCCATAAACATCTACAGCGTAAATGCGCCACACACCTTGAGATATAAGTTCTAAGGTCTCAAGTATATTTACAACGGCTGCCCCGCTCTTCAAACCGAAACGCATTACTGCTTCACGGCAGAAATAGGCAGGGTGGTGGTACGAACCCGTGCGAGCTCACAAGAGGTCCTACCACCACTAAAAACAGCAACAACGTCACGGTGATTTTGAGGTGCAATAAATTTGATTTGATGTATTAGAATATTGCGTTTACCTTTATACGGGATGTATTGCACTCGCACTTCCTGCAATTTACTTGGTGAGTTAGAAAATATGATGCTCGTCTCACTGAGTTCACCCCAACCGGCAAGAATAAGGTCTTTGTGTCGAAGTTGAGAGTTTTCCGGTAAATTTATGGGTTTAACTTCTTTTGTGAAAGTGAAAGGCTTGCTTGTTTTAAGCATCGCTATATCATAAGGTGCTATGTCACTAAAAGCAAATAAGATTACGATTTAACGATGACGACTTAAAATTTAAGTCTATTTCGAAATATAAAGAGCTATTTAATTAGTTGCATCTTTTTAAGGGAGTCGAGTAGAATGAGTAGGATGATGAGATACAAGAGATAGTAATAATAATTTATTTATTAACCTTGAAACATTTACACATAACAGTTTGCTAAAACTCTCCACACTAGGCACTGCCTGTCTCCACGAGATGCTTATGAAGACCAATAAAACTATATAATTTTTTATTGCGTAGATAGGTGGACGAGCTCACAGCCCACCTGTTGTTAAGAGGTTACCGGAGCCCATAGACATCTACAAAATAGATGCTGCCACCCAGCTTGAGATATGAGTTCTAAGATATCAGTATAGTGATAATGGCTGCCCCACCCTTCAAAACGAAACGCATTACTGCTTCACGGCAGAAATAGGCAGAGTGGTGGTACCTATCCGTGCGGACTCACACGAGGTCCTACAACCAGTAAAATTCCTACTTTATAATTATTCATGACTTCATTCAAATATAAGTTAATTCAAATTACCTAATTGTTGGGATTTCAACAATACCGAAACGTAATGGAGTTGACGATTGCTAGTTTTTGTGTTATTAAAAAAGTCGCTGTCGCCTATCGAAGCCTATCAATAACGTAAATGCTGCGACCCACTTTGAGACACGAGTTCTAAGTCACATTTTTAAAGTACAATGGCTGCCTCACCCTTCGAATCAACTAATTACTCAAATTTTCTCCATGAACTCCCTGAAAATTTCCTTTTTAAATAATCAGTACTTGCCTGGTAAATAGCGGATGCGGTATTCTTTTTGAAATTGTGGCAATCTGTGCTGTTCGTGCCAAATGATTGATATTATTTGATCCTGCAATGGCTTCCATCGGGAGCCATTTGATCAGAAAGAAACTTGGAATACAGTGGGCGGCAGACAGGATCTGTTGATAGGTAGGCTTTTTGAATTTTGTCAAATAAATGTAACCGAGAAGATTATTTATAAATAGTTTTCTGTATAAGAATTTGTATGATGTGGCGCCACCAATTTTAGAAACGGAACTTTATTCATTTCAAACATTATTTCAAGATTTTAAATTTATTAAAACAAATTAAAACCACTTTTATGGTTTAATCTATAATTTTGTTATTTTCATTATATTATTTCTGACGTTTCAAATACTTTACGGTTTTCGTGGTCATGGACGACTCGTCAGTCGTTAAAGCAAAAATAGTGTTAATTATATCTACGACTAAAAAAAATCGGTTATATTAAGACCAGCACAATATTGATGCAAAAGGCAAGAGGCCGAAAAGAATAGAGTGTACACGAAGAGACCTGGACTCAGCATTGACTGGACACAGGTTAAAGAAGAGAGCGAGAAAAGACAAAAACATTTTTACATTCATTATAATGGATATAAACCCTACGAAGGCCTTATAGAAACCCTTCGTAGAGTCCTGGAAATCTTCGGACATATTGCTCGTAAAGAGGGTCACAATCTAGAACAGCTGATGGTGACAGGAAAGGTAGATGCCAAACATCCCAGAGGACGCAGTCCCACGAGATAGTCGGACCAAATACGATCTTCTTTAAACATCAACTTCCACAAAGCCCTTCATGAAGCTAAGGATCGCAGCAGATGGAGGGAAATCGTTCGGGAGAAACTGATTCAGCGGGGGAGTCAGTAATGAGGAAAACGACGCGTGGAGGAGGAGGATATAAAATTTAACATTTAGTGAATTCGTTTTATCAAAACTTACCCAATATTCGTTAAGCAATGTGCCTGCACAAATATGCAATTTTAAAAACAGAAATCTAATCTGCAACGATACGATGTACGGATGTGCATGAGGTTTTGCATTTATTCCACCCATTATTCTATTTTCTGGGGCCTTAGATTCTTCATTTGAAATTGTCAGGGCTATGAACAAAATAATAAATTGAATTTTTATGTTTATTCGAAATAAATTGACATTTGATTGAAATGTATCCGCAACTGACTGATTTCGTTTAAGTTTAGAACTAGATGATGACCGAGCCTTGCTCGGTTTTTTTTTTTATAACGCCATCTTGTTGTGTCTTTAAAGCGGTTAGTTGCCCTCAATTAAGAAAAATAGTATTATTATTCGCCAATAGATGTCGGGAAGAGTTGATTATTGAAAACACGAATAAAACAACATGAATAAAACAACTGAAAATAAATCGTAGCTAGATCGATTTATCGCCCCCGAAATCCCCTGTATACTAAATTTTATGAAAATCGTTGCAGCCGTTTCCAAGATTCAGATTATATATATATTAATATACAAGAGTTGCTCGTTTAAAGGTATAAGATTCAAATTAACCATATTTTTTCTTGAGCCAGCAGGCTAACTATGTACTTCTCAAGCTCACCACAGCAATTTATAAGATAGGGGGATATATTATTGATTATAAATGTTAAAAACTTTAACAAACTAAATACAATTTATCTGTTTTTAATATCAACGAATGTAGTCTGTGGATTTGTATATTTTATTTGAGTGAAAGAAGTTTCAAGCAGTCAATGCTCACATTTTAATGGAATAAAAATGTATGTGTGGAAAAATATATTGAGCGTTACTAAAAAGATAGTAACAAAAAAAAATTCTCAATTTTACCTGCCCGTAAGAGCGAACACTTCAATAGAATGAAAACAAAGTTCACAAACAAGTTCATGGTGACAGCGCGCTAGTATTAATGTCATTTTTGCTCTTATATAACATACGTGGAGATCTATCTTGTTATCGGTACGCATATTAGTGGCAGAGGTTTCCAACATTTTGTTCATTTATTTTCAAGTAATTTTTTTTTGGTTTCATTGAGTTTCAATATATCTAGTTTTCTTTGATACTTGCTAGTGTTGTTAGTTGTTTTTGTGCTCCGTTTAATTGCTCTTATCCTTTCTAATTAGCTAAGTATCTTTTAAAGACAAGAACAACTAGATAAAACTACACATTTCCACGTATCTAGACGAAGTCTGATGAATGTAGGATTTACAAGTAATCTAATGGCGGTATCTTTCCGGCACGCGCGTAGCCTTATTGTGTCACGTGTTTTTCTTAAGTACGAGAGCTTAAGTTCGAGATTGCACACGTACTTAATCTGCTCTTTCCACAAAAGCAGAGTACTCTCTCTAGATTTGGTGAAATGCTATTAGTAGGGTTCAGTCACTGCATGGGCAGTGGAAGTTGCAGTTTTATTATCATTAACAATGGCTTTCTATCTGCAGCATCACAACATTATTTTTGACTCTAAATTGATTTCAAAAAACGAATTTTCTGATTTATGTCTATCAAAAGTGCTTTGGTTGTGATTTTTTATGTAGATTGCTTTAAATTGAACATCCAACACAGCAAAGTAATATATAAGTAACGAAAACAAGCATACGGGTAATTTAAATAATAGGTCAGGGTTTAAATAATTATGACAAGCTATCGTTGATGAGTGCACATTGAAATGCTGGCCCAGTTTAAGAATAATTGACGGACAAATGCATACGGAATCTGTTTACACGAATTATATATTATGTTAAATGCGAAGGCTGCTAGTTGGGGTATAGGCGGTCATGACATTTTTGCTGGTGGTATTACGGCTTCTCAGCTCGCATGGATAAGAGCTACCGTCACGAAGGGATGGATAGCCGTTATGGCGAGAACTCCTATGGGTGATTACGAAAAACAAAGCTAATAGAAAAAAAAAAGAAAAAAACCTACTTAATTCTGGTCAATTAATTACTGGTCACGCGTAGTTAAGGCTCATCGTACTGCTATTTTGGTTATTTTTACCGCGAACCAGTCATGCGTTGTCTACGTAAATGTGACTTTGGTCGCAAGATTTTGATTTCTAACATGATTAATATCAGATGGGCCCTGGAAAGAGGAAATCTCCAAATGGTTTCAAGGAACAGCCTAGGGAACATTTTCCACCGAGTTTTTGTTCGGTAGATCGACGGTCTGAATGTTATTTTCAGAATTTGTATACATTCAAAATTATCTTGAAAATGTCTTTGGAGCGATTCAGATTTTTGTATCTTCTATTACATGTCTCGTCGTTATAGTGTTGAAATCATTCAGGGGTCTATATTCCAATAGCGTGGAAGCTATTGATGTATTTTAAAGAATGATTTTAAAAACCTTTATTATGTGTACTTTTCCTTGTGTGAACTGAAATCTTTTTGCACGATTTGATAATTGATTAACAAATATGTATATTTAGTAAAAACTTTTTCGTAACGATATGGCAGTAGAGTAAATTAAAGTATTCAGAGTTAAGCTGAACTAACTTCTATACCATAGTTCAAGCCTATGACGATTATGATCTTTGCTTGGTGTGTCCAATGGAATATGCGACTTCATATCTATTATGCTTACAAAACGATGACCCAAAAAAAATCAAGCCAAAATAAAACAACTTAACATTCATAAAAACTTTTTTATTTTTATTATAAAAATGACTACATTTCCTAAAACGTACGCGAAATATAAAAGTAGAAAACATGAAACTGAATTCAAGAACATTCCAGATCGCGATCTCGGCACAGGCGTATATATTACATTCAAAATATTACCCTGTGTCACATTTACTATGCTTAGAGCTAAATTCCCACAACGATTGAAAAAAAGTCCTAAAACGAACGGCTTAAACTATGTTTTTATTGTTTAACACGAAAATACGCGAGACATGGAAATTTTAGTTCTAAAAGCACGTTTCTCCTGACACAAAAGAGTGATCAAACGATTGCAAATACCATAAGAAAGGTAACGATAACTCATATCTAATTATAGTTGCAACGTGGCTTATAATTACGTACCGTAACGCTATTACGGTATCAAGTTTCATAAGATCACGTAAGAAACTTGAACAACAACGAATGACAATAAAATGTAAATACAATAGAATATGAAACGAATCAGTCATATCAATGTCGTAACAAATTTTTAAACATTAACCATTAGATGCTCTAGTAATAAATGGAAATAATCTAGAGCTATGATAATTTAGTTGTTCTAAAAATCGATTTATAGGAATCGGTACGTTTAAGCTAAGTACATCTTCATCTGATTTTATAGGGTGATTATGTTTATCATTATATTCTATTAAATTGATTTATTGCTCTAAACCAATTAAATTTACTTTACAATAAAAATGAAAGAAAATTAAAAAAAAGTCTTCTTTAAAAAATTACGAAACGGTTTATACGCCATCAATTATTATCATGGTCTTGAAGTCAATGAAGGAATTATTGAAAACTTAAACAATGAATTATTTGGTGATATTAACATATTAGAATACTTTGGTCTCCTAACGCTATTGATATTTGACGGCTTATATATAAATGCACCATTACTTTTTAATTAACAAAAAACAATTATGAATAGTATCGAAGATATAGGATGCTGCGAATGTGTAGTCAGAATTCATGATAAATTTAAATTCATTTCAAATATCTATGAATGAAGTGATATAGTATATTATATACTCGTATGTATAGATGTACATAATAACATTTAAAGTTATCAGTAGTAACCAGTGGTACCTGCGTTTTTGTGGTACAATTTTCAATGTGGTCAATACCAGAAATTAATCAAGCTTTTTTTTGATAATTAAAAATAGTGATGCGAAAAGCACCATAAATAACAATGTACATTTTTAACACGTCAATAACGATGGTTTGGTTAAACATAAAGCTGCTCCTATGGAACGCAAGTATGAAGAAATAAGTATAAAGCTGTGATAACATAGGATGAAAGCGTCTCCACAGAAGTCGGCGTCATGTTTGAGCAAACTTTTAATCTTTCGTTGTCATAACAACTCAATAAATATGGCATTAGGCGTGTTCATATCGAGTTATACTCGGGATTGATTCACAAAATCATTCGACGGACTCCAATGTCAATTTATAATTATTAAACCATACATGAACACAAACTATAATACACATAATACAAAAATAAACAACCAGCAACTTTAATAATTTAAATTTAGTTTCGTGAAAATCTATTGAATGATTTGGAGGCCGTCGGAAAGACGTCGTGTTTATTGCCGATACTTTCAATGTATCGGATAAAACGGTGGCGAGATGGTCGGTAGATGATGCCCACAACGGGGAAAGTTCGGTGGAACAGGTGGTAAGTCTCCTTGTGTTCCTATGTGTAATATCAGGCTCATGCCAATCACTATGTGGTATATGAAATGGCAATGGAAGAGCCAATAACCTGGAATCAATCAGAAATGGTATGGTTAGCTTCATTGACATAGATGACTGTGCCATTAATTCAGTGACTATGAACTTATAGAATGATAACATCTCATGTTCTAACTCGACAGCAAAGAGTGGTTTTCATGCCAAATTATCATTTCTGCAAATCTCATATTATGAGTATCAAAATAATATCTAGAGAGGAACTTGAAAGAATTTACTAAAATAAATCATAAGATGATAGGGTACCTGATTCCAAATCATCAATGAAATATGTTCGCTCGAGTAATGTATCGATTTTGATGAAATTACTTTTATTTTTATGACTGAATTTGTAAAATGATTATATATCTTTGATCTCACTTGGATAGTACTTACTATACATATAATGCTTACAGCACGTTTTCTCATAATCAAGTGCAACTATTAACCTTTCTGAATTACTGTCATAGCTTTAATCTAAATTTATAGTGATCCTTGGGACATTTTTGACTTGAAATGACACTAAACAACCGAAAGCTTAATTTCAATAAGTCTTCCTAGTTTTACCTGGATTATCAGCTTTGAGCCTCAGAACAACGTATCCATTATTAGGTACAGCAAGAGTATCTTTATGCGGCGGCAAGTTGTATTGTCTGTGGAGGAGTCCTTTTCTGTCTAAATCTAAAGCATGTTTCAAGTTTATTTTCTTGATATTCTTGTCTGGGGACCGTCCCATGCCGATGACGTTGTACGACGTGCCGTGGAGATGGAACGGATGTGAGAGGTTTGGCGATTGCACTGTAACGTGAAAGCGATTCAAATTGATACAAAATCGATTACACGCTCCGAGTTTTTTCTTTGAGCCTGAAGAAATTGGCAATTTTATCGTTTCATTCACCGAAGCTATTTGTAGAATTTAATTAATTGGATCATGTAATATGTTTTCGCTTAGTCGACAAGCGTTGAATGTAAAACTGATCAATATTCTTTTTTATTTAAAAATGTAAGAATGTCAGATCGCTTTGATCCTATTCTGACTGGGTGTTACTGGTTTGATTTAAGTAATAAAGGGCTTTGTGTCATCAAATGAAGCTTTAAATACGCACCTTCATCAACGAGTACAATCTCAACTATAGAGTTTAATGGAACATCAATCATATGAGTGCAACGGCAGTCGACTGCGCAATTGGGAGGTCTGTTGTCTCCATTACAGAATAGGTCCGGGGAGAGCTCGTGCATTTGGGACAAAGGAGGTGCTGGTGGAGCACTGTATGATATTTCGTCTACCAAACTAAGCACGTGATCACCACCCGGGGCGACTAAAATCAAATAAACAGTTACATTCAATAAAGTTACTGAAATCGATTATTGAATTTACACGTGCACAGCTTAAAAAGTCGAACTTACCTAAGAAATTTCTGTAAGTATTTTCCTTGAAAAGATCCTTTGGCTTGTAAAAATGAAATCGAAATGGCAGAAATATTTTAACGTCCGGTCGATCCTGTAATAATGCTTTGTCAACGGGCCTTGCCGACTTGAGATTGCTGACACATACTGCGTCGTTCCGCTTCACATCACAAATAGCATCCAGTGGATTCATAACCTATAAAGTGAATTAATTAAAAAACACGAAATTGTAGAATTGGATCAAAAAAGCAAAACACAAGATGAAAAAGCCATGAATAATGAAAAAGAAGTCGATGATGTTCATAACATAAATAAATCAGTGGAAAATTTGGTGAAATAGAAATTTGGTATTGAAAAACACAGATGATAAAAATATGAAGTTCATAGATTTAGTAGGTGGTTCATGTGATTAGTGATGCTTATAGCGTAAATGAGCACTCCTTATTACAAGCAATGGTACAATAATAGACAAAAATACAACCTGTAATGTTAGGTGCAGTTACTCCTTCAGTTTTCCGTATAGGTTACACTAATTATAAAAACATTTGTATCGTCTAAGTTAATTTGTAAAAGTGCTGAATCTATTTACAGTAATGTACACTACGATTTCTGTGTCTTTTTCAGGTAAAGTAATAAGCATTTTATTTTTTACAAATTTTATTAAATGGTATAAAAATTATACACTTATGTTTAATATTTTATGGGCTGCTGTTGAGCAGCTTTAAAAAAAAAAAAAAAAAAAAAAAAAAAAAAAAAAAAAAAAAAAAAAAAAAAAAAAAAAAAAAAAAAAAAAAGGGCTTAAATTTTAATGTAACAGTTATGAGCGATGTTTCTGCTGTCCAAATAATTTTATTAATAGGATTATTGTAGACTAGTCGCCACTTTTGTTTTTCTTTACACCAATTCTTGTATTTGTAGTCACACAGTTCATGCTGTAAGCATTTAATGTCTTAACATAATGGTAACTTTCTGTGGTAACCTGTGTATATACTTTCTAATAAATTCACAGTTATATACAGTTGCATGTTATGGAATGTGTGATAAAATATGGCTTTCAACTATATTTAGTGTATTTACAAATAGTTGCAGTTATTTACATTTTTGTATCACGATGAGGATAATTCCTCATGCGGTAAGTTAAAATGGTCTGGAATTCTTAAAATTCTAAGCATGTAGTATTCTAATATATATTTTTTATAATATATACACGTAATAAATATTATTGATGAAAAATATAATGGCAAGTTGTTAGTTACAGGATAAACGAGACGATTCGTGTTAAAAATATTAAACTTAATACAAGACATGTTGATTCAAGAGCCTCGAGAAGCATATTATTGGCGATATTGATATCGAAGTATGAACGTATATTAAGTATATCACCGAATATGGCATAAAAATGGAATCAACGCATAAAAACAGTGTATCATTGTTTAAATAAAATCACAAACCATCATAAACTCCCGTTGAATCATTCGAATACAAAAATAAACACAAACAACGGAATCGAGCACTTCGAATCCGCAGGACACATCACACAAAACAAACATAAATTTACACTTAGATAACATTATTAAAATCAACTGTGATGTACTTATATGAATATAAGTAGACTGGGAAACGTTCTAGGAACCGTTCAGTGGAGTGGGATGGCTGGGAGATGGTCTCCGCATGTGGGGAAGTTCGGGGGTACGGGGGGAAGGTCGCCCTGCGTGCCTACTTGGAGCACCAAGCTCATTCCGATGACGATGTGGAAAAGGAAGTGGCAATGGAGTAGCCAGAAGCCAGGATTTGTGGCTCTGAAACGGAGAATGACGTAGCCGTTGTTGGGAACAGCGATGGTGTCTTTTGCAGGAGGAAGGTCTCCTTGCTTCAGGTGACGTTCGAGCAATCCTCTTCTGTCGAGGTCGAGTGCGTGCTTCAAGTTAATTTTCTTAACGTTCTGGTCGGGTGATCTTCCGATACCTATCACGTTGTATGAATATCCGTGCAAGTGGAACGGATGAGATAAGTTCGCGATTTGTACTGGAAAGTGAAATGTATGTGTTTAACAATTGTTACTTTTTACTACTAAAATAGTTTAAGGCGGTGAATGTTTCTGTTTGGATTTTGCGACTCTATCTCTTTTATTCAGAATGATAGTTAGTAAATAATTCTTATGACGCTAATGAACAGTGACGTCATTTTTCAATATAAAATTAAAATGTCTATAAGTTTCACATTTCTGAACTGACTTTAATTATGTTTTCTTTA
The DNA here is from genome assembly GCF_030269925.1 of Bombyx mori. Classification (NCBI taxonomy): domain Eukaryota; kingdom Metazoa; phylum Arthropoda; class Insecta; order Lepidoptera; family Bombycidae; genus Bombyx; species Bombyx mori. Next base: position 5,178,658 of record NC_085116.1, on the reverse strand, counting down.
ACTGACTGTTTTAATAGGTTCGGTTAAGTTTTTATGCAGTAATAAAAAATATCAACACGCAGACGAGAAATGATTAATGAGAAATAATTCGATTAATCCATTTGCCAACGACAGGCTTTTAAAATCAGAAAGTATTTTGACGAAATAATTTTATTTCGGTAAGTTTGGGTTGGGTAATATATTTTAAATGGGAAATACCTTCATCTACCAATACAATCTCCACAACAGCATTCAGAGGTATGTCAACTTTGTGTGTGCACATGCAGTTTTGTCCACAGTTAGCGGGTCGGTTGTCTCCATTACAGAATTGGTCAGGATTGATGTCATCATACTGACTGATCAATGGAGCAGGCGGGGACATATATGAGATTTCGTCAATCAAACTGATAACGTGGTCTCCTCCAGGGGCAACTGAAGAACCCAAACTCGAATTAATATTACATCTACATTCAAAATGAATTTAAATAATTTATTTTTTCTTACCCAAGTATCTGTTGTATGTGTTGGGTTGGAAGAGCATCTCTGGTCTGTATACGAAGAATCGGAAGGGCAAAAAGATTTTAACGTCGGGTCTCTCCTGAAGGATGGCGGGGTCGATGTTCTGAGCGTTTTTCAATTGGCTCACGCAAATAGCATCGTTTCTTGATATATTACATCTCGCGTCCAAGGGGTTCATCACCTGAATGGTTAGTGGGAACAAAGGTACGTGCAGTTACTAAATATACGTGCAAATTATACAATTCTACTTTACCATATTTTACAGACTAACTACATTGGTAAAAGTGTATCATTACAAGTTCGTTGTAGGTATTATAAAATGATGGACGATTTTAATTATTTTCGATCTCGTTTTTAAACCCGTTTCGATTAATAAATTAATTGAAAAATAACTTATGCCCGTATCACTACTGACATATTTACAAGACTGGTTCGTGTGTGAGTGTCCAATTAAGATAGCTGTACTGTTATGGTCTAATTCTTGATCAGCTGTAAATTAATTTATCGTTGTGAATTAATTGTTGCCGCGAAAAGTTGTATCAAGTCGATCCAAGCATTTATGTTTGAGCAACCGAGTTCTTAGTGCTTGACAGTTTAGGTAAGCTTGATCGAGGTTGTCCTGTCGGCACTAATATCAAGTATGCAATATCCGCCATTTAATAACATAGCAAAGTAGTCTCGTGACATTAACCGTACATTCTATAGACTTACGACAGAGGAAACTCAAAGGAAGCGTAACTCGTCAATACGTGTATCGATGACTTTCAGATTATTGCGACATTTATGTACATTTGTATTACCCATGTTGTATAATATACTATGTAGTTAGACTACGGTTTATGTTCATTGTATTTTAAAAAAAAGTATATTTACACAACGTTTAACTTACCACTCCTTGGGGTATTCCGACATCGTAGGTGGGGGCCAGCGAAGATGGTTGGTAAGGTCCTCTAGCGTATCTGAGGATACCTAATTGTTGTGCTCTCTTAATACCACATTCACCAAGACCTCGAACTTGGATCCAGTATGCTCCGGGAATGTTGTTAGCTTCGATTACAAAGTCGTATCGTTCCCCTGAAACGATCGATGTAATTCATGAGCAATCCGTTTATCCGTAATTAGCTTATTAAATGAATAACTAGAAAATTAATTAATGTTGTACAAGAGGAAGCACGTACAACGATGTTATACAATTTAATACGCTTCAGTGGATACGCTATTCGTTGAATGCGTTGTTACAACATTACGAAAATGAGTGTCTTTGATAAAAGGCCGATTACTGCGATCACTTTATTGGATAACAGTAATTTTTTGCACGAACGATCCCAAAAAAGCAAGTAACGAATCTTTATGAAAATTGTGAAACTAAAAACGTGCAGCTCGCAACCGTCGGCAACGATATGGCTACATCAAAGTATCTTGCAGCGGAAACGAAGTAGTTTTGTCATTAAATTATCGCAACATCCTCACCTGAGAACGAGATTATCGTGTTCACTTGCACGGGTTGCACTGGCTCACCGTCAGTAGCAATAACTGTCAAGTTGTGACCTTCAAACGTGATTTGAGCAGGGCATACCGATGCAAAGGCATTGATCATTCTGAACCTGTAACGTCTACCAGGAGTAATTGTGAAAACTTCCAATGGAGTATTGGTCATGAAGCCAGTGTTAGGATCTCTGAATTGTCCTTTTCCGTTGATCAATACAGATTCGGGGTCCTGTCCAGTATTGACAGCTAAACGTCCTGGGTATCTTTCAGCGGCATCTTCGTGGAGCCAGTCACTGATCAACATGACGTGTGTGGTCAAATCGTAATCGTATAAGTGACTGTTGGGATCTTTTGAAGGAGGTTGACGAACGACAATGCTGCCGTATAAACCATCCAGTTTCTGTAGTCCAGTGTGAGCGTGCCAGAAGTGAGTGCCAGCATTACCTTGCCATTGATATCTGCGAATAAAAACATATTGAGAAATCTATTTTGAAACATTGCTGTTAGTACATTTAGATCTATTTCATTTAATCATAATTTACCTGAAAGTATTCCCTTGCTGAATAGGACATTGCGTGACAAACGGTACACCATCGTAATATTGTGATCCCCTTTGCCAAATACCGTGCCAATGGATTGTCACCTCCATACCTTCCATATGGTTCTCTACGTCAATTACCACTTTATCGTTTTCGCAAACTTGAATGGAAGGGCCTGGTAACATTCTGTTGGCAGTGAGAATACCCCGTTCGACGCCATCGGCCAGTACGCATTGGCAATGAGACCAGACCACATTCGTAGCGTTTGGTGTGCATACTTGACAAGCCCTGTAATCAGAATAATTGCAATGATACCAGAAACGAATGCCACGTTTTGATTTCCTTATCAATGTTGTTTAATAATTCAACCTTTTCCTCAGTCGATGCAATTGAAATAAATTTGTTTGCATAAGATCTGTCGTCACCTATCAATTACGTGCTTGGACGGAATTTGGTTCAGTTGGCGTGTGCTCTAGCCCGGCATTGAGATCAATGTTGTTAATAGCCCGTGTGAAACAAACCGTGAAATGTGTGAAATGGAAAAGTCGGTCGATGGGTTGCTTCTTAACGTGAGTACACTAGAGTTTCCGAAAATGATGTTACAAAATTTATAATGTTAAAGTAGTTCTCTAGTTAGGTAAACGTTATTATTTATTTTTAAAGCGGAGTCATTTTTAAACTGAACGCTATTAACTGAATTGAATTGACTTCTGCGATCTTATTGTAGTCGTTGTGAAATACTGTGATAACCTTCCGCCTTATAACAAACAATGCCATTGGGCGTTATTTGTAAATATCATTTTTTCATTTTACCATATTAAAAATAAAAATTACGTTTCTGTTACTTACGCTCCCAAGACAGTATAAAACTCCAATGTGAAATGATAGTAACAGATCCTTGGTGGTTCGTTTTCCCTGCAGGCTCTGGCACACTCATCAGGGGCCGACAGTGCTGGGTTCCTTCTCAATTCAGCGGTAGCACTACTAGTAAAATCCAAATGTTTCAATGAGGCTTTTCCGTTAATGTTAGAGATCCTGGCTAGAGATGGCAAAGGATTCTTCCTAACGCCTCCACTCAGCGGACCGCTGCCGCTTTTAGCGAAGGGATTCGATGACGGTCCTATAGTACTTCCTATTCCTCCAAAAGTAGTTCCGAATGGATCATCAGCGCTGGGGTGTGTTTGAACGAGTCCATGGGTGGATGAGAACGCATTACTGCCCGTTTCCCTGAACGGTGTTGCTGTCCCGGCTTGCCACCACGATGCCGATGTGGACTGGTCGTCTGCGGCGTTGATGGCTTCTGAAATCAAAGGCAAAAAAGTATTAAGCTGGAGTACAAGGTTGAACGTTTCGGTCTGTTTCATACGAGGCGACCTGTTTACCTCAATTTTTTAACATAGTCACGTGACGTAATTGTCCTAAGGTATTAATCACGATAAGATCTCACGAGTAAGATGGTTGCTTTATAACGTCGAGAATGTGTTTAGGCTTGTTAAGCTAGTTAGCAAATGAACAATGTATATTAATTAGTATAATGTATTACATAATTCAATGTTCCGTTTCTCATTATACTTCGTAAAACTAATATATTATTTACAATAAGATATTATTGTTGTTGAAATTCGAAATTCAAAATCAAAACAATAGATCAACGTCATGGCCCATAAATCTTGATTCCTATATGATACAAGCACGAGTTGGCAAAGCAGAAGTTTAGAATGATTTATAATATTAAAATAATTTTAGCAACGCTTTTCTTTTATTCCGGATAGACGAAATTTTCCTAAAGCATGTCAACACTCATGCACTGTATCATGGTGGTTATAACATTTAGATAATATTGATCTCGACAGTTGTGTGAGACTTATCAAAATTCTCAGACTTCAGTCAAAGAAGCCGCCCAGAAGATTTTCTTTTAGTCGATACCTTTAATTACAATATTTAAAATGTGCGAAAGTGTAATTAAAGATTTGTTCTGTTTGCACACATTAATAGAGGGGCGGATCGATATCATTCGATTTTTACTAAAAAGAGAAGTATTAATATAAGATTAGTACTAATATGGACTAAAGTACTGACTATAGAATTGTATTTAAAAAAATGGCAAATTAAAATATAACATAATTTCACAAAATAACTATACCATAATTCAACGTCGGTAATTTAAAGCACAAGGAAAATAATACTTATTACATTGTACGTGTTATGATTAATTATAATTGAAACTGTACAATGATAATATGCTTATGTTTGCTGTTTTTAAACAAAATTATATTAAACAAAATTATATTATTATAAAGTTGAATATTTCAGAATAGAAATTGTTTTGATTTATTATTTCTAGTTACATATTTGGAATACGTAGTCAGTAATGGTAATTCTACTTGCGAGTATGATATCTGGAAGGTAGAAACTATGGTGCAATTTAAATAAAAATTAAATACAAACGTTCGGCTGGCACGGTGAAACTCGGTTCGGAATGATACAATCTATATCATTCGAAACTAGACTAGATTTTCGCAACTTACTCTGCAGGGACACCAAAGCTTAACGTCCTTAAATTAAAGGACTTTTACTTCCGTGTTCATTGGAATCTGTTGCATTTAACGTAACATTATTTGAGTATTATAAAGCCGAATACTTTGGGTTGCGAAATTATACTTTAATTATACATTCTTTTAGATTTAAAATTGTACGTTACTTGAGTTTTTTTTGTGGCGTTAGGCCCGTGGCCGGTGAAACCTTGAACGATACTTTTACTTCCTTATTGGTAAATCTGTGAATATTGAGAGAAGCAATGTCGATTCGTTGTGTAGTTTTTAGTATAATATTTTAGAATTATTGGTAGCACTTTTTTCTCGTTTAGAATACTATTGTGAATTGTAAGAAATATGTATTGTAATAGACATTTAACTTTTATCTCACGGAGCCGTCAAAAGCGATGTTTAAAATATTGTATTAGTTTACTTAGAGCAGTTCATAAGACACAAGTAAATTTTTATCAACAAATCAAAAACATGTCTTCAAATTCTAAAGTTTTAGGGATTTAAATTATGTAATATTTATTGCTCAGTAACACCGCCCCTAAGGCAATTTTGAAGGGATACTTTAGAAGAGCTTTATCGATGCATGGCGGTATAAATCTTAAGACAGACATTTTGTAATTCTAACGTAATCGAAGTGGCCAAAGTGGCGAATAAATGTAATTTATTCCCGTCGCGTTAAAATGTTATAGTGCAAAGATTTTTCTCATTTATACTTAGTGTTCATAGGCAGGGCTCGGCTTAGCCAGTTTGAGCTGAAGGCAAAATAAACAGAGTTGTGGCACTTGTCCGTGTACGGGCTGAGAATACACTCTACGTTCTCTTTGTATATATATTATTTAATTTTACAATTAGTGCATTATACATATATGTTGAGATTGTCAGCGTAATACTAAATTAGAATATAAACAAGCGTTTGTTAAATAGTGATGCATGGGAATTAAAATGCATCCATAACATTCCGCCCGCATATAAAATCAGTCCGCAACCGTGCCGCGTTTATTCTCAGCAGAGTCTACCCCATTATCATGGGGCTTATATATCTGTAAGCGTAGTAAAATGTCCCTTCGGAACGAGGTGACACTTTACACAACTTGCATAAGGCCCGTCATGACTTACATGAGTGTGGTGTTCTCAGCTCACGCGACCCGCAAAAACATAAACACCCTCCAACTCCTACAATGCCGCTTTTGTAGTTTAGCCGACGGAGCTCCGTGATTCGTGAGGAGCATTTACCTACGTTAAGCGTCAGAAAGGTACTTCGATAAAGCTATGCGTCATGATAATCGCTTTATCGTTGCCGCCGCTGACTACTCCCCGAATCCTGACCGATCCTTGCATTAGATGCCTTTAGCTCTAACACTAGGAGCCAACTTAGGAATCCCGGTAGCCGTGCTCGTCGAACTCGGCAAAGAGTCCGACATGCTACCTAGCCTAAACACCAGCCCGCTAAGTTTCTCGCCGGTTCTTCTCAGCGGGTCGCGATTCCGATCCGGTAGTAGATTCATTCGCGAAGCCGCTGCTTTTGAGTTGTTAGGTCTCCTTTGGAGGCGCTCGGGCAGCCGTTAACAAATCCCCCCTGGCTGAGCCTTTGCTCGCCCACCTGTCCTGGTGAAACTGGAAAAGTCTCCGTGCCACCAAGAATCCCTCATTCGCAAAGCAAAAGAGAGTTAAATACGCGATTCTTATATCACCATAGGTTATATACATAAGGTCAAAATTGTTTTTAATACGTAAAAATGAATAATTATTGTTTCTTAGTGTCCTACACAATATGAATATGAAAATCCAGAAAAACGTATAAAATATTATATTTTTAAACATTTTTTGTTTTATTGAAAATCTAAAATTAAGTGTAAATGTATAATGTATTCAAAGATATATCAAAATAAGGCACAGACAAAATTCTCTGAACTTCCACAAATAATTCAAGACCAAAATTAGCCAAATCGGTCCAGCCGTTCTCGAGTTTTAGCGAGACTAACGAACAGCAATTCATTTTTATATTTATATAGATAAGTAGCTTAAATATTCAATAGTATTAAAAATCAATAAATCATTAATGTAGTCACCATTTATGTGCCTTTTGTTCACCCGCGCATGCGGATTGTAATCAGTAGTTATGTATGTAGGCGGAAATTGATTATGTTCAATGAATGCACTCGGACTATGATTAAGAATAATTGACACCTACTATAATTAAAATGCGATTCGTTATTTCTTAATAAAGGGTAAATTTAGTTTTCTATTGAGAAACTACATATTCGTTGAAATAATAATATTATTTATAGAATATATAATAATTATATAATACGATTCATGATTTAGTAACGTTAAAGTGTATTAAAGTTAATGGGGAAAATTCATTCTTACACATCTCTACTCTTAAAAAATTTAGGGAGTAATGAAACAGAAAAACGTTTTATTTTAATTTTACAGTAATTAGAAAATAGCATTTTTACATTAGTTTAATTTTGTAACATCAGTTTTTAGAGCTTATCAAACATAATTAATTGGTTTCTTAATTAAAGTGTTTGAGAAATCTAGGTTTTATTTTGCGTTGCGAAATATTTGAAACCGGCACTGGAAAATGAGCTAGAAAGAATCCTTGGCTGGGCCTGTCAAGAAGCAGTCAAGCGAAAAATAGTGAAAGTTGCATCTTTAGTGATGACTCGACCAGAAAGTTGTAGAGCCTTTGCGATTTTAAGATTTAAGCTTTATTTTAACTTAATGTGCAAGAAATACTGGAGTTATGTGATATAGTCGTATTACGATCTTTGAAAATGTCAGAAACCTTGCCTCTGACCTTTTTAATATTTTTATGTTTTTTTTTTAAGCCGAGATGGGTAGATGAGCTCACAGCCCACCTGGTGTTATGTGGTTACTGGAGCCCACAGACATTTACAACGTAAATGCGTCATCCACTTTGAGATGTAAGTTCTAAGGTCTCGGTATAGTTACAACGGCTGCCGAGCCCTTCAAGCCGAAACGCCGAAACGGGGTGGTGGTACCTACCCGTGCAGACTCACAAGAGGTCCTACCACCAGTAATTATAATAATAATAATAAAGCCCTTTAATTCCGAACTACATGCATGATGAAAGTTAACATTTTTGTGTTTTTTTTTTACATTTTATTTCTTATAATATATCTCGCAGTTCGGCGTGCCTCGTGGCATAGGCCTCCACCAGTAATTACGCAAATTATAATTTTGCGGGCTTCATTTTTACTACACCATGTTATTCGTTCACCGTGGAAGTCAATCGTGAACATTTGTTGAGTACGTTTTTCATTAGAAAAATTGGTACCCACCTGCGGGATTCGAACACCGTTGCATCGCTAGATACGAATGTACCGGACGTCTTATCCTTTAGGCCACGACGACTTCGACTTTTTTGGAGTTGTCGAAAAGGCCCTCCTAGTGCAGCAGTTTGGAGTGCATGGATATCACCCCCGAAACACCGCTGCCCACTTTGAGAGGAAAGGTCTAATCTCAATTATTTTTGAATTGAATATAAATTTGTTCAATTCAAAAATTCCTTCAATTGTAATAATGCATTTTCAACAGACTTTGTAATGTATGTATGTGTTCATTGCGCCGTGTCACACATACGGTAACGCTTATTGACGAACATAAATGCTGAGTATCAATTTCAATTTGCACATAATTTACATTTCGATGACTACACGAATGTTTGTTGATTGTATCATTTCTAGTTTTAGACCAGATACGGTTCGTTTTTGTTACATTCGTGTTTTGATTACTCTGTTCGTGAAATTTAATGAAACCTTATCTATTTGTTTAATAATTTAGTCTTATAACTTGGACTAGGATAAAACAATATTAAATTTTTAGTTCCGTTAGCTATTTAACTGTGTTTTAAAAACTATTTTTTTCTTATAAATGCATTTTTTTTTGTGAATTCCTTTCATAGTAAACATCTATATGGTTTGGTCCAAAAATTATAACGACATTATAAATAAAAGTATTGTAGTCCTTGCTGACCGAAAGAGACATGTAGCAGCACGGTAATATTTATAACGCGTTAAAAAAAAACATAAATGTATCGCCTGTGTTTTTTTTTTCTTTTAGAGGATTCATACTTTTTCTTTCTACTCCATTTTTAACACAATACATACCAGAGATATATTTAAACGGTTCATATAGTCAACGAGCTGGAGAAATGGGGTTGGAGTCTCAATTTTGCAGTGTATCCGCTGTCATAGGTCCAGAATCGCCTGACTAACTTTGCAAAAATGAAGATGATAATTTTAATCATAATATAATATTCTCTATGTACACACAAACATGCGAGATTATGTGATCGTAATTTGTATACAGGAAATGTGCGTCGGGATTTGTTATCGAATTAACAACTTTTTAAGCATGCGTTATTAATGAGATGTATATAATTTTTTAAGTACACAGCAAGACGAAATCTCGCTTTTAATACGTTTGTTACGTAGAAAAACATGCTCACCGCTCTTTACACAGAAACTAGATTACAATTTTTAATATTTACACGCATTAATCAACACTCATTACGGGTGTTTACATAACATTAGCACTTCGTTGACCGGGTGTTAGAAGTGAAACCGTCTCACAAAGCGAACCGGTATGGATGCCATAACACAAGATTACGTCAAAGAATCTTATTTTATCAAACGGTAACTATATGATTGACAATCAACGCTCATGAATGGACGGAGAAAGCATCGATTAGTAAAGTATTTTTTAATATAATAAGTTAACGATATTTTATTGTGTTTTATAATTGACGTGTATACGTTGCCTTCTCTATAGGTTTGCTGAGAGTTTATTTGAATATTTATTGTGTGGTTGGTTTCTAATGCCATTTTAGTAGGTATTATAATTTGCGTAGTTACAAATTAAGGAGGTGGACGGTTAGCGTGGTATGGACATGTGATGCGTAGAGAAGATGCATGTGACTAGGAGATGTATGGAAATGGTAGTGCAAGGTAGAGGGGGAAGAGGTCGACCGAAGAAGACATGGATGGAGTGTGTGAATGACGATATGAGAGAGAGAGAGAGGAGTAAGTGTTGAGATGACGGCTGATAAAAGAGAATGGAAGAGAAAAATTAGCTGTGCCAACCCCACCTAGTGGGATAAGGTGGAGAAAAAGAAGATTATAATTTGTGTAGCTGTTGATGTTAGGACGTTTTGTGAGGTACCATTCCTCTGCCTATATCAGCCTCAATATGTGTTATCAATATGTCATATCTCATCTGGTGTTAAGTGACAATTAGAGTGCATAGACATCGTGATAGTTTAATTGGATATATAAAAGTATTTACCATTTACTCGTCTCGATATGTCCGATAAACTTTAAATTTGTAATAGCTACTTGTTTTGCGATGTAGGCGTTAACCAATATCTGTTTTTACGAATTTTGAAGGCGTCGTGACCTGCGGGATAAGAGGCCAGGTGCAAACTCCGGTACCAATATTTCTGATGAAATACGTACTTAACAATGGGTAGGTACCACCACCCTGTATATATCGGCCGTGAAGCAGTAATGCGTTTCGTTTGAAGGGCGGGGCAGCCGTTGTAACCATACTGAGACCTTAGAACTTATATATCAAAGTGGGTGGCGTATTTACGTTGTAGATGTCTATGGGCTCCAGTAACCACTTAACACAAGGTGGGCTGTGAGGTCGTCCACCCAAGTAAGCAATAAAAAAAAAGCAAATGTTGACGAATTACTTCCACTGTGAAAGAACAAAATTGTCTAATAAAAATCAAACCCGCAAAAAATATGATTTGCGTAATTACTTATAATAGGTATTGGTGGTCAAGCAGTAATGCATTTCGGTTTGAAGGGTGGGGCAGCTGTTGTACTGAATAACTGAAACTTAGAACTTCTGTCTCAAGATGGGCTTCCGTTGCTGTCTATGGGCTACAGTTACCATTTAGCACCAAATGGGCCGCGAGCTCATCCACCCGTCTTAGCTAGTTAAAACTAGTTAAAAAAAGACCTAATGGATTTTTCATCTGCCATTGTATCTATAATAGAAATGCAAACTAAAACAATGCTGGTAGTTTATGGTGCAGAGATTAATAATTAACTCAAGGAACTCCCAGGAAAATGCAGCGTGTCTTATTCTTCCGCTACCTAAAGCAAATTTTATGGTTGCGAAACAAGCTTAGTATTACATAGCGGGTGTGTTAGATACATTTCACATCGGAACGCACATAATTCTAAACATAAACAGTCTATACTAATATTATAAAGAGGAAAGATTTGTTGGTTTGTTTGTATTGAATAGGCTCCGAAACTATTGAACCGATTTGAAAAATTCTTTCACTGTTTGGAAACTACACTATTCCCGAGTGATATAGGCTATAATCTTTTTTGAAAAGAATAAGGGATCTTTACTGAAACGCCAATAAAGTAACCCAAGGTGTAAAATAATTACCTAATATATTCTTTACATCGCCTGCAAAAACTATTTGATAATAGAATAAAATAATGTATTACGACTTTGTAGAACACATTGTTATTTACAAAAAGTGTCGCGACAGCACTATTATAGTTATGACGCAATAAGGGTTCTTTTATTTAAAAAAATAAAACAACCTCAAATGAAATCGTTGAAATTTTTGTTAAAGACCCGAGCGGAGCCGGAGCGGGCTGCTAGTATTTTATAAATGAGACTTACAATCCCATAGGTGATTTTGAACATGCAAATTTTTCTACGTTATCTTTAATTAAGTTAAATTCAACATGTTATATTCTTACGCAAATAACAAAGGCGTAAATGAGAGCTATTAAAAGTCAAAAGTGAAAGTAGTACCGATAGCAACATTGCTTCCGTAACAGGCAGCAATTAATTCGGGCACCGCAATGCAAATTTTAATTAGGCTATGAAATATTTTATTTGAAGAAACAATAATAATAAAATGACGTCGTCGAATTAATGAGAAATCGCATGTGGCGAATCCATTAGTAATCAAACAAAGATAGATAAATAAGTTTTCTTAAAATCATAATATTTCGTGTTCCGAAATAATTTATTTTAATTGAGTAAAATGATAAATAGTCCACGATTATCCTTTAAAGGCTAAATGTATCATGAATCTTAAAACTGTGTCAGTTATTATCTTGTTGAACTTTGCCCGATGCACGTACAAAATCGGTGTTAGATTTTCTTGTCAGATTCACGGCATGAGCGATAAAATCAAATAATTTGTTAAAATGTGGTCGGTCAATGAAAGTCCCATGTAGTTTTGTCCAAGGATAATAGAATGGGGTTCTTGCGAAATTTCACTCTCCGTATAAGCGTAAAGCCGTGTATTTTTAATCATGATACCCCTAAAACTAAGTGAATTATTATCAAACTCTTGCTTAATCTATTCCCAAATTAATTTCGAATTACACCATTCGCCTTGACATTGACAAGGAAGATTATGAGCACGCAAGTATTGTAGTTATTCGGAACAAATGTGTAATTAGAGGTATAACTATTATGCAAACATATTTTTGTGTATGTATCTGCATTTAAAGTCGTTTTCGTTGTGATATCTGTAATTTAACTTTTGTAATATCCTGTTATTATTTTCGTAAGTGTTTAAACGTTACACCTTCGAGAGTACCTTGTACTAAAATTTGATCACAAATTGATGGTGTCACAATTCACAATATAGTAGTAATATAATTAAATAGATTTATCTCGAGAAAACATATTAAGTAAAGTTAATTAATTGTTGAATTAATAAAATTGTGATTTCTGTGGAAAATCAGAACTGATATTGAGACATGAACGAACTTACTTGGATATATAACAAAAGCAATTTGAATATTATAAAGTTATGTTCCGGCCAAGCTAACAAAAGCCAAAGGCGTTAATTTTTATACCATCAGTGAATTGTAGTTGAATAAGAAGAAATAATAATTAATTTTTTTCGTTAAATTTTAATTCTTAGATCTGTAATAATATCCTTTCTTTGTTTCATTATTTTCACAAATTAGAAATAATGATGAGGATATCAAATAAAATTCACACTCTAGAAAAATCTCTTTGCAAATTAATGGATACCCTCCGTAAGCCCTGATCTCCTCGTAGTAGTCTATTTCAAGCAATTTTGTGTAACTATCAATATATATTTTCTTATCAAATTACTGATTTAGCCGAGGATATAAAATTTCATAGAGTAAATCGTTGTAGTAGATAGTATTTAATGCTGATAATTAAGTTACTATATCCCTTTTAAGTAAACAACGTATTAGGAATTCAGTCTTTTTTTTTTCAATAATCGTATTATCGAAAACTCCTTAGTCAGTCGCTATCATCGGTTCAATTAGTTTGATTGAGTTAGACATTTATGGACAATTAACTGATTAAAAGAATTTTGCGATTTGAAACAAGTATCGGCGTTGTTGTTTCAGCTGTTTATTGCGCGTGACACGTTGATGTACAACATTAATTGGTATCGTTACGTACCTAATTAATACGAAAAAAATAACTAATCACGTAAGAAGTTAATTCGTGAAAATATGTTCGGTGCTGTAAATAGTTGACTTACGGATACTTTATTACGTGCTGAGCTAGCCAGTAATTGCTATGATTATCAATTTTAAGGCCATGAAAATTGTATAACTTGATAATAGTGAAACTGCTTTATGTATGATTTTATTGGGTGGCTTGATAGAAACTATTGTCTTGGAGCAAATTGATTTCCGGGAGGTTTTGTTTGAAATGATTTTGATTTGAGAGGCTATGCTGGTATGGTAATTTCCTGGTGAAGGTAAGAAATCAATATAGTTTTAGACTGGTTCGTGTTTTGTAATCAGTGTATTTAGAGCGCGGTTTTGTACTGATAATTACATATAAATTATTTAATTGTAGCAGATTTATGTTACTTTGCTTTTCATAGCCGTTCGTTCATCTGTATTGTTCGGTAATAACTATATTCGTAATTGATTCGTAGAGATCTAAAGTAAATCCAATATCTTTTCTGTCGAACGTTTGACGTTTCACGCTTAGCTTCTGACGTTTTAATCTATATAAAATTGCTTAAAAAAAATGAATTGCTATTCGTTAGTCTCGCTAAAACTCGAGAACGGCTGGACCGATTTGGCTAATTTTAGTCTTGAATTATTTGTAGAAGTCCAGAGAATGTTTAAAAGGTAGATAAATATGAAAATGCTCGGAATATAAATAAAAATAACTATTTTGTTTTCCTTTTGATGTGTCCCCGTCGGACGGATTCCTTTTGTTTTGTTTTAAGTTTACCAAAAGTTTAGGTCTTTTATTTATCGATGGAGGCACAACGAAGTCTACCGGGTCAGCTACTATTTAAAAAAAGGTAAGATCAATCCTGCTTCTAATTCCAACATGATATTATTATATTCTTGTCGAAATGTACATTTTATTGGGAATCTGTACGGTCGCTACATAATTTTCGGTGTACATACCTATCAGTCGAAAAACTAAATAAATCTTAGTGTAACTAATTATATCGTCTATGTAAAATATTAGTTACAGATAAATGTTTCTGTTTGTTTCTTGCAACAATGTAGCACAAAAGGGACTTGGTCGATTGTGTGCCGGCGTAGGTTTCTTGAAGTTCGCATAATTATCACTTTAAATGGAACTCAAAACTGGGTCTCGTGAGAAACTTCGGTTTTCTTCTAATAAGGACAATGGTGTACGACGAATCAAGAACATGCCGTTTCGTAATCACATTTTGGTTTACTGCCTTTGGAACTTGCTGTTTAGAAATTTAGTGCAATAAATTCTGCGAGTTTATACATTGAATGTTGTGTTTAATTCTATGAGGAATAACGAAGTTATCTATCTATTGTATTACATACCTATTATTATCACCACGTATAATAGACTATGGGTGAATGACAGTGGGTTCTCATGATGCAAAGTAACGGTATATAATAATAATAAAATAGTTTTTTGCCTTTCACACAGATTTGGATTATTACAGGTAGATAAATAAAAGAAAAGAAAAAAGGCAAAAGGGGGTGGCTCAGCTAATGCTGTTCAAAGTGGATACATCGAAAAGCATATTTTATTTTTGTTTTTTGATTAAAGTATAAATAAATTTTACGTTTCTAATTCATATACTTGGTTTTATCATTATTGATTCTTTGTTTAGTGACTTATGTTTTTCTTTGGATTTCGGTATTTATTCCATGACCTTACAGTAGTCCGCTTATGTCTTAATGTAATCATCATTCTCCTGCCCTTCTCCCAGTCACCTGGGGTCGGCGCAATGTGTTTTCGTCTTCTATACTCCTCTATCATATACCGTTTCTTCGCTCACTCCCTTCTTTATCAGATAGTCTTTCACGCAATCCGTCTATTTTTTCTTAGATCTACCTCTTCCTCTATAGCCTTCCATATTCATAGTTAACACTCTCTTACCTCACTCAGTCATTTTGTCTCATCCTCTATGTCTTAATGTAATATAAAAACTATTTGTGTGCGAATCCCACATGCCGACTGATTTATGATGTTTTTAACTTTGATATTTGTTCGTTAAACTATTTTATGCAATATATACCGTGTATTCATCATTTAAATGATCGTGCATCTTTCATTTGATTTGAAACTTTTTAGTATCATTCGTGTTTGCGTGAAAGTTCCCAATATAAGTAGCCTAACAAACCGTCAACATATAATTTATGTTGCACGTGCAATATGTGTTTCTAAATTTGCTTAAAGTTATATCTACACGATAAATCTTAGTATATTTAAGTGGTTAAAAATTATATAGTTGCCTGTTACGCTTGATTTCACGTTCAGTCGGCCTTAGCGAGTGATAATTAGTACATTTTAACCTTACCAGCTCTAGGAAAATGAAGTGTTCATTGTGATGGAATTTCAATGAAGTTTTTACCTGGAAAAAATAATACAAGAATGAGATTTCGATAAATCATCAGGAAATATATTACTTTGAGGTTTAAGGAAAAAATATAGGCTCTCACTCGTGAATCTCCTCGTTGAAGTCGGGTAATATTTTTTTATGACTCTTGTAATAGCCACGGTTCATTAGACTTAAAATTATAGTAGTTATTTATTATTATAACAGATATATGTTGGGGTATATGTAGTTGCCTACGTAAACTGTTTATATCATTGTTCTAGATGGTTGGAAAAGAGCACAGTACCCAATATGAATGTAATAACGTTAATGACGTCACTTACATCGAGACCTTACGTAATGTCTCCATTGCTTTTTTTTTTTAAGAGATTTTATGACCTGGTAACTGAGACCTTTAAGTCATGTCTTATTTTAATGTATATTCTTAATTTTATGAAAAATTATGTTATGGAGTGAAATGAAATGAAAATGATTAATTTGAGACATTAATCAACTGGGATGAAATTAAATGAGATGATATGAGATGAAATCTAATCTCAGTAAAATGGTGGTCATTTACTAAGATTTTTTCAGTGGACTTTTTGGAGGATCCCGAGAAGTTTCGTCCAGCGCCTTTGTTTCATTTTCCCACATTTGTGCACTTTCACAGATATTAAACGGTTAATAAACCACCATTATTACACATTTAAACCCGAAGAAACACTAAATAGACAAAATAAAACAAATCACACAACTTCACTCCACGCGTTCCCGCCAAAAAGTCCTCTCCATTGCATCTTAAATTTGCCAAAGATTATGAGCCACGATATTTATAGAGACCTATAGAGGAGAGAGCCGGTGCTTAAAGGAACCGGACTAAAGCTGCGAGTACTACTATGCAGGAGGATTGAAATTCATATCTGAAACCGTATGTTTAACTGATTGCCTTATATGCTAAAATGAATACAGCCGACAATTTACACCAATAATTGAAAAATAATTACAATTGTAAGACAGTATTACTTCAATCTAGTTTAATAACTGAAATAATTTAGAGCAACAAAGGTCAGACCGCGAGAGAACCTAGACTAATTGATTTCAACATAAGCATAGTATATTAGTAGTTAGTACACATATGAAATGCATAAGTACACGTATTCTGTAACGCAATAAAAACTTCTTTGTGTAATGGGTAGGTAATTTGGTGTTTGTATGTGTAATCCCCGTGAAATCGCAGTCGCCGTATCGAGTTTCAAAATGTATAGTCGATTTCAAAAGCGAAAGCGGTGCGCGATTTTTTTTTCTCAATATAATTGTGTAAATGTTTAGCGGTTTACACTGGTTGGTACACGTGAAATTTATTTAGAGGCATGTGCCTCACAATGATAATTAATTTCGAATGTCATTATCAACTATAGGCGATTTTTATAATTGCTGTTGAATATCAGTTGAGCTTGGTAGTGGTTACAGGTCTAATAATCATGCCATACCTACCTACCTACCTACCATCAGAGATGAGGTCGTAGACTTTATTTTATTTTATCATGGCATGACTGATTCGTTGCTGAAATAAGCAAATGCTAACGTTAATTTTATTATTTATTCCTTCAGCATGGAAACGTTCGTGAGCACGTGCTATGAACATATTTCACGATGATAATGATGTTCGGAACCTATGATACGCAAAGTGATTTAGATGTAGTTTTCAGTGTATTGAAGTAAACTTGGATTGTTAATGTCCGATTCTTTGTTTCGTTGGAGCCAAATACAATATGAGTTTAAATATGTGTGTAAAGAAAAACCTTTATCATTTAAAACCTTTGAAGCTCTATAGTTTTAAAAAAATAATTTTCTTAGACGGAATCACTCATCGGCCTGTCATTGTCAGTAAAGAGGGTAGTTCAATTTTGCGTAGTGTAATAATACTGTTTAAAATATTAATTTTCAAATATATTAAGGGCTTTAAATGTGGTTTTTTTATATCACTTAAAACGGAATTAAGTCTTTTATTGTTTATTTATTCTGAAGTATTCCATTTCATTATATGTGTACATGAATGTATGCATGAAACGGACAAATAAATATACGCTTGTCTTCCATGACTTAGTTCTTGATAAAAATAAAAATAATTATTGTTTGGAAAGAAGTATAATCGTAATTTTTGCATAGTAATCTGCTCAAAAGCGATTAAAGCAATCTTGGGTTCGTATGAAATTAACGTATTATAATATCTTGTTTGTTTCATCTAAGACGCCCAAAAGCTTGCGATTGTCAGTTATAAGAAAAACACTCATTTAAAAAAGATTTATTTATTTATGGTTAGTTGCCTTTATCATTTAGCATTCGACTGGGCTTAGCTTAAACTCACCAAGATAACGTTCAGAAATTATATTATTCAATTATGTATATAGTAATAACAATGGTGCAAATATTATGAATCCTTAAAAAATCTTTATCAGATATGATTAACAATTTTGTAAACTTTTCTATTCCAATTAAAAAAATTATCAGGGAACGATATAATATTATTGAGAAGTGATAAATCTTAATTGTTATCGGTTTTGGACTGACCGAATTATTAGTTTATTTATTAATGATACATCAAACGTCAATGAGTTTGACAGTTGAGTGTGGTGGCAGTGTAATCTGTGGATCGGAAGTGTATTGAAGACAGATGGGGGACTTTTTGGCGGGAACGCGAGGAGTGAAGTTGTGTGATTTGTTTTATTTTGTCTATTTAGTGTTTCTTCAGGTTTAAATGTGTAATAACGGTGGTTTATTAACTGTTTAATATCTGTGAAAGTGCACAAATGTGGGAAAATGAAACAAAGCTGCTGGACGTAACTTCTCGGGTTCCTCCAAAAAGTCCACTGAAAAAATCTCAGTAAATGACCACCATTTTACTGCGATTATATTTCATCCCATATCATCTCATTTCATTTAATTTCATCCCAGTTGATTAATGTTTCAAATTAGTCATCTTCATTTCATTTCACTCCATATTATCATTTTTCATAACATTAAGAATATAAAGTAAAATAAGACATGACTTAAAGGTCTTAGTTACCAGGTCATAAAATCTCTTAAAAAAAAATGAAGACAGATGCGTCAGATTTGAAGGAAGGATGAGTACTCACGTAATGTGTGCTAGCGTGTGATGGCGATGTGTTAATTATAGAATTGCTTAGGGGCATATTATCTAATTCGTTTTTCTGATCCCCTATTGAATAAACAATAGAAGCTATGGAAAGTTTGATTGATAAGTCGTGTCTTCTGAATTCATGACATTCAAGACGGGCCTATAAAATTTCTGATTAACACGAAAACGGCACCTGTGTGCTTAGTGCGAGTTTTTTAACGTTCTCGACAGCGTAAAAGTTAGCCCAATTTTGTATGCAGTTGGAACAGCGCCCCTAGCGGCAAATGATCCCACTCCATACAAATATGAGCTAACTTTAACGCTATCGAGAACATTAAAAAACTCTCACTAAGCACACTGTGCTGCCAAATAAATAAATGTGTTATTATAATAATAATTGGTTGAAGGTGCGCGTCAAAATCGAATCTAATAACGCTGAATCTATTGCGTGAAACAGAGCAAGACCGATATTAGAAACAAAAAAAGATTCGACTTCTTCGACCAGACTTCAACCTTAATTATTAACGCATTGATAACAAGACAATGTATGGTTGTCCCAATCACATTTATTATGAGAGGGTCGTTAAAAGATTTATTACTAATTATTACGTGGGACAAAAGATATTTAAAGTTTCTCACAAGAAAATACCCGAGTACACATTGTTGTGTTAAAACAAGATATATGAACATGCTTTTGGATTTATAATATTGCCAAATTGCAATGAAATGGATAATAAGTCACGTATTTTGGTTGAATATAAAAATTAAAAAAATACATTAATATTTTTCATTGACATTGAAAACATTTAAAAAGCGAAAAATGTTGATCTTCTTAAATACAAAGTTCAGACGGAGACTCCGTGTCAATGCGTGCTGCCTTTTTTCCTAACCAGTTTCATATACAACCTTTTTGGAGCATATCTCAAGTACTGGTGATAAGACGTGTTTATAAGCTCGACACGCATATTTTCACTCATTGTTGTTTGAATAACCGAAAACCAACTTTAATATTTCACGCTTACGAGTGCCATTAGCCACTTAATAATTAGGTGGATTGAGTGTTTGTTTTCCTATTTATAATTATAAAAACCATAGCTAATATATAGACTATAGAATAAATACTCGTCTATCAAAGTTACTCTCAAATAGTTTTTTTTTTATGATTGAAAGTTTACTGGAAGGCCTTTCCAGTTTCACCAGGACAGGTGGGCGAGCAAATGCTCAGCCAGGAGGGGTGGGATTTGCTAACAACTGCCCGAGCGCCTCCGAAGGAGACCTAACAACTCAAGAGCAATTGCTTCGCGAATGAATCTACTACCGGATCGGAATCGCGACCCGCTGAGAAGATCCGGCGAGAAACTCAGCTGGCTGATGCATGGGTTAGGTTGCACGTTGACCTCTTTGTCGAGTTCGACAAGTACGGTTACCTGGTCTCAAATAGTAAGTGTTTATTTTAGGCACGAATAATCGTACAACAATTTGTTTACATAATCTATATAGTATGATAGAATTCGTGTCTCTTACTACCGAACACAATTGTTGTAGGAAATTAGCAACCTAATGCAAATTCCAATACGGACATTGTTGCAACGTATACGATTTCATACCTGCACGTTGGTTTGTTTGTTTTACAAAACAACTGCCGTTGTAGGCTTATAAAGAGCTTACGTAATAATGAACTACATTTATTTCACGTAACACGTTACGAACAAAAACTCTCTTGAAGCATTTACAATTTGGTAATCGAAATATTTAATTGATTGCTTTCATTCGTTATTGGTTTTTTTAAGAGAATTATTCTGCCTCTTGGCCCTAATAAGCTACTATTGTTATATTAATGAATAATTTTAAAACCGTTATGCACATAATACGCGATCGCTAATATTTTGTGGTTGGCGATGTTGTTGAAGTCTTAGCCAACAATATATTTTTATACACTTATTATACATTTTTATACATTTATTTTTATACATTTTTTATACATTTTAACAACAATATATATTTAACAATTATACATATATTTTTTATATTTAAATAGTCAAAGTCGAAATGATTCAGCATCTTTTCCGTGTTTGTTACGCGATTTCACTAAAAATCCTTTTTTTTTTTAATTGCTTAGTTGGGTGGACGAGCTCACAGACCACCTGGTGTTAAGTGGTTACTGGAGCCCCTAGACGTCTACAATGTAAATGTGCCACCCACCTTGAGATATAAGTTTTAAGGTCTCAGTATGGTTACAACGGCTGCCCTACCGTTCAAACCAAAACGTATTACTGCTTCACGGCAGTAATAGGCACTGCATAACTGCGAACTTGCGAACAGTTTCTTTTACTATCTGTTCCTGAAAAATGTTAACATGAAATTAATCTAAACCTCGAGATGTCAAATGCTAAATTCGCACGAAG
This sequence comes from Bombyx mori, assembly GCF_030269925.1. NCBI lineage: Eukaryota > Metazoa > Arthropoda > Insecta > Lepidoptera > Bombycidae > Bombyx > Bombyx mori. Next base: position 5,157,206 of record NC_085116.1, on the reverse strand, counting down.
GCGGTCCGGTCCAGACTTGATTTGTGATAAGAAAATTTACAGTTACATAGTTAATTATGTATTGCATTGACTAGTGTTTATACTATAAATTTAAAATGTAGGCGGACTTGATCGCGTCGAAGCTTTGATCGGAGTATTACAGCTTTTGTAGAATTTTTGCGGGTTTGATTGCTCTCAAAAATTATAATTTTTTAATTATAATAATAATAATTTAATTATATTTTTTTTCCTTTAACAAGGTAAGACATACAATGTTTTTTTTTAGATCGATGTCTGAGCTCACGTCTCACTTAGTGTTAATTGGTCACCGGAGCTCATAGACAACATAAGCAACGTAAATGCCGCCAACACTTTGAGACATGAATTCAAGTCTCAGTTTTTTAGTACAACGGCTGCCTCACCCTTCAAGCCTAAGCGAACATAACTCACTTTTTTATAGTATTTAGTGATAATGTATGTATAGAAAAAAGGACTAACTATATGCATTTAAATAAATAAATAAGCAAACTGTATACATTAATTACTGTTAATAATATACATGCTTAAATTGAACCTTGACACGGCATTCATAACTCTTGCTTTCGCTGTTCACGGTCAAAACCTTTTTTTTTTTTGCACCAGTTTAAAAGCAATTAACCTAATTCATTGTTATTAAACGTTATTTAAGAGTCCAAAGGATTGTGCTACAAATTATACATTTCTGTTTTATAAATAATTTTATGAAAAATATCTTACGTCCGTCATTTCTCGAGTTAAATTATGAATTTAACATTATATATGGCGTTTCAAAAGTTTTTAATGAAAACGAAATATTTTAATGGTTCAATTGATAGGGGCGAGTGGTTTGGCTGTGCTCCTGAGATCACGTGAAATTTAATGCATCCTCGGATAATAGAATTTTTTTACATGTTCTTACAATAACACTATTTTTATTTTTACGGCATAAATACAATTGCTTTTTTTTCAAGTCACATCCCTAATTTACCTATCACGTTTGTGAATCACAACCCGAGTTGGTTTAAGCACTGTAAATATATAATATATATAAAAATGAATTACTGTTCGTTAGTCTCGCTAAAACTCGAGAACGGCTGGACCGATTTGGCTAATTTTGATCTTGAATTATTTGTGGAAGTCCAAAGAAGGTTTAAAAGGTAGATAAATATGAAAATGCTCGGAATTAAATAAAAATAACAATTTTGTTTTTCCTTTGATGTGTCCCCCCGTCGGACGGATTCCTTTTGTTTGTTTTAAGTTTATTTTATACAAAAGTTTAGGTCTTTTATTTACTTATATTCATAAAGGATATTTTCGTAAAATATAGTGGGGTTTATCCGAAAATCGTTTAACAAAATTGCAATACAGCCGGATTTCAAAATTGCGGTCAGTATACGCTAAATAAATATTTCTAATTATTCAGTTTATCATTTAAATTATTAGTTCTTTGCTGTTTTTGGCATCGGTCTTGTCCATCGAAAAATAGGTAATGATACTCGTTGTACTTGTAGTCATACGACTATGTTATATTAGATTTTGGGACATGCACCAAAAATTTTCAAACCTTTTATGAAAACCCAACGCATGGATTGAATTACCAACATCGAATTCAAAATATTTTATAAAAATAATGTCTATTTCTAGAGTCAGTTCTAAGTTCCCCACTACAAAAGGCAAAAAAAGTAAAAATATATATTTTTACATTGTATATATAAGCTGAGATTCGTAAGATTACAGGTTCATCATACATTAAAAGTGCAGTGCGCTAAGTATCCATCAATCACAGCCTTGTCAATTTGTACAATTAAATAAGCCTGTAATCATCCGATAACTTAATATCGATTTCGCTCGACCACCTGCCAATCATTGGATTCGAAATTAATTTTCAAATGTATTTATAAGTTTTTGTTGACTCAGTGTGATCTTTGACAAGCGAATAGTTTCGTACTATTTGATTTGAAGATCAACTTTATTATTTACGCACTTCATTAAATATTCGTGTGAACAAATTCAGGACTTACGCAGTCCTTTTTTTTTTAACCAGTACGCTGGTAGACTAGGAGGCTATTCCAGCTATGCCCAGACGGTTAGGTGAGCTCACGGGCTCAACCTGAGAAGGCAGTGCAAAGTGACAATCGGAGCCCGCTACCCTCCTTGAGACTTGAAGAGTTTCAATGCTTTTCAGTTCTCCCATCTTTCGAACTGCAACGCATTACCACTTCGTAGCAGGAATAGGGATCACACTATGCTAGTAACATGCTCAGAAAAGGCTCCTGTCCTTTCTCAGATGAATTTCTCAGTTGCCTTTCACGATACGACAGGCCTACCTACAACCATAAAGCAGATTATCACACATTTACGACAAAGTAAATTTAATGGCTTAAGCAAAAGTTAAACAGAAAATAAGAATAAGTATTTAAAAAGGTTACAACCGAAGTAATCTCTCTCTATTTTTATCGAAGTCATTGCGTAATTATTTTTAATTTGAAAACTTATCTTGTATCAGTGGAAATGCTACTATGCCGTGAATCAGATAGTGATAAATTGATTCGTTACATTAGGCCTGTTAAATTTTATTCTAAAGAAACAATCGATACAAAGCATTCCAAATTTATCTTTACGAAACATCTAAATAAACTCGAACGGCCTTTGAAATCGGTCAGTACTGAGCTTGTCTAATTCATGCATGCTAGTGAATTATCATTAGGGCGGTAAACGATCGCTTATCGATACAAATTGTTCGATTATCGATAACGATATAATATTGGGTCTGTGTAGCAATAGTACAGTAGGGGCAGCTTAGGACTACAGTATACGGTTTATTATACGATCGCGCTTCGGGCGTTCAGGTATTGTCCATTTTGAAGAATAAAGCCTTTAACAGTCTATGATTCATTGTACGATATTTTGCTTTAGGGCAGAATTAAAGATCGTGAATACCTTCCGCAATCGGGTATTGTTGATTTCCTGTGTTATTCAGATCTGATCGATTGTAGATACATTTAATAATAAATGTACTTGGTTTATAGGCGTTTGATTTGTTATGAAGATTGCGCTGTATTCATGTCGGTATGTAATAAATCGAAATAACGCGGTAGTGGTTTATTTGCGTTTTTGTTCTCGACCTTGTTGAATATGATTGTGAAAATTCATTTTCGATATTAATAAAAATAGCGGAAAGTTAATTGATACCTACACGTTGACTTCTAACAGATAAGACTCATTCAACCCTCAGTCATTAAGACGCAAGAACAGAATATACACTGTCACTAATGGTAGGGTATAAATTATTTTTAAATCTATTTGTCCATCATGAGATTGTTTTGCAATCAGTTAGTGTACAATTTTAAAATCGCTCCGAAAACCGAACTCGAACTCCGCTGTACGTTAGTAGGATCTCCAGCTAGCCAATAAGGTGGTGGAAATTAAACTACTTTTTTTTCAATAATTTCTTCTCTAAGTAAGCAATCGCTCATGCCCGCTAGTGAAGCAGTGGCTTAAGCAATAATTTGTGCTCTCATATTCACGCCACTAAATAGACTGCTCACAACCTGCATTCTCACTAGTATACTATCAGAATACAAAGAAATTATTGTTAGTGATCTCAAATCCGCGTCTTCTTAAACAAAAAGCGTGCTTGAAACCACTGAACCATAATACCCGACTAGCCACTTAAGTACTCCTCAATTTGACTGCAATTATATATCGTTAAAAAACTGCAACGTAATACTTCAGTACAATCATTTTCTTTGTTATATTACCTGATAAGGCAAAAGAAAAAAATTCAATTATAATGTCCTTGATTGGTTTTAATTGAATCAAAAGCCACACACAATGTTGACATTAAGCGTATCCTGAGTGTTGATTGAGTTATTAATAAAAATGAGTAAACATAATTGCAAAATATCCGCTAACGGTTTCTTGTCAGAGGAAATGGAGGTGATTTTAAAATATCATATCTAATATTAAGATTATAGTGGCTAATTAACATCAAGTAACGGTATTAGAAGAAATCAAATTGATTATATCTGCACAAATTATTGTGCATACAAGCTCTTTAAGTTTTATAATATTTCACTAAGCTTCATCTTTGGAGTGACTCTTTGCCATACAAAATCTACGAATACGAAATTTGAATTAAGGTTTTAAAAAAACGAATGATTAGTAAAACGCTTTCTTGAAAATGAAAGTTAAAAAAAAAACTCATTCGAGAAATTCCCAAAGTTTATGAATAGCATACTGCATTTTGTGGAAGTGGTGATTTCACAGAACAATAGAAGAGCATTGTCCGTGTTATATTTCACTACTAGTTTACAATTTGCATTAATTTACAACATTCACGAACGAGATGAAGAAAAGTTACTTAAGTAAGCAAAGTGCGTAAGAAATTATGTTTCGTTGACTCACACAAGTCGAGGGCAATCAAAAGTGATGTTTTAGTAATGGTACTCATAGTCATCGTAACATGAAAATTAGCCACCTGGACATGTGGTCGAAATCAAAATTATACCAGTGTGACGTGGCAATTATAGACGACGTAGTGAATCCTACCAGTGCGGGCGCATAATACCTCCTACCAGTGGTTTTTTGTATGTTGAAAAAAAAATTACTTAATTCGGAGTTATATTAAAAAATAGCTTTGTTTGATTATAAAAAAACTAGTGTATAGTAATTCGACAGCAACTTCTTAATCACACTTAGATTATTGTCCACGAAAATATTTCAATATATATCTATTTTAATGAATATGTTAATTTATTTGCTCGATTCCTCATTTTTACACATCAAAACATCAGAGTTTTGCTCTTTTAATATGCATCTATAAATCTTATTTGCACCGTGGGAAACTGTTCTGTGTATTATCTAGTGTATGTATTTAATTTAACATTCTTATACGTAATTCTTGAACTAGTCATTACGTATATTACAAGTTTGGTCGCGAATTCGTGAGCAAAAAGAATCGTAAACAATTTATATTTCGTTGAAATAATGTGATTCACGTTCGAGGATAGAATCTAAACGTAACTAATTTAGAATGTGTAACATGAGTTTAGCTGTAATTAATAATGGGCTCTTTGAATTGCACAGACATTACGTGGGCGTTATAATGCTCTTCACATTATATTAATCCCTTGTACATTATCCAGCGTTGGCTCTTCAAAGCAACTATCAACATACGAATTTCATTACAACACTTAAATTCCATTTATGCGAACAAATGGGAAGCTAAGGATTCTTATTTTTGAAATTGATGTCACATGCAACTTCACAATGCGTTTTAGAGATGATGTCGGTTCTGGGATAACTATCTTCTCAGGAACGTTCAATGTGGAACGTTTGCTATTTATGTATATATCATGAGATGAGCCATATTCTGCTCTACCTTCGATGGTACAAAAAAGTACTATGCTCTAAAATGGGTCTCAAAGCTCTGGTCTACTTATGAATACTGGCAAAGAATTCTTTTAAGCTTCGTAAATAATTTTATAGTTCCAAGTAGTAAATATCTCTGGATAATTGTGGTACCCAAGGTAAACGGTTCTGGGTGAAAAGAATATGACTTACTTCTAGAGTTAAAGTTTCTCCGCTTACATATCTAACATTAGGACTGTCTGTCAGACAGACTGTTCGTGATAGGATCTCTGGTCATCGGAATGATATTTTTATATGGAATTTAGGGGAAGCGATTTCGAATTTTAAATTCCGGCCCAAAAGTATTATTGTCAATGCAGTCTCATCTCTGTGCTTTATAGAGTACAATGTGTTAATCAGATGCAAGGTTTATTTTTTCGGTATGCCAAACCGTAACAATAAAATACTAGCATATAGTATTACGAGATCAAATCAGAAACGAGGAGATTCGCAGGAAAACCATGGTAACCGACATAGCCCAAAGGATTAAGCCGTTGAAGTGGCAGTGGGCCGTGCAGATTGCTCATAGAACGGAGAGCCGTTGGGGCCAAAAAGTTCTTGAGTGGCGATAGCGTAACGGATAACGTAGCTTAGGTAGCCCTCCCACAAGATGGACCGACGACCTATAAAGTTCGCAGGGATCCGCCGGACGCAAGCAGCATAGGGCCGATCATTGTAGCGAGACTTGAGGGATATCGATGTCCAGCAGTGGACGTCTGTGGGCTGATAGAATAGAATAGAGCATAGTGTTATTGTTCCTTAAGTTACGGTAACCATATTTACCAACAGCAGATGCTCTATCACAATAATGACAACGAGGACCGTTAGACCGTGACCTGTGACCGTGGCCTGCTTGTCTCGCCGGAAACATGCTTTCGTTAATATTTTCATACAGAGCATGATTAAAGACAATAGGATTATCAACGCGTGAAGTTTTAGTGTTTGTAAACAAATGGTATATGTTTGTTTATACTGATGGCAGTTCTTGATGTATTTGTATAAAGTATTCTGCGAATAGATCAGAATCAGTTCAAAGAATCTTAAATGATCTTATATTTTCCTGCAAATTGTTCGTGACTTTCAATCCGAAAGCTATTTAGACCTTGGAATAGGCGGAGGCATTGACTTTGTAATGTTTGTTGGTTCTTATCCGCTTGACATCAGTCAAACCATAAGCTCTGCTGTCTATCTAAGAAAAAAAAAAGGAAAATGTATTTTGCAATCTTTGACTGGTGGTCAAACTGGTGGACCTCTTGTGAGTCCACAAGGTTAGGTATCACCACCACCAAAGGTGGGGTAGCCGTTGTAACTATACCTTAGAATTTATATCTCAAGGTGGGTGGCTCATTTACGTTGTAGATGTCTATGGGCTCCAGTAACCCCTTAACACCAGGTGGGCTGTGAGCTCGTCCACCCATCTAAGCAATAAAAAAAAACAGAATTCTGAAGAAAAATTCGAATTTTATAGACAGCGACTCATTCACACGTACGATGCAAGAAAGGTCGTTTGAGTTCTTAACTCCAAAAGCAAGGCTGCGCGTTAAAAGGTACTACCACGCCGATTTTATTAAAAATGACGAAATGATTACACATGGTAATTGCTTCTTTTCATTATTGTGTTTTTTTTTTTTTCACGTTTTGTTTGTTTGCATATTCATTGGCGTGGGAACTGACTATGATTGTCGCGGCAACTATTAGTTCACCTTTTGCGGTGGCTTATTCTATTAGCTCCATGCATAATGCTGTTTTGGGTTCCAAGTGAACACTCTTAAGCTTCAAAACTTTTGGACTATTTCCAAGTGTAGATTAAAAAAAAAGAAAGCAAACATAAGTGTTCCTTCGACCTTCAAATGGGATCAATGAATGTTCATTGTATCATTGTTGTTTATTTACTGATTGCATATATTACAATAAAAGAAAGATTATCGCCGACACGATACTGTGTTTATATTACACCTGTGGTATTTACGCGGTAGCAAACATGAATAAAAAAACTCCAAGCGTAAATTTTCGTTATTCCACGACGGCAAAAATTGTAAATCTATATAATTTTCCGAAATAGTTATTTAATTTAAGACGTTTGGGGTCCATTCTCATATTTTAATTAATATTTTAGTATCAAACTAACTAGCCTAATCTAAATAGTTTAATAATGCTTTCCGCAAATGGAGAGATAACGTAGTATTGAAAAATCGAACTACAAAAAAATTGCGTAGGTACAAACAATCAGGGGTTTTACAGTCTTGCACCACCACCTTGGCTATTTCTGCCGTGAACATAATAATATATGTATTCCTATTTGTAGAATTGGCCGTTATAATATATAATTGAAACTAAGACCTCGTATCGTAAGATGGGTCTCGGCATCCTCCATTCCGATATTTATGAGTTCCGGTAACTCCTTAACAGCAGATCTGCCGTGAAATAATTTACTAATCTTTCCGCAAAAAGAAATGGTGAATACAAACGACGCCTAGATTACTCTACTATTTGGACCAAATAAACTGTTTTTTGTTAATAATGTGAAAGGAAAATGGAGTTATCCAGTGATAGCTGGTATTGTGCAAATAAGCTTTCCTTAAAACAATGCCATTTTGTCCGAGAAACAGTTTGTCAAAAATATATTTAATATGTATTTCTGTAAAATATAGTGCACATTTAAAAAAAATATAATATCGAAAGAGAGATTTTTCTGTCTGATTGTGTTCTCTGATATTACGTTTTAAGTTTCATGTGTAGCTACATACTTGTATTTATGTTGATTTAAAATGGACAGTTGTAATATAATTTGAAAACAATGAAAACGTCACGATCACCAAGGGTGAGATTATCTTAAGTGATTTAATTATGCTATATATGATATGATTATGATTATTAATGATTTTAGGACAATTAAGATTTATATAGAAATACAAGACTAATCTCAATAAGTTTTAAAATAACTTCTACATCAGACGAAGAACTGAGTCAAATTTTAATATCTTCCAGAAAATAATGAAGATTGATATACCTTGTACGAAGGGCACCGTACTATAAAGTTAACACATCAATCAAAACGTCTGTATCCGGTTTTATGAAGCATCTATTTTTTTACATCGCCAATTAGGATTTTCGCAACAGTTGTATTGCGTCAGTTCTTAACGAGCCTCCAGCTAATCAGTTGCAACTGGCAACACAATCTTTTCTTTATGAAGTCGGATAGCAATTAATATTACTTAACTATAAATAATGAACGTTTCACGCCTCAGTTGCCACACGACAGTGCTGAACTAAATTAGTGGTTTAAAAACCGTCTGGGCCAAAGTCTATGGCATCTACCCAGTCCTTCTAGTCACTAAACACTATAATCTCAATGGTCCTCAATTTTTTAAATTATACTAGATAATGTAAAGTAGTCGCTAATTCAGTGCAATTAGGACTTCGAGTTCACGACCCGTTGAAGCCGATGTGAACGACGAGTGCCATTTTACTTAAAATTTTGAGACAATAAAAACATTTACACATATTTTCTTTTGATATCCAGTTTTAAAATATTTGGTAACTTTGGTGTTATTTTTTGCTTTTCGCAACTAGGAAATTCTTTTTTGTTTATTAAAACATTTAAATATTTAGCGATGTTCACTTCTTTCACAAAAAATAATAATAATAATATTCTCAAAGATGCAGTAGAGTTACACGTAAATAATAAAAAAATCTAATAATTCACAGTTATTGACTGTAGACGAAAGCAAGAATTAAAAGAGTAAGTAGAAGCGGTGATACAAACACAGGGAACTCTTTTAATACGATTAATTCTGTCAAGCGTATCGAGAGTGAAGTTTATTGACTGGCGACGATAAGACCGTTATAAATTGAACTTTATGAATGTGTATTTAAGGTAATAGTTTCTGCAAACGGACACTCGAAGCTTTTATGAAATTAAACAAAAAAATTACATGCGTATTTGTGTAACTTCTACCTGATAATTAATAAACCGATTCTAAAACAAAATCATTGGCTTAGAGATTGATATAGGCACGAGAAGGTTTGAGGTCGTTGTGGCCTATAGGATAAGAAGCCGTTGGGCGGGGTTCAAATCTATGACAGTAATCCTTCTAATCAAACACAAACAAAAATGACATCCATGTTGAAATATGACATCGCGTAATAATAAGAAAAAGGCGGAAATTTTAATTGTTAAAATCAACGTTGGAAGCTCATGTTGTAAGCAGATGTAAGTACCACCACCTGCCTATTATATATAGTATTCATACTACCCAGCTGATTCTTCCACTTGTCTCGACGCGGTTGATGACATTGTGAAATTCATGGGTCCCAATATGGTCCCAGTGATCACTTAGAGCCGTGAACTCATTCACGCGTCTAAGCAGCAAAATCTTCGCAACGCGTCAATCGAAAAAAGTTGATCGCGATATCGCATTACACGTTATTTGTTCATGCACGGGCAGGTGTCAAGTAAAATCGACGAAAAACTACCGAGGCCTTGTACTGAACTGCTAAAGGTCCATTGTACTGCGGCCAGAGCCTTTTGTGACGCGATATTATGATCTTGGGCTTTTAAGCAACCGTCCTGGTCGGCGTTTGTTCTTTTTGGTAATAATAATGTTCGTGGATTTTTTTTTGAGCATCAATTGACACTAGGGAACTTGGCCGTTTAATTTATGAGATCATAATCAAAAGACTACTGAGGTTTAAAAAAAAAAAAAGACAAATTTGTTTTAGCATCATTATAACTAAAATTGAACTTATCGTCGAACTAAAATTTAAACTCATCATGTTATAAGAATTAAACATCCCTTTCATTTCAGTTATTGTTGTTTTAAAAAATCTGTTTCATACTAATTCTTAAAAATGACTAGGTCGTGAATCTTTTAAATGCGATTAAGGTACAAAATTTTACGCATATTTTGTTTCATGTCAACGACATAACGGAGCTGGAGTGTGAGAGAGACAACGAGATAGTTCTATTTCGCACACTTTCTTCTATCAATAGTTTATCTTTTTACGGCTAATTCAATGTTGTTTTCACTAAAGGATTTATTTTGAAAATGAATGATGCGCTTAAAAATGTACAGTGTTGGAAAATGAAACATGGGCTTCAACTTTATTGCTCAAGGAAAAGATTTTTATATAATGACGAAAAAACAAATTCATTAATTAAGCTGGTCGCCCTAGGACGTCAGCAATACCAGGGGCAAAGTCAGTCAGGTCCACTGTGTCCCATATACGTAGATCTCACAATACAAAGACGAGAATTAAGTATTCAGTACGAATGGTATCGAGATCTATTGAGAGAGATATATCAGTGTTCAGTTTCACTGAGTTTCTCACCGGATCTTCTCGGTGGGTCGCGATTCTGACCCGTTGGTAGAGTCAGCGAAGCACTGCTCTTGCTAGAGTCAGTGTTAGCAATTCTCTCAGGTTGTGAGATTGTAGGCTCACCTACCGGTCCGTGAGTAGTTGGAATAGCCCCGCTACCAACCATTAGGAAGTGGAAAAAAAAACAGAAGGCAGATAATCGTGGCTATTAGAAGAAGATAAAGAATCTGAAGAAAAAAAAAATCGCATCGCACTGAGGATCATATTAAATACCTACATTTTATTTAAAAAGAAATGATAGTCCAGTCAAAATAGTTAGAAAACCAGTGTTAGCGGGATGATCTAGATTCCAACGATATTTCTTTCAAGTATGTGCGAGAATTTAAAAGTTATCATGTAAAAAAGCTCATTTATACATTAACTCTGAAAACTTTACACTCCTATAGTGGCTTTAAGGTGTATGTGATCATACTTTATTATAATTATATTAATACAGTTTCTATAGAGAAACTGCATGGTCTACGTATTTTTTTAAAAACCAAAATATTATGTCTCTGACACAGCTGACTACGATGATAATAAACGCTACTCAAATAGATCGTTTTGTTTTTTTGTAATTTCCAATCTCTTTCCGTTTATGAACGAAGCTTCTAAATTTTCACAGGTTGGGCTGTATGGTCCGTATTCCTTCCACATATAAAGCCAATTAAAAAAACATCCATGACAGATTTCAGTTTTAACTTCGAATAGTATAAACGCGCCCATTAATTACTAACCTCAAACGGCCTACATACCTCTCAAATATATTAAGTGTATAATCTATGTACATACCTATTTAATCGTCACGTGCGAAAACATAATGTTCTCATTAAATGAAATGTCGTAATTATCATATTTTTCACACATTAGAAGGCGAAGTTTGCACAAACGTATCGAACATAATGTAATAATAAAAACGAAACAATATAACTCAATTAGTGCACGTGTTTTATAGCTTGACAGATGTAAATATGGAGTTTTAATCTATATAAACACGTATGTAAGTCGATGTGGGTATGTTTCGTGTAAACTACGATGCGGCTAGTATTTTCGCGAAATCTTCAGAGTGGCCTAGATCACAGTCAAATCAAAAATGGACCAGCAAAGTGGGCCGTGTTTGAGTAATGACATAGATTTTCGATTTGCTCATAAAATTGTGTGCATAAAGACTTCAATATATTAAAAAGGTCACATAATTAATTATTAAAATTATAATTATTTTATTAGTGAAAACAACTTAATATTACGCCCTTTTTTGCTCATAATGAGGATGACTTATTGATAACATAATATACATAACAGCATAAACCAGAGATAATCTGACCGAGTGAGGATTTGAAGATTCTATTACATAGTCTCGAAAAGATACAAAACTCTTTTGTTTTTCCAGTAAAAAAAAAAAGGTTCAAAGAAAAAGAAAAAACAAGCAAAACCGAGCGCCTCATCTATACAAATACAACTTAGCACTTACGTCATAAAAGTTTAGCAATTTTAATTTTAATTAAACATATTGTTGTTAGCGGGTATTGAACGACTTTCCGCAATTTTTTTGAAAACGATATTGTTGTGTGGCCCCCCACGCGGGGCGAGGAGTAATGAGGTAAAAATATACCGGCTACGCGATACGATGTCCAATTTGTTGGGGAAATAAGTAGTTGTAATGCGGAATTAAATGGGGAGTTATTATTTTTTATTCTGCTACCCTCGATGAGCCGCGCATATGTAAAGTTGTTTCTGTTTGTTATCGGTGACGGAGTGTTAGATGATGATGATGATGATGAAATGACTAACTAAGAAACTACAATTAATAAATTGAAAGCATATGGTACAAACACGTGTGTTTAAAAAAAACCTGTGATCTACAATGACCACTCCAAAAAAAACATCTACAAAGGAACTATTGGGATATCATTAGATAATGATGTATATATACTACTATATATACTTTTTACTGGTGGTAGGACCTCTTGTGAGTCCGTGCGGGTGGGTACCACCACTCTGCCCATTTCCTGCCGTGAAGCAGTAATGCGTTTCGGTTTGAAGGGTGGGGCAGCCGTTGTAACTATACTTGAGACCTTAGAACTTATTCTCAAGGTGGGTGACGCATTTACGTTGTGGATGTCTATGAGCTCCAGTAACCACTTAACACCAGGTGGGCTGTGAGCTGGTCCAACCAACTCAGCAATAAAAATAAAAAAAAGTAGTGAATGAAATAGAAATGATATTCTCAAATTACATATCAATTATCCGAATAATTATAGTTAGCTTAAATTATGTTACAAAACCCAGTATTTAGCAGCCACATCATGCTAAATTTTAGGAGGCCTAATGTTTAATTTGTTCAAGAATTATTTATCTATGCTAATTTTTTCAATTGGTTTTAAATATTTCGAATGCATAATTGAAATGGAGATTTCTCTTAGAATTTCTTTTCATAATCTAGATCAATTTCTTTACGAAACTAGTTGAGAATAATTCATTTATGTAAATTGAGAATTCCACTTTCTAATTTTTGGAACGTGCATTAGAACATTTATAATGAGATATATAACAAGGATATAACATAGTGTGAAATAAACGATTTATAACTCTGTATTAAGTATTATGAGAACAAGTTAAAATTTAATCAAATTATAATCGGATCATGAACATAAAAGAAGTTTAGTAACACTAATCCAAAATGGTTGTTAATAAGTATTCTTGATAAAATTCTATAAGAACTCTAAAAGTAGACTTGGATATTGTATACGAGATATAGATTGTCAATATAACAGTTCAGAAGGTCCTCTTATATTGGCAAAATAAGGTGACACGATTATGATTACCTAATGCTTGTGTACTAATTGATAGTGTGTTGAAATCCTATAAAAAATCCTACAAAGTTCACACTTTAAATTAAATCTTACTTAAGGGAAGATGCGACATGACTTTTCTATCATGTGCGTCAGTGCACTAAATTAACAAGAATCTCTAAATCTGCCTTATTATTGATAGGGTTTATGTTAGTCCGCACCAGAATGAGGGTTTTGAGACTTATACCTTATAGACCACACTTATAGATAATTAAGACTTACATACACCTTAAACGAAGACAAAAATTCAACAGCACATTAAAATCCTATTCCCAACTAAACAACTAAAAATAATGCGTTATGCCTGTCTAAGTGTGTTTTGTTTCATTCCCGTACATCATCATCATCATCATCATCATCGACTTCCCGCGGTGCGCACTAATAATAATAATAATCCTGTACATAATTAATTAATATCTGAATTGGACGTTTAATCGAAAATGTGAATAGTAATGAGATGTAAATTTTTATCTGAAATTTTTCTGGCACTAATCGATTTTTTTAAATTTATTTATTTTTCCAAACGTTACGAAACTCATGCGAATGTAATCGACACGTACACGAATGTTAGCTATCAAAAATATATTCATTCATTCAGTCACAGGGCACTTTGGCCACGCGGAAATTAAACATTAATATGATTAATTATTCATCTAGTTACTGGCTACATTATCTGCTAACAGTAAGACGCATTTATCAGAATATGTATACATCAGAAACATCATAAAATGATTACTTTATAGTTGAATGATGTGTATATAATATGTATTTGCCCAGAGCGATTCCGAGGTACAGAGATAAAGGCATTAATTTTACCATTGTTGATTTTAAATTTTATCGTAAGGAATATTGTGCAACAAAGCGGTTAGATAACACCATTTTGATTTTTCTGCCAAGCTTTGGTTCAAGGTTGATGGTTTGATCTCATGTTTCTTTTTTTGACTATCTGTCAGTAGCCTTGAGATGCTATTCTGACTTGACCTTGAAAAGTGAGCAAGCTCATGGGGCTCAGCCTGAAAGAGTTTGCTAACGTTTGACCTAGAAAGAGGAATGCTTCGCTGATTTTGCCACCGGATCGGAAACGCGACCCACCAAGAAGATCCGACGAGAAACTCACTGGGTGCCTAAAACTGTAAATAATCAATGAGCAATGATGACTGTTAGCATGTTAAGTGTTCCAAAAGCACAGGTTCTTCATGTTCTACTTATCAATACAGCGGAACATAATAAACAAAAAAAAGAAAAAAAAAACAAGTTTAGAAGTAACGGTTCCACAGACCCAATTATAAACTCGAAGCTGTCATCGATTAGAAAAACACGAAAATTTTAAATTGATTTATGAAATATAACGTTATATAAGCTTAGGTAATTTAATTTGCTGCTAAATCAAATTGTTAGTTTTATGATACAAGGATATTTCTATGTCATCTGCCCGTTTGAGCTTAGACTTTTTTTAATTTTTTTTATTGCTTCGATGTGTGGACGAGCTCACAGCCCACCTGGTGTTAAGTGGTTACTGGAGCCCATAGACATCTACAACGTAAATGCGCCACACACCTTGAGATATAAGTTCTAAGGTCTCAAGTATAGTTACAACGGCTGCCCCACCCTTCAAACCGAAACGCATTACTGCTTCACGGCAGAAATAGGCGGGGCGGTGGTACCTACCCGTGCGGACTCACAACAGGTCCTACCACCAGTGACATAGACATATGAATATATTTATGTATGTATGTATGATGTATAGACAAATGAACTGCCCAGTGATCGAGTTATTAAATTAATATCGATTAGACTGGCTGTGATTAAATCGAGTTACGCGTAAAATTCAAAAGTTTTAATTTACGATTTCCTTTATGACATTTGTTTAATATATTACGTGCTGTCACAATTGACTGATGCTGCTGCATAATTAGTTTCAAACTTTTTGAAACGATTAAAGTAATTAATTTTTGTTATTTATTAGACGTTACTGATTGTAAATAGCTTTATTAAATGTTTATTTCGCTTTTATTAGGAACCTTTTTAATAACTAACTAACTAACTAACAGACTACGGAATAAATTTATTGCGTGTTAAAAAAGTGATAAGTTAATTATTAGTGATGCTCATTTATGACAACTAATTTATTTCGCACGTTTAGTGCATTCATTAATCTGGAGATAAAACCCTTAGATTGTTTTGATAATTCTTACGAAATATTTACTGGGTCTTTAAGCTGTTTATATCAATATTTAAACCATCAATTACGGTTTTTTATTAGTCGAATCGATTGATTTTCGAGATTTATTTTCGATTTAGTTACATCCGTTAGTAATAACTTTAACTACAATTATTGATATATTTAAACCACTCAATAAAATCGCGGAGCATGGAATTTGTTACATACACACTTTTGAGGCATCATCATATAGGCACTGTCATCAATTAATTTCACACAAGTTTGAACGATACAAATAACTAATTATGTAACGGTTTGAAAAAAAAAACTGCTTAAATTTAATTTAACAAAAAACGAACGATGGGATAGTAATTATTTTTATTTATTTATTTATTTATTTATAACTTCATATACTAGAAAGTATAAAGGCGGCCTTAATGCCATAGGCATTCTCTAACAGTCTACCTTAGGGGAGCGCAGAGATGAAGCTTGGTAGTTGTAGTGTGAAGGTGATATTACTTAAACATATGTGTATATATAAAATACATAATATTTATTATTACATACATACATATATATATTAATTATGGAATGTAGCCAGCTGTTTTTTTTTTATATAGACCTATCCTGTTTTGAACTTTGCTGTGTTTTAAGCTTATCATCTGTTTAAATATTGTAGCACTCTGTATAGCAACTTATAACTCTCTTGTGGTAAAGAGAACACATACGAGACAAAAACATGGCCTTCAAGACAACAACAACCAGATACTAAATATATTTAACAATGTATTAATGTCTTTCAGTTGGTAAGATCATTAAGGATCCGAATGATGAGGCGATATTAATGAACTCAAAGAATGTTTTTTTTATTGCCCCTGTAAGCAGACAAGCATACGGCCCACCTGATGGTGAGTGGTTACCGTCGCCCATGGACTTCAGCAATGCCAGGGGCAGAGCCAAACCGCTGCCTACCGAAATCTAAACATAATCCGTCTCGATCATACTCATAATAATAAACAGTGATCACCAATCCAATCATCAATCCGCGCTGAACGTTATACTATCCAAACTAGTATACACATAATAAGCATCAGTGATCACCAATCCAATAACCAATCCGCGCTGAACGTTTTATTATCCAAACTAGTAGGTATATACGGAAAAAAGTCGCTTTCAATAACTACAATTTACTGTTCAATGAGGCGTATACAAGTAATTGACGTTGTGGTCATTATGTTGTTTTATTTTCACTTTGCAAATTATAGTTATTTTTTCATAGCGAATAGAAAGCTAGTGTTCTTGTTGGACTGGTATCATTGTTCATACGAGTTCACATAATCCTAACAATGGATGCGATTAATTTTGGCGACTTAACGCGTTCCCATGTAATTTAATATATAAATTGAATTGGTTGACTCGGTGGTGCAGTAGTTAGCGGCCCTGATTGTTGCGCTGAGGTACGCGGGTTCGATTCCCACATCGGGCAAACATTCATGTGATGAACAGGTCTGGGTGTTTATTATCTATATATGTTTTTTTATTTTTTATTGATTAGATGTGTCGACGAGCTCACAGCCCACCTGGTGTTAAGTGGTTACTGGGGCCCGTAGACATCTACAACGTAAATGCGCCACCCACCTTGAGATATAAGTTCTAAGGTCTCAAGTATAGTTACAACGGCTGCCCCACCCTTCAAACCGAAACGCATTACTGCTTCACGGCAGAAATAGGCGGGAAGGAGGTACCTACCCGCACGGACTCGGTCCTAGCACCAGTAAATGTATGTATTTAAACGTACTTATATAAGCATGTCTGTTAATCTCTGGTAACATAAGACATAGACATACCTCATAAGACAGGGAATTCTAATTGGGGCTGGATGACCATGCGTCATTTATTCCCAGTTATTATTATTATTAGAACTGCAACTCCTTTTGATTTCTCGAAGAGTTAGTTGATTTCATCCTCGTTCGGTAACGCTGATATAGCCTCTCAAGGCTGTCAGCATAGGTAGGAAAAAAAAATGATATCACCTTTTTGTGATTAACACAAGATTTAGTTAAACTGCTCTGATTTAGTTAAATTGTGTATTCGCTAGTCCACCTCGACGCGTTACTTTGGCTCACCAACTTTCAATCAGTAATTTTTTTTAATTCGAATTTACTTCTGATGTTTTACGTTTAGGGAAGCCGTTAACACGTTCACATAAATGCTTGAACTATAATTATCGCAGTACCTATAGTACCCGACTTGAAACAAGATCGAAGTCTCAGTTGCACTGATTTGGAACAACGCTACCCTGCCCTTTTGAACGTAAATTACGATTGTGTCATTCGAGATATTAACAATAATAATAATAATAATAATCATAATTTGAAATTCACCTCAAAAAGCTGTTTAAATTGAAACAATGAAAAAAAAAGTGCAAGTCACATACGGTAGAAGTGAAACTTATAAAATATAAAAATAATCGCAAGGGTCAACCACTCCGCAATGCAATGGAGCAGCCGCACCCCAGGGGAACCACCTGCATGATCACGGTATCCCGACGCCAGGTAGGTATGATTTAGCAAGAGAAATACGAGAACGTTTATCAGCTGTGTAACAAATCGTCACCGCGATTTAGGAATTGTTGAATTTGCGACATCTGTTGATAACAAACTAAATAGAAATAAAATAAACATGGCGCGTAACGGAATAAATTAAGATGGCGCGTAACCGAAAAACGTTACATACGTTTTTCCATCCTACGTCGATAAAGAAGTTTCACTTCAATAAATTCAAAGGGCTTCAAGATAACATAATATGTATCTTGCAAGGACCTTAACGAACCGATAATTTGCAATTTCGTGACAAAAAATGAACGGCTAATACCTACCGTCGTTTCGTTTACTATAAAATAACGTGACCAACATCCACGATATAGATAACCGTGCTAACTAGAGATAACATAAATAAATTGACACAAATTAAGCTTAAGATTTTGTGCAACGCGACATATTTTATAGACAAAGGCTATTTAAATGATCAGGTCGTACAATGTAGCATTCGAGTTTAACGTTAATTTAAAACTGTGGGCCGCGATCACGTTTATCGAACTATGCTATGTTCCGTTTCCATAATGAATCATTACAATTATCAGTCAGCCTCCGGTTTTCCATTTAATTGATTCTTATCCGTGTTCAATAAATCGGTATTGGTTCCGCTATATTGTTGAAAATTGGCCACGTTAAATATATATTCGTAATCAATTGAAATCCTTTTTAAATTCATATGTTTTGTACAGACAAATAAATTGTTTGCGTTTTGTTTTTAGTCAGCAAATTATTAGTGACAATGAGCTTATTATAATCGTGTCTGTGAACATGTTCGAATATCTATAAGAATCGGACAGCTAAACACGATTTGTGAATTTCATACTGTCACTTTTTATTAGAAGGTCGGTTATTGCAGCAATAATATAATGCTTCTATTGTCGTTCAAAGCGACTAGTGACAAAATGCAGTCGACTCTTTGAATAGATAATAATAAAATATCGAGGTGCCGATCAATTCTGCGACAAGGGCGTTGTCGACATCCTTCTCTCGGTTTGTTTGCGATCAGAAATCGATTAGATCCGCTTTTAAAATTGTCATACAACGAAAGGTTTCAATAGCGTAACGTGTCGTAATTATTTTTAACTTTAATACCTGAGGTCGAGTTGCTAAATTCGTTTGTACAAGTTACGTATGGAATGTAATCGTCGTGAAACAAGTCACCACCACGTATTTCGTGCGCCCTTGTTTACAACAAGGTGCACCTTATGGCCCGGAAATTATAATAGAATTTGTGTTCGTTTGCTTATAATATTACAATTCCGAGTTTTTGCGGTTTCCCCTTGCGTCTGCACCCGCACCGGAATTGGATAGTTGGTTTCGTAATCATACACATAATTATATTAACGCGGTCTACCATTATTATGTGTAATCGTTACTGTGGCCTTATAAACAATTATTTTATAAATGTAGTGATTACAATCAGTTTCAGTTTGTCATTGGACTTAGCGGTTTGGTATGCTGGAAGCGTCGATTACCTGAAACCAAAAAATAAATAAATTAGATCCGATAGATATAAATCATTGTGTTGTAAGCTATAGACTTGTGTTCAAAGATCGATGTGAACAGAATGCGGTGCATTCATTTGTATTTCTCATAGTGTATCACGGCAAATACGTAAGACCAGTTTAGCGATATTTCTCAACCTTGCTACCAGTGGTCCAGTGCGAACCCGTTGCACCACCAGTCAACGCACTCGACTGCACCAGTTTGGCGAAAGTAAAAGTAGCCAAGAACGCACACGTTCTTGAACCAGTTGCTTGTCAATAACAGGTTTTTTTTTTATTTATTCCTCTTTATGCAATCAAGTAAGCACGTGTGTCCGCAGGAAGGTCTGTATACAAAATTATGAAAGCTAACGATTGAAATCTTATACCTTTAAACGAATAATTATTGTATATTAATATATACATAATTTGAATCTCGGAAACGGCTCCAACGATTTTCATAAACTTTAGTACACAGGGGATTTTGGGGGCGATAAATCGATCTAGCTACGATTTATTTTCAGAAAATGTTGTTTTATTCGTATTTTCAATAATCAACTCTTCCCGACATCTATTGGCAAATAATAATACTATTGAGGGCAACTAACCGCTTTAGAGACACAACAAGATGGCGTTATCAAAAAAAAAACTGAGTGAAGCTCGGTCATAATCTAGTACTATTTATTGGCAAAAAGAGTTGTTCTTAAACGTCTTTGAATCTTGGCAGGTTCCAGTTGTGTGTCCCTTAAATGGAAAATAAAGAGTCACTAGACCAGTTAATTAAGCACTTTCGTCTTGAACGTGAATCACTTAGAGAGGCAGTGGTTTTCAATGTTATAGACAAGTTAATTAACTTCTTACTTAGTGGTCGATTCGACCTTAAGTGGATTGCTTATTATAAAAACACAATAGCTATCTATTAAATCAGGTTAATAATGATTTGAACTAAAGTTATTTATAAAAATATATTAATGAAATGCTTCAGTAATTGAATTTTTAAGGAAATCTTAGTAAAGGCGATGAAAATGCCGAAAAGTTGAATTAATAAAATACAGTGAACCAAATACATCCCTGTATTTGTTCTCATATCACATTTTTTTTCTTTACCTTTTTTTTCTCTCCGTGCTAGTCATTGGTTATAGTCTACTGTTTAGCGCTACGCAAATTTAAAAAATTACGCTTTAAGGCAGATCTTATACTGTAGCTGCATCTCGATGTGTATTACCTACGAACACTTGTGGAGATGATAAATCTTAAAAAACATTACCGAATTCTAAATCTGACCGGTATGTAAAGAGATTACCCCTTTCATAGAAACAAAAATCATACTATACGGATGATGAATGTTCAAAGATACAAATCTAGAAGTGTCGTAAGATAAAAAAGTTGTTGTGACGGGAATAGTTGAGAGTCAAAAAGAAGATTAATCAAATTGTTTTCATAAAGCTTATTATTTGGTTATTAAGTAAATGGAATACAGTAAAGCAATATTGCGACTGTGATGATCGACCTAAGCCTCTTTTAGATAATTTCATAAGAAATCGAAAATGTATCTATTGCATGAAAAAGTTGACCAAAATTAGTGCGTTAGATAATATTTAGCATTGAGTGATTCAGTAACTCATAATGAATTTGAAATAAACAAGAAATAAAAAACTATTCGTAAAATTAAATAAAAGATCTCTTTGAAAACGACAATCACGGTTTTTCAGTTGACAAAATGTTCCACTTTGTTGTTTTATGAAACAGTTTTAATGCTTCAGTAATTTGTGTTTGTTACATAAAATTTCGTAAATTTCAGTTCTGCAAGAATTTTCAACGATACTTTTGCTTCTATTTTTATTTGTTATATGAACAACTATGAATATTGTATAAAGTAAAAGTTGATTTCATTAAAGTTATTAAAGATCATTTTCTACTATAACTGTATGTGTTTTGAACATGAGTTTTGTATTGTGATCAAAATGATTAGGTAGTTTTTAAGCTATTGCATAGCTTCTATCGCGGGACTTGAGCGCGGCGACTGAATCAAGAAATAACGTAACGAAACGTAACGAAAATAGCCTGACACCCCCACTACGCCTACTATGTAGCTCGCGTTCAACACATTCACACGTTGCGCTGGTGTTTGTGAATAAGCGCGCGGCGTGAAGTCGCACTGCATGAGCATCACGAAAAGTCTGCCCATCTCTCTCTCACGCGGTCTAGCTTATTAGTGTGAAGGGGACAGTTAATGTTTTGCTTTTGTTAATGTTTATAAATATGTATAGAGTGGTCTTATTTTTATTATTGTTTTAATTAAATTATTATGTGGGGCAGCCGTTGTAACTATACTGATACCTTAGAACTCATATCTCAAGGTGGGTGGCAGTATTAATGCTTTAGATGTCTGTGGGCTCCGGTAACCACTTAACACCAGGTGGGCTGTGAGCTCGTCCACCTATCTATGCAATAAAAAAAAGGTAAACGATCTCACGGCCTACCTGGTATTAAGTGATTGTTGGAGCTTATATACATGACAAACTGAATGCCGCCACCCCCAAGACAACGTTGACGGACCCTGGGGGTCTTGAACTCATCATACTTGATTCCATCGTTGTTCTAGTAGTTAGAGATCCTTATTATCTTTATTATTCTTACTGGTCGTAGGACCTCTTGTGAGTCCGCGCGGGTAGGTACCACCAACCCGCCTATTTCTGCCGTGAATCCGTACTGGTGGTAGGATCTCTTGTGCGTCTGCGCGGTTAGGTACCACCAACCCGCCTATTTCTGCCGTGAAGCAGTAATGCGTTTCGGTTTGAAGGGTGGGGCAGCCGTTGTAACTATACAGAGACCTTAGAACTTATATCTCAAGGTGAGTGGCAGTATTAATGCTTTAGATGTCTATGGGCTCCAGTAACCACTTAACACCAGGTGGGCTATAAGCTCGTCCACCCATCTAAGCAATAAATAAAAAAAAATAAAAAAAAGTGGGAATGCGACCCTGAACGATGGAGAATAGTTGCTGCTTGAAGCTGAATACTAGCTTATTAAAGGCTTTTAGTACTCCATTATATTAAAAATGTTAGCGGATAATTTTTTAAATTCTATATAATTATTGACATATGAATTTAACACAAGGTAATAAAGGTTTTTTTTTATTTAGAAAATTCATTTGTTATAAAGGTACATTTTTACAACACAGCAACATAACAATAAATCTCTTGTAAGTTTATTCTAAAGGTGTCAATAGTCAAATACCAAAAAAAAAAACATCAATAGTCCAGTTCTATTAATTAAATGGCCGCGATAAATTAATGAGACATCAGTTCCTTAATAACGCTTGATCAGCTTGTGGACCAGTTACAATGACGTTACATAAAATCAGAGTGAAAGTGTTAATAATCGAGACGGTGTCGGACAAGTCGGATTGCTGACGAAGAATCGTAAAAAAGAAGCTACGGTAAATTTGAAATACATTTACATATATGTGTATGTATGTATATATACATATATATGTAAATGTATATCTGTGATATTTCGTCTTTTCGCATTAAAAGTGTACAATTTCAAAAAATATTCGAAATTGAGTTAATATGCAGAATCATTTGGTATCACCAGTATTTTTCTCATAAATACCTACTGTCAAAAGAGCGTAGCTTAGTTTTAGTTTTTTTTTTAGTTTATCCATAATAATATTTTGACTACTATTAACAAAATTAATACTTAATTTTATCTTACTTTAAAAGACAGATAATGTTAACTGGAAAAAAAAAATGAATGTTGCATAGATGATTAATTTTAAAAATATTACATTATGTTAAACCTTTAATACACTCTCCTGCAAAATTAGTAAGTTTTGAGATTATACAGTTTTAATGCGAGAAGACGATTTGATACGTCGGGTATAGTTCGTCGAATTTTCGCTTTTGGAGTCATTAATTTTATTAACGTAAGTTTCACGATCGGCGTCGTGACCTAAAATTATATTTCATTTAAACTAGAGATGGTATGGTATCATGTATACATTAAAACATATTAGATATAGTTGGTATCGTAACTTTACTTGAGACCTTAGAACTTATATCTCGAGGTGGGTGGCGCATTTACATCGTAGATGTCTATGGGCTCCAGTAACCACTTAACACCAGGTGGGCTGTGAGCCCATCCATCTAAGCAATAAATAAAAAAAAGTCTTCTACACATTTTTATTACTTTTAATTTGCTATTCTGATAATCTTCTCAGAGGTATACTGGTTGATTTTTTTTTTAAAGAATGATGGTGGTAGTGATGTTATCCTGTTCTATAGCATATTTCAATGTATTTAAGTAAATGTTCTTTTTAATGATCGGATACATAAAATATTGGTATACTTAAAAAATGCTAGATGCTTACCTTGTCAATGATGGTAATAAAGAATTCCAACGCACCAGCTGTTCTCGATAATAAGTATATAATAGTTTGAACCAATAAATACCGAATTACATTTCTGAATAGAATTTATGTGTTGCCTTTTATACGTCAAATCGATTGAATTACGAAACATGTGTAGTTGACGCGAATGATTTTTTATCGTAGGCGTGGTATAGCGTATTCCCGATTTGGAAATGTTAAAAAAAAACGATCCTTAGTCATTTAATGGTATGAAAATTTTATAAATCGCAGTAAATCAAACCGTAATGGTAATTGACATAATTCAGGCCGTTCGCGTTTATAGTTCGAAATCGTCGTTTTAATTGGAATGTATTATTTTCGATTGATTTAATTTTTGTATCACAATTAAACGAGATGATTTCGAAATTTTCGCTAATGCTTATGAATCTATATATATATAAATGAATTGCTGTTCGTTAGTCTCGCTAAAACTCGAGAAAGGCTGGACCGATTTGACTAATTTTGGTCTTGAATTATTTGTGGAAGTCCAGAGAAGGTTTAAAAGGTAGTTATATATGAAAATGCTCGGAACTAAATTAAAATAACAATTTTGTTTTTCTTTTGATGTGTTCCCCGTCGGACAAATTCCTTTTGTTTGTTTTAATTTTATACAAAAGCTTAGGTATTTTATTTATCGATTGAAGCACTACGAAGTCAGCCGGGTCAGATAGTAAATAAATAAAAACAGTTTTCGATTATTACGTTTGATATTAACCTCGGCTACAGTCTATTTGATATCGCGTTCAAACAATTAAGCTGTCAATTCAGGTCCGATGACGGGCAGACGAGAGTACGAAGTTTCGATGCCATGGTCACCGAACAGTTCTTGACCTAGCCCCGTCACTGAACGGACGTGTAGAAGAAAGAAACGCGCGATCCGACATTAGACAATCGATTACGATTTAGCCGATTATTTCCGTGACATGAAACGGAACTAGCTCATCACTTTCTATTTTTATTTTTTTAATACAAATAAATTCATAAAAGCCTAATACGTCTTGTTTTCATTAGCGTTATTATGTAACGTTCTTAAGAGCGTTTTTTCTTTGCTTCTATCTTGAGCATTGGTTGTGGGATGTTTCAATGGGTTCAATTAAACATTAGATATCTGGCCATTTCACGGCTAAGCGCACGTTCCGATCCGAATACTGAGGTAGAGGCGATATAGAGATTTCAATGTATTCACATTGTAGTATCTATGGTCTCCTATATTCACATAACATGTGGTAGACCATGAAATTATTACAGTCAAACTAAAACTCACATGTTCATTTACAAAACTTATCTGAATGCATTTCCAATTCAATGTTTTTACTAGTCCAAGCGAACATTAATGATACAGGATATTATAATCCACAGAAAGTGAGCGATAGGATTGAATTAGCCCGCGGCTTAGACCTGATATTTGTTATGTTGCGTTTACCTAATAGCGTTATAAGCTCAATGAAGCGACACGACGAGGACGGGAAATCTGACCATTGCCTGCCACTGATTCTAGTCTCTCAGAGAAAGTTTAAAATTGTCCATCGCAAGTAAGCTTGTAGCGCTGACAGCAACATCGTTTTAAAACTGAATACGCATTATCAGGCATACCGTAACACGCAAAGTCACTCTCTCAGCCGCACCAAGACGGACTTAAAAGAAAATAAAACCCATGGTGACCTCCGGGTTTATTGTATTCCTTAAGACTCGTAAAAACAATATTCCCACACTGCACGGTTTGTGTGGTGCTTAGTGACGTAACGAAATCGTCTTAGGCATTGTATTGTAATGCAGTTTTACGTGCTTCGGACGCATTTTAAGTACATTTTCCATAAATTGTAATTACTCTGCCTATGACACCGAGATACGAATGGTTTATGATTTTAAAGCGAAAGCGAAGATTTTATTACGATACTGTAATGTGTAATTTTGACACGGGTCGATTATGTCATGTGCGAATTGGTAACATTAATTAGGTGTAGTCCAAAATGATCTGTACGGTGCATAAATCATATACGTAACGGTGAATTAGATTTGTGGTGCATTGCAAATTGTAAGAACGATGCCAAATCGTGTTCTCGTTTTTGTCGTTTTACGAAATTCGGTCGACATGAGATTTCTTACATTTTCGTAATATTTTTATTGATAATGTAGGCGATGTGATATGTTTGTTCACTTTGTGGGATTTAGGATATTATTCGTGGGATTTGATTGTTTTTTTTATATAGGTATTTATTTGTGAAACTATTCTTTTTCCTACATATGCTGAAAGCCTTGAGAGGCTATTTCAGCTTCTCCTTGACGTGTAGGTGAGCTCACGGGGCTCTAACCGGGAGTGTTGCTAGCACTGGCCTTAGCAAGAGCAGTGCTTCGCAGAATCTACCACCGGATCGGAAACGCGACCCAATGAGAAGATCCGGCGAGAAACTTAGTAGGCCGTGTCTATGGACTTATTCACTCGTCGAGCCCTTCGTCGCAAGCGACGGATTCGACGAGGACGGTGACCGGCGTGAAACTATAATCACAATTAAAGGTTCAAAGATTACAGTACATGCTGCGTTGTTCCTCGTGCTAAGTTATTAGTAAGTTAAATAAATAAAACTTAGCTGTGCATAGAATAGATAAGAAATTTACATACTAAATAGTTTACATTAACTGGATAAACTGATTTTGATTTTATATTGAAATGAAATCAAAAGTTTCTTATTAATCACTACATTTTTATAATTTCTAAGAATTATTATAATATTGCACATATGGAAAATTAAAGATAAATTTTTGTCGTATGGGAACAAAGCTTATATTTAATACGCCGACTGCTGTTCTTAGTAATTTTAAAGGACATACGATATTTTTTTAACTAGCATATGTATGTACATAATGTTCCTAATACACATTAAGAGAAATCAATCATGACTCGTGCGATTCTGTAAGCGTTGTTTAACAAACTCGCACGTGAATTTGGTGTGAGTTTTCAAATTGGCATTCTGTAAATTTCATTGTAGTGCCGAATCTACACTAGCGCCCCTCGCGGGTGAATTGAACTAGCAAGCGTGAGTTTTTTTTACTAAAATGTATGAGTTGACGTTTGAAACGGCATTCTGTAGTGTAAATCACGTCGAATTTCGGCAAGAACTTCGCATCGCAAAATCATTTTATTTGTCAAATCAAAAGTTAGTGTTTTACGTGTTTGTTGTGAGTGAGAATATACGAAAACGTTATAAACCGCTGTTAATTATTAAAAAAATACTATTAATTAACAAAATTGCACTTTAAAATAACTTTATTCTTCATCGATATTTTGTGGAGCGTATGTTTTTATTGAAAACATTGTTGAAAGAGGCTGACGCTACGGATCAGCGTGAAATGCGTCGACAAGCCTACGAAATTCACAATTTATCACTTTTAACTTGAGATGACGACCATGTAAAAGTATAAAGAAAGTGTATAGATTGTCGAAGGATCATATGAACCAGTTAGGGTGTGAATTACACCCTTTGATGAAGACCACTAAAAGCCATTGAAAAGGACTTTCAACTCTTCTAAAGGTAGGTATTCCACGTAGTAAGATTGTGTCTTTATGTACAAAATAGGTACTTTATAACATATTATTAAAGTTTGCCCATTTGTTTATATCCAACTCTCCCATTATTGTAAAACTATACCACTAAACTAATCTACCAAAAATATCTTGAAAGAATACAAATTAGATTCTCTAATAACTATGTGTATTGTTTAATGATTATTTCTTAGTTTCAGTTATTGTGCACCTTGTTATTTTTGGCCAATTGAAGTTACCAAAAAAATCATAAAAGAAAATATAAGAACACATTTGTCCCAGACATCCCAGTGTATATCTGAGGTTCTGGAGGCTCTGAACAACCCAGCAACTATATATAAATATTTAAGATTCCCACAGAATGCTCAAGAATGGCAAAAGTTGAAGGAAAAGCAAAGAAAAAAGAAGAAGGTGGTTTAAGCTAAATAGGAACAGATGGCGGTGCACTATAAAAAACAAACTGTTTCAAGGCCATGACCACGACCCTCAGTAATGAGGAAACCCATGCAAGGAGGAGGAGGAGAGGTTTAAGCTAAATAAAAAAATCTTTTCTTCATAAAAAATTACCAATATTAATGTAATGCTAAATATTGCAGTTTTTATGAAAAATTTAGAATCCTTTGGGTTATTGGGTGTATTGATGGGAAGTTGGTGGCCTTAAAAAGATCTGCTACCAATAAAAAATGGTTTTACTGTCGCAAAGAATATCATGCAAGAAATGTACAATTTGTAAAGCTATTAATATTTTTCGAAATTCTGATATGTAATCCATAAACGAAATGTGTATTAAGAACCTATGTATTCAGATTGTATTCATTTCAGTTAAATTGTAATTGTGTATATTGCTATAAGTTATTGTGAAATATAGTATTTATCTTAAATAAACTTTATTCAGTTATAATCAAAACAAAATAAAATCTACTAGATTAGTCAATGACAGCAAGTAATGACCATTATAATTATTTAACATCTTTTCGGGCTTTCTGTATATTGTCAACGTTCCAACCTTATGACACCTTTTGCTATTTTTTTTTTCATTGCTTAGATCGGTGGACGAGCTCCCAGCCCACCTGGTGTTAAATGGTTACTGAAGCCCATAGACATCTACAACATAAATGCGCCACCCACCTTGAGATATAAATTCTAAGGTCTCAGTATAGTTACAACAGCTGTCCCACCCTTCAAACCGAAACACATTACTGCTTCACGGCAGAAATAGGCGATAACGCTATGCTATGCTAGCTAATACCTGCTAATAATAGCTAGCTATTGCTAATATGGAGGAAGATACTCCTGATGCTTTGTAGCACCGCCTTCATTCCACTGCCCGTAACTCAGTGTAAAGAACAATAGGTATGTTAAAGAGTAGATTCAGGTGTTTGCTGATCTATAGGGTGCCAATTTACCACCCTGATAAGATAGCAAAAATAGTTGTTGCGTGTTGTGTTTTGCACAACATTTGCAATTGTGCAGAGCTGCCCGTTCCCATGATTTCAGATGATGAGATTATATGTACATTATGGTGGTCATGTTGAATTACTTTGTTAAATTTTACTAATTAGCTA
The DNA here is from genome assembly GCF_030269925.1 of Bombyx mori. Lineage (NCBI taxonomy): Eukaryota > Metazoa > Arthropoda > Insecta > Lepidoptera > Bombycidae > Bombyx > Bombyx mori. Next base: position 5,127,825 of record NC_085116.1, on the reverse strand, counting down.
ACTTATAGTGTGAAGTAACTTCAAATATAAATGAATGATTTATAAAAATAGTTTTATTATAGTTTTATTCAATAGTTATATACAATAATTTTGAAATTTGTTTGCATCAGTAACTTATGTGGAAATACAGGTTTAAAATTGCTAGCGCTGCATGTGCTAATTCCACCAACAGTTCATCCTTCTTGCAGATTGTCGACTATTCATTCCCCCATGGTTGTAAGTTTCATTAAGTTATATATGGTACTGTGTTCAAAAATGCTTTGGACGACACACATATGAACACCCTGAATCTTCACCTGCAGTTCCTCTATCCACAAAATTCTCTCAGTAATTTGAGTACACTCTGCTTTTCATTGTAAAAGTGGTGAAATAGCAGGTCAGGTGTTGAGGTGCTGAAAAAAATAAAAAATTTATTTAAAAACAAGGTTAGGTAAAATACAATGTTTACAATACATGCAACAAAATGTTTTTATTTACAAGTAACAGCATTATACACAAATCAATGTCCCTAATATGGTGGTTCAATGAATAGGTACTTTGACCTGAATAAACACATATCAACCCAATCTCTTGACTAACATGTGAGACCTACTGTGGCTGGAGCTACTAGTAGTAGCATCACAATAAGTAGAAGTTACTTGCATTTAGTTAGAGGATGATGACTGCAAAATAGGTGATTCTTGATGCAATGCTAAAAAGGCAATAAATATTAATTTTTAAAATGCAAGTTTTGTTTAGGTATTTATTTCAGATAATTAGGCATAACATACATACCTGTATGTTTGCGATTGTTCCAATACTGATACATTTTCCGAGTTGGCTATAAATTCTCCTTACAATATTCTGATGATGTGGATTAGTATTTTCAATCTGTTGTAGTTCCTTAAATATAATAATATAGGTTATGCCTAAATTTTGTTCTTTATTTTAAATTGAGTATGCAGCCTTTAGCCAACATAATGTCAGTTTAGTCAATACTCTGGCACTGCCTGCCACCCCTGTACCAGTATGCACACCCTTTACCATAGATACAGTCACCTCTGCATCAATAAATACATTCCAACAACATCAATCTAACTTGCAATACCTAAATTGTGAATGATTTGATTTATTTAATTCAATATAATTTTTTTGTTGGTGAATTTGAGATACAAATAAATTACCTTCATGCCCTGTTAAAATAGAACATCAATAAAAACGTAGTAGATAGATATATCATACATAAATATATGTTAACATGTCCTAAATATCTCACCGGGAATGGATCTTAACTGACAAGAGAATTTAGTTCCTATATTTTTTTAATATCCTTGTTCTCTTATTGAACATGTTGAGATTCGATTAATCCTTTTGTTTCGCTAGCTTTTAACCCAAAACGTTTATCAATGCCTCTATTTGCGACAATGTCGGATGAGAAGAACGCTCTTTAAATCTGTTGGTAATATATTTAAATTTTACATTAAAAACGAATGGATGAAACATTGATAGCCTCAAATTAACTTTTACTTACCTCATAATTTTTATTTAACGTTAAATTCACTCACAAAGTATCAACAAATCTAGAAAAAGCAAAATAAAAACTTCCGACCGCTCGAAATTGTTTTGAAAACAATTAAAATTTTGTTTTTTAATTCTGGTATTCGCCAGTGCACGCAAAGGAACTTAGCGTACAGCCAGAAATTACAATTAATTTCATAAATATATGACTTTTAATTTTCTTTTTAGATATATTAGATGTGGTTTAGACACCAAAGCTTAAATTCATAGTATTTTCTTACAGAATGCTTCTAAATACAAAGAAAAACTGAAACCGGTAAGCTTCGATTTACATTTGCGTGTATACGGCTATCCCTAGTAGTATTGTAAACAAACTTCGTTGTCACTTCACTTCGCTCGAGGCAGGGTAATTATGATTAGTGTTTACAGAATGCCAAATCAAGGTCATTCCATTGCGAATGCGAAGTGATGGAGAATTTCGTAGTGAGATGCGAGTTCTTGTTTGAATTTTAGAGAATCGCACGGTTGGTCTCTACTTCTGTTCATTAATCTTTGTTCTAAAACACGTTGTTAAGTTTCGCCCACACATTAATAAATTGCAATATACAATAGTGTAATTTAGTAAAATGTTTAAATCTGTATTTTTTTGTATGCTGTTCGTATGGTTTTTACTGTACGGTCTCAATATACCGTTACTGGAAGCGAAAAAAACGTATTGAATAAAGAATAAATATTAAAAAAATGTAGAGTTGTAATTTTTAGTATTGTTTGCTTATGATTGAAAGTCACCTCTCACAGATTTTTTTATGTTATAAATAAATAAATAAATGGGAACAAAAGATGCACGGTCATCTGGCCCTAAATTAGGATTCCCTATTTTATCAGAGACTGACATACATCCTTACGTACATATATGGATACTAAATACCCAGACGTAAAGCAAACAGACCTATTCATCACACGAATGTTTGCCCGATATGCGAATCGAACCCAGGACTATCGGCGCAACAGTTAGGGCCACGGAATAGATAAATAATTATCTATTCCGTGGTTAGGGCCACTAACTACTGCATCACCGAATCAGTCCGGTAAGTCAGATCCTTTAAACAGTTACGTTTGGCTAGAGAGAGACGAGAATATCATGTAACGTAAGATGATGAAGATGATTGATAATCAGTAAGATCATTTGGGTATTTACATACTTACAAGTAGCTTTTTTGGTTAAAAAAGTTAACGCATTATTCGGGAAATGCAGTTTTGTCATTAAAGAAATTCCGTTAAACTTATAGAAACGCATATTCAATACAACTATTTACTCGAGTTCCTGTTAGCTGCTTTTTTCTGACCTACCGTTCCAATTAACAGAGTATGCGCATTCCTGATCAGTGCTTCTAATTGGTTAATATATTTAGCAACCGTCTATTGCAGGGTGTTACTTTGAATTCACGTGTCGTTGACGAAATATAATAAGATACAATAATTCAAGAAAGTAGTTCATAAGATTCTTGTTTTTCGAATTTTGCGATTTAGCGAATACGAATTACTGGTGGTAGGACCTCTTGTGAGTCCGCACGGGTAGGTACCACCAACCCGTCTATTTCTGCCGTGAAGCAGTAATGCGTTTCGGTTTGAAGGGTGGGGCAGCCGTTGTAACTATACTGAGACCTTAGAACTTATATCTCAAGATGGGTAGCGCATTTACGTCGTAAATGTCTATGGGCTCCAGTAACCACTTAACACCAGGTGGGATGTGAGCTCGTCCACCCATCTAGCAATAAAAAAAAAAAGAATTTCATCAGATCAGATATCTTTGTATAAAGCACATTTCTTTTTGTTATTAAATCAGAATGTCAGAATATCTGTCAGAATGTGTGTCATCAGAATGTCTATTAAACTTTTTATTCGATAGGCGGTCGTGTTCTTGGAATTCTACGGTTATATTACTGTATTATTATGTAGGCTGATTATCTTAGGACCTGGCTAGTGTTAATCTATATACGAAGTCTAAACCCATCATAGAGAATTTAACCTCCCCACTTTTTTAAGATTTAGCGATATGCATACGAATTATGGTCACTCTACTCTTACTATTTGGGACACAGAATTAAGCCAAAATAGAGAGTACTGTGTATTATTCTACATTAATAAATATAATAACAGTAAACTTGTCGGTTCTTACTTAAAAATACCATTTTAAGACCAATTTCAAACAGCCTTGTAAGTATATTAAAATGTATTAGGGTCACTGACAGTGACTGCTTAATTAATATTTTATCGCATTAACACAGGAAAAGGAATTAAAATTTAACTTTGTTTGAAATAATAATGGAGATTGATGAATGAAATAAACAAAAAAAAATGTTCGTTTGTAAATATGTATATTAACATATATACAATGCGCATCAGACCCGAACCTGCCGCGTATGAGTGTGAAGCACATTTGATAATACATCAATAGCAAACAAATGGAATTTAAATTATAAGTAAATATTAAGGCGATTGCATGCAGCAGATATGCGAATTTTGCGATGGATGTGTGGAGTAACGAGAATGGATAGAATACGGAATGAATATGTTAGAGGAAGTCTGAAAGTGGCACTTGTGACAGAGAAGCTGAGAAGTGCGCGTTTGGGATGGTATGGACATGTAATGAGCTAAAATGACAATGAGGTTGGTAAGAGAGTGTTAACTATGAATGTGGAAGGCTATAGAGGAAGAGGTAGAACTAAGAAGAAATGGATGGATTGCGTGAGAGAGTATCAGTGTAAGAGGGAAGTGAGTGAAGAAATGGTATATGATAGAGGAGTATGGAAGGAGAAAACATGTTGTGCCGACTCCAGGTGACTGCGAGAAAGGCAGGATAATGATGATTAACAAACAGAATCAGGGATGCACTACATAACCGTTCTAGATCATAAATACGCCATCCAACCATGAAAGAGTTCCTAAATTTATAATTCCGTATCGCGGAAATCACAATAATCTGTAACATGCATATTTTCCTGAGATTTCGTCTCGAAAAAAAAAAAAGAGTAGTTTTGTTCTTTTAAATGTTTATTTTATGATATAAAGCATATATATTATGTCCTTGAATAACGTTGATTCATAAACTAGTTCGCACAATTATTCCGTTTATAATCTTAATTGACTAATTTTAAATTCACATATCTTTAACGGTATTTTTTGTTCGTGACTTAACTGTGTATTTGACGCGTATGCATTTTCATGAATGAAACAAAAATAGTTTAAAGTAAAAATTAATAACCTACTGAGCGTTCCTTCATCTTGAATGTACTTCGTCAGGAAGCATTAAGTTAACGCATTAAGTTTATTTACGTCAAATTGATTTAGTAGAGTTAATAAATAATACACCAGATGTCACAATCAGCTACAATGGAAATTAAACGAGTGAAAATTTAATTGGAATTCACCAGCACGGAACTGTACGTTGGCTTTTTGGTGAAATTCATTTTGTGTTTAGAATATTTATTCAGAATGTTAAGTTGTATAAATGTGTTTAGAATAATTTAGATCAACGAAAGTGAGTGTTACCATTTTTTTGAACTGAACTATAAATTGAACTTCTCAAACTAAATTTAAAAACAATATTCCGGTTAAATTTTCAGGTTCAACAGATTTATTACTCTGTTTTCAATTAAAATTTCAACAAAAACTAAAGATATAACATTATTGCCGTGCCATTATTGGTAACTAACTATATTATGTCTGTTCGATGAGGGAAAACCTTTTCCTCTACATTACAGAATTGATATTCATAATGGTGACCACCCTCAATCAGGTGATCTGGAAGGAGGCATCACTGGTGGTCCAGAAGCCTTTTCGGTTTCTTCAGCAGGACAGGTGGGCGAGTAAGGCTCAGCGAGGAGAGGCGGACGGGTGATACCTTTTTTTCCTACTTATGCTGATAGCCTTGAGAGGCTATTTCAGCTTTTTTTTTATTGCTTAAATGGGTGGACGAGCTCACAGCCCATAGTTACAAGCTTTTCCTTGACGTGTAGGTGAGCTCACGGGGCTCAAACCGGAGTGTTGCTAACAGTGGCCCTAGCAAGAGTAGTGCTTCGCAGAATCTACCACCGGATTGGAAACGCGACCCACTGAGAAGATCCTGCGAGAAACTCAGTGGGCCGTGTTTATGGGCGGGTGATACAATGGTCGTTGGCGTCTTTATATAAAAATATATATAATACGGCTTTCCTTGGGTTCCGGATCATTTGCTCCCAATAGGGGGGTTATGAAAAGAACTTTAGGGTACTGCCCTCATGAGAGTATCGCTCTCGCTTTTTTTGTATAAATCCACTAACCCGTCGTTTCGTTGGTTAGTGGACTGTATACAGTATATTTAAATTAAGACGATAGTGAGTTAAGGGACTTGTTCACCAGTTAGCTTCATTGAATTTAAGCTTTAGTCAGCTACGAGCCGCCCTTGACAGCTCGACGATTCTTCAGAGATGGAAGCGATCGAGAAGCATAATGCAGTTGGCTATTATATAGTTCGCTGTTGAACGTATTTTTCGGGGTCAAAATTTTCGCGATAATCTCTATTGTGGCCGCAGATGTATGTAACCTTTTGCAAGAGTTATTAGTAGACATCCAACAAAACTCATTTATTTATTATAAAAAAAAAAAGAACACAATATTCCTAACCTAAAAGTACATGTTATTATCCGCAACATGCTTCGTCAGATTACAGAAATAAAGTTATCAGCAACATGCTTCGTCAAAAGCATGTTGCTTCGTCCAACAAAATGTATACGACTGACTGTATTATGGTTTGTTGCAAATTAGTTTCAGGTTTCGTATCCGAAATAAGACCCTGTATTAAATTACACAACGAAATAAAAACGCTCATTACGTTAGACTAGAATCAGCAAAGAAATCGAAACAAAATTCTTTACGGTTATAAAGTTAAAACAAATGCTGTGTGTTACGTATCGCAATAACACATTATGACTTGAATCGTGTAGATTATAGTAAATGTACGAATGATTTACTGTGACCGTGATTTGGTTTTTTTATTAGTTAGCACAGGCAGTCAGTCTAGCGGGATCGTTATTAATGCCTTTAACAATATAATTGGTAATAGGCCGTCATTAGCATCCTCTGCGTGCACTGAAACATCTCAAAAGTATTCTAGATTTGTTTGTTTGTGAATTTTTGTTTCTACCTATTGTAGCTATATGTTATACCTATGTATTCAAGAACAAATATTTAAGAGCTTGTATGAGATAATTTTCATGAAAATCTAGAATTCAATGAAAATTAGATTTTTGTCACTTTACGACAACTGTACATGCGCACAACTATAATAATGCGTTCAAAACTATACAAATCTTGTGGTTTTCTATGCAGATTTTGGTTGCGATGTTACCAATTGAGATCTAAAGGTCGTCTAACCTTCGAAATAATAATATGTTTACCCGTAAAAGGAAAGATACGTGTAGATATTTTTATTGCACGTAATGTAATAAGCATTGAATAAAACAACCGTTTTAGATTCATACAACGCATTTCGTCTCATAGAAAGTGAATATTTTATCCGAAATTCTAAGAATAGTGCACAAAAGTTAGATTTTTTTCCGATTGTGTCGTATTACTTTACATTCATTTCACATTCATGAGCATGTTGCGCTTTGGGTGTCATAGCTAGTAGTAGGGTTGCCAAGGTGAATATTTTTTGTCATCTCTCAAACTCTGCATGATACTCAAGTGCATTTATTTGTGGAAAAAATTATTATGAAGCATTTGTTGTGCAGTGAGAAGTTTTATTCGAGACAGATTGTAGAGTTTTTTGTATATTCTGTATTTTATAATTTTTTGTTTCTTCTTCTGTTTCTTTCTATTCCTTAGACGAGTGAATGAGTTCACCCACAGATATCACAACCCAAATGCCCTCTTTGAGACATGTAGTTCAAGCCTCAATATGGAGTCCAGGAAGTACTTTATACAGGACGGCCATGATATTATCCGCCTGACTAAGCAATTAAAAAAATCAATTAAGAAAGAAACATGTTGAATTATTATTTAATATAGTTTTTTTCGTCCCGTAGACTAATTGTCAAATATTGCTGGTATATAATCTAGTTTTATGACATTAAAAATGTGTTGTCAACCCTAGCAAGCAATAACAACTTTATTATGCATTCAAATTTGGACATTTCTAAGTCACTGTCGCTTTTATATAGTTTCCCTTGAGGTGATGTAATAAAAAATATTATAGTCACATGATTTTTATGATAGTTTTGCAGAATTTTACTTATGAAACTGTTCTAGCTGTATTTGTGTGGATAAGAACTTAGTTGCAAGTGTGTTTTAAGATATTTCCCAATTTATATTCCAGTTATATTAATATCAAAGCACTATTTTAAAAATACGCATGCGACAAAGAAAATTGATTTAAAGAAGAAAAAACATATTGCATATATTGGACCTTTTTGTTCTGTAAACGAATTTCTCCAGTTTCTAGTTTTTTCGACTTATTCTACGCCAAGAAGTTAAGTTTGCCCGTATTTTTGGTTACCAATAACCTGACGTATTAATATCAAAGAACGGTGCATCGATACTTAATAGATCCTCATCCAGATACCACTTAGATACGTACGAGATTAATTGTTTGGAAATCATGGAAAACCGTGCAGTACTCGCTTGCAAACCGGTCGCACTCTCGCTTATATTTCAATCTCACTTTTTAAATGCATTAAGATTAACGGATAAGTCTCCGAGAACGGCGGCGTTGAGTTTCTCTGGAGGCTTTTTTGTCTCTGTTTCTCGCGTTAGACCGAAAAGGAAAGTGTGATTATTTGGATGTCCAAACTCAACGATCGCGCTTCTTCGCACGATCCTTATTGAAAAAAAACTGGTATTATTTAATGAGTTCACGATGTCTGTGACGATGACGGTAAATGCCGCGATGACAGGAAGTTATCCGTAAGAATTTTTGTGTTGAATGTTTCGTATGAAACCTTAATTTGTTGTTACAATGTTTTATCTATATATCTATATAAATTAAAAATGAATTACTGTGCGTTAATCTCGCTAAAACTCGAGAACGGCTGCACCGATTTGGCTAATTTTGGTCTTGAATTATTTGTGGAAATCCAGAGAAGGTTTAAAAGGTAGATAAATATGAAAATGCTCGGAATTAAATAAAAATAACAATTTTGTTTTTCCTTTGATGTGTACCATTGTGTTTCATTTGTTATATGTTTATTTTATACAAAAGCTTAGGTCTTTTATTTATCGATTACGGCACTACGAAGTCTGCCGGGTCAGCTAGTTCATAATAAAATCACGCTACAGGCCTGGTCTAAATCAAAAGAAGAATTTACTTATTTCTTAGAAATATAAATTGTATAAGCTGCCGACCAAATTTAAATGAAGGCTTTTCGTTTATGATGCATTGTCATATTTGTTGTTTAAGGCCCAAAGGCCCCAAACAGGGCAGAGAACAGCGAGAGCCATTGCGATCAGTCTTAGGCCACACGGGCTTTACTGCGGGCCAGGTTAGCCCGATTGTCTTCATCTCCGCTACCACAGTTCGCCATCAGGTATACTTGACACGATCTATATTCCGGTTGCCATAGGGGGTTCACTCCAGGACCTGCTTCGGGATATCTGTGAACTCTCTTCTGAGAGTATATCCTATCCATGTCCGTTTTGGACGTATAATTTGCTTATCAATTGTTGTTATTTTACTTGTTGCCTTTATAATTATAATTTATATGTTTATTGTATTTACTTAACTGAATTATAGGCTCTTCTGATAATCGTCTTCTTAACGAAGGCAATCATTGTTGCAAGAAAGGTTCGAGTAAACCGTAAAGGAACCGTAAGTTGGAAGAATGATGTTAATAATTATCTCAGTCGGAGACTAAGGACTAGGTGTGTATATCTTTAAATGTACTTGAGGCGAGTGCGAGTTCAAGGTCAGCCTTGATGTCTGAGGTCGAAGACTTAATTGCACAGGGACAACTGGCATCCTACTCTACAAGCCACAACGAATCAGTATCAATTCATTCTGGCTATGTTTTGAGCTTGATAACGTAAAGATAAGATGCAGACGAATGTTGACAGTGAAATTTATTTTACTTTGCCTGATTCATATCTATTTTATACGTCATTCGGTCTAGAACGTAGATTGTAGAGTAAATGGCTAACTGGTTTCAAAAGTATAATTGAACATTAAAAAAACAAGGAACTAATCTTTTAAGCATAGTGCTGCACTCAAGTTTATATACAAAAACATTTTTAGAGCGAAGTATCTATTGTCCGTGAAATTTAAAACACTGTCATGTCCAACTCTCATTGGAGCCACATGTGTATGTACCGATAAATGCTTTTCTACGAATTGCTTGAAGATAAGATTAACTTTTCATAAGTAGAGTCTATATAGCAATTTAGTTTTGCTTACCATTTTCTTGATGGCTTAAGTAAGATAATGGAATACATCTTTAGTATTTAAGAATTAAGTTCGGTAATCTCGGAATCTCAGGGTGTGAATAATTTTAGATTTAAAGCAAAGTTTTTATTCAGAGAAGATACACGAAACTATAAAAAGTAAATTTAAAATAAAAAAAGAAAGTTTGTTATACAGCTAATCAGGATTATTCTTAAATGACTATGCTTAATGTTATCTGATTGTACAGAATAACGAAGATAAAACGAATTGTATAAATAACAAAGCCTTATTAAAAATATAAAAGTATAACATAAATATATGAGAAATATGTATATGAAACATTTTAATTAAACAAAGTAAAAAGTACATGGTACTGAAGTAGAAAGTGTTAAATTATTTTAATTACCCTGCGAAGGCCTTCGACAGATTCTCCATATCGGTCCTCTAGAACATATCTGCAAAAGCCAACTGTTCCCGAAGGAGATAAAGGCTCCGATTATTTGACTCCGAATTTAATCAAGATATTTAAGATTAAACACAATACTACGGTACTTATACTATATCGGACACATGTATGTATCTAGGAAACAAAATTAGGAATCTTTCTATCCTTTGGAATTTTGTTACAATACCTTTTTTTATTACCAAAGAACATTTAACTAGATCTACTAGTCCAAAATAATGAAAGTATAATAAAAATATTCAAAATAAGCAAAGAGAAGAGCAAATTAAAAAGTGGTCACACAGAATTTCGGACAGATAACGGTTTTGACTGTTTTAGATCTCGCCAAGTAATGTAGAAGTGGTTTGCCGTGGCTTTAGTGCAAGTATAAATCTATTTATAATTAGACATTTTGTTTGCAGCGTAAATACAATAAAAGGTGGGTGATCATCAATGGCCATTGTTTTATTTACTTCGATGATTATGAAGAAAAATGAAGGAAATTTTATCGATATTTAAAAGTTTGATTACGCTTAGTATAGTGGTAGTAGATAATTTCGTAAAATTTATATAATATTTAAAAAAAGAAAGTAAAATATCAAGAAGAACCAATTTATAATGTTAAACAGACAATTTCGGGTATAATATTTATAAATATTTGCAATAGAAAAGTGAAAGCAATTTAATTTTTTGTAATAATGTATTTGTGGATAGCTATATTTCCACTATTTTCGCAAGTTCTTCCAAATACTCATCCATATACAAGCTATTGTTTTTTATTGCAATAAAAATAGAGCAGTGGCTTATTACCAAATACAATGTTATACAAAACTGAATGAAATAATAGTGTCTGGAATTTAGAACAGAGTTCATTCCAACATTTAGTGAGCGTTCAAATTATCAATGAACTTATTCCTAATGTAAACAGTTTCCAAATGTCAAGAACGACTTTAGGTAAATGGAGTTTTAGTTCAACCTTATTTTAATATATATACAGAATAAAGTAGAAAAACTTTACGAGTCAATTATTCTTTGTTTTTTTATGTCACATTATTGTTAAATATCGATAGGTCGTATGTAGGTTGTATGCAGGTGTAGTTGTGAGTATGAGAAAAGCTAGGGTGTTGTTTAGTCATCAACATTTGAAAAAAGTGTGAAAGTGTTAAGTGAAAAATTACCTTTCTTTCGTTTGGGGACCACTCTCACACCAATTGCAAGTTCCGTCACTAGGCACAAGAACAGAGTCAGTAAACAGTATCTTCCACTGCACCCCATGTTAACACACAAAGTCTGATGCCTCTAACGATATTACTATAAATGCCAGTCGCTCTGCATTTGCTGATATCAAGTTCGAATTAATCCTGACTCGCACGAAACACGCGCACAAGAAATTAATTTTATTGATTACAATATTTGACGGACGCACGATCGGCGGCTGCACAACGAGCGAGCGAACCACCAGACTACCCTATATTTTGACTTATAGCAATTTGGCACTGCGAATTCCACTTGTATATAAAACCTTTCGCCGGCTTGGGGCGGGCGGTCATTGGTCGCGCTACGGCGTGTGGCGCGAAGGTGAAGGGAGCTGGAAGTGGCAGCCCGCCACGGAGGGGGGGCGCCAGGGTCGGTAGACACTTTTGCTATCGTCGGCCTGATGGCTGTCATGTTCCACAGGCTGTACCGTTGTACTCGGATTATTACGTCATACGCGCGCACTGTATTTTAAACGTCGATGTTACTAATAGCGTAGAGATTTATTTTATTTGACAATGATATAAATAAAAATAAAAAAAACATTATCTTTGGTGTATTAGCTGTCTATTTTTGTAACTTACAAACAGAAGCGCGCACTATATTTTCGATGTCGATAGTACTAATAGCGTAGAGATTTATTTTATTCCATTCTACAATTATATAAAAAAATAAAAGAAATACATTATCTTTGGTGTATTAGCTGTATTTTTTTGTAACTTACTAACAGAGACATAAATGTCACACCAAGTTTCAAATGTAATTTAACCGTTTTTCAAAATATCACTTCCGAATTTAAATATTTTATAATAAAAATATAAAGTGGTGAAACTATGTTTATGGGTTTGCTCTGCGTTTTTAAAATACGAGTTAATGCTATTTTTGAATGAGATTTCATGACTATAACATTATTATACGAGTAGACTACTTTTATAAAATTTATGAAAAATGTCACGAGCTGTTTTTTTTAAAATTGCGAACTTAAACGGGCGCGTAGTGTAGTTGAGTAATAAGGTTACTTTGAATGCATACAAAATTGTATTTTTATTCGAAAGTAATGTAATTTAGAATTCGGGATTATGGAGAGAGGTTTCCCTAACAAAACATCATAACGATATAAAAAAAATTGTTTGTATTGGAGAATATTTGAAAAAAAAAAACGTCAAATAAATTGCAGATTGCATAGCATACGAATAAAAAATGTGCAATGAAGTAAATTAAAATATCACTGTTATTCGTTATTCGGACGATTGCATTACGATTTAGGAGTAGTGGTAGAGTTCGATATAATTTTAATAAGAGGCCATCTGAGTTGAGTTAAGATTTAGTTTTTAGGGAACATAGACCTCAAGAAATAGTTGGAAATCTATTTATTTTTTTGATAAGGAATGTCCCTTTAAATCGAATTATACGACACGGACCAGGACCGTCGGTCTACCGAGTAATATCACTGGTGGTAGGACCTCTTGTGAGTCCGCACGGGTAGGTACCACCACCCCGCCTATTTCTGCCGTGAAACAGTAATGCGTTTCGGTTTGAAGGGTGGGGCGGCCGTTGTAACTATACTTGAGATCTTCGAACTTATATCTCAAGGTGGATGGCGCATTTACGTTGTAGATGTCTATGGGCTCCGGTAACCACTTAACACCATGTGGGCTGTGAGCTCGTCCTTCCATCTAAGCAATAAAAAAAACCCATGACCAGAATAGAGAGAGCAGTGAAAGCATGCGCGTACATAATACGCTCGATCGCCAAAAAAATACTTTAAATAAAGAACTCTTGACTTTTAAAAATATCATTTGGTTAATGAACATTTAGCGCAACGTTTTTATCTAATCAGTTGGATTGTGGAAACTCGGAATTTTCACTCACATTATTGAGAGTGCATAGAGTGCATAGAGTGCATAGAGTGCATAGAGTGCATAGAGTGCAATAGTTTGAGCATTCTTTTTTGTATAGTCATTGTAGCCGTGCATGTTGACCTGGCTTTTCACAGTCTCACTAGCCATTGCAATTTGAGACTTTAAAATATGAAGTAAAATCATTAGTTTAATTCGTATTAAAAGTATTTGTGTGCTAACTTTTATTTACAATATGCGTCATGTAAATTAAAGAATCTCCAAAGAACTCTGCGAGGCGGTAAAGTTTTAGTTGGTTATAGATCAAATAAAATCTGCCGTGATAATAAGAAAGTTAGGTGCGTTTTTTCTACGTCTCAAAAACATGCGCAGTCATTGTGACATTGTTAGGATCTTGCGTTTACGTTACAAACGCGGTAATAGAATCTAGTACATGGACGTAATAATATAAATAGCAATTGCGCTATTGTAGAGTCTCAATGCGCTTTAGGCTCTAAGAACTATCTTGAATGTTAATTAAGACACGTAAAAATTGTTCTATTTCTTCGTTCGTAGCTTTATTTTTTCATAAGCCGCTTATAAGTAATATAGTTAGCAACATTTGAAAAATCGTCCAATCTTTGTAAAAAAAAACAACATATTTTATGTTCATAATGAAGGTTGACATCGCGTTGGAAATAAAACCCATTATATTTATGTACATATTTATAATTAATCTGACTTCCTACATGATCGGCAGAAATACATTTTTTGTTCAATTTATTCATAAGAGCACTTTTAAAATGCATAGTAATGGCGTTTTCAGTAAAATAAATTGTATGGTGTGAGTTTCACATTTTGTTTAATAATTTCGAAATACCGACATGATACATTGGGATCTACATCGTTCATTCATTTTAACGTCCATTACCTAAGCATGTTTTATACTTGTTTTTTTTTTTCCAAGCCTCGACATCTAAAGTATAATTTTTAGATCAATTAAGTGTTTAGAGAAATGTTACCGTTGACATGGTCGCATACATACCATCCATACGCTTTCAAACCAATTATAATTTGTAAAGTTTTATCGGTGCTTTTAAGCTCTTCAAGCACCGGTTACTGTGCTTGAAGAGCGTGCAAACTTGGCCATGGACACAACCCACTGAGTTTCTCGCTGGATCTTCTCAGTGGGATACGATTCCAATCCGGTAGTGGATTCGGTACTGATCTTCCTTGGGCTAATGTTAGCAATTATCTTGGTTTGAGCCCGTGAGCTTACCTACCGGTCCGTGTGAAGTTGGAATAGCCCCTTAGGCTACCAACGATTAGGTAGGGAAAAGAAAAAAGCAAAGTCGATATCCACGTTATCCGCGATATCTTTAATCAAAAAACATTGAAATGCACCATGCACAGTATTAGAAAGCTCCTTGAGAAAATATTAAATGGATTTTCAACGTTAAAGTGTCAGTAATGGTATATAATCAACACGTCTACATTAATAAATTAATATGTTACTTTGTTAATATGTAAATGTTATAGTCAAAGTTTATTCTTCATAATACTGACGGGTGACCACCTAGTCTACGAGGGCTGCACTAAAAGTATCGGCAATGGAATATTTCCACTGTTCCTGTCATATTAAAATCTTTTTAATTGAATTATTTTAAAAAAGATTCTCGGTCTTGTCACGAGGTTTTTTCAAACTTGTTTAGTTGTTGAGAAAATGGAATTGACTCGAGAAAATTCAAGAGCGATGATTTATTATGACTTTCGAAGTGGTTTAACACAAAAACCGGATGGATTCTGCATTTGCTGATGAAGCCCCATCCAAAACCACAATTTATCGCTGGTTTGCTGAGTTTCAACGTGGACGTGTTTTTTCCGTGCCGCCTATGTAATACCAGTCTTTAGGTAACGACGACTTCAAAACTTTGCTGAGTTCAATTTGTAATTCAGAAATATTTTTTCAGAACATGTAATTGCTTATGTCAATCACTCTCTGATGTATAGTCTAACAGTGAACTTCTAGATGCGTCAGTTAATAAAATCACGAACCACCAAATACACTCGTATTTATTATGGCAGATATATCCGATCTTGCCTGCATCAAATCTTTCGCTAAAAATGTATATATTTTTTTTATGATTGAAAGATTACTGGTGGCCCGAAGGCCTTTCCGGTTTCACCAGGACAGGTGGGTGAGCAAAGGCTCAACCAGGAGGGGTTAATGTATCATGTATTAATCCAACGTATATTTTTTTACGAAATTTCATCCAAATCCTTTCAACCATTATTTATCTTTTAATTTCATACGATGTGTGAAAATGTTTCTATAACATTCTAGAACGTAGCTGCTTGTTTGTTTGTACACCTGAAAACATTCCTAATGAAATATTAGATAACAAATAATATACAATGAAATCCAAGACTTTACATATGTAAATATTGATAATTATTTTCCTTATCTCAAATAGGTATTTTCCATGTTTTCAATGATAAAAGGAATAATTGTTAATAACAATTGTATTGTTGTGAGAAATTCCATTTATTTGTGAATCTATATTATATTATATGAATTTAGTACTAATAAAATGTATAATATAGATAGACTACTGTGTGTGTTTGTTTGAATACAAAAATTATATCGAGGGATGAAAGGTGTTGGTTAAGCGATATTTATGCAACTTTACAGGAGATCCATTTAAAGTTCAAGATGTGGAAAAAATATCATAACAAAAAAAAACTTCAGTTATTCGAATGGGGTTTTTTTCCACAGGAGGAAATCGCCGATCCCCATCCGCGCGGCGGGTGGGGTAAGTGGGAGTTGAACCTCACTAAAAACTCCTGCCGCTCACAGCGGGCGCCCTACCCCGGACCGGGCCAGAGCCCAGTCGCTGTTATTGAGACGGCGTGACAGGAATTCGAATGGGGTAAACTTAATTGAATTTCAATTAAAAACATCGAATTCTTGATATTAATATCAAATAAAACGGAGCTTTATTTACAAAAACAAATGTCGCTTATTAAGTGAAACGTCACTTAAATCATCCTTAAAGCCTTTCCACCTATGATATTATATTACAAGCAAAAACCAGATGTCGTGTAGTGTAGTTATTTTCATCTGAATTACCTTTTTTTTTTAACGCTGGGGAATCCATTTTCGGATACCCGGTCGAGAGGGGTAATAGACCGGGTTATGTCGGACTCCGGCGCCTCCAGAGAAGAAGAGGGAGAAGAGGAAGACCAATGTCCTCCTCTTCTTCCAATTCCTACCGGGAGACTACGCCTTGAGAAAGGCGCGCGAGGCGCTGCGCGGCGTCTACCACGCAGGTCCCGAATTACCAGAATTATTATCATCAGAATTACCTACATAAATCTAAACTTAACATACATTAACAACATCAATTTTAACTGGTGATAAAACATCTTGTGAGTTCGCTAGGGTATGTATCACCACCGTATGTCCTTGTATTCCTGTCGCGATGCAGTAATGCCTTTAAGTTTGAAGGGTGAGACAGTCGTCACACTATACAATTGAACCTTAGACCCAATGACTTAAGGTTGGTGATCGCATTCGCATAACGTAGTGCCTATAGTGGTTAAAGTCTCCCTTTACTGGTGGTAGGACGTCTTGTGAGTCTGCACGGGTAGGTACCACAACCCTGTTTATTTCTGTGGTGAAGTAATGCGTTTCGGTTTGAAGGGTGGGGCAGCGTGGTATTGTACTGAGACTTTAGAACTTAAGGTGGGTGGCAGCATTTACTTTGTAGATATCTATTGGCTCCGATAACCATTTAACACCAGGTGGACCGTGAGCCCGTCCACCTATCAAAGCAATAGAAAAAACCTATTTAGCACCGGGTGGTTCGAGAAACCATTTGAGTAAAAAAAAAATATCGCACCCTGAATGCCTGGATACATCAGGTTGCAATTGGATTGAATAGCGGTTACGCTTCCTTAAAATCAGAAAGCTTAACTGATTTACAAAAGAAATGTTAAGGGTAATGATATCTAACATACACCTTTGGGCTCGTTATACGCCCTATAAGTTTACTATGATCAAAGTGATCTCCGTTAAACTTGAATGTAAAGTAAAGTCTAAGCTGTGTTTTAAGCTATTTGAATTATAAATTCAACTTTTAAAAAAAAAAGTATTTGATTTAGGATAAACTGGTTTCGAATTTTGTTTGTAATAATATTTCAAATATAATATATGTAATTTTCTCTTCGATTTTTGCAAGTCGTAGAAATAATTGAAATTATTTTTATCATTGAATTTCGCGTTTTTCATTATGATTATATTATTGTTTCTGACGTTCCGAATTTTACGAATACAGCCTCATGTGCTTGGTTTTATTTGGTCAGGTTGAATCAATGATAAAAAATAAGAGCAATCAAATTTAACATGGATGCCGAAGCAAGAAGAATGCCTTTGCATTATGTCCTACCAAACCGGAACTCAAGTCTGCTTCGCGGTAAACTTAGAGACAGTATGCAACATTAAATGGTATTACTTATGCCTTGATACTAGAAATTTAAGTAAAAAAAGAATATAATGTCTGCGAAAAGTTTTTAACAGTTCCATGCTGAAGATGACGACTCCGCTGCTGGTGTAGTACAACGCTTTCTGAGATCTTCTGATTATCGATATCTTAGTTACTCGAGGTAGCGAACATTTTTCCCAAGATGACTGTTTGTTATAAATCAAGTGGAATTTCATTGCCAACCTACAAAGAAAAAATGTTGGTACATATGAAATATTAAAATATTACAAGGCAAAACTATATCCGCTTCCTAAAATGGTTCTTAATTTAATCTATTATGATAACTCAAATGATTTACGGTGCGTTACCCTTGTCGGTGATCACAATGAACTTGTACTCGTATTATAACAATCAATTAAACCACCTGCACAAATTTAAGTGTTGCCTACGGCTTAGAATGATGGATTGAGACGTTTTAAATGAAAAAAATATATATACCTTGGTCAAGTTACTTGCATAGTGGCAAGGTAAGAAGACTAGGAGTGTGCCAAATACACAGAGCGAGCTAAATTTCACGTCGAAACTCTGCATCAGATTTATGAGATACAAATTAAATTAAATAATAAGGAAAGTCAATAGAAATATCAAAAACAGCCACGGCTCGTATACGGTAGACAGCGGCTTGGTTCTGCCCCTGGTATTGCTGAAGTCCATGGGCGACGGTAACCACTCACCATCAGGCGGGCCGTATGCTCGTCTGCCTACAAGGGCAATAAAAAAAACATTCTGAATCTGTTCATGAAACTTTAAGGCATCTAGATTATCTTTGATGGCGTCGTTCAGTTGGTGTTTCAATTCAGACACAGATTTTGATTCTGCAAAGGCCTTTTGAACTTTGTACACCACCAATTTTAATTTCATGCACAGACGTATGCTAGCTATGCAAAACGAACCATCAAATCCACTGTAATTGAGTATAAGTACACACACACTGAAGGAAATTGTATGCAAACATGCAGTGGAAAGGTGGTCCCACACTCTGTATGTCTTCAAAGTATTTTAACTTCATCTCATGCACCATTAATCGTTTGAAATCATGATGTTAAAATGGGTTCTCCCAATCAGACCTTCTCTGCAATTTTACCTAGTTTTATTATATTCTTTATAAACAATTTTGTAATCTTCTCCTAGATCATTATTACCCTTTAAAAAATGACGCGATATTTTTACCAATATTACACAATATTTCATAGTTTTAAAAATAACCTAGTAAGTTTTTAAGAAGAACAAAAAAAAAAAAGATTATTGCTAGAGTTGTTCCTAGCGAAATTAAAAATACTAAGCTCGTAAACACACTTGAAAGTGTAGGTCATACACCAAAATAGCTGACCGCCACTGAGCGCAATAATTAAAGTGATACCGATAGCTCTCTTGATAATGTTACAATTGCTCGGGTAGAGAAGAGCGAAAACTAAAGCAAGTGTGTGCATATAGAGTACGTTTCATTGAATGATTTGAGTTTTTTCCTTCTTTTTTGTTAGCCTTCATGATTTCGTGTTTTACCATTAGAGTTTTCAACGACACTGATATAAATCGCCCATGGCCACTTCAAGCCCGAAGTATGTAATTTTTCATACTCCATTAGAGGTAATAAGCTAATAAATTGTCGGGTTATTGGTGTTAAATCGCTACTTATGTAATAAATATAGCAGTCGTTAATGACAGGTGTCTTCCTGTTTTTAACTCAATTTTTAGTTTAAAGTTATTTTTAATAACTTTTTTCAAACACGTTTTTCTTTTTGTTAGCTTTATAAAAAGCTGAGAATGAACAAAGAATAAATCCGTCATTGCCGGTCCCAAGCCCGAATGTGAAAAAAGGAAGGTTGGTTGGAAGTGACCGTCCGTAAAAAGTTAACCCTAAGCATGGAGCGGCGATGAAATATCCGGCCTCCTGCAAGGAATGCAAATAGGGCTACCGCGAGCCCCAAGGACTTCAATACCCTTGAAACAAGTGGACTGGCCAACCCACAAAGGCCAGCGTGGCGTTTTAAGGCTAATAACCTTCATGCACATGTAACAAAAAAGAATGCCAGCTCAGAAAAGAAGCTCAGCCCCCCTACCTCATCCGGGTTCTGACCTCGGAGGGGATCGGACGTCGGGTGTAAGAGTGCAGGGGAGTCGTTTAGTGGGTGGGTCCTAAAATCCTTGGGCCCGCGGTCTGCTCACAACACCATGCAGATCGTTGAGTCTCACATACGCCGCGCGCCCCTTTTGCGCGGGGACCTCGTAGGAGGTTCGGCCCTCTACCCGAAAAAAAAAAAAAAAAAAGAAAAGAAGCTCAGCCCACAGCCATCTTGCTAGGCCCAATTAGGACAGCGGTTGGAACCCCAGAACGATCAGCAGAAGAAATAAGCGCCTATATGCCCTCGGTATTCCCAAGAATTTTAGCTAGACGAATTGTCTTGAAATGTAATAACAGCTATCCCATTTTTTTGGACGAGCTAACGGCCCTCCTGGTTTTAAATGGTTACCGGACCCCTAAGAAACTACAACGTAAATGCCGCCACCAACCTTGAGACATGAGTTTTAAGTCTCAGTTTTTACAGTACAACGGCTGTCCCACTCTTAAAACCGAAACGCATTACTGCTTCACGGTAGAAATAGGCAGGGTGGTTGTACCTACCTTTGCGGACTCACAAGACGTCCTATCACCAGTCTAAAGTGTCTAAAGTGCTTTGTGGCAGAAATAGACTTAATAGTATTGTCGGCTTGTGCTAGCTCACATCATGTACTTTATCGCTAGCAATATAAAAGTAGATTGAATTATGAATATTGCTCAAAATTATGCGACGGTTTTGCTATTTCGTCAAGTTAGGCACATGTGATTTCAAGAATAAAACTAGGCCAGACTAAACTCGATTTCTGTTATAACCACAATTATTTGGCTTATTGGATCAATTTCTTCGATCTCTGAAAGACTTCCTGATCGTTCTGTATATCCATGAATGCGTAAGTGGGTAATTTAATAATTAATGTCATTACGCACGCTGAAATGTAAGTGAATGTTGTTAAGTCTGGTTTTACGACATGTATACGTTACAGACTTTCAATGATAGTGCTCGAGATTTTATAAGCTCAAACGTAAATACAGGAATTTTATTATGAAACACACAAATCGTGGTTTAGTGGTACCGAATTTAAAGCCTCATTATGGCATTCAATTATATATTACATTTTGTCTCTCAATGTGCTCATGGAATGTAATTTCAAATTTTGATTTTGTGATTCATATTTTTTATTTTATCAAATCTAACCTTTTTGGTTATATATAACTATATTAAAATATTCAAATTAATTGAAGCATTCTAAGCTCGCAATAATATTAAAAAATAATGATTAAATGTTGTATTAAATTTAACTAATTCTAAATTTCGTTGCAGATTGGTCTAAAATAGCGGTACATACAAGAATTCTGAAAATGTACACTTTAGAGGCCTAATTATTATTATCGTCAAGTTTATTGGAACAGTAAAAATAGTTGATAGAATCGGTAACGTCACGCGAGTTCGCGTGTGGCAGGTTGGATAAGAGGAAACAACTGAAATGAAAATTAACTTACCACGCCCGATACAAGTGTTTTGTTATATAACATTGAATGTTTTTTAGGATCTGTACGCAATGTTTCATTAATAACATTACAATCGTATTTTTTTAATAAATTTTAAATAATTCATTCGTCAGTCAATTAAAACTTATCAGCGCATATATTGACTCTGGCCAAATGCTTCTTCGTTTTATTATTATAAATTAATTTCGATAAAAACCCAATTGTGAGTTTGTCCAAAGGACCCAATGTCCAAGGACCAAATGTCCAAGGGATCCAGTTTGTAAGGCATAAATATACAGAGGCGACAAAAATATTTTTAAGTGAACCATTGACCAGATTATATGCTGAAGTTTCAAACAAATTGCTGTGATTGAAACTTCATCCTTATTAGCGTCAGTTACATTTCAAAGCTTTAAATCCATTGATTTTGGAGTATGGGTATGGGCCATTCGCAATGTTGTTTTCTAGTGAGAAATTATTTGCTTAAACTATTCTGTTGTATTGTTTTATTGATTTATTCAGCAAATCTACTTAGAATCCACAGATTTTAAATTCTTCAAACATTTGAACGCTTATATCGCCTGTCTGTAAATATTTATGAATGAAAACAATCTTGTAATTAATGTTTCCTTGCAGGGTCCGCTTTCGGCGGAAATATTCGTTTATATTAATCCAAATGGAAAACGGAAGGATAACCGTTTGTTGTTGTTGAGGAAAATTTGCAATGGAATGGTATAGTTGTAAATTAAGGTTATTAATATAGCTGGTTATACTTGGTAATTAATAAATTTAATTTTGCATGTTGTGAAACGGAGTTCTACTAATGACTGTGCAGCCGGTTATTCGTTTAAAGGATTTTTTGTCAACCGTAGAAGCAGTATTGTGATTTCGTATACCACATCGCCAAAATAAAATACGCTTATATTTTGTGGGATTATTAATAAGATACGATGGTATTCAATCATTGTGCAAATTGTTTCTGAATGTTGGTTAGAAAAATTGACATCTTTTAAGGAATTATAAGCTAAGGATAGTTGCGTGCTCCATATTATGAAAATATGGTTCGTCTTACCCGTGAACCTTCGCATCGCTAAATTAAGTAATCCGGCGTCAATACTCTAAAAAGTGAAAAATTGTAGAAATCTTTATTAGTATTGGTTGCGCAACAGACTATACATTCAAATTTCAATTATTATTTTTGAAGATTTATCATAAATGACATGTACTATTTTTAAAACTTGTTTTAGCTTTAAAACAAGTTTTTAAAGTAGTACATGTCAATTGCCAATTGTACAAATTCATTGTACAATAAAAATATTGTTTATAATTTTTTTAATAGAGATGAAAAATTTACGATTCGTTTCACGTAAGCCATTTTGTAACCTCGGCGTGGGTACTTACTCGTACCTATTAATTACATTTGGATAATGGTCTTAGGTTACTCATGAGTGCGGGTACAATTTGTCTTTAATATTCGAAGGTGACGTAGGCGTGAGATTAAAGGCAATTATCAGATGAATTGTTAGGGAGATCAAGCGTGTGTGCATGTGAAAATTATTTAAATCGGTTGGAGCATTATGAAGGATTAGAAATAGCGTTAGTTCATTTTGTAGGTTTCTGATTATGTTGTTTATTTCTAAGACTTTACTAAGTTCAGATTCGCGTAGCATTGCTCGATTCGATCCTATTCTACGTCCTCGATACTATCCTTTTTGGACTGTGTATGCTTCTAGGTCTGGTTTCAAATCTTGAAGACTTACCTAATATCTGTTCATAAATTACTTTATGTGAAAATCAAATCAAGTTAGTATTTTTTTAAGATTTCTAGTTATTGATGATATTGTGTACCGAAACGGGTAATTATTGCAACGGGGAATTCTGCATATTTCTGTTGTGAATCAGTCATGCATGATGGTTTGAAGGAGATGGTCAGCTTAAGATATAGTTGAAATTTCGATCATGGGTCTCGAAGTGGCGGCATTTGCGTGAAATTTATGTAGTAATTGCTCCGGTAACGACTTAATCCCGTGTGAGCCATAAGCTAGTCTGTCTACTCAGAAAAAAGGACGCCAGGACGCAACTTTTGTTACTGTTAAGGAAAAAAGTGTCACTTTCTCTCCCGATGAATTAAATGAATAAATTAGCAAGCCTGTTTCAATTATCTTGGCGCATGCGTGTTTTATTTAGGCGCGTTGCTTAGCAACGATTTGTTTACGATCTTGATATTTTTCAGTTCTTTCTTTTTCATTTTCACTATTTTTTATGGGGTCCTTTGATCCACCGGAGCTTTGTCTGTTTTCTTTTTTCAACTTTCTTCAACCCTTTTAACATAATTCTTTAATGTACTTTTTTATTAACCTTTCATTTGAGTAACAAATTCGCTTCCTCAGTGATCACTTTTTAAATTCACTACGACACGGAAGTATGACATTTGAGCACGTGTAGTATCGTTTAGTTCAGTTCTTGTTAGGTGAGTAATATACTATTTCTTCCATACGTCTCTTTTTAAGTATTTAATAACATTGATTGAACAATCAAAAACAGTTATTACTGTCACATCTGAGTAAGATTGTACATTTGTTATTGACAGACGGCTTAGATAGGCGGGCCGTGGTATGTCCACCGGGTGTCTTACGCTGCGTTTCCAAGGTGAATAGATAAGTATTTTGATCTTGCATTTAGATAGTTGACCGCGGATCTGAGTGTGCGTGTTCATTGCGTCCCCGTAATATTTAATTTAATTTTAACTTTTTTGTTCTACACAGTAATATTACACCAGGCTGAATAGCTTAGGCTTGATAATGTAGAAAAGCGAGCCTTAATCACTAAAAAGTTTTATTTCAATAAACCACCACAGTATGATGGACTAAGTATGAAAGTGGAGACAATGTGTAATAAATGAAAATTATAAAAGGAATCTCATTACGTTATCAATAAAAGCATTGCTCCAAATATTATAAATATATTAAGAGTATTATAATATAATAACATATTGATGTTTTCTGAGTGCAAACAATAATGTACATACGTAACGTAAATATTCACACTGGAAAACAGCAAATCATGAGTATTTGCCGATACTTCTCAGTGGTAAAATTCCATTCCAAATTGGTGGTAAAGTTTCATTTTGAGGAGAGTCCTCTCAAGGAAACGTCAGAACACTACTTTGACAAAGCGGTGCGACACGATAACTCTCTTACTGTGGCGCCTGCTAATTAGCATAACATATCCAACCTAGACGACGCCGCCTTCAACCTAAAGATGTCTCCGAATCCTTTCTCGGTACTTTTAGGCTTTTCCAGCATCAGTTTGACGTGCGATCTAGTTCATTGACACAACCCACTGAGTTTCTCGTTACATATTCTCAGTGGGACGCGATTCTGTTCCGGTGATAGATTCAACGAAGCACTTCCCTTGCTAGGACCAGTGTTAGCAAACTCGCTCAGGTTGAGCTAGTGAGCTCACTTATCAGTCCGTGAGTAGCTCTGGAATAGGCCCTTAGGTTACTAGCGATTACGTAGGGAAAAAAACGTCCCTGGAATTGCTCACGTCTTTGAACGACAAGACCGCTTACCATCAGGTGGGCCATATCCTCATCTTCCTAGAAAAGTAATAAAAAAGAGAATAAATGAAATACGATTTAGTGATTCAGTAAGGGAATAAACAGGAGAGAAGGTTGAACAAAACATGACAATCGGTTGTTAGGCCGAACCAAAATGTAGATTAAATTAAATATAGATTATATAGACCGAAAAAGAATGAAATGTGAGCGATCAGCCAATTTTCTAAAATTATTATTGTACTTCATCCAAGTCATTAGTTTTTTTATTGTATTCCAAATTTTCATAGCATAGTGACGTGACTTTCAAGTTTTACCTGTATTAATGTACATAATGTTATGTATTTATAATAATTGAAATAAAAATAAAAATGTTAGGTACCACGTTTTATTATAATATTAGATCAACATTAGCACGATTTTTTCGCCATCATTAAATAATATTATAAAATCGTTGATCCGTTATTAACGTATTGGAAACAATCACTAATCTACACGAAGTTGAGTGTCGTGTTCTTAATTTCGGTAAGGTTACCGGCTCAATAGCACATTGACGGTGAACTATATTGCGTGATGTGGATCAACTTAGAGTAAGAACAAAGGCGACCAACGTGTGATCGAGATATGTTCGTAATGGTGTACTCATACAACAAGCATACTATATTGCTGGTAGGCATGCACTAAATCGATAAAAATGAGCCGAACTTAAATGTCGGTCAGTTATTTTAAATATCTAATAGTTTTTTTTTATTATACATTTTAAAATGCTTAGCATCTGTATGTTTGGTAAAAAAATTATCGATTATACATACTAAAGAACGCTATCGGATTTTTTTTTGAGTTGCTTGTTTATTATGGTTCTTTATCTGCAGCATCTGTTCACGACTTAACCTAACCTAATCTGTCATAAGAAGGAGGGAGCCTGGAGATCAGTAATACAGGTCTTTGAACCTAGTACAGACTTCAGCTCTTTCAAAGGCTTACAAAATAAATTATAAGGTTAATTTCCATTTGCATTTGTACTGTACCTTTAAGAGAGAAATAAATAAATAATAATAATTATTATTATTATTTATATTTAACTGTTTTAAAACTAACATTCATTTAATATATTTTATACTCCATTTCATTCATTCATTATTTCATTCATTCATTCATTCATTGTTAGTTAGTATTATTAGTGTTAGTTAGAGCTATGGAGAGGGCTATACTTGGAGTTTTTCTGAATGGTCGAATGTAGAACGAGGTGGTCCGACAGAGAACCAAAATTATTGACATACCATAGCGACTTAGTAACCGCACGTAGTAATCACCACCTGCCTATTTCTGCCGTGAAGTAGTAATGTGTTTCGGTTTGAATGGTGGGGCAGACTTTGTACTGTGTACTGAGTGAGACCTTAGAACGCATATCTCAAGGCGGGTGGCGGCATTTATTTTGTAGATGTCTATGGGCTCCGGTAACCACTTAACACCAGGTGGGCCGTGAGCTCGTCCACCCATCTAACCAATAAATAAAAAGCTGAAGTGGCAATGGGCTGGCCATATTAGCCGGACAACCGATAACCATTTTGGGTAAAGATGCTCTTGAGTGGAGATCGCGAATTCGCAATCGTAGTGCAGAACGCTCTCAGGATCGGTGGAGTGACGATCAATGCAGGATGACTGATAAGAGCTGGATGAGGGAAGCCGAGGATCATGCTCAGTGGCGTACAATTGCTTTGTTCCAATTTTGTAAAGTTAATCATCCGTTTGTTGTAAGACAGCCATTATATTGCGAGCATCACCGCGACCTCTGTCGACTTCCGGAACAGGGATAATAACAGTAGTACCCATTGGCACAGGAGGAATTTTTTTCCCAGAAGTTTTTAGCATTTCTTGAATTTGCTCTCTTAAATTTTCTTTAGAATTGATCCGGTTCACTACAGCTGAGGTGTTTTTACACATAAAGGGCAAACAACTTTAGAACTATAAGCTTCTGCAATATCTTACTCTGGAGCAGCACAAATAGCATAGTTGGGTCTATGTCCAGCAGTGGACTGCTATAGGCTTATGATGATGATGAATATATTTTAATTTTTTATACAGTTTTACTAAAAACTAGTGATCCCGCCCTTACATAGTCTAGAGGCAAATATTATCCTAAAATTATTAAGATTTCTAAAGATGAATTGTACAATGTATAAATACTAATAAAATGCGATTAACTCCAGTCTAGTTCTTCAAAAGCCTATTGCTTAAATGTAATCAATCAGGCCGTTGTAAAACTAAATGGAAGTACAATTTGAAGACATTGATCACACAGAAGAGGAAAAAAAGAAAAGAGAAATAGACACAAAATGCATAGTTTTAAAGGAATTAGGCTTTAGTAGTTTTATTTGTTACTGGAGCCCAGACTCGGATGCCTTCATGTATTTTAAAGTATAAGATTGAAGTACCAGCTAACTGTACTGTATAGTTACTGCCCAACACTTCAAACTAGATCCCAAGTTCTACCAATGTATTGAAACTTAAATCTTATCTATGAATGCGGGTAGAGGTGTTCTCCGTTGATTAACTTACCAGCTCCAAGTTTATGTAAATTAAATTTGCTAAATACTATAAGTGATTTTATTATCTATATATTAATACGCGAAGCAAAAACTTTGTATCCCTTTTTACGAAAATTGCGCGGTCGGAGGACTATAAAATTTTCCACACTTATAGAGAATATTGAGAAGAAGTGCACAATGCTAATATTTTTTTAAAATGATGCATAAAAGATACATTATATCAATAAAGAAAACATTACACACACTACATACCATGTATTTGACGCACACACGCATGCATACTATTTATTTATTGTCAAACTTTTGTTCTCGACGTCTGTGGTCGAATTGAGAATAGTCTAAATAATGTTTGTCTTTATTAATATTTTTTGTGATTATAGAAGTATAAAATACAATCATAATAGTGTACAAACTTACAATTCCAATTAATTATAGTCGAATTTCGACTACTGCCGGGCCCTCTAGTTATTCTACATTCGCTTATCAATTATGGTCATAGCTTGATATCTGTGTAGGATTTGCATAGCAGTAGATGAGACAATTATTCACGTCTCAGTATAATGTGATGAAGTTACAGACTACCAATCGAAATGCTTTGACACTCTCGAGTGGCTTATCGCCATCAGCAACATTAACTTAACTTAAACTGCTATAGGAGTTGGGGTTGAATAACCCACCATTACGCAGAACAGGCGTGTTTCTCAAGAATCAAGAATAAGTCTTACCGAATGAATTCAGTGGAATTTTCAAGGACAAAATAGGTACTTATTATTCGAAATCGGAACGCCCTCTTGGTAAATGAAACCTGTCGATATTCAAAGCAATATCGATCACAATAGTCGGTATCATAATTACTTCCGACTGTGTTCCTTTCAATTTTCTATCTACGTTTTCGTTTTTTTTTTGCTAGATATGCATCAAGAAGTAACGGTTATAGAAAACTTTCGTAAGCCATTGTGCAAGCTGGTTAATTTTCGATAGCAGAATTTATTTGTCAGTAGTTCAATAATGTTACAGACAATTAAAATTGTCTTTTATTTTATTTATTACGACAAAGTATTTTTGCTGCTGTCGATGAGAAAGTGAACTCACGGTTCGATGCTACCCTCTGATATGAGATCAAGTCCTTAACAGTATAGTAATAAGGACTATTCAAACAGGAATCCAAGATTGCTTTGCGGCAGTAATACATAGCAATATGATAGTGATAGCTATCCGTGCGTCCTGCTAAATCATTGGACATTACGTCTAATTCGTCCGAGAATTATTTCGATTCCCACATCGGGTAAACATTCCTGCGACGAACAGGTTTTCTTGCTGTTTGGTTCGGTGCTAGGTAGATCCTATATATGTATATATTTAAAAGCGTATATGAGATTTTTTATCAGTCCGTGGTTCCCATACTACAGGGAATCTTACTTAAGGGCAAGATTGCCGTTTTTTTTTTTTTTTTTTTTTCCTACCTATGCTGATAGCCTTGAGAGGCTATTTCAGCTTCACCCTAACGTTTGTAGGTGAGCTCGCGGGGCTCAACCGGAGAGTTGCTAACACTGACCCTAGCAAGAGCAGTGCTTCGCAGAATCTACCACCGGATCGGAAACGCGACCCACTGAGAAGATCCGGCGAGAAACTCAGTGGGCTGTGTCTATGGGTTAGTTCGCTCGTCGAGCCCTTCGTCGCAAGCGACGGGTTCGACGAGGACGGTGACCGGTGCTTGTGGTGCCTAAGAGCACCGTTAATGGATCAGGAGGATCCGTAATGACGTGCTTTGGGCGACGTCGACGGTTTACCATTCGGTCTACTGGGTCGGGTATGTAATTTCCAGCGGCTACGATGAGAGGGTTCTCATGTCGTGCCGCCTTCTCAAAATGGCGCAGCGATGCCGACTGTAGATACTTACTGACAGAGTCAAGCTCCAGGTCATCGTGGAGATCCACGTTCCTCAGGAACCATGGTGCTCCGACGGCTATCCTGCAGAATCGGGATTGAATAACCTGAAGGGGCTTCAAGTTGGTGCGGGCTGCGTGAGCGAACACTACGCTTGCATACGTCATAACGGGGCGTATGCAAGTTTTGTAGAGAGTTACCTTATTACGGAGGGACAGTTTGCTTCGCTTGCAAAGCATAGGGTAGAGACGTCCTAATATGAAGGCGGCACGGTCGCGTACCGTTTTAATATGGGGACGGAATGTCATCCCTCTGTCGAGGGTGACGCCTAGGTATTTGACCTGCGAGGCCCACGGTATGGGCTGGCCAAAGAGAGTGACGGGGCTAACGGCGGAGGTGTTTGCGCGCCTATTAGGGAGTGGGATGCTCGAAGTGGTATTCGGAGGGCGACCCCTTTTGAAGAGCACCGCTGTGCTTTTCGTGGGGTTGATGTCGATGCGCCACTTCCGGAACCACTGTCCCATGGTGGCTATTGCGATCTGGAGTCGCCGATGAAGCAGCGACATCTTCCTACACGAGTAGTAGATAGCCGTGTCATCGGCGAAGAGCGCTAGATGGGTCTCCGGAGACCGGGGTATATCATTGATATACAAACTAAATAATAACGGGGAGAGCGCGGAGCCTTGCGGGACTCCGGCAGTCAGTTGACGGGGACGAGAACGAGTTCCCTCTACTCGATATCGAAACGAACGGTTCGACAAGAAGTCTCGTATGATGAGCACGAGTCTGTCTGGCACTCCCATGTTGTACAGTTTGTAAATTAAACCGTTGTGCCAGACTTTGTCGAACGCCTTCGCGATGTCGAAGAAGAGGGCGCCGGTCGGGATTTGTTTACGCCTATTTAGTCCTATCAGGATGTGCTCCGTGAGGCGGTGCACTTGTTGTACGCACGAGTGTTTAGAGCGGAATCCGAACTGTTCGTCTATGAGAATTTTGTTCGCGGTAACAAAATCCCAGAGGCGTTTCCTAAGGAGCCGTTCGTAAATTTTTCCTATCGTCGGGAGGAGACTAATTGGACGGTAACTAGATGTTTCGTTTGTCGGTTTGCCCGGCTTATGTATACCGATAACGTCCGCTTCTTTCCACACCGCGGGAAAGATGCAGTGCGTCATAGCGGCATTTAAAATTGTAGCCAACATTGCTATCAGTTGGACTGGCAAGAGTTTTAGCGCGCGGTTGCGGATGCCGTCGGAGCCGGGTGCCTTCCTAGGTTGGAGGTTGTGGATCGCGTCTCTAACTTCGTCAGTGGTAATGGGGGGTAACGCGTCCGAGGGCGGCAGGGAAGCTCTGCGCTCGACCTCCCTGTCGACTAACTCGGTATGTTCGGGGTCCGCGTGTTGAGTGCTGGTGGTGCACTGCTCTTGCAGTGCATCGGCCAGCAGCTCAGCCTTGTCATCGTCATCGAATGCCGGTGGTTGGCCTGAAGGGCGTACGAGGGGAGGCATAGTAGCGGTAGTTTCGGATTTGAGAGTCCTAGCTAGTCGCCAGTATGCTTGGTGGGAGGGCGCGAGTTGTTCTAAATAACTATGCCAATTATCGTTACGCGCGTCACTTAGGCGGGAGTGGACTTCGCGTTGTAGACGACGCATCCGAATCCGGTTTGAATGCGTGGGAAGACGATCGTAGGCCCGGATTGCCGCGTTCCTAACTCTTAAGAGATTCCTAAGTTCGGAGGACAGTCTGATGCGGTGGAAGCTGTCCTCCACATCGACTTCTTTTGAAGATCTAATGATCGCGGAAGAGATGTGATCGGTAATGATGTTTATGGATTCGACGGTGTCCTCGGGGGATAGATTCGAATCCGGGCCGTAAGGGAGGATTGGCGGAGCGGCTTCGGCTAGGCACGTGCCCAGCTTATTCCAATCCACCATGGTCCTCGTAACAGTGGCTGGGTTGTGAGGGCGACCGAGCTGCATAAGGACAGGTCGGTGGTCTGAGTCGAGCTCTGACAGTGCTTCGATGGAACGTAAGCGCAGAGTTACGTTCCTAAGCAATGCCAGGTCTATAGTGCTCGGACGGAGCGCGATGTTATACGGATAACATGTTGGAGTTGGGGGACCGACTACTTCAAAAGTGAGGTCGTCTATAAACGCGTCGAGACGCCTACCGTTAACGTTCGTACGATGGCAGTTCCACCTAGTGTGGTGGCAATTTAAATCGCCTGCCAGGATGACGGAGTCTCCCATGCCAAACAGTGACTCGATGTCACTGCTCAGGAGGGGCTTGTCCGGGGGGAGATAAACGGATGCGATGACGATCGGCTGGTGTCCCGTCAGCGAGATACGGCACACTGACGCCTCGATATGTAAGAGCGAGGGAGTATCGAGAGGAACAACGTGCAGAGCCCGCCTATAGTAAATGGCAGTCCCGCCTTTGGAGGCGGTGAGTCTGTCATTCCTAACCATGACGTAATTCGCGACTTTCGGGTCACGACGCGAGGGCTTCAGACAGGTCTCCTGCACTAACAAAATATCTACAAGATTATCGCGGAGGAATTCGAAAATTTGATCGTGTTGCCGCGCGAGTCCGTTAGCATTGTAGAATGCTAACGTAAGGGAATACGGTTTTTCTCTACCTTTTTGCGCCATTGATTACCGGTAAAAAAAAATTTATAACGTGCGAGACACGGACTCGTAGACGTCCATGTGATCGAAAGCGGCCGCGAGCCGCTGTTCGGGGGTTACCGACCTACGGATAGCATCTGCGAACGATCGCAGACGGTCAAAGTTTACCGCGGTGACGAAGTCGCGCACGAGCGCGAAGTCGTTGACGACTGAGGGTTGCGGGGGGCGGTACGCGGGTGCGGGGCGAGGTGCGAGCAGGGGCTGAGGCGCGTGACGTGTCGCAGGCGGGAGCTGGGGTACGTTTTGTGTTCCCTCCTTCGTATACGGCAGCGGTTTTTTCCACGCCGAGACGGTGGGAACCGCAGCCGGTACGAAGGCTGGTTTCGGCACTGAAGGCGCCGAAGTCTTTGGGTCGACGGTTCGGGGGGCTGGGTGGTTCAGGCGTTTACGCGGAGCCCTAGGACATCCGCGGTAGTTTGCCGGGTGCCCTTGCTTAAGGCATAGGACACAGCTTGGGGGTTCCGTCGCGGTTTCCCTAACACGCGAACATTCTGTGGTTGCGTGATCGCCGAGGCATTTCACGCAGCGGGGGCGCGCGTGGCAATTACGCGCTGAGTGGCCATAGAGCTGGCACCTGTGGCACTGCCCGGGAGTACCACGTTTATGGGGGGCTTCGATGGTGACCCCGGAGAGGCCGCATATCGTTTTGAGACATGAGATTCTTTTCTTTGCCTCCGGGGTTGATTCTAGCGCGACGAGAATCATATTGTACGGCTGTCTGCCGCGTCCGCTGTGCATCCGGTGCACACTAATTATTGGGAGGGACTGACCGATCAGATCCTCCTTTACGTAGTCTATGTCGAGTTCCTTGGGGACTCCACGTATCACTACGCGGAGTTCGCGGTCCTCCTGAAGAGCATAGGTGTGATAACCTATGTTCTCCTTTCGGAGGTAAGCAGAGAGGGCCCTATGGTCGCCCGGCGTTGCGACCTTAATCTGAATCCCATTCGCGACGTTACGCGCATGGGTATAATTAATTTTGTTGGCCTGAAGGGCCTGGGATACGCGATTCCACGCTGACTTCTCCTGGAGTATCAGCGGGGGCGGGACAACCGTTTTAGGCGCGGGCGCGGTTTTTGGGCGCGGCGGTGGGATTACGCGGCGGGCGGAGTCCGACTCCGGCGTTACGACTACCTGCGGTCGGGAGGCGGTCGCGGACTTGGTTTGCTTCGTCATGGAGCTCCGGGACTCCACGACGCGAGTACGCTTTTTACCGCGCGTTACAGTTTGGAACCCATCCGAGGTTCCGGGTTGAGGGCTAGTCGCGGACTCGAAGTCCATCTCCGATTCGGTATCGGAGCCTGAACTAGATGCTATTGAGGTCGCGACGGACGAAACTGACGTGATTGACGCGGGCGCGGGGGTAGCGGGGGCGGGGGCGTTAGACGCTACGGCGGCGGCGTGCGTACGTGCGCTTGAACACGGACCGGCGGCGGGGCACGCGAGGCATGCCTGCGAGGCATGTTTGGCGACGGCGGCGAGAGATGCGGGGGGAGAATAATTACCAAATGAGGCCCTATAGGCTTCGAATTCGGGCGCGATTGACGGATATTTTTCCCGAATGAAGTCGATGAAAAGTTTTTCCTCCATCTTTACGTGATTTTCGCCCGGGGGGGGCGGCCCCGGGACTTAAACACGCGCTCGCCTTGCGGCGAGGCCCCTGCGTCGGTAACACTAAATTGGCCGAAGCGATTCTAGGAATTTTAGAAATTTTAGTGAATAGAATAAGTAGAATAGAATTAGAGTGAATAGAACCACTGCACAGTTCCCGGGCGGCAATGCCTTGCAATTAGGCGCAGGTACAAATTCCGAGAAACACTTGGGCCACAGATGTGCCACGAACAATGATCTATTATCACCGGTAGTCACTTCCGACAAAACAATGAGCACGTCCACGCGCGTCGGTTGCTCAAATCGGAATGTGAGATTGCCGTGTTCGATTTGTCCCCGATTATTTATTTCTTCAATCACATATCAACGAATTAAATAGCATAGTAATTACGGACCTTTAAGGAACACGATCAATTACTTTACCTTTAATCATTAATAGGTCAGAAACATTTTTACTCGTTCATTTAACATGTGTAGACTAACGGTTTGTAATTAATTAATTAACTTGAATAGTGATTTCGTGACCTCACCGTGACAGCGTGCGTGTGAATTTTTCTTAAGGATATTATATGGAGCTGTTCCTTGTATGAGTATGTAATGCGTTGGTGAAACGAAGGTCTTTTATTTAGGAAATTTCGAGTGTGGACGTTTAATTTGTAATGTGTCGGTAACTGTTGGCTTTTGGTCATGGTACTATGATTGATTGTAACCAATGTTTCTTCCTGGTTTATGTTGATCCGTTTTTTTGTTATTAAATGACTATTTCGAATTTAATTTTATTAGATATTTTCTAATATCTACATATAAATAAACACGTCTTTTCTTGTTTTTTTTTACTAGCCATTAAAAAATATCAATTGTTTTTAGAACCGTTTTTTCCTTCAATGAGTCCTTCATGGCTCACTTGGTGAAAAGCGGCTATCGAAGCCCATAGATATATCACCAAATGAATGCTGCTACCCACCTTGAGACACGAACACTTGTTTGTACAGCGGCTATTCCACCCCTCACTCCGGACCGTATCACTGCTTTGCGGAAGAAGTAAGAAGGATGGTGTTGCCTTTTCGTTATCATTATCATCCACAATAGTCCACTGCTGGCAGTGGCGGATTAGCAGTCTCAGCCGCCCTAGGTCCCAAGCCATCAGGTGTCCCTTTGTCAGCATCCACCACATAGACTACATAATGAAATTACTTTATTGCCAACTTGAACCTAAATAGATTTAGAAAAAAAAAAAAAAAAACCTTTTATGTGGTATATATTGTACCATGCAGTGCAGTCCGCCCGCCATATGTTATATATATATATATAATTTTTTTTTTTTTTTTGACACAATTTGGGCGCCCCCATATCTGGTCGCCCTAGGCCCGGGCCTACCGGGCCTTAGGGTAAATCCGCCACTGACTGCTGGGCATAGACCTATCCTAATTGATGCCACTGAGCCCGGTCTTCGGCTCTCCTCATTGATGTCTTGCCTCTCAAGTTTCGAAAGCCTTTCTGTGCGAGCAATACGCTATAACGATAGTAAAAATGTTGTGCATAAATTTAATGTATGCATATCTTGAGAAATCAGCTATTTAAGTCGAATTTTGTTTATTTGTTACACTAGTTTCACTAGTTTCTTTGAAAATGCGGTAGTAATTTTTTGGGTCCGGTTTCCATTGACGTTGGAGTTAGTGTCTTTGTAAAAAATAGTTGGCATCCGGATCCGAGTAGATTTGTTCTTATTTCGTGTGCGTTTTCGCAATTGATAATAATAATATGAGAGAAAATCGTCGTATTGTTAAGCGTTACAACGCTTTTTCAATGGTACACAGAACATAGAAAAAGTTTTGTCTGGTTTGAAATTTACGATACTAAAGCATGGCTGAATTATTCACAGCCCCACTTCCAGTTGAATGAAGACGGCTGTAGTCCGAAGGGCTATATAAGCTGGTCCATGGAAAACCTAAAAATATCTATGATACACTGTTACCAAAACTATGAAAGTATTTTAGTTTTTACGAAAATTTCTTGCTGTAATTTTCGAATTTTATCATATCACACAAAATAGTCAAATTTCGGGATAAAAGAACCGGCTAATTATCAAAATTCTGAACCGACATGGTTATTAGTAATGCCACAACCGTACTATTCTATTCTAATCAACAACAAGTTGAAATATACCCGAACTGCGCATATTATTGACATTCAGATCATACAATAAATACATAATGTCGCGTTATTTTAGAACATGTTTGACATTTTCTGATAACAGCACAATTGGCCTGTATTGCTCGTAGTTTAAACAGTAGACAAAAGTAATCGCTGCAAATGACTTTCCATTATGATTTTCCTGCCCCCGTAGCGGTTTACACACTAATTTTATTCAGAGGTCAATCACGGGGTCAAGCTTTGACATTTGTAAATATCGTGTTCACTTGTATCTTATCAAGTCGAAATGGTATTGTTACTTTTGTCAGTGCAGTTCGGTACAGGGCTGTATCAGGGAATTGGCTTTTAATCAATATTGCGGTATTAAGTTTAATCAAAGGTCTATCCGCTCGATAAATTTGTTTTTGATCCTCCGGACCACTATCGGCGTTTTCAGATATATCAACCGTTCTCGTCGTCTCGTCGCCGTTCTCGTCGAATTCGTAGAATGTGAAGAGCATGCAACTTAATCCATAGACACAATCTACTGAGTTTCTCGTCGGATATATTCAGTGAGCGAAGCACTACTCCTACTCGCACAGATGTTAGCAAATTCTTTCAGGCCCAAAATAATCTTATCGAGGCTAAGTAGCCAAATACAAGTGTAGATAGCTAGGAAACTCAAACGCTGTAACGAAGCGGATTTAAATATCCATCAACCACCATGTATAGACAGTTTGTTGACCGTCGAAAGCTGTATAATATGTAAATAAAATGAATGGCATTTTATGACGTACCCCAAAATTCCCAAACAATTCAAATATAGACAGATCAAATATACTCGCTTAAAAATAAGGGCGAAGAAGGATGGGGGGGGGGGTCTGGTTGCTTTAATGCTTTTCCAGCTTCGCCGTTAGAACGGCTGAGCAAAAATGGGCTTAGGAAAAGTGAAGGTACTTCCAAAGTAGATCTGACAGCTCAAGGTTATCGGATTCCCCAATGCCGAAACCAAGTTTGATGGAGTACGGCAATAATGATATAAATGGTCACAATTATTTCATAAACATGATATCTGATACACCAGCACAATATATAATAATTTCAAAACACAGGGCCTCAGTTTTTTTCGTTTGGAAACTCACTCGATCCGGTCCAGTCTTTTTTGTTAAGGTTTTAGTGTTGCATGTTTACGTTAGAACTCCGGCTGTTCTATCGTGATTCGGGCGAGACCATTGTAGGCTGCGATTGTCTTTGTATTACGGCCAACACTGGCAATTGGCATCGAAATTCGCCATATAAATTATAAAGTAATGACCTTCAAACGTCGAGTGTTCGGAATTTTAACAGCTGTCGTAATTCAGGCATTCATTAGGCTAAGGTAAAACTATTAATGCAAATATTTATTCAATTTAGTGTTGGGTTCTGAGTTCCTGAGGTTACGAGCGTATTTCACGTGCACTATAATTCGTGGAATACTAATATTGAAAACGAAAAAATTGCAAAAAGTCTTTTTTTAAATTAATTTTAGCTTTCCCATGAAGCTTTACCATTTCATTTATCCAAGAAAATTGTTTTAAGACATCGTTTCTTTCTAATACCCATTTTATAGTTTTAATGGCAATTTTCGGGCATTTGTTAATGTTGACGGATTTTCGAAAGAAGTGAGGAAGCTCAAAGCCACTCTCAAAACTTACTTATTTATTTATAAATGCTATGAAACTTACAGCTAGTAAGAATTACTATAGACGAATGATGGACCAAATATTCTTGATATTCAAAAAACAACAAGACGAACAATGAATCGTATAAAACTCATTTAATACAATTAGGCCAGCAACGAATATATCGAATACCCTGCAAACTTAATCATGCTTCGGATTTGGTGCATCTCAATTCCCAAAAACTAATTACGTTACGGATATCTATTCTATCAGCCTACAGACGTTCTCTACCGGACATAGGCCTTCCCTAGGCCTCGCCACAACGATCGGTCCTGCATTGTTTGCATCCAGCAAGATTTAGATTACGGGGATATAAAAGAAGTATTCTATATCCATCTGCATTCTCCTGCGTTATGGAGAGACACAAGAAACAGAACACCCGGATCCCGAACACCAAATATCTTTCACAAAACCCCGTGGCACAGTTATCAGGATCATTAATTACTTTACCAACTAGGCAGTTTATATTTAATTTTTCAACATCAACATTTTGGAGTCTGTTCTCATAAATCACGTGCCATATCTTAGGAATTCCGTTGACTAATACCTACCGCCTACTGATATCAATTTTCGAAACAACTTCCTTAATATAAATGCGTGGTTCTCAACAGGCATGTAATGCACGTTGATTGTAATAAGCTAAATATTTACCGGCAATAACGCGGCAGACAATAGCTGTTACGAATAAATAATAATTGGAGGATATATTCACAGCGTTATTGAACTGGCGTAAGAATGTATTTGGCTGTGACGTCAGGTAATAGGAAATATTTCATTAATTAACTGGGCGCAGTAGGTCAAGAGCATTTAGAAAATGCTACGAAAGAACAGAGCACAATTGCATGGCAGTTATACAAGTCCTTGCTATTATAAAGAGGAAATGCGAGTGCCGATAAATCTGAGGTTTTTAATAACAATGGTATTGGCTTCTGTCTGGAACTTCTTAGAATATAGTATAGGCCAGACTTTATTATTTAAAAACCGAAACTGATATTTCTTATCGGGTTCCTAATAAAAAACCGGGCTAATTATTTTCAAGTATCCTCGTCTATTTTCCTACATGAATATCATCAGGTGAAACTAGGTGCTTTCTAGAAGTTATTGCTTTTCCAATTAGCGCTGCTTAATCCAGCCATCCTCATCCACTTTCTGCCGGCCATATTTCGTAAACAGCCTCTCCACCGAGCTCACACTAGGTTTACCGTCTCAATTCAAGCTGCCGACGCGGTAATTATTCTACCAACTTTCAAATTACTAATCCATTAATTCCTGCTTTAAGTAATAGTGATACTGTTTACGTGATACTTTTAAGTTAGAGGGTATAGCAGAAACGTAGTAGTATCTAGTATCCTATCTAGGCTTTAATAAGATTTAATAATGAGTGAACAAAAAAGTACGTGACCGCTTATTAAAAAAATGGCTCTGTATGTGGATCTTTATTTTATATAGCTTATGTGGGTGGACGAGCTCACAACCCACCTGGCGTTAAGTGGTTACTGGAGCCCATAGACATCTACAACGTAAATGCCACCACCAACCTTGAGATATATCAATAAAAAAATAAAAAAAAGGCGGTTACGGGTCCGTACGGGTAGGTGGTACCTACCCTCAGAAGACGTCCTACCACCAGTGATCGTTTGGTCAAAATGAAAATAAATCATAATATTCTTTTTTTTTTTTTTATATCAAGTAAGTGGCAAACGAGCAAGACGGGTCACCTGATGGTAAGTGATTCACCGCCGCCCACGGTCACCAGCGTTTACGCCAGTGCGTTGCCTACCCTTCAGATAAGAATATGCTCTTTTCTTGAATAACCCAATGTCGCAGTTGTTGGGGAAGACCGCTTAATTAATTATTTTCGTTTGCTAAACTAGATTTATATAGAAACTTCAAACCTGAACATCTGACTGGTTTGCTGTAAAAATATTTAGGAAACATGTGCGAGAACACAATACGCCCTACCACCATTTAAGTAACTACGCAAATATAAAATAGAATATCAGAATAAGGAAAACGGCAATAAAATGATTGAGTTGAATTATTTTGAATTAATTAAAACCACTTTTATTATTATTATAAGTCTCGGCTAATGCGGTCGTTCTATCAGAAAGGTCCCCGACGAAAACTGTACAGTATTGGAAATAAAATTAAGACAATAAAAAATCGCGAGATCTAACTGTAAAAGTAGTTTTAATTATGTCTAAGACAGGCGAAATCTAAAGTAAAAATTAAAAGCAAATGTTATAAAAAAATTAAAAATTCAGGGTACACATCCATTCTCGTTCCTGCGTTCTTTCTTTTAAAGCTAACTTTACACCGTTGTGATACTTTTGTGGCCTACAACTGTACTGTGTATGGTCTTTTAAAGTCCATATTTTCACCGCAACGAGAAACTTCCTTTTGAAAACCAAATGAACTCTGAAAAGCCAACAATGATTATATCCACTTCTGAGTTATATTTATAATAGCGCCCATTTTAATAATCAAGTTATGCATGAATAGAAAATCAGAATGAATCATAGTTACGTAACACTCAATTACTATATGGGTATAGTACTCAACATTCTAATAATGTTACCAGAGAATACTAATAATTATTGATATTGTATTCCTTATAACAAAAACATGAAATTTTAAATGAAGATTTTAAATGAGATAGTGCTTAATTGTGCTCCAAAACGCATTTTCACTGCAGTCATTTAAACTTATAACCGATTAATGATAAATGGTGAAGATGAAAAATTGTGCTTAAGTTTATACCGGGCCCGATGCACACTCCGTGATTTTTTAATTACGCTAGATGACCAGAGAAGATGGTGCGTGATTTTCAATAGTTCAACAATCTGAAAATTTATGTTATTTAGTTATATTTTTTAACGACAACTTTTATTCTCATCGATATTTACAAAAGAAAAAATATAAAGAAGATCGATTTACAGATAATAAGGAAAGCGATATTTCACTGTTTTATTTTTTGCCTATTTATATTACAAAGCAATTAGATTACAACCAGAATTGTTTCTAAAACTCTCTCAAAATTAAAATACTTCATTAATACGAACAGAGCTAAAAAGAAAATAACACACCACAGAACTTTTTAAAACGCATTGTTTAGGAACATTTAATTTTAATCGTACACATTACGTGAAACGCTTTTAATAAAATATAAAAGTAGAGAAAAACTCTCACAAAACATAAGCTGTGTTTAGTACATTTCACTTAAAAAGATTCATTAAAAAAATTTATCACAACATCTGTATATTTAATGAACTGATTGTGAATTTCACGAAACAAAGCTGCATTGTGCTGTGTGAGATCTCTCCCATACCGGTTTCATGTTTAAAATAAATGGTCAGATAATATTGTACCCAAATATTAATTGGCTAGAAGATTTAACTATGACCTCCTACAACGACTCGATCGAATCGATCGAATTTTTATAGCGCAATTGTTTCGAACTTAACTTTAGTTGCTCTAAAAATCTAGAATAAAATTGTTACTTTTGTGTAGATGGTGGTCTAGAAATTTCTGATGTATTCCTGATATCTCCGATGGTGAAGACGTGCCGTGCAGAAATGTCTGCTCGTTGGATTTCAGCAGTACAAAGTTTACGTACCTTTCTTGAATTGAAATATAGACAAAACTAATTGAAAAATCTTTGGCGAAATTGTTACTTTTTTAATCATAAATACTATAGTTTATTTACAATTATCTATAATTTAACTTTAAAAATACCTGTTTCTAATTACGTGATCTCCCAAACTACCCGCTTTTTTATGATTGAAGTATTACTGGTGGCCCGGAGGCCTTTCCAGTTTCGCCAGGACAGTGTATAGATAGACCTTGAATTTGGCTTCGGTTCATGATGCAGGGTTATACTTAGAACAGATTTTAAATTAATCCTATCCAGAAAGTATTTTTCATCTACAATAGCATAGTTGTACCCATACACGTTGCAAACGTTGTCATGATATTTGTTGTAACTGGCCTGATAGCTTATTGATCATACAACGGCACAAGCGACTCTTTCATCATTATCATCATCATCATTATCTCAGCCTATAGCTGTCCACTGCTGAAAATAGGTCTCTCCAATCGATCTCCATTGTAGCAGGTCGGTTGCCACTCGGGAAAATTCAGTATGTGTTTTTATTTCTTTTAAATAACAACGCGGGTAAAACATGCAACCACCTCTGGTTGTTAATACATATTTCGTTCCTATAATACTAGTAGAAATAATTGAGTTTGATCTAAGATTAGTTGGTATTGTAAAGATATGCACAAACTTTCTAAATTCCTTTTAAATATCATTTGAGCATACAAGATCTACATGTAAATCTTATGTAAGATATCTATTTAAACTCAGAAATAATTCCACCAGTAAGTACAGCAAAAATTGATTAATAACTAAAACATGAATTTAAAGTAATCCAAAAACAAACAAAAATCACAAAACTTCTAAAGTAAATTCTAAATTCGCATATTTCGTCCTTGCAAATCAATTTTTAAGTTTTTTCTATCCCGCGATAATGTTAGTGGAAATATTGGAAAACACTATAATTCTAATTCAATTTAGCAAATGTTGCAAACATCTCTGTGTGAATAAAAATTAAAATTTGTACAAGTTTTAGAATGTACGTGATATGGTTGTCCATTTTTAATTTATAGCGCTGCTTCGAACTACATACGCACGTATATTTTATATTGTTATTCAAAATTATGCGTGAGAAAATCACACGTAATTTCTTATGTCGGCTTATTAATTTGTAAGTTATAAAAGCATTTCTTTGTAAAAAGCGCCCATTACAATGGGTCTCTGTTACGTAGCATCCGATTCCAGGTAATTTTGTGCGGTTGTTAAAACACAATTTGTATGAAAGCAAGAGTTTGTTGGTTAGTGAATATATAAAGAAATAAATATACTGCTGTTACCTTCGATTCATTCTTAAAGTGATTTTAACCATTTCGATCACTATTGTTAGTCTATTGATAGAGGTAGACCTAAGAAGAAATGGATGGATTGCGTGAAAGACGATATGGGTAAGAGGGGAGTGAGCGAAGAAATGGTATATCGAAGCTTGAAAGGCAAACGTGACTAAGTCAGACAAGACAATGCGTGAACTTTACAGTAGACTAATTTAAAGTTGAAATACCTGAAAACAAAATTTATTTTAACGAATCTAGCTGTAGTAGAATCTAGCTAGTAGCGGTAGGATTGAAATGATTTTAATAGACCTAGAAATATATATTTTTTTGCGCATCGAATATGGTTATTGCCTATCATTTAGGTACAAAGCAGTTATTGTCGCTTAGTCGCGTTTGCCTTTCAAGCGTCGATATGATAGAAGAGTATGGAAGGAGAAAACATGTTGCGCCGACCGGAGGGAACTGGGAGAAGGGCAGGATAATGATGATGTTACTTTATTGATTCCAACTATTATTTTACCGCGGTTTAGATTCTCAGTCGGAACCAGGTTAAAAATATGTGACATAGTCTTGTTTGTTTCTTGTTTCATGTACGTTTGTTTCGGGTACTCATAACAGAGACTGAAATTATAGCTTAGTGATGCTGTGTGCGAAAAATAAGTCTCAAGAAAAAAACTATGAAATAGGTGTGATCACTTATAATTGCCAAAGATAAAGATTCGATCGAAAGTTACTGTTAATTTTTAATCCAAACTTTTCTAAATACTATATAACGTTGATTACTTAAAACAGTAACCTTTTGTATTATCCTAATTTGGAAAGGTTTAGGAGTGGCACAATAAACATAACTTTCTCGTTGTAACTAGGCCTTATGTACACTCTTGGTCGGGGTTTTTGAAACAATTATTTCCCCTATACATTTGTAATTTTTCACTTTAAATTGTGTGATCAAATTTTTAAAGTGAAAACTAGTTTAGCACCATTGCGATTTGAAAGTCGGTAGACGAAATAACTCGATCAAACGGATATGAAACTAAAAAGGAGATATTTAAAAAAAAAACAAGTAAACATCTATAATACTTTTCTTTCGAGAGATTGAGATTGAGATTCGTGTCTACTGTGCGTGTACTGCATACCTGTTTTTTATTTTATCAAAAAATAGTTCGGAAATACAAACGCAGTGTAATAATACGCTTTCAATACGACCGCGTCTCAATCTATAGAACAATATCCGCTCAAGACATTACATAATGTAATAAATATTATGTGCACTAAGGTCATTCGGTCTTATGTTAATAAGGAACCTGTTACATTCACCGCGGTATCCAGATAAATCTTTGGTCATACAAAAGCGATTGTCACGATTTGTGATAGTTACTCGCCTACTTAAAAAAAAAGAACGTGTAATTACTTTTGATAGGGCGTGTTATGATATTTATATATTTTACTCCGCACGATTTATGCTATGTTTCACATGAGCTGAGCGTTTTTGGTTTGGTGGTTTCTAGCATGATCCTTTTTTTTTTTTATGATTGAAGGATTACTGGTGGCCCGGAGGCCTTTCCAGTTTCACCAGGACAGGTGGGCGAGCAAAGGCT
Organism: Bombyx mori; assembly: GCF_030269925.1. Lineage (NCBI taxonomy): Eukaryota > Metazoa > Arthropoda > Insecta > Lepidoptera > Bombycidae > Bombyx > Bombyx mori. The sequence continues at coordinate 5,083,619 of NC_085116.1, read as the reverse complement.
CAGCCAGGAGGGGTGGGATTTGCTAACAGCTACCCGAGCGCCTCCGAAGGAGACCTAACAGCTCAAGAGCAGCTGCTTCACGAATGAATCTACTACCGGATCGGAATCGCGACCCGCTGAGAAGATCCGGCGAGAAACTCAGCGAGCTGATTCATGGGTTAGGTTGCACGGCGAACTCTTTGTCGAGTTCGACGAGTACGGTTACCGGGGTCCCTAAGGCTACTCCTAGTGTTAGAGCTGAAGGCGTCGGCTCTAGCATGATCCAAAGAGGACACCCTGAACATATAGGGAGATATTATTGGTATGGGGAAAGGAAATCACTCTGACTTTTTATGTTACGTCCCTTCCTCTGTTTCTGATAGATGACACACTCGCATATGTTGAGGATCGTTCACTTATGCCGATCGGTATTGATGTATGCGACAAGGTGATATAAGCATCTCTTCGTTCCTGGGAAGACCGCCAGCGTAGGCTGTGCTGTACCGAAATCGCATCCACATTGATGGCCCTTTACATACGGTGCAGCTCCTATCCGATCGATGCTCTCTGCAAAGTGATAATGCACCATCCTTACTCTAGGTCTAGGGTAGAACAGCCGTCTGTTCTATTATATCTCCCGTACCAAAAGCTGAGATTGGGCCCTCCGCGCTCGGCTCACAACGAAACACACTTAGTATTGGGCACGGAAGTCGCCTTCCACTAGCAAACTGCGATAGCTGCCACCTCCAAGAAAGAGGTTAACGTCAATGCATATAACATCTCAAAGGAGGTGCGGTAACTTCTAATGGTCTTAATCGTGAGGGCACGCTGCAGCCGCTGTAGCAGCTTCTGAACCCTTAGGTTCGAACCTCGAATAATGTAGTTCACGTACTTAATTATTGAAATAAAATATAGCTACCGATTCATTACGAATCCCTGTCAGATAAAAAAAGGCTGTAATTGGAAAAATACTTGTAAAAATAATTAAAGTCATAGACGTGGTATATCTATATAAACGAATAATTACGAAAAATTTAATCTATTTAATTAGCATAGATAAACCAATTTCATATGAAACTGTAAATAAATTCAACATTAACAGTTGAAGTAATTAAAATATCGTTTCCTCAATTATGTCTACCTTGCTGTGAATGTTACGAGTTTTTGATAGTATACAATTAGTATTGTTTAAATTGGTTTGCGAAATCGATAGCGGCAAATGTGTAACTCTTTAAGAGCCAGTGCGATTTTCGGATTTGCCTATTATTAACTAGTTAAGTGTGGAAGTACAACACACGCCCAGTGGGTAAAATTTTATTTATCTTAAGGGTTCATTGTACAATGTAATATTTACCTCTAAAAATTTTACATCCAAACAGTTTTCCGACTCAATTAGTCGAGTAATAAATAATTTAAACCCTATTATATCATTAATACGACGTTATGTATGTTGGATTAGATGATTGACCTCTTTTTCGAAGTTGGCCCTGGAAGCTTGACATTTTGGGCCAGGTAAGAAGTATAAATAACTTAGAGCGTAGAGCTACCGATCTTACCTGGAGTGGACGCAATATGGGCATTCGACATATTATTCGTTTTTTCCATGTTCATCCATATCCAAATCATATCCATGTTCATATTCACCTTGTATCGGAAGACGTAGCATGGTTATACTTGTTGAAGGTCACGGGAATCCGTGGCAGAATCGTTGCGGTGAGGTTTGAGGAGGCCTTTGTCTAACGGTGGACGTCTTTGGCTTGAATGGTAGATAGGTATATGTGACCATTGAAAATTATGTTTTTTTTTTTTTTTTTTTTTTTTATGATTGAAGGATTACTGGTGGCCCGGAGGCCTTTCCAGTTTCACCAGGACAGGTGGGCGAGCAAAGGCTCAGCCAGGAGGGGTGGGATTTGCTAACAGCTACCCGAGCGCCTCCGAAGGAGACCTAACAGCTCAAGAGCAGCTGCTCCGCGAATGAATCTACTACCGGATCGGAATCGCGACCCGCTGAGAAGATCCGGCGAGAAACTCAGCGAGCTGATTCATGGGTTAGGTTGCACGGCGAACTCTTTGTCGAGTTCGACGAGTACGGTTACCGAGGTCCCTAAGCCTGCTCCTAGAGCTGAAGGCGTCTAGTGCGAAGGTTATTGGATCTGATGGATCCGTAAGGACGTGTCTAGGGCGTCGACGGTGACTGGCTCCTGCATGATCAGGATTCGGGGAGTAGTCAGCGGCGGCTACGATAAGGCGATTATCATGACGCATAGCCTTATCGAAATACCGTTCCGACGCTGACTTCATGTATTTCTGTATAGATTCGAGGCCCAGGTCGTCGTGTAGGTCAACGTTCCTCACGAACCACGGAGCTCCGACGGCTAACCTGCAAAAGCGGGATTGTAGAGATTGAAGGGTGTCTATGTGCGTGCGGGCCGCGTGAGCGAACACCACACTCGCGTAAGTCATGACGGGCCTTATGCAAGTTTTGTAAAGTGTCACCTTGTTCCGAAGGGACATTTTACTCCGCTTACAAATCATGGGGTAGAGTCTACCGAGAATAAACGCGGCACGGTCACGGACTGATTTTATATGCGGGCGGAATGTCATCGATGCATCCAGGGTAACGCCCAGGTACTTGACCTTCCTGGCCCAGGGTATGGATTGACTAAAGAGAGTAATCGGGGGTGTGAGATTCCTCCTCCTAATACGGGAGGAAATCCGTGTGGAGCTTCCCCTCTGAAAGAGCACCGCAGTACTTTTCGCTGGGTTGATGTCTATGCGCCATTTTCGGAACCACTGTCCTAGGGCTAGGGCTGCGCTCTGAAGCTTCTTCGCGATTAGGGACTTGTTTCTACTGGAATAGTAAACAGTCGTGTCGTCGGCGAATAAAGCTAAATGGGTCGGCGGCGACCGGGGAATATCGTTAACGAATAAGCTAAATAGGAGGGGTGAGAGGACAGAGCCTTGCGGGACTCCAGCTGTGAGAGGTCGTGGGGAGGAGCGGGTTCCCTCGACTCGATATCGAAAAGAGCGGTTCGACAAAAAGTCCCGTATGATGAGCACGAGACTATCCGGCACACCCATGTTGAATAGTTTGAAAATCAAACCGTTGTGCCAGACTTTGTCGAACGCTTTTGCGACGTCGAAGAAGAGAGCTCCCGTGTATAACGGTTTTGGTCGATTAAGCCCCACAAGAATGTGCTCCGTGAGGCGGTGCACCTGTTGAACGCATGAGTGATTTGTACGGAATCCGAATTGTTCATCGATGAGAATGCCCTTGGATGAGACGAAGTCTCTGAGGCGTTTGTAGAGCAGACGCTCATACAGTTTGCCTAGAGACATGAGGAGGCTAATCGGGCGGTAGCTCGTCGGATGATTTTTTGGTTTACCGGGTTTATGTATGCCGATAACGTCCGCTTCTTTCCACACCGCGGGAAAGATACAGTTCGCCATAGCGGCATTGAAAATAGATGCCAACATCACGATGAGTTGGACGGGTAGAAGTTTAATAACGCGGTTGGATATACCGTCGGAACCGGGAGCCTTGCGAGGACGTAGGTCTTTGATCAAGTCTTTAACTTCCATCAGGGTGACGGGTGGTAACACATCAGAGGGTGGCAAGGAGGCTCTGCGTTCTACCTCACTGTCTACTAATTCTACATGCACAGGGTCCACGGATTGAGTGCTGGGCGTGCACTGGGTTTGCAATGTATCGGCCAGCAGCTCTGCTTTTTCGTCATCATCGAACGCCGTGAGTCGGCCTGAGGGGCCTACGAGGGGGGGCATAGTTACTACCGTATCCGATTTGAGAGTACGAGCTAAGCGGTAGTAAGACCTTTGGGAGGGCGCGAGTCCTTCTAAGAAATCAGACCATCTGGCATCTCGGACTTCGGCGATGCGAGACTTTACGTCGCGTTGTAGGGCACGCATTCGAATACGATTTTCCGCGGTAGGATACCTGTCGTAGGCGCGTATCGAGGCGTTCTTAGCTCTAAGGAGTTCCCTAATATCGTCGGACAATTTGAAGCGGTGAAGGAAGTCCTCCGCTACAACTTGTTTCGATGACCTATCTAATGTCGAGGTGATGTGTGACGTTAAGATGTCTATGGCTTCAGCGGTATCCTGAGGAGACGGGGTAGAGTCCGGGCTAAACGGTAGCGATGGTGGATCAGATTCAGCCAGGCTGATGCCCAGCGTGTGCCAATCCACCACAGTCCTCGTGACGGGAACGGAATCGGGAGCGCGACCGAGCTTCATAACGACGGGACGGTGGTCTGAATCTAACTCTGAAACTACTTCGATCGAGTGTAAGCGCAGAGTTACGTTTTTTAATAACGCTATGTCGAGTATATCCGGGCGATGCGCGATATTTAGCGGGTAGTGAGTCGGGATTAGCGGAGCGACGATATCGAAGGCGAGATTATCGACTAACGCGTCAAGCCGCCTGCCATTCGGGGTTGTGGTGTGTGAGTTCCACCTAATGTGTTTACAATTTAGGTCGCCCGCCAGAATGACAGAGCTCCCCATGCCGAGCAGCGCCTCGATATCACTGCTTAGAACGATCTTATCCGGTGGAAGATAAACGGACGCGATAACGATCGGCGCGTGTCCCGTCAGTGAGATTCGGCACACTGATGCTTCGATATTAGCGAGCGCGGGAGGATCGAGTGGGACGCAATGCAGGGCTCTTCTATAGTAAATGACGGTACCACCACCACGAGCAGAGAGCCTGTCGTTCCTGACCATGTTATAGTTCGCGATTTTAGGGTCACGGCGCGCGGGCTTAAGTAGGGTCTCCTGCACTAAAAAGATATCAATTTGATGGTCACGCAAAAAGTCAGAAACCTGATCACGCTGATTTGCGAGACCGTAAGCGTTAAAAAATCCTATCGTTACGGATAGGGGCTTTATTCTACTTATATACGCCATTGATTACCGGCGGAGTGAGGGGAGGACGTACGTATTTAATGACGCGTATACGTCGGCGTATTCTTGCACAACGGCGATAAAGTGTTGTGCAGTGGAGGCGGCGCGGATGGCGTCGCCCAAAGCATTAACGCGATCAAAGTTGATCGACTGAAAGAAGTCGATCGCTAAAGCGAGATTGTCGGACGCGGTTGGAGGGCAAGTCGCGGGAGAGGGACGAGTCGCGGGGGCGGGACGAATCGCGGAGGAGGGAGTTGTAGCCGTGTTCATGTACGGCAGCGGTTTCGCCCAGGCCGAGACACTGGGCACCGGCGCCGGAACGAACGCTGGCTTAGCCTGCGACACAGAGGGTGCCGAGGCTTTGATGTCTGGGCCGGAAGCTCGGAGGCGGTTTTGGCGGGCGACGCGGCGATTTATTTTCGGGGCTCGGGGGCATCCGCGGTAATTTGCGGGGTGACCCTGTGTTCGACACAGGACGCAGCTAGGCGGTTCTGTCGCGGTTTTTTGATCGCGAGTGCATAGGGCCGTGGCGTGATCGCCTAAGCACTTGACGCATCGGGGGCGCGCGTGACAGTTACGGGAAGAATGCCCGTATAATTGGCAGTTATGGCACTGGCTAGGTGTGCCTTTCTTGTGTGGGGTTTCGACTGCGATTCCGGAAAGGCTACAGACCGTTCGGATGTTGAATATTTGCTTACCCTCGGGGGTAGGCTGGAGGGCGACGAGAACCATATTATATGGCTCCCTTCCGCGGCCTGTGTGCATGCGGTGTACGGAGTTAACCGGTAGGCCTTGTTCGAGAAGGTCGGCCTTGACGAGCTCTACATCTAACTCTTTAGGGATGCCACGTATAACGGCACGGAGTTCGCGCTCCTCCTGGAGCGTATATGTGTGGAAACTTATACGCTCCTTACGGAGGTAAGAAGAGAGGGCCCTATGGTCGTCGGATGTTCGAACCTTAATTTGAATGCCGTTCGCGAGATTACGGGCATTCGTAAAATTGATATTTTTGGCCTTAAGGGCCAGGGAAACTCGTTCCCAAGCTGCCTTCTCTTGAAGGATTACCGGGGGAGGGGTCTGGGCTTTATTTTGTGCCACCGGACGCGGCGACGGAGTGGCACGGGCTGGAGGCGCAACGGGAGTCTGAGGGCGGGGGCGCGACGCGTTCGCGGCTTTGCTAATTTTAGCGGCCGCGGGAGCTCGAGACTCCGCGGCACGCTTCTTACCCTTTTGCACCAGGGTGAATCCATCCGTCGATGAGGCGGGAGCGAGGTCGACCTCCATCTCCGAGTCAGAGTCGGAGGACGAGGAGGCGGGCGCAGGTGACCTACGAGTAGGTGTTTTGGACGGCGCGACGGAGGCCGCGGATGATCGCGCTGCTGGAACGGTGACCACGGCGGACGACGCAGCAGTTTTACTCGCCAGTATAGGCGACGCGGGAACGGCAGGCACGACGGAGGCTGCGGTGCTCGATGCAGAAGCTTTGCACGCAGGTACAGGCGACGCAGGAGCAGCGAGCTCGGTGGAGTCCACGAGAGGGCTCGCAGTGTGATCGGCCTTGAAGGCCTGAAACTCGGAAGTGAGCTTTGGGTAGCGAAGCCGGAGAAATTCCGCAAATACAGCGTCCATGATGTCTACGTGCCCAGGTGGGGCTACCCTGGGTCTTAGAAAACACTCGCCTTGCGGCGAGGCCCCAACTTCTCGGACCTGAGCGGTTCTATTGAACACAGGTGGCGATGCGGCACGATTACTGCAGGACAAAGAAAAATCACAACAAAATGGAAATAACAAAAAGAAACAAAACAATTAAACACTTCCAGGAAGACAGTTTGTCGGCAGATGTACCACGAACACAGAAATAACAAAAGGAAACAAAACAAATAAAAACTTCCAGGAAGAGCACTTAGTCGGCAGATGTACCACGAACACAGGCCGCGCGAACAATGGCCGGGCTAACAAAAGCCGGGCGAACAAAGGCCGGGCGATCGAGTGGTCGATGAGCACGTCCGCGCGTGACGGGTGCCTCTATCGGAATGAAAATTATGTGTAGAGGCACCAATGTATCTGTGAGGTCAATTTGAACGTGGAATGTAATTTTAAACTTCTTACAACACTTTCTGGTCATAATAATTGTAACAATGAAAACCAAATGAATTCATCCAAATTCAAATTCTACAACGAACAAAACCACTAATAGAGCTTGCGCAAGGCGTACCTTGTGGCGGATATCCGCAATTTATTTTAATATTTATAATTACGATAGTTATTGACAGTAAATTTGTGGTTAGTGAAAACGGTCCTAAAACTTATTCGTGAAGGTTTGAGTTCTGAAAAGAGGTCAATTATAGGGCAACAGTAATGTTAGTGTTTATCAAGTGTTTACAGTCACTCGTGTACATTTCCGGTAATGAATAAACTATATACTATAACATAGTAAATAATTACTGGTAAATCTTAATTAGTGTGTTTGTATACTGTGAATTGCAACCGGCTATCAACTGAGATATTTCAATTTGTGAAGAAATTTCATAAAGTTATGCCGATTTAAAAAAAACACGATTGATTTAAAATCGATTATAATCTGATACAGATCACATACGGTCATCTCTAAATTAGGTTATTTGTAAAAGAGGAACAAAATACACATTAAACACATTTAAAGAAAAACTTATTTAAAACAGCTTAGTTTTAAAAAAAGATTTTTCTTGGACGAAACGGCTCACCCGTCTGTCAGTGAAGGAAATCGCCGGACTTCCGCCCTTTTCTGGGGATACTGGGCGGGGTATGTCAGATCGAACTGACTAAAACCTCCTGTCGCTCAACAACCAACGTCCAAACCTCGCATGGGACAAAACTCATGACAAGTCAAAGGGGGGAAAGTGAAGCGTTTAGTGCGGAGCATATCTCTCCCATCACCCTCCCCCTCGGGACGCCGGACAGGCGGTCGTCGGCGCCCACCAGCCCTCTCGGTCTGGAGACTGTCCGAAGCCCGCCTAGGTGGCGCCGGTTAGAGTGGGTTACCCTACGGAATACCCCGCTGGGCCAGAGCCAGCGTGGGTCGAGGATAGCCGGCCTTCCATCACCCGGATGCTCTTGCGTAAAACGCGTGCAGAGCAGCTTGCACGTCGTCTTTTTAGGCCCCCCTCGCCGGTCCCCAGACCGACATGTGAGGGGGACCCGAAACACTTAGAGGGCCAGGGCTTGGGCGAGATCCGCCTCCCTGGCCCCCGCTCGACGGCGGCGGGATTGTGCGCAGTGAAGAGAGTAATTCAATTTTGCATTATATAATAATACTGTTTAAAATATTAATTTATGAATAGATTAAAGGCTTTAAATATGGTTTTCTTATTATAATAATATTACAGAAAACGCAATTAAATCTTTAATTGTTCATTCATTCTGGAGTATTCTATATGTACGAGTCATGTATCGTATAGGGCACGCGCGCATTCACATCAGCACATTTACATCGCTTCACTCAAACCGTAGTATAAAGCGCCAGTACACGTCCAGCACCTACATACAGCGGTACTCACCACATACATAGATAGAATTAGTTACTTTTAGCCAAGTACCTAGTCAGGTCATAAATTCTGTCACATGTTTAATGTAAAATAATTGAAACAAGTTTATTCATTATGTAACCATTCATATACCAAAATGAATTTAACAAAACATAGATTCTTATGACACTAAAGTTTATTCAAAATGACCTCCGTGATTTTGAATACAGGCGTTCAATCTGCGCGGCCAGTCGTCTATCGCAGCACGAACGAGGTCCATGTCAATATCGGCGGCTGCCTTAATCAAGGATGTCTTGAGTGACTCCAAATTGGGATGAGGCTTTGAGCACGCCTTTTCCTCCAAGTGTTGCCATATCTTGTAATCTAACAGATTCAAATCTGGACTGGAGGAAGGCCAGTCTTCGTGCCGGATGAAGTCGATTTCACGCGCCGCCAGCCAGTCTTGTGTGCTCTTCGCTCTATGAGCTGGCGCCGAATCTTGTTGGAATACCCAGTGCCTGTTATTGAACATGGTATGAGAAACAGATTCCACAAGTTTCGTCAGGACTGTATTTTGATACACAACTGCATTCGTTTTTACACCTTTCTCACAAAAATATTCCTCTGTTAAGCCCCAATTATAAACTCCCAACCATACCATGAGCGAGGATGGAAAATGACCTCGTTGGACACGCGGAATACGGTTGCTCGCTTCTTCACTACTGTGTGCGTACACCTTATCATTTTGTTTGTTGTAGCTCTCTTCTACGGTAAACATTTTTTCATCCGAAAAAAGAATTTCTCGATATTTTTTTCCCGTGTACCGCTTCAGCACAAAGCGCGGCATCTCTTCAGTCTCAGGTCCATTAGACGAGCATTCACACGATGTCCTGTTTTTCCTCGGTATGCCCGAAGCCCTAAGTCTTCATTTAACACCCTTTGCACCGTGGTTCTGCTTAACCCCATCTGAAGGGCCAACAGTTTCTGCTTACGTTTGGGATTTCTTTGAATTCGCGCCTTCACAGCTTTTATCACTGCTGGAGTCCTAACAGACCGAGGGCGACCACTTCTTGACCTGTCATCTACACTAGAGTCTTCATTGTATCGTTTGATGGTACGATAAACGAATCTTTTGGTTATATTCAAATTTTTCAGTATGTTAAAAATTTGAATTGGCGCGTAACTGCAACGATGCAACGCAATAACTGCAACACGGTCTTCTTTAAGCGTCCACTCCATATTTAAAAATGAGTAAAATTCTAAAAAGTATACATTTTTATTTTCATGAACAATTCGAAATTCGAATTCAATAAACTTTTTTGTGGCCAGTATTCTAAAAGAAAAGTTTTTACTGTGTGACAATACTTATGACCTGACTAGTTATATAATAAACGCATATTTTTTGACTATCAGTGATTTCTTCGTATCTAAATATCAAGTTGTGTACGCCACATTCAGAAGCGCATACACTATATATATGTAGATACTAAACTAGTACTAGTTTCAAGTGATGACCGGTTGCGAACTCGTTATCAGACATGAGGTCGAAGTTACATTTGTATTGTATAGCGGCCGTGCCACACTCATAATAGCTTTGCTGTAGAAATAAACAGAATGGTGTACTAATATTAATTAATAATATTTATCTAACAAACATATATAATCAATCCGGATAAATCACCCAGGATTATCTGGCCCCGCCAGGATTACATATACTATGGTAAGCGGAGACTCATATCTATATCTATACTCTATACTAATATTATAAAGAGGAAATATTTGTTTGTTTGTTTGTTTCGAATAGGCTCCGAAACTACTGGACCGATTTGAAAAATTCTTTTTCCATTAGAAGCCGACATTGTCCCTGATGAACATAGGCTACTTTTATTTTTTTTTTTTTTTTTTTTTTTGTTTTCATGTGTGTTTTAATGTTTCCGAAGCGAAGCGAGGGCGGATCGCTAGTTCATACATACATATATAAACTTTTAAAGAACTTACAAATTTGTACATTTTCCGATGTGGAAACTGTACTTACGACTTTTAGGCCAGCACTCGGGACCATCAAATACTGTGCCAAGACAGTAAAATGTACTATAATGTACATTGTGATTTCTTAAAAGTGCATTTAATTTTTTGTAAATTTTGTATCGTATCTTTACGATTTTTATTGTTGAACTTGAAACAGATTTGTGACATCAGCGCAATCGTTTCTGTAACAGCACTGTAATAGTGTTCGAATTCTAATTGTTAGTAAGTGGGCCGCGAATAATTCGTTGCGTCCCGGAGATTTCTTTGCAAGTTTCATTGTTGTCGACTTATTCTGGTGCAACTTTTCGTGGCATACTTCGATTGTTAAAAAAATAAAATATAACAAACGGACACCGGATTTAGCAATCTCCCGACGTATTCTTTTTGTTAAGCAATTCTAAATAAATTGTCAAGCGCCCTGATTGGTTTGAAGCTGATTTTTTTAATGCTATAAATGGGTGAAGTTTAGGAAGCGATCACTGAACACCATTGAACATTGACAAGGGAACAATGGGAAGGCATTATTACTCCGCGGTAGAGATAAGCAAAATGATCTACCGTCATATTATGTTTCGGCAAGAGTAAGATAGGTTACTGGGGTTTAAAACCTTTTGTTCGTAATTCTATATTTATTTTACGATAGGTATACCAGTATGAATGTCGCCTAACCGATATTGCGATTTTATTTTACATATCCAATACTAAATTAAGTGAATGCCTACTGATTAATGAATTACTATAATTAGTATTCGTTTTATTATGTATTAATAGTATTGGATCTTTGTATTTGTTTTATGAAAAATAAAAAGAGAATTGTCGAAGTCACGATTTTTCTAACTTTATCAGACTGTTAAATCCGATGAGGGCTATTTATTTATTCTTATTGTAACAATTGTTTTTATGTTAAAGTGACTGCTCTAATTTCATGCTCTGACCCGGTGTCAAGGCTGAATTCGATGTAAATGGCCAAACTCATTCAAGCGTGTCTGTAATAAGTGTATAATATTTAATTTACAAATAACTAATAGTCGCGAAAAAAATGCAGTAATGAATACAGTAAAGAATGCAGTAATGAAATGCAATAAAGAAATGCAGCAAAATAAAAAATGCATACGTTTGTTGAAACCAATTTCGCACTCTCGCTCCTTAACCTAGTCCATAGGGATCACAAAGTGAATATCATCTCCCTTAAGGCCCGAGGTGATAAGCTGTAATGATGAAGTATCTACTCCAAAATTTAAATTTTAAAGACCTTTTTTAATTAAATAGAGTCAATTTTAATATTTATTAATACACTAGCTGACCCGGCAGACTTCGTAGTGCCTCAATCGATAAATAAAATACCAAACCTTTTGTATAAAATAAACTAAAAACAAAGAAAAGGAATCCGGTTGATGAGGGACACATCAATTGTTATTTTTATTTAATTCCGTGTATTTTCATATTTGTTTAAGCTTTCTCTGGACTTTAACAAATAATTCAAGACCAAAATTAGCCAAATCGGTCCAGCCGTTCGCGAGTTTTAACTAGACTAACGAACAGCAATTCATTTTTATATATATAGATTTCTAATTTTGATTTTAATTCAATAAAAACCTTCAAGATTCTGCCACATCAGCTGCAGAATAGTTAAGGCCGGTGAACGAGTGAAAAATTATTTCAAATTCTGATTAGATAGCACAATGCCATAGACTACGGTTAACAAAAATCAAGAATATATTTCCGAATATCAGAAAACAAGACTGCGAATGTAAATTATACTCTGTATTGTAAAATCGGAGGCTCGTAACGGCCATATGTCGAAAATTCCTCAACACGGTGACGCCATAGAAGTAATACCCATTCCGATAGAGGCACCCGTCACGTGCGGACGTGCTCATCGACCACTCGATCGCCCGGTCTTTGTTCGCCCGGCTTTTGTTAGCCCGGCCATTGTTCGCGCGGCCTGTGTTCGTGGTACATCTGCCGACTAAGTGCTCTTCCTGGAAGTTTTTATTTGTTTTGTTTCCTTTTGTTGTTTCTGTGCTCGTAGTACATCTGCCGATAAACTGTTTTCCTGGAAGTGTTTAATTGTTCTGTTTCTTTTCGTTATTTCCGTTTTGTTGTGTTTTTTCTTTGTCCTGTAGTAATCGTGCCGCATCGCCACCTGTGTTCAATAGAACCGCTCAGGTCCGAGAAGTTGGGGCCTCGCCGCAAGGCGAGTGTTTTCAAGACCCGGGGCCGCCCCACCTGGGCACTCAGCGATCATGGACGCTGTATTCGCGGAATTCCTCCGACTTCGCCACCCACAGCTCGCCTCAGAGTTTCTGGCCTTCAAGGCCGATCACACCGCGAGCCCTCTCGTGGACTCCGCCGAGCTCGCTGCTCCTGCGTCGCCTGTACCTGCGTGCAAAGCTTCTGCATCGAGCACCGCAGCCTCCGTCGTGCCTGCCGTTCCCGCGTCGCCTATACTGGCGAGTAAAACTGCTGCGTCGTCCGCCGTGGCCACCGTTCCAGCAGCGCGATCATCCACAGCCTCCGTCGTGCCCTCCAAAACACCTGCTCGTAGGTCACCTGCGCCCGCCTCCTCGTCCTCCGACTCTGACTCGGAGATGGAGGTTGACCTCGCTCCCGCCTCATCGACGGATGGATTCACCCTGGTACAAAAGGGTAAGAAGCGTGCCGCAGAGTCTCGAGCTCCCGCGGCCGCTAAAATTAGCAAAGCCGCGAACGCGTCGCGCCCCCGCCCTCAGACTCCCGTTGCGCCTCCAGCCCGTGCCACTCCGTCGCCGCGTCCGGTGGCACAAAATAAAACCCAGACCCCTCCCCCGGTTATCGTTCAAGAGAAGGCAGCTTGGGATCGAGTTTCTCTGGCCCTTAAGGCCAAAAATATCAACTTCACGAATGCCCGTAACCTCGCGAACGGCATTCAAATTAAGGTTCGAACACCCGACGACCATAGGGCCCTCTCTTCTTACCTCCGTAAGGAACGTATAAGTTTCCACACGTATACGCTCCAGGAGGAGCGCGAACTCCGTGCCGTCATACGTGGCATCCCTAAAGAGTTGGATGCCGAGCTAGTCAAGGCCGACCTTCTCGAACAAGGCCTACCGGTTAACTCCGTACACCGCATGCACACAGGTCGCGGAAGGGAGCCATATAACATGGTTCTCGTCGCCCTCCAGCCTACCCCCGAGGGTAAGCAAATATTCAACATCCGAACGGTCTGTAGCCTTTCCGGAATCGCCGTTGAAACCCCACACAAGAAAGGCACACCTAGCCAGTGCCATAACTGCCAATTATACGGGCATTCTTCCCGTAACTGTCACGCGCGCCCCCGATGCGTCAAGTGTTTAGGAGATCACGCCACGGCCCTCTGCACTCGCGATCAAAAAACCGCGACGGAACCGCCTAGCTGCGTCCTGTGTCGTACACAGGGTCACCCCGCAAATTACCGCGGATGCCCCCGAGCCCCGAAAATAAATCGCCGCGTCGCCCGCCAAAACCGCCTCCGAGCTTCCGGCCCAGACATCAAAGCCTCGGCACCCTCTGTGTCGCAGGCTAAGCCAGCGTTCGTTCCGGCGCCGGTGCCCAGTGTCTCGGCTTGGGCGAAACCGCTGCCGTACACGAACACGGTTACAACTCCCTCCTCCGCGATTCGTCCCGCCCCCGCAACTCGTCCCTCTCCCGCGACTTGCCCTCCGACCGCGTCCGACAATCTCGCTTTAGCGATCGACTTCTTTCAGTCGATCAACTTTGAGCGCGTTAACGCTTTGGGCGACGCCATTCGCGCTGCCTCCACTGCACAACACTTTATCGCCGTTGTGCAAGAATACGCCGACGTATACGCGTCATTAAATACGTACGTCCTCCCCTCACTCCGCCGGTAATCAATGGCGTATATAAGTAGAATAAAGCCCCTATCCGTAACGATAGGATTTTTTAACGCTTACGGTCTCGCAAATCAACGTGATCAGGTTTCTGACTTTTTGCGTGACCATCAAATTGATATCTTTTTAGTGCAGGAGACCCTACTTAAGCCCGCGCGCCGTGACCCTAAAATCGCGAACTATAACATGGTCAGGAACGACAGGCTCTCTGCTCGTGGTGGTGGTACCGTCATTTACTATAGAAGAGCCCTGCATTGCGTCCCGCTCGATCCTCCCGCGCTCGCTAATATCGAAGCATCAGTGTGCCGAATCTCACTGACGGGACACGCGCCGATCGTTATCGCGTCCGTTTATCTTCCACCGGATAAGATCGTTCTAAGCAGTGATATCGAGGCGCTGCTCGGCATGGGGAGCTCTGTCATTCTGGCGGGCGACCTAAATTGTAAACACATCAGGTGGAACTCACACACCACAACCCCGAATGGCAGGCGGCTTGACGCGTTAGTCGATGATCTCGCCTTCGATATCGTCGCTCCGCTAACACCGACTCACTACCCGCTAAATATCGCGCATCGCCCGGATATACTCGACATAGCGTTATTAAAAAACGTAACTCTGAGCTTACACTCGATCGAAGTAGTTTCAGAGTTAGATTCAGACCACCGTCCCGTCGTTATGAGGCTCGGTCGCGCTCCCGACTCCGTTCCCGTCACGAGGACTGTGGTGGATTGGCACACGCTGGGCATCAGCCTGGCTGAATCTGATCCACCATCGCTCCCGTTTAACCCGGACTCTACCCCGTCTCCTCAGGATACCGCTGAAGCCATAGACATCTTAACGTCACACATCACCTCAACATTAGATAGATCATCGAAACAAGTTGTAGCGGAGGACTTCCTTCACCGCTTCAAATTGTCCGATGATATTAGGGAACTCCTTAGAGCTAAGAACGCCTCGATACGCGCTTACGACAGGTATCCTACCGCGGAAAATCGTATTCGAATGCGTGCCCTACAACGCGACGTAAAGTCTCGCATCGCCGAAGTCCGAGATGCCAGATGGTCTGATTACTTAGAAGGACTCGCGCCCTCCCAAAGGTCTTACTACCGCTTAGCTCGTACTCTCAAATCGGATACGGTAGTAACTATGCCCCCCCTCGTAGGCCCCTCAGGCCGACTCGCGGCGTTCGATGATGACGAAAAAGCAGAGTTGCTGGCCGATACATTGCAAACCCAGTGCACGCCCAGCACTCATTCCGTGGACCCTGTTCATGTAGAATTAGTAGACAGTGAGGTAGAACGCAGAGTCTCCTTGCCACCCTCGGATGCGTTACAACCCGTCACCCCGATGGAAGTTAAAGACTTGATCAAAGACCTACGTCCTCGCAAGGCTCCCGGTTCCGACGGTATATCCAACCGCGTTATTAAACTTCTACCCGTCCAACTCATCGTGATGTTGGCATCTATTTTCAATGCCGCTATGGCGAACTGTATCTTTCCCGCGGTGTGGAAAGAAGCGGACGTTATCGGCATACACAAACCCGGTAAACCAAAAAATCATCCGACGAGCTACCGCCCGATTAGCCTCCTCATGTCTCTAGGCAAACTGTATGAGCGTCTGCTCTACAAACGCCTCAGAGACTTCGTCTCATCCAAGGGCATTCTCATCGATGAACAATTCGGATTCCGTACAAATCACTCATGCGTTCAACAGGTGCACCGCCTCACGGAGCACATTCTTGTGGGGCTTAATCGACCAAAACCGTTATACACGGGAGCTCTCTTTTTCGACGTCGCAAAAGCGTTCGACAAAGTCTGGCACAACGGTTTGATTTTCAAACTATTCAACATGGGTGTGCCGGACAGTCTCGTGCTCATCATACGGGACTTCTTGTCGAACCGCTCTTTTCGATATCGAGTCGAGGGAACCCGCTCCTCCCCACGACCTCTCACAGCTGGAGTCCCGCAAGGCTCTGTCCTTTCACCCCTCCTATTTAGCTTATTCGTTAACGATATTCCCCGGTCGCCGCCGACCCATTTAGCTTTATTCGCCGACGACACGACTGTTTACTATTCCAGTAGAAACAAGTCCCTAATCGCGAAGAAGCTTCAGAGCGCAGCCCTAGTCCTAGGACAGTGGTTCCGAAAATGGCGCATAGACATCAACCCAGCGAAAAGTACTGCGGTGCTATTTCAGAGGGGAAGCTCCACACGGATTTCCTCCCGTATTAGGAGGAGGAATCTCACACCCCCGATTACTCTCTTTAGTCAATCCATACCCTGGGCCAGGAAGGTCAAGTACCTGGGCGTTACCCTGGATGCATCGATGACATTCCGCCCGCATATAAAATCAGTCCGTGACCGTGCCGCGTTTATTCTCGGTAGACTCTACCCCATGATCTGTAAGCGGAGTAAAATGTCCCTTCGGAACAAGGTGACACTTTACAAAACTTGCATAAGGCCCGTCATGACTTACGCGAGTGTGGTGTTCGCTCACGCGGCCCGCACACACATAGACACCCTTCAATCTCTACAATCCCGCTTTTGCAGGTTAGCCGTCGGAGCTCCGTGGTTCGTGAGGAACGTTGACCTACACGACGACCTGGGCCTCGAATCTATCCAGAAATACATGAAGTCAGCGTCGGAACGGTACTTCGATAAGGCTATGCGTCATGATAATCGCCTTATCGTAGCCGCCGCTGACTACTCCCCGAATCCTGATCATGCAGGAGCCAGTCACCGTCGACGCCCTAGACACGTCCTTACGGATCCATCAGATCCAATAACCTGTGCACTAGACGCCTTCAGCTCTAGGAGCAGGCTTAGGGACCTCGGTAACCGTACTCGTCGAACTCGACAAAGAGTTCGCCGTGCAACCTAACCCATGAATCAGCTCGCTGAGTTTCTCGCCGGATCTTCTCAGCGGGTCGCGATTCCGATCCGGTAGTAGATTCATTCGCGAAGCAGCTACTCTTGAGTTGTTAGGTCTCCTTCGGAGGCGCTCGGGCAGCTGTTAGCAAATCCCACCCCTCCTGGCTGAGCCTTTGCTCGCCCACCTGTCCTGGTGAAACTGGAAAGGCCTCCGGGCCACCAGTAATCCTTCAATCACAAAAAAAAAAAAAAAAAAAAGAAGTAATACCATATAATTAAAGAACTATGTAATCTTACGACAATACCTAATGTGATCCTTGTGATAGTGCATAGTTTTTTGTAATTATATATCTGTTTATTGTGAATTGTGTAACAAAATAAGGTCCACATTAATCGTATTTTTTCACAAAAAAGTACTATAAGGCTGGTGACAGGGCGTATTGAAGCAGTCATGCTTTCCGATGTAAAGGGTAGAGTAACAATTAAACAATATAATTCAGACTTGGACCTGATGTCTTGCGGTTCGGTGACGTTACTCACGATTTGATATCTGTGAGTTCCACTTAAGCACAGACAGGACGTGAGCTGGTTCATAGATTTAACCATTAAAAAATTAAATACTCTCCAAATTTTATTTTGCCCTACAAGTCACACGAGCACACTGCTTATTCTAAAGACGTGGGCAGTGATAGGCCCACAGATAAATTATTGACTACCGCTAAGGACTCTCCTTAAGCCTCATTAGAAAAAGGTTTTATTCATCATCACCACCAACATTATCTTCATCAGCCAATATTAAAACATTGAGCTTGCTCGTTGTTTGGTATTGAATATTTATAAATGTATGTTTATATAAATTTAAACGTAAGAGCCTAAACGTATATAAGTATGTTAGTTAGTAGTACTCGTAGTAGTAAGTTCATAATTAGGGCCAGATAAAAGAGTAAGTACTAGGGAAGCACGCATTATAGAATGGAACTTATTTTAACTACTACACATTCAATAGTTCTTAGGTATATGTTTTTGTATTACGCTACCGATAATACCTAAATCCTGGTATGTCGTTCAAGATAATTAAATTTAGAATTTGATATCGATTCTTAAAACGATTTAATCCACGACATAAACATTAGTGGCTAGAAAAAAATCAAACATCCGGCTGACCTCCAGTGAAGCCTTGAGCGAAGACTTTCTACCAGTCGAACAGCAACCATTGTCGGTACATTTTTTTTTTAATAATGACAATGTTAGATAATCACTTTGCGTTTCAATTGTGTAGGACTTAAATTGATCGAATATGGCAACGATAGTTTTTGTTTGTACGTTGCAAGTTGTAGGTTATAATACATAATTGATGATGAAGATGATTGTACAAAGAGCCACGAAGGCCTTTCAAGGACACGGCGTTCAGAAATGAAGTACGCGACTAAGATGTGTGATAAATAATGCATCATCACTTCCATTGGGGATAATACTTTGTTCCTGCTTAATTCTGTCTCGTCTGAGGTTCGGTCGAAGTAATAGGGGCGAGACAAACACGTAGTTCAACAATTTCCACCGAACCCAAAAAAAACAAAAAAAAACATTTTAGTACAATTAAAACTAATTTTATTTATAATAAACTATTTCTAAGTGTCGACGAATAAAAAAACACATTGGTCGTTCGTGACCACGAAAATTCTAATCTAAATATATTATAATAAAGCGAAAATCATAACGGTCATCCAATATTATTTTTTTTCCCTACCTATGCTGATAGCCTTGAGAGGCTATTTCAGCCTCACCCTAACGTTTGTAGGTGAGCTCACGGGGCTTAAACCGGAGAGTTGCTAACACTGACCCTAGCAAGAGCAGTGCTTCGCAGAATCTACCACCGGATCGGAAACGCGACCCACTGAGAAGATCCTGCGAGAAACTTAGTGGGCTGTGTCTGTGGGTTAATTCGCTCGTCGAGCCCTTCGTCGCAAGCGACGGGTTCGACGAGGACGGTGACCGGTGCTTGTGGTGCCTAAAAGCACCGTTAATGGATCAGGAGGATCCGTAATAACGTGCTTTGGGCGACGTCGACGGTTTACCATTCAGTCTACTGGGTCGGGTATGTAGTTTCCAGCGCCCACGATGAGAGGGTCCTCATGTCGTGCCGCCTTCTCAAAATGGCGCAGCGATGCCGACTGTAGATACTTACTAACTGAATCGAGCTCTAGGTCAACGTGGAGATCCACGTTCCTCAGGAACCATGGTGCTCCGACGGCTATCCTGCAGAATCTGGATTGAATAACCTGAAGGGATTTCAAGTGGGTGCGGGCTGCGTGAACGCTATTACGCTTGCATACGTCATGACGGGGCGTATGCAAGCTTTGTAGAGAGTTATTACGGAGGGACTGTTTGCTTCAACTTCAAAGCATTGGGTAGAGTCGTCCTAGTATAAACGCGGCACGGTCGCGTACTGTTTTAATGTGGGGACGGAATGTCATCTCTCTGTCGAGGGTGGTATTCGAAGGGCGACCCCTTTTGAAGAGCACCGCTGTGCTTTTCGTGGGTTTGATATCGATTCGCCACTTCCGGAACCACTGTCCCATGGTGGCTACTGCGATCTGGAGTCGCCGAAGAAGCAACGACATCTTCCTACACGAGTAGTAGATAGCTGTGTCATCGGCGAAGAGCGCTAGATGGGTCTCCGGAGAGCGGGGTATATCATTGATATACAAACTGAATAATAACGGGGAGAGCGCGGAGCCTTGCGGGACTCCGGTAGTCAGATGACGGGGGCGAGAGCGAGTTCCCTCTACTCGGTACCGAAACGGTCATCCAATAGCATAGGATACTCGACTACTGTAACACAGGAACAAGGATTCTCTGTCAGGGACAGTATGTATGTGAGAGATATTTCGGTTATCTGCAGCCTCATGACTTTCAATAAAAGAAAAGATTTAGAAGATTCCTTAGTTATTGAGCCTAGCATTGACAATACCCACTATAGTTTCGGAAAGGCTACACAAAATTCACCGCACATATAAATATTCCGACACAGTGTTTTTTATTTATCTTATCTACCTTAATATCTAAAGGACTATACGGATTGAAACCTGTTACTTTCCGTTGAGATTAATCTGATCCTACGTCACAACCACATAAAAAAAATTCAACTATCAATAACACAGAGTGACGGCTAATTAGTTGAACAACCGTAATTAGCATACAGTGCATTGTTCCGACTCGTGTGCCATATGATTAACGAGTACCCTAAAATCGTGTCCCACAGAGTATTGTTCTAAATTGTTTTGTCAACGCGTTATTAATGTCTTGGAAAAAAAAACCTTAATTTTATTTTTAATTGCTGCTAGTAGATATTGCCGAATAGACCTGAGTGCCTTTGAAATGTGGAGCTGGAGAAAAATGCTACAGATTCCATGGACCGCTTTTCACACCAACGTATCTATTCTGAGAGAGCTTAATATCAAAACTAGACTTTCCGCTATATGCCTTCGTAGGGTGCTGGAATTCTTCGGACATATTGCTCGTAATAGGGTCACAATCTTGTACAGCTGATGGTGACAGGCAAGGTAGATGGCAAACGTCCCAGTGGACGCAGTCCCATGAGATGATCGGACCAAATTCTCTGAACATCAACTTCCACAATGCCCTTCATGAAGCTAAGGATCGTAGCAGATGGAGGGAAATCGTTCGGGAGAAACTGATGCTGCGGGGGAGTTACGACCCTTAGTAATGTGAGGAAAACGACCCGAGGAGGAGGAGTAGATATTATGAGCTCGCTCTGGTAGGTACAGACATTCTCTGTTGCTGACATAAAACAGTTATTCGTTTCCACTTGAAGTGCAGAGAGATTTAGACCTTCTGTTTTAAGGTATAAAGTGTTCACGTAATTAATTACTGTGACCTATGGGTAACAGATCAACTGCTGTAACCCCAGACGATTTTTCTAGAATCTTCTTCAACCAAACTCATTTTTTTTTCGCATTCCAAGCACCGATCACCGCTTTCGTCGAACTCCTTAACGTTGCTTAACGAAAGTTGACGTTAGCTTAACCCATAGATAAGCCCCACTTTTTCCCGCCGAACCTTCTCAGTGAGTTGCGATTCCGATCCGGTGGTAGATTCGGCGAACCACTGCTCTTGCTAGGACAGGTTTATTTTTATTTATTTATTGCTTAGATGGGTGGACGAGCTCATAGCACACCTGGTGCTTTGTGGTTACTGGAGCCCTTAGGCATCCACAACGTAAATGCGCCACCTACCTTGAGATATAAGTTCTGAGTAGATATAAGTATAAGTTCTCAGTTCTAATATAGGTGTTAGCAAGTTCTTTTAGGTTTGACCCCGTAAACTCGCTCAATAGTTATGGTGAAACCAGAATAGGTCTTCGAGGTTGCCTGCATAGGTATATATAGATACGCAAAAAAAGAAAGGACAATAGAGAAGGAGTGCAGAATGTTAAAATTTTTTTTAAAATATGCCTAAACAAATACAAACTAATAAATGAATAAAAATAATAATTATTTATTTCTCTATATTTTTACACTTGTAATATTTAATTTAATCTTCTGTTACAATAGAGAATATTTGTTTTGGTTTCGGACCCTTTCACCATGACCTAAAAGCAACGAATTACGCTCGAACACATTAATTCATAATTGATTTTCTTAAAAGCACAATTTACTAATTCACGACTTAGCAACGCTGTTAGCGATAGAATAAAATCGTGAGGCAATACGTACTGTTTGTTTATTATAATATATTAATTGTTTGTTTCTAAATACGATTGCAATAAAAAGCTGCATTATCAAGTCGCATATTTAATTTAAACTATTTAAGGTTTAAATATAAATAAGAACAACAACAAAACAAATTTGTTTGAATCCCCGATGATCGATGGAGCAGCTGGGATTCTCTTATTACGAAAATGACACAAACTATAGCCAAACTTGACGATACCGTAAGTTCTTGCTGTGTGCAAAGAAACGTATTTTTGTTTTTTTTAAATTAGGCGCTGGTTCTGGTTTCTGGTGTTAAGTTGTTCAAGAGCCCATAAACATAAACAACGTGAATGCCGCCATCCAGAAAACAGGTCTCGAGACACGAGGACGAAATGCTAATTATTTTAGCTTCCTACATTGCAATCGAAGTTTCGACCTCAGATCTCAAGATTAGGTCATGTCGTTCTTGTGATCCGTAGACTCCGGTACCAACCTCTCACCAGATGAGCCGTGAGCTCGTTAACCCGTCTTTATAACAAAAAAGACGATGTTACTCTCTGAAATTACTGCAATTTATTTTAAAAAAATCCTGTATTTCATTAAAACACGAAATCTAGAACGATACAAATTTTATTGTCACATTACGCCACAGATTTCTATAAATTCGTGTATACTAAATTACGGTAACATTATAAACGGGCATGATTCAGTTGGGCTTCGTCGAGTTCCCACGACATGACAAAATGTCTCGACGAACTATTTAAGAGATAAGACACAAAATCATGAAGAAATATTGCCAGTTTTTATGTGACGATTGTTTAGTTGAAATTATTTATGTTCATTAGATACAGGCAATGTTTGTTATTCTTGGAACTAAAGCTATATTACAAGCTGTTAATGTGTGATTCATAGTACTACTAAGGCTGGGTAAATTATGCGTGTATCATCTGAAGTTTAGGACGTAAAAACAGTCAAAGTATGGTATATACTGTATTTTTATTAGCATTTATCTCAAATATGATTATAGGTTTGGACATAAAACTTACATTGAACGTATCAAATGCAATCAAAAAGTATTTATTCGTTTCGTAAAATGTAGTAATTTTCCAAAATAACTCGTAATTATTTTTTTGTTTTTTCCACTCTGGATTTGGCTGATTTAATTCTATCTTTTAAATAGTTCAGCTCAAAAATAACCTGGTAGCGTGATCAATTTATTAAACAGTCAATTAGTAGCAAAGTAGTCACGGAGCGTCTCCAGCCTCAGCAGCTGCGGGACATCGTCTCGGCGCTGTTCCCGCAGGAGCAAGGGGGATTTGTCGCTCCCGCTATGGGCGCGCCGCCGGAATACGACGGCGACGCCCCTGCTGAGGTGCCCCATATAACAGGGGCGGAGCTCCGTGTGGCAGTACGCAAAATGTGCGCAAAGGATACTGCACCTGGCCCGGACGGCATCCATGGCCGGGTTTGGGCCTTGGCTCTTGGTGCCCTAGGGGACCGACTCTTGAGGCTGTATAACTCCTGCCTCGAGTCGGGACGGTTTCCTTCATCGTGGAGGACGGGCAGACTTGTGCTGTTGAGAAAGGAGGGGCGCCCGGCGGATACTGCCGCCGGGTACCGTCCCATCGTGTTGCTGGATGAGGTGGGCAAACTGCTGGAACGCATTCTGGCAGCCCGCATCATCCAGCATCTGCTCGGGGTGGGACCCGATCTGTCGGCGGAGCAGTATGGCTTCCGAGAGGGCCGCTCAACGGTGGACGCGATCCTTCGCGTGCGGGCCCTCTCGGAGGAGGCCGTCTGCGGGGGTGGGGTGGCCTTGGCGGTGTCGCTCGACATCGCCAATGCGTTTAACACCCTGCCTTGGTCTGTGATAGGGGGGGCGCTGGAAAAACACGGAGTGCCCCTCTACCTTCGCCGGCTGGTCGGCTCCTACTTGGAGGACAGATCGGTCACGTGTACCGGACACGGTGGGGTCGTGCATCGGTTCCCGGTCGTGCGCGGTGTTCCACAGGGGTCGGTACTCGGCCCTCTTTTGTGGAATATCGGGTATGACTGGGTGCTGAGGGGTGCCCTCCTCCCGGGCCTAAGCGTAATCTGTTACGCAGACGACACGCTGGTCGTGGCCCGGGGAGGGAGCTTTGCTGAGTCTGCTCGTCTTGCCACCGCTGGGGTAGCGCATGTCGTCGGCAAAATCAGGAGATTGGGCCTCGACGTGGCGCTCAGTAAATCCGAGGCCATGTGGTTCCACAGGCCCCGGAGAGTGCCACCTGTCGATGCCCATATCGTGGTTGGAGGCGTCCGGATCGGGGTCGGGGTGCAGTTGAAGTACCTCGGCCTCATTCTGGACAGTCGTTGGACCTTCCGTGCTCATTTTCAGCACCTGGTCCCTCGTTTGTTGGGGGTGGCCGGCGCGTTAAGCCGGCTTCTTCCCAACATCGGGGGGCCTGACCAGGTGACGCGCCGTCTCTATACGGGGGTGGTGCGGTCAATGGCCTTATACGGGGCACCCGTGTGGGGCCAGTCCCTGGCCGTGGGGGTAGCGAAGTTGCTGCAACGGCCGCAACGCACCATCGCGGTCAGGGTCATCCGTGGTTATCGCACCATCTCTTTTGAGGCGGCGTGTGTACTGGCTGGGACGCCGCCTTGGGTCCTGGAGGCGGAGGCGCTCGCCGCTGACTATCAGTGGCGGGCTAACCTTCGTGCCCGGGGCGTGGCGCGTCCCAGCCCCAGTGTGGTCAGAGCGCGGAGGGCCCAATCTCGGCGGTCCGTGCTGGAGTCATGGTCCAGGCGGCTGGCCGATCCTTCGGCTGGTCGTAGGACCGTCGAGGCGATTCGCCCGATTCTTGTGGATTGGGTGAATCGTGACAGAGGACGCCTCACTTTCCGGCTCACGCAGGTGCTCACTGGGCATGGTTGCTTCGGTGAGTTCCTGCACCGGATCGGAGCCGAGCCGACGGCAGGGTGCTACCATTGTGGTTGCGACTTGGACACGGCGGAGCACACGCTCGTTGCCTGCCCCGCATGGGAGGGGTGGCGCCGTGTCCTCGTCGCAAAAATAGGAAACGACTTGTCGTTGCCGAGTGTTGTGGCATCGATGCTCGGCGACGACGAGTCGTGGAAGGCGATGCTCGACTTCTGCGAGTGCACCATCTCGCAGAAGGAGGCGGCGGGGCGCGTGAGAGACGCACAAGCCCGCCGCCGTCGAGCGGGGGCCAGGGAGGCGGATCTCGCCCAAGCCCTGGCCCTCTAAGTGTTTCGGGCCCCCCTCATATGTCGGTCTGGGGCCCGGCGAAGGGGGCCTAAGAAGACGACGTGTAAGCTGCTCTGCACGCGTTTTACGCAAGAGCATCCGGGTGATGGAAGGCCGGCTATCCTCGACCCACGCTGGTTCTGACCTAGCGGGGTATTTCGTAGGATAACCCATTCAAACCGGCGCCATCTAGGCGGGCTTCGGACAGCCTGCCGACCGAGAGGGCTGGTGGTCGTGGCGCCGACGATCGCTGGCCTGGCGTCCCGAGGGGGAGGGTGATGAGAGAGATGTGCTCCGCACTAAACGCTTCACTTTCCTCCCTTTGCCTCTTCATGAGTTCTGTCTCATGCGAGGTTTGGACGTTGGTTGTTGAGCGACAGGAGGTTTTAGTCGGTTCGACTCCGACATGCCCCACCCCCCATCCCCAGTGGAGGGTGGGAGTCCGGCGATTTCCTCCTGAAAAAAAAAAAAAAAAAGAAAAAAAAAAAAAAAAAAAAAAAAAAAAAAAAAAGTAGCAAAGTAGTCATTGTGGACTCTGGATTTGAATATAATTATTGTTTATTAACCTAACTACCCTACTGCGCATAAAAGTCGTGGACACAATAGCGTGTAAATATTGTAAAATACAAAAAGGAAGAAAAAAAAACATGAAATAATTATTTGAATATGGTATAATAAGATATTGAATTGCATTAGATATGTGAATGACCCTCGTGGCATATGTAACATCTCAAAGCAAATCAAAAAATTCTGGACTAAAATTATGGTTATTATTATTACCTTTTTTACAATTTTTTATTGCTCTTATAGGCACACGAGCATCCGGCCCATCTGATGGGGCAGAGCCAAGCCGCTGCCTACTCTTAAGTCCATAAGCCTCGTTTGAAGTAGGACATGTCATAGCCCTCGGGAAACAATGTGGAGGGGAGCTCATTCCAAAGTCGGAATTTACGAGGCAAAAAAGATCTTTGGAATCGCACTGTGGATGAATGTAGTAGATTTAGGTAGTATGTATGAACTTCTACTACGATGGCGGGCGGTGCGATGGTAAAATAAAAACGAGATGATGGAATATCTGCTTAGTTTCGTTTGCTTAGTAACAAGTACCTTAGCACGAGTGATGTATTGTGTGTTAATACGGAACGCAGTCGATCTTATCTTAAGTTCAAAACAGGCAAATTTCGTTGTTACGTGCCGTCCATGTATTGTATTCAAATGTACGTGGCGCGGACACATATTTGGATGTAATTGTGTTTATTGTTTTGACGAAATGCTCTGTACTGATAAAAACGTCATATCGTCGCTAGTTAGATTTTTTTTATCTACAGGTCGCGACCTCTTGTCATGGAAATGAAAAGGTCGTTAATAAAAATAAAAATGTTCATTATGTGCATTTTTTAAATTCGGTTAGGTGCGTGGGTCGTATGAGCAACATGAATACTGCCTATTACTTTTTTTTACTTAATAGGCAAACGTATCATAGAAGATACCTATAAAAATAAATAATTAATAAATTTTCAATTAGATTGGTAGCTACCTACCATTTTAATAGATTTACTTGACAATCTTTAATGTGTTTATGTTTCGCGTAGAAATATGTAATACGGTGATACTTGACCCTGCACGGACTCAACAAATGCCCGCTGAGTTTCTCGCCGGATTTTCTCAGCGGGTCGCGATTCCGATCCGGAAGTAGATTCATTCGCGAAGCAGCTACTCTTGAGTTGTTAGGTCTGCTTTGGAGGCGCTCGGTTAGCTGTTAGCGAATCCCACACCACCTAGCTGAGCCTTTGCTCGTCCACATGTCCTAGTGAAACTGGAAAGGCGTCTGGGCCACCAGTAATACCTTAATCATAACAAAAGTACCATCACGATTTTGTTGTAGATTACACCGCCGTCAGATTATCATATATCTTACATAAATCCATTTTATTTTATTCCACAATCCTTGCAAATGCACTCAATTTCTTAGTTTGTTTATTCATTAGGTGCTTAACAAATACTGAAAGGCAACAAAAAACCTTTGAAAATTTATGCACAGAACTTTTAAGTCACGAAATACTGGCGTTCGTAATTTATGGACTGCTGATAAAAGATCTTTATTTTAACACCTTTCAACAAAATGTAACTTAGCTATTTAATTTGAATTCCGATTCAAAGTATTAATTCAATCTGAATATCCGAGCGACAATAGACCGTAATCTTGCCAACCACCCGTGAAATATGTGTTATAAATGTTAATTGTTTAATGAATTCACCGTTGAGGGGATGACATAATTAATTATTTTCAAAGCGTTGCGTATTTACATAAAAAAAATAGTTTAATTGAGTTAGCATTGAGCGGTAAATTTATACAATGCACAGCGGATATGATTTCTCAGTAAGTTTCGAAATTAATAAATTTAACATTTTTCATGCACTTCAAGGTTTTTTTCTAGAAGAAAGGGTTTGTCGTGCATCCTTACGGGGAGACGGTGAGCTCACGGGATCAACTTGAGAGAATTTGCTAACACTAGCCCTAACAAGAGCAGTGCTTTGCAGAGTCTACCACTGGATCGCAATGGCGACCCACCGAGAAGATCCGGCATGGAACTCAGTGGGCTAAGACTCTATCCATGAATTTATTAGGAATAATTAATAATAACATGAAAACTAAATGTTCTTGTGAAAAGGATATCGAAATTAGTTCTAAGTTTGCGTGCGTTGTATTGTGTGGAAGGAACGTTTGTTGCGTAGTGGAAAGTTTTCGCAATCTCTCTTGTACTCTCACATTTTTATAATTTTTAATTCATCGCTACCACCAGCTTTAGGTTTGTATCTTTATTGATAAACTGACTAACAACTTCCTATAACTATTTTTCTTAATCACATTCTAAATGTAGAACAGAATAATGCCAAACATTACAAAAGGCATTGGCCGTGTCCACTTTCTATTTAGTGGGCTGTATGCTCGTGTGTCTTGGACTGATAAAAAAATAACAAAATATTATCATTGTGTGTGTTACATTATAAAAACAAATAACAAAGCGGTACTTTGGTTTAAATTACTTGAAAAAAAATAACACTTCCTACGACGATAAACATCATTATTAGACCGAACAAGAAAAAAATTACCAAGGCCTTGCCTTCATGTAATATCCGTGATAACTAAAATATTGAAACCTTTATTTATTGAGTGTTGAGACAATAATTAATTGTGTTAGGCAGTGAGTGAGCTGATTACATAATATTCATAGTTCCGTTAATTCATCATAATATTTCGTTCCTTATGATACATACAGTTTGTTTATTGTACAATTTTGTTGATACATATATCAAAAAATCAGTAAAAGTTCTGTCAACAATAAAATTTATATAATTTATACATCCTTTTACCTTCATATTTATACTTTATATTAAAATAGCGTTTTGATATAATTTCATCATGAATTAAACAGTTATTTTTAGACGATTCGTAATTATTCATTCACAAATATCTATTTTGCGTGTGTTCTTAACTTTTTAATTGACCTCTATCTTGTCAATTTTAACTATCCTCCGAATGTAATTTCCCCCTAAAGGCAGGGGCTTTTATATACAGATCACATAAAACAGTACCACCTCCTCATTTACTGCTGCCGCGAAGCTTTATTCCGTTTCCTTGAAAGCTGTGTTCAACGCTACTCAAACTTTCGCCTCATCTTTCACTCGTCACTTTTAGACGTCTATGGGCTCCAACTAACCATTTGAGTCAGAAGGATCATGAGCTCGTTCATCTGTGATTGAGGATTCCAAAAACGACTTTATCTCTAAAGTTGCAGATGAGCGGACGCTACGATCGATCGCCTGAGTTTTTTAAAGTTTTTTTTTGTAAGTTTTAATTGGCTTTTGGTGGCAAGATAATACTGATATTCTAGCTAATACTTTCGGTAAATCCTGAACGCTAAGACCTGTTCTTCTTCTACTAAGAGACCACTCACCGTATACTCCATATATCTTTGAAAGGAATAATAGAGTAATGATGTATAAAACTAGACTATGGTTGTGATTTTTATTTGGAATATTGTACTTAGATTTTGTTACAATTTGTCGATTATTAGTGCACTATTTTCTGCTTGGAAGATAAATGTCTCAATAGACGACGCATTTGCCAAATGTAGGATGTGTGTAATTTTGTCGGATTGAAAATCCGGCCACTAATGATTTCCCGTTCTGTTTCAAAATCAGAATTCGATTTGAATATCTATATGTTATAGTTCTGTAGCTATTTGTATTTAATACATTACGTATTTCGCTCTCTCTTGTTAATATTAATTCAAGTATGTCAGTTGTACATTCCATTGGTGTAGGCGGTAAACGAGATTAAAATGGTGCTAGGGTAAATTCGGGCTTCACAAGCTTGGTGGGTGGCGCATTTACGTTGTGGATGTCTATGGACTCCAGTAACCACTTAACACCAGGTGGGCTGTGAGCTCGTCCACCCATCTAATCAATAAAAAAAAAGAAAAAAAAAATGTATACACGTGTTTTTTTAAATAAACACATACACATGTTCATACCAAGATATAAATGTTCCAGTTGTTCTAATTATAAATTTTCTTACATAACACAAAGTGAAAATGAGACTATTTAGTAAAAATTGTTTTTTTGCGAAATACTTATGAAATGAATACATAATATGTACATATAAATATACCGTTTTACAATACTGGCCATATGAAACGTAATTCATGTATTGCTGGCAATAAATTCTAAATTGAAATGAATTTTATTTAAAAAATATTGAATTCAATTTTGATATTTAGTCATTTTTTTATTCATCAATGTTTTATTTTCACAGCATTTGTCTAACATCAGTATGGACATGATAAAAATCTCAGGAGTAGTTATTGAACACGAGTTCCGTCACGGTAGTAATATAATGCCGCCCAAACGGCTCACAACATCAATGTCGCTTAAGGAGTGAATACAAACAATCGCACGTTTCGTCATTCGTTTGAACGATATTTTATCTAAAAAATGAACTCCGTGGTCGCCCGAAATGTGTTTAACCAATGTTGATCCATTTGCGTCAAATGGGCAAATTATAAAAACTTTTTATGTTGGTACAATGTGTTTGACCAATGTTGATCCATTTGCGGCAAATTATAAAAACTATAAGTTGTTGCCGCACAAGCTGAACCATACTTACACCTTGCGTTGCTTAATAGACATAAATATGAAATGCACGGACACCGTGAGTGTATATTTAGATTGTCTTAAATAAAAAACTTTAACTTACTGTACACTAAACATCAATTTTATAGGTAAAGACGTGATATGCAGTTATATGTATTTTTTTATTTTATGTTCAGAGCTAGCTAAACTGAAATATATTTTTTTCAATTTCTAGTTTTTTTTTTTTTAAACTTATTGAACCACGAGTGTAGTGAACTTGTAAATTTTCATTTTTATTATTTGTCACAATACCTTTCATTTTAAATCTGCTTGAATCTACCAACTCGTTGGGGTGTCGAAATTTAATGTGCCTGTACATGTACTTATGAATAAATAAAAAACTTAAGAGTGTTCAATAAATGGATTTAAAATATGTCGAGTAATATTTTTTATAGTTTTATCAATGAACCCATAATCATAATGATACGACTGACTTACATTTACGCAAGTCAATCAGAAAATTTGAAAGTAATTATAGGAAGCCGATTGCGTCTAAGGTCAACATTAAGTTAACCAGTTCTATGGCAAATCAGGCCTTGTTGTGTCACCAATGAAATAATTTGAATATATTTTAGTGCGATCTAACATTTTGACCGTAGAAAGCAGGGAGGCCTGATTCGAATAGCAAAATAGTTGCGAAATGCCAAGAAAGCTTAGACTAATTTACAAAAAAAAAAAGTACATAAATTAAGTTCGCCTGTCGAATTTATGCAATTAGGATTTTAAAATGTTTAAGTGAAACGAAACGCGCCGCATATATAACAGCAGCATTTTAACGATCCGAATTAATTATTGCGTTATGCAACATTTTAGGTGCCAGAAGAAAGATGAACACGAGATATGCCCGTAATAACTATATTACGTTGAGCTCTCATTATAATACATAAATTAATTGACTTACTTTGCTGTTAAATTTACGATTCGTTTTATTGTCTTAATGCTGATTTAAGCAAGTAAACTAACAGTGGCGCGGTGTTATATTATTTACGTTTAAGTATGGGT
This sequence comes from Bombyx mori, assembly GCF_030269925.1. Taxonomy (NCBI): domain Eukaryota; kingdom Metazoa; phylum Arthropoda; class Insecta; order Lepidoptera; family Bombycidae; genus Bombyx; species Bombyx mori. Next base: position 5,052,284 of record NC_085116.1, on the reverse strand, counting down.
TTATTGTTTAGATTTAGTTACACGAACCGATTACGTGTGTGGAAAATTATTTGCTGTAAAGTGTTTAAGCGATGCCGCTTTTTGTGCAATATATTCAAAAATGAAAATGGAACAAACAAATTAAAACACTTTGTAGCAAATTTTTCCTTTTTTATAAAGGTTGATTAAACATGGATGCACTTATCCGATTTTAGTGCCATTTAAACTGAAATTATTTAATTCATAATCAACGCTGTTAGCATGTTTTAAATTTTATCGACAAATCAAAGTATCGTTAATAAAATATTTACTTTTGATTTCAATATTAAACTCGATGTGTAATGAGTGTTGTTTTAGATCAATGTCGACCGGTGAATAATTGGACATTACTTTCAATATAACAATGACGATTAAATTGAAAAATGCAAACAGAAAACGATTATTTCGGCATAGACTCAATGTTTTATTTTAAATGTAATATATTTTCTTTCCGATAAAGCATTTGATTGCATTACAGATCCTCGACACACTTATAAAACGTATATAATTTTCAGGTCAATATTTGGTGGTACATGCCTGTGAGATTTAAATGCCTGCATATTCGCATCGCTTGATACGTCCATATTCTTATCCGTATAAGCCAAAAGCCTGGTACTGGTACTGGCCAAAAGTACTGGTGGTACGACCTCTTGTGAGTCCGGGTACCACCACCCTGCCTATTTCTGCCGTGAGGCAGTAATGCGTTTCGGTTTGAAGGGTAGGGCAGCCGTTTTAACTATACCTGAGACCTTGAACTTATATCTCAAGGTGGGTGGCGCATTTACGTTGTGTATGTCTATGGGCTCCAGTAATCACCTAACACCAGGTGGGCTGTGAGCTCGTCCACCAATCTAAGCAATAAAAAAAAGCCATTATTTCAGGATAAGCCATGACACCGTGATCAAGGTCAGCTGAGGGTCCTTACCCTAGGTCTGTAGCATTATCCATATATTTACCTACCTCATTTTCAACTCACTAATTCTTAACAGCAACCCATATTCTGACGATCTCTGCTTCAAAGCAATCATGCGTTGGTTTCCTTGGTTTAAAGAGTGGGATAGTTGTTAGTAGTAGCTTATATTTCAAGAAGCATATATTCATGTCTATGTGGTTATGGAGCCTCTAAGCACAGGCGGATCGTCCATATATCTTCTAGAATCTTCTAGATTTATCGTTGATATATATTCAGGCCGATTGTTCGTTTCGATTCCGATGCTCTGTTGCGTGATAAATAGAGAGTTGCTTAGTGCTTTTGACTTTTCTCCACGTGTTCAGAATGGCCCAGTTGATCATTATTACAATCCACGAAAAATAGACTATGACCTGGTCGTTCTAGACAAAAATAAATAACTAGTAGCATCTAAACGTCAGCATTATTATTTTATCTTTCATTTCTTTCGACCGTTTAGATAACGATCTCAAGAACTAAAAATAAAGATAACATTTACAAACGGCGCGTAATATACGATAGTTTTGATGAAAATTGATATGCAGAAAAAAAATAATGAAATTTTGCTAATTGTGCGCTATACGTAACGGGCTGTTCTAGAAACTTTATTAAGCTATCAAAATACACGTCACGTAATCCAAAAATATATTTTAATTAATGTTGAGTTTTTGTATACGATTCGCAAGTACAATATTGTGGTGTCATTAGCGAGTCTTTCCGCATTTGACGGGCTGAATGAAATAGTAAGTTTATAATAAAAAAAAATTTTTTTTTTGCTTAGATGCTTGGACGAGCTCACAGCCCACCTGATGTTAAGTGGTTACTGGAGTCCATCGACATCAACAACGTAAATGCGCCACCCACCTTGAGATATAAGTTCTAAGATCTCAGTATAGTTACAACGGCTGCCTGACTCTTCAAGCCGAAACGCATTACTGCTTCACGGCAGAAAATAGGTGGTACCTACCCGTGCGGACTCACAAGAGGTCCTACCACCAGCAATCACGCAAATTATAATTTTGCGGTTTGATTTTTATTACACGATGTTATTCCTTCACCGTGGAAGTTAAGCATGAACATTTGTGGAGTACGTATTTTATTAGAAACATTGGTACCTGCCTGGGATTCGAACACCAGTACATCGCTCAACACGACTGCACCGGACGTGTTATCCTTTAGGCCACGACGACTTTTAGAGAGAGAAGATAAGTATTTATAAGATAAATATTTAATTTTATAAGATAAGTTTATCTTATAAGTAGTAGTAGTCTTGTAAGTAGGTAAGCTCACGCGATCAACCTGAGAAAGTTTGCTAACACTAGCCCTAGCAAGAGCAATGCTTCGCAGAATCAACTACCGGATCGGAATCGCGACCCACTGAGAAGATCCGGCGAGAAACTCAGTGGGCTGTGTCTAAAGGATAGATCATCATTTTTAGATAAAAAAATATCATCATAAATTTTTATTTTTATTTTTAATAATAATTATTATATTATAATACTTTGTATTAATTGTATGTATATTTACGGAGATATGTATGTGTATATGTATGTGTACATAAATGTATATGTGTTTCACTGGAATGGTACACCGTGCGTAGTTCGTTTCCAAATGATTCTTGTCCACCTGTTGGTTGTCTGGAAGAGATCGCTCTTAGCGAGAAGACCGCCAATTGTACTTTTTTGTGTTTAATGTATCGCACTGTTTATTTGTTTTTTGGTGTACAATAAAGAATTCTCTCTCTCTCTCTCTCTCTCTCTCTCTCTCTCTCTCTCTTTCTCTCTCTCTCTCTCTCTCTCTCTCTCTCTCTCTCTCTCTCCAAAAAATATCCTATGTTATTTTCTCCGTTCCTACGATTCCTATAGAGTATTTGCCTCACATGGGCTAAAACGCCGTCCTGTCTAGTTTCAAAACACTCGGGTCTTTCCGTTTGAAGGAAAGAATAGCCAATACTCTAACAAGTTTTTGATTTCTTGCCTCGGAGCGCCTGACTATATCCCACTCTATGATGTCTATAAGCGAAAACAACATAACACCAAGTAAGTTGTTAGCAAAAAATTTTCTTCTTAAGTTTTTTTTATTTATCTTAACAACTTATGACCTCTCTCTCTAAGTATGGTTAACAACCTTTTGTCAGTACATTTATTTAGCTTTCTCTAAACCACTCCCAGCTGTCATAACTATTTTCTTAAATTGCGTTTATCTTAATCACTAACACGTCCTACATCAACACAAAACATTAACTACACAATACGTGTCGTAAAGGCTCTTAAACAAAGAAATACCCATTAAATTGATATAAATTACACTCTATCGCTCGCGGTATATAAATGAAATGTTGCATCTCACTCGTACCTACCGGCTGCAGTATAACCAAGAGTGGGATAGTCAAACTTTACAATCGTGGAGCGTTTCGCAAAGGATTCATTCACTTGAGTACATTACATTCGTAAGCTTATCGCGTATCAACTAGATCCGTTTACTTTCGTTTACATCGTTTGAATGTGTAACATGGTTGTTGATATTGATTAGAAATTGCCACTTCTATGCTGATGTCATTGGTATGTAGTCGAACGTGCCTCACGTGAGCGTGTTACAACATCGCTTTTCTTATACAATGAAATTTATTTTACCTGTCTATATACTAATACCTGAACCAAAACTTTGTACCTCTTTTTACGAAGCTTACTAGCTGTACCCGTCCGCTTCGCTGGGCATCTAAAATTAACATTATTATTTCTCACCCCCACAAAGATTCTCATCATTAACGCCCCCGCAACTGGTGTAGGGAGTCCAACGCTCATATAAATATTAGCCTATCCATTAAGTACATATATTTTCTACATGGATACCAAGTTTCAAGTCAATCGGATGCACGGTTCAGTACTTATAACTGGAGATTTATATGTTGTACTACAACTATGACGACCATAAAGAATTTTATTTTCATACATATGTGAGAGTAACGATGTATATATCTTAGAAGTGATCATATTATTAATTAATTGTGACTTCTTCTAATGACTATTCATAATTTATGGATGGTCCAATTATCGGTAAATAGACACGTTCCTTATAGACATAAGCTTAACTAATTCACTAGCGGGAACAGTTAAGCTGCCCCTTAATAACTTTTTATTAATCCTTGTCCACAACGCTGCAACGCTACGGCGTTCAAAAAGTACCGTGGAGTGTTTTGTTTTACATTCCAAAGTCGGATGATATGTGGTAAAAATAATTTCTTGACACAACCCACAGAGTTTCTAGCCGGATCTTCTCAGTGCGTCGCGATTCCGATTCGGTGGTAGATTCTGCGAAGCACTGCTCTTGCTAAGACAAGTGTTAACACATTCTCCTCACCTACCAGTAGCTGGAATAGCTCCTTAGGCTTCTAACAAATAGGTGAGGAAAGAAAAAGAAAAAAAATCTCTTAAAGTACACTGTAGATAAACTCAACGGCTTTAGCCCAAGATTGCTCATGATGGAATTTCGGTTTCTACGGCACCAACTTTTTATTGAAGCTTAGTTTCAAAAATAAATAAATAAGTTGTACAAACAACAATCTCAATATTTCAACACAATAGTTGATTTCACGTTTATTTATTACGAATATTCATAGAGGCAACTATCGAGCGAGAATGTGTCATCGACCTCCGAGAGGACGACCACTTTCTGCAGAAATGCACACACGTGTATTTTATCAATTACAAAATTTATAAAGGATCTTTCGATTCATTTGTATTAATTTGATTGCTTAGTAGCAGTGACATCGACTAGTAAATTACGAGGTCTGTTTTCGAGTTTAGGTCGGCTTTAAAACCTATAATTAAGATATTGGTACTTTTGAGTGAATCATAAAGCTTGACAAATTATAAATACCTATAAATCGCCTAAGATCATACGGAAACGAAACACAATCCCGCCCATTAATGCATAAAGTGCGTCTCACAGACTACCTTTTTATTAGGCAATATGAGCAGAAGAACTCATGACCTATAGGGTAGATTCCACAAAAGCGTATAATATGTAACAACAGGATGAAATATCAATGAAATTATACATATAAAGCCACTGTACCCTTCAAACTGGTAGAACATAACATGGCTGCTTTGAAAAGCAAATAGCCTGATAATGATCGCGTTGATACCACCATGCGTTCGAGCTCAAGAGAGCACTAATCATCTTATCATACGTCTAAATAATCGTTAATTTAAACACTTGAATAATATACTTTTTCTTGTGCAGATTTATGCCCAGTTATTTCGAAAATAGATGTTGATTTGTTCTCATTTTTATTCTGGCACCAAAAGGTATTCTTAGCTGATATGTTTGCTCCATGTTGAGATAGTATTCACTTAAATTTTGCTGAGAAAGCATTCGTTATTATATAATAGTTTAAATCGAGCAAAAACCTGAATTCCACTATTTTTTTTTTATTTATTGCTTAGATGAGTGGACGAGCTTACAGCCCACCTGATGTGAAGTGGTTACTGGAGCCCATAGACATCTACGACGTAAATGCGGCACTCACCTTGAAATATAAGTTCTAAGGTCTCAGCATAGTTACAACGGCTGCCCCACTTTTCAAACCGAAACGCATTACTGGTGGTGTACCTACCCGTGCGGACTCACAAGAGGTCCTACCACCAAAAATAATCCCCAAATAAGTTTGGGTAAAAGTTTCGACCACAAACATTTAAACCGATGGTCTACCGAGATGAAAAATGTTTTTGTCTTTGTCGTTCGTTCCCTATTCCTCGTAAATCGATAGAATTCCATTAAGAGAATGACAAAATCGTGCTCATTGCAAATCATTGTTTGTGTAAAAGTAACAATTTGCTGATTTTTGATCACGAATGTCTATTTAAAAATGGTCACGAAAGGAATGATGATGAAGGGACTTTCGTAAGATCTATTGGTGTCGAAGATAGGCTTGTTTTAAGCCCAGCATTGTTGTAAATAGTCAGTGTCGCTCACTGATATCTGCAATACTAGGGGTTCAACCAGCTCAGATATTTTCACTTTATCAATGTTTGCTTACCTGGAATAATTCCAATGGTCATAGAAATATGTTAAGCTGAAAAAAAATGAATCTCAAAAAATTAATATCACAAATCTAACTAAAATTAAATTTTGTGAAGACATTTCCTTGAAAAGATAAATCTAAATCTGTGTTTACTAAGTATACCTGATTTGCGAAAGAGAAAATTACTGTAATATCTTCCTTCTATTACAACAAGCAGGGATTGAAATGATGTATGTAATTGTATGTGTATGTATTCTACTTGTGGTAGGACCTCTTGTGGGTCCGCACGGGTAGGCACCGCCACACTGTCTATTTCTGCCGTGAAACAGTAGGTACCTAAAGCCTTTCTGTTTGAAGGGTGGGGCGGCCGGACTGAGATCTTAGAACTGATATTTCAAAGTGGGTGGCGGCATTTACGTTGTAGATGTTCATGAACTCCGGTAACCTTTTAGGCAGCGGCTTGGCTCTGCCCCTGGCATTGATGAAGTCCATGGGCGACGGTAACCACTCACCATCAGGTGGGCCGTATGCTCGTCTGCCTACAAGGGTAATAAAAAAAAACACCAGGTGGTCTGTGAGCTAGTACACTCAACTAAGCAATAAAAAAATTAAGTTTTGAAATAGCTGGTAGTAGTAATTTCCAATAAGTGTGTTTTGTGTCTGTAAATGTATAACAATATACTAATTTTTTCCCTACCTATTAGCGGGCTGCCTAAGGAGGTATTTCTGCTACGCGCAGACGGGTAGGTGAGCTCATGGGCTCAACCTGAGATACTTTGCTAAAACTAGCCCTAGAAAGAGCAGCACCGAATACCACCGAATTGGAATCGCGACCCACTAAGAAGATCAGGCGAGAAACTCAGTGGGTTGTGTTTATGGGTTAGTTCGCTCTTCGAAGTCTTTGTCGTAATTAACGAGTTTGAACAGTTCAATGAAGACGGTGTCCGCTTGAAGTGCCTAAAAGTACTGAAAGTGGATCCGGGGATCCGACAAGACATGTCATGTCATGTCATGGCATGATCGGAAATGATTTAAATACTCTTCATGATTCCTGACTATTAAACATTCAATCTTTAGCTTCTTTTTACATATAAAATATAATTGATCTTTAGTCAATTGGCTACAGAATGAAAATTGCAAATTTGATTGATAGAAAATGAATTCTCTTCTATTGTTTTTTGGTCGGTGAAGTTCATCCATCCATTGTATCGTTGGGTCGTCTAACACCCTTATGAAGGCACGGGGTGGAGTTTGGGGAAACCTTCTCCTTGATGGGGTGGTGATTGTTCGGATATATATGTCGGCGCAAATATGACTATTTACCTACTGATCGTCAACTAATTACTCTGTGATAAGAAATTGATGTTAAACAGTCCCTTTTATTGTAATTTCAATACTTTAAAATCTTGTAAACACGCTCACGTGTTTAATACTTGTAAACACGCTGACGTGTACGAAGTCCTATAAATACGGCCGTGCTGTCTAGCGTTTATTCATTCGTGTCCGAGCCGTAGTACAGTACGGATCTCTCTGTAACGTTGTTATGCTTCTCGTGCAATATACGCAGTTCTCGTGAAGTTTTGTTTTGGAAGCCCAAATATGAGTCATCATCGAGAACTTAATGACCGTGACGTCAACAATGCTGACGTCACACTTTTTAAAAACATTCCTTCAGCGTTTCTCCTCCGTCATCAGAAGTGGGATCACATGCTGCCTCCGCTCAGCAATAACCTGGTGACTAGATAGCCGTATCGGCGGAAGACGACTGCCCTCTAGCATCCGCCGATGAGCCAATGCCATCTACTTCGCAAAACAGCAAGGTCGAGCAACAAAATCAACACTCAAAGATAAGTTTTTATTTTTGATTACTAAAATTCCACTACATAAGTACCAGTGTACGCCCACTACATAAGTACCACAGTGTACGCCCACTACATAAGTACCACAGTGTACGCCCACTACATAAGTACCACAGTGTACGCCCACTACATAAGTACCACAGTGTACGCCCACTACATAAGTACCACAGTGTACGCCCACTACATAAGTACCAAAGTGTACGCCCACTACATAAGTACCACAGTGTACGCCACAACATCACACTACACAACATCCTTATCCGAACACCTTAAATAAATCTACGAGAACCGCCGAGAACTCTACGAGAACCGCCGAGAACTCTACGAGAACCGCCGAGAACTCTACGAGAACCGCCGAGAACTCTACGAGAACCGCCGAGAATTCTACGAGAACCCTCCGAGAACCCTACGATACCCTCCGAGAACCCTACGATACCCTCCGAGAACCCTACGATACCCTCCGAGAACCCTACGATACCCTCCGAGAACCCTACGATACCCTCCGAGAACCCTACGATACCCTCCGAGAACCCTACGATACCCTCCGAGAACCCTACGATACCCTCCGAGAACCCTACGATACCCTCCGAGAACCCTACGATACCCTCCGAGAACCCTACAATCAAATCTCATTAATAAGTCTCAAACCTACATAGTTACAAGTAACGCAAGTATAACAGATGCGCTACTCAGAGAAACTTTTTATTCCTGCAGGTCAATGAGAATCAAAGAAAAACCTACGAGAATCAACGAGGCCGGTGCAGAGCGCGCACCGCCTGTCAGTATGGCCGTGTCGGCGCAAATATGACTATTTACCTACTGATCGTCAACTAATTACTCTGTGATAAGAAATTGATGTTAAACAGTCCCTTTTATTGTAATTTCAATACTTTAAAATCTTGTAAACACGCTCACGTGTTTAATACTTGTAAACACGCTGACGTGTACGAAGTCCTATAAATACGGCCGTGCTGTCTAGCGTTTATTCATTCGTGTCCGAGCCGTAGTACAGTACGGATCTCTCTGTAACGTTGTTATGCTTCTCGTGCAATATACGCAGTTCTCGTGAAGTTTTGTTTTGGAAGCCCAAATATGAGTCATCATCGAGAACTTAATGACCGTGACGTCAACAATGCTGACGTCACACTTTTTAAAAACATTCCTTCAGCGTTTCTCCTCCGTCATATACATTAAATGGGAATGATAATAGTTTGTCATGATAATAGGCAGTCTCGCTCTGATGCTTCTTCATCTTTTTTCTTTGTTTCTTCTGTCTGTTCTTTACTCTCTCTCTCTCTCTCTCTCTCTCTCTATTTATTCATATTAATTTAGTATGCAGGTGTATTAGTGTACTAGTGTAGTGTGGCATACCTGTTGTTGATTTTTGGGCTGAAGTCACTGTTTAGCCCGGAGCTGTAACCCCATCTAGACTTAAAACTTTTTAATTTCTTTATTTTATTCTTTGATTTTTTATATTTTCCGAGCTTAAACTACTGGCGAATGAAATTGTAAAAGTAAATACGCAAAATAGGGTTAATAGATAACTGAAAGTATTTCATATATATTTTTTTATGTAATCCAGCAAGGCTACCGTTGTGACATGCTATTTGATTTACAAACAACATTTATAATAAAATAAATGGTTAAGTAATATTAAATTTAAATTTACTACAATACAAATAAAAGCAAGGATACAACCTTGTGCGTGTTACTACATTAAGAGAAAGCACAAATGCAACTGGTATCAAAAATTAATAAATAAATAAAAACGCTAAACGATGACAACATATGCCTTAGTGTTGTAACTACATTATTATTAGGTCAGTGAATTTTTATGCGACTACTTTCGAAGTGACTATCGCAGAAAAAAAAAGAAAAAAAAAATTACACATCCAGCAGCCTTATGCTAGGCATTTTTGATGGGGGTTTCGAAAGCACACTCGAAACTGAGAGCCTAAATACCAAATATCATAACAAAGGCACCGACGACGACAGAGAAATGGAATTTAGATTCGGTTGTCCAGAAATCAAAGACATTTATTGAAATTACTCAAGCGTCATACGTTTGTACGCTTGTCACGTTTTGAAATCAAACTTATGCATGTTTTTTTAAGCTTCATCAACACGGGTGGAATTTAAGGGCTCTGCTGAAAAGGGAAGCGTTTACTATCAACTGTCCAAGCGTCCTCTGCTGAGGCCTAACAACTCAAATATGCTTTGTGAGTGCATCTACCACCGGATCGGAATAGCAGCTCATTGAAGTCAGAACGTGTCCAAAGCTTCGAGAATTTAGCAATGGCCCCGAAGAAGTGGTTACAGTGTCTAGATCTCAAAACGGCCTTTTGACGTTTTGGTCCCAGTGCAAACAGACAAATATAAAGCTCCTTCTTAGTTTGGGCTTGTAGAAAGAGTTTAATGTAGAAGCCAAAAATTAATTGAATAAACACATTTGAAAGTTATCTTGTTAATTAATTTCAGCGGTTTGTCAATTTTCGTACCTTTCACCTTATCAGCGGGGCCTTGGACCAGTTGTCGCATTAAACGCTACGAAAGCTCACGTTATCGGCTATGAAACCGGAATGTCAATAAATAAAACCATATCGTTTGTTCTTATTGTTCCTTGATCAGACCGTTCGTTTTGTCGATTGATTGGAATTTTGTAGCCGTAGTTCGAACATGATTTGTTTTATGACAAATCCTGCATTTACAGGTTTTATGTAAGAGTGGGTTTATTAGTAAGACATGTTACGTGAAATCATACATGTTTATAGATACATACATCGTTGCTTTAGTGTTTAGTGACTACGATAAAGCCACAATTATGCACCGGTATCTAGGTCTGGATTTTTTTTATTGCTTAGACGGGTGGACGAGCTCACAGCCCACCTGGTGTTAAGTGGTTACTGGAGCGCATAGACATCTACAACGTAAATGCGTCACCCACCTTGAGATATAAGTTCTAAGGACATAATATAAGGATGTACCGATAGCACAAAAATATAGCATTAGTTTGTTATATGTAACGAACAATTATATTTTTTGTAGTACTACAGTCAAAACGAGTCCCTAAAAATTTGGACATGCAGTTGTGGTTTAATTAAAGTCATATTTTTTTTAAATTGAAATTGTTTCGCAACGCTCTGCCACCATAATTAGTTATTACTGTTTCATTTTTAATTAATTATATTAATCCGATTCCGACATTGTGTTTGTGTGTGTGTAATATATATTCACCTATTTACTAAAGGAAATTGCTATCCGCCGATAAGAGTATACCGAGTGACTTATCCTTTACGCCACGGGTGCTACTGGTGGTAGGACCTCTTGTGAGTGCGCGCGGGTGGGTACCACCACTCTACCTATTTCTGCCGTGAAGCAGTAATGCGTTTCGGTTTGAAGGTTGGGGCAGCCGTTGTAACTATACGTGAGACCTTAGAACTTATATCTCAAGTTGGGTGGCGCATTTATGTTGTGGATGTCTATAGGCTCCAGTAACCACTTAACACCAGGTGGGCTGTGAGCTCGTTCACCTACCTAGGCAATAAAAAAAAAAACTTAATATACGAACAAGATAGAAAGTTTCAGTACACATACCTATATTAAAAATAGTTAATTACTGTGTTAATCTATATATTTCTCAAACGGCCGTAACATAATACTCTACTGAAATGGACAACGCTTTAATAAATATTAATTATAACGACTTAACGAAATTTGTTATTGCTCAAATAGTACTGTTTAACTGTTAATCTCTGTTTAATGGTATATTAAATGTATGATTTCATTATAATTTCCTTATGCAACAGAACTTGGGCACGTAAATGTGGGTATTTAGTAAAACTATACTGGGATAACCGAACGTTCTGGTCACGACATTTCTAATTAATAAAGCAGTAATTACTGTAGCCGTTATCAATGTAAACCTTATTTGGACTTCACTGTTAGCTTTCGAAGTACTGTTTGGTTTGTGTAATCTTTTTACTTACCAATTTAAATGTACAATTAAAATTGGCCAACTTAATGCTTTAAGCATTATATTTTCGTAATCCTTACAAAGAAACACAGATGCATATTAGTGGCACAGAAAATAAAAAAAATTCAACAAAATAAAAAAAATATTACTACAGAAAGCTCAGTATTTTTTTCCTGTGTTTTTTAACAGTTTTCTTATTTTTGCTCAATAGCTACTGAGGAGCTTTATGTTATGACACAGTTTTGATACCCAAAATGAATATCCAGCTGTTATTAGTATAGGTAAAGAATCTAAGAGAAGATGCTAAGAGAGAAGAAGGTAAGTATTACAAACATTTTCTCCTCCGTTTCTCAAGTAATTCTCTTTCTTTTGTTTAGTGACTATTGACGAATTTCGTTGTTATCGAAAATAAGAAAGTTATGGACTATATTAAAAGAAAAAATATTAGAAAATAATATATATAAAAAGTGACGTTTCAGTTAATGCAAATTTATAATATGAAAGAAACATAATCCAAATCATAGAACATATTTGACCTAGAATGAAGAAGGAGCTCGCGAACAAACTATGGTGGCAAAAAGGAATAGACAAGAGAAGGGTGTCAGAAAATTTAAGTGTATCTCATCTATATAGAGAATCTTAGCTGTCGGTCGTGCAAAATACACTTTTTTTTTTAAATAGCCTTTTGCTAATTGACAAAACTTGATAGAGAACATAGTATTGAGAACTGTCACTCGTCTGCCAATTGTATATAATATGGACTCTGTTAGATTTTGAATATTTCTAGAATTTCGAAAGTATTCCTTTTGTGATTCGAGCTAATGAAGCTGTATTGGAAACATAACATAGTAACGTAATATTCTAGTTGTAAATTAAATAAGAATTTCATGATATAGCTTTTATTGTTTACGTAAGTCTAGATTTTCTTGTTGGAGCAATAATGTATGTGCTTGTCTGCGAAATTTTTATCATAGTTTTTTGGCTCGAGGACAAGGCTGGTTAAAATTAATGACCATGTTTCAATCTGAGTTGCGTTTATGATTTATTCATATCCTTATACGACTATATTATTTAAACACACAATAAAGTTTGAGTTAGTCTAATAACGTAAATCTTTAAATTGGACCAAAGTTGACTTAGTTATTTGATTCTCCCGACGACCCGTCGGTCGGGCGTCCTCGGGGTGGCGCCGCGTGTCTGGTTGTAGTGTTGACCGCGGGAACCCCCCTACTCTGTCCAGGTTCTGACACCGGCCCTCGGCCCGAAAAAAAAATAATGCTATTTTATTCTCCCTACTTTGACCGGGTTCTGACCCCGGGGCGGAGATCGGATGTCGGGTGAAAGAGTGCAGAGGAGTCGTTTAGTGGCTGGGGTCCTAAATTCCATCTCTTGGATCTGCGTTCTGCTCCCAACATATGCGGACCGTCCAGTTCCATACAACCTATGCTAGAAACGGGGATCTCGTAGGAGGTTTGGTCTCGACCCGAAAAACGCTATTTGATAATTTTTAGAAGATGATGGTCACAGTTCGTGCTTACAGTTGTCTCCATCAACCATCTGTTTAAAATTAAATATACTTCAATATATCATGGTATATTTAAATTTAAAAGTTAATTCTAATTAATAATAGTTAAAAAGAGCAATAGTCTTCTAAATGAATGAAAAAAAATTGGGTTTTTTTTCCATTGTATATTTTATCTATAATTATTAGTAGTATGATAAAAACTACTACAAATAGAAAAAGAAAAAAAAACATATTTATAGGTTATTTTCTAAATCATTCTTGAAAATGTTTCGATTAATTCTATTTTACTAAAGGGTTAAAATGTATAAAAACTATGTTTAAAAGACGACTTCGAGTTAGGGTAGTGTAATTTCTGTATTTTGTTGTGCAGGTAGTATGTTCACGTGGACTGCGAAATAATCTACGTTGAAATATTTAGTTGGTCACTTATACAATCATCTTCCAGCTTGAATGTCTCCACGGCCTTAATTAAGAACAGAGAGACTTTTATTTGTCTTAAAGTAAATTATTATCCCTAATCTAATTGAGGATGTACATTCGTGATTATAAAATACTCTCATTGTGCTTAATCGCAAGCAGGTTGGACTGTGTATACATGGGTCGCTGTGGTGCCATCTCCCATGGGATGCTACGACAGTAATTCATTGTGATGTAAATATAACTACTAACATAGGTCTAAGTCTTATTAACAATTTATATGAGTCATGGTTACTTGCAATAAAAACATTATTATTATTATTATAAGCTTTGTCTAAAAAGAAACTGTACATACCAACGTCTCAAAATTACTTTTCAGGGTATTTATTGTAGCGCACGCAAGTTTTTGTTACTGTTATTGTTTAAGAAAATGTTATCATACTATCAACTATGAGTTAGATTGAATAAATAAATCCTTGTTAATCAGAATACTTTATAGCTGAATAGACAGGTCGGTCGCTTTAAGGCGTGCTTAGAACGAAATCATTAATATCTAAGTCGAATAAATAAATCGGGGGTAATGGATATTAGGAAAACACGGTCGTTTCCGAAAACAATAAACAATGAATTATTGCAAATGTTTATATTGAATTGAGCAATGCGAAACCGTGTTAGGGCAAATAGATAGGAATACAATTTGACTGTATTGTTTCAGCCATCAACAATAGTACCTATGTAAACATAACTTCTACAGTTACACGTGTTCATGTACTGTGTCGATCAAACACACAATAAATAACAAATCAATTTAGAGTTGTGAGTTGAATCAATGCGCACTATGCGTTTCATTATTTTAAGCAAAATATAAAATATTGTTGAAAAAAAAACTGTGATTTTATATGTTATGTACAAACATCTATTGGTGGTAGGACCTCTTGTCAGTCCGCGCGGGTAGGTAGCACCACCCTGTCAATTTCTGCCGTGATGCAGTAATGCAGTAATGTTTGAAGGGTGGGGCAGCCGTTGTAACTATACTTGAGAACTTAGAACTTATATCTCAAGGTGGGTTGCGCATTTGCGTTGTAGATATCTAATGGGCTCCAGTAACCACTTAACACCAGGTGGGCTGTGAGATCGTCCACCCACCTAAGCAATAAAAAAAATGTTTTTAATCAACTATTGGGTCTTGAGCTGATGGCGGACTGTATTAAACTCAAGCTGTATTAAACTGTATTAAATAAATATATTATAATCAGGGACAATTCATACGCAGCCAACTAGCCCATCAAATCCGCACCACACTGGAAACCCCATTCCACGAATTCCTCCACGGCCAATGATTGGAAACGCTGCAAAGATATAATAAAAAAATAAATCCTGTCTAAGCATGATGGTCACGGCCCTAAGCAGTGAGAAGACGTCGCGCGTTGAGAGAGTCAAACTTTATTAAACAAAATTAAAAAACTGGACGAAAAATAATTTGGTCTTATTTAGATTTGATTCCCGTTGAAATCAAATGAAATGGTTGGGATTAATATAAAATCTGAAATCTTGAGATAGGATTAAAGTGACTTTAGGTTAATAGTCTATATAGGTGTGTCGGGTCGTTTTCATAACAAAATTAAATTCTTTCTGCGTTATATTCCTATCAAAAATCCGTGAAAGTAATTTTATACCTAAGCATTTGTGTTTGCTACAAAAGTGAAATTTAAATATTTCGCCGTAATATTTTATTTTATGTTTTATTGTAGTGATCTCTTTTTTCATTAAACTTATACCACAACTTAACCCGCAATATAAGTAATTGTTTAACAAATAATCATAAACCTGCTTAACGAATTCTTAAGAATATGTAACATTCAACTGTAAGTACTATAAATCTGAAACAAGATAACGCAAGATATTTTACTAAGTAAAGCCATTTATTTTTGTAATCCTATTTATAGTAACTATAAAATTTCAAAATGCAATTAATTGCCTTAATTTTATATTCACTGGCAAATGAATGTTTACTAGTTATAGGTATTAGTGACAGAAATTATAAGTCTACATGCTAAGTACCATAATCATATTTCTACTGCGTTATCCAAAATAGTTTACATATTGTGCACTTATACCTTTCGAAGCTGTGCGTGGCGCAAAAGATAAACCGCCCAGTGTACTCGTATCAAGCAATGTGACTGCGCCGGTGTTCGATTCTCGTAGGCAAGTACCAATTTTTCAAATTAAATCCGTACAACACACGTACAACGTACGTTAAATACGTACAACAGTTAGTAAGTTTTTCAAATTAACAGTTAGTAAGTAAGTTTTTCAAACAGTTAGTAAGTTTTTTAAATTAAATACGTACTTTTGGCGATTTGACCCTAAAATCTATAGATTACAATAATTATAATCCAATATTAATATCGGCCAGCGAACGCGATCGAGTATAAATCGTAGGATCCAAATGTAACCTGAAATGTCATTGAAAACGACAACGACGAAAAGTAAATAATTATAGTTTAAGCCAGTAAATCCCATTTCGGTGATAAAATGGAAATGTAGATAATATTTTCATATGTTTCTTAGAGCGCTCAACATTGAATAGACGATACAAAACTCAAGGAGGCCTCAGTCTTTTTGCATGTCCAGTGGTTCCAGCCTGGCCTTGAATTGAGATTGAAATCATCGATGTTTCGACCGGTTCGTCAGTTGTAAAGTTGAAACGAAAGCAAGCAATTTGGAGACCTAGCCCAGGGATGAGAGCAGTAAGCTAAATGATCCTAAATTTTGTTTTATCAAGCAAACGCCTCTGATCAGATGCGATACTTAATACGGACAATATCGGCCCAATGTGGCCGCACCAAGTTTTATTAGGAATAGTTTAGTCTTTGCTTCGGAATGTTCGTTTGAAATTACAACCCTCTCGAACATTGGCGGTAGCACAAATTCATCTTTGTGTCTTGAATTGAATCTCCCTTTATTGAATCTAATTGGATACGCATTGAATCTTTTCACATTTATTTTGTTTCTTCATAAAAAAAATGTTTTGACATTCCCCACGTACAAACAGACATATAAGACTTAAACGTTTATGATCCTATTTTATAGTTGTGGTACACACAACCTATATAACTACTTTTCCGGGAAAATCAAGGAAATTATAAATAAATAATTATTATAACATTAGAACCCGCCTAAATTGAATACTTTAAGTCAATATATAAAAGATAGAAGTTACCTTTAAGATTTAATTACAGATCAGATTGAAACTCTAAAACTCCTTCCTTTAAACCACCTTTTTTGACATGACGCTTTGTACGTAGAGGCTGTCGAGATATTTGTTAAATCTATTTAGTATTGAGGTTCTCGGTGTACTCGATGTTATTTGGTATGTGTTTGGTTTTCGGTTTCCAGAACAGAGAAGTATATCTTAGCTTGGGAATATTGAATCATATGAAACATTTTAATTCCAAATCGGTTGATCAGGTCTGTCGCTTTCTTGTTCGCAATGATAAAAAAATTATATATTATTTTTTAAATGCTAATGCAAACTACATTTCTGTAATAGATAGCCAATTATACAAAAATGTATTCATAATAAGCGAGACAATTTAATTTCAAGAGCGCTGCCAGCGAAAATGTCTCAAGCAATAAAATAAACGTTATATCATTTGTTAATTTAAGCGAATCAGACTGAGTGTCACTTTAATTGAACTGTCCCGGAATGCAAATCCTAAAGCCAAACTGGTAGTTCTACAACTATTCCGTTTGTTTATGAAGAATACTTAGTTACAATGTTGAAAAACGTGAGCAATTTTTGAAGTGAAACTTCTTTAGGCGCATGAGGGTAAAACACAGAAGTAGGAAACCTATGGAAATGAAACGTCAACAAAAAATTCGTGCCACTGTGACGTCATCTGGCCACAAAACATGGCGGTTTTAGTGCTGCCCAGAAGATTTTAATGTTAGTAGGTTTTATCGATAAACGTTCTTGGCTCATTTTATTTTAAATATTGTTGAGTATGAATGTATTTGTAGAATTTATACTTTAATAGGAAGTAAGTAAGTATATGTATTTGTTATGTGCAAAGATGATGTGATTTAGATAATAAGTGAAATCTAAGACGAGTTCGTGCTTCAAATTTGCCAAGTAAACTATATGACGATTTTTAAAATTTACTATACTGATTTTATAAAGTTGTCGTTTGCCGCAAAACAGAAAGATATGGCGTAGTACAGTGCCATCTGCCCATTTCTAGCATGCTGAATGTTATCGTATTTTGAGTAAGTGTTTTTCTTAGACTATTACATTACTTAGATATTATTTGTAAAAACGCGTCATAGGCATCTCGCTGACCAAATCAAGACAGGAGGTTGAATTCACAGTTATTCAAATAATGGTTCTACTGCTTACCGAAGCATTGATAACAACCGACGCAGTATATAAAGAGCGCTTTGAAAACAACCTTCTTAAAAACAGACTTTTTAATTGCCATTACAGGAAGACGGGCATTTTTTTATTTATTGCTTAGATGGGTGGACGAGCTCACAGCCCACCTGGTGCTAAGGGGTTACTGGAGCCCATAGACATTTACAACGTAAATGCGCCAATAGGCAAGGTGGTGGTACCTACCCGCGCGGACTGACAAGAGGTCCTACCACCAGTAATTACGCAAATTATAATTTTGCGGGTTCGATTTTTATTACACGATGTTATTCTTTCATCATGGAAGTCAGTCGTGAACATTTGTTAAGTACGTATTTCATTAGAAAAATTGGTACCCGCCTGAGATTCGAACACCGCTGCATCGCTCAACACGAATGCACCGAACGTCTAATCCTTTAGGCCACGGCATACGGCTCATCTGATAGAGAACAGTTACCGTTGCTTCTGGATAGTGTCTATTAATCATCCGATGAGCCGTGTGCCTTCGAAGGCAGTAAAAAAACAAGCTTACTACGAGATAACACGGTCTTAAACCTATAATAACATACAAATTACCTTATAAGCATTCGGGCCAATACTGGTGTGGGACTGTGCGATTTGAGTACAAGTTCAAGTCAAAAGCGAACCGACAATAATATCGGAATGCAAAATAATAGCTGCAATTCACTATCGAATGTCGTTGGGCGTTGCCAAAGACCTTGGGGTATGCTACAGGTGTCAATGATGTAAGTTCATGTTTGTTATAAGTACACTTTTGTACTACGTAAAACAAGATTTCTCACGCATTATAAATGTTGCAACGTTCTAAACATACTTATGTCGGAACAGGCGCGTATTGGATCCGATTATCTTACGACAACCGTCCGATATATTTTTTTTATTCGAAACCTGATCTACTTTTGGCATTTGCGTGAATATTTTATGCAGTGGAACTGAGAAAGTAATTCATGAATCAAACATTATTATTTTAATGTTAAGAAACTAACAAGACTGGTAATTGAGCAAGGTAATTCCGGATTCTAGGTCACTAATTCGAAATTTAAAAAATCTTTATCAAGAGTGGGAATGTAACATTCTTAATAATATGTCATTGTATATTTAATGGCCTTTGAAGGTAGAAAAAAAAAAAAAAAAAAAAAATTAGATGAGCATAACGCTTATATGATGGTGACCGCAGTCTCTCATGGACTTCTTACTGGTGGTAAGACCTCTTGTGAGCCTGCGCGGGTAGGTACCACCACCCTGCCTATTTCAGCCGTGAAGCAGTAATGCCTTTCGGTTTGAAGGGTAGTGCAGCCGCTGTAACTATACTTGAGACCTTAGAACTTATATCTCAAGGTGGGTGGCGCATTTACGTTGTAGATGTCTATGGGCTCCAGTAACGATTTAACACCAAGTGGGCTGTGAGTTCATCCACCCCCGTCCACTAAGCAATAAAAAGAAAAAATGGACGTCAGCAATGCCAGGAGCACAGCCAAGTTGCTACCTAGCCCACACATTATTTTATCTAAGGAATCCCGTGCTACTGAGCACATTTTGAATACACTTTTTAAATTAAGTATAGTCGCATCACTCAGGTTCACCCGGATTCTTATATTCTGACCCAATAGGTCACGAATCTTTTGAGCATTTATTAAACAGCAAAAAATTGTTTAATTCATAATATCACAACATCTCGTAATTGTTAGCACAATATACTCCATATCTTTGAATGGCGAACTGACCTTTTCTTTGAGAAGACACATAGAATAACATAATAGGCTTATAGTGTATAATTAAAAATATTATGTTAAGCAGATAACTTTATTTTGAATGGTGTGTACCTGCCCTTGGATTTAAAATAGATGGATTGATTAACACTGATCTTGTACCGTGGGTAATGTTTACGCTGTAATTAGGCTAAACTATACAGTTTGGATTGATTCATTCTAACACAAAGACAACACGAACGCTTGTCGACTAACTAATCTACAGCGTCGGACGCGTTCTCGAAAACCAAAACAGTAGGAAATGTGCTAGTTCATTATTAGAGCGCTATGACATGTCCTTCTTCAAACGAGGCTTGCGGAGAGTACTTTATGGTAGGCAGCGGCTTGGCTCTGCCCCTGGCATTGCTGACGTCCATGAGCGACGGTGACCACTTACCATCAGGTGGGCCGTATGCTGGTCTGCCTACAAAGGCAATAAAAAAAAAATAAAAAAAAAATTGTTCTTGGTCGCCGCTAATTACATATCCGATCCAAACGACGGGGCAACGCAATCCCGCCGTTTCCCGAAACATATCTTGCCCCGAGAGTGGATACCCCGGTGATTTTAAGCTCTTCAAGCACCGGTTACCGCCCTCGTCGAACTCGTCGATTACGAGGAAGAGTTCAACGAGCGAACTAACCCACAGACACAACCCACTGAGTTTCTCGCCGGATATTTCCAGTAGGTCACGATTCCGATCCGGTGGTAGATTCTAGAAAGCACTGCTCTTGCTAGGGCTAATGTTAGCAAATTCTCTCAGGTTGAACCATTCACCTACCCGCCCGCGCGTAACTAGAATAACCTCTTAGTCTGCCAGAGAATAGGTAGAGAAATAAAAACAATCAACTTACAGTCAAAGTAGTATCTGGTACTATGACGTAATGAAAGACGGGTAGATAGATTTTTACTGGTGGTAGGACCTCTTGTGATTCCGCACGGGTAAGTAAGATAATTAGCTTTTAACTATTTAAATCGCGGAAGTGGTAAAAACTGGTGGAAAACTAATGAATGCTACTGCCAAATGTATTTTAGTTTAATTATTTTTTAACAGAAAATCATTAATTTCAGTGCGCTAAATAAAAGTAGGTACTCAATATTTATTAAATTGTCATATAAAAAAACACAAAGGGAAATCGAACGCAAAAAATGTGGTTGCAGTATTACGTTTACGTGTTCGATTAGATATAATCGAATTACAAGACACGGAAATCCGTCAGTCACACTTAGCAACGTAATAACAAAATCAAATAAGTTACTGACCGAGTCTCGTATTGAACAACATTGATTGTACTCATTATTTTAATGTCGTTTTATTTTATTTTAGATCGAGATGCTATTACCGTGCCGTTTACAAAAATAAACTAGATACTTAAACTAGATATAGATTAACTAGATTATATTTAGATATATTAGATTTAGATAGATATATAATAACTGGTTTATATTTTGAATTTCGAACGTTCATTCGACCGACTACGGAACCATTTATAGTGCGTGGCCCGACACGCACTTCGCTGCTTACTTATTTTAATGCGTATTAACCAATACCTCGGACACCTTGATACACTTAAGTAACTTTTCACTAACAACGGCATGAAACTGGTGATATTGTAACTGGTAGTTGACATTAATTAAATGAAAAAAAAAAAACTTTAATGTCAATGAAAATTTCGAAAAGTACTATCAAATTATAAAATAAGTGCTTGCACTCATTTTAGAGCGCTGCTTATTCGAATTTTAAAACGAAAAAAAATCCATACAACATGTTTTTATCACCGCATTTCAATTATCTTTATCTCACTCCGAATAAAGCACGTTTGATCTAAAAATACGCTTATTTGATATTAACTGGTTACCGGATTGCATAAACTTCAAAGCGTCCTCTCACGATTAGCTTCATGGAAGTGTTGCGGTAGCCATCATAGAACACAAGATACAACATTCAGATCGTCGGTCGACTGACCAATATCACCCGCTCGGTGGAAGATCGTTCTTCTGTGGTAAACCACGGAAAGAAGCCTTTAAGAATGACCCCCATTTAGTACACTTGTGACCAAACTTAAGCAGCAATGTGCCAAGATTGAGGCACCTGATAAATCCACCTGGTCCACTATAAATGTTGTTAGACGTTTCTAGTCCTAAACAGCAACAGGCTAAGCCCAGGCCACCATATGTACCGAGCTCGTGGAAGAGTTCGATGAGACTTAGCCCATAACTTGAGTTATTAACAGACCCCCTCCTGACTGAGTTAGGAGTCCGTGTTAGAGCACCCTTTCTGGCGTAAAAAATAAATACCAATCTTTCCATCACAAAAAAAGGCTTCCAAATCGTACAGCGCAATGTATCGTAAGCAAAGATGCTACTGATTCTGGAAATGTACTTACTGTCTTTAGAGCAGCATATCGTCTCGGTCTTATATTACGGGTTCACGATATCTCAACGCGATAAGCACAAGAGTTAATGTGGTTCGCTACGTAAATTACTATTGTTTCCAATATTAAGAAGCTAACTCCTATTTCTACCTCGGGTACGATCCACTTATACCCTGTACAGTAGAGTTATACGATTACAAAATAGAAACCCCAAGATAAAAACTGACCACAAATCAAAGCGGCAATTTTAATATGTCTTGACGTTTCTCTGATGCAAAACTCGTAATCGAATACGCATATTTCATGCTTAGCTTGAATATTGGCTTTAAAAATCTAGGTCTTATCGTAATATTAAAATTTATGAGATCGTCGAATACATAACTTAAGAAAGCTATGTCTAAACACACTTTCCAGTATATACATATTTTATCAATAGTATTAATGATATTATAAATATTTTGCGTAGATATTGCAAATAAAACTGGGCAAGTGTGTGTCTAATAACACCCGGTAAGGGTTCTGAAGTGAGGGTTTAATAATAACACTCAAAACAAAATAAGTGTTAATGCAGTCTGAGAATGACTATAGCAAAAATTTCGCATTCAAATATATCTTACCTGAGTGTAACTATAATAGATTAAATACGAATAAAAATATCAAATCATTGATTTCTGTTGGACATCGTGTGCAGTTTTAAATTTATTTGGCACCTATCTTTAAGCAATGCGTAACAATATCACATACCTCAAAAACTAGTTAATGCTTAAAAAAAACAATCTTAAATCAAATTTAGGTTCTACAAACTCGTATCGGCTTATAAGCCGATATATCAATTTCACATCAAATATACACCTATTAATAAGAACTTTTAAATTTTAATTCATTTAGACCTATCCAAATCCACGCCCACGAAGAGCCTTAAATGATTAGAAACATAAATTTTTCGTTTAATACCAACTAAACTTTTCCAAATGCAACTCGATTCCAATATCTTAGTAATTTAAACATTATAGTGCAGCAGTTAAGAACTCATGAAAAAGACAAAAACTAACCATAAATCCGTGAAAAAGCTGTTTTTGTAAAAAAAAGATACGACGTTCGCCTTTTGATTTCGAAAAATCTTCACTGAATGTCTTTTTTTTGCTTAATTACACATTAGTAGTGTGCTTGTGTTTTGTTTGTTTTCTATTTACAATTTGTTGTGATTCCTACCAAACTCCATTCTTCATTTCAATATGTATGTATGTTTGAATTATCCCTGACTAAAATAACTGAGCAGCCAGCGCCGACAGAATGGCAAAAGATCCGTTTTACAGAATTTGGCTGTGGAACCCTAAAAAATATGCAAATTACGAATGTTTTGTAATAAAATTACAATTAAAAGCTTTAATTTAGGAAAGTGGCACAAAAACATTTAGTTTTACCAAAGACGATTCGAAATTAGAAGAATATTCTGCAATATTTAATTCTATTTTTGTTGATTGCTTCTAAATGGATGCGCAGACATTTGTTGTAATTAATAAACATTATATCAAACCAGATTCGGATCGTGAAATTAATTTAAACCAAAGAACCACATTTCTTTCAATCTGTTTGTTTCTGAATTAATAATGTTTATTTTCTTCTTTTTAATCAATATATTATAACATATCAAGTTTTTTTATTGCAGAATTGTATCTAGAGAAAGGTCACGTCGCAAAAATTTACCAGTGTATGCATCTGCGGTGAAAGTATTTGTCGGTTAAATTATTATAATAGTAAATTTTATAAGAAAAGTAAACATTTAGCTAATTAATACGCACACACACATTACTAAAACTGTAGCCTTTCTCTTTCGTCATCATGTATTTCTATACTAATATTATAAAGAGGAAAGATTTGTTTGTTTGTTTGTTTCGAATAGGCTCCGAAACTACTGGACCGATTTGAAAAATTATTTTTCCATTAGAAGCCGACATTGTCCCTGATGAACATAGGCTACTTTTTTTATTTTTTTTTTTATTTTTTTTTATTTGGTTTCATGTGTATTTTAATGTTTCCGAAGCGAAGCGAGGGCGGGTCGCTAGTACTAGATAAGTAGAATAGATACCACAGCCCTGTCAATTTCTACCACGAAACAATCATTCGTTCTGCTTTGAAGACTACAATGGAAAAGATTTTGTACTAATACAATGAAAATTGTAATGTTCTTTCGAAGTGGACATCGGAATTCACATCCCGGTGTCTATGAGGCTCTGTAGTCGCTTAACTTTGTGCCGGTCACCGTTCTCGTCGAACCCGTCGTTTGCAACGAAGGGCTCGACGAGTAAATTAACCCACAGACACAACCCAATGAGTTTCTCGCCGGATCTTCTCAGTGGGTCGCGTTTCCGATCCGGTTGTAGATTCTGCGAAGCACGGCTCTTGCTAGGGTTTGTGTTAGCAACGTCGTCAGATTCGAGCCCCGTGAGCCCACCTACTAGTTAAGGTTCCGCTGAAATAGCCTCTCAAGGCTATCAGCTTAGGTAGGAAAAAAAAAACATTGTGAGAGCCTCTAAGTTATATTCTTTTTTATCGAGTCATTATAGCTCATAAACTAAAAAATAGCTAGCTGTAAATGTCTTAAGACTATCTTTATATAGCGGCCAAGCCTCTTGTGATCACAAGACTTCCATTTCCATACTTGAAGTTACTATGCGTTTCGGTTTGAAGTATTGGAGTCTGGAGAATATATTTAGACTTTGATCCCATGTCTTGGGTGGGATGTAGTGATTTTATAGGCTTTGGTACCCTCTTAATAGCTCAAGCTTAGCCGATATTCGTGGGTTCGATTCGAACTTGGGGTTAGCTTTCATAAAACAAACAGGTTCTTTTGCTCTTTGCCTTGATGCTAAATGTTAATAAAAAGAATATATACAATGCCTTCACCGATAAGTTACCGTCGGAATAAAATTTGAGTGTATACGTAAATTTGTCAAGAGAAAAACCCAATTGAGGGGCTCTAGCTGCCATGGGTTTTTTTTACCGAATTGAACTTTTTTATTTATTTCTTCCTTAGTTCTATTCTTGACATGTCCTACAAATATCAACTAAAATCGTTGATTTTATTATTATTGTATAACTATATAAACGAGAAATATATTAAAAACTAGCGGCCCGCTCCGGCTTCGCTCGGGTTGTTTTATTTTTTTTAAATAAAAGTACACTTATTGCGGCGTAACTATAATAGTGAGACATATGCTGTTGCGACACTTTTTGTAAATAATAGTGTTCTACAGAGTCGTAGTACATTATTTTTCTATCATGAATAGTTTTCGCAGGACACGCGATGTAAAGAATATTTTAGGTTTTACACCTTGGGTTATATTATTGGAGTTTTAGTAAGGATCCTTAATTTTTTTTAAAAAGAGCCTATGTCACTTGGGAATAGTGTAGCTTCCAAACAGTGAAAGAGTTTTTCATATCGGTTCAGTAATTTTGGAGCCTATTCAATACAAACAAACGAACAAATCTTTCTTCTTTATAATATTAGTATAGATAGACTGTTTCGCTTAAGCTGTATTTACTAAAATCAAGAACATGGAATGTAATTATTACATATGTAGCATAAATAAAGAATTGAAATTACTTGATAATAGTATAATATTGTTAGTATATAATAATATAATGCGGTATATATGTACTCGTATGATAATAATGATATATGCTTTATTGAATGTTACTGTCACTGTACAAACTAGCATAGTTATAAAATACAGCCTGAAATTTAATATTAACAGCTTCCTGCATACTACAGAGATTTTAATTTTCTTATTGGAGTTCGCCATATTTAATGTTAACTTTTTATGAGACATTAAATATGTCAGTCAACGCGCGAATTGAAGGTATATTATGCGGTAGGTATTGACTCGACAGTAGATGTATTAAAATAAAACCTGAATGTTAAATTGGAAGCCATCAATCATCTTCGAGGACAATTTATTACAACTTAATGTTTACTTAAATATTACTAATGTTGAATGAACATGAATTAATCGGGATTATGCAATAATATCGCGACAGATGGCAGGTGAATAATTATTTCGCTTTGTCACCTCTGGGGTCGGATTACGGAAATAGTTTAGTGGCTTCATTTTTTCTGTTTTACATTATGTCATGGTCATACAATAACACGATACGATGTACTACTAATTGTTTATTATGCGTCCGTAGTAGAAAGTTATATTATATTAATATTGAGAATATTCTTTTTTTTTTTATTGCTTAGATGGGTGGACGAGCTCACAGCCCACCTGGTGTTAAGTGGTTACTGGAGCCCATAGAGGTCCACAACGTAAATACGCCACCCACCTTGAGATATAAGTTCTAAAGTCTCAAGTATAGTTACAACGGCTGCCCCACCCTTCAAACCGAAATGCATTACTGCTTCACGGCAGAAAATATGCAGGGTGGTGGTACCCACCCGCGCGGACTCACAAGGGGTCCTACCACCAGTAATTACGCAAATTATAATTTGCGGGTTTCATTTTTATTACACGATGTTATTCCTTCACCGTGAAAATCAATCGTGAACATTTGTTGAGTAGGTATTTCATTAGAAAAATTGGTACCCGCCTGAGATTCGAACACCGGTGCATCGATCAACACGAATGCACCGGACGTCTTATCCGTTAGGCCACGACGACTTCAAAATTCCAATCATAACTACTCTTTTTTACAGCTTAGATGGGTGGACGAGCTCACGGCTCATCCGGTGATAATTGGGTAGGGAGTCTATAGTTATAAAGTGGATACCATTGTGACGGGTAGCCATCATACAACGCAAGATATTTGACATCTGTCAAACGACATTTTCAAGATAAGCTTGCATATATAAGTCGACTATTATCAAAGCCGGCAATGTGAGTTTTGGACAATTATTGGTAAATCAGAAAAACGAATTATTGACTTTGTATTCCATTGGCAGTCACAAAACTCTTCTGAACGACATCTTAGATAAATAACAGGTTAACTATTAACCTTTATTTAATGCAGGTTTTGAACCGTATTCTTTGAAGGAGACGATTATATCCAAATCAATCTGTATTGACATATCAATAACATTTTTTTGTCCAAATGCACAGATTGCCACCTTTGATAATAGACGACTCTATAACATTCCAAGGCTACCGAGCAATATCATCCGCACGGTGGAAGAACTTCCCTCCGTAGTTAAACACCCACACCACCACCTACCCTGGGACATGAGGTCTGGAACCGGCTGGTGGTAGCAATGGTTCAAGATTTTTTGCAACAAAATCTTTTCAATAAAATGACTATTAAACACATTAAATATTGTCATAGATAAATGTGATTATTTTTAAACTTTACCCCGAATGATTCTATTTTGTGTAACCAATACAAAATTAATAAGCCATTCCATATTTCGTGTTAAGAACTCATTAATTAAAAGGACACATATCAAATTAGTGCTATAATCAGCATTTCGTAAGTCAATTAATTATTTGTAATTACGCGCTTAGTTCAGTTGTTATATAGTAACTAGCTTTGCGGGTCTGATCATTTACGATGTTATATTATATACGATCCTTCAGCGTGTAAGTCGTTCATGAGCACTACAAAAAGTCTTCATACTTATTAGATAAATAAGTCATTATTACTTTGCTTTAATGTCTATTGTTAATTGTTTATTCCATTTAAAGTTTGTCATCGTACCGGATAGTGCAATATTTCCACGAAAATTATATAAAACTCTTCTGTAATAATGTAATAGGTGATTAGTGTTAAGAGTTCATAGATATCACAACCTAAGCGCCAGCCCCTTGAAAAATGGTGTTCAAATTGCAATTTTCTTGTATTGTGATTGATCCACCCTCCTAACAGGAATGCATGAATGGTATGTAGAATTAGGCAGGATGGTTGTATCTACCATGCGGGTTCACAATATGCCCTTCATCATCATTGTGTTTCCACTCAAGAATCTTTCGGCCGTCCGATCTTCGCGCTATGTGGCCTACTCACGGCCACTTCAGCTTACTATGCAGCTTACTTCCATGGGCAATATCAGCAACTTTGGTTATTTTACGGATCTCTTCATTAATGATTTGGTTTTGTAGAGATATACCGAGCGTAGCCCCCTCAGTAGCTCGCTGCGCGACACTCAGACTTCTAAAAAGATATTTTGTGAAGTACCACGTCTCGGTATGCTCTACCACAAGTAAATACTACGTTATATATAATAACTAAAAATAAAGTACTATATACATGCTTAGGCAAATCAATAAACCCTATATAAGTTTAAGTGTTTATCGCAACTATTTTATCCATACAGAATTACAACAATGATTTTAATTTTTTTTATGGAAAAGCGAGTCGGCTGTTGAACATAGTACCCCTTAGTCGCCTTTTACGATAGCCTCGGAAGAGATAGGGTTTTTCTCTTTTAGGCTGACACCACAAATATATTAACATGTGACGTCTTTTGGTGCCAGATTATCTATTAGTCTATTGCTTCGACTTGTAATCTTTCAGAGCGGATAATGCTTCACTTTCTAATTTAATTCATCTTTTTAATTCCATTACAGGTATAATATGTTAAATATTGAATTAATTGTCTTCAATGCGTATACAGTAGACGCAGGCTTTGTGCGTGACGGATGGAAGTCGTGCGTGAAGCTGCGCGTGCGTTCACTAATTAACCGTGTGTGATAATGTTACACTAAGTATGTGTCATATTAGAGATTAGATTCCGGACAGCGGTCTGACAAAGCGATATTAAAGTCGTTTACGGCAGACGAGATCACGGTCGTTCTGATATTGTCTGGAGCTCATTGACTTGACAACTGTCTTCAACTTGAGATATATCCTTTAGCTTATATCGAAGTCTAAATTTTATTGTAAAGCAACACATTAATGAGCGGACGGTTAGCGTGGTATGGACATGTGATGCGTAGAAAGAAGATGCATGTGACTAGGAGATGTATGAAAATGGTAGTGCAAGGTAGAGGGGGAAGAGGTCGACCAAAGAAGATATGGATGGAGTGTGTGAATGACGATATGAGAGAGAGAGGAGTGAGTGTTGAGATGACGGCTGATAGAAGAGAATGGAAGAGAAAAATTAGCTGTGCCGACCCCACCTAGTGGGATAAGGTGGAGAAAAAGAAGAAGAATTTTATTATAAAGCATAAACTCATGCTGCTTCGCTTCAGAAATAGCCATGACTGTGATACTTATTCTGTCTGTTATTATTTTTGGTTATTAAAGTTGGTTGGGCGTCTTGAGAGCTCGCATAGATATGTCCCACCAACCTCTCCTTTCTGTCGTGAAGAAGTAATGCGTTTCGGTTTGAAAGTTTTTTCCCTACCTAAGCTGATGACCTTGAGAGGCCATTTTAGCGTAGCCCTAATAAGTAGGTGAGCTCACGGGGCTTAAACCTGACGACGTTGCTAACAGTAATTCGGTTGTATTTGTGGGTTAATTTACTCACAGACACAGCCCAATGAGTTTCTCGCTGGATCTTCTCAGTGGATCGGATTTCCGATCCTGTGGTAGATTCTGCGAAGCAGTGCTCTTACTAGGGTTAGTGTTAGCAACGTTGAGGGTAGAGCTATCGTTACACTGTAAACCCGAGACTTAGAACGCATATCTCAAAGTTAGTGTCGGAATTTACATTGTTGGTGTATATGGGCACCGGCAACTACTTAACACCAGGTTGGCCGTGAGAACGTCTCCCCATCTTAGGCATAAAAAAGAAAAAAAATCCTATCAAATACAGAATGACGATAAAACAAGTGAAGGTTGTAGGTACATACTTAATATCTATATATTAATACGTGAAGCAAAAACTTTGTATCCCTTTTTACGTAAATTGCGTGGACGGAGGAGCATGAAATTTTCCACATTTATAGAGAATATAGAGAAAAAGTCCACAAAGCTAATATTTTTTTTAATATTGCATAAAATATACATTAAATCAATAAAGAAAACATTACACACAATACATACCGTATATTTGACGCATGCATACATACGCATGACGCACACACGCATGCATACTATTTATTGTCAAACTTTTGTTCTTGACGTCTGTGGTCAAATTGAGAATAGATTAAATGTTGTTTGTCTTTATTAATATTTTTTTATAGTGTACCCTTGGCGAAATTTGTGATTATAGAAGTATAAAATACAATCATAATAGTGTACAAACTTACAATTCCAATTAATTAAAGTCGAATTTCGACTACTGCGGGACCACTAGTTATTATTAATTAACAAAATGCTAATCTTCCGAATAAAACATATTGTTATAATAACTTAACCAACAAATAGTTTCACCACAGGTCTTTTTGATTTATATAAGTAACTTAATTTAACGACATCTCATTTCGATTTTACAAGCGCTGACAAGATTTAATGGTATACATATTTTTGTATGCCTGTGATTAAATTTTATTACGTGTTTAGCGTAAGATGAATTTATAAGTTAATTAAAGGAAATAGTAAGATTTTTTTTAGTATCATACACATTAGACTCGATTATGTATATACGTCATTGTATCTAATATGTATCTCGTCCGGTAACGCTGACATAGCCTCTCAAGATTATCAGCATAGGTAGAAAAAAAAGTATTTACATGAAATGTAATATTTTATTTATTTATTGCTTAGATGGACGAACGAGCTCACAGCCCACCTGGTATTAAGTGGTTACCGAAGCCCATAGACATCTAGGACGTAAATGCGCCACCAGCCTTGAAATATAACTTCTAAGGTATAGTTACAAGCGCCTGCCCCACCCTTCAAGCCGAAACGCATTACTGCATCACGGTAGAAATAGGAAGGGCGGTGGTACCTACCCGTGCGGACCCACAAGAGGTCCTACCATCAGTAATTACGCAAATTATAATTTTGCGGGTTTGATTTTTGTTACACGGTGTTATTCCTTCACCGTGGAAGTCAATGGTGAACATTTGCTTTGTACGTATTTCATTAGAAAAATTGGTATCCGCCTGCGGAATTCGAACACCGGTGCATCGTTAGATACGAATGCACCGGACGTCTTATCCTTTAGGCCACGACGACTTCAAAATGTCTAATATGTATACATGATATTATGTATATGTAATATGTATTTACATCATTGTGTATAATATGTCGCATCAATGTGGACGCTTGCATATCTAGAGTCTACATTGAGTCGTCAAATCGAAGGAAAAACGCCGGAGATTTGACACGTCTCAAATTGATTTATAAATTAATAGGGTATCTATATATTTTATTAATACGTGAAGCAAAAACTTTGAACCCCTTTTTACAAAAATTGCGCGAAGGGCGGAATATGAAATTTCCCACACTTATTGTGAATATAGAGGAGTGCAGAAAGCATTTTTTTTTATTAAACATACAAAATACATTAAATCAATAATAATAAAATTATTATTATTATTTGTCTATAACATTATAGACAAATAATAATAAAGACAAACAGGCCAAGGCTACATACATTATGTAGCCCCTTCGCCTATCAGCGATTAGGTAAGGAAGAAAAATAATGGAAAATACTTAACATCGCGTGGGCGGAGACGAGTGTTGAGGTACCATGTATTTCTTCCTAAGCTTTAAACTAAACTTTTGGTAACTTTTGGTTGTCTGGAAGAGGTCGCTTTTAGCGATAAGACCGCCTATTGTACAAATGTATCTGTTTTTTTGATTGTTTTTTTGAATGTAAATTGTGTTTTGGTGTGCAATAAAGTGTATTCTCTCTCTCTCTCTCTCTCTCTCTCTCTCTCTAAACTAATTCCATTCCGAATTCCAAATTGTTTCAGTGGTTTGGGTATGAAAACTTAATAGACAGAACTACTTTTGTTTATGCAATGTTATTCATTAATTCAAAACATTTGAAAAAATATTACAATCTGGCAATCTGCCTGAATAAAGGGAAAAAAAGTGCGGAAATATTTAAAAAAATTGCTTCTTTGGTTACGTTCATTTGATTACTTTTCTTCACCATACAGAAACCCGGATTCTATTGTTTTATTGACAATTTTTTATTAGCTTGATTCGTCTTTGTTTGGAACGCAGTCTTTTAAAGTCCATTTCAAGGAATTCAACACTTCCAATTCACTTGAAAATCTGGACATGTTTCAAGGATCAATGACATAAAAATAGAATAATTTTATATTTATACTCGTATAAAAGAAATCACATAAAAAATGTAATAAAATAAAAATGAAAACATGATTTTGTTTAGTTAAAAAAATACGTTTATTTGTTGTGCGTATGAAATATTTTGAAAACCCAATTCCAGTGTGAAATACGTTCAAATATCAGTCGAACGAAGAACTTCCTCTTTTTCTGAATTCGACTAAATCAGAAATTTTGGTGGAAAGGAGTCCATCAATCTTTAAATTCAGTTAAGTAGAAACATTTGATCTGCATAATTGTATTTTTTTTTTTGCTTATATGGTTGGACGACCTCACATCCCACCTGGTGTAAAGTGGTTACTGGAGCCCATAGACATCTACAACGTAAATGTGCCACCCATCTTAAGATATAAGTTCTAAGATCTCGGTTATAGTGATCTCAGTACAGAATGAAAGCATACATACATACATATAAATAATTAATTCGTGTGACAAAAATGTATAGTAATGGATGCGTCATTTCGACGTTATTTGTGAATATTTTATTACGCGTTCATAATTTTATGTATCGAGTATAATATTTTGTTGGGCAATCGACATAAAAACTTTCGACCATAAAATCTCTTTTTGTCTCTGTTTGTTGTATCGAAATAACGTCCTTATTTTGATACTTAAATTTCACACGGCAATATAAATTATAGTATATTTTGTTGTTGAGTTGTGCACAGTTCTAGACTATGATTTTTTTTTCTTTAAAGATTATTGTCGTGGCCTAAAGGATAAGACGTCCCGTGCATCGTATCTAGCGATGCACCGGTGTTCGAATCCCGCCGGTAAGTACTAATTTTTCTAATGGAATACGTACTTAAGAAATGTTCACGATTGACTTCTACGGTGAAGGAATAACATCGTGTAATAAAAATGAAACCCGCAAATTAAAATTTTTTCGTAATTACTGGTGGTCGGACCTCTTGTGAGTCCGCACGGGTAGGTACCACCACCCCGTCTATTTCTGCCGTGAAGCAGTAATGCGTTTCCGTTTGAAGGTTGGGGTAGCCGTTGTAACTATACTGAGACTTTAGAATCTATATCTCAAGATGGGTGGAGCATTTACGTCGTAGATGTCTATGGGCTCCAGTGACCACTTAACACCAAGTGGGCTGTGGGCTCATCCATCCATCTAAGCAATAAAAAAAAACCCATGATGGGGGATTATAATTATTTTTATCGTTGCGATGAATTTGTGAGGTGATGTGAGTTGTTAATATCGCTAATGGGCATCAGGATTTGATCGCCAGACCGCGGCGTGCTTACTGGCGTGACACTGGCTGATCTGATATTACCTCTTGAACAAACAAAACCATGCTGTAATAATAAATGACTAAAAAATACGTCAACTGCTTAGCGCCAGTTGGAACATTAAGTAA
Source organism: Bombyx mori (assembly GCF_030269925.1). Lineage (NCBI taxonomy): Eukaryota > Metazoa > Arthropoda > Insecta > Lepidoptera > Bombycidae > Bombyx > Bombyx mori. Next base: position 5,018,415 of record NC_085116.1, on the reverse strand, counting down.
GATATCTATCTATATTATATTAATACGTGAAGCAAAAACTTTATATCCCTTTTTACGAAAATTGCACGGACGGAGGAGTATGAAATTTTCCACACTTATAAAGAATATAGAGAAGAAGTGCACAATACTAATATTTTTTTTAAATAATTCATAAAAGATACATTAAATCAATAAAGAAAAACTTATACACACTACATACCATGTATTTGACGCACACACGCATGCATACTATTTATTGTCAAACTTTTGTTCTTGACGTCTGTTGCCAAATCGAGAATAGATTAAATATTGTTTGCCTTTGTTAATAATATTTATAGTGTAGTCTTGGCGAAATTTGTGATTATAGAAGTATAAAATACAATCATAATAGTGTACAAACTTTACAATTCCAAACAATTCCAATTAATTATAGTCGAATTTCGACGCGACGCGACGCCAGGTGGGGGAGGAAAGTCCTCGAATGGAGGCCACGGATGGGCATAAGGAGCGTGGGGCGTCCTCCAACCAGGTGGACCGACGACTTAGTGCGCACGGCGGGAAGTCGTTGGATGCGGAAGGCGGAGGACCGCATTATGTGGAAGGCATTGGGGAAGGCCTATGTCCAGCAGTGGGCAGATAAAGGCTGATGATGATGATGATGAATTTCGACTACTGCGGGACCTCTAGTAGTAACAAAAACACGAAAATCTCGTTTGCATTCATCACTGTGAAGCAACAAGTCTGAATTAACATTTCGTGTGGGTTCTACTCTATACTCTTTCTGTAACATCGCGTCGGTTGTATACAATTGTATTATAGTCCGATTTACGACCAGCAATTGTATCATTGTAATAAAAGGTTTTTTGTTATTACGAAGTGAACAATGACACGACAGAGACAGTGATAGAATTTGGCAAAAATAAAACAACAGATTTTCCAGTTATGCTGTAGCATTTTTTCACGTTCGCTTACTCACGTAATACGTTGTTTTTGTATTCGTCATCTGCTAGACATTCACAGAAAGCACTGAAATACAAAAACGTAACAAAATTAACTACTATCTATACTAATATTATAAAGAGGAAAGATTTGTTTTTTTGTTTGTTTCGAATAGGCTCCGAAACTACTGGACCGATTTGAAAAATTCTTTTTCCATTAGAAGCCGACATTGTCCCTGAGGAGCATAGGCTACTTTTTTTAAAAAAAATTTTTTTTTATTTTTTGGTTTCATGTGTGTTTTAACGTTTCCGAAGCGAAGCGAGGGCGGGTCGCTAGTTTATATATAAAACTAGCGACCCGCCCTCGCTTCGCTTCGGAAACATTAAATTTTATTATTGAATAGTTGAGTCCTGCGATGTCACCCGCGGTTATTGTCGTATCGCGGGTGACGTCGCGGGGCGAAGCTAGTCTAAAAAAAGTAGCCTAAGCTACTCCTTATATCATCATCTACCTGTCAGTGAAAGTCCCGTCAAAATCGGTCCAGCCGTTCCAGAGATTAGCCGGAACAAACAGACAGACAGACAAAAATTCTAAAAAATGCTATATTGGTGTATGTGCCGTATATATGTTCATATTCATGTAGTAAAAAGCGGTTATTTCAGTATTACAAACAGACACTCCAATTTTATTTATATGTATAGATAGTGTTTTCTTTGGTTTTCGTGATTCGTAGATATTATTCAAAGCTACATTTGTGGTTTAATTTCGCGATTATTATTATATGCGAGGCTTAGAATGCGTTTTTGTGCTGGAGCTATTCTTTAAACTGAAACTGCAAACAAGCAATGAAACGAAAATCATGAGTTTGAATCATTGAAATCAATCAGGCAAGAGATTGAGATGAGGATAAATGCAATGTATGGACGAACGGGAAGTACCACCTTGTTCATCCATTGCATCAATGCCCAAGACACTTTCTACTACAATTTTTTTTTATTTTTTTTATTGCTTAGATGGGTGGACGAGCTCACAGCCCACCTGGTGTTAAGTGGTTACTGGAGCCCATAGACATCCACAACGTAAATGCGCCACCCACCTTGAGATACAAGTTCTAAGGTCTCAAGTATAGTTACAACGGCTGCCCCACCCTTCAAACCGAAACGCATTTTTGCTTCACGGCAGAAATAGGCAGGGTGGTGGTACCCACCCGCGCGGACTCACAAGAGGTCCTACCACCAGTAACTATAATGAACTAATTCAAATTTTTTAGAAGTTTTTTTTTTTATTGCCCTTGTACACAGGCATACGGCCCACCTGATGGTAAGTGGTTACCGTCGCCCATGGGCTTCAGCAATGCCAGGGGCAGAACCAAGCCGCTACCTTCATCACGATTACAAAAAGCTGCTCTGTTAAATAAAAATAGTACTTACACAGTGATACCGTTACTTAAATTTTATTACAAATGGCCGTAGTAGATGACAAATATTAACCAACTTATCGTTGCGAATTAAAGTTATGTAAACAAGCACGCATTAAGTAAACGCGGTCGCCGGTCGTTAATGTAATGTTTTAAAACTCTAACAGGCACGCTTATAATCGGAACATTCATTCGGCAAAGTAAGCATTTAAGGCGAATATTCAATTATCTTAGATAAAACCGAACTTTAAAATAAAATATTAAATGTGTAAATTGAATGGTACACATCGTGTATCCATACAAATTCAAATTCAAAATAATTTATTTCAACTTAGATGTCAGTATGACACACTTGTTGAATGTCAAAATATAAATAACAATGTTAACTCTACCACCGGTTCCAAAAAAAGCCACAGACAGTCCTGAGAAGAACCGGCGAAACAAACTCAGCGGTTTTTTTTTTAAATTATTATTTAATTAATTAAAAGATCAATAACATACGCAAAAATGTACTGTTTCAATAATTGTAGCAGTATTCATATTGGTTTGTATCTGTAAGTAAATTAAGCGCCAAGTACCACGTAAGATATTCCCCTTAAGTGTATAATGTAACAATGTGGAGTGTAGGTATAATATCTACAACGACACATTGTGGGTGGTGGCCAGATCGTTACGAATTCATTTGGTAATTGCCACACTCACGATAATTTAATAGTTTGTTCTGTTATTGCGTTATGATTGAATGTAATTGATCTAAAAAATGATGGTTCCATTTCTATGAATGTATAATTATGCTTCTTTTGGGTCAGATTTTTTGTAACGTTCGCTGGTAAACAATACAAGGCTGTAAATTGTCTACAGTTCGCGCTATGTAATACATAGGCTTTGGAGAATATTAAAACATAGTGCAACGTGTTTTTTTATTTTTTTTATTGCTTAGATGGCTGGACGAGCTCACAGCCCACCTGGTGTTAAGTGGTTACTGGAGCCCATAGACATCCACAACGTAAATGCGACACCCACCTTGAGATATAAGTTCTAAGATCTCAAGTAATATTACAACGGCTGCGCCACCTTTCAACCCGAAACGCATCTGCTTCACGGCAGAAATAAGCAGGGTGGTGGTACCTACCCGCGCGGACTCTCAAGAAGTCCTACCACCAGTAATAAGCTTTTTTGTAACGTTCGCTAGTAAACAATACAAGGCTGTAAGTTGTCTACAGTTCGCGCTACGTAATACATGCCTTAGAGAATATTAAAACATAGCGCAACGTGTCCAATATTGAACGAGGGACTTCTTGCTTAGTGAGAGATATACGCATAAGACTAATATGATCTGCAAGGGCGAACATCAAGTAGTTCGGCGAAGTGATCTAAAAGCGCTGTCTGTAAAACACCAGTATAATACTCCACACGGATTTTCTCCTGGATTAGGAGGAGGAATCTTACACCCCCGATTACCCTCTTTAGCCAACCCATACCCTGTGCCAGAAATGTCAAGTATCTAGGGAAAACCCTGGATGCATCAATGACTTTCAGCCCGCATATAAAATCAGTCCGCGACCGTGCCGCGTTTATTTTCGGTAGACTCTACCCCATGATCTGTAAGCGGAGTAAAATGTCCCTTCGGAACAAGGTGACACTTTACAAAACTTGCATAAGGCCTGTCATGACTTACGCGAGTGTGGTGTTCGCTCACGCGGCCCGCACACACATAGACACTCTCCAATCCCTATAATCCCGCTTTTGCAGATTAGCCGTCGGAGCTCCGTGGTTCATGAGGAACGTTGACCTACACGACGACCTGGGCCTCGAATCTATCCAGAAGTACATGAAGTCAGCGTCGGAATGGTACTTCGATAAGGTTATGCGTCATGATTATCGCCTTTTCGTTGCCGCCGCTAACTACTCCCCGAATCCTAATCATGCAGAAGCCAGTCACCGTCAACGCCCTAGTCACGTCCTTACGGATCCATCAGATCCAATAACCTTTGCATTAGATGCTTTCAGCTCTCACACTAGGAGCAGGCTTAGGGACCGGTAACCGTACTCGTCGAACTCGACAAAGAGTTCAACGTGCAACCTAACCCATGAATTAGCTCGCTGAGTTTCTCGCCGGATCTTCCCAGTGGGTCACGATTCCGATCCAGTAGTAGATTCATTCGCGAAGCAGCTGCTCTTGAATTGTTAGGTCTCCTTCGGAGGCGCTCGGGCAGCTGTTAGCAAATCCCACCCCTCCTGGCTGAGCCTTTGCTCGCCAACTTGTCCTGGTGGAACTGGAAAGGCCTCCAGGCCGCAAGTAATCCTTCAATCCTTAAAAAAAAACAGTATAATTGATTGCTTACAATATCATCATTTGAATCAAAGACAATTTCGAATAATAACAATGTTTGTGGTTGAAAACTTAAAAAAGCTTGCTTTGCGAACAATTAATTTTACCTTTTTTTATCCTACTGACATTGATCAGAATATTCAGATATTCCTATCAGATCAGAGTATTCAGATAATCAGAATATAAATACTATTCTAATAGTGAACTTAAAAAAATATGGTATTGTCATCGAACGTTGTTACGTGTGTAAACTTTTAAGATAATCGTAGGTCTAAAAAAATCGGACGTCTTAAAACCATTGGAAATGTCGTTCCGAGATTTCCTTACATATAAAAATACATTCTTATATATACATAGGTACATACGTCTCATAGTATTGTATTAATTAACTATTAGGTATTATTTATCGAAGTTTTAATAACAATAACGCATAATACATACACTATTGTATGTTCAGAACAGGTTATGTCACTGAATTTAAGCTTCATTCATAATGAAGATCAATAAATTTCGAAGGCAAAGGTCTTTTTGACGGGCTTAATTTATGTTTCCTGTCAGCTTATTGATGTTGGATATTCGTTAAGTAACTCATTCACACTCAAAAATTAACTTAACAGAAGCCTTATGAATGTTGAGCAGTAAACACTTTTAAAGCGTACTGGTAGTTAAATACATGTTACATTGATACATTTTACATACATTTTAAAACCAAACTTTTGTAATTCATTACCAAATTATAAACGAAATTAATTAGAATTTTTGAAGACTAAAGCCATCGCGCGCTATTTCGATAAAGTATGTGGAGATAGCGACTTTCAATATGAATTTAAACTGGAAACACTTGCTATGAGCATGAACATGTCTGGCATATTATTACTTTTGCTCATAACATTTGTAGATGGCCTATACGATCAATCGCAGACATTTGACTATAAGAATCACATCTTTAACGGGGACACCTAAAAGCTAACGGAAGATCAAGTGTGAACACTCCCGAGGCCATTAAATTACGTTAAATTTATTCAACACTGACTTGCAATGGGTCGCGAATTCGATTCGGTGCTAGATTATGCGAAGTGCTGCTCTTGCTAAGGCTAATGCTAACAAACTCTCTCAGATTGAGCCCCACGAGCTTACCTACCAACCAAAACGTAACTGGACTAGACGCGTACCCACGAATAGACTAAAAAAGTTCAGAACGCAATTCCAATAATTAAATAAGAGAAGTAGAAAGCCAATTCCATAGTTTACCATAAGTATCTCGTCTACACATTTTCCTTACATCTATACTAATATTATAAAGAGGAAAGATTTGTTTGTTTGTTTGTTTCGAATAGGCTCCGAAACTACTGGACCGATTTGAAAAATTATTTTTCCATTAGAAGCCGACATTGTACCTAGGCTACTTTTTAAAAATAAAAAAAGTGTGTGTGTCCGCTCCGACGCACGACTGGAGTTTACTGGATATAAAAAATTAAACGAAACAATACGAGAAATAGTTCTATATTACGACAACACGATACACTACAGATTATTAACAAATTAACGAGACACAAAACAAACGACTAACAAATATATGAAAATACAATAATGAGAGAAACGCGCGATCAGTACGAGGCTTTGTGGCGGAGTGCCGGCGCAGCAGCCCGGCGTCACCTGCGATAACGCGGCCGCGCGTTGGCTCCTGATTGGCGCGCGCACGCATCACGCAATCAGGAGCCAATCAGGCGCATAACGCATTTCGTGTGACATGCTAGTACGATTTTGGTCCCCATAATTTTCATACCCCGGGCCTATATATGTAAATCGATTCTAAAGGAGTAAACTCCAAAAAATATTTTATTTTTTTGGTTTCATGTGTGTTTTAATGTTTCCGAAGCGAAGCGAGGGCGGGTCGCTAGTCAATGAATAAATATATTGTAATATACACCGTATCTTACCTATAAATACTTACTTACTACTCTTACCTTTAAAGATTGATATCCTTTATGTCCATACACTTACGAAATCAGCTTTAATTAATGAATTTATTAAGTAGGAGTAAAAATAAACTTGTTTCGACACCCGATACACAAGAATTTCAATGTCAACACCAGTTATTTTTGCTTCATTTTCTCAAAGTCGGCCAGTCCATAACCTGCGCAAGCTTTTCTTGCTTAAAAAGAGTTTTGCCAAAATTATTCTTTTTTTTTTTTTTTTTTTTTTTTATTGCTTATTCAATAAATGGAATGATTTGTAAACGTATATTATGTTAAAATTAAATTGTTGCGTAGTTGCCGTGTGCCATAATATGACCAATGAATGAATTCCTAATGAATAATAATAATAATAATAATATTTATTCATTCAAGCCTCTTAAAATACAAACACGTACAAAAATACTTAACACTAGTATAATAATATACATGGCTTTTTTATGAGGTATACAATAACAATATTCCCTGACTTTTATGCTAGGAAAACCTGTGTTACAAAAGTCAGTGGTTCAGTGCTAGGTCACCAGGTAAAGAAAGTTAACCAGGAAGAACGATCTGTAAGAATATAGTACGTACGTGTGTGTGTTAGTGTGTTTGTGTATGTGTATGTGTGTCATATAATAAAGTATAAAAACATTATTATATATTATATTATATACTATTATATAAAATATTAATTTAAAATTAGCTACAATAAATCAACAGTATATCATATAATATATATATATTATATATATAATATACAACATGTTAACTTAAACATTTCGCTACAGCTGGCACTCCACCATGCTACAGAACGGGATCGATGGAGATAACTAGTAGACGGAATCAAACGGAGTCACGATCCTCAGCAACGAGGAACCGATTGAAGAGAGAAATGCAGCTGGTATTGATATAATTTCGGGACAAGTATCCCGATCCAGGGTCTTCATTTTCGGAATTCAAGCGTCCTGTTGGCCTTAACAGTGCATTTTTTTTTGTATTGCTTATATGTGTGGACGAGCTCACAGCCCACCTGGTGTTAAGTGGTTACTGGAGCCCATAGACATCTACAACGTAAATGCGCCACACACCTTGAGATATAAGTTCTAAGGTCTCAGTATAGTTACAACGGCTGCCCTACCCCTCAAACCGAAACGCATTACTGCTTCACGACAGAAATAGACGGGGTGGTGGTACCTACCCGCGCGGACTCACAAGAGGTCCTATCACCAGTATTACGCAAATTATAATTTTGCGGGTTTGATTTTTATTACATGATGCTATTCCTTCATCGTGGAAGTCAATCGTGAACATTTGTTGAGTACGTATTTCCGGACGTCTTATCCTTTAGGCCACGACGACTTTATACGAGTTTTCTTCAAATATTTTACCGATGGAACAGGGCTACGACAAAACTTTGTATGACATAACACATTTTAGAAACAGCTTGGGCTAATTTCTTAATTTATTAATACAGACACTTAAATCGTCAACTAGCGCACAAAGTTTAGACAGAATCGATATTGCATAGAATACGTAGCAAAAAAATAAAGACATGCTTTCGTTTTATAGATTAAGATTATGCAAATAATGACGACTCTTATAAACAGCAGTTCTTATAATTAAGGCTTGATATAATGTCGTTGCTTTCACGAGTTCCTGTGATTTCCAGACAACGCCTTATTTGAGCGTTTCCTGTCAATCGCACCGGATAAAATCGTTCATGTAACAACTTTATCGAAAGTAGAACTAATATTGTCTAATGTTGAATACAATCATTGCATTTGCCAAAATCATTCTAATAATACCAGAGAACAAAAATAAGGAAAATTTATAGAAAATTTAAAACTAATACTAAATTCAATGCTAATATTAATCGATAATTTTATGAAAATATCGGAATGGTTTAAATTAACTATATAATATTATGTAACAATATTAAGGTCCTCTACCTTACTAGATAGCTATTTCTCCGAGAATTTATCATAAAAAACCGAAGACTGGTATTTTCGAATTTCGGGTACCATTTCTCAACATCAGAGGATGGATGATGAAAAAATGCTGCTATTTACAGTATGAACTAGTTTTAGCTAGTATTAGTCCAGAGCCCTTCCCTCTCAGCCAGGATTCAAGCACTGGCACGGTTGCGTCGCTCAATACGAATGCACTGGGTGTCTTATCCTGTAGGCCACGGTGACTACGTGACCCGACCGGGTATCCGTAAATGGATTCCCCAGCGTAAAAAAAAACGGCCACGGCGACTACGGGCATTTTCATAAATATTTGGTGACTTTCAGTTAATAGTCACCGAAGACTGAAAGCCATGAAAACATCTTATGCTCTACTCTCCCCTACTGACTGAGCCCTTCATTTCAACCACTCGGCCTAGCAAAAATAGAAAGGTCGTCACACCACTAGCTATCCTTACAGCGATCGCGTGAGCCTCTACCAATTGCCATGAACTCGTTATGTGCCTACATAACAATGTACATTTTAAGCGACACACCCAAAAAGATACGGCACCTGTCTTAATTTGTAATAAGATCGTAAACAAGAAACTAAATCATATGCAATTAAAATTTCGTAATGCCATTTCAGGTATTTAATCATTTCTTTGATTTTGTACGCAACTGACCGGTCGACCATGACAAAAACTTAATAACATGCTGCGTATCACAATTTGGTATAATCAGAAATGTATCGAGCCTCGTTAAGCCGACTATTTGAGTCTAATCAGGCAGGGTAAAATCATTTAAATATATCTATACTAATTTAAAAATCTACAGTGGTTTTTACGGATGTTCCATTATAAGTATTGAACCATGCATCCGATTGACTTGAAACTTGGTATCCATCTAGAAAATTAGAAAATACATGTACTTAATGGATAGGCTAATATTTATATGACTGTTGGCCTCCTTAATAGTAATGACAATAAATAATAATGTTAATTTTAAATCCCCAACGAAGCGGGCAAGTACGGCTTGTAGAAGTATAATGGTCTGACAACAGAATCATAGTAATGTACAAAAATAATATAAACTCAATTGATTATAGTTGAATTTCGACTACCGGGGGACCACTAGTATCATATAAATATAATACACGTTTACATATACAATATAGTCGAAAACAAGTGATGTACTTACTTTTTTTAGTAGTGTGGATAGATTTTTTTCCAACCTATTCGCTGACAGACTAAGGGGCTATTCCAGTTACGCTGTAACTGCTAGGTGAGCTCACGGGGCTCAACCTCAGAGAGCGTGATAGCACTAGTCTTTTTTATGATTGAAGGTTTACCGGAGGCCAGGAAGCCTTTCCAGTTTCACCAGGACAGGTGGGTGAGCAAAGGCTCAGCCAGAAGGGGCGGAATTTGCTAACAGCTGCCCGAACGCCTCCGAAGGAGACCTAACAAGTCAAGAGCAGTTGCTTCGCGAATGAATTTAGTATCGGATCGGAACCCGCTGAGAAGATCCGGCGAGAGAAGATTCGGCGAGGATAGCACTTGCCCTGGCAAGAGTAGTGCTTCATATAATCTATGGTGGTAGATGGTAATATTACAGAGCCGACCCGATGAGATCAGCGCTATAATATCGGTTATCGTCCGTACACCATTAACCTGGCACTGCTTAGGAACGTAGCTCTGCGCTTGGGTTCCATCGAAGTAATGTCAGAGCTCAACTCCGACCACCGAACTGTAGTTATGCAGCTTGATGGGGAATGAGTTGCTCGCTCCGGGAATTTCAATATTGTAAAATTGTTATGTTATAATTACTTATTGTAATATGAATATTTAAAAAAAAAAAATATTTAAAATAAAAATAAAAATCTAATATTTAAAAAAAAAAAAAAAAAACATGCCCGCTGAGTTTCTTGCCAATTCTTCTCAGGACGGAGGCTAATTCTTGTGAATTGGCGGTAATTCTTTTGACGTTCAACAAGTATGTACTTTCATTTATGTTGAATAAAACTTTTTTGATTTGATTTGATTTGATCGTCCTTATCCCCCAGACCCAGTCATAAGGACTGTGGTGGATTGGCGGAAACTGAGCAACAGCTTAACAGACGCTTCCCCATAAATCCTTTCTTACAGCCCGAATTCATAACCGTTTCCGCAGAACACCGTCGAATAACTAGATATCCTAACAAATCACTAGTCCACTGCGATAGGCCCTGCGTTACACTAAGTCAATCTGGAAGACTTCTTTCACCACATCAGGCTGCCCCACAAGTTCAAAAATCTCCTAAGAGTTAGAAACGCGATAATCCGGGCTTGCGATTGTTATTCTACAACGGGACGTCAAATCTCCCCTAGACAACACCGTAACACGGGCTGGGACTCTCGCCCTCTCACCAAGCATACTAGTGTCTAACTAGGACTCTCGAGTCGGAAACCAAAAAATCTTCGTCGTAATCCACGAGTTCGTCGAGGACAGTATGCGTTTCTGAAGAGGCTACGCACCGAAAGTGGATCCGGGGGATCCGATGAGATATGTTACAGGTGATGGCGGTTTTGTGGATAGATAAACGAAATTCTCACTTTTATGATATCTTTGTTACCTTTATTGTCTTTTAGCAAAAATAAGCATGGTGCCCTGACCAATCCGCGGGCTAACAATGCCTGAGTAAGTAAAGTACGTGTTTAAGATGAGGTTACTACAGAGGCCTGGAGTGGTTGAAATGAAGGGCTCAGTCAGTAGGGGAGAGTAGAGCATAAGATGTTTTCATGGCTTTCAGTCTTCGGTGACTATTAACTGAAAGTCACCAAATATTTATGAAAATGCCCGTAGTCGCCGTGGCCGTTTTTTTTTACGCTGGGGAATCCATTTACGGATACCCGGTCGGGTCACGTAGTCACCGTGGCCTACAGGATAAGACGCCCAGTGCATTCGTATTGAGCGACGCAACCGTGCCAGTGCTTGAATCCTGCAGGCAGATACCAATTTTCCTAATGAAACACGCATTTAACAAAAATGTAATAAAAATAAAACTGGCAAAAAATATATATTAAACGTCATTAGCGGCGGCGTCTGGCAAGTCTACACGGGTACGTACTAGGACTCTGCCTATTTCTGCCTTAAAGCAGTAAAGCGTTTCAGAGAAAAATCACCTTTCAAGTCAAGACACTGGTCAGTTTCAAGAAGAATTTTATATACTCGTATTTTGTACAAAACATTGGGTTAAATCTATTCTTTAATGACCTTTGGCATTGATATTACAAAAGTTCCGTATAAAATTTTTGGAAATTAAAAAAAAATATATGATGTCATTCATAAATCTCTATCTAGCTCTCAAGCCAACCAAACCGCTTAGAACATGTTATAACATTTTATGAATGAAATACAAACTCGATAGATTAGTAACAATTGTATGTATCAGTTGTCACACTACATCTCAACGGCCAAATTCAGGTTTAGTCAGACTTTAGATGACAAGATAATAAAACCTGAAGTTGAATTATAAATGAGTTGTGAAAATATTAAAATCATATTCAAACGAGACTTGGTTTTTTGGCAATTTTGAATTTTTCCTTTCTTTTTTTCTCCTACCTACTTGCTGGTAGCCTAAAAGTCTATTTCACCTACGCCTACGACGTGACCACATGAGTCATTTTTTTCTTTTTCTTATTACATAACTAACTGACCCGGCAGACTTCGTAGTGCCTCAATCGAAAAATAAAATACCTAAACTTTTGTATAAAATAAACTTAAAACGAACAAAAGGAATCCGTCCGACGTGGGACACATCAAAAAGTGTCATTTTTATTTAATTCCGAGCATTTTCATATTTTTTTACCTTTTAAACCTTCTCTGGACTTCCACAAATAATTCAAAATCAAAATTAACCATATCTGTTCAGCCGTTCTCGAGTTTTAGCGAGACAAACGAACAGCAATTCATTTATATATATATATAGATAGATATACAATTTTTATTATAAATATGTATAGTACCTCGTAGTTTAATTAGTAATTATTAACAATTGATTGCATTTCTTATACTACGTTAATAATACAGGGTATCAAATCGTTTATATGTTTACCTAGTGAAATGAAACAGAACATAAATAAAATAGATTCAGTAAATTTTATAACAAATCATAATAGGCCGTAATTTTGTGTTGCAGCTTTCGTTTGCGCAACACAAACACTAGGCCAAGGCCTCCGAATTTAGTTCTAAGGTTGCGCAACGAGACAGACATATCCGGTTAATCTCAATTACTTATCTCAGCAGTGCCTTTGCCGAAAATCGATAATAATAAATAATAGTCGATACAGTAATCAGTTCAAGGGTGGTGGACGCGTGCGCGCGCCTACGCCTCGTCAAACCCACCGTGGGCAGTTTCGTACAATTACGACGGTAATTTAAGAAATTATCGACATACGAGACCGGAGATTTCATAAATGAATAATTTGAATATTCATTAACGAAATGCTTAATGTTTATTGATGTAGTGGGTCTGTGATCGGGCCGGTTCAATAACAAACTAAATGATGACACAGACAAAAGCCGACTGTTTGTGTTAAACGAATCTTTTTGGAGTATATATATTATATATATATGTCGGAGCACGCCAGGTATGGCTGAGCGGTAGTTTCCGTTATCACTCTTATTTGGTTGAACACAGTTTATAAAAAGTCAATAAAACCTTTTGAATAATAATTATGGAAACTCAACACACACAACTTTCACAATGACAGGATAAACCGACAGTTTCGTTGCACATACCGACAGACTTACTGACTGAGACGGACCGACCGTCCGATACGGACTGAATGACTGTCTGACACGGAATGCGACGACTCTATTTTTTTTTTTTTTTTTTTTATGATTGAAAGTTTACTGGTGGCCCGAAGGCCTTTCCAGTTTCACCAGGACAGGTGGGCGAGCAAAGGCTCAGCCAAGAGGGGTGGGATTTGCTAACAACTGCCCGAGCGCCTCCGAAGGAGACCTAACAACTCAAGAGCAATTGTTTCGCGAATGAATCTACTACCGGATCGGAATCGCGACCCGCTGAGAAGATCCGGCGAGATCCGGCGAGGATCAGCGGGCTGATGCATGGGTTAGGTTGCACGTCGACCTCTTTGTCGAGTTCGACGAGTACGGTTACCGGGGTCCCTAAGCCTGCCCCTAGTATTAGAGCTGAAGGCATCTAATGCAAAGGTTATTGGATCTGATGGATCCGTAAGGACGTGTCTAGGGCGTCGACGGTGACTGGCTCCTGCATGATCAGGATTCGGGGAGTAGTCAGCGGCGGCAACGATAAGGCGATTATCATGACGCATAGCTTTATCGAAGTATCGTTCCGACGCTGACTTCATGTATTTCCGAATTGATTCGAGGCCCAGGTCGTCGTGTAGGTCAACGTTCCTCACGAACCACGGAGCCCCGACAGCTAACCTGCAAAAGCGGGATTGTAGGGATTGGAGGGTGTCTATGTGTGTGCGGGCCGCGTGAGCGAACACCACACTCGCGTAAGTCATGACGGGCCTTATGCAAGTTTTGTAAAGTGTCACCTTGTTCCGAAGGGACATTTTACTCCGCTTACAGATCATGGGGTAGAGTCTACCGAGAATAAACGCGGCACGGTCACGGACTGATTTTATATGGGGGCGGAATGTCATCGATGCATCCAGGGTAACGCCCAGGTACTTGACCTTCCTGGCCCAGGGTATGGGTTGTCTAAAGAGAGTAATCGGGGGTGTGAGATTCCTCCTCCTAATCCGGGAGGAAATCCGTGTGGAGCTTCCCCTCTGAAATAGCACCGCAGTACTTTTCGCTGGGTTGATGTCTATGCGCCATTTTCGGAACCACTGTCCTAGGGCTAGGGCTGCGCTCTGAAGCTTCTTCGCGATTAGGGACTTATTTCTAGTAGAATAGTAAACAGTCGTGTCGTCGGCGAATAAAGCTAAATGCGTCGGCGGCGACCGGGGAATATCGTTGACGAATAAGCTAAATAGGAGGGGTGAGAGGACAGAGCCTTGCGGGACTCCAGCTGTGAGAGGTCGTGTGGAGGAGCGGGTTCCCTCGACTCGATATCGAAAAGAGCGGTTCGACAAGAAGTCCCGTATGATGAGCACGAGACTATCCGGCACGCCCATGTTGAATAGTTTGAAAATCAAACCATTGTGCCAGACTTTGTCGAACGCTTTTGCGACGTCGAAGAAGAGAGCTCCCGTGTATAACGGTTTTGGTCGATTAAGCCCCACAAGAATGTGCTCCGTGAGGCGGTGCACCTGTTGAACGCATGAGTGATTTGTACGGAATCCGAATTGTTCATCGATGAGAATGCCCTTGGATAAGACGAAGTCTCTGAGGCGTTTGTAGAGCAGACGCTCATACAGTTTGCCTAGAGACATGAGGAGGCTAATCGGGCGGTAGCTCGTCGGATGATTTTTTGGTTTACCGGGTTTATGTATGCCGATAACGTCCGCTTCTTTCCACACCGCGGGAAAGATACAGTTCGCCATAGCGGCATTGAAAATAGATGCCAACATCACGATGAGTTGGACGGGTAGAAGTTTAATAACGCGGTTAGATATACCGTCGGAACCGGGAGCCTTGCGAGGACGTAGGTCTTTGATCAAGTCTTTAACTTCTATCGGGGTGACGGGTGGTAACGCATCCGATGGTGGCAAGGAGGCTCTGCGTTCTACCTCACTGTCTACTAATTCTACATGAACAGGGTCCACGGATTGAGTGCTGGGCGTGCACTGGGTTTGCAATGTATCGGCCAGCAGCTCTGCTTTTTCGTCATCATCGAACGCCGCGAGTCGGCCTTTTTTTTTTTTTTTTTTTTTTTTTTTTCTTTTTTTTTTTTCGGGTAGAGGGCCGAACCTCCTACGAGGTCCCCGCGCAAAAGGGGCGCGCGGGGTATGTGAGACTCAACGATCTGCATGCGGCCTGAGGGGCCTACGAGGGGGGGCATAGTTACTACCGTATCCGATTTGAGAGTACGAGCTAAGCGGTAGTAAGACCTTTGGGAGGGCGCGAGTCCTTCTAAGAAATCAGACCATTTGGCATCTCGGACTTCGGCGATGCGAGACTTTACGTCGCGTTGTAGGGCACGCATTCGAATACAATTTTCCGCGGTAGGATACCTGTCGTAGGCGCGTATCGAGGCGTTCTTAGCTCTAAGGAGTTCCCTAATATCGTCGGACAATTTGAAGCGGTGAAGGAAGTCCTCCGCTACAACTTGTTTCGATGACCTATCTAATGTCGAGGTGATGTGTGACGTTAAGATGTCTATGGCTTCAGCGGTATCCTGAGGAGACGGGATAGAGTCCGGGTTAAACGGGAGCGATGGTGGATCAGATTCAGCCAGGCTGATGCCCAGCGTGTGCCAATCCACCACAGTCCTCGTGACGGGAACGGAATCGGGAGCGCGACCGAGCTTCATAACGACGGGACGGTGGTCTGAATCTAACTCTGAAACTACTTCGATCGAGTGTAAGCGCAGAGTTACGTTTTTTAATAACGCTATGTCGAGTATATCCGGGCGATGCGCGATATTTAGCGGGTAGTGAGTCGGGGTTAGCGGAGCGACGATATCGAAGGCGAGGTCATCGACTAACGCGTCAAGCCGCCTGCCATTCGGGGTTGTAGTGTGTGAGTTCCACCTGATGTGTTTACAATTTAGGTCGCCCGCCAGAATGACAGAGCTCCCCATACCGAGCAGCGCCTCGATATCACTGCTTAGAACGATCTTATCCGGTGGAAGATAAACGGACGCGATAACGATCGGTGCGTGTCCCGTCAGTGAGATTCGGCACACTGATGCTTCGATATTAGCGAGCGCGGGAGGATCGAGCGGGACGCAATGCAGGGCTCTTCTATAGTAAATGACGGTACCACCACCACGGGCAGAGAGCCTGTCGTTCCTGACCATGTTATAGTTCGCGATTTTAGGGTCACGGCGCGCGGGCTTAAGTAGGGTCTCCTGCACTAAAAAGATATCAATTTGATGGTCACGCAAAAAGTCAGAAACCTGATCACGTTGATTTGCGAGACCGTAAGCGTTAAAAAATCCTATCGTTACGGATAGGGGCTTTATTCTACTTATATACGCCATTGATTACCGGCGGAGTGAGGGGAGGACGTACGTATTTAATGACGCGTATACGTCGGCGTATTCCTGCACAACGGCGATAAAGTGTTGTGCGGTGGAGGCAGCGCGAATGGCGTCGCCCAAAGCGTTAACGCGCTCAAAGTTGATCGACTGAAAGAAGTCGATCGCTAAAGCGAGATTTTCGGACGCGGTCGGAGGGCAAGTCGCGGGAGAGGGACGAGTC
Source organism: Bombyx mori (assembly GCF_030269925.1). NCBI lineage: Eukaryota > Metazoa > Arthropoda > Insecta > Lepidoptera > Bombycidae > Bombyx > Bombyx mori. The sequence goes on along the minus strand of NC_085116.1, from coordinate 5,001,499 downwards.
GCGGGGGCGGGACGAATCGCGGAGGAGGGAGTTGTAGCCGTGTTCGTGTACGGCAGCGGTTTTGCCCAGGCCGAGACACTGGGCACCGCCGCCGGAACGAACGCTGGCTTAGCCTGCGACGCAGAGGGTGCCGAGGCTTTGATGTCTGGGCCGGAAGCTCGGAGGCGGTTTTGGCGGGCGACGCGGCGATTTATTTTAGGGGCTCGGGGGCAACCACGGTAATTCGCGGGGTGACCCTTTGTTCGACACAGGACGCAGCTAGGCGGTTCCGTCGCGGTTTTTTGGTCGCGAGCGCAGAGGGCCGTGGCGTGATCGCCCAAACACTTAACACATCGGGGGCGCGCGTGACAGTTACGGGAAGAGTGCCCGTACAATTGACAGTTATGGCACTGGCTAGGAGTGCCTTTTTTATGGGGGGCTTCGATGGCGATACCGGAGAGCCTACAGACGGTCTGTGTGTTGAAGATTTTCTTACCCTCGGGGGTAGGCTGGAGGGTGACTAGAACCATATTATATGGCTCCCTACCGCGACCGGTGTGCATACGGTGCACAGAATTCACTGGAAAGCCCTGTTCTAACAGATCGGCCTTGACGAGCTCTACATCTAACTCTTTAGGTATTCCGCGTATTACAACGCGGAGTTCGCGCTCCTCCTGGAGCGTATAAGTATGGAAACTTATACGTTCCTTACGGAGGTAAGAAGAGAGGGCCCTATGGTCGTCGGGTGTTTGAACCTTAATTTGGATGCCGTTCGCGAGGTTACGGGCATTCGTGAAATTTATATTTTTGGCCTTAAGGGCCAGGCAAACTCGATCCCAAGCTGCCTTCTCCTGAAGGATAACCGGGGGAGGAGTCTGGGTTTTATTTTGTGCCACCGGACGCGGCGACGGAGTGGCACGGGCTGGGGGCGCAACGGGAGTCTGAGGGTGGGGGCGCGACGCGTTCACGGCTTTGCTAATTTTAGCGGCCGCGGGAGCTCGAAACTCCGCGGCACGCTTCTTACCCTTCTGTACCAGGGTGAATCCATCCGTCGGTGAGGCGGGGGCGAGGTCGACCTCCATGTCCGAGTCAGAGTCGGAGCACGAGGAGGCGGGTGCAGGCGACCTACGAGCAAGTGTAGGTGTTTTAGAGGGCGCGACGGAGGCCGCGGATGATCGCTCAGCTGAAACAATGGTCACGGCGGACGACGCAGCAGCTTTTCTCGCCAGTATAGGCGACACGGGAGCGGCAGGCACGACAGAGGCTGCGGTGCTCAATGCAGAAGCTCTGCACGCAGGTACAGGCGACGCAGGAGCAGCGAGCGCGGCGGAGTCCTCGAGAGGGCTCGCAGTGTGATTGGCCTTGAAGGCCAGAAACTCCGAGGTGAGCTGTGGGTGGCGAAGTCGGAGGAATTCCGCGAATACAGCGTCCATGATCGCTGAGTACCCAGGTGGGGCGGCCCCGGGTCTTGAAAACACTCGCCTTGCGGCGAGGCCCCAACTTCTCGGACCTGAGCGGTTCTATTGAACACAGGTGGCAATGCGGCGCGATTACTACAGGACAAAGAAAAAGCACAACAAAACAGAAATTACGAAAAGAAACAAAACAAATAAATACTTGCAGGAAACCACTTTGTCGGCAAATGTTCCACGAACACAAAAATAACTAAAACAAAACAAATAAAAGCTTCCAGGAAACACACTTGGTCGGCAGATGTATCACAAACACAGGCCGCGCGAACAATGGCCGGGCTAACAAAAGCCGGGCGAACAAAGACCGGGCGATCGAGTGGACGATGAGCACGTCCGCACGTGACGGGTGCCTCTATCGGAATGCGACGACTCTGTCCACGTACCGCCATTTTATACTGTGGTGTTACGTAGTCTACCCTTCATTTTGTGATATTTATCAAAACAACATCTCATCATTTAAAATAATAATCAAAACCACCGTCTTAATATTACTAAAAGTCGTTATCCACGACAACTAAAAGTTGTCCACGACACGGCCATTCTGACATGTCACACGTCCCTGTGTGACGCTCCTGCAAGAAAAACAACCTTTTGCAATATCAAACAGGTTTCGTCTCGGCCAATCCTGATACAATCACGATTGAGGATTGGGATTCCTTTCATTACAAACCATAACGTTAGCTCTCAACAAGATCTTTAACAGACCATGTTAACCTGTGTGAGTAGATAACTTAATTACCCAATTATCAGTGATACACTATACAACTGAAAAATTTCATTAATGCTCAATAAGCATTAGAAACCCGAGTTATTACAAAACAACTCAATCTGAGCAGTATTTCATCAGTATTCTGTATCAACCACAAACTATCGTTACAATTACTTCCATCTAGTGAGAGTAACTCATGCCACCTATATCGAGTGACGATAAACCAATTCAAGGGCCACCTCCATCAAGTAGCTCTTGACTACTTATTGCCTCCATCCGGCAAATAAGTGGGACCTCCATCCGGTACCCAACTTCAACACAAAACACTAATGCCTCCATCCGGTACGCAAGTGGAACTTCCATCCAGTACCCACTTCAACCATAAAACACATCACAATGCCTCCATCCGGCAATAAAACGAACACATCACCTAAATCGAGCGATGTGTTCAATTACCAGTCATAAATGACACCGAATACTGTTCTTTACTAATCACACAAAATAGGACAACAAAATCCTTACTTTAATCAGTCAGTTGTATCGTGGTCATTTGATCCTACATCTTCTACATCACTAGTTTCAACAAAATCGTATAGAACGCTCCTGGCCTGGCTGCCGGCGCAGCTAGTGACATTGCCACCCACATTATCATTAAAACAAATGATAAAACCAATACACATCATTTCAGTATATAGAGTCAAAGTCATTACTAGACCAACACAACAATAGTCTCCATTGAGACCCAGGTCTCCGCTGTACCAATCGATGGAGATGCTCTCACCTCACTGATCAGTCTCGTCAGTAGCACTACTTAGAGGCAACCTTATGTAATCATAGGTTCTATTACCAGTTAAAGCCACAAAATTCAACATCAAATTTTACTAACTTTCCAATGTTCTGGTCTCGTCAAAGTTAATCTCTTACTTTCAGTATCATTTTAAGTAAAAACCTTTAGGGATATGGCACGCGAACTATTAAGAATTCGAAGGGGCTCACTTTTGTTATTCTTATGGTAGAACAATTTAAAATAGATGTACGGCTTCTAGCACTTCTTGTCAACTAGATTTAAGTGTTCTATTTCGCTGAATGCTCAATCTCACTGAACCGATTAAAACAACTATCAGGTAGTACATGACATACAATAGGTAAGCAATAAACCATCGCATAGGATTTGTTCCGTACAGTTTTGAGTCAAAACAGCAGAAACCTTTTATGAGAACCATCGTATAAAATTGATGAGTTATGAAGCTACTACTAATAGATTTCTTGACAAGAGAGCATTCGGCACCCGAATCCAAATAAAAATAATACGACTCACCAGATTGTTCTTATTTACCAAAATTGCCCGATGTTACGCAGCTACCGGCACGTTGCTCCGCTCGGCCGGTGAATAGTTGACCCATCGGGCGCCGACAGACGGCGTTTGCGTCCCATATCTCGTATTGGCTGCAGCAATCACGTGTCGAATGCGACACGGCCTTCCTGATTGTACACGTCCTCGTGTGATGGTTAACCTACAATCAAAAACATCCACGAGAACACTTGTTCCGCTCGATCACTCCTGACTACACTTTACGACTTATCGGAAACTTTAAAGTCATCAAAGCTTTAAACTGTTTTAATACCATTTTAACCAAATCAAACAATAGGGTATACAAATTTCACTATTCAGCAGCCAGAGCACGTACCACAGTCGTTCATCAAACTTCAAATTTACTCTGTACAAATCAGGCATAGCTTACAGGAACTCAGATCAAAGAAAACTTCCGAGTAAAAATATCTAACGCCACGGCTCTCCAGCCGACCAGCAATCGCAATTGCCCTCATGATGCGCATCCACAGCGTGGATCGCCCGTGTGCATCGCTGACTACACACGATGGTCTTTACAGACCCCGACCTCCGCCAGAGCCAAACGCGCACCGCGCACCCACGGACTACTTGAGTTGCCTCAAGAGACACCGATTTCTACCGGGCTACGACTACGTAATAGCTACTGGTACGGTCGAACACAATACGGCCGATAGACTATCCTTACTCGAGTTTTCACCACAATTTAAGCTTGCTCTTCATCATCATCATTTACATCAACCTCGACTGGTATGTGTCATGCTGGCATTTTTCTTAGCCTATCATGTGGGTATTTGTAAGTACGTTTTGAATTTAAAGCTTTCAATGTGTAACGGTCACCATTCAATACTTCAACTACTTTAAACGGCCCTTTAAACTTCGTATCTAATTTCGTTTGATTACGCTCTTCGTTTTAATGTGTGGACGAGCTCACAGCCCACCTTGTGTTAAGTGGTTACTGGAACCCATAGACATCCACAGCGTAAACGCACCACACCTTGAGATAGAACTTCTAAGGTCTCAGTATAGTTACAACCGCTGCCCCACCCTTCAAACCGAATTACACCACTGCTTCACGGCAGAAATAGGCAGGGTGATGGTACCCGTGCGGTCGATGGCACTATACGAAGCACCCGTCTGGTGCCACGTCCTTACCCACGAGAACGACGCCGCGCTGCGACGCCGGCCGCGCGCGATCGCAGTCAGAGTTATTCAAGGATACCTCACAGTCTCCTACAAGGCGGCGTGCCCTAGCGCAAGTGCAGCCGGAGCGCGGAGGCTCCAATCTCGGCAGTCCGTGCTGGAGGCGTGGTCTCGTCGTTTGGCGGACCCGTCGGCCGTACCGTCGAGGCGATCTGCCCGGTTCTCGCGGACTGGGTGGGCCGCGACCGCGGAAGTCTCACCTCCGGCTACCTGTGCAGACTCACAAGACATTTTACCACCATGCAAACTTCTTACCGCAACAAATCTTACCAGCCGCCACGCAAACTACAATTTTACGGGTTCCACCTCTCCTACACGATGTTGCTCCCACACTGAGGAAGCCAACCGCGAACACTTGTCAAGCACGCACAAGCACGCACTTCACCGGAAAAACCTGCATCCGCCAGCGGAACCCGACCACCGCCGCATCGCCAGACATGAACGCACCGGACGTCTTATCTTACAGGTCACGACGACTTCAGATGTGTCAATTTTTCTTCCCCACGGAAACCTGCTTGCTTTCTTGTTTGCTTGCTTGCTGGAGCCCGAAGTCATTGAACGTGTAGTGTTATTGGTATTGAATCTAGTAGATTCTAAAATTTCAGCGACAATTCACAGTCTCATGTCCTGGTTTACTGCACTAGTGCCATGTAACTCTAGTAGAACTCAGCGGCTTAAAATAATTCTTGTCGGAACTACCCACTTGTCATGACAGATCCATTATTGCGATCGAAGTTTCACTTGAGATTTGCACTTGCCTTAATTTCTTGCAATAGCTTGTTACGTGTTGTATTTCCGCTAGTAAATGCCATGTGATGAAGTCGATAGTCAAACTGGGCAACATGAGCCAGAACGTAAGATGTGATGATTTCTTCGTGGCTCAGATCTTCCATCAAGGTAACAGAGACGTTATTACAAGACTTACGTATGCTGCATTCACGCTCTTGTGGCGTACCATTATTAGTATTCTGATCTGCATCATGTTTTTTTGCTGTACTTCGAACATGTTCAAACACGTCACGCCAGTGAGAGTAGAGTCCTGATCTCACTTCTGATGTCGGAGCACGCCAGGTATGGCTGAGCGGTAGTTTCCGTTATCACTCTTATTTGGTTGAACACAGTTTATAAAAAGTCAATAAAACCTTTTGAATAATAATTATGGAAACTCAACACACACAACTTTCACAATGACAGGATAAACCGACAGTTTCGTTGCACATACCGACAGACTTACTGACTGAGACGGACCGACCGTCCGATACGGACTGAATGACTGTCTGACACGGAATGCGACGACTCTGTCCACGTACCGCCATTTTATACTGTGGCGTTACGTAGTCTACCCTTCATTTTGTGATATTTATCAAAACAACATCTCATCATTTAAAATAATAATCAAAACCACCGTCTTAATATTACTAAAAGTCGTTATCCACGACAACTAAAAGTTGTCCACGACATATATATATACATATCGACGCCAGCCAAATGTTTTTTCTACATTGAAACCCAACCTAGGACTTCGTGCTATATCCTGGTGCCAGAAACATACAAAAAACCAGCGGCATAGTCAGGCTTCGAATAACAAATATCGCGGAAAAATACTGTGACCCGGTCACTACCTGCTTATCTACGACTTACATAATCATTTTCTTTACTAGTCTACTTAATATATTACAGTATAAATATATCTACAACGTATGTTTCTTTGATTTTAATTTCGATATACCCACAGCTATGAACAAATTCTAAATGATAAAAATTGCCATTAACATCAACCGACTATTTGAAAATGGAAACATTTATCGATTCCGTCTAATTACGTAATACATTTTTACGGCGATTTAAATCAATTAAATTCCATTTCGTGTTCTCACAAAAAGCCTATCTATGTGTGAATCATTTATAACTGACGCAACTATTTTATTTAAATGATGCTCATTAACATAAATCTTCGGTTACGCAAATATTTAACACGACTGATCGTAACGAAAAGATATTATGATAATAAAATTAATTTGTAACAGTATGTGATACACATTACTTTTATGGATCGCGTCTGCAGTCAGGCCGATTGATGAATTGAATCAGAGTCGAAATTCCACTTATACGGAACAGGTATTGTCGTCGACAAAAGCATATAGCGTCCGCGGAAAAATTGTCATAACGAGCACGCGGCTAAACTCTATTTTGCATTTCAAAAAATGTTTTATTCTCAAAAATATAGCATATAATTAAATGTATGAAAAATACAATTAAAGATATTTGTTTGTTCGGGCACTATTCTTCCCTTATAAGTCTAATAACTTTATTATAATCCTACTTTGAAACTATATCATATTAAACATATTACGTTACTTACAGTAAAGCGTAGGCGAGCAAAAATTAAGCCTAGTTAGAAAAAAATATACGAAAAAAACGATTACCCTTAAGTTCTGGTTTTCCTTAAAATCCTTAATATCACTAGCACGTTTTAAGAAATCACAGCACACTTAAGTATTTCAATAACCCTCATAATACATTTATTTAAAGTCAGATCAAAGTCATAAGTGGTAAAAGTTTCTCAGAAAATTTAAGAGAAGAAATGGGGAATGTACATAATATATTTTACTACTAATTCCCAATCATAGAGCATGGTAGTATCTTCAACTTGTATTTCTGCCTCCTTCCTCCATCCCTCTCTAATACCTGTGAAGTCTAATTCTGGGAAGATAAATTGTGAACTCCCATATGCTGCTTTGAATCTTCACCTAAATATTGGAAGTGGGCGTCAGAATTCAAATCGTGTAGCCTACATGAGACGGGCTGTATGCTTGGCTGCGCTATGTTTGTAAAAACACTTCTGTTATTATCTGTACAATATAGGAAAAAATCGATCAATGACATTGCAACAAGCAAGTGGTTGATCGATGGGCTAAATCAAGTGTTGGGCGCACCATGACTTACCATAATTCGATATAAAACAGGTTCGTATGCCGTGTAATAAATAAATGTAAGAAGTAATATACCATAATCGAGGAATTGAAAATACTTCCTCTCATAAAATATTTTGAACTCGTAAAATATTTTGAATACCCGCGCGAAATCATTGGATGTCACAATAGGAAGGAATTAATGGAAATAGGAATTAATGGAAGGAATAACCCAGTAATGTATCAGAACGTACGTATTAGAATGGCTCAAGGAGGCTGTGTGTGGGCTTTGATTAGGAGCAAATCATGTTGTGTTAATTAGAAAAACTTGCTAAAATAATGAAAAACCACCAAGTTACGAATATTGATAGCTATAGACTGTATCGTTATAAAAAAAACAAGAAACCGAAGAACTTTTCCATAAGTAATATTTCTTGTAAATGTCACTAAAAATCTAGGCTTATGATAATTTTAGTCTATTCTATTCCATTCGCTATATATTGAAGAAAATAAAACTTAACGAACTAAACATTAATGTATGTAAATAGGAGGTAATTATGAGATATTGTTCAAACATTGCTGTTCAATTCGGTATAGATTGAGTTAAAGCAACGAATTGATTTAAACTGGGTAGTTGAACTTGACCCGATAAATCGAGCAGTAGTTTGGCTAGTTACAAGTTCACGTTTATAATTTTAATAAAAAATTATAGCAGGCGGCAGTTTTGTCTTGACCTGCTATTTGGTGGGAATGTTACGTAAACTGACTTCCCCATTATATCCGTCATCCGTAAGTTATATCCGTAACGGTACTCATTTTTTCGGCTCTTTTCTAACTTACTTTTTTATAGCTTAGACGGTTGGACGAGTTCACGACCCACCTGGTGTTAAGTGGTAACCGGAGCCCATAGACATCTACAATATAAATGCCGCCACCCACCTCGAGACATGAGTTGTAAGGTGTCAGTTTTATCAGTACAACGGCTGCCCTACCCTTCAAACCGAAGCGGTGCTTCATGACAAAATTAGGCAGGGTGGTGGTTCCTATCCGTGTGGACTCACAAGACGTCCTACCACCAGTTAGTCCTTATACACTTGAGACTCCAGTTTCTTATTAAATTACCTCTATGGCTTTCACTAGATATTCATCTACACTTTGTCATGAGGTCGTAATAAGCTACTCAGAACTTTCATGTCGTACATTATGAATGCTAACTTACTAGATGCGTGCAAATTGCTCTCCAATTTCCACTTAAAATTGAACATATTACTTGTCATAAATGAGTGGTATTTGCTCAAAGTCAATAGTATCGCAGACTAGTTAAAGTGAGCTGATAATGCATAAAAGTAAATTCGCGTATGGGTTTTTATGTGACCAAATAATGAATCAGCAGAAAGTAATATGAAAATAATTCTATTTGAACTTTTTCATGTTTGATGCTACTGCCAAACTTTATTATATGTACACTTTTTTCTTTATTGCCCTTTTAGGCAGACGAGCACATGGCCCACCTGATGGTGAGTGGTTACCGTCGCCCATAGACGCCATGCCAGGGGCAGAGCCAAGCCGCTGCCTACCACTTAATACTCGCCACAGGCCTCGTTTGAAGAAGGACATGTCATAGCGCTCGGGAAACACCATGGAGGGGAGCTCATTCCATAGCCGGATGGTACGTGGCAAAGAAGACGTCTGGAAACGCACTGTGGATGACCGCAGTGACTCCAGGTAGTATGGATGAACTCTACTCCGGTGGTGGACGGTGCGATGGTAAAAACTAGATGACGGTATCATCCCGAACAATTCCTCAGAGCACACCTGCCAAATGGCTATGTAGTATCTAGTAGGCTATCCGTAAATATATGTAGTCAAAATAAATATATGTAGTATAATCGACCCAATAACCCTTACATTCCCGATTCTGCAGAAAAAATGGAAAGCACAAAAAAATACCACTCCAAACACGTCATTTCGGATCCTCCCGATCCACTAACGGTGCTTTTAGGTACCTCAAGCATTGGTCATCGTTCTCGTCGAACCCGTCGCTTGCGACGAAGGGCTTGACGAGTAAATTAACCCTCAGACGCAGTCCACTGAGTTTCTCGCCGGACCTTCTCAGTGGGTCGCGTTTCCGATCCGGTGGTAGATTCTGCGAAGTACGGCTCTTGCTAGGGTTCGTGTTAGCAACGTCATCAGGTTTGAGCCCCGTGAGCTCACCTACCTGCTAGTTAAGGCGACGCTGATATAGCCTCACAAGGCTATCAACATCTAGGTAGGTCCTGATGAATTATGATCCACTCTTACTGTTGTTGGACGGTGCTAGTTCTAACACAAGAAGCAACCAGAACACAGATCACCGTATTCGTTGAAAAGGTCTACGTGAAACTTAGCTCATTATTTCATATCTTTTTAAAGGATCACATTCCCGTCCGGTGGTAGACCAACTTATTAAACAAATTCCCTTGAAATTATCCTACGGAGGCGTTCTGGAAGTTATTAGTAAGCTCCATTCGTCTTTACTGAGCCTGGCTTACCTACCCGTTCTGGTCGAGCTGAAAGTCCGAGTGCGAAAACTCTTTTACAATACGGTTGAAACATCGTTGGCCTGGACCGGAAGAGGGCGTTCCTCAAACTCTTGCCTCTGTGAAGAGGAAGCCTCCTCCCGCTGATGGTCACGAGTATTGTTTTCTCGAACTGGCAAATTCGCACATATCTATACTAATATTATAAAGAGGAAAGATTTGTTTGTTTGTTTGTTTCGAATAGGCTCCGAAACTACTGGACCGATTTGAAAAATTCTTTTTCCATTAGAAGCCGACATTGTCCCTGATGAACATAGGCTACTTTTTTTAATTATTTTTTTATTTATTTTTTTGGTTTCATGTGTGTTTTAATGTTTCCGAAGCGAAGCGAGGGCGGGTCGCTAGTATAAATATATATAGAAACTACAGCAAAGTTTTACTATTTTACTGGTATTTTTTTGTGCGTTTAACAATGTAACCTCTCACGCTCATAAGAACACTATCAGCACACTTTTGTTAACGATCCACGTAATTTTGTTCGTTAAAGCATTACAATAATAATTAGATAATTAACCAAAAAATTCAAGATGATCTTGCTTTAGCGCTGGTATTGTCAATCAAAAACAAGAACAATAAAAGGGTCTGTCAAAAACTTTGGGAATTTGATTCGTGTTCCGATTTAAAGGGCATTTTATGTTTTAATCTGTATTTTTAGGAAGGACATAAGCCATTGTTTCGTTAAATATAGGCCTTAATGTACCGTAACATTCCGAGCGTAATTAGTGACAGCTGATTTATCGTTCACACGCTCATTGCGCCAATGAATATACAAATAGGGTTGTAAAAAGTCACACATAGCTTATGTTGAAACGATTGGACTGGAAGCGAAGAAATGTAATTGATTTGTCGTGTTGGCCACGATTGGTAATCGTCTCGTCTAAGTGATAATGAATAATATTCAAGGGTGCCTTCCAAGCTTAATGGGTAGAGCTCATGGGATCAACCTGAGAGAATTTGCTAACACTTACTCTAGCAAGAGCAGTACTTCGCAGAATCTACCACCGGATCTAAGAAGAGGCAGCGAGAAACTCAGTAGGCTGTGTCTATTCAATATTCGACGAGCAAACTATAGACATAGAACTATAGTTCGACGAGGACGGTGACCAGGGTTTGAGGGCTCTTGTAATAAAAATGGAAAACATTTATAAAATTGCTTAATCATTATGACTGAAGGCTTATTATCGTACGCGTACCTCTATCCTGCCTATTTCTGCTGTGAACCAGTCATGTTTCCCCGTTCAAAGAATAGCCATTATACTATAGTTTGGACACCGTGAATTCTGGTCTAGAGCCGCGCATGTCACGGCGTTGTGTCAATAGGCTTCGGGAAACACTTAATTCCAGGTAGACTTGAAATTACTTCACTCATCTATGTCAATAATTATGTAAAAGTGCAATGAAAAAAAAACTACAGCTTTACGAGTTCTTTCCATAATGATCAATGGTATTTACCAACCCTAATATTATCAGATATGTAACAGATGATAAAAACAGTGTCAATGTCAGTCATACGATAGCTTTAAAGTGCCAGATTACGCACACAGAAAAATAGTTACTGTATAGAAATCAGCAATATACATATATTTGTTCGTTTGCAATGAACGTGAGATTTTGTTATTGATTTGATAAACGTTTTTGGTAATTTGAGCTTCACAGTTTGCATAAATATTATAATTTCCTAATTGTTTTTGTATTTTTGATATTTGAACATTTAAATTTTAGTTTAAATATTTATAATAATAAGTTCTAGATTCGTTCGTGCGTTCGTTCTAGATTTATAATAATAAATTAAATTAAAAATCGAATTGATTAAAAGAAACACCAAAAGAAGAAACAGAAAAGTCCCCCTCTATAACACATCGCAATAGACACATTACCGGAGATATAACCAAGGTAAGGTTGACATCAGGTGGACGACAAATCGTAAATTTCATGCTAAATGCAGAATGATAACAGGACATGCCGTACCAACCCCACAAAATGTGGGATAGGAGCAAGAAGAAGAAGAAAAAATGCTAATTATAAAACCTGTAATTTAAAAAAAATGTAATCTGCCACGATTTGAATCTTGACGGACTCGTCATTACCTGGTGTATTTGAGATAATTTTTCATTTAGTTTACATCTTAATTGTCCTCATTCATTGAATAAAAAACATTGATGTCCTCTCTAATAAATATTTCGTTTAAAGACTTCAACTACAAAGTATATTTCTAAGTATATTAGTATATTACTAAACTACCTACATTGGATAACGCGACACGATGTAGAAAATTCTACACTTTATAAAATAACTGGTCGTTACCATTGAGATATTCGTGCTGGTTACAGCATTGTAGCATCATTCATCCTCATTCATCAACACATTGGTCCGAAATATTTGAAATCAAACAATTCGTCAGAGCACACAGTGTATTTCAATATTTACTTTTACTGCCAACCATCACTTGATTTCTTCATTAGATGATTTTATAACCGACAGAAAACCTATTAAATTAGTATAATATTGTGAAATTTAGAAATTCACTTTTGTAACTTGAAATCGAGAAATGTGTCAACGAGTAGGCGTTGCAAATAGGAAATAATTAATTCTGTCGAAAATTGTGTTTTTACATTAATTTATTTAAAAAAGTTTCTGTAAATTTCTGATGAGTCGCCTTCGGAATACATTAGAATATGTTGTCGCAAAATGATTTATTAATTAACAATTTGTATACAAGCGTCTGTTCTGATGTAATACTTCATTGAGATCAATTCACTGTTTTATCTTTTACTAGAGGTCCCACAGTAGTCGAAATTCGACTATAATATAATTAATTGAAATTGTAAGTTTATACACTATTATGATTGTATTTTATACTTCTATAATCTTAAATTTCGCCAAGGCTACTCTATAAAAAAGTATTAATAAAGACAAACAATATTTAATCTATTCCCAATTTGACCACAGACGTCAAGAACAAAAGTTTATGCATGCGTGTGTGCGTCAAATACATGATAGGTAGTATGTGTATGTTTTCTTTATTGATTTAATGTATCTTTTATGCATTATTTTTATAAAATATTAGCACTGTGCACTTCTTCTCTATATTCTCTATAAGTGTGGAAAATTTCATACTCCTCCGTCCACGCAATTTTCGTAAAAAGGGATACAAAGTTTTTGCATCACGTATTAATATAGATATATTTATAGATAGATAGATAGATAGATAGATATATAGATAGATTTATTGCAGAAGCGGGTGAACAAACAAGCGCAGCGGAAGACGTAACGTGGGACGCCCCCTGGCTAGATGGTGCGATGACCTCCGCACGGTGGCCGGCAAGAAGTGGATGAGGAGAGCAGCAGACCGGGCTCAGTGGTGTAGATTGGGAGAGGCCTATGTCCAGCAGTGGACGACTGTGGGCTGTTGATGATGATGATGATGATGATGGGTGAACAAACTCACTGCCCAGCTAGTGTTAAATTTTTACTAGGCCCTGTGGACATCAAAACGTGAATACAGCAAAATTAATATTAGCTAATCAATAAGTTGTGCAACCGCTATTTGTGACTTGATTTAAACGTGTTTGTAAAATATTTCGTGTAATTCTAATTCACGCAAGATATGGCTCTTAACTAACAATGCGATATGAAATTTTCGCCACAGAATTAGATAATCTAAAACTGGACTGGAACTAGTAAGCGTTAAGACAATTTGAATTATGTTCGTTGAAATGTGTATAAGATTTCTAATTCCATGGAAATTAGAGCTAGATCTCGAACATTCGCAATCGGAATTCCATTGTAACGTGAGTGCATAGTTTTCGATGTTACTTCCCAAAAACTAACCTTGGACATTCTAGAAAATTTCAAATTTCATTGGACAAGGGGAAATGATATAATTTTGTTTATTTAATATTTTAAGTAATGCCTACCCGGGTTGACAAAACGCTGATAGGTCGTTTATACTCGTACGTAAATTAACACATTTTGCGTGTTGGATTTTTGTCAGTATCAACCACGCAATGTTATTTGTGTCATGAAAGTCCTGTAAGAATACGCATTTGGTACGTATTTCTTTTCAAAAAGCTATACCTGCCTGCGGGATTCCAATACCAATAATTTAATATTACTAAATTGTTTCCCTGACTTCATTTATGTACTCGGTCACGATTTGCGAAAACACTAAAAAACACCCATTCATTATTGTCTTTCCTACCTAATCGCTAGTAGTCTAAGTAGTCTAAAAGGACTATTCCAACTACTTAGGGATCGGTAGGCTAGCTTAGGGCTCAACCTGAGAGAGTTGCTAACACTGCCCTTAGTAAGAGCAGTGCTTCGCTGAATTTACCACCGGAATCGCGCCCCACTGAGAAAATTCGGCGAAAAACTCAGTATGCGTCTATGAGCTAGATCAAGTCGAACACTTCTTTGATTGACGAGTTCGACGAGGATCGTGATCGGGGATTGAAGAGCCTAACAGCGCTAAAAGCGGATCTAGAGGATCCGGCAAGACATGTTTTGAGAGAAGGCGGCTTTGCGTTGCCCCCTCGCCTAGCTTTGGTATTTGGCGGTGACCACGATAAGAGGGTTATCGATAAATCGAGAAAGTGAAAGAAAATATTTATAAATAATACCATACTTACCATATTATTTCTACTAATTGAATCAGGATAGTAGCTAGAATAAATAGATAATGGCCGCATAGTATTGTCTATGTTTTCCACGCCTTGTACAAACGACTTGTAGAGATAATACAAAAAGTTTAATATTGTTCAGTATTTTATTTTATTATTTCTGATGTTTCAATTACATTATTGCAGCTTTCGGTAATAATAATAAAAATATGAAGGTGAGATCAAACCGTAAACGTCGGCTTTTACGTTTTGACTGCGGCACGGATTTTATCTTCAGAATATTATCCAACGACTATTTCAACGCTTTGCAAGCACAGCTACATGCACAAATCACCAATTAGTGTCCCAGGTTTGTTTGTAGTATTCGTTACAAGATGTGTTAGATCCTTTCAATCAGATGACCCATATCACATTTACAAATGTGGTGTCAATATGAATGAAATTAGCCAACTATACAAATTGTAAAAAATAGAAATAGGAACTATGTATTATTTATATTATTAGAATTAGATTAGAAACGAAATTGGAAGGAAATACAGTAATTTTAACCGTAGTCACACACATTATTGTTAATAACATTGTCAGCAATAGACTAGTAGGATGTCTTATCAGTCCGCACGAGTAGATATCACGACCTTGCCTATTTCTACCGTGAAGTACTAATGCGTTACGGCTTGAAGGATGTAGCAGCTATTGTACTCTAAAACTGAGACTTTAAAATCATGTCTCATGGTGGGTGGCAGCAATAACACTCATCTCCTTTTTATCATCGCACCTCCCGCCATCGGAGCAGAGTTCATCCATATTATCTGGAACCACTGCGTTCATCGACAGTGCGTTTCCAAAGATCTTTTCTGCCACGTACCATCCGGCTTTGGAATGAAATCCCCTCCACGGTGTTTTCCGAGCGCTATGAGATGTCCTTCTTCAAACGAGGCTTGCGGAGACTACTTAGCGGTAGGCAGCGGCTTGGCTCTGCCCCTGGCATGGCTGACGTCCATGAGCGACGGTGACCACTTACCATCAGGTGGGCCGTCTGCTCGTCTGCCTACAATGGAAATAAAAAAAAATAAAAACACGGTTGATTTCTATGGGCTTCGAGACCACCGGCCGTGAGTTCGTCCATCCATCTTAGCAATAAGAAAAAAAGCCAATATTGTAAGTAATTATTAATCTAAAATTTTAAGCGTTAAATGTAAAAAAAATACGTCAAGGGCGTGGGATAACTGATAATTTATGAACTTTGAATAATTTGAGATTTCTATTTTAAATCAGTTGAAACTGTTTGGTGTACTACTTACTTGGTAATGTACTTTAGTATGGTATTAATCGATTTTTCAGTGGGAATGAGACCGAATGAGCATTTTAATTTAGGTGCTGGCTAGTGTAAGTTATTCAATTTAGAGTGTTACAACAATATACCACATAATATACCTAATACTACAGATAAAGAAAGAAAGATGAAAGATCACTTCCAATATCCCTTATCAAACGCTCGGATTGTAGATAGAGTTGAAGACTGCAGGTACTATCTCTCTCTCTATATCTCTCGTTCATATTTTGTCATTACGATTAGAACAAAAATAATATTGTTTGGTTTTCGTACCAACGCAACATTAGCCATCAACAACTGGAAATGTCAACAATAAATAAATAAAAAATAGTTTATCGACTGAACCGATCGGTAATTTTAAATTTGGGACCCTAAAAATATTATTATTTTCGAGAAAAACTTGTTTTCCGCTATATTTTTTTCGGAACGCCAAACATATTATGTAAATTTAACGGGCAATTAATTAATGATGTTTAAATTTTGAAATTAGTATTCAATTATCCGCTTCCGAAATTAATTTATCCGCCAGGCCAAGGGAATTGTCGTTATAATTAAATAAAAATAAAAATATCGTAACCGAACACTTGCATTTATTGACTTAGTCCATTTTAATTGATGCAGTCACTTCCTGCGTTCTACATTCGCTGGCTTAATTAAATAATGGGTAGATAGCTTACTTGTTAACGTGCGTTTCTGGTTGCAAAATCATTGGTACATAAACATATAAAGCGGCATAATGATGATCTAATAATTTAACTGTAGACAGTAATAAAACCGTGGCTTCACCAAACGAATTGTGATCATTTTCGATATCAAAAACTTAAATGATATAATATATTATATGAAATAATATATTATATCATTTTTAGAACTACTTTTTATATGATATTTTTTTTAAATATTCTTTTTTTGTTTTTTTTGTTTTGTTGTTGTTTGTTATTCTTTTGTTAATCCACCTACCATGCATTATCTCATGCATTATCCCTGCACCACCCTATGGTCGACTGGAAGAGAATGCCCATGGCATTAAGTCCGCCTGTGTACAAGTTTTGTTTTGTGCATAAAGTATAAATAAATAAAAAATAAATAAAAAAAATAAAAAATGATAAATGCAATTGTGTATTGTATGTATATTGTTGTACTATTGTCTGCATTATGTAGCAATTGAAAAGGTTATTTAAATTTTGTATGATCTAAAATAATATTTTGTTGGTTTTAGTTTATGAGTGCCATCTTGGTTTGTCACTGGCCAACGGCATTTGAGTTGTTGATGTCTATGGACTCCGATAACTATTTAAAGCCACGTGGATCGGTAGCTCGTTCGTTCGTGTAAGCAATAAATAAAAAACACATCGTAACACGACACGACATCAAAACTTTAATTTCCTTAAAGTTACAGTAGTCGACGTAACCGGTAGAGCAGTTTTATTGATCACAACAAGACGGGCTGTACTTTCAGAGTATTGTAGAAAATAGCATTGAGGATACTATTACTTATTACTTTTACAAAAGCAAGTTTCCTCAAAGAACTGTAACCACAGAACCTGAGCTATGAAGAAAAAAACCACCAACCCGATTCCGAGTTACGTAAATGTTACGTTTTAATTTCTGACCGGAATCTGCTTGCGTCTGAAAAAAAGCGCCCGTTGATTTTACCCATTCAGTCGTGAAATACATATCTCGGAAAAGAACCGTTTCCAATGCTCAAGACGGTACGGTGTAAATTAAACTAGCGGGTTTGACGTACATTATTATCCCTAGAGAACCTCGTAATATCTACAATATTATACCGCCTTTAAAACCCTTTGCTGTGGCAGTTACCGATTATAGGTAGGTATCATCATAGTGCCTCCTACTTCGCCTCGAATTGGGTATGCATTCTGGTTTGAAGGTGGTTAGTAAAATAATATGACTTAAACTTGGACAAGACTTAAAGAGAGAATTAAAAAATTAAATTGAAACGGACACCCAAAAACCTGTTTGCATTATTGGAAACAGACATCATCTTATTTTTATTAAATCGATTTGAACAAAAACGAACTTTCACGACTCAATACACTCGCAGATTTTCAGACCCTGTCCAAATTACACCATAGATTATACACTTAATTACACTGTAAAACAAAGTAAACGGTAGATTCATAGTGTAACATACTTTCAATGTATCTATATATTAATACGTGAAGCAAAAAATTTTTACGCCTTTGTACGAAAATTGCGCGGACGAAGGAGTATGATATTTCCCGCATTTATAGAAAATTATAGAGAAGGAGTGCAGAATGTTAATATTTTGTTAAATTATGCATAAAAAATACATACATAAAATCCATTAAAAAAGCATTATGCACACTATCATGTATTTGACACACACGCACATATACTCTTTCTTTATTGTCAAACTTTTCTTAATGCTTATAGTCTGTGGTCAAATTGAGAATAGATTAAATGTGGACTTTTTGGCGGGAACGCGAGCAGTGAAGTTGTGTGATTTGTTTTATTTTGTCTATTTAGTGTTTCTTCAGGTTTAAATTTGTAATAATGGTGGTTTATTAACTGTTTAATATCTGTGAAAGTGCACAAATGTGGGAAAATGAAACAAAGCTGCTGGACGTAACTTCTCGGGTTCCTCCAAAAAGTCCACTGAAAAAATCTCAGTAAATGACCACCATTTTACTGCGATTATATTTCATCCCATATCATTTCATTTCATTAAATTTCATCCCAGTTGATTAATGTCTCAAATTAATCATTTCATTTCATTTCACTCCATATTATCATTTTTCATAAAATTAAGAATTTAAAGTAAAATAAGACATGACTTAAAGGTCTTAGTTACCAGGTCATAAAATCTCTTAAAAAAAAATAGATTAAATGTTAGTCTGTAGTCTATATATGTAGTCTGAATCTATATATTAATACGTGAAGCAAAAACTTTGTATCCCTTTTTACGAAAATTGCGCGGACGGAGGAGTATGAAATTTTCCACACTTATAGAGAATATAGAGAAGAAGTGCACAATGCTAATTTTTTTTTTAAATAATGCATAAAAGATACGTTAAATCAATAAAGAAAACATTACACACACTACATACCATGTATTTGACGCACACACGCATGCATACTATTTATTGTCAAACTTTTGTTCTTCTTCTTCTTCTTAATTTTGGCTCGGCACCATTCGTGCATTTGGCCAGTGTCAAGTATTTTACATTTTGTCAACAAAGCGAGGGAAACATATAACGCGAATTAAAATAATTAAATCATACCGGGAATTATACAAAAACAAATCAGAATAATTTCATATCTAAAAAATATATATAACAAAAGAAAACAAATAATATTAAACTACAATTTAATCTTGTTATTTATAATAAATTTATTTAATGCACTATATACACAGGGTCTATTATCTCTAAGAAGTAAGTAAATGTTAGAAGGAAGAGGAATAGAGAGAGATATTAGAGATTCATATAGGAAAGAGTGGTCATATAAAGGACAGGAAAAGAAAACATGATTCATATCGCAGTAACTCTCACCACATTCACAGGCAGCACTAGATACTATGCCAAGTTTATGCAGATGTACCGGAAGGCAAATATGTCCAAGACGCATGCGGATTAAAGACGAAGTGGCAGTTTTATTAAAACATAGTTTGGCAAACCATGGTTTTCTTGGGATTAAAGGTTGTATAGCGTAGAGGAAGCGACCCTTGACCTGACTGCTCTCTCTCCAGCTCAAATCCCATGTATCACGGAGATATATGCTAGGTAAAGCATTCAGGTCGTGTCCGAAAATCGTGTATGGGTATAAATCGCCACTCACAGTTGCCTCGTTTGCCAAACTGTCAGCTCTCACATTTCCTATGATGCCACAGTGGCTAGGTATCCAGCAGAAAGTGACTGTGTAGTTGTTTAATTGGCAATGCAACAACTTTCTCTTACATTCAAATGTTATGTGGAAGAAAGGATTCAGTTTTAAGGAAAATTTTTCTAAGCTTTGTAAAGAACTAAGTGAATCTGTAAATATAACACTTTTATTGAGTTTAAAAATTATAACATATTCTATTGCTTTCAGAAGACCGAAGCATTCTCCCGTAAATATAGATGTTTCTGGTGGTAATTTTATTTTTTGGACTATATTATATTGGTTATGAAATACACCTACTCCAACACACCCTGTGGGATGTTTGGATGCATCAGTATATATGTAATGCCAATTTGGCCATTTAGTATTTACAATATGGTTAAAAGTAGTGTTTACATTACAATCGGACCTATCTATGTTGAGAGAAAAACAAATAGTAGGAGAGAAAAGAAGAGAATCATATGAAGTTTTAAATAAAGGAAGGACTCTAAAGGAATGTGTAGGAGCTTGTAACGATTTATATTTCTGAAAACTTTTTACTAGGCATGGAAAGGGCTTATTAGTAGAAGACAATTTCTCTGACAATAATTCAAGTTTGGAAGGTAAAGGATGATTATAAAATTGAACAATTCGGAAAATAAATCTGTCAGAGAGATACTGGCGTCTAAATCTTAAAGGGGGATCGCAACATTCTATTTGAAGTGCATTAACGGGAGTGGATTTCATTGCACCTGTAATGAGTCTTAATGCCTTAGAATGAATCAGGTCCAATTTCTTAAAACCTGTCACATTCCCAGGATCCAAAAAGAAAGTACCAAAATCTAAAATACTTCTAATAGCGGCGTTGTAAACCAACTTCATAGTAGCTGGATGAGCACCCCACCAGACACCACGTAGGCATCTGAGCATATTCAAATTCCGTTCACATTTTGAAACTACAAGCTCACAATGGGCTAGACCTGTTAGTTTTGCATCAAGTACAACCCCTAAAAACTTTACTTGATTTTTGCTTGGTAAAGGTGTATTATCATAAGTAATAGTAGGTGTGGGAGGATTTCGAGATTTGGTAAAAATAACGCAGCTACTCTTTGACGGAGATAAATCTAGGCCATTAGTATCCATCCAAGTTTTTAAAGAAGATAAAGATGAAGAAATATGCTCACAAGCATTTGTCACAGATTTATCAGAGGCGTATATGACCAAGTCGTCCGCATACTGTAGGATACTAACATTGTCACCAACAGACCTTTCTAAGTCGTGTGTATATATGTTGTACAGTAAAGGGCTTAGTACAGAACCTTGCGGCAACCCCTTCCAGACCAATCTACTTGGTGTATACGGGACTCCAACGTCCAGAATAATTTGTCTCTCGGAAAGAAGATTAAAAATAAAGTTAGTTAAAAGGTGTGGGACATTTAAATTATTCAGCTTTTGTTTAAGAATGGGGAGTAAAATGTTATCGTATGCAGAATTAATATCCAAGAAAGCAGCGACTGTGGATTTTTTGTCTAAAAATGCATTACGTATATCAGTAGTAAAAATCCCCAAGCTATCTGCCACACTTTTCCCCTTTCTAAAACCAAACTGTGTCTGAGAGAGATGCTCACTATTCTCAATGAACCATTCAAGACGATTTTTAATAACATGTTCAACTACTTTAGTAATTACCGATGATAAAACTATTGGGCGAAAAGACTCAACATTAGACTGTGTTTTATTTGGTTTCAAAAAGGG
Organism: Bombyx mori; assembly: GCF_030269925.1. Lineage (NCBI taxonomy): Eukaryota > Metazoa > Arthropoda > Insecta > Lepidoptera > Bombycidae > Bombyx > Bombyx mori. Next base: position 4,979,747 of record NC_085116.1, on the reverse strand, counting down.
CAGCACTATTTGCCTTCGCCAAGATAAAGGAATGTCACCTGACAAAACTACTTTGTTTATTAAATTTAAAAAGTGACCTAAGCCATTTTCACCAATGTGTGATAAAAAGGAATATGGTATCCCGTCTTCCCCAGGAGCACTGTCCTTTACGTGGTTTAGCACTCCTTTCAGCTCGATCATAGTAATAGGAAGATTTAAAGAAGAAAAGCTATTGGTTTTAACGGGTAGGGAACGGATAATTAAATCTTGGTGTGGTACAGAAGCAGGAGCCAAACGGTCGAGGAATTGATCGGCTAATACAATAGGAAGGAGAAGCGCACTCGAAGGATTTATAGCGGTTCTAAATCTCTTGATGTTTCGCCAAAGAACTGACGAATGTGTTTCAGGAGACAAGGAACTGCAAAAATTCCTCCAACCCTCAAACTTCTTTTTCTTAAACAACTTCCTTGTCTCTTTCATTATCTTCAACAGTGCATCATAATTCTCCAATGACATGTTAATGCGATAGTTCCTCTCAGCAAGTCTCCGCCTAGATATAGCATTAGTGCATTCTTCATCCCACCATGGTGGTGATGACAATTTATTATGGCGCGGCTTTCGCTTAGGAAAAACAGTATCAGCAGCTTGTAATAAAACAGATTTAAAATAGTCCGTATCACAAGTATTTGTATCTTGAAGAAATGTTTCTTCTACTAATGTAGTATATTTGTCCCAATGAGAATCAATGATTTTATGTTTTAATCGCGGCTTTGATGTTAATGCTTCATTTTGTTTATTATAGGGAAAGGAAATAACAATGGGATAGTGATCACTATTGAATGTGGATGACAAAGTAGACCAAGATAATAAAGACGCTAAATTAGAAGTACAAATAGACAGGTCTATAGCACTGATTGCTTCATCAGGCTTAGTGAGCCGGGTAGGGGATCCCGTATTTAAGATACACAGATCATATGAGTCTAAAATATCCAACAATTCATGTCCATAACAATTAGAAAAGGAACTACCCCAAGATGTGTGATGAGAGTTAAAATCACCCAAAATCATGAAAGGATGAGGAAGAAGTGAAATTATATTTCTAATTTCACTAAAGACTCTTAAAGAAGGATGTGGAATATAAACGGAAACATAACAAATATTATTAACAATAGCAGCAATGATAGAAAAATCATCACTGTGTGAAGGAAGAGGAAGAGGAGATATAAGGTGAGAGTTTCTGACAAGAAGGCACACACCGCCATACCCATCAGCCCTGTCATTCCTTAAACAGGAATAGCCAGGGATTTTAAATGTATAATTCGGCTTAAGCCAGGTTTCAGATAAAGAAAGAATAAAAGGTTTAAAAGTATTTACAATATGTACAAGTTCATGTTTTTTACTTATGATACTTCTGCAGTTCCATTGAACTATCCTGTCCATTATGACTATTATTATTATTGTTGGGGTTGAATAAAGTAGCAGCGTTGGTCGGTATGGTTAAATTTGATTGAGATAACAATTTAATTAAAGTTGTAATTAAGTCTATTAAGTTCTGTTCACTCCGTTTGTCAGCATTGGGTGAGGTTTGTAATACACAACCATTAGAGGGTGCGGGCATGTTGTAATCCTTTACAATTGAATTGTGAGCTTCACTGTCATAACCTTTATTAGGTTTAGGTGGGGTTCGTGGTTTAGAAACAACAGTTTTTTTATACGATAATATGCGTGATGGGGGTGAGCCGGGTACAATAGTATTGTCTGTTTGTAAAGTTTTATTCGGAATGGATGTTAAGACATCAGCATATGTTTTATTTATTATTGGGTGAAGTTTTGATGCTTCCATGTATGATAGGTTGTTTTCAGCCATGGTAGTTTTTATTTCTTTTTGCCTAAAATATTCTGGGCATTTTTTGCTTGACGCAAAATGTAGCCCAGAACATAAGCAGCAAGAGCCCTGATCTTCCTCAATATTACAGCTATCACCGGTGTGACCTTGTCCACATTTATAGCATCTTGGTTTGGACCTGCATTTTGTTTTTGTGTGGCCAAAATGACAACAGTTATAGCACTGTATAGTTGGGTAAGTATATAGTTGTACAGGTAAAGAGTTAAAACACATAAAAACACGTTTAGGTAATACTTGGCCGTCAAATGTCAATACAACTGTTTGAGAAGGTTTCCAAGTTGGTTCATTATTTACAATTACCTTATAATTTAAACGTCTGACTTTAATTATATCACCACATCCCATAGGCATATTAGTATTTTCCTTTATATCTTCGGGAGACCACTCAGTTGGAACTCCCCTTACTAATCCCATTCTAGTAATATTAAAGGTGGGTATATATGCTTTTAACTTATTTTCAGATAAACAATTTGACTGGAGAAAGCTGTTGGCGTCTAAATAATTATGAAAAGAAAGAGACATTTTGTTTCTTCCTATCCTTTTCAAACTGCCATTTACAATTTTTTTAAAAGAATTTTTTTTTAAAAACCTGCCGAACACAATAGGATGCAGATTGGTGCCGTCGTCTTCCGCAGACTGTATTTTATGAACATGCACAATGTAAGGGCCACGATCATTGCAATCATAATTAGTCCTGCCTATTTGTGTGGGAGCGTGGGAAGGAGAATTTACGTTATCGGGAGTAGAAGATGGTAAATTATTCATGGGGACCTTTATAAACTCATCATTACAATGACAATCAGTGTTTTTTAATGCATCATTATTATGTTTCCTTTTCCTCTTATTACATTGCTTGCATATCCTATGAAGATAATTTCGTTTTAATTTTCGTTTGGATACCGACGAACAGTCGGAATCCATTCCAGATTCGTTAGAAATTGTAACAAATGCTCCCACAGGGGGCACTGTGCCCCCTGGGTCTGGCGGCTCGTTCATAAAAGTATTCAAACTTTTGTTCTTGGCGTCTGTTGTCAAATTGAGAATAGATTAAATATTGTTTGTCTTTGTTAATATTTTTTATAGTATTAATATATAGAATATTAATACGTGAAGCAAAAACTTTGTATCCCTTTTTACGAAAATTGCGCGGACGGAGGAGTATGAAATGTTCCACACTTATAGAGAATATAGAGAAGAAGTGCACAATGCTAATATTTTTTTTAAATAATGCATAAAAGATACATTAAATCAATAAAGAAAACATTACATACACTACATACCATGTATTTGACGCACACACGCATGCATACTATTTATTGTCAAACTTTTGTTCTTGGCGTCTGTTGTCAAATTGAGAATAGATTAAATATTGTTTGTCTTTGTTATTATTTTTTATAGTGTAGTCTTGGCGAAATTTGTGATTATAGAAGTATAAAATACAATCATAATATTGTACAAACTTACAATTCCAATTAATTATAGTCGAATTTCGACTACTGCGGGACCTCTAGTATATAGACGTAATATGTAATTATACTCGTAGATGTATAAAATAGTCTTTGACAATAGAAACTTATAATTTCAATTAGTTATTGTCGAATTTTTACTTTCAATATATATTATATAACTCAATATATACAATCTGAAAGTTTTTTTATATTATAGTACTTATTATGTTTCGGCGGAAGTTTGACCTTAGGCTACCTTTCCCCCTTATTCACGATTCGGCACTAAATTCCGCAGAAACAATGACAAGAAAGCTCCAAACCAGCAATATTCAGCTCTATTACTTTAGCAATGATTAGTTAGTTCCAACTAAAATAATCTTAATGTATGTAGCCCAAATAATTCAGTACTTCATAAAAAGACCGTGTAATCATGTCAAGAACTCATAGTTAATTTGTTTGACCGTGTGCCATCAAACAATGGCCGACCGTCGAGGTGCCGCCAGAACGGATAAAAACAAAAACGAGCTTGCCAAATCGGATGACAATTATTTTTATAGTTTACGAAATGTCATTAGCGAATGTTTTTAGCGTTTATCCATTTGCGTTATTTGTATATTGCGAAACTAGAACGTGGCCAAGTATGTTTGCTCAAAATTTGATTGTATGAATAATTTTCCTGTTCGTCGTCATTCTGCCATTGTTTTTTTCTCTCTTTGCACAAAGTACTGCTCATAAAAGAAATTTTTAGAATGTTCCCAAGGAACAAAGTAGATTGTGTAAATTGAATTTTTCACAAACCGGTTAACGAGTAAAATAGTATTTTCTTCTTTCGTAATCCACTTCAATTCTGTAGTGGGTTTTTCAGGGTTCCATCTAGTGATTTGTGGTTCGCATTGGCGTTTAAAATACCGGGGATTCTCAGCAGAGCGAAGCGGTAGTTCATATTCACGCCTGGACAAGGGTCTTATGCTTTATAAAGCACAAGTCTAGAGTTTAGATCATCTGAGTCTGCATGGGGAGTGCTCTGAGGCATTGTTTGAAATGATCCCATCATCTCGTTTTTACTATTGCACCGCCCGCCACCGGAGTAGAGTTCATCCATACTACCTGGAGCTACTGCGCTCATCTACAGCGCGTTCCCAGAGATCTTATCTGCTACTTACCATCCATCTTTAGTATGAACAAACCTCCACAGTGTTTCCCGAGCGAGCACTATGACATATCCTTCTTTCTACACAGCGTCTTGGCTCTGCTCCTGACATTGCCGACGTTCATGGGCAACGGTAACCACTCCCCATCTGCCTATAAGGGCTAAAAAAACTTTCAATCCTGAGAGTTATTTGACATATTCCGTTTTCTAAAAGAAACTATTTGGGTCAAGCGGAATTGGACCTTTTAAACAATGATTGATACTCGTTACGTTGAGAGCATTTTGACCACGAAGTGACAAGCAGGCTATTAACTTCCGGCCACTCGCGATTCGTCACGAGTCAACGACTTATGATATGTAAGGCGCTTAAAACTTTTAACTGTATCTATAGACAGAGCTTTTACTTATATTCCAAATTTAGATTTTTTTTATCCTAATAGAAAGAGGATCCTTCACGTAGACCAGTTCTTACATGATTATGCTGCTACTCATACCGGGACATAAGACTAAATTAAATATTGGCTAACCGAACCTTCGAACCGGATTTGATGACTGCAGAAATAGGCAGGCACGATATCTATCGGTGCTTACAAAGTAGGTACAATATGTTTTTTTTTTTTTTTTTTTTTTTTATGATTGAAAGTTTACTGGTGGCCCGAAGGCCTTTCCAGTTTCACCAGGACAGGTGGGCGAGCAAAGGCTCAGCCAAGAGGGGTGGGATTTGCTAACAACTGCCCGAGCGCCTCCGAAGGAGACCTAACAACTCAAGAGCAATTGTTTCGCGAATGAATCTACTACCGGATCGGAATCGCGACCCGCTGAGAAGATCCGGCGAGAAACTCAGCGGGCTGATGCATGGGTTAGGTTGCACGTCGACCTCTTTGTCGAGTTCGACGAGTACGGTTACCGGGGTCCCTAAGCCTGCCCCTAGTATTAGAGCTGAAGGCATCTAATGCAAAGGTTATTGGATCTGATGGATCCGTAAGGACGTGTCTAGGGCGTCGACGGTGACTGGCTCCTGCATGATCAGGATTCGTGGAGTAGTCAGCGGTGGCAACGATAAGGCGATTATTATGACGCATAGCCTTATCGAAGTATCGTTCCGACGCTGACTTCATGTATTTCCGAATTGATTCGAGGCCCAGGTCGTCGTGTAGGTCAACGTTCCTCACGAACCACGGAGCCCCGACAGCTAACCTGCAAAAGCGGGATTGTAGGGATTGGAGGGTGTCTATGTGTGTGCGGGCCGCGTGAGCGAACACCACACTCGCGTAAGTCATGACGGGCCTTATGCAAGTTTTGTAAAGTGTCACCTTGTTCCGAAGGGACATTTTACTCCGCTTACAGATCATGGGGTAGAGTCTACCGAGAATAAACGCGGCACGGTCACGGACTGATTTTATATGCGGGCGGAATGTCATCGATGCATCCAGGGTAACGCCCAGGTACTTGACCTTCCTGGCCCAGGGTATGGGTTGTCTAAAGAGAGTAATGGGGGGTGTGAGATTCCTCCTCCTAATCCGGGAGGAAATCCGTGTGGAGCTTCCCCTCTGAAATAGCACCGCAGTACTTTTCGCTGGGTTGATGTCTATGCGCCATTTTCGGAACCACTGTCCTAGGGCTAGGGCTGCGCTCTGAAGCTTCTTCGCGATTAGGGACTTATTTCTACTAGAATAGTAAACAGTCGTGTCGTCGGCGAATAAAGCTAAATGGGTCGGCGGCGACCGGGGAATATCGTTGACGAATAAGCTAAATAGGAGGGGTGAGAGGACAGAGCCTTGCGGGACTCCAGCTGTAAGAGGTCGTGGGGAGGAGCGGGTTCCCTCGACTCGATATCGAAAAGAGCGGTTCGACAAGAAGTCCCGTATGATGAGCACGAGACTATCCGGCACGCCCATGTTGAATAGTTTGAAAATCAAACCGTTGTGCCAGACTTTGTCGAACGCTTTTGCGACGTCGAAGAAGAGAGCTCCCGTGTATAACGGTTTTGGTCGATTAAGCCCCACAAGAATGTGCTCCGTGAGGCGGTGCACCTGTTGAACGCATGAGTGATTTGTACGGAATCCGAATTGTTCATCGATGAGAATGCCCTTGGATGAGACGAAGTCTCTGAGGCGTTTGTAGAGCAGACGCTCATACAGTTTGCCTAGAGACATGAGGAGGCTAATCGGGCGGTAGCTCGTCGGATGATTTTTTGGTTTACCGGGTTTATGTATGCCGATAACGTCCGCTTCTTTCCACACCGCGGGAAAGATACAGTTCGCCATAGCGGCATTGAAAATACATGCCAACATCACGATGAGTTGGACGGGTAGAAGTTTAATAACGCGGTTAGATATACCGTCGGAACCGGGAGCCTTGCGAGGACGTAGGTCTTTGATCAAGTCTTTAACTTCTATCGGGGTGACGGGTGGTAACGCGTCCGATGGTGGCAAGGAGGCTCTGCGTTCTACCTCACTGTCTACTAATTCTACATGAACAGGGTCCACGGATTGAGTGCTGGGCGTGCACTGGGTTTGCAATGTATCGGCCAGCAACTCTGCTTTTTCGTCATCATCAAACGCCGCGAGTCGGCCTGAGGGGCCTACGAGGGGGGGCATAGTTACTACCGTATCCGATTTGAGAGTACGAGCTAAGCGGTAATAAGACCTTTGGGAGGGCGCGAGTCCTTCTAAGAAATCAGACCATCTGGCATCTCGGACTTCGGCGATGCGAGACTTTACGTCGCGTTGTAGGGCACGCATTCGAATACGATTTTCCGCGGTAGGATACCTGTCGTAGGCGCGTATCGAGGCGTTCTTAGCTCTAAGGAGTTCCCTAATATCGTCGGACAATTTGAAGCGGTGAAGGAAGTCCTCCGCTACAACTTGTTTCGATGACCTATCTAATGTCGAGGTGATGTGTGACGTTAAGATGTCTATGGCTTCAGCGGTATCCTGAGGAGACGGGATAGAGTCCGGGTTAAACGGGAGCGATGGTGGATCAGATTCAGCCAGGCTGATGCCCAGCGTGTGCCAATCCACCACAGTCCTCGTGACGGGAACGGAATCGGGAGCGCGACCGAGCTTCATAACGACGGGACGGTGGTCTGAATCTAACTCTGAAACTACTTCGATCGAGTGTAAGCGCAGAGTTACGTTTTTTAATAACGCTATGTCGAGTATATCCGGGCGATGCGCGATATTTAGCGGGTAGTGAGTCGGGGTTAGCGGAGCGACGATATCGAAGGCGAGATCATCGACTAACGCGTCAAGCCGCCTGCCATTCGGGGTTGTGGTGTGTGAGTTCCACCTGATGTGTTTACAATTTAGGTCGCCCGCTAGAATGACAGAGCTCCCCATACCGAGCAGCGCCTCGATATCACTGCTTAGAACGATCTTATCCGGTGGAAGATAAACGGACGCGATAACGATCGGCGCGTGTCCCGTCAGTGAGATTCGGCACACTGATGCTTCGATATTAGCGAGCGCGGGAGGATCGAGCGGGACGCAATGCAGGGCTCTTCTATAGTAAATGACGGTACCACCACCACGGGCAAAGAGCCTGTCGTTCCTGACCATGTTATAGTTCGCGATTTTAGGGTCACGGCGCGCGGGCTTAAGTAGGGTCTCCTGCACCAAAAATATATCAATTTGATGGTCACGCAAAAAGTCAGAAACCTGATCACGTTGATTTGCGAGACCATAAGCGTTAAAAAATCCTATCGTTACGGATAGGGGCTTTATTCTACTTATATACGCCATTGATTACCGGCGGAGTGAGGGGAGGACGTACGTATTTAATGACGCGTATACGTCGGCGTATTCCTGCACAACGGCGATAAAGTGTTGTGCAGTGGAGGCAGCGCGAATGGCGTCGCCCAAAGCGTTAACGCGCTCAAAGTTGATCGACTGAAAGAAGTCGATCGCTAAAGCGAGATTTTCGGACGCGGTCGGAGGGCAAGTCGCGGGAGAGGGACGAGTCGCGGGGGCGGGACGAATCGCGGAGGAGGGAGTTGTAGCCGTGTTCGTGTACGGCAGCGGTTTTGCCCAGGCCGAGACACTGGGCACCGCCGCCGGAACGAACGCTGGCTTAGCCTGCGACGCAGAGGGTGCCGGGGCTTTGATGTCTGGGCCGGAAGCTCGGAGGCGGTTTTGGCGGGCGACGCGGCGATTTATTTTAGGGGCTCGGGGGCAACCACGGTAATTCGCGGGGTGACCCTGTGTTCGACACAGGACGCAGCTAGGCGGTTCCGTCGCGGTTTTTTGGTCGCGAGCGCAGAGGGCCGTGGCGTGATCGCCCAAACACTTAACACATCGGGGGCGCGCGTGACAGTTACGGGAAGAGTGCCCGTACAATTGACAGTTATGGCACTGGCTAGGAGTGCCTTTTTTATGGGGGGCTTCGATGGCGATACCGGAGAGCCTACAGACGGTCTGTGTGTTGAAGATTTTCTTACCCTCGGGGGTAGGCTGGAGGGTGACTAGAACCATATTATATGGCTCCCTACCGCGACCGGTGTGCATACGGTGCACAGAATTCACTGGAAAGCCCTGTTCTAACAGATCGGCCTTGACGAGCTCTACATCTACCTCTTTAGGGATTCCGCGTATTACAACGCGGAGTTCGCGCTCCTCCTGGAGCGTATAAGTATGGAAACTTATACGTTCCTTACGGAGGTAAGAAGAGAGGGCCCTATGGTCGTCGGGTGTTTGAACCTTAATTTGAATGCCGTTCGCGAGGTTACGGGCATTCGTGAAATTTATATTTTTGGCCTTAAGGGCTAGGCAAACTCGATCCCAAGCTGCCTTCTCCTGAAGGATAACCGGGGGAGGGGTCTGAGTTTTATTTTGTGCCACCGGACGCGGCGACGGAGTGGCACGGGCTGGGGGCGCAACGGGAGTCTGAGGGCGGGGGCGCGACGCGTTCACGGCTTTGCTAATTTTAGCGGCCGCGGGAGCTCGAGACTCCGCGGCACGCTTCTTACCCTTCTGTACCAGGGTGAATCCATCCGTCGATGAGGCGGGGGCGAGGTCGACCTCCATGTCCGAGTCAGAGTCGGAGCACGAGGAGGCGGGTGCAGGCGACCTACGAGCAAGTGTAGGTGTTTTAGAGGGCGCGACGGAGGCCGCGGATGATCGCTCAGCTGAAACGATAGTCACGACGGACGACGCAGCAGCTTTTCTCGCCAGTATAGGCGACACGGGAGCGGCAGGCACGACAGAGGCTGCGGTGCTCAATGCAGAAGCTCTGCACGCAGGTACAGGCGACGCAGGAGCAGCGAGCGCGGCGGAGTCCTCGAGAGGGCTCGCAGTGTGATTGGCCTTGAAGGCCAGAAACTCTGAGGCGAGCTGTGGGTGGCGAAGTCGGAGGAATTCCGCGAATACAGCGTCCATGATCGCTGAGTACCCAGGTGGGGCGGCCCCGGGTCTTGAAAACACTCGCCTTGCGGCGAGGCCCCAACTTCTCGGACCTGAGCGGTTCTATTGAACACAGGTGGCAATGCGGCGCGATTACTACAGGACAAAGAAAAATCACAACAAAACAGAAATTACAAAAAGAAACAAAACCAATAAATACTTGCAGGAAAACACTTTGTCGGCAAATGTTCCACGAACACAAAAATAACTAAAACAAAACAAATAAAAGCTTCCAGGAAACACACTTGGTCGGCAGATGTATCACGAACACAGGCCGCGCGAACAATGGCCGGGCTAACAAAAGCCGGGCGAACAAAGACCGGGCGATCGAGTGGACGATGAGCACGTCCGCACGTGACGGGTGCCTCTATCGGAATGGTACAATTTGTCTGTGATCTATCCTCCCTTATATTTTGGCATGGATATGAAAGAATGACACATATATCTAACAAGACCGTGCGGATGCGGTGGACCGCCCAAATCAATACTACAGTGGGAGGTCCACTAAGTCCGTGCTGTAGGATGGCTTCGAGCAGAGAGAGATGGAGGGATGGCGGGACATCGTGAGACCCTCAAATCTGCCCTCTTCAACACTACATGATGATAATGACCACTAGTGTCAAGAGTGTGAAACTATTACGAAGAAAAATCTAATTAATGTAGAATTGATAAGAACGGAACGTATGAAAAGAGTGTGGAACGGAGCGTTAAGAAGTGAGTGAGAGAAAATGGAAAGAACGGGAGAAGAGAATGACAGACAGAATGACAGAGAATCGGAAGATGGCGAAGACGGTTGAAAAATGAGCAAGACGCAATAAAAGTGTTAATTATTAATTATTATTATAACTGAAGATTTTGGAACAGTGGATGTTTTATTTTATGCGCTGCGATCCCTATTCTACATTAATGTTACACGACAAATTTGTTCTTCGATGTAATTTTTCATTGTCGTTCACAGGATTAATATGTTTTGTTTCTTCTTCTTTTCCATATCTATCACGTTACATACTTCAACTATGTTAATTTTCTAATTATTATTTCTCTAGTTTAGAACATATTTTAAATAATTGTTCTAGTTTTATCTAACCTAGTTGAGTCACATATTCATTTTCACATGTCATAAAGACTGGAAAATGTTGGATAAATATTTCCCCCGCCTTTTTAATTTTTTTTATTGCTTTGATAGGTGGCCGTGCTCACACGCACTTGGTGTTAAGTGGTGACGGGAGCCCATAGACATCTATAACGTAAATACGGCCATCCACCTTTAGATATGAGTTCGCAGGTCTCAATATAGTTACAACGGCAGCCCCACCCTTCAAACCGAAACGCATTACTGCTTCACGGCAGAAATAAAACGCCTTTTTAGAGTAGCCTAATACTTTTTTTATTGATTGTTGCTGTTTATTATAGATGAAAATATTATAAAAAGACGTGTGGCACTCGGGGACTGCCGCGGTAAAGCTATTGCAAAGCATTTTTTATCAATTTAAGCAATTACAATTAGACAATAATAATTTAATATTAAAACAATAATAAAAATAAGACTACGCTATATTTATAAACATTAACAAAAGCAAAACACTAACTGTCCCCTTCACACTCATAAGCTAAACCGCGTGAGAGAGAGATGGTCAGACTTTTCATGATGCTCGTGCAGTGCGACGTCACGCCGCGCGCTTATTCACAAACACTACACCAGCGCAACGTGTAAATGTGTTGAACGCGAGCTACATAGTAGGCGTAGTGGGGGTGCCAAGTTATTTTCGTTACGGAATTTCTTGACTCAGTCGCCGCGCTCAAGGCCCGCGATAGAAGCTATGCAATAGCTTAAAAATATTTTTACGCTACAGTAAAACAATTTATTTGTAACTAAATGTTTAGTTGTCGTTAATTTTAGGACAATGCACGAAAAAACAAAATGTGTTATATTCGTAATTGTCAGGACAAGATTTAAATGTAGGATATCTTTTTTTGGAAGATCTGCGGTAACATTGTCATACGTGTAGCGATAGCCGCAGTGGAGCCCGGTCGCGTTTCACTAGATTTCTTTTAGACTTAAATAAAAATTTACTAACATTAAATAGTTTATATGACAGTAATCTGTGTAAATTATTTATTCTTCTGTATATTATCGATTCAATTAGTTTCAAATTCAATTATTGAGAAATACGAAGTATAATCTCAATACTTTTTTTTTTGTTTAGTTTTTAATAGACTAAGCATTTGACACTCATTCCTGAATGTTATATCATCGCTTTCTTTACAAATGGGCCGTGTTAGCATCATGCAGTAATCAACATCTTCAATCCAATCCAAATCTCCATTATGTTATTTTAAGAGTTAATAACATTCAATCCTAGCAGTTATTTGCGGATACGTTTGGCGTGCAATTTTTTATATGTTTATAATTTTTTTATTACAATAAACAATCTCTTGGCTTTAGATATATTGTGAATTTTGTGAATTAAGAATTTGTCCCTTTTTTCCAAATTGTCAATTTCGATACGAAAGAGAATGGAATACATAAAATGAATGTAAATTTTTAAGTGTCACTGATTATTGTCGAATTTTGGTCATTGAGCTTACATTACATATATGTATTCAAGGCTAACAACAGATCTACATAGAAAGAGAAACCAAATATATATATTTTTTCGAAATCTAAAAATTAATTGTCGCGTAAATAAAAAATAAACAGAAATTCAAACCTATAAAGGAAATGTCATATTTCCGTAACAGCAAAGAGCTTCCACTGAGGTTTTTGTTAAAGTTTTCTTTCGACCGCCTTGACTTTGCGATGAACCACGGTCCGAATTCATGTCCAGATTTTTTCTATATATTTTTTTTCTAATTGCACAGGCGAATGAATGAACTCACGGTCAACCCTATGCCAAGTGAAGCCTTTAGACGCCACTTTCACAATATGCCTGCACATCTGTATTTTACGAAAACACAAACGTGTCGATCTTGAATCTACCGCCAGTACACGAATCAACATACTTTTGTTGACAAACCAAAAAGCCTCACGACCATACAGATTTACAGATCAAGCGAACTCGCATAAAATCTGCAAAATTACGGGTGCAATGACACATGATGTCACCGGCCTTTGTTCGCGGCTCTACAACGAAACAATACAGCGTATCAGTACCCGCGTGCACTGATCTTCACGGGTATTGCATCGACTTTCACCACAATCATCGTATTATGCATGCCTTTTATGAAAACTTAATCTGAGCGATCGAAGAAAGTGACGAGTCGTTTGTCCGACCCATTAGTTATGGCGTGATTTGATTTCGAGTAGCTGTCACGTGATGTTTTGCTTCTTCATCGTTACGCGATGGCCACGTTCCTCTATTGTTTTAATGTAAGAATCAATGACATTTAAAACGAGGAACTGTTCGATGGGCAGTCCGCGATACGAATATGAGTTCTGATTTTTATTTAATTACTAGCGGACCCGACGGACGTTGTCCTGCATATCCAGCCCTTTAGTTGCAGTATAGAAAAATAGCCTGCGTACCGATTGCAACGCCATCTGCCGGGCTGATTTGTAAATCTAAACCATCCCCCCACAATCTAACCAATTCAAACCAGGGCGCCCGCCAATGCATACAAAAAAATATTCAAATCGGTCCAGACGCTTAGGAAGAGTTTTTTGCCATACATACGTACAGTAGAATTATATAAATATAATTATACCACACTATACACTTAGTATTAAAAGGCTTCCAAACCCCATGGATACCACACCGTGAATTCCACCATCCACTTTATGATAAAAGAAGAAGTAGCAGAAGTAGTAAGATAGAAGTCTGAATTGTAACTGCACGTACATCCAGAGTAGTCTTGTAGGTATTCTGTATCACTAAATACACAAAATTATCAAGAACATAGTGAGAAAGGCAGTGGCTTGGCTCTGCCTCTGGCATTGCTAACGTTCATGAGCGACGGTATCCGCTTACTATCAGGTGGGCCGTATGTATGCTCGTGTGCATACAAAAAAAAAAGAAAAAAGAACATGAAAGTTACGAAACCTTTTACTCGTCACAATAAATTGGCAGTTAATTTGTTCGTTTATAAAAGTTGTAATTACTTATCGGGCCATTAAAATAATGTAACAATGAAGTGGATACGGAGCGTTAAGTGCTCGCTTCTATTGTAACCAGCAAGGTGAGGCGTTGCGAAAATTCACTTCGCCGAAGCTATGTAAGTACCTACACGACGCGACGTCAGAAAAATCTTTCAATAACACCTAGGAAATGAACGTTCTTATCCATTTTATAAACTGTTTTGTGTGGTCCGCACCTAACGACACCCTTCAGTCCCTTAATACCCGTTTTTTCAGGATAGCTGTCGAAGCGCCGTGGTTTGTGAGGAATGTTCAGCAATAGACAGCGGCCTGGCTCTGCCCCCGGCATTGCTGAGGTCCACGGGCAACGGTAACCACTCACCATCAGGTGGGCCGCATGCTCGTCTGCCTGCAAGGGCAATAAAGACATTAAAAAAAAACCTGGATCTCTACGACGTTTTTTTTTTCTACGCTTCGAACCTGTTAGAAAACGCCTGAAGTCACCCTCGGAACGATTCTTGGATAAGTCGATACGTCATGAACATCGCCTCAACGTAGCTGCCACCGACTAGTCCTCTAATCACGCAGGAGTCAGTCACAATAGACACCCTAGATACGTCCTTATGGATCTACCCAAACCACTATAGAGGCGTGTGGCTCTAGGACTAGGATCAGGCATAGGGACCCGTAGGTAGGTAGATAAGATAACCGTACTACTAACTTAATCATCATCAGTCCGCTGAGCTGCCGGATCTTCTCAGCGGGCACTATTTTAATCCGGTAGTTGATACGTTAATGAAGCAGCTGCCCCCGAAATGCCAGGTCTTTGTAGGCGCTCGGGCAGTTGTAAGCAAATCACACCACTCCCGGCTGAGCCCGAACTCGCCCATCTGTTCTGGTGAAACAAAAAAAAAACCTTCGGGCCACGAGCAGTTCTTCCATCGTAAGAAAATATAAGCCCTCTTATTTCTCTTTGTATTGCATATATGAGTGAACCAGCTCATCCATCTAGTATTAGGACCACCTAATACTAGATGGATGAGCTAAATTATATACTAGATGACATATATTAGATGACAATTATATAGTTGTAACCATACAACTATATAATTTACACTTGTGTGTACGTGATTTAAACGTTTTTATTGTTTTATTTTCAACTAAATATAATCAAAGGCTGGCAAGCTATATCCGTTTTCATAATGTATTGTATTTTTTTGTAATTATTGAAATGTAACAAAATTCTTTTCCTATTGTTCGTCGAGGTCCTAAATTTTCGGATCTTATAAGATAATGGCCTTTCCGGCAATTACCAAAACATCGCAATGCGGTCACCTTCAAACATCACTACCCTATCCACAGCGGGCTCAAATTCGAACACAAACGAGTAACCTTTTCTCTATTCAATAACAATTAATATCTAACAATAAAACAGTTATTATGTTTTTGAACTTGATAAATGAGAAACGACGCAAACAAACGTTCATGATTAACACTAACTATTAGTAATTATTTTCTTGGTATTATAAGTATAATAGTAACAATGCTAGTGAATAGTATTAAATAATCATATATCAAGAACGGCGTACTAGAATTCGCAACTAGAACCGCGCATATTAATTTTGTTAGTTTTGTTGATAGCGTCGTTATAATAATACTAGATGATGACCGAGCTTTGCTCCGTTTTTTTTTTTTTGATAACGCCATCTTGTTGTGTCTTTATAGCGGTCAGTTGCTCTCAATTAAGAAAAAAGGTATTAATATTCGCCAATAGATGTCGGGAAGAGTTGATTGTTGAAAACACGAAAAAAACAATATTTTCTGAAAATAAATCGTAGCTAGAGCGATTTATCGCCCCCGAAATCCCGTGTATACTAAATTTTATGAAAACCAATGGAGCCGTTTCCGAGATTCAGATGATATATATATTAATATACAAGAATTGCTCGTTTAAAGGTATAAGTTAAGATTCATAACTTGCCGATCGAAGTGTACTGATTAAACACTAACTATTACTAATTATTTCCTTGATATCTTAAGTTTAATAGTAACAATGCTATTGAATAGTATTAAATAATCATATATCAAGAACGGCGTACTAGAATTCGCAACTAGAACCGCGCATATTAATTTTGTTAGTTTTGTTGATAGCGTCGTTATAATAATACTAGATGATGACCGAGCTTTGCTCCGTTTTTTTTTTTTTGATAACGCCATCTTGTTGTGTCTTTATAGCGGTCAGTTGCTCTCAATTAAGAAAAAAGGTATTAATATTCGCCAATAGATGTCGGGAAGAGTTGATTGTTGAAAACACGAAAAAAACAATATTTTCTGAAAATAAATCGTAGCTAGAGCGATTTATCGCCCCCGAAATCCCGTGTATACTAAATTTTATGAAAATCGATGGAGCCGTTTCCGAGATTCAGATGATATATATATTAATATACAAGAATTGCTCGTTTAAAGGTATAAGTTAAGATTCATAACTTGCCGATCGAAGTGTACTGATTAAACACTAACTATTACTAATTATTTCCTTGATATCTTAAGTTTAATAGTAACAATGCTTTTGAATAGTATTAAATAATCATATATCAAGAACGGCGTACTAGAATTCGCAACTAGAACCGCGCATATTAATTTTGTTAGTTTTGTTGATAGCGTCATTATAATAATATTCATAACTTGCCGATCGAAGTGTACTGATTAAACTCAAGCTACTGTAATAAACTTGTCAGGCTGTACTGCCGCAGGGCGTTTTTGATATTTCGTATACTTAGCAATGAAAGCTTTATGCTATTGACAACAGAGGTTATTATAGTATGAAAAAAATTGAGCCTCGTCAAGGAGTGTGGTCGAGTAATGACAGCTTGACCTTCGACATTTGGCCTTAGAGCCGACATGCCTCGAATTCTTAACCATGTGTCATTACAGGGCGACATGAGTGTCATGTCCGAGGATATCAGGCGGTTTTGACCGAATTTGAATCATATTCAAGGATCTCAGTTTTGATGAAATTTTTTTTTGCACTATACCTTATTGTAACTGCATAACGAAACATTCGAATGTTAAACGTAGATTAATGAAATCTCCGAAGTCTTAGTGAAACCGGCCATGTTAAAAATAGCACAGAGCAAGCAAAATTGAGCAAAAAAATCGCTTATAAAAATACTCGCTTTCCTTTCCTCGGGAAGTCCTTATGACGCACGCTTTTACATTTCAATAATCAAGGTTGCGGCAAACCCACCCAATTAACTTTCATCGAAAGGTTCATTTTATTTGTACAAACCACATACTAAGAAAAGACGCGTTATTTTTTTAATTAAAAAAAAAACCGTTGTCGGTAAAGTCGGTTTACTGACGATAGTTGAACGTGACAACGTCATAAGAAAATACTGATGGAATGGTTTCACTTTTCAATTATCGCAATTATCGTTGCTATAAACAATTGACACCACATTCACTTTTCACTGAACTTCATACTTGACGAAAACATGTAAATATATTATTGTATAGCAGCTGTCCACGCGGATGCATCGCTCACTCAAGTAGGAGAGAGACAGATGTCGAACGCTGCCGAACGCGGAGGCCGATTGTGCCTCTTTGTCGCTCGTTGCACGCTCTCGCTTGCACTTTAAGCCTTAAATGGAACGCTTCAGAGCGAGGTAACGCCGCATAAGTCATGTTTTTTCATGCGTGCAGTCGGGTCCATTGAATTATAAGACGTTGTCACGTCAATCATTTTTTTTCTTATCAAAGTTGTATTCATACTGCTGTATTCATTATGCTTCGTTACTTTTGCCTTACTTTCTTGATTAATTTAGTCAAATACAACACTGAATTATTAAGCTTTTAGTCTGATTCCCAACTCCGTCACATATTGGAAATAGCTCTTCTTCGACCAATGCTTTTCTCTTAATATTTTTATCATATTCGTTAAAGACACTATAAAGTTATCACACAAAATAAATTCCTTATCGAATACTCAAAACTTGAGTTGCTATAAGTGAGATTTCAAAGTCAAATCCTATTTTTATCCATTAATAACAGAGACCAGCTTAATCATGAGTGAACATAATTAAAACTAGTTTTCTGTAAAGAAGCTTAGAAATAAAACATATATATCGATATAGTTTCATTTCTAAGCTTAGCAATCTTTTAAATAGAAAAATAACAAATTTTGACGAATGACCTCCCACGACAACTGTGGAGTATTCAAATCGTCGAGAATAATAATATACGGGCAGTAAAAAAACGGGAGACTAAACCGTAAAAATAGTTTTCATTAAGTCTTCAACTCGCGAATCCCGAAGTAAAAATACTATGATCTTTATGAACATGTTTCAGAAATTACTTTAAACCACCAAGAATCTTTTATTTTGCATCGATATTTAGATTTGTATGCTTTAAATTTGATTAGCATCATTCAAAACATATTAATAGTGCAAAACGATCGTTGGCTAAGCTAAATATCATATCGGAACATTAAAATACAACAAAGTTGCCCTACAGTCGCAACTAATTCAACTTCCACTTATCGAAAATCCCATAAATCATTTTGCAACGAGTTCTCTGAGAGTTGACTGCGGTATCGAACATAGTATCTTTATGGGATCGTTATTAATCGCTTTTATTGATTAATTAATTATTTTAATAAACATACACGAATATTAGTATTTTATTGTTTTTCGCAAGCCGTATATGCACTTTTGTTTTATTGTCGCATTATTATTATTTTTATACAATTTGCCGATGTTCCGTATACATTTTTAGATAACAACACGCAAATACATTATATGTAGCAGAATAACAAAGGCCAAAGTGATTTAAACTGGCGTATTGTGTTACTACAGTCTGCATCAAGAAATCACGGTAACCAGCATATTATAATATTTAATTGGCCCATTTGACAGACAAAAGCCTGGTCGAAAAGATACTAGTCTCGGACATCAGGGGAAAACCTGTGCTTTAAGTAGCGGTTAGGTTATGTCCCTGGGATTTCCGAGGCGTTTTTTTTTTGCTGAGGGATTACGTTATCTTAACCGGCTGATGTTTATGGCTTAAGTGTCAGGACGATAACTTCAACGAGGAGTTTAGTGATCTGTGCTTGTAGATAATAACAACAAAACTTTACTAGCTTACCTCAAAATTTTACTTTACTAATTTACTAACGATCACGCCACGCTAACTAGTCCCGTGCTAAGTTCGTAAAAAGCTTGTGTTACAGGTACCAGATAACGGAAATGAATGTAAGATTTTTATTATACACATACATATATATAATATACATCCATAGCAATGAAAAATACATTTTATATTTATCATACAAATATGTTCCCTTGGCGGGATTCGAACCCGCCACACCCTTGTGTAGTGACCATGTCACTTACCACTACATCAGACGGCCGTTAAAATTATTGTAATTCGTGAATTCATATATGATTAGAAAATTTGTGTAATGCGAAATACCCTGAATAAGATTATCTTTTAGCAAATCTAATAAGGCGCTTAAATTGTCAGGAGTTTTCGTACATAGCGTGTATAGTATTCAAGAATCGTATGGTATTTCATTGAAATTATCTCTGACCGGACGGTAGGTGTAGTAAATAAATAATAATATAAAAATAATAACATTTTGAAAAAGTACTCACTCGGCACTTGACAGAAAAAAAACGAATATGAAAAATCACATCCGTCAATTCACTTCAAATTTCTCAATCTTCAAAGCGCCATTGAATACCCATAATTGAAGAAAAAGGCGTTAATTTGTAATTCGTCAAAAAGTGTGACGGTTCCCGTGCGCAATTTAAGTTACCTAAACCCATCTTAATGTAGGAAGGAATTGAGATAATTATATGATAATGTAGTGTGAACCACACAATCTTAGCTTGTAACGGTAAATCTAATCAAATGTGAGTTTCTATGTGGTTTCGCGTAAAATCAAATATTGTTTCAATCGTGTCTAGGAAATTTACTAGTATGTAACTAATTGTGTCAATTTTATCCGTTGTGAGCATAAGCTGTGTGTGATTAGTGACCTTTCCTCGTCGTAAGTCGTCGTGGCCTAAGGGATAAGACGTCCGGTGCATTCGTGTTGAGCGATGCAACGGTGTTCGAATCCCTTGCGGGTACCAATTTTTCTAATGAATTATGTACTCAACAAATGTTCACGATTGACTTCCACGGTGAAAGAATAACATCGTGTCATAAAATTGAAACCCGCAAAATTATAATTTGCGTAATTACTGGTGGTAGGACCGGACCTCTTGTGGGCTTCGACGACCACTAAACCCGATTTATGTCATAAATAAAAAAATTAACGAAGCATTGAACTCTTGTTGTGTTTTGTGTTGTGTGAACTCCAGCCTTTACATACCTAATGAAGATTGTCATTGTGATTCTCGTATTTTTAACTCTGCTTGGACAAGATAACGTACCGTAAGCTTATCTTAGCATACTCTGAAGTAATCCGGTAAACCCTGAATTGCGCTAAAAACATTTACGAACGTTGGCCTAACGAGAAAATTTTAAAATAAAAATAGAAAATTATTTTCTTACTCCCTAAGTAATTAAAGCAAGAACTTGCTTGTAAGCATGTGGTGATTTCTTATGTTGCTTGTTTTATTTTCTATTTCAAGAATTCAATAGTCTTAATTATTAAGTATCCATCTAAAAGGCCTTGGTATTATGTTCTACATTACGAGAAATATCAAAGAAAAATAATAAACGTATTTCTTTTTTCCTAACTTTCCTGATAGCCTTGAAAGGCTGTTTCAGCTTCACCAGCTAGCGTGTAGATGAGCTCACAGGGCTCAAACCGGAAACTTTGCTAACACTGGCCCTAGCAAGAGCAGTGCTTTGCAGAATCTACAACTAGATCGGAAACACGACCCACTGAGAAGATCCGGCGAGAAACTCAGTGGGCTGTGTCTATGGGTCAATTTATTCGTCGAGCCTTTCGTCGCAAGCGACGGGTTCGGCGAGGACGGTGACCGGTGCTTGAGGTACTTGAAGGCACCGTTAATGGATCGGGAGGATCCGTAATGACGTGTTTTGGGCGACGTCGACTGTTTACCATTCGGTCCACAGGATGGGATATGTAATTTCCGGTGCTCACGACAAGAGGGGTTTCGTGTCGTGTCGCCGTCTCAAAGTGAAACGTGATTGAGAACAAACATTGGTCTGCATTTGGTCACCGTAGTTTTTGCTATCAATACTTTTTTAAATACAATAGCTATGGGCACGTACAATGAATTACATGATTGCGACAATATTTGATAATTTCGAGAAATCTAAAAGCGTTTTAGGTTTTTGCTGTAAATATATTATATTGTTCGAGAAAATCGTTCGATATTAGGTAGTTGTTACATAAAATTTGGCCTTTTTAGGTCGTAATTATTTGTGGTTTAGAGATCGTTTACGTTACAGGGTGTGTCAATATCTTCACGTTAAATTTGGGGAAGACCTTCTTCGCACTAGGTACCTATTGAAAAAAACCGACTGTTGGGACTTCCTTTTCCTTATTCCTTTCTCAATTCCCTATCCGCGCCATCTGTTGACACTACAAGAAAAACTACGCGCGTATGAAAATGGCGCGAAGTGTGTGTAAAAAAAACTAAAAACATGGTGCCGGTGCAAATACAATAAAACTGTGATTTGTTGATCAATCAGCACATATAACTCTCGCCAGTGAGAAAATTGAATTGTGCATCAACGAACTACTGAGTGAGTCCTAAAACTTATCCTTTTTCCAGTCCCAAACATCTAAATTCGAAACACCGACTTTCGGTATTTTGTGTTAATATTTGTAAATATTTGGTTTTCCATAAATCAAGAGGAAATCCTATTGGTTTGTGAAATGTTTATTAACTTAGGTAATCCAAAAAAAAAATATATGTTTAAAATCCCTACCATAAAATAGAGCAAGTAAAAAAAAATGTTTTAGGACAAAAATATTATACAAGGTTTACTGTGGTATCACTAATATTTTTTTTCGTATTAGGTGCATATGTTAAAATTTACATTTAAAAATGAATAGGTAATGAATTTTAAATTTTTACGCTCGTGAATTTAACAAATACAGAGTACCTAATGTACTATGTATTTACTCAGATGAAAATAATAAAGCACCATCACCATTATGAACAAAGAAATTTTATCGAAGAAGCGTAGAAAATTTCAAGAAGTTGGAACAAATACATTTAGAGAATTTACCCAGATTCCGATCTATTTTAAATTTTAAACAAAATCTTAATACGTCAGCCTTAAAATACTCTTTTTTCGGTTGAGTGCTGCCATCTCGTGCCGTATTTAAAAACGTAATCAAGACTAAGATAGCATTACCAGTGTAGTTTCAATATATCTAACAGATGGCGCTGTAATAAAAAAAAATTTGGATTTTATTATTTTATTTTATTTATCTTACATTTAAACTAGTTTAAACTACTACGCGCAGTAATTTGTACACTAAAATATTATAACCTTAAAAATTTAATAACATCCTTAATCATTAAAAGGAATTAAGACAATTAGGCAACATGCTTGTGTCTTATTTATTGAGATTTTAGTCTTTGTGAAGTAGGCAATTGTATAATTTGCTTTACAATAATTTATTCGCCAGTCATCACTTCAAGAAATTCTGAAACAAAAAACGTGTATCTGTTAAGACACGTAAGCTTGACAATGTAGTAGAAGGACGACGCCCAAAATTGAGTCGACTATTATCAAAGCCGGCAATGTGACTTTTGGATAATTATTGGTAAATAAGAAAAAAGAATTATTGACTTTGTATTCCATTGGCAGTCACAAAACTCTTCTGTACGACATCTTAGATAAATAACAGGTTAAGTATTAACTTTTATTTAATGCAGGTTTTGAACCGTATTCTTTGAAGGAGACGATTATATTCAAATCAATCTGTATTGAAATATCAATAAAATGTTTTTGTCCAAATGCACAGATTGCACCTTTTTTTTTTTTTTTTTTTTGTGATTGAAGGATTACTGGTGGCCCGGAGGCCTTTCCAGTTTCACCAGGACAGGTGGGCGAGCAAAGACTCAGCCAGGAGGGGTGGGATTTGCTAACAGCTACCCGAGCGCCTCCGAAGGAGACCTAACAACTCAAGAGTAGCTGCTTCGCGAATGAATCTACTACCGGATCGGAATCGCGACCCGCTGAGAAGATCCGGCGAGAAACTCAGCGAGCTGATTCATGGGTTAGGTTGCACGGCGAACTCTTTGTCGAGTTCGACGAGTACGGTTACCGAGGTCCCTAAGCCTGCTCTTAGAGCTGAAGGCGTCTAGTGCAAAGGTTATTGGATCTGATGGATCCGTAAGGACGTGTCTAGGGCGTCGACGGTGACTGGCTCCTGCATGATCAGGATTCGGGGAGTAGTCAGCGGCGGCTACGATAAGGCGATTATCATGACGCATAGCCTTATCGAAGTACCGTTCCGACGCTGACTTCATGTATTTCTGTATAGATTCGAGGCCCAGGTCGTCGTGTAGGTCAACGTTCCTCACGAACCACGGAGCTCCGACGGCTAACCTGCAAAAGCGGGATTGTAGAGATTGAAGGGTGTCTATGTGTGTGCGGGCCGCGTGAGCGAACACCACACTCGCGTAAGTCATGACGGGCCTTATGCAAGTTTTGTAAAGTGTCACCTTGTTCCGAAGCGACATTTTACTCCGCTTACAGATCATGGGGTAGAGTCTACCGAGAATAAACGCGGCACGGTCACGGACTGATTTTATATGCGGGCGGAATGTCATCGATGCATCCAGGGTAACGCCCAGGTACTTGACCTTCCTGACCCAGGGTATGGATTGACTAAAGAGAGTAATCGGGGGTGTGAGATTCCTCCTCCTAATACGGGAAGAAATCCGTGTGGAGCTTCCCCTCTGAAATAGCACCGCAGTACTTTTCGCTGGGTTGATGTCTATGCGCCATTTTCGGAACCACTGTCCTAGGGCTAGGGCTGCGCTCTGAAGCTTCTTCGCGATTAGGGACTTGTTTCTACTGGAATAGTAAACAGTCGTGTCGTCGGCGAATAAAGCTAAATGGGTCGGCGGCGACCGGGGAATATCGTTAACGAATAAGCTAAATAGGAGGGGTGAGAGGACAGAGCCTTGCGGGACTCCAGCTGTGAGAGGTCGTGGGGAGGAGCGGGTTCCCTCGACTCGATATCGAAAAGAGCGGTTCGACAAGAAATCCCGTATGATGAGCACGAGACTATCCGGCACACCCATGTTGAATAGTTTGAAAATCAAACCGTTGTGCCAGACTTTGTCGAACGCTTTTGCGACG
This sequence comes from Bombyx mori, assembly GCF_030269925.1. Taxonomy (NCBI): domain Eukaryota; kingdom Metazoa; phylum Arthropoda; class Insecta; order Lepidoptera; family Bombycidae; genus Bombyx; species Bombyx mori. The sequence continues at coordinate 4,955,485 of NC_085116.1, read as the reverse complement.
TCGAAGAAGAGAGCTCCCGTGTATAACGGTTTTGGTCGATTAAGCCCCACAAGAATGTGCTCCGTGAGGCGGTGCACCTGTTGAACGCATGAGTGATTTGTACGGAATCCGAATTGTTCATCGATGAGAATGCCCTTGGATGAGACGAAGTCTCTAAGGCGATTGTAGAGCAGACGCTCATACAGTTTGCCTAGAGACATGAGGAGGCTGATCGGGCGGTAGATTGCACCTTTGACAATAGACGACTCAATTATAAAAAAGAAATTCTTAGCGAAATATCAAACAAGGCCGACTCAATTACACCGCAAGCCACAAGGTCTAATGGTCTGGTAAATCTAATGCATCAACTCACAAAACACACAAAAAAAAAAAAAAAACAAAAATCATCAGTTGATTGACAATCCATTGCGCGTTCAAGAAAAATGAATTAACCAAAACCGCTTTATTAAGCTACTAGCTTTTGCCCGCGACTTCGTCCGCGTGGAATAGTTACTTTGGCATAACGCTAAATTTTACCTGCCTCTTCATTTACGTAGAAAGTGAAAATATTTTTGAATAATAGAATGTCAAAGAGTTATATAAGATACAAAAATCACGCTTTTTAACAGATTTCAAAAGAGACCCTCATACATTAGACAGATACAGATACAGAGAAGACTCTCATACATTACTTTAGCGAAACTTTAACCGTTTTCGCAGCGCACGCAGTGGATGCTCTCAAAAGAGATTCAAACCCCGATTTTGAAACATTCTTTATTGGTGCTCCGCTTGTCTTGGTCTTAGCGTGTTGTTATATTTTTATATAACAACACGCTAAGATCAAGACATAGCTTTCCTCAATAAATAGGCTATCTAACACTGAAAGAATTTTTCAAATCGGACCATAGTTCCTGAGATTAGCGCGTTCAATCAAACAAACTCTTTAGCTTTATAATATTAGTATAGATTGTTTTCTCACTAAGCTTAGGCAATAGAGATGGTTTTTCGCTAACTTAGGCACTTTAGGCCGTTGTTACTTCAACTTCGGCCCAGACGTCTTGTTTAAAACAAGACAATAAATTACCAAAAAAACCAACTCCAAGCATACCTTCAAAGTCTACTGTTCCCGATCCATCAGAGTCAATTTCCTCAATCATGTTATCCAAATCCTCGGGCGAAATTGTGTTATCTAATTCCTTGAAGATTTCCTTAAGTACTTCTGTCGTTATGTAGCCATTACCTGTTTCAATCAACAGAAAATGAAATGAGTTTGTGAATAGTTCTATAAAATCAGTGAAACATTACCTATCTCTAGTCTAAACATAAAAACGTTACAGATTATTCGCCATTATGCTTAAAATCGCATATTTCATCATTAATTAACTCCACACACAATGTTATTAAAATATTATCAAAATAGATCCGATAGAGTACAATCAAGAAAAGAGTGTAAAAATAGGACAAAAACTAATCTAATAAGTACATGACATCGAAAAAGAAAAAAAAACTAATATCATCGATACAAATCAAAAGTTCTCGGAATCGTAATCTATTTCTTGATTCATGTAAACATAATAAGACATTAAAGAAGATATGAAATAATAACGTAAGAAACAAAAAATGTAGAAAAAAAACACGTTTTAATAGCAAGCTAAACTTAAAAATTAAGTTAAAAAAAATTTTTAGCCGGTTATAAGTCAAAATAAAATCAATTATTGTAAAGCCATCGATCCTATTTATACGTCTGTAAATTTTAAAGATAATGGAAAATAACAGGTTGGTGAAAATTACGTTAAAAGATTCCGTTACATAACTAGATAGATACAGGTTACCCTAAGACATAGTTCACTTGAACCCACTGAATTCACCGAACTCAGTGGGTTGCGATTCCGATGGTGGTAGATTTTGCGAAGCACTGCTCTTGTTAGGGCTAATGTTAGCAAATTCTTTCAGATTGATACCGTGAGCTCACCTACCCGTCCAGGCGTAGCCGGAATAGTCTCTTATGCTACCAACGAATAGGTAGCCCGCTAAGTGTCTCGCCGGATCTTCTCAGTGAGACGCGATTCCGATCCTCTCGGAGATTCAGCGAAGCATTGCTCTTAGTAGGGCAGATGTTAGCAGTCTCCAAGGCTAAGCCTCGTGCACTAGCAATATGTAGACCAAAAATAACTATACCAAACGAATAAAAACGTGTCAAATATAACCAAATACCTTCTTTGTCGTATAACCGGAATGCTTCCTTCAGTTCCTGTCTCATGGTTTCGTCATCCTGATCTTCCTCTGTTAAAAACTTTGCTGCGAGTGTGCAGAACTCATTGAACTCTAACTGACCACTATCTAGAATGATAAATATATTTTTTAGCACCTTACACATAATGTGTGTGTTTAATGATATACAAAGGTCCGTGAGAATGGGATTATCGACAATCCAAACGACCCATGCTTTCTCCGTTAATGCTCTTTCTCTCACCCGTTGCTATTGTCGGAAGAGATCGTTGTTAGAATTTAAAATATAATTTGTATCTACTGTATTTATTTTACATTTTAACTCTTTTCATCCTAGTGTATATTAATAAAGATAAATGAACAGTACGGTTTGTGATAATTAACGAAATTTAAAATAATGATCAATCGCTCATTTATGTAAAAAAATTTATTAATAACTTACAAAAAACAGTTGTACACATAATAGGTTAATGATATATTTTTTTCTTTTATTTTTTGAAGTGAAACTTCCTTATCGGCGTTGGAAAAAAATTTACCGTCACATTTTTCGGTTACGCGTCACTTTTTTGAAGTGAAACTTCCTTATCGGCGTTGGAAAAAAATTTACCGTCACATTTTTCGGTTACGGGTCACATTTTTCCGTTACGCGCCATCTGTTTTGTATTCATGTCTATGATAATAAAATCCTTTTGTTTAAACTTTATCTAATTTAACTTTTTTGTATTCATGTCTATGATAATAAAATCCTTTTGTTTAAACTTTATCTAATTTAACTTTATTTAACCAATTTCTAGAAAGTTGCATGTAGATCATTTTTCGAAAAATAAGGCCATAAATAAGTTTCACTTCTTACGTGTGTACACTAGTACACGCACACATTTTTTTCCGTTACGCGCCATCTGTTTTGTATTCATGTCTATGATAATAAAATCCTTTTGTTTAAACTTTATTGAAGTGAAACTTCCTTATCGGCGTTGGAAAAAAATTTACCGTCACATTTTTCGGTTACGCGTCACTTTTTTCCGTTACGCGCCATCTGTTTTGTATTCATGTCTATGATAATAAAATCCTTTTGTTTAAACTTTATCTAATTTAACTTTTTTGTATTCATGTCTATGATAATAAAATCCTTTTGTTTAAACTTTATCTAATTTAACTTTATTTAACCAATTTCTAGAAAGTTGCATGTAGATCATTTTTCGAAAAATAAGGCCATAAACAAGTTTCACTTCTTACGTGTGTACACTAGTACACGCACACATTTTTTTGTATTCATGTCTATGATAATAAAATCCTTTTGTTTAAACTTTATCTAATTTAACTTTATTTAACCAATTTCTAGAAAGTTGCATGTAGATCATTTTTCGAAAAATAAGGCCATAAACAAGTTTCACTTCTTACGTGTGTACACTAGTACACGCACACATTTTTTATCTAATTTAACTTTTTTGTATTCATGTCTATGATAATAAAATCCTTTTGTTTAAACTTTATCTAATTTAACTTTATTTAACCAATTTCTAGAAAGTTGCATGTAGATCATTTTTCGAAAAATAAGGCCATAAACAAGTTTCACTTCTTACGTGTGTACACTAGTACACGCACACATTTTTTGTTGTTGTATTATCATCATTAATCATACTTAGGGTTATCAGATAGAGGTGTTAAAAATAAATAGTGGAAATGTGAACCCGTTTTCTGTATACGTCAACAAAACGATAATAATAATAACGGTGTTGATGCAAATAGATCTATCGCCCACGCCAATATTTAATTGTATCGGTCAGTACATTCATATACATACATACCTAATTTGTTTTTAAACTCATTCTTGTGAATTGAGTGAACTCAGTTTGGGTGAATTTTATATCGTTGACGATACTATCCTGGGAACGCCGATTGTCTGGCAATGACCAGTGTACTTAATGTATGTATATTATTTGATTTATGTACACCAAAATATGTAATAGGAAAATTAATTAAATTATATTTGTTTAAAAATTCAGAAAGCTATTCGTAAATTCGCCAATTGCTTACATGTCTCAATAGCCGTGATCGTCTAGTGGTTAGGACCCTACGTTGTGGCCGTAGTAACCCAGGTTCGAATCCTGGTCACGGCAATGTGAAAACATTGTCACGGTGAGACGTTATTTTTGTAATTTTCAATGATCTTCCAAAACGAATTTTTGTGTTAATGGCAACATTACATGTAATAAATAGTGAAGTGTAATTATTTTTTTAGTTTTTCTACTCTTTTATCATATTTCTAAAGAAACTAGAGGTACCGCAGTAGTCGAAATTCGACTATAATTAATTGGAATTGTAAGTTTGTACACTATTATGATTGTATTTTATACTTCTATAATCACAAATTTCGCCAAGGGTACACTATAAAAAATATTAATAAAGACAAACAATTTCAGTTTCCACATTGTACCATAATTTTTACTAAATATTTTATTTATTTTAATTTTAGATTAACACTACACTATTTTACACTGTTTTATTTATCTCAAAGCTAAATTAGTAATTAGTGCTATCTATAACACTTACAAAAAACCATAATAGTTTCAAGTTTTGTTAACAGTGCCATCTATTGCCACATATTTAAACTAGTTTTGAATTAAGCTTCTAGTCTAGTGGATACGGTTCCATAGAACGGTAGATTTACTGTATTTTCCTAAATCTATCATTACCAATTGTAAATATTTTATTACGGTGCCATAATGTACCGTAAATTCATCAGAGTCCTACACATCTCTACATTCTTCTAGATACAATTATTCCCTAAATTTAGTACAAGTACTCAATTTCAATATTTTGTGTTTTCTAATATTAATATTTTGTGACGTCAACACTGCAATCGCGAATATGGGAATAAAGGTCATTTCAAATTTCTTTAACGTTTATTGTACCTATATTTGTAACTAGAAATAAAACCATCGTCCCTAAGCTCAATTTTCAAGTTATTACCCAGTATAGCTCCCACAACTCTTGAAGTCCAGCAGACTATAAATGATTAATGGCGGCATTTTCCAAATTATATCCAACAAAGCAAGTGTGAATTGAACTTTAACGATCCCCCAGATGCATCATGTATCGCAGATGAAAACTACAGATGATTTGCCACTATTCTTTAATTTGGCACAATGACTTTCTTTATTGGTGGTAGGACCTCTTGTGAGTCCGCACGGGTAGGTACCACCACCCAGCCTATTTTTGCCGTGAAGCCGTAATGCGTTTCGGTTTGTAGGGTGGGGCAGCTGTTGTAACTATTACTTAACCTTAGAACTTATATCTCAAGGTGGGTGGCGCATTTACGTGGTAGATGTCTATGGGCTCCAGTAACCACTTAACACCAGGTGGGCTGTGAGCTCGTCCATTCCGCCCTCTATGGATTCCGCTTTTCGCATTTGATTATTTAGTTGTATAATACTTACGATCAACATCAATTTCATCAATGATTTCATTCAGCGTGTCATCATCAAGCTCATGACCTAACATTTCTAGAATAGTCCCGATCATGTCGGTGCTGATGATACCCTTCTTCTCGCGGTCGAAGGCATCGAAAGCGTTTTTCAGTACTGAAAACATTAAATTCCTTTTATTTACATAATTACGCAGGCAACTGTTCAGTGTATAGATACAATAACGCGAATTTTGCCCACGTCTTTAAACTCGAGGTCAAAGTTCCTTCAGACTGAAATAGATAGAAAAAACAAGAACAACAGTAGAACCCGTGTTAAGAGCACAACCAGTCATAATATCATATTTGACAAACGTCGTTGTGATTGAAAAATGTATCGGTAGGCTGCGGCTATGATCAGAAAAAAAGAATAAAAAAAAAAAAAATAGTGTGAAGATAATGGATTCCGTGATGTATCGTGGGATTTCCGAAAAAAATGTCGTTTAAAACAAGTCTTTGTTTTAAAAGAGTAGGTATATAGGTTCAATAATAACTGAAAACTAAATTCAAGGTGAACTAATTGTTGATTTGTAGGATCGATAGGTGGCAGACGGTAATTATTCTACGTTGTGTTTGGGCGATGACTTGAAACATAGTTTTGCTGCACGACTAGATAGATACGGCAATAAAATAAAAATCAACATTCACATCGACTTAGGAACTCAAATGGCGAAAATTTATCGCTAATTAGTACATTGTTGCACAAAGACCACTTTACTGATATGTATTCTTTATTCCCTCTAGGTCACCGGTCATCAACCTTTTAACAGGCAGAAAGGCTGTCGTTAACAAAATAATTTAAACATATAGTCGGATTACCGCGCCAAATTTCAATTTTTTTTATTTTTTATTATTACTTAGAAGGGTGGACGAGCTCACAGCTCACCTGGTGTTAGGTGGTTACTGGAGCCCATAGACATCTACAACATAAATGCGCCACCCACCTTGAGATATAAGTTCTAAGGTCTCAGTATAGTTACAACGGCTGCCCCCCCTCCAAACCGAAACGCATTACTGCTACACGTCAGAAATGGGCAAGGTGGTGGTACCCACCCGTCCGGACTCACAAGAGGTTCTACCACCATTAAAAAATATCTAATTAAAAAATAAAAATTATCTCACAATACGTTTGATAAGTTCGAAATTGGCTGTTATTTGAGATATATTCGTTTAAACGCTTAAGCCTTGTTCGGACTAGGCGAGTATTTTAGTCGAGTACCGAGTAATTTAGTCACTAAATATGTCTGAGCACCAAAAATTTAGTCGAGTAGGTTAGTAAATAATTTAGTCAAGAAAATCCATTTTGTTCTATTTTTTCGGGCGAGTAGTTTAGCCACTAAATCACACGGTACTCGACTAAAATACTCGCCTAGTCCGAACAAGGCTTAATAATAGTTAACATTGTATGTCTAATAAACTTACGCAGCAGTTGATTTTTGTCTAGTTCCTCCTGCGCGAGATCCATGCAACAGAAACAGAAAGACACGATTAACAAAACTTTCAACATAGTACATGTTAATAATAATAATAAAAAACTCGATGCTACTATTATTATTATTATTATCAGTTATCACTGTTACGTTTGATCACGAGCACGCACCATTCTCGTTTGTTCCCGGCCAATAAATCACAGTAATACGATGACTTGACTGTCTCGATTCTGTGATTGATCCAGATCGCACGTACCTAGTCCGCTTATATATCGCGGTGGCGATTTGTTTCCGCCTGTAAATATTTCAGGGGTGATCCATTGTTCACTTGACGGGATTAATTAATTGTTCATTTAATTATTTATAAATTTAAATTCAATTTTGGATGTGTTTTTTTTTTATGTATTTGTAGTAAGCATGTCTAAATACAGCTGCGTGTTTACGTGATCTATTTCTGTGATTATTACAAATATTAATAATATGAATTACGATTTGTAAGTTTATAGTAGTAGTCAATGTAACTTTGACATGAGTTCGTAATCTTGTACCTACCTTGTAGTAACCTTGACATGAAGTCGTATTCTCAATTATACACCTGCTTTAATCGTAGACTAAGCTTCTGTTAGTTCTTATGTTAACTAAGCAGGATTACATTTTTCTTCATTTTAGGTCAGAGGGTAGATACCATGAATGCGTACCATCATCTAGCTAATTTCTACCAAGTAATAATGCTAGATGCATCGCTTAGTCAACTTTCTGGTTAATTCACATTTTTAAAACGCCTTTATTAGTAATAGGTCTCTATGACGCTCGAGTAAATCCTGTAAATCCTCATTTAGCATCGTGGGCTGCCCTACTATAGTTTGATATGTTTGTATGTAACGAAGTCTTTAAAATACATTTTCATTTACTTCAAAACGTGCGCTTAACTTGAATAATTTTGCACGTGTATCAAGGACTTTCGACAACACAATAATTTTATAGCTTCGCTCTAATATCGTGATAAATATCAAAAACATTAAAAAAAAACGATTGTTAGTTCGATTTGCTATTTAGACGTTTTTTTTTTTTTTTTTTCAAACTTTGTAAATTATTTAACTTAATTGTATCTGTTCGTCAATCACGGTTCCGAATCAAATAATTGGAATAAAATAATATAAAAAAAACATTCAAAACATCAAATACGGAAACTACATCCGCATTAATATTGTTAACGGAAAATATGATATGTAAGTATGTAAATAATTGCGTTTTTACTATTTCTCGGATACACTGGTGGCAACCATCCTAAAACTAATCCGCCATAGCCGTGGCCATACTAGAGCGTTAATGTGCCATTAGTAATTAAACGTGCAGAGCAGCTTGCACGTCTTCTTCTTAGGCCCCCTTCGCCGGTCCCCAGACCGACAAGTGAAGGGGACCCGAAACATTTAGAGGGCCAGGGCTTGGGTGAGATCCGCCTCCCTGGCCCCCGCTCGACGGCGGCGAGCTTGTGTGTCTCTCACGCGCCCCGCCGCCTACTTCTGCGAGATGGTGCACTCGCAGCACGTCGAGCATCGCCTTCCACAACTCGTCGTCGCCGAGCATCGATGCCACAACACTCGGCAACGACAAGTCGTTTCCTATTTTTGCGACCAGGACACGGCGCCTTGTGAGGCCGGCGACGAGCGTATGCTCTGCCATGTCCAAGTCGCAACCACAATGGTGGCACTCTGCCATCGGCTCGGCTCTGATCGGGTGCAGGAACTCATCGAAGCAACCATGCCCAGTGAGCACCTGCGTGAGCCGGATAGTGAGGCGTCCTCGGTCACGATTCATCCAGTCCACAAGGGCTGGGCGAATCGCCTCGACAGACCTACGACCAGTCGAAAATAGCAACCAGACTAACCTAAAAAGCCAACAACAATTTTAACTCTGAATTTCGAATCCAACAACTTATAATGTCTAAACCAGTAAGTACTCCATCCAAAAACAAAACTTTATAGACTAGGGCTGATTTTGAAATTCTAATGAGGCAAATGTAAAATACACATGTAAACACTGCCTCGGGATATCTCGGATTTTCTAAATTAATTCAAAATTATATATAAATAAAAACATGTACAATGTAAATAAAGCCTGTACATATTTTCATTAAGCCTATTTATCAGGCTAGTCTTTAGATAGACACAAAAATTTTTTTTTGAAAAAATTGAAATATACATTTAAATAAAAACCAAATTTGTGGAATAATAGAAAATTAATAATGAATATGTTTGTCAAAAGAGAGTGAAAAACTATTCCGTTTTTTAAATTATTCCCAAAAATCAGTAGTCAACTTACGACGTTAACAACGGTCGTGCAGCGGTTTTTCATGCTTTGAATCAAGATATCAAAGTCTTCTTCGTCTTATTTTTTTCCAAGTCGATATCTTTATTTTTGAAAACTATATCTAGCTTGAAGACTGTTCTCTGACCACTCCTTGCACAAATTTTCTCCGTGTATCTCTGTCTACAACAGTCTACATTGTGTTAGGTACAGTCGCATGTCACATGTCGGTCAGGGATGCTATCAGTTTTGCAGTTTTTTCCTCACAATTCCACTCCACTTCCACTCGAACCAACTGGTGCTTTGCTTTATACCAACTGCATGGCCATGCAAAATTACGGTGTCTTCTCGCGGCAATTTGCAAAAAAATATTTTCATCGTTGGGTCGTTATGAACTTCACCCCATCTCGGTGTCGTTCAACCATTTTACTATTGGCACGATAACTTTGATATCTCATTTTCTGTGGTTCCAATCATCTCAGCAATGTATTCAGTAGAGAAGCCTCATCTTGGACCGTGTTTACTGTCCTTAACATTTTTTATCTCTCGTTAAATAGCGTCGCCACACGATACATGAAATGGAATTAATTCGAAATTAATTGCTAACTTGTTTAAAAATGTTTATTTGAAACTACAAAATTACCCAAAACTGGTAGATAAATTAATATAATACTTTCTAACCTCGCTGAAGTCATACCGCGCAAAAAATTTTCTAATTCAAATTTCAAAACGTTCGAAAATTTAAAAAAACATAAGCTTTCATTATTTAACATTCATTCATTACATCATTCATTTCATTACAACATAAATATATAACAAAAAAAAACTGTCCTATGAACGAAATAATTTAAAATAAATTCAATATTTAGTTAACTAAGTTACAGTTTATTTGTTGAATGAAAAATCGCCCCTAACAAACAAAATTAATTATCAGCTGATTGATCTGGCTAATTAATTAAAAGTTGACATCCCCTGGCCGGTTGCGACTCTAGGAATCCCGCGAGCGCGTCCAATGATATCGACAGGGCCAAATTTGTTCGTCTAATTATACGCTCTGTTAATTTATAAATGCACTATACGCGTATGATTGTAAACGATTGTAACCGGCTACAATGTATATTTAGTATGTTCGATTTGTAAACAATGCGATTTTTTTATTTATTTTTTTATTACACTTCATGTAAAATTTACATTGGCGGAGTTTATGCCTAAAGCATTCTCTACCAGTCAACCAACCAAATACGCTGGGTCCCAGTTTGAAGAGGAATTCCATAAACTAGTACTGCAGATATGGAATTCTGAAGTTATGCCTGAGGAATGGAACACAGCGGTTATTTGTCCTCTCCACAAGAAGGGCGATGTTCTCGACTGTCAGAACTATCGAGGCATTTCACTCCTCAATACAGCATATAAGATATTTGCGAACGTTCTCTTTGGCAAATTAAAACCTTTCGTGGAGCCTAGACTAGGAGAATATCAGTGTGGTTTCCGACCTGGCAGATCAACCATCGACCAAATCTTCTCCCTACGACAAATACTTGAAAAAACTCTTGAATTTAATGCTGATACGTATCACCTTTTTATTGATTTTAAAGCTGCCTACGACAACATAAGCCGTGATTTCCTATACCAGGCTATGCATGAGATTGGCGTACCACCGAAGCTTATATCTTTAACAAGGATGACACTGGTTGCATCGCAAAGCATTGTTAAGATCCAAACAGACCTATCGGATCCTTTTAGAACCCATGATGGACTAACGCAGGGTGATACCCTCTCCTGCCTTCTTTTCAATGTTGCACTCGATAAGTGTATCCGTGACTCAGCAATAGAGACGACGGGCAATATATATTACAAATCCGCTCAAGTACTGGGATATGCGGATGATATTGACGTCATTGGCAGATCAGCTCTCGCAGTAGAAAGTGCGTACCTTGCTCTCGAGGCCTCGTCTCTCGAAGCCGGTCTCCAAGTAAACGCAGACAAAACTAAATTCCTGAGGGTGTCGAGGGACTTACGTGAGGACACAGCGCATAAAAATATTGGCCAGCATACTTTTGGATCTGTGAATGAATTTGTATATCTTGGTTCTCTGATAACGAATAATAATAATATAACAGCAGAAATAGTTAAGAGAATACTGTCGGCGAATAAATGCTACTTCGGCCTGCTTAAATATTTCTGTTCCAAAATTCTGTCACGAAATATCAAAATTCTTTTATACAAGACCCTACTGAGACCCATTCTTATTTATGGCTCAGAGACATGGGTACTCAGCAAAAAAGATGAGAACCGTCTACTTGTGTTCGAGCGTAAGATTCTAAGACGGATATTCGGTGCTGTGCGGGAAAACGAGATATGGAGGACGCGCTATAACCACGAGTTGTATGATGTTTACAAAGATCCTAACATCATAACAACTATAAAGATTGGACGCCTACGATGGGCAGGACATGTGGTTCGAATGGAGAGTACCAGAATGCCAAGACAATTGCTCTATGGCAAACCAGAGGGCCGCAGAAGTCGTGGCAGACCCAAACTCCGATGGTTGGATGGCGTGGAGCGCGACCTCAAAAATATCAGCGTCAAGAACTGGAAGGAGAAAGCCCTGAACAGAGCAGTCTGGAGAGACATACTGGACCAGGCTAAGGCCCACCCTGGGCTGTAAGGCCTAAGATGATGATGACCAGTCAACCAAAGGTAGTGCAGAGTAAATAGTGGTGGGTGCGATAATATTTATATTAAATTACAAATACATATATGCATACATACATATAATAGTTTATACTTTCTTAAAAGGAATATAGTAATAACGATTTTGTTTTGTATCACAATATTTATTTACTTTTTTTTTTTTTTTTTTTTTCGGGTAGAGGGCCGAACCTCCTACGAGGTCCCCGCGCAAAAGGGGCGCGCGGGGTATGTGAGACTCAACGATCTGCATGGTGTTGTGAGCAGACCGCGGGCCCAAGGATTTTAGAGCCCACCCACTAAACGACTCCTCTGCACTCTTACACCCGACGTCCGATCCCCTCCGAGGTCAGAACCCGGATGAGGTAGGGGGGCTACCGCGGTCAACACTACAACCAGACGGCGCGGCTCACCCCAAGGACGCCCAGCCGACGGAGCCTTCGAGGCGAATCGAAGGCTCTAAAACGTCAGCCGTCTCGGTACGGCAGCCCGTCGGGCCGCCCAGACGGTGCCGCTGGTGTCCCGGAATACCCCGCTGGACCAGAACCAGCCTGCCGGGTCGGGACGCGATACACCGTCGACCGGTCGCTCTATTCACTCCACGACAGCGCGCTAGAGTGCTGGTAGCGCGCCGCGCGGCCTCACCCCCTCAGGTCGCCCCTTGACCTTCACCGGGGGGAGGCCGCCACCTACAGGGGCCGGGACGTACGGGCGTATTCCCGCCTCCGGCCCCCGGCTCGACGGCGACGGATCGGTGCGGAAAGGGAAGAGCTCTCCCTCTCTCGCTCCGCCGCCTCCTTCTGCGAGATGGTGGACTCGCAGAAGTCGAGCATCGCCTTCCAGGACGCGTCGCTGCCGAGCATCGTAGCCACGACGCGCGGCAGCGAGAGGTCCTCTCCAATGACCGCGACGAGGGCGGCGCGTTGCTCGTCGAATCCAGAGCAACGCGCCAGCGTGTGTTCCGCACAATATTTATTTACTGTGCTATGGTTTTTTTTAAATTAATTTTCTCTATATTTATTGTTGTCGCAAAGTGATATCATGGATAGTAATTTCATACATCCTTTAAATGGCCAGTTATCTTCACGGTATATCTGAGATTAAGTGGTCACTCCAGCACATATATGAAGTACCTTGCAGGTGCACCTTGCGACATTGAAACTTATGAGATCAGATGAGATGAGACATGAGATCGGTTGTACAGTACAACGGCTGTGCCATATTACGAATCGAACCGCGTTATAGCTTCACGACAGAAACAGGCAGGGCGGTAATGGTATCCGGTTTTTATTTTTATTACTTAGATGGGTGGACGAGCTCACAGCTGACCTGGTGTTGTGGTGACTGGAGCCCATAGACATCTACGACGTAAATGCGCCACCCACCTTGAAATGTAAGTTCTAAGGTGTCAAGTATAGTTACAACGGCTGCCCCACCCTTCAAACCGAAACGCATTACTGCTTCACGGCAGAAATAAGCAGGGCGGTGGTAGCTACCCGTACAGATTCACAAGAGGTCCTACCACCAGTAAGAAAGCCAGAGCCAAATTACAATTTTTACAACTCTGAATTTTATTACACGACGTTATTTTTTGGCCGTCCAAGTCATTTGAGACCGTGTTATAGATATGTATTTTATTAGAAGAAATTAAGGGATAAAATATAATTTTCTAACGTGGGAAGGTGAAGGACCTAAGTTAAAAGCATAGATCGACCAGATTAATGATGCATGTTGCTCTAATTACAAAGGCTATGTCGTCATGTGTTCATGTGTTTACGGCTCTTGTTAAGCAGAAAATTCATAGTGCTCAATAGCGTATATTAGATACTTACTGGTGGTAGGACCTCTTGTGAGTCCGCGCGTGTGGGTACCACCACCCTGCCTATTTCTGCCGTGAAGCAGTAATGCGTTTCGGTTTGAAGGGTGGGGCAGCCGTTGTAACTATACTTGAGACCTCAGAACTTGTATCTCAAGGTGGGTGGCGCATTTACGTTGTGGATGTTTATGGGCTCCAGTAACCACTTAACACCAGGTGGGCTGTGTGCTCGTCCACACATCTTAGCAATAAAAAAAAAAAAAAGATAGTTATCGAGGTAGCTAAATCGTTATATTTACAGCGTTCTATTTCTTACAGAACTTCGAAAATTGAAATCAGAACATCGCGTTTAAAATCGGCGTGCAAGTGACAGCCATGCTACGGAAATGGAACTACTCCGGAGTTAGTGACAATGATGGCAGAAGTCGATGTAAAGATGGGTTGTAACGTAAAGAAAGAGAGCTGTGTTTTTGTAGCACAGATCATTAAAGCATTATATTTTATATTACATACATAATTCGACGCTTGAAAGGCAAAAGTGACTAAGCGACTATAACTGCTTTGTACATAAATAATAGGCAATAACCATATTCGATACGCAAAAAATATATATTTCTAGGTCTATTAAAATAATTTCAATCCTTCTGCTGCTACTAGCTAGATTCTACTACAGCTAGATTCGTTAAAATAAATTTTGTTTTCAGGTATTTCAACTTTAAATTAGTCTACTGTAAAGTTCACGCATTGTCGCTTAGTCACGTTTGCCTTTCAAGCGTCGATATGCATACATTACAATAATTACATATTATTATTACTTTTGCTCGCGACTTTGTCCGCGTGGAATAGTAACTTTGGAATAACGGTAAATTTTATCCGCGACTTCATTTACATAGAAAGTGAAAATATTTTTGAATAATAAAATGTTAAGGAGCTATTTAAGATACCAAAATCACGCTTTTTAACCGATTTCAAAAGAGGAGGCTATCAATTCGACCACCATTTTTTTATCTATGTATGTTTTAACGGAAATATATGTAATCCGTCATTGTATACAATTCCTAGGAAATGTATGTAATTCCTAAAATCGCACGGAAATGTGTGAAATAAATTATATAATACTTACACATTACACATTTGCTAGGAAATCTATACATTTCCTAAATAGCAATCGGAAATGTAAAACATTTAAGATATTGGTGGGTACGCGGGGACAGCGGGACGAGTCTTCCACTACGGTCAGTTGCCAACTTGCAATCCACTGGACCGGCCAGGGATTTAAGAAGTGCCTTTGCAAGAAAAACTGTGCTACATCAAGATGTCTGTGTTTTAAAAATAAAGTATTATGTACTTCCAAATGCCATTCGAGCTTACCCTGCAAAAATAAATAAAAGCTATATGGACTGACAAAGTATTATAATATAAAGATTTACTTTTATACTTTGACATTTATAATTACTTAATTATCAGACTGATTACTTGCCAAATGAAAATTTGATTTTATAAGAATAAATATAAGTTGATTTTGTGATACGTTAAAAGTTAATAAATAGTTGATTTTAGAAGTTTTAATTAGTAAGATAATATGAATATATTATTATTATTTTACGGTATGACTGTTACCCGATTGTCTCAATAAGTGTTATAATAAAAAAATATTCTTAACAACGTGTTTTATTACAGAAAGCATTTACTTTATACATTTCCTAATACGATATTGGAATTATATACAATTCCGAGGAAATTTATACATTTCCTAGGATATCTATGCATTAAATAGTTTTTCAAACAATATTTTATACATTTCCTAAATGGTATCGGAATTGTACACATTTCCTAGGATTTGTATACAATTCCTTGATTTCATACATTTCCGGTAACATATGTTCACCGATTTTTCGAGAATGCTTGAACCGATTCTGATAAATTCTCTTTTCTGTTTTTTGTTCGAATGGGTAGAGTTCCCGAATTGTCCTGTAATCATCAAGAAATGATTGATGATGGGATCCTGGAGAAATACACAAATCTATTATATTCAAAGCCTATCTTGAAGTGATTTGTGTGTTTCTTGTTATTGTTCTTATTCTGTGCCACCGCGCACCAGCCGGCCGGCGCCTTGTACATCATTATTAGGGGCTTGATCATTATTTTGCTGCGATGTTAAGATGTTATGTTAAGCCTTCGTCAATAAATGGGCTATCTAACACTGAAATAATTTTTCAAATCGGAACAGTAGTGCCAAGATTAGTGCGTTCAACCAAACAAACAAACAAACAAATTCGTCAGCTTTATAATATCAGTATAGATATGCAGCATGCAGTAATCCAAAATCGAAAAATAGAATATTGATCTATAATTGTCATCTTTGCAATAAAGGTTACAAAATCAATTTGATGTTCGTCAAAGCACGAAAATGGAAACAGTAACAGTAATGATCGTGAAAATAAAAAAAAAAAGAATGTTCGGGAATAACTGAAGTGTATTTCACTAAACTTCACTATGGCGTCTCGACGTGCGTTACTTATACATATTTACATATCATTCGTCTTCAAGATATTTGATTCCATCAAGGGAGCGAGCGGTGTTCGAATTTTAATACAAAATAAATCGAATTCGATTATTTCACTTACTTAAGTTACCTCGTGGATATTCGTGCCAGCCCTACTGGTGTAGCGTGTAAGCTGCTGAAAGATTGCTGACGGCTTGGATTAGCAGCTTCTTCCCACTAGCCATTTTTTTTTTTTACGAACTAGAGATATATATATATATTTTTTATTGCTTGTAATTTTATTCCGTGTAAGCTGCTGAAAGATTGCTGACGGCTTGGATTAGCAGTTTCTTCCCACTAGCCATAATTTTTTTTACGAACTAGAGATATAAAATATCAGCACAAAAATTTGTAGTATGATATAATCTATAAGAAATTATCCTCGAGTCGGTAGTCGCTCTCAGCGGACGGGCTATTTGGCAAATCAGTTGACAACGCTCTTCCGGAAATCGTACGAAGTCGACAGTGATGTAATTTCCGGTTGCGGTGCGGGACCCAATGGTGCAGAGGATACAACGAAAACCAATCAATCAAGCCACTACAACTTTGACAGAAATAGTGCTATCGATATGTAACTTTTATTTTTTTTGTTTGATAATAATACTTAAGATCGATTGTAACATTATCGAGATTTGAATTAGTTTTTTTTCCGAGATATCGATTATTTTCGCAATTCTCAATATTAATATTTACTTCTAAGAAAGGGCGTCTTGTGAGCCCGCATGGGTAGATACCACCGTTCTGCCTATGTCACTCGCGAAGCAGTAATGCGTTTCGGTTTGAAAGATAAAGCAGCTGTTGTATTGAAAAAACTGAGATTCAGAACTCATGTCTCAAAACGGGTGACGGCATTGACGTTGTTGATGTCTACGGGCTCCGTTAAACACTTAGCACCAGGGGGGCCGGGAGCTCGTCCACCCATCGAAACATTAAAAAAAAGGTAGAAAAAAAAACAGCCTCAATTGATAATCGATTTACGAGGGCTGCACTAAAAGTATCGGGAATGGAATATTTCCACTGTTCCTGTCATATTAAAATCTTTTTAATTGAAAACTCCTTGGTTTTAAAAATCGAATACCATTTATTTATTTTAAAAAAGATTCTCGGTCTTGTCACGAGGTTTTGTCAAACTTGTTTAGTCGTTGAGAAAATGGAATTGACTCGAGAAAATTCAAGAGCGATGATTTATTATGACTTTCGAAGTGGTTTAATACAAAAACAGTGTGTTGACCGGATGATTTCTGCATTTGGTGATGAAGCCCCATCCAAAACCACAATTTATCGCTGGTTTGCTGGCTTTCAACGTGGACGTGTCAAGCTCAGTGATGATCCCCGTCAAGGTCGTCCAAAAACTGCAGTCACCCAAGAAAACGTTGATGCTGTGCGTAAGCTGATTGAGGAAGATCGACATGTGACATACCGCGAAATTCAGGCAACTTTAGACATTGGCATGAGTCAAATACAAATAATCTTGCATGAACAATTAGGTGTAAAAAAGTTGTTTTCCCGATAGATACCGCATTCGCTCTGTGAAGAGCAAAAAGCGGCTCGCGTTACTTTGTGCGTCAGAACTCTCGAAAGATTCCACGCAGGATCCTCAAATGCTGTATACAACATTGTATCAGGTGACGAATCCTGGATATACGCGTACGAACCCGAAACAAAAAAACGAGTCACGAGTTTGGGTGTTCGAAAATGAGTTAAAGCCAACAAAAATTGTTCGTTCACGGAGTGTTGCAAAAAAAATGGTGGCCACGTTTGTCTCCAAAACCAGCCACGTTACGACTATTCCTCTTGAGGGACAAATAACGGTTAATGCAGAATGGTATGCTAGCATTTATTTGCCACAGGTCGTTTCTGAACTCCGTAAAGAGAACTGCAACCGCCGCATCATCCTCCATCACGTCAATGCGAGTTCTCACACCGCGCACAGAACAAAAGAGTTTTTAGAGCAAGAAAACATAGAATTATTAGACCATCCGCCGTACAGCCCCGACCTAAGCCCTAATGGTTTCTATACTTTCCCTAAAATAAAGAATAAATTGCGTGGACAGAGATTTTCATCACCTGAAGAAGCTGTGGACGCCTACAAAACGGCCATTTTGGGGACCCCAACTTCCGAATGGAATGGTTGCTTCAATGATTGGTTCCATCGTATGGAAAAATGTGTCAAATTTCGCGGAGAATACTTCGAAAAGCAATAAATACATTTTTAAATAGTAATGTTGTGTCACTTCGTTAATTCCCGAAAATTTTCAGTGCCGCCTATGTATTCGATGAAAAATTGTGCTTTGCATCTTCCGATCAGATTACTTGAATTTTGTCACAGGATCAACGCTATTGACCGCGCCATATAGCACCTACCGGTCATCGTCCTCATCGAACCCGTCGCTTGCGACGAAGGGCTCGACGAGTAAATTAACCCACAGACTCAGCCCACTGAGTTTCTCGCCGGATCTTCTCAGTGGGTCGCGTTTCCGATCCGGTGGTAGATTCTGCGAAGCACGGTTCTCGCTAGGGTTCGTGTTAGCAACGTCGTCAGGTTTGAGCCCCGTGAGTTCACCTACTAGTTCGGTGAATCTAGAATAACCCCTCGAGGTTACTAGAATAGGTAGGAGAATAGGAGAGAAAAAAAATAGCACATACAGGACTATGAAGAGCCTGTTAAACTATACTTTATAATGTTGTTGGAACGAAGTTCCTTATGGGACGATGCGGAGGGGTACCCTAACCGGGAAAAACGTCCGTAACGTAAGATTTTTATTAGTAATGCACACAGTGTACGACTTAACTTTGTAATAACGTACAAATTAGTAATGCACACACTGTTCGACCTAACTTTGTAATAACGTACAAAAAATAACATTTTTATATCATTCATTGATCACGATCTCAGAGCGTTCGTTTGCGCTATACACTAACTCTTATGCAAACAACCGTGAATGAAGTGTACCACAATAAGTTCGCACCTTACCGAATGACCGTGGGTTGTTGCGAAACCTCCAGTTTTATTTTTTTTATACCTCGAATAGAACTTAAAATTAATATTTTTACAATAAGGAACTTCGTTCCTATCCGGTATCCCACGACACCACACATCTTTTTTTTTTAAAGATTTATGGACACCGAACGTGATATCTTTACATACACGCTAACCAAGGAGCATACATACGGTGCAGCGCTGAATTATTTGCTAATTTATATCTTATCAAAAATGCAATACAAAAAATCCTAATATTAGTATGTAGAAACATTTACCGATGTGCGTATACTTAAAAAAAAACGATTTTTTACTTGTCTTCCAGCATTTATTTTTAACAAACCAACATTTTATTATGAGGTGGGACATTTAGTACAAACTCATTGTTTGACAAGATATTTCGTATCGTATGTTAAAATGTTTTTGATGAATTATTTTGAATCGACCGCTTGTTGTTAATTAAGCTCCAGTGTAATGTTTCGGAATTCCTTAGTCATCTCCGCCAGTCATGACTTCCATGAATTCTGAAAAAAAGACAATCATTTTACTTAGATCAAAGCGCCTTGCGCTGTGTCTTATGGAGCAACAAGGTGTTAATTGTCTTAGAAATAGGCAAGACGGTGGCGTTTACACGTTTCTACTCATCCATCCAATCCACTTCAGCTATTGTAAGTCGAATGGTGGAATTAGGCTTCATAGCGGTTACTTTACTCGTCAAATTCTTTAAAAAGGGCAACATGAAACCTAGCCTACAGCATCAGCACACTGAGTTTCTCGCCAAGCTTATTTAGCGGTAACATTTGTCAGGTTTCCTTTGGAGGCGTTCGGAGAGCCGTTAGCAAACCTCCTCCTCCTAGCTAATCCCTTAAATCCGCCCACCCGCCTTGACCAACATAAAAAGGCCTTCGGGCCACCAATTACTAATCCATCCCAAAAAACAAATATACCCGTATAGTCTCACTATTCGCCCTAGTATCAATAATTAATTTGTCTTTTACCCTTTTAATTGAGTAAATCGAGTACATAAGTTCAGGGGTCACCGGGTGTTTAATCGCTACAGCTCATAAATGTGTGATAATAATATTACTGCAATAAACTTTACTATATGTCATAATTTCCAATATGGATTACACAGAACGTGAAAATAGAGCTGGCTTACAACACACCCAAAAAGCTAACCTTATAATCTACTTATTATTTTAAACAGATTAGGATATTCAGCTACCGTTTTCAATGTCAGCTTTCAGAAACATGATTGAAACTTCGCATTAACATTAAATTTTAGACGTGCCGCTTTTTGTAGGCTGGCTTTTGAATTGAAGGTAAAAACGTTACAGCGGATTTTAATTTTAAGGGTATTTTATCATTAACAGCCTGTTATAGTCCACTGTTGGACATAGGCCTCTCTTAAGGCACGCCACGCAACTCGATCCTGGGCCAATCGTATCCATCCACTGCCCTTTTTTATGTTTGAGAGA
This sequence comes from Bombyx mori, assembly GCF_030269925.1. NCBI lineage: Eukaryota > Metazoa > Arthropoda > Insecta > Lepidoptera > Bombycidae > Bombyx > Bombyx mori. The sequence continues at coordinate 4,934,564 of NC_085116.1, read as the reverse complement.
TTACTGGTGGCCTGGAGGCCTTTCCAGTTTTACCAGGGCAGGTGGGCGAGCGAGGGCTCAGCCAGGAGGGGTGGGACTTGCTAACAGCTACCCGAGCGGCTCCAAAGGAGAACTAACAACTCAAGAGTAGTTGCTTCGCGAATGAATTTACTACCGGATTGGAACCCGCTGAGAAGATCGGGTGAGATACTCGGCGGGCTGATGTTTAGGTTAGGTTGCACGTCGAGTTCTTTGCCGAGTTCCATGAGTACGGTTACCGGGGTCCCTACTCCTAGTGTTAGAGCTAAAGCTGTCTAGTGCAAGGGTTATTTGATCTGATGGATCCGTAAAGATGTGTCTAGGGCGTCGACGGTGACTGGCTCCTGCGTGATCAGGATTCGAGGAGCAGTCAGCAGCTATCCGGTGCATTTTGTCGCTCTACTTTGTTACTGCTATCCAGAACTCGTCTCCTCCAATAGCCCATTGCCACTTCAGCTTGCTTATACGTTGAACTATGTCGGTAAGTTTGGTTCTCTGGCGAATGACTTCGTTCCGGATATGATCCCCCAGGAAGCACCGATCATAGCTCGTTCCATAGCTCGCTCAGCGACTTTAAGCTTTTGGACCAGCCCTGTTATGTATTTAATTAATCCTAAAGTAATAAAATTCACCATCAAAATCAACAGTTCCCGAGCCGTCGGAATCGATTTCTTCAATCATCATGTCCAGTTCTTCGGCGCTGATTTTGTCGTCTAGCTCCCTCAGAATTTCCCTCAATACTGCAGTCGTGATGTAGCCATTACCTATACGAAAATATCTAATTTAAAAAAATCATACCTTATGCTAATTTAGTAATTTGAGCGTACATGGGTATTGTATTACTGTTCGTAACTAATCACATAGTTTCTGCATGAAGCGAAGGATCGTCGTCACACAATAAAACAGAGACTTTTTTATAATTTATTTATAAGAGACTACTTATAAAAAAAATAAGTAATCATTAAATCTACTATATGAAAATAAATAATAGTTTAAAAAAACTCACAAAATAATATTGTAAAAAAGCGTGGAGTCCAATAAAATCATATTTTCTTACACTATTTTTAATTCAAATTTATTAAGATTTATTTTCTATTTTATAGTTCGATTTTCTATAAAAGCGTATTTTCTTAGTTTTTATAACTATTATTTATTTTTAAATTTTTAGTTGAATTTAAATTTTTTCATTTTTTTTTTTTTTTTAATATTGAATTGTCATCAGTCCTTAATACAAAATTTCGAGCTAACCCGACGTTTTGAAGGGGGTCAAAATCATGTTCAAAGATTCCGTTACATACTAACATACATACGTCTGAAGCTAATAAAAGCGTATTAAAAATATTTGCTGCGTGTTTAAATTCGATATAGCTTCCGAATAATGTGCAGTAGGACGCTTTCAGTATAGAATAAAGCTCATTATAAATTCACAAATTATAAGCCCAAAACTAATAATGCACGGAATGTTTTCGGAACTTTGATCCGTTGGGATCACACGCAAAATTTATATGAAACTCAATAAATTTCTGTGAGATGATTTACCTGTATCGACTTTAATTAGTCGAGAAGGGAAATAGTACTTGTACTAATCCCTGTCAAAAGTTGCGTCTAACTATTTTAACTCTATTTTCTTGCGAAGTTGTTAGTATTCGCTCCATCCGTGATGCTATACGATGACTTACGATGTATTTGTGTCGAATGATCATACTGAGACCTTAGAACTTATATCACAAGGTGGGTGGCGCATTTACGTTGTAGATGTCTATGGGCTCCAGTAATCACTTAACACCAGGTGGGCTGTGAGCTCGTCCACCCATCTAAGCAATAAAAAATAAATAAATGAAAAGAGTGATCAAATGAAGCTCTGAATCAAAACCTAAGCCCAATTTTTTGAAACACGTACTTAGCACGTAGTCTTATAATAGATCAATAACGCCGTAAAATTTAAAATCAAAAGTGAAAGTCTTCATTACTGGTGGAATATGCTGTGTCCAAAGATGCCAACATTCTGCTTATTTCCGCAGCAATATATATTATATAACGCGCATAAACTATATAACGCGATTTGTCCTTGAGAGTTAAAAAACGAACAATTAAAGTTCACTAAAATGAGTTTCTTTTTTTTGGACGCGATTCTACACTTTGTTTTTTTAACGACTTTGCATAAATAAATCAATCCACATAATTGTTTATTAGATTACGAAGTTTAAAAGCTTGCATATCTTTAATACAGAATTGTAAAAGTCAAACAAAAAAATATATTTATCGCGACTTTAGTTGCTCAGCTGGTCGTCAGAAACCATTCATTATTATCTTGACAGCTAGAGAAAGTAATTAAAAAAATATACGTTTCTCTATGTACTATTAAAATTCATCATAAAACAAATAAATATTGATTACTGACGCACAACACGTAGCTGATGATTATAAATAAAACATTTATTATTGTCTGGCTTTCTGTGCTCATTTAGAGTAATGAAGAAAAGTTAACGTGCTCTCGAACTTTCTTTTTTCAATACCACATTTGCTGGTGGTAAGCAGTCTTACGAAACCGCAAGCAGGTAAGCCCATTTACATCGCGACGCAGTCCTGCATTCCGGTTTGGAAAAGCAAGATATTATAATATAATATAACAGGCTGCTATAATAATATAATATAATAGGCTCTAGTCTTCTTCAATCTATGTCCACCCAATGCTGAATATAGGTCTATTATATGCACTCCATTAATTTCGGTTTCTTGCCTTTCGCATCCAGTCTTTATCAGGATTTATAGGCGATTGACATTTATAGGCGGGTAATAGAATTTAAGTTTTGTTGGCCATGGGCTCAAAATAAAAACAAAAGTTTTTTTTTTACATTTGGCTATGGAAAAACGTCAAACGAATTAGCTATAAATGTATTTTATTTAATTCAATTAGCAATTTAATCTGTAAATACGTAAATAATTTAAACAAAACTGTTCAACAACAGCAATGACATTTCTTTCCAAAGATAAATCTTTCGTTTACAACACGCAACAAGTATAATACATCTTGTCGAGTTCGAGCTGATCTGTCGCTTTTTATATAAAGTTTATAAAACATCGCTTTTCGAATCATTGCCAAAAGTTTTTTTGTTTTTTTTTTAATTGAGTGATATTGTTGTATTTTTCGGATTGCGTTAATTGACATCGGCTGCTGTTTTTTTTTTTGCTTTTATAAAAACTTTCGTGACACAAACATTGAAAATGATTTTGACTCAACCTACGATAACACGAAGGTGTTTTAGGTCACATATTTTGTTTTTCTTCTCTTTTGTTTAAAAAAATAATTGAGTACTACGATCTCTTATCTATATGTTAAATGTATACTTCTATATGTATATTTTTGCGTGAAGAGAATGCAGGATAATACATTCTTAAAAGTTACTAAAGACATTAATTTAGCCTTGAGCAATAAAACCGAGAATTCGTTGTTTTAAATTTTAATTTGTATGTAAGCATATCATAGTATATTTAATTTAGCGTAAGCCTGAGCCATTTGGTTTTTTTTGTATATATTATATTTATTACATTATATTTAAGTTTTCTCTCAAGTTCTTGACTCGGTTTAGTCTCTAGCTCTCACCCTAAAACCTTCAGGGAAGAGGCGGTTCGGATTCCCTTAAATTTATGAACACTGTATCTCCCAAAACTTTATCTATTATGGTACATGTGTGTATGGCTGCTTGTTTTTGTAGTATGTGTATATTTGCTTCTAATTTATTTATGTATCTATGTTTGCTTTTGCTACTACGTCTGTTGGGCCTATTACTATGGGGATGGGTTCTGTGTGTGTATTCTAGAGTCGTGTCAGTTCTACTTTTAAGGGGTAAAATTTACTATGTTTTTCCAGTTCTCTTGGTCCTATATTATAGTCAGATGGTACGGTTATATCTATTAGGTAAGTCGAGGTTAAGCATGACTTTCTACTGTAAATTTGCTGTACCGAATATGTTATTCAATCGATCAAATTACGCCCGACATTTACAAAATCAAAATAAAACATACCTTCTTTATCGTATAATCGGAATGCTTCTTTCAGTTCTTGCTGCATGGCCTCAGCATCTTCCTCGACCATGAATCTAGATGCTAATGTAACAAACTCCTCAAACTCCAGTTCACCGGAACCTTGAGACGAATATTTACATGAAACAAATTGAATAATGGACGTAATGTCGCTGATAATAGGGCGCATTGTAAGCCCGCATATATTAATTACCATCACTCCACCTACTTCTGTGGTGAAGCAGTCACGCGTTCCAGTTTGGGGGGAAGATAGCGATATAAAGCATTCAATTAAAACTTCGATTTCTTCTCACAAGGTGAAAAAAGCATTTTGTTCAAAGCAGGCCACCGCAGACCTCGAGAGATGAGGACGAAGTTTCAAGCTGATAAGCTGACACCTACCTGCTGTTAATACATGAGTGTCTTGCTTTAAATCAATCAAAATTTTATTTGACTGTGCTGTTTTCTTCAGAGCATTTTGTGAATGCACATAGGTCGAAGACCCGTCATACCTATTTCTACGGCGATGCGTACCGTTTTGTTGGATAGGATTCTTATTAGGCAAACGCATTATTAATTTTCATATCATGCTTAAATGACACGAATGAATGATATGATGATGCTCATGTTGTAGTGGTAATGAGAAGAGTTATTTTTACTCTTTACAGGTGAAATATCTCATGGTTAAAATTCTGCTAAGAAAGCATCTATTAACTTCACAATATGAAAACCATAATTAATCTTATCACCGTAAGAGACAAAGACTTCTTAGAAAAGAGAAATCTTAAATTGTTTTGGATACAATAGTATTTGATATGAGCCGTAGTACTGGCTGCCCTGTGATACATGTCTGCTTTGCGGCAAAAGTAGGCCGAATAGAGGATGGGCCGTGACCTTAATACTTATAATACTGTATAGTCAATTAAATAGTAATGTTAAATGGTAGAAAGTTTCAAATCGCGCGGCAGGTCTTTCTTAAGTTAAAATGACAAAGTCTAAGCGACAACTGCCTTCTGCACGTAAGCACACGACCGAAAGTGAGGAAAGTAGTGTTGTAAAACAAAAGGGGGTCATGATCGTCCTTTGTTTTACTAATTTTGCATTCGTCTAAGAGTGTAGTGACGAAGAAGGCAGGATGCGTTTACAAAGTTTACCATTTCCCTGACTTACCATCAACATCAACTTCTTGGATGATTTCCTTCAACATGTCATCAGTGACGTTGTGTCCCAGCATGCCGAGGATCGTGCCAACCATCACAGTACCGATACAGCCTTTCTTCTCATGATCGAAGGCTTCGAAGGCTTTCCTTAAAACTGGAAAACAAATCAAGATTTTAAGAGTAGTCCAAATGAAGATACACGTCCGCCATTTCAGTTCTCAACGGTAAGCACTGGCTTTCTTCTGCCACTGACATTGTTGACTTCCAGAAGCGGCGGAGTTTCCTTTCTTTTCCATATAATTGAAGTGAATAAAAGTCATCGTGGCCTAAAGGACGCATAACGTCTGGTGCATTCGTGTTCTCGAATCCCAGAATGAAATACGTACTCAACAAACGTTCACGATTGACTTCCACGGTGAAGAAATAACATCGTGTAATAAAAATCAAACCCGCAAAATTATAATTTGCGTAATTACTGGTGGTAGGACCTCTTGTGAGTCCACGCGGGTAGGTACCACCACCACCCTGCCTATTTCTGCCGTGAAGCAGTAATGCGTTTCGGTTTGAATGGTGGGGCAGCCGTTGTAACTATACTTGAGACCTATATCTCAGACTAGATCTTATATCTCAAGGTGGGTGGCGCATTTACGTTGTAAATGTCTATGGGCTCCAGTAACCACTTAACACCAGGTGGGCTGTGTGATCGTCCACCCACCTAAGCAATAAAAAAAATTGGAATGAAAAATAACTATGTTAAATATGAAAAACAGTAAATAAATGCAAATACATCGTCAACTTAGTTGACGAAATCCCTCAAATGTATGTGATGATTCGTTCAGAAAGACTTCTAAATTGTTATTGTTATTCTAAAACTTCACGCTCGGAAATCTAAACAGTTTCGCCTACTTTCGCCTTGTAGAAGAATCATTACATGTTAATAGAAGAACAGAGGTAAACAACGGTACAGTGAATGTATGGAATGTAATCAATCATGTTTGAAACGATTAACTAGTAACTTGGCTTTTATTTAAACTGGAATGAGCAACAACGACGCCACAAACAAACTAATAATCAAACAAGCCAGGTCTAGTAATTCCAAGCATGCTATCTTTGATAAAAAGAATTAAAAAAAATAGCACTCACTGGCAATCTGTTCCTTGTCGAGCTCCTCCTGAAAAATTCACCAACTCAATTATTAATTCGTTCAACAAAACACGTAGACTTCGCGTCTTATGTTCTCACCATTTTCACTGCGGTCGCCTTTAAAAAAACTGAATGATTCCGTATGCGATCGCGAACCAGACTGCTAGGAAGACAAGTCCTTTTAACTGGATGAAGTGAGCGACTGATCTGATCGGCGCGACGAACTCAGCCAGGCTGTCTCTGTCTACGTCTCTTGTTTACGAGCCGTATCATAACTCAGGAGACGCTTTTAACCAACGCTATTAAGGTCGCAATACACTAAATGCCGGATGACCGCAGCAGAGAGCGTTGTGGTACATCAAACCGACGTGCCAAATACGTATTTCGTGTAATCGATTCTTTACGAAATTAATTAGTTCTAAATTAAAATGTTGCAGTGTGCTTGCTTTGGATGCCGGCCATTTTTGACGCACAATAGAAGAGGTCGTGGGACGTCATAAATGAAAATTTGTTATGCGGAATATTTATGTATTAAATATAATTCTATTGTATCTTGGCAGTGCTTTAGAATAAAAATTCTTGAAAAAGTCGAAAAAAAAATATTTACGTTCACTTTGACATGTTATTCTCATGTTATCGAATAATATTTACACATCCAGCACAAGATTGAGTAAACATTTGGATTTTATTTACATTTACACACTAATATGAAATTAATCGGAAGCTATGGACAAAAACTAAGGGAACTGCCGTAATAAAAAAACAATTAGAGCTATCATTAAAAAATGTTTAGTTTTTTTTTTTTTTATTGCCCTTGTAGGCAGACGAGCATACGGCCCACCTGATGCTGAGTGGTTACCGTCGCCCATGGACTTCAGCAATGCCAGGGGCAGAGCCAAGCCGCTGCCTACCACTTAATACTCTCCACAAGCCTCGTTTGAAGAAGGACATGTCATAGCGCTCGGGAAACACCGTGGAGGGGAGCTCATTCCATAGCCGGATGGTACGTGGCAAAAAAGACCTCTGGAAACGCACTGTGGATGACCACAGTGGCTCCAGGTAGTATGGATGAACTCTACTCCGGTGGCGGGCGGTGCGATGGTAAAAACGAGATGCCGGTATCATCTCGAACAATTCCTCAGAGCACTCCCCATGGAACATACGGTACAGAATACAGAGGGAACCGAAGTCCCTCCGCAGACCCAGAGGCTCCAAACGATCCGTGAGAATGGGATTATCGACAATCCGAACGGCCCTCCTCTGTATGGAGTCAAATGGAAGAAGCTGATATTTGGGAGCCCCGGCCCAGAGATGGGAGCAGTACTCCACGCGAGGCCGGACTTGTGCTTTATAAAGCAAAAGCCTTTGTCCAGGCGTGAAGTACCGCTTCGCTCTGTTGAGGACTCCCAGCATTTTGGACGCCAACTTGGCTTTGCCTTCCAAATGACTCCGAAACTGGACATCGCTCGAAATGTCGACCCCAAGTATCCCAATACTCTCGGAAGGTTGCAGGGATACTCCTTGGAATTGCGGCGCCATGATAAAGGGGTCCTTCTTCGCAGTGAACGCGCAAACTTGTGTCTTTAACGGGTTGAATTGAACCAAGTTCAATTCACCCCATTTGGAGACTCGCCCCAGAGAGTTCTCCACTTCAGACACAAGTCTTGATCATCTCTCTTGCACCACGCTACGAGAGAGACTCTGATGGCCGATATATCGCGCATCCCCCGTGCTGTCATCCGCATAGCAATGCATGCCATCAATAGACAGCATGTCATTGATATACAGGGTGAAAATCGTGGGGGAGAGCACCGAACCTTGTGGAACGCCAGCGTTAATGGTCATGGTATCAGAACAGTCACCGTCTACAACGACCGTGATGCTTCGCCCATCCAAAAAGCTAGCGATCCACTTGCAGAGACCCTCGGGGATTCCGTAAGATGGTAGCTTCAACAGAAGTGCCCTATGCCAGACCCTGTCGAAGGCCTTCGCGATATCAAGGCTCACAGCAAGAGCCTCGCCCTTGCTCTCCAAGGCTTCAGCCCACCTGTGAGTAAGGTATACAAGAAGATCGCCAGCTGAGCGACCGTGACGGAAACCGTACTGTCGCTCACTGATGAAGAGAAGGTCAGCCTTCTCTTTCGCACTATATATAGTTTCTTGTTCGATTTTCGCAAATCGTAGATGTATATTGTTGAAGCCATTTTACGGTTTAATATCACGGTTTTTATTGTTATTATATTATTTTCGACATTTCGAATACTTTACACTTTTGCTAGTCAGAGATTACAATAAAAAACGAAAGATTAAACCATAAAAATGTTTTTAATGAAAAATAATATAATATATTTTAACCATTCAAAAGTATTTTTATATCTTATTTCTCTTTATATTAGACCAAATTTTATGTTCCTCGTGTTCGTCCAGTGGTCTTTTTATGGATAGCAATTTCTTTTTGGTGTTATTATTAGCATTCTGAAAAAAGGATTTATTATTGAAACGAAGTTCCTTATGGGACGATGCGGAATGGTACCTTAACCGGGAAAAAACGTCCGTAACGTAAGATTTTTATTAGTAATGCACACAGTGTACGACTTAACTTTGTAATAGCGTACAAAAAATAACATATTTTTATTATATATATTTTTTATAAATCATTGTGGATAAAATAAAGTTGATTACTTTGTAAAGTACTTTTTTTTTTTATTTTTATCAATAAAAAAATCATAATAAAACCGAATAATTATATTATTTATACATCGAATAGAACTTAAAATAAATATTTTTATAATAAGGAACTTCGTTCCTATCCGGTGACCCACGACACCACACATCTTTTTATAAAAAATCGTCATAGCTACTAAAAAGGAGGTAAAATTTTTCAAACAAGGAGATATTGTACCAAAGCGTTTTGTCTTGTTTCAATAAAATAAAAACTTATTATTTACAAATATTTTTTATTGGTAACACTAAAGTTCGTCAATACCCAGAAAACAATAAAAGAAGAAAACGGTTGATAGACAGATTCGAGAAATGTTACATAACTTTCTGACATTTGCCTATTTGTAAATACATAAGGTTTGACATTATTTATCATCCGTTCGCTTAAGCTTATTTATTGTTCATTAGTTATCATTTATATCAACATCTTCTGTATCTATGCTACTAGTGGTAGGACCTCTTGTGAGTCCGCACGGATAGGTGCCACCATTTTGCCTATTTCTGCCGTGAAGCAGTAATGCGTTTCGGTTTGAAGGGTGGGGCAGCCGTTCTAACTAAACTTGAGACCTTAGAACTTATATCTCAAGGTGGGTAGCGCATTTACGTTGTAGATGTCTACGGGCTCCAGTAACCATTTAATACCAGGTGGGCTATGAGCTCGTCCACCCATCTAAGCAATAAAAAATAAATAAATAAAACTTGAGACCTTAGAACTTATATCTCAAGGTGGGTAGCGCATTTACGTTGTAGATGTCTATGGGCTCCAGTAACCACTTAATATCAGGTGGGCTGTGAGCTCGTCCACCCATCTAAGCAATAAAAAAAATCAAAAATGAATATATAATTGTATGGCGGTATAAAAAAACAGGTGTCCGCTATATAGACAGTGATACGCAGCGCCGTCTGCGGCTTTCCATCGTTGCCAACTGCCAAACGCAGTGCAGTTAATGACTCGGGACATAGAAATGATTAGCCGTTACATAAACATTATGTGCAGATGATTCAGTATGTACGAGAATAGAGCTAGCGTTACCGACGCTGATAATTCTTAAGATGGGCTAGATTGTTGTCCACGCTGTACTGCAGTTTTGTGATACTAACTAGTATTATAAATGTTTGAACATCTGTTATAGGTATAAAACATTTGAACTACAATTTTATTATCCACTACAATTTTTTTTTAGTAATTGCAATATTTACAGTTTATTTAATGCGATTGTAATGCTTACTAGCGACTTCAAAAAGATTTGCGTATTTTTTTATTTTCTCATAAAAACGATTCCATAAAGGGTTTAAGAAAAAAACAATGTTATGCTTTGAACGAGCTCACGATGTTTTGCATTAGACAAAGAACATATTATATTGGATAATGACTACAATTTCGCATTCCCCATAATAAAATTTAAAAACATATAAGCGGTTTATACGCGGCAGAACTGAAATCTTTAAAAGTATGTACTATATGTATCTCAACCCACTCAGGCTATATCCAAAACCTAGTCTTAGTTACCAGTTTTAGTGTCATATTTTTTTTCTTTTAATGGAACTTCTAATCGCAACGTTCTTAAAGCAGTTCACCCTTCAATAATAAAAGGCTAATTAATCATAACATAATAATCAAAACGCATGTGCTATTCCATAGAAAATGTTTCTTTTTTTTATTGCCTTTGTAGGCAGACGAGCATACGGCCCACGTGATGGTGAGTGGTTACCGTCGCCCATGGACTTCAGTAATGCCAGGGGCAGAGCCAAGCCACTGCCTACCGCTTAAAAGCCGCTGCCTACCTCTTCACAAGCCTCGTTTGAAAAATGACATGTCATAGCGCTCTTTGTGTTAAATTAAAAACTAATTATAATGAACTATAATATGAGTCTAAAACAAAATAACAAGTCTCCAAACAGAAAATACGAAATATAATATATTAAATTTAGCCGCACGTAAGCGGTTGTAAACCGTAATAATGGAACTGCCAAAAAACGCTCGAGTTTCGAAACTTTCCTTATGAAATCCGATAAAGTAATTCGGTGAAGCGACGTTTCTTGACGTGTGTCATATATTATACAATAATGTGAAGTTGTTCATGCGAAATATCAAAATATAAATGTATCTGTTCAGATGAAGAGATTTTATCTATACTAGAGGTCCCGCAGTAGTCGAAATTCGACTATAATTATTTGGAATTGTATAATAAGTTTTGTACACTATTATGATTGTATTTTATACTTCTATAATCACAAATTTCGCCAAGGCTACACTATAAAAAATATTAATAAAGACAAACAATATTTAATCTATTCTCAATTTGGCCACAGACGTCAAGAACAAAAGTTTGACAATAAATAGTATGCATGCGTGTGTGCGTCAAATACATGGTATGTAGTGTCTGTAATGTTTTCTTTAGAAAAGAAGCGCAGAGTGCTAATATATTTTTTTTAAATTATGCATAAAAATACATTAAATCAATTAAGATAACAAACATTACACACCATGTATTTAACACACACACAACTCTTTGTTTATTGTCAAACTTTTGTTATTGCTTAAAATCTGTAGACTAATTTAGAATAGGTTAATCTTGTTTATGTTTAATATTATTTGTCTATAGTGTAGTCTTGGCGAAATCTGTGATTATAGAAGTATAATAATAGTCTTTGACAATAGAACCATAATAATTTTCAAACTTACAATTTCAATTAATTATAGTTTTAATAAATATCTTAATTTTTATTCTAATTTTGTACTTGATAGGGCTTGTTGTGAGCCCGTGCGGGTAGGCACCTCAACGAAGTTTATTTTTGCAGTGGAGCAGTAAAGCGTTTCAGTTTGAAGGGTGGGGCAGCCGTTGTACTGTAAAACTAAGCCTTTGAACTTATATCTAAAGGTGGGTGACGGAATTTATGTTATTGATGAATATGGGCTCCGGTAACCAATTAACACGGGTAGGGCAGTGAGGGCACTAATCCATCTAAGCAATAAAAAATAGCACACTTTATTTGTTTTTAATTGAGCTTTTTTATTTATTTAGATGACATTTAAAGAGCCAATCTCAATCTGGTGTTAAGCAGCTGTCGGAGCTCCACGCTAAAACGTTTATAGCTGTTTATTTTGAGACATGATCAAAGATACAAAAATGTTTGCATTTCTTCAAAAGAGGTTTTGAGGATAGGAGGATGAGCATCCTGGAAAATGGAACGTAAAAATCAGACGAAGAGTTAGGACAACCGATGAACCAATACAATTGACACTTCAATCTTTTAAGATTATTTTAAGCTCTAGTGTCTGCTCAACAAGGCGAGAGCTAGTTTGCCCATTTTCACCAATATTAAAGATTCGTTACCCTTAATTAAATGTAATTCGAAGTGAATTCCCACGGTCGACCATTTCGCACTTAAGTAGTTGAGTTTGCCAACGTTTACAAAGTCACTGCCAAGTACATTGTTCTGGTCACCGGAAGAGGGTTGTTGCCAGATTGCAACCCGTTGCGAACTATTGTTGGCCTTTATTTAGTTGTCAGAGCAACGTACTGTAATAACATTATTTTAAAGGCGTAGTATGCATTCGATGTTCCAATTGAGAATGGTTTTCACTTTCGTTTTTAGACGGATTATTCACCTAAGAATTTCTGATATTTTATGATTTAGTTTCTCTTTCGTTTTGGACACCTTTTTTTTCTCGTATGAACATTAGGCCCAGTAAATTGTAGCGGGTGGGTTGCCCGGAAATTGACACCCTACGAGAATGTCTTAGGTATGAAATCCACCAATGTACTCTTGTGCATAAATTTTAATAAATAAATAAAAATCGGTTGACAGATACACAAGAAAAAAACGTACTCGACCGTTTTGGATTTGCTTATCATTTAAGTTTATAAATCGATCTGAGAAATTCAGCATAAGAGTATTTAAAAAAAAAAAGAAAACAAAATTCTTATACGCTGATTTATTATACACACAAATAAAATACAAACAAAAGACGCCAACACTCCCATCAGATACTAAACAAATGCAACATACAATAAAATAAACGTTTTATTTGACTATAGACTTTAACACTAATCGATTTTATTCATTCTACAGTCGATTTAAATACGAGCAGAAACGAAATTAGCCAATGGCAGAGACAATGCACGTCCGTCAGTCGGCTTGTAATCAAAAACAACTATATGAGACTGAATCATTGCGGTGACAATGACAAATTTGGACCGACGTCTCTTCACTCTAACCGCAGACGGCTCCGATAAATCAGTTCGGCGCGAATTAATATCACGATCGAATTGTTGCCGATAGATAAATTGTTAAACGAGACACGTGTTGGAATGTCGTGAAAATACTTGCCGCCAAGTGACAAGCTATTAGACAAATTAAAAAAAAAAGGATGTGTGGTGTCGTGGGACACCGGATAGGAACGAAGTTCCTTATTATAAAAATATTAGTTTTAAGTTCTATTCGAGATATAAAGAAAATAAAACTGGAAGTTTCGCAACAACCCACGGTCATTCGGTAACGTGCGAACTTATTGTGGTACACTTCGTTCACGGTTGTTTGCATAAGAGTTAGTGTATTGCGCAAACGAACGCTCTGAGATCGTGGTCAATAATTGATAAAAAAATATGTTATTTTTTGTACGTTATTACAAAGTTAAGTCGTACACTGTGTGCATTACTAATAAAAATCTTACGTTACGGACGTTTTTTCCCGGTTAGGGTACCCCTCCGCATCGTCCCATAAGGAACTTCGTTCCAAAAATAGCTTGTACCTTTCCTTTTTTCGTTGTTTATATTATGATTATTGTTTTATATAATTTTCTTAAAATGCTCTTCAAAAATGCCTCAAACGGAATCTAGTGAATAATAACACAGAGAGTCGCTGGATAAGCCAGTGGCTAATGAAGAATTCGAACTCACACTCAGATCGTCATTAAAATGATGAGCGATACGCCAATTTGCTAATTGATCCTCGGTAGGTTCGAGCGCCGATACGTAACTAGGAGTACTACTTATACTGCTTCTATAAGATCTCAGTGTATCGTATTTATTACATTCCGTACTACAGACGGTAAAAATTTTATCATTGAAAGTTTGATTGTGTTGCTCCACAGGTCTATGGCAATCCCTCAAAGATATTTTTGGAGGCAAAACCAGGGCGTCAACAGTTTTATGTTTGACGAACAGAATTCGCTTACTGCCCTTCAAAAGTATAGGGTTTTTACGTATCATTGCGTACACACAAAGTGCACCAAATATCAAACAAATCACTCCGGTTAGAGCGTAAAATAAAATTTGTACTTCATCATGACGAGTTTCAATAGCGTACGTTGATAGATCGTATGTCAAACAGTCTTCGACTTCGACAGCAGCGTTGTTAATTTGTATTGGGCAAAAAGTATAACGGGCAGTGAAGTTAATATTATAGACGCGTAAGAAATTCGGTAAGACATTCAGACAATACGCTTCGTTCGGGCACGTCGACTGAAACCATAACAGACCATACCCTGTGACACGCGAAGAATCGATTTCGACTATCGAATATTGTTCTGATTTTACGAAAAACGTTAGCTTCAACCAATCGTTTTTATTCTCATTACGGATTACGTTAATCGGATTCGAATTAAAATAACTGAAATCTTTGAAGACATTCGAAAAACAAGTAGGACCGTTCGCTGAAGAATTAATGATTCTTAATGAAATGTTGTTTGGTGTGTTTGTATCATCGTAACACGATCCATTCACATAAGCAACAGTGTAGTGAACGACGGAGCTGTTCGAGTAGGTCATATCGTAACTGCGAACTTCTTCCAGACCAGGGCAGCTTTCATAAAACTCTGAAAATGTTACGCCGCGTATTTCGTAGGGATGGTCACAAATTGGATCGCCTGTTAAAACGTCGCTTCTGGTCAACGACATTAAGTCTTTGTTCGTACAAGAACAGTACCAATGGTTGTTCTGTAAATTGACTCGCATGTTTGGTCGTACTTGCAGGATTGAATCGAACAGCTGCGTCGGTAGAGTAACAAGATAGTTATTATTTAGATAAATATATTCAATGCTCAACAAACGATCGAATGTGTTAGGTCCGATGCTTGTGATTTTACAATAATTTAGGTACAACACTCTGCAGTTACCGAGCCCAATGAAGCTATTACTATTCAACACATCCTTGAAATGGTTAAAAGAAAAATCTACTATACCTAATTTAGGCAAGTTCTCTTTTCCCGTGATGGTGTTCGGATGCCAAAAACCACTTTGAGTTATGGTAAGCGTTTGCAACGAGTGAGCCACATCGCTCAATACCCTCGGTTGTATGTCTATGATGTTACAATCCCTGATATACAGTTTGTCTAAATTAGCTAAGCCGACAAGACTGCCGTCTTCCCATGCTCTTAGCGTTAAGCTTTGTAGTATAATAGTGCTTATGTTCCTAGCGAAGTGGCTTCGGAATGCATCTGCCGGGATGCGCATGAGGTTTCCTCTTATTATAGCTATCTCTTGAATATTTGATCGTATATTTGACAACCAGTTCTCGGGCATAGTTGCGTTTCGAAAAATGAAATTCTTGATCACCAAAATAATTCTCGAGCACCTCGTCTCGGCTTCCTGTAAAATAAATAATAATTAAATGTACATAATATATTTTTAATTATTTGAGGCTAGTATGTTGTTGTTGTTGTTGTAGTCCTAGGGTACCCCGCTGGTACATAGGGCCTTCACAAGTTATCTCCACTTTACCCTGTCTTGCGCTTGCTCCTTGACATCACTCCAAATCACGTTGGCAGTCCTCATCTCACTCTCTACGGTGCGTCGCCAAGTGTGTACAGGGCGACAAGGTTTTCTCCTGCCTAGCGGTTGCCACTCAAACGCGATTGATGCTGCGTTGACTCCGCTGCGCCGTAGAGTGTGTCCTATCCAACGCCATTTCCGATGAGCAATGTCTTGCGCAATGCGATATTGGTCACATTTAATCTAGTAGGCTAGTATGGGCTTATTATATTTTTATTGTATTAAGTGGCCCTATCTCATGTGTAGTTTTTACTCAATTTTACATAGGTGGAGCGCTGGTCCTGTGACAGATGCCCCTCAATACCACTACAATATAATAAATTGCAGACTAAGTAGTACCTGACGCGTTGTAATGGTGCATGCTACGTTCGATTTTCGATTGATACTAATCGATTTAATTCTAATCATTCTGGCTCTATAGTTAGCATTCCCTTTGCTGGTTGTTTTTTTTTTATTGTTGCGTCAGAGACGGCTATTAGTAGGTACCGTACGAGGATTTCTTAGCGGCAAGGAAAAAACGTGTTTTTTTCCCTACCTATGCTGATAGCCTTGAGTGGCTATATCAGCTTCACCATAACGTGTGTAGGTGAGCTCACGGGGCTCAAGCCGGAGTGTTGCTAACACAAACCCTAGCAAGAGCAGTGCTTTGCAGATTCTACCACCGGATCGGACACGCGACCCACTGAGAAGATCCGGCGAGAAACTCAGTGGGCTGTGTCTATGGGTTAATTCGCTCGTCGAGCCCTTCGTCGCAAGCGACGGGTTCGACGAGGACGGTGACCGGAATTAAAAACGTGCTTACGTGGTGAAGGGTTTTCTGGGAAGTTTCATCGTAATCCGGAGCAGTTTTTGATGAAATACAGATATATAAAAATGCAGAATATAAATAAATCAGTATTATAAAGTAAATATAAGGATCAAAAACTTAATAATTGTACGTAAAACACCAAACCCGCAAAATTATAATTTGCGTAATCACTGGTGGTAG
Organism: Bombyx mori; assembly: GCF_030269925.1. Classification (NCBI taxonomy): domain Eukaryota; kingdom Metazoa; phylum Arthropoda; class Insecta; order Lepidoptera; family Bombycidae; genus Bombyx; species Bombyx mori. The sequence continues at coordinate 4,917,735 of NC_085116.1, read as the reverse complement.
GACCTCTTGTGAGTCCGCACGGGTAGGTACCACCACCCCGCCTATTTCCGCCGTGAAGCAGTATGCGTTTCGGTTCGAAGGGTGGGGTAGCCGTTGTAACTATACTGAGACCTTAGAACTTATATCTCGAGGTGGGTGGCGCATTTACGTTGTAGATGTCTATGGGCTCTAGTAACCACTTAACACCAGGTGGGCTGTGAGCTCGTCTATCCATCTAAGCAATAAAAAAAAAAAGGTTTTTATGAAATACCGATATATAAAAATGCAGGACACAAAGAAATCAGTATTATAAACGTAAATATAAGGATTCATCAACTTTCACAAAAACTTAATAATTGTACGTAAAACACTTTAACACGGTGTTACATCCCGTGTATTTAATTTGTAGAACAATTTACGTCGATCGGGTCGGTCAAATTAAACTTAGTTTAAGTCGTGTTCGTGTTCCGAAGGTGTGTTCGGAAACACAATTTCCTAGTTTATCTAACCAGTGCAGTATATAAATAGATGTTTCACATGATAATGTATACAAAGCTTCACATTGTAATGTATGCATTTTTGAGATGGCACTTGGAGACCGACAAGTTACATGCATGGGCATCGGTGAAGAGCTCTCACTAATAAGTCCTATATGTTCAAAAAAAACTCTCTTGAATTAAATTGATGTGCTATATTTCTTGGTAGAAGGCGATGTTTGATTGCTGCTAGACATCAAGGACGTAAATGCCGCCACCCTTTTTTTTTTCGGGCCGAGGGCCGATCCTCCTACGAGGTCCCCGCGCGCGGGGTATGTGAGACTCAACGATCTGCAGGTGTTGTGAGCAGACTGCGGGCCAAGGAATTTAGGGCCCACCCACTAAACGACTTCTTGCACTCTTACACCCGACATCCGATCTCCGTCCGGGGTCAAAACCCAGTCAGAGTAGGGGGGTTCCCGCGGTCAACACTACAACCAGACACGCGGCGCCACCCCGAGGACGCCCGACCGACGGCTCGTCGAGGCGATAGTCGTTGACCAACGACGTCGGTCTCCGGAAATGCCGCCACCCAGCTTAAGACATAAGTCCTACATTTCAGTTTTACAGTACAATGACCCACACTTCAAACCAAAACACATTAACTGCTTCACGGCAGAAATAGGCAATGTGGTGTTACGTACCCGTACGGGCTCACTAAATGCCCGACCACCAGTGTTATAACTTTAATGAAACTAATTGAATTAAACTACGCGGTTGAGTAACTTATGCAGATAAACCTGCCAGTGTTGGCTAAGAATACTTTAAGAACTTACTGCCACCGCTGAAACAATCAAGTCTCCATAATCAACGAGATACGTTACATCTCTACAGACCACTCTGCAATTCTGGATTTGGCATCGAGAGTTGATGGCTGGTCGTCCGACAGGGAACAGTGAGGAGTTGTGTATTGCCATTAAGACTATTAAGATGAAACTAGTCACTGTGATTACGGCGAATATTGTTTGCATCACCACACGAAGCCATCCGCGACTGCATGACGTGTTCCTAGAAAATTAAAATCAATTTTTAAATCACTGTTTAAGTGAAATTATTAAAAAAAAAATATTGCGTTATTGCCTTTCTAACTTTGAACAACCCAATTACAACACACTTTTTACTGGTGGTAGGACCTCTTGTGAGTCCGCACGGGTAGGCACCACCACCCTGCCTATTTCTGCCATGAAGCAGTAATGCGTTTCGGTTTGGAGGGTGGGGCAGCCGCTGTAACTATATTGAGACCTTAGAACTTCTATCTCAAAGTGGGTGGCGCAAACTCAAAATGTGAATTTAAAGTATTTCTTACTGTGAATGCATACGCGGATACGGCCCATCTAATTATTAGTGGTTACTCTCGCTGATGGACGTCAGTAATGCCGAAGATACAACCAAGTTCTGCCTACCGCTGACAACATATCTCTAATTATACAACTCGAATTTTAATATTTTGTGATCCCGATCCGGCCGTAGATTCACTGAAGTACTGCCTGTGTTAGGGCACATGATAGTAACCTTTATCAAGCTGAGTCTCGTGAGCTCATCATCCACTAGCCATATCGAAGCCAGCACAGCCCCTTGAAGCTACTGGCAGTTCTTAAGAACTACTCGCAATTTCAGTTTTAATCGCTAGTTTGCTAATATCCAGAGATTTTATGTTAAATTTAACGTATCATACGTTACGATTATTATTACATTGATAGCAATAGAATGAAGCGATAACGATTCCATGCGTCAAAACCCTAAAACATATTGAGGGAGATAATAGTGGGACTTTTGTGGAAATATAAAATATCAGCGCAATACTGCTATTTACATATGAGTATATCTATCTATACTAATATATAAATCTACAGTGGCTTTTACGGTTGTTCCGTTATAACTACTGAACCATGCATCCGATTGACTTGAAACTTGGTATCCATGTAGAAAATACATGTACTTAATGGATAGGCTAATATTTATATGAGTGTTGGACTCCCTACCCCAGTTGCGGGGGCGTTAATGATGAGAATCTTTGTGGGGTGAGAAATAATAATGTTAATTTTAAATGCCCAGCGAAGCGGACGGGTACAGCTAGTTATTTATAAGACTAATTAAAGTTGACTGTTTCCCTAATGTTGAAATAATTAGCTAAGTAAAGCCCAACGCACGTCAATAATTATTTAATTTTAGGTGCTCAGAGAATTCTCGAACAAACAACCCCTTTTCTACTATAAATACGAGTGGCTATTGTCACACTAAACATTCTGATTTCAAAAGTAAATTTTAATTACTGTCGCCGTAGAAGGAATTCATAGTAATGAAGAGAATGACGATAGCCACCTTGACGTCATCATTTTTAAAAACAAGGTGCCTCCAAATATAATTTCCGTAAAATCTGCTGAAAAATTACGAATGTGCGCATCGAAAAATATGTAAGGTTTAATTTTCTATAGAATTTCCTTATATTTGAAATTGTTTTCGAAGCCACACGGAGAAATAATGTACAACAACTACCTTAATATAACTGGGAAAAAAAATCACTGTATATTGAAAGAAAAAATCGTTTTTCCTAGATAATATTTTATGCACCCGCATCTAATGGGAAATAAAACCCCAACGGGCCGGATGAGATTACAGATCCCGCGCGTCAATTGATCATGTTACACTGCGCGTTGAGCTAGATAGATTATTACTAGCTAGATAGATTATTATTATCTATTATTTAGAAGTCGTCGTGGCCTAAAGAATAAGACGTCCGGTGCATTCGTATGAAGCGATGCACCGGTGTTCGAATCCCGCAGGCGGGTACCAATTTTTCTAATGAAATACGTATCCCAACAAATGCTCACGATTGACTTCCACGGTGAAGGAATAACATCGTGTAATAAAAATCAAACCCGCAAAATTATAATTTGCGTAATCACTGGTGGTAGGACCTCTTGGGAGTCCACACGGGTAGGAACCACCACCCCCGCCTATTTCCGCCGTGAAGCAGTAATGCGTTTCGGTTCGAAGGGTGGGGTAGCCGTTGTAACTATACTGAGACCTTAGAACTTATAACTCGAGGTGGTTGGCGCATTTACGTTGTAGATGTCTATGGGTTCCAGTAACCACTTAACATCAGGTGGGCTGTGAGCTCGTCCATCCAACTAAGCAATAAAAATAAAAAAATAGCTAAATATAATTAGTACTCGTAATCTAGAAATTTTCGATGACAATTTTAAATGTCATCTTTATAAGTGCTTTCATTTACGACCACTGATAACTAACTGAAAAATAGCTGTTAGTAACGAATTCGAGAAACGTATTGTAATACTATTTCTATTTAAAACGATTAGATCAGATGACATAATAACTTTTCCAAGACTTAGTAAAACAAAAATTAACCCAATTGAAAGGTTGAAACCCGTCAAGGCACCCAAAATTCCTTTTGAGAATCCATATTTAGACATATTAAACACGATATCGATATATTTGCCCGTATACATATGAATGCGTATATTTACAAACGAGAAAAACAACACAATACATCATAAAACAAATCTCGTTCAGTCTTAATATGACGTAAAAACTTTACAACAAGCCATTAACTTTGACTTCCTCATACGAATATTTCACGTTTGGATCTTACCTCGTAACAGCTGATAACGTTCTGGTTTTACTCGCGAATTTGGGTCGAGCCAATTGCATACTACCCATGTATGTATTTTTTTTTTTCGTATCCAAAACTGAATACCTTTATTCTTTATGAAAGTTCTGTACACACTGACCGATTAGATGCCAATGATATCAGTGACAATTATCTGACCATTAAAGCTCGTAGATAATCTGGCTAAACAAAAAAAATGATCGAACGCTCCTAATTTCATGGGTAAGGCCGTTAATCATTTCTGGTATTAATTATTCGAGATTTTGTATAATCCATCATCGAAGAGCAAAGCCACTGATGCGTTAATTACGATTAGTACTTTAGTTACTTTAGTCATAATGTTAGTAGTAGATTCGTTCTATGGCACTTGTGTAATAATTTAGATCATTGACAATATTATGTATTTAATGATATCTGAATGCCCTTAACATAAGAGCAAGTCGGGAATCGCGCGGTAATTGGTTTTAGAGTACATTATTTTTGAACGAAATCTATAAAATATGTAGTTACGCAGCATTACGCGGAACTGAGTACGTCACGTTATTACTTATCTTATTTTAGTTTTAATTGCTCGAAAATTTTAATAGCAGTCGCTTAAATAACAAACCGAAATAATAATTAATTTGGGCCATTTTACTCCCGTTAATACTTTTAGATCATTAGATTAGATATTAGATCGAAGCTGTTAAATAGTTGTCCTCCTCGCTGCGTGTACAAATTTTCAAGTTCGTATGACGTCTTAAAGATGCCTTTATATACAAAGACACCTCTCCTAACTAGCTAATATAAAAACGTGTTAAGAATACCCCGGTTTTTTGTAATATTATACTTGCATATCATCCGTCTTAAAGTGTCGTATAGTGAATTCATATTATATTTAACAGTATATATCTCTTAAATGCATGTATTTTTTTTTTATTGCTTAGATGGGTGGACTAGCTCACAGCCCACCTGGTGTTAAGTGGTTACTGGAGCCCATAGACATCTACAACGTAAATGCGCCACCCACCTCGAGATATAAGTTCTACGGTCTCAGTATAGTTACAACGGCTACCCCACCCTTCGAACCGAAACGCATTACTGCTTCACGGCGGAAATAGGCAGGGTGGTGGTACCTACCCGTGCGGACTCACAAGAGGTCCTACCACCAGTGATTACGCCAATTATAATTTTGCGGGATTGATTTTTATTACACGATGTTATTCCTTCACCGTGGAAGTCAATCGTGAACATTTATTGAGCACGTATTTCATTAGAAAAATTGGTACCCGCCTGCGGGATTCGAACATCGATGCATCGCTTTTCTTTAATAATGTATTATTAATATTATAGTACACCGCAACATACCTGCTGCATCTTTATCTTTTCCAGGATTTCTGTTAATTAAACGGTTGTCTGGAAGAAATCGCTTTTAGCGATAAGACCGCCTATTCTACAAACGTATCTGCTTGTTCATTGACTACTAATATTAATTGTGTTTTGGTGTGCAATAAAGTATGTTCTCTCTCTCTCTGTCAACATCGTTGATGACACAGTCTTTAGATACCCTGAAGCAGGAACAGCAACTGTACTGGATTTCGTTTATCCATTTCTTGTATAAATTTTGCTTAACAACAAATCTTGCTTCTTGCGTTATGATTAGCTACATCGAATTGCCCTATCGAGCGCAGACCTATGGGAAATTAGTGGCTCTTATAAATTACAAAGCCATGGTTTTTCGTCTCGATTCGAAACGGAAATTGGAATGTAAAAGAAATGAAATTAATATCCCAAGAAGCTAATTTTGACTTTATTTGAATGACTCAATCGTAAACTTTCGTAAAACACCGCTCAGCTCTTGGTTTAGCGGTAAATCTTAAAATCGTCTTATTACGAAATCGAATGCTAGATAAAGATTGTTTACTTCTGTGGCATCTATTGTGACAAAAGGTCAATTTGTAATCGAAAAAACTAGATGCTTGATATCTAGGTCCTATTTGGACTTTGAGAATGAAGCGTATCTTTTACATGAACTATGTACGTTAATAGTCAGCATAAGAAAACAAAATCGGCTTTAAGAGAATTTAGATAGCTTTAGAAATGGGTATTTCATTACATTTCATCACTGGTGGTAGGTCCTCTTGTGAGTCCGCACGGGTAGGTACCACCACCCCGCCTATTTCTGCCGTGAAGCAGTAATGCGTTTCGGTTTGAAGGGTGGGGTAGCCGTTGTAACTATACTGAGACCTTAGAACTTATATCTCAAGGTGGGTGACGCATTTGCGTTGTAGATGTCTATGGGCTCCAGTAACCACTTAACACCAGGTGGGCTGTGAGCTCGTCCACCCATCTAAGCAATAAAAAAAAATAAAAAACAAAAAATTACACTCGAAATGTCATTTTGAATCAGTTCAATACTAGTGAGAAAACTCAGGTCGATAACAGTGTGATTTGTTCAGATGATCAAACTAAGTTCACCGAAATCAGGGGGTCTAGTGAAAGTTTAATGTACCAGCGTGCTAAGTTCACTCAAACTCGTGAAAAAATGGTATAAATAATGAATAGAACTGAGCGAACTAGAGGTAAATCTAACGAAGAATATGCGTTTACTTATCTCATTCTCAAGCATTTGGTTACTTTTCTAGAAGCTTTAACGCTATTGAATTGTCTTGTAGGCACCCTGATCATTGAATAGTGCTTTTATTGGAGATTGCAGTAAAGTTTTCAATTACAGAACTCTTTACTCTGAATCACCCCACACGCATTGCTCTCTCCTTCCTAATAAAACGGCCGTCTGGTGTAGTGGTAAGTGACATGGTCACTACACAAGGAGGCCGCGGGTTCAAATCCCGCCAAGGGAACATATTTGTATGATAAATATAAAATGTCTTTTCCAGGGTTATGGATGTATATTATATATAGGTATGTGTATAATAAAAATCTTACATTTATTTCCGTTATCTGGTACCTGTAACACAAGTTCTTTACGAACTTAGCACAGGACCAGTTAACGTGGCGTGATCTTTAGCAAATATATAAATATATTTATAATTCTTCTTCTCAGCCGTATGTACTCTTGGCAGAGTGGTCGTGGTCATCACTTCAGGTGGTGATGCGCTTCATCAGACGTCGCCATTCCTCGCGTACCGTGGCCCTTCTTGTGAACCACTTAACGGGACCGTTTAGAGCTGCTTTTATTTGGTCGCTCCATCGTAACGGTGATCTGCCGCGCAGTTTAGTACCCTCTATCATGCTCTGCACCACAAGGCGCACAACTGAGTCGGCACCCCGCCGCGACACATGCCCGAAGAAAGTGAGAACGCGACCCTGAACGATGGAGGATAGTCGCTGCTTGCTTCCAAATATTAAATCGCATAAATTATTAATAAGGCTTCGAAATAATTACACAAAACCCCTCAGACACAGCCCACTGAGTTTCTCGCCGGATCTTCTCAGTGGGTCGCGTTTCCGATCCGGTGGTAGATTCTGCGAAGCACGGCTCTTGCTAGGGTTCTTGTTAGCAACGTCGTCAGGTTTGAGTCCCGTGAGCTCACCTACTAGTTAAGGTTACGCTAAAATAGCCTCTCAAGGCTCTCAGCTAAGGTAGAAAAAATAATACACAAAACAGTATTAGTCCGAGACATCAGCAATTACAAAATTAACGTATGTAAATTCATTCATTCATACATGGCAAAACCGCTTTGAATCATGAGCCCTGTTTCTTGTTTATTACTTAATTAAGTTTATTATTGTAAGGAAGCTGTCAGTTACATCTTATCTTGTTGTGTCGTTACGGTTGGCAGAACGTTTGTGGAGTCGTGTTGTCCGAGTTCGTCTTTGTTCTAATGTAAGCAAGCTTAGCCTGCGGCCATGTTCCGCGCTGGTTTCAACGGAGCTGCTTCTCCTCGCTTGCTTAGTAAATTGGCGCTTTCAAGAAATGTAATCACTATATAGTATAAAACAAAGTCGCTTTCTCTGTCCCTATATCTGTCTGTCCCTATGTATGCTTAAATCTTTAAAACTACGCAACGGATTTTGATGCGGTTTTTTTAATAGATAAAGTGATTGAAGAGGAAGGTTTAGGTATATGTATAATAATATCCATTAAATAGTGGATAAATCAATAATAAATTACAGTTTCCGAAGCGAAACGAGGGCAGGTCGCTAGTGATATGATAATTATAGAAAAATTCCGGAACCCTGTGACGTTTTTAAATTTTAACTTTTCAGCAGAAATGTTTAGATTTAATGATAGTTAAAAAAAACGCTTTTGTAGTTATCCGAACTAAAAGTAGAAGATATTTTTTTTAAATATGGAGAGTTCGTTCTATAGCTATGTCAGAGTACCTAACTTTTTAAATAAACCTGTTAATAATAAAGAAATTGTCTGATTTATAAACGTGTAATCGAGGTAATTAGTCCGTTCTTTTTCTTTTATGAATCACGCAAAGCGTAAAATATAAGCGTAAACTTAAGCAAAAGATAAAATTAAAAATGATTAAAAAACCGTGTCTAAGCACATTTACGATCTGGGAAGCACTTAAAACACTGCAATCAATTCACTTGATTTGTAAACGAAATTAATCTGGAATCTTGACTTGTCAAAACATTGTTACGACGTAATCTCACTGAAGTAGGAAACCTATGGAAATGAAACGTCAACAAAAAATTCGTGCCACTGTGACGTCATCTGGCCACAAAAGATGGCGGTTTTAGTGCTGCCCAGAAGATTTTAATGTTAGTAGGTTTTATCGATAAACGTTCTTGGCTCATTTTATTTTAAATATTGTTGAGTGAATGTATTTGTAGAATTTATACTTTAATAGGAAGTAAGTATATTGTTATGTGCAAAGATGATGTGATTTAGATATTATGTGTAATCTAAGACGAGTTCGTGCTTTAAATTTGCCAAGTAAACGATATGACGATTTTTAAAATTTGCTACACTGATTTTATAAGGTTGTCGTTTGCCGCAAAACATAAAGATATGGCGTAGTACAGTGCCATCTGCCCATTTCTAGCATGCTGAATGTTATCGTATTTTGAGTACGTGTTTTTCTTAGACTATTACAATCTATTTTAATTGTTTTGCTGACTCTAAAGTCCGTAACACACTACCGCAGCGCACCTCAAGGAAGGTACGCCGCACCATTTTAAACTTATCAAGGGACCGCCTGATAAAAAAAACACCTACAAAACATTTATTCGTTAATAAAATTACAAACATTCCTTGTGACTTCCTCTCTAAAATCACTTAATTATTAAATATTAAACGAGTTGACAATAGTGTTATAAAACTATTTTATTTAAATAGTTCCGACGACTTTCTTGAGATCCTATAAAATATGTTTTAATTATTATTTTTGTATGTTTTAAGCATGATAAAATAAGAAATTTTATATAAGCAATCATATTAAATCGATATCAAAGTCAATAAATAATGTACAACCCAAAACAGACGGCCGAACTGACGTGACAATGACATTTGGCGCGCTAAACATGGCGGATTTTCGGCCTCATTAGACGGAGACGGAGACATTTACGTATATTCATGTTTCATTTTATATACGCACTGAAATACTGTTATATTGTTTTCCTGCGAGTTAAAGTGGTGAGTAAGAACGAGATAGATATATGTTTATGTATGTGCCTTCAAAATGGGTGCTATTTATATAAGCAATTGTACGTATAGAACAATATGTCGTGTCCCTACTATATAGGTCTATGCGTAATCTCCGCGAGTGACAACGTTGTCAAACTTTCTGGACTATGAGTTTTGGAACAAAGAAAATTCAGGGCTGTGAGAATCACAACATTATAAAGTTTATTACTTAACTTAAAATTGATATTTCAAACGATATACATATGAATTTTGTCTCATCTTCAGACCGTTATATGTCTAACAAACTATTCAGATTTAAGGCTCACAATCAAACGTAGCAATTCATGGAAATAGAACATCTTAAAGTTATATCAATATTTTGTACCGGGTACGGAAAATCTTGGTATTTATGTAGCTTTGTGCGCCGTTTTCAGGGCTTAGCCTCTTAGAAGGAATTAAGAGAAAAGGGGGACATCAGTCTTCTTATTCTCTCTTTTTTTCTCTGGAAACGCCGAAGTCCTACATAGCCCGGTCTGTTACCCCGCTCGACCAGATATCCATAAACGAATCCCCCGGGTATGTATGTAGCTGTGACCTGTCGTGACTTCATAAATACGGTAACAGAACTCAACATTGCATGAATTTTAAGAATACTAAAGAAATATTTATTTAGAACACTTGTGTCTCATATGAATTCAGCGTAAGGCTAAGCGCAAGTAAACCTAAACTATTATAATATGAAGACTACAAAAAAGGTAAATTGTATTCATTCACTACATATTAAGAATAAAGATAGAAATAATAAGTAATAATAATAATAAGAAGAAAGAATAAAGATAGTAATGTGAACGTGCGGTAGTATTTTCGTCGATCTTCGCGTGTGACAGACGTAAAGTAAAATTACTATCACAGTCCTACTACTACAGTACTGTCCACGAAAGCTGTAGAGCATTCGAAATCTCAAATAGGAAATTGGAAAGAATGACAATTATAAACGCGAAATTACGTAGTATATACCTAGTCTTGCCATAAATACTAAGACAAAGGAAAAAAAAATCTATTGCAAATAACATTTATTACTTTTACAGTGTGTTCGTTTAATACATAAATATAAAACAATTTAAAGTATTAAAAGCTTATTCGAAGTGGTCTCCATTGGTTGCAATACAGTCCTTTAAACGTTGAGGCCAGTTATCAGTAGAAGCACGCACTCTTTCCATGGGAAAAATTTTCACTGCCAATCGTACGAATTGTTTTACGGACTCCAAATTATCATGGCGTTTAGAGCAAGCCGTACTCTCTAAAACTGACCATAAATCACTATCCAGCGGATTAAGATCGGGACTAGATGACGGCCAGTCCTCAGCTCTGAAGTCCGAAACGTTCGTTTCCAACCAAGACTGCGTAGACCGAGCTTTATAACCTGGTGCCGAGTCTTGCTGGAAGGACCATTCTTGATTATTGAACATGGTGTTGTTAAGGGGCTTCACTACCTTCTCAAGAATGGTATCTTGATACACTTGTGCCGATGTTTTGATACCTTTTTCACAAAAGTATGGCTCAGTCACTCCTTACTATCAAACCAACCATCACTGAAGTCGGATAGTGCCCACGTTGCACTCTGTCGACTAATTGAGAAGCTTCCTTAGAGCTATTAGTATTATAGTATTGGCGCCAAAATGAGAAAACTCAATGAGCAATCATATAAAAATGACAGATTCCTAATTCAAATGTAATATTTTGTTTATTTTTAATTGTAACAGTATTTATGGCCAGACTAAGTATACATAAAGTTCTACAGGGGCTATTTTTTTATAAAACCGTTCAACCTCCATGATTTATAACCGAATGCACTCTCCAAACTGTCTCAACTTATCCACACCTCTACGTGCTTTCACTTTATTTATTCCATTAGTTAAGGCATCGTTGAACTTTTGTATGCAACAGTCAAAGCAACTATGCAAAACGGTAACATTTGCGTTGGAAACTTGACACGAAACAAAGCCACAACTTTACCCGTACTCCCCACAGAAATCATGGTTGAGGTAAGTCACTATAATTTACTTTACAACGCTCGGAATTCTCGACGTGACATTTTAATTAATGAGTGCTAAATTTGTTTTAATGTTGATTTTTTGAAGTGAAAACTTCTTTAGAATCGTTGTGATTTCAAACCGGATGCAACGGAAAAAACGACAGGTAAGAGACACAAATACAAAAATGTGTAGGATGAAGCCAGAAAAGAATGAGACAGAAATATACATACTATTTAATACAGCGCCATCTGTGAGATTTTTTAATACTAACGTGTGTATGAAAGCTCTTGTAGTGAATTTTAATTTAGGATTATACGTGAAATTAAAATATCAATTCACAGAGGGCGCTACCTTACAATTATTTACTAATGACAAAATTTTACATATACTTAAGACGTTTAGGATAATTGTATTTTAATTTTGGAAGGCTTCACTTCTACCACGTGTGAATTGCACACATGTTTTTTTTTATTTATTTAAACTAGAGGAAGATCGGCCACGTGTCGGTGTGCCTATTGACAAACATGTGCAAAACCTCAGTTTTCTTGAGAAAACCGAAGCCAAGCCTTCAGAGCCAATAGATATCAATGACTTACGAGTTCTAAGTCTCAGTTCTGTAGTACAGCGGTTGCCCCAGCCTCCAAACTGGAACGTATTATTTAATGTTAATTATATAAGCCGAGCGGTGGTAACTACCCGTGCGGACTCACAAGACACCCTACCAACATTAAAAACGCATGGCATCTATATCATGGCATCTATAAAGCTTGATAATCACATTCAGCAAGTCACATACTACTTATATGTGTGTAGCTTTTTTTTTTATTGCTTAGATGTCACAGCCCACCTGGTGTTAACTGGTTACTGTAGCCCATAGACATCTACAACGTAAATGCGCCACACACCTTGAGATATAAGTTCTATGGTCTCAGTATAGTCACAACGGCTGCCCCACCCTTCAAACCGAAATGCATTACTACTTCACGGCAGAAACCCCGCCTATTTCTACCCGTGCGGTAGTACCTACCCGTGCGGACTCACAAGAGGTCCTACCACCAGTAAACAAGAGGCCCTACCACCAGTAAACAAGAGGTCCTACCACCAGTAAATACATACTACTTACAGCTAAATGTATGTTTTTATTTATTGCCCTTGTAGGCAAACGAGCATACGGCCCACCTGAGTGGTTACCGTCGCACATGGAAGTCAGCAATGCCAGGGGCAGAGCCAAGCCGCTGCCTACCAAATGTATGTAGTTTTAGTTCAAATTCGCATCAGCTGGAAATACAGACAGAATACCATTGCCTTTACATGTAAAATATCGCTCAATTATTTTGATACAATGATTGTCCATTTTGAGTAAGAACGCAAGAGCAAGTCTTCCTTAATTTTTTATCGCAATCTTTGATTAGTGGCTGAGCGCCATGTATGTAATTACGGACAGGAAAATTCTAAAATCTTACCGATTTATTTCTGACTAATTTATTTTATATGCTGATTTAAATACGCAAATTTAATTTAATACGGTAGCAGCTTGACTCTGCTCCTGGCATTGCTGAAGGCCGTGGGCGACGGTAACTACTTACCATCAGGTGAGCCGTACGCTCGTCTGCCTACAAGGGCAATAAAAAAATTAAAAAATTGTTTTACAAGGCCACCAGCATTTCAATATCATATCTCGAGATGAAAGCTGAAATTAACTCTGTAACAACTAAGTAGAGAGTACAAGTAAGACTTCGTAAAGTACTTGAAATCAGATATGTTTAAATTCATTGCTATAAAAAATTATTTAAACATTTATTCCCGAAACAGAATGAATGTAAATTTAATCGTATACGTTTTTCCAATTATCTGTCATCTACAAAGTCGGGCTCGTGTATTCGAAAAAAAAAAAAAAAAACCAGCCAAATAAATTATATTTAAAACGCGACACGTCACAATGCGCTCAGTTAGTTGTTCGTGGAAATGTTGCAGATTTCGAACACGAGCAGACGCCTCGTTCCCGGGGCCTTGATTGCAATATCCCCGCATTTGACGTCGCGCCCCACGACCTCCGCAGTGATGAAAAATATGTTTTCCTTTCAATTTTTTTTTTTGCAGCTGAATCATCCGACGCTCGAGGGTGGCAAAGCTCGTATTCCATAATAACACTGTTCCGTAAAACCAACCAATAATATCGATGATCAGATTTATATACAACTAGCTGATCCGGCAAACTTCGTAGTGCCTCAATCGATAAATAAAAGATCTACACTTTTGTATAAAATAAACTTAAAACAAACAAAATGAATCCGACGGGGGACACATCAAAGGAAAAACAAAATTGTTATTTTTATTTAATTCCGAGCATTTTCATATTTATCTACCTTTTAAACCTTCTCTGGACTTCCACAAGTAATTCAAGACCAAAATTAGCCAAATCGGTCCAGCCGTTCTCGAGTTTTAGCGAGACTAACGAACAGCAATTCATTTTTATAGAATACTAGCTGACCTGGCAGACTTCGTAGTGCGTCAATCGATAAAACAAACAAAAGGAATCCGTCCGACGGGGGACACATCAAAGGAAAAACAAAATTGTTATTTTTATTTAATTCCGAGCGTTTTCATATTTATCTACCTTTTAAACCTTCTCTGGACTTCCACGAATAATTCAAGACCAAAATTAGCCAAATCAGTCCAGCCGTTCTCGAGTTTTAGCGAGACTAACGAACAGCAATTCATTTTTATATATAGAGATATAGATTACTTTATCAAATTGAGATTTCATTTGCAGTTTTTTTTCAGACACCTAGAACAAAACTAATTGTACAGTAATCCGTCTAATAGTCTTAGCACTCGCATTGACAGAAACCCCAATGTAATCTAGACAGATTCTATAAGAAGCTACAAAGCCATATAATAAAGCAGGGCCCGAATACGAAGCGATCGCGTCACGGTAGAAGGAAACTCCATAAATCAACTGCCACCATGAGATATTGCTTGACTTCTTGCATTTGTTTATGGGCGGTAGCTATATCGTGACGTTTTAATTAACGACTAGATAACTACACTACTCTAAGCTTGAATTAATATTAAAGATCGTCAGAAAAAAGTAAATTGATTTGTAAATCGTATCGATACGTTTTTTTTTTCTTAACTTTTTCACTCTTTTTGCCTTTTTTGTATGCTGTTTAAATCTCATTATTGACATGATAAATTAAAATTAGTTATACAATATTTTGCAAAGATTTTGGGAGCTTAGAACTCAACAATGAAACTAATTGTTCACGAAATGCATCTGCAAATGCAAAATGCAAATGTAATTTAGATTGAGCTCCGATTTGCGCAATTGAAATCGGAGGAACGACGTACTCAAACGTAAATTATGAAATGAAATGAAAATTATGAAATTTTCACTAACCGCTCATAGTGCACGGCAAGGAGCAGTCAAATTTGATAATTAAAAAATGACCAGTTAAACAAAACTATGCGCTTTAAATAAATAAAAAGTGAAAAAAAAGAATCATGAAATCGAATTGGTCTGACCGCCATCATCCTTCAAAACGCAACATTTAAATGGTTCGCGGCACTCTAAGCGGCTGGCTTCGAAAGCAGTAAAAAAATTATTTGTATGCTCACGAATTCTTAGACATCATAATAAATACGATGTCATAGTCCACCACACGATGTGAAAGGGTACCGGAGTACATAGACACCATGCAGTGATTACTATCGGTCACTTTAAGGCGTAGTATGGAGTTTGTAGACAAAATTTCGTAATAGAACTCTTACCTGTTTAGATCGAACAAATGTTTCGTAGTACCAATAGTTAATAGCTGGCATAAGATTAGGCAGAATGCCTCTAGGCAATGAGATGTAAAACATCGGAGTATTTATTTTCTCTAAAAAGTACCAACGTAGCGCTTAAGTTTCCTCATCTTAATTCGAAATTTTAGGAAATATTTAGAAACTGGAAGCTAAATCGTCAGTTCGGGTTTTGAAAAATAAGCATCGCTTAGAAAAAAAAAGCCTTGAAAGTTATTTAAAAAGAACTTAGCTAACTCTCGAAGTGTCGTAAAACTTTCCCACTTAATACATCCGCAGATTTGACAAATTTCTCAACTCCTTAATATCCGTTTCATATGTTTTATCTTCTTGTCGTAAAAGAGCAAATCCGTGTTTTAACTTAGTGGTTTTTTTATAGGGAAAATTTGATAATATTCATTTCTTATCTATTTTAGGTTTCTAGATATTTCGAATGGAAATAAATGATATTCTAAATAAATACACTGTTTTATTTAAATCTAAATTCAACCCACGGGAGTACGATATTTCTTTGAAATGTCTTAAGTTTTGGAACAATTAACATATTGTTTGGAAACTTACGAATAAATTTACTATTTAGTGTAATGTATTCCAAGTGTATTGATCATTTAGGTGGTAACAAGAAAGACAGTTTCTGCAGAGATTTTGCTCGGTAAAAGAAAAAAACAAACCGTTAAATTTGCTTCGGAAACTTAAAATTAGCATCGTAACGCGGTACAAGTAAGGTTTCTCCAGTTGTTTTACAATTTGCTTTGCGGCTGCAGTTAGCTTTTGCATAATTCATGAATAATTATGGGGACGACTTGTTGTTTAGCGGAATAAACGTCGACAATAAATTATTATATTTTATTTCGTACCTGTTATACTTTTTTTTTGTATTTTCATTTATCTCTTCGCCAACTGTTTCTGTTTCTTGAACCAAAAACGATGATCTACTATAACTATACACACCAATGGTAATATATAAAATTAAGACAAGTGTTGTTTTCAACTATTACTTCAGATAAAACTGTTTGCTAGCACGAATAGACGAAACATGTAAATGGCCTCAGCCACGTGAAGACAAAAGGCTTGTCGTCGTCACAGAACAAAACCGACAAAAATTTGAATCAAGAAAATCTTGAAGAACAAACTCCTAACAATATTCGGATAATACACTTTCGGTGGAAGATCCTACGCCGTCTCCTCTAGTTTGACTGAAATAACAAATCGATCGATAATCTGGCACGCAAAATAACACAGAAGTTAATGTTGTTTCAAAATTAACTATACAATACACTTCCAAAGGCTATTTCTCCCTTAATCGAAATATGGGATTCAATAACAAAAACTACTGAATAATGTAGCATTGGAAATCAGTTTTAGAGGTATATTCAGAACAAAAAATATATACTTCGAACGCGCTAATAGTTTCATTTCTATTAAAAAAACGATTCGAGAGGTAAGCCTCAGAAAACAAAACTACAACTCAGTTAAATTATTATAATCGCATTTAACGGGTGCTGTTTTCCAGTCGTGGAAAAATGGCGGGCTTTGTAAATGGCTGAATCGGAAACCTTGGCGGTAATCTCTATGTAAATCGTTGAAAATATTAGCATTTGAGATTGGATTTTCTAACGGATACAAACACAAATAGCTGTTCATCTTCCTTGGATTATACGGAATTTGATCGTTTTCCTAAAAACGAAACATCATATTTGACTACCGTAGAAGGTTAGTCATCGTTCCATAAATTTTAAACTGGGCATACAACACCGCAGAGTACTTTTAAATTTAGAAAAAAAATATATTCAAATTGTTCTGACAAATATACAGTTTTAATTGAAAAAAAAACATCGTTTAAAAATATTCTTTATTTCCTTTTATATAGATTAGATGTTAGAATTTTTAATTAAAATAATATTATTAAAACGAAAGAAGCTCTGTTTATTTGTGAAGTAATGAAATTTTAAAAATGGCGAGATTAAAAGTTGACAGCAGCTTTAATTGTGCCAATATCTCGCGAAGACCGAAGAAAATATTTGCCATATCTCTTACGTTATCAAACTCATACCACTCAAGCGGTTTTGACGAAGCTCGATGTAAAAATAATTTCCGGAAATTATATGCATTGCCCTGCTGAACACGCATCTTCGCCCACGCAATTTAGTGTTATCCATACCGGCGAAGCTGGGAGCGAAGAGCTAGTAGTATCAAATTTTGTATATACAACTAAAAATGAAAAAAAAAACTTAATTTTTCATCTTCAAGTACCGTCATTTGAACAACTTTGAACGCACGAAGTATAATCTTATCAAAATAATAATCTTAACGACGTACTTTAGGATAACATCTCTTGCTAGCGAGCTTACGTGTTATGTGGACCGTAAATTTAAAACATAATTAGGGCGTAATTTCCTTTGTAAACGAATTTATCTGATTTTTATTTAATTTCGCTCTTATAGTGTAATAAACAAATACGTAAATAGCCTAAAGACACCACTGACTCTGAGGTGTTACCCCGAAATCTCAATTGAATTTGAATCACACTATTTTATAAATTAGAATTAATGAATGCATCACAGAAGAACTTTCTGTGCTGTGTCTTAAATAGCATTAACAGTAGAACAGGGGATACAGATCCAAAAGAAATGCACTAGACAGGTTTTTTTTAAATTAGAATCGCACTTTTATATTTAATTTTTTATTTTTTATTTTTCTTATTGCCCTTGTAGGCAGACGAGCATATGGCCCACCTGATGGTGAGTGGTTACCGTCGCCCATGGACTTCAGCAATGCCAGGGGCAGAGCCAAGCCGCTGCCTTTGATTCCAACTGCATTAGTTGGCTAAGTTGTACCCGGTCAATATTTACTATTCCATGCACTATCTATCAAATACTTAGCTTATTTCATTTACACATTAGTGCATCAATTAACATTTTACCAAACAACAATTTTCAAGTACACCTCAGGTAACCCCTGAGAGGAGCCATGGTCGTGTCTACTCTCGTTACTGACTATCTTATGTCGGGAAACTCACTGAACTATGGCATTCATTCCCACGAGCCAAGTTTACCCCTGCCCTGTCTAATCAGACAGCTACTACGGAAATAAGGCGGGAAAGTACCATCCATAGATTATATACTAAGCAATAGTTTTCTGTGTGTCTCTTCTCATAAATATTAAGTTGTACTAATTTGAAGTAGGTTTTTCCGACTTTTAAGCTAGCATTGATTAGAACTAAGTGGTGTACGGATCATCATCACACTGTATCTCTCCACTGCTGGATGTAGGGAGGACAATGAATGGTCCTCCGCCTTCCGCATCCAATCTTCTCCAGCATGTCGCTGCAAGTCATCGCTCTACCCGGCAGGGTGACACCGAACACTGTGCTTACTGGCACGTGCTCTCCAAAATGCGTCTGCTCTATCGGTTCTGCGACACTTATGTCCGGCCCATTGCCCATTTAGCTTGTTAATCTTTAGGGCTATGTCGGTTACTTTGGTTCTTCGACGGATTTCCTCATTTCTGACTCGATCCATCAAAGAAACTCCAAGCATACCCCTTTCTATAGCACGTTGAGCGACTTTGAACTTACGGACCAGACCTACGGTCAATGTCCACGTTTCAGCGCCATATGTCATGATCGGTAGTACGCAAGCGTTGAAGACGTCTTTAAGCATTGCGGGCATACGGATACGTGTAGTTAATTGTAAATTATTAAAACAATATTCAAAAAACAAACTAGATTCTAATAATACACTTTTCACAATTCTTAATCACCGTTATATTAAGTCTGTAATGTACGTATTGCGTGAGAGGCAGAGCCGGTTACACAATTGAGTTATTAGTGCCGTAACACTGAAAATCGAGGTGGATATTAACTCAATCAAACGTGAAAACGGTCCTTGAAATCAGCCGCCATTTGTTTCGATCGAATGTGACGTTTGCAGAAGACGATGATAAATTACGAGTATGTATATTCGTTACTGTTGTTTGTAATCTCAGTCATTGTACGTCATCATATAACACCAATAGTTTATCTATATATTAATACGTGAAGCAAAAACTTTGTATCCCTTTTTACGAAAATTGCGTGGACGGAGGAGTATGAAATTTTTTTCACACTTATAGAGAACATAGAGAAGAAGTGCACAATGCTGATATTTTTTTTAAATAATACATAAAAGATACATTAAATCAATAAAGAAAACATTACACACACTACATACCATGTATTTCGCACACACGCATGCATACCTACTATTTATTGTCAAACTTTTGTTCTTGACGTCTGTTGTCAAATTGAGAATAGATTAAATATTGTTTGTCTTTGTTAATATTTTTGTAGTGTAGTCTTGGCGAAATTTGTGATTATAGAAGTATAAAATACAATCGTAATAGTGTACAAACTTCCAATTCCAATTAATTATAGTCGAATTTCGACTACTGCGGGACCTCTAGTATTATCAAATTCTTGTCTTCTGTCGTGAAATAAGTGAATTAGTTTGATAGGCACAGATGTAGTTACAGTAATTTCAATTTGATTGGCGGCATGTAACTTCAATATGTACAGGGTCTAAATCACTTTTGAACTTCACTCTAAACATTAGACCTCTTCATTGATCCGATAACTTTCCTATTCATTAATGAATGCTGATTAAACTAAGGTAAGTGTTAATAATAATAAATAAAAAGTCTCGTTGGCTGTCTTTTGCACTCTTTTTATTACAGCTTCATGGTCTCTAGTATCAAAAACGTTTTTGTCATTTATATAAACATAAAAAGGAGAAACAAAAATATCAACAATGGGTATTGACTTAAAAAAAATATTTCCAATATTTTTTTCATATCTTAGATCAATTTAAGAAATGAATTTCTTAGATATTCACTGTAGTTTTTTTTTTTTTGCATTAAGCTTTGTCATTATATAATGCTGAGATTAGACCTGATGTCGCATGAGGTGGAACGGCATTCATGTCGCGATGTTAATGGGCCCCGATAATAACTCGACTTCAAGTGAGCCGTGACCCTTTGTATCCACAGAGGGATAGATAGATTCCACCCATAGAGTTATAGTGTTAAATGTATCAAAAAAGTTAACATTCATAAACAAACAAATTTTATACATACTTTAGTTAAGACCACTAAGTTCGTTAACCGTTCAAATATCGCTGACTTAGTACAATTATAGTACGACCCTAAGAGTAGGCTTAGGAACCCTGGTAACCGTACTCATCGAACTCCACAAAGAGGTCGACGTGCAACCTAACCCATGCATCAGCCCGCTGAAACGGGAAAGGCCTCCGAGCCACCAGTAATCTTTCAATCATAAAAAAAAGTACGACCCATGATTCGCATTTTCGAAACTTACCTTTGAGTTATCTGATGTACTTGTAGTTAATCGAAATGTGTTCTACTTTGCTTGTGTTAATTTATTTTATTCTAAGAATCGTTAGCATATTGTTTGAATTGTTAAAGTAGTTGTGAGCTAAATCAGAAAATACAATAGGCCTCGAGCTACTGCTTCCTTGTTATCCCTCTCTAATAGCGGTACACTCAAATATTTTTCTATTTAGAATCTATCAACAACAACTACCCTCTTCGCTGTGTCTCTGACATTTCTGACGTCAATGATCGATGGTAACCACTCACTATAAAGTGAAGGCCATGTGCTCATCTGTCTACAACGGCTATAAGTAGCCCTAATCTCCTAATGTATTCTAATGGGGGTGAGGCTTACCGCAAGCCAGATTTCAAAAGTTGAGGATGCGTTTTACGATACAGCAATAGGACGTGTTCCTATCACATCCTGCCGAACCACTCTCAGTGCTTTTAGGCATCGGTCACCGTTCTCGGCGAATCCGTTTCAATGTCCAAACCTAATCCATATACCCAACCCACTGAGTTTCTCGCCGCATGTTCGCAGTGGGTCGTGATTCCGAACTAGTGTTAGATTTAGCGAAACGCTGCTCTTGAAAGTGCTAGTGTTAGCAAGTTTTTCCGGGTTGAGCCCCGTGTGCGCATATACCAAGCAGTGCGTAGCAAGAATAGCCCTTCAAATCTAACAGCGTATAGGTAGGGAAATAAATCAATACAGCTGTGACTTCAACCTCATATTCAATGGTGAGTGGTGGTATCATAGACTCCAGTAATGATATCTTTTTTGCACAAGATAAGTGAACTCTCTTACTTATGTTGTGCAAAAAAAGGTAGAAAAAAAGATAATATTACACTGAATAAAAAGCGACACGTTTCCCCCATCAGTGTTCTTTGTTATCTTTATGATTCTTCTTATCTGATGGGCACGGTTTTTGAGGGGTAGTTTCCATCTTAATTCACAAAAAAAACCTAAAAACCAGGAACTCGCTTTGTCGAGAATTGTATTCCGTTCCATTTTCCTTTTATTTATTTATTTATTTATTTAATAAGTTGCACCAACAAAGTGATCATCAATACAAAACATTGACAAATTGACAAAAGTTCATGGCAGATGTCACCTCAATTATAGGTGCAATCGACATTGCATTAACATCAAAAATAAAAATAAAATATACAGCTAAGATTTAAATAACAACCTTACTTACTATTTTTTTATCCCTTACAATACTCGTATTAGGGTGGAAAATTTCCAAAACGTATCGATTTACAATATTATGTTCATTAGTGATACAAATACTTGAAATTCCGTGTTAACTTACTGTCAAGTTTGACATTTTTTACTCAAGCTTGTCATGTTCTTAGAAAATGTTACTGAATTCCTTGTGAGTATATAATGTTATTAAGCAGTGTACAGTTTTTATTGTACACCAGAACTTTGTTTTATTTTTTGTACAATGAGCTCTTAAAACAAACATTGCATTATAATAGTTCACGTTCCAAAAGAAATCATATTACTCTTAAATTCAAAAAATTAAAAATGTAAGAGGCGGAACAATGAAAATGTTACGAAGTGGATTTTAAGTTATTAAATTAAGGGACACAAGAGATATGTAGAGTATTAGATGGATTGATTGTGTAAAAAGTCATATTATGTGGTCCGATAAATAATCAATGACGGAACATTTATTGCCAAATCCAGTACCTACTCATTCACGTTACAGAAATAACAGGAACTAGTAATGAGATCTAAGCAATACTAATACGTGTGTTATATTAGTCCAATCTCTGAACTTCTCCAGAATTATTCAGAATAGCGTTATTCAGAATAGAATCTTGTTCGTAAAATGTTCGTGAACTTCTCGCTGGCTGTACTAAAGATACAATGTGTGGTTACGTTGTCTGATTACTCGTGCTCGTAAACCTTATAAGCTATTTTTATGTACTCAAAACATTACTCTCAACTCGACTCCTAATTTATGAAATTCTAATTAAAATTATGAAGTCGGATAAGACGTCCGGTGCATTCGTGTCTAGCGATGCACCGGTGTTCGAATCTCAGGCAGGTACCAATTTTTCTAATGAAATACGTACTCAACAACTGTTCACGATTGATTTCCACGGTGAAGAAATAGCATCGTGTAATAAAAATGAAACCCGCAAAATTATAATTTGCGTAATTATTGGTGGTAGGACCTCTTGTGAGTCCGCGCGGGTAGGTACCACCACCCTGCCCATTTCTATCGTGAAGCAGTAATGCGTTTCGGTTTGAAGGGTGGGGCAGCCGTTTTAACTATACTGAGATCTTAGAACTTATATCTCAAGATGGGTGGCGCATTTACGTTGTAGATGTCTATGGGCTCCAGTAACCACTTAACACCAGGTGGGCTGTGAGCTTTTCCACCCATTTAAGCAATAAACAAAACAAAAACACAAAACATTACTCTCAGCTCGACTCCTAATTTATGAAATTCTAATCAAAATTATCAAGTACCTTTAACAAAGAATAATATTATTTTATAATTATACTGCTCCAAGCAAAGCTTCAACTTCTCCAAGCAAGGGTAAAGGAAGGACAGAAAGAGGATTGTTAGTTTATTTAATTTAATGTCAACGTAAGGTCGGTACGCAGCGGCTTGGCTCTGCACCTAGCATTGCTGAAGTCCATGGGCGACGGTAACCACTCACCAACTCACCATCAGGTGGGCCGTATGCTCGTCTGCCTACAAGGGCAATAAAAAAGAATTGTTTTTATCGTGGCATGCTGATTTAATATCGTGTCTTGTTAAACTTACCATTGCTTCCAAAAAATAACCCGAATGTTCTGGAAAAACGTACTAAGCAAGTTTATATTTCATAATCCATTTTGTTTTCCTTTTCTTTTTAATGCGCTATTTACAATGCTATATTATAAACTAATCCACAATACAAATAAAAATAGTGCTGTACAAATACACCCAAAAATCACCTAACATGAAACACTTGCGAGACTATAACAAATCGTCAACTTCGTCAAGTCGATGATTGAAGTAATACAAGAGGGTAAATTTCGTAAATTGAACATAATTTTCCTTGCAAAAGTATTCGGTTTCTCCAAGTTTTAGCTAAAGGATCATTTATTTCTCAAATTGGTTATCAATCGAAGCCTAAAAAGATTTACTTCAAGTCCAATTCTTATGGTTATGGTCTTCGGTGATAAATTAAGGGTTGACCGTAATGATATTAAATTCAATATGATCTTAGAGAATTTATAGTTTTTAGTGAGAATTTCTAGCGTTATTTCAAATTTTAGAAAGAATGCTTTTCGTGTAGTCTAACCAAAAGCTAGGAAAGCTTTGGTGCTTTTAGGTATAAAAAGCATTTACGTAATAATTTGCCTTTCAGAGTAAAGTTTATTTACTATGCCAATAAACGGCGGATCCATTTTAAGTCCAGATCAGTTTAAGCAAACACTACTTTTCTAGTTACTTTTTTTTTTTCTTCAAAATTTCCATCTCGAAATAGGAAAGAAAATGTAATACATAATTATAAATTGCGATGTTAGTCATTATGGCTGAATTTTGATCATTGGACGAACACTGTTTATCACAAAACGATACTTAGCGATATTCAACATGCTGATCTTATCGAAGGCTATCATATTCGTGTAAGTGCCATAGTTTAACTTTGTCGGAAAGGTTCGTTTGTGAACAATGGTTTTAAGTGTCACAAAGGGCGCGAATACTAAACGAATGGAGGCTTCGTGGCTGTAGCTGGATAGGCGGGCGCGGGTGAACCCGGCGGCAGGGGGTGCTGGCCGCCTTTTAGGGCTGCCAGCGTTTGTATTACGGGAAAATGATTGGAAAACACTTAATCTAAGGTAAGAAAATAATAGTACCTATAAAATCAGACAGAAAAGGTTGATTCTTTTGAACGTTTTTGTTGGTTGGTCAAAAAATTGTTGATTTATGTTCATTTTAGCATATATTTAGTATCTATCTTTCAGCCCAAAGACGTCCAGTGCTGGATATAGGCCTCCCTCAAGTCTCACCGCAACGACCGGACCTGCGCTACCTGGATTCTGCGGATTCCCACGACCTTCAACAGGTCCTCCGTCCACCTTGTGGGAGACCTACCTACGCTGCATCGTCCGATATACGGTGGCCATTCGAGAGGTTTTTTTTCCACAGGAGAAAATCGCGGTAGTATGTGGGAATTGAATCTCACTAAAAACTCCTGCCGCTCACAGCCGGCGCCCTACCCCGGACCGGGCGGGAATCCAGTCGGAGCCATTGAGACAGCGGGACACGGCTTACGCAGAGCATATTACATCCATCCCGCTGTCCCTCAGACGCCGGACCGGACACGACCGCCGGTTCCCTCGGTCGACGGGCCAAGAGCCCGCATTGATGGCGGACTCGTAAGGCTTAGTACATTTTTCTCGTAGTTTTTATTTTTGGAGTTTACTCCTTTAGAATCGATTTACATATATAGGCCCGGGGTATGAAAATTATGGGGACCAAAATCGTACTAGCATGTCACACGAAATGCGTTATGCGCATTTCGTGTGACATGCTAGTACATGCGCCGGCAGTCCGCCACAAAGCCTCGTACTGATCGCGCGTTTCTCTCATTATTGTATTTTCATATATTTGTTAGTCGTTTGTTTTGTGTCTCGTTAATTTGTTAATAATCTGTAGTGTATCGTGTTGTCGTAATATAGAACTATTTCTCGTATTGTTTCGTTTAATTTTTTATATCCAGTAAACTCCAGTCGTGCGTCGGAGCGGACACACACACTTTTTTTTTTATTTTAATACAATTTCCATATAATGCGTAAATAGTAGATTATTGGAAGTACAAAGTTTTTAATTAAATATCTGGAACGTCAATAAACAAAACCTAGCTTAAAGTTTGAGAAGATGAAAGATCTAACGGAAACAGTTTTTTTTTTTATAAGATGTATTTATTATCTATTCTTTTCTGTATCTCTGGCAAAGCTTATGCAAAAATTCAGAACAAGGGGGAATAGACAAACTTTATAGTTTAAGTATGGCTTAGCATGACTTTGGATGATTATAAGTGATATTTATCTCTTTATTGGAGTTTACTCCTTTAGAATCGATTTACATATATAGGCCCGGGGTATGAAAATTATGGGGACCAAAATCGTACTAGCATGTCACACGAAATGCGTTATGCGCCTGATTGCGCATGTCACACGAAATGCGTTATCGCAGGTGACGCCGGGCTGCTGCGCCGGCAGTCCGCCACAAAGCCTCGTACTGATCGCGCGTTTCTCTCATTATTGTATTTTCATATATTTGTTAGTCGTTTGTTTTGTGTCTCGTTAATTTGTTAATAATCTGTAGTGTATCGTGTTGTCGTAATATAGAACTATTTCTCGTATTGTTTCGTTTAATTTTTTATATCCAGTAAACTCCAGTCGTGCGTCGGAGCGGACACACACACTTTTTTTTAGTTTTACGATTTTCAGGAATTTAAACATAATTGTCAAGCAAGACATTAGTGTTGTAAAAATGTAGCTCACAGATTGTCAACCAAAACATAAGCTTCTAGCCATAGACATATTACTTCAGTGCTGCTAGCCACGTCCTTAATACAAATCAAACTGATTTTATTATGTAATTTTCGAACTTAATAACTTAATAATTACAGGTTATGTCAAGTGTACGCTCAGCCGTAATTTCTATTTTGATGGATAAAACAGTCGTAATGATAAAATGGACCTCGTTGTATATACGCTCCGGTAGCTATTTCACACTTTACTTGATGTGATCTTAAAATCGCTGCAGATCAACAGTAATAAAAAAAATATAAATCGTTGATATTGTACATGATATTAACTTCGTTTCCTTACTGGAGCTGAACAATTATTTGCTTATTAATTAATTAAATCTAAACACGTATGTTTTCTTGTATTAGCTAACTGATCATTTGCTAAATTCATTACAAAAAAAAAAAAAAAAATTTAAAAACCACGATTTCGGTAAATTCCTAACATTTTACACGAAAACTTTAAATTTGAAATAACACTGGTCACCCCGGGCAGAGTTCAGAATAGCGCGCGACAGCGGCGGGCGAACGCCGCGCTACCTCCGTCGAACCGCGGCCGCCTTAAAGAACATAAAAATAACAGGAACAAAGCGAAATTGTTGTGTGAAAAAAATCTTCTTGATTAGTTCTGTAAATTGCATATAGTTGGTTTTCCTGTTGCGTTACCGTGACGTGATCACCGACTTTTCTTTAAGTTCTCAAGGCCGCGTCCTTACAGGTTCAACGATTTTGGGTAGGTACCTTTTTAATATTCAATCTTGATTAAAAAATATTTTGTAACTTTTTTGAGTCTAATTCAGCTGTAACATTTCTCTATGGTTTTTTTAAGGTTAAAAATGATAATAGATATTATAAAATATTTATGAAAATATTTGAGTAATGCTTCTGAAACTATTGCATTAAAATTTAACCTTTTAGAATATCATGAACTATTCAAAGAAGAATAGATAGCGTCATATAATTCTGTAATGTCAGATATCTTCGTCGGTTAATTTAAATTAAGCCTCGCCGTGGGAGACCGTTTCAGGTTTAATTTGTCTTCTGTATTGTAATCCCGCTAACCTGTCAGTTATTCATAGTAACTTCATAATTCAGCGAGTTCTACCCGTTGAATTTACATACAAAGGTTTTATATAATTCTGTAATGTATTGAATAACGGAATAAACGTTTAAAAAATGCAAATAAAAGTAGTCAAACACTGGATTGTGCTTTTTTTTTGGCAGCATTCGTGTTACGGATTCAATCGACAAATACATTAATACTAATTATTGCTTTGATTGCCTTACAATCGTTGAGAAGTATGAGGCAACAAAGGCGGACTGTTAATGAAATGTTATATTTTTAGAATCTCATACATATTTCATAAAACATTACTTAAGTTAAGAGTAAATAATTAACCCTTCAAATACAGATTCGATGACAAGTTAAATAAGAAGTTTCGAAATGCCCATTACCGAGAGAATACAGTACGCAGCAAGCCAGAATGTCTTGAACTCGTTATAACTTGGTAATGCCACGGACATCGTCGAAATAAAATGTTGTGAAACAAAGGAAACGACGGGTCCGGGATAATTTATTCCGAGGGAAGCTTACCGCCGCTGGACAGGGTGGATGTGTTGTTACATAAATACATAGAATATTCTTTCTCGGAAATATAGTAGGCTCTTTTTGACTACAACGTATTCGTGTTTTTATCTTCGACGATATTTCTAATATAAATATTTTAACTTTGTAAAAAAATTCAAGATCTTAGCATTTACTTTTTGAAATGGAAATACCCGGAAAAATATTAGCGAAATGTGTTCAACTTAAATTAATCTGAATTTTGAAAATCTCATAACAAAGTCAACGTGATGATGTTATATTTAATTTCTACTACGATTGCTAATATATGTTCTATTGAATTCTCGTCACGTTGTAAAAATCACTTTTTACCAAGTAAGCTTTTTAATGGTCGGAAAATTTCGATTGCGCAACATTAGCATTTCACAACATTCACCTTGAAAAAAAATTCTGAACCATGTCAAGGGTCTCTTGGTTGAAAAAAAAACTCGGTCTTTTTTACAAAATCTGAATAATTCTTTTGAGGGGCCTTGTTATTTTCTTAGATAGGAATCGCTTGACGGGTCAAGATTTCAGAAGCAGATTGTCTTAGTGATCGATTGTTGATACCGTTCTTCTTTACAAGGGTTAAACAGGCAATGTAATAATAAAAAGATATAACTCCTAACCTTGATAATAAACACAGCAATACAGTAGGATTTATATTTTGCTCTAAATTTACAATTCACACGCTGCTTATTGATTGATGAGTTCTGAAATCATTATCAACGACATATTTATTATTTGCGAAATAGAGATACTTTAGAAATACGTTTGCGAATTCTTCCACCAACCTTGATACTTAAGGTCGAAGTCCCTATTGTACTCTATAACGGCTGTCCCACCCTTCGTATTGGAACGCATGACTGCTTCATGGCAGAAATAGACACGACGGTATTCACCCATGCAGACTAAAAATGTTTATTTTAAGTCTACCTTTAAAAACACTGTCAGGGTAACGATAATGAGTGAATTTTATTTTCTTATTGCCCTATAGTCACATGAACATATGGCCCACCTGATGGTGAGTGCTTACCTTCGCCCATGGACTTCAGCAATGCTAGGGGCAGAGCTAATTCGCTACCTACCGACGGCTTAATGTTATAATAATGCAATGTTTTGGTTTCTATCATTGAAATGATCCATCTGACGTTTCATATTCATAATCTTTTTTGGCGTACACCGTAAAACAATTTATCATAATGAAACGCTGATTTTCATATCGCAATGAAAGACACTGTCGGAAAAATAGGCGCTCATAAATTACCTTATATTCTCGTTTCAAAATTCGATAACAGAGAAATTCGTTCGCGCGTTCACGTGAGATTACTAAATTGTACTTAATTAAGTACCATGTTGTACATTTTAATGCCCAAGTAATATGTTATTTAGCGATGATTAATAGAAGCTAAATTACTTGAGACGCGGTCGGTGCGTGTGTGGTTTTTGCGTTTAAAAAGTTAATAGCACCCTGAAGGCGGTAGGCAGCGGCTTGGCTCTGCCCCTGGCATTGCTGAAGTCCATGGGTGACGGTAACCACTTACCATCAGGTGGGCCGTACGCTCGTCTGTCTGCAAGGACAATAAAAAAATAAAAAAAGAAGGCTTGTTGTTGGATATTTCAGCTAAAATTAATTATTTTTTACAAATTTGAACGAATTCACGACTAATCTGGTCTTTAATTGTTACTGAACCTCATAAACAGAAAATGGGGTCTATAAACACTACAACGTGGATTCCACCACCCCATTTGAGACGTGATTGAGAATTCTCTGTTATATATTTTGTAAAACGACAAGCCCATTTTTCAACCTGGAACGAATGCATCACTGCTTCGAGCCAGATATAGGCAGAATTATGCTATATTCTTATTCATACTTAATAAAGTTGTTCTAACACAAATTAAAAAAATATGCAGTTTTCTTTTTTATATGTTGTTATTTTTTATCGGAAATGTCGTTCGTGAGCATGTTTTAAGTACGTATCTAAGTACGTCTCTAAAAATCGGTACTTACGGGATTTGAACACCAACATACGATCGATGCGAACACAACAATGTAGCTTATTCTTAGGTCACGACGTCCCCCAACGCAATGCTTGGAAAATCTGTGAAATTTAATATATTCACGCAGTTACTTAATTTTCTTATTCCGTGTGCAAGTTATTTGCATGATTCACTTAAGAAGGGCCTTCCTTAAGAAATTATTTTTGTGAATTCTAAGAAATACGTAATTGAAAATGAAAATGCTCGCCTTACATTTCAATGCCTCGACTTTTCCTTCGTTTCATTGCAAATAAAAAATTACAACACTTTTCTTGCTAAGTTCTCTTTTTTTGTTATGAATTTTTATTTGACGTTTTTGCTCAATGTTAAGAGTAAGAAAAAATAAAAGAAGCCAGGATTGAAAATTGATTTAGGTAAGTGCCACTCCATTTTCTATCTATATCTTCTGCTAGTGAGGATGAATAATATCACTATGATCCTCTGTCCTAAATAAACTTTTTCTAATATAGCTGCCATCTGTTTTAATAATATATAAAAAGAGTATTTTCTGTCAAGATTGAACACGCTTTAAACATCACCTGGATAATTCTGAGGTTAATGACACTGTCCACGGGGATTTGGTTCCATTCTTAGCCAGAGTCTTCCGTTCATCTTAATACCTTTCAAAATACTTAGCATTTTGGGTCTGAATGTACTATTCTTTCGAATATGTTTCCTTTAAACTAAAGAATTTAGTTAAATTCAACTAAAAAAACAGTTTCATTGAACTTTAAGTTGTCTTTGCGTACTACGGTTATACAAAATGTATTAAAGATAGCCTGTTAATTGCGTTAATAGAAATTTCTTTTTTCCCTTTTGACGGGGAAGTCAAAGTCGAACTTCGAAACAGAGAACAGGCCAATCACTCAATATGTTTTCGTTAAATTATTATCAGTTCAAAAATAAAATCGTAATCACAAAACGAATTTTTTGACGTGACAACGTTTGCTTAGATGAGTGGACGAGCTCACACCCCACCTGGTGTTAAGTGGTTACTGGAGCCCATAGACATCCACAACGTAAATGCGCCACCCACCTTGAGATACAAGTTCTAAGGTTTCAAGTATAGTAACGACGGCTGCCCCACCCTTCAAACCGAAACGCATTACTGCTTCACGGCAGAAATAGGCAGGGTGGTGGTACCCACCCGCGCGGACTCACAAGAGGTCCTACCACCAGTAAACCAGTAAAACGTCTTATAATTCGATGGAGCCGGCTGCACGCACGAAAAAACATGACTCATGCGGCGTTACCTCGCTCTGAGGCGTTCCATTTAAGGCTTAAAGTGCAAGCGAGAGCGCGCAACGAGCGACAAAGAGGCACAATCGGCCTCCGCTTTCGGCAGCGTTCGACATCTGTCTCTCTCCTACTTGAGTGAGCGATGATTTGTATTTATACGTACAAATAAATGTAATTTGATCAATTCAATAGTGATTTCCATTTACCTCCTTCTCTATATCCATACAAAATATCTATCAAACAAATAAAATTAAATTTTTCTTTTCGTTGTCACGTTCAACTATCGTCAGTAAACCGACTTTAGAGACAACCGATATATTTTTTTCACGCTATAAACTTCAACATTCTTAAATACTATACTATACTATATCTATAAACTTATCGAAATCACCCTCTAACCAGTTTGTAAGTAACGTATTCTAGTTTAGCTAAGTAATGTTAGTAGTACGCGTGACTAATAGCAAGACCATCTAAGCGCGAAATAGGTAATTTCCCCAAGCCATTAAAAGGCGAAATACTTTCGCCCCGCCACACGTTTCACGTTCGCACGTAAAAAACTTGATATTGAACCAAAAAAAACCTTTTCAAAGACAATGTAGGTAATACTGTCACGTAAAAAGATAAATTTAGTATAATTGTTTGAAATTTGAGGTGGGTGGCGCATTTACGTTGTAGATGTCTATGGGCGCCAGTAACCACTTAACATCAGATGGCCTGTGAGCTCGTCAATCCATAAAAGCAATAAAAAAAAAAAACTAAAGTATTTTAGTTAGAATTTCCGTTTGGTACATTCCAAAGTAAATTATGATTCAGGCGTGGCTTAGATTACACATTGCAGTAAATATGTATAGAAACCAAATCAATGCGTAAAGTAAAAATGTGAAAAGTGTGAAACCAAATTAATTTAAAAGTAAAACCTTTATACCGAACCCGTTAAATTTATACCACAATGGTTTCGGCGCTGTAAATAAATTTTCAATTTTAATCATGGGAGGTATTCAAAAGCTGCACCATTAACGCTCGACTGCGCAGATAATATTCGAACTAATTTTGCAAGGGGATCAAAGGCGTTCTGCCTGAAAATTGCTGCGATAAAACCGGACTTTCATTAAGTTCAGTAACATAAGCGAAAATCTGCCGGATTTATATGGGTTTATTTGTAATCTAATAAAAGGCTTCGTGAGTACAACGGGGGGGAGAGAGATAGTGTTATCGTGCCATACACGGATTAACTGACGAAATTACGGGCCTTTTTTCTCAATTATCTGCTCTGTTCGGATTCCTGCTCCGGATGACGTAAATTATCTATTTAACGAAATTCAACACACGTCCTCTCACGTTTTATGTATTACGGATGGAAATTAAAGTTCGTAATTTGGATTGGTTATTATAATTTGTTGCTTCCAATATCTCTCTAAGTTGGTATCTCTCTAAGGGACAAAATCCGGACAAACCAAAGTCGACGACATAGCTCTCAAAGTCAGCAGGCTAAAGTGGCAATGGGCAGGCCACGTCTGTCGAACCAACGACGGCAGGTGGGGGATGAAAGTCCTCGAATCTAGACCAGGGATGAGTACCAGGAGCGTGGGGCGTTCTCCAACCAGGTGGACTGACGACTTAGTGCGCACGGCGGGAAGTCGTTGGATGCGGAAGGCGGAGGACCGTATTCTGTGGAAGGCATTGAGGAAGGCCTATGTCCAGCAGTGGGCAGATAAAGGTTGATGATGATGATTTAGATAGGCAAATTGGATTGAAGACGCTGTAAGTCGAAACTTAATTACTAAAAATAAAAAACGATCCTACTCTTTAGACATATAGTCACCGTTCCAACGGTCCATAGAACTTCCACGAGAATTGACTTTAAACCAAATGCTGTCTGAAGATTAACATTGACATGTTATATTGAAAAGTTATTTAGTAGCACGCGCGGCTCATGCATTAATGGAACGAAAACATGTCGCATTGTTCACGATTTCACTCATCTCCCGGCTGCGCTGATATGTATTCAATTATGCAAATTCGTGAAACCGTTCAGATCTTATTCATGAGCATACAATAAAATCGATCCGTCCCTATAAAACGAATATCAATTTTGTACTTGAATAGATTCATGGAGATATACTATATATCCACAAATAGATCTGTTTTAGATTCATTCCACGATGATTAAGTTAGTCTGAAAGCTTTAACATTATTTTTGTTGAAAACAAAAAGTTTTTTTTTTGTAAACAATCACGCCACGTTAACTGCTCCCGTGATAAGTTTGTAAAGAGCTTGTGTTACAAGTACCAGATAACGGATATAAATGTAAGATTTTTATTATACACATACATATATTTAATATACATCCATAACCCTGGAAAAGACATTTATATTTATCATACAAATATCTTCCCTTGGCGGGATTCGAACCCCCGACCCCCTTGTGTAGTGACCATGTCACTTACCACTACACCAGACGGCCGTTTATACTTATAGAAGCATGACTCTGTTTAAAGAAAATCGAATCAAGTAATTCGGATTTCGTAAACAGTCGATTTTTTGGTAAACGAAACAACCTAAATTAAATCATTGTCATATTTTTAAGTATTTTTTTATTTTATTTACGCAAAATTTGGGATACCCTTACAAAAAATTAAAAAACTTAGTTCTTTATAATGTCGTGTTGTTCATTCGTGCCCATATCCGTCATATATCTAAACAATTGTAGTTGCACAGAGTCGATCTCTATACAATTTAAATTTAGAATATATTTTTTATGAACCCACTCGTACAAGCGAATATAATAATATAAAAGGGTAGCTAGCGAATTGACAAATAAAAAATAGGGGTGCCACTACGTTCAATGTAGCGAAAGAAAAAAAGGTGCGATCTCTTTAAATATATGTATTTTCAATTGTTATTAAATGTAGCTTACACGATCCCTTTAAATGTCAATATGACTATTATAAAAACAGTATATAAATTTTACCATTACACATTAAAAAATTTAATATTATTTATGAGTTGGATTGCAATGGAATCTATCGTTCTGAAATTGTGAATATTCATTATGCTTTCTCATTTACGTACCAAGCTTTGTTAACTATTTTTCTGATATTATAACGGAGTGAGATGAGAAAAAGAATCGAATCGTTGTGACAGTAGTACACAGAGTAGGTATGCCA
This sequence comes from Bombyx mori, assembly GCF_030269925.1. Lineage (NCBI taxonomy): Eukaryota > Metazoa > Arthropoda > Insecta > Lepidoptera > Bombycidae > Bombyx > Bombyx mori. The sequence continues at coordinate 4,883,202 of NC_085116.1, read as the reverse complement.
CCAAATGCAATATTTTAAACTCTATCTGCTTGAATTAGTCGAATGTTTGTGTACCAGGCATTTATTTGTATCTCCTTTGTTTGTTAACTTGTCTACCTATTATTCATACCAAGAACAGTGAAGGAAATAATCTCATGAAATCCTGTTCAAAATCAACATAATTTATCGAGCAAAGTGCTAATAAGGCTCAGAACCAAAGATAACTTTGCATTAGTATAAGAGAAAAACTGGTATATTTGAGGTACCTATTACGCCTTGATATTTACTCTATAATAATGTAGCACTTTAGGTTGGCTGTAATCTTGAGTGTTTAATTTCCACGATGCTTTTTTTGGGATCGATTGACAGCGATTGGATTTTTTTGTCTTTAAAAGCTACTTAATATGTATCGTAATATTATTATTAGTTCCAAAAAACCTTAAAGATACCATAACCAAGACAGTTGGGTGTACTTAAAGGCTTAGCTAGAAGGGGAAGACTTGCTAGCAGCTGCCCAAACGCCCCCAGAAGAGGCCGAATAACAAGGGTAGCAGCTTCAATGAGGTTTATTTACCTATAAGAACATTTTTATTACTGAGCAATAACTTCATTACTAGAATGACGAAGATATTCGCAAAACTCTAAAGAAGATTCATAATGAGTTGAAAAAAGACAAGGTGAGCATTATCCGGCTCTAGTAATGGTTTGGTTTTTTTTTTTTTTTTTTTTTTTTTTAATTGAAAGATTACTGGTTTATTTACCTATAAGAACATTTTTATTACTGAGCAATAACTTCATTACTAGAATGACGAAGATATTCGCAAAACTCTAAAGAAGATTCATAATGAGTTGAAAAAAGACAAGGTGAGCATTATCCGGCTCTAGTAATGGTTTGGTGTTAGCTATAAAAGTGTTTGAGCCATATTTTTCTGAAAAAGCTACGAAAACATCAGCCTGAGTGTACCAAGTAACGAGTCTTATTAAGTTATAATCAAACATCGTCTTCTTATTAAGTCTTAGAAGCTAGTCACAAAGCTTGATCACACTAACGAAGCTGCATAGTAACGTTGTTGACTTCTTAATTAGATTTTTTTTTCTAATGCTGATGAGACCCGTCATCGTATTAAGCCAAAATAATATTAAAAGATAATTATAATTGTTTTATAGGCTATCAAATATCAATCTTAATATTTACGAGTAGTTGTTTGCATTTCTAAAGGAGAAGCAGAAATTAGGATGAAAAAACGATGGATAGAATTTTTGAAGCAACATTTAAAAAAGTGCAACAAACAGAAAATAAACGAAGGTAAAGTACAATTTACTATTTGCGAATAGCTTGGTATAATAACTAGAATTTAATGGTAACAGTTTAATTACAGTCGCGGACTGTAGATGAACTGTGCAGGATGTCCCAATGGTATTACCGATGTCCTCGAGAAAATACAAGCTCAGACCATGAGATAAGCCGTAAACTTCTCTATCTATGACGTGAATGAGCATAATAGGATTATTGTATTTTTATCAGTTTTCGCGAGATGTAGACATAATTAAAACAATTTTTATGATACAAGATTACACAGTCATCCATGGCCACAAAAACTGTAATGTATTCCGAAAGTAAAAAAAATTATGTTACACCGTAAGTTTTAATTATGTTACGAGATTTTTTTTCATGGCTCATTTAGTATTCACATTTTAAATTCCTTTTAAAGTGTCGTATCGTCGCACATCGATTCCCCCTTACATTTATTTTGTAACGTGTAAAGATTTTTACTAAAATCCACAACATTCAAACATTTCTCTGTTTCGTGGCTTTTCAATTAACTAAAGCCTTTGCTTGAGAGGAAGACGTTACTAGAAATACACTAAAAGGGGTCTCTCAGTTTTCATTGACTATTTACGTTACATTAGTTGTTCAAACAAACCCAATTTCACTAAGGTCGTTTTGTTTTCACTTCAAAGGTCAAGAATATTCAGACACTCGAAAATCTGGACTCGAGAATATGACGGAATGGTGCGTCTATTTCTTAGATGTATCTTGAGGTGGCCAAGAAAATGAATAAATGCGTTTACTTCTTCAAATACCAGCTTGGAGAGATATATAAACGACAAAGGGAAAGATCTTCCACCGAGCAGGTGATATTCTGCTCGGTAGACCGACGGTCCTTTTTTTTTTTTTTTTTTTTTCCTACCTAAGCTGATAGCCTTGAGAGGCTATGTCAGCGTAACCCTAACTTTAGTAGGTGAGCTCACGGGGCTCAAACCTGACGATGTTGCTAACACGAACCCTAGCAAGAGTCGTGCTTCGCAGAATCTACCACCGGATCGGAAACGCGACCCACTGAGAAGATCCGGCGAGAAACTCAGTGGGCTGTGTCTGAGAGTTAATTTGCTCGTCGAGCCCTTCATCGCAAGCGACGGGTTCGACGAGAACGGTGACCGGTGCTTGAAGTACCTAAAAGCACCGTTAGTGGATCGGGAGGATCCGAGATGACGTGTTTTGGGCGACGTCGACTGCTTTCCATTCTGTCCGCAGGATCGGGAATGTAGTTACCGGCGGCCACGATGAGAGGGTTCTCGTGTCGTGCCGCTTTATCGAAGTGGCGCATTGACGCCGACTGCAGATACTTACTGATGGACTCTAAGTCCAGGTCGTCATGGAGGTCGACATTCCTGACGAACCACGGGGCTCCGACGGCTATCCTGCAAAAACGGGATTGAATGACTTGGAATGATTTTAAGTGTATGCGGGCCGCGTGAGCGAACACTACACTTGCATAGGTCATGACGGGCCGACGGTCCAAATGTTGTTCGGACTTGTATATTATATGCGCTTTATCTTGAAAATGTCGTAAGCGAGATTCAGGCATCTGTCAATTATCTGCGTTGTATGATGGCTACCCGTCACACCATTACTACTTCACGATAGAAATATTCTCATATTGAGAACGATAGACAAATTTAGAAGAAAATACAAAATTAATTTATTTTGGCGCCATATGTATGAATCGAGAATGAATTAATATATACTGGTGGCAGGACGACTTGCGAGTCCGCACGGATATGTACCACCTATTTCTGCCTATTTCTGCCATGAAGCAGTAATGCGTTTCGGTTTGAAGGGTGGGGCAGCCGTTGTAACTATACTTGAGATCTTTGAATCTAAAGGTGGGTGGCGCATTTACATCGTAGATGTCTATGGGCTCCAGTAACCACTTAACGCCAGGTGGGCTGTGAGCTCATCCAACCAACTAAGCATTAAAAAAAAATGACCTAGGTTGACACGAACGTACTCTCAAATTTTCCAATAAGACACTTTGCGTGTTCAGCCCCAAACTATTTCGACATGCCCTTCAAGAATTTCGTACACTTTGAGAAGCGTCGTGAAATCACAAATACACCCAAACAAAATTATTCACGGAAACTATTCCTAATAACAAGGTAAAATCGATAGAAAGTTACGTGAGTGGTCGTTTATCGAACATACTAAATCGAGTTTGTACGTCGCTCGTTTGAAGAGTTCGATCAGAGTTGAACATTGAAGGAAAACTCTAGTGTGTGTATGTGCAAGTTTTATAAGTTCGAGAACTTGGCTGCACAAAGAATAGCATAAGTCACGTTGGAAGAGATACGAAGTTTTCGTACTTATTGTTGGGTCAACCCGCAGGGACTGTTGCTCGGGAAAACTCCGTCAAAACATCGGCTTTATCTCCTGACTGCAAGTCAATGTAATAGGGCTCAGAGTTGCTTGAATATCGAAACGTAATCTTTATGGTGTTCAGATAATTCGTGTCTATGTAAAAAATGCTATTTTATGCATATTGTACGTCGCCTAAATGATAAGATCCCCTTTTTTTAAAGATTTTTTTATTGCTTATATGCTTATATGGGTAGACGAGCTCACTGCCCACCTGGTGTTAAGTGGTTACTGGAGCCCATAGACGTTTACAACGCAAATGCGCCACCCATCTTGAGATATAAGTTCTAAGGTCTCAGTATAGTTACAACGGCTACCCCGCCCTTCAAACCGAAACGCATTACTGCTTCACGGCAGAAATAGGCAAGGTGGTGGCACCTACCCGTGCGGACACACATGAAGTCCTACCACCAGTAAATATGTAATAAATATTCACCTACAAATCCTACGATGTAAGAATAATATCATATAATCTAGACTGAAGTTAGCTAGCCCCGCTGATCGCTAAGCCGAAGGTCATGCATGGATTCGACTCCCACATCGGGCAAACATTTGTGTGATAAACATATTTGTTCGCTCTTCGTTTGGGTGTCATAAGTCTTTGGTTTCCATAATACAGGGAATTCTAGTTTCCGACCGTGTGCGCCTTGTCCCCCAATTATTATTATTATTCAATACTATAATAAAACTAAAGTCTCCGAAACTGATACGCAATTACTAACTACTGGTGGTAGTAATTCTTGTGAGTCCACACGGGTAGGTACCACCACACTGCCTATTTCTGCCGTGAAGCAGTAATGCATTTTGGTTTGAAGGGCGGGGCAGCCGTTGTAACTATACTGAGACCTTAGAACTTATATCTCAAGGTGGGTGGCGCATTTACGTTGTAGATGTCTATGGGCTTCAGTAACCACTTAACACCAGGTGGGCTGTGAGCTTATCAACCCGTCTAAGTAATAAAAAAATAATGGCAAAGGCGTATTGTGATCCCGCACGGACTAAAACATAGAACAACCTTATACAATAGAAACGAAAATTCGACTTCGGAGATAATACATACGTGCTGTTTTATAAGAAACGGTTTAAAAAAAAATGTTGTGCGGTTTAAATACTACGCTGATTTAAATTTACATAGATAGATAAACATGAATATGTACTGCGGTCAAGCCTCTTTACGATTGCTGCACATTTGCCGCCAAAACACAAATGCAAATAACTTTGCATACTGTAGTACCAGCATACTCGTATGTAGAAGAATTTTATTGCTCAGTGCATATTAAATTAGAAATGATTCGGCTTAAGTACTGCATTTATGTTGGTACGTCTTAAAAATAAATGTCATTATACTATGTTATTTGGTTTCCGCGGGCCAGATTCGTAACTAAAACTACTTTTATCTCACTTTTTTTTATTGTCATTATAATTTTTTTTTTATTGCTGATCTGGGTGGACAAACTCACAGCCCACCTGGTGCTAAGTGGTTACTGGAGCCCATAGACATCTACAACGTAGGTAGGCAGCGGCTTGGCTCTGCCCCTGTCATTGCTGAAGTCCATGTGCGACGGTAACCACTCACCATCAGGTGAGCCGTATGCTCGTCTGCCTACAAGGGAAATAGAAAAAAAACGTAATTGCCGCAACACACCTTGAGATATGAGTTCTAAGATCTCAGTTTAGTCAAAACGGCTGCCCCACCCTTCGAACCGAAACGCATTACTGATTCACGGCAGAAATAGGCAGGGTGGTGGTGGTACCTACCCACCCGTACGGACTCACAAGAGGTCCCACCACCAGTAATTACGCAAATTATTATTTTGCGGATTTCATTTTTATTACACAATGTTATTCCTTCACCATGGCAATCAATCGTGAACATTTCTTAAGTACGTATTTCATTAGAAAAATTGGTAGCCGCCTGCGGGATTCGAACACCGGTGCATCGCTACATACGAATGCACCGGACGTCTTATTCTTTAGGCCACGACGACTTCATATTTAAAAAAACTGTAATATTTTCGAAACGTCGAAAACAGCAAAGCCGTCGTCGCCCAAACCATCTCTTGTCGGATCCCCCGTGTCCATTCTCGGTGCTTTTAGGCGCAAGCACCGGCCACCTTCCTCATCAAACTCATCGATTACGACGAAGAGTTCGACTAATGAACTAACCCATTGAGTTTCTCGCGGTATCTTCTCCAGTGAGTCGCGATTCTGATCCAGTGGTAGATTTTGCGAAGCACTGCTCTTATTAAGGCTAGTATTAGCAAATGCTCTCAGGTTGAGTCCGTGAGCTCGCCCACCCATCCACGTGAAGCTGGAAGAGCCATTTAAGCTGCAGCGAGTAGGTACGAAAACAAAGTAGAAAATAAGCTTAAAATGGCAATAATAAAAATAAAAACGCGAAATTAAACCGCAACAGTAGTTTAAATAATATGATTTTAACATATAACCAAAACATTAAAACATTATTATAATTTTAATCGCTTACTTTTTGTTACATACATACATAATTATTATTATTTTAACTTTTCGTGTTTCTAGAAACGTTTCAATTATTATGATTTCAGTTTCACGTAGCTTCGGGCTTAATTAATTTTCTCTGTTGTAGTCCCTTGAGATACATTAATACAGCAGCGAATTAATATGAGCGTACAATTTTAAAAATCATCTAACTTATCATCATCGTAATTATAACAACATTTCGAAAATCGATCCTCATCCAATCCGTTCAAACCAAGAAGATTTACACAAACAAATTTGTCATCAAAGTATTAGAAGTCGGACTGTACCAGTCATTCAAGGACACGCAGTTTATTATCTACTTAACAATGAAACTAGGGACGCATTCACGTCGCAAAGTGTTCTAGAGCCATACAGATCACACAATAAAATGACGAAGGAATTTGATGGTACATAAAACGGAATGTCTGAGTGAGGTCGCATATAAAAAAAGATCCTAAATCTAAGACGCTTGAGTTGATTATTGAGGATTCTTTAAGTTTTACGTTCTAACTCAGAAAATTAAATAAGTTTTCTTGTTCTCCTCCTGCTGCTTTATTGTAGCATCTACTTCAGAATATTATCTAGTGGTATGAATGAAAAAGATTATCGGTATAATGAATGCGTTCCAGCAAAGTTTCTTCAAAGTTAATGTGATATTTAGCAGCTACATATGTTTAAGCTTTATTTTGTTTTCTAAAGTAGTTAAATACAATAAATATTAATGAATGAATACTATTACACTATTATCAAACACTACTATCTTATGATTCAGTTTTGCGTGACACGGAACTAATGTGTTTTTTATGTGTTGCTTGAAAAATATTATCCAGAGTTTAATCCGTTTACATAAATGTAAATGTAATATGTTAGAGACAACGCATCATGAATACCAATCAATACATTTAGTAAAAAAGTTCAATCCGATGTGTCTGTGAATTGAAAAAAGATAACAACAAATATAAAAAGGGGTAACTCAAGAAGAGTGATAGAATATAAACCAGCGCTTTTTGGAATTATTTTATGAATGTGTCTGTTTGTTCGCACACATCCTCCATAAGTGCTGAATGGATTTCGTAATTTCACAGCTAGACAAAAATTTATTTGGAGCATGTTCTCTTACCTTAAAATCAGATGTAGTGAAAAACCATTTAAAGGGTTTTAATTTTATTTCTATGCTCTTGTTAGTTTTAAATTATACTGGCGACCCGCCTTCGCTTCGCTTCGGAAACTGTAATTTATTATTGATTTCTCCACTATTTAATGGATGTTATTATACATATAAACCTTCCTCTTCAATCACTCTATCTATTAAAAAATACCGCATCAACATCCGTTGTGTAGTTTTAAAGATTTAAGCATACATAAGGATATAGGGACAGAGAAAACGCCTTTGTTTTATTCTATGTAGTGATTAAATATGAAAGTAATTTTGTTTGTTTTGTTACAAGTTACGGAATCGATTTTAACGAAATTCAGTTTGGAATTACTTTGAAGCTTGGGAATGAATATTGGCTACCTTTTTCCCATTGCTGGACACAGGTCTCCACCCACGCGATACAATTTGCAGTTAACGCAGGCGAACCTGCGGGCGGAAGGCTATATATGTATAATACATATTATAGCAAGAGCGGTTTTTTTCTTACACTGCTTTTTGTTTAACTAATACTACTTAAGTCAAATACACATTCCATTTCAAGTGAAAGGCATTTTAATTAACATAATTTTAACTGACATTCATTTTTAATCAGCAACATATTTAAGTAGAGCTTAGTGTAGGTTTTTTTTCCACCTATGCTGATAGCCTTGAGAGGCTATATCAGCTTTACCCTAGCGTGAAGGTGAGCTCTCGGGGCTCAAGCCGGAGGTGTTGCTATTACTGGCCCTAGCAAGAGCAGTGCTTCGCGAAGTCTACCACCGGATCGGAAACGCGACCAGTGGGCTGTGTCTATGGGTATTGTACTAAAATGTATCTCTAGCATTGGCTGACGGCGATGACCAACTGGAACTCTCTTCATAAAATGGACATTCGTATTTTTTTTTATTGCTTAGATGAGTAGACGAGCTCACAGCCCACCTGGTGTGAAGTGGTTACTGGAGCCCATAGACTTCTACAACGTAAATGCGCCACCCACCTTGAGATATAAGTTCTAAGGTCTCAAGTATAGTTACGACATCTGCCCCACCCTTCAAACCGAAACGTATTACTGTTTCACGGCAGATATAGGCGGGGTGGTGGTATCTACCCGCGCGGACTCACAAGAGGTCCTACCACAAAATAATATGGCATGCTCGTTTACTTTCGCGGGGCAAAAAGTGTTTTAGTATAGCATACTATAGCAGTGTATGATAAAATCCATCTAAGGATTATTTATACCAAAAGACCGGTACAGATTTAGACTTCTAACTCTTCACATCACATATTTGAACACAACGTGAAACCAGTGAAACTTCTTTAGATATTCCATCCGTAACTAATCTGCAGGCTTACATAAAAGGTCGGAATTGGATTAACGTATTAAGCTATTCCATCCCGCGGGAGACATAGCTCCCGGAAAACTTCATGAATTAACTCAGTAAGAACTGCCGAGGTACCTTTCGAATGATATTATGTTTTATAACGCCGGTTTAATAGAATCTTCGGGAGTTTATTTCATCTTTACGAACTTTTTGACTCGTTTTACCAGATTAGAATCTTTCTCCGGATACTTTTGAATGTCGTTCGAAGTATCATCGATCAACTTTCGGTTCTAAGACGCTTTTTCTTTCACGTAAAGCACTTTCAAAAATAATTGGTTGTTATGAGGTTGAAGGTTTTTTTATTATTATTTTATTGCTGTCGTTGGGTATCATCATGGGTATCATTTTGGTTATGGTTGGGTAACATCTGATATTCAGTGGCTATTGCACCCAAAGACTTCCTCTCCAAGAGACCAACCGACCACACCCTCAGCTGTGTTATGTGACGCCTGCTCTTAAAATCTTGTGCAATTGTTGCACATCAGAAGTAGGTGAGGTGGTAGCGTATGTTGGCGAAAATATATAAGCTTACGACCCGCCTGGTATTAAGCAGATATCACAGTACTTCTTACTTGTTTCTATATTATGTGGGACGGCATTTACTCTTATCATGCTGCATTGGTATTTGGCAGTTTTACTACCGGTCGCGTAGCTAGCGTCAACCCTCCTTGGGTTATACGAGTATTTCCAGTGGTATATCCATTGCAACGTGCAATAGAGGAAGACTCGTTTTTTTTGTGTTCCTCTGTTCATTATAAAAATTTACACTAAAATTTAGATTGTCAAATACCAAAAAGTTAAAATATTACATTTATCACACGCGCAAAGAGCATCTATCAGAGCCCATAGACAAATATATATATATAATAAACACCATAAAGTGAAAGACAATTCCCACCGTAGACTATGACGGTGAAGGCGCAATTCCATTATGACAGCCATTATCTTACTGCTGATAACGTATGTAAGGATTGCTAGTAAGCGGTAGAAACCTAAAACAAAATATTAGGTCTAGCGGTCAATCATACAAGCACCCTGTATTTATCATCTTCAAATCGATTTCGATAATAGCCCTGACGACAATACTGACCCGTTTGAATATTTTATTTCTAAATAGTATCGCGGCAATTCAACTAATAGCAACTCACAATTTTTACATTGTAGGTAATTTAGAATGGAATAAGGGGCGATAATTGAAAACTGTGAGGATTGTTGATTATAATACAATTAGCTAGCTAGCTATAATACAATTAATAGTATATTTTTGATAATAATATATCCAAGTTGGTTCTTTAATTTCATTGTTTAAGATTTCACGCAAATGAGACGCAATACGTTCAGCTCTAGCGAAAATGAAACGAATTTGAATACAAATCTTTTCTTTTTACTAAAACCCATTGCTTTAGATTGGGCTTAGCTTAGATAAATGTGAACGGAAAGTCGTCATATATCTAGAAACAGGAGACCAAACTCATGGTTGTATACCTGTTTTTTATCCTTTTTTTAGATGAGATGAGATGAGAGAAGCCGAGGATCATGCTCAGTGGCGAACAATTGGAGTGGCCTATGTCCAGCAGTGGACTGCTAGGATGATTATGATGATGAAAAAGTGAGCTCACTTCCCGTCTGGTGTTAAATAGTTATTTACCAGAGCTTATGAATAATTTAAATGTATAGTACAACGGCTGCCATACTCTTTAAATGGAAACCTACCCGTGCGGGATCACAAAACACCGCGCCAATCTATTCTATAAACTGCAATTAATGTCTACTTTACGGAAAAATTAGGCTGTATGATGGTACCTATCCTATGTGCGGCCTTTGTTATAGTTAAAATAACTTTTACGGTATACTAACACAAGGACTATTTTCATTCTGAAATGAAATGAAACGAATACTTATAGTCTGTAGAGTATTTTTTGTACCGACCTAAGATCGGTTACTTCTAGATATTTTATTCATGTACCTATAAAAAAGGGTACTTGCAAAATAGCACCTTGATACCACTCCACCATCCCTTTTCAAAAAGGTTTCATAAAAGGTGAGTAAGGGATTTACAGATAAGTTTCAGCATTTTTTGAGTATTATATGTATAAAAACATTGCGGTCGTCAACATATTACTACGAGGGTGGCAACATTGTGAGCTGGTACAAGAAAATATTACTATCCTACCGATTTCTGCAGTAAAGCAATCTTGCGCTCTGCGTAAGAAGTGCGACAGGTCTAAAACTCCGTATCTTAAGGAGAATCCTCTATTATTAATGTCCGTTACCACAAAACATCTAATGAACTGAGAGCTAGATCAATCTAAAAAGCCTCACATACATGACATCTCCCTCTACCAGCTGACGGTGATCAAATATTAAACCTGCGAAGCACTAGTTGAGAATAACTATCTAGCTGAGCAAAGGCAAACATAACTTCGTTAAAGATTCACGTGAAGCCGGAATAAACTCGGAGAATGTCTTATTTTCGGAAAGAAGATCACTTACAATACAAAATGTTTGTGAATTGTCAATTTCATGAGACTATCTAAGCTGTCGCTTCGAATTAGAACACATATTCCTTTAAATTGAGCAGTAAAGTGGAATCCGTGTAGACTCCAAATACTTATTGGAGGGCAAAAGAAGTTTGATGATAGTGGCAGTAGTAGTAATGCCTGTAGCAAGGTGTATTATGCGTCGGTACTATGTATTTACCTCTAGCCATTTCGTTTTTCAACCAGCTAATTAGCTAACCTTATTCTCCTTTGCTTGTCAACCGATTTCATTTTCAGCAGCTTTATTTCATGAACTTCTTTCTAAATTTACAGGAAAATTATCAATTACAAAAACAGAAATCTAATAAACAAAATTAATCTAAATTATAAGATACCATTGATTATGGTCATATTTATATAATTAATACGCCCAATGTATAAAAAAAAGATGTGTGGTGTCGTGGGTCACCGGATAGGAACGAAGTTCCTTTATACAAAAATATTAATTTTAAGTTATATTCGAGGTATAAAGAAAATAATTATTCGGGTATACATTTTTTATTATGATTTTTTTATTAATAAAATAAAAATTAAACTACTTCACAAAGTGATGATTTATAAAAAATATATAATAAAAATATGTTATTTTGTGTACGTTATTACAAAGTTAAGTCGTACACTGTGTGCATTACTAATAAAAATCTTACGTTACGGACGTTTTTTCCCGGTTAGGGTACCCCTCCGCATCGTCCCATAAGGAACTTCGTTCCAAAAACAATTTAATGAATTGTAAAAATGCACAGTCTGACTCGTGAAGATTCTCTAAATTTCAAATATTTCACAATTGATGAAGTTTTAACACGTACACCGAGCAATTACAGCGGACGTCCGGCGCCCGTAGTGCTGTCCACAGCTCCACGGAACCGGAAACTTAAACAATTAACATTGACACGGCGACTGCCAATCCAATTAACGTTGGAAGATCTACATCGAGCTTCAATAGGTTTAAATGAAATGTCATTCGTAGAGAGAACGCAAATAGGAATTTGAAATGCGTCTTTTACATGTTAAGAGGTTCAAGGAATTTTAGAGTTGTACTACAGCTTTCTTAAAATACGTTTTGCTGACGTTAGCAAGTACTGTGGGCTACAAAGGCTATAAAAATAAACATTATGAGTCTCATTCTGTTGCAAAACAATCTACAATGCGACGCTTGAAAGGCAAAAGTGACTAAGCGACAATAACTACTTTGTACATAAATGATAAGCAATAACCATATTCGATGCGCAAAAAATATATATTTCCAGGTCTATTAAAATCATTTCAATCCTACAGCTACTAGCTAGATTCTACTACAGCTAGATTCGTTAAAATAAATTTTGTTTTCAGGTATTTCAACTTTAAATTAGTCTACTGTAAAGTTCACGCATTGTCGCTAGTCACGTTTGCCTTTCAAGCGTCGAATGTGACTCTACAGAACTGGATAGATGTTACTCCAATGCTATTGAGTCTTATCTACGGGTTGTACTTGCTTCACCTTTATTTTTCGGTTTGGGGGCCGAATCTCCTACGAGATTCATGCGCTTTTTTTTTTTTTTTTTTTTTTTATGATTGAAAGTTTACTGGTGGCCCGAAGGCCTTTCCAGTTTCACCAGGACAGGTGGGCGAGCAAAGGCTCAACCAAGAGGGGTGGGATTTGCTAACAACTGCCCGAGCGCCTCCGAAGGAGACCTAACAACTCAAGAGCAATTGTTTCGCGAATGAATCTACTACCGGATCGGAATCGCGACCCGCTGAGAAGATCCGGCGAGAAACTCAGCGGGCTGATGCATGGGTTAGGTTGCACGTCGACCTCTTTGTCGAGTTCGACGAGTACGGTTACCGGGGTCCCTAAGCCTGCCCCTAGTATTAGAGCTGAAGGCATCTAATGCAAAGGTTATTGGATCTGATGGATCCGTAAGGACGTGTCTAGGGCGTCGACGGTGACTGGCTCCTGCATGATCAGGATTCGGGGAGTAGTCAGCGGCGGCAACGATAAGGCGATTATCATGACGCATAGCCTTATCGAAGTATCGTTCCGAAGCTGACTTCATGTATTTCCGAATTGATTCGAGGCCCAGGTCGTCGTGTAGGTCAACGTTCCTCACGAACCACGGAGCCCCGACAGCTAACCTGCAAAAGCGGGATTGTAGGGATTGGAGGGTGTCTATGTGTGTGCGGGCCGCGTGAGCGAACACCACACTCGCGTAAGTCATGACGGGCCTTATGCAAGTTTTGTAAAGTGTCACCTTGTTCCGAAGGGACATTTTACTCCGCTTACAGATCATGGGGTAGAGTCTACCGAGAATAAACGCGGCACGGTCACGGACTGATTTTATATGCGGGCGGAATGTCATCGATGCATCCAGGGTAACGCCCAGGTACTTGACCTTCCTGGCCCAGGGTATGGGTTGTCTAAAGAGAGTAATCGGGGGTGTGAGATTCCTCCTCCTAATCCGGGAGGAAATCCGTGTGGAGCTTCCCCTCTGAAATAGCACCGCAGTACTTTTCGCTGGGTTGATGTCTATGCGCCATTTTCGGAACCACTGTCCTAGGGCTAGGGCTGCGCTTTGAAGCTTCTTCGCGATTAGGGACTTATTTCTACTAGAATAGTAAACAGTCGTGTCGTCGGCGAATAAAGCTAAATGGGTCGGCGGCGACCGGGGAATATCGTTGACGAATAAGCTAAATAGGAGGGGTGAGAGGACAGAGCCTTGCGGGACTCCAGCTGTGAGAGGTCGTGGGGAGGAGCGGGTTCCCTCGACTCGATATCGAAAAGAGCGGTTCGACAAGAAGTCCCGTATGATGAGCACGAGACTATCCGGCACGCCCATGTTGAATAGTTTGAAAATCAAACCATTGTGCCAGACTTTGTCGAACGCTTTTGCGACGTCGAAGAAGAGAGCTCCCGTGTATAACGGTTTTGGTCGATTAAGCCCCACAAGAATGTGCTCCGTGAGGCGGTGCACCTGTTGAACGCATGAGTGATTTGTACGGAATCCGAATTGTTCATCGATGAGAATGCCCTTGGATGAGACGAAGTCTCTGAGGCGTTTGTAGAGCAGACGCTCATACAGTTTGCCTAGAGACATGAGGAGGCTAATCGGGCGGTAGCTCGTCGGATGATTTTTTGGTTTACCGGGTTTATGTATGCCGATAACGTCCGCTTCTTTCCACACCGCGGGAAAGATACAGTTCGCCATAGCGGCATTGAAAATAGATGCCAACATCACGATGAGTTGGACGGGTAGAAGTTTAATAACGCGGTTAGATATACCGTCGGAACCGGGAGCCTTGCGAGGACGTAGGTCTTTGATCAAGTCTTTAACTTCTATCGGGGTGACGGGTGGTAACGCATCCGATGGTGGCAAGGAGGCTCTGCGTTCTACCTCACTGTCTACTAATTCTACATGAACAGGGTCCACGGATTGAGTGCTGGGCGTGCACTGGGTTTGCAATGTATCGGCCAGCAGCTCTGCTTTTTCGTCATCATCGAACGCCGCGAGTCGGCCTGAGGGGCCTACGAGGGGGGGCATAGTTACTACCGTATCCGATTTGAGAGTACGAGCTAAGCGGTAGTAAGACCTTTGGGAGGGCGCGAGTCCTTCTAAGAAATCAGACCATCTGGCATCTCGGACTTCGGCGATGCGAGACTTTACGTCGCGTTGTAGGGCACGCATTCGAATACGATTTTCCGCGGTAGGATACCTGTCGTAGGCGCGTATCGAGGCGTTCTTAGCTCTAAGGAGTTCCCTAATATCGTCGGACAATTTGAAGCGGTGAAGGAAGTCCTCCGCTACAACTTGTTTCGATGACCTATCTAATGTCGAGGTGATGTGTGACGTTAAGATGTCTATGGCTTCAGCGGTATCCTGAGGAGACGGGATAGAGTCCGGGTTAAACGGGAGCGATGGTGGATCAGATTCAGCCAGGCTGATGCCCAGCGTGTGCCAATCCACCACAGTCCTCGTGACGGGAACGGAATCGGGAGCGCGACCGAGCTTCATAACGACGGGACGGTGGTCTGAATCTAACTCTGAAACTACTTCGATCGAGTGTAAGCGCAGAGTTACGTTTTTTAATAACGCTATGTCGAGTATATCCGGGCGATGCGCGATATTTAGCGGGTAGTGAGTCGGGGTTAGCGGAGCGACGATATCGAAGGCGAGATCATCGACTAACGCGTCAAGCCGCCTGCCATTCGGGGTTGTGGTGTGTGAGTTCCACCTGATGTGTTTACAATTTAGGTCGCCCGCCAGAATGACAGAGCTCCCCATACCGAGCAGCGCCTCGATATCACTGCTTAGAACGATCTTATCCGGTGGAAGATAAACGGACGCGATAACGATCGGCGCGTGTCCCGTCAGTGAGATTCGGCACACTGATGCTTCGATATTAGCGAACGCGGGAGGATCGAGCGGGACGCAATGCAGGGCTCTTCTATAGTAAATGACGGTACCACCACCACGGGCAGAGAGCCTGTCGTTCCTGACCATGTTATAGTTCGCGATTTTAGGGTCACGGCGCGCGGGCTTAAGTAGGGTCTCCTGCACTAAAAAGATATCAATTTGATGGTCACGCAAAAAGTCAGAAACCTGATCACGTTGATTTGCGAGACCGTAAGCGTTAAAAAATCCTATCGTTACGGATAGGGGCTTTATTCTACTTATATACGCCATTGATTACCGGCGGAGTGAGGGGAGGACGTACGTATTTAATGACGCGTATACGTCGGCGTATTCCTGCACAACGGCGATAAAGTGTTGTGCAGTGGAGGCAGCGCGAACGGCGTCGCCCAAAGCGTTAACGCGCTCAAAGTTGATCGACTGAAAGAAGTCGATCGCTAAAGCGAGATTTTCGGACGCGGTCGGAGGGCAAGTCGCGGGAAAGGGACGAGTCGCGGGGGCGGGACGAATCGCGGAGGAGGGAGTTGTAGCCGTGTTCGTGTACGGCAGCGGTTTTGCCCAGGCTGAGACACTGGGCACCGCCGCCGGAACGAACGCTGGCTTAGCCTGCGACGCAGAGGGTGCCGAGGCTTTGATGTCTGGGCCGGAAGCTCGGAGGCGGTTTTGGCGGGCGACGCGGCGATTTATTTTAGGGGCTCGGGGGCAACCACGGTAATTCGCGGGGTGACCCTGTGTTCGACACAGGACGCAGCTAGGCGGTTCCGTCGCGGTTTTTTGGTCGCGAGCGCAGAGGGCCGTGGCGTGATCGCCCAAACACTTAACACATCGGGGGCGCGCGTGACAGTTACGGGAAGAGTGCCCGTACAATTGACAGTTATGGCACTGGCTAGGAGTGCCTTTTTTATGGGGGGCTTCGATGGCGATACCGGAGAGCCTACAGACGGTCTGTGTGTTGAAGATTTTCTTACCCTCGGGGGTAGGCTGGAGGGTGACTAGAACCATATTATATGGCTCCCTACCGCGACCGGTGTGCATACGGTGCACAGAATTCACTGGAAAGCCCTGTTCTAACAGATCGGCCTTGACGAGCTCTACATCTAACTCTTTAGGGATTCCGCGTATTACAACGCGGAGTTCGCGCTCCTCCTGGAGCGTATAAGTATGGAAACTTATACGTTCCTTACGGAGGTAAGAAGAGAGGACCCTATGGTCGTCGGGTGTTTGAACCTTAATTTGAATGCCGTTCGCGAGGTTACGGGCATTCGTGAAATTTATATTTTTGGCCTTAAGGGCCAGGCAAACTCGATCCCAAGCTGCCTTCTCCTGAAGGATAACCGGGGGAGGGGTCTGGGTTTTATTTTGTGCCACCGGACGCGGCGACGGAGTGGCACGGGCTGGGGGCGCAACGGGAGTCTGAGGGCGGGGGCGCGACGCGTTCACGGCTTTGCTAATTTTAGCGGCCGCGGGAGCTCGAGACTCCGCGGCACGCTTCTTACCCTTCTGTACCAGGGTGAATCCATCCGTCGATGAGGCGGGGGCGAGGTCGACCTCCATGTCCGAGTCAGAGTCGGAGCACGAGGAGGCGGGTGCAGGCGACCTACGAGCAAGTGTAGGTGTTTTAGAGGGCGCGACGGAGGCCGCGGATGATCGCTCAGCTGAAACGATGGTCACGGCGGACGACGCAGCAGCTTTTCTCGCCAGTATAGGCGACACGGGAGCGGCAGGCACGACAGAGGCTGCGGTGCTCAATGCAGAAGCTCTGCACGCAGGTACAGGCGACGCAGGAGCAGCGAGCGCGGCGGAGTCCTCGAGAGGGCTCGCAGTGTGATTGGCCTTGAAGGCCAGAAACTCCGAGGCGAGCTGTGGGTGGCGAAGTCGGAGGAATTCTGCGAATACAGCGTCCATGATCGCTGAGTACCCAGGTGGGGCGGCCCCGGGTCTTGAAAACACTCGCCTTGCGGCGAGGCCCCAACTTCTCGGACCTGAGCGGTTCTATTGAACACAGGTGGCAATGCGGCGCGATTACTACAGGACAAAGAAAAAGCACAACAAAACAGAAATTACGAAAAGAAACAAAACAAATAAATACTTGCAGGAAACCACTTTGTCGGCAAATGTTCCACGAACACAAAAATAACTAAAACAAAACAAATAAAAGCTTCCAGGAAACACACTTGGTCGGCAGATGTATCACGAACACAGGCCGCGCGAACAATGGCCGGGCTAACAAAAGCCGGGCGAACAAAGACCGGGCGATCGAGTGGACGATGAGCACGTCCGCACGTGACGGGTGCCTCTATCGGAATGATTCATGCGCTTGAGAGGTGCGCGGGATATGTGGGACTGTTAACTTGCCTTGCCTGCCCATTCAGACTAAGACGAACAAACTACCCCTTTGACCACAAAGCGTGACTGATACGAAAATAGTACCTTCAATGATTCACATTTTGTTGTTCCAAATTTAACTTTTTTTTTTCAAAGTAATGTAAATTAAATTCCATTTTCATACAGTATCTACATATAGCTAAAAATCACGGGCGATGTTAATGGAAAAATCATAATATTTGAGAATAATTAATGCTGTCGGTATAAAATTTAATTTCACGAACATGCGTTATACGGGATATACACGGTTCGAACTAACAAACTATGAACCGAATCCCTATGCTCAAATTTCAATTTAATTGGTTGAGAAAAGTTTGTGAGAAATAAATGATAAAATTTTATTTGAAGTTCTCATGCAACGGTTTCATGTAAACAAATCTATCTGTTTCGACTTATTCAAAACACAGGTACATCAAAGGAATGTGGACAAAAGTGTATCTTGCCATAGAAATCGTTAGTCGAGCCATCCCACGGGTTGAGGTTAATTGCGAGGGCTCGTCATTTGATTTTATTGGGTCGATGTAGAAAGGAAAAGGTCTGGCACAGGGTGAAGGGTTACCATCAATGTTTACTGTATAAAATGCTGAGATCGACCGCGATCTAGTTGCAGGTTCATTCAACTCGTAGTTTTGGTATTAACCATTTGCTTAATCTTTAATCTGAAACTACGTAATTTTGCTTTAAATTAAGCTGTTATGTATTCTTCATTTTTGGTACCTAAAACGGACATACAGACTCATTGCTTGATATTTAAGGGCTACCAAAACGTGAACGAGTTTATGGTAATTACAAGAAACCAACACTATCTTGAAACACAAGGAGCATATCTCAATTGTTTGTACAATCCTATTCCTATTCTACAATCCTGTTCTTCATGGAGATAGTTGGAAACATGGGAATATAATTTTATTACGGCTGGATGACAAGCTCACAATTATTTTAGTTTCCAATAGAGTAGAAGAATTATACAATTATTTCTTACCAAAGGGTACTGAATGTATATTTATCACAAACCCAAAATTTTATTTTATTTTCAATTTGGACTCCAAACATTGATTCAGAATAATAAACACAGTTCAATTAAATACAAAAATATATTTAAAAAGTTCAGGAACTTCGTGTGTCGATGTGACCTTTTCCGGGAACGCTTAATTGCAGGGATCGATTGTAATCAATTTTTCTAATGCAGGAATACTCCGGTAGAATTTTAAGCAGTTTTTTGGCTCGACATATAAATCTTCGGTACCACATTCACATTTATTCACCTCAGTGAGGAATATGCTAACTAAAATGTTTAATTCAAGAAATTAATGGCATGCATTTACACAGAACAGCTACGTCATGAAATTGAAATCTAAAACTACTTTCAGGTACTTTTTTCAAAATTATAAGCTGGTGATAATTTATAGAAATATAAATTAACATTACAAGTTGAAGATTAAGATGCAATTGTGTCAACGGTATAATTAAGTGAAGAGATAAAAATATCCGTTGCTATGAAGTATAAACTTATAATTAAAACTACTTCTACTGCCTGAATCTCGCACCTGTTCTTTTTATTTTGTTATTTCCTAAGTATCGAATACTTTTCAGTTTTTGCAGTGGCGGACGACTGAAAATCTACTATGAAATAAATCAGTTATTCAAACATTTATAAAAGCTGTAACAATTATATTTGACACTAACTGTACCCGTCCGCTCCGCTGGGCATTTAAAATTAACATTATTATTTCTCAATCCCACAAAGATTATCATCATTAACGCCCCCGAAACTGATGTAGGGAATCCAACACTCATGTAAATATTAGCCTATCCATTAAGTACATATATTTTCTACATGAATACCAAGATTCAAGTCAATCGGATGCACGGTTCAGCGGAACATCCGTAAAAACCACTGTAGATTTATATATTAGTATAGATAGATAATACCGTTACATACATACACATATACACTGCGTATTGTCGATGTCAAAAAATCTTATAGAATTTAGACTATTTTAGAATTTAGAACTAACACTAAATTACTACATATCTTTCTACACGTGCTTACTACAAAACTCATCCGGCCGTTGTAGGGTAAATAACCTCTAAAATTGCACAGCATTTATCGTAAAATTAAGTGGAATTCCGGTCGGTACAGGTGTCTCGAAAATTGGCTCCCACACGGCCCGATGTGCCCGCATTGATTCGGGTAGCCGCCATACGGAAGCTTCGTTAATTACACCGCTCTATGTTAATCACGAAAGCGAGGCAGGCAAACCATTTAGATACTTCCTGATTTAGGGAAAATCAACGAAGTGCCTTTTGCACTATTGTTGCATTATATATTTACTGTTCTTAAAAACTATACTGAGACCTTAGAACTGATGTCTCAGGGTGTGGCGCATTTACGTCGTAGATGTCTATGGGCTCCAGTAACCACTTAACACCAGGTGGGCTGTGAGCTCGTCCACCCATCTAAGCAAAAATAAATAAATCGGTATAGTGACAACTCGTATGCAGCAAACGTATGACAAGATATTGAACTCGGAATATCACAAGCTACTTCAGATTTTATGTGATGGAAATGATAAGAATCAGTTCAGAGATCTGACTCCAACAACTTGTTTCCTACAGATAGAACTAACTTTGATAATAAACAGTCTGAAGTCGGACAGTTTCATTACGTAGATTAGTAAATTTAATTTAGAAACCCACAAACCCATCAAGTCTCAGATAATATCGGATAATATAATGTCCAGGTCTAGACAAAATTTACCTTGCCTTCCGAAATTTTCATTGAAAGCAATATTGTAGAATGATATTTTTTTTGTTGTAAATAAACGTTATATAAATAGCGTGATCTCTAGAAGTGTTTTATATTTATTTGTTAATTCAATATCTCGTGCTTTTTGTGAATGAAAAGGTCTTTGAAGTGAAACTTCTTTAGGCGCATGGGGTTAAATTTTTACAGAACGTCACGCAGGTATGCAACGGAAGTGACATCAAACTACTATTGAAATTAAGTACTTGTCAAATGTCAGTAGTAGTAGTTGTTGTACTTTTCCAAGTGGAAAGGCACATGTATCATACCATACAGCCTAATATTTTATATTTTTTTTGTGAAAAATGTTAATAGGAATTGAAATGAAATGAAAAGAATTTGGAACATTAATCAAATAGCATGAAATTAAATTAGTCAATTCAATTAGCAAAATAATAATCATTTACAATTTAGAAATCTAAACATAATGTGACTGTCAACACTGAGGTTTGAGATTGACATTTGACAGACTTTTGGCGGGAACATATCTTCTATTTTCCCTTCCTCTAAGTTTCGGAAATCTAAAGTTTTAGATTTCTATAAATATAAGCAAGACTTATAAATTAGTTTGCCAAAAAAGTTTCACTTCTGACATGTGTACTTTGTACGCACGCACTTTTTTTTTATATCTGTGGTTCGTCATTTCATTTACTACATTGCAAATAAAATAACTTAGGACTAAATAACAATTGAATTTAATTTGGATCACCTCTACAATGCACTTACATGTTTTTTGAAACGTATTACACTTTTACGAGCCGAGCTTAATCTTTATTTTCCTGTTACCTAGAAATGGACAAGGAGAACTGCGGACAGCTGCTTTGCTGAGAAACCCATTTCGCTTTAGTGTAAAGAGTTTTTTGGGAAACACTCAATGCAAATTTTCAGTAGTCCAAATGCAGTGCAAATTCTGCAGTGGGTCGTTAAATGCGTCCGTAAGTGCACGGTAATGGCACGAACGACAGCCACTGAAATGTGGCGAGAGGGCTGCATCTCTAATGAATGAATGAATGATTGAATGAATGAATAAATGAACGAATGAATGAATGAATGAATGGTTTATTTATTTCAGAAAACAATAAGTCCATATGTATGTATGTATATCATTGAAAACATAATTAAATTGATAAAACAAATAAAAAAAAAACATTATTAAAAATAAATATCAGTTGAAAACATTTAAATATTCCATTCATTTTACTTACTTACTTTGAATCAACCAAAATTATATATTGTATTATTATACCAAGAATGTAATTTTAGAGTAGGAAAACAGTTCTAAGTGTTCTAGGCATACGGAAGCGCAGTTGTATAGCCGCTAAATGGCTCGTTTCACTAGATACCGACGTTCAATTTACTCCATTCAACACGTCTGTCGAGTCTCGTATTAGCGACATTTTTTTCCATCTCGAGTAAACATTTGTACGCAAACTCACACTTCCCACGACAGAATGAAATGGACGTGTTTTTTTTTTCTTCTGTAAAGTGTTCGTTGTATACTTCGCTGTATGCAAAACAAATTGAGTGTTATTTGTTAGAGTTATGAGGATGTTGTTCTATTTACGACAATCATTTTTTTCTAGTTGCATTCATATGTTATTAGAGCATTTCTATTAACAACTAGCTGACCCGGCAAACTTCGTAGTGCCTCAATCGATAAGTAAAAGACTAAGCTTTTGTATAAAATAAACTTAAAACAAACAAAAAGAATCCGTTCGACGGGGTACACATTATAGGAAAAACAAAATTGTTATTTTTATTTAATTCCGAGCATTTTCATATGAATCTACGTTTTAAACCTTCTCTGGACTTCATAAATAATTCAAGAGCAAAATTAGCCAAATCGGTTCAGCCGTTCTCGAGTTTTAGCGAGACTAACGAACAGCAATTCATTTTTATATATAATAGAGATAGAAGATAGATTTATTTCGTTGACAAATGCACTGTGTAAGATAGTTTCTAAGCCGTTGCTTAGCTTACTCAGAATTTCGAAACCCAAAAACGCTATTTTTAGTTTAGTCTTAATTTCTAAGAATTCTAACGATACAAGATTCTATCGCCTATTGCCAATTTACTGCTTCAACATACAAGTTATTTATTTCTTATTCAAAATTTCAATTTAATGATTTATATATTTTAATTTATAATATAATATATCATAAATAATATAATAATTTTATTTTATTTTATATGCTTTAATTTTATAATTTTTAATGTGAAACAGTTGTACGCGTGTCTTGGCAATAAAATCAATCTGTATGCAGTGACTGTAAATAGCATGATGGTATGAGAGGCTTGCCTGTGTGGATGCATATTGTAGTATATGTTGCTTCTATGCATATTACTTGACGCGTTCATCGTTTATTTACACACATTGTATTTCCTTTTAATATGAAATTCTAATTTGTTCACTTCGTTCAATCACGCAATGGTTACCCCGGTTTGGGAATCGAACCCACGACCCTCGGCGCAACAGTGAGGAGGTAACCACTGCACCACCGAGCTAGTCCATTGTACATGACTTTTTTGTTTCGATAGCAGGCAGGCAGCGGCTAAGCTCTGTTGGTAGGCAGCAGCTAGGCTCTGCTTCTGGCATTGCTGAAGTCCATGGGCGACGGTAACCACTCAACATCAGGTGGGCCATAAAAAAAAATCACTAGTTCTATCACGGTTCTATCTACGTGTCACTATGTATGTATTTACAATACAACAATATTGCCTTGTTTAGCACCAAACATAAGGCGTATTTCGCATGCAACAAAATAAACTTATTAAACCGAGGCACCTATCAGTCTGGGAATCCTGTTGTTTTTAACGTACAAGTGTATGTTACCAAGCGTGATATTAAACGTTCCAATGGAACCTCACGTACAGCGCTTAAAGCTTCAATTAAGCTTCTGGGACTAGGACAACCTCGATTGTAGATATTCGTTATTAATAGAATATCCCAAATTCAAAGTTTCACGATTCGTTACATTACGGAGGTCGTTTTATGAATTAACAATGTAATAGGGTTTATTAACTAAATAATAACAAAACTGGTTTTATTAAATCAAAGAAATAGTAATATTAAGGATAGTTAACCGTAAATGCTCATTTAATTTAAATTATTACAGAACCTCATTAGTTTCAGGCATTAACGGAGTCCGCTGCTACAGTTCAAAAACATTTTTAATCTATGTCTGACACAGAATTGCTATTAAATTTAAAGTAATGATTTAAATAATAATAAAACTGATTTTATTAAAATCAAAGAGATAGTAATATTAAGGCAAATGAAAATAGTTAACCGTAAATGCTCATTTAATTTAAATTATTATAGGACCTCATTAGTTTCAGGCATTAACGGAGTCCGCTGCTACAGCTCAAAAACATTTATATTCTATTCCTGACACATAATTTCTATTTCATTAAATTTAGTGGTTTAAATAATACCAAAACTGATTTTATTAAAATCAAAAAGTATTAACCCTTCCTATGGCAGACGCCATCGGAAAAAATGTGCCATGGTGGCAGCCTCCCGCTCCGGTCATGATAAAATAAACGCTTAGCTGGCAGGCGACCGGAACGGTCAGTAATTTGATGCCGCTGTTTTCATTCGAAAAGCGCACTTTAAAACACGTTCTGCAGTGTTCTAACGCATACAACTGCTAGAACGTTAAACAAAGACAAAATATAGACGCTTTCTTAAGTAAACTTACATATGTTTTTAAGAAAAAAAACCTCATTGTTCCGGACTTGCTAACGCGGAGTAGTTGGAAGTGTTTGTGCGTCTATTTTCAAGTGTTTTTAAGTGGTTGACGACAGTATAACGAGATAAAGTTTTGAAAAAGCGATGGAAAGGTATGTAATAAGCATATTTCTTTGTTTTTGTACGTGTTTTGACACGCTTTTCGTGGTAAAACATTGATATCTAACACCTACTCAGGCTTAGCACACGCTCATGTCGGCCAAACAAACCATTCATTTAGCACCAAATATTGGTAGATTTGTGTAATTTATGGAAACAATGAAATAATTACTTAACTATTAACCTTTTCCAAATTGTAAATTTATTCAAATCTTTCATTAATTAGAGAAATATCGAATAAAATAACACGCGTCCCTCCACTGACCGGACCGGGACGATGACAGTTAGGTTATTTCGGGCAACGCGGCCATTTTGTTCGCTCGCTATCATAATATGGATAAGACTATTGGATCTACTTTTATATGGTGTTTGGTTTGCTTTGACAAATAATTTGGAAAACTTTTTTTTTATTTCTTTCTTTTTTTATTCTTTTGCACTTGCGCTTTATTTAAAACTAATTTGAATGTCTTTTTCCTGCACCCAGTTAACTGCATGTGGCTTATGTTGCGCTTTTGATTGGATTTTCATAGTGAGAGAAGTTTGCGGGTGAGGGGAGGCAGTGCAAGAGCAACAGGCGTGCGCACTCGCGGAGGTCGTTCGAGTGTTGCCACACGTGGTGGTTCACGAAAAGGAAGGGTACGAGGTAGAGGAAGGGGGTGCCCGCGGTCTTCTGTTGAACAGAGGCCGTCGGCAAGTTGCGCGTTAGTATTTTGTTTTTAATGGAACTTCAATTTTAAGTACTTGTTAGGGTTCCGTACCCAAACGGGACCCTATTACTAAGACTTCGCTGTCTGTCTGTCACTAGGCTGTATCTCAAGAACTGTGATAGCTAGAGAGTTGAATTTTTCACAGATCATGTATTTCTGTGGCTGCAATATTAAAAACAAAATAAAATAATTATTAAGGGGGGCTCGCATACAACATAGGTGATATTTTGTTACTTTTTGCTCGATATTAATAATAATGGTACGGAACCCTTCGTGTGCGAGGCCGATTCGCACTTTTTTAAGTTTTTTTTATATTTATTAGCCAGTTTTTTTATATTTATGTAGTGACACTGCATCTCATGAGTAAATGTGCATTTATTTCATCATCATAATTAGCCTGAATCCACTGCTAGAAAAGCCTCTCCTCCATGACGCGATCTTCATTGTCTTATAAATGTGATTGTATTTACAGATTTAACCTTATTGCAATTGAGGATTTGCCCGCTGGGGAACCGATAGAGCAGGCATTGACGGAGCGAAGTAAGCGTTCATGGAACCCGTAAGTATCAATCCTCACCCAATTTATTTTTGATTTATTTGCCAACTTTATCACCATCATCATTTAGCTAACTGTCAATATTACAATACATTATTATTTTCAGCCGAAATTATGAACCTGACGGAGAGGACATTCCAGTAATTTTGTCTTCACCTGCGATTCCGCCATCACCGGCAATGTATATTTTTTTATCATAATAATTTATTATTAATATCGTGATAGTTGATTTTATAATACTTATAACGTATGATGTTTCAGGTACGTTGAATGTGGCGGCAGTGGTACGAGCACGCCATCTTCTAGATATAATATACAGATTTCTGTACATGGCAGCCGTAGTCCTTCGCCGTCACATAAACGTGTGCGTCGATCGCTTTGCCCAGACCAAGAACATGATATTACGTAAGTGGTATTTTTCATATTTCAATGTAGAAGAATGCGATGATGGGAGAGGAAGGTGTTGATTCTAAATGTATACTATTGTACTACACAGGAACAGAGATTCTATTTCATCGCTACGTCGACCGCTACGAGACTCTGAAATTTGCTACTTGTTGCACTATGGTAAGAATTTAATAAATGTAAATTTGCGATGTAAATTTATGTGCATGTTGGCACTAAATTACTAAATAATTAGTATAGGGCATAGGGCGATTTCAAATTAGCTATTGATAACATCTTACGCAAAGTTTTTTGTAATCACAAGCACAAGCTTACTTTTCTCAAGACCTAAACGTACTATTATATTCAATTAGGAAGTGACGACGATGACAGCGATGATGAGAGCCAGAATGATAACGACGAAATCGTTCCCATGATTATCCCCCGGGCAGCTGGAATACTGATGGACACTCCGGACGACGAGGAGATTGAGATTGACACGGCGGCGGCAACTAAACCTCTTGTGACATCTTCCTCGCCTTCCATCATTTCAGCACCTACATCACCAGCTCGTGATACCGGTATGAAGCCTAGTCATTTTTTTGAATTTGACTGGGGAACTTTCCCTGACTCTCCTATACCGCCAACAGAAAGGCGTGAATCTTTTAAGGAACACTCTGGTCCCACTGTCGCTGTAAGTGACCCTTACGAGATTTTTAGACTAATTTGGGACCAGGAGTTCATGGAATTTATTGTGCAGGAAACAAATAGATATGCCCAACAATTAGCTGCTGAAATGTTGGACGGCGGGGAATTACAGGCCTCCAGTAGGATTACAGAATGGAAAGAAACCAATGTAGACGAGTTATTGGTGTTCTTCGGAATATTACTGGCGATGGGAATCGTCATAAAGAACCGGGTTGAAGAGTACTGGAATACGGAACAAAACATCTTCTCCACTCCAGGTTTCAAAGTATATATGTCGCTTAGGAGGTTCCAGTTACTCAGCAGGTGCTTACATTTTAATAATTCCGAGAACTTGAGAAACCTCAACCTGGATCCCTCACAGGCAAAGCTTTTTAAAGTGGAGCCTGTGATTAGCCATTTGAATTCCAAGTTCACGGAATTATATATAATGAAGCAGAACATTGCTTTAGATGAATCGCTGCTGCAGTGGAAAGGTTGGTTGAACATCAACCAATTTATTCCAAACAAAGCTGCAGCAGTGGGCATAAAAACTTACGAAATATGTGAGTCGCAGACGGGGTATTTATGGCGATTTAAAATCCATGCCCATAAGGCTTCGCCTACAGTCTCAGAGGCTGATCCATTCACAGCGAGTACACCGGCGTTGGTTCTTAACCTTATCAAAGGTTTAGAACACAAAGGGTACACGTTGTGGATGGATAACTTCTACAATTCCCCAGCACTTGCCCGAAAACTCAAGTCGATTGGGTTTGATTGTGTCGGTACGTTGCGGACAAACCGCAAGTATGTCCCGACGGAACTGACCAATCTGAAAAAATCTCAGATGAAGCCCGGGCAAGTAGTAGGCTATACCAGTGGAGATGTCGATTGCATAATATGGAGAGATCAGAACCGCGTAGCGACGATCTCAACGTACCATGGCAATGCCGTCTCCACTAAAAACGGAGTAACAAAACTTATTTTGATACGTGACTACAACATCTGCATGGGTGGCGTGGATAAAAAAGATCAAATGTTGGCTGCATTCCCAATTGAACGCAAGAGGACACAAATTTGGTACAAGAAATTGTTTAAAAGGTTACTTAATGTTTCTGTGTTGAATGCCTATATCATACATAAACAGACCGCCACGGAGGTCTTGGACCACAGGGGCTTTAGAAAAAACCTGGTAGAATCCCTTTTGCGTAGGCATTCAATGAAAATGCAGCCATATGTCTTTTCTGCCAGGGTACAAGATACCATTTTCGAGGTGAGCCGCCATCACCCCGCCGAATATCCGCGGCTAACTTCATTAAACAGCACAAATCGCCATCGCCACCCATGTAAAGTGTGCGGCAAGCGCACGGTAACGTATTGCGTAGGTTGCGACAAACCTGTGTGCGTATTCACATGTTTTGTGAAACTTCACAATTAATATAATAATAGGGTAAGGCCAAATAATTTTATGTACCTATGTTAATTATTATTTCTTCTCAATTGTAAGTAGCCTACATGTTAACTTTTTTTAAGACTATCAAAACATTGTTGACATATTTCAAGAGTTTATTTTTTGTCTGATTTTTTGTCTTAAAATTTTTCGTCTTAAGTTCTTAAGAGTATTTTTTTGTCTGATTGTATGTACATTTTTTGTAAGAGTAAATTTGATTTAGAGAGAGAATTTGAATTTGATTTTTGATTTAATAATCTGAAAAAAAAACTTTTTATACATTTTTTTTTCTAAGAACAAATAAATAATATTCTGAAACAACAGAAATAATATAAATACAGTAACTGACCGGACCCGGTCATTCGCCAGACGGAGGGTAAAAAGTCGCATCCACGTTAAGACAGCCGTTTTCGCGTGCCATCTTAGTAAATAATTGTTGTTTTATTTCATCATTTTCTAATAAATGTTGTATGAAAACACCATCTTTATATCTTACAAGCCTTTTGCAAATTTATTCATGTTTTAGGAAATACATTATTAACTCATAAAAATAATTGAATACTACAGTACAGATCATTGTTTGAATATACCTATTTTTTCTTAGTTTACACAGGTTTTATTTGAATCTTAATATCTTTATAATCTTACATATTTCAGACGTAAATATTTAACACAATTGAGATTATGAACCAAACATCAATATAAACATACATTTCAATCTCACTTGATCAATATATTTCTCAGAACTAAGCTTGTAACATGAGCTATTTTCAACATCCGGCGCAAGATCTACCACTGCGGCCGATTTTTTGTAAACGTTCTACTGATATTTTTTTGTATAGAATGATGTGTAATTCTTAGGATTATGTTTTGAAATAGTGTTTGTCAAAGCAAATTAAATACAAATATGATCGCTTAGTTGTTTTATTAAATATTTCTGTCAGTATTTATACCTAAAATTGGAACAAAATCTAAATCTGCATATTTGACTTAAATTAATTTACTATTTTCACACCTTTGCAGTTATTATTAGTATAAAATATAATAGCTTCGTCCTTTGTGATTCTAAACCTATAGCATAATGCACTGGTTTTGAACAATAAAGCAGTTTAATTACAGTTTTTCTAAAAAGTATCTTCTAGAATTAAGGGGGAAGATAGACCTCTGCCAGACAAGGCTTTTTTTCCATTATGGCGGCCGCCAGATAATATAGCTGACCGGACCGGGACGCTGCCATACGAAAGGTTAAGGCAAATGAAAATAGTTAACCGTAAATGCTCATTTAATTCAAACTATTACAGAACCTCATTAGTTTCAGGCATTAACAGAGTCCGCTGCTACAGCTCAAGAACATTTGTATTCTACTCCTGACACAGGATTTTTATTACATTAAAAGTAATGGTTTAAATAATAACAAAACTGATGTTATTAAAATCAAAGAGATAGTAATATTAAGGCAAATGAAAATAGTTAACCGTAAATGCTCATTTAATTCAAACTATTACAGAACCTCATTAGTTTCAGGCATTAACGGAGTCCGCTGCTACAGCTCAAGAGCATTTGTATTCTATTCCTGACACAGAATTTCTATTACATTAAAAGTAATGGTTTTTCTTGCTTCGGCGATCTGCTCCAGTCGGTTAGCCTTTGATTATACAATTAAAACGAAAATGCTAGGAATAGTTATTACGCAGACATTATCGCTATTTCTGAGACTTTGTATCTCGGTATTAGAAAAGAGTTTTTATTTTATTGCTTAGATGGGTGGACGACACAGTCCACCTGGTGTTAAGTAGTTACTGGAGCCCATTGACATTTACAACGTAAATGCGCTACCCACCTTGAGATATATGTTCTAAGGTCTCAAGTATAGTTACAATTACTACCCCACCCATCAAACCGAAACGTCTTACTGCTTTACGGCAGAAATAGACAGGGTGGTGCTACCTACCCGCTCTGACTCACAAGTGGTCCTAGCATCAGTTACTGGTAGTTTCGAAACCATACCATGCCTCAAATGCTAATCTTGAAACTAAAACTGAAAAGCATAGGTTTTGTACTTAGTATCAATGCATGTGTAAATGCATAAGTGTTTCCCACAGTACCATCGCCGTTTAATTTGGAATTAAACAGGAGAGAATTGAAATGAAAGCTTATCTTATTTGCTTTGTGTGATATCAAGATTATGTGTACATGTTTTCATATGAATAATTAACATTGGAACTTAATACAAGTGATTCTCGATGGAACCATGTATTATAATATTTTATAGTAAACAATTGATCAAACAGGTATAATTTTGACCGTAGAACACCATTTATCAATCAATTTTGAATATACGGACCTATTACTATTTTGTAAAAGTATACTTAGGAAATTGTTATTCTTGGGTATTGTTTTAAAAGAAAGTAACGTCTTGTGTTGTGCCAATATCGGTGGTGATATGGGGGACAATAGAAAAAAAAATTTGAATTTAAAACAAGAATTATTCTCTTGTTGCCTTCAACCGTATTTACGGCAAAGAAATCTCTCAACAAACAAATGCTTATACAACCTTGAGATAAAAATTTCCCTCAACCTCAAAAATAATTTTGAAATAATTACTTAAAACATTAGCTGCAGCTAAAGACGTTCACACCGTCGTATTTAGTTTATTTTATCGCAATCTAAGTAGGACAAATTAAAATCAAAAATAAAAATAACACAGTAAAACTTTATCTTTGTAGAAAAAATGCTTCGAGTTTAGGAAATAGTGAGTTCCGGCCACGCGTTCTTAAATTCCTTAAAATAACACAGCCTTAGAGCAAAAACAAAGCTACAAAAAGCTTTGGTAAGAACACCGTGGTTCACTTAGACATTCATATTCCATGCATTGTAATCTCAAACAGTAGAAATGGTCTCAAAAAATACCCCATTAAAACAGATTTTCCAACCGCGTCATCTTATTCAAATCATTCTCAAGCAACACACATTACCCGCCTGCGTTGTGTACTCGAACGAACATGTCTCCGGTCTAGTTATACGTATTAAGATTGTAAGCTCAAAGGGAATACCGAGACGGAATCATATGCAGGATGACTATGTTACTACAATAATAAACAACTTGCGAGGGCATTTGTATTTCTATTATGGCTAGAATAATATGTATCTCCACATTAGTTACGAATTTTTTTAAACGCTATTTTTGTTTATTAACAATTTCAGGTACTGGAATTAAGGTAAATGTTATTCTAAATTGTATTTATTGCTCTAATTATTTGATAATGCAAGTTTAATTTATAACTAGTCAGGTCATAAGTATTGTCACACAGTAAAAACTTTTCTTTTAAAATGCTGGCCACAAAAAAGTTTATTGAATTCTGATTTATTAAATTTTCGAATTGTTCATGAAAATAAAAATGTATACTTTTAGAATTTTACTTATTTTTAAATATGGAGTGAACGCTTAAAGAAGACCGTGTTGCAGTTATTGCGTTGCATCGTTGCGGTTACGCGCCAATTCAAATTTTTAACATACTGAAAAATTTGAATATAACCAAAAGATTCGTTTATCGTACCATCAAACGATACAATGAAGACTCTAGTGTAGATGACAGGTCAAGAAGTGGTCGCCCTCGGTTTGTTAGGACTCCAGCAGTGATAAAAGCTCTGAAGGCGCGAATTCAAAGAAATCCCAAACGTAAGCAGAAACTGTTGGCCCTTCAGATGGGGTTAAGCAGAACCACGGTGAAAAGGGTGTTAAATGAAGACTTAGGGCTTCGGGCATATCGAAGAAAAACAGGACATCGTTTGAATGCTCGTCTAATGGACCTGAGACTAAAGAGATGCCGCGCTTTGTTGAAGCGGTACGCGGGAAAAAAATATCGGAAAATTCTTTTTTCGGATGAAAAAATGTTTACGGTAGAAGAGAGCTACAACAAACAAAATGATAAGGTGTACGTACACAGTAGTGAAGAAGCGAGCAACCGTATTCCGCGTGTCCAACGAGGTCATTTTCCATCCTCGCTCATGGTATTATGGTTGGGAGTTTCTTATTGGGGCTTAACAGAGGTACATTTTTGTGAGAAAGGTGTAAAAACGAATGCAGTTGTGTATCAAAATACAGTCCTGACGAACCTTGTGGCTCCTGTTTCTCATACCATCTTCAATAACAGGCACTGAGTATTCCAACAAGATTCGGCGCCAGCTCATAGAGCGAAGAGCACACAAGACTGGCTGGCGGCGCGTGAAATCGACTTCATCCGGCACGAAGACTGGCCCTCCTCCAGTCCAGATTTGAATCCGTTAGATTACAAGATATGGCAACACTTGGAGGAAAAGGCGTGCTCAAAGCCTCATCCCAATTTGGAGTCACTCAAGACATCCTTGATTAAAGCAGCCGCCGATATTGACATGGATCTCGTTCGTGCTGCGATAGACGACTGGCCGCGCAGATTGAAGGCCTGTATTCAAAATCACGGAGGTCATTTTGAATAAACTTTAGTGTCATAAGAATCTATGTTTTGTTAAGTTCATTTTGGTATATGAATGGTTACATAATGAATAAACTTGTTTCAATTATTTTACATTAAACATGTGACAGAATTTATGACCTGAATAGGTATGTAGGGGAGCGAGGGGCTTGTTGAAACAGTTTTCATGAAAACTAATATTTATTAAGATCCATTTATGAAATTGCTACTAAATAAAGATGGGTGGATACTGTAACTCTACCAAATCAAGTAAATATAATACCATAACTGTTGGTCATTATTTTACAATCAATTATTTTCTAGAAGAAGTGCGGTGTTACAACTTACCTCGTGCTAGGGGCAAGTTGTAACGTCTTTCTTTTTTTTATTGCCCTTGTAGACAAGCACACGGCCCACCTGATGGTGATGGTTATCGTCACCCATGGACTTCAGCAATGCCAGGGACAGAGCCAAGCCGCTGTCTACCGGGACAAGTAGTAACGACAAAAAAAAACAATATACCTTTAATCATTTATTCTTTATGAATTTTTTTAAAATTTACGTCTTTCTAAAGTATGTAATTTATGTGTTTTATAATTTTTTGTTAATTTAAGTGATCGAAAACAATAAGTCAGTCGAATGAACTTATTAGTATTAATTTCAGTAGGACAAATTCATGGGGAAATTCATTTCAACACCATTAAAATTTGGTTGTAGCTTCTTGACAGTTAAGCCTTTTTTTTGCAAAGATTCACCTTTTTAATATTATTCATTTTATTTTTATTTTATTTAGTAGTTTGAGACTATTTCGATAATTAAAATAAAAATGTTTAACTTTTTAATACAAAAAAAATTTTTTTTAATCACGGGATCAACAAACTCTTGTTAATGATGTTTTAACACTGAATCAATACACTGAATGAATACAGCTCAGTAACTCAGATTACCATATATCACAGATAAACACAATACTTTTTCTATTTTTAAATATTCATTCTATTTCAAGAACTAGTACGTATGTATTTATGCTGTATCTAGAGCATGTTTCTAAAGGTTAATCTACATAACATACGTTGTGTATGAGCATGTATTTTTAACGGTACAGAAAAGAATATTTTTACGCAAATCGTTCGCAAAGGAGTGTACAAACTATAAATATAGGATTATATTTAGTATCTTAAAGTACACGATTTGTTGTTTTAGTTTTTTCAAGTGGTTTAGAAAATTGTCTGTCAATGTAGGTATACGTATTTTTTTAACCAACGTCCATTATTTCCTTTTTATTGTGTTTTTATTCTTCATTTGGGTCATCGTGCTACACAAAACAGACCTCGGCGTGAGCTCCTCTCTCTACCCGGGTATGAGCTCCCTGCTATATTGAGCAGGGGTGGGTATTTTTATAAAAAAATTACTCGTGGTGAAATTCTTACGTAAAGTAAAATAGTTGTAAAACTCAAACGTAGCTAGCTCATAAGCTAATGAACGCGTAAAATAAAAAAGAGATGGAGATCTGGCAATCTGTAATGCAGTTGGTCCTACCGAACTTCTAATAGAATCCTGTCTCTATAGCAATAAACTCTGTCAATTTAATAGCATTTCATATTCTTATTATCTATATTATTTACTACTTATTATTATTTATTACTTATTATTTAATGCGTGTTTAAATTGTGAACCAGTTTTGCATGTATCGTGAACATTAGCAACCCCATCTGATATTTTCATTGCAATAAATGGAATTTGCCTAAAATGAAATGTCTATGGACTCCGGCCATCACTGAATGCCAGGTGGATCGTGAGCTAGTCTACCGGTTTGGAAAAATAAACAAAATATATTTATTGCTTAGATACTATTTATTAACTTACTGAACCTACACGATTTGACAAAAATATACACTGTAACCATAAAATACAAACGTAAAATATACACTGTAATGCAAATTAATGAAAAAGAAAACTATATAATATGTTTTTTAGAAGAAAATGTATTAACTGTATTCTATGTATTATATATTTGTAGCAGTCTATGCTTAATAGAAACGCCCACACGAGGTGTTAATAGATTTGCTATTTTCAGATATCTGAGCCGAAACATCTGAATGGTTAGTGGGTAGACTTGTGAATTATTTTGAAAACAATGCGAGCTCACGGTTTTTTTTTTTTTTTTTTTTTTTTTTTTTTTTTTTTTTTTTTTTTTTTTTTTTTTTTTTTTTTTTTTTTTTTTTTTTTTTTGTACCTAGATATTATTTAATATATCCGAAGATAAACTCATAGAATTGTTTTATTGTCAGTTAAAAAATTCTAGAAATGTAAAATTTTTGGTTTTTATAGGTACATATAAATATATAATTATATTTAATAATTATTATAATAAAATATTACTTACCTTTGTTTGTCAACGTTTACCATTTTGTAGGGTTTTACTAAATAGTTAACATAATAACAACTACATCTACAGTTGAATCTCGCTTACAATAATAATAATGTTGTCCTCATTAAATTGCTCACCGATTGAACAAACAAAAATATTAGCTTTGTTTTCTGCTGCTTTTTGCAATAATATTTTGTGGGAAATTAACAAGCGGCAACATCAATTACAATATGCTGGAATCAATAAAATGTCATGACATGATATTAGCATATACATTTGTATCTTAAAGCAGAAACTTGTCTCCTGTTTTACTGGTGGTAGGACCTCTTGTGAGGCTGCACGGGTAGGTACCACTGCCCCGCTTATTTCTGCCGTGAAGCAGTAATGCGTTTCGGTTTGAAGGGTGGGGCAGCCGTTGTAACTATACTTGAGACCTTAGAACTTATAACTCAAGGTGGGTGGCGCATTTACGTTGTGGATGTCTACGGGCTCCAGTAACCACTTAATACCAGGTGGGCTGTGAGCTCGTCCACACATCTAAGCAATGAAAAAAAAAAAAAACAGATCATCCCGATCCATTCCCAATGCTTGATGCCAATAATCTGCCCAAGATTTTGAAGTGCAAATTATTTCTCTTCGGATTTTCTCAGTGGTAGGCTTCTCTTATTAAGGCAGATGTTATCAAACAATCTCAGGCTGTGCCCCGTGAGCTTGCCACGACTCACAGTGAAGCAAAAATAGCTCCTCAAGGCTACCGGCATAAATGTAGACAAAACAAATAAAAATAAAATTGTATAACGGCCGTTCCATTTGTTAAAGAAAATTTATGAATAATTAACAGCGAAATAGGCATGAAGCTCATAAATAACCGTATAAGTCACTACAAGAGTAATTAAGCAAATTGATAAATTTTAGAAGTTACGCGATGTTATTTATGGTGGGAGTCATTGATCAACAATAATAATAAAAAAATACTATCACTGGCCACAAGAACGAATCGAAAATACAGCTTGAACACACATTGT
Source organism: Bombyx mori (assembly GCF_030269925.1). Lineage (NCBI taxonomy): Eukaryota > Metazoa > Arthropoda > Insecta > Lepidoptera > Bombycidae > Bombyx > Bombyx mori. Next base: position 4,846,916 of record NC_085116.1, on the reverse strand, counting down.
GAGTCCACGCGGGTAGGTACCACTGCCCCGCTTATTTCTGCCGTGAAGCAGTAATGCGTTTCGGTTTGAAGGGTGGGGCAGCCGTTGTAACTATACTGAGACCTTAGAACTTATATCTCAAGGTGGGTGGCGCATTAACGTTGTAGATGTCTCTGGACTCCAGTAACCACTTAACACCAGGTGGGCTGTGAGCTCGCCCACCCATCTAAGCAATAAAAAAAAAAAAAAAAAAAAAAAAACATTAATCTCTCAAAGCTTACACACACAAGAATAATCATTTTGCTAATAACCGTGACAGCGCCGCAAAAGAAACCAGACGCGACCCGAACGACAGTGAAGCGAAAAAGCTAATACATTAGCTCTCATCTGTTCATGAAAGTAGCTCTTACAATAACGTTCTAAAAGTTTCCATCCGTAGACGTAAACTGGAAATGCTCAGAACATTTTATAGAACTAAGTAAGCGCCTTTTGTTTAGTTTGCCTTATTACTTACCTAGAACTTGACCGGGGATTCTTTTGGCAGTATTTTATACGTGGAGAAAACAAAATGATAACCCTAAGGACATTGCAATTACAGGATGTGTGATATTTAGCATAGTTAAAAGTTCCTATGAAGAATCGTACAAAAGAATATATTAAATAACTAGCTGACCCGGCAGACTTCGTAGTGCCTCAATCGATAAATAAAAGACCTAAACTTTTGTATAAAATTAACTTAAAACAAACAAAATTGTTATTTTTTATTTAATTCCGAGCATTTTCATATTTATCTACCTTTTAAACCTTCTCTGGACTACCACAAATAATTCAAGACCAAAATTAGCCAAATCGGTCCAGCCGTTCTCGAGTTTTAGCGAGACTAATGAACAGCAATTCATTTATATTTATTTATATAGATAATAAATGAAATAAAATTATCTGTTTCAAATGCGTTTAATAACATAAAAACACGTATTATTTATGTTCTAAAACTATATTTAACGATGGAATACGAAAATATGAATGCGACTAAATGAGCGAGTAGTTACGATTATAGTCATAACTGTATTTTATTTCAAAATCAAACTTACTCGAAAAACCGAATGGTGCAGTTTTATTTTTTAACAAAATGAACCCGGCGATTCCGCTTAACATTCTGTTACTCCAGGAATGATGGTAATTCAATAGATCTTATCTTGCACTGTAGAGGCTGGGGCAAGTGTTGCGACACCTCGACCCTTCGGATCGTTCAACCTTGCCCTCTACTACATATAACATCATATAATATACACAGTATTAAGTAGTAATTCGAGCGTAATAGAAAAACTCATCCTGTTTAAGCATAATATTTAGTTTACAATACGTATTATTAATGTGTTATTATTATTATTTTTTTAAATTTTTATTTTCTCAGCTTATGCTGGTAGTACTTTAGTGACATTTACGGACTCGGTCAAGTAAATGTCACGGTTTCTTGGGGTTGGCTAACTATTGCGTTATGTGGTTGATCATATTCTATTTGCAGAAACTTTCGTACAATTCTGCACGTGTTTAATATAGCAGCTTTTTGAAGAAGTATGTAGGTGTTAGGTTTTAGGTCAAGGAGCTTCAAACCATGATGTATATGTTTTGGAATAACACCAGTTGTGGACAATACTAGAGGGACAATGTATACTTTTTGTTGTTTCCAGATTCTTAAAACTTCATCCCTAAGGTCTGCATATTTGTGTATTTTTTCTGCTATTGTTTTTTGTAGGTTGTGAGTGTTAGGGACAGCTATATCGATCAGGTAAGTGATTTTATTTATTTTGTCTCGTACGGTAATATCGGGACGGTTGTAGTGTATGGTTCTATCGGTTAGTATTGCGCGGTCATAGTAAATTTTATGAGTGCTATTTTCCAAAACTGTTTTAGGAGTGTATTGATAGTATGGTGTATGTGTGTCCGGGATGAGTTCATATTTGAGAGCTAGTCTTTGATGTATAATGTTTGCAATTTGATTATGTCTATGTGTGTAGTCTGTTTGTGCAAGATTAGGGCATGCTCCAGTGATATGTTGAATAGTTTCTGGTTGGTTGTGACATTTTCTACATCTATCGTCTGTTACTGTAGAGTCTTTGATAATATGTTTTTTATAGTTCTTAGTGTTAATGATTTGGTCCTGGATTGCTATAATGAAGCCTTCAGTTTCTGGAAATAGAAATCCAAGAGTGAGCCATTTATTTGATGCTGATTTGTCTATGTGCGGTTGTTCGAGATCTTGAGGATGTCGGCCATGGAGTGTTTTCTTTTTCCATTGTTCTATTTTACAGTTTTCAGAGTTATTTTCTACATTATCTACTTCCAAATTTTGGGTTAGGTTTAGCGGTGTGTGGTTCAGATCATTACTAACTATTGCTTTGTGGATTTGACTACTGCTAGATTTTTCAAAGAAAAATGATCGTAATTTAGATATTTGTGTGGTCCATAGGGTAAATATGTCGATAAGGCCCCTTCCTCCATCCTGTCTTTTGATTGTCACTCTTTCTATGGCAGATTTTGGATGTAGGCAATTGTGTTTAGTAAGTATAGTTCTTGTTGCTATTTGTATATTATTGATATCTGTTTTAGTCCATTTTATGATCCCAAAGGAGTAGGTTAATATAGGTATCGCATATGTGTTTATTGCTTTTATTAAGTTTTTAGCAGCTAAGTTACTTTTACTTAAAATATGTACCCTATGCTTATACTCATCCCTTAAAGAGCTTTTCAATTTATTATGGTCTATTCCTTTTGATTGCTGGTATCCTAAGTATTTATACAACTCATTCGGTTCCATAGCTGTAATTATTTCATCTCGACTTACTGTGTAATTGCCTGGCTGGATCTTTCCTTTTGCTATATGAATAGTTTTGCACTTATCTAAACCAAATTGCATACCGATGTTTTTGCTAAAATTAGCCGTAGCGTCTATTAGTGATTTCATTTCTTTTGCTGTTTTTGAATATAGCTTTATGTCATCCATGTAAATTAAATGTGATATACAAGTTTCAGTGCTATCATGCTTTAATCTATATCCGGCGTTGCAATTCTGCAATATCTGTGATATAGGGTTTAGGGCGAGACAAAACCACAGAGGACTCAGGGAGTCACCTTGATATATACCCTTTTTTATTACTATTTCTCTACTAGTGATTGTGTTTAGGTGAAGTGTCGTTTTCCAGAGAGGCATTATGTTTTTGAGAAAGTCTATTATAACAGGGTTAATTTTGTATATTTTTAGAACGTATAGTAACCAGGAATGTGGAATACTATCAAAAGCTTTTTTGTAATCTATATATGTACAGTGTAAATTTCTTTTATTGGTAGCTGCGTGTCTATGAATTACAGAGTCGATAATAAGTTGCTCCTTACATCCCATATTGTCTCTTCTACACCCCTTTTGTTCCTCAGCGAGAATACTGTGCTGTTCTATGTGAGTGGTAAGTTTTTGGGCTATAGCTGATGTGAGAATTTTGTATATTGTAGGTAAGCAAGTTATGGGTCTATATTGTGATGGTTGTGATGTGTATTTGCCTTTAGGTAGCATGTATGTTATACCTTTAGCTATGAATGGGGGTGTGCTTTGTTGTCCGTGAATAATGCTGGTAAAATTTTTTGCTATTATTTTGTGAAGTGTAGTGAATTTTTTGTACCAGTAATTGTGAATCCTATCTATTCCTGGTGATTTCCAGTTATGTAACCTGCTTGTGACGAATCTTATATCAGATTCCGTTATGTCTTTGAATTGCATTTCATCTATGCCTTCCCACTTTCTTTCTTCCTCGGTTATCCATGGTGCTTCCTCGTTGTGGTGTACTTCTGTCTCCCAAATACCTGCCCAGAATTCTTCCAAATTATGTATTGCTGGAGTTTCTATGTTACTATTTGTCAGGTTTTCTTTATTTGTATTCAGGTTTCTATAAAATATTTTTTCGTTGGTATGGAACAGTTTATTGTCGTTTTTTCGTTGAAGTGCTTTTTTATATCTAGCTAGTCTGTGCGATTTTAGTGCTAACTTTTGTTTTAGTGTGTCCAGAGCGTCTTCGGGTCTTTTATTGTTATTGTCATGACCGGTGTGTATCCTATTGTTAGTTATAATTTTGTTCACCGTATCTACTATCTTTTTTGATCTATTATTATTTAAATATTGTGTTAGTCTACCGATATTGGATCTAAGTTGCGTTATATCTCTTTCCAGTCTATCTTGCCAAGCTGGCTTTTTATTAATGCGTTGGGGTTTGGGTTGTGATTCGGTGTTATATCCAAGCTCTCGTGTTATTACTAGGGCACTACAATATATAAGTGTATGAATATCGGTTAATTGTGATTCATCAGTGAAAAACTCAGGTAGTAAGGTATTATTAAAAAACTGAGTTAATTTGGCAAGACGCAAACTATATTTTAGCTTAGGGAGTCGAGGTCTGAGTGTAGGATCTAAACCCGCAAATTCTATTATAGCTGTTTGTAAATTTTCTTTGAATTTTTCCGTGGATGAATCTGGGAGGACTGAAGTCTGTAAAGTTTCTATTTCAGTCTCCATTAATAGTATAGTAGTTTCAGTTTGCGTTGATACGTGAGTACTAAATGGTGTTTGTGTTTCGGTTGCATTTAGGTAGTTGTAGGGTGATTGTGTACTTGTTACCACTGTTTGTCGCGGAGTTTGGTCTGTACTGTTAATTATTTGCAGCTCGGCAAGTGATGGCTGTGTATGTAGGGAGATATCTACTTGTTCTAGTTCTAGCTTAACTTCTTCTTTTATTTGTTCTAATTTTTCATTGGTAAGCATTCTATTTCTAATAATAACTCGCCTTTGGTCTGAAACTCGTTGTTCTGAAACCATAACGTGGGGGTACTGTCTTAAAAAATGTTCATGTAGTAATTTCCTATATGTGGTCATATCTGTTCCTAATTTGGTGACGCGATAGTAGGTACGCATGATGAATATGTTTACATCTTCTGTCCATCTCATACGTACACGTGGTTTACCAGCCTTAGTGGACGCAGGTAAAAGGGTATTCACCCCCTGCGCAACATCTAAGGCAGGTGTGGCTATAGGTGCAGTTTGTTGTTCGGAATTCAGATTGGCTGTAGCATTTTCGAGTGACCCGGAGGGAGCCCGCCTATTCAGCTCCTCTCCGCTGACGGTTCGTATGCTGCCACACCCAGCGTCAGCTCCAGGTGCGCCCCGGCGATCACCCCCGGGTAGCGGCCCTATACGTTTACTTTTTAAGCGCGTCTCCATATTTAATGGGTTGCCAGAGCCATGTTAGCCGTGCCAGTAGTTTCATATCACGTGTCCGCCCCCCACGTGAATCTGATGGTCGATTCGGACGTATGGTTGGAACTTCGGGGGGCTTATTATTATTATTATTATTATTATTATTATTATAATGCGTATTGAAATACTGAATATCTATACTAATCTATATTAATTTATAAATCTACAGTGATTTTTACAGATGTTCCGTTATAACTACTAAACCATGCATCCGATTGACTTGAAACTTGGTATCCATGTAGAAAATACATGTACTTAATGGATAGGCTAATATTTATATGAGTGTTGGACTTCCTGCACCAGTTGCGGGGGCGTTAATGATGGGAATCTTTGTGGGGGTGATAAATAATAATGTTAATTTTAAATGCCCAGCGAAGCGGACGGGTATAGCTACTTATTTAATAATAATTTGATGTTAGTACATCATTATTTCCTCACTTCTGTACGTCTCGACTATCTCAAGAGAGCAAAATAACGTCTTGAGAAAAATCTACAAAGCTACCTAGCCTACCTATGTCAGACAGATTTTTCTCTTTTGTTATATTAAAGAATGCGATGAACATTGTAGGTTAAGCCGGGGTTACAGTCGCAAAGAAAATCTGACGTAAATATTTATTCTACGTTGAAACGTATTAGCCAGTACGTTACATTTCAAAGGCAGGATTTATTTAAAAGGGTTTAAAAGGAAGCAGCCATGCGTTCCGATTTGAAGAGTAGGATAGCCATTAAAACCATGAACAATGTACACCTTTTGTCCTATACTGTTTCTTAAAATCATCATTATTTTGTATATATATTTTGAATTGATTTTAGAATGTTACGAGCTTTTTTTTATTGCTTAGATGGTTGCACGAGCTCACAGTTCACAGCCCACCTGGTGTTAAGTTGTTTACTGGAGCCCATGGGCATCTAAAACGTTAATGCGCCACCCACCTTGAGATATAAGTTCTAAGGTCTCAGTACACTTACAACGGCCGCCCCACCCTTCAAACCGAAACGCATTACTGCTTCACGGCAGAAATAGGCAAAGCGATGGTACCTACCCGCGCGGACTCACAAGAGGTTCTGCCACCAGTAATAAAACTGAACTGAACAATTATAAATTATTGTGACACTATCCTGACCATCGGAGCTGAGTTCATCCATATTATCTGGAACCGCTGCGTTCATCGACAGTGCGTTTCCAAAGATCTTTTTTGCCACGTACCACCCGGCTTTGGAATGAACTCCCCTCTACGGTGCTTTCCGAGCGCTAAGACGTCCTTCTTCAAACGAGGCTTGCGGAGAGTACTTAATGGTAGGCAGCGGCTTGGCTCTGCCCCTGGCATTGCTGACGTCCATGAATAATAATAAAAACTTCTTTTTCGAAGTATAGTTTTATATTTATCGTCGATGCTTCACATTTTATTACTCCTCTGTTATAATTTCCACATTCCAAATGGCTCGCCGTTCGCTTGCCATTCGGAATGCAACTTTAACGACTCGAACGTGCAGAGAAAAATTTTCAGTACTTATTCCAGATGAAAAACAGAACACTCGTCTCGTAAACTCAAACACGTTTTCAAATTTAAAACTCGCCAACTTTCACAATAAAGACGGCAAACACCCACATCCTTGTTCCCCCGGACGAGGTTTTAGAAATTCTTTCATACCTATTCAGGGGTAAATTTATTTTTATGAAAACAAAAAAGAAACCTCTAGATGGAAGGTGTGAAGGCAATGTTCCTGTTGTAATCTTGCGCGGTTTGCGCGAACTTTCGAGAAGTTCGCCCGGTTTGAGGTGCTCGAAGTAGATAATTGCTCCCGCGATAGACTGAAGTTACCCATATCGAGTTTTCTTGTTCTATGAACTTTTATATTTGGAGTTATAATTAGAGTATTAATAATGGGTTAAAGCATATACTATTCCGTATAATACAATTTATAAAACAGACTTGAAAGATAGAATATTTTTTCTCTCACTGTTTATGATTAAGCTGTCGAATCACTTTACTTTATTGTAATTAAACTTATAGTTACCATACGGATCCAGATCTTAAGTCTAACTGACGTATTTCAAATATAAAAGTTTCAACTAAATTAGTTTAAATGTTTTAAGACAGTTGAAAGAAGAGGCTTTCGTTACGTACATATTTATTACATGTTGACTTTTAACTTCCGTGATAAAGATTTAGAGCATCATGCAATCTATTTACGTATAAAAATCAATTACCTCGTGTATGACGGCGTAGCTTTCGAAGGCCCCTACCGGTTTGGCTCAGATGGTATTTTCTGTTGTGTTATAAAATTCAACATTTCGACATGATTCGTATAAAAGAATTCTTTAGAAAATCCACCGGATAATTTTATACAATTAGCACAACAGAAGGTGACCAGATCTCGAGTAAGATATAAGTCAGCCTAATTAACTGTGGTGAACCCCGATTCTCGCTCACGACTCGGTCGTGCGCGGACGTGCTTTCCGATCCGTGGCCCGCTTGCGAGCTGCGTCTCTGAACTCACAGCTGTGCTCGACAGTTTAGTGACCGTGAATACATTCTCGTTTACGACTCGGTTGTGTGTGAACGTGCCTTCCAATCCGTTGGCCGCTTGCGACCTACGCATCGGAATACACATTTGTGCGTGATAGTGTTGTGACCGTGAATACCCACCTCATACCAACTGTCTTTTTCAAGGCAACCAATCGCTACGATCAGGCTTCCTGTGGCACTCACAGGCTAGCGATTTCCTAACCCTTCCCAAAAACAACAGTCTTTTTCAAGACTAGACCCCCGCTCGCGATTCTGCCTGCTGTAGCACTATACAGCCCGAGCGGGTTCCTTTCCTTTTCCCCGCCGATTGCCGTTTTCACGGCATAGGCATTCCCCCCCCCTGCTCCTTGCTGTACTGCAGCACAGGGGGGTTACAAATCCTATCCGGGGCCTCGCCTTTCGGCGAGTTCAACAAAAGTCCCGGGGCCGCCCCCCCCGGGCAAGAAGACCGAAGATGAGCGAAGATTTTGTGTGTGACAGTGAAAGTGCTAGGGACATTGTCGGGTTCCTCCGGGATAGGTACCCGTCAATTAGGGCCGAGTATCTCAGCTATAGGGCCGCTCGTGGCAATCCCTCCCCCCCCGCGTCCGTCGCCGCGTTTCTCAACCGTGCCTCGGAGGCACGCCGCGCGCCCCCCGCCGCCGCGTCAAGTTCGAGCGCACGTTCCCACGATGCGGCTCACATACCACTGCGGCCACTACCGTGGATGTCCCAGGGCTCCGCGAAAACGCCCAACCCACCCAGCTCCGCGAACCGTCGGCCCAAAGACTTCGGCACCTTCAGTGCCGAAACCCGCCTTCGTGCCGGCTGCAGTTCCCACGGTCTCGGCGTGGAAAAAGCCGCTGCCGTATACGAAGGCGGGAACGGAAACCGCACCCCCGCCCCCGCTCGTGACACGCCCCGCGCCCCAGCCCCTGCTCGCACCTCGCCCCGCGCCCGCGTTCCGTCCCCCGCAACCCTCTGCCGTCAACGACTTCGCGCTCGTGCGTGACTTCGTCACTGCGGTGAACTTCGACCGTCTGCGATCGTTCGCAGACGCGATACGTAGGTCGGTAACCCCCGAACAGCGGCTCGCGGCCGCATTCGATCACATGGACGTCTACGAGTCCGTGTCGCGTACGTTATAAAAATCTTTACCGGTAACCAATGGCGCAAAAAGGTAGAGAAAAACCGTATTCCCTTACGTTAGCATTCTATAATGCTAACGGACTCGCGCGGCAACGCGATCAAATTTTTGAATTCCTCCGCGATAATCTTGTAGATATTCTATTAGTGCAGGAAACCTGTCTGAAGCCCTCGCGTCGCGACCCGAAAGTCGCGAATTACGTCATGGTTAGGAATGACAGACTCACCGCCTCCAAAGGCGGGACTGCCATTTACTATAGGCGGGCCCTGCACGTTGTCCCTCTCGATACTCCCTCGCTCTCACATATCGAGGCGTCAGTGTGCCGTATCTCGCTGACGGGACACCAGCCGATCGTCATCGCATCCGTTTATCTCCCCCCGGACAAGCCCCTCCTGAGCAGTGACATCGAGTCACTGTTCGGCATGGGAGACTCCGTCATCCTGGCAGGCGATTTAAATTGCCACCACACTAGGTGGAACTGCCATCGTACAAACGTTAACGGTAGGCGTCTTGACGCGTTTATAGACGACCTCACCTTTGAAATAGTCGGTCCCCCAACTTCAACATGTTATCCGTATAACATCGCGCTCCGTCCGAGCACTATAGACCTGGCATTGCTTAGGAACGTAACTCTGCGCTTGCGTTCCATCGAAGCAATGTCAGAGCTCGACTCAGACCACCGACCTGTCGTTATGCAGCTCGGTCGCCCTCACAACCCAGTCACTGTTACGAGGACCATGGTGGATTGGAATAAGCTGTGCACGTGCCTAGCCGACGCCGCTCCGCCAATCCTCCCTTACGGCCCGGATTCGAATCCATCCCCCGAGGACACCGTCGAATCCATAAACATCATTACCGATCACATCTCTTCCGCGATCATTAGATCTTCAAAAGAAGTCGATGTGGAGGACAGCTTCCACCGCATCAGACTGTCCCCCGATCTTAGGAATCTCTTAAGAGTTAGGAACGCGGCAATCCGGGCCTACGATCGTCTTCCCACGCCTTCAAACCGGATTCAGATGCGTCGTCTACAACGCGAAGTCCACTCCCGCTTAAGCGACGCGCGTAACGATAATTGGCATAGTTATTTAGAACAACTCGCGCCCTCCCACCAAGCATACTGGCGACTAGCTAGGACTCTCAAATCCGAAACTACCGCTACTATGCCTCCCCTCGTACGCCCTTCAGGCCAACCACCGGCATTCGATGACGATGACAAGGCTGAGCTGCTGGCCGATGCACTGCAAGAACAGTGCACCACCAGCACTCAACACGCGGATCCCGAACACACCGAGTTAGTCGACAGGGAGGTCGAGCGCAGAGCTTCCCTGCCGCCCTCGGACGCGTTACCCCCCATTACTACTGACGAAGTTAGAGACGCGATCCACAACCTCCAACCTAGGAAGGCACCCGGCTCCGACGGCATCCATAACCGCGCGCTAAAACTCTTGCCAGTCCAACTGATAGCAATGTTGGCTACAATTTTAAATGCCGCTATGACGCACTGCATCTTTCCCGCGGTGTGGAAAGAAGCGAACGTTATCGGTATACATAAGCCGGGCAAACCGACAAACGAAACTTCTAGTTACCGTCCGATTAGTCTCCTCTCGACGATAGGAAAAATTTACGAACGGCTCCTTAGGAAACGCCTCTGGGATTTTGTTACCGCGAACAAAATTCTCATAGACGAACAGTTCGGATTCCGCTCTAAACACTCGTGCGTACAACAAGTGCACCGCCTCACGGAGCACATTCTGATAGGACTAAATAGGCGTAAACAAATCCCGACCGGCGCCCTCTTCTTCGACATCGCGAAGGCGTTCGACAAAGTCTGGCACAACGGTTTAATTTACAAACTGTACAACATGGGAGTGCCAGACAGACTCGTGCTCATCATACGAGACTTCTTGTCGAACCGTTCGTTTCGATATCGAGTAGAGGGAACTCGTTCTCGTCCCCGTCAACTGACTGCCGGAGTCCCGCAAGGCTCCGCGCTCTCCCCGTTATTATTTAGTTTGTATATCAATGATATACCCCGGTCTCCGGAGACCCATCTAGCGCTCTTCGCCGATGACACGGCTATCTACTACTCGTGTAGGAAGATGTCGCTGCTTCATCGGCGACTCCAGATCGCAGTAGCCACCATGGGACAGTGGTTCCGGAAGTGGCGAATAGACATCAACCCCACGAAAAGCGCAGCGGTGCTCTTCAAAAGGGGTCGCCCTCCGAACATCACTTCGAGCATCCCACTCCGTAGTAGGCGCGCAAACACCTCCGCCGTTAGTCCCATCACTCTCTTTGGCCAGCCCATACCGTGGGTCTCGAAGGTCAAATATCTAGGCGTCACCCTCGACAGAGGGATGACATTCCGTCCCCATATAAAAACGGTACGCGACCGCGCCGCGTTTATTCTAGGACGACTCTATCCAATGCTTTGTAGTCGAAGCAAACTGTCCCTCCGCAATAAGGTAACTCTCTACAAAACTTGTATACGCCCCGTCATGACGTATGCAAGCGTAGTGTTCGCTCACTCAGCCCGCACTCACTTGAAATCCCTTCAGGTTATTCAATCACGATTCTGCAGGATAGCCGTCGGAGCACCATGGTTCCTTAGGAATGTGGATCTCCACGATGACCTGGAGCTCGACTCTCTTAGTAAGTATCTACAGTCGGCATCACTGCGCCATTTTGAGAAGGCGGCACGACATGAGAACCCTCTCATCGTAGCCGCTGGAAATTACATACCCGACCCAGTAGACCGAATGGTAAACCGTCGACGTCGCCCAAAGCACGTCATTACGGATCCTCCTGATCCATTAACGGTGCTTTTAGGCACCACAAGCACCGGTCACCGTCCTCGTCGAACCCGTCGCTTGCGACGAAGGGCTCGACGAGCGAACTAACCCATAGACACAGCCCACTGAGTTTCTCGCCGGATCTTCTCAGTGGGTCGCGTTTCCGATCCGGTGGTAGATTCTGCGAAGCACTGCTCTTGCTAGGGTCAGTGTTAGCAACTCTCCGGTTGAGCCCCGCGAGCTCACCTACTAACGTTAGGGCGAAGCTGAAATAGCCTCTCAAGGCTATCAGCATAGGTAGGAAAAAAAAAAAAAATGTGGTGAACCGCATTATGAGGTACAAGCGTACCAGAATCCTCTTTATTCCTGCCACGGAGTAGTCGTCTCCTCCGATTTGAATGGTAGGACAGTCACTGTACTATTAAATTAGGGAATCCCCCCCGTATTTCAAGATGGATGACAATGATGGTCGCCGTCTAGTGAGGCCATTAAAGAAATATAAAAGGACCTTCTTTATTATTAAGGTCAAATCAAGGTCAATCTTTTGAGCAATTCGTAATCAATACCTTCAATTATCATAGCCCCGTAATCAGAAAAAAAAACACAAATAAAATAGGACTACTCAAACATTTCTCGGAGAATTAAAATACATTATTCACTTGGTTTTATTAATATGCTAATGTTAATTACAAAGCTGAACATTTCAGTTTCACAATTCACCGTTATTTTCTTTTGAACATAAATTAGAAGTGCGATATAAAAGTTTGTAAGCTCGTTATTCGTTTGTGACCAAAGCTCTAATGCTGAGCACGTCTCCCGTTGGAAACTAATGGCTTATTTCAGAACTTTCTCTGAGATATAAATTAAAAATATCTCGTCACTTTTTTTGTTTGTCGTTGAATTAATTATCGCTGCACATCTAACATAATGTCACTGTGCATTTTTAAGCTATTGCATAGCTTCTAGCGGGTTTTGAGCGCGGCTACTGAATCAAGAAATTCCGTAACGAAAATAACCTGACACCCCACTACGCCTACTATGTAGCTAGCGTTCAACACATTCACACGTTGCACTGGTTTAGTGTTTGTGAATAAGCGCGCGGCGTGACGTCGCACTGCATGAGCATCATGAAAAGTCTGCCCATCTCTCTCTCACGCGCTGTAGCTTATGAGTGTGAAGGGGACAGTTAGTATTTTGCTTTTGTTAATGTTTATAAATATAGCGTGGTGTTATTTTTATTATTGTTTTAATATTAAATTATTATTGTCTAATTGTAATTGCATAAGTTGATAAAAAATGCTTTGCAATAGCTTTACCGCGGCAGTCCCCGAGTACCACGTCTTTTTTTTGCATACAACCTTTGTAATGGAAAAGTTTTGAGTTATTTCTATAACGGTATTTATAGCGCTTATGTTGAGGATTAATGCAAATACGTATTCCCTTAGTAAAATTACTACCCGCCCGCAGGATTTGAATACCGGTATAAGCGCATCGCTTGATATGCGTACATCGGGTATTTTATCTTTACGAACACGACTTCCGAATATCAGTTTCAAATACAATAAACATTTCATATTGTAAGCCTGAATTTCTTTTTTACTTTAATGGATGCCGGAAACATCACAAGAATAAGAGAGGTAGAGCAGTAGATAAATGAAGCAATCTTCTCATAAGACGGTTTTTTATTTTATTTTTTATTGCTTATATAGATGGACGAGCTCACAGCCCACCTGATGTTAAGTGGTTAATGGAGCCCATAGACATCTAGAACGTAAATGCGCCACCCACCTCGAGATATAAGTTCTAAGGTCTCAGTATAGTTACAGCGGCTGCCCCGCCCTTCAAACCGAAACGCATTACTGCTTCACGGCAGAAATAGGCGGGGCGGTGGCATCTACCCGTGCGGACTCACAAGAGGTCCTACCACCAATAATTACGCAAATTATAATTTTGCGGGTTTCATTTTTATTACACGATGTTATTCCTTCACCGTGGAAGTCAATCGTGGACATTAAACAAATTTTGTTGAGTACGTATTTCGTTAGAAAAATTGGTACCCGCCTGCGGGATTCGAACACTGGTGCATCGCTTCATACGAACGCACCGGACGTCTTATCCTTTAGGCCACGACGACTTAAAAACATTATTACAAACGTATTTAAAAAAAAACATTTCGCTGTAATTGAAAGTATTCGATCCATGCCGCTAGCAACGAAGAATCAGTCAACCTGAATATTATCACGTCTTTGAATGAAAATAAACTGTTATATTTTTGTGAGGATGTCATAAAATCTCCTACTTACGTCGATAATCCTCAATGCTGAGAGGGTCGTGGCCCACCGTAGTAACTTTCTTCTGGATTATCTTCTGCCAGCTCTGCCTATCCTCGGATGCGCAGATGGCATCGTGGACTGCGGTGTTGAGAATAGAGCGTATCTAGTTCGACTAGTACATTTGAAATATAACACTTGAGTCATTTTATTTTCTTTTGTAAACTATTTCATTGGTAAATAAAACTCAATATTGATTCAATAATTTTACTATTTATCTCTTTAATCGTTTATATATGAACATTCGAGAAAAAATATAAAAATAATAGGGATTATCCAAAGAAAGTAATAGAACTTAAACCAGCATTTTAAAGTTCTTGTCTGTATAGCTGTTTGTTTTACCACGCACATCACCAGAATTACTGAACAGATTTTCATGCAACTAATTTTTAGAATTAACCTTTATAGTATCAGAGTTTATAATTTACATAGCTGTTATTATCATTAATACGAAAATAGCTCTGTCTGTCTGTTATATTTTCACGATCAAGTTACTGAACCTATTTTGACCTGACCTGACCTGACGGAATTCAATATGGAAATAGTTCGAATCCTGAAATGAAATACTATAACCCACTGCTTAGCATGAGTTTCCGCCCACGCAATGTAAAGCTTAATAATAATAATAAATAAATAAGGACAAATTAATAAAATATTTAGACCTGGCCCACGAGACTACCGCCATGTGGCATGTTGATTCAACCATCATTGTTCCAATAGTTGTGTCGGTACACGGCTTGATGGCGAAAAGTTTCGATCAACATCTTAAGAAACTTTCGTTATCCAGCTGGGTTAAGGGCCTAATACAGAAAGCAGCTATCCTCGATACTGCACGCATTGTGAGGAGGTTTCTCACTCTGGAGTTCTGGCCACTGGTGACACCGCCATCAGCGGCAATCTATTTTTATATAGTGTTTTTTAAAAATTGTATTTTTAATATCTTTTTTATAGATATTATGTAATTAATAAGATTTAAATAAATAATAATAATAATTAAATAAATGAATATGCGATTGACAAACATTACACCAAAAAAACACTTCCATGTTGCAAGCATAAAAACCTTCGATCAACAGTTGATCGTAGATAAAAGCCATTAGTGATTGGGGCTCAAATACACATAAAGAGCACAAGGCGAATCCCTTGACAAGAATTATCTATCCATCATGTTTAACGGAGCCCAGGAGAGCACAGGTGACGGTTCAAAGATTAAACAACATTACGTTTCACACGTATACCTACATCGAACGTGACAAGACGATACAGGCTTGCGTTTCCATTCATACACAACGATTAGTTGACAAAGTTTGACACGCTTCACGGATATCAGAACCACCCATTACTCTTCTACTAAACACGCATGTTTACGCTTCGATGAGTAATTCTAAGGTATCGTTGTATCCACCCACTCAGCACATATCCACAAAACTGGAAGGAAATAAATAAAATTATAGAGTTTATCAGCTCTAGCTCAGCGCTAGCTAGCTCTAGCTCAAGCAACGGACGGCTTATTGGCAGTTAATAAAATTGTCTTGCATCCGTAAAATGCGGATGCCTTCGTGAGTCACACACTACGTGTCGACATTTGTCGTAGTGGAAAAATTGCTTTGCGGAAGAAAGGAGACGGTGGGTAGTCAGCTTTTTGTCGCCTTTCGTGCTCAGTCAAGCCGGAGCCACCGTTCAGGGCATACGTCCAAGAAGTAAGTAAAAATCGTAACAAGATTAAGAATAGGTTTTTAAAAAATATGTAATTTTCGTTGCACATCTCTTTACTGATCTAGTTGTTATATGCTTTGTTCAATTACGTACGATTGTATATCGGGAAATTGGATGGCATTATGCAATGCTGTCCGTTGATTTCAAAAACTTCAACATATTGCTATTTAAGGCGACAATCGATTCTTCAGATCTCCAAAGTTAAATTAGGTTCTCTAACTCGAAGAGTCAGTGTAAAATATTACTTGAATAATCTAGACAACGATCAGACTGCAGTTGGAACAGCGCTGTGTCACTGGAATTTCGAAAACTTCGAACAATGTCGAGAACAAAGTCCAGATAACAAGTCTGTCGTTGCAACTTCGTGAAGCTGGTATAGCGATAAGTGATGGCTTTTATTCCAGACGATTTTTTTTTTATTGCTTAGATGGGTGGACGAGCTCACAGCCCACCTGATGTTAAGTGGTTACTGGAGCCCATGGACATCTACGACGTAAATACGCCACGCACCTTGAGATATAAGTTCTAAGATCTCAGTATAGTTACAACGGCTACCCCACCCTTCGAACCGAAACGCATTACTGCTTCACGGCAGAAATAGGCAGGGCGGTGGTACGTACCCGCGCGGACTCACAAGAGGTCCTGCCACCAGTAAAAATTGATATTTAAATATTGATATATTGATATTTATATTAATATGATTTATATGATATTAATATTGATATTTAAAAATTTAGAGCATCAAAGGTTTTACGATTTCGAAAAACGATTTAATTTTAAATATCGATTCTAGTTCTTTAAAAATATCTCAGTTTGCAAAGAGTTTCGTTAATCGATATCTTTCATTGAAACTGAGCTCTTAGCATAATTGGATGGTCCTAGAGAATAAAATATTGTCTGAAGATACGGTTCAAGTTTTTCTCATTTCAAAAGATTTTTTTTTCTTCTTTCGTAAACTTTTTATAACAGTTTCTATTAAACAAAACAGAAATGGTGTTTTACAAAAAAAATAAAAAAAATAAAAAGAGATCGTAAAAAAAAGCGTTTTTAAAACAGTGCTTCAAGGTTTTATAAGTTAAGTCGATGTTTGAATGTAGATAATTGGCTACAGTGTTTCTGGAGTTTCTAGCTCCCAATTCGTGCAGACAATAATGATACGTTCTACGAAAAATCAATTAGCAATTATTTTTAGGCTTTATTATCTATGTGAAAAACAATTGTACCGCCCTTGGCCTATTAATTGTAGTTTGGGAAAAAAAATGACCTCTTAGAAGCCTTGTGATTACCGATTGAATGTGTGTACTATCACTTAATCATTACAAGTAAAATACGCCCCCTGAGTTTCTCGCTGGATCGTCTCAGTGGGTCGCGTTTCAAAGACATTGATAGATTTATCGAAGCACTGCCTTTGCTAGGGCAGATTTTAGTAAAGTCTCTGAGGCTGAGCTCCGTGAACTCACCTACACGTTCCGTGAAGCTAGCATAACCCCTCGAGGCTAATAGCAATAGGTAGGACAAAACATAAAAAATAAATCAATTTACATTTTTTTATTATAAACTAGCTGACCCGGCAGACTTCGTAGTGCCTCAATCGATAAATAAAAGACAAAAGAAATCCGTCCGACGGGGGACACATCAAAGGAAAAACTAAATTATTATTTTTATTTAATTCCTAGCATTTTCATATTTCTCTACCTTTTAAACCTTCTCTGGACTTCCACAAATAATTCAAGACCAAAATTAGCCAAATCGGTCCAGCCGTTCTCGAGTTTCAGCGAGACTACCGAACAGCAATTCATAGAAATGTATATATGTGTAAATTATTTAAATGCGGTGCTATATACGATATGGCATCTGTAATGTGTATGTAATGATATGTTATGTGTAAAGTAGAGATTTTTTTTTATTAAGAAATCATTAGGCCTTAAGCATTAAGTCCGACATTATACTCTTGTGCATAAAGTTAAATAAATATAAAACTCGCACACATTTGTCACAGTGGAAAGCGCTGGCTTAGGTCTGATGATCGCCAAAATCTTTAGTAGAAGGCACCAAAAGAATCACAGAGATCGATGTATTTAGAATTTACATTGTATCATCTACGATTTTCGCCAAGTCAATTAACTAAACAACGACATTAATCCGTGACCACGAAGACTGCGAACTAAGCCTGACCGCGTCGGAAAATATAAAATGAAAGTAATAAATTCGGGATTAAGTCGTAGAAATTATTGATGTTATCAACTACTGGTCATTCTGACGTTTCGTATCTTTTATAGTAAGGAGGCTTTCAATATGTGTACCGCGTGTGTTTTTGTAATGTTTTGTAATGACGTAGAGAGAAGATGCATGTGACTAGGAGATGTATGGAAATGGTAGTGCAAGGTAGAGGGGGAAGAGGTCAACCGAAAAAGACATGGATGGAGTGTGTGAATGACGATATGAGAGAGAGAGGAGTGAGTGTTGAGACGACGGCTGATAGAAGAGAATGGAAGAGAAAAATTAGCTGTGCCAACCCCACCTAGTGGGATAAGGTGGAGAAAAAAGAAGAAGTGTGTTTTTGTAATGTTTCTTTGTCGTTTACCACAAGACTTAATAGCTATAAGAGTCTACCGTAAAACAAAAACAACTTAGTAGCGTCATCGATAAATTTAAATCGAGAGAGACTTTTGTAAACTTGTCTTTGATTTGTATTAGTGAATACGGTCATGTTTCCCAGAGCCCATAGTCAATTTTATAAAATACGCCTATCTGTGTTTACCCTGAAACGCCATCATTAAAGATTTAAAGGTTCGACTCGTTTGGATAAATGAGGCGCGAAAACGTTTTAATTAGAATACGATCAAACACATGTATAAAATTTTTATTTTGATATATTAAAAGACATCGCCAGAATAAGCCATACTACCAAATATTTATTAATTGTGATTTTTTTACGTTTATTGAATACATTTCATGAAACTAGTCATTTTAAAAAAAAAACCCAAGAGCATGTTTGTATTTTATTGTTTGAAAACGCCGCCGTCAGACTACCCGATTGCTATGAGGGCGGGCTATGGGCGTGCTTATTTCTTCGGATGCTTTTATTAGTGAAAAGAAAACTTGAAACTGAAAACATAATATTTTACTTTGTACTGGTGAAGCGTAAAGTACGTTCACAACTGACGCATTCCCAGAGTAACAAAAAAGTACTTGTTAATTGACCTTTAATTACTTTCAGCAACGTATCACAGCCATTCAATTATGTTTTGTTCAAATGGCCTTAGCGTAAATTACAGTGAGGTAACGCAGTTAATACACTAGACTGTTACATAAGCCATAATTCCAAAAACGAAATAATAGCAGTAGGCAGCGGCTTGGCTAGCAGTAGGCAGCGGCTTGGCTCTGCTCCTGGCATTGCTGAAGTCCATGGGTGACGGTAACCACTTACCATCAGGTGGGCCGTACGCTCGTCTGCCTACAAAGGCAATAAAAAAAAAAAGAAAAAAAAAATCTAAATTAGTTTCCCCAAATATAAACACCCGCTCCCGCGTCATTTCAACTGAATTGCGTCACATATACGAAGCGTCGAATTATAAGCTTTATCGAATATCGATCGATTTTACCCCTCGGCTTCTTTCTACGAAATACAGGTACGACGTTGGGCCACAACCGAGTGTAGATGAAAATTAATGGGATATTTAGTTTTTGGGCTTATTCCTTGAATACGTACTCTCATATTTTGTAAAAAATGTACTTTTTTAATACAGTCAAAAAAAATTCAGAAAATATTAATGGAAACTTATGTATGTGTTGATTTTTAGAAGAAAAATTTAAAAATGCAAAGGTTTGGAATATATCATGTTTATGACCATAATACTTATCACTAAAAATACATAGCTAACATAATTATTCTAATTTTTTTTTTTTTTGGAAACAGTTAAACGTAATTAATATTGACGAATTACACATTTTTGGGCCAATTCCATTCCAATCCAGTCTAGTCCAAACAAAATTAAACTAGGCGGTAACCGTCATAGAAAACAAGATAGATATCCAACAGATATATGAAACTCGCTAACGACATTTTCAAGATAAGCTTAACAATAAACAATTCCGAACAACAGCATTATCGACAGTGGGCCTACCGGTAAAATATCAACCACTTGGTGAAAAATCTTCCTTTGTCTTTACCACCCAAAAAACATAATTTGAACTGTATTTACGACTCTCGAAAAGGATTTGCCATAATTCGTATATCCCCCTCCTCCTTACGTCGATAATCCTCAGTGCTGAGGGTCGTGGCCTCCTCTAATATCTTTCTCCTGCATCAGCTTGCGCCATTCCTGCCTGTCCTCGGCTGTGTGGATAGCAACGTGGAGGTATTGAGAGTGGAGCGTATTTGGTCCGATCAGCGCATTGGATTTCTGCCTCTGTGCCTTCTTCCGCATACCTTGCCTGTTACCATCAGCTTTTCCATATGATTCGTATATGAGCCTGTTAAATAAAATACTAATCCTGAATTTTTAAAATTATGTGCGCGTGTGTAGCTCTTCTAAACGAACGAAAATTTTTAGAACCTAAAACAATTGACCGAGAAAACTAATCTATAAAGTATAGAATATATTTTACAAAATATTTGTTATCCAATGATCTTACAAACTCGCTAGAGTTGAAGGTCTTATCTTGTAAACAGCATCCGCGTCGATCACAACCTCGTTCGGATCGCGTTAATCTTTGAAACCAATCACGGGAACAAACATTGTTGCCAACGCTTGAAGCTTTCGAACGCTTTGTTCCACTCTTGTTTGCGATGAAGCTTCTGATACAATGATTCCCTGTTGAAAACACATTGTTTGCACTTCTCGAAACCAAGTCTCGATAACTTTCATCTATATCTATACTAATATTATAAAGAGGAAAGATTTGTTTGTTTGTTTGTTTCGAATAGGCTCCGAAACTACTGGACCGATTTGAAAAATTCTTTTTCCATTAGAAGCCGACATTGTCCCTGATGAACATAGGCTACTTTTTTTAATTTTTTTTTCATTTTTTTTTTGGTTTCATGTGTGTTTTAATGTTTCCGAAGCGAAGCGAGGGCGGGTCGCTAGGTTTACCAATAAACTGGCTATAGTAAAACGTTATTAAAAAGAGTTTCAGGATTTTAATGAGAATCAATTGCTGTTCGTTAGTCTCGCTAAAACTCGAGAACGGCTGGACCGATTTGGGTAATTTTGTTCTTGAATTATTTGTAGAAGTCCAGAGAAGGTTTAAAAGGTAGATAAATATGAAATTAAATAAAAATAACAATTTTGTTTTCCCTTTGATGTGTCCCCCGTTGGACGGATTCCTTTTATTTGTTTTAAGTTTATTTTATACAAAAGTCTTTTATTTATCGATTGAGGCACTACGAAGTCTGCCGGGTCGGCTAGTCTATATGTATAAAAATGAATTGCTGTTCGTTAGTCTCGCAAAAACTCGAGAACGGCTGGACCGAAGTGGCTAATTTTGGTCTTGAATTATTTGTGGTAGTCCAGAGAAGGCTTAAAAGGTAGATAAATATGAAAATGCTACGAATTAAATAAAAATACCAATTTTGTTTTTCCTTTGATGTATAATGCATTACGAAGTCTGCCGGGTCCGCTAATTACTAATATTTAAAATCGCTGCATGGCCAATTGACACTTGAATAGCTGAGGCATTACAGTATAGGCCCTTTCAACGTCATGCGTTCTCATTTTATAGGAAGTACAGTTATTATACATAGTAATAATGTTGCGTTTTCCAGCCGCTGTTGCGTTTTCCAGCCGGTGTTGCTTTTTTCAGCCGCGAAGAGCAACAAATTAAATTCTTAATACAAAAAATATATAAAAACACTGCGTCTCTCTTGATGGCTGGATTTTAAAGAGAAAAAGTGTCATGGCGGACGTCGCCCGCTGACACTTTTTTTACAATGACGTTCAACATTGAACATTTCGACATTATGTCCCAGTTTCAGTTTTCGCCGTCTATGGGGTTCAATACCGAGGGGTGCGCCAAAAGAGTGTCTTCCCAAAGCAAATAAAGACAAATTTCACGGTATTTCGATATTCTGCACAGCTTACTTTTCTTTAGAAAGAAATCCATTTTTAATCACAATTATCCCTCGTAAATCCTGGTGTGTTTTGTGAGGATAGGCTTAAAAAAAACTTTTGACACACTAGTTCATATTTTTAAATATTTCACATATATAGTTCATATTTTTCACATATTCAAAGTTACTAGTCGCTAACGACAAATCATTAAGTCTTTAAGAGTAAATTATGAAAAAATATAAAAAAATTAATTACTTTATCTTTGTATGGTTATTACACGTATAGTTCAATGATAAATAATCACATATTGAAATCACATTCCAGTTTCTCTATAAACAATGATATATGTACAATCCTACAAGGACTGAGTTACTTCACTTCAAAACTGATCGTTATACGTAGAATAATGATTCACTTTTACTTATACATAATTAAATAATTGAAGCTTCAAGTAAATCTAATATCGTTAACAAACTAATATCTCTTGTTTAAACAACAATTCATATAATTAAGATGAATAGACACAGTACTTTGTATGCGAAAAGCGTTCTGGGTTTTCAATTTTGACTGACTAAAATACGGGGGTTCGACCCAAACGGCAAAAGGATGGTATTGAGGGATCACGATAAAATTTATTCAAGAATACCCTTTTTCAATGAGAAGTCTAAATGAATAAACATTTGACGTAAAATTATATTTACCCTTGGCTGACTTTGGAGTTACAGCTCCCTTGTAAAATAACATTCATGTCAAGTTCCTTTTCATTTTGAACTTAATCAATTTATGAATTTTAATAATGAATATACTACAAAATTTTGTGAGTCTCATAAGTAAATTTAAACATTTCTCTCCCTTAAATACTCGAAGACTCCGTCGATCGGCGTTCTTGGGAACTGCGGGCTCGTCTGATTGTAGTGCTAACCTTGAAATTAGCAGGGATCCTTCTGTGGAGCGTTCGGGGGGAATCGGACGCTTGGATGAGAGTACAGAGGAATTAGTAAGTGAGGCCCTAAATACTACCCTTAAGCCTGCGGTTCGCTATCATCTGCGGACCGTCCAGTCTCGTATACCCCGCCCCGTTCTTAGTTCTTAGTTCTTCCGAAAAAACCTATGTCCAGCAGTGGACTTTTGTCCGCAAATGATAATGATATTTGCTACCGGTGATAGGGCATATAGTAAGCTCTAATTATAATCCTTTAAACCGGAACAACCAATCGAACCGACAAATTTACGTCAGAATTAGTGACGGTGGCTCTCCGTGCCAGCTGACAATACGTTCTACTACTAGAAAATGCCAGTTGGCAATTACAGAAAACGCTGCCCATCCTCCGATGAATCCCTTAGCCAAATTTGACACCCACGGAAGGTGCTTGTAACCTTGTAACCTCACTTAATCTAAATCTAAAAAAGATATCTAATATCTAAAAACTAAATCTAAAGTAAGGTAAGTTTTACATATATTTATTTTTAGCGAAGGACGGGTCGTTTCGTAAGGACAGTGTACTCACAACTATATTGCATTAGGGTTGATGGCAAAAGGTCGTCGTCTATGTCTGGACCAAAAAGCATCGTAAACAGAGACGAAATATAAACGAAGCATAATGTAATGGTTTCGTCAAAATTCTTTTTTTTTTTTTTTTTTTTTTTTTTTTTATGATTGAAAGTTTACTGGTGGCCCGAAGGCCTTTCCAGTTTCACCAGGACAGGTGGGCGAGCAAAGGCTCAGCCAAGAGGGGTGGGATTTGCTAACAACTGCCCGAGCGCCTCCGAAGGAGACCTAACAACTCAAGAGCAATTGTTTCGCGAATGAATCTACTACCGGATCGGAATCGCGACCCGCTGAGAAGATCCGGCGAGAAACTCAGCGGGCTGATGCATGGGTTAGGTTGCACGTCGACCTCTTTGTCGAGTTCGACGAGTACGGTTACCGGGGTCCCTAAGCCTGCCCCTAGTATTAGAGCTGAAGGCATCTAATGCAAAGGTTATTGGATCTGATGGATCCGTAAGGACGTGTCTAGGGCGCCGACGGTGACTGGCTCCTGCATGATCAGGATTCGGGGAGTAGTCAGCGGCGGCAACGATAAGGCGATTATCATGACGCATAGCCTTATCGAAGTATCGTTCCGACGCTGACTTCATGTATTTCCGAATTGATTCGAGGCCCAGGTCGTCGTGTAGGTCAACGTTCCTCACGAACCACGGAGCCCCGACAGCTAACCTGCAAAAGCGGGATTGTAGGGATTGGAGGGTGTCTATGTGTGTGCGGGCCGCGTGAGCGAACACCACACTCGCGTAAGTCATGACGGGCCTTATGCAAGTTTTGTAAAGTGTCACCTTGTTCCGAAGGGACATTTTACTCCGCTTACAGATCATGGGGTAGAGTCTACCGAGAATAAACGCGGCACGGTCACGGACTGATTTTATATGCGGGCGGAATGTCATCGATGCATCCAGGGTAACGCCCAGGTACTTGACCTTCCTGGCCCAGGGTATGGGTTGTCTAAAGAGAGTAATCGGGGGTGTGAGATTCCTCCTCCTAATCCGGGAGGAAATCCGTGTGGAGCTTCCCCTCTGAAATAGCACCGCAGTACTTTTCGCTGGGTTGATGTCTATGCGCCATTTTCGGAACCACTGTCCTAGGGCTAGGGCTGCGCTCTGAAGCTTCTTCGCGATTAGGGACTTATTTCTACTAGAATAGTAAACAGTCGTGTCGTCGGCGAATAAAGCTAAATGGGTCGGCGGCGACCGGGGAATATCGTTGACGAATAAGCTAAATAGGAGGGGTGAGAGGACAGAGCCTTGCGGGACTCCAGCTGTGAGAGGTCGTGGGGAGGAGCGGGTTCCCTCGACTCGATATCGAAAAGAGCGGTTCGACAAGAAGTCCCGTATGATGAGCACGAGACTATCCGGCACGCCCATGTTGAATAGTTTGAAAATCAAACCATTGTGCCAGACTTTGTCGAACGCTTTTGCGACGTCGAAGAAGAGAGCTCCCGTGTATAACGGTTTTGGTCGATTAAGCCCCACAAGAATGTGCTCCGTGAGGCGGTGCACCTGTTGAACGCATGAGTGATTTGTACGGAATCCGAATTGTTCATCGATAAGAATGCCCTTGGATGAGACGAAGTCTCTGAGGCGTTTGTAGAGCAGACGCTCATACAGTTTGCCTAGAGACATGAGGAGGCTAATCGGGCGGTAGCTCGTCGGATGATTTTTTGGTTTACCGGGTTTATGTATGCCGATAACGTTCGCTTCTTTCCACACCGCGGGAAAGATACAGTTCGCCATAGCGGCATTGAAAATAGATGCCAACATCACGATGAGTTGGACGGGTAGAAGTTTAATAACGCGGTTGGATATACCGTCGGAACCGGGAGCCTTGCGAGGACGTAGGTCTTTGATCAAGTCTTTAACTTCCATCGGGGTGACGGGTGGTAACGCATCAGAGGGTGGCAAGGAGGCTCTGCGTTCTACCTCACTGTCTACTAATTCTACATGAACAGGGTCCACGGATTGAGTGCTGGGCGTGCACTGGGTTTGCAATGTATCGGCCAGCAGCTCTGCTTTTTCGTCATCATCGAACGCCGCGAGTCGGCCTGAGGGGCCTACGAGGGGGGGCATAGTTACTACCGTATCCGATTTGAGAGTACGAGCTAAGCGGTAGTAAGACCTTTGAGAGGGCGCGAGTCCTTCTAAGAAATCAGACCATCTGGCATCTCGGACTTTGGTGATGCGAGACTTTACGTCGCGTTGTAGGGCACGCATTCGAATACGATTTTCCGCGGTAGGATACCTATCGTACGCACGGATCGAGGCGTTCTTAGCTCTAAGGAGTTCCCTAATATCGTCGGGCAATTTGAAGCAGTGAAGGAAGTCCTCCGCTACAACTTGCTTCGATGACCTATCTAATGTCGAGGTGATGTGTGACGTTACGATGTCTATGGCTTCAGCGGTATCCTGAGGAGACGGGATAGAGTCCGGACTAAACGGAAGCGATGGTGGATCAGATTCAGCCAGGCTGATGCCCAGCGTGTGCCAATCCACCACAGTCCTCGTGACGGGAACGGAATCGGGAGCGCGACCGAGCTTTATAACGACGGGACGGTGGTCTGAATCTAACTCTGAAACTACTTCGATCGAGTGTAAGCGCAGAGTTACGTTTTTTAATAACGCTATGTCGAGTATATCCGGGCGATGCGCGATATTTAGCGGGTAGTGAGTCGGGGTTAGCGGAGCGACGATATCGAAGGCGAGATCATCGACTAACGCGTCAAGCCGCCTGCCATTCGGGGTTGTGGTGTGTGAGTTCCACCTGATGTGTTTACAATTTAGGTCGCCGGCCAGAATGACAGAGCTCCCCATACCGAGCAGCGCCTCGATATCACTGCTTAGAACGATCTTATCCGGTGGAAGATAAACGGACGCGATAACGATCGGCGCGTGTCCCGTCAGTGAGATTCGGCACACTGATGCTTCGATATTAGCGAGCGCGGGAGGATCGAGCGGGACGCAATGCAGGGCTCTTCTATAGTAAATGACGGTACCACCACCACGGGCAGAGAGCCTGTCGTTCCTGACCATGTTATAGTTCGCGATTTTAGGGTCACGGCGCGCGGGCTTAAGTAGGGTCTCCTGCACTAAAAAGATATCAATTTGGTGGTCACGCAAAAAGTCAGAAACCTGATCACGTTGATTTGCGAGACCGTAAGCGTTAAAAAATCCTATCGTTACGGATAGGGGCTTTATTCTACTTATATACGCCATTGATTACCGGCGGAGTGAGGGGAGGACGTACGTATTTAATGACGCGTATACGTCGGCGTATTCCTGCACAACGGCGATAAAGTGTTGTGCAGTGGAGGCAGCGCGAATGGCGTCGCCCAAAGCGTTAACGCGCTCAAAGTTGATCGACTGAAAGAAGTCGATCGCTAAAGCGAGATTGTCGGACGCGGTCGGAGGGCAAGTCGCGGGAGAGGGACGAGTCGCGGGGGCGGGACGAATCGCGGAGGAGGGAGTTGTAGCCGTGTTCGTGTACGGCAGCGGTTTTGCCCAGGCCGAGACACTGGGCACCGCCGCCGGAACGAACGCTGGCTTAGCCTGCGACGCAGAGGGTGCCGAGGCTTTGATGTCTGGGCCGGAAGCTCGGAGGCGGTTTTGGCGGGCGACGCGGCGATTTATTTTAGGGGCTCGGGGGCAACCACGGTAATTCGCGGGGTGACCCTGTGTTCGACACAGGACGCAGCTAGGCGGTTCCGTCGCGGTTTTTTGGTCGCGAGCGCAGAGGGCCGTGGCGTGATCGCCCAAACACTTAACACATCGGGGGCGCGCGTGACAGTTACGGGAAGAGTGCCCGTACAATTGACAGTTATGGCACTGGCTAGGAGTGCCTTTTTTATGGGGGGCTTCGACAGCGATACCAGAGAGCCTACAGACGGTCTGTGTGTTAAAGATTTTCTTACCCTCGGGAGTAGGCTGGAGAGCGACTAGAACCATATTATATGGCTCCCTACCGCGACCGGTGTGCATACGGTGCACAGAATTCACTGGTAGGCCTTGTTCTAACAGGTCGGCTTTTACGAGCTCTACATCTAACTCTTTAGGGATTCCGCGTATTACAACGCGGAGTTCGCGCTCCTCCTGGAGCGTATACGTATGGAAACTTATACGCTCCTTACGGAGGTAAGAAGAGAGGGCCCTATGGTCGTCGGGTGTTTGAACCTTAATTTGAATGCCGTTCGCGAGGTTACGGGCATTCGTGAAATTTATATTTTTGGCCTTAAGGGCCAGGCAAACTCGATCCCAAGCTGCCTTCTCCTGAAGGATAACCGGGGGAGGGGTCTGGGTTTTATTTTGTGCCACCGGACGCGGCGACGGAGTGGCACGGGCTGGGGGCGCAACGGGAGTCTGAGGGCGGGGGCGCGACGCGTTCACGGCTTTGCTAATTTTAGCGGCCGCGGGAGCTCGAGACTCCGCGGCACGCTTCTTACCCTTCTGTACCAGGGTGAATCCATCCGTCGATGAGGCGGGGGCGAGGTCGACCTCCATGTCCGAGTCAGAGTCGGAGCACGAGGAGGCGGGTGCAGGCGACCTACGAGCAAGTGTAGGTGTTTTAGAGGGCGCGACGGAGGCCGCGGATGATCGCTCAGCTGAAACGATGGTCACGGCGGACGACGCAGCAGCTTTTCTCGCCAGTATAGGCGACACGGGAGCGGCAGGCACGACAGAGGCTGCGGTGCTCAATGCAGAAGCTCTGCACGCAGGTACAGGCGACGCAGGAGCAGCGAGCGCGGCGGAGTCCTCGAGAGGGCTCGCAGTGTGATTGGCCTTGAAGGCCAAAAACTCCGAGGCGAGCTGTGGGTGGCGAAGTCGGAGGAATTCCGCGAATACAGCGTCCATGATCGCTGAGTACCCAGGTGGGGCGGCCCCGGGTCTTGAAAACACTCGCCTTGCGGCGAGGCCCCAACTTCTCGGACCTGAGCGGTTCTATTGAACACAGGTGGCAATGCGGCGCGATTACTACAGGACAAAGAAAAAGCACAACAAAACAGAAATTACGAAAAGAAACAAAACAAATAAATACTTGCAGGAAACCACTTTGTCGGCAGATGTACCACGAACACAGAAACAACAAAAGGAAACAAAACAAATAAAAACTTCCAGAAAGAGCACTTAGTCGGCAGATGTACCACAAACACAGGCCGCGCGAACAATGGCCGGGCTAACAAAAGCCGGGCGAACAAAGACCGGGCGATCGAGTGGACGATGAGCACGTCCGCACGTGACGGGTGCCTCTATCGGAATGCGTCAAAATTCTATGTATCAACCATTTATCCGTCTCGATAGTCATACTCGTATTATTTATTTATTTAATAAGATAGATCCATATTACTTGCATAGATAAATAGATAGATGTGTATTACATGGATGAAAAAATAATATATAAAGCAGAAATGTGAATGTTAAGATCCATGTGTGGAGTAACAAGAATAGGTAAATTAAGAAATGAGTATTTAAGGGGAAGTCTGAAAGAAGCGCCAATGACAGAGAAAATATAAATAAAAGTGAAAGGTAATCGTAGTATGCGAAGAGAGGTTTATCATGTGGCCAAAAAGATCCTGGGTATGAAAGCTAGCCGTAATGTGAGGATGTTGCGTCCTAAAAAAACCCTGATGGATGTGATTATAATGAACATAATGTGGATATGATTGAAAAGGGTGACGTATGATGGACCTGAGTGAAATAGATAAATGCTGCGCTGACCCCCGATGATGTGGGATAAGGGGACGTTTAAGAAGAAGACCAATATTACTTGCATTTAGTATCCACATACGTGATCAGAGAAAGTTTAATTTGGAAAAGGTTTTGCAACATACAACAAAATTGTCTTCAATCAAATATTATGATCTGAGTCATAGTTTTTTTTAACAAATACATAAAGAGTGAAAGAAAGGAGTGACACAAAAAAAATATGTAATTATCTTTACTGGACAGAACAGAACAAGAAAACAAGTGGCAACTTCTTAATATTATAAGACAGGGGTTTTACAAAGCATGTTTAAAGTCTGTTTAAATGAAGAGTTTTTGATATGAGATTTTTTTTTTATCAAATTTCTCAGCTTATAATAAAACCTCAATCACATTGTAATAAAAGTCCCGTTTTAGTTCTATACTCTTATCTAATTCTCGACAATGATTTCTGAAGACACTTGTCCACGCAGGTCAATGGTAGATACGCTTCGAGATAACCAGAACAGTCCAGTGACATACATCTCTATTAACATTAAATAAGCCATTCTTTGAATATACGCAGGCTTTATTTTACAAAACCAAGTTGAGACATGAAATAATGACTCCATAAATTCAAATTTACTAACCATACCGAAATTTTAGTTTAGTTATGAGTCGCACGGCCGTCCCCTCCCTACATAATTCGGATTTATCTAAGTAATGTCTCAACAAAGACCTTTACGTTAATTGATGGTAGAGTATCTTATTTGACTATGTGATGCTTTAGAATAGCATTGTCCCAAAGCTTCCCACTGACACTGTAAAAGGCGACTTGCGAAGTAACCTCAAAACGGACAGCAGTGCTCTCTGAGAATTATACCAGCCCACTGCGACCTCCAACGGGAATTTTCTAGAGTTAGGACATCTTGTGAGCTCGCAACGGTACTGGCCCGCTTATTTCAGCCACCAAGTTTTAATGCGTTTCGTTTTGTCAGGTTTGCTTATTAAAATACCTCGTCCTCAGGTTTTAATTAATTTTTAAAGAAAAAAAAAAGCTCTTATATTTTAAAACAGATGGTGATGGTGTTTAAGGTTACTGGTGACAGGACGTCTTTACTGGTGGTACGACGGCTTGTGAGCACACACAGGTAGTTACCACCACCCTGACATTTTGTGCCATTAAACAGTAATTTATTTTGGTTGGGGCTACTGTTGTAATTTAAAACTGAGACTTAGAACTCATGTTTCAAAGTGGGTGGCGGTATTTATGTCGTAGATGTATACAGGCTCCGGTGGATTGTGAGCCACAAGTGGACCTTATACTCGTACTCCCATCTAAACAATAAAAAACGAAATCTCGGGGAAATGGTAACAAAAAAAAGGGTGCGTGTACTTATGTATGCGCGTAAGAAGTTATACTTTTTTTTTATATTAAGTAATTTATAATAAATATTTAACGTTAATAATTTCATAATATTTAGTATGAATTATATTAAATAATAATTTTGTCATTTATATTACTAAAAAATGAATACTAATAACACTTTTTTTTACAAGTGTACATGCGCTAAAGTTCACCTGCGGCTATATTCAGACTCGCCAAGTTACGTCGGTCGTATTGTAATGAGCGATTTAGTAGGCAACTTCATTTATGTTAATTTTGTGTCACGGTGCGCGCGCATTGTAAAATTTCACTCTCATCAAATTTTCATAACGCGCTTAAAGAAGTATAACTTCAAAAAGCTGAAAACACTTTTTTATTATTTCAACTTCCAGTGAGGACGTTACCTTGCAATGCGTTAATTTGTCGGATACGTTGTACGACAAAATGTTGGTAACTAAATGTATTGATCTTGTATTAATCAAAATTTTACATACTCACGAAGTTTTTTTAGTAACCTTGATATCTCGGACGAAAACATTGTTTCTGCCGTGTGTGCGCCATTCAAAATTTTACTTCTACCAATTATTTACGTGCTTGACTGCCCCCAATTAGTCGAAAATGCGGTCGTTTCGTCCCTTTTTGAGATTTTTTCTCGTTGTTATTTTATGAATATTCGATCGGGCTTGAGCGAAAAAGGCGGTGTTTTTCGCACGTGCTTATTTACCTATGTAACGCTGTTTACATAATCCGAGGTAAGGGCTTTTCCGAGAAAATAGGATATCGACCTATCGAGACGTTGCCTGTCCGTAAATTTGGGTCAATTTTTATATCCTTAAAAGAAATGTTTCTTTGAATGAATCCTTTATTGACTGAACTACTTGATTTAGCTATGCCCTTGGCGCTGTTGATGTCCATAAGCAACTTTGTCTATTCACGACCTAGGTGGTGGAACGGCTGTCAACGACGGTACCGTAAAAACTACATACCGCGAACAAAACCGCGCAGAGAACGCATTAAAACTTTGTAATGACAATTTATGCGTCAAAATTTACTGGAATTTTGAATGTTTCAGCTACTGAATCCGTAGTGCGTTTTACAGCGTTATAAATCTAATTTCCAACGCAATAACGCATATATTTCTCGGTGCCACGGCTGAAGCGGTCTCGCGGAGACTTAAAAATTCATATAGAGGGGGGAAATATCCGACCGCCAGAATCGGGGTACCTACTACACGAGATGCACATACATTAATGCCTAAATACAGAACATTACGGACGGGATGGGTAATGTGATACAGTGATGAATTAATTAAAACGTTAATTTGGGTTAACGGTTACTAAGGGACCGGATGTGTAGACAAATATGGCGGGCGAGATGCGTTATGAGCGCGGAGTTTGTGTCCGGAATGTGACGATTCGTCTCAGATTGGATTGAACACACCTCGTTTATATTATTGAAAAACAACCATACTTACAGCTGCTTTAAATTCTCAAAAACCACAGAACGCAATTTAAATAATAAATGTTAAAAATAATCAAAATCCTTAAACTGATTCAGAAAATCGTTCCATGAAAAACGACTTAAAATTTCACAAAATAATTAATTAATTTCCTCTAATAACGTCTTTCACCGGTTTATTTTGTGTAAGTTAATTTCGTTATTCATTGGCTTTTTGAACCAACTTGACACAATTCGTGCTATATACTAATTTGTTAACCATATTTAATTACTTTTTAAATATGATAGGTCAACACGCAATGCATAATTATTGTGGATTATTAATATAGAAATTATATAAAAATGTCTCATAATGATCTAAGCATTTTTTGACACTACAACATGACATAATATATACAGGTTTTATTATTATTATTGCTTAGATGAGTGAACGAGCTCACAGCCCACCGGTGTTAAGTGGTTACTGGAGCCCATAGACATCTATAACGTAAATGCGCCACCCACGTTGAGATATAAGTTCTAAGGTCTTAGTATAGTTGCAACGGCTGCCCCACCCTTCAAACCGAAACGCATTACTGCTTGGTGGTACCTACCCGTGCGGACTCATAAGAGGTCCTACCACCAGTAATAATAATAGTTACCAGTAGTAATAATAATAAATAGGTATAGTTTAGTGTTGTTGTCCATTGTATAGAATCACTACAAATTATAAAACACGAGACTTTAATGAAAAATGTATCCTTCAACAAAAGTACAATAATTAATTTAATTCCATTCTTTATGTTTATATGTATTAACGTGTTTTTTATCATTAAAATAAATAACAGCCGAATATAATAAGGGAATGCGAAATATGAGAACAACGCCCTTGTTTTACTTTTTATATTTAAATAAAATACTGTACGAAACATGAACGAACCTTTGTAATTGAATATTTTTAATCTTTCCAGAATACCTTACAAAGGACAAGCCGGTTCTACGAAAAATTGTATAAAGGTATGACTATTTCTTTTATTAATTAATTTGTAAGCATCACTGGTTTTATTTCTAGTTCTAGAAACTCTCTGAATTTTAGAAGGGTCTAAATTCAAATGATTCAATTAGTATAACTAGGGAAATTTATTCAGAGTTAAAAAAAAATTATAACCTCTGCATTTCAGTTTATAACTATTATACTAAATATAGCTATGAAACGTTTATTTGTCATATTGCCGATTTGTGAGCACCAGAATACAATAGAAATGGTTTATACATATTATCAGCTTAACGACGTCACGCACGCATTTCGCGCATCAAATATCTATAAAAATAATAACGGAACGCTACCTATTGACCTTGCCTTTATTAACCTATCTGACACGCCCATACATGTAATACGCACCGCTAACTCAAAGGTTACCGATGATAGAACATTGTGTATTTATTAGTCTGCATGAGTTGGTGCTCATCTCTACCTTAAAGCAGTCGCGTTCCGTTTAGAGAGGTGAGGCAGCCGTTCTGTCGCGTCATGCCGATCTCTGCTGTCTTAAGATATATCACGGTAACAGCATATTAGGACTTATTTGTCTTTAAAAATACCATTAATATTTGTCTTTTTTGGAACGAAGTCCCTTATGGGACGATGCGGAGGGCACCCTAACCGGGAAAAAACGTCCGTAACGTAAGATTTTTATTAGTAATGCACACAGTGTACCTACGACTTAAGTTTGTAATAACGTACAAAAAATAACATATTTTTTTATCATTCATTGACCACGATCTCAGAGTGTTCGTTTGCGCAATACACTAAGTCTTATGCAAACAACCGTGAATAAAGTGTACCACAATAAGTTCGCACATTACGGAAAGACCGTGGGTTGTTGCGAAACCTCCAGTTTTATTATCTTTATACCTCGAATAAAACTTAAAATTAATAATTTTATAATAAGGAACTTCGTTCCTATCCGGTGTCCCACGACACCACATATCCTTTTTAGTATTTTTCGCTTATAATTTTTCCTAAGCCGTGTGTGTAACTTTAGTTTTTAGAGATAAGTAACATGAAAATTTTTGCCTATTTTTACCTCAGGTACGCTTACAGCGGATTGTTCACGTGTAATGCCAATTTGCGGTAACATTAGAAATTTGACATCAGCCTATGAATGTATAATATATATCCGTTTAACGCTTCTCTGTTAGAATAGATTTTCTTGGTGATAAAACGTGAATGTCATTCATAAATTTCATTTCTCAGCAACGTTGGCAGTCTGATAACGTCATCTGAACTTAATGATAATGTTTCTGTATAATATTTGATTCAATCTCTTTGAAACGTAAATTTTTCACTAAAACAAATTATTGTGAATTCGAGAATGATCTAGATATTTTTAATATACCATTTACGAATTAAATATACCTTACATATACTACACAATACGCCTTATACCTTAAACTAAGCTTTAAGCTTGATGTTAACATTATTTCTTATTCCTTATACTTCTCCTTCGGATATTGGTGTATTTAATGCACTTTGCTTCAAGATAATAAATATATACATATACATACATATTGTATATATACAAAGTCACAAAAAGAAAAGAAAAAAAATATTCACAAGTGTGTCTTGGAGGAGGTAAAAATATAAAATTTGTTGTATAAAATTAGCTTCTACGATAAATAACAAATAGAGCTAATTTTTTTTTTATGTCTTATGACATTTGTTGAAGAAACTATGGCGGGTAGCCATCATACAACACAAGATATTTGACAGATGCCTGAATCTTGCTTACGACAATTTCAAGATAAGCTTGCATATATACAAGTCCCGAACAACATCATTTGGACCGTCGGTCTACCGAGCAAATATCACCGGCTCGGTGGAAGATCTTTCCTTTCGTCATTGAAGCCTTTCCACAAAACTATTCCTTTAAAAATACAGTAGATTGACATGATTCAATGTATTATGGTAATTTATAAACCTAAAATAATTGTATTTATTGTGTATAATAATTAATAGTTTATAAAAATTGACAAGAAAAATTCGTGAAATTCAATTAAACTCGTCCGAGTTACTAAATAAAGCAATATAGATATGGTGTTGCAGTGGTTGTTGACCGTTCAGGGTTGCACGAGCCAATATCTCATGTGACTCATTAAAATTACATGATACATAACGCGGTTTCAGTCTCGGAGAGGAGTAAGACAAGGCTGTGTATTATCTCTCATACTCTTTAACATATCCATACATATGTGGGCTTTTAGGGCGAAAACTAGTGGATTTTAACACCAAAATCATTATTTCAAAACACTGCGCGCGCTCGTAACATCGTACTAAAAACCGATCACTGACATTCATCCTTTTTCTAAGAAAATGTAGTTGCCAATATGAACAAAATAAAAACTAAAAAGAACATGCAAATTATAACTAAAAATTACCAATCTTCTCATATACTTAAATGTAAAATGCACTTTGCTCAAAACTCTAAAAGAATGCGAAGGAGGAGTCAAAATTGTTGGTGTATGAATTCCCGAGCTTAGAATATACGCTGATGATAGCCTTAAAAATGGAGCCTTAAAAATGGAGCCCCTTTAAAATGGAGACGAAGAATCCTCCACAGATAATAGAGTAGGCTAGCGAAGAACTTGGTCTTAAATAAAAACAAGACCAAGCTGATAGTATTTGACAGATTTGATTCAATACAGCATTGCTAGACGGGTATGAAACTGTCAAAAAATTCCAATAACTTGGCGTAGTTACCGACAAAAGAGGAGGCTGTGAACATGAAACTCGTGGAAGTGGGAGTTTGCCAAAGCATTTTTTTCCTACTTAAGCTGATAGCCTTTAGAGGCTATTTCAGCGTAACCTTAACTAGTAGGTGAGCTCACGGGGCTTGAACCTGACGACGTTGCTAACACGAACCCTAGCAAGAGCCGTTCGGCCGAGCCACCTTATCGGAAACGCGACCCACTGAGAAGATCCGGCGAGAAACTCAGTGGGCTGTGTCTGTGGGTTATTTTACTCGTCGAGCCCTTCGTCGCAAGCGCATTTTTGTTGAAGCCACGATCATTATTAGTGAAGGAACGACTTGGAAATAACAACGTGACTGCCACCACGTACCCGACCAGGTCGATGATTCAATAATAATTATATTTTATAACTATTATTCGGAACACACAGTTGCTTTATGGCAGTAATAAAAAGATTGATGGAATCTACTAGCAAGCCCTTTAATCAGTAAAAATCCCTTTGAAAGTAGCTTTAAAAAACTTTGTTTTAGAGAATCGCATGCCGATTATTAAATGCATTATTTATTAGAAACTTCACATTTTTTTGGACGCATAGCATGATAGCTATATCTCAAATTTTATTCCTAACATTTCTATTCATATAAAATTCTCCCAAATTTATTATTCATGAAGGTTTTTTTTCTACGAAGTTTCTATAAGCTTGTTATAAAACACGACACATCAAAGAGGATTTACTATTTAATTTCCCGTTCCAACTGGCTATTCCCAAATGAATACGTAATACCAGAATTCCACTACGTAAGGGCTCGTTACTATGTCAAGTATAATTGTAGGATGTCGGCTTTTCCAGCGCTTTTCAGCTTGCCGTACAAAAGGCCCCTTTTTCTCGTTCACTCTTGCATACTTAATTGTTCCACAAAGCCTTCGATAATAGTGCTATTGCCTTTTGATCCAGACCCTTGTAATTAAATTTCTTCTTTGGATATTACTTTGTTCAACATATTGATTCACCTTTAAATAACGTAAATTCTTAGTTTTCGTTTGAGATTTACTAGTGTATTCCTAATAAATGATGTTAACAATCACAAACATCGCCTGTGTAATGTTTCATCAGAAAATTTGTAGCAGCATCCTCTGGGCTCAACCTATATACCACACCATATACCGCACTAATACTAGAGTACTCAAACATCGTCTGTATAATGTTTGATTAGAAAATTTGTAGCAGCATCCTCTGGGCCCAACCCATATACCACACCACATACCGCACTGATACTAGCGTACTCAAACATCGTCTGTGTAATGTTTCATCAGAAAACTTGTAGCAGCATCCTCTGGGCCCAACCTATATACCACACCATATACCGCACTGATACTAGCGTACTCAAACATCGTCTGTATAATGTTTCATTAGAAAAATTGTAGCAGCATCCTCTGGGCCCAACCTATATACCACACCATATACCGCACTGATACTAGCGTACTCAAATATCGTCTGTATAATGTTTCATTAGAAAATTTGTAGCAGCATCCTCTGGGCCCAACCTATATACCACACCATATACCGCACTGATACTAGCGTACTCAAACATCGTCTGTGTAATGTTTCATCAGAAAATTTGTAGCAGCGTCCTCTGGGCCCAACCTATATACCACACCATATACCGCACTGATACTAGCGTACCGCGATCGCCAATTGGCATTTTGTGATGATAAGGATGTATTGTAAACTCGTACTAGTAGGCACAATCGGCTTGTTTCTTTATGTCGCGAAGTAGTCATGCGTTCCGGATTGGTTAATGGCACAGCAATTATACATCACGATTTAGATTTCGATATTATGTCTCAAGACTTAGGGTGGAATTCATGTTGAGATGCCCGTCGATAACCACTTAATGGTACAGCTTACGGCCTACCTGGTATTAAGTAGTCACCGGAGCGGACCGGTGGGTGGACGAGCTCACAGCCCGCCTGGTGTTAAGTGGTTACTGGAGCCCATAGACATGCGCCACCCACCTTGAAATATAAGTTCTAAGGTCTCAAGTATAGTTAAAGCGCTTCATGAAGCTACTGACATTTCACCGCGTACATGCGAGCGCTCCTGCAATCATCTCCATCTCATATCTATTGTTCATTTTATTGAATCCGCAACATAACGAGCAAACAGATTATGACAGAGTGCTATTACTACAGACTTAAACCAAAAATTATCGAAAAGGAATCATTTAACGTATTCCCGATGCGACTTTTAATAGCAGCTACTTCATGACAGATCGGTCATGTTTCATTCAACATAACTGGAGCATAAAGCAATTTTCATCTTAATCTCGACGAGAAAATCGCGGACTGCGGGAAAAAATCTCAATTCGAAAGTCCTCTGTTATGTAAGCTTGCGTCTCTTGTTATTGGCGAGCAAGACTTGACAATAAGGTCGAGATGCTTGATAAATGAGGGGTGTCACCTGTTGCGATCACGACACTGCAGAGGAGCCTGTTATTCGATTGAAAGTTAAGTACTCGCGTCTCAAATGAATATTGATGAGTTGGCACGCATTCAAGAAGACTCGACAGACAAAATCACCCCGGGAGCTTGTATCAGTGAACGCGGAGCCTTGTAACTGATCTTTGTTATGTTCCCGGTACAATTTCGTTCATTTAAAAGACGAGGTCTATACGATCGTCGAGAATTTACGAATGATCGACTCGCTTTGTTTTTTTTGAAGTTATACTTCTTTAGGCGCGTTATGAAAAATTGATGAGAGTGAAATTTTACGATGCGCGCGCACCGTGACACAAAATTAACAGAATGAAGTTGCCCACTAAATCTCTCATTACAATACGACCGACGTAACTTGGCGAGTCTGAATATAGCCGCAGGTGAACTTTCCGAACCGTACCGAGAATTACCGAATTTATACGATGTCAAGAAAAGGGATGTCCAATATATACGCGTGTTTGATGATGTTGTTTAATCGATTTTTGTTTCAAATTGAGTATAATTTAAATAATAAAAAAATAAAATAAAATAAAAATAAAGTAAAACTTCTTACGCGCGTACTTTTTTTTTATGGATTAGATGGGTGGACGAGCTCACAGCCCACCTGATGTTAAGTGGTTACTGGAGCCCATGGATATCTACAACGTAAATGCGCCACCCACCTTGAGATATAAGTTCTAAGATCTCAGTATAGTTACAACGGCTGCACCACCCTTCAAACCGAAACGCATTACTGCTTCACGGCAGAAATAGGCAGGGCGGTGGTACCTACCCGCGCGGAGTCACAAGAGGTCCTACCACCAGTAAAGTACCTACCTACCCTACCACCAGTAAAATAAGTACACGCACCCTTTCTTTTTTTTTTTCGTCTTCAATATATTTTGAATTGGATCGTTTTGAATAGATATAACAAAAATTGGAATGATTTGAATGATATATGAAAAAGTTTAATTAATATTCTGAATATAGAGAGTGGCTGTTTACCCAACGCTCGCGTTGCCTGCACTAGACAAACGCCACTGTTGACTGTCGCTATACTAAGACAACTGTTTACATTACGGAGCTCTGACGTCATCCTGCTGATTACGGAATTCTACCATGCTTGTTTAAAATGCAAGGAAATGTAATTTGACAAGTATTATTTCGTGTGTGAATTGGTTCATAGCACAGTTTTTTTTTTGTTTTACAAATATCAGGGTCCTATTGCAACTTAAAAGCGTGGTAACTAATAGTAGGTTTGATAATTGTGCTTATAAATTTTATTTTACTAAACGTTCAAATAGGTGATCTGTGAAAAAATTCATCACTCAAAGTACCATGAATTTATGCGATTTTCAACTTTTAGGTTATAGGTACAATATAAATAAATAAATTTAGTTTCTACCTTGTCTTCTACTAATTTACTTTATTATATGATTGTTCTGGTCTAATTTTGTTATTAAATCAAAAGAGACTTGAAATTTTACATATAAGACATACATAGCTCAAAATCAGTTGACATCGTGAGAAATTCTGGAAGATGAAGTTTCTTACTTGTATCTTACTTTAAGGCACACGCTGTATGGTTTAAAATACCTTGCTCGGTGTAAAGTTTTCAACAAGTCCACAATCTCTGAAGCACCCAATCCAACGGATTAAGCAGTCGATATTCTTGGATTGAGTGATGCAATTATCTATATATATAAAAATGAATTGCTGTTCGTTAGTCTCGCTAAAACTCGAGAACGGCTGGACCGATTTGGCTAATTTTGGTCTTGAATTATTTGTGGAAGTTCAGAGAAGGCTTAAAAGGTAGATAAATATCAAATTGCTCGCAATTAAATAAAAATAAACAATTTCGTTTTCCCTTTGATGTGTCCCCCGTCGGACGGATTCCTTTTGTTTGTTTTAAGTTTACTTTATACAAAAACTTAGGTCTTTTATTTATCGATTG
Organism: Bombyx mori; assembly: GCF_030269925.1. Classification (NCBI taxonomy): domain Eukaryota; kingdom Metazoa; phylum Arthropoda; class Insecta; order Lepidoptera; family Bombycidae; genus Bombyx; species Bombyx mori. Next base: position 4,806,863 of record NC_085116.1, on the reverse strand, counting down.
AGGCATTAAGAAGTCTGCCGGGTCAGGTAGTTGATTAATAAAAATTAAACTCGTAAAAAATAATCAATTTTTACGCCTAATTTTATTTCCAAAATTAAACCTTCAAGAGAGTTGTGAGGTTAATTTTATTATTTATTTTATATTGCCCCTCTAGGCCGACGAAAATACGGCCCACCTGATGGTGAGTGATTACCTTCGCCCATGGACTTTAGCAATGCCAGGGGCGGAGCCAAGCCGCTGCCTACAAACTAAATTCTACATTCAAAATTCAAAATAGAGAAACGTAATAAAGTCGGGAAATTAGATTTAATATCCTGTTTATTCTTGCCGCGTAGCGTCATGCGCTCCATTTTGAAGGGAGAGACGTCTACAATACACAATGAAGAGACAGATGTTTCGCGATTTACAAGTACATGTGAGACTTAAACATCATATCTCAGTGTACGTGGCGGCATTAACGTTAAGATTTTGGTAACCACTCAACACCAGGTGAGCCGTGAGGTTGTTCATACCTCATAGGCCGTCTATATAATTAAGAAAAAAAACAGCAACTTGTGTGTCTTTTAACAAAAAACCAGTGATGTTTCAATGGTTATTTTAAAATTAAAATGTATAATTATTTGGAAATAGTTGACTGCTCTATCTCATATCATGAAATAAATATTTACCTTTTTGATTATTTGTATTATAATGACTACTTCTACTGGTGGTAGGACCTCTTGTGAGTCCGCACGGGTATGTACCACCACCCTGCCTGTTTCAGCCGTGAAGCAGTAATGCGTTTCGGTTTGGAGGGTGGGGCAGCCGTCGTGACTATACTGAGACCTTAGAACCCATATCTCAAGGTGAGTGGCGGCATTTACGTTGTAGACGTCTATGGGACCGGTAACAATTTAACACCAGGTGGGCCGTGAGCTCGTCCACCCCTTTATGCAATAAATAAATATAATATAACATTCTCTCTCTCTCTTCGATCGGTTCCTCACTGCTGAGGATCGTGACTCAGTCCGATTTCGTCAACCAACTGTCTCCATCGATCCCGCCCTGCAGCCAATATAACATTAAGTGAGTAAAATTCCGGCAAAACTCTTTATGAATAATTTTGTCAATTGTTAAGAACTAAAATATGAGCGTCATCAAATCACCCCGCATTGCAGACTAGTTTTTCTCACATAAATTCATTGAACTTTTACGACTCTCAACACAATATACTCGTATGCTTAAATTTTAACGTTCGCCATTCATAATAAAATAAAACACGATAAAACGTTTTGTTATTTGTTTTTTTGTTGTTGTTTGTTTTCTAAACACTAAGCCAATGTTTAAATCTGTTGGAAGGATTTATTCGATTTTGTTTGTAGCGCAAATTCGTTGGGTTTTAACTTCAGTTTTTCAGATCGTCTAACTTTGAATTTGTTTTAAAAGTAACTTAACATTGGTGGAATTGAAACCGCATCAGATTTGTAATATTATCACTGGTCAACTTAAACGAACCAATTTGATGAAATTAGGTTTGCGGTAGGCAGCGACTTGGTTCTGCCCCTGGCATTGCTGAAGTCCATGGGCGACGGTAATCTCACTCACCATCAGGTGGGCCGTATGTATGTTCGTCGGCCTACAGGGGCAATATAAAATCTATATATATAAAAATGAATTGCTGTTCGTTAGTCTCGCTAAAACTCGAGCACGGCTGGACCGATTTGGCTAATTTTGGTCTTGAATTATTTGTGAAGTCCAGGGAAGGTTTAAAAGGTAGATGCTCGTCTGCCTACAAGGGCAATAAAAAAAAATTACTGAAATAAAAATAAAATTTTTTAGTATCAACTTTATAATTTATAACGACCAATGTTTTAATCAACAGCAGATTTTTTTTTTTACATTTGTGTTTATATTAATAAATATGACACCAATGATATTTTGCTATAGTTACTCGTAAGAACGGTGGCCAGTTAACGTCGGGCGACCCAAAACACGTCTACCTTCGTAGGCAAAAAATAACGTTCTAAAGTAAATTAATTTGCAGAAAATTCTCTACGGGCAAATGGAAGCTGTCTTAAATGGAAATAGATAAGGTGTACAGAATTCTAAGTAAGCGCGTGCACAAATTTTCTTATACGCGTTTCGGTTTGAAGAATAAGATAGTTATTTTAATGATTACTTAGTTACAGCTTAGTTATCTTAGTTACAAGAAATCAGACAACCTTGACTTTTGCCATAATAACATTTAGCCAATTACATATATCTGAAATGGATCGCCTTAAGCAGTAAGAATTTATTGCTGTTTTTTTGCTGCTCAAAATCTATTTTGTAGTTATTTTCTTGGTGTGAAATGAAGTATACTCCACTCTACTACTTATATTAGTGGTGGGACTTATTGTAAGCCACACGGGTAGAAACTGCCGTCTTACCGACCAGTATGGTAGGAACTAAACTGTATTTTGTTTTGAAGAGTGGGAATCATTTGCACAATAAAATTGGAACTTCCACGTCATGATACAAGGTGGGTTTCGGTATTCACGTTGTGAAAATTAAGAACTCCAGTGCAAAAAAAAAAAAAACTACTTAATACCAGGTAAACCATGGACTCCTTCACGAAACTATCCGGAAAATATATAAAACAAACACTGCATGTAACTGTCACTGGTGGTAGGACCTCTTGGGAGTCCGCACGGCTAGGTACCACCACCCCGCCTATTTCCGCCGTGAAGCAGTAATGCGTTTCGGTTTGAAGGGTGGGGTAGCCGTTGTAACTATACTGAGACCTTAGAACTTATATCTCAAGGTGGGTGGCGCATTTACGTTGTAGATGTCTATGGGCTCCAGTAACCACTTAACATCAGGTGGGCTGTGAGCTCGTCCATCCATCTAAGCAATAAAAAAAAAACATAAAAAACATGTCAAACCAATAATGTACCAATAACCTTACTAATAAACGGTTGAAACTAAAGTATCAATTTGCAGAAATTCACTCTCGAAATAAAAAAAAAATATAAATCTTTTTCAGTTAACAAACGGCTCTGTATAATCTGCATTTACTTTGTTTTCCCAAAGGAGTCTGCAGAATGGTACTTGTTGCGCCGGGCTCTATTACAATGTTCACTGACATTTGATCGACAAAAGATAGCGGGTTTCATTTCAATTTAGGCCGCCGGCTTTTTCCACGCACAATTATTCATTTGAAACAGGTTTTAATTTAATTTTAATGATATAATATTTTAATACGATGATTTACTATGGGATGGTATGGACATGTGATGAGACGAAATGAAAATGAGGTTGTTAAGAGAGTGTTAACTATGAATGTGGAAGGATTTAGAGGAAGAGGTAGACCTAAGAAGAAATGGATGGATTGTGTGAAAGACGATATGGGTAAGAGGGGAGTGAGCAAAGAAATGGTATATGATAGAAGAGTATGGAAGGAGCAAACATGTTGCGCCGAGCCCAGGTGACTGGGAGAAGGGCAGGATAATGATGATGATGATGATATACGATGATTTACATGTAAAGTTGGTTAAATACGTACAAATGTAATTACGGAACATTGGCCAAGATTAAGCTATGGTGTATTTATTTAACAGTCGCTTACCGTCGTGACAATCAAATGAAAAGATACGGTCAATCACGTAACTGTATTATATAGCAAACAATGCTAAGAGCTTTGTTATAATTCAGGTAAATGTCTTTTTTATATCATTGATTTATGATGATATTTTTGCACGATTCATAAGTGCTGTTCATATTGAAAACTGCACGCGGACCTCGTCACAAAAGTGCGATATGATGAAATTAACCGTCAAAGGTAACTAAAATATTATTATTTACACATTAAACCACTCATATTAATCACTCATGAATGAATCAATTTAGAATGTGAATGCGTAGACAATAAACCAGACATGCCCCCTAGGTACGCCTTTATAACATTAAATAAAAATATGTTTATTAACACCAGGTGGGCCGTGAGCTTCGTCTACCCATCAAGGCTATAAAAAAATTGTATGTATGTAATACAATTTTTTTAACAAACCGATACAAAAAAAACCTAATCATATTTGTCTTTTGTTCGTAAATTAATATAATTGGGTATTTAAGTTAATGTAGGTTACTCTGGCGCTGTGAGGAGGCATTCTCCTCCTGATGATGGTCAAGGGGAATGAGCCTGAGGGGGTCGAAGCTGCATCGCACGCTACCCTCACTCTAACGTGCTGGCACTAGGAGAAAGGGACTAGGCGTCGTCGGCAGCGGTCCGCATTGCCGTCCCGAAAAAGAACCCGGTCGGCGATATAACGCGTTCCAACTCGGCAGGCTAGTTCTAACCTAGCAGGGTATCCCGAAACACTAGCGGCATCGCCCGGGCGGCCTGGTAGGGCCGCCGTACTGCGGAGACTGACGTCGTTGGTCGTCGACTATCGCCCCAACGACCCGTCGGTCGGGCGTCCTAGGGGTAGCTACGCGAGTCCCCTTACTCTGACTGGGTTCTGACCCCGGGAGGAGATCGGATCTCGGATGTAACAGTGCAGGGGAGTCGTTTAGTGCGGTAGGGCCCTAAAAAAATTCCCTGGGGCTTTGGCCCTTCGATCTGCTCCGAACATCTACAGATCATCAAATCCCACGTACGCGTGCCCACTAGTTGTGGGGACCTCGTAGGAGGATCGGTACCCGGCCCGAAAATAAAAGAAAAAAATAGGTTGCTCTTGCGACTTGAAAACTTATCTGTTTCCCTGAGACAATGCCGCGTATATTAAAATTAGCTTAGGCTATCTTGTCAAAGCTATTTTTGTTACACTAGTTTAAGCGCTGCACAATGTATCTGTCAATGACGTCACAGATCTGAACTAGTATTATGTTGAATTGCGAACTTTTTCCAATTCTTATTGTTACCTGTTCATAATGAATTTACTGTTATTCGATTTTAGATACGTTCTAATTTTAATTCCTATATACTTTAGACAGGTTAAAAAAATGTGTGTTTTTTTTCCAGCTCAAACGACATTAGTAGGTACCTACGAACGTAGGAAGGCTAAATTCAACCCACGTAGGTACAGCATACAGTAAGCTTTTCCGTTTATTTCACATAGATTAGTTCGAATCTCGTGTGTTTCCTAATTTAGTCTGCATTAGCTTGCTTCTGTTGTAAATCGCTATGTTGACAGCTCCGGCAAAGCCATATAATATATGATGCAAGTTTCCAACGAGGACTGTCGGACCCGCGTTTCCTAGGTAACATAATCCGAAGGATAATCTTACTATTGCAATACTCCCAACACAAACGACCCAAACTACAGTTCCCTATTATATATATTACTGAGGGAAAGTTTTGTTTTCAGTATAGAATAGAATATTAATATTTTTTAAACCAAAAAAACAGTAATTTTGCGCTCATTATTATACAAATAACTATGTTTATTGCATACTAGCTGACCCGGCAGACCTCGTAGTGCCTCAATCGATAAATAAAAGACCTAAGCTTTTGTAAAAAATAAACTTAAAACACACAAAAGGAATTTGTCCGACAGGGGACGCATCAAAAGGAAATTAAAATTGTTAATTCCGATCATTTTCATATTTATCTACTCTTTAAACCTTCTCTGGACTTCCACAAATAATTCAAGACCAAAATTAGCCAAATCGGTCCAGCCGTTCTCGAGTTTTAGCGAGACTAACGAACAGCAATTCATTTTTATATATATAGTTAAAGTAAATTAATTTGCAGAAAATTCTCTACGGGCAAATGGAAGCTGTCTTAAATGGAAATAGATAAGGTGTACAGAATTCTAAGTAAGCGCGTGCACAAATTTTCTTATACGCGTTTCGGTTTGAAGAATAAGATAGTTATTTTAATGATTACTTAGTTACAGCTTAGTTATCTTAGTTACAAGAAATCAGACAACCTTGACTTTTGCCATAATAACATTTAGCCAATTACATATATCTGAAATGGATCGCCTTAAGCAGTAAGAATTTATTGCTGTTTTTTTGCTGCTCAAAATCTATTTTGTAGTTATTTTCTTGGTGTGAAATGAAGTATACTCCACTCTACTACTTATATTAGTGGTGGGACTTATTGTAAGCCACACGGGTAGAAACTGCCGTCTTACCGACCAGTATGGTAGGAACTAAACTGTATTTTGTTTTGAAGAGTGGGAATCATTTGCACAATAAAATTGGAACTTCCACGTCATGATACAAGGTGGGTTTCGGTATTCACGTTGTGAAAATTAAGAACTCCAGTGCAAAAAAAAAAAAAACTACTTAATACCAGGTAAACCATGGACTCCTTCACGAAACTATCCGGAAAATATATAAAACAAACACTGCATGTAACTGTCACTGGTGGTAGGACCTCTTGGGAGTCCGCACGGCTAGGTACCACCACCCCGCCTATTTCCGCCGTGAAGCAGTAATGCGTTTCGGTTTGAAGGGTGGGGTAGCCGTTGTAACTATACTGAGACCTTAGAACTTATATCTCAAGGTGGGTGGCGCATTTACGTTGTAGATGTCTATGGGCTCCAGTAACCACTTAACATCAGGTGGGCTGTGAGCTCGTCCATCCATCTAAGCAATAAAAAAAAAACATAAAAAACATGTCAAACCAATAATGTACCAATAACCTTACTAATAAACGGTTGAAACTAAAGTATCAATTTGCAGAAATTCACTCTCGAAATAAAAAAAAAATATAAATCTTTTTCAGTTAACAAACGGCTCTGTATAATCTGCATTTACTTTGTTTTCCCAAAGGAGTCTGCAGAATGGTACTTGTTGCGCCGGGCTCTATTACAATGTTCACTGACATTTGATCGACAAAAGATAGCGGGTTTCATTTCAATTTAGGCCGCCGGCTTTTTCCACGCACAATTATTCATTTGAAACAGGTTTTAATTTAATTTTAATGATATAATATTTTAATACGATGATTTACTATGGGATGGTATGGACATGTGATGAGACGAAATGAAAATGAGGTTGTTAAGAGAGTGTTAACTATGAATGTGGAAGGATTTAGAGGAAGAGGTAGACCTAAGAAGAAATGGATGGATTGTGTGAAAGACGATATGGGTAAGAGGGGAGTGAGCAAAGAAATGGTATATGATAGAAGAGTATGGAAGGAGCAAACATGTTGCGCCGAGCCCAGGTGACTGGGAGAAGGGCAGGATAATGATGATGATGATGATATACGATGATTTACATGTAAAGTTGGTTAAATACGTACAAATGTAATTACGGAACATTGGCCAAGATTAAGCTATGGTGTATTTATTTAACAGTCGCTTACCGTCGTGACAATCAAATGAAAAGATACGGTCAATCACGTAACTGTATTATATAGCAAACAATGCTAAGAGCTTTGTTATAATTCAGGTAAATGTCTTTTTTATATCATTGATTTATGATGATATTTTTGCACGATTCATAAGTGCTGTTCATATTGAAAACTGCACGCGGACCTCGTCACAAAAGTGCGATATGATGAAATTAACCGTCAAAGGTAACTAAAATATTATTATTTACACATTAAACCACTCATATTAATCACTCATGAATGAATCAATTTAGAATGTGAATGCGTAGACAATAAACCAGACATGCCCCCTAGGTACGCCTTTATAACATTAAATAAAAATATGTTTATTAACACCAGGTGGGCCGTGAGCTTCGTCTACCCATCAAGGCTATAAAAAAATTGTATGTATGTAATACAATTTTTTTAACAAACCGATACAAAAAAAACCTAATCATATTTGTCTTTTGTTCGTAAATTAATATAATTGGGTATTTAAGTTAATGTAGGTTACTCTGGCGCTGTGAGGAGGCATTCTCCTCCTGATGATGGTCAAGGGGAATGAGCCTGAGGGGGTCGAAGCTGCATCGCACGCTACCCTCACTCTAACGTGCTGGCACTAGGAGAAAGGGACTAGGCGTCGTCGGCAGCGGTCCGCATTGCCGTCCCGAAAAAGAACCCGGTCGGCGATATAACGCGTTCCAACTCGGCAGGCTAGTTCTAACCTAGCAGGGTATCCCGAAACACTAGCGGCATCGCCCGGGCGGCCTGGTAGGGCCGCCGTACTGCGGAGACTGACGTCGTTGGTCGTCGACTATCGCCCCAACGACCCGTCGGTCGGGCGTCCTAGGGGTAGCTACGCGAGTCCCCTTACTCTGACTGGGTTCTGACCCCGGGAGGAGATCGGATCTCGGATGTAACAGTGCAGGGGAGTCGTTTAGTGCGGTAGGGCCCTAAAAAAATTCCCTGGGGCTTTGGCCCTTCGATCTGCTCCGAACATCTACAGATCATCAAATCCCACGTACGCGTGCCCACTAGTTGTGGGGACCTCGTAGGAGGATCGGTACCCGGCCCGAAAATAAAAGAAAAAAATAGGTTGCTCTTGCGACTTGAAAACTTATCTGTTTCCCTGAGACAATGCCGCGTATATTAAAATTAGCTTAGGCTATCTTGTCAAAGCTATTTTTGTTACACTAGTTTAAGCGCTGCACAATGTATCTGTCAATGACGTCACAGATCTGAACTAGTATTATGTTGAATTGCGAACTTTTTCCAATTCTTATTGTTACCTGTTCATAATGAATTTACTGTTATTCGATTTTAGATACGTTCTAATTTTAATTCCTATATACTTTAGACAGGTTAAAAAAATGTGTGTTTTTTTTCCAGCTCAAACGACATTAGTAGGTACCTACGAACGTAGGAAGGCTAAATTCAACCCACGTAGGTACAGCATACAGTAAGCTTTTCCGTTTATTTCACATAGATTAGTTCGAATCTCGTGTGTTTCCTAATTTAGTCTGCATTAGCTTGCTTCTGTTGTAAATCGCTATGTTGACAGCTCCGGCAAAGCCATATAATATATGATGCAAGTTTCCAACGAGGACTGTCGGACCCGCGTTTCCTAGGTAACATAATCCGAAGGATAATCTTACTATTGCAATACTCCCAACACAAACGACCCAAACTACAGTTCCCTATTATATATATTACTGAGGGAAAGTTTTGTTTTCAGTATAGAATAGAATATTAATATTTTTTAAACCAAAAAAACAGTAATTTTGCGCTCATTATTATACAAATAACTATGTTTATTGCATACTAGCTGACCCGGCAGACCTCGTAGTGCCTCAATCGATAAATAAAAGACCTAAGCTTTTGTAAAAAATAAACTTAAAACACACAAAAGGAATTTGTCCGACAGGGGACGCATCAAAAGGAAATTAAAATTGTTAATTCCGATCATTTTCATATTTATCTACTCTTTAAACCTTCTCTGGACTTCCACAAATAATTCAAGACCAAAATTAGCCAAATCGGTCCAGCCGTTCTCGAGTTTTAGCGAGACTAACGAACAGCAATTCATTTTTATATATATAGTTATATAGATATAGGTGGCCACTTTATTGAGGTACATTTGTGGGCCTGTACAGTCAAGCATCATCGCCCTATCTATTTCGGCCGCGCATAATATATTTCGGTTTGAGACGTGGGACAGCAACGGCATTAATACCCTTTCTTTAGTTATTATTCTATATATTAGCATCTGATAAATATCCATCGAGATATATACGAAACAAACATTAAATTTGAAACATTAAACCCATAATATTTCAAAGTCACCGGGGTATTTACGACAGGTCGACATAAACACAATACCACAAATGATGCCGGGCGATGTTTACCGTATAATTACGGGTGGCATTGTTGAATCTGTCAGCGTAGTACAAATAGGCTTCATATCAGGGCGTGAACAGCTTCGGTAGCCTTTTGTGAACTGTGAATGGATGTTGCGTGAAGCATCGCAGCTTGTGGTTTCACAATGACCATTTTAATGTGTGACGAATTACGATCGTATCGATGTGTTAATCTGGCGCCATTTATTGATTTGTATGTTGTATGTAATATTTTATGAAGATGAAATTTTACGGAAATGTGATGACTTCGATGGACTGTGTGTGGGGATATGCGCGAGGAAGGTGTAAGTGCAGATATAAAGTAAGACCAGAATGAAAAAAGAAGGCATGCTGCATCCATTTCGCATAATGTGGGATCAAGGCAAGAAGGAGAAAACATTTTAAGGGAAATTTATACATCACTATTATTTCTGTAGCGCAAATGAGGAGCATACGGTCTACGAGACTTTCATTAATTGTCGCAGTCCATAATCATTATTTGAGTCGACTATTATCAAAGCCGGCAATCTGACTTTTGGACAATGATTGGTAAATCAGAAAAACGAATTATTGACTTTGTATTCCATTGGCAGTCACAAAACTCTTCGGAACGACAACTTAGATAAATAACAGGTTAACTATTAACCTTTATTTAATGCAGGTTTTGAACCGTATTCTTTGAAGGAGACGATTATATTCAAATCAATCTGTATTGACATATCAATAAATTTTTTTTGTCCAAATGCACATTGCCACCTTTGATAATAGACGACACATTTATTTATTTATTGCTTAGATGGGTGGAGGAGCTTATAGCCCACTTGGTATTAAGTGGTTACTGGAGCCCATAGACATCTACAACCTACCTTGACATATAAGTTCTAAGGTTTCAAGTATAATTACAACGGCTGCCCCAACCTTCAAACCGAAACGCATTACTGCTTCACGGCAGAAATAGGCAAGGTGGTGGTACCCACCCGCGCGGACTCTCAAGAGGTCCTACCATCAGCAACTACGCAAATTATAATTTTGCGGGTTTGATTTTTATTGCACGATGTTATTTTCATCACCGTGGAAGTAAATCGTGAAAATTTGTGTAGTTCGTATTTCATTAGAAAAATTGGTACCCGCCTGAGATTCGAACACCGGTGCATCGCTCAATACGAATTCACCGAACGTCTTATCCTTTAAGCCACAACGACATCATAATGTTAAAGCATCATAAATTTAGAATAGAACTATGAATACATTATGATATGATGTATTTCAACAATAATTAAAGCAAACATCTTAACAGATAACAATATAAATGCGAACATAAAAAATAGTACCGACGTAAGATTTTCTCCGTTTTCTTTACTTTGAAAAAACGCAGCAGCTTTGTCCAAGATGGCGTACCATTAACACGATCCCGTCTTACATTTTATATCGTTTGCTATAAACTCTGGTAACGATTTTATGGGGTCACTTAATGACTTCAGTATCTCAAGTGAAAAATACAGTTTTTACTATGTTTATTTTATGTGAAAATATCCTATATACGTATTAATTCGACTGTAGGCTATGGACATTTACAATGTTGAACTTCAGCACTCTCGTTGAAATTTGAAATCGATGTCTGAATTGAATATTAATAGAAACTACCATTTTTATTACTCACTAGCTGACCCCGCAGACTTCATAGGGCCTCAATCGATAAATAAAATACCTAAACTTTTGTATAATATAACCTTAAAACAAACAAAAGGAATCCGTCCGACGGGGGACACATCAAAGGAAAAACGAAATTGTTATTTTTATTTAATTCCCAGCATTTTCATATTTATCTACCTTTTAAACCTTCTCTGGACCTCCACAAATAATTTAAGACCAAAATTAGCCAAATCGGTCCAGCTGTTCTCGAGTTTTAGCGAGACTAACGAACAGCAATTCATTTTTATATATATAGATAGATATATAGATATAGTCTGACGAGCTTACGGCCCATCTGGCTTTAATTGGATACTTATAGACATAGAAGCGTAAAAGCCGTCACCAACCTTGAGACATGAGTTCTAAGTCTCAGTTTTATGGTACAATAGCTGCTCAAACCTTCAAACCGGAACATATAACTGCATCGCTACTAAAATAGACAAGATGATGGTAACTACCAGTGCGGCCTCACGTATTGTATCACTTTACCACCATCAATACATATGATGGTATGCATTGAAGGTAGTATGGTTCAGATTTATGCTTTTCACTTGTAAAACTTTGTCTATCGGTTTCTATGAATGTGCGTGTTATTAATAATAATCTATCGATACACAATATATTACGTAAATTTTGAGCAATAAATAATGCTTATGGTATCAGTTATGTCTTATCTATACATACATATATACTCGCCTAATCCAGTAAGACTTCCTTTATCCAATTATTTTTAACTTTAAACGAAGAGTACAGTCGCAGTATTAATATGCCTAAAGCATTCTCTAGCATTCAACCAAGCGTGATGTTGAGATAGCTATGGTAGGTGTAAAAATTTTAATGAAAAATATATTATAATATACATATGCATAACATTCAACGCCGTACATATTATAGTATCATCCATAATATAATATTAATTTACTGACTGCAAGCAAGGGATTAGAAAGGTAGCTCGGAAAAAAAAACCTCTTTATAGTATTCATACTAAAAGAAAACAAATAGCGGTCTAAAAGCATTTCTGAATTCAAGCTCGGAGCTCTGGAAGCTTTTAAGAAAGACAATATTTTAAAATTAGCGCCTTAAGTATTATATAACATTACCCTTTTATTCACGGCATGTTTAATAAATACACTTTGATAAGTGTAAGAAACGATAATATGTCCTAATTATAAAATCAATAACAGAAAACTATTATTTAGGTGCCGTGTAAATGTCAAATGTTTGCAAAGCATACATTTAGGACACGATCTGTCAATTAAGTTTCTTTCTATTTGTATTTTTGTAGTATTCTAAAAATAATCAACTCGTTCTTGAATTCAATCTAACTAAAAATCTAAGTTTAACGGCCGTCTGGTGCAGTGGTAAGTGACATGGTCACTACACAAGGGGGTCGCGGGTTCGAATCCCGCCAAGGGAAGATATTTGTATGATAAATATAAATGTCTTTTCCAGGGTTATGGATGTATATTATTAAATATGTGTATGTGTATAATAAAAATCTTATATTTATTTCCGTTATCTGGTAACTGTAACACAAGTTCTTTACGAACTTATCACGGGACCAGTTAACGTGGCGTGACTGTTAGTAAATATTTATTTATTAAAAAAAAAAAAAATGTTTTCTTTGAAATATTAATTAAAGTCTCAATTTTCATTAAGCTGACTTTTCAAACGCATAAAATGTATTTAGTATTCATTGCTCTCGCTGTTCGAGTGCTTGTAACCTTTGTTTAGAGTCCATTAGTAAATAAACAAAGAACTTACGCGCCTCTCGTGCAAAGAATTTTAATTAGTTGTTTCACAGTAATTCACCTAAACGCCGCAGTATTTCCGCATCGAGATGAATGATTGTTCAAGTTTTAAAACAAAGCGAGCGTTTTAATTGTTTGACCGAGACAAAAACAGCTCTTAAATTCAAATATTAGTCGGCAAACATAAATCCACAACTGTACTATCGCTTTTGTAGCTGGGCGATTCTGCAAAACTATTTGTACAGAAATAACATTCAGAGTTCGCTTACAAATTAAGGCTAGCAATGATTATTCATTGATTAACTTGAAAGAGAGAAAATTTCCAAAATAAGTTTACGAATTCTTAATTAGCCGTCTTTAAAGGCTTTGTTCTTATAAATATGTAATACTAATATTACGAAAATGCTAACTAAACAAATATTTCAGAGAATAAAATTCTAACTTTAAAACTTAATAGATAGAAACGATAGACTTTTTTGTGGTCTCGTAGTAGTTGAATCATCACACGCCCTGTTAGTACTCTGTAAGCTTTTGTAGCTGGGCGATTCTGCAAAACTATTTGTACAGAAATAACATTCGGAGTTTGCTTACAAATTAAAGCAAGCAATGATTATTCATTGATTAACTTGAAAGAGAGAACATTTCCAAAATAAGTTTACGAATTAATGCATCTTAATTAGCCGTCTTTAAAGGCTTTGTTCTTATAAATATGTAATACTAATATTACGAAAATGCTAACTAAACAAAGATTTCAGACAAAAAAAATCTAGCTTTAAAACTTAATAGATAGAAACGATAGACTATTTTGTGGTCTCGTAGTAGTTGGATCATCGCCCGCTCTGTTAGGTCTGTGTAATGGCAGATAAAAAAGTAAGGGATTGGTACGAGTACTCAACCCCACCCTTTTAGATCCAAGTGTCCGATCCCCTCTGGACATAAATAGCAAAACCTGCACGCATTTGTTTTTTTATTGCCCTAGTAGACAGACGAGCATACGACCCACTTAATGGTGAGTGGTTACCGTCGCCCATGGACTTCAGCAATGTCAGGGGCAGAGCCAAGCCGCTGCCTATGTAGCCGTTATTGTATCACGTTGTTTATTTTTCACGTGTTCGTTTATTGTATCCCTTCGTTTGCAAGACATGTATGTGAATGCGCTAATGAAACAGGTACCAGTTTGAAGTAATTTTATACCTAACATGTGTTCACGAACATCTCCCATAGTGAAGGAATAACACCACGATAGTTAAAACTTGCCATGATGCGCTTTTACTGTTGCTAAATAATTTTATTGGTAGTTGGGCGTCTTGTGAGCCCATTCCTGTCGCGAAGCTGTTATGGATACTGAATCAAAGGGTAGAACAGTCATTAATTAACACATTTGAGACTCATGTCTCAAGTACGTATCCGCTGTCTAGACAATTGAAAATTATATTTACAAAATTATTAAAAATAATATGTATCCTTAGCCAGCCTTAGTCTTTGCCGCTTCTTATATTCTAGTTGTACTATGTATCACAAAAACTTTTCCTGAACTCTCAACGAACGTATGCAAAGTTTCAACTTAGTTTCATCAAACATACGCGGGCATACATTACGAACGAATACACATATACACAGGTTAGCATGGTATGGACATGTGATGCGTAGAGAGAAGATGCATGTGACTAGGAGACGTATGGAAATGGTAGTGCAAGGTAGAGGGGGAAGAGGTCGACCGAAGAAGACGTGGATGGAGTGTGTGAATGACGATATGAGAGAGAAAAGAGTGAGTGTTGAGATAACGACTGATAGAAGAGAAAAGAAGAGGAAAATAAGCTGTACCGACCCCGCCTAGTGGGATAAGGTGGAGAAAAAAGAAGAGACAGGTATACTTATTCGTATCTATCAGACCACCTAAACAGGTAAATCTGATGAAGAAATTATTATTGCAGCTTAAAGAGTTCAAATTCACTGTTCCAATTCTATACTTCATACTAATTCCTTTCTTGAGATAGACGACAGCATTTCCATTTTAAAGTCCATATCATATTCCATAAACACAGGGTGGGAGGAAAAAATCCAGCCATCTATATCCGCTTCTACATAAATCATGTTTCCATTCCTAAAGTACTTTCGATAAGATATAAATTCGAATAGATAAAAAATCTATAAATTCGAGAAAACAGTACGAAATTGAATAAAACGAGACCGAATCCCGGGAACAATATTCTTTTGAGACTTTTCTTACGCAAATTGAATTGATCTCCGGGTGTTTTTTGAACGTAGTAGAAGGAACGTTGATGCTAAGATTTATTACCCAGATTCGAAGCATGAATTTCAATCTTATAATCTTATAACGTAGTGTCGATATTTAATATGTAAGGGGAAATAAACGAACTATAACATCAATGAACTTACTATTCTATTCTTAACGGACAATATAGTAGCACTTAATAAGAGTTTTGGTTAGTTGCAGATTTGAGTTGAATTGCAAACGTGAGATTGGAGTCAAGTTGTGTTTAACTGTTGTCTTTTTTCTTGATCTGATGGTAAGTACCAGAGCATTAACTATATTGTCCGCTATGAGATATACGGTTGATGTTTCTTTTGCTTATGCTTAGTGACAGAAATCAACGTAGCCGTCCTACGTCCATAAGTCGAGCGGGCCAGACGGCATCCCTGCAGTGGTTCTGAAAACGTGCGCCCCTGAGCTGACGCCTGCGCTAACGCGTTTGTATCGCATCTCTTATTGCGCTAACAGGATTCCGTCTTCATGGAAGACTGCCCACGTCCACCCTATCCCCAAGAAGGGTGACCGGTCGGACCCATCGAGCTATAGGCCTATCGCGATAACTTCCTTGCTTTCCAAGGTGATGGAGCGAATAATTAATATACAACTCCTGAAGTATCTGGAGGATCGCCAGCTGATCAGTGACCGACAGTACGGTTTCCGTCACGGTCGCTCAGCTGGCGATCTTCTTGTATACCTTACTCACAGGTGGGCTGAAGCCTTGGAGAGCAAGGGCGAGGCTCTTGCTGTGAGCCTTGATATCGCGAAGGCCTTCGACAGGGTCTGGCATAGGGCACTTCTGTCGAAGCTACCATCTTACGGAATCCCCGAGGGTCTCTGCAAGTGGATCGCTAGCTTTTTGGATGGGCGGAGCATCACGGTCGTTGTAGACGGTGACTGTTCTGATACCATGACCATTAACGCTGGCGTTCCACAAGGTTCGGTGCTCTCCCCCACGCTTTTCATCCTGTATATCAATGACATGCTGTCTATTGATGGCATGCATTGCTATGCGGATGACAGCACGGGGGATGCGCGATATATCGGCCATCAGAGTCTCTCTCGGAGCGTGGTGCAAGAGAGACGATCAAAACTTGTGTCTGAAGTGGAGAACTCTCTGGGGCGAGTCTCCGAATGGGGTGAATTGAATATCGGGTTCAATTCAACCCGATAAAGACACAAGTTTGCGCGTTCACTGCGAAGAAGGACCCCTTTGTCATGGCGCCGCAATTCCAAGGAGTATCCCTGCAACCTTCCGAGAGTATCGGGATACTTGGGGTCGACATTTCGAGCGATGTCCAGTTTCGGAGTCATTTGGAAGGCAAAGCCAAGTTGGCGTCCAAAATGCTGGGAGTCCTCAACAGAGCGAAGCGGTACTTCACGCCTGGACAAAGACTTTTGCTTTATAAAGCACAAGTCCGGCCTCGCATGGAGTACTGCTCCCATCTCTGGGCTGGGGCTCCCAAATACCAGCTTCTTCCATTTGACTCCATACAGAGGAGGGCCGTTCGGATTGTCGATAATCCCATTCTCTCGGATCGTTTGGAGCCTCTGGGTCTGCGGAGGGACTTCGGTTCCCTCTGTATTTTGTACCGTATGTTCCATGGGGAGTGCTCTGAGGAATTGTTCGAGATGATACCAGCATCTCGTTTTTACCATCGCACCGCCCGCCACCGGAGTAGAGTTCATCCATACTACCTGGAGCCACTGCGATCATCCACAGTGCGTTTCCAGAGGTCTTTTTTGCCACGTACCATCCGGCTATGGAATGAGCTCCCCTCCACGGTGTTTCCCGAGCGCTATGACATGTCCTTCTTCAAACGAGGCTTGTGGAGAGTATTAAGCGGTAGGCAGCGGCTTGGCTCTGCCCCTGGCATTGCTGAAGTCCATGGGCGACGGTAACCACTCACCATCAGGTGGGCCGTATGCCCGTCTGCCTACAAAGGCAATAAAAAAAAAAAAAAAAAAAAAAAAAACGTATCTGTGTAAGTAGAGTAAAAATAATTTATCATTTTTTAAAGTTTATTTTTCAACCCCATATTCCGTCGAAACTGTCGTATGTATGCATAAACGATTTCGAATTATATTAATGCACGTAACATTGTAAAGAATAAAACAATGATTTTACTCTTAACATAGCATGACTTTAAATTATTATACATATATAGTTTCACTTTACATTTTACAGAAATACAAATAGTAACACGGTTATTGGCAACGTTTAAGCATACATGTAACAGATAAAATAAAATGCATCTATAGGAGTAGGTATGCTAAGCAGTAACTAACACTTTTCAATTAAGAAAAATAGCATATAAATCTTTTGTTGGAAAGCGAAAATAAATAAACATGTAGTTACTAAAAAATTCAACCATTTCTAATGGATTTTTTATTGCCCTTAAAGGCAATATATGGCCCACCTGGTAGTGTGTGGCTTTTATCATAATTATATAGCATCAGCAATGCCTGGGACACAGCTAAGCCGTTACCTACTAATAAATTTCGACAACATGAAATTTTCGACAACAGCTCCGAGTACTGACAGATATCTCGCGATTTTATTGCGAATTTACTGATGGTAAGACCTCTTGTGAGTCCGCGCGGGTAGGTACCACCACCCTGTCTATTTCTGCCGTGAAGCAGTGATGCGTTTCGGTTTGAAGGGTGGGGCAGCCGTTGTAACTATACTGAGATCTTAGAACTTATATCTCAAGGTGGGTGGCGCATTTACGTTGTAGATGTCCATGGGCTCCAGTAACCACTTAACACCAGGTGGGTGTGAGCTCGTCCACTCATCTAAGCAATAAAAAGAAATAAAAAAAAGAATTTACTTGTACCTACTTGTATTAATTATAAATTGCTACAAATGGCTTCTGATCGAGCCCGACGTTAATTGACGCGCCATGAAACACCCTCTGTGTTTATATTACGATGTTATAATATTATAAAACGATTTTTCGACTTATTGCTTTTTTTGTAATATCAATAAATTCAATGTTTCTTCGACCTCAAAATTACTATTCAATATTCTTTCTTAGTAACTATTAGGTAGGTGTATTTGTCTGGTTTAATTCATATATGAGTTACCTTCCCCGGCCCTATTGTCAAGCCCACCTGCACGCGCCGGATGGCAGCGGCGACCAGTACGTTGCCGTGGTGCTCCCTGCTAGAAAACCAACGGGGCAATGGCGACCGAACAATGGCGGTATAGCCATACACACCCGTCAGGGCAACCTGTACGGAAGAGGCGTCAGAAGCCTTGGGGATCAAATACCCCCTAAAATGCTGGTGCAGAAGGCAACGGGAAACCACTGCACTTATTTCCCACGAGAGTCATGAGCAGGTTGTATCCGATCGATGCATGACCACGACCACTCTGTCAAGAGTGTAAGAATAGGAAGAAAGAAGAATTATTATATATTTTATGGGCATGATTAAAACACCTTTTTGAGTTTGATATCGCGTTTAATATTATTATTGTCGATAAAACTGGTCGTGAACACGAAAGTTATAGTTTCTGAAAACTTGAAATTAATAATAAAACATTAAATGCGAGATCAAAACGTGAGAGTGAAAAAGATGAAAATGAAAAGGCTTCTAAAACAATAAGCATAATTTTTCTATTAATATGTATGAATTATGTTTTTCTCTATATATTACAACAACCAAATAAAACAATAATTACACTCTTTTTTAGGGTCATGCTTCTCAATAACTGAATTACTAGATTCTGTTTCTTAATTAAGACATCTCAAGATATATCTTCTCTTCATTTTCTTATACATTTTCATGTTGTTGCTTTGTAATAAGCTCATTAGTGTACTGTTACGTACTTGTGTTACGTTGTCTCACACGGATCTCTCAGAAATATCTTTCCTAATTTTTGTTCTTATTTACTATGTTGGAGATGATATTTAATGAGACACATTACTTATTCAGTTCACTTCTTTACAGTAAATACATAATGTATTTAATACGTTACTGTACTTAAATATATGATTTAAAATGCAAAGTTTATTGTAATTAATAATAGTATTTTACGACTTCAATTTCATTCGAATTTGCAAAAATGTAATGTTGCGAGTTTGTATTAGCTCAAGGTGAGGAACTCATGACTTACGCATTTCTAGTTAATTTCGACACTTAAAAAATAAATTACCAAATTTTGTCAATTTCTTACACACCTTATGATAAAATTTTCAATTAATGCAAAAAAGAAAAAATCTCGAATTTGAATTCAATCAAAACATTATAAATGTTTGTCTAGTTAATCTTTAAATTCGTACTTCCTCAAGCTTTTAGTTCTATTGGTTTTACGCTAATGCTAACGTGTTGTAAAACTGTAAATCTAAATTATTCATTGGATAGGGCTTAAGTGAGATCAATTAATATATTAAATCATACAATGCTAATAATACTAAAAACATAAGACAAATAAGTAATTTAAGCTATATATAAGTATATTTTTAATGTGATGCGATAGCTATCTGTGACACGGATCATTTTGAACTTTTTTTTTCACTTAGGTGGGTGGACAAGCTCACAGCCCACCTGGTGTTAAGTGGTTACTGGAGCCCACAGACATCTACAACGTTAATGCGCCACCCACCTTGAGATATAAGTTCTAAGGCCTCAGTACAGTTACAACGGCTGCCCCACCCTTCAAGCCGAAACGCATTACTGCTTCAAGGCAAAAATAAGCGGGGTGGTGGTACCTACCCGTGCGGACTCAGATGAGGTCCTACCACCAGCTACTGAAATTTGGTTAGGGCACAACCTTTAGTTAGTCGATCCTCCTCCTTGCGTCGTTTTCCTCAGTACTGACGGTCGTAACCTTTACGGAGCACTATGTTTGAAGCACGGAGTACTGTGTTTGTTTGTTTGAACTATGTTCCTCCATTCCTTCCTGTCCTCTGCACAGTAGATAGCGACATCGATGCTGGAGTCCAACGTCGTCTTAATTTGATCGTACCAGCGCATGGGACTACGCTGGAGAGGATCAAGGCTCTTTCCTTCCACTTTGCCGCTGATGAGTAGTTTCTCAAGATTGTCACTCTTTTTCCTCGCAACGTTAAGTTAGGCGATAAAAGCCAAAAAAACCTAGCTAACACTTCACACCAGTGAGAAGCGTGATCGTATGAATTTTACGTTTCACGCTCACTGACTTTTTCGCCGAGTTTTCCCAAAAATATTCATGCTATCTGGTTGAATTTTATTTCACCAATTGGTTTGAAATGCTGCATTTGTTTGGCTTTGAAGGCAGCACGATTTATTGTTAAAATCCGCCGAACGAAAAATGGCTTTCACCTGTAACAATTATACCTGTAAATAAGGACTCAAATTGAATGTCTTACCGGAATCTGAGCGCGTTTGTCCGGCTAATACTCTAAAGTTACGATGTACGACTTCAGATATCTCAAGATACTCCGAAAGGAACAATCTGTAGAAGTATCATCCTCATGTCCTTATTTTGCTCTCCATCTAATTCCATAATATTGTAACTGGTTAGCAAGACGTCAGTATGTATCCGTATAATAATAACGCAAAAAAAATCTGCACGATGAAATTGTTTCTTCATTGTGACATCTGTAGAATACATGATTAAAATTTACTAGAAAAAAAAATACCGTAAAGGTTTGAACTCAAAAGAATCGTGTCATTCGATAACCATTTACCGGTTAAGCTACGGACGGCTGTGTAATAAAATACCGCCTAATTACTGCACGTTGAAATTTTGAATGAAACGTCTCTTTGGATGTGCAAATAACAAATCTATACAATTATAAATCAAATCCGATTCCTACTAACAATCAGGTTTCGATTCACTCTTGCGTCAAAGTGAATCGGCAACCAATTTACATAGTTAAGTGCTGCAATTCTGACACATCAAACACTCTATGTTCGAGTCAGGATAAACCACACTCTCGGCTAACTAATTTTGCTGTAATTACAACACTTGTGACGCACCGGCATCGCGCTCAACTGGAAAGCTAGAAAATCGAAACTGATTCCGTAAAAATACATTTACAATTTGCTAAAATCCGAATGAAACTTCAAGTATTTTCTCGAGTACTCACGATTGGGAGATTGCATTTAGCGTCGGAAATAGGTAGATATATTTGTGGACAAACTGAAGTAAGCATGTTCAATACATATTACAGTTTTTAAGCTATTGCATAGCTTTTATCGCGGGCTTTGAGCGTGGCGACCGAATCAAGAAATTCCGTAACGAAACCTAACACCCCCACTTCGCCTACTATGTAGCTCGCGTTCAACACATTCACACGTTGCGCTTGTGTAATGTTTGTGAATAAGCGCGCGGCGTGACGTGGCACTGCATGCGCATCATGAAAAGTCTGCCTGTCTCTCTCTCGCGCGGTCTAGCTTATGATTGTGAAGAGGACAGTTAATGTTTTGCTTTTGTTAATGTTTATAAATATAGCGTGGTCTTATTTTATTATTGTTTTAATATTTAATAGTTATTACTGTCTAATTATAATTGCATAAGTTAATATAAAATGCTATGCAATAGCTTTACCGCGGCAGTCCACGAGTGTTTATTTCTTTATTGCTTAGATGGAGTAGAAGCCTGCGCCGCCTGGTGTTAATCAATCACCCCCCATAAATATTAACAAAGATAAGTACCGCTACCTAACATGAGACATGAATTCTGAGGCTGGCTGCCCCACCCTTGAAACCGGCAAGGTATTAACTGCTTAATGGCAGAAATAGGTAGTGCAGTAGTACCACGCAAGACGCTCTACCACCAGTGAACTGGTAATAAAAAAAATTGTCAGAATGTCTGTGTGCTGTATGTAGTAAAATTTGATACGAAAATATATATTTTCGAGTACGAATATCACACGTCGAAGTTTCATTGGATTTGAAATTGGAGTTAATTTAAAATACGCTTCGCATTTCTACTGAATTTCAGAAAACACTATCAGTGTTTTAATAGGTACATAATTTTATTATATTGTAGCTATTATTACAGTATTTTGATCTTGTGTTAAGTACATTCGCTTAATATTGTAAATTTTAATGAGGATTAATTTTCAACATCATACAAATACTAATTAATGTTAGTCTAGTTATGTTATAATTGACTCTAGTATCAAAAGATACGAAATGAAAATGAGAGAATTTCTAGCAAACATGTCTCTGAAGGGTTGTGATAATACGAGTATCAAACCCTCCATCAGATGTTTATTGTTCAAACAAAGTTTGTGGGAAGTACTACCGATCGCATGTCTATACAGCTATTACAAAAAGAACACAAAAAGTAAGGGCAAAGGCTCAGTTAGTGGCTTCTCGGTTAGTGGATATCTCTTTGTCACTCCTATTCTACAAGTCGAGAAGACAGAAGGGTTACCTCAGCTTTTCTCGTACTAATACTTCCTTCTTGATTATTAGTTTTCTATAGCCTAATAAGAAAGTTGTCAAGGATGTAACGTGACGCGGTTGTAAAAGGGCTTGAATTTCGAAGCTGTTTTCAGACCACTACCAATTTTTCAATAAGAACTCTAGTCTTAAAGCGAGCGGTGACACTCACGTTGTGGGCTCTACCAAATACCGAATGGTCCACTTTTTTTAAATACTATTATTATCCAATCGTCACCGAACATTCAAACGATATTTATTCCAAACTCAAAATTAGAATCACGAAGCTATTCAAATTTATCCTAAGCTGAAGCAGTAATGCAGCCGCTCAAATTTGCAGCTTTAGTTAATATAACAATGAAAACCCGTCAATTTTTTCCTGAAACCGTATGCCGGCTTCTTCGCGTATGAATATGAGTGGTGGCATTTGGACAAAGAGAAAACATAATTGCTTTACCCGGCGAAGGAAATCGAGTTACCACGACGTGCTCGGAATTTTCCCGAGGAAAATCCGACCTAGATGGGACCCGGCAATGGGACTTGTTGGACAAGTATTTGCGATTTCTCATTAGAACACATTTAATTATGTAGTATTTATTATCTTTGATTTTCTGCGGATTAAATCTACTTTTACAGTTTGTAATCGAGTTTATTATACTCATAAATGCAACCGCTCGGTGGGTCGCTTGAAGGTACGTTTTTAGGGCTACCGACTTCAACAAAGGTTATTATGGTATTTGATGGCATGAACACGCCATCTTTCTTTACTACATATAAACTAGTAAAATCTGGCTTCAATTCGCTGTGACTGTTTCCGTCTAGTTTCCGTCTAGTGCGTCTATAATATTATTTAAAATGTATTAATTACATATGTAGTACAATGTAAAATATATTACTATATCCAGTGACGGCTTACTCCAATTCATATACAGTAGCACGGACTTTACTTCTGAGCTCTAGATCTAACTGGATAATAGGATGACAAGGATTGTTTAATGCTACGTATCTACGAAAAGAAGAAATGCGAATTTAAATCGTGAACGAATTAAATGTTAATTCGTTCTTTTTAATATATTTTTTTACATTCGATAATTATTTAACTTTCGAACTGTTTCAACGGCATCTCGCTTTATTTATCGAAGCAGCAAAAATGTTTCAATCGACAGTTGATGTTTGAAGTTTACATTCAGCAACATTTAGTTTATCGAGGGCGCCGAGTTGGCTGTGTAACTTTGAATGTACAGAAAATGTTTCTCGTCGCCACAAATAGATTTGTTGCTTTTATCGATGTTTTAGTTGATACTTTTGCTGCTGTTAATCAAACTTTGTATTTCTGAACGACTAATAAAGTTTAAGCACTTCTAGAGTATTCGAAAACTGAATGATGTAAAATAAATATATTTTATGATTGAAATCAGCGTTAGTCATAATACCTTTAAAATAGTATAAGATTTCCGAGGTGTAGGTACTTCTGAAAGATTTGTTTGTTCGTATTGAATAGGTTCCGAAACTACTGAACCGGTTTGAAAAATTATTTCACTGTTTGGAAGCTACACTATTCCCGAGTGACATAGGCTATATTCTTTTTTGAAAAAAATTAGGCAGCCTTAATAAAACTCCAATAATGTAACCCAAGGTATAAAAAAATTATCTAAATTATTCTTTACATCGCGTGCCCTGCGAAAACTATTGATGATAAAATAAAATAATGTACTAAGACTTTGTAGAACACATTATTATTTACAAAAAGTGTCGCGACACTGTGTCTAACTACAATAGTTGCGCCGCAATAAGTGTTATTTTATTTAAAAAAAAAATATAAAGTCAAATATCGTGGAAATTTATGTTAAAGACCCGAGCGGAGCCGGAGCGGGCGACTAGTTTTAAATATGTACGTGTAGATACGATAACACGGCCTATATATGACTCGATGCAATTATGCTTCCCGGTTCGAAGGATAGAGCAACAGTTATTCAATATTTATTTGGAATTTCGACCTCATGGCTCAAGGTGGACTTTACCAATTATTTTTATGAGCCCCGTTGAGCACTTAACACCGGATGAGTAGCTCGTCCAGTCACCTAAAGCCAAAAAAAGTATCATAGCCTCGATCGGCTACATATTTATTTTCTTATCTTGGGGCTACTTGTTCATAAAAGTACTACCGATGTACAGCTTATAGTCTAGTCAACAAGTGAGTCGACTATTATCAAAGCCGGCAATGTGACTTTTGGACAATTATTGGTAAATCAGAAAAACGAATTATTGACTTTGTATTCCATTGGCAGTCACAAAACTGTTCTGAACGACATCTTAGATAAATAACAGGTTAAGTATTAACCTTTATTTAATGTAGGTTTTGAACCGTATTCTTTGAAGGAGACGATTATATTAAAATCAATCTGTATTGACATATCAATAATATTTTTTTGTCCAAATGCACAGATTGCCACCTTTGATAATAGACGACTCAAGTGCCTTTTTGGTCAACTTTTTTCAGCAGTCTCCGAAAATTATGTTTGAGGTGTCATTCGATACGAAATGGTATCTATATGATTTTTGAATAAAAAATGAAGTTCCGCATGCAAAAATTGCAAAAGTTATTAACAATTAACTAAAAGGATTAAACAAAAAACTACACAGACGATACATTAACAACATACTTACTACCGCTATTTTTGTTTTGGAAATAAATGATCAAATTATCCACCTCACAGTAATAATTGAGTTTATTTCAACAAAACGATAAAAAACATACCATAACCGAACTGCACTTCGATAATCACAGATCCATTCTTCACAATTACAGTCAAAGCGTGGAAGCATTAATCTCAATTTGTGACCACAAACGGCCCGCGAGTGCCACGTACATTTCTCTTAGTTTTCCTGCACGGGGAAACCCGCATTGCAACGTGCCTCATTATTATTGCATTACCAATGCAACGAGCACAATCGAGTATTTAACCATTAGAGAATACTTGCAGTCCGTTCATTAGGTGATCCAACGTATTCATTGGCAACTGGGAATGTGTTGCGCCTCACGTGCATGAATGAACGTTTTGATGTACAGATAAATTCAGAATGTTAACGTACAACAAATATTGTATTTTATTTTACAAAGCTATTCGACTGACTATGACTCGTTGTAACTATACTTGAGACCTTAGAACTTATATCTCAAGGTGGGTGGCGCATTTACGTCGTAGATGTCTATGGGCTCCAGTAACCACTTAACTCCAGGTGGGCTTTGAGCTCGTCCATAAATCTAGCAATAAAAAAAAAAAAAAAAAAAACACTACTCACAGTGTAGATAGAGCATATGCGAAATTAGATACGGCAGTTTCGTTGTATATATACTTAGATTTTGTCCTATAGCATTTTTCTAAGGAGCACTGGAGTAGTGTCGACGCGGCTATGACTCTGCAGACGAGAACTGCTCGTGCTATTCATAACGTGCACTCGGGGGAACCCTATGAAATGGATTCAAGGAAATTAAATTTATAACCTCGTAAGAGTAAATAATGGAGCGTAAAAAGATTACCTACTTACCCCAGAATTTCCGAGACGCAGAAAGTATGTAAGTAGGAACAAACATAGGCTGGTTGATGCTTTTTGGTGGCTGGAATATATTATGAAACTAGCGACCCGCCCTCGCTTCGCTTGGGAAACTGTAATTTATTATTGATTTCTCCACTATTTAATGGATGTTATTATACATATGAACCTTCCTCTTTAATCACTCTATCTATTTAAAAAAACCGCATCAAAATCCGTTACGTAGTTTTAAAGATTTAAGCATACATAGGGACAGACAGATATAGGGACAGAGAAAGCGACTTTGTTTTATACTATGTAGTGATGAGTTTGTTTTTTTCAAGGCTGTCCATATGTGTGTTTTACAACAAGCTTACGATTACTACCAACTAAGAAAATAAAAATAAAAAATATAATTTTATTATAATTCCATCTTAATAACACAAGTATTTCAGAAATATATCATTTTATTAATTAACAATATTAAAATAAGGACAAGGTCGCTGAATTTGTTTCACCGTTCGGGGCTATGGCTATATTTGGTAATGCACTTAAGTCGTTGGTTTATACTCGTATTTAATATATTATAATAATATATTATAACTTAATATTTAAAAATTTTATATTTAATATATTATAATTTAATATTTAAAAATTCAACAAAGCATCCATTATGTTTTTGTTAAAAATCTAATTTAAAAATATTCCAACGTAGTCCGCGGCCTATCTATTCCTCAATAATTGCCGATGGTCTTAGACGGCGATAACCACTCGACGACAGCTTACAAAACAAATATAATTTCTATCACTAATAGTTTTACGGATCAAAATTGGATTTGAAACTAAACTTAAATAGACCTCGCTTTAATACAAATAAAGTTAAATTGGATTCCATTCCATTTGTAAGTATCAATACCACTAAAAGCGGTCAGGCCTTTTAATTATGTAAATGAACTATATCAAACTATATTCGAATTTATTGAAATACCTCTACCGTAGAACAACAACCACAACGTAAACAAGTCAAAGGCCAGTTGCCACTAAAATAGCACTCAAAGTGTAGTTCGCAACTGTTCACTTTAATTTTGCACCGAGAGCAGTGCAAGCGTGGTTACTAAACTTGGCGAACGGAACTGTTTCAGTTGTGAAATTTGATATTAAACACAGTGGGATAGGAGTAATGTTTTTTTTTAAACTTTTATTTATTTGCTGAGGGCTCTCAGAACGTATATCTCAAGGTGGTTGGCGCATTTACGTTGTAGATGTCTATGGGCTCTAATAACCACTTAACGCCAGATGGGCTATGAGCTCGTCCACCAATCTAAGCAATAAAAAAAAACGTCTGGCACTCGGGATCTGCAGCGGTAATTGCATAGCATTTTTTATCAACTTATGCAAATATAATTAGACAATGATAATTTAATATTAAAACAATAATAAAAGAAGACCACGCTATATTAAACATTAATAAAAGCAAAACCTTAACTGTCTCCTTCACACTCATAAGCTAGACCGCGCGAGAGAGAGATGGGCAGACTTTTCATGATGCGCATGTAGTGTGACGTCACGCCACGCGCTTATTCACAAACACTACACAAGCGCAACGTGTAAATGTGTTGAACGCGAGCTACATGGTAGGCGGAGTGAGGGGTGTAAGGTTTTTTTCGTTACGGAATTTCATGAATTCGGTCGCCGCGCTCAAGGCCCGCGATAAAAGCTATGCAATAGCTTAAAAAAAAACCTAATTTTTTTAAGATGCTACTTACTAAGGTGGTCAAAAGCTCTCCTTGACCATTAGCTCTTACTTCCAAATTAAAGAAATTCATCTGTGGATAAATCGTTTAAAATTATTTTCAGATAATCCGAACGATTTATTTTCGACAAAACAAAGTTAGACGATAAAACTTCGAATAGGTACCCGTACGCTTCTTGAAATCGATAGACCGTAAGCTCTCAAAGTTCCGTAAACTACCGAAATACTCGTCTAAACTCAGTTCTGGGCGCTTATTAAGTGTAAATTCACAATCGCGTTGTGAAAACGTAATTCATTTACCGTGTAATTCTGGTCACGGATTATTAATAGCGTTATGTACCGTGAACATCCTTGAAACACCATTTTAATCGTACATAAAAGCGGTTTAAAGCTTCGAAGTTAAGCTAAATACTTTCATAATTAACTTTAGCTTCTCTATATATGTATAATCTGTGGCACAGTTGTGGCATATTTTACGAATAATTGGCTGTTATTTATTTAAGTTCACGAATCAACTACAGCAAGTTTGCCTTTTAGTCTAGGTGAAAACCGAGTTAAAATACGTTGTAGTTGAATTTTTGTTTGTTTATTACAAAATCTATAGAATGATGACATCGTCTTTGTCGCTCACCCATCGACGATCTCCATCTCCAACGAGGACGATCACCGAGTGCGCCATGATGATATATCTAGAGATACGTTAAAACGAACCGGATTCTCAAATCGATTTACTGATGGTAGGACCTCTTGTGAGTCGGCGCGGGTAGGTACCACCACCCTGTCTGTTTCTGCTGTGAAGCAGTAATGCGTTTCGGTTTAAAGGTTGGGGCAGCCGTTGTAACTAGACTTGAGACCTTAGAACTTATATCTCAAGGTGGGTGGCGCATTTACGTTGTAGAAGTCTATGGGCTCCAGTAACCACTTAACACCAGGTGGGCTGTCAGTTCGTCCACCCATCAAAGGAATTTAAAAAAAAATCGAGCATGAAACTTTAGAGATTACTTTAAAAAAAATATCTCATGGTAAAGCAGTTTCATTATAATTAACACTAAATTGGATGCAACAAAAAGTCGTGCTTTGCTTTGACCTTCATAAAAGTTTATATTGACCCTAAATACATCGACCGCCAAGTTCAGCAAGCCTCCAAACGATGTTCCTCAATATTTCAAACATACCCTACATATGCGTGTTGTCAACGGAAACATTTTTACGTATTTCATCGGATATTTGAAAACACCGGAAGACCATCGGAAACATTATTGGTTGGTATTAAATTGAAGTTATGAAGGGTCGTGCTCATTCCAAATAGCCTGTTTATTTTCCGACGAGAATTTTGTTAAGTAAAGTAATGTTATTGGTGACTTTTTATACGTTTTTGTTGTAGTTAAATAAATGATTATCATGATAAAATTTGTAACCATCAAAATACGTAAAGTTCTTGAATCAAAACATATGTTCTTTAAAATGTTAAACTAACTTCAGAAATTAAAATAATATCAAAGTTTTTGTATAAGGAAGCAGTCTTCTACCACATAGTAATTATCTATAATTTAGATACGAGGGAGTTTGGTCTCTCATATACATATAAGAAAACTAAATTTGTATTGACTCTCTACTAATCAATGCCGCTTATAAACTTCGAGGACTGTGAGATCTTTTCTAACTTTAATGAGCCAGTAGTCTATTGACCGTACGACCAGACATTAAATCAATTGTGTTCAAAATAATTCTTAATAGGTCCATAAGTCTTCTACCTGTATTGTCTAAGGTGTTTGAAACGGTATTTCTAAAGAGACTGAAGCCGCTTCTTGACCAGGAAAAGATCATACCGGATCATCAGTTTGGATTTCGGACGAAGCATCCTACTGTCGAACAAGTACACAGAGTAGTTCACAAGATTCGACAATCCTTAGAAAAGAAGGAATACTGTTCTGCGGCATTTATTGACATAAGATAAGCATTCGATAAAGTCTGACATAAGGGATTACTATATAAATTCAAAATCCTCCTACCGAATTCTTTTTTCATGCTCCTGAATTCCTACTTCAAACACAGAAAATTCCAAGTCAAACTTGGAGAAGACTGTTCGAAGCTGTATAATGTTAACGCCTCCGTACTCCAGGGATCAGTGCTTGGTCCGATCCTGTTTTCTATCTACAGTGCAGACCTGCCTCAATCCCAAGATGTTGTAACTGTGACTTACGCTGACGATACAGCTTGTCTGGCAAGTGACATAGATCCATATAATGCATCATTACGACTACAGGTATAGCTTGATAAAATGGATGCTTGGTTACAGAGATGGCGATTAAAACCTAGTGTAACAAAATCAACACAGGTAACATTCACCCTTCGGAAGGGTGTCTGTTGCCCTGTTTTCTTGGAAGGTAAAGCCCTACCAAATGCCGACTCTGTGAAATACTTGGGATTACACCTCGACAGAAGATTAACCTGGGCGAATCATATAAAAGCAAAAAAAAAAGAAGTGAACTTGCAATTTCTCTCTTTAAATTGGTTACTGGGACGCCGGTCCCCACTATCACTAAGTAACAAACTCTTGGTCTACAAAGCGATTATAAAACCTGCCTGGACTTATGGAATAAAGAAATAATGTAAGAAATAGTGAGATTCGCGAATATTTGGAAATGCTGACTGATAGAGAGGAAGTCAAAAAGAACAGCAAGAGATACAAAGAAAGACTAATTGAGCACTCAAATGAATTGGCAAGGTACCTGTTAGACACAATTGGAGATGTGAAACGTTTAAAAAGATGATAAATTTTAAACTTAGACCGAAGAAATTAAATTTACTGCTGTAATTGATGACATTTAATGTAATGTCATCCACAACTCGAACCCCTTGGAACACATCTGATTATGGCTATATAGCCGATTGCAGATAAAAATAGAAAGAAAAAAAAAACTAATGAAAATTAATGAATATTTATTTTTATTACATTTATATTAGAGACAAAACCCCCTCGTAACTAAAGTATAGATATAATTAGTAGGTAGACTGTTGTATCCTTACACAAAAGCATTGATATTATTTTAATTTTCTCTCGACCATAACTTCTGAAGTTAATTTAACATTTTAAAGAACAAATGTTTCGATTCAAAAACTTTACAATTTCAAGATTCTTAGAACTTTAACATAACAAAGATTCACAGGGGCCAAATTCTCCGGGCGGCGGCGAAAAGTTTCCAAAGTGGAATGACACAAGTTCCCTTTAGATACAAGTGTTTGTAGTTGCCTAAACTCGGCAGACAAGTGACAATCGCTTTTTGAGAAAACTTTTTTCTACCATTTATTTTAGCGGGTTATCAAATTTTTTAATTTTATTTTAGATACAATGAAAACATATAAAATTATAAACTTCAAATGCTTTTTTTATTTATTGCCTTTGTAGGCAGACGATCATACGGTCCACCTGATGGTAAGTGGTTACCTTCGTTCATGGACGTCAGCAATGCCAGGGGCAGAGTCAAGCCGCTGCCTACCGCCTTCGGGTGCTATTAAATTTTTAAACGCAAAAAAACACACACGCACCGACCGCGTCTCAAGTAATTTAGCTTCTATTAATCATCGCTAAATAACATATTACTTGGGCATTAAAATGTACAACATGGTACTTAATTAAGTACAATTTAGTAATCTCACGTAAACGCGCGAACGAATAGCTAGCCTACCATAAATCAGCAGCTAGTATGCTGAATGACCAGCAATCTCACATAGCTCATCGAAATATTAGCAATAAGACATATTTCAGAAGAGAGCCTTCTGTTCACAATATCCCTTAATGAGCCAGGAAATATTTCCGCAAAATACAGAGCTACGAAAACCAGATGTTGTAAAGGAACCGTAAAATGACGAAGCGGTTGCTGCGAACGCTCCTGTGCTTTAATTAACCACTAAAAAGACATTTCAAGATGGCCTTCTCCACCGTTATTATGAACACAAACTTTTACACCACTCTTAATACGCATTTTGTGATAGTCGTTTCAGTTTATATTGAAATAATGAACTGTTTTTTTTATTCGCACAGCCCACCTGGTGTTAAGTGGTTACTGGAGCCCATGGACATCTACAACGTAAATGCGCCACCCACCTTGAGATATAAGTTCTAAGATCTCAGTATAGTTACAACGGCTGCCCCACCCTTCAAACCGAAACGCATTACTGCTTCACGGCAGAAATAGGCAAGGCGGTGGTACCTACCCGCGCGGACTCAAATTTTGAACTTTGGAATAGTGTAACTCTATGTATATTATCATTTTTAAAATACTCCTTTACATACAAAATACTCTTATTTCTAGTCTTTATCTCCGCCAGGTGCGGTTAGAAGTCGAACTTTTTTAATATATCAATAAACTTTTATATCACATCTTTTATCGCAACAGGTGCAGATAGTGAGTGAGCTTGAATAACACTTATGAAAACTGTTTTTAATCTCAAATCGTAATTATTATGGACTTAAAAAAATGTTTTCTTACATACAGCTTACATCATAAAAACTTACGTAAAACGTTTATCATGAGTGGTATTTTAACCGACTTCAAAAAAGTGGAACATTTATATTTAATTATTTAGGCTATATTTTTATGTATTACCTTCGAACTTTTTTCGAGGCTAATCGATATTTTGATATTTTTTGTAATTAAAATTACGCAAATTATAATTTTGCGGGTTTCATTTTTATTACGCGATGTTATTCCTTCACCGTGGAAGTCAATCGTGAACATTTGTTGAGTACGTAATTCATTAGAAAAGTTGGTACCCGCCTGGGATTCGAACATCGGTGCATCACTCAACACGAATGCACCGGACGTCTTATTCCTTAGACCATGACGACTTCGAATAGTAGATGTTGACCGATTCTCAGATCTACCCGATATGCACACGAAATGTTATGAGAATCGGTTGAGCCATTTTGGAGAAGCTTGGCAACAAACACCGCGACTCGAGAATTTGAGATATTAGATATAATCTGGTAACACTGGTCAGAGCAGCATGAAGATGTTCGTTTTATGATTTGATTTGACTTAAACTTTGGTTTCTCTTTTGAGCCTGGAGGCTGGATTTCCAGATCACGTGTTGAGACTGTGAGGTGGAATGGGAAGCGAAACGCTGACATCTTCCAATGCTCGTGCTCTGCATGCAACAGAACTCAAAAAGGACTTCAGAGACAATGAGCGCGAGCTCATGCCAACGACCCTAGCCCCCCCCCCCCTCCCCCCTCCCGGTCAGGAGGCGTTCCAGCACACTTAGACCGGGCCACGATGAGCGTGAGCTCATGCCAACAGATATGCCTGGTCCCTTCAGTCAGAAAGGGTTCCAGCACACTTAGACCGGGCCATACATTTCCGGAACTAGTAACGTAAATAAATAAATCTTTAGATTAGCTAATTGAAAATAATGTGGCACTATGATGAATGTTAAACGAACTAAAGTTATCTGCGCTATTATTATAGAATTATAGGTACATTCTCTAAGCAGAAATGTCATTTATAATTCAAAGAGATCACATTAGAATTGATCACATACAACACGCGTACGAGTACCTTGCAACTTTAGCTCAGTAACGTAATAAGGCAACCCTCCTGCCACAGCTACATAATGTTAATCCAGGTACAAATGACCTCCCTCTCCCGGGGTATATTCCGGGCGCGGCCCAGACGCTCCGTACGAGAGTGCAGGGGGGTCGTTTATTGGTTCCCTTAAACCACCTCGGTGACCCCCGATTCAGCAGAGGGACTCCCCTAAATCGCGCGCTATTTAGGATTTTTTTGTGGAGATTTGAGCCACGACTCAAAAAAATACACTCCACAGTATCAGCACAGTTCCCCGTTTAATATTTTCACATCAAGGCAGGCCTTTCGCGGTCCACGCTATGCCTTTTCATAACCGCATCTGACTAGTTAATTAGGCTATTGTGCAGCTCGCCCGTATAATAGGAGTGTTTAATGAATGTGCGGTTACGTGTTCAACGAACGCTGAGGTTGGAATGCTTTTATTTCAGGAATTCGAATTGGAAGTTCATGACTTATTATTGTTGTTTTTCTTGGCTTAGTTACAATAATAATAAAATATTTATTTTTCAATTTCAGTTATTTACATGATCTTAAAGACTAATAGTCTGTTGGAGTGTGAATTTGAAGAAATAAGTATTTTACAGTTTTTTGCTTTAGCTACGCCTTCAATTTCCCTTTGTACCTTCCGAAGTAGCCGTACTACCGATTTTTCTATGTGTAGAGCCGAAATTCTTAACCTAATTTTTTTTAGTGAAGTACGTTGCAAGCTTGTATAATTAGTCAGCGCCATTTTTTCAATATAACTGACACCAATGACAATATAACTTCAATATTTATGACATGATCAGCAGCAATCACGTGTCAACAAATTACGGTAACTACTTATCATTAGAGGATATCTCAACAGATCTACCCCTTTTAACGCAATTAAATAAGAATTAAACTAAACAACACGCAGCAGATAGATATTACAGTATTATTTACACATAAAATTCTTGCATCTTTCAAAGGCTTCAAGAAGTGAAATTAATTCAATTTTAACATTACCAGTAGAGTACACCTGTACCAGTACACCTGTGTTGTTGTACTGAAACAAGCAACAATAGCCTCGAAAACAAAACAAAAAACCGTTCAAAAGAGAACAATGAAACATAAAAAACAACTTTGTCCCGGAAATACGTTCCTTTAATAATAAATCAAGATGAGTTGTAAATCTCCGGGAGGCCCCGGCTCAGGACGCTAGACAAAAACTTACATTTAACACCTCGACGGAACCACGGGCCGGCGTCATTAAATTTCATATTACAAGTTTAAATTGGTCTTTCGCTGTTAGTGAAATGTTGGCAAGTATTAAACTGTTAATATGTATTTACGCCGTGTACACTACAGTTTTCAGATGGTTCTGGTTACGTTACAATAATATTATTATAAAACACGAGTTTGCCCCCAGTTCAACAGTATGTAAAAGTTAAAAATAGATGCACTTGTTGAAATAACTCGCATGCTAGCTACCTGACATTAAAACTTTAAGAAAAGCTTCTAAAATGCCAACAACAACTGCGAGTATTTTTTTCTCTTAGAAGGGTGGACGAGCTCACAGCCCACCTGGTTTTAAGTGGTTACTGAGGCCCATAGACATCTACAACGTAAATGTGCCACCCACCTTGAGACATAAGTTCTAAGGTCTCAGGTATAGTTACGACGGCTGCCCCACTCTTCAAACCGA
The DNA here is from genome assembly GCF_030269925.1 of Bombyx mori. Classification (NCBI taxonomy): domain Eukaryota; kingdom Metazoa; phylum Arthropoda; class Insecta; order Lepidoptera; family Bombycidae; genus Bombyx; species Bombyx mori. The sequence goes on along the minus strand of NC_085116.1, from coordinate 4,771,546 downwards.
AACGCATTACTGCTTCACGGCAGAAATAAGCAGGGTGGTGGTACCTACCCGCACGGACTCTCAAGAGGTCCTGCCACCGGTAACTGCAAGTATACAATGTATACATATCTTTAAACGTCTAATAGCACCTTTTGCTTTTATCTCAAATAAGAATTCAATATGTTGCCCTGTAAGAAGAAAGTATTTTATTTTACTTGATTTTACTGTGGACATATAATACGAAACTTCTACTACTACTACTGTACTAACCTGTAAAAACAAAGAAACGACATATCTATACTAATCTATACTAATATTATAAAGAGGAAAGATTTGTTTGTTTGTTTGTTTCGAATAGGCTCCGAAACTACTGAACCGATTTGAAAAATTCTTTCACTCTTTGGAAGCTACACTATTCCCGAGTGACATAGGCTATAACCTTTTTTGAAAAAAATTAGGGATCCTTACTATAACTCCAAGAATGTAACCCAAGATGTAAAGAAATTACCTAAAATATTATTTACATCGCATGCCCTGCGAAAACTATTGATGATAGAATAAAATAATGTACTACGACTTATCGTTAAAACTTTTGTTAAAGACCCGAGCGTAGCGGGAGCGGGCCGCTAGTAAAGTATATTTTTGTAGTAGGTAATTTGGTTCACAGTTCTAAACACTAATACTGCATCGCTGCTTTATTGACTGATATTCTATATTAATGCATGCTGTTTTTTTCTTTTCTTTCAATAAATCAAAATATAGAATGTCCAATTTTTTTACATTTACAAAAAATCTCAACTCGTTCAGACAAATGATGCGAGAACGCATATTATTTGATTGAGCGAACGAAGTCACAAGCACTCATTTTTACACCTTACATCTTCGATGAGAAGAGCAATAAAATAAATATTATTATAGCCCTCCCAAATGTAATCCAACTTCCTGATGATAAAACAACAACTGATGATAAACAGGTTTTGTGTTTTCTTGCGTGGTAACTAGACATACAGAATACTACTTGTGTGATACGATGTATTGATCGAGCATCAAACCAATCAATCAAATGTAGAGTTTTTGTAGAGTCGAGAGTTGAGTTTTTGTTTTAATGTTCTTGTTTAAGTAACTATGCCAAAAATTAAATTACTCAATGAATAAAAATATAGAACTTACTTTGAACTAAATAGGGTGTAATAACGTGCGCACTTCATTTGCGAATAGTCTGCAATTGCCAACTGCTTACGGACGAGTCGTTTGCTAGAAATTGTAGCACATTCATTTCGCTGTTCCAATCCTACCAAAGAGTGTGGTAACACTCTTACGCTAATTTTTTTTTGACATCACCATTCAATCGGGTCCCTAGTAAGTCCCTAAAGCTGGCACTACTTCCATGTGGTAAATTTATATAGGCTTTAACAAAACGGATTATAAATATTATATTATATTATATATTACCGTGAAAGTAAAAAGATAATGAGAACACACGATTAAAAGATAATAAAATGTGAGCCCAGATAAAACGTCCGTCGAAAGTCAAAGCAAACAAAAAATGCTTTTTTCAAGTTTTGAATTACAATTTATGGTATACCAACTTTTGCATTAAACACATGTGTAGGTTTAGAGTTCTAAATCGTATATCATATTAAACGGTGCATTTTATATTTTATTTTATTGTTAGAAAATTGGATTTCACAACTGATTTGTTAATAAACTTAACAAAAAATTAACTGGTTCAAAAATAAAGTTTAATCTATGAATTTAATTTGCAAAAAGGATTAATGCAATTTTTCGTTTAATGCGTGTAAGTGAATATAGTATGTATTTCACTATTCAAAATGACTTATTCAAAAGAAAAACTTTGAATCGATAAAGTTCGTACTCTCATTACTACTCATTCCAGAACTTTTTATCTAATATACCAAAATGGATAGCTTTTAGACACTCTAGAAACAAATACGGTATTTCACCAAATCACAAATTGAGAAATCATTTTAAAAAATCTGTTTCAATTTTTTTATTTTTTTTTTATTGCTTGGATGGGTGGACGAGCTCACAGCCCACCTGGTGCTAAGTGGCTACTGGAGCCCATAGACATCCACAACGCAAATGCGCCACCCATCCTTGAGATATAAGTTCTAAGGTCTCAGTATAGTTACAGCGGCTACCCCACCCTTCAAACCGAAACGCATTAACTGCTTCACGGCAGAAATAGGCCGGGCGGTGGCACCCACCCGTGCGGACTCACAAAAGGTCCTACCACCAGTGAATACGCAAATTATAATTTTGCGGGTTTTTGACTTTTATTACACGATGTTATTCCTTCACCGTGGAAGTCAATCGTGAACATTTGTTGAGTACGTATTTCATTAGAAAAATTGGTACCCGCCTGCGGGATTCGAACACCGGTGCATCGCAACAACGAATGCACCGGACGTCTTATCCTTTAGGCCACGACGACTTCAAAATTTTAATACCCATCTAACGAAATCTGTAAACGTACAATATTTATTTATTCCACAGTAATTCTCTGAGTAGCGTAAAGTTTTTTTCCTAATTTCGTTACGGTATTATGTTAGTTTAAAATTATTCGTTTATAATTTCTTTTGCACTGTCATGACGACGCATTCAAAATGATTCTGTATTAAATAATTTAGCTATGGATCCCTAAAACAAGTTAAGATTGAGTTAAATATCGAAATTACCCTTTTAAATTACTAGAGTTTGAAAGACTTTAGTTATACTTCATTGAATAACTTTTTGCGAAACTTTCTTTTTAATTAAAACTAGCAAGTTCGACGTTATTAAAAATAGCGAATAATTTAAAAATTTCATTTATATCTAAAAAAGTTTTTTAATCATTTTCTTCGTAAATTAATAAACAATTTTACTGCATTGTATCTACAAGCATAATATGTAATTACCAAGGTAATAATAATATAACTAGAACTGTTTTGAAATAGTTTCCCAGTTTTAGATTAGACCCCTTTGTGTCGAACTAGGTAAAGGGTAGCCTCAGTTCAAATGTATACAGTAAAAGCCACTTTAGATATCATTTAGGTAATAAACAGTCAGGTAGTACCAAATGTATCACTTACAATTTGTTGTTGCATTTTCCTAAAAATCACACTTCACATTTCGATAACACATGTCCCTTTAAGGCCTATGGAAAACAGTAACCTATTCTTCTGTGGGCGAATGTGTGTGAATAACGTGTTTATAGTATATCGAAATCACAAATAGCCTGATTTTAAAGTAAATTATTCATAACATAGTAATTTACACGGCTACCCAAAAAAGAACTGTAATGATTTCAGGGTTCATGTATGTGAGTTTATTTATTCCTTTCATATACATTTTTAAATGCCTGAACATATTTGCATACGTAGGGTATCGGTAGAATCCTTATATCAGCTTAATTGATGGAACAGGCTAGCCTTGTATTTGTTTACTTAATACATATTTAAATTGTTATTTATCGGAACCAATTAGTGTCAAGTTATCGGAATCAATAAATATCATAACCTCAAGGCAACGATCCACATTCTGACACTAGGCCGAAGTATGAATTCTACTGACTTGAAACTATTTGAACTATGAACATATATTTAAATAATAACAAATGTATTTTTTTTAATTCCATATCTAAGGAATTTCTCAATTGTGTAGAAATGTAAATGAAGAAAGCCATTTTAAATAAAATACACGTATATTTTTAGACTGAAAACCTGTGAACAAGAAATTAATTTCCGCTTAATCTTTCGTCGAAAATTTCTTGAATCATTAATCAAATCTCGTTGTTAGCTTTGAAGGATATAAAACAAAATAACCCCCGGTGGGCCGTAGCTCCGTAGACGGTCTACGGCGTAGCACGTAATCGTCGGATCGATACCTCGTCGTGCTCCATCTCTAAAATTATCCGAAAGCGTCTGTAACTTAATGTCACAGCCATGATGCTTGCGCCTATATGGCAGCTTCAGTGTTGAAAACATTGCAAAACTGGTTTACTGAATATGTATTAAAATAACTTTGTTGTATTATTTTTTGCTTTAAAATCACTCATAGAACTTAATTTTTAATAGTATTCATTCTTCGCATAGTTTTTTTATTACCCTAGTAGGTAGAGTACCGTACGGCCCATCTGATGGTAAGTGGCTACTGTCGTCCATGGACTTCAGCAATGCCAGAGGCATAGCGAAGCCGCTGCCTACCGAAATAAAATTGAGCACCGGCTTGGGAATCGGCGAAGAATACCCAAGTAAACAGTTCTGACCCGGCAAGCTATTCCGGAAGTATGAAATATTTTCCTGCAAACAAAAACGAGTCAGTACTGCCATCACGCCTATTTTTTCCGCGAAAATATACTTAATAATAGAACTGAGACCTCGATCTCGACCTCGACTCAACTCGACAACAGTAGCATCCACATTGTAACATCTAAGTAAATTCCTATTGCACTAAATTTAATAACTAAATGTTGTAAGTTGCTTCGATATGAAATTGAACTTGAAGATCGAATCGACTTTGATGTCGTCGTAATGTAAATTCCCCTTTAGAGGGGAATTTACATTACGAAATTAGTGGCATGACATTAATTTCGTGACATTAGTTTTACCAACAGTTTCGCGTGTAATTTAATACTTTCGTAATGCATGCATTAATTTCATGCATGGAAATAAGTTTCGTGTCCTGCGCGATTTTTTGGTGAAATTAGTGGCATGCAACTAATTTCATAGTGTAGACGCGACGTGAAACTAATGTCGCGAAAGGGCCTGCGCTATGCGGACGTGTGTATTGTTAGTTCGGACGCGCTTCAAACGTTGAAAATGGCAAACTAACAATGGAGTACAGAAAAAAAAATGCAATTCATTAATGAATATCAGCGACAAGAGTGTCTTTGGGACCCGAAACACCTACAATATAAAAATAGGGACGCCCGAGATGCGGCCTACAAAATAATTATGGAAACCATGGAGATGCAATATGTCAATAAAGCATATATATAAGCATTTCTTTAGCTACTTTGAATATAGCAAAATATAGCTTTGATGCTGACGGCGCCATGGTTACTGCGATACTGTGGATTTCGCGACACTAATTTTTTAACGAAATTACTTTCGCATATATCGAAACTACTTTCGTGAAACTGAGCTCAACATGCATGTTACTAATTTCGTAATGTAAACTCCGCATAAGAGATAAGACGTCCGGTGCATTCGTGTTAGCGATGCACCTGTGTTCGAATCCCAGACGGGTACCAATTTTTCTAATGAATTACGTACTCAACAAATGTTCACGATTGACTATCACGGTGAGGGAATAACATCGTGTTATAAAAGTGAAACCCGCAAAATTATAATTTGCGTAATTACTGATGGTAGGACCTCTTGTGAGTCCGCGCGGGTAGGTACCACCGCCCTGCCTGTTTCTGCCGTAAAGCAGTAATGCGTTTCGGTTTAAAGGGTGGGGCAGCCGTTGTAACTATACTGAAATCTTAGAACTTATATCTCTAGGTGGGTGGCACATTTACGTTGTAGATGTCCATGGGCTACAGTAACCACTTAACACCAGGTTGGCTGTGAGCTCGTCCACCCAAATAAAGCAATAAAAATAAAATAAAAAAAAAAACCACTTTTGAGTCAAAGCCCACTATAATTATTTTCGAGACAGTCGTTCCCTTTAAATTAGTGTAACTATGATTGTAAATTATGATCGCGAAACACATTCGTAACGCAAATTAAAAAATTCAATAATACAGCAAAAAAGTACTTTTTACAAAAAAAAATCGAATCTAGAAAACCACGCGAAATTCACTAGATACTTCTGTTACTAATTTTACATAAATAAATAATAAATTAAAAAGCATTTTATTTCCTGCTAAAATACAAAGTAAATAGGTATTTAATAATTTTAGTTTTCTTCATTAATGTTTGACAGGAACCCATTAAACATGGTGAAGGCCTCCTCCAAGTCCTTCCATTTGGTTCTATTTTGGGCTACCCGTATCCATAGAGGGCCAGCAATAGCTTTTATATCGTCCTCCCATTTTGATATCGGGCGACCCTTTTTTCTTTTCCCTTGTAGCCCTTCCCATGCAGTTATTCTTGCAGTCCATCTGGTCCTTAAGTCTTGCTACATGACCAGCCTACTTCTTCTTCAAGTTTTTGACATACTCAAGAGCATCTATAGATTTTGTTTTTTCTCTAATTGTTGTGTGTCTGATTTTATGAATTTTTCTTATGTTCAGCAGACTTCGCTCCATTCCTCGTTGGCAGATTATTTATTAATTTTATATATATTAATTTTACATATAATATAATAATATAATATGTTCTGTTCAATAATAAAACAGCATCACTAAGCAATGTACCTAAAAAAGGGCGAATATTTTTTTTTCTAAATTAACCACCCCACCACCCATCTAAGCAATAAAAAAAATACGTCCGCTGCTGGACATAGGCCTCCTAGATGCATTCATTTATTTTGTATATAATGTACATAAAAATGTACATTAATGCACATTTTTGTGAGTCTTATACATAATGAAAATTGCTTTTACGGCTTAACCTCGCCTTATATTCTTAGTGATAGACATATTTATCGTTTCAATCAATTATGTTTAGATATATTTTATGAGAAATATTAAACATATAATGTATTTTTCGGTAATCATTATCATCAAGACAACTAACAAAATTGTTAATTGACTAACTAAGATAATTGTAATAATTACGTTGCACGAAACTTCTAGTCTTAACTATAAATTGTACATAATAATATATAAATTCCACTGATTATATATTTCGTATTCGCAATCATAATCTTTTCAACCAAACTTATATTACAACGCCGAAGGTCTTGTTGTCCGTTATTAATAAGGTAAATCTGTTATGTAAAACAAAATTTATCGTGTTTACTCGAGGTGGTCGATTGCATGCTTTATTTTGTTATTTTTTGTATTACATTACGTTTTTGGACTGAAAACTTTTTAAGTTAAGTTGTGATTTGAAACTTGATGAAACGTAAATGACTCGAAAAGCAATGCTTGTTTACTTATTTACTACACGAGTCTGCTGTTCTCCATGAGACAAAATAAATAAATAAAACATGTGTTTAATATAGACGGTAGAAGTGAAATCTTTAAAAGTACTCGTCTGAGGATTTTTTGGCGGGAACGAGAGGAGTGAAGTTGTGTGATTTGTTTTATTTTGTCTATTTAGTGTTTCTTTAGGTTTAAATGCGTAAGAAGAGTGGTTTTATTAACTGTTTAATATCTGTAAAAGTACTCAAATGTGAGAAAATCAAACAAAGCCGCTGAACGTAACTTCTCGGGATCCTCCAAAAAGACCACTGAAAAAGTCTCAGTAAATGACCACCATTTTACTGAGATTATATTTCATACCATATCATCTCATCTCATTTCATTTTACTTCATTTCATGCCATGTTTCATAATAATGAACTTCATTTCATTTCACTTTATATTATCATTTTTCATAAAAAAATATAAATATGTAAGCTTGAGGGTAGACATTATCTTGTTGAACACCAAGTAAAACGATGTCACTTTTTGATTCCTGATTTAATCAACAATATGTTATCTTAACAATTCACTTTAACACTTGTCCAACTTTAACCAGTACGTACAACAGTCACTGAATCACACAACGTAACAAGGATATAGTAAGTGCACCAGGCAAGCGCAGTCCAACGAATGTTCATTTCAAGGCACGTTCCGCCTTTTTATACTAGCCGGCGCAGCTGGCTTATGAGTCACTTCTGTTGCAGCTGTTGTTTACGAGTGGAACGACACGGCCGGCGCGCCTGGATTGTGTGAGTCACTCCTATTGCACGTGCTATATAACATAAATATCGTTAACGCCGTCACGGCCATACTGACGTGCGCTCGTCCTCGTGCGCGCATTCTTATGGTATGTCTGTGAACAACAAACGTGTTCGTTCATCCTGACATTAACGGATGCAACTTAAAACGTGGTCTATGATATTAACAATCTAGTACGGTTCGGTTCGCATAATTCTTCAGAAAATCCTATACTGGCTATAAATAACCTTCAGACTGCTTACATACCTGGGCCAGTTCATTTAAAACTCTTCAGGTATGTAAGTATGTCCCTTTTAACTTAGACCGGAATTGTTATCCCTTCAGTTTTTCGAACTGGACCGGATAATGCTAGACCGAATCGCAATCCCTGTAGCTAATTGTTGTGGCTAATCTGGATGAAAATCCCTATAGCCAAGCCATTGGACCGGACAGACCCTTCAATGACTTCACACTTTCTTTTTTTTTTTCCTCTCTTTTTTTTTTGCTAGTCCGGATTAACATCTCTCTAGCCACATACAATTCTTTTTAATCTGCGTGTACGGTAGCGTTTGTTAAAACATTTCTTAAACCAGAAAATTTATACGGAATTTCTTCAGAAATAGTGCGAGACCGACCATCGTTTTCTACATTTCCAACACCTGCACCTGAGGTGCCTGAGCTTACAGACATTGTATCACTACCCACAGACTATGTTTGCTGTATCGCTATTTGCGGACAAAAATGTCGCTTCTATTGTCAGTGATAGAGTCGTCACCATTAAGATCAGTTTCATGAACAAGATTAATTAACCCATCTGTGTACGCCGTCACGTCATCGTCACTATAATTTTTAGAAATTTCTAGTAGGCCTGACGGGCCTCGAGGTATTTCACGTAAGTTTTCATGGGGAAATTTGTACACTCTATTAGAACTATTTACATGTCTCAATTTATACCTATCGTTTTCCAAAACTGCAGTAATGTTGAAGGGACCTTTACATTTTCGGTCAACTTACGAAAACAAAATCCCCAGCGGCAAAGAGTTTGACTTTAGCTTTGCCTCGACTAAACCAAGCTTCTGTTTGTGCCCTTTTTTATGTTTTCGCCGGTCTTCGACCGTGCTAAATCAAGATCTAATCTAGAGGGATTATCACTCTGTTGAAACTTTAGATATTTCAAGTGAACTACCCTGAACGGCAAACGTCTATTCTATTGGAGTAAACCCTTTTACTCGACAACGTGCACTATTAAGGGCGAGTTGAATATCCCCTAAGTGCTCTTGCCATCATGATTGGTCTAAGTTACTTTCAGATCAAAGAGTGACTTGTTCATGAAACCGCTTACCATTGAATAAATTACTATGACTTTGTTTTATAAGACTACATTCTGACCCTGAATGGAACATAAACGGGAAGCCAAAACCACTTATCTGTAACACACTGAAGCTCTGGAACACACGTTGACGTCTCTGGTTGGACCTGCCACAGCACCTGGAGCAGTGTCGTTTTTCTTCTTGTAGCGCATGGAACACCCAGAAGCTACATGGCTCGCATCACCGCACACGTAACAGCCGACTTGCAGGCGAGAGCCGGGCGCCCACGGATGAGGAGGTTGTTCAGGTTTTGCATGCAGGCTGTATTTTTGTGAGGCAAGTAGTAGCTCGAGCCTTAAGCGAATGTGTGAGAGTCAAAATTAAATCGACACCATCCAATACTTCAACTACTTTAAACGGCCCTTTAAACTTCGTATCTAATTTCGTTTGATTATGCTCTTCGTATTAATGTGTGGACGAGCTCACAGCCCACCTTGTGTTAAGTGGTTACTGGAACCCATAGACATCCACAGCGTAAACGCACCACACACCTTGAGATAGAAGTTCTAAGGTCTCAGTATAGTTACAACCGCTGCCCCACCCTCCAAACCGAAATACACCACTGCTTCACGGCAGAAATAGGCAGGGTGATGGTACCCGTGCGGTCGATGGCACTATACGGAGCACCCGTCTGGTGCCACGTCCTTACCCACGAGAACGTCGCCGCGCTGCGACGCCGGCAGCGCGCGATCGCAGTTATTCAATGATACCTCACAGTCTCCTACGAGGCGGCGCACCCTAGCGCAAGTGCAGCCGGAGCGCGGGGGCTCCAATATCGGCAGTCCGTGCTGGAGGCGTGGTCTCGTCGTTTGGCGGACCCGTCGGCCGGCCTCCGTACCGTCGAGGCGATCTGCCCGGTTCTCGCGGACTGGGTGGGCCGCGACCGCGGAAGTCTCACCTCCGGCTACCTGTGCAGACTCACAAGACATTTTACCACCATGCAAACTTCTTACCGCAACAAATCTTACCAGCCACCACGCAAACTACAATTTTACGGGTTCCACCTCTCTTACACGATGTTACTCCCACACTGAGGAAGCCAACCGCGAACACTTGTCAAGCACGCACAAGCACGCACTTCACCGGAAAAACCTGCATCCGCCAGCCGGAACCCGAACATCGCCGCATCGCCAGACACGAACGCACCGGACGTCTAGGTCACGACGACTTCAGATGTGTCAATTTTTCTTCCCCACGGAAACTTGCTTGCTTTCTTGTTTGCTTGCTTGCTGGAGCCCGAAGTCATCGAACGTGTAGTGTTATTGGTATTGAATAGAGTAGATTCTAAAATTTCAGCGACAATTCACAGTCTCATGTCCTGGTTTACTGTACTAGTGCCATGTAACTCTAGCAGTAGTCATTGGCTTAAAAACGATTCGTGTCGGAACTACCCACTCGTCATGACAGATCCATTATTGCGATCGAAGTTTCACTTGAGATTTGCACTTGCCTTAATTTCTTGCAATAGCTTGTTACGTGTTGTATTTCCGTTAGTAAATGCCATGTGATGAAGTCGACAGTCAAACTGGGCAACATGAGCCAGAACGTAAGATGTGACGATTTCTTCGTGGCTCAGATCTTCCATCGAGGTAACAGAGACGTTATTACACGACTTACGTATGCTGCATTCACGCTCTTGTGGCGTACCACTACTAGTATTCTGATCTGCATCATGTTTTTTTTGCTGTACTTCGAACATGTTCAAACACGTCACGCCAGTGAGAGTAGAGTCCTGATCTCACTTCTGATGTAAGCTTGAGGGTAGACATTATCTTGTTGAACACCAAGTAAAACGATGTCACTTTTTGATTCCTGATTTAATCAACAATATGTTATCTTAACAATTCACTTTAACACTTGTCCAACTTTAACCAGTACGTACAACAGTCACTGAATCACACAACGTAACAAGGATATAGTAAGTGCACCAGGCAAGCGCAGTCCAACGAATGTTCATTTCAAGGCACGTTCCGCCTTTTTATACTAGCCGGCGCAGCTGGCTTATGAGTCACTTCTGTTGCAGCTGTTGTTTACGAGTGGAACGACACGGCCGGCGCGCCTGGATTGTGTGAGTCACTCCTATTGCACGTGCTATATAACATAAATATCGTTAACGCCGTCAAATATGTATTAAAATAAGACTTGACCTAAAGGTCTTACTTACCAGATCACAAAAACCCTTAAAATAAAGTACTCGTTTGATTGTTTCGCGGGCTAAATTCTATAAGTCTGCATGTTTATACCTTTTTAGTGTCGCTCTTTGGTTTCATCCGTCTTCAAATCACGTTATTAAAGTAGTTCACTTCAATATATTTCGCAGAGGCTATTAAAGCAGTTGACTTAACCGCAGTCACGATTAAGACATCAGGTAGGAATCTGTTACACATGAACAACATCGTTGGTAAATTTACATGATGAACAAAAAAATAAAACATGTTTTCTTTAGGTAATATTCTACTGCTATTATATTAGATAACAATTAAAAAAATGAAATAACAAATATTCATAAAAGACACTGATAGAGACTGAAAAAGAAGACTGAAAAAATAAGATAGTGCAAGTCAATATTTTTTCTGCGGCAAAACAGTCATGGCATTCCATCTAAAGGCTGTGATAGCCCTTAAAAAATACATGTGAAATTTTCACACAAATCTTTTTGTTTATTGCTTAGATGGGCGGACGAACTCACAGCCCACCTGGTGTTAAGTGGTTACTGGAGCCCATAGACATCTACAACGTAAATGCACCACTCACCTTAAGATATAAGTTCTAAGGTCTCAAGTATAGTTACAACGGCTGCCCCATCCTTCAAACCGAAACACTTTACTGCTTCACGGCAGAAATAAGCGGGACGGTGGTACTTACCCGCGCGGACTCACAAGAGGTCCTACCACCAGTAAGTCTTAAGACGCAGGCAGTATTCATGTTAAGATTGTATGCATATGATCTCCGATTACCGTTTGTTGCCTGTAATACATTTATGTATTAGCATCGATATAACTCTCAGGGTCACTGCCCTTACAAACAAAGCATTTTTTATTTTCGTTTCGTGCGGCTAGGTCCTTCAGGCACGTTTAAATCTCGTACTTACACTTCACGTTATGTTAATTTACTTTCGTAACAAACCTGCTCGATAGTGGACAACTTTGTATGCAAACTACCTGTTTGTGTTTTCGATAATATTTAACGCTACTGCTACATTATAAAATCGCGGCGCGATCTTATTTAGTTCCATAGATGTCTATACTCTCGAACCTGCGGGAGTTTTTAATAATAACAATACTAATATGAGTAGTGATGTGGTCGAGTTTTAACAGATTTGGAATCAGTAACAGCTTGTAACCAAATGTAAGAAGACATAGTAAAACCTGCGTATAATTTAATAGGAACTAATAGATGACCTGTATCGCTTAAATACGATAGAGATTATTTTATTTCAGATATCAATTTTGACGAGTACCATCTAGGAAATGAACTCTTCTCTTCATAGTGGTTCCATAAATCAATTTTTTTTTTCTTAAAACATTTTTTTCTTCTTATTCTGTGCGATAAACAGTGGCTTGGCTGCACTTCTGACATGCTGATGCCCATAAGTGACGGTGACCGTTCACCACCATCACCATCATATGTCTTCGAATACAATAAAACAAATTCCGGTTGTTACTTTAGGCATTTTTCATGTCACGGCCTTCACCTTATTTTTATTGTTGCGCCATTAAATTGAACTCAAAGAGAACTTCCTTGCTCTAATAAATCAAATGAAGACTCTACTTGTTAATACTAGTAATACAACTACGCACATATTATAGTATTTTGCAGAAAAAAACACATTTGATGTTGGTAACGACATTCAAATCACTTTGGGATCTCTGAGAAAATTCACAGAAAAACGTAATCTGCTGTCTTTGTTGATAAGGATTTGATTTTTATACACGACTAGTTGACCCGGCAGACTTCGTAGTGCCTCAATCGATAAATAAAAGACAAAAGGAATCCATCCGATGGGGGACACATCAAAGGACAAACAAAATTGTTATTTTTATTTAATTCTGAGCATTCCCGTATTTATCTACCTTTTAAACCTTCTCTGGACTTTCACAAATAATTCAAGACCAAAATTAGCCAAATCGGTCCAGCCGTTCTCGAGTCTTAGCGAGACTAACGAACAGCAATTCATTTTTATATATATATAGATATATATCACAATTTTTTGTACATTACACAATCGTAGATTCAAATATCCGTAGATCAGATTATTCGTACGTTTTACGTTATAAAGTCATTTGAGTTCACCGACCATGTTCTTTGAGTTATGCGCGTTTAGAGTTGTACACGTGAACCGGCCAACAAATCGCTGGAGCACTCCCTCGCACAATGACTCTTGAGCGGAGATAGCCCATCAAACTTTAATAGAATATGATCGAATCAAGGGGCCAGGACGGACGGATTTCGTTCTGCGCACAAGTTCTATATTTAAATGGAAACAATAATTTATATTCCCACAGTTATTTTAAGTGATCATTACCGTGCGTGAATTCGCTCGTGAAATATAATGGATGATTTCCTGGTGAAAATTTGTTTTAAGGGCAGTGTTACGTAACTGAACGCCCGTTTTCTTGTGTGAGTGAAGAAGTGGAGTATGTGAAGTGACGTAGTAAAATTCAAATAACACTGTCTAAAACTGACATTAAAACATTTACAAAATTTTGCTTAAAATAATTACCGTAAATGCTAGCAAATAAATTTATGCCCCACCATTGCGAATCAAAGAGAACCAGTCACAGAAATCCCTGTAACTCAATACTTCAACTAATAAGTAGGTATGCAAAATGATTTAAAAGTAATTTACCAAAAAAAAAATCTAAATTTAAATTTTGGAAAATTGTATGTATTTGTAGTTACTAATTGTTTAAAATAAATATGGCTTTGCAAAAAATATTTGGGTATATATATGGTCATATAAGTATTATGTATTTATGAGCTCTTTTCGTTAGTAAATATCTCATTAGTGTCTAATTGTATGTCCAATATCATTTAAATTATGTAGATAGATATGATTGAAAATGAATCAATAATGTCAAAGAATATCACACTCCATTCAAACGCAAAAATCAATCCTCTCTTACTAATAGGTTTCTTTCTTATTAAAAACCTTCCATGAACTCATATATACATATTTTATGTTGTGTTAATTTCAAACAAATATTTGATAAATAATAACCTCGCCAAAATGTTGAAACACGATACAAATTCAAGAAAGATTTACCTCGTAAATATTTATTGGCATTCACATTTGTACGACGTCATAAAAGCGCCACGTTATTGTTCACACGATGCATATATTCGTGTCAGGCCCCAGACCGCCACCCACGTACTCTTTATTTAAACTCGCGCCGATTCTGACATAATTTCAACGAAAATGTTCAATCGAAACCTTTTTGATTTGGACGATAAAGTAACAGGGTTCTTCTACAAAAAAAAAATTATGTACATCTCTTTCGTTCGCAATAAAAACGAGCAGGACAAACTGTAGGTGTTCGAAACGATTTAATTAATATGAATACAAAAAATGGTTTTCGTCTTTACTAACACAAAATAAAATATTGATCTAAATTCAATATTTTAGTTTCAAAGAAGACACTTAATGTACTTAAAAACGGAGACACTACTCGGAATTATAATCAAAATTTGTTAATAGTTTGATTTATTTTAAACAATTTCAACTTTCAAAGTTAATTTGCTTACTAGCTCTAAGCACTTCGGAAAGTTAAAGGCCACACTGGATATGCTCTTCAAATATTAATTACTCTCTTAAATTTAAATTCCCAATTGAGCAGTAGTTCCAAATGTTCAAGTGCTCTTCGAATTGAATCGGGTTTTCTCTCGATAACCGTAATATCAAATAAAGTGGTTAAAATTGTCGAACGTATCTGTAATGTACGCTATAAGCTAAACAACTAGTACAAATATATTGTTTCTATACTACGTAATACGTTTTTAATACCTGACATAGGCAAAGGAGATATAGTGATAGATATATACGATTTCTAATGAATAATAGTGATTCGTACATGCATTTTTTCATGCTTGGATGGGTGAACGAGCTTACGGCCCACCTGGTGCGAAGCGGCTACCGGAGCCCATAGACATCAAAAACGTAAATACCGCCACCTACCTTAAGATATAGTTCTAAGTCCTTAGTTTTTACAGTGAAATGACTGCTCCACCCTTCAAACCCAAAACGCATTACTACTTCACGGCAGAAATAGGCAGGGCGGTGGTACCTATCCGTGCGGACTCGCAAGACCTCCTACCACCAGTAAATTCCTTGATCCAGTCCCATTAAATAGCAAGGTATCTTAAAAACGTTTCCCAATAAATAGCTAAATTATTATTATTATAACTAGAACATAGTCATTAGACATTACGACAATCGAATCAGATAGTACTTTCGGTAATTAATTTAATTATCAATTCTCGTATTATTTTATATTTACAATAATTTCTTGAAACTTTATTACTCAAATTTGCAGGTAAAAATTTAGGCTCATCTTCTGGATGCACAGGGATTTCCCACTGAGTTTCTCACCGGACCTTCGAAGTGAGTCGTGATTCCGATAGGGACGTAGATTCTTGAAGCACTGCTCTTGCTAGGGCTAGTGTTAGTCAATTCTCTCAGGTTGAGCCCGTGAGCTCACCTAGCCGTCCACGCGTAACCGGAATAGCCCTTTAGATTATCAGCGAATAGGGAGGGAAAGAAATCATGGATATCACTAAGATCTACGACACTTTAGCATGTTTCAAATGTAATTGAAATTTAGCAACGAAATTGTATTTCAGAACTTTTTAAAACAAAGCTATTCAAAGCCAGCAAAGGTAATAAATTTAAAATACCTTTACCTTTTAATTCGTTAATGGCTCGGAATTGCGACAAGTAAGCAAAGCACGTAAGTGTTTGAATAAATAGAATTAAAGTCGCTCCGTACTTTGTACACACTGTCCTAAGTAAACGTTAGACGCGTCTTATTTACTCTGAACTTTCAAATAACCACAAAACCTCTCCGAACTAAAGTCTAATGTTGCCTATCTTTAGCCTCGAAACTATAAAATGTATATAATTTTTTATCCAAACCTATAAACTGTAACTATACTTGAGACCTTAGAACTTATATCTCAAGGTGGGTGGCGCATTTACGTCGTAGATGTCTATGGGCTCCAGTGACCACTTAACACCAGGTGGGCTGTGAACTCGTCCACCCATCTAGCAATAAAAAATAAATAAAAAGTGTGTGTGTCCGCTCCGACGCACGACTGGAGTTTACTGGATATAAAAAATTAAACGAAACAATACGAGAAATAGTTCTATATTACGACAACACGATACACTACAGATTATTAACAAATTAACGAGACACAAAACAAACGACTAACAAATATATGAAAATACAATAATGAGAGAAACGCGCGATCAGTACGAGGCTTTGTGGCGGACTGCCGGCGCAGCAGCCCGGCGTCACCTGCGATAACGCATTTCGTGTGACATGCGCAATCAGGCGCATAACGCATTTCGTGTGACATGCTAGTACGATTTTGGTCCCCATAATTTTCATACCCCGGGCCTATATATGTAAATCGATTCTAAAGGAGTAAACTCCAATAAATAAAATTACAATGCATTCATAGGAAAAAAAATTTGTAGGAAAGGCATGGATATATTACAATGAAAATACAGGCAGCCGCTTTCAAACCTGAAGAATAAATCGCAGTTTATTTTATTAAATAAACACCCCGTAGAATCTAAAGTAATAATATAAATAGTAATATAAATATAAATGATATAAATTTTGATATAAAATAATTGAAATGGAGCACCAATTTACTACCCAGACAGATATTAAGTTTGGTTTAATATTTAATACAGAATGACCATATAGCTTTAGTAACGATAATTTTTATTGATGGATCACTATTTTTTATCATAATCGTTACAGGTTTCGTAAACATATTTATACACTGCTCTAAACAAAGTCACATAAAACAGCTGCAAATAAATCAACATAATCCAGAAAAATACTCAGCTACGAACAATAAAACGTTTTTACACCGTAAAAATGTCTCCAAAATAATAATTCTCATCGCGTCCACTTCTTTCGAGGGTTATTTAGCACCGCTTAAATTATGTTCCGTGTCCACAACATATTAACATAAGCTAATCCTCTACAGGGTGGATCGGGGTCTGTCGTGAACATGACCTAGTGCCCCATGACAGCGGCGCTCCCCACGTCTCGATACCATAGCCAGCCAACCTGACGCACGTTACATATAAGTGAGTATTCATATAAATAGTTATGACGTCAACGCGTTGAGATACATCGTGTTTTTCTGAAAATATGGAACAAGGCAGTTTAATTAACAAATCTACGCTTGTTCCGCATATTATTTCTAAACAGAGGGTCATTTGATCTGATATGATATTATATGACAGTATCGTTCTCACAATATTGTGCTGCGTTGTAAGATAAAAATTTCGATAATTAAAAAATACGTCATAACAGTCCATAATTATGTATGATTCAAATTCGTCGATGTTCGTGACTGACATTGATCACCTTATTACCTCTTTGACTTTCACCTGTGAAAAATGTTGTCAGCTAAATCTAAATGCTCCGTAAGCTGCTAGAAATAATTCATCGACATCGTAAGATGAATGTTGCTATGGAACCGTGGGGCACGGGATTCACATCTACTGAGTAAAACAAGCTAATTATTTACAAGTACCTTGTACAGGCGTCAAAGAATGGCTTAATTCGCGATATTCTCCAAAGACGAAAACTTCTACAGTCAAGGTATATAGACTCTGCTAGAAACATCGAAAAAGTTATGGCTAGTAATGGGCAATACTTTGAGTTATTCATTTGAAAGCATATAAATAAACAATAAGCACAATAAAGTTACATTTTAGTTAAAAAAACAGCGAAAACTTAGCTAAGGACCTAACATATAAATCGTTTTAAGCATTCGTAAAATCTATAACTAATAAGTGATAACCTCGCGACCCTCTTGTTACTTCTAATTTCGATAATCGTATATTTCAAACAACAGACGTGAAAGTAAGTACCCTTGGACAGATTTGTTCTTTTCTACGCTTTTACAGTGAAATACAGTTTTCTTGAATTCAAATGAGGCCTATATTTAATTTTTTATAGGTACAATTATCGTAAACTTACTGGGATACTGATAGGACGTCTTGTCAGTCCGCATGGGTAGGTAGCACCACCCTGCCTATTTTTGCCGTGAAGCAGTAATGCGTTTCGGCTTGAAGGGTGGGGCAGCCGTTGTAACTATACTGAGACCTTAGAACTTATATCTCTATATACAAGAATTGCTCGTTTAAAGATATATGATTATGTACTGAATGAAGTTATTAGCTTTCTCGTAAAATGCGCCACAATAGAGCGCTTTTATCACAACAGTATCTAATATTGCCATTATAAGTCAGAGAAGTTTACTAAAGGTCCTGAGATTAGTATTCGACGTCCGTACATTCAGCAATAGAATATTCTAGTCGGCGTTACAGAAATAAGACTTTTATATTGTTCAATAGAAATGTACGGAAACATTAATCTTCTGGTCCGTTTTTTTTTGTTTTTCTGGTATTGTCTGAAGTACTACGATGAAGTCATTGACATTTCAACACCAAATCCATATTTTTTTTACGCTGGGGAACCCATGTACGGATTACTGAACTACTGCTTACTCTGCCTACTACTTACTGCCTGAACTTCACGGCTATTTTAATGGTGGTGAAACCCATGCGGGCCATGACACTGCCGCTATAACCATATATCGTGTGATAAAAATTTAACTCTCTAAATAAATAAATTTGCGTCCTAACTGGTAGGTAAAATATGTCTCTTGCGAACCAACGGTGGTACTTACGTTATGATCTGTATGGATTCTGGTAACCAATCGTGTAATAAAAATCAAACCCGCTAAATTATAATTTGCGTAATTACTGGTGGTAGGACCTCTTGTGAGTCCGCACGGGTAGGTTCCACCACCCCGCCTATTTCTGCCGTGAAGCAGTAATGCGTTTCGGTTTGAAGGGTGGGGCAGCCGTTGTGACTATGCTGAGAACTTGGAACTTATATCTCAAGGTGGGTGACGCATGTACATTGTAGATGTCTCCGGTAACCACTTAACACCAGGTGGGCTGTGAGCTCATCTACCCATCTAAACAATAAATAAATAAATAAAACTTAAGCTCCACTATGAACCGTTTACCGACCTAACGCAATTAAAAAATAACGCAGCGAAAAATTTACATCACGGGTCACTTGAAAGCTTAAGAAGATTCTTATCTGCCTACAAATTTAATCTGACACTGCAGTGTATAGCAAGCATCGATTTGATCTGGCTTGTCATTAGTCAAATCGGCTACGCTCATTGTATCCGCTAGTTTTGGAGCAACTAAAATTTAGGCGTGAATGGGCTGGTAGCATCTAACTTCGGTTACATAGAGATAGCTGGTATCGACATCGATGTTATGAAGGAGCAATCGAGAGTCATCGACATGTCCTCAGCACTAGCCGTTAAGTAAAAGGAACGATTGAAAACGTTGATGTTTTATTACGAAATGTTTCCTTAGAATGATTTCCCAATAGTAAAATTAGCTAAAGGTAAATATTTACAACGAAGTTAAGCGAGTATTTTATTGGTAAATGGCTATATAACAGATATTTTATGGCAATAGGGATTCAAAATAAAAGTAAAATATTTATATCTATATAATGTATCGATATAACATAATCGTAATATCTGGTGTAACTAAAATAACTTACTTGGTGGATTAATAGCGTCCTTATTTTTGTAATACTTTATTTCATTTTTCATAGTCTTCGTGGTCGTTAAAGACTAAAGAATATGTTAATCGTCAATATTTGGTAATGTGATATTTGCTGCTCTGTCAAGAAAGTGCCGGGAAACGACCAATAATACATGCATCCAAATTTATTTAAACAGCTTCAGCAGAGTATAATACTTCTTGAGAAATGATATACTTACGACAAAAATAATCTAATCATCAATACATTTCTTAAACGCTTTTTCCGGAATTGAGTTCAGTATTCGGCGCCAATTCTCCTGTATGCCTTCGAGCGAATGAAAACGGGTGTCACGAAGTGATAATCTGAGTTTAGGAAAACGAAAAAGTCGGCTAGAGCCATATTTGGTGAATATGGTGGTTACGCGCTGCTAATTGTCGAGTTTTTGGTAAAAAAGTCGCACACAACGATGACCTTGTGCGAAGACGCATTAAAAATCATTTTGTTTTATTTTGCATCAGCAAAATCCATGGATTTTCTTTCCAAAAATCTAGCCTTATTCATCGAATTTGCTCTATTAAACGCCGCAAAACGCTCAAATAATGTTCTTTATTCACCATTCGAACTTTCAACAAAAATTTTGAATGCACAACACCGCTATAGTCAAAGAAAACAGTCAACATGGCTTTGACTTTTGATCGACTTTGGCGTAGTTTTTTCATTTTGGTTCAATTGGAAGTCGCTGTCCCAAAGCTTGTCGACTAGTTGGCATGTCAAACTCGTAAACCCACGTTTCGTCAATAATAACAATGCGTTTCGTGAATGTTGTGTGGTAATTGATTCGTTCTACTCGTAATATATCCTCTGCGATTCTTATGCGATTGGGTTTTTAGAGAAAATTGATATATTTTGGTACCAGCCGAGCGGCAACATGATCGACTATTGAGACACAAAAACTTCAGCTACGTATCTCTCTCAAGCTTGAATGAAGCCTCATTCAGTCAATATTTCGTTCACTTGTGCGACATTGACTTCAGTTGCAGAAGTCGTCGTGGCCTAAAGGATAAGACGTCCGGTGCATTCGTTGTTGCGATGCACCGGTGTTCGAATCCCGCAGGCGGGTACCAATTTTTCTAATGAAATATGTACTCAACAAATGCTCACGATTGACTTCTACGGTGAAGGAAACATCGTGTAATGAAAATCAAACCAGCAAAATTATAATTTGCGTAATTAGCGGTGATAGGACCTCTTGTGAATCCGCACGGGTAGGTACGGATAGACATTTACGACGTAAATGCGTCACCTACCTTGAGATATAAGTTCTAAGGTCTCAAGTATAGTTACAACGGCTGCCCCACCCTTCAAACCAAAACGCATTACTGCTTCACGGCAGAAATTGGCAGGACGGTGATACCTACCCATGCGGACTCACAAGAGGTCCTACCACGCATTAAAAAATAAATTAGTCTTTTTTCTCAACAGATTATCAAATATGTGGCCTCGCTGGTTGTTATTATGCTTGGTGGTGCTATACGCGCGGCCAGTACACCCACAAGGCGCCCAGCAGTGCCCCGCTCCGAACACCATGACACCTTGCAGCTGCACGGTCAAGAAAAACGGCTTGGATATACTCTGCGAGTTCACTGAACAGCAACATATACAAAAGGTAATTTATTTATCATTTGACTACCTGACCTGGCAGACTTCGTAGTGCCTCAATCGATAAATAAAAGACCTAAACTTTTGTATAAAATAAACTTAAAACAAACAAAAGAAATCCGTCCGACTGGGGACACATCAAAGGGAAAACAAAATTGTTATTTTTATTTAATTCCGAGCATTTTCATATTTATCTACCTTTTTAACCTTCTCTAGACTTCCAAAAATAGTTAAAGACCAAAATTAGCCCAATCGGTCCAGCTTTTAACGAGACTAACGAACAGTAATTCATTTATATATATATTTAAACTGATGTTTTCCCAGATTACTAGATTATATTAATTTTTGGTTCGATCTAGACGTGCCTTTGCTGTTTTGTTTCCAGACAAACTTTACTATCTAAATTGATTAAACTTGAAGGACATAACAAATGTAATAAATAGATCTTGATGTACTCACCAAACACAAGTCTACTTAAAGTTAAGTTAGTTACATATATATACATATTAACCGCGGGAACCCCCCTACTCTGACCGGGTTTTGACCCCGGACGGAGATCGGACTTCGGGTGTAATAGTGCAGGGGAGTCGTTTAGTGCGGTAGGGCCCTAAAGCTCCTTTGGCACGCGATCTGCTCCCAACATCAGCAGATCGTCAAGTCCCACATAAACCCACGCGCCCAAGAACCTCGTAGAAGGTTCGGGCCCCGGCCCGAAATAAAAAAGTCACGTGTACACATGTATGTACCTTTAAATTAACCTACCATATTTGATCTATCCAAATTATCAGATGTTGCTAACATTCAAAATTATGGGACTTCAGTTCTACCATTTCAAATGGTAGCGTCAAAACATTAAGGCGTACGAGCTATATGAAAATCACAAAATAAACCAAATTGCAAAACTAATTTGTTAATAATTCTCAGGCAATGAACACGCTGCGTTCGAAGCCAATGATTATATTTTATCTGAAGCTACGTCACAACAACCTGGCTAAGTTGCCCTCTTACATATTCCTGGGGCTCGATATACGTCATCTCACTGTTCACAACAGCAGCCTAGCGGTCATCGAGGATTCTTCACTAAGCTCCATCGGTAAGCTTAGAATCTGATCATAAATGTTTTAATTCTGACTGAAATCACCCCGAATTTACACGTCCATACATAGTTGGACAAATATGACATATTACTTAGATTAAAATTTACTCTGTTATTTTTCGATAATTTATTTTTGACTTTTAGTATACCTAGTCAGGTCATAAGTATTGTCACACAGTAAAAACTTTTCTTTTAGAATGCTGGCCACAAAAAAGTTTATTGAATTCGAATTTCGAATTGTTCATGAAAATAAAAATAGTATACATTTAGAATTTTACTCATTTTTAAATATGGAGTGGACGCTTAAAGAAGACCGTGTTGCAGTTATTGCGTTGCATCGTTGCGGTTACGCGCCAATTCAAATTTTTAACATACTGAAAAATTTGAATATAGCCAAAAGATTCGTTTATCGTACCATCAAACGATACAATGAAGACTCTAGTGTAGATGACAGGTCAAGAAGTGGTCGCCCTCGGTCTGTTAGGATTCCAGCAGTGATAAAAGCTGTGAAGGCGCGAATTCAAAGAAATCCCAAACGTAAGCAGAAACTGTTAGCCCTTCAGATGGGGTTAAGCAGAACCACGGTGAAAAGGGTGTTAAATGAAGATTAGGGCTTCGGGCATATCGAAGAAAAACAGGAAATCGTTTGAATGCTCGTCTAATGGACCTGAGACTGAAGAGATGCCGCGCTTTGTTGAAGCGGTACGCGGGAAAAAAATATCGGGAATTTTTTTTTTTCGGATGAAATAATTTTTACCGTAGAAGAGAGCTACAACAAAAAAAATGATAAGGTGTACGCACACAGTAATGAAGAAGCGAGCAACCGTATTCCGCGTGTCCAACGAGGTCATTTTCCATCCTCGCTCATGGTATGATTGGGAGTTTCTTATTGGGGCTTAACAGAGGTACATTTTTGTGAGAAAGGTGTAAAAACGAATGCAGTTGTGTATCAAAATACAGTCCTGACGAACCTTGTGGTACCTGTTTCTCATACCATGTTCAATAACAGGCACTGGTTATTCCAACAAGATTCGGCGCCAGTTCATAGAGCGAAGAGCACACAAGACTAGCTGGCGGCGCGTGAAATCGACTTCATCCGGCACGAAGACTGGCCCTCCTCCAGTCCAGATTTGAATCCGTTAGATTACAAGATATGGCAACACTTGGAGGAAAAGGCGTGCTTAAAGCCTCATCCCAATTTGGAGTCACTCAAGACATCCTTGATTAAGGCAGCCGCCGATATTGACATGGACCTCGTTCGTGCTGCGATAGACGACTGGCCGCGCAGATTGAAGGCCTGTATTCAAAATCACGGAGGTCATTTTGAATAAACTTTAGTGTCATAAGAATCTATGTTTTGTTAAGTTCATTTTGGTATATGAATGGTTACATAATGAATAAACTTGTTTCAATTATTTTACATTAAACATGTGACAGAATTTATGACCTGACTATGTATAAGTATATGTTTTGTGTAAAATAATATGTTCAAGCAGGGCATTGAAAAATTACTACTGCGTTAACGTAGGTATACACATTTTGATGATTTTGTCAACTTGAACCGATTATAATAAGATTTATTTATTATTATTTATTTATTTATTTAAGGTCGCTTTTTAACAGCAATGGTCATTAACGACCACTGTAACCTTATAATTAAATTAATCTATGGTAATCTATAATTTTCAGGAATTTTAAAGTACATTTTACATTATTATTTAAACAGTCAAACAAACACATAGGCAAGGCAGCATTATGTCTCTCTGTATTAAACATTGGGCACTCAATTAGTAAATGCTTAATAGATATATTGCTATCACATCGACTACATTTCTTTATTTCTTCTTTTGTAATAAGATGGATGTGGGTAATGTTACAGTGACCTATTCTTAACCTATTTAAAACTACTTGATCTTTTCTAATATTAATCTGAAATTTCCTTCTTTCGAAAATTGATTTTCTTATATCATATAAAGCGCTTTTATTATCTTTTACCCAATAGCTGTTCCAGAGTGTTTGAGTCTTCCATTTAATGTGTTTGTTTATTAAGCGTTTTCAAAATATTTTTAATCAAAATTCTAGTGTCGTACGTATTATTATCTCGTAAATATCCAAAATACGATTGTTTCACAAATGGCTACGCGATAGTGCGAAATTCCCGCGTGATCTGGTATCAAAATGCTGTCATAAATAACACCCTGATGTTTATCCATTTATGAGGTATGTTTCAGAATTCACAAAGGACTCCGAGTCTAATAATGCTTTTATCGTTCATTCACATAATAATGTTACCCAACCTACAAACCGTACCAACAATTTTTTTACATAAGATTTAAGTCGGGTCACAAATATTTCGGATTTTTTTTGCGGTCTCTCGTCTAGACTGTATTTTTGCGATCAATTGACTCAGATCGATCTTATATTAAAATACTAGATACCCGCCCGCACTTCGCTTCGGGAACTTTAATTTATTATTGATCTTATTGAATTTTCTATCTTCATCTTTCCTGATATCGCGCACTCGGTTGCTTTCAAATATTTTTCCAAATGATGTTAATGTAAAAGACAAAACTTGTATACTTTAATTACTAGATGCGGTAAATAGTTCGCAGATGGCAATTTTTTTTTCTACTTACTTGTCACTTATGGTTTTATTTTGGGTAATTCACACTGATGTGTAAGCTATGTTATTGTAAAGTTTCATCAAAATCCGCAATTCAGCAGTTTTACGTGAAAAACATACTCCATATATTTTTACAAATTTTCACATTTATCATATTAGTAGGATTCACATGTGACACATATTTTAATGATCAATGAATATATTAAGTGTATAATCTATGATCAATGATCAATCAAAAGTCTAAATAATACAGGGGGGTGCAACTCCCATACAAAGGAAAAGAACATTCAACTAGCGTCATCTTTAGGAACCGGCGAGGTCATTTTTGAAACGTTTTGGCCTTAATGAACTAATAAACTCACTAGATGGCAGATACGAGTTCTGACTCAATAAAAAAGGTTAGCGTACTTTGAAGCAGTGCTTCCACTTTTAGGGAATTCTCTCTTTTTTAGGGAAAAATAGCTGATATTTTGGATGATAAAGACAATTTAAAAAATTCCAGGATTTAGGATATTTCTGGGTAAAAAGCAAAGCCTATACTAGTAACTGTTGTGAATTTTAAAATAAACGATAATTAAAGTAAAACAATGAACATTTTATTTTATGGAGAGAATGACATTAAGTCGAGTTGACAAGTAAAAGAATAAAACAGAGTTGTGTATAAAAACTATAAAGAAGGTTTGATTCAACAGTAACCCTCTAGTAAAGTAAATCATAGATTAAGCCACTGCTTTTTTCTTAGGGATTCCCCAGAATCCCAATAAGTATAAATCCGCCAAATTTTTATTTACCTGTTTTCGTTGATGTCACCAGAACTTACTCGTATTGTAATATACAGGTACTTCATGTACCATGAAAGATTATCATGGTAATTTCATTTACGAAAACCTTGTAATTGTCATTTCACTTTTGCTAGCAGTTCCTTCTTCAAAGACTGAGGTGGAAAGATTATTCAGTGTTCTCAAATGTAAAAACTGACAAAAGAAACAGGCTTTCTAATGAAACCCTGAACGGCTTGCTTCATAGAAAGTTCCCAACTTTGCCAGCAAACAATTGCTCAATTTTAGAACCGAACAGTGTTAGGTTGCGTGCAGCAAAAGAATATAAAAGCAATGCGTCGACTTCCTTGAAAATTCTAATCCTATAGATCTATGATCTTCTGGGGGCGTTTATATTATATATACCTACATTAAATAATATGCTGTGGTTTATTTTCTGTATTTTATTTATGCTTTCTATATAAAGGATTTATGAAAGTTGTTTAGGAAATTTTAGGGATAAATTCAAAAGAAACTAGGGTAAAATGTGGTAAAAAAAAACGTAACTGGAAACACTGCTTTGAAGTTTTCAAAATTCCAGGGCCGTAAAACAACCTCAAAAAAAAAAGAGTTTTCAAAATGTCGTAACGCTTTAATTTTTTAAATCGTTTTTTTTTGGTCTTGGTGTGAGTTATTTTACGTTGTAGTATTAATTTAGAGCAACTTTTAGCTTTATGAGAATATTAGACGATTAGACATTGAGAAACTCTGTTTCGAATTCTCTTTAGACATAACTTGGCTCCAATACTTTTTTCTTCGTTAGCGTTTCGTAAGCCTGTGTAACTATTTTCATTTCTTACAGAAAGTTTATTATTAAAAATCAGCATGCCTCGAAGATCGAAAATGAAATGCTATTTCGGATGCCTTGATAACGGTGAGTTTAGACTATTTTCCTGGTATATTAATTGCTAACAGAATTATTATTCATAATATAATTAAATTAATTAGCACCAACTAATGGTCCTTCCTATTTCTGCTGCCTAGCTATCATATATGTTAAGTTTTGATCAAAACAGTCGGTATTAAGTCTCGTACTATCACACACACACCTCAGATAATAAAATTGTCTCGAGTGGGTGGAAGTATTTATGTTTTGCAACTCAGCGTATTATATGCTTATTGTCAAGTGGGCCCGAACTAGTTTTTTGGAATGATCAATCAGTCATGCTTTCCTGTTTAAATAAAATACAGCACAATTGATCTCACATCCAAAGTTAGATGATGGCATTCACGTTTTGTTTCCTGGTGTTTGATAACTAAGTTACACCAAGTGGTCTGTGACCACGTTCATCCTTCTACCCAATATAAAATAATGTTTTTATTTTTGTAGACAAAGGTTTGATAATGACAAAATTTTATGGAAAAATTATAAGGAGCACTAAAATGTCTGAAACATGAAAAGATTGATGCACTATATTTGAACCAGAACGTGTTATGTAATATATTAATTTGTAAGTATGATTACATTATCACTAAATTTTTCATGGTCGTATTTTTTCAATATTTGTTACATACTTATGATACTTTGTTTCTCCGTTTCAGAAGAGAAACTGATTCAGCAAGGAACGTGAACTCTCAAGGATCTTAATTTTTTTTAAATATGTTTATAATTTATAAATTAATAATTGAAATAGTTCATAAGAACTAAATTGATGCCAATTTTGTTTTAAAATAGGTTGTTTAGTTCTTATAGTATTACGTTTGAATAGTTATAATTAGTAAGTTAGTAATATATGAAAATACTGATATAAATTTTTGTAAATAACCTTTTGTAAATTCTACGAGAAGATGATTTTAATTAATGATCAAAAGTCAACGGTCTTCAAAAGCATTATTTGCAATTATTTAGATTAACTGTGGAATATATTTTTACTAAGTTGTGTTTTCTGTATGAGCAGATATAAATGAAAATGCCCAAACATGATTATGTTTCTTACATTTTCATTATGTGAAATCAATATGCTTGTGACTGAGTATATTAATAATTTATTAAAACTTAAGTGATAGACAGCAACCCCTATGGCACTGCTGAACTTTATAAGCACTGGTGACCACTTATCATGAGCCGGGTTGCGTGCTCGTCTGCTGTTGAGTCCAATAAAAATTTTCGAAACCCTTTCTATTATTTAGATATAATATTAATGTACATTTAATTTGGGTTAAAAGATAAATTTACATTTTATGTTTGCATGTGTATGTTTATAATTCATTTGCATGTAACGAACATCAGTTTCTTTTGTAACAAAATGCAAACTAATGGTTTGTAATGAATGTAATTAACTTTAAGATGATTTTCTTTCAATCTGCTGTTTGTTTCATCTAGTATTACCAAATATAAGAATGCTAAGAATAATTTAGTATTCACTTTAGTGTGTGTATTATCTCTACAATGCTAGTTTAAATGACAATTATTGTATGACGAAGCACAGGTAGTGTTTATAGATGTAATATTTTCATACAAGATGATCATGATCATGATCTGTCACGATCAACTTTAAGCAAGAACTGCTATCGTTAAGAAACAAATTTATTAAATTTAATTCAAATTGTCTACTATGTTTGTAATGGAAAGCTGACATGTTTATATTTCGCACAAATGACTTAATTGACATAGAATGATTTGATTATCTAGACTTAATTAACTTTTAGATAACTTTCGATTTAATGTTAATAAGTACGCTAGTAGGATTAATCTAGAGGAATTATTGTTATTCGAAATTTTATACAATTGTACGTTCATACAATCTTTTAACAGAAAATTGTTTGTAATATAGGGAAATTAAATAGCTTACAGAGAATTACAGCTTTTTATTTTAAAAAACTGTTTTCTCTCTGTATGAAAAGATCTTATCGATTAGAATGCTGAACACAATCAAACATTCCTTAATATCTCATAAGTACTACCGGGAATTTCAGCGATTCTAAACGATAAGATTTTTTCATAAAGAGAGTTATTAAAAATATTAAAATTACTAAAAAAGCCACCTGGTGGGGGGTAGGGAGACTAATAATCGACCGTAGCGTCGCCTGCTGGACCGGGCTTTAACTAAAGCAAAAATAAAAATGAGAGTTGCGCATCTATCTCGTATATATTAAGTGTATAATCTATGATAATAGACAAACAACCTTTAACCTTTGATGTTGAAATGGTTTTGAACGAAGAAGCTTCGAAGCTTTCTTGACCTCTTTATTGTATTTCCGTATTCCTGGCTTTTCCAATACCAATAGCTCGGTTTCGCTTTGTTTAAAAATAACATTGCTAGCCAATACTTATTTTTAACTCTGAGAGTGTAATCTAGCTGTAATGATCACTATGGGCGCGTAAATGCCACCATATTGTAAATTTATCGGCAAATTAAACGAATCATAAAATGTGAATAAAGTCTTATATTGTAGTTAAATTTCGGGAATAATAGCGAAAAATTATATATTATATATTTCACTATTTTATTATTAATTATGTGTATTGTGCGCCATAAGGAATTTCATTTAAAAAAATATCCTAAAATTAGTAAAATTATAAGGTATAATCGATATTCAAACTCTTGTTGAGGTAGTTTGCGATAATCACGTTGTGATGCCCATAGGCTCGGATAACCACCCGGATAAGCTGAGCCGTGAACTCGCGTAGCACTCAAGCACAATAAAGCTTAGTTCTAGCTATCGATTCATTAATAATTTCTTTCAGGCAACAAGCTGACTCAGCTGGACGTCTCCCAGAATAGTCTGGCCACAATACCGACATCTTCGTTCACGCATCTCAACCACCTGCTCATACTGAACATGAATCATAACAAGGTAAATAACGATTATAATACACGAGATAAACGATAGTGGGAATGCTGTTATTGTTTTTATATATAGCGTTCCAGACGGGCGCTTCAATATTTTCAAGAATTAGATATAAGTATAATTTTAGTCTAAAGTTCCTAGGGTCTGAAGTTATACATATTAAATAAGAAAAAAATGAAGAGGTTCCCTCATTACAAGATAGAATAGCATTCAATTAATTTAATGACCACCTTTTGGAACGATTAACTGCTTCTAAAAATTGACACCGTTAGACATTCCAAAATACTACTGCTAATGTAATAAATAAAAACGGATTAGCCATAAGAGACTTGTTGAAAAATAAACTATGATACACCTAAGAATCTAATATCAAAGTTGTTCGTAAGCTAATGGATTAATTTAATAAAATTATACTTTATGGAAGCACTCAAGCGGACGATCTCTTTAAAGTTTAATAGCAATATCGGTTTAAATCACGAAAATGTATTAAATCAATAATTTTATCATTTACTACACGATAGCGGTATTGCAGCTTTTCTGTAAAATAAAAATTAGCTTTCGAATAAAACACAACATTGAATTTACAATTTATTCTCAACGTGAACATAGTTTATATATTTACTTAACATTACAATTTTGTTAATTACACAACCTTTATTTTTATGAACAATTCATATTTATTTATTTATTTATTAAGTTGCACCAACAAAGTGATCATCAATACAAAACATTGGCAAATTGACAAAAGTTCATGGCAGATGTCACCTCAATTATAGGTGCAATCGACAGTGCATTAATAACAACAACAAAACACTAAGATTTGATTACATTTGATTGATTGCTTAAGATTAATTTATATTTAATTGGGAAATAAATAATAAAAAAAATAATAAAATTACTTTGAAAATTAAAAACAAAAGTTTTGGCGATTACCTGTAGAGATCTTAGGTATATTCGCTGTAGAGTTTTTGGTATTCGGTGGTTTGAAACTTTTTTAATCGGAAAAGGTATAAATAAAGGTATTTTTGAATGCAGGTGACCGCGGTACACAACAGAGCATTCGTCGGACTTGATACCCTAGAGATACTGACTCTGTATGAAAATAGGATTTCGGTAGTCGATGGCGAGGCTTTCAAAGGATTGGAAAAGTAAGTACCGATATAACTCTAAAGATGTTTTTGGAACTATTCGGAAAATTTCTGTCAATGAATGATTTTGGAAATTTCTAAATCACCATCACAAACAATCAGTGGAAAGATCGTGATTAGTACCACTGATCATTTGCAAAATATTAAGCTGAAATATTTTTTTTTTTCTGCGAATAAAATAAACAGTGATTTACTTCGCTACATCAGTGCTTCATATTCGGTAGATACGAATCGTCAGAAATAGGAGTACAACATAATATTTTAATAATAAAATTTGTACATAAACACGTGCTCTTAGTTACAAATTCTTATTTTCAGCTAAAAACACAACAGTACATATGAAACCCAATATCTCTGTCATTATTCCCGAATAACATCTTGAATCAATTTAACATAAATTTTCATAAATCTAAACTTCAAATAATTTAAATACAGCAACTCGGATAAGATAAAGAAAAATAGATAATTTTAATAGCAATATCCGAAAGTATCCAATTATACTTTTAATATTGCATATTGTGCCTAATAGCAGGGACTTTGCTCAATCGCTTCAGAAATTATTGTTTGGTAGCACACCGGAAACTTCCAGAATAAATTACACACGCTTTGTTCATGTAAATCACCGTTTTGCTCCGCAATCCATTCCGTTACCGCTTAGCTATTTTATGTTCATTAAAATTTATGTGTAGGCTATTTACTCAAGTTAGAACGTTCCTTTATAATTTATTGAGAAAAATAATACCTACTGAGATTGCGTTCGGATTAAAAAAAGTGAGAACATTCTAGAAAAGCAATATTAAAAAATGCTTTTAAAAGAGGGCCTCGTTTAATATTAATTGGTGTGCTTAATTTATTTAGGAAGCTTAAGCGATTAAATCTTGGAGGCAATGAATTGACGGCGGTCCCGCAAAAAGCGCTGGCTCTTCTCGAGAATTTGAAAAAACTTGAAATGCAAGAAAATCGGATTACTTCTATTTCAGAAGGGGACTTTGCAGGTAATAAGATTTTTCTTTTCGAAGGCAACCATGTATTTTTAAAAAAGTATTATGCAAAGTATCAGTATAATATTCTCTACGTAAATTTAATTTACTTTTAAATTATGCTAGTACAATTTGAAATACATAATCTGTGATAGTCAATTAGGATCTAGCTTTTGAAGTAAGATCTCACACCATCGTTTATGGCGTTGTGGTTTGTTATTTGTCCTTCGCTTTCGCGGAATATTTTACTCTGATCATATAAAAGTCAAACACATCAATTCAACAATATATATAATGTGTACAATGTTATAACTAAAAAGAGTAAGCAACGCTAGGCACTACCAGATACGAATTGAAACTAAAATTACGTTTTTACAATAAACTTAAATCGACGCGCGCGAATCTCGTAGCATGACGTCACGGGACACCTGCGCGTTCGGGAACTCCGATCGCGACCGATGACGCCCGAGTGCAACCAAATGTTGCACGCTACAGCCTAAAACAAAGTGAAATAAACGTACTTTAAATGTATCTACATAA
Organism: Bombyx mori; assembly: GCF_030269925.1. NCBI lineage: Eukaryota > Metazoa > Arthropoda > Insecta > Lepidoptera > Bombycidae > Bombyx > Bombyx mori. Next base: position 4,738,900 of record NC_085116.1, on the reverse strand, counting down.
ATTGGCCGCTGGTTTTTAAGCCAATTTTGATAAAAACATAATTTTACAGGGTTACGTAACCTAGATTCTTTAGGCCTAGCTCATAACCAGCTTCGCGAAGTTCCGGCTCAAGTGTTTTCGCACCTTACGTTTTTGAACTCACTGGAGTTGGAGGGAAACCTGATTCAACGTATTGACGAGAAAGCCTTTGCTGGACTTGAAGGTGAGCCTAATTGAAATACTGGTTAAAAAAAGAAATTTTAGTACTTTCTTGGCGCTGATTATAAAATAAGGATGCTGTACATCACCTTGTTTGACATGATAAAAATAACATAATAATAACATCAAACAATATTGTAGGTTACAAAAAAAAATCTAGTCTGGGGTCAATTCACGAACCAGACATTTTAATAAAAAATTTAAGTGTCAACATTGGAAGCTCAGAAAGAAGGTTATTTTGGAAAGATATTCTTAAATGTATGATTAGATTGACGAAATTTATTTACAAGCTTCGCTTAATTCAATATTAGCCTTAAAAAGATTACCACTTCAGGCGCAACATCAAACATGATACGAGCTTTTCAACTATTCGTTAAGGCCAATGAAAGAGTACAAGGCTCATTTCAAATTGAGATTAGAGAGGGTCTTAATAATTTTATATTGGGGTTTCTAATTTAGTACTATGCAAGGTGTAGATTTAGTTTAAAATGCTACAACCATAGCGATATTTTATCTGGACTGAAGTAGTAGATATGTACATATATCAAAAAATCAAAATGGCTTTGACTACAAAATAGAATGAGTACTAAATTACTGCCTTGGCGCAACTACCGGAATTGGATCTTGTCCTTTAATGCCAAGAGACGGCATTCCTTGCAGTCCGGTGTTGTTTTCTACCAATGTGTAGCTTGGAATTTCCGGAGGAAGACTGGGAATAATTAGTCAAAAAATGGGCAGACTTAATATTCATTGTTCGACCTACCGATTATTTTATTGCTGTTAACAACTAGATGACTCCTCTCCAACGCTAGACATCTTACTCCTGGTAAATACATATTATTTACCAGAGATCATAGACATTTCAATGTGAAGAGATTAGTTCTGGAGACATGAGATCAAAGTTTTTTATTACATAACGACAGTCTCGCCCTTTAAATAAAAACTCGTAGTAAGAAGTAAGCAGGGTAGTAGAACCAAGGGATATAAGATCAACCGGATTATTTCTGACACAAAACCGCTTGGGGCTTCCCACCACAATATTTTATTTTAAAAGATAGGATAGTTATTAGTTCAAACTAAGAAATCTTCGACTTTAGAATTCAAAGTAGATAACGAAATTAGCATTGATGTCTAAAAGGCTCGAATAAAACCTGACCAGTCGTGAAATTGTATCGATCATTTACACTACTTAAAACTTCTTTTCCGGTTGCCTAATGCTTTTGGAAATTATATGGAAATCTACGTATGCCCTACGTTTTGTCCAGAAAATCTGCAATACTTACGTCTTGGCGACAACCGCCTACATGAGATCCCCTCTGAAGCACTGCGTCCTCTGCATCGTCTCCGCCATCTGGACCTTCGATCCAACAACATAACATACATCAGTGAAGATGCCTTCACTGGCTACGGAGACTCCATCACGTTCCTCAACATGCAAAAGAATATGTAAGTATCAAATAAAAAAGAGACTGTTGTTCATGCAATCAGACCTGAATATCATGTTACTTTTAACTGTAATCAAAGAAATCATCATGAACATTCGAAGAATTAAAAACAAAAACATTAGCCATGAATCGAGCATCTTTGTAATTTAAAATCATTAAAATACTTTTGTGAACAAAAAAAAAATTAATACTCTAATTGTATAATGTACCGATAAATCACGATTACAAGACTAATCAACCGATTTAGCCTAACGTTTGTTCCAAGTAATTAATTTTGCTCTTAAAAGATACAAATTACACCCTGTCGTAAAATTATCCTTGAAACGAGGTAATAATTTTATTCCGGCCATCCGTCCGTTCTCTAGGCCTTTAGGGTAAAGCGGGAATTAAAAATACGGGCAAAAATAATATGATCCAGCTCGTCTAAATACGAAAATAAACCTCGACAACAAGTTATTGTTCAACATTTTGGGTACATATTCTGTGCGAGAAGCTTTGCCGGTTTACGACTAATAAATATTTCAAAGTCAACGAGGAAACCCGTCAGTATGAAGCTTTGATTAATTTCTGGGGAGCGCAACGTTTGAGTCCCTCAAGACAACGAATTTCGTCTTGATTGACCAGAAACGAATTGTTTCCGTAATCATTCCTTACATACACAAAAGGGGTGTACATTATATACTGAGCAACAAAATACCTAAGGTTTACACTTCCGCGTACATTTCACACATAAAAACGGTCTTTTGTTCTCTAAACTTGAAATGTTCGTTGTATGGCTTGTTTGTAACAACAGTTTAACAATGCCGAATTTTGCTTATGTTCGTAAAGACCATTCTTTTTGTTACAATAACATTTGAAGATCTTGTAAACAGCTTTGTTTTGTTGGATGTCGGAAAAAAGGGAATTCATACTCACATAATGCATGAACGTATTCATTGATAAGGAGTGATTTCTAATCAGGATTCATCAGCTGCCAACAATGGGCTTCGATAATCTGAACTCCCTGGAAACACTGAACCTGCAAAACAATAAACTACAGCATATTCCTGAGGAAATAATGGAGCCGATACTCGATACATTACGAGTCGTGGATATAATGGGTACGTAACAGTCAATCAGCTTCTCTCCGTTTTGTAAATCGTTCTTACAACATATTATGATCTTTTTAAATGAATGTTGACTACGTTTCTTCAATTTATATTAAATGAAATATATATAATGGTAATTACGGTGTTTAAATAAGAAAAGACGAAATTGCGTTTCTTCTAAACAACAAGAAACAACATTTAATGCCCTTTCTTCAATAATTCTTTAACACACATTTCACAACGTCCATTAACCGAAAAATTATTTAAACAACTATCAATTGTCATATGACAGATTGACATTCAATCATTCATTACATATATATTTTTTGAAATCCATCTACATTGTTGGGATAAAGCACGCTTATCTTTTCAACAAATGATTTACGACATTATTACTATAATTACCGTTGTCATTTTTGCGCACTTTAGAAAGCTATGTGTACGTATAACTTTGTATGACCAAAGTTCATTTCAACGCCCCAATGATCAAATAAGCCTTTTTTAGTATCCTATTACGGGTATACATTATGAAATATATTGTGGTTACTTGACTTGTTTTTTATTTAATTAGGGCTAAATAGTTAACCACACAGATACCGGACAATTATTCCGCTCGCATCAAGATAGTAACAATATTTTTCCTCAGGGTAGAAATGGGTAGGATCGGGATAAAACTGAGATGTATGTAGGTACCATAGCTTAAGGAGGTGCTTTAAGAATGTCATATGTATAAAACAATAGTGCCAGCCCTCACTGGTGGTTACCACCATCCTGCCCATTTCTACCAGTAACTAGCCGTGCATCCCGCTCCGAAGAGTGGAATAGCCTATACAAGTTAAGATCTCACGTTTATATACCTAGAGGGGAAAAAAATTAATACTTCGTTTGAAAACGCAGCGGCTTTATTTTGTAGGACCTCTTGTGAGTCTGCAAAGGTAGGTACCACCACTCTGCCTATTTCTGCCTTGAAGTAGTAATGCGTTTCGATTTGAAGGGTGGGGCAGCCGTTTTAACTATACTGAGACCTTAGAACTCATACCTCAATATGGATGGCGGCATTAACGTTGTAGATCCGGTAACCACTTAACACCCGGTGGGCCGTGAGAAGAAATAAAAAATATTTAAAGAAAACCAATTGATTTGTCTTCGAACAGATAATCCTCTGATCTGTGACTGTGAGCTGGCTTGGTACGAAGCTTGGTTGGCCGGACTCCGCGACCGCGACGATGAGATGATGCAGAAGAAACGGACAGTATGTACCATGCTCAACGAGCATCGCGAATACAGCGTCTCTAAAATGCCGCTCGAAAAGATGAGCTGCAAAAGAAAACCCACCTACGGCCGAACATCGGGTGCGGATACACTCAAAAAATTCCGGGCCACCATGATCTGTATAGTCACGATTGCATTGCTATAGATTTGATTACTCAAAACTATTTCTAATTTTAAGTTCGTCCTATTTATTTCGGTGTGGGAACAACGTCGGGTCAGCTGTGGCCGGATGAACCGACGTGTCCCTCATGTGTTTCGTACTATTTGTTCCATTTCAAATTTAAAGGAGAAAAAAAAACGTGATGAATTTGTGTTACAAACTACGATACATATCAAATTTGGGCTGAAAATTTAAAGAAAATTAGCCTTACATTTTTGGAACGGTAGCTTGATAAGTGACGTTTCCGATATAATAACGTCAGGTAAGCTAGTTTTACCGTAAAATATATTAGCTAATGGTTTTGGCCTTACTAAGGTAATGTTACCGATATGCTTGAAACGGAAACTTTTGGAAATTCAATTAATCTACCACCCAGCATCAGTAAACTAATTAATGAATTGGAATTTCGGATAATTCATAGTATTAATAGAACTGTGTTCTCCAAAATTAATAAAACCATCACGACAATCAAAGCTACTTACCTTTTATTTTGAAACCTTAATTCCCTTTAGATCTAAGAAGAATCCTTGTATATTTTGTTATCGTTTACCCCGCGTTGTATAATGTATTCAATTGTATTAGTAAGCCTACGAGTATTTACCATGTTGACTGTTTCATATTATAATACGTTATTAATTGTTTCATGAATCTACGCATCTAAATATTTATGTATATTTATATGGAATATATAATAGCCATTAAAATATAATATAACCCGTTTGATAATGTTGTACTTTCGTTTGCACACTCAATACTTTTAGATTTTTTAGAAGATTAAATAAATGGTTCGTCGTGTGGCTATGGTTAATCCTTTCACAGACAATGTCTATTTAGCCTCTCGTAAGGTGGCGAACAATTTCTTAAAAGAAATTTTTGCGTGTTAAGAATTATGCTGAAAGCATTGAGAGTGCAAAAATCCCTGAATATGAGATTCATAGTTCGACTTTCGGCTATATTCAGTTTGCTGTCGATCGCTAATGGATTTACGTATATCAAAACCCAATTTAAAGTCGAAAGACGCTCTATAATTCTTGTACTATCAAATTAATAATATAATATATACAGTTTATCCTAAAGTTACATAACCTTGATTATTCAATATTATAGAAATTCATAAATGTTATAATAAACCTAGTATTAACAAGTTAGTAAATTTTATGTACGTTTTATTCTTGTTTAAGTTATTGTTATTTTAATTTATTTTGCAATTCCAAAGAGATTTTAGTTATTTTATAGTTTAGTTTATTAAGTGCATGAAGCTTTAGTTTTAATTAAGCCTTTTTCTCAACTTCTTTCAATATTAGTTCTTATTTCGATTTTAGAATAATAAATGTGACTTTAAACTAGCTTATATAATTTCTTTGCTTTATCAATTAATGTTGTAAATGTTAACTAATTTTTAGCTTGCTTTCTAGTGCACAGAACTGCTAGCAACTGAGCATAAAATTGCTTTTTCAAACTTCATTCGATTTTTAAATGAATAAGTGATAAATTGTAACCTAAAACATATCCTTTAGCCTCATAGCATACATTATAAGAAATACGATGTAAGATTATTATTATATATGAATGTTGAAAAATTGGTAAACAATTAGAATATTTTTAAAATTTACATTTTGACGATTGATTGGTAAAATTATTATAATTGAAATGTAGAATGTTTGTAGACGCGAGATTGAATTAATATATTCAATTTACATTCGTTATTACATTTCAAAATAAATGTATTTAAAATGTTTATATTATAAATGATCAAAATTCTAAAATGTATACTCACTACGTGCACTTGAATTCTTTAAATTTTAATGCACTTTCATAATTATTATTAATGAAGTAAATTAATATTGAAGGATGTACTAATTGCAATACAAATTACTGGAATATCTATCTTATTCTAGAACGTTTTTTCGAAAATCAATAATATTTGGGATTCCTATAACGTATTTGAAATCTTATCTTATATCATAATATTCTAGATATTATTCTTATATATGATTCTATTTCGGCCCTAGCTTTCATTTATCTGACGCAAGTTAAGATTATACATCTTACTATTCGGGATTGCAAACTCAGTCCTAAGTAAGAAAATATCTACATAAAACCCATATTGAATGGCATAGGTAAGAAAAAGTTAATTTAATATTGGTTATTTATAAATTACGTTGCAAATATAGAATCAGATGCGAAGAATTATTCGAGCACCTTTTAATATAAATTATTTACTAGAGCGTTTCAAATATGATTAAATTGGAATCTATTATTATTGCTATTGCATAGCTTTTATCTCGGGCTTTGAGCACGGCGACCGAGTCAAGATATCCCGTAACGAAAATAATACCTAACACCCCCACTCAGCCTACCATGTAGCTTGCGTTCAACACATTCACACGTTGCGCTTGTGAAGTTTTTGTGAATAAGCGCGCGGCGGACGTCGCCGCACTGCATGCGCACGATGAAAAGTCTGCCCATCTCTCTCTCGCGCGGTCTAGCTTAAGAGTGTGAAGGGGACAGTTAATGTTTTGCTTTTGTTAATGATTATAAAAATAGCGTGGTCTTATTTATTATTATTTTAATATTAAATTATTATTGTCTAATTATAATTGCATAACTTGATAAAAAATGCTATGCAATAGCTTTACCGCGGCAGTTCCCGAGTGCCACACGTGTTTTTTAAATGTAAATTAAAATTGGTAATTACCCAATGAACCAATAAAAAACATATCGAGGCGACGGTGCGCATTTACGTCTTAGTCCTGCACCGTTGACCTAAAATCGTGCATATCAATATAGAATTTAAGTAATTTTAATCGCGTTTAATCGTCGTTGTGTGGTATATTATATGATATTCACTGTTGATCATTTACTGTTTTACGTCGTGTGTATGACATTACTCTATACTTATAGCTAGTAAAAGTTTATTCATATTATAATATATAATAATTAAATCAAAATTTAATAATCAAAGCGCGCTGTGGTGTTAATCAAGCAGTAGTAATAATTTCCATGTTCGGAATTAATAAATTAGTTATAATAAAACATCATATTATAAGCAATAATTAGATTTGTGTGCTTTAAGTGTATCCGAATGTGCAATATTAATATATCCTACTAACTCCATTGCACCAAAGATCTAATTGTGTTTATAGTCACATTTGTTATTAAAATATTGTAACTATAACTCGTTTAAGTTTATTTAATTTTTTATGTAAGACCCCGTTTGTTTAAATTATGTTTAAATAAAAATTTAAAAAATATTGTTCTTGTGTTATTTTGAACTCTTAAATATAATAAAATAAATACATACTAGATGTCGTAATCTATATATATAAAAATGAATGGCTGTTCGTTTTGTCTCGCTAAAACTCGAGAACGGCTGAACCAATTTGACTGATTTTGGTCTTGAATTTTTGTGGAAGTCCAGAGAAGGTTTAAAAGGTAAATAAATATGAAATTTCTCGGAATTAAATATAAATAACAATTTTGTTTTCCCTTTGATGTGTCCCGCGTCGGACGGATTACTTTTGTTTGTTTTAAGTTTATTTTATACAAAAGTTTAGGTCTTTTATTTATCGATTGAGGCACTACGAAGTCTGCCGGGTCAGATAGTAATAAATAAAAATAATTGAAAACATTTTTTGAGATTTGAAGACCGCCACGGCTTCGATCTTGTTATATAATTATTTATGTTTTTAATGTGAATTTGTAGTTTAATGTGATGAGTAAATGGGTGGACGAGCTCACAGTCCACCTGATGTTGAGTGGTTACTGGTGCCCAAAGACATCTACAACGTAAATGCGCCACCCTACTGGGATATTAGTTCTAAGGTCTCAGTATAATTACAACGGACGGCCCACCCTTCAAATCAAAACGCGTTACTGCTTCGACACACAAGAGGTCCTACCACTAGTATTTCAGTTGTATAAAACATTTTTATTGTAAAAACTAAAAACTTTAACCCGTAACCCAGTTTGCATATACGATGAGACCATACATAATATACAAGGTTTCACTAAAGAAAATTAGACGTACCTGAAAGTGAACATTTTGCATAAACTTATCTAAATACAAACCTATTCATATTAGTTCAGTCAATATGGAGATAAACGTTCATGAGTTCACTCAACACATTTCGCCCTAACTTTACACATTATATCGAAGTTAAATTAGAATAATTGTTATACAAGTTCATTGAACGAATCTGAGAAAATGCCTCGTGACAGATTTATATAATTTCTCATCAACCTGCTTATTTTTGGCGTAAAACAATTATGCAGTCCGGTTTGAAACGTGGAAGAGCCGTTGTACGAAATAAGTGATGTCTCAAGGTAGGTGATGGTATGATGATTAATAAAAGAATTAAAAATGTGCTAGGAACTGTTACTACAACATGCTCTAACAATCGCTTATATTGGTGGGTGAGCTCATGGCCCACCTGGTGTTAAATTGTTACTGGAGCTCATAGATATCAACAACGTAAATGCCGCCCCTCATCTTAAGATACGAGTTCTAAGGTCTCAGTTTTTACAGTACAACGGCTGCCCCACCCTTCAAACCGAAACGCATTACTGCTTCACGGCAGAAATAGACAGAGTGGTGGTACCTATCCGTTCAGACTCAAAAAACGTCCTACCACCTTTGGGGTTAGTGTTTTTACGCAAGAGTGATGAGGACGTGGCGGTAGCAGCTCGAATATAGCGGAGTCGTGTAATGTAAATATGGTAGGAGATTTAAATAGGGGGGGGGGGGGGGTCATCACACTAACCACAATTTATAATAATACTTACAAAAAGATCTTCTCGAGGAATCCAAAATAAACAAGTTTCTATCCTGTTCAACTTAAAAGAGTTTTCCCCCAAATAATGTAGAGCTAGGAAAAAATCTCGTAGCCGAGACTTTTTTTTGGTAAAACTCGACTGTGACATAATGGCGGCCACTTGAGCAAAAACGCTACAATCTACAGAGCACTCTTAAACTCCTGCCAGCTATTTTTAATTTGTACCTTAACTCTACTGCTTTAAGGTGGCTATTGTTGTTGCGTTTTACGTAATTTTTATTGTTACTACCGCTTTTGTGCGAAACGCTATGTTTATGAATACAAAACTTGGAAACAATTTTAAAAATCCTTCTGAAATGTCAGGTTTTTAATTAACTCGAAATGGAACAAGCATAGACCATTTAATTTAGTTACCTGTCCCATATACATTTCGATGCTCTCAATATTATTCATAAAGAAGAATACGATTCCTTCATTCCCATTCTTACGAGGAATACAAAACACTCCGTAAATTTAGAGGTTTGGTAGGAAAGTCCCTCGCCAAGACTCTTAAATAACCCAAAAATGATCTGTGTCAAATATTTGGTAGCTTTACTGGCAATTATTCAAACACTGATCTATATTTTTATCTTTGTTCCTTTGTTTTTTTTTATATTTATATTCTTCCTATATTTATATCTTTGTTCCTAAGCCTCGCTCCTCAATTGTCTCCCCTAATTCAATAAATAACGTTACGTATGTAACGTCGTACGTCTGTTACGACAGTTGACTGTCTCCTCAAACAGACGTTGGTTCTCATAAAATCTTTCCCAGTTATTTGAAAATTCAGAAACCATGGTTTATTTTAATTTGCAGAATACACATATAATTCTTAATATGTATAGGGCATGTAACCAGCCAGTATATGAGTCGACTATTATCAAAGCCGGCAATGTGACTTTTTGACAATTATTGGTAAATCAGAAAAACGAGTTATTGACTTTGTATTCCATTGGCAGTCACAAAACTCTTCTGAACGAAATCTTAGATAAGGAACAGGTTAAGTATTAACCTTTATTTAATGCAGATTTTGAACCGTATTCTTTGAAGGAGACGATTATATTCAAATCAATCTGTATTGACATATCAATAACATTTTTTTGTCCAAATGCACAGATTGCCACCTTTGATAATAGACGACTCATATGTCTGTCTCTGCTGTGATCCAGTCATCCGTTAGGGTTACGTCAAATATGTTTGTTTTTTGTTTCAACGTCATTTTTTACACACGCATCAAGGACCGATGACAATACAATAATTCTACAACTTCGCTCTAAGACATGGAGTTTATACATATGTAGCCGTAAAGCAGTAATATGCTAGTATCATTAAGATTAAAAAATATGAAATCAATCGTTAATTCGGTTTACTGTTTAAGCATGTTTTTGTTATTGTGTGTTTTCAAACTACGTACATCATTTACGGATGCGGTTAAAGCTTCGATTCGCATCTCTAAGTTAGTAATGAAATTCAACTTTTAATCAGTTAATAAAACATGGGATGAAACCACTTGTCCACTTAAGAAAAACAAATCACTTGACTGACTGGCCGACGAATGAAAACTAGATACACTTATTCAATTTGGTTAATGAAAAGTACGACGGAAGCACTTAGCTAACGATGTAGATATTATAAATTCAATGGTGATGTTATGACCATTAAATATTTATGAGCCACGGCTATTAAAAAATCGATAATCCATTAAGCCTTGTGGGGATTAGTAGAAAACATGAAAATAATTCTACATACTTGATATTTAAATATAGAATTGTTAAAATCACGGATGCATTCTTTTAAATACAAATGCAGCAAAAGCGCGCGTGACTCTGAGCTGCGGTAGCGTGCAAGCCGTGCTCAAAGACCGCAATTTTATATGTTGGTACTTAAAATGAGTTATATAGGAAAATTGGTACTTACTACATTGAATATTTTTTGTGATTATTTTCTTTTGCTCCACGAGTTTTTTTTTTATATTTCCCTTGTAGGCAGACTAGCATACGGCCTACCTGATGGTGAGTGGTTACCAACGCCCATGGACTTCAGCAACACCAGTGGCAGAGCCAAGCCGCTGCCAACCGTAATTTTTTTTAATTTTTTTTTTATTGCCCTTGTAGGCAGACTAGCATACGGCCCACCTGATGGTGAGTGGTTACCGTCGCCCATGGACTTCAGCAATGCCAGGAGCCGAGCCAAGCCGGTGCCTACCGTTAAGTAAACTCCACAAGCCTCGTTTGAAGAAGGATATGTCATAGTTCTCGGGAAACACCGTGGAGCTCATTCCAAAGCCGGATGGTGGACATAAGTGGACTTCACCACTCACGTACTATTCAATAGTTATCAGAGTACATTGACATCACAACGTGACTGTTGATATTAACCACAAGACCCAAAACTTCAATTGTATTGTTTAACAGTTGTACACCCTTCAAACCGGACCGTATTACTGGAAGAGCATCGTGTAATGAAAATCAAACCCACAAAAGTTGTATTTTGCGCTATCACTGGTGGTAGGGAGACTAGTGTACCCGTACAGGTAGGTACCACCACCCTGACCGTTTCCGCCGTAAAGCAGTAATGCGTTTCGGTTTGGAGGGCGGGGCAGCCGTAGTACTATAATTTTTTTTATTTTTATTTTTGCTTAGATGGGTAGTGGAGCTCGTAGCCCACCCGGTGCCAAACGGCTACTGGAATCTATAGACATCCACAACGTAAATGCGCCACCCACCTTGAGATATAAGTTCTAAGGTCTCAATATAGCTACAACGGCTGATTACTATACTTGATTAAAAAAGACAACACGACTTGTAGTTTATCGACCACACAGTAGAAGTAATAGTAGTAGTGTCTGTTTCATTCCTTTTGAATTGCAAAAACGTGTTTGAAATACATGAATATTCAGTAGAGAAAAAAATCCTCAACGCTATTTTTTAAAAATCGATTTCCGAATAAGATCAACAGTAGACGTCCATATTGTACTATACGAGAGAGCACTGAATAAAATATTGTATACCAAATTACTTTGCCGCCATTTCGTCGGGACGGGATCCAGAGTAACATCACGACGTGTACTAGTACTAGTTAATACATTAAGTAGAACGAATATGAAAATTGTAAATAGACGTGCTTTAACAAAAACCGACTTAAAATAGAAAAACTAAAAAAATTATAATAATATGCATTAAAAACAATAATCATCGAAATCGGTTGGCGTGATATCTATATATTAATACGTGAAGCAAAAACTTTGTATCCCTTTTTACGAAAATTGCGCGGACGGAGGAGTATGAAATTTTCCACACCTATAGAGAATATAGAGAAGAATGTGCTAATATTTTTTTTAAATAATGCATAAAAGATACATTAAATCAATAAAGAAAACATTACACACACTACATACCATGTATTTGACGCACACACGCATGCATACTTTTTATTGTCAAACTTTTGTTCTTGACGTCTGTTGTTTTTTTTTTTTTTTTGCCTATGCTGATAGCCTTGAGAGGCTATTTCAGCTTCACCCTAACGTTTGTAGGTGAGCTCGCGGGGCTCAACCGGAGAGTTGCTAACACTGACCCTAGCAAGAGCAGTGCTTTGCAGAATCTACCACCGGATCGGAAACGCGACCCACTGAGAAGATCCGGCGAGAAACTCAGTGGGCTGTGTCTATGGGTTAGTTCGCTCGTCGAGCCCTTCGTCGCAAGCGACGGGTTCGACGAGGACGGTGACCGGTGCTTGTGGTGCCTAAAAGCACCGTTAATGGATCAGGAGGATCCGTAATGACATGCTTTGGGCGACGTTTTACCATTCGGTCTACTGGGTCGGATATGTAATTTCCAGCGGCTACGATGAGAGGGTTCTCATGTCGTGCCGCCTTCTCAAAATGGCGCAGCGATGCCGACTGTAGATACTTACTAAATGAGTCGAGCTCCAGGTCATCGTGGAGATCCACATTCCTAAGGAACCATGGCGCTCCGACGGCTATCCTGCAAAATCGTGATTGAATAACCTGAAGGGATTTCAAGTGGGTGCGGGCTGAGTGAGCGAACACTACGCTTGCATACGTCATGACGGGGCGTATACAAGTTTTGTAGAGAGTTACATTATTGCGGAGGGACAGTTTGCTTCGACTACAAAGCATTGGATAGAGTCGTCTTAGTATAAACGCGGCGCGGTCGCGTACCGTTTTTATATGGGGACGGAATGTCATCCCTCTGTCGAGGGTGACGCCTAGGTATTTGACCTTCGAGACCCACGGTATGGGCTGGCCAAAGAGAGTGATGGGACTAACGGCGGAGGTGTTTGCGCGCCTACTACGGAGTGGGATGCTCGAAGTGATGTTCGGAGGGCGACCCCTTTTGAAGAGCACCGCTGCGCTTTTCGTGGGGTTGATGTCAATTCGCCACTTCCGGAACCACTGTCCCATGGTGGCTACTGCGATCTGGAGTCGCCGATGAGGCAGCGACATCTTCCTACACGAGTAGTAGATAGCCGTGTCATCGGCGAAGAGCGCTAGATGGGTCTCCGGAGACCGGGGTATATCATTGATATACAAACTAAATAATAACGGGGAGAGCGCGGAGCCTTGCGGGACTCCGGCAGTCAGTTGACGGGGACGAAAACGAGTTCCCTCTACTCGATATCGAAACGAACGGTTCGACAAGAAGTCTCGTATGATGAGCACGAGTCTGTCTGGCATTCCCATGTTGTACAGTTTGTAAATTAAACCGTTGTGCCAGACTTTGTCGAACGCCTTCGCGATGTCGAAGAAGAGGGCGCCGGTCGGAATTTGTTTACGCCTATTTAGTACTGACGTCTGTTGTCAAATTGAGAATAGATTAAATATTGTTTGTCTTTGTTAATATTTTTTATAGTGTAGTCTTGGCGAAATTTGTGATTATAGAAGTATAAAATAGAATCATAATAGTGTACAAACTTACAATTCCAATTAGTTATAGTCGAATTTCGACTACTGCGGGACCTCTAGTTAAGTTAATTTGTCGCGCACGAACTTAATGCAAATTTAAGGCTTATATGGTTTTCTCATGGATACCATTATCAGAACTAGACTAAATTGAAATGGCACCACACGGGAAGCGTCAGCTTTCTAATAAAAAAAGAATCATCAAAATCGATTCACCCAGTCAAAAGTTATGAGGTTTTTCTTGCACTAGTTGGCTTGACGAACACCTGTCTCGTGCCAGAAATAGACAGGATGCTTGCCGATGTAATATGTCCAATACGCAAATTGATTAATATTGCTGTTTTCATTGACGATGCTATTCCTTCTTCGTGAAAGTCGTGCTTATTGTAACGTCTTAAAAACCTTAATCAAAAACAACATGGCTTTAGTATTCATTGTAATTTAAGATACACACAATCGAAGCAGCAGGCGAATACCAATTTTCCCCAATGAAAACATTGCAAATATAGCTGCTATTCTAAGAACAATTTGTTTTAAATGGAATATTTATAAACAAATCGTTCGACTATAAACAAATTAATGTAATATTTCTAGTTACTTTCATTCGGAAATTTCCCATTGGGCGTCTATTACGGTTCAGGTAAGAAGATCTTAATGATGATTTTATGATAATTATTCGTCCGTACAGCTGTACCCTCGTCTATTTTCGAATGAAAATCCTTGATACCTGATTTCTTGGTTCCTATTATAAGCACAGACAGTGACACGAGCGCCTACAGCCTGGGCGACCTCGCATATCAGTCATGAAGTAGTCATGAGTTCTGGTATAAACGACGAAATATAGACTTTATGTCATTCCAACAAAATTCATTCTAATGTCCGAAGATTCGCAGAGACTTTCACGCTCTGATAGCTGTGAACTCCAGGTTAACAGTGAGCTGGTCTATCCATTATAGCCGGTGAAAAAGGAATACATAGTAAACAACTAAAACGCTCTTAAAAATCGCACTAACTTTTACTGATAGCCCGCTGATCAAAATTCGACTAAAATCACGACATCTCAATATTTAGAATAACGTTATATATTGCATTGTTATTTCATTACGTTTTAATCTCCAAGCTATCCAAAATATTTCATCTGTAACTACTGAGCAAAATGAAAGAGGTTGATGACTATAAACTTTATAGATATTTAGCCGGTGTATTTTACTTGAAGAAAATATGGAATTGCATTTTCCATTTTGTTTTTTACCAGTAAACCTCGTCCGTAGCTCTACCATTAAGCAATAAAAAATCGATTGACAATTTGAGAAGAAAATGGTATCGTTTGTCTTTGCTTATTATCACTTGTAAATAGATAGCCAAGAACCATTTTACTGAACAATTGAGGCTTCGACGTCGATCTCAAGGTAGCTTACGCCAGGTGGACCATGAGCTCTTTTACCTACCTGCGTAAAAAATATTGAAAAAAAAAAAACATTTTGTTAAAACATGAAGTCAATTTATGAAAATATCTCGGAATTTTTTATTTAACTTAATTACCAAACGTCAATAAATGTCAGTGTAATTAATTACACGAACGCCGACCTTTTGAATAATTCTTAATTAACAACTTGATTGTAATTTGATTTTAAATATTAAATTCAATAATAACGTTAATTGAATGTAGGTTGTTTCAATGCATCATCTGTAAATGTTTGCTATTAAACATTTGTAGGAACCGTTGATTTAACAAGTCGTATATTTTATGCTTATGCTTATGTGGTGGCTACCAATACCGTCTTTACTATAAGGGCACACGGGGCCCGTGCCCAGGGCCCCCATTCTCAGGGGGCCCCGAAGAACCGACAATTTGGTTACCAATTGTAGTCAAGAGCGGTCATTTTCGCAGCTTAAGAGCATAAAAAATGAATTGCGAACAACAATGTTACAAGAACGGCTGAGTAATTTGTCAATTGGCACAGAAAGTGATATCCTTCAAAAAATTGACTTTAAAGATATAATGGAATATTTTGCTCAACAGAAATCCCGAAAGAAACCATTATCGTAATCGTAACCAAAAAACCAGCAGCATTCCATTATCATTAATATTATTATATCATACTGTATTTGATTACCTATGATAAATGGTCATACTCAGTAAAAATTTTTTATTATAATTCGCTTTTTTTTACTTGCCAAAAGGGCCTCAAATTCTTGTGTGCCCAAGGGCCGCAGCCTAGTTTAAGACGTCCCTGGTAGCTACGATGGGGTGGTTATCATGCCGCATCATCGTGGCCACCGCCGACTACTTTCCGGAATCGGCTTAATTAAGAACCAGTCCCCATCGAGACCCGATCCACTTTTATTAAACGCCTGCAGTACCAATACTAGAATCAAGCATAGCGACCCTGGTAACCGTACTAGTCGAAATCATCGAAGAGTTTTACGTGAAACCAATCAGATAAACTCAGCCCGCTGAGTTACTCGGAGGACCTTCTCAGTGAGTCGCGATTCCGATCCAGTAGTAGATGCAAATCACGAAGCAGCAGCAGAAATAATAAAATATAGAAGAAAAAATACAATGGCGATTTGTAAAACAGGTGTCAATTATATTTTAGTTATAATGACAGGGAAATTTTGGTATTTGAACAGTAAAACTACAATCCAGTAAATCAGTTTAGTTTTATTTACCAATATCCCAATTCTACATAAATATTGGAAATTATATAGTCATCATCACTAAATGTCACATCACCAAATTAATTTATTCATAAACCACAGTTTTATCGATAAATAAACATTAAATTTATCGATAAAATATTCATTGATAAATTTATAAATAATGTAAGTGAGCGCCCCGAGTAAGATGTAGAAGTTAGGATAATTAAGTCTTAGATGTATGTATTTAGCGCTTAAACTGCTAACGAGTACCTATGGTAGAATGATTTTATTGTTTCACAAAAATTTCATCAATACTAGAAGTCAGTCAACTTCAAGTCCAATGACTGAAACCGATTGATTTCCAACAGTACCTAATGCGATTTAAAATAATGCAATGACTCGATACAAAATGCAACAAACGTGACTCAATCTTTACTGACCCAATTTAGGAATAACGAATCATTACAATCTATTACATAAAGTTACCGATCGTCTATACCGCAAGTCTGTACCGTAAAAAATATTATGACTTTAAAACATGTTTCTAATGTGTGTTGAGTAACATTAGGTTTTGCGTTTTATATTATGTTTCAATTACGTAAGCTAATGTCGGCTTCGTTGATATCGCTGCGTCGGTAAAAATGACTTGTGTGATTAATTCATTCGATCGAGTTTTAAGCGTGGTTTGAATGAGTATAATAACTAGTGTCAAAATTCGACTATAATTGATAGCCCCTCTAGATTTCAGTTCATTTTGTGTCCTACATTTTCTGTTTTGTTTTTTATTTATTTATTTTTCTTATGAAAGCGGCAAAAACTAATGTTTACTTTTCCTTTTTTTCAAAAAATTATGTGATGTCATTATCAACTTAGTCAATAACTATAATAATAAAAAAAGAAAATCATTTGACAAATATAGGAGAAAAACATACAGAACTGTTTTATCTTTGCCTATTTAAATATAGATCTTGGCACAGGACAGATGCCTTACCCGAATTTGCATTATGATATGCACAGCTAGCGGCTCTTACAGAATTAACATTTAAAAATATCAGTACAGAGGACAACGGCTTTTTGTAGTTCGTTGTTGTTTAGGTCCTTGAATGGCTGGTTCTTAATCGAAAAGAACTCTTTTAAACTCTTGATGAACGCTTTCGATACATGCGCTATGCGACTATATTCAAATTCAAAGTTCAAATCCTGGATGGCTGGATGATGACTAATTCTTCTAATTAAATAGCTTATAACACATTTTTATAAATTACTTCAACGAAAAATTAACAACATGTCTAACCCGGATTAAGTACTATACAACTGAGACATAGACTACGTGTCTCAAAGTTCGTGATGGCATTTACGTTACGATGTCTGTCAACTCCGGTAGTCTTAATTACACACAAAGGAAGTATAACGCCCTGCGTGTACCGCATAACCTGGCCATGGCCTGGCTGGAATCCTGGCCATGATATGCTCGAGATTAGATGGACCTTTTCTCATCATTGTAGACAGCTCCACAAAATGTTCACCGATTGTACTCTCAAAGTTTTTTTTATGAATTAGACATTACGTGTGGCTTGGAGGCCTTTCCAGTTTCACCAGGACAGGTGGGCGCGCAAAGGCTCAGCCAGGAAGGGTGGGATTTGCTAACAGCTGCCCGAGCGTCTCCAAAGGAAATTCTCAAGGTGAAATCCTTAGCGTTCCAATATATGAGATCCCGTAATGTCTTAAATAAACGCCAACTTTTATATATTCCTGGTTAACATACAATGCTGACATGATATGACATACAATGCTGGCATCACATACTTTGTTTGTTGCGACTAACTATACTATAAGGTACTGTTAAGGTACCGAAACGTCGTAAATTTCGAATAGCTAATATTAACCCGAGATTGTAAGTAGTTTTAAGTTTACATACATTGTGCTTAAAGATGCACGCCTATTACACAATACAATTTACAATATAAAATAATAAGCTATTTTACGAACATGCTAGTAGTGTTCGCAAAAAAATAACATTTTAATCTATACTCATATTTTTAACATTGTTGATTAATGAGAAAGAAGGAAGTTTCCAGAAAATAACTAAAGATCATTTCAGTATAGTTTGTCATTTTACGAAAGGCAGTATTGAGCGACCTCTCACTAGATTGATCGATTGTGATAAAGGTGAACGGCAGATTAGGGGCTCAAAAGGTCAATAGCCAGAGCTTAGTGTTTGAATTGAAAAGATTGCAAGATGACGAATCTTTTATGAAAGTTATAAAGAAGGAAAGGAACTGATAATTTTATGTTATTTATTTACATTAGGTAGTAAGCATAAATAAACTACATATTTATTCAGTTTTGTCACCATAAAAATTCAAATCTGCAATCTGATTGACCAAAAAAAAGTAAATTTCTAATTAAGACGTCGCAATCTTCAGAATGAAATGTTTGAAACACAGACATTCACTTTCGATTTAACAGCTTAGTACACATTTATTTTAGAGTATAATACTTCTTTGGTTTCAGCAATTCGCCTTTACGAATAAATTTTCGTCAACTCTCGTTTCAGTTGATAATCTCGCCTTTATTGTTTTCATTTTAAAAATAATTGAATATGCAATTTCGAAAAGGGCACATCTCTGAAAATGTAAAATGTTCAGGAAATGAAAATAAAACTGACTATTTTCTAAAGCAGTGTAAAATTTAAAAAATTAACTTTTGAGATATATTTTAGTGTTAATTAGCAATTGAAAATTACTGGAATTATTATAAAATGGGTGTAGGTAAACCTCGAAACTACATGTATATGAAAAATCGTATTTGACAAAATATGTGACATGTGCCCTTTTCGAAATTGTATATTCAATTAAGCTAATAGGGAGACAAATAAATGAATGGATACACTATTTAAGATCTACATGAAGATCACTTCAAGTTTTGAGATTATTGCTAAATGAATTTCAATATACGACAAAGATTCCACCGGCCGGCCAGCACTGGATATTTCTCAGAAACAGATATATTTAAATATAATATAAAGGGAGATATATCTCAGAACGGAAAGTAGCAGCGGCATACTGGCGTTTGTCCTAAGGGACTTACTTGATTGACTGCATCAAGTCAGGCCACCTTTTGTGAATTTATCTCCGATTCCCAAAACGTAGTTCAAAGTGAACATAAAATAAATACAAAAACTAATATTCATGGGCCAAACCAGCCATCAGCATTAAGTCTAGTTTTGTGCCTACTTACCTTATAGTAGTCTAATCTAAGCGTGGAACACGTACAGTAAGCCCCTGGTGACATGAACTAGGTTAATTGTCTCACAACTGAAGTCTAGACAAAGTTTGCATGTGGCTAATTATTTTTGACGCATACATGGAAGATAAGTGTTTTTTTTTTAATAATATTTGTCTGCATTTAAAAGAATCGTCTCAAACTTTCTAATGTCACATTGTATGGAATTATTAAATACATTTTTTTCAACGCGTTTACGGCTTATCTAGTGAACATCGCCTTTAAGCATCATTACACGAACGCTTGCCAGCTTGGAATACGCAGGCGATATCTCACCTGCGATGGTTATTATGGGATACAATTTAATATTCTTTCCTTCCTTCCTTTGCTTTCACAGGCTCAGTGGGTCACGTTTCCGATCCGGTGGTAGATTCTGCGAAGCACTGATCTTGCTAGGGCCAGTGTAAGCAACGTCTTCTAGTTAAAGCCCCATGAGCTCACCTACTCGCTCAGTTTCGCCGGCATAATCCCCTAGGTTACCACCAGCTTAGGTAGGAACAAAAGTAATAATAAGAAGTTGGATCTGTGATGACTAGGCAGCAGAAATACGCAGTATGATGATACAGAAAAGATGAAGTCTTCTAGGCCCCGTAACACATGATATACTCGTATGTCGTATTTACTTCGGTTTTTACGGGTCATAGACAAAATTAAAACTATTTTTACGGCATAACCCCGCGTTATATTGCCATTACGAACTTGTTAATACGGCTCTCCGTGACCACGAAAATTGTGGAGTATTCGAAACGCCGCAAACAATATAATCTATATATATAAAAATGAATTGCTGTTCGTTAGTCTCGCTAAAACTCGAGAACGGCTGGACCGATTTAGCTAATTTTGGTCTTTAATTATTTGTAGAAGTCCAGGGAAGGTTTAAAAGGTACCTAAATAAATATGAAAATGCTCGGAATTAAATAAAATTTTGTTTTTCCTTTGATGTGTCCACCGTCGAACGGATTCTTTTTGATTTTTTAAATTTATTTTATACAAAACATTAGGTCTTTATTTATCGATTGAGGCACCACAAAGTCTGCCGGGTCAGTTAGTAACAATTAAAAACCCGAGAGAAAACCGTAACAATTTTTTGAAATTATTTAATATTATATGTATGTATATTTCAATCTACATTCAATTCATAAACCCGATGCTTATTTTTATAATAATTCACTTCAATTCACGATTTCAAGTAAATTTTCTCTTGATGCGAATTCGAATGAAAAAAAAAACATCAAATACATACAAGGCAAAAGTAAAATGCGATCGCAGAACACGTTTCGCTCTCACGACTCAATAGCGGTGGCCGCGTTTATTCCGGATAATATTAGTTTTGCTCCTTCGACCGAACGTGGGCTTAACCACATGATACCCAAAACACGAAAACATTGTAGACGACGAATACAATTCCGACAACAAGTGAAAAGATCAAACGTGCTTTAAACCAAATCCTTCGAGGAAAGGGTCCATATTTGAGTGGCATTATTATGTTAAGGCTTCCTCGTATCTATACCCGTTTGATTATCTATTAATAATTCAGCTACTTTCACAAATCCGGTTTCAGCAAAAGCATATATAGTTTCGGGATTTCTCAATTATTCATGTATCATGTACGTATTATACATGACTTATCGGCATAGACATAGATAATACACATAAATTAGTGCATAGATTAGTCTTGACTGATGACAAGTAAATAATGAAATGCCCTTAGTTCGGCTTAGTTCTTGAAGTCATACGGTACGATTATCGGCATTTTTTTATTGCTTAGCTGATTGGACGAGCTCACAGCCCACCTGGTGTTAAGTGGTTACTGGAGCCCATAGACATCTACAACGTAAATGCGCCACCCACCTTGAGATATAAGTTCTAAGGTTTCAGAATAGTTACAGCGACTGCCCCACCCTTCAAACCGAAACGCATTACTGCTTCACGGAAGAAGAATTTTCATAGAAATTATCAAGGAATTTTAAAACTGGGCATCATAATAGTGTGTTACATAAAATTCATCAAAATACTGAAAACAATACACGACCTAGTGTGCGTAGTATTTATATTACACATATTAGATTTATACAACACAAGCAAACATCTTAAGAAATAAATCTTTGTTGCGCTATACGCTTTAATTTTCAATAAACAAATATATCATTGCAATCTTCCTATCAACGTCATGTTGTTTTCATCCTCGATACATCAAAAATTGATGTCAAAAACAACAGATACCAGAACTCTGAGACAACATAAGCAATTTGTCTCAAAGACAAGGGACCTTCAGATCTTGTTGTTATTCGATTAACTTCGGTGGAAGCTTTTAATCAATTCAACAGTTGGTTCATCTTTCTTCCGAGTCGAACGATGTTATTAACAGGATTTTTTTATACTAGATCTGCAGGATGACCCGTTTACTGAGTCGCATTTAAGCAGACAAATTAACATGAGATGCAATCTATATTTAGTGGGAAAAACTCTTTACAAATTTTCACCACAGCGGTGCGCTGGTTCTATATTTTTGGAAGAAAGTTTTTGCGGGGGCGAGTATCGCTAAAGATGCAGAAAAGAGGGGCTTGGCCGAGGCTAGGTTATGAGGAGTAGACATACCTGCTAACCCGTCGCTAGCTTCTTACAGGCTGCAGAATTCAACGTCACTGCTGGACGACGCGTAATGGCGGCGGCTGGCCTGACGACTTGACAAGGCACTCTTCTAAATTATTTGTTCATAAAACTGGTATACCACTCGCGCAACGACGAGTATGATCGTCAGTAAAAGTTCGTAATTTAATAGAAAATTAATAAGAGTCCATACAAATATTTAGGTGAAAAAAGAAGCGGCGTGTGCGTGTACAACATATGAATTTGTAAGAAAGTGCATTATGACAAAATAAATGTGATAGAACTGTGTTAAATGTAAAATAGACAAAAAAAATCAACTAATAGCCTATTGTTAAGAGAACAATATATTCTCTAAACAAACTAAATGGATGTACTATCAATGTCATAAATGAAAGACCTTCTAAATCATCAGATGGTTGCTTAAATATTTATTAAATTACGTTTCTACAACCACATAATAAAATAAATTAATGGATTCAATGGTATTACCTACTAGTAATATTTAAGTCAGCAGTTAATAGTAAGTAATAAATACAATAACAGAACGTTGATAAATATAAAATCATGGAACTGAAAATCCCATGAGGGATCACAATACAATTTACCACAAATAAAAACATTATTTTATTATTATCAGGTGGACGACGGTAATGAAAATCTGTTATGTATGCGATTTAGGTCGAATGCGTTCATAGCGGACTGTAGATGAACGCATCGCTTCTGTGATTCTAGGTAATATAGATGAACTCTACTCCGGTGCTGTGCGGGGTGATGTTAGAAAAAAGATAACAGAATAATAATAATATAATACAACTCTTTATTTAACACCATATGTACAGAGTAAGCTAATAAAACAAAAGTCCGTGGTATAAATGGCGGCCTTATCGCTGAAAGCGATCTCTTCCAGGCAACCTTGCAGGGAGAGGAATAAGTGAACTGGACGATACTATATCTTAATAAACTTACATAAAAATATATACTTATATACACATGTGAAAAATAAATACAATATAAGATAAACTTAGATACGATTAAATACAAATACAAATTATTACAAATAATTCCTCAGAACTTTCCATGGAACACATAACACAGGGAGAACCGAAGACCGTCCATAGTTCTAGAGGTTCCAAACGATACATGAGATTGAATTTGTTGACAATCCCAACGGCCTTCTTCTGGATTAATAATTTATAATTTACCTTATTGTTATTACAATTTCAATTCGAATTTAATAAACAGCGTCCACTGCATTCAACTGTACATTTCACGTGGCTTTTTCATACATTGCGAAACATCCAACCATTGTCGTGTAAGCTGCAATATTTCCTTGATGTCAAAGGTTAAATTTTGATGTTTGCACAATGGGATGTACAACGTAGTGTCGGAATGTAATAAAAACGGCAATAAACTTAAGAAACTTTATGCTTTCCTCCTTTTACTTTCAAATTACTGTGTTTATGTACAGCTATACCAATAAAATAAACTGCATCGAATCATACAGCATTATCTTTGAATGTCAACTTTTTGGTTATTTAATTTATAAATTCTCAAACGAGTGCTTTCTACAATGGGCACTGAAATGTGTGCTTAACATCAATATTTGATTTTAATGTAAGAAGCGATAAGAGAACTTTTCGTATTCTTTACTTTATTCGTAAACAATTACAGAATTGTTAAAAGATCTCTAATGCTACCTTATTACTTATTCTGCCTAAATGGATTAATTCACTTTAGTTTGTGCGGATATTCCATCGATCGTCCGAGAAGGTAGTGTCAGAACATTCCTTTTTTCTACTGTAAATACATTCAAATCCATATTCGGCTACGTTTCATCTACTATTGGAACACTTCATAAATTATACTACTATCATCGGATTATATACCTATTGTGATTCGCCGGTAGCCTAATGGTCTATTCCAGCTTCAAGCGAACAGGTAGGTGAGCTCACAGGCTCAGCCTGAGAGAATTTGTTAACCCCAGCCTTAGCAAAAGCAGTGCGTCGCAGAATCAAACGTCGGAACGGAATCGCGACATACTAAGAAGATTCAGCGACAAACTCAGTGGGTTGTGTCTGTAGATTAGTTCGTTCGTCAAACTCTACGAAATCGACGAATTCGACGAGGACAGTGACCCGTGCTTGAGGACTCTAAAATTACCGAGAGATTATCCGGGGATCCGCCAAGACATGTTTCGGGCGACGGCGGCTTTGTGTTGTCCCGTCGCCTGGGTCGGATATGTAATTAGCGGCGGCAGTTATGGTGTCACGCCGATTTGTCGAAGTAGCGTTCTGATACTACCTTTAGATACTTATATACGTATCGCTTCTAAATTTAGATCGTCGTGAAGATCGACATTCCTCAACTACTACTGTAAATTGATAGATCTGATGGCTTCTCTATTATTATGATTACAAGAACCTATAGCTATGACAATGTTAACGATGCTGTCGTGAGCCGTGAGCTAGAAGTCTAAATTATATTAAACTGTCATAAATTGGAATGACTGCCGACGCGCTCAAATCCTACATCAACTTTTCTTAATAAATACGCACCTGACACGTGTTGATCAACGACTCTCACCATAAATAACATCGCGTAACTTCTAAAATTTATCAATTTGCTTAATTACTCGTGGTGTGAGTTATACGATTATTTATGACCTTCATGCCTATTTCTGCTGTTAATTATTCATAAATTTTGTTTTGAAAAATGAAACGGCCACTATACAACATTATTTTTGTTTGTTTTGCCTACATTTATGCCGGTAGCCTTGAGGGGCTATTTTTGCTTCACTGTGAGTGGTGGCAAGCTCACGGGGCTTAGCCTGAGATTGTTTGCCAGCATCTGCCCTAGTAAGAGAAGCCTACCACTGAGAAAATCCGACGAGAAAATCTATGGGTTGCGTCCGTGAAGTAATTTGCACTTCGAACTCTCGGGCAGATGCCTGGCATCGATCTTCGAGAAAGGATCGGGAGAATCCGAAATAACATGCCTAGTGCCATGGCGTCTGAGTAGGTGATGTAACTAATGGCAGCGACCATAAGAGGATTATTATTGAGCACGATACAATACGATTGAATCTTTTCATCTCATATTGCATTATGAAGATCGACATTAACATTTTCTTCTTATTCGTTACACTATTAGCAAATTGGTTATGTCATGTAGTATCGAAGGAGGCATATTTGATGTGCCTCACAATTCCTCCAATGTCTCCCTGATCGAGACCATCCTAGTACACATAAGGAACCTTCTAGCATTCACAATTTGATTACAATAGATCAGCCACGACAGCCATACAAGACTACTATCATAAAAAATCACCTTTTAATCATCTAATTATCATTCTTTTGTTCGAATCAAGTATCATTTTAACTCGACTTAAGACAAATACCAACAAATCAAGTCGCGTTGTAATTGTATGTTTATTAAGTGAAAGTTAAACGAAACACGTTCTGGTTTTAGGGTTACCATATTATGTACCGTAAATATTACGTATTCGAAATGAGGATAGCATTGTTATTCGAGGGCACTCTTTGATGGATGGACGAGCTCACAGCTCACCTGGTGTTAAGTGGTTACTGGAGCCCATAGACATCTACAACGTAAATGTGCCACCCACCTCGAGATATAAGTTCTAAGGTCTCAGTATAGTTACAACGGCTACCCCCACCCTTCGAACCGAAACGCATTACTGCTTCACGGCGGAAATAGGCGGGGTGGTGGTACCTACCCGTGCGGACTCTCAAGAGGTCCTACCCCCAGTGATTACGTAAATTATAATTTTTGCGGGTTTGATTTTTATTACACGATGTTATTCTTTCACCGTGGAAGTCAATCAATCCATTGCAAAAAACTTAATAATAAGAACTGCAATGAAAGTAATTAGAATTTTTGTTATTATTTTACGAGATGACCCATTCGCCTAGACATAAAGAAGTCTGAATTTAAAAATAGTCGTCAATCACTCAATTTAATTATTTGATATTTATTTCGGATTTGGATTTTTGGAAATATAGTACGCCTATAATTTCTTTGTTACAACCCTGTTATTTGGCAGTACGTTTTGGAGTTCGTTGCAACAGCGGACGATACGTAATTCTTTGCATCTAGCGTTATATAATAGGGTTCTGATGAAAAATATTTCATTCTTACAAAAGATTAAATTCACGCTCGAACGAAATATAATTATGTGTACCTTTCACTTTATGTAGAGTAATTGCGGCCCTCGATGTGTATGTGTAACCTTAGAAATGTAACCTAAATATTGCAATCGTATTTGTATGCTTCCTATAAACTGCAATCCATGGTGTCGTTAAAGAGACTACGAAATAATACGTTTTCGATCTGTGCATCTAAACAATTGTTTAAAAAAAATGAGTTGCGATTTCTTTTTTTTAAATATCAACGAATTTTGGAAACTAATTCCAATATTTCTATAAATATCCACAGTAGTTATTTTTATATAATTAATCGAAAATGTTATCGTTTTTCAATAACATAAAATTCAATATCATCAATGGTATTAATCATCAATGGAAAGTGTAGTCGTTATCTCAAAAAGCTAGCCTGTGACATGGTACCCTTTTCATCCTTCTATCAATGTCAACCATTCATTTAATAATGAATTTCTATTTTTACCACAAACTGGGTACAATATCTCTGAAAACATGTTCGGATTGTTATACA
This sequence comes from Bombyx mori, assembly GCF_030269925.1. Lineage (NCBI taxonomy): Eukaryota > Metazoa > Arthropoda > Insecta > Lepidoptera > Bombycidae > Bombyx > Bombyx mori. The sequence goes on along the minus strand of NC_085116.1, from coordinate 4,711,772 downwards.
CTACACTGATGGATGATTCTCAAAAGTGTTCAAGTAATAACCTTTATATTTTGAATTCAAATTAGAAGAGTGTTTTGAAGAAAAGGGATGAAACTAAGGGAAAAGAGATGATATTGGATAAAAAATAATATCAGTAAAATGTTGGTCATTTACTGAGATTTTTTCAGTGGACTTTTTGGAGGATCCCGAGAAGCTACGTCCAGCGGCTTTGTTTCATTTTCCCACATTTGTGCACTTCCACAGATATTAAACAATTAATAAACCACCGTTATTACACATTTAAACCTGAAGAAACACTAAATAGACAAAATAAAACAAATCACACAACTTCACTCCTCGCGTTCCCGCCAAAAAGTCCCCAACAAAACTGATATTTAATGACACAGAGTAATAAAAAACACAGGCCAAAGTATATTTTTTAATAAAGCCCAGGGTGAAGTCTTTGAAGTCAAGCAAGGTCAAATGCATTAAAAATACTTGTAATTATTATTCATTGTTAATTGGTTATTTGTATTCAGATAGCTTCGAAATGTTTTTTCGAAAATAAAAAAGGCCAATGCTCATTTGTTGACCTCTATGAAGAACATCTATGAACCTCTTGATCCACCACTATATATTATGCTAATACAGTAGAAACCTCAAGGCTAAGTCTCAAGGCGGTATTGCTGTAATAATCTGAATGTCTGTTCAAATGGCTGCATTATGTATTTTTCGGACTGACGCTCGGGTGATTTTATTGTAATTAAACATTATCTTTTCGTTACTTTCATTATTATCATTGAAATCGTAAAGTTTAACGACCTCTAACTATATTTTAGTCTTATACGCATGTCTTCTATTATAAGTTGAATCCATTAAACAATTTACAACGTGATAGCTTTTTAAGTATCTAATTCGATGTTTTTCCGATTAATTTTCTCTACTACTATCTCTTCTCCACTGAATGATGAATGAATGAAACTTCAATGATTTCACGACTGGGCCCACCTTGTGTTGGACAGTAATCGAACGGCTGTAAGTTCATTCACCCATCCAAACAAAAAATACACTGAATATATTGGAAACAAAATGAGTGTTTCGAAATACTTTTAAACATATATTGTATGCGTATACGTATATATTTAAACAAAACGAGAGCTAGTTACAAAGACAACGTGTTAGTAAATGTTTGCATGGCTATTTTAGTCAATACCGGATATTTCGAAATTTTTCAAATTGAGCAATCTTTAAAAATCGACAATAGTCAAACAGACACTATTGGCACAAACAGCTATTGGCGTTAGACAGTATTTTAGATACTATGATTAATTATATATGGAAAATGTCAAATTAAGCGAAAAAATGAATTCACAATGGCCTTTAATAATAATTTAACAAATATTTCGTAGTTCAATAAAGAAAAAATACATTTTATAATGTCTTCAAGCAGAAACGCAAAAATGTGCTTTACGCTTACTTAAATAAAGAACGATGTAACTTCTCGGTTTTTATAATTAATTACTTGTTTTGTTTTTTTAAACTATCACACTTGTATCTAAATTATGGTTAGAATTATATTAAATCTGTATTCGAACAAACAAAATGATCTGTGAAATGAACTAAAACATAGAAAGGCTCGGTTTACCAAACCGCCTGAATCCAATCGAGCTCGCATTAATTACAACAGCAGGCGATAATTGTCAATTTGTTGGCTAAGCCTTTGAATACTGATTGTGGATTATATTACGTTATTAGTAAATTCATTTTGCTAATGCGAAATTTAAATTTATCTTCATAATATTGAATTTTAATTTAAGGGAAAAATTAGGGGCTTACATAAAGTGTTTGATAATGAGCGATTGTTTTACTTAATTGTCTTATCGGGGAAATAAAAGAGAACAGAAAAATCATAGAGCAAACATAGACAGCATTGACTTTAGAATAATAAGAAAAATTATTCCGCCTATTTCCGCCGTGAAGCAGTAATGCGTTTCGGTTCGAAGGGTGGGGTAGCCGTTGTAACTATACTGAGACCTTAGAGCTTATATCTCAATGGGCTCCAGTAACCACTTATCATCAGGTGGGCTGTGAGCTCGTCCATCCAACTAAGCAATAAAAAAAAAAAAAAGTTAAGATGATAATATAATAAGAACTGCATTGTTTCAAAAACCTACATTTAATTTTCTAATCGGGCTATGTTGTGACGGCCTCAAAAAAGAGTATTATCTCCCACTCTTCACCCGTTGAGTATTCGGGATTCTCCGGAGAATTGACAGCAGTATTCCAGGAGTATTATGACAACACACTATGATCGTCTGCTCTCATGTCAAGCGTGGCGACTATAGCAACCGCACCCACCCCTTTTGGGGAGGAGACCTTCGTCCAAAAGTGGATGACGTAGCCTGATGATGTTATTCCTAATAAGAGATACCTGAAATTTATTTGTTTTTGCAAAGTTAATCAATTTGAATAACTTGTAAATTATACAACCTATCATTTTTATTATTTGACAAATCACGATAATGCAGGCGAATTTCAACTGTGAAAATAATTTATTCTATGTTTTGCACTTGAATCATAAGGAATTTTAAAAAGATATAAATAATAAACTACACTCCGCAATAGTAACATCAATATAAGAAACATAAAGAAAAATATAACGCTTACATCAATAAATAAAGTGTTATCTATTTAGTGAAATATATCTTTTTTTTTTTTTTTATGATTGAAAGTTTACTGGTGGCCCGAAGGCCTTTCCAGTTTCACCAGGACAGGTGGGCGAGCAAAGGCTCAGCCAAGAGGGGTGGGATTTGCTAACAACTGCCCGAGCGCCTCCGAAGGAGACCTAACAACTCAAGAGCAATTGTTTCGCGAATGAATCTACTACCGGATCGGAATCGCGACCCGCTGAGAAGATCCGGCGAGAAACTCAGCGGGCTGATGCATGGGTTAGGTTGCACGTCGACCTCTTTGTCGAGTTCGACGAGTACGGTTACCGGGGTCCCTAAGCCTGCCCCTAGTATTAGAGCTGAAGGCATCTAATGCAAAGGTTATTGGATCTGATGGATCCGTAAGGACGTGTCTAGGGCGTCGACGGTGACTGGCTCCTGCATGATCAGGATTCGGGGAGTAGTCAGCGGCGGCAACGATAAGGCGATTATCATGACGCATAGCCTTATCGAAGTATCGTTCCGACGCTGACTTCATGTATTTCCGAATTGATTCGAGGCCCAGGTCGTCGTGTAGGTCAACGTTCCTCACGAACCACGGAGCCCCGACAGCTAACCTGCAAAAGCGGGATTGTAGGGATTGGAGGGTGTCTATGTGTGTGCGGGCCGCGTGAGCGAACACCACACTCGCGTAAGTCATGACGGGCCTTATGCAAGTTTTGTAAAGTGTCACCTTGTTCCGAAGGGACATTTTACTCCGCTTACAGATCATGGGGTAGAGTCTACCGAGAATAAACGCGGCACGGTCACGGACTGATTTTATATGCGGGCGGAATGTCATCGATGCATCCAGGGTAACGCCCAGGTACTTGACCTTCCTGGCCCAGGGTATGGGTTGTCTAAAGAGAGTAATCGGGGGTGTGAGATTCCTCCTCCTAATCCGGGAGGAAATCCGTGTGGAGCTTCCCCTCTGAAATAGCACCGCAGTACTTTTCGCTGGGTTGATGTCTATGCGCCATTTTCGGAACCACTGTCCTAGGGCTAGGGCTGCGCTCTGAAGCTTCTTCGCGATTAGGGACTTATTTCTACTAGAATAGTAAACAGTCGTGTCGTCGGCGAATAAAGCTAAATGGGTCGGCGGCGACCGGGGAATATCGTTGACGAATAAGCTAAATAGGAGGGGTGAGAGGACAGAGCCTTGCGGGACTCCAGCTGTGAGAGGTCGTGGGGAGGAGCGGGTTCCCTCGACTCGATATCGAAAAGAGCGGTTCGACAAGAAGTCCCGTATGATGAGCACGAGACTATACGGCACGCCCATGTTGAATAGTTTGAAAATCAAACCATTGTGCCAGACTTTGTCGAACGCTTTTGCGACGTCGAAGAAGAGAGCTCCCGTGTATAACGGTTTTGGTCGATTAAGCCCCACAAGAATGTGCTCCGTGAGGCGGTGCACCTGTTGAACGCATGAGTGATTTGTACGGAATCCGAATTGTTCATCGATAAGAATGCCCTTGGATGAGACGAAGTCTCTGAGGCGTTTGTAGAGCAGACGCTCATACAGTTTGCCTAGAGACATGAGGAGGCTAATCGGGCGGTAGCTCGTCGGATCATTTTTTGGTTTACCGGGTTTATGTATGCCGATAACGTCCGCTTCTTTCCACACCGCGGGAAAGATACAGTTCGCCATAGCGGCATTGAAAATAGATGCCAACATCACGATGAGTTGGACGGGTAGAAGTTTAATAACGCGGTTGGATATACCGTCGGAACCGGGAGCCTTGCGAGGACGTAGGTCTTTGATCAAGTCTTTAACTTCCATCGGGGTGACGGGTGGTAACGCATCAGAGGGTGGCAAGGAGGCTCTGCGTTCTACCTCACTGTCTACTAATTCTACATGAACAGGGTCCACGGATTGAGTGCTGGGCGTGCACTGGGTTTGCAATGTATCGGCCAGCAGCTCTGCTTTTTCGTCATCATCGAACGCCGCGAGTCGGCCTGAGGGGCCTACGAGGGGGGGCATAGTTACTACCGTATCCGATTTGAGAGTACGAGCTAAGCGGTAGTAAGACCTTTGAGAGGGCGCGAGTCCTTCTAAGAAATCAGACCATCTGGCATCTCGGACTTCGGCGATGCGAGACTTTACGTCGCGTTGTAGGGCACGCATTCGAATACGATTTTCCGCGGTAGGATACCTGTCGTAGGCGCGTATCGAGGCGTTCTTAGCTCTAAGAAGTTCCCTAATATCGTCGGACAATTTGAAGCGGTGAAGGAAGTCCTCCGCTACAACTTGTTTCGATGACCTATCTAATGTCGAGGTGATGTGTGACGTTAAGATGTCTATGGCTTCAGCGGTATCCTGAGGAGACGGGATAGAGTCCGGGTTAAACGGGAGCGATGGTGGATCAGATTCAGCCAGGCTGATGCCCAGCGTGTGCCAATCCACCACAGTCCTCGTGACGGGAACGGAATCGGGAGCGCGACCGAGCTTCATAACGACGGGACGGTGGTCTGAATCTAACTCTGAAACTACTTCGATCGAGTGTAAGCGCAGAGTTACGTTTTTTAATAACGCTATGTCGAGTATATCCGGGCGATGCGCGATATTTAGCGGGTAGTGAGTCGGGGTTAGCGGAGCGACGATATCGAAGGCGAGATCATCGACTAACGCGTCAAGCCGCCTGCCATTCGGGGTTGTGGTGTGTGAGTTCCACCTGATGTGTTTACAATTTAGGTCGCCCGCCAGAATGACAGAGCTCCCCATACCGAGCAGCGCCTCGATATCACTGCTTAGAACGATCTTATCCGGTGGAAGATAAACGGACGCGATAACGATCGGCGCGTGTCCCGTCAGTGAGATTCGGCACACTGATGCTTCGATATTAGCGAGCGCGGGAGGATCGAGCGGGACGCAATGCAGGGCTCTTCTATAGTAAATGACGGTACCACCACCACGGGCAGAGAGCCTGTCGTTCCTGACCATGTTATAGTTCGCGATTTTAGGGCCACGGCGCGCGGGCTTAAGTAGGGTCTCCTGCACTAAAAAGATATCAATTTGGTGGTCACGCAAAAAGTCAGAAACCTGATCACGTTGATTTGCGAGACCGTAAGCGTTAAAAAATCCTATCGTTACGGATAGGGGCTTTATTCTACTTATATACGCCATTGATTACCGGCGGAGTGAGGGGAGGACGTACGTATTTAATGACGCGTATACGTCGGCGTATTCCTGCACAACGGCGATAAAGTGTTGTGCAGTGGAGGCAGCGCGAATGGCGTCGCCCAAAGCGTTAACGCGCTCAAAGTTGATCGACTGAAAGAAGTCGATCGCTAAAGCGAGATTGTCGGACGCGGTCGGAGGGCAAGTCGCGGGAGAGGGACGAGTCGCGGGAGCGGGACGAATCGCGGAGGAGGGAGTTGTAGCCGTGTTCGTGTACGGCAGCGGTTTTGCCCAGGCCGAGACACTGGGCACCGCCGCCGGAACGAACGCTGGCTTAGCCTGCGACGCAGAGGGTGCCGAGGCTTTGATGTCTGGGCCGGAAGCTCGGAGGCGGTTTTGGCGGGCGACGCGGCGATTTATTTTAGGGGCTCGGGGGCAACCACGGTAATTCGCGGGGTGACCCTGTGTTCGACACAGGACGCAGCTAGGCGGTTCCGTCGCGGTTTTTTGGTCGCGAGCGCAGAGGGCCGTGGCGTGATCGCCCAAACACTTAACACATCGGGGGCGCGCGTGACAGTTACGGGAAGAGTGCCCGTACAATTGACAGTTATGGCACTGGCTAGGAGTGCCTTTTTTATGGGGGGCTTCGACAGCGATACCAGAGAGCCTACAGACGGTCTGTGTGTTAAAGATTTTCTTACCCTCGGGGGTAGGCTGGAGAGCGACTAGAACCATATTATATGGCTCCCTACCGCGACCGGTGTGCATACGGTGCACAGAATTCACTGGTAGGCCTTGTTCTAACAGGTCGGCTTTTACGAGCTCTACATCTAACTCTTTAGGGATTCCGCGTATTACAACGCGGAGTTCGCGCTCCTCCTGGAGCGTATACGTATGGAAACTTATACGCTCCTTACGGAGGTAAGAAGAGAGGGCCCTATGGTCGTCGGGTGTTTGAACCTTAATTTGAATGCCGTTCGCGAGGTTACGGGCATTCGTGAAATTTATATTTTTGGCCTTAAGGGCCAGGCAAACTCGATCCCAAGCTGCCTTCTCCTGAAGGATAACCGGGGGAGGGGTCTGGGTTTTATTTTGTGCCACCGGACGCGGCGACGGAGTGGCACGGGCTGGGGGCGCAACGGGAGTCTGAGGGCGGGGGCGCGACGCGTTCACGGCTTTGCTAATTTTAGCGGCCGCGGGAGCTCGAGACTCCGCGGCACGCTTCTTACCCTTCTGTACCAGGGTGAATCCATCCGTCGATGAGGCGGGGGCGAGGTCGACCTCCATGTCCGAGTCAGAGTCGGAGCACGAGGAGGCGGGTGCAGGCGACCTACGAGCAAGTGTAGGTGTTTTAGAGGGCGCGACGGAGGCCGCGGATGATCGCTCAGCTGAAACGATGGTCACGGCGGACGACGCAGCAGCTTTTCTCGCCAGTATAGGCGACACGGGAGCGGCAGGCATGACAGAGGCTGCGGTGCTCAATGCAGAAGCTCTGCACGCAGGTACAGGCGACGCAGGAGCAGCGAGCGCGGCGGAGTCCTCGAGAGGGCTCGCAGTGTGATTGGCCTTGAAGGCCAAAAACTCCGAGGCGAGCTGTGGGTGGCGAAGTCGGAGGAATTCCGCGAATACAGCGTCCATGATCGCTGAGTACCCAGGTGGGGCGGCCCCGGGTCTTGAAAACACTCGCCTTGCGGCGAGGCCCCAACTTCTCGGACCTGAGCGGTTCTATTGAACACAGGTGGCAATGCGGCGCGATTACTACAGGACAAAGAAAAAGCACAACAAAACAGAAATTACGAAAAGAAACAAAACAAATAAATACTTGCAGGAAACCACTTTGTCGGCAGATGTACCACGAACACAGAAACAACAAAAGGAAACAAAACAAATAAAAACTTCCAGAAAGAGCACTTAGTCGGCAGATGTACCACAAACACAGGCCGCGCGAACAATGGCCGGGCTAACAAAAGCCGGGCGAACAAAGACCGGGCGATCGAGTGGACGATGAGCACGTCCGCACGTGACGGGTGCCTCTATCGGAATGAAATATATCTGAAAACCCGGACAATGATTTGAAACATTACCTACTTATCAATTTAAAAAACTATCTACCACCTATACTCACCACATTTTTACCAATCATGGTTCTCACGCGAAATTCTTAATAGGACAGCCGAGACTTCACCGCAATCGACCTCAGGTTTTTTTTATCGCTTGGATATGTGGACGAGCTCACAGCCCACCTGGCGTTAAGTGGTTACTGGAGCCCATAGACATCTACAACGTAAAATGCGCCACATACCTTGAGATATAGTTCTAAGGTCTCAGTATAGTCACAACGGCCGCCCCACCCTTCAAACCGAAACGCATTACTGCTTCACGGCAGAAATAGGCGGGGCGGTGGTACCTACCCGTGCGGACTCACAAGAGGTCCTACCACCAGTAATTACGCAAATTATAATTTTGCGGGTTTGATTTTTATTGCACGATGTTATCCCTTCACCGTAGAAGTCAATCGTGAACATTTGTTAAGTACGTATTTCATTGGAAAAATTGGTACCCACCTGCGGGATTCGAACACCGGTGCATCGCTAGATACGAATGCACCGGACGTCTTATCCTTTAGGCCACGACGACTTCTAAACACACACACAGTTATTAAAATATTTGCTTGCACATTCCGGAACTACGATGTAATTCCAAATTCAATAAATGCTTGTAGAAGATTAAATCTTTATTACAATATTAAAATTACTCAAGCTTGCTGTCTCGCAAAGAGGCAACAAGTTTCGGCTTATTGAGGTCACAGTAACAAAGGCATCGCTTAAAGTACTGACCACGTCTTTGCCGGCGCTATAGCGGAGCCAATGACGAACACTTTCACAGTGTCAGACGACAGCCGAAATTGTAGCCAATTTGTTTTTGCTTGATTTCTTCGTACACCGAAAACGTTATCGATTTATTACGCACTATTTAACTCACAAGCACTTCAAGATTTCAAACTGAATAACGACAAAACTAGAGGTACACCCAAGTTGAAAACAGCCATGAGTTTTTTGTATTGGTTGTAGAATTAACCAGTACCAATTCATATTTTGATGCCTATGAGCCACGGTGACTACATTTCTGTAAAGATCATCCCGGTTAAAACGATTATAATTTTACTGATTAATCTCGCGTTATGCTATATCCGAAATTTGGATTTTTTTTACAGTTTTCTTGGTCACGATCGACTAAGGTGTTATTCAGCATTCGTGCATTTGAGTTTAACTACCGTCTTATTTTCTATAAAAATATTTCTGAATATTTACGCTTCTTTTTAATACGCTTTTATTAGCTTCAGACGTATGTATGTTAGTATGTATGTTTGTAACGGAATCTTTGAACATGATTTTGACCCCCTTCAAAACGTCGGATTAGCTCGAAATGTGGTATTATTAAGGACCGATGACAATTTAACATAAAAAAGAATTGATAAAATTAAAATTCATCAAAAAAAGGAAAAATAAATAATAGTTTAAAAAAACTAACAAAATACGCTTTTATAAACAATCCCACTAAAAAATAGAAAATAAATCTTAATAAATGTGAATTAAAAATAGAGTAAGAAAAAAATATTTTATTGTAAAAAAAGCGTGGGGTGCTTTTCAGGATATTATCAAAATAACCCTTCTACTCATATCTGTTCATAAAATATTTATAGCTACTGATACCATGCACCCCACGCTTTTAGTGTAAAAATCTTTTTTTCTTACACTATTTTTAATTCAAATTTATTAAGATTTATTTTCTATTTTTTAGTCTGATTTTCTATAAAAGCGCATTATGTTAGTTTTTTTAAGCTATTATTTATTTTTTGATCTCCGATTAAACCGTAAATTCTATTGTGGTTTCGACTATGTCTACAACTCCCGAAAGCCGAAGAAGCTACATACTATTATTTAGCAATTATTTTAAGCTGTATTCTCTATGAGTTCCTATATCTCCTAATACCAAATTTATCGTGAGCTTGTACTTAGAACCAATATCAGAATAATATTAAATACAATTAACTTATAATCTTCCGCATTCACAAACTTTGTTATAAAGTGTATAAAGGGTATGAGTAAAACAATTATTTGAAAACAATAATCTATTTACATGTAAAGATTTTTTTTAAATGTCGTATACAGTCTTTGTTGCTTGAATTAAGCATTTTAGATTGAAGGCGCGGCACTTAATATTTCTAGGAATGTTGTAAAACTATACTATTAAATTACTCGTAAATCAGTTTGAGCAAAGCACGAATAATACAAGATATTTAAGTACATACTTGGAACAACTACACTTCATACTTGATTGATTAGATTAAAAACGACAACTGTCAAAATGAACAATAATTAAATCTACATAACATTAAAATTATCACAATAATAAATTAGTTGAGCAAAACTATCTCATCGAAGTCTTACGCATATCTACGCTTACAATTTAAATTAGAAAATACTCGGGGCCGACATATGAACCACATTTCGGAAAATCAGGAGGCGCCTGCACTAAGTCGCTTTGTTCGCCCACTTTTAATATGAAATCGAGTCCTCTTGTCCAGTGGGTCGACCTTTCGTCCCTCATCATCCAGTACCCCGGATTATCCGCCTTAAACCGCAACGCGACTACGCCGAATTTAGGTATCACGATAGTGTCTTTTAATACGGGTCTGATGAGATTCTTGTTTATAAATAGCGTGTTCGCTTCGTTCATTTTGATGACTGTTTCCTTACTCAGACTCCTGTTAAACTCCCTCACTCCGGTAACGTAGAAACCGTATCCGTGCAGATGGAAAATGTGGTCCGACTCGCCACCTGCAATAAAAAGAAATTGCCTCATTATCCAAACCTAATTGCGTCCCTCGTGGAAGCTCACGGCTCGTACAATTTTAACGTTCGCTTGGAATACTAAACGATGTTTTTATCGTATAGGTGAATTATTTAAGTTGACATTATATAAAAGGAAAACCACAAACAGGTCCATGTTACAGAACATCTGTGTCTCAAATGAATAATCTACTGGAGAGCGCTGATCCAACACTCAGTAAACATCTATATTCAATGTGACTTCCAATACGATTCTCAGAAGCGATTCCTTGTCTTTAAAATACTAATTTAACTAGCCCTCAAGTATGTGACATAAAAGCTTTCACAATGATAACTATTGCTGTTTTAATGTCGAATGTTCAATTTCCATTACGGGCTTGATGTCCAATATCCACTAGCGGCTATCAAATCACAATAAGCCTCTCCAACATTATACGGCCCTTTACTATTGCTTTCTATTTTAAATAATATAAATCCACTTCGGTTTCAATAAGAAGATGTTATTTTTTTGTAATACTGTGTCAACGTTGTTATACATTTACTATTACTAAGCTTTAAGACTTTCGTGAGTCGTAACTCTGATTAAACCGTCGTTCTGGTGAAGCTGAAAAAGACAGAATCAACAGAAATTCCTTCATCTAAAAAAGTGTACAATTCAGTACCGCGTTTTTTTTCTAAACTTCGAAATCTTTAGCCTAGGTTGTCGTGAATCATTATCGTACAAATGAAAATAAATAATTCGAAATTTTAATTTTTTGTATCCATGAATTTGTTAAAACAAGTTCAAAGCTAAAAAAAACCTATGTCAAACATTTTAAAATCTAACATAATCTATATCACGATCATGATATTTAAAAACTACATAAATTCATCATGAACAACTTCGTTCTAATTGTATTGTATAATATAATTTTTTGATTGATCCACATTCGGTGATCTTTCAGCATACTTAGAGAGAAATTAGTGAAGCATAGTTTATAAAAAAATTAAATGCATTTATTTTAACTCTAAAAACTTGTTGTTAATTTTAGAAGTAAGAAGCATTAGCTGTTATGTTATAATAATAGGCTATTTTAACTATTAATACGTATCTTCAACGTTTATAAGCTGTATTTCTAAAAATATTCTTTTTCTAGATCAAATTTCAGGAGACTTACATCTCCTCAATGCCTAACCTCTTTATGTAATTTTAAATATATTAAACGCGTAATTCAAAACTGTTGTGTAACATTACATAACGCGTCTTGATGAATCGCAATTATTCTAGAGCGTTAAAAGAAAAACCATTTCAAAAAAATTACCTCAGCTCTTTTCATGTATTTGAGTCGACTATTATCAAAGGCGGCAATCTGACTTTTGGACGATGATTGGTAAATCAGAAAAACGAATTATTGACTTTGTATTCCATTGGCAGTCACAAAACTCTTCGGAACGACATCTTAGATAAATAAGAGGTTAACTATTAACCTTTATTTAATGCAGGTTTTGAACCGTATTCTTTGAAGGAGACGATTATATTCAAATAAATCTGTATTGACATATCAATAAAAAATTTTCGTCCAAATGCACAGATTGCCACCTTTGATAATAGACGACTCATTTGTATGTATTAACAAAAACTAAGACATAAATTAATGGTTGTACTGATTAGAATCTGAGCGTTCGAAATGATTGATGCCTAAAAACGAAAGCCTAGACGTTTTGATTATAGTCATTACATGTATTGAGAAAGTTGTTGGTAAAATTTAAATACAAAAAACAATAGAAGAGGATGATGCATGCAAACTAATCTTAATTATTAATTACTCTCATATGCAAAATATGTACCTACTGTTCAAAAATATAGTAAAATTGATTCAAACATGTACAAAATTAAATTTAAGTCTTCAACTTTAAAAATTTCAAATAAATAAAAATACTAATGTATGTTTTGACATTAAAAAAATCACTCATTAAAAAAAAAGGTTGAACTGCAAAAATTTGCATTTTATACAACTATCTGTGATTGTATGTTTCAAATTTATGAAATAATTTAAAAATTAAAGATACTATTTTTTTCAAAGACTTGCAGACACATGCGAATATAATTTTCGAACTATGAATACTATTATAAATTTCTCGAAATTTAAGAAAATCATTTTTAAAAGCAATAAACGTAATTAAAATTACTTTTACGGCTTAATCACTTTTTTTTGCTGTCTTTATATTAGTATGTCGTATTATTAATATAACCTTAAAATTATTTTATAGCCACTGTAACTTAATATAATCCTATAACACCTTAGTTCATGTGTGCTCACGAAAAATGTGAGATTAAACCGAAAATTTCTTTTTCATTATGTCTATGACTGCCTAAAACTGAAGGAAATACTAAATCACAAAACTAATATCAGTGATTAGTATGCAAAATAAAAATGGCCGACATGTACATAAGAAAACTGATGTCTGGCATTTAATTAATTCCTATTGCTGCAAGTCATCCACATCCGTCAACAAGCAATTAGGTTAAATCATCTGAGAGTAAATGTAAAAGATTAATAATTATAGATAGTAATCAAGTTTCACAAGACAGAATTGACAGCTTCCTATTCATAATATGTCTAAGAACTTCTACAATGGATATTTATTGAAAATTACGACACGTCTCAAAAATTAACGAGCTGTATTGCTTCAAACAATCTTAAGGAAAGACATGTATGGAACGCTGTCTTATTCTTCCCTACACACTTATAAATTATGACACTTTCCTTGAGCTTGCTTGTTTAAGCGCAGCGGTGCCCTGGTGTACTTGGACGACAGTGGCCACTTTCCATCTGGTGGTCTGCGTGCTTGTCAGCTCAATGAGATAAAAATTAACATATTTTAATCGGTTGCTTTCAAATTGTATAGTTGATCCTTATATACATATATGTATATCCCTATTCATAATAATAATAGTAGTAAAGATAGATGATTAAGTTAAATGGTCTAGTTAACTTTAATTAGAAAAATTCAAAGATCAAGTGTCTTCTAAAAATGAATACATTAGTATTTCAATTAAAATTCCTGTTTCATTTAAAATTTATTGTAATAAAAGAATTTACTTTTTTTCTGCTATAAACATAAATGAAAACCATTTTTGCGTGACAAAGTAATGTAAAAAAAAACTCTTTTATTAATAATGAGTACTTTTTATTTTTACGAGATTTGCTTAAAAGCGGTTTCGTGTTATCTTTATTTAAACCTTTTTATTTGCATACCGAACGTTTTTGACATCTACATTTGTTTTCACTAAGTTTTTATACATTTGAAAACAGAAATTATCTTCGTATCTATCTTACTTAGCCAAGAACATCGACTGTGAAAGGTTATTCAATATTGGTTATATGTAAGGCCAATATATGCCATATTGATAGTAATGTTTTTGACTTGACGGGAGGATTTCTTTGTACAGTACAAACGATGGAATTGAATTTTTTGTCTTAAATTAGTTTTAAGGATAGCGTAGCCATTTTTCTTTTTTTTTTCGGCAGAGAAAATGAAATCATTACCCTGAGAATTTACTGTCTTCATTTCTCATTTAAGATCTTAAGATTGGAACATTCAATTACATTTACGTGTCTACATGAGTATTTTGAAAACATAAATGAACTTCTATACTACACGATGTTAAAAATATTTACTTTTCATCGTCTGTGCGAATTCACAAACATTAAAATAACTTGAAGTTGCATCAATTTCATTGATCTTCAACTGTATATAATTTTCAACAGTGATTATGGGTTCGTCTGTAAATATTACTTCAAATTGCAGTTTATATTGCGTATTGAATTCACTCTCCCAATACTACGAACCCACTCAACCTTGCAGTACGAATTGTGCAAGTAAAATATTCTTTATTTTCGTATTTATTTATACGGTTGAGGATTCAAGTTGTTATCATTAATGATTTATATATTATTCCACAAGGTCTATTCCAAGCGATAAAATGACATTTCCTTCATCCATCGTCCTATGCAACAACTATCCTAGCAAAATCATCATGCTTATCTACAACTACCTCCAGTTCAGTATGTAAATTGTTTATTCTTTTTTATGTGTAAAGTAGCAAAATTATCATTGTACATATATACATTTACAATCGATAAGTACACCGCGGGTAATTTATTACCTGAATTAATTCTTGTCTACCTGACGGTTGTCTGAAAGAGATCTCTCTTAACGATAAGACCGCCCATTGTACTTTTTTGTATTTCATGTTTTGCATTTTTATTTACAATAAATCACACCCTCTCCCTCTCTTTGTTTCCAAACAATATTTCCACATGAAAATGTTCAGGTGATCCGTTTTACAAAATATTCTGATTCAAGTATTTGGGAAGAATCTATACTAATATTATAAAGAGGAAAGATTTGTTTGTTTGTTTGTTTCGAATAGGCTCCGAAACTACTGGACCGATTTGAAAAATTATTTTTCCATTAGAAGCCGACATTGTCCCTGATGAACATAGGCTACTTTTTTTAATTTTTTTTTGTGTGTTTTAATGTTTCCGAAGCGAAGCGAGGGCGGGTCGCTAGTTTAGTGATAAGAAGCGATCGGTCTTTCTCGATCAGGTCACACATGCGTCATATGCCTTTTATACCAATAAAAAATATATGGAGAATTAAGCGTTTCCGAGAAACTTCCTTCCGAGAAACTTTGTAGTTTGCACAAAGACACGTACGTATCTTGACCCCAAACCGATCTAAACTGTCTCCAATATTAACTTCGAATCTTTAAAAGTAAAAAGTAATACCTCATATTCGAAATTCACAAGGAAACTTTTGATTTACTCATGATGAGCGTTGAGTTTTAATTATTATACATTAAATCAATTTCCATGAGTAGCCGTATTTTTAAAAGCCGCAATAAATTTTACTCTCTATCACTTCCAAATATCGACTAAAGATTTTCAAAATCACCCAAAATCAATCACCTAAAAAATATTAACGCCAAAACATCACAAAGAGCTGAGCGGTTTGAAGAATGTTTATTAAAGAATCTAAAGTGTTTACTCAGACAAGATTTACTCAAATTTTGTGGACATACAACGCGGACACGTTATAACGCCTTCTGTAAATATATCTTTATATTTTACAATAGAAATCCAAGCTACCTATAAAATATACTTCGCTAAAAAAAAAAAAAACTACGACAATCAGGCATTATGTCAAAATATTAAGCGTCATTATTATTACGACACTGACACTATTAAATAGGCTGATAATATACTAACTATACGAGTTTTTTTTTTTTTTTTTTATTTTTTTTTTTTATGATTGAAAGATTACTGGTGGCCCGGAGGCCTTTCCAGTTTCACCAGGACAGGTGGGCGAGCAAAGGCTCAGCCAAGAGGGGTGGGATTTGCTAACAACCGCCCGAGCGCCTCCGAAGGAGACCTAACAACTCAAGAGCAATTGTTTCGCGAATGAATCTACTACCGGATCGGAATCGCGACCCGCTGAGAAGATCCGGCGAGAAACTCAGCGGGCTGATGCATGGGTTAGGTTGCACGTCGACCTCTTTGTCGAGTTCGACAAGTACGGTTACCGGGGTCCCTAAGCCTGCCCCTAGTATTAGAGCTGAAGGCATCTAATGCAAAGGTTATTGGATCCGATGGATCCGTAAGGACGTGTCTAGGGCGTCGACGGTGACTGGCTCCTGCATGATCAGGATTCGGGGAGTAGTCAGCGGCGGCAACGATAAGGCGATTATCATGACGCATAGCCTTATCGAAGTATCGTTCCGACGCTGACTTCATGTATTTCCGAATTGATTCGAGGCTCAGGTCGTCGTGTAGGTCAACGTTCCTCACGAACCACGGAGCCCCGACAGCTAACCTGCAAAAGCGGGATTGTAGGGATTGGAGGGTGTCTATGTGTGTGCGGGCCGCGTGAGCGAACACCACACTCGCGTAAGTCATGACGGGCCTTATGCAAGTTTTGTAAAGTGTCACCTTGTTCCGAAGGGACATTTTACTCCGCTTACAGATCATGGGGTAGAGTCTACCGAGAATAAACGCGGCACGGTCACGGACTGATTTTATATGCGGGCGGAATGTCATCGATGCATCCAGGGTAACGCCCAGGTACTTGACCTTCCTAGCCCAGGGTATGGGTTGTCTAAAGAGAGTAATCGGGGGTGTGAGATTCCTCCTCCTAATCCGGGAGGAAATCCGTGTGGAGCTTCCCCTCTGAAATAGCACCGCAGTACTTTTCGCTGGGTTGATGTCTATGCGCCATTTTCGGAACCACTGTCCTAGGGCTAGGGCTGCGCTCTGAAGCTTCTTCGCGATTAGGGACTTGTTTCTACTGGAATAGTAAACAGTCGTGTCGTCGGCGAATAAAGCTAAATGGGTCGGCGGCGACCGGGGAATATCGTTGACGAATAAGCTAAATAGGAGGGGTGAGAGGACAGAGCCTTGCGGGACTCCAGCTGTGAGAGGTCGTGGGGAGGAGCGGGTTCCCTCGACTCGATATCGAAAAGAGCGGTTCGACAAGAAGTCCCGTATGATGAGCACGAGACTATCCGGCACGCCCATGTTGAATAGTTTGAAAATCAAACCATTGTGCCAGACTTTGTCGAACGCTTTTGCGACGTCGAAGAAGAGAGCACCCGTGTATAACGGTTTTGGTCGATTAAGCCCCACAAGAATGTGCTCCGTGAGGCGGTGCACCTGTTGAACGCATGAGTGATTTGTACGGAATCCGAATTGTTCATCGATGAGAATGCCCTTGGATGAGACGAAGTCTCTGAGGCGTTTGTAGAGCAGACGCTCATACAGTTTGCCTAGAGACATGAGGAGGCTAATCGGGCGGTAGCTCGTCGGATGATTTTTTGGTTTATCGGGTTTATGTATGCCGATAACGTCCGCTTCTTTCCACACCGCAGGAAAGATACAGTTCGCCATAGCGGCATTGAAAATAGATGCCAACATCACGATGAGTTGGACGGGTAGAAGTTTAATAACGCGGTTAGATATACCGTCGGAACCGGGAGCCTTGCGAGGACGTAGGTCTTTGATCAAGTCTTTAACTTCCATCGGGGTGACGGGTGGTAACGCATCCGAGGGTGGCAAGGAGGCTCTGCGTTCTACCTCACTGTCTACTAATTCTACATGAACAGGGTCCACGGATTGAGTGCTGGGCGTGCACTGGGTTTGCAATGTATCGGCCAGCAGCTCTGCTTTTTCGTCATCATCGAACGCCGCGAGTCGGCCTGAGGGGCCTACGAGGGGGGGCATAGTTACTACCGTATCCGATTTGAGAGTACGAGCTAAGCGGTAGTAAGACCTTTGGGAGGGCGCGAGTCTTTCTAAGAAATCAGACCATCTGGCATCTCGGACTTCGGCGATGCGAGACTTTACGTCGCGTTGTAGGGCACGCATTCGAATACGATTATCCACGGTAGGATACCTATCGTAGGCGCGGATCGAGGTGTTCTTAGCTCTAAGGAGTTCCCTAATATCGTCGGGCAATTTGAAGCGGTGAAGGAAGTCCTCCGCTACAACTTGCTTCGATGACCTATCTAATGTCGAGGTGATGTGTGACGTTAAGATGTCTATGGCTTCAGCGGTATCCTGAGGAGACGGGGTAGAGTCCGGGCTCAACGGGAGCGATGGTGGATCAGATTCAGTCAAGCTGATGCCCAGCGTGTGCCAATCCACCACAGTCCTCGTGACGGGAACGGAATCGGGAGCGCGACCGAGCTTCATAACGACGGGACGATGGTCTGAATCTAACTCTGAAACTACTTCGATCGAGTGTAAGCGCAGAGTTACGTTTTTTAATAACGCTATGTCGAGTATATCCGGGCGATGCGCGATATTTAGCGGGTAGTGAGTCGGGGTTAGCGGAGCGACGATATCGAAGGCGAGATCATCGACTAACGCGTCAAGCCGCCTGCCATTCGGGGTTGTGGTGTGTGAGTTCCACCTGACGTGTTTACAATTTAGGTCGCCTGCCAGAATGACAGAGCTTCCCATGCCGAGCAGCGCCTCGATATCACTGCTTAGAACGATCTTATCCGGTGGAAGATAAACGGACGCGATAACGATCGGCGCGTGTCCAGTCAGTGAGATTCGGCATACTGATGCTTCGATGTTAGAAAGCGCGGGGGGGTCGAGTGGGACGCAGTGCAGGGCTCGTCTATAGTAAATGACGGTACCACCACCACGAGCAGTGAGCCTGTCGTTCCTAACCATGTTATAGTTCGCGATTTTAGGGTCGCGGCGCGCGGGCTTAAGCAGGGTCTCCTGCACCAAAAAGATGTCAATTTGATGGTCACGCAAAAAATCACAAACCTGATCACGTTGATTTGCGAGACCGTAAGCGTTAAAAAATCCTATCGTTACGGATAGGGGCTTTATTCTACTTATGTACGCCATTGATTACCGGCGGAGCGAGGGGAGGACGTACGTATTTAACGACGCGTATACGTCAGCGTATTCTTGCACAACGGCGATGAAGTGTTGTGCAGTGGAGGCGGCGCGAATGGCGTCACCCAAAGCATTAACACGCTCAAAATTGATCGACTGAAAAAAGTCGATCGCTAGAGCGAGATTGTCGGACGCGGTCGGAGTGCTGGTCGCGGGGGAAGAACGAATCACGGGGGAGGGACGTATCGCGGGGACGGGACGAATCGCGGGGGAGGGAGCTACAGCCGTGTTCGTGTACGGCAACGGTTTAGCCCAGGCCGAGCCGCTGGGCACCGGCGCCGGCACGAAGGCAGGCTTAGCCTTCGGCACAGAGGGTGCCGTGGCTTTGATGTCAGGGCCGGAAGCTCGGAGGCGGTTTTGACGCGCGACGCGGCGATTTATTTTAGGGGCTCGAGGGCATCCACGGTAATTCGCGGGGTGACCCTGTGTTCGGCACAGGACGCAGCTAGGTGGTTCCGTCGCGGTTTTTTGATCGCGAGTGCAAAGAGTCGTGGCGTGATCGTCCAAACACTTGACGCATCGAGGGCGCGCGTGACAATTACGGGAAGAATGCCCGTACAACTGACAATTGTGGCACTGGCTCGGAGTGCCTTTTTTATGAAGGGTTTCCACGGTGATTCCGGAAAGCCTACAGACAGTTCGGACGTTAAAGATTTTCTTACCCTCGGGGGTAGACTGGAGGGCGACGAGAACCATATTGTATGGCTCCCTCCCGCGTCCTGTGTGCATGCGGTGCACGGAGTTTACGGGTAGGCCTTGTTCGAGTAGGTCGGCCTTTACGAGCTCGGCATCTAACTCCTTGGGGATGCCACGTATGACTGCACGGAGCTCACGCTCCTCCTGGAGCGTATACGTATGATAACTTATACGCTCCTTTCGGAGGTAGCTTGAGAGGGCCCTATGGTCGTCGGGTGTTGCTACTTTTATCTGTATCCCGTTCGCGAGGTTACGGGCACTGACAAAATTTATGTTTTTGGCCTTAAGGGCCAGGGAGATACGGTCCCAAGCAGCCTTCTCTTGAAGAATCAACGGAGGAGGGGCCTGAATTCTCGTTTGTGCCACCGGGCGCGGCGACGGCGTGGCACGGGGACAGGGAGCGACGGGGGTCGGAGGGCGGGGGCGCGACGCGTTCGCGGCTTTGCTTATTTTAGCGGCCGCGGAAGCTCGGGACTCCGCGGCGCGCTTCTTACCCTTTTGCACGAGAGTGAATCCATCTGTTAATGAGGCGGGAACGAGGTCAACCTCCATATCCGAGTCAGAGTCGGAGGACGAGGAGGAAGGCGCGGGAGCGGCGGACGCGACGGAGGCCGCAGACGATCGCTGAGGTAAAACGGAAGCTGCCGCGGTAGACGCGGGAGTTTTTCGCGACAGTATGGGGGACACGGGTGTGCTGGGCGCGACGGAGGCTGCGGTGTACGGCGCGGGAGTTTTGCGCGCGCTTGCAGGGGACGCGGGAACGGCAGGCGTGGCGGAAACGGCGGGCGCGGCGGGCACGGCAGAACAGTTCACGGCGCGTTTAGCTTTGTAAGCTAAAAATTCTGATTCGAGGGCCGGGTATTTCTCGCTTAAGAATTCCGCGAGCAGTGTGTTGGTTGGAGAAAACTCCATTTCTTCGGACTGCCCAGGGGGGGCTGCCCCGGGACTTAAACACGCGCTCGCCTTGCGGCGAGGCCCCTGCGTCGGTAACACTAAATTGGCCGAAGCGATTCTAGGAATTTTAGAAATTTTAGTGAATAGAATAAATAGAATAGAATTAGAGTGAATAGAACCACTGCACAGTTTCCGGGCGGCAATGCCTTGTAATTAGGCGCAGGTACAAATTCCGAGAAACACTTGGGCCACAGATGTGCCACGAACAATGATCTATTATCACCGGTAGTCACTTCCGACAAAACACTTGGACGCCAGATGTGCCACGAACCGAGGTCGGGCAATCGAACGAACAATGAGCACGTCCACGCGCGTCGGTAGCTCAAATCGGAATGAACTATACGAGTACTTGAGACCTTAGAACTTATAATTATCTCTAGGTGGGTGGCACATTTACGTTGTAGATGTCTATGGGCTCCGGTAACCACTTAACACCAGGTGGACTGTGAGCTCGGCCACATATCTAAGCAATAAAAAATAAAAATAATAATATTACGATTCTATACTATAAAATTATATCAAAGGATTACTAGGTATACTTCTTCATCATTACTCGGCAGTGATTCACTAGGGATATAAACACATGACTCCGACCATTTCACTGCTGCTGCTATTGCATTCTTAACTCATACTGTATTCCCTCTTTTTTTAGAAACATTCTTGCCCTAATGATGAGAATTGTAGAACGTGGTGTAAGCTCACGTGACTGGACATATATTATGTTCTTTTCTGCAGCGAATGCCCGAATGGTAAACAGTCGATGTCGCTCAAAGCACGTCATTACGGATCCCCCCAATCCATTAAAGGTGCTTTTAGGCACCACAAGCACCGGTCATCGTCCTCGTCGAACTCGTCGCTTGCGACGAAGGGCTCGACGAGCGAATTAACCCATAGACACAGCCCACTGAGTTTCTCGCCCTACACACGTTAGGGCGAAGCTGAAATAGCCTCTCAAGGCCATCAGCATAGATGGGGGGGAAAAAAACCAGCGAAGCATCCATTGGTTTTATTTGAGAGGTAGAGATTACGTGGTACAACGTTGTTGATACTTCCACCTCGCGGCTTTGGTAACCACTTAACATTGTATGGCCTGTGAGTTCGTCGCCAAAATTTTATGCAGTGAAAAATGAAATGTAATTTCACTTAATGGCCGACTCGGTGGTGCAGTTGTTAGAGCTCCTGACTGATGCACTGAGGATCGTGGATTCCATTCCTACATTGGGCACACTTTCGTGTGATGAACAGGACTTGATTGTTGGGGGGAGGGAGGGAGGACTTGTTTGAGACTTATCTGGGTGTTTACTATCTATATATTGTTCTTTTGATATTCTTTTCTACTATTCGACGACAGATGGCGTTACTCTTACCGGCGTAACAATGTATATATTTAAATGTACATAAGTATGTATATCAGTCTCTGGTACCCACAGTACAGTAAATCTTAATTTGGGACTAGGTGATCCTATGTTACTTAATTTATAAAACTTGTCGACGGTTATTAAGCCAGAGACAAGTCTAATATATTCATTATAATAATATTTATAATGATAATTTATAATTAAATTTTATTTTACAATAACTTATTATTATTAATAATTAATTATACTTATTTAGGTGTCCAGTAAAGTTAAATTTGCATCTAATATATAAGTATATGTAAGACCGGTCAGTATACAATACAAATTCCCTTTCATTGCACCAAAAACCTTGTCCTTATTTTGAACAAACATTGAGTTCACCAAACAATTGGATTGCCAAAGCTGCTACTTTAAGCGATGCCACTATCAAATTAATTCTTTCGACACAAAACAAACAATTTACAAGGTCATTTCCATATCGAAAACCGGTTATGAATAAATTTACTATTCAACGACCTTGGAATCGTTGCGGTCGTAATTTGTGTAACCGAATTATTAATAGAAATATGCTTTTCATTCTTAATTTCACGGCTATAACTCAATTAGTGTTTTCGTACTGTTACATGATTGGATCGATTGTGAAAGTGTTGCTTTCGGATTGAACGCAGGTCTGGACTAAGAAAGTTCCTAGAAATATGTCAGTCAGGCTATTACGAATTGGTACTACATATCTATATATTAATACGTGAAGCAAAAACTTTGTATCCCTTTTTACGAAAATTGCGTGGACGGAGGAGTATGAAATTTTCCACACTTATAAGAGAATATAGAGAAGAAGTGCACAATGCTAATATTTTTTTTAAATAATTCATAAAAGACACATTAAATCAATAAAGAAAACATTACACATACTACATACCATGTATTTGATGCACACACGCATGCATACTATTTATTGTCAAACTTTTGTTCTTGACGTCTGTTGTCAAATAGATTAAATATTGTTTGTCTTTGTTAATATTTTTTATAGTGTAGTCTTGGCAAAATTTGTGATTATAGAAGTATAAAATACAATTATAATAGTGTGCAAACTTACAATTCCAATTAATTATAGTCGAATTTCGACTACTGCGGGACCTCTAGTCTGTATTATTTTGTTAAGACATATAGAAAAACCATAGGTACAGAATTACTGTACTGTACTATATTACAGAATATCATGATATTCCGGTGGACAGAAAATACTTATGAATTAAAATTATATAAAAAGAACTTTCTTTAATAAACATACTTTCATACTTTCTAACGCCATTAATATTTTAACATTAATTATAGTAATTTAATTGTTTCATTTTAACTCATAATTTTCATTTTATTTATATGAGCCTTTACGAATAAAATTCATTAAATGACGCAAAACTTGAATTTAAATACTACGAATCACTTTGCTAAGCTGTCGAAATTCTGTGGAGAAACTTATATTTTTTATGTGATGTTATGTAGTATATATAATATGAAGTATTTAATTTATGTGAACAAGTATATACATAAAAAAACTAATATAATTTAGATAATAATAAAAAAGTATACCTACATCTTTATATGTACTTAAACGGACCATTTCTACTTAACATTAGCCAGACTAGGATTTTTACTAATTTACCTAGTTCATAGGGAATTCAATCATTGTTACATATAGAATAACACGGTAATAGGGCATATTGTAAGTCAGCTTCGTGGATACATTATGCTTATGTTGATCGCGAAGCAATAGTGCGTTCCAATTTGATGTCTATGGACTCCGTTATGCAATGAAATCAAAAGAACAACCTAAACAGCTGAAAACAATGGTAATTTGCGAACCGGCTTACCTTGATCAAACATAACAATTTCCACGGTAGAATACAATGGAATATTTTTAACATGGACGCATTCGTCGCCCTCACCGGGCCCTTCAGGACACAAAGTGTTGGGTCCCACGTCGCCTCCTTGAGTGAGCAGTGGAGATGCCGGATATGTGAAACGATGACCGTCAGATTGACCCCAACTCTCTGAAATAAAAATATTCTGTTAAAAACAAAACCCAACACTAACGTACAATATGACCATGCATTTATCAATCTATGTATTTCGGGAATTAAGCGCATCAAGTCAAAAATGTTTAATTACTCGCCGAACTCATAGTCCAACGTGCGTTTGGCGGTTAACGTTGTCCATAAACATCAGATCGTGAGCGCCGGCACCCACTTTGAGACATGAGGTCAAGTTTCAATTGTATAGTGTTTTTTTTTTGTTATTGCTTAGATAGGTGAACGACCTCAGGCAACCTGGTGTTAAGTGGTTACCGGAGCCCATAGACATCTACAACGTAAATGCGCCACCCACCTTGAGATATAAATTCTAAGGTCTCAGTATATGAAGTCAAAACGGCTCCCCCCCCCCCTTCAAAGCGAAACGCATTACTGCTTCACGGCAGAAATAGGCGGGGTGGTGGCACCTACCCGAGAGGACTCACAAGAGGCCTACCACCAGTGTTAATGGCTGTTCCATCCTTCACATCGAAAGCGTTACTGCATCGCAGCAGAAATAGGCGGGAAGAGATGAGGTAGTGATAAACTCATCAGTATCAACACAGTCATATGTCGAGATTCATGGTAAATGTACAAAATTACTTATATATATTGGCCTATAGAATAATACATCAAATATCTTCAGCGACAAAAACAACAACACCTTATTAAATATATTTTTATGAACCTTGTTGATTTCTTTTTAATTCTCAACTTACAACACTTCTATGGACAACCTCGCATTTATTACATCTATTAATTTTGAAATTTCCTTCGTTTCGGATTCGGCTTTATGGTCACGGATAATAACTGTCCATAAAAATCTATTGTATAATTATGAAATATATATTTTTTATAGTTTCATTCTCAGCTTACACTTGATTTGAAAGTTTTTATTATTATTTGTTTTTATGCGCATATTCCTTGTTTTAAAGCTTTGTAATTTTTTTTTTGTTGGCATTAAAGAAAATGTTTCAACGGTAATACGGTCAACGTACGATAGAGCGCGCACGAGCAAATTCAACAAATATGTATTTCATTATAGAACGCATGTTGCGTTGCGACAATGCGTGAACTTTACAGTAGACTAATTTAAAGTTGAAATACCTGAAAACAAAATTTATTTAAACGAATCCAGCTGTAGTAGAATCTAGCTAGTAGCGGTAGGATTGAAATGATTCCAATAGACCTAGAAATATATATTTTTTGCGCATTGAATATGGTTATTGCCTATCATATAATATGTACAAAGCAGTTATTGTCGCTTAGTCACGTTTGCCTTTCAAGCGTCGATATGTATTATATGTATATCAGATTTACTAGTCTAAAAAAATAAAATAAAGTCAATATGTTTATTTGTATTACTTGCAATAGATAAATATAATACATTTCTTAATTTACAGAACTAAATATTTAATTATTTTCAATTCACAATTTCACTTACTAATATAACTGATTTTAATGTTATAAAGAATTATAACAAGGTTACACAATTATAAAGTAAGAGCATACGTACATACATCGAGGTAACTCAATTTTTCAAGGCAAAATTTCACCTATAACGCTCACATACTTCTTCTATACCATAAATGCCTTGATGCTTGTGAGGAATTCACATTATTCAATCCTCTAATAAACTACTGATCAACTGATAAAACTAAATAAAAAACTATTGGATATATACAGCAGACGAGCATACGGCCCACCTGGTGGTGAGTGGTTACCGTCGCCCATGGACTTCAGCAATGCCAGGGACAGAACCAAGCCGCTGCCTACCATATTTGATTTGATTGAATAAATAGAGCTATTTATTTCGCTATATCACAAACGTTTTTACAATTATTTATTATTTTGTTATATAACTTCAAACGTTTATCGTAGTTGTGATCACATCGTAGTCGGGAACAACATACATAGCCTGCGGCAATTGAACCATTACCAGAGGCATTAGATTTGCGAGCTAAATCCGTTTATCTCTTAATTCCAAGCTCTATTATTATTTATTCGTAGCTCTAGCCCTACAAAACGCTAACAATAACCATAGATGACGTCACAACATCAACCAGCAGATGATCATGATGTAATGTAATGGAGTAAAAAGAAGGACGTATTTACGTAACGGTCTTATCATTTTTCAGAGTATCTTTAATAACAATAAAACACTGAAATACATAATAATATTAAAGAGTAACAAAAATGGCAGCTTGAATGTGTGACTATAGCGTTGTTGAGGTCAATAAGCGATGACCTGACAAATTGGGACACAGCTTGGTCTCCCTATTCAATAAAAAAGTAATTGACGGCATTTATTTCGAATAAATGTTGTAAAAGTGACAATAAGCAATTGCCATCACCATTAAAATTTACCAACACTACATTATGTCGTCATTGAAGCGAATTCAATACAACAAAAGCTGATTTCGTTACCTCATAGGCTGTAACTTATTGTAAGTAATTCATTAATTAATGTAATTAATGTGTATGATTATTTTTTGTAATAAAATACGTACTTAACAAATGTTCACGATTGACTTCCACGGTGAAGGAATAACATCATCAAAAAAATAAAATTTGCGTACTTACTGGTGGTAGGCCTCTAGTGAGTCCGCACGGGTAGGTACCACCACCCCGCCTATTTCTGCCGTGAAGCAATAATGCGTTTCGGTT
Source organism: Bombyx mori (assembly GCF_030269925.1). Classification (NCBI taxonomy): domain Eukaryota; kingdom Metazoa; phylum Arthropoda; class Insecta; order Lepidoptera; family Bombycidae; genus Bombyx; species Bombyx mori. The sequence goes on along the minus strand of NC_085116.1, from coordinate 4,684,914 downwards.
TGAAGGGTGGGGCAGTCGTTGTAACTGTACTGAGACCTTAGAACTTTTATCTCAAGGTGGGTGGCGCATTTACGTTGTAGATGTCTATGGGCTCCAGTAACCACTTAACACCGAGTGGGCTGTGAGCTCGTCCACCCGTCTAAGCAATAAAATATAAAGTGGTTACTGTCGGTCACGTATCTCAGAAAATACAAGGGGAAATTTATTTTTATTGCCCGCTTAATTAATACCCATCATTAATATTTCAACGCAATATAGTTAAGTATTTGATATTATTATACGAGTATTAAATCCGGATATACTTTGTTAAATTTAAAAAAGAAAACGTCAAATTGCAATACTGGTAAACTAAATGAAAGCAATTTAATATATTATAGTTAGATTTCCTGAATAAATTGTTATTAAAACTGCTCACTGCCTAATCTTGGATTTATTGATCTCATTATACAATTTATTCCTTCTTTTTGTGTGTAAGGAAACGGTAAAATTTATTTTTATATTATATATTATACATTAGATGGCAGTTAACATAACATTAAAAATTCGAAAAATGACACCTTAACGGTTCCTGAAACAGTACACTAATCGAAACTTCAAGTCGGAAATTATAAAATGAAATAATAAACGCGAGATAAAGCCGTACAAAAATCTGTAGTAGGTACATATATATAAATCACTTTGACATTACATTTAAAATTTTAGAAAGATCACATAGAAAACGAGAGCGAATAATTCAGTGATATTTGAAAATCGTTTTTAACTAAGCCTATATGATGTTTGAATGTATTGAAATCAGTTTTACGATATTTATGATTTTCTTGGAACAATCTTAAACATTTTTATAGTTTTCAGTCTCATTTCCATTTGAAACCTAGACATGAACCGGCAATAAATATTCTAACACGCAAAGCCATAAAACAGCATTAAAGTGCTGTGACAAGTTTTCTTTTGCTCTATATTTTACGATGCAACAACGCTAACATATTCTCTTGGAGACTTCGAGCGTAATAATTAATCAAGTTCTACTTTGTTGGTCGCAATCCAGATTATCCCAGGTATTATATATAGTACACATTTACTTATTTACATCACATTTAATATTTAAACTGTAAATACGTTACAAAACAATTCACTGCTATTAACGTACGGATTAGGAGATAGCGATTGGCTATAGATCGGTCGATTATCTTTCATTAAAAGTCATTTTTTTATCAAGTAAACTTTTCAATTAGTATCTAATATTACATACTCCGAATGTCTATTTTTCTAGAAATAAAAAGCACGTGTGGCACTCGGGGACTGCCGCGGTAAAGCTATTGCATTTTTTTATTAACTTATACAATTATAATTAGACCATAATAATTTAATATTAAAACAATAATAAAATAAGACCACGCTATATTTATAAACATTAACAAAAGCAAAACATTAACTGTCCCCTTCACAATCATAAGCTAGACCGCGCGAGAGAGAGATGGGCAGACTTTTCATGATGCGCATGCAGTGTGACGTCACACCGCGCGCTTATTCACAAACACTATACAAGCGCAACGTATGAATGTGTTGAACGCGAGCTAGGCGGAGTGGGGGGTGTTAGGTTTTATTTTCATTACGGAATTTCTTGATTCGGTTGCCGCGCTCAAAGCCCTCGATAAAAGCTATGTATTAGCTTAAAAAATCAACTTTTATAATAAACGCAAATGTGGCCATTGTTATCACATATTTGAGAGTCGCAAATTCATTAATCAAAAACTATTGGATACATCCATTGGAAATGGAATCTTTAAATTAGGCATGAAAGAAATTGTATCTGATTTTTGGAGTTTACTCCTTTAGAATCGATTTACATATATAGGCCCGGGGTATGAAAATTATGGGGACCAAAATCGTACTAGCATGTCACACGAAATGCGTTATGCGCCTGATTGGCTCCTGATTGCGTGATGCGTGCGCGCGCCAATCAGGAGCCAACGCGCGGCCGCGTTATCGCAGGTGACGCCGGGCTGCTGCGCCGGCAGTCCGCCACAAAGCCTCGTACTGATCGCGCGTTTCTCTCATTATTGTATTTTCATATATTTGTTAGTCGTTTGTTTTGTGTCTCGTTAATTTGTTAATAATCTGTAGTGTATCGTGTTGTCGTAATATAGAACTATTTCTCGTATTGTTTCGTTTAATTTTTTATATCCAGTAAACTCCAGTCGTGCGTCGGAGCGGACACACACACTTTTTTTTTAATGATAGCAGAAGTAGGTGCCCCGGAGCTATTTTAGAAACCACCAGTGATTCCAAGCTATGCCTCGATGTTAATTTGACTCTATGAAAATAACTATATGAAAATAAATTTCACTTTGTTTCTAGACTTCACATCCTAAATAATACGTATCAGTAATTTTGTTTTCCTACAAAAGTATATAATATATTTTCAAATTATAGTTTTAAAAATAACTAACTAACAAAAGTTAATGAACAGCTCTGAAAATCTTAAAAATAATTGGAACCCTAAAGAAAGTAAATAGAATTATTTTAAAAAATTGTTTAAAGTATTTCTGGCACCGATATCTTGCCAGTATCGATATCTGAAACGTAACAAAACGTGTGCGAGTCTAACTCAGACATGGCTGGAATTTTACTAGAGTGGATATGGGTTTAGCTTAGTCATTATAGAGAAGCCTGAGACTTCAATACTTTTGTAGAGTTCGTGCGTTCGATTTCGTTTCTTTTTACCCGAAAAGGCGCACGATCATGACATTGGCAGTAACACGTTTTCATTTACTACAAAAATTTAATCGATACTACACACAATAAATAGAGTATTAGAAAATCGAAAAACTAGAAAAAATAGAAAAAAGTTTTAAAGAAGTGGAGAAGTGGCTTGGCTCGCGGTAGGCAGCGGCTTGGCTTCTGATCTTGGCATTGCTGAAGTCCATGGACGACGGTAACCACTCACCATCAGGTGGGCCGTGTGCTCGTCTGCCTACAGGGGCAATAAAAAAAAAGAACTGCAAAACTAAACAATTATCAAAATTGTCGTTTTAATATATTCAATAATTAAGGTCAAGTTTCGTGAATTGTCTGCAGCGAAGAAAACGGGCGGACGCCCCGACCCCTTGATCCGACACGTCATTTGATTTGTAATTGTGTTACTTTGCGTGCATCGCAAAAAAATATTATTCAAGGATTTTCGCTATTTTTAGTGTATTGTGTCGTACATAACTCACCGGCACTGGTCGTCGTTTTTCACGCTATGTTCTGTTTTAAAATAATACCCTGAAGTCTGTTATTTTTGTCAAACATATCGATCATCGAACTTAAGCTACTGAGAAGTTAAAAAAATAGAATTGAATGAATATTATTATTAGAAGACCGGCCTTGAAGAGATACCCTGGAGACATAGAGGTCGGATCGGATATCAATGAATTTGTGGATTTAGTGTATCTATCGTCGCTCGTCGTGCTAGTATTTTGGGAATATAGAGACATCAAAGTAAAAAAAGCAAAAATAAAACGACCAAACAATTCGTATAAAGCGATTCGCCAAACTGTACATTTTTTTTTTTTATTACTTAGATGGGTGGACGATTTCACAGCCCACCTGGTGTCAATTGGTTACCGGAGTTCATAGACATCTACAACATAAATGCCACCCACCTTGAGATATGAGTAGGTCTCAGTATAGTTACAACGGCTGCCCCACTCTTCAAATCGAAACGCATTACTGCTTCACGGCAGCAATAGGCAGGGTGGTGGTACCTATCCGCGCGGACTCACAAGAGGTCCTACCACCAGTAAGAATTTGTTTACATTTCCGTCGGTGTCGAGAAATTAACTTAGTATTATATTATTATTGTATGACATGCATAGTATTGCGAAAGTTTACATTATAAATAACTATAGGTCAAACTCGATCCGCCTCTGGAATGGAAACGTAACAAGTTTCCGAGAGATGCCGGCGCAAATGCAGCAATCAGACAACATTACATGCGGTCGGCGCGGACGTGACCATATACATACGGTGATTAGTTCACTTTCTTACAACTACTAACTTATGCACAGAGCGTAATAAAGAATTGCGTAAAATGGCAAAAAATGAGCTTGCAAAACGAAACGCTTATCTTGGATAACGAGAAGTCGGCATTAGTGAGCTAAGAAACAAATATATGGTACACATGTTGCGCTTTTTGGTGATATAATTTTTTTATTATTAAGTACACAGTGCCGTGAAATAAGTTTATTCTGCTATAAGAACTGTAGTTGTAGTTGTAAACATTGGAGTTGAAATACAATCGAAAATAATACAAGTTATATAAATTAATCAAATTACAATGCAAGTCACCTAAAGCCATTGCCTAAAACCCTTTTGTCGTCCTATTATAATTGTAGGTACGGAACGCGGCATGTTATGATATGAGTGTTTTTTTTTGCTCACGCTCGTACAAAAGTCATTGTGTAACTCGAGGCAGCCCTAATAATTGGCTTATATTGTTTGTTTTGCAACAAGGATTGTAGGTTCGAATGTTAGAACAGAAATAGGGATAAAACATAATTGGAGCCATAATTAGAGATAAGACTATAAATTATTGTTAAGTGATTACCGGTACTCGTAGAAAGCACATTGGTTTTTTTTTGGGCAGGGCGCCGAACCTCATTCGTAGTTTCCGAGCTTAGGCGATGCGCGGGATATGTAAGACTTGACGATCTACAGAGGTTGAGACCAAACCGCGGGCCCAAGGATGTTTTATGGCCCTACCTACAAAACGACTCACCTTGCACTCTCTCACTCGACGTCCGATCTCCGCCCTGGGTCAGAACCCATATAGAACCGTAGGGTTGTAGAACCAAAATAACGGCGCCACCCCTAGGACGTCCGACTTATGGGTTAACGAGGCGATAGTCGATAACTCTACGTCGGCCGTCTCGGAATTATACAGCATAGCTGCTATCCTAAGCCTTCAAACTGGAACACATGGCTGCTTTGCGGCCGAAGATAGTGGAGCCTCCTCGTGCAGGCTTACAATACAGGGCGTACAATACAACAAATTCCGGCTGACGATCGCAGCATCCTAGTATGATAACCAGGCAACGCTGCCGCCCAGTAAATATGTACCTTAAATGCTTTTTACGACACTCATGATAAGAGAATGATTGCTATTCTAGGTCTAAGTAAATTTAGTATATATATTTCAGGAATATCGGAAAAAAGTATATATTTCTTGACATGATATGGAATGCAAATCGAAATGGTTGCAAAATGCAAACTTCTTCTTTTTTACTTTCACGCGATTTTATGATTCGTATAAAAATGTATTTCATTACTTTCTTTTAAGGTTCATTAGTATTGTACAAGTACTGCTACTTGAATTTGGCAAATCGGTTAGCTCGTCGCTGTTTTCTAAGAAACAAAGTCGAAAAAAAATTTTGCTCATTATTGTTTTCTGAGAGGTAATCGTAATTTTCTTTGTTAAAAAAGCCAAGTGGGTCGAAACGTTTAAAAACGAGAAAACAAATTAAGAAATTACGCTGTGATTTTCTTTGAAAAGATCTTAACGTTTTGTAAACGATTTCTTTTAATGACGCTTATCGAGTCAGTTTAAAAATTCGAATATTTCCGATTAGCAAGAATACAACAACTTTAAGGTCAAGGCGAATACCCGTCGTGTAAGTTTTTTTTAAGTCAAACAATCTCGAGCAAATTGTATTTAAAGACTCTTTTGAGTTATTTTTATAACAGCTATAATGAATCTTATTATATCTTGTATCGATTATTTCTTATTGGTCATGTCATTTTTCTAGTGATTGATGAACCTGACTACTGACAATGGGAATCAGATCAGTATCTTCAAAGATATTTATTTGATTAATAGAATCTAACTGTTTTCTTATCTGGTATCTTTATCGTCGAATACCATGTATCTTTAGCATTATTGTGATTTGAATCTACATGAAACGAAAAAGCGATACTAAATGAAACAAACATATTCACAAGGATCATTCTGAAAGTTTCATTTCTATCCCGTGTGAACGGACGGACGGTGATAAACATTTTATATAAACATTGGATTGATAATCCCAATACCACCAATAACAAGTAAATCTGTAAAATTAAATCACAGAAAAACCATTATAACTATTGCTAACGAACACTAGAGATTATTATGAAAGACTATTGAATAGGCTATTGAATATATAAACTTGTTTTTGAACTAGCTATCTGTTGTTAGTACTAACCTTTGTATGAAAACATTAATGTAAATCTGATTTTCTAGACAATCGGCCATGTGGAATATTAAAAAAATACATGTTTGAAAAGGTAGATAGATTCAGCAGTCCGATAATTTAATTAATTATGAAATGTTATCTACGTTGATTAATTACATTATAAATGAAATTTATGAATCCCAATCAAGTTCGCTCGAAGTAATCTTGAAATAATGAAACGATTTAAAAAAAAAAAACAATCTTTACATAAGTCTTTATCAGTGAATCTATGCAAAAATAACTCGATATGGTCCGATGAAATTCATCAAAAAAGAAAAACTAATCAACCTCTTTCGTGTGATACCGACAGTCTAGATTCCGAACGACTAGGTAGCACCAAAAGAAACGCATCTTAAGATTTTATAAACTATATGCTCTAAGTATATAAACTTTGAAAAACAGCTGAAACTGCTAGCAACAATATATAACAAATCTTTCTATTTTCTCTTTGTATCTATATATACAAAAATGAATTGCTGTTCGTTAGTCTCGCTAAAACTCGAGAACGGCTGGACCGATTTGGATAATTTTGATCTTGAATTATTTGTGGTAGTCCAGAGAAGGTTTAAAAGGTAGATAATTAAGAAAATGCTCGGAATTAATTAAAAATAACAATTTTGTTTTCCCTTTGATGTGTCCCGCGTAGGACGGATTCTTTTTGTTTGTTTTAAGTTTATTTTATACAAAAGTTTAGGTATTTTATTTCTCGATTGAGGCACTACGAAATATACGGGGTCAACTAGTTTCATTTATAAAAAAAAGACTAAGCAAAGGGTTTACGAATTTTGTTTTAAGAACGCTACTTCTTAAAAGTAGTTAAACACATTGTTATCGATAGCAAATGCAGCATTAACAAGAAAAGTCATAAAAAAAGCCATAATTTGATAAACAAAGTTATTCTAAAACTATAATATTACAAACTATATTATTACAATAAATGTTCCAAGTAACAAGCTAGAGTTTTTGTGCTAGCTTTTTACTGATGGTAGGACCTCTTGCGAGTCCGCACGGGTAGGTACCACCACCCTTCCTATTTCTGCCGTGAAGCAGTAATGCCTTTCGGTTTAAGGGGTGGGGCAGCTGTTGTAACTATACTGAAACCTTAGAACTCATCTCAAGGTGGGCGGCGCGGCATTTATGTTGTAGATGTCTATAGGCTCCGGTAACCACTTGACACTGGGTGGGCTGGGCGGGAGCTAGTCCACCCATCTAAGCAAAAAAAAATGGTTTCAACCTTTCAGTGTGAAATTAATTTATTTCAAATACTAGTGGATTCTAATAGACTTATCGACATTAAAAAGAACAAAAAACACACACGAAATCAGATAAGGACGATTTTTGCAAAAAAAAGATTCATCTTAGTATTTCTGATGTCGGGAAATCATGTTTGGGTGTTTTGTTACGTTTTCTTTTGCGTTTCACATATAATTACTACTGGGCAGCCTATAATTTAGATTTTAAAGATAATTTCATAACGACACTTAACTAGTTTTAGAAACCTGTTCATTTCGATGTTCACAAAGAAAAAATCATAAATTTATTACAATTTCCTGTTTAATATAAACATTTAAAAGTGATTCTACGCCTTAACACGCAAAAAAAATTACTAAATGCACCAAGTTCGCTCGTGATACCCTCTTACTTTATCCTAAATTCAAATTAGCTGCAAAACTAATTATTTTATGAAATTTTCAACTAAATTAATAATTATATTTGCAAAGCGTTAACTTCAAGAAACAAAACAGATTTTTTCACTTACCGACTCGCTTCGCTGATATTCTTCTTGTGGAATAATTAAAAGGCACATAGAGAGTCCGGTCGGGAGTCTTTGTCAGTTCAGAGGGCATCTGCTCATAGCCACGAGCCTCTGTCAAACACAAGACGCTTTCGTCCTCACACTGCACACTAATCACTGTGCTAAACTTACGATAAACTTTATTTAACTCGTCAATGTCTTTAATTAACACTGCTTTATCTTTATTTGTATAAACCAACTCAGCTACACCTTTTAAATTATCTTGACAATCCGGATGCGCCACAACGGACATTTTGTATACGCCCGGAGCTCTTTTGGCTTCTAGTATAAAATCAACACGCTCCCCTCGACCTAATTCAATAGAATTAACATATTCCGGTTCTATTCCATTTCCATCTAAAGCGACCAGAGTGAGAACGTGTTTTTCAATAGAAAATTGAATAGGACAACTCTTCGATCCTCCACCGTATGCTAATCTAAATCTATACCGCTTTCCATATTCAACGGAAAACTTAGTTAACGGTGCATCTATATTTTCAACGGTCTTTCCTTTCCCGTTTATGAGAAGCGATTCAGCTTTAGGAACATTCGACATCATACCCGCCAAGGGTCCCATTGAATGACCCCATTCGGAAACATATATTGTATGCTCCGAAGCATCAGTGTCGTACAGTTTCCTCAATGGGTCTTGACGAGGAGATTGTCGGACCACAAGGGCGCCTGCAAGACCATCAGCAGCGTCCGCTGCGGAGTGAGCGTGGTACATATGTGTTCCAACTGCAGATGCTCGGAATTTATATTGAAATGTAGTATATGCAGGTTGCGGGCATTGTGTCAACATTGGGGCTCCGTCCATAAAGGGCGTTTCCTTTTGTGGTTGACCGCGCCAATGGATAGATAACGCATGAGCCGGAGCTCTATGCACTACATCGACTACGAGGATATCGTTGTGACAGACGTGAAGCGTTGGTGCTGGTAAAGCACGGTTCGCTGTGAGAACACCTCGCTCCCGTCCGTCTGCGGATATACACGTGGACGGACACTCTCCTGTTCCATCTTTATCAGTACAATTGCCACAAGATCTGTGAAAGAAGATAACAATTATGAATTAACCGTAAAATAAACTCAAAAGTGATTCCGAAGCCAATTAATTCTAAATGCCACTGTTACGTGGTTGCACAATAAAATTACATCTACATTTTACACTTACTTGCTAAGAGTTTTGTAGACTTCGATTACTAGTTTCACACGACAAATCATTGGCCAGTCTAATTCATGACATTCTCTGTCGCAGTTTTCAAAGTATTCTTCTGCAAATAAAATTTCAAAATTATAGTAATATCTTCCCTTTACCTTCGTATTAATGACCTGTAATTACTCTAAGGTAACAATTGCTAACCGGGTCAAGGATACAGAAGCTTTACGTGTATTTTAAATACAGACAGCTTATAAATCAACGTTAGGGTCTTAGTTTGCGTAACTTTACCTACAAAAAAATTTTCGTGGCTAAAACACGGATAAATATAATTTCATTTTCGTTAATGTTGATAATTGATATTTGATCTAATTGACATTTAATTGATATTTGATCTAATTGACATTTAATTGATATTTGATTTGGTAATCGCCTTTATTTGACAATCAATGTGGTGTTCATTGGATATGTACTACAAAAAACTTTTCTCAATTATGAAATTATTTTCAATGTTGACAACTTCTGCTTTATACGCACGTCCCATGAATAGTGTGAAAGTGTGAAGGTGACATAGGCGTATTGCTAATTAGTTCATAAACCGTAATTACCAGGCATCGGTGTGTAGCGCACTACAATTAGAACGCATGCGAATATAATAACAAGCACTAATATCCTTTGTAAGGACATGAGCATGTAATTTGGTTTCTGCACTGGCACACCGTGCACTTCCATCGCGGTTTTCGGCGGCTCCATTTTATATTTAATTTAACTTGCATGTAACGAGTCACTGTTTACATGTTTGAATGACGTACGTTATATGGCGAAACCTTTCAAAAAAAGTTGTGAACGCGCTTGTAAAGTGGGGCAGCGGTGCCGCGCACGACGACGCGAGACGACCATCAACTGGTAACTGGTAATGTGGCTAGTCAGTCAGTTCACAGTAATTGTTTTGCAACGAATGCTGCAGGCCTGAGGCGAAAATTCGAAGCCCTGATTGGACCTCGTATTCAGAAACAAATTGGCAAAGAATGAACTCTCTCTATGAGGTTGCGTAACGATATGTTGTGCAACAATTATGATATTCTCCCATTCGACGGCATATACATACGCACATACTTCAAAATAACTCACATGCTGAGCACAAAACAAAATTGTTGGATGAGAATGTAATTTCAGAATGTGTAATTCTGTTTAAGATAAAGATAAAAGTAATGCTTCGAACCTTACTTTTATATTTTTCATATACTCAATTTTTACATTTAAATTTTGGTATCCAGAATTTTAAATTATCTATTTGATGCCAGACTGTTGATATCTAGAAGATAAATTCTATACGCTAGATTATACAAGTTGAATATTCTAGTTGAATCTCAGGAAAATATTCTCAAACAATAAAAGGGACATACGATTTAGCTTCCAAGCGCTAATACCTAAATATCTATGAATACCAATCCTTTCAACTTACATTCAAACACCAGTAACTTACGGTAACGAACGAAATAGGAATAAAAAGTATTTGAAAAAATTCAAATTTCATTAAAGATACTCTAGTGATAAGCTTTTCACTTTAAAAACTTAAAGTGATCGAGCGTGCTAAACGTAAGTACCTAACTATGTTAGACGAAATTGTTTGAAGTGACCTGTAGTAATTGGAAGGAACAAGATTAATAATATTTGATTAAGAACAAAACATAAGATCACGGATATTTTTTTGATATTTTTTTTTACTTTGAGTACAAATATATCCAATTTATTCATTATTGAAAACACGAAGAAGATGAAGTGTCATCACATCACAAAGCAACAGTTAATATACCATGAGATTGACGTAACAAGAATATGCCAATATAAATATATGTAAATATTTTCAACGTCTTGAGATCCTGTTCTATACCTCATAATCCAAATTTTGATTCCTTAGGATTGATCTACGAAGGCGTTTCAAATTTTTTAAATACTATTTACGGGAAATGGTTTTTCAAGGTTGGTCAATTGATAATATTTTATAGTTCATTGATGTGCGCAATGGTTGTGTGTAAACTAGTCATATAGAATAGATAATTAAATACCTACAATTTATCTAAACAAATAATCGGAAGCTTCAGGGCGTAACAAACCATTCAAAAAGTGGAAATACTAAAAAAATACACACACGCACAGAAACTCAAAACAATGGCATTTACTAAGCTAGACACATTTTAAACATTTAAACTATGTGTTTTATGAGCATAATAATTAAAATCATTTTAACTAATATCTTTAGAATAAATTTTATAATCTTAGAATATTTTGTTTTATTATTGCGTGAGTGGTGTAACGAGCTCACGGCCCACCTATATAGTGTAAAATGGTTACAGGAGCCCATAGACATCAGAAGTGAATGCCGCCACCCACACTGAGGCATACTGTAGTACGCTTTAAATCGGAACGCATAACTGCGTGCCTACAATGTAAATTAAAAGGAGTCGAAGTATGTACCTAAATTAAAAGAAGTTTTGAAATCGTCTAGCCTAAAGGATAAGACGTCCGGTGCATTTGTATCTACCGATGCACCGGTGTTCGAATCCCGCTGGCAAGTACCAATTTTTCTAATGAAATACGTACTTAACAAATGTTCTCGATTGACTTCCACGGTGAAGGAATAACATCGTGTAATAAAAATCAAGTCTGCAAAATTATAATTTGCGTAATTACTGGTAGTAGAATCCTCTTGTGAGTCCGCACGGGTAGGTACCACCACCCTGCGTATTTCCGCCGTGAAGCAGTAATGCGCTTCGGTTGGAAGGGTGGGGCAGCCGTTGTAAATATACTTGAGACCTTAGAACTTATATCTCAAGGTGGGTGGCGCATTTACGATGTGGATGTCTATGGGCTCCAGTAACCATTTAACACCAGGTGGGCTGTGAGCTCGTCCAACCATCTAAGCAATAAATAAAAATAATTGTTGTTTATTATAGTTAAAAATGAAATTGATTGTCGTGACTTGCGTATAAACATGAACTATTTGAAACTACAAGCGCACCATCTGTCGCACGTTGATCGTGCTTATTAAAATCCATCCATTTCACGGCAGAAACAGGCAGGGTGGTGGTACCCACCCGCGCGGACTCACAAGAGGCCCCACCACCAGTAAAAACAAAATATTTCCCTACCTATTCACTGGTAGCCTTAGGGGCTATTTCAGCTTCACGCGGGCTGGTAGGTATGCTATACCTACTCGAAGTGATTTCTTCAATACACATTGATTTTATTTTATTTTATTGTACTTAACTTCATTCCTCGCTTAAGATGTTTTAGCTAACATGGAATGCCATGGCTAATGAGCCAATCCCAGTCAGTAAGGACTCTTACGATCATAATGACCGAAACATCTAATTAGCCCTAGCTCTCAAAAACCATGGCTTAACTGTAGACACGTTTGGTCTTTGGTTTGGTCCATTCATTACACATGATTATTATTGTCAAAGTTTTCAATTTCACTTTTCAGCCAAACATCCTCAGCCCTATTTGTCAAAAAGTTAGGGCTCCCAGCTAAGTGGTTTTTACCCCAAACCTAAGGGCTAAATAAGTGAGAAGGAACCTTTAAACGACTAATATTTTTGTTAGCTTTTTGTTATGTTGGACCCTGACGTAATTGAATCTGCTAATGACATAGTTGTAAACCTAGTACAGCTCTTCGTTGCTAAGAATGCATAGTTAAATGAAAATAAATGATTCTAATGTTTACAATATAGTTGTGCTAATTAGAAATACAGTGGAAGCACGTCTCTCTCTATACTACGTTGTTTTAATTACTAAATCTTCAGAGATAAAAACAAACACTATATATACAAAGGTAGGTAACGATATTCAATGTAATTTAAAATCAAAATATAACATTTTAAAGGAAAAACCGAGAAGAATATTAAAATTTGCATAGAGTTTAAAAACAAAGATTAATAAAAAAACAAATTTGTTTGACGGGTTTTTAATTTTTAATGTTGCAATATTAGGTGTTTTTATTTTAGCTTTAGAGGTAAATGTTTTTGAGAGCTGGTGGCACTACACAGAGCATACACATAAGCAATCATTATTCACTCACATGCGCACGAATACGCAAACCCGCAAGTGTAGGACGACATTTGCGAATGATTATGCAAAGTTTTCGCTGCATTCGTGGTTTTCCAAGCTGTGTCGGTTTTTTAACAGACATCAAAGCGCGCGAGCCTCGAACCTTCGCGTAGTCTCCCACACATTCGCTTGCCCAGTTGCGACGACGATTGCGAAGGTAACGGACGTATCGCCATTTTCATAGTTCGTGACGTCTACTGTGTAGCGTATCTTCATCAAAAGAAATCCCATAAAATCAGCATGGCTGTTAATGATGTCTGGGAAAGAATTCAAAAATCTTTTTCTTTTCAATGTTCTATTGACGAATTAAAAAGGAGGAGAAATTCGTGAGACATTCGTAAACAAGTGTACGAGGGCTGCACTAAAAGTATCGGGAATGTAATATTTCCACTTTTCCTGTCATATTAAAATCTTTTTAATTGAAAACTCCTTAGTTTTAAAAATCGAATACCATTTATTTATTTAAAAAAAGATTCTCGGTCTTGTCACGAGGTTTTGTCGTTGAGAAAATGGAATTGACTCGAGAAAATTCAAGAGCGATGATTTATTATGACTTTCGAAGTAGTTTAACACAAAAACAGTGTGTTGACCGGATGATTTCTGCATTTGGTGATGAAGCCCCATCCAAAACCACAATTTATCGCTGGTTTGCTGAGTTTCAACGTGGACGTGTCAAGCTCAGTGATGATCCCCGTCAAGGTCGTCCAAAAACTGCAGTCACCCAAGAAAACGTTGATGCTGTGCGTAAGCTGATTGAGGAAGATCGACATGTGACATACCGCGAAATTCAGGCAACTTTAGACATTGGCATGAGTCAAATACAAATAATCTTGCATGAACAATTAGGTGTAAAAAAGTTGTTTTCCCGATGGATACCGCATTCGCTCTATGAAGAGCAAAAAGCGGCTCGCGTTACTTGGTGCGTCAGAACTCTCGAAAGATTCCACGCAGGATCCTCAAATGCTGTATACAACATTGTATCAGGTGACGAATCCTGGATATACGCGTACGAACCCGAAACAAAAACCACACACGAGTTTGGGTGTTCGAAAATGAGTTAAAGCCAACAAAAATTGTTCGTTCACGGAGTGTTGCAAAAAAAATGGTGGCCACGTTTGTCTCCAAAACCGGCCATTTTACGACACTTCCTCTTGGGGGACAAAGAACGGTTAATGCAGAATGGTATGCTAGCATTTGTTTGCCACAGGTCGTTTCTGAACTCCGTAAAGAGAACTGCAACCGCCGCATCATCCTCCATCACGACAATGCAAGTTCTCACACCGCGCACAGAACAAAAGAGTTTTTAGAGCAAGAAAACATAGAATTATTAGACCATCCGCCGTACAGCCGTCGTGGCCTAAAAGATACGACGTCCGGTGCATTCGTGTTGAAGCGATGCACCGGTGTTCGAATCTCGCAGGCGGGTACCAATTTTTCTATTGAAATACGTACTCAACAAATGTTCACGATTGACTTCCACGGTGAAGGAATAATATCGTGTAGTAATAAAAGTGAAACCCGCAAAATTATAATTTGCGTAATTACTGGTGGAGGACCTGTTATGAGTCCGCGCGGGTTGGTACCACCGCCCTGCCTATTTCTGCCGTGAAGCAGTAATGCGTTTCGGTTTGAAGGGTGGTGCAGCCGTTGTAACTATACTGAGACCTTACAACTTATATCTCAAGGTGGGTGGCGCATTTACGTTGTAGATGTCTATGGGCTCCAGTAACCACTTAACACCAGGTGGACTGTGAGCTCGTCCAACCATCTAAGCAATAAAAAAAAAAAGCCCCGACCTAAGCCCTAATGATTTCTATACTTTCCCTAAAATAAAGAATAAATCGCGTGGACAGAGATTTTCATCACCTGAAGAAGCTGTGGACGCCTACAAAACGGCCATTTTGAAGACCCCAACTTCCGAATGGAATGGTTGCTTCAATGATTGGTTCCATCGTATGGAAAAATGTGTCAAATTTCGCGGAGAATACTTCGAAAAGCAATAAATACATTTTTAAATAGTAACGTTGTGTCACTTCGTTAATTCCCGAAATTTTCAGTGCCGCCTATGTAGGAGGAAGCGCAAACGGGTTCGCAAATTGAGTATGCGAACCCATTTGCACAGCCGCTAGGTTTGCGAATGAATGTTTGACGGCCCTTCACATGCGCGCAAACATTCGTACAATGTACGAATATTTGCGCGCAAACATTCGTACAATGTACGACTATTTGCGCGCATGTCAGTGGCCGGCATTAGAATACGATACCCTTATTAGAGTATAAGCAAACGTTACCTATCTAATGTGCTATCTTCAGTATCTTCCATGCGGAGACTTTTTGACGGGAACGCGAGGAGTGAAGTTGTGTGATTTGTTTTATTTTGTTTATTTAGTGTTTCTTCAGGTTTAAATGTGTAATAACGGTGGTTTATTAACTGTTTAATATCTGTAAAAGTGCACAAATGTGGGAAAATGAAACAAAGCCGCTGGACATAGCTTCTCGGGATCCTCCAAAAAGTCCACTGAAAAAATCTCAGTAAATGACCACCATTTTACTAAGATTATATTTAATTTTCATCCCATATAATTTCATTTCTTTTAATTTCATCCAAGTTGACTAATGTCTCAAATTAATCGTCTTCATTTCATTTCACTCCATATTATCATTTTTCATAAAAATAAGAATATAAATTAAAATAAGACATGACTTAAAGGTCTTAGTTACCAGGTCATAAAATCTTCCATGCGGTGTTTTATAATTTTATTTCGGAAAAGCGCGGGAAGCATAAAATTTGGCGGTCGTGTTTTTTATTTAAAAAATTTTTTAATTATCGTATAGTTGGATTAGGATAAGTTTGTACATATTTTTTATATATTTAATTTTTCTTTATTTAGTGTATTTAATTTCGTCGTCGGGTAAGTCTTTTTGACCTTGTTTCGTAAAATGGACCCCCCGGGAGATCCCGGGGGGACTCTTGCTTCTAATAGTTTTAATATTTTACAAGTAAATGACGAATGTGACTTATCGTCAGTGCCCGCAGTGGCGCATAATGTTGTTGTCGAGCATGACGATTCTACTGTAGATACCGATTACTCCGGACATCAAACATCTGTAAATCGCAAACGTGCATCTCGCAGAATTTGTAGACACTGCAATAGGAAAAGGAGCAAGTGTGACTCGAAAGGCAACACCGTCTGCCAGTGCCAATGTGAGGAAAGTGGTCCTAATAAAGCCTTAAAGATTAATAGCTCTGTTCATGATCCAGTGTCTACTAATATATTTCCTAATCATCCGACTCAAATGGAAAGTAATGATGTCACTCCTAGATTTATAGGAAGACATAAATATTGTGACTCGGATGCTGCCCCTTACGTCATTCATATTCAAAAACAAATACAGGCATCTAATGACAATACCATTTTGCACCCAATTTCTTTTGGCAAATTTTTGAAAAATTATTCTATTAAAAATATTGTTAATGGTAGTCTTAAGAGAATTGGTAGAAACAGGCTATCACTAACATTTGAAAATTTTAATGCGGCTAACAATTTCATGGATTTAGATATTTTAGAGAAGAATAAATATAGAGCATTCATTCCTACCTTTCAAGTTACTCGCATGGGTATCGTTAGAAATATTCCTACAGAATGGTCTGAAGAAGAAATAATTAATAATATCAGTGTTCCGTTAGGTTGCGGAAAAATCCTAAAAATTAGGAGATTAAGAAGAAAAATCACTGTAAATGATAATAAAACTTTTATTGACACAGAATCCGTGGTAATAACATTTGATGGACAGGTTTTACCTAAAAGAGTATATATGTGTTTTACATCATTACCAGTTGATTTATACATTTATCCTACAGTTCAATGTTTTAATTGCCGTAGATTCGGTCATGTTAGAGCTCAGTGTAGATCGAAACCGCGTTGTTTTAAATGTGGTCAAGATCATACAGGAGATTCTTGTAATGTAGAGGAGGAAAATGTTTCCTGTTGTCTTTGTAACGGCTTACACTTTGCTATAAATAAGAAATGTCCAGAATTTGAAAGACAAAGGGCCATAAAGCAGACAATGGCGAACAGTTGTGTGTCATACTTGGAAGCATGTAAACTTCATCCTCCAGTGTATAAATCGTATGCTGATGTTCTTTCTTCAATTCCATCGGATCGTAAGAATCATTCAACGTTTCATGAATCTATTGCCCCCAGCCCAGTAATTGCCAGTAAAAGTCCATCGTCATATAAAAAAACAGTTTTTATGAAACCTCGATCTCCCTTTAAAGGTGATAAAGGTTTTGATCAAAGGGCCCATAGAAATCTTACAAGAGATTACGATGCTCCATCTCCTTCTAATGGCTGTGCTTTAAAATTTAATGAAAATTCCGAATCTCCTGTGGCTGAAATAATTATTGCTCTTATTAATTTACTTGCTCCTAATAACGCTACACCGTCCAACGCAGCTGATATCATAAGACAAATTTTAAACAAAACATACAATGGCTCCACAAATAAAAAAGATGATTCAGTGGAACTGTCGAAGTATTCTAAGTAAAAAGTCTGATCTCATTCACTTAATAAATAAACACTCTCCAATCATAGTTTCTTTACAGGAAACATGGTTGAAAAGTATATATCCTTTCAAAATCAAAGGATATACCTGTATCCGTGAAGATCGTATTGACGGGTACAGTGGTGTTGCTCTTCTTGTAAATAGTGTTCTTAGCTTTAAACTTGTAGATATACCTGATCATAGTTTTGGTTTATCCATTATTGCGGTCATTGTAAATAATATATGTATAGTTAGTGTATATATTCCCCACCCTTCTGTAGAGATTTACAAAGAGTTTATAACTATTATTTTGAATCTTCCTAGACCAATCATAATAATGGGTGATTTTAATGCTCACCATCAAACATGGGGAAGCTCAATATCTAATGAATTTGGAGATATAATTCTTGATTTTGTTAATGAACAGAATTTGTGTATTTTAAATTCTGGAAGTCCAACTCGTAGAACTGGTCCTGATCAAATTGTTAGTGCTCCTGATATATCTATTTCCTCCCCATCTCTGGTGCCGTCTTTGTCCTGGAAAACATTAAAATTAAGTTATGGAAGTGACCACTATCCTATTATTATTTCATTTTCACACAATAACATAGTAATTAAGGATCATTCTAAACATAAGTCTACAATAAAGTACAATCTATCTCAAGTATAATAGCCGGCAAACTTCTTGAGCATTTGTTGACGTAGTGGGGGTAAGTTTGCGCATGGTACACTCACGTGCAAAAACATTATTTACTCTGCGTCATAATGCAATTAAATTATTAAAATCAACATATGTATTTATTTATATATTTATTTATTTATTTATTTATTTTATTTATTACACTTCATGTAAAATTTACATTGGCGGACTTAATGCCTAAGGCATTCTCTACCAGTCAACCAAAGGTAGTGCAGAGTAAAAGTGGTAGGTGCAATGAAATTTATATTAGGTAACGAATACATACAAAAAAGTATATCTACATATATACAAAATCACATATACATATACATACATACATACATATATACACACATACATACATATAATAGTTTATACAGTATTAAAAGGAATATATTAATAAATTTCCTTAACAAATAACTTCATCAAGTTCATGACGATTCCGCTAACTTTTCCAACAGCATTCGCCGAACCCTTAACTTGAACGTGCAGCGGTTAGTAATAGTCCTGATCTCGAGAGGAAGCGCATTCCATAGCAGAACAGATTGCACGACGAAAGAGTTACGAACATAACTAGAACTGTGTGTGGGACAACGAATTAATAGGCTATTGAGAGAACGTAGGGCCCGCTCATGGCTGGAGTGAAGATATTGAAAATAGGAAGTTAGATAGGAAGGAGGTTCGGGAGACATAAGTAAGGAATGAAGAGTCGTCAGTGCACGTAAATTACGACGCTGGCGAATCGGTAGAAGTTTGAGCTGAGCACGATAGGAAGATATATGATCATATTTACGAAGATTAAAAATAAATCGAATGCAGTTATTAAGAAGACGATCAAGTTTATTAAGAAGGTCTGCATTCAGGTCAAAATAACACACATCACCATAATCAATTATAGGGAAGATCAAGGCTTGTACTAGCATAGTCTTGGTCGCTGATGGTAAGAAATTCTTGAGGCGATACAGAGCACGAAGAATTCCAGAGGTTCTTTGTCCAACGTAAGATACTTGAGCTTTCCAGTCGAGTGTGGAGTCTATGTAAAGGCCTAGGTTCTTAACCACGGAACTTAGGGGAATTGCTGTACCATTATAGAATATAGGTGGGAGTGACATAGTAGTTAAGCGTTGGATCATACGAGGACTGCCCACAATAATGGCTTGGCATTTCGTTGGATTCACAGTTAAGCCAAACTTAGTTGACCAACTGCATATGTAGTCCAGATCCTTATTTAACTGGTTTATTGCCTGAGAAATAGACTCCACAGTCGTCTGTCTATAAAGCTGCAAGTCATCAGCATACAGATGATACGCACACTGAAGATTATGTGTTAAGAAATTTATAAAAATAGAAAATAATAATGGAGACAAAATACCGCCCTGGGGTACGCCAGAGTTGACACTACACCAACTTGAAGAGGTGTCATCAATACGAGTACACTGCTGGCGTCCCCGAAGATATGATGAAAACCATTCCAGTGCTGTAGGAGAGATCATAATATAGGACAAAATAGATAGGAGGATATCGTGATTGACGGCATTGAACGCATTTGAAAAATCAATTAGTACCAGTACTGTGACTTTAGTGTCTTGCATACCTGTCCTAATGTCGCCAACCACTTTAAGGAGAGCGGAAACGGTGGAGTGACCTGGTCGGAAGCCAGACTGGTAAGGGCTCAATAGGTTGTTCCGGAAAATAAACTGCGACAATTGTTTGTGTACGCAGGCCTCTATCACCTTGGATAGAAAGGGAAGAATAGATATGGGCCTGAAGTGATTTGGAAGGGAAGGGTTAGGAATTTTAGGTAAAGGAAGAACATAAGCCTTACGCCACAATGAAGGAAAAGTGCCTGATGATAGGGAAAAATTTGTGATGTGCCATATTGCTGGCAGAAGATGATCCAGGATTGTGACGATCATACGGCGACTTATATTGTCACAACCCACGGCGTTCGATTTTATGGACAGGATAATATTTTTGATCTCATCCACAGCAACCGAAGAAAATTCAAAGGAGTCAACATTAAGTCGAGACAAACCATTCAGGTAGTTCAAGGTGCGACATTTCGTTTGATTATTTAGTGGTGTAGCAGAGGAGAAATGAAAGTTGATGTCATTCAAACTTATCGTCGCCTGAAAATCAGAGTGACGCTGTCTGCCAATACCCAGAGTTCCAAGGAATTTCCAAATATCGGCAGGCGAAGCGGAATTTATGTTTTCTAGAATGTGGCGTCGTTTAGCGTTACGCATCATCTGATTGCACCGGTTCCTCGACACTTTAAATTTAGTCCAGTTATCATTACACCGATTCCTCCTAAATTTTCGAAAAGCCCGATCCCGGCGCCTCATAGCCATCCGAATACCTTCAGTCATCCAAGGAGCTGGTGGGCGTTTCAGTTTAACTTTTCTGATAGGCGCATGAGTGTTGTAAAGCCCAAGGACAACCTCATTGAATATGTGAACCTTTTCATCTACCGAGGGTGAAGATATTAGTTGGTCCCAGTCCACTTTAGAAGCGTCTTTGCATAGATTTTCCTTATTCATACGACCAAAACTACGCATGGACAAAACCCTGGGCTGTGGTTTAGGAGGTTTAATCGTATAGGATAAAAAGATGAGGTCGTGATGGGAAAAACCAGGAGCAGGATATTGACCGTGAGTGGGTACAGAGGTAGGAGTGGAGGTCAGCATTAGGTCTAGCCAAGTATCATCGCCATTAATGTTGTGATGAGTAGCCTGTAGAGGCAAGACATGAAGACCAGTAGACCTAATGATTTCCTGAAGTTTACGGGAACGAGAGGATAAAGGAGCTATGAAGTTGGTGTTGAAATCTCCCATGATAATGTGATGTGAATAATCTGACCCTAAAGATTCCAGAATCGTCTCGAGACTGGAGAAGTAGTCGACGTTGGGGGGACAGTATACGACACCGAGAACAATTTTTGCTCCCTTCATAGAAATTTCAAGAAAGAGATATTCCACAGGTGTAGAAGAATCAGCAGACGAGCAAGCTATTGTTTTATAAGAAATGTTACTGCGGAGATATATAGCAACGCCGCCCCCTCGGGCATCGATACGATCATTCCGTATTAAAGTAAAGCCATCGAGAGGGTAGATAGCAGAAGGTAAATGAGGCTTAAGCCAACTCTCAGAAATCAAGACAGCATGAACGTTAGTGTTAGTGAAAGTAATGAATAAGTCATTGTAGTGACTTGGTATACTTTGAGCATTAATGTGACATACATTTAAAAGGCAGTCAGATGATTTATCAAACGTCTGCCGTATACAGTCTCCAAGGGAATCGGGAAGTGAACAATAACTATCGTTATCAGATGACAGCATAGAATCATTAGCAGAAAGAAACGAATCATCAATACATTCCATTGTATACAAATTAAATATAACAGAATAATATAACTATAACTATACTATTATAATAAAATAAATAAATAAATATATAAAATAAACTAAAATAAATATAACTATACTACCATAAAATAAAAATAAGGATTAAGTTTAAAAGTAATGCACGCGCAATGTCTCTGCACCACCCGCCAGCTGATATACACAGGATGATGATACAAAACAAAAAAACAAAATTACAATACCTTATAAAACAGAAACAGAAAATAAAGAATATTAATAACGAAAAACATAATAAAGGCCATAATTTACAATAAAAAAACCAATTAATTAGAATAATGAAGAACAAATCTCCACAACAATATTCTGATTAAAACTTCAAAAAAGTAAACTACAAGGCAAATTTTATCTGTGAACGCAGTCAATTAAAACAGTCTGTCAAGTGTCAAATTTACAGAATTAATTATTTTAACAAGACTACCCACAAACACATTTGCCAATGACAATATTATACTCCGTGATGCCACTAATCTACCCACGAAACATATCAACATCAACAATACGTGAATAAAAGTAAAAGTGAAAAATAATAAATCCAATGATAAACATTTAAATCATCAAATCATAAATTGTGAAATGAAAATAATGATATACATACGTTGTGAAGTCATAAGACTAAATATATTAGTGAAAGTCGAATAATCTTAAGTAATTAAAGTGAAAAAAAAAAACAAAAAACACAAACACAGGCCACTAGGTCTTCCGCAATTTCGAGTTCACAGTGATAGCCGGTGCCGCCTTAGAGACGCTGCCCTTAGCTGATGTTGGCTTACCATCCACAATAGGATATTTAACTGCGAGGTCGCTAAACTCATCCATAGTGGTCAATCTGTGACGATTTCCATCCGCAGCCTTGATAATAATGACCCCGTCTTGCGTCCAACATTGACGCACACCAAAATACTGACGGCTCTTGCCGAACACCGCCTGTCGAGATTTTGTAAGGAATTCCTTGATGGACACAGGAGAACCTTTAAGTTTGGACTTCGTCCTCCAAATCGACATCCGTGTATCTAAGCATTTCAATCTGACCAGGATTGGGCGGTGATGATCCTTATTAGTAGCTCCTATACGGTGACACACATTGAAGTCAGCAGCAGAGGTATTCAGAAGCATTTTTTTATGCAAAATATCCAAGATGGCAGCGGTGCAGTCTTCGTTTTGAACTTCAGGGACTCCCAGAAAGATGAGGTTTTTTCGACGATGTCTGGTCTCGATCGCATCAACCAGTCGAGTGCACTCACCAATCTGCTGTCGAAGAAGTTTCAACATAGAGAATATAAGTTCCCGGAATGTTCGGAATTCCTCCGCAACCTTGGAGACTGTATCCTTCGCAGGCCCTCCAGCATGAAGCTGTGCCTCAAGATCGGCCATTCTTTTCGTGAAGCACTCTTCCAAGTTTCTTTGAGCAACCTCAATCGCAGATAATTGCGACATAGTTATGTTTCTGTTTCAAGGGGTGCTGGCAGGTGGTATTTTTATTGGCTTAAATCATGTAAATATTGCCAACATGCATATATATACTTAATGACACACAAAAGGATCACAAAATCTTTATAATGTAAATAAAATGAATTAATTTTAATTTTCAAACTTAAAGCACTTGTTTCACTTTTGACACCTACCCCCAAAAAAAGGGGTTACCTATTTATTAGAACATCAACAAAAAATATAGGTTAATAATTGTAATAATTTAATCTTGGGGTAAAATAGATATTCCTTCTATTAAGTCAAAACTAGAGCTGTTGCCAGGTCTTCGTTCAGTTGAAGCGAAGCTGGTATTTGTAATTTTTTTTTTTCGTTATCATAATCTTGACCATTATCATCATCACTGTTTTCATCACCCGAGTCGCCATCATCGTGATAAGTCGACATAGGGCTCATCGGTGTAGTTTACGACTCGGTCGGTTCGATCTTCTTTTTTGTCTATAATTAATTATTTTTTGAAGATATTCGATTCGTAGTAATCGAATGTTACTTTTTTCAATTACCAGCTTCCGATTATTTTGGTTTTTTTTTTCATCTGAAGCCTAGCTCTTTGATAATTCGTCGTAAACTTCATTCCGAGCCATTAAAATGTATATCTTCTTTAAAATTTTCGAAGCCTTTCTACGGTACGGAGTTTCGCTGCTTGTTATGTAGTTATTATGATTACATCTTTTTATTACAGATTGAACGAAACTATCCATTCCGGTAACTTTCTTCTTCCCTGATCTTTTCTTACCCGGAGTTCCGAGCACGATGAGCAAGCCAGAGCCTTTAGCTTCGTTAATAATGCACCTAACAGTACTCACTGATGTTTTTGTTGCTTCCGAAGTCTGTTTTACTTTTTCCATAATATCATTCTTCCCCTGTTTTATAATGAAGCAAGATACGTAGTTACGTCGGGCACCTCTGCTGACGCATGTCTGCAAAGGCAGATCTTCGGCGAACTCAACTGCTGAATTGTGGAATTCGCAGACGACGGCATCCGCTGGACCGGTGGTCCGATGTCCTTCCCGTTAGATTAAGATTAGTAATAAGTTAGTCTTAAGTCAGATTTGGTACGGAATAAACGTTCATAAAATATAATTTCTATTTTTTTAAAACGTACTCCGCGTGGCCCGCAACTTGACTGGCGCAGCCGGTAGGATTTCCGCGATCGCGAACTCAATCTTGAAGTAATCGCGACGTACGTTTTTACGCGTTTAACGGAAATTCGAACAAAATAAATTCGTCAAGACAACACGACCACAACAGCTCCGGAAGTCACCACCATCTGCTTGAGATTCACCCCGAGGATATGGACAGTCTGTGAGTAGACCCTAATCGCTATTTTCATTCCATTCCATTCCTTAGTATAATAGTTATACGTTTTTCTAGAAGACAGAGCGCTATTTCCAAAATTCGAAAAGTGTTTTTAGTTTTCTTTTAGCTAGAAATTAAGTGTAAAATTAATAAAAGTACATATAATACATAAAATTAAAGAATATTGAAATTTACTTTTAGTTATAAGAATTACAAAATTTTATACGACATACTTATTAAAATTATTTCAATTTTATTTAAACAAATTAATTATTAAAATAAATTAACATGTTCAACATATCTCAGATACCACGTGAAATTGCTAACGTCATCCCCAAATTCGACGGTGACGAAAAGTTATTAAATTTATTTATTAGAAAATGCGAATATGTAATTCGATTGTGTCGTGTAGATGATAGTAGAGAACAGGACTTATATATATTTCATGTTGTGACATCCCGATTGTGTGGGAAAGCCGCAGCTCTTATTAGCGAAAGACAAGATTTAGATACATGGGACTCATTAAAAACAGCCCTAGAACAACATTTCGGAGATCCACGTTCGGAAGAATGTATTGCAATAGAATTAGAAACTTTAAAAATTAATAACGGAGAATCGTATCTAGATTTCTGTAATAGAATACAGCATATTAAAAGTACTTTGATTGCAAAAGTAAATTTAATACAGGATGATAACCTTCGTAAAAGTAAAGTGATAATATATGATAACATGTCTATGAATGTGTTCTTATATAATCTACCGGAGGACCTTCTTCGTATAGTTAGATTAAAAGGATGTGATTCGTTAGAAAAAGCACTAAGTATAGTATTAGAAGAAGTTAACTTTATGTTCCAATATAGTTCACGCAATAAAATGTTAAAACAACAAAATACCCAGTGTACGGCTCCTAGACCTCAACCGTTCAACAATTTTCAGTTTTCAGATAAAAATGTAATAAAACCTCATTTCATTAGTAACATACAGCCTCAGTATAAATTCGGTATTCCACAAAATGTCGCAACCATGTCAAATCAACCTCAACAGCAAAATAAATTTAAATTTGGAATTCCCGCTAACAAACAAATAAAATTACCACAAACGCAACAATTCGGATATCGACCTCAAAATCAAACTCATTTTGGATATCGACCACCTTTGAACCAAAATCAATTTGGTTACAAACCAAACTTAAATCAACCTCAATTCGGTTACCGACCCCAGTTAAATCAGAATAACCCCCAATTCGGTTATAAACCCCAACAATTCGGATATCGTCCCCCACAGGTGTTACAACCTAGGAACGGATCGACTGATGTTAGTATGCGTACCGCTAAGCCACTAGGAATACGGATGAACGAATTATACAACTTAAACGATGACGATAATAATTATAACAATTCTGAAATTCAGAACCCGTCATACGATGATTATAGTAATACAGAAGTAATGGAAGAGTTTGAAACAATAAAAACTGATCAAACCGAAGAATACGACCCCGTAGTAGAAAATTTTCACATAGTTACCAACAACCAACCCCCGAGATAATAAACTTAAATTGTAACGCATTAAAATTACCATATATTAACATCCCCGAAATTAATGGTAAATTTATGATAGATACCGGAAGTTCACGCTCATTTATTAGCCCTAAGCTGGTTACTAAATATTTCGAAAATTTTAAGTACTATGAACCCTTTGAAGTAATTAGCACACACGCAACTAGTAAGCACGACGAAGTAATATATATACCATTATTTCCAACCTTTAATAGTGACGAGATGCATAAATTTTATATATATGACGTAGACGGACGTTACGACGGACTAATAGGAAGTGATCTACTAAAACAGCTAGATACAAAAATTGATATGAAAAACTTACTACTACATACAAATACCACTAAAATACCTATTATATATAATCCCGGTTGTTCAATTAAAATAGCCCCACGTTGTGAACAAAGAGTTAGGTTACCTACAAACCTACGGAACGGACAAGCAATAATGAATTATAAAATATTTTGTGATGGAGTTAGAATGCCTAGTGCAATAGTAAGATGCGAAAACGGTTTCGCGACGACGGTCATACAAAACATTAAAGACCGCGAAGTAACTTTAAATTTCCTTACACCAGTAACCGTAACTGAATACAATAGTGACACATGTGAAATTAACAATATAACTGTCATTGACATGACAAACATAGACGTCGATAGTATATTAACCGAAAATTTAAATAATAAATTACGATTAGATCACATTAATGAAGAGGAGAAAACATACATTCGTAAACTCTGCTCAGAATATAAAGATGTATTTTATTCCGAAAAACTACCCTTGACCTTTACCAACGATGTTAAACACCACATTCGCACTCGTAACGAAGACCCTATTTTTATACGACCATATAGACAGCCCCAAGTGATTAACGACGAAATAAATAGACAAGTTGAGAAAATGTTAGAAAATAATATAGTAACTCACTCTCACTCACCCTGGAGTGCACCCGTGCACCTAGTACCAAAAAAAAGTGGAAAACTGAATAATAACGCAGACGCCTTATCGCGTATTAAAATAAATGCCTTAGACAAAGATAATAGCTCATTGAAAGTAAACGTTGACAAAGATAGAAATAGAAAGAAACATGTAAAAGAAATTATTAAAGAAATAGAAAATTTGCGTAGAGAACCCGAGGAAAATTTAGAAACTATGTCTATTTCCGACACAGACTCTGAGAGAACTTTAACAGCCCATTGTCGCTCACCTTACTCAATACCATACTCTAGTTCCACCCTGACCGCATCCGAAGGTTCACCTAGTAACACAGAAACTGCTCATTCCGCACAAGATACAGAATCGAAAGGCATTCCTATCTTACAAGAAGCCATAGACACAAAACCAAATCAAATTTTAGTCTATACATGGCTTATCGACAAACTCTCAGTTAAAAATTTGTCTAGAGAAAAACAAAGAATTTTAGAAGTCCACCTACCAGTTAATCGACCTGACCTCGTTAAACAGTTTCTCAAGGAATACATAAAGAACAATACTAAATACTTCATTTATTTCGAAGATGACCAACATAGGAGACAATTTACAGAAACAGTAATATTTTTATTCAAAAAGGAAATGGTACAATTTTTCGAATGCACTAAAAGAGTAGTTTTTATTGAAAATGAATTAGAACAAAAAGAAATCGTTGAAAAATATCATACAGGTAAAACATGTCACCGAGGTATAAGAGAAACACTTACACATATTAAACGCACATACTTTTGGCATAAAATGGAACAAACCGTTTCAAGTGTCATAAACTCTTGTGAAGTATGTAAACGTATGAAATACGACAGGAAACCCCTCAGACCTACACTACAATTAACACAGACACAGACTAAACCTTTAGAAGAACTTTTTATCGACTTATTTACTATCGAAGGACATTACTATCTTACTATTATTGACGCCTTCAGCAAACTGGGACAAGCACTAGAAATTACAAACCGATCTACTCCTGAAGTAGTACGAGCCCTAATAAAATACTTTTCATTTTATGGGATACCCCAAAAAATTAGCTCGGATCCCGGTACGGAATTTAATAATGCACTTCTAAAAGAACTCTTATCATTTTACAAAATAGATTTACACATCAGTACACCTAACAACCCGAACTCCATGGGACTCATAGAAAGGTTCCATTCCACAATACTAGAAATATATAGATTGGCTAAATACGAACAAAAATACACGGATGCAGCATCCATAATGACCTATGCTATTATGGCCTATAATCAGTCAATTCACTCCAGTACTGGCTACACCCCATTTGAGATATTCCTAGGACACACAGACTCTAGAAATACTTTTGATGTCGACTTTAATAAGCAATATATACAACAATTAATAAAAGAACACGCAAAAAGAACTAAATTTTTATACAAACATATTTCGGAACAAACAATAAAAATGAAGGAAAAACGAAACGAAAAAAGAGCAGGAGAAACAGAATTTAATATTAAACCAGGAGACACCATATTTTCCAAAAACACAAATAAAAGAATTAGCAAAGATAAGCCGCGTTACCAAAAAGCTATAGTTACAGATGACATAGTCAGAAACACAGTTCCCGTTCAAATAAAAGAACGCAGTACAAAAGTTCCACTAAAAAACATTAAACGCCCTTCACAGGCACCTCCGCGTCCTCCTGATGACGATCATGACGACGCAAGTCCACGCCCTTCAACTTCAGGTATTAAATAACAATCCCGGAGTTTTACCCGTCAGGGAAGGCACTGCTGTTTTGAGCAAAGACAAGTGGATAATAGCAAGAGTATTGGACTTTAAACCTATTAGAGAAGACTTAGATCTTAATATTCAATGTTTCAGGGAACTAAATAGTTTAGTTAGTGTTAAGTTTATTAAGAACTTTACTTATAATTTTATAGATGTAAGAGAACAAGTAGACTATATGCAAAATCTAACAGTAAGCAAATTCGAACAAATCACTCCTACCTTTAAAATCAAACGCGGACTGATTAACCCAATTGGATCATTAATTAAAATCATTACAGGAAATCTGGATCACGATGATGCCATAAAATACGATAAATTAATTAGTGAAATAAAATCAGATCAAGACGCTAATGATAAAAAAATAACGTTAATCTCTGAAATGGTGCAAATTCTATCTAATTCAACCATTACCTTAAATAGAAACCTCATTCGATTGAATAGAGAAATTGCAACATTGTGGCAAAATTATACTGAAAATTTACGAATTGAACACTTTGAAGTTCAAATCATATCCGCATACAATAAAATATACCATAACCTTCAGACGATTCACGTTAAACTAAGTGAAATAGAAACTAGTTTTGCACTTAGTAGATTAGGAATATTACATCAATCCATTATTGATTCAAACAAATTATTAAGTTTACTTGAAAATATTCATAAGAAAGATAAATTAGTTTATACCCCTAGTTTAGAAAATTTAGTTAAGATAGAGCAAACGATAACACTTAAGGCTTATTTTAAGAAGAGCCAAATTACCTACGTTTTGGAAATACCTTTGATCGAAAAGGAAAGCTATATCTATTATAAGCTAATACCATTGCCCGTATATCAAAATCCCACAGTAATTATCCTTCCAAAATATCCCTACCTCTTAGCGAAAGGGTTGAAGATCAGACTGCTTGCCCAGCCATGCCAGGAAATCGACGAGGCCAGCTTCATCTGCATCAACGATGAGATGCTGCAATTCATACAAGACCCCTGCATAACTGATCTAATGATGTACGTAGAAAACGTGAAATCATGCATTCAAATTCCAGTAATTATAGAAGACATCAAAATTCAGATTCTACAACAAAACCAATGGATTTTATACGCTAGAGATGAGACATTACTTACCAAAACCTGTCCTGAAGAAATATCCCGACAGAAAATCCAAGGCACCTATATACTTACCCTTGATGACCCCTGTGAAATTAAGATCCAAAATATAACTCTGAAAATGCGCCAAACCAATGTGGAAAATATAGAACATACAAAATCACCGATGCTCAATTTACCCCTACTTGATTCAACGAGTAAAATAAAAACTGCAGAACCAGTACACCTGGAAGACGTCGATCTTACAGACTTGAAGATCCTCTCATTCGCCCTGAAGAAAAGTGTTAGTGGTTGTGAAAACAGTGAAAAGGCAATTATCCATGTGAAAAGTGTTAGCGTTTGGACTCTTTGCATTTATGTAATTTTAATAACTTTCATATTATGTGCCTTAGTATATAAGTACCGTATGAAATTTTGTAAGATTTCAGTACGTAGTTCTCCTGAAACAGAGAACTCCGTTCTTAAGGAGGGAGGAGTTACGTCGGGCACCTCTGCTGACGCATGTCTGCAAAGGCAGATCTTCGGCGAACTCAACTGCTGAATTGTGGAATTCGCAGACGACGGCATCCGCTGGACCGGTGGTCCGATGTCCTTCCCGTTAGATTAAGATTAGTAATAAGTTAGTCTTAAGTCAGATTTGGTACGGAATAAACGTTCATAAAATATAATTTCTATTTTTTTAAAACGTACTCCGCGTGGCCCGCAACTTGACTACGTCGTACACAATTTTTCTACCCTTTCTTTTGAATACTACACCAGTTTGTCGCGGCATAGTGTATTTTTTATAAAAAATCAACAAACACTCAACAAATAGCAATGGCAACAAAGTCAACAAGCAATTATAACAAAATATAACTTAACGATTAATAACGATAGACTTTTCACTGTACGCAAGCGTACTTTTGGGAGCAAGCGGAACGAAGGCGCGGTGCGGGACGCAAGGTTCGACTGATCTACCAATAACGCGCTCGATACGATTTCCCCTGCCGTCGCGCCTCACCCTCACCACCAAAGTGATCTAAAATTCGGTTCTGCGCAGTCAAGGTCATTTGCTCACGATGTTTGCCGGTTACTATAACAGTAGGCTTAGTGCGAGTTTCAAAAATCGAATCGAATGACTCGCATCGAGTGTACGCTCTTCACGGTGAAACGTGCGGAGCTCTGAGTGCGAGTTACTCGATTTGCAGGACGTTTATTCATCTTTAGAAGCAATAATTTTTTCTTTTATATTGGTAGCACGCAAGTTTTTTTTTAAGGCGTTTAATTGAAATGCCAAGCTTTCTAACAATATTTATAATTAGTCGGGTAATGGGTAATGTACCTGTGCTTAGTGCGAGTTTTTTTAACTACTCAGTCGATGTTAATGTTATGTTTAATTTGTGTGAGTTTGTATCAGTGCCACCTAGTGGTAAGCTTATGAATCTCATTTTGTGGGAGAGAGAAGGTTTGTTTATGTTGCTGTCTCATGTATCGAATAGCTTTACCGAAGTGAGCCTCTCGATTATTGTATGTGCGAGTGCGAGTTACAAATTAATGGATTTTGAGAGTATTTCTTCACTTTCAAGCAAGTTAAGTAGTCACTAAAAATTTTGCCGTGAAACCAATACAATATCAAGATTTTTTCTTTCGTTTTTAATAATAATGTTGTTTTTTAAGGTTTTATCTATTCTAATGGTTTATACACATATATTTTTTCGGTTAGAAAATTTTATAGACGTCTAGCTAGTTGTAAATACATATTAATTCTTTGCTTTTTCATTTAATTCTTATTAAATCATTGCTTTTTTTTAAAGAGTTGTTTGATGAGAGAGAGAGCGAGATAGTTTTTTTTTTTTATTGCTTAGATGGATGGATGAACTCACAGCCCACCTGATGTTAAGTGGTTACTGGAGCCCATAGACATCTACAACGTAAATGCGCCACCCACCTCGAGATATAAGTTCTAAGGTCTCAGTATAGTTACAACGGCTACCCCACCCTTCGAACCGAAACGCATTATTGCTTCACGGCGGAAATAGGCGGGGTGGTGGTACCTACCCGTGTGGACTCCCAAGAGGTCCTACCACCAGTGAAAGAGTATTCTTTATTGTACACAAAATGAATAAATATTGTGAAACATTTTTTCTTGGTCTTATCGCTAAGAGTGATCTCTTCCAGACAACCATTAGATGGGCAAGAATAATTTCGAAATGAATTGCACACTGTGTATCTATCTATTATAGAAATATATACACACACGCACATACACACGCGCGCAATATACATATTTACAGGTACATACGTACAGATTTATATTTATAAATTATATAGAAATTTGAACAATGTAATAATAATTTTGCTTCTTTACACATTTATAAATAAGGATGGATGCTCGTAATAATTTTAGTATATTTGGGCCACCAAATGAAGATCATCAACACTATTACCGTAAATACAATCATTTTATAAACGTTCAACGGGTAAAAGATTAAACCTATGTAAAACATAATTTCTTTAATTAAAAAAAGCTGAAATAATTACCTATTCCAAGATTAATTATGTTAAGTATGTCTAAATATGTAATTACAATTAAATAAATTCTATAATAAACTTCTAATTCTAATACTTCTATTAAAGTTACTAAAAAAATATGTTTATGCTGGGCAGTTTTCGTGTATTTTAAAGGTTACGCCATTACGGCAAAGTTTGTTTACGAAATTGCACCCTTAGAATGGAAGTGGTATAACTAAAAAATTTAAGATTAGTTTTATATTTCAAAACACTTATGTATTATTATTAAGAACCTACATTTTAAGTAGGTAATACGTGCAGCAAAAATGTTGGACTCCTTCTTACGAAAATTGCGCGGACGGAGAAGTACGAAATTTCCCACACTCATAGAGAATATAGAGAAGTAGTGCAGATTGCTGACTGCTTGATTTTTTTTTTTTAATTGTGCATAAACAATAAAAAAATAAACTAAATGAATAAAAAAACCTTACACACATTACCATGTATTTGACACACACACACACACATGCATTTATACTTTTTTTGTTTATTGATTTATCAATCTGTGGTCAAATTGAGAATAGATTAATATTTTTTGTCTTTAATATTATTTTTCTATAATGTAGCCTTGGCGACATAGAGCAATGATTATTATAGAAATGATGATAATAGAAAGGTGACAATAGAACTATAATAATGTTCAAACTTAAAATTTAAATAAATTATGGTAAAATTTCGACCACTGGACTACCATTAGTAGATAATAATAAAATCATTTATTGCCTTTCACACAGATTTAGATTATTACAGGCAGCCTACAAGGAAACAACAAAAAAACAAAGCACTATTATATCATTTCTGGCAAGCAGCTCAACATTTGCACTTGTATATTATTAATAGGAATTTTATTAAGAATATTGACAATTTATGAGGAATTTGACAAGTACGGATTAGTTATAGATATATGTAGTTACATATTGTAAATTAAATTAGTTTTATAAGTGCAATAAAAAATAATTTAAATGATAAAATGATAAAGCCATACCTTTTTCCAATGTGACGATTAGAGGGTATCCTATTATTCTTTTCTATATTATTCTATCAGCTTATAAAATTAAACAGTCTCTTTTAGTCTAGAAAAGGACAAAGTACTCTTTCTGTCTTTTTCAAATAAAATGGCATGCCTTAAAGTGTTTAAACCGAAAAACTAAAAAAATACAATTATTGTATTACAATATTGAAGTTTACCAGAAACTAAGAATTTTGGGTTGAGCCACTTTAATTCTAAAGGTACAAAATAGTATTGAACACGTGACATTACCCGAATAATTTTGTAAGTAGTAGGTTCCCATTAAAATGCTGTTAAAATGCGTTGTATTTCATTTAGACGGTCTAATGCCAAAACATCACGTGCTACCAATATACGAGAAATAATATTATTGCTGCTCTCGGTGAATAAACGCCCTGCGAAGCGAGTAGCATATCTCAACTCACACTCACAATTCTTCATTTTTCACCGTATAGAACGTAAACTCGATTTGATTTTGATTTATTCATTTACAATTGAACAACTAGGAAAAAAAGGTGAAAAGACATTTTGGAGGGACCGCGAGGAGCTAAATTGTGTGAATTGTTTTATTTTGTCTATTTAATGTTTCTTAGTTAATGCGTATTTAATATTTCTTCGTGTATAAGTGTAATTTTGAGACCGTCCTGGCTTAAAGGTTAAGGCGTCCGGTGTATTCGTATCTTGCAATGCACCGATGTTCTAATCCCGCCGGCGGGTATAAATTTTTCTAATGAAATATGTACTTATCAAATGTTTACGATTGACTTTCACTGTAAAGGAATAGCATCATGTAATAAAAATCAAACCCGCAAAATTAATTTTTGTAATTACTGGTGGTAGGACGTCTTGTGAGTCCGCACGGGTAGGTATCACCACCCTGCCTATTTTTGCCGTAAAGCAGTAATGCGTTTCGGTTTGAAGGGTGGGACAACCGTTGTAACTATACTGAGACCTTAGAACTAATATCTCAAGGTGGGAGGCGGCATTTGCGTTGTAGATGTCTATGGGCTCCGGTAACCACTTAAGATTAGGTGGGCCGGGAGCTCGTCCACCCATCTGTGCAATAACAAAGTAACGTGGGTTTATTAACTGTTTAGTACCTGTGAAAGTGCGAAAATTTAAAAAAATTAAACAAAACCGCTGGACGTAGCTTCTCGAAGTCTTCGAAAAGGTCCACTGAAAAAAATCTCAGTATATAATCAGCATTTTGCAGAGATTATATTATTATTTTATCCCATATTATCTGATCTCATTACATTTCATTCCATGCCAATTGATTAATGCTTCAAATTAATCAAATCCATTTCACTCCATATTATCATTTTTCATAAAAAAAAATTAGGTTCTATGGCAAGATATTTTTGCCTCTCTAGTTGGAAAAATAAAACTACTAAAGAAATACTCGATCGAAACGTTAAAATCCACTAATTTGTAACACGCACTCGCACAAATGTCATTCGTAGTACTCATTTCGGTAAAATTACTCGGTTACGAGATCACAACGTTAATATGAACTCGCACTCACAAAATAACACCGAGTACGTTTGCCGCTAGGGGCGCTGTTCCAATTGCATACAAATTTGAGCAAACTGGCTCGCTAGTGAGAACGTTACAAAACTCGCACTAAGCACACAGATGAGGATTGGAAAACGTTTCAATCGCGTTTGGATATTAAACTTGCCAACTGTGAAAATATTAATAACTTAGATTCCGATGCACAAGCAAAAATTTTAGCTTCTGCTTTTATAGAAACAGCTGATGAAGTTTTCCCTTCTAAAAGCCCTTCTGGTATTTTTATTCCTTCTCCTCCTTGGTGGGACCGGGAGTGCACTCAGGCGGTAAAGGAGAGAAAAGCAGCCGAATTATTATATTTAGAAGAAACTATTACAGAAAATTTTGATATTCTAACAGAAAGAATCAATAGTACTCGGAATCTTTTATTAAAAAAGAAACGAGAAGGTTTTAAAAAATTTTGTGCTTCGATTTGTCCTAATATCTCACCTTCTGAAGTATGGAACCAAATAAGAAGATTTAGATCTGCATATAAAGAAAATACAGTCAAAGACTTGCCTTATGATCTGGCTGACAAGTTTCTTGATAAATTAGCTCCCCCTTATGTTCCAGAAGAATGTTTAGTTCTTATCCCGTCTGTCCTTCCTTTCTCATGTTCAGATCCAGTTTCAGATTTTGATTTACCTTTTTCATTTAATGAACTGAAGGGGGTAATCTCGAATCTTAAGGACTCTGCTCCAGGTGATGATAAGATTCCTTATTCTTTCTTTGTCCATTTGAGTGATTCTAGTCTCACATATTACCTCAACCTTATAAATTCTATGTTCATTACATGTGTTATCCCAGAGTCATGGAAAAAACAAATTATTTTACCCATTCTCAAACCGGGTAAATCTTCATCAGATGTATTGTCATACAGACCCATAGCTCTCTCATCTGTAATGTTGAAAATTTTAGAACATTTAATTAAAATTAGACTAGAATGGTTTGTGGAAAGTAACAGTTTACTCAGTGACAGTCAAAACGGATTTAGAAGGGGTAAAAGCACAATGGACAATCTTGCTATCTTTATAGTGGATATTTTGGTAGCTTTCTCAAACTCTGAATCTATTGTAGCTGGATTTCTGGATATTTCCGCTGCATATGATAATGTACATATTCCTACACTGCTTTACAAATTACAGAAAATAAGGGTTCCTGTTAGACTTGCTAACTTGATTATTACTATAATGTCAAATCGAACTATCATTTTAAACTCTACCTCTTCAAATTCACAACAATCTAGAACTTTATGGAGAGGTCTTCCTCAAGGATCTGTGTTAAGTCCAATTTTATACAATATATACACTTGTGATTTGGAAGAGACCCTTGGAAATCAAGTAAGAATTCTTCAATATGCTGATGACCTCCTTATGTACACTTGCAATAAAGACATACATAAAGCTTGCTTATCCCTTAGGAATTCATTTCTAACTCTTAAATCTTGGTTAGATAATAATGGACTTTCCCTTTCTGCCTCCAAAAGTTCTATTGTTGTATTCTCTAGAAAACGTTCTCTTCCTCCAATTAGTATATTGTATGAGAATGAATTAATTTCTGTAAATAGTCATGTTAAATTTTTAGGTTTAATTTTAGATTCAAAATTGAATGGAATTCAACATTGTAATTACATTACAAACAAGTGTTTGAGTAATATGAATATCTTACGTTCTCTTGCCGGTGTATGGTGGGGTGCCCACCCATTCAATTTAAAACTTTTATATAATGCCATAGTAAGATCAGTTTTAGATTATGGTACTTTTTTACTTCAACCAGGGGATGTGAATGCTTTCAAAAAACTAGACACTATACAGTCTAAGTCACTCAGAATTATCACTGGAGCCATGAAATCTAGTCCTGTTACAGCATTACAGGTAGAATGTGTTGATCCTCCTCTTCATTTGAGACGTCAATATTTATCTGATAAATTCGTTTTCAAATCCCTACAAATTCAAAATAATCACATTATTACCAAACTTAAAACTTTAAATGAACTCATAGAATACTCTTCATTTTGGAAACATAAACAGTTACCATGTTTAATAATTAGCTACAGAAAATATTTGTCTATTCAAACTCCAACTAATCACTCTCATATTTTCCCTCTATTTTGTGTAAACTATATGGCATTGATTTTAAAACCGGATATTCATCTTGACATGGGTATTTCTAAGTATCAACCCCAACCAAATACTAACTTTAATTTTGTAATAGACCAAGACTGGAATGACTATAACCATATATATACAGATGCTTCCAAACACCCTCAAGGTTGTGTTGGTGTAGGAGTCTACCATTCGCAATCAAAAATAGTTGAAAAGATAAAATTACCATCTGAAACATCAGTGTTCACTGGTGAATGTTTTGGAATATACAAGGCCATAGAATACATTTTGATATTCAAACTAAAGAAAACTTTAATACTAACCGATTCAAAGAGTTCTTTACAGGCTCTTGCAAAATTTCCTTTTAAATCTCAACCGATTTACCCTATTCTCTTAGACTGTAGAAACCTGTTAATGAAATGTATGGATCAAAATCTTACAGTATCATTTGTATGGATACCTAGCCATTGCGGAATTAAAGGAAATGAAATAGTTGATAGAATTGCAAACGAGGCTATCAATTGTGGTGATATTTATTATTTCAAAAATTATAGTCATGATTTAGTTAGCCTTCCTAAAACATATTTGAATAATGCTTGGAGTGCACAGTGGTATAATGGCGTTAAAGCAAAATATTACCGAAGGGTACAACCAACCATTCCTTCCAAACCATGGTTCTACAAATATAATTTTAAACGCCACGAGACTTCCAGTTTGATACGGATGAGATTAGGCCACACGTGTAGTCCGGCACATCTAGCGACGATCGGAGTGCTGGATAGTACCGTACAATGGGGTAAATAGGGACAAAATCGACCTTCAGATTGAATTTTAAAATAGTTCCAATTAAATAGTCACTGCTCAACCAAAGAAATAAGTTGAGTCTTGAACGTACCTAGGTGATAAAAACCGTTACATAATTTTAATTATTCATTTTAAAGAAATAATCGGTAAAATAATGGCCGTCCCAATTTACCCAGCGTCCGGGGTAAATTGACACGGTTAAGGGTTAAATTGGGATATTTGTAAGGGTTGTCAACTCGCAGTACTGCGATATATAGGTAGGTGCCATATAATTATTTATATGGACCGAAATGATGAATACAATCCATAATTTAAGCACAATACACAACATAGTGTAAATTAAGCTGGTTTCTATTCCGAAGCGATGTGACGTGAATGATAATCAACAATACAATGATCAAAAAAAGTATGTGCATGTTATATTTTAGAAAATTATTATTTAATTTCCTTAAAAATCACAACTTTGAAACAAATGATAAAATAGAATAAAAAATAGAAAACAAAAGGACTGGAAATGCAATAATACAATTTTATTTAATCAACATTTTCAAAATAATCTTTGAGCAAGTGTAAGATATCAGGTGAATAAGATAAAAAAACAGCTTTATCTGATTACTGCCAATAATAACAAAAATAAAAGAAATTCTTTCTAAGCTAAATAACTAAACTCAATTAATTCACTCACTCATAATTGGATATCTCGGATTTTTAATTAATGTTACATTTAAAATCTGAGGCCTGTTTTTATTTGTGTGTGCGTTTTGAATGTTAACAAAATCATGATTCGACGCGTGAATAGATTCTGAAATAACAAAAGTTTTGATTCGTTTGAGTTCTTTTAACTTTTAATTTTTTTTATTGCTATAAAGAACATACGACCGGGCAGATATTACAAGGTAAATGTCGCGAAAAAAAGTAATTATATATATACTTTTCTTTTACCTATAATACTTACATAAACTAACTGATAAACACATTAACCTTCTTTACATCACGCAATTAAGTGATAGTATAGGCTAAAAAATCTATTATAAGATATCAGTGACAACCCTAACAAGCCATCCCTATTTTGTCTTTTGGCGTTCCAATTTCGTGTTTTCTCGTCCCTAAATTTTCCAGTCTCGTTCCCAATTACCCTACATACGTCCCAATTTTCCCCAAAAAGAAAGGAAAAAATATACATTTTTTATTTTGTCGAAATATTGTATTTAAAATAAGAATATTGCAACTTACCGTTTGTTGTGGTATTTCCAGATGTATTAAAAACTTATATAAACTGTGATGTTACTGAAAAAACAACGATAATATTACTTTTTTTAAAAGTTCTGTAAGCTGTTTTAAAACGCACTTTTCAACCACTATTTTCAATTTAATTTGACGAATTTTTGGGACCAACTTAACTCATATTTAGTACTTCCATAGTTAACTTGGTTTTTCTTCTATACATTGATAAATATTAACATAAACAAAATTAGGTAGATTCCGTGCTACAGGTACTTTGAGAATCTTCCGCAGGTTTGTCCCAATTTACCCCAGGATCCCAATTTACCCCATGTCATGGTAGTAAGTGTGAGTGCGGTGCGGACATTGGCGATTTAAATCACATTATTCTTTCATGTCCCCTTTTTGATCATTCACTTCTTTATAGTTCTTTATCATCACTTAGTATTCCTTTTCCTATATCTGTACCTTATTTATTACATACAGTAGACCCAGTTATTTATAAAATTATTATCTTATTCCTCAACAGTTTTAACCTAAAATTATAATTATATATATGTCGTGGTTAACAACTTTTAGTAATATTAAGAAGTTGTTTTGACTATTATTTTAAATGATGAAATGTTGTTTTGATAAATGTCACAAAATGTAGGGTAGACTCCGTGGCGCCACAGTATAAAATGGCGGTACGTGGACAGAGTCGTGGCATTCCGTGTCAGACAGTCATTCGGTCCGTATCAGACGGTCCGTCCGTCTCAGTCAGTGAGTCTTTGGCAGTCAGTCTGTCGGTATGTGGAACGAAACTGTCGGTTTACCCTGTCATTGTGAAAGTTGTGTGTGTTGAGTTTCAATAACTATTATTCAAAAAGTTTTATTGACGTTCAATCGAATACGAGTGATGACGGAAACTACCGCTTAGCCATCCCTGGTGGCGCTGCCGCCGACATCAGAAGTGGGATCAGGACTCTACTCTCACTGGCGTGACGTGTTTGAACATGTTCGAAGTACAGCGAAAAAACATGATGCAGATCAGAATACCAGTAACGGTATCTGAGATCACGGGTCGGAAATTCATCGGGAACAGACAGATGCCGATCCATGTGCTTGGTGCGCTACGGTTGATATGTACCTCGATGAACGTCTACTGGATGGTACATAGCTCATTGTAGTCTTCAGTGGGGCCCTGTAAGGCGGTGCCTTATCATGTTGTCGCGGATTTCACAACAAGCAAGCAAACAAGAAAGCAAGCGAGAACCGGGCAGATCGCCTCGAGGGTACGGAGGCCGGCCGACGGGTCCGCCAAACGACGAGACCACGCCTCCAGCACGGACTGCCGAGATTGGAGCCCCCGCGCTCCAGCTACACTTGCGCTAGGGCGCGCCACCTCGTAGGAGACTGTGAGGTATCCTTGAATGACTCTGACTGCGATCGCGCGCTGCCGGCGTCGCAGCGCGGCGACTTTCTCGTGGGTAAGGACGTGGCACCAGACGGGTGCTCCGTATAGTGCCATCGACCGCACGAGTACCATCACCCTGTCTATTTCTGCCGTGAAGCAGTGTGTATTTCGGTTTGAATGGTGGGGCAGCGGTTGTAGCTATGCTAAGACCTTGGAACTTGTATCTCGGGATGGATGACGCGTTTGCGTTGTGGATGTCAGTGGGGTCCAATAACTACATGGCACCGGGTGGGTTGTGAGCTCGTTCATAGTCCACCCATCTAAGCAAAAACATTGCTACGAGTTGCCGCCGAGGCAAATTGATGGCGCGACGTCATCGACGGCCGCGAGCAACGCAGCAGCGGAGCGACGCCGTGACGTGCCGGTAGCTGCGTAACATCGGGTATTTTGGTAAATGAGAAAAATCTGGTGAGTCGTTTTATTTTTATTTGGAATCTGGTGCCGAATGTTCTCTTGTGGAGAAATCTATATGCAATGGTTCGCATAAAGGGACTGTTGATTAGAGTCACAGGGATGACTGTTGATTAGAGTCACAGGGATGACTGTTGATTAGAGTCACAGGGATGACTGTTGATTAGAGTCACAGGGATGACTGTTGATTAGAGTCACAGGGATGACTGTTGATTAGAGTCACAGGGATGACTGTTGATTAGAGTCACAGGGATGACTGTTGATTAGAGTCACAGGGATGACTGTTGATTAGAGTCACAGGGATGACTGTTGATTAGAGTCACAGGGATGACTGTTGATTAGAGTCACAGGGATGACTGTTGATTAGAGTCACAGGGATGACTGTTGATTAGAGTCACAGGGATGACTGTTGATTAGAGTCACAGGGATGACTGTTGATTAGAGTCACAGGGATGACTGTTGATTAGAGTCACAGGGATGACTGTTGATTTGAACACTTGTAGTCACAGGGATGACTGTTGATTTGAACACTTGTAGTCACAGGGATGACTGTTGATTTGAACACTTGTAGTCACAGGGATGACTGTTGATTTGAACACTTGTAGTCACAGGGATGACTGTTGATTTGAACACTTGTAGTCACAGGGATGACTGTTGATTTGAACACTTGTAGTCACAGGGATGACTGTTGATTTGAACACTTGTAGTCACAGGGATGACTGTTGATTTGAACACTTGTAGTCACAGGGTTGATTTAAGTGTACGTGCGTATGTGTCGATTTCACGGTCACAGGGATGACTTAAGTGTACGTGCGTATGTGTCGATTTCACGGTCACAGGGATGACTTAAGTGTACGTGCGTATGTGTCGATTTCACGGTCACAGGGTTGACTTAGTTACTGTGTACATGAATTGTACGGGGAGAACTTGCAGCAGTAGTAAATCAATTATTTTGGTTTGTGTAATATTTCAATGTCGTTATAGAATTTGTGTTGAGAATAAAAATTATTTGATGACTTTTAAATTTTCCGATAAGTCATAAAGTGTAGTCAGGAGTGACCGAGCGGAACAAGTGTTCTCGTGGATGTTTTTGATTGTAGGTTAACCATCACACGAGGACGTGTGACGTGTCAGAATGGCCGTGTCGTGGTTAACAACTTTTAGTAATATTAAGAAGTTGTTTTGACTATTATTTTAAATGATGAAATGTTGTTTTGATAAATGTCACAAAATGTAGGGTAGACTCCGTGGCGCCACAGTATAAAATGGCGGTACGTGGACAGAGTCGTGGCATTCCGTGTCAGACAGTCATTCGGTCCGTATCAGACGGTCCGTCCGTCTCAGTCAGTGAGTCTTTGGCAGTCAGTCTGTCGGTATGTGGAACGAAACTGTCGGTTTACCCTGTCATTGTGAAAGTTGTGTGTGTTGAGTTTCAATAATTATTATTCAAAAGGTTTTATTGACTTTTTATAAACTGAGTTCAACCAAATACGAGTGATGACGGAAACTACCGCTCAGCCATCCCTGGTGGCGCTGCCGTCGACATATATTATTTATTCTTCCTAATTATATTAATCCTAATCCAATTTTCCTGCCTAAACCTTATCTAACTTAAATTTTCTGATTTGATTTTTGCTTCCTAACCTTTATTTTGAAAGTGGCAAATAACACTTGGTGTTGGGTCCAAAAAGAAAAAAAAAAAAAAAAAAAAAAAAAAAAAATTATTTCGGACGACGGGACGACGAAACGAAAATTCTACTACTTAAATTAATACTACGATTTAGATTTACGTTCATTTAAATGAACTAAAGGCGTAGCGTGTATTATACTCAATATTAATTTTATCAAAAATGGATATCACCAAAGAAAACTATTATGAAGAACTTGATAACATAGCAAAAAATATAAAAGACTCGTGTTTTATAAGTTTTGATGCAGAGTTTTCAGCTATACTTACCAAAGAATCGTTCAAATACAGGTATTATAAATTGTTTAACTAATTGACACAACATCTATTGAACATCTAAAAGTAAAAGTAAAAAAAGTAAAAAAGCTTAAACTCCACATACAAACTTTTAAGATCGTGCATTAAAAATACTGGTCGCTTTTTTATAAAATAAATTATAAGAGTTATCAAAGCATTCAGATCATCTATATTAATTTTGAAATTTAATATAATATTTCAGCTTGTTCGACACAAATGAAGAAAGATACAATAAGTACAAAACACAAATAAGCACAATGAAAATGATGCAAGTAGGACTGACTATGTTTCAATATGATAGAGAATTAGATGCATACCTTGCAACTGGTTATACATTTCATTTGTGTCCACAACTAATTGGAACGATAAATCAGTCGCTCATATTTCAAGCCTCAACCCTCAAGTTTTTATGTAAACACAATTTCGATTTCAATAAGGTGAGACCATTTATTTGTAAACTACTTCCACTACATTATTTTTATGAGTTCTTACTATAATTTTTACATTTAATGAGTTCCCAATATTTTTGTACTATTCTAAATCCCATGATCATGGGTACACTGAAGACTGCAGGTAGGATGATTGGTGTAGACCAGGGGTTCCCAAACTTATTTTGTCTACTGCCCACTTTGAGGATAAATTATTTTTAGTGCCCCCATTTTTCAACCTACTTAAAAACTACTATAGCGAGAGCTTAGTCGGTGTCTAAGGGTCCTCCTAGATGAAATTACAAATCGTTTCCCAAGCCTCTACGCAACACCCCCTTTTTTTTCTGGGTCTCTTACTGCCCCCCTTTAGGTCTGCAGCGCCCACAAAGGGGCGTTATCGCCCACTTTGAGAAAGGCTGGTGTAGACCAATCTGTCCTGTTTATCTTCTGCTCTTAAACACACTAAGACATAAAATACAATATGGTTCCGACGGCCAGATATTTTCTATAAAAACTAGACATGAAAGTATTATTTTTCAGTTCATCTATGAAGGCCTTCCATATCTTAGCAAGAGTGATGAGGCATTGTTAAACAGATACAGAATAGAAAACAACCTGTTTGACTATGTCAGTGAGTCTCTTGAATTTGATGAAGAGAAGCAAATCAACCAATGTTCTTCAGAAGTTTCAAAGTAAGATTAAATCAGAGTAAAATG
The DNA here is from genome assembly GCF_030269925.1 of Bombyx mori. Taxonomy (NCBI): domain Eukaryota; kingdom Metazoa; phylum Arthropoda; class Insecta; order Lepidoptera; family Bombycidae; genus Bombyx; species Bombyx mori. The sequence goes on along the minus strand of NC_085116.1, from coordinate 4,640,544 downwards.
AATTATTTTTCTGCATTCTGTTTGTCTACTCAGACTAAAAAAATGTTTTATTTTAAACTGATCCCCTTCCAGAATTTAACTACTAAAAGTTTTAGATTATATACACAGTACATTGTTATGGAAGTCTAAAGGCTTATTAATATTCTGAATAGATAACAAATAACAGTTTACCAATCTGAACCTAATTAAGTAGTAGTCATTTTTTTGTATCTGATTGAATCTGCATTTTTATTCACTGCCTTTAGTAAAACATGCAGTGATCTCAATTAATCATGTTATGTTATAAATTCCAGATGGTTGTCATCGAGTATAGAGGACACAATGTACTTAGATATTGACAATGCTATTTGCCGGTACTTGCTGCACTTAGAGCTAAGACAACGTTATCCTGGTATCCTGACTACAGATAGCTTAGGTAATAGCAAGAAGGTAATTTAAGATAGACAAGTTATTATGTTTTATTATTTAATCAAGAACTTAAGCACATGTGTTCGGTAACAAATCAGTTCATTGTGTGTCTGTCTTTATGCAACCCGCACTTAGCAATCCTTTTATTAAAAGGAGAACAAGTACCCTCACTAATACACTACATACCTTCTCCCCAAGTATATACTATCCATAATAATATGAAATATATTTTGATCCCATAAATACAGACACAAGTACAATTTAATCACAATTTAAAGTATTAGATTCTTAATCATAATTTTCTACATATTACTATTAAATAATGTATAATATCTAAGGTTTTAATTAATGTAATTATAGTTAAATCTACTATAAGGTGACCTCTGATGTATGTGACTTTTGTGACGAATTTTACCACCAGAATATCCTGATTCTGGTTCGGGAGGAATTCCTAACATTTCTGCCCATTTATCCGGACTCGGTATCTCTATAATTTCCTGTTCCTCCAAACTACTAGAAATGTCTTCCATATCTTCTTGTTCCTCAACATTCACTGCCTCACAATCCAATTCCGATTCCTTCCCTCTTTCTGCAGTTTCCTGTCCAGAATCTGTTTCTTTTTTAAGTAATTGATCTATATGTCTATTCACCACAGTTCCATCACCAGTTTCTACTTGATAGTTTCCTGGCCCATTCCTGTAAACTACCGTTCCTGGTAACCAACGGGATCCATTTCCAAAGTTCCTGTACATCACTTTCTGCCCCACATCAGTGTGTCTAATTTTTTTGTTGCCATTTCTTTCAATCTGTTCATTTCTCTTACACGTTTGGAGATTGTCTGGATGGAGTGTATCAAGCAAGGTGCGCAAACGCCTGTTCATCAATAATTCACATGGACTTTTATTTGTTGTTGCACATGGAATTGTGCGAAGTCCTAATAATATATTGGGAAGTTTTATATCCCAAGAGATACCGTCCATCTTCCGTAACTTGTCCTTGACTGTTTGAACCATTCTTTCTGCCAGTCCGTTAGTAGACGGATGATGTGGCGCCGTTGTAATATGTCTAATTTTGTTAGACTCTAGAAATTTTCTCGTTTCTTCAGATACAAAAGGTGTTCCATTGTCAGACACCAATACCTCACACAATCCGTGTGTCGCAAATATTGTTCGAAGGTGTTTAACAACGGTCGACGAAGTCATATTGTTAACAATGAATACTTCTGGCCATCGCGAATACGCGTCAACTATAATCAGGAATATTTTATTTTGGAATGGTCCCGCAAAATCTACATTAATACGAGACCAAGGTTTGGTAGGAGTTATCCATTCATAAGTTGTTCTAGGGGGCATATGTCGATTTTCCAAACAGCGATTACAGTTCTTTACCAACTTTTCAATATCCTTATTCATTTGTGGCCACCAGACGTAGCTACGAGCAATCGCTTTAGTTTGAACGATGCCACTATGAGTTTTATGCAAACAATCTAAAACTGGCTGCCGAAACGATGGTGGTATTATTACACGATTGCCTATTAGAATGCAGTCTTCATTCAAGGAAAATTCATTTCGGTGAAGCCAGTATGGACGTAGCGACTCATCATTTATCTTAGCTGGCCATCCGGAAAGTATATGATGCCGTACTCGAGACAAAACTGAGTCTCGTTTGGTAGCATTTGCTATTTGAGCAACATCTATTGGAAACTCGTCTGGTGTTTCGGCCAGTAGCAATATGTCCTGAAGCTGTTCTTCAGGTTGTTCTGATACAGGTTGTGGCCAACGACTCAACCCATCTGCATGTCCTATGCATTTTCCCGGTTTATAAATAATATCATAATTATGTGAAGTAAGTACTAATGCTATTCTTGTAAGACGTGGTGACAACATATTAGGAATGGGCTTTCTTGGATCAAATATACCTAACAAAGGTTTGTGATCCGTGACAATAGTAAATGACCGTCCCATGAGATAGTTCTGAAATTTATTTATTCCAAACATTATTGCAGTCGCTTCTTTATCTAGCTGCGAATAGCGCCGTTCGTGCATGTGAAGTGTCCTGGACCCCATAGCAACAGGTCGTTCCTGTCGGTCACTCATGACATGTGACAAAACTGCACCTACACCGTAATCTGAACTATCACAGGTAAGTATCAAAGGTTTTTCAAGATCATAATGAGCTAAGGTTAACTCTGAGGACAACAAACGTTTTGCTACCTCGAAACTTTTCTGTTCCCGTTCTGACCACTGCCACTTATGTGCTTTGTCTAGCAATCTATGTAAAGGTTCAAGTATGGTGGCTTTGTGAGGAATAAATCTCTCATAAAAATTATAAAGGCCAAGAAAAGCTTGAAGCTCTTGTACGTTCTTAGGTTTGGGAGTTTTCAATATTGATTCTATTTTACTCGGTGCAGGGTGTATACCCTCAGCATCAATTATGAAACCTAAAAATTCTACTTGTTTCCTTGCAAACTTACATTTGCCTTTATTGAGTCGTAATCCCGCTTTTTCAATGCGATCCAGGACTGCATCTAAGCGTTGTGTCATCTCCTGCGCTGTTCTACCACTAACGATGATGTCATCGATTAGCACTGCAACACCAGATATGCCAGCTAGTAATGCTGTCATTAAACGTTGGAATATACCCGGGGAAGCCTTGACGCCGAAAGCTAGCCGATGTACCGTGTAAAGGCCTTTACATGTGTTTAAGGTTAGGAGACGTGCTGTGTCGTCTGTGACAACCACCTGAGTATAAGCACGATCAAGATCTAACGTTGAGAAAATATTACCTCCAGAGATGGTGGCAAACACTTCACTTGCGGTGGGCATTGGATACGTATCAGACTCTGTAGCCTGATTAACTGTACTACGATAATCTCCACAAAGGCGTACGTCTCCATTCTTTTTTACGATAGGAACAACTGGAGTAGCCCACTCAGAAAAAGTTACAGGGCGGAGTACTCCTTCAGCTTCCAGGCGATTGATTTCTTTTTCAACTCTTTCTTTGATAGCGTACGGTACAGGACGCGCTTTCATAAATCTTGGCACTGCACCTGGTTTCAGGTGAATATTTACAGGTTCCCCACGATAAGTACCGAGTCCGGCTCTGAAAACTTCATAATGTTTATTCAAAATTACCTCAGTCACATTAATTTCTTTAATAGTATTTACATTTACACATATTCCTAAAGCTTCAAACCAATTACGTCCTAACAAATTTGGACCCGAACCCTGAGCCACAATAACCTTAAGAGAACATTTAATGTCTTTATATTGTACTAGCACTGTGGCTTGACCGTCCACTCTGACTGCAGAATTATTCCAAGTACATAATTTATTCATCAAAGGTTCCAAAGGCATGTGAGAGTGTATTCGACGCCACGTATGTAAATTCACAAGAGAGTAGGCAGCACCCGAGTCCACTTCCATAATCACTGGTACACCATCTAGTAACACCTTTACTTCGTAAGCTGGTACGCGCCGACTATTTGTGTTCACGTTGTAAATACCATTTAATTGCGCTTGAAATTCATCATCTGTATAGTTAATGCTCTTTCTTTTGTTGTTTTTCTTAGATGTACATATCTTTTCAATATGCCCTTTTTTCTTACAATAATGACAAATTGAATTAATATATCGACACTCTCCACCGTGTCGGTCTCCGCAGCGATAGCACAGTCGAAAATTACGTTTGAAATTGACGACATTCACTTCCATAGGCTCGGCATGTGACGTCACTACCTCACCCTGTGTCATACCAAATGTGTCCGTGCTCGTGCTTTGAATCATGCGCACATCCTTTCCGGCGCTCTCCGATGATACCATAGCATGTACAACATCTTCATAACGAAGTTGTTCTCTCTTCAACAACTCATACTGAAGCTTATGATCGCTCATGCCGCACACCAGTCTATCTCGAAGCATACGTTCTAATTCAATAAAATTGCATCCCGAACTAATTTTGCGTAACGTAGCAATATAATCAGAAGCCAATTCGTTTGGTGCCTGATCTCGTTTGTAGAATTTGTATGACATAGAAATTTCATTTGGTTTCGGACTGTAATGTTTGGTTAGAATGTTTTCAATTTCAACAAAAGTCACATCACTAGATTTTCTTGGTGTAATTAACGCGAGAACAGTTTCGAACACTTCAGCACCACACACAGTAAAGAAATTAGCCTTTTTAACAGTATCACTTTCGATTCCATTTGCCTCAAAACAATATTTTAGTCTGTCAATATAACTGTCCCAATTATCCGATTTTACATTAAATTCTTGGAATTTTACTGATTTACGCTCCATATTAGTATTTTACGATCGTCGCCAATATTATGTTTTATTATTTAATCAAGAACTTAAGCACATGTGTTCGGTAACAAATCAGTTCATTGTGTGTCTGTCTTTATGCAACCCGCACTTAGCAATCCTTTTATTAAAAGGAGAACAAGTACCCTCACTAATACACTACACAAGTGTAGTTATATTTTGAATCATTTATAAAAATCTGTTTTTCCATCCAAGCATAACTAACATAGCCCCTTAGGCTACCACTGATTATGTAGGAAGAAAAAAATTGTTTTAAATTGTTAAACTTAGGTAAAATAAAATGGTAGGCAGCAGCTTGGCTCTGCCCCTGGCTTTGCTGACGTCCGTGAGCCACGGTAACTCCTCACCATCAGGTGCTCGTCTGAGCATACGGCCCACCTGATGGTGGCCTATATGGCAATAAAAAAATAAAAACTTGTAATTTTATTAATATAAAATGTCTCACTCGTATATAAAAAACACTTTTAGCTTGCACTTATAACATAAAGTTAATTAAAATAATATAAATGACTACAACAAGAATGTACATATTTCAGCCTATATACATATATCTAAAATTTGAGAGACAATACATATGCCTGACCTGATTTTAACTTGCTCTTTCTATTTAAACGTCTGATTCATTGACATTATTTCTTTTTTTTTTCAAACTGCCGCTAAATTATTCAGGAACAACAAATAAATAAATTACATTTACTCTTTCAGATTCTCATATACAGAGACAAAAATGTTGAAGGAGCCAAAAATGCACCAATAGCAATACTGGAAGATAACTTAATAGCCTATTTACTGGGCTTCTTGCACGTAATAAAACTGCTAGAAACACACAAGAAGCCCATTGTAGGACACAACATGTTTTTGGATATGTTGTTCCTTCACAATCAATTCATAGGACCACTACCGGATAGTTATACAATGTTTAAAAAGAACATTAACAGTGTATTTCCAACTATATTTGATACTAAATATATATCGCATGCTATGAGTAAGAAACTCACTTTTTCTGAGTCTTGGAAATCAAATGCATTACAAGAGTGAGTATTTGAAAAAATATATACTTGTTAATTTTGAAAAGTTTATGAGGAAGAATTATATTGCTGTAACTTTTTTTTTTTGCACACCCGTGACACATTTCTATTCTGTAGCCATATGAATTTCACAAAAGACGAATAGATTTCTTTATTTTACTGTTATTTTAGACATTTATTTGTAAATATCTATAGGAACCAAAAATATTAATATTAATTAGTAAAGTAGAATTTATAAAAAAATGAAGTGAAATGTCAGCCCTAGTATGTATTAGCGACATAATTTAGTTTCGGAACATTGATTGTATCTTAATGGAATTTGATCATTTAATTTTTTAATACCTTAGATAATTGGAAAATATGGCAAATTGATAATAATTTGTTGGTGGAAAGGATACTGTGTGGCGACAAGAGCTGATACTAGCTCCCTTATTCTACCACAAAGCATTTTATTCTATTTCAAAAATAGATATTAAATATAAAAGATAGATATGACAGATATTGTCGTCTTATCTATGGACTCAGATAAGTACTTTAGAGAGGATAGATTGAATGAGAGCTTCTACATATCACGCATCAATAATAAAAAAATTTAAGCAAAGCACCATATGTTACAGATTAAAAGGGGTATTTTGTGGTCACGCTACTGAATACAAAAAATTGCCCATTTCGGCTCCGTTAAATGGTGTGACTTATTGACGATTAGCACAATATTTCATTATTATCCCTATGACATATCCGGTTATCGTTGTCGTCGAACCCGTCGCTTGGGACGAAGGGCTCGGCGAGTAATATAACCCACAGACACAGCTCACTGAGTTCCTCGCCGGATCTTCTCAGTGGGTCGCGATTCCGATCCGGTGGTAGATTCAGCGAAGAACTGCTCTTGCTAGGGTTAGTGTTGGCAACGTCGTCAGGTTTGAGCCCCGTGAGCTCACCTACTTGTTAGGTTGCACTAATATAGCCTCTCAACGCTATCAGCTTAGGTAGGATAAAAAGAAAAAAAATATGAAATATTATTATAAAACTTAATAAATTTTCATTGCGATTTCTTCGAGAAAATCTCACAGACTCCCTTGAGTCACATGGGAGACCAGCGAGTGCAAGTACCACTGTGCTATCAAACCTGTATAGTGTTGTCAAACCTGACGATCTAAAATACAATTGGCCACACTAATATAGAACAATTATAGTTATATAATTATACTTATATATAACTATAGTTATATATAGTTATATATAAATATAACTCTAGAATAAGAAAACTTAAAATTAATGAGGAATTAGAGAAAAGTAACAGTATAAATAAATACATCGAAATGTAAAATTTATATTTATTAGAAGCTAATCATTTTAATTTCATGTTAGATAAAGGCCCCATTATATCCACAGAGGTAATACCAACTCGATAATAGGCCTCTTAGCGGGTAAAGACCGCCTCCTCTCGACTTCCGACAAAAAAATTATATTCAAATCTCAGGACTCTACATACCGGTTAAAATAATTTCATATTTTATGTATTTTAGTGGCAATCATAACTAAACCATTCGGTTTGAATACACATGACATCACTCAAGTATGTATCAAATAAAATTAGGCAAGCTTACATTTTCTTTCACAGTTTGTATGAATTCTTCGCTGAAAGAAAATGTAAGAAACTTGAATATGGAATCAACATTGTACGACTGACCACACCATTTGATATTAAACAAAGCTATCATGAAGCCGGATGGGACGCTTACTGTTCAGGTGAAAATTCGGTATTATTACTATTATTATATTATAATATTCATATTCACTAAGGTACCAAATTTAGCATTAAATAGTTTAATTGTAATAAATTTAACATTAAAGTTTGAGGAACAGTTAATCAATCACTCTAATATAATTTCTCGAATTATTTTATTTTCAATAGGTTATTGCTTTATACGGCTCGGTCACTGGGCCGCCTGCGAGAACCGCGGCAAGTCTCACGTGATCGGACCCAGGGAGAAACTCGCAGCCCTAGCGCCTTACTGCAACAAGGTCAATGTTATAAGAGGTGGCGTTTCTTATATGGTAAGGCTAAAAGACAATCATAAAATTACTATGTAACTAGCAACTGCATGTCTGTATATTCAATTCTCCTACACAGTGAGCTACAGAAATTAAGTACCTAAAATTAGGGATGGCGCTCCACACATAAATTGTGAGTAGTGAATTGGAAATAGCAGTGCACGTAAGCGTAATTGAAACTTTTAAGTTGCCCGCTTCTAAAACATTCACCGCTTTGTAAGTACTATTCTAATAAGTTTAATATAGTATGGTAAAACATACAATATTATGTCTTTCCCGAGCGCTATGACATGTCCTAACGAGGCTTGTAGAGAGTACTTAACGGTAGGCAGCCGCTTGGCTCTGCCCCTGGCATTGCTGCTGTCCATGAGCGACGGTAACCACTCACCATCAGGTGGACCGTATGCTCGCTTTTATACACAGGCAACAAAAAAAAAAAATTAAAGCTGCAATGCTTTTAAAGTAAATCTAATGGCTAATGTTAATGTTTGATATTAAACGTATATATCGTAACGTTCTGATTTGGTACCATTTTTTGTTTTTGTTTTCCTACCTAAGCTGAGTGCCTTGAGAGGCTATTTCAGCGTAACCTTAACTAGTAGGTGAGCTCACGGGGCTCAAACCGCGTGTGTTGCTAACACTGGCCCTAGCAAGAGCCGTGCTTCGCAGAACCTACCACCGGATCGGAAACGCGGCCCACAGAAGATCCGGCGAGAAACTCAGTGGGCTATGTCGGAGGGTTAATTTACTCGTCGAGCGTTACGGGTTCGATGAGAGGGTTCTCGTGTCGTGCCGCTTTATCGATTTGGTACCAGTTTCTTGTCTTGATCCAGTAACCATTGACTAGGTGGTCCGTAAGCTCATTTGCTCATCTGCGGTATTTTCATCTACAACTTTACAAAAAAATACTTTCCACTCTTCACTACTTCGAGACAATCAATTGCGCAATTGAAATTGAATTGAAAAAACGATTTTGATTGAGTACAATCAAATTTTTGTAACAGTGAATAAAAATAAAGTTGTTCATACAAATTTGAAGTAACATTAACATTTCACAATAAATCAATCTTCTGGATTCAAATAGACAATATTTTTTCCGTGAGTTATTTAGTGAGAGCTTTACAATATTATTTTATGGAACACTGAGCCGCATGGGCTATTAGGTGGTAGGATTTATTGTATTGAATCCTAAAAAATACCCTGGTATGTAGTCAGATCTACTATATCAAGTCATTGATTAACTACCCAACCCACCCAGATGTCATAAATTTTTGGGTTATAAACATGTTACTAAAACTTTTTGAGAGAAAAAGGAAATCTCACAAATTGAAAATTATTAATTAACTTGATTTGGATGTCATGAAATCATAATAATTCAATGTCAAAATTAACTATAACATCGATACCAAAAAAAAAACCGCTGGTCTGAGAAGAACCGGTGAAACAAAGCGGATTTGTATTTTTGCATTTTACCTTTAACAAACAATTTTAGGCCAAATAAAAAAAAAACTTTATTTGTTTCAGAATTTCTCAGAAAACGATCCACCTCGGAACAGACCTGTCTTGTTGCACGTTAAATGTCTAAAAGACACCGTCATAGATGTTGAAAAGGTAACTATCATAATTCATTTTGTTAACATACCGTCTAATTTAGTTTTCTAGGATGACTTCACAGTAAGAGTGCAGGAGATTACTTAGCTCTTAACAAAATGCAAGAGAATTGGGACAAAATGGCCGTACTCGATTCTCGAGTTTTTCCAAAAGTCCGTATCTTTAAAATAATAATTGCTGTCATTTTCCTAAGAATTCAAATTGAGAATAAATAGACTAAAAGGAGGATAACCAATGACCGTAAATAAAAAAATTGGTAAACGATTACCACATAGATATTTAAACCATTACATATATTGTTTATTGACCATGAAGATATTAGAATTTATGGAATCCCTAATTTAAATATTTATGAACCACAAGGACTTTCGGCCTAATGAAAAATTCGCAACTTTTTAATAAATTATTTTTGTCAGTTTCCTTTTGTGTACTATCAATCAACAAAGAGTTTTGACTATAAAATAAATTTAACAATTTCCTGAGTGCTTTAGTCGAGATTAAGGTATGAAAAGCTTCATCTGACTAATGGTGCTCTCTTATCCATACTAATACACCGAAATTTGTCATTTTGTAGGTCTGTACGTTTTTTACTCAAACACGCAAAGTATTCTAAAGGTATTGATTTTATATTCGCACAAAAATGCTTATAACCTGAATTAAAACAAATGATCCTTGGTAAAAAAGAAAAACTATACAACCTCCGTCGTGTATATCTGGTATAATACGGCAGTGTATTCGCTTTTTCGTGATTTTACGTAATAACCAATCTACAAATAGACTGGCTGGTTATGTACTGGAGAATGACTTAAAAAAAGGAAAGTTTAATCTCAAGATAATAAAACAAGTTTCATTATTTCTGAACTAAAAATACAATGGATGGAACGAATGGAATAGCGGGACACGTATAGTCATTTAATAACTTAATATCTGCACAAAATTATAAGGAACGGATCTTATATTTTTTTAGAAACACCTCAATGTGTGGATGCTTGGTGTCTAGAATAGCACCACCTCATCTCTTCATAACATTGAGACAATAAAATTCAAGTCTGATTTCCTGAAGGCTTGAACTGAAAAAAATAGTGAAAGAAAAATTAATTTAATGAGAAATTTCATAAAAAAAATGCGCGATTGTGTAGTTTTGTGTAAATAATCATATTTTAAAGACTGTAGCGCCGGCTTTAACGTAATATTAATCTTTGAAATTTATATCCGAACCACCGGTACCTATTTTCTTGAAACAATATTAAACTATTCAGTCATATTTTTTTGCTATTCATAGGGCGTCTGTTATGTGTCAGTTCTCGTCTAAAACTGTCATATCGCGCTCCGTGTGTACAGATACAAATTACATTTCATGTTATGTTACATTGTGGTCACGTACAGAGAATTTTCAACTCTAACGTCTTGGAAATAGATTGCTCATGCCTCTGGAGAATCAGCGGCGTGCTAAGACGAGCTACAATACCTTCATTTTATTGCTCGATCTGTAATACCTGAAAGCGAAGATTATGCTTGCGTAACTAGTTCAATCGTATACTAAATCGAAATTGTAAACAGGGTTTGGTTCATCGGTGCCGTCTCGAGTCCCGGAGCCAAAAATAGCGCTCGTATGTTAAAGAACGGTTATGGTAGTAATAATTGTCACCTCGGCCGGTGAAGTAGTAGTGGCGGGCCACGTTTTCCAACTCACGTATCTCGCGACACGGTCTCAGAAACTTCGACTCTATGCCGTAGCAATAGAGGCTGTCGTTCAACTGTCGCGTGCCTCGATGAGACCGTGCGCCGGCACGCCGAGGGTGGCGGGATAGCGAGTGACATTTGGCGCGAGGCCAGTGACAGAGCTACGCACACGCACGCTCGCTCACTCCCACACGCACAGCCCGCACGCCGCTCACATATTTCCCGCTGCCAGTAGTTTTAGGGTCCGTTCACACAGACCGGCTCGGACAGCATGGGCCCGCTTTTTTCTTTCCACACACACCTGATCGTATAAGTTTGGAATTGACCAGAGCGGAGCCGCCAACTATTTCACATAAAGACCGTCTGGAAGAGATCAGTGTGCTTAGTGCGAGTTTTTTAAAGTTCTCGATAGCATAAAAGTTACTTCATATTTGTTTGGAATGGGGTCGTTTGCCTACGTTTGCCGCTAGGAGCGCTGTTCCAACCGCATACAAAATTGGGCTAACTTTTACGCTATCGAGAACGTTAAAAAACTCGAACTAAGCACACTGAAAGCGGATGCGCGCGCAATTAGAGCCAGTCGGCTTTTCTTATTATTTCACACGCAGCGCGTTAAAGCATTCTTAATGACAAAAAAAATGCACATGCAAAAATAAACTTTACTCCAATCATTCAAAACTGTTTCCAACGTGATAAAAATCTGCTATCGTCTCCGAGCCGGTCTGTGTGAACAGTCCCTAAACAGATTGATAATGCCCAAGTGTCACAAGGAAAACTCTTTATTTTTACATCTGGCCGTGTTTTTTTAACGAAAAGCGTCGGTCGGTGTTTGATTTCTCTAATGTACGGAACCTCATCTTTCATGTCACTGTCAAGGTTGATTTAAGGTTAAATTATAAATAGCCGCTGCCGGAGCGTTGTCGTTTGATATAATCGGGCGCCTGAAAGACCCGTCGTACTATACATAGATTCACAATGGCATTGTCACGCCAATATTTCACATTAAGTGTCACCGTGTGAATTGTTTTGCAGGTGGCGTCGCTACTGGGCAGCTTCGGTTCGATCGACATTAAGCCCTGTGGCAAGCGAGCCGCCTTGGTAGCGACCGGCGCACAGTTTATGTAAGTAAAATACGACGCATCTTTCTTTCCAGGCCACGTACAATAAAACGAACAATATATTATGAAAACTGAGAAAACGTGTTTTATGATTCCATTAACAAACGAAGACCGTTGAGATGCGAATGTAAAATTTTACTGAAGCAATACATTTCTTTTGTATTACATATTCGTTTTTTCTTTTTTTACATTCCCAAAATAGAAACACAAAAATTTTTATCTATATAATGTTTTCCTGTAATTCCAGGGTAGACAAAATTCTGAAAACCTATGAAAACAACAGAGATTATAGAATTTCGAAATACAGTGTATACAAGCATTCAGTTGCAGGTCGCTTCGCTATCTGGTAAGACTAATCTATGATGTAATAAATACGAATACTTATTTATCTATTTATTAGATTGAAAATTTCTACAATTGGCACATGCATGGCGGGACACAAGTTTTACAGTTACAATCAGAGTTCAGCCTGATATTGATATCAATCTGTATTCAATATCTGTAAAAACAAATATCTTGATTGAGAGCCCGTCGTTGAAATACCTAATACTTTTGATAATGTTTTCAGGTCTTTGATAATGCTAGCACGATTCGAAGTACTATAGAGGGCGCCATATTTGCATATTTTATCTGTGCTAACGAAATCGTTTTGTATTTTTTCAGGAGCGGTTCGATTGTAACAGGCGGCCTGGCGTTATACTTAATTCATAAGAAATTTAAATCTATTTTGTTATAATGTCTAAAATCGTTGTTTTTTTATGGAAAATGTTTAAGAAAAATAAAATATATCTACCTCATTCGACTTTTTAATATGTATACCCCGATTAGAATTGCGCAATAATTAAATAAATATATTTTTTGAGCCTTCATGTCGCAAGTCTTCTTATCCGACAGCGACACTAGTATTAATGTTAACGTTCTCGATAGCGAAAAAGTTAACCCCAATGTTGTATGCAGTTGGAACAGCGCCCCTAGCGGAAAACGTAGGCAAACGATCCTATTCCATACAAATATGAGCTAACTTTTACGCTATCGAGAACGTTAAAAAACTCACTAAGCATACTGGTCACTGATTGGAGAAACTCGCGAATTATCGACTAGTATTGATTAATCGCTCGTCCCCGCTGCTCCTACACGACAACGCTCGACCTCATACGGGCCCACAGACAGTCTCTAAGATACAAGAGCTAGTGTTGGAAGTTTTTTGTCGTCCAGCATACTCATCAGACCGTGTGCTGACAGACTTTTATATTTTACAAACTTTGGCCCACTTCTTGCTAGGGAAAAATTCAATACCCGAGAGGTAGTACAAAATGCCTTTAAAAGGCTTCTTGGGTCTGGTATACTTGTCTTTTTCTACAAAAAAAAAGAGTACTGCGCCGGTAGAGATACCATGGATATACATACTTAGCTCTAAAAAAAAATTACTAACTTTCGATATACTAAACGGCAATTTCGTAGGTAAATACCTAATATTAATTCCGCTCATCAATCGTCGGGGAGCTGAACTCGCGGTGCGAATAATGAGAGGCCATTTTTCTACGGCGCTCAAACAATAGAACAGACTAAACATTCATTATACACTGTTAAAAGCTTTATGTAAATGTCTTATGAAATAAAATATTAAACGTTTTACTGAAAAGGGATAAATGTACCTATGTTAGGTTTCTAAACTTGTGTTTTCTGTTGGATAATAATATAACTAGTCAGGTCATAAGTATTGTCACACAGTAAAAACTTTTTTTTTAGAATGCTGGCCACAAAAAAGTTTATTGAATTCGAATTTCGCATTGTTCATGAAAATAAAAATGTATAACTTTTAGAATTTTACTCATTTTTAAATATGGAGTGGACGCTTAAAGAAGACCGTGTTGCAGTTATTGCGTTGCATCGTTGCGGTTACGCGCCAATTCAAATTTTTAACATACTGAAAAATTTGAATATAACCAAAAGATTCGTTTATCGTACCATCAAACGATACAATGAAGACTCTAGTGTAGATGACAGGTCAAGAAGTGGTCGCCCTCGGTCTGTTAGGACTCCAGCAGTGATAAAAGCTGTGAAGGCGCGAATTCAAAGAAATCCCAAACGTAAGCAGAAACTGTTGGCCCTTCAGATGGGGTTAAGCAGAACCACGGTGAAAAGGGTGTTAAATGAAGACTTAGGGCTTCGGGCATATCGAAGAAAAACAGGACATCGTTTGAATGCTCGTCTAATGGACCTGAGACTGAAGAGATGCCGCGCTTTGTTGAAGCGGTACGCGGGAAAAAAATATCGGGAAATTCTTTTTTCGGATGAAAAATTTTTTACCGTAGAAGAGAGCTACAACAAACAAAATGATAAGGTGTACGCACACAGTAGTGAAGAAGCGAGCAACCGTATTCCGCGTGTCCAACGAGGTCATTTTCCATCCTCGCTCATGGTATGGTTGGGAGTTTCTTATTGGGGCTTAACAGAGGTACATTTTTGTGAGAAAGGTGTAAAAACAAATGCAGTTGTGTATCAAAATACAGTCCTGACGAACCTTGTGGAACCTGTTTCTCATACCATGTTCAATAACAGGCACTGGATATTCCAACAAGATTCGGCGCCAGCTCATAGAGCGAAGAGCACACAAGACTGGCTGGAGGCGCGTGAAATCGACTTCATCCGGCACGAAGACTGGCCCTCCTCCAGTCCAGATTTGAATCCGTTAGATTACAAGATATGGCAACACTTGGAGGAAAAGGCGTGCTCAAAGCCTCATCCCAATTTGGAGTCACTCAAGACATCCTTGATTAAGGCAGCCGCCGATATTGACATGGACCTCGTTCGTGCTGCGATAGACGACTGGCCGCGCAGATTGAAGGCCTGTATTCAAAATCACGGAGGTCATTTTGAATAAACTTTAGTGTCATAAGAATCTATGTTTTGTTAAGTTCATTTTGGTATATGAATGGTTACATAATGAATAAACTTGTTTCAATTATTTTACATTAAATATGTGACAGAATTTATGACCTGACTAGGTACATTGTACTCTTTACAGAATCTAATAAAAAAATATAATTTACTAAAAAGATTATAATTTTTAAAATACATCATAAATTAAAACAGTAAAATGATAACAACGTTGAAAGGAAAATGTTTTTGTTCTCAATTGAATTATTCTGGTCCGAGAAAATCGTCGTCACATTATATTATCAACGTAATGGTGTCATTACAGAGTTCGTTGTGCTAATTTAAAGGTGTTGAATAAAAATATAAGATATAAATTAAGGAAATCTACGAAATTATCTTTAAATATCTTCTAATAAAAAAATACGACTACTTGGATTCTCTAGGCCTAGATTATATATTGAGTTTTGTTTTATTCGACTTGCACACGGCCCATATGGTATTAAATGATTACTGAAACCCGTAGACATTGTAACGTCCATACCAACATCCACTTTAAAACTTGACGTTGAAGTTTAAATTTTTCATAACAGCTTTCCCCCCTTTTAAGCCGAAAAGACTGCTGCAGAAATAAGCAGAATGGAATAACCTTACCCATGCGTGTGACACCTCCGCCCTGCCCCCACTAATTACGCAATTATAGAAATTTTGCAGGTTTGATGCTATTCACACAATTTTAATAATCCTTAATCGTGGAAGTCGTTTGTGAACGCTTGTCAAGTATAGGTAGGTACCTATGTATGTATTTCGTAATAAAAAATGCTCCCTGTCTGTGGGAGGATAATCACAATGCTCGATACGAATAGAAACATCGGGCGTCTTATCCCTTAAATTAAACTAAAGTAGACTTATATTATATACTAGCTGACCCCGCAGACTTCGTAGTGCCTCAAAATAAATGACCTAAACTTTTGTATAAAATAAACTTAAAACAAACAAAAGGAATCCCTCTGATGGGGACATATCAAAGGAAAAACAAAATTGTAATTTTTATTTATTTCCGAGCATTTTCATATTTATCTACTCTAGACTTCCACAAATAATTTAAGACCAAAATTACCCAAATCGGTCCGGCCGTTCTCGAGTTTTAGCGAGACTAACGAACAGCAATTCATTTTTATATATATAGATAGATAGACGTACGGGAAAACACATTGTGGGAAGGCCATCTCTACCTGATGAACCGATGACTTAGTGAAGATCGCTGGGTCACGCTGGATGCGGGTGGCAAGGGACAGGCCGCACTGAAGGAGAGGCCTATTTTGAGCAGGGGACAGCTATAGGCTGAGATGCTGATGATGATGAGACTTATATTAAAGTAGTACATTATTCCCGTGTCAGCTTTTTTTTAGTTTCATCTCAGTAAACCGTTATCCTACCTCCAAGTTTTTCCGAACATCAATCACATTTTGACACATGAGCTTTATACTTTTGAACATCTTCGCAAAAATTCAACCGTTTTGGTTTTTATTTCTTGTTTTCGAGTAAAAATAACTTTACAGCCGATATTGATATAAGCACAATGAGCACAATAACACTCTAACCCATACAACAATCAAAATTTTAAAGTACAGTTACACATGAACATCTCAATCCTCTCACAATCGCCAATTCTGAGAGGAGACTAATTTATAGCCACTTTTAATATCTAAAAACAATTGACCAATATGCCAATAATAAAAATGTTTGTTACACCTGTTGAGTACAGGCGCTATTGGAATGGAACGTTTAAATATTATGACACGCTAGATTTATGGAATAGTTTGCTATTTGCCGGTTTGCACGACATCCTTTGTTTACTGTTTTGTCGTTAGCTAATGAAGTTGTAATGCTAAAACCACTACAGTTTTCGAGTTTTGCTTCGATTTAGTGGACTGTTTACGAATAGGAATGCAAATATTTTGAATGTTCTTACTAATGGAGCAAGAACCGTTAACGTTTGCATAATTAGTGTCTATTTCTCTATTAGTATTAAACTATAATATGCCAATACTTAGTTTCATGAAAGGAATGCAAATTGGTTCAAATTGTGTGCCTACTTCCGACTTAAGTACAGAATAACTGGAATTTAATACGATTTTTTTCTGCAAACGAATTCAATGAGCTATAGTGTCTTTTATTCATCATCACCATTTCATTATAAATAGTCAATTTCAAGGCAAAATAGATCAAGGAACTCATGAAATCATCGGCTTATCTACGCCAGAATACAAAATAAAAAATTTACTGAATTTCTATTACTATTAGACATTAAGCATATAGTTCATAGCGATATGTTCGAAGCTTCCGTAATTTAGTACCTGTGCCCAAGACGCCCCCGGACTACTCAAATTAAGTTATACGACTGTGCAGGACGGCAAAAGGAGGCAGTATCAAATATTTTCTAAAAAATAAAAAGATTAAAATTTTCAGCATTACGCAACGACTTGGTTGCGCTTCTGAAATTACTTGTTTCAATAAATAATAATAATAATCTATCATGATTAGGTATACCATATTATGTTATATACGCCTCCCAAGGTTACAAGAAAACACAATTGTCACCTGATAAGTTAGTGATGAAAAGTGATCGATTACAAAGAATAAATGTTAAACTTATTGAAGGCATGAGAGCAGTAAATGATGAATCTCAAATCAAAGTACTGGTATTCATTGATTTTTTTAATTGTCACTATTATGACATCATCTTGGTTATTCCGTCCTATATTAATAGCTTTCTTAAAGCGCAGAATGGCTATTAACTTATCTTCAGGGACACCAGCAGCAATTCGTATCGATAATGCATTTCTAAATTGGTGTAGTCGACTCTGGTAAGGTCGCTATATTTTCTATATTTACAAATTTCGTAGAACACAATCTTTAATTGTAAGCATAATACTTACAGTTTCATGCTCAGATGTGTGTGTGGAGTTTAAGCGATAGTTAAGGTATGCTTAATCAAAACAACAGTTTTTTTTTTTTTTAATCTTATGCCATGTATTTTTTTGCCATGGTTGCTTAATACGCGTAGTAAATACAAACTGTTTAAATATGAAAAAAATCGATTTTGACCCTTGTAAACACAAATAAGACATCTGCTCAAAGGCTCAAGAATCTGTCTCTGTCGATATTAATAACCGCTAAATACCAGACGGGACATGAATTAATTTACCTGTTTTATCATCACCATTTCTCATTAACAACAGCAATATCAAAGTACCGACACGACCATCCCTTTCCGATGTGACCAACTTTCTAACAGCCACAAAATTATTTCAATAAAATCGAAATAGCTAAAGTACTTAATATGTGGCCTAGAATAAATATGATGATCGGCCGGTACATAAATTATAATTTTGTTTACATAACAAGAACTTTATGTGGTGGTACATGCCTTATGCAAATATAAACAGTGTCCGTGGTAATCATCGGTCGTGTAATTAAACCGCTATATAATTCACTGTGTTTTCGTTAATTACATTGTAATGCGCCGTGAGCACGTGAGGCAGTTAACAATGTACTGTTGTATTTATTGACGTAACGTATGTATGCGCCCACACAATTTTTGATCAAAATTTATATTGTACTGACAGAAAATATCAAAACTGCAGAGTTCTGCGAGCTGTTGTACAAAACACGCTTTCTACGAATTTATGCGTACCTACATTGGAAATTTTAATTTTGCTAAATAAAATCGGCTTCGTCCACTAAAATACCATAGCAAGCAAATGGCATGGTATTTAATAAACAGACACAACTTACATTCTTTCTTCTTACTAATTTCTGCCATACAACTATCATAGATAGATCTCATTCCAATATTTTTCGCAAGTCTTAGTATAATTATTAAAAGATTTTGTCACATTTTTTAGTCTTATTTAGTGAAAGTACAAATAAAACACATTTTTTTAAATCATACACTATCAGCAGTATTATTAGCAGCAATTGTAACACAGCCGCCAAAAAAAAGTACCTACTCATTTTGTATAGTCGAGTTGCTCTAACCCTAAATTTGTTTCACTGTGCAGAAACTACTGGATTTGTCATTTTTATAGGTACATTAAGCTTACAAAATGTAAATTTCTTCAATCATAAATATCAAAATTCAAAATTACAAAAATAATTAAAACTAAAGACAATTCAAGAACTATATTTTATAGTATTTGGAAAATACCGATAAGCGGAATTTACCCTAGAACCGTGAGATACCTACCTGTAAAATTGCTCTCTTGAAATGCATTTCAAAAAACACTTTAAGAGGTAGATATGAGTTGACAGTAAATTTGGCTGGTGGTGAATAATAAATTTGATTATATCATCTCAAACATTTTCCAACAACAACTTTTTTTTTATTGCTTAGATGGATGGACGAGCTCACAGCCCACCTGATGTCAAGTGGTTACTGGAACCCATAGAAATCTACAACGTAAATGCGCCACCCACCTCGAGATATAAGTTTTAAGGTCTCAGTATAGTTACAATGGTTACCCACTCTTCAAACCGAAACGCATTGCTGCTTCACGGTAGAAATAGGCGGGGTGGTGATACCTAAGAGGTCCTACCACCAGTATTTACCCAAATTATAATTTTGCGGATTTGATTTTTATTACACGATGTTATTCCTTCATCGTGGAAGTCAATCGTGAGCATTTGTTGAGTACTAGAGTATTTCATTAGAAAAATTGGTACCCGCCTGCGGGATTCGAACACCGGTGCATCGCTTCATACGAATGCAGCGGACGTCTTATCCTTTAGGCCACGACGACATCGAAATTCCTCAGTGACTACAAAAAGAGTCCGTAAAAAACCTCTGCTCTACATATTTTCACTACAACATCGCTTAATTAACGACACTGGATCCCCGGGGACAAATGACATCGGAAAATAAAACTTTCACAAAATATGTATAAAGAAAACGCTGCCTTACATCTACACGTTAAAGTTTGTATTCTCGTATCAACTGCTAATTCTGCCAGCGTGCACGGTGCATGTCCTGGTATGTGGGTCACGATAGGAAAGATGTTTCCGCAAATACTCACCGGACTTTGTTCGTCACAAAATGAACAATGGGTAAATTGTTGAATGCTTTTTCAATAATTTTCTATTGTGGTTGCCTTGAAAAAAAAATCATGTTTAAAGGCTATAAATTTAACTCAATAGATTCTTTGAGTGTTAAGATCTTAATTAATATTTCTACTTCTAGTCGGTTTCAATGAAACAGGTTGCCCTCACCACTTCACCAACATAAAACATTGGTGTGCACAGAATGTTGTATTTAGCAAACAATTTAATCCAAATGTAACAAAGTTCGTAAGCACAAATTTGTTGGAGCTATTTTAGCTTCACTTATGTCCGAAATTAACTCGAGACCTGCTCCGGCGCTAAATCGTCTACTGCTATGTGTGAGTTTACTTTATGTTTTATATGAACATAAAATAATTATGAGCGCGGCTAGTCGCCGCTTAATTGATTTTTTATTTATTACATTGGCTCAGTTGCTGCATCCAAACATTCGGAGTGAAATCTATTTACGTTTGGAAAACAATAAAAATTCATTAAACACGTACAAATAACGTTCATTAATTGTCAACGTTCGACAGTTAGAATGCTGTAATTGTTTCAAACAATTCGGCACAAAGTGGTTCTAAATAACTACGGGACAGTGTGCTTAGTGCGAGTTTTTTAACGTTCTTGCTAGCGTAAAAGTTAACCCAACTTTGTACCAATGCATTGAGAATAGCGCCCCTAACGGCAAACGTAGGCGAACGATCCCGTTCCATACAAATATGAGGTAACTTTTACGCTATCGAGAACGTTAAAAAACTCGCACTAAGCACACAGGTCGTAAACAGGAAAAGAACAGCCGCTCTCAGTCGCGTCACTCCCGTCCTTCTCTTCTAAACGAGACCTATTGTTCATGCATGTCTGTTCGTATGAAAAATTCCCTCTATTTAATTTCTTTGGCAGCTGACTTGGTCAAGCATATTTTCATTTGGTAGCCGCGTGGGCTGCTACGCGCTAATACAGCGGGTGACTGACGCGAACGTTTCATTACGTTCGCATTGCATAAACGTATTCTTTTATTGACGCGTAAAATAAATGTAGGCAATGATGACGTATAAACATGATTTCCTTAAAAAAAATCCATCCGATATGTATAATTAACTGTTTTTTTTACATGGGCACCTGTTCAGAAGTTTCTCTATAGCCATCCATATTTCTGAACGTGACTCACGTCGCTTGAAAGATTGACATACAGACTACAATTCTTTTAGCAACGATCGTCATACAAGAAAATAAAATGTGTTGAAAGATGCGCATCATAAAACACACACGTTGGATACTTAAACTAATACAGAAAGCAATGACTCATTGCTCGTGATTCATTATCATATAGTACCTAGCATAATAATTATTTTAATTACAATTGTTAATAATTTTTATATATGTATTTTTTTTTTAAACCTATATATTAATACGTGAAGCAGAAACTTAGTATCCCTTTTTACGAAAATTGCGCGGACGGAGGAGTATGAAATTTTCCACACTTATAGAAAATATGAAGAAGAAGTGCACAATGCTAATATTTTTTTTAAAGAATGCTTAAAAGATACATTAAATAAATAAAGAAAACATTACACACACTACTTGACTACTACTGAGCTTTCTTCCGCATACCTTGCGTCCTACCAGCAGTTTTTGTAAATTGTCACCTCTCTTTCTGGCAATGTGTCCAAAGAACTCGAAACTCTTACGTCTACTAAATAAATAATAAAAGTAATTTAAAAAGCAATGTCTACACTAAAAGCTACATAACAAAAACAGAAAACGAGAAACAACAACAAATGTATAATATATAAAAGACTAAGGTATAAATTGCTAACATTATTATTATATTTTTTTATTACCGGTATAGGCAGATGAGCGCACGGCCCACCTGATGTTAAGTGGTTACCGTCGCTCGTGGACTTCAGCAACGCCAGAGGCACAGCCAAGTCGCTGCCTACCATAGATTGAAATAATATTAAAATAAAATAAAATTATATTATTCGCTTCTGTTTATTTGTTTATTACGTTTTTACATCCAAACGACTGGACGGATTTTAAGAGACAATTACAATTGAGACTTCGATTTCATGTTTGAAAGTGGAGCAGCATCGATTGTTTGATTTCAATGAGATCTGGTAACTGTGTAACATTAGGGCTCCGAAAGCTCTTCCGTCTAGGTTTAGATTTGCTTTGTTACATCGACTGTCCTATTCTTCAAATAAGAGGAAGAAAGAAAGAAAAAAAAGAATACATATTTTTGCGCAGTAGTGAAGAAGTACGGAATAACGAACTTTAACGATGAAGAAAAACTATTATATTTATAATATAATTAAATCAAACCTACTTCAATGTTGTAGGATGTGTTGTGTTATGACCCCCCCCCCCACATATCTAGGTCGCTAATCTATCTATTTCAGCCTCGGATTTTGGAAATCAAGCATTACAGTTTAAACATGACTTCAATCGCATGACTAAAGGTCAACATTTATTTAACACTGAAAGGACCAATCTGCTTATCAACACCTTTTTTTTTTGTCAGGAGGAAATCGCCGTACTTCCGCCCTCCACTGGGGATGGAAGGCGGGGCATGTCAGAATCGAACTGACTAAAACCTCCTGTCGCTCAACAACCAAAGTCCAAACCTCGCATGAGACAGAACTCATGAAAAGGCAAAGGGGGGAAAGTGAAGCGTTTAGTACGGGTCACATCTCTCTCACCACCCTCCCCCTCGGGACGCCGGACCGGCGGTCGTCGCGCCACGACCACCAGCTCTCTCGGTCGGCAGGCTATCCGAAGCCCGCCTAGATGGCGCCGGTCAGAGTGAGCTATCCTACGGAATAACCCGCTGGACCAGAACCAGCGTGGGTCGAGGATAGCCGGCCTTCCATCACCCGGATGCTCTTGCGTAAAACGTGTGCAGAGCAGCTTGCACGTCGTCTTCTTAAGCTCCCCTCGCCGGTCCTCAGACCGACATGTGAGGGGGACCCGAAGCACTTAGAGGGCCAGGGCTTGGGCGAGATCTGCCTCCTTGGCCCCCGCTCGACGGTAGCGGGATTGTGCGACTCTCACGCGCCCCGCCGCCTTCCTTCTGCGAGATAGTGCACTCGCAAGTCGAGCAAGAAAATACAGTTTCTTAAGCGGGCTCCCTTCTTTCACGTTTCAGTCGTCCGTGATCACGAAAACTGTAATCTTTTTTACTTATTTTGACTGATTTTATGATGCAATAATTAGCGGCCCTGGCTGTTCCGCCGAGGTTCGTGGGTTCAATTCCTACATCTGGCAAACATTCGTGTGATGAACAGATTTGTTTGCCCTTTATCTGGATGTTTATTATCTATATATGTTTATATTTATTTAAAACGTATATAAGTATGTATGTTAGTCTTTGGTACCCATAACACAGGAAACCCTAATTTGGGGTCGGATGACCGTCCTTGATTCGTTCCCAATTATTTATTATAATTATAATATAAGTTTTTGTTAAAAAGTACTTTTAATTATGTCTAAGACCTGCGAAAGCCGAGGAAAATATTATCGACGTTAAAGATTTAAATGTTAATTTAATTACTACTAGTTCTCTTTTTTATGTTATACATTTGAGGAATCGACCTCGGCAAGGCAACACCGTCAGTGACAGCGCTCACTACCGCGGTGTATATTTATATGGATCACGCGTCACTCGCCTGACCATCATCTACGCGCTTCCTACACCCTGCCCGCCGTTCTATTACCAATAAAAATATTCCATTTTATTACGCATGGCTATAAAGCAATATAGGCATTTTCAGATAAAGGGCTCTACAACCAAACACTTTCGGTTTTGCTTTTTCTAGATAATCAAATTTTACCTAGTTCTCATAAATTTGGTAATGTATATCGGATGTTTTGGTTAAGGGTCGTATCCCAGCGGCTTTAATAGGAACTAGAGGTCCCGCAGTAGTCGAAATTCGACTATAATTAATTGGAATTGTAAGTTTGTTGTACATTATTATGATTGTATTTTATACTTCTATAATCACAAATTTCGCCAAAACTAGGTACACTATAAAAAATATTAACAAAGACAAACAATATTTAATCTATTCTCAATTTGACAACAGACGTCAAGAACAAAAGTTTGACAATAAATAGTATGCATGCGTGTGTGCGTCAAATACATGGTATGTAGTGTGTGTAATGTTTTCTTTATTCATTTAATGTATCTTTTATGCATTATTTTAAAAAAATATTAGCATTGTGCACTTCTTCTCTATATTCTCTATAAGTGTGGAAAATTTCGTACTCCTCCGTCCGCGCAATTTTCGTAAAAAGGGATACAAAGTTTTTGCTTCACGTATTAATATATAGATAATCAGAGTTATTCTTATTAAAGCCTAACTATTTTTCAAACTACATCGGCTATCTGTCGTGGACCGCAGTAGACGATAGAGCTGGGCCTGTATTTGATTACTCCAGCACACGAGGCTGTGTTTTAAACTATTGTATGTTTTATTTAATTCGATAAATTTAAATGCGTGGGGTGCATGGTATCAGCAGTTATAAATATTTTATAAACAGATATGAGTAAAAGGGTTATTTTGATAATATCCTGAAAAGCACCCCACGCTTTTTTTTTACAATGAAAACATTTTTTTCTTACACTATTTTTAATTCAAGTTTATTAATTTTTTTTTTAGATTATTTAATAAGTTAAATAGTTAGTTCATGTGATAACCAGTGGACTATATAGCGGAAGCCCTCGTTGGCATCAGAAAAACACAATAATAAACACAGAACGAAATTTTCCACTACAATATTTTACCGATAAAATTTTTGGCTACCAAAAGCAGCCGTCATTTAGAATCTCATCAATTTACCGAGGCTATCGCGTATTTCCGCGTTTATATGTTGCCAAACAATGAGGACACATTTTACGAATCACTAGTAATATAATACTGTTAGGACAAACTTTGATTAATATGAAGAGCAGGTGGCTTTACATGAACTCATTGCATCTCACACCATATGGTAAACAGTATTGATTCTTTAACGGTAGGCAGCAGGTTGGTTCTGTCCCTATCATTGCTGATGTCAATGGGTGACAATAACCAACTATCAGGTGGGCCGTAAGCCCGTATGTATGCCTTGCTTTCATTTTAAACGGTTAAATCGCAGATAAATTGATGATAGCGTGCCTACGTTATCGTTTCCTTAATGACTAAAGATCAGACAAACGAGTTTCCGATGCTATCTATCACTTGTCATGACTATAAACCATTCCACGCCTAATATACGAGATTTCAATGAAAACACAAACTCATGTAAATCATGCGTTACATAGTCAAGCGAAACGGTATGAAACAGGAAATTAGTATTGAGGTAATTAAATACATAGCCATAGCGGAATAGTTATACATTGCAAATCGCAAAATTTAGAAATATCGCTTAAGACGGAATAAATTACATTATTTTATAACTGCACAGATATTTGCACAAAAGTTTTTATAAGATACTAGCTGTACTCGTCCGCTTCGCTGGGCATTTAAAATTAACATTATTATTTCTCACCCCCACAAAGATTCTCAACATTAACGCCCCCGCAACTGGTGTAGGGAGTCCAACGCTCATATAAATATTGCCTATATTATGGATACCCAGTTTCAAGTCAATCAGATGCATGGTTCAGTAGTTATGACTGAACATCCGTAAAAACCACTGTAGATTTTAAAATTAATATAGATTAGATATTTTACGAAAACATCTTTAGAAAACCTTAGTGAATGTTTAAGCGATGCAGCCGTCGTCTTTCCAAGATTCCCGGAGCGACGTCCAGCGGCGCTCTGCTAATGACATATTTTGAGCAATACGCGCCAGCCGCCGCCAAGGACACGTCACCGTCCGCACTCACTCTATTTCCGACCATGGCTATTCCTGAAACTTTACATTGTTTTATTTCGGGCCCGGGGAAACTGTCCACCGGGAAATGCGTTGCTACAGGCAGCAGTTTTTCAGGAATAAACGTTTCACAGAGAAACACACCGGTCTATATGCAATAAAGAAAAATATTAAAAACTAGCTGACCCGGCAGACTCTGTAGTGCCTCAATCGATAAATAAAAGACCTAAACTTTTGTATAAAACAAACTTAAAACAAACAAAAGGAATTCGTCCGACGGGGGGGGGACATCAAAGTAAAAACAAAATTGTTATTTTTATTTAATTCCGAGCATTTTTATATTTATCTACCTTTTAAACCTTCTCTGGACTTCCACAAATAATTAAAGACCAAAATTATCCAAAGCGGTCCAGCCGTTCTCGAGTTTTAGCGAGACTAACGAACAGCAATTCATTTTTATATATATAGATAATACAGATTAGACTACACATTTCCTTTTTTTAATTTAATCTCACAACGTTATCTAATTGTTTCATCTAAATTCTAGTTAACGCCACCTAGCATTGCCGATTCCATAAGCAACAATAATTGCAACTTTGTATCCGAATAACTGAACAATCATTTCCTTGGTATTACAAAAAAAAACCGTAGAAAATCAAGAAATTTATCAAAACAAAA
The DNA here is from genome assembly GCF_030269925.1 of Bombyx mori. Taxonomy (NCBI): domain Eukaryota; kingdom Metazoa; phylum Arthropoda; class Insecta; order Lepidoptera; family Bombycidae; genus Bombyx; species Bombyx mori. The sequence goes on along the minus strand of NC_085116.1, from coordinate 4,613,802 downwards.
AAAGCATATCTAAATTATCTCATTGTTCTATTGTTCTTTAACACGATTATCACATTAACGCTGCTGTGATAAGTAATGAAATTTGCGTACCAGTTTTTCTACGTAAAGTCTGTATTATTCGAATAGTATCATTAATATATCAGACTATCACGTTTTTATATTATATTTCGTGCTATCACATTTTTTGTCGCATCAACTCAAGACCGTGCCTTGTCGTCGTGTCAAGACCGCCATCTTTCACCGCCTCTAAAATTGAAGGGTGCGCTTAATTTCGCGTCCGCTAAACTAATACGACCTTTCATAAGGTGATAACAGATCTCTCTTTTTAGTGTCATTTACTACCAACGAAAATACTAAGTATATTCTCCGTGATTCAGACGAACCGCGTTTTTAAAGTGTGAAAGTCATCTTAGAGTTTTCGATACCTGACCAACACTATTATGTGATTACACATAACCATGAAACCCCTGATAGAAAACATTTATTCTTATTTTAAAACTATGTGATATACGTGATCTACTGCAAACGAGCTTAAGGATAATAACAAAGGTACATAAGAACAGACCGTCGTGAGACAAACGACATGGCTTGATAAATGATTAAAAACTAACCCGTGCATTTTCAACGGCTGCTCTACCCTTCAAACCGAAACGCATTACTGCTTCACGGCAGAAATAGGTAGGGTAGTGGTACGTCGCCCGGCACTCGACCGTTGGTCCGGTGGTGAAGCGGTGCAAGGTGGCTCCTGTGCGCCGCTCACGGTGGGTCTCCCGAGACGAGGTCCTTCGGGATTTTCCCGGGGATGAGATCCCGTCTTACCATTAGTACGGGTACCGGCTAAGGCGAGACTTTCGGCGCGCACCGCGGTACCGTAAGTTTCGTGTAGTCGGTGTGGTGGAGCTCGATGGAGTTTAGTCGGTAGTCGTTCCGCGGGGCAAGTGCTTCGCGCGCCTTTTTCAAGGCGTAGTCTCCTGTGAAGGACCTCGGCCCTTCTCTTCTCCCCTTCTTCCTATCAGGAGGCGCCGGAGTCCAACATAACCCGGTCCGTTACCCCCTCGATCGGGTATCCGTAAAAATAATAATAGTAGAGTTTTCGGTATGATTAATTTTCTCCGGACTTGGCAGTGCATATTGCACTTGTAAATTGTAATATGTAAACATTAAGTACAGCTCTTAATAACCATGTACAGCTGTTTATGAGCAGATTGTAAATTGTAGTGTCGTTTATGATTTTCATAAGAATGTGGTGTATTTTAGAAGTATACGCTCTAATAATACAGTCACGTAATTTACATTGTAATTCCGTTTTGGCTGTTAAACAAAAACGTCCTTACAAAATTGTTTGTGAGTTTGAAATTTTGAGAATACAATTTATTTTATTGCTTTCAACTTTCTTGTTCGTTGTGTTTACTTTTATTTTATTATTATAAACAGGAAGTATATTTATGCAAATGCATTGATTTTCTAAAATCTCCTCATAGTTTATGCATTGAGCTACTGTTATATTATTTACGAATTTTCATTGCGTCGATTTTAGAAAACTGAACACAAAATGCTACACAAAATCTTCCTGTGGAATCCAGAACGGGTAGACACAACCCGTACGTTTTATATTTCAACCGCGAGTCAGTCATCCATTCCAATTTGATGGGTTACAGAGGTCATTATTCAATATAATTAAGTCTTCGCCTTTATTCTGATGTACACCACTTTATACCAAATTGACCATGAGTCCGTTTGCTAAACTGTAATAAAGAAAAAATATTAATCGAAATTATTGCTTTTCGGCAAGAATTACCTGAATGGTAGTTAGTGCTTCCTTTTCACAGTTCTAGTAAGAAAAAAATTATGCTGTTATATAAATAATTAATTATCCCTGACTGTTTTATATTATATAGGTATATTACCGCAAGAAAATCAGCGTCTCGCACATTTTAGATATTACATATAAACTTACAAAATTACTTTATTTATTTAAAGCCTCCAAAAAACTACGCAAACCCTGCTTCTTTATATCTTCATTCCCTTTTAATCATCTTATTCTCGGCTATTTTTATTATTTATGTTCAAAATATCAAGACTCATCATATTATAATATCATGTAACATAAAATAAACCTAGATTCATTTATACTCTAATTCCCATTTAGTTATAATCCCACTTAGGAACGAGTGATAAAACAAAACAAATCAGTATGTTTGTTTATATTTGAAAATTTGAGTGCTCAGTCATTACACCGATCATTAAAATTGCTGTAATCCAATTTATTACTATCGGTTACTAATAAAACGTAGTCGGAATAAATATTTGAAATGAATTGATCATTTACGTCGGTATCATTGCATATGCCAATAACATAATTCCTTTATAAACATTGTACATGGATGATTTAAGTAAACTTTACAACGTTGTAATGTGTTATGATTGGACCGTAACGCGAAACACTTTTCATCGCGGTACAGTTTTTAGCTGTTTCGTGGTTTAACCATGGCTGTTTTGTTATCGAGAACAATCAATAAGCTGTGAATGCGTGTCAAGTGACTAGATGTACGGGAACTTAAAATAATGCGGCTGAATCCGGACACAACAGTATGTATAAAAATAGGTTTTTTTTTTTTTTTTAATTAATTGTTGTTTGCGATGACATGACGACAATGATGGGACCTTAAATCTTATCACATTATGAGTGATATTCCAATGCAGTATGCAAATAGCCTTATACTTAAGAGCTTAAACGGGATCGTATTATCCAGTTCATTATTTTACTTATGTCGTACGTTTCGATGAGGTCACAAGTCTATTCTTCATAAAATACTTAACTGTAAAATAAGCCTACAACGCTATTAAGATAATTATAGCGTAGGGCATGGCGGGAGCCCCGGGAGTTCGAGATTTCCATTAAGTATTGCGATTCATGTGATTATCGATCATTTCTAGCTGTATTAAATATAGGGGTCATTTCTAAGGTCGGCTTCTTCAATGTTGAAAATACTCAACAGGACAAAGCGGTACATCATGCCTAAGCGAAGCCTTGTGTTTTACAAACACACAGATCTGAGTACCTTCGCTCCCGTATCTCGGCCGGAGTTTCCAAATATCACTTTCCTCGATCTCAAAAAGGGCCGTTCGGATTGTCTATATAATTCACAGATTTTCTGGGTTGTGATTTGGCTTTTTTCACATTGCCTCATCTGCGACCGAAGCACGAGTATAATACCTGTAAACACTGCGCTCATCCACAGCTCGTTGACATTGAGATATCTTTTGCATCCTGGCTCTGGGATGAACTCTCCTCCACGATGTTCCATAAGCACTATGATATAACCTCCAAACAAAGTTTGAAAAGAGTTCTCAGTGGGAGGCGATGGCTTAGCTATGCCCCTATCGATGCTGATATCTGAGAGCACCGATTATCACTTCCCATCAGCTAGGTCATATATATACTCGTCTATCTTCTAAGGTATTCAATCATATTTCAACAAAAATCATCGCTAAAAACGCCCTACAACCGAAGTAAGTATAGATTGCAATATTTAGACAATTTAGATTTAAAATTGGATCAAATTTCTCTGTTTCGATTATTAAAATATCTAAGCATAGATGTCCACGCAATCTTACGACCCACTTGATCTTATTAGGTCGCCAAAGCCCGTAGAAGAAATTACTTCGCGAATTTTACTACCCCTCTTTAGAGATAAGGTTGAATAACGAGTCTCCTTTCTTAAATCAAGAACTCACATGTCACTCACACGTCCCACTTCAAATAAAGTTTAAGGAAAGTATTTATTTTACGGTGTTTTTTTTTCATACCTATTCTAGTAGACTCGAGGGGTTATACTATAGTTAGACTCATTCATTGGGTATATAGGTGAGCTCACGAGACTAGCCCTAGCAAGACCAGTGCTTCGCTGAATCTATCACCGGATCGGAAACGCGACCTACTTACTGTGAAGATCCGGCAAGAAACACAGTCGGCTGTTTCTGAGGGCTAATTAATTTGCTATTTACGGTTCGCAGCGGTCTACCTGTTTCTCTGGCATTACTGGACTACTAGTTTATATTCATAGAAAAAAAACTCTTTTAGTCCTTAATGATCCGGAATTTTTTGAACTCACATTAGCAACAAAGTTATTTAGTAAAATGCCTTATAATCTTGATCTTAAATACGAAATAAACAACGAGTACACGGGACGTATCGATGACAAAGCGCGGCGTCAAAATCAGCAGGACGGTCCTTTTGTGCACTCTTTCAAGCCCTAAACATCATATAAAACGAACGCTATTAATTACCCACAAGCCATAAGCAATTTACTAGCGCTTAATGCTGTAATGAAGGCTATAAATCGCCCATTGAGCGTGGTCGATGTATTTATAAACGAGTGGCGGTCACCTGGGACCTTGGCGGCGGATGCCAGCCCGTTGAGATATTTATATATATTACGGTCGCGTGAAAAACTGTACGGGCAAATAGCTAGATTTTTAAACGATTCTCAATCTTGTAATTTAGTTGTTTTATACGGTTAAAAGTTTTTATAGCGATTCAGTTTTATGAAACCATCTTGTTCAAAATCGTGCTATTCCTTTCTATCATGTTGGATGATTTAGTCAATTAAATAATGCAAACTCACCCTTTGAAAATAATGACGCAAATGGTGCCGTAGAGACGCCCCTGAATGCTGGGCCAAGGGTTGCTACATCAGACAAACATTCGCATTATGAACTACTTTGTCTGCTGTTTGTCTAGTTATTAAATATTTATAAATATATTTATTAAACGCATATAATTATGAACATATGTGTATCAATCTCTGGTCCACATAGTACAGGGAATCATAGTTCGGGACCAGAAGATCATGCGCGACTTGTCCCTATATACTATATATTCATGTATTTTCTACTAACAGATATATGTACGTTGCGAGTTCGAAGTCATTTGAAGTCGTTGTGGCCTAACGGATAAGACGTCCGGTGCATTCGTGTTGAAGCGATGCACCGGTGTTCGAATCCCGCAGGCGGGTACCAATTTTTCTAATGAAATATGTACTCAACAAATGTTCACGATTGACTTCCACGGTGAAGGAATAACATCGTGTAATAAAAATCAAACCCGCAAAATTATAATTTGCGTAATCACTGGTGGTAGGACCTCTTGGGAGTCCGCACGGGTAGGTACCACCACCCCGCCTATTTCCGCCGTGAAGCAGTAATGCGTTTTGGTTCGAAGGGTGCGGTAGCCGTTGTAACTATACCTGAGATCTTAGAACTTATATCTCGAGGTGGGTGGCGCATTTACGTTGTAGATGTTTATGGGCTCCAGTAACCACTTAACACCAGGTGGGCTGTGAGCTCGTCCATCCATCTAAGCAATAAAAAAAAAAAAAAAAGAGTTCCTCAATCTCAGGAATAATAAGAAAAAAATAAGCCGAACCATGGTAGAACCCCGTGTGTACTCATAATATGCACCAGTACGGGTTTCATATTCTTATATGATGTTATTTCTACACCGTACAAATCTTTTGTAAGCATGAAATTATTATATTAAGTTACTGGTAATGTAAATTATATACATAATAAGTAGGCAGTACGGCTTAAGGCGGGTACATTGTGAGCCCGCTCGTGTAAATTCTAAAATCGTCAATTCGCCATTCCAATTTTAACCATATGAATATCTATCAAAAAATACCTGGGGCTGTGTGGTATGTGTAGTTCCGGTACCTGTAACATGGAAAGTTCGTTTTTGAAGTAAAAAATTCTAAAGTAAGCGCGGCTATGATTTCAAACTCGATGAAACTATGAGATTTTGTTTGCAAGAGAATGAGGTCGAATGCTTCTGAAGGTGTCACTTCTACCGCGGGTGAAGCACACAGATTTTATTTACGGAGACAAAATTAAGAACTGTCGTCAAAGCGATATCGAATAGTTAGATATTTGGGCAGGATAAGAATAGGTAATTCTTATCTTGCCCAGTATCAATGAATTTATCTATAATCAATTTGTGATTTGTATTTGTAAATACTCCTTGAATACTTCGGTCACATTGCACGGAAGGATGGTAGCAATCTCGAGAGGCTCTTCGTGACTGATAAAGGTAGAGAGGAAAAGACCTCGGGAGCGCAGCCCAATACGTTGGTCTGACCAGATTCGCACCGCCCTTGATTCCACGTTTCACAACGCCCTCCACACCGCCAGAGACAAGAATAGATGGGGATACTTGGGGTCGATATTTCGAGCGATGTCCAGTTTCGGAGTCATTTGGAAGGCAAAGCCAAGTTGGCATCCAAAATGCTGGGAGTCCTCAACAGAGCGAAGCGGTACTTCACGCCTGGACAAAGACTTTTGCTTTATAAAGCACAAGTCCGGCCTCGCGTGGAGTACTGCTCCCACCTCTGGGCCGGGGCTTCCAAATACCAGCTTCTTTCATTTGACTCCATACAGAGGAGGGCCGTTCGGAATGTCGATAATCCCATTCTCACGGATTTTGGGATTTCTCACGTTTGGAACCTCTGGGTCTGCGGAGGGACTTCGGTTCCCTCTGTATTTTGTACCGTATGTTCCATGGGGAGTGCTCTGAGGAATTGTTCGAGATGATACCGGCATCTCGTTTTTACCATCGCACCGCCCGCCACCGGAGTAGAGTTCATCAATACTATCTGGAGCCACTGCGGTCATCCACAGTGCGTTTCCAGAGATATTTTTTGCCACGTTCCATCCGCCTATGGAATGAGCTCCCCTCCACGGTGTTTCCCGAGCGCTATGACATGTCCTTCTTCAAACGAGGCTTGTGGAGAGTATTAAGCGGTAGGCAGCGGCTTGGCTCTGCCCCTGGCATTGCTGAAGTCCATGGGCGACGGTAACCACTCACCATCAGGTGGGCCGTATGCTCGTCCGCCTACATGGGCAATAAAAAAAAAAAGAAAGATCGTGCATGCAAAGGTGATACAAAAGGGTGATCAGGACCCTCAGCAATGAGGAATACGACACAAGGAGGAGGAGGATTTGTAAAAAACCTTACTTGGCCTAAGAAAAACATGTAAAATTAACTTCAAACCGATTCAGCTATTTTCGACTGTTGCGCTTACCAACAAACAGCGTATGATTTATATAAAGTAGACAGAAGCAACCGTTGAATAAATGAAATGCAATCTATAAATTCTGAAACAAGTCGGGTAGCTTATAAAGACTTAAGAAACAAAAACACTGGAAATAAAAACAACAAACAGGCGATATTTAAGAGGATGTTTTATAACTTTGATCGAGCTGCGTAGTTTCCTTCCAGACGCACCGTCTGCTTCGTCCCATATTCTGAATGAGTGATGGTTGTTCCAAAAAGATGGATTAGATATCAAAAACGTAAGTTATTGATTTAATCCGCTTATACGATCAAGGGAACAGATATCGCGAATACAGTTTTCTTTGATAATACTAATAGTCTCTGGGGCTTATTCTGGCTTACATTTCTAACAAAAAAGCTAATTGGAAAGTTAATTTTATTAACATAAATGAATAGTCAAGATCACAAGCTAATTGTTATACAGAAATGATCAAAAACACCAGAACCTGAGTATTGCTGCCTACTTGGAAACATAAGAGTGATACCTCAATAATATAAGTAGTTTGTTTTTGGGCGATCGAGTTTAGATTGATGACCGACATGGTACACTTTGTTTTCAGTGGCTACACAATCGCAAAATGAATGCCGCTACTGACCTTGAGACATGAGGTCGAATTCATAATTGTATTATATTACTTCTTGACACAAAGAGGTGCAATGGTGGTAACATAATTATGCACATAGATTTCATTACACAATGTGATACCTGCAAAGTAGTAATCATTTGTGAGCACTTTTTAGGTAAGCTTTTAAAATAATTGATACCTACCTCAGATTTTAAGCCTTGCGTCCTTGTGCCAATGAATACAATACTCACTTATAAGACCATAGACTTTACAAAACTAACTGCAGGATGCAGCAAATTAAAATGAGTGAATGTTCGCATTAATTCTTATAAGATTGATTACAATTGTGAATTTTGGAATGTTTGTTCGAAATGAAAACCATTACTAATCTAGCTTCAGACGGCCAACGTTGTTTATCAGGGTATCAGCGAATACGAACATTAGCCGTAACATACGCACTAAAAATATTTCACACCAATGAGTAGCACTTGCTCAGATATACAACTATCTAATTTTGCACTCAAGGTGATCGTACATAATGTAATATCTGCATAATATTTAGATATTTTAGTCTTATACCAAACTGCACATCCACAGATTTATGCCCGCTCTCTCAACGTATTACTCGGATTATATTGAGAATATGTAAGACGTATTTGAATTCTTCTTTTTACAAATTTTTGCTTTGAATAAGTAGACAGGCTTTAAGCCTGTGTAGTGCTAAGTGCCTACCGTCACTCACAAAGGTCATAGCTTGAACGCCACCCTACCATGGGTCATGAGGTCGTATACTCAATTTTTGTAATAATTTCACGTTTTTTCACTGAAAACGGAACGTATGATAGTTTTACAGTAGAAATAAGCAAGATGGTAGTGCCTCATTATCCGAGCTTACAATATTCCCTGCCTCTGGTAAATACACAATTTTAAGCAAATTGCGGGGTTTACTTTTTTACGGTAACAAATTTTAGATAGGTACTTTACTATTAATTGCGATTATCTGCATCCGGGTGTTGTGATTATAGTAGAATTTCTGTGAAAGTTTAAGAAAATTTACCCAATGGTCCAGACTTCTTTAAAAGTTCACAGAAGTTTTGACAAAATTAATCAAATAATTACCACTTAATACGTGTTTTGAATTTTTGCACTGAAGTTAAATTATCGTTCCCAAATTTTACCATTATTATAATTAACGTTAATTACGATCTTCATAGCAAGATATACTCTTATTATTTTGTTTTTTAATCATAAGTTAATGTTTTAGTTACTTTCTTATTTACTTTAGTTCAATAAAAGCAGAGCTGATACTGGGTTGGCACTTAATATTTCACAATGACGTAGAACTGACGCAGAATTCACGTAAGCAACGGACAGAAACTAATCTTAAAGATTTGAAATTCACTTTTCATATTACATATGAATGTGTATAGATTCTATTGCTTAATACAAATTTCATTAGTATAGGTGGGCTCAAAGCCCAGCTTGTGTTAAAAAGATGCCGTTGTCCATAATCATTGTTAGCTGTGCACTTGTAGACATGATGTTTGAAGTCTCAATTCTATTGAAATAACGATGGTCCTACCCTTTAAAGTAGAACGTATGAATCTTTCATAGCAGTAACACGGAACTCTTTTTTTCAACATTTTTAGATTTTTTTGTTAGCACTGTTTGCAGACGTGCGTACAGTCCCTTTGATGGTGAATTGTTACCGTTGCTCATGGACTTCCGCGGTGCCGAGTGCATAGCGAAGCCGGTGCCTTCTGACCAAATGATGCCGCTTTTAATGGTTTAGAACTTTACAGGAGCCGACAAGCTCACTTAACTATGTGGGGCCCATAGACATCGAATTGACTTTCACAGATATTTGAAATTGTATTATATATTCGTAATATTGGATGTGAAACGCGAAAATTTCTAGGTAGCTTTTATTCACGTCAGCATCAAAAAACTTATAACAACACATTTTTTGCGTAAGCAAATGTCATCATCAACATCAAAATTAAAGTTGACATAAATACCGTAGCACAGCATATAACGGACAACGTAATTAATGTGTAAATATACTACTTGTGTTGAAAATAAAACTGCAGAATTATGTTGCTATCCAATGTTCTTGTGTTTCAATTGTTTTCAAAATCTGTCAGTGTTTTTTTGTCACTCACTTTTTTGTCTACGGAATGATTCCACGGAACGGTTACTTAATCAGTTAGTTTTTCACGTTGGCACTATTTCAATTAATATTAATCTTTTGGCTAAAATTAAATTAGTTGGAAAGCTGAATTTTAATTTTTCTTCCGGATTTAATGGAACGTTGACGCACGCGGATCGAATTTACATGCACTGTCAAACGATTTTGGCCCTGTTTTATTTTTGGCTTAGATTTAATTACCATTCGCTACTTCTACGTGAGAAATAAGAATAAACAATGAACATTAGCCCTGTCGGTGGTGTCTAATATTCCACGGGGTTCGATTTTTGAGGTATGCCTATAAATTTTCTAATCCTGTTTCTATTTCCAGCTTCCATTACAGAGGGTAAATTCCTAGCTTGTGGTAATTAAATGTGGAGCATTTATTACTTTATTAATGTGATCTCCATAGAAACATCAGCCATTAAATTAAGCTTTTAAATCGTATTTTTTTAAGTTAAAACTTCTCCAATTTATTTACTGCACTGTACCACTAAATGGAAATGATACTCGCAAAGTGGCACTAAAAAGAGACAAACATATACATTTATCATAGCCTAGCCTACGAGAAAATGTCATCAGTGCATTATGATACCAACTGAAGCCTTAATTCTACCACGTGTGAACTGCACACATTTTTAATTGTTTCCTTTTGTACCTTTACAATATTACAATTTTATTAAGTTACAATCTCCCAAAAACCAACCTTCTCGAGACGATTTTATACTCTTAAACCTTGTACCGATGATATTTTCAAAATTTAAACATGTGCCAAGTTATCGATTTCAATATTGACGATGTTTAAAAAGTATTAGGATTCTAAAAAAGCATGCCTGCCAGGAACCAACATTACAGCTATATAACTTATTTAATTTCATTTTGACGGATATATGCATATAAGAATGATTACAGATATGACGGATTCAGGCTGGTTCCATTGTGTTTTTAAAATGATGACGTCAGGATCGCTGACGCCATTCTCTTCATCATTATCATTACCTTCCATAGTGATAGTAATCAAGACTCACTTTTCCAATGAATTCCGTTTATTGTATTTCGAATGTACAATGATAAAAACAGAGAGCTCCTTCCCAGTCGGCTGCTCGAGTCGGAATGTTTTGTGTGACAATAGTCACTCGTAATTATAGTAGAAAGTGGGTGTAGCTTAGTTATAAATTCTATTAAATACCGTCTCAAACAGCTATTGACATGCGTAACATTAAGGAAACAGTTAAATTTTATTCTTTTTAGTTGTAAATAGTGACGTTACGCCGACATATACATAGCATCGGCATAGCTTACTCTTCTTTTGTGATACGGGTAACTCGTTTATTACGAAAGAAGAGTATTATATTATATTTCTCAAAATCAATCACATCACCATTAGATCACCCAACAACAAAAATCGTCGTGGTCTAAAGGATAAAACGCCCGGTGCATTCGTAGCTAGCGATGCAACGGTGTTCGAATCCCGCAGGCGAGTATACTTGAGCGCTTAGAACTTATATCTCAAGGTGGGTGGTGCATTTACGTTGTAGATGTCTATGGGCTCCAGTAACCACTTAACACCAGATGGGCTGTGAGCTCGTCCACCTATCTAAGCAATAAAAAATAAATAAATAAAAACAACAAAACAGCTTACTCGCATATTCTCACTTAATCACCCTTTAAACTGGAAGCCATTATGCATATTCGATAGAAATGGAAGAGCAGAGATATGGAGCCACACTAATTCTGCAAGGACCAGGCCCGTAGTGACAGTGTCAACACGCAACAAAATAACACATCAGGTCATTTTATTTCCAACAAATCTTACTGCGACCCGTCACGAGAATTTCTGCATGGACACTTGCCAACATTTTTTTTGTTTTTTTCAAATTAATCATTGTTTTACGCGTCTCTTAGGTTGCGGTCGATATTATAAGAACGGTCATACGCGCTCGATCTGTGGGCGTCGCTCTACATCTCGTAAAATTTACTGCTGTTTGATTTGCCCTCTTAATTTTTGACAAGACGAAACAAACTTAACTGTCAATCGTATTTACCCTTTCTTAAATGTTGATTCTGTTAAAAATTGCAGTAACGACTGCCTAAATCGCAGACTAAATATTTAATAAATTTTATAATATAATCTTTATATTAATACGTGAAACAAAAATTTGTATCCCTTTTTACGAAAATTGCGCGGCCGGAGGAGTATGAAATTTTCCACACTTATAGAGACTATAGAGAAGAAGTGCACAATGCTAATATTTTTTTTAAATAATGCATAAAAGATACATTAAGTCAATAAAGAAAACATTACACACACTACCATGTATTTGACACACACACAAATGTATAATACTTAGTCTGGCCATACTTAAATACTGTTACAATTAAAAATAAACAAAATATTACATTTGAATTTGGAATCTGTCATTTTTATATGATTACTCATTGAGTTTTCTCATTGTGGCTCAATACATTGTACAATATTTTGCGATATTAAAATCGAGTGGGGTGATAAAGAGAACCGAATCGCTGTGATTGCATTACACAAAGTAGGTATGGAGCCAAATGCAATTTTTAAAACTCTCCATACGCTTGGTATTACTAAATGTTTGTGTACCGGGCTATTAATAGGTGCAATGAGACCTCCTCTGTTTGTGACAGAAAAAGATCTGGCCGTCCACGTAGTGTTCGTACGAAAAAGGTGGTCAAAGCAGTAAGGGAAAGAATTCGTAGAAATCCTGTCCGAAAGCAAAAGATGTTATCTCGGGAGATAAGATAGCACCTAGAACCATGTCGCGCATTTCAAAAGATGACTTGGGACTTGCAGCCTATAAGAGACGTACTGGTCATTTTTTAACTGACAATTTAAAAGAGAATAGGGTGGTAAAATCAAAACAACTACTGAAGCGGTACGCAAAGGGAGGTCATAGAAACATTTTGTTTACGGATGAGAAAATTTTTACAATTGAGCAACATTTTAACAAACAAAATGACCGTATTTATGCTCAAAGCTCTAAGGAAGCTTCCCAATTAGTCGACAGAGTGCAACGTGGGCACTATCCGACTTCAGTGATGGTTTGGTGGGGCATTAGCTATGAAGGAGTGATTGAGCCATACTTTTGTGAAAAAGGTATCAAAACATCGGCACAAGTGTATCAAGATACCATTCTTGAGAAGGTAGTGAAGCCCCTTAACAACATCATGTTCAATAATCAAGAATGGTCCTTCCAGCAAGACTCGGCGCCAGGTCATAAAGCTCGGTCTACGCAGTCTTGGTTGGAAACGAACGTTTCGGACTTCATCAGAGCTGAAGACTGGCCGTCGTCTAGTCCCGATCTTAATCCGCTGGATTATGATTTATGGTCAGTTTTAGAGAGTACGGCTTGCTCTAAACGCCATGATAATTTGGAGTCCCTAAAACAATCCGTACGATTGGCAGTGAAATTTTTTCCCATGGAAAGAGTTACTTCTATTGATAACTGGCATAACGTTTAAAGGACTGTATTGCAGCCAATGGAGACCACTTCAAATAAGCTTTTTATACTTTAAATTGTTTTATATTTATGTATTAAACTAACACACTGTAAAAGTAATAAATGTTATTTGCAATAGATATTTTGTTTATTTTTAATTGTAACAGTATTTATGGCCAGACTAAGTATACTCTTTGTTTATTGTCAAACTTTTCTTATTGCTTAAAGTCTGTAGTCAAATTGAGAATAGGTTAGTATTGTTTATCTTTAATATTACGAGTATTTGTCTATAGTGTAGTCTTGGCGAAATCTGTAACAATCGGACCATAATAATGTTGAAACTTATAATTTCAATTAATTATAGTCGAATTTCGACTACTGCGGGACCACTAGTAGGTACATATAATACTTCAATCACGACCCTGCCGCGAGTAGTAGTACATTTACGCACCATCAAACACTATTCAAACTGACTGACGTCAATATATTAACATTTAATTTAATGTAAAACCAACCCAAGCCAACTAATTTTATTTCGTAACGAAAACAAGACAACGTCCAACTTGTTTTCACAATTAAAAACAAATAAAACAAACTATTTAGAACACATAATTCGGCTCTTGACCCGAGAAAATGCATTCAGACGTCGAGAGCTTTCAAAGTACTTTAATATATTTTGCTAATTACATTCCCAAAAAAAAAAAAAACACAAGAGAACACAATAAATACCGACAACCTTAATGTGGATTACGTACACACATAATATTATTTTGCAGATCTTGTTGCATTGGCATACAACAGATTCAAAATCAGAACGAATCAAAGAAACAATTAAAAAAAAAATTAAGCTGTCTAAACTTAGTATGTATTTACTTGTATGTATAAACTTGTATCCATTTATGTTATATATTTATACATACAGACATACATAGATATTTATTTATATATGAGATAGCTATACAAAAGAAAGAAAGTGATTATTGAGACAGAAAGTGATTGTTGAAACTCCTTTTGAAGGAGGATTTGAAGGATATGTATATAATAGGTTGGCGAAAAAGTTTCTTCGCCTTTTTTAAGAAAATTCACAACATTTTTCAATATAGTTTATTTACATTTAACTAAAGTGTTTAGGTACCATTTTGTTCGATAACTTTTTGCCATCTTGTAGGTAGGGACATGATCCCATTGCTATAGAAATTTTGGGGCTTCTGATCAAAACACCGCGACAATTGGTTTTGGCAGTCCACTCGTAATGTTAACCTCAAACTGCCTAAAGAATTCTGAAAAGACCAAAACAAGTGGAACTCTCAAGGTGCAAGGTCAGGACTATACAGCGGATGCATTAACACCTCCCAACTAAGCTCCCTTAATTTTTTCTGACTGGCTAATAATGTGTGAGGTCTAGTGTTATCATGATGAAAAACCACACCCTTCTGTTGATTAATTCCGGCCGCTTTCTGTCAACTTCTTCCTTTAATCTTATCAGTTGTTCGCAGTAGAGTTCAGAATCGATGGTCCTGCCTGGTGGTAACAGCTCGTAATGAATAATGCCCTTCGAATCCCACCACACACACAGCATCACCTTGTTGCGAGTTAACCCGGGATTCGCCGCAGTCTGTGAAGCCTGACCGGCCTTTGACCACGACCTTTTTCGCACGTTGTTGTCGTACGTGATCCACTTTTCATCACCAGTTATCAGCTTCTTCAAAACTGGTTCGGTTTCATTACGTCGTAATAAAGGATCACAAATGAGTACACGGTTCATTAGGATTCTTTCAGTGAGCTCGTGAGGTACCCAAATATCGAGCTTTTTTGTGTACCCAGTTTTTTTCAAATGCGCCAAAACTGTTTTGTGGTCAATTCCCAGTTCTTGAGCTACGTCGTAACTACTAATATGCCGATCTTGCTCCACTTTTTCAAAAATGGCATCCATTTTATCCGTAAGAGGGCGACCAGAGCGACGTGCATCTTTGACATCAAAATTTCCAGATTAAAAACGCTTAAACCAAATTTGTGCTACTCTCACAGACACTGCACTAGGTCCATAAACATCGCAAATTTTTTTCGCGACTTGCGTTGCATTTTTGCCTTTTTGGTAGTAAAATTTTAAAATGCATCGAATTTCTTCATTAGATTCACTCATCTTGACAGCACGAAAAATAAATAAAAATCACACATTTTCCTCATGTGAATTTGGAATTATCATCTTTAAAATTTAAACTTTTAATGATACCAAAACCAGTCAGATACAAATAGTATAGCCAAAGGGATATTATTACAAGTTCATACATACTATAATCCGAAAAGACTTTTCCCCAACCTATTGCACAGGTTATATGCAGGCATACCTATATGCATACAATCATTTAGGCCTTCCTAAACTACTCATGCGATTAAGATGTGACTTCATACACTTAATGATCTTAATCGTTGTTCTTGATAATCCAGAGAATCTCTTTGTTGTAGATTCGAGAAATCGACGTTTTTCATACAATTATCAATAGTCATAGCAGAGCAGATTACACTAATATATAATAATTATTTTTTATTTGCATTGTCATTCAACTTCTAAGCGGTTGGACGATTTCGATGATCTAAGCATTTGTGGTTTGCTGTCTGAAAACTCACAGCTGAGTTGTGCCTTTGCACAATTTTTCTTATTACTAGTATTTTTATTTTTGTGCAATGAACCAAAAATAAAAAGACGATAGACTAGAAAGTAAAGATTTATACCATTTTTTTTGTCGGTAGCTTTGTTTCCGTGACGTATAGTTGACTCATAATTTCTCAGATTACGTCGATTGCCTTTAAGCGTAACGGGATTTGTCGAAAACAAATAAAAAAATCACACATGAAAACCGTACAAAAATATGAATATAAAATCATATTGATGCCGTCGTAAATTTTTTTGACGTAGGTACGTTTGTTTCGAGCTTATTTATTTCAAACGAAGTTAATGTTCCGTTGCTACATCAAAAATATATATGCTACAAATCTAGATATATTCAGGGTCGCGGCAAACCGACCTTAGACTGAGTTCCTTCTCCGTGAATCTCAGATCCAAACTTATGACTAGGCATCAACAGGTCTCGTTCACTGCTTGTTGTAAATAAACCGTCACTTACTCAAACTAACAACTAGTTACTAAACACTGATTATTGGGTAGTGATCATACCCAAATGTTCACGATTGACTTCCACGGTGAAGGAATAACATCGTGTAATAAAAATGAAACCCGCAAAATTGTAATTTGCGTAATTACTGGTGGTAGGACATCTTGTGAGTCCGCGCGGGTGGGTACCACCATCCTGCCCTTTTTCTGCCTTGAAGCAGTAATGCGTTTCGGTTTGAAGAGTGGGGCAGCCGTTGTAACTATACTGAGACCTTAGTACTGATATCTCAAGGTGGGTGGCGCATTTACGTTATAGATGTCAATGGGCTCCAGTAACCACTTAACATCAGGGGGGCTGTGAGCTCGTCCACCCATCTAAGCAGTAAAAAATAAAAAATAAAAAAGCCAACAAACTGAAACCGTGCACCTAGAATAAACAATGGAGTAGTCATTAAAGTTTGTGTTAATTATTAAAAAAATATGATTAATAATTATACAAACTAAAAAGTTAAAAAATCTCCAAGTGCGTGACGTTCTACAAAACAAAAGTATCAAATTGAAACCTTTAGTGTCACTGTCGTACGCTCAGCGACGCGTGTCGCGCCATGGGTTAAAACGACACCGAATTCGAGAAGAACTCGGTTATTAGCAGTTTTTTTTTTCTAATTAAGCGGCCTTCTAATACGAAACATCAATAACATTGTTTTTTATACTTTTGTATTTCTAAACAGTAAAACTGATTTAAAATATCCAATGTTGTTTAAATGACCTTTTCATTGATCTACATAGGTGGGCCAATTCACCATCCTATACTGTATATATTTTTTTTTATTGCTTAGATGGGTGAACGAGCTCACAGCCCACCTGATGTTAAGTGTTTACTGGAGCCCATAGACATCTACAACTTAAATACGCCACCCACCTTGAGATATAAGTTCTAAGATCCTCAGTATAGTTACAACGGCTGCCCCACCCTTCAGACCGAAACGCATTACTGCTTCAGGGCAGAAATAGGCAAGGTGGTGGTACCTACCCGTCCGGACTCACACACTAGTAATTATAGCTTAGCCAGTAATAATTTTATATATGTTTTATACCATAACACGCATATCTTAGGATGAGCGCATTTTTAGACTTCAGATATGAGCTCCGGTAACCACACCAGTATGTTTTTTTTATTAATTGCATCTCCAAAATTAACAAAGACAGATAAAAATACCTATCACGAAACTAAACATAAAAATATTGCGATGATTTATCATTCAGAACATCTCTCGATGGCCCTGCGATAAACGCGATAAAATAAAAATACATATACCTCAAGGCAGATGCCACCAGAGATTTGGACATCAATTTCAAGATTTGAACAGAGCGGTTCACGGAAATTTGTACTCAAAAGAAATACGATACGCATCAAAATTGTATAAAGAGTTAACGTTTAGTAGGCGAACGATGTGCGTGGGCTAGTTGGCTCACGTCCAGGAATCACCTGCCGACCCTTGTATACCGATAAAAGCTAAACATTATTTACAGCTGTATCTAACGCACTTATTGTTGCAGAAAATGCGATTACCGGGGAGTTATCGAGCGCGCCACGATCACTAGAACTCTATTAATATAACGAGCTTTTTTCGTTCTAAGAGAATACAGTTTAAGCCTGATAGCCCCTCGCGATAACAAAAAACCAATAGACTGTAATAACAATCTATACTTAATATTATAAAGAGGAAAGATTTGTTTGTTTGTTTGTTTCGAATAGGTTCCGAAACTACTGGACCGATTTGAAAAATTCTTTTTCCATTAGAAGCCGACATTGTCCCTGATGAACATAGGCTACTTTTTTTTATTTTTTATTTATTTATTTTTTTTGGTTTCATGTGTGTTTTAATGTTTCCGAAGCGAAGCGAGGGCGGGTCGCTAGTTTGTAATAAAAAGACTTCTTGGCCTAAGGGATAAGACGTAGCCAATCGTATCAAGCAACTATATCGGTGTTCGAATCCCGCAAGCAGGTAGCACTTTTTCTAATGAAATACGTACATCCACGATTAAGGAACAACATCGTGTAATAAAAATCAAAGCCGCAATATTTTTAATTACTTAATTACTAGTGGCAGGATGTATTGCGAGCCCGCACGGGTAGGTACCGCCACACCGCCTATTTCTGGCGTAAAGTAGTAATGCTTTTTGGTTTGTAAGGTGGGTCAGCTGTTGTACTATAAAAATTGAGACGTTAGAACTCATATTTCAAGGCGTGTGACGGTATTTACGTTGTTAGTGTCTATGAGCTCCGATAACCACTTAACAACAGGTGGGCTCTGAGCTCGTCCACCCATGCAAGCAATAAAAAATATACATTAAAGAATATTTGAATATCAGATATATGACGAGCAGAAACTAAAAATACATAGTATAATTCGGTCTGTGATTCAGTTTCTGTCGAACTATCAATTGTATCTCCTCAATTTTCAGCAAATAATTTAAAAATTAAAAACTTAATAATTACCTCTAAGTCACTTATGCTGCACATAGCCAAAAAACTGTGCAGATAGCTTAAAAAAAATGAAAACGACATGTTGTTGAGTAACTAAATAGTGATGTTCGTCCAATATGTTCGAAAGCATTTTATCACAGTGACAAACCCCATAAATATTGACAGTCGTACTAAGACGGCAAAAATATTACTATATTGTAACGAACAACATTACAAGTGATTTATAACAGTATTGTTAATGCATCACGTTTTGGCGACAGTTCAACATGAAAACATTCCAAAATATACGGTTATGTGGCTTAATGGAAACGCAATTAGATCGTGAGAAAAAAAAGCAATCATTCGAAATTTTCACAAAAGCATTTGAAGGACATTACACTTTAATTCGAGAGTGTACGGCATGTTTTAGAAGTTTTGTATTTTTGAAATCGTTTCGTTTGAGTTTTCAATCAAATGAAACCTTAATTCGTCCAATCAATTACCTCGATACCTTTTTTTCCAACACAACACATTCTAAAGTACCCGTCATGTACATAAAAAAATTACGTTTCTCAAACTTTTCACGGTAAAAATGAGTAAGTATTTTTTGAAAAAAATTATAAATACAGTTTGACAATCTGCTGTTACCTAGCGTCAATATACGTATACAATACATTGTACTGGAAGTTTTCAACCGGTGGCGAAGATTAATAGTGGTCTTGACAGACGTGAAGTGCGCACGCATATGTCTGGTGTTCGGACACTGCATGCCAGCGATCATACAGCAGACCGGAATGATACTTGCCAAACTAATGCTTGATTCTTTGTTAACATTGCCAAACGCATACTTTGACTTGCCAATGTCAAGACGCATACGGAAACCGTAACATTACCGATTAGGTCAGTACAATAGCACTGAACACTATTAAGGGCATTGCTTTTTACAGTAAGAAGATTTTTTGAAATGGCATAACCTCATGAAGGCTATCATTCTAGATTATACGTAGATAGTATGTAGACGTCGTAGACACGTCATAGATAGTACGTAAAAATTATACCAAAAAAGGAACGGTTTGTAGTACATTTCGGTCCATGATTTTACGAATCTTGCAGAGATTGTGTAAGGAAAGAGTGCATTATTTAGAACTATCGAAGTAATGACCCAGAAGATAGTTTGGTATATCGAGAAGGACGATCAATATAAAGCCGGACCGATTAGATTCTGCCACACTGAAGAACCAGGTCTAGATAATCAAAGAAAATCAAAGACAAAGCTTGTTTAATATTACAATCAAATTTAGAAGCCATTGATATATCGACAATGTGACTTAAATAAGCGTAATATGTGAAATTGGCTATACAACAAATTTTCAGTACACAATACAGAAGTATTTAAGAAAAGCTGATAGTAACTTGAGGGAGGAAAAGGATTCTAAGGAATTTTGTAATGAAAATAAGTAACGTAAGTACTACATGCCGACCTTTTGTCGACCAATAAGCACAAAGCGTATTACGCATTACGCTCCGTGCAGTTTGTGTGTGTTTACGCATATTATGAATATGATACTGTTCATAAGATTGTTGCTAAAAACTTATACAACAACGGTATTGATTAGCCTAATGTCAGATGTTACGTAATTCAGCTTGTATAAAGACAGCAGTACTAAATATTTGCGCTGAAAAGTTTAACTCTGAACAAAATAAATATTTTTTTAAAGCCTCAAAAATATATTTACGGATTATTAAAGCAGCCCTGCGTTATTTTTGCTGACTTCTTAATACCCGCATGATTTACGGGCATTCATGAACTTTAGTGGGGATGAGATCTATCTTCATTATTAATTAACAAACAAGAAATAAAGCAATAGAATGCTCTCGAATGTTTTCGAGTTTTAACCATATTTTTATAAACATCGTAGCCATCCTGCTACGACGTAGTACAACAAAATGTTAACCTTTTTTTAAAAAATCAATTTATTTATGACAATTATAACATCAGTTAAGCATATTTTATCTCGATTGATGAGATTTATAATTTTTCATATTAATAAACCATATGTTAAAGTCATAAAATGGTCAGTCTAAAATCCCCTGTACTTACCAAGTATCGTTAGCAAGTACCGTAAAATGTTGGCAAAGCAAAACTTAAAAAATTTAGAATATTTCGCAAGTAAATTTTTTTTTTTTTTTTTATTGCTAGATGGGAGGACGAGCTCACAGCCCACCTGGTGTTAAGTGGTTACTGGAGCCCATAGACATCTACGACGTAAATGCGCCACCTACCTTGAGATATAAGTTTTAAGGTCTTAAGTATAGTTACAACGGCTGCCCCACCCTTCAAACCGAAACGCATTACTGCTTCACGGCAGAAATAGGCAGGGCGGTGGTACCTACCCGCGCGGACTCACAAGAGGTCCTACCACCAGTAAATTTTACTTGTAATCTTTTTTGGATTGGTTTAATAAAAGTAGTAATACAATATAATAATAATTTGCTACGTCGTAGCCATCTCGTAGAACAATTGATACGTTTTTTTGTATTATAAAATAAATAAAAACGTAATCCTTAATCAGTGCTTAATTGTTGATCGAGACCGAACTATCTTACTAATTGCATAGGTATTCAGATAATATAAAACCGTTATCAGTAAGCCCGGAACTGATAAAGTTTATTTGCATTCGGCGAATTCATAAACACGGGATTATAAGCTCTACTGCTGTGAGTTAACACGTTTGTTTAATTTATCAGATCGTGGTTTTGAAATTTGTATGCCAGTGAGAGTTCGATCGCTGGCAGCCGGCCCGCTGCCCACTACGGAACTTATAAAACAGGCGGGTGTCTGCTCCCGCGCCCGGAACGCCACAATCACGACGCTGTCCTCATGGGGCGCGCTAACCTCTCTCGATAATACTTATATACCTAAAAAAAATACAATCTATGTATTTTCAATAACCAGTTACCGGGACCAAGCTATAAGTGAAACGGTAAGTTAATTTAAGCTACGCGAAGGTGTTGCCAGCGGATTGTGAATAGTGCAGTGACTGTTCAGTGTTACCATAAGCAAGGGAATGTGATTTTTGGACTTTAAAAACGGACCTTAGTGTACTATTCGTGTATTTGTTTTGAAAGCTTGCTATGTAGATATCGGACGGTGATAAGGTTGTGATGGAAGCCAGTGCTGTCTGGAGTGAAATCGATAAATCGAGTGACACAGTCTCATTAGAACTCACACGTTAAAATTTGCATTTTAAAATTGAAGCACCTCAGTCCGTGACGTAACGAAAATATTTATATCTCTTAATGTATGTCACGGTTTTACGATTTTCTTGTCTAACTCCAGAAAGCACAAATCCAGAATTACAAATGTTCAAAAGATAAATAACGTCTTATCATGCAAACCGTCATACCTAGCGCCATCTAAACATATGTATCAAATTACAATGTGTTAACAGACAACTTTATAATTAGCTAAACTGAATTGATCATAGCACTGACATTGAGAACGACACGAATCAATTTATTTTCTTCTTCAATTTCCGTGGATTCTATTGACTAGCTGTAGGAAATTTAAAATTAAATTATTTATTTAGTTGAAGACTAATATCACAAGAGTAAATTTCCAAGACTACCAACAGGTTACTATTAATATTTGCCCGTATTACGCGCTCTTTATTGTATGCAGTTATAATTAATACAATACATCATCAAGGACCAAAATTTCAATCTCATAATCGAGAGGAAACGAGTCGCCATATATTTTTAGTACGTCATTTGCCAACATCATCTCTTAGTAGCAAGTAAAACTATTCTCATAAAAAACAATATAACAGAACCTGACTATAATGTGTTTTATGTTGACCTACTTTGCACTTATCTATTTTGATCAACATGTCAATAGTAAAATACACTAATCTCTTAATGATGATTAAATAGTTGAACAAAGAAAATTGAGAAGTTATTATATTTATAACAAAAGGACGCGAATAAAATTCATATAATTCAATTCGTATTCGCGTGTGTAATGTCGCATTTCGCACCAATCGCTGCTCTACAAATCCAGTATTGAATTAATGTAGGTATATGAACTGTTTTAGTTTAAAGAAAGCTTTTTAAACTAAACTTTGAGAAACAAGGCTATCAACGTTATACGCCTTTCCACAATAATGTTTTCTTCTAATATTTTATAGAGGTTCACAAAATTACATATTGATAAAGGAAACAAGAATTTTATCAGTTTAGTAATTCAACATTTACATGACCATAAAATTAAATGGTCTCGGATGAAATTCAACATCTGATATATCTGAAACTTTCCCACTTATTCTATCTAATAGACAGTTGAATTATTGAGTTGTTCTGAGAAAAACTGATCGTTAAATAAAATACCGTTACTTTTCTAATAATACAAATGGTTAGCTTATACTTTGAATCGCGATAGTAATGTTTACTTTATGCAGTAACTGCCAGCTGTAAAAATACTCCTCATTTCAGATTATAAAACCACGAATATTCTAACAAAGCACCTAATATACTATGACGTCAATATAGACCAGACGTATTATATTATATATTGTAGTTTTTCAGAATTTAAATTGATCATTTACCGGCAGACGTCACTGCATACTTCAAGCTAAAAATCGAGATCAAAGAGATTTCAAGTCTAGATCGGTGCCGTGTAAATTATGAGTAAATAATTTAAGGCTATAATTTTTGTTGAGATTACTATCTCAATTCTAAATTTAATTAAAAATTGAGATCATTGACGAGCTAAAAAGTTTGCGATAAATTTATCCCATACTAGCTGGCAGACTTCGTAGTGCCTCAATCGATAAATAAAAGACCTGAGCTTTTGTATAAAATAAACTTAAAACAAACAAAAGAAATCCGTCCGACGGGGGATACATCAAAGGAAAAACAAAATTATTTCTTTTTATATAATTCCGAGCATTTTCATATTTATCATCTACCTTTTAAACCTTCTCTGGACTTCCACAAATAATTCAAGATCAAAATTAGCCAAATCGGTCCAGCCGTTCTCAAGTTTTAGCGAGACTAACGAACAGCAATTCATTTTTATATATACTAGATGATGACCGAGCTTTGCTTTTTTTTTGTTAACGCCATCTTGTTGTATCTTTAAAACGGTTAGTTGCCCTCAATTAAGAAAAATAGTATTATTATTCGCCAATAGATGTCGCGAAGAGTCATAAAGTTGATTATCGATAAAGTTGATTATTGAAAACACGAATAAAACAACATTTTCTGAAAATAAATCGTAGCTAGATCGATTTATCGCCCCGAAATCCCCTGTATACTAAATTTTATGAAAATCGTTGGAGCCGTTTCGGAGATTCAGATTATATATATATATATATATACAAGAATTGCTCGTTTAAAAGTATAAGATAGAAGATAGATTCCTTGACAGCGTGTATAAAAATACAAAAGTAAAATAGATTAATGCTGATATCTAATATACAGCCCATATTCAATATTAATACCGAATACATTTGTTTGATCAAAGCAATCTCGAGGGCGATTTTCGATATTGTTATAAATCACTTGTTTGGCTTTGATACCGACCTTCCTGAGCATGTCCAACATCTTCGATCTAAATCCTCGGATGTCCCGCCAACTGCCGCAGTATAGTTATGCCAAAACTGACTATTACGACACACTTGTACACGCATACAATAATTCTATTTCGATTATTACCTTCGACCGTTTATTTGCAGATGACGAATAGCCTTACAAAGATCTTTGTATGCGTGCGAACTATATTCGTTATCGAAATATATTCGTGCGTATGCTCGTTACATTATCTAGGAATTTTAAAAGCGTACCAGTCAAACGTATGCGATATTGTTAAGTATATTCAACAGTGCCAGTCTAAGTGCTTCTCTATAACAACACGAATCAAGAATAGACAACGATTCTAAATAAAATCGACATAATTACCGATAGGAAAAACATACAAGCTGCTTATGAATCAGCAGGACTAATCGAAGTTAGTCTTTAAAGCCGTGCCAATAACAACAAACGGCAGAACCGCGAATACCCCGCCTTCATGATCACAGCATTAAAACATAAAATTTCTGGAAAACATTACAGATCTTCAGTTACTATTTATAGATCAGAATGCGGTGGTAGAGCTGCGGGATTTCGTGACGAAAATCAGAAAGCCTTCGAGGCGATTTAACTGACTTTAGCTTTCTTTGAACGCGGGTCACACGATTCCGAATAAAATATCAAATGTGATTTTTTTTATTTCACAAACAAAAATTCGGCAATCGTTTTTTTTTTGTATCCTATTTTAAATTCAAAAAGTAAACGTACTTTAAAAAATCATCATCAATTATTATTGGAGAGAGCCAAATTATTCCATCTTTTTATCACCATACATTATCAGACAAGCAAATATCATACAAAGTGGGATATGGATTTCGTGGTGGTTACCGGAGCGTTTAGGTGCCAGTACAACATGAATAGCATCGTTCCCCTGAGACATGAAATCGAAGTCCCAATCGTATGTTGATACGATGAACCGATGATGACATTATTGAGTAAAAGTCACTAAACCAAATCGTTTTTAAAGGAATTAAGAATATCCACTGTCCCATCATATAATAAACAATGTTCATTTGCAAGACTAACCATATTGAGTGGAAACGGTAATGTCAGCCGATCTCCTGCCTCCCTCTGAGGAAGGCAAATTGAAGGAGCAATGCAGAGTTATATTTGAAAGGTGTCATTATCGTCTCACAAACCCAATTGTCTGTCTGTCCCCTCCCTAGCAACATGGTTGCCGGAGGATGCCTATATAAAGGATTTTTCAAACACATCTGTACCTTTTGTTTAGTATATTGCTGTTTCTTGGATTTGCCATTAAAACAAATACTTTCCGCGCCATACGTGACCATTCACCCTGCACCTTGACAATTCACACATCCACGTACGTACAGTGCAAAAAGCAAAAATACACTTATTGATTACGATAATATTAACATAAAAATATCAGGAATCGCGAGCACTAAAATATGCAGTCAGCTGCAGAATTGCATAGATAGATTTTCAGATTTGAATCCTAGTTTATTAATTTAAACTAAAAGGCATTTGTCGTTTATTCAATACACAGGTAGTAGGTATAAACTCGGCATAAAGCTTTTTTTTTTCACTTAACTACTTTGCATTCTAAACTGTCTTCTTGTATAACTACCTCCGCTTAATATATTTCCGCGAAGGTATATCATATAGGATTTACACGGTAGGCAGCGGCTTGGCTCTGCCCCTGGCATTGCTGAAGTCCATGGGCGACGGTAACCACTCACCATCAGGTGGGCCGTATGCTCGTCTGCCTAAAAGGGCAATAAAAAAAAACTACTATACAAAGGAATTCGATTATTAAATGGCAAATGATTTTTTTTATTTTATAGCCATTCGTACCACGCTTATAACATAACAATTGACGTTGTCAAAATTTTAGTTAATTTCATAGACCTATATAGTAGGGACACGACATATTGTTCTATACGTACAATTGCTTATATAAATAGCACCCATTTTGAAGGCACATACATAAACATATATCTATCTCGTTCTTACTCAGCACTTTAACTCGCAGGAAAACAATATAACAGTATTTCAGTGCGTACATAAAATGAAACATGAATATACGTAAATGTCTCCGTCTCCGTCTAATGAGGCCGAAAATCCGCCATGTTTAGCGCGCCAAATGTCATTGTCACGTCAGTTCGGCCGTCTGTTTTGGGTTGTACATTATTTATTGACTTTGATATCGATTTAATATGATTGCTTATATAAAATTTCTTATTTTATCATGCTTAAAACATACAAAAATAATAATTAAAACATATTTTATAGGATCTCAAGAAAGTCGATGCCCCAAAACTATTATCTATATATATTTAAATTCATTATGGAGCCCTCATCCGAAAAATCGGACACCATTTTTCGGTCGGAATCTATTGATCATGACACTAATCATAAATACCTCTTTAAAATATGTCATCAAAACATATTTAGACATTCTGTTTAGATATTTCAGGAAAAAGGCTACCGACAAAATCTCTTCGGAACTATTTAAATAAAATAGTTTTATTCCGCAGTGAGTAAAACACTATTGTCAACTCGTTAAATATTTAATAATTAAGTGATTTTAGAGAGGAAGTCACAAGGAATGACGTTTGTAATTTTATTAACGAATAAATGTTCTGTAGGTGTTTTTATTTATCAAGCGGTCCCTTGATAAGTTCTCGTCTTAGATTTCACATAATATCTAAATCACATCATCTTTGCACATAACAATATACTTACTTCCTATTAAAGTATAAATTCTACAAATACATTCACTCAACAATATTTAAAATAAAATGAGCCAAGAACGTTTATCGATAAAACCTTTCTAACATTAAAATCTTCTGGGCAGCACTAAAACCGCCATGTTTTGTGGCCAGATGACGTCACAGTGGCACGAATTTTTTGTTGACATTTCATTTCCATAGGTTTCCTACTTCAGTGGTTAATTTGGTCTCCAGAACTATCAGCTTTGAACTTTCGGGTCGAGCGCTCAATGCGTGTAATACGCGTGTCAGCAAAATTCTCTTTAATGCGCACATTACAAAAATATATGCGATCCAAAAAGTATGGTAAAGAGCAAAGGTCATTTCGGCGCTTACTTCCAGAACTCAAAAACATACCAATTTGTACTGTCGTTGACAATAGTGGTACCAAGTATTATACAATGTATTATCACTACATAGTATAAAACAAAGTCGCTTTCTCTGTCCCTATATCCCTATGTATGCTTAAATCTTTAAAACTACGCAACGGATTTTGATGCGGTTTTTTTTAATAGATAGAGTGATTGAAGAGGAAGGTTTATATATATAATAACATACATTAAATAGTGGAGAAAACAATAATAAATAACAGTTTCCGAAGCGAAACGAGGGTGGGTCGCTAGTATAATTATAATATTATGCTTCAAATTTATTAAATAGCCCAAGTTTTGAATTCAATCATTTAATTTCAGTGCTAAAGCAACTAAAACAGAATTTATAATTAGAGCATCCGAACGACTACGATATGACTAGTAAAATTAATTATAACAAGTTTACTACACAAATATCTGAAATATGTAATGTATTAATTAATGGGCTGTAAAATAACGGAAATAGTACGCGAGTCAAACTAGAGTGATTTTTAATCGGTTCATAAAACGAACGGTCGCCTTTATTGACGGAGCCTATAGCTTATTGAACCTCGTTCTTTATATATTTTTTATGGATTACGGAAAATTAAACTTTGCCATTGTGTTTGTAACCTTACTTTTGTCACGTAAAGCATTAGGTAAATCTAAATATACATAATGATGATTTGAATTACTAAAACAATGTAGCAAACAGTAACGTGTATAACATACCATTTCGTGAAAGTTTATGGTGATTAAGGTTTCCCTTATCAAGTTTTCAATGGTCTAATTGAAATATAGGCTAAAATCAATAATAACTGTATCAATGTATGTAATAATAATAATAATATAACACTTTATTTAACACCATATGTACAGAGTAAGCGTAAGAGTATCTACAATCTAACGTGGTCGAAAAAATCTATACTTATCAATTTAATTTCAAACCACATACATTAAGCATTTTAGAGCTATTTTAAATCTGGCAAACACTACAAAAGATAAAAATTGACAAATGGAACTTAAAAAAAAAACGAAAACATTTTTCTTTACGAAATGATCTTTTGATATTAAGTAATTTACGAGCCATAAAATCATGTTATATGAATTTATCACCTGGCGTAGTCTCAATATCATCGTAACAATAATTACTTGGTAATAACATGGACATGCCCACTCGCTTCTAAAAGACCATGTACAAAAAATGTTTTGATGAAAAAATGCATGATAGATTCTTTAGTGAAATAAAAATATACAATATAGATGGGATCGCCAGGAATGTACTTTTTAATACACTTTTATTAGCTTCAGACGTACCTATGTATGTTTGTAACGGAATCTTTGAACATGATTTTGAACCCCTTCAAAACGTCGGATTAATTTTAAATTATTTTTATAAGACGTGACAGACGAACATCCAATTTGATAGCTTGCCATTTACCTTGTTTTTATGTAAGTACTTCATAAGGGACAAAAAGGTTGGCGCTCTTGCACTCACTTCTATTACCTACGGACAAACGAGCTTAAAAAAATAAACACAATAAAAGCAACTATTTTGAATCTGCTATTTTAGAAAACATAGTTAACTAAATGATACGAATCCAATTAAATAAAATTTTATTTCTTCGAGGTACTTCGTAACTCAGAAAAATTATTACCCGGTTCACCTATGTGTAATCACTACCTACATAGTATAAAACAAAGTCGCTTTCTCTGTCCCTATATCCCTGTATATGCTTAAATCTTTAAAATTACGCAACGGATTTTGATGCGGTTTTTTTAATAGATAGAGCGATTGAAGAGGAATGTTTATATGTATAATAACATCCATTAAATAGTGGAGAAATTAATAATAAATTACAGTTTCCGAAGCGAAGCGAGAGCGGGTCGCTAGTAGGTACGTAATATATCGATATTGTATATTCACGTATTTATTAGTATTACGGGAAGATACTAGTTAAAACGTTTATATCAGGAATAAACATGTGCAAATCATTCCGACGAGTCCGATGAAAGACGGGCCAGATCCTATTCTATTTTAGATGGCAAACATTTTACGGCGTCTTTTAAATTATTTTCATCGTTTTCCTTCATGCAGATTATATTGTTTGATCTACATTAAGTTTTGCAATTAATTATTTCTGGACTTAACGTGAAATCCGTGGCTTAGCATCAAGCCGTTACCATTGATATTTATTGATGCTCCATTCTTATTCAGGATTTTACGATAATTTTAGTTTAAAATTATATTTACTTATCTCACACTAAAATAAAAAATTAAATTTTTAAGTGACTTTATAAGAATTGA
Organism: Bombyx mori; assembly: GCF_030269925.1. Classification (NCBI taxonomy): domain Eukaryota; kingdom Metazoa; phylum Arthropoda; class Insecta; order Lepidoptera; family Bombycidae; genus Bombyx; species Bombyx mori. Next base: position 4,583,870 of record NC_085116.1, on the reverse strand, counting down.
GTACGATACAGATACGTTCATAAATATCAAGATTATTTGTTCAAAGTAATTTTAACGAGAATTACTAGTCGTTTTTTGTTCAAAATTTACAGACTATAAAAGGATGTTGAAATTTTGGAGAATACCATGTTTTTTTAAACGGTCATATCTCTCTACTCTTTAAATTATTATAAATAAAACTAATTTGGAAATCTGCACCATAACGTGTACTCGTTTTTTGTCATTCTTCTTCATTTCACTCATCAAATCAAATCGCAATCAGGCGCAAATCAAATTTTTTGAAACGTAATTTCGACATACCGCTGTTTATCTCAAGCTGCTTAGAATTCCGATTATCGTGTTGTGGTCTCAGAGTGAAATAGCTATAAGGACAATTCCTGGCCTTTTGGATACGGAATTTAAAGAAAATAGTTATTTTTTTTAAAGATTTGTTTATGTTTGGTACAAATTCGTCAGCTCTAGAAAGTTTCGAGTTTTTAAAACAAGTATGATTGCAATAAATTGTAATAAATAAAATGAATGTTTAAAATATTTAATGATAAACTTGATTGATAGATATTTAAATGTATTTATATATCATTCAATATGTTATAATGTAATAAATTCTTAATATTCACGAGCTAATCCTATAAAAAAAAAATCTTAAGTAAATTAATTTTCAATCCTTACTTATCTATAAATAATAAAAATTTATTACGATAGTTTGAAATCTCTCGTCTTCAATCACAAGCTCAGGTCTTACGAATCGCAAAGGCATGAAGGTCATGAAGAATAGTTATTATCTAAATCAATCTGAATCTTGTGTTTACGTCTTAAAATTTTATGTTTTTCATTTAAAAATGAGAGTTGTATTTGCTAGTTGGATGTTTTTAATAAAAAGTCTACATTAAAATCCTATGGACTAGCACCTTGATAAAATATTCAGATTCAATTCATAAATTAACTAAAAACCATCTTATTAATTGATAGTATAGATAGCTTGGCTTTAGATAGATTAGGTAGATTTCTAGCTAGTTGGAGACTAGTAAACTGAAGGGTCCATTCTCGGTACAAAAAAAATTGCCATTTTAAAAATCTCTCCTTACCAAATTTTTTTTTTTGTCATAATCATCGTAGGTCGTATATAACCCTTAAAACTTCATTCCATAAAACGAATTCCTTTAAGGAAGGAAATTTGTAACGTTGAAAATCACTACAGTATTTTTAATATTGAAAGACCGTACCTATTTTATTAGTGACACGAAAAATCCTTCTCACTATCGATCAGCGTCATACGACCAAAGTTAAAATCTCTGCCAAGCTCAGCATCAAAACACTTCAATGACGTTTAACTGTCAACCTAGATCACACAATGAAATCTACATGCACTATTTTAAAACACAATTAAAATAATTAAATCGTCCTTAAACTTCTCCGTTTTATTCAACTGGGTGGGGATTGACCACATTTTTTTCAAAGTGATTTGCTTGTTTTCGTTATTTTAAAATTACTTGTTTTAAACTTTCGTCGCTATCCATAAAAAAACATTTAAATCGTGGTTACAATTCGTCCAGCATAATATGTATTTGTAATTTATTACTAGGTATATTAAATATGTACATTTATTGTAGTGTAATTATAGTTTCTTATAACAGATTTGAAAGACAGAGAATTATGATGACGAATTCTCTATTGCTAAAGAATTAATGCATAGCACAGCTATCCCGCACTTTCAACCAAAATGCGTGAATACTTCGCGGTCTAAATAGGCAGGTTGATGATCACTCATGAGGTCTTACGTAACACCTTTTCACCATAAATTCTTTAGTACTGTTAAGATAGGACTTATGTGGAGAGTAATACAAGAAAACAAGACCTGACTAACTTGAAAAGACTGTGGTCGCATAACTATTAACACTGCACGGACTATCATCTTGACCTTAATATTAATAATCTTCTATAATCGATTGTCTTCAATGAATTTAGAATACCCAATTGATTACATAATCTTAGAATGCAATGTTTTAATACAAAATTGATACGACTTGCTGAATTATAATAATACAGGCAAAACAAGAAAAAGTTCCCTACAAAAAACTCAAGTTCATGTCCTCGATCTTATACATTCGCGGACAGTGGTTTCTTGTCACGGTCAAATCATGTTCGATCAAGTTCATAATCAAAACACACTTACTTTAAAACTTAAGGGACGTACATAAAAAGTGTCGAATAAATGTACCTGCCTTTTAAAATCACCTAAGATATAAAATTAACGTGATGGTAAAGTAAACAAAAGTTAAGAGACAGCTGGTACCGGGACTCGAGCTGGGTAGCACCCGCTATAAAAAGATCATCATAGGACGGCGGACGGTGCGCGACATGCAACCCTGGAAAACGGCTCGACTGTGCCATCGGGTACTGTTGCCAAAATAATTAAAGCAATCTCCTAGTGTCCCGCCACCGCGCCCGCGCCGCTCTAAAATCGTCGCTCTTGGCCCGGGAGTCGATACTCGGGGCGCGGCGGGAAAACATCTCCCGCGCCACTCTTATTTCTTCTTTCCTTCCCGACGCTGTCGGAAAAATAGTTCAGTAAGTTCCTCATTGCCAATATAAAACAAATCGACCGTGAGTGTAATGCGAAGTGTTCATTCAGTGCCTTAACAGTTGCCTGAAGGAAGTTTGTGAATTTCATAAGTGTATAAGTGTTACATAACGCGAAGTAAATTTCGGATTTTTAAAAATACCGCAATTTGTAGGCGCCTTTGGCACCGAAATAGCTTTTCACTGCTTTTAGTCACGTGGTACACGTTCAACCTATAGCATGGCTCCACATTGATGCACAGTCGTAAATTAAATCAACAACTTTTTTGGAGAAAAGTTACAGTTCATAATAACAAAATTAATTACTGTTTACATACATCTAAATTTCATATTTTTTACATTCACTGATCAAAAAAAACATATTTAAAAGGAAGGTGACATGTCACATTCTAAAAATACCCAAAAGGTGGCGCTAGTGATGATTACTTCTGCTACGTCACGTCAGTTTGTAAAAAATGACGGCTGCATTTGATACGTGTTCTTGTCGCTTATGATATATATTTACGAGAAAAAGTATTAGATTAGTACAGAAATTTGCTTTAATTTGAATAATCAATTACTTTTGACGTTATTAATTAAGTGAACGATTATTTGAAAACTGTCCTTCTCATGTATTTAAATAACTTCTTGGTGAGTGGTGTAGTAATCAGATTGTGCCTACGGAGTAGGAAGTCCCTTATTATTCTCAATGTGCACTTTTATTGCTAAATTAAAATTGAATTACTAAAGATAATTCAAGATAAAATAAAATATGGCACACCCAAAATTTTTAACGTTTCTAACAGCAGTGACCTATTAATCCAGCAGATTTATACCAAAGTAATACTTAATATCAGTGATTCCGTTTTTATAGTTTTGTGAACAATTTTATATTAAATTCTATTCACAGCTTAATTTTTATGCGTTAAATAGATTTAACTTACGTGTTATTATATATTTCAAAATATAACCTAACCTAAAATTGTTAACAACTTTTAATGATGACTCGTCATTTCTAACCTATGTTCTCTTCTTACCTTCTAGAACTGACGGCAACATAGTAATTCCACCATGGAGGACGCTCACACGAAATCCGTGGAAGAAGTCTTAAAATATTTTGGCACAGACCCAGACAAAGGCCTTAGTCCAGACCAAATAAAAAGGAACCAAGAAAAATATGGACCCAATGGTAAGTTTTATTCTAATTCACATGCAAATCTATATATTTTTTATTTATTTCAGTTACAAACTTATCAGAACAGATATATAATGAAAGATTATATTGAAATTTTCTGTACATTTTAAAAATATTAAAGTATTTTTTTCTCAATAATAACCATCATTGTGAATTTTTTTTTGTGAAAAAGTTCATTGTGATTTTTCATTCATTCAATCATTGTGAATTATACCAATTAGTTAAGGTTAGAATTCTATTACACCAATTAAAATTGAAAAATTACAATCAAAAATGTAATCGTTGCAGCAAGCACCAACAATTCTTACTTTGTTTTTAACATTCAAAGCCGATTTACTGATAGCTCACTGCTAAGTGATTTCTAAAAATGGAGAACAGTAGCTACTTTATAAGCACGACTTACATTTTATGTCAGGGTTAGTAAAAAAAAATAAGCGTTTTTAGAGTTGCACCAACTAAAAACAAAATTTGTTATTAAAACTGCTAAAAATTTTCAGAACGCACTCCTAACTGCAGCCCTAGATCCTAGGCCTCACTATCCCAACCAGATTAGGTATTGAAAGTGAATCATGGATCTGTGCTCTTCCCTTCAAATTCCATTTACACTTTAATCATCTTTCAATTGTCGTGGAAAGTGGAATCAGTTAGAAATAATCTGATCAAAAGTTGGTATTGCTGTCCATTAACATTCTAAAATCAAAACATTATTAGAACTTTTTTGTTTATGAAAGGGAAAATCATTAAAGTAAGTTATAATCTTAGGAATACTGTAACAATTTGTTAGTGAACTTTAGAATCATTTAGAATCAATCATCAAATAAACAAACAAAGTTTATGTCTTGTTGATAATCAATAACTGGTTGGACAGGACAAAAACATCAGAATGGAATTATATTCAGTAAAATATTCATAAATTACATTTTAAAGTTCAAATCTAATCAACTTCTCTGGTTTAGTATCACATGCAGATTTGATCGTTTAGATTTCCAATGCAAGGAAAACAAACATTTAATATTAATGATAAGCTGCATTCCAAAATCTTGATTTTATTTTAACTTAGGATTAAGCCAACATTAAAAAAGAATTAATGACATTAAAAATCTCAAGTACAATGTGTCAAGTTGAAACTTTGATATACATTTTCTGTCAATGATTTGACGACAGTCACTAATGCACTAAACTAGCTCAAGTCGTGTTTTGTTTTAATGCTGAAAAAAAATAGTACTTAAGGATATCTATGTAATATCTAATAACAAAGTTTACATAAGACAAGCATTTGTAATATTCTTGAAATTACTGTGGAAAATTTAAACAGAAAGCGGTCAGTGAGCGAGAGGCAGTAAATACATTACATTTTTAAAATTCAAATGGTTACTAAAGTAAAATTTGATGTTTTGCCAGATAACTACACTTGGCCATGAATCATTACTGTTGACAAAGAATATTTAAAAATAGAAGTCTCAAGGGTATTGATACCCTTTATTACACAATCCACAGTTTAATAAATACATTTTACTTAATTGTTAAAATTTATTATAAGATTAAACACATAAAAGTTGATTAATTTACCTTTATAAAATCATTAAGTTTGACGTCAGAATGACGCGATGCGTAAATACAATTTAATATGAAAAATAGAATTTTAAGTATTTTTATGAAATGTGACCCTGAATATCAGTCGCCTCTTCTCTTATATAAAAAGTATTTTCGACTATTTTCATAAACACTTTTGTTACTAGCAGTTTTGCGTTGTAAATATCCATAGGAATGAGACCCGCTTCTCGGAAGGACAATGACCTTCAGAGTTCATTCACCAATAAAATATCCAAGAAGGCTTGATGTTTGACCAGTATCTTATTAGTTTAATAAATTTACAGCTACTAAGTCGGTCGGACCTAAGGTCTCAATTTACGTAACTCACCATACCTAGTAATAATGTGTGTCATCAAAGGCAATATCAATTCTTATGACTTTGTTTCCCATTTATAAATATCAAAGTCAAGAAAAACCTTCTAAGAAGTTCACTGACTTAATAACAGTGATAAAACTTAATACAACATTGCTAAACATATACCTTGTTTCTTCATAATATTTTTTACCTGTTCTTTTTATTGTGTTAAAATATCATGATGTAGGTATTCATCTCGGTGAACTAATTTAATCTATTTTATTCGTAACATACGTAAGCTCATTTAATTTTATTACTTCAACGGCCATTAGTTAAAATTCTTCGCAATTAAGCAGGGCCACCATACACTTATAAAAACATTTAAAGAATTCTTTTCGAAAGGAGAGAAAATGTAAATAAATTCGGTGTGTATATTTGCAGAGGCAGACGTGTTGAATAATTGATATTAGTCCAAAACGCACGTGATAAACAGCAACCATGAAAGTAATCGCATTTAATAGTATCACTTAATTATCCTTGTTGCCTAACAGTGCTTGTTTAAAATATTATATTAAAATAAAATTCTTTGACGCCTTTTAATATCATTTACGCAAAGGGATATATGGTTATTTCGCCTCAAATTACTGGAAATCTGTCAATGGATTATTGACTAAAATCTTCAAGTTAAAATCACAGTCGAGATGTCTAAAATACATGCGAGAAAAAACTAAAAACTATTCTTGTCAGAAAGTACTGTAGGATCTCACATTTGTCAAATGGATTTTTGGCAAGTCATAAATTGGGAACACATAAGTGTATTTACGAGTGGCATGTCAAATACATATTACTATGTATATATTGGCATAGTAAAGGTTGCGGTTTTGCTTTTTTAAGTTAATAAAAAAAAAAAATCGGTGTATTCGTTTCTACTACTTCTTTCGCGTTCTACTATTATTTCTTATCAAACAACAAGAGTAGCAAAACACTAGATTAAGAACAAAGAAATAAAAAGATTAGCTATGCGGACGACCTCCGACGACATATCGAAACACAAATGACTCACGGTGTAATCTCTTCACTTGTTTATCATGAATCTAATTGTTGTGAATGATATTTCCATTTAAAAATTTTAATACGCATAGCCTCAGTTTTATAACTTTATCGCCTTGATTCGTTTATAGTGATATAAATTCTGTAGTTTTATTTGTTCTATTTATTTACAATGTGTAATAAAAATCGACGGGAAGCTTTTCACATTCGTCTTTTTTGCCATTAACTTGTAAACGTTATTCGATTTCTCTATTTTCGAATTAGATCGGTTGATATTCTTTAAATATTTAATGGATGCCTATAAAATTACATTAGAAGCACGCATTGTGGATCAATCAGACAGCGCTTGTGCAGTATTACAGGGAAATAATTGATCGATGGATGATGCGTACGTCCAGTGTTCGGCTATTTTTAGTATAGCCGCCAGCATCCACAGCGAGGATAGGCTACCAATGGTGCGTGTGCACAAGCTTACGGCCCGGGGAGATGCCTTCAGCCGTGACAACGTATCGTTAACGTATAATGCTCATTCGCAACAAGTCCCTCGCCCTTTATTAAGACTTAGGTAGGAAAATATATCGATTTCTAATATATTCATGTATAAGACTGAAAGATAATGTACGTTTAGAAACTGAAATATGTTAAATATTAACCACAACAAATGAATGGACTACGTTAATTTTTTAAGAAGTACTAGGTAGTTACATATTTTGTTTCTCTTTTTGAAACCACCGAAAATGATGTATAATAAGAAAATTAACACTAGAAAAAGTCGAAAGTAAATTTAATATTCCTATATAAATGTATTATAGCCGTAGTAATAATACCCGCTAAAAAAATGTGGCAAAAAAATTGCCGAAAAAACACAGCATCAACAAACTGATTTAGAGAAATTGCATAATATAAATCATATTTCAATAACATTAAAAAAAAAAAAAAAGAATCGAACATTTCGAACAAACCAGTAACTTATCTATCAATTTGATTTAAGACAATGAATTTAAATTCTCAAAACAAACGAATTTATAAGCAGCATTAAATTTATGTATAAACGAAAGAAAGCTATAATTTTCTACCCACTGCCGTAGTCTGCATTCTTCTATCATTATTTGTACCTCCGTAATGGATGGACAAGCAACATTGACGATTAAAACACGCAGGCAACGCAAGACCTACCTAGACTAGCGAATGTTTATTTTTTCAGCTTCGTAAAACGAGCGATTATTTTACATCGGGAAACATCGCATAAACCACGCGTCAGTTCACTACTTGCGGCTCGGTCACAATACGGAAAACCTCAAACGAGAACAGATACTTAATTATTGTGTACGTTCGGCATAAATTCTGTCAGGTTCGAAATAAAAAATAATTTTAATTATTTATTATTAAAAAATGTTTTTTTCCAACCTTATGCTGCTCTTGTTCTATACGTCAGGGAAAGGTTTCTGGCGTAGTACACATAATAAATAACAGGATCATCGCATTAGAACAAATCGTTGATTTTTAATATTTACTCGCAGCGAAACGTGACAAGATTTAAGTAGCGGTTCATAACTAAATTATTAAATAGTAAACTATATATTGCAAAAACAAAAAAAAACTAATGCTAAAAACGATAATTGTCTTTAAAATATATCAAATAAGAATACAATCGAAAAAACCTGTTTCAAACATAAACCGGTTGTATATTATTTATAGAATATTATTCGTATAGGCCCTACGGGATTACGTGCGTCGCATGTGATAACAGCCTAAATTCACTGCGTATTAATACAACGTAAATAAATTCGAGTCTACCATATAAATAATGAGATAATATTACATATGTTTTAATGAACAAAGTAAGTTTCTATTTCTTTACGATAAAATGTTAGCACGGATATCGGACACTGATAATGGACGTTTCAAGGTGGAATGTCTTATTAATTAAATAAAAAAATAAAAATCCAAGTCAGGAGATCTGGAATGCTGACGACTGCCGCAAACGGTTTCGAGTACCCACTGCCTGAAATATTATATATAGATACAAGAGTTTATTTCGGACGGTCTACGTTGGCGGGTTGCGTCTACGAACGCGGCTGACGCGTATTCACTGTGCCGTTTTCATTTTTATTGTAATAATGTATGTGTATATTCAGTTACATAATTTTATTTCTGATTCACTACAGGAGGATAGTGTGTGTAACGTCATGATAGTAGTTTTTGAGGTTTTTGCGAATCGATTAAAATCACTAATTGAAACACGTGGGAAACAAATATTTTGAAAATATCTAAAACGGATAGAAGAGCTGCTCCTTATTTGATATTAAGCTCTTAAGACACTGTGACGTAAATATAGTACAGTCAGCGTGGTCGAATCCATCGGCGGTAAATGGGTAGACATGATTACTATACACTAGTAATTCAGAAGAATGCGTATTCCGAAGAGGACGTATAAAAAAAATATGAATAAAAATAAGACTTGAAGCTACGGTACGTGTGGCGCTCCTGCATTTTCCAAAACGCGATAGAAAGCAGTCTGCGCATAGTTTTTGTGCAACACCCCGCTAACTGCCGAGGTATAATAAATACGAGCGTTTGTTCTTTTTAAAATGTTAGAAATTTAGATAATATTTCCACTGGTGGTCGGGTGATAAGTGCTGATTTTAATCGCGAAGCAATCAACCGCTCAGGTGTGAACGAGGAATTTTTTAAATAATTCATTTTTAGTGTCGACCTCACGTCTCAATGTGACCTGCGGCATTCACGTTAACATGTGGTCTATGGGCTCCGGTAACCAATTAACACCAAATGTTCCGTTAGCTCTTTCACAAAACCAGTAAAAAAAAATAGTAACGATCTTTAAGTTGAAGTAAATCTAATTAAAAAAAAAAAGTTAGTCTGGTGAATATCGACCTTCTTAACATTTTAAACTTTCACTGCAAATCACAAAAAAAATCTGCTTAGACCTCGTATATGAAATGGAACAAAACAACGGAGCATGGTGACGCTATTATTGTTAATCGTACTTTCACCTGTCTTTCTTTTTTTTTGTTTACAATGAGATAAGATGTCTAGATAATTCCACGCCGGGCAATTTATATTTCATTAATCTGTTCAAATCAAACATCTGTGATATGATTAAATGTTAAGTTAAATAAATACTTAGTATAGTCCGAATAGCATTGTGATCTAGAGATTCGTTTACGCCAGAATAGCATATGAAATTACCTGTCAATGTCATTCGTTATACACAAAAAGAAAACAATTAAATATTAGTTTAAAAAAAAAAGAGGTTCATTGTTTAAACGCTATTAGCATTCACGACACGCGTCTGCATCTATGTGACGTAATTGTATTCGAAATGATACAAGCATATCGCCAAGCGTCGCGGTCGCTGTGTTTCAAATGCTACTTTTAATTTTTATTAATAATTTGCACAGATGCTGACATGGCGTTATCGACGCGCTAGCTAATTGCTTACATTATTAACGACTCAGCTGGCAGTCAAACTGTACGCAAATAGAATCCATAACATTGATTTCACACGAGTTCCACTAATAACAGAGATCAAGGCAGTAAACGTTTAGATAGTCAATGATATGATTGACTAGGACGTAATTAGTGTTGTTTGTAGGAACTAATACGTTACGGCTTATTGAGAGACAATTGAAACCGGAACATTGGTGAACTCATTACGAAAGCCGCGATGACGTCAGCATTAGCTGAACATGGAACAGGTCAGACCACAAAACTTATGACGTGGTCTATTAGTTGTAATAGTACATAGCGCTACTCGGTTAATTATTGTTCTTTTTTTATTATTGCTTAGATGGGTGATTACTTTATAGTCTAAAAGCTAGCCATCGTCGGACCTCCCTCATTTTATAAAAGCGGAGCTCTTAGCACAATGCGCTTGGACGAACCAATTTTTATTTTTATTGCTTAAATTAGTGGACGATCTCAGCCCACCTGGTGTTGAGTAGTTACTGCAGTCCATAGACATCTACAACGTAAATGCGCCTCCCACCTTGAGATATAAGTTCTAAGGTCTCAAGTATAGTTACAACGGCTGCCCCACCCTTAAAACCGAAACGCATAACTGTTTCACAGCAGAAATAGACAGGGCGGTGGTACCTACCCGTGCGGACTCACAAGATCCTACCACCAGTGTTCATTAAATTCAAGATAGATTTGTTCCGTTCAATCAACAGACGGTGCAAGTCCTTTCATCATAATAAATATGCATACTTAAATCACAACATTTATAAGAAATGTGTTTTTTTTTAATAATCATGACACATTGCTGTGGCATTTAATTGTATTTGTCAAGACTAAACTGTGATATATTCTTGCATTAAAAGATTTAAACTGATAAATAATCAACCTTCGTTTCTATATTTACTTTTAACATTAGCATACAACATAATACGTACGTGTTGTTATGATCACGTGATAGTTACTACAGCTATAACTTTCCAACCAGAGCCAAAGGTCGTTTATTGATTAGATTTTCAAACAATTATAACCTTTATGCCTTAACTAAAATAAAGTAAACTATTGCTAACATATATTGGCACTTCCGGCAATAATGTTTCTGTACTATATAATAATATCATAGGGTATCGTTTCGTAATACATCTACAGTAATCCTTCATACCAAACGTAATAATATGTTAAAAAACGGAATATGTCAAGTTAGCCATAAGGTAAACTTATGATAAAACAACTATTTACTTATCTGTAATGATAATAAAATGATGGATTACATGAAATAAATTCAAAGAAACTTATATATAAAATTTAATAATTAAACATTTTAAATGCAGTCTGCATCAAGGAACAGAATTCAAAATCGTGTTTTATCTACGTATAAGCTCTTGCTCACGTGAGCCGATCTTGAAATGAATATTGACGCATGAATCTCGCACAGTGATAATATGATGCGTACTTGAAAAACTAGAATAATCTTTATTTGCGTTACTATAGTAGAGTAATGACTGAAATGTATTAAAAATCTTTATCAAAACCAAATTGTTTCTTGGGCTTGTTCAATCGAATCGAAAATGAAAGGGAAGATTTTGTTTATAGGATCATTTGTGTCCTATGGTTTGATGAATTGTTATTTATTCGCTTGAATTGAACCTTTATTACTACGATTCTTGGCTGTTCGGTTATTTATTTTTTTATATTTTGGGTTGGCGAGCGAGTCTTATTTAATTAAAATATATATATTATAAATACGAAATTACAAGTTAAGTTTTTAAATTAACTCGCCTATATATTTGGTATTAAAAATATATTTACAAAGCATAGGACATTAATAAAACAACGTTTTAAAACTATAAAGCTCAAATGATCCTAATTTTAATAGTATTAGTACAATTGTATAAAGGTTGAAGCAAGCTAGCTATCTATTGAATTGAAACACGCACTTCTTTCATGGAAAAATTCGCCACTGGCAAGCGCTGTTTCGTTTATCGCCGAACTACATGTTTAATCTCATAAAAATATCAATATAATCAAATATTTTCGTGTAAATGAGGAAACACAATAGATATTCATCACAAGAATCCAAATTCACATGTTGTTATTGTTTTTATTGTTTTACCGAAACAATATGTACAGCCAGTCTATGTTATATAATTATATCAAATATAATATTAAACATACTGGTTTACTGGTGGTAGGACCTCTTGTAAGTCCGCGCGGGTAGGTACCACCACCCTGCTTATTTCTGCCGTGAAGCAGTAATGCGTTTCGGTTTGAAGGGTGGGGCAGCCGTTGTAACTATACTGAGATCTTAGAACTTATATCTCTAGGTGGGTGGCGCATTTACGTTGTAGATGTCCATGGGCTCCAGTAACCACTTAACACCAGGTGGGCTGTGAGCTCGTCCACCCATCTAAGCAATAAAAAAATAAATAAAAAAAGTCTTGCTTGCAACGAATATTTGTCGAATGTCTTCTGAATTCGTCTGAAATTTAGCTGCCCAAACGAATCTAAAGTATTTATGTACGATCGTAACTGGCGAGATGGATCACACGCCTGTTCTGATAAGTTTATCGCTGACTAAATGATCTCCTTTGATGTTATATTCAAAGCTCTAATTGTGGTTTTCCTCTCTTACAGAACTGCCTACGGAGGAAGGTAAGAAACGTTTGGAACATTATAACAATTTTTATGATTATGCATATCTAAAGTATTGAAAAATAATAATAATACAACCACATAGTACACTAGCGCAAAGAAAAATGTACGACATAATTAATTTATAGGCAGCGGCTTGGCTCTGCCCCTGGCATTGCTGAAGTCCATGGGCGACGGTAACCACTCACGATCAGGTGGGCCATATGCTCGTCTGCCTACAAGGGCAATAAAAAAAAACTAAACTCTAATTATGAACTTTATTTAAAACCTCTTTGATTTAATCAATGCCCTACGTTAACATTATTACATATTAATAAACTCACCAATTCACTCTAGGCAAAAGTATATGGCAGTTAGTCTTGGAACAATTCGACGACCTCTTAGTCAAGATTTTGCTGTTAGCTGCTATTATTTCATTCGTGAGTATCGTTTATGTTGCTAAATAGAAATCAAATCAGTTGACCCATCGATTTGTAGTGTTTTAATTGGTTTTCTGTAATTTTCAGGTATTAGCTTTATTTGAAGAGCACGAAGATGCATTCTCAGCCTTCGTTGAACCTTTCGTTATTTTACTAATTCTTATTGCTAACGCTGTAGTAGGAGTATGGCAGGTAAGATTATCATTCTAAATTGCAAGCAGTGCATTAATTCAAGAGAATTTAAGCATTAATATATCCGACAAATTCTTATTTAGGAAAGAAACGCCGAATCTGCCATCGAAGCTTTAAAAGAATACGAACCTGAAATGGGTAAAGTCATAAGAGGAGACAAATCTGGAGTACAAAAAATCCGTGCCAAGGAAATTGTTCCCGGGGACGTTGTTGAAGTGTCCGTTGGTGACAAGATCCCTGCTGACATTCGCCTTATCAAAATCTACTCCACCACAATCCGTATCGATCAGTCTATCCTGACTGGTGAATCTGTCTCGGTCATCAAACACACCGACCCCATTCCTGACCCCCGCGCCGTGAACCAAGACAAGAAGAACATTCTCTTCTCTGGTACTAATGTCGCAGCCGGTAAAGCTCGCGGTATCGTCATCGGTACTGGACTCAACACTGCCATCGGTAAGATCCGTACTGAAATGTCAGAAACCGAAGAAATCAAAACTCCTCTCCAACAGAAACTTGATGAGTTTGGTGAGCAGCTCTCTAAAGTAATCTCAGTTATCTGTGTCGCTGTGTGGGCTATTAACATCGGACACTTTAACGACCCCGCTCACGGTGGAAGTTGGATCAAGGGCGCCGTCTACTACTTCAAAATTGCCGTCGCTTTAGCCGTCGCTGCCATCCCTGAAGGTCTTCCGGCCGTCATCACCACTTGTCTCGCTTTGGGTACCAGAAGAATGGCTAAGAAAAACGCTATCGTAAGGTCTCTACCGTCAGTCGAAACCCTTGGCTGCACATCCGTCATCTGCTCCGACAAGACCGGCACACTGACCACTAACCAAATGTCCGTATCGCGCATGTTCATCTTTGAAAAGATCGAAGGTGGCGACAGCAGCTTCCTCGAGTTTGAAATCACTGGCTCAACTTATGAACCAATCGGCGACGTTTATCTGAAAGGACAGAAAGTTAAGGCTGCCGAATTTGATGCTCTTCACGAGATCGGTACCATCTGCGTAATGTGCAATGACTCCGCTATTGATTTCAACGAATTCAAACAGGCGTTCGAAAAGGTCGGCGAAGCTACCGAGACTGCTCTGATTGTTCTTGCTGAAAAAATGAATCCCTTCAATGTTCCTAAGACTGGCTTAGATCGCCGATCCTCTGCTATTGTTGTGCGTCAAGAAATTGAGACCAAGTGGAAGAAAGAATTCACTCTCGAGTTCTCTCGTGACAGGAAATCTATGTCGACATACTGCACACCCCTCAAACCCTCGCGCCTCGGCAACGGACCCAAACTATTTGTCAAGGGAGCACCCGAAGGTGTACTCGAACGTTGCACACACGCTCGCGTCGGCACCAGCAAGGTTCCTCTGACCACGACCCTGAAGAACCGCATCTTGGACCTGACCCGCCAGTACGGTACTGGTCGCGATACGCTGCGTTGCTTGGCCCTGGCCACGGCCGATAACCCCCTCAAACCCGACGAAATGGATCTTGGTGACTCCACCAAATTCTACACTTACGAAGTCAACCTTACGTTCGTCGGAGTCGTCGGCATGTTGGACCCCCCTCGTAAAGAAGTTTTCGACTCGATCGTTCGTTGTCGCGCTGCCGGTATTCGCGTAATCGTCATCACCGGTGACAACAAGTCCACTGCCGAAGCCATCTGCAGGTATAATATTTAGACTTTTCTAATCCATTCTTTCTATTGTTTCTCGATACTCAATCTGAATGTTTTTAGGCGTATCGGTGTATTCGGAGAGGACGAAGATACCACTGGCAAATCTTTCTCCGGTCGCGAGTTCGATGACCTGCCCATCGCCGAGCAGCGCAGCGCCTGCGCCAAGGCTCGCCTGTTCTCGCGCGTGGAGCCCGCGCACAAGTCTAAGATCGTAGAGTACCTGCAGAGCATGAACGAGATCTCCGCCATGGTCAGTATTTACTCCAAACATATTCTTCTTCTTCTTCTTCGTCGCTTCCTCATTACTGAGGGTCGTGACCACCTTGGTCTAGTTTTTGCACCAGCTTCCTCCAATGTTGCCTGCATTCGGCCTACTGGATGGCGCCCGGGACGTTGGTGTTTGTGGCCTCCTTGACGATGTCCGTCCACCTGGTTGGCAATCTTCCTCGACTTCTCTTTCCTTCCACGTGACCTACAAATATTAGTTTTTCCAAGTTGTCAGGATTTCGTCTGGCCACGTGTCCGAAGTTTGAAACGAGAGTGAACCGAAACACGCAAAAAACTATTTAGTATATATACTGAAAGTTGTTAAAATCAGTAAAACGTAATAAGTGTACACTGCAAACAATGTCTTCATATTGTATTGAAAGCTAGTCCGCCGGAATTATTTAATGTTTACATTTCGCACCACATATTAGAAACGCTTTGTGTTTACGTTAGGGCGCTGCTGTTTATAAACTATAATACTTTAAAGTTATCTCGATCAATACTACAGAGTATTGTGTTTAATGATAGCAACGAGTAATAAAATAATGGGGTAATTCAATTTAGTAAGCTTTTCGCGGACTTACTCCCTTTCGGTCGCCACGGAAATATTCATTTGTATAATCGAATGCCTTTAACCAGTAAACGGCCGTCTGGTGTAGTGGTAAGTGACATGGTCACTACACAAGGGGTCGCGGGTTCGAATCCCGCCAAGGGAAGATATTTGTATGATAAATATAAATGTCTTTACCAGGGTTATGGATGTATATTAAAATATATGTATGTGTATAATAAAAATCTTACATTTATATCCGTTATCTGGTACCTGTAACACAAGTTCTTTACGAACTTATCACGGGACCAGTTAACGTGGCGTGATTGTTAGTAAATATTTATTATTATTTATTTATTTATTCATCTTTATATTTGATTGATACTTGAGTGAGGTATCGATGGAGTTTAATCTTTGTTATTTTTCCTAGACTGGTGACGGTGTGAATGACGCACCGGCTCTGAAGAAGGCCGAGATTGGTATTGCCATGGGATCCGGCACGGCCGTCGCGAAGTCCGCCGCCGAGATGGTGTTGGCCGACGACAACTTCTCCTCCATCGTCGCTGCTGTTGAGGAAGGTAACGTTATCCTTTATTTAGCCACTAAATCTTTTTTCTTTTGATTGAAATTCATTCACAAAATATTGAATACGGCAAAAAAAGAAAAAAAAAAATCAAGTTTTATATCTATTAAAATATTTTGTGAATAGAGAACCAATGCCAAGAATAGCCCCTAAATTCTAAACATGGGGAACAGTTGGCACGGAGTAGAAACAAGTGACTATCTCTCCACCCTACTTACTAATCTACATATAAGACAGCGGTCGGGGAACCCCACGTAAATTACCCCAAATGGGGTAAAATGAAATTTTGGGAGGTAAAAATGAAACTTTTGCGAGTAAAAATTATATATTGAAGTGAAACTTCTTTAGAATCGTTGTGATTTCAAACTCGATGAAACGAAACGAACAAATATTATTATTTTTCGAAATTATCATGGGGACTATAATATAAAAAGATGCTAAAAAGAAGCGATTTCGTTTTTCTTGTTCTTCGCCATGGGGTAATATCAACTTACACAAAAATATTTTGGGGTAATAATTAAAAAAGTTCCCCGATCGCTGATATAAGAGATCCAACGAAAAAATTTGGATTTATTCACCCACCAGACTGCAGGTTGACTTCAAATATTAATATTATAAAACTTTGCCAGGTCGCGCCATTTACAACAACATGAAGCAGTTCATCCGCTATCTGATCTCATCCAACATCGGTGAGGTGGTCTCGATCTTCTTGACTGCCGCTCTGGGTCTGCCCGAAGCTCTGATCCCCGTCCAACTGCTGTGGGTGAACCTGGTCACTGACGGTCTGCCCGCTACCGCCCTCGGATTCAATCCTCCCGATCTCGACATCATGGACAAGCCCCCTCGCAAGGCTGACGAAGGTCTCATCTCCGGATGGCTGTTCTTCAGGTCAGTTGAAAATCTATATATTTTATATAAAAATGAATTGCTGTTCGTTAGTCTCGCTAAAACTCGAGAACGGCTGAACCGATTTGGCTAATTTTGGTCTTGAATTTATTTGTGGAAGTCCAGAGAAGGTTTAAATAGTAGATAAATATGAAAATGCTCGGAATTAAATAAAAATATCAATTTTGTTTTTCCTTTGATCGTGTTCCCCATCGGACGGATTCCGTTTGTTTGTTTTAAGTTTATTTTATACAAAAGTTTAGGTCTTTTATTTATCGATTGAGTCACTACGAAGTCTGCCGGGTCAGCTAATATATAATAGTTATATCGGTTGAGACTTGGTAAAAGTGATATCTACAGTGGGCGTAATCATATCCTAGAGTCCACTGTTCCTCATGGTCATTTAAATTTACAGATACATGGCTATCGGTGGCTACGTAGGTGCGGCCACAGTCGGCGCTGCCTCCTGGTGGTTCATGTACTCCCCGTACGGACCTCAAATGACATACTGGCAACTCACTCATCACTTACAATGTATCAGCGGTGGTGATGAATTTAAGGTAAAAATCAATTATTTAGTAAAAGAACAAAATTAGACCTGGGAACCAAATTGAAAAAAAATATAATAGAAAATGTTTGAAACGAAATAAAAGATTAAGATGTCATGATATAACTAATAGGCAGTAAAAAATATATTCAAATGATGCTTTATTACAAAAATAAAATATTCACAGGGTGTTGACTGCAAAGTGTTCACTGACCCTCACCCGATGACGATGGCTCTCTCAGTGCTGGTCACAATCGAGATGTTAAACGCCATGAACAGCTTGTCTGAGAACCAGTCTCTGGTCACCATGCCGCCCTGGTCAAACTTGTGGCTCGTCGGCTCCATGGCGCTCTCCTTCACTCTTCATTTCGTCATCCTCTACGTCGAGGTTCTTTCGGTGAGTGACTTTTTATTTCAGAGGTTAGAAAATTGTCTTTAATCATAAAATAGATTTTATGAGATTTCGTATCTGATAGAGCACGCGGTAAGGCCGCGCAGGCCAAATCCCACCGATTTGTTTATTTCTGCAGTAGTAACATCCTGTTCTCACTCGTAGAACTGGGATCCTAAACTTCTGGCGCATTAATCATTGTTTTTTAAATTTAGCTTCAAAGACACTTCTGATACAATTGCTCATTGATTTCTTGTTATCATGCTATGAATTTCCTTAACATGATTATGTACACAGGCCGTGTTCCAAGTGACGCCGCTGTCGCTCGACGAGTGGGTAACCGTAATGAAGTTCTCAGTACCCGTGGTACTGCTGGATGAAGTGCTCAAATTCGTCGCGCGCAAGATCTCCGATGGTGAGACGCGCACTGTCCTAGACTGGCTCCACGGCATGCAATGGATTGTGCTCATGTGGGCCGTCTTCTTTGGCATCATCATCTACGGACCACTATAAGCCGGCCCGCCCGCGTGTCGCGCCATCCCGTTTGTTGACACCTAATACCCCCGCCGAATTCCGCGCCCCCCGCCGCTCGAGCGGCCCCTAGCGTGCAGTCGAGCCGCTGGCCGAGCCACTGGCCGAGCCACTAGCCGAGCCCGCCCGAGCGCGGGTGGCGCGACGAATTCTACTGTGGAAACACATGGACTGTGAGCTGCGCTCACCACAGTACCCGTCATCTAACAGTTTGGAATGCTAATTCTGACGCACCCGTGTGTGAAGTGACATCCCTAGTGCACGGTCCCGGTCGCGACGAAGGACTCCGGTTTAGTCTCTAGTGTTCTCTGTGTCGCTTAGGTGTAGATAGATGTAAACGACGGAGCGTTCTCGCTCCTAGTGCATTTTTTATGTGCGAGACAATAAAAAGTTTGGAGCTCATTTTTAGAGGCGAGAATACATCGAGTATATTTTTCATACTTTTACCGATTACATTATACATGCTACACGATTTTTTGATGTGAAGTGGCTGTGAAGATCTTCATTCTGCTTACTTGTGACACCAAAAAATGGTTTTTGTGGAGAAGTATTTATAAGTTAGATAATAAATCTATGAAGGTACATTTTGTATATTTAAATGAAACGAAGCTCCCTTTTTTTTTAAATTAACATGTTAATAAAGGACTCGCACATACTCAGTACCTTGTCCTCCTGGACTACAGACGTGTTATTGAAACTTACTAGGAATATAGTAAGCTGCAATGTAAGTTTAGCATAATTTATAGTAAGCGTGTTATTGATAGGGACGTGGTTATGTTTCTCAGCGTTCTGTCTTATTCGAGAACTATTGTCCTTCCACTTGTGACTGCTTTATAACAATTCCTAACGCATTTTCGTTTTTCTTTTTCATATAACCTTTTGTTTTCGCCTTATAATAATTTATAAACCTTACCAACAAAATAATAACCATGAATGTTATATTTATTATTATTGATATGCAATCAAGTGGCACAGGTTGTAGGCCTTACAGCCACTACCTGGGCTATTGAATGCCAAATCAAATGAAAAATAGCCTTATTTCAATATGAACTGATGTACCATTATTAACGAATTTGGAAATAGAGAGTAGTATTGAAATAAACTGTTTACGTAATGTATGTACGAACATAATTTTCGTGGATTAAGGGGTAAACATCTATTTTAGAAACGAGACATGATATAATTATAAGTAAATATGAATTTTGTCCATTTATCAAGTTTTTTGTAAGGTAGAAAGGTCCGTACGTACATAAGATTTTTTTTGTGATTAAATGAAGTGATCTTGCATGTGTGCATTGCATGGTGATATTTTCCGAGTGCAATTTCTTTTTATCTAATAAAAAGGTCTAAAATATAAATCTTTTGCTAAATTATACATAGCCACAAAAGTTTTACTAGAAGATTGTACAACTTTTCGATATTTAAGTAATTTAGTAAAACTTTAGTGTTAATGTATTCGCCGACACAGATAATTTTATTAATGCCTTACAATATCTTTATACACATTCAACACAACTACAGGTATCTACGGCCAGCGGTATGATGTGAAAATGTAACACTATACACTGCACAATTTGAGGGCATGCTCAAAACTTTGTTGTGATTTGTCCTTGTACCCAGAAAAAATACCAGATTAACTTATTTGAATGTACAGTCGTTTATACAAACTATTTTACTTTTCATTAAAATAGTGAACAATTAATGTTTTAATTATTTCCCTTTGAAAATCCAAACTAAAAAACACCCTACCTACATCGCACACATACAACATTCCACTTTCAGATGTGTTCAGAATCCTCACAATAAAGTAACACTTTTTGTTTTTGCTAATACGTTTTGTACTAACCAAAGTTTTGCAAGCTTAAATACAATTTAATTACATATTTATACCGGCTTTGTTTTTATATTGTGTATTTTACAAAAAAAAAAAACTATATGAAAATTCCAATAATTGGCATTTAATTAAAATTGCATTTATTCAAAACATTTTTATGGTCCAAATGAGAAACTTTAAAAGAAAAACTTTCGATCGGTATGTAAGAATAATTGCAGAACTTTCCCTAAACCCGTTACGAGTGTCATTTAAAACCTCGCCCTACCCTACCCGACCCGACCCGACCCGACCCGACCCAACCCGACCCGACCTAACCTGACTAGTCCCGAGTCCCGCATGCACTAACGTGGTGTTGTCTGCCCCCAGCCCAGCCGTCGTGGAAGCTGTAAGCGCCGGAACACCGTCGCAGCGCCACTGCACGCACATATTCCATGAACACTATTTGTTTGTTGTGATCCCGCAGTGAAACTACACACGTAACGACACGGTTGTGATATCTGCATAAGACCCAGTAAGTTCGGACCACAGCCTCCGATCGAGCGCCGGCGACACTAACGCTCTCGTTGTTTTCCAGCGAACGATGTGGTCGTTGACAAGTGGTAAACGACACCGATACATAGTTCCTCACCCGCTTCTCTCTGCTACTTCTACCGCTCTCGTCTCCAGATGTAATAACCGAATGGCTTTTAGTGTGTACGTCGCGTCGCGCCGTTGCGACCGTACCGTGTATGTCGTGTCGGAGAGCGTAGCCGCCACTCCAGCGTTGAGCTCCATCAGAGAGGACTTTATGTTGTTCATAATGTGTATATAATACAGTATGTTTAGGAGGTTTAATCGATTTGTTATAATAATATTACGTTGTTCTAAATAAAGACTACATGGTGCCCGTCGACAAAAGCAGTGCGATAGACGATGTGTACTTAAGTTGAGAGCACTTAATTTAATTTATTGTTATTTTTTTATTCTATTATATTATAGTTTGCTTAACTAGAGCCGAGTCTGTTTCTATTAGTGCTGACGCCTCGACGAGCAATATGGTGTCTGTAAGGGAAGGATAATTTTTGATGATTGTCCAGTGTTTGGGACCTGAGTCCAAAAATTTAAACATACCTGTAAATTTTAATGTATTATTGTTTTGTACAATAAATCGTTATAAAACGACTGTTGTTTTATTTCTTAGCTAATTTGTTTTATTGTATAGACGAGCCGACAAGTTCTATTAGCAGTGTAACCCAGTACATCTGATATAAGTGGTTATTAGGGCCGAAATATATCAAGGTGAAATAAATGAGGGCGCCACCTCTGGATAAGGTGAAACTATAAGATTAGTGTGATATATTTATTTTTCAAGCCAAAATACACAAATATTTCGTGCATCTTTCAGGTGACAGTACTCCAATATTTCGTACAATAAATAAATAGATAAGACGGTGGTACATATTAAAGTCATACTTTAATACGCACTACCAACAATAGTGTTAGCGCCTGAGCTACGGACTAAGTAAATAATGAGCCGATGCGCTTCTTTGGGTGAGCCTAAAAAACAGTAGCAGTAACTTTAGTCCCAAATTAAACAGCTGAACATATTATTAATACATTCATGCTCAACGAGTTACAGTCGAATCCATGAGGCTGGCAGATTATTACATGAAACGTGGTTGGGATTTACGCTAAATAGTAGGCTACAAAATTAGTTTAGTGTTTTCCGAAATAAATTTGACTCGTAGTGAATCTTTAAACATTTTACATGCTAAAATATATTTGATACTGTCTGCAGCTAAATTTTTGTCTTATTCGTTTGATTTGCCTAACGCACTAGCAAAAGAAACTAATCACTATAAAGTGTTATAGCTTTCGGGAAACTACCAAGGAAAGATCTTGCTCCCTAGCGAGTGTTTGAGTTCAAACGTTTGGTTGTAGTTGGTTGTACTTGGTTTTTAAGACCGACGCTCTAACTGGTGTATATGGTGTATATTTTGAAAATATCCCTACCACTGTTCAAGTTTTTGTCAAATTTATTTTGTCTTTTATTCTATGATAGCCACAACTACAAAACAAATGCCAAAGCCATGTGTGTTGTTTGTATAGTAAAATAGCATGAAGTATAATGAAATCAAATAGACTACAGAATGAAATAAAAAAGGAATGTAATGCAAGTAAATGCGGTGAAATAATACAACACAGCGGGTGTTGGATGATCTGAAATGATGTAACCTCAGTAAATTTGATGGGAATTTAATGAGAGTTCAATGGATTGGCTGAACCCGAAACAAACCCTGGCAGCCCCCTTTGTTCGGACTCTTCTCATGCTCGTTGCATAAGAAAATCCATGTTATTGTAAACCCGCACGAGACGATATCACCCTGCTGCTTATTTCTACTACGAGGGAGTCCTTTAGTTCGGTTCGAAAGGTGAGATAACTGTTATAGAATACAATTAATACTTCGAATTTAAATTTTAGGGCGGGTGACGGTATTCATTTGCTGTTGTATAAGGGTTCCGGTAAACACTTACAGATGGTATAGAACTCACCACCATTTACATAGTAAAATTAAAAGTGTTAAGTAACGTTTCATTTTCTTCCTTTCGAAGTTAGGTTCTTACAAAAAGTCCATTGAATGACCCGTAAATTTTCTCCATTTTCTAAAAAGTTATTCCATTTCCTCATATTCTACGTCTTTGCGTCTTTTGTATTCTGGGTATATTTTCATCTTACTTCATTGAATACATTTCTTTCTTGGAAGGATATCTGGTTGGTTACAGGCCTTTCGGACGTGTTCCAGAACGTGGGAGCGAACACGCACTCCGCCAACAGGAAGGAATTTCCTAAGAGGTGTACGATCTGAGTGAACTGATGTTGTGGACTATGTTTCACATCATTGAACTCTTTCGCGAGTCCAAAGATTACGGCAGCCTATGCTATACCCCTAGTGTTAGAACTAGAATCGTCTAATAACACTAAGAGCGTATCTGGTGGATCCGTAAGGACGTATCTAGGGCATCAACAGGCGCCATCACTATAAATATTATGTCTATCATTGCGTTTTCAATTACATTCCATTCTATACACTTACCGTACAATTCACATGGCTTCGACCTCATAACAAAAAATTTGTTAGCATGAGCAGGTTTTGTTTGCCTATCGAATGAATTATTTAAAAATATATTGTTGTTTTGTCCCACTGTATTTTTTTCTCTATTCGCTGTTAACAATGGCTACTCCAGCTACACGCAGACGGGTAGATGAACTCACGGTTTCTAATTGGAATTGAAATTGGACCTCGGAATTTGCTAACACTAGCCGTAGCAAAAGCAGCGCTTCGCAAAGTCTACGACCAGATCGGAATCACGACCGACTGAGAAGATTCGACGAGAAGACAACAGTATTATCTATTATCCTTTCCTATAACATGCATCTATCGGGACTTTTTGTCGGGAACGCGAGGACTGAAGTTGTGTGATTTGTTTTATTTTGTCTATTTAGTGTTTCTTCAGATTTAAATGTGTAATAACGGTGGATTATTAACTGTTTAATATCTGTGAAAGTGCAAAAATGTGGGAAAATGAAACAAAGCCACTGAACGTAACTTCTTGAGATCCTCCAAAAAGTTCACTGCATAACCGCTTAATTGCCCCGTAGACTACCAGTCTACAAAATTCTGCACCTTATTATGCCCCGTAGACCACAAGTCTACTAGATTTAGGACCATTAAATTGCCCGTGTGGACTAGTGGTCTACAAGCCCTCTTGACTTGACATTCCTCTAGTTTTATGAATATTATCCGTCTTGCTCGTTCATTAGTGTGTTTATATATATCTTTCCTGCTTCTTTGATAAATTTCCAACCAAATAAAGCCAATAGATCGTATTCCAGTCCTGGAAAAAATTATAAAAAAACAAAGTTGAAGTTGTCATTTGCAAATGTGTGGTTCGCGTGTGCTGTGATATAAGTGTTGTGCCGAATTGTGAAGAATTTTAATACTTACGGTGAGTATTTTTACTTGATTTTTTATTATTATCAAGGTAAGTAAACTACTAAACTGTAGAAATAAAGTTTTCAGCGTGAAACACAAAATTTGTCCTTTTCTGAACCCGATAAAGTTGACGGAATATTTTGGGCGCGCGCTTCCCGGCTAACGTAATAGTTTTATCTTCAATTTCGATATATTTGGGCTGTTTTATAATTCTAAATACTATCAAAATGATTATTTACGTTATGATCATGTAAATTCTAGCCGGGACGATAAAATTAGAAGCAATTTGAGTCAGAAACTTTAAAATCCGACTGACAAGTGTTCATGGTGCAGTTAAGGCTAGGAGCACACCGAGAGATCGTGTGATCCGGAATCCGGTAGATATATTTTTCTAAGCGATTGTGTTACTTGTGTTACTTTGGCTTATGAAAATGCTTCTGAATGTTTTTTTATTTATCTTGGTTCATGATGCAGTTAAGGTTAGGTGCAGACGGAGTAATCGCGCGTTCCGGACTGGATTTTTTTCTGTACGCTTGTCCGAAATTAATTATTTTATTAAATTTTACTGCTTGTGAATGTGAAATGCTTGCTGCTGGTTTTTATTTTTTCTCTTCTATTTGTTTTTGACTGCTTATTGCATGTGACGCAGAAATTGTAAGCCAAAGTGGTCAGGGTGCCATGAGACCACGTCGGGGCTTGGGAGCGGCGAGAGGACGTGGAGCTGCTCGAGGTGGTGGTCAGAGGGGCGTCAGGGGCGGTAGGGGTGGCCGTAGGCCACGCTGTGCCCGATCTTTGCCTTTTTCACAGTAAGAAATATTAAATTAAACCTAAATCATATTTTAATTGTAAGTAAAACTTCCGACATTCATTAAAATATTTTTTTATGTTTAGTCTTGGAGATGAAAACGTGGAAGTGGAAACTTCTCCAGGCCCATCTGGAATTCCACAACGGTAAAATCTACATAAATTAACTTTATTGTATCTAATTGTTCCAGTAACATTCATTCATTCAATTTTGGATTTTAGGCCTTCATTGACAGAGCAATTGAAAGTCGCCAAGGTGGCGAGGCTTTTGGATAAAAAGCATGAGAATTTGCTGTCTGCGGACCAAAAAAAGGAGCTGGCCAGGCTGCGCGATGGCAAGCAAGTGGGCAATTTTAAAATGCCAGATGCTCCAGAACCACAGTAAGTAAATTTAGAAATAAATTCAATGTTTTAACTGCTCATACGTGAGTTTGTTAGTGTCGAACATGTGCATGGTATCAGGTCAGCATTTTTTTTATTTATTTACAGAAGAGGAAGAGGAAAGGGAAAGGGGAAGGGCAAAGGAAGGGGCAGTGAAGACTCGCGGATGTGGAGGCCATGCCCACTTTTACCTGGGGTACCAACTGTCCCTCCTCCACGTGTACGTCAGTCGTGGGAATTGCAACAGCAACGCCCGATTGGTACATGTATAATACTTTATTAATAATATTTCCGTAGGTACTTCATTCATCTGTCAAAATCACACTTGAGTCAAAACCTAGAATTCGCAACAGAGTTAAACTCAATCATGTTTAAAGTTAGACATATTATGTTGTGTTAATTCTCTCTAGTAAATATCCTCGTTGTTAAATTCCAGATATCACCGCGGAGCAGGAGGGTGAGGATGATGACATCGAAAGCTATTTTCTTCCAGATATCACCGAGGATGAGGAGATGCGTCCTCCCCTCCTCGAGGATGAGGAGGCCGTTCCTTCTGCAGGGACCCCACCTCAAGCGAAGTAGGTTATTCTGTTTCTGTAATAAATGAATGTGGCCGATTCTAAAAAAATATAAACAAAATTTACAGTTTCTACCATTTTTTATTGACAGGAAACGCAAGATCCAATTTTCGCCCTCGATGGGGATCATCCAGGCTACTGCATTGCCTCAAAATATCGTGCCAGCAGAGATAGAACTCCTGGGGTTTACACCTTGTTAGTTGATATCATATTTTAAAAAATAATTTCTTTTACTTTCAACTTATTTTACTAAAAATTTATAACTGTTTCAGCTTCTACCGGTACTCGAACAGCGCTTGACTCTGGAAGAAGTAATTACAGTATGGGTAAGTTAAAGTATTATTTGAATTTCATGTGTCGCCTCCATAAGATGATAGGGTGGACCAAATCCTAAAATTTATTTTCTTACTTACAACAGATATCGATATAAATATGGAGCGTGACTTCATAGAGCCTGGCGAAGGCAGCGAAGTAGATGAAGGTGATTCGGCGAATATGGTCGGTATGATCGATATTTCTTTGAAACCAAGACGAATCGATGATTTTCCGATGGACTTAGACAGTATTGCTGAACATGAGGTAGTTGAGGTGATACAGGAGCTGGACAATGCTGCCGACGAAGTCCTTCGGAACGTGGTAGGACCGGAAACCGATCTGCTTCATTTTGACTGGCGAGGCGAGCCGGAAAATTTTGAGTCTGTCAGGGAAGCATTTACTGTGCCATCTACTGGACCAACGTTTGATAACGCCGATTTAATTCCCTTAGATGTTTTTTTCAAGATTTGGGATGCAGATATTATTGCTTACATCGTGCGCGAAACCAACCGCTACGGTGCTGAGCTAATAAGGTCGACCATTCCATCCAAGCCAAATTCTAGATTAAGCCGTTGGAAAGACGTCACCAGTGACGAAATCCTACGGTTTTTAGCAGTTTTAATGTTACAGTCACTAGTTATAGATTATGTGGAGCGCGAATATTGGTATGCCGTGATTGAAGAACTCCAAATAGGCAATTTTAAAGAAATAATGACTTATAACCGTTTCATCGTCATCAAACGTTGTCTCCATTTTATAGACAATGCCACTTTGCCCGTGCCGCCTACCAAACTCGATAAAATCATCCCCATCATAGAGCACCTAAACAAAAAATTTAAGTCTTTATACGTACTAGAACAAAATATAGCAATTGACGAGTCACTCCTTCTTTGGAAGGGGCGCCTCTCATTTGCGCAAAAAATTGCTACAAAAAGAGCTCGAGTAGGTATAAAGTCTTACGAGTTATGTGAATCCAGGACTGGATATTTATGGCAGATGGAGGTCTACACGGGCAAAGGGCACGCACATGTGGTACAAGACGGGGAGCCGGAAGAGCGCGGGCAAGAGTCTGACGAGCCGGAGAGTGCCACGGCCCAGATTGTGCTGAACTTAACGAGATCACTTTTTGATAAAGGCCATACATTAATAATGGACAATTTTTATAATGCGCCACTTTTGTCTCGGATCCTAAAAGTTCAGCACAAGACTGATTCGATGGGTACTCTACGACTTAACAGAGAGTTTGTCCCCGAAGCTCTTAAAAAAAAAACAAAAAAAAACATGAAGGAGGGCGAGGTGGCATTCAGCACAACCAAAGACCTCAGTGTGGTTGTGTGGATGGACAAAAATATTGTGGCAATGATTTCTTCTTTCCATCCCATAGAAGTCGGCGGCATTGAAAAATACGGTTATTACCGGTACAAACCGCAAGTTGTTCTTGATTATAATTTCTCAATGGGCGGCATCGACCACAAAGATCAAATGCTGTCTGCCTATCCCATTGAGAGATCACGTAACATAATCTGGTACAAAAAATTATTTCGCCGACTTTTAAATGTATCGATGCATAATGCTCTCGTGATGTTCAACCACAACCGCACTCACGCCCTTCGTCACCGTGAATTCCGCCTGCAGTTGGCAAAGCAACTGCTGCAAAGCAGCAGATCAGCAGCACCTTCCCGGTCTTTAGCACCGGCAGCACGACCAGAACCAGCGGCATGCATACGGGACATGCACTTGCCAGGAAAAAATACAAAAAAACAGCGCTGCAAGCTCTGCTACTCTGCCAAAGTGCAGCGCTCGACGGTGTGGCGGTGTACCACCTGCAATGTCAATCTGTGTATCGTAGGATGCTACACCGTATACCATATCAATCTAGCGCAAACGCCCGCCGTTTAGTGCAATTTTGTTTACTCCGGATCCGACTACCTAGTCTACGTCAGAGTACGTATCACAATATATAAAATCAATATACATAAGGTCGAAATAAATAAAGTCAAAGTGCCGAAATTCGAAATACATAAAGTATCAAAATATATAAGTTCCAGTATCTGTTGTTCTGGTCATCATCAGACCCTGGAAACTTTTTACAGAGAAGTTGCTACATCTCTGGAAGTATTTAGATGAAAAACGACTTCAATAACTTGTTCCGTTCCTCAGTTCCAGTATCTGTTGTTCTGGTCATCATCATACCCTGCAAACTTTCCACAGAGAAGTTGCTAAACCTACGGAAGTAATAATTAACTTTAGGCATTTTGGGATGGGTGTCACAGATAGTCAACAACAAACAAAACCGACCGACAAAACTCCGGATCAAGAAAAAATAATGTTCCGGATCACACTCGGTGTGTACCGAACCTTAAATATTGGTGTAGCCCGCTGATTTTGTTGTTTACTCTTGAATATGTTTTTGTAATACAGTACAATACACAAGTGTGATATATTTTTAGAAAGGGCTTGAAATGTTCTATTTGGTATGATTATTCTTGTTTTTACATTGTCTATTTTTTAGAACAAAAAATATGTAAAACTACAAAGATTTCACTGTGCGAATGAGACCTGTAGCACTAATTTTAACATATTTCAGTAATGGCTAATGCTATCGATTGGATTTTTGTATATTTTGTAAGAATGTAAGATAGCCCATATTATACTACTTAAATTGTAGGCCTAAATGTGATATTTGCGCATCTGTGATGATAAAAGTTTGTCTAGAATTACGGCTTGCGCCGCCAAATTTTTATGCAAAATAAAAGAGCTGTAAATAAATATTTTTGTAGGAACAGGTGTATGTTTTTATTTAATATCCTCATGTTTATAGTATATATATTGTAATGAAAAATAAAAAACCCTATGTTATCGCTTTAATTTTTGAGGTATGATCGTTTAAACACAAATCGTGCTCAAAAACGCACTAGCTCTGTGTTCAATCTATGATAACTTTACACTGTAGTCAAATATTGATAAACAAAGCACTTAAATAAATAGCTTTGTTCATTCTAAACATAAAAAACATAACACTTGACAGGGTTCTAGTAACAAGTTGAGTCACAATTAATGGTTTCGTCGAACTCGAGCCACGCCACACGGCACCGCGCTAAGTAGCAAAAACGAATGGGCAAAATAGATTCACGGCGGTCGGTCAACGGGGCAAAGTAGCGTACAGGTCGAGCGGCGGGCGGGCAAGCGAGCGGATAAAATCTCAGTAAATGTCCACCATTTTACTGAGATTATAACATATTTCATCCCATATCATCCTATCTCATTTCATTTAATTTCATCCCAGTTGAATAATTTCCCAAATTAATCACCTTCATTTTATTTCATTTCACTCTATATTATCATTTTTCATAAAAGTAAGAATATAAATTAAAATAAGACATGACCTAAAGGTCTTAGTTACCAGGTCATAAAATCCCTTAAAAAAATATGCATCTACTTATCATGGATATTACACTTTTACTCTTCGATCAACAATAGTAACTAGATTTCGGGTCAGCGCAAAAATCCGTCTCGTTAAATAACAGCGCACTTGAAATGTGAGCTCTTATTTTGTTTAGTTCACTTCAGACACAGCCAATGTTAACCCGTCTCACAATGCCACAGTGTGTATTCAAAAGTTGCAAAAAAATGCCAGAAAAAGCAATTTAACGGCCGGAGTATCTTACTTTCGGTAAGTACATGAAGTATACGTTATATTTTAAGCTTTAAACTAATAAATAATATTAAATTTTAAACAAAATTACCGATTTTTAACCACCGCTACAAATGTTGGCCAAGGCTCGCCAACACTTGGACAAATTTTTGTTTAACAGAAAAGTAAATGCATGGAGTAGATTTGTGTTGTATTAATTATAAAAAATTTGTTAGCAGTACTTCAAAATTGGTTAGTTAAAAGTGGTTAATTCTGCTTTTGTGTCTGTTTGTTGGATTCTCATTGGATACTTAGCTTTCCTTTTTTATTTTAGCTTTCCTAGCAATCACGTGTCCAGAATGTCGCCAGAGAAAGAAGAGATTACTTTTATAAGCCAACTAAGAACTCCACTCATTGACACTGGACATCTTTGCCTTCCGTGTTCACGGCTACTGAAACGTGGCCGAAGCATTGTAATAAAAATATCGCGCTTGAAACCGTTTAAACGTTGTTTTATTATATGTACTAGTAGCGAAAACATAAAAATATACTATAAAAATATCTATTACACAAAACGTAACGCTAATAAAATAATAAGTAATGTATAGATACCAACAAACATAAATCCTCAAAACATAAAAAGTAAACAACTAAACAACTTTTTCACTGGTGGTAGGACCTCTTGAGAGTCCACACGGGTAGGTACCACCACCCCGCCTATTGCCGCCGTGAAGCAGTAATGCGTTTCGGTTCGAAGGGTGGGGTAGCCGTTGTAACTATACTGAGATCTTAGAACTTACATCTCGAGGTGGGTTGCGCATTTACGTTGTAGATGTCTATGGGCTCCAGTAACCACTTAACACCAGGTGGGCTGTGAGCTCGTCCATCCATCTAAGCAATAAAAAATATAAAAAAAACTTTTACTTTTATTCATATAATAAATTATTTTAGTGTTCAACGCGACTCCGTTACCTCCTGTAGTAAATAGAAATTGAAATTTCAAGAAGCAAAAATAAATAAAACAAAACGATGTTAGTTCTCAAAGCTATAACGGAAAAAATTACTTTATTTGTTGGCCTATAAGATTCATTTTACATTAAAGGTTGTTTAACATATGCCTTTTCGTTTGTAAGTGACAGGAGTAATTTATTGCTTTGTGACGAATAATCGTAAGTATTAGATAATGTTTTGGAGATTTGGAACTTTATTACTAGGTGGCATAGTTGTAATAAGTTTGAACTTAAAACTGTTTCAAAACTTTTTTCTCCGTTTGTTGTAAACCAACGTATGTGTATATTCACGCGGACAGTTTTTGCTTCGATCTTGTACGTGTCCCTTTATCTAGTTACAATTGTTGATCGAAGCTTTTACTTAGCACTTTATCATAAATAATCTTACTCTATGGCTAGAGTGTATGGGCTTAGATTCCCTTGCCTTTCTTAATAAGGAAAAATTGAACCAAAAAAAAAACTCTATGGCTTCAAACAATCAGTGACAATCACTGTCAACAAATTGAAAACAATTATGATTGTATTTAACTATGTTTTTTTTATTTTATCTTAATCCGCTAACTTGGAAAGAATAAATGTAAATAAATTCAATATTACAAAATAATTTAAATTTACTTCCGTTTAATATCAGTGGAGAATTTCTTAGCTGGATATTTTTTCGTTTCAGTCATCACAATAAGAGTGTAACGGGTCTTTGAGTAACGTAAGCAATGAAACGTTACTCAAAATTTATTTTAGCAATAGTTATAGTTTTAGGCGGCGTTTATTACCGAAACGAACTTGACATTTACTTAAGTTCTTTTATTCGAATATTGTACAACGAAAATGTAAATAATAACAATGTGTTTACGTACGACGAACTAGCTCGTTACAACGGTATTGAAAATGCGAAATTGTACTTAGCAGTTTTGGGTACGATTTACGATGTCACAAAAGGTGAAAAACATTATGCTAAAGGAGCGACTTACCATTATTTCGTAGGTCTGTACTGAGGTAATACTTCAATATTTATTTGGAATAAGCATTTACGAAAGAAGATTTACAATTAAAATTTAATAACCTAACCATACCTAAAAACCTTTCACCTTGTGTTTGAGGCATCTGTATGGTATTTTATTGTGCACCAAGTAATCTAAATGCAACCAAAAATACTAATAGATCATCTAGGAATAAAATATTGAGTTTAAAAAAAATGCTGATTTAATGATAAATGGTATTGTAAAGAGTAGTTTAGTCTCCCATATGTATAACGATTTTTCTTTTATCAGCAATCACTCATCATGCCTACAACACTTAGTTCTTTGTGGGAAATCTGTGATCAGAAGTTGAAAATTATTCTGGTAATAATGAATATAACTATTATTAAGAAACAAGGAACTAATTATAATTTTACTTTATTTTCATGATTATTGTAGGCAAAGATGGATCAAGGGGTTTAATAACAGGAGACTTTAGAGATGAAACTAAAGAAAAGGACCATGTTCTTGACCTAAAATGTAGTGATTTGTCTGCACTATTGCACTGGAAACAAACTTTTAAACAAAAATATACAGAAATTGGTGAGTCTATTTTAAAATAAAATTCAGTTATAAATATTGCATATGGCATTATTAAGTTTAGCTGAGTCAACATTCTCAAACCATCTAATTCTAAACACCATGAAAATAATTGGTATATCTGGTTATGTTGTAAAATACAGAATAATTAATTGAAATAGCAATGACATAATCATATATAATAAAAATATAATCTTTCATAACTGTAAATATTTTTATTTCAAAGTTGATTATTTTAATCATGTTTGAAAGTTGTGCAAGGGAGTGTGACCTCACATAATATTTAGAGATCAGACTCATAGGCACCCCAGTATGAAGTCCTGAGTTGTTTGGTCAAAGCCTAACTAGCCTGTTCTGCCCCTTGGACTGTTCTGGTTTGGTAAGCGACTGCTTTATGAAAGAAATGGATAGCAAGGCAACACCTATCTGTGTCTACACACAATATACCCTATAATCAATGTGTTTGCTAACTGCACTAAGTTGGTATTGACCGTATGCTGATAACATTAAAAAAATGCAGCTGATAATTCTCTGGAAAATCCCATGAGCACTTTCACAAGCACACCCTCAATGACCCATAGCATGATATGAATGAATGCTATTCCAGATTGTCACCACACAGACAAAATTAATCTGTTGGAACAATTTTCATATTACAGGTTTGTTGAAAGGAAGATATTATGACAGTCAAGGAAGAGAAACTCCTTATTTAGAGAACTTTAATAGAAAAATAGAACAATGTAATGAAGAAAAAGAAATAGCCAAGAAAAAAAACCAGGAATATCCACCATGCAATATTGCTTGGAGTGAAGAAGAGGGTACCAAAGTATGGTGTACTAAAAATAGGTAATTATGAATTACAATCTTGCTATGATGAGCGGTACTTGGATTGTTCCTAAAACCTAGTGTATGTGTGATACAATTGTGGTGCTTAATATGATAAATAATTTTGAATCATAAGAGGGAACCATATATGCATTACCAAAGTACATACATAGTTTTATCTGAAACACTATCTAATTTGTAAAAAAAATTTTTTTTCTAATTATTGCACTAAAATATTTTAGTGGTGGAATAGCACGATCTTGGATTGGAGTTCCTCGTCAAATGTACTCTCCTGGTGAAGATACTCCATCTTGTGTGTGTGTCAATACCGAGAAACACCATACAGCACTTCTTAAAGAATACAGTAACTGTGTAAATACATCAACTGTTTGTATGACTAATATTTAACTAATTTATTTATTACAATAGTGTTATAGAAAAAGTTCAAATTTTCCTACTAATGTAAACATACCAAATTTCCCAACCATTGAGCTAAGAAACTATTTTTATGTAGCAATATTTATTTATTGTTATATAATAATAATAATATAATTAATGAAAATATCAGGTACATAATAACTAAATTATACCTGAACTTTGATAATTAACAGAATAAAAAATTGTGACAAGAACAGTGAGTGTTGTCTAATAAAGTATTTAAAATGTAACATAGAAGACATGTTAAAACTAATCTTGTTACATGGATCTGCAGTTTCCATTAGTGTTACAATATAGGTATTCAAATTATTTTGTGTGTCTTGTATTTTATAGTTCATAAATAAATAAATCTAAATAAATAAAAACTATTTTTTCGTCCTGTGTGCGATCCTAAATCATTCAACAATTTTTATGAAACAATATATTTTATGTAGTTATTTTTGGCACTAATCACGTAGGCGGCACGTGATTAGTTTCAAGAAATCATTGAATTTTCATAAAATTTACGATAGTCACATATAAAGTAAATGCCCGAAATAGCAAAACATGACCAAATCAATCAATCAACAATAAGTCTACGGGCACGAAACTTGCGATGGCCGAGCGATGGCGGCAGCGGCGCGACGGCGATGTATACAAAAGCATTGCACAGTATGGGGACGGGCACGAAACGGGCGATGGCGGAGCGGGGCGATCGAGCGATGTACGGGCGATGATGGGGCGACGGCGACGCGGAAGCGACGAGAACAAACTAGTTTGGTTTCGTCGCTTGCGCGGGTATAGTGTTGTGTTCAATTATTATTTTAGTAATGGAAATTGATAATGAGGAATTTATAATTTAACAAAGAATTTAAAATTTCATTGAATGACACCTTAGCGCGTAATAAAGCGTAGAAAATTCTCCCCAATTGCGTCTTCGTTGATTTATTGGATGAACACCATCTCTAAGTAATAATAATAATTCCCTCATCAGGGGACTAGGCTCCAATAGTTCTTTTCGACGTATACTCATGATTCGCACAACACTGTATGAGCGCGACTGCCCGCCAGCTTGTTTCGTGCCCGCGTAAGTCTACGGGCACGAAACTTGCGATGGCTGAGCGATGGCGGCAGCGAGGCAACGCGACACGGGGCGGGCAGGTAGCGATATCTCGCGCGGGCACGAAACAAGCTGGTGGGCAGTCGCGCTCATACAGTGTTGTGCGAATCATGACTTTACGTCGAAAAGAACTATTGGAGCCTAGTCCCCTAATGAGGGAATTATTATTACTTAGAGATGGTGTTCATCAAATAAATCAACGAAGACGCAATTGGGGATAAATTTCTACGCTTTATTACCAGCTAAGGTGTCATTTAATGAAATTTTAAATTCTTTGTTAAATTATAAATTCCTCATTATCAATTTCCATTACTAAAATAATAATTCAACACAACACTGTGTACCCGCGCAAGCGACGAAACCAAACTAGTTTGTTCTCGTCGCTTCCGCGTCGCCGTCGCCCCATCATCGCCCGTACATCGCTCGATCGCCCCGCTCTGCCATCGCCCGTTTCGTGCCCGTCCCCATACTGTGCAATGCTTTTGTATACATCGCCGTCGCGCCGCTGTCGCCATCGCTCGGCCATCGCAAGCCTCGTGTCCGTAGACTAAGATATCGCTGCCTGCCCGCCCCGTGTCGCGTCGCCTCGCTGCCGCCATCGCTCAGTCATCGCAAGTTTCGTGCCCGTAGACTTATAACTAATTTCGCATCGTGTTTGTTTTCTTTCCATTACCGGCAAGCGAGCACACCGTCGACATGAAATTTGGCCAGGAATTTGGTCTTAGTAATACATAAATATTATTACCAAATTATGCAGATATAGAAACAATTGCAATATCCATTTAAATATATTCACTAAAACATGATTTTAATGGGTTTTAATTTGAGTTCCCCGTCAGATTTACTCTCCTAGTGAAGACACACCGTCTTAAGTGTGTGTCAATGTTCTGAGTTTCCCTGCGATATCGACATCGTGTTCACATATCCCGAAGGATTGGTTGAAGTGGCAGTGAGCAGGGCATATGCATATGACGGCTGGCGCCAAAAACTTCTCTACTGGCGACCGCGTACCGGAAGAAAAAGTTTTTTTGTCAGAAGCAAAACACCAAACTTCGCCTACGCATTGGAAACGATAGGCAGGGCATGTGGGAGTTGATGCTTATTCAGCAGCTCAACAACCCGCGCCCGTACCTCGAACCGAACTCATCCAAGACAGTTTGGGGCAACGTGACATTTCTCGCGGAGCGTATATTATATCCTCGCCACCCTGCTCGTCCTTTCTTTCAGTCGGCAGGCTCTCTAAAGCCCACATAGATAGGGTGCCGTCAACTCCTACTTCCGAAATACTTCGCTGATCCTAACCAGCATAGGCTTGGTAAGTTTTTTTTTTTATTGCTTAGATGGGTGGACGAGCTCACAGCCCGCCTGGTGTTAAGTGGGTACTGGAGCCCATAGACATCCACAACGTAAATGCGCCACCCACCTTGAGATATAAGTTCTTAGGTCTCAAGTATAGTTACAACGGCTGCCCCGCCCTTCAAACCGAAACGCATTACTGCTTCACGGCAGAAATAGGCAGGGTGGTGGTACCCACCCGCGCGGACTCATAAGAGTTCCTACCACCAGTAAAAAGTAAAAATTAATAAAAATTTGTATGAAGTACAACTTATCCTATTTACCAATTTCCACACGGAACAGGTCTCTCTCGCGGTAAAACGTGAAATTACAGTCGATAGTCGTCGTGGCCTAAAGGATAAGACGTCCGATGCATTCGTATCTAGCGATGCAACGGTGTTCGAATCCCGCCGGCAGGTTCCAATTTCTCTAATGAAATACGTACTTATCAAATGTTTACGATTGACTTCTACGGTGAAGGAATAGCATCGTGTAATAAAAATCAAACCCGCAAAATTATAATTTGGATAATTACTGGTGGTGGGACCTCTTAGGTATCACCACCCCGCCTATTTCTACCGTGAAGCAGCAATGCGTTTCGGTTTGAAGGGTGGGATAACCGTTGTAACTATACTGAGACCTTAAAACTTATATCTCAAGATCGGTGGCGCATTTACGCTGTAGATGTCTAAGGGCTCCAGTGACCACTCAACACCAGGTGGACTACGAGATTGTCCACCCATTTAAGCAAAAAAATTAAAAGAAATGAAAGAAGTAGCAAAGTAGAAATTGATTATTACTCTTTACTTTTGAACAATAATATTTGCAACAATGACTGGCTACAGACTGTAGAATGAAACCTTGAGGTTTTAAACACCCTGCATACTACCTGCAAAACTTGCATGGCAGCTGACAAGACAATCACTTGGTACTTCAGTGTGCAGTAGTGGTAATCCTTGTTGGGGCTTAAATCATTATCATTATTGTTATCTCTATTACAATATAAAAGAAGAAATTGTCTCATTGTTGTCTCATTATATTTGCGTGATTATCACATATTACTACTTTTCAATCAGATCTTACATAATCATCGGGGTGATGTTCAAAGTAATATTTCCAGTACAAAATGTAATGCCACATTAATGCTACACTTATCCTTCTGATGGTGAGTGGTCACCATCACTCATGGATTTTAGCAATGGCAGGGGCACAGCAAAACCAATGCCTGCATTTCTCATTCACATTTCTTTGTGAATATCTTGAATATTGTTATTTAAAACAATGTTTAATGTTGTTTAATGTTTGTTTTGTGCAATGTTTAAACAATAATTTTACTAACACCATGAATCTCTTCTTTTACACATTGGAATTATAAGACTCAGAACTTGCAATTTAATTATTTTTTTTTTACAAATAATCTAATGTTTCTTTATACATAATAAAAGGTGGGTTCTGAATTATTAAAGTTATGTACAATTTAAATTAATTGTATTTTAGTCATAATTGATTATTTAATACAAATACCACAGGTACAAAACACATTTTATCATATATTACTTGTACTTGGTGAGACAGATTCTGTTTGTATCTCATCTAATTCTAAGCATTCTATTGTTTTCAAAAATACTGTCATGGGTATTTTTTTCCTGTTCAAATATGATTTATTACCAAGTAATTTCTTTATTTTAGCTCTCCTTTTCTTTATTTTCTCTTTAGTATATTGATTACCTAATTGGAATGTGAGCAGTCTTTTTATTTTACGTGCACCAAAAGCTTCTGTATCACCGCTTTCAGCTTTGGGTTCTTCATATATAGTCTCTAATGTTTGAGAAAGAGATTTAACAGTTTTGTTGAGATACAATGCCTCTATTTGCTTTGGGTTCGCATTTTCGGCGACAACGTGTTTACGAGGTTTCATATTCACTCGGCGGTTTGAAGGTTTGCTTTTTTCTGGCATTAACGACTTTCTTTTACGCAAAACTCTTGGTGATAATTCAAGAACAGGTGTGTTAATTTTAGGAACATCTGTGTTCAGCTCGTCCACTTCCATTATATCTAAATGTGCCATTTTAGTTGGTAACTCGCACTCCACTCTGAAATTGGTATTTATTTTAAGTTAAATATTGATTTTTACAACAGTTACATTTTAAATAAACGGACTGCCTTTAATTTACCTCGAGTGTTCCATGTTTTTTCAGCGTCATATATCAATTTAATTCTTCATTATGGTTCCACGATCGCTCGCAAAAGGCGTAAATTTCTACTGCTTTATTTATTCAGAAAATTAATTAATTCAGAAACGCAAAGTAAGACAGAAGGGAGGCGCGTACCGTATAGCTGCAGCAAAACCCAGCAGAACCATTCGTTGCACCATAGATTTTAGTTTTTACTTTGTTTGTTGATTTTTGGAACTGTTCAAGCAAAGAAACCTGAGCCCATACAGTATTAATGATATAACGTTTTTTCCGATCTTTGTGACTTTTAACCAATATTTACGGTTATGAAGTAACATTATTACCTATACTTGAAGAAAATTTAAAGCAAGAAAAAATATAGCATCACACTTCCCCGTCATAAAATACCACACTCCAGCATTAAAAGAACTGTAACAATATTCACAAAACTCTATCCAATAATTTATTTCACTATTGATCTCTAGGTAGGTACCGAATCGAGCTAGTGATGTCTCAACGTGCTACAAATATTACTTGCAATATCATATTTCGTATAACCCTAAACTTCATTGAGACATAAGCATAACTGTATTCAATATACTTGTATTTATTTTATAAAACAAACACATGATTTTATTCAATATATTAAATTAAAATATTTATGCAAAGCACTGTGATTATTATTATTATATAATATAATAATATATAAATTAAGGTTAAAGATTAGGCTTTATGGTATAATATCTTTGCGTTTCCTGTTAGAAAAACTAAACTACTACTGTCATATTTAATTTGGCAAGTTTTTGAAAATTCCAATTTTGTTTTGATAATTATTACGGCACTGGTTTAGAGATAAACACGTACTTCTTACGCTTTAAAAATTACATAAATTGTAAAAAAATCATATAGGAAAAACAATTCCACTCTATAAAAATATATTATGCTTTTGATTTACATTATATAACCTAAGATTGAACTGCTGTCTTAACTAAATAAAAATATTAAAATGACAGACAATAATAGGAGAAATGAAAAAAATGAATCGGAAATCCATAAAGAGTCTATTAATACATCCAATACTACAGAAAGTCAATTAGAGGATAAGTGGATGGTGATTAATTTTTATTTGAAAAACCCTAAACAAGAACCCCTGAAACCCCTGAAAAATTTAGTGATACCGTATTATCCTGTAATTAAATTGTAATAATTAGTACAATGCGACGACATTCTGCAATTTTATCCAATATCAACAATTCTGAGTATTCTGAACATTCGTTTTAGTTGGTCAGGCCTGTATTATTATTCTATTTGAAGCTACTATTGGCAGCTAATTTAGTCCTAAATAAACAATCTTGCAATCATTCTTGTACTCAATAAATTTTAAGTCAATCTTATAATAATTAGGTTGAAATTTCCATTTTGTTTCCATTTTGTGATTAGGGATTGCAATTAGTTCAAATGCTACCCCTCGGTGTATATACCTCTCTGGATAATGATACTAAGATATAAATATAAAAATTATTATATTTTACAATATCTACCACACTCACATACCATATCCCTTAAAAAGTTAATGAAAATAATAATTAAAAAGAAACTTTACTGTTTTTCCTGCTGTACTCAAAATTTTAATGTTTCAGATAAGGAATTGTGACATATATGAAGATGAATATGACGAATGCACAAGTTTCAGAGCTAGATTCCATCAGTACTTCATATTTGGTGAGACATTAGATTGTAACCAATGGAAAAAAGATTATGATAATTGTTGTAAATGGGAATCGAAAAAAGATGTTAAAGCTGCTGTAAGTGCAATAAGTGCAATTTTATATAAAAAATCAATTTACAGAATATACAACTTTTATATTTAAACAATAAGATAGATAGGTAGATAGATAAAATAAAAATTACTAGAAACATAAAACATTTACATGTTCAATCTTCTAAGCAATCATATTAGAACGAAAAATGAATAAGTAAATTAGCCTTTATATATTATATAGGAGTTTCAGTTTTGTTACTAAAAACATGTGTATATTTGATTCACACCAAAATTATGATGGTTAAGGTACCATCTGCATGCCGATGCAGTGTTAAAGCCCTCCATGCATTCTACCACCAGAGACTAAACTAAAGAACGTTCACCACGTATGATGCTTTGTATACTCAGTCAAATAACTATTTTCTGTTTAAATACAGAGACAGGTATAAATTTTATTGTGTTCACCGATGTCTTCCACTTAGGAACAAGTTCTTTATTCCATCATAAGTAGTAATTTTATTAATCATCAAAATTTTTATCAATTCCTTATCTCAATTGTTTTAACCCCTAATTTTGTTACTAGATTTCATTGGTTTTGAAAGTCTACCCTTGGAAATGGCTACTATAATATAAAGCCCTAATCATTAAACAATTGTGAACATTAACCTGATGGATAGTGGTTACTGATGTAGACTAGAGTAGTCATTCTGCTGCTTAGGCTCATTTTTGCTGTATAGATTTTCTTATTAAAATTTAAGTCAATTTTTTACATTTATAGGAAGTTGACAGAGGTCATGGTTGCTTGAAGGACGTGGCACCTGGTGTACTCATATCACTGCAAACATGCTAGTGTTGAAATCCCACTAGCAGGTACCACTTAGCCTAAAAAATACGTACATACCATATGTTCAGAAATGACTTCCACAATGAAAACTGTGGTTGAGCTATTTATTCATTCATGTCTATGGGCTCCGGTAACCAGTTTTACTTAAATTAACAACCCAGCTGAAAATTATAATACAGTCAGTATTTTAGTGTAGTAAATATAAAAAAGAACACGAGGCACAGCCAAAGCTGCTGCCTACTTCTGCGGACGTTTCTGCACGAAACTTCGTCTGCCAAAAAACATGTCATAGCTCTTGGTAAATATCATGATACTGGCTGAACGGCGCAGTTCCTGTACGATGGTAAAGGTGACGGATCATCACCAAATAATTACCACTCAAATACCGATCACCAATCAAATAATTAATGATCCTTTGACACGACTCTGTGAGACTAAATTGAAATAAATAGATTGTCACTTTTTTTATCACATAACTCTGATTACAGTTTGTTTACAGGAAGCACTTATAAATAGCGAAAAAACAAGACGACTAGAAAGATTAAAAGGACACTACAACAACAGCATATGGAAGAAACGCAGTGCACCACCAGCTAACTGGGATAAGCCATTACCAGAATGGATGTCAAAAAGAGATGAGAACACATACCTTGCGTTAAAAGCTAAAGAATTCAGAGAAGGAAACGTGAAAGAAGAAAAAAGTTTTTGTAGCATTATGTGACAAATGATATAGTTCATGTGTTAGAATTAATAAGTAGTTAAATTAATTTATTAATAATTATAGTTACCAGTTACTACTTAAAATTAAAGTATACTTATTTTATAAAATACATAAAATAACTTATTAAATTTTTGATCAGATTGGTACATATGTGGAGAATGACCCATTCACCAGTGTCCTTAAGCCCACTGAGTTTCTCGCCGGATCTTCTCAGTGGGTCGCGTTTCCGATCCAGTGGTAGAATCTGCGAAGCACTGTTCTTGCTAGAGCCAGTCTTAGCAACACACCCGGTTTGAGCCCCGTGAGCTCACCTACACGACAAGAAGAAGCTGAAATAGCCTCTCAAGGCTATAAGCATAGGCAGGAAAAAAAACTGTCCTCACTGAAGAATGTGTAATGGTATCTATCATTGATTGACAGCTCTGCACCACGTGGACTACTCGTTCGTAAATTTTGAACAGACACCCCCGATCACCCTCTCCGGCCAAGGCTATTGGGTGTTACCCTGGATGCATCCAAGACATTCCGTCCAAACATAATATTAGACTGCGACCGTGCTGCGCTTACTCTCGGTATGCTCTACCCCATGATCTGTAAGCGGAGTAAAATGTCCCTTCGGAACAAGGTGGCACTTTACGAAACTTGCATAAGGCCCGTCATGACTTACACGAGTGTAGTGTTCGCTGACGCGGCCCCCACGCACACATAGACATCCTCCAATTCCGCTTTTGCAGTTTAGCCGTCGAAGTTCCTAGGTTCGTGAGGAACGTCGACCTACATGACGACCTGGGCCTCGAATCGATCCACAGACACATGAAGTTCGCGTCGGAACGTTACTTCGATAAGGCTATGCGTCACGATAATAGCCTTATTGTTGTCGCCGCTGACTAGGTACCTGTTCCCTGAATCCTGATCACGCAGAAGTTAGTCACCGTTGTCGCCCTAGACACCTCCTTACGGATCCATCAGATCCATTAACTCTTGCATTAGACGCCTTTAGCTCTAACACTAGGAGAAGGCTTAGGGGCCTCGGTAACCGTACTCGTCGAACTCGACAAAGAGTTTGACGTGCAACGTAACCCATGCATCAGCCCGCTGAGTTGCTCGCCGGA
This sequence comes from Bombyx mori, assembly GCF_030269925.1. NCBI lineage: Eukaryota > Metazoa > Arthropoda > Insecta > Lepidoptera > Bombycidae > Bombyx > Bombyx mori. Next base: position 4,540,610 of record NC_085116.1, on the reverse strand, counting down.
TCTTCTCAGCAGGTCGCCCGCCTGCCCTGGTGAAAGTTGAAAGGCTTCCGGGACACCAATAATTCTTCCATCATAAAAAAAATGGAACAGCACAAACCCATGAAAAGTAATTTTGAGACACCACCATACTTGGACCAGGACCTCTTGTGAGTCCGCGCGGATGGGTACCACCACCCTGCCTATTTCTGCCGTGAAGCAGTAATGCGTTTCAGTTTGAAGGGTGGGGCAGCCGCTGTAACTATACTTGAGACCTTAGAACTTATATCTCAAGGTGGGTGGCGCATTTACGTTGTGGATGTCTAGGGGTTCCAGTAACCACTCAACACCAGGTGGGCTGTGAGCTCGTCCACCCATTTAAGCAATAAAAAAAATAATTGATGGCATGCATTGCTATGCGGATGACAGCACGGGGGATGCGCGATATATCGGCCATCAGAGTCTCTCGGAGCATGGTGCAAGAGAGACGATCAAAACTTGTGTCTGAAGTGTAGAACTCTCTGGGGCGAGTCTCTGAATGGGGTAAATTGAACTTGGTTCAATTCAACCCGATAAAGACACAAGTTTGCGCGTTCACTGCGAAGAAGGACCGCTTTGTCATGGCGCCGCAATTCCAAGGAGTATCCCTGAAACCTTCCGAGAGTATCGGGGTACTTGGGGTCGACATTTCGAGCGATGTCCAGTTTTGGAGTCATTTGGAAGGCAAAGCCAAGCTGACGTCCAAAATGCTGGGAGTCCTCAACAGAGCCAAGCGGTACTTCACACCTGGACAAACACTTTTGCTCTATAAAGCACAAGTCCGGCCTCGCGTGGAGTACTGCTCCCATCTCTGGGCCGGGGCTCCCAAATACCAGCTTCTTCCATTTGACTCCATACAGAAGAGAGCCGTTCGGATTGTCGATAATCCCATTCTCACGGATCGTTTGGAGCCTCTGGGTCTGCGGAGGGACTTCGGTTCCCTCTGTATTTTGTACCGCATGTTCCATGGGGAGTGCTCTGAGGAATTGTTCGAGATGATACCAACGTCTCGTTTTTACCATCGCACCGCCCGCCACCGGAGTAGAGTTCATCCATACTACCTGGAGCCACTGCGGTCATCCACAGTGCGTTTCCAGAGATCTTTTTTGCCACGTACCATCCGGCTATGGAATGAGCTCCCCTCCACGGTGTTTCTCGAGCGCTATGACATGTCCTTCTTCAAACGAGGCTTGTGGAGAGTATTAAGCGGTAGGCAGCGGCTTGGCTCTGCCCTTGGCATTGCTGAAGTACATGGGCGACGGTAACCACTCACCATCAGGTGGGCCGTATGCTCGTCTGCCTACAAAGGCAATAAAAAAATTTAAAAAAAGGTTCGTCCAAGCGCATTGTGCTAAGAGCTCCGCTTTTATAAAATGAGGGAGGTCCGACGATCGCTAGCTTTTAGACTATAAAGTAATCAACATTGTGATTGTGAATATACTGAAAATTCTATGCTAAAATAAAAACAATAAATATACAGCAGTACTAAAAATCTTAGCAAGATTATTGGAAAAAAAACAGATTTTTAATTAATCGAAGAAATTAAATAGTAATATGTATAACTTATTAAATAATAATATTAAACCATATACAAATCGGTATGCTATCACCGTCCTGACCCAGCAACTAACTTTAGCTACTTATCGGTAAGATAAGACGCGAGTACCACGTTTAATTGTTCACAAATAAGATAAAACTGTATGTTTGCTTCGCACGACAGTATTTTATTGTAGACCTTAGCTTTAAATGCACCGATGAGTTTGTTGTGTAGAGCTGTGTTATCGCTTCGCTATATTAGAGTACCAATGGCTCGCAACGCATCAACAGCTTTCCTCATAGAGGACCCGAAGTACTCGTTTTTGAAGGATTTAGGTTTAAAAGAAAACAATGTTGGAGTTTTTAACGGAAAATGGAAAGCAAACGGCGAGGTATGTTGAACAGACGTTTTTGGCGCCAATTATCATACAAAGTAGGAAACATAGAGTTATACTCTCTATTACATACGAGAAAGTTACCCACTTACTAGTTTTAAATTTTAAATAATTTAGTAATTAGTTAATGTACTAAATAGAGCTGATGAAATATTTTATATCACGTTATCAGTCGATCAATTGTAATACGTGATTGGTTGAAACCGCACCAGTTGCACCACACAGAGTTGGATCTTTGACTTTATTTAGATATCTATAGGTGGGCGGAAATGTTAAAGTGCAAGTGTAGTCGGCATCGGTAATGAGCAGTATGACATAAGAATCCTCTCATCGTGGCCGCCGGAAACTACATAGCCGATCCTGCGGACCAAATGGTAAACAGTCGACGTCGCCCAAAACACGTCATTTCGGATCCTCCCGATCCACTAACGGTGCTTTTAGGCACCCCAAGCACCGGTCATCGTTTTCGTCGAACCCGTCGCTTGCGACGAAGGGCTCGGCGAATAAATTAACCCATAGACACAGCCCACTAAGTTTCTCGCCGGATCTTCTCAGTGGGTCGCGTTTCTGATCCGGTGGTAGATTCTGCGAAGCAGGGTTCGTGTTAGCAACATCGTCAGGTTTGAGCCCCGTGAGCTCACGTACAAGTTAAGGTTACGCTGATATGGTTTCTCTAAACCATCAGCTTAGGTAGGAAAAAAAAAGTCGGTAATGATTTAAACTGAAGTGAACGTGATAAAAAAAAACAGAGCGGCCCCCGTGTTAAATAAGATAATATTGTGGTGATGGGTCCCGTTCATACTTAATTGAAATAATTAGTAAACAAAACGATTTGAGTAACTTTAACGACAGAAGAAATCGGAATTGTCGTAACTTCAAAAACCCAACTTGATAACAGTGATTTTCGACTTTCTATCTCTATAAATATAATGAGTTATGAATTTTTAAAATAGTTTTATGGCTCTGGTATAAAGTTGGGTTTTTTTCAAGCTACGACAATTCCGTTTTCTTTTGTCGATTTGTAAGTGTGCAGGGAATGTTGCGTGTGAGTTGCTCGCTCCAGGCATTTCAATATTGTAGTAATTGTTACGTTATAATACTCAGTGTAAAAAATTCATATTTAAAAAAATAATAATATTAAAAAATAAATAAATAATAATTTTATATGTAAAAAAAAAGACATGCCCGCTGAGTTTCTTGCCAATTCTTCTCAGGACGGAGGCTAGTTCTTGTGAATTGGCGGTAGTTCTTTTGACGTTCAACAAGTATGTACTTTCATTTATGTTGAATAAAAATTTTTGATTTGATTTGATTTGATTTGATTTGTGGTGTGGTGACTTTAGCATGAACCTCCGGTGGATGCCTTTGATAACATACAATGTACAGAATAAAGAACTTTGAAACAAGAATAATTACACATAATGCAGTAGGATCTAACATTTTATTAAGACCAGGGCGTATTGTAAGCCTGTACTACCAAGCAACCTCCTCGTTTCTACCACGAAGCAATAATGCGTTCTAGTTTGAAGGATGGAGCAAATGTTATACAATTAAGAATCACACCTCCTGCCTCAAGGGCATGATGGGATTCTCGTTCTGATGTCCTCCGTTATGATGGGCTGATGGTTTCTAATTGGTTACGGTAAATCAAACTTTTGAGCTACGTAGTAATTTTTTTTTAATTACATGTGGTCATACTTGTAACCACACCACAATCACAATAATATAAAACCAGACAGGTGCAAAAAAATAATACAAAACTCTCTGTATAAAAAGAACTTAAACAATAAGTAATTTAGAATTCTATTGCTGCTATTGGTAGTTAGTTCTTAAGAGATGTTCACTTAAGCACGCCTTTATTGTTTCTCCAGCACAATGCAAAAAATGGTATCTATACCTGATTTTTGGTCGAGCTAGTTCTGAAAGTATTATGGTCATAATTGTAGACAGATTGTAGACTGACCAACCACATTAATAAGTTTTATATCTGTTCCATTTCACATTCGTAGTACGTGTAAAGACAAATAACAATAATTCAGTTAAACAAATATATGTTCTTATCTCTTTAACTAACAAATTTATTTTGAGATGTTTGTAAATAAAATAAAGGCACGTATTTTTTTTTTATACGTTGTAATTACATTGTATTTAATTTAATCTAGGTACTTTTAGGGTTTTCGTGGTCAAGTATTCGAAACGTCGATAGTATTAAATAGTGACAATAAAAAATGCTATTTAGTTTAATTAAACTGGAGACAATTCGCGAGAGCCAAAGAAAACTAAAAATTTTTTTTTTATCCTCACAGGTAATTAAGTCTTATAGTCCGGCAAATGGCAAAGTGATAGCAGAAGTGCAAGCGGGCAGCGCAGCCGATTATGAGGCGTGCGCCAGTGCGGCACAGGAAGCGTGGCATGCGTGGGCGGAACTGCCCGCGCCTGCAAGAGGCGAGGTCGTTAGACAAATCGGAGATGCTCTAAGGGAAAACCTTCAGCCACTTGGAAAGCTAGTGTCATTAGAAATGGGTCAGTTGCTGTAAAAAAATATATACCTAGAAGTCGTGATTTTTGAGAACGTTTATTATTTCGTTAATTCATTTCTTAAGTTTCTAATCTAATAAAATCTCTTCAAGGTAAAATCCTGCCAGAAGCTATCGGCGAAGTGATCGAGTATATTCACGTGTGTGACTTAGCTTTGGGTCTGTCCCGCACACTCCCCGGTACTGTGTTCCCGTCAGAGCGTCCCGGACACGTCCTGATCGAAAAATGGAACCCGCTTGGTGTTGTTGGCATCATAACAGCCTTCAACTTTCCTGTGGCTGTTTTTGGATGGAATAGCGCTATCGCTATGGTACTAAAACAGATTATTTTACTAATGCAATAAGGATTATAGTTACGCAATGTAGGTAAAACAAATAAAAGTCAAGTAGTGCAAGAAATTATCGAAATTTCAACGAGAATCACGGAATTTTTCAATTACCTTATGGTAATTGTGTTACCTTATCAATTACCTTATGGTAATAACTATCAGTATTTTCGCTGGATTCGCTGGGGACAAATATAGGGTAGTTTTCGTTTCAATTTCGGGAACAGTCTCCTTACACCCTGTATAAGCTATAGAACTAGGTATGTCCTCGATCACGTATGGTAACACTGATCGAAATTCGGTCCTTTTAGCGAAGTTAAATTTTTACACATTTTAAATTTAATGCGATCATTTCAATGAGAATAATGTTTTGGTAAAATAATTTCGATAGGTTTGTGGTGACGCAACTGTTTGGAAACCATCAGAAACAACACCGCTCGTAGCCGTGGCTGTGACTAAAATTGTAGAAAGTGTGCTGCAGAAGAACAACATACCTGGTGCCATCGCATCACTGTGCGTCGGTGGTAAAGGTATCGGAGAGAAGTTGGTTAAAGACGAAAGAATGAAACTTGTTTCCTTCACGGGCAGTACCACAGTTGGTCAACAAGTAAGTTGTGTTACATACTTTGTAAATGGTTGCACGTGGGTGTGGTAATTAATAAAAGTTGTTCACAATTTTTATCCAAACATGTATTAAGTATATATGTATGCGTCGCAGAAAATATTTTATAGATTGGATAGGTTTTGTTCAAAAAATGAAATGACTTCCAACATCCTCTGACCTATACGAGAACGATAGTTCAGTATACGCAGTGTATAAAAATAATATGAAATAGTAATTTCTAACTCGCAAATTATTTTAGGTACAATTTCACAAATGTAAACAAAATTACAGCTGCAGCTCTAGATCTTAAAATATACATTACCGCACAAATACGTTATCGTAATGGTATCACGTCGCTATCGTGCTTACATAATCTAAAAATGACTTTCACTACAGGCCACCGGTCATATCTTCCATGATAATTTCATATTCAGTTCTATTGATTATTGACAGATGGTGGCATAAATGCCCCACCCCCGCTATCTCTTCCCGTAGGTGTCGTATAAGATGATAAAGAATTTCACCGGAGAATGGGAAGTAGCTTTCTCTAAGTATCACATATAGTATATTCTCTAAGCCGAGGAAACATTTATTCGTAGAGCGTATTGTAAGTCCGCACGGGTAGGCACCACTATCCTATTTATTTATTATTATGGTTAAGTGATTACTGGTGGACAGGTGGGCGATCAACGGCTCAGCTAGGAAGGGTGAGATTTGATAACAGCTTCCCGAACGCCACAAAGGAGACCTAATTACTAAGAAGTAATCCTGCGTGATCAGGATTCGGGGAGGTATCCTAATTCTGCCGCTAGCAGTCCTGTGTTCCTGATTAAAGGGTGGAACAGCCTTAATCAGGAAAATACAACTAAGAATTCTCATTATAATATGTCAACGCCAGCTACACTAACGCCTCGTTCACCAATATAGCCAACAACATAAACAAACAAACTTTGAAGTCGTCATGGCCTAACGGATAAGACGTCCGGTGCATTCGTGTTGAGCGATGCACCGATGTTCAAATCTCATGCGGGTGGCGCATTTACGTTGTGGATGTCTATGGGCTCCAGTAATCACTTAACACCAGGTGGGCTGTGAGCTCGTCCACTCACAAAAGCAATAAACAAAAAAAAAAAAAAAACGAAGTAACTAAATAATAGCAGTACCTACGTAAATTTAGGTCGGAGTGGAAGTTCAGAAACGTTTCGGACGTCATTTATTAGAGCTGGGTGGAAACAACGCTATTATTGTTAACGAAGACGCAAACTTGGAGCTATTTTTATCCGCTGCACTTTTCGCTTGCGCTGGCACCGCTGGACAGCGTTGTACTACTACTAGAAGACTTCTAATCCACAAAAAGGTAAATATATAATAATAATAAATATTTTACTAACAATCACGCCACGTTAACTGGTCCCGTGCTAAGTTCGTAAAGAACTTGTGTTACAGGTACCAGATAACGGAAATAAATGTAAGATTTTTATTATACACATACATATATTTAGTATAAATCCATAACCCTGGAAAATACATTTTATATTTATTATACAAATATCTTCCCTTGGCGGGATTCGAACCCGCGACCCTCTTGTGTAGTGACAATGTGAACTACATCAGACAGCCGTTCATCCCGAATTTGGTTTAGAATAGTCAATACTCATATACAAACAACACGACGGATGTCGTGACAACAGAGATTACGGTTCATACATTTAATTAGAAATCTATTTCATAAAAAAAATCGTGATTGTATTAATAATCTCGAATCTGTTAGCCTGATTTTGAAGCATACTTATAAGCCCTCAACAAAATATGTCTTTAGAGTACTAAAGCCTTTAAACTCTTGTGTTCACGAATTCTCCTGGTACATATAGAATCAGTTTTTATTTGTTTATGTTACCATTCATTGTATTAAATATGAGATAAATTCGTATAAAAACGATAGACACGACGTTCTTATCGCTACAGTAACATCTTAGAACTATCGGTGAAGGGAACAACGTCAGTGGAGAAAGGGCTTGTGTACATACGTATAATAACTGCTTATTAAAGATCCATAAATACACATATACACCAGAACCTTGTACACAATGTCTTCAGGCATCTAGTTAACTATACTTAAAACACTATAATGTACAGTTGTATAGCGAAGTAGTAAGCCGGCTGAAGAAAGCGTACGCAGGAGTGGTGAGCAGGATCGGCGACCCGCTACTAGAAGAGACCCTGATAGGGCCACTGCACACGCCCGCGGCCGTTGACGCTTACAAGAAGACCGTGGCCGAAGCTGTCAAACTTGGTGGCAAAATCGAGTTTGGTGGGAAGGTTAATATTAACTAATACATAGTAACTGTTGTATTTTACTTGTAGCTCTTATAGGACATAGAACAGATCAACGGAATCGCGGTATTAGTTAACCGACTTTACATTTCATTCAGAGAATGTAAGCTTGCGGTTTTCTGAACACCAAAAGGAAATATGTCAATACGTATATAATAAGTCAAGTAAAAACCTAAGTATCATTTTAGGAAGCTAGTATTCCTAATTTATATTCGAAATCTAAAGCGCAGACAGATGGTGGACGAATCTTGTGTACCTACATAGTATGAAGTAATTTATGTAATCATTGTATCAATCCAATCCAATGTATCAACGTATTCCATGCCGTATTCCAATAATTTCGACTTCTTTACACCCGGTATATTCAAACCGTAATGGCACTACAAAACTTCTAGCAATATGGCAACTTGGTATAAGATAGTTAAAATTTCTCGTCTTTAAATCGTGTGATGTTGCTTACAAGTCAGTACTAGGCTTACCGAACCCTTTTGATGCCCTCGAGGAGTGAGTGCTGCTTACCGCCTTATGAAACGGGGTTAGTCATTTGACTCAGAATAAGAGTCATACTACCCTTTGATCTAGAAACATTTTTACTGTGAATAAAGGGGTAATAGTGGCAGGAATATTGGCCTAGATGCTTCAATCGTATACACGCATCTTCCGTAATTCGTAATATCACATTATTATATTATTTCCGAAAAGTGAAAACAATACTAAACCTCCAATAAGTAAAGATCCTTTAACTTGTAGATAATTGAACGTGAAGGTTACTTCGTGGAGCCGACCATAATCACAGGTCTGCCACACGACTCTCCCATTGTGAAGACGGAATGCTTCGCCCCCATCGTCTACTGCATCGAGATACCAGATCTTGAGACTGGGATCCAATACAACAACGAGGTCGAACAAGGCCTCTCCTCCAGTCTATTCACGGAGAACTTGGGGGATGTTTTCAAGGTTTTTATTTACACGATATTTTTTATTAAACTAAGTCATGTCCCCCATCGAGACAAGTTCTAATTTTATTGCATGGATACTGTCCCATCATTTAAATCAGAAGGTATCCTCTCCGATAGAAATACGCGTGTTGGTGGTACCCAACGGTCAGGACCCAAAATACGTCCTACTGCCAGTATTTTATAATTACTAATCAACAGCACCTTAGTAGTGAAAATATTGCGCATTTTCTTGTTGCTTTAGTAGGCTCTGCCCTGAGTGTCCACTGTCCAATAGAACTTGTATACTTAACAACGTGAATACCGCCGCCCATCTTGAGACAAAGGCCGAGATTGAAGTCTCAATATTATTGAAGTAATCGTACCTATATAATATTTACTTAATGTAAGAGCCAACTGGGCAGGTTTTTTTTTATTTTCGTTCGTTTTAGTTTCCTTTACATTCTAGTAGCCTCGAAGGGTTATTTAAATTCACCGAACTAGTAATTAGGTGAGCTCGCGGGGCTCAAACCTCACGTTGTTGCGAACACGAACTCTAGCAAGAGCAGTACTTCGCAGAATCTACCACCGGATCGGAAACGCGACCCACTGAGAAGATCCGGCGAGAAACTCAGTGGGCTGTGTCTGTGGGTTAATTTACTCGCCGAGGCCTTCGTCGCAAGAGACAGGTTCGACGAGAACGATGACCGGTTTTCGCGATGCTTAGATTCATTCGTCTTCTATCTATCTATATATTATATAAGTAAAAATGAATTGCTGTTCGTTAATCTCGCTAAAACTCGAGAACGGGTGGAGCGATTTGGCTAATTTTGGTCTTGAATTATTTGTGGAAGTCCAGAGAAGGTTTAAAAGGTAGTTAAATATGAAAATGCCCGAAATGTTGTTTTTCCTTTGATGTGTCCCCCGTCGGACGGCTTCCTATTGTTTGTTTTAAGTTTATTTTAAACAAAAGTTTAGGTCTTTTATTTATCGATTGAGGCACTACGAAGTCTGCCGGGTCAGCTAGTTACTGAATAAAGTTATAACTCTGCACCAAGGTGCGCTTTACATAGCTCTACTAGGGCTCTCGATGCGGTTTGAAAATAATCGATTTAAAATTGCAGTGGATCGGTCCTCACGGGTCGGATTGCGGCATCGTGAACGTGAACATCCCGACGAACGGCGCGGAGGTGGGCGGCGCGTTCGGCGGCGAGAAGGCGACGGGCGGCGGCCGGGAGTGCGGCTCCGACAGCTGGAAGAACTACATGCGCCGCGCGACCGTCACCATCAATTACTCCGGAGCCATCAAGCTAGCGCAAAACATCAAGTTCGGTGACCAGTGAAACGGTACCCGTTCTACAAATCGATCCAACGTTCATTTCATTGCCTTCCAAATATGATTTTATACTGGGTGTTAGGAGACCGCTTCCGAAAACGAAGACAAACGATAGTACTAATGACACCTTTGAAGATAGTTATTTAGACAAATGTTGTAAATGAGTATTAGTGCGATCGCGCGAGTCAGCGCCCGTGCGTTCGTTGATCCGAGCATCAGCTGTTTTTGATTTAGTATTTCATTGCTGGTATTTTTTTTAAATAAAGTAATGTATTTTTTATGAAACTATCATTTCATTTAGCAGTACTAACATGATGGAGCGTACATAATGCTAATAAAACGTTTTAAAAATATGATTTTTTTTTTAAATCACGATCGATTTTTCTTGTATGTTCCATCATCAAAGGTGTCATTAGTACTAACCTTGCTTCGTTTTCAGAAGCGGACTCCTAACACTCAGTATATTACGACTGATTTACGGAAGTAGTTTCCCTAAGTAATGCGAACGGGATTGATGTTACGAGAGAGCTACTAAGGTCTTCAACTATTCACAATATAACAAAAGCTCTCATTAATTAGGCCATAATAAAGAAGACATGATTCGTCACCTTGTTTTCATATTGTAAAACTCGTAACATTACTGAGAAACTCCTAATGTGAATCAGGCCTAAAACAAAATGGCGTATTTCATCAGAATCGCGTTTTATTTACATTTCTCTTAACTATATTTTTAAGACTGATTTTAAGGTTTCAATAAATGACACCGCCTTAAATAAAATAGTGTTTTATTTATGACTACAACTCGATCTTCACATTTAGAGCTACAAAATAATTTGATACTATACTTATTATTTAAACTGACAAAAAACTGATTTTATTTACAATATAAAGTAAAATCACAGTCTACCAGACTCGTGACTTCTATAATAAAAAATAAATTTCTTTTTATAAATAATATTGTCGCATATATGAGTCGTCTATTATCAAAGGTGGCAATCTGTGCATTTGGACAAAAAAATGTTATTGATATGTCAATACAGATTGATTTGAATATAATCGTCTCCTTCAAAGAATACGGTTCAAAACCTACATTAAATAAAGGTTAATACTTAACCTGTTATTTATCTAAGATGTCGTTCAGAAGAGTTTTGTGACTGCCAATGGAATACAAAGTCAATAATTCATTTTTCTGATTTACCAATAATTGTCCAAAAGTCACATTGCCGGCTTTGATAATAGTAGACTCATATGCGACAACATTATTAAATCAATTAAATAGTTTGGTACTCGTTTGAGTACACTATATGGTAGGCAGGGCTTGGCTCTCTGCTCCTGCCATTGCTGATGTCCATGAGCGACGGTAACCACTTACCATCGGGTGGACCGTATATTCGTCTGCCTACAAAGGCAATAATATATATATTTGTTACGAGCGCACATGTTGTATTCTCCATAAATCCACTGCAATATCTAGAGATTGTTTCTTGTGAAATTTGTATGTAGCGGGTAAGTTGTACCGTAATTCTGCAACAACGCCACCTTTCATGTTCCATTCTTTTACTTTCTTCTCAATGTGCGACCTGGAATTATATAACATTAAGAATAAGTGTATGGATAATATATATCAACCTGTGATTAGAAATTAAGGATTTTTTAATCTGTTAAGTATAGGTATATATGTACTTGCATTTGAGTTAAAAATTATAGGAGAAATTTTCAACAAGTGTCGAATCCGACAAACCATAATGAGAATATCATTAAAGTATTTACATAGTCTAAGTCAATGAAATACGAATTATTTTAAGAACTGGAAAGTACTGATGAGATCTTGATGACATTTAAACTTCCCTAAATGAGAAGTTCCCGCTAAAAAAAGAATCATACAAATCGACACACCAACAACAACGCAGTGTGTACACAAAAAAACATACAAAAAAATCTGAGGTAACACACATAAAAAAACTGTTGGGATTGATAACCTCCTACTTTTTTGAAGTTTGTTAAAAACAGGAATTCGATGGAGGTGATGATTACTTTTGCAAGAATAACCACCTAGCGGGATTAGCATGTCGGATCACGGCATTGACTCCCCAAGACCGTTTGAATATGTTTTTGGAGTTTGCACTTTTTTTTATTTTTTTTTATTGCCTTTGTAGCAAGTATCCAACACACCTTCCACCCTTAGTATCTAGGTGCGGTAAGGTTATCATGTCTTAACTACTCAAGTGATCATAATGGAAATTTCCACATAATATGTTGACAGAACTATTCGCAAGGGATATAATTTTTGTTCATAAGTACTTGTAATTCTCGCTGCATTGTTGTTGAAATGATTAATTCTTTAGGTACAAGCACTTGGGTTGAATTCACGCTGTACACTGCTGCATATTGTACGCACGTCTCAGATGACTACTGTGATAGCAGCAGGCAACAGACCACTCACTATAAGATGGGCTATATGCTCGTCTACAAACTCAATAATGAGAATAACAAAAAAAATCCAAGCTTACTTGCACGAGAGTAACTTTCCTAAAGTAAATCAGCCTTTATAGTTATTGGAAAACAAAATATTTAAATGAGCTGCGTATTTAATAGTAACTTTATAAAATTCACTAACCTTGTGGAAGATTTATGTAGTGAGTAAATAGTGTCGTAACTACAATGGATTCCCATTTGAAGGAACTTTATATCAATACCAGCATTATTCTTGGTACCAAATGGTGGATTCATTATTACTGTATCAAACATGTTTTCCCATCTGAAAAATATTAAACTAGTTATCAATAAAAACAGGCTTATATATAAGTATTATGAACAAAGGCAGCTGTTGATCAGCTGCCTAGTTGTTATATTGTAAGTTAGAATAACTAGTAAGTTAATATTCTTTTTCAATTAGTTAGTAGTCGTGATACCGTTGCAAATTGTTATGCCTTTAAGTGTCATTATAATTCTATTTATGCCCAATTATATTTCTTGGATATTAGGTACTGCTTTCAACATAAATTTCAAATGAAGTTTTTGCTTAATATCTTTACACATCTCTCTGTGATTCTGTTATCGACTTCAATTTATTTATGCTTAGCCTAATATCTTCTAGTGTTAAAGTATTAATACAATAATAACAATAATACAGTAATAACAATATTTATCTTCTTAGGTTTTCTTAAATGAAAATACATACCTAAAATAGCTCTCGCTAAGAAAATCACATTGAACAATATCAATGTTTTCAATCTCCATTTCTTGTATATTTTCTTGAAAGACTTCCAGTGCATCAGCATCTATTTCAACAGATGTCACGAACCCAGCACCTAGCAACACTGCACCAATACTCAGATTTCCAGGGCCACAACCCGCATCTAAAATAAGTTTATCTTCCAAATCTCCAAATTGTGTCTGAAAGAAGTTATATGGTTTAATAGTGATTAGTTAAACAAAAGCATTATCAGTTTGTGAATGTTTGATTGCAAAATGTAAACTAACTTGAATTGTGTACAGAGCAATTGCAGCAATATGAGCGGGTGTCTCGTACTGCTCAAATTTAATTTTTGGTTTACTAAAACCCTTTAGATCCTGTAGATGGCCCTCCAAGGTTTTCAGCTTCATTAATGCAGTCATTATCACTTGTTCTCAAAACGAGGTAAAACTGGTAGAATTTGATTTCCAAATGAGGAATCCTGAGATACAAAATAACCACAAGATGTTGCGTTGGCGTGCTGGAGTGCAGCTCTATGACTAGTATTTATCACATTTGCTTCAGGAAGTTGAGGAAAACCCTGAAAGAAGAATTAAAATTAAAACCACACCCTAAATTTGAAATTAAATTCTACTACTGGTGGTAGGACCTCTTGTGAGTGTACGCGGGTAGGTACCACCACTCTGCCAATTTCTGCCGTGAAGCAGTAATGCGTTTCGGTTTGAAGGGTAGGGCAGCCATTGTAACTATACTTGAGACCTTAGAAATTATATCTCAAGATGGGTAGCGCATTTATGTCGTAGATGTCTATAGGCTCCAGTGACCACTTAATACCAGGTGGGCTGTGAGCTCGTCCACCCAACTAAGCAATAAAAAAAAGTCTACCTTAAACTATGACTATATCATATCGCAGACTTTTCTTTATAACTTTTAAAGGGGAACAATTCTGTCATACAATATATTAGCAAAACTTTAACTGTTTCTGCTGCGTGCACTGCGGAAGCTCTCAAAAGGGAAAAAGCCCCGATTTTGAAACATTCTTTATTAGAGCTCTGCTTGTATTGGTCTTAGCATGATGTTATATAGCCTCTAGCCTTCCTCAATAAATGGGCTATCTAATATCATTTTTAAATATCAGACCAGTAGTTCCTCAGATTAGCGTGTTCAACCAAACAGACAAACTCTTCAGCTTTATAATAAGGTATAATATGAAGGTGTAGGTAGGTACACCAAATGTTCCCATAGCAACTAATAATATGTGTGTGTTAGCAATAATTATATTGCAGTGATGCTACACCAGTCTCGGGATTGTCGGGCTGTCGATAGAATGTTAGGTTGTAATCCTAATATACTTTAATCACTTAACTGAACATGTGTCTTATTAATCTTTGCCCGATATAGAGACTCAACAAAGGTTATATATCACTCACTTGTTATTTCACCAAATAACTCTTGGTCTACAAAATAATTATAAATTTATTTATAGTTGCGATTTAATTTACTCACAGCTGTTGCCGAAACTGGTGGGATGGAACACATAGGAAGTTGACTGACAGGATTTGGCTGACTCAGGGCTGCTGTTAACGGAGCAACAGCGCCTTGCTTCAAAAGCATCTGTTTCTTCAACTGCAGATCCTCTAATATCTTCCTATTTGTCAACTCTGAAACAATTTTAGAAACGCATGAATTAATATTATTTCAACTTTTTAATTTATCAATAAGTACACAAAGAATTCACACGCTATGCTAATATTAGCGTATACTGACCTCTTTGAGCATTAGGCTGAGGAAACGCCATCTAATGTTTCTAAATAACTATTTGGAGAAAGCATGTAATGTTTCAAAAAACGATGTGTTTTTAAATAAGATGTTTGAAATAATATTTAATTAGTGAGTAATTTGCTTTTAACGAATAAAAATATTACATTGCAGCTTTGTATCAAAAAGTCTTTGCAGTCTTTGAATCAAATCGAGTTAGTTTTTAATTTGATTCGATTCATTTGATTGATTGCTTTGTTGCGATTTTTGACAGTTGACACTAAACATAGTTTACTTTTGTATGAAAGTCCATTGGAAAGGCAAAGGAAGTGTAGCCTAATAAAATTTTTAGTCAAAAAGATTGAAGTCATTTTGTGAATAATGAAAAATAATAATAAAGAGATTAAATGTAACACATTGTCAATAAAATTGAGGTAATTTACCGACACTTTAATGGGCTTTAGGAAGGCCTGGAAAAATTATGTCAAGCTATTTTCTTTCGACTTCCCGTATAAGCGGGTATTTAGCCACCAATATTACATATCTGATCCTGAACAGATTTTGTTTAGAAATATTAACTCTTTTGCTTTATCTTAATAAAATATTAGTGGTCTGTGACACACCTCTAAGAGATGTGTAAACATTACTCTGTCTAAAAGGGATTCAGAATGGTGTTAAGTGCAATAAGAGTAAGTTCCGAAGCGGGCGATTCAAAATATATAAAAGTAAGTTTAGTAGGAAGTGGAACACAATATCTGCTATGTTCAGAAAACCGTATTTTAATTATCTTTTTTATTATATCGCTACCTCTTTATTTCATGAACGTTCCCACAGTAACACCGTCATAAATCATACGACTTTACAAACATTTTGGAGACTTACTTAAATTAGGAATTCTACTTTGTGAGCCACTTCACTTTAAAGGTGATTAGCGTATTTAATAGTTAGGGTTTTCACTATTTCCGGGGCTATTATCGGTTTTTTCCATAATGTTGGTACTCCTAAATGGTATGGTAAAATACAAATGTCAACAGGGTACATACATAATTATGTAGGGTACCCTTTATTGTTTTTGGTAAATCTTAAATGTAGATCGGCAACTTTGCAAACCTTGAAATAAATAATAAATTATAGTCTAGGTGTTGTAGTCTAATAGAAAAAGCCATTCTTGTCATTGTGATAGTCTACGGAGTCAATGTCATAGCCATAGACATTCACTTAACTTCACTTAAGGTCATAGCGCAAAAGAAACGAAGATATCAGCAACGCTGAGGCTGAGGCATATTTAAGATTTGTAGGTAGGTAGTTGTGTGTTCAAGAATACTGTGGCAGGCTTTACGAGTGGTATAGAGATATTAAATGTATTATCTATGATATTAGTGTATTATGACTAGAGTACCTGCAAGAATTAGAATATGTCCTACTTGCAGTGTACGTGTGCAAAAAACATACTTTATTTTTTCCTACCTAGACTTATATACCTGATCTAGAGAGACCATATCAGCGTAACCTTAACTAATAGGTGAGCTCACGGGGCTCAAACCTGAATCGTCAGGTTTGAGCCCTTCGAACATCAGTTGCTAACACGAACCTTAGCAAGAGCCGTGCTTCGCAGAATCTACCACCGGATCGGAAACGCGACCCACTGAGAAGATCCGGCGAGAAACTCAGTGGGCTGTGTCTGTGGGTTAATTTACTCGCCGAGCCCTTCGTCGCAAGCGACGGGTTTGACTAGAACGATGACCGATGCTTGGGGTACCTACTTAAAAGCACCGTTAGTGGATCGGGAGGATCCGAAATGACGTATTTTGGGCGACGTCGACTGATTACTATTTGGTCCGCAGGATCGGTAATGTAGTTTCCGGCGGCCACGCTGAGAGTATTCTCATGTCGTGACGCTTTTTCGAAGTGAGAAACATGCATGTAGATAAATCTTAAAAAAGACAAGACGATCTTCTGCAATAGCAAATTTACAAATACCAACATTAAAAACTACAACTTACTGTATCGCGTAAACTATTGTCCAATAATTTAATTAACAATTAACTTAGATTACGTCATTCTTGCTGGCCATAGTTATTATTTAAATTCAATTTAAAATCTCTAACCTCTAACGTATTCAAGCCATTGGCTCCTTAACCATAGATTATACACTTACTCATATTTCCCTAAAATTTGCGTTCTATACATTCATACTCTCTGATTTTAATATTCCTTTCCCAACTAATACGAGCTTATTTTTAATTATTCTAACTATGATTCGTTTATTCAAGAAAGAGACATAACCCATGGACTCAAATCTATTGTAATAAAGGCTTTTTTTGTCCTACTTAAGCTCGTAGCCTTGAGAGGCTATGCCAGCGTAACCGAGCGAGTAGGTGAGCTCTCGCGGCTCTAGCCTAGAGACTTTGCTAACACTGTCCCTAGCAAGAGCAGTGCTTCGCACAATCTACCACCGGATTGGAAACGCGAACCACTGAGAGAATCCGGGACGATCCTGTTGTATGAAAAGTAAAATGGATCAGAATGAAATTTAAATAAAGTGAACAACACCATAAGTGTTGGATGAGGTGAAATAAAACAAGCGCTCCCAGTAAAATAATTGGACTTTTTTGAAACACGCCCGAAACCATTTCTAGCCATTTTGGTTTTTTCCTATCCACCATGTGCAGTGTTATGCATTTAAACTAGAATACCATACCAAATTTACAAAACAATGTAATTAAAAATTACAAAGCTTGACACCTCGCATCTTTGCCAAAGGATTTATAAAATCATAACTATGAAGTATTTAATTTAAACTGAATCCGTTTTCACGATTTTAAAACTTTTAAGTGATAATATTTTTGTTTTCTCGTTGATCTTATATTTGTAGTCTTTATTATTATACTGTAAATTGAATAAAGGTAAATACAAGTTAAAAACAATCAATTTTATATAAAAGCATTTACTTTAAAACAATGTAGGTAATAATATACTTTCTGATTCTTGGCAAAACAGTCTCACATAAGCAAGTCAACATTTGGCCTCTCTTAAAAATAACACATAAGACTAACATGCGCTGCCATAACTCACAATGAAAAAAAACTGTAATATCAGATAAATAAAAATTATTGTGTCTAGATTGCAGTTAGCATTGCATCTCGATTGAGCAATCTTAACATAACTTGTTTAATAAAATTAATATTAAATCTAAATAAAGGGAACATTAATATTACTAGAATTGACTCACAATATCAGCAATATATAAAAAACTACTGTTTTTAATTAACAGTTTCTCACAGATACGGAAATTCTAGTCCACAATGAGTTTGTGGTTTAGTATCTGATAAAATCTGATAATAAATGCACAACAAAAATATAAATTTATGTTGCCTTTGTCTTTTATGTTTATAAAAATATGTATATAACAATTTAGAAATAATTGTAACAGTTTTATTTATAAACAATCTTCAGTTATATTGCACAAGCTCAAAGCTAAAAATGATTATGTGCACTTTTATAAATATAATATACATATACATATATCATTACTATTATGTAATATAATATTGTCACGAATATAACAACAAACCAACAACAAGTCATTTAATGTTTAATAAAAAATAAGGACCGTTTTTAATGATAAAAGTTTTTTTTTATGAATCTTTGAGCTCCCGAGAACATGTACTACGACCTGACGTACTCCACCGTACGCGATTACCGTATTGATCGACAGTTATAGGACTTTTATTTTTTTAATTACGTATTTCATTAATATCTACTACAGTTAAGATGAATCTCGACCTTTTTGTCATATATTATCGTGTTTATTAATATATAATATGATATACGATATGTGCATAATATATTATATAACATATATTTTTATTCACAATTTTAATGAATTATCAGCCTCTATTTCTTACAAAATTTTGAAGAAAATTAAATTGCCTTATATTTGCCGACCAATATGATCAACTGACACAATATAGCGAATTTAAAACCAATCAAAAACAATAAAAAAAAAAAATTAATAAAAAAGAACATTATAAATTTACGACACTTTAGTGCAGTTAAACCTAATGGATATGTCTAATATCGATATGAAAGACTAATAAAATTGGTCTAACCAGATACTAAATACGCTACATTGTGCCTCACACCAATCAAAGAGTGTTGGTTTGTCACATAATATTTTCAGCATAGGAACAAACACATTCTGGACTAAATAAAATCTGAAAATGATAACAACATTTTTTTTTTTTAAAGACTAGCACGTAATTTTGGCACAACGCTGTCTCCTCCCAGAGCACAGTGGCATCGATGTTGTTCTTTTTAAATTATAGATAAAATTTTCCCTAGTTGAAAATAAAAAAAAAGGTTGACTCAAACAGACGCGGGCAGGATCAGATGATGCAAGTACCAATTTTCTTGGTCACAATGTTGCATGTAGAGTTTAGTTTAACCAGATCAACTAAGGTTCGTCGGTCCTTAAGCGCGTTGGCTGCCCGTATCTCTTTAATGTACCTAGTTTAGGGTTTCACAATAGCTTGTTTCAGCCGACAATATAATCAGGACGATTTTAATTACATTTCGATTAAATACAAAATAGCAAGCAAAATAGAAATTCAAGCAAAATTTTTTAATATTATTTTGTGCCCAATGTGTCATGTTCGATGTATCGTTTCTAATTTTATTTATGAAACCCTAAAAACAAAAACAGCGAACGATTCCATCGTTCACTGCAACATGGACAGCTGCCGTAATAATAATAATAAAATGCAAAATAATGTATATTAAAAAAAAAATTTAGTGGTAAAATTATCGTAAACAATAAAAAAAAACTTATTTGAGTAAATAAATTCTCTTGTTCCATTGCTCATTCAGTGCTTTAAAGAACAGAGTGTAAAAATACGTCCGTACGTACGTCAGCGAGGTAAGCGCTCTCGATACGTCGATGCGTTGGCGACGGCGCGGCGGGGCTCGCATATACAGCGGTACCTCACAGAGACGATTATTTTTACACTCTGCCACAATGAGTATTATACCTCAACAACACTCTTATCCCAAACAACAGTACATATCTAACACTTTCCCTGTATAAATATATTATATAGTCTTGTAAAAGAAACCATCGAAACCTCATAGGTCGTTAACACTACGTGAGAAATTACATAAGAGCATTAGGATACATTATATTGCTACGAGTTAACTTATCATTTGGCACTAAATTAACATATTGCATCTCGAGCATTCGTCACAAAGTTATACTTGCGAATTAATTTTTAACTCTCAATTTAACATTCCTAATCTTACAATAAAATTTTCCTTTTTTTTTTTTAATTTCCTAACAATTTACATTTTGGGCCGAAACGTTTCACGTTCAATGCGAATGTTTTATGAGCTAATAAGGAAAAATAAATCAAACATTGAGCAAACTTTCGATTCCCCATTACCTTTTTTTTTTAGTAAACGAAGACGATTTTAGTTCCGGGAATGTCTGCTTTTGACTTTAAAAAAAAAAAACAATAGACAAGACGCATTAACGGCAAGTAATAAATTTGGCAAAATTGAGCATTAAGACTTTCGATTGGCATCGTAAATATTGCTTGCATGTCTCCACTAGGTAGCAATGCGTGACTACATACATATCCTAATTCTGGTAACTGTAATTAATCCATAGGTACACCGGTCTGGTACAGTTCAACGCTACGGACGTGCGGCAGATTAAGTAAACGTCAGATCACAGTCACGACAACTATTCGTGTAAATAATTACCAGTACCCTATAAAGGTACGCGTGACATTATTAGCTAACGTGTGTAATTTCGATGTACTACATATCAGAATAACGAGCATCGTCTAAATACGAACAAACAAATTGTTTAGTAATATTAATTTTAATGAGTATATATGTTCAGTTCGTTTCGTAATAAATACTCGGATGGAAGTTGCATTGTGTAAATGTTTGGTAAAAAAAATAAGTACGTTCCTATGATCTGACATTACATGCATGGATGATATCCGTACAAGAGGTACAAAACAGTTAAAAACGACTATCATTATATTGTATATTGATATGACTTCATTCAGCGTGGCATTACGTTACGAGGTTTGTTCAAAAGAACTTTTATACATGGTCGCGGACTTCACTTGTTCATCGTTTCAATTTACTAACTACGTTTATAGCAACTCGATTTAATAAAATATTACTTAAAAAAAAACATTTATTTTTATTTATTTTTATCAAATAATAGTTATTGCTTTTTTCTCTGATATGATAAATATATTTTCGCACAGATGCGTTCGCCGGAGCGCGCGCTCGCCTCGCCTCTCCAATATCATACCGTCTGTATAATTACGTAATAACTCTTATATTTATATTTAAAAAATATGACTGTTTTATATCCATCACGATCACAGCTTTCCAAAGACTTTACATTATCCCAACCTGACGCTCCAAAATAAATTCTTTATCATTACACCTATAAAACGAAATGACTAAATACGTCTACATTGTTTAGCTCTAAAATTATGCCATTTCTGATATATTCAGTTTGCGATTGCAACGGTCCCTCGTACAGCATTCGAATGCCTCATTACATAAATTTAACACGAACGAAGTAAACAGCTCGACTCTCGACCAAACGTAAACGCGGATAAGACGGGACGCCGAAGTCCATCTCCAGTTGTATTCAGAAACGAAGCGGCAGTGTTTGCGAGAATTCGTGCAATAGAACCTAACTACAAAACACGTCTTAGGAACCTGATATATTATTGCTAGAGCTTCGGGCGCTCCTCTCCCCACCCCTCCCCCTCCCTCGGTCCAGGACGCGTCCCCGGCGTCGCCGGCGGACACATAACGAGATAAAAATCTTATCAGTAGCCAATAGAAAAATATCACCTAAATAAATATGAACATTTACCACGGACGCGAGGTCGCCGCCGTATATAAATCTCTGAGTGAATCCGCGTCGAGCCGCGCGGGCCTCTAGGGTTTCTCTTTTTTTTGGTAAAAATAACAGCATCAAGAAGTGGAGGTGCGTGCGTGCGGAGCCCGCGCCATCACTGCGCCTCCCCCCCGGCCCCCGCGCCCGACCCGTCCTCGCCCCCCGCACCGCTCCCGCCGGCGCCCTTTGATGTCTCGCTGCACACAAACAACACCACTCGTATACATTACAATAGAGATGAGAGTAATAAAATTCAAATATTACAATATAATATATATATATTTATTTGTACCTAAATATTTTATTTTGAAATTTCATAGCGGCATGACCTTCCTGATGTCTGCCACTAAGCACACGTGGATTCTAGTTTGAAGTCTAGGGCTATCAATATTACAATTGTAAGTTAAATCTTGGTTCAGCGGGAACTACTAACATTAGACTGGCTCTAAACTCGTCAGCTCATCTACAGCAATACAAAAATTCAAAATCTCAAGATAACAAAACATGTTCTTAGAGTTCAAATTCAAAAAAGTCCTGATCACTCCAACTTTTGACTGCAATGTAGGTCCACCCGTGCCCTACGCGGCGCACTGAAGTAAATATGTTGATTTCTGTTAATAAGGAGCGGGAATATCTAGCAGACTATGGGAAAGACGAATCCGATTATACTGAGACTGAATCTATTTCTAAGAGACTAAAATATACATTAAAAACAAACGGCAAAGTTAGGCAATCCAGGCGCTTATCTATAATTATATTAATACGTGTAACAAAAACTTTGTACCCCTTTATACGAAAATTGCGCGGACGGAGGATTGTGGGATTTCCCACACTTATAGAAATTATAGGAAAGGAATGCAGAATGTTAATATTTTTCTATAAAATGTATAAAAAATACATTAAATCGATAAAATAAACATTACACACACTAGCATCTATTTGGCACACAACACGCATGCATACTATTTGTTTATTGTCAAACTTTTCTTATTGCTTATAGTCTGTGATCGGATTGAGAATAGATTAAATATTGTTTGTCTTTATTAATATTTGTCGTCGTGGCCTAACGGATAAGACGTCCGATGCATTCGTGTTGAGCGATGCACCGGTGTTCGAATCTCAGGTAGGTACCAATTTTTCTAAGGAAATACGTACTCAACAAATGTTCACGATTGACTTCCACGGTGAAGGTATAACATCGTGTAATAAAAATGAAACCCGCAAAATTATAATTTGCGTAATTACTGCAGTAGCAGCAGCTAGTACCTCTCCAGCAGTGGTAGTACCTCTTGTGAGTCCGCGCGGGTAGGTACCACCACCCTACCTATTTCTGCCGTGAAGCAGTAATGCGTTTCGGTTTGAAGGGTGGGGTAGCCGTTGTAGCTATACCTGAGACCTTAGAACTTATATCTCAAGGTGGGTGGCGCATTTACGTCGTGGATGTCTATGGGCTCCAGTAACCACTTAACATCAGGTGGGCTGTGAGCTCGTCCACCCACCTAAGCAATAAAAATTTTTTTTGTCTAAAGTGTACTCTTGGCGAAATCTGTGATTATATAAGTAATAGCCTTTGACAATAGAATCATAGTAGTGTACAAACTTATAATTTCAATTAATTATAATCGAATTTTGACCACAGACTTAACAGAAATCAACATTATTACTTCAGTGCACCACACAAGGCACCGGTAACCTACAAAGCCAGTCAAAGGCTTAAAGAACATATGATCCGAGTTTCACATCTCTACGTCCATCGTTTAAGAATTTTGTTTTCTGCAAGTCAAACATGTTACACAGATAGATATTGATGACAGTATTACTTACAAGTTGGAATATGAAGTGTGGGCGGCGGGCGGCGCGTCCTCGCAGGGCGGAGGGCGGGCGGCCGCGCTCAGCAGGTAGTTGGTCGAATCACTGAAACAGTTCGAAAGCCTACTTCAAATTGTATTACTGTCTCGAGTTCCGCGATGAAATGCTTAATTTACCTATTAAAATTAATCCAAAACTCGACTACTTTCCTTGACGTTCTTGAAATAGATACCGCTATCCTCTAGAATAGAGGTCGGCAACCTGTTTGTCCATAAGGGCGCAATACCAAATTTGAAAATCACCGAAGACGCATATTTTACAGATAATCAACAAGTATAAATAAATGAATTAATGAATTTGATGAATGAATTGAATGAATGATGACTAGAGTCTAGAATCTAGACGGTTCGAGTCAAATTAAATCTCTTAAAAATTCTAGTGATTCCAATTCTGTCTACTTCAATACAGTACCTAACTTAAATTCGTTCAATAATTCATGAAATGAGCTCACAGCTTATCTAGTGTTGGTGCGGTATGCATCTTAAGCAACGAGCTCAAATTTTGTATTTAATTTAGTCTTATCTTTAATTATTACAAAAGGATGCTTGAGATCTTCAGGTGGTTACCGAAGCCCAAACCTAGCACGGTAAAAGTCGACACACCTAACTTGGAGCATGAGTTCGAAGTCTGAATCATTGTAGAGCGTAGCCCAGCATCGCTAAAAAAATAGGTCCAAAGGTCACACCAGCAGTCACGCAAAGGTCACTCCTGGCTTAGCCTATACTCGCCCACTTGTGCTGGTGAAACTGGAAAGTCTCCGGACCACCAGGAGCGATTACTGATTATCCTCCATATAAAAAAAACTATTAGTATACTGGCAGATATGGAAGAGGATAACCTCGCCCAGAAGGACGCCGAAGACCGGGCAAAATGAGGAAAGCGGACCCTGGCAACTAGACCGGGAAAATGTTAAGAAGAAGAAGAAGTACACTAAAGTAACCAACTAACTTATAAAACCAGAGTAGTATACAGATAAAATGTCAGCAAATTGTTTCGCCGTTTTAGACTAAAATAATCATTCCAATTATTTTTTGTTTAATCATTACAATCAGAATACTCTAAAAGTCTTAATTTAATTATTTTAGTTGATAATTAACGAATTTGCGTAATCTATCAATTTTCTATCACGACGGTAACAGACAAACAAAACAACTTTTTTAAATTGTTAATGTTAGTACGTTTGGATTTCAACAAAAAAAAAACCCATAATATCCTGAGAGAGGTACCAATCTCGGCATTATCTCGTGTTTTTATAACGCTAACCACGCCACTATATTAATTAGTCATTATCTACGAGCGACACAAAATATCAATTTAATTATGTTTAATAATAATTGAACGAGAATGTCGACAGCTAAAGTAAAAAGGTAAAAGACTGAAATTGTATATTTCGCTCAAAAACAATTAAGTATGTATGTGAGTGTGTTAATATGATGTCTCTTACGATGCTTTAATGTATAGTAATGTAATTAAGTTAAAGTATAGTAAATTATTAATATGATAATAGTGATAGTAATAGTAATAATAAATAATAAATAAAGTGTATGCCACAGTTAATAACAAAAAAAACACTATTTTAACACGTTTTCGTCAGTTAAGTATGTATGTATGTATGATGTTTTTTTGTATGTAACGGAATTTATGAATGTCATTGGCGGTAGTTCTTTTGACGTTCAACAAGTATGTACTTTCATTTATGTTGAATAAAAAATTTTTGATTTTGATTTTTAATTTCATTATCGCAGACTTCAAGACACTCAATTAACTTGAAAATTTGGACACAAGAGTTCAAATTAAGTATTAGTTCGATTTGCTATTTAAGTATTTTATAATTATTATTTTTCATTTAATTTATGATTTTTATTGTAGCTGTCGATAATAATGCCTCATATATATATATATATATATATATATATTTTTAAAGGTAATCAATGCAATATCGCAATAATATCATAGTTTTTTTTTATTTACTGGTAATTTATGTTTTTATCCTAATAAAATATTTTTGTTCATACCGACGACTCAGAAAACTTTTCTAAATAAACCTAATATTGCCATACCGAAAATCTTAAGCCAACTAGGGTTGCCTCATATAACCTCAGACTAATCATTGGTTTAAAAAACCGAGGTCGAATCGGACATAGATATTAGATATATTATTTTGAGTCAATGACATTCCGCGATAAAAAGGAAATAAAATTAATTTGGGGTAAAAATAATTTATGACTTCAACGGATTTCAAGGTTCTCAATTCGGACCGTATATTTTTTTTGTCAACCTATCAATATACTATATATTTAAAAATGAATTGCTGTTGGTTAAGTCTCGCTAAAACTCGAGAACGGCTTTACCGATTTGGCTAATTTTGGTCTTGAATTATTTGTGAAAGTCCAGAGAACGTTTAAAAGGTAGATAAATATGAAAATGCTCGGAATTAAATAAAAATAACAATTTTGTTTTTCCTTTGATGTGTCCCCCGTCGGACGGATTCCTTTTGTTGAAGTTTATTTTATACAAAAATTTAGGTCTTTTGTTTATCGATTGAGACAGTACGAAGTCTGCCGGGTCAGCTAGTACAGTAATATAAACTGAAATATTTCTATCTTAAGGAAAATTTCACCTTGCCGTCCTCATGCGTAGGGCAGCGCAGTTCTCCTTGCACTTGTAAGCGAGGACCTGTTTGATCCTGCTGACTTCCACTTCGGGGAACTGGCGGCTCACATACGAGATCAGAGCGTGCACGCGGCGGCGATCCAGGGGCGGCTTCGTTGGACGGGACTCCTGGAATGACGCCGCACCCAACGATATGAAGAAATACTCACAAACGACTTTCAGCTTGTACCTTAACATCAATTCAATGCTAACGAATTATAATAATCTTGTTCTGAAATTCGTATATTAAGTAACCTTATCCGTAAAGAGATAAAATAACGGAAAGCTAACTATTTAATGGAGAATTGGCGGCAACGTTCTCTAAGTATTATATCTGCATAATGGCATCCCCATCACAGCTGGGTATCATTTACAGATAGTACAGATAGTACTCAAGTCATAATAATAATTATAATTGAGGACAAGTCACACGCGGTCATCTGGTTCCAAACTAGGATTCCCTGTACTATGGGAATCAGAGACTGATATACTCGTATGTACATACTTATACACATTGAAATATATAAATATTAAACACCCACACAAAAAGCAAACGAAAGTGTTCATCACGCAAATGTTTTGCCGAGGTGAGAATCGAACCTAGGATCCTCGGCTCGGTAGTCAGCTCCCACCGCTATGCTTATGTCTGCCGCGAAGTAGTCATGCGCTCCGTTTCGACAAACGGGACAGCTTTTATATAATACATTCAAGACTTCAACCTTATACCTCAAA
Organism: Bombyx mori; assembly: GCF_030269925.1. Taxonomy (NCBI): domain Eukaryota; kingdom Metazoa; phylum Arthropoda; class Insecta; order Lepidoptera; family Bombycidae; genus Bombyx; species Bombyx mori. The sequence goes on along the minus strand of NC_085116.1, from coordinate 4,513,454 downwards.
GTGAGTGTCGGCATTGACGTTGAGATGTCTATGACCTCCGGAGATCGCTTTATGCAATAAATAAACAAAAAACCATTTAATAAATTAAATATAACATCGATATATCAGAATTTTTACATTCGCTACCTTATCGAATTTTAATCTGTGGGTAAGGCTTGCGATTCATTTTAGGATAAGTTCTCAAAGGTCAACAAACATGTGATTTGATAAGACTTCAAGGTTTATTTTGCGTAGTTAATCCTGTTACATTTAATGAAAATTTTATATCTTTATAAATCGAGTGAATGCTACAATGAAAGCTTAGAGGTACATGTGAAAGTGGTCGGTACCTGCCCAGCTCTCGACCAACGTTGACCCGTCACCGAGCAAGTGGCGAGCTCTATTGGCGAAAACAATGCGGCAGCTAACCCTCGAGTCACCTTCCTATAATCTCCCCATTTCACACCACGGAGAAGTTCCTCGCGGATCTCGACGCCTTCGCCTAATTTTATCTACAAATTCCAAACAGTTATTATGATAAACATAATAAACGAATACAAGCGAATTTATAAAGGGATTTATTCTAGGTTGAGTCGGTAGACATCTATATATGACACACACATTTACGTTGGCATCGCACCAAGTATTACGGGTCATTGCGGATTTTAGTGCTCATTTCACCCCAATTTACAGTTATACACTAATAACGTTTCGCATACCTGTGATTTTAGCGTTTTTAATTATTAAGAAACCATACGAATAAGAAACATTATCTGATTATCTCCTCGGTATATGTGGGCGTGGTTGCGCACTCCCTTCCATATCTCTATCACGGGTCACCTAATCATGAATGACGTTTATTGCGAACATTTTTTTTTTGTCCTGTAACGTTCTGTACTCAGATAACCCAAGCAAGCGATAAACATAACATAGATAAAAATAACAGTCACGATATAAAATCTCTTTCGACTACTTAGCAACTACCCATAGCTTGTAACACCATATCTGATTGTAGATAAAGTCAAAATTAAATCACCTTGACTTTTAAGTATAGGCTTACAAGAACTACTGCTTGTTGATCACATACCTAAATGTATTTTAAGGTGAATAAAATGAAACTATAGTTAGAAAAGAATAGTTGTTTTCAAATACAAAAACATGAATTATTTAAGTTCAACATTTACACTCGAAACGCGGTCATTATACCGAATTGTTTTAGTCATTTGTTACCGGTAATGAAATAGGATGCAATCATCCAATTTCCCTATTATTAATAAATTTTAAACTTTACACAAACTATACATTTCAATGATACCTAAATTATGTTATTATAACTCTATTAAAAAGTATCGATTTTTGCCTCTGGTCACAAACTATATCGGAATAGAACTTACAAACACATTCTGTTGTAAGTGTAATGCATACGTGTCTTACTATTAATTTAATGATTTAATATTTTTAGGCTCGCAATAGAGCTTAAATCAAGATTCGAGAGTCAATAAATTCTTACCCTTACCTCTTAATAATCTAGTAAGCGGATCAGCGTATTAATTCATGTGGTAAGTCAATAGTATAACAATTTATGACACAACAGATACCAATGGTCTAAATGTTGGATGATCGTTTGCCAAGTTCTTAAAATTTAAGATAAGCCTGGGACTACCAGTCCCATCAGGGGACCAATCAGGATAGAAACGAAAGGATTATTAGTAATTTAAGTAAAAATACTACTAGAACCGGCGAGTCGTGAGAAAATTGTAACAGCGGCATGTTTTAATTTTTTTATTGCTTAGATGGGTGGACGAGCTCGTTTGAGCTCGGACGAGCATCGGATATTTGAAATTTCGCCAAGCAAATTAGAGGAAATCAAACACAAGTCCAGTGTTTGACAACTAGGAACAATTTTGGGCTAAAATAGATGTACTTACAAGTCTAGGTGCGGCGGTACCACCTCTTTCGTTTTCTCTCTTCAGCACGAAGGGTAGGGCACGCCGATGTTGTTCCAACCAGACCGCATCAGGTACCGGCCGGTTTCGTCTCCCGTCCCATCTCCCCAATGCCACACCAACATTCGCAAACAAAACCACTTACAATTTATTCAGTTTTTCATTACGTGTCATCTATTATCAAATTTTAAAATCTATATCATTTTATAAGCTATTTTATCGAAAAACATTTATTCACACCATTATAGCATACATTTGTAATATTCCATAATGATAGCCCATCAACGTAATCATTGTAGATGATGTATTGTAAAGTGTAGGTATAGATGATATAGTGTGTGTACCTCCTTTTGAATTTGTGTTTGAAGTATAAATCAACTCTGCCAAAGGGAGTTTAGGTTATAGAATCTTAATAAGAACTCTGTTCGGCTATTCTCAATTGTAATAATTGATTATCAGATGATACGCAACCCAAGATTCCGAGTTACAACACCTACTTTTCCGTCAACCGTGGCGGTAGTAATTTTTCTAACAAATTACTTCATTTCACGTAATAATTCCTCATCGTGATTTGCTTAAAACAAAAACTACAAATGCATAAATAAATACATTACGCCTATTACTTTAGTACTCGTCTAATTTCGATGAATTTATTACGGTTACTAATCTTTAAGTAACTCGTAGTGTCGTAGAGCTGTTCGCTTATATTTCCAATTCGGTTTTAAAAATAAATAAATTCGGATTTATAAGTATGTACATGAATCCGATTGTCTAATTGCCAATCAAAAAATTCGGATATTTCTGTTGAGCGTTCATTGGTTTGTACTCAAAAGCTCTATAAAGTGCGGCAAAGCCAAGTTTGCCAAAATGCTTTTTTGCCCTCGGCCCCGGTTTAATAATAATAGTTAAAATACGTTTTATATTTATTTATTTTTTATCATTTTCGTAACGAAAAACCATGTGTTTCCGTAAAAAAAAATCGATATATTTATAAAAAAAAATTACCTCTCAGATTAAACGACAATAAAATATTGGTTTACTTGCAGTAATTTATTTTTTCACTATTTATAAATAAAAAAAGTTCTCTTTTGTGTACAATATTCGTAAAAAGCAAAATTCAACATATTACTATCATCGATGATACATATCAAAAATTAAATACGTGGAAGCCACCGTATCGAACTAATCGAGTAAAGAAAACTTGATTGAAATATATAAAAAGTTACCATGTCTTATTCTATTACTCATTTAAATGTAAAACATTACATACAACCTGTAACGCAAATTAAAAAGTTTGTCAATGAAAAATTATTAAAACTATTAATTTAAATTAGAAACCATGAAATTATTTTGGTCTAGATTATAACAGATTCAGCATTGAGAAGAAATTCTGTTTACCTATACATTTATTTATTTAATTCGTCAATAATAAACATGTAACTGCCCTAAACTTAGTAATTGGCATAAAGTTATTGCAAGGAAAACGTGCTTTTATATATATATTTATATATAGACAAAAACTATTATTACTAATTTTTAAAAGCGATTATTAATTTTAAGAGTAATCGATTATTATTGCAATTTTCTTCGTATTATATTATTATAGATTAAACATTTTTATTATTTTAAATAAATGCAAGAGAAATTTTAGAGATCATGAAGTAGGTATATTAAACAACTTGAGATCATACAATTTCCGACACTATACAATTATTTTTGTTTTCGTTCACATAATAATTAATAATAAAATTATTTTCGTAATTCACAACCCTAATCAAACTTCTGAACAGTGTCCATATTAAATGCTTTTGTTATAAAATGACTAGAACCGCTTCGTTCATGGCAATCGTTTTTTTTTTTAATAACTAATAAAAAGGTAATCGTAAAAGCGTACAAAATAGTATAGCATAACCAATTATAAAACACGGTTTCTCACACCGACATATACACTGGGTTTATACATTTATATCATGGCAGGATACAAAACTACTCAAGAGTAAAAGGATCAATAAAGTTGCTTGGCATTTGAATCATACAATAATTCAACTATGAACTTGTATGGTATTTCACTTCTTATTGAATTAAATACCATGGATAAACCCACTTGTTTGTAGCCTTCTGAATAACATAGGCCAAATTCTGTTCTTTTTTTTTGTTCTTGATTTTTCTCACAATTTTGAATGTCACTTGAAAATATTATTTCTTAAGAGCTTCAATTATTTTTCGTTACCACCACTAACCCTCTTTATTATCTTTTGAAACTACAACCAACCATTCCTAATCTTTGCAGGCGAATGTTGCTAAGGATAATTTGGCCATAATTGAATAAATCGTCAAAAATATTTAAAAAAACGTAAACAATCAGTTCAGTATAATATGAAGACTCTTAACATCTAACTATTGCTTTCAACGTTATCAACAAATACCTATATGTGTGTTTGTATATAGCGAATTTGAAGTAATAATAATAATAATATTTCGTTACATTTGAATCTTTTGTACAAACTATAACCGGGAGCCGTCTCTTCACTCAACAATGGAATATTGTGTAAAGTTAAAAACTATTGTGTATAAAAATATCACTATTGTAATGAGCCGCGGCACTGCATCGCTATATAATCGCTGCGTACACTCGCGGCATCGACAAACAAAACGGACTCGATCGACATCTCATTTCGCATCGTTAGTAAAAAAACATACTCTATTAGGAAAATACACTTTCATTTATATCATTGATGCAAATAAAAAATATCGATCGAGCTTGGATAACGTGTATAATGTATGTATGTGTATGTGTATATAAATTATGTAGCCAGTATATTAATATAACCTATATATGTATGTAAAATCAGCACCGGTTGCAACTAATGCTTTAACAACGATCAGTCTATTGTCACAAAGGAAGATGCTAGGGCGCTTCACTTAACGAGCTCCAGTCAGTGTATCGGTAGCCTTGTCCCTGCGATTACTCATTATGTTTATTCTCGTAGTGCTAAGCACCAACGCCGAGACAGGAGTTTCGTTGTTCGTAGTTTTTCCCTGTTTGTGACATGTCCCGCGAACCAGAGTGAATCATGTGCGGTCGTACAGTCAAGAAAACACTCGCAAAACGCTTACACACTCTTTACTTATTCAAACGAATTCATATCGAGTGCAATGGGAATGTAACCTAAAAAATCGGACTTCGTGGAGCTCGTTAAATAAGCACACATCTAGTACTCGGTATATCTTAGAAAGGCACACAATAAGCGGAGAGGTGTGACGGCAGATGGGCCCCCGGCGACACTCCGATCACAGACTAGATATATCTACTTGACAGTCTTCGTTACGACTCATAAGCCACATCTTATGATTACGCCACGCGAAAAAACGTTTCGTCGGTCGATTCAAAACTATATATTCGAAGCACCTCATTTGTTAATTTTAAAAATATAATGGCATCCAACAATGAATCCAAACATATGAGTCAACAACGGGTGCAAGACACGACGTTTGTTCGCGGGCAGCGTCCAGAGAGCGCGCGAGAGGGAGGACTATTGGAAGTGGTGCGCGGGCCGCAGCGCGGGCAGCGGCGGCGGCGGCGGCTTCGCGTGCAGTCGCGCGGGTGGGTGCTGCGCCAGCGTGTGCCGGCGGAGGTACAGCGGCGTCTTGAAGCTGCGCCCGCACGTGCCGCACACGACTGGCTGCGCCTCGTGGATGAGCCGCACGTGTTGCCGCAGGTTGGACGCGTTGCTGTACCGGCGCCCGCACACAGCGCACTGCACCCCGCCGCCCGCACCCCCCGGCGCGCCCGTGCCGCCCGCTGCCAACAACACCACGTTCGCACTGCGCCGCACATTGCGCCCTCCGCCGTCCTCCCCGCCCAACTGACGCGCCGCTTCAAATGCTAATAGGTTCCCCCCAATTTTTACTCCAGTATTAAGATATCAAAAGGACATCTTTCCTAGGTAAGTATTGAATGCAGCATGTGTATAGACTCCCCTTGTTAATAGGGGTTTTATAACCGAAATGGCCTGGAAAGTCCAAATTCTCTTCAGAATGTAATATTTGTATGTACACGACGTGAGCGCATTCATGAAGGGGCGGGCGGTCGTGGGAGGGAGAAGTTCAGATAATCCCATCGAGCACCCTCTCTTTTCACGTGTTTTTATTTGTTGGAGTTTTAATAGGTGCTTGCATATAAACACTATACATTCACAACACATGACTGTACTAAACATGACTATTTCATTTTGCGCAGGTGACGCAAGAGGAAGAAATTTTCTTTCGTTTAATTAGTTGACCCTATTAGCATTTGAAGTGCGTGGCCGTCAGTCTTCCGGTGTCGGAGTCGGCGCGGGCGGACGACGGTACGATGCGGCGGAGAAGTCGCCACGACACCCGCGCGCCTAGCCACCGTCGCAGTAACGACCGCGCGCGCTCTCTACTACCGCTCGTCAACTTGTACGTGCTAAACGGAGGTACGCCGGGGGCGCGGCTGTCCGAGTCGACGTGTGCGTGTGAAAATGAAATGACTTTATGTACAATTAAATATTTACCTTCATTGTTTTCGTCCCGAAGTTCTGGATTGATGCCGGCCATGAGATCCATGTTTCCTGTGGGAATAAATAAAACCAATCACTCAATAGTCACGAGACAATAAAAACTTTTGAAAAAAATTTAATAAAAATTACCTTGTAAGGCGGCGAATGGATTTGCAAGTGCATTGTTTTCAGTGTAGTACATGTGTGGAAAATTGGAACGTTCATCGTCACTAGCCTCTTGTTCCATGACTTCCATTTTTGGTTCTAGGAGATCGGATGCTGCGAATTCTTGACTTTTTTCGTTTTTATCTGGATCACCGGGGTCCATGAGGATTTCACTCTCCTCGTTTTTCACTTCTGGAGCTTCGAGATCAGTTTTGACTCTTAAAGGAGGGTGATTACAAATTTCCCTATAGTCATCATTCTTAGGCCAAACATGACTAGAAGTTTGAAACGAAGTATCATCATTGAGATTATTTCTGGCAACATCGGGAGAATTCCTAGAAGATTGATGAGCGGCAACATCTTGGTCGTCGTTTGAAGCTGTTTCGACATTTTGGCTTGCAGCTTTTGAAGAAGAGGTAGAATGCGACGGCTTCGCGCTGAGCAAATTACGTAATTGAGAAGGAGGTGATTTTCGATTCACTTTCTGGAAATTATATATTTTATTTCATAATTGCGTTTCAAAAATATACCATCTGGTAGCGAATGAAACATACTTTATCGTTGTGTTGAGAGCAGTCTGTGAGTCCACGTATTTGTAATGCGTCAGCAGTACGGAGAAAGGCGCTAAGTTGTGCCTGCGCTATGTTCACCTGACCGACGTACATAAACTGTAAGAGCGCCCGAATGTGCGACACTTCGCAATCCCGCATAAATATTATCGGATGAGGGCATGGGTTATTCTGTAACATAATAAACTTCTTAGTATGTTTTCGCTCATGGTTGTGTTTAGGAAAAATATTTGGATTTTTTTTTTCTTTGCTATTTGTACAATCTGAATCTCACTAAACTGTGTATAATTCAAAGACTTAATTTGAATATTTATGTAAATAGATCTATAACACAAGGCTATAAAAACCATAAAATCTTGGCTATTTAAATAATTCATGATATTGCTAAATTGTAGACAAGCGTCTGGCTCAAAAAACTCATTTTCATTAATTTAATATTATACATTTATAGATTTGTTAAAAACCTAGATATTAGTTGAGTTATACATATATTATTGAGCTATATCAGTGTTGAACACAATGTTTTATCAACTAAACTTCACAATGTTAATAAGACCAAAGTAACATTCCCACTATCTTAGGGCGATTGATAAATTTATGGAATACATTAACAGATACAATCATCATTGTTCCACATTAATAATATTATCAATTTGGTTTATATGAATTTAAATCTATCATGTTTAATTAAATGGGGATATTATTGCTAGGTTTTTTAAATCCTAACAATAATTTAACAGAAATCCATTAAAATTATCCAATATCAATAATTTAATAATTTACTGGTGGTAGGACCTCTTGTTAGTCCGTGCGTGTGGGTACCACCACCCTGCCTATTTCTGCCGTGAAGCAGTAATGCGTTTCGGTTTGAAGGGGGGGCAGCCGTTGTAACTATACGCAGACCTTAGAACTTAAATCTCAAGGTGGGTGGCGCATTTACGTTGTGGATGTCTATGGGCTTCAATAACCACTTAACACCAGGAGGGCTGTGAGCTCGCCCACCCATCTAAGCAAAAAAAAAAAAACATTATAAGAATATGTCTATTTGAAAAATACTGTGACTACTTTTTGATCATCTCATTAGTGACACTAATTACTGCACCTTAGCGGTGAGTAATACTAAGCACTGCACAATGAGGTCTGGATTTTTGGATCCCACCTGGATTGGATTTGTGAAATACTTTTTTTTCTGTCAAGATCTATACATGTTTTCGTCTATCACTCTCATTGTCAATCTCAACTTGGAACTGTTAAATGTGCAATGATGTTTATATTAGGTAATTGACATAATATAAATTCATTAATATCATAATGAACTAAGGAATGTCTTTAACAAAGCCTTAATTCAGAGTTAAGAATAAATTTATTTTAGGTGACAGTATCCATATTATTATTAAATAATATTGTTCTATATGTTAATGAAGCCAAATATAGTTATATCATGGGTACGATGTCTGCTTTTCTTGAATGAGTGGTTTGACTACACTAGGATCTAAGCCATGAGAGCGAGTACCTTTTTTGTAAATAATTACTTACCTAGTACTACTACCTAGATGAATCAAAATTTGGCTGAAAGAATTTGGTTCAGTATGATTAGTGGCTGACTCATAGACAAAATTTTATAAATGAGCCAACCTGCCTTTCATATAAGGGTGAAATCTTGATTGCATTGCAATAATAATTGTCTCAGTGCTGTGCACTAGTTTATAAGTAATTTATTTCCCCAATAAGTAATAATAATAATTATTTGCCAATTGAGGCCTATAAAATCAAAGGCAGCTAAACGCCATAATGTCGTAAAATGGATTAACAATGGCGCTATCTTATTTAGTTAGTTGGACACGCTTTAGTGTTTTCATGTTATAACAAATGCAGCTAAATCTCTAACAAATTCAGTTCAAAAATTTTATTTTTACTCAGTACTAAGTACTAATAAACGAAGTTTGATCATTTCAAATTCAGATTATTAGCAATATTCTCATTCTTTATAAATCTGCTTTAAAATAAAGAATATCGTAGCTGTCAGAACAAAGTTTCAGCTTCTCAAACCAGGAGTGTTGCTAACACTGGCCCTAGCAAGAGCAGTACTTCGATGGATCGGGAGGATCCGTAATGACGTGTTTAGGGCCAATGTTTGTAGTTTACCTGAATATTTGACAGACTTGGATTTGGCTGCCTTTGATTTTATAGGCCTCAATTACTCATAGTAGTTTCATCCTGCCTAGTTCTTCGAGCAGTCATGTGTTAATTTAAACTTATCAAAGCAGTTATTAGTTCTGAGACAATTATTATTGCAATGCAATCAAGATGTCACCCTTACATGACCGACAGGTTGGCTCATTTATAAAATTTTGTCTATGAGTCAGCCACTAATCGTACTGAACCAAACTCCTTCAGCCAAATTTTGATTCATATTAATTATTGGTGAATTCATTTGTAATTAAACAAAATAAAGAAGTAAGTGACTACAATAAACACAAAATTATCTGCCCAAAGAGTATTTATTTGAAATTCTTCATCTAAAAGCATATTAACAAAAAGTATGGTCACTCTAATTCCCTTTTAATTAAAGGCGGTACAAGGAATTTGCATGTTATCATAATCCACAAGATTTGAGGCACAAAACTATGATGCATTCTTATTTGAAGAATAAAATTTTGATGCAATTATGATTTCTATTGGATGTAAAACTATGGGAACTTACAACTACTAAGAAAACTTCATACTCCTTATTGTATTCATACTTTGTATATAATCTAATCTAAAAGATCATTTGAAATGCATTATGAAAATTGAACAAATTGTCTTTTCTTTTAAAATATTTCACTATTTTTATTGAATTTTTATTATCAATCATATATAATATCAGGTAAAGTATACTACACTTTTTGAGGCAGTAAAATTAGATTGTCAACACTTTACTAATGCTAATTTGACTTGCATAAGACCATTTTTGACAGTTTTAATTTATTCAAAAATGCAAATAAGTGATGCACTTATTAAATATTTATTCAAAACCTTGTTTTTTAATGCAAGGCTCTTTCTTAGCAATCACATTTTTTTCACTGTGCCCCAAATGCTAACATTACAAAATATTTTCACATCAAAGAAGCCAACAGTCATTAGCATGCATTTAATGGTGATCCAAATGCATAAGAAATTCGTTATCTGCTTTCCAGACACACATGTAATCTATAAAACCCAATGGTAATGAGTTACTAATTAGAAATCACGAAACAGAATTTTAAAGTAGGTACAAATAAATGAAATCACGAGTACTTAACCGGAACGCGAGACATGGCATTTGTAAGTAGATCAAGTGTTTTATACATAACAACTTTCACTAGAGTCATTGTAATGGTGACACATCAAAGTGTGGGGAGTGAAAGATCGACTTACTTTAAATAGCTCCTTGAAATATGGACTACAAGCCGAAAGTACCACTTTGTGGGCCTCGAGCCTGTGTCCCTCGCATGCCAGAGTGACATCCACGAAGTCCTCATCATCGCGCAGTGCCTCGAATTGAGATGTTATATTTGCTTGAAAATTGTTCCATCTCAAACAAAATTGCTGGTCGCCACCCACTTCTGAACCTTCCATTACTTATAGACATAACTTGATATACGTGCTCATTTAATTGTCTGATAAGAATAATTAATTATTGAAAATAAATATATCACAGTAACTTGTAATTTCAGTCGCCGTCTGGCCGAAAATCCTATGAAAGAAAACAATCAATAAAATGTTGTACCAATATAAGAAAAAAAACTTATTAATTTGTCATTTGAATAGTACATTCACTTTAGCGTTTCGTTCCACCTTTCGATTCAATACCGGTTTTAAAAACATACAAAAAAAATCGTTAAAAGTCTCGATAGCCATTTTAATACAACGTTGACTATAACCGATTACTAAAACGATTCCCAAAAATTTACTCGTATTCAATCTTGAACATTCTTAAAGTATGAGTTTTGTGTCTGCTGAGACTTTGCTATTTTTTGCCCTAACTAGCAGATATTTTTTTTCAATTCATATAATAATATGATCTGAGGTTGGCTATTCGAAATGTGAAATTCAGAGATTTAATATTAAAAATTTAAATGTTAATAAAAAATAAAAGATAGATCTTTATCTTAATTTATCTGCCACGCTTCAAAGCTGCCACTGAAAAAACAAATAAAGCAAATGCAAATTAATAAAGTAATGCAGTTTAATTAATTTCCTTTCAAATAGATAAATGTTGCTACAGTAACAAACATTTTATGTTATTCCATTTTACGGACAGGATTTTGCGATTTTACATAATAAATAATCTACAACAGATATGTGTATATACAAATTTATCTATTCTCGTAGCGAATATTCTCTGTTGCTAAAGTAATACAATTCTAACTAAAAATGATGGAACATGCTGAGAAATTAATAGAGTAGTCCAAATATTTTGATTTTTAATCCTGTCTTTCATGCACGTAGAAACTTGCTCAATGGTGGTATGAAAAATAAGTAGTTACTTAGCAGACGAATAGTGCTATCTTTGCTACATATGAGCTAGACTATAATCATTTTGATTTTAGAAACAAAAAATTGAAGTACATATACACACATTATTAAAGTGCATTATCGATGATATTATAGCCTATGCCAGAGATTTAAAACTCACTTTAACAGTATTATCTATACTTCTATACTAATATTATAAAGCTGATCTTTTTTGGCGGGAACGCGAAGAGTGAAGTTGTGTGATTTGTTTTATTTTGTCTATTTAGTGTTTCTTCAGGTTTCAATGTGTAATAATGGTGGTTTATTAACTGTTTAATATCTGTGAAAGTGCACAAAGGTGGGAAAATGAAACAAAGCCGCTGGACGTAATTTTTCGGGATCCTCCAAAAAGTCCACTGAAAAAATCTTAGTAAATGACCACCATTTTACTGAGATTATATTTCATCCCATTTCATTTCATTTAATTTTATCCCAGTTGATTAATGTCTCAAATTAATCATCTTCATATCATTTCACTCCATAATATGATTTTTCATAAAAATAAGATTATAAATGAAAATAAGACATGACTTAAAGGTCTCAGTTACCAGGTCATAAAATCCCTTAAAAAAAATTATTATAAAGCTGAGACTTTTGGCGGGAACACGAGGAGTGAAGTTGTGTGATTTGTTTTATTTTGTCTATTTAGTGATTCTTCAGGTTTCAATGTGTAATAATGGTGGTTTATTAACTGTTTAATATCTGTGAAAGTGCACAAATGTGGGAAAATGAAACAAAGCCGCTGGACGTAGCTTCTCAGGATCCTCCAAAAAGTCCACTGAAAAAATCTTAGTAAATGACCACCATTTTACTGAGATTATATTTCATCCCGTATCATCTCATTTCATTTCATTTCATTTCATCCCAGTTGATTAATGTTTCAAATTAATCATCTTCATTTCATTTCACTGCATAATATCATTTTCCATAAAAATATGAATATAAATTATAATAAGACATGACTTAAAGGTCTCAGTTACCAGGTCATAAAATCCCTTTAAAAAAAAGCTGAAGAGTTTGTTTGTTTAAACGCGCTAATCTCAGGAACGAGAGAGGCGGGAACCTTCAAAAAATTTGGGACGGAACTTGAGAAGAGGGCCAATTAAAAAATTCATATCCTTTTTAATTAATTTAATTTGATATTCTGTAGATATTGTAGCATATTTTAGTTTATAACTGTATATATGTTTAGTTTATAATTGTATATTTTAGTACTTTAGCGTAGATAGTATGGAGTTGGAGGCGGGAACGGATCCCCCGGATCCGAATATTACTGAGGAGACAACTGATACGACTAACTCAAGGTTTAGCCAACCAATATTTTTCTGTGATGAGTTCGACCTTTCCAACGTATCTGAATTTGTCAACGTTAAATCGAAGAAATCCCAAAAAAAGAAACAACTTGTTAATTCTTTTAAACCAAAGATCTCGGACAAACAACTTTCGTTGCGCCCGCTGCAGCAGGCTTTGGCGGGAAATCTTGCAAATAACGTAAATAAGCTTATAGTGCCTCCTCGCCAAATTGTACAGACCTCACCAGAGCCTACTTCAGCGAGTCCTTCTATGACACCATCTGAGACCCCAATGGCTGACTCTGTTTACAGAAAAAAATACACTGAACAGGATCCTGGTCCATATATGGTCCATGTTACTTTAATCTCAGATTCTAATAGTACTACATCACTGCACCCACTTAAATTTGGAAATTTTCTAAAGAAAAGCAATCTTGGTAATATCTTACAGGATGGAATTAAACGAGTAGGTCGTAATCGCCTGGCAATAACTTTTAAAACACATAGTGATGCCAATATTTTCATATCCAACATGTCTATGAATCCATTGTATAATGTAGTGATTCCTACATATAATATATGTAAAATGGGTTTGATAAAGGGTATCCCTCAGGAGTGGACTCATGAGGACATTGTAGACAATCTGCAAATCCCAGAAGGCTATGGACAAATTATCAAATCCCGTAGATTAAACAGGAAGTCTGTCAACTCAGATGGAACTTCATGGATTCCTACTCAAACTGTGGTCTTGACTTTTGACGGACAGTCTCTTCCCTCTAGAGTGTATTCCTTTTTTTCAAGTATTCCAGTTGAACAGTATATTTATCCAACGGTACAATGTTTCAATTGTTGTCGCTTTGGACACACTCGTGTTCAATGCAGGAGCAAACCTAGATGTAATAAATGTGCTGGAGAGCACAGCGGACTGGCTTGTAATACTGAGACTTTTTCTTGTGTTAACTGTAGAGGTGAACATATGGCTACAAACAAATCTTGCCCTGAGTTTAGTAGACAAACAAATATTAAAAAACATATGTCTCAAAACCCCATTTCATACCAAGAAGCCTCTAAATTGTTTCCTATTGGAAAGAAATCATATTCGCAAATAACATCATCTATTCCACTATCTGCCCAAAGTTTAAATGATGTAGATAGTTCAAATTCTGTCTCTTACAAAAAAACTGTTTTATAGAAGCCTAAACAGGCATCTATTTTAAATAAGGGTTATGACAAATCAGAATATAAATCATTGATCCGCAGCATTTCATTTGATGAGTCTCAAGGTAAAGTAGGTTCCGCTTTGCAAGCCAACAAAGAAAAGGATACACAGTTGCCATCTTCTGACACACTAAATAAATTGTTATCCACACTTATAAATATTATTGCTAATTCAGAACTACCAGAACACATTGCTCTTTCACTTATAAATAATATTTCACTATCAATTTTCAATATTTTTAAATATGGACAGAGTCCTCCAGTGGAACTGTAAAAGCATAGTTCCTAAAAAACATGAAATTATATCTTTAATTAATTCACATAATATTTTTTTACTAGCCATATCAGAAACTTGGTTAGTTCCAGGTTCCAATTTCCATATGGCCGGTTTTAATATTCTCAGACATGATAGACATGATGGGTATGGTGGCACAGCCCTTTTAATTCGTAATAATCACAGATTTTCTTCTTTGCCAATCCCAGCTTTTAACTCGGATATTTTACAAGCAGTGGCTGCCCGAGTAGGTGAGGTAACATATCTATCTGTGTACATTTCAGAAAAGGATTTATCTGTTCTGCCTATACTAGACAAAATCATTCAATCATTACCCAAACCAATAGTAGTTCTAGGGGATTTCAACGCTCACCACTTCTTATGGGGAGCACCCAACGATGATGGCATGGGAAATGGCTTAATGGAGATAATAAATGATCATAATCTTTGTGTTCTGAATGATGGGTCCCCCACTCGTCGCCCAGTTCCGGGTCAAGCCCCAAGTTATGTTGATATAACACTTAGTTCAGCCAGTTTGTCTTCACTGTTAAACTGGGAATGTTTAACGCTGTCCTGTGGCAGTGATCATTATCCCTTATTAATTTCCTTGCCCTCTGGTAAAACAGGCACTTTTAATCCACTACCGCCGTTATTTAAGTTCAGATTAAATAACTATGATTGGGAACTGTTTAGTCAAGAAGTCGAATCGAAAATTATGTCTTTTCCAAGTTTATCTACTCTTGATGATTATAACAACATAAACAAGGCGTATGATAACCTTATTACGGCATACTTATCAGCTGCAGATAAACATATCCCCAAAAAGAATGTTGCCCATAAGAAAATATCTTCTCCCCCATGGTGGGACAAAGAATGTACAGAAGCTGTCAATAAAAGAAATGATGCAGAAAAACTTAATAAGCAATGTTTGACCATGCATAGTTATTTATTTTATAAAAATGTTGAAGCGGCCACTAAAAGGCTTCTTCGGAAAAAGAAAAAAGAGGGATGGAAAAGATTTTGTTCCAAGCTTTCGCCTGATTCGCCATCCTCCCTAATCTGGAAAAATATAAGAATGTTTAGATCTTCTTTTATAGCCCCATCTAGAAATTATACATCGCAAGAATGGATTAATCCTTTTTTGGACAATATCGCACCCACTATGGTTCCTAAGTTTGACCAATTGCCTTATACATACTCTTATATATCAGATAACTCTAATATTAATAATAACTTAGCGTGTTCATTTTCTTTGCCGGAACTTCAATTAGTTTTGAACCGGTTATCAGACTCCACTCCAGGATGTGATGGTATTCCTTACTCTTTCTTAATTAATTCAAAACCTATAACCCTATCATATTTACTGAATTTAATTAATTCTATAATAGACACTGGTATAATACCTTCTTCCTGGAAACATCAAATTATAATACCTTGTAGCAAACCGACCGGTACGTCACTCTCGCGGCCGTATGCCCGCTCGCTATACATAGTTAGTATCTATGTCGATCTTTTCAACAGTGATATAATCTATGTTCCGGGCGCTTCCGTTTTGAGTGTGAATAGCGTGCGCCCGCGTCTAAATGTAATTATTGTTTAAAATTGAAAATTGTTTGTGATAAAGGAAGATTAAAATTCGAAATTCGATATTGGTGACTAACCCATAGTTTTAAATACCCCTGAGATCTACCCCTCACTATATCTGGCTGCCCAACGTTTCCTAATTTTTTTCTTGCTTGGACTAACAAAATGGCGCGCACGCTTTTGTGAAAAATTTGCTAACTATTGTATGCTGTTGGTGCTTAATTGTAAAGAATGCCTTTAACTAGAAATCAAGATCGCCAGCAACGTCGCGAAGACGACGCTATTCCTGCTGCAGATGCAAATGCCAACGAAAATCACGAGGAGCATGATAGCCCCCATGATCGCCCCCACGCCGAATCACGTAGCAACAATTCTACGTTCAACCTGGATGATGTTTCAGCGTTGATGGCCTCGCTGCAACGTTCGCAGGCCGAAACATTTAAGAACATTATGTCGTACGTGATGGAACAAAGATCGTCGACTCCGGCTCCTCCGCCGATGCCCCCAGTGAACGTAGATGGTACCTTGGCGCGTTGCAGAGCTTCTTTCAGCGGTGCACCTGGTGAATCTGTTGAGGCCTTTATAGATGCAATTGAAAGCTATACAGAATGCGTTCAAGTATCTGACGCTAACATCATACGAGGCCTAGCCATGCTTTTGTCTGCTGACGCAGCTACGTGGTGGCTAGGATTAAAGCATCACATCTCCACTTGGAACGAAGCCAAAGAAAATTTAATATATGCATATGGCACCCGCCTTCCACCACATAGAATATATTTGGAAATATTTGCTTCCCCGCAGGATAAAGAAAACACAGACAAGTTTGTTGCTCGTATTCGTGCGCTTATGGCAAAGCTACCGCGGGATGATATTGCTGAAAAAGTACAACTTGATATGATATACGGGTTGCTTCATAATAGAATACGCACAAGATTGCGCCGTGAAGAAATCACATCTTTCAATTCATTATTAAACCATGCTCGGAATATAGAAGATTCGATAGAGGAGACTCAATCGAGACCAGTGTCGTCCACTAGTGGTGTCCGTTCGATCCGTGCCCAGCCGGCCCCGGCTGCGAGTCGGCCTGAACCGTGCGCCGCTCGTGCGAGTGCCCCGGCGCCGCGCGCGTGCTTTCCAAACTCCGCCGCGGCCGTCGTGCCCGCCACCGCCACGCCTGCCGCTGCTGTGCCAGGTTCTGCAGAGCAGTTCGTGACCACGAAGAAACAGCGTCCAGTGTGCTCCTACTGCAAACGGTTTGGACATGCACGGGAACAGTGCCGTAAGTTAAACAACCGAGGTGAGCAAAGTCAATCTAACTTTTCCGAGGGTGTGCAAAATGACAATAATGCGTTTTATAGTGTTCAGTGTAATGTTAATAATACTAACACAATTAGTTCTAATTTACCTGTTCAGAATGCAATGTATGATGTTAAGCAGCATGACAAAAATAATTTTCTGAGTAATTTTGAATGTCAAAATTTTTGTAACCGGGATGCAAATATTAATTATGCTACCATTAACAGAGGCCCTACTTCCAGAAAATCTTATTTTCATGCCTGTAATGATTCTGTGTCAAAGAATATTAACTGTAATTGCACTAGTAATAATGAGATGCCAACCTTTTGTGATTCTCATGTTTTATATAATCAAGATGTTCGGACAAAGTGTAAAAATTTAAATATTTGTTATAACCAGGGAACTAGACCTAAATGTAAGAACTCATTTTTACCTTATAATCAAATAATTGAACCAAATTGTAATAATTTAAAATTTTCAACTAACCATGACTGTGACACAAAAGGCAGTAAGTGTAATTTTGGAAAAATTAACGAATGTGTGGAAATTGATAATTGTTTGAATTTTAATTATTGTACATGTGAGGGAAGTGTTGTAGCGTCCGTGTACGACCGTGAGAGTGATGATAGGTATTTGCATTTACGGCCTATTTTCAAAATTCAAGTTCTCGGTAAACAGGGTACTGCACTTATAGATACAGCAGCTAAGCATTGTATTGCTGGTCACACGCTGTATGCTCTCCTTCTACAAAAGGGTCACCCTCTTACTCCCTCCACTAGGCGAGTCAAACTTGCTGATGGGCATGTTCGGAATATGGATGTATTGACAACCATATTACCAGTGAGGTTAGAACACATAGTGATTGATATTCCATTTATAATCTTCCCTGATTCTAATGATAATGAAACTTTACTGGGTATTGATTTTATTAATGCTGCCAAAGTTATTATTGATTTTCATCGTCATGAATGGTATTTTAGTACTGATGCTAAGGTGCATTATAAATTACTTTTTGAACCTATGTCTCGTGGTGTGTGCATAGCTTCTGCTAACATGCTTCGGGATGATGAAGGCATGCACTTGCAATCAGCTGAGCGCCAAGCATTATCTGAGTTCCTTATTCGGCATGAAAGTATTTTTACAGCAGGGGGAGGTCCGACACCATTCATAGAACATTGCATAGACACCGGAGATCACCCCCCGATAGCTGTGCCGCCCTATCGCCTTAACCCTTCCAAGAAGGAGACGATGAAGAATGAAATAGAGAAGATGCTGGCAGATGACATCATTGAAGAGTGCGAATCCGCCTGGTGCTCTCCTGCATTGATGATACCGAAGTCCAATGGTAATGTAAGATTCTGCGTGGATTACAGGCGCTTAAATGAAGTAACCAAATCGGATACTTACCCACTCCCACGCATTGATGATCTTCTCCAGAGTACGAAGAAGAATTGTTACATGACCACAATAGACCTTCGTTCTTCATATTGGCAAGTTATGGTCCGAGAAGCAGACAGAGACAAAACAGCTTTTGTGTGCCCCCTAGGCACTTACCGTTTTAAAAGAATGCCGTTCGGCTTGAAGAATGCGCCGGCGACTTTCCAAAGGCTTATTGATCGTCTACGCTCCTGTGCTGCTTTGAAGGATGTTACAGTACTTGCTTATCTAGACGATTTGTTAATTGTTTCAGAAGGATTCCAGCAACACCTACAAGATCTGGAAGCTGTTTTTAGACGTTTGTCTGAATTTAAACTTCACGTAAACAGAGAAAAGTGCACTTTTGCCAAAGAAAGGGTCCGTTATCTGGGCCACGTCATCACTCCAGACGGTGTGTCTCCTGACCCTGAGAAGGTCAGTGCTGTCCTTAATATGCTGGAACCATCTAACCTAAAACATTTAAGAACTTTGCTCCAAACATGCTCTTGGTTCAGGAAGTTTATTCCAAACTTTTCAAAGATAGCAGAACCGCTTACTCGACTGACCAAGAAGAATTACACATGGAGCTGGGGACCTGAACAAACACAGGCATTCAAAGAATTGAAGCGCCTGCTGACCACGGCGCCCGTACTTGTTCAAGCGAATTTTAAACAACCCTTAGTACTGCGTACCGATGCGAGCAACTATGCACTTGGCGCAGTTTTAGCTCAAGGGGAAGGCAAGGACGAAAGACCTATCGAGTATGCTAGCCGTCTACTCACCGCAGCGGAGCGCAACTACTCTACTACAGAACGGGAAGCGCTTGCTGTAGTCTGGGCCGTGGAGCGTTTCAGGCCATACCTCGACAGCCAACCAATTATTATAGGCAGTGACCACCAACCCTTGCGTTGGTTGCTTTCTTTAAAGTCTCCTGCTGGTAGGTTGGTCCGTTGGGCGCTTAAACTCCAAGAATTTGACATCAGATTCGAGTACACCCCAGGAAAAGCTAACGTTGTCGCTGACACGTTAAGTAGACCGATCTGTTCCAACGAAACACAAAATAACTGCGGCATCTGTTCTGTCATTTGCGACCTGCCCACCAAGTCACCTACCCAGTTACGTCAAGACCAGTTGACTGATCTGGAAATACAGAAGATCATCACAGAACTGGAAGGAGTGGATGAACTTGCTGCTAAAAGATGGTCAGAAAGAGGATTTCTAATGGAACAAGGTGTTTTATATCGATTTAATCCGGATTCTGATGCCGAGGCCCCTCAATTAGTCATTCCTGCCCATCAAGTGACCGACGTTCTCAAAGAGCTTCACGATGCCCCTACCGCTGGACATGCAGGAATTGACCGGACTTACCAACAAGTCTCACGTCTGTTCTACTTCACAGGAATAAGAAGAATCATAACCGACTATGTAAAGGCATGTATCCATTGTCAACGCTATAAGACTGCTAATACCAAGCCTCCAGGTCTATTGCAGACGCCGGTGATGAACCAGCGCAACGAGGTCTTGGCAGTTGATCTTTTCGGCCCGTTGCCACCTGGAAAACAGGGGGAGCGTTGGATCTTGCTAATAGAAGATACTGCTACGAGGTGGACAGAACTTTTCCCATTGAAGGAAGCTACTGCTGAGGCGTGTGCACATGTCCTCATAGAGGAGTATTTTATGAGGTTCGGTCTTCCACGCCGACTAGTTTCTGATAATGGCGTACAATTTATTTCGGCAGTCATGCGTCAATGCATGTCCATCCTGGGGATAAAGCAAAACCTTATCCCTCTCTATCACCCAGAAGCAAACCCCGCCGAACGTAAAAACAGAGATCTTAAGACTTTATTAGCACAACTCGTGGAATGTGACCACACTTCCTGGCCAAACATGTTACCAGTGATTCGGTTCGCTCTTAATAACGCTAAATGTCGCACCACAGGTATGTCACCTGCTTACTTGTCATTTGGCAGAGAGATGAGGTCCCCCACAGAAGTCACTCATGACCTTCGTGCTGTTCTAGACAAAGATAACTTTGTTCCCCAAATAACTCCCTATCTCAGGAAATTTGTTAACTCCTTTTCAGCGGTGCGCGAACGTGTAGAGACGCTTCAAGATAAAGCTAAAGGGTATGCTGATCGTTCGAGACGGCCCATTGAAACATTTAACGAAGGTGACATGGTTCTCATCAAATCACACGTCCTCAGTAAGAGCGCTAAAGGCCTTACTTCTAAGTTTGTTCCAAAACGCGATGGTCCGTATCGCATCGTTAAAAAGGTCAGCCCTACTACTTACCACGTCGCGCATGTTGACAAACCTGATGAAGTTTTAGGGAAATATCATGTGAACGATCTCACTCTATACCGTGAGAATCAGAGTGATGCTCTTCCGCGGCCGGTGATGCCTAAAAAGAAACGTGGTCGTCCCCCAAATAATGTTAAAACAGATTCTCGAGTTCCAGGGCATATGACGACACGGCATGCTGAACCATGTGCTGAAGCTCCACGTCTTTCTCCCGCAGCTGGTGGTATGGTTGGTCTTGCGCCTGTCCCTCAGCCCAGTAGTAATGAGATGCTAGTCCAGGAGCGAGGGCGTCCTCCAGGACTAGAGGGGGAGTATGTAGCAAACCGACCGGTACGTCACTCTCGCGGCCGTATGCCCGCTCGCTATACATAGTTAGTATCTATGTCGATCTTTTCAACAGTGATATAATCTATGTTCCGGGCGCTTCCGTTTTGAGTGTGAATAGCGTGCGCCCGCGTCTAAATGTAATTATTGTTTAAAATTGAAAATTGTTTGTGATAAAGGAAGATTAAAATTCGAAATTCGATATTGGTGACTAACCCATAGTTTTAAATACCCCTGAGATCTACCCCTCACTATAACCTATATTAAAGCCTAACAAAGATTCAAATAATCCTTTATCTTATAGACCTGTAGCGTTATCATCTGTTTTGGTAAAATTAGCAGAACATTTAATTAAACAAAGATTTGAGTGGTACGTAGAACATAACAATCTTTTGCCTTGCTCTCAATATGGGTTCAGAAGAGGTAAAGGTGTGTCCGATAGCCATGCCATTTTTGCAACAGACATTTTTTTGTCTTTTTCGAAATCTGAATCGGTTGTAGGAGCCTTTTTAGATATTCAAAGCGCGTATGATAATGTAAACTTAATTAAATTAAAAGAAAAAATGTCGGATTTAAAATTACCATTAAAATTTATTGATTTCATTTTTAATTTATATACTGGAAGGACTATTTCTTTACATATACCTGGTTTTGAGGATAAAATAAGAAAAGTTTGGAAAGGTATCCCTCAGGGTTCTGTTCTAAGTCCTCTATTATATGACATTTATACTTTTGATCTCCATTTAAGTGTTGATCCTTCCTGTTCCATCTTACAATATGCAGATGATGTCTTAGTTTACTCTGCTAACCGTGATATTAAAATAGCAGCGGAAACTCTTAACGATTCATTAAACAAGTTATCATCCTGGCTCTCTGCCCAAAATCTTTCGTTATCTAAATCTAAAAGTCTCATAGTTGTTTTTACGCGGAAAAGAAAAGTTCCCACCGTAAATATTTTTGTTGATGGAGAACGAATACCAGTGGTTAAAGAGGCGAAATTTCTTGGTCGCATTTTTGATTCTAGTATGAACGGTAACGCTCATATCAACGACATTGTAAGAAAATGTGAGAAAAACATAAATATTATGAGAGCTGTAAGTGGCGTTTGGTGGGGGTCTCATCCTGGTGTACTTAGGTTAATGTATAATGCTTTGGTACGTAGTATATTAGACTTTGGCTCCATAACTTTTTGTCTTGAAAACAAACAACCTCTACATAAATTAGATTTATTACAACATAAAAGTCTCAGGATCGTTATTGGAGCCATGAATAGTACTCCAATAAATGCTTTACAAATAGAATGCTCTGAACCGCCGATATCTTTGCGTAGACAATACCTTTCTGATAGATTTATATTTAAAATTCAACAATATCATGGACACCCCTTAATTTTGAAACTACAAAATCTTTGTGAAGTTATTAATGGACGAAATGCTTTCTGGCGTAACCGGAAAATCCCTTACTTAGTTTCTAGCTATAGAAGATTTTTAGAACTACGTTGTTCAATTCATAAATTTCAATGCCACTCAACTTTTTCATATGATTACGAGACTTTAATGTTTGTACCCGATATCAAGTTATCAATAGATATCCAAAAAGGATCAAGCTCGGCAAACTCAAAATTAGCCTCCTTTATTAAAAACTTAGAACCTAAATCGGAGGATTTCTATACTGACGCGTCTAAATCCGTTTCCTCGGATGAAAAAAGCGTAGGAGCTGCTTTCTTAAGACTCTCGTCAGGTCATTTTCGTCTTTATAAATATCCACATCTTTCTTCAAACTTTGTTGGAGAAGGCATGGCTGTCCTTGAATGTGTCAAATATATAATTTGCAATAAAATAGAGAATTCATATATATTTTCTGATTCATTGAGCTTTCTTCAGTCTCTTTTATCAAATCCATTTAAAAAGAAACCTCCTTGTCCGCTTTCTCTTGAGGTAAAACTTAAATTAAAAGAATGTCATGATTCAAATTTACGAGTCACATTAGCATGGATTCCTGGCCATTCGGGCATCCAAGGAAATGAATTGGTAGATTATTTAGCTGCTATGGCCGCAAGGCAGGGTAATACATATATTGACAAAGTGTATACTCAAGACCTACTAGAAAAGCCTCGGGAGTATCTTTTAAAAGATTGGAACTCCGACTTGTTTATCAAAAGGTGGACGATATCGTCGTCTTCATATCAAAATTAATTTAAAACCTTGGTTTTCTAAGTTTAATTTCCCAAAAAAAGTAACATCTACCATATCGAGATTAAGATTTGGCCATTGTAGTTTACCCAGTCATTTATCGAGAATTGGTGTCGTTGACTCAGATGCTTGTGAACATTGCAATACCAATGGAAACATCGAACATACATTATTTGAATGTGTCAAATACAAATCCAAACCACTTTATGAATTCCTTATAAAATTTCGTGCTCCTCTCCCTTGTGACTCCTACACTATACTTTCCTTTGTTGATTTCAAATATACTAAAGCTCTTATTTCTTTTCTAACCTTCCATAATATTTTATTATAATATCTTTTCTTCTTTACATTACTATATTTTACTATATGTATATATTGCCCTAGTTCCTCCTATACCGCCTATTTCTAAAGTCCCTGCTCCTATCCCTCTACACTGGAATATCATGGCAACTTGACATTTCAAGATGAAGTTACTATGTCGCCTTTGGCTGACTCGACTCTGGCTAAAATAAGCTTCCGAATGAAGTTTGATCGCCATATTGAAGAAAAAAAAAAAAAAAAAATCTCAGGAACTGCCGGTCCGATTCAAAAATTTCTTTCAGTGTTAGATAGCCCATTTATCGAGGAAAGCTATAGGCTATATAACATCACGCTAAGACCAATACAAGCGGAGCACCAATAAAGAATGTTTTAAAATCTATATGTCTATAACATATAGACATATGCTGTCGCGGACTTTTTTTTAGATCTTTTAAAGGGAAACAATCTGGCATACATTATTTTAGCGAAATTTTAACCGTTTCTGCAGCGGAAGCTCTCAAAAGGTAAAAATAACCCCGATTTTGAAACATAGATCTTTTGTCTAATAAGGTTGGCTCACTATAACGTTTTTTATGCTAACCAAATTTGTTCTAAAATAAAGCATTATTTGTGAACTATTCCACGCGGATGAAGTCGCGGGCAAAAGTTAGTCTATATATAAAGCCCGCTAAAATTAAAACCTCTAAAATTACACTATTTTTTCAATTAGTTTCTTATTAGATTCTATAGCGAATTGAACGAAACACTGTCAACGTATGCTCTGCATCAATGGTCTCAATATTATTCAGTTACTTTTACGGTCTAAGGTCTTATTATTTTCAACTTTTTCATTAGATTACGGTTTTCGTAGTTACGGATGACTTACTATAGATACTACACCTACCTACTTACTAATACATCTACGTAGACTTATTAGTAGATATCTTTTTAATCAAAGTTTATCGAAGTATCTCGCGAAAACCAAAGAAAACACGGTACGGCACTAAATCTGACAAATTCTAAACACACTATCATTGTCCTAAATAAATCGGTATACCTTTTACTAACCTTAAAAAAAAAAACGAACGAATATGTAAACCTATTATGCAGATTTCATTAACTTTTTGACCAATTGAGAAATACTAATCAAATACCTACCTAATGAGTACGGACTTTATCTATGTGAGAAGTTAACGAATTATTTTCTTTTACCACTCTATAGTTTATTATGCATGTACCTATTGGTGATGACAGCTGAAATGCACCAATATAGGAAAACGAAACGAAACGAAATTCCCCGAAACTCCAATGAATTCTCACCACTTTACTGGGGCATTACTTCCTAATGTATTATTTCAACAATTTTTTTTTATTGCTTTGAAGCGTGGACGAGCTCATAGCCCACCTGATGTTAAGTGGTTACTGGAGCCCATAGATATCTACGACGTAAACGCCTTATACTTTAGGCCACAATGACTTCAAAACTTAATGATAATCATTTTAGACTCATCAACTTCATTTTATGTTGCTCCATTTAGTAAATTATATGCATGGATTAGTTAACAATAAATAAAATCGATGCTGACAACAACAGTATCACAAGCAGTTAAGATACTTGAAAAAAAGAAGCAGAATAACACACTAAATAATAATACTCTTTAAATAAACATTCTAAATTCAATAACCCCTAACTACGATTTTCTCCTAGGTTATGGGTACTGACTAAACACACGAGACAAGAACAAGTACAGCCTGGCCCTTAATACTAAATATACAAGTAGGTATACAGAGTAAAATAAAAATCAAATCTGAATTTTGAGGCACAGGCGTCAAGGTCACTGACCATTGATGACATGGTCAATGTTACAATCACACCTTGACAGCTCATCGGCTAAAGCAACACTAATGAATAAGATTTAGCTCAATTTAACTGGGAGATCGAGATCTCACTGAGTCATACCTCATGAATGTTCTAGAAAGTTGCACTGCATTCCAAAGGATAGACTTTTATGATTTTGATCTCGAGAATTGTCTGTGCCAAGTTTTCTGGATTAAAATCAAAATTTCTGATTACTCTGGAGATCTGTTATGTAAGAATACTACCTATACACTTGTTAAAAAGGCTTTTTTGTTATTGATGAGCATACCTGTTCAAAGGCCACCTGATGTAAACTAATTACCAGAACCCATGGGCATTACAACATGAATACTAAGTAAGTTATCCTACTGATAGATGAAATTCAGCCTAGAAAATAATTTAATTTGGGCATTAGTTTACAATTATTTAATACAGAAAAATTGCAACAATACAACTAAAGTGCTTGGTCACCTTCAACCATTTCCTTCAAATTCAATAATTCAAATTGCCCTGTGCCCTTTGTTTCAGTTCTTATCATTTCATCCAAACTTCTAAAGTTGCCAGGATCTATAAGACACACAATGTTAGCAGTTCCAGATTCCCAGTTTTCATCTTCCACTGTTGTAGCAAGCTTAACAACTTTATCCTTAGTTTTCCGAGCATCTTTACCAGTGAGTAATATCCTTACTCTCATTTGAGCTCTTTCAATAGGTATTTCATTCTTTAATATTTGTATCACATCTAAAGCTTGTTGTTTTGCACTTTTGTTTACATTGACTGAGAAGTGGACATCTTTGATTGCCTTCTCTATTATAGAAACTGGATATGGTCGTTTTGTTTCTGGATTGACACATTTATCAGCTACAGTAGTTGCAATATCTTTAAATAAAGAATCTATCTGTGAATGTCTTTCTTTGTCTGAAACCTGTAGTTCTCCTTTCTCCAGAATTTCTTTGCATATCTCCGTTTGATCTTCTTTGGCAAAAATCTTTATTAAGTCTTCTTTCTTTGCAACTTGTCCTTTGGAAACATTTGTAAAGACGGTATGAGTCTGTAAAACTTCATCAATGTCTTTTTCTCTGTAATAAGAAAAAAGATCAAATGAAAGAATTCTAAAAGTAATAGTAACAGTAACAGTAATAGTAACAGTAATAGTAACAGTAACAGTAATAGTAACAGTAATAGTAATAGTACTAAAGAGTATAGAAAAAACATGAAAGACATAGGTGCTGTGAGTATTGGCAAACATTTTTCGAAATAGCTTTTACTTTGATCTGATGTTATATTAAAATTGTTTTGAAATCTACTCTTTATTGATTCTCCAGGTGACTCGTGTTGTAATCTAATAGGAGAAAATTTTATTTATGGATTTAAATAAAAATGGATTTCGAGCCATATTAAATTACACAGCAATTAGGAAGGAATATATTGAAATTTCATAAGTTTGAAATTCGTTTAATATGCTAATCATCTCTTTCATTTATAATAATAACCTTGCTTACTTATCTGTATTTTTGGATTGTTTATTTAATTTTGATGATTTGTTTATTGAATATTATTTTACTACCTAGTTGCTTTTGTTGTTACAAAAAATTTGGGTACATTAGTAGAACCAGAGGTACAGGAAAACCATTGATAATTGTGGAGAGCTTTCTTGAAACATCATGTAAAAAGGCATATCTCAGAAGCATATTTGAATTAAAACTTTACTGCTTTATTGTAACAACTATTTCTTTCAATCAAAATGAACACTGATGCAATGTTATTTAACATTAATCATAGATTGATTTAATTATTTAACATTAATCATAGATGAATTTAATTATTTAACATTAATCATTGATTAATTTAATTATTAAATATTAATCATAAATTAATGTTAAATAGCATTGACATAACATAATACATAAATGTCTAAGTAATAATTTTACATTTATAGCATCTTTATGGATTGATCACTAGTTTTATGATAAATTTTCTAAGATAGAAAGAAGAATTTGACTTATATTTTTTTATCATTTTTTTCAACCGATTCTTCATTACTTTTGTAAGTAGAAGAGTATGTAGCCCACCTAATGGTCAGTAGTCACCATAGTTTTTTAAGACTGCAGGAGACACGGCCAAGCCACTGTCTAAATTAAAATTTTCAATAGTTTATGAAGATGCTTTATGAAGATATTGCGGTTCACGTTTCTTCACAAAATGAGGAACTTACAGTACTCTTGAAGTCTGATGATAGGTAATTATTACAAATTAGGGGTGTTATTTGATAAATTTTCTCATCTAACTTCTGCGTTTTTTCATGTCTATGGTCTCGCGCGTGTTCCTTGTTTCAATTTATATAATATTTTCTTAAACGAATCTTACGAAATAATTGAGAAAGTAGAAAAGTAAACTGGTGTGTTTCTCACTATCGAAGGTGAATGTAAAAACATATTTAAGTATTGTTGATCTTACAGTTTATTTCGCCAAGACAGCACTTTGTTCTTGTAGCAGGCTATTTCAAACCTCTTTCCGCCTTTCTTTAATCTTACGATCGCCACATTTGTGAGACGTATTTGATTCGTAGGTGTAAATATTTTAGACATTGTTTTTAATTTAGTGATTCTATTGCTTCGGCTTTAAATTCTCAATTTTTTTAAGGGATTTTATGACCTGGTAACTAGGACCTTTAAGTCATGTCTTATTTTAATTTATATTCATATTTTTATGAAAAATGATATTATGGAGTGAAATGAAATGAAGATGATTAATTTGAGACATTAATCAACTGGGATGAAATTAAATGAAATGAGATGATACGGGATGAAATGTAATCTCAGTAAAATGGTGGTCATTTACTAAGATTTTTTTCAGTGGACTTTTTGGAGGCTCCCGAGAAGTAACGTTCAGCGGATTTCTTTCATTTTCCGACATTTGTGCACTTTCACAGATATTAAAAAGTTAATAAACCACCGTTATTACACATTTAAATCTGAAGAAACACTAAATAGACAAAATAAAACAAATCACACAACTTCACTCCTCGCATTCCCGCCAAAAAGTCCTAAATTCTATAATTTTTTTAAGGGATTTTATGAACTGGTAACTGAGACCTTTAGGTCATGTCTTATTTTAATTTATATTCATATTTTTATGAAAAATGATATTATGGAGTGAAATGAAATGAAAATGATTACTTTGAAACATTAATCAACTGGGATGGGATGAAATGAAATGGGATGAAATATAATCTCAATAAAATGGTGGTCATTTACTAAGATTTTTTCAGTGGACTTTTTGGAGGATCCTGCGAAGTTACGTCCAGCGGCTTTGTTTCATTTTCCCACATTTGTGCACTTTCACAGATATTAAACAGTTAATAAACCACCATTATTACACATTTAAACCCGAAAAAACACTAAATAGACAAAATAAAACAAATCACACAACTTCACTCCTCGCGTTCCCGCCAAAAAGTCCTTTTTTTTTCTCACCTAAGCTGGTAGCCCTGAGAGGCTATTCCAGCGTAACCTTAACTAGTAGGTGAGCTCACGGAGCTCAAACCTGACGACGTTGCTAACACGAATCCTAGCAAGAGCCGTGCTTCGCAGAATCTACCACCGGATCGGAAACGCGACCCACTGAGAAGATCCGGCGAGAAACTCAGTGGGCTGTGTCTGAGGGTTAATGTACTCGTCGAGCCCTTCGTCGCAAGCGACGGGTTCGACGAGAACGGTGACCGGTGCTTGAGGTACCTAAAAGCACCATTAGTGGATCGGGAGGATCCGAGATGACATGTTTTGGGCGACATCGGCTGCTTTCCATTCTTTCCGCAGGATCGGGAATGCAAAAAGTCCTAAATTCTATAAAGTCTAAATATCTTCATAGATAATACACCCAATATTTGAGATATAGGTACTTATTAACTCCATGGGTATTACCCTCATTAAGAAGTGTTTTTCTTAAAGGCTTATTACGCTTGGCTAAATTCAGTCGCTACTGAATTCAGTGAAGGGTAATAGCATTCAGTAAGCTAGCCTACTAAATTCAGTAGCAAGGATGGTTTCTGACTGACTAAATCATTTAGAAGCCTTATTAGAAAACGCTTTTAGGAAGGTGTAATCGCATTTAGTTACTTAATGATTTCAGTCGTCCCATAGCTCTCCGTACTTAAGGACGTTTTAGGTTGTTTTTTATTTCCGAATAAAAAGTATTTATTTCTGTCATCTTTATTTAATATGCCAGACATTTATAAATAGCCCGACATGTTTCAGGGATAATTTTTGTCAGCAGCGGTTGGGATATTAAAGAACTAAATTTAAATCTTGATACGAATTTCCTGTTGCAAGAAATCTTAATGTTACAACCAATCTTTTTTTTTAACTTATACTATCTCGTAAGATAGTATCCTGCTTTTGAATAAACGGTGTCACAAGGCTTAAGATTAGGCTCTGTAAAATGTCTAGTAAGGGGGGCCCACTTAACGGTGATCATTTGTTTAATTAATTATAAATAACTAAAAGACGAACAAACAATTTTTACATTCGAACATTAACGAACAAACGACGAACAAATAATTAGAAATCAAAAAAAGGGGGGCCAAATTTACACAGCCTTAAGATTAGGTCAAATGATCTCGAATCCATGCGTAGATACATATTCTTCTTTTTCTTTTTTTTGTTTCAATTGAGCCCACAGCGAGGGCTACGCAAAGGCCAACTTTTTTGTCTTCTAGACGATACTGGGGCCATCCTCTTACACACAAGACACGTCCTACTTCGTCGTGCTTAAACTGACAATTGATTCCGTAACTGAATTTAGAACAGTGTAATCAGAAGCTTCTAACTTGCTTCTAAATTTGCTTCTGAATTCAGTATACTAAATTTAGCCAAGTGTAATTGCTTGGCGTATTTACGTTGTAGATGTCTATGGGCTTAAGTAACCACTTAACACCAGGTGGGCTGTGAGCTCGTCCACCCATCTAGGCAATAATAAAAAAAATTAGCCAAGGCGGTGGTACCTACCCGCGCGGACTCACGGGAGGTCCTACCACCAGTAATTACGCAAATTTTAGTTTTTGCGGGTTTTTATTTTTATTCCCTTCACCGTGGAAGTCAATCGTGCACATTTGTTGAGTACGTATTTCATTAGAAAAATTGGTACCCGCCTGGGATTCGAACATCGGTGCATCGCTCAACACGAATGCACCGGACGTCTTATCCTTTAGGCCACGACGACATCCGTCGATTTACAGTTTTTTCCTTAAAAAAAATTTCGATCTCACTAAATTCTCACCAATTTCTTGAAAGGTTTTTCACGTAGTTACATGTCATCTAATGTAATATATTTTTCATTAGACTTCATTCATGGCTTCACTTTACAAATAAAAGAATCTATGGTTAATTTTTCCTTTGCCGGTCTAAAAGAAGTAAGCACACAGAATTAATCTATGTTGTTCACTTGGGTTTGTCAAATCTATCACGACGTGTATTCATTCAATGAGAATTTGTTCGTCATTTTTAAAGACTTGTGTATTTAATCTGCGATTGTATGTGATTTTATTTTAAAATGGCGAAGTTGGTCGATATATACAACAGCGATAAAGATCCAATTATAAAACGGCGACAATTACCGTTAACAATCTACGAAAATCTTACCGTAAGAGGCTTTGCACTTTGACATTACCACAAACGTAGTTATTCAAAAAGTCTAAAGATATAAACAACAAATCAATATTCAAGTCGTGAAAGACTTTTCCAAAACTCTATAATCATTATACACAAGTTACCAGTCACATTGTTAAAATAATTTAAAATCATGATTTGTTCAAATGACGTCTTATAGTTGACCTTATTTTCTGTAAATTTCTTTGTTGAATTCATATTTATATTTATTTTTTATTACAGATGGTCATGGATTTGAATACGATGGGTCTGATTTGTGACAATCCTCAAGTGAAAGGGCGTGAATACGAAGAATTTGTACGGAAATACAAAATTCTCACAACAGATGAGCTGAAAGCAGCTCTAAGGGTGGAGGCATCTGATATTTTTAATGTGTTAAACCAAAGCATTCCATGTGTTGGCTGTCGAAGAAGGTAAGTGATTAGGCAATGTCTGTTTTATAATTTTGTTTATGCTTGTTGTAATGGTTAGTATCTTTGAATTGACTTTATTTTAAACTAGCGACCCGCCCTCGCTTCGCTTCGGAAACTGTAATTTATTATTGATTTCTCCACTATTTAATGGATGTTATTATACATATAAACCTTCCTCTTTAATCACTCTATCTATTAAAAAAAACTGCATCATAATCCGTTGCATAGTTTTAAAGATTTAAGCATACATAGTAACTATACGTGAGACCTTAAAACTTATATCTCAAGGTGGGTGGCGCATTTATGTTGGGGATATCTATCAAATTTATTTAATGACGTTTTTAAACGTAATGTCGTTTACTGGTGTTAGGACCTCTTGTGCTTACTGGTGGTAGGACCTCTTGTGAGTCCGCGCGGGTAGGTACCACCGCCTTACCTATTTCTACCGTGAAGCAGTAATGCGTTTCGGTTTGAAGGGTGGGGCAGCCGTTGTATCTATATTGTGACCTTAGAACTTGTCTCGGGGTGGGTGGCGCATTTACGTTGTGGATGTCTATGGGCTCCAGTAACCACTTAACACCAGGTGGGCTGTGAGCTCATCCACCCACCTAAGCAATAAAAAAAAAAGATATAGGGACAGAGACAGCGACTTGTTTTATACTATGTAGTGATATTGAATTTGCCAAATAAATGAAATACCATATTGCAAGTAGCTGCCAATAAAATGTAAAAGCGATCTCGGTTAATATATTAAATGTAATTGTAGCGATTTATTCAAAATGTTTAAAATTCAATAATACTTATTCAAAATGAATGATCTATTATGTCAATTAAGAAGAAATTGTAAATGCAACTGAATCATAATTGGAGCCTACAAAACCAGGATGCAAATTTTTTACACTCAAAATAATTTTGTTGCTCCTTTCATAAAAATTAAGCCCATGTTAACTTGCATTTAGTATTAGATTCTGATAATGAAATAAAAAAGATTATGTTGAAGTATAGAACCAACTACATATGTAACTATAATAATGATGTATGTCATTGCAGTGTGGAGCGTCTATTTTATCAGCTTTGTAAATCAGGACATCCTACTTTAGATCCACTGGTTCTTACACCTGACGAAATTATAACTTTTAGAGAAGACAAGATAACGCAACCACAGTCACTTGCTTCATTGCTCAACGGACACAGGTAAATAATATAATTTATTTCAATTAAGTAAAAATTAAATCTAAGTTCTTTCATGTAGAACACAATCTAAGAGCCCTATAATGTGTTAAATTTCAGAAATCTCACTGCACACTTGCTGATATTATTATGATTGTAAATGACCTCAAATCTAGCTAACCATGACTGACATCAAATATTTTTTCATGTTTGTAGGTCTTATGGAACATGGAACTTAAATACTCTTTATGAAATAGAAGATATAGAATTAATTTCATATCACTTCTTAAACAAACTGACTGTAAGAATTGGATGAGTAGATTAAAACTCAGATATTATGAGAGGCCTATGTCCACTAGTGGTCAAGTTTGGCCTGTTGTTGATGATGACTGATTATGATTGATTGCATTTGACTTTAGTTACTGGTTTGCACCAGATTCCATTTCTATTTACCGTTGGGTGTGTAAGTATTAGTCTTCTTCTTTTTCTTTTTTTCCTATTACTCTCTACTTGGGTTAGAATCAATTTTTTCCATTTGCATCGGTCTTGGGCAGTCCGTTCTACGTCTCCCGTCATGCCCAAGACGCACAGTTCATGCCCTACTAAGCGGCGCTAAGTCATACTGGGATTATCTCTCTTCCTTTGCCAGACACTTTCCAGGACAGTGCTCTCCTAGATAGGTGGGTATCGGGCTTACTTAATGTGTGAACCCTCCACTTTTCCGTAAGGATCTCCCTCTCTGTTGGTGTCCTCTTTGACAACTCATTGCAAGTAAAACATATCAGGTCTAAAGATTTTCAAAATTTGACATGGGCATTTATTCACAAACACTTGGATTTTGTTTATGAAGTCCTCACTAATAAACCAAGTTTTGCTCCCGTACAGCAACAAAGACTTCACATTTGAGTTGAAGATTCTCACTTTAGTTTGTCTCGTTAAGGTTGAGGAACTCTACACTGGTCTAAGTTGACTAAATGAAGCTCTGGCATTATTTATACCTTAGCCTCAATATTCGCCTCTGTGCCTCCACTGTCGTCCTCAATGCTGCCAACTGTTAGTGATGGCAATTACTAGGTAACTGTATTGTATTCTTATAATGAGAAACGATTACTGTCTTATTGTGGCTGCTGCAAATTACTAATACTAGATCCTAAAAACCAAAAGTTAAACAATCTCCGTCGCTCTAAACACATTATTGGTAAATTAAGTCCGCACAGGTAGGTAACACTATCACTAATAAATTTGATTTTGAATTGATATTGCTCCAGAATTATAAACATACAAGTTGTTTGGCATTATTTCGGGATATTGTTTTGTTTCTCTAAGTTTGCAGATGGAGTTATGGTCTATATGATATTTAAGGGTTACTGAATAAAGTTTTTCTCTAAATAGTACGGGCATCGATTGCCTCATCCTAAGCCAGCCACGGTGGAAGAAATCTCAGCGCTGCATCCTACATTCCCTGGAAGCAGGAGGAGCACGTGGCTGGGGATGGAGCGCATGGGGCTGGGGCGGACGAGCTACATGGCGTGCCGCCTGGGACGCCATGCGCGCTTCCGCTCGTGATCACGTCACCCTCGTGCACTTCAACACGCTGCACGACACTTTACACAACTACCTGAGGAAACATCGCTTTTGTGCTGATTGCAAAACTAAGGTATTATCCACTATTTTATTTCAAATTGATCTTCACGTCAAAAATCTTGATAGAAATCAGCGAACATTTTCAGAGCTCTCTTTATGATGCAAATCTCAATGAAGACTAATCATGACAGGACATAATATTTGAAATCATATCAATATAAATGTATTGTTATAAATTATTGCCTGAATAATGATGATGATGATGATGATGATGACTATTTATTTATATGATATGATGATGATTTGAACATAATTTAACATAATATTACCTTTTTGAGCATATTTTCATTATGTAAAGATTGCTACATTGGAGTTAACACCATGAAAGTTTCATCAAGCAATTTTTTTTTTTATGACTAGGTGCTTCGAGCTTATCAACTCTTGGTAGAAGAGAAAGAACCGCAAAAAGAAAAAGGATATGTAGGTGCACTCTATGGAGGTATCAAAAGATGCCTTCTTGACAAACACTTACATTTACAAGCAAAGACTGATTACATTGCACACCTGATAGCTAGGGCGGAACCTGAGCTGCTTGGAAATCACAGAGAGAGACATGCTAAGACTTTGGAAATTGCACAAGAAGAGGTATTTATTGTTTTTCTTTCCATTTGTTATTTAGGTCCTTTGCTTATAGACAGTTTTCTGACCTTTCTAAAACCAGAACACATGACTGCCTTTGGCACAAATAAGCTGACTATGTATAACTTCATTCATAATGGCAGATGAATTGATGACCCTTGTAAGCCTAAACAGTATAATGCACTGTCCTTGAAAAAAAGGTGCATGTGCAACTTGGTGCAGGTCACAGAAGTGAAACTTCTTTTGGGGTGTGTAGTATTGTGGTTTTCTTCATTTTTCATCCTTAAATCAAATTTCTCTTGTAATAGGGAATGCTGTGTTTAAGAAAAACAAACTCTTCACCATTTATGTATTAGGGGTTAACTATCATCAGGGGGATCAGTAACTATGTAAACAACAAAATACTGTTGTACTTTTATATCATAATAATAATAAAAATATCATAATGAGACTCTTTCATTATGACATTGTTGAATCTTATATCTTTAAACAAGCAATTCTTGTATATAAATATATATAATCTGAATCTCGGAAACGGCTCCAACGATTTTCATAAAATTTAGTATACAGGGGATTTCGGGGCCGATAAATCGATCTAGCTACGATTTATTTTCAGAAAATGTTGTTTTATTCGTGTTTTCAATAATCA
Source organism: Bombyx mori (assembly GCF_030269925.1). Taxonomy (NCBI): domain Eukaryota; kingdom Metazoa; phylum Arthropoda; class Insecta; order Lepidoptera; family Bombycidae; genus Bombyx; species Bombyx mori. Next base: position 4,477,557 of record NC_085116.1, on the reverse strand, counting down.
ACTTAAACATAAACTTGTTTTTTATTTATTGAAAGAACATAACAAATAATATAATATCAATACGTAATTCGTATTTAAATATAATTTCTAAAAAACACAATTTATCAAAAAAAACACCAAGTAAAACTCGGTCATCCTCTAGTATTATTATTATGTGAGATACAATGTCTTCCTAATAGAATATTCTCTATCCATCTCACAACTTTATCCAAATTATTATCTATTCATCTATCAACATATTTAATAATGGAACATATTACATCCAGGTTCTGATATGTCTTGGAATATGTATATATGAACGTCTGCAACGCATCTCCCTTCGTCTTCGGGAAGAAGAAGGCACTTGCCAAACGCTTGCTGCAGTTGCAGTCGAGGCACTATACCGCAAGTTCGAAACTGCTGTTGAGCACAAGAGTGGGGTCTCCAAACTACAGCTGCTGTATGATGAAATTACTCAAGAGGAACTTACCAGGCAACAAAGGAAGGAACAGAAAAAACTGAAAAGGCGTAAGAAGAAGGAACGGCAAGCAGTTGAGGGCAAATGCAAGGTATTATTAATAGCAGTCATAAGTTTTACTGTAAGATCAATATGAAACAATTAGTTCAATATTTTAAATTATAGGAAGCTGATTCAGAAGAGCCAGATGAGAAATGCCAATGTGAAGAGTGTCTACTAGAAGAGAGAGACACTCCGACCGATTTGCTTACGCCCCACTCCTATAGCCAATGTTTCGAGACAAATGAAGAGGGATGTCAATCATGTCACAATGACTCAAAAACGAAACGCCGATCGTCGAAAAAAACGGGCAAGAAACGCAATAAGAATGGAAACCTCTCTCCCAATGAACATAGTCATGACTGTGGATATTCATCTGGTAACACAGGAGGCTGCTGTGAGACTATGTCAGGTTCATCATCTCTGATGAGTTCACCTGAAGGTTCTGAAGTTGCCTGTTCCGAAGGGTTCTGCAATCATGAACGTGGCGATTGTTTGGACATGATTAAAATTGATAAGCCATGTCCCAATTTCACACTCTCATTACAGGAAATGCTAATGGTAAGCCTTAAAATTTAATTAAACACTGGTCAGTATACGCTGTTTTACTCACTATTTACACTAAATAACATAGCGCTTTGTCAACATAACAATATGAGTATAGTCAGGTGACTTAGGTTAACTCAATTATGTCAAGATTTGGGAAACTAGCATAATGCTGTCCATCAAACATTGATGTAAATGTAAAATAATATTCCTATTAATGCACCCCTATAACTTGTTACCCTTATAGTTATCCCTGTAACTAAAATCCTTTTTTTTCCGGGTCGGGTGCCGGAATCTCCTACGAGGTCCCCGCGCCTAATGGAGCGCGCGGGGTATGTGGGTCTTGATGATCTGCTGATGTTGGGAGCAGACCGAGGGCCCAAGGAGTTTTAGGGCCCCTACCACACTAAACGACTCCTCTGCACTCTTTCACCCGACGTCCGATCTCCGTCCGGGGTCAGAACCCGGTCAGAGTAGGGGGGTTTCCGCGGTCAACACTACAACCAGACACGCGGCGCCACCCCGAGGACGCCCGACCGACGGGTCGTCGAGGCGATAGTCGACGACCAACGATGCCGGTCTCCGCGGTACGGCGGCCCTACCAGGCCGTCCGGGCGATGCCGCTGGTGTTCCGGGATACCCCGCTAGGTCATAATCAGCCTGCCGGATCGGAACGCTATACACCGCCAACCGGGTTGCTCTTCCACAGTATGTTCGGTGACGACAGCGACGAAGACAACGCGGACCGCAACCGCCGACGCGTCGGCCCATTCTCCTGGTACCAGCGCGCTAGTGCGACGGTAGCGGGCGGCGCAGCCTTAACCCCCCCTCAGGTCGCCCCGTGACCATCACCGGGAGGAGACTGCCTCATCACAGGGGCCGGAGTTGAACGAACGCTCTCCTTCGACCCCCGGCACGGTGCCGAGAAAGAAGAAGAGCTCTCTCTCTCTCCCGTTCCGCTGCCGCCTTCCATGAGGTGGTGGACTCGCAGAAGTCGAACATCGCTTGCCAGGACTTGTCGCAGCCGAGCATCGTGGCCACGACGTTCGGAAGCGACAAGTCCTATCCTATTTTTGCAACGAGGACGCGGCGCTGCTTGGAGTGTGCTCCGCCGTGTCCTCGTTGCAGCCACTGCAGTTGTGGCACTGCGGCGTCGGCTCCTTTCGGGCGACGAGGTGCAAGTAGCGACCGAAATAGCCGTGTCCCGAGAGCACCTACGTCGCTCGGAAGGTGAGACGTCCTCGGTCGCGACTCACCCTGTCCGAGAGGACCGGGCGGATCGCCTCGACGGTCCGTCGCCCGTCCTCCAGGCGGCGAGACCACGCCTCGAGCACGGCACGCCGAAATTGAAGTTTCCGCGCTCCCCCTGGAGCGGAGATCGCATCGCCACGCGTAATCCGCAGCCAGCGCCTTCGCTTCCGGGCGGAGACCCAAGCTCTCAAAGTGAGCATGGAAACACCAACGACCATAACTATAACCCCTTTACATTAAGTATAACTAATTTGAAACTGTAATGTTCACTCAGTTTCAAATTTATGGAGAATAAGGAAACATTTTCTCAATCCTGTGACTACTAAAATTTAATATCGATTTAGGTTATGGGTTCAAATTCTTAACAGATAACTATAAAAAAAATGTTTACAGGATACATGTTCATCAGACGACGAAGAAGATGCAAGTTACATACCCATAGAGGATGTTTTGGAATTTAAGTCTCGGAGGAATATAACAGAGAAAAGACAAGAGCTTCGACAAAATCTTCGGCAGAAGTTCGCTCAGTTGTGTGTGAACACACCACAGTCACAGCTAGCACAAACTGGGAGCAAACAGCCAATCTAATCTGCATCATGTTCAATTTGCCACATTTCAGTAAATATTTCAGAATGCATTAGTTATTTTGTCTTCATCATCGGTAGATAAAACATTGTCACTATTGAATTATACTGTAAGTTATAAAATTACACAATAGCTTGTCACAACAGTTACATTCAATACATAAGATGATAGTAATCATATGAAAGGCAATATTGGTATCCTTTGTGATGAAGGGTAGACGTTCAGTAATGGATCCTCATGCAGATATCAATGTGTAGTCTAGTGTGCCAATAGATCAGAAGTCTTCTGTATTCCTGTAAATCAGTAATATGTCTTCATTTATTGAAGTTTCTTGTTACTGAAGGTTATGTACGCTTAGTAACATTTAATACATGTTATTGATATTAAAACCTTTGTGTAAACATTCTCATTCTTCTGTATTTAAAAAAAAGACAACCAGTATGAGGAAGCCTTTATGTTTTTTTCTTACACAAGCAGATGTGCTCTAGACAATCTGCTGTTAAGATGTGAACTGTGCCCATAATCATCACAATGTTAATATTAGCACCAACCTTGAGACATCAGTTCAGTTTCAATTATTTGAATGTGGTCTTAAACTGAAACATTTTTGTTTAATTAACGACGTAAAATTCACTCGAAGCACGAAAATGCGAGAAAATTTGTTTGAACTAAAGTAGTTGAAGTAAACCCTTTGAAGACATACAATTGCAAACATTACTGAGATATTATACTATTAAAATATTACTATACAAACTTGATGTTATTCTATCAACGTAGATGTGTTTTTTTGGTGTTTATACTAAGCAATAATTATATAGTGTTGTTACCTATGCATGTAGTATTTATTGCAATTATATATTGGATGGATAGCATTATATAAATTACAATACATTTCTTGAACGTCTAGCCTTCTGTTTGAAGTTCATATTTGAAAACGTTACATTTAGTTTGGCAGAAATAGAAAAATAACATAATGTACCCAGATATTTTTGTTATTGAGAACAAGCTATTTTTATTTGCCAAGCAATTCAATCATGGTTTTGTCTTTATGCTGTCTATCTATTGTTTTAAAATCAATCATTGTTTATGAATGAAATAAATGCATGGTTTATATATTTTGTAATATTTTCACATTATTTTATTTAAATGAATTGGAATGATGTGAATTGAAAATTGAAGGGTACCAACCCTAGTGATATGTTGACCTGATGACCAGCATTTAAATGTTTAAAAACAAAATTTTAGAGAGCTTAGTAATGAATGGAACATGAACATTACTGTAGCATTTTTGATGAGATAATTTTATTTACGATGCTTTATGTGACTATTATGGAAACATAATGATGAATTATTGCTCGTTAATAGCTTAAAAAACTATGTCAAGAGTTACCTTGGTTGATTTGCCATTGTTGTTAAAATCCAATCATTTGTAACTCTGTTTTAAAAATAATATATAATACAAATATAATACAGTGAAAATTCGTTTTATTAAAATATAGTCATAAATTATTTACTTTAATTATTATAATTGTTTTATTGATTTATTATAAAATATTAGCAATACAAAGAGATGCATTAGTACCACCAAACCCAAAAGAGTTTTTCAATGCAATTCTCTTTTCATGATCCCACTTTTTCGCATTCTTAGCAACATAACACAAGTCGTCTACAGGGTCGTCAAGGTTCAAAGTTGGTGGCAGGACACCATGATAACATGATAATATTGTGAACATTGCTTCTAAATTTCCAGCAGCACCTAATAAGTGTCCATGGGCTCCTTTAGTTGAAGAAACTGATATTTTTAATGCATGTTCCTTGAATAATGACTTAATAGCTGTTGATTCAATACCATCGCCTATCGGGGTTGATGTTGCATGGGCATTTATATATGTTATATCTTCTTTTTGCAAATTGCCATCTTTCAAGGCTCTCGCCATAGACAACATAGCTCCACTTCCATCTTCTCTTGGTGTAGTTATGTGAGAAGCATCACCAGAAAGACCATATCCTAAAATTTCAGCATACATTTTAGCACTCCTTTTGAAAGCATGTTCATATTCTTCTAAAATCAATATGGCTGCTCCTTCACCCATAACAAAACCATCTCTTTTTTTATCAAATGGCCTAGAAGCTTTATGAGGTTCTCCATTGAATGAAGTACTCAGTGCTCTTAGTCTACAGAAACCTGCGATAGCTAAAGGGCTGATACACGCCTCTGCACCACCACATACCATAACATCAGCATCACCATTTTTTATAAACCTGAAAGCATCCCCTATAGAATGAGCACCAGTTGCACAAGCTGTCGAAACAGAATGGTTAGGTCCCCTGAATCCATATTTAATACTTATGTGCCCTGCAGCCATATTTGGTAATATTCTAGGAACAAAGAATGGGCTCACTTTGTTGTAGCCAACTTTTAATGCTTCATTTGTGATACAGACATCATTTAAATCTATCATACCCATGCCTATTGCAACACCGGTCATTTCTTTACAGTGTTCACTTTTAGGCGTCCAATTAGCATCTTTAAGTGCCTCGGATGTAGCAACCAATGCTAATGATGTAGCTGGAGCCATTGACTTCAGAGTAGATTTTGACAATGCTTTTTCAACAATACCATCTTTTTCTCTAGGTATAAGCCCAGCTAATCTGCAAGGAAGGTTTATGTATTCTTCATCATTGAGAGCCACTATACCACATTTTCCCTTCAATATGTTTGTCCATACTAATTCAGATCCAGTACCCAAAGGAGATACGACACCCAGTCCAGTAACGACTACCCTACGTCTAACGGCATTGATAGTATTAATACTTCGGATTAAATTTAAATATGTGTTGTATTTACGCATAGTATTTATTTTTGATAATATTCTTATTAATACTTAAGAGTATTAAATTAATTTTACAGAAATTATTTAAGGTTCTACTATTCCCTTTCGATCGCTTATGTTTAATTTAATATGATCCTTTATTGTATTTATAGAGTTTATGGATAAAGTAAATAGAAATTTCTTTCCACAAACAAATAGAAGTTGAAAGGTTTAAAAAAAAAAGCAATGCATAGTTTAATGTAAAATTTAAAGTTGCTATTTATTTAATTCCTTTCACAAATTGACACTATTGACATTTGACAGTGATTTTTTTTTAGTTTTGTTTTTTTAAAGGGATTTTATGACCTGATAACTAAGACCTTTAGGTCAAGTATTATTTTAATTTTAATGAAAACTTTTTTATATGAAAAATGATAATATGTAATGAAATGATATGAAATGAAATGAGATGAGATGATATGGGATGAAATATAATCACAGTAAAATGTTGAACTAGATATTAAATAAGCTGGACATTTATTTTAAAGTTAAAAATAAATAATAAATAAAGTTTAAAAGCGAAGGCTTACAAAACGCGCGTTGGAGGTTGAGTCGAGTCGAGTTAAGCTCGTGTAAACGACTAAAGATACGGGGGTAAAAATACCAAACTCGAGTAAGTTGGGGAGGAATGCTCGAGCAACATCGGATGAGTTAAGAGTGGAGGACTATTTGACGAAACGTCTAAAGATACGGGCAGCAGTCTCCAAACGCACACGATAGATATGCGGCATGTGATCTTATTATTTTTTGTTATTCAATCACAATCTTCAATATCATGCTCAGTTGCACGTGGAATACTCAGAAAGAAACTCTTGCTTAAGACAATTAGGAATGACTTTGTCAGTGCAAAGTTTGAGCAAATCATCATATTTGGATTTTGTAACTGAGACCAAGGTGACAGTGATAACTTGATTTTAGGCTGAACTTCGACATCAAAAGATGATGCTGAAGCATTCATAGATGTTTTGTATTTAATGCTTTGCTTGTATTTTTTGAAAGTCATAACACGGATCTTGCTTATTTTTCCGGTTAGGTTGTCTTTAAAGTCCTTGCCACTAATACTATCCCATTTATAAAAATCTTCATAGCTCAGTCTTTCCACCTGAAAATTCAATTCTGTAATTCTAGCTCCGGATATAAGATATGATAAAGGTGTCAGTAAACAATATATTCTGGAGACAAATATTCGTTTCATGAGTAGCGTTGAGGAACAAAATTGGGGTGGATGGGATTATATTTGCTAGATGATAGATTGATAGATACCTCTAAAATCTCTATTAATGATTGTGTTGCAATTGGTCTAGTTCATTGGCAACATAAAATAATACAAAAGATTAAACTTCCTCCTGAATCCTTTTACTGGATAGTGTTTTGCTCTTTTAAAAGCTGTAGAACTAGTTCTTTTATTAAAATCTAAAAGAACAATCATATTTTCAGACTCAAAAAGTGCACTACAAACTATTGAAAAATTTCCTTTCCAAATGAAACTTTGCGAAATACGTGATAAATTTCTGATATGTCCTCAAAGAAATTACACCGTTATCTTTGTATGGATTCCAAAATTCGTAAAAATAAACTCCACTCAAACGTCCTTGGAAAATTTTCCTAACCGGAGTGAAGTAAGCGAACTGTCAAGTCAAGGTACGTCGCGACGTACTTTGAACGTTCCTCAAGGCTGGTTTTCTATCAATTTCAAAATAGTATGTGGACCGCAAATGGAAATATATGATATTGTTGTGCAATGGCCTGGATCTTTGCATGATTCCCGTATATTTTGATAATTTAATTTTGATAATATTTATTAATTAAGTAAATAGTTCGAGGTTAGACATTTGAAACTTTTTATTTTATTTACCTACATAAGAGTCATATTTTGCTTACTACCTGATAAATAAAGTCAATGCGATTATAAGTTTTATTTATATAATAATAAACTGGTGGTTGTGGAAAAGCACTTCAACAACACGATGCAATCAAAATCACACAAAAGCGGCGAATAAGAGATAGATAGATAGATAAAAATACAAAGCCGGATCCGAAATCTAAAATAATAATAGGTTAGAAAATAAATAATACACTTTCAGATTTACCACACGTACTCATATTTACGAATAACTCAGCAACCAAAACATCAAACAAGTTCATCTAGTGTCAAACAGACAGCGGCAGCTTGACTTTGACATTAAACAATGACAATAGACTACAGAACTCTATGGGTTTGATGCTAGCTTGATCAAATTTTCCTCAAACTGATGTTGTTGTGGTGACGCAATAACACCTCTCTACCTCACTCGAGGTCAGTTGAGGAATATTGTAATGGTCGACTAAAAATACCAAACTCGAGTAAGTTTGGGAGGAATGCTCGAGCATCATCAGATGAGTTAAGAGTGGAGGACTATTTGACGAAACGTCTAAAGATACGGTCACATGTCACTGTGGAGTTAAAGGGAACGAGAAAGCCGAGCAGCTTGCCAAAGAAGCTATAAAGGATGGAGATATAGACCCATATATAAATTACTGTCATGATTTGGCTGCTCTTTCCAAAACCCATCTTTGGGAGTCATGGAATGATGTTTGGTTGAGAAGCAGCCAGTTCAAAGGCAAACTTTATGCTGAAATTCAACCCACGATCCCCAGTAAACCATGGTTCTTTAAAGCTAAAAGTTCTAAAATTGTCACTTCTATCATTTCCAGAATACGTTTAGGACATGTATGTACATCTCATCATTTAGCAAGGCTTCGTATTGTTGATAGCAATATTTGTGAGTGTGGAGAAGATATTGGTGATCTCGACCATATTTTCTTTTCTTGTTCCCAATATGACTGCACCTCCTTTATGAATTCCTTACAATTACTACAGGTTCCGTTTCCGATTAAAATCTCTTGCCTTTTGCTTTATACTTTTTTGTATTATAATGTTTGTTTTGTCATGTTGAATATTATCTTCTTTCATAATCAATAATAATATTAAGATTTAATATGTTTATTTTATTTTTGTTAGTTTATGTCCATATTTTGTTTTTAACTAGCTAATCCCTTTGTTTTGATGACTTTGTATATTTATTCTTGCGTGTAGTTTCCCTACCTTTTACTTGAAACTGGCATAAAGTTAAAACTATTGCCATAAAGAAAAAAAATATAATAAGTGTATAGTCTATGGTGTTATATATTAATCTGTGGATACTGGACCATAGATTATACACTTAATATATTAGAGATAGATGCGCAACTCTCATTTTTATTTTTGCTTTAGTTAAAGCCCGGTCCAGCAGGCGTCGCTACGGTCGATTATTAGTCTCCCTACTCCGCACCAGGTGGCTTTTTTAGTAATTTTAATATTTTTAATAACTCTCTTTATGAAAAAATCTTATCGTTTAGAATCGCTGAAATTCCCGGTAGTACTTATGAGATATTAAAGAATGTTTGATTGTGTTCAGCATTCTAATCGATAAGATCTTTTCATGCAGAGAGAAAACAGTTTTTTAAAATAAAAAGCTGTAATTCTCTGTAAGCTATTTAATTTCCCTATATTACAAACAATTTTCTGTTAAAAGATTGTATGAACGTACAATTGTATAAAATTTCGAATAACAATAACTCCTCTAGATTAATCCTACTAGCGTACTTATTAACCTTTAACCAGTGACATGGAGTCTCACAGGCTTCGTGCTTTTTGCGAATTATTAGAATTCGCCACTCCCCCCAGCTCGCCGCGACTCCGAGTCTCAGTAGCCTTTGTTATAGTAGTAAATTGACCACGGAAGGAAGCAGACGTGTTGTCGGTCGTATAACACGTGAGTAACACTCATCGAAAAATTGGACGTAGCCTGTCAGGCTCCATGTCCCTAGTTGCCATTCAAAATATTTTTTTGAACTATTTCTTTTTATTTTGATACTTTGTAGTTCAGAATGGCAAAAAATGGTAATAAACGTCAATGTTCGAAATCAAGTTCAGTTGAACCATCAAAAAGAAAAATATTGCGGGTAGAGAGTCCGTCTTTTGAAGAGGAAATAAATTCCCTGTTGCTAGCTTCGGACCAATCTGATAGCGAAGGTGATTTCGAAGATTGTATTATATCTGAGAGCAATCATTCACACCATCAGGAAAATGATCGAGTGGAAGATTCAGAGGAGAGTGGTAAATCCAGAAGATGACCAATGGTAGTGTTTTACCGCATTTTGGATTTGAACAGCATGAAAGCTCATATACTGCACAACATGCACCAACCTAAGATTATAGAAAGGGGAGATTTCCTAAAGACTAGCTCGTTCGTTAGTTCTCCCATGGGGGACCAGACTACGCGTTTCTGAATATGGATTCAGAGACGCGTAGTCTGCAGTCAATTACCGAGGGAGTTACGCTTCGTGATAAAGCGAATTCTGGATGACGATATGGTCGAAGAAGATGTCCAAAGTCATGAAACTAGTCAAGGCAAAAGAAAGGCATGCAGGATTTGCCCACCCAAATTGCACAGAATGACTGTGTACACGTGTGTCGGGTGTTGCGATCCCGTATGTTTGCAATGTTCACGCCCTTTGTGCAAAAATTGCCAGTAATGTATGCTGAATTGAGTCATTGTCAGAATTTTTATTTTTTGTTTTTGGGAATGACTATTTTGTTTTTTCGTTCCTTCTAGATTAGATTTTAAGTAAAAGATATTAACTTTATCGTTTTTCTCGCATAAGGTCGGCTGAAATGTGAAATGAGGATCTCATACCAATTAAGGCTGTAAAATACCCTTAAGTGTTATTACTCGATTCTCTCGATATTTTATAAAAAAACTTGGTTTGATTTACTAATGTGTTTTTCATTATATACCGTTGATTGAATATTAAGGCAATTTTGAAACACTCAAGTCGATTTTCACAATAAAAATGAATTTACAAGTAGTAGTCTGTGAGACGTCATGTCCTTTATAGTGTTATAAATTTGGCGTGTCACCAGTTAAAGGTTAACATTAAATCGAAAGTTATCTAAAAGTTAATCAAGTCTAGATAATCAAATCATTCAATGTCAATTAAGTCATTTGTGCGAAATATAAACATGTCAGCTTTCCATTACAAACATAGTAGACAATTTGAATTAAATTTAATAAATTTGTTTCTTAATGATAGCTGTTCTTGCTTAAGTTGATCGTGACAGACCTTGTATGAAAATATTACATCTATAAACACTACCTATGCTTCGTCATACAATAATTGTCATTTAAACTAGCATTGTAGAGATAATACACACACTAAAGTGAATACTAAATTATTCTTAGCATTCTTATAAACATTTAGAAATTTAAGAAACGATTAACCCACAATCATGTTCATAACATGTGACATTTTGTTCTGCACAAACGTTTTGTTACATGATTTGAAAAACAAAAAAAACAAAAAATGTAATGATGATTTAAAGTACTGTTAAATATTGATAGTTTGTACTTAATGACGCTTATAGAAATTTTAGACATGATTACAATAATACATGAATTATTTTATTCCCTATCTAAATCATTTCTATACTGACTTTTCTGATGCTTTAGCTTTGGTAATACTAGATGAAACAAACAGCAGATTGAAAGAAAATCATCTTAAAGTTAATTACATTCATTACAAACCATTAGTTTGCATTTTGTTACAAAAGAAACTGATGTTCGTTACATGCAAATGAATTATAAACATACACATGCAAACATAAAATGTAAATTTATCTTTTAATCCAAATTAAATGTACATTAATATTACATCTAAATAATAGAAAGGGTTTCGAAAATCTTTATTGCCCTCAACAGCAGACGAGCACGCAACCCGGCTCATGATAAGTGGTCACCAGTGTTTATACACTTCAGCAGTGCCATAGGGGGTTGCTGTCTAGCACTTAAGTTTTAATAAATTATTAATATACTCAGTCACAAGCATATTGATTTCACATCATGAAAATGTAAGAAACGTGATCATGTTTGGGCATTTTCATTTAGATATGCTCATACAGAAAACACAACTTAGCAAATATATTCCACAGTTAATCTAAATAATTGCAAATAATGCTTTTGAAGACCATTGACTTTTGATCATTAATTAAAATCATCTTCTCGTAGAATTTACAAAAATTTATATCAGTATTTTCATATATTACTAACTTACTAATTACAACAACTATTCAAACGTAATACTATAACTATAAGAACTAAACAACCTATTTTAAAACAAAATTGGCATCAATTTAGATCTTATGAACTATTTCAATTATTAATTTATAAATTATAAACATATTTAAAAAAAATTAAGATCCCTTGTGAGTTCACGTTCCTTGCTGAATCAGTTTCTCTTCTGAAACGGAGAAACAAAGTATCTTAAGTATGTAACAAATATTGAAAAAATACGACCATGAAAAATTTTGTGTTAATGTAATCATACTTACAAATTAATATATTACATAACACGTTCTGGTCCAAATATAGTGCATCAATCTTTTCATGTTTCAGACATTTTAGTGCTCCTTATAATTTTTCCATAAAAATTTTTCATTATCAAACCTTTGTCTACAAAAATAAAAACATTATTTTATATTGGGTAGAAGGATGAACGTGGTCACAGGCCACTTGGTGTAACTTGGTTATCAAACACCAGGAAACAAAACGTGAATGCCATCATCTAACTTTGGATCTGAGATCAATTGTGCTGTATTTTATTTAAACAGGAAAGCATAACTGCTTCCCGACAGAAACAGGCAGGATGGGGATACATATCGGTATGACTATACAATATGCCCTTTTTTTTTTTTTTTTTTCGAGCCGGGGGCCGAACCTCCTACGAGGTCCCCGCGCCTAGGGGGCGCGCGGGGTATGTGAGACTCAACGATCTGCAGGTGTTGAGAGCAGATCGCGGGCCCAAGGATTTTAGGGCCCACCCAACCTCAACCATTTATATTCCAGTCAGTAGTTGTAGTATTCTTGTATAGTACTCATAAAACGCTGCTGTCCATTCTGCAGAATGCTTTCATGCTTTTCTGCAAAAATATTCTATTTCATTTTACCACCAAGAAATCAAAATAATTTATAATTATATTAACCAAGCTAATTCAACAAAATCATTTATTTTTTATATTTTTTGTTATAATAATCAAAGGCTTGTACTTTCACCAGGTCATTCTTATCAAATTTCGAAATTTTCCCATGCAAAATACGATTTACACCAGTACACCAGCTATATATTATTAATCTAATTGCAAGATCATTAATAAAATTAATTAATTTGGTTTTGTGTTCCTTACACGTAATAAAACTATAATCACAAGCGAGATTAAGCGCAACAGCAATTTTATGCTTTAAAAAGGATGATTCGGGAGAAAGACGTAAACATGCAACAATTGTATAATAAATATTGTTCATTAAATTGATAAAATTGTGATTGGGATGAAACAAAGATTTCTTAGTGTAATCAATCTCGTAGATAAAGGAATTAATGTCTAAATTGTTTTCAGCTAAATCATGCATGCAAGCAGTACATCCAGTAAAAATCTTTGATTTACATTTTTTTATAATATATCCTGATACATATTTCTTTGATTCAGCATAAATTAAACAATCGCTACTTTTTAATTGACCCACTACTAATATCAGGTGGTCAATATCAAAAGAATAATCTATTTTGGGAATGTCATCAGACTTCTGATTGAAAAACTTTGTAAAGATTTTCATTGGATTATTGTTGTCTTTCTCACAATTCGCTCCTAGAGAATGAGGTGAACTAAAATTATTAATGAGCAATGTTTTAAAAGCACTAATAAATTGACTACAATTAGGATTAATATTTCTAAAACCGTTACTTCGAATACTACTAAAGAAATTCTCCAATGGATCTTGATTGAAATTCCTAGTAAGTAAATTGCAGATATTGTGGTATTGATTTAAATGATGCCACAATTCTTTAAATACTTTGATGTTATGGATCCAGTTTTGGATTGAAGGAATTGACTCGTGTTTAATATTTACTACATTATTTTTTATAACTACTGATTCGAATTTAATAGACTCTAATATAGGCAGTAAATCATGCCATAAATTAAAATGAGGAGAATTTCTTTTTAAGCAGTTTTTGTATTGTTTTGGAGAATTTTGATAAGAATGACCATTAAATGAATCAAATAATTTGTCAAAAATTAAAAGGAAGTCAGCAGTCTGTGAACACTCCTCAGGAAGTATTTTGTGTTCTGAAAAGAGAAGAAATACTTAAATTATTAATTTGTTTCTGTGTTCACTACATTATAAATGAAGCAAGGTTAAGCGTAACAGCAATTTAATGCTTTGACAAGAATTATTCAGGAGAAAAACGTAAATTTCTTAACATAATCAATTAAATAGTTTTCAGCTAAATCATATATATAAGTAGTACATCTACTAAAAAAAATTTGATTGTACATAAATGAAATTGAATTTAAAAAATCATATACAACACTCACTTGCAAGGAATCTCATAGCTGATGAGACTCTTTGACTGAATATTTGTGCAGCAAATTTCACTTTCATTTTTGGGATCTTTTCTTTAATAACATGTGCTTCCGTCAGTTTATTGACTAATCTAATTTCGTCATCACCATCATCCACATCCAACAACATTCTAATATGATCCCATTTTGCTCGCTTCATGACACCATCCTGCACAAATAAAGCATCTTTGATCAGTAAATTATTTCTCACACCTTTCAATAAATGTGGTGGATCAAATAGAGGAAATATTTTTTTTCCGCCAATTTCAATGGCTTTTTCTATGTAATCTCCATGTCCTTCCTTCAAATATTTCTCCCTTGTATCCTGATGTAAGTTCTTTAGTGCGTTGACATTTGTCCTGGCTTGATCGCAAATAACTGTAATAACAATAAAACCAATGTTTTGTAATTCTAGCACAATATTTTTTATGAGGTTTTTTAGGTGTATAGCTTTTGTTGAACTTTTACAAAAAGTAAAACAAATGGGTTGTTTGCATTTACTTTTGACACTCTTAATCATAAATACAAGTGCATGGTCAGCCAGAGTTTTATTCCTACTATTAGATCCCATATCCTCAAATCCTATCACTGCATCTATATCAGGATCATAGGTCACTCCAGGACAAAGTGATATTTCATCAAACATTAGATTCACAATTCTTTTCTCGTCAGGCATTAGCCTCACTGCAGATTGTAAATCTTTTAAAATGTGTAGATTCAAACCCGGTTTGACAGAAAATAAACTAAGCAAAGTCTGAAGGCTTCGTTTTGATGGTAAAACAAACATCTGTCTTAAATAATTATATGCCTTCGGACTCTGCTTTAGAATCGTTAATGACATAATTTTCTCATTTAGAGAAAATCTCCTCCCTCTAGGCTTAGATGCATTTTTTAATTGCATCTTTGTAAAAAGATTTATAGGTTCAGGTAATTTATCTATGTATTTAAGAAAAACTTTAGTCCTGGAAAGCTTCTTTGCCATTTTAATATCATCTCTTTGCTTTCTACATTTATCCTTTAACACTTTTACTTGTGACATCAATTTCAAATATGTCAAATTAGAATTTGAGCTCTACTCAAGGCTGAAAAGAAAAGTGTATAATATTCAAAATCAAATATACTAGACAAACTATCCAAATGTGGTTTTTTGCATGAATAATTTTGTGTTCAGTATTAGAGCAGTTTATTAAAAAATACAGATATTGGCACCTACTTCTGTATGATACACTTTCAAGTTTTATCATATTGTTCATACTTGAAGGCGGCACAATTCCACTCAACAACTGTGGCTGATCAATTTCGATGTGAGCTGCATAATTTAGTCCTGAAATATTTACAAGCAAAACAATTAATATTGTTATAATAATTATAATATTTTCATTCTATAATTACATCTACACTAATCTCTATCTACACTCTTATAACTTCTAACAAATTTCCACTTACATTCTCATATACTAAAAATAATTACAATTGTAATTAAATACTTAAAGGATAATAATCCCATACCATTTATTTATATTTTTATCTATCAATACTACCTACTTTTATTGAAGTATTTTATTATCAGAAAATAATGACAAATCTTGGTTTTACTACATAAATATAAGGTGTAATATTAATTATTACGATTTACCAAGAAATAATGTTGGGACTGAATTTTGAGTAAGTCTATTTGATGGTAGTATGAAGCACTTTTCAAAATGTCTGTTGCAAAGACGAATGTTGTTATATATGTATTTTTCACCCTTTTCCTGAGATTCTGCACTTAGTACAGATTTCCATTTATTAAATCTCTCAATTTGTTCTATTATCAAACTTTGTGGATTCGGAAATGTATGGAAGGGACCTTGAAATATGTAAAATTAAGACAATATAAGTTTTTAGTAGCTAGTCTTTAATTGATCATTCCAAAAAACTAGTTCGGGCCCACTTGACAATAAGCATATAATACGCTGAGTTGCAAAACATAAATACTGCCACCCACTCGAGACAATTTTATTATCTGAGGTGTGTGTGTGATAGTACGAGACTTAATACCGACTGTTTTGATCAAAACTTAACATATATGATAGCTAGGCAGCAGAAATAGGAAGGACCATTAGTTGGTGCTAATTCATTTAATTATATTATGAATAATAATTCTGTTAGCAAATAATATACCGGGGAAATAGTGTAAACTCACCGTTATCAAGGCATCCGAAATAGCATTTCATTTTCGATCTTAGAGGCATGCTGATTTTTTATAATAAACTTTCTGTAAGAAATGAGAATAGTTACACAGGCTTACGAAACGCTAACGAAGAAAAAAGTATTGGAGCCAAGTTATGTCTAAAGAGAATTCAAACCAGAGTTTCTCAATGTCTAATCGTCTAATATTCTCACAAAGCTAAAAGTTGCTCTAAATTAATACTACAACGTAAAATAACTCAAACCAAGACCAAACAAAAAACGATTTAAAAAATTAAAGCGTTACGACATTTTGAAAACTTTTTTTTTTTTTTTTTTACCATATTTTACCTTAGTTTCTTTTGAAATTTTCCCTAAAATTCCCTAAACAACTTTCATAAATCCTTTATATAGAAAGCATAAATAAAATACAGAAAATATATAATATAAACGCCCCCAGAAGATCATAGATCTATAGGATTAGAATTTTCAAGGAAGTCGACGCATTGCTTTTATATTCTTTTGCTGCACGCAACCTAACACTGGTCGGTTCTAAAATTGAGCAATTGTTTGCTGGCATTCCCAACTTTCTATGAAGCAAGCCGTTCAGGGTTTCATTAGAAAGCCTGTTTCTTTTGTCAGTTTTTACATTTGAGAACACTGAATAATCTTTCCACCTCAGTCTTTGAAGAAGGAACTGCTAGCAAAAGTGAAATGACAATTACAAGGTTTTCGTAAATGAAATTACCATGATAATCTTTCATGGTACATGAAGTACCTGTATATTACAATACAAGTAAGTTCTGGTGACAACAACGAAAATAGGTAAATAAAAATTTGGCGGATTATACTTATTGGGATTCTGGGGAATCCCTAAGAAAAAAGCAGTGGCTTAATCTATGATTTACTTTACTAGAGGGTTACTGTTGAATCAAACCTTCTTTATAGTTTTTATACACAACTCTGTTATATTCTTTTACTTGTCAACTCGACTTAATGTCATTATCTCTCCATAAAATAAAATGTTCATTGTTTTACTTTAATTATCGTTTATTTTAAAATTCACAACAGTTACTAGTATAGGCTTTGCTTTTTACCCCGAAATATCCTAAATCCTGGTATTTTTTAAATTGTCTTTATCATCCAAAATATCAGCTATTTTCCCTAAAAAAGGGAGAATTCCCTAAAAGTGGAAGCACTGCTTCAAAGTCGCTAACATTTTTTATTGAGTCAGAACTCGTATCTGCCATCTAGTGAGTTTATTAGTTCATTAAGGCCAAAACGTTTCAAAAATGACCTCGCCGGTTCCTAAAGATGGCGCTAGTTGAATGTTCTTTTTCTTTGTATGGGAGTTGCGGGTGAATGAAGTTAGCTCCTCAAAAAAATTTTTTTTTCCTGTTTTCTACTTATTTTCTATTAATTCGTTTGTTCATCATTTGTTCTTGATTGTTCATTGTTAATAATTGTTTGTTCCCATTTATTTATTTTTAAAAAAATATTAAAAATATATCTAAAAGTTAGCCCCTCGATTGCAATTTTTAATATTTTTTCGTCCTTAATTACTCGTAAATATTCATTTTCGATTGTTCTTATATAAAATACGTTTGTTCTCTTTCGAAATTACTCATTTTTTGTTTAATTAATTGTATTAGTTGAATAAATGTATACAAAATATGTGTACTGCGCATGCCATAAGTGTATAATCTATGGCGCATGCGTCAACTATAATGCCTAAACTTTCTACGCGGTTTTAATCGTGAAAAAAAAAAAATTATAAATCCTGAAGGATCAATTAATTGGTATACAGTTTAATTAAAAAAATTAAAAACAAAATAAATAAAATAATGTGCATTCGCGTAAAGTTAGACCAAATACATTTTTTCCATCCTCCTATATACCTATCGCTATGAAGGTATAAAAAAGATAGGTTAAGAGTTCACATAGGTAATATAAACAAATAAGTAAATATGTTCATTATTTATCTTTCAAGAGATAATGTAGGTATACATTATAATAACATTTTGACACAGTCGAAATTATATTCCTAACATTAGTAAAATAACATTTTAATAATTTTTTTATAGGTTATGTATTGAAATTGTTGGAAAATTATTTCATGTTTTAGCTGGAAAACTACATGGAGAATTATATGCAATACAAGATAATGAGCTCCATCAAATGAATTCGAATGAAACCAAACTGTTTACCATCCAAATTCGATTGTCGGGCAGATAGAAAACGAAAATTCACTCATAGTGAACCTCGGCCTGCATTTGTGAAACGGCAAAGACTCACTATTATCAAGGAAATTGAAGAGACAACTAAAAATGAGATGTGTCGTATTATTATACCTTTGCCATCGTGTAGTCAAGGTAGGTGTAACTGTCAATAATTAGTTACACTCACAGATCTCCTAATCAAATAACAATATCAGAAAAAATGAGAATAGTTAGTTAGTTAGTGGAAGTAGCCAAAATGGGCAAGTGGATCTCAGTTCCTATTACATAAGGTACTAGGAAGTTTGTGAAAATGAAAATTTATCACAGTGTAATATCACTTACTTACTTTAACAGTGAAGGAAAACATTGTGATGAAACCTGCACACCTAAATGTTCTTAGGATTTTCTTAGGTGTGTAATCCACCAACCAGCACTAGGCCAGCGTGGTGGACTAAGGCCTAAAAACCCTCTCAATGGTAGTGAAGGCCAGTGTCCAGCAAGGGGATATATTATATGGGCTGATGATGATGACTAGGAAGTTAAATACTACTACTACTACTACTACGACAGTACACATATAATCCTATATATTTACAAACTATACGTTTGTTGGAAATTGCTAACATTATTTCATATTTCCAGATGTCCAGCCACTTGAAAATAGGTGTAGTAATGACAAAGCTATCCAAGTAGCTCCAGCACAGGAACACAAAGGCAAGGCAAGTGTGTATTGCCACATCACCCCTTAATATATCTGAAGCAAGTATAAGTAAACAATCAGAACCAGCAAAAAAAAAACTGTTGTTCCTGAGGACAAATTTGACAGTGATGAGTCAAATGCACCAGCAACAGAAGGATCAACTGTTGACTATGGGTTATAGAAGAAGAAGATTAATTCATATTTATTTAAATTAATATTAATGAATATTAATTTAAATATTAATGAATATTAATTTAAATTATCGTGCAAAATTTGTGGTGAAAACATATGTGTATTTTATAAATAAATATTCATTCTCAGTATTAATGTTTTTTAATCATCGATTGAAAAATTGGTTCTTAATGAATTTAGTTGGAGCTAAATGCTGCTTGGAGCTTAATACTTTCGAATAACATAAACACGTGACTTTAAGCATAAACATATTTTTTAGGTAAATACTTTATTTAGCTTTGCTGGATTTATCCAAGATTTCGACATACCAAAATTTCATACAGGAACGACAGATAGATAGCTATCTGATTGAATACCCTTGTTGAATTGAGCTTCGAAGAAAAGTTTATTCTTATTCTTTATTAGACTTTATTCTAGTTGCAGTGTCGGTTAGAGAAGCTTGCACAGCTTGCATACTGCATGGAATAAATAGTCATTATAATTATAAAATATATTTCTGTTTACATACCATACAATTTTCATAGTTCAAATATGAATTTGGATTGATATGAATTTATTTCGATTATCAAAATAATTTGTATTAAACATTTATATTTCCTCAAAATTTCTATTTTTATAATAATGACTGTGACCACCCCATAAATCACAAAATTAAAAATATTAAAGATAACTTATTTTTAAATCATATATTAAAAATTATAAACAGATCGCGAATTAAAATATTATATTATGCCTATCATTCTTAAATAATTCAGTAATGAATTTTCGCATCGCCGCGCCAGTGCCAGTGAGCAATACCCTATTATTCATATTAATTATGAGCAATACCCTATTATTCATATTATATAATTAATATGAATAATAGGGTATTGCTCACTGTGCTAAAAAAAACATAAATTATGTTTTTTTGATAGATCTACAAACAAGCAAGTGAGTAATGCTATGTTTCCATAAATAAAAAGGCAAAAAAAAATTAAAGAAAGATATTATGCACAAGTTCAAATGCATATGTATTGTGCTAAAAGTAAAACTTGCTACTTTTGTGTAGCATCCAGCAACTTTGAAAAAACTAATCAGGTCACTATAATTAGTAGGTATTGATTTTGATTCCGAGTAAGTTGCACAGTTGTTAGATAATGTAGTTTCTTTTTGGAAGAATAACAATTTTCTAATCTTACAAAAAAATGTAATGTTAAATATTTAAAAAAAACTTTATACCTATTTTCCTTTTAGGGAGTACAAAATATTGATGTGTACAAAGTGAATGTGATTTAATAAAAATAATATTTCAATTTAAATTATGTTTTATTAAAAATTATTCTTAACATACAGGTACAAAGGTTACATAACATTAATATTTATTCCTTTTCATATATATAAGCCCATATTTAGCACATTTGTGGAAAACAGAATCAAAATAATAATGAGTTGCTAGCCATAGAAGACCAGCATAAAAGTCTTATTAAAATCTGTTCAGTAGTTTTTGAATGAAGAGTGAAAATACTTACAAAACTTCCTATTTATAAGTAAGGATTACTTATTTAATTAAAGAGTTTTGTAGGTGGCAAACTATCTAAAAACTTTCTATTTTCCACCAAGTTGACATCAATTATCCTTCCTGCATATATATTTATTGTATTGTTTTTTTTTAACAAGGGGTGATATTACATTTGCAATTTCTGGGAGTTTGTTGAAAAATATATTGCTTGCTTGACTTACAGATAAATCAAAATCATCAGCCAATTGAGAGAATGTTCTATTTAATATTATTCTCATCAAACATAATATAATATTTTGTTCAGAAACATTTGTATGTTTCTCAATCAAGCCTATTATGAAATATAATTCTTGTGGAAGTCCAATAAATAAATGTGGTTTATTTTTCACTTTAGATGAAGTTGTTAACAGATTCATTTTTTCAACTTTTGTAGTCTTCTTGAGAGCTATACTCTGAAGTGCACAAGTCTTTGATGGAGTGGAGATATAGAGAGATAACTCATAGTCAACAGCTGATCCTTCTGTTGCTGGTGCATTTGACTCATCACTGTTCTGATTGTTTACTTGTACTTGCTTCAGATATATTAAGGGGTGATGGGGCAATACACACTTGCCTTGCCTTTGTGTTCCTGTGCTGGAGCTACTTGGATAGCTTTGTCATTACTACACCTATTTTCAAGTGGCTGAACATCTGGAAATACAAAATAATGTTAGCAATTTCTAGGTACCCAACAAACTTATAGTTTGTAAATATATAGGATTATATGTGTACTGTAGTAGTAGTAGTAGTATGTAACTTCCTAGTCATCATCATCAGCCCATATAAATCTCCCCTTGCTGGACACTGGCCTCCACTACCATTGAGAGGGTTTTTAGGCCTTAGTCCACCACGCTGGCCTAGTGCTGGTTGGTGGATTACACACCTAAGAAAATCCTAATAACATTTACCTAAATGTTATTAGGACCTGTGCAGGTTTCATCACAATGTTTTCCTTTGCTGTTAAAGTAAGTAAGTTATATTACACTGTGATAAATTTTCATTATCACAAACTTCCTAGAACCTTATGTAATAGGAACTGAGGTCCACTTACCCATTCTGGCTACTTCCACTAACTAACAAACTATTCTCCTTTTTTCTGATATTGTTATTTGATTATGAGATCTGTGAGTGTAACTAATTATTGACAGTTACACCTACCTTGACTACAATATGGCAAAGGTATATGACACATCTCATTTTTAGTCGTCTCTCCAATCTCCTTGATAACAGTGAGTATTAGTGAGTCTTTGCCGTTTCACAAATGCAGGCCGAGGTTCACTTTGAGTGAATTTTCGTTTTCTATCTGCCCAACAATCAAATTTGGATGGTAAACAGTTTGGTTTCATTCGAATTCATTTGATGAAGCCCATTATCTTGTATTGCATATAATTCTCTATGTCGTTTTCCAGCTAAAACATGAAATAATTTTCAAACACTTTCAATACATAACCTATAAAAAAAATATTAAAATGTTATTTTACTAATGTTATGAATATAATTTCGACTGTGTAAAAAAGTTATTATAATGTATACCTACATTATCTCTTAAAAGAGAAATAATGAACATATTTACTTATTTGTTTATATTACCTATGTGAACTCTTAACCTATCTTTTTTTTATACCTTTATAACGATAGGTAGGAGTATGGAAAAAATGCATTTGGTCTAACTTTACGCGAATGCACATTATTTCATTTTTTATTTTTATTTTTTTTTAATTAAACTGTATATGTACCAATTAATTGATCCTTCAGGATTTATAATTGTTTTTTTTTCACAATTAAAACCGCATAGAAGGTTTAGGCATTATAGTTGACACATGCGCAGTACACATATTTTGCATACTAATACAAATAGTTAATTAAACAAAAAATGAGTTATTTCGAAAGAGAACAAACGTATTTTATATAAAAACAATCGAAAATGAATATGTCCGAGTCATTAAGGACGAAAAAATATTAAAAATTGCAACTGAGGGGCTAACTTGTAGGTATATTTTTAATAATTATTTTTAAATAAATAAATGAGGAACAAACAATTATTGATAGTGAACAATCATGAACAAATGATGAACAAACGAATTAATAGAAAATAAGTAGAAAATAGGAAAGAAAAATTTTTTTGAGGGGCTAACTTCATTCACCCGGGAGTTGCACCCCCCTGTACTGGACTTTTTGGCGGGAACGCAAGGAGTGAAGTTGTGTGATTTGTTTTATTTTGTCTATTTAGTGTTTCTTCGGGTTTAAATGTGTAATAATGGTGGTTTATTAACCGTTTAATATCTGTGAAAGTGCACAAACGTGGGAAAAAGAAACAAAGCCGCTGGACGTAACTTCTCGGGATCCTCCAAAAAGTCCACTGAAAAATCTTAGTAAATTACCACCATTTTACTGAGATTAGATTTCATCTCATATCATCTCATTTAATTTCATCCTAGTTGATTAATGTCTCAAATTAATCATTTTCATTTCATTTCACTCCATAATATAATTTTTCATAAAATTAAGAATATAGATTAAAATAAGACATGACTTAAAGGTCTCAGTTACCAGGTCATAAAATCTCTTAAAAAAAAAATCTGTGGATACTTAATACACAAATTAACGATATTTTAAATAATTTATATTAAAAATAATGAAATACATATTGTTGATGTTAAAGTTAAGTATAATTGTACGTAAATAGCTGGGCTTAGTAAAGATAGCAAAAACCTATGTTGATATTTACTAATAGTTAGCATTGATCGAGCATTGACCTTTGTACGAATACTACGTACGTGTGACAAGTCATTCATTGTAAATAAATAATCAGGTATATAAAAAATGTCTTTAAACAAACTTGTTGGTGGTGATTGTGGTGGAAACAATGCACTTGTACAATTTTCCAACATAGTGCGTCGAGATACAGGCAGTTTGCAGCACCGATCGGAGTCCGATAGATATGTTCAAGAGTTTTTATCGCAAAATCAAAATATACCTCAGTCTTTTAACATGAATGCATTACTTGGCAATTTACCTCAACACAACACAACAGTCACTAATTGTATACAAAGTCCGTCAACTTCTTTACAATCAAATTTGAATTGTATAGCTAGACCTTCTACATCTTATATGCCAGTACCTTCCATGCCAAGAACTATACCTTTTATGATGCATCAAACTAGAATTGGCCACTCTCAATCTCTTTCAATGGTTCCAAAAACTTTAGTGCAAAATTATGGAGCAATGACAACTTCTGACAATGATGTGCAAAAAAAGGCAACCGAGTATGTCAAAAGCAATCAGAATGATGATGAACTTGGTTACAATCAATTTATGTCATTTATGAAAAGAATTAGTTCTGGTGAAATGAAATTTGGTGAAGATATTGATAGAAACCAGGCAAAACTGTCTAAAGATGAAATTATTGATGAAATGGCAGAAAAATATAAAGATGAATGGGATAAACTCAGTGATGTCACTGATTATTGGAATTCAGAGGTTGCCCATGGTATTCCTAATGAATATAATTTCACTGAGGGAAATGTCATGTTAGAAAATAAAAGTGCATTGGAAATTGGAAAAGAAAAATTGAAATTAGGAGATATTCCAGGAGCTGTTCTTTGTTTTGAAGCAGCTTGTCAACAACAACCAGCCTCTGCAGAAGCTTGGTTTCTACTTGGAACAACTCAAGCTGAGAATGAACAAGATCCATTGGCAATAACTGCTCTTAAGAAATCACTAGAAATTGATCCAAGACAGCTAGAAGCATATATAACACTTGCAGCAGCTTATACCAACGAAAATATGCCTAAATATGCCTTTGTTTCATTATTGGATTGGTTAAAAGCAAGTCCTAAATACAGTGATCTGTTCCCTCATGATATTGATCCAAAGAAGTTAGACTTAAAAGAATTAGAAGCTCATGTTGTATCTTTGTATCTAAAAGTAGCACAGTTGAATCCTAACCAAATTGATGCTGATGTACAAAATGCCTTAGGTGTTGTTTTTAACATAAAACAAGAATATGACAAAGCAGTTGACTGTTTTAAAACTGCATTAATGGTAGCAAGTGATAATGCCAAGTTATGGAACAGGCTTGGAGCCACATTGGCTAACAGTGACCGCTCTGAAGAAGCAGTTGAGGCTTATCATGAAGCATTGAATTTAGAACCAGGATTTATCAGAGCAAGGTATAATGTTGGAATCACTTGTATGAATTTAGGAGCACACAGGCAAGCAGCTGAACATTTCTTAGTGGCATTGAATCAACAGTTCAAAGCCAAAACTTTGTATCCAAATGCACTAAATACTGATACAAGTTCATCAACAATCTGGACAACATTACGAATGGTTTGCTCATTTATGGGCGAACATGAAGCTGCAAAATTAGTGGATGACAAGAATCTTAATGCATTAAATAATTTCTTCAGTATAGAATAAAATTTATCTACAAGCCATTAATTACCCATTATATTTTTATTCCATCAAGGTACTAACTGTACATTAATATTTTTGTGATATTTAGATTAATTTATAGACTTTATAAAAGAAATGAGGTACGCTAGCGTTTTGGATAATTTTAGAAGTTATTATAATATATATTGGGTGCAGGGGAATCTTCTCAGAAACAATGATTAGTGGAAAAAATATGAAAACACTGCATTGGACCAGTGGTTATCGTTAAAAGAGTAATTTAATGCTCAGCTACTAAACTGGATATTTTTGTGGAACGGGTACTCATTCTTATATTTTTTGCTAAAAATAAATTAATTAAAACTTCATCTTTCTTATTAATTTATCCTTTACTGTGTAGGAAGCTACAATTGATGCTAGACAGGGGACACCCTTGAGGATGGTTGTTGTGGAACCAGCAAGGCTTTACTTGTATTTTTGTGTCAATTATTTTTTGTCTCTTTTGAATAGTAATCACTTGGTCTACTGTTTTAGGATACCTCAACTGCACTTTACCACCAGAAACAAGAAATATGTTATGATTGTTCTTTAATAAAGTTTGCAAACCCCCACATTCAGATTTAAGTTTAATAAGATTTTGCTTTGGAATTAGTGAAACTAGTTCACTTATTTCAACAATTTTTCCAACAGACCATTGTTCATTACAGTCTTTACTGCACCCTTCAAGCAAACAGTCTGTCACTATTTTTACTATTGACTCTATTAGGTTTTTATCCAACTGTGTACAATTCCGTACTTTCTGTGTAGATTCTCTAGCTTTAAAATCTGCCAACCAGGTGTCATTTTCTACATTACCACGTGCATGTTTCTCTTTGAAAATTTTAGAAATTTTATTAATACTGTCTTTATAAGTGTCTGGACTGTACATTCGACCATTGCTTACTAAACATATTCTCTTCGTACTTGGTATTTTAAGTCTGTCAAGATCAGTTATAAAACCACAATCTTCACAAATTTTCTTTACGTGTTCTAAATATTCAGTGTATTGACTTTTTTTAGAATCCACTCGTTGGTATTTGGACCCATCAAAGTTGAATGCACAACATGGCAATAGGAAAAAGTTGCATTTGTAAGAACTCTTAGCTGCTATGACAGGAATCCAAGGTGTCAATTCATCAGAATGGTTACCAATAATCCAATCAGCATTTGGAAACAGATTGCTTTCTGAGGGTACAATAGTTTTCATCTATAAACAAAACAATCATGTGAAAATTAATACAATATTGTAAATAATAATTATAACCATACTGAGGGGTGAAAGGCTTTTTGGTTTAAGCAAAATTTGCAACTTTATAGGAGAGTCATTTAAAGTTTAAAATTTGTAAAATATGTCAAAATTTGAAAAATGACAAAAAAAATTCTTCAGCTATGTGAAGAAATTGAAATGTTGATGCTAATACCAAATAAAATGGACCTTTAATTACAAAGATAAATGTTGTGTAATAAGTAAAATGCTGCTTAAACCAATAGCCTTTCACCCCACGATATTTATTATAAAAAATTACCTTCAATTTTACCTCAGGCGGATACATATCCCAAATTTCTCTTTTTCTTACATCAATTCCAAGTCCTGCATGGCCCTCTTTACATAATATATACACCAATAAACCATTGCCACATCCAAGATCCACAAATGTTTGTTTCTTTACTAAACTTCGGTCTTCCCAAAGCAGGAGCAAATAAGTTGCAATAGCAACATCTTCATATACAAATTTTGTAGGATCAGTACATTCTGGCCAAATCTAAAATATTAAATCTCTATAAGATTTAAAGTTTTATATTTCACTGCGACCCTCCCTCGCTTCGCTTCGGAAACATTAAAACACATATGAAACCAAAAAAATAAAAGATTTTTTTTTTTAAAAAGTAGCCTATGTTCATCAGGGACAATGTCGGCTTCTAATGGAAAAATAATTTTTCAAATAGGTCCAGTAGTTTCGGAGCCTATTCGAAACAAACAAACAAATCTTTCCTCTATAATATTAGTATAGATATGCTTAGACCAGGAGTTTGCTTTTCTGATGTAATAAACAAAATTTAGTGCTTAAGTGTTCATTAAAATTTCCACACGAGACATGTGACTGAAGTCTTAATTGTATTGGAATTTGCCTAGCCTGCACTTACTTTTTTGGAGAAGAAAAAGACAGGACTGCAATAGCACTATGTTAGCTTACATCATTAACAAACAATCTATTTCTTATCAGTTCCTGAAAGCAAGAAATAAGTTAACAGTTTGACTCTTAAGATTTTTTTTTGTTCTCTTAGAAATTTTCGTTTACTTAAAAAGTTATTTTGTATTTCTTTTTGGAATCCCTTTAGTACATTATATATGCAAATTACTTTTCCTACTTTCATTAGTACTGTTTTCCATCTCTGTTCTTGGCAATCACTTACTTGGTGCCTCATCTCAATACTTACAGAATCACTGTGCTATATTTAGATCCAGTGTAGAGCTTTAGGTTTTAGCTCTCATGTTTTACTATAAGTATTTATGTACTATCACACATTCATAAACGACACATAAGTAATAATCTTATACCTTAACTAAGTCTTTCCCATACTTGAGTTTTAGTTCATTATATTTTTCAAAATATTTACTACTTGATACTAAAGTTAAAGACGCTGTGCAGATTTTCTTCTTTCCATTATTGCTTTCAGTTTCAGTTGTCCATTTGATAAACTGTGGTAAGAGCTTATTCTTGAGCCACATGTATGATTTTGAGTTTTCATCTAAAAAATGTCATTAATAGGCTTTGTGTTTATAGTATAAATTAATATAAATAAAATGATCTAAAACTAAGGGTGTACTGAAATGATTTAACTTACCATCACAGTGTGCATTCAAGACAATCATATCATTCTCAACATGAATACCATAAGTAAATGAAGGAGTTGTATTTTGTATTACTTCACTAGGTGTTACATTATAAAATATTATATAACTCTCAAGCTTGTTTATGATTATTAATTGATATGATGCCTTATCAGCGTAGTTTTTAGGGAACAATTCTAAGATATTTATTTCAAAACAATCTGAAATAGAATCACCATCACACTTTTGAAGTTTCATGGTATTATACATACAATCTATGTACTTTTCGATTTCTGGTGTACTCACACTTTCTAATTTATGAATGTGATTTGGCCATGTTACTGTTTCCTCCAAACTTATACAATTATGTTTTAACCATATCTTACTACCCCATAATCTCTTATTGACAACATGGGGTTTGGTTATTAAAATTTGAACGGCTTCATAAAAAGACTCCTTAGACGGAGAACAAGAAAATTTTGTTGTGGCAGTCATTATATTACTGTGTTTTTTATTATTTAAAAAATTAGAGGCTATGTACGTATGTATTTATTTTTAATGTTTTTTTTTTTTTTTTTTTTTCTTTTTTAGCTTGCACTGTTTGTGCATTTAGCCACATACAAGGGTAAAGGTAGGGAAACAGGAGAAAAAGGAAAAAACGGATAATTAAAAAGAATGGATCAGGTAGGTATTTATATACATAATTACAATTTGATATTATGTTTCAGGATAAAATTTGAAATACATAAATAAATATCATAGTTCATAGTACACAGCAAAGTATTAATAGAAGTCGGGAGTGGAATACCAAGGGATGTTAATAAATCAATAAATGAGGAACAGTCATTTAAGGAGCACGCGAAAAAAATATGATTTAAATTGCCAACATCAGCGCCGCAATCACACATATTGTTATTGACTATACCCAATCTAGTCAAATGAGATGGAGTGCAAGCATGACCCAGTCTCATCCGGATTATGATAGTAGTCGTGATCTTACTAAATCTAAAATTGTAAAACCAAGGCTTGGTAGGAATGACAGATTGTATTTGGGCATAATTCTTTCCTTTATATTGACTAGAAATAGCCCATGTTTGTCCCCAAGATTCGCGCAGGTCTGAATTCGGAAGACACAAAAGATCATTTATGAAGATTTTGTATGGATAAATATCTCCACAATCCACAGCATCATTGGCAAGTTTATCAGCAAATTCATTGCCAGAAATACCCACGTGCCTAGGAATCCAGGCAAAAATGACATCGAAACCTTTTAAATTACATTCCCACAGTAATTTTCTACAATCTACAATAACAGGGTAATTGGCGCAAGATTTGAAAGGAAATTTCTGGAGTGCCTGAAGCGCACTTTTGGAATCAGAAAAAATAACAGATTTATGTAATTTCATCAAATTAACATATTCTATAGCTTTAAATAATCCGTAGCATTCCCCAGTAAAAACAGAGCTTTCTGGTGGAAGTTTAATTTTTTGGACAATTTTTGATTGTTGATGATAAACTCCAACACCAACGAGACCAGAGGAAGAATTTTTAGATGCATCGCTATAAATGTAATGTCGATCTGACCACTCTCTATCTAAGATGATATTAAAATCGATATTGGCAGAAAAAATGGTTCGAGATATATCTAAGGTAAAATGAATTTTAGGAACAAGAGTTAATGCTTAATATTCAGCAGAAAAAATAGAGAGACGATGAGACATGTGAGTGGGGGCAAGCAAAGAGGAAAATTTACGAAAACTCACGACTAAACAAGGTAGAGACTTGTGCCTCCAGTAGGGGGAAGATGAAACTAAATGTGATAAAGTAGATAATTTGGTATGAAGGGGATGCTTGGTAAATTGTAGAGCACGGAACAGAAACTTGTCACAAAGATATTGACGACGGAGTCGCAGAGGAGGGTCAACACACTCAACTTGTAAAGCATTGATAGGACTAGATTTCATTGCACCGGTTATTAAACGGAGAGCTTTTGATTGTATGCCATCAAGCTTATTTAGTCCGACTGCATTAC
Source organism: Bombyx mori (assembly GCF_030269925.1). Lineage (NCBI taxonomy): Eukaryota > Metazoa > Arthropoda > Insecta > Lepidoptera > Bombycidae > Bombyx > Bombyx mori. The sequence continues at coordinate 4,447,214 of NC_085116.1, read as the reverse complement.
ATGGTTCAAGAAAGTAAGTACCATAATCTAAAATACTTCGTATGAGAGCGTTGTATAGGAGCTTTAGATTATATGGATGTCCACCCCACCAGACTCCAGTTAAACATCTCATAATATTCAAAACTCGTTCGCATCTAGCTATAACGTAATAACAATGTGATAAACCTGATAATTTGGCGTCTAGAATAACTCCTAAAAATTTTATTTCATTATGAGATGGAATAAGTTCATTATCAAAATATACGGAAACAGGAGGAGGAAGCCGCATTCTAGAAAATAACACAATGCAACTTTTTGAAACAGAAAGATTAAGAGCGTTGGAGTCAAGCCAAAATTTAAGTTTGGACAATGCTCGACTTAAAAAGTCACTTAATTCTAAAACAGATCGCCCTGAAACGTATAAAACTAGATCATCTGCATATTGTAATATAGACACGTTATTAGAATCACCATTAGGTATTTGAATTGCTTTATCTAGGTCATGTGTGTAAATGTTATACAAAGTAGGGCTAATAACACATCCCTGGGGTAAGCCCTTCCATAAAGTTCTAGATTTATGGTTTGAATCGCCCGTATCCATAGTTATTACTCTACCAGACAAGTAATTAATAATAAAATTAGTAATCAAAAAGGGAACATTGAGCTTAAGGAGTTTTAGCTTTAATATGTGAAGATCGACGTTATCGTAAGCAGCATGTATATCTAAAAATGCTGCAAGTGTTGATTCATTATTACTAAAGGATAATCTAATATCAGTTGTAAATATTCCAAGACTATCCATAGTGCTCCGACCTTTCCTAAAGCCGTATTGGTTCGGAGCAAGAATATCATTAGATTCAAGAAACCATTCTAACCGATTTTTTATTAGATGTTCTGTTAATTTTGCGAGAACAGATGCGAGGGCTATTGGTCTATACGAGTTCGCATCAGAAGGAGGCTTATTCGGTTTTAAAATAGAGATTACTTCTTGTAATTTCCACGAAGTGGGGATATTGCCAGAAATCATAATGGAATTTATCAAACTTAAAAAGTAAAGAAGGCTAGAATCACTTAAGTGTGAGAAAAACGAATAGGGTATACCATCAGTGCCAGGGGCAGAATCTTTAACGTATGCTAAAACTCCTTTCAGCTCTGAAAGGCTAAAAGGAGAATCAAGACTAGTTAAGCTGTTGGTATTAATTACTGGGGAAAGAGTATGAGAGATAAAGAAATTCGGTACTAGCGGAGGGGCAATATTATCTAAGAAGTTGTCTGCTATATCATTAGGAAGAAAAGTTGCACCAGGTTCCTTAAAAGCTGATCGAAACCGGCGAATATTTTGCCAAACTACAGAGGGTGATACGTCAGGAGATAGAGACGCACAAAAGGTCTTCCACCCTTCCCATTTCTTTACTTTAAGAAGCTTTTTTGTTTCAGTCATTACACGAGATAATAAATCAAAGTTTTCAGAAGTAGAATATTCTTTATATATTTTTTCTGTTAGCTTTCTTTTTTTAATAGCTAATGAACACTCATTATCCCACCAAGGCGGAGATGGTATCATTTTATTATGATTGTGTTTTTTTACTGGGAACACCTTTTCTGCGGCTTGTATCAATGACAAAGCAAATGCTTCTGCGCAAACTTCATGGTTGTTTTTCGTGATTATCGGGAGGTTAGGAATAACCTTTTCAACTTCTTCTTTAAACGAAAACCAATTAGCATTTTCAAGTTTAAATTTCATTCTCGGGGAGCGACATTTAGTACGGGACGATGTTGCTATAGGAAAATTTATCACTATTGGAAAATGATCGCTACCATAACTAGAAGATAAAGTATTCCAGGAAACGATAGAAGCTAGATTAGGAGTACAGATTGAAAGATCAGGGGCACTGATTTCTTCATGGGGTTGTGTGCGACGAGTTGCCTTACCAGTATTTAAAATACACCATTTATTCTTATCGACCATATCCAACAGTCGAGAGCCATAATGATTACTAATGGAGCTGCCCCATGCTACATGTTGAGCATTGAAATCTCCCATGATTAAGATCGGATTGGGAAATATAGAAAAAATTGATTCTATTTCATTATACACACTAGAAGTGGGGTGTGGAATATATAGGGAAACGTAACATATGTTGTTAATGGTAATGGCAATAATAGAAAAATCAGAACTATGATTTGGAATAGTAAACTGAGAAAAACTAATATTATTTTTAATGAGAAGTGCTACACCTCCATATCCATCTGATCTATCTTCACGAATACAAGAGTATTTGGGAATTCTAAAATTAAAACCTGGACGTAGCCAAGTTTCTTGTAAAGAAATTAAAAAAGGTTGATATTTATTTGCTAAATAGATAATGTCACATTTCTTAGAGCTAATGCTGCGACAGTTCCACTGAATTATTTGTGACTGATCCATTATTGTTGTTAGTTACAGATTTATCTGTAAGAAGAGTGGCAGTGTTGGACGGTAAAGAATGTTCAGAAATTACTTGTGAAGATTGAAGAAGAAAATTCATAAGAGTGAGAATTAAATCACGAGTTGACAAGTTTTGAAGTGAGTGGTGATCATATCCTGTTCCTGGACTATAGTGGAATATCATATTCATTGGTTAATTTTGCATGAGCTATTTTGTCAAAACCTTTACTAAGCTGCACTGGTGTTTTAGGTTTGAGAAAAACTGTTTTTTTGTAAGATTTATTGACATTTTCAGACTTTGGATTTGAAACTTTAATATGTGATATAGGAGGAGATATTGGAGTGGACAGAACATCTGAATATGATCTACCAACAGGAGGATGTAATTTCAGGGCTTCTGCATATGATAGACAACTTTTGGCCATAGATTCTTTGATGGATTTTTGTCTAAAAAATTCAGGGCATTTGCGGCTAGTGGCGAAATGTGATCCAGAACAAAGGCAACATATGACATTTTCCTCTTCAATATTACAACTGTCCCCTGAGTGGCCATTACCACATTTAAAACAACGGGGAGAAGACCTACATTGTGATTTAATGTGACCATATCGACAGCATTGAAAACACTGAATAGTTGGGTATATGTACAGATCAACAGGTAAAGAATTATAACATAAATATACACGTTTTGGTAAGACTTGGCCATCGAAGATGAGCACTACTGTTTCAATTGGAATAAAATTAGTGTTACCATTATTAATTTGTTTTTTATTTAATCTTCTTACTTTAAGAATAGGTCCACATCCGAATGGAACATTTATATTTTTTAAAATCTCTTCTTCTGTCCAGTCCGTTGGAATTCCTCTTACTACACCCATACGTGTTACATTATTAGTCGGAATGAAAGTTTTAAAATTGTTCTTAATTACTGCAGGATGATGTAGGAAGGCATTAGCATCTTCAAAATGGCTAAACGCAAGTAAAATTCTGTTTCGACCAATGCGCTTCAGGCTACCATTTACAATATTTTTAAATGAATTTTTTTTTAAAAACTGCCCAAATGAAATTGGGTGGATAGAGGAGTTATCATTTGGATTTTGTTGTATTTTTTGAACATGGACTATAAAAGGCGAGGCATCTGACGACTGGTAAAGAATTCTACCTATAGACTGCTGTGTCCGCTTTTTGTTGTCAGTAGAAGATTGAGACGCTGAATTTGCATTAATTATCGATTGAGAATTTGACTGCATTGGGGTATCAATGGTTGCAGGAGGGGCTAAATCACATCTACAGTCTGATTCACAACTATCAATAACAGATTTAAGATGTTTTCTTTTTTTCTTGTTGCAATGCTTGCAGATCTTACTAACATGTGATCTTTTTCTTTTGGAGTTAGTTCTAGTTTGGTTAGAGCAATCTGAATCTAGTACGGATCCCTCAGTATCTATTCCAGAATTAAAATCAATAGTAATTTCATTCGACACCTGGGGGCCGTAGCCCCCAGGGTCGTCCGGATCAAACATTAATACAATCTAAGAAATTATAAGAATAACTTACCAAATCAAACGAAGAAAATAATAAAATGTGGATTAAATAGATACAAATATACTAAAATATTAATACTATATTACCCAACTGATCCAATTAACATCAAAAATTAATTTTAATTATAGTTAAACGACCAGCACATTCGAAGTTTCCCGCGCTTTTTTCAAAAATCTCCACGTAAGGTTAACTCGTAATAAAAGATTTTTTTTTTTTTTTTAATGTTAAAATTTGTGAATGACCATTTAAACTATGTAGTAGGGATGCGATTTGAGATCGAATCATCGAAGAATCGATTTTTTGAACCAAAATATCGATTTTTATTAAAGATTAAATCGATATGTAGTTTTGAATCGATTCAGTGAACCGATATTTCACCCTTGAAAATCGACATTCGATTTTTTCAGTTTTGGTAAAGACCATAAAATTTTATTGAAGTGAAAACTTCTTTAGAATCGTGATTTCAAACCGGATGCAACGGAAAAAACGACAGGTAAGAGACACAAATACAAAAATGTGTAGGATGAAGCTAGCAAAGAATGAGACAGAAATGTACATACTATTTAATACACCGCCATCTGTGAGATTTTTTAATACTAACGTGTGTATGAAAGCTCTTGTAGTGAATTTTAATTTAGGATTATACGTGAAATTAAAATATCAATTCACAGAGGGCGCTACCTTACAATTATTTAGTAATGACAAAATTTTACATATACTTAAGACGTTTAGGATAATTGTATTTTAATTTTGGAAGGTTTAACTTCTACCACGTGTGAATTGCACACATTTTGTTTTTTCAAATTTGTAATTTAAATTACGCGCTACGCGCACTTTAACTTTCAACTTTAACTTTCAACCAATAGAGAATCAGGGACCACATTTTTGCGATAATTAGATACTCAGTTAACTTTACACTTATATTGAATTCATCTATTTTAATCATATATAATATACAATATAGAGGGTAGAGGATTGGTTAAATGTACCCGTAATATTACGGTGTTGTCGGTTAAAGAGTTAATGGCTCAAAAATTAAAATATTAATACGAATATTCAAAAACCTCGAATGAAATATAGTATCAGAAATAACGACTGGGATGTATTTAGACAAAATGTAGATATGAAAATTAATCAGGTGCAGTCTGATTACTGTTCTGCTGACAGCTTCACTAAAATATTGATTGAAGCAGCGGATGAATCATTTCCAGTTAAAAGGGTCTCTAAGGGTAAAATCCCCTCCCCACCTTGGTGGGACAATGAATGTTCTGAGGCCATTAAAAGTAGAAAGGAAGCTGAAATGAATTATTTGGCATATACTAATTCTGAAAATTTCGATTTACTCTCAAAATCTATCACTGAGACCCGTAAAATTTTTAAGAAAAAAAAGTGACAGCTGGAGAAAGTTTTGTTCTGAAATTTCGCCTGATATCCAGCCTAGTGCTGTTTGGCAGAAAATCCATAGGTTTAGATCGCTTTACAAAGAATCTAAATCTACTGTACTTCCTTACACTATAGCAAATGAGTTTTTAAGTAAGTTATCTCCTCCTTCAGTACAATTTCACAACATTCCTCTTCCAATATCAGATTACTCAGAATTGAATTCTCTTTTCTCCTTTAACGAGCTGCAGGGTGTTCTCTCGGTTGTTCGGGACTCAGCTCCGGGGCCGGACGGTATTCTTTATTCTTTTCTCTCAAATTTGACTGATAATGCGAAAACTTATTTTTTAGACATTATTAATCATATTATGGTTTCTGGTTCTGTTCCAATGTTTTAAAAGAACAAATAATTATTCCCATTTTAAAATCGAATAAACCGTCTGATAACGCACTATCCTATCGCCCAATTGCTCTTTCATCAGTTTTATTGAAAATAATTGAACATTTAGTAAAAAATCGACTTGAATTTTTTGTCGAAAGTAATTGCTTATTGGCTGATAAATCAATACTTTCTGCTTTTTTAGATATACAGTCAGCATATGACAATGTTGTAATTTCTGTACTTAAACATAAGTTGCTTACCATTAAAACACCTCCGTTACTTATTCATATTATCATTAATTTACTCCTTGATAGATCTTTATCTTTAACGGTCGATGATAACTCTGTAGTTTCTAGGGTCTTGACTAAGGGCCTTCCTCAAGGCTCAGTATTGAGTCCTATTCTCTACAATATTTATACCCATGACTTGGAATCTTCTTTTAATGGTAGTATAAGTGTTTTGCAATATGCTGATGATTTACTTTTATATAATTCCATTCAGTCAGTACAAGAAGCTAGTGTAGCTATAACATCTAATGTGTGCCTTTTAAAAAAATGGCTGGATAGTAATGGTTTGGATTTGTCTGCGTCCAAAAGTAGTGTTGTTCTTTTTAGTCGAATGCGACGTCCAGCAGAACCTAATGTTTTTTATGAGAACCTTAAAATCCCTGTAAAAAAAGAAGTAAAATTTCTTGGTGTTGTTTTGGACTCAAAACTCACAGGCATTCCTCATTGTAATTACGTAGTTTCGAAATGTGAACGCAGCTTGAACATTTTGCGTTGTCTTTCGGGCGTTTGGTGGGGTGCTCACCTATTTTGTCTAAAGCTACTTTACAATGCATTGATTAGGAGTGTTCTTGATTACGGTACTTTTATTTTAGAGCCTGGCAATATTTCTGCCTTTAAAAAACTTGATTTAATGCAGTCAAAATCTTTAAGAATTGTATGCGGTGCTATGAAGTCAAGCCCCATAAATGCTTTACAAGTAGAATGTAATGACCCGCCTCTGTATTTACGCAGACAATATTTATCGGATAGATATATATTCCGTTCATTTCAATTTTCTAATCGCCCATTGAGATCAAAGTTGAATTATCTTTGTGAACATATAAACACATCTCCATATTGGAAACATAAGCAGCCTCCCCGTCTTGTAGTAAGCTATAGAAAATTGTTATCATTAGAGTCTCCTACCCACGGTTCTAATTATCTTCCTCTATTTTGTTTTAGTTATGACTCTTTAATTTTGAATCCGAATGTTAATTTAAATTTTCTTAGTTCAAATCGTCATCAATCTAATTCTGAATTCAAATCCCTTGTGAACGAAAACTGGCAAGGATATCATTCTATTTTCACCGATGCATCTAAAATAAAAAACAGTTGTGTTGGTATCGGTGTATATCATCCCCAATACAAGATTGTTCAAAAAGTGAAGTTCCCTAAAGAAACATCTGTATTTACGGGTGAATGTGTGGGTTTATTAAAAGCTGTAGAATACATTTTACTAGCTAAATTGAACCAAACAATAGTTTTTTCTGATTCTAAGAGCGCTCTGCAGGCTTTAATGAGATTCCCATTTAAATCTCGTAATTCGAATCCCGTAATTCTAGAAATAAGAAATATAATTTTTCAGTGCATGAATCTCAATTTAAAGATCAGCTTTGCTTGGATTCCAAGTCATTGTGGAATTAAAGGTAATGAAATAGCTGATACCTTGGCCAAGGAAGCTATAACTTGTGGGGATGTTTTCCCTTTTAAAAATTATACATGTGATTTGGTGAACTTGTCTCAAGATTTCCTTCATTCTAGTTGGCAGAGTAGCTGGACTGAATCAAGCCAGTCAAAAGGGAAATCTTATAGTACTATTCAACCCACAATACCTTCAAAGCCGTGGTTTTTCAAAATTCATTTCGCTAAACGTGTAACAACATGTCTCATTCGCATGATTGGGACATGTTTCCACTCCAGCCCATCTTTTTAAATTCAAAATTGTTGATAATCCAGCCTGTGATTGCGGTGCTGAAGTCTGTGACGTTAATCACATTTTCTTTTCTTGCTCTCTAAATGATTGCTCTTCTTTCTATTTAAATTTGATTTCATTACGTATTCCATTTCCTACTTCCATTATGTGTCTTTTATCTATGAATTCTCCTAATGTATACAGTTTATTGTCTTTATTTATATTATCTAATGATGTACATATTTAATTTAATCTTATTTATATATGTATCTTCATATATTCTCTAACTTTCCTAATCTCTCCCTTGCGAATCCGTTCAAAAAAAAAAAAAAAATATTTTTATTTTTTATTACGTAGTTCCCAAGCTTTTATTTTGCTTTGTGGCAAATGCGCAAGCCGCGCGAGCCAAAATCAAACAGAAGAAGAAGAAAATTTGCTATAAGCTGAATTATCAATTTTCTTCACTTCTTAATTTAACAAATATATTTAGAAAATAAATGTCTTCTTTTAAACCTAACCTGATACTCTGACATGGTAATGAAAATAACTAAATAATTATAAATTCATTTATTAAAAAATAATTTTCTGTGATTGTCATTATTGAATTCCCTGAACTAAAAAATTTCGTGATTTACTGATAAGAGATCATTTATTATGGTATTTTTCTTGTTTTTCATAAAATTGATTTATAAATGCATTGTAAATGCAAACTTGAAAAAATCGATTTTTAAGGAATCGCATCTTTAGGACCTCGATTTTTTGTGAATGAATAGATTTATTAGGCTACGATTCGAATCGATTCAAAGATCGATATGGCGTTAAATTAAATGAAATGAAATGAAATGAAGGTTTTAATTTTAGACACTCATCAGCTGGGATGACATAGAAATGAAATGATATGGGATGAAATATAATCTCAATAAAATGGTGGTAATTTACTGATATTTTTTTAAGTGGACTTTTTGGAAGATCCCGTAAAGTTACGTTCAGCGACTTTGTTTCATTTTCCCACATTTGTGCACTTTCACAGATTCTAAATAGTTAATAAACACTGTTATTATACATTTAAACTTGGGGAAACGCTAAATAACACTAATAGATAAAATAAAATAAATCGCACAACTTCACTCCTCGCGTTCCCGCCAAAAAGTCTCGACAATAGTCGACAATACCTACACTTAGAAATGTAGGACCATAGTTAGTACATGTAGGTTGTAGGTATTATACATAGGTATTATAGATAGTAAACTTCACAGTTAACTATAGTTAGTACACATACAAAGTTGTTAATTATATTGACAATTGTAGCAGTGGTTTCATCTTCCAACAAAAAAATCAAAAGTATTATACCATACTGTCCAATCTTTTATTACATTATTATTATTACATCTTTTATACATTCTGTTATTTAATAGCAACGATATGGAGTAATAATGTTGTAGATGAAATGAAGTGAAGTTGATTTATTTGAAACTATAATCAGACAGATAGCTAGTTGTGTTTCGGATCATGGAGCTTAAAAATACTCACCTATTAAACTTTTTAACTTTACCAATTCCTACATTCTAATCTAGGGACGCTAGTGGAGCAAAAATTATGGTTATTAGGTTTTCTTATAGTGGGTAGCTATCATACAACACACGATACGTATGAATACATACAAGTTCCAACCAATTGAGCCTTCGGTCTAAAGAACAATTTCCACCCTCTCGGTAAAAGATCTTCCCTTTTCTGCTACACCCAAATACATATAAATGTATCGGTAAAGTAATTTTGACATGGTTTGATAGTTTTGATACACGGTGGATGAATCACATGAAAAAGCAAATGAAAAATGGAGGGTGTGTTTTGAAATAATTTAGTTTATTTCTTGCATTTCGGATTTTATTATCGTCCAAAAAATCCTTTCGGTAATTATTTCGGTGTCACAAATAAAAACCGATATTTACATAATTGGCAAGCGAGTCAACTGTCACGTCAAAAAGCTTGTAGATTAAAAACAGACTGATTATTTAGCATAAAATCTTTTACCTCGCTCTAACTTCAAAAATTGTCGTCTGTTGAAGAAGGATAAACTAAGTTACACAAACTAATAAAAGAAGCCCAGTTTGTGTACAATAAATACACAACATGAATTTGTTTAAAATGATAAAAAATTTAAGTTAATTGATTTAATTCTCAATCAAAACCAATATTAATTTATTATTCATAATTTTCATGAAAGACTATTCTAATAGAAGTGTACCCTACCCTTTTAAATAAGTCTCACAGTTGTTCATTATATGTGTGATATGTCATATACTGAGCTTGAACATGGGTATCAAGGATTGCGACAAGCTACTCAACCACAATTTTACGTTGGTGACGATGGAAATCTTGTTCCCATAAGATCTGTAAGTCAGATGTTTTATAGTGAGTATGACATTTCCATCTACAATGCAATACAAAACAAATATGGCCTTCTGATTGCAAATATGGAAGACAATACTTATTGTACTGAAACAGATTCATTTGGATCACAATAGCAATAAGTAAAATGATTTTTAAAACACTAATTAAATTGAAATTATATATACTCAAAGAAACCCATTTGGTATTAAATGTCTACACAATTAAATTTGATAACCTAGTTAATAATTAAAACTAAGAAAATAAAGTGAACCATTCTTCAGAAAATGATCTACAAACTTTGGTTTTGTTTTCCCCTTATCTTCAAATGATAACACTACTAACTGAACTTCCCAGTCCTTATTAAATTAAAATAACATTGTTTACATAAGAACATTTATTTATAGCAACACACTACAATGTCAAGTGAGGTAATATAGTATGTAAATTTATGTCAAGTTTATCTCATTATCGCAATTTGAAATCTAACCAATCCTTAGCAAGGTTGTTCTTATCATTTAATTATGATAATATTATAAAGATAGAGCTGTGTAAAAAGTGAGTGAGCATGGAGTGGCAGTGGCTTAAGGATTGGTGGCGTTTAAAAAAATGGAGGAGGGAAAAAAAGCAGAGTGATGATGAAATATGTTATTGTGATGATTGTTTACCAGATGTAAGAAATGCAATTATATGATTTTTCTGAGGAATTTTTATGTTAATGAGTTCATAATATAAAAAGGGATAAAGTTACCTTTTTAATTCTCTATTTATTATCATTTATTTAAATCCTAACCCATAAAAGCCATAGAGTAGATTTATGCACAACCTTGAACTAATAATATTATTCTTTATCAAGTGTTTGAATGTAACTATTTCATTAATAAACTAATAAAATGCTGTGTTTTTCATAAGTTTAAATGTTCTCCCTAAAACCTAATTATTTAAAAAGAAAATTAAGTTTTGTTCTCATTATGAATTATAGACAAAAACACTGTTTTACTTTGAGTTGTGGCATGAAGAAGCTTAAGAAATTATATACATCAGGTAATTTAATTCACACTCCCTTATATCATGTTACCTCATGATTAAAAAAACCACATTGCCTTTTAATGTTTGTATTTGGTTCAAGATGAAGTATTTTCTGGCTTAGAAAATAGTTGATATTGTCTATACTAATAATCATTTGAATTATTATTTCTGAAACTCTAACTTTTGTTCTTTGTGGCAATAATTATTACAAAATTTTTTATTGCTTAGATGTGTGGACATGCTTATGGTCCACCTGGAATTCAGTTGTTATAGGAGCCCATAGACATCTACAGCGTAAATACTGCTACCTGCCTTGAGAAGTGAGTTATAAGATCCCAGTTTTTACAGCCCTTTCAAACCGAAATGTGTTACATCTTTAAGGCAGAAATAGGCAGGTTGGTGGTATTAACCTGTGTGGACTCACAAGATGTCCTGCCACCAGCATGACTACCTGTATCACTACCAAGGCTTGTGCCATTTTTCTCAATCAAAGAAATTTGCATAAAATAATAGAAAATTTCAAGATAATTTCTCGAGTTCTATTTCTGATTAGTATTCATGAGATATTACTCACCTCATAATGTGAATATTGTCATGAACCTTGAAGCGTAAAGTTGATATCACAATTGTAATATTGTCTCTCCAAAATTTCAGACTGGAATGCATTACTTTGAATTAGAAATAGCAGTACTTATAGAACTACTGATTTCATTTGGGGTGTCCAATGGCTTTTCAACTGCTCAACTAAATAAAAACTGATGCCAAGATTAAATAATTTTTTTATCTAGGAATATTCTTATTTGCATATCAGGTTACCGATGATACTGTTAAAGTGAATTTGATTGTGTCATTGTTAATTGAGAATAACATACTTATGTACACTATAGCACAGAAAAATGAAGTGAAGTGTGGGACAACCATTTTGCAATACCATTGAATAAAATTTAAACTTAAACCTTCCCAAGTCAGCTGTGTTATCCTACTTATTCGAAAAAGTGGGTCAAAATCTTTGAAAATAAATCTTAACAAATTATTATTTGTAGGACATGTTGTTATGTCAATTATTTTTTGAGATTGGTTATTTTCCTACATATTGCTCATTTCAAAAATAAATAAATAAATAATTCCTTTAAGTTTTAATAGTGAGTGATAGTGAGTTTTAATAGTGATAGTAGTATACGAGCCCTGATGCAAAATAGTTCGTCTAGTATGGAGAGTAGTGCAAAGCGTAAAATATAGAAAGTAAATATTGGTAAAATAATTATGAATTTTTAATAAAAAGTAAACCACAATTTGAGTAACATTTTAAAGTTGATTTTAACATAACTTCTTTCATGATTTTACATTACATAAAAAATAAAATAAAAAAATCTAAAAAACATTACGCAAAAGTATTCGTCTATCCTTGTCACTCACGTAAAATAGTTCGTCTACCACATAATTGAGTCGCCTTTGCTCTCAATGACAGCTTTAATGCGAAGAGGCATGGTTGCAACCAACGCTGAACACTCCTCAGGCGTAATTGACTCCCTGACAGCCAAGAGTTTAGCCTTTAAGTCGCTCTTCGATCCTCCGATGGATTTTTACGGAGAAAAATTTTCATTTTCCACCATAGGGTTTCGATTGGCGACAAGTCCGGGCTGTTAGATGGCCATCCGGTTTTAGGGATGCTTTTCGCCAGTAGCCACGTATTTGTTGTCCTTGCAGTATAGCAGGAAGCACCATCCTGTTAAAAAATGAAGGATTCTTGATGCTTGAGTGACGGAATAGAGAGCAGTAAATTCTCTTACAAAAGGTTTTGATACCACGCAGCACTGATAGAACCATCCACAAACTGCATACCACCAACACCTTGTGCAGACATGCAATCCCATATCACAAGAGACGCTGGAAACTTTTCTTTGGGTTTGAGACAATCAATTGTACAAAGAAGGAATAATCTTCTTCATACTCACCGATAGACGAACTCTTTTGCATCGATTAACAATTAGACGAATTATGTTGTTATAACTTCTTCGTATTTAAAACTGGATATTTATTATATAAATTTAAAAAGCTAAAATAGTTTATTGGTTCTTAATTAAAAAAAGGGCATAAGCAACGCGATATGCGATAGTAGAACAGCTTAATATTTTATATAGATATACAAAAATAATGAAGTTAAAAAAATGACACAGAAAATTGCATTGGGGCTCGTAGCACTAACAATACAGCAATATGTAGGTACATTCTAAATTAGACTTGAATCTTTCAGAGTAACAGAATGCCTAATTATAATTATGTCAATAAGTATAGGCAAACATTCATGCACATAGCATGATATTCACAGGTCACGAGCGATATAACGATCATGATACTTTTATTTTCAAACAGGGTGAATTGGATCTATGCGAATCATTAGACTGCGATGGCGGCGGAAAAAAAGTGGTGGTCGGCGTATGTGCCATGGCGAAGAAGTCACAATCGAAACCCATGAAGGAGATCCTGACGAGGCTCGACGAGTTCGAATACATCAAGATGCTGGTCTTCCCTGAGGAGGTTATCCTTAAGGTTCTCTGCACTGTAAAATATGCAGAACACTTGTCTTTTTTTACCTTTAACGTTACTAAATTTCAGCTTCACTAAAATTTGTTATGATCAATGCCGAGGGCGAGGTGTTAAAGGCAGGACCAAATTATTCTAAATTACTCTAATCCACCAACTCATCTCAATTTAGATGCTTTCGCTACTAAGCTGTTTGCGTGTTAAGCTTGTGTGAGGCATATTAGAAAGTTTCCTAATGCTTTTTGGAAATGTTGAATTTTGGACATGTTAATAAATTAAAGAATTGTTGTGCATTACTCTCAATAAGCACTCTCTTAAAACTCTTGACACGATTTTTTTATGCACATCGTTTAATTCAAGTGACAATGGACAACAAGACCCCTCAGCAAAGTGACGTGTTACCTTGTCCGAACATTGCGTCATCAATCAATATATACTATAATAAAGAAGGAACTGAAGAAAAAGAATTTCTTACTTTATTAGGCGTTAGTTTTTGTATGTTTGTCATGCAGTGACAGAGTCGACTTTGGTCATTGTTGCTTTGAAAATTTATTTTGATGATTTAATTTAAATATAACTAGTAAACCCCAGTGAAAATCAGCCGTGAAGCGATTGGTGAAGATATGGAAAAATCGCAGCATAATCAAAAAAAACTAAGATAAAGCTCATGCGAACCCTTATCTTTTCTATATTTTTGTATGCTTCTGAGACGTGGACCCTCAAGACCCCGTACCCGATCGAAAATTGACGCATTTGAAATGTGGTGTTGGCGCAAAATGTTGGGCATATCATGGAACAAATGTGTCAATTCTCTCGGAGCTAAAAGACCCGTCTATCTACAATCTGTATGCAGCGTCTCCTCAAGTACTTCGGACACGTGGTCCGACGAAATCCTGACAACTTGGAAAAACTAATAGTTGTAGGTCACGTGTAAAAAAAGAGAAGTCGAGGAAGTTCGCCAACCAGGTGGACGGACATTGTAAAGGAGGCCACAAACACCAGCGTCCCGGGTGTCATTAAGCAGGCCGAATGCAGGCAATGTTGGAGGAAGCTGGTACAAGCTACAAGGTACAAGCTGGAGGAAACTAGATCAAGGTGATCACGACCCTCAGTAATGAGGAAACGACGAAGAAGAAGAGTGAACCTCGACCTGGCTTCGTGGTTTTCGCTATACGGGCAACTTGTCCCTTCCCATACATTCCAGACTTTATTTACACTTCCGATGCCGTAAAAGCATCAATAAATACATACTATAATAAATACCACTTGGTTCAACATAAGTGGAAAACAATATTAATTTATTATAATCCTTAAAGTCACGCGCCTCTTATCATAAATAATATTCATAATTTATTTCAATTCGATATTATTTTAATTAGGAAGATAGCGAAACAAATAATTAATTTTGATATATTCGTATAAAAAAATCTTTTGTATTAGAAATTTAAAACGACATTATTATTTTTACAGCAACCAGTGGAGGAGTGGCCTATCTGTGACTGTCTGATTTCATTTCACTCCAAAGGCTTCCCATTGGACAAAGCGATACAGTACGAGAAACTAAGGAAACCCTACGTGATAAATAATCTTCATATGCAATACGACATACAGGTACTAAGAACTATTGTCTAAAAATGTGTTCACTTTTTTTAATTTAAAATATTGTTTATTTTTCTTTTAAAATTTTTCACAGGACCGTCGAAGAGTTTACGCCATACTGGAAGGGGAAGGTATAGAGATACCACGGTACGCGGTTCTGGATAGAGACTCACCAGATCCAAAACGTGAGTTACTTAATAGTAAATCAATCAATGTATTAATAATTCCATTCTTCTATCTATCTAACTTCGAGAAATTTTTTGAGAAAATGTTCACTGACTAATGAACTAAACCAGGGGCTCCCAAACTTATTAACTGCTCACTTCGAGAAAAAAATATTTTTTAGCGCCCCCATTTTTTCACCTACTTAAACACCACTATAGCCAGAGCTCAGTCGGTGCCTAAGAGCCTCCTAGATGAAATTACAAATCGCCTCCCGAGCCTCTACTCAACGCCCCCATTTGTTTTGTGGGTTTTTTACCGTCCCCTCTTAAGGCCTGCAGCGAACTAACCACTTTGGGAAAGGCCGAACTAAATTATGTTTTTTATAGTTGAAAAAAAAAAACGATCCGTGAAAATCGAAAAACTAACTATATTTGGAAGTTCATTATTATTCATTCGTATAGTTTTGATGGTTCGGAGACCTAAATCGATCGCCTGTCGTGCGTTGCGACAGTTACATTTAGAATTTTTATGAAGCAGCTTTTTGTTATATAGTCTGCTGATAATTTGGATACGGGCCTACGTAACGCTCAGCTGTCGTATTCTTCAGATCACGAGTTAGTTGAATCTGAAGACCACGTCGAAGTGAACGGGGTTGTGTTCAACAAGCCGTTCGTGGAGAAGCCCGTGTCCGCTGAGGACCACAATATATACATTTACTACCCGACGTCGGCTGGGGGAGGCAGTCAACGCCTGTTTAGGAAGGTACGTCAGTTGTGCCCATTCCGCGGCAGGAATATTTAATACCTATCTATGTGAGCCTACAAAGCGCCATACCGCGACCGCGAACTTGTTATTTTAGTTTATTTGATTTTAATATACGATGTTAACAATTGAAGACTTTTAAACTCGGATGTTTAAGGTCTGATATGGTTTATAGGCACATAACATCTTTATTCAATGTAAAAACTCACAAATTTTAAAAATGGTACTTAACCCCTTCATCCACCCATGTCATCAATTCTTGGAAGTTATTCGTGAACATGTCCGCCCTTGAGTGATTTGTACATCGGCATAGTCGTATTACTTTATACAAATATGCCGGGTTTCGTATCATTCAGGTCACCATGTCTTCGATGTAGGCGGGATTATGGTGCACGTGTGGGCTCGCAATACCTTGTTCCTCAGTAAGAAGCATATTTGAAAATATTCACGTTCTAAATGTAAAATAAGCAGTTTCGATTTAATAGTCCTATATGTTATAGATTGGAAGTCGCAGTAGTATATACTCGCCAGAGTCCAGAGTCAGAAAGACTGGATCCTTTATTTATGAAGATTTTATGCCGACCGATGGTGAGTTCACAGCTGCATTTACTTTTTTTTGCATGACTTAAAAATCTTTACGACATTGTGATGATTTGTCCAATTTTAATCTTTATAATCTTCTAGTTATATGGTAAAGAATATTAAAGGTGAAGTTTTTTTTTGGGTGGTCGAGCTCACGGCCCATCTGGTTTTAAGTGGTTACCGGAGCCCACAGACATCTACAGCGTAAATGCCGCCACCCATCTTGAGATATGAGTTCTAAGATCTCAGTATAGTTACAACGGTTGCCGCGCCCTTCAAACTGAGACGTGTTACTGCTTCACGGCAGAAATAGGCAGGGTGGTGGTACCTACTCGTGCGGACTCACAAGAGGTCCTACCACCAGTAAAGTGAAAAATATGAAAAGTATTATATCAGCATAAATAAACGAATTGAAACTTGGTAATTGTTTGTGTGAAAAATAAGTCTCTGCGTCAAATAGAGGCAGGCGGATAAGCCGATCGTTAAGCGCACCTTACCACGTAAATTACGGAGACTTCAGTAGACTTTTAGAATAGTTCCGTAGAATCCGAATAGTTAAGTTCAGCGGCTTTGTTTCGTTTTCTCACATATGTGTACTTTCATGTATAATAAACTTTTAATAAATCACCATTATTTAATAAAGCACTTTTAATAAAGAGTAGTATATAATTAATAGAATAATAAAGCAATTCACACAACCTCGCTCCTTGCGATTTCGCGAAAAAACACACCTACAGACACTTTATGACCTTAAAGTATTACAAATTATTTTAAATGTCAAAAATGAAATATAATCTGTGCTCCCGTATTATATTTAGACTGTCAGTGTTATCGCGACACAGGTACAGATGTAAAGGTGTACACGGTGGGCCCCGACTATGCACACGCCGAAGCCAGGAAGAGTCCAGCTCTAGACGGCAAAGTGGAGAGAGACTCTGAAGGCAAGGAAATCAGGTATCCAGTGATCCTGTCCAACCAGGAGAAATTGATCTCGAGGAAAGTGTGCCTGGCCTTCAAGCAAACCGTTTGTGGATTCGATTTGTTGAGGTGAGAGGGCAATGATTGAAACTTAATGTCTCTATTGAAATACTTTGTAATGATCAAACGTGATCTTCGTGTTGATATATCTGATTAATTTCACTTATTTATGAATATCGTTTCCAGAGCGAACGGCAAGTCCTTCGTGTGTGACGTGAACGGATTTTCGTTTGTGAAAAACTCGAATAAGTACTACGACGATTGCGCCAAGATACTCGGTAATATGATTTTGAGGGAATTGGCACCGACGCTGCACATACCGTGGTCGGTGCCCTTCCAGCTCGACGACCCCCCCATTGTTCCCACCACTTTTGGCAAGATGATGGAGCTCCGATGCGTCGTAGGCGTCATAAGGCACGGCGACAGAACTCCCAAACAGAAGATGAAGGTAGAAGTCAGACATCCGAGGTACGCATTCGAAAGGTTTAAAAATCGAACGTACATCGTTTTGGGTTTCGAGAAATTTCTAGATGTCACTGTTAAAATGTTCGCAGATTCTTCGAGATCTTTGAGAAATACGACGGCTACAAGCGCGGACACGTGAAGCTAAAGAAGCCGAAACAGCTCCAGGAGATACTGGACATCGCGCGCGCGCTGCTCGCCGACATACACACGAGGCACGCCGACCCGGAGATCGAGGAGAAGCAGGGGAAACTCGAACAGCTCAAAAGCGTTCTGGAAATGTATGTGCCTTTCGTAATTATCTAGAAAATTATATCGAAAATCGACTATTGCATACAATCAAAATCAAAACAATGTACTATAAATAATAAAATTGGTGGTCTTGTTTGAGGGCTTACGACGGTTGTACTCCATAATTGGCTCCAAGAGTGTCGATATCCAGATTGTGATGTCTATTGACTATGTTCTATAAACAAAAAAATTAAGAGTCATAGATAGGCATACATACAAGTTACAAACAACGTGTTAGCATCAACGTTGCGATGTTTTTAATTGAACTTCAATTAAGCTTACTTCACTCAAATAGTTGTAGAAGTTTTTTCGTACCGATATTTTAAAAAAAAATTAAACTTTAAAATGGCTCTCCTGTAAAGTGGCCAAATTTCGTTTGCAAACCAAAATGCCTTTCACCTGTCGGTATATGGATATATTTACGGTTTGGATACAGATTTCCGCGAATGAAATGTTAAATATAGGTTTTTTTTTTACCTATAAAGGTACGGTCACTTCTCTGGGATCAACCGCAAGGTGCAGATGAAGTACCAGCCCCGCGGGCGGCCGCGCGGCTCCAGCTCCGACGACGGTAACGCGCCCCCCACGCACGGTCCGCACGCTTTCTTTTATGCTTCATTTAACTTTAGCCTAAGATTTGTAAGAATAAAAACGTTGGGGCATACGACGAAGGGAAGATCTTACAATGAGCGGCTGATATTGCTCGTTAGACCGACGGTCCGAATGTTTTTATTATGTTTTTCTACCTAAGCTGAGAGCCTTGAGAGGCTATATCAGCGTAACCTTAACAAGTAGGTGAGCTCACGGGGCTCAAACCTGACAAAGTTGCTAACGAACCCTAGCAACCACCCTAGCAAGAGCCCGAATGCTGTTTTTCGGAACTTGTATATATGCAAGCTTATCTTGAAAATGTTATAAGCGAGATTCAGGCATCTGTCGAATATCTTGTGTTGTATGATGGCTACCCTCCACTCTCCACAAACGCTTCAGTCGAAAGATCCGTAATAGAGAATAGAGACGACTGCTTAAAAGGAATAGAGACGACTTACTTCTAAATAAATTTCATCGACTGGACTTCCGTTTGAATAATAGAATATTAGAACGCTTAGAATAGTTTTATTTATCAACTAAACAAACATGGTGATGCTCTGACAATGGTTAATTATACGAAATGTTTCTAATGAAGTTTTTACCTTTTCTTTCACACAAACATCGTTTGATAATTACGAACAACAAAAACAAATCAATCGTATCGTATTTTTGTATCGTAAACATTATTACTATATCTATATTTGCATTTGTGATCACAAAACTACAAAGTATTCGAGGGGACGGAAATAGTAAAAGCGAGATTAAAGTTTAAAAATAGTTTTCTTCTTTTTCTTCTTCTCAGTCGTGTCACTCTTGACTGAGTGGTCATGAAAAATAGTTTTCTAACTACCAAATCGATCGAGCGGTTCTCGAGTGACGACGCTCCGTCATACGTCTGATAATTGTTTTCTTTATATAAATTAAATTAGATTTGCAAACGTAGGCGGCAATGGACGCTAAACGCTAGCATTGAAATTTTGATTTTAGAACATAGAATGGCCGATGTTTTGACTCAAAATTTTTACAACAGTCTTTTACGTTGATAATTTTCTTGTATAGCACGTCCAATATTTGTATTATAAGTCGATCGATTTATAGATCGATTTGAGACATTGACTGAAATGAAAATCAATGAAACTATTACATATGGCTCCCACACCAGCACGGCCCAACCCGTGCGTTGCGCAGCCAGAGACAGTTAATTACTACTAAGGTATAGACTAGTATAGAGTGTTACAATCAAAATAATTTCCCGCCACATTCAGAAGTTCACCAGAATAGAAAACCTGTCGCTAGGTTTGTTTACACTTTACAGTACAAACGTTTTTACTGTTAATGATTTTCTAACGTAATTATAAAGTTAACGTAAATACGGATCTAAATTATGAAAGTATTTGTTAATCGCCTTAGAAGTGAAATTGTCTTCGTCGCTCGTTTATATAAAAGCAATGTCTCTGATAAAGCAAAGTCACTGCCCACCGCTTAGATATTTGAAGCGAATTTCTATCATTCGAAATTATAGTTGAATTTGAAATCAATAATTAGTTTGGGTTTTGAGTTGACATTGTTAATACAAAACGTTAAACCTCACATATAAATGAGGTGGTTACCTTTTGCACGCTACTTCATCTAGACCAGTGATTCTCAACCACTGTTCCGCGGCACTTTTGTGTGCCGCCAAATTTCAAAAGTGGTGCCGCCAAATTTTGCGAATATATAATAATGTTAATATTATTAAATTATATCATTTTAAAAGAAAAATATTTTAAACATGAATATATATTTAAATCCACAAAAAAAATATATAGTATATTTTAGTTTATTTTGAAATCGTTAAATATGTGCCGCAACAAAAAAAAAGGTTGAGAATCACTGATCTAGACATTCTAATTGTTTCCGTGAAAAACGTGACTTGTCAGTAAATGTTGATTCTAACATGCATAATGTGTTTGAGTGTTGCCAAACAAATAACAAAACGTTTGCTTTGAATATTAAATTGTTGCACGTAGGAAGTAAACAAGTAAAAATACACTTTAATTTATTTTAATAACTTGAATGTGTAACGAGGAGACGAATCTATGATACATCCATAGCATTTTTTGTAGCGGGCTTTTTGAAATCGATAGCTTTATGCGACAAAACTGTCAATTTTTGCACTCACTTGAGTTTTCACATTAAGATTTTTTTTTCATAATTTCATTTATTTTTACGTTCTCTGTCGCATACCATTAAAGTATTCGCGTTTGTAGATTAATAGTGTTATCGGAAACATGAGGTACCTCGAAATAAGACTTCAATTCCATGTCTCTAAGTGTGAATCTATAATCCGGTAATCACTTAAAACCTGTGAAATAAAACTATTTGTAATTTATCAGAACCAATCTGCTTCTATAAGCAATGAGTAAAAACAGATTGTGAGTGGTCGCTATTGCACAAGGATGCCTGCGACTCAGGGAGGTCGCTGCTTACCTAAAATAGTTATTTTTTTGTTGTTGCTTAGTTGGGTGGACGAGCTCACAGCCCACATGGTGTTAAGTGGTTACTGGAGCCCATAGCCATTTACAACATAAATGCGCCACCCACCTTGAGATATAAGTTCTAAGGTCTCAGTATAGTTTCAACGGCTGCCCCACCCTTCAAGCCGAAACGCATTACTGCTTCACGGTAGAAATAGGCTGGGTGGTGGTACCTACCCGCGCGGACTCAAGAGTTTCTACCACCAGTAATTACGCAAATTATAATTTTGCGGGTTTGATTTTTATTACACGATGTTATTCCTTCACCGTTGAAGTCAATCGTGAACATTTGTTGAGTACGTATTTCATTAGAAAAATTGGTACCAGCTTGAGATTCGAACGCCGGTGCATCGCTCAACACGAATGCCCCGGACGTCTTATCCTTTAGGCCACGACGACTTTCTGAACTTACTTTAACGAAACATATATTTAAGAGATCACTTCGGTTTTGATGTCGGTAGGGTGTAGCTGATTAGGTTTGATGGTGTATGTGTGGGCAGTAGGGTGCGCGGGCGAGCCGTCGCTGGTGCTGATCCTGAAGTGGGGCGGCGAGCTGACGCCGGCCGGCCGCATCCAGGCCGAGGAGCTCGGACGGATGTTTCGCTGTATGTACCCCGGCGGACAGGGGCGCCATATACCAGGTTACACACACTCCACCTCTACATCTATATTACCGTCTGTACTATGTAGCCCTCGCCGCTGTCTAATGTGCGATGTGATACCTTTAAAAAAAAAAAAAAAACTTTTCCGTTTAGGTTCGACCGTTTCCGACAAATCTCGTGAGTCGCTTCCACTCGACCTTTGACTAACACGTGTGTGGACTAAATTACTAATATTGTATTATTACTAGTATCTATAACTTTTTAACTCCCTTACGACTAACCGTTTAACTTAGGTAATGTTTTAATTTACTCTTTATAAGTTCGGCTTACGACGCACAGGTGAAGCCGGCACCCAAGGTCTCGGCCTTCTGCGTCTCCATTCGACTTTCCGTCACGACCTCAAGATTTATGCGTCCGACGAGGGGCGCGTGCAAATGACCGCCGCCGCCTTCGCGAAGGGACTGTTGGCGCTCGAGGGAGAACTCACGCCGATCCTCGTGCAGATGGTGAAGTCGGCCAACACCAACGGGCTGTTAGACAACGACTGCGACTCTTCGAAGGTTCAAAACATGTGAGTTTGTCTACCGTTACAGAAACACTTGATATTTTTTGAATTTAGTTTCATTGAAAGTGATGTCGTACTTTGTTAGGTTTTTAGGTATCAATCATTTGGCGACCTTTACCGTTCTGTTAATACGGAGTCGAACTTCTCAATTTTGTTATAATACAACGGCTCCGCGGCCGAAATGACCATGTCGCTGGTCCGCTACCGTTCAAGGATACGTTAGATACGTATTTCTATAGAAAACTTCAGAATTCGAATTTCGGAAATATCTCATCTTTCCATACGAACGCACCGGACATGTCCTTTATGAAACATACGCTAAATGTATGAATGATTACACACTAAATGATTTATTGAAATTGTTTTGTTTTCTATCCAATTTTGATAGTATTTTCTCAATTTTGAATGGGTTATATGTATTACCAAATACCATTAAAAGGAGATCTTTTCTTGAAAACTATACAATTTTTTTTTATACAATGATGTCTCAAGAGCGGGTGCATACAGAACATCTCTCTATCCCTGTCGCACTCTCACGATTTTGTGAATATCTGAATTTCGCTTTTACTAAGTGACAATAATCATTAATGAAGTTGTCGTGGGCTAAAAGATAGGACCATAAGGTACCACTACCCTACCTATTCCGGCCATGAAGTAGTGATACGTAACGGTTTGAAGAGTGGGGAGCCGATATTATACTATAAAACTGAGCACTTGTCTTAAAGTGGTTGACGATTTTTTTTATTGCCCTTGTAGGCAGACGAGCGCACGGCCCACCTGATGGTGAGTGGTTACCGTCGCTCATGGACTTCAGTTATGCCAGGAGCAGAGCCAAGCCGCTGTCTACCGATTGTACATTTTTGATGTCTATAGGCTTTGGTAACCACTGAACACCAGATGGGTGTTAGCTCGTCGTCGTCTAAGTAAAAAAGTACGATTTTATGTGTTTTTTTGCCATATTTGTTGGAGGAGGGAGTATGTAAAAAAATACCAGAGCCAATATTTGAGTTGAGCGCGTGATAGAGTCACGTTTGTTGTCCAGGGCGAAGGCTCGGCTGCACGAGGCGATGCAGGTGGACCGCGACTTCACGGACGAGGACCGGTGGCGCATCAACCCGTGCGGCTCGCTCAGCATCTCCACGGCTATGGAGTTCGTGAAGAACCCGGCGCGGTGCTGCGCGCACGTGCACGCGCTCATACACCACCTGCTGCGCATCGTGCTCGCCAAGCGGGACGACCCCAAGACCAAAGGTACCGCCCGGGCACGGGCCTCGAACTAGACATAATCGAAGACATGAGTGGATGAAGGGGTTAAGTACAATTTTTAAGATTTTTGAGTTTTTACATTGAATGAAGGTGTTATGTGCCTATAAATTTTAGAAATTGAATATGTAGAAGGAGTTGTGTACAAAGAAAAAGTACAAGTAACAAAAGTTTGTTGTCCGTTTTCTCAAAACTAACAAATTGTATCATATCCCCTTAATCCACTCATGTCTTTAATTGATTTAATTACTTCGCGGTTCAACAGTAATTTCATGGCAACACCGTTAAAAATCGGGAATTCAAAATTCAAAATCGTGGATATTACCAAGCGTCAAATAATCTGGTTTTAAAAGTGAAAACTTTTTAGCTGGGGTAATTTGAAAAACGATAAAAGGGAAAAAGCGAAAAAATTAGAAAAATATATTGGACATATAATATTAGAGGCAAGAAAATACTTTTGAAGTTTTACCTTATACCGTTTTTATATACCTCTTGGTGTTAAGTTGTTATTGGAGTTAAGTTGTCATACAAATTACAACGTCATCTAAAACATAAACGTGGCGTAAAACTGGTGTGATCTCTATTTGCTAAAATTGCTCATATAGTTATTAACCTAATAAAATTGTTGGCGCAAATGATACAAAGCGCCTCATAAATACTTTTAGTATATTAAATGAAATTAAATTAGCGGTATAAGACACCGTTTTTATTTTTCAAAATATATAGATAGCTAAAAATGTATGACATTGTTAATTTCAGACACTATTCTATACCACGGCGAGACCTGGGAGCTGATGGGTCGACGCTGGGGTAAAATAGAAAAGGATTTCTGCACGAAAAACAAAACTTACGATATTTCGAAGATCCCCGACATATACGACTGCATCAAGTACGACCTCCAGCACAACCAGCACACGCTGCAGTTCGACTGCGCCGAGGAGCTTTACATATATGCTAAATATTTGGCGGACATCGTCATACCGCAGGTACCCGACCACCAAGGATATCCTATTATTATAAATAAATAATAAATATTTACTAACAATCACGCCACGTTAACTGGTCCCATGGTAAGTTCGTAAAGAACTTGTGTTACAGGTACCAGATAACGGAAATAAATGTAATATTTTTATTATACACATATACATATATTTAATATACATCCATAACCCTGGAAAAGATATTTTATATTTATCATACAGATATACTCCCTTGGCGGGATTCGAACCCGCGACCCCCTTGTGTAGTGACCATGTCACTTACCACTACAGAAGACGGCCGTTAAATAATTAAAACTTTTTTTTTGTTTTTTATTGCTTAGATAGCTGGACGAGCTCACAGCCCACCTGATGTTAAGTGGTTACTAGAGCCCATAGATATCTACAACGTAAATGCGCCACCCACCTTGAGATATAAGTTCTAAGGTCTCAAGTATAGTTACAACGGCTGCCCCACTCTTCAAACCGAAACGCATTAATGCTTCACGGCAGAAATAGGCAGGGCGGTGGTATCTACCCGCGCGGACTCACAAGAGGTCCTACCACCAGTAATTACGCAAATTATAATTTTGCTACTTTTACGATTTGATTTTGCGTTTACTGTTTACATTTTCGACTTAAAAGTTATCCTGATCAGTTTATTGTTAAGCCGTAAATGCAGTTGTGATTATGTTGGGAACATTCGAAAGACGCAGAGCATAATATATATCGTACCGTTGTCGTCTAACACGAAAACCATAAATTACTCGAAAAGTCGGAAGTGGTAAGATAAAAATAAAATGTGAGCACCATATACCTATGTGGATATATGTGGGATATGCCGAAATTCCATCGTTTATCGCACTTTTACTTTTAAAATTATTTAAAACAAAACACACATATCACACCATAACCAAACTTTATTTTGGACTACCTCCACTTTTTTATAACGCTGACAGCTCTAATCATCGGCAACGAGCGGACAAGCAAAATGTTACCGCTTTTTAAAAATACTTACAAATCTATTCAGACATCAAAATAATAGTAAAACAAAAAGTTTTATTTTTCCACATATATATATTATATTTATATTTTAGGAATATGGTTTGACGATGCAAGAAAAGTTAACAATTGGTCAAGGGATATGTACGCCATTGTTGAAAAAAATAAGAGCAGATTTGCAAAGAAATATAGAAGAATCCGGCGAAGAGACTGTTAATAGATTAAATCCTAGGTAAGTTTGGAATTATTTGATACAAAGCTAAAAAACGAAATAATGAAGGAATCTTTTAAAGTATTTTTGATGTTTATCTTTATTTATAACTTATTCCACGTGCTTTTTTCCAAATTGCCATATTTGATATTTTCTTACTATAGAGAATAGAAGTAAGGGCATAATCTCACTGTATAAAAAAGTATCCGTTAAAAAGGAGCTAATTAAGGTGGCGCCATAATAGCAAGTGGAAAGTTTTTACAAAATTCACCACACTCCACTCTGTTTAAAATTGTTATATTCATACCATTTCCACTTCTCACACTAGCGCTATTTCGGTGAGTCTTCCAACGATAACTTGATGTTTACAGGTTGGCAATTTTTCAACTTGTCCCCTACACAAGATGAAACTCCTTACCTTTACTCTCTATAGCTGTTAAGAAGCTACATTCATAGATGACAAAATGAACAGCAAAGATGTTTTGTACTTCTTTCGTACCTTGATCAGACAAACGGGCCGTTGCCCGTAGAACCAAATATTTCAAACAAAGCCTAAAGTCATAAAATAGGAAAGAATTAAATGAGTTCAAATTAGACGACACTATCAATGTTGAACAAGATGGTGTGAATTAACATATTTAGTAAAATAGTGGGTATTTACTGAGAGTTCTTCGTAAAATGCAGCGTCCAAAGATTTAATTTTGTTTTTCTAGACCTATGCTTTTTCACAGATGCTAAGCGGTTAATTAGCTATTATTTCACGTTTAAATCTAAATCGGTAAATTAACAAAGTTGGAAACTTGTTTTGAATATCTATGACGTGATGTTTACAAGATTCTTAAAATAATCACCTTAAATTTAAAACATGATTTAAAGAACTCGATGCGAATTCTAGGCTTAAGAGTCAAAAATGTGCGCACCGAATTGAGAAGTTCCTCTTTCTTTTTGATTAGAATGGGATTAAAACTACGTTTGTATGTGCAGGTACAGTCACGGCGTGTCGAGCCCGGGCCGCCACGTGCGCACGCGACTGTACTTCACCAGCGAGAGCCACGTGCACTCCCTGCTCACCGTACTGAGGTTCGGAGGCCTGCTGGATGTGAGTCACTAATACTTCTTTTTGTATTGGCCTTGTATTCGAGCTCACGCCCCTACTGATTTTAAAAGATACGGAACACATGGACAGCACAACGGAAATGATTAACCCCTTTAGTGCTGAGCTTATTTTCATGTAATTTGCAGAAATTGCTAATGAACTGAAAAAAGTACCTTATATATTTTTTTAATTAACAAAAAATACAGAAGTCAAGGCTAAATTCATGTTATTAACTTATTAAAAACGTTATACATGTGCGTGCTAAGACTCGCCCGTACAGTTCGATAACTAATATGTATATCCCTATAATCAAATAGTCGGTATTCCGACGCTTTAATAGATCAAGCGTCGGCTCGCGCTCAAAGAGTTCAAAAAAAAAACAATGGTTATCTATCCGTCCTCTCAAAATAGAACTCTGTTGCTTCGGCTCTAGAAGTGATTTTGGTAGAACTAGAGAAATTCATGTTATGACATTTGTAGGTGATGAAAGATGAGCAATGGCGTCGTGCGATGGAGTACGTTTCGATGGTGTCGGAATTGAACTACATGTCGCAGATTGTCGTTATGCTCTACGAAGATCCCACCAAAGATCCGTTTTCAGAAGAAAGGTAATAATAACTTACAAGGCTTACATTAGTAAATACTTTAAGTAGAAACTATGAACACTTTGACAAAATCGTTCAGGAATTTGTTCACAAAATCTTGTTTCGTAAAGTGAATTGGTTCCTTAAAATGGTTCAACTGTTCATTTCGTTCTGTGAGTTAGTTTTTAGTACAATCATTGCCCTCTGCAGGGAGTCAAAACTCGACTCGAAACCATCTCCCTGACGACTCTGCAAGAGCCTCGTTATAAGAAGGACATATCATAGCGCTCGGGGTCTATTCATTATGAAGATTTACTTTTGAGAAAATTTGCTAAAAACTCTTAAATGTCGACTCGCCTAGTTATAATTAAGAGAGATCTATATACAACTGAATGTATGCGAGCATATGGCAAATCGAATCGGAGCCACAACAACCCGTCTCTAGCCGTATCGAGGCGAAGCGGGTGGGAGAAGTTAATTACGGACCGAACGAAAATACTATAATAGTACATTTTGTCCACCTTAAGGGAGCTACATCCTGAGGCTTCGGATTGATCTGGGATATCATCATCATCATCATTATTGTTTTCTCCTTCCATACTCCTCTATCATATACCATTTCTTCGCTCACTCCCCTCTTACTCATATCGTCTTTCACGCAATCCATCCATTTCTTCTTAGGTCTACCTCTTCCTCTATATCCTTCCACATTCATAGTTAACACTCTCTTACCAACTTCATTTTCATTTCGTCACATCACATATCCATACCATCCCAAACGCGCACTACTCAGCTTCTTTGGTGCCATTTTCAGACTTCCTTTAACATATTCATTCCGTATTCTATCCATTCTCGTTACTCCACACATCCATCGCAACATTCGCATCTCTGCTGCATGCAATTGCCTTTCATCCGCCACTTTTGTTGTCCAACAAGCTGATCCATACAAGACGGTAGGCGTTTTTAAGGTCTTATATATCTTCCCTTTTAGGGTTGATCTGGGATAATGATGAGAATATTGATTGAACAGATTCCACGTGGAGCTCCACTTCAGTCCCGGCGTGAACTGCTGCGTGCAGAAGAACCTGCCGCCCGGCCCCGGCTTCCGACCACACAGCCGGAATCATTCCACTACTAATAACTCGGTATGCAGACTTTTAGTACTAATATAGTTAAGTGGACTAACTCAGGCCACTAACACCCTAAGCGCAGCCTACGGATATCATAATGTGAATGCCGCCTGACACCTTTAGACAAATTTTTATATTGCACTTGTAGGCTGATGACCATGCAACCCACCTGGTTGTGAGTGGTTATCGTCAGCGCTAGCTACCTAAGCAAAAGACAAAAGGTTGAAGTCTTAATTATTTTATATAGCGACTGACTCAGCGCTCAAACCGAATCGCGTGACAGCGTAGCGGCAAAAATAGGAAGGATCGTGATACTGCTCACCATGCGAACTAATTCATTTAGAAAATTCACATATTTCAATTTTATGGTATGATGTTGTTCATTCATCCTAGATGTCGTTCAATAACATATATTAGCCCCTTGAGCGCGAACCAACGATAGTTGCAGTCTTTATGATGCGTATAATGTGCGGAGCGTCGGAATACACATTATTGCGCAGTTTGATTATAGGTATTAGGTATCGACCTGTTCGGACGTGTCTTAGCGCGCGCATATGTAACGTTTTTATTAAGATAAAATAACATTTATAAATAAACACTTAAAGTTATTTAACATAGACTTTTATGTTTAAAAAATATAAAGTACTTTTTTTCATAAATTCCGTAACAATTTATGCCAAATATGTGAAAGTAAGCTCAGCACTAAAAGGGTTATGAACGTGTTTCGTTTCTAAAGTGGGTTGACTGAGATTTAATGTTTGAATGTTGTGAGCAGAGTTCATCGGACGAGGTGAAATGCATCGAAGAGGAAGGGGAAGATGACAACACAGCCAGTCAAGAAACTCTACAACCTGTTCGTAATATGTTTATTTTTAATTATTTATTACATCGTCATCATTCTCTTGCCCCTCTCCCAGTCATTTGGGGTCGGCGCAACATATTTTCTCCTTCCATGCTTCTCTATCATATACCATTTCTTCGCTCACTCCCCTCTTACACATAACGTCTTCCACACAATCCATCCATTTCTTCTTAGGTCTACTTCTTCCTCTCCCTAGTTTTAATTTTTAATTTTTTAATTAATCATTAATGAAAAAAATATTATTAAAACATAACGACGGGCTATAAGTTTGCTCTTATAGTTCAAATGTATAGTTTTGATTTGAACCTCACATTAAGTTCTTAGACAATCTAGCTATAAGAAAGATGCAGTAGCTTGAGATAGTACCATTTTTTTTAATATCAAAATTCGACCGGATTCACTGATACCTCAATATTTATCGTTAGTTTCATCATTTAATGTATCACATTCTCTAACTTTATGAAATTAAAATATTGAAAAAAAAGTATGCACACATTTTTTGTTATTAGCTACTAAAACTAAAAGGATATATAAAGGATAAGGACATATTTATAGATCGTTTGTTTGATTGGTTTTATTAATTTTATCTATTTCAGGCTATACGCTCTCAGGGATAAAGGATAAAATAGAATACAGTATATAAATTAACGGTTGAATTTTCTCGCTTCCCCGGTAGGTGATGCATGACGATACGTTACAGGACGCGGCGGACGACTTCGACAGCGCCTTCTCGCCGAGACGCACCACCATGCTGAAGGCGTCCGATCCCATACCGATATGGTAAGGACACTACTCCGACTCAGTTTTGAATACGATACACATCACATCACCGATGGTTCGAAAAAAAAAAATTACAACATTTCGCATCACGGTATTTAAAAAAAATTAATTTAATTTTTTACATTATTCCACGTGATCAATGTCGCACTTGATCAAATTCCACTTTCAAATGTTATTTAGAAATCCCATATTTATCTTTATATGATAAAAAGTAGCCAAACTGAAATTATGTCGAGGTGGTATGCACATTTTGTTAATAAATGGGGGGAAAGGTTACACACGACGTCTAAACCCAAACTAGGATTCCCTGTGCTATGGGAATCAGTGATTGATATGCATGTTTATATGTTTTATACATACACTTATATTAAACACCCAGACACAGAGCAATCAAACCTGTCCATCACTGGAATGTTTGCCACACGGGAACAGAAACCACGACCATCGGCCCAGCAGTTAGAGGCGCCATCTACTACACCACCGAATGTTTGTTAAATGTCTCGGTTCCGTAAACTGGTTTTATCAAAGTAGTTGTTTTGATTGTGTGTTTTATTGATCAGTAATTTACATCACACTGTAAGCG
The DNA here is from genome assembly GCF_030269925.1 of Bombyx mori. Classification (NCBI taxonomy): domain Eukaryota; kingdom Metazoa; phylum Arthropoda; class Insecta; order Lepidoptera; family Bombycidae; genus Bombyx; species Bombyx mori. The sequence continues at coordinate 4,415,979 of NC_085116.1, read as the reverse complement.
GACACGAGGCGTCCTCGCTGGCGGCGCGCCTCAACCACGAGCTGCGGGTGCGCACGCTCACCGACGACGACGCCGCGGCACAGGTGCGTCGATACTTTTTTTAAACGGATTTTATGACCTGGTAACTAACACCTTTAGGTCAAGTCTCATTTTAATTTTAATGAAACTGCACTATCACTTCATTTTAATATTAAATTGTTTTTATACATACTGTTTTTAATATATTAATATATCTGTTTGTAAGTGTTTATCGTGTATCGATACCACCCTCACCTCGATTAGGAATAGCTACTATTCCTACTGATATCGAGAGGTGAAAGGGTATTTGGCTTAAGTGACATTTTTACAACTTGAAAAACTTTGGAAAAAATATCATAACAAAAAAACTTCTTCAGCTATTTGAATGGAGTAAGTTTAATTGAAGTTCAATTAAATACATCGAACTGTTGATGCTAGTACCAAATAAAACGCATCTTTCATTACATACAATCAGTCTTTGACTCCTCGATATAATGATAAATTATAATATTTTAATTTGGTTATTATATATGACAGTATCACGGGCATATTGTTTATCGGGGATTGCAGATCGATCAGCAATCGTCTAAAGAAACGTCTGAAGAGCATCCGCCGCGGGCCCGAAGCTACGACCAACACAAGCAGAGCCATGACAACGGTAAGTAGCTTCTTGAAGGAAGGCCGCGTGCTCTGAATACGTAAGTCTGAATAATGTTTTCTAACACGACCCCAGGATTTATAACGAAAGCTTTAGACTGGGCGCACGTTGTGAATAGCATGTGTTAGAAGTCTAGCGTGCGCTGGAAAACAATATGCGTCTACGTTCTGCACTAAACCCTACAGAGGGCTAGAAAGTGGTTCTCACGGAGACTACCAAATCAATTGAAAATAAAAATAGCACCTTTACATAATATATTATAAAAGTTCAACATAATATATTTATTACGATTTTTTCCTTCCTTTTTTTAAGCATTTTTATAGAGTATTGCCATAGTTATTTATTATCTTCTGGATTGTTTGTATTGTGACGCATGTTAAGTTCGATTGTTGTTAAAAGATTCAGATATAATAAATTAATGAGGATGCGGCTATTAGAATAAAACAACGAATATCACTATTACATTAACGGTCACAGACTATTAAACATGTCATGTAGCTTTCCGCCCGCGTAGACTTTCTCGATTTGCCCAAAGCTAGGAAAGGCAGTGGACGAAAACGGCAACTTGCAGCAATGTTCTGGCAGCACCGTTATAGTTCAGCCATTTTGTACATTAACTGGAAGTTACAAACTCAAACCTTCCTCGTAAATCGCCTTTGCTATTATCGAAGAACGTATCCAAATCGGTTGCGTGGTTTCGAAGATGTAATAGGGGAAACAGACAGAGACAAATAGATACATTTTAAATTTAAAACGAGACAAATATAATGTCTCAGGTGTAAAAAAAAACATTTTGAAAATAATAACCATTAGTTATTATTTTAGTTTTCATTTTTTATTTATTAGAGCTGCTTTTTTGTTTTATTTGGTTCAGTAAGTAGGATCGGTATTAGTATTATTAATATATTTTATTATTATTGGTAATTAGGTTAGGGTATAATTTTAAATTTAATATAATTCTTCGAACGACAATCGAAAAGTCCTCTTTAGTAAGCATTGCCGCAATGTACGGCTTTGCCTGTAGTTCATAAGACGAGCCTTCGTATCTAATAAGACTGCTTTAGTGCATGCAGAGTTTGTGTGATCAAATATATGTATATATACAGGAAAATTGGACTTCTTTCATATAATTGAAAACATGAATGGATGAAGGGGATATAATTTGTTAATTTTGAGAAAACGGGCAACAAACTTTTTTACTTGTATTTTTTCTTCGTACATAAATAACTTCATCACATGCAATTTCTAAAAATAGCCTTTAACCCGGAGTTTTAAGGTCTAATTTGGTTTATAGGCACATAACACTTTCATTCAATGTAAAAACTAAAAAATCTTAAAAATGGTACTTAACCCTTTCATCCAATCATGTCTTCAATTAGATTTAAAAGAGATCTAATTGAAAGAAAGATTTTGCCGTAATAATATAGTAGGAAAAGCGTTTGTATGACTCGATGAAACAGTGTCGGAGCTGGGCGAGATGCGGTCCAGCGGCTGTCTCCGCTACCAGGGCGTGCAGGTCGTCGACAGACAAGGTCAGTACTCGGCGCTTCTAGCATTCCATCTCACTGTCTACACGGTGTTGTGTCGTAGCGGGCGGGGGACTGTGCGTCTAGTTACTACGTGTCTGCTGATCAGCATCTAAATAGTTAAAGGTAAGAAGTACACGCTTGGTTCGGCAGGTACGACGTATTCGTATGGGAATGAGAAAACTTGTGTTGTATTTCAGGTGAGTGCATCAAATATCGTTCATTTTTAATGCATTCATTGTGGAGTCAATACGTGTGTTGATTTGTTGATTTGAGTTTGTAGTGACCGTCGCGGCGGACTCGTGTCGTCGAGCTCACTCTGGCCGGCGATCTTGTGTGTGTTGCGCTTCGTCCGTGCGTCTCGGTGTGTGTGTGCGCGTTTGACTATTGTTTGCGCGGTGCATGCTATGCTGTGCGGACCACTCACGTTAACACCGTAGCATATAAGTATGACCGTGAACGTAACTCGCAGTCGCGCGTCTACTCCCGCGATCACGCTCGCCGTGAACGCGCGAGTACTCCCGAGATGTAGAGGGTTGCGTTACGTGCCTAGAGCCGAGTGACTCTCGTCAAATTGCAACACGACTCGATAAGAGCGATACAGCAGTGCGATGTCGATGTCGCGAGCTCGCCACCACCACTTGTCCCACCAGTACGCTTGGGAGCACACTATCTACCTATATATTTATTTTATTTATTTTTCTTTCTTTCTATATAACTAATATGTTTTTGTTTCTTTCATCCCGTGTGCTAACATTCGCTCGCATTTCACGTAACGTCCCGTCCCCGTGTCCCCCCAACGTCGACAGAATGTCGGCCACCCGCACTAACGTTGACGACGCCCTCCCGGCGCGGCTCGAGCTCCAGTCCGAGCCCGGGCGAGCCGGTCACTCCTCTCATTAACGTGGAGGGCGTCGAATCCTCGACTAACGAGCTTCCCTTGTCCGCCATCACGTTCGGGGCTCGTGGGAGCTCGTGGCCGCGGCTGGAGGGCTGTAGCGTGTGGGCCGCAGGGCGGCGCCAGCGGCACAGCATCGCCGGCCAGATGAGCTACCTCAAGATGCTGGGACTCGGAGCGCGCGGCAAACTAGGCGCGGGACTCTTCAGTACGGCAGTCATCTCCGGATCCAGCTCTGCCCCTAATCTCCGCGTTATGATACCCTCCACGTCTGCTGCAAATGGTAAGGATACGCAATAGTAGATATTTCTTTCGAATGAAATATATCATAATAAATAAATTGTAATTAGCGGTATTTTCGTAGGCAAAACTTGGCCAATCATGTGGCAATAATATAATATCGTCTTGTCGCATTCAAAATGTACAATTTCTTAAAATATTCGAAATTGAGTTATTATAATATGCGGAATCATTTGGTATTATCACCAGTATTTTTCTCATAAATATTGTCAAAAGAGCATGATTTAGTTTTTTTTTTAGCTTACCTATGTTTTCAATACTTAATAGTAGTGACAATACTTAATACTAATTTTGTTAATACAAAATTAATAAATAATTTTATCTTACTTTAAAAGACAGATATGTAACTGGTAAAAAGTAAAAAAATAATGTTGTAAAGATGGTTAATATTAAAAATGTCACATTTTAAACCTTTAAAACACTCTCCTGTAAAATTAGTATGTTTAGAAATTGTACAGTTTTAATGGGAGAAGACGATATGTGTACGTTATTTAAGCGAAAGTTGTCGGCGCACATGATTATTCTGTAAGTTGTGAATTGACGACCCGCGTGTGTGACGTCAGCGGCGCTGGAAGGTTTCGGCGGCGTGCCCGCGATCCGTCCGCTGGAGACGCTGCACAACGCGCTGTCGCTGCGCCAGCTCGACGCCTTCCTGGAGCGGGTGACGGCGGCGCCCGTGCTGCTGCAGCCGCCGCCGCCGCCGCCGCGGGTCAAGCCGCCTTCACCAACCAACAGTCTGTATACTTTATTACTTGGATGGGTGAACGAGTTGGTGCTAATTTCCACCACACATTTTTTTAAAGGGATTTTATGACCTGGTAACTAAGACCTTTAGGTCAAGTCTTATTTTAATTTCAAGTATCCTTATTTTTATGAAGTGAAATGAAATGAAAATGATTAATTTGAGACTTTTTTTTATCGCTTGGATGGTTAGACGAGCTCACAGCCCACCTGGTATTAAGTGGTTACTGGAGCCCATAGACATCTACAGCGTAAATGCGCCACCCACCTTGAGATATAAGTTCTAAGCTCTCAGTATAGTTACAACGGCTACCCCAACCTTCAAACCGAAACGAATTACTGCTTCACGGCTGAAATAGGCAGGGCGGTGGTACCTACACGTGGGGACTCACAACAGGTCCTACCACCAGTAATTACGCAAATTATATTTTTGCGAGTTTGATTTTTATTACACGATGTTATTCCTTCACCGTGGAAGTGAATCGTGAACATTTTTTGTTAAGTACGTAATGCAATAGAGAAATTGGTACCCACCTGCGGGATTCGAACACTGATGCGTCGCTAGATACGAATTTATCGGGCGTCTTATCTTTTAGGCCATTGGAAAAGTCTTCAATCTGTATATTATATAAATGTCTAGTTCAGTTCTTGTTCCGATACCTGAAATAAGTGGTATGTTACATCAGGTGTCGGTTGGAGTGGGCCTTCGTCGCTGATGTCTTCCTCGGGAGAATTGCCTAGCGGCCTCTCCTCTGCTGGGCCATCCTCACCTAACTCAAACTACGCTACAAATTCAGAAAACAAGAACTCTTCGGAAAGGTATCGCATATATTATGTAAATGCTTATCTGAAGTTTTAATAATTGTATAGAGTTTAGCTGATTCAAACTTCACTACTGGAAGTAACTAGAATATTCTAGAAGAGTAGTCTTGATCATAAAGTCGACTGTAAATGTTCACATAGTTGATCAATTAGACATTTGATTCACTTCTTCTTCACTCCATCGAAATTGCTAAAAATGCTTGGTTTTATTTGGCAGTTTTTTTTTCTTCATCCTGTAAATATCGAACTAGTATGTTGATCGTCATGTTTTATTTCGCCATTATCATTAGGGGTTTTGTAAAAATATGTGCGCTTTGTTTAGCTTGTCATTCCCTAATCCGCAAACACGTTTGAAATTCGAGACGGAAATTTGAAAAGACCTTACTGATACAGCAATTTGCAACAATTTTTAAATTAAACAGCAATTTTAAAATCCATATTAAATAAGAGATATTTAATGAAATCGGAAAAATCTTAAATCTAAAAAATGACTTGTTTTGAAATAGCTCGATAGTTTTAATGATTGACGCGCGATTGAGATTGTAGATTTAGCGGCAATGGTCTTTCTTATCACTGTTTCGGCTTTTGTTATCAGCTACTACAATTTAGTCAATAATGAACAATTTAAACAACTATTTCGTATAATTAAATGCGGAAACGAATTTTGAGATAAGAATGTGCATTCTATGAAATAGCAGCCGTGGTAGGGAACTCAAAACAAACAGAAATTCATATGTAGTTGAAGGATAAACGTTTTTGCGGAAATATTCACTTCAAACACACAGTCCAAATGCCGGCCGACGGCTGGTGCATTAAAACGTTGTGGATTCCAGTAGCAATTGGAGTAAAAATGTGTCGAGCAAGCTCCCTCAGTGGGAGGGGGAGGTCGCCGCACTCTGCGCGCTCGAGCCCGCCCTGCGCGCCCTCTCGCACGCCCCTACTGCAGGTACACCCACACCACTCACACATTGCATCAACAAAGAACAACTTTCGTCCGGTTACGCTGACATAGCCTCTTAAGGCTATCAGCTCAGGAAAAAAAGAAAAAAAAAGAACAACTTTCGACCTCGAATGTTATCATCATCAAAGTGAGACAAATAGATACCGAAATATTGGATTCTCTTGCCGCCTTCATAGTGGGGGGAGAACAGAGTGCGCAATGAGGCCGCTGTGTTGCCATTGTATAAACCTATAGTAGATTACACAAATCGCCAGTGCCAATGATAAAATAATGTCCTTTATAGAAAATCGGGGGTGGCATTATAAAGTTTTTTCGATTCTTTCATGTTATCTAAAAGTAGTGCCATAAAATAATAATCCATTGAAGAATATTTCCATATTTTTTAATAAGTTTTATTTACCGATTTTTTTTTACTACGATTGGTATTTATTGATTAAACACCAAATATATAAAGTGTTCAATTGGAAATAATTCGATAATTAATTTATTCACATTTCATTACCAGAAATATGTAACCAATTTACGAGTATAAGTTTTCAGAATTTTTCAGTAAAATTGCGAACACGCAAGTTTGCTTCGTGGCTCCTGAACCAAATGAGAATTGTTTACAAATCGTCGTAGTCATTGTAAATAAGCAAATTTTAACGCTTATCCACTGGGGAACCGGGCACCAACAACAAAACAATTTCAAATTTAAAACAATACAATAATAAAAGTTCTTAGTATAATTTGTTTCAAATTAAATATGTTAATTAATTAATATGTTATCAATATGTTAATTAGTTAATTTACACTTGAAATCGAAAAAATATTCTGTAATTTATTAACGTCACGTCATAATAAAGTACCAATCACAACCCAGGGTAGACTAGTCTGTGTATTAGATTAATCTAATCTAAAGTAATCTGATATTACATGTTATTTTGCTCTATAATTGACTTTATTTGGGCCCAAATAAACGACGAGTTGTGTTGGATCGAAATATAAAAAATATAGAACCCGTACAGCCTATTGACTTATTGCACACTATTATTTCGACAAGACGTTGGTTACTTTGTCTAATCGTGGATAATAATTATCCTGTACGTATCACAAGTGTACAAGCTATTCTGTATATGGCAAATCAGAGTAGCTTCTTTTACTTAGAAAAATAATAATTTAAAAAAAGCCTACATTTATAGTAACGTTGAATCTAACATCATCATGAACTCTTAACATGAGATTGCGCGAATGGTACTTAGCAAATAAAAATCCCATCATAAGTTGCACGCCATTTTGTTTAAAAGTTCGCATGAAAGCATGGCTCAAGCATATTTTTGGTCCGAAGGCTTGTCCACGAATTTTCTAAATATTGTACATAGGTACATTACGAAGTTATTATTACAGGGTAATGATTTTTTATGTTTAAAACAAATATTGCACGTTCTTGCAATTCACGAAGTCTAACGAGATTTGCTTTTGTAAACAGTGCTTTAAATGTGTCAAAGAGTGTGTGTGTGTGAGAGAGAGAGAGAGAAAGAAAAGAATCTGAAATTGAAATTCATTGTACAAAATAAAACTTGGAATCTAGATATTAGGGTTGATGCAAGGTTCATTGGTAAAATATTTAATATTTTCCGTTCTTATGAAACTACAGGTCGTAACGACGCCTTCTGTCTATTCCAATCTGGAAAGAAATAACAAATGAATAAAAGGTTTAAATAAATCAATATAAAAATATTTTACCTTGCTTTAACAAAACCTTATGCTTTTAGCATGCTGACAGTACTTTTTAGATTCTGTACAAGCGATCAGAGCGATGGCTCTTATTCGCTTCATCTATCACGCACATTACCGCCATATACTCGCACACGTTCAATCGCGAGTAAACCACGTCGATTTCACGAATAGCAAGAACTGTAAAGTTTATTATTATTAATTTTAAATTTGATTGAGATTTTTTGTTGTTCTAATTATTATTAGTCCAATGAACATTATGATTTAATTTTATTACTGTCATAAAATGGGTGTTATGAGAAAGCTTCCGAAAACGAAAACAGACGATTGTACTAATGACACCTTTGATAATGGGACGCCAGCTCCCTGAGTTTCTCGCCGGATCTTCTCAGCGGGTCGCGATTCCGATCCGGTAGTAGATTCATTCGCGAAGCAGCTACTCTTGAGCTGTTAGGTCTCCTTCGGAGGCGCTCGGGTAGCTGTTAGCAAATCCCACCCCTCCTGGCTGAGCCTTTGCTCGCCCACCTGTCCTGGTGAAACTGGAAAGGCTTCCGGGCCACCAGTAATCCTCCAAACATAAAAAAAAAATGGGACGGAAAAAAAATCGATCCTGATTAACAAAAAAAATCATATTTTTAAAACGTATTATTAGCATTATTTACGCTCCATCGTGTTAGTGCAGCTAAATGAAACGATAGTTTCATAAAAAATACATTACTTACTAAAAAACCAGCAATGAAATACTAAATCAAAAACTGCTGATGCTCGGATCAACGAACGCACGGGCGCAGACTCCCGCGATCGCACATAATATACTTATCTCTATATATAAAAATGAATTCCTGTTCGTTAGTCTCGCTAAAACTCGAGAACGGCTGAATTGATTTGGCTAATTTAGGTCTTAAATTATTTGTGGAAGTCCAGAGAAAGTTTAAAAGGTAGATAAATATGAAAATGCTCGTAATTAAATAAAAATAGCAATGTTGTTTTTCCTTTGACGAGTCCCCCGTCGGACGGACTCCTTTTGTTTTTTTTAAGTTTATTTTATACAAAAGCTTAGGTCTTATATTTATCGATTGAGGCACTACGAAGCCTGCCGGGTCAGCTAGTTTACAATGTTTGTCTAAATAACTCCATCGTCAAAGGTGTCATTAGTACTATCGTCTGTCCTACTTTTCGGAAGCGGTCTCCTAACACCCAGTGTGTGATTTTATGTATTTTATGATTTAAAAAAAATATTTTATGATTGTTTATAGGTTCTTCTATTAGCGGCGACTTGACTCCGGTGTCGAACGCTTCGGAGCTGGAATTCAACAGCAACGAGGCGACGGCCGGCTCGATCACTGATCACGATCTAATGGTTCGCGTAATTCAAACATTGTTTCTAAATTATTGGCTTATCATTGACCGTATAATGGCGAGATTTAATCATGGCTCATTGATGTATTGATTGAGCTTACGTCTTTGGTTGCTGAGGGTCACATCCGCTTATGGACAACGTCAGAAATACAATCATGTCTACCGCGTTTTATTGTCAAACTCAATTCTTGATATGTGGTAGGTACCACCACCCTGCCTATTTCTGCCGTAAAGCAGTAATGCATTTCGGTTTGAAGGGCGGGGCAGTCGTTGTCCTGTAAAAACTGAGACCTTAGAACTATTATCACAAGGTGGGTGGCGGCATTTACGTTGTAGATGCCAATGGGCTTTGGTAACCACTTAACACCAGGTGGGCTGTGAGCTCGGCTACCCATCTAAGCAATAAATAAATAAAACTTTATTTATTTAAAAAATATATGATATTAACTTTCCAGTCAATTATAATTATTGACAATACGTTCACAGAGTGCAGAAGGAGAAGACGACGAAGAGACTCTGTCCATTGACGCGTACAGCTCCAGTTTGAAGATTATAAAGAACGATCTCAGCCCTCATTCCTTCGCTGGGGCGTCCACACTGAAGCCCGACATATACCAGCCATCAACAAGCAAAGCTTCAGATTTCTACGGTTTAAATTTCCAACAAACCAAGGAGAGCTTATTCAAAGACGTGCCATCCAGCAGTAAGAACTTTAATCTCGAAACAGAACCCAAACAAAAGTTAAACAAAGACGAAACCCCCTGTCATTCTAATTTAGATCCGTTGAATTTACAAATTATAGAAACCGGCGGAGGTAACAAGAATAATGAACTCTTAAATAACGGTAGCCGTAGATACAGCGACAGTAGCGCACAGAAGAGTAACGCGAATGCACAGTCCAACGTCTCGGGAACTAGATTCACGATGACTCTGGTAACCGAAGACTTGCTTAGGCCGAGCGACTCAAGTGAGAGCAAGTCCACCGACAACTCGGCCCTGTGCAAAAAGGATGTATCACAGCCGTTGGTGACGAAAGCCAACAACGCTAACATTAAACCGGGTTTCAAAGTTGCTGAAATTTGATTTCATATGAGTAGTTTCGGTAGGTAGAAATGTCTTTGTTGTAGCTTAGATTCCTCTACTTCTAATAGTAACATTAAATAAATGTATGTTTGCCTATCAAAAATGAAGTTAGCTTATGGCGCTGTTTTTAAAATATTTCCACTTGGTACTATGGCGCCATCTTAATTTGCTGCCCTTCAGTGGACACTTTTCAATATACTGAGATGGTTCTCCTTACCTCTACCCTCCATACTATGAGGTATGTGTATGGTCACAGAGTAAAAAGTATAGAAATCCTTGAAATTTACTCCATTCTTTTGTGACGTCATAAGTCAGTAAACGGACCGAGGTAGTTCGTGTATAAATAAAATTTACTGAAATGTTACGTACAACATGAAGGAAGACATTTTAACAGTAATTTATTTTTATTTTATCATTTAAAATCTATTGTATCGTTTTTTTTTTTAAATTCTGAATTTAATAAAGTTAAAGAAAATAAGTCATTAGTGCAATTTTTGTTACTATGTATAGTGTATAAGACGTCCTATTTAAATTGCAATAGTAGATCATGAATAATTATTATCAATTTTATTTATTTCAACCTCCTTTCTTTTTTTATATAAACTAACGAGAAAAAAATAGAATTCGAAATGTTTTCAATATGATAAATTGTGTTTTTTTATATTATATTTAAACTAAGTATTCATGTTTCAAATTGACACTATTACAGACAGATATTATTGCAGTCAAAGTTAACCTCTTGACTGAATTATTTTATAATCTTACAGTAAATTAACGAATAATGTATCGTGCCCATGAAAAAAAAAACTATAGAAGTTCGGAAATAAGGAAATTTGACGTATTTTAATTGCAAGGTAGTTGTATGAATCACATTATTGAAGTTAATATTTAATGACCTCAATGATCACATGCGCCTCATACATTTTATAGCAACAGAAAGTATCAATGCAAAACCATTTTTAATAGCTTTAAAGTGTATCTTAGAACTTTTTGGGGGACACAAATAATTTCTTCAGAACATTTATAATTTGTATTTAACTGAAACTGCTAATTGTTTAATTTCCCCTTTTAATGCAAAAAGTTTTCCATGGCGTACCTAGCATATTAATTTTGATGATAGTTACACTAATAGTTTTTCATTAAATTGTTTTTTTTTGTTATAAGTAAATTAAACATTTGCATACATTGCATACATATACAAAGCAAAATTTAATTATTACCCTAAATGGCATCATACAAACAGTGGCATCATCAATCACGAAGAAAACTTATTTATAATCAGTTCAATTGAAGTATATTAATTAATTTGTATATAAAACGTTAGTTTCATAAATAAAATTTTATTACACTTTAATTCTTTTGCATTTCATATTTTTAACACCCCAAAATATATATAATTGTAACCAGTTTAATGTAAATATTTTTCCAACAAAGAATTGGGAGCGCTCGTGAAAATAATAATGCTTACATTCCAGTACCTTTTGTTTTCAGTTCAAATACTCTAGGTTCTAATTTTGGATTATTTATTACGTTTCAAATTACAAGTAATCAAGTATTTGAAGTATTAGGTTTTTACCTACAAAATTGCTGTTTAGTATACAGAAAGTTGTAGTAATGTTTTTAGTTTCTATTTATTCTAATATGCACCCATGGTACCGATGCATCTCTGCCACCGCAGTGGTAAGGCACAGCCCACTGAGTTTCTCGTCAGATCTTCTCAGTGGGTCGCGTTTCCGATCCGGTGGTAGATTCTGCAAAGCACTGCTCTTGCTAGGGCTAGTGTTGCAACGTCTTCTGTTTAGAGCCCCGTGCGCTCACCTACTCTTTCGGTGAATCTAGTATGACCCCTCGAGGTCACTAGAATAGGTATGAGAAAAAAGAAACAGAAACACAGAAAGAAACAAGAAAAAGTGTTTGTTTTGATGCTAACGTTGAAAGCCGCTGTTAACTTAGCGGTAAATTGAGTAGGTATCTTCCGCTTCCATTATGGCCTCTCATCGTTTTTAACTTTAGTTTTCGGACGACCACGAGGTTAATTTTTTTATAAAAAATTTCATGCCAGAAGCGCTCGAATCAATAATAATGAGATCATGCGTTCGTTTGTAGTGTTCACATCGTACATGTGCGAAATTGCTAACGTGACGGAACTCGTATTCCATAATTATTCCTATTTTAATCGTGTCTATGTTAATGAAAAATATACATGTGTAGTGAAGACAAAATACTAATGACTATTTGAATTTAGAATTTATTGCAAGCCATACGAACATTTAGCTTCAGAACGATGTCTTCTATATACCTTAACCTTTTAAGAGTAAAACTCTACCGTCTACAACGGTTTCTGAGCTGTCCTCGACATTTTTTTCCACTGCCCTGAAAGAAGCACTCTCATTCTGCCTCCGGCACTTTTAACTGTGTTTTCCTGGTTAACTGAATTAAACGAAAAGCCTCCTTCGAGATCCATATATAGAACGATATCTCCACTTGCTACTAGCGAATCTCTGCGTACGCTGTCATCCTACTAAAACGTTAGCAATACGGAACATTAATACATTCAGAAAAATTTGAATTCGTCGTAAGACGCGCGCCCGGTTCATTCGTGTCGAGCGATACAATGATGTTCGAATCCCGCAGGCGGGTTCTAATTTTTCTATTGAGATACGTCCTTATCAATTGTTCATGACTGACTTCCACAGTGAAGGAATAACACCGTGTAATAAAAATGAAACCCGCAAAATTATAATGTGCGTAATTACTGGTGTTAGGACGTCTTATGAGTCCGCACGGGTAGGTACCACCACCCCGTCTATTTCTGTCGTGAAGCAGTAATACGTTTCGGTTTGAAGGGTTAACGGGGGCAGCCGTTATAATGGTAAAACTGAGACCTGACAACTCATGTCCCGAGGTGGGTGGCGCCTTTACATTATAGACGTCTATAGGTTCCAGTTTCCACTTAAACAGGAGGGCCGTTATCTCGTCCACCATATTAAGCTAAAAAAAACCTGTCCGTTTTAAATTTGATTCGTGAACTGAAAAACAAGTTGCCCGAAAACTTGAAGCTCATGAAAAATATTCAAACAATAAATATAGATTTGACCTGATGTTGTATTTTAAGAAAAAGCAAAAAGATGTTTCGACATTTGAGCAGTAGCGTCAAATCCATTTACTTAGTTGAAAAAATACACAAAATATAAAGGAAAATACTGCGATAACTGCATACTACCTATTTGGCATAGTACAAAAAAAAACAAAATGTGTGCAATTCACACGTGGTAGAAGTGAAACCTTCCAAAATTAAAATACAATTATCCTAAACGTCTTAAGTATATGTAAAATTTTGTCATTAGTAAATAATTGTAAGGTAGCGCCCTCTGTGAATTGATATTTTAATTTCACGTATAATCCTAAATTAAAATTCACTACAAGAGCTTTCATACACACGTTAGTATTAAAAAATCTCACAGATGGCGCTGTATTAAATAGTATGTATATTTCTGTCTCATTCATCCTACACATTTTTGTATTTGTGTCTCTTACCTGTCGTTTTTTCCGTTGCATCCGGTTTGAAATCACAACGATTCTAAAGAAGTTTTCACTTCAAAATTGGAACCAAAGAAATTTATTCTGCAAAAACAGAAATCGTAGATGAATCCGATTCTTACGATTGTCTTTAATGTATTATTATTTTAGTACTTCACGTCTGTCTAGCAAAATATGTTAGTGTTTTTCTGGTGGTTTGAGGGTTCGCTAAATTTAGTGGTTTCTACAGTTTCTAGTGGGTTTCGATACAACAATTTGTGGATTCGTAAAAATAAAGTTGGCAACATTGTCTATAAAAAAAATTTGAGAGCTCTATGGGTGGCTGGTAAAATCTTCTCTTTTTGGTTACCTACAAACTTCGAATAATTTCCTTGTAATTTATGAAAAAAGAAATCGAATTGCATTGCTTATTAAGTTTTTAATAAGAGTGACAAGAACAGTTAATTAAGGACGACAACTTTATCGCAAAAATGGGAGAGAAATCTAGTACAGTCCAAGATCAGGTAAGCCATGAATCATTTCACTAAAATTCAGCAATGGACAAAATAGCTTTTTTAACATTAAAAGAAGAGTGGAAGGAAATTGAATATTTAAACCTAAAGTCTATAATAATTATGCAAGGTTTTCATCTATAAACTGTCTAAATGAGGGTAATTTGCTTTATTTCAGGAACAGCAAGTGCGAAAAGTAAAGCGAACTTTAGAAGGTTGGCGTGTAGCCTTACTCTCTCTGAAGTCTGTAATATTGTGGGAACAACAATGGCATCCTTGTGCCATTGTGGGCTCAATGACAATTATGTATCTTCTCATTTGGTTATTAGATCTCAATACTCTAGCTTCAATTGCTATTGTGGGTCTCATTCTTAATTTTGTTGATTTTATGGTACCAGTTATATGCAACCAGCTTTATGGATCTAGTTCTTGGACAGGACAACACGAGAAGACATTTGAAGAAATTTGTAGAAGCATTGTAATAAGCTACAATAAATTGGTGATTTACATCCATTCATTCTATTCCCTACGAGATACCAGCCCATTTATGGTAATTAAATGTTTAGTGTAATTTTATTTATAATTAACCTAAACTAAAAATAATCAAGAGGAAAGGAATAGCACAGCCAATAATACAATTCAAAACAGACTTTATCTTCACATCTCAAGGCTAGCAGTGGTATATGGTTTGGTATATAATAAGCTGAGCTACACTCTGAGCTCTTGTTGATAACTCCACTAGACGGATGTTGTGTGTAACTCAATTTAAAAAACTAAACTAAACAAAAGGAAATATCACAGTTTAATAAATGTCTTTCTTTTTCAGTATTACACTATCTCCATCAGTACATTGTGTACTGTAGCTTGGATATCCTCTTCTATTAACAACATTTTCCTGTTGTATTTATTGTCAACAGTAGTACTGCTTTGGCCTGGCATACAGCGCAGTGGGATTTTCAATAGTTTTTTTTCTGTAGTGAACATGGCACCTAAAATTCCATTTCTTAAGTCAGAGTAACATGATGTATTTGAATATGTTTCATCCGTGTACTTAGTCAAGCTTGGCTTTATTTAACGAGCTTTAAATTTAAGTAAAAGAATGTGATATTATTTTTTTATAGTCAAAACCAAAAGCTGTTTCATGTTTATATGTTGTGTTGAAAGGCTGTTACACTAAGTGTTTGTTCAATTTGAAGTCTAAAAGGTTTTATATTTATTTGAATAAGTTTTAACTGTAAGGTTTGTGTTTGAATAGGTTTTCATTTTATGTATACCTATATGTTTGTTATATAACTACAAATAATGACTAACCAACTAAACTATATATTGTGTGATCTCTTTAAATTTGTGATGTGTAATTTTACTGTGGACAAATTTTTACAAACTTCAAATGTATAGGCTACTAAATTAAAACTATAAGAATTCCATGAATTAGAATGAAGTTTTAGTAAAAATGAATTCATGCTTTAGACATAAACTAAATTGCCTTGAAATACATCGCTTGAATTTTATTGCAAATTATTACTTGAGTTTATGCAGTTTATAACTTGTTGGGCGTTTATAAGAAATAAATAAGTTTAGTAGTCTTAATAAAAGAACTTTGTTTTCATTTATGACTACCTACCTTATTGATATTGATAGATGCATCAGAAAAACAGTAATTGTTGTTGGCACATACATTTAATAAAAGTACAAATAAACCAGTTCTTGTAAAACTCGAAAAATGATAACTTATTGACATTGTAAATTTTTAATTACTTATTTATACATATAAATCATATTTCACCATAAGGTCTACTGCACTCTGCGAAAGTAGCGTTTCCCAGAAACACTTGCATTTTCATGTGTGAGAGTCTGAAATAATGAAAGAAAATGATTACTGAATTCAGTTTTGTCATGGTTGAGCATTTTGAAGAAGAAGAAAAATATCAACTATTAAATAGACTTAACCTACTTTTAATTAAAGGGTATTATTTGATTTAAAATTGAGTAATTTTAATGTTTAATCGAGTATGAAAACAAAATTTTCTCTTATAATTACTTGTTTAACATTGTACATGCCTTCATAGTAAAAGAATTTATGTTCTAGTTTTAATGACTTATTGGAGCAAAGGCACATGGCTGTGCAAGTTCATCCATATTAGCTAAACCACCACATTTCCAGAGATCTTTTCTACCATGTACCACCTGACTTTGGAATGAACTTCATTCCTCAGTGTTTCCTGAGCTCTATCACATGTCTCTTCAAATGAGGTTTGTGTAGAGTACTCAATGGTAGGCAGTGGTTTGGATGTGCCCCTAACATTATGCATTATTATTAGATATATATTATATTTAGATATTAATAGGAAAGGGATATTTTATTAAACTCAAATGCATCACAAAATTCATTCTGCTGCCTACTTTCAAACTTAAAGACTTAATTGTGTTGGCTGTCCTATCCTATATGGTGGGCCATACTGTATGCAAAGGTATCTTACGTCGTGGGCAGTACAGATTCTATTGTGGGGTTTTGTAGGTAGGAGTGGTTTGGTAGGAAAATAAGGTGATACTGTTACAACAGTACACTGTATATGGATTGATGATAAGAAAGTAGGGGCAATTGCTGGAGGAGACACTGTTTGTATATCTATAGTTGTGGAGAACTGGTCATTTCTCAAAAATTATAAAATTATTTACTCACCACAATACATTCTTCATCAGTAAACTGATAGTGACGTCCACATTTAGCTCCTGTGTCAGGTATAACAGATTTTGTCTCCATTTCACTATCATTGGTGATTGTTGTGACACTCTGAAATATGTTGCTTTGCTGGTGACTTGGTACTAATAATGTTTATAAAATATTGCAGAAAAAAATAATATAGTTGGTTTAGTATTTTGAAACTTGCACTGACTTTTATAATGGAATTGGGCATTTTCTCTTCATATTCTTCGCCAAGCTTAAATTTGTGTTCTACTGTTCGTAACAATGATGAATTTTTTATAGTCATAGTATCCCCATCAATTGAAATTTCCATTAATGGTGATGACATTGACATCATTTTTCGACCCATAAATGGTACACCTGAAAAATTATTTCAAACTACTTGCAATTTCCATTATAGCAGCTAAAGTTAAAACAATTGCTTAACAAGGGATTAATTGATAAAATGATACCAAACTCGAATTGCAATCACATTGATTCACTCAGTAGCAGTTATATGCACGGAATAAAATGTATGCAATTCAAACATTTCATATTACTTACCGACCGCACTGAAATAATCATCAATGTCTTCGTTCTTGTAGTGCTGGTACTTTCCAGCGATTGACGGCATCTTTTTCTACGCAAATAATAATTGCGTGTACGATATAGCAGTCTTTAAGCACCAGCAGTAGTTAGTTATTTAAATCTTATCAAAAAATTATCAATCACGTATGAATGATAAATAATTACAATTGATAAAGTAAAGGACCTACGAATATGTGATCAAAAGCATGAATGTGGTAGAAATTAATGTTGATTTACGTAGAAATTTCGAAACATGAATTAGGTATTTAAATTTATTTTACTTCATACCAACTTCCTACCCACTCAACCGTATTCACTCATTTATTGCTAAATTTAATATAAGTAGGCAGGTATCTACGTAGCTACCTACAGATTTTTTGTTTCACTGTTTGTTTTGGTTTTGGGCTATAGACTATTTTGTGCGGCTTTGTTTATTGAACAGGCAAAGGAATGATCGCGTACGGTGTAATAATTTTTGTTTCAAAAAACCGGGGTCTGATTGAAGTGGAACGAAAACTATTAAATTTAGAAGGGAATGGATATATTTAAATGAAAATAATACGAATAAGAAAATACATCTTCTTAACTTACTAGTTAATCTAGTTTAGCTTTTTTTTTTTTTTTTTTTTCCTACCTAAGCTGATAGCCCTAGCGGCTATTTCAGCGTAACCCTAACTTTAGTAGGTGAGCTCACGGGGCTCAAACCTGACGATGTTGCTAACACGAACCCTAGCAAGAGTCGTGCTTCGCAGAATCTACCACCGGATCGGAAACGCGACCCACTGAGAAGATCCGGCGAGAAACTCAGTGGGCTGTGTCTGAGAGTTAATTTACTCGTCGAGCCCTTCGTCGCAAGCGACGGGTTCGACGAGAACGGTGACCGGTGCTTGAAGTACCTAAAAGCACCGTTAGTGGATCGGGAGGATCCGAGATGACGTGTTTTGGGCGACGTCGACTGCTTTCCATTCTGTCCGCAGGATCGGGAATGTAGTTACCGGCGGCCACGATGAGAGGGTTCTCGTGTCGTGCCGCTTTATCGAAGTGGCGCATGGACGCCGACTGAAGATACTTACTGATGGACTCTAAGTCCAGGTCGTCATGGAGGTCGACGTTCCTGACGAACCACGGGGCTCCGACGGCTATCCTGCAAAAACGGGATTGAATGATTTGAAAGGATTTTAAGTGTATGCGGGCCGCGTGAGCGAACACTACACTTGCATAGGTCATGACGGGGCGTATGCAAGTTTTGTAGAGTGTCACCTTATTTCTAAGGGACATTTTACTTCGCCTACATATCATCGGGTAGAGACGTCCTAGGATGAAGGCGGCACGGTCGCGTACCGTCTTGATGTGGGGGCGGAATGTCATCCTACTGTCGAGGGTGACGCCTAAATATTTGACCTTCGGGGCCCACGGTATGGGCTGGTCGAACATCGTGATTGGCTAGTTTAGCAGATAGTCCAGGGCGATTACACGGATTCTTCTGAGATAGTAGACTGTTGGTAGGACATTGGAGTTATGAAGGAAGACTAGGGTATACTGACGTATTGTGTTAGTATTTTAATTATGACTATTGTTATAACCTTCTTTTCCATATTCCATTATTTGAAATATACGTCGAACACATTGTCATTTTTATCACCTATCATTATTATATTTTTATGCTATGTCTTGAAAACAATGTTTTGAAAACTTTGTTTTATTATAACTATGATGGTGTTACAATACCGGATTATTTCATGTAAAAGAAAGAGCCAAGGTTGTGAGAGTCGATTTACCAATATGCGAAACCTTTTTTATGATCAAAAGTTTAGCAAAACCAAAAGATAAAATTCTAGGGATACATTAAAGTGGTTGGTTACTGCTGAAGATTTCAAATTGTTGACTCCGCTGAAAAAATACATGTCATAGCACTCTCTAAACAGAATTAATACTATTATTAACTAAGATCACTAAAACCCGACTGACTGAATTAACATCACTATACCTGAGCAAAGTTCATACAGTCGTTTGATACGTAGACAGTGCCGGATTAACCAAGAAGCCAGTAAGAGTAGCAATTGCTACGGGCCCCGCGCGAACGGGGGCCCCGCATATTTAAACCCACTCATCTCTGCCCGAGCTTAATTTTTTGAGTGACTTATTAAGAAAAAGTTTGTATAAACGTGTAGTATTTCAATCAGCCTGATAATCAGCTCTACAAAAAGTCTGAGGTATGCAAGCACTCTTACCCGACACAGTGTGGATGTGTAGCAGGATTGAGATGGCTCGATTTAAGGTGTGAAAATTATATATTTATTTGTAAGATTAACAGTCACAAGGAACACCATGAGTCAAGAGACTCTGAATTATCTCGCTTTGATAAATACAGAACATGATTTGCTCAGAGAAATTGATACGAATATTCCTCAATTTGCCCACATGAAATCTAGAAAAGTTACTTAAAAAAATAATAAAAGAAACAAATAAATAAATATAAAACAAACATTATTTGAAGTACACCATTGATAAAATATAACATTAGCTATTCCTAAAAAAATAATATACTTTGCATTAAATATCAACTTTGAAATATGTATTGAAAAAAATAATTTGTGCAGTATCATCAGTTTTCAATTGTTAGTTTCTTGTCAAAATTATTCTTTAAAGCCAGAAAATCTCATCTCTGGCTTTTTGTACTTGTCAGAGCCTAACAGCGCCTATAGTAATTTACTAAATACCCACAAAATTGTAACCTATAGATGGCAAATAAACGTATAGACTATTGATTTGTTTTTTTACCACTTTATACTTAAGAACCCGTAGTAGATCAAGGGCTCTTTGAAATAATTTGCTACGGGCCCCGCGCTTGCTTAATTCGACACTGTACGTAGAATAGTATTTTATAGAGATGCATGTCTTTCACCACAGAACCGTGTAGGATGAGAGTTTTATCCTGTGTGTATTAATTCACAACACGCATCACCGACATACTATACCGGGAGAAGTGGTGATTACTCTTGAGGCGCATAACGTCTGTGTGCTTAGTGCGAGGCTTTTAAAGTTCTCGATGGCGTAAAAGTGAACTCAAGTTAGTATGCAGTTGGAACAGCAGCCCCAGCGGCAAACTTAGGCAGCCGTTAGTATTAAAATAGTAAAATTGTGTAAAAATATTACCCATTTTTAGTTTGTAGCACTAGCGTATAGTAATGACTGGCTGGCCACCCCTATTGCTTTATTTCTGGCAGTATATTAGAAAAACATTAATTTGGAACATACATTTTTTAAAATATTTAAGTAATACGGTACCTGTTTGTAAAAATAATTTCGAAAATGTAATTTAGCTATCCACAGTTCCATTACAAATGCTCTGAATGAACTCGAACGATTTCGATGCATCGAATACTAAAAATTTGATGTACACCGAACAACACTACCCCGCCCATCTCCATCTGACATAAATTCATTCATCAATGAGGGTGATGTTAGCTTTATGTTTTGATTCAAAAATTATTAATTCGAAACGATTTCCATATTATTTTTTACATAACAATATGTGATCATTTACTTTTAATTTAAGTGAATCAGTGCTTATCCACAAGTGTAATTGAATTAAGTGTTAAAATTGTTCCAGTTCTGATTTTCACTTTACACGGGTTTCTTCATCGATTATTTACCGAATAAATTAACAAATAAATTGACTAAATTTCAAACAGCGAAGATGGGTGACAAAGACGACTATTTGACATCGTATAGGGTATTTTTCGAAAACTTTGCGGCCACAGTGAACCCCGAAGACCAGCTGCCAGTGAACATAGCTGGGTATACAATCACCGAGGCTGAACTTCCTGGCGAAGTTATCTATTGGACTACCCAGTATTTGACAGAAAAGTTAGTATTGAGAAAGATTCTCCTCATCTATACAATAAAATTTGCTTTCAGATGTAAAATATAGCCACTTGATAAGTCACTGCCTGATAAGACAAGCGTGTTGTGAAAGATTGTTTCAGAAATATGTGATAAGTATTGTTTGTTTAGCATATTTTTTTCTTCTTTAAAACAAAGTATTACAAATAGACATCCTATTCCCTGTATATAGCTTAAACTGCGGCAAAGCATCTATACTTTCTCTGTAAACTAATTGTTATTGCAAAATATATAACTGCAAGTATATTAAAAGATATTTTTTAAATGCCTTGAATAAAACTGAACAGTTTATAAATTTATAAATAGAGCAATTGACAATTATTCATATACTATATTTTAAAATGATTTACCTCAATACTTATATGGTAAGCAGCAGTTTGGCTCTGCCCCTGGAATTGTTGACATCCATGAGTGACGGTAACTGGTAACTCACTGGCAGGAGGGACAAGGTCAATAAAAAAAACCTATCACAGCAAAATACCACAATAAGACACAAAAGTTGGAAGTCGTCGTGGCCTAAAGGATTAAGACTTCGGTGCATTCGTATCTTGCGATGTTTATTAAAAAATGTTAAAATCCCACTGGCGGGCACCAATGTTTCTAACAAAATATATACTTGACAAATGTTCATGATTGACTGAAGGAATAACATCATGTAAAAAAATCAAACTTGTAAAATTATAATTTGCGTAATTACTGGTGGTAGGACCTTAGGTTGAGTCCAAGAATCACTAGGGAAAATTAGCTCTATTAGATTATTGGAAATTAATTTAAATTTGTTATATTTACAAGATCAGTGATTGAATGATTGTTTTGATTAAATTAATATCCCTTAAAACAACTATTTAGATTTTTGATACTTGTATTTGCTTGTCTTTTTGTGGGAGCCATTGAAAATATCCCCCATGTCACTAAATAAACCTCTATTGATATAATTTGTTAATGTTTTCATGCTGTTGGCAATGTAAAATATTATCCTGTCCATAAAATCGAACGCCGTGGGTTGTGACAGTATAAGTCGCCGTATGATCGTCACAATCCTGGATCATCTTCTGCCAGCTATATGGCACATCACAAATTTTTCCCTATCATCAGGCTCTTTTCCTTCATTGTGGCGTAAGGCTTATGTTCTTCCTTTACCTAAAATTCCTAACCCTTCCCTTCCAAATCACTTCAGGCCCATATCTATTCTTCCCTTTCTATCCAAGGTGATCGAGGCCTGCGTACACAAACAATTGTCGCAGTTTATTTTCCGGAACAACCTATTGAGCCCTTACCAGTCTGGCTTCCGACCAGGTCACTCCACCGTTTCCGCTCTCCTTAAAGTGGTTGGCGACATTAGGACAGGTATGCAAGACACTAAAGTCACAGTACTGGTACTAATTGATTTTTCAAATGCGTTCAATGCCGTCAATCACGATATCCTCCTATCTATTTTGTCCTATATTATGATCTCTCCTACAGCACTGGAATGGTTTTCATCATATCTTCGGGGACGCCAGCAGTGTACTCGTATTGATGACACCTCTTCAAGTTGGTGTAGTGTCAACTCTGGCGTGCCCCAGGGCGGTATTTTGTCTCCATTATTATTTTCTATTTTTATAAATTTCTTAACACATAATCTTCAGTGTGCGTATCATCTGTATGCTGATGACTTGCAGCTTTATAGACAGACGACTGTGGAGTCTATTTCTCAGGCAATAAACCAGCTAAATAAGGATCTGGACTACATATGCAGTTGGTCAACTAAGTTTGGCTTAACTGTGAATCCAACGAAATGCCAAGCCATTATTGTGGGCAGTCCTCGTATGATCCAACGCTTAACTACTATGTCACTCCCACCTATATTCTATAATGGTACAGCAATTCCGCTAAGTTCCGTGGTTAAAAACCTAGGCCTTTACATAGACTCCACACTCGACTGGAAAGCTCAAGTATCTTACGTTGGACAAAGAACCTCTGGAATTCTTCGTGCTCTGTATCGCCTCAAGAATTTCTTACCATCAGCGACCAAGACTATGCTAGTACAAGCCTTGATCTTCCCTATAATTGATTATGGTGATGTGTGTTATTTTGACCTGAATGCAGACCTTCTTAATAAACTTGATCGTCTTCTTAATAACTGCATTCGATTTATTTTTAATCTTCGTAAATATGATCATATATCTTCCTATCGTGCTCAGCTCAAACTTCTACCGATTCGCCAGCGTCGTAATTTACGTGCACTGACGACTCTTCATTCCTTACTTATGTCTCCCGAACCTCCTTCCTATCTAACTTCCTATTTTCAATATCTTCACTCCAGCCATGAGCGGGCCCTACGTTCTCTCAATAGCCTATTAATTCGTTGTCCCACACATAGTTCTAG
Organism: Bombyx mori; assembly: GCF_030269925.1. Lineage (NCBI taxonomy): Eukaryota > Metazoa > Arthropoda > Insecta > Lepidoptera > Bombycidae > Bombyx > Bombyx mori. The sequence continues at coordinate 4,392,318 of NC_085116.1, read as the reverse complement.
TTATGTTCGTAACTCTTTCGTCGTGCAATCTGTTCTGCTATGGAATGCGCTTCCTCTCGAGATCAGGACTATTACTAACCGCTGCACGTTCAAGTTAAGGGTTCGGCGAATGCTGTTGGAAAAGTTAGCGGAATCCTCATGAACTTGATGAAATTATTTGTTAAGGAAATTTATTAATATATTCCTTTTAATACTGTAAAAACTATTATATGTATGTATGTGTGTATATATGTATGTATGTATGTATGTGTATGTATATGTATATGTATATGTATATGTGATTTTGTATATATGTAGATATACTTTTTTTGTATGTATTCGTTACCTAATATAAATTTCATTGCACCTACCACTATTTACTCTGCACTACCTTTGGTTGACTGGTAGAGAATGCCTTAGGCATTAAGTCCGCCAATGTAAATTTTACATGAAGTGTAATAAATAAATAAATAAATAAAATAATTAACAATCAACTCACTCGCAGAGTTTGTTTATGGTCTTTATGGTATTTTGTGTGAGGAAAGTATTGGCTGCTTGAAACTTCAGTATTCATTGTGTATTCACACAAATTTTGTAAAACAAAAACTAAAAATATTTTTTACATCTAGTAATCAATATATTATTGGTGTTGCATGTTAGTTAGTAGTTTATATTCTGATTCGGCTTCAGGTAATATTCCGTTGCACCCTGTATTTAATTATTAGAAATAACAAAGTGTTAATTACATCAAAAGTCATAAACCAGTCGGGTGTAGTCTTATTGGAAGTATTTATAGTATTTCTTTGGTTTTGCGAGTCACAAGTGTAGATATGATTAAAACTACCACCTATTTGAAAGGTGTAATTATTTTTAAATCGCGTTAATTATTTTTATTTCTTATTTCCCGACGAGAAGAGCAGTGTACTTATCACAAAATAATTCTTACATAATCCACTTTATATGTGAGTCGAAATATGTATTATTACGTTGCAAGCGGTAAATCAGTGACACGCGTCCTGGATAAAAATGTCACAAAATAGCTTTATTGTCTTATCATTTAGATTTCTGTGGTAACCAGTTTGATGGTAACCATGGCTGAATTCCATAGATAGCAGAAACTACAAAATTGAGCATATTTGCTAAAACTGCTGACCAGTAGAATGTTTTTGTAATTTTAATCTGTTGTACATACAATATAGCATATATATATGGATCTATCTGTCTATCTACAAAATTTAACAGTTACTGAGTACAGTATAGGTACGAACAAACTTTCTAAAAGGACTTTGACCTTATAAGGTTTCAAAGGGCTTACACTACCTTTGTTGACGATACATTAAACATTTGTTCAGGTGTTTCATTTCGTGGTGTTGTTTACTTTTTTTTAAATATTTATGAAATGTTAAATTTATACGAAAATCACCAGGAGAATATTAAACAGTTTTATTGTCTGTTTATGCGGTTTATTATAACAAGGACAAATAGTGGATTTTTGTCCCACTACAATAAGATTTTCTGCGGTTTAATGATGCCCGTTTACGATAGTTACGTTTTGTAAATTATGGACTATGCGGAAAAATACGTGGCCACATAGGATGTGTCATACATACTATGATGAGTAAGAAATTAAATTAAGGTTCGGCGGAATTCCGATTGTGAATGTACCTATAATTTTTACATATTTTACTAATAATAATTAAGTATACATTTTTGTAAAGTCCTTAGTAATATTATAAATGTGAATGAGTAACATTTTCGATTTTTTCGAATTTTTGTTTTACGCTTACACCACTGAATCAAATACCACAAGACGAAATTCCAAATAATTTGAACCCTGGAAAAGAATATTCCTTTCACCCCACTGTCGGGCACAAGTTTACGCCCACGCCATATAAAGGGTAGTAGTTAGTCTACGCGCGCGAAGCTGCGAACAGAAAGCTACCATTTTATTTGTAAATCGAAACAGAGTGAATTTTAGCCTATATATTTAGCCTAAACTTATATCACACACACATCCAAAATTGATCATAATAATTGCACAGACGAACAGACCAAAATCTGTTTATAATTTTACTTTTTGTATAGATAATAAGGAAGTTTCATGTCGCGTAATAAACCACCATTAGATGGAAACCATTTTTGTACCGATTAGAAATACGAAGAGATAAAAAACCCAGCTAATTAAATAAAAATATTAATAATGTATTCAAATTCATTATTTACACAATAATATAAGTTACAAAATAAAGATTCCAGCTTACATTAAACTTAGAATGAAATATGAATACAAGTAACAATGGGCGGCCTTATTGTTTTAATCTCTAAGAAAATCTTAAACGGTTAATAAAATATAGTGATCGAGATGACGGAACTTATTTTTGAAATAAAAAAATAATCTTGTGTTCCGGTTTGAAAGAGTTCACTTGCCAAGACAACGGCTTAAAAAGTAGTCGTGCCGGAACTCCGTCTGCTGATCTACGAGAATGAAAAATGTATAAATGAAGTAAAAGCCACATTTACAATTATTATGATTTGGCAATCGATTGGTTATCTGATCCACAAGGTAGCACAATGACGACGAAGAGTCCAAAGAAGCTGCAAAAAAATATGGAGATAATGACAATTTAAGAAGAACTCTTGTATAATGCGCTGCGCTCGGAAATGAGAAACGAATCTGAGAAACATAAAAACGTTCATATTACAAGCTGCAACGCTACAAAGTAGGTATAGATTAAAATATGTTTCTATGAATTTAGACGGTTCACTATTTAAGTCTTGTCAATAGACTGGAATTGACCAATTGAGAAAACAATTACGGTAGGCAATACAAAGGAATACGTCGATTTAAAAAAAAATAACCCGATACTCGCAGCGTAACTGGCGTGGCTGGGATTCACTAGGAATAACATGAAAAAAAAGGCCTGTATTACTATATGTAAACCTGTATATTATTATGTTAAATAAAGTTCAATCTGTCTAATACTTATTAGACTAGAAAGTTTTGTAATTGTACATTTAATACCGAATCTAATTACAAAGAAAACATTTGAGATATTTCGTGAACAGTAACTCTAACATAGTAGTACTATTTCTAGGAATTTCAAAATATGTAATTGCCAATTTTCTTCTCAATCCAAGTTTATCAAGGATTACCGATTACTATCTTAAGTCAATTAATCATTACTAGAGGTCCCGCAGTAGTCGAAATTCGACTATAATTAATTGGAATTGTAAGTTTGTACACTATTATGATTGTATTTTATACTTCTATAATTACAAATTTCGCCAAGACTACACTATAAAAAATATTAACAAAGACAAACAATATTTAATCTCAATTTGACAACAGACGTCAAGAACAAAAGTTTGACAATAAATAGTATGCATGCGTGTGTGCGTCAAATACATGGTATGTAGTGTGTGTAATGTTTTCTTTATTGATTTAATGTATCTTTTATGCATTATTTTAAAAAATATTAGCATTGTGCACTTCTTCTCTATATTCTCTATAAGTGTGGAAAATTTCATACTCCTCCGTCCGCACATTTTTCGTAAAAAGGGATACAAAGTTTTTGCTTCACGTATTAATATATAGATCTCTGCAAATTAGCTTTTGCATAGTTTACTGTGTCCGAACATATTTAACAGTTTACAACATAAATAATATTTACATTTAACTCTGAAACAATGAGCAACGCTGGAATTTTTTATTTATCTGCTATATCGAGAGATTGCGAATTCAAATATGTGTAAAGGCATATTAGATACGTAACATGAATAATGTAAATAAATGTGTAAGTAGGTAACCTGCACGTAAACAAAGCTATGTTTACAATTACGCCATTATATCGTTACGCCAGTTTCATATCTTTTTCCGAATTAGGTGTTTTATCAGATTTGATTGTAATTGAATGGATGCGTTTTTTGTTCCATGTATTATAAGACGTGCCGAAGAGAGCGTAAATATTGTGTTACAGTGCCGTTGCCCGAGACACATTACATTGCATAAAAGTGATGTCCTAATGGGAACAACCACGGAACAACATTGTTTTGTAACCGCGAACTTTCACGGTTGATATTCAAAGTAATTGATATTAGGCGTTTTCCTATGAAGTTGCCGTTTTTTAACACTGGCCATTTGAAACATAATATGTAATAATAATAATAATAACCTATTTTCAGTAACCTCTTTGGGGAAACTGAAGGTTTTATCTTTGCAATTATGGACGAAGTTATCATGACGAACAACTACCGGAAATATATACTAAAGGATGGGACGGTCGACATTTGTCGGGCATGCCACCGTCCGGGAGAGTCTATTAGACATATTGTTTCTGGCTGTTCTCGGTTTGCTAACGGCGAGTACTTGCATAGACATAACCAAGTGGCTAGGATTATCCATCAACAACTTGCTCTGAAATATGGTTTTCTTGATTCTGCTGTACCTTATTACCAATACCAACCTCAACCAGTTCTTGATAATGGTCATGTTACGCTCTACTGGGACCGATCTATTATCACGGATAGGTATATTGTTGCCAATAAACCTGATATTGTGATAATAGATCGATCTGCGCGTCGAGCACTGTTGGTTGATGTCACCATTCCTCATGACGAGAACCTCGTGAAGGCAGAAAAGGACAAATTAATAAAATATTTAGACCTGGCCCACGAGACTACCGCCATGTGGCATGTTGATTCAACCATCATTGTTCCAATAGTTGTATCGGTACACGGCTTGATAGCGAAAAGTTTCGATCAACATCTTAAGAAACTTTCGTTATCCAGCTGGGTTAAGGGCCTAATACAGAAAGCAGTTATCCTCGATACTGCACGCATTGTGAGGAGGATTCTCACTCTGGAGTCCTAACCACTGGTGGCTTGTGTCGTAGACACCACCATCAGCGGCAATCTATTTTTATATAGTGTTTTTTAAAAATTGTATTTTTAATATCTTTTTTAAAAAATATTATGTAATTAATAAGATTTTAAATAAATATAAATAAATAATAATAATAATCAAGTATTTATAACCAGCAATAAATTCTAAATTAAAATGAACTTTATTTAAAAAAATGGAATTCGATTTTCAAATTCATATCTTTATTGATTAGGGTTTTGTTGAAAATAAAATTTCAATTCTCCACTTGTCTTGTTCATCAGTATGGACTCGATAAAAATATGAGCAATAATAAAATACGAGTTCCATCACGGTAGCAATGTCGTACATGTGGCTCAGAACACTAATGACGTATACACAGTGAACACTACAAACGAGCGCACGACCCGTTAAGCTTTTGAACGCTTCCGATGTGGAAATATTGTTCTAACCCCGTAGGAATGAACCCCGTAGTCGCCCGGAAACTAAAGTCATCAACGACGAATTAAAGGCGATATTGGAAGCTCACGATACTCAATCTACCGCTGAGTTAGCAGAAGCTATCAGAGTCATTGCATTGCATAAAGACTGATGACTGATCCTAATGGGAATTATATTGTTTTTGCAATCGTGAACTTTCACAGTTAGTAGGTATTCTAAGTAATTAATTTTTTGTTCGCTGAGCGAGTAAATGAAAGTATCACATATCACGAAAAGTACGCAATATAAATACCGACATGATAATGTATAAGGATACCGTTTTCATACGGTTATAGAACCCTAAAAGGTAAACGCAATTGCTACGTTTTCAGGGCTCCGTAATTATTGATAGCTGTGGTGTTACCGAGAGATAAACAACAAAATTCCACCGCCTACAAAGGTTCCTCGTAAAAAAAAACTAGATCAATCAGTTCGAAGTGGTTACCGCATACCATAGATATCATGTGATTGTCGCCACACACTTTAAGACATGAGCTTGAAGTGTCATTGTAAAATATTTGTCGCACATTCTAAACCGTAAAGTATAACTAAAAAGCATAACATAAACATAACTTCGCGGCAGAAAAAAACAGTATGGTGGTAGTTACCCGTGCGAGTTTACAATATGCCATACTACCAGTAAATAGATGATCATCTCAGCACGTTGGTCTAATACTCTGAAAACCACTGCATCCGCTCTCCGGTGAAACCCTTATTCGCATTTTAAAACACTGTAAAAGTGTGTTTCCTCATATATATACTATACCAATTCGTTTGCATCTGATAGTATATAGTATGTATCGGGTGGATTTTTCGAATCTGCTTCCTTGACGTAGTTTCCATACTAAAATTAAGCAAAGTATTGGTATCATGTTAGTGTTTAGGTCTGCTTAAATGGACAACGTCTACAGCTACCAAAACTTGTGTATTCGGCGACATAAATGCGATTGTAATACATGTCTGTATTATAACGATTGTACATGGCAGGGGTACTCTGTACCAAACAATCTTAAAATAGACTTATAAAAATTGGCAAACTACGAGTAACTGAGGTCAAATTGTGCTCAGTCGTCCGTGCATGCATGCATATATCTTTCACTTGATTCTTTGTTGTTCAAATAAATATTTTTATGGTAAAGCCAATAAATATTACCGAGTGCTTATTATGTATTCAGTAATTAAAATAACATTATATGAGTAGATTTTTAAATTGTAATCGAAGCATTAATAAAAGTAAGATATTTTGATTGTATAATTACATATATCTTATATCTTTAAACGAGCATTTCTTGTATATAAATCTATATTTATAATCTGAATCTCGGAAACGACTCTAATAATTTTCATAAAATTTAGTATACAGGAGATTTCGGGGGCGATCAATCGATCTAGCTACGATTTATTTTTAAAAAAAGGTTGTTTTATTCGTGGTATAGTCAACTTTACCAATAATTAATAAATAAGCAGTTCATATTTTATTATTATTCTGTCGGTAAGATCGAAAAATATTATTCATATTTCATCATTTTATCAATATGTAATTCGTATTTAAATATATTTTCTAAAAAAACACAATTTATGAAAAAAAAATCGAGGAAAGCTCTGTTATTAACTAGCAGTAAATATATATGAGAATTGAATTTTTTATTATGTCTGTTTTATTATATTTATCTCCAGTTAAGAGTATAAATAATATGTAAGCGTATTGTGTCTTCGTTTTCAACCACCAGGCTGTGGGTGATAATACGCAAATTAAATTTATGTAAGCCATACGTATATTTATACCTAAGAGTTAAATTGCAACACTACCGAGAAAACAACCTACAAACAGTTTCGTCTTAAGCGAAGTTTATACTCGTAGTATTGCTTAACGTTTGAGGTTAATTACGTCTATTGTTAGAATTCGTGTACACTTTTATTTCGTTGATCATTTTAGATGGATACCAAAGGCCACTAGCCAAATTTTTAAGGATAGGTTAGATCGCATACTATATTAAAACTTATGTAGCTATCGGTTTATTATTGATTCTAGAATCTTTCTAATCGGAAATGGTAGTTACAATATTCATATATGAACATCGTAAATTCAAGTACCTTTTTAACAAACTTTTTAGCATTCTCTGTAAAGGAGTGAAGATACCATAATTGGAAAGCTATAGTGCTATGACAAAAAAACAAATAAAGGATTAATAAATAAATAAAATATATAATAAAAAAATACACGCGCATACAAAAACGTATTTGATATTTTTGTTACAATTAGTCAAACAGTCTACTAACGATACAATTTTCTTTTTATTGCCATCGTAGGCAGACGAGCATATGGCCCACCTGAAGGTGAGTGATTACCGTCTCCCATCACGGACGTCAGTAATTCCAGGGGCACAGCCAAGCCACTGCCTGTTGCTATGTAAAACAGCCAAAACGAATGATCGTTTGTAATTAAATACAGGTGTTTCTAATAAAACCCACTCATTTAATACTATAATAATCTAATATATGTATGTAGTTAGTATGAATGCGATCCCATGAAAAGTGGTCGCTGCTGCCTATTGTCGTCGGTAATGCTAGAGACACAGCTTTGCCGTTGACTACCTTTATTCCTTGAACTGAATGTAAGGAACCCTATATGGTCCAAACCTTAAAGACAATCTTTATAGATAGATAAACTTTATACAAACCCTCGGTGTATAAATTGGCACGAAAGACGCGTGGGACGGTACGGATGCTCCTGATAGTAACGACGTGGACGATGTCAACGCACTATGAACTCCCGGTACAGTTAAATGTTCATTTTATAACTCAGTATGCACCGTTCTAAAAGACATTTTCGGACGTTTATCCCAATTTATACAATTTGCTCGAGTGCACGTTTTCATCTCGTGACTTGCATTCTCAAAGTAAACAATTTTGTATTGTTCACATCTAAACCAAACGTTGTGTTTTTGTGATAGAATAAGAATGTCAAAAATATATTGTCAATATGAGGAGAGTGTTTGCTTCCTTTTTTCGGAGCTAAGGGCAGTGACCTCTTTATGTTGTATACAGACAACAGACATACAGACGTATACGTCCGTATTTTATTTTTTAACTAAACTATAAGGGCTACCGTACCGGGGAAACTTAACATATGTTTCTGGTCATAGTGGACTACGTGTGAATGCCCTCGTAGTGTATTTATTTTTTTAAACTCAACGATCTGTTGCCTAAATAAACAAAGAACATTTTACTATTTATGTACGTAAATCGTAGAGTTAAAAATAGTATTCTTAAAATACGTTTCAACAGTATTCGCTTGGGAAAATGCAAATTTTTGTTGACCTAAAATATTGGTTGTGCTTTAAAAGAAAATATATTAAACTGCTCTAACTATTATGATACTAACTTTCGTGTACGATTTATTTTAAGGAGAATGAAAGTAAGTTCGTATCGAATAATTATCTCGAGGTTTGGATCAGAACGGAAGTAAAAAGCAACGGGTAAATAGAAATGAAAAAACCTTTGTATATTGAAGTGAACTATTACGTTTGGTCTAGTCTTTTTAATTGTCAGTCATGGCTTCCTCAGTTTTCTCGATACTATGACGCCAATTTTAAAGATTTATTTCTAGTGCTACAGTCGTAACTTTGGTCATTTTTATTCATTAGTTCTATTTCTATATTAGTAATTAAAACTACTTTTAAGATTTAATGTCGGGTATTTTTTCTCTCTTTTTAATGTTATTTTCGACGTTTCGGATACTTTACAATGTTCGTAGTCACGGACGGATAAAGATCTACGACTATTCATCGTCTATTTTTTCATATAAAGTTCTATTCTGTTTCTGTTATCGATTTAACATTCTATTAATATCGTTCGGTTACATAACACCTGATCGTCCTGAACATTTTTTTTAAATATGTTAAGTGTATTAATTCTGATTTTTTCTATTAAATTTTTCCCACGATATAATTTCATACAGTAATTATTTCATAAATAGTCTAATTTATTATTTAAGAACACAAAAAAAACGGATACTTATTTGACATGGAAAATAGTAATTTCCTAGACGAATGAATGAGCTCACAGACCACCCATAGACATTATAACGTAAAAGGCGCCACCCATCTTGACCTTGAGATTTATATCTCCATTGTATAGAAATCTATTTTTATTTTATTTATTTATTGCAACATAGAAATAGAAACACAATAATAATTTGCATCTGTGCTTGAACTAGGTGTAAAAACCTGTATCTCGAGCAGCAGTGCTCCTCGTATAAAGAATACAAAACCTTACTTTAGTAATTACGCAAAATATAATTGCGGCTTTGATTTTATTACAATTCATCGTATAAGTCATTCGTTAACAAATGAAATGGTACCTGTCTGCGGGATTTTAAGATGCACATATACAAGTACAGCGCTAGCTGAACCTTTGCTGGCTGAGCCTTTGCTCGCCCACACATCCTGGTGAAACTGGAAAGGCCTCCGGGCCACCAGTAATCTTTCAAGCATTAAAAAAAAAAACAAAAAAAAAACAAGTACAGCGAGCGTCTTATCACTTAGGCCAAAATGACTTCCAAAATTAGGTAAAGCAAAATTAAAAATTATTATTATTTAATGTACTTTTGTTAATTCACAGACAATGCCCACTGACGCTGATGACGCCCCTGCGGCGAATCGTATTAGACGAGGTGCGAGTAGCATCGAAGAAACATCCTGCTGAATTCGGTTACAAGTCTGATGAATCAGGTATGTTTTTTATTTATTTTTATTATTTAGATGGGTGGACGAGCTCACAGCCCACCTGGTGTTAAGTGGTTACCGGAGCCCATAAACATCTACAACGTAAATGCGCCACCCACCTTGAGATATAAGTTCTAAGGTCTCAGTATAGTTACAACGGCTGCCCAAACCGAAACGCATTACTGCTTCACGTTAGAAATAGGTAGGGCGGTGGTACTTACTCGTGCGGAATCACAAGAGGTCCTATCACCAGTAATTGGTTACGTTAAAAAGTTAACTGCGTAGACTTGGCCTGGTTGCAGTGTGGAGTGTCGATTCCGATCCGGTAGTAGATTCATTCGCGAAGCAGCTACTCTTGAGTTGTTAGGTTTCCCTTGGAGGCAGCTGTTAGCAAATCTCGCCCCTTCTGGCTGAGCCCTTGCTCGCCCACCTGTCCTTGTGAAACTGGAAAGGCATCCAGGCCATCAGTAAACCATCAATCATAAAAAAAGTGTGGAGTGAGTTCATCGGCGTTGGCACCATACTTCCAATTAGAAAGGTTAAAATTTATACGAGTATTAGAGAAATAAAGAATTCGATCTTATGTCTTAACGTTGCGTCGGTAGTATTCATATTACGATGTCCATGGGCTCTGGGATTGTTCAGCATCAAATGGGCAGTAGACTCAACGACCCGTCTACTCGATAAAAAAAAGTGTGAATAAAAGAAGCTTAGCAATTGAATTCGCTGGTAGACCAACTGATACCTCGTTTCATCGACTCGTCATATTTAATACCGAATGATGTCAGTCGAAGTTTACATATACATACATATAATATTATATTATGTATAAACAAAAAAAAATTGGTACATTTATTTGAAAATTTATCACAAAAACATCGAATTACAAAAAAAACACATTTTTTAGTTTGTTTTTAGGATAGCTTGGATTCAAAGACGGGACAAAATATGGAACACAAATGATGGTGTAGATAGTAAATGGCATTTACGTTGATTGACAGCAAGAATTGATTCGGGGACGCAAACAGTTTTATTGGTTCTTATTTGATTCAATGAATGTTGTTGCTACGTCGACGCTCTTGCTTTTTTCATCACATACTAGTTCAAATTACAGTGCATATTTTTTACTTAAATAGAATTTAGGCCCCGCAACTAAATATGGTTCATAACCTTATTAAGTTAGGGCGAAATTGATCACATATATCTGTATTTAGAATGAACAAGATTATCATATATCATAAATAAAATAACACAAACATGAGTACTTATATTCGCTGTTCTATATTACCTGTTGTTGTTAGTCGACTCATTTTGACCGCGAATTTTTATAAAAAATGATATCATCTATAGATGGCAAAGTGTTGATTAGTTTCATCATCCGCATTAACTGTGACCAACAAAAGTTCCGTTGTTCATTCTGAACTGAATACTGACCGGTCGATTTGTATATGAATTTAATTATTATATAAGCAAAATTCCTATGTATAGGATCGACCTAGATACGTTGTGCTAAGTTATTGAACTATAAATTATTAGTACTTATTATGATGGACTACACTGTTTGCATAATATAGGTTTGTTTTATCACGGCATAGTAGAAAATTTGCTATAATCTCTATATATAAAAATGAATTGCTGTTCGTTAGTCTCGCTAAAACTCGAGAACGGCTGAACCGATTTGGGTAGTTTTGGTCTTGAATTATTTGTGGAAGTCCAGAGAAGGCTTAAAAGGTAGATAAATATGTAAATGCTCGGAATTAAATAAAAATAACAATTTTGTTTTTATTTGATGTGTCCCCCATCGGACCGATTCCTTTTGTTTGTTTTAAGTTTATCTTATACAAAAGTTTAGGTATTTTATTTATCGATTGAGGCACTACGAAGTCTGCCGGGTCAGCTAGTATTAAATAATAATTTATATTACTTTTGATTTTTTTTTAAAGATAACAATTTGAATGATTCACTGAAAAACCTCCTAACAGACGATGGATGACCACATTTAATAACATAGTTATCGCTATGATAATGTGAAGGGTTTGATTGATATCCAATGCAAGAAATATTTTGATAAGGCGTATATCACGTGATATATACTGATAAAACAGCATGTCTTCGTATCGAGTTGTTAGCTCACCTTTAACTTATGAACGCGACTTATCTTGAATTATGAATGAATGTAGATCTATGTGACTCATGCCAAGATTTCGAAACAGACGTAAGTCTAGTGGATCAATGTGGCGAAGTTCAGCATACTGCGTATTAATATTCAATACATCTAAGCTTAAAATTACCAGTGGCCCCTTACGTACGCTAAATTATATCACATGATGATTAATGCAATATTAGAGCTATTGATGTCACAGGTATGAGTCGAAAACCTCAACGCATAAGATTATATTGCGAACGCAAATGGCATGAATGCATAATTAATATCGATATTATCTGCACTCTATTCTATTCTAAATGGAGGTGTTCGAATTGAGCGAGGTGACGTCATTAACGTTATTAGCAAATTTGCAATTTTTTTAAATTTTTATTGCTTAAATGGGTGGACGACCTCACAGACCACCTGGTGTTAAGTGGTTACTGGTGCCCATAGACGTCCACAACGTAAATGCGCCACCTACCTTGAGATATAAGTTCTAAGGTCTCAAGTATTGTTACAACGGCTGCCCCACCCTTCAAACCGAAACGCATTACTGCTTCACGGTAGAAATAGGCAGGGTGGTGGTACCTACCCGTGTGGACTCACAAGAGGTCCTACCACCAGTAATTACGCAAATTATAATTTTGCCGGTTTCATTTTGTGGAAGTCAATCGTGAACATTTCTCAAGTACGTATTTCATTAGAAAAATTGGTACCCGCCTGAGCTTCGAACACCGGTGCATCGCTCAACACGAATGCTCTGGACTTCTTTTCCGTTAGGCCACGACGACTTCAAAAGTGTTCTTCTTCATTCTCCTCTATCAGCCGTCATCTTCACTCACTCCTCTTTCTCTCATAACGACAACAAGCCCGCCATATTTTATAAAATCAGAATAGATAATAGTAAATTTGCCTAATTTTTTTTTTCCTAACAGGACAATATGATATTGGCTTAACATTGTGGTAACTTGAAATCAAAAATTTACCGGCGGAACGTATTTAATTAGTGATTTTAACAATTTTAACAATTTATAAATATGAAATCCTACAACACAAACCTCACGGAATGTATGTTTTCGTAATACTAGCAACCAGAGCCTGTAATTTTTAGATTACGCAAGCAACATTACCGTCAACTTTTTTTTTGCGTATTTTCAACAAAACCCACTGTTGTAATTGGTTATGTAATAACAAAGGGTTTTCTGTTTCAGTTTATATAGCGCTGAGACTGATGCAAGCTGTGACAGCCCGTGTAAACAATGTATGCTTGCGGTACTTAGATAATTCCAAGCTTGACACACTCCCTCCCCCACCTCCTATCGCACAAAGAGATCTCAAGACTGTTTCATGTGCCACCAAAAACGGTAGGAGAGTTATGGAAGATAGACACGTTGAATTCGGAAATTTGGAGGCACTGTTTGGAAAAGAAGTAAGTTTATTATAATTTTTCATCAGTCATCAACTTTTCTTATCTGACTTATGGAAGTCGTTATAGAGCGATTATTGTCTGTACATAGTGTCAGCCTTCAGCATTAAAACTTTTTTTAATTGTTTAGATGGGGGGACGAGCTCGCAGTCCACCTGGTGTTAAGTGGTTACTGGAGCCCATAGACTTTTACAACGTAAATGCGCTACCCACCTTGAGATATAAGTTGTAAGGTCTCAAGTATAGTTACAACGGCTGCCCCACTCTTCAAACCGAAACGCAATACGGCTTCACGGCAGAAATAGGCAGGGTGGTGGTACCTTCCTGCGCGGACTCACTAGAGGGTCCTTCTACTAGTAGAACTTAAAGAAAGAAATCTTAGCGTAATATTTAGTATGGTTTTTTATCAAAATACCTAATGTTCATTTGTTGTGTTTTCAGACGACAGAGCCTACAAGTTTCTATGCAGTGTATGATGGGCATGCAGGCTCGGCCGCGGCGACTTATTGCGCGGCGCATTTACACCAGTACCTCATTGAGAGCCCACATTTCACTACTGACCTACAACGAGCGATGCGAGACGCCTTCTTAAGAACCGATGCAGAATTTATCAGGAAAAGTAATCAAGAGGTATGGAGAAACTATGGATCCTCAATCAATATGCTAGTCAATTTTGATTTTCAGTACCTCTAGCAAAAACAAAGCCGGAGATTCTTATCTACGTTTTTTGTTTCAGTTTTAATTTTAGTTTATACTCCAGCCCATAAGAGGCTTAAAACCTAGGTAACGCATTCATTCCGAGCCTTTTTATCATACCAGTTCTCACATTTATTCCTCTCGTACTTTCATTCATTCCATTCATACTTTGCATTCCTAACTACGACTAAAAAAGGGAGGGGAGGGCGATTGGGACTCTTTATTTCTATGATCTTCACATTTCCTTATTCTACCTATGCTAGTCTATTACCAAAAGTAGCGTCACCTATTACATTTTTTTTAAAAGAGTTACAGTTGGTTTCACACAGTAGCGGCATCTGTTGACTAGGGATTGATAAATGTGAAAAGTTTAGGTAGCGAAGCTGGGAATATTGTATACCTTGAGCGGTGAATTCAAAATATAGCTAAGTAAGAAGCTCTAAGTACAAAAAAAATGTACCGGAAAGTGTTCACAACGTAACCTAATATACATTCGTACTTATTTGCTGTATAAAGTCTGTATTCTCTGCTAATCGCAACCTTAAATTCAAATAGAATTGCGATTTCTGCGAATCTATCGAGTATAAAATATTCATGTCCGGGGCAGATTCTAGTCAAAAGTATCTAGTACAGGTCGTCACTCGACGTCCATTAAAGTATCGATACTAGAACATTATCGATACTTTTCAGGAGTTTAAGTACTACTACTCGTTGTTAACTTACTGAAGTGTTTATTAGAAATTATTAGCTGGAACGCGAGGAGTGAAGCAACATGAATTTGTTTTATTTTATTAATTAAGTTCATAAACGTTTTGTATGTGATGGCGCCTTCGCCTATGTAGTCTTTTGTAGTATCTTGGTAAAGCATTTTTATAATAAACCATTTAATATATGAACAGAGTATGTAATAACGCCATCTATAGGGTAGTACATTAAACACGCTAATAAACTCGCCACAACAAATATGTTAAACCTTGACTATCGTAAATCTATGGTATTAATATTTAATAATTGTTTACTGGTGGTAGGACCTCTTGTGAGTCCGCGCGGATAGATACCACCGCCCTGCCAATTTCTGCCGTGAAGCAGTAATGCGTTTCGGTCTGAAAGGTAGGGTAGTCGTTGTAACTATACTGAGATCTTAGAACTTATATCTCAAGGTGGGTGGCGCATTTAAGTTGTAGATGTCTATGGGCTTCAGTAACCACTTAACACCAGGAGGGCTGTGAGCTCGTCCATCCATCTAAGCAATTAAAAAAAAAATCAAGATTGTGTGATTATGAATCTGGAACGAGTTCAAACAAGTATCGTATCGTATGTATGACGCGAGGGTTTGTTTGCACAGCGAGCGAACGGTGGCAGCACGGCGGTGGCGGTGTGCCTGCGCGGGTCGCAGCTGCTGGCGGCCTGGGCGGGCGACTCGCTGGCGCTGCTCGCCAAGCGCATGCGGCTCATGCAGCTCGTGCGCCCGCACAAACCGGGACGACAGGTTAGTTAGCAACAACGTTAAATTATTATTTAAAAAAATTATCATAACGTTTTTGAGGGTATCAAAAACTTGATTTGGCTTGATTGATTTGATTTGTGTTTTTTAAACAATATAAGTAATATTTTCACAAATCGTTGAGCTTAAAATAATTGAGCAACCAAATGGATTAGGATGGCATTAAAAAAATGTGTTTTCTAGTATAAAAATAGGTTCGTCGTTATAATGTTCATGCAGTCCAGCCATTATGATTTCTGGTTCCAAGACGGATAGAAAGATTCTAGAACAGCTTCGTCTTAAAGTCGTTTTTTATATACACAATAGTTAGGTTATTTTAGTGTATTATTTATTTTATTTTACCCGGGGCTAATAGCTGGTAAGAACTGAAAGTGAAAGGCAAAAGACCGAAACGAATGGAGTGCATATGAAGAGGCCTACACTTAGCATTGGGTGGGCACATGTTGAGACCTGGGTGATCTTATACTGAGAGTTGCAACATTATCTTTATAATGTTTCATTTCAGTATATTTCTCAAATAGTTACAGTTTGTTGCTTATTGGAAATTTTGGAGGATATTTAGATAAACTAGAGAAAACTTAGAAAGTCGTTGGTAAATAAATAAATAAATTTTGGATACAGGACGAACGAGATCGGATAGAGACAAGCGGAGGGACAGTAATCTACTGGGGCACGTGGCGAGTCAACGGTCAATTGGCAGTTTCCAGGGCCATTGGTAAGTTAATAAAGCCGTTACGATATTAAAACTAAGCTTTGTATCGCCATCATTCGCTTCTCCATAGCGCCACGTTTATGTACCGTAGCGTGCGCACAAAAAGTGGACAAACGAGGGTACATAAATATAATCATTTACCTACTGCGCTAAGAGTGTGGAGATGCCTTCAGGCCGAAATTTGATGTTCAAGGGTTTGGGAAGATATACGACAAAGGGAAGATCTTCCACCGAGCGGATGATATTGCTCGGTAGACCGACGGTCCGAATGTTGTTGTTCATAACTTGTATATATGCAAGCTTATCTTGAAAATGTCGTAAGCGAGATTCAGGCATCTGTCAATTATCTTGCGTTGTATGATGGCTACCCGCCACAAAGGGTACTTATACTTTGATTTAACTAAGAGTAAATCAATGATTTTTATTGATAGCGTACAGTTCAGTCATGTTGTGCTCGTGAAAGAAAATTCCTATCGTAAGTTTTTCAGAGCGATGTTACAGGCGTCCAGAGAGTCTGAACGATAATTATTTGCCCGGCTATGAATAAGAAAGATATCACTAATACTGTTACTTCTCTTCTGTGTGAAGTCGCATGATCTGCATTGTATTTTCCTACATACATTCTTAGTTCACAATTCAGATAATGTTTGGGGGCCTGGAGGTGAAGGCGCTCGTCGTGGATTGCGCGTGGCGACGCGATCTTCGTTCCATGGAGGAAGAGTCGCGTCCCGGTGCGACGGTAGTACGAACGCGGAGGCTCCAATTTTGGCAGGCTGCATGCCGAACCCCGTCTACGGGTGACGAACAGTCGAGGCGATCCGCCACTGCCTCTCAGTCTGAGTGAATCGCAATTGAGGACGTCACACCTTACGAGTGACGCAGGTACTCACGGGTCACGGCTGCTTCGGCCGTTATCTGTACCACGTCGCCCGGAGGGAACCGACGCTGGAATTCCAACACTGCAGTGGCTATGATGAGAAGATGATAATACAGCGGAGCATGCGCTCGCATACTGCCCCGCTTTTACAGAGCGAGATGCACGACTTCTGTGAGTCTATCATCTCCCAGGAGATGGTGGGACAGGAGAGAGAAAGCTCTTCCTCCCTCTCGGCGCCGTTCCGCTGCCGCCGAGCCGGGGGTCGGAAGAGGCCGTTTGTTCAGCTCCGGTCTCTGTGAGGAGTCTCCACCAAGTAATGGTCACAGGGTGACCTGAGGGGGTCGAGACTGCGCTGCACTCTACCGCCACTTTAGAGCGCTTGCACCAAGAGGATGGGGTGACGCGTCGGCGATTGGTTTCCGCCGTGCGATTTGCATTGCCGTCGTTGCTATTGTTGTCAGATGTACTGTGGAAGAACAACTCGGTCGGCAGCGTATTGTATTCCGACCCGGCAGGCTGATTCTTACCCAGCGGGGTATCCTGGAATACCAGCGGTATCGCCCGTGCTGCCTGATGGGTCGCCGTGCCGCAGAGACCGGCGTCGTTAGTTGTCGACGATCGCCTCGAAGTTCTCGAAGTGGAGCCGCGAGTCTGGTTGTAGTGTTGACCGCGGGAAAGCCCCGGGTTCTGACCTCGGGCGGAGATCGGACGTCTCGATCGGACTTATCCTAAAATAACCTAAGCCTGCGGTCTGCTCTTAACAGACTGCATGCACATACCCCGCGTGCTCCCTAGGCGCGGACTCCTTGTATAATGTTCGGCCCTGTCCGGAAAAAAAATTGTAGTACATATTTCAAGTTCTTGTGTTAGGGTATGTTAGAAGCTGTTACATGGTAATGGTCTCGGTCGGACTTGCTACCGAGGTCTCGTCGACTGTTGAGGCGATTCGAGTCAACGTCACCAACAACATTTACGATATCATCTCGCATTTACTTTATTCATTTACAATTTATAGTATAGTAAATAGTAATCTTTACGTCAGATGAGGGATCATTTGATTTTGTTTTTTTAATAGTTAGTCACTATCTATTTAGTGGCCAGTGAAAATTAAGAGTAAATTTAAATAATTTTGGTATTATAAAGCATAACCTACTGAAATAAAGAAATAGCTGAATTATTTGGATCCAAGAAAAAAAAAATTGACAAGGTAGAGTTTCCAAGGAAAACATAAAAACTCCATTGTCACCATTCGGTTTTTGTGGAGCGTTAAAAAACGCAACAGAACAAATATCAAGTAGGTACTTCAAGAACTCGAATGTTGTGTGCGAAATGCTCCCGAGGCGCATTACAAGATTGAGGTGCACGGCTCGTGACTTTTTTTTATTGACGTATGACTGAAGGAACGACATAAAAACTTCACTGGGACGCTTCATGTCTATTACCCTGTCATCTTTGCGACTTAGCATTTACGACGGACGTGGACTTTTTGGCGGGAACGCGAGGAGTGAAGTTGTGTGATTTGTTTTATTTTGTCTATTTAGTATTTCTTCAGGCTTAAATGTGTAGTAACGGTGGTTTATTAACTGTTTAATATCTGTGAAAGTGCACAAATGTGGGAAAATGAAACAAAGCCGCTGGACGCAACTTCTCGGGATCCTCCAAAAAGTACACTGAAAAAATCTTAGTAAATGACCACCATTTTACTAAGATTATATTTCATCCCATATCATCTCATTTCATTTAATTTCATCCCACTTGATTAATGTCTCAAATTTATCATTTTCATTTCATTTCACTCCATATTATCATTCTTCATAAAAATAAGAATATAAATTAAAATAAGACATGACTTAAAGGTCTTAGTTAACAGGTCATAAAATCACTTAAAAAAAAACGACGGATGTTTTTAATCTTTGCATTACACTGTTCATCTTTTTGAATAAGTTGTTTGCCCGTTTACAGTACGTAGACAGGAATAGGATATTGAAGTTTCCACCGCTCGCTCTTATCTGGTGATTTTTTTTTTATTGCTTTAATGGTTGGAAGATCTCAGAGCCCACCTGATGTTAAGTGGTTACTGGAGCCCATAGACATCTACAACGTAAATGCGCCACCCACCTTGAGATATAAGTTCTAAGGTCTCAGTATGGTTACAACGGCTGCTCCACCCTTCAAACCGAAACGCATTAATACTTCACGGCAGAAATAGGCAGGGCGGTGGTATCTACCCGCGCGGACTCACAAGAGGTCCTACCACCAGTAAACAATTATTAAATATTGGTCCAAATTTTTTGGTCAGTCAATTAACGTATTGTTATAATAGCAGCTGGGATAGGCAGGACGTCTGTGACAAACAGTCCAGCGTCGGCATTAACGAAATGAGATTCTCAGAGTAGACCCAGGTGACTACAAATTTTGATTAATGTGTTTTTTTTTAAATTAATTTCTAACCATCACGAATTAGAGCACGAAGGTGTACCATGACCAAGGCTGAAAATATCTGTGTAAAAATACTCTTTTTTTTTAAATTTTAAAACAACCGATATTATTTGTAATAAATGGTATTTTAACAAATCTAACTTAAGTCTTAAAAAAAAAACGGCGTAAAAAGTGAGCAATTTGCATAAATTTTATCTTTACCGACAAGAATTAACGAGACGAAAGACAGTAGACACACATCGTTTGATTAGAAATATTTGATTTCAATGGAGAAACAAGAAGATACGATAATAAAGGTGTACCCTAAAACTGGCATTCCTTTTAATAGAACAATCTTATTAAAAAAATCATACAGTAATTTAAAAAAATCTGCGTTACCGAGAACCCCGGACGCTTAAAAGTGAAGTTAATCGGTCGTTATATTGTTATTGGGAGAGAGCGCGGGTGCACGGTCATTTTTCACGGCGCGACTTACTTTATTGATGTCGTGTGCCGATCATTAAACTGTTTGTTGTGTCCGCCCTCGCAGGGACGGATGCTGCGTCTGGATATCACGCTGGGCGTTTCATATTTACCGTAAATGTCACGTTTAAGATCTCGTTTAGGTTTTTTGCGATATTCATGGTGAAAATAGCACCTTTTTTTTTGAGGCAGTTTTTTTTTTTTTTTACTTCTGCTATAATTACCAGAAATATTAAAATAAAGGTACGATCTATACTGTTATATGGTTTGCATATGAATGAATCTATCCTTAATAATAATATATAACTAATTTTACGTTTTAGTGGGTTTTTAATCTTTGAATAATACTGTTCGCATGACACGGTTGTATTTTCTCGAGATAAATTATTGCTTGTGTCACTCTCTGGTTCATAACTTAAATTTGTAGATCCTTTGTTATTACTATTATACCGGAATAATGAGTTTAAAAGCTTAGAAGTTATAAAGTAATAAACAAAAAAGAAGAAGCCAATGGACACGGATAGATGGAATATCTTCGACTGTTAAAATATACGAATATCTGACTCCAGCTTCTTCAGCTATTGAGTATTGCAACCCAGTTGTTGTAGTAACTTTAAATTATTTATTTAACTTTTGCACAAGAGTACAGAGGCGAACTGAATGCCTAAGGCATTCTCTACCAGTCAAACAAAGGTATTTTTTTATTGCATATATGGGTGGACGAGCTAACAGTCCACCTATAATGTACATGCCGCCACCCACCTTGAGATATGAGTTCTAAGGTCTCAGTATAGTTACAACGGTGGTCCCACCCTTCAAACCATGCGGACTCACAAGAGGTACTACCACCAGTAAAGTGTTACAAGTGTAAGGACTACTGTGGTATAGGTAAATTGCTGTATTGAAAATATATACACATATATAAAATTCCCACTCGCCACATTTTCGTACTTTTCTTCTTCTAAGTTAAAGTACTTAAAGTTATAATGAGCGCTCTCCCACAGACACAGCCCACTGAGTTTCTCGCCGGATCTTCTCGTGGGTCGCCTTTCCGATTCGGTTGTAGTTTCTGCGAAGCACTGCTCTTGCCAGAGCCAGTGTTAGCAACACTTCCGGTTTGAGCCCCGAGATCTCACTTACACGCCAAGGTAACGCATATATAGCCTCTCAAGTCTATGCCTATGCTTATAGGTAGGAAAAGAAAAATTAGCACTGGTGAGTGGCCGAGTAATGAGACCACACTCTAGTCTAAACGCCGGACATGGGAGGCAGTTATACCAATGCAAGTGAGACCTAAACATGATATGTCAGTGTCATATGAAAATATTCACATGTTGACTGTAGCCAACTCCATTGAAACAATACAAATTCAACAGCTTAGTTTTCATTGACTATTCTTCACACCTGGCTGTTGCATATCATCAATAGTTCCACTGGACGAAGTCAACCGGGCTTCATTACGACTTATGAATATTACATCCCACGTGCGTTAGTGTACCTAGTTAAAACAATAGCAGCAGTGCATTCATTTACAACTCAATTGTGTTGAGGAGCGCGCGTTGGGCGCCTGTGAGTCGCCGGGCACCCTCCTCTACTTCAACCCTCCTGTTGCTACAACCCCAACTTGCACGAACTATATCGATCACTTGGACACGCGTTCGTTGCATTTTAGGGTCGCCTTGAAATTACGACTTTTATCGATATTTTTATGTATGGTGTAAATTTATTTTCGTTTGGGGGAAGACAGAAAGGCGGAAGCAACGACGGACGTCGAAACTGAAAATTCCTCTTAAAAATCCCATTTAACTCTACGGTATTTGAAAATGTAAATATAACACAGAATGAGTATAATGTGTGTGTGTTTATGTGTTGCTGTTAGTAAAGCAGTGACTGTTATTGTTATCTGTATTTTATTCTGAAAATGAATCGTCATAATTTAAGAATCATTGGTCTCAATTCTGATCGAAATCAAAGTGCCATCCCTCGTAACGCATATAAATCCAAAGGGCGACAATAGTTACAATCCAATATTGACATTTTCGCTCAGTGAGCTTCCCTCTTCTATTGAGAGATTAGAACTCATCGATATCGCGTTCCAAGGGAGATTAGGTTCGACGTTTAGTTCCAGCTCCCTTCCCGACAGCGACACCTACCTATCCGCAAAGTTTCATGCCAGATTAGTCTAATATGGGCCCTGTTAAATCGATACCAATCCTGTACCAATTTATTTTTTCAAACAATTCTGTAAAACAACTTCTCCTTAGATTAATTAGTATAATAGTTCGATGGACTTTAAATTTATATTTTAATTTAAACTTTCATTACTTTACTTTAATACTCTTTTTGCGATATAGGCGTTCATCAAAAACCACCATTCTGGATAGAGTTTATGAAAACCTAATAGGGAAGGCAGAGCAAAACTGCCACAGTACCCATTGCAATGGAACTTAACTTATGACCCAGAGTGAAATGCGGGTTTCATACCTTCTAAATAAAGTTTTAACGCGGGCGAAATCGTAGGGCACGTCTATCAGAGTGAAGTGTCAATCGGCTTAAGAATTTTCATATATAAAATTAATGTATTAGGTAGATTACGAGTCCCAAACTATTATATATGATTATGATTTTTACGGTCGGATTTGATTTACCATGGTAATCAGTTTTTCAAACATGTAGTAAAATAATTTATAATCATACGAAATGCGAATACGGTATTCAATAGAACAGAAAAAATGTAATTCGTCAATTTTTAATAAGGACCACAAATAACTCTCAAGGTTTTTTTGCTGAAGTGTCCTAATTTGTTTCCACCCGGGGTCTATTGTAAGTCGTCAATTGTATGTTTTTGTCCTTAAAGTGTGAATGGTTGTTTTTTTTTGTAGGTGACGCACAATACAAGCCGTACGTGACGGCGCGGCCCGAGATCGCGACAGTGGACCTCGACGGCGACGAAGACTTCGTTGTGATTGCTTGCGACGGACTCTGGGACTTTGTTACCGAAGACGACGTCGCCCTCTCCGTTTATAGGCAGCTCGCCGCCGATCCGGGTAAGTCTACGAATACACGCTTAAATACATACTAGATGATGACCGAGCATTGCTCGGTTTTTTTTTTGATAACGCCATCTTGTTGTGTCTTTAAAGCGGTTAGTTGCCTACAATTAAGAAAAATAGTATTATTATTCGCCAATAGATGTCGGGAAGAGTTGATTATTGAAAACACGAATAAAACAAAATTTTCTGAAAATAAATCGTAGCTAGATCGATTTATCGCCCCCAAAACCCCTGGTATACTAAATTTTATGAAAATCGTTGGAGCCGTTTCCGAGATTCAGATTATATATATACAAGAATTGCTCGTTTAAAGGTATAAGATTCTGTAAATAACATCACCCCTCTAGCGATAGGTAGCTTGAATGATAAAGCAGAAACAACTATTACCTACTTTCTATAAAAATAAACGTCGATCGTTAATAAGCGCATCAATCGAAAGCAATCGAACCAATATGACAACTTCTGAAATGTTCATAACAATCCGAATAGGAAATTTGATAAGGTTTTACCAAATTATTGATGTTTGGACATTAATATGATAGTAGTAATATATTCTTTACAGTTCTAAGCGTACATAGTGGCACTATACGTTGATATCGCCATTGGGTTAGTAAAAAAAAAAACTCAATCAAAAAAAGAATCAATTTCAAATGATACATTAATAAAAGGAAATATGTAGTTAATTGTGGTAGACATAGGCTCGTAATAATAAAAAGAACAAGAAATTATCTACTGTTACTGCCAATCGTAACACCCAATTTACAGTAATAATTATTATCGTTAGCGACTAATTATTGCACTGTAAACGTAGAGTTGTAATGATTGTATTAATATCTTTTAAGTATGAGTTTATAAAACTTTCATTTCTTTCATTTATATATGTGCATAAACATGTATATACCTTTTAAGTTGGTTAAAAATATCTTTCTTGTTTGGAAGAGTTTCTACACTTCGCACATGTTGGCCTTTAAATTATGATATATTCGTCTCACAGCCCGCACGTAGAGTGTATTATAAAAACACCGAAACACCATTTTAATTGCTTTGCATGCAACGAAATTATGCTGTTATAAATTTCGGAAATGTTTCGAAGATGGTTGTCGTGAGAGCGGCTAATCAAGCACTTGTAGGTTCATAGCCGTATCGCATGATATACGTGTTACCGAATTGGAAATCTTCCCGAAATCGTGTTAACGCAGTAGATCTGTTTCGTGCACCGCCTTACATACCAATGGCGTGCGATCTTCCCCATGTATTTCGTTGCTCGACGCATGCTTGACGGCTGATACTCATAGGACCGTTATCATTGAGCGAATGACATAATAGAAACTATATTACAGCTAGGTATTATTTAAGATAAACTTAAAACAAGCTAACGATTCACCTCGGAACTTTCGAGTAACATTCACGATTAAATGCTAGATTGAATACGGCCTGGGCCAATGTTATTCACAACGTCTATACTCTCTAGATTAGTCTATATCATTCCTAATGTCCATTATTTGCTTGCTTGCTGCTTATTTACGCGATCGGTTTTTAGGTTAGTCATTTAAATATTTATACTTTAAGACATCAAAATATGCGAACGACACAGCGGCATAGTAGATAAGACGATCGTTTAGAGCAGTGTTACTTTTCTGAGTTAAAATTCTGCAAATGAGTGTATCAACCGTAACCGAAGACATGTCCACGACTAACTTCATCTTTGAAGGAACAACGACGTGAAATAAAGCAATGTGAGCTATAGATGGATAGTTACCATTATCCTGCCTAGATCTTTCGCGAATCAGTTACATACGTGCTCTCATTCTTCGATCATTTGGGCTCTAAAAACTATTTGATATCAGTTGGGCCGTGAGCTCGCCCAACCATGTATTCCAATAAATAAATAAAAACCAATATGAGCTAACAATACTCTGTAAACATGAGAAATAGTTTTCCGTTGAAATGTTTTAATCGTATGTTTATCACGGCTTTTATCAATTATAATGCTAATTGTCGTTATCACACAGTTGCAAATGACATGAGTATGAAAATATGATTTCATGGTGCGCGTAGCAATATGAATACATTGCACACCGCTTTTATCTATCAATCGAGCCGTGCTGACCTTGGAGTTCATAAAATAATGTGTGAGTCACCGCGAGTTCTTAGACAGGTAAAACCGCAAATGTCGGTATAACGAAATTGCATAGCTCCGTTAAAACATTTTAAATTGAAACGTTTGCTACCCAAATTGATTTCAAAGAAACTTATTTATATACTAAATAAGTTTCTCTTTAATTGCTCTAATTACCAAATACATAAATTCGATTACCAAAACACAGAGCTTGTTCAAAATCTTCTGCCAAAACTTATTGATTGGCGACACTACAGTCCGAACTAACACTTGTTCATTGTTATGTTGTATCACATGATTATGACGCGACAAAACGTGTATTTTTGTTGAAATGAAGAGGGCTTCTTCATGACCAACTTGATTGACCTTCGGCGCGTTCCTCGTGTAGAAATAATAAATTTGATACAAAGAACAGGGTGGTTCTAGATATTTTGGATGGCGAAAGCACAATCCTATAGTCGATCTCGAATCCTATTGTAAAAAGTTTTATGTTGGTGTTACCCGCCCATGGCCCAGAGCGATAAGGGCTCTCGTGTACCTTTTAAGATTTTTTGTTTTGTAAATATTTCGCCTCTTCACAAAACTAATACAATAAATACAGTGGCTAATAATTCTGTAGTAAATTCGAGTTCGTTGTAATATTGTGTCTCGTTAATTTAAGACACACATTTGAATAGTACTAACTCTTTCTATAATATTTTAATCTCAAATGTTGACACCTCGCATGAGGGATGTTCCCCTCGGAGCTAACGCCTCATCGACCATCCATCACCGAAGTAACCGTCTGACGTTTGACCGACGTGCGACAAGTAAATTAATGGATGAAAATTTTAAGTTAACAGGCGACTGTCAATTAGTTCACGTTAATATCGGTCGGTGTAACAATGGGAAAAGTAATAAACGTGTACCACTCTCGGTGAACGGGACTTGTGAAAGTACTCTTGAAACAACAAGCTGTGTTTTAAATGAACGAAAATAATTAGCTTTTACCGGATTATGCAGTATGTAAATAATTTCAAGACGTAACGTTTTTGAATTGTCAGTCGTTCAATGCGGAAAAGAAAAATGGAACAGTTGTTTTTTTTTTTAATTTGGAAAAACGATGTCGCGAAAAACGTAAACGAACAATAAGAACGTATTTACTGTTCCGTAACGAGATCTCTGCGGTATCTAGATTTGAGCCAGGCTGCGGTCGGTTTTCTTCGTCGCAGCTCCACATTGATGTAATTGCGTCAGAATTAGGGAAGTGGAGAAATTGGATACTTTGTTTCTTCCGGCGTCCCCTTCAGCAGCACCGCATAGTCTGTCGCCCTACTCATGTTACCGCGTACCGAAGCCTTTCTAATTATAAGCTTCGTGATCACTGCGTAGGTGATTTGACTATTTTGCTTTCAATGATATAAACTGGGTAATTAGAGAAGAATGCATGTTCTTCTGTCTCTCTCGAACATAGAAAGTGTGATATATAATGTGCAAATTGCTCTGTTACAGCGTGCACCTAAATACATTTTGCCAAAGTACGAATGTAATGAATATTTCATTTTCGGATCCCTTCGGCTGCTCGTGCATTCACGCTTCGATAAACGTAGTCCCAATTCATTGGATTATGTGATTTAAAATGTTAAAATACCGTAAGCCAGTATTCAAATAGGGGCGGCCAATCGTCACTAACATGCCTGAGGGTGACCCTGGATAAAATGCCACCTTTGGTTCTCGTTTCAAAATGAACTTTGTTCCGTAATAAGTAAGAACCGATTTCGTTGTGGCTGAACCTGGCAGCCAGGTGCCCTCGGTCAGGTGTACACACCTTACACAACACTTTCTCTGACGTTAGTGACGTTACTCATACGGCAATATTTACAATTGTTCTGAAAAATATGCTTACAAGAAGACTTGTTTGCATGTTCAAAAAAAAAATCATGTTATACAAAGACTCTTGCGAAAGTTTCTTCATCTATTTCACTTTTCTCCGATTTGATTATAGGTTTGATGCGATAAATACCCGCATACAAAAGACGACGATAGGCTAGACAATAACTAGATAATAATCGTAGACTGGAAAGTTTCTCTAAACAATTCCGAAATTCTTGGTACGTGTAGTTTCTTCAAGCCATTTGTCAATGTGGAGTGAATTGATCGTTGTGACGGCACGGTGTCAGAGCCCACGCTGTCTAGTGACTCTGCGCGATGCCAGTCTGATAACACACATTATGCTCAATGATAGAGCGATAAACGAATGAATCGTTGCTCGCGGAAATTCCATGGAAGCTACACTTGAAATTAGTCATCGTGTACATACAGGTTAATGGAAGCATGGTCTTTGGGAAATAATTAAGTGATTTTAATGCTCAAAACGACAGTGTCCAAGTAGACCCGAACCCCTACAATATATAAAAAAATTACCAAAAAAAAACGACCTCATCAAAATAATTGACAATATTAACGATGTAGTTGAAGTCAACAATGATATATATTATTAATGATAGCTAAAAAGGTACTGGTCAGAACTGGATAAAATTTAAATGGCTCAATGCAAAAATTATCAGCGTTCTATTAAAATCGTCATAATCCTCCTTTTTTGTAGTCGATAAAAATCCAAAACAATGAGCTACGAACGAAACGCTTTAACAATCAAAAAGAATTATTGTAGGTCAAGTATTACTTTCAGAACATTAAACACTGTCTAATGGCTTAACAATAGTGTTATTTGTCAATTGAGCGCCGGAGTTGCCTTTTCTCGTTATTAGTTTTAGAAGGGCAAGGCTGGTCCGATGCTGTGACATTAGTTGGCACCGCTCGCCATAACAAACGCGCCGTCGCGACCTTGACACTGTTGGACACCAGTCTGTTATCTGCCAACATTCATTCATTGCTATTATCGTTTTGGATACTAACGATCGGTGAACTATGATCTGGCAGTTTTATTAACAGCGGCATGAGAATGAATGTCATCAATAAGTTCGCAGCGTTCGCGGTATAATGGGTAATTACTCTTTATATTATGTACGTTGCTAGCGATGCGACTACGCCGACGTATCAAATATTCACTAACGGCTTCAGTGATGAACGAATAAATAAAAAAAAACTCGTAAAACTTCTAAATTTGCGTAATCACTGCTTTCGTTTTGAAGAATGAAACAGGCGTTGTACAATAGATATGATAATACGATAGATTTCAACCTTGTATTTCAGTCTGTATGACGGCACTTACGCTGTAAAACTTATAGGCTCCGGTAACCGCATAATACTAGGTGGGCCGTGTTCTTGCCCTTCTATATCAAACTGACAAAGTATAAGACGAGATCCGTCGAATATATTTATAATTTACTCTTTTTTTTTCAATTAGATCGTGCCAGTTTTTCTCAAACAATTTTATTTATTTATACTTTATGCACAAAACAAAACTTGTACACAGATTTAAACAATACAAAACAAGATTTCATATAAATAGAAATAAAAATGAATGTTTGTTCTTTATGGATACTTAAACCATTCATCCGATTGTAATGAAACTTGGTATTCCTTGTTGGCACTATAGGGGAGGTTTCTATCACAATACGTGTAAAGGAATACACATTTATAGTTGGCGAGAGAGTAGTTTTAAGAAATCGATGTTTTTCATACAATTAGTACAGAGGAACGTGATCGAGTTTAACTAGCAGTGAAAGATAAATGTTTTAAAATCTGTCTGATTTGAATTTTAGTTACAATTGTAGTCTCACCTACTGTTAACGAGTAGCATGACTAAAACGGTCATAGACTTCCCAGTTCAATTAGGCTCATTCTGCTAAAGTCGTTTAAACTGATGGGATTAGTCATTTTCCTCAGAATATTTCGGGTCTTGAAAGATTAACTCATTCGACTATTGTACATACCAAATAACGTACCTCATAATTACTGTACGAAACATTTAAAATAAACTTATTGAATAGTTCTCATAAAAAAAGGAGAACAAACTCGCCGTCTAAAAAGAGAATGTGGATTGATTAACGAGAGTTGGCCCTAGTTGCTAAACAAGCCGTGGACTATTGCGGCGAGCTCATTAACATGCGAGACTCGGAGAATGTAGACAACAGCCCTTTCCTCCATACGCAACATGTAATAAGTACTATAGGCCATAATGTTCTCGGTGTGCACTATGTACATGACTAGCGTCTAAGAATGTATGCGAGAATTCCTATAACCTACGCGAATGTTCGCAAGATTAAGCAATTACACGTTGAGAGCCGTACGTGAGTTATCTCTCCTTCCGATTCTGCGGTAAAATTAGCCATATTAAAAATTCATTATACGAAAAATGCGTTGTATTCAACCGTTCATTCTATATAAAAATAAATAATATTAATTACTTCAATGTTCGTTCAATAATTTTGTTTTGCATTAAATTTCATTTCCCTAACTCACATAATAAGATAATTACTATCCACGTGTAGGTATTATCTGTCATTTTAACGGTCAATGACCGCTTTCTTTTCTTGTTACTTAACTTTATTATTCTTAAACTTTCTTATGTTTCTATTGCCACCAGCAATATAATTAACGCTTTTGACGAAATAATTTTTCTTGTCCGCCCGTCGAAATATCGTTGAAAGTGTAGAGATTGCACCCTACGAAAGTAGCGAGTCTCGCTCCACATGACATGTCGGACGTTGGATGTGTGTACGTACGGCCGCCTGGTGCAAAATGAATTTGCATTGTAAACATGCGATGACCAACGCATTTATATGCGGTCCGATTGACTAACGCTGTTCCATCCATCCATTCTCATTGCTAATGCTCATATTCTATGACTCGTTTCTATTTAAACACTTCTGACACGAGTCAGAAAGGTTTTCTCAATAAGAATTTTATTAATATTGGTAAAACGTATACTAACAAACAAGGAATATGACGCAATTACTTAATAATTCAATAATTTGTGACACGATCAGCTGTATTAAAACAATTAAAAGCCATGTATTCTAATATCGACCTATTGGTATATGAGAGGCTCCAGCCAGATTTTTGTTCAGCGTTCTGAAGAGCCATATGTTCCATGTTGAATGCTAGTATGAAAATGTAAAAGCGATGACGTCATCTTATATCTACCATGCACCACCCGTCTACTTCGTACGAACGAACAGCCTTCTATGGTAGACTTGTATTGACTTGCTTTGACTGGTATTATTACCTCTTATATTACTTATCACTTACCACCCAGTGTAACGCAAGCTCATTTTCCATAGCAATAGTAAGAAAATAGCAACACAAAACTAGAGGGCTATCAAAAAAAAAACTGATTTTTGATCGAAAATTCGAAGATTGAAAAGACATTTGTTAACATTATTGAAGATCAGTGTACTTCTACATTAACAGCGTGATTAATTGAAGTTGATAGTTATCACCGCGACCGTCATAACAGCATAATAACAATATTCATTATGTTAACAAAAGGCTGTTCTATCTCGAGTGATTCTATTTTACGGCCGAGTGGCTCCCTCCAGAGTGAGGGGTTGGACTTTAATAAAATCGTGGAAATAGGGGCTGCACTGGTTATGTCGCGGACTCCGATCGCGGCTTTGACATCTTTACATTTACTACGTCGCCCCTGCACTGCTTGTACCCAAAACCACACCCAAATAGTGTTTTTGAATTGCGCCGTAACCAAGTTCTTCAGTTGGAGGAGAATGTTGAGAAAAAATTCACGATCAGATCAAGCCGTGCTTGGTCTTGTTGTATAGTTGAAAAATTATCTGACAACATCTTCTTCTCTGTAATCAATACTTTCTTATTTAATCTTACATAACTTGAATGCCATGCCATGCCATTACAATGGCATGAATTTGCCATTATTAGGTACTTCTAAGGATGCGTTTATATTCTAATTTGGAATTGTTATCAGAATCGGTAAAACGAATTTAGAACTCAAACAACAAGTATACAACTTGTTGGTAATGAAAAATGAAAACTCCGTAATCCTATCAATTCAATGTCGGGAAGTTATAGTTGCGCAATTTTTAAGGAATTTCATTAGGAATGCTCGAAAATATGTCAAAAACAAATGAAAACGCAAGTCACGATTATCGAAGTTGCCGATGTTGTTTTGCATAGAAAATACCGTGTTTTAGTTTTATGACACGATATATTGTCCGTTGGAACGCGTCCAGATACGTGGCGGCAGATCTCAGGAGTTCCGGGACACGTGGGTGGTCGTCGCTTCTTAATAATTCGTCACTCATAATAACAAAATTGCGTACCGTTATCGTACTTGTTTATGTGCATCTTATAAAACACAATAAGATGTACATTTTCCTAAACATTTACAGTCAGGCGATGAGCCAGTCGTTGACCCAGAACGAAAGGAGTTAACAGAACCAGGTATTAATTCTGGCTTCTTTTCGGTTGCATATCAAATTGCATTACATGGTTTCCGTCCAGTGGAGCTTCGGAATTATCAGGCTAGGCCGTTCTATACCTATGATAGATATAATCGACGGAATTTTTTCGATACAATTCGAATTGCTTTCCGTCGATACGTACTTTGTAAATGTGTATCGTATTCATTCTATAATTGGGTTTGCGTTAAAAAAAAGGTCATTTGTTTTTTTTTTCACGCAGGGCCTTGAGCAAGATCTGCGTCATTCTTAGTAAAACGTCCATAGAACTCCAGTTGAGTTGATAACTCCAGCTATACTTTTACGATTGTCATAGAGATGATCATCATAAAAAATTTTTTTGTTGATGACAATGTTATTGTTCTGAATCTTTTTTTTTAAATATTCTAATAGGTTCCTTTATTATTTATTGATGAATCTAGTACGCGAGCGAGCGGCCTTCAATCGCAACTGCCAACGGTGTCACTACATTGTTGTTCGTCATTATCCCTCAGAATCCACCTCTTAAAAATTAACCGAATTGAATACATACGAAGTTAAAGGGCAAGAAACCCTTGATCTAAATTTTTCTGTCAGTCACAACCTATCCCGTTACGCCACGTGCCCTGCACAACATTGATTAGCACTCTCTGGATTTATAACATAATGTAAACTCATTTGTATAAAACCGTCGTAAGTGTTGAAATCCTTAATCTCTGGAACCGCGTTCATATGAGAAGTAGCTGAGAGGCGTAACTTAGAAATAGGTTGTTTAATAATGCAGCAATTTTCGTTCGTAAGATGATTCTTCTATTGCAATTATTACTATCGGGTATAAATTATGAACATGCCGATCTCTATCACAACACGGCGAAACTATTTAATTGACTACACACATGAACATCGATGCAGTAGGTATGTTACAATTAGATACCTTTTATTGAATCATATCTAAGACCTGCACGACCGTATAATAAATACAAAATACTTTTTTCTAATTAAAAGTTTGGGTAGTAGTAAATTTGATTAATTATGAATTTAAATTTCATCGTTCGCTAAAGACGGGGATATGTGTTCGTGCGACCGAACAGCGATGATTTTTACGTTTCTTCCTCACAATAGACTGTTCTTTTTGCGAACAAAAGTTCAACGAACGCGTGGATATTGCTCACCCGGCCTCCAAATTGTTTTAACATCTAAACGC
This sequence comes from Bombyx mori, assembly GCF_030269925.1. Lineage (NCBI taxonomy): Eukaryota > Metazoa > Arthropoda > Insecta > Lepidoptera > Bombycidae > Bombyx > Bombyx mori. Next base: position 4,359,262 of record NC_085116.1, on the reverse strand, counting down.
ATCTGTCTGGGAGTAAATTCAAACTTTGATTCCACTGAGTTTTTATGCATTTAACATGATAGATGTATAATACGAAAAAGTTTGGAAAATATATCATTTAAATAAGACCCCGGCAATCTATTTGTATTGTAAAAGTAACGTTGACAGTAACACGGTCCTTATATAAAAATAAGCTTAAAATATATAGCAATTGATGTAAGCACCTATTAACATTTAAGAAATTTAAGCATTGCGTACTTTTTGGAATTCTTAATCCAGGCGATCAGTCGGTACATTATTGATGAAAGAATAGACAAAGAGTTATTAATAAGTATCACACGTATGAGTAATGGGACGTAATTGGCAACAGAGGGTATCGCCTTTTAGTAAAGACTTCGTGACATCCGGCGTCTAACCGTAAATGTTATCAATATTATGTTTATTAAAATACTTAAATTTACAGTTAAAAACATAATAATATTTGAAATTACGTAAACGCGGGGCCAATAAGTTCATTAAAAGATTTAAAACTTTACGAACACAATATTTGATATTCGCAAATTCGCTACCAAATTGGGACTAAACTATTTTGTTAGGTTCCTGTTATATCTCGGTTGTTCACAATATTTGCTAACCCTTGAATTGAGAAAGAATTTTAAAATAAGCCTGGGATATACATAACTATAATGTATAACGTTAACAAATGATGGTAGAAATTCATCCAACCTTCCAATACCAAGATTTGAAATATAATTAAACCTTGCAGCAGCAGTTAGAGTCCACATAAATGCGTATAAAATAATGTATATCAAGCTATACATGTCGTGAATGATTTTGTGTAAGCAAGTCTGATTTTCAATTTGGTGAAAGCGTTACAATTGGTAATTGCTCTATGAGAATTGTCTTTTAATTTAATGCAAGTTTAACATGAACAATGTATTTATAAAGAATTGCAAGTGTTAAATGCGTAATAACTTGAAAAATATTGAAAACATGAAAGTCGGTTAGAATAATTAACCTTTTAAAAACAGGAACCACTTATAATTAGGTAGACCTCAGGCTCGATTGACAATTTTATGGACATGGAAAGAACTAAAAAAAAAGTACAATTTTTGGCCATTAGTTTGAAATAAATTATATTTAAAAAAGTCCCTGTTTCTACTTATGTTAACCAAAGCACAGGTTTTTATTTTGATTTAACTACTTGTTTGGGCCTATCCTAGAAATACTTATATCGATTTTAATGATTTAATTGGCAGGTAGTCGAAAAAAAAAACCCGTCGCTTGCGACGAAGGGCTCGACGAGCGAAATAACCCTCAGACACAGCCCACTGAGTTTCTCGCCGGCTCTTCTCAGTGGGTCGCGTTTCCGATCCGTTGGTAGATTCTGCGAAGCACGGTTCTTGCTAGGGTTCGCGTTAGCAATGTCGTCAGGTTTGAGACCCCTTAGGATACCTACTAGTTAAGGCTACGCTGAAATAGCCTCTCAAGGCTCTCAGCTAGGTAGGATTAACCACACTCTGTGTATAAAATTGTGTGGATGGATTATTTGACTGTGGAAAATCTCTAGCAGGTCTTGAAACCCGTGAAGCTGTTTAGACTGCATAATCCTAAAGTGTAAAAAGTATGCCTTCCTCCTGTAACTTTTCAATTATAAAGTGACGTCGAATGGAAACGGTTTTTTTTAATATAACAAGTACCTACACATTACGCTTGAATTTAAGGTACGACGATACGATTTTTTCTGTATTTTTTAGTGTAAGAAAATGTTTTTAAATGTAAGAAAGTGTTATGAACTTTCATTCAGCTTGCAGTAAGAACAATACAACAAAAAATAATCGAATAGGTATAAGTATTTACATAATTGAAGGCGTTATAGGCAGTTTTTTTTTCGTCAGGCAGATTTGGACAGCCTGTTGTTACGTCAGTTTTGCGGTAATTTCACGGCTGGCGATCTCTGAACTGTTTCTAGTGGAAAAGTGAAGTGCGAAGTTTCGGCGAGGTAGCGCAAGGCGCGGCGGACCGTAGCCGCTTCGGGGTCGTCGGCTTGATGTTGACGCTTTGATCATACTAGTGTTATCTTAATCTGCAAGAAAATAATAAAACTGCTTGAATCAAGTCCAAAAACTGTTCCGATTAAAAGTAACCATTTAGATCTATTCGGGATAAGTTTAATTCCTGATTTTGATAAGTAAAACATAAAAGTGGATTCTGGACGATTCTGCGGATGGCGACAGCCGGTAACATCTGGAGGGCGAAATGCGCGGGCGTCGGAGGGGCGCGCGGCTCGCGGGGTGCGCTCGGGCGCTGCACCGGGCTTCGCGCACCACTCGCCAGTCCCCGAGACACCGGCTGTGTGAACGGCCAACGCGATACCGGCTCCCCGCGAACCTTCCACGCTCTGTTCAGTGAGTGACTCCGCCGCCCGCCCTGACCCAGCGGTGTCCATACTCCTGTGTGCTGTTGACGTGTGAGTTTCCAAAACATCGTTTTACTCAGCGAATGAGCGCCGCGCAGCTCACCGGCCGGCTTTGCCACTTGTACCACACGACATCTATGTACATACATGAAGCCGGCCGGCCGGCTTTTCACTTAACCTCTTTTATCGTGTTGCAAATTACACTTCAAAAGTGTCTTGCCTTCTGTGTCCAAAACATTAATTTAATTTTTTGTAAATCAAAATATATTATTACCTATTGTATTTTTAGGTAGGTAATCTATATAAGATATATATAACCTGAAATAAGTGTGACCAAAAAAAAAATAACAAACATAAAAAATGGCAATGGAAATTCACAAATTTTTTTTTTAAAGTTTCGGAAAAGAGATGGAATGACCGATATGTGAAATTCTACTTACCTACAGTATTTTTTACTATAAGATTTCCATTATTCCAATGAGTCACGAGCACTGTTTTTAATATGTGACACTCGCACTTACCCTATAAAATGACTCACTACCAAATATTTCATTTTATTTATTTATAAGAATGACATGGAGTCACTCTAATAAGTGAACGAAAGTGTCATGTTTTTAATTATGATAATGATGGAATCCCAATTGGAAGGAATTATCACGCGATTCACAAATAGGAAAACCAAGGGAGCTGGTCGAAGTTATTTCTCCAATTATAATCGAAAAAGCTCGTTACCCTCGGTTCCCTACCGACTCCTCTGTTATAGAAACATCCAATAATGAAGCTATCACATTTTAATACTACTTTGGTGGTTATTTATAATACCTAAAATAAACAACATTGACCGATGGGTTGAAACAAGTTTAATAGAAACATAATAGTATTTATTAATATTAATAGTCTAGTATCTTATCTTATATCTTTAAACGAGCAATTATTGTACAAATACATATACATATAATCTGAATCTCGAAAACGGCTCCAACGATTTTCATAAAATTTCGGGATTTCGGGGGCGATAATTCGATCTAGCTACGATTTATTTTCAGAAAATGTTTTTTCGTGAAATGAAAATTCGTGTTTTCAATAATCAACTTTATCGATAATCTTGATTTTGACTTTAAATAAATAGCCAGTTCATATTATTCGTATTTCATCATTTTATCAAGATGTAATTCCTATTTAAATATAATTTCTAAAAAACACAATTTATATAAAAAACAAAAAACCGAGCAAAGCTCGGTCATCTGCTAGTAGAATTTAAAAGAACAAAAAAATTATAACTTAGAATTAGGTTTTATCATTGCGTGCAGAACTCATGCATAAATGAAAGCCTAAACCAAACGAAATTTCTATTTACTTTTTTATCTTCGTCACTCACCGTTTTTTGTGGAAGACGTACCTATGCTTAAATATGAATAAAAAACCTAAATGGCGCCAATTTTTAAACTCCTTTATCGTGTGATACGTTGGGAAAAGCCCGTGTCTGGATGTGATGACTTAATATTAGCTAGAGGTCCCGCAGTAGTCGAAATTCGACTATAATTAATTGGAATTGTAAGTTTGTATACTATTATGATTGTATTTTATACTTCTATAATCACAAATTTCGCCAAGACTACAATATAAAAAATATTAACAAAGGCAAACAATATTTAATCTATTCTCAATATGACAACAGACGCCAAGAACAAAAGTTTGACAATAAATAGTATGCATGCGTGTGTGCGTCAAATACATGGTCTGTAGTTTGTGTAAGTTTTTCTTTATTGATTTAATGTATCTTTTATGCATTATTAAAAAAAAATATTAGCATTGTGCACTTCTTCTCTATATTCTCTTTAAGTGTGGAAAATTTCATAGTCCTCCGTCCGCGCAATTTTCGTAAAAAGGGATACAAAGTTTTTGCTTCATTAATATATAGATACATCTTTCACTTATCTTTCACATACATATATTATTATGTATTATGTGGTTCAAGAGTTAGTGATTGTGTTTTAGTGAACCCTTTGGAATATTGGGGTTCTTCCAAGAGAATTTGTATCTTATCTTTTTGAATCTGATTTGTAGTATTTACCTTATGGAAGTAATGTAAGGAATTGTCTGACATGATCCTGTTTATCTTTTTACCATTGCACCACCTTATATAGAAGTTTCGTTTCGTTGGTATACAGATTAAGATAATCAATGCGCCTTTTGACCTATTTTTTGGGTTACAAATTTCAGGATATATTCCGATCGCTTTCTGTGGCTTTCTCTTTCTTATAGCTAGATTTGAAAAAAATACTAGGCTAAAACTAAAATTACTAGGTACCTAGACTGTTATCCCGGTATTACTGATATCCGTCAGCGACGTTAAATACATTTTATCGGTTGAGCGGTAGGTTCATATTATGTCTTCAATGGCAATAAAAAAATTTTTGGTGTTACTCAACAACCAATTACGTAATATTTGAGTTATTGCAATTCTCCGCCATTACAATGATTTTTTAATGTAAGTCGATCCAAAAATCTAACGATGGCTCTTTGTTTACTTACTACTTGAACTTAATACGCGGTAGGTATTTATATTGCACGTTTCCAACGGTCGTGCAGGTTGTAGTAATTAGATTTTCAAATAAACATAATTTTGATTTATAGATTATTTATTATAACTCTTCATTTGAATATCAACATTCAACAGATAGGTTAGATGTTACAAATGTTTGTTGTATATCCAAAGTTAATAGATATTCATGAAACGGAATTAGAGTTAGAATTTTTTTACAAAGAATTAGTGCCGATACAGGCTCTGCAATGGCGGCAACACGTATTTGCATGTAACTATTATTAAAGCCGCATCATTGTTTCAGTTTATCTTTTCTTTCTAATCTAGCAACAGGCAGTTAAATACGTTTGTTGCAAGCCATATTCCCAGACTATTACCGTTCGTACCGTCATTAGGTACAGTTGCACATGAAATATCTTGCGTTATTCGAGAGCACAATTTTGTGAGTCGCGCCGGCCGACGCTGTAGCCTCGATGGTTGAGATGAGAAATCACAGCAGTACCGCTACTCATTGATACGGTACTTTGTATAGTTCTTGATCTCCTCATAATACGTTCCATTTTACGAAAGCGGTCATTAATCACTATTAAAAGAAACCAAGAATGACAAAAAAAAACAGGGACCTCTTCGGTAAGGCGCGACGTACGCGACACGGTTAAAAAAAGAAAACAAATATTATTTTGTATTTACCATAGAGTATTGTGTTGCTATTTTGATATAAAGGGGGGTTTTGGTCTAAATAAGTAATTGTATTAATGTGATCTAGAGTTATATAGTCTGTAGTATTATTAGTTGTAGTATTAAGATTAGATATATCCTAATTTGTATCAAATCGATGTATCAGTATCTGATATTTAAATCCACAAAGAACAATAAACTATTTTTGAAAAAAACAAAGGGTGAGCTTTGGTATCATTGCAAGTCCGAACGGCATGGTGACGTCATGACCAGCTGTAGTCCGAATGAGGTAATGTCCCGACGCGGTCGTTAACCCCCTACAACCCTCCACTCACTCGCTGCCTAACATAGTACTTATTCCCATGAATAACTTATCGCATTATACGACCTGAACGCCAACGCCGACCTGGGGCAACCGGTCCCTGAAATACATTCTTTTCATATTACTTTTTATGTTTCTCTGAATTTCCTTTTGTCTTCATTTAGTATAAAATTCTAATGGATTTCTGTCATTGGTGGGCTTGAATAGTTTCCTATTGTTTTTTTACGCTTTTCGTCTGACTGCAGTGGATGACATGAATTGTTAATTTTGACTTTATGCAATGCCTATATTTGATCTGAACGGTTTCATGAAAAGTATAGTGGAATTTTCTATGGTTCGTATCCATTCGATACTAATATAAAAAACATAGACCTTTTGGAGCGAAATTCTTTTATAATAGAGATATTTACACAGGTAACACGTTTCACCCTCTATTTTTCGTATTAAAATAAAATCCCAAAGTTGTACTTGTGCCTGTTGTTTCGTTCGTGGTGTTAATATCTCGGCCCCTTTGCTTGTCACCCCTACCTGAATCCGGTTATTTCTCGTGGGAGTTGTGCAACAATTTAATAAGTGTGAAAATATCCACACAGCCAGCTTGACTTGCAAGTCTAAAACGACAGAGGTCCGGTATTATAATCATAAATTCCTGAGTAAATCCAATTCCAAAACATTTCCATCACACAGAAACACATTTTATGCTCATTCGCATACATGAAGATGTTTTATTACCACTTTTTCACGATGAATTTTCTCGAATACAGTACGGTGTGTCTGCAAAACTTAAGTGAATACATCGAGATATTATGTACTACGAGTGAATAAGTATTTTCGTTTGAAATTTCGTTGAACAGAATATTTATTCTATCATAAGTGATTTTAAGGTTAAGTAAGTTTTTGGTCAGTCAGTCAGTCAATCAATCCTTATGGTCTTTCCTATTATTAATCGAATTAATCTTTTCGATCTTTCGGTCTACCTGGTGTTAAGAGGTTACCGGAGCCCATAGACATCAACAAGGTAAATGTCGTCACCCGCCTTGAGATATGAGTTCTAAGTTTTATAGTATAATGACTGCCCCACCCTTTAAACTGTATTACTGCTTCTTGGCAGAAATAGGCAGGTGGTAATATCGACCCGTGCGAGATTACAATACGCCCTATTGCCAAAAAAATATATTATATTCTGATAAAATCTGTATCAATTTTTTACAAAGTACAATTTTACATTTTTATTCTGTAATCTGGCTATCCGTGGCAGCTGCATATTATGTATTGCAACCACGTACTATTGATTCCCTGAATGAGGGCTTGCAATCGAATCGTCTACGTGACGAAATGCCTCCCGTTGCGAGCCCTATTTATACTGATCAGACACGAATGGCTGCGCCTTATTTACTTTGTCTACCAAAAATAAAGCTTGAAACAACACAAAGCTGTTAGAACATCACGAACACCATTGAGTTACGACAATCGCGTTTGAAAACAGTCTTAGAAAGAAATGAAGCATCCCACGTCAAGTCAAAGGAGCTTATTAAAAGAGCGGGCCATCATCTCGAGCCGTCGATAAACAATAAGCAAAATTACGAACTTTCTCGTCTCTATTCATAAAAGTGGAAAGTTACCATTAGAACCGTTACCGTTTTACATTAATCGGTTTTATGCTTTACTAACGGAGCTGCCGTGTAATCGTTTGTAAGGGGAGACTGCCACTCATTAGAGTATTGAAGTGGTCCGTACATTTAAATTAAGGCTATGATAGTATCCCTATAAAAAACATACATATTATTATCTCTTGTGTCCCTATGTAAAATTTATCTGCCCTCAAAAGCAAATGTTCAATCTAAAGTAGTGTTTAATGCGAATGAGCGTAGCGCATCTTAAAATGTATTCAAGTTCACATTTCCCAGTAATAAGTTTTGTGTAGTTTTTGATTGTGACACATTATATTTAATTAATTATTTCATCCATTTCAATTTCAAGATGTATAAAATAAATATGTTTTGAACTTGAGAAAGCTTAATTTAGTGAACCAAGAGTAATATCAATTATTAAGTGGATAACGTTATTGTAATAAACGAGATTAATATTTAAAAAAAACTTACTTAAAAAACTTTTTGTTTTCTTTACGATTGAAGTCTATTAAAAATGTTAAATTACAAAACTAAAACAGTATATCTTTTTAATAATCTTTCATATGTTTTCAAGTTTTTAATAGAAACAAAATGCCTATAATTTAATAATCGTTGTATGGGTGTTATCGTGTTGACTAGAAAATAAATATATTGTAATACTAGCTGACCCGGCAGACTTCGTAGTGCCTCAATCGATAAATAAAAGACTTATGTATAAAATAAACTTAAAACAAACAAAAGGAATCTGTCCGACGGGGGACACATCAAAGGAAAAACAAAATTGTTATTTTTATTTAATTCCAAGCATTTTCATATTTATCTACCTTTTAAACCTTCTCTGGACTTCCACAAATAATTCAAGACCAAAATTAGCCAAATCGGTCAAGCCGTTTTCATGTTATGTCGTGACAACGGAAAACGGGTTTCATTTTTATATATATAGATGTATTTCCATTAATTCGTTGTTGGCAATCAATCAAATCAAATGCTCCATTTTTAATTTCGTTTATGTATGAAAATAATTACTGTATATATGTATACAGATTCTGTTCGTAACATCGTTTATTACAACTCAACGTTCTTAGTTTATTTTGGGTGTTAAAAAAGGATAAAAAAATTGCTTCCGACGTAAGTTTGAACCGTTAGCTGTCTTCCTAAAAATAGTAGAGCGTTCCACGTGTTCCCTGGAAGCGGCCCTTTCATGGTACGTATCTTTGTTTACTACACACGTTCAATGTACTTCTGATACTGTAATTACTATGTAACATAATTAGAAATTGTGTTGATGCGTGGTTTGATAGCGAAAAGTTTCGACCAAAACTTTAAGTACCTTTCGTTATCCAGTTGGTCGTGTTGTATAAAGCACATTAACAGCGCATATCGTGAGTTGGTTTTTCACTTTGAAGCCATAAATATTGATGGCTTGGCTCAAAGGTATCGCCATTCAATATATTTGCATGGGACCGATAGTGATATCCGATACAGTGAATTACTGCACGCAAATTTATTGTGCAGCATTTTGTACCAGAAACATACATCATTACCCGTCTACTTTAAAGATACACCATTTTAAATTCAGCCAGACGTTGCTTGTACGGGTTGTACGGTTGTTTGTGTGAGATGTCATTGGCGTAAAAGCCAGGTGTCTAGTAAATGCGCAAATTGTGTTTTCAAGGCTTAGGGAACACGCAATAAGTAGGATTCTAGATGAAACTACCAACACAAGACCCCTACCTACCCACTGGAATAAGATGAAAAATAATAAAATAAAATAAAGGATTACATTACTTGAATGACAGTACAATTATTGAAAGATGGCGATGAGTATACAAACGTACGATACATGTCATACGCTCTTGCTTCAGAAGCTAGTTACCCAAATTATAATATTTGCGGGTTTTTCAATCACACAATGTTAGCCCTATGTCGTGGAAGTCATTTGTGAATAGTCTGCCTGTGGGAATTGAAAGCCGTTGTAGAAGCATCGCTCAGTAACGAGTACACGGATGACGTATTCTTTAGGCCACGACGACTTCTAAAATTGGGTTTCTTAACTTTATTGCATTCCAAGCTGAGGAGAGTATTTCGGTTAAAGCTATCATTGAGTCCTTACATATAATGTGTCCTTACAGTGATCTATATTTGATGACCAAAAGTTTTAATGCAGATGTTAAGTTATGCCTCACGCAGCTTAAAAATTTGTTAACCTGGCTAAAAGCGTCCTTGCACCCTAACCCAATTATCTATTGGTTCTACCTTAATGACCATATCTCTCCAATTCAAGGTTTGAGCGAATTTGAGCAAGTTGGCCGTGTTCCGTCATATCCATTTTTATATTTCGTGTACAACTTTTTTATACTGATCTTCGGGCTTAAAGCGGGTGCTTTATTAATGCTCTGTCGTAATTCACACAACGTTTTATTTTATTTTCCTGTACGCCTGCAAGTTTATTACGCTGGTAATCTCCATTCTTCCAGCGTCACGAACTATTTATATACACGCCTTATTTAGATGTTTCTTAACGTCTCCGCTTAATATCTATCGTTGCTGCATTAAACCCAGGTTTTGGGTCACTCAGAGCCGTAAAAGGATGTGATTTATTTTACTTTCACAATCAAGAACATACAGGTTCTTGTATTAGATTATTCTGTGGTGGCCTGGTCGATGTCAATAGCTAGAAATTTTATTGAATGTGGCTGTTGGAATATGTTAGTTAGAAAGAGATGTGACAAGATTGATTGTGAGCCGGTCAATAACGTGCGAGGGGCGCACTTCAAAAGAGTCGAGGGTGATTGACATCTCGAGTTTCAATTATTGACGTAACGCAGACCTATCAAATAGTTTCGGGATAATTTTGAAGGTTCAAGTTTTCCTCAATGTTTACTTTGGATAACTTTGATAATAATCTGCGTGTTTTTGCCGTGAAACAGCAATGCGTATTGCGAAAATAAAAGAAGTAGCAATTACCATACCATACTTTTGTATTTGTAGATCTACACGTACTTAATAAATTTTTTCGACTTTGTTTTTTTTTTGAGTAAAAGCAGATATGTAGATTGGAAAAATATGGCATTAGTCATCGGGCTAAAATTTTGCAATTTATAAGTTGAACGTACAGACAATAGATAACGGGGGGTCACGTAGTAAGATGATGTAAGCTATGATTTCCTGCCGGCTTTGGAAGTACAGTGCTCGCTGCGAGCGTGTGGCGCGTACTTGCCTGTTAATTAGCCTCGCTGACGTCATCCGTGGGGAGCGTGGCTCTGACCAGCCATAATTATCGGATGATTTCGTGCGGAAACGACAACGACCGACGCTTTCTCTGCTGTACTGCAACCACAATCCGCGGCGGCTATGAAACAGGTGCCCTTCAAGGTCGGCATCGAACAGCTGATCTTTTAATCTAAAATCGAAGATGAAAACCTGCTCAGTTTGAATTACAATTATCACAGACTAGCGGCCCGCTCCGGCTCCGCTCGGGACTTTAACAAAAATTTCAACGATATTTGACGTTGTTTTATTTTTATAAATAAAATAATACTTATTGCGGCATAACTATAATAGAATAAGACATATGCTGTCGCCACACTTTTTGTAAATAATAATGTGTTCTATAAAGTCGTAGTACATTATTTTATTTTATCATCAATAGTTTTCGCAGCGATGTAAAGAATATTTTAGGTAATTTTTTTACACCTTGGGTTATATTATTGGAGTTTTTGTAAGGATCCCTAATTTTTTTTCAAAAAATATTGTAGCCTATGTTATTCGGGAATAGTGTAGCTTCCAAACAGTGAAAGAATTTTTCAAATCGGTTCTGTAGTCTCGGAGCCTATTCAATACAAACAAACAAACAAATCTTTCCTCTTTATAATATTAGTATAGAAGTATAGATTAGTATAGATAATAAATTTAATTGTTATTACAAAATTCACAATGATGGAAACATTCGGTATGGTGTGATTGTGAAAGAGCTGAAATCTTCAAATCACCGATCTCTATTGATAAAATAGGCGGTGCTGAGTCGCGTCGTTGAGCGTGACTCATCTTAATAGCTGCAATCATCGCGGCGAGTGTTGCGACCACCGATGCCACGGAAGAAACGTGCCACGTGCCTCTAGATTCAGTGACTGTAACATAATAATTAATATTTAATCCTACACAGAAACAAATAAATTGTAGAGAATGTACATGTAAATACTTCAAGAATGTTCTGAAATACAACGGATATCGGTGTTGGCTATTGGTTTCGGCTCATTGTCGTCCAAATTTTGCAACAGTTGAAGGTCATTTCTAATTGTTAGGTTGATGCAATTCTATGCCTGTACGACCGAATCAAGGAAATTGTTTTTATTCACTAGATAATGAGGTCGGACAATATTGTAAGAAATGAAACAAAAAGTCTATCGTTGGTACGACTGACTAACCGCTAATTGCGTGAAAATCTAGCACTTGCAGTAATGGTATCATTTGAATTTCTAGGAAACCTCTAAATGCAAAGTGGTCAAAGTGGTTTCTAAAAAAGTAAATTACAAACTCGTACTCTGCATGTTCGTTCCCCGTTTAATTTTTTATTAAATTTAAATGTTATTATTTGTGGCTGGCATATAGTCTGAAGAAGAGCGATTCGTGAGTCATGTTGCTATTTAAATGCCAAGCGGTCTGTGAAAGGTCCAAAACTTGTTGCACTAAATACCGTCACGATTTTGATTTAAGATGTCCTAAAAATATCGCCACGTAATGTTCTATGTTTTTATTTTGGATGTCACCGTTATGGAAAACAATAAGTCGTTTAGAGGCAGTCAGCCCTTAGATGTTTGTTAATTCTAATAGCGTTTCTGGCATCCGTTGAGTAAGCAATCCTTATTATCAAAAAAATGTTGCTTCTGCAATTATTAAATAAAATAAATAAAATAAAAAATACTTTTATTCCTTGCATTTATAGCAAAAAAAAAATACACTATTAATATGCATGAAAAATCATTCACATTTTAAATTTATTATCCAATATTCAAAATAATTTTTAATTGAATCTTGATTATGTTTTTTGGTTATGTAATTATTACCATACCGAATGTATTGGAATCGTTCCCGAAAACGAAGACAGGTGGCGATGCTGATAATTATCATGAGCACTAAACGATTTCGATTGAATGTTTTAGCTTACGAGTTTTTTTTTTATTTTTTTTTATTGCCTTTGTAGGCAGACGGGCATGCGGCCCACCTGATGGTAAGTGGTTACCGTCGCCCATGGACTTCAGCAATGCCAGGGGCAGAGCCAAGCCGCTGCCTACCGCAAATGGCATGAGAATGATGGAATGAGAAAGGCGTTCACGTTACTTTGAAAGCGCATGTTCATATTTAAAAATTACAGTATATATTTATACTTACTGAAGTAAAATAAATTCTTGTTTAGAAATATTCATGTTCTACATTTAACAACCTGTGACTCAACCTAATATGACGTAGTTTTTAACCGACTCCAAGAGGAGGTTTCCGTGTCGGGCCGTATGTTTTTAGACAAAATTTAAGTACAGTAACAAATACCTAATAACAGTAATTAAATTTTGTATTTGATTAGACTCAATTAAATATTATGTAACATATATTTCTTATACACATACGTACTATTTCTATATATATAATACTTCTCTAGTTCAGTGTGCATAATAGGCTGGTGACATTTCAGAAATAGGTATTGGTATTTCGGTACGCGGTAATGATTGGAATGCGCAAATTTCGAAGCAGTTTATAAGCGTAATGCTTGTGTCATGTTCTAAAAACGATCTCAAAATATTTTTCCCTCTTTACTATTCATAGGTAGTATGAAATAATATAGTATGAAATATTCACTTATGTAACAAATATATTATGTATCAATGAAAGTGAACAATGGAAAACGTTGTAAATGCTACACAAAAAACAAAAATGAGTGTTTAAATCTTTTAAACGTGTTTCGTTAACGTCACGAGACGATTTCAACACAGTTGAACAATAAAACTTTTGATAAACAATAGACCGATAAAAATCACTTCATTGTGAGTTGAAACGGAACTAGAATCCGGAATGTATTAATTTTGTTACTAATACCACTTGATCTTCGAAGATAAGCTTTGTTTGTAACAAAAAAAAATCTCTGCTTTTGCATGTCGTTATAATATATCCGAGCGAATGGAGACTATATTTCATTTGATGCTGGTACTATAGGAAAGTTTTATGGCGTAGCACTGTGGCCTGCTTCTTTTATTTAAATAATACAAACAAATAACTTTACCATTATACATTTTACATTTTTGCTGATTGTATATATTGTAAATCACGACTGGTAGCCACAACCATTCTGCCCTTGTCTGCTGTGAAGCGAATAATTAAGACTTCGACCATATGTCTTAACGTTCTGATGATACGGACCATCATAAGTTTTTAAAAACCTTTATCTCTGAACAGACACTCCAATTTTGTTCATTTGTATTTGTATGAAGTATTTATAAAGTACTCGTTTCTCGTGCCAGACTAAATAACGGTAAACTTGTTGCATCTTTGAAGTTATTTGTAACTTCTATAGTCCCCGGGCTGTATCGGCGCCGCAGCGGTGTTATCATGTTTCTCTCGTTACTGAAGCCTCCGCAATATTAGGTATATATGTATACGGGATAAGTTGCTTTGTCCACCCACGCTAAGTCGTTTTGCTATAAACCAATGCAGTGTTTGTGTAGGCTGTCCTGCAAATATTTTAAAATAAGTCATCGACCTCGTTGCGTTATTTCGTAAGCGTTATTGATATCTGTACACTTGCCGATATAGATTAGTATTACAGTCAAAATCTGTTATAACGACATCGAAGGGACTGCTCATATTCAGTCGTAAAAACCGATAGTCGTAACAACCGATGATGCTTAATGTGTATCGTGCAAGTACAAACAAATCGATAGGGAATTATTGGAAAAATATATTTATTCAACTATGTACATTTTGTTTATTACACATAAGTATAATGCATATTATTTTCTGTGAGCATAAAATCTGTAATTTTGGTCTGTTTGGAACACTTCTGTTGTGCATAGATATTTTGTAATTCACGTTGGATTTTAATTAACGTATCGTCATTGCTCTTTCCAAATGGTTGAAATTGTCGAGTGTGATACACGATATTCCTTTGCTAAGTCTTTGTTTGAAATTCCGCTGTCTAGCTTGGATATAATACGCGATTTTTCATCAATATTAATTTGTTTGTAACTACTAATACTACTACTAATACTTGTTGTAACTCCACAAAGTTTTGGTGCGTCTTGTGTATAGATAAGTAACAAACTAACTGAAGAGATATAAAGAAGCGGGCTTTGACTCTACTGCATGCACGTGTTTTGTTTCTAAGAATTAGAAAAGACCCTACACTAAACTAAATCCTATTGTTTTCTTTCCTGATTTTAATAGCCATTGAAGACAAATGTGGATACCTATTCAAATTGTTTACAATACAGCTTAGCCGGTCGTTCTAACAGATCTAATTCTCCGAAATATTAGTTAAATGTGGTCGTTTTATAAGGTATGTCGTTATAAGCAATGTCGTATAAAGCAATGTTTTTAATAAGGCGGTCATATAGCATTCAGCCGGGACCTTTGTTCTAGGTTATTATAACCGGCATGTTGTTCTAAACGATGTCGCAGTAAACGGTTTTGACTGTATTTATGAATTTTACCAAAAAAGTTTTGAACAGTATTCCTTTTAATAATAATTATTTAATTTTTGATCGTATCATAATATTATTTAATCGCCACTATGTGTTCGAAGGGTCAGGAAATTATAGGTTAATAAAATTGAGGTAAAGATTATCTTAAAGGATTTTCGTTTAATTAATTTAATTTTATTATTGTTTCGGCAAATGGGTTTCATTTTCTTATTAATTTTCTTTAGTATATCGAATAAATTAAAATACGCTTGCGTTTTCCATAAAGAGTGTAATAAATGGAATAAGTAAAAACAATGATAGACATAAGTGATACAATGACATTAATCATACATAAAAAATATAAAATTATTTATTGAGGCTTAATGTTTATCGCGCGTACAATTATTGTATCGTAAACTTTGGTGAGATGTGTCTACGTCGAGGATTTTTGATATCACGATTTGACTTCAAAAAGTATTATATTACGGACAAACTCCATGGGTACTCAAGCAACGCATAAAAAATAAACAAAATTATAATATATTTTCTCAGATCAAAAGATAGGCACGTTTAAATAAATACAAGGAATATTTAAGTTGGACAGTTGCGATTACAGAAAAGGTTCGCGATTTAAATAGAAGAGAATGAGTTTCACGACCTAAACAGGTTCCTGTTGCAAGCTGGCTTAACGCCTACACGTTCGACATCCTCGTCTGTACAGCTTTAAAATCAAGAATTATTTTTAGAAATTTATATAACGTGTATATAACGAAGTGTGAAAGTAGCAAAAATATAGTAACCAAATAAAATGTTTTTCTTACGTAGTCCAATTTTGTAAGAATCGTGCGTCATGAAACTCTGAATCAACGGACAGTGGTGGGACCAAGTGATTCATTGTCGGCTGTTACAGTACGAGATGAGGGTTCTAGACTCTGTAACCATCTACCATATGAACTATTGTATTTATACGCGAAATAAGGTCTGTTCACATGCTCGGCAATTATTATAATTATTATCACCACTTATGTGAGACTGAAGTAGGAGTGGGTAATATCAGTTTTGCCGCATATCGAATCGTATCTATATATCGAGGATCAATATCGGATATTGAATCTATATATTTTCTGAATCTATATATTGATGGATGCTAGTAGATTTTCTCGATTCATGATATTTGAGATTTGAAACGATACGCTGATATAATATCGTAGTAGATATAGATTTAAGTCAACGTTATACGGTTGGTTTTCTGATATCAATTTATAATATGATCATAAAGTAATAAAAAGAACATGAAAATAAAAATATCAAAAAAACTTTCCTTCATGCTTTTACCAGGCTTAGGACTGGCTACATTATTTTCAGTTTTTAGTATTTTGTGTCTTAATTTAAAATTACAAAATATACCAAAAGAGTGTAGATTTCAAAAGTTTAATACAAACACAAGAAATAAACTCAATTATTTGGATTCAACTAAAAATAGAAAAATGTGTACTTTAAAAATCAAACACAAAAAACTTTTAAGTATTTATAAACACTTGTCCAAAAATTCTAGTTCAAGGTCAAAGCGCGTGAAATTAAATTCAACGATGCAAATAGGCTATACTGCATTCAAGTTAGGGTCGAAAGTTGAAACTTCTTTCCTTAATTGTATCCTGCTGATACGCTAAGAATAATTTACAGACATATGGACTTCAATATAAGGTTTACAATTGTATGGATAATGCCTGTTTCTGTTTCATTCATCACATGATATCCCTATCGTGCGCTCACTCACTCTGGCCGATTCGATACGAACCAAACGAATATTGCTGATATTCACGAATCGGTACGATATGCCGATGCGCATCACATCGAGCAATATCGTGTATCGGCTGATATCGAAATATAGATTTCGATTCACGAATCGGTACGATATGCCGATGCGCATCACATCGAGCAATATCGTGTATCGGCTGATATCGATATATAGATTTCGTGCGGGGCGATATCGGATTCAACGATATTGCTGCGATATATAGATATTGAATCTATATACGATTTATATCACCCACTCCTAGACTGAAGATGTCTGATAGAACATACAAGTGATGCCAATGTTGAAGTTTTGCGTTGGTATGCATAAGCGTAATATTATAGGTTTTACAGGTTTTATTATGAAACACTAGAGTCTGAAACAATAGAAATTAACTCTGCTTTCATTTAAGTATAACACCGAGTGCTGTATTATACTATCCAGGCAATTTTTAATCTGGTATATAAAATATTTCTTTCTGGATACAAGATAGAAGCCAACATTTAAGAAGTTGCTGAGTCGACAAAACTTTCGGTGATATTTGGTTGCTGGATTTTTGTTTCACATATTTAATACACAGGCATCGTGCAATGAGACTTGCTCCATTTATCGGTCCTTCCCTTTTTGGTCTGTTTTTTTTTTATGATTGAAAGATTACTGGTGGCCCGAAGACCTTTCCAGTTTCACTAGGACAGGTGGGCGAGCAAAGGCTCAGCCAGATTCCTTTTTGTGTATAACCTACTTAAAACTTTAGAACTCGGCTTTTATGTAGATATTTTCAAAATGTTCGATCTCTTGTAATAATAGTACTTTAAAGTTACGTTACGTTTAGGTTTGTTCTTATGGAACAAAAGAAAAATAAAGCAGAAGTAGATTTTATGAAAATGTTTTCTTCGAAACTTTCCTTAAAAGGCGTCGGTTACTCACAATGTACATTACCAGTTTGGTAACATTCGGTACAGAAAGTTTTTTTATGAAAGCGGCAGTGTTGCGCGCTGTTTCATAATGTATGCTCTACCAAATATAGGATAACGACAGTGTATATTTTGTAATTGCAATAAATTGTCCATGATTTAAACAGTTTCGCCTGCTTTTCAATGAATTGTATAATAATCATTGGTAAAGAAAGCGGAATTTGAATTTCGCAGCATATTATTTCCGTTGGCTCATCAATGTTTTAGTCCTGAACGTTCATGATATCTATTTCCAAACTTTCAAAGCCAGCAGCTCTATAAAATGTTTCCTTTGATGTCGGCGATTATGTCTCGCATTTTGTCATTTCCTTAAATTGTGAAAGTGAACCCCGCTGTAAATTCAATTATGGGTAATTATGATCTTTCTGCTTTGAACGAATTTTTGAAGTTTAACCATTGAAAGAGTCAAAGCATGTGCATCATTGGTCACTGTCATGTATGTCGCAAGCTTTTCACAAATTATGCCGGTCGTAATATATCTTGTACGTTAACGACATTTCTCGCAGAATGTACAGAAATAACCATCTCCCCACACCGCGAACGCCGCGATAATTCTGTCAGAGAACTTACCAATGCACTCTCCACTCCTGGAGACACCGATGCTATTTTATTTTAAATCGCCTTTTCGAACATCGTCAAGAAATTTTAGAATATATTGTGTATTTACGTCTACTTGTTTGAGGTGTGACGAGAGCGACTTTCTTTTGTAATTGAATAGCTACGACCGGTGTCTACTTCCAGATGTTTCTCTTTCTATATAACTTTCATTGGAATTCTATTAATTGGATAATGCAATCAATCAGAATCTGTTGATGCTAAGTATTATTTGTCACTGCTGTTGAAAAGTTATTGCACGTTTGAAATTCTAATAAAAATATACTACCTAATATACTCCAAATAACCTATTTTATGTTTTTATCTGTTTATGCGAACGAGCATCCTTTACGTGCTTTAATATTTTTAGGCTTAACTTAAAATGGTCTAAATAATTCCGCTAAGACGACCGGGGTCTTGAACTAAGAAATATAACCCTATTTTGTCATCCTTTGAAGTAGGCAAATTCAAATCATTCAATCCAAATTTAACGTAAGAACCGCAGAATTCACCTGATCACGTATTAATTAATAACAATTCAATTAACTATTTTCTACTTTATTTCGTCAATGAAAAATTGGATTGTTAGATATTGTACTACGCAATTAATCTTGGCGATATATTTTTTTGGTATGCATGTTCGATTTCACTTGGCCTCGGCCTCTTACATGCATCACGCACAAAACACGTTCGTTTAAAACAATCTGATAGATCAACATCAACTATACAATGTACAATGTAATTATTGTTTTGAAAAATTAGGATTATACCTCGAATTTCCATGAAAAACGAGGACGATGTAAGTATTAAAAATAATTGCCAGCAGACATAGTTAAAAGCTCGCTTATTCCCTTGGAAAGCAATATGAACTTAGCTATCTATCTTAGATAGTGATGCATCTGCGTTTGTTGTCCCAATTTGAAGTAAGTTCAATATATACCCCCTGTTTATGTTTCCGATTGACCATGTGTGAACGTCCAATGTTATTAAAACAGTCATAAGATTCTCACAGATTGTTTTTTTTTTGTCTGTAACTGCTGTCTGTAGATGAGAATTTTATATTGCTTACAATTATTTGTAATTGTGCTTTGTGACTGCAGTACATTTCAACTTGTTCAATTGTTTTATACAATCCATATTATACTTTACGTACATATAATAGATTGTGAATTCCACAAACAAGTTTACAGAAGTGACTAAATAGCCTTAATTTTCAATATAAATTTGTAAGACTTAATAAAAATACACATAATATACTAATGCATATTTCTGATAAAAAAACTACAGTTGAGTTTTGAGGTCTGCAATTACTTTTTCGTTTGGTGAACAATTAATATGCTCTTATTTTGTCACGCCTCATTGGGCAGACACATAATCGTGCTTCACTGGTTCGTGAAGGAATTATGTTCAAAATTAAGATACTTACATGCTCTACTTACAATCTTAGAGTATATCCTTTTAAACAAATTTAAAAGAGATACCAATTATGAAGAATTTACTTTACTGGTGGTAGGACCTCTTGTGAGTCCGCACGGGTAGGTATCACCACCCCGCCTATTTCTGCCGTGAAGCAGTAATGCGTTTCGGTTTGAAGGTCGAGGCAGCCCTTGTAACTATACTGAGACCTTAGAACTTATATCTCAAGGTGGGTGGCGCATTTACGTTGTAGATGTCTATGGGCTCCGGTAACCGCTTAACACCAGGTGGACTGTGAGCTCCCATCTAAGCAAAAAAAAAAAACGATTTAAACGTTAAGATTACGATTACAATCACAGCAATCATACAACGAGTTAGATGTCTAAGCTTCACGTGAATTGAACAATGGGAGATGACTAACTTATGGTCTGCATATGTGCGAAATCGTTTGCAAAGTTGGAGTCGGGAGATTGTTATTAATCGCGTCGTGTGTAAACAAGCCCGTATGTTCCTCCGGCGCCGCCGCGCCGCTGACTCACACAAACGCGATGTGGGCCGTCGCAGGGTATTGTGCCGTCTGTTGGTTGTTCTCATGTTATACGATTGTATGTAAAGAAGGCGCAGGCGGACGCCCTCCGACGCACAGCACACTCTTTAGAAATCTAACCTAGATTATCGAGATTGACCGATTTGTTAACCACATTAGGGTTGGACAGTTGGACAACGTGTAACACCTGCTGTTTGTGTGTGTGACACCTTTAAGTTATAAACGCCATCTGCGCCCAAAAAAATTGCTTCTTACTTTTAGCCTTGTGAAATAAAATCAAAATGTTTATTTATTTATTTAAATAAGCCAATACGAGGACTTTTATATAGCAATGAGTCTTCTGCTAGTTTGGAATGCCAGTTTCACCACTGAGGAGAATTGACAAGAAAATCAGTGCTTACTCTTTTTCAATAATAATACAAATATTGTAGGTATGCACATTACAATTATTATGTAAATAACTACATTTTTTTAATTAAAATATCAAATAAACATGACTTGAAATAGGTCTGCGTTACTGAGCACTGACCAATTATCCTTTCAGTGTTGTCGCTTAATTGAGCAAAATTTCAAAACACAAAATAAATATCATACACTGTCATATACATATTATAATATTTAAAAAAACATACTAAATAAAAATTTCATGAACAGGTAATGCTGATGTAGTCAGATATTTTAAATATCGCACTGACTAATAAACTTAAAACTTTATCAGGGCAAAACAAATTCTCAGTATGTACTAAGCTAATTTTTAACGAATGCGTTTTTTACACGACTGTCATAAACAGAATTTCTAAAGTATTGCGCTATATAGATTAATATTGACTATCAATCAGATAAAAAATAGCCATCAGGTAAATTAATTGAAAGTCGTTGTGGCCTAAAGGATAAGACGTTCGGTGCATTCGTATCTTGCGATGCACCGGTGTTCGAATCCTGCAAATAGGTACCAATTTTTCTAATGAAATACGTACGTATATTACAAATGTTCAAAATTGATTGCCACGGTGAAGGAATAACATCGTGTAATAAGGTACCACCACCCTGCCTGTTTCTGCCGTGAAGCAGTAACGCGTCTCGGTTTGAAAGGTGGGGCAGCCGTTGTACTGTAGAAACTGAGATCTTGGAATTTATATCTCAAGCTAGGTGGCGGAATTTAAGTTGAAGATGGCTATGCTTATCCACGCATCTAAGCCAAGATAGTTAATTAAAAAAAAAATTACACTCATTTGAAATATCTCATTTGTTTGTGAGGTATTATTCCTTTGCATAAATATTGTGTGATTATTGAAAAATCAGCCCTAAGTTTTAAATACAGTTATCTGTTAATCTTAAATTCTCCGCTGGAGCTCCTCACGATTTGTGTCGTGATGAGGACTCCTAAAGATTCACGAAAAGATAACTTCCGTCTGTTCTCTAGTGGGAAAACAAATGTTTAACTATTGTTTGAGTACTAAATACTAGACTTCTTCCACCGACATCATGCTGGCAAATAAATTGACACCAATTAATTAAACGAGATATTATATATAGTATTTTTGCAACTGCCCTATAGTGATATAATTAGCGCACCGATTTATACGGTTATAGATTTCATGTTGTACTTTCGAATAAATTGAATTTATGAACCCTAAGAACCTACACGAATACATGCATCGCTTACTCAATTTAAAATTCCAATCAATCATTTAAAAAAAAACAACTGCAAATGTTTAGTTGTTATTCATAACAAAAAATTTTTTTTTAACGTCTCGTTTCGAATTCCGACCTTGATTTGCCTTGATTACCGCTAAATAGGATTAGTTACATCCGTTCGTTGAAATGGCTCACGTGCCAGTTTGTTTGATATTGTCAGTGGTGTGACAAACGCCTTCCCTAAAGTGCCAACAGCGTCTGTATAAAGCGTTACATCAATCACACATAGAACACAAACTTACATTATACCAATACAAAACGAAAATGTCATGATATATGTATATTTATGTAGAGGTGCAGGTGTACATCTGGCTTCAAATAGTTTATTTTGTGGTCAGCCAGTTACAGAGAGTTGTTCATTCCTTCGATATCAAGCAAAAACCACTGAACCAATTTTTAAAAAACTTTAGAGCTTAAAATCTTCTGGCTAGGCTGAAAGTCATATTATTTTATCTCGGTATAATGAAAGAAGTTGCAGTTAAAATAAAACTTAAAACATAAACTACATTTTATCACAATCGAGATAAAATATAATACAAATGAAAAGCTAACTCGCAAGTAAAGCGTGCACTTAATGTAGACAGGCTCTTAGAGTAAAAAATTATAGTAGTATGTTTTAAACCACACCTACATTTTATGTAAAATAGATTTTACCCATTTTTTTTTTTTGCTTAGATGGGTGGACGAGCTCACGGCCCACCTGATGTTAAGTGGTTACCGGAGCCCATAGACATCTACAACGTAAATGCCGCCACCCATCTTGGGACATGAGTTGTAAGATCTCACTTAACAGTAAAACGGCTGCCCCGCCCTTCAAACCGAAACGCATTACTGCTTCACAGCAGAAATAGACAGGGTGGTGGCACCTACCCGTGCGGACTCACAAGACGTCCTACCACCAGTAATTACGCAAATTATAATTTTACGGGTTTGATTTTTGTTAGTGGAAGTGGTGAACATTTGTTAAGTACGTATTTCATTGGAAAAATTGGTACCTTTTTTTTTTTTTTTTTTTAACGCTGGGGAAATTGGAAAAATTGGTACCTGCCGGCGGGATTCCACCAATGCACCGCTACATACGAATGCACCGGACGTCTCATCCTTTAGACCACGGTGACTTCAAAATTTACTAATTGATTAGGTACTACTTCAAATCTATGAAGAAGTTATATTGCACTGTGATGTGCGGCGCATTTTCCCAGGCATTGCTGATGTCCATGGGCGTCGTTGACTACTCTCTAACAATGCTCAAATGACTATAAAAGTTACAAAATGTAAATAAGCGTGTAGAGAATTAGATAGTGACTCAAGGATTATGTAGCATGCAACATAAAATAGCATCAAATACCCTTGACCCGGCGTGGGAGGAGGACGTTTAACTTATTATTATCCAAGGGGTCAATAGCCGAGGAAGAAATCGGCTCTGCTAGGTTCCAAGCTACCGTAAGCTTTGACCTCCGCCAATCAAATTGTTTTTCTTGTTTATTAGGATGATTCGTGTGACGGTGCAAAGTGGACTCATCAAATTTACAACAAAAGTTGAATAATGTATGTTTAACGTGGCACTTAGTCCATTTTGTGTTATGTTTACCCAGCTGCTATGTTTATATTTATCCATCTTATTGTTTTTTGATATTACATTCTAATACACCAGTACAGTACGCAATAGACGATCTTAATGACGATTGTTTTTAATTAGAGGAAATATACTTGAAAATCTCAAGTTAACGTAATTCTCGATGACGTTTTATGATAATTTAATACATTTTTGCGGTAGGCAGCGGCTTGGCTCTGCCCCTGGCATTGCTGAAGTCCATGAGCGACGGTAACCACTCACCATCAGGTGGGCCGTATGCTCGTCTGCCTACAAGGGCAATAAAAAAAAAATGGGAAACGTATTTGAGAATATTATAGAAAATATTAATAAAAAAAGACGAAATTGTAATTTTCTTCTACGTGCTTGCACTTAGTAAAACACTTACCCACTGTGTTTCTCGCAGGATCTTCTCGATGCGTCACGATTCCGACCCGGTGGTAGATTCAGAGAAGCACTGATTCTGCTAGGGCCAGTGTTGACAATTAACTCAGGTTGAACCCGTGAGCTCAGTTAGGGGTCCGCGTGAAATTAGAATAGCCCCTTAGTCTACCAAAGAGTAAGTAGGAAATAAACAGTAAAGCACTTGACAACCTGTCAATTATTAGGTTATGCGAGAATAGAAAGAGGATTTAGCCCAAACGTTCTGTTAGCTTTCAAATTCTAATAAAACAGGAGACTGTCATAAAGATGAATTCGAATATAAATGAAAAGTGATTCACAGAAATTATTAAAGTACCAAAATGCCAACGTAAGCTAACAGTCAAATCGATACGACACAGACATATCGACTTCAGAATGAACCCCACGAAAGGACACGCCTCTAGAAACAGCACATCTTCTTCCACCATAAAAAAGGATACTACATCTACTAAAAATGCGTATACTAATGTGACACCTGAATTTTGGGCGAGTCGTTTAAATAAATATAAAAGACGATACGACCTTACCGGTATCGTGAGCCCACTAAGTTTCTCGCCGGATCTTCTCAGTGGGTCGCGTTTCCGATCCGGTGGTAGATCCTGCGAAGCACGGCTCTTGCTAGAGTTCGTGTTAGCAACATCGTCAAGCTTAAAGTTTTTTCTTGTATGAAAGTTTACAAGTAAATGAACACCTCTCAAGTTTTCGAGATATAACGTAACTTCACAACAAAGGAATAAAATTGTGTAAATAATCAAACCCCAATAAATTTATAAATTTGCTTAATTACCATTTAGGCGTATGGTCAGTCCGGGCAGGTTGGTTCCAGCCATCTGCTACAAACCGGTCTTGAAGGGTGAAACAGCTGACATGCAATACATTTTATACCTACTTTGACTTTTCTGATGTCTAGGCTCTGGTAACAACTTAACATCAGATGTGAGTCTGTTTGCCATCGCTGGCTAATAATCTCTGAAATTGTGGGCACCTAAATAAATGTTTTTTTTAATAATTATTCGTTTTCTTATACTATATCAATTGAATTCTATTTTGCAAAAAAATGTAATATCTTGCTATTTCTCACTCCTACGTTAAGTCCGTCATCAAATAGGAAGTCCAGTTTGTATGGAGTAATAAGTTAATCATAGCCCACGTTCGATTCGGAAATAACAAATTAATGTATGATAGGTTCCTGCAGGGACTTGCAGCGGGCACTGCGCCGCCGCCCGGCGCACCTAGTCGATACCAGAGATGCAATTATCTGCCTAGACCAGGGCTGCCAGTGTCATTCGTATTCGTAATATTCGTTTATTATTTACTAGCTTTAGCCCGTGACTCCGTCCGTGTGGAATAATTACTTGGGCATAACACTAAATTTTACCTCCACTTTATTTACGTAGAAACTGAAAGTATTTTTGAATTATAGAATGTTAAAGAGCTATTTAGACCCCTATTTTGAAACATTCTTTATTGGTGCTCCATTTATATTGATCTTAGAGTGATGTTATATAGCCTTCCTCAATAAATGGGCTATCTAACTGAAAGAATTTTTCAAATCAGACCAGTAGTTCCTGAGATTACCGCGTTCAAACAAACAATTTCTTCAGCTTTATAATATTAGTATAGATTTACCTTATTTATTTGTTTCCTTGATGTATATGACATCATTAGCTGTTTCGGGAATGGATAACGAATTTAAAGATTAGGATAGCAATTATCGTGTAATGATACCAGTATAAATTTCATGCTAAAATGTATTGATTGATTTTATATCCCTGCTGATATGCTCAGATCCGCCTTCGCACATGTTTGCTGAGTTACAATCCTGAATTTCACTTAATTCATAAATGTATTTATAGAAACTGTGGGCGTATGGACTTGATGTACTAGTTTTAGAATCAATCAATTTTAATTGAAAACATTCAAGTGACCATTTCAAGTTTCACTTAGTTCGTCAGCCGTCTTCCATAAATATGTCGACGTGATGTGCGTTAGACAGGATATATTTATGTGAGTTAGAGCATGAATCATGCATGACAAGCAAAGGAGGCCTCGTCACTACAATTGACCTGGTAAATTGTCATGTTTACACATTATGCATGAATAGAAAAATGTAAAAAAAATATGTTTTTTTCTGTTTTTCAGATGAGTTAGTTTTGTTTTCTTCAAGTTTTGTTCCTCAACGTAGACTTGTTTTTTTTAGTGTAGTTTCAAAAACAAAAATCTTGTTCAAATTTAAAACAAACACTTTTTATAATGATGTCGGTTTTTGTTTTCGTCTAAGGTCGGTGGTACAGCTACAGAATCCGTTTTTTGATCGTGATTCGATTCTTGCGCAATAATCGTAAATCGATGCATGAAGTTTTTTCTATTCCTATTCTAAATGAAATTGATACCTTTTCCAGAAATACAATTGGCCAACTGAATTATTCAAATCCACACGAACAATAATTTCAATTGGTTTCGTACTAGACCGCACACAGTAATATGTCTGTCGGCTTATATCGCGGGATCATTGACACTTGGCCAATGCTAGAACGCGAATGCTGTAATATCGTTGCTGATATTTTATCTGGTTATTAACCTGAAACGAGAATAAGACCGTTATTATCTGATAATGACATTGTTTTTCTTTATGATTCCCAAAAGAAAGTTTTTTTTTTTTATGATTGAAAGTTTACTGGTGGCCCGAAGGCCTTTCCAGTTTCACCAGGACAGGTGGGCGAGCAAAGGCTCAGCCAAGAGGGGCGGGATTTGCTAACAACTACCCGAGCGCCTCCGAAGGAGACCTAACAACTCAAGAGCAATTGCTTCGCGAATGAATCTACTACCGGATCGGAATCGCGACCCGCTGAGAAGATCCGGCGAGAAACTCAGCGGGCTGATGCATGGGTTAGGTTGCACGTCGACCTCTTTGTCGAGTTCGACGAGTACGGTTACCGGGGTCCCTAAGCCTGCTCCTAGTATTAGAGCTGAAGGCATCTAATGCAAAGGTTATTGGATCTGATGGATCCGTAAGGACGTGTCTAGGGCGTCGACGGTTACTGGCTCCTGCATGATCAGGATTCGGGGAGTAGTCAGCGGCGGCAACAATAAGGCGATTATCATGACGCATAGCCTTATCGAAGTATCGTTCCGACGCTGACTTCATGTATTTCCGAATTGATTCGAGGCCTAGGTCGTCGTGTAGGTCAACGTTCCTCACGAACCACGGAGCCCCGACAGCTAACCTGCAAAAGCGGGATTGTAGGGATTGGAGGGTGTCTATGTGTGTGCGGGCCGCGTGAGCGAACACCACACTCGCGTAAGTCATGACGGGCCTTATGCAAGTTTTGTAAAGTGTCACCTTGTTCCGAAGGGACATTTTACTCCGCTTACAGATCATGGGGTAGAGTCTACCGAGAATAAACGCGGCACGGTCACGGACTGATTTTATATGCGGGCGGAATGTCATCGATGCATCCAGGGTAACACCCAGGTACTTGACCTTCCTGGCCCAGGGTATGGGTTGTCTAAAGAGAGTAATCGGGGGTGTGAGATTCCTCCTCCTAATCCGGGAGGAAATCCGTGTGGAGCTTCCCCTCTGAAATAGTACCGCAGTACTTTTCGCTGGGTTGATGTCTATGCGCCATTTTCGGAACCACTGTCCTAGGGCTAGGGCTGCGCTCTGAAGCTTCTTCGCGATTAGGGACTTATTTCTACTAGAATAGTAAACAGTCGTGTCGTCAGCGAATAAAGCTAAGTGGGTCGGCGGCGACCGGGGAATATCGTTGACGAATAAGCTAAATAGGAGGGGTGAGAGGACAGAGCCTTGCGGGACTCCAGCTGTGAGAGGTCGTGGGGAGGAGCGGGTTCCCTCGACTCGATATCGAAAAGAGCGGTTCGACAAGAAGTCCCGTATGATGAGCACGAGACTATCCGGCACGCCCATGTTGAATAGTTTGAAAATCAAACCATTGTGCCAGACTTTGTCGAACGCTTGTCCAAAAGAAAGTACACGTAAGGAATACCTACGAGAATAAGGCCGTTATTATCTGATAATGACATTGTTTTTCTTTATGATTCCCAAAAGAAAGTACACGTAAGGAATACCTACCTAGGTATTTTACTTTCTCTTACGTTTCAAGCTATCAAATTTTGACGCGTAAGTATATATGTATTTTAATTTGAAATACTTGATAACATAATTTCTAAACAAAGATGTTTCGAATTGTTTTTATGTGTTGTAGTCACAGTCTATCGTAAAATAAACAAAATACACGCATGATAAACCGTAAATATTTTCATCATCTTAAAGACTCGCTAAACCTCGAAAAGAGTGTATTAAGATTTTCATCAAGCGCCAAGTTATTAATAGGATTGTATGCAGTAATTAATATTTCATTGCAATGATCAGATTTACTTAATACAATTAGTCACTAGCAGGAAAGGCAGAACGTTATTAATGATACATATTATTATTTCCTTAAAACCTCGTATACTCGAACATCAGAAATTATGTGTAAACCACCCTCGTTTCAATGAATTTGAATACTTTTCTTAAGGGATTTTATGACCTGGTAACTGAGACCTTTAAGTCATGTCTTATTTTAATTTATATTCATATTTTTATGAAAAATGATATTATGGAGTGAAATGAAATGAAGACGATTAATTTGAGACATTAATCAACTGGGATGAAATTAAATGAAATGAAATGAGATGATATGGGATGAAATATAATCTTAGTAAAATGGTGGTCATTTACTAAGATTTTTTCAGTGGACTTTTTGGAGGATCCCGAGAAGTTACGTCCAGCGGCTTTGTTTAACTTTTCCTCCTCGCTTCCTCCTTCCTTTTCACAACTTCACTCCTCGCGCTCCCGCCAAAAAGTCAATTTGAATACTGAATTATCACTATTCACCTACCCACCGATACAGATTAAATGATACCGTTCTAAAAACGTTTCCATAAAATTCTGTGCGATGTGCATTGTTTCCCGGAATATTGCATTAAAACAATTGACACGAAACACGTCTCCAACTCAGTTTACATATTCCCGGATCGCAATTTGGGTCGTATTGTGCAATTGATGTTATAGTTAAATTTACACTTCCCACTTTTCCATTTAAACTGTTATTGAGCCCGAAATAAACTGCAATTTGTGTGTTTTGCTCGCTCGAATTCAAAAGAATTATGTGATAATATTCTGGTAAACAAACTAGAATATATGATTCCGACTAATAAATAAATTAAAAAAAAAACTAGAATATCATTTAATGTGATAAAGGTTTACGTTTTTTTAGATGGTCAAATGGTCTCTATGTTCAATGGAAACGTCAATTTAAGGCTTAGGAAGTAATTGATTCTAGTCTAATCTTTCTAGTTGAGCTATCTACCCAATTTAGAGTTAATAGTACATTTCAACGTTTGCAAGTCTGTATGGTCTGTTAATGTTTGCATTTGCATCCGAGAAGAAATTCTGCAAACTAAGTAAATATATAGTAGTATGCCAGTTTCAATTAAAACTGAATCCCGATAGGTATACGCTAGCTTTCCAATAAACTGAACGTTGCCCTCGATAGGTCCCGAACCAATTATCCATTTAAACTGTTATTGAGCCCGAAATAAACTGCAATTTGTGTGTTTTGCTCGCTCGAATTCAAAAGAATTATGTGATAATATTCTGGTAAACAAACTAGAATATATGATTCC
This sequence comes from Bombyx mori, assembly GCF_030269925.1. Taxonomy (NCBI): domain Eukaryota; kingdom Metazoa; phylum Arthropoda; class Insecta; order Lepidoptera; family Bombycidae; genus Bombyx; species Bombyx mori. The sequence continues at coordinate 4,329,286 of NC_085116.1, read as the reverse complement.
GACTAATAAATAAATTAAAAAAAAAACTAGAATATCATTTAATGTGATAAAGGTTTACGTTTTTTTAGATGGTCAAATGGTCTCTATGTTCAATGGAAACGTCAATTTAAGGCTTAGGAAGTAATTGATTCTAGTCTAATCTTTCTAGTTGAGCTATCTACCCAATTTAGAGTTAATAGTACATTTCAACGTTTGCAAGTCTGTATGGTCTGTTAATGTTTGCATTTGCATCCGAGAAGAAATTCTGCAAACTAAGTAAATATATAGTAGTATGCCAGTTTCAATTAAAACTGAATCCCGATAGGTATACGCTAGCTTTCCAATAAACTGAACGTTGCCCTCGATAGGTCCCGAACCAATTATCGGTCCGTTGATGAACGTCGACCGTGCACGAAAGTTCTCACTCAATTTCATTACGCTTCCTTAGCGTAGCGTGGCTTAACAAAGTTTAAAGTGATTCGTTAATTAATGGGCGCAATGAATGATAAGGGAATCGTAAAATTCGTATTTCAAATTATAGTTTATTTTCTGAAACTATTTTTAGACGCGTTCGAAATAATAAATCTTTTTATTATTTTCTTAAAATATTTTAAGTTCAACATTTTAATGACAACACATCGTCAATGATGCAGTCCACTTTTAACATCAACGTCCGACGTTTTTACACTAGTACTCAACATAGGAAGTAGGGGAAAACTACGGAAGAAAAATATTATTAATATTAAATATATTATTACCACTGCTGTTGGAGAGACGATTGGAAGGAAGTATTTATTATAGTTGTAGTTCGAGGGAGCCACATACCGGCATCCTCAAATGAATAGCTAGAATAACTGTTATTAATGTCTTAAGCTGGGTACTCACCTAGCTGTGTAGCACGTGATGTAACAGATACTGTATCAACCTGCAAGTGGGTACGACTTGTCCACGGTCCACAGCGTATCTAGCTACGAGCTGCCACCAGCACACTGCGAGCCGCCTTTGTGTTGCTTGCTCCGCTCCTTCCGCGAGCGGCTCGCAGCGGGCTCGTGCCTACGTACACACTGGATACTGTATCTGTTACGTTACGTGCTACACGGCTAGGTGAGTACCCAGCTTTAGAACTTAACAAACAAAATACGTATATTTTAATACCAATCTAAGGTCTTCACATAATGTACAAAATTCCTTTAGTGCTCTACAGTAGATAAGGTATTAGATGTAACTCATAACGCTTATGTTAGATCAATAAAAAGTCTACGTAAAGTCTAATTTAAGAAAGAAAACAAATAATATTTTATCTATAAATATAAGGTTAAATTACTTTTTCTTAAATATAATTCGGCTTGTTTGTTGGCTTTCTATTATTCTTGGCACATATCTTTATTTGTATACGACACAGAACGATTATGTTGTTCTTAGTTAAAATACTAAGTGCTTTTGTATACAGCAACCGGAGCCGCCTAGACGACGTAATTGATTTATTAATTGATTCTATTTCGATACGGCGATACCCGACCTCCGTTTTATAGTACACAGGGTGTTCCGGCAACTGTCGAACTTAAAGTTACTTTTTTTTTATTTTTTTATTGCTTAGATGTGTGGACGAGCTCACAGCCCACCTGGCGTTAAGTGGTTACTGGAGCCCATAGACATCTACAACGTAAATGCGCCACACACCTTGAGATATAGTTCTAAGGTCTCAGTATATTCACAACGGCTGCCCCACCCTTCAAACCGAAACGCATTACTGCTTCACGGCAGAAATAGGCGGGGCGGTGGTACCTACCCGTGCGGACTCACAAGAGGTCCTACCACCAGTAAACACCAGTACTACACATGAAACGCCTCCTGTTCCAGATATAAGAAAAAATATTGTTTATTGCTTTAGATGTGTTAACGAACTGTTTTGCGGCAGAAATAGGCGCGATGGTGATATTTACCTGTACACAAGCACGATCTAGCACTAATATTAGCTGTCTATAAAATTTCCCATTTTCTATTTTTATTAATTACATTATAGGTAAGTCGCCCGTAAACACTTGTTAGGTTAGAAAACTTTGTTGCCATCTAGGAAACGACTAACCTCGGTGATTCAATCTTCCCACGACGCAGAATCGATAATTAAGAACAACGGGTAGATAAACTAGATAATTAGAGCACCGATGGTTCTGGTTATTTGCAGCTGGTTTTTTTTCAGCTGACCTTCCCAGAACAACAGTCGCACCGCTTGTGATCTGAAGACCTATACATTGTTCTTCAGTTGTGGTCGGTCAGGCATCGTTGGGTGGCCCTGCGCTTGTTTGCAGTGTGGGGTGATCGCCCAATCCTAACTACTCCGATTCTGTCTTGTGCTAAGTTCGGACGTTCGGGCGAATAGCGTCGTGCAGTCATTTTACCAGTACTGTGTACTTCACACGCACCCTCAACGGTGGTATTTCCGAAGGGATATGGCCCGAAACATAATGTCACTTTTTTGAACCCTGCCACAGTCGCAATATTCGATACGAATACACCGAGCTTCTTAGCCTTTAGGTCTCGGGCGCTTCAACTCTATTTAAGGGGAATGATCTTCTGTTTTAGGAGTTATATACTTATTTTCAGAACACAGAGCTTTTAGTACAAAAAAAACTCATATTTCTTTTGGAGTGACAGGTATTACGCTTAAGTACTTTTCTACTGCCTGTTAGTAATTTTGTTAGTATTTTATTGTAAAAGTAAAGTGAAAAACACTAAACCATACAAATGTGTCGATTATACAGTTTTATTAATATAAAAGTGAAAGCTGGCGAAAATTAAAATATTTTGAACAGTTTTTTTTCTCTTAGTAGGCAATGCGGCCTTCCTTCAATATTCAGTATAAGTTGATGTGCCCCTCACGAGACTCGCTGTATTATAATATATGTATATACCTCATTATAACGTTGACACAGTCTGTATATCGAAAAGCTTTTAGCGTGGAAGTGGCCTAATGTTTGTCAACTGTCGCATCGAAATACGAGCTGTTGGTTGTCGTATCTTAGCCGGGATTTCATCTAAGTACTGTTCTGTCAATTTATAATATTATGGAAAGATAATGTGTCTGTCAACATGAGTCGATTTTATTCACGCACCAAAAACTTATGCATGTGACTGATGAATTGTTAATGGGTTCCATATTGCCAAATTATACCACACTATAATGTTATAATGTATTGGAATCACGCCAATATGGGTAGCGCTGTTTTATTCATATTACGAACTAGCGATAAATAAATAGTTTGCAATACAAACTACATTCATTATATAAATGACTAGCTTTTGCCCGCGACTTCGTACGCGTGGAATAGTTCCCAAATAATGCTTTATTTAAGAACAAATTTGGTTAGCATAAAAAACGTTATAATGAGCCAACCTTAACATATAAACATATGCTGTCGTGGACTTTTTTTTAGTTCTGTTAAAGGGGAACAATTCTATCATACATTATTTTAGCGAAACTTTAACCGTTTCTGCAGCGCACGCAGCGGAAGCTCTCAAAAGGAAAAATCCGATTTTGAAACATTCTTTATTGGTGCTCTTATCTTAGCGTGATGTTATTTAGCCTAAAGCCTTCCTTAATAAATGGGCTATCTAACACTGAAAGAACTTTTCAAATCGGACCAGTAGTTCCTGAGATTAGCGCGTTCAAACAAACAAACTCTTCAGCTTTATAATATTAGTATAGATTTTCGAACAGCAATACCTATATCTTCGTAGTATAATGCTATTTAACCGCAGACGCATTGTCAACCCGTGTTGGATTCCCTGTTGCACAATGCACGCGAATTACGTACCACACGAGCCTCAGGTATTCGTGCTGCCACCTTAATTAAGCGTAACGTATTTTGCAAATTAACAGAATTCGTGTTCCATTCTAATTATAGCCGTGGTATGGATTCCATTATCATAATCAAATGACAAACGATTTTAGTTGAAAATTGTTTGGCACGTTATGCAAACAACCGACTTAATTAGGCATTAGTTTATAATGTTGTTGTTAAATGGTTTAGAAAAAAATATTTTCACTGATCATAATTAGGAATAATGTATAAAGATGAAAGTATGTAGATTTGTGTAACTTTTTGACAAAGTATGTAGGCATAACGGATTAAGGTAGTAAATAATAATCATATTCAGTCTTTCTCATAAATAGCAAGTTCCTTATTTTCGGAAGTAATTTTACTCTGGTTCGAAATTATCAGATGTTATAACAGTTGTTCTAGAATTTGCTATTTTGAAAAGTATAATTACAAGTAACATGACGACCCTGGCAATGGGCACGTAGACGTAAATAAAACTAAATTGTGGGAAAGCCTGTCTGAGGAGCGGCTTATTGACGGAGCTCGCAACTATTTTATATTAAATAAATGTAACATTGTACTTTGAACCTTTTCGTTAAGAAATAAAGAAGAAGTTACCACAGCCCGTGAACGAAAGCGGCCATATTACGGGGAGGATTTCCCATTCCATCGCAGTCTGTCTCGACCTGCCTTCCTGTTGCACCATGATTTATTTCAATGTAATGATCTACATCTTACTTATAGCTACTTATTTGAATGTAAGATCGATGTACACTTTTTTTTTGGTTGCATTTATGATATACAGAAAACACTACTTTTTTTATTGTATTTGATACATTGCAAAATTAAGGATTCAAAGACTTTTTTAATGGTAATATTGTTTTTTTAGTGGCATGCTATAAAATTGAGTTCATATTCATTTATATTTATCTTAAAAGTAGGTACTATACTTTCCGAAATGGAGACGGGAAGAATCCCACCGTCTGCCGGAGTTGTACGAAGGTTGCGCTGGTTCGGTTCAGATGAGCTCACTTGAAAATTGCACTTAATCCGACTACACGCTTGCCTACCCCTACGAAGAGACGATTTCTCATTTGTTATTCGATTTCCGTCTTGCACCTATCCACAATTTAATTTCTAGTGTTATGTAGTCAGTGATAAAAAAAAATTAGGTTATAATTTTGATCCGGTTTTTCTATCGGTAGGTAGGTATATCACAGCCAAATCCGATCAGTGAAGGTCAGATACAATTAACACTAAAATTTTTAAATTAGATGTTTTTAATTTCTCCATAAATCGTGATATAATATTCGGTATGAGGAAAAAATACGTCATTAAAAAATATATAGGTATATATATACGTAATGATGTGTGTGTACCTACCTACTTTTCACTGCGGGATGAAATATATTTTTCCCATTTACACATAAGCTTATTCGTAATCGTTAGACAATATTTGATATTTCATTATTATCTTTCAATAACTTATATTTAATTCAATCGTAAAAGTAATCCTGAAACAAACAAAACAAATATAAATAGGCAATGTTGTAGTCGTATCTATTTTATAATTATATTTGTAAAAGAGAATTCAGTGTTATATTCTCCGTTTATTTTTAATTAGGATGATAAGAATATATCTATAAGTTCAACAGAATCTTAACAATAAAAATATTTTAATATTAGATATAGAATTTTAACAATAATGAAATCTATACCCATAGCCCATGTAGTTGTCGTGGCCTAACGGATAAGACGTCCAGTTCATTCGTGTTGAAGCGATCCACCGGTGTTCGAATCCCGCAGGCGGGTACCAATTTTTCTAATGAAATACGTACTTAACAAATGTTCACGATTGACTTCCACGGTGCCTTCACCGTGGAAGTCAATCGTGGTTTCATTTTTATTACACAATGTTATTCCTTAATAACATTGTGTAATAAAAATGAAACCCGCAAAAATTATAATTTGCGTAATTACAGGTGGTAGGACCTCTTGTGAGTCCGCGCGGGTGGGTACCACCACCCTGCCTATTTCTGCCGTGAAGCAGTAATGCGTTTCGGTTTGAAGGGTGGGGCAGCCGTTGTACCTATAGGTACTTGAGACCTTAGAACTTGTATCTCAAGGTGGATGGCGCATTTACGTTGTGGATGTCTATGGGCTCCAGTAACCACTTAACACCAGGTGGGATGTATAATATATATAGGCTTTAAAGTATGTAGTCATTTTTATCTTAATTTAATAGATTATTTTTATCTAATAGATCTATGTCCACCTGTAGACGTCTGTGAGCTGATGGAAAAAGTAGCAAACGAATTTACATATCATATATCATATCATAATATACAATCAGTATGATTATTACTTTCCACCATTAATGGTGTTCGCTAATCAATTCGTGAATCCCTTAAAAATACTCAAAGAATTCCTTTGTTTTTTTCAATAACAATTGCACTGTCTTGTTTGTTAATGGTAGGTAATTCGCACCTGTCGAACACTCTGCAGACACGACCACTCTAGAATGCGGTTATATTATGGCTCTTTTGAGTTTTCTTTTTTTTTTACTTCGTATTGAAGGGAACAATGGCCGAGTTGCATTCCATCGGCGTCACCGTTACATGCCGGCAGTAATCGCTGCAGTGATCGCCAGCAGCTCGCTCCACTCTCGTTGTAATTATAACAAACGTTTTCTACTGGGTAATGTTCGTCGCTGCTTCGAGAATTAAAAAATCATTATTTTTTTCCCTATCTATGCTTATAGCCTTGAGAAGCTATTTCAGCTTCGCCCTAACATGTAGGTGAGCTCACGGGGCTCAAACCGGAGTGTTGCTAACACTGACGCTAGCAAGAGCAGTGCTTCGCAGAGTCTACCACCGGATCGGAAACGCGACCCACTGAGAAGATCCGGCGAGAAACTCAGTGGGCTGTGTCTGTGGGTTAATTCGCTCGTCAAGCCGCAAGCGACGGGCTCGACGAGGACGGTGACCGAAAAAATCATTTGTCAAGTTAAGATATGAATTAGTTTGTGGTTTAAATTAGAGATAAATTAGAGGAAACTACTACTATTGCTACTACCGCGTACCGCGTACTAATATCGCGTACAGACGAAGTGGTAGTAGTCTAAAGAGCCGGAGTTGCAAATCCATATCTTTTGAAACACTCCTCGAATTTAAAAATCAAGAAGTTACAGCTATAATAAAAACTTTTAGATTTAGTTAAATGACAATAAAATAAACACGTTAAGGTGTTTGGTCATTGCCCAGAGTACACAGGGTAAAAGGAAAGGCAGTACAGATGGTACTCCCACGCCCATATATTGCAAGGAAAGTCTAGGAGTGTAGTCAGACCATAAATACCTATTAAAACTACATTTTGCAGAGTTAAATGTAACACTAATATCATTATGAACCGGACACGCCCTGGGTGTGTCGGTCCTACTCACGACACCCGATGAAAGCCACAACAACCTTATGTGAACTAATTAACTAACACGTCCAACAACGTAAAACATACAGTCCAAAAACTCCACATTTCGCATTGTTGCAAGAACTATATTGTTTGTTTGCACGCTATATTACACTAATATGTCTGCCGCTCCTAACGGCTAGGCGGGGTTATAAACTTTTGATTAATTGCCCTAATAGAGATCTCGTGAGAATTGTGCTATGAAATTTTTTTATTGTTTTAAAAGTTGAAATCGGTCGTGGCAAGGTCATCACGTAGTTATGAGTATCATAAGCGTTTTGGTTGCAATTAAATATTGTAATTGTCAGTCAAATGAAGGCTCATCACGTATTCGTTGTCTGCGAGACAATGTCGAAGTGGTCCGACACTGACTCATGTCGGCAAGTTTGAGGCAGAACAAGGACACTTCATATACTGTCGGCACTGTAGAAAATTGTAGTATAAACATCGTTACTCCATATCCGTCAACACTATTCACTATTGTGGCGCAACAAATTGCACACATAATGGACTTCGCAACACCCTCTGTGCTAGATGACACATTGATATTTTAAGGACATTTAATTTATTCAGAAAGATTATTTTATATGTTGAAAATAACATGGGGTTGGTTGCGAATAAGGCTTATTAAAGATATTGCTAACGAATAAATACGGTATCAATTCAATTGTAACAGACTTATATAAATATGTAACTAGGAAATGTTTTAAAGTAGACTAAAACCGAAATTATTGAATCGCTAAAATTAATAATACTTCATAACAAAGTAAATAATTTGTATTTTTGTTTGGTGCAGATGACTTGAAGGCGGTGACGAAACGTTTGATAATCCAAGCCAAGAAACTAGGCTCAGCAGATAATATCTCAATAATCGTAGTGTTCCTGAAGGACCCTCGTGACATAGTCGCAGACAACTACCCGCCCATGGACCTTGGGTAAGACTGTTTTTTTTATTGCTTATTGGGTGGACGAGCTCACGGCCCACCTGGTGTTAAGTGGTTACTGGAGCCCATGGACATCTACGACGTAAATGCGCCACCCACCTTGAGATATAAGTTATAAGATTTATAGTTACAACGGCTGCCCCACCTTTCAAACCGAAACGCACTACTGCTTTACGGCAGAAATAGGCAAGGCGGTGGTACCTACCCGCCCGGACTCACAAGAGGTCCTACCACCAGAAATTACGCAAATTATAATTGTTTCGAGATTTTTCGTTATTGGCGCATAAAAAGTCCGACCAAGCCACAATTGGTAGTTCTTTTAAGAATTAGATATTATAAAATAAGAAGAACTTGGCCTAGTTATAAAAAAAACCTGTACACTGTTTTTAGAAATGTCTAAAATAAATTTTATAACATTTATCACTGTTCACTACGACCTGTAAAGTTCAACCGTTGATATTTTATAAACTTCATCTAAATTACATATGACCCTGTTAATAAAAGTTACACTGGGCATGAGATTAAAAAGTTGTTTTAATTTATTTTAGAAAATATAGGCCAGTTTAAGAAACTGTTTTAAATATTCACTGTAGTCTTTTAATAATTAATTGAATAAGTAATTGAAGATCAAGGTGAAGGATCACTGGCATAAAAAATATGAAGTCGTCTCCTGAAAGTTTTACAGCCTGTGACATGGTTATAGACTACTCAATTTTATTACTTTTTTTCCGGCAAACAGCTAAACTACTTTCGGAACGTTTTTTAAAAATGTTAGTGTTTTGTTTCTTTCTATCATTTTTCAGGCTAAATGTGGACGCAAAAGCCACTTAATGACTGTGTTTACGACTTTTAATCGGTTAATCCGTTTTTTTTATCGATATGCTTTAAAAAATATAAATATAAAAGTAGGTATGCAATTTAGGTAAGTAAAGTAGGCCAGGCTGCAAATCTATATAGCAGAGGTTTTGTCACTATCATACCTGCTGCGAAGTCGTTGTATGCGAGTCTAAAGGATACTAAATCATAAAATCTGAGACTTCCTGATAGACCTACCCGTGCAAGCTCACAATACGCTCTACCACTAGTAAAAGTTAAATTAAGAGTAATTGGCAATTTTACGCTTTTATTTTTATGCTCATTATTTTCTCCAATTGCATAAATTATTATCTCTTATTATAATAAATTATTATACGGTAATTGGTATGATATTCAAATTAAGTATTCGAAACTTATAAAATAATAATATACAATTAATGCGATACTAAACCGACCGACGTCAACTCGTGGTGCTTCAGGAAATGGAGCTCATTTATAAGATCGCCACATTGGTCTTAAAGTCAGTGACCCTAATTTCTACCATGAGCTCACGGCTCGATTCAGTATCTTTGTTAAAAATGCTTAGTACTCGGACTCTACTCTACTTATCTCGTATGCGTATTTCCTAAACTCATACGATAGGTTAGAATTCTAGCTTCCGATCGTTGACAGCGAAACCTTTATTTATTTTCTGAGGTACCTATTGAAACCCAAAATCAGTGGCGATTCTGCACAAGTCGAAATGACGCTAAAACGTCACTATACTAAAGTCTTTAAGGAATAGTGAGACCTATCGAAGAATAGGAGCATGTCACGAGAATTGGCATGCGCTTTTAGGACTCTGCGAGGCGAATTTACTGGTCGTTCACCATTACCTAGAACGAAATGCTGATCTTGTCAAAGTTTGGACTTCCACTAACAATCTCTGACTCCGCTCGCTGGTACAACGTCGTTGTAAAAGTCGTAGCAATAATTCATAGACACACATCCCTGGATCACGTCATTACGGATCCTCCCGATCCATTAACGGTGCTTTTAGGTACCACAAGCACCGGTTACCGTCCTCGTCGAACCTGTCGCTGGCGACGAAGGGCTCGACGAGCGAATTAACCCATTGACACAGCCCCCTGAGTTTCTCGCTGGATCTTCTCAGTGGGTCGCGTTTTCAACCCGGCGGTAGATTCTGCGAAGCACTGCTCTTGCTAGGGCCAGTGTTAGCAACACTCCGGTTTGAACCCCGTGAGCTCACCTACACGTTGGGTAAAGCTGAAATAGCCTCTCAAGGCTTCAGCATAGGTAGGAAAAAAAAGTGCCTGGATTATTTTTAGTTATTGTAAAATTTTACGTAACCGTCAAATATTTCTTCCTTAAACAACTGCTTAAGACATATGTTAAATTTGTCAAAAAAAAAACGCCTAAACGTGTTGTATTTAAAACCAGTTTATGTAAAATTCTTTAAATTTAACGACGTTTCGACGTTGACATCACCAAAACGACCTTGGCCAATTCAGAGCTTATCAGCTAATAGGAGTGTTTGAAAACGAAAGTATAGTTATCTAAATTTTACACATAGTACTTTCGTTTGTTTCGATAGTTTGAAATACGATCGTTCTCTGCAATCGTTTTCGTACACAATGTGTGTAGGTTACGATGGCTACAAATTAAAATGTAGATTTTTAACATAAGTTTAGTGTTATTTGGACTAGTCGAAAAAAACCAATAGGTAGTAAAAAAAAATTGGCTTCATTAAATTATTCTAATTTAAGATTAGGTACGGTGTGAAAAAAATTAGTACGTTGTACTACAATTTTTGTGTCGTAAAAGGCGACTAAAATTTTACCAGCGAATGGATAGAAATGTTTTCTGAGTAGGTACATTAAGCGATTACCAAACTGCATTAAATGATGGTAGGACGTGTTCTTAGTTCGCACAAGATACAATCCTGCCAATTACTGTCGCGAAGCAATGACGCCGATTTCAAGACAATTGAACCTTCGACTTCATGTCACAGAGTAGCTGATAAAATCCACGCTGCTATCTCTGTTGGAAGCAAATAAAACCAATACATATTATGTTTCTATGTTCGAATTTTACATTTTTCGTAGCTTTATGAATAACTGCCGGCCGGCCTGATCTTAATCTTTCTTTGGGTTGTTTGACCTGGAATTGGGAAATGGACTAACCCGTATCTTCAATTTCAAAATGAGACATATAATAACTAGAACCGTAACACAATAAATAATTAACTGAAATAATAAAAAAATAGGCTGGACAACACATTGGCGAACGTAACGCCATTCGCCGTGGAGACGGAGTCATGCAGGCGGCAGGTCGATATTGCGTCGGGAGGCGATGCAGATGCGGAGGCCGAAACCGAGCCCGCTGACAACGGCGTCGATAACTCGGACAGCGACAGCGAGGACCTAGGCCCGGAGACCGCCGTCGACGTCGACGATATCGACGCCGAGAAAAATCCCGAGCCTGCGCCTCCTACGCCTCCCGCACACACAGGTCAGCCTTCTTATTCTCTCCCGTATAATTAAGTAAATTGACAAAGGAAAAATATTGAATTGATCGATAATATTCTACAAAGCATGTGACTTGCTCTTATTATTTTGTATTGAGATTTATTTATTTATTTATATTCTTTATTAGAGCCATATTTTGTATTGAGATTAAAATTTCAAATATACATTTTAATCTTTATCACAAAATATTCAGTTCGATCGCAAGAAAATTATATTATCACCAAGTTTTTTAAGTTATTTTATTTTTGGGTTGACAAGAATTTTTTTTAAATCGGAGTTACTTTATTATACTAGTTAAGTTTTTCTGTATGAGAGCAGACACAATGAGAAATGAATTTCATAAAACGCACCCTTACTATGAAAGAAAAAAATGACAATTCTTTCAAAAAAATAATTAAAAAATTAATTAATAACAATGCATATTTTTAAGTCAATTTTAATTAACTTAAAATGCTTAAAATAATACTTACCTATATTCCAGTAATTGAAATTTTCCCGAGAGTCTGTAATGGTGACAGTTGTGTCATGAAGAGTTTAAATAATTATCGTAATTAATATTTGGCATCACAATCTGCTGCCCGATATTTGCGTGATGTAAATGATGGGGCATCCCTATTCCCTATCTTGGTACACGCCTGGTAGCCACGCCGAACCGCGCCGCCCTCCGCTCCACTCGTCCTGCCCGTCCCGCTCCGTCCCCGATCCCTCTCGCAGTCGCTCGTTGAACGTTCGCCGAGTCTGTACGATTAAACTTGGTACTCGTGTCGTTGCAACAATCGGTGTTTTGTCTACATTTTCAACTCTCGAATAATAACAACCGGTGAAGATTATAATCTGTACAGTGAGATCACCGTTCACGGTACGTGGATTTGAGCGAATGTGTTGATAATAATAATTTTCACATACCGTTTGTGAAAGGTTATTTCTGTGTTGATTCATGCGGAGCGGGTTCTGGAAATAGAACGAACGAAGACGCATCCCCATTAGTTATCGGCGCACATGAAATTCTTTCAAGTTCTCCCTGTTTGTACACTTTTTCGTTCTAGATAACTTTAATGCCGGGCGTGTCTACCCTGTTCTCGAAATGGCGTCTGCAAATGTCTCACAGTTTTAAATTCGCGACCGGTAAAACAGCGGTTCGATCATTCATAGATACGTATCGAACCGGAATCGTTTGAAACGACTGTAGTATCTTTCGTTTTTTTTTTTAAGAGAAATTGTCCTTTATTATATTACGTGACTTTAATCACAACGAAAATAGTGAAGTCCTTTTTTGTGATTAAAAACCAATCGAATAATTTTGCATACAAAGGGTGTGTCACCTGTTGATACTGCCGATCTGTTGTCGATTGTCGTAGATTGTTTAATCCGCTAGCGGAAAAGTAGTTCATGGATTTTTGTACTGTGCAGTGGAAGAGGGCCACGTCGACGGTGCTCTAGTGGATAATGTAGCTGAGAGTGGCGAGGACTCTGAAGACGAGTGGAACTATTACAAAGGCGAAGGTGAACGCGAAGAGAAAAACGCCAGCGAAGAACCCGAGGAGCAACCGCGCTCAGAAACACCTTGTCAGGATAATGTAAGCTTGCTTGTATTTTTTTTCATTTTGGCTTTGTTTATTATAGTTGCTTATAATCTTTAAATGATGTTCTCTTCTTTCTCCATCCGTCACGTGTCTCGTTTCACATAAATTTATTTGATTTTATCTTTACAACACATTGGACTGACATTCTTAATACCTGTGTACAAACATAGCTGAAAATTTCATACTTTCAATATTTTATCATAACTATTGCATTATAATCCACAGGGAAGAACAAAATAGATTAATGTGACTTATTTTAGTAAAGAAAAAAAAAGGTTGTGTTTTTATAAAATATAAAAATAAAATGTGGGAATTTAAAAATAACCTAACCAAATTTCAGTAAATTGTGTTGTAATAATAATTTTATATCTTTTGTGAAAGGGCATAATGAACATTTTAAAGTACATATAGTAGAAAACATAATTGCAATTTCTTTGCAATAATCAATTCAATTCAATTGCAATAACATCAAGGTACGCCTTTTAGCATTTGCCCCTCAAATGTTGTTAAGGAATACGTTTTCTGTACTCTATATAAAATATATGTTTAAAGTCTGTAAGCTATGTTTTCCAGTAATTAATCAATTCGCAATCTTGAGTAACAGCATTCACATTGATATCCATAACTTCCAATATTAACACCAGGTGGACTGTGAGCTGTGTAAGCAATAAAACTAGAAATATGTGGTAGGTCTTATTTAAAACAATTGAGAAATATAGTCGAGGAGGAAGGAAATTAATATAGTCGAGGAAATAAATAACGAGGAGGAAGAGAAGTAGAAAAAGATAAATAGGACCCTACAGAAAATCTATCAATGTTTCAATAATGTATCCATGTTTTTAATCAAAGAATCATTAATCTTTCTACTTTTATGTCTAATGTTAAATTTCATAGTTTTTCTGATTTGTCAATGTATTTATTGTTAAATTATTGATTACAGTCAGGGTGGGAGAGTAGCTCTGTGGACATGAATAGTTCACCTCTGAACCCCGACGCACCTGTGTTTGTGCCGGGCAGTGCTGCGACTGACGTGTTGCTGGCTGAGTCTCCGCGTAAGCCATTACCAATGGACGATATTGATCTTCCTGACGTCACACAATTTCGAACGGAAGCTGTTGTTCGACCAGCTGAGCTTCTAGACTTGGACAACTGCGACCAACTTAATGGCCATCATGTTAGTACTGTATTTTTATTATTATAATTCATAATTGGACTGACTCACTCATTGATTTAAAAAAAAATGCATTACCTAGTTCCAATGAAATATGTTTTTGTAGTGGATTGTGTTTGATTTTAAACTATTTCATAAATTGTTTTTTTTTTTTTAATTTCATCATGTTTTTTTTATCATATAATGGCCAGACTTGATCTACCATAATTTTAAGTGATTACCAGATCAAAGTGAAAGAAAAATAACTGATATATTGTTTGTCCAGAAATAGGCAGGATAAAGGTAAAAAATCCTGTGTTCTCAGAATATACCACCAATTATGATACATATTGAACATTTTTCAGGTTTATCTTAAAAAGTTGAAGTTATTTCTTCATCAGTTGAAGTCAGTGGAAGTTGTTTGTGAACATGTGTTAGTACATAATTATTTAAAAAACTTAGTATCTATCTGCCCCTAGGATATACACACACATATAAATATGCAACTGTTTACCATTTAAAAAACATATCTGTAAATTTCAGAATGCAACAATAGAAGATACTATGAAAGAACAAATAAATGGTAATGATAATTGCAACATGGATAGTTTGGGCTTTGGATTCAATGTGGGCATTGAACCTGACAAAGTCAAGGACGTGGAACTCATACAGGACTTTGAAAGAATACAGAAAGATACAACTGATTTCTGTAATATTCAGGTTTGTTACACATTCATTTCAAATAGTGAAGACTGCCTTAATTTCATTGATAGCTTTATTAACAAAGAGATTAAGGATGTGTGCTTCTAAGCATATATATGTTAGAGGAAGTCTGAAAGTGGCACCTGTGACAGAGAAGTTGAGAAGTGAGCGTTTGGGATGGTATGGCATGTAATGAGATGAAATGAAAATGAGGTTAGTAAGAGAATTAACTATGAATGTGGAACGATATAGAGGAAGAAGTAGACCTCAGAAGAAATGGATGGATTTGCGTGAAGGACGATATGGGTAAGAGTGAGAGAAGAAATGGTATATGATAAAGGAGCTGACCCCAGGTGACTGGGAGAAAGACAGGAGAATGATGATGTGTGCTTGTGAATGGGTACAGCTCACAACATTTTAGTATGTATTTAGTGGTTTCTATTTTATTTATGTACGTGGTTCTTATTCTTTTCTAGCTTCAAAATATTTTTTTTATTGCTTAGGTGGGTGTACGAGCTCACAGCCCACCTGGTGTAAAGTGGTTACTAGAGCCCATAGACATCTACAACGTAAATGCGGCACTCACCTTGAGATATAAGTTCTAAGATCTCAGTATAGATACAACGGCTTTCCAGACCGAAACGCATTACTGCATCACGGCAGAAATAGGACTCACAAGAGGTCCTACCGCCATAAAATGTAAATGGAGGACTAGTAGTAATTTTTTAAATAATTTACACAATATAAATTGATTTTCAATATCCCAGAACTGGTATTGAAGAGAAGCATCAATTTCATGCCAAGATTCATTTCTTACTTCTACTAATATATATGTTCCGTATTGCTTCGAACTAAAAACTGATTCAAAGAAAATAAAAATGAAGGAGTGGTTTTTGAGCAAAAAATAAAATGGTAAACTGGGTAGTACTTAGTGTTTTAGTACCTGCACTGTGAATCAGCTGGTACAGGACTTCTAATATGTGCATTTTAATATATAGTGTAAAATATTAATAAAAAAAAGGAAAGAGTCATATAGGTTAGAAATAAATTCAATGATTGAAAATAACATTGTTTTTATTTATTTATAGGTATTTCAGACACATGCAGAAGCAAATCCATTTGCTTTGGAAGAAAATGATGAGCTTTTCGAAAGATTAAAAAATAAAGAAAGAGATCCCATGAGCATGAGTTTTTATCAAGAAAAAGATGATGACACATGTGAAAGGCTCACAAAGAATGATCTACAGGTTGATCTCAATGCTGTCCAGCCTCTGCCGGATAGTGATGATGAAGATTTACAACAGAATGGTATCTGTGAGAATTCTGAAGGAGATGACAAAGAAAATGTAAATCCAAAATTAGATGCCGATTTAACTGAGGCAGACATAAATAGTCAAGAACCAAACAATGACATAATGATTTTAAATGACAAAATGGGTGCTTTATCCAATAATGTTTGTAATTTTAATGAAGGAGATAATTTTGTGGATTATAACATAAACTCATCTGACAATTTACAATCATTCTCAAACATAGAATATGAAACAACTACACAAGAAACAGTGATACAAACAGACACACCAGAATCCCACAAATTAATGTTTGAGCAAATACCTGAAATCCCGGATGGGAAAAGTTCAGAATTAGGATTTACAAATGATGAATTACAAGACTGTTCTGACAGTGAAAAAGACTTAAGGGCAATCACACCATTAGATAAAAATAAAAATAATTCAGAAAATGAAATACATGATGATGAAATTCAAAGTGAAGTAGCAGAATCCTTCATCAAAGAATTGGAAGAAGATTTAGAAAAAGAACATGAACCAGAAATCATACAAGATTCAAGTGTAGATATTTTACAAGCTTTACGTTCAAGTGAAGTAGGTGATGAAAAAGATGAAGATTTCAGATACCAAGTAGAAGAATATAAGAAAGTGGAATCTGACATTGAGAACTCTTTAGAAAACAATGAAAAAGTGTTGGAAGTAGAATTAACTGAACAAATAAATAACCCCAATCCTGAAGAAACATCTGAAACAAAATCAGTGGAAGATTTTAATGTAGCGGCTAATGCAATGGTTGAAACTGAAGCCATTACACCTGAACCAACCTATGACAAAGAAAACGTTGTTGCAGATATTCACACTGAAGAACCCCAAGATATTTTCCCTGAAATTTCATCTAAACACACAATGCCCCCTGAAATTAGATTGTATGGGCAGGAATTTACTTTAAGTGAAAATGCAGATTCGCCTGTTCCTTCACCTCAGCCAGTTGCATCACCTCTTCCGACCCAAAACCAAAATTTCGACGAGCTTCAAAACAACAGGATTTCTTCTCCGGCAAAAGAATTCGAATTATTTGCTAACTCTCCTAAGCCGAGTGAAACTTTTACTCCCAAAGAAAATTTATCTGCCCGAGAATCCCCTCTACCAACTGAATCACCATTGCTCACTGAACCAGCTCTTTCTAAGGAATCACTATTACGTTCAGATTCACCTCTCCATATAGAATCCCCATTCCATGCTGAATCTCCATTGCCTGCTGAGTGTCCTTTGTCAGATGAGCATGATGTACCAGTTGAGTCTCCACTGCCTACAGAAGAAACATTGCTTCCTTCTGAATGTCTTTTACCTGAAGAGTCTCCTTTACCGTCGGAATCTCCACTACCAGCCGAGAATGTTACTCCTGAAACGGAATCTACCATTCAAACAGACCATCCACTTCCCACAGTCGATGACCACCCAGTATCTTCCCCCCTGCCAGTTGCTACTTCACTAGAACCTCGTGAAACAACAACAGAATTAGATGAGTCAGTCAAAGTAACCAAAGACTCCAGGTCGAATTCGCCTTTACCAGCTGAGGTTCCTTTGCCACGTGAATCACCCATACCAGCTGAAAGTCATATTCCAGTCGATGATCTAATCACTTCAATTGAAACGCCTTTAGAGTCTACAATCCAGGAAGTAGCTTCTGTTGAGGATCAGCCCGAAGTAGAGCGAGAAAAATCCGACGTCTCCCTCGAACCGGTCCGTACGGAGGTAGTAGAACCTATGGAATCGACAGAACCGGAGGATTCATTGATGTCAGTCTCTGCTGAACCGCTTGAAATGAAGGATTCTCTGGCGTCCGTAAGTCCAGAACCACTAGAAGTGAAGGATCCTTTGGCGACTGTAATTCCAGAACCGCTCGAAGAAAAGGAGTCTGTAACTACGGAACCTCTCGAAGTGAAGGACTCTCAAGCGTCTGTAACTGCGGAACCTCTTGAAGTGAAAGACCCCCTGGCGTCTGTAACTACAGAACTACTCGAAGCGAAGGCACCTTTAACTTCAGAATCGCTGGAAGCTGTGGATCCTCTGGATTCGGTGCCTGCAAAACCGCTGGAAGCGATAGAAATTTCGCCACTGTTGAATACAGAGCTGGCAGATTCTGAAAGTTCAATCGCAGAATCGGTAATTCAGCCTTCTATCGAAAAATCGGTACCGGCACCTGACGTAGTGCCCGAAGAACGTGGAGAACTCGTTACGGATATCGACATCGGGATTCCGGAAAGGCGCGCTCAAGAGATTTGCGTACCTGTCACAAACGAAATAAGACCGGAAGAGGCCGAACAGCCACCCGCCGCCGCCACGCCTCCTCCGACGCCTGCTGTGGATCTCTCCGCCGCCCTCGCCGACACGCCACTCGCTGCCGACATCGCCGCCCCAGCCCTCGCCGCCACCGCCATTGCGGGAGCTGTGACCGCTGCTGCTCTTGTTAAAACAAAAACACCCACTTCCACAAAAAAATCACCTTCGACTCCGGCGACTAAAACTGATGTGCGAACACCCAAATCAGCTGCAAAGACTGCTACTCCGCGCAGCGCTCCGCCCTCCGCTAAAAAAACAGAAACCGTCACAAAAGCGACCCCGACATCCGCTCGAAGTGCCGCTACGCGTACTACGTCTTCTACCACGAAGACTGCCCCCAAAGCGAGCGCCGCTCCACCAAAGCCGACGCCTCCATCCGCGAAGCTCCCGACATCGAAACCGATGGCCATCACCAGAACGACCACCGTTAAGTCGACGACGACCGTCCCGAAATCGACGACGACAGCTACGAAAACCACAACCGCGTCCAAATCGGCGACTCCAACGACGAAAACTTCTCCTGCCCCAGTCGGTCGATCTAGTGGTGCCAAACCAAGCACGCCCACATCGAAACCGGCCGCGCGAGACCCTCCGCTCGGCGCGAAGGTTGCTCCAAAGACGTCCGCGGCGCCTCGCACCGCCGCCCCTGCAGCTGCGGCCCCGCGTCCCGCCGCCCCCGCGCCCTCTGCCGCTCGCCCCGCGCCTCGCCCTCCCGCCGCCCGCGCCCCGCCCCGCGCCGCTGCACCAGCCGCGAAGCCGAAACCTAAACCTATCGAAAAGCCACTTACTAACGGTGACGTCAAGGATACAAAACTGCCTGCAAGAGTCGCCCCCCGCGCCCCGCCTGCG
This sequence comes from Bombyx mori, assembly GCF_030269925.1. NCBI lineage: Eukaryota > Metazoa > Arthropoda > Insecta > Lepidoptera > Bombycidae > Bombyx > Bombyx mori. The sequence continues at coordinate 4,309,817 of NC_085116.1, read as the reverse complement.
CGCCCTGCAGCCCGCCCCGCACCCCCCACAAAGTGAGTATTTACCTTTATAAGCCTATCTAGAAATCTTGACATTGCAACGTTTAAGATCTTTGATAATAATTTTAATTTAAGAATTATTATGGTTACACATGATATACATAATATGTACATGTAATAATATTTCAGTTTGAATAAATATGTTATGCTTTATCTTTCTGGCCTTTCTCGCCTGCAACCTATATACTTGTCTTAATTGTAAGCTGAATGTTTTTTTTTATCCACGCTATACATATTATGTATATACATACCTATATTCATTTATTCACATGGCAATTGATTTTTAGCAGATATGATTACCAAATTGCATGCTTGTTGTAAAATTCTTTTGTCAATCTTTGTGAAAGTGTGATACCGCATGAGTTACATAATTTAAACTATAATAATGGTCAGTCAAGTACTACAGTTACGTAATATTCGAATTAGTCCTCGTGAAGTGCCACATCCATGTAGTCAATTACGGCTCCACATTAACAGTCTGTGGCTCCAGTGAATAACTAATTTTGTAATATTTTTAAACAGAACGACGGCTTCCAATCGTCCTCTGGACAAGCAAAGTAAGGATCTCGCAAACAAACGCATCACAGCCAAGACTGCGCCGCCCCGGACCGCTTCCGCCAAGGTGATTTGCTTTTAATTGTTGTTTTTTTTTTCATATTAACCGGACAATGAATGACCGTCCTATTATAATTACCGTTGCAGCCCGCCGCCGGTCCGAAGGGCACCGCACCGAAGGCTGTGCCGAAAAAGCCAATTATTGACTCCTTAAAGAAAGAAATAAAGGAGACGCTGACGAACGGTGAGGACGTAGTGAAGCCGCCGCCGAGCCCGCCCGCCGCGGACAACGCACTGCTGCCGGACGTGATCGCGTGAACCAGCCGCGTTCAGATTCCTATTGTTTCCGCTTGAATTTTGTGATTTTTTGTAAGTGAACGGTCCCCGACGGCGGCCGGCGCTAGTGCGGGAGACTCACTTTATATTAGAGCCGCTTGTGGCGCGCGCGGTTGTTGTCCATTGTCGCGATTATTGTAAGTCTGTTTTAGAATTTTATATTACCAACGAATGATTGATAAATCTGGCTTTTAATTTATTCTTTGTATAACCGTATAATTATTTAAATAAAAAATAAGGAAGGACTGATGCATTGTTTTATTTGTGCAGATATTTTTTTTAGTATGTCACGGCTGGTGCGATTGAAATGCCGTTATAAATTTATATCGTTTATTTTGGTAGTTCATACAAAATCTCCATTGTATCGTAAACTTAAGATATGGTGTTACAAAGAAATACTTAAATAGAGCATAATAATATTATTGGAATAAATGTTTATCACCCTATAATTGTTATTTTATTTTTTTATGTTTTTTTAAGCTTTCATGGCCTGGTAACCAGAGCTATAGCGGCGTCTAAGATTTTCTTATATTCTGTTATAATATGAAGCGAAATGAGGATAAGTTGATTAATTTGAGACTAATCAAATAAGATGAAAATAAATAAAACTAGATGAAATGGGATGAAATTTAATTTCAGTAAGGGCCGAGTCACACCGGAATGGCAGTGGCCGGCAGCGTCGCAGCGAGCACTTTCAGTGTGAAATAATTTTATACTTTATCTATATACTTAAAAGATCAGTATCGCTTGAAAACCTAGAAAAGGTTGCGACACAGCCGCCGCCCGCCCGCGGTGAAGCGAACAGCCGCGCGCCACGTGCGTCTTGTCGGTAGATCTGCCCGCGGCACAGCGGTTATATATAATAACCAATTCCATCATGTTCACTCCAAGCACACGAGTATCATTGCCGAATGAAGAAACTAAACTAGTCAAGGGGTGACTAGTAGACATGTGTAAGTAATGCGAGTGATATTACTCGGGTAATATTACTCTACGATGTAATGCAACATCACACATTACGCGAAGGAAACAAACATCACACTATCACCCAACATGTTTCTTTCTTTGTCGTGTAATGTTGCTTAATACACGAACGGAACCGAGCGAGCGAGACAGACCGATCGACGCAAAATAAATGAGCAAGCGACACGGAATTATTCCTAGTGATTTTGAACCGTATGTCCTGGCCGCTAGGTACATTTTTATACCTATGGTACGTCTGAATTTTAATATAGGTATTTGTGTTTATATTTTTCATGCGGCCAGCCGGTAGCTCCCCGCAAGTACTTACTTAATTTTTTATTCGCAACTTTTGTAAAATCGCTAGTCGCTCGTAATTGTTTAGTAATATTTCATATTAATTTTTGTGTTTGATTTGAATTACTTAAGCACTTGTTTGAAGATAGTTTTATTATTTGTTTTAATGCGTGTTTAATAAGTGAAAGAAATAACGGCGTCTAAATGAAAGTACAGTCCTCCTTGGATGCACTTTGAGGATATCGCGCCGAAACAATGCATCTACTGCTCTCGTATATTAACATTATTGTCGAGCTCAATTTGCAGTCTAAGTCGCCATATGAAATCCGTTCATCCCACAATAAATTATATTAAGTAAAAAATAAAATTATTATATTATTAAGTAAGTCAATCTGTCAAGTAATATAACAGTGTATTACAATACAAAGTTCATACTTTGTATTGTAATACACTACTGTAATGACACACCCGAATCATTACCTAAGTGATGTGTTTATACACATCACTTAGGTAATGATTGATGAAAACATTACACATCACTCTTAACATTACTCGGTGCGTTCAATATATACTGTGACGACGAATACATTGTATCTATACACCCGAATCATTACCTAAGTGATGTGTTTATACACATCACTTTGAACGCACCGAGTAATGTTAAGAGTGATGTGTAATGTTTTCGAGTAATATCACCTATCTGTAAAAGTGATGTCATATCACATTACATTGGGAAGTGATGTTTTGCGCAAGTCTAGTGACTAGGCGCATGCAGTATGGGGGCCACGTGAGGCCGCCGGGGGCCGCTGCCATTCCGGTGTGACTCGGCCCTAAAATGGCGGCTATATACTGTGACTTTCCAGTGGACTTTTTGGAAAAGCCCGAGTAGTAACATCACAGCTGTTAATAAACCACCGTTATTGAATTAAATCCGAAGAAACGCTAATAGAACAAACTAAAAAAATCACCCAACTTTCACCTTTTATTAAAATTTCATAACTTAGGTTTGATGTATCCTGTAATATTTAGAAATCTTCTAAGTGCGGGAATCGTAGGTCGGTGTCGCGCAGATTGTTTTGCATCCAGCTCTCTGCTTCTTTAGTCATTTCTTCGTCAAAATAGTCTCTCCAGCCACCGGCCTTACCTAGAGTTCATATAAAATTAAAGCATCACCAATATTAGTGATAAGGTCTTTTATATTTTAATTGCTAGAGACAGGGTGATTTTTCATTGGCCTGTCTCTGGGTTCGTAGGAGAAAAAGTCTTACTGTTAAAATATAGTTACAATTTAATGTCATAACGACAAATTAATAACAAATAACGAATAACAAAACTTGAACGCGTTTCTCCGGTCACCGTCCTCGTCGAACCCGTCGCTTGTGACGAAGGACTCGACGAGCGAACTAACCCATAGACACAGCCCACTGAGTTTCTCGCCGGATATTCTCAGTGGGTCGCGTTTCCGATCCGGTGGTAGATTCTGCGAAGCACTGCTCTTGCTAGGGTCAGTGTTAGCAACTCTCCGGTTGAGCCCCGCGAGCTCACCTACAATCGTTAGGGTGAAGCTGAAATAGCCTCTCAAGGCTATCAGCATAGGTAGGAAAAAAAAAAAAAAGAACGCGTTTAGAATCGTGGAGCAAATTACGTTTAAGCTATTTAATATACCAATGTACCTTTTCGTATGAAGGATTGCTCCCCTGTTATAGTCACGCCGAGTTCTGCCATCACGTTGAAGTTTACGGATTTGTTATTTTTAAAGTTCATGATACTGAGGTGTTCGCACAATTTAATTATCTCGTCCATCGTATAATCCTTATTGAAAAATTGTGACACTCGACGAACTGTCTTCTGCAAGTCCTGAAACAGTAAAATTTTGTGAGACAAGACCAGCATACGCAAGTAAATATGTACTATGTACTGACAATTCGAAGTTTTTTTTTATAACAGTGACCTTTTATAAATAAAAAGTTCGCTCATTTCCAAATTAATTCATTGTATTTAGAATGAGAAAATCCTCAGGCCTGCAACAAACTTACTTTGGAGAGTTCTTCGTAAAACAAAAATAGAAGATTTGGATGATGTCTTTTCTCCCATGCTTCTTTTAAGTGTTCAAAGTACGGAGTCCAGTGATCTAAAAAAGAGATCCGCTTATTATTATTTGATTTTAATTATAAAATATCATATAAGTATATAGAGGATAAAAGGACCTATTCTTTGGGAAGAATGTTTCGAATAATAATTTGACTGTTGTAGGAGTATTATCAAAAATAATAGGTCTTTTTTACCTATGAAGTTGTAGTTTTATAATACTTGCCATTTCAAATGCAACTGTGTATGGCTGGCAATAAATTCTAAATTCAAATGAATTCTATTTTAATAATATGGAATTGTACTTTCTGGTTCAGTCATTTGTTTTATTAGAGTTTTGTTTTCACTACAATCGTATCTTTTTCATCAATATGGACATGCTAAAAATACAAACAATAATGGAGTACGAGTTGCGTCGCGGCAGCAATGCCGTACAAACAGTTCACATTAAATACGTGCACGGAGTGAACATCAAAGACGAACGCACGACGCGTTATTAATTTTTAAGCTTCAAACATGGAAATTTTGATCTAAAAAATGAACCCTGTCATCACCCAAACATAAGTCAACGCAAGAGCGGATCCAGCTTTGGTGCCAGGAGGGGGTCACATAGTCATGGTCAAGTCAAGAACTTATAATTTAATTTTGATAACAATAGATACAAGTAAAAAGTAGGTATTTTATTAATGTACGTAAGTACTGTACTTAAAAATATTTATTCTTTATTGTACACTTGAAAAACTTAACACTTAATAACTTGTACATATACACGTACATATTGTCATCTTCTCTTGAAGAAATCCAGAGAAGCACTATCACGCCCGGAATGAGGCAGCTTATTTATATTCCATAACCGTGGTTCTAAAATAATTACGTTCAATATGTGGTCCACCTAGGTCCTGGAACCAGCTCAGGGGGGGGGGGTCATGATCCCCATGATCCGTTGACTCAAGGGCGGATCCAGGGGGGTCATGACCCCCCCCCCCTGGATCCGCCCTTGAGTCAACGGATTAATGTGATAGTGGAAACTGTCGATATTGCAACTACCGCTAAATTAGTGGCAGTTCTCAACGTTAACTTCAAAACATCGATCAAAAAAATTTATGGGTTTAATGCTTTAATGACACACCATCGAAAAAATGAATACTCACGTAAATCATTAATAAAGTAGTGCCAATAAGTTTTGAAATCTCCAATGTAGCCTTGAGTTCTGATCAATCTGTTGAGGTGATAGAACGATACCACTACATCCCTCGGGTCCCGGGCCACATAAACCATCTTTGCTGTTTCTAACAGATCAGGAGGTAACAGAGATAGTGGCAGATGTGTCTTTATGAAGCGAGGCGAAGGCATAGAAGCTAGTTGATCAGTCCCGGGTTGGATGACATCTTCTAAAAGCTTCAGTTTGTCCTCGCTGTAACTATTCTCTTCCGTGAATTTTTTCTTCATGACGGGATGGACGCATATTGAAAACCTTTAAAGTTTAAAATAGAAGGTTACAAATATTTGTGTGTGTATACAAATTAATTTTGTAATTATGTGAGTTTAATATGTCTTAGCTTATTTAATAAATGTTTCGCTTACTCTAAAAATGGGTATCTCTGGGTAAGCGGCACTGCAGCTGATTTTTCATAATCTAGGTCATTAGCCACCATCCAAACTAGTTCTTGAGTCCACGTAGTTCCTGAAATTAATACATCATAAATTGTTACATTTGTGGCATAGTAGTATTATGCGTACTAACCCGAAAGGTCTCTAAGTTAAGGCTATGAAAAGTTTTTTTTTAATTCCTATCATATACGTAACGTGAGGTGTATTCACAAGTGATCATGGTTGGCAAAATGTACCTGCGTAATTTGTTGCAAAAAATAATATTAAAGTCACGAGCAGGTGTACGGCATAAATGATTTTTTTTAAATCATAATAGAATCCCAATTAAATAAATAAATAAATAACTGGGGACAAATCGCACGGCCATCCTGCCCCAAATTAGGATTCCTGTGTTATGTGTAACAGAGAATGGCACATACTTATATACGTCATTCCGATAGAGGCACCCGTCACGTGCGGACGTGCTCATCGTCCACTCGATCGCCCGGTCTTTGTTCGCCCGGCTTTTGTTAGCCCGGCCATTGTTCGCGCGGCCTGTGTTTGTGGCACATCTGCCGACTAAGTGCTCTTTCTGGAAGTTTTTATTTGTTTTGTTTCCTTTTGTTGTTTCTGTGTTCGTGGTACATCTGCCGACAAAGTGGTTTCCTGCAAGTATTTATTTGTTTTGTTTCTTTTCGTAATTTCTGTTTTGTTGTGCTTTTTCTTTGTCCTGTAGTAATCGCGCCGCATTGCCACCTGTGTTCAATAGAACCGCTCAGGTCCGAGAAGTTGGGGCCTCGCCACAAGGCGAGTGTTTTCAAGACCCGGGGCCGCCCCACCTGGGTACTCAGCAATCATGGACGCTGTATTCGCGGAATTCCTCCGACTTCGCCACCCACAGCTCGCCTCGGAGTTTTTGGCCTTCAAGGCCAATCACACTGCGAGCCCTCTCGAGGACTCCGCCGCGCTCGCTGCTCCTGCGTCGCCTGTACCTGCGTGCAGAGCTTCTGCATTGAGCACCGCAGCCTCTGTCGTGCCTGCCGCTCCCGTGTCGCCTATACTGGCGAGAAAAGCTGCTGCGTCGTCCGCCGTGACCATCGTTTCAGCTGAGCGATCATCCGCGGCCTCCGTCGCGCCCTCTAAAACACCTACACTTGCTCGTAGGTCGCCTGCACCCGCCTCCTCGTGCTCCGACTCTGACTCGGACATGGAGGTTGACCTCGCCCCCGCCTCATCGACGGATGGATTCACCCTGGTACAGAAGGGTAAGAAGCGTGCCGCGGAGTCTCGAGCTCCCGCGGCCGCTAAAATTAGCAAAGCCGTGAACGCGTCGCGCCCCCGCCCTCAGACTCCCGTTGCGCCCCCAGCCCGTGCCACTCCGTCGCCGCGTCCGGTGGCACAAAATAAAACCCCTCCCCCTCCCCCGGTTATCCTTCAGGAGAAGGCAGCTTGGGATCGAGTTTGCCTGGCCCTTAAGGCCAAAAATATAAATTTCACGAATGCCCGTAACCTCGCGAACGGCATCCAAATTAAGGTTCAAACACCCGACGACCATAGGGCCCTCTCTTCTTACCTCCGTAAGGAGCGTATAAGTTTCCATACGTATACGCTCCAGGAGGAGCGCGAACTCCGCGTTGTAATACGCGGAATCCCTAAAGAGTTAGATGTAGAGCTCGTAAAAGCCGACCTGTTAGAACAAGGCCTACCAGTGAATTCTGTGCACCGTATGCACACCGGTCGCGGTAGGGAGCCATATAATATGGTTCTAGTCGCTCTCCAGCCTACCCCCGAGGGTAAGAAAATCTTTAACACACAGACCGTCTGTAGGCTCTCTGGTATCGCTGTCGAAGCCCCCCATAAAAAAGGCACTCCTAGCCAGTGCCATAACTGTCAATTGTACGGGCACTCTTCCCGTAACTGTCACGCGCGCCCCCGATGTGTTAAGTGTTTGGGCGATCACGCCACGGCCCTCTGCGCTCGCGACCAAAAAACCGCGACGGAACCGCCTAGCTGCGTCCTGTGTCGAACACAGGGTCACCCCGCGAATTACCGTGGTTGCCCCCGAGCCCCTAAAATAAATCGCCGCGTCGCCCGCCAAAACCGCCTCCGAGCTTCCGGCCCAGACATCAAAGCCTCGGCACCCTCTGCGTCGCAGGCTAAGCCAGCGTTCGTTCCGGCGGCGGTGCCCAGTGTCTCGGCCTGGGCAAAACCGCTGCCGTACACGAACACGGCTACAACTCCCTCCTCCGCGATTCGTCCCGCCCCCGCGACTCGTCCCTCTCCCGCGACTTGCCCTCCGACCGCGTCCGACAATCTCGCTTTAGCGATCGACTTCTTTCAGTCGATCAACTTTGAGCGCGTTAACGCTTTGGGCGACGCCATTCGCGCTGCCTCCACTGCACAACACTTTATCGCCGTTGTGCAGGAATACGCCGACGTATACGCGTCATTAAATACGTACGTCCTCCCCTCACTCCGCCGGTAATCAATGGCGTATATAAGTAGAATAAAGCCCCTATCCGTAACGATAGGATTTTTTAACGCTTACGGTCTCGCAAATCAACGTGATCAGGTTTCTGACTTTTTGCGTGACCACCAAATTGATATCTTTTTAGTGCAGGAGACCCTACTTAAGCCCGCGCGCCGTGACCCTAAAATCGCGAACTATAACATGGTCAGGAACGACAGGCTCTCTGCCCGTGGTGGTGGTACCGTCATTTACTATAGAAGAGCCCTGCATTGCGTCCCGCTCGATCCTCCCGCGCTCGCTAATATCGAAGCATCAGTGTGCCGAATCTCACTGACGGGACACGCGCCGATCGTTATCGCGTCCGTTTATCTTCCACCGGATAAGATCGTTCTAAGCAGTGATATCGAGGCGCTGCTCGGTATGGGGAGCTCTGTCATTCTGGCGGGCGACCTAAATTGTAAACACATCAGGTGGAACTCGCACACCACAACCCCGAATGGCAGGCGGCTTGACGCGTTAGTCGATGATCTCGCCTTCGATATCGTCGCTCCGCTAACCCCGACTCACTACCCGCTAAATATCGCGCATCGCCCGGATATACTCGACATAGCGTTATTAAAAAACGTAACTCTGCGCTTACACTCGATCGAAGTAGTTTCAGAGTTAGATTCAGACCACCGTCCCGTCGTTATGAAGCTCGGTCGCGCTCCCGATTCCGTTCCCGTCACGAGGACTGTGGTGGATTGGCACACGCTGGGCATCAGCCTGGCTGAATCTGATCCACCATCGCTCCCGTTTAACCCGGACTCTATCCCGTCTCCTCAGGATACCGCTGAAGCCATAGACATCTTAACGTCACACATCACCTCGACATTAGATAGGTCATCGAAACAAGTTGTAGCGGAGGACTTCCTTCACCGCTTCAAATTGTCCGACGTTATTAGGGAACTCCTTAGAGCTAAGAACGCCTCGATACGCGCCTACGACAGGTATCCTACCGCGGAAAATCGTATTCGAATGCGTGCCCTACAACGCGACGTAAAGTCTCGCATCGCCGAAGTCCGAGATGCCAGATGGTCTGATTTCTTAGAAGGACTCGCGCCCTCCCAAAGGTCTTACTACCGCTTAGCTCGTACTCTCAAATCGGATACGGTAGTAACTATGCCCCCCCTCGTAGGCCCCTCAGGCCGACTCGCGGCGTTCGATGATGACGAAAAAGCAGAGCTGCTGGCCGATACATTGCAAACCCAGTGCACGCCCAGCACTCAATCCGTGGTCCCTGTTCATGTAGAATTAGTAGACAGTGAGGTAGAACGCAGAGCCTCCTTGCCACCCTCTGATGCGTTACCACCCGTCACCCCGATGGAAGTTAAAGACTTGATCAAAGACCTACGTCCTCGCAAGGCTCCCGGTTCCGACGGTATATCCAACCGCGTTATTAAACTTCTACCCGTCCAACTCATCGTGATGTTGGCATCTATTTTCAATGCCGCTATGGCGAACTGTATCTTTCCCGCGGTGTGGAAAGAAGCGGACGTTATCGGCATACATAAACCCGGTAAACCAAAAAATCATCCGACGAGCTACCGCCCGATTAGCCTCCTCATGTCTCTAGGCAAACTGTATGAGCGTCTGCTCTACAAACGCCTCAGAGACTTCGTCTCATCCAAGGGCATTCTTATCGATGAACAATTCGGATTCCGTACAAATCACTCATGCGTTCAACAGGTGCACCGCCTCACGGAGCACATTCTTGTGGGGCTTAATCGACCAAAACCGTTATACACGGGAGCTCTCTTCTTCGACGTCGCAAAAGCGTTCGACAAAGTCTGGCACAATGGTTTGATTTTCAAACTATTCAACATGGGCGTGCCGGATAGTCTCGTGCTCATCATACGGGACTTCTTGTCGAACCGCTCTTTTCGATATCGAGTCGAGGGAAGCCGCTCCTCCCCACGACCTCTCACAGCTGGAGTCCCGCAAGGCTCTGTCCTCTCACCCCTCCTATTTAGCTTATTCGTCAACGATATTCCCCGGTCGCCGCCGACCCATTTAGCTTTATTCGCCGACGACACGACTGTTTACTATTCTAGTAGAAATAAGTCCCTAATCGCGAAGAAGCTTCAGAGCGCAGCCCTAGCCCTAGGACAGTGGTTCCGAAAATGGCGCATAGACATCAACCCAGCGAAAAGTACTGCGGTGCTATTTCAGAGGGGAAGCTCCACACGGATTTCCTCCCGGATTAGGAGGAGGAATCTCACACCCCCGATTACTCTCTTTAGACAACCCATACCCTGGGCCAGGAAGGTCAAGTACCTGGGCGTTACCCTGGATGCATCGATGACATTCCGCCCGCATATAAAATCAGTCCGTGACCGTGCCGCGTTTATTCTCGGTAGACTCTACCCCATGATCTGTAAGCGGAGTAAAATGTCCCTTCGGAACAAGGTGACACTTTACAAAACTTGCATAAGGCCCGTCATGACTTACGCGAGTGTGGTGTTCGCTCACGCGGCCCGCACACACATAGACACCCTCCAATCCCTACAATCCCGCTTTTGCAGGTTAGCTGTCGGGGCTCCGTGGTTCGTGAGGAACGTTGACCTACACGACGACCTGGGCCTCGAATCAATTCGGAAATACATGAAGTCAGCGTCGGAACGATACTTCGATAAGGCTATGCGTCATGATAATCGCCTTATCGTTGCCGCCGCTGACTACTCCCCGAATCCTGATCATGCAGGAGCCAGTCACCGTCGACGCCCTAGACACGTCCTTACGGATCCATCAGATCCAATAACCTTTGCATTAGATGCCTTCAGCTCTAATACTAGGGGCAGGCTTAGGGACCCCGGTAACCGTACTCGTCGAACTCGACAAAGAGGTCGACGTGCAACCTAACCCATGCATCAGCCCGCTGAGTTTCTCGCCGGATCTTCTCAGCGGGTCGCGATTCCGATCCGGTAGTAGATTCATTCGCGAAACAATTGCTCTTGAGTTGTTAGGTCTCCTTCGGAGGCGCTCGGGCAGTTGTTAGCAAATCCCACCCCTCTTGGCTGAGCCTTTGCTCGCCCACCTGTCCTGGTGAAACTGGAAAGGCCTTCGGGCCACCAGTAAACTATCAATCATAAAAAAAAAAAAAAAAAAAAAAAAAAAAAAAAAAAAAAAAAAAAAAAAAAAAAAAAAAACTTATATACGTATAAATCTATACATATAAATAATAAACACCCGGACAAAGAGCAAACAGATCTGTTCATCAAGCAAATGTTTGCCCGATGTGGGGATCGAACCCGCAACCCTCGGCGCAACAGTCAGGCGCGCTAACTGTTGCGCCGATCGGGTCAGTCGAACTGATTTCCAATATGTATCACGTAAAATGTTTTAGTATTTACCCGATCGCGGATAACTAGCTACAAAGACGTCACTGTCCCTTAGTGGCATATTGTAGATTTTACTTGCTTCTTCGGTGTACTTTTGCGGGAAAAAATATCCTTTGGGTCCAACGCGAACAAAGCCCGTGTGCTCACCTGAAAAATTATATTAAGACTTTAAGGAATTTCATTAAATTTGAATGTTGCACGGGTAAGTACCACCATGCTGCCTATTTCTGACGCATAGCACTCTTGCATTACTGTTAGTGTTAGTGAGACAACCGCTCTAATATTACATAATTGAACCTTCCTCCTATTATCTGAAGGCATTGACTTTTCCATGCCTGTGCTTTCCGGTAGCCGTTTCATACTGCTCAGGATGTGAGATCGTTCGCGATTTAAAAAAAGCCTGTTGAAAAAACAAGACAGCGGCTTGGACCAATAAAACCTTTTTCGAATCCAAGTAGGACTTTTTGCTCTTTACACTTTGGTGAAGGAAGGAAACCGCATTTTATGATGGTCTGATAGAACTCGTTGTGTACCGTGCGTTCTATGCGATTGTCCCACTAGAAGTGTAGTTGAAAGAAACCTGTGAGGATTTTTGGAGACGACCATAATCGTCTTTTTTTACACTCGCACAGAGTTCATACCTACTTCTTAGAACTACGGCCTTCATTCACCATGCTTTTTCACAAATTATTTTGACCCCGCACCATTGATTCTTGGATATTCATGAACCCATTTAAAATTTTATGAAATATGGTATGCTCGTTGTTTCTATTGTTAACAAAAGTGTTATTTAATTTAGAGTTAGTAATACTGATTGGTTTATTAACTTGGACCTTGATTTAACAATTATATTGAAAACTCATTTCCTGGTACCAGAAAACCTTGTATACCTAATAAATAAATAAGTAAACAAATTTCCGCATTAAAAATAACTTGAACAGTAATAAAACAATCTAAACTATGTTAAATTCCGTTAAATTATATGAGATTTATTTTTAAAAAAGCTTGTGTAAGTTACTGCAATACGAGTATTGCGTTTGGTCGGAAAAATCACTAGGAAAAGCCATTATTCTACCGGAGCAACAAACCCGAACCTTTTGTATCCATATTGCTCTATTAATTGTATTCAAGGTTATAGTTATATGTTATATTGTTATTTTATTTATTGAATATACAAGTAACTATTCATGCTTAACTTAGACAAGAATGCTGCTTGCAGTTTAAATTAGGACAGTGAATGGTTTCTGGCTGATTTTGTAAGATTATACCCAGCGCCTTGTCCATTAGGTCACAAATTCATCGAATCTGTTTCATAATTAATAATACCGGCCCCGCCTTCGCTTGAACTGTTTTGCCCCATTTTAATTTCCCATATACTTAGTACTTTGTCTTGCAAAAACCCAATGTAATATTATTCTTTTTTTAACTGCAAAATCTTTAAACAGTTAGTGAAATCACGCATTGTCGATCTCTTCAATTGTTCTATCACCGTTAAAGATGGTAACGGCACTGAAGTTTGTTATTCATATCAGCTGGTCCCAAACTCTCCACAGTTCCAAACTCTTCCTTTGTGGAGCGCTGCCTTAATTTGCATTTATAGGGGGTTTCCATATTTTTTAACTCACCGTTTTTAATTTCGGTTTCGGGGTTTATAGGTATTAGTCACAGTGGCATTGGAAGTATAACATAATTAAATTAAAAAAATAAAAAAAAATTCAACATAAAAAACAAATAAGGTACAAATTAAAATTTTACTCCTTTTTTTTGTTTACTTACATTCCTCTTGAATTTTGTTTATTTATTGAGAAAACAGCATTGAAGTCTGTTCGGAAATATGAAAATATGCTAAAATATGTATGTAGAATTACAAACAGACCAACAAAGAATCTTACAGTTTGTACTATGTGAAGAACGCTCAGTTTCCAGGCAAATTTAATAACCTAATTGTAAGTGCTTAAATTAAGATAGCCGGTCATATTATTGAAGTGAGCAGATCTAAGTAACATAGAATTAAGTATTTATACTGTTCATGTCATGTTAGGAGCCCATACGCGTTCTTAGAAACAGCCTATTTCTGTCGTGAAAAAGTCATGCGTTTGTTAGAAAAGCGGACAGATGGATATCCGTTATACCGTTGCAATTGCAACTGCAATCGCATTTATTATGTGCAGTGTCAATTTACTGTCAATATGTAATTATGGAAATCAAAGCGTAAATGCTGTCTTAAAACTTTAAAACAAGTTAGTCCGTTATGATATGTCCTTCTTTAAAAGAGGCTTGTGGAGAGTATTAAGCGGTAGGCAGCGGCTTGGCTCTGCCCCTGGCATTGCTGAAGTCCATGGGCGACAGTAACCACTCACCATCAGGTGGGCCGTATGCTCGTCTGCCTACAAGGGCAATAAAATAAATAAATAATGCAAACCGCATGAGTGCAGGTTCGCGGTAAAAATATTCAGAAAATGGAAGTGTAATAATTGTGGTTTGTAACAGTTTAGTAGATTAGTTTTTTTTATTGCTTAGATGGGTGGACGAGCTCACAGCCCACCTGGTGTTAAGTGGTTACTGGAGCCCATAGACATCTACAATGTAAATGCTCCACCCACCTTGAGATATAAGTTCTAAACTCTCAAGTATAGTTACAACGGCTGCCCCACCCTTTAAAGTTTAAACCGAAACGCATTACTGCTTCACGGCAGAAATAAGCGGGGTGGTGGTACCTACCCGCGCGGACTTTCAAGAGGTCCTACCACTAGTAATTACGCAAATTATAATTTTGCGGGTTTTATTTTTATTACACGATTTTATTCTTTCACCGTGGAAGTCAATCGTGAACATTTGTTGAGTACGTATTTCATTACAAAAATTGGTACCCGCATGAGATTCGAATACCGGTGCATCGATCAACACGAATGCACTGGACGTCTTATCCTTCAGACCACGACGACTTCAGTAACAGTAACAGTTTAGCAGATTTTAGTAACAGTTTAGCAGTTTTAGAAGTGCACAAGTGTCCAAAAATGAAACAGACTCACTAGTTTTTTTTTAAAAAGTTCATTAAATTTCAATAGTTTTACTTGGACATTATTTAATTTCATTACGTCTCATTCCATTAGATTTCATTCGATCTTATCTCAATTTATTAGAATTTTACATTAATGAAATTCGTTTCATTGCACTACTTTTAGTTTTTTATATAATAAACTATATATTTTTTAATTGTTTATTTGAGTGAACGATCTTCCGGCCCATCTGATGTTAACTGGTTATTGGGGCTCATGTAGGCATCACAGTTTAAATGCTGAGACCCTAAGACATGAGGTCTTAGTCTCAATTGTGTATATGACTGGCTGTCCCAACTTTCAAACCTGACCACACTAATGCTTCGCGGCTCAGAAGAGCGGGGCGGTGGTATCCATCCTGCTTAATTAAACAACAATTGCGTTGTTGTTTGCATATTATTTAAAAGCAAATATCTTCAAAGTACAAATGTTTGAAATTCTAGCGACTCATTCCCTCGATTAACCGTTTCAATTAGATTGTGCATTGCAGTAACAATTTGCTATGCCATATTTTTTATGTACCTAAGCATTTGACATTGATCAAATAACTTACTTTTACTCGATTTATTAGATGTCGACATTTTCAACGGTTTTTGGAATCGTGACTTGTAACTTGAAATCGATCGACACATAATACATTTATGATGTGTTTTTTATTGCTTCCAAATGGACTGACGAGTTCCATGAGCTAGAGGCCTACCTGTGTTCTTAGTGCGAGTTTTTTAATTCGTATGCAGTTGGAACAGCGCCCCTAGCGGCCAACGTAGGCAAACGTTCCAACTGCATACAGATTTGAGTTAGTTTTTACGCTATCGAGAACGTTAAAAAACTCGCACTAAGCACACTGGTGCTAAGCGATTAGTGGATCCTTTTATCGGCTATAAGATTTCAGAACGCGAACTCCGCCCACCTTGAGGCATGAGGTCGACGTAATGTTTTCTTATTATGTAACCCTTCAAATAGAAACGCATGACTTTCGCGGCGGAAATAGACAGAATGTGTTCGCCATCCGTGCAGACTCATAATAACCCCTTCCATTAGTAAAGCAGATTTTTAAATTTATTAAATTCTTATTATTATATTATGATGACACCTAATTTTCAGTACTCTGTGCATTGGCTGTGCCCCATCGCTGATGTCCATCTTTGGTAATGACGGTTGTATATATATATACTTAATTAATAAACCCATATGATATTATTATTCTGAAAAATCCAGCTATTTAACAATCTCTTATTTTTCGTATTTCAAAATAAATCCAGTTACCCAACTAATCAAAATATTAAACGTGAACACTGCATTCGCATTCTTCCAAAAAATCTTCCTCTGTGTTTATTGCTTGCTAGTTTTATAGTATAATATAGGCAAGAGAACATTTACGCCATAACTGATAAACTTAAAGCAATACAATATTAAGCTGTATGCGTATTGACTAGATGCAGTAAGCAGGCAGAAAAACTATCTTGTGCTGCAAAAACGTAATATACTTAAATAATATTAAAATGAAATCTAATTTTATAAAACTGAACAGAAGAGAAAAAAATTAATAAAATGCTTAAAAAATATTTCTGATTTTAGACGTGACGAAAACAAATTCATTCTCAATCGAGGGCAATAGAAATCGAAAATTAAGATTTGAACAAGCTCACCTGTAAACAGCTTCATAATTTTATTGGCAAGCTCTTGATCCACATTGTTTATTTCTAAAGGAACATTGTTATTTTTTAAATCCATCGCAAAAGATTTCGATTGATTTTTTAGTTTTTTATTTAAATTTAGTAAACAAAAAGGCGTACGTGAAGTGAAAGTGCGCGCGCACGCAGTAACGTTTCGAGTCAGTATGCAAGACTGCCAACGAGTTCCCCAACCATTGCAGCTCGATAACGTCAACACAAAAAGAAAACAATATCTAAATCGAGAAAAAAAAAACCATACAACAATTTCCGCTTTTATATTATTTAAGTACTGTAACAATCAAATTATTATACTGTAATTGTTATGGTTCAATGATTTCATTTGAACCACTTACTTACCTACACGAAACAAGAAGTCTTAAACGAGGTCACTGAGTACTCTGATACGTTCAAAGTCAAATACATTTTACAATGAAAACTTTAATTATGAAGTAAGCATAATTTTATCGTTTCTATTATGTCGAACACTGGTTTTCGGTTCGTTTCTTTCTCGACTTTCTCCAACTTAATTCAAAACATTCCTTAAGTTAAGTAAATATTAAAGTGAAAGTAACGTAAGCCTTTGACATAATTTACCTAATATCCTTGGTCAATCGCTAACGTTTTATACATCAACACGAGTATTTTGTTAGTTATTGAAAATTATATTGTTATTCAATTATTCTTATTGAGAAAGAACATTTCTATTATAACCTACAAGAGCGACAGGCTTTATATTCATTGGATTTTAAACTGTCAAGCACTTGTGGACTTAACTGAGCCATCCTTCGAGCTCATTTACAGGGAAGCGCTATACTATAACTATAACATAGATGTAACTAATGGCATAGTTAATGTTTAGTCATTTGAATTAAGTGAAATTTTATTTTACACCAGTAATATATAAACTACGTTTCTTTCTGACTGTACTTAAAAGTAATAAATAGTAGGTAATTAATTACTACAAACTGCGTAGAATCAATATGTCCTTATTTGTATTTCTAATACAACATTAAAATGAAATATATACTTTGAATATTTTAAGCGGGAACATTTTGTGGGCTTAGTTTTTTATCTTATAATTGCGAGTACACCCGACCCCATATCGATTTCTGACTTCACGATTATTAGGTGAAGTCGTTGTGGCCTATGTATAGGGTATATGGTGCCCAGTGTATCGAGAGATCCGACTATACTGGAATTCAACCCTTGGGATCCAATTTCAATTCTAAGGAGATACGTGTTAAACCTTTATAAATTTGCATAAAAGTGATGGAAGGGCTATTGTGAACCCGAGCGCAGGGGTACGACCATCCTGCCTATTACTGCTTCACGGCAGAAATAGGCGGGGTGGTGGTACCTAACCGTGCGGACTCACAAGAGGTCCTACCACCAGTAAACCAGAAGTGCCTTCAGTACTTCAGCCGTGTTCCCTGGTGGTAGATTTTAGAGATGTGATTGCCTTTATAATCTCGATTACGGCTGGAGGGCCCACTTCAATATCGAGTAGTTTCTGAGAAGACTCGTCCGCAACGCTAGTGGGTAGGGTCCTAAATTTCGTATCCTTGGGCCCACGGTACGCTCTTGGGAACCAATCCCACATACCCCGCGTGCCCCCTAGGTGCCTCGTAGGAACCTCGTAGGAAGCTCGGACCTCGGTACGAAAAAAAAGGGTATAATAGCATAAGCACCACTCCTTTTGCATTTTGTTTATAATATCCTGGGTGTGCAATAGGTGAAAGATGAATCGACCCGTAGTATTTAGTAAGTTCTAGTATGTGTTTGTAAAATAGCTTCAGTATGTTGCAAGAAATATAAGTCATATTCAGAATTGTTGGTATTTTTAACTATAATATGTTATAACTGATAAGAAATTCTAAACATAACACGTTACTCAATGTTGGACGTACTCATCATATCGCTTAGCACAATCGTCTTTATTTATTTTCATCGTCATTATCATATTCATTCCGTAGTCATCCGTTCTGAATTTTTACAAAAAATTTTTTAATAATACGATCTCAGAAATAAATGAAATATGCTCAAACGTATACTGTAAGAGGAAAATACGTCTAACTAAATCTTAGCAGGATAAAGTAATTTGCTAGTTATGATATTGCTATGCTGTTTTTTCAAGGAGTAAATCATATAATTGGTAATTATTGAACTGACTACAGAAATCAATACATTTTATCAACGTTATATTTAGCTACAGAAGATTTCAGTCGTAATAAAAAAAAGAGAAAATCACGACTAATACTGAACTATTAATGAAAAGGACGTTGCGTTTCTTTCCGCAAAAATGGGCACTCGGACTAATAAGCTGGTCGAATTTAGTGGACTATATATTAAACTAACTATTTAAATACTTACGACAAATATGAAATATAAAAGATTCCCAATACAATTATTATTGTGTGTTTGACAATAAGCAACCTTATCGTTCAAGAGCGATTTCGGCCAGCCAATCATTTAGGGAAAGAAATTATTTGACAAATGATGACACTGGTTTTCAATAATCAAAAAAAATACACAAAAGAACTCATTCTAATAATAATTAACCGACAAGCACAAGAAAGCACTATCATCTCGTCTCAACCGTTTGGAATCTCCGAGTAGATAGGAAAGAATTTTTTCCCTTCTCAGAGTATTATCATCACCACGGAATATATAAATTATATATATTAATAATATTAATTTATATAAAAATAATATATAAATTATAAATAAGGTTATT
Organism: Bombyx mori; assembly: GCF_030269925.1. Classification (NCBI taxonomy): domain Eukaryota; kingdom Metazoa; phylum Arthropoda; class Insecta; order Lepidoptera; family Bombycidae; genus Bombyx; species Bombyx mori. The sequence continues at coordinate 4,290,634 of NC_085116.1, read as the reverse complement.
TATCTATTCCGTATGAATAGATAAATAAGGTTATTTATCTATTCCGTGATCATCACATTATCAGGCACCGGCGTATAGTTCATTTTTAACCCTTTGGAACTACTGCACTTATCAATGAACTCAAAAATCATGGTCGGCGAAATGTTCCCTGTGAATTAGAAAACACTAATCAAAGAGGCAGAGATCCAATATAACCTGTGCAGAGCATAATGAGCGTAAGTATGGGTCTAATGGAGTTTAAAAAAAAACTATAATTCATCCGAGACCGTGACGTAACATTATATGCGAGATGAAAGCGTAAAAGAATTTTTAATAATAATTTGTTGAAATGGAATGATGTGAATGGAATGAATGTTGAAATGGATGATTATTGTGCAAAGAGTCACGAAGGCATTTCAAGGACGCGACCTTCATGAAAGTATGCGACTAGAAGAGAAGAGGTCGACCCCGAAGTGTTCAGAATTATTTTGAATGTGAAAAAAATAAATAATTTTAAAATCCGAATTTATTTTCAGTTCATTTTTCAGTTTCAAAACGTAAGTAGGTACCCTAGTTCCTTCTTTTTTTCCTTTCCGAAATCAAACAAATTAAGCGTGAGATGCACAAATTTTAATTCACTTTGATGAACTTAAACGATTTGTCATATGGCCAGCTTATCTATTAATAAAATCATGATAATTTTGTTCTTTAAAACAACAACGTCATTTCGAAATTCTCATTTGAAAATAATTATGAAATACTATTATCTATCTATCTTATGATAACTCAAACAAATTTTAAATATTAAATATGTATTTCATAACAACTTTGTTGTTAAATTGTTTGTAAATATAGCTAATGGGTAAATTGGGGCTGAAGTCGTTGTGGCCTAAAGGATAAGACGTCCGGTGCATTCGTATGTAGCGATGCACCGGTGTTCGAATCCCGCAGGCGGGTACCAATTTTTCTAATGAAATACGTACTCAACAAATGTTTACGATTGACTTCCACGGTGAAGGAATAACATTGTGTAATAAAAATTAAACCCGCAAAATTATAATTTGCGTAATCACTGGTGGTAGGACCTCTTGGGAGTCCGCACGGGTAGGTACCACCACCCCGCCTATTTTCCGCCGTGAAGCAGTAATGCGTTTCGGTTCGAAGGGTGGGGTAGCCGTTGTAATTATACTGAGATCTTAGAACTTATATCTCGAGGTGGGTGGCGCATTTACGTTGTAAATGTCTCTGGGCTCCAGTAACCACTTAACACCCGGTGGGCTGTGAGCTCGTCCATCCATCTAAGCAATAAATAAATAAAAATATTAATCTATCCATGAATATCGGTCATACTAGGAGTTCTAAAATCTATATCACGCAAGTTGCCTTTGATCCAGTCATTGGCTGGTTCAAACATTTCCCTTCGAAGTACTTGACCCCACCTCCTGTAAATATTTGACCTGAGCACTTAATATTTCGATTAAAAATCAACGAGCTTAGATTTATATGTACTTAAAATGTAAAATTTTGATATTACATAATAATCGATATTGAAATGTTCATTATTTAAAACGTAAACATAGCTTCTCGAATGAAATTTTCTTAACGTTTAAGTAAGCCGATGTTCTGAATTGACTTTCTATACTGACTTCCTCTGAACTGACTTACTCGGAAATTTACAGATAGCTTTTTGTTGTTATGGTCTCTCTATTCAATTGTTCACTCACAGAATCCTTTGCGGCAGGCAGCGGCTTGGCTCTACCCCTGGTATTGCTGAATTCCATGGGCGACGGTAATCACTCACCATTAGGTGGGCCGTATGCTCGTCTGCCTATAAGGGCAATAAAAAATCCTTGTCTGACAATTTTGTAACATAATTTTTTGATTTGATTAAACGATTATCCAAGCCCGTAATTACCAAATTCTGAATTCAGCGCCTCCCTTGAGACAAGATTCAAGTTTTAATTATCGAAAATGTCCTCTACTTAAGGAAGCCTAATCTGTGTTGTTTTGTGTCTAAAATAGTGAATACCCTGTGCGGGTTTCTGCCGCCAATCAAGATAGGAACTAGCGGTAAGGCAGACAAATAGGTGATATTATGGAAGAAAGAGATAACTGTGATTCAAAGAGGTGCAATCGATATTCTGATTAATAACTGAACCCGGTAATTTTAAATGATCCTATCGACTGTTACAACCTAGCGAGGTAGGGTCCTCGTTGTCCCTTTGTTCTCTATGCTGAACGGTAAATTATGCTTTAAGGTGCTCGTCGTCTCAATTTAACCATAGTGTGAAAATGTACAGTTAATTTATTACTGAACCTTATTGCAAATCATCCCATGTAATGATTTTTTGATATCAAATTCGTTTTTTCGAGCGGTTTTCAATAAACCTGAGTTGGATTATAAAATGTTGGGAGTCTTTGACAGAGCGAAACGGTACTCCACGTCTGGACACAGACTTGTGCTTCGCAAAGCACAGGTCCGGCCTCGCGTAGAGCACTAATCCCGTCTACGTGCTGGAGCACCCAAATACAAGCTACCCCCATTTGATTACATACAAAAGAGAGCTGCGGTGGTGGAGAAAGTTTGAGACGAGCAATTATGACGACTTACAACAGGTGGGCTGTATGCTCTTCTGTCTACAACGGCATTAATAAATATCGTTGTTTTCAAGCTTTACTATAAGCAATGAGTATTTACTCGCAGGCATGTCTATTAGCATTTAAACAGTTTGAACTCTAGATGTAAATGAACCTGTGTCTAGTTCATAGAAGAATAAAATCACCATCAATTTAAACATGATCACCATGGTTTAGTAAAAATCCTAAGTTTCATTGTGAAATAAAATGTTTTAGGGCTTCGTAGCCGAATGTCAAAGAAACGAATACTTAGATTTAGTACGATCCATTGCTTTCTATTCTGGTACAAGACATGGACTATCTAAAAGATATTTAGAAGTTACACTCTATAAACAAAAAATTATCAAGGTCAAACAGGGAACCGAGGCAAAAATAATTTCGATCTTAATTTCAGTGAGATAAAGTCTGTTTAACTAATTTATTTACGTTTTATACATATTTAAAAGAAAGTCAATATACCTAATTTCGACTTCGAGGTGACATTGTCTCGAGATGGATGGCATCGTTGCATCGATGTGTGTGCAGTTCGGTAACCGCTTAACAATAGGTGGACTGTGAACCGTATTTGATAAAACGACTATACCTATAAAATGTTTAACGATAGATGATACGTTGCATACAGCATAAGGTATTTCTCTACGCCATGACGACACGAACTTGAAAGAAATTAAGAAAAATTTGGGTTTGAGTTAGGATTGGGTTATCGTTGTATGGTGGAAAGAAATTGAAAATATTAAAAAACACACACACGATCTCATGGTTAAAAACATTTTAGGATGGACCTCTTTCGCTGCCGACAACATCAACAATATGTACCATGTCACAATGCTTATTCAAGTTTCCGTGTACTAAACAGCTTTTTTCGAATAGACAATGTTTTTTACTTGTATAAAATCGGGTACGCGGAATCTATAAAAAAATATTTTAGACCATCGATTGTAGATCTACGATCGATGTTTTAGACGTTATAATGCGCAAATAGTTAAATAAAATAAAATTATATAACAAGATAACTTATGTTTATATTTCAATAAAATAATTTACAATTTTTTTTTTAAATAAGTAATTATTAAATACTAAAATGGCGTAACTTAAGGAAGATTTAGAAATCTCAAAATTATGTAGTAACCACTTCTGGAACGGGTTCTGAATTATTTTTTTCGTTCTTTTCGTCTAGTTCGGATTGTAGGGATTCGCTCGATTCCGTGACTGCACTAGCTCGACAGCCGAGAGTGTCAGGGTCCCGCTCCCGACCTGGTCCACACTGTTCTGTAGCACCAAGAAGTTTTAGCTCATCTCGCTCATCAGCCAAAGCGTCTGCATCGAGACGCCTTCGACCAGAAATGACGACTTCAACGGCACGAGAATCACCTCCAAAGCTTTTCTTATCGGTACCGATCTCAACTTTGTACGGGGTGTTTGGTTCGACGAACGCTTCCATTACTTGGACATCGGCTCTGTTCTGTAACTGATTGTCGCTTCCTTTGTTTTTCTTTAACATCAAATCTTCTAAGAGATCTAATGATAAACTCGTCCTCTGCGGGATTGCGATTAGAAACACAATATTCTCGAAGTCGGCCCGAACGTTTAAATCTCCTGTTTGCGTTTGACTGTAGTAGTGCGGAGCGGCGACGGCCGACGCGAACAATAACACCAGCAGATACATGATGCGTGCGCCTGGTAGATCTCGTAAGCGCTAACTGCGGCCCGCCTGCTCTGACGCCGCTTTTACAGGCCATCCACGAACCAGTCCGGACATACAAATCGAGCACACTGTAACGGTTAACACGACACGGATACCTATTGGATCGCCTCTCGTATTTCCATCATTTCATATGCAGCTTCGAGACAATAACAAGTCTCTTTTGTTTCGGTCTTTCACTGTCATCTTTGAGAGTGAAAGGATAGAGAAATTTTCGTAATGATGATGACTGGACTTGACCTGATCGCGTGAGTTGATAGAGCGTGAGAATCTTGTAAGAGAGCAACAATTGATCACTAGAGGCTATGTGTCAAAACATAAATCTTTTTATAGCCTTCATTATTAAACAAGTAACTTGGGACCCATGTGATCGGAATAATTTCGACTTTTATTTAGAAAAACGTTTTCTTTTTTGTATCCAGATTCCAATTACAATCCAAACATACATGTCCGTATCGTGTATGACGATGGAGCTAAACCCCGATGCGACATCTGACAGTCCTCGGGTCATCGATACGATAACCGAGTTTCATATAAGAACAGAACGTGTTTCATATATACATTCCTATAATTAGCATTTAATATTTACATATTCATAATCACATTAATTATTATTGTTAACATTGTAATTACAAATAGCATTATGTTTGCCGAAATTTTTCGTTTACATATTATACTATAGTTTTTCGCTGGCATCTATTAACAGTGTTCGTGACTGTTTGGTGAAACCATTTCCCCTTGAACAAGTATGTGTTAAAATCTGATACGATCATTACTCCCATCTCTCAATAATGCCTCTCACTATGTGGGAACTCGCTCTGCCATCTAAGCAATAAATAAATAACAAATATCAAACGGTTCCGTCACATAAAGGGAAAAACCGTAAAGACAAGAGCACTCACTAGTCTCAGTTTGGTTTTCTAATTTATTCCTATTCCTACACAAGTAAACACCTCCTCGAGATAAGGCTCGGAGGTCCAAACGATCCTGATCCGTCTTCTCGAATTATTTAGCAATCATTCTTGCTGGAATCAAGGTAAATAAAATCATCATGATTCTGTAGATTCAATCTACCAGGAATAAGCAGTGTGTCGCGGTCTATCACTGTAATTTTGGTTTTAGTTTTGTTTACTGGAGAATCTCTGATGTTTATTGTTTATTTTACTTAATATGTTATCTATCATTGTACAAAATAAACAATAAATGTACATTACATTATACTATATGCTAGTACATATTTTTAAGAGTATACTCATCCCATTGTACCTACTGACTAGCGTTTGATTATTTGTTTCTGTTACATGTCTTTTGTAAAAATGTTATCTATGAAGAAGTGTAAATAAATAAATACTAACAATGATTTATGAGTCATAGATTCTATTTGTCTATGAATCCGTGTTGAGTGATGTTGTGGAGTGTATTGACTTTACCCACACATAGACACAGCCCATTGAGTTGCTCAGTAGGTCGCGATTCTGCTCTGCGAACACTGCTCTTTCCAGGGCTAGTGTTAGCAAACTTTCTCCGATTGAGCCCGTGAGCTCACTTACCTATCCGGGCGTAGCTGGTAGAACAATTTGGTCTATCAGCGAATAGGCAGGGAAAATTAACGACGTCACCTATCTATAAAGTCCTAAAAAACCTATAAACCTACAAAAAACCTATAAAGTCTTAAAGGCGATTGCATGCAGCAGAGATGCGAATGTTGCGATGAATGTGTGGAGTAACGAGAATGGATAGAATACGGAATGAATGTTAGAAGAAATCTGAAAGCGGCACCTGTGACAGAGAAGCTGAGAAATGCGCGTTTGGGGTGGTGTGTACATGTGATGAGATGAAATGCAAATGAGGTTGGTAAGAGAATGTTAACTAGGAATGTGGAAGGATATAGAGGAAGAGGTAGACCTAAGAAGAAATGGATGTTGCGCAGATCCCAGTTGACTGGGAGAAGGGCAGGATAATGATGATGACCTATCTATAAAGTCCTAATGATTCTGGGTCCTGCTCCTAGGTGAAACTACAGTCTCATTTCTCAAAGTGGGCAAGGTTCCAATTACTTTGATATAAGGCGAGCCGTGAGATCATCTGTGAATCGCACATAATGAAAAATACCGAGTATTTAATTGATACCAGATTCTAAAACATTTTTCCACGCGAAGTCGGCGCGTTAGCTACACCATAGAGTTCTACAAACTTTAACAATCCCACGCTTTATTTGATCACCATCACAGAGGCGTGTTTTGTCTCTTAATAAATGATTTTCGGGCAGCATCATATAGAATTAGTTAATTAATTATTTTCGATTAATTTGCATGCAATGCTAGTTACACGAATGCCTGTTTACACTTATTAATAAATGGGGATGTACTAAACAAAATTTGTGTATTTCCCATTACCTAAATTTAACTATTCCTAAAATCAAGATAAAAGGACACATATCGACAGATACAAGCTAAAATAGTTCCATTCTAATAATTACTTAATATATCATCTTATTTAATTATGCCATTTTTTCTATGGGATTGGAAATAAAAGGTTTTTACGTGACAAAAAAATACCAAAAGTTAGGATTTTTAAATACGAATGAATATTTATTTTCAACGAAACAATCATATAATATCTTATGTTAACTTATTGCTAATAAATGCATTCTGTATCACTTCCTAAATCTTCCTCCAGTGATTTGTGTAGCGATAGTTGCCTTAGCAACATTGTTTTTCTTTAGTGATGTCTGTTCTTACGCATCAGGGGCAGCAACAAACTAGCCAGCATTGATTTCAGCCTGTTAACAATAAAAAAGAATTACTTTAGTGTATTAGATAGGTATTTAGAGACGAAATTTTTAAATAACGTTGAGTTATTCCAGGACATTAAATAATTTACGTTTCAATAACTTTATCAAGTTAATAAAACAAACTTAATATTTTTTTCTACTTTAGTCATGACTCCAACATACCTTTGTGGTCGTTTTTGTTTATTTACGGACGCTTCTTTATTGTGTGGTGTATCTGATTTTATGGAGACATCGCTCAAAGGCGCCGCCGATTCTGTAGGCTTTGGATTTTCAGATGTGGCCAAAACTTCGGACTCCGTTTGAGGTTTTTCTTCAGGCTTAGGCGGAGAGGTGACCATCGGAGGTTTCGGCTTTTGTTGTTGCAACTGATTAATCCCTTCAGACTCCAACAGCTCTTCTAAGTCGGGCATCGCCGACAACAATGATTCGGCAAACGACTCGGCCGGCATCATGGCGATGACTAGCCCGTTTACGTGAACCCGAAAATTTTCCGTTCCATTCTGACTCTGATTGTATTCTTCCTTACAGTCAGAATTAAGTGGAGCTGCCGCAGCGAGCGCCAATAACGCGCCCAACGCCGCTACCTCATACACTACTCGTCGATAGTTGACCATCGCGAAAGGTGTCTGCTGACGCACTGACTCACGCCCGCCGACTTGGGGTCCGCTATGTACTCGCTCTCCGTTGCATCTTTTATTTATTCGCCCAGATAGCGGTACATCCAGCTACAACAGCTACATCGGTTCCGATTAACCGCAATTCTCAAGTTGCTAAACTGGAATTAAAGCTATAGAAAAGCTTTATAAGTTTAATAAAATGCAAGACTTTTCCCGGGAAGTTCACCGTTACAAGCTGAATCTGGGTATAGCCAATATAATAGTGTATGCTATTCAATTGTAATTTTTTCAATAAATGATTGTCAGTAAAGTTGTATCTACATTTTTGTTGCAACATTGTCAATTCATTACTATAATTAAAATAATAAAATTAAATAAGCAATAAAATAACTAGAGATTCGCACAACAGAGGCACTGGGTTGGCCATTGACCCGGTGACCTGCAAAGTTTGCAAACCAAACCGATATCACGTCTTAATTATATTAAATACATTTAATAATAGTTATGTGCGACATAAATTTGAAATTATTGATATCTATAATATACACTACTATACGAGTATTAGGTACTATACTAAAATAAAATAAAATAAAAATATATAATTGTTTCTTATCAACAAAGTGACGCTTTTATTGTTTATTGGCATTTGACACATGTTTTATTTCAAATAAAAGCGCAACATTCGTAATTTCATTATTTTCCTAGTAGGTGTAGGTTTATTGGTCTTCTTTTTTTAGATTGATTGTTTGTAAAGCATTATTTAACCAAACCAAGCTTACATCTACGTGGATAGTAACATGATTTGAATACAATTTCTTCGTTGTCAGCAAACAGTGAGATATACTTCTAAAATATAACTCTCTCTCGAATATTTTGCAATAACGACCGAAAGCTTAGATTTACAAACCTCCATTAAATTTGAGATCGTTGATACTATTTTTACAAGCAGCCAAAAATTTACAATCAATTGAGGTTTTAATCTAATTGCGTCAGTAGTTCTGAGCTAATTTGTTAAACTGATAATCATAAAACCTGCTTAGGTGGTAAACTGATGGAAATATATCAAATAAATATGCTTCTAATACACTCTCATCAAGATAGTATTTGTTTGTGGAAAAAAAACTAGGACTTTTGTACTTTCTTTCTTTTTGAGGTGCACTACGTTATTTTTTTCTACACGATCCCCAAAGTTCCTTTATGGGGATAATATTTATACAAAACGAGTACATATTTTTTTAAAGTTACGATGAGGTTACACCACTTTTAAATAAAAACAACGGAATTGATTTATTACTGTGCCATGCCTTCAATTCCTGGTCAGAGTTAAAGTTTTTACGATATAACGTACGACGTCTACCGAGGTAACTTTTGGTGCAGTATAAAAGTGAAAATAATATCTAATAGTCTTAATGGCTACCGACCTCTGATAAGAGACGCCGCTATGAGAAGAAGATTAATGGATAAGCCCAGCGGCTGCCAGATTTTGGGTAATTACCAAGTTCCATAGACGCGTATACTTACTCGCACATAATATCTTATCATTCCAACCCAGAACGCAAACTGGTTCGCCGCAGAAATAACCAGCTCCAGCAAAACAATATCAACAAGCATAGATGATAAAACTATTATCTAGCTAGAAAATTAATTCAATTTAAATTAACTAATTAATTTTCATAACAAAGTAAGTGTAACTATACGTGAGACCTTAGAACTTTTATATCTCAAGGTGGGTGGCGCATTTACGTTGTGGATGTCTATGGGCTCCAGTAACCACTTAACACCAGGTGGGCTGTGAGCTCGTCCACACATCTAAGCACTAAAAAAAATAAAAAATAAATTACTGCGTGCTATTAGGATGTAGTTATTTGAAAGACTCATTTTCAATAGATCTTGTCTCTGTTTTCCATTTCCAGATTAGGGTCCTGTAAGAATTAAAGAAATACATTGAAAAACAAAATTCCCCATTCTACAAGAACAATGGAAACTTAGACTGAAACTTTGAAAAATGCAAAGGCTCTCAATCGTTTTAAAAATAAATAAATATTTTTCATTCTCGACTGGAGAAGTTGTATCATCCACAAGTTCATCCACACGATAAATTCCAGAAACAAACATTAAACCGAACTTACAAACATTTTCTAGAACTTTTGGACATATTTTGAAATAACATACACAAGAAATAATTACGATTATTTGAAAGTATGTTCAAGCGCTTTTTGTATTTAAAATATCTAGATAACCGTAACTGTCATATCGGATTTTAAAATTGCGGCCAATAATCCGATTCCTAAGATAAGTAGATAGAGCTGTGCATAACCATCGTGGAAGGTGATTCTAGACGTAGTGGGATGTGAGTCCCGCTATTCGCCCCTACATTATCAGTAACAGGACTTCACAACGGGTCAGAAAAAGCTGCTTTGAGGGATTTATTGAGAAGTAGAAACCACGTACCTATAGACTATGAAGAGGTTTGGCTATAACGGATTACTGATATGAATTTTAATATAAAATATTCTGCACTATAAATTTATGTAAAACTATTTACATATTTTTAATGTTTCGCAAAGTATTCTGTAAATATGCCATATCTCATGTCTTGAAGCCAGCAGTGGTTCCCGAATAAAATGCTCCTGCATACTGGCAAATAAACATAAACTGTTTACATGAAATGACGAGATTACAAGGATTTAATATTTAGCCAAAGAATTTCTAAGTTTCCTTTATGGTATTTTATCTCTTTCACACTATTTTAAGTATTTCTATCTCTATGCCTATGTCAGAGAATCGACGCTTTTGAAATGTGGTGCTGGCAACGTATGCTACGAATACCATGGACGGCCCGCAGCACCAACATCTCTATTCTCAAGCAGTTAAAAATAGAAAAGACTCAACGTCTATCCACAACCTGGCTACAAATAATATTGCGGTATTTTGGTCATGTTGCACGCAGGGATACCAGCAACTTGGAACGTCTTCTGGTGACCGGTAAAATCGAGGGAAAAAGGCCTAAGGGTAGAGGTCCCAAACGATCCTCCTCCTCCTTCAGTCGATCGCTCATATTGCTGAGCATCGTGATGCACCCGCCTGTGACCTTTTTTTGTAGTTTGTAGCCACTTTTGTCGGTCAGTGGCACAGTGAAGTGCATGTCCAGACACTCGGATACTTGGTCACTCCAAACGATAGTCGGACCAAAAAGCGGAGGAACTGAAAATACCTGTCAGCGACGCACTCCACCAAGCTACAGAACGGGATTGATGGAGACAGCTGGTTGACGGAATCGAACGGAGTCACGATCCTCAGCAATGAGGGACCGATTGAAGAGAGGAAGAGAGATCCCTATGTCTCAGTAACAAACGTGCATTCACAAATATTCATATCGATGCTTGAAAGACAAACGTGACTAAGCGACAATGCATGAACTTTACAGTAGACTAATTTAAAGTTGAATTACCTGAAAACAAAATTTATTTTAACGAATCGAGCTGTAGGATTGAAATGATTTTAATAGCCCTAGAAATATATTTTTTTTGCGCATCGAATATGGTTATTGCCTATTATTTATGTACAAAGCAGTTATTGTCGCTTAGTCACGTTTGCCTTTCAAGCGTCGATATGTACATTTATTAGAAATTTAAATATTTTCAATCTCACATAGACAGCTAATCTAGCTTTCTAGTTGTAAACTAGTGGTGGACAAACAAGAACCGACAGCTTTCTGTAACGACCTGCTTTCATCAAATTAATTTATGAATGTAACATACATTTAATACATTCAACATTATTTTATTTAAAATTAGTTCAGAATGTAAGTAGGTTGTTCCAAGAAATATGTAAACACGCCTGACCAAAAAACAAATAAAAAGTAATAAACTATGATCAGTAAGAACGATGCAAGAACCACAAAAAGACATAAAATCAAATCTGTTCAGGTATTTAAAAGCTATAGTGGAATACACAAATTCAGTGAAATAATTACACTCCATTTTCGGGCAGCCGTGTAAAAATAGTAAAAAGTGACTTAGATATTCAAAACAAAACCCAAATCTTACCTGCGAGTGTATGTGCGATGTTATAGTTATAGTAAATGCATATCCCACCTCCAACTCTATATGCTAAGTCGAATGCGTCATTAATTCAATACGTATTTTTATTTCAATCTGTTAAATATTTTGCTTAAATTGAAGTAAAATTTTCAAAACTTAGCTAAAAAAATAAAAATTCAGATTAGTAAATTTCTGGTGGAAAACCCAAAAAAGGTTTCCCGTACCGGGAATCGAACCCGAGCCTCCTGGGTGAAAGCCAGGTATCCTAGCCACTAGACCATACGGGACTGTTCGGTTAGTGTTAAATTTTGTAATAGTTACAAATCATGTTAACAATTTACTAAATTAATGTTAATCATATAATAAACGTAACGCAACATAATAATAAACAGAAACTATCAAAAGTTGTCATCCGTAATGTTTGTTATTAATTCATTGTTTGATTACGTAAGCCGTTCAACTACACGTGTAAATTGTGATAAGCTGTTTAAATATTTTTTTAGTTTGTTTTACGAAAGAAGGATTACTGGTGGTTCGAAGGCTTTTCCAGTTACACCAGGACAGGTGGGCGAGTAAAGGCTCAGCCTGGAGGGATGGGACTTGCTAACAGCTGCCTAAGCGCCTCCAAATGAGATTTAACCATGCAAGAGTAACTGCTTCGCCAATGAATCTACTACCAGATCGGAATCACGACCCGCTGAGAAGATCCGGCGAGAAACTCTGCGGACTGATGTATGGGTTAGGTTGTTTTGAGTAATGGACCTCTGGTGGTAGGACCTCTTGTGAGTCCACACGGGTAGGTACCACCACCCCGCCTATTTCCGCCGTGAAGCAGTAATGCGTTTCGGTTCGAAGGGTGGGGTAGCCGTTGTAACTATACTGAGACCTAAGAACTTATATCTCGAGGTGGGTGGCGCATTTACGTTGTAGATGTCTATGGGCTCCAGTAACCACTTAACACCAGGTGGGCTGTGAGCTCGTCCATCCATCTAAGCAATAAATAAAAATTCGCACAATAAAACATTCAGAGATAGATCTGATATGAGCTGACATTTTACTGGTGGTAGGACCTCTTGTGAGTCCGCACGGGTAGGTACCACCACCCTGCCCATTTCTGCCGTGAAGCAGTAATGCGTTTCGGTTTGAACGGTGGGGCAGCCGTTGTAACTATACTTGAGACCTTAGGACTTATATCTCAAGGTGGGTGACGTATTTATGTTGTAAATGTCTATGTGCTCCAGTAACCACTTAACATCAGGTGGGCTGTGAGGTCGTTCACCCATCTAAGCAATAAAAAAAAAGAAGCTAGAACAGAGGAAAACAACCGATCATGATTTTTGCAAGTGTAATTCTACTAAAAATCGCCGTCTCCTTAAAGACGTAATTTTAGGTCCCCCCGATATATTTACTCTTGGTGCTTTGGCCACCGTCCTCGTTGAACCCGTCAAATCGATGAATCGAAGGGTTCGATACGCAACATAAACCACGGACATTGAGATTCTCGCCGGGTCTTCTCAGTGGATCGCAATTCCAATCCGGTGGTAGATTCAGCAAAGCACACTGCTCTTGCTAAAGCAGATGTTAGAAAAGCCTCTCAGGCTTGTGCCCCGTGAACTCGCCTACACCTTTGGTAAAGATAATATAACCTCTTGAGGTTACTAACAATAGGTAGGCAAAAAAAAATCTTGTCCGAGACCCGAACGGGGCCAAAGAACTTAAATAATCTGGTATCAAGTGTAAAATCTATAAATTATTTTTATTTTTCATTTAGCTTGAGCACTTAAGGGTTTTCCAAGACCAGTTTGGTCAATGCACGAGAATGTTCCGGTCTTTCGCCTTTCGGCCTAGTTAAAGAGTTTAATGCATCCGCAGGCCTAAATTAGAACAGGTCGCCGAGACTCGTGCGGATACACAACTAGCAACTACATATTATAGGTACATAATGCTATGTATGTACAACTTCTCCACAAACTGGTTTCAACCGTGCCTTTCACTTGATATAGTGTTTGATAAAAAAGATTATTATAATTATTATTATTTTTAAATATATCTATCAATTTAAGAATAAATGTCTGTTTGTTTTCTACGTACTGTCATTTCACTCTGCTTGTACAGTAAAATTGATTCGCGCGAACAATTTGTGTTGTTGATTTAATATGTCGCATATTTGCTATTAAATATTAAAAGTAAATAGTAACATAAACAATACCTTTATTGAATTATTGATTGATTGAAAATTCCATCACACGCAGTGCGTATGTATATACTTACCTATTTTGTTCTTTTATTTTTTGAACTTTTCAAGTATCCAGCTTAGGCTTTTATGTCTAAAAGCCTCAATAGTCATAGCAGTTTTTTACTATTATTTAAAAAATCGGTAAACGAGCTGACGGTCCAATTTTTTGAAGTGGTTACGGAAATCCAATAGATAGTACAGTATAAATGCGGTCACCCACCTTCAGGGGTGAGGTCTTAATCTTAATCGTATAGAGCTGTCCAAACAACATTGTTTACATGCGGCCCGCGACGCATGTTTTTATCAAAAAATAGTTTTGGACATAAACAGTTTGGATAATAGAATTCTTTGCCCAAACATATAATCAATATTTGGTATAATTTATATTTATTCTTGTAACGTTCCCTTCCCATGAAATCATTTAAAAGTGAAGCTATATTTTACTATTACCTATTGAGGGAATTTCTGGGAAGCATTTTGTTTTTGAAAGTATTTTATCTGTGGTCCTTCAGCTTTTGTAGTAAATTTAATGAGCCCGCAAAGTTGATTATGTAGTTTGGACAGCCCTGGTAAAGAGTAACAGTTTACCTACTGTAGAAATAGTTAAAATGTCGATACCTACCTACGATACCTGAGCGGAACTACAAAGTACCATGAATTAAGGCAAATTTGAAAAATGCTGATTAATTCTCGACGTTATTCCTTTTTTTATTGCTTAGATGGGTGGACGAGCTCACAGCCCACCTGGTGTTAAGTGGTTACTGGAGCCCATAGACATTCACAACGTAAATTCGCCACCCACCTTGAGATATAAGTTCTAAGGTCTCGAGTATAGTTACAACGGCTGCCCCACCCTTCAAACCGAAACGCATTACTGCTTCACGGCAGAAATAGGCAGAATGGTGGTACCCACCCGCCCTGATTCACAAGAGGTCCTACCACCAGTAAACCTAAATTAATTCATTAAAAAATTTAATTAATCCATTAAAAAAAACACTAATTTCATTAAAATATTTATTTCCTTTTCAAAAACAATATTGCAAGTGGGATTGACACGCAGTCATTTGTTTGAAGATAATATACGAACATAATACAGAAAACTCAATACATATACAAATAACAGTCATTAGGTGAATTTGAGAGCGTGCGTATTTAACAATTCAATTTTCGTTAACAAAATAATATCAATCATAATATCAATAATTAAAATAAATCACGCACAATAGAATACTAAACATGGCTTCCTACAGTCCATTTACTTTTCATTTTTTGTTTGAGACCGTGAACAAAATGCCCTCACGATGACACACAGTGATCAAGTTTTCAAATGGAATAATGTAAGATAATTATATTATAATTAAAAAAATGTGAGCCGTCACGGGACGCCTGGCAGATGTGAAACATCGACATTATTTTGTAAAAGTAGTATGCAGAAAAGAACAGATTGTGATAGGAACTAAATATGTCATAATGATAAAATAAAATATTACGAAAAAATAATTTGTTTTCAAGTAAAACACAGGTTATGTGTACTGTAGTAAACAACACTACGGAGTATTACTGGATCGAGTGGGAGAGAATCGCACAGTCGATTGCGCATGGCGACGCGTCGCCACACCGTACACACTACTGCATATAGACTGTATATATATACCATCATATAGCATGGCGACGCGTCGCCACGGCATGCGTCGCCACGCCAGAAATCGGTTTTACGTGCGGCTATAGATGTTTCACATCAAAAAATTGTTTTTGTTATCATGCGATGGCATATGTACCTATACCATTTGTAATCATTCATGAGCATTCGTTACCCTCACACCGGATGCCTCCGCGCTAGTCTGCACGGTCCGAATTTAGGTTATAACTAAGTATTAGAAAATTAATGTTAAAACGATCAACACGCACAAACTGCTCGCCAAACTAAGATTTATATGAAAATCCGGCGTTACCTCGGTCTTTACGTAGTTACGTAGGGCAGGCTCTTATCGAAACAGTACTAAGTACGATTTAAATGCGAAGTTTGCAGTAGGCAACGGCTTGGCTCTGCTCCTGGCATTGCTGAAGTCCATGGGCGACGGTAACCACTTACCATCAGGCGGGCCGTACGCTCGTCTGCCTACAAAGGCAATAAAAAAAAAAACAGAAAATGTATTATACATAAATTTTCATAGGATTTTTTTTTCTATCCCTTGTAGTCAGACGAGGATACGGCCCACCTGATGATGAGTGGTTACCGTCGCCCATGGACTTCAACAATGCTAGGGGCAGAGTCAAGCCGCTGCCTACCAAAGATTAGATTTCGCGAATGACAGAGGTAACAAGAATAAAAGTGGTTTTACACTTTTACGGTTTAACGTTGCAGTTTTCATTGTCATTCTGTTATTTCCGAAGTTTCAAATTTACAGTATTCCTTTATGATCACGGACGCGGAGTCGTCAAAGTTTGTTTTAATTACGAAAATGTATACATCAAGCTTAACATCAAACAGTTTTGTTTCAGTCCCAGTTCAGTTCAGTTTCAATCTCAGTACGAGTTAGTGGTGCTGTCGATCGCCCAAAAAAAATTCTATAAAATACTTTAACGCTATTTCTAATCACATAATTACATGACTAATATTGGCTTTTATGTCCAATATAATAAAGTAGTTAATTATAATCCCAAGTTATTTATTTTTATTTACTTTGTATTTGGCTGAACTTTTTAAAAATTCTTTGCTTTTAAAGCTATCTTCACTTACTGGAAGTACTTTACAACTGTACACACTAAATTGATAAGGCACGTTGTTATTTAGTTTTTATTATTTGCATAGGTTTTTAATAGAATTCCCATTTTATTTTCCAACTTCATGTTCGCAAATCTCTTCTTTCTATATGACTGAAGTCTTTTTTTATTTATTTTTTTATTGCTTAGATGGGTGGACAAGCTCACAGCCCACCTGGTGTTAAATAGTTACTGGAGCTTATAGACATCTATAACGTAAATGCGCCATCCACCTTGAGATATAAGTTCTAAGGTTTCAGTATAGTTACAACGGCTGCCCCACCCTTCCAACCGAAACTCATTACTGCTGAAATAGGCAGGGCGGTGGTACCTACCCGTGCGGACTCACAAGAGGTCCTACCACCAGTCTAAAAATGTGTTATTATAATACAATTAGCTTTACCCGTTCGCTTCGCTGGGCATTTAAAATTAACATTATTATTTCTCACCCCCACAAAGATTCTCATCATTAACGCCCCCGCCACTGGTGTAGGGAGTCCAACGCAGTCCATTAAGTACATGTATTTTCTACATGGATACCAAGTTTCAAGTCAATCGGATGCATGGTTCAGTAGTTATAACGGAACATCCATAAAAACCACCGTAGATTTATATATTAGTATAGACGAAGACCCTTGCTTCATTCGCTTTGAGTATCCCCTCGGTTAAACTGTTTGGCTACAAGGTTGAGCACGTGGTCGTAGAGCGCGTGGCGGTGCCGCAGCCGGTAGAGCGCGACGTGGAGGTAGCGCTGCGCCGCGCCCGCGCACGCGCCGAAGTTCGATGACCCCGCGCAGAAGTCCCGCGAAGCCGCGCACAGCGTCACCGCCTGCCGCCATATCTTTGTAGTTACTGGAAATTCAAAGAAAATTATTAAATGTATTTTTTTGTACACACATCTATACTAATATTATAAAGAGGAAATATTTGTTTGTTTGTTTGTATTGAATAAGCTCCGAAATTACTGAACCGATTTGAAAAATTCTTTCACTGTTTGGAAGCTACACTATTTCCGAGTGACATAGGCTATATTTTGAAAAAAATTAGGGATCCTTACAAAAACTCCAATAATATAACCCAAGGCGTAAAAAAAATACCTAGAATATTCTTAACATCGCGTGCACTGCGAAAACTATTGATGATAGAATAAAATAATTTATAACTACTTTGTAGAACACATTATTATTTATAAAAAGTGTCGCGACAGCATACTATGTCTAACTATTATAGTTACGCCGCAATAAGTGTTTTTATATTTAAAAAAATAAAACAACGTCAAATATCGTTAAACTTTTTGTTAAAGACCCGAGCGGAGCCGGAGCGGGCTGCTAGTTATTATAAACGTTCAGAAGTGGTTTAAATAAATAAATATTAATGATAACAATACAGGCTTGCACGCTTAAAAGGAGACTCCAATCATTGTATTATTTTAACTCGCTTTTGAAAATAAAGTATTTTGTATTTTTGTAATAACTGGGAACAAATAACGCACGGTCATCCGGCTCCAAATTAGGATTCCCTGTGCTATTGGTACCAGAGACTGGCATACACACTTATATACAATACTTAAGTACATAAATATTAAACAACTAGACAAACTTGTTCATCACACGCATGTTTCTCCGATGTGAGAATCGAACCAACGGCCCTCGGCGCAACAGTCTGAAGCGCGAAATAGAGTACCACCGAGTGATTTTTACCGACATTTAATTAGCAGTCTTTCTGTGATGGCGGGAGTAAAGAGCGGTAATAGCGGTTCATGACGTCACACGTCACTCAACAGCGAAACGATCGTGTTACACCACCCTTCCTTATCCCTTCCTGCATGATTATTAATGTAATAAAGTCTTTCGCATTAAAAGTGTACAATTTCCAAAAATATTGGAAATTTTGTTAATATGTGGAATCATTTGGTATCACCAGTATTTCTCTAATAAATACTGTTAAAAGAGCGTAGTTTAGTAAAAAAATTTATTTTTTAGTTTTCCTATGTTTTGACTAACATTCATAAAATTAATACATAATTTTATCTTACTTTAAAAGACAGATAATGTAAATAGTAAAAAATTAAAAATAAACGTTGCAAAGATGATTACTATTAAAAATATGACATGTTAAACCTTTAAAACACTCCTTTAAAATTAGTAAGTTTTGAGATTATACAGTTTTAATGCGAGAAGACGATATAGGAAACCTATATTTTAGAGGATGCAGTTAAGACAATATGTAAGGTGAAGATTTTCTATAGACGAACGATTGGCGAGTTCGATACTCACGGAAATGTTTCATGTCGCCATCACAATAATTCAGTAGCTGCTGCATGGACGACGCACCCTCGACGTTTGGTAGACTCGAGCCGTTCACTACCATTGAATTACTTTCCACTGTCTCTGATATGATTTGACGAACTTCTGCTGTCAGGGCCTGCATTGCAACAAATTGGTATTACTCTGGATGTTTTAGCGGCTTAGCTAAAGTCGGCGTTCTCACAGTGGCGACCGGCTACCAGAGCCCAATGACGTCACTAACTCCTTGAGATACGGGGCTGAGAGCTCAGATATATAGTGCAAAAGATATCGCGGTTATTAAGCAAATTTATCAATACTTTAGATTTTATTTAACTTAATTATACACGTCGTTCACATATCATCGGAAGTCGTATTAGTTATTTTTGGCACATGCTTATGAAAGTATAAAGTTTAACATTTACTTGAAGAAACAAAATTTGGATTTTTAGAAGATAGACTCCAGCACCTGTTGGACAGTCAACAGGAGTTCACAATCTGAATGCCAACACTCCATATTTGTTATACATTATAGAAAGCATGTGTAAGCAAATAAATGTGAAGTACTTACTTGATCATCTAAATTGAACCCTTTTTTGGCATCATCTCTAAGCACATGCAATCTGTAGTCAGTGGGAATTAACTGAAAAATATAAATGTGTATATTTATTTATTATTATAAGATGTTATATCACAATTAATTAAATGTCAAGCTGCTTTCAGAGGCATTAGATAGACATTGCTACCGCAAGAAGGTCACCGCTCACATTCTGTATGAGACACATGGTTTAAGTCTCCATTGTATTATATTAATATTTAACACTTGTATCACCGTTGAAATCAGAATGACACAACTGTCAAGTGGCAGAATTAGAAAAGATAATGAAACTATGTGTGCAATGCACACTGCATGTGCATATTACACCTGCTGACTGTGAATTTTGTTACACAAAATGAAGAATGAAAGAATTTTTACTGTACTGAAGCCCTTTGTTAACACAAGTTAGGTACGTGTTTATTTATAATAAATAAAAATCCAGACTGTATTATGGTGGTGGACGAGGCAGTTGACCACCAGCTATTATGACGGGTTGCTCACATGCTGCAAGCACAATGGATATATATAATACCAAATAGACATTTTCAAGAAATTGATTTACAAAAAACATCTTATTTATTTACTTGCTTCGGTTATTGATGAGCATAGGCCGAGTTTTTTCAATGCTAGGGTATCAATGCTTTTTAGCAAATTACCTGTGCATTAGAATAATCTATAACATATTATGTAGCTTCTAAAAAAACTTACTTTAGTATCAGCTAACATGAGTATTCTGTGCAAGTGAGGTTGATCTGTTGTATCCGGCGAGAGTCTGTTCACACAGTCCGGATATAATTCAGTCAAAATAACTCTATTCTCGCCTCCTAGCAGACATTTTTTATGTTCCTTTATCACCAGATCATCTAGTTTATCAAAGATTTGTCGTGCCACCTTCTGCTTTACACCTGCAATGAATAATTATCAGCTTCTTTAGATGGTAGGTACTGAGAAAAAACACTAATGTTTCAATATCTGTGTAGTAATACTGAGCAGACTTAGCATTCAGCTAAGATTCGAAAGAATTACTAAGCTATACCATCATTAACTGTAAATAAATAGAAAAATTTATAAATACATTAAAACAAGTCTTCTCATTTTCATTTAGATTACTTACCATATTATCAGGGCGAGTGCATGTAAAACAATTTAGAAAATGTTAATTTTGGGAAGTGTAATATTTATTACATGAAAAGTATTAAAATTTGTATTTTATTTTATCGAAAAACACGTATTCGTGCTGTGCCACTTTATTTGACAAAGACTTCGGAGGGTAGAATTAGTTTTTTATTTTCATGGGCGGAAAAGCTCACGGCCCACCGGGTGTGAAGTGGATACCAGAGACCACAGACATTAACAACATAAATGCCACCACCCACCTTGAGACAGAAGTCCCATGTCTGTTGTTGTTGTGTGTACAGTACAGCAGCTGGCCATGTTCAAACACTAAATGCATTACTGCTTCACGGCAGAAATAGGCAGAGTTGTGGTATCTACCTGTATGGGCTCACAAGACACCTTACCACCAATTGCTTTAAACAGTTTATAAATCATTTATTTTATTTTAATGATTTATTGCTTAGATGGGTGGACGAGCTCACAGCCCACCTGGTGTTAAGTGGTTACCGTAGCTCATAGACATCTACAACGTAAATGCGCCAGCCACCTTGACATATAAGTTCTAAAGTCTCAGTATAGTTACAACGGCTGCGCTACCCTTCAAACCGAAACGCAATACTGGTTCACGGCAGAAATAGGCAGGGTGGTGGTACCTACCCGTGCGGATTCACAAGAGGTCTTACTACCAGTAATTAAACAAATTATAATTTTGCGTGTTTGATTTGTATTACACAATGTTATTCCTTCACCATGGAAGTCAATCATAAACATTTGTTAAGTACGTATTTCATTAGAAAAATTGGTACCCGCCTGCGGGATTTGAACACCTATGCATTGCTAGATACGAATGCACTGGACGTCTTATCCTTTAAGCCAAAACGACTTGCGAAATAACCTTGATTATTAGCTTTAGCTTGATAGCTACCCTCCATACAGTATTTAGTTTTGTTAGTATCCATATACTAATCTTTCTATATAGGTACCTAAGTTATATAATTATAATTAAATAATAAATTGTCTATCTAAAAAACATGACTAAGTTGATCTTTAAGTAGTGGTTCAACCATGACTGGTCAAAAAGTTTTTTGTTTTTTTTTATTAATACTAACTGAAAGCAACTCACTTACCAAAATGTTCTGCAGCTACTTGTAAATCAGCATCCTCAGACCAAGCCAGAATTATTTGGAGGGTTTGTAGTATGGAACATGGTAACCTATGGAAGAATGATCCTGTCCTTATTGGTGACCTTTTTCCACATCCTTTGCATGACCACTGAACTCTGCAAAACATCATTAATTGAAATTTTTGTCACAGGTTGTAGGCACAACTGATAGTCTTCAGTTATAACATAGATAAAGAACTATTATAAGATTTTAATATCTTAATCTCTAATTTTTTAATAATCTTAATCTTGATCTCTAATTGTAATCACTACAATAATGGATTACAATAACCGGATTCAATCACAAAGACAGGTAAAGAACATAAGTTTCTTGATTTTGAATCATTCTAATACATGCAATAAGTTAGAAATGGCTTGGCAAGTAACTCCTAATGTTGAAGCCGACTGATCCTCATAAAGCAATACCTACAATTAAATGAATGAAGAAAAGCTACACTTCCTGTGAATGATGCGTAATTCTTTTTTTTACCTATTCTAATAATCAAGGGGTTATTCTAGATTCGCCTAGTAGGTGAGCTCGCAGGGCTCAAACCTGACGTTGTTGTTAACACGAACCCTAGTAAGAGCTTCGCAAAATATATGACCAGATCAGAAATGCAACCCACTGAGAAGATCTGGCGAGAAACTCAGTGGGCTGTGTCTGTAGGTTAATTTACTCCGGGAGGACGGTGACCGGTGCTTGAGGTACCTAAAAGCACCGTTAATGGATCCTCCTGATCCGTCTCAAAGTGGTTTACTTCTGTTTGCTTCAAAATGTTTTTTATCTACCAAAATTGACCAGCACTCATTGCTAAACTATTGATAAGCTGCAACAACTTAGTTGCGGACCTAACGAAAGACTGTTGGTTCAAAAAATAACTTTAGGCCACTTATTGTTAAACTTACCGATCAATGACCCTAGCTGTTTTTACACTAAGCTTGCAATCAGACTTGTTTGTCGGACATGATAGGGATCTTGGTATCAAGCCATACAGTTGTAGTTTCTCTACTAATTGACTTTCTGCACTTGCAGTTCCATTGGTTTCTGTGAAATCGTTGTATAATTTTAAATTCCTGAAAAATCGTATGATTATGTTCACTGTAGTAATACTACTAATGTACATATATTTAATCACATAAACGTAAAATAACAATACAATATCGTTAGAGAATGAAATTTTATTAGGAGAATCTAAGTGACTGTCGAGTTTGTACATCAAACCTAAAGAGCCTTTATCAAATCCTAAACAAGTATTATCTAACTACAATTTACCCTGAACTTAATTCAATGAAACTTACCTTATGTTCGTATTGAACGGAAGATGTGATTGATTTTTAATTTCAAAAGTTGTTGAATCTGGTTCCATGTCGTAAAAGTTGTTTTGCTTAAAACTGACTATAGACAATTTTTTTTTTTGGTACAACTATTCCTTATGAAGAAAGGCATGGGGATTCTAAGCCCATACGCCTTGTCTGTTCTATATAATTTTTGAAATAAATTTGCAAAAAAGCCGAAGCCAAGTCTTGTATGATTTATATTTTATCATTATAATAGTGGTACATAGAGTTGTTGTAGGTACTTATTAACTCCATGTAGTGGTATTAATCCTGACATAAGTCAGTAATAGTAGTTTTATTTTTCCGAATTGAAAGGCAAAGGTATCATACCATACAGCCCTATCTTGTATATATTATTTTTATCAAATATGATATTATGAAATGAAATGAAGTTGATTAATATAAAACATGGCATGAAATGAATAGAAATAAGATGAGATGATATTGGATGAAATATAACCTTAGTAAAATGTTGGTCATTTACTGAGATTTTTTCAGTGGGCTTTTTGGAGAATCCCGAGAAGTAACGGCTTTGTTTCATTTTCCACATTCGTGCACTTTCACAAATATTAAACAGTTAATAAACTACCTTTATTACATATTTAAACGTGAAGAAACACTAAATAGACAAAATAAAACAAATCACACAGCCTCACTCCTCGCCTTCCCGCCAAAAAGTCCGAAGCTGTTAATGGACAGATTCATAGATAATTGACACAATGACCAATTGCACTGGCTTAAAACACTTTGTTTCCAAGCCAATAAAACTTATTAAAAAAATATTTGACCAATTGCCATAGCTTGCCATAAGAAAAAAAGAATATTATTTTAGTTCGTTTGCTCGCGTGTTTTTTGAATTGTTTTGTTATACATAACGCGAATAGTATCGTTTTTAGCTTTTATAATATTTTCTACAGAAAAATAATTAGAAGTACTGTCACGTCCAAGATTTGAATGTAAGTAATTAAATTTAATTCATAAATTAATTCTTCAGTAGGTACTTACATGTTCTAACTGATGTAAAGTCACAAAAAAACACATTTCTAGTGTTTTGATTGAGTGAAGTTAAATACCTTAGCGTATATATCTTTAGTTTATGAGGAAATTCGAATAAAACTTTAATAGATACTAATTGCAAACCTCCGGCATTACAAGAATAGAAAGAACACAAATTAAACTAGATTAGGAAACATGAGTATTTTCTCACACGACTTAGATATCAGTGCAATCCTCGTGGCTTGCTCACTTTTCTAATTTACATAGGCTCACTATCATACCTAGTTATTTTTAATGCTATTTATAAAAAAAAGAACAATTAAAAAAAAAACACAAAATAAAAAATGTTTAACAATGTTTAACAATAAATGAAAATTGTAAATTGACCCTTTACTTAATGTAAAAAAGATAATTACTAAAATTATGAGAAGAGATTTTTTTAAGTTCAATAGCAGTACCTAAGTACCTAATATTGAAAGCAATATTAGGTAAATATTGCATTATTACAGCTCATCATTCAGCAGTTCAGCATTTATTTGACTGTGCCCTTGGAATTACTGATATTCATGAGCATAAGTCATGTGGGCAGTAGTATCATTTTAGTTAAAATTTTGTTAAGCAAATATCTAAAATTAGCATTTACAAAAATCATATAGTATGGGAAAAAATCCAAAAATTAGATTTACTTGCTGCCATTTTAATATATAGTAAAAGTTCTTTATTTTAGCTTCCTTAATTCTTGTTTTCACTATTTGCGAATTTAAAAAATTCAATCCAATTCTTATCTCTATTTGTGGATCTAATAAATAAATCAGTACATAAACGTTGATAAGAGTGATTCCAATATGTAGGTATACAACTGAATATCCTTTGTAAATGCGCTTTTCCATATTTATGGTTTCTGTATTTGCGCATATTCATGGAATCTATACACCATAAATAAAGAGCTTTTATTGTATATTATGTGGTATTTCACATAGCACTGGTAGTGGTGGTATAGTAATATTTGCAGTATTCCCATTCTCGATAGACAATTTATTGACAATTATTGAAACAATGAAATTATTATATTCCTAAGTGTTGATTTCTTTCACCTAAGAGTTAGATTTCATATCATTAAAATAATAAATACATCTAATGTATATTTGTGACCAATACCAACAGCAGTGGCATAGCTCTTGCGACATACCATTGTTGATGGAATAAATAAAATCTTAATAGCCTATTTACATCAAAAATAGTCACTAAAATTTATCTTCTAGTAACAAACAAGTGTCTCTTATTTATTTTAAGCAATGTATTAAGAACACTTTTAACTATCTAAAAAAAATCTCTAAATGCAACAGTTTATTAAATAACAATCAGACATTTTACATACAACATTAAGAAACGACATTGTTGTTTGTTAATATTTATTACATCCATGACACAATTGCCATAGAACATTAACAATAGTGCATAAATATATGAGACAAAATGAATATGCAATTAATTACAGTGTTAATGTGTAAAATGTATATGCTTCTAAAAACATAAAATGCGGAATGAAAATTTAATCTCTTTTCTAAACTCAACAATTATACCCATAAAATGTAGTTATACTCTATTACAATAACACTCACAATTAATTAACTTAACTAGCCTCAGTGTTTGTTAAGACTGCCTAGTTGCTTACCAGAGTCCGTAGATATCACAACACCAAGGCTGCTAAACCCCCTTTCAGACATGGAGTCACAGTCTTTATTGTAGAAGCCCTTAATAGCATTAATCTATCAAATAAATGAAATTTAGTTTTCAACACCAATACTCATCTGTGGGAATTGGCCTTGAGTTGAAAAGTACTCGCGTATCAATATCATTGATCTATGATACATTCAGCACTTAGTACCTGGAACCACTTGACTTGTGTACAATGTGTTACATATACTGTGAACAGTAGTAGTTTTGATTGTGGCTGAGACTTATTGAAGCAGCTGACCACTTCTAATCACTGCTCTTTCTTGCCCTTCTCTATTGTCTGTCTGTTTTTTTTAAATATATTTTTTAAATAAGCAACAATCCTATATTTTTGGCTACAAACCTATAATGCGGATCCACTCGCAAATACATTTTTACGTTTAGCATAGTTTCAGAAATATCAAAAAAATAGTCCCTATGTTGTCTAGCCAGTTCTATGATTATTATGTTGGGCTGGTGGTCGTGGCGCCGACGACCGCCAGTCCAGTGAGGGTGATGGGAGAGATGTGCTCCGCACTAAACGCTTCACTTTCCCCCCTCTGCCTTGTCATGAGTTCTGTCTCATGCGAGGTTTGGACGTTGGTTGTTGAGCGACAGGAGGTTTTAGTCAGTTCGACTCTGACATACCCCGCCCAGTATCCCCAGAAATGGACGGAAGTCCGGCGATATACTCCTGACCAAAAAAAAGGGCCACGAACATGGCTACTGTTGACAGCAATAATAAACAGTTCCGAAAATTAACTAGAAATGAAGTGTTCGTATTCAATTCCAAACACACGATTGCTTTATCCAGTCGTTCACATTCGAGCACGATTAAATATTTTAAAAGTGTGTTTAAGATCATCATAAAATGCAAGCTTATTTTTAATCCGTCTCATATAGTTTCCGGTGTTGCATGCTCGTTATTAAGGTCATATACAGCACAGTGACGTAGACATGCCCGGATCTGCGAGGCCCGTTTTATCCGTAACAGCTTTGTCGGAAGTTAGGAGTGTTCACCGAAATAATGCTGACGTTAACACGAACCCATTAATTCGTCACCATCAAACTGTTATTGAATGCAACTAATAAGTTTTACAATGAAATGAGTTCTCCAAGCGTGGATAATTCACATATTTAGCACGAATTTATTAGCTTGCTAAGTATCTATCTAACTATCTATCTAACGGAAACATTGAACTTCATCCCCTTCAAATGGTCGGATTTATTGTTCGGAGTTATTGCGGTAGGCAGCGGCTTGGCTCTGTCCCTGGCATTGCTGAGGTCCATGGGCGACAGTAACCACTCACCATCAGGTGGGCCGTATGCTCGTCTTCCTATAAGGACAATAAAAAAAAATCTTGATCACTACTATTTTATACCCGATAGAAAATTATTTTTTTCTTTTTACTGCAGCTCGCTACAATAGATACCGTGTTTTAATTTTTTTTTTCCATCGTATCGAAGTTTGGAATGGCTTGTGTCTAAGAAGAAAATTGTCAGGCGAATGAAGCTTCACATTATCGAAACAAACTAAATTTCCTAATGCGAGACCAAGGCAGAAGAGAGTGACAAGTTGACACCGTAATCTAACAATAAACAATACATTAGCTAACACACACATACTGTTATTAGATTTCACCATCTCACCGTGAGACATTGGAACCAGAGTCGATGGGGTGTCAAACTGTCGAAGTACAACTGTGTACAATCAATATTATAAATTAGGTCTTGAATCTCATATATCTCAAGATAGACAGTAATATGTAATATGTAGTAATATGTTAATGTTATCATAATGTCGATGTCTTTTAATCTGTAGGTATTTCTAGGTTCTAGCGACTCGGCTATTGACATCAGCCTGTCGTCATCACTGTCATCATCAATTCAAACTATTTTTAACAGAACAGTAAAATTATACTTTTTTCGCTGCCTATCTACCTATTCGCTGGTAGCCTAAGGGGCTATCCTAGCTACGCGTAAACGGATACAGCACTCACGAGCTCAACCTGAGAGAATTTTTTAACACTAGCCCTAGCAAGAGCTGTACTTCGCTGAATAGATTCTGATTCCATCGAGAAGATTCGGCGAGACTTATTGGTTATAAAATTAGATCAATGAATCAACATCGTGATAACAATAAACCCTACCAAGAGCTGAGAGCCAAACTGCGTCCTTAAAAACCATTCAATTATTCCAAGTTCCCATAGTATTTACATTCGTGTGACGGAAGAAAACAGCTTGTGGCAAGTGTTGTGGGGACTTAACCCATAATTTACTACACTGTTTAGTAATCACATATTGATTGAAATAGGAGAGTTCTGCGTTTCCGATTATGTCGCAATTTAAATTGCAACAGATGAGTGTCGCATGATCGAAAGCATTTACACGCAACATTAGCAGAGTCGTGACCGGGGGATGGGAATGATTACGTCATGGATGTAATGCGGTGTCGAAGTAATTAAGAACGTCACAACGGTGGTTTCTACCTTTCATTTCACACGCTAGTTTCATTTCAGAATGGATATATTTAATTTTAGCTACTTAAAATTTACTTTTTCCGAATAAAAACCAATCCATTAATCGTAATTGGGCGATCGGCGAAACCGACATTTTGAAGTCTATTCTTTTGAAAGATTCGATGGTTCTCGATGATTTTTTTCTCGCAATAAGTTTGGGCAACTAACTAAGCAGTTGAAGTCGGGCACGAATCATGATTGCAACACCTCGAACTTAGGGTCGGGAGTCATTAAGTTGATGATCGAGAATTCGAAATGTTCAGTCAATCGATCTTCTGTCACGTGTCGATAGGTAGATGATCACGAGTCCCAGATGTTTAAATAACCGAACTTGCATCACGAAGGCCGTCAAACGAGTCAATCAATTCGGAACAATCCAATAAATCTCGATTGTTGAGTACAACAAAATAATCGAGTCCTCGGTCGACATTTTTGTCGATTGTTGTTTTATTTTGTTGTGATTTTTAAGTTGTCGTTAAGATGTCAAGTAGCGGGCCACGCGGAAGACGTTTTAAAAAATAAAATTGTATTTTACTAACTATTATCAATATTGTCGTGCATAATTATTATAAAATATTTTTCGTGTATCTCAGGAATGTGGACAAGATAGGACTATTATAACAAATTACATTATTATTTTAGCAACGTTTCGGTCTTTTATTAGACCTTCATCAGGCATCTGAAAATTACACATAATTGATAACCTACCATACAAAAAACAACAATTGTCTAAACTACCATATTTACCATAATATGAATTTAAATAATCCCTATCATACACTGCACAATTGTCTCAGACATCAGAGACTAATACAAATCTACAAAGCCACTAAATTATTTAATTACTATTTTTTGATTCCGGAAACAAAGCCAACACGACACATAAAATTGCTAATTGCGTGACAAAGGTTAGCCCACTATTGAAACTTCAGTACATAGACTATACTTTACAATATTTTATACTAGCGCCAACCTCGCTAAGTATCAAATTCAAATATATCTGAAATGAAGGTTATTTTTTTCTATTAGATTTATACTCTTTTAATATATCATTATATAAAATACTTAAATTGTTAGTGTCTGTTCGTTTGTTCACAGTATCATTAGTTTTTATAAAGATCATTTCACTAACATTACGTTTCCACCAATTCATTTCTTTATCCAAGATTTCTATCTTATCAAACTCAAAATTATGATGTTGGTCAAAGTGGTGGGTTGCTAATGCTGTTTTATTCTCCTTTAATATATTAATATTTTTGCAATCATAAATGTGTTGTTTTACTCTATTACTCAAATACTGCCTAGTTTGTCCAACATAGCATAAGTCACACGAACAAGGTATTTTACTAACGTTTATTCTACACCAAATCTGGCTTAAGACTAACTTATTACTATCTTAATCTAACGGAAAGGGCATCGAACCACCGGTCCAGTGGATGGCGTCGTCTGCGAATTCCACAATTCAGTAGTTGAGTTCGTTGAAGATCTGCCTTTGCATACTTGCGTCAGCAGAGGTGCCCGACGTAACTAACTATATTGCACGATGTGTAACCGTTGCGCCACTTAATTTCAAATTCTATTCAAACACTTTTTTTTTATTGCCTTTGTAGGCAGACGAGCATACAGCCCACCTGATGGTGAGTGGTTACCATCGCCCATGGACTTCAGTAATGCCAGGGGCAGAGCCAAGCCGCTGCCTACCGTGAAATGAAACATGCTTTGAGGGAGAGCCAAACTACTTCTACGGTACACGTCATAATACGCGACATTAGTTAACTATCTTATTCGAACCTCACTTGAAGCCTTTTCGTATAGATCCCGGCTATACATGAGTTACGGAGGAAGTGCGGCGAACAAAATTAAATACACTATTTGAGCTGTCGCCAATATTAGCCCCGCGTGGTCTCCTGTGTTTACGATGTCCAGACAAAAAAAAACTGGCGAGATTGTCAATGTTTTGACGTACGCAAATTAGGTACAACATAGTAAATACATCACTATCCGGGGTTGAAACAAACATTCAATTAGTTATTCCTGTCCGTAATCAGCCGTATCGATATCAACAGTCACTTCTGACTGAATTTTTAATGAAGTTTATAAAATAAATTTTCATAATTTTATTTTAATTTAAACCGTTATTGGAATCTAAAACGTGGTCACGAACAACTTCCACGATAAATAAATGAATAAAATTGGTTAATAAAAGTCAAATCGCCAATTTTATATAAGTACTGGTACTGACTCGAATACGTACCGAATTGAAACGCTATTTATTATATGGAGATTTGTGTTGTGTATAAATAAAATTATAAGAGTTATGCCACTGTGCATGTATCACCCAAGAACTACTGGGTAAATTTCTATATTTTGTTTTCTATAACTTGAAGAAATTTGGTCTTTATCTAAAAAAAAATATCGTGATTTTTTCATATCTTATTAAGTAGACTAGAGGTCCCGTAGTAGTCGAAATTCGACTATAATTAATTGGAATTGTAAGTTTGTACACTATTATGATTGTATTTTATACTTCTATAATCATAAATTTCGCCAAGACTACACTATAAATAATATTAACAAAGACGAACAATATTTAATTCATTCTCAATTTGACAACGGACATCAAGAACAAAAGTTTGACAATAAATAGTATGCATGCGTGTGTGCGTCAAATACATGGTATGTAGTGTGTGTAATATTTTCCTTATTAATTTAATGTATCTTTTATGCATAATTTAAAAAAAATATTAGCATTGTGCACTTCTTCTCTATATTCTCTATAAGTGTGGAAAATTTCATACTCCTCCGTCCGCGCAATTTTCGTAAAAAGGGATACAAAGTTTTTGCTTCACGTATTAATATATAGATAGATTATGCGCTTACATTAAGTATTCGATAGATGGCGTTATTGGTTTTCTGAATAGCGCTGTGCTTGTAACGTTTCTTAATATCGAAACGGTATATACGAATACGAACGAATATTACGAAACGAAACCATACGAATATGGAAACTAAACGATTACTTGCTAAAGACCACGAGGAACCAAGTCACAAAGTCGTGGACACAGGTCTTACTGCGATATAAAGTCATCAGAGATTAACTGAATTTCATCTAATTAATTGCATACTGTTTCTTGCCAGTTCTTTAAAGCTTAAATTGGGAAATCCATTTACTTTGTTAAATACTAATTTTGTTACGAGATTAAATGTCTTGAGTCGTTTATCTTTAAATTGTTATCCATCTATTGTGTTCCTAACTCGGCATGATTACTCGCAGCAGCTGCGCGTGGGTGCATTGTAACTGTTTGAGAGTAAAAAACAAAACAATAGTTTATAAGCGAGGGCGCCATGGCGACGCACTTTCTACATGGAACGTAAATTTAAGTCACGAAATTGATTTTATCTTCGGAGCCACTCCCCGACATTCGCCTTTTCGATTCATCACCAAATTTAGCTAAAATTAATGATATTTAACAACACACGTGTCACTTAAATTTGTAGTGGATAAATATCTGGTGGTACGACCTCTTGTGAGGCCGCGCCACCACCCTGCCTATTTCTGCTGTGAAGCAGTAATGTGTTTCGCTTTGAAGGGTGG
The DNA here is from genome assembly GCF_030269925.1 of Bombyx mori. Lineage (NCBI taxonomy): Eukaryota > Metazoa > Arthropoda > Insecta > Lepidoptera > Bombycidae > Bombyx > Bombyx mori. The sequence continues at coordinate 4,258,538 of NC_085116.1, read as the reverse complement.
CGCAGCCGTTGTAACTATACTTGAGACCTTAGAACTTATATCTGAAGGTGGGTAGCGCATTTACGTTGTAGATGTCTATGGGCTCCGGTAACCACTTAACACCAGGTGGGCTGTGAGGTCGTCCACTAATCTAAGCAATAAAAAATAAATAAATATATATATATAATTTTGGAAATGTCATACTTTTAACACATGCATATTTCCGTAATAAATTGAATATGATTCTAAAAATAATTACTTAAGTCCGCAAGTATTGACGTGCATGAATTAAAAAAAAAGATGTATACAAAAGAATACGATTTAGATGTAATTAGTAATTATCGTTGAGCAGACTTATTCAAAACAAATTTATAGGCGTTAACGATATAGCTGATACGGAAAGGAAGGTATGTATGTTAGATGAAAATTATTAGAAAAAACTTCTTTCGTCACATATTTCACTAACGAAAATAGGCCCCGAAAGGCCTTTGTTGCATTATCTGAGATAATGTTTCATATAATTCGGTTTGTGACGGCTCTCAATGGAAACCGAGAAAATAAAAACCACACAGCTATTTGAAAATTGAAGTCTCCTAAAAGATATACAATAGAAAGAGACTGTGTATTTTCATCAACTCTGTCCTTGATAGCAAGCACCCGCAGTAAGAGTACGTACGCTCTTCGGGCGTATGCAATTCCGAAAATCAGGCCTTTCGTGCCTTATAGTCATCAATTCATTCATGATAAATTAATTTTTATTTTTGTTCCACTAAAATGCTCTAATTTTAGAGATAGAGAAAGTTCGCTATGCTTTTACTGATCACGGTCGTATTGTGCCTTTGTATAAGCAACATTTCCCCTTGGAGACCGTTTTGTTACCGCCTCATTGTTCCTATGTCGACCCAGATTTATGAGTTACTGTTGGGAACTATAAAGCGAATGAGTTCATTGCACCAGCAAGAAGCGAATATACTTGAATATTTTCTGCAACAAAACTACGAAAACAGTACATTGCTTATGACAAATGTAAATAACAGTTCGTGTGAATATATATCGTATAATGTACAGTACTTATGTGCTTAGATTGTTGATTTAATTGAGCAAGATAAGCATTAAATTGTATTGTAATTATGATAGCCTTGGATGTCCATAATTCGTTAGCTAAATGCAACGGTTCGCATCTGTATTTAGAACTGTTAAATCGTTTAAATCACGCACGCGTAAATAGCTGAATGTGTTAACGCAAATACGATAAATTCGCCAGACGGATGGATCTTGATGTGTTTCGGAATAACACATTACAACAGTTAACAGTAGGCAGCGGCTTAACTTTGCTCCTGGCATTGCTGAAGTCCATGGGCGACGGTAACCACTTACCATTAGGTGGGCCGTATGCTTTCTGCCGGCAAATAGGAAAAGAATGGAGTTCTAATTAACTTCTCACATTTTACTCACTAACTGTGTGTAACGTTGCGTAAAAGCGCCAAGCTAGTGTTATGGATGATGGAAACAAACAAGGCAAGATCGTCGTCTACCTTTATTAAGACCACGAATAACAAAATTAAATATCTTTGACAACAACGTTACTGACTCCGATGGAGAATCCAAATCCGTGACACAGTAGCTAAGATTATTCAAAACATCAAAGTATGACTGCTTAGAGGCAGAAATAGGCATGATGCTATCCTCTAAATGTATCTTGAATATGCAAATAGCTGATTTTGAAACTTATACATGATTTGAAAATTGATTAAGTGTTAATCATAATCCAATGAAGTTATAACGGTACTCAAAGCTCAGTGTTACACCAAAATAGATGCTAAGGCAGTACATAAATTGCTTGTTTTGTTAATGCCCAGTAGTGGGTGTCTCGAAGAAGACACGCCTGGAACGCGGACTCGTCGGCCATCGCTATAATTAGCGAGTCTGTTCTTTAAGACAAGAGCATTACAGTCTTCTCGGAAAGAGTGACTCTTAGAAATTATCACTTAAGCTGTTTTAACACTAATCATACCAAAACTTACTGGTATCTATTTCTACCATAGCGTGTAGATAACGGTATACGACAAGTATTACTCAAAATAAACAATAAAAAACCAAAAAAAAGTATAATAACTAGATTAATTGGTAAGAAAAAGTCATAAAGTCTAATGTGCAAAACAAATAAAATAATACGTGCATTTTCAATGCCAAAGTTCAAAATAGGTCATTTGACCCGTTATGCTATGTTTAGTGTTAACTGCGGATCTAAGACCAAAAGCTCACATTGAAAAGCCAAACAGAAACTGTCCACAAAATGGGGACATTTATGAATGTTGATGTAAACAGAACCAATTTTGCCTATTTTACTTTATCGACAAACCCTTTGTTAATATTAATTACAAACTTAAATTTCAAATTCGTAATTATAATTGACGAAACTACTAAAAAATTGTGTAAGTTCTCAACTTGATTTAACTATTCCATAATGAGACAAATTGCTTAAGCATACTTAATTAATATGGTTAACAATACAAAATCCTTTAAATTCATAAAATTCTTTTATAGTTCTTGAGAAAGTGTGTGGGAAACCATTTCACTGTAATCGGCATTACTTTCGCTCATCTTGTTAATTTTAGGACAATGTTGAATGTGAAGATTTTATTTGTAAACTACTGTTTTGCTATGTTGTTTGTTTTGTATTATACATATTTGCAGTTTATTTAGGTCAAGTAGAATATTAACTAAACATTTAAATTAAAAGTTTTTGTAATAAATTAAAGTTTTTTGTAAAATAAAATGTGGCTAAATTTGACTTGTTCGAAATCATCCAAAGAATAAAAAACTAGTTTCAAAAAAAGATCGAATTAATTCACACACATTGACCTTCGGTATACTAGTTTTACTGTTATGCTTTATTATATAACAAAATTAATTTGTATCTCATTAATTCAGTTTTAAGTGGGTTAATACAATATAACTACTACAGACACCATGTTAAAATATTATTAAATTGACGAAATTTGAATGCATAATCACACTTTGCCCCGTTTTAGTTTTGATTCGGCAGAATACAATCATATAGATACATCAACAAGGGAAATTCTGAAACCAAAATCACTATAACAATGGCTGTGTTAGGAAACAATAATTGATCAGAGATGGCCCTAGGTAGAGTTATAAGTATTAAATTCTGGCGAATATATAAGTAGATAGAAAGGAAGGATTTCAATTCCAGATGGCTACCACACCGAAAAAGTATGTATAATGTGTATATGCAGATACAAATTTCGAATCTGCGCGTTCTGTCTTAAAATTGTTATTCAATGCCCACTGAATTGTATTCGGTGAAAGTATGGCGACAACAGTTAACGATGACCAGCTTCCAGTGTTAATGTTTTAATTTCGTAAATGACAGTAACAGTAAAACGAAATGGAAAATAGGAATGTTTTGAAACTGAATTAAGAACTATGTATATATACGTGTATATATAATTTGAAACTGGAGCATGACATAAGTGTTACAGTTTTATTATAAAGTTGCCACAACAAAATGCCCAAAAGAACGTAAAAGAAAACAATATAATCAACGTACCGCGTAATGCTATTAGAATCGGTTACGAAACTACATTACCGTATTACGCGTTCGTTAATTCAGATACAGACCAAGTTACGAGTACATTTCGCTTTGAACTTTCACCTGAACAATAGAGTTGCAACAAACGAATGATGGTTTAAGCACTAATTACTATGTATCGATTTTGTCCCACGCGATTAAGATCGGTACTTACTTACTGGTGGTAGGACTTCTTCTGAGTCGGCGCAGGTGGGTACCACCACCCTGCCTATTTCTGCCGTGAAGCAGTAATGCGTTTCGGCTTGGAGGGTGGGGCAGCCGTTGTAACTATACTTGAGACCTTAGAACTTGTATCTCAAGGTGGGTGGCGCATTTACATTGTGGATGTCTATGGGCTCCAGTAACCACTTAACACCAGGTGGGCTGTGAGCTCGTCCACCCATCTAAGCAAAAAAAAAAGATCAAGAAGTAGTCTAATCGTCTTAACATACATACATAATTGTGAGAAATTAAGAAGAAACTGATTACTAACGTTAATCCAAACAACAGTATTCCACTCTACCTATTATCCTATTAACCTTCCACTATTATCCTCTCTTGACAAGATTACCTCGAGAGCAAATATAATTTATCTGTATACACGTGCTTCCCGGATATTTTTTTGATTAAATAAATTATTACAAGATTAAGTTATGTTTTAAAATTTACGAAACTTCCCAATATTCCCGCCGTTTTCAAAGTTTGGTATGTAAATTTGGCACAGCAAAATCTTGGGACAATATAAACCGTCGAATTCCACTTTTTGCATAAGTATTTTAAGTGAGCTGCAGCTGTCCCCTTCTCGCTATATTCGAGACAGTTTGAAGGAACTGACAGCAATAGAATTTGTAAACATCTATTCTCATATATTTTTTTACCGCGATCGGACTTTATATTTATGAAAGAATACTACATCTTTTCACCAACATATTATGTATGTATACGTCTCTATCAAGAATTGTAAGTCAACAAATAAAATGTAGACTTTTCGGAGTGTATTAAATCGAAAAGTTTGTTTCATATTAGAGTATATAAACATTTCTTCATACGAATATTTGGGCTGACGTGCCGCAATATCATAAATTTGATAGTTGTATACGATACTGTATAATTACAAGCTACGCGTTGTTTTCGTGTCATGGATACTGCGTGCAACGCGCTGACCTCTTGAAACGGTGTACGCAGACTCCGCTGTAGACCTCCAAACTGGGTCACACCGCTCTCACAGGCGCCACCCAAAAATGTCATCCAATGAGTTTATTGGATTACAGTTAACGAATTATTCCATTTTCAATTTATAGGAATCTACATATTACATATTGAACGAGGAATTTAATTATATGGTCTGATAGGCTGAATCTTTTAATAAAATTGCTGGTTTCCTTTGGGATTTAAGCTGACACAATCATTATTCAAGTAAATAATCTGAATCATAATAGGATTGCAGCTTAATTTTAAAATTTAGGTTCTTGTATCAGCAACAGCTATAATTTGGTTTGACTCTTAGTAACGACTCGCCTAGTTGATGTTCAAGTCCCTGTTATAATGATTAAATGGCAATAATTAGTTTGTTTCACGTAAGCCACAGTTCTTAACAATGTTTTGATAATATTAATGATGCCGGCTTTCTAAACACCGTTTCTTGTCTAGACCTTAATATTATTTTTAATCGCAATTATTAATTTTACAATTTTGGTGTATGTCAATTATCGTAACTTCTATAATTTTCTATAGTTAAGAGCCTACATCGCTGCGTAAAGCATTTTTAGTGCATAATATGTTAGTTCATTTACATTTTCCAGTCCACAGACGTCCACTATTGGACATAGGTCTCCTCCGGGCCTTGCCACAAGCACCGGTCTTGCGCTGCGTGTTCATTTTAAAATACTTGTTTTTTCCCAAATTTTTTTGTTGTTAGAATTTATTTTTGTTTCGAATCCGCTTGCTTACACCATGGTCCATGTTGTTTCATATAATAACAGTATCTGTAAAATCTATTTGTCATTACTTACCAGTTTTAATTGAAACTCATAAAACTAAAATTTGTTAATATTCAAATGCCAAATATTTTAGGATTTCATGCAACTAAGGTAAGTCCTAAGACTTAATTAGGAATCTGACTTTGCAGCTTTATGTATTTAATTTCAATACGTACACATGTAACACACATAACATCCTGTGATTGTAAAAATAAATCAGTATGACGACGATTTTCCTAAATGACAAAATACAGAAATTAGTAACGAAAAGACTTCGCTAAAATATTCTCTGGATTGTACAAAGACTTCAGCGCTTCGTCAATTTAATACCTACCCTAAAATAAAACTGAATACCGCTTAAAACGTTTTTAGATAGTTAATCATGATTTTATCTTGAAAAGCTGCGTCAGGCCGTGTTTGGTGAAACAATCATGTTTGAATCACGTGTGTTAATTTCATTTAAAAAACAAAAATAAATAAATAAGTTAAATAAATAAGTTAAAATAAATAAGTTAAGTTAAAAAATAAATAAGTGTTACTAATAATTATTAGGAGAATAACAAGTAATGTATAAAGCAAACATGCGTTCTGATTCCAGGGTATTCGTTATACTGATACAACTGAAATATTCACCTCATATCTCATCTCTTGATGATTTTCCCTTTTTTGTGCTTATGGATTCTGGTAACTGATCCGCCATTATGAAACACACGGGGAGGGGACAACTTTCTGTACTAAGATTATATGCCCAGCGTAGATAATTAAAATGTATAAAAACTGTAGCAATTTTCCAAAGATATCAAATTTCAGTACATTTTTTTTTTCCTACCTAAGCTGGTAGGCTTGAGAGGCTATTCCAGCGTAAACTTAACTAGTAGGTGAGCTCACGGGGCTCAAACCTGACGACGTTGCTAACACGAACACCTAGCAAGAGCCATACTTCGCAGAATCTACCACCGGCTCGGAAACGCGACCCACTGAGAAGATCCGGCGAGAAACTCAGTGGGCTGTGTCTGAGGGTTAATTTACGGTAAAGAACGGTCACCGGTGCTTGAGGTACCTAAAAGCACCGTTAGTGGAACAGTACCATTAATTAAGGATGCATGTATACGTTTTATGGGAAACGCTCTTAAGCTAAACATGGACTTGTATAAATTGATTTAGCGTTTAATAGGTATAAAAAACACTAAATGTGTGCCTTAAAATGTGAATATAGAATCAGAATCGAGTCACAATTCCTGAATCACGTCGCTTGAAAATTCAACTTTATTAAAGCGACATTTCTGAGTTAGCATTTCATACTGGCATTTTCATTTGTTCATTTTGCATTTCAGTCTTGAGACTTTTTGGTTGCATTGCCGGTTCAGCAAATCAACAGTAACAGTAACGTTTAACCCTGCGTCGGTACTGGACGCGTGCGTTGTTCAATAGCCTTTTTTTTTCTTTCAACTGTGACTTCAAGTTGAAAAGACAAATTCGTTGCAACGATCGTTTTCATATTATTTATAAGAGTGTGTTACACATTTAACGGACTGCCTAAATCGGAGCTTCTTTCGTCGGCGTGTAAGTTATTTTATTCGTTTAAAATCTGCATCGCACATGTTTAGAGAAGCATTAGTTGAGTCATTACTTATAATAAATTTCACTCGCAGATGTGACGCTTGATTGAGACCGGTTTTGAAAGTAGGTGTGTACCAGAATCGTTGAACCGGATCGATAAATAATGATAGATAAAATATAATCCAAATGATAATGTAATGTGCAATAAATTTCTATTTTTAACAGTAATTAAATTCACAAAAATTATTGTGTGGACTGTCTCGTCGTTTATGCCTTGGTCAAATATTTTTGAGGTGTAGTCGAAAAAAAAAGTTTTTTTTTGTTATAACATTCGTCATGAATATTTTACATTACACAATTACATTTCAACGAGATTTCGAATTTGTATCTGAAAAGTAACCATATCGCACTGCCCATCATACGTCGAACCCGTTAGATAGTTTTTAGAGCGACGACCTTGAAGTCTGAAAATACTGAATCGATAATCACTACAAATATACGGATTGCTTTGGTTTTTTTTTTTTTAACAAAATCATAACTAGTTTCATTTAAAGGCAACTAAATTTATTTCTCATATCGAAGAGATTGCGGCTTTCTTATTGCGCTCCTGCGACTCAGTGATTTTCCAGTAAATCGGTCTATATATTATTATTTAACGTACATTACGTTTACACACATCCTCTAGTAGTACTCATTAGCCCCAGATACGCTACAACTTGTAAACCGCCCACCTTTAGAAGTGTGATCGAATTCTCAGAAATATTGTAGTAACGACTGTTTTATCCTTTAAGCCCGAACGTATAGCCACAGGAATAGTTAAAACGATGTTATCTACGAAGGCGGACTGCCAATTTGTCCTATTATAAGCGTAAATAAAATCGGAATGTTGCAAAGAACGTTCATCATAGATTTGTTTTATAAGTTGTTGTGAGATACGAATGCCCACATTCCAAACAAAAGGGAGAAACATGAATTATATCTATAAACGTCTTAGCGTTGGCTTGACTAGAATTCACGAAGAATTTCCACGAGGAAAATGCTTTAGCCGTATTCGTGTTGGCCTATTTTCTATTCAAGTGTTTTCGCCTTTTACGACATCGTTTCCCAGAAAATCTGGCTTGTTCGAATTCCTCAAGGCTTTGCTAAACTTTTAACATATCTTTATTACCAATATCAAATATATGTGTGCACATAGAATAAATGGATAGTCATTTTAAATAAGCCGGTATCTTGATTGAGCTATTTGTTTTATTTACTGCATAGTCGAGGAAACAAGCTCTCGACCATCCTGGTGTTATGTCGCTAGTTTGCCTAAGTTCATAGACATCACAATGTGAATGCCACTGTGAGACTTGAGCATTTGAGTGCAATTTTTTCGGTTTTTTATTTTTATTCATCATCATCAACAGCCCACAGTCGTTCACTGCTGGACATAGGCCTCTCCCAATCCACACCACTGAGCCCGGTCTGCGGCTCTCCTCATCCATTTCTTGCCGGCCACCGTGCGGAGGTCATCGCACCATCTAGCCAGGGGGCGTCCCACGTTACGTCTTCCGCTGCGCGGTCTCCACTCGATAACCCGTCTGCTCCAGCGATCGTCAGTCCTACGGCATATATGGCCAGCCCACTGCCACTTCAGCTTTCTGATTATTTTTTATTACACGATGCTATTCCTTCGGCGTGGATGTCATTCGTGAACACGAGTTACATACGTATTTCATTAGAAAAAATAGTAGTATTGGATTCGAACACTGGCACAGTCTTATCGTTTGGTACAAGTAGGTACTTTGGACCTCAAATAGCTTAGGGCACGACAACTTCAAAATTGTATTGTACGACTGTGCCACTCATGAAACTGAAATACATGACCACTTCACTCGCAACTTCGTAGATACTTCGATACCATACCACAGGTTAAATCAAGCATTATACATGCGTCTTACCCGTCAGGCCACTAACTCCTATGAACATTTCTGATGGTTTTGATACGACCAAGCCGTGGCATCGAAACATAAATGTAACATTGCCATTCATTACATTATTCGATACCGAGAAACCGGTTTTACGAATAAGTAGGTAGCTTCATATAAAGCTCTTAAAATTCCTTCCATTTTATTTGCTTTCTTTTTATTCATTATTATAACGAACAAGAGTGGTGAGTGATTTCCATTTATAACTGAAAAGTGATTGTCACAGTTGTTTAAGGCTTGCAATTGGACGCTGACAATTATTAACTTTGTATTATAGAAAAAAGTTAAAATGTGTTTTTGGTGTGAGCGTGTCTTTTTTCCAGGCGTATTGATGTTTATCTGGTAGGAATCGTAAAACGATGTAGTTTACGGCTCTGCTTTGTGGCATGTTTTATTTCACAAACGGTCGGCAGGAACGGGCGGGGTATCCATTCGCTAGTCACTAAAAATATTTTATTCTGAATTCGATGTATGGCGACTTATTTATACATCGAGAGATTTCCTATTAATCCTGAAATGTTTTGTGTACATTGTAATCCTAGACAAGCTAGATTCGTTCTGGTCGTCGCTTCGGCGTCGTAACGTCGCGACTGCGGTTGTGACTTGTGTGTAGCGAAAACTTGGCCTGCGTCGGTAGGTTATTGTTTCGTGACCTTTTGCGATAAATCCTCTGGGGGGGTATTATTTTGAACTAGCCTTGCGTCATAACAGAAAATGGAAAGGTGAACGCTATGACAATCAAATCTATGAGGACATCAAACTGTATTTGAACTACTTCGATAAAGAAAACTGCTATTTTATTACCTTTAAAAGCTCACGAGCATATGGCACACTCAATGGTGTCATTGTCCCTGATAATCATCTGCACTGCCTGGATAATGTATAATCACCATTACCATAATTAATAATTCTGCAGTTGTAAAATCCATATAATGGAGGTGTCGAAACCATCTCAAACAATTCCTTGGGACATAAAGAAGCAAAATCCCTCCGCAGGGCTAGAGGTTCTAAAAGAATTGAATGAAATTAACTCCAGTAAAATATACTCACCTATTTCTTAGTGTTCACTACCTATAATAACCTATAATAGGGGATCGAATACTTTCAACACACTTACTCGGATATAGGTAGTCGTCGATTAGCCTATAGCGTTTCTATTGTACGACTACAATGATTAAACTTTGTATTCGTCGCTGACGTAAGACTTGACGAGTAGATGTGACCGGCCAGTAGGTTTAAAGTAAATAAAAATCGTATCTCGTTTATGTTTCGATTTTTTTCTTCTTCTAGTGAAAAAACTATCGAAACGAAGCATCCGGTGTTGTTGACTCCAATAATGTGCCACATAATTGTACTAAAATAGAGACGTTGCATAATAAAAAAGAAGCAATGCAGTTTCGTACTAATAATATAAAACTAGGAATGATAACTATGCAGACGATGTCGCGATACGATGCAAATAATCGGGCAACGAACTTTGAGGAAGAGTCCTTGCCATATCCAAAGCGCCAGAACCTTATTCGAACGATCGGAAAGTGATTCACGCGTTACATTATATGTGTATTTATAGCTGATACCTATGTTGGAACTAAACTGTATAAAAAAATCTACGAAACTATTTTAAGACAAATCAAAGTAAGGCTATTGTTCAGCGCGTCCATTTCAGTAGACGCAGCATTTGATGACGATTATTTTAAAAGATTTTTTATAAAATAATTTTTTTATATAAAAATCTTTTTAAATGCACATCATAACTAAATTGTATAAATTTACGATGTTAATTTATTTATTTATAAGTAATAAATTAATATTAAGCATACTTTATAGTACGTTCATGGTTTATCTACATATAGACCTGTGGGCCTGTTGCGATCGGTAAACATTACACACGTGCACATTCAACGCAGCTGGTTTTCGTCTATTTCGGCTTCAATCGACAGCAGATCAATCCCCCCCCATTTTTTAAAATGTTTTTAATAAACGTTTCGTTTCCTGAAGAAAATATTTACATGTAACCCTTTTTTGTGTGTTTAAAAAGGTAAATATAACTCTATTGTGAGCCTGGTAAGCATGGAATGCGGACATTTCAATTAGAAGGATAGTGACAAATTGCCTTTTGGTTATAACTTTAAATGTTAACCAATTGTATGAAAAATATCTAAAGGAAAATTAAAGATAAACATGAATTTTGAAGACATCTTGGGCAAAAAAACGAACTCGTGTTATGTGTGTATCTGTATCTCGGTGATCCAATTTGGAAGGCAGATAGATAAAAATTAGTCTAATGAAAAAAGTACTTGAAACATGTTCGCCCATGACTTTCACGTTAAAGGAATAATATAGAGAATTGATCAGACCAGTGAAGTTTTTAAATTTCCGTATGTACTGGCACATTGCAAGTTCTCACATGTAGGTACCGTGTACATCCATTTCACCTAGTTCTTCCGCGGAGCAGTTGTTTATTCCAGTTTGAAGGGTGGGGCGGCTGTTCCTCTATAACTAATTTAGATCCATTACCATTAGATCTCGCGTCTCAAGGTGGGTGAGATTAATACTGTGCTGTCTATTAGATTCCTGTAAATTTGATATATTATTATTTTGATACGGTTTATTTATATTTTATCCGGATACCGATTTGCTTGGTCGCATGCATCTTGATATGTGATTGGTTTATATGCAAGAAAAAAAATGGACACGAGCGTTAAGCACAATATGAAATATACAACATGTAACATATTTAACGCACACCCTCAAACACCTCAATTAGACTTTAATAGTATAAACGCTATGCATACACCAAATATTATTTATATGTGCGTTAACATTGATTATTTGTGAAATTAGTTATTCCAATTTCGTGGAAATAAAATGGTCACCGATTCACACGCACTCCACTGCGCACGCACACACAGAAACCTACTCGCCGCGCCGCTTGTTCAATGCACTTTAATGACCGTTTTCGTATTTGTTGTTTTATTTTAGATAATACTGCAATGTCACTTTTCACTTTATCAAAGGCGGTTATTATCTTATTCTTTAGTTCTTCGGCACTTATTGTGTGTTATAAACTAGCGATTTAATTCGCCCCCACAAAAAAAAGTCGAGAGGCGTCAAATCAGCTGATCTAGGAGGTCACTGACCGAAAAGACAGCGAAATACGGGAGATATTTTATTTGCACTATCACTTGACCTCTTATCGATAAGGTGGACGCGGCGTGACTGACTTGTCAAAAATATTTTGTTGACTTCGTTGTTTAGATTTTTCTTTGATCACCGCCGACGCAACCGCGTCGCATCGGGATTAGCCTGCCGTTTATTGTAAGAATATTAAGCCGACGAAAAAAAGGGATAGTAATTATTTTTGTATTACGTGGTTTTCTTTTATGTATTGTAGTGTTGCTGTGTGCCGGCGGTCGCTGTTGGTATTGTGTGCGTAGGTATTTTATTTTGTAATAGACTATTAGCCTTGAAATAAGTATCAGATTTATTTAATTAAATAATATTTTTTTTTTACTAATTAGATATTTCATTTTAAAAAGTCTTAATACCCTGACTTACGTTCCATTTTCGTTTCTATGAACTGTTTAGCTAGCTGTGTAGGGTGACTGTAATTTACTTAGTTTTAACTAAATTTTAGAATAAAAATTTGGTACATAAAAAACAATCAAAATCGATCCAGATTCCGATTCTGAACAAATTACTTTCAGGGTGTGCGTTAATTATGTTACATGTTGTATATATGTCAGCACACGTCAGGGATGGCTGAGCGGTAGGTTCCGTCATCGCTTGTATTCGATTGAACTCAGTTTAGTCAATAAAACTTTTCAATAATAATTATTGAAACTCAACACACACAACTTTCACAATGACAGGGTAAACCGACAGTTTCGTTGCACATACCGACAGACCGACTGACCGACTGACTGACTGACAGAGACTCACTGACTGAGACGGACGGAATTACTGTCTGACACGGAATGCCACGACTCTGTCCACGTACCGCCATTTTATACTGTGGCGTTACGGAGTCTACCCTTCGTTTTGTGATATTTATCAAAACAACATTTCATCATTTAAAATAATAATCAAAACCACCGTCTTAATATTACTAAAAGTCGTTATCCACGACAACTAAAAGTCGTTATCCACGACACGGCCATTCTGACATGTCACACGTCCCTGTGTGACGCTCCTGCAAGGAAAACAACCTTCTGTAATATCTAACAGGTTTCGTCTCGGCAACTCCTGATACATTCACGATTGAGGATTGGGATTCGTTTCATTACAAACCATAACGTTAGCTTTCAACAAGATCTTTAACAGACTATGTTAACCTGTGTGAGTAGATAACTTAATTACTCAACTATTCGTGACACACTATACAACTGAAAAATTTCATTAATGCTCAATAAGCATTAGAAACCCGAGTTATTACAAAACAACTCAACCTGAGCAGTATTTCATCAGTATTATGTATCAACCACAAACTATCGTTACAATTACTTCCATCTAGTGAGAGTAACTCATGCCACCTATATCGAGTGACGATAACCCAATTCAAGTGCCACCTCCATCGAGTAGCTCTTGACTACTTATTGCCTCCATTCGGCAAATAAGTGGGACCTCCATCCGGTACCCAACTTCAACACAAAACACTAATGCCTCCATCCGGCACGCAAGTGGAACTTCCATCCAGTACCCACTTCAACCATAAAACACATCGCAATGCCTCCATCCGGCAATAAAACGAACACACCTAAATCGAGCGAGGTGTTCAATTACCAGTCATAAATAACACTGAATACTGTTCTTTACTAATCACACAAAATAGGACAACAAAATCCTTATTTTAATCAGTCAGTTGTATCGTGGTCGTTTGATCCTACATCTTCTACATCACTAGTGTCAACAAAATCGTATAGAACGCTCCTGGCCTGGCTGCCGGCACAGCTAGTGGCATTGCCACCCACATTATCATTAAAACAAATGATAAAACCAATACACATCACTTCACAATATAGAGTCAAGGTCATTAGTAGACCAACACAACAATAGTCTCCATTGAGACCCAGGTCTCCGCTGTACCAATCGATGGAGATACTCTCACCTCACTGATCAGTCTCGTCAGTAGCACTACTTAGAGGCAACCTTATGTAATCATAGGTTCTATTACCAGTTAAAGCAATCTGTCTTCATTTCAACAAAATTCAACATCGAATTTTACTAAATTTCCAATGTTCTGGTCTCGTCAAAGTTAATCTCTTACTTTCAGTATCATTTTAAGTAAAAACCTTTTGGGATATGGCACGCGAACTATAAAGAATTCGAAGGGGCTCGCCATTGTTATTCTTATGGTAGAACAATTTAAAAAAAAACAAAATGTGTGCAATTCACACGTGGTAGAAGTGAAACCTTCCAAAATTAAAATACAATTATCCTAAACGGCTTAAGTAAATGTAAAATTTTGTCATTAGTAAATAATTGTAAGGTAGCGCCCTCTGTGAATTGATATTCTAATTTCACGTATAATCCTAAATTAAAATTCACTACAAGAGCTTTCATACACACGTTAGTATTAAAAAATCTCACAGATGGCGCTGTATTAAATAGTATGTTGTATATTTCTGTCTCATTCTTTGCTGGCTTCATCCTACACATTTTTGTATTTGTGTCTCTTACCTGTCGTTTTTTTTTTTTTCGTTGCATCCGGTTTGAAATCGCAACGATTCTAAAGAAGTTTTCACTTCAAAAGATGTACGGCTTCTAGCACTTCTTGTCAAGAACAATTCCATGAGCTCATCGCGAGCTTGGTCATCAATAACGCAAGTCTGGGCTTCGAATAAGGACACTAGATTTAAGAGTTCTATTTCGCTGAATGCTCAATCTCACTGAACCGACTAAAACAACTATCAGGTAGTACATGACATACAATAGGTAAGCAATAAACCATCGCATAGGATTTGTTCCGTACAGTTTTGAGTCAAAACAACAGAAACCTTTTATGAGAACCATCGTATAAAATAGCTGAATTATGAAGCTACTACTAATAGATTTCTTGACAAGAGAGCATTCGGCACCAGAATCCAAATAAAAATAATACGACTCACCAGATTGTTCTTATTTACCAAAAATACCGATATTACGCAGCTACCGGCACCTCGCTCCGCTCGGCCGGTGAATAGTTGACCCATCAAGCGCCGACAGACTGTGCTTGCGTCCCATATCTCGTATTGGCTGCAGCAATCACGTGTTGATTGCGACATGGTCTTCCTGATTGTACATGTCCTCGTGTGATGGTTAACCTACAATCAAAAACATCCACGAGAACACTTGTTCCGCTCGATCACTCCTGACTACACTTTACGACTTATCGGAAACTTTAAAGTCATCAAAGCTTTAAACTGTTTTAATACCATTTTAACCAAATCAAACAATAGGGTATACAAAGTTCACTATTCAGCAGTCAGAGCACGTACCACAGTCGTTCATCAAACTTCAAATTTACTCTGTACAAATCAGGCATAGCTTACAGGAACTCAGATCAAAGAAAACTTCCGAGTAAAAATATCTAACGCCACGGCTCTCCAGCCGACCAGCAATCGCAATTGCCCTCATGATGCGCATCCACAGCGTGGATCGCCCGTGTGCATCACCCGCTGACTACACACGATGGTCTTTACAGACCCCGACCTCCGCCAGAGCCAAACGCGCACCGCGCACCCACGGACTACTTGAGTTGCCTCAAGAGACACCGATTTCTACCGGGCTACGACTACGTAATAGCTACTGGTACGGTCGAACACAATACGGCCGATAGACTATCCTTACTCGAGTTTTCACCACAATTTAAGCTTGCTCTTCATCATCATCATTTACATCAACCTCGACTGGTATGTGTCATGCTGGCATTTTTCTTAGCCTATCGTGTGGGTATTTGTAAGTACGTTTTGAATTTAAAGCTTTCAATGTGTAACGGTCACCATCCAATACTTCAACTACTTTAAACGGCCCTTTAAACTTCTTATCTAATTTCGTTTGATTACGCTCTTCGTTTTAATGTGTGGACGAGCTCACAGCCCACCTTGTGTTAAGTGGTTACTGGAACCCATAGACATCCACAGCGTAAACGCACCACACACCTTGAGATAGAAGTTCTAAGGTCTCGATATAGTTACAACCGCTGCCCCACCCTTCAAACCGAAATACACCACTGCTTCACGGCAGAAATAGGCAGGGTGATGGTACCCGTGCGGTCGATGGTACTATACGGAGCACCCGTCTGGTGCCACGTCCTTACCCACGAGAACGTCGCCGTGCTGCGACGCCGGCAGCGCGCGATCGCAGTCAAAGTTATTCAAGGATACCTCACAGTCTCCTACGAGGCGGCGCGCCCTAGCGCAAGTGCAGCCGGAGCGCGGGGGCTCCAATCTCGGCAGTCCGTGCTGGAGGCGTGGTCTCGTCGTTTGGCGGACCCGTCGGCCGGCCTCCGTACCGTCGAGGCGATCTGCCCGGTTCTCGCAGACTGGGTGGGCCGCGACCGCGGAATTCTCACCTCCGGCTACCTGTGCAGACTCACAAGACATTTTACCACCATGCAAACTTCTTACCGCAACAAATCTTACCAGCCACCACGCAAACTACAATTTTACGGGTTCCACCTCTCCTACACGATGTTACTCCCACACTGAGGAAGCCAACCGCGAACACTTGTCAAGCACGCACGTCACGACGACTTCAGATGTGTCAATTTTTCTTCCCCACGGAAACTTGCTTGCTTTCTTGTTTGCTTGCTTGCTGGAGCCCGAATTCATCGAACGTGTAATGTTATTGGTATTGAATCTAGTAGATTCTAAAATTTCAGCGACAATTCACAGTCTCATGTCCTGGTTTACTGCACTAGTGCCATGTAACTCTAGCAGAAGTCAGCCGCTTAAAATAATTCTTGTCGGAACTACCCACTCGTCATGACAGATCCATTATTGCGATCGAAGTTTCACTTGAGTTTTGCACTTGCCTTAATTTCTTGCAATAGCTTGTTACGTGTTGTATTTCCGCTAGTAAATGCCATGTGATGAAGTCGACAGTCAAACTGGGCAACATGAGCCAGAACGTAAGATGTGACGATTTCTTCGTGGCTCAGATCTTCCATCGAGGTAACAGAGACGTTATTACACGACTTACGTATGCTGCATTCACGCTCTTGTGGCGTACCACTACTAGTATTCTGATCTGCATCATGTTTTTTTGCTGTACTTCGAACATGTACAAACACGTCACGCCAGTGAGAGTAGAGTCCTGATCTCACTTCTGATGTCAGCACACGTCAGGGATGGCTGAGCGGTAGGTTCCGTCATCGCTTGTATTCGATTGAACTCAGTTTAGTCAATAAAACTTTTCAATAATAATTATTGAAACTCAACACACACAACTTTCACAATGACAGGGTAAACCGACAGTTTCGTTGCACATACCGACAGACCGACTGACCGACTGACTGACTGACAGAGACTCACTGACTGAGACGGACGGAATTACTGTCTGACACGGAATGCCACGACTCTGTCCACGTACCGCCATTTTATACTGTGGCGTTACGGAGTCTACCCTTCGTTTTGTGATATTTATCAAAACAACATTTCATCATTTAAAATAATAATCAAAACCACCGTCTTAATATTACTAAAAGTCGTTATCCACGACAACTAAAAGTCGTTATCCACGACATATAAATAGTGAAAAAAGAAATAGAATACAGATACAAATCTGTTGAAACTGATTTGCATCCAAGCATCATACAGGTAAATACGTTTTGTTTAACTATTAAATCAAAATTAGCTGTAACTTGTTTCTGATTTAATCACCATAGGTATTATTGGTTAGCTTTGACACAATAAGTAAAACCACGTGTGAAAAAACCGATACACGGCGAGAGGTCACCCGTATCTATGTATCGAATCAAGCGTTACAAACAGACTCTATGCACGGAAGTAAGCTATTTAGCTAGTCATTCTCAACATCAGACTATATCATACGACGTTACGCAATTATGTACTTTAATCGTGGAAGTGTGACCTTCGTTCGACCATCTAAAGTTTAAAATCTATGATTCGTTGACGCCTCAAGTTGAACTGTCCGATCTTATCTCGTCAATCTTCGAGATAAATTAAGAGTTAATGTTACAACATTTAACTACGTACATGAATAACTAAGCGGAACTTAAGCTGTAGTTAACACGGATCGTAAATCTTGAGCAACATCAACGCCTTATTTTCGAGAGCTACGCGGAAATGCAACGGCCGTACCGTGTTTGAGCACCTCCTTTAAAAGTCCAGTCCAAACAAGCCGAAATGAAATATCGCCAGAGCCCAAATCCACGACGTATCTGATGGCAGAATAGCGTTTTATTAGTTTCCGTATTTGTACTAAAAAGCTAGAGCTGCAGATTCGACGTTCTTATAATGTAAAATACCCGTCAAATTGTCTTGACCTAAATTTTGTGATGGAGCATTAAATGGACTTAAGTAAATCATCTAGAGAGACGTTACAAAAGATAAAAGTAAAAAGTAGGAAGAACGAAGACCATTAAACAAATTAAAGATAAAAGCGCCAATGGGTTCTTTAATCAAATATAAAATTTTTATATACTTTTTATATATACTAACAATCACGCCACGTTAATTGGTCCCGTTATAAGTTCGTAAAGAACTTGTGTTACAGGTTCCAGATAACGGAAATAAATGTAAGATTTTTATTATACACATACATATATTTTAATATACATCCATAACCTTGGAAAAGACATTTATATTTATCATACAAATATCTTCCCTTGACGGGATTCGAACCCGCGACCCCCTTATGTAGTGGCCATGTCACTTACCACTACACCAGACGGCCATTGATGTACCACATTCAGATTTTTCTTTTCACATTATAGTTATATTAAGTATATCTAATTATTTTAACACCTATGAAACAGGTGACATTAGCAATAACGTTCCTTGTTTTAAGAATGTACTGACAATTTAGACAAAAGCCACTTTAAAGAAATTCCTTCTCATACACGTATGTGTTAAGTACAATGCTGTCCACGCAATGGATACTATTGTGAGGCTATTTGTAAAGAATTGAAATGAAAAGAATTTCGCCTCAAAAGTCCAGCGTGTATAAGTCAATGATATTATTAATAACACTAGTGGTCCCGCAGTAGTCGAAATTCGACTTTAATTAATTGAAATTATAAGCTTGAACATTATTATGGTTATATTGTCTAAAACTATTATACTTCTATGATCACAGATTTCGCCAAGACTACACTATAGACAAATAATATTAAAGATAAACAATATTAACCTATTTTCAATTTGACCACAGTTTTTGACAAACTAAAGTTTGACAATAAACAAAGAGTATATACATATGTGTGTGTATCAAATACATAGCAGTGTGTGTAATGTTTTATTTATTGATTTAATGTATCTTATATGCATTATTTAAAAAAAAAATTAGCATTGTGCACACCTCTATATTCTCTATGAGTGTGGGAAATTTCATACTCCTCCGTCCGCGCAATTTTCGTAAAAAGGGGTACAAAGTTTTTGCTTCACGTATTAATATTAACAACATTAAACCACCAAGTATGATGTGCTGGAATGTAAAGCACGCGACAGGGGCCGACGAGATATTATAATTAGTACATGTAAATTCCACTCCTTTTAGATAAACGCGTGCCTGGACATATTTATTGGTGACATCGTTTTCGGCCAGTCAAAATAGGCACATTTACACGCTCCAGGAAGTCGTCGAATTAGTGCCGTTTGTGATATTATGTAGGACGGTTTTCTATTTCAGAACCTCAATAGCTGTAGATAGGTGTAGATTAAAAAGTTTGAAGACAAATAAACAATTGAAAGTTTCTTTCTTAATATACCACTTGATTGACTCAATATATGTAGTATCTGACTCATAATTTTTTATTTATTGCCTAGTGGTGTGAACAAGCTCACTTGGTGTTAAGGGTTACTGGAGCCCATAGACATCTACGACGTAAATGCGCCACCCATCTTAAGATATAAGTTCTAACGTCTCAAGTATAGTTAAAACGGCTGCCCCGCCCTTCAAACCGAAACGCATTACTGCTTCACGGCAGAAATAGGCAGGGCGGTGGTACCTACCCGCGCGGACTCACACGACGTCCTACCACCAGCCAAATTATTCGTGTTTGGTGTAAATTAAAAAGTTTAAAGACAAATAAATAATTGAAAGTTTCTTTCTTAATATAGCACTTGATTGACCCAATATAATATGTAGTATCTGACTCATAAATACATATTATCGAAATTATTTTGTCGTCATATAACCAATTGCAAAGATGTTCGTATATTTTCTTCCTTGACCTTTAAAAGTAGTATACTTCGATTAAGCTTTAATGGAATTGTCTTAATATCACGTGCGTATCATGAACATATATATAGCTAGAATATGTCAAACTTACGACATCTAAATAAACCTAATAAACCCATAACCAATAAATATTAATGTGAAATAATCCATCGACATCAATGGATCAATGGTTTTAACTTGATACTCGTGTCGATGTACAGAGGCGGTTCCGCCACCCTGCACACGGGATCTGGTTGCAACTACTTGCAGCTACAATGCCCAAGCTCGTTCGAGACTAATCGTCATGTTTTTTTTATTTATTGCTTAGATGGGTGGACGAACTCACAGCCCACCTGGTGTTAAGTGGTTACTGGAGCCCATAGACATCCACAACGTAAATGCGCCACCCACCTTGAGATACAAGTTCTAAGGTCTCAAGTATAGTTACAACGGCTGCCCCGCCCTTCAAACCGAAACGCATTACTGCTTCACGGCAGCAATAGGCAGGGTGGTGGTACCCACCCGCGCGGACTCACAAGAGGTCCTACTACCCGTAATTACGCAAATTATAATTTTCCGGGTTTCATTTTTATTACACGATTATGTAGTGACACGGATGCAATCTCGTCGTACCTTTGCTAGCACGAGTATAACGTGCCAGTGCATCGGCCACGGTTACATGTTCGCCGTGACTCACAACTGTTAAGACTGATTGCAATGGTATTATTATTCGATGTAAAAACTATTAACCATATTACAAAACTTTTAAGTTTCGAAATTGGTAACCGTTTATAAGTTTTCTAATCGTTTTGATTTGCGGCATTTTTTTACTGGCGGTAGGACCTCTTGCGAGTCCGCACGGGTAGGTACCACCGCCCCGCCTTTTTCTGCCGTGAAGCAGTAATGCGTTTCGGTCTGAAGGGTGGGGCAGCCGTTGTGACTATACTGAGACCTTAGAACTATATCTCAAGGTGTGTGGCGCATTTTACGTTGTGGATGTCTATGGGCTCCAGTAACCACTTAACACCAGGTGAGCTGAGGTCGTCCACACATCTAAGCAATAAAAAAAAATTACAACAAATAGGTAAACAATAACATTATTATACATTGAAAGGTCAATTCGAAAACAGAATGGTATTAGATTTCATTGCCTCTAAATTTTTAATATTCGAAAAATGTTTTAATGAAGCTCTATCGGTTTATTGTGAAAGAAACGCAATACAGCAATAGTTTTGTTTTATTAAAGTTCAAATACAAATTCTTTAAAAAGAGAGATAAACACAATGCAAGTTAATTCATAACGCGGCTTATATTATTGAATCTCGTTAGAGACGAACTCGTAAGCTCTATAATAAAAAAAATATTCAATTAACACAGATGTTCGCTGTTAGGTAACGTCAGGTGTAGATAATGTATTCTTTTGTAATAATTCTAATGTATTTTAATTTAAGTTAAGAACCACTCTGAGTATGTACAATTAAACAATATATTGCTTTAAACTATTTTTTATGAGTACTTCATCCCACGTCTCAATTCTTGCAAGGTCATAGTTGATATCATTATGCTATGCCTTATATAGCACGCGTTTCAACACTTAAACTCTGTTATACAAAAGTACCATATGGCTAATACTGCAGTCATGGCCATTCGCTGATCGTTCTCCTGCAATACGAGAGAAGTTCAAAGTAGTATTATCCTTCACGCGTCTGTGGCCTACATTCTCAATGTCTGTTGCCAACGAGTCTGTGTTAAGTGCGAGCTCTGTACTTTACCATTTAAGGGATTCCAATTATGAATGTTGTTATATTTCAACTAGATGTTAACGCACTGCTTCGACTGCGTAGTCAAGGAAAAGTCTCAACGTGAAAGAAAGAAGAAATCACCTAATTTTTGTAAAGTTAATAAAACATAATTTCCTGTGGAAAGGAAATGTTTTTTTGGGATAAAGGATAACCTATGTCAATCTTGTGATCTAAAATGATCACTTTAACAAAAACATCCGTTGCTGTTCTTTTCGACGTGAAAGAAGGATCAACAAACAAACTCACTTTCATATTTATAATATTAGTATGGATTCTACAAAAGAACACAAAAAAAAAAACGCTATTTATCGGAATAAAAGAAAGTCGACAATGTAAACAAAGCCAGCTGTCGTTTTGCAGCCGGCTGTTTGATTTCCCGTTCATTAGGCTAACTATAAGTTCAAAGTTATCGTGTAGAGTTAGCTGGTAAAGCAATAGGCAGGGACCTTCAGATCTATCATTCCCCAACGAAATTAAATTACCGCCTCGTTTTATTTATGTTCAATCTGACCGGATATTACTGTCTGCAAAACTTAATTGCTCGTTACAATCCCTGAAAACGTTAATTTACATAGAAATATATACATACAAAAACACATACATAATACCCCTTTCGCTACAGTAGACCTTTTTTTATTTTAAAAATAAAACAGATGTTTATTGTGTTTGTATTTGTTACTTTGTCACTATTTTTTTTTCTTATCAAATCAACACTTGAGGGGCAATGTAATTCGAAGAAACATTCGCATATGTCACTATTTTTTTTCTTATCAAATCAACACTTGAAGGGCAATGTAATTCGAAGAAACATTCGCATACAAATTCGCTATAAGAAAGACTGATTTGTTTATAACTATCTGTTTATAGAAAAATAAATAATAATCACTGGCGAATGCTAAAATTCAAGTTGGATAGACAACCTATTCTTTATTTTGCGCAGACTGCAAATTCATAACTAATTAAATTTTACCTATAATTTTACCATTTGTCAGTACAGATTTTCTTCAACAAGAAATAAAGTTAAACAAAAAACAATTCATTTATTATTATCATACTAAATCGACCAGAAAATTATTGACGCACTATTATGTAAATGTGAAATCTAGCGGCAAATACGTTGCATCTACTTACCGGTGAATTGATTCTAGTCGATCTGCTGATGGGAGGCAATTGTATCGATCAAATGAAACGGACAATGAAATGAATGAATTAGGGTCATTATGAATATAATAGAATTGCACTTTTCTCGTGTTGGTTTAGATACGGACCAAAACTCACGGCCCGCTTAAGTAAAAATGCAAGAGCCGACAGACCGGACAGACACTATAGTACGATTCAGTGTGCACACAGTTATTTTAAAAAAAAGGTTTGGTCTCAATACATTGAAATAAATTTTTTAATTCAATTAAAAAAAAAAGTTTTCTAGCAAAAATAAACGGTCCGGTATGTTTGAAAATAATATGAAATGAGAGCAACGGTGAGTTTAAACTTTAAACTCTACTCATGTGCCACACTTGTTAGAATCGTATACATTTTATTCAGTCAACGTTTTAAATGTATAATACAACTAGCTGACCCGGCAGACTTCGTAGTGCCTCAATCGATAATTAAAATATTATAATATTAAAATTAAAACTTAAACTTTTGTATAAAATAAACTTAAAACAAACGAAAGGAATCCGTCCGACTGGGGATACATCAAAGGGAAAACATAATTGCTATTTTTATTTAATTCCGAGCATTTTCATATTTATCTACCTTTTAAGCCTTTTCTGGACTTCCACAAATAATTCAAGACCATAATTAGCCAAATCGGTTCAGCCGTTCTCGAGTTTTAGCGAGACTAACGAACAGCAATTCATTTTTATATATTATATGTACAGATGGAACCGCAATAATTATCTTGCCATTTTAAAGCTACTGCATACGTGTAGAAAGGCTGAATATGCCAAACGCATACGTGAACTGCTAGGATATTACCAGCTACACATGGTGACGCTCCGCGGCGCCCCTCCGATCCTCGTCGATGAACTTTTATTCTCACTAGTTCCATCCGCGCCCGTCCCGCTAACTGACGTATTTACGATCGGACTTTCTCGATGAATTGGTTTTATTTTTCAGTGTTTACATTCAGTGAAAAGAAAGTGACTTGTTTATCTAGCTAATTATCTATAAGTGTGTTTGACGCTTCTGTTCTACAACCATTCGGGTGAGAATATATTTTGTTTTCTCCGGAGATTTGATGTACACACACACATGTCTGTCCCGATATAAAAAATATTTGTGCAGTTAAATTATAACATGTACACTCTTAATTTGTGTTAATTTTAGGATAATCATAGGGAAATATGCATTATAGAGAAAATGTATGATATATTTACAGATTCTAAGTAAATAAATTCGTAAAGGTATACGAGAAATTTACTAAATCTACTTTTGTCTTGCTAAGTACACTTTTTCGTTTCGATTTAGAGCAATGTTTAATCTTATCGATAAACGAAAACATGTTTGATTAATTGGTATTTTGGTATTAATACTTAGCGATAGAAACTATTAATAGAAAATTTCAAAGAATGTAGTGTTATTAAAATTATTATAAACACGTGCGCCTAATAATCAAATTAGGTCTTTTATATAAATATATTTTATAAATGATTTGATACTTTTGTAGAAATGATACTTTTGTATAAATGATTCAGAATTTTCAAAATGCATTTCTTCGTCTATTATATTGTTTTTATTATAGTTTATCCAAAAATCAATGCCAGTTTTTGAACTTAACATTCAGTGAGTCTTGGTTTAGAACAAAATGCGGGGGAGCGAGCAATTGTTAGGGAGACCCGATGTTGATTGGAATAATAATACCAACTCTGACAACATTATTAGAGACAATATTCTACGCTACATTAAATAAAGTAGAAAATGTGACGATACAAAAAATGTAAACGAAAAAATATCTCAATCACATCTAGAATAATCTAGATCAATTCATAAGATAAAAAGGTTTCTGAGTAAAATGCATTCCTTTACTTAGGCACGCAATATTTATTGATACTTCGTATCTCCTTGTTAATATAATATTTAATTATACAATTAGTAAAGGATCGTTAAAACATGGCTTCTTTTTTAGAGGCGCGGTGTCAACGGTGTGTGACAATAATACGGGTCGTCCCACTTGACTGTAGGGATAGTCTAATGTTATTATACACATTTGTTCTATCTGACACAATATGGAACTTTTTTATAACCTGACTTTTTAAATTAATTAGGCGGGGTATCTCAATTAAAAGTTGACGTTATTTAACCTTAAATACAATAATGCGAAGTTTTAGCAAAAACTAAAGCGACTTTCAACAAATTAAAATGAGAATATCATTAGTCTTCGACGTCAATTAAACGTGCATTATTAAGGATAACTCAAAAACAACTGGTCATACGTTGATAAAATTTTTATACTGGAAGCTGGTTCTTCCACGAAGTCATATAAGTTAAAATGAAAAAATATATTATCAAATTCGTAAAAAAATTATAAAAAAATTCAGTCCGATGGATAATTTCTTCTGTTTTGAAGTTAATTAAAAAAATCTGTTCCAATTTACGTAGTAATGGCGAAAATAATGGCCTGTCTAAAGTTTTAGATAAAATCATCAGATCTATTGTCAAGAAATGTCAATAGCTAAGGTTGTACTTTCAATGCCACATCTATATATTTATTAGTAAAATTGGATACGTTTATTATTCGACTAACCACTACTACTAACCTACACAAGGACATAAGCCTTGAACTTCGTCTTGAGCACTTTTGAACATACCCCTAGAAACTGTTACTGGAACGATGTGTACTTGTTGGTAATTTTATCATCGACTCATGAGAAATGTAAAGTGCCTACTTATTTCGTACTTCGTCATACAGAATTGTATAAAACGAACAAGCATTGCGAGCGAATAAAATCCTGTTTGACTTGTCGTTGAATAATTTCCATTACCGTATTTATTGTACAAGTCTTGGTCGGTTGTCGCGCTGGACATCGAGCCCTTCATATCCGGTCGCGCCCTGTCTTTTCCGTTCACTGTAAAGCGAAAACGATTCATGACAAACGGACAGTTATTGTTATAGTTCCCGTGAAACAGCATAAAACTGTTCACGAAAGGTCTTCATTTTATACGCTTTTTTTTTATTGCTTAAATGGGTGGACGAGCTCACAACCCATCTGATGTTAAGCAGTTACTGGAGCCCATCGACATCGACAACGTAAATGCGCCACCCACCTTGAGATATAAGTTCTAAGGTCTCAAGTATAGCTACAACTGCTGCCCCACCCTTCAAACCGAAACGCATTACTGCTTCACGGCAGAAATAGGCAGGGCGGTGGTACCTACCCGTGCGGACTCACAAGAGGTCATACCATCAGTAGAAAAGTTACGTTTGCGATTCACAGCCATAACACGAGTCCTTTACTTTGAAATATTGTTCAGGAAGTCGAAACGTATCGATTGCGGATATGAATTAACGAGTCGTTCGTTGGTTTTATAATTTCTGTTAGAACAACGTATATATATATGTTTATTCGTATTTTGACTGACTCGGTGGTTCAATAGTTAGTGACCCTGAGTGTTGCACATCCGCCTAACATTCGTGTGATGAACAGGTTTGTTTGCTTTGTGTCTGGGTGTTTATTATCTATATATATATGGATATATGGATTTTAAATTACTTAAACAAATCTATCAGGCCTTTTGTCAGTCTATTTTGTCGTATTGCATTATTTCTTGGGGCTTCCAAAACGAATCAATTTCTATTAGAGAAAGCCCAGAGGACCGTCATTAAAATTTTCTCTTTTAAATCTAAGTTGTACCCTACACATCAGCTTTATCAAAATTGTAAAGTGCAATTCAGTAATTATTTATTTATAAAATAATTTTAAAACAACATTCCATTTGTATTTACAACCTTAATTTGGTTCTGAGGCGACGCAATCATAATGTCTCGATCCATCTTAAAACTCAATTTATCCATAGGTTCTTTTGGTACTTAGGTCCCACACTTTATAATAAAATTAATAAACACCTTAAGAAATATGCCCTAAACAGCAAGAAATGCAGAACATCTATATTTGATTGGTTGCTACATTTCAATAATCAAACCACTTAGTGATCACAAAACTCTTCTTTTTCCCCACCTTATCCCACTGGGTGGGGTCGGCACAGCTAATTTTTCTCTTCCATTCTCTTCTATCAGCCGTCATCTCAACACACGCTCCTCTCTCTCTCATTTCGTCATTCACACACTCCATCCATGTCTTCTTCGGTCGACCTCTTCCCCCTCTACCTTGCACTACCATTTCCATACATCTCCTAGTCATATGCATCTTCTCTCTGCGCATCACATGCCCATACCACGCTAATCTGTGATCAACAACACAAAGCAAGGCAAACGCAACGCTGTGATCACAAAACTATTTTACTTACTAGTGGTCCCTCTGTAGTCGAAATTCGACTATAATTAATTGAAATTATAAGTTTGAACATTATTATGGTTCTATTGTCAAAGACTTATACTTCTATAATCACAGATTTCGCCAAGACTACAGTATAGACAAATAATATTAAAGATAAACAATATTAACCTATTCTCAATTCGACCACAGGCTTTAAGCAATAATAAAGGTTTGATAATAAACAAAAGGGTATAATATACATAATGTGTGTGTGTGTTAAATAAATCGTAGTGTGTGTAATGTTTTTTTATCGATTTAATGTATTTTTAAAGCATAATTAAAAAAAATAGCATTCTGGACTCCTCTATATTCTCTTTATGTGTAGGAAATTTTATACTCCCCCGTTCGTGCGATTTTCGTATAAAGGAGTACAAAGTTTTTGCTTCACGTATTAATATATAGATAAAACCAATATAACTATTCGTATGAATCAATACAGAGCATATTTAGAAATATTCAATGTGCTTTGAAATACAAGTCAGCTTACTCGTTTGTTATTTTCCTGTTTCCTTGTTCTTGTTCGAATGTAATTGGCAAAAAAATTATCTAATTTCATTAGTTATTATATTAATTAGTGTTACACTAACTTACATTGATCACAATTCATGTTAAGTTTTAAATAAAGTAATTAAGTTTCTGGCTGAAGCCGATCCCTCGGGTACAAAATTACGAACGACTAACCGACGGTAGAACAATTGATGTTTCAAGAACTAAGTAACCTATTATTACGTAACTAGATGATGACCGAACTTTGCTCGGTTTTTTTTTATAACGCCATCTTGTTGTGTCTTTAAAGCGGTTAGTTGCCCTCAATTAAGAAAAATAGTATTATTATTCGCCCATAGATGTCGGGGAAGAGTTGATTATTGAAAACACGAATAAAACAACATTTTCTGAAAATAAATCGTAGCTAGATCGATTTATCGCCCCCGATATCCCCTGTATACTAAATTTTATGAAAATCGTTGGAGCCGTTTCCGAGATTCAGATTATATATATACAAGAATCGTTTAAAGGTATAAGAAATATATAGTTAGATGGTTACTAATAAATATTTTCGCTTGAATAAATAAATTACACAGAGACTCCGGGAGAACGTTTTTACGCTTCCGATAATAGAATAAAACGTTATAATTATGTTCCGTTACGAACTCTTGTTTGCTAATCAAATGTCCGACACAAATCGGAAAAGTGCAATAACCTTCCAGCCAACCATCATCGTCAATTTGTTAACAAATAGCGATGTAGTGATAAACCGTTTCGCTCATATTCTTGTTTGATGACTATGGATGATGATTTTTGTCGTCTGACCAGTGGTCCTCAAACTCTTTTATATACTACAAATTTCGTACACCTTTGTAGTAAACGTGAGTAGACGAGCTCACGGTCCAAACTGGTCACCGAAGCACGTGGACATCAACAACCTAAATGCCGCCACCCACTTTGAGACATAACTTCTAAGTCTGTTTTTATAGTACCAAGATGTATTGTACGCTTTAAAACTTTTTAATTCATATTCTTAGCAAAATACCCAGGACTTTGGGTTAAGATCTATTTAAATAATTCTTTCAAAAGCTCTTGTAAGCGATTTATGCAAGATTTATAAGCGAATTTATAAAGCGATAGAAAAAAGCTAATCCAACTATTCTTCTCTTTCCACACATATTTGCATTGTGAATTGCTTTTTGGTATAACCACTGTTCAACCGTCGATAAATCTATATTGAGAGATGACGTTAGTCGGTCGAATAAAAGCTATAATTTTTATAGTCATGTAATGTAGCCAGCTAATTGTGACTGTTTTTCCTCTTAATGATTTATCGGTATGTTGATCTCGGCACAATAAGCTGGTATTCATTTTTTGTTACGTTAAAAATATATTTCAATGTAAAATAAAATTTGATAAATAATGCGGTTTGAGGTTTTGAAAATACATATTATAAATACAATATAAATTACCTATACTGCTGTTATTGTATAGTAAACGAGTATTATAACGGAGGGGAGATTTTTCAACAGCATATAGATACCGCTAAATATGTGATTCCCAAGAAATGTCTGCGTTGTCAATATTGGAAAATTATTTGACTGTTCACTTTGTTTGTATAAAATATTCAGAATGTCACAAGTTTGAGAATAGGTATCGTTTCAGTTTTTAGAAGTCAAATGGACGACTTATACGAGTATGTACATAGCACGAAGAACGTTTATAAGTGCTTACGGATGAGCGCCAACCCACTGAGTTTCTCGCCGTATCTTCTCAGTGAGTCGCGTTTCCGATCCGGTGGTCGATTCTGCGAAGCACTGCTCTAGCTAGGGCCAGTGTTAGCAACACTCCCGGTTTGAGCCACGTCAGCTCACCTACTCGCCCGGTTACGCGGACATAGCCTCTCAAGGCTATCAGCTTAGGTAGGAAAAAAAAACGGATGAGCGGAAGTTCTCTTGACATTTTTCAAGAAAATGATTTATTTTTCAAAGGCACTTACGATACAATTAAGAATCATTGCTCCAGGTGTCGTTGTGGCGTCTCATGTCCAATAGTTCCAGTAACCATTTAATAGATACATTTATTTAATACCAGGCGAACTGAGATCTCGTGAGTTGTAGATAAACAGAACCCGCATTGATTATATTTCATTCCTTCTCGTTGCAGATTCAGAATTACGAAAGGTTATTTTATCATAGCGATCAATCACACAGAGATCGCGGCGTAGGGCGGCTTTAAATTGTTTATTTAATGCACAATAAGCTTTGTCTGCATTAACCCAGTTAATAATAATTTAACTGACTCGTCGAACTGACGCCATCAGATGGATTCAAGCCAAATAACTGAAAGCGTTCAGTTACTAAAACATTATGCTTATTTTATAACTAGAGTTAAATGTCTTAAATGTCTATGAATGTAAAAAGATGTAATTTCGTTTGTTTCGTGTCTATGGTACTTATACTAAAATATTATTAAACTTTTTGGTGTATCAAATAGGAAAAGTAATATTTTTCATAAAGACAATACGCATAATAATATGAAAAACGCATAGCGAGCGATCTCTTTGAGACAAGACCACTTTTGAGCGAAGTCTGTATGGACCAGTGATGGGCAAAGTACGGCCCGTGTGCCAACTCCGGCCCGCGGAAGTATTTAATCCGGCCCGCCGAGAGTCCATCCATCCTAAATATTCTAGTCAGCATTTTGGCGCGTAAAATAAAATCTGACGTTTATAATTGAAAATCTTCAAATTTTTAATGAAAGCTCCTTTTTAATTAAAACAATACGAATATTCGTCAGGGGTGTTTTCATTAAAAAGGAGCTCAAATTTGAGCTTTCACTATCTCATAATTAACTTACCATCATTATAATTATTTTGGCAGTATGTCACAGGTATTAGTTTATTTATTGGAAAAAATCATGCTTTTCACCTATCTATCACACGCCTCACGTCTCACACGCCTAACAAGGCGTAAAAGTAAAAGGTATTTTGTTTATTAAAAAGCTTTAATACAAAATGCATTTTTTCTATAATTCTGGACCTCCTCTAGAATTTCTTAAACTTTGTGGCCCGCAATTGAAAATGTTTGCCCACCACTGTTATAGAGTAGACGATGAAACTTGTACTAGTTTTAAGATATTACAATTAATTGATTTTTTATAGTTAATTTCACATAAATTATTTTGTATAAACTGTGCAACACACACAACAAACTGTTAACATAAAAATTTGGTATCGATATTGCATCACGATAACTTTTTTGAATTAATTCATTAAAAAGCGTCTTGACAATTCGTTGTTCGCTTAATTATGATTAAATTAATATTTAGTATTTTGCCATATTTTATATGCAGCAGGCAGCTGCATAGAGATTAATAATACTCGCATGCGTTATGATATTACAATTTATGTTTTACATAGGAGTTAACACACTCACATGTACCTTCTCTAGGAGGAAATCACCGGACTTCCGCCCTTTTCTGTGGATACTGGGCGGGGTATGTCAGAGTCGAACTGACTAAAACCTGTCGCTCAACAACCAACGTCCAAACCTGCATGAGACAAAACTCATGACAAGGCAAAGGGGGGAAAGTGAAGCGTTTAGTGCGGAGCACATCTCTCCCATCACCCTCCCCTTCGGAACGCCGGACTGGCGGTCGTCGGAGCCACGACCACCAGCCCTCTCGGTCGGCAAACTGTCCGAAGCCCGCCTAGATGGCGCCGGTTAGAGTGGGTTACCCTACGGAATACCCCGCTGGGCCAGAACCAGCGTGGGTCGAGGATAGCCGGCCTTCCATCACCCGGATGCTCTTGCGTAAAACGCGTGCAGAGCAGCTTGCACGTCGTCTTCTTAGGCCCCCCTCGCCGGTCCCCAGACCGACATGACTCACATGTACCTAACCAAGATTTTTTTTCTGTAAGAAGACGTACAATGATTTATACATTTGACATATTTCAATGACGTAAAGGTTATCGCGGCTAGTACTTAAATTTCCCCGGTATATGATAAAACTCATTTCGTTATAAAAATATTCGATTTTATTATATATCTGAGTAATCATCGACTGTTTCACCAATAGGTATCGAGTGATGCTACATAAATTGTTGTTATCTTATCGTGAAATATTAATGCGATAGTTGCGGTTTATGAACGCATTCGTAATAATTTAAAAGTTAAAACTTTCAAAACGTGTTTTGACTTAATTCGGTGTCGCAATCAACTTGCAGAATGTAAAGTAAATCTTTCTAATCGATTTCGTGGGCCCGGGAAAGTTCCTTAAGTGCATTTCGATTCACGGAATCTTCTGATGTATAAAGAGCGTCGTTATTATATGAATACTTTTATTTTTACCCTTTGTGAACGTTCACCGGCGCTCATGAATATCAGCAATGTCTCGAGCGCAATCGTATCCAAAGTTGCACTTTTTTTTTATTGCCCTTGTAGGCATACGAGCATACGGCCCACCTGATGGTGAGTGGTTACAGTCGCCCATGGACTTCAACAATGCCAGGGGCAGAGCCAAGCCGCTGCCTATCGCTTAATACTAATAATAATTAACTTAAAACTCTTAAAACATATTGTTTTCACTCCCTGATAAAAATGTATATTGAATACAACTTTTATACGATAGTTTGTAGTACAATTTACTTGGATTGAAAGCGGATATAGCTATTCATTTGTTTCCTCGACGTAAAAATGCGTCTCTAGAGATTTATGTGTGGTCAACTTCAACTAGCTCGTTAGTTTACGGGTAGAATGTGAAGAACTTGTATTTTTAAAGAGTATGATGATGTGGCCTCGACTTTAGACCTTCGCCGTGGCCTTTCAACGTGTTCAATTAACTAACAAGCTTCACGTGTCTGTTCTTTTTATGTCGTTTAAAATAAACCATATGTTTACTGTTTATAAAGAGGCATTTGTACAGACGCGACGCGACGCGACGCGAGCCTCGCTCTACAACCGTGACAAATTAGATTGGCAGTAATCGTACTAGGTGTTCACAGTTTGCCTCACTATCTAAATAGTCCGTATTGAATGGCCCCCTGCAGCAAATCGCAAAGAGCGATGACCCTTCGAATCCTTACTTGCACTTTATTACTTGTATTTATATTCTTGCGGACGCGCATCGTAACAATTGATGCGCGCTCAACTCGATGAAATTTCTCAAAATATTCGAGAATATTAAAATTCGAACAATATTTGACCTTCGAGGACGAGATAGGAATAAGTTGGGGCTATTGAGTGCGGCACGTTTATATTCATAAAGCACAATAAAGTGATTAAGTGGATAGATAGCTGATACCACAATCTATGTATGCACGTTTTCCCTCGTGATGCTCGAACGATTTTGAGTTCCGCCCGTTTAAGTAAAGGCAGTTATGACATTCATTTTCATTTTTGGTTTTCGTATTATTATTAATATTCTGTTTTTAGCCCGCTAATGAATGTAATATGGATGCAAAATCTAAAGTAAATTAAATAAATATACAAAATAAAAATTCATGTATTCATTTCAAAAATATCGATAGTACAGAGATATTCGTATTCATCATTTTCGAAACAGACAGCGTCGAATGGCCTCCGATCCATGAGAACTACAGCGTGTTTAACGCTGCATTCTACAGACAAACTCCATAATGCGGCGTGCATAGGTTTTTTCCGTTGTCACTCGTTTCTCTACTTGTAATTCTGTTTGGATATTTTAATGTAAATCGAGCATGTACTGTTTGCGAACCGCTTTTATGTTGTAGAATACCTTGTACATACGTCGTGCACGTAGAACGAAGCAAGCTTTATGTTCGAAGTGATGTCGACACAAATGAAGCCGTAAACCTGTGTCGTAACCGTGAACTTTACTGTCTAGTACACACTCGCAATATTCGTTTATATCGTTGATTGCGTCGTCCGTACAGTAAACATACCTTCTAGAAAAATACGTAGAACTCATTGAAATAGTCCGGATCTCATTGAAATTAATTCTAGACAGTTTTGCCACTACGGAATTATCCCTTCTTCGTTCTAATTCAGATCTTGGAAAATATATGGTTGAATAATATGAAATAATATGAAGAATAGATTTGGGCGACAGTGGATCTTTGTGAATCTTGCTTATATGGGATAGGGCCTAATTTGTCCATTTTTGCATGACCTGCATTATATCCATTATTAGGTTGATATGTTTTGGGGGTATCATTATAGACTTAATTACAATGTTATGTAGGTATTACAAATTTAAAGTTACATGGGCTTCATACAAGAGGCTATTAAATTACTGCTATTTTGACTGCCAAACCTGATAGATAGTCAGCGGTAAAGAAAACTGACCAAAAGACTGCTGTACCTTGTTTGTCTGCGTTTCTTTTTTTATTTATTTGTTTGATGGGCGGTGGTGGTTCGATTAAATATTGAAATAGCCCTGCCAACAGCAATTACCCAAATTAATTTTTTTCCGGGTTTGATAGTCGAAAATAGTCGCGGTTGGAGAACCTATCGGAGTTATAACGGCAGTCCCGTTGTAACTCATCAACTCAACATCATCAACAACATCAACTTATAAAACTATTATAAATTTGCATTAAACCGATTACTCTGCTCTGTTCTAATACGTTTGATTCTCAAAGTCATAATAACTTTAATTTTTTTCAGAACATGTAATTTACACTCGACATGGAAGAAGGTACTACTTGTGTAGAAGATACCGTATCCCCAGCGGGAGTCACTCAAAACAGTGAAATTTCTGAACAACAACAACAACAACTCGACGAATCGAAAACCGAAACTGATATCTCCGTAAATCCTGAAAATATAAGTTCTATCAAAGATGAAGAAAGTGAAATTAAAGAAGATACCGATCCGAACAAGGACGAAAGCGGCGTGGTCGTGGATACTGTAGAACAAGAACCTTTAACTATTTTTAAGCAGTCGTTAGGGGAGCAAGACGCGTGTGAAACGAATGAAGATGCGAGATCACTTGGAGATCTCGATAGCTTGCCGGCAGGAGACGAACTGGCGCTCGGTGCTGCGGGCAGCGATAGCGGTGTTGAAGGTTGCGGCCGCGCACTCAGCAGTGGTGGAGGATCCAGATCGTGCGCTTCTAGTGTCGTGTCGTGTGGTTCGGGCTGCGGCTCTGAGAGCTCCTCGTTGGCGGGCGCACCTCCCCTACCTCGTCGACGAGTAAATGTAAACGTTCCCGATCCGAAACGAAGTTCACCTATCGGTTCATCCACGCCACGACCGGCTACTGCACCTCGCGGACCGAACTTGGCCACTAGAGAACGTGCAAGAAGCAGAGAGAAACCAACTTTGCCAGAGAAGCCTCGACCGCTCACCCCTAAACCTCGGATCAGACCTAATGGAGATCTGCCGAATCTTGTTAGAGAAAGTCCCGCATTGCGCGCAAAGCCAACCAAAACCTCATCGGCTCGATGTCGCACCCCTAGCTCTCCATGTGAAGAAAAAAGGTGGCCAACCAATGGACCGCGACTGACGCCGAATCCAGAGAACACTGTAACTCGGTCCACCTCAGATAAATATGCTACTTTGCCTCGGAGAAAACGTGAGACGGACACCGAAGGTTCACCTAAACATGAGACAACACCACCAACGTCGAGGAGACCGACCGTTTCCAGGTCGGCATCTTCACGCTGTGCCATAAAAACTCGCGTGCGGATATACGCAGAGAGGACCTCCCAGACAGTACTCTTGGGAACGGACGTTGAAGCGGCGCTCGCGGGCATCGTGCCAAATATAGAAACGTAAGTTCCATTTTTGCTCGTAAAGCTTTTGGTTTAGGATCGCTCAGTCTCTATACTATAGTTAAGTACAGTTAGTAATAACATTAGTTGATTAAAGGTTCAAGCACATTATGCCGGGCCGCAGCGTGTCGGGGCGGAGCGCAAAAATCCGCTCAAATCGCTTAATACAATTTGTAAGAGTTATCGCACACTGTGTCGGGCCGCAGCGACTCGCATTGTTGCGACGCGGATTTGCGTCCGTGCGATGCGGCCCGCCACGCCCCGCTGCGTCCCGTCAACAGGGTGCTATAGCAAGCGGATTGCACGCGCGCACTTCTTTATTTTACGATATTTGCATTTTTTGGTATTTGTGTGTTCCTGTGGTGTTCACAAAAATTAATGAAGAACTTTTAATTAATTTAGTTTGAGGATACAAATAACTTTATGATTTGCAAGATCTCATTACGATAATCAACAAAAAAGAAAGTTCTTCCTCAGAGCAATCCATAACGTACAGTTGCACGCAAATACACAGCAGTTGCGCAGGCAGTATACTGTACTCAAAATCCGTCAAGGCACTGCGACCCGGCCCGTCACTAATGTGCTAGGTAAGCATTTTGCCCTGCGCTGCAGCCCGCTCCGCCCCGCTGCGGCCCGACATAATGTGCTCGAACCTTAACACGACTTGTATATAAAGCATAAACAGATCGTTCGTGGTGCGATTTCAGAAAGCTCGCGGTATCCCGGTGCGAGCGCGGCGTGCAGGCGAGCACGCGCGGCGCGGAGAGCGCGCGGCTGTCGGCGCTGCAGGCGGAGTGCGCGGAGCTGCGGGCGCGCGCCGCCGCCGCCGACGCGCAGCTGCGGGCCGAGCGCGCCGCGCGCCTCGCCGCCATCGCGCAGCTCGACGACAACACCCGCCGACTGCTCGAGCTCGCCGGCGCAGGTACACTATCCCACTGCAATCTTACTATCATCACAAGACATTCTAACGCCAATATGGGAAATTGAACACGGTACTTTTTGAAATGAAACTTCTAATGCTACTTCCAACAAGGTTGCATTTTTTCCTACCTAAGCTTATAGCCTTGAGAGGCTATTTCAGCGTAACCTTAACTAGTATGTGAGCTCACGGGATTCAAACCTGACGACGTTGCTAACACGAACCCTAGCAAGAGCCGTGCTTCGCAGAATCTACCACCGGATCGGAAACGCGACCCACTGAAAAGATCCGGCGAGAAAGTCAGTGGGCACAAGGTTGCGTTAAACGTTTAACGCTACCATACTAGAAAGAGACAGAGCAAGAGTGAATGCGTGGCACTCGAACATGCTGAGCAATCTGATTTAAGGATGAAAAATTATGAAAACCACAATACTACACATCGAAAAAGAAGTTTCACTTCATTCACATGCACCAAGTTGCACGCGCATCGTTTTTTTTATGAAGTAGTTATTGCCTCGTTCATTTAGGGATTACTGACCCTGATTTTGGTGCACCGGGTCTGGGTTTTGGATTAAGAGATCATAGTGGGTATTTTTGTTAATGATTGGCATTTGAAGCCTTGGTATATTTGAGCGTCGGAATCACTTCGTAGGTTTCACCCCAAAGCGAAGGTTGTAGCGGTTCATCAAGAACCATCAAAGAAC
Organism: Bombyx mori; assembly: GCF_030269925.1. Taxonomy (NCBI): domain Eukaryota; kingdom Metazoa; phylum Arthropoda; class Insecta; order Lepidoptera; family Bombycidae; genus Bombyx; species Bombyx mori. The sequence goes on along the minus strand of NC_085116.1, from coordinate 4,220,908 downwards.
ACGAGATATTTTACAAATTCCTGAATCGTGCTAACAACATTTTCAAGACAAGCCAGCATAGATTATAAGTACCGAACGACAGCATTCACAGCAAAAAAAAAATTCACACCGTAGGCTTACAATATCACCCGATCTGAAGATCTTCATTTTGTCCCAAACTTTCTTTGGAGTCGTTAAATATATGATAGACATGATAGACAATAAACGTGAATACAAATATTTTACAATCTTGTCGCAATAGCATATAGTGAAAGAATTATATTTTGCGATATAAAAATACCTACGTAAATTTTAAACAATACATTTCGTGTTTTTGTAATAAATACAACATGCTAAAATATACCTACTTAAAACCTTTATGTTAAAAACAAAAGTTCAGGATTTGCATATGTAAACAACGGCAGTGTTGACACTCCTGTATTATTTAAAAACACAGCTGGCAACAAATTGTATTCCATTTTTGAATTATTTATTGTTTTTCTTGTTTTGTATCGGTAAGCTGTCATAATATATTTTAATATAATTCCGCAATACATGTACCATTGTTATGATCATATGTCGATTTGTGGTAAAACATTATTATCTACTGATAGATGAGCTCACATGGACACCCTCTCTGCATCGCGTGCAGATTCAAATAAAAGGTTTCGCATCTGTTAGTATGTAACGGAATCTTGAACATGATTTCGACCCCCTTCAAAACGTCGGATTAACTCGAAATTTGGTATACTTATTAAGGTCCGATGACAATTCGGTATTTAAAAAAAATGATTTTATTGTAAAAAAAGCGTGTGGTGCTTTTCAGGATATTATCAAAATAACCCTTCTACTCATATCTTTTCATAAAATATTTATAACTACTGATACCATGCACCCCACGCTTTTTTTTACAATAAAATCGTTTTTTCTTACACTATTTTTAATTCAAATTTATTAAAATTTATTTTCTATTTTTAGTTGGATTTTCTATAAAAGCGTATTTTTTTGTTTTTTTAAACTATTATTTATTTCATTTTCGTTCAAACACGACATCACTCGACAAACTAATTGTCGGTGACCGGCGCCGCGTTCCATTACACAAGCTGAAAATAGGTCTACAATATTATTATTACTAGTGGTACCCTGGTAGTCGAAACTCGACTATAACTAATGGAAATTATAAGTTTGTACATTATTATGATTCTATTGTCAAGGACTATTACACTTCTTTAATCACAGATTTCGTCAAGACTACACTTTAGACAAATATTAATAAAGAGAAAACAATATTTAATCTATTCTCAATTTGACAGACTATAACTGACAGACTGCAAAGTTTGACAATAAACAAATAGTATGCATGGGTGTGCGTGTCAAATACATGGTAGTGTGTGTAATGTTTTCTTTATTGATTTAATGTATCTTTTATGCATTATTAAAAAAAAATATTTTCATTGTGCACTTCTTCTCTATAATCTCTATAAGTGTGGAAAATTTCATACTCCTCTGTCCGCGCAATTTTCGTAAAAAGGGATACAAAGTTTTTGCTTCACGTATTCATATTAATAACATTAAACCACCAAGTATGATGTGCTGGCATGTAAAGCGCGCGACAGGGGCCGACGAGATATAATTAGTACATGTAAATTCCACTCCTTTTAGATAAACGCCTGCCTGGACATATTTATTGGTGACATCGTTTTCGGCCAGTCTCAAAATAGGCACATTTAGATTATTATTATAATTTAATAACACTAATTTTATTTCTGTCATTGGATTTTTTTAAAATAGATAAGTATTGAAACATATATAGTTTAACGTAATTAATGTTGAGGTTTGTTCAGCAGGCGCGGACGCCGGAGCGGAGGGCTGCCTGCACGCGCTGGGCGAGCAGCTGCGGTCCGCCGGGGAGCTAGCGGCCAGGCAGCGGGCGGAGATAGACGCTCTGCGCGACCACTGCAATAAGCTGCAAATTGTTAGTGTCCCTGTTAATCTCATTGACGATAAAGCAACGTTTGTCTCGTTATCGCCTCTACGTTTTTTTTTTATTGCTTAGATAGATGGACGAGCTCACAGCCCACTTGGTGTTAAGTGGTTACTGGAGCCCATAGACGTCTGCAACGTAAATACGCCACCCACCTTGAGATTAAGTTCTAAAGTCTCAAGTATAGTTACAACGGCTGCCTCACCCTTTGAACCGAAACGCATACTGCTTCACGGCAGAAATAGACAGGGTGGTGGTACCTACCCGCACGAACTCACAAGACGTCCTGCCATCAGTAAAAAATGTAGCTGGCTACACACCGAACACACAAAAACACCATATGGTCGTTGTCAAACCAAAATCTACTATGTTCGTATAGTTCACAGCTCGTCCACCCACATCAGCAATAAAAAAAAAAGAAAAAATCTGGTATTGAATTGACGAGCTTGTATTCGTTGGAGCGTGCTGACGAGGCCGCGTTGTTGTCCCGCGCAGGAGTGGTGCACGTCCCGCCAGCGCGCGACGGCGGCCGAGGCGCGGCTGGTGGAGGCGGAGCGCGACGCCGCCGAGATGCACGACTTCCTCGCCGCCGAGACCGCCGCGCTCGCCGACTCGCTCAGGGACGCCGACCGACAGCTCGTCGCCACCAACGCCGAGCTCGACAAGAGGTGACGCTTCCTTCACCATTAATGATAATCAAATAATAATCAAAAATGTCCTAAAATGGACATGGAGAAGAAATAATATAAAATTAGCAGCAAGTAAGTGCCATGCGCATCATATTTTACTTCTTTTATAGATCATATAGATACACTTCCCATGTCTGAGAATTGGAATTGGTCAACAAACTTTAACCCAAAAGGTAATTAATAATGAACGTACTGAAAGCCGAATTACGCTGTAGGGTCCGGTTATGTTTTATAATTTTCGAATTGAAACTGCGTAGGATTATAATGAATCCCGCATGCATAATACTGAATTTTTATTTTAAATAAAACTTACGGTATTCCAGACGTGCGGAGTGTCGGCAGCTGGTGCGGCTGTGCGAGCAGCGTCGCCAGGAGGCGCTGTGCTGGGCGGCGCGGGTGCGCGGCGGCGCGGCGGGCGCGGGCCGGGCGCTGCTCGCGCTCTCCCGCCGCCTGCAGCGCCTCACGCGCGCGCTGCTCGCCGCCTACGGGCTGCCCCCCGACCTGCTGCAGCCCACCGTCTACCACAACGACGCCTTCAGGTGCGCACCCACACATCTATACAAACGATTGAATAAAACTGAACCCAAGTGCTAAGAACGAAAAAATAAGAAGAAAGTTCATTGTTTAAAAAATGACGAATATTTCACTCGCAAAAACAACAGTACAATCAAAAGTACACAGTAGATGTCGAGACCCCAAGTACGAGAAAAAAAAAACTTGAATCTATGAAAAAGTATACTATCAATAATCTATCTTTAGTTACTCAAGCTTGTGAACTCATTATTTAATTTTAATGTTGTACAGTCGCAGTGACAGCGGCGAGGCCGGCACCCCGGAGGAGGAGGGGCGCGGCGGGCTGCTGGCGGCCATCGCTCGCGCCGTGCGGGCCGCTCCGCCCATCGCCACCAGCATCGCCCACGCCGCCGCCGCGCACGCCGCCGCCGCCACGCACGACGACGACGCCTCCGACGACAACTCCGCCGACCTACTCGACTCCGAGACTGAACCCTGTCTCGTCACGGACCCCGGTGAGTTATCCACCTATATGACGACTAAACTCAACCGTTTGCTCCCGAAGTATCACGACACGCGTTACATTCTTATTAAAACTGATTTCAAGACTTGGGCTCTCCTACTTGCAAGGAAGGTGATTGAACTATACAAATGAGCACTCATGTGATCTACTTTGCGCAGGGTTAACATTATAGATTCCTGAAAAAGGCAGCTGTAAATTCTTGAAATGGTTGTTTGAAGAACTTCGGTCGTTACTATCCATCTTTGCTTTTTGCCTTTACCAAATTCTGGGATATGGCCTTGGTGACGTAAACAGTTGGTTGAAATTCTAAAGTAAAAAACAAATTATAAGTCACAAATATGACAATTGGTGTTCTACCATAAATCAAAGCGCAATTCGCATGACCGTGTGGGCGTCAAATTTTATGCCCAGAGTACAATTTAAAAATATATTTTATCAATAGATATCGAATTTATATTCCGGTTGTTGAACTGTAATCTGAATTTCTAACGTCTTATTTTTTTTAAGAAAAGTGTTTTCTATTTTCTGTGCACTCGTTACAGATTGCGTCGAGGACTGGTGGTCCGGGCCGGAGGGGGCGGACGGCATCGGCATTTCCAGCGGAGACGAACTGTCGCCGGAGAGAGACTCTGTGGACTTTGAGAAAGGTGTTTAAACATTTCATTTTGACTGTGTAGTTTCGTTGTTGTTATTTAACTTTTTATTTGAAGAACCGTAGATATTTACATAGTTTTTAGTGATGGTCTTACTATGAATATTTTACTATCGAAATTTCAAAGTTTTCGTTTTCAGCCGCAAGTCTTCATTGCTCAGAGTACGCTATGATAATTACGAAGGGTACTTTAGTTTAGTCGGGCAGAAAGATAAAAGTAATATTTACAGTGAGTCGAGGCTGTAAGGAACAGTTTTCTTTGCCCCCGTTCTGATTGATAGTCTGAATCATAAGATGCCAACGTGCGAGTCGGTTGTCTATGGCAGAGGTGGAGTCGGGTTCTGAGTCGCTGCGCACGCTGTCGGCCGCCATCGCGCACCGGCAGCGCTGCGAGGCGGAGGAGCCGGAGCGCGACGTGCTGATGCGGCGCGTGCTGGCGCTGGACGACACGCTGTCCCGCCTGCTGGGCGCGCTGCGCCTCGCCGCCGCGCACCACGACAAGCAGCACGATGCCACCCTGCTCAGCGCGCTCAGGTAACTATACACCCAGGGAATGTGTAACTATCTGTAGCGGGACATCATAGAACATTTTTTTAAGGGATTTTATGACCTGGTAACTAAGACCTTTAGGTCATGTCTTATTTTAATTTATATTCTTATTTTTATGAAAAATGATAAATATGGAGTGAAATGAAATGAAGATGATTAATTTGAGACATTAATCAACTGAGATGAAATTAAATGCAATGAGATGAGATTATATGAGATGAAATATAATCTCAGTAAAATGGTGGTCATTTACTGAGACTTTTTCAGTGGACTTTTTGGAGGATCCCGAGAAGCTACTTCCAGCGGCTTTGTTTAATTTTCCCACTTTTGTGCACTTTCACAGATATTAAACAGTTAATAAACCACCGCTATTATAATAGCCGGCAAACTTCTTGAGCATTTGTTGACGTAGTGGGGGTAAGTTTGCGCATGGTACACTCACGTGCAAAAACATTATTTACTCTGCGTCATAATGCAATTAAATTATTAAAATCAACATATGTATTTATTTATATATTTATTAGAACATCAACAAAAAATATAGGTTAATAATTGTAATAATTTAATCTTGGGGTAAAATAGATATTCCTTCTACTAAGTCAAAACTAGAGCTGTTGCCAGGTCTTCGTTCAGTTGAAGCGAAGCTGGTATTTGTAATTTTTTTTTCGTTATCATAATCTTGACCATTATCATCAGCACTGTTTTCATCACCCGAGTCGCCATCATCGTGATAAGTCGACATAGGGCTCATCGGTGTAGTTTACGACTCGGTCGGTTCGATCTTCTTTATTGTCTATAATTTATTATTTTTTGAAGATATTCGATTCGTAGTAATCGAATGTTACTTTTTTCAATTACCAGCTTCCGATTATTTTCTGTTTTTTTTTTCCATCTGAAGCCTAGCTCTTTCATAATTCGTCGTAAACTTCATTCCGAGCCATTAAAATGTATATCTTCTTTAAAATTTTCGAAGCCTTTCTACGGTACGGAGTTTCACTGCTTGTTATGTAGTTATTATGATTACATGTTTTTATTACAGATTGAACGAAACTATCCATTCCGGTAACTTTCTTCTTCCCTGATCTTTTCTTACCCGGAGTCCCAAGCACGACGAGCAAGCCAGAGCCTTTAGCTTCGTTAATAATGCACCTAACAGTACTCACTGATGTTTTTGTTGCTTCCGAAGTCTGTTTTACTTTTTCCATAATATCATTCTTCCCCTGTTTTATAATGAAGCAATATACGTCGTACACAATTTTTCTACCCTTTCTTTTGAATACTACACCAGTTTGTCGCGGCATAGTGTATTTTTTATAAAAAATCAACAAACACTCAACAAATAGCAATGGCAACAAAGTCAACAAGCAATTATAACAAAATTTATTAACGATTAATAACGATAGACTTTTCACTGTACGCAAGCGTACTTTTGGGAGCAAGCGGAATGAGGGCGCGGTGCGGGACGCAAGGTTCGACTGATCTACCAATAACGCGCTCGATACGATTTCCCCTGCCGTTGCGCCTCACCCTCACCACCAAAGTGATCTAAAATTCGGTTCTGCGCAGTCAAGGTCATTTGCTCACGATGTTTGCCGGTTACTATACACATATTATACATAAACCTGAAGAAACACTAAATAGACAAAATAAAACAAATCACAACAAATCACACAACTTCACTCCTCGAGTTCCCGCCAAAAAGTCTACTGCATTACAATAGAATTCAGTTAAAGTTTGTACACATCTACAATCAGATCAGACACATACACACGCACAGTGCACTCACTCACCCACACGTTTTTTATAATCGTTTTTTTAAGTTAGTACTTTTTTGCTTTCAGAGAAAAAATAGACGTAACAGAAAAAAACGTGGCGGACGTGGTAGTGAAGAAACTGGCTGAACTCGACGCAAGTAAGAATATGATGGAGCAGTACCGACAGTCGGTCGAGGTCAGTCTTGGGTTCAATTCAGTTACAACACATAATCATTCCAATACGGTCCGTATATATGAACCCAAACTTAGTACCAACACTCTCTCATCATCCGTCTATAGAATTACAACCCGAACTTCGTTTTCCTATCTATAATAACTCAATATGTTGAGTTATATTGAGGGGCCGTGTGATGGATCCGTCTTGTCTATTTCTGCCGCGAAGTAATCCTAAGCGAGGCTAGCTCATGTCTCATATGTGCTTCACTAGAATTGTGAGCTTATTCCTCATTGATACTAAAAAAAATCTTGAAAAGTTACGAATTGAATTTGTCAATGTACTTACTAATTAGTTGTTGGTATATGTTTTTTTTTGTTATGTTTAAAGTAGCCTTTTATCACAAGTTATTTATTACTATCGATATTGAAATCGATTAGCCGAAAATTATTTTTTTATACTGCCACACTTTTCTATATCCGATATCCTTTTGTTTTGATTTATACGTTTGGTAGTTTATTTTTCTTACTTAGTATTTATTTATTTACAATTTAGTTAGTTCGGTTTAACTCGTTTAATATGAAACAGGTATTTACACCATTCAGGGCCTGCTTGGCGATCTCGAGTCAAGAATAAAACGCCAAGGTTAATATCGATAGCGTTCGTATCATATATAAAGCTTTGTATGCACACACAAATGTTCTCTCCCTATTCACACAATACCACTGTTTTTGGAAGAAAAAATGAGAGAAATAACGAAATTATTGCCTCAAAAAGGAGAGGACATAATCATAGTTCGCTTGGGAAGTGTTGCTTGAGCACAACATGTAAATACACATGTAAATCCTGTACCTGTATATTATATTCTTTTATTTTCAAAGTACAAATACGCCTCAATATTATATACACCGTAGATCTATTTAAAATGTTTTTATAATTAAAATAATTGTGAATGTTCAACAGACGCTCAAAAATCAACTGGCACATCACGATGAAGAGGACGATTTAGACCTAATCGAAGAGGTTAGTTGAAACTATATTTGTAATATGGAGGATAGAGGTAAGGAGCACCATCTTGTATGGGGGCGGGGCTCAAGTTGAAAAAGTGTTTACCTGTAAAAAGAGCAAGTTATTGTTGCAAACTCATCGAAATAGCGCTAGTGTAGAAAGTAGAAATGATATGAATAGAGCAGTTTTAAACAGAGGGAAGTGTACTGAATTGAGGTGAAGTGTGGTAGTTTTTGGCGCTGTTTCCTTCCACTTGCTACTGTGGCGCCACCTTATTTGCCGCTCTTTCAACGATCAATTTTTAGTGCACTGGGATGGTGCTCCTTACTTCTATCCTCCATAGTTTGTAAAGAATTCACAAGACGGTTCATGTCGTGACGAGCCCTTCCCACTATCCACTCTTTCTATAGTCTGTCATTAAAATATGAATACTGCCATCATTTTAAAACTAATCACGATGTTATTTTCACAAACATTTTAGTGGTTGTTGCTACAGCTACCATAAATCTAAAGATATAAAAACAATTGTACTGATGAATTCTCACTGCATGCAGCTTTGTTTGACGCTTTTGTCAAACAGTTTACGAGGTTGATGTTTGATGGAAATCTTGATTGACAGCGTGTTTGACAAACAAGTTTGAACCTGAATGGGAATGTTTGTCAAACAAGATCTCAGTCGTTGCTCGACACGACGTCTCGTTACGGCAAAGAGAAATTAATTTTATGGACAATTTAACAAACTTGTTTGCTCTTTCGTTTGATCGTTTAAGCTATTGTTTGATGAAAACGTAAAGTTTGACAAACAAATTTGATCGTTAACAGGGCGCTTTATATAACTATACTGAGATCTTAGAACTTATATTTCAAGGTGGGTGGATCATTTACGTTGTAAATGTCTATGGGCTTCAGTAACCACTTAACACCAGGTGGGCTGTGAATTCGTACACCCGTCTAAGCAATAAAAAATAAATAAAAAAAAGTATTTACATACCTTCAGGTACTTGACCACTCATATTGTTCGTCGCTTCAGGAGGCGTGGTCGTGCGGCGACGTCTCGCGGGCGGAGTGTGCGGGCGCGCTGTGCGGCGCCGCAGCCGCCCTGCGCGCCTCGCGCTGCGCCCGCCTCGCGCCGCTGTCCGCGCGACTGCAGCGCCTCGCCGCCGCCTTGGCCGCGCCCTCCGCCCTCTAGCGGACTCTCTATACACCAGTTCCAATGCCAAAGCGATAACGATACTAAATGAAATTCTTTTCAACAAAAACAAAAATCCTAACTGGATAAAAGCGTTAGTTCCTCAATGGAATTTCGAATTTTAATTGGCAATACTTTAATTATTAATTAATTGAAAATGCAATTTCGAAAAGGGCACATGTCACATATTTTGTCAAATAGGTTTTTTCATATACATGTAGTTTTGACCTACACCCATTTTATAATAATTCCAGTAATTTTCAATTGCTAATTAACACTAAAATATATCTCAAAAGTTAATATTTTAAATTTTACACTGCTTTAGAAAATAATCAGTTTTTTTTTTCATTTCCTGAAAATTTTACATTTTCAGAGATGTACCCATTTCGAAATTGCATATTCAATTATAAATATGCCAAATGTCGATTACGGTCTCGCCGGCCGAGAACAGGAGGTAATACGTCCTGAAATGCAGCGGGATGAAAATTTCGATGGCTGAAAAAAAGTCAATAAACGTCTTATGCGTCATGATTCCTAAAATTATATTAAATAAATTATTAGAGTAATGTCTGATCTGCGTCGTAATCGTATTTTTAGCGCAGAAATAGAAATAGTGTAATGTAATATTTAATGAATAGACTATAGATATAATATCGTGAGCTTCATAACATTTCGTGCCGTTTCGTTATTCACGTCCGTCCTGCTTACTCCATGACACGTAGAAAAACAAAAACGTAGTAACATGCAAGCTCAGCTTTCGAGAACGAACATATTTACAATATTACTCGTAAGAAAATCATGATGCCTATTTAATAAACCATTTATAGTATAAATATATATATATAGCATTTGTGCCAGATCGTTCTCCTAAATGCTGTAAGATAATTTTTATAAGAATATTTAATCAGAAATCAAAGCATTATAGTATATGTAAATAAGAATATGACATTTCATTTGTGTTTATCGATAAGAATTATTTTAAATAGTATTTATTCAAAGTTTACATAGAGCAAGAACAAAACTGTTTTGTTACCGCAAAAAAAATCTTACACGTGTATTTAACAGCTGTAATGCTTAAATTCGATCCCATCTACTTAATTGTTTAATTCTTGTACTTTTTGTGTGATCTATGTTTCCTACTTATTTAGTTTAAGATTATAGATTTTATTAACGATAACTTGATAGTCTAAATTCCTTTTGTTTTTATTCTCTCTTTTTATTTGTTTAGACAAGACGTAATGTATAGAAATAATAATAAACAATGAATTTTGTAAAGGCCGCTGCACATTCGCTCGAAGAAAAAAATCACATAAGAATTATGTTTTCATTACATATCTATATTTGGTGCAAGCCGAGGGAGATTGGAACGTGAGATCTTGTATACAGTAGTGTAGATACAGTAAGGATCCAGGTCAATTGTGACAGCACTGACACTATTGTGTTCAGTGATCTCTGGCTAGGATGGCTTGTAGAGTTGTGTTGTGCATTTCACTTTTTTTTATTTAATCTAGTCAAATTAAAATTTGATATTTAGCACTTTATTGAGGACATCAATGTTCACATTTTGTTTTTATCGTTTTCGATTAGACACAGAACAAAAGTTATTTGCCATTTTACGTATTTATGTTGTGTTCAACGTAATACGAATTAAAATTAACATGAGACTGATGCTGTATTTGTCGATAAGGTTTTGTGAGAAATTACGAAAAAATTAGTTAAATTATAATAATAATTGGTTTCTGTGTAGTACAAATTTTTTCCGATGTCATTTGTATCGTCAGCAATTTATTTAAAATTAAATAAGTACATAAACCATTGATTTGGCAAGCTTGAGTATATGCGACTCGCACATTAACTATTAAGATGTAAAAAGTAGTATGTAAATACATATAATGAGAATCGTGACAGTTGTTATTCACTATTCAACCTTTATTATTAATAAAACCAGTTTGCTTTTAAATTGTCTACTTATGGCCGAAGTTCGACTAGAAACTGTTTGAATTCATCGTGGCCTAAAGGATAAGAGGTCCGGTGCATTCGTATATAGCGATTCAAGTGCCGCAGGCGGGTACCAATTTTTCTAATTAAATACGTACCTACTTGACAAATGTTCACGATTGACTTCCACGGTGAAGGAATATAAAATAATAACATCGTGTAATACAAATCAAACCCGCAAAATCATAATTTGCGTAATTACTAGTAGTAGGACCCCTTGTGAGTCCGTACGGGTAAGTACCACCGCCCTGCCTATTTCTGCCGTGAAGCAGTAATGCGTTTCGGTTTAAAGGATGGGGCAGCCGTAGTATCTATACTGAGACCTTAAAACACATCTCAAGATGGGTGGCGTATTAACGTTGTAGATGTCTGGGCTCCAGTAACCACTTAACACCAGGAGGGTTGTGAGCACGTCCACCCATCTTAGCAAAAAAAAGCATGAAGGGATTGCTGGTGGCCCAGAGTTGCACTGGGGTGGCTGGGAGGCCGGAAGGCTCAGCCAGGCCAGGAGACTGGAGCATTTTGTTTTGTACACATTCATGCCGTAAATATTGATGCATTTTAGTCTCCAAACATTAAGGAAAACACAAAAACGAGTAATTTATATTTGAGACGTTTATTTCACATAATTCAACACATTTACAATTTAAGTTCAAACTTTGTTTCACAATTTACAACTTTAAGAAAAGGCTAATGACAAATTTAGGGTAGATCAAATGTATGGATCAATGAAAAAATCAAAATTTACGTGGTTATTGCTTTGAATTATTTTATTTTCTCGAAAAGTAATTTTTGGAAAGAAAAAAAAATTTTTTTTATGCACTTTGACGTATTATAGAAAATTCAAGTCTCATTAACTATATTCTAGAACTATCCTTTACAAGATACACATAAACTATTCCTTTTCGAAGTAAGATTTAAAAACAATAATACATAATATAAAAAGCATGTCGTTACAAAAAATTTACCTACTTAAAAATAATTATTACAGCTGTAGAGGAGACACGCTCGCGTGCGCTCACAGTTGTTGTTATCGACTTAAACTTAACAAGTACACGAGTAGAAACAATCGCGTTTATAAATAATAAACTAAATACTGTCAAATAAATTGTTCCCTTGATTTTTACAGCACATTATCTTAAATAATTTTACTTCCAGGCTGACTATGAAACAAATGTGTATTATGATTTATGATACATATTTTATAACGAGTGAATAAAATAAGTTCTCTATTTCTTGTATTCTAAATAATAAACTATTTAGACGAAAAAAAAAACACTTCATAATCATTCACCTGCAGTTTAGACATTTCATAATTAGATACTTCTTACATTGCCAATTTAATGTTGATCTCCTAGATCTTTTGCTAAAAATGCAAGGCCGGTGAGAAATAAAACCTAAATATATAAATAATGTCAGTCAAAGAGTTACTTAACTATCACGGTAAGGACAATATCGACTGCTACATTACAACATTGTTTTTCTATGACAAGATATTAAAAAACGTCATCGTTCATGTAAACTCATAACTTTTTCGAATCAGTGTATTTTTATCCAAAGATATTTTAATTATTCATTAACATTATTTTTTTCGGATTAAATCATGCAAGTGATTATATTAATCAATATAATCGACTTTGAAGCATACCCGTCAACAGCTAAGACGTGATGGAAATGTTTTAAAATACCAAAACTTTAAACAACTCCACTTTCGTGTACATACGAGGACAACAATATGACAGGTGTTCGATTTACTATTTTATTGCATCAAACGGATATCATATTTAAAATCTCGTTTTAAACGATAGAAAATGGGATCACATAAATGAGGTGAATGGTGCGAGATCGAAGTTAAACCAATATGTACACTGCGCGCGCCCGGGGGCCGGCGTGGCTGTCTCATTCAACATTCACGCAAAACGCCGACGACCTACCTTACCAAATAATTACAATCATCACGGACAATAGAACTAATGGAATATCAGCGTGCTTAGTGCGAGTTATTTAACGTTCTCGATAACGTAAAAGTGAACTCGTATGCATTCGGAACGTTTGCCTGCGTTTGCCGCTAGGGGCGCTGTTCCAACTGCAAAAAAATTTGAGCTAACTTTTACGCTATCGAGAACGTTAAAAAACTCACACTAAGCGTACTGATGTCGAACAATTAATCAACATTAAACTCTCAGAAACTAAGTGTCGCGACGGCTGTCAACAGTTATCGATCTTCTAGTACAGTTTGAGTTGAAGGTTGCTACATAGACAAACGGGTCGTCGACCACACGCGCTCGATCTTTACTCAACAAACACGCTTAAAAGTACTGAAGGCGAAGCTTTTACAAATAAATTATACAATTAAACATAGGTAAGTACTGAATCGATTTTTATCCTGTCAAGATATTGGAGTCATATTTACACAAATAAACTATGTATTAAACACTAACAATAAGCCAGTCTCTGTACACTCGTGTCGCGGCTGTTAGCGCATCAGTCCGTAATGCAAATTTACATCAATCCAGTGACAGACGACAGCATTGCGAAGGCTCCGACGGACGCTGTCCATTGCGCGTCGCATAATACATCCTTTTAACTGTTTGTGGCATCGCGACACTGATCTTTTATTATTATTTATATTATGCTATTATATTAATTTCAAAATGAAATTCTTACTCATGTGACATGTGTACACAAGGATCCAGTGAAATTGTTCAATATCGACTATCACCAATCACTGGAGCGATGTAAATCGCCCTTAACTTTTCAGAATGTTGTTCAATTTTTACTATTTAATAATTAACAAATTGAACGGTTTTAATCAAGTTTCTGGTGTGATTTAACAAATAGTCTGCGTCCCTTCAACTGGTCTCGCAGTCATCCTCCGACAGTCCAAGTCGGCTGAGGCCCTCCGGCTGGTCGAGCCCGCGGGGAGGAACACGTGTCCAGACGGGACCGCGTACAAGTAGACGTAACAGTGTGGTGCGTACCGTCTAGGTGGAGAGGTAGAGGCGATGGTAGTCGTTGGCTCCGAAGGCCGCGTTGCACTTGGGGCACTTGCGCTGGCGGGTCTCGTAGCGAGTGCGGAGGCAGTCCCAGCAGAACACGTGGAAACACTTCGTTAGCACCGCGTCTTTGCGTTTCACCTGACACAGGAAGCGGTGACGTTAGACTCGCGGCCGACATACGCGATGTGTTGCCTCGCTCGGCCGCAGTTATGAGACTTCATTGGAACTAATCCCCGGTATTACAAAGCAATAGGCTGGTGTCGTATCTACGAGTATAATTGGGTGACGACATCCGCGAACCCGGATACCCCATAATGTTAGAAAAGTAAATTAAAATAATAAATATAATCCTATTTAAAAACGACTAAAATTTTTTTTTGTTATAATTATTAGATAAACAATGTATCAAAGATATCTTTAAAAGGACCGTGCAATAATTTAAATCATAACAATAATATGAAAACGATTAGTGGGGCAAATACAATAAGGTCTTTCCTTCAGTAATAATGAACGTAATAGTAATGGCAGAGCGGCGGGTGGCGAGTGTTACCTTGCAGGAGGGGCAGGTGAGCGTCTCCTTGTACTCGCGGATCTCCTCGAGTAAGACCTCGTCCATGCTGCTGCCGGCTTGTTCCATTTTCTTCATCCTCTCCGCTTTTCGCCGTAATATTGCAAGTTCCTCCTTCACAAAACGAAATATTAATGTGATCAAATGTTTATAAAGTAAAAAATATATATGTATGAAATAGAGTGAAATGAATGAGGAATCAATCACAAAGATGACATGAAATAAAATAATATCTGAGGAAAATGATGGGAATTTAATGAGACATCAGCAGATTACTGAACAATACGAGGAGCCTCATCTAGGGACATAGCTTCATCATCGGTCACTCGTGCACTGCCACCAATACTAAACAATGAACTAGTCACCATTATTGCGCATTTAAATCCGAAGGAACTATATTAATAATTTCTCACTAGATTGGTGCGGGATGAGACCAGGTTGATGACTGATGTAATGTAGGATTACAATGTTACATACGTGTAGTCTTTTGGTCTTGTACGCTTCGGCTTCAAGAGCGCTCGTCTTCTCGGCCACGACCTGCTGCGCTTCCTTCATTTGAGCGTGGTACTTCTCTGTTCACGATTACAGATTACACATATTAGACGAAAATTTAAAAAAAATACGATCGTGGACAAATTTAATTAACATATAATTATAAATTTTTAAACTAGTATTACAAACTAGTATTTTAAACTAATAACAAGCCGTCACTGCTACTGACGCAGTAAGCTGTCGCTACGATTTTCAATAAAGTCCAATTGTTTGCCAGTGGAACGTTCCTGCTTAGTAAATACACTATAACAGTGTTCACTCTGATTTGCTTTGCAACTACAGTCAAAATCTGTTATAACGACATCGAAGGGACTGCTCATATTCAGTCGTAAAAACCGATAGTCGTAACAACCGGTGATGCTTAATGTGTATCGTGCAAGTACAAACAAATCGATAGGGAATTATTGGAAAAATATATTTACATAATACGCGATTATTCTTCAATATTAATTTGTTTTCTTTATCTTTGCGAGATTTTGAAAGTTTCACGAATAACTCCACAAAGTTTTGGTGCGTCTTGTGTATAGATAAGTAACAAACTAACTGAAGAAATATGAAGAAGTGGGCTTTGACTACCGCATGCACGTGTTTTGTTTCTAAGAATTAGAAAAAACCCTACACTAAACTAAATCCTATTGTTTTCTTTCCTGATTTTAAAAGCTATTGAAGACAAATGTGGATACCTATTCAAATTGTTTACAATACAGCTTAGCCGGTCGTTCTAACAGATCTAATTCTCCGAAATATTAGTTAAATGTGGTCGTTTTATGAGGTATGTCGTTATTACCAATGTCGTAGAAAGCAATATTTTTAATAAGGCATTCATATGGCATTCAGCCGGGACCTTTGTTCTTGGTTATTATAACCGGCATGTTGTATTAAACGATGTCGCAGTAAACGGTTTTGACTGTAGTTTTAAGATTAAAACGATGAAGATATATTGTATGGAATGCCAAAGAGTGAAATAAATCTCTGAGTTAATGTGGAGATTACGTTACGTCGTCTTGTGCCACTTTGTGAGACACAAAAACTTGTGACAACAAAATTCTTATATTTTCGACACTCAAATCGTGATACACGCTACAATCATATGGGCCACGTCAAAAAAGATTTTATTTTATTTTATTTAAATAAATAAAAAATGGCAAATGTAAATTTGAGGTGCAGTGTACCGAGATGTAGTTTGAGGTCGGCCGCAGACTGCGCAGACTCGATGGCCTTCCGCTTGTGCATCTCCATGGCTTGCTGCCGGAGCAACAGTTCCTTCTCGACGGCGGAGAGCGTGGCCTGCAGTAGCCGCTCCTTCTCCTCGAGTCGCCGCGCCACCGCGCCCATTGACTCTATCTGCTGGTCGCGAGTTATGACCTGCAATGTAGAAGAACAAAATGTCCGAATTATTTAGAAACCAACAAGCGTCGCGTTGTTAGCCGATCG
Organism: Bombyx mori; assembly: GCF_030269925.1. NCBI lineage: Eukaryota > Metazoa > Arthropoda > Insecta > Lepidoptera > Bombycidae > Bombyx > Bombyx mori. The sequence goes on along the minus strand of NC_085116.1, from coordinate 4,204,342 downwards.
AACTCGTGACATAATATCGTCAGATTTAAATTGCTAATAACTACGAGACCTTGAATGAGTAGCCAATCGTTGAGATCACAATGAGTAGATCAGGTATGTACGAGCCCCGTGCAAACTTTGTTTTATTTGTAAAATCAATTGAAATGTATTTCTATAGTTCAAATTAACATAACAAATCGATGCCAGTACTAAAAAGTTGATTGTGAAACTAAGATTGTAACAGTAAGAATATTCGTCAGAATATTGAATCAAATTTACATAAGGCTGAAATTGACAGTTTATAACAAACCCCATACCTGTTCTTGTAGTAGTTGTTTCTCTTCTCTCAGCAATTTATGTAATGAATTCGCCTTTATCCTCTCCGACATGAGCTTGAAATTCGCGTCGTCTTTCTCCCGCAGCTGCTGGATGAGACGCGAGTTCTGTTCCTGCATGTCTTCGAAGGCCTGACCCGTCACTTCCATTTCGTTCAGTAATGCTTCTTCTTCCTATAAAAGTATATCACAAGTTCTCAATTCACTCTCACATTATCTTAGTATTTAACAGTTACTAAGAACGACTCAGCCTATGTGATGGAAGGCAAGTGACTTAACACAAGACAAGTATTGGGCCCAGTATTCACATCAGAAAGAAGTGAGCAAACTGGCAAAGACTATGGAACGAATCAATGCGCAAAATGATAAGAGTTGCTACATGATTATTTCAACCTTTAAGCAACTCTGCACCTATGCTGGATGGGCCCGTCACTTTGAGCCTTGAGGCTGGTGGCTGCATTTGGGTTGTAGCGTCATTGGCTTTAATAAAAAGAAGAATATGTTATACTGACAGGTGATCCAGCGAAGGGCCTGGAGAAGCCATGCAGGGCGTCAGCATTGGGCCTCGCACAGGATAACTGCTTCTGCAGTTCGTATTTCTGCTCCTCAAGCTGCTTGATCTTACGCAGCGCATCCTCGTCCGCCATGCGACGCTCTCGTTTACTCTCCTACACAAACACACATTGTCATATTGATATTTTGTGTAATTTTGATGAGCTTGATAGAAGTATCAATGACCATTTGAAACAGACCTGTGCCATCTTGGCTTTTTGCCGGTGATCCTCGAGTTCCTGTCGAGCCTTCCGCTCGGCCGCCATCAGTTGAACCTTGTCCCGCTGCTCCTTGCTGACTCCTTTGTACATGTCCAAGAGTAACTTCAACTCTTTCTGCTCATTCACTGCTTTTCTGTAAATATGGTACGCATATATAAAAAAAAAGCTTTATAATAATATATTATAATTTGCGTAATTACTGGTGATAGGACCTCTTGTGAGTCCGCGCGGTTAGGTACCACCACCCTGCCTATTTCTGCCGTGAAGCAGTAATGCGTTTCGGTTTGAAGGGTGGGGCAGCCCTCGTAACTATACTTGAGACCTTAGAACTTATATCTCAAGGTGGGTGGCGGTTACGTTGTGGATGTCTATGGGCTCTAGTAACCACTTAACACCGGGTGGGCTGTGAGCTCGTCCACACATCTAAGCAATAATAAAAAATTTATTGTGTCTGGTACTTGAATATGATAAAATGGGTAACATTTTGGTGACAAACAAAGCTGGATTTCACGACAGAAACTAATAAAGCACTGATACCAGCATGGTACATACGTCTGGTGAAGGCAGAGTCACACGACAAACACATTTGTACTAGGTACTTTTCATTTCTGTGGGTCTAGTATAGTTTTAAAATTTTAATCTCACTATGAATACACGAGAACTGTATTTATTGCACATAACGACAGCAGGCGAGGCAAGCGGTGCCGTGAAAATGAACTCAATAATATTTAAAAATCCTATCGAAATGTTTACATAAAAATTTTATAAAATAACACACACACAAAACTGAAATTGAAATTCTGTAAACTTACATAAATTCATAATAATTGCTCACTCCCTAGTAGCTACCGCCCACTTACTTCAATTGTTGTTTGAGATCCTTGATTATTTGTTCCTGCTCCTGCATCTTGGCGCGGCCGTGATCTTTGGAGAGAGGCAACTTCGTCTCGCCCGCGCTGTTGCCGCAAGTGACGTCATCGCCCTGCATTGACGTCACACAACAATTAATCGACGAAGGAATTGAGCGACAATCAATCGTTGCTAGCTGCGACAGCCACAATTAACTCAGCGCTTTTTTTCGTCCCAAACGACGTACACCCAATGATGTTGTGTGAGAATTTAAAATTGTTGAGTCAAGCTGTGACGTGTACGGTACATTTAAAAAAAAAATCTAATATTAAAAAAAAAAGGCATGCCCGCTGTGTTTCTTGCCAGTTCTTCTCAGGACGGAGGCTAGTTTTTGTGAATTGGCGGTAGTTTTTTTTGACGTTTAACAAGTATGTATATACTTTCATTTATGTTGAATAAAAAAAATTTGATTTGATTTGACAGACTCCAATGACCGCGCTGTCGTCTAGCACCGGAGCAGAGTTACCTCGGGGTCGGGTTCTTCCTTCTTGACAGTGAGGGGCTTCTCGTCGCCGCGCTCTCCGCCACGAGTGTTGGCCTCCTCCACCTCTTTGCGAGCCTGGAACATTAGGTGGAGCATATTACATCAGACGATATCAAAAATCTACCTGATGGTAGCTAACACAGTTCATGGACATTTAGATATAAACATAAATAGACATTAAGCACCCAGACAAAGAGCAAATAAACATGTTCGTCTCACGAATGTTAACTCGATATTACAGCGGACGGAGAACTTTTTTAATTATTACCCCATAATATTTTTGTGTAAATTGATATTACCCCATGGCAAAGAACAATAAAAAACGAAATCGCTTCTTTTTAGCATCTTTTACATTATAGACAACACGAGGATTTTGAAAAAAAAAAAAAAATTTTTTTTGTTTCATTTCATTTCGTTTAATCTAGTTTGAAATCACAATTCTAAAGAAGTTTCACTTCAATATATACATTTTACTCACAAAAGTTTCATTTTTACCCCCCAAAATTTCATTTTACCCCATTTAGGGTAATTTACCCCGGTTCCCCGACCGCTGCGATATTGGGATCGAACCGGCGACCCTCAGTAGTCAGAGGCACCGAGTCACTAATTGAAAAGTTTATTTATATTACAAGATATTTATGATGAAAATCCTTAATTTGATCACCTTATTTAGTTCTTGGCTGGTGTCCTTATATTTCCTCTTGTAACGATGTACCTCGCCTTTCAGTTGTTGGTTGTGATTCTGCAGGGAAGTAATGAGATGTCGCATCTCCCTGTTGATGGGTCCCGTTTGTTCGTTGGCGGCTAAGTTCTGCTCGAATTCTATGCGCAGCATCTCATACTCTTTTCGCAACTGCCCCAATACATCCTCCAACTGAATCATTTCTGCTCGGAGCGCTTTTTGACGCGATAATTCTTCACTCTAAAACATAACGAGTTGGGTTTTATTGCTATATTCATCACTTTGCTGGTGGTAGGACATCTTGTGAGTCCGCACAGGTAGGTACCACCACCCGTCCTATTTTCTGCGGTGAAGCAGTAATGCGTTTTGGGTTGAAGGGTGGGACAGCCATTGTACTGTTAAAACTGAGACCTTACAGCTCATGTCTCGAGGTGAGTGGTGGGATTTGAGTTGTTGATGTCTATGGTTTCCGATAACACCTTAACATTAGATATGTAGGCTGAGAGCTCTAAACAATATAAAAAACCTAAATACAATACAGGTTGTATACAATATCTTCACATTATATTTATTACAATATCTTAATAAGTGAAGTGCGTGCTGTATTCTTATTATTTTAATTTATTCGCCATTTCATTATACCAATCTTCTACTTCACAATTACATCTTTAAAGTACTAATAGCATTTAAGTAATATGGCACATATCAGTGTTTCCTAGCCTTTTTTGTGCCATGCCCCACTGTAACATTTCAAAATTTTTTATGCTCCCTATATACATAATTTTTAACATTAAAAACTTGATTTGTTCACTTAAGAAACATAAATTATAAGTTTTAGGAAGAAATCACTATGAAATTGTTATCAAAACACAGTAAGTAATATTTCAAAACATATATTAAAAAACTGAAATTCAAATTAAAAATAATTTTAATACAGATTTTCTATATTTAATTTTAATTCCTATATTTAATTTATTGATTTTAATTTAGTCCGATTGCCCCCTTAGTTATTAAATTTCCTCTTTTTGGGGCCTGGGCCTCACATTGGGAAACACCAGCACATATAGATGGAAGATTGAAATAATCATTTGCAATCCACACCATTTAGCAGTCAAACCATAAAAATTGTAGTAAACTAATCAAAAATAATAATAGACATACTATTACCTTATCATGAACAATGATAAAGCAATTCAAGACAACGTATTGAAAGCTACAAACCTCCATCATTTCAATCTGTCGCATGTGCAAGTTCTTAGCGTTCTGCAACTGGAGTCGTGTTTCATCCAAAGCTGTCTTCATCTGCATAGACTCATTGTAAAGGACCGAGAACTGACTCTGCAGGCATTTGTATTCTGTAGTCTCTACTATAACTGACTCAGGCAGTTGTCGGATCTAGAATGATATTATTCACAGAATTCAAATTTATATAATTTTTTTTTAATGCTTAGATGGGTGGACGAACTCACAAATCACCTAGTACTAAGTGGTTATTGGAGCCCATAGACATCTACAACGTAAATACACCACCCATCATGAAATATGTTTTAAGGTCTCACTACAGTTACAATGGTTGCCTCACCCTTCAAACCGAAACGGATTACTACTTCACGGCAGAAATAGGCAGGGTGGTGGTACCTACCCGTGCGGACTCACAAGACGTCCTACCACCAGTAATTACGCAAGTTAAAATTTGCGGGTTTGATTTTTATTACACGATGTTATTCCTTCACCATGGAAGTCAATCGAGAACATTTGTTGAGTACGTATTTCATTAGAAAAATTGGTACTCGCCAGGGATTCGAACACCGGTGCATCGCTCGATACGAATGCACCAGACGTCTTATTCTTTAGGCCACGACGACTTGTAAGAAACCTAATTTAAAAGTGGGTAAGACATTGAGTACACATGATACTAATACTACATCCCCATACAGTAGCCGTTTGAAATACATACGTCCATCTTAAGTTTTTCGACTTCCTTGAGCGTGTCCCGATGCTGGCGATGCAGTCGGTCGAGTTCGGCGAGGCGATTGTTGGCCAGCTCCCGTTGCTCCTCGAGCTCGGCGGCGACGTCCTCAAGCTTGGCGGCGGCGGCGCCCGAGTGCGCGGGAGCACTGGCCGCCGTGGTCACGCCCGACTGATGGTAACTCTTCAGCTTCTCTATCGCCTCGGCCAAGTGGTTTTCGAGCTTGTCGTTGCGGGATCGAACCTTTAGATATTAAGAGGCAGTTTTACAGCTTTTGACGTGACAACGTCTTATAATTCGATGGAGCCGGCTGCACGCACGAAAAAACATGACTCATTGAGGCGTTCCATGTAGGGCTTGAAGTGCAAGCGAGAGCGCGTAACGAGCGACAAAGAGGCACAATCGGCCTCCGCGTTCGGCAGCGTTCGACATCTGTCACTCTCCTACTTGAGTGAGCGATGCATCCGCGTGGACAGCTGCTATACAATAATACATTTACATGTTTTCGTCAAGTATGAAGTTCAGTGAAAAGTGAATGTGGTGTCAATTGTCCATACAACATATCTATCAAACAAATAAAATTAAAATTTTCTTTTGAAAAATGAAACCATTCCATCAGTATTTCTTATGACGTTATCACGTTCAACTATCGTCAGTAAACCGAATTTACAGACAACCAATTTTTTTTTTACTAATGTGATTCAGCAGAAAGCTCACGGTTCGCTTGTATTAATTAGCAGAAATCAATACGACAATCGCATACACAATACAATTGCCTCGGCTCTGAAGCTCTGGTAAAAACTTAGCACCAAATGACCATATACTGTTTGTCGACAGTTTCAATACAAAAACACAGTGCCAGTGCTCTTTAACGGTTGTGTCAATTTATTTTTTACACCTCTCAAATGTCAGTGGCTATAACATACAGCAGTCTTATATAACACAAAAACATTTGCCTTACATATGTAAATGTGAATAAGGCACTTAAAATTATGATCAGTGTTACAGATCCTTCACAACAGCCATAAATTGATTTGTTTACACAAATCAAACACTGAATTATTACTAGTGTTTTTATAGATATACGTACAAAGTGATCAGCTAAAAAAAGTGTACCTTCATCAATTCGTACTGCAAGTCATCAATTTGATTTTTGAGCTCAGCATTCTCAGTATCCCGGCTGTTGAGGGAGTCATGTAATGCGGCGACTCGCAACGTCATGGCGTGGTGCGCCTCGTGTAGCGCGGTGCAAAGTCCCTGCAGACGTCGATTTTCGGCCGTCACTTCCTCGTTGGCTGCACGAACTGTCGCATCCAACGATGGGGCTGCCCCACCTTCTATGCGGACGACCCATTATTTTCATCTTACTAAATTATGCATTGATGTTTTTTTCTAGATGGCCTTTGAGCTTCCAACCCACTTGGTGTTAAGCAATTACTGTAGCCACTAGACAGCACAACGTGAATTGGACTGCCACCCACCCCTGAGGCATAAGATTTCAATTAAATTGGTACATTGACTACTATCCCACAAATAACTTAAAAATTGATGGGTAATAATAACATCCATCCATTAATGATTTAAACATATTATTATTCATTTTTTAAGAAAAGAACATAATAAACTTATTTATTCTGTATTAACCATACATGATTTGCTTTGAATTCATAAATACACACAATTTGGCTATCCTAGAGATGCAAGTATGTCGTAGACCCCCTTAAATAATGTAACTACTTCCCCATCACCTGATAGTTGAGTGTAATAGTATACATAAATTGATACCAAATTACTGCAAATTTATACCCAAACCATACATGCATTCCAAGTGGAAAGGATAGACTAGAAGTTATGTTATTAGTGTGTCCTATGGTGCAACAATGTTGCACATTTCAACTATATTCCGAAAAGTTATTTCTATAAAAGTAAAAGATTACTATCTTATTACAATAAGTTATTACTCAAATTTGGTTCAGTAGTACCAGAAATTATATATTCATAAACAAACAAACATAATTTGCTTCTTTATAATCTTATTAATATAGAGATATACATTACCGTCTCCATCACCCTTGATTGCACGCCAAATTTTATCATTTCTCTGTTGTAGGCGATCAAATGCTTGTAATACTTTAGCAACGGCTCTTTTGCTAACTTGCACTCTGTTAGCCAATTGTGCATCTAACTCTTCCTTGTCCCATGTTGACAGCTGCATTAAAAATGATGTTGTGGCTTCATTCTCATCTAGTAATAAATATATTATTTATAGTTAATATCCAATATCATAATAATCATGTATAAGTTTGTACTTGTTTTAAAGCAATATTTTGATTTTTTTTTATTACTAAACAAAGCTAAAGCTAAAACTGATGCAGCTGATGATGATTATTATTATTATTTCATTAATGGCAATGGTCAGTAACTTTGTCAACCAAATATGCCAAATATGACAGATAATTGAAATTTATTCAGAGCCAGTTTTTCAGTTTTTAATGTATCTTTTTATAGTCTTGTTTCAAAAATATTTACTAGTACCTTACAAGGCTAAATAATAAGTAATTCTGTGCCTAAACTAAGCATTTCACAGAAAAGCCATCAAGGAGACAAAAAGCTCTGACTTGCAAGTCGCGAGTTGCTGACCATCGACCTATGGTATTGTTAGTAACAAAAAAAAATTGAATATTGAAAAAAAAATCCTGATGTACAAAGAAGGTTTACAAATGAATTGTTAAAAATAAAGTTACTTTTGTTTTCTGATTCATCAGCTGTTTCTGCATCAAAACGCTGCAGTAAAACTCTGATGTCTTCATTCAAGAGATTCCAGTAACGGTTAACTACACAGAGGACAGCATCGTCTTGTGTTTGACGTTTCTCAAGCTGCTCTATTCGAGCCCTGAGCTCTGCTTCACATCTATGTCGTTGTTCTATCCTCTGCAAAATGAAAACATTGCCAATAGTAAATGATGGCCATGGTATAATATAAGATACATGACAATTTCGTTTCTAAATTAGCCAACTTTGTAATATTTTTAGGGTTAAACAAACAACATAACTAACAGGTACAAAACTATAATCAAAGACAAACAAAACTTCACTTGAATTTCATCATATGTTCATATACAATGTAATCAGATGTGTCTAATCAATAATAATAATTATAAATTCAATATTACAATTAGAGTAGTTTCACTTTTCCAAACATTATCACAAAGTAGAACAGGGTACAGTTAGTCAAAGATACTCTTACATTTTGTTATATTCAAACATACCTGAGCTAATTTTTTGTTTTGAAACTGTAAAACTTTAATGTCCATTTCTTCCAAGGTAGAAACAGGTCCTATAAGATGGGGTTCGAAATGAACCTTCTTGATCGGTGGCTGGCTACTGCCGTTGCCACCTTCATCGGCACCTCGCTTAGACATTTTAACCTAAGAGGACATGAAAATGAACCGTAAAAAATACAGCCAGATTTCATAAGTGTATGATTACGGACATTTAAAGGTATTGATCTGTATAATGTTACTAAATTCAAGAGCTACAACTGACATCCATATTCTGTAATTGCAATGGTTAATCTCATTTTGTCGCGATGTACAAATACCTGCTTGTCAATAATGACAATTTTGAATATTGTTTTTCTGGTCTTAGATTTTACATGTTTATTATTATCCTTTACATAAAACTTGGTTCAATACTGTCATGGCTCTAAAAGCAAGTGTATCTAAACTATTATGTTATGCTGTAACAACTTCAAATTACAGATGCACCCAATATCTATGAGAAGGAAAGAAATTAGTGTTGCCAATCAAACATGACCATCATATATTAAGTGTATAATCTATGATGACCATAGAATAAGTTTATTTCATCTCCACGGACGAACAGACAAAAATTACCGAAATTTGAAACTTACATTTTGTCGTTTAAGTTCTAAGTTTCCATCTTTTATGAACCAAACTATAAAAGCATCTAAGGTATATAAATCGAAAAGAAAAATGAATGAAATTGAAATAAAATATTGAGAGTTCCAAAGACAACATTACTACACACTTAAATCAGAAGAAACATCAAAACGACAAAATTAAAAAATTACTCCCCACTATCTGGCTCCGTCTCTCAGGATAGATTAAATACAATATAATATTACACTTTGACACTACATTCAATTGATACTAAATAAGTCTATTAACTATACACTAAGCCTGCCTCCTCCTAAAAAGATCTTCCTCCCCCCTCCTAAAATTTAATATTTTATAATATTAATATTAATTAATAATAATAAAACCAGTCCTATTCGTTTTGTAGTCAATAAACCTAACTACCGTTCGATATGGTTGGGGTTTGATCCAGTGGGTGTAGTATCATTGTAAAAAGTATTACGCATTAGGCGTCTGGGTGTATGATAATTGATAATAGTATGTCCGAGCGTTCCACAATTCAAAATACAGCAGAAAATCCTACCTTTAGTGAGGTTTGTTGAGCGTGGAACGATTATATTATATTAGTGATGTAAATAAATATTTTTTTAGGTCAGAGGTTCATAGTGAAAATAGTTGGTACAGCCTTATTTTTATTCTAACATATTTTATCCCATCAGCTCCTAAATTATTAATTAAGTTAAAATAATTTCGATCCTACAAGTGAAAGTGAACAGCGGTATTCACATTGTGCTGGTTGTGAGTTCTTACAATAAATACTATTAAATACCACTTATTACCAGGCGGGTTTATGTATTTATTCCACCTTCTCATGGAATGATGGTATTAATTTGCGCGACCAGCACTCTACAGCAGTTCCCCCTCACCACGAGGATCGGAAGCTTGAATAGATATGCGATAGATTATTTACGTAGGTTCAAGTCTCACACATCTAATCCACAGCGTCATCCGAAGATTCACGACCCGACCCAACCCAATAAAAGTCGTAATGTAATCATAAAGTTCGAGGTTTATTTCATTTTATTATTATCAGTCAGACAGCACCATTAGTTATAGATACCATACTGTAATGTTTACTCAAATCTTGTACATACTTACTCTTCACATATATCTTTTTTAGAGCCATATACTGTTCCAAAATGGCGGGTAGTCATCTGCGTTTGAAAACACAATATCTATGCACACAATGAAAGCAATCAAATTCATTTAATATGTATTCAAATGCCAATACTATCTGTTTTAATTGGATAACTACAGTGTAATAAACATAAACACCGTTTATATCTGAATTTAAGTAGTTAAATTCTGATATCTAACTGAATCAATATTTACTGAGAATTCATTATTGATCTGTATTCCAACTGGTCTTGGTACATTTTCAGAAATATCCTGTATTTTTTGTCATGATATAATTTCGTATTTGAATCAGGCTGAATCACATCAGCTGTACCGCCCATATTGTGTATGGCATCTTGAATATTCGGGAAATATTGAGAAGCACAGGCACCTAATATTGCTGAACCAACCAGAACCGAATCTTTTTCATGAGGCTGCAGTATTGGCAGACTTGCAGCATCAGCTTGTGTGGATACGAACAACGGATCCTTTATAATGCCACCACACACTAACAATGATTTAAAAGGTTTATAGCCTGCTTGTATCAAGGCGTCGATGATGTGTCTCGTACCATACTGGAACAAAAAGACTTGCATACAAATTGAATATTTGTGTTGTTGTGCTTAGATAAAAATATCACAGGGATGTCTTAATGATAATGAAGTTGGGAAAATGAAATTACATTGAGATTGTGTGTTGTGTTATTTTGTCAGCAATCTAGCAGATGGCTTTTAGTGCTAGCGTATCATGAACAATATTAATAGAGTAGGTATCACATTTTCATAGAACTACTAGGGTGGAGACAATCACGACTAAACTGGGAAGTGGTTAATTGTTTTTAATTAAAGTTCTTTCGCACATACAGATAATAAGAAAATACCAGTAATTTACAAAATTTAAACAATAAATAGCTTCTATTTTTGTTATTATTAATATATTGCTTATACGGATGATCGAGTGGTTACTCGAAGCCCATAGACATAACCACGAGAATGTTGCCATCATGCGTAAATATTAATCGTCACTCATTGATGTTACCTATGCAAGGCGCACAGACAAGCCTCTAATTGCTTAAAATATCTTTATTCAAACGCATTTGTGTCAGTTCAATTAATTTGGTCAGATTGCATTAATAATTTTAATGTATTATTGTTATAGCTAATCAGGAATTTCGAATTGTTCAGTGTTGTCTTAGAGTGGACGTCTGGCATACACTATCATCTGCTAAAACGCTGCTAGCTTACCGATAAAGCTTGTAATGTGGCAAGATATAAGACGGCTAGATTTTCTTCATTGGAGTTTATTGTGAGTCCAGTCATCATGCCTCGCATAGTAGGATCTGCAAGGGGCGATCGGTTACCATGAAAATCTGGCCACACGTGAACCTCCTTGGTTAGGAAATCAATGCTACTGAGACCCTCTTTTTTTGCCATTTCCAATAGAATATCCCTTAGGTGACGACGTATTCTGCAAATGAATTATTAAAAAAAAAATTAGAATTGTGTAAAAATATTTTTAATTTGAATACAATTGCCTATTGTTAGGTAAGACCAACAGAATACTATTTTACAAAAATATATCATTGTGATAGAAAGATAGATAGAATAGAATGTGAAAGATCTCATATTTGGGAATGGGATTAATCGCCTACGTTTGCCGCTAGGGGCGCTGTAACTGTATACAAAATTGGGTTAACGTTTACGCTATAGCGAACGTTATAAAACTCGCACTAAGCACACAGGTGTAGGTCATACTTCTCATCGCCTCAGAGTAAAAGTTATGTCTTACAAACTTCATGTTCAGTTTTCTAACTTGTACTCAGTCGTTGGACGATTGACCTTTTTTTCACCTTCCTATTCCCTGGTAGCTAAGGGGGTATTACAGCTTCGCACAGACGGCTAGGTGAGCTCACGGGCTCAGCCAGCCCTAGCAAGAGCAGTGTTTCGCAGAATTTACCACCGGATCGGAATCGCAACCCACTGAGAAGATTCGGCAAGAAACTCAGTGGACTCTGTCTATAAGGCGATTGACGATTTGTAAGCCTTCAATATTGGTAGTAGCTTGCGCGACAGTTATGTTTAAACAGCTTCTATTTTGCTCACTAAGCAAAATAAACTGGTGGAAGATCTGAATGCTGCTGCAAATATGGGGATTTCCGTTAAATTTTTCTTCGAATTTTAATAATGTATATTTACAATTTAATTATGAACGGTAATAATGTTTAATAATGGGGTTTACCAAGAGGCCGCAAGAAATATGAACTGCATTCAAAAATATTGACAATTTGACGTCGTCGTAGCTTAAAGGATAAAAGGCGCGGTGCATTCGTACCAAGCGACGCGACGCGACTATTCGAATCCCGCAAGCATGTACCAATATTAATGAAATACGTACTTCACAAATGTTCATGAATGACTTTCACCGTGAAGGAATATCATCGTGTTGTAAAACTCAAACACGCAAAAATTATATGCGTAATTACTGGTGTTAGGATGTTTTGTAAGCCCGCATGGGTAGGTACCACCACCCGCTCGATTTCAGCGGTGAAGTAGTAATACGATTCTATATGAAGAGTGAGGGAGCCATTGTAGTTATAAACTGTGAACTCATGTCACAAGGTGGGTGGCGGCATTTACGTTGTACGAGTTAATGTATATGGTCTCTGGTATCCACTTAACACCGGGTGGGCCGTGGATAAGTCCATCCATCTTAGTAATACAAACAAAAACATTACTCCCTCAAGCTTAGCAGGAGGTGTTATATAGCATAGCAAGTTATAATTGAAGAAGTTACAATAATAATATTAAATGGAAAGTACTTCATACTCACTCCCCAGATGATTTGGTTTTTAATAAAGCACTACCAGCTGGATGGCTCTCTATAATGTGATCTAATAAAATTCCTGAAGCACTTTGGCCAGCTTCATTCAACCACATGTTAGGAACCATGGCACTATAGTATGGGCCCCATACACCTTCCACTAAAACAGCATCTTTATTCACAGCCATGTGGCAGGTGGACGAACCACAAATAAGACAAAGGCGTGATGACTTATCACTGTCAATGCCTTGTGCTCTGGCCCCAATCATACCGAGACCACCTGCATGTGCATCTATTATTGATGTCGCCACTGGAGTACCTGTTTTTAAGCCAACGATACAGGCTACATCATTAGTTAGACCCCCACAATATTCTCCAGGCATCAACACTTTGTTGCCAATCTTGAAATAATTGTCATCAGCCAAGTCATTTAACCCAATCTCATGCAAAAAATCTAGATTCCATCCTTGTTTGTTTCTGGCTGAACATTCATAATTCCACTTACAAACTAAAGAACACAGTGACCGACTCATGGAGCCTGTAGCTTTCCAGGTTAAAAAGTCAGGAAGGTCAAAAAAGTGTCCATATTGTGACCACTTTTCCGACAAATTGTTTTTCAGCCACAGCAACTTGGGCATTTGCATTTCTAAACTTACTTTTCCACCTACATACTTAAGGACTGTGTGATTTGTTTTATTTATTGCATTTGCTTCATTGTAGGCTCGGTGGTCCATCCACATTATCACATTCTGATCATTGTTATTTGAATCACTCACAGCAATAGCATTGAAGTTTTTGTCTAAGGCAACCAATGAGCATGTAGCATCAAAGCCTATGCCTTTAATATTAGCTGCATCTGTACCGCTAACAACATCCTAAACAGAAATAACTTTAATAATTACAATTACTTTTTTGGTCCTAAAGTAATACAGGAAAAATATTTCTAATTTATTATTCAATATTTCCAGAGTATTATTTTCTTTCTCTGTATTTATTGAAGGCTTTTTTGGAATAGGATTGTTTGTCAGTAAGTTATAAAAAAGTGTAGTCTATTCTGAAATTTAGACTTCATAATATTCAAAAACAAGATCGCCTATACCATAGCTACTTTAAAGCTAAGCAGATTAAAAAAACTGTAGACTTGTGCAAGATGAAAATTTGTAATAAACTTTTTGTTAATTGCTTTCTTTAGAGATATGAAATTATATTCGTCTGATATACATTATGAGTACTCACTTTAATTACTTCTAGCGAACGATTCCAAATATTTTCAGAAGATTGTTCATAAAAGTTATATTTGGGTTTCCAAGTTAAAATTTCTCGCACCGAAGTTTTATGTACATGTCCTCTGTTATCCACAAGTGCAGCACGAACGCTGCTTGAACCCACGTCTACGCCAACAAAATAAACAGCATTACTCATATTTGCGAGTCTTGAAAGTTTTGGAAGAACGAAAAATGTATCGGTACAAAAGTGCTTTACACGATTTTAAGCATCTACGGTCTTATCACGTTATTATTCAAGACTCGAAAAATTTTCATTTAAATCTGATGCTAATAAAACTATGATAATGTTGGCCTTGGCGAATTGATATCAGAACCAGATAGATAGTAAACAAGCATTCTCCTCCCCTTAGATAACCTTGCGACGAGCTTTATAAGAAACTGAGTTTAGCCTTGGTTTTATTAAAATTCCTCATATCGAAAAGATTACAAAATTAACTACATGATTATAGTGAATATTCAAAGTAATTTGTAAAAAATGTAAAATGTTGTGAGCTTGTGATATTTTCTTAGTGCATTCTGTTTAATTCTAGTACCTACCTATTCAAATCTTGCGCCATTTGTCTTATAGACAATTTAATTTTCGGACAAGTTAAAGTTTATATTTATGATTTTAAGCCGATTTAATGATACCGAGATTTTATAAAATCCAAACAAAAGGATATTTTGATAATAATTAATTAAGATTGATCTATTTATTAATATTAACCATCTGTTACTGTTAAATGGACAAGACAGTAGAATTTCTCCTCTGCTTTTGTTACAGATACCTATGCATGTGGGAGCGCGAGGAGTGAAGTTGTGTGATTTGTGTTCTTTTGTCTATTTAGTGTTTCTTCAGGTATTAATGTGTAATAAGGGTGGTTTATTAACTGTTTAGTATCTGTGAAATTGCACAAATGTGATAAAATTAAAACAAGCCGCTGAACGTAACTTCTCGAGATCCTCCGAAAAGTCCACTGAAAAAGTCTCAGTAAATGACCACCATTTTACTGAGATTATATTTAATCTCATATCATTTCATTTCGTTTTCATTTCATTTCATATCATGCCATGTTTCATATTAATCAACTTCATGTCATTTCATCATTTTTCATAAATAAAAAATATAAAAAAGATTAAGCTGTACGGTAGCTGATATCTTTGCCCTTCTAGATGGAAAAATAAAACTACTACTAATTAACTTTTATTTACTAATCCGAGTTTATCCGAGTCTTTTTGTTTTACCTGCTTCAAGTTTAAATAATGGTTCGTTTTAAAAATAGGTAGGTAAGTAAATAAATAGTTACTTCCTTAATACATTTTTAGATTGTTTAATGATTTTACGGCTCTGTCCATTTAAAACTATTTTAATTAATGAGATTTTGTTGGACGGTTAAATTTGAGGGGATTGGGTTCTGTAGATGAGGGGCTATTTAAAAACACTCCGCTCTATTGTTAAAAAAACGTCTTGCCGGATCTTCTCAGTGGGTCACGTTTCCGATCCGGCGGTAGATTCTGCGAAGCACTGCTTTTGCTAGGGTCAGTGTTAGCAACTCTTCGGTTTGAGCCCCGTGAGCTCACCTACAAACGTTAGGGTGAGGCTAAAATAGCCTCTCAAGGCTCATGCAGACCAATCAGCATAGGTAGAAAAAAAAAATTAATTTAATTATATTGCATACACTTTGTACACTATAACATTATTTACAATATTTTATTTTTTATAAAACTTAGATGTTGCTCTGACCGTGTCTAGATGAGAAGTCATTCTCTTCACTGACGAGAAGACAGTCATTTGTTTTAAACATTTAAATACGAAATCTGTAACCTTACATGTGTCAAGTGTTGCCTGCCATTACATTCATATTCAAACTCCAACAGAATTCAAAGCTTATTGTAGAATTTTTTTATTAAAAAACAAATTTCAAATTGATTACAAAATTCAAAGATACGTCTAAAATAAAAGCTATAAGGTTCTAAATTTTTTTTTGTATTTTTCCAGATATATAACTGTAGAAATTGTATGTCCAACAGTTTCAGAAAAAACGCCATTACAGTTGAAACCGGGTATCTTTCATAGCACAGTATTGCATAAAGTGCAGCAAATCCATGGTGATTTTGGGGTCGCTGCTATTAAGTCGGGATTTTTAACTAAATATTGCAATGAAAGCACAAGAATTGCTATAATACGAGTAAGACATGGACCACACAGATTTGTTACAAGTTCTTTGCCTTTTGTTAAAACTATTGGAAAATTAAATGTTAGACTGAATACATTACATGTTGGTGCAACATTAAAACATACTTTCAAATTTATACAAAAGTTTCAAAGAGCTTATCTGGATGCAAGGTGGGTTAAGTTAAAAACACCTGAGGAAAGGCAGCAATTGGAACAAGCGGTTTTGGATTTCACAAAAACTGATGTTAAAATAAATATTGAAAATATAACTTGAAATGCATAATATTTTATTTAAATTTCCCTTTCAACAATATTGAGGGGTGAAAGGTTATTTGGTTTAAGCAACATTTCACTTTATTAATATTCATTCACCTGTTGAATAATTAAAACAATTAAAATGATAATCGGTCCCTCCAGAATCCGGATGCTCAAGAGCATAATTATATACCCGAGGGTATAAGCGACTTTCAACATTGTAATTAAAGGTCCATTTTATTTAGTATTAGCACTTTTAGCATCAAGAGTTGCTTGTTTTTAATTAAACTTCAATTAAGTTTACTCGATTCTATCTATCTTAAGAAGGAGGGAGCCTGGAGATCAGTAATACAGGTCTTTGGACCTAGTACAAACTTCAGCTCTTTTAAAGGCTTACTAAATAAATTATAAGGTTAATTTCCATTTGTATTTGTACTATACTTTTAAGAGAGAAATAAATAAATAATTATTTATATTTGATTATGTTTTGAAGTTGTCGTGGCCTAAGTCTACGGGCACGAAACTTGCGATTGCCGAGCGATGGCGACAGCGGCGCGGCGGCGATGTATACAAAAGCATTGCACAGTATGGGGACGGGCACGAAACGGGCGATGGCGGAGCGGGGCGATTGAGCGATGTACGGGCGATGATGGGGCGACGGCGACGCGGAAGCGACGAGAACAAACTAGTTTGGTTTCGTCGCTTGCGCGGCTACAGTGTTGTGTTGAATTTATATTTTAGTAATGGAAATTGATAATGAGGAATTTATAATTTAACAAAGAATTTAAAACTTAATTGAATGACACCGTAGCTCGTAATAAAGCGTAGAAAATTCTCCCAAATTGCGTCTTCGTTGATTTATTTGATGAACACCATTTCTAAGTAATAATAATTCCCTCATTAGGAGACTAGGCTTCAATAGTTCTTTTCGACGTAAACTCATGATTCGCACAATACTGTATGAGCGCGACTGCTTGCCAGCTTGTTTCGTGCCCGCGTGAGATATCGCTACCTGCCCGCCCCGCGTCGCGTCGCCTCGCTGCCGCCATCGCAAGTTTCGTGCCCGTAGACTAAAGACGTCCGATGCATTCGTGTTGAGCGATGCACACCGGTGTTCGAATCCCGCGGGAAGCACCAATTTTTCTAATGAAAGACGTACTACTTAACAAATGTTCACGATTGACTTCCACAGTGAAGGAATAACATCGTGTAATAAAAATCAAATCCGCAAAATAATAATTTGCGTAATTACAGGTGGTAAGACCTTTTGTGAGTTAGCCTGGGTAGGTACCATCACCCTGCCTATTTCTGCCGTGAAGCAGTAATGTGTTTCAGTTTGAAGAGTGGGGCAGCCATTGTAACTATACTCGAGATCTTAGAACTTACATCTCAAGGCGGGTGGCGCGTTTACGTTGTAGACGTCTATGAGCTCCAGTAACCGCTTAACACCAGGTGGGCTGTGAGCTCATCCACCCATCTAAGCAATAAAAAAAAATGAAATTATTTTGTGGAAAAAATACAAATCATGAGATTCATCATAACACAGTATTGTTCAGGTATTGTTGCTATTTGTTTTCATATAATAAAACTACTGAGCATTTTTCTTTCATAGAATATTATAATTTCAATTGGAATAAATAATCATTAAGAATTTGGTTTGATAATATCACTAATTTTAAAGTCCCAATAACAACAGTCACTCAGTGCAACTCGGTTCAAACTTCAAGGATCTCAAAATATCTGATATTTTAAAAATCAGATTATCCAGGAGCCTATTTAGGATATTTTATATCCTAGAGAATATTTACATTGTCGTTGCCGAGTGTTGTGGCATCGATGTTCGGCGACGACGAGTCGTGGAAAGCGATTCTCGACTCCTGCGAGTGCACCATCTCGCAGGATGCGGAGGGGCGCGTGAGAGACGCATCCCGCCGCCGTCGAGCGGGGGCCAGGGAGGCGGATCTCGCCCAAGCCCTGGCCCTCTAAGTGTTTCGGGTGCCCCTCACATGTCGGTCTGGGGACCGGCGTGGGGGCCTAAGAAAACGACTTGCAAGCTGCTCTGCACGCGTTTTACGCAAGAGCATCCGGGTGATGGAAGGCCGGCTATCCTTGACCCACGCTGGTTCTGGTCCAGCAGGGTATTCCGTAGGATAGCTCACTCTAACCGGCGCCATCTAGGCGGGCTTCGGATAGCCTGCCGACCGAGAGGGCTGGTGGTCGTGGCGTCGACGACCGCCGGACCGGCGTCCCGAGGGGGAGGGTGATGGGAGAGATGTTCTCCGCACTAAACGCTTCACTTTCCCCCCTCTGCCTCTTCATGAGTTCTGTCTCATGCGAGGTTTGGAAGTTGGTTGTTGAGCGACAGGAGGTTTTAGTCAGTTCGACTCTGACATGCCCCGCCCTCCATCCCCAGTGGAGGGCGGAAGTCCGGCCATTTCCTCCTGACCAAAAAAAAAAGAGAATAGGATTACTTTCCTAAATATTAGCAATATAAAAATATGGCATCCTACTTGAAGGAGATTACTTTCTCTTATCTACATTCAATTTTGAGTTTTAACATTAATATTCTTAATTTCTATCATGGCTTAAATAAGTAAAGTGCCCTTCTTAAGCTATTTTCATAAATGGGAACCTGAGGATGATTCAGTTTCATGCAGTAGTTTGTGACTGTATTATTGACAATAGTAAAAATATCTGATAAATGTTTTTTATTTCCATAAAGTCTAATTGCTTTGCAAAGATTTTGTATGAACACAGTTCCTTTAGTAATGTGTCTTATAGCTTCATATTCAGGTGCTGTTGCCCAGTATACTAGAAAATCTGATTTTTTTATGAATATATTACCCAAGGGCGAGTCAGTTGTTAGATATGGATTTTGGTTTTCAATAACTTGACAAGCTTGGATTATAAGAACTTTCGGTATGCAATGCAGTTTCTTTGCTTCATCAGAGTCCAATAGCTTTTGTATATCTTCAACTTTAATTTTCACTGAATCTGCTGCAAAAATGTGCCCTCGCACACCATGTGACAAAATACATAACATGAACATGCTATCATCTTCATGAATATTGTTTTTGATATTATCTTTTATGAAATTAATCATCTCTTTGTGTCCCAAGTCAGAACGACTATTAACTACGAAATTAAATAATGACATTGTATTTTCTAATGCAATTCTGTCTTTGGTTGATCCAGTCCTTGTTTGTAATGGATCCATTTGATTGTTAAGTTCTATACTTTGCCTTGATGGATAGAAGTTCTCTTGATTTATTATTAAACACAATCCTAATCTATTTTTATTTTTTATTTCATAAATTTCTTCCATGTGTCTATTCTTATCGGCTTCAAAATGAAAACCATCATTAATTTGCAATTTTTCTAAATCTTCATGTATGTCTAAAAGATTGTTAATATCAAAAATCCCTCCTTCATTTGTATGTTCAACTAATACAGGTTGTTCATTTTGTTGTGATGTAGTATCCATCTTACACTTGAGGGAATTATTTGGATTTGTTTCATTGGCAAATTTATTCTGTAGAAATTTTAAATCTAATGATAACTTTCTCAATCCATCAAAGTTTTCAATTATTCTCAGAAACTTATCAATTTTTATTTCAGTAAGGTATTTTTCATCATGTCTGTAATACTTAATCCCTATGAATCTTCTTGACATAAGTTCAAGTAATATAATTTCACATATATTGTGCCCGCTTACATCTATATCATATGTCAATAAGGATTTTTGAAGTTTTATTAAATTTGGAGTGTCTATTTCTTCACATATTTTATATAAAATCTTTCTTAAAGGATCAACATACATACTTAATCCTGGGTAATCTGTCTGGTAATGCTTTCGAAGCGTTTGGACATCAAATCCTATTCTTCGAACTATGTTAAACAATTGACAAATAAGAAGTGCCTCCAGGAACTCATGTTTCCAAGTGGGTTTCGATTTTGAATGCTGATACCAGTCATGAAGTAAATTCAAATTAGTTCCAAGCATTTCTGTCACTATCTTTTGATGTGTAACTAACTTCTGCAAAGCAGTATCCGGTACTTCATACAACAGGAACACTAGAGATACCATGTCATACGGCTCATCTTGCAATTCTCTTTCGATTTGAGAAATGACATCGACATTTATAAGATTGCTGTGAATAATCTGTCGGTCTAATGCAGCTCGTTCATCTAAAGCGTCAGGTCGAAACATTTTGGCCGAATAACGAAATGATGTCAACAAAAAAGTCCCTGTTTTTAGGAGAAACCTCAAATATCAATAAGGAACAAAGAAAATCAACAGGGACTACTTTCAATTAATAAAATACTTCGTTGCGATTTAAAAGCGCAATTAAACACTGAACAAAGAGAAAAAGTAAATTTACTCTGCAACACCTCTGCAATAGTTTCAACTTTAATTTTCAGAGCTGGTGTCAAAGCTGGTGTGGTGATAATTTGTTTTGGTTTTGTTCATTAAGCACTTTAAGTAAGCCAAGGGAACATACACCAAAACGCCAAGCATTTTTGACAAATAGTGAAATGAGATGATAAAACCTTTTTTTATTTTAATGTAAGTGGGAATTAATTTAAAGATTTAAATATTTTTTTAATTATCCAACAGAATATGTTGATCAGTTAATTTTTTATTTCTTCATTTAGTTAACATTTTCACAATTTAACTAAAGACACGATTTTTACAAGATTTAAGTCCGAAGAACATTAAAATTGGTAAAATAAAACATTTCACATAACAGTTCAATAAAAACAATAATGTTTTTGTTTTAAAAACGTTGTGTTAAATCACCAATTAGAATCGTACTTTTCAACTCCAAACTATACTGATCCCAGGGACGTCTTAAACTAGGATGGGGCCCTTGGGCACACAAAAATTTGAGGCCCTTTTGGAAAGTAAAAAAAGCTAATTATAATAATATTTTTTAGTGAGTATGCCCATTTATTATAGGTAATCAAATACAGTTTATAATATGTCATTAATGATATTAGAATGCTGCTGGTTTTTTGGTTACGATTTCGATAACGCTTTCATTCGGGATTTCTGTTGAGCAAAATCTTCTATTATACGCATATACTATGCCTTGTGATTACTGATTTGTGAAAAAAGTGTAATGTGCCTGAAAAAATGTTTTGAGAATAAACGTGTGAGAGAAATTGTCGGTCTTTCGGGGCCCCCTGAGAATGAGGGCCCTGGGCACGGGCCCCGTGTGCCCTTATGGTAAAGACGGTATTGACTGATCCCAACGAATGATGTGTAATGAACTAGTGACTCAATGAGATATCATGCGATTTGTTTGATCTATGTATGTTATGAAGATGTTGAGAAATACTTTATACCTATAGAATAAATATAGAAATATAAATAATATATAATAAATATAGAACTACGATTAATTCTAAAAGATGTAGACTTCCAAAAATGGCTTATGATTCACATTGCTTTTGCCTGCACAAATGGATAAACAAACCGAAAAAAAATTGTATTAAAGAAGCTTTTTGCAGGAACGAAAGAAGTGAAGTTGTGTAAATTACTATGTACCTACTATTACTATGTTAACTTAGTGTTTTTTTAGATGTACACGAAGGTATGATGCCTGAATGTTCCGTACACGATGTACGGAACAAGCAATAACTGTAATCAGTGAAAGTGTGCAAATGTGGCAAAAAGAAACAAAGCGTCGAATGTATCTTCTTGAGATCTTCCAAAAAGTTCACTGAAAAATCTTAGTAAACCCAAAATATATTTTATCCTACTTCGCGTGGTTTCCTTTAACATCATGCGTAGTTCAGAAGTCTTTGTGTGAACGGTGCGAAGTGCGCCGCGCCGTCGCAGCTTCTCGCGCCAGTCGTCCGCAGACCTCTGACCACAAAGCTGACGTCACATTTACTCGCTTAAGAATGTCTCGATCGACTAAATATTGAATGTTTAGTGTATAACATACAGTTTATGTCTCCTTCTTTGCCTGGACTTTTTCTTATCGTTTGCTGTGAGCTATCCAACTGTGCTTGTGCTTGTTGCTTTTCTCCTTCTAATTGTTTTTGTGTAATAAATAGCTGTGTGTGTGAAATTGGACACAGTCATTCCGGTAACGGACCCAAACCCCATATTGCCTGAACCAAGATTCACGCGAAGGCCCCACAATGTCAATTGAATAATGACTAAAATTAATCAACTTTGTTTCATTTCGTTCCATATCTATTTTCATAAAACAATATACAAAGGATTGGGCTGTATGGTTTAATACCTTTGCCGTGTGAGTTGAAAAATGGGAAGACTGCTTAATAAAATAACCATAGACGGTAGACCCTAAACCAAAAAAAAACATAAGAACTTTTGACCTGTTTTATTCCGGGTTTGTGAATTTAATTACATAATTACGACATTTTTTTAATCATCATTACAGTTTTCGTGGCCATAGAAAAATAATCATAAATATCTTGAATTTTCTCACTTATCTACTAATAAAATTATGAATATTACCCGGAAAGAAGTATTAAGGTTGTATAGAAATTTGTTGATGTACTCGAAATCATTAAAACTCACCGACCCAGATTATTTTCGGCGCTCAATTAAAATCGAATTCAAAAATAACCAAAACTTAACTGATCTGGAGAAAATTAGCTTCGCGTATCAGGTACCTATTTAAACATAATATTTGTTTTCTTTTAAAAACCAACATGCTACAAACAAAATTTGAATTCGTAATGAAGTCACGATTCAAATATACTAAATTAGTAATAAGTAGTTTTATTTTTAATATCAATAAATAATAATATAGAAAAATAATGACTTGTTTTATTTTACAGAAAGGTCAGGCCTTGCTGCAGAGAGGGTCAGTTGTGTGACATGTTCTTGCTCACTTCAAAATATTTTAGAAATTTCAGTCCACGCTTAGCAGCTGCCTTTAAACATACAATAGATTATTCCAAAGTACCAAAGATCAATGAGTGTGAATTATCTGAAAAATTTGTTAGAGGAAGTGGCCCAGGAGGGTCAGCTGTAAACAAGAATTCTAATTGTGTGGTTCTTACACACATCCCCACAGGTAAATATTGTTATGACGATCTACTGTAACCCATGCATTTTAATTTAAATTGTGAGGTGGTTATTAATTTATTGTAATTTAGACTTTGTTGCATTTAATGGGGTGAGCAAAGACTATAAGTTTGTACCGTGCTTTCTTCTGCAACACCAGCGCCGTACACATCATTAATCCTTCTTTTTTAATTATTACCCCAAAATATTTTTGTGTAAGAACAAAAAAAAAACGAAATCGCTTCTTTTTAGCATCTTTCATATTATAGCCCCCATGATAATTCTGAAAACAAAACAAATAACTAAAAATTTAATTTAAACATCATTTATTCAATTTATCAATGTAATACATAGTAATACATAATGGTAATAATAATAATATATGTAATATACAGTTGAGGATAAAAAATCGCCCCACAGAAAATTTAAGTAAATGATAATTTTGTGTTATTTTATAATTGATATGATATTTTTCTTGTATTATTAGACGAAAAAACTAGTTTAAAATTTATATATAGCCCCCATGAAAAAGCTTTTTAAATTTAAAAATATTTTTTCGGGAAAATTTCAGGGCAGTTTCATTTTTACCCCCCCCAATTTCATTTTACCCCATTTGGGGTAATTTACCCCGGTTCCCTGACCGCTGAGCTAAATGAATTTATAAATTTGAATTAGGAATGTTTAACCAAAAAGGAGATATTTCAGATCAAATTGGTCAGTACGACAAAACACTAATTTCATATTAATATTTTTTTTTTTTTTGGAAATCGCCGGACTTCCGCCCTCCACTGGGGATAAAGGGCGGAGCATGTCAGAGTCGAACTGACTAAAACCTCCTGTCGCTCAACAACCAACGTCCAAACCTCGCATGAGACAGAACTCATGAAGAGGCAAAGGGGGGAAAGTGAAGCGTTTAGTGTGGAGCACATCTCTCCCATCACCCTCCCCCTCGGGACGCCGGACTGGCGGTCGTCGGCGCCACGACCACCAGCCCTCTCGGTCGGCATGCTATCCGGAGCCCGCCTAGATGGCGCCGGTTAGAGTGAGCTATCCTACGGAATACCCCGCTGGGTCAGAACCAGCGTGGGTCGAGGATAGCCGGCCTTCCATCACCCGGATGCTCTTGCGTAAAACGCGTGCAGAGCAGCTTGCACGTCGTCTTCTTAGGCTCCCCTCGCCGGTCCCCAGACCGACATGTGAGGGGGGACCCGAAACACCTAGAGGGCCAGGGGTTGGGCGAGATCCGCCTCCCTGTCCTGTCCTGTCCCTGTCATAGTTGTCTTACTGTTAAAACATAATCTTTAACTGCTAACTGAAGTAACAGTGAGAATAGTGGCACTTACTGATGTGCTCTTTACAACTGTCAGTAATTACACAAGTTTGTAAATAATAATTTATATTATAATTTAAATAAATAATAATTTGTAGGTCCATTGTTTTATTATTTAGCCACACCAGATGAGTCATGAGCAGATTTACCCCTCGATACTATCTGAGCCCGCCAGCTCATTTACCTGAACAGCAATCTTCCCATCACAAAAAATTCATTGTTGCAAATGAAAAAAATTAAATCACTTTTTCAATTGATTAAACGAAATTTTCAGGTACCGTCATAAAATGTCACACAAGTCGTTGTCAAGACGATAATCGGAAGAAAGCCCGGGAATTGTTAATTGAAAAACTGGATGATATGATCAATGGCCCTGAAAGTGTATCGGCGCAGAGGAAACTTATCGAAGAAAAAAAGTATAAACGGAATGCAACAAAAAAACAGAAAATATCCAAATTAAAAGATGAATGGAAGAAACGGGAAGGCATAATATAATCTTCTCTTTATGTGTTGATGATTTTTTTTCCATATCTAAAAATATAAATAGTTTCAAACACGCCATGTTCTGGTCTTACTTACGTAGTTAATATTACAGTTTTAAGCTGAAAAAGAGAAAATACAAGAACAAAATAGGTCAATGATGTGATGGATTCATGCCAGGCAAATACCTAACTCCTAGTTCTAACAGTCCATTGTGGCAAAAATTCAATTACAGATTAACGTTAGATTCACTATATGGTATAGTAGTCTATGCGCCATATTTAGCAAATGTTTTAATAAAACTTGTTCACGTTAAAAACACTGTTTAATTTATGTATTGCAATCGTTAAATGTTTATTCCTATCATATCGAGGGGTGAAAGGCTATTTGGTTTAAACGACATTTCGCTTAATACGCGACATTTATAATTAAAGATCAATTTTATTTGGTTCTAGCCGTACTCGCCTGCTTCGCTGGGCATTTAAAATTAACATTATTATTTATTGTCATTATTATTAGGGAGTTCAACACTCATATAAATATTAGCCTATCCATTAAGTACATTTATTTTCTACATGTTATTCCAAGTTTCAAGTCAATCGGATGCATGGTTCAGTAGTTATAACTAAACATCCGTAAAAACCACTGTAGATTTTTATATTAGTATAGATTAGTATCAACAGCTCGATGTTTTTAATTGATCATAAAGTTTACTCCATTCAAATAGCTGCTATAATATAAATATCGACCAAAACATGTATATATGTAATACACATGTCACAAATATATCTGTTGGTGTGGTTTGGCTGCGCCTTTTTTTATATTTTTATATAAGGAGTATGTGGGACTCGGGGGCCGAAGATGTTAAAGGCTCACCCACTAATCAATTCTCATGCATTCTCGCCCGACGCACGATCCCCGCCCGATACTGCACTGGCAGAGTCGGAGGAATCACCAAGGTGGACTTACCACGGTGGATATGACAATCATACGCTCACAGCAAGGACGGCCGGCGGCGGAGTCGTCGACCTTTTTTTTTATTGCTAGAGGACGAGCTTACAGCCCACCTGGTGCTAAGTGGTTACTGGAGCTCATAGACTTCTTCTTCTTCGTCGCTTTCTTAATTGCTGAAGGTCGTGTCCCTGAAAATTGACCGTGGCCTGTCTCGTGAGCTGTTTCCATCTCGTCCGGTCCTCAGCTTCTGGAATGGCGGTTGCGACTGGCAGCCCAGTTAGGGCGGTTATTTGATCACACCGTAAATGATTGACATCTACAACGTAAATGCGCCACCTACCTTGAGATATAAGTTCTAAGGTCTTAGTATGGTTACAACGGCTGCTCCACCCTTCAAACCGAAACGCATTACTGCTTCACGGCAGAAATAGGCAGCGTGGTGGTAACTACCCGTGCGGACAAGAGGTCCTATCACCAGAGCTGATAGTCGACGCCTCTACGTCGGGAGTCACGATACGGCCGCCCGTTAGTCCGTACCAGGCGGTGCCACTGGTGTTCTCCAATACCCCCGGACTAGAACCAGCCTCCTGGGTCGGAACCGCGATACACCAGGAACTGGTTGCTCTTTCACAGCAGCTCCGTATCGCCGACATACACTGCGCCACGGCCTGGTCCTTTCACTTTTCCCTGTAACCTACACCTGTGAGTCTGCTGTGCCCCTAGTATTCGTGGCGTCTTCTAACGATTGTGATCACACGCCATAAAGTAAGCCAGAATCAGCAGAAATAAAATTACACTTTAAAATCATGTGAAAGGCAACTATTTTCTCAGGTTTGTTCCAGATGTAAATATAAATAAACGGTTATATTTTGTACCTCCAGCTTAAAGTGTGCTTGGTCACAAGCCACTAAGGTGTTGGTTTAAGTTATTCTTCAAAGTCTTGGTTAATAGAGTTGATTTTATATAGTTGCTACACCGTCATATTCACCGTCACTGTCACACAATTAGGGTTTCGTAGCCAGAATCCAGAAGCGTAGGAAAACGTACCTAATCTCTAATTTGACCACGTAAGTATGTCTGAATATTTTTTATTGCTTTAGAGCCCGGTTTCTCAAAGTGGGGTACGCGGACCCCTAGGAGTTCGCCGTTCGACGGTAGGACGTTCGCGACAAGATTTACGTAATGGTTGAAGAGTATCCCAAACTTTCACGGAAAGCGGTCAATTGCCTTTTATCCTTTGTTATCTATGTATCTTACAGCCCACAGACGTGGTCAGTGGCTGGACATTGGCCTCCTGGAGGAGACATTTACGTTGTAGATGCCGCCACCAGATGTATTTTACTGGTGATAGGACCAGTGGCGGATTAAAGGTCCAGAGCGCCCTAGGCAATCACTTTAAGCGCACCCCTGTATCGGCCATAAATGGTTATCATAATACTATAAATTTTAACTAGTTGTTTTTGCAATTACGATGACGTTGTATCATCAAGCCCTAGACTTTAGTAGACCAGGACCCTTGTACTTACGCTAATGCGCGAATGAAATATGACGTTATAACTGTGAAAAAATCAAGAGGGACGACAGAACGAACATCTAAATTCATGATTCCTCTCTGCTCTGGGAAATAGGCCTTAATGTTTATGTGTGTTGACAGATGATGGTGTGTTATGAATATATCACTAGAGAACGTCCCGCGATTTCACCCGCGTAGATCCCGTTACCGTGGGAATAGCGTAGCTTTCTGCAGGTGGAAGAATTTTTGATTTGCAATATTCCATAATACGAGTATATCGATGCTTGTGCAATATAATCTATTATAGATTTAGATTATAGATCAGCATTTAGTTCTTAATCAATGAAATGTTATTTTCTTTATTTATTTAAAAATTCTGAGCTCGCGCGCCCCTTGTAACTACACGCCCCTAGGCACGTGCCTAGTTTGCCTTACGGATAATCCGCCTCTGGGTAGGACCTCTTGTGAGTCCGCGCGGGTAGGTACCACCGCCCTGCCTATTTCGTTGTTGTAACTATACTTGAGACCTTAGAACTTTTTTTTTTATTTTTTTTTTATTGCTTAGTTGGGTCGACGAGCTCACAGCCCACGTGATCTTAAGTCACAAGAGGTCCTATCACCAATAATGACGCAAATTATATTTTTTCCGGGTTTGATTTTTATTACACGATGTTATTCCTTCACCGTGGAAATCAATCGTGAACATTTGTTGAGTACGTATTTCATTAGAAAAATTGGTACCCGCCTGAGATTCGAACACCGGGTGCATCGCTCAACACGAATGCACCGGACGTCCTATCCCTTAGGCCACGACGACTTCAAATTAATTCAAAAAAAAAAGGTAAAAATGCAACGCAAGCCACGAAAAAAATTTGCGATGTTTATGGACCTAGTGTACTATACTAGTCTGTGAGAGTAGCACTTTGTTTAAGCGTTTTCAATCCGGAAATTTTGATGTCAAATATGCACGTCGCTCTGATAAGGATAAAATGCATGCCCTTTTTGAAAAAGTGCAGCAAGATCGGCATATCAGTAGTTACGATGTAGCTGAAGAACTGGGAATTGACCACAAAACAGTTTTGGCGCATTTGAAAAAAAACTGGGTACACAAAAAGCTCGATATTTGGGTACCTCACGAGCTCACTGAAAGAAACCTAATGAACCGTGTACTCATTTGTGATTCTTTATTACGACGTAATGAAACTGAACCATTGTTGAAGAAGCTGATAACTGGTGATGGAAAGTGGATCACGTACGACAAGAACGTGCGAAAAAGATCGTGGGCAAAGGTCGGTCAGGCTTCACAGACTGTGACGAAACCCGGGTTAATTCGCAACAAGGTGATGCTGTGTGTGTGGTGGAATTGGACGGGCATTATTCATTATGAGCTGTTACCACCAGGTAGAACCATCGATTCTGAGCTCTACTGCGAACAACTGATGAGTTTTAAGCAAGAAATTGAGAGAAAGCGGCCGGAATTAATCAACAGAAGGGGTGTGGTTTTTCATTATGATAACGCTAGATCTCACACATCTTTAGCCACTCAGTAAAAATTAAGAGAGCTTGGCTAGGAGGTGTTAATGCATCCGCCGTATAGTCCTGACCTTGCACCTTCAGATTTCCACTTGTTTCAGTCTCTTCAGAATTCTTTAGGCAGTGTCAGGTTAACATCACGAGAGGACTGTCAAAACCAATTGTCGCGGTATTTTGATCAGAAGCCCCAAAATTTCTATAGCAATGGGATCATGTCCCTACCTACAAGATGGCAAAAAGTTATCGAACAAAATGGTGCCTACATACTTTAGTTAAATGTAAATAAACTATATAAAAAAAAAATTGTTAATTTTCTTAAAAAATGCGAAGATACTTTTCCCCAACCTATTAAAGGTTATGTTAGGAATTTAATGAATTTAATTGTAATTAATATAATTTATTGAAATCTCAAATGAGAAGTGGCAAATTAAAATACCACATGTTATTTGTAAATATGTATAAAATTTCCCAACTTTTTTTTTTTTTTTTATTGCCTTTGTAGGCAGACGAGCATATGGCCCACCTGATGGTGAGTGGTTATCGTCGCCCATGGACTTCAGCAATGCCAAGGGCAGAGCCAAGCCGCTGCCTATCGCTTACCTGATTACCTTCAAACGAATTAACATAAAAAAAGTAAATTAACAAATATTGATTAATGATAATGTAAATAAATAAAAAAAGATTTGCGTTTACTGTAGTACAAGACTAAGGCGTCGGAGCTCCGTGGCTTGTGAGGAATGTTGACCTACACGACCACGTACACGACGATCTGGGCCTCGAATTAATCCGGAAATACATGAAGTTAGCGTCGGAACGGTACTTTGATAAGATTATGCGTCATGATAATCGTTTTATCGCCGCAGTTGACTACTCCCCGAATTCTGATCACGCAGGATCCAGTCACCGTCGACGCCCTAGACACGTTCATACGGATCCATCACGTTACCTTAGACGCTTTCAGCTCCAACACTAGGAGCAGGCTTAGGGACCCCGGTAACCATACTCAGTGATGCAACTCAGAGAAACTCAGTGGGCTGATCCCACTGAGCTTCTCGACGGATCTTCTTAGTGGGTCGCGATTCCGATCCGGTAGTAGATTCATTCGCGAAGCAGTTGCTCTTAGTTGTTAGGTCTCCTTCGGAGGCGCTCGGGCAGCTATTAGCAAATCCCACCTCTCCTGGTGAAACTGGAAAGGACTCCGGGCCACTAGTAATCCTTCAATCATAAAAAAATTACAAGACCTTCTGCAACATAATTGCCATCTAAAGTTCTAATATTTAACTACCAAATGAATACATCAACCAATAGCGGGTGTATTTTCTCGATCTCCTTTTTTCTCTCGCTCTTTCTCTCTCCATGGCTGTGCTGCATACTACGTTCGCCCTTCCTCAGTTCCTCACTCTCTCTCAATCGGTCTCGGTCGCTCTCTCCCGCTTCTTGGACAAAAACGACCCACATTTTCGTGTCACTAATATTATTGCGTTTCATCCGTAAAAAATTTTTTCACATGCGCGCAAAGAAGTTTCACTTCAAAAAAAAGGCATTCAAATGTCTTCAAAAAGGTTCATAATTATAAAATGTATAAATGAAATAGGACATGGATTTTAAACACCCACACAAATAACAAACAATCATGTTCATCATAGTCACGACAATCTTGAATAATCGTGAAAATACAATTTGGCGCATCACTATTTAACTCTACATGTGTCAAATCTACAGAGATAATCTATAGAGATTCATAGATTTGGCACTCTAATACTTAACTCGAGGGGTAAAAAACGTGATCACCAAGTGTGTCCATTTTTGTCATATCTGTGAATGATTTATTAGTTACCATTAACTTTGTGTTGATCATCCCTGAAAATCACTTAACATCAGAAGGGCTGTAAAAGAGTCTACCCATCATAAGCAATAAAAATTGTCTACTACATATTGACTGCGAATTATTGTACAATTATTACGTATTACAAAAAAAAAGCAGTTTTCTTGGTAAACACACAAAAAAATCAAACATTAATTTAAAAATACCGTCTAAATGTTTAACATCCCGCAAACCTTGACCTAAATACTGGGAGGCTCCACAATGGAGGGTCTACTTTCATTGAAATACGCCATTGCGGGTTCGCGAGATTGAAACGAAGCCCGGGTTTTGTAGAAGTCTGGGTCAATTACATTAGGTTACATCGTTACGTGTGATAGATCAAATGTTGATTATACTAAATTATTAGTTAGTTATTGTTAGTGGTTAATTTTTATATGTAATTCGAAGTTTTTTGGTTAGTAAAAGATATGTTTATATCGCGTCAATAATACTTGTGTTTCATTATGGTGCATCTGGACTTTTTATTCCTACCTAAGCTGATGGTCTTCGTGACAGAGGACGCCTAACTTTCCGCCTCACGCAGGTGCTGGGCATGGTTGCTTCGGTGAGTTCCTGCACCGGATCGGAGCCAAGCCGACAGCAGAGTGACAGGAGGTTTTAGTCAGTTCGACTCTGACATGCCCCGCCCTTCATCCCCAATGGGGGGCGGAAGTCCGGCGATTTCTTCCTGACCAAAAAAAAGGTGATGGCCTTGAGAGGCTATTTCAGCGTAACCCTAACTAGTAGGGGAGCTCGCGGGGCTCAAGCCTGACGACGTTGCTAACACTAATCCTAGCAAAAGCAGTGCTTCGCAGAATCTACCGCCGGATCGGAAACACGACCCACTGAGAAGATCCGGCGAGAAACTCAGTGGACTGTGTTTGTGGGTAAATTTACTCGCCGAGCCTTTCATCGCAAGCGACGTCTGGGCATGTGTTACTGTTGTTTCATTCAAATCAAAATTCAATAATTCAATAAAATCTGAAAGGAATATTCTATGAAACGCTATAAAATAAAATAATATTAGAGAACCCCATTCAAATGTGTATCGAGGCGTTGCTATGTTAAATATTATAATAATAATATTATGAGTAATAGTCTGTCTGGGACGTTTTCGGGACAAGGTATTGATAGCTTCTTCACCAATGTGAGAAAGATAAATGTAATCCTGACGCGCCCAGACTATCCTCAGCCTTTTGAGGTCGGTGGGATGTTCTGACGTTCAAGAGGTGGTTGGACGACCCCATATTGAATTGTGATATTTACATTAAATAGACTAGACATTAAGTTAACACTGAATAAATTTGAAGTCGTCGTGGCCTAAAGGATAAGACGTCCGGTGCATTCGTGTCGAGCGATGCACCGGTGTTCGAATCCCGCTGGCGGGTACAAATTTTTCTAATGAAATACGTACTCAGCAAATGTTCACGATTGACTTCCACGGTGAAGGAATAACATCGTGCAGTAAAAATCAAACCTGCAAAATTATAATTTGCGTAATTACTGGTGGTAGGACCTCTTGTGACTCCGCACGGGTAGGTACCACCGCCCCGCCTATTTCTGCCGTGAAGCAGTAATGCGTTTCGGTTTGAAGGGTGGGGCAGCCGTTGCGACTATACTGAGACCTTAGAACTATATCTCAAGGTGTGTGACGCATTTACGTTGTAGATGTCTATGGGCTCCAGTTACGACTTAACACCAGGTGGGCTGTGAGCTCGTCCACAAATCTAAGCAATAAAAAAAAAAAAAAGCATACGTAGCCAATATCAAATTAAATTGGTTTTTTCTTTATTATAAAGGTATGTAACCCATTTTTTGCGTAAAGATGGACAGCATGACATTAAAAATGATGTTGACATACACAGTGACTTTAAATATTGTTTTAAATAAAAACAAGGAAACTATTAATAAATTAATGCGTTTCGGTTTGATGGATGGGGTAGCCGTTTATATTGTTAAAACTGGGACCTTAGAACTATATCTATCAAGGTAGGTGGCGGCATTTAATTTGTAGATGTCTATGGGCTCCGGTAACCACTTCATAGCAGGTGGCCCGTGAACTCGTCCACCCACCTTAGCAATAAAAAAAAAACTATATTTGAAGATAAAACATAATACCTATAGGTAATGTACCTACACAATTTTTGCTTTCAAGTTCTATTCCTTATATGAGTAATTAATTATATGATAGTACCGACGTAATGCAAACTTTAATAAAAAACAAAAAAATACAATGATCGTTTCCATACTCGAATCTATTGGAGGTTAAAGTATAAAATTCCAATTGATTTGTTGTTGAATTGATTGAGTTTTGCTATCATTCGGAGTTCGGCACAGAAGACATCTGCCGTTATTGGACTAGATCGGAGAAAGCTATAGTGAATGACCACCAAACAGTTACCATTAGCATTTTAGTGGTAAGCTTTGCTTTAGGACACTGTTTGTGGCGTTTGACCTGGGGTCAGCCATTGTATTTTTCGCTTACGGTCATCGCAATGAATTCACTTTTCAACACATGTCACAATTCGATCCAATATTCTCTCATTTCTGTATCGATTCAACAAGGCAACACAAGTTTCAACACGCGTTTCTTTCCGCAGATCAGTCAAATCATGAGGCACCCATTTTTCATATCTTTTTTATTTTATTGATTTGACGCAAATGACTCAATACTGTTGGTAATGTAACGTTAAGCCATGCCGCTAATTCTTGAGTAGTTTGGTTCGGATCGGCTTCCACCATCTCTTTCAATTCATTGTTATTGTGGTACATGTGGTGTCTTCCACGTGGTTCGTTCTTCAAATCAAAATTTCCATCACGAAAGCGTTTAAACCAAAATCGCACGGTGCATTTATTAGCAGTCCCTTGTCCAAACGCAACATTGATATTGCGAGCTGTTTCTGTATAGTTAGTTCCGCGTCGGAACTCTTATTCAAAAATCACTCGAATTTTCGAAGTATCCATCTTTCTTGTCTAAGCTGAATAAATAAAACAACTGAAAGTCGACAATCGAATATTGCACATTTTTAAAAAGAAGAACCCCACAGGTACCATTTGAAAAAGTTTCACTCCAATATGTCAGACCATGAAGGTTCTATGTCAATTCGAAGTACCTATTACCTATTAGAACGGCAATTTTATACTTTAATCTCTATTATTTATGAAAGGTCTGAGCAAAATAAACAGAAACAAAAAACTGATAGGAAATGTTACAAACGAAGTTGTTTGTTTTTACTACAACTTAGAAAATAATGGTAATAAAAATACAAAAGTATCATTGTGAAATGGTCCAGAAAATTACAGAAGTATCGATAATGTTTCATTTTAGTATTTGCTCGAATATTATTTTATTAGCGTTTCTTTTGGTTTTCGTGAGTCCTTAGATGTAATTCAAATTATTTTTACGGTCCAAGTTCGCGGTTTTTTTTCTTTTTATTACTACCGCGCACCATTATTATAATGGTTTTAATTGCTATTTTATTTGGTTCTTTTTTAATGAGAGTAGAAATAAAACTTATCGTATGTGGCCAGTTATAAAAAAAAATTAAAAAAAAAACAAAAAGAAGAAAAAAAAGAAGCCTATCACCGACCGCACCGCGCGCTATTGTGTACGCACACGCAGCTTGTTTTTCATTTCAATATTTTTATGAACTTTTACTACTTTTCTATTACGAACTATTACGGACGATCATACTCGTCGTTGCGCTAGTGGTATACCCGTTTTATGAACAAAAAATTTAGAAGAGTGCCGTTCAGTCGTCAGGCCGACCGCCGCCATTACGCATCGTCCAGCAGTCACGTTCCTTGAATTCTGCAGCTTTAAGAAGCCAGTGACGGGTTGGCAGGTACGTCTACTTTTCATTATCTAGCCTCGGCTTGCCCCTGTTTTTTGATCACCTTTTGGCGATACTCGCCTACGCAGAAACCGCCAAAATTATAGAACCAGCGCACAGCCGTGGTGAAAAATTGTAAAGATTAAGTTTTTTCCCACTATTATTAGTTTTGCTTAACTAGTAGCTTCTTCTAAGCTACAAGTAGTTCTATGACAGATGCTTCATTGTGAATATATTATACGAATTTTGAGGTAGGTATATTTAAATAATACTTTTTACGCGTTTATTTCAAATTATTTGGGAGGCTTCAAATTATTAAAGCTTTAGTGCTAGGTTTCTCCTACGAATGCTGCATTTTGTAAAAGGTTCTAAGTCTGTGCTGGACCACATTATATCTGGTGAATTTGATTCCATGGGCGATCTAGTTTGCTTGCTTAATAAGCTACCAATAAATATTTTATCAACATCGACTACCGCGTTTCTAATATTGTTTCCTCAACCCTATATAAAATATATAGATAAGCAACAGCACTCATTTTCACACAATTTTCATAGAAAAAATAACCTGAATAATGATAAACCTAAATTAATTATATAGATTTCTGTAAATGAACCATATAATTCAGCATCTTTAACATTTAATTGACCTTCCTACTTACTACCATCTCTGCAATGTTTGTGGTCATTTGTTGTCCTTTAACCTTAAAAACCTTTTCGCCGGAATTTACTGTTTTAACAAAATTACCTCTTAGGTCTTAATTTTTTTCCGACGTTCAATGTTCAATTCAATCAATGAAAATGTCTGTTTTCATCGATAAGTTCGCAGTCGCACATCATTACTCAGCACTCTTTTGACAGTAGTTCCTGGAACCTCAACTGGTAATCCAACATTTATTCCAATTTGTCGAAAAAAAGTTTTTTGTACGTCGAATACAAACATATCTTTTTTGTTTTTTTTTCTGCATTCAATGTTTAACACATCCGCGAAAGTGATAGCTTGGGGAGATAAACCTCATTGATTTCTTATTGTAAAATGATATCCTTTGAGCTCCTTTTGACAATTTAAATTCCAGTAATTCAATATCTTGTTTATTTGGTTTTCATCACAAACAATGTAGATAATGGAGGTAGTAACGCACACTTCTCTAACACTTGGGTGTTGTCTAAGAGAGTAATTATATTTGTTTTAATTTCATAATGCGCTTAGACATCAACGATCTCTAGGTGGATTTATTCAAAAGCTACCCCTTATTTATAAAAAAATCCTTGTGAAATCTATATTTTTAATGAATATGTTATTTGCTTTAAAAACATTTATATGAATTCATATTTCGGTCCCAAGTATTCGGAATTATCATTTTGATTGAAGAGAATAATAATGTAATTGCCGAAGGAAAATGTTGATATTTTTAAACTATTGCTGTCACTATTGGTTTGAAATTTGACAACTTTATTACAAATAAATATGGTTAGATGGACGAGTTATGGCTTTACAATTCGGAATGTGTGTTTTTGAATAAAGTGTGATGGATATTGGACGGCTTATCTTTCTATGAAGTCGTCGTGGCCTAAAGGATAAGACGTTCGGTGCATTCGTATCTAGCGATGCAAAAGCAACGGTGTTCAAATCCCGTAGGCAGGTACCAATTTTTCTAATGAAATACGTCCTTAACAAATGTTCACGATCTATTTACACAGTGAAGGAATAACATCTCTCTCTATATATAAAAATGAATTGCTGTTCGTTAGTCTCGCTAAAACTCTAGAACGGCTGAACCGATTTGGCTAATTTTGGTCTTGAATCATTTGTGGAAGTCCAGAGAAGGTTTAAAAGGTAAATATAAATATGAAAATGCTCGGAATTAAATAAAAATAACAATTTTGTTTTTCCTTTGATGTGTCCCCCGTCGGTCTTTTATTTATCGATTGAGGCACTACGAAGTCTGCCGGGTCAGCTAGTTGTGTAATAAAAATCAAACCCGTAAAATTATAATTTGCGTAATTACTGGTAGGACCTTTTGTGAGTCCGCACGGGTAGGTACCACTGCTCTGCCTATTTTAGCCGTGAAGCAGTAATGCGTTTCGGCTTGAAGGGTGGGGCAGCTGTTGTAACTATACTGAGACCTTAGAACTTATATCTTAAGGTGGGTGGCGCATTCACGTTGTAGATGTCTGTGGACTCCAGTAACCACTTAACACCAGGTGGGTTGTGAGCTCGTCCACCCATATAAGCAATAACATAATTATCTTCAACTTCGTTTTATACACCTATTAAGGACCGATGAAAATACAATAATTATATTTCGCCTGCAATTTCCTGACAAGTTTCACCAGGACGATAATAATTTATTAGCTCTTATATTCATTGGAGTCTTTAGTCAGTTAAGATACATTTTATGTTAGCGCATGCCGCTTAATGTTAACTCATGCCGTTTTTGCATAAATTAAAATAGATGGCAAACAGACGATAGACAAACACCCCTATTAATTATTAATGGAGCGATGGAAACAGGCAATCTGGGTCTGCGGAGGGACTTCGGTTCCCTCTGTATTCTGTACCGCATGTTCCATGGGGAGTGCTCTGAGGAATTGTTCGAGATGATACCGGCATGTCGTTTTTACCATCGCACCGCCCGCCACCGGAGTAGAGTTCATCCATACTACCTGGAGCCACTGCGGTCATCCACAGTGCGTTTCCAGAGATCTTTTTTGCCACGTACCATCCGGCTATGGAATGAGCTCCCCTCCACGGTGTTTCCCGAGCGCTATGACATGTCCTTCTTCAAACGAGGCTTGTGGAGAGTATTAAGCGGTAGGCAGCGGCTTGGCTCTGCCCCTGGCATTGCTGAAGTCCATGGGCGACGGTAACCACTCACCATCAGGTGGGCCGTATGCTCGTCTGCCTACAAGGGCAATAAAAAAAAAAAAAAAAAAAAATTAATGTTATGAACTCCCGGGTGCGTGGTCTGTATTATTAAACGGCGAGGTCTCACGGCGTATTGATTCGTGGGTCAATAATAAGATGTCGCTCACGTTCTCGATGAGAATTAGGTATTTTTATTAAAGTTCTGCAAGTTGTCAATTCGTGCACCAAATCACTCGAAGTATATTTCTTCTTAAACGAATGAATGATATCAATAATAATATTATAAAAATATTATCGAGAGAGCAGTCATTCTTTTACACTGATATAGGTACATATGAATGTAATCATACTCGGAGTACTGAATCGTGCAAAAATGTAGGTGTTTCTAAAAATCACTAGAATAAATAATTCGTTATTTAAAGTTACTTAATATTATGAAAACAATTTTGACATTTAATTCGATACAATACATGATCCCTTTGCTAGACAGAAACAAAGTTACCTACCTACCTAGACATTAAAATTTGGAAACTGTAACGTGTATATGAGATCCCGAACAGTAATGGAATAGACAATTTGCAATTGAATGGGATCCTCAAAAGTGAAAAAAAAATAAGCGCGGCCAATGAAACAGTGGGGCGGTCGGGGGTCAATAAAATGGCTACAGCTGCATTATGGACAAGGAAATGTCAGTATCAGGGAAATACTCCATTGATAGATCTCTTACTTATGCTATAGAGAAACAATATTTCCGATATCTAAGATTACACTTTCAATTTACAATAGAAGTTACTAAAATATTTATAATTTAAGACTAATTTTATGATTAGGTTTGATATTAGTAATCATTATCTATGGATACAAAATATATTCGTAGGAAAATCTATCTACTTTAATCAGAGCTCTGAGCTAGTGGAGTAATCCAAAGATTCATTTAGAACCCTCTAAGCAAAACTGAGAGGGATGAGGGTCGTAAGGCTAACGACTTCCGCTTTGGGATCCCACACGGGGGCGATGCGCCGTTCCACCGCTACTTGTCATCCGGGTCTTGAGCCTTATCCGAACTCTGCGTCTAAGGAATCGGACGCTTATGTTTCAAGCCTATAGCCGAAGCCTATAGCCGATAATCCTATAGTACAAGCGGCAATAAAAAAAAAGAAATGTTAAATAGGTAAGATTTCTTCGGTCGAAGGGATTTTAAATCTAGATCTATGTCTGCATTATCTATATTGAACTTTTCTATTAAGGTATTTTCTTAAAGTAAAGAAAATATGTTCTCTCGAGAATTAAAACAATGTGTAGTCAACACTCAATATAGCGAGAGTACTAGAGCAGGAGCGACGCCCGTCATCAGCACGTATGTACTCTGGAGAGTCGTAAACCTAAGGCCACGGTCACAAACCAATGTTATTACGTATAACTATATAAAAAAGTGTAAGTTAATTTTGTTATTTCTGTGGACGTAGGTATAGACGAGTACAAATTTTTTTTTGCTTTGATCGGTGGACGAGCTCACAGCCCACCTTGTGTTAAGTGGTTACTGGAGTCCATGGACATCTACAACGTAAATGCGCCACCCACCTTGAGATATAAGTTCTAAGATCTCAGTATAGTTACAACGGCTACCCCACCCTTCAAACCGAAACGCATTACTGCTTTACGGCAGAAATAGGCAGGGTGGGGGGGGTACCTACCCGCGCGGACTCACAAAGAGTCAGATAGAGAGAGAGAGAGAGAGAGAGAAAAAAAAAAAGAAAAAAACTCTCGACAAAAGAGTGGGGGGTCGTCTGCGCATCGTGTATTTAGGGTCGAAATAAAAGGTTCATTCATGTATTTAATATATTTTTTTATAATTAAATTAATTTAATTCAATTTCGTATTTAAAAATGTACTAGTAATTTTATAATAGTTTTGCCCAGGGTTTCGCTCGTATTATACTCAAAAATAACTCTATTTTTAACCGAATCCCAAAATGTTATCAATTCATTCTGTTTCAAATATATAGATTAAATTACAATGCAATAAATAGAGAGTTTAGGTAAGTATGTGCTTATGTTGTTTTAATAATACTAGAACATACATGAAATAGAACAATATTTTTTAAGCACTTCATACTATCAGAAATGACACACCACACATCACTTTCTCCAAATTGGTTAGTACTAGCAGTAGGAACTTCGTCTTCATTATCATTATGTGTGTCTTGATCGAAATAATCTGCATATTCGGTATCCGATACACGATCGTTATTCATTAATCAATTTAAATCTATTAATTCATTTTATTGATGTCTTTTTTTTATTAGTTTTTTTTTTTTTTTTTTTTATGATTGAAGGATTACTGGTGGCCCGGAGGCCTTTCCAGTTTCACCAGGACAGGTGGGCGAGCAAAGGCTCAGCCAGGAGGGGTGGGATTTGCTAACAGCTACCCGAGCGCCTCCGAAGGAGACCTAACAGCTCAAGAGCAGCTGCTTCGCGAATGAATCTACTACCGGATCGGAATCGCGACCCGCTGAGAAGATCCGGCGAGAAACTCAGCGAGCTGATTCATGGGTTAGGTTGCACGGCGAACTCTTTGTCGAGTTCGACGAGTACGGTTACCGAGGTCCCTAAGCCTGCTCCTAGAGCTGAAGGCGTCTAGTGCGAAGGTTATTGGATCTGATGGATCCGTAAGGACGTGTCTAGGGCGTCGACGGTGACTGGCTCCTGCATGATCAGGATTCGGGGAGTAGTCAGCGGCGGCTACGATAAGGCGATTATCATGACGCATAGCCTTATCGAAGTACCGTTCCGACGCTGACTTCATGTATTTCTGTATAGATTCGAGGCCCAGGTCGTCGTGTAGGTCAACGTTCCTCACGAACCATGGAGCTCCGACGGCTAACCTGCAAAAGCGGGATTGTAGAGATTGAAGGGTGTCTATGTGCGTGCGGGCCGCGTGAGCGAACACCACACTCGCGTAAGTCATGACGGGCCTTATGCAAGTTTTGTAAAGTGTCACCTTGTTCCGAAGGGACATTTTACTCCGCTTACAAATCATGGGGTAGAGTCTACCGAGAATAAACGCGGCACGGTCACGGACTGATTTTATATGCGGGCGGAATGTCATCGATGCATCCAGGGTAACGCCCAGGTACTTGACCTTCCTGGCCCAGGGTATGGATTGACTAAAGAGAGTAATCGGGGGTGTGTGATTCCTCCTCCTAATACGGGAGGAAATCCGTGTGGAGCTTCCCCTCTGAAAGAGCACCGCAGTACTTTTCGCTGGGTTGATGTCTATGCGCCATTTTCGGAACCACTGTCCTAGGGCTAGGGCTGCGCTCTGAAGCTTCTTCGCGATTAGGGACTTGTTTCTACTGGAATAGTAAACAGTCGTGTCGTCGGCGAATAAAGCTAAATGGGTCGGCGGCGACCGGGGAATATCGTTAACGAATAAGCTAAATAGGAGGGGTGAGAGGACAGAGCCTTGCGGGACTCCAGCTGTGAGAGGTCGTGTGGAGGAGCGGGTTCCCTCGACTCGATATCGAAAAGAGCGGTTCGACAAGAAGTCCCGTATGATGAGCACGAGACTATCCGGCACGCCCATGTTGAATAGTTTGAAAATCAAACCATTGTGCCAGACTTTGTCGAACGCTTTTGCGACGTCGAAGAAGAGAGCTCCCGTGTATAACGGTTTTGGTCGATTAAGCCCCACAAGAATGTGCTCCGTGAGGCGGTGCACCTGTTGAACGCATGAGTGATTTGTACGGAATCCGAATTGTTCATCGATGAGAATGCCCTTGGATGAGACGAAGTCTCTGAGGCGTTTGTAGAGCAGACGCTCATACAGTTTGCCTAGAGACATGAGGAGGCTAATCGGGCGGTAGCTCGTCGGATGATTTTTTGGTTTACCGGGTTTATGTATGCCGATAACGTCCGCTTCTTTCCACACCGCGGGAAAGATACAGTTCGCCATAGCGGCATTGAAAATAGATGCCAACATCACGATGAGTTGGACGGGTAGAAGTTTAATAACGCGGTTGGATATACCGTCGGAACCGGGAGCCTTGCGAGGACGTAGGTCTTTGATCAAGTCTTTAACTTCCATCGGGGTGACGGGTGGTAACACATCAGAGGGTGGCAAGGAGGCTCTGCGTTCTACCTCACTGTCTACTAATTCTACATGCACAGGGTCCACGGATTGAGTGCTGGGCGTGCACTGGGTTTGCAATGTATCGGCCAGCAGCTCTGCTTTTTCGTCATCATCGAACGCCGTGAGTCGGCCTGAGGGGCCTACGAGGGGGGGCATAGTTACTACCGTATCCGATTTGAGAGTACGAGCTAAGCGGTAGTAAGACCTTTGGGAGGGCG
Organism: Bombyx mori; assembly: GCF_030269925.1. Taxonomy (NCBI): domain Eukaryota; kingdom Metazoa; phylum Arthropoda; class Insecta; order Lepidoptera; family Bombycidae; genus Bombyx; species Bombyx mori. The sequence goes on along the minus strand of NC_085116.1, from coordinate 4,161,871 downwards.
CGAGTCCTTCTAAGAAATCAGACCATCTGGCATCTCGGACTTCGGCGATGCGAGACTTTACGTCGCGTTGTAGGGCACGCATTCGAATACGATTTTCCGCGGTAGGATACCTGTCGTAGGCGCGTATCGAGGCGTTCTTAGCTCTAAGGAGTTCCCTAATATCGTCGGACAATTTGAAGCGGTGAAGGAAGTCCTCCGCTACAACTTGTTTCGATGACCTATCTAATGTCGAGGTGATGTGTGACGTTAAGATGTCTATGGCTTCAGCGGTATCCTGAGGAGACGGGGTAGAGTCCGGGCTAAACGGTAGCGATGGTGGATCAGATTCAGCCAGGCTGATGCCCAGCGTGTGCCAATCCACCACAGTCTTCGTGACGGGAACGGAATCGGGAGCGCGACCGAGCTTCATAACGACGGGACGGTGGTCTGAATCTAACTCTGAAACTACTTCGATCGAGTGTAAGCGCAGAGTTACGTTTTTTAATAACGCTATGTCGAGTATATCCGGGCGATGAGCGATATTTAGCGGGTAGTGAGTCGGGATTAGCGGAGCGACGATATCGAAGGCGAGATTATCGACTAACGCGTCAAGCCGCCTGCCATTCGGGGTTGTGGTGTGTGAGTTCCACCTAATGTGTTTACAATTTAGGTCGCCCGCCAGAATGACAGAGCTCCCCATGCCGAGCAGCGCCTCGATATCACTGCTTAGAACGATCTTATCCGGTGGAAGATAAACGGACGCGATAACGATCGGCGCGTGTCCCGTCAGTGAGATTCGGCACACTGATGCTTCGATATTAGCGAGCGCGGGAGGATCGAGTGGGACGCAATGCAGGGCTCTTCTATAGTAAATGACGGTACCACCACCACGAGCAGAGAGCCTGTCGTTCCTGACCATGTTATAGTTCGCGATTTTAGGGTCACGGCGCGCGGGCTTAAGTAGGGTCTCCTGCACTAAAAATATATCAATTTGATGGTCACGCAAAAAGTCAGAAACCTGATCACGCTGATTTGCGAGACCGTAAGCGTTAAAAAATCCTATCGTTACGGATAGGGGCTTTATTCTACTTATATACGCCATTGATTACCGGCGGAGTGAGGGGAGGACGTACGTATTTAATGACGCGTATACGTCGGCGTATTCTTGCACAACGGCGATAAAGTGTTGTGCAGTGGAGGCAGAGCGAATGGCGTCGCCCAAAGCGTTAACGCGCTCAAAGTTGATCGACTGAAAGAAGTCGATCGCTAAAGCGAGATTGTCGGACGCGGTCGGAGGGCAAGTCGCGGGAGAGGGACGAGTCGCGGGGGCGGGACGAATCGCGGAGGAGGGAGTTGTAGCCGTGTTCATGTACGGCAGCGGTTTCGCCCAGGCCGAGACACTGGGCACCGGCGCCGGAATGAACGCTGGCTTAGCCTGCGACACAGAGGGTGCCGAGGCTTTGATGTCTGGGCCGGAAGCTCGGAGGCGGTTTTGGCGGGCGACGCGGTGATTTATTTTCGGGTTTTTATTAGTATTATTGGTTACTTCACTGCTTGTATGTGTGTATTTTCATTTTGAGAATAAAATTTAAAATATTACATTACATAATATTCATAAAGAAGTTGATAACGACTTACCAAAAAAAATAAAAATAAAATGAGGTTGATAAAAAAATGTGTGACTAATAAAATTGGATGAAAGCGTAGTTTGCTGCAGTGATGCGCGTGCACAACACAGGGAACCAATCACAGCTGACGGTTTGTGACGCGACACAGGAAGATCAAATCAAGTTATCAACATGGCCGGCGCCACCTCCCACCTCCCCCCTTGCCTCGTTCCCCCAAACAGACTCAAAAATGGACTTCTTCTTGAATTTGTATGGAGTTGGAACGTTTGCCTACGTTTGTCGCTAGGGGCGCTGTTCTAACTTCATACAAATTTGAATAGCTTTTACCCGATCGAGAACGTTAAAAAAAACTCGCACTAAGTACATTGAGGTCAAGACTCGTCCCGGTAATAACACCACTATCAATGGAATCATTAATTAGGATTTCTTAAAATAACGTTATGCTGTGAAGTGATCTATTTACGAACTTGGCAATTTAAGTTGCAGAGATATAATATTAATGGGTCTGTATGACGTAGAAAATTTAAATTTATTTTGCCAAGCATGGATAAGTGACATCGGATGGAGTTGCTAGTATGTATATAAGCAATTTCGTAAGTAACTTCAACTTATGGTAAAAATATTCTACAACGCCTATCGACTCCAGTACAGCATGCCATAAACTAAAAAAATGCTTTTAGAATCAATTTATTAAGTAGATCTTTACTCGGGGTCTGGAACCGTCGTATATTATGCAGATGAAATTTATTGAATGAAAATTGAATGGTGAATTTATTATAGTCATCAATATAGTCAGACTTCTCCAGTTTATTAAATACATATCGGATCTCATAATTTATGGAAACTGTTCTCAAAAATGAGGACCTCGGTTTTGTACCACGACAACATTAATTCAGACCGAGATCAATAGTACTCTGTGGCGCAGAGGAGCTTCCACCATCAGCCATTTTATTATTAAAGTAGGTGCTATCTCAATATAATGGATATCGACGCATGAAAAACATAATTGATTAAACCAAGGTGTATCGTATGCCCGCACGGCTTGTTACCACCATCTTGGACGTTTCTGCTGCGAAGCTGTCATGCTTTCCGGCTTGAGCAGCGATTACAATAAAATTGTAATTTCGACCTCATGTCTCAAGTTGAATGGCGGCGTGCACATTGTGACGTAAATGTTGTCTGCGAACTACTTGGTGGGGCGGGATCTCTCTCACCACTTCCCTCCCTGTCGGCCACCTATTTATGCAATAACACGACACTCTCGCTCGTGGTTATGCAGTAGGTAAACGTGCTTAGGACGACATATGGTTAACATTATCTATAGCTTCGATCGCAAAGTATGTCTGGGTTATAGAAATCGCGAAAAAAGAAAACAAGGAAAAAGTCTAATTAAATTGGACACGACCAGACTTAAGTAATATATTTCTCATCAAAGTTGCTTATTATTTGTTAGTACTGATAGCTTTCTTTGAACTCGGTAACAAAATAATGATGATTCAATTATGGTCATTTTGCAAATGAAAATATTATCGACGCAAAGCTTCATTTACTAGTTTTGAAAATTAACTATTAGAAAGCGTGTTAATTTTTTTTGTTAAGTTATGGAATTTCGGAGGATGATAGAAATTAAAAATCGCAACACCGAAAAAAACAAAAACCGGAGTTTAAAGTATGAATCCTGTCCGCTGTCGACCAAGTAACTTACAAGAGGGAATTAGGATTCAAAAAGAAGGAAGCCGAGATTTATAACACCGGCTTGGACCAGGTCAACAAAGACGTTGAATGCCGACGACGGAAATCAACACCTTTTGAGCATTGCAGCAGCATAATTTTTACTATCGTTCCCTTTTCCCCAAGGTATTTTAGGTTTTATATATTTACTAGCGACCCGCCCTCGCTTCGCTTCGGAAACTGTAATTTATTATTGATTTCTCCACTATTTAATGGATATTATTATACATATAAACCTTTCTCTTCAATCACTCTATCTATTTAAAAAAACCGCATCAAAATCCGTTGCGTAGTTTTAAAGATTTAAGCATACATAGGGACAGACAGATATAGGGACAGAGAAAGCGACTTTGTTTTATACTATGTAGTGATGATGTAACGTCGTCTATTAAAAGTCTACCTAATCGCTGTGAATATTTTTTATATTATATGTATTATAGTTACAGAAGTCACGGTAGATAGAATTTCGGATATCTGTATGTCGGATGTCACCATGACAACTTGAGGATATTGGTCTCTTCTTTTATCTAGACAAATTTACGGTTCATTAATGCGGCGGTCGCTCATACCTGTACAGAAATGGAAATGTTTTCGAATGGTAAAAATCTCAGATTTCTCATACGAGAGTGTAGTAGGCGGTTGTATCGGTACATTTAACAAGATACGCTTGATTCATAAAATTGTGGAATATCGTACAAGTAAACAGCCCGGTACATTAATACAAAACATAGTAACGCAGTAAAATGTTGAGTTATGTGTGTAGCGAACCGTCGAGTTGATTCTAGTCTTTGGTGGTTAGGTGAATCGCGATTAATGATGGTTATGACCGAGCATTGTTACTTTGGGTAGTATCTGCACCAGATCAGAGCTGTGCCAATTGTTGAGTGGCCCCACTAAAGAGCACCCTCGTGGTTAATCTCGCATAAGATGCGCTGCGCTGTATGCGTTGAATCGTTGTGGTTGTGGGATAAAACTTTCTCCTCTTCTCACACAAGCCAGCCGCCCGAGACTTGCATAAGAATCTTATCTAAATCTTGGTTTTCTAATTGTAATAGTGGTACGTCGTCGGTTTATTTGTATGAAGCGTACGGGGTATAACTAAAACAACAATTGACACGATACGTAATCTTATGGTAGCATCAGTGCGCTACATCGAAAAAGTGGTGCGACACGATAACCCTTTTATCGTGGCTGCCGCTAATTACTTATCCGACCCAAACGACGGGATAAAGCCGTCGTCGTGCGAAACATGTCGGATCCTCCCGGATCAACTGTCGGTGTTTTTAGACCCCTCAAGCATCGGTCGCCGTCCTAGTGTTAGCAATTTCTCTCAGAATGAGCCCGTGAGCTCACCTACCCGTCCGCTCGAAGTTGGAATAGCCCCTTAGGCTACCAGCAAAAAGGTAGGGAAAAACACAATTAGCATTCATTTATTAAGACACCGTAAAATGACTGACAAAATATAAACAAAATTTGCATGATTGTTCAATTACGGGAGCCTTCAAAGTTTCTGTAATTTGTATTGAATTGGGTTAACAATACATCAGAAGTAGCTTGGGGTTATTGTTTCTCCCTGGGGGCGAAATGATGACACTCAGTCTAATTTCATTTTCTGATAAGCCGATAGGGTTGAGTGTTATGGGACGAACGTTGTACGGGTTGTACCCTAGCCGCTTGCGGCAGCTTAGATAAATGAAACCATCAAATGCTTTACTAAGTATACGCTAAAGTAGAAGCTTTGTTCAATAGGAATTCGTAAATATTTATATTTTTTGCATAGTTGGGTAAACCAACTCACGGTCCACTTGGTGTTGAGTGGTTTCCGAAGCTCATAGACATGACTATTAAAACAATGTTTGGTATGTTTAACGACAAAGGGAAGTATTAGATACAGATATTGCTCAGTAGACCGACGGTCCGAATGTGGTTGATCGGAACTTGTATATATACGCTTTATCTTCAAAATGTCGTAAGCGAGATTCAGGCATCTGTCAATTATCTTGCGTTGTATGATGGCTACCCGCAACAAATGTATCATATTCTACACTTTGTTACACGTTCCCTAAACTAGGTACTTTTCGTACCCTGCGGTTTCTCTCGCGCATATTTGTAGTCCGGGAACAATGTATGACGTTGCATTTTCCCGGTATGATGAATTGCTTATGTCAGTCACTTTGGACCATAAACTACCGTTCGATTTATACAAAGTACAGTAAAAATACGGAACAATACAACAGCAAACATACTATTGTATTTATCTATAGCTGTTAATCATGATGTTGCGCGTTGGTGTGATACGATTTATCATGATAAAAACCATTTAATGTGTTCAAGGTATAAATTATCATTGAACGAAATTTTAAAGAAATCCATGTCATTTTCCCGTGATTAACAAACTTATAAGCTTTCTCATTTATAGTATTAAGTGTATAAATGTATTTATTTCAACAACAATAACAAGCTTAGTGAAGATTTATACATTTTTCAAATAAACGTTTTCTCGTACGTATAAATTTTAAGCTTCTTGTGGCTTCTCTTTGACTTCTGAACTTAAGTATAAGATGGAAGGGGTCATTCCAGCTTTGTGGGGACTGTATGGAGAACATTACCCGCGCATAACGCACAGGCGACAGTTAAGTTGATCCAAACAATGCCATGAAAAGAAAAAAAAAACTTAGTTTTCTATACTAATATTATAAAGAGGAAAGATTTGTTTGTTTGTTGGTTTCGAATAGGCTCCGAAACGACTGGACCGATTTGAAAAATTCTTTTTCCATTAAAAGCCGACATTGTCCCTGATGAACATAGGCTACTTTTTTAATTTTTTTTTTATATTATTTTTTTGGTTTCATGTGTGTTTTAATGTTTCCGAAGCGAAGCGAGGGCGGGTCGCTAGTATTTTATAAGTTTGGCTGTCTATCGCCGATCATCATCTTTTAATACGAGCAACATCCTACAATATAACCGTCTAACACTTTTGTAATGCACTACATATGATTATTAATAAGTCGATAGTTATAAAATCATTATAAAACCAAGTAATAATAATAATAAAACTGACGTTTTTCTTACGCTTTTTTTTTTAATAAAAATAATCTTAGTGTTTGATTTGATGTTGTCATACATGCCATTATCATTATACATGTTTTGATGGCAGATGAACATAGGGACCAGTTTAAGATAAGCTGCCACTATTGCTCGTGAATGTTGGCGATGTGAGGTATCAAGCCACACTTTTTTCTCAAACCTAGCTTAAAGAAAGATATGTTAGAATATTAATTTCAGAGTCGAATGGTACGTGGAAAAAAATTATCTCTTCACGTACTATGAATAAACGCATTAATTCCAGTAGTAGGAATGAACTCAGCTCCGATAATAGTGATATCAAACATTCACTCAGAGCACACCGAATAGAGCATATGGTACATAGCACAGCAAGTACCTCTTTCTTCGTAAACTCGAATAGTTACTGGAAATAGTATGGTAGTTTCTGGTTGGGTAGTCAAATCTCGTTTACATGATAAGTGCGTTATGGATTACTAGTGGCAGGACAGTCTTGTAAGCCCTATCGGCTGGATACAAGTAGATTGGATTCCACAACATAAAAATAATATTGAAGAAGAGCGTCTTATGAGCCAGCACGGATAGTTACCATCACCCCGACGTTATTACTGCATTTTGGTTTGATGGGCGGAAAGCCATTGTACAATAAAACAGATATTTAGAACTCATTTCTCAAGATGGGTGGTGAGATTTACGTTGTCTACATGTATATGGTATATGAGCTCCGATAACCACTTAACGCCTAAGCAAAAAAGAAAACAAAAAAATCCATCTGCGAATTCAGGTGGCGGGTACCAATATTTGCAATGAAATATACTCGTATACATAACGCATGTTCACGATTTACTTCCACAATGAAGGAATAACGTCGTGGAATAAAACGTAACGAATGTAAATCATAATTTGCGTCATCACTGGTAATAGGGCGTCTTATAAGCGCGCGCGGGTAGCTTCCATCACCCTGCCTGTTTGATGTTGCATTGTATTAAAGCAATAATGCGTTCCGGTTTCAATAGAGATTTAAGCCTTATGTGTCAAGGAGGGTGGCAGAATTCACGCTGTGAGATTATGGACGCCGGTAACCATGTAACACCAAGGTGGATCGTGAGATCAGAAAATATTAAAAAAAACCGAATAAATGTAAAATAAAGGATTGGGCAAACATAAACTACTACAACCTAATTATATATTTTCAATTATCACTGCTTTAGAATTCCGTCGCTTATAATCCTGTTTGGAATTTTAATTGAAAGAATTTCAAATTGGTCCCATAGAGGTTTTATCGAGATATTTGGCAATAGTATTTTAACCAAGCAAACGACATTGCTTATTTTCGTATTTCATAACCATGATTGATGTGTTTTACAGTAAGTTCTTTTTTAAATTAGTGGCACGAATTTAAAATAATTTGGATATTCCATAAGTGTATCTGAGGGATGAGAATAAATTTCAATATCTGTGGGTAAGGTAAGTATAGTCAGTAATATAGTTTTTGAGAAACCTATGAGATATTGTCGATCGGACGAAATTTTTAGTTATAATTTCACCATGTATTCCTATTGTTTTATTCGTAAATTGTTTATAGTAAAACATCATCTACCAGAACTGTTAAATTCCTATTCAGACCTAGACATTTCAATCGTACTTAATTAAAAATTTTAATAAACTCGTAAATTGCTCACGAAGTTTTCTAACTTTTGATTGAACACCTTTAGTATTAATAACTAGCGGCCCGCTCCGGCTCCGCTCGGGTCTTTAACAAAATTTTCAACGATGTCTGTTGTTTTATTTATTTAACTAAAATAACACTTATAACTAAAATAGTTAGAACGATAAAACGATTAAAATAGTAAGAATAATAACGTATAACTAAAATAGTTAGAAATATGCTGTCGCGACACTTTTTGTAAATAATAATGTCTTCTACAAAGTCTTAGTACATTATTTTGTTCTATCATCAATAGTTTTCGCAGGACACGCGATGTAAAGAATATTTTAGGTATTTTTTTATACCTATATATATATATATATATATATATATATATATATATATATTATTGGAGTTTTAGTAAGGATCCCTAACTTTTTTCAAAAAGATTATAGCCTATGTCACTCGGGAATAGTGTAGCTTCCAAACAGTGAAAGAATTTTTCAAATCGGTTCAGTAGTTTCGGAGCCTATTGAATACAAGCAAACAAACAAATCTTTCCTCTTTATAATATTAAGTATAGATGACACTTCTCAGAGGAATTCATACCTTTCGCGTTTGTATTTCACGCTTATTAATTTCATCGACTGGGAGCAAGCTGTAAATCTGAGTTTGAATCGGTAGTACGAATAAAGTAAATTTGTAGCTATATTCAAACTCATTCAATTTGTAAATTAATAAAGGACTTTGAAATCAAAAGATAAAATTGAAACATTTCTAATCTTAATACTTTAATGAAACTATTATCAAGTTTTTGATCTCTATTCAAATAGGCCTTTAGGCACTTTTGCTATTGTCAGCAAATTTTCTCAGGTCGAGCCCATGAGCTCAACTACTCGTCCTGACGTAGCTTAAATGGTCCCAGCGAATAGGTAGGAAAAAAAAAGCGCTTTAAATTGCAAAGAAGCCGTAATAAGCTAATAATTTTTCTTCAAAGCAAAGGACTAGGGTCATAGAGAATTATAACAGAACCTACATAGTGCATTAAGGTATAAAATTAACAACAGTTTAGAACTTAACTGTATACCATTTTACCATATAACTTTATACTATTATACCACGGAACCACGAGACGAGAAGCATTTCGTCTCGTGGTTCTGTGATATAAAAATAATGTTTTCTTTCAGTGTTCTGCATTAGTTAATATTAGGGGTTAAAGTATGAAATTGCCGATTTGTTCTGAAAAATTGAAATTCGTTTTTTTCTTCATGTTACATATTTACATAATCAAAATATCTACCATTACTATCTATAGCCTCCTGGGAAGAAAATTTTTTATGAAATAGAAAATTGTCCAAATTACGTAAAAAAATGTAGTCCGTTGAAGCAAGGTCTGGCGAATACGGAGGGTGACGAATGGTTTCTAATTGAAGTGCCTGTAGAGTTATTTATTGCTAAGCTTTGCTTTAGGACACGGTTGCGACGTTTGACCTGGGGTTAGGCCATTGCAATTTTTGGTTACCGTTATCGTAAAGAATCCACTTTTCATCACATGTCACAATTCGATCCAATATTCCTTCATTTCTGTATCGATTCAACAAGGCAACAAATTTCAACAAGTGTTTCTTTCCGCAGATTAGTCAAATCATGAGGCACCCATTTTTCATAATTTTTTTATTTTATTGACTTAACGCAAATGAGTCAATACTGTTGGTAAGGTAACGTTAAACAATGCTGCTAACTCCTGGGTAATTTGGCTCGGATCGGCTTCCACCATCTCTTTCAATTCATTGTTAATCACAAGACCGCCCGTATTCCACGTGGTTCGTTCTTCAAATCAAAATTTCCATCACAAAAGCGTTTAAACCAAAATCACACGGTGCGTTCATTAGCAGTCACCTCTCCAAACACAACATTGATATTGCGAGCTGTTTCTGCAGCGTTAGTTACGCGTCGGAACGCCTATTCAAAAATCACTCGATTTTCAAAGTATTCATCTTTCTTGTCGAAGCTGAATAAAAAAAAACAACTGAAAATCGAATGTTGTACATTTTTTAAAAGAAGAACCTCATAAGTAGCATTTGAAAAAAGTTTCACTCAAAAATATCAACCATGAAGATTTTATGTCAATTCGAAGTTACCTATTACAATAAAACGGCAATTTCATACTTTAACCCCTATTACTAGATCATAACGTGGTCAAATGCGGACGGCAGCGGCTAGTCAAAAATGAAAATCATACCTATTACTACTACTACTACTCGTTGCTGTAAGCGCGATTAAAGTTTTGCTAAGCTTCTCATATTCGGTTTGTTCGATAGAAAAAGATAAATATTTATAGAAAAAATATTTCTATTGTACAAAAGAATTTTGTACGACCCGTGGTGTTTGTCGGCCTAGAATAACACCGCCTCTTCTCTTCCCGTAGGTGTCAAAGAGCCGATTAAGGGATTCGTCGGAAAATGGGCAGCAGAACTCTTTCAGCATATTTATTACTAGCATACTTGTGATCGCTAACCGGCAATTAATGGTAGGGCGTATTATAGGCGTACACGGGTGTGGGTACCACAACCCTCCATGTTTCTGTTGCGAAGCAATCGTTATTTCCCATTCAAAGAGCGGATAAGCCTAAAGGCTTAAAAGGATAACACGTCCGGTGCATTTGCATCTTGCGATGCATCGGTGTTCGAATCCTCGTCGAAGAAAAAAAAACCTACCCACGCGGACTCACAAGAGGTCTACCACCTGTATTTATCCAAATTATAATTTTGCGGGTTTGATTTTCATTACACGATGTTATTCCTTCACTGTGTAAGTCAATCATGAACATTTGTTGAGTACGTATTTCATTAGAAAAATAGGTACGCGCGTGGGATTCGAACACCGGTGCATCGCTCAACACGAATACATCAGACGTCTTATCCCTTAGGCCACGACGACTTCCTACCTATTTCTGCCACTACCCTGCCTATTTCTGCCTTGAAGCAGTCATACGTTTAGGTTTGAAGGGTGGGTCAGCCGTTGTAACTATACTGAGACCTTAGAACTCATATCTCAAGGTGGGTGGCGGCATTTACGTTGTAGATGTCTTTGGGCTCCGGTAACCACTTAACATCAGGTGGGCCGTGAGCTCGTCCACCAATCTAAGCAATAAAAAAAATAACGCAATCTAATTAAGACTTGGTGGTGGTGGATATTCACATATTTTCTCTAACTAAATAATCGCGTATGTGTTAGATACCTACTGACAATGTGGTGTAGTAAATACTATACCAAATATTATTTCTTGTCATAAGATTTATTCAAGTCGAGTAAGCTGAGTACTGTGGGATTAGAGTTACGCGGCGCCTCATTTATTGGTGTCGTGCCGTGACGTGACACCCGAGGAATTGGGACGCTGCTCTTGATACAATATTAATATATTTTACGTCTATAGTGTATTTTATTACTCATTCATGTAACAATACATACTTTACAGTGTGATTCGTACGCTAGTGATTTTAACATTAACGATATGATTTTAATAATTATTAATGTCATCGTCATTTCAGTCAATAAGCTAGTGTCATCAAAAACTAGGCCACATTAATTTGAAATAAATATTTAATTCTTTTAATAAATAAATCAACTTTTATTATGTTAACTTTAACGACAACTCAAAATGCTTTAACATTCCGCGTGCATCAAGATGTTATTGCTTATTTTGATGTACCTCATATGCGTCATGATGCATCATGCTCCTGATACCGAGGAAGCGAGAAGGCTTTCAATAACAGGAATACAATTACAGGAACTGGTGGTGAATCCTTTTATATTTTCTTGTTTTCTTTATAGTCATAGTCTATCTGATGGAAAGTACTCACTGACGACCATAAAGGATTAGACGGCCGGTGTGTTCGTATCAAGTGATGTGCCTACGCGGTGTTCAAATCCCGCGAGCATGTAAATATTTTTTCTAAGCAAGGTTTTAATATATGATCATAAACGAATTCTACGATCAAGGAGTAATGACGTTCCTAAAAAATTAAATCTGTAAAATTTATAAATTTGCGTGTATACTGACTTGTATATTGTCTAGGCAATAAAAAAAAAAGCGTTCGAAATTGTTCCTTTTCGGACTCATTACGATTAGTAAATTTATAGTATATTAATTAATTTAAAAGTAACATTTTGAAAAAAATGCCGTATGACGCAATTTTCTTATAATGAAATGAAAATCAGAATGAGCAACTCCACAGATAATAGGCTCTCTTTCTTCTGCTCGTCGAAGCGAAATGAACCGTGAATGATATGAGATTAGTCTATATGCAATAATACAATAACAAATGGCTTTTCCGTTAACAATAATACTATCTGCCATCGACATCCAATGACGTAACAAGAAAATGGTAACACATTCAAAACCAAAGGATGTATCTGTACGACATAAACTAATTTACTTCAAACATTGAGTCGAAGGATAAATTGAAAAAGGTATAACTAAAAGAATATGGAAAAACATTCTCTTAGACTTTGCCCTTAATGATTATTTAGGAAAGCTTCCACTAAACACTTTTGATATTGTATTATTATTTAATACACAATGTACATATTGTATATTTCTGCAAGAATGTTAATGCTACTAATGTTAATCTTTTTCATCCAAATTTATTTTATTACCTTCAAAGTATGCTTCTTTAGAAACGATACATTCACGAATAATCCAATCATCAAAATATTTTTTTAACGGTTTTTCCGGAACTGAGTTTAATTCTTGCCACGAATTCTCCTTTATATCTTGGACTGAATTAAAAAGGGTACCACAAAGTGGTAATTTTAGTTTAGGAAAAAGTAAAAGTCGGCTGGGGCCATATCTAGTGAATAATGAACAAATATAAACATGAGCAACCGCTCGATGGTATTTGTTGAGCTATTAGTTAAAAATTCGTTCACATTGGTGGCCTTGTGCAAAGGGAGCAAAATGCAAGAATTTTCTTTCTTCAAATATGGAATTTTTCGTCGATTTAGCTTTATTAAACCCCGCGCATAACGCTCAAATAACATCCTTTATTTACCCTTTGACTTGTCGGTAAGAATTTCGAGTGCACAACGCCGCTATAGTTAAAGGAAATAGTCGACATGATGTTGACTTTTCATCGACTTTGTCGTGGTTTTATCCTTTTCCGGTCAATTGGAAGGTGCCACTCCGAAGCTTGTTGAGTAGTTTGCATGTCAAACTCGTGAACCCACGTCCCGACCCAATGCGTTTCATGAATGTTGGGTTAGAATTTATTCGTTCTAGCATGTCCTCAATATCCCTTATGCGATTTTGTTTTTGGAGAAAATTCGGGTCTTTTGGGACTTGCCAAGCCGGCAACATGTTTTATGAACATTAATTACCATTAAATAACAGAATCAACTTACTTACTATGAGCCAAAATGGAAAACAGTAGTTTTTTTATTTTTTTATTTCTTAGATGAATGGATGAGCTCACAGCCCACCTGGTGTTAAGCGGTTACTGGAGCCCATAGAAATCCACAACGTAAGTACGCCACCCATCTTGAGATATAAATTCTAAGGTCTCAAGTTACAACGGCTGCCCCACCCTTCAAACCGAAACGCATTACTGCTTCACGGTAGAATTAAGCAGAGTGGTGGTACCCATCCGCGCTGACTCACAAGAGATCCTACCACCAGTAATTACGCAAATTATAATTTTGCGGGTTTGATTTTTATTACACGATGTTATTCCTTCACCGCGGAAGTCAATCGTGAACATTTTTTGAGTACGTATTTCATTAGAAAAATTGGTACCCGTCTGAGATTCGAACACCGGTGCATCGCTCAACACGAATACACCAGACGTCTTATCCCTTAGGCAACGACGACCTCAAAGTAGTACCAAGCTAACAAAAAAAAATTGAAAAATATTAGAACCATAAACGAATTATCCATGCTTATTGTAATAAAAAAAGATGATTTATTCAATGAAAGTAAATCAATGTTGTCATGATACAAGCAGTTTTCAATGTCTGGAAACAGTCACACAGAGGATAGGCAGGATGGTGGTGCCTACCTATTTCACAAAATTATTATTATTATTACGTTAAATACTGGCGTGTTAATTTTTTATGTTTAGTTGAAGGATGCACGCATTGTATAGCTGTTAAAATCATTTACATAACATTAGTTATCAACTGTACATATTCATATTACACCTACTTTTATGGGTTTCTGTCAAACATTCAAATATTCCAAATTTCACAGATCAGTCAACACAGATATGTAGGTACTTGATCCCATCGATAATTCGTTACAATAAACGAGTCATCCATCTTTTTTGTTCGTATTACTGGGTCGAACCGAACGCCAACCCACATTTTGATTAATAACCTAACAAATTGGAGCGGAAGGAAAAATCTGTGAAATAAGTTGCAAACAAGACTAGTCTTACGTGATATTACATTTATTGTTTTAGTTTTTCTTCTTATTTTACTCTAGATATTTTTTTACTGTTGGCAAATGGAGAGACTAGACTAGTATTTTTTACCGAGCTTTTTGTGAGCTATAAGATCGATGTCCTAATTGTATTGTAGGTTCCGAGTCTCTGCCCCACTTAACTGGACTCATGATTACTTCGCAGCAGAAATAAACGGATTGTGACAGTGGTACTGCTTTTGGAACGAAGTTCCTTATGGGACGATGCGGAGGGGTACTCTAACCGGGAAAAAGCATCCGTAACGTAAGATTTTTATTAGTAATGCACACAGTGTACGACTTAACTTTTTAATAGCGTACAAAAAATAACATATTTTTTATTATATATATATTTTTAAATCATTGTGAATAAAATAAAGTTGATAACTTTGTAAAGTAGTTTTTTTTTATCAATAAAAAAATCATAATAAAAGTTAAATACCAGAATTATTTTCTTTATACCTCGAATAGAACTTAAAATTAATATTTTTTATAATAAGGAACTTCGTTCCTATCCGGTGTCCCACGACACCACACATCTTTTTCTTTATTTTTTTATTGTAGGTCGACTAGAATACACCTATGTGATGGTGTGTTTACCATCGCTCATGGTCAGTCAAGCCACTACCAAAAACATACCTATTTGTGTTGTTTCACGATCCACCCAATGAAAGTAGTCTGCACACTATGTATGAACTAGCTTTGTTTTGTTTTGCTTCAAAATTAACGATCGCCTTCGGTTGGCCGTCAATCCTCGTCCGGAACATTAGGCCTTGGATTGGTATAAATGGGACGACTCAACAAAATAAGGTAATGTTAGGGCCCAATACGAACGGATAAAGCAGGAGTAGTGATAATACCTAGTCAGGTCATAAATTCTGTCATATGTTTAATGTAAAATATTTGAAACAAGTTTTTCATTATGTAACCATTCATATACCAAAATGAACTTAACAAAACATAGATTCTTATGACACTAAAGTTTATTCAAAATGACCTCCGTGATTTTGAATACAGGCCTTCAATCTGCGCGGCCAGTCGTCTATCGCAGCACGAACGAGGTCCATGTCAATATCGGCGGCTGCCTTAATCAAGGATGTCTTGAGTGACTCCAAATTGGGATGAGGCTGTAGATGTACCACTGTAGAAGTAGTTGTATTAGTTCTGCTTCTAACTGTATTAGGTAGGCGCTGACACGAAGGATGGTTTACACAGTGAGTATAAATATGTACTGCTTTGAATAGTTTATTGTAGATACAAATATACACTAACAAACTATGACACAAGTGGTATGAAAAAGAAATAACATATAGGAATAGTAAAGCACTGACACGAACGATGGGTAGCACAGCAAATATCGATGTGTACTGCCCGCAGTTTCTTCAGATTCCGAAGTGTTAAACAACAAAAATAGATGATTGCCTGAATTCATAGGCGACAGCGATTTTGTTGAATTGTAAGGCGGTTGTCCAAGTAGTGGCGAGTAAGTGATTCGCCACAAGGCTTTGAGCACGCCTTTTCCTCCAAGTGTTGCCATATCTTGTAATCTAACGGATTCAAATCTGGGCTGGAGGAGGGCCAGTCTTCGTGCCGGATGAAGTCGATTTCACGCGCCGCCAGCCAGTCTTGTGTGCTCTTCGCTCTATGAGCTGGCGCCGAATCTTGTTGGAATACCCAGTGCCTGTTATTGAACATGGTATGAGAAACAGGTTCCACAAGGTTCGTCAGGACTGTATTTTGATACACAA
The DNA here is from genome assembly GCF_030269925.1 of Bombyx mori. Classification (NCBI taxonomy): domain Eukaryota; kingdom Metazoa; phylum Arthropoda; class Insecta; order Lepidoptera; family Bombycidae; genus Bombyx; species Bombyx mori. The sequence continues at coordinate 4,145,617 of NC_085116.1, read as the reverse complement.
CTGCATTCGTTTTTAAACCTTTCTCACAAAAATGTACCTCTGTTAAGCCCTAATAAGAAACTCCCAACTATACCATGAGCGAGGATGGAAAATGACCTCGTTGGACACGCGGAATACGGTTGCTCGCTTCTTCATTACACCTTATCATTTTGTTTGTTGTAGCTCTCTTCTACGGTAAAAATTTTTTCATCCGAAAAAAAAATTTCCCGATATATTTTTTCCGCGTACCGCTTCAACAAAGCGCGGCATCTCTTCAGTCTCAAGTCCATTAGACGAGCATTCAAACGATGTCCTGTTTTTCTTCGATATGCCCGAAGCCCTAAGTCTTCATTTAACACCCTTTTCATCGTGGTTCTGCTTAACCCCATCTGAAGGGCCAACAGCTTCTGCTTACGTTTGGGATTTCTTTGAATTCGCGCCTTCACAGCTTTTATCACTGCTGGAGTCCTAACAGACCGAGGGCGACCACTTCTTGACCTGTCATCTACATTAGAGTCTTCATTGTATCGTTTGATGGTACGATAAACGAATCTTTTGGTTATATTCAAAATTTTCAGTATGTTAAAAATTTGAATTGGCGCGTAACCGCAACGATGTAACGCAATAACTGCAACACGGTCTTCTTTAAGCGTCCACTCCATATTTAAAAATGAGTAAAATTCTAAAAGTATACATTTTTATTTTCATGAACAATTCGAAATTCGAATTCAATAAACTTTTTTGTGGCCAGCATTCTAAAAGAAAAGTTTTTACTGTGTGACAATACTTATGACCTGACTAGTTATATAGAGGTCGCTGGAGTTACATTCAAATAGATTTAATAGCACAATGCAGGTTGTAAACTTGATTTAATAATAAACGAAATATTTTATTCATCCTTTATCGTTTTTTTTTTTTGCAAACAATACAATGTCGCCTAATGACAATATCTTGATGCCCAGTACACTGCTAGACGAGTCGATCTTCAGCTTTAGAGCTAATATGGGCTGCGTCTGTGGCTAACCACAGACACAGCTATGTTTTGAGTCGTCGAGAAGAAAATAAGTATGCTCTATGCATTTAAGTACAGGAATTACAACAAACGTAGTTACAACACAAGCGTAATATTTAAACATATATAGTATGTGGGATAACTATTTGCTATTTTTATTAATCGATACATTTTGTAATCAATGACCTTTTAAAAATGACGATCTTTTTTCACATGGCCGTGTACAGTAGGCGTCTTCAATTGTTACCTCGTATTACATTATACTACACACCAACGCCATAAATATTTCACTAACATAATAAGATACACGAAGTAAACAATATGGATACATCTTTTCACAACATTTACAAGCTCCATTCTCTTCGAAACAAATAATATTGGTGTTTTAAACTCAACTTCGTGAATTTGTAAACATAATATTTAATTAAGAAACTGTTGTGAATTCGGAGATTCGTAGATTCATCTCCAATGGAATTAATGTTTAATATCTAGCTTTTGTCCGCGACTCCGTCCGCGTGAAATAGTTACTAGGCATAACGCTAAATTTTACCCCCCACTTCATTTACGTAGAAAGTGAAAATATTTTTGTATTATAGAATGTTAAGGAGCTATTTAAACCCCTATTTTTAAACTTTCTTTATTGTTGCTCCACTTGTATCGGTTTTGCTGTGATGTTAAACAACTAAGCCTTCCTTAATAAATATAAAATAATAAGGCAATAAAAAAAAAAAAAATGGACTATCTAACACAGAAAGAGTTTTTCAAATCGGATCAGTAGTTCCTGAGATTAGCGCGTTTAAACAAACAAACAAACTTCAGCTTTATAATATGAGTATAGATTATAAATTAAACTAAAATGTGAATGTTGAAAAATAAGCAAAATTTTCAAATCAAGCTCTATGTCGTCAATTCCATTTATATGTTCACAATCAATAAACACAGTTCTTCTGTTTTCATAGATGCCTATGAAAAGGAATGTGTGAACTATGAATCAGGTTCTTCAAGAACTCTTTGTATGAGACTGAACAAATGGGTATTTTGATTGTTATAGCCAGTAGCAGACGCGAGCTGACATCACCATGGCAAATGTGTTTTAGTGCGCACCACAGCTTCTCTCGACATGCGATGAATATAGATGAGGTGCTAAAACATACGAAATGTGAAATGTTCATGAAATAAATTGAACCGAAAAGAATTGCAGTGGGTCAATAGGTTTCAACTATATTCCTTATTTGAATTGTAGTTTAGTGTTAGGGTTATGTTGAACCCTATCCTGTCTCACCACCTTTCTGTGCTACGCCTTTTTATTAATATTTCTTGTTTTCGTGTAGTACCTGTTTGTGTTGCTTGAACTATCTATTTCTTATTTACTTTCTCCTTCTTTCTAACTTTTGTGTTCGTCTTAAACAAAAGCTTACTTTTTGTATTTTTGTGTGTGTAACTTGTAAAAGACATTATTAATACCAACCAGACGACCGAATATATAATATACTAGCGACCCGCCCTCGCTTCGCTTCGGAAACATTATAATAGACATGAAAAAAAAATAATTAAAAAAGTAGCCTATGTTCATCAGGGACAATGTCGGCTTCTAATGGAAAAAGAATTTTTCAAATCGGTCCAGTAGTTTCGGAGCCTATTCGAAACAAACAAACAAACTAATCTTTCCTCTTTATAATATTAGTATAGATATATATTCGTGCTAGTAACAACGTCAGGTTTGAGCCCCGTGAGCTGACCTACTCGCTCGGTTACGCTGAAGTGGTCTCTGAAGACCAACAGCTTAGGAAGGAAAAAAAATACGCACAAATACATCCCGTCTCGAGCAGCCGAATGAGGCAGAGCTCTGTGTTGGTATCACTGTACTCTTGTAATATCATAAATGGAATTCATTGGAAAAGTGAGTCTCATTTTCTGTCACTGTGAAAGGCTTCGCTAACAACAGCTAATCGAATGACGTCAGCGTCGCTATATGTATATATATATATATATATATTTTAAAAAGAACGATTTCATTTTAATTACTTTTTAGATCAAGTCTTTATCATCATGATCTGTCTGCCTAACAAACGTGATAACATTCCTGTTATGCTCACTTTTTTTGTTTTCGTGTTAGAAATTACTTATCAATAATGCAAGGGATTCTAGTTTTGATACTGATACTAGAAGCTTTTTGGGTATACAAATAATAATAATTTTAAGCATGTTCATGAGTGGAGTTTTGGGCATAAAAGTCTTCGTGCCATCGGATTTTGGAATCGATGAGCGTTATTTAATAGCATCTTTCACAGCAACTCTATCTCCTCGAGATCCTGCACTAGTGACTCTCGACGTTAGGACTTCCGAGCCTCACGGTCGGGCTAGTCGGAAAACTCATTCTCCAGTGTACTCCGCTGTAGTCAAATGTCTCAGCGGCCTTTTCGTAAAACGTGTGCAAAACAACTTATACATCGTCTTCTTTAGTCAGTCAGCGAACCAGGATTCAGCCCTTCCTATCCCAGCCGCTAACTCCACAGTGACGAGTTTGACGTGGATAGCGAATAGCGGTTTCTCCCATGTTCCACCACATACAACTGCATTATTCTGTTATTATACGTGACAAGTCGATACTCATTTGTGCGAGAAGGAAACGGTGCCACTATTTCCATCACAGTCCTAGTGAAATAGCTGCGATAAAATGACGGACTAGACGACTATATGCCTATGTTTCCGTAGCACTCTAGTTCTCGCGTTACAACCTGTAAGTACCACAAAACAACTAAGAAAATAAGGCACGATTATACCATTACGAGCAAGCAGCTCAACATTTGCATTTATAGGTACATTATTAATAAGTAATTCATTTACTGCGCATGGTTTGCATATTTTAATCTAAAAAAGGAAATAGTAAAGAGTGTAGTAGATCTTAATGACATTTGTTCTCTCTATACCCATAAATCAATTTGATTTTACGATACTGTCTGGTAATATGTTTGGTGCAAACATCAACACAATCAACCCGTCGCCATGTTATAACGAGGAGGTTTGCTTTGTGTAAAGGATAGGCAATTATCCGTTTGAGAAGTTTGACTCCAGTTTATTTACCCACAAAAGAGAAATAATGTTTTGACATTAGCTTTGAATCTCTAATTGACGCGGTTGTGAATGATAACGTTGTGAGTTTTTACATATTATGTACTTAAATGTTGTTGTAGGCTTCGAAATTTACAAAAGTTATAATATACATATTTGAGTAAACCACGATTGTGTAGGTTTGTGTATGAATTATTAGGTGCCTAAAGGAGCAGGGTGAAGGCATAAAGAGCTGAGTCCGGGCGATTTAATATAGGTATTATAGTAATAGAATAAATGTTTATTTTCCCCTACCTATGGTGATAGCCTTGAGAGGCTATAACAGCGTTACCCTAGCGTGTAGGTGAGCTCTCGGGGCTCAAACCGGAGGTGTAGCTAACGCTGGTCCTAGCAAGAGCAGTGTAGCAATCTACCACCGGATCGGAAACGCGACCCACTGAGAAGAACCGGCGAGAAACTCAGTGAGCTGTGTCTGTGCGTTAATTTACTCGCCGGTGCTTGAGGTATCTAGAAGCACTGTTAATGGATTGAGAGGATCCGCAATGACTTGCTTAGGGCAACGTCGACTGTTTACCATTCGGTCCGCAGGATAGGGAATGTAGTTACCGGCGGCCACGATGAGAGGGTTCTCGTGTCGTGCCGCCTTCTTAAAGTGGCGCATTGATGCCAACTGTATATACTTACTGATTGAAGAAAAAAAAAAGGGTAAAAATTAATAATAGTAACGAAATAAAATTAAATTGTGGCAGCGGCCGAGGATCGCGCGATACGCCTTTCAAAACGGTATGTGCAACTTATTATTTTAGAATCATTTGATATTTTTCGCCGTTGCAACTGGCTGCCAACTGGAGTAGCTGACGGATTATCTGCTTTTAAATGGTTACCGAAGCCCATAGACATCAACAATGTTAATGGCGCTACCTTTTTGGCGCTGGCTTTGTAGTACAACGATTGTCCCGCCCTTCAAACCGAAACGCATTACCCTGCTTCACGGCCGAAACAGTTTGTGTGACTCACTTTATTCAGCAGAGAATGTCACAAACGAACAGTCATTAGCAGCTTTGTCTTTATTTGTGATATTTTCCGGATGACTCTCCACACATAGTTTGATTCTCGGGAGAATAGCAGCATAGCTGGAAATTGGAACAAATTTTGAGACACCTTTCAGCTTTTCTTCAGGAATTTATAGCTTTATCATCTGGATTTATAGATAGATAAAGTAAAAATATGACAGATTGTATAAATCTAATGATTTCGTTATGATGCCATCGCTGCCAAATTAAGCATCATAAATTTGTTAAGTTCAAAATTAATAAAGTTGATTCATTTAAATTACTTTCTACATTTATCATACTGATAAATTAAAAAGATATGAGATATAAAATTCAATTTTAAAAACCCACAAAACTAACGGTTTTCTTCATTAATAAATGAATGACACAGCGAAGTAGGCGGTTCTGTGTTGTGTTATATACATTTGATTCAAATATTTAATTAATCTATACATATAAATAAAATTAGAGTGTCTGTTTGTAATATTGAAATAACCGCTTTTTACTACATGCATATGAATATATATACGGTACATACACCAAAATAGCATTTTTTACAATTTTTGTCTGTCTGTCTGTCTTTCTGTCTGTCTGTCTGTCTGTTTGTTCCGGCTAATCTCTGGAACGGCCGGACCGATTTTGATGAGATTTTCACTAATAGGTAGCTGATGATATAAGGAGTAACTTAGGCTACTTTTTTTAGACTAGCTTCGCCCGCGGTGTCACCCGCAGTTATTGTCGTACCGCGCGCAACACGGCGGGACTCGCCTATCAATAATAAAATTTAATGTTTCCGAAGCGAAGCGAGGGCGGGTCGCTAGTAGTTACATATATTTAGGACGGGAACTCCCATAGCATGAACACGCTATGAGAAAGGAGAACGCAATAAATTTAGCTAAATATTTTTTTAAATTGAATTAATAACTTACACATTATATCAATACCAATAATGATCACAAGGTACTTATTTTGCGTTTTAGTCTTATTTATTTTCTCAGTAAAAAAATCAAATCCCAACACGTTTTCGTCGTATTGGAAGAACGAATAGAAATTTCATGCGGAAATAAACAAAAATTGCGGTAATTGACAAGTGAGCTCATGACTCATATGGTGTCAGGTAGTTCTGGAATCCCGAGCTACCATAACTGGTACTAGTTAGTTAGTTACTGATGGTAGGATCTCATGTGAGTCCGCGCGGGTAGGTACCACCACCGCGCCTATTTCTGCCGTGAAGCAGTAATGCGTTTCGGCTTGAAGGGTGGGGCAGCCGTTGTAACTATACTGAGACCTTACAACTTATATCTCAAGGCGGGTGGCGCATTTACGTTGTAAATGTCTATGGGCTCCAGTAACCACTTAACACCAGATGGGCTGTGAGCTCGTCCACCCATCTAAGCAATAAAAATAAAATAAAAGCTTGAGACAAATCACTGAATCCCCCTATTTTCGATTATTGCGCATGTCAGCATACATTGTGAATGATTATTTGTAAACGAATGACAAATTGTGATTGATTATCGTTGCTCAAGGTCATCAACAATGTCAGGGCCACAACCAAACCGCTGCCTACCACTAAGTAGTCTTCGCAAGGCTCGTGTGATAAATGAATAATTGTATTATATAACTAGCTGACCCGGCAGACTTCGTAGTGCCTCAATCGATAAATAAAAGACCTAAACTTTTGTATAAAATAAACTTAAAACAAACAAAAGGAATCCGTCCGACGGGGGACACATCAAAGGAAAAACAAAATTGTTATTTTTATTTAATTCCGAGCATTTTAATATTTATCTACCTTTTAAACCTTCCCTGGACTTCCACAAATAATTCGAGCCCAAAATTAGCTAAATCGGTCCAGCCGTTCTCGAGTTTTAGCGAGACTAACGAACAGCAATTCATTTTTATATATGTATATAGATTCCTGTCTCAGTTTATAACGTTATTTTGTATTTAGTATAATAAAATTATAATGTATTCGAAAATGCAAATTAATCAAAAACATTGCTCTTAATATAATTTGCGTATGATAAACAATCTACTTACACAATGAACACAAATAAGCGTTAATATTTCACCGTATACAGTAATTTATCTTAATTTCAATATCAAATAAGTTTAAATTTCACTTCGACTAAATACACTTAGACTAATTGATTTAGTACGATCGCGATAGCTTTCAACAAACTGTAGACCGACAGAGTATGGTTCAAATTTACATATATTTATTAACTTATTGAACGCGTATTTTAAACGATTACAAATACCAAAATACCTTGAGGCAATATTAATGTTAAACAAGACATAGTTTTAAAACGAAAAAACACGTTTTAATAACAAGCCAAATTTTAAGTAATACTTTTTGTATGTTGTTGATCCTGGTTGAGATTTTAGGGATAGAAGAAGAAAAATATGCTTATTTTAATTTTTAGTTATGTTTGCTATTAGTTAATTGGTACTTGATGCTTATGAACAATTATAAACTAATCTGAGGTCTTGAAGTAATTGAAGTAATTTAAATTATGTTGAAAGACTCCGTTACATATAGATTTTTTATATATTTTTTTCTTATTATATTAACTGATAGCCTTGAGAGGCTATGTCAGCGTAACCTAACAAGTAGGTGAGCTCATGGGGCTCAAACTCAACGATGTTGCTAACACTAACCCTAGCAAGAGCAGTGCTTCGCAGAATTTACCACCGAATCGGAAGGTCGAACTGGTCGAACTGGAACTTGGTCGACGCATTGAGAAGCTCCGGCGAGAAACTCAGTGGGCTGTGTGTCTGTCGGTTAATTTACTCGTCGAGCCCTTCGTCGCAAGCGACGGGTTCGACGAGAACGATGACCGGTGCTTGGGGTACCTACCTAAAAGCACCTATAGTGGATCGGGAGGATCCGAAATGACGTGTTCAGCTTTCTTTTTTGCCTCGTTCTTACCATTCCTCGATGTATGTCATGTCCTTCTTTAAACTAGGTTTAAAAATAGACCGAATGGTTGGCAACGGTTTGGCAGTGGACCGTGCGGTTCAGATGACCTTCAAAGTCTGCCTAGTTCTGGTTCGACGCAAAGATAGGACCGGACTTGTCGCTGCCTGGCGTCGTGGCGTCGATGCTTGGCAGCGACGAGTCTTGGAAGGCTATGCTCGACTTCTGCGAGTTCACTATCTCGCAGAAGCAGGTGGCGGGGTGAGTGAGGTAAAGCTCTCCTCACTGTGCAAAAATCCGCCGCCGCCGAGCAGGGGGTCGCGACCGGGGTCCCGTCCGTAACCCGACCCTGTTGTAGCTTCGGGCTCCACCCGCTTTGTGCGGGGAGGAACCTAGGCGTGGGGCGGCGTGGTAGGTCGCGATCCCCCGACCGCTTCGGGGTAAGGTGTAGCGCGGCGCCATCAAGCGGGCTCTTGCCTGTCAACCGAGGGAACCAGCGGTCGTGTTCTTGGCGGCCGTCGGTCCGGCGTCTGGGGTACGGCGGGATGGATGTATGCGTAAGCTCTGGGTAAACCCTGTCCCGCGTCTCAATAGCTCCGACTGGGTTCCCGCCCGGTCCGGGGCAGGGCGCCGGCTGTGAGTGGCAGTTTTTAGTGAGGTTCAACTCCTACATACGGCGGTACGGATCCGGCGATTTTCTCCTGTGGAAAAAAAGTTCTGGTTCGAAACATCAATGCGTTTCGGTTTAAAGGGTGGGATAGCCATTTTACTGTAAAAACTGAGACTTGGAACTCATGTCTCAAGGTGGGTGGCGGAATTTACATATCGATGTTTATAGGCTCCGGTGGCCCCTTAATACTAGGTGGATCGTGAGCTCGAACTCCCATTAAAGGAAAAAAAGAAACTCTGCCACCTCCATGCGTTTGAGATGTTTTATGGCCATTGTAGGCAGACGAGTTGGCTTCCCGCCCCATGGAGCACACGGTGCAAAATAAATAAAAGATATAAATCGAAATAGTGGCAGATGTAAATTAATAAGATGAAAATATTATTGAGATGTGCCGAGGTAAGGTGCTACACGTGCCTATATTCTGATTAATGGGCAGATAGACTATTAAATTATCTACATAAAACTCTCAACATAAAAATATATTGGTCATAAAATACTAGAACTATCTTCAATGGCAATATTCCTTCTGTAAACGAGTTTCTCTATGAGCTGAAGGTGTCTATTAATTCATATATTATTATATTGCTTATAATAAGACCGTAAATACATTTTTGTTGCGGTCGTCTGCGCGTTTGTGCTCGTAAAGCCTCCACAGTGACTTATTCAATTTTGAACACGACAACGTTCATAAATTCAATAAATTTAAAATCCGCGTATTAAAAACCGCTTTTAACTTTTTACCGGGTTACAAGCCGTTAAGTGCATCTTGCTCATTTCTGCCGCGAACTATTTTTCTATAACCTAGTTGTGTCCAGCCTGTTAAATGGTTTCACCACAACGTTATTGCTTATATAGACAGAATCGTGGTACATACCTACCGGTTTACAATATGATAATTTACAATATACTAGATAATGACGATGGCAGCCATCTCAGCCTGTCTACTGTGCACTGCTGGAGATTAGCCTGTCCAACTGATGTCCAGTGCGGCCGGTCCGTTGTCACCTGCATCCAACGTGACCCAGCGATTTTCACCAGGTCGTTGGTCCATCTGGTGGCCGTCCCATACTGCGCTTTCCAGTACGTGGTCTCCACTCCAGGATCTTTCTGCCCCATCGGCTGTCCGATCTTCGCGCTATGTGACCTGTCCACGGTCACTTCAGCTTACTAATCCTACGGGCTATATCAGCAAATTTGGTTCTTCTACGAATCTCTACATTTCTGAATCGATCTCGAGAAATACCAAACATAGTCGCCCTCTCCATAGCTCGATGCGCGACACTAAGCTTCCTAAAAAGAACCCTTGTGAAGACGATCGCAATGCTCTTGTATTATACTCAAAAAACGCTGCTGCCTAGTCTACAGTGAATTCCTTAGTACTTGTTGCTATTCTAAGTCATACACAGGTAAAACTTCAACCTAATCTATAGGTATTCGTATTGTGAGTCGACAATGAGCTTGTCTACACAACTAAGAAAATCGCTTGGATTTTCAAATAACCAGGCCGTTTTGGTTGTTACACTCATTACGACGTACGCAAAATGTTTGGTTAAAATACTAATATATCAAAATATGTGTAGGTATATCACAACGCGATTTGATAACACGGCACTAATTTATGAAATCCCTCCCGGCGCCTTCCCTTTACTGAAGGCTTTGTTCAGAACACTCGGTTTACATCGGATTAATATCATTTACGCTATTCTCGGTTACAATTTGCTACGTTATAACTTTATGAATATTCTGTTTGCCTTGCCAGGCGTTAAATGTGTACGTGAAATCGTGAACGGCACGCTTTTCTCATTTAGATAACATGAATTATATTGGTGGTCGGGCGTCTGTGAGCCCGCTTCTGTCGCGAGGCAGTAATGCATAACGCTTTGTGGATTTTGAAAGGCAGGCCAACATATTTTCAATTAAATTGTATAAACGATTTTAGGGTATTCGAAACTGATATTTAATAATTTTATTCGTGAATTTTAGCTAGACAGCGTTTGTGTAAAAATTAAATGTATCGGTTGATTTATAGAGGGCATACAACTTCATATTCTAAGCTATGAGTCATTAAGTCATAATGCCGTTATCTTCTAAACAGTTAGTGTAAATTAATATGGAGTCTTAAGAGAAATGTAAATTATTACTTAAAAAAATTATAATAAATATTCATCAATTCCCCGAGTAATGCACCAATGTCCAAGTCAAATATAGAAGTACACACAATCAATTATGATACTGGGGACAGGACTTCGCCTTTGGTTCAGCAGTGGTATACTGATGGTAGGACCTCTTGTGACTCCGCACAGGTAGGTACCACCACCACGCCTATTTCTGCCGTGTAAGCGTAAGCAGTAATGCGTTTCGGTTTGAAGGGTGGGGCAGCCGTTTGCTGAGCAAGCCGTACTTGAGACCTTAGAACTTATATCTCAAGGTGGGTGACGCACTTACATCGTAGATGTCTATGGGCTCCAGTAATCACTTAACACCAAATGGGCTGTGAGTTCGTCCACCGACCTAAAAACAATAAAAAGCATAGTTGTCTGAAATTCTACTCTTTCCGCACCGATAGAAACTTCACACTCTGCTAGAGATCGTTATATTGTAACGCGTGGTCACCTCCATATCTCAGCTTCTAAACCAATACCACGTTCTTAATCTATATCCTTCGATTTACATAACAATATTATCCACATCAAGGTACTCGAACGTTATTCACGGCGGAGATGAAGGGTGTCCCTATTGACGAAATCGGCTAGTATGAAATTATCATCAACAATTGTAAAAGTCAACTCAACTCAATTCTAATTTAGTTAAAAGCTCCTCAAAATTACACTCATTGTGACATTGCGGCAACGATCGATGCCTGTAGAGAGCTTTTTCCGAGCCATTAACGCTGTTTAAGCCCAAATATTTTCTTACTCCAAGGGAAATAAAGTGGAAGAATTCCGTAATTAGATTCGCCTCGAATTAAAAGACAACGGCAGGTAAAAAATGAGCAATCTGTTTATAACTGAGGCCGAGATCAGAAAGACGGAGCTTTTATTAATTTTTTTGATGTTTTCTCATCCCCATTCCTCCCATGACAAACGAAGTTTGGAGTTAGGATTCTTTAGCAATAGAGAGCAAATTAAACTATGGTTAGGACATTGTCTGTGTCCGTCCGGAACTGACTGAAATACGACGCCGATACGAGCAAACACGAGTATGCTTCTTATGAAATAAAATCCGAAAATATGTTGACACAGATAAATTAAAGTGATTGGTTCTTTTTTTTTAATGAGAGTAGACATAAAACCTATCGCATGGTCAGTTATAAAAAAAAATTTAAATCATGTGTGCAATTCACACGTGGTAGAAGTGAAACCTTCCAAAATTAAAATACAATTATCCTAAACGTCTTAAGTATATGTAAAATTTTGTCATTAGTAAATAATTGTAAGGTAGCGCCCTCTGTGAATTGATATTTTAATTTGACGTATAATCCTAAATTAAAATTCACTACAAGAGCTTTCATACACACGTTAGTATTTAAAAATCTCACAGATGGCGCTGTATTAAATAGTTTGTATATTTTTGTCTCATTCTTTGCTGGCTTCATCCTACACATTTTTGTATTTGTGTCTCTTACCTGTCGTTTTTTCCGTTGCATCCGGTTTGAAATCACGATTCTAAAGAAGTTTTCACTTCAAAAAGAAAAAGAACAAAAAATAAAAAAGAAGACTATCGCCGACCGCATCGCCCGCATTGTATACGCACACGCCGCTTGTTTTTTCACCTCAATATTTTTATGGACTTTTACTACTTTTTTATTAAATTACGAACTCTTACTGACGATCGTACTCGTCGTTGCGCGAGTGGTATACCAATTTTGTGAAAAAAACAATTGAGAAGAGTGACGTCAAGTCGTCACGCCGGCCGCCGCCATTACGCGTCGTCCAGTAGTCTCGTTCCTTGGATTCTGTAGCCTGTAAGAAGCCAGCGACGGGTTGGCAGGTACGTCTACTTCTCATTACCTAGCCTCGGCCTGCTCCTCTTTTAGTTCATCTTTTAGTGATATTCCCCCCACAGAACCTTCCAAAATATAGAACGAGCGCACCACCATGGTGAAAATTTGTAAAGAGTTTTTTCCACTTGTGATATTCAAAGCTACCTAATAAGAGTATCAATCCACCAATGAGTAGTGCATTGTTATTTTCAGAAACATATCCATTCAATTACTATAATTTTAGCTTTAGTTAATTAATTTTGACATTTGTTTGTGAAATGTATAGTTATTATAATGCCCTTTTTAGACAGGCAGTTTTAGGATTCTCGACGAAATTGAACGAAATAATGTAATTTAAATAATACATACTCACGAAACTTAATGGCTTCGTGATAAGCTCAGACAGTCGCAAATATACAAGTCTTACATTTAGGTCAACACTAATGCTCGCCTTAAGCACTTAGCGATGGTAGCCCTATGTTACGTGCGAACCGCCCCATGAGCCCAACTAAGCATTAAGCTTCGAGACATGTAACCTTATAAAGGCTAGAGCGTGCCATAATACTATAGTTATACGTCCACGAGTATATAAGCATACTTCGATCAGCTGGGTCAGTTTATTAGGTTTACTTGCCAGCTTTTACGTATAGTGGAACATCGTGATACGAAGCTTTTATTGAGCCGTGTACGAAATTGTCGTCCAAATCAAACAACGGTATGAGATTTATGTACTTAGTGGCTGTGTAATTTGACCCTTTTTACTTACTCTTTCCACTTAGGACGAACGCTTCATGGTTTTCGTGGAAAAAACCGGTTTGGTCTTCAAGTTAAGTTAGAATTAATGGTAAATCGTTCTCGTAGCTGCTCTCTTGAATTTTAATTTGATAATTATGTTATCTCTTTAATTAATCTGAATAATTTAAGAACGTTTGCCGGAAAATGAGAATATTTTTTTTACATTATTTTACTTTGCAACGTTCTGCTCTTCACGGTTTATTCAAAATTAAAAATGGTGCCGGTATTTTAGGTTATACAATCGATAAAACCGAAGGTGAAATTACACGGTATAGGCTTCAGTGTTTCGGTAAGCAGACATAATTGCGAATTGAGTCCGCGCGGATATGTACCACCACCCTGCCTATTTCTGTCGTGAAGCGGTAATGCGTTTCGGTTTGAAGGGTAGGGCAGCCGTTGTAACTATACTTGAGACCTTAGAACTTATTCTCAAGGTGGGTGACGCATTTACGTTGTAGATGTCTATGGGCTCCAGTAACCACTTAACACCAGGTGGGTTGTGAGCTCATCCACCCATCTAAGCAATAAAAAAAAAAGAATAAAGCATACAACCGTTTTTTTTGTCCATCGTATTAAGATAAACTACTTTATGTGCGTACTAAGATTCAATCGACCGTTGTTACCGAGCCTAATATGGGTCAATTGGCGTGTACGAGTACAAAATAGCAATGGAATAACGTACGTTCTTTATATTATCTAAGATGGACAGACGAGTTCACGGCACATTTGATGTCTAGCAGTTATTGGAGCCCACAAATAAAGGATTGACATATAAGATAGCTTGGGTGCTTCTCGGCAAAAAAATACAATAGGATATATATATAGTCGAAGTCGTCGTGGCCTAAAGGATAAGAAGTCCGGTGCATTCGTATCTTGTGATGCAACTGTGTTCGATCACGCAGGCATGTACCAATTTTTCTAATGAAATACGTACTCAACAAATGTTCACGTTTGACTTCAATGGTGAAAGAATAACATCGTGTAATAAAAATTTAACCCGCAAAATTATAATTATGGTAATTACTGGTGGTAGGATAGAAAAGATAGGATAGAATTAGAAAAAAATCAAATTCATCAAAATAAATAATAAGTATAATTAGAATCTATTAAAATAATATCATTATTTGGTTATTATCGTGACATTTAACTGTATTCTTGTTGCTACTTATCAGAGGCTATTTCGATTCTCTCTTCTTAGTCGAATACCTCATTGCTGAAGGTCGTGTCCCTGAAAGCCCTTCGTGGCTCTTTGTACCATCAGCTTCCATTTGCTTCGGTTTTCGGCTTCTCTCAGGGCGTTCGCAACAGAGAGTCCAGTGAGCGATTAAAGGTTGTATTATGGATTTATGGACCTATGAACTCGCGTTTGCAGTGTTTTTGGGTTCTATACTATGTTCTCTTTCAAATAAGTCTACAGAGAAATTCTAAGCGGCTTTACCATGGGTTTTACAAATGTTAATATTTATAATGTTTATAAACTTTAAATTTATAATCAGATAGGGTGTTTTATTCATTTACCAATTTTTTAAATCAAAGTACGAAATATCATAGAAGATACATACATAATATACCTACCATATCTTTAATAGTCTCATGTATAAGTACACTAATACACATTTAATATTATAGTTACTTGAGATTTCCTAATATGGAATAATTTATTAAAAGGGTCTTATCCAAATTGTGTAAGACAAAGTTTTGTTCCGATACAAATTCTCTTTACAAAGGAACTGAAAGGCTCGCCCGTTTAATTATTCGGCACGTTACAAATTAATTGTGCCGAAGTCATGAAGAACAATTTCTAAAATTTGTTGCTAAATCTGAATATATTTTTCTAATGAAATACGTACTCAACAAATGTTCACGATTGACTTCCACGGTGAAGGAATAACATCGTGTAATAAAACTGAAACCCGCAAAATTATAATTTGCGTAATCACTGGTGGTAGGACCTCTTGTGAGGCCGCACGGGTAGGTACCACCACCCTGCCTATTTCTGCCGTGAAGCAAGCTTTGAAGGGTGGGGCAGCCGTTGTAACTATACTGAGACCTTAGAAATTATATTTCAAGGTGGGTGGCGCATTTACTTTGTAGATGTCTATAGGCTCCAGTAACCACTTAACACCAGGTGGGCTGTGAGCTCGTCCACCCATCTAAGCAATAAAAAAAATTATATGTATGTATGTACCATTGAATTAAAGCTTTCTTAATTGTAGTGTTTATTTCTAATTGTGATGTTCAGGTGAGAAATAATAGGGGTTAAAGTATGAAATTGCCGTTTTATTGTAGTAGGTACATCGAATAGACATAGAACCTTCATGGGTTCAGACGGGTTCGACGAGGACGGTAACCGGTGCTTATGGTACCTAAAAGCACCGTTAATGGATCGGTGCCGTGTAGTGGTAATGCGTTTGGTGTTCGTTTTTCAGTTGAAGTACGCATATATCTTCGTGAGAGATTTTTGGAGAGAGAGTTCTGCGTATATTTGTTCTTGTATGGTATATATCCGGCATCGTTAACACATGAGAAAATACTAGCTTACGGCCTTTTATTAATGTTGACCAAATTTTGATACTAACTAACCTGCTTAATTTGTCACGAATGAGTAAGGTATCTTGTCTTTATTTAATTTTTTAATAGGCGAATTAATGAGTTCAAGGCGTTAGTACCTGGCGTTAAATGTTTATTAGTTCCCATATTGATCGCAACGTGATTGCCGCCACCCACCTTGAGACATGAGGTCTAAGTATAGTATAGTATTAGTTATATAAATAGTAGAATGCTGTCGCACCCTTCAAGCCGGAACGTATTCCTACTTCGCAGTGGATATAGGAAGGGTGGTACTTATCCATGCTTACTTACAATACTCCCTACCAACAGTAGAAATTCTAACTTACCTGACATCTTTAAGTGAGGGGTGGTATTCGTTTTGAAGTGTTATGGGGCCCGGTAACCTGTCAAATCTGTAGCCCGACTATTTACGATAAAAACACGTAGTATTTTTGCTTTAAACCTAGCTTTTATAAATTACGCGTGTTGGCAATAAAACCTGAAACTAATAGTCGTATTTCACAGGCTCCACTCCATTGTATGTGGTTTCTGCTTAGTGGTATTCTGTATTTAACGACCTAAATACGTTTATTTAAAGAATATGTGCACGTTTCAATGCTGCAAAATTACGTACATTTTAAAAACACTGGTCTTTCAGTCTAACGTTTTTATTTCTCTGTTAAATGACAAGGGCCGTCGGCTGTATTAATGAAATTAAAAGCAAATTATTTATGAACATCTGAGGTAAAGGTACTTAAGGCACAAATGGTATAGAGTAGCCAGCGCCGCCCATGGACATTGGCAATGTCAGAAACATGTACCTAGCCGTTTTTTATTGCAGAATCGGTTCAAAAATCATCACTTCAGTCATTAAAATGAGTTTCAACTGTATAGTATAACAGTCGTTCGATCCTTCAAACTAGAACGCGTGATGTATATACGACAGAAATGGGCAGAGTGGTGGTTGGTGCTTATCCGTATAAGTTTGCCACCAGTGATTACGAAAATTATAATCCTTTCGTGAACATATGGTAAGCACGTATTTCATAAGAAAATTTATTAATTTCTTGTGAGATTTTAACACCGGCATAGTCGCATTGCTCGATACGAGTGCATCGGGCGTCTTACCCACCACGTCTTAAGGGTAACTTAGGTTAATTACTTTTTAAAACCAATTTGTGGTGAGACCTAATACATAACTCTGGGAATACTTAAGAAGGATCCAATCACATTTTTTAGGTTTCGAGAAGTAACGATCGACGGCTACGAAAGTTAAATGGTTCAGGGTAAAATTTTACTCCGTCATAAACTGCCTCTGGTCGAAGAAAAGTGTTCTAGTCTAGTAACAATTTATAATTACGAGAGGTCCCGCGGTAGTCGAAATTCGACTATAATTAATTGGAATTGTAAGTTTGTACACTATTATGATTGTATTTTATACTTCTATAATCACAAATTTCGCCAAGACTACACTATAAAAAATATTAACAAAGTCAAACAATATTTAATCTCAATTTGACAACAGACGTCAAGAACAAAAGTTTGACAATAAATAGTATGCATGCGTGTGTGCGTCAAATACATGGTATGTAGTGTGTGTAATGTTTTCTTTATTGATTTAATGTATATATTATGCATTATTTTAAAAAAATATTAGCATTGTGCACTTCTTCTCTATATTCTCTATAAGTGTGGAAAATTTCATATTCCTCCGTCCGCGCAAATTTCGTAAAAAGGGATACAAAGTTTTTGCTTCACGTATTAATATAATGATCTATTAATTAATTATTTGTATTAATATAATGGTTGATCTTTAAAATAAATAGAAAAAAACTTAATTTAAATTACACTAATCGTGTTTATAAAGGTCGAGAACAAAAGGCACTAATTGATATTCATTGTTGAGTGCGCTTATATTTTAAAACTAACAACTTTAAGGCTCATCTCCCCGAGGCTGGCGTTACGAAGAGAAAGACAATAAATATTAATTTAAGCATTGTGGAAACAAAGTGAAGTTTTATGTTTTGTTAAAAACAATTAGTTTGTTGTTTTATTAAAGTCTTTGTCTAGTACTGTAAGCCCGCATAAGTAGGTACCACCGTCTTTAATAAGCAATATGTAAAATAAAACTTGTTTTTTTTTAATTCAAAGTTGAGACGAGACAAAGAAGACAAAGTTGAGAATATGACCCTGTCCTACGCTGCCAGGAGCCCACAACTTGGATGCTGTCACTCATCTTGATTAATTTGTATTGTTAACAGCTTTTTCAGCCTCAAAAACTGAACGCGTGACGGCTTCGCAGTATTAAATGAAAATAAATACTTATCTCTTTAGTAAGTAATATCCGTGAACTGGCTGTACATATTAGTAAGACAATGGCGGACAAGTAATACAGTCATTAATCTTAACTACATACGTATGTATATGTTATTTGCTTTCTTATGTTTCTCGTTATGTTTTTAATCTGTCATTACTCACTACTACTAGTCTTTAATCACTACGGTACGCTTGTTTATCATTCTATAGGATTTATAGAAATTCATGTATTACAGTTTGATAAGTACTCCCTCGTCAAGATGGCCCCAGCCTAATTGTAATGGTATCCATAGATTCTGATAGCTGTTTTTCAAGAGGTTAGACGGAAGCTAATCTGCCAATCATCGCTAACAACAAAACAATCAAGTTTAGAATTTCTTTAGTTAAAAAATATTTTAATCACAAGACAAAATTACTTAATATAGTAGACACGATAAGAATCAAAATTGTACATTTTGATTTTTACATTGTATAATGTGATCAAAACAAACAGCCTTGATAGGTTTTATGAAATAAAATAAAATATGTCCGATGTTCTTTTAGTTGGATAAAAAATAATATAATCGTATAAAGAAAACAGCGCTTTATGAATTCGTTTTGAAACATACTTCGAATACCAAAAAACCTACGTTCTTAATTTAAATAACATATTTTTTGCCTATAGGTGAATACAAATTTCCTCAGAAACATTAACTAAGTTGTTTTTTCTTTTCATCTAATGAGGTTTTTGTAAGTTTTTGGTAATGGTTTACATTTGAAGTCGGCTTCCATTTTTTAGCAGTCTGCCGGTCGAGGATAACATTTATCGCGCGTATGTACCTATACGACTCATTCTATATAGTAGAACTAAATCTTTTAATGGATTTCACCCTTGATCTGCAAGGGTAGTAAATTGTCCCTTCGTAACAAGGTGACTCTCTACAAAACTTGCATATGTTCTGTCATGACTTATGCAAGTGTAGTGTTCGCTCACGCGGCCCGTACACTCATTAACTCTCTACAGGTAATCCACCGTTTCTGCAGAATAGCCGTCGGAGCACCATGGTATGCGAGGAATGTAGCTCTTCACCGCGACCTAAATCTATTACCGATTCGTAAGTATCTTAAGGAAGTGTGAAAGCCGCCGTTGCCCGAAACATGTCGGATCTCCCGAATTCACTCTCGGTGCTTTTGAGACCCTCAAGCACTAGTCACCGTCCTCGTCGAACAAGTCGACGAGCGAACTAACCTATAGACACAGCCCACTGAGTTTCTCGCCGGATCTTCTCAGTAGGTCTCAATTCCGATCCGGTGGTAGATTCTGCCAAACATTTCTCTTACTAGGACTAGAAGCCCTACTCTTGCTAGGGCTAGTGTCCTCTCAGGTTGAGCCCGTGAGCTCACCTACCCGTCGGGCGTGGCTGGAATAGCCTCTTAGGCTACCAGCGAATAGATAGAAAAAAAAACCGATTTCAACATAAGATGTGTCATTAGATTCCTCTCATATATTATTTATATATTAAATGTATTATTGGTTATAGGTATATGTACGGTATATTGGTATATTATTTGAATCGGGAATCAACGAAAAAAATATTATGAATATAAAATTGATTTTTTATTTTATTTTATTTTTAACCGACATAAAACCGTAATAGTGGTTTTAAATTATTCCTCCTCCTCCTCCTCCTCGAATCGTGTTCCTCCTGTCTGAGGGTCGTGACCACCATCACCCATGAGCTTCAATCTTAAGATGTTTTTCCACTTTCCCCTGTCCACGGCGTCATACAGCGCGCTGTACACTGTATTTTTCCTACTACTCTTGAAAACCGACGAAAATACTCAATTAATAATATATGCTTTATTTATTTGTTTGTTCCTGAAATGCCTTACTTACAGTCATGTTGTATTTATATTTCTGTATATAGATGACATACGATAGAGTTTTTCTGTTTCAAATAATAATAATTTTATAGTTATCTAAATAATATTGCGGTTATAAAGGAGAAAAAAAAACTATTAAGGAGGATAAATTTCGTTCGTCTTCACCACAAAGTTGTTTGTACATGAAGACGGCTTCACGTGAAAACAGGTTATCTTGATTTTATATTACGTCGGATCTTGTTTTCGCTTCGTTCCCACGTAATACCACAGGTAATACTTTGTTTATATTCCAAGTTCTCCCTTCGACAATGGATTTTACGTGCTTTATTTCTCAGGAGACTTCTTCTTGCTTTTAATGTTTTAAGAGCATGCATGTCGGTGTGTTCGTGTTTCAATTTTGAGAATCGAAATGTATGTACATATGTGTGTATAATAATATTGGACCGTCGTCCTTTTTTGTGATGTCCATTTTTTTATTGTATTGCAGGAATATTAATATACTTTGTACGTCTAGGCATCAATAGAGCTATAGAAATATTCATAGAAACAAAAAAAATGCAATGAAATAAAACTTTCTTCATCTCTAAAGGTACCGTTGTTCTACCACACAAAACCTACGTTAATTCACAAGTTTTACTTAGAGGATTAAAGAAAAATACAATTATAATATGATATGACAGTACCGAATTCAGATACACTCAAGGGAATCCCTGAGGGAGAAATTTAAAGAAATTAAAGTTCTCACTATGCCATCCCAGTACATTTTTGAAAATTTGATGTATGTTCGTAAACATATTGAGGAGTTTCCTAAAAAGTCGGACATACATAATAGAAATACTAGGAACAAACACAAGCTTGTTGTGCCGATGAGTAGGTTACATAAGATACGAAATTCATTCGGGTGTTTGTCTGTGCGCCTGTACAACAAAATCCCACAAGATGTTCAGAACCTACATATACATAGGTTTAAGAAAACTGTTAAAGAACATCTGTGCAATAAAGCTTACTATAAAGTCAATGATTATCTAGAAGATTGCACAAAGTGGGAATGAGTTGCTCGCTCCGGGCATTTCAATATTGTAGTAATTGTTACGTTATAATACTCATTGTAAAAAACTCATATTTAAAAAAAATAATGTAATATTAAAAAAATAATAAATAATAATTTATTAAAAAAAAAAAACATGCCCGCTGAGTTTCTTGCCAATTCTTCTCAGGACGGAGGCTAGTTCTTGTGAATTGGCGGTAGTTCTTTTGACGTTCAACAAGTATGTACTTTCATTTATGTTGAATAAAATTTTTTTGATTTGATTTGATTTGATTTGATTTGATTTGATTTGATATAAGCGTACTAAAGTTACATATCATGTTTATGGAATACTGTGATGTGAAATCAGAAATCACGTTATTGTCAAATCCTACACGAGTTACGTTCGTAGCAAGCGTAGCAAACGCGTAGAAGCTAACAGATTATGGAATGCTCACATTTATTGGAAAACCGATTGAACTGTGAAAATGTACGCCCGAGGGACGAACGAGTTATTTTAAATAAATCGTGTATATTTTCTACAAATCAGGACGCGATTTGCAATTTCACGTAAAAAAAAACACATTTAGTTAATTTTTTTTTCGATTTTTACATTTGAATTTGCATAAACTGATTTTGGAATACAATTTTTTTATAAATATATATTTTTTTGTCTTAAAAGCACTGATATTCTTTATCAATGTGACCTTAAATAGGCACCTAGCACCTTCATTAGTGGTTTATTGTATTATGTTTTTAAAAGATAACATACTCCTCAATCATAACCGTTCTTAGCCTCCGAAAGGAGCTTCGTAGCAGGTCACGCATGTTGGTTCTGACGGAATAAATAATAGTTTAAAAAAACTATTATAACAAAATACGCTTTTATAGAAAATCCAACTAAAAAATAGAAAATAAATTTTAATTAATTTGATTTAAAAACAGCGTAAGAAAAAATGATTTTATTGTAAAAAAAAGCGTGGGGTCCATGGTATCAGTAGTTATAAATATTTTATAAACAGATATGAGTAGAAGGGTTATTTTGATAATATCCTGAAAAGCAAAATTTATTTTCTATTTTTTAGTTGGATTTTCTATAAAAGCGTTTTGTTAGTTTTTTTTAAACTATTTTTTTTTTTTAGTTGAATTTCTATTTTTTCAATTTTTTTTAAATATTGAATTGTCATCTGTCCTTAGTAAGTATACCAAATTTCGCGTTAATCCGACGTTTTGAAGGGGATCAAAATCATGTTCACAGATTCCGTTACAAACATACATACGTCTGAAGCTACTAAAAGCGTGTTAATAAATAGTACTTATTATCAAAATCAATTGAGTAAAACAAAGCCGCGTAGAAAAATTATGTGATAAATAATTTCGTAAAAACATACTAAAATATCTTTAACGTACAGACAAACTTCTGCTACATACCCTGAATATAATTACGGTACAAAACTTTGGGATCGGGCCTACAAACATTTATTAGAATTTGCTTGATGCATGAGTTTTTCGGTAATGTAACGAAATTAAATCTCAGAATTTCGGGCTGTTTAATGTTATATGAATTATTGAGGTATAAGAGAGAAAAATGTTTACCAATTAAGTTTTCTTTTAGCATTTTTGGATGCTGCTCATATCGCTAATGTCTGGGTCGATAATCTTAGTCATGATATTTGTCATCGGGGGTCGATGTGTTCTTGTTCTCTTCTTGTATTTTATCTCTGTTTTCTCTACATATAAGAAATAGTATCTCTCATAATGTATAAATTATTATCATGTTAATGTTTCAATTTTATTATAATCGCTATTTTTTTATTTGGAGGCGAGAAGAAATTGCTTGTTTTTATCTCAATCTTATCTAACCCAAATTTTCTTACGTTCCTAACGGTAAATACCCAAACGTGCGCTTCCATTAAAAAGGAAACAAGTAAATTTTCCATTTGTCAGTCATGAAAAAGATAAGATCTACCACCGTCCCAGTAAGTGTCCACGCTCAGATTACCAGAAAAGTGCTAGTTCTGCTTGAAGTTGCGGGGAGTCGAGGCCTAGCTTTGATGCTTCGTCAGGCCTAAGGACACGTCCTTACGGATCCATCAGATCCAATAACCTTTGCATTAGATGCCTTCAGCTCTATTACTAGGGGCAGGCTTAGGGACCCCAGTAACCGTACTCGTCGAACTCGACAAAGAGGTCGACGTGCAACCTAACCCATGCATCAGCCCGCTGAGTTTCTCGCCGGATCTTCTCAGCGGGTCGCGATTCCGATCCGGTAGTAGATTCATTCGCGAAACAATTGCTCTTGAGTTGTTAGGTCTCCTTCGGAGGCGCTCGGGCAGTTGTTAGCAAATCCCACACCTCTTGGCTGAGCCTTTGCTCGCCCACCTGTCCTGGTGAAACTGGAAAGGCCTTCGGGCCACCAGTAAACTTTCAATCATAAAATAAAAAAAAAATGGTACATACCGTTACAATATAATTGTAAATTCTGATAAAATTCCTTTGTACGCCGCGATGTATCGACACGACCTTAGTGTTCCAATAACATTAAGATGTTTCAATCGGGCTCGATTGTTTTGATTCCAAGTAATTAGTTTAGTTCACGTTCCGAGGTATATTACTCTTCGTGCCACATCAAAGAGATGAACTTTATATGTTCTAATGAATAATGAAGTAGCAATTCTTCTTAATGAATCCGACAGTACAGACTTATTTACGTAATGTGAGTGTAATAGGTATTATTAAAAATTTTCATACAAAAATATAACAAGATAAATATTTACTTATTTATTTTCAACATTATATTTTAACAGGGGTGGCCCTAATGACTCAGTAGTGTTATGGGTCTCTTGTACTGCCTTTTTTGCAATTATAACTGTTCTTACGTATATTTAGTTTCCTCTTCCTCCAGTCAGGTTTTTCATGTTTTTTATTTATTTTATTGCTTAGATGGATGGATGAGCTCACAACCCACCTGGTTTTAAGTGGTTACTGGAGCCCATAGACATCTACAACGTAAATGCGCCACCCACCTTGAGATATAAGTTCTAAGATCTCAGTATAGTTACAACGGCTGCCCTACCCTTCAGACCGAAACGCATTACTGCTTCACGGCAGAAATAGGCAGGGCGGTGGTACCTACCCGTGCGGACTCCCAACAGGTCCTTCCTACACCACCATGTTTAAGGGTCGTGACCACGTTTGGCTACTCAAAGATGGTAGAATCAGAGGTGGTACGGATCTAATCCAACGCATTGGGCTGTTATACAGGTACGAGCAACGCCATCAGTTCTCAGAGAGCAAAAACTGATATACAAACAACCGAAACTCTCTCGAACTTTCTGTAAATGTTTGTAGAATGTTCTAGAACAATGTCTCAGTGTAGTTCTATCGAAAGTATTCTAATGGCCTCGAGAATGTTCTCGACATAAGCGAAATGAGTCTAGAACATTCTCGAATGTTCCAGTTGTATTGAGAATGTTTTGGAAAATTGGTCGACACGATTTTGAAAGCGTGACATCGGGGATATAAAGACAGTTCTATTTGAAGCGAAACGACGAATGGCTCAACTCAAGAAAGCGAAGAAGTGAATTGTGATAGTAAAATCTACCCTCAATTATTGTTGTAATAAATAAATAACTCTTTACCAAAGTATTAATTCAAATTCTTCAAAATTAATAGATACTTCGGTGAAGATGTTTTATTTATCCTGACCCCAGTCCTATCATTATTTTCCTATAAGAAGGAACTGATATTTATTTCCGTCCACGATTTCCTCGGACCAGCTGCCCACAGATTCCATTTTTAGTCGATTAATCAACGTCAGTATTTTCCACAAAGACATAACAGAGTTTCCATCAATCACGTCCGAGCTACTTACTGAACGATCATAAACGCACATTAATTATGTAAGCGTGTAATGAATGTATTTTGTGGTATTCTTTTTTTTTTTTTTTTTATTGCTTAGATGGGTGGACGAGCTCACAGCCCACCTGATGTTAAGTGGTTACTGGAGCCCATAGACATACACAACGTAAATGCGCCACCCACCTTGAGATACAAGTTCTAAGGTCTCAAGTTTAGTAACGACGGCTGCCCCACCCTTCAAACCGAAACGCATTACTGCTTCACGGCAGAAATAGGCAGGGTGGTGGTACCCACCCGCGCGGACTCACAAGAGGTCCTACCACCAGTAAGTAATTACGCAAATTATAATTTTGCGGGTTTCATTTTTATTACACGATGTTATTCCTTCACCGTGGAAGTCAATCGTGAACATTTGTTGAGTACGTATTTCATTTGAAAAATTGGTACCCGCCTGCGGGATTTGAACACCGGTGCATCGCTTCGACACGAATGCGCCGGACGTCTTATCCGTTAGGCCACGACGACTACAAAGTTCCCAAGTCGACTAATATTATACTAATACTACTACTACTAATACGACTAATAATTTCAAGTTTTCTTGTTCTTTGTTCTGTAAAGTTACGTTCTACGAAGCATCGCGTAGTGAATGCATTTTTAGAATAATAACAGGTTGTTTTCTTTGAAATTTATTTCCAGAATTCTTTAAATACGCTTTAATGCTGCGTCAAATGTGAACGAAAATAGAATCACTTCAGATTTACCTATGCGTATTAGTACGCAAAAGTTCATACATTAATATACAAGAAAGATATTTTTCTCAGAAAGTTACCTTTGCATAATTTAAGTTTAAGAGTGTAAGTAAGTAGATCGTTCATACGATATATTTATAGACTCAATGGACGTTTGGAAAAGGTTCGAACTCAGAAAATAAGAATAGTATTCAGATGTGTATTCGATACGGACAAGATTAGCTCATAACGAAGTTTGTGTTTAAAGATGATAAAGATTGGTGATATGAAAAGTAAAATGCGACTAAATTTATCTATCTTCTGTATCATATAAATGAATGTTTGTAAGTGTTTTTTTTGTTTTTTTACATATTTGAGTGTCAGTTGTCCAATTGAGATGAAACTTTATTCAGTTGCGATAGGTACTTCTGGGAAAGTTTCTAACACGGGTCATCATCAGTCTACAGACGTCCACTGCTGGATATAGCTCCCCCTACCGTACCCCCCCCGACCTAAGCCTTATGGGGAACGCACCCGCGCTACGTCTTCCGGTGCGCGGTTGCCACTCGAGAAAGGTTTAATATAATAACAATAAAGTCGGCTACCACGGTTCTCCTGGGAATCTCCTCATTCTTTATTCGTATTTCGCAGGAAAACTAAGATCTTAGCCATCTCTCTTGCTCATTGAGTTGCTTGAAGGTTTTCCACCATCATGTCATCACTAACATCACACACTGATCAAAGACTGACAGAAATACCTTATAAAAAATTCTTGGTCCGTTAAGCCAGCATCTTCCCAACGTCGGGGGGCCTGAGCAGGTGACGCGCCGCGTTTATACAGAGGTGGTGCGATCAATGGCCTTATACGGGGCGCCCATGTGGGAACCAGTCCCTAGCCGTGGGAATGGCGAAGCTGCTGCAACAGCCGCAACGCATCATCGCGGTCAGGGTCATCCGTAGCTATCGCACCATCTCGGCATGTGTACTGGCTGGGACGCTCCCTTGGGTCTGGCCCAAATGGGAGGGGTAGAGCCGTGTCCTCGTCGCAAAAATATGAAACCACTTGTCGTTGCCGAGTGTTGTAGCATCGATGCTCGGCGACGAAGAGTCGTGGAAGGCTGTGCGAGTGCACCATCTCGCAGAAGGAGGTGACGGGGCGTGTGAGAGACGCACAAGTCCACCGCCGTAGAGCGGGGGCCAGGGAGTCGGATCTCACCCAAGCCCTGGCCCTCTAAGTGTTTCGGGTCCCCTCACATGTCGGTCTACCATCCGGCGAGGGGAGCCTAAGAAGACGACGTGCAAGCTGCTCTGCACGCCATTCCGGGTGATAGAAGGCCGGCTATCCTCGACCCACGCTGGTGCTGGCCTAGCGGATTATTCCGTGGGATAGTCTACTGCAACCGTCGCCATCTAGGCGGACTTCGGATAGCCTGTCGACCGAGAGGGCTGGTGGTCGTGTCGCCGACGATCGCCGGTCCAGCGTTCCGAGGGGGACGGAGATGTAATCCGCAATAACGCTTCACTCTCCCTCCTTTGCCTTTTCATGAGTTCTGTATCATGCGAGGCTCGGACGTGGGTTTTGAACGACAGGAGGTTTTAGTCGGTTCGACTCCGACATGCCCCCGCCATCCCCAGTGGTGGGCAGAAGTCCCGCGAATTCCTCCTGACAAAAACGAAATCAAAAATTCTTGTTAAATAAAATTTATTTAAAAACTTTTTAGACGCCCTTTTCTTACATCAGATACAGTATAATTACCTAGTCAGGTCATAAGTATTGTCACACAGTAAAAACTTTTCTTTTAGAATGCTGGCCACAAAAAAGTTTATTGATTTCGAATTTCGAATTGTTCATGAAAATAAAAATGTATATTTTTAGAATTTTACTCATTTTTAAATATGGAGTGGACGCTTAAAGAAGACCGTGTTGCAGTTATTGCGTTGCATCGTTGCGGTTACGCGCCAATTCAAATTTTTAACATACTGAAAAATTTGAATATAACCAAAAGATTCGTTTATCGTACCATCAAACGATACAATGAAGACTCTAGTGTAGATGACAAGTCAAGAAGTGGTCGCCCTCGGTCTGTTAGGACTCCAGCAGTGATAAAAGATGTGAAGGCGCGAATTCAAGAAATCCCAAACGTAAGCAGAAACTGTTGGCCCTTCAGATGGGGTTAAGCAGAACCACGGTGAAAAGGGTGTTAAATGAAGACTTAGGGCTTCGGGCATATCGAAGAAAAACAGGACATCGTTTGAATGCTCGTCTAATGGACCTGAGACTGAAGAGATGCCGCGCTTTGTTGAAGCGGTACGCGGGAAAAAAATATCGGGAAATTCTTTTTTCGGATGAAAAAATTCTTACCGTAGAAGAGAGCTACAACAAACAAAATGATAAGGTGTACGCACACAGTAGTGAAGAAGCGAGCAACCGTATTCCGCGTGTCCAACGAGGTCATTTTCCATCCTCGCCCATGGTATGGTTGGGAGTTTCTTATTGGGGCTTAACAGAGGTACATTTTTGTGAGAAAGGTGTAAAAACAAATGCAGTTGTGTATCAAAATACAGTCCTGACGAACCTTGTGGAACCTGTTTCTCATATCATGTTCAATAACAGGCACTGGGTATTCCAACAAGATTCGGCGCCAGCTCATAGAGCGAAGAGCACACAAGACTGGCTGGCGGCGCGTGAAATCGACTTCATCCGGCACGAAGACTGGCCCTCCTCCAGTCCAGATTTGAATCCGTTAGATTACAAGATATGGCAACACTTGGAGGAAAAGGCGTGCTCAAAGCTTCATCCCAAATTGGAGTCACTGAAGACATCCTTGATTATGGCAGCCGCCGATATTGACATGGACCTCGTTCGTGCTGCGATAGACGACTGGCCGCGCAGATTGAAGGCCTGTATTCAAAATCACGGAGGTCATTTTGAATAAACTTTAGTGTCATAAAAATCTATGTTTTGTTAAGTTCATTTTGGTATATGAATGGTTACATAATGAATAAACTTGTTTCAATTATTTTACATTAAACATGTGACAGAATTTATGACCTGACTAGGTAAGTATGAACTAAGAATCCCGGGTCACTCGTATTGAGAAAATAAACAACAATAAACTTTACAAAACATTTCGCTCGCTCAATAAACAAAACTTTTCTCATTATAAATCGTTTAAGAAGCTGCCGAGTTAAAATGGATAATATCATCATTCAATTGGTCTCGAGTTACAAACTTCCAAAAACAACAGCCGGCATTTGATTTCGTTACTCGTTCTACTTCGTTTGTCTCTGAATCCTTACTTACATCCTCGAAATTGAGAGCACTGGGTTTCATTTCTTGTTTTACACAGCTTAGCTGTTTTTTGTATCAAGGTGGACGGTAAATCACGTTGTGGTGTTTTTATCTATTATCTTTGTATGATGGTTAGTGGGTATTGTCGTTCAAGGACGCCATAATATCAATATCAAGGGCGTAGCTAAAGCGCTCCCCATGAAACATACGGTCCAAATTACAAAGAAGTACCGCCGTTGACTCAGATGCTCCAAACTGTCGGTGGCTTTATCCATCTCTAATAAGTGCTAAAATCAATTGGCTGAGAGTTCACCTATTTGAAAATTTTGATTTAAGTAGTGTCATTCGATGAGTTATCGCCTCATTAGTTCAGTAAAATACAAAATAGCCTCACCCAAGTGACATCTCAACTGGACTTAGTTTTTTTAATTATTATTAACTAGATCCTAATGAGCATTTGAGGTTCATATTTATCCTCAAGTCTACGTACTATGCATATTGAAGCCTTTAGTAAGAGAATCATCCTGAAATAAAAAGTATGCAGACAAGATGTTGTAAGTTCGTACACCAGTGGGAGCTCGGTAAAAATAACCCTTTATTGTTGATGCTATTTGGGTTTGATTGTTTACTGCCTACATAGTCCAATGTGAATACGACCTACACGAGGAAAAGTAGTCGTCACAGACAGCTTTGCCGCTGTCTATTGTAATATATGCTTTCGAAGCCGTTTTTTTTAGAAAAACATATACCTACTCAAACTAGCGCCGGGAAAAAAGAAACTATACTGATAGCCTTGAGAGGCTATTTCAGCTTCTCCTTGACGTGTAGGTGAGCTCACGGGGCTCAAACCGGGAGTGTTGCTAACACTGGCCCTAACAAGAGCAGTGCTTCGCAGGATCTACCATCGGATCAGAAACTCGACCCACTGAGAAGATCCAGCGAGAAACTTAGTGGGGTGTGTCTATGGGTTAATTTACTCGTCGAGCCCTTCGTACTAGGCTGCACTAAAAGTATCGGAAATGGAATATTTCCACTGTTCCTGTCATATTAAAATCTTTTTAATTGAAAAATCCTTGGTTTTAAAAATCGAATACCATTTATTTATTTAAAAAAGATCTTGTCACGAGGTTTTGTCAAACTTGTTTAGTCGTTAAGAAAATGGAATTGACTCGAGAAAATTCAAGAGCGATGATTTATTATGACTTTCGAAGTGGTTTAACACAAAAACAGTGTGTTGACCGGATGATTTCTGCATTTGGTGATGAAGCCCAATCCAAAACCACAATTTATCGCTGGTTTGCTGAGTTTCAACGTGGACGTGTCAAGCTCAGTGATGATCCCCGTCAAGGTCGTCCAAAAACTGCACTCACCCAAGAAAACGTTGATGCTGTGCGTAAGCTGATTGAGGAAGATCGACATGTGACATACCGCGAAATTCAGGCGACTTTAGACATTGGTATGAGTCAAATACAAATAATCTTGCATGAACAATTAGGTGTAAAAAAGTTGTTTTCCCGATGGATACCGCATTCGCTCTGTGAAGAGCAAAAAGCGGCTCGCGTTACTTGGTGCGTCAGAACTCTCGAAAGATTCCACGCAGGATCCTCAAATGCTGTATACAACATTGTATCAGGTGACGAATCCTGGATATACGCGTACGAACCCGAAACAAAAAACCAGTCACGAGTTTGGGTGTTCGAAAATGAGTTAAAGCCAACAAAAATTGTTCGTTCACGGAGTGTTGCAAAAAAATGGTGGCCACGTTTGTCTCCAAAACCGGCCATGTTACGACTATTCCTCTTGAGGGACAAAGAACGGTTAATGCAGAATGGTATGCTAGCATTTGTTTGCCACAGGTCGTTTCTGAACTCCGTAAAGAGAACTGCAACCGCCGCATCATCCTCCATCACGACAATGCGAGTTCTCACACCGCGCACAGAACAAAAGAGTTTTTAGAGCAAGAAAACATAGAATTATTAGACCATCCGCCATACAGCCCCGACCTAAGCCCTAATTATTTCTATACTTTCCCTAAAATAAAGAATAAATTGCGTGGACAGAGATTTTCATCACCTGAAGAAGCTGTGGACGCCTACAAAACGGCCATTTTGGAGACCCCAACTTCCGAATGGAATGGTTGCTTCAATGATTGGTTCCATCGTATGGAAAAATGTGTCAAATTTCGCGGAGAATACTTCGAAAAGCAATAAATACATTTTTAAATAGTAATGTTGTGTCACTTCGTTAATTCCCGAAATGTTCAGTGCCGCCCTCGTAGCAAGCGATGGGTTCGGTGAGGATGGTGATCGGTGCTTGAGGTACCTAAAAGCACAGTTAATGGATCGGGAGGATCCGTAATTACTTGTTTAGGACGTCGTCGACTGTTTACCATTCGGTCCACAGAATCGGGTATGGGAAAAAAGGAACAGAATTTATAAATTAGTACGCTTACGCAATTGAAATTTTTTCCCACCGATAAAAACTGATTACATATTCCCCACGAGAATAAACAAAAAAGGGAAAACGAAATAGGTACATTGTGTAATACGGCGACGTCCTTCTAAATGGGGTGATCGAACGGTCGATGTCAGCGGGCGGATGATTACCCGTCTCTCGACCGACGCTACGTAATGCGATGGCAGAGTCCGAGATCCGTTTTAAAATAATCGTAATCGGTGCCAAACTACAATCGGTTTACAATTTACGGTTATCTCGCTACGTCTGAACAAGCTCTATTAGTCATCGTTTTTACGTTCCAGCTAATGGTAAGTGGTTACTGTCGCACATACTAGTCAATAATGCCAGGGACAGCAAAGCTTCTACTACTGAGTAGTCGTGATGTAATTGCAATGTTTTAAACATCTCCGACTTCATACTATGGAAGCATGTTCGGGTTGTTGTCAATGTGATTTGTGGCTTTAACAAAACTGCGAAAGAAAATTATCGAGATGTTTTTACAATCGAAAAAATCGATATGAATACATTTACTCTCGTCCATCCCTAGTACTACACTTCATCCATTAATCTGGAACCCCTAGTTATAAAGCTGTTATTTTTATTTCATTTTATTAGCTCCTAATTCAATTCGTATCGACGCAGCCTTTTGTTCGGATTAAGGAAATAAAGACACTTACGAAATTTAAAGCCTGTTTATGTGCTCCAAGACACGTGCTTTCTCCACGCCGACGCCGTCGCTCTCTATATTATTACATTAAAGGTTTAAATCTATCGTGAGAGCTACAGGGAATTTTCGTTTTTTTTTATTTGACTACTTTACGTTTTATCTTAGTGTACAAACCTATTGCTTTAATTTCGAACCTAATAACTATGATATTACTCACAGTTATCTATACAAATATTGCAGTAATCTATGTACACATTTTTATTCGGTATTTCTTAACTAAATGTTTGGTGTTTTTGGTAGAACTAGCTAGCCATGGTTCAAAACACCATATATTTTCTAAATATTCTCCGTCTTAAAAGGATTGTCATACATTGTTGTACATATTACGTATAGATTTTTAATTAAGTATACCCTATTCTGCATTTGTCTTCTTTATAGTTACAGCTTAACTATCTCAAAATGCTATTTAAATGATAGTTTTACGGTAGGAGACAACTACCAGATAAATCACCTTATTGATATAGGACAAACTATTTCGAAACACTGCTTCAAATTCATAAACTATGAAAATAGCCGGATTATACTGTGAACGGAACGTTTGTATAAATAAAACAAGGCAATTCATTGATTTGATTTATTTTCGTAATATTCAACTGTCGACAGATAACAAACGATCTTACAAATATCCAATTTGTACATGATGGCTTATGAAAATATGGCAACACTCATATTTTAACAATAAATAATTGGTGGTGTATGGTGTTACAAGATTATAAAAAACATTTTAAGCAGAACTTACTACTAAAGGAAGTACTGAAATGGATCAAAAATTTGATGAAACGTTTATTCTCGGCGACCTCTTCGCCGCGTTCGGGCTTAATAATTAAAGTGTTGCTTGTCGGGCCAGCGCCCGGTAATATTAATTAATCGGTTAAATGTGTATGAAACGGAGGCGCCATGGGATTCCCGGTGCGATACCCCAAAAACAGTTTTAATATTTTATTTCATTTGAATTTTCCACATCAACGTGAGATAGCATTTTAATTGGAATTACAAGCAGAGATTGTTAATTTGTGCGTCTGAATCGGGAACACGATTTTAAATAATGCCTCATATTACACCGGAGAAAATGTTACAAGTGCACTATGAAAAATAATTATCATAGGCGCGTTCTGAATATCATTCTGTCTTTTCATAACGATTAAGCATTTTATCTTTTAATAAATACAGTTGATATTACGCCATTTAATCACGTTTAATGAAATTACATTAAACGTATATCCCGTGACGTCACGCGTCACGCAGCATTGTCATCACATCACGCAACGTCACGAACGCCCGTGCATTGCATCCAAATATTCGTTTAATATAACAACAATTAATAAGCAATCGCAAAAAAATATCGTATTATAAGTAAAAAAATTACACGATCGACAAACTTTTAATCTATAATAGAACGAGAAATACTCCTTTAGCGTGGGTCGGTGATGAATTCAATATAATTTATGTAACTATACGCTAAACGGCTGTAGCTACAGATATTTGTTCGGGAGAGTGAAAAAACTTATTATATATTTTTAATCTATATAAAAATTAAGTTAATAATTTGCGTTATAATGTTACATTTTATTTTTATTTTTAAAAAAGAAAATTTATGATATTGCAACACCGTAACTACAGCCCGACGATATACGAGTTAATCGAAATAACACTTAGAAAAACTCTTTTTAAGAAACACGAAACGCTCCAGCGAGCTAAACGTCCACAAAATTTCGCCTCCCCATATTCATTCTAAAACATTCTTTAACAAACAACGTTATACAAGTCTTAATACAGAAATACACCGCACACGTTCCAACAGATATGAAATGGAAGCATCGGCTATCCAACAACGTCTTAACAATATGAAACTAACAACAGATTAGACCAACATCGTCGCCCGCGGAGTCTCGCCGTAGCCGATTCTCGGTTCGCTGAAAAACTCGTTTTCGATTGGAAAACGCCACACAATAAACAACTTAACTTTAAAATTCAATTAAAACACCGCATTAAAATATTCGATATGAAGTATCAACTAATCTAAACGTCTTATTGTGCGCTAGCATGCAAACAGAGAAGGAAGACGTAAATTCATTAATAACATTTAGAATTAATTTTTTTATAGCACATCCAAGTTTTCAAACATCACACCTACACTTAAAACAAACATTTAGCTCGGACGCATATTGTACGTCGGTACAAGTCACTTAATGTCTCTCTAGCGGAAATGTTACAGTATTAACGGTCGGTTAAGTTTTCGACAATGCGAACGTGGTCTAATCATCAAAATGTATGCGCAGTTACTTCCGATGTTCGTCTGAAGCTGTGGCCGGCAGACCGGCAGTGGCGTACAATATGCGCTTTAGCTTAACCTTAACTTAATCATGTCAAAATTATTTGTAGAATACAAGTTTTTCAACGAACAACGCGCACTTATAAGACAGAACCGTAAGCTATGATGACGTCAGAATTATTTAGTGCTTCAAATTGTTATTTAATGACATCTCAGAATACATAAATATGTTAAAAACATACGGCCCACGAGTTCGTCCTGTCGCTACAAGTTGACACGACGGACATTTAACTAAGAGCCGCGCTGTGTTTGCATAACTTCACGGAGGAATTAACCCTCTCAACACGAACCCTGAGTAACATTCCCCCCTAACGGCCATAAATCGTCCGTCTCGCTCTGTTCTCATTATATATCCCCCCTCATATACTAAAAATATTCATGAAAGCATCAAGTCCCGACTGTTTTGTCTCTTTCTCTCGTCGACGCGGGCTTGACTATGAGCCGGAGATCGTACACCGTTCACGAATGCGAAACAATCTTTTAATACTGCGATTTCTATAACGATGAGAGATATATTTTTATAATATTTTATGGCCCGGTAACGAGACCTTTAAGCCAACGATGATGGATACCTCGAAAAAAAACTTATCCACAAACACTTTCGAACATCCACGTGCCGGAAATCGTAAGACTAGGTATCATTAACGTTTATAAATTTCAGAAAAATCCTATCTATGACACTATAGTTTACTACTCATTAATATTATCTATGCTTTCTGTTTCCCATCTAAGTTACGAACCAGTCATACTGTTACAGTGTTCTTAAGACAGAACACGTACGTAGTTTTAATCGTATCAACATTGCCAAAAAAAAAACATTAACTTGAAATTGTTTATAGAATTATCAGATTAATCATTTTACTTATTTCGTATATATTTATTTTGATGTAAACAAAAATAATTAATTTGCTGAATGTGGCAGCCCTGTTTTTATCGGCACAGGTTCGAAAAGCGACGTCTAGGAAATGAAAAATAACATTCGGAGCTATAAAGTTCCCAACGGTTCATTGAACCTGAATACGGTTCGTTCTCAAATCACTTACATATTATTTAATAATAATAAAAAAAAAACAAAGAGCGGAGTTGAAACTCCAAGAATACTTATTAATACAACATCATGGTTAACTAACAACTTTGGTTAACCGACTACGCGTAATGAATGTGTTACAGCTGTGAGCGCTGATTTACACCACGAGAGTTTCTTGAATAGGAGCAGACGGCAACATTTG
Organism: Bombyx mori; assembly: GCF_030269925.1. Lineage (NCBI taxonomy): Eukaryota > Metazoa > Arthropoda > Insecta > Lepidoptera > Bombycidae > Bombyx > Bombyx mori. Next base: position 4,109,750 of record NC_085116.1, on the reverse strand, counting down.
GAATATGCTTGCTTTTGTTTTACGAACCAACTGAACTAAACGATACCTATTTACGTGTATGTTCAACTTTAGGCTTGAATAAGAAGGAACTCACAATTGCGTTGGTACACCACCCTCCCATCCTTTGAACCGCAACGTTATTACGTCACGGCAGAGATAAACAAGATAAAGACACCCACTATCGCGATTTTAATCCCTGTTATAGGGCACGCATAGTACAAAAACCTAATGTAACATGAACATAGAAATTTCGCCTTCTGATCGCCCGATTCTAAAAATTACGATTGTCGAAAGCGATAGTCGTAGCGATTATCATTGTTGAAGGCGATAGTCGTTGTTGAAGGCAGCAATCGCACAATAGGCTCTCGTATTCGAGTAACGAAACTCACCTTGTGTAAATCAGTCCTCAGCCAACTCGACTGACGTGAACGTTATTAGGCTCTCGATCGTATCGTTCTGGCGTTCAAACTATTGTTCAAGTTTCCCGAATTACGAACCAACAAAACTTTTGTTATTACTAATACGTTCAACATTACATTCAATTTCGTTGGTTTCGATGTAAAGATGCGCTGATAAGATAAATCGGACGCGTTGAGTCGAAAGAAGTCAAGACGCATGCACACCTTTGAATTTTTACAATCGGAATGATAAAAATCATTAGACGCATTCTTATTATTTTGCCTTTGAATTTGCAAGTGTGATCAAAAATCACGATTATACTTTTATTAAATACTAGCGACCCGCCCTCGCTTCGCTTCGGAAACTGTAATTTATTATTGATTTCTCCACTATTTAATGGATGTTATTATACCTATAAACCTTCCTCTTCAATCACTCTATCTATTTAAAAAAACCGCATCAAAATCCGTTGCGTAGTTTTAAGGATTTAAGCATACATAGGGATATAGGGACAGAGAAAGCTACTTTGATTTATACTATGTAGTGATGACAGTTTCTAGAATTGCATTCGATGTTACATAATTTAAAAAAAAAGTGACGCGCGGAGTTTATCGGCTAGCTCCCTTTGCCTTTAATTTTCGGTCCTGCAGAAAACTCATTTTTAAGTATTATTGCGGGTCGAGTGCTTTCCACTCAACGACGTCCCATCATTCGATCGATAAGTTTGATAAATTACCTGGTCGTCGGGTCAGAGGTGAACAATAGTGAGCGAACGCGCAGAACGCCGATCGCCCCGTTTCCTGCGATGTGTTCACAGTGTGGGGGCGAGCGGTATCCACTTTCTTCTAGACTTACGCGTCTTCGTTCTGCTGTTTAAAGAACAACGTCTCCTCGAATATGTATTTCTTGAGCGTCTCCTTCGGGAGATCGTCGAGCTCCATCGCGAAACGGAAAGGCTCCTCGGCTACGGGCTGCAAAAAAAAGTTTTTTTGCTGTAGTTTTTTTTTTATAAATAATAATACAAATCATCCACATACGACGAGAGAAACACGAAAAATCGACTACATGAAAACATAGGAAAGTTTACGGTATTGTATTGTAGATTTCCGTAGAGAATATTGAAAAGAAAGTTATTTGTATTGGGTGCAGAATTTCCTGGAAAGTTTACGAAGCAACTCGAAGCGTGCGCGAGCGATATATCGTCTATTGTCATGTACTAGCCTGCCGACGTATTTAATAAATTTACGTCACATACAAGAATTTATACACATTTATTTCACAAGCAGAACTGTCAAAGTATGGGTTAGATAAACTAAAAAATAGATATTGAATCAGTTATTTTATTTGATTTATTTATTTATTACACTTCATGCATTATTTATTAGAATTAATTACATTGGCGGACTTAATGCCTAAATTATCTTCTACCAGTCAACCAAATGTAGTGCAAAGTAAATAATGGTAGGTATATTGAAATACTATACATATGTATAACAATATACAATATATGTATAGCCATATTATATTATAAAAAATTATAATGGAGGCGATTGAGAAATAATTTTAATAAAAATAGCTCAAAACATTTCAGAGCTATTGTTAGTACACAATAATCGTCACTGCCACGTTGAAGCTTAGATGTCTGGCCTCCGTCGGGTTCACATCACAATAACAAAAGACTGAAGAACGACAAAATGAAATTGCAGAATCATTGTTCGCATAATCACAGAGAAACATCACGAATCAAAGGCACACGCGTTATCTTTGCAATTGAATATGCAATTTCGAAAAGGGCACATGTCGCATATTTTGTCAAATACGTTTTTTCATATACATGTAGTTTTGAGGCTTACTTACACCCATTTTATAATAATTCCAGTAATTTTCAATTGCTAATTAACACTAAAATATATCTCAAAAGCTAATATTTTAAATTTTACACTGCTTTAGAAAATAATCAGATTTTATCATTTCCTGAACATTTTACATTTTTAGAGATGTGCCCTTTTCGAAATTGCATAATATTCAATTTTAATTATTGTTGGGCTAACAAAGTATACACGTATTATTTGTTGTTAGTTTCTTGTTATTTGTTGTTAAAAGAAAATACGCTAGACAAATTTAACAGTTCCATACAACGCTCAATATATCGCTCAATATTATTACATGGATAGCCAATAAGGAATAAGCCAAAGAAATTGAATTGTAAAAACACAACTTTGTGTTCCTTCAAACGAATGAAGTCCTTGAACGTTGTAGTCGCATGCAAATAGAAACATCCAAGTATAAAAATCAAGAATAGAATACGAGAAATATACGAGAATGTCAATAATAGATATTTCATCAGAACGACTTCAAACCTTAATTTAATATCAATACGAAATACAGTAACAGGGGTGTCTCCTGTTATTTTTCAATTTGAAATTAATTTTCTGCAATTGCCCACCCCAGGCCAAATGAGATTTGTTTACGGTAGTTGCATCAAGACTGTTGTGAATTGTTTTAAGTTTTTCCGGCTATCTGCATTACACACAGTATTATTCAACGGTTTATTATTAAGACTCATATTTAATGAATTCCCGATATAGCGGCGCTATTGCAAGCGCCATCATGGGTATACTGAAGAAAGAGGGTAGGACGTTAGAAGTCTTCTTATTGTTCTATACTTTTTTGGCTCCAGCACGGTTTGTGCATTAGCCAGCGTCAAGTAATAAGATTTTTATAATTCGCCGTTTTAATTATTTACAGTTTATGAATGAGGGAAAAATGAGGGAAGCTTAATCAATTGGCATGAAATTAAATGAAATGAAATGAGATGAGATGATATGAGATGAAATATAATCTCAGTAAAATTGTGGTTATTTACTGAGACTTTTTCAGTGGATCTCAAGGAGCTACGTCAAGTGGCTTTGATTCATTTTTCCACAGTTTTTAGTGTTTTAGAGTTTAGTTAATAAACCACCACATATTTCAACCTGAAGAAATACTAAATAGACAAAATAAAACAAGTTCAACACACACAATTTCGCTCCTCGGGTTCCCGCCAAAAAGTCACGTTACAAGTCATCGATTTGTGTAAAGTGTCAATGTTAACACCAGTACTAGAAAGGGGTGTGGCGGGTGCATTAGACGCCTTCAGCTCTAACACTAGGAGCAGGCTTAGGGACCTCGGTAACCGTACTCGTCGAACTCGACAAAGAGTTCGCCGTGCAACCTAACCCATGAATCAGCTCGCTGAGTTTCTCGCCGGATCTTCTCAGCGGGTCGCGATTCCGATCCGGTAGTAGATTCATTCGCGAAGCAATTGCTCTTGAGTTGTTAGGTCTCCTTCGAAGGCGCTCGGGCAGTTGTTAGCAAATCCCGCCCCTCTTGGCTGAGTCTTTGCTCGCCCACCTGTCCTGGTGAAACTGGAAAGGCCTTCGGGCCACCAGTAAACTATCAATCATAAAAATAAAAAAAAAACATTCAGACCGTCGCGTCGGTCTACCGAGCAAATATCACCCGCTCGGTGGAAGATATTCCTTTCGTCGTTTAAGCTCCCCAAACTGGTGACCTGCGACGGAACAACTGCAGCCTTCACACTTCATCATCAGCGCACCAGGACCGTCGGTCTGCCGAGCAATATCACCCGCTCGGTTGAAGATATTCCCTGTATCGTATATCTCTACAAAAGGGTAGACCGAATTGTCTGCTCCTAAGCATTCTTAGTGAAGAACCCGCTCAAATACAGTACATGTACGACTTATTACGTATAAAATTTCGGTTGTATGTCTTGGCCGGTTTTACATAAACATGAGTCTAGTGACTCTAGTCTAATCATAAGTCTCGTTTTAAGTGAACGTATTCAGGTGCCCGAGCACTAAGCCCCGCAGTAATGCTTTGCCTTAAAGCCTTAATTACACCGCCGTAGCTTCATTCTGAAGCCCCCTTTCAAGGACCGTGCATAATTTTTCACCGAACGCAAAAGCTTGCATTTAATTAAAAAGTGTTTAAAACGTATTACGTAAATTTGCGTGCTACTAGAAGACATTCGTTCCTATTATTAGTGAAACCTTTTTTTTTTGTTAACTTACATCGATTTTCATATAACTTTTGAAATACAAATTCAAATTCAAAACCATTTATTTCAACTTGGATGTCATCAAAAACACACTAGTTGAATGGTAAAATATAAATGAAAATGTTAACTCTACCACCGGTTCCAAAAAAAGCCACAGTCTTGAGAAGAACCGGCGAAACAAACACAGCGGGCATTTTTTTTTTTTTTTTTTCTCAAATATTTTCTTTTTTTTTTCATTTAATTACAATCGTATGCCACCTGTTTGCTTTCGTTTTTATTTATAGAACATAAAATTGTTAAATTTACTTTTCATCGAATTATAATAATACAATAAATAAACGAATTTCACTTAAGATTGTAATTAATTGCATAAGTATTTACTAGTATGGGATAATCGTGTTCCAATTCATGCATGAATTCAGCATGATTGCTTCGCAAATATTTTGGTACTAAGGGATAAAATCACCGCGTCTGCGACCATACACACCATAGTCACTGCATGCATGTGCAACTCAAAATGCAACGTACAATTCAAAACAATGATGATGATATTAATTTATCCCTAATGGGAAAGGCCAAGGACTTTAGTCCATACAGCCAGGTCTTGTTTTTGGTAATAATTGGAAAATTTTGGTAGTTTTAAAGGCCGAAGCCACGTCTTCATTGTTCTTGATCGTAAGGCCGAAGACATGTCTTGTCTTATTGTTGTCAAATCTTATTACTTTCGGTCATAAGGCCAAACGCACTTCTTCGATGTTTTGAATTGGTCAATGTCAAATCCATAAGCAATAATAGTAGAATCCAATTCAAAACAAGCGTCTATGAAAACAACGTTTATTACATACCTCATCATTCGGGTCGTAGTACTGCTCGAGGTACGGATGGGCTAGGGCTTCCTCGACCGTGATGCGTTTGTGAGGGTTGAAAGTCAGCATGCGATGGAGCAGGTCCAAGGCGCGAGGGTCCGCTCCGGGGAAGAGGTCCACCCACGGCACGCGAGGCTTGAACGGCAACGACTCCAAGTAACCACGAGCCTGATTGAACAGCAAACAACATTTTGGGCTAAACATTAGGAGCAAACGCAAACATTCGTAAATCAATACATAGTATAAAACAAAGTCGCTTTCTCTGTCCCTATATCTGTCTGTCTCTATGTATGCTTAAATCTTTAAAACTACGCAACGGATTTTGATGCAGTTTTTTTTAATAGATAGTGATTGAAGAGGAAGGTTTATATGTATAATAACATCCATTAAATAGTGGAGAAATCAATAATAAATTATAGTTTCCGAAGCTTAGCGAGGGCGGGTCGCTAGTCTTTTATAATTGAATATGCAATTTCGAAAAGGGCACATCTCTGAAAATGTAAAATGTTCAGGAAATGAAAAAAAATATCTGATTATTTTCAAAGCAGTGTAAAATTTAAAATATTAACTTTTGAGATATATCTTAGTGTTAATTAGTAATTGAAAATTACTGGAATTATTATAAAATGGGTGTAAGTAAGCCTCAAAACTACATGTATATGAAAAAACGTATTTGACAAAATATGCGACATGTGCCCTTTTCGGAATTGCCATATTCAATTATAATTGAATTTTTGATGAGGTTAATTAATGCGGCAAATTTCAGGCCCAAAATTATACAAAAGCGGTATGAAAACTTTTCCACTCGCGACGCTGCGTATAATAGACGAAGTCGATTTAAAAGGAAAATTAAAAACATTCCGTTTACGTCTTTGTTGTGCTGATTTTACATCGAGCAATCCCGAGAGTAATAAAATTGAATATAATATTATAAAGCTGTTATTGTTAGAACCTTAGTAATTTTGTAAAGCACTTAATTTGTAAGTATTGTAACAAATATGTTGAATCGAAGACTATTTACAGAAAATTTCTTTCAACATCATCGTCACATTACTTTTAGCAACAATTTTATTTTGTTGTTAACGTATGATTACGTTTAATTAAAAAATATGTATGTTGCTAGTCAACATCAAAAAATTAATATAACAGTATCAAAAGCCCATTGCGATTGCATAAATATGTTACCTACAACGTTCTGAATAAGCCGATAGATAAAAAGATTACATATTATAGCAAAACAACTAGATTTCAAAACTTCCCGTAGTAGTACCGTGTACAAAGCATTAACTAAACCTCGAAACAATATCGAATAGGCAGACAAAGTGTCACTCACATATTAAGGTAAACTAAGATGCAGCTCAACAGTATTGAGAGTTTAATGGGACATAGACTCTTAATGACCCTCCTTTAAAGGACTCATTTGATTCGCGGTCTAAATACGTATCTTATTCAACCAAGTCAACTCAAGAAAACCCTTAGGCTCTTAGAAAAAGAGCACAAAAACGAAGAGTTTACATCATTACGTGCGATTCAAGTCGCCACTTCACGAAAGAATCCATTTATAATATATTTTATCCTGAATAAAATAATTAAACAGAATAACCAGAAAATTCGAAATTTCTTTCAATAAATACCGAAAAAAAGAATTAAAGACTTTTAAACTCACACTATCCCACCCACACTCTTATTATATTAGTTACCACGTGGTATGAAATGAATTCACTCTTTATAAGAAACGAAATCACTAAACATACAGACAAAAGGATGCAATAAAGCCTACAGAGTATAATGAGAGGTGTAGATTCAATTGTCTATACGTCGAACGAGTTTTTTAATAGTAACTGTCGATAAGTCTATATATAATTAACAGTAGACTATCATTTTCAGGATAGTTGAACAGATGATATGATGCGATCTCAGATATCAAAATGGATTTTCCTTTGTATGTAATAAAGTGGATGTCTGTAATGGTAGTAGCCTCGGGCTGTGTAGTTTTTAGAATGACAAAGGAATAAAAAAACAGATGGTTCAACCTTTGTAATTACAATGAGCAAATTCTTCATAAATAATATAGTCTCTAAATTAAAATAATACTATTTTTCTTTTTCTTACCTAAGCTGATGATAGCCTTGGGAGGCTATTTCAGCGTAACCTTAACTAGTAGGTGAGCTCACGGGGCTCAAGCCCGAGTGATGCTAACACTGACCCTAGCAAGAGCAATGCTTCGCAGAATCTACCACCGGATCGGAAACGCGACCCACTGAGAAGATCCGGCGAGAAATTCAGTGGGCTGCGTCTATGGGTTAATTCGCTCGTCGAGCCCTTCGTCGCAAGCGACGGGTTCGACGAGGACGGTGACCGGTGCTTGTTTTACCTAAAAGCACTGTTAATGGATCGAGAGGATTCGTAATGACCGTTGGACGACGTCGAATTATACTAAATACTAAACTATATCATTCAAAAAATTCAAGTCAGATAAAATTCATATTAACAAATTTTAATATTAGACATAATTAATTGTTAAACATTATGTAAAACACTGAGTTGAATATGATGCAACAGTTTTTATTAGTTTCAAAAGTACTTTAAAAGGAAATTCAAAATTTCCACTAATCTCGGCCCTTCGGATATTAAACATTCACAATTCATCGGTATATTACAACTGGCTTACCTTTTCGTTAATGATGCAATCAAGATCCTCCTGACTCGGCGAACCGAGCACTCCCAAAATGTGATTCAATTGATCCAAATAGTGCTTGCCCGGGAATATAGGTCTGTTGGACAGCATCTCCGCCAAAATACATCCCACTGACCAAATATCTATTGATTTGGTATAGCCCTGTGTTAAAACAAAAATCGTTTTATATCAGAAAATTTCATTACTCGCCCAAGCAGATGTACCTAAAATGTGTCAACGTTCGGGACTAGATTTATGACTACAATACCAACCTAATAATTGTGGATTTATGAATACGTGAGCTTGTACGGTCTCCTATAGATTTAAAAACGAAATTTTATTAAGGTCTACCCGGTATATCGCGCGAGAGAGAAAAAGACATTTTGTTTTAATTAAATTTAAATACGTAATAAATTCTGAGGGAGAATTGAAAACATCCATAGTTTATTCAGAAGGCAAAATAAAGCCGCAGATAATAACATAATAAATTATATAATTTATGTAGAGACTAGGGCTTTGTTTTGTCGTTTCATCTCAAAACTTGATCTCGATTACGCCAGACGGATAAGATTCTTGTCTCCATATATTATAGGCCTTCACTGACATTGAGGCAGCGAATAACGCCAAAATATCCTAAACGAGGAGAATAGCAGGAATGTATTGAATCCAAAAATGTTCTAATGAAATACGTAAAGCCAATATGTAAGGGAAGTTTCAGGATATATTTCACATGTTAAGAATGTGTTTATTATATTTTTAGAAACATATAAAGTTAATAATCAATTAGAGCAAATGAAGTCTACTTATTTGGTGAGTTAAGAAGTCCTTTAGAATTTCATTTAAATCGTATTACTTTCCTCAAGTGTTTTATCGCACAGGCACGTTCAACATTTAACTGTGAAGTATATTGCGGAGGTGAAATGTGAATGCGAATTCTTCTGTAAACAAATAGGTTCGGGGCCTCGATGTAAAGATACCTCTGCGTACGATACGTGTAATTCTTGCCAAGTTTGGGGGCCAGGACAGAAATTACTCCAGCTTAGGTTGACTTTTATGCGGAACGTAAATTCTCTCAGTTTTGTCTCTTGAGGCATTGAGTTTTATGATGCGAGCTTTATTTGCTTTTACTTTTTATGTATATGGAGTGGTATGTTCGTTGCTAAAACTGCGTCGGCCAACTTAAGAATAATCATAAAAAGTCTAGATTACTTAGACGAAACCATCGGACATTCTTCGTTCTTGGTGTTCGTTTTGTATTTGTTTAGATAACATTATTTCAATAGATTATCGATACTATTTATAATATTATTAGCATGTTTTTTTTTTGTTTTAACACGGATAATCGCGTACCCCGCAATCTTTTGCCTACCTTTGACCACCGCGCTCGCGACAGCACTGAACATAGGGAATTCCAACTAAAAATCGTCGTAACAAGATAATAGTATAGATAAGCGAGAAAATTTAAATAATTTGGGCCATAGCATCTATTGTTGTCTACGCTTAGCCTTAATAAGTAAAACAATGATTCATTTAACAAACATTCAAAAATACAATTCGTCATCGATACAGGCGCATTACGCGTCGCGTTTAATAAATATCACATACATAGTAACGTATTACGGTGTTATCGAATAACATATTTAGTGAGTGTATTATCAATGTTTGCTGTTCAAAATCATTCTAGTAATCTCAATTATTTGTTCAAGTGGATTTCAAACGAATTCACGGATATTTTCATACGTTTTGTCTTTCTTATAAGCTTGTAACGCGATTTTTGACTAGAAGAAAACGAAGTACGTTCAGCATTTCATTCGAAAATTATTATTTATCAGTTTTCATCATGATACAACAAGCCGAACTATATTGTGTGGTAAAAAACTATTTGGTTTGAACGACATTTGGCTTAATATGCGACATCATTTATCTTTGTAATTAAAGATTCATTTTATTTGGAATTACATCAACAATTCGATGTTTTTAAATGAACTTTAATTAAGTTTACCTTAAATCAAATAGCTGAAGAAGTTTTTTGTTATATTTTTTTCCCAAATTTTTAATTTTAAATGCCTATCTTTTAAAGTTGCAAAAATGTCCCTTAAACCAAATAGCCTTTCACCTCTCGATATAATAATATTATAGACTATATACCTTTGAGTTGAGCATGATTTCAGGAGCACGGTACCAGCGCGTGGCTACGTATTCCGTGAGGAAACCGGTGTGGTCGTGATCAGGATCCGCAACTCGCGCCAGACCGAAGTCGCAAATCTGTTCAATACAATAATAAAAAATTAACAAAGCAATCCTAAGTTACAAAAAGAAAAACGATAAGTTAAAAATATTTAAAACAGGAGTAGATCAGAAGTACTTTTACGTGTGGTAGGACCTCTTGTGACTCTTGTGAGTCCGCGCGGGAGGGTACCACCACCCTGCCTATTTCAGCCGTGAAGCAGTAATGCGTTTCGGATTGAAGGGCGGGGCAGCCGTTGTAACTGTACTGAGACCTTAGAACTTATATCTCAAGGTGTGTGGCGCATTTACGTTGTAGATGTCTATGGTCCAGTAACCACTTAACACCAGGTGGGCTGTGAGATCGTCCACCCATCTAAGCAATAAAAAAAAAGTTACAAAAAAAAGATAAGTTAAGAATATTCAAAATAGGAGTACTTAGATCAGAATTTAATTCTTTTGTTTATTGTTTTCGCAAAAGAAAAACAGAACAACTTATTATTGTAACAGCAACGAAAAAATAACTGAGCTTCCACTAAAGTATACCCGAGTTTTAAAAAAACAAAATATGCAAAGAAATTGTATATCCGCTCGAACCAAAACGTGAAAAGCACTTGTAACGAGCCCCTTCACTCGAAAAGCCGAGATCTCGAGGAGTTTCGACGTTGCCGTAATACATTGCTCAGGATTAACGGTTGGTAAGACACTGAAGAAGCTATGAATTTTTTATTTCTAGAATCATCTACCGTAAAACGTCTATAGTACTCTCAGTAGAACTGTACTGCTATATTTTTTTTTACTGTTTTGATTGAGGTTACTCGTAATATAATAACTCGTCCGATGTATTTAGACATAGGTTAGTACGATCGATACTAAGTGCACATTAAGTAGCTATTAGTGCATATTTGGATTACTGGTGGCAGGACCTCTTGTGAGTCCACGTGGGTGGGTACCACCACCCTCCCCATTTCTGCCGTGAAGCAGTAATGCATTTCGGTTTGAAGGGCGGGGCAGCCGTTGTAACTGTACTGAGACCTTAGAACTTATATCTCAAGGTGAGTGGCGCATTTACGTTGTAGATGTCTATGGGCTCCAGTAACCACTTAACACCCGGTGGGCTGTGAGCTCGTCCAACCATTTAAGCAATAAAAAATAAAAAATAAAAATTTGGATTATTTAAACGCAATTGAATTGGTCGTTGGAGTCACGTAATCGTTTTTGGCTGGACCTGACTTTAACCTTTTTAGTGCTGAGCTTATTAGCTATTATAGTAATAGAAGGCAAATGGAACCATTGTTTAATAAGCCTGTTGTTTATAATGATACCTTACTTCTGAAATTCGACTGACATGCTAAAACATTGGCAAGACAGTCAAAATCCAGGATAGCGGAACTTTCTGACGTACCATCGATGCGAATGATTTATCAATCCTGTCTTTTATTAATGTACACTGTGAGCACTCCAAAGTTAGACTACGATTTTATATTCAGTGAAAAATGAATTAAGCGTCTGAACCTGCCATATCGAATCACATTTTGAATTACAAATATAAGGAAATAAATATATATATAATGTAAGCCAAAATTATTTTTATATAATAGTTTTTTGTCCCTTGTACCAACTACTAGATAGAGTCGGCCTAGCTTGATTCCATAAAATAAAATACATACACACTTGTATATGTGTGTTCTCAAATTAAAAGCACTCTATGTGAAATTTCCATTTTATAGATTGATAGTTTTTAGCAAAAAATAGATTTATTGCTGCTTCCAATATCAAAAAACCTGCCTTTAAAAATGTTTTAATACAAATTAGAGTTGTGTGACACTAAGAAAAAAAAAAGGGTAATTTTTACAAAGACCTTGGAATGTAACTCTATAACATAGTTGGTACCACCGCATATGTTAAGCTTACAACCATATGATAATGACAGAAGCAGTTTTTATATAGATCGAAGCAAAGCAAAGACAATACGTATTGCAATTTAAGCCCATGATTGACGTCATTTGGTGCTTACGTCTGTTTGTCGTATGTAAAGAACTGTTTTGGATGAATAATTGAAATCAGCAAATTCACGATTGCGATATTCAGGACGTTTTCGGTTGACGTGTGATTGAATGCGGATTCACTGTCCATTTCCGAAAAAACGTGTATTGGCTATAGAATTCTTTAGGCGGATTTGGAAAATGACGTTATTATTTAATTTAATGTTTTGTCTGCACAGCTTGGTATTACACCCCGTATATCTTCTTTATTTCTGAACAGTTTTAATACTGTTTGACTGTTTATCGCCTGTATTAAGTTATATATTATTATGAAACGATTAAATAATTAGATCTAGTGCCATATAGTATAGCGTATAGTAAGTATAGTATAGTAAGTATAATATATAATAATAGTAAGTAGTATAGTATACTATAGTAAGCCGTATACTAAGCCAATAATATATAGTACATAACATGTCCTTAACAATGTATGGTGTGCGATATTGTTGTGCTATGAGCTATTTAATATATGCTATTATATTATGGCGTAGGCTGAAAGCAACTTGACCGTGCGAGATTTGTTTCTAGTTCCTTTTTTTATAATCTGCACACAATACCTGGCTCAAGCTTGTCAATGACAGGAAGTATGTAATACCTATCTCTTCGATATCTTCCATAATATTATACAATATGACTTTGGATGATATCTATGAATAGGCGATCCAAATTTATTAGAGTCTGAACATATTTTATTGCCAAGCCGAACGAATTCTTTAAACGCTTCAGTTCTCCCGTTTCAGTATACGAACGGAGTTTTTGCTATTGATGTATCTTTACATTAAAATATGACTTTGCTTGCATATTTTATTTATTATGAACATTACATAATGTTTTCATTTTTCGTTTATCAAAAACCACTATTACATAATATTTTTATATATTTTTTTTAAACAACTGAATTTCACTCCAAAGCCTAAAATATCTCCGAAAGCCCACGGACAGTAGAGATAACCTCTACTCCCAATGGCAATTGGTGCGAATGCAAAACATACATTTCAAATAATTCCTCAAAGTATTCGTTGTGGATATTACGGCACGAAATACAAAGAGAACCAAAGCCTCTCAGTGGACCGAGAGGTTGCAAAGCTCGCATGAAGTGAAATTAGGATTATATACAGTATAATAACATTATACAGGATTTTCGATAATCCGATCATCTATATAGACTCAAATGTAAGTAGCATTAAGCTCCCTTTCTCTCTCTCTCTCGTACAATAAATAAAACCATGAAATACAATGTTCTTCTTTCATAGGTATCAATAAACGTCTCACAATAAAGTACTAGTTTAGTGATATTTCTTCGTTTATGAACATTAAAATAGCCACTGGAGACGTATAAATAGTCCTTTAGAGCGCTATCGATCGACAACACGGAATGACATCGTAAAAACTTAGCGTGGTACTTTGTCACGCCTCGCTACCTCGTGTTCGGCAACATTTAGTTCAAATTACGCCGTTTCCGTATATTTAGCTTCAAAATAACAATCTAAAAAAATATCACAATTAGCATTTAGATTTATCTTATCGTGATTGTTTTATAGCAAAATCGTCGATCGTCACTTCAACGTATATACATCCCGTGTGACATTACAAGGCTTCGTCATCACGACGCGCCATTTCCGAAAGATTTCAAATTTATATACCCTTTTGTAGGGTACTTTGAGATTCGTACGACGTTTTCCATCATACGATCGTTTTATAAATTTAACGATTCAGATTTGTGGTTGAATTCAAGGTACTTACGACTTTGATGTTTGACGACTTTCATGTATATATATATATATATAATCTATAATATTTATATATACACAAGACCGCGCGGGAGGTTACCCATGTGGTGGACCGACCAAATTAAAACTGTAATAAGAGGTCCCCTAAATGAGTGCAGTAGAATGGCCTCGAGGAGGAAGAGATGGCGGGACATCGTGAGACGCATCAAGTCTGCCCACTCCAACACTACATGACGATCACGACCACTCTGTTAAGAGTGACACGATTGCGAAGAAGAAGAATTTATACTATGTATATTGCATTCAACATTGAATACAAAATACAACATTCGTTTTTCCTCTCTAATAATAGGAAAGCTATTTCAATAATTTATTATTAACTAAGGAGACAGTTTCGAGTGACATACAAAATCGAATAATTTCTTACCTTCAAATCGCACGTGGTATTAAGTAGTAAATTAGAAGGCTTCAAGTCCCTATGGAGGACGTTTGCAGAGTGAATATATTTCAGTCCTCGAAGGATCTGATACAGGAAGTAGCAGATGTGATCGTTACTTAATTTCTGTAACAAAGAAGACAAATGAAAAAATACATTCGATTATTTAAAGTCAAATATCATTTTATAAAGCCAGATATGAATATATAACACGGGTCAACACCAAATTTGACTTTGATTGCAAAGCATAAAATTTCGGTATTTTAGATCGTAACTAGACGAAAAAAAAAAAAAACATGGCATGAAAAAGTTTGCTTTTGAACTTTAATAAATTGTACCACATAATATGAAACAAAACGCATCAGCATCGTATTTACACTTTCGTGACATTTTAAGTTTTTTTGGGCTTGTACAAAACACCTGATCGTTGTTTCCGATTGTATAAACGTAAACACCCCACTCTCATAGCGCGGTTTTTTTGAAAGTATTAAAATTAATTAAAATTTATAAAATAAAATTAAAAATTATTATTATTACTATAACTATCACAAAAGCAAACTTTATAGCAAAAAAAAAGGTATTTTATTTTAGTTTTTGTGAATAATTAACCGGATAAACCTAGAACAAACGTTAGGACAAAGAACGAATTTTTTTGTACAGTTGTGTAATCTAGTTTTACACCAATCACTTTTAGCCATTAAAATGTATGCGTTATTTAAGTTTTCAGTACGTATTAACTTAAAATTGAAAGCCCTCAATTTTTGGCCTTTGATAATGTCCCTAGTGTATGTTAGTTGCGCAATTTCTTTCGGATATATAGTTTTAACGTACCTGGGTCTTCAACAGCTTGTAAAGATCGGTCTCCATCAAGCATTGAACGATGTAAACGTCTTTCATTTGATCAATAGTTTCAGCTCTTAAAATATCTCGTATATCGATAATCTGTAAACGAACATTCCCATTTAAATCGCATAATGTAAAGAACCATAATGAATGATTCAGCAATGACACGGATATTTCCTTACGTTTTCGTGTTTAAACCGAGTTAGAATTTTGATTTCCCGTAATGTTCTCTGGCAATACGTTTGATGTTCGAATGGAGATATTTTCTTAATTGCGACTTTCGATTTCTTCACGTTGTCGAAGGCAGAACTGGGAACAAAAATGTAAATCATAAACCGACTCTAGTAACATCTATTTTAACATATAAATAAAGCTTATACTATTATTATTTTACTTAAGTATTGAGATTGTGGCGGGTAGCCATCATATAACGCAAGATAATTGACAGATGCCTGAATCTCGCTTACGACATTTTCAAGATAAAGCGCATATATACAAGTTCCGAACAACAACATTTGGACCGTCGGTCTACCGAGCAATATCACCCGCTCGGTGGAAGATCTTCCCTCCTTCGTTAAACTCCCCAAAAGATTACTTTTTTGAGAATACCTTTTGGAGACCTGAATTTGAGCTGCATGCAATTGTTTTTTGGAGTTTTTACCTCTTTTTTCTACATTCTGACTACTATACGAATACTAATCATACTAAGCGTATGGTTTATATTGGGAGTTCAGGTGGATTTCGTCTCGTATGGTGCTTCCTGCGTCCACACCGCACAAATACTATTAGGTTGGTGCTGCTGAAGTTGGAAATCTTGTTTTTTTATTATATAACCTATATACTGGACTTTTTACGTATATTTTTTCAAATTTTGCACTGTTAGAAGTACCTCATGTCCGGAACAGTTTTTTAGTACCTACTGTTCTACTGTCCTTTGTCGGGATACCGAAATTTACTACAGCAAAATAGAATGAATACGAATGGACTTTAAATGCCTCCATGCTAGTTTTTCACTTAGTCGTAAAAAGTTTACTGGTACCTGGAGTCACAAGGTTCACCTCTTGTGACTCCGCATGGGTAGGTACCACTGCCCTACCTATTTCTGACGTGAAGCAGTAATGCGTTTTGGTTTGAAGGGTAAGGCAGCCGTTGTGACTATACTGAGACCTTAGAACTCATATTTCAAGGCGGGTGGCGGCATTTACGTTATAGATGTCTAAGGGCTTCGGTAACCACTTAACACCAGATTGTCCACCCATCTAAGCAAAAAAAAGGGAGGTTTGGGGTATTCATTTCAATAACTCATATTGTATCAAAGTTAAAAAAATGTGGCTATTACCGATATTTCTATATAAATACCAAGATATATCGTTAACACATATTTACGAACCGCATTCACTATTAAGGAATAATATTATTTAATTCAAATCAGAGAGGTAGAATTTTGTTTAATCTCTAATGGACTGTGGGTCCGCTAAGGTGAAATCCTCCGTCTAGTGTGTTTCTCTCGCGAAGCAATCATGCGATTCAGCTTTGAGGGCTGAATAGCGGTTATTACTTAACAATTCCGACTTCAGTTTTCAATCTCAAGGTGAGTAGCGCCATTCGTGTTGCGGTCTAAATCTGATAACCACTTAACAACAGGTGGTCGTCGATATCGTCTACCAATCGGTACAAGTAAAACAATTCAATGATTTGTCTAATACAGAGAGCTGTAATAAGATTTATTTATGTATTTATTACACTTCATGTAAAATATACATTGGCGGACTTAATGCCTATAGCATTCTCTACCAGTCAACCAAAAGCAGTGCAAATAAAAAAAAAAAAAAAATAAGTAAATAATTCAAGATTTTCTTGTATTATCGTAAAGACATTGGATCAATCAACTTAATGGAATAACTTATTATATTAGAACAAGTTATGTATTACATCTCAATCAAAGTAGTGAACATTTTACTTATAATTTCGTTGGTAAATATATTAGAAGACCAACATTGGATTGAGAATATTACAAATTTTTTTAACAAAAAAATAAACTATTGATGTTTTTAAGCTGTACCTGATAACATTTTATAAATGATTCATTTTGAGATTCTCTAATAAATCAATAAATTCTTTTTATCTACGCCGATCACTGCTTAATTTTAATCTATGTGGCGCGGCTTTGTGGTTGCCGGTTGCCCCAAACCGGATTTCCTAAGGAGTCCGCCTCTCACAGGAACTAGAGTTTGTTGTAGCCCCTTTTTCTGCCTCCAGAACGGGTATAGTGAGGGAGAGGCCTCTGTCACGATTCATCATCTCCTGCGAGTCTACCGTCTCGTATCGTCCTATTACGACTCATCACTACACTAATGATTGACAAAAAGTCAGATTCTATTTGACCGACAAGGACACGACACTGCTCCTCCCATACCGGACAAGTGGAGAGCCTCTGCTCCATTGTGTCCATTGGATCCCTTTGGTTGTCGCGATGCAGCTAACATTCGAAGTAGAGACTCGTTATCGTTTACATCAGCCGGAAGGTATAAACATTACGGCTACGTTTCACCTACTTCGCAAGGACCGATCCAGCCACCTCAAGTGGAAGTTGTTACAGCCGTCCATCTGATATAAATATAAATCAAATCAAATCATCGGTAGGCAGCGGCTTGGCTCTGCCCCTGGCATTGCTGAAGTCCATGGACGACGGTAACCACTCACCATCAGGTGGGCCGTGTGCTCGTCTGCCTAAAAGGCCAATAAAAAAATATCAAATTTGTATTTGTATCAAATCCACAACGAGACCAGACTTTTGGCCTCCGCACTCGGATGATATCAAGCCCCGTCGGTGGCTCAACATGATTTTATAATATTAAGTTAAATGTCCCAGACACATGGGTAGGCATGCTAGACGAAATTGTAGGGATTCTCTTTTTTGCTATTTGAAAACTCCATGTAAAACTTAGATAAGAAAATCTGCAATTCCATATTGCAGATTTAAGAAATAAGGAAAACCAAAAGCTGTACTTTCAATTTCGCTTAATATTCTTGTGATCATAAACAGATTGTTTTACGAACACGCGCGAGAAAACTCCCGCAATCATTTTACACTAAGAGGCTTTTCTAAGAATAATAATCTTATTAGCATAATATAAAAAAGATGAACGCGTGTTTTTATAAACGAACAGAGGTGGGTTCCGTGATATCGTACGCAAAAATGGAAGTTAATGTAATGTTAGTTGTATTTGATTACGAAAAACTATGTATTTTATTGTTTCACCTCTCAATCCCCTTAATCTAACGAGATACAATATATAACAGTATTACTTTTTCAATATCGGCTACCTCACCAGCTCATCAAAAAAAGATTTAGAGATGAAATTTCATAATATTGTTACGCCGGTAAGAGTAACGCCATCTATCGCTGAGTCGCCAAACGAATATCTAAGGATCCAGTAACACCTAGAACGCTCGAGGAGTACAACGCCATCTATTGTCAGATAGCGGAAACATACAATACTTGACTTTTGTGGAATATTCCCGACGATTCTGGGAATTTTGTCTCGACTTTAAAAGCGTGGCAGAGATGGCACGCAGTCAGTTCGTAATAGGAACTACACGAAGCGAAACGGCGAACGGATCGCCTGAAGAAGCTAATTGAGAATTTTAAAGTGTTCTGTGTTGTTCTAAGTGTAGAACACAGTTTCAATTTGTAATTCGGTAGAATTTTTATTTATCCCGAACCCCCAGCGCGTAACAATGTCTTCTGTTAGTGTGCTTCTAAAGTCTACGGTACATCGATTTAGGTTGTCCGTTCTCTGTTACGTTACTGGTTTAGTCGGGTCGCATAAGTTCAGGTTTCCTGTATAGTCAAATAAAATGTAGGACCGCGTGCCCCGCGTACATTTTATCCGAAATGAGATAAATTTGAAAACTGATCAATAAAAATCCTGATTTGGAAACTGGAAGCCCAGGTTAGTTAGGTTAGTTAGCTGAATATATAAAATTTACAGTAATTATCCACAATTACTATTAAGTATTATTAGTATATTTTCCTAACCTTTGACACCTTAGGGGGTAACAGAATCCTTAGGGTTCATGTTAGTTAGTTACAACTGCTGTCCCACCCTTCACTGCTTGACGGCAGAAATAGCCAGGTTGGTGATATATACCCGTGCGGTCTCACAAGACGTTATATCACCAGTTGTTATGCAAATAATAATTTTGCGGGTTTGATTTCTGCTACAAGATGTTATTCCTTCACCGTGGAAGTCAATCGTGAACTATACTGGGACCTTAGAACTCATATCTTAAGGTGGGTGGCGGCATTTACGCTGTAGATGTTAATGGGCTCTAGTAACCACATAACTCCAGGTGGGCCGTGAGCACGTCCGCCCACACCTAAGCAATAAAAAATAGAAAAAAGTTATCCATTCCCACACGATTTAATCAAAATCGATTTAGCGCTTGGGTGTGAAAACCAAAGATGAGTTCATAATTTAAATATATGAATTAAAAAAATTGACAAATTGTCAAAGTTTGAGTTTCAATACTTTAGAGATCAAATGTCATAAAAAAATTAAAAAAGATGCCAGTAACACGAGTGTGACTTTATTTTCCAGTCATATTAGATTTAAATCGGATATTTGCCTCCTTTGATCTATCGAATAGACTTTTTCCTGTTGACGTGTTCAGTTTTGTTCGTGTTTTATAATAATACTAGCGACCCGCCCTCGCTTCGCTTCGGAAACATTAAAACACACATGAAACAAAAAAAAAAAAAAAAAAAAAAAAAGTAGCCTATGTTCATCAGGGACAATGTCGACTTCTAATGGAAAAAGAATTTTTCAAATCGGTCCAGTAGTTTCGGAGCCTATTCGAAACAAACAAACAAATCTTTCCTCTTTATAATATTAGTATAGATAGTATAGATATGTTAAAGAAAATCGAATATTTTCGATTATGTTATAATATGTTATATAGTATGCCTAATTACTAGTAAGGACGTCTTGTGAGCCCGCAGGGATAGGAACCATATTTCTATCGCAAAGCAATACATGTATATACAATATAGCAATGTGCAAGAGTGGGACACTCGTGATACTATACAATTGAGACATAGACCTCATGGCCTAAGGTGGGTGATAGAATTCTCGTGGTGATGTTCATGAGGTCCGATAACCACTCAACACCTGGAGGGTCGTGAACTCATTCAAGTGTCTACGCAATAAAAACAATAAAAAATGTGTCAATACATAGAAAAAAACTACTTTTAGTGGGTTAGTCATTCGTTTTAAGATTCAGTAAGTTGTTCTTATGTGAATTGTTGAATATGTTAAAATTGTTTTTATCGGCAACTGTTCTCAATTGGTTGGTTATTGAAAAACTTTTTCTTTATACTTTAGCTAAATTCGTGTTTAACATAGTTAGTCCACAAGACTTTCTTTTATTACTTCATTCAAAGTCTGAAAGACTTCGCCGTGCAATGCATTGCATTGATGAGTTTTAAACTTACTCGAAACTTGAAAATGAGCTTTTGTTCACATGTTTCGGCCAGCGCCACTCAAAGTCATCAACAGTTGAAGTGACTTTTGAACTCAAATACACGGCACAGAGGACACCCCTCTGTCCTGAATCAACATTTGAACAATTCGATCATTGCCAGCCCGTTGCGTTAATAGAACTCCAATATTAGCCAATCCGAATTTGAGAGGACAAAAAGCTACGGTCTAGTATATACCATATACATTTTTTATCATATTTATCTGAACACGAAATTTAAAATAAAAGGTGTTGTTAGTGTTTGAAAATTTGTACTAGAGTTATATATGTAAGTTTAAAATTATTATCAATTAAATTATGTAAATATCTATATGATTTTATTCTCTCTCAAGTTTTCAATGATGTAATTGAATTATTATATATTTAACCATATACTGTAACAAAGAATTCTTGTTATATCCAATCTTTTCGTTATGATTTTCAATTTCAAAAATCTCCCTCTCGGGCTCTCGAATGCAATAAACAGAGAAAAGAATGAAACAATTTTCGTCATACCAACGGGCCACCTATGACTTGCGCTACGCTTGTTTTTATCGGATTAGGATTTTCTTGATCGCACAAAATAGCTATCAAAAGCACTCAGGGGGGGGGGGGGAGGATTCTCGATAGAAATTATGTATTCTTATCTCTTTTCATGGGTTGATTCCAACAAGTTAATGCATGATCCTTAAAACATATCGATAAGAATAAAAAGTTTCAACATGGCTATCGGATAAGACACAGGATTTTTTTGATACGGGAAACTTTTTTTTTTTTTATTGCTTAGATGGGTGGACGAGCTCACAGCCCACCTGGTGTTAAGTGGTTACTGGAGCCCATAGACATCTACAATGTAAATGCGCCACCCACCTTGAGATATAAGTTCTAAGGTCTCCGTATAGTTACAAAGGCTACCCCACCCTTCAAACCGAAACGCATTTCTGCTTCATGGCAGAAATAGGCGGGGCTGTGGTACCTACCCGTGCGGACTCACAAGGGGTCCTACCACCAGTGAACGATTTAACGAGTATTTAGATTTTATGAAATTATTAGCACTTATATTTAGAGCGGGTTGACAAACTGGATGTCAGTGTACCAAGCCATTGAATTAAAGTCCACAATGTACTTCTTACTCTAACTGGTTAGTACGTCTCCAAGTCTGCCTCTTGTACGAGCCTGTAGTGCCAGTTCAGCTTATAGTTCGGAAAAATTTAAAGAACTTAATAAATAAATAAAAAACATTTGACGGTAGTTAGCGATCCATTGGAAGTTAGGCGAATAACCCTTAGCCATGTATCTTAGAAGGAAATTTAAAAAATCTTAAACGAATTTAATAAAGCGGGGCTTTAATAAACTTTGTATCTGTCGTATTTTCACCAAGTAACTTTTGATATCATAATATCCCGAAAGGAAGAAAGAAAATAAATGAATAACCTTTTACTTATAAATCAGCCCTGTTATCTTTCTGGGAATTCAACGGTTCTCGGATTCTTTGCTTTAGCTATAAAAACAAATGTTAATATTAAATTAATAACATAGAAATTACAGTGACTCTTGGATGAATAAATACAGAAACGTAATAATGCGTACATTTTCCATTACCGAATTTACAAGCCTCGTTACGTTTGTTTAATCCAGTAACATAGACCAACCTTCATATTGGTAACAATTTCTCTTACGAATAAAACGTTGTTATTTTAGCTTTACAAGGGCAATTCTAAATTAATATGGCCGTTTTTTTTTCTCATTTATCTGTACCCTGTTCGTATTCCAGCAAAATCTCTTTTATTATTAAAGGCCTTTGTTGTCTTGGACAGTTAATTGACGAGAGTGTAAACCCTTTTTAATTAACACACACGTAGTTTAGGAAAGCTTTAATATTTAACGAAATTACTTTTAATTTCAGTCCTATACTAATCTAGTTTAGTTAAATTAGGTATACGAGTTCAGGCATTAAATTTTGTTCAGTCGATCCTAAACAATCCCAAAAAGAATGGTCGTAAAAGTTTTATTAGCGTTTTTATTATTTATTAAACAGTATAATATTCTACTAGATGAAGATTTGTTTTTGATAGCGCCATCTTGTTGTGTCTTTGAAGCGGTTAGTTGCCCTCAATTAAGAAAAATAGTATTATTATTCGTCAATAGATGTCGGGAAGAGTTGATTATTGAAAACACGAATAAAACAACATTTTCTGAAAATAAATCGTAGCTAGATCGATTTTTCGCCCCCGAAATCCCCTGTATACTAAATTTTATTAAAATCGTTGGAGCCCTTTCAGAGATTCAGATTATATATAAGAATTTCTCGTTTAAAGGTATAAGATGAAGCGTCTGATGGTCCTGTATTTTTTAAAACTTTGATTATCAGAACGTTAGTAAGGTTAACCGAAACATTTACTAGCAAAGGTTGTAAATTACGTCAGTAATATCTTATCTGACGGGCCGACTAATGAACGAGATAATGTACTAATCAAACACATATCACAAATATTACGATTAAAAGTTGAATTATTATAATACTAGCAACCCGCCCCGGTTTTGGACGAGTCATCATCATCATCATCAGCCTTTATCTGCCCACTGCTGGACAAATAAAGCATAATACTTCGCGAAACAGTAACGTAACAAAAATACATGTAAAATTGAACTACTACTTCAAAAAAGTTGCCGTAAAATAATAATAATTATACCGATACTTTGTTATCATATTACTTTATTGGTTTACGCGGCGAAAGCCAGTGAAACTTTTAGTTGGTATTATTTTTCCCAACATCTTTAACAATAATATTTCAAGACGATTTTCACAAAACTTTAATGATTTAAACACATTCCTCATGAAAGACTCCGTCCTTTAGTGTAAATCATAACAAAATCTGTGCGATAATTTAAAGTTTATAGCATACAGACATACAGACAGACGTGGCGGGCGAAATTTTCTAATATGTAAATTGAAAATATAATGAAAAATCACAAAGCTATACATTCTTGATACAATAAATTAAGATTTAAATATTCACTTACACATATTTTAACTTAGACGTTTTATCATCCCACAATTATTGGATTTCAATATTTTAACATTAATATCTGTTCAAGAAAGACACCACCCGAAGACTAAAGGATATCTATCATGCTAAAATGCCGATGACGACATTCACGTCATGTCATGTCAATGGACGCATGAGGAGCAAAAATCCTTCAAAGAAATTGAGAATCGTCAAAATCGGTTCACCTAAAATAACGTTCTGGGATAACAATACACATTAAAAATAAACAGTCGAATTGAGAATCTCCTCTTTTTTAAGTCGATTAAAAACATTTAATATTTGAGAACGCGATACAGTGATTTAAAGCTCTTAGGATATCACTGCGGTGTAGGAGTGGGTAATATCGGTTTTGCCGCGTATCGAATCGTATCTATATATCGAAGATCAATATCGGATATTGAATCTATATATTTTCTGAATCTATATATTGATGGATGCTAGTAGATTTTCTCGATTCATGATATTTGAGATTTGAAACGATACGCTGATATAATATCGTAGTAGATATAGATTTAAGTCAACGTTATACGGTTGGTTTTCTGATATCAATTTATAATATGATCTTAAAGTAATAAAAAGAACATGAAAATAAAAATATCAGAAAAACTTTCCTTCATGCTTTTACCAGGCTACTACAGGACTGGCTACATTATTTTCAGTTTTTAGTATTTTGTGTCTTAATTTAAAATTACAAAATATACCAAAAGAGTGTAGATTTCAAAAGTTTAATACAAACACAAGAAATAAACTCAATTATTTGGATTCAACTAAAAATAGAAAAATGTGTACTTTAAAAATCAAACACAAAAAACTTTTAAGTACATATTTATAAACACTTGTCCAAAAATTCTAGTTCAAGGTCAAAGCGCGTGAAATTAAATTCAACGATGCAAATAGGCTATACTGCATTCAAGTTAGGGTCGAAAGTTAAAACTTCTTTCCTAAATTGTATCCTGCTGATACGCTAAGAATAATTTACAGACATATGGACTTAAATATAAGGTTTACAATTGTATGGATAATGCCTGTTTCTGTTTCATTAATCACATGATATCCCTATCGTGCGCTCGCTCACTCTGGCCGATTCGATACGAACCAAACGAATATTGCTGATATTAACGAGTCGGTACGATATGCCGATGCGCGTCACATCGAGCAATATCGTGTATCGGCTGATATCGAAATATAGGTTTCGATTCACGAATCGGTACGATATGCCGATGCGCATCACATCGAGCAATATCGTGTATCGGCTGATATCGATATAAAGATTTCGTGCGGGGCGATATCGGATTCAACGATATTGCTGCGATATATAGATATTGAATCTATATACGATTTATATCACCCACTCCTACTGCGGTGTAACATTTCATTAGGTTAATGGTACCACGACCAAGACCAGTGTATTCAACCTCCTCCCGTGTAGAGTTTCCGTTTAGTCTTGTTACTTTACCCGCATCAGACCCTTGTCGGGTCCCAGATGGGCCTTGCCGTGTCGTATTACATGATGTGAGTAGCCTGAGATTTATCGAGTGTTATAATATATGTGAGCCCCCAGCAAAGCATGTTTGATTAATTAGTATTTTTATGATTAAAGAGCGTCCCAAGAGCCATGTTTTAATAAAGATACAGCGAAAGTCCACCGATTTATGCTATAAAAATATTAAATACACTAATCTCTTAAATCGACTTCTTTTTGTACCATATACGGGCTCACAATCCATCTGGTGTATAGTAGTTGTTGATAAGGCGTATTGTAAGCCCACACGGCTATGTACCACAGTTCTGTCGATTTTAGCCGATTCGGTGAGACAATTGAGACTTCGAATTCATGTCTTATTGTGGGTGGCAGCATTCACGTTGTAATGTCCTCATCCTTTCAGTGTACTCAAATCAGCCGTTCTGTCGATTTGAAGTCATTTGTTTTTTTTTATATAATACGAAGAATCACCTCTGCCAAAATTGAAGGTATATCCAATTATTCTTGGAATAATAATGGCTTCTTCGGATAGATGACGGTGCCAACAAATAGTTGCCTGTTCTTCGACTAACCGAATTTACTTTCAGTTCAAAATATTTTTTTATTGTCCAAATGAAGTCATATTATACTTCGAATACAAAGGAATGAACAGGTTTTGTTGGTTGATAATGTCCGTACTCTCCCGGATTCCGATTATTATTCGCTGGTAGTCTAGTCTGAGTGAGTGTGCTAACTCTGGCAGTGTTTCACAGAATTTACCATCGGATTGGAATCGCTACCCACTGAGAAGATCCGGCGAAAAACTCATAAAATTCCGATAAACTTGCAATGGACGGATGCTACGAACGCACTAAAGATGAATGCTTTGTAAAGGATGAGCATAATCCCACAACGCATCGCGGTGCGCCTTTCCGAACACATCCATAAAAATAGGGGTTAAAGTATGAAATTGCCGTTTTATTGTAATAGGTACTTCGAATAGACATAGAAACTTAATGGTATGAAATTTTTGAGTAAAACTTTTATCAAATGGTACCTATGAGGTTCTTCTTTTAAAAAATGTGCAACTTTCGATTATCGACTTTCAGTTGTTTTTTTTTCAGCTTAGGCAAGAGTCCGCACGGGGAGGTACCATCACCCTGTCTATTTCTTCCATTAAGCAGTACTGCGTTTCGGTTTGAAGGGTGGGGCAGCCGTTTTGACTATACTGAGACCTTAGAACGCATATCTCAAGGTGGGTGACGGCATTTACGTTATAGACGTCTATGGGCTCAAGTAACCACTTAACACCAGATGGGTTGTGATCTCGTCCACACAACTATGCAATAAAAAAAATAAAAAAAGCTTTATTTCTTCGATTCAGACGACGCAGCTGTGTTCGAGTACCACAATGCGAATTGTCATCGTTCTAAGCACGTAATACACGTCCGCAGATTTGAAACAGGAAAAATGGAAGTATGCAAGGTTTAACTACGACAGGCGCTATGACGTCACAGTACTTGCTAGACAAAACAGATATAAATTCAAAAAGCATCAATATGTCTTAACGCCTAAAATATTACTGCGTTTGAATATAAAGCTACTAGTGTAGATCTTAATATATATATATATGTCGTGGATAACGACTTTTAGTTGTCGTGGATAACGACTTTTAGTAATATTAAGACGGTGGTTTTGATTATTATTTTAAATGATGAAATGTTGTTTTGATAAATATCACAAAACGAAGGGTAGACTCCGTAACGCCACAGTATAAAATGGCGGTACGTGGACAGAGTCGTGGCATTCCGTGTCAGACAGTAATTCCGTCCGTCTCAGTCAGTGAGTCTCTGTCAGTCAGTCAGTCGGTCAGTCGGTCTGTCGGTATATGCAACGAAACTGTCGGTTTACCCTGTCATTGTGAAAGTTGTGTGTGTTGAGTTTCAATAATTATTATTGAAAAGTTTTATTGACTAAACTGAGTTCAACCGAATACAAGCGATGACGGAACCTACCGCTCAGCCATCCCTGACGTGTGCTGACATATATATGTCGTGGATAACGACTTTTAGTAATATTAAGACGGTGGTTTTGATTATTATTTTAAATGATGAGATGTTGTTTTGATAAATATCACAAAATGAAGGGTAGACTACGTAACGCCACAGTATAAAATGGCGGTACGTGGACAGAGTCGTGGCATTCCGTGTCAGGCAGTCATTCCGTCCGTCTCAGTCAGTCGGTCTGTCGGTATGTGCAACGAAACTGTCGGTTTATCCAGTCATTGTGAAAGTTGTGTGTGTTGAGTTTCAATAATTGTTATTCAAAAAGTTTTATTAACTAAACTGAGTTCAATCGAATACGAGTGATGACGAAACTACCGCTCAGCCATCCCTGACGTGTGCCGACATATATATATAGATTTCTTCTGTGCGTGTGTTTGTCACTGAACTCCTCCTACGCGGCTGGACCGATTTTAATGAAATTTTCTGTGTACCTTCAGGTGGATTCGAGAATGATTTAGATTTACAAATCAGTCCTAGAAATAATTTATATGGCAAAACAACGTTTGCCGGGCGAGCTAGTTATTACTGTAACATCACAAAATCAAAAGGCGACTTTAAACTATTAATAATTGTGGGATTCATATTCTTCCTTCGTAATTTGATAGCTGTAATAATAATAGAGTAAACTCGCAAATCATTAATTGTGTGTGCGTCGTTATCATAAAATACCACTATTGTCGGGGAATGAAAATTAATTAAATGTCACTGGTTACGACACTAGGGAACTGGAACCGGAGCGGCATCAATTTCAGGGGAAACAAAAGGCGAGGCCTCATCGGCGTCAAGGCAAGCCTTTCATGGGCTTTAATAACGATTCGTCACTGGCACTATGAAAGAAGAATGACGTCACCAACAAGAGGTCAACGTCCCGACGACAGGAACGTCATGATTAAAATAATTTAGGTTAATGGTAACTGCTCGGAAAGCGTGAAGTATAAATGAAGCCTTTTTAGCATAGATTGTTTATTATTTCTGATCTATGTAGACGATCTAACTGTAAACTCCTCTCGCTTTTATCACACTAAGTGCAGTCGATACAGCCTTATTCTATGTTTTTTTTGGTTTAGTTTTACAACTAACCACTTGCTTTCACGTTAATGATATTTCCTTGAGAATGGCGAGTCTTGGATAGAGACATTATTATAGGAGTTAATGCGTAAATTTGGAAAAAAGGTGACGACTCTACTAGCATGAATGAATGTGGTTGTGGTACCCTTTTGGTGTTCAGAAGTAATACTCCTCTATCATATACCATTTCTTCGCTCACTCCCTTCTTACAAATATCGTTTTTCACGCAATCCATTTCATCCAATTCACGTATCACCAACCTCATTTTCATTTCGTCTCATCACATGTCCATACCCAATCAGCACTATGCAAAATATTCAAATATATTTTTTTGTATTATCCGACTATCAAGTTTTATAGCAATTAGACATTTAATTATACAAATATAATTTGCTACTACAATATTAATGGCAAAGTTAATAACAACAATCAGAGGTTGAATTAATCCAAGAAGCTCGCTTCCTTGGTTGGCACCACATTAACTTGAACCACTAGGCAACGCAACCCGACACTATTCAATTCAAACAAAGCCTTTTAAGATTAATAGTACGCACTTTAGCGTGACCTTAAGGTGTACTTTAACGCACTTGTGTCCTAGCAGTATTAAAACAAGTTCTACAGTCGTGGTCAACTAATTAGGGACATTCAAGATAGTGAAGGGCTATAACCGGTTATGTACATTTAAATATAAAACCCTATTGATTTCTCAGCACCTATTATTTGCATAATGTGGTCCGATTATTATACTATAAATGGCTGTAAATAAAAGATTTAATAAATAGAAAAAGTATTTAATATCAAAGATTAAACATGTATTAAATATTAAGGTACAGTTCTGTAGTGGACATTTAATTAAGGACAGTAAAGTATAATGAAAAATACAGTTACACAAAACTTATAATCTTCAGTGTTATAATATCTTTAACAGCTCCATTTTATTACGTGTAAAATCAGTACCCAGTAGCAAAACCTTTGTTAGTAATTACCGCTTGACACCGATGTGGCATAGACATTATCAGTTTCTGACATGTTTCGACAGGAATGTTTGCCCATGCCTCTCACAAAAAGCTTCATGAAGTTCATCCAAATTTGTATTACGATAAGTGGCAACTTTTTTCTTGATTTCGTGCCAAAGGTGCTCAATTGGGTTGAGGTCCGGGCTATTTGCTGGCCAATCTAGCACTGATACAAACTGAATGGTAAGAAACGACTTGACTGAATGGGCGGTACGACCCGATCGTTATCCTGCTAAAACGTCCATATAATAGGGAGATACTCCTCAGCATAGGGAAGCATAGTTTCTTCCAATATTGCCTTGTATTGATGTTGGTCTAAGTTACCCTGAACTTTCCTCACAGGTCCCACTCCACGTCCAGAAAATGAACCCCATATTTTAATGTTTCCACCGCCATGTTTCACCTGTTTTTTTGTGAATCTTGGATTCATTTCCGCTTTTACAGGACGCCGTACATATTGCCTTCCATCTGAAGAAATCAAATCAACCTTGGTCTCGTCAGAGAAAAGTACATGTTGCCATTGGGCGTAGGTCCAATGTCCATATTTACGTGCAAATTCCAAACGAGCATTTCTATGTTCTTTCTTCAACAACGGTACTTTGCGAGCCACTCTTCCGAACAACCCTGCTTCTACCAAACGTCGTCGAACGGTCCTCGCAGATACACCGGCTCTTTCGTTGGCCCCAAACACTTCGTGTTTAATTAAAATAGAGCCTAGAAACGGATCTTTCTTAGCTAACCTGGTTATCATTCTATCTTCTTGCGGAGTCGTTTTTCTCGATCTTTTTGTTCTGGACACGTTTAAAGCTGTGTTATAGCGCTTGAAATGTTGCACTGCATTGCATACCATAGTTTTTTGAACAATTTAAATGTTGTGCTATCCTTCGGTATGACCAACCACGCTCGACAAACTTCATGATAATTTTTCGTAGTGTTGGATTGCAACTTTTATTTTTGCCCATTTTTCTTCAAAATAATTCTCAAAACTTAAAATAAAAAATCTGAATTGCCGCCAAAACGACCACTAAACAATAAGAAAAGAAACAAAAAAGTATTAAAAGTCCAATTTTGAAATTAGAACGCAATACCTCAGTGTCCCTAATTAAATGGCCAGCCAGCATTCTTTGAACCAGTAGCACTATGATATTGTATCAGCTATACTGTAAAGAGGTTTAATGTTTAAGAAGTTGTTATTGTTTTTATAATCGCGCACATAAATGACTAATTACACTTACATGTAAAAAATATGGAATATTGCTAAGACTTGTTGGAAAATATAAAAAAAATTCACAATTTGGCTTAACTAGAAATTGTCCCTAATTAGTTGACCACGACTGTATATACACCAATTAAGGTTTTTAGGCTGTTCATTTATAAATGTGTATATATATATGTGTGTGTATAAATATTTATATAACTGAAAATCACGTATTCTGCCTATTTGTTGTGAAGCAATCGTGTTTGAAAGGTAAAACGACTATTGTGAACGTGATACATAATACAACCTCACCAAATCACAAGCTCAACTTCAAAAAGTATGCTTAGAGTACTTTACACGTATGGATGTCTATGCACTGGATTTTTCCTAATTTAATCAAATGAAATGCGTAGACACCAGATAAAATTCTTTAATTTAATTTACATAAACTTAGTTTGATGATTTTTATCGAGAGAGATTAATTCAAATGCACATGAAACTGCGCCCTTAGTTGCCTCTTTAAAAACCAGTCTGAACAATATAAAGCAAAGTGGGTGTGTTGTTTGCTCAAATAGCCGTAGCGTGCGACACCATGTGGCCAAACCAGTATTTCACCTCCAGTGTGCATATAACCATACAACCTATATTGCAGTGTAAGCATAGAATTTATCAAGCCAACGTAATGATTGACAAATGAATCAGAGCTGTTTATAGTCCGTTTAGCAGATGTCCCTCTCGAAGTCGGCTCGACCAGAGATCCAATGTTGTGGAATAAAAAAATCGTGCTTGATGAGACGACTCGCACGCTAGTGAAGAGAACTTCTACATATACCGCTATGGTATCTGAATTTAAAATTAAATAGCATAATGTAAATAAGTACATATAGACCACGTAAAAATAATATTACTGATTCCCTACTGCTCTATGCTGTTGTGTCTTTTTTTTTTTTTTTTTTTTTTTTTTTTTTTTTTTTTTTTTTTTTTTTTTTTTTTTTTATGATTGAAAGTTTACTGGTGGCCCGAAGGCCTTTCCAGTTTCACCAGGACAGGTGGGCGAGCAAAGGCTCAGCCAAGAGGGGTGGGATTTGCTAACAACTGCCCGAGCGCCTCCGAAGGAGACCTAACAACTCAAGAGCAATTGTTTCGCGAATGAATCTACTACCGGATCGGAATCGCGACCCGCTGAGAAGATCCGGCGAGAAACTCAGCGGGCTGATGCATGGGTTAGGTTGCACGTCGACCTCTTTGTCGAGTTCGACGAGTACGGTTACCGGGGTCCCTAAGCCTGCCCCTAGTATTAGAGCTGAAGGCATCTAATGCAAAGGTTATTGGATCTGATGGATCCGTAAGGACGTGTCTAGGGCGTCGACGGTGACTGGCTCCTGCATGATCAGGATTCGGGGAGTAGTCAGCGGCGGCAACGATAAGGCGATTATCATGACGCATAGCCTTATCGAAGTATCGTTCCGACGCTGACTTCATGTATTTCCGAATTGATTCGAGGCCCAGGTCGTCGTGTAGGTCAACGTTCCTCACGAACCACGGAGCCCCGACAGCTAACCTGGAAAAGCGGGATTGTAGGGATTGGAGGGTGTCTATGTGTGTGCGGGCCGCGTGAGCGAACACCACACTCGCGTAAGTCATGACGGGCCTTATGCAAGTTTTGTAAAGTGTCACCTTGTTCCGAAGGGACATTTTACTCCGCTTACAGATCATGGGGTAGAGTCTACCGAGAATAAACGCGGCACGGTCACGGACTGATTTTATATGCGGGCGGAATGTCATCGATGCATCCAGGGTAACGCCCAGGTACTTGACCTTCCTGGCCCAGGGTATGGGTTGTCTAAAGAGAGTAATCGGGGGTGTGAGATTCCTCCTCCTAATCCGGGAGGAAATCCGTGTGGAGCTTCCCCTCTGAAATAGCACCGCAGTACTTTTCGCTGGGTTGATGTCTATGCGCCATTTTCGGAACCACTGTCCTAGGGCTAGGGCTGCGCTCTGAAGCTTCTTCGCGATTAGGGACTTATTTCTACTAGAATAGTAAACAGTCGTGTCGTCGGCGAATAAAGCTAAATGGGTCGGCGGCGACCGGGGAATATCGTTGACGAATAAGCTAAATAGGAGGGGTGAGAGGACAGAGCCTTGCGGGACTCCAGCTGTGAGAGGTCGTGGGGAGGAGCGGGTTCCCTCGACTCGATATCGAAAAGAGCGGTTCGACAAGAAGTCCCGTATGATGAGCACGAGACTATCCGGCACGCCCATGTTGAATAGTTTGAAAATCAAACCATTGTGCCAGACTTTGTCGAACGCTTTT
Organism: Bombyx mori; assembly: GCF_030269925.1. NCBI lineage: Eukaryota > Metazoa > Arthropoda > Insecta > Lepidoptera > Bombycidae > Bombyx > Bombyx mori. Next base: position 4,076,771 of record NC_085116.1, on the reverse strand, counting down.
GCGACGTCGAAGAAGAGAGCTCCCGTGTATAACGGTTTTGGTCGATTAAGCCCCACAAGAATGTGCTCCGTGAGGCGGTGCACCTGTTGAACGCATGAGTGATTTGTACGGAATCCGAATTGTTCATCGATAAGAATGCCCTTGGATGAGACGAAGTCTCTGAGGCGTTTGTAGAGCAGACGCTCATACAGTTTGCCTAGAGACATGAGGAGGCTAATCGGGCGGGGTAACTCGTCGGATGATTTTTTGGTTTACCGGGTTTATGTATGCCGATAACGTCCGCTTCTTTCCACACCGCGGGAAAGATACAGTTCGCCATAGCGGCATTGAAAATAGATGCCAACATCACGATGAGTTGGACGGGTAGAAGTTTAATAACGCGGTTAGATATACAGTCGGAACCGGGAGCCTTGCGAGGACGTAGGTCTTTGATCAAGTCTTTAACTTCTATCGGGGTGACGGGTGGTAACGCATCCGATGGTGGCAAGGAGGCTCTGCGTTCTACCTCACTGTCTACTAATTCTACATGAACAGGGTCCACGGATTGAGTGCTGGGCGTGCACTGGGTTTGCAATGTATCGGCCAGCAGCTCTGCTTTTTCGTCATCATCGAACGCCGCGAGTCGGCCTGAGGGGCCTACGAGGGGGGGCATGGTTACTACCGTATCCGATTTGAGAGTACGAGCTAAGCGGTAGTAAGACCTTTGGGAGGGCGCGAGTCCTTCTAAGAAATCAGACCATCTGGCATCTCGGACTTCGGCGATGCGAGACTTTACGTCGCGTTGTAGGGCACGCATTCGAATACGATTTTCCGCGGTAGGATACCTGTCGTAGGCGCGTATCGAGGCGTTCTTAGCTCTAAGGAGTTCCCTAATATCGTCGGACAATTTGAAGCGGTGAAGGAAGTCCTCCGCTACAACTTGTTTCGATGACCTATCTAATGTCGAGGTGATGTGTGACGTTAAGATGTCTATGGCTTCAGCGGTATCCTGAGGAGACGGGATAGAGTCCGGGTTAAACGGGAGCGATGGTGGATCAGATTCAGCCAGGCTGATGCCCAGCGTGTGCCAATCCACCACAGTCCTCGTGACGGGAACGGAATCGGGAGCGCGACCGAGCCTCATAACGACGGGACGGTGGTCTGAATCTAACTCTGAAACTACTTCGATCGAGTGTAAGCGCAGAGTTACGTTTTTTAATAACGCTATGTCGAGTATATCCGGGCGATGCGCGATATTTAGCGGGTAGTGAGTCGGGGTTAACGGAGCGACGATATCGAAGGCGAGATCATCGACTAACGCGTCAAGCCGCCTGCCATTCGGGGTTGTGGTGTGTGAGTTCCACCTGATGTGTTTACAATTTAGGTCGCCCGCCAGAATGACAGAGCTCCCCATACCGAGCAGCGCCTCGATATCACTGCTTAGAACGATCTTATCCGGTGGAAGATAAACGGACGCGATAACGATCGGCGCGTGTCCCGTCAGTGAGATTCGGCACACTGATGCTTCGATATTAGCGAGCGCGGGAGGATCGAGCGGGACGCAATGCAGGGCTCTTCTATAGTAAATGACGGTACCACCACCACGGGCAGAGAGCCTGTCGTTCCTGACCATGTTATAGTTCGCGATTTTAGGGTCACGGCGCGCGGGCTTAAGTAGGGTCTCCTGCACTAAAAAGATATCAATTTGGTGGTCACGCAAAAAGTCAGAAACCTGATCACGTTGATTTGCGAGACCGTAAGCGTTAAAAAATCCTATCGTTACGGATAGGGGCTTTATTCTACTTATATACGCCATTGATTACCGGCGGAGTGAGGGGAGGACGTACGTATTTAATGACGCGTATACGTCGGCGTATTCCTGCACAACGGCGATAAAGTGTTGTGCAGTGGAGGCAGCGCGAATGGCGTCGCCCAAAGCGTTAACGCGCTCAAAGTTGATCGACTGAAAGAAGTCGATCGCTAAAGCGAGATTGTCGGACGCGGTCGGAGGGCAAGTCGCGGGAGAGGGACGAGTCGCGGGGGCGGGACGAATCGCGGAGGAGGGAGTTGTAGCCGTGTTCGTGTACGGCAGCGGTTTTGCCCAGGCCGAGACACTGGGCACCGCCGCCGGAACGAACGCTGGCTTAGCCTGCGACGCAGAGGGTGCCGAGGCTTTGATGTCTGGGCCGGAAGCTCGGAGGCGGTTTTGGCGGGCGACGCGGCGATTTATTTTAGGGGCTCGGGGGCAACCACGGTAATTCGCGGGGTGACCCTGTGTTCGACACAGGACGCAGCTAGGCGGTTCCGTCGCGGTTTTTTGGTCGCGAGCGCAGAGGGCCGTGGCGTGATCGCCCAAACATTTAACACATCGGGGGCGCGCGTGACAGTTACGGGAAGAGTGCCCGTACAATTGACAGTTATGGCACTGGCTAGGAGTGCCTTTTTTATGGGGGGCTTCGACAGCGATACCAGAGAGCCTACAGACGGTCTGTGTGTTAAAGATTTTCTTACCCTCGGGGGTAGGCTGGAGAGCGACTAGAACCATATTATATGGCTCCCTACCGCGACCGGTGTGCATACGGTGCACAGAATTCACTGGTAGGCCTTGTTCTAACAGGTCGGCTTTTACGAGCTCTACATCTAACTCTTTAGGGATTCCGCGTATTACAACGCGGAGTTCGCGCTCCTCCTGGAGCGTATACGTATGGAAACTTATACGCTCCTTACGGAGGTAAGAAGAGAGGGCCCTATGGTCGTCGGGTGTTTGAACCTTAATTTGAATGCCGTTCGCGAGGTTACGGGCATTCGTGAAATTTATATTTTTGGCCTTAAGGGCCAGGCAAACTCGATCCCAAGCTGCCTTCTCCTGAAGGATAACCGGGGGAGGGGTCTGGGTTTTATTTTGTGCCACCGGACGCGGCGACGGAGTGGCACGGGCTGGGGGCGCAACGGGAGTCTGAGGGCGGGGGCGCGACGCGTTCACGGCTTTGCTAATTTTAGCGGCCGCGGGAGCTCGAGACTCCGCGGCACGCTTCTTACCCTTCTGTACCAGGGTGAATCCATCCGTCGATGAGGCGGGGGCGAGGTCGACCTCCATGTCCGAGTCAGAGTCGGAGCACGAGGAGGCGGGTGCAGGCGACCTACGAGCAAGTGTAGGTGTTTTAGAGGGCGCGACGGAGGCCGCGGATGATCGCTCAGCTGAAACGATGGTCACGGCGGACGACGCAGCAGCTTTTCTCGCCAGTATAGGCGACACGGGAGCGGCAGGCACGACAGAGGCTGCGGTGCTCAATGCAGAAGCTCTGCACGCAGGTACAGGCGACGCAGGAGCAGCGAGCGCGGCGGAGTCCTCGAGAGGGCTCGCAGTGTGATTGGCTTTGAAGGCCAAAAACTCCGAGGCGAGCTGTGGGTGGCGAAGTCGGAGGAATTCCGCGAATACAGCGTCCATGATCGCTGAGTACCCAGGTGGGGCGGCCCCGGGTCTTGAAAACACTCGCCTTGCGGCGAGGCCCCAACTTCTCGGACCTGAGCGGTTCTATTGAACACAGGTGGCAATGCGGCGCGATTACTACAGGACAAAGAAAAAGCACAACAAAACAGAAATTACGAAAAGAAACAAAACAAATAAATACTTGCAGGAAACCACTTTGTCGGCAGATGTACCACGAACACAGAAACAACAAAAGGAAACAAAACAAATAAAAACTTCCAGAAAGAGCACTTAGTCGGCAGATGTACCACGAACACAGGCCGCGCGAACAATGGCCGGGCTAACAAAAGCCGGGCGAACAAAGACCGGGCGATCGAGTGGACGATGAGCACGTCCGCACGTGACGGGTGCCTCTATCGGAATGTTGTGTCTTTTTGTTTCATCTGTTATAACATAGGTCTCTCGCAGGAACTGATTTGTGATAAAGGAAACATTAGTATCTTTGATTTAAACAGCTAATTCAAGCGCTAAATGAACTGGTAGACTGAATCCATCACTACACAATAATTTAGAACTTGTATGTTTTATGTTAAAAAACTGCTAAAAGAACACAGAAGATATTGTATTTCCACCAATTTGAAGGCCAGTAAAAATGATATATTATCCCGGTATAAAAAACAGATTCGCCCTAAAAGTTCAAACCTTCCGTTATTACATAAACCAAAAAGTTCTGAAATTTTAATGGTTCTTCTTTAAATTGTTTTTATAGTAGAATAATGGATTCATCTACGTTAACAGAGAAATGAGATTTCTCGGTTCAAATGTTTAAAGATATTGAATTCTAAACTTTAATAAGGTAATTTCACACAACTTATCTATTCTATTCAAATGCAAAAAAGTTACTTAGGCACTAACAAGAAAAATGCCATTATTTGAAAACTAAAGATTCCTTCATAGTTTCGTTTGTTAGAGCAATTATATTCAAAGACTTTTATCACTCTATGAGCATTTTGAAATCAAATAAATTTAGCAAATCAATCAATTTAACACTAATAAGATACTCTTTACGCCTGCCATATTTTTATAATTCAGATAAAAAACAATTAAACCGATAAAATACACAAGATGTCGGCACACTGTGTATGAAAACCACTACACAAACTTTAATTATCGATGAGACTACACAATTCCTTGCAAATACAGTAAAAGCTCTTTATTGGTGCTTCCTTTATTTGCGTTTTCACTATCCGCGGATCTAATCGATAAATCAGTACATTGCAGTACAAGGATTCAAATATGTAGGTATTCAACCGAATATCCTTTGTAAAAGCGCTTTTTCATATTCGCGATCTCTGTATTCGCGGCATATTTACGGAACATATACCCTGCGAACAAAGAGCTTTTGCTGTAGTTAACTGAAGAAATCGATTACACCGTTATATTGTATCGAAATATGGATATTGAATACGATTATTGAATTCGATTATTGAATTGTTCACTGTGCGTTATCCGACATGAATACGCTCGATTTCCTTCTATAAGAGCGTGAATGACATGAATGCCACTGCTTACATTGAGCTATGAGATCAATTTCATTACCTATAAGAGCTATTTTACTATTCAAAGACATTTTAGTTTAGCAAAGGAATCGAAACATAGCGACATGCACGAATTTTACCAGTCCCTCATGATTACAAGAGGTCTGATCTTGTGGAGGGATAAAATCAAATACCTACACACACATTTGTAGGTAATTGTAGATATAATATTAAATAATAATGTAACTGTAAAAATAAATAACTTGATGAAACAAGCCAGCCGTTCATCGTGACCTCATTACCTTATCGTAAATACTGCCTTGATGATTTCTTTGAAATGTGACTGATAGCGGAACGAATCTAGATTTCTTATGAGGAATTTGAACATAGAAATTTAAGCCTTTAGTTACCTTGCTTTTCTAAAACTAATCGATTTTGTTGACATTGAAAATGTACATTCAGAACGATTAAAAGTCCTCAAGCAAAAAAAACTTTTTTTTTTACTAAACGTAAAAATGTCGTCCTTCCGTCACAGGACAACAATGTTGGAAAAATGTTCACGAAATCATAATCTGATGTAGAGAAGTGATTGTTTGAGGCCCTTTTAACATCGCTAGAAATAATAAATAGCAAAACTAAAAAATTATGGTTATCTACAATATCTACCAAGGATAATATTACAGGAATATTACAGTGCATTAATAATTTGTCTCGGTGTCAGTTTTATGTTAACTTATTGTATGCCAGTCAAATTCGGCCCGCTTTGCTGGTCGTTCTTACATTTGACTTTGATCCGATTTCTACGAATCACAGGATCATCGGGCAGGCCAATCTGAAGATTTCCTGAAAATTTCAACGAAATCTGCCCAGCCGTTCCAGAGTTAGATAATATACCTATATCGATTTTTATAAATGATTAACATAAATAATATTAATATTAATATAAATAAATGATATATATAGATATGATGGTTGGGTAAATAAATGAGCGACAATGGTTTGCGATTCAACTGTTAATTTTTTGACCACATATTAATACAATCAACTCTTTTATTTACCAAATTATTTGGCCCGTCTATTTTTTTATGCGAAATCGGACAGAAATCGTTCTTAGAAGCATAATAGACATATTTTGCAGAACTTTCGTGCTAGATATTTATTATTATTACCAGAAATGAGCACGCAGAGGTTAATGGTTATTATTGGGGCCCATAGGCATCATCACAATTTGAATATCGTCAATCATCTTGTGAAATGACATCAGTCAAAAATGTGTTGAAATTACGGTTATTCTACCCGTCAAACCGACATTCACAATAACTGTGGGTTATTTATAGACTTCGAAGGTGAGCATGTGACCCATTAAATAATGAATGCTCAACACTGTTTTTTCACGTTAGCAATGCCAGGGGCACAGCCAAGCTGCTTGCTGCCTACAGAAACCAAATAGGAAAATTGTAAGGACCCGTGTAGATTCACAACATTGCCGAGGAGCGGCCGTAATTTCACAAATTTATAAATTTTGCGGTCTCGATTCCAAACAATGTTGTTTCTTCATTGTGGACCCCGTTCGTAGCCTATGCTACACATATGTTTTTGCACAATTCACAATTGTTTTCAAGTTTTTATTTGAACGGTTTTCAAAGTTGAAAATCGCAAAACAATAAATATGAAACGAGCCCTTAAAGATGTATCAAATTCCAAGTTTACTTTGGTTTAACCAAACTACCTATACAAAATAAAAGAAAATAAATATGGTATGTTTGAATTATGAATACTAGGCTATTATTTTTAATATATAAATTAATAAATATATTCTTTTAAAAACAGTAACACCGCTTCAATTTCAAAGTTCCATAGGGGACTTGAGTGTTTGCAGATATCCGAAACGGTAATAGTTCGTATTTCTCATTTTTAACATCACACAACTCTTTATAGAAACTAGACTATGACCGAGCTTTGCTCGGTATTTTTTATTTTTTTTGATTAAATACGAATTACATATTGATAAAATTATGAAATATTCCAAGATCGTTTAGGCATTTTTAAGTGAACACGTGAGTTAAAAAGACACAAATAATATAAATAAAGAATTCATTTTCTTGGTCTAACCTTAAAGCAAACACTCATTGGTTTCGGATGGCTTAACAACGCCATCTGCTGAAATAGCTTGTGGGATTGTGTCTTTAAAGCAGTTAGTTGCTCTCAATTATGAAAAATAGTATTATTATTCGCCAATAGATGTCGGGAAGAGTCATAAAGTAGATTATTAAAAACACGAATAAATCAAAACATTTTCTGAAAATAAATCGTAGCTAGATCGATTTATCGCCAACGAAATCCCCTGAATACTAAATTTAATAAAAATCGTTGGAGCCGTTTCCGAGATTAAAGGTAAATGCCCCCTAAAAACATTAAGAAAAAAAAAACCGGTTATCGTTGGAATTTTTCATAGATGCAATTGTCGTCTTATTTTTATTTCGCTCATTCAAGAGTAACAGATTGAAATTGTTGTCGTAAAGTATTAATAGAACCGGTTCGTTTTGTGTTTATTTAGAAAGTTTAGTTCGTTATAGAAATCATGTTATATATTCAGACATAATAGAAGACTTGGGTTTTTTTAATGCATGATGGGCAGACGATCCCGCGGTTCACCTAGTAGCGGTTAATACCACAGACAAGTATGTATACTGCTGTTCAACTTGAGACCCGAGTTAAAATCGTTTAAGACCCACCCGAGAAATACCACGGAGGCGAGATTATTCGAGAGCTGGGAAGCCGGGAAGCTTGGAGTAGGGAAGAAAGAAAGCACTGTAGATGAAGGAGGGCGGGTGACAGGGTGGTAAAAAGAAGTTGACCGCTAATAGGTACCAGTAATTCAACAGTTCGTTAAAACTTGATACATTGTATTGCAAGAACAAATACCGTAACGAAAAAAAAAACACCGACCAATTTAATACAAGAACCGATCTTCAATGGAAAAGTTCTAGAACCGATACGCAAATATCTCAGGGAATCATCAGAACGCTACTTTGAAAAGCGGCGCGGCATGATAACCTTCTTATCGTGACCACCGCTAACTACATATCCAACCCAGGTAGACGGGGCAAAGCAAAGCCGCCGTCGCCCAAAACATGTCTTGTCGGATCCTCCCGCACCATTCGCGGTGCTAATAGGCTCTTCAAGTACCGGTCACAGTCCTCGTCGAACTCGTCGACTTCGACGTACGAAATATCCCATAAACACAACCCACTGAGATTCTCGCCATATTTTCTAAATGGATCGCTATTCTGATCCATTAGCAGATTCAGCGAAGCACTGCTCTTGCTAGGGCTAGTGTTAACAATTCTTTCAGGTTGAGCCCGTGAGCTCACTTACCGGTCCGCGTTGGAATAGCCCCTTAGGCTACCAAAGATTAGGTAGGGAATATGGAAAAGCGAAATGCTAATTACTATGTATGTATTATCATACATTCTGTTAGTAATCTGTTACAATGTAATTAATGTGCTACAAACTTATTTACAATCTGTTACTTAAAGAATTCGCCCAATTTTCGTTAAATATAGCAAACATTTGAATTGGTTATGCGACAAATGATTGGTATGAGTGCTGAGGCCGGCGTTTCCGGACGTGACCAGGGAACTAAGACGGATGCCCGCCAAGCCTTGGAGAAACACGAATATCCTTTTATCCTAATTTAATATCGACGGGATGTTTGTACAATCTCCAAAGTACTGTGAGTATTTTCAAAACAAATATCATTTTTAGACTCAACACCGAGTCCGCCCTAATTTAGTTTCAAATTTTTGTTGCGATGAATTTCAATTTATCCAGAATAGATACGGCAAGTTTGATTAGAAAAGTTGGCACCACAGTCGCCCCATGGATCTCGGTAACATCAGATGTTCATGTGACGAAATAAAGCTGGTTACAAGAGCGCCCCTTTTATTTTTTCTGATCTATGTTCTGATTATTGTTTCACAACTTTTCTTAAATCTTATGACAATTCGATGCAATTACACAGATAATTTGTCCCAGAAGAAATTATAGGTGTATGTTTAAAGATCTACAGTAATAATATACGGTATTTTTATATTTTGATATATCCACGATTTGCAATCGAGCTAATTATTGCTAATTTTAAATAAAATTTCAATTAAAACTTGTAAATGTGAATTTGTATATTTAACAATTTATGCCCATATTCTAGAACAAATTCGTAAGATATATACAATTTCAATTCAGTTGCACATTTTATTTGTGTAATGCTGACGTAACTGCGGTGATGTAGAGATATACAGTCGTGGTCAACTAATTAGGGACATTCAAGATAGTGAAGGGCTATAACCGGCTATGTACATTTAAATATAAAACCCTATTGATTTCTCAGCACCTATTATTTGCATAATGTAGTCCGATTATTATGCTATAAATGGCTGTAAATAAAAGATTTAATAAATAGAAAAAGTATTTAATATCAAATATTAAACATGTATTAAATATAAAGGTACAATTCTGTAGTGGACATTTAATTAAGGACAGTAAAGTATAATGAAAAATACAGTTACACAAAACTTATAATCTTCAGTGTTATAATATCTTTAACAGCTCCATTTTATTACGTGTAAAATCAGTACCCAGTAGCAAAACCTTTGTTAGTAATTACCGCTTGACACCGATGTGGCATAGACATTATCAGTTTCTGACATGTTTCGACAGGAATGTTTGCCCATGCCTCACAAAAAGCTTCATGAAGTTCATCCAAATTTGTATTACGATAAGTGGCAACTTTTTTCTTGATTTCGTGCCAAAGGTGCTCAATTGGGTTGAGGTCCGGGCTATTTGCTGGCCAATCTAGCACCGATACAAACTGACTGGTAAGAAACGACTTGACTGAATGGGCGGTATGTTTCGGGTCGTTATCCTGCTTAAACGTCCATATAATAGGAGATGCTCCTCAGCATTGGGAAGCATAGTTTCTTCCAATATTGCCTTGTATTGATGTTGGTCTAAGTTACCCTGAACTTTCCTCACAGGTCCCACTCCACGTTCAGAAAATGAACCCTATATTTTAATGTTTCCACCACCATGTTTCACCTGTTTTTTTGTGAATCTTGGATTCATTTCCGCTTTTACAGGACGCCGTACATATTGCCTTCCATCTTAAGAAATCAAATTAACCTTGGTCTCGTCAGAGAAAAGTACATGTTGCCATTGGGCGTAGGTCCAATGTCCATATTTACTTGCAAATGCGAAACGAGCATTTCTATGTTCTTTCTTCAACAACGGTACTTTGCGAGCCACTCTTCCGAACAACCCTGCTTCTACCAAACGTCGTCGAACAGTCCTCGCAGATACACCGGCTCTTTCGTTTGCCCCAAACACTTCGTGTTTAATTAAAATAGAGCCTTCTTCTATCTTCTTGCGGAGTCGTTTTTCTCGATCTTTTTGTTCTGGACACATTTAAAGCTGTGTTATAGCGCTTGAAATGTTGCACTGCATTGCATATCATAGTTTTTGAACAATTTAAATGTTGTGCTATCCTTCGGTATGACCAACCACGCTCGACAAACTTCATGATAATTTTTCGTAGTGTTGGATCGCAACTTTTATTTTTGCCCATTTTTCTTCAAAATAATTCTCAAAACTTAAAATAAAAAATCTGGTTTGCCGCCAAAACGACCACTAAACAATAAGAAAAGAAACAAAAAAATTTTAAAATTCCAATTATGAAATTAGAACGCAATACCTCAGTGTCCCTAATTAAATGGCCAGCCAGCATTCTTTGAACCAATAGCACTATGATATTGTATAAGCTATACTGTAAAGAGGTTTAATGTTTAAGAAGTTGTTATTGTTTGTATAATCGCGCACATAAATGACTAATTACACTTACATGTAAAAGATATGGAATATTGCTAAAACTCGTTGGAAAATAAAAAAAAATTTCACAATTTGGCGTAACTAGAGATTGTCCCTAATTAGTTGACCACGACTGTATGTACATACTTGTAATTTTATTTTTAAACAATACGCGGCCAAGATTTTTTGAAGTTTATGTATGTATTTATGTACATAGTAAGCGATCCTACGAAACGTTTGAATTTAGAGGACTTTTTCATGATGCAAGACGAATTTGTGAAAGGAAACCTAAAGAACACGAGAGAGACGCGGAGATAATTGAGTAGCGTTCTCTCTCTCTCTCTCTGTCTCTCTTATGTTTAGTAGTTATCACTGATGGACTCCTTCTCCTTGCATCGTGTTCCGCAGTCTTGAGGGTCGTGACTTTTACTGAGCACTTTTGTTTGGACTATATTCTCCCATTCCTTCCTGTCCTCCGCACAGTGCTTCCATAATAAACTCATCATGACATAAAACTGCCATCAATAGAACACAATTGAAATTTCGCTTTCATATCACAATTCTGGTGACGTCATTTACGTTGCCGTATGGTGACATAGTTTCCGTTTAGCATTAGCACCGTAAGTTAATAAAATATGTACGAGTATACATATTATGTAATTCTAAAGAGACTTCGAAACATGAGCGATCGTAATAGCTCTTAACATCTTGTGCATATCACTGCGCGGTTCCAGAAAAGGGAATATTGCTAGATCATTCCCAGTCTCGATCCCATCATCCTCGCATGAGATACGCAAATGGCAATCTTGGGTCGAAAGCGCAAGCTTTACAAGCACTATTGACGCTGGTAGCATTGTTTAGTAAATTTATAGGGAAAAAACGAAAGCCAATTTCGATTATACATAATTACAATTTCGGCAAACTACATCGGTCAGTACACGACAGTTATTTTACTGGTTTACTTATTGCATAAGTAGGTACACACCCAGATAAAATTTGAAGAAAACCAAAATATTTTAGTTCATTCATTAATGTATATTGTTTTGATTTCTTTTGTCTTTATCTTGACTCAGTCTGAAAAGAAACTTTTGAGAAAACTATTTGCCTAGACAATTCTGGTTTTTATGAAATAAAATTTTATGAGGTTAACAATTTCGTTATTTTTTTCTTTATTCAAAAATTCCGAAATCATACATGCTTCCGTGATATTAACTCTTACTCCTGATAATCTGTTCCTGCCAATACTTTGCTAACAAATAAGTCATCTTATAAATAAGCTAATTAAGTATCATTTCCTCTTCTGTTTGCAAATTATTATTTTTTATGACTATTGACTAAATATTATAAATAGCTTTTGTGTTATTAATACAACATTTTAAGATTTTTCCAAATGTTGTAATGAAAAAATATTAGGGGTTAAAGTATGAAATTGCCGATTTGTACTTTTTTTTCATTTAACATACTTATTTAATCAAAATATCTACCATTATTATGTATACATTGCTGTCATCTAATAGGAAGGTCATTTATGTCTTTGCAATAAACTCTGGTGATCTAGATTCTACAAACTGTGTGAAAGCATCTTGTACAGCCTGCCTCCTGGGAAGAACACATTTTATCACGTAGAAAATTGTCCAAGTGACGAAAAAAATGGTAGTCCGTTGGAGCAAGGTTTGGCGAATACGGAGGGTGACAAATGGTTCCTAATTGCAGTTCCTGTAGAGTTAAAACGATTTCTCGTGTTGTATGAGGTCTCGCAATAATGAAAATCGATTCATGAGTCGGGGCTGTTTGACTGCAAGTTTTACTATCATTGTTCGGAGTTCGGCACAGCAAACATCTGCCGTTATTGCTCGACCAGATCGGAGAAAGCTATAGTATATCCGACCCAGGCGACAGGGCAAAGCAAAGCCGCCGTCACTCAAAACATGTCTTGTCGGATCCCCCGGATCCACTCTCGGTGCTTTTAGGCTCTTCATGCACCGATCACAGTCCTCGTCGAACTCGTCGACTCCGACGAAGAGTTCGAAGTGCGAACTAGTCTATAGGCACAACCCACTGGGTTTCTCGCCGGATCTTCTCAGTGGGTCGCAATTGCGATCCAGTGGTAGATTCTGCGAAGCACTGCTCTTGCTAGAGCTAGGGCTAGTGTTAGAAAATTCTCTCAGGTTGAGCCCGTGAGCTCACCTACTGGTCTGGGCTTAGCTGGAATAGCCTTTTAGGCTACGGGCGAATAGGTGGGGGAAAAAAGGAAGAAATTTTGCAAGATGAAATGTGCATCGGTCACCAGATATCCCTCCCATTTAATTAGTATGGAATGAGCTGGTTAGAAAAGTTAAGAACCGTTGTCCATGAAGCTCAGCACAGTGGTGGAAATAATTACAAAATGAATAGAAATTACTGGACTCTGAATATTTTGGTAAATTAATCAAAAGAATGAATATCACATATTTTATGTGAATTATTTTGATGAAGCAAGAATTTAATGAAAAGTATTTTATGTTACATTTTATTTATGCCCTAAATATATTTTAATATGTGATATAAATAATGACTTAGGTGTTTTAATGACATTTTTATTGAAATTACCTTAGTGTTTTCAAACTTTTGAATGGTAGTGTAGCTGTCAGTATCCAATTACCACTAGGTGGGCTCTAGGTTCATTGAATATGTCGTCTGGTATATAATAAATACTATAATATATGTATAGTAGTAATACTAGCAACAGAAGTTACTTTAAAAACTGGTGCTTGTGCTGATCCCTCAACCCACACTAACTTTAATTTAAGGAAGGCACAATTTAAGGATGTTTAGTTATGGAAAACTGCTGGTTTGTTATGTTGTATTATTGAACTCAATTGAAACATATGGTAGTAAATAGTAGTACTGAATAGTAGCTCCAAAAGGCCTAAGTTGCACATTTACATCTTATAATCCCTTTTATCTATTTTTTTATAAAACTCCATCGTGCAAATATTACTATTAATATAACTACAGCCATTAAAAATTCTGTTTTCTGGTTTCATAGTGAGATTATTATAATAATGTTATCTTGTATGGTATTGTAGATATACTCCGATTTAAATATTAATATAGTGTATGCAATTCTCCAGTATTGATTTTTAATATGACGATATAAAATTGTTAACTAATATTATATTAATCAAATTATCCAAAACTTATTGTCAGACATGATGTCATTATCAACAGTAACAACAAAGTAAAACATAATGTGATAATCGATAAAACCGAGATAAGATAACTGTTGGACAAATATCATCAAATTTCAAAGAAGTTTCAGCTTTTATTCACTGGCTTAGGTACCTAACAATAGTCTTTTCAAATTAGTAAACTTTAGTCACTGATCATTAAGTATAGATACTGTGGCATTATGAAAAATTCATCGCAGTAATATATCTAGTACCTAGTAATTATTTTTGAAAAAGGAGTTTTGTTATTATTAAAGATCAACATATTTTTCTATTTATGAATCAAAGTAATGAAATACAATAGCCCAAATACGGGCAATAAATAAAAATAATATAAAATTATGTATTGCAGTCACTCAAGCTTTATATGATATAATGTCATGGAGCAATTTGTAAGTCATTTGTTAAGCTACATTATCCATCTTTATATAAAACTCAAAGAATTTGTCTACTAAATGTCTCAAATCTTGATTTAAGTTTAGTTTCTAACATACATATTATTAAAATCATCAGATAGCTAACTATTGAGGTAATTATAAAAGATTTCAAACTTTAAGCAAAGTTTCAAAATACTTCTAATAAACATTGTCTCAAGTACAAAACAAAACAACAAGCATTAACAAATTTGAAGTAATTGTGTTCAAAGACATTGACAACATTTAGAGCAGCTTATTAACAGGAAAATATACTTCAATTTAGATAGGGGCCGGTGTTCTGTTATAGAGCTGACATTAGGGAACAAAGTTTCAATTAGCAGATTACTTACACAACCATTCCATAAGCTCCCTCGCCTATATATTGCAGACTTGTGTACCGTGGACCAACTTCGAACACTTGGCCACGAATAATCTCAGCGTTGGGGTTGCTGCTGGCAGCACCTGCAGCTTCAGCCATGGTTTAAAACTAGTGATCCACTAAACACACAAATTCTTCAGACCACCGGCGTCGCCAGCATATATTCCTTCGGACACGGGATCAGTTATTCACATCAATTATGACAACAAACTGCGGCGACCTACATTATCCACAGAACAATCGTTCACTTGTCACTCGCTTATCATTTTCGAGGCCCGTCCGACTTTTACGGACACTCCTGTGCCGCGACAGTACCGTTAGAAAAATGAACTGGATTTTTTTCTGTAATCTGCATCAAATCACATCACCATAGAACACCAGGGATGCCAGTACAACTACCTTATTATGTACCACTAGGTTTGAACTACATACAACATTATTTGAATTATGTATAACGACATATGATTGCAATTTTTTAAATTTTTCTTCAATAAAAGAAAACTAGATTTCAGTAGTTTTTACACTTTAACTTTTATTATTTTACTCTTTAACTTTTGTGTTAGCAGTTATTCTAATCTCCACACAGAAGTAATAAATAGACAGAACTGAAATACTCGATATCTTGATATTTTACATTATCAACTATTATTGAGTGAACTAAGGGAAGAATTATTATTGAATTATTGTATTGTACCAATAAGTAAATTGATTAGATTGTACTCTTCTACCCACCTATGTAAAGCTCTCTTTAAGAACGGTTAGCTGGTAGATAACTCAATTGTTGAGTTAAGCTCGCCATTTTATAACTTTTCGCAATTATTATATTGTAACTGTGTGTACAATAAAGAAATGCATTGTAAAATGAGGTTTCTCAAAATCTACTGAAAAATATAACTTTAATTGCTTAAAGTACACACGGCCACTCGTTTCACAGTTTTTTCAAAATATGATTTAGACATATACTTTTTATGGTGCTTGTAGGCCGACGAGTATACCGCCCCCTTGATGGTGAGTGGTCATCGTCACTTATGGACGTCAGCAATGCCAAGGGCGGAGCCAAGCCGCTGCTTACCGTCAAATACTGCTTGATACCGTTAATACACAAGGCTAGCAAATTAAAACATTTTGTAGCTAATTTTAGTATCTGGCAGCCCTCTATGCTTATATTCACTCTCACATGGCCTAAAGGTCTAGATAACAAGCGGTAAACTCCAAAAAAAAAAATTATCACTGTTACTATATTCTACCATATTTATTGAAGACTAGCTGACCCGGCAGACTTCGTATTGCCTCAATCGATAAATAAAAGACACATCAAGGGGACACATCAAAGGAAAAACAAAATTGTTTGTTTTTATATAATTCCGAGCTTTTTTATATTTTCTCACCTTTTAAACCTTCCCTGGACTTCCACGAATAATTCAAAACCAAAATTAGCCAAATCGGTCCAGCCGTTCTCCACTTTTAGCGAGACTAACGAACAGCAATTCATTTTTTTAAATATAGATTCAATCTTTCAATCTACTTTAATACAATTGTACAGCTCTACTATAACACACTCTCGGCAATTTTTATCCAATATTTGGTGAGCTCGAGATATTAGTCGATTATTTAAAATTTAAATAACAACAATTCATAGTTCTTCAAGATTTTACGTGGCTGTATATTTGTAAAAATGGTTTTGCTTGGTAAATCGATTCTGAACAACCCAAAACATTTTAATTGTTTTTTCTTGCATTGATTTTAATTTTTGTCTAACTCGAAAACATGATACAGTTTTAAGTTTTAAGTGTATTATTATCTATGGAAGCGACACAACAAATCTACGTCAAACCATTCCTTTAAAATTACCTTTTGGCATCTCAAATATATGAAGTGTTTAATCTAAGTTGACAACTGTTAGCTTGTCATATCTTGTTGCGTTTGCGATGGCATTTCTTTTCTAACTTTTGAATAAAACCAATAATACTGTAGCTCTAAACCACTATGAATAAGATTATTAATACCGTAGTTGCCTTGTCGAAATTAAAGGGAATTCCATATTTTCAACCAGTTTTTACAAGGCGTGCATTGACCTTATTATGGTCTAATTAAAAAAAACGTATTTATTTCTTCAGTGACGTAAAAATAAATTTACTACATACTAAAATAATCTACTAATAACATAACCACTCTGCGGCTTTGTTTTTTGACTGGAGTTCTACTCATGCCCGGCCTGCGTTCGTCGTTCAGTGACAATCAGTGAAAGGATATAATGATTACATAAGACTATGAATAATTCTTAAAAAGTAAATGGACATTATTATAAATATTTGGCCAAACAACAATTGCAACACATTCCAAGAAGCCGATTGCTATACCGTACCGTACAATGGGGTAAATAGGGACAAAATCGACCTTCAGATTGAATTTTAAGATAGTTCCAATTAAATAGTCACTGCTCAACCAAAGAAATAAGTTGAGTCTTGAACGTACCTAGGTGATAAAAACCGTTACATAATTTTAATTATTAATTTTAAAGAAATAATCGGTAAAATAATGGCCGTCCCAATTTACCCAGCGTCCGGGGTAAATTGACACGGTTAAGGGTTAAATTGGGATATTTGTAAGGGTTGTCAACTCGCAGTACTGCGATATATAGGTAGGTGCCATATAATTATTTATATGGACCGAAATGATGAATACAATCCATAATTTAAGCACAATACACAACATAGTGTAAATTAAGCTGGTTTCTATTCCGAAGCGATGTGACGTGAATGATAATCAACAATACAATGATCAAAAAAAGTATGTGCATGTTATATTTTAGAAAATTATTATTTAATTTCCTTAAAAATCACAACTCTGAAACAAAATGATAAAATAGAATAAAAAATAGAAAACAAAAGGACTGGAAATGCAATAATACAATTTTATTTAATCAACATTTTCAAAATAATCTTTGAACAAGAGTAAGATATCAGGTGAATAAGATAAAAAAACAGCTTTATCTGATTACTGCCAATAATAACAAAAATAAAAGAAATTCTTTCTAAGCTAAATAAGTAAACTCAATTAATTCACTCACTCATAATTGGATATCTCGGATTTTTAATTAATGTTACATTTAAAATCTGAGGCCTGTTTTTATTTGTGTGTGCGTTTTGAATGTTAACAAAATCATGATTCGACGCGTGAATAGATTCTGAAATAACAAAAGTTTTGATTCGTTTGAGTTCTTTTAACTTTAAATTTTTTTTATTGCTATAAAGAACATACGACCGGGCAGATATTACAAGGTAAATGTCGCGAAAAAAAAGTAATTTTATATATACTTTTCTTTTACCTATAATACTTACATAAACTAACTGATAAACACATTAACCTTCTTTACATCACGCAATTAAGTGATAGTATAGGCTAAAAAATCTATTATAAGATATCAGTGACAACCCTAACAAGCCATCCCTATTTTGTCTTTTGGCGTTCCAATTTTGTGTTTTCTCGTCCCTAATTTTTCCAGTCTCGTTCCCAATTACCCTACATACGTCCCAATTTTCCCCAAAAAGAAAGGAAAAAATATACATTTTTTATTTTGTCGAAATATTGTATTTAAAATAAGAATATTGCAACTTACCGTTTGTTGTGGTATTTCCAGGTGTATTAAAAACTTATATAAACTGTGATCTTATTGAAAAAACAACGATAATATTACTTTTTTTAAAAGTTCTTTAAGCTGTTTTAAAACGCACTTTTCAACCACTATTTTCAATTTAATTTGACGAATTTTTGGGACCAACTTAACTCATATTTAGTACTTCCATAGTTAACTTGGTTTTTCTTCTATACATTGATAAATATTAACATAAACAAAATTAGGTAGATTCCGTGCTACAGGTACTTTGAGAATCTTCCGCAGGTTTGTCCCAATTTACCCCAGGATCCCAATTTACCCCATGTCATGGTAGTTGCTGACGTGTAATACGGTATCTACCAGCTGTAGCACTGACGTCTGACATAAGCCATTATGTCGATGTCACTATTTGGTAGGAAACAACTTCTAATTTACGAACTGTAGGTAGTGGACTGTGAAACACTAGCTAGTTTTTTTACCGTGTAATATATCTTTTCGATTCGCCTGGTTTTAAAAACTATGCACTGTAAATTAAGCACTACGGATACGGGTTAAGCAGTTCAAGTAAATGTTGGCTTAATTCTAAATAATCTATGTTAATGTAATAACCAGCTAGTGACCTCGAAGCCTCAGAAGGAAGGATTGTCGTGCAACTTGTTTAGGTATGTCGGTTTGGTCAGCCAGTACTGGTGGAAACAACTACCACTGCGTTTTACCAGGCGGCCGATATCCTTCTAGTAATTGGTGTCCAAAACTGAGCAAGGTATGAAATCAGATAGCATGTTGCAACTATTTATCTGTTTGTGGCTTCCACTTAATTGCGAAGATAAATTTAATTACTCAGTTGGCATTGTACTATCGGTTTTGTAGTTTTACTACTGCAAGTTTGTAGAGTTTAGTTTTGTATGATGGGTTGATTATATCCTATATTATAACTTATTTTAGTTTAGCACATTATTTAATACTAATTTTTAGTTGAAATCAATATTAGACTGAAAATATAAGCTTGATGCACAACTCAAAAATTACTTTTTTTTATAACAAACAAGGGTTTTTAAAAATATTGATTTTTTTCTTTTATCAAGGACTGAATGGCTGCATAACGAAATCCCGAATATTCTATTCTCTGATCACTGAAGCAGGATATAAGATCTATCCTCTTATAAAAAGTGAGTTTATTATGCCATTAAAATTCAGGTGTGAGGGCTTATCAAGTGAATGTGTACTTCATGTATTTTTGGTAAATCTGCTTGAAGTACTAATAAATAATTTGTTAATTGTTATCAAATTGTTCATGATTCATGTGGTGTTGTACCATACTAAAGTAAATGAAACTTGTAGTTATTCAGTTTAACAAATATATTATTAAGGTTAAGGGTTTGCAATAGAAATGTTTCACAACACACATTTTAAATATGCACAATACACCGATTAAGAAATTTTACCCTCTATATTATTTTTCCTTCCAATCAACCTGTTATTAACCAAATCAGAAAATTGTTTCTTTTAGCCTGTAGAATCCTGTAGAGCCATTCTTACAACAAAAAATTAGACAGCCTACTTAAATGGAATCTATAGTTAAAAACCCCATTAAATTCTCATAAACAACAAATTAACTTATGTGAAGATTTAGATAACCTTGTGTTCTGTGTTGTGTTTTTTTACTGGGGGTAGGACTTTACAACTCATGTCGTGAGGTGGATGGCAGCATTTATGTTGTAGATGTCTATGGGCTCTGTTTACCACTTACTACTAGGTGGGCTGTGTGCTCGTCCAACCATCAAAATAAAAAAAAATTATCAGACTCCCATAATCTTCACTGACCTACCTTCGCACATTGAGAAAAAACTTGAAAAATACTCATTTGCATATCAAGTGTTGATTGCTCACAATTTATCTACCTACATATAATGAAATTAAAAGATCTGTTATTCCACAAGAGTCTCTCTTGGAAATTGAATTGCTTACACAAGTGAATGAGTTCAGTGTCCACACAATCTTAAGTGTTCACTGGAACCTATAGACATCAACAACGTAAATGACACAGATATGAGTTCTAAGTCTCAGTTCTATATTACAATAGCTGCCCCCACACCCGTTAAACTATAATGTATTGTTGCTTTGCGGGAGAAATATACAGTGGTAGTACCTTCCCATGCAGGCTGACAAGATGCACTACCACCCATTATCATTTTTGTTTATATTGAAGTACTATATTATAGCTTCAATCTCATTATACAAAAGTATTTTCAGTGCACATACAACAATATTTTGTGGTAAATTAAAATTACACTTTGGCCCTGATTGCCATTTGGCCTGATTGGCTTTAACGAAGTCGTCGTGGCCTAAGGATAAGGCGTCCAGTGCATTCGTGTTGAGCGATGCATCGGTGTTCGAATCCCAGGCGGGTACTAATTTTTCTAATGAAATACGTACTAAACAAATGTTCACGATTGACTTCCACAGTGAAGGAATAACATCGTGTATAATAAAAATCAAACCCGTAAAATTATAATTTGCGTAATTACTGGTGGCAAGGTGGTAAGACCTCTTGTGAGTCCGCGCGGGTAGGTACCACCACCCTGCCTATTTCTGCCGTGAAGCAGTAATGCGTTTCGGTTTGAAGGATGGGGAAGACGTTGTAACTATACTGAGACCTTAGAACTTATATCTCAAGGTGAGTGGCGCATTTAAGTGGTAGGTATCTATGAGCTCCAGTAACTTCTTAACATCAGGTGGGCTGTGAGCTCGTCCACCCATCTAAGCAATAAAAAAAAACACCATTTAGCTGTATCTTTGATAGTATAAGTAGATTTAGCTCTAGTGCACACTATTGGTTTGTATGGCACCTGTTATAATTATTAGCCGAAATATCCAAAATAATAATGACCTTGTTAGGTATAATTGTGCTATAGTCAAAGATGATAGCACAATTTTCTTTTTCATCTTCATTTTGTCATGCTTGGGTTCTATATGTTGTGCTTGTTGAATTTATCTATATGGCTCATTTAATCAGAGGCAGTATTATAGCAGCAGTCAGTGATGTGAAAAGTGATTGTTCTAACTGAAAAACTGCTTAAGTTTATCTATGTACTTTGTGCTAATCGTAAATGAGAAATTTGAATATCTTTAACCACGGATTAACAGTTTTTATGAATTTTACTTTTCATTTAGGCCAGATGGGTTTCTCTATTTCAAGTTATATGGTCAAGTAATACTAGGCTGAAGTTAATTTCTCAAATACTTGCAATGCTTCAAAACACTACCACATAAAGTAGTAAATTCCAAATAATTATAAAATATATTGAATAAAAATAACTTTATTAAAAATTATTATCCAGTATAAGAACTCAATCTTTAAAACTTTAAGAGTTATCAATACCGACCATGTGTTAGTTCACTATTTAATAATATGTATGACTTGTGCCTATTTAACTTTAATTATGTTATAGTGAGCCTTTGAGAACAGATTAGTTCATACAAATTTAAACGGTAATAATATTTTTCAATTTGTGTGGTTGATAAGATTTTTTTTTATTGCCCTTGTAGGCAGACGAGCATACGGCCCACCTGATGGTGAGTGGTTACCGTCGCTCATGGACTTCAGCAATGCCAGGGGCAGAGCCAAGCCGCTGCCTACAAATAACTTAAGATTTAGGTTCAATTTATGTACTATAATATCTTGTTTGTTTTGTTATTAACATTTTTAACAACAGACCTATGGAATGTTAAAATGTAATAATGTAACTAACGTATGATAAACAAAAACACAAAGTAAAGGAAATGACAAAGTTTAGTTTTAGAAAATTGCGTAATTAAATTATTTTTGTATTTAAAATAAACCATATTAAAATTAACTCTTACTCTTATAACAATTATGGGCTTTTGATTAATTTTTGTGGATTTTTTTAATTTTGAGATGTTAATAACATTAACACTTGTTTGTCCTCTAGACTAGAACTAAAAGGGCCTTAGTGTTACCTAGCTTATTTAGTGGTACTAAGCTGAATTCTAGGTATAAGTATAACCCTGGTGATTACAGATTGAACAAAAATCAAATATAAGTTTCACAGGTAATTGTATCATCCGAAAATAGCTCAGATAGGCCATCCAAATCGGGTTTTTGCATGATAAAATAGCCCAGACAGGCTTATCATGCAAGGCCTGATTTAGATGGTCTTAGTGACGAAGGTCCCTTTAACCTTTCTCACACTATTAAACGCAAACCGTTTACTAAATTAGTTTAATTTGTCATTGTCTTGCATTAGCACAAGTGCGTTATGTCGGGTGAGACGCCGATACAGTCGGGGGACGGGCTTCATACGCCGGCGTACCTCTCGTGGAGGAAGTTGCAGCTTAGTAGGGCGAAACTGAAGGCTTCCAGCAAAACATCTGCCCTACTTTCCGGTTTCGCTATGGTAAGAACTGTAGTAAGGGAGGCGTCTATTAGTTACGTGAGGCGTTTTAGAGAATTTTTTGAACCCCTCTGCCCCTTGGTGAGATATCGTAAATTTTTTCTCAACTCCCTCCCCCTCCTCTAATCTAACGCAAGATTCTTCAAAACTTCTATTTGGACGGTAAACGTGTTGGATTATTGAGAAAAAAAACTTGCTCTGCTGCTCTGCGAAGTTCGGATGAATACGAAAAATATTATTTTCTCAGATTTGGCCATATTTTATTCTAGAAATAAATTTTCACGCAATTTTACACCGTTTTCTGCGAGAAATATAATTACGTGATATTTGCCAAAACCCCTCCTCTCCCTCCTAAGTGAGATTTGGAAATATTTAGCTTGATCTCCTCCCCCCTAGAACACCTCACGTAATTAATGGACGCCCCCTAACATATTATCCATACTATTGCTTATATTATAAAATAAATATCATAATATTATAAAAGCGAAAGTGAATCTGTTAATCACATTTCACGATATTACAGCTTAACTGATGGTCATTAAATTACGCATCCACTTTGTCAGGCCACAGAAAACGGCACACGGTATATTTCAACCGGAAAAAGTATTATTCATGAGGGATACGTGAGAACTACTACTACAATAAAATTGTCACCGTTCTCGTCGAACTCATCGATTATGACAAAGAGAAGTCACGTTTAAAATCTACTAATCATAAATTTCGGCGTTGTTCAACTTCTATTCGTATTATTGTTAATGAATCGTACAATTATGTGTTTAAAATATTACTGGCTGTAATGCAGTTTCGCCCGCGTGTCACCCTATTAACTATCTCTTCTTTTTTTTAAATATGTCAATTTCCTAAGTTTACAAAACCAGGAAGGTATAGGTTTCGTTTTGACGTGAAAAAAGGAGGAACAAACACACTTACACATTCACACCCCTACTTATAGGGTGAATATAGGTAGTAATTGTTAGAGATAATCTACGAAGTTATCGCCAGGTTATTCTAACATCATTGTTTCGATATCTATGTCAGAGTACGGTTTGAAAATAAAAAAATATTTGATTTTTTATTGGTATACATAATCATGTATTCAATATTATAATCAAATTATTAAGTAATAGTACATACGTGTATTATTATTGTATTTCGATTTAAAACACGTATGTACTCAATATTATAATCAAATTATACATACGTGTATTATTATTGTATTTCGATTTAAAACATAAATGGGTTCGTTTATTTTCAGGTGGCTATGGTCGAAGTACAATTAAATCCAGCCCCCACTGCAGTACCAAAGGAGATGCTCGTCGCTTTCACGGTGTGCACAACACTCTTAGTCGCAGTCCACATGCTCGCGCTCATGATTAGCACCTGCATTTTGCCAAACATCGAAGCAGTCGGCAACTTGCATAGTATAGCGCTCGTCCATGAGTCGCCACACGAGAGACTCCACTGGTACATCGAAGTGGCTTGGGCTTTTTCGACCCTCTTAGGCTTAATCTTATTCTTGATAGAGATAGCTATACTATGTTGGGTTAAATTCTACGATTTGAGTCCGACGGCAGCTTGGTCGGCCTGTGTGGTCCTTATACCTGTTATGATTGTATTTTTGGCGTTCGCAATACATTTTTACATGTCCCTGGCGACGCACAAGTACGAAGTCACGGTGACAGGTATCAAAGAATTAGAATTGCTCAAAGAACAGATCGAAATGGGCGACCACGACGCCAGAATGAACAGCTTAACGTTGCTGGACCAAAGTCGGGTCGTCTGATCTTTTTACTATTTACTGGGATTGTTTTTAGCCTTTTATTGGTTTTATTAAAAATTATGTACTTAGTTGTAAAATAGTACTTAAACATGTAAACTGGACGACGTCGAATGCGCGATAACACGTGCCTTCATTGTATCCGTTGTTTCTACGTTTATTTTCAGCTACGGATCTACGTGTATCTTTGTTATCTTTGTACCGGTCTCAAAACTTAATATAATAATAATCTCATTAAAATACTTACGTTTATTTTAATTTTCGGTCAAATGTTTATCTAAACATGACAAGGTTGAGAAGTGAATCTCCATAAATTTGTTTGGTCAACGATGTATTCAATGTTGTATGATTAAATTTTGAAAATCAATAAAAATAAAATCCAAAGAATATAAAATCGACTCGTTGATAATCTATGAATTGAATTTAAATTGAAGTGATATGGCATGATAATTTGAAGGGATAAGTAAATTAATGTAATATTAATGTTTGGAATCATTATGAGTAGGTAGTTAATACTGAATATTACACCAATTAAATAGCCATTTGTTAATCGGGTTCATTAGAAGTGGTGTAGCAATGGTCAATTACAGAAGAAATAATATTCTCGCATTTAACAAATCATTACGAAAACAATTTCGAAGGCCTTTATGTCAATGATAAACAACATTTCAAAACAATTTGCTGAAATTTATCTAATAACCAAAACAGAGTTTTGCGTTTTTATGAAGACATTAATGAGCTTATCGCTCCATGAATGATGCATTTGGCTTCAATTATAAAAAGATTTACTTGGCATTATAACCTGAAATTACTATTCATCTTTGTGTACAAAATTAAATGATCTTCAATGTAATGTAATAAAAATTGTAATGTAAAATTTCACTCGTATTGGGAAATGAATCGGGGGCCCTGATAGAATAACCTCATTGAAATTTACCACAACACTAATAGCCTGTCACTGATGTCGTAGCATTGATTAGTAATATGTGATTCCTAACGAATCTCGAACATGATCATTGAAAATCGGTATCGTATGAATAGCTCTGATCTTAATGTGGAACGAAATGATAGTTTCGGTATGATTACTGCCAACACAAATTCAGAGGCATAAAAATGTACTGTTTACAATTAAAATTAAATAAATAGCTAGCTACTACTTAATCCATTTTATTATGTAAATTGTGATGTGATAATGACATTGTGTAATAAAATAAGAATTATATCAAATAAATATTTTTTAAATGTACTGTATGTGTATAAAATTATGTTACAAAATCTTTAGTCACGTTGAATTCATTTTATCAATGCACGTTTGTAATTTTTTATCAATTCTACCAATTTTTTGCTTTACCCAGAATTCGCTCTTTTCTAATATAAGTCGAGAGTCCTGAAGTTGCTCCTGAAAGTGATAACTAATTTAAATAAAGAACAATATCTAAATTAAAACTAGGTGCATGCGTAAAAAGTTCACTAAAAAGACTACCACTTGTTTACTTTACAAGTCTACTGTTTTTTTAATAGATTAGGGTTTGAAGGAAAAGAAAATTGCCAAGTCAGACCAATCACACTAAATTAAAAAAAAAAACCTGTCTAATTGAATACAGATTTAACTGCCACTGAAGCCTGAACGCTAATAATGCTAACAATAACCTCAAAATATACCGAAAGCAATTTTCATACAGAAATACTTAGCGTTGTTATGAAGCCGCAATCTGTATCGTGTAGGTAGTGGCGGGCGATTGGTCCCGCGTAACTAACCTAACCGTCAACACAAGGTAGATAACTTTTTAAACGTTACTCTTCAGAAGTTATCGGCTCTGTCATCTTTCTGATGAACGGTTCGCGTAGGTACTAAACTCTCGGTATATTGTCGCCATTCTTTTTAATTAGGTGTAAGTATGTATACATCTTTTACTTAGTTTAAAGAAGTCGATGTGATGTTCCTTAAAAACCTCGACACGGCTAATTTCGATAAAATCTTCAGATTTAGATTGGTCCAGCGAGGATCCTTTGAAGTTTGGTAGCGATCGGATCAAAGGCAAATCGCAGATCGGCCAGCAATGCGAGTCTATTTTGACTAGTAGTAGTAACATAATATAGCTTAATATTACCTATATGCCGAAACGAGGTCAAGTTTTATCTTTGCAAGTACCTAAATATTCTGTTATGGTTAGCTTAATGGTCGGTTTCAATATCACAAATGACTACACAGAATACTTAGTAAGCGCCTAAGACAATGAACGATAAATGCAAACGTAAATTCATAATGTGTTAAACCAGTGCACTTCAAACGTAAATATTATCCCATAAACCCCTTCATAAAATATGTACCTACCCAAAAATAAACATATTCAGAAGTATTACATATTTGCAAAGAAATAATATACCTACTCTATTTTATAGGTATGTATTAAGTTATAGTGTAGGTAGCCCATAGAAATAACAATTTGAATACGATTAACCCTGAGTGATGTGGTTGAAGTCTCCGTTGTATTGACCCTGCGAACCGGAACGCATGTTTGCTTCGCGGTAAAAATAGGCAAGAGTAGCGTGGGCAGTATACTGCCCGACTTTGGTCGCTTCAAAATCAATTCGGTATACCGAATACACCAAAGTCGCTGCTGCCCACTGACCGGTGAATTTATTAATGGCTTTTTACGAGAAGGGACTATGTAGTCCTATACCTACTAACCAAAAATAGGTATTAATTAGTGCACTTTCTGCGCTTCCTGTTCTAATGTTTTTCTGCTAGATTCCAACTATTTTTTGTAAAGTTAACTATGACGATGAATTGATTATTTCCAACGTGATTTGAATATGGATTTTTTTTCAATGTATTTTCGTCTGAATCTTAATCGAAGTTACAAACCATTGGTATCGGATATTGTGTGGGCCTATCACAATACTGCCTCACATCAATATCTAACATCATTGACTTGACGCAGATGTTTTCCACCCAGCAGCCCTCCTGTAGTTGTCCAGTGTGCATGTGATAGTATCTGCCAAAACCGCTCTTCAAATTTTTTTCCCAGTGGCCTTCATACCAGTTTCCATTAACTACGAAAATTTTAATCGTATTCTGAGACTGGAGTATAGTTTTCGAAGTTTTCATTATCATCAAGATTCTCCTGCCCTTCTCCCAGTCACCTGGGGTCGGCGCAACATGTATACTCCTCTATCATATACCTTTCTTCGCTCACTCCCCTCTTACACATAACGTCTTTCACGCAATCCATCCATTTTTTCTTAGGTAGGTTTCGTAGGTTTTCTACCTCTTCCTCTTTTCCAAGCATTTCATATTACTTGCATACGTAGCCTACTTGAAATTGTCATCATTGGCGATTTAACTCCGGCTACAAAGCTATATACTTAACTGCTACTTCCTCATCGACCAATAGTAGTGTCCTATTACATTTTTTTAGTAACCTAAACTTGCCATTGATTCCTTTAAAAATCTCAGCATAGACACAATATCGAAAAGTTCATAATATTTTTTTTCTTACCTATGCCGATAGCCTTGAGAGTCTATATTAGCTTCATCCTAACGTGTAGGTGAGCTCACAGGGCTCAAATCAAAGTGTTGCTAACACTAGCCCTAGCAAGAGCAGTGCTTCGCAGAATCTACCACCGGATCGGAAACGCGACCCACTGAGAAGATCCGGCGAGAAACTCAGTGGGCTGTGTCTGTGGGTTAATTCGCTCGCAAGCGACGGGTTCGACGAGACCGTAACCGGTGCTTGTGGTACCTAAAGGCACCGTTAATGGATCGGGAGGATCCGTAATGACGTGTTTTGGGCGACGTCGACTATTTACCATTCTGTTTACAGGATCGGGTATGATAATTTGTAATAACATATAGTACATAATATGTACACGTGTATATATTCATATGCTGACATAGGACAAAGGCAAAAAAAAGGTTTTCGTTAAAATCCTTAAAATTCGACAAAGCTTTTATTGTACTATAATTATTTTCAATTTAGTTTCATAACAGCAAAACACGCATATGTAGACTCACCTTCTACAAACATTCCCAATCCCTCTCTCTGGTCTTTATTCCAATACCCGGTGTAAAAGGTGTTGTCAGAATACCACATTTTACCGTACCCATGTTTTTGACCACTTTTCCAGAAACCGAAGTAAACGTCTTCATTGCCGTAATAACGCCAACCGACACCTTCTGGTTTTCCGCGAACCCATTCGCCACGGTACTCCAGTTTATAGGTATTATCAGGCAGCTTATTACTTAAGACACCAAAACCGTGCCTGAATCAAAGTGTAAATGAATACCTACCTATTTTAATAAATTTTCTCTATAGGTATTTATAAATTTAAAAGCCGTTTTACGGTTTCTTTTTCCGATGTAATATAAATTCCGCAACAACGAAAATAAAATATAAATCATATTTAAGAGCGAACTTGACGGTAGACTATTAGTAGAAGCCTTATAATGAATTAAAATTGATTAGTGAAAATAGTTAAAACTAAATTATTACATATTATAATCTATACTAGGCTAATACATATATGAGTGTTGGAATCCCTACACCAGTTTCGGGGGCGCCAATGATGAGCATCTTTGTGGGGGTGAGAAATAATAATGTTAATTTTAAATGCCCAGCGAAGCGGACCGGTACAGCTAGTATAAAATATAATCGACACCTACATACCTAAAACCTTTATACCAGTCTCCTTCGTATAATTTTCCAGAAACAGTGACAAAAGCGCCTTTCCCTGAACAATTCAGTAGATAATATTATTTAATAGACTACATAGCATAGGAGCAATAGTGTAATTCTCTAATGCGAACAGCTAGCTTACTTTACATATATATACTTTTATTTATTTATTGCTTAGATGGATGGACGAGCTCACAGCCCACCTGGTGTTAAGTGGTTACTGGAGCCCATAGACATCTACAACGTAAATGCGCCACCCACCTCAAGATATAAGTTCTAAGATCTCAGTATAGTTACAACGGCTACCCCACCCTTCGAACCGAAACGCATTACTGCTTCACGACGGAAATAGGCGGGGTGGAGGTACCTACCCGTGCGGACTCCCAAGAGGTCCTACCACCAGTGAGCAGTAACCAATAAATAAAAATTAATAACCTTAGAACGACACTAACCGTCCTTCAAATCGTTCTTCCAATCCCCGACGTATTTATCAAACCTAGAAGTAAACACGGCGTGGTGAACTCCATTTTTTACAGATCTTTTTTCCGCTTCTATTAATAACGGCGTAAAGGACCTAAGCTTGCGTTTTGTGGGCATTTATTTAGTTTTGTAACTAAAAAAAATATTAGTTAAAATGACATTTCAAAAATATTGACAATAGGATTGACGATTGGAACTTGAAAGTCAAGCTCGGACTTCCATGGAACCAGAAATATTTCAAAATCAAGTTTATATTTTGTTCGAAATTATTACCATAACTAATATATTACACTGTGATTATTTCTAGGCATAACTTCAGACTACTTTTACGATTAGCTGTTTAATACTATTGTCATGTTACTATATTTTGTTTCCAACATTCAGTTTTCGTATGTAATATATTAGGGGTTAAAGTATGAAATTGCCGATTTGTACTGAAAAACTGAAATTAGTTTTTTTTTTTCATTTAGCATATTTATTTCAAAATATCTACCATTATTATTTATACATTGCTGCAATCTAATAGGAAGGCCATTTATCCCTTGCCATAGAATTCTGGTGATCTAGATTCTACAAACTGTGTGAAAGCATGTTGTACTGCCTCCTGGGAAGAAAACTTTTTATTACGTTGAAAATTTTCCAAATCACGAAAAAAATGGTAGTCCGTTGGAGCAAGGTCTAGCGAATACGGAGCGTGACGAATAATATCTAATTGCAGTTCCTGTAGAGTTAAAACGGTTTCTCGTGCTGTATGAGGTCTCGCGTTATCATGGAGCAATAATGGCGAAGATCGATTCATGAGTCGGGGCTATTTTTCATTGCAAGTTTTGCTATCCTTGTTTGGAGTTTGGCACGTAGACATGCCGTTATTCCTTGGCCAGATCGGAGAAAGTTATAGTGCATAACACCATGCTGAGACCACCAAACAGTTACTATTATCTTTTTATTGGTAAGCTTTGCTTTAGGACACTGTTGCGGCGTTTGACCTAGGGTCAGCCACTGCATTTTTCGCTTACGGTTATCGTAAAGAATCCACTTTTCATCACATGTCACAATTCGATCCAAAATTCCTTCACTTCTGTATCGATTCAACAAGGCAACACAAGTTTCTTTCTGCAGATCAGTCAAATTATGAGGCACCCGTTTTTCGTATTTTTTTATTTTATTGATTTGACGCAAATGACTCAATACTGTTGGTAAGGTAACGTTAAACCATGCCGCTAACTCCTGGGTAGTTTGGCTCGGATCGGCTTCCACCATCTCTTTCAATTCATTGTTAATCACAAGACCGACCGTATTCCACGTGGTTCGTTCTTCAAATCAAAATTTCCATCACGAAAGCGCTTAAACCAAAATCAAACGGTGCTTGATATTGCAAGCTGTTTCTGCAGCGTTAGTTCCGCGTCGGAACTCTTAGTCAAAAATCACTCGATTTTCGAAGTATCGCATCTTGTTTAAGCTTAATGAAAAAACCCAACTGAAAGTCGATAATCGAATGTTGAACATTTTTTAAAAGAAGAACCTCATAGGTACCATTTGAATAAAGTTTTACTAAAAAATCTCAAGCCATGAAGGTTCTATGTCAATTCGAAGTACCTATTACAATAGAACGGCAATTTCATACTTTATACCCTATTATTGCGTATATATTAAATGGCGCTTAGGTTATAATAAGTACGATCGATGTCAATCTCATCTAAGTATTTTTTTTTGCTTTGATGGACGAGCTCACAGCCCACCTGGTTGTTAAGTGGTAACTGGAGCCCATAGACATCTACAACGTAAATGCGCCATCCACCTTGAGATATAAGTTCTAATGTCTCAGTATAGTTACAGCGGCTGCCCCAACCTTCAAACCGAAGCGCATTACTGCTTCACGGCAGAAATAGGCAGGGTGGTGGTACCTACCCGTGCGGACTTACAACAGGTTCTACCACCAGCATATTTTGTTCTATCTATCTATCGGCCCACAGACGTCCACTGCTGGACATAGGCATGCATAGGTAGGCAGCGGCTTGGCTCTGACCCTGGCATTGCTGAAGTCCATGAGTGACGGTGACCATCAGGTGGGTCGTATGCTCGTATGCGTGCAAGGGTAAAAAAAAATAGGCCCCCAAGCCTCGCCACAACGATCGGTCCTGCGCTGCTTGCATCCAACGTTATGCATAGCATCATGTCGTCGGTTCATCTTGTGGGAGGCCTACCGATAACAACATGTTATGTTCAAGATTAAATTTTAATAACATAGTAATATACGTATCTAACCACATACGGTACAGAAGCATTATTTCAAATGGTTTATGAAGTACATTTTTTAACAAACTATTTAAATGCAATCAGTATTATGGGTTAATTTACTTCTTTTGCTTATATGTATATTATTCAACAACGAATTAACTTCAGTTGAGTATCTGATACAAAATATTAATACAAGATACCATAACTCTCTTGTTAGTTATAATAAAAAAAGAACAACAATTTCTTACATAACTAAAATATTTAATGCACAATCCATCATCTAATCAAAATTAAACGTTTCCATGAGCTTTTTCTAAACCCTTTCTAAGCTCGGAGAGGTGCTGGAAATCTTCTTTGAAGCCTTGCAGCGCTAATTCATGTTGACTCTTTATCGTCGAGTTGCTCACTATATATTTCTCTATGCACTGAATACATTTACTGTCAAGCTGAATGTCCTCCTCAGTGAGACGTTCTAGTTTAGATAGCAGCAGAGGTGTGGTAAAAATCTGGAAGAGATTACAACATTGTGAAAGTAACACAGCCATTAAAACAATTGACTAGGGTATTTAATATTTACGTTTATATAATTTACTAGCGACCCGCCTTCGCTTCGCTTCGGAAACATTACATTTTATTATCGATAGCTGAGTCCCGCGATGTTAGCCGCGGTTATTGTCGTACCGCGGGTGACGCCGCGGGGCGAAGCGCGAAGGCCGAAAAATAACTTATATCATCAGCTACTTATCAGTGAAAGTCTCGTCAAAATCGGTCCAGTCGTTCCAGAGATTCGCCGGAACAAACAGACAGACAGACAGATAAAAATTGTAAAAAAATCTTATTTTGCTGTATGTACCGTATATATATTCATATGCATGTAGTAAAAAGCGATTGTTTCAATATTACAAACAGACACCCCAATTTTATTTATATGTATAGATAAGATACAATTTCAGAATTGGATAACAGTGTTCTGATGACTAACAAACCTTTTTGGTGAGATTTAGAGGGGTGATCTGTCTCTCTCCCACAGAGCAAGTGTAAGTAAAGAGCTTGTACGAAATTATATCATAAAAACAGAGGCAAAAACAATGGCCTATTATCAATTCATTAATATTATAGGGAATGTGTGCTTACTTCTTGAGCTAAAGACTGTGCCGCGGTACCTTCCCTCACGTCGTTGTGAACATCGTGCCGTAGCGCAGCAAGCAAAACCGCCTCTCTGATGAAACCGCTTTGTATGATCTCGAGCATCAGATTATCAATACTCTGATGCCATGTCAGGTAAAAAGTCATTGAACCAAAGTGTCTTGTTGATCTGTGAGGATATAAAAGGTCATGTTACTGTACATACATACTGTTTCACATTGCAAAATAGCTTTCTTAGAGAAGTGAGCTATTTAAGTAAGCTTGGTAAGTCAGTATAATTTATAAATTGTTTTTACTGCTTAGATGGGTGGACGGGCTCACAGCCCACCTGGTGTTAAGTGGTTACTGGAGACTATAGAAATCTACAACGTAAATGCGTCACCCACGTTGAGATATAAGTTCTAAGATCTAAGTATAGTTATAACGGTTGCCCTACCCTTCAGACCGAAACGCATTACTGCTTCACGGCAGAAATAGGCAGGGCGGTAGTACCTAGCCGAGCGGACTCACAAGATGTTCTACCACCAGTAATTATGCAAATTATAATTTTGCGGGTTTGATTTTTATTACCCGATGTTATTCCTTCACCGTGGAAGTCAATCGTGAACATTTGTTGAGTACGTATTTCGTTAGAAAAATTTGTACCTGCCTGGGATTCGAACACCGGTGCATCGCTCAACACGAATGCACCGGACGTCCTATCCTTTAGGCCACGACGACACATTTTTAGCTTTCTTCTGTTTAGCAACAATGGCCCATAAAAAACTTGCCCACCCAGTTACAAAAATGTTACACAACCAAAACTATTATTGAATGCAGGTTATATCTTAACACTTATACTACCTATTATATCTTAGCACTGGGAATTTGGGTAGCATCAGATAAACTTATTTTTATCTAATTTTCATTGGCTACAAGTCCGTTTGTTTATTTATTACCATAAGTGTTCAGATGAGGTCACTTGCCTCAAGATTTGTTCCCTGCATGTGCGTCAACAATACCAGGGATACTATGATGTCACTTTCGTAATTACAGTTGGTAAGGGGTATCTTGTAAGCTCATATTAGTGGGTTCCACCACCTTGGCATTTTTTCTTACAGTGCAGTAGTGAGTTCTGGCCAAATTTTCTGAGCAGCAAAAAGGAATGAACATTGGCAATAAATATTTTATATTCAAACCTTAATGTGTTGTAACATTTATTATTGTCCACATGCTGGTATGTAATACTGGTAATCTTTTGGAATATTGGTTCGTCCGGTTCATATTGTATGCAGGCTCGATCCAGAACAAACTCGTACTCTCCCCTGTCCAGCAGATTGTGAAATTTTTCCTCATCAGAAAACATGTGTGGTTCTCTTATTTTGCGTCCGGTTATTGGAAAGTACACCTGAAGAGTATAAGAATGTATTTTAAATGTAGAAATAAAATTTTCCTTCTAATTGTATGAGCTTTTGTTCTCCATTATAACATTATAATAATATAGCTTACCTGATTTAATTTCTTTCTGATATCATGATCACAACTGCGCAGAGTTCCATCAGTGTCTCTGAAAATAAACAAAATTATATATGTTGTTGTTTTTCATATATATGAACCACGATCCCATTATGCAAATTAGAAAATTAAACTTACTTTGTGCTCTCCTTATTTCTCAAGTTTCATTTCTTGGATTTTTAAAACTAAATATAGATGAAGTGGGTTAAAAATAATAATTTTTTGTTCTCTTAATATTATGTTAGTGATATCTTTTCCTTGTGAACATGGACAACAACCAAAATAAAATTTGTATTTTCATAATGCTGAGTGTATGAATATTGTCTATAAAAAAAGTTGACAAGTAGAAGACACAATGATGTTAAATTGTCTTCTTGTTATTTATTTAAATTACATATTATAGGTAAAGTAATGGTGATAAATATATTTGTCAATTTAGTATACTTTTGTATGCATTAAATACCTTTCAATAATAATCCTCTCTTCATTGGCAATACCAAATGTGATGTCGGTAAACAAATATTTTGATGTGTCATATCCTATCAAAGCTGGGTCTCTTGATAAAACCTCATCAATGGGTTTGTGAATCTGAAATGATTTTTTTGTAAATTTAAAATTTAGAATAACTTTTGTTACTTGGCCAATGCTTATTTATACCTTTCATTCGCCTTTAAACATTCATGTACTTTCATCCCTTAGATACGGCTTAATTTAATTTTTTGATCACAAACTGCAATTCAGTTGTAGTGTTCTAAATAACCATTTCTGATAATTTCCTCATAACTTATTTACTGCTAAATCATACATCACACACAGTTCACATCACATAACACAGTTAACTTTTAGTAGATAGCACTTATTCTCTGGAATCAATATATTTGTATGTGTGTTCCGACCTTAGTTCTCAGCAGTGGCTGGGTTGTGATTACCACGAGTGACAGAAAGTGTTCTTAACGTGGGTTTGGACTCAAATAAAATTTTTTACGTAAATTATTGAAAACTACTCACTTTGAGGACAGGAGGTATTTGAAGAAGCACATCGGCTTTTTCATTAGCTTTAGCAATTTCCAATTCAAGCTCTTCTTTCGTGAGAAACTTATATTTGGGAGTTTTAAGGGCATGTAGACCTTGATTGTTTCTCTTGCGGAAAACTTTAGTAAAATCTGGCCGAGTCAATCTCTTTAATAGATTCTGTACATTTGGTGTAAAAAACTTTGGAGCCGGGTCTTGTTCGCCATCTGTATAGTCAAAATAGGTTTGTGTTGTATAATATCAAGCAGATAAACACAATTTATTGGTTAAGGTTATTATTATATTTACCGTAAAATGATGGTACAATGTTCAATTTTCGATTGGATATAACTAGAACGCACGGCTCATATTTTATTATTAATGTTTTAACATGCTTCGTTGCAATTTTTTGTAACAGTAAAGACATTTTAGCATTTAAAATTCAAAACCATTGAAAACTCGATTTAGTAAAGTAGTAAGTAAGTAGTAGTTTTATTTTTCCAAATGGAAAGTCAAAGGTATCATACCATACAGCCTAATTTTTTATATATTTTTTATGAAATATGTAACATGTTAAGATGAGATGATATGGGATGAAATATAATCTCAGTAAAATGGTGGTCATTTACGGAGATTTTTTCAGAGGACTTTTTGGAGGATCCCGAGAAGTTACGTCCAGCGGCTTTGTTTCATTTTCCCACATTTGTGCACTTTCACAGATATTAAACACTTAATAAACCACCGTTAGTACACATTTAAACCTGAAGAAACACTAAATAGACAAAAATAAAACACATCACACATCTTCACTCCTCGCGTTCCCGCCAAAAAGTCAGATTTTTTTTAAGGGATTTTATGACTTGGTAACTGAGACCTTTAAGTCGTGTCTTATTTTAATTTATAATCATATTTTTATGAAAAATGATATTATGGAGTGAAATGATATGAAGATGATTAATTTGAGACATTAATCAACTGGGATGAAATTAAATGTAATGAAATGGGATGAAAGATAATCTCAGTAAAATGGTGGTCATTTACTAAGATTTTTTCAGTGGACTTTTTGGAGGATCCCGAAAAGTTACGTCCAGCGGCTTTGTTTCATTTTCCCACATTTGTGCACTTTCACAGATATTAAGCAGATAATAAACCACCATTATTACACATTTAAACCTGAAGAAACACTAAATAGACAAAATAAAACAAATCACACAACTTCACTCCTCGCGTTCCCGCCAAAAAGTCTCCCAAAAAGTCAGATGTCAGATCATAACACAGATCACCCCAATCTTATCTGTGGATCATAAATATAATGTGCAGAAAAAAGGGCGGGAACGTCAAAATAAATAGGCGCTTTTTTCAAGTTCATTTATATTTATTTGGTTTTAGCCCTTTTTTACGACATTGTTTCTTAATTTTTCACTGTGTTAGAGTTTAAAATTATATTCCATAAGTGTGTTCCGTATTAATGGACGATGACGACGGGGGTGAGGGCTTCAGCTCCGCCCCTGTGTCCGCTCCCAAAATAATGGGAAAACGAAGATTGACCTCATCTGAATACGACGAAAGCCGCAAAATAAAAATGACTTTCATTAAAAATAAGCGCGGTCTTTTTAAAGACCACCATGCTCTATATGAAGACCTTACAAAAAAAGAATATCCAGTGCTTCTTCAGTCAAGCCTCTCGCAACCAAATAACAGAGTCCCAATGGACCTGTTAAGAATAAACAAAACTTTAAAAAATGTTGAAGGGGTACAGTATGTCAAAGCTGCTGGAAACTTTTTTGCTAAAGTTTACTTTGGCTGTGCTCGGGATGCCAACGCTTTTTTATTAGATGTAAGCTTTATGGAGTTAAACAATTGGACAGCAAAAATACCTTACGATAGCATTGAGAGTCAAGGAATTATTCGAGCTCCTGTGGAATTAGATGAAGAATCTCTTTTAGTAAATTTAAAAGCTACATGCACAATACTCGGAGTAAAAAGATTTTTCAAAAAACAAGAAAATGGAAGTGACAAGCCACTGCAAACTGTGCTGGTTACATTTTTGGCGTCTAGCCATCCTGATCATGTCACATACGAGCATATTTGGATGCCTGTTTCGGATTATATTAGACCTGTGTTACAGTGCTTCAAATGCTACAAATTTGGACATGGAAGTGGTGCCTGTAAAGCCACTCAAGTTTGCTCTATTTGTTCAGGCAATCATTTTTATAGGGAGTGCAGCACTCCCAACATCTTCAAGTGCTCCAACTGCAGTGGGCCACATTCTGCAGTTTCTTACTCTTGCTCAGTAAAGGCAGCCAAGGTTGCTGAAGTAAAAAATAAGATTATCGGCAAGCAAACATCATACGCAGCCATACTAAAGAATCCTGTAATTAAGAACCCCGTGACCTCTTCTGGCATACCTATATCTGCGAAGACCCCTCAAGGTAGGGCTTTAATTTCAGACATTATCAATTCAGAAATTGTCATCAGAACCATTACAAAAACTTTAATAGAATTGTTAAAAAAAAAGGATTCTAAATCCCCTTCTGGACCTATATCTACTCAATTAATTAAAGAAATGCTAGTAACAAATTTTACATCATAAATTATGGTTATTTCTACTCAATCTTATATGCATAATTCTGTTGGTCAGTTTAATATCATTCATTGGAACTCTAGAAGTTTATTTCCTAAATTAGATCAACTAAAAGATTTCCTCAGTAAACTTGACAAGTGTTTTATATGATTTTATTTAATGAAACCTGGTTAACTTCACATAAAATCATCAAATTACCTGGATTTAATGTTATAAGAAGAGATTCCAACCACCCACATGGTGGGGTTGCTATTGCATTACGCTCTAAGTATAAATTTAAAATAATAGACACAATTTCTCAATATCATTTTCAAAATATTTTAATTACAGTTTACATTAATAATTTTTCTTTTGACATTCTATGTGTTTACATTCCTCCACCACCAAATGGTAAGTTCACTATTAATTTATTGAAAGATTCATGTTACAATGATCCCAACTGTATCAATTCTCACAGACCCATTTCTCTAACTTCTTGTTTTTCGAAAATTTTCGAGACTATGTTAAAAAACAGGTTAGAGTGGTTTACTGAAAATAACAACTTAATACCAAGTACTCAATACGGATTTCGTAAAGGTAAAAGTACGATAGATAACTTAAGCTGTTTGATTGGCGATATTAAAAATAACTTCCATAATAATCAATTTACATTAGCGGTATTTTTAGATATTAAAGGGGCTTTTGATAATATAGATCATTCCTACCTTATTGAAAGTCTACATTCTTTAGGCTTTCCAGGACATGTTCTGTTCTGGCTGTACAATTTTCTGAACAAGCGCTCTATGTTTTTGAAAATTAAATCTAGTTTATTTGGTCCTAAAATTTCTACTAAAGGTACTCCTCAAGGTTGCGTTTTATCACCTCTCATATTTATACTTAGTTTAGTACGTTTCATAAAGAAAATTCCAAATTCTGTTAAACATTTATTTTTTGCTGACGATCTTGTTCTCTATGTAAACTGTAATGATATTAAAAGTGGTGAATCGGTTATGAATAGTTGTTTGCGTAATATTTACGATTTACTTACTAATTCCCTAAAGCTTGAGGTCAATATTTCCAAAAGTTCTGCAATTTTATTTTCCCAAAATGGATTGCATTACCCTAAAGTTTTATACAATTATGATATTATTCCTGCTCAATCTTTCGTAAAATATGTTGGTCTTTCTCTAGATTTTGATCTTTCGTGGAAAACTCATATTGATGTTATTTGTAAAAGAGCTGAATTAGGTTTGAATATATTAAAATCGCTAACTGGAGTAAAATGGGGAGCTGATCCCAAAGTTTTAAAAACTATTTACATTGCAACAATCCGAAGCCATTTCGATTATGGCAGTATGTTCTTTTCGGACGCGAATTTTTCTATTCTTAGGAAATTAGATATTGTGCAAAATAGAGCATTACGAATAATTACTGGTGCTATGATGTCGTCTCCAATTAATTCCTTGGAAGTTGAGGCTGGTATTGTTCCTCTATTCATACGAAGAAGTTTTATAATAGATAATTATTGCCTTAAGCTTATTAGCCGTGATAATCAAGTAACTTACAGGTATTTGAAGTATGCAAATATTCCAAATTATAATTTAATTCCGCTTCCTAATTCTTCATCGATATCCAGTGCCATAACGTACTTGAATTTTGAATTTCAGGATGTGGTATTTTGGTCTACCCTATTGCCTTGTTTCGAATATAACTTTCATGACATGTTGAGAGATGTGGCTGTTGATCTAATCAAGTTTAAATCTAAAAATGATTTTCTGGAGTTCCTTGAAGATAAGACTGATTTTGTTAAAGTGTATACAGATGGCTCTAACTAAAACTAAAGATAGAACTAGTTTTGCATTTTTTGATTCGTCCATGAACATAGGATCAGTTTATAAATGTAGCAATTTTTTCTCTGTTTTTTCGGCTGAAGTACTAGGTATTATATATGCTTTAGAGCACATTCGAGTAAATTACTCTGCAGGGAACAAAATTTTAATTCTATCTGATTCAATGAGCGCCTTGCAAGCTCTTAAAAATAAATGTATTAGTGCATCTGTAAATTATTTA
Source organism: Bombyx mori (assembly GCF_030269925.1). Taxonomy (NCBI): domain Eukaryota; kingdom Metazoa; phylum Arthropoda; class Insecta; order Lepidoptera; family Bombycidae; genus Bombyx; species Bombyx mori. The sequence goes on along the minus strand of NC_085116.1, from coordinate 4,036,469 downwards.
ATTTATAAGTTAAGAAGTTGTTTGAGTTTTTTGTATTTCAGAAATATATTTATTGAATTTTGCTGGGTGCCAGGTCACTCTGGTATTGTGGGTAATGAATTTGTTGATAAATTAGCCAAATCTACAAAAGATATAAATATTTCCGATTTTAAAGTTCCGTACTCAGATTTAGTTTATTCAATTAAACAAAATATGATGAAACGTTGGTCTAATTACTTGTGTAAGTCCAGAGAAACGAAAGGTAAATGGTTAGCTGAAATAGTCCCAGTACCTAGTACTAAATCTTGGTTTGATAATTTTAGATTTTTCCCGGGAAGAGCCTTTATATCGATTATTTGTAGATTACGTATAGGCCACGGCCATTTTCCTGCGCATCTTTTTAGATTAAAGTTAAGTGAATCAGCTGCATGTACTTATTGTAACTCTGGCATGTGTGATCTAGATCATATTTTTTTTAATTGTCCTGAATTCAATCAACAGAGATTATTGTTTAATGCATTATGTAAAGACACAGGCTTAAAATCTATTCCTAATTCCATTCAAGGTATTTTAAAGCTTCCACAACTATTCTCAATAGTGTATAATTTTGTACTTCACACTATAGGACGACTATGAATGTATAATTCATGAATGTATCATAGGTCTCCTGCTTATGTGCAAGTTTAATTAATTATTTTTTTATAACGACTCATGTTCTTTTTTGTTGTTTGTTGAAAGAAAACTTGTATTTTTTTATAGTAAGTTCTTGCAATTCATTTTGTCATGAATTTGTTGTTTTCAATGATTTGTAATTGTTTCTTGGTTTGGTTTGTTTCTTTTATTTGTGTTTTTATTGTAAGTTCTAGTTCATGTTCTATTTTTTTGTAAAATTAGTTTAAGCTGATGGCCGTGTTGCCAATGCTTTCAATAAATTAAAAAAAAAAAAATATAATGTGCATAGATTATACATTAAACACTTAATATATTTGGTTATGTGTATTATCTATGTTGACAGAATTGACGTGATTGTGAAATGTTGTCTGATTACAACTGAAAAACTTATTGTTATTTTAGTTTTTAACGAGGTTTTTGATCAAATTATCGGTCTTGCATATGCTTTAATATGCATAAATTACAACAATCATAATCTAAAATTATCATCATGCCTAAAAGGAAGACTGGTGTCAAAGATATCATTTATGAATTAGACAATGAGGATCTCGAACTCAGCAGTGAAGATGACGTTTTGGAGACAAAAATAAGGCGTTTAGATACTGATGTAGTGCCTTATTCCGCTGAAAGCGATTGTGTTATCCAGGAAACACCTGTAGACGTTATAAATATTGACAGTTCGTGCGAGGATGCTGGAGAAAACAATGCTGATGAAAAAGAGGGAAATGGAGGGAAAATAACGAATCAACCCTTGAGATCTAATGACAACTCTAGTGAACTATATACAATATGTGTAGATGAAGACTTAGGTACTGAAGAAAGCACTAAAATTTTTAATGATGATATTTCTGTAGACACTCCTACATCGAATAGCGACGGTAGTGTAGTAGGCTGTGTAAACAGGACACCTCTTGTGAGCGTTCAGTTTAGAGACAAAAAACTGGCTAGTAGCTACAAGCAAAAAGTAAAAGCGTTTATGCTGAAACTTATAAAGATTCATAATGACGATGCATTAGAAGGTTCAGAATGTGAGACAGACTTAGAACTTGACATTTGGCCAGAAGATGTTGTTGAGGAACTTCCTAAACAAGAGGAAGTGAAGACTGTAGATGATAGTCTCTTCTTTGTTGATACAGATCCAAGTGTGAATTGTGCTATTGAAGAAATACCTAGATACAGTGAGGTAAGATCTTAAAAACATCTTAATGTATATAAAATATTTTAAATCGGCCTTTGTAAAGTGTATTTACTTGTGTTAATGTAGACAAGAGTTTCACTGTCCAAGAATAGTATGTTTCTTAAAATAGAATATTATATTCTATCTTCTTTTCTGTACTCCGGAAAATGTTTATGAAGTTTTTGATTACTCAAAAATATAGGTTGAATAATTGCTGTGAAAGGTATTAAGCAACCAACTCAGCTTTGCATTTATTGATATTATTATTAAGTATAGATAAGAATTTTATACACACTTTTGCATATAATCTAAACAACTGTATGTGCAATTCTGTATGCCATTTCTAGATTAGTCAGGGTTAGGATAATAAATATTACTTTATGACCTTTTGTTTGATTTCATTCAATTTGCAAATATAATTTTTAACTTATGCAATCTTAATAGGGTAGCATAGGAGAAAACCGTTTGCCTATTTGTTGGTTTTTACAGTTCAAAAAATAGGCCAGGTTTTGGTAACACTTTTCCACCAGGGCCATAAGCTTATCTGCCCAACTAAAGGAAAAAAAAGTTTAAAGTGTTTCAGCCTTCCTAAAATGAAATTGCAGTTTCTAACAGTTTGATGATAGCCTTACGCATGCTATGTAGTCTGTATGCTTGTAGAGTGGAACAAATACCTAAATAAATTATTGGTTTCTTAATGGGGATACATGCTTATGAAGACATGTCAAAAATACTTATGAGTCCATATTTTGCTACATTCACATTCAAACAGTTTTTATTATTGAGGCTGTATTTGACGCATTTATTTCTTATTAAAAAAATATATAAATAAATTAAGAATGAGCATCATAAATAATCAAATCATTGCAATATTTCAGGGATCAAACTTAATATCAGATAATGTGGAAACAGAGTTGCCATTGAATTCAGTCCGCCCGTTAAAACGAGGTCCAATTTGTTTTAATTGTGATGGTAGCCATGCTTTGAGAGAATGCAAACAGCCTAGAGATGCAATTCGAATAGCCGAACAACGGCGTAATTTCACGAAGGTTGGGTGAGTAAATGCAAATATTTTATTTAATAATGTAATAATCTCAATCAAAACAATAATTTAATAAATGATTTACAAAACTGTTATTATTTAACTTTTTTCATTATTATAAAACATAATTCAGTACAAATTTTCTATGCAACGACTGCTTGTTAAGTATAGTTAATTGACTTGAAATAAAAAGGAGGAATAGAAAGGAGAGATTTCTCAATTTGAATTATTATATAAATTTGAAAAACAGTTATACAGTTTTATTCAATATTTTTTTTGTTGCCTAATAATATTCATTAATATACTTTTTGTTTGCTCATGTCATAACCACGATAGGGCAATCGTCAATCTGTGGCACAGAACTCCCAAAATACCAGCATGTATTATACCTTCTGAAATAGTTGTTGAGTATACATTAATCTTTCTCCTCTTTATCTTCTTGCTAAGTAATTCACCAAATACTGATAAAATATCATTAATCTACATTTATGAAGTAGGGCATACAAGCTCATACTTAATTGCAATTAGTGTAGATCATCAGCAAAAATGGTTTAAAATGTCCTGCAAGCTACATAAAATAATGTTTTAAAAAATAAAATTATAATATTCCAGCCGTTACCATGTGGAAGATGAACAAAAGTATGGGCACTTGGTGCCTGGCCGTATTTCTGGACAACTTCGACACGCATTAGGTTTGAAGAGACACGAATTACCAATGCATATTTATCGCATGAGGGTGTTGGGGTATCCGCCAGGATGGCTAGAGGAAGCTCGGATATCACATTCTGGAATAACAATGTTTGATTCTTCTGTAAGATATTTTTTTTTTTTTTAATTTTAACTTCAAATAATATTCAATAATTTGAGATTCCCAACAAACCTTTAAAATAACATGCGTAGGCAGAAATAACATTTAAATTTTTCTTATCAATAAGTTTTTTCAGGGATAGTTTTGTAAATAAATAAATGCTATCATGGTAAGGTGTTTTATGCCTTATGCCTCATAGTAATATATCTATAATAACATTAATAACAAATTATAACCAAGAGACAGATGGAAGTTCAATCTAGATTAATTGTAAATCTATTAATGTATATAAAAGTATAGGTTTTTTTAGTTGTTTTTTATTGCTAGAAGAGTGGACGAGCTCACAACCCACCTCTTATTAATTTGTTACTGGAGCCCATAAACATCTAGAACGTAAATATCAGTTCACCTGGAGATATGAGTTTAAGTTCTTAGTTTTACAGTACAACGGCGGCCCCACCTTTCAAACTGAAACGCATTACTGCTTCACAGAAAAAATAGGCATAGATTGGTGGTACCTACTCATAAGGCCTAACAAAAGTCCTACCACCAGTAACAATGTAATATCAAAGCGATTTTTCAGGGTAATCCAATAACAGAACTTGACGAGGAAGATGGTGAAGTATGCGAGCCTGGTTCTAAAGACAAGTTTGATATTAAAAAGATCTACGACTTCCCTGGTTTCAATGTTCCCGCCAGTTCTAGATACAAAGAGGTTTGTTGCAAAAAAAGAAATAACCAACAAGAATTTAAAGAATGTATTTTATCAATATGCGGTACTACTGCGCATCTCACACACTGACATTGAGGCAGCATGCTCAACATTACATCTGTTATGTTTTTTCAGGAAGGCGAACAATTCGGCTTCCCATCCTTGTCCTTACAGGACAGTAAAATAGCAATGCTGCAAAATTTGGCTCCAAATGCGATGAAGGCTTACAAACGGAAGAAACTTACTTTCTTTCCCTCATCAAATTTGGAAAAACCTGAAGGCGAAGCTGAAATGGAACTCGACAGCGGAGATGGTTAGTTCGATTCAAGCACACAAAAGTAGACTGTCATACAACATTACAATTGAAGACACAAGTGGATGAAGGGGATATGATACAATTTCTTAATTTTGAGAAAACAGGCAACTAAGTTTTGTTACTTGAATTTTTTTTCGTACATAATTCCTTGATTACATGCAATTTCTAAAAATAGCCTTTAAACCTTGAGTTTTAAGGTGTTATATGGTTTATAGGCACATAACACCTTCATTCAATGTAAAAACTCAGAAATCTTAAAAATGGTATTTAACCCCTTCATGTCTTCAATTATCCTTGGTTACATTTTGAAGATGACAACATTATATTATTTTCAGAGGAGATAGCGTTTCCGACTGTCCCTCCGTTACCAGACGAGATGCCTCCTCCTCCTCCCCCTCTACCGCCTTCCCCGCCGCCACCTCCGCCGCCACATACACAAACAGATATGGAGGAAAAAATAAAAACATTGAATGAAACACAGAACGTATCAATTAGTGACCCCGTAACAGCTACAGATGAAATAGTAAGTGCAAATTTTTTTACCAGTTTTATATAGTTATAGTGTTGACCATTCTACAGTTTTGTAGTTAATGTAGCTTTCAAATTTTATTATGATATTTTATTAATTCAATTTATATTAAGCAAAGATACTAATTCAACTGAATTGCAGTTTGTAAAGTATTCCACAAACTGGTAGTTTAAAAATAGGCTGCTGTCATATTTTGTTATAAACAGTAGATTGGGGGAATAGGGACTAGAGGTAAATGGGGACAAATCTGGGATGTCACTATATTTTTGTTGGGTTGTTAGAGATTTAACTTTGCTAAACTGAAAATATATTAAATAGTTTAATTTAGTCATCATAGTTTTCTAACTCATTAAAGATGTTAAAAAGTTGATTAGGTACATAAAGTAAGGTACCGACTTACCAACTAAATAGTGCCAGCTCTATCGAAAAACTTTATTGTCCCTATACGTAACCCGATTCACCCCCATGCCAGGGTGAATAGGGACAAGTGAGTAACTTTTTATGATTATCCTTTAATAAACTATATATATCTTAATGCATTATAAATGAAAATTTAAACTACCGAAAGCATTATGATATCCGTTTTATTACTACTAGTGGTAGCCCGGTAGTCGAAATTCGACTATACCTAATTATTAATCGAAATTATAAGCTTGAACAGTATCATGGTTCTATCGTCAAAGACTTTACATCTATAATCAGAGATTTCGCTAAGGCTACACTATAGACAAATCTATATATTAATACGTGAAGCAAAAACTTTGTATCCCTTTTTACGAAAATTGCGCGGACGGAGGAGTATGAAATTTTTCACACTTATAGAGAATATAGAGTAGAAGTGCATAATGCTAATATTTTTTTTAAATAATGCATAAAAGATACAATAAATCAATAAAGAAAACATTACACACACTACCATGTATTTGACACACACACGCATGCATACTATTTATTTATTGTCAAACTTTTGTTCTTGACGTCTGTGGTCAAATTGAGAATAGATTAAATATTGTTTGTCTTTATTAATATTTTTCTATAGTGTAGTCTGGGCGTTGAAAATATAATCATAATAGTCTATACACTTACAAATCCAATTAATTATAGTCGAATTTCGACTACTGCAGAACCTCTAGTAATATTAAAGATATCAATATTAATCTATTCTCAACTTGACCACTTTAACAATAAACAAAATAGTATATATCCGTGTGTGTGTCAAATGCATGTTAGTGTGTGTAATGTTTTCTTTATTGGTTTAATGTAATTTTAGGTGTTATTTAATAAAAATATTAGCATTCTGCACTCCTTCTCTATATTTTGTATAAGTGTGAGAAATTCCCTATCCCTCTGTCCGCGCAATTTTCGTTAAAAGGGGTACAAAGTTTTTGCTTCACATATTAATATATAGATGAGGACAAAAAAATAAATAAAAATCAATGTCGAACTTAAAAAGTGTGTATAAAAATACATATTGTCAGCGATTAGACTATTACTGTACCTACCGGCTCTAAATGTTTTAGAATTAATTTGAGTTATACTAGGTTTAAGTGGAACATTAAGGGTTCAAGTTATTGTTATAAAAAAACAGAAACAATGTTATAAATTTGCAAAAACTATATAAAATCGCCGTTTTGCATTACTATCAATGTGAGGCAATAAAAAACCAGCAGTCGTGTGGGCGTAACGACCTCTGAAAACATTTGACCATCTACCGCCCTATTAGACTGGTGGTTCTTGAAATGTCAACCTCAATCAGTAAGTGATAAATAGTACCCACTGAGTTTTTCACCGGATTTTCTTAATGGTTGGGTTTCCAATCCGGTGGTAGATTCTGCGAAGCACTGCTCTTGTTAAGGCTGGTGTTAATAAATTCTCTCAACCCCGTGAGCTCGCCCATGAACCAAGGTAAAGCTAAAATGGCCTTTTAAGGCATCTGGCGGGTAGCGTGGTAAAAAAGTATAAGTATAATTGGTTATAAATATAGTAGGTAGTTATAAAATTATAACTATTGGTATTACCTCTTGTCTCAATGTGAGTGGCGACAATCACTTAGCGATGTTTACGGGCTCGTCTAATGAGTATTAATGGAAATAAATAAATAAATTTAATTTTAAATGTTTGTTTAAAATTTTAACTTCTAATTTAAATCTTAAATTATAGTGCACATAGTTACAAACATTAAAATTACATATTATGAAATATGTCTTTATTTCGAATATGTTGTCGATTTATCACGATTTCCATAAGATGTGGAATTATAAAATTCTATTGCAGATGTCCAAACTTTTTATGATGACATTTGCAATTGAATGAGCAGTTATGGAGTGAACGAGTCATTCATTGTGCACGTGGGTAGGTGACGATGTGACGGTGCGACCCACGTATCTCACCGACCCGAACACAACGATGCGTTCTTCAATCCAATATTTCCGAATATCTATGGACATCAATTCTGTGTACGAAAACTACAACGAAGAGGCGCACCTACCGAACACAGATAATCAATGATCCTAAATTGTCTACTGATTTATGTTGCCAGTAAAGAAAGTGTTGCCGCTTTAATAAGCATTTCTTTCGCGATTAAAAATAAAAACATATTTTCTGAATATAATGATTGAATTCCTAATTCATATCCGTCGAGACATTTTGGTGGCACTGCGCTACGCTTGTTGTTGTTGCGTCTGTAATCTTGTCCAGTGCTTGCCTGTATCACTTACAATATTTAAACAGTTTATTACTTTCCAGGAAATATCGAATACTTCTAATGGCCGCTATAGTCCGAGTATCGAAGATCTAGAAGCAAAGAAGAAGTTATTATTAGAGGTCATTGAAAATGAAAATGAAGTTGCAAATGAGGAAGCTGCACAAGACGTAGAAATTCAGAATGAAAGTAATAATGGAATCGACGCAGAAAATAAGGAGAAAGAAGTCATCGCTGTTGAAAATGTAACATCTAACAATGATGCCGGGAGAGTTCCAACACCGAACTCAGTATTAAGCGATGAGAAATCATCATTGACACCGCGACCGGCTAGAGAGGTCGTCGAGAAAGAGCAAGCGCGTTCAGAGGACAACAGAGATCAAATCCTCACTCCCAAACGCGACACAACTTGTAGCAGTAATGACGAAACGCCGACTACTACAGCTGGTAGTGACACCGATGTATTGAAAACACCAGACGCACAGCAAACAGGTCGAGTGAAGACCACGGACTACGGCACTCCGGTCCTCAACATCGCGTCTCCTTACCGCAAGCTACCGAGCGGGACCAAATTCGCCAAAGACATCTGTGACGTTTTATATTTCGAAAACCTGCCAAATTCGACGGGAAATTATAAAAAAATGACCACCCTGCTCAAGAAAGTTAAAGACGAAGTTGACAGGATACAAGATTCATGATCCACTATTTCCGCATTGAAATAAATGTGGGTCATCAAGTGACGAACTGTTGTATTTTAAAGCGTTTAATTTTTATTTTTGTTCGTGTCCTTATGGGGTCCTACAGGGGCAAAGAAGAATGAGTTTCATTTAGATTACAATAAGTATGTGGTATAATTAGATAAAGGGTTTTATAAACATTTGTGCGGCTCATTAATTACCTTGAAAGTTCGAAATTCAAGAAGACTGTCATTTTGTTTGTATCCAGAATGTTCTCGGTTATTCTAATTTGTGTCGCAGATAGTAGTTCCGTTCAAAGATTTTGGGCTCTTTAAGTACAACAATATTCTAAAATTTATTTTTTCTAGGTAAAACATATTAATATTAATATAACATTTGACTTTGGATTGCTAAATAAATTAAGATTTTATATACAATATTAAAACATGACACTAAAAATCTTTCATATTTGCCCTAGTATTGTTAATTTTATTACCTTTATAGATAGACAAGAATACAGCACTCACCATTATTGTTCGTGGACATGGCAATGTCAGGGGTACACTTAGTCCGCGGCCTACTTAGCCGACGCAAGTCTTATTAAAGCTATTAACCAAATATCAATTCATATTGATGTTTCATTTTGACTATCTAGTGCTCTTGTACAAAGTACAATATTTTTAAATCATGGAATGAAACTGTTAATGTTAATATATGTACATACATACTTTTAAACAGTTTTAATTTCTAGTACCTAATAAATTTTTACACGTGTCTTGTGTTGTGCTTGTTTATATCCCAATTATTGCAAAAAAAAAAAAAAAAAATTGCCCTTTCAGAGGCCACACAGATATGTCGTCGCCGTGGCCTAAAGGATAAGATGCTCGGTGCAGACGTATCAAGCGATACAACGGTGTTCGAATCCCGCAGGCGGGTACCAGTTTATCTAACAAATTACGTACTTATCAAATGTTCAGGATTGACTTCGACGGTGAAGGGATAACATCGTGTAATAAAAATCAAACCCGCAAAATTGTATTTTGTGTAATTACTGGTGGTTACGATGTCTTGTGAGTCAGCACGGGTAGGAAATATCACCCTGCCTATTCAGCCGTGAAGCAGTAATACGCTTCAGTTTGAAGAGCGGGCCAGCCGTTCTACTGTGCTATAAAAACTGAGACCTTAGAACTCGTCTTGAGGGTGGCGGCATTTATATTCTAGTCTTTTTTAGTTGTCTATGGGCTCCGGTAATCACTTAACCTCAGATGGGCCATGAGTTCGTTAACGTTCGTTAGTTACTAAAATTACAATAGGAAAAATACATTTTGTTCTCCTAAATTGCATATATTTCTTCTAATGATTAGTGTGAGCTATTTTCCTAATTTGATACTTTTAATATTTGACAATCATACCGGGATAAGCGACATTAAATTTTATGTTATGTTACGTGCATTTTCTTGTCTTTACCAGTATCTTTTGTCGAATGCCCTAAACACGTCATTACTGGTTCTCCCGATCCAATAACGGTGCTTTTGGGTACCTCAAGCAACGGTCATAGTTATCTCGTCGAACCCGTCGCTTGCGACAAAGGGCACGGCGAGTAAATTAACCCACAGACACAGCCCATTGAGTTTCTCGCCGGATCTTCTCAGTGGGTCGCGATTCTGCGATGCACTGCTCTTGCTTGGGCCAGTGTTAGCAACACTCCGGTTTGGACCCCGTGCGCTCACCTACAAGTCAAGGTGAAGCTGAAATGCCTCTCAACGCTTTCAGCATAGGTAGGATAAAAAAAAGTCGAATTTCTTAGCTACAACGCTAACTATTATTAGCTAATTATTTTAGATAATTGATATTCGTAAAATAGTATGAAGAAAACCATTCATCCAGGAAGACAGACAAACCTATAAAAAAGGGTACAGAAACAGAAAACGCCTCCAAACAAACACAGTTTTAATGTCATTAATATTTATTTGTCTGCACATGGTAAATATGTAAATAAATCTTAATTGTTTTATGATATGAGTACATACATAAACAGTTGCCCAACCCGAAGAAATAATTGAATTAAAACTAATGGAATATAGCAGTATCGTTAATGTATAACATTTAGATGGTTGAAAATAAATTGTTCCACCACTTTCACATAAATATGGACAAAGGTCGCTCTATTTAGTAAATAGGTAAATAAATACCTTTGGAACACATTAAGTGGATGTAATGGAATCCAATGATTTGTGACAACACCTATATTTAATTGATTATGAAAATAAAGGATAATAAGCATTTGCCAAGTACCAGCACTTTTTTTATTACACAGAGATGTTGATATGTTTGGTTAACTGATACTAAGCTATATAATCTCGTTTCATTACTCAAAACCAACGTTAACAAAGTATACGTGCGTTTGCTACATTCCAAATAAAATCTGTGAGCTAGAGAGAGAAATCATATTTCTCTCGTTAATAATTTAATATTTATTTGGAATTGCCATGTTCAAATTTCTAAAAACAAAAAGACGGTAGATACCTACTTCATTTAAATTTCCTTAAAAATCTACATCAGATCATTTCTTTTGAATTGTTTTCACGATATTCGAATATTGCACTATTATTTGAATTCCCGTTACATATAAATATGTTTGGTTTTTTTTTTAAATCTAAACCTTTATTAATTTATTTTAGCATCTCATAATGGAAAATCTTGAAATAATCAAGTGACTACATTGTAAACGGAACGTTAATTCAATACATGTTCTGAAATGATGATCTTTGTTATATCACAAATCACTTAATGAAAATCATTTATGTGTAGATAGGACACTCAAGAGCTTACGTTAATACACGTCGAGTCTGTGTTGTATCACAACTCTGTGTTTATAATACAAATAACTGGAATTCAAAGGTGGCAACGACCACTCGGGATGAACAAGTCGCCTCGGCAAGTGTTGATTAAATTCTTGGAGGTGTAGGGGGAGCACCGTCACGGTCCTGAAATAATAAAAAAAATATCTTATTTGTTAGCCAGTAGAATTTGTATACTACATTTTTTTTATTGCCCTTGTAGGCAAAAGGTGTGAAAAATAATAAAATAAAAGGGGCGCTCTTGTAACTAGCTTTATTTCACGGTCCTCTTAGGTACCATAAGCACCGATCACCGTCCTCGTCGAACCCATCGCTTGCAACGAAGGGCTTGGCGAGTAAATTAACCCACAGACACAGCCCACTGAGTTTCTCCCGGATATTCTCAGTGGGTCGCGTTTCCGATCTGCGAAGCACTGCTCTTGCTAGGGCCAGTGTTAGCAACACTCCGGTTTGAGCCCCGTGAGCTCACCAACGTTAGGGCGAAGCTGAAATAGCCTCTCAAGGCTATCAGCATAGGTTTTAGTAAAAACTATAATTAAATACTTATAGTCAATTAAAGTTAGAAGTAACTAAAGATACCATGCGTATATTTAGTTTATTATATTACCTATTTATTTAAAATGCGGACAATATTAGTAGGTATACCGTTGGGAAACTACATCATTGATTTATTTAAAAAAAAAAAAAAAAATATGTATGGGAAGTCACTGCTGTCCTTGAGGCCTTTACAGTTTTACCAGGGCAGGTGGCGAATTAAATTATAAAGTGATCATTTTAACTGGAACCTCGGGCAATTAATATACCACGACCCTCAGATCATATAGTACTATATAACTACATATTTTTTTATTTTTCAATTTCTTAATAAATCTCTTTTATGACGAATACTACATTTTTTTAATCGAAAATAAGTACGGTCGTTGAGCGTGTCGTCGTAAAATAAAATTTCCGTGTTAAAGCTTACTTGAAGGAGAAAAAACATACAATATTGCACTTCGCCAATGTTTCTCTTTTGAACGATCTCTTACACAGACCCCCGATGGATAAAACATGCTAATTAAGTATTCGTCTTAAAATATGTGTACGACCATTCGGCCTAGCTGATGTTAAGTGCTCAGTCGAGCCCAGAGAATCGACGTGAATGGTGTCACCACCATCAGTGACCAACATTGAGGCACAAAGTGGACGTATCTATTGTATGGTTAACAGCTGTTTCACTTTTATAATGTATTAAATATTTACTCTTCCTCTGTGACATTAAATCTGTTGTATTTGTTATTTTAGCTGTTCTACACACACTCATTACTTTTAATTATTATTCTCATAATCCTCTCGCAGGTCTGCTGGAAGAGATTTCTTAAAGAAATAAGCAGTGCCTTTGTACATAATTTTCCTTTTACTCTGTACTATGTCTTCTTTTTTGTGTGTACATAAATAAATAAATAAATTTACTAATTTTCAAATAACGCACACAAAACCGCGTGCCACTTATAACGCGTAGAAAAATCAAAGTTTATATTTTGAAACCGATTATTACAGTAGAGGAAACATTGTGTAATACATATTATAATTAATCATTTTAATAAACAAAGGAATAGGAAAACAGCAGTGTTATCGAGCATCCTCTTGGAAATATTTCCATGCACGTACAGACATATAAACAGCTAGCTGTTGCCCTCGGTTTCGTTTGCCTTATCAAGGATACGCATGTCGGTGCATTTCCCCATAGAAATGAGATGTTTTTTCGGTATAAAAGAAAAGCCTATAGCTGCTTTCATTCTGATCTAAAATTATCACTTTAAAAGAAAAAAGGACAAACAAAGACACTTTCACGTTTACAATATTAATTAGTATAAATTTATTTCGCTGTAGATGAGCGGATTAATTTAATACAAACTTGTTTATCCTTATAATCCTTATAAATGTCTACTATTAGGAAAAATTGTTAACATAGAAGTAGAAACACAATCATAATTTATATCTGTTTGGATGGTTACCAGAGAATCGTCACCACAAAATTTTTTTTTTTTTTTTTTTTTTTTTTTTTTTTTTTTTTTTTTTTTTTTTTTTTTTTTTTTTTATTGCTTAGATGGATGGACGAGCTCACAGCCCACCTGGTGTTAAGTGGTTGCTGGAGCCCATAGACATCTACAACGTAAATGCGCCACTCACCTCGAGATATAAGTTCTAAGATCTCAGTATAGTTACAACGGCTACCCCACCCTTCGAACCGAAACGCATTACTGCTTCACGGCAGAAATAGGCGGGGTGGTGGTACCTACCCGTGCGGACTCCCAAGAGGTCCTACCACCAGTATGAATGCCATGCGACATAGCATCGAAGTGTCAATTGTATCATATTAGCGGCTGTACTGACCGCTTTTAAAACCGGAAAACACAAATGAATCGTGCCAGAAATAATAGCGATATCTGCTCGTGTACACTCAGAATACGCTTCGTTTACGATAAACAAAAAACATTACAGCGTATTGGTAATAGGACGACTTGTTAATCCGCACGGGTAGGTACCACCACCCTATTTCTGCCGTGAAGCAGTATCGGTTTTCAAAGGGTGCGGCAGACTTAGAACCTATGTATCAAAGTGGGTTGCGGCATTTACATTGTCTTTGTCCAAGGGCTCCGGTAACCATTTAGCATCAGACTGGATCCGAGGTCGTCCACCCATTTAAGCAATAATGAAAAACCTTTTACATTCGTGTTTCGGTAGCATCATATAAAGAACGGTCTCAATTTCAAGATCACTAGAATAAAACTGTATTGTCAGTAAATTGGACAATAGCTCTTAAAATCGGCATTTCTAACAACAGAACAAAAATGTAGCGTCACGATAGGTCATCATCATTAGCGATAACAAACTATCTATAACACTATTTAATTAATATCATTTAAAAAAACATGTTTTGTTTTTCATGTACCCGACAAGCAAACAATTAAAGCTTACACGAAATTATATTACCAATTTATAACTAACATACTCAGGAAGCCATTACCTATATTGACCATGCAGTTTACTATGTCATTACACTAAGAACGCCTGCGAATATGAGCACTCTTGAGCACAAGTGACGTTCAAAGTTATGTAGAATAAGTCTTCTCAATAGATACACACAGCACATTGAGTTTCTCGCCGGATTTTCTGAGTGCGTCACGATTCCGATCCGGTGGTAGATTCAGCGAAGCACTACTCTTGCTAGGGCTAGTGTTAGCAAATCCTTTCAGGTTGAGCCCGTGAGCTTACCTACCCGCCCGGGCGTAGCTGTAATAGCCTATTAGGCTACCAGCAAATAGGCAGAGAAAAAAAAATGCTGAGACGAAATCTATATTTTGTAGCTTGGCTGCATATAGGCCGTCAATTGACGGGCTATATGCTCCACTAACAGTGACTGTCAACCACACAATACTTTGAGATACGTCGGTTGCTTTTGTTCCCTACTTATACTGATAGTCTTGAGGGGATATTTCAGCTTCGCGTTGACGCGTAGGCGAGTTCGTGGGGCTCAAACGGAAGTGTTGCTGACACTGGCCCTAGCAAGAGCCGTGCTTCGCAGAATCTAGCACCGGATCGGAAACACGACCCACTGATAAGATCCGGCGAGAAGCTCAGTGGGCTGTGTCTATGGGTTAATTTACTCATAGAGTCCTTCGTCGCAAGCGACGGGTTCGGCGAGGACGATGACCGGTGCTTGAGGTACCTAAAAGCACTGTTAAAGGATCGGAAGGATCCGTAATGATGTGCTTAGGGCGACGTCGACTGTTTACCATTCGGTCCACAGATTCGTTGGGTCGGTTGCTAGAATTCTTTGCTATAGATAATAATATGTCCCTCAAAACTAGCGTTGTCTGCATTTCTTACCTACGATGACAATTATATTTTTTTTATGGAACGATGAAAATAATTTAATTTAATACAGATAGCATTTGTTACAATATGTGCAATCAAAATGCTAGAATATCTTAGCATTTTCCAACGAGAGATAACACAGTCATGTTATTTATGTGATCGTTTATCTAAACTTCAACATTGCAACATTTTCCGAACTAATCCATATCAAAAACAATAGTATGTAATGATTATAGCAGTAGTTTCAATAATTGGAATCATATAGTTGCAAAATGTAAAATAAATCCTTGTTTTATATTGAATATTTATTTCTATTGGAAATGTGATCTATCGCTTTTTCTTACGGTTTCTTTTAAAAACTATAAATTTATTAGTATCGTACATTTATCAAAGATAAATGAGCATTCTATCGAAACGGTACAGGGATTATAAAGTTACGTATTAAATGTTTAATAACAGCTTGTATCGGAGTTCACTGTGATGTAAAATCTAGTTAACTGTTATATGTGTACCTGTATAACAACAGTTCGAAACGTTAGATAAATTACGATCAATAAGCAATGCGACTATGTTGTTCAAATTCCGTGGGCAGGTACAAATTTTTCTAATTACTAAAACCATTGAGACAGGCCTGACCGCTGACGTCTCAAGCTAAGTGGCGGCGTTCAAGCCGTGATGTCTATATGGGCTCCGGTAACTACTTAACACGAGGCGGACCGTGAGCTTCTTTGCCTGGCTACGCAATATAAAAAATAATAATTTTTATTGGCGCTTGCAAAGGCTATCAGGGCCAATTTTTGGCCCATTGTCACAATTTCGATGACCGCTGTCAATCTACCGGCAAATTTTCGAATTAAGAAATCTAGATCTTTGGTTTTCGCGCGTCGAAGACACAAAACTCAAAATTTCACTAGGATACTGAATCAACTTATTTGCTCGGTATTCCTATACAGCACATCGTCGCTGTCAAACCAAAATCTGCTATGTGCAAAAATTCTATTTTGAATTAACGAGTAAAAACATTTTCGTATTATATTTTATTTTTAAGAACTATATCAAATGAAAGCTATAGATAAATATTAAAGCTATAGACAAATAACTGTTTTTTTTTATACGGCAGATAGGGCTGTGAACTATCCGAAAAGGTCAAAAAGTAAAAATCTCAAAAAGTGCACATAGCAGATTTCGGTTTGACAATGACATGACAATTCACTATTTACATCCTTCATTTATGAAGACCTAATCCAATGAGTTTCTCGCCAGATCTTCTCAGTGGGTCGCGATTCCGATCCGGTGGTAGATTTTGCGAAGCACGGCTCTTGCTAGGGTTCGTGTTAGCAATTCTCTGAGGTTGAGCCCGTGAGCTGACCTACCCGTCAGAGCGTAGCTGAAATAGCTTAGGCTAGCATTTAGGTAGACAGAAAGAAGTGGAGAAGACAGCCTTAGTCAAGAACTTTCAACAATGTAAAATCTTACGTGAGGATTGTGCGCTGGTTTGGCCGCATCTTGGATCTGGTTGCGTCGCGGGCGCATCATATACATAGCTAACGCAAATGCCATCATCACGAACATCATGATGAAGCTGTTGCCAGCCGACTCCGGCTGCGGAAGCCCTGGTAATTGCTCGAGGCATTCGCTTTCCGTGCAATACGATTGGCCTTGACGGAGCTGCAATAAATATGAACACATTTTACGTGACAGATAAAAAAATGAGTAACAAATAACAGTCGAATCGCTAAAAGGGTTTGGAAAACTAGCATATTTGAGTCTTCAAAGAGATACACACAATAATATATTTCTCAGCAATATTAAGGCATTATAATTATTTAGAAAATAAATAGTATATTCATAGTCAGAATCATAGATCGCAAGGTCAACAATGAGCACTAAAAAAGAGTTCACGACATTTATATCCACATGTTAGCATAATAATACCTATGAAGTTGCCGTTTTATAATACCGTGTGCTATGGAGTTGGAACGTTTTGAACCGCATGTTCCATGGGGAGTGCTCTGAGGAATTGTTCGAGATGATACCAACGTCTCGTTTTTACCATCGCACCGCCCGCTACCGGAGTAGAGTTCATCCATACTACCTGGAGCCACTGCGGTCATCCACAGTGCGTTTCCAGAGGTCTTTTTTGCCACGTACCATCCGGCTATGGAATGAGCTCCCCTCCACGGTGTTTCCCGAGCGCTATGACATGTCCTTCTTCAAACGAGGCTTGTGGAGAGTATTAAGCAGTAGGCAGCGGCTTGGCTCTGCTCCTGGCATTGCTGAAGTCCATGGGCGACGGTAACCACTTACCATCAGGTGGGCCGTACGCTCGTCTGCCTACAAAGGCAATAAACAAAAAAATCCTACGTTTGCCGCTAACGGCGCTGTTCAAACTGCATACAAACTTGAGTTAACTTTTACGCTATCGAGAACGTTAATAAACTCGCACTAAGCACACAGAGTGAATACTACAAACGAACGCACGACTCTTTAATGGTTTAAATGCTTCCGATATGGAAATTTCAATCGAAAAAATAAATTCCGCGGTCGCCCGAAAACTAAAGTCAACAAAGACGTATTAAAGACGATAGTGGAAGGTAAATATAGTCAATCTATCGCTGAGTTAGCAGCAGCTTTCAACCTCAGCATCAAAACAATATTGGTCCATTTGCGTCATATTGGCAATGTAAAAAAACTTGATCGGTGAGTTCCGCACGAATTGAACCAACGCCAGCGCGACAAACGCGTTAAGCCATGACAAATAGAACAGATAAAGAAACGAAGGGATTTTTAAGTGCATTGTCACTTGCAATTAAAAATGTTTTTTTTATTTTTTTTTTATTGCTTAGATGGGTGGACGACCTCACAGCCCACCTGGTGTTAAGTGGTTACTGGAGCCCATAGACATTTACAACGTAAATGCGCCACCCACCTTGAGATATAAGTTCTAAGATCTCAGTATAGTTACAACGGCTGCCTTACCCTTCAAACCGAAACGCATTACTGCTTCACGGCAGAAATAGGCAGGGCGGTGGTACCTACCCGTGCGGACTCACAAGAGGTCCTACCACCAGTAAATTCTTTTTAATATAATCAAATCGGTCACCCTGTCGTTTTGACTTTGGTCAGCACTCAGGCAATTCTAAAAACCAAAGTGTACAGGAAAATTTATCCCTTAAAAGTTATGATCACTGTTTGGTGGTCTAGTGCCAGTATAATTCATCACAGCGTCTTACCAAATAGTACCAGTATTACTGCAAATGTATACTATGAGAAACTGGACACATTGATGGAGAAACTCACGAATCTCTTAGCCAGTCTTAGTTAATTGCTCATCCCCGCTGCTCCTACATGACAACCTCGTAAGGCGCAATAGACCGTCTCTAAGCTACAAGAGCTAGTTTTCGAAGTTTTGCATCATCCATCATAGACAACAAGCCTTGCACCAACAGATTTCTACATTTTCTTAATTTGAACAACTTTTTGGCAGGTAAAAAATTCAATATCTGAGGGGGAGTACAAAATGCCTTTGGAGAGTTTGTTGGCTCCTGTAAGGTGACTCCATATACAGATTTGCATATATAATAAAAATGACTTAAAAATGACTATCTTTCTGTATACTAAACAGCAATTTTATGGGTAATGACCTAATTTTATACTCTTGGCTACAAGCAAACATTACATAAAGCTTTATGTATAATGTTACAAGCGGCTTAGCCAGTGCATTCAAGGAAAAACGTCAGTTTAGTTCCCCAAGGGAATGTAATGTTCTTTGGCATAAAAGGTAGCCTATGTAACTCTCTTGATCTAATACTATCACTTTAAAAATCATATCAATCTGTTATTACATTTTGAAAGAAGGATAAACAAACAAAATTTTCGTATAATATTAGTGAGGATATTGCCATAGATGAAAGTAGTAAAGCCCATTTTAAAATATAATCACTTGCAGTTACAATCACATGTACAAACAATGAACAAAACGCTTGCAAAGTTTTATCTATGCTCCACTTAGTGGAAGGTTATCACTGTCGTTACTAAAATATGTAGTAGATTATTTAGTACATAGTTGAAACTGTTGACATTTTTGTTATTTTACAATCATCTGGTATCTTTTGTAAGATCATCAAAAGAAGATTTTAATTGTTATTTCTGATTATGTTTCAAATTGAAATCTTACTATTTTTTACTAAATATATTTGTATGAATGAATAATGGATTATAAAAAAAAAAAACCCATTAATTATTAATTATCATCAGTTGGTGTGTGTCATCAAAGCTATAGGAATAAATATCAAAATTAACTTTAAGTTTTGCAAGTTATTTTTTTAATGAATCTTTATCTAAACTACTATAATTGTCTAAAATTTCTATAAAATATTTTGTTTATCACTATTATTTTTGCATAGTAATTTGAAATTGAGTAACTATGTACAGCAAATTTTATGTTGACGTGGATAAACACTAGTTTGGAGAAATAACATACAAGGTCAAAGAATATTTTCATTTTACCAGTGAGATTAAGCGGCGCATGGCCAGCTCATGATTCCAGAGGCACTCGCACGGATCCATTTCATCACCCATAACTGAAAAAAAAATTGCACAACTCAAAAAAAAAGAAGAAACTACACTTTCCTATCCTTGTCATGACAGTTTTGCGACTTACTAATAAATTAATATGAACATAATTCTTCATGACTTTGTACAAACGAAGGCGTTACGTCAAGAGCTACTACTTCCTTTGTGATATAGAAGTAATAAAAACAACTCCTAACCAGGTTACTTTTGTTTTTATTTACAAATACAAAAATATTGCAATTGTTAAAATGTCATTTAGAGATAAATTGTATTTACCTAGGTACTGAAAGTCACTTCCTTTGCCTCTGTGAGTGAAATAAGAACAATATTTGATTACTAATTATATTTTGGAGAGAAACTACAGTACCTACGTTTACTAAAATAATTTGAAATGAAAATATTTAGCAAATTATCAACAATTGCGACGACATTTTTCCACTGTATGCTTGGAGCCTCGTGATTGGTTGAGCATTTTTAGCAGTGTTCAATCAAGGCTAACTCAGTGCTGTACCTTTCCTTCCCACAGACATTATTTATGTTTGATTCTTCCATCGAACATGCAAAAGTAACGTAGACCATACAGCCAAATGCTTTTTGAGGAAAGACCGAAGCCAGGTCTGCTGCTTCGAACAGAATGAAATGAGGGAAGATAAGATCTACTAGATTTTTTTTTTCAAAATAATGTTATTTTTAGCATGATATTATAATAATACTTAATAATTTCAGTAATGTTTTTTGTGTTAACGAGTCAGGCGTTTTAGTGCTAACTGTAAGCCTGACTATGTATTGAATGAAAAAAAAAGCAATACCGCAGGTGTTGAATGAGGCAAAGTAATTATATTACATTAGTTAATAAACATATTATAAATTATTTTTACGTTTTAAATTTTCGGCGGTAAAAAGGTCCCGTGTCACAGACTATATTCTTTTTCCCACATCTCGTGCGTTCCGGCTTACGCATCATAAAAATGTGCGTTCATAAACGCCACAAAGTGAACTCTCGATGAATTGGATGGAATTTAATGAAAGATCAATGTTGATGTTGAAAGAATTCGAGAAGCTAATTCCAGCGATTATGCTTAGATTCTATACACTTGGGCTCCACTATATACTAAAAGGTTAACAAGCCACCATGATTACACGCTTATACCAGAAAAAATACAAATTTAACAAATCAAAACCATTTACATCACTTCACATATTGCGACCCTGCCACAGAAGACATTTACAAGAATCGTTTTTGTGACATTGAATAATAAGAGATGGTAAGGGATTTTTTACAACGAAGTTACTCTCGTGACATGGATTGATAATCTAAAGTTAGCGTTTTAACAGATAATGTCTTACACATTACATCCCTCATCCCTTCCTTTGTAGGTACATATGTTTAATAAATGAATAAATTTATATAGTACGCACTATAGAGACAGCTCGTTTATTTATGATTGAAGGATTACTGGTGGTC
This sequence comes from Bombyx mori, assembly GCF_030269925.1. Classification (NCBI taxonomy): domain Eukaryota; kingdom Metazoa; phylum Arthropoda; class Insecta; order Lepidoptera; family Bombycidae; genus Bombyx; species Bombyx mori. Next base: position 4,015,094 of record NC_085116.1, on the reverse strand, counting down.
CGGAAGCCTTTCCAGTTTCACCAGAACAGGTGGACGAGCAAGGGCTCGGCCAGGAGGGGTGGGATTTGCTAACAGCTACCCGAGCGCCTCCAAAGGAGACCTAACAACTCAAGAGTAGCTGCTTTGCGAATGAATATACTACCGGATCGGAATTGCGATCCGTTGATAAGATCCGGCGAGAAACATAGCGGGCTGATGTTTAGGTTAGGTTGCACGTCGAACTCTTTGCCGAGTTCGACAAGTCGGTTACCGGGGTCCCTAATCCTGCTTCTAGTGTTGGAACCAAAGGCGTCTAATGCAAGGGTTATTAGATCTGATGGATCCGTAAGGACGTGACTAGGGCGTCAGACAACTCGCCTTGAAAATGTTAATAAAATACCTATAACAGGGGAGTTATAGGTGTATTATACAGATTAAATATTATGTATGTTTGGTAAATTTGATACTCTCGCGTTTTACATTCATAGTACGCCCTAGATCGTATAAATAAAGGAGGTACGTATTTGCTGTAAAAATGATGTTATGGTTTAGAGTAAGCATCCACCAAATTCAAACTGCAATAAAAATGAAGTTAGAACATTTATCTGAAAAAAATATCGGAAATCGCAAGATTTTGAACTAGATTTTTGGGGGTAGTAGGAGGGAGGGTTTGCCGCAGGTAAAATGATTAAAATTCCCTTTTGGCAACAATAGGATGCATTCGAGCCTTGTATGTAACCAGACTAAGCCGAGTCATGCGGGGGAGCGCGGAAAAAAGTTGAGTATAATGTAGACTTTTTTATTGCTTAATTGTGTAGACGACCTCACGGTCGACCCGGTATTAACTAATTACCGGAGCCCACAAACATCAACGACTTAACTGGTGCCATCCACCTTGAGACATGATTTCTAAGTCTTTGTTTTACGGCTGCCCCATCATTCAAACCAGAAGTATTCTACTGTTTTGTGGCAGAAATAGGCAGGGTGGCAGTGCGTACCCGAATAGGCTTACACTACACCCTACCACCAACAATTACGCAAATTATAATTTTTACGGGTTTAATTTTTATTAAATGATGCTATTCTTTCATTGTGGAAGTTATTCATGAACATTTATAAAGTACCTACATACTATTTCAACATAAGAATTGGTGCCTACACCGGCTCAGACTCGGAGGTCACTCGATACGAATGTATCGGGCGACTTATGATGTAGGCCACTACGACTTCAAAGAAGGCTGTTTCATCAATACGGATGTTTCTCTTTTTTAGGAAGGCAGATTACCTACTGGTGGCCCGGAGGCCTTTCCAGTTTCACCAGGACAGGTGAGCGAGCACGGGCTTAGCGACCACGGGCAGCCAGGAATGAATAGGATGTTGCAAAAAAATTACCCTCAGCTAGATTTTTTCCATTTACTTTTAAGTGTTAGAAGTTATACAGAAAATATTATTGGTAGCTAGCTTTTCCTAGATTTATAGGTAGATCCTCCTAGATTTATCTCTAGCTTTGCCCAGCATTGAAAGCAACAGTTTTTTTTATCATAGCGCCGTCATTGATGTCATTGATCAATTTTTTTTTTCTAAAATATTTACAAAATAGATACACAAACCTCCTTCATTTATTGCTTTGAGAAGTAAGCGATTTGTCATTTACCATTTACAGCCTTAAATAAAACAGTTAATATTTAAAATTTAGAGGCACGAAACTAATTGTCTGTCGGTTACGCTTTCACGCTTCGGCAACTGAACCGTTTTTTACAAAACTGGTATGAAGATAGTCTGAGCCCTAGGAAAGAATACAAGCCATCTTTTATCTCACACTGTTGAGCACGGTATTTTTTATTGCCTTTTCTAAGAAGATCTCCATTTAATGGCAAGTGACTACCGTCGCTCATAGACGTCAGCAATACCAGGCACACACCAGGGACAACCACTTGTCTAATAGCCGCAGTATCAATAGCACGTCTCGTCATGGATCTATTCCTCCTTAATAACTATAAGATTACGAGTTGCTCGACTTGATATGACAACATTGCCACGTCTGGCACATTGGTGACTCTTTAAGCACGTAACAAAACAAGGCAACGGAGAAGAATTACCGAAGATGGCTACAGACGGAGTTTCTACGAGAGGACCGCACGATGACTCCAGCTATTAGTAGCAGTTATTACAGTCTCCTCAACAATACCGGATTTTTGGTGTGATAGGTATACCAAAATTATGGGTTTGTGTAAGCTGACGCAATACTTGAGTCGCAGAAACTCACCGATGAGGCCAAGTACCGCTCGATCGTTTCTAAATTAGAAAAGGACGTATTGCAGCAAGTGAGTGATATTTTGCGATTCTGTTAGGTCATGAAGTCGAAATCTCAAATGCATTGAAATTGACGGATAATGATGTATACAGACCACAAGGCTTGGACTCAAAACGCTTCCTCAAACGAAGTCAGTCCATCAAACCATTTCTTCTTCGAAGTCGGTTAAATACGAGTCCTGGTTACGTCAGCACTTTAGTAAGTGCGCCACTTCGCGAGGTGACAGGGAGGCGTGGCTTGCTCCTCCCACCGCGCCGCGATACGCCCAGTACCATCGATTTATCCAAGTAATGTACTTATCTTATTATTTATTGCGAGTACGAAATAATTACTTTATAGAATCATTTAGTCACAGACTGGGCGTTTTGAAATTAGTTCTTGTTTCAAGTTAGGAGCAGAGGATCTTAGAGTTCAATAGTTAGTTCGTCTAATAACTGTAGGATAGTAACGGATCGCTGGGTGGGTGGCAAGAAATGGACGAGAAGAACCGGAGAGGCATGTGTCCAGCAGGCTTCCACTATGGGCAGACGATGATCATGATGAACGGGTCGCAATTCTGTCCACCTTGTTGCTGCTGATTCCTGGTCAGTCAATTCGTCGTGCATCCAGTATTCTATGACAGTAGTAGGTTTCATTACGTTATTGTTCTTTCCATTGAGTAGAAAGTGGACTCCATAGATATTGTTGTTGTTGTAGTCCTAGGATACCCCACTGATACATAGGGCCCTCACAAGTTATCTCCATTTGACCCTGTCTTTCGCTTGCTTCTTGACATCACATCAGTCTCTAGATAGGTATTATTTAATAATAATTAATTATATTTTAAATGTACTGCGCTTCTTAAGCACTGTTTCATATTTAACTTTTCAAAACGCTCTTTATAAGACTTAAAGAGCAAATTGAACTTAAAAGAGTGGGTGGACCAGCTCTGGTGAGATCTTACAATGTCAATGAAACAACATTTATAAGTGTATGATACAAAAAGCCTCTGAAATTCAACAACTTTAATGCGACTAATATAGTTGAGTCATGATCTAATATAATAAAAAATCAATTATATTGTATGACATTTATGCTGCACTTCAGACCTGAATAGGTACACAATTACTTTGCGGGAATAGAATAGTGCAATATAGAATAGAATAGCTTGTTATAATGTTAGTGGTGGTTACCAGTAACATTATAACACTTATCACCAAACTACACATATCGTTCGTACCCGGAGTATTCGAAGGTCATCACTACGTTTTCTAATACCTACCTTAATAGGATGAGATTCGGTAACTGTGAAATTACACACAAAGACTGAGAATAAAAATACGTATTTGTTGTTTTAAATGACGATATATACACTCTTCACTCTACGTGGAAACAAGTGATGTTACATACAATACCGTCTTTACCATAAGGGCACACGGGGCCCCGAAGGACCGACAATTTCTCTCACACATTTATTCTCAAAACATTTTTGTTGGGCACATTACACTTTTTTCACAAATCAGTAATCTTATCAGAAGGTATTTACAAGGCATATACAACGCCAGTATATCCATGACTGCGCCTATTTCAACTGTACTAATTAATAATATTTCCGAACGCATCCCTACCTAATTTACTAAGTACACCATCTAGCGATCATGATAACGGTTTCCGTTATCGTAATCGTAACCAAAAAACCAGCAGCATTCTAATATCATTAATGACACATTATATCATACTGTATTTGATTACCTATAATAAATGGTCATACTCAGTAAAAAAATGTTATTATAATTCGCTTTTTTACTTTCCAAAAGGGCCTCAAATTCTTGTGTGCCCAAGGGCCCCAGCCTGATTTAAGACGTCCCTGGTTACATACCGATTAACTTTGTTAAGTGGTTTCCATTTTGCAGCAACGGAAGAAGATCCTTAATGTCAATTTACGCGCTTTTCAAACGATGCCTGAGTGTTGATAAAATTCACAATTACTTTGCGGGGATGATGCAACCCAATAGTTCATCACATCAAATTGTTGTTATTTTCAATTTCTTTAAATATACTAGGTACAATACAAAATGACAATGGCAACTCGTACCCTTGCTTGGCCCTTGGCCCATTTGAGCCTGTACTTATAACAGAAAACATTTAAAAATTATCAGACGCGTGGGATCATTAGTCTTCAGTGACGTCGAAGAGCACGTGATCTATACAAATATCCTAAAACGATAAGCTTGCTTATCCTCTTGCCGTGTTAATTTTAAATTTTTGTTAAATAGGTTAAAAAAATGTGAAATTTTTAATATATTGTCACACTACAATACGTGTTGGATATGTTCTAACTCATAAAATATGATCGTCATACAGTGGTCGCCAATTGAGCTAGCTAGTTAACGGTTAGCTAGTTTAAAGCTTAAACTAGTTAGGCAATGTCGATAGCCATTATGCTCAAACGTACACTCAAACGTAAGTAATTTGAAAAAAAATATGGAAGACCATTCCCATCTTATTGATTTTTATATGACATGAAGCTACTACACATAGCTAGCTGAGTGGAAGTCTAGAATGTTCTCGGAGAACTTTTTGTTGTAATGCGCATATCTCGCTGGGAGTGGCCTGAAGTCGAGGGCCGCCCTCTCGACTGAGGAAAGACACCGCGACACGACACTCGCTCTCGGGCACCGCGCCGCGCGGACATGGCGCCGCATCTCCGCCCGCCGACCCGCAAGTAAGTACCCTGTATACTAATTTTTTAAGCTATAAAGAACTTTTACTATTACCGGGTAATCGGAATTATGTACGTTTCAAGTGTCTATTACAAAATACAAAAAAAAACAAGCTTAGAGACGTTGAATCAAGAAGTTTGAGGGATAACATCAAAGGAATGCGAAAAGTCAACTTAGAAGTTTTACGTAGGGTTTTCAGTCCACACTCCATTTCTCGTTTACGTGGCTTATTTAGGAACATTTAGAGAGATAGTGATGTAATTTTTCAATGCCTATTCTTCAAATTCCAAGTTTGAAATCTCAATACGACTCGAATCGCTTGAAAAATATGCTTAATAGTAATACGGTAAGTATTCTATGAAACTTGTGGACTAGTTTTATTACATAATTATATTTATTCATCGTGGAAGTTGTTAAGCTGGGTTAGGAACTTATTTCGGTTGATCGCCTCGAAGGTTCCGTCGGCCGAGTGTCCTTGAGGTGATCCGCGTGTTTGGTTGCAGTGTTGACCGCAGTAACCCCCTTACCCCGCTCGGATTCAGGTACCTTGGGAGAAATCAGACGCTTGAGCTAGAGTGCTGGGAAACCGTTAAGTAGGTAGGACCCTAAATACCGTACTTGGGCCCGCGGTCTTCTCCTAAAATCTGTGGATCGTCCAGTCCCACATACCACTTGTGCCCCCTAGGCTCAGGGACCTCGTTGGATGTTCGGCTCCCAACCCAGAAAAAAAGGGGGCTCGTATGTTCGGGTGATTTTTGGGGAGTTGGTGTCCGACTAATCCCCTCAACGCGAACATCTGGTAGATTCGGCCACCAATCAACAAAGAAAGAGAAAAACAAGGAAAGTATTCATTTACAAAAATTTGTACTGAACCCAAAATTTGGAATACACGATATAATATAATACAATACACGTCATTTCGGATCCTCCCAATCCACTAACGGTGCTTTTAGGTACCTCAAGCACCGGCCATCGTTCTCATCGAACCCGTCGCTTGCGACGAAGGGCTCGACGGGTAAATTAACTTACAGACACAGCCCACTGAGTTTCTCGCCGGTTCTTCTCAGTGGGCCGCGTTTCCGATCCGGTGGTAGATTCTGCGAAGCACGGCTCTTGCTAGGGTTCGTGTTATCGACGTCGTCAGGTTTAAGCCCCGTGAGCTCACCTACAAGCTCGGCGAATCTAGAATAACCCCTCGAGGTTACTAGAATAGGTAGGAAAAAAAAGTACAGTAATTAATTGAGTACATCGGAAATATTATTTAATTAAAAATAATTGATTGATTACTGATATGGTCACCTGGTCCCGAATTGAGATTCCCTGTATAATGACAAGACTGACGTCCATACGTAAGTTCAAGTATTATATCTGTATGTATTATGTATACGTAATAAACACCCAGACAAAGAGCAAAGAAACGCGGGAATAGTGGGTAAAAGCAGTTCATTTTTTCCTAACTAATCTTTGGTAGCCTAAGGGGTTATTCCAACCACGCGCGGATGGTAGGTGAGATCACCAGACCCGACCCGAGAGGAGTTGCTAGCACTAACCCTAGCAGGACCAATACCTTCATGAGCACGTATTATGAACATGTTGGCCTAAAATAAAATAAAAACTGCCTATAAGATTTGAACAGCGGCACACTCGCATCGTTGGATACAAGCAGACACGGATCCTTATCCTTTAGGCTACGAGGAACCCAAAACTCAGTTCGCAACAACATTTTCAACCTTGTCACTTTCTTGGACCAAGAAAACATTAATTAGTAAATTTAACGAAAATGAGTTTTTATGGCTAAAACTAAGATTTTGAGGTTTTAGATGTATGCATGTAACTAACTATACAATGAGGCACAGGTAAGGTTCTTGGTGATATATCAGTGTCACAAATCAAAGCAGATTCATTCACGAATGTAGGTACGCGTTTTTATCTCAAAATATAATACAGCCTCTTACTTGTAGTCGACAATGCATGTTGTTATTGGAAATGGCGTATTTTAAACCTATGTTTCAAGATTTGTTCACTCCATTTAGCTATATCGAGAAAGGTGGGTTATTCTGAAAGATTTTGCCTTTGCACAACGATGTGCAATATAGATATAGATTTATACGAGATTTATTTGGGAAACAAACAGTACAATACAAGGATCAAGGTATTACTGCTGTTTTAATATTTACAGCACTAGTACCCATTTTTTAAGGAAATACTTACTTTTTTTTTATTGCCCTTGTAGGCAGACGAGCATATACGGCCCACCTGATGGTGAGTGGTTACCGGTGCCCATGGACTTCAGCAATGCCAGGGGCAGAGCCAAGCCGCTGCCTACCGCTTAATACTCTCCACAAGCCTCGTTTGAAGAAGGACATGTCATAGCGCTCGGGAAACACCGTGGAGGGGAGCTCATTCCATAGCCGGATGGTACGTGGCAAAAAAGACCTCTGGAAACGCACTGTGGATGACCGCAGTGGCTCCAGGTAGAATGGATGAACTCTACTCCGGTGGCGGGCGGTGCGATGGTAAAAACGAGATGCCGGTATCATCTCGAATAATTCCTCACCTTAAATATGTTCACGAACGACTTCCTCGAAGAGGGAACGTCCGGATTGAACACAAATTGACAACCGAATTTTTCTCTAAAACGAAACATATTTTATGTTCCTTTTACATAACATCGATACGTTACTTTTATTTTCACGCATCATAAATAAATATATTCTCTTTGAGAATAAAACAAAATTTTCTAAAACCAACTGCGATATTCATATGTACTCGATAATCCAATTTGTTGACTAGTGGTGTCTGCGCGGTGACATGGAGATTTTTCGCATGAAATCACTGGCCGCTGAACATGACACCCACTCCAAGAACATTCAACGTCGGACGTGTAGGGGTGACTCCGAGCGCCTTACACTATTTTTAAACGTTATTAAATGTGAATCTTAATTAATAACTAATCAATAGAGTAACTAATCAATATGATAACTAATGAATAGATTTCTCTATAGATCTTTTAAGAAAATTATATCTTATTTTAAGAAAACTCTTAAAGAAAAATAAATAAAGCTAATGATAATTATCACACCTTTTTAAGGATAATAGTATTCAAAAAAACTGAATACCTCATAACTTGAATCTTTACTAGCATTAGGGATAGGTGATCAACATAGTATAGATCCAAATCGTACAAAATTACTTCTTTTTAAATCAAAAAGTGACTTTGATTCACAATAATTATAATATTAAAAAAAATAGATTAAAAATCAAATACTGCTGACATAAAATAAGACCAGTGCCAACCCTATCGTGAAAATCCTGGTTGTCAGTTCAAGAGTGTCCGTTATCAGACGTGCGAACTTTTGTCATTTCATTAAGCGTAGAGTTTTGGTGTCGGAACATACCTACTTCAGATTCACGATTTCACAGCCCATGATTACTCTTGTTGAAGATTAAGCGATACCGTTTGTGAATTTTAATTATTTTCGTTCTCTTCGAAATATATTCTCGTATCATGAGTGAAAAATCGTGGGAGGGTGAGATAACGCAATGCAATGCAAACACCACCTAATGTGTCAAGGTGTGCAAAGGTCTATGGGCTCACGGAATCATTAGCAGGTGGGACATAGAGGTCGTCTGCGTATTTACAAATATTTTATAAGGATACCCGCCAAGAATCGATTTCAAATTACCATTCAAAGAAGATATACGGTGTTTCCCGAGCGCTATGACATGTCCTTCTTCAAACGAGGCTTATGGAGAGTATTAAGCGGTAGGCAGCGGCTTGGCTCTGCCCCTGGCATTGCTGAAGTCCATGGGCGACGGTAACCACTCACCATCAGGTGGGCCGTATGCCCGTCTGCCTACAAAGGCAATAAAAAAAAAATATATATATATATATATAGCTGTGAAAGGTTTGTTATATTTCGTGTATTATCAATTGTGCAAAACAATCCATGTCGCTAATTTAATACGCTTTTATTAGCTTCAGACGTATGTATTTTAGTATGTATGGAATCTTTGAACATGATTTTGACCCCCTTCAAAACTTCGGATTAACTGGAAATTCAGAATACTTATTAAGGACGCATGACAATTCAATATTAAAAAAAATATATTGAGAAATTTGAAATTCAACTAAATAATGAAAAAATATTAATAATTAAAAAAAAAAACTAAAAAATTAATACGCATTTATAGAAAATCCTAAAACTAAAAAACAGAAAATAAATTTTAATAAATTTGAATTAAAAATAGTGTAAGAAAAAATGATTTTATTGTAAAAAAAACGTGGGGTGCATGGTATCAGTAGTTATAAATATTTTATGAACAGATGTGAGTAGAAGGGTTATTTTGATAATATTCTGAAAAGCACCCCACGCTTTTTTACAATAAAATCATGTTTTCTTACACAATTTTTAATTCAAGTTTATTATTATAGCCGAATAAAAGGTTGGTTCCCTTCACGTTTGGTTTAACTCAATTGCGCGAATAGAAAATGGCATCAATTTTTTTTCTTCTATTGATTTTTTAGTTATCTAGTCTTCTATCCTAGTCTTTTCTTCTATTCTAATTTCCTGTAATTATTAGGGTGTGGCGGCCTCGTGTCGTTGGCCAGTAACATGGCGCTGAAGACCCCGACGCCGGGTGTTGTCGGCGAACGCGAGACCTGGGGCAAGAAGGTCGACTTCCTGCTCTCGGTCATCGGGTTCGCCGTCGACCTCGCCAACGTGTGGCGCTTCCCCTACCTCTGCTATAAGAATGGAGGGGGTAAGTAGAAAACATTTATCTTTCACAATTTTTTTTTACTATCCCTTTCTTTTTCAGAATTTAAAGTCCAAATGGGCTAATTTTCTACTGGTAGACCGTTTTGTGAGCTTACTGGTGGTAAGGCGATTTGTGAGCACGCACGGGTTAATACCACCACCCTGCCTATTTCTGCCGTGAAGCAGTAATGCGTTTCGGTTTGAAGGGCGAGGCAGCCGTTATATTATAAAAACGGAGTTTTAAAACTCATGTCTCAAGGTAGGTTGTGGTACTTAAGCCGTTCGTGTCTATGGGCTTTGGTTACCACTTAATAAAAGCTCGTCCACCAATCTAAGAGAAGAAAATCATATGGAAGGCCGCCAACGAAACATTAAATCAAAGTTAATCATTATCAAAATCTACTCACACGGTTTCTTTTTCCAGTTTACAAATACATATTCTCTATTTAAATTTCATTATTAATGGAATTAAAAAAAAAAGAAAAATCTCTTTCAAAAATGCGTAACGATGTTATTTTCATCTTATAACTCAAGAATCATCAGTACCTTAAATAAGTATCGGTGTCTGAAACTAAAACTAACATTCTCTATGTTATAGTGAGTAGAAATATTGAAATGATCATAAGCCTTTTTTTTTTTAAATCTACCGACCGATCTAAATATCATCCCATGTCTATGGTATTTCTATCATATTCTTCCGTACAGAGAAAGCAATAAGACGCAACATGAAGAATGAAGCCTAAATTCAAGAGAATGTTCAGCAGAGCCGTGATTGCGCCCTAGGCTCAGGTGTAGAGCACTCGACGCATAATAGGCGGTTAACAACCGTACGCCTTGTGCCTCACGAGGCTTCTCAAGTGCCTTGCACTACGCTTACACCAAGCACGCTTTAATTGAATGTTCTACACAGTTATGGACCCCTAGTACACATGTTAACTAAATCGGCTGGTCGGAGTTCTTGTTCTAATTCGAATCCACGGTTATTACGATTGATAGTTGAAATTTAATCTGCATTTCTTGAGCTCACTCAGCGTTAGTGTGAAAGCTGTCATTGCTAGGTTAAAATTGAAATAGTAACTTTCTTGTCCCGTACGAGACTGCTTAACTACAAAAAAAGGCAGCAAGAGCAATAGGGAAATAATAGTGGCTCAATGACACTGGGATTCTAATATCCTGCTAATCTATGGTTTTCAAAGTATTTTTTATCTTGGTATCAAATGAAAACAGGTTAGGGATGGTATTATGCAAAACAGATTATTTATTATTTTGTGAAGTTTGTTTGTGATATAACAATAAAAGCCTAGAGTTTAGCGAAAGCCGTTTGTGAAAACGGAAATAAGTGGCTCGAGGCGCGGTCAACGTTCAGTTGAGAGAGCAACCGGAAATGAATCAAATGAGATCCGCTTTACAGTTCTGAGACGCTGTTTCTGGATTACTATTCATAATACTTTATGAAGGTAGTTTATGGGCTTCAAGATAAAGTGAAATAAATTAATACTGGAAATCACAAATATTTAAAATATAAAACTTAACAAAAGCGTAAATGCATCCAAATACAATGAAATAAATTCTATCAAAATTCCGTAAATGTTATGGCTTTTTCTTGTTTTTTCCTTTTGGCACTGGAACAGGTGGTAAGGGTTCGGGTTCTGGATCCGGTTCAGGTTCTACCGGTGGGGTAGGTGGTAGTTTCCTCTCGGGCCACAATCGCTGCAAATAGTCACAGACCAATTGCATGTTTACACATTTTGTCTTTGCAGATTTTCCTCCAGGAAATAGGACTGATAACTCTGAGATCAGACCCTCGTCTATGGGTATTTTCTCATCTGCGATGCGGTCGGTTATATCCTTGACAGGAACAGGCTTAGAAAACTCCTTGTTTAATTGTAAAAAGAATAAAGCGACGTCTTTTTTATGTCTTTTGTTGATTTTTCCAAGATAATCAGCTCTTAGTAAGACCAGTTCTCGTGCATCGGGCCCAACCACCGACCAGTTTTGTAAAACTATCCCATATTTCACTGTGAAATTTTTACGAGATTTCATTTTCATCACTCTCGACAAACACGACATGAACTGTTTATTGACATTTATATTTTCAAGTAACAAATTTTCTATTTTGACCCTTGGTTTTAACATCTTCTCCAAAACGAGTAGTGCGTCTTCTGGGGCGAGTGGATTTTGAGATAAATTTAAAGTTGTCAGTTTCTTGGCTCTGTATAAGTTCGATGAAATGGAACATATTGCTTCTCCTTGAAATCTATTATTGCTCAAATCCAATGTTTTGAGTGTAGGAATTAGGATGATTTTCTGGATGGAATCAGCAATGCGTTCCCCTTCCAGAGAATTGCGTCCCAGATTCAATTCTTCTAAAACTGTACTTTGTGACAGCGCATCCAACATTTTCACCGTGGAAGGTGTGTGGAAGAAATTGTTCCATGATAAATCAAGATGAGTCAGTTTATTACTAAAATTAAAAGCCTCTGCAAGCGCTAGTGCAGCCTGTCTACCCAATTGGTTATTACTTAAATTAACACAACGTACTACAGCGCCATTAAGTAGTTGATTTGCCAAATGTATCCCTCCTTCTTCACCGATGTTGTTCCTTGATATATTCAATTTGATTAATGTCTGATTTACAGTCAAGCCCGCACCCAACTGAAACATTCCTGATGCACCTATTCGACAACCAACTAAAGTTAACTCCTCTAATGTGGTGTTAGAATTCAACATTTGTCCTAAATGATAAGAGGCATCATCGTTCAGAAAATTGTCTGTGAGGTCGAACCGTTTGACGGATTTGTTATATTGCAAGGCCATTGCCATTGGTCGCACACCTGATGGATTCAACCCATAATAACTAATAGTGATTTCTTCATTATCTAAATTTCGGTAGAATAGACCGACTGGACACAAATTCATTTCTTGACACAGCGCCATATAGAGATCGTAGCCATCGTCAGCATAAATTACAGGCTTTTCGGGTACTAATATAGCTTCGATGAGACCTGGATCACTGACAGCCGGATAATTGTAATAAGGGTGAATAGGTACAACACTGTCGGACAAGCAAATATACTTTCCACATAGTTCACCGCTCCCAGCAGAGTATAGACCTTTTGAATGTAATAGCCTTTTTTTGTTTTCCTCCGGAACAACTATTACCAGGGATGACCATTCACTCATCGGAGGATCTTCACTTGAACTTTTTGGTTCGCCCACAAAAATTGTTTCTGTTTCGACCACGTCTTCATCGTTAGATTTACTTTCGTCGGACATATTAAAAATAATTATACAAAATAAATAAGCGTACAAATGCAAGAAATAAAAAATCTCTAAAAATGAAAAATAATAGATTAAAAATAAATGTCACGCTGACATTGGAAAGCAGAGTACTCTTCTTATTTTCATAGTTCGTAACTATGTACTCTGTACTCTAGGACCTTAAATTATAGGTCTCGGTCTATATCTTGGCTGCGTCTTTCTAATATTCTTTTGAATGTTCTGTTGAATAAATTGGTGAAATTGTCTTTAACGCATTTTAGGTAATAGTCTTCCGAATAATTGTTTCGGCGTATCGCTGTACGAAATAGAAGCCGAACAAGTCGCGTTCGTTCACAAAGTAAAGTTTCACCCACACGCTAATTGCATCCTAGGCAGTGCTTTGAGCGAGCCGGTACCCTTTGCCGTCCAAGAGCCAGTAATTGACAATCAAAACGCTCCCTTTACGATCCGAGAAACTTCGTTAGCTCCTCGATGTTCAGGAAAATTAGTAACGCAATAATGGGAGAGGGTAATAAGATGATGGAGAGTGCGGAGGTCATCTCGGAGAGGACGCGCCAGACTTTATAAAATTAAACGTCAATTCGCGCGATACTGCCGAAACGTGATCTTGCTTCAAGACCATTAATGATTTCAAAATACTTTTGAAAATATTTTAAAACCTCACACTGTGAATGTACATACCGTCTGTTCGCATTAAAACTGTATAATCTCAAAACTTACTAATTTTACAGCAGAGTGTTTTAACATGAGATATTTTTAATATTAATCATCTTTGCAGCATTTGTTTTTCATTATTTACCAGTTACATTATCTGTCTTTTAAAGTAAGATAAATTATGTATTAATTTTGTTAATAGTAGTCAAAATATAGGTAAACTAAAAAAAAAACTAAAACTAAACTACGCTCTTTTGACAATATTTATGAGACAAATACTGGTGATACCAAATGATTCCGCATATTAACTCAATTTCGATTATTTTTGGAAATTGTATACTTTTAATGCGAAAAGACGATATGTAGGCATTTATTTATTTTATTCAACTTTATGCACAAAAGTACAGTGGGAGATCTAACCCCTAAGACATTCTCTATCAAGCAACCAAGTGCTGTGTAGAGAGTACTGTGGTAGGTGCATTCTTTTTTGAGACAAAGAAAAAACTTATAATATTCATGAGGAATGCTGTGTTGCAATTTTTATACTGTTCCAAATCTAAGAACGTGCTTACTTGTTGTTAAGCATTTACAGGATACCGTAGACATCACGAGATATGAGGTGGAAGTTTCAATGGTATTGCATACCAGATGTCTCGCCCTTCAGACTGGAACGCATTATTGTTTCGCGGTGGTAGACACGATGAAGGTATCTTCCCGTAGGTACTAATGATACTCCGTGCCTTAACACGCTGACTGCGTTATGCTGCTTAAAAAGCCCCATGCGCGACTGCCCTCTAGTGCGGCAGTTAAAATCGCGTTCTTTCGCTCTGTGCGAGAGGCGTCTACATACACACTTCTATCAGTGTGTGCATATTCAATAACGATTCTTTGTGAGGCCTATCAGACCTCATACGCACTGTGAAGAAGTCCAATCTTGCCTCGAAAAGGTCTCATACGCACGGGCTAAAAGTCCCTCAAAAATGATCCTGCAGTTAACGTGTTAAGTAATAGACAAATATCTAAATATAACGAATCAGAGACAAAAGGCTATGTATGCTTTTCTTCTGTTTTTACACGGTTTTCTTGTTTTTTTTTTAATTCATGAACTTCTTCACCAATGTTTGTATGTAATAAATCATAAACATTATACAGGTCGAGTTTCGATTATCAGGCGAATATAAAATAGGTATTAATAATTTTAAATCGGTAAAAACGAAATAGGTTTTATTACTAATGCCAAGCCACTATAAAACTTATACTACTAGGTACTACAAGACAAAATAAATACAAGGCGCTAGAGAGATATTACGTGTGATTACGTACTTAGTAAACAACCGTAACAAATACGCAACACAACAGTTATATTACATAATAATATCTATATATTAATTCGTGAAGCAAAAACTTTGTATCCCTTTTTATGAAAATTGCGCGGACGGAGGAGTATGAAATTTTCCACACTTATAGAGAATATAGAGAAGAAGTGCACAATGCTAATATTTTTTTAAAATAATGCATAAAAGATACATTAAATCAATAAACGAAAACATTACACACACTACATACCATGTATTTGACGCACACACGCATGCATACTATTTATTGTCAAGCTTTTGTTCTTGACGTCTGTGGTCAAATTGAGAATACATTAAATATTGTTTGTCTTTGTTAACATTTTTTATAGTGTAGTCTTGGCGAAATTTGTATAAAATCATCATAGTGTACAAACTTACAATTCCAATTAATTATAGTCGAATTTCGACTACTGCGGGACCTCTAGTGTACATAATTGATCCATCTAATCTAAGCCGCATATTAGAGTAAATAGCAACCAACTTATGTGCGTATTATTTCTTAGATTCATTATTTTTTATTAGAAATACTTTTTGAGAGAATACAAACCTCTGCCTCGCGTCAAGCATATAGTGATATTTCGGTTTATGATTTATCATTTCCTCGAAAGGGTCATAACAGAGATTTGGCCTGTTAATTGATTTGGGCTGTACTTAATCACGCGACCCCTACCATCCATCACGCTGGTGGGACGTCGAGGACTAATATACGAGTATATTACGATCACTCGATTCACGTATGAGCATGGATACGCGCAGCGTTACTGAGCACTTTTTTTCCCCATTCATAATGTTTTAAAAAAGGCTTTTAATTTTTAAACAATTAAGTCAATTTCAATTTGAAATTACCGTTTAGTTATTTTCTTCAGTTTTCTCGTGTCGTAGCTAATTAAAACTATTTTTACGGTTTAATCTCGCGCTTATTAAACCGTAAAATTCCTTCATCAATCATTTCAAAATTATTGCATTATTATCGTCTTCAATGAACATTTATCCTTTGTTGGACATTATAGCCTCTCCGAATATACGTCACTAAGCCGGCGCTCTTCATCTTCTTACTACAACTACAATTAGCGAAAAGCCAATCTGATGCCGCGAATTGTTTCCGCAACATCTGTCTTTAATATTGTATGCTTCTGTTCTGCTCTTAAATTCATATCTTGACTTCTGGAGAGTTTTAGAGTATATAGTACTGTCACAACGAACCAATTAAGTTACGACAAAAAAATCTGACCTAAAACGGCAGTGATTTAATTATGGTATAACAACCTGGTATTAGGTGCGCGCCGTGAGATCACCTGTCAATCTATACGACGACAAAATCAAAACAAATACACAAGCAAAACCAGATATTAGAAATTGCGTCGTATCAATGAATCATCTCGATCAATTTCGATAAATATCAATTCCTCGATGATTTAATACGTGTCTCACAACGTAATCTTGTAATACCCAATCATCCCGGATTCCGCCGGGCTCCCATCGGGAATAGTCTATTCGATTTCGCCTAGTCCAGTATCGCGAAATAAATTTAAATTAAATATCTCTAAGCTTCCCTCCCTACGGTACCTTTAGTACGATTTTATTTAATTAGCGCCAAAGAGGAGAAAATTCGATTTACATTCTGACTATAAGGTGTTTTTTTTATTTTCTAATATTTTTATTTTATTTTATAATGATGAACTAAGAACGGTTCTGAAATAATTCACATAATATAATAATTTATTTTTTATAAAATAATATACTTAAATGTTGATGTAGCCAAACTAGTCATGATTTTGTATGACGAATCATAATTTTTTTAAACACTCGCGTGCCGATTTACTTTTCTTAATAGTGCTATGCCAGATACATTCCCTGAAGTATCTAGCACGAGCGTACGGTGTTGTATAAAATTAAAGCCACAATTGTAATATTAAAAATAAATGCTCATTTTAAAAATTAAAGAAATAATGAAATGAACGCAACACAATCATCGTCTTTGTTTGTTCGGTAGTGCAAGCTAAATCCTCATGAACGAATAAGCTAATGCACTTTTAAAATATATTCAAATACTAGCTTTTGCCCGCGACTTCATCCGCGTGGAATAGTTACTTTGGCATAACGCTAAATTTTATTTTAGCGAAACTTTAACCGTTTCTGTAGCGCACGCAGCAGCAGCTCTCAAAAGGGAAAAAAACCCCGATTTTGAAACATTTTTTATTCTTGCTCTTATCTTAACGTGATATTCCTTCCTTCCTCTATAAATGGGCTATCTAACACTGAAATAATTTTTCAGATCGGACCAGTAGTTCCTGAGATTAGCGCGTTCAAACAAACAAACTCTTCAGCTTTATAATATTAGTATAGATTTACATCAGTTTATTAATAAAAATTCATGGTCACGGAGGACTGTCGATATCGGTAATAAAGTATTATAATAACAATTAAAAACTTGACAATAAAACGTAAAAACTGTTTTAATTATAAAAGAGGTATCTTAAAAAAAATCATAATATATTATTTTAATACCGTTCAATAAATTACATACTATTTTCGCTCCATAACAAAATCCACAAGCTAAAAAGGTCCATTATTCCAATGAAAGGTACAGAATAGAGCGTTCCCCGGCATCTTGGAACTCCTTGCAAATCCACTTTATCCCTGACCTGTTGCATGAAGCAATAAAATAAATCCCCGCTCTTGGCATCCCTTTGCGAATTGAATGACATCGCCAGAATGCGTTCTATTTTAAAGTTAGGATAGCCATTATTCCATCTGAGAAGTCCAGTTCCAGATTCCAGTTGAGAAGATCGACCTTAAGCTGTACCTTATATTAACAACGTGGCGACATTTACGTTTTCAATTACAATAAAATTGTATATCATAGATACTTTCAAGTCTGCTGATTTGTGTCCTACATTACGTACAATACAAAAATAAATAATTATACTAAATATTCGTTTGTGACTAATTTCAGATATTTTTGGAACGAAGTTCCTTATGCGGGACTATGCGGAGGGGTACTCTAACCAGGAAAAACGTCCGTAACGTAAGATTTTTATTAGTAATGCACACAGTGTACGACTTAACTTTTTAATAACGGACAAAAAATAACATATTTTTTTATCATTCACTAGCTGACCCGGCAGACTTCGTAGTGCCTCAATCGACAAATAAAATACCTAAGCTTTTGTATAAAATAAACTTAAAACAAACAAAAAGAATCCATCCGACGGGGGACACATGAAAGAAAAATAAAATTGTTATTTTTATTTAATTCCGAGCATTTTCATATTTATCTACCTTTTAAACCTTCTAAACTAACGAGCAATTCATTTATATATAGATAGATAGATAGATTGACCACGATCTCAGAGCGTCCGTTTGCGCAATACACTTACTCTTAAGCAAACAACCGTGAATGAATTCTACCACAATAAGTTCGCACGTTACCGAATGACCATGGCTTGTTGCAAAATCTCCAGTTTTATTTTTTTTATACCTCGAATAGAACTTAAAATTAATATTTTTATAATAAGGAACTTCGTTCCTATCCGGTGTCCCACGACACCACACATCATTTTTAATTTTTACAAATCATATATCAATACAGGTCTATCAAATCAAACGGTATTCGTTGTTAGGAGCGGTTTAAATACAGTTAATTTTAATTTATACTTTAAGATAGACTCATACCTACATACGAGTATGCTTTCTACACTATCTGGCGGATGTTCTCAATCATTCAATTATTTAAGTTGGTTCTTAGATCTGGAATGCCCGTTGCAGTTAAGTCCTTAATTCGTATGAAATCTTAAAAATAGCAATAACGTACTGGTCTGATGCGTATCGGCCCACGCACATTGAAGTCCACCGAAGCTGAGATGGATATGGACAAATTTCAAAGCTATTAACAACAATTGGTGTGCATTTCTCAACTCTCTCTCAACTCTCAACTCTTCACTAGATTTTTAGAGTTATAGTTACAAAGGATGCACATTTAATCAACTTTGCATACAAATAATACATCTTTAAATATATTACACCTATATGCCTAATATAAAATTTCACAACGACTATTATTGTTTTACTTTATCGTAGGATGTATATGTATATGCACTACTGTCCTAAATTCAATGGATTGGCCACACTAAGCTCCAATAAACCTAAATATGTTGTCGTCTTGATAATTTTCTTAATCGTCTGAAACCCGTAATATAAAGCAACAGATTTGAGGAATTAAATGGCTCGCCCATCACAGGTAAAATATGCCCAGTCACCATTAGATACTTTTATCCGACCGTAGTAGCGGTCCTACCTAACTCCTCAGTTCATATCTTAAATACGCATTTAAGGTATTTTGCATGCATACAAGCAATTTCTCGCACGAAGCGTTCCGATATTCTGGTTTCAAGGGTGAGTCAGTGACTATAGTGCACAATTGAAATAATCTAATCTCTCACTGTGGGTGGTGGAATTTACGTTGTGCTTCGCCGCGGGAATATGTAGGATGGCCTACATAATTAGCACGCTTTTGTTAGCTTGGCGTGTATGTATGTACATATAACTTTGAACGTAATCTTTGAATTTCAATTTCTACTTTTTCAAGACGTCCAAATAACTAGAAAATTTGAACACGCGTCAAAAACCGACGACAATTATTTTATAACTTTGCTCTAATTTAATGGCATATTAGGCATACACAGCTTACACCTCCGAAAAATCTAACAAGTATGAAAATAGAGTCGATATAATAAACAACTTTTACTACAATATAATTATCGTGGAACATCATTTATGACTATGTCAAGACAATGCCGTTACTGTTGTTTAAGTGTCTGTAAGCTTAATTATACTCTGTGGCTGGTATTTTACTGTAAATTGCGTAGAATCGTCTCAACTTTGCTAAAAGGCCATTGAAAGTTAATACCGAGAGTCTTAAAGGGCAATTATCGCACAATTTGCATCGCCCAGTTCTGCTTTGCCGCCTGAGATTTAAAATTATTGGCAAATTAGTCTGCATGATAGCTTGGTACCTCCCCGGGGAGCTGATCGAAAAATTGTTATCGAAAATTGTTTATTGTCGTTGAAGTTCTTCGAAAGAATCATTGAAGAATTTTTTTTATTCGTAAGACGAAAGTAAGTAATTTTTCATCAACGTTTTTTTATTTTCCCTACCTTTGCTGATAGCCTTGAGAGGCAATTTCAGCTTCACCTTGACGTGTAGGTGAGCGCACGGGGCTCAAACCGGAAGTGTTGCTAACACGAACCCTAGCAAGAGCCGTGCTTCGCAGAATTTACCACCGGATCGGAAACGTGGGCTGTATCTATCGGTTAATTTGCTCGTCGAGCCCTTCGTTGCAAGCGACGGGTTTGACGAGGACGGTGACCGGAGTCATCAACGCATTGTCAGTAATCACATTCAAAACGGAAGGAAGCTTTTTCTTCTCTGCCCTTATCTCACATTATGTGAGATCAGTACAGCGTGTCCTCTTATCACGTTGCATAAGCATTTAACATGTGTTCTACGTCAACCCTCCTTGAATTATATCTTCAATACAACTTGCCACAGGGAGGTACTTTTTCTTCCTTTGTTGTTTCTTTTACTTCATTCGTTTTTAGTTCGGAAGAAAGCTATTTTAGGAATTTCAATATTGCGCTTACATCCGAGCAAATTTAATGCAATGTTGTGGATACATAATTGTCCGTATAATCCGGCCGAAATTCCGTCTGGCCTGGAACTGGAAATTGTTATGTTCACATCTAAATGGTGTTACGTTACTAATCAGACCATTATGAAACAGGTGCGTTTTTGGTGCCATACTGCATCATGCTGGTAGTGGGTGGAATTCCACTTTTCTACATGGAGTTGGCGCTGGGACAATTTCACAGGAAGGGTGCCATCACCTGCTGGGGCAGGCTTGTCCCGCTTTTCAAAGGTAAACTTCAAAGTCGTCTCTCATGTCATATAAATTTGTTTTTAATGGCGAACTAGATATAAGCTACCTTCGTGATATTTGTAAACTGGCCTTTAAACAGAGCCAGCGAAAGCTGTATTATCTTACATGTGATGTGAAAAACAGAGAAATGTACGTGTAATGTGCTTACTGAATATTTTTCTAAAGTAATTTATTTTAAATAGTTTGAACTTAAATATCTCGCTGCTTCAATGGTTAACAGCTCTGATTAGTGCATCAAGAGTAGCAGGTTCGATTTCCGATCGAAGCTAATCTTTGTCAAATTTATTTACAATACGCAGCTTGGCTTAAAGAGAGTGTTGTGAGAGCCATAGCATAAAAAAAAAAATGTGTGCGTGTACTAGTGTACACACGTAAGAAGTGAAACTTCTTTATGGCCTTATTTTTCGAAAAATGATCTACATGCAACTTTCTAGAAATTGGTTAAATAAAGTTAAATTAGATAAAGTTTAAACAAAAGGATTTTATTATCATAGACATGAATACAAAAAAGTTAAATTAGATAAAGTTTAAACAAAAGGATTTTATTATCATAGACATGAATACAAAAAAGATGGCGCGTAACGGAAAAATGTGACGCGTAACCGAAAAATGTGACGGTAAATTTTTTTCCAACGCCGATAAAGAAGTTTCACTTCAATAAAATTTCAGCTTGATGCTGATAAATCTAGAATCTAAAATAATAGATTGTCTATATTGTGTGCCAAATTATTAAAGAATTATTTTTTAAGCAAACAAAAGGTTCTGGTCACGCTTTTCGAATAAATATTTCATTTCTGAAATTGAAATAGTGTATCACGTGCCCAACGAACATTAAAGATTTATGAGTTCAAGCGAGTCATACTTACCGCAGAATGGCGGTGTTAAGTGGGGAATGCCTCTAGATCCTGAATTATGGCATCGGACCACTTACATTTCAGACAATCGGAGTTACGTTTTTGTTTTCTAAAGTTAAGTACGCTCTACAGAATGTGACGTGCTGATATTTAAGTTTTATAAACTGAGATAGTTACACTCTAAGTTTGTTTGTTTAGTACTTTATCATACATTAGTTTTTTCTTTAATAAACACCAGATAGACCGAACAGAAAAAAGTAAAATTGTAACAACAAAAAAATCAAGTTATACGATTTTTTTATGTAAACTACAAGTCGCAATTGCGGCCGCTTCACTTAGCTCCCTAATTGACACCATTCCGGCCCCCTTAAGTGCTCCATACGCTTTCAAAAGGATCCGCCTGATTCCCGAGGCTTATGCTCGTTGATTTCATTTCACTCGATTGTCACGTCGCGACGCTGAGTGCCCCTGATTTTCCAGTAGAAATAAAATACGTAATGGAGTGGAAAGGTGCCTAGAGGGATTGAGTGCGATTTTTTCGTTGTAATGGACTTACGACTTAGGTTGATTTGGTCCGATATTTCAAGAGTGCTTCGATCCTAGAAATATTAACTTTATGTAGTTAAAAATTATTTCTTAGAAAATCTGTGAGAGAAACTGGAGAGATTTTGTATTAGGAGACGATGATATAGCGTTTTCTATTATTTTGATTTGCCAATTCATATTCTATAAAATGGTAGTTTTTATGGAATCAAAATAGAGAGTGTTAACATTTGGTGCCAATCAGACGAAGGACAAAGAAAAACTGTCATAGGAAGTGATCATCTTCTATCTTCTATCTTCTTCTTCTATATATATAAAAATGAATTGCTGTTCGTTAGTCTCGCTAAAACTCGAGAACGGCTGGACCGATTTAGCTAATTTTGGTCTTGAATTATTTGGGGAAGTCCAGAAAAGGTTTAAAAGGTAAAGATAAATATGAAAATGCTCGGAATTAAATAAAAATAACAATTTTGTTTTTCCTTTGATGTGCCCCCCGTCGGACGGATTCCTTTTGTTGGTTTTAAGTTTATTTTACACAAATGTTTAGATCTTTTATTTATCGACTGAGGCACAACGAAGTCTGCCGGGTCAGCTAGTAATGAATAAATAGAGATAATCTATCTAATTTGTACTGAAATCCAATGGCATATGGTGTTGTAGAAGGTGACTAATGTGATTACTGGATAACGGGTAGCAGCTTTCTCTGAGTATTTACCAGCGTACTGCGATGGCCTCCCAGCATTTGTTAGTGATCTCTACCGCTGTTTTTTTTTTTTTTTTTTTTTATTTATGATTGAAAGTTTACTGGTGGCCCGAAGGCCTTTCCAGTTTCACCAGGACAGGTGGGCGAGCAAAGGCTCAGCCAAGAGGGGTGGGATTTGCTAACAACTGCCCGAGCGCCTCCGAAGGAGACCTAACAACTCAAGAGCAATTGTTTCGCGAATGAATCTACTACCGGATCGGAATCGCGACCCACTGAGAAGATCCGGCGAGAAACTCAGCGGGCTGATGCATGGGTTAGGTTGCACGTCGACCTCTTTGTCGAGTTCGACGAGTACGGTTACCGGGGTCCCTAAGCCTGCCCCTAGTATTAGAGCTGAAGGCATCTAATGCAAAGGTTATTGGATCTGATGGATCCGTAAAGAAGTGTCTAGGGCGTCGACGGTGACTGGCTCCTGCATGATCAGGATTCGGGGAGTAGTCAGCGGCGGCAACGATAAGGCGATTATCATGACGCATAGCCTTATCGAAGTATCGTTCCGACGCTGACTTCATGTATTTCCGAATTGATTCGAGGCCCAGGTCGTCGTGTAGGTCAACGTTCCTCACGAACCACGGAGCCCCGACAGCTAACTTGCAAAAGCGGGATTGTAGGGATTGGAGGGTGTCTATGTGTGTGCGGGCCGCGTGAGCGAACACCACACTCGCGTAAGTCATGACGGGCCTTATGCAAGTTTTGTAAAGTGTCACCTTGTTCCGAAGGGACATTTTACTCCGCTTACAGATCATGGGGTAGAGTCTACCGAGAATAAACGCGGCACGGTCACGGACTGATTTTATATGCGGGCGGAATGTCATCGATGCATCCAGGGTAACGCCCAGGTACTTGACCTTCCTAGCCCAGGGTATGGGTTGTCTAAAGAGAGTAATCGGGGGTGTGAGATTCCTCCTCCTAATCCGGGAGGAAATCCGTGTGGAGCTTCCCCTCTGAAATAGCACCGCAGTACTTTTCGCTGGGTTGATGTCTATGCGCCATTTTCGGAACCACTGTCCTAGGGCTAGGGCTGCGCTCTGAAGCTTCTTCGCGATTAGGGACTTATTTCTACTAGAATAGTAAACAGTCGTGTCGTCGGCGAATAAAGCTAAATGGGTCGGCGGCGACCGGGGAATATCGTTGACGAATAAGCTAAATAGGAGGGGTGAGAGGACAGAGCCTTGCGGGACTCCAGCTGTGAGAGGTCGTGGGGAGGAGCGGGTTCCGTCGACTCGATATCGAAAAGAGCGGTTCGACAAGAAGTCCCGTATGATGAGCACGAGACTATCCGGCACACCCATGTTGAATAGTTTGAAAATCAAACCGTTGTGCCAGACTTTGTCGAACGCTTTTGCGACGTCGAAGAAGAGAGCTCCCGTGTATAACGGTTTTGGTCGATTAAGCCCCACAAGAATGTGCTCCGTGAGGCGGTGCACCTGTTGAACGCATGAGTGATTTGTACGGAATCCGAATTGTTCATCGATGAGAATGCCCTTGGATGAGACGAAGTCTCTGAGGCGTTTGTAGAGCAGACGCTCATACAGTTTGCCTAGAGACATGAGGAGGCTAATCGGGCGGTCTCTACCGCTGTATTGTCATCCCCCATATGTGGGTGACATCATCCTGCATGTTTCTGTCGCGGAGCAATCATGCGTTCCAGTTTGAAGGGTAGGATATCCGTTGTGCAATACAGTTGAACCTTTGAGTTCATGTCTCAAGGTGGACAACAACGTTCATATTGTGATGATTGTGCGCTCTGGAAGCCACTACATCGTTTAGACAAATCTTAGAAAAACAGTTTCGTTAAGAAACACAAGGAATTAATTTCAAAGGAAACGATTTATATCAAACTAGCATTTTTATTTAGCCACGCAGAACTGTCACTATCTTATGCATCTTAGTATAAAACAAAGTCGCTTTCTCTGTCCCTATATCTGTCTGTCCTTATGTATGCTTAAATCTTTAAAACTACGCAACGGATTTTGATGTAGTTTTTTTAATAGATAGAGTGATTGAAGAGGAAGGTTTACATGTATAATAACATCCATTAAATAGTGGAGAAATCAATAATAAATTACAGTTTCCGAAGCGACACGAGGACGGGTCGCTAGTTTTAACTAATTTAAAAACCGTTTGGTGTATAGGAATCGGTTATGCTGTCGTCCTGATCGCGTTCTACGTGGACTTTTACTACAACGTGATAATCGCTTGGGCGCTGCGTTTTTTCTTCGCCTCTTTCACGACCATGCTACCTTGGACCAACTGCGACAACGAATGGAACACACCTGCCTGCCGACCGGTCAGATATTGCGTATAAATAAGATATTTTCTTTCAGGAATAAAAGTTTGAGTGGTAGTAGGGTGTTTGTTGGGCCCGCACGCGTAGGTAACAAAACACTGCCTATTTCTGCCGTGAAGCAGTAATGCATTTCAGTTTAAAGGGCGAGGCAGTCGTTGTACCTGCAGGCGCCTGTCTAAACTATACAAAATTTGTAGATACTATAAGTTAGTAAGAATATAGTAATTTCTATGGAAATTTGACATGTGTTCACGGACAACTTTCGAAATGAAAGAACAACATCGACCTAATGTCTCAGGATGTTTGATTATGTTAGCATTTCTATGTCCGTGGACTCCGGTAACTTAACTTCAGGTGGGCCGCAAAATTCACTACTCGCATCGAGCTAAAGCAATATTTTTAATTAAAATGACTGCTTTACATCAATGATACAAGTAATATTTGATTAATGTGAATAAATAGTGGGATAATAATAGATTTGATCGAGTATACCGATAATTTAAAGCATTTTAAATTCTATAGTAATATATTAACACGTTGAACGTTATGACGGCCACCATTTGTCCACGACATACTTTACTTTATTTCCACTACGGCCGCATCAATATATCAAGCATCGTCTAAAAATTGTTGAGGTGTTTTTTCGCAAATAATTTCAAGTAATAATTCAAAAATAATGGGCGACTTTGGGAAACAGTGACTACTCCTTATTTTCCGAGATATGTCAAATGGCAGACACATTTTGTCCACCGTTGCCCCCTAGACTCGACTTATTGGCGGTCACAGGTTTGTAGCCGCGATCCACTGGGCTAAACATGGTTTCTAGTCTCGCGTTCGACGTGTTAAGAATAATTATGTTTTAACTGGCGGTTCTGTCTGTAGTTCGAAGCCATTTGGGACGTTAACCGTACACGTATACGCAATACCACGTCCGCAAGTTTGGGAATCGCTCCGACAACACCGTACACTTCTGCTGCTTCGGAATATTTCAAGTGAGTTTTTAACAAAAAAACATTTTTGAAGAAATTTGTATTATGTTGAAATTTGTTTATTTAAAGAATCATTCTGCTACTGGAAAACATTGTAATGCGATTCATTTTACCTGGAATGTTTTTGTTACTTACCATTCTCTTAACATTCAACTACTGATGCTAGTAACTTTGCTTGGAATAATTGTGCTAATGGTTTTTGAGAGACTTGGTTTAATTAAAAGGATTTTCTTGTGGTCCCATCTTAGCTATAAAATTGTGTTCTTTTGTTAATCTGTAACTATTCTCTTCCTTAACGAGGGAAAAATTACATAGTCAGGTCATAAATTCTGTCACATGTTTAATGTAAAATAATTGAAACAAGTTTATTCATTATGTAACCATTCATATACCAAAATGAACTTAACAAAACATAGATTCTTATGACACTAAAGTTTATTCAAAATGACCTCCGTGATTTTGAATACAGGCCTTCAATCTGCGCGGCCAGTCGTCTATCGCAGCACGAACGAGGTCCATGTCAATATCGGCGGCTGCCTTAATCAAGGATGTCTTGAGTGACTCCAAATTGGGATGAGGCTTTGAGCACGCCTTTTCCTCCAAGTGTTGCCATATCTTGTAATCTAACGGATTCAAATCTGGACTGGAGGAGGGCCAGTCTTCGTGCCGGATGAAGTCGATTTCACGCGCCGCCAGCCAGTCTTATGTGCTCTTCGCTCTATAAGCTAGCGCCGAATCTTGTTGGAATACCCAGTGCCTGTTATTGAACATGGTATGAGAAACAGGTACCACAAGGTTCGTCAAGACTGTATTTTGATACACAACTGCATTCGTTTTTACACCTTTCTCACAAAAATGTACCTCAGTTAAGCCCCAATAAGAAACTCCCAACCATACCATGAGCGAGGATGGAAAATGACCTCGTTGGACACGCGGAATACGGTTGCTCGCTTCTTCACTACTGTGTGCGTACGCCGTATCATTTTGTTTGTTGTAGCTCTCTTCTACGGTAAAAAAATTTTAATCCGAAAAAATAATTTCCCGATATTTTTTTCCCGCGTACCGCTTCAACAAAGCGCGGCATCTCTTCAATCTCAGGTCCATTAGACGAGCATTCAAACGATGTCCTGTTTTTCTTCGATATGCCCGAAGCCCTAAGTCTTCATTTAAAACCCTTTTCACCGTGGTTCTGCTTAACCCCATCTGAAGGGCCAACAGTTTCTGCTTACGTTTGGGATTTCTTTGAATTCGCGCCTTCACAGCTTTTATCACTGCTGGAGTCCTAACAGACCGAGGGCGACCACTTCTTGACCTGTTATCTACACTAGAGTCTTCATTATATCGTTTGATGGTACGATAAACGAATCTTTTGGTTATATTCAAATTTTTCAGTATGTTAAAAATTTGAATTGGCGCGTAACCGCAACGATGCAACGCAATAACTGCAACACGGTCTTCTTTAAGCGTCCACTCCATATTTAAAAATGAGTAAAATTCTAAATGTATACTATTTTTATTTTCATGAACAATTCGAAATTCGAATTAAATAAACTTTTTTGTGGCCAGCATTCTAAAAGAAAAGTTTTTACTGTGTGACAATACTTATGACCTGACTAGGTATAGCAATTTAATGAATATGATTTCTGTTGTAGCCGCGCGATTTTAGAATTGCAAGGCAGCGAGGGGCTCCACGACCTTGGTTCTGTAAAATGGGATATGGCGCTGTGTTTATTGGCCGTCTACGTCATCTGCTACTTCTCCTTGTGGAAGGGAATCAGTACTTCTGGAAAAGTAATAATCAATCACGTTTAAAATTTCCTATGTATTATATTCCCTATATTTAGTTCGTCACATTAACATTTCCCTTAAAAGTTTCTTCGTTCTACACATTAACTAAAGTTTGTTATAATTTTGCTACCGTCTTAAGTGTGACCATTGTGATGTGTTAATTGAAACTATTATTTTCTATTAAGGAAACTTATAATTGCGTTTCAGGTTGTTTGGTTCACAGCACTCTTTCCGTACGCTGTTCTTTTGATACTCTTGGTTCGTGGTATCACCCTCCCTGGATCGGCGACCGGAATCCAATACTATCTGAGTCCGAACTTTGAAGCTATAACTCAACCTCAGGTAAGCATGTATTAGATTCGAGGTTTTTTTAATTCGATTGATGATATCTGATATATGTCATCGTGTGAATAAAACTATTATTATTTTGTTACGCGTTCGATCACCACGTCTTCTAGGATTAACATGTGTATTACCATGATCATTAACTTGTCCTTCATTAGCAGCACACAGACACCGCCTGTGATCCGAATCGTTTGTAGCTTAAACGTTATCTCGAATCGTGTGATGCGAGTAGTGTCAGAATTCAAATATAGGCATACATTTTACAAAAAAAAACATCATTAGCGCGAATACATGAATAATATGTAATGTGGATACGTTGAAAGATATACGACAGCCAAGTTCGTGAATGGCAAAAGTCAAATCTAACCATACTATTGTTTGTATGTTAACCCACACGGGGCCTCTCAAATCATTGACAATCAATAAAATTAAATCATTATAACTTACAATTGCATTGGTACAGTGGCTAGCTGTTAAATAGGAAGGTAAATTCGCAACAGAAACAATTCAAACCAACAGGTTTATGAATAAGTGCTACATAGGAAAATCTACGTGGACTTCTTTTTTCCTATCTGTTCTCTGGTAGCCTAAGGAACTATACCAGCTACATTATGTCTGGTAGATGAACTCCTGGGCTTTACTTGAGAGAGTGTGCCAACACTGGCCCTAGTCAAGAGCAGTGCTTCGCATCTACAGGACAGAAGAATGATACAGGACGCAGCAGAAACTTAATGTTACCAGTGTCGCATTCTTGTTACCTATCTTCGGGAAATTTTTTATCATTTAAAAAAAGATTAGTGTTTTTTTCGATAACGGCACATGACTAGAGTGCGTCGAGTACCTTCATCAAAGTACCCAAATGATGACGTCATGTGCTGGTTAGCTTTATGCTATAGCTTTTATGCCCGGAATGTACTAATTTTTTGACGTTTTTCGTGATAAAATTTAGGTTATATAGGTACTTCGACCGAGAGGGCTGGTGGTCGTGGCGCCGACGACCGCCAGTCCGGCGTCCCGAGGGGGAGGGTGATGGGAGAGATGTGCTCCGCACTAAACGCTTCACTTTCCCCCCTTTGCCTTGTCATGAGTTCTGTCTCATGCGAGGTTTGGACGTTGGTTGTTGAGCGACAGGAGGTTTTAGTCAGTTCGACTCTGACATACCCCGCCCAGTATCCCCAGAAAAGGGCGGAAGTCCGGCGATTTCCTCCTGACCAAAAGAAAAAAAATATAGGTACTTAAATACAAAATGGATCTCAATGAGCCAATCATAATACAATGCCTTACCGGTCTTCTGATCTGCAGCTAAAGCCACAATTTATATAACAATATTTGTATATTTAAGGTGTGGGTGGACGCCGCTACTCAAGTCTTCTTTTCTCTTGGACCGGGCTTTGGAGTGCTCTTGGCTTATGCATCGTACAACAAGTACCACAACAACGTGTACAAGTACGTAATTAACCCCAATGGATGCTTTATTGATATAATTGGTCAGAAATGTGAAGAAATCATATTTATGAAGCTGTTATTGACTGTACACAGAAATTAAGTACCAAGGCCCAAGTCAAAGTTCTAATTTTATTGGAATAACGTTCCTCCTGCCTTTTAAAACAGTAATCATAAATTTGCGGTAGGCAGCGGCTTGGCTCTGCCCCTGGCATTGCTGAAGTCCATGGGCAACGGTAACCACTCACCATCAGGTGGGCCGTGTGCTCGTCTGCCTACAAGGGCAATAAAAAAAATAAAAAAATAAAAATTGCGACGAGATAGAAAACGGACACTAAAAAGATGACGACACAACAAACGCAGTCAGTCATCAATAAATATATGCCCCTATATAGATTTTGGTTTTAAATTAGTCTTGGTCTTAAATTAGTACTAAGTTCTGA
The DNA here is from genome assembly GCF_030269925.1 of Bombyx mori. Lineage (NCBI taxonomy): Eukaryota > Metazoa > Arthropoda > Insecta > Lepidoptera > Bombycidae > Bombyx > Bombyx mori. The sequence continues at coordinate 3,984,651 of NC_085116.1, read as the reverse complement.
TTTGGCGGGATAAATACTCGTAAGGGTTTTTTTTAATTTGTCGAAAAATATTTTTATGTAGTTAATCATCAATATGAATATACTCACTAAAACGTTCATTAGTAGGGAATAAAATATAGAAATTATGAAAGTTGTAATGTGAACTTGTGATGAACATAAAATAAAGGCGGTGAAAAATTACAATTTGTAATACTGTATTATTGATTTTAACATTAACATCCATAGATAATACACATAAATTAGTTATAGATGGGCAACTCAAGCACTCAGAAAAATGTTCACGGGTGTCAGCCAATAGATGGCTTCGCTTCGATTAGTTTCTCATTGCTCTTGTAGATGGTAGTAACATATAACCTAACGTATATTTTATTGCTAATGAAGAATTTTGTAAATGTTCAGAAACTACAAATTGATAAAATTTAATCAATATAAAAAATAAAGACTTGTATGATTAATAATTTTTTTATTTTCTGTGTTTAGCTAATTCAACAATAATGAAATGTTTTAACTTTAAAAACATATAAGTTTAGGGGTATCCGCTACAAGATGTCGCTAGTTTCCGTACAAAAAAAAATATTTGTCTTAAATAAAGTATCGCAGTTTCAGGGCCCTGTTAACACCCGCCATCTTTTACAGGGACGCCATTTTGACCAGCGTCATAAATTCCGCAACGTCTTTCGTCGCTGGTTTCGTGATCTTCAGCGTGCTCGGCTACATGGCGCACGCTTCGGGCAGAGACGTTCAGGATGTCGCAACCGAAGGCCCGGGACTAGTTTTCGTGGTGTACCCGGCGGCTATAGCTACGATGCCAGGATCAACGTTTTGGGCGCTTATATTCTTCATGATGCTGCTTACACTTGGGCTTGATAGTTCTGTAAGTTATTTTTTCAAACTCAAAGGGTTTTCGAACTCAAAGGGAAATAAAAGGACCAGCGGTATTGGGCGTTTTCATACTGTTACTAGGACGTCTTGTGAGTCCGCATGGGTAGGTACCACCGCCCTGCTTATTTCTGCCGTCAAGCAGTAATGCGTTTCGGTTTGAAGGGTTGGGCGGCTGTTGTAACTATACTGAGAGCTTAGAACTCATATCTCAAGGTGGGTGGCGGCATTACGTTGTAGATGTCTATGGGCTCCAGTAACCACTTAACACTAGGTGGGCTGTAAGCTCGTCCAACTATCTATGCCATAAAAATAAAATAAAAACATTACGAGAGGTACTAGGATTGAGACTGGTCTGGTATTAATGTAATTATTTTGTAAATCGCATACGTGATATGTCATTGGGTGACGTGATTTGAGTAAGCTTAGTAAGTACGTATAGGCTAAAATAATCAAATAGGCCCAAAGGTTTGTGTTTCGCCGGTTATTTTCAAATCTGTGCCTTTTTTGGATCTGGTATTAGAATTAGCGTGCTTTGACATTCAACAAGTGATGAAATTTAAGTTCAAACAAATGATTTGAATTAAGGAGCGTCAAAACAAAAACCGTAAAATTCCAATTAGAATGTTTTTTAATGTTAGCAATCGGTGACTTTCGTATATTTCTATCGCCATCTTTAATTCAATAAAAAAAACTGTCCTCTAAAAAACTTTTCCAAACACATTGATCTGAACTTAAGCCACTAAATCCACAGCACACATAAATCCGTAATTTAATCGTAATTATTGTGTTGCCAACACTAACAGCCGGTTGACTTCGTTCGTATTGAAATTAGTATACCTCAGTATTATTAATAATTTGGACTAATAAAAAAAAGAACATGAAATGTGATTTATCGGTTTTTGTTCCGATACTCCTCAATTTGAATTAACTATGAATTATTTTGTGCCAGAGATGCTTTACTGTTTTTATAACATATGTTTATCGTTTGATTATGTAATTGCGTTTCCAGTTTGGGGGTTCCGAAGCGATAATCACAGCTCTCAGTGACGAGTTCCCTCCTATCGGACGTCATCGCGAATTGTTCGTCGCCTGCCTCTTTACGTTGTATTTCTTCGTGGGACTGGCCTCTTGCACGAAAGGCGGATTTTACTTCTTCCAGCTCTTGGATCGCTATGCTGCGGGCTATTCTATTCTCATCGCTGTTTTCTTTGAGGCCATAGCTGTCTCCTGGATTTATGGTTAGTATCAATTTTTTTTCGGTTACATGACTGTCTTAATATATTTTTTTTATTGCTTTGGTGGTTGGACGAGCTCAGCCTACCTGGTGTTAAGTGGTTACTGGAGCCTATAGACATCTACGACGTAAATGCGCCACCCACCTTGAGATATAAGTTCTAAGGTCTCAAGTATAGTTACAACGGCTGCCCCACCCTTCAAACCGAAACGCATTACTGCTTTACGGCAGAAATAGGCAGAGTGGTGGTACCTACTCGTGCGGACTCACAAGAGGTCCTACCACCAGTAAATTTACGGTAAACAAATGTATTTTTCGTAACAGGCACGGAAAGATTTTGTGAGGACATTCGCGACATGATCGGCTTCAGACCTGGCCTGTACTGGCGCGTTTGTTGGCGTTTCGCGGCACCATCTTTTTTGCTCTTCATCACGGCATACGGACTCTTAGACTACGAACCTCTGCAATACGAGAACTACATCTATCCAGGCTGGGCCAACGCACTTGGCTGGGCCATTGCTGGATCCAGCGTCATGTGCATACCGACAGTGGCTATCTATAAACTGATTACAACTAAAGGATCGTTTTTGGAGGTGAGTTTGTTTAAATTTAATACCTGTGATTATTTTGATACTTCAAAAATATAATATAAACATTACGTTAGTAGACCGTTATGACTGTCAGTACTTGAACCATTGTACCATGATTCACGTCCCAAAATCTTCTATTTTAATAATAATTAATAATTAACATTTTTATTATGTCTTGCTCATTTTTCAACCGTCTTCGCCATCTTCGTTTTTTCTGTCATTCTCTTCTCCCTTTCTTTTCCTTTTCTCTCACTCACATCTTAACGCTCCGTTCCACACTCTTTCCATACGTTCCATTCTTACAAATCCTACAATAATAATAATAATAATGCTTGGTTAAAAGTAAGCATCAGTTGGATGGAATATTTTAATGTATTCAACTATGTAATAATTATTTTTAATAATGTATTTTTTATTTGATTTGTTTTGGTTATTTTTAAGTATGTTTCAATGATACTATGTACACATATTATTATGGACTTGTTGTTGCTGTCTGAAATAATATAAATCATTCATTCATTATGCGATTTCAGCGTCTTCGCGTTTTAACAACCCCTTATGCAGACAGCGAACGTAATGGAACCGTGCACAACGGTATGATAGTGTCCGAGAGCGGCGGCGTTCGGCTGACGTCAGCGGTGCAAACCCCCACAACTCCACAGCAACCGATCGGAGCAAATATTCCAGCAGCCTCGGCTCCAACTCTCGCTTCATCTCCAGCGCTGGTCTGAGCCCAGCTCTCCTTCGACGTCTACTACGTCTAAAATCTAGATTCTCGAGAAGCCTTGCGAATCGCTTCCAAGTTATTATCAATCAGTAGGGTCGAAGCTTTTTATGCTTTTATGTAGTAAGTATTCGATGAAAAGATTTGCAGTAGGACTTTAGGTCATTAAAATTAATATTGTACCTACTCGTTTAATAATCTATGGTATTAAAAAAAATGTTTTACTTGGGCATTAACTAGATACTTACTAATTAAATACATACATTATAATATTGAATGGCTTAAGTAATATATTAATCATTGAAAACGCTACGAAATTATAATTATCTTATTCAGTATTCAATCGAGAAAAATCTCGTTATTTTAAAATCATAATAGTATTTCCCAGTATATCTAAGGGACGTTCTTTATAAAACATTGTATGTTAATCGGGTAGATGATAATATATTATGTAATGTAGTTGAAAAATAACTATGTATTTGTAGAGTGTAAGCGTATTATCGCACATGTAAAAGCGAGTTAAAGCAATTCAGGGAACCGTCGATATTATTAGCTGTAGTTATTTAGTGTTACATAGACAAGCAATATGGTTGAAATAGGAACAATGAAAAGTAATTGTAAAGAAATTTTAATAACGCTATTTAAAATCCTGATTGATAGTTCTTATTTTTTGGCGGGAGTCTGTTAATTTTACACTTACCAAATTTATCTGTCACCCCACCGACTTAATCTAGTGCTTCTTCAAACACTTGAGCCACTAAAGCATGGGCTGATGGAAGAGTGATCTATTTAAAAAGTATTTGCTATTGTATGTAAGGTGTTAAAAAACGTATGCTATTCAAAAACCTTTTCGTAGTGATAAAGTAAAATTTAGTATGGTTAAACCGCTTCGATGTTGTAGAAAATGCAAGTTCTATTCTGATATGGTTATCTTACGTATTATGCTAATAGCTGCTATAATTTTATTATAATAAAACTTACCTATTATTGAATGGTAATATATTAGAGTTTAAGAACAAAAATGAAATGCTGTGTAGATAATAGTAATAATAGTGATAGATGTTTAACGGACGTAGATTATACAAAGTGGTTCATATACCCATTATAATCATGTTACTTCATATAAGCGTATTTTCTCTCTTTCTCTCTATTTAGAAATATATAAATCTCTTTGAATCGTTTATGATATTAGCGTAGGTATAGGTGCTCCATTTTTTGAATTCATTTCTACTATTCGTCATTCTGTTTGGGCAATGCGGAATGACGAATTGTACACATTATATATTTTTGAAGAATAATATCAAAGTTCTTCCAAATATTGAAGTTGTGCTCCACACACGCCACAAGTCTTATAACCTATATATTACTTAGAGAGTAGATCGTAGACTTTCATCTTATTATGTAGCGAAATATAGAAGTTGAAGATAGATGTAGCAAAGTATATAATCAAACATAATATTATAAAATAATTGTGAATTTTATTGTAATCTTATTAAAGCATTCCATGTTATCGTACATGACGTCACGACGAGCAAATCTATGCAATTATATCTGGTTTTCCAGCATCTATTAAAGCTTATTTGCCGTCGTTTATATATTCTAGAATAATATTTAATGGTTACTCTATAAAACCTTTCACTTATGTACGTCTTTAACCTTTAAATATAACGATATTCTCACACAATATTATTAAATCAATGTGTTACTGTCGTCAGTCATTTCAGCCATAATGACTGTTTAGACATTTTTCAAGCAAATATATACGTAGGTAAACTAAATGGTCTTTTATTTTGACCTTAGCTTAGAAAATAAATGTTCACTTCATTATTTCTTTTTTCTATTTATTTAATGATATTATTCTTGCACGGTTTAACTATTGGAGTCAGTTCGTAAGAATGAACATTTAAAACAAAACAAACAAAGTTTACAACAAAAGAAAGTGTAACTAAAATCATTTCCTAATCTTAATTAGTTGCAATCTTTGACTCCATTGGGTTATTATTTGTGTTGGAAGAGCTCAACCACGTAAATACTGCCACAGAGCTTGAGACATGATTTCTGTTTCTCAGCTTTTACATTACAACGGCTTCCATACACTTCAAACTTCAAACCTATCTGGCAGAGTCCGTGCTCACCCACCTGTCTTGGTGAAACTAGAAAAGCCTCTAAGGTTCCTAAAAAAAAAGCAAAACGCATTGCTGGTTCACGGCTGAAAAAGGCGGTTTTTTTTGTCAGGAGGAAATCGCTGGACTTCCGCCCTCCACGGGAGAATGGAGGGCGGGGCATGTCGGAGTTGAACTGACTAAAACCTGTCGCTCAACAAACAACGTCCAAAACTTGCATGAGACAGAACTCATGAAAAGGCAAAGAGGGGAAAGTGAAGCGTTTAGTGCGGAGTACATCTCTCCCGGGACGCCAGACCGGCGGTCGTCAGCGCCACGATCACCAGCCCTCTCGGTCGGCAGGCTATCCCGAATCCGCCTAGATGGCGCCGGTTAGAATGGGTTATCCTATGGAATACCCCGCTGGGTCAGAACCAGCGTGAGTCCAGGATAGCCGGCCCTCCATCACCCGGATGCTTGTGCGTAAAATGCGTGCAGAGCAGCTTGCACGTCGTCTTCTTAGGCCCCCTTCGCCGGTCCCCAGACAGGTCACCAGACCTGTGAAGGGGACCCGAAACACTTAGAGTTTGAATATGTAAATAATGGCAGGCAACACTTGTCACATGTGAAGTAACAGTTTAGGAATATTGGAATGTTTATTTAAATGTTTAAAACAGATGATTGTCTTCTCTTCAGTTATGAAAAAGTACTTCTCATCTACCGATCTACGAATACTGTAATTTTACTTCCGAAACACCGTATTTTTTTCAATCCAACTTGGCAGCACTGTCCTATAGTGTTTATCAAAAACCGATATATCAAGTTGGTTTGGTCAATTACCGATAAATCCATTTTCTCATAATTACTACAATTTACTCATTAAAAGCCTGCAACATAACCTGTTGGACGATTCTATTTGAGGGGACTGGGTTCTGAAGGTGATGGGCTATTTTAAAAACACTGACTTCATGGTTAATATATATTACAAACACTATGTTCACTATTACACATTTACAATATTTTATGTTTTTATAACCCTAGGATGTTTCACTGTCCGTGTCTAGAATAGAAGTACATTTCCATAACTGAAGAGAAGACAATCATCTGCTTTAAAAATTTAAATAAACATTCCAATATTCGAAAACTGTTTCTTCACATGTGACAAGCGCTGCCTGCCATTACTTATACAATCAAACTCCAACAGTAATATTAACTGAGATGCGTTTTTTTCTCCTTTATCCATTGTATTTATTTATTTAATCATATAATCGGACTTAAACAGCAAACTATAAGTTGAAGATGACTGAACATTTTTTATTGAAAAATTTAAAACATTTTTTAAGCGTGATTTAAACCGCGAACTAGTTCATGCAATTCGCAATTTTTTTTAATTTAGTCGATTAATCAACATAGAATAGGTACCTACTTCTAGTAGTTATCTAATGTCATCATTACTTTAAGACTGTAACTGTCAATGTCAGTCACAAGGTTAATGTTTTAAACTTTGCTGTTGTGAGGTTTATTGGTGGTTTATCTCTGATTGAATTCTTAAATCACAACCAAATAATTATAATGGAGACCAAAAACGATGAAAGCACGTCTTCGGAAAAAACTATATTTGATGCTATCGCTCAGGGAGACTTGACTGAATTTTCAAATATTTTGACTCAACACAAAGGCGACGTAAATTTCTTTGACGAAAATGGTATGACTGCTTTACAACACGCGGCCTATAAAGGGAACAAGGATATGGTGCAATTACTGCTCGATAGGGTAAGCAAATTATTATTTTGTCTAGTGACGTGGGTACACACAATCAAAACCATATTGACTTATGCGTATTTTATGCAACCACAGGGAGCGGACGTGAATTCTGGAAAGCACGAGTATAACTACACAGCGTTACACTTTGGTGCTCTGTCTGGTAGCTCCGAAGTATGCAAACTGCTACTCGATGCTGGGGCCAAACCTACAGCCACAAATTCGGTGGGGCGCACCTCTGCGCAGATGGCGGCATTTGTCGGAAATCATCACACAGTTGCAACTATCAACAACTACATACCTCGTAGTGAAATTGAATATTATTCTATCCCACAAGGACTCCAACAAGAACCTTATCTACCTCCAATCTTAGTAGATCCAGTTCATAAATTTGTACTAGGAGTAAATATTCATCCTGTAAGATTAGCTTTGAATTTGCAACATGCTCCTGCTTTGTTAGAAAATGCTGACAAAGCGAGCAAGACTTTAGAAATGCTGAGCAAACGCGAGATGACAAGAGGCAGTGAAACCAATGAAGTGATGGCTTTCAAGTACCATTATTTATCATATATCCTACGAGAAATACACAACATCAAAGATAAACAGAAACCATCAGAGAAGGAAGAAAAGAAGCATGATGTTGTTGAAATATTTGCTAAAAAACTCTTGAAGCCAGGTAAAGATGGTGTTTCCCTTGACCTCATGGATTCCTTCCTTAAAGACTGTGTGAGGGAATTCCCATTCAGGGAGTGCACAACATTCCATCAAATGGTCACAGCCTTGACAAGTAAAGATCCACCGACAGCCTTGTCAGTTATAAACTGTACCATTAATGGGCAGAGAGGGTTTTTGGATGCCATACCATACTGCAGTTCTTGTGGTGAAGAGAAGCCCGCAAAGAAATGTTCCAAGTGTAAATCAGTACAATATTGTGATAGGGAGTGTCAGAGATTGCACTGGTTTGTGCACAAAAAAGCCTGCAACAGAGAGTCCAGTGCTCCGGCACCAACTGTTAATTCCAAAATAAATATTGACGCCAATGAATTGAGTTCGGAGCTTCAAAATCTTATAGCTGGCTGAAATTGAGATAGTTCAATTCTAATTCCTGCATAAATATCTATTTAATGAATAAATGTTTAACAGTCTATGTGTTGTGTTCCAAAAACGCTTTAAATGTGTTTGGACATTGAGTTGTTTATGTTTTGTTACCATACCACATTTAACATTAGATCTTTGATGTTTTCATAATCTTTTCATTTCTATGTAGTGTAAATCAGTGTATTTATGTAATATTTTTATGTAAAGTTTTTTTCTGGAACATGTGAACATTTCATTATCTGCTGACAGTTCACTGTTGGAAATAGACCCTTCTCAACCCACACAACTAAGACCGATTTTCGGTGATTACCTAGTGAATGGTATTTTTTTAATTCAGAGATTACTTATGCCCCTGTTTGTAATATTATATTCGATTAATATTTTGAATTAAAATCAAACCGACAATCCTTTTTTTTGTAGTTTAAAATTTAGGGCGTAGTTTTTTTGTAGAGTAGAGTAGCACAATGAAGATTCAGCTACCTTATTAAATAATCCGAAATAACATTAACTACTTTGTTGTTGAAAAGCGTAAAGTAAATTAGGTGTTTATTTTTTTTAATTCTTCAAGGAGCAGTTATATTTCTTTGTATTGCTTGAAATAAAATAAAAGTTTTAACTAAAATTTCAATATTATTCCACATCTCCATACTATTTTGTATTAAAATATAATAAAACCAACTTTAGTTCAATAAATGAAAAAAAAAGTCCTTAAATGTTTATTACTGTACCAAAAATATATAAATTTTATTGCATTGACAATTTAATAAAAATACTAACAATTTGTGTTTGAAATGGAAATAAATTTGTAAAATTTCTTAATTAAATCAAACTGTCAACTACTAAGTACATTGGTTTAAAAATTAAAAATAAGTTTTGAGATAAAATTAATTCCTGTTTCGGGATTTTACCGAAATGATATTCGGAACTATGTACATTAACGGCAAATTTCACAAATATGCTATAGAGAACGAAAACTTAAGTATTTGAAACATCATAGAATGTAAAATTTAAATAATAATAAACACTGTATTAAAGCGCTTTTAATCAAGATCATTTTTATAGTGAACATACTTCCTATTTACATATATTTATAAGGCACTGCTATCACATAAATAGTATTTTTCTAAAACGAGGTAGTTTGTCTTATGTTTAGATAATTATATTAATTACAACAAATTGAGAATTTCTTAATAGTTTACAGTGACATTATTGCGACTTCCCGCCTAATTCTTATCTACTAGCGTAGGTATAAACAATATATTTTTGTTTATTAATTAAGCTGGTAAATCTACCAAAGCTGCCAAACAGCAGGTGGCCATACGAAATAGTACCCTTTAAAATGTGTTTCATACAAAATAAACTTTACAATGTATCTTATTTAATAATCAACCCTCTCCTAGTAGTGCGCTTATTGTGAAACTTTTCAGGCGACGACAAGGCGCTGGGTCTGCCACTTTTGGTGAAGGTACGTGTGGTGGAGGAGGAGGTGCTATAGGACCCCAAGTGAGGCCATTGCTCATAGCACTACCAGGCCACAAGCCTAACGGCATAGGTAAATGCATGGACCCTAAGTATGGCAACTCTGGGTGGTAGAACGCCGCAGGTGGAGGACTTATGTTTTCTGGCGGAGCAATGAGAGGTGTAGGCGATTCCACTAGGGGAGGTGATCGTGGCGAAGACGACCGTAGACTGCCTTCTTCTGAACACGAAGAAGCAGCATCGGAACAAGGTCGCTTAGGTTCACTCGCCTCACCGCCAGGTGGCTCTGAACTGTTTTCATTAGCACTCTCAATGCTCTTTCTTTTGCACTTGGATTGACCACAGGCTCTGAATCCTTTTGCAAATGGATTGTTATCTATCTTCAGTTTCGTTATTCGGTCATTCTGTGAACAATACAATTTTATCTTTAATCAAACATATAAGAATAATTATATCGTATTAAAAAATATATATATACGGATGTCCTAGAAAAACAGGGCTATATACGGAAACAGTGCAATAGTGTGTCGTGTGAGTGTGTGCCATGCAAGCTCACAATACGCCCTACAACTGAAGTGTAAACATAAAATATTAATTGTAACTATGTATGCCAGTATACTTATAAATTTACACACTTTAAATTTATTTCAAATTGTCCGGCCATTGCTTTGTATACCGAAAAATATGAAGTTATTCATCAAATTTTTTCAAGTTAATGATTAAGTAAATTTAGTACCTAAACTTAATTTAGTTACAAGGTCAATTAAACTTTAAGTAGGTACCTATAACGAAAATTTCTCTCTCTCTCTCTCTCTCCCCCTCTATGACGAAAATCGTCAAGGCAAAATCATATGAATGGATGTTTAGAATTGCCCCTATTCTTCCCTCTATTAATAAAACTCATAAAACCTAAAAAGAAACAATATATTTTTTTATTTCCCGTCAATTAAATGTCGCATTCGTGGCGACAAGGAAATTTTCTTATCTGTCACGAGTTCTGAGAATGCAATTTAAACATCCGTTTCCGCATACATCCTCCGTGTCGCTAATAGCTTGTAAGGGATAATTGCTGCACATGTGTCGTGGTACAAGTTGGCGACAGGCCAATTAGCATGGCATGCATAGCCGTCGCCGGCGCCGGTCGCCCGCCGTCGATCTCTCCTCCGTCCCGGCGCCAACGAACGGCATCAGACTACTTCTGAACCAAAGCCGTGACGTGAAACACGATACTACAAACTCGGCAGACGAAGATCACGACAATTTGCGTGTTATGAACGGTGCTATTAACGGTGATTTTTGTTATTAGGTTTCAGAAATGCATTCGAAAGATTTACGTTATCTAGCAAAATCCCTAAAGCAAATAATACCGACCCGATGGGTACGCAAAGTCACTTGTAAACGAGTGTTTGCGGGGAGTGATAAGCCGGCGCCGGCGGGTGCCATTTGCACACCGTATCGACAGATAACGGAAAGCCCACCGAGATAGCAGAGAGTGCTAAAAGCCTGGTATAAGTTCCGTAAAGTATAGTTTTAAGTTGGACGGCTAGCTACAGCACGAGGTTAGAAGCGACGAGCGCCGCCCCCTGTTCGCCTGTCGCCCGTGACGTCACGCCTCAAACTCGCCGTAGCTTTTACTTTTTGTCCGATAATTTCACATATTGGTGACTGTCGCCAGTTTTTTACAATGTATAATTAGGATAGGCAAAAATTCGGTTTATTTACGTTTGAAATTTGCCCAAATTATCAAGTCGAACCAGCCAAACTATGTGGAACTTAAGTAGGCAATCATTTTACTAATTGAAAGTTTGCAGAGATATTGCAAACTGCTATTTTGGGTAAATAATTGAGCTGGCGTGCCACCTAGTTACACTCTCAAATAATCGCGTCGGCGTTTACAAAAGATATTTTCTAAATCGTTGGTAATTGATAACAATAGTCGCAACGAGGAGCGGTCGCCACCTTGGGGATAATGCGCAATGATACGCCGCCGGACTTTGTCCAGACATTATTCCCGTTACCTCAACAATACACAGATAATCCTACAAAGCTTCCGATGTAATAGATGCGAGAAAACTTTCGCGCCTCGATGCAGTCAACATGAAGGACGCCGCTGCGGTAAAGGGGCCGACATCGCATCTTTTAATTACGGCGAGGTATAATCCATAATGGTAACTGTACGCTGCGCTGATTGTCAAAGAGCCGTTTAGATGTCGCAAAACAAACAGCAGGAGGGCGTCTTCAGAGACTTGGTTATGTGAATGTGTACATAGATGATCGAATTAACACTGTCATATGTTAACACGTTTTAAAGGTAAAGCAAATATAGTGTAGGTTACATGAATAAATTATAACACACATATTATAATTTGCGTAATTACTGGTTGTAGGTCCTCTTGTGAGTCCGCACGGGTAGGTACCCTGCCTATTTCTGTCGTGAAGCAGTAATGCGTTTTGGTTTAAAGGGCGGGGCAGTCGTTGTAACTATACTGAGACCTTAGAACTTATATCTCAAGGTGGGTGGCGCATTTACGTTGTAGATGTCTATGGGCTCCAGTAACCACTTAATACCAGGTGGGCTGTGAGCTCGTCCGCCTACCTAAGCAATAAAAATAATAATAAAAAAAAACACATGTTCAATGCGCCTAATGGAATTGAAAACTTCGAAATAAAAGTGTGTTCAATAGTTTAGTTCATGAAAAAGATTAAATGCATTAAGTGCCGTAGTTAGTAGCACCGCCATCGCCTAACTAATAATCAAACAACGTAACGGTTTGTTTGAAAAAAATCACCAAACTACTCTGTATTGTTTTGCTAAATAGCCCTCCACAATGACCACTCGACTCACCCGCCCGATTCTCTTAACATTTTTTTGTAACTACACTTTCGTAAAAGCATTGGCGCCTCGTTTGTCTGTTTGAAAAAAAAATCGGCTAACATCAGTGTGCGATGCGAATTACGCGTGTTCTTGGAAACGTACTACGATTTCAGAGAACTAACGTGATGTTATAAGATGATAATATGAAGACGGATTCCCTACATCTTTACTCTGTTACCGTAGTAATCTAAAAAATGCACAATATTATTTGAAATAAAAACTAATAACTACTAAGTTTTAGTAAATTCGCGATATTTACAAACGAACCAAAATCTTAGAGTCCCTGTATGTATAAAACTTTTGTTTGTTTGTTTTCATATTTTACTCTCAATAGAAAATGATAGTTTTAGAATAAAAGTTTTTAAAATAGATTTTGAGAGGCAGTATAAGTAGTATAAGTCATATGATAATGGAGACTTTTCCTGCTGGCAGAGCATATTTTGCGGTTGCGCCAGTAGGCATCGTCATTCTACCCAGTTGTAATAATAAGAATTGGGTTGGTGGTGGTATTCGTTGCGTAGAATAGCTCCCTTCCGTAGGATAGCTCACTCTAACCGGCGCCATCTAGGCGGGATTCGGATAGCCTACCAACCGAAAAGGCTGGTAGTCGTGGCGCCGACGACCGCCGGTCCGGCGTCCCAAGGAGTAGGGTGATGGGGGAGATGTGCTCCGCACTAAACGCTTCACTTTCCCCCCTTTGCCTTTTTATGAGTTCTGTCTCATGCGATGTTTGGACGTTGGTTGTTGAGCGACAGTAGGTTTTAGTCAGGTGGTGGTATTCGTGCTGTGATGTCTACAGGTTCCGATAATCACTCTGCCGTTACGTCATGTGTTTTAGTAAAAATAAATAGTGGTTAAATACAAACCTGATAAGCAGTGACGGCGATGAACTCAGTCTCAGGGAAGGAGAAGGCTGCATGAGGAGCACCCCACGCCAGCGCTGCTGCATCTCGTGCGCGCACAACCAGGACCCGAGGACAATACTTATGCATTGAAGTAAGTACCATCTGTAACAAGCAGGTACAGGTCATCATTGCACCGTGGACGAGATGAGAAAATAACAGATATAAGAAAGGATTTTGTTCAAAAATGTGTCCTTGTTTAATCAAAAATGTGACATATAACATAGATATTAAGAAGAGTACCGACACGGTTCACCAGAGTTTGTATTTTGAAAGAGCTGTCCGCATCCTTCCCGATTTTAGCGCCTCTTTTGCATGTAGGTTTAATGAAAAATCTATCTATAAAAATCTAAGTATAGGCCGATTGGTACAACTCCGATGTGCAACTTTACAAAGAATATGTTTTCGTCAATCGTTTTCATCGAGCAGATGCGCTCTAAATACCAAATTTATTCTGAAACATTAGTCTTTAAAGAAGATGGAAGTCCTAGTGACTTTGTTCAGTCCTTCAGACTTAAATGCATCAATCTCAGGAGATATAGGTAAGATGGTGGCACCGAATATTCTTTTAAGATGGAAGGATCGCAGCTCATCGAGGGAACTTGCTGCCTGAGAGATGAGCGAACTCAACGTAGGCTTAGCAGCTCAAGAGCAGCTGCTTCGCGTGTGCATCTACCACCGGACCGTAATCACGACCCACAGAGAAGCTAATTAAGGAATGTATATTGCCGCTATATTTTTAACAGCTGCTAGATGTGTAGAGAACATACCACCGAATAGCCTGTCAGATTACACTATAAGTGTACGATCAGGAACTCACTATATTTTAGCCCACTGAGTTTCTCGCCGGATCTTCTGTGGGTCGCGTTTCCGATCCGGTGGTAGATTCTGCGAAGCTCTGCTCTTGCTAGGGGCAGTGTTAGCAACTCTCCGGTTTGAGCCCCATGAACTCACCTACACACGTTAGGGTGAAGCTGAAATAGCCTATCAAGACATAAGTTTTAAAAAAAATCTCGAGCGGTGTCGCCGTTCTGCATTTTTCTGATACGCAACAATTATAAAGGCCCGAACGGTACGAAAAAACGGTATTGGGACTTAATCCTTAAACCAATAATAAAGTCAGTTGCTCATCACACTTAAAAAAAATGATGCCGGTATTTAAAACAAGAATTTATTAAAAAAAAAATCGAAGGCATGGAACAAGTTTTCACGAATATTGTGTCGTTTGCATAAATTTTTGTATTTTATTGTTAATCTGCACGTCTGAGATACGTAATAATTAAACTAACAACATAATTATTATATTTTGAAATATTTTTGGACTGATTAATAGAAAGAGTGGATGTTTCGAAAGTGTTCGATGGAAAAGCTCTCACTCGTCATAGACTTGAAGAATCAATTCTAAATATTTCACATATAATATGTATGTTTATTTCAGTATTCCGCTTTCACAAATGAAGGTCGTTTCCAAAAATATTAACTTGAAGGTTCGGCGTCAAGTGTCCCGACCGGAGGGCGGCTGGCGACTGGTGACTTTGTACAAGAGCTCTTATCTGTGATACTTGACGTGCGAATATACCGCTACCTGCGAAGGCGCCAAGAATCAACCTCTTGAAAATAAATCATTCAGTTGATGCCAAAACGATTGTTTTATTATGTTTTAACCGATAACAAAAAAGAGGTTCTCCAATCAAATGTATTTTCCCTAAAATCTTTTTTTGAGGCAACCGATTTTGATTTCTTTTTTTGTTATAGCATTTTCTTCGATTTCCGCGAGTCATAGCCATAATTAAAACTACATTTGAGTCGTCTATTATCAAAGGTGGCAATCTGTGCATTTGGACAAAAAAATTTTATTGATATGTCAATACAGATTGATTTGAATATAATCGTCTCCTTCAAAGAATACGGTTCAAAACCTGCATTAAATAAAGGTTAATAGTTAACCTGTTATTTATCTAAGATGTCGTTCCGAAGAGTTTTGTGACTGCCAATGGAATACAAAGTCAATAATTCGTTTTTCTGATTTACCAATCATTGTCCAAAAGTCAGATTGCCGGCTTTGATAATAGTCGACTCATTTACGGTTTAATCTCGTGTTTTCTATTTTCATTCTATTATTTGTGACGTTTCAAATAGTTTACCTTACGGACAACTAAGGTGTTTAAATGAAATAAAATTTGAATGAAAAAAAAATTAAAACAATATGTTGAGTTTTGATTGACTTGATATTAAAAATGAAAGAAGGGTGGCTTGTGTAGCACTTACTATGACCACGTCCAATAAAATAAATATAAAATAATAAAAAAAATGACTTTCTTTTTTTGTTGCTTTAGATGGGTGGACGAGCTCACAGCCCACCTGGTGTTAAGTGGCTACTGGAGCCCATAGATATCTACGACGTAAATGCGCCACCCACCTCGAGATATAAGTTCTAAGGCCTCAAGTATAGTTACAACAGCTGCCCCACCCTTCAAGCCGAAACGCATTTCTGCTTCATGGCAGAAATAGGCAGGGTGGTGGTACCTACCCGCGCCGACTCACAAGAGGTCCTACCACCAGTAACATTTAACATGGAAATAACTAGCATATACAAATAAAATTAAACATACCGCCTGTCAAAGGGGCTATAAAGCTTCAAGATAAATAATTTTTTTCTAAGTATAAATTAGTAAAGAATACAGTTTTATTACAATTCTTTTAATAATAGATCCACCATTTTTCTTAGGTGCCTACTATATATAATATACAGTAATCAGGATGCTTGTCAACATGTGACCGAACTGACCGAATAACCGTTTTCCTAGTGCCGAACTATGTGTTTTGATCAAAACTATTTAACGATTATAAATTCATCCTCTTTCTTCAGCCATTTATCCATTATCAAGTCTCGACAAATATTCGTTTTGCCAACGTCGTCAAAAAGCATGAATTACTTTTGTGTGTACTGCCAACCACGGGTGGGTAATTAATAAAAAAAACTTAAATCGTATCGATTTCAAATATTATGAATAACATACTGCAATCTAGCCAACCATTGTTTATGACTTTATTAGAAACAATTAATTAACAAATAAATCACGGTACTGACAGGTGGGAGTTTTGGAAATCTCCGAGCGATATTTATTATTAGTCGTGATTAATAGATGTAGACGTAGACGTAGCCGCGAAGAATCGAAAAGTAAACACTTATTAAAACTAACATAACCAACAGGACCATGAGGTATTTCGCATAGTTCTCTTGTCGACTCAACGTAAACATACGCCGAAGATATCGCCTGGAGATAAAACCGTCTAGACATTAGCTAATTGCAGTTTGAAGAGTTTTTATCGCGACCAGGTTGAGAGTGAATGCGCGTGACAAATCGACCGTTTTGCCTTGGCTGTGCGTCAGTTCGAAACAAAATAATATCAGTAAGACAAGTACAACATGTAGGTTCCTCACCCTTGTGACTCTTACACTATACTTTAATTTGTTGACTCCAAATATACTAAAGCTCTTATTTCTTTTCTAACCTTTCATAATATTTTAATACGAAGCTTGAAAGGCAAAAGTGACTAAGCGACAATGCGTGAACTTTACAGTAGACTAATTTAAAGTTGAAATTAATTTAAAATATAGGTACATGAGAAATACCTGAAAAACATTCTATTTTAACGTATCTAGCTGTAGGATCGAAATGATTTTAATAGACCTAGAAATATATTTTTTTTGCGCATCGAATATGGTTATTGCTTATCATTTATGTACAAATCAGTTATTGTCGCTTAGTCACGTTTGCCTTTCAAGCGTCGATTATATCTTTTTCTTCTTTACAATACTATATTTTACTATATGTATATATCGCTCTAGTTCCTCCTATACTGCCTATTTCTAAAGTCCCTGCTCCTATCCCTTCTACATTGGAATATCATGGCCACTTGACACTTCAAGATTAAGTCACTCATGTCGCCTCTGGTTGACTCGACTCTGGCTAAAATAAGCTTACGAATGAAGTTTGATCACCATATTGAAGAAAAGAAAAAAAAAACATATGTAGGTACTTCAATGATATAAGAGTTTTTTTTTCGCTTAGGTGGGTAGACGACGGCTCACCTGATGTTGAGTGGTTATCGGAGCCCATACACATCTACAGCTTAAATGCCTCTACCTACCTTGAGATATGATTTCTAAGGTCTCAGTTTTTTACAATACCACGGCTGCCCCACCCTTCAAACCGAAACTGCATTACTGCTTCACGGCATAAATAGAAAGGTGGTGGTACCTACCCGTGCGGACTCACAAGACGTCCTACCACCAGCAATTATGCAAATTATAATTTTGCGGGTTTGATTTTTATTACACGATGTTATTCCTTCACCGTGGAAGTCAATTGTGAACATTTGTTAAGTACGTATTTCATTAGAAAAATTGGTACTTGCCTGCGGGATCGGATACCGGTGCCTCGCAAGATACGAATGCACCGGACGTCATAAGCTTTAGGCCACGAAGACTTCCAAAGTAAAGTATTGAAATTAAGGAAAATAAGTAATCTTATTCTGTAATTTTGCCAAAGAAAAATGTACGTACGGCTTTTTAATCACAACATTCATTGATAAATTCTAAGTTGAAGCGCATTATAACTTTCTTTTTTATTACCCTAGATACGAGGTCACGGTTCATACGCAGCCTCATTCCCATCTATAGGCATGAGGTCGAAAAGTCACGACCATTCTATCCTTCAATTCAAAACACTTATATTTTTTTTATTGCTTAGACTGTTGGACGAGCTCATAGCCCACCTGGTGTTAAGTGGTTACTGGAGCCCATAGACATCTACAACGTAAATGCGCCACCCACCTTGAGAAATAAGTTTTAAAGTCTCAGTATAGTTAAAACGGCTGCCCCCACCCTTCAAACTGAAACACATTGCTGCTTCACGTCAGAAATAGGCGGGGCGGTGGTACCTACCCGCGCGGACTCACAAGAGGTCCTACCACCAGTAAACTTTTGGTAGCTCCATCTAAAATTGCATCATATATTTAATTTTTCTTGTTTTTGAATGTACAATTATCAAATTAGTGTTGGTTTAATTGGTTTTCTAGAACAAATTAAATTTTAGTTCAAGTATGCTTGTTAGCGGAAAAATATCAGAGCATCTTCTGTAATCAGTAAATCTTTATGGTCGTAGTAATTTCTCCGACTATTAATCTGTAGATAGTAGATCCATTCCCAGCTTTCTCGAGCTGCTTATTTATTGAGAAACGAATACCATAAAATAGCCAATATTTACACACATCCATAGCACTAATAGCCTTGTTGAGTTTCCACTTGTAGTTAAAAATAATGATGTGATAAATTGTTTCTAACTATATATCAACATTATCAATAACATTATTTAATGGGTTTTAGTTAATTAATAATGCTTAAATAATAGTATTTATTGGGTGATAAAGGTAAAGCTAATCAAGCAGGAAATTATCTATTAAGTAATGCAACCCGGTTTTGCTCCTCAGCTGGTATCGCTAAACGTATGAAAGATATAGATATTCCAAATCAGTCGATGTGCTCTGATGAAAAGGTAGCCGATGTATATACTGACAAATTTTCGCATTTATTACATTAGTAGATTTATACGAATAAAGTTTCTGTGTTCGTAAAACAAAAACAATTCTAGCACAACTTTCCAATGATTCGTCGTAGTGGTATCAACATCCTGACCTAGAATTCCTGAAAAAGGCCCTAATCGGCCATGTTGCAAGCCTTCGCAGGCGTGTTCCTGTTTGAAGGACAGCACAGCCAATGTACCAATGCCAACTGTAATTGACACTAAAATGTTGTCTCCCTAAATGGGCATCGAAAACAGTTATCGGCCCGAAGTAGTGAACTATGTGCTATGAACTATGAACTATCTATGGTAGTGAAGTCTCTTCATAAAATCACTATATCTTGTAAGCAGGCTTTTATTATTTAAGTATACATAGTTGATTAGCTTGAATCGAAGCTAAGAACTAAGTTATCTTGTAAGTTGCATCCGCCAAAGAAAGCTATCCGACCGTTCAGTGGTTGATGCGTATTAAATATTTAACATATCAAGACTCGTTTGACATTGACAGTTGGCATTGACAGACAAGTAGAAAGGATCGCACGGAAGCTCGTCGATCATCCATCCGGAGACGTGTTCAATCATGAGATATGGGTCGGTCGAGATTAAAATCGTTATGATATCTAACAGGCTGTATATATGTAGTTTTAGCAGTGCTGTTTTTTATTTAAAAACATATTTAAAACACGTACCTACACGCAGTGCAAATGTATTTTGTTTATGTTTTTAATACGCAATACAATTTATATTTTCATTTTTTTTTTTTTTAATAATACAAATTTTGTTTAGTGTTTCTTGTTAAATTCAACTTATTTCTACACAGTGTTATTTATGTATTATTAGTCGAGTTATTATGAAATATTCGTAGAATCGTGCGTGGTATAATTACAAAGATGTAATATTCGAAAAATTTACAGTTCTTCACCTTGTTTTAATTACAATGTATTTAAGTTTTTTCGTGAATATATTTTAACCCGTCTGTTTCAATAAAAACTAAAGTTTTATACATAACATTAGTATGTAGTGGTTACGATCCTTTTTTGACATGTACTGGAGCCTTGATGGATTGTAGGCTTGATGAATTTTAACATAATATGAGGTATCGAATCTACTTAATTGCACGAACGTCATGGAGTCCATGGATAAAAAAAGAGAGTCATGCACCATCAACACTTATAACATTGTTTACTTGTTTATTTGTAATAATAGAAATATAAAGAATAATTGAAATTGATTTCTAAGTACTTCAGAAATTACGTTACCTATAACTTAGCAAATTCAATTGTATGGAATTATTTTGCGATCCGTACCAACGTCAAACATGTTAATAGCCGATTCTATAGACATTTATTTTATTATTTTGGACTGATAGACGAACTCATGGCTTCGATAGTATTAAGTGACTATCAGAGCTACAATTGTTAATCAGCGCACTGAGTTTAAATCACAAGACAGAGCATTTGAAAAACTACCTATCGATCTTTTAAATGTGTAACATCTTAATTGTTTTTTATCAGAACCTAAAAAGTTTCCGATATATTCCTTAATAGGTTCTTATTATCATCTATTTTAAGTTGTAAACACCAAACTCAAATTTATATAGGTTTTTCTTTTTGTTTTGTCGTTTTTGTGATTCGAAAACGCCTTAACTTAAGGGTAATGTAACATGTCATGTTCTATTCCACAATTAACACCGAAACGGTCGCAACGGCGTGACAAGATGTGTAACAGATAACGTTGGGTTGCCGGGACAGAACCACGGACGCTTCTTACACCAGACTACTGATCCACCGATAACTCAATGTGTCGTGGATTCTTTAAATTTGAAGACTTTTTTTTTTGATGCTACCCCTTATGTTTTTAAAATAACGAAACACGGCTAAGTTGTGTATTTTTAATAATAAAAAATAGATTGTATTTGCTAAGACTACGACGAGTGTACGATTAGAATTTAGGGGTGTAAATATGTGGCTGACGATAATTGTTACCGGAGCCTAAAGTTATTTCAACGTGCTACGTATCTTGAGACGTGAGGGAGGATCTTCGATTGCATGATCTCTGTATGAAATTTCAAAACTACAAGGCTTGGGATGCAAAACCTCGCAAGCTAGATATAGCAGTATAGCACCCATCTTGATACTTGAGATCTATGCTTAATTGTTGATTAATTATGTATATCAAAATTTTGGAATGTGAGTTAAGTACGTATTACATTAGAAAAATTGGTTCCTGTGTGCGGGATTCGAACACCGGCATAGTCCCACACGAGTACAGGAGGCGTCTTATCTTTTAGGCCACAACGACTTCAAGGGTGGGCTCGTAGTGCGTTCTGTCCCTGATAATGATACGGAATATTTATTTCATGTTTAAGCGTCAAACTCTAAACAATATCAATAGATACATTAAATAGAAAATACAATCTTCTTCTTTTTCTTCACCTTATCCCACTAGGCGGGGTCGGCACAGCTAATTTTTCTCTTTCATTCTCTTCTATCAGCCGTCAACTCAACACTCACTCCTTTCTCTCTCATACCGTAATTCACACACTCCATCTATGTCTTCTTCGGTCGACCTCTTCCCCCTATATATCCCCATCTTCCTCCTCAATAGAAAATACAATAAGAGATACCATATCTGTAAACGTACCTAAGTCTGCGAAGTCAGTCTTTTGTTTTTAATTCCTTGTTAACATATTAATCCACACGGCTCGTTTCTTTGCAACACAAAAACTCTGCACCCTTGATATCTCGCTAAAAATCCACTAAAAGGGTGAACAATGGTATCTTTTTTACCAGTTACCGACCTCTCAAGTGTGCAACAAGTGATTTTCCATGCGAATTGTCGGCTTCTGTGGATCGGTAGCCGAGGCTATTGTAATGGATGGTTATATAAAGACGCCGCCCGCCGCGACTGCCTGAATCCTTATGCATTAGGGCGAAACGCACTGAAGCGTGCCCCACAGATAGTTTTTGCCGTCCCTTTACCCCTACCCATCATAATAACAAGTGTTATGACGTTTTGTAGCATGCGTGATAGCCGTGAATTGAGATTGTTGTGATTAATGGAGTTCATGTTTATTTTTTAGTGCTTGTTCCATTTCACATGAACGTAAATTGTTGACTTGTAAACACGTGATATTAGTTTTTTAATTGCTTTTGAAGGTAGAGCTCACCTCACATCATTTTGAAATGAACAAGTTACATTGTGAGGTCTCTGTAGAGGGTTATTTGTTCCAGAGTTGGATAGCTCGATTGAAGATAAGGTAGGCAAAAGAGCTCGTGGTCTACCTGGTATAAAGTGGAGATCAGAGTCTACTGGTTAAGGCTGTAGCTCATCTTAAGACACAAGTTTGAAGATTCTACTCTTCAGCTTCGCGGCAAAAGTAGGCCGAAACATACCGAGCTGCTTGAACTTAATAGCGTTAAGAATATTTTTTCGCTAGTCTCGTGCTCGCCCCTCACTACTTCAATCAGAAAGAAAAGGTGAGCGCAATATTGTTTCATTAAATCTTAAGTTCCAGACAAACGAAGAAATGTAACTAGCTGAACGTTCATAGTTAAATCGGAAAGTATTCTGGTAACTAATTAACATGACAAAGTGGGGTAATAAAATATTTTACGAAGGCGAAGAGTCCGCACGAAACTGTGAGCAGAGCATTAAACTTGGACGCATTTCTTGGGTTTAATAATCGAGGCGTCAAAAGCGTTGTCCAAACAAACCTCTCGAATAAAGAACTACAGTTACTCGTAGGCACAAAGCCTCCACACAATACCTTTCAGCGTATTTGTTCGAGTGACGAAATGCTTAGAGAAGTCTTTGTGTTACGAGACTCCTGCGGCGCGTTATACGACTGCCTATGTTTATGTAATCACAGCCTTATTTCTGAGAAGCTAAATTTTAAATTCGTTTGCTGAGCATACTGCGGTTTCGTCTGGAGCTCTGTAATGACCTAATATTATAATTACGTCTCAACCAATCTGGTCGAAGTTGAAAATATATGGACTCATGTAACAAAGCCTGTGCCAAGTTCTACAAATAGTAGGCGTTAGCTTTGGTAATATTAACCGTGGAAGTCAATCGTAGACATTTGTCGAGTACGTATTTCATTAGAAAAATTGGTCCCCGCCTGAGATTCGAACATCGGTGCATCGCTCAACACGAGTGCACCGGACGTCTTATCTGTCAGGCCACGACGACTTTGACGACGACGTGAGTGGCGGCATTGACATTGTGATGATTCTGGGTTCTAGCAATCACTTATTATGAGTTGAATCGTTAGTTCATTTGCGTTACCTAATAAAAAGAAATCTCTAATCATATTTTACTTAAATATAACCTTATTTATCATGTTAGAGTTTCACTAAATTTGATCAGATATTTGGAAAATCCTTGTAAATATTTTCACGTGGAACACTGAACGTAGCTTCTCTGGATATGTTCTTGAATTTGTTTCGTGTCGTATGTATTTGGTAAAGACAAACAGCTGACACTTAATATTATTAGGAGGCCTGCAGCAGCCGGATATGTTCAATTTGTATCTATTTACCATGGGAAAGTCAATATGTACCTACTTTAAAAAAAAAACTGATCGCAGACCTTTATGCAATGCGATTCGTAGCCTATTCTTCGATGTTACGAATACCAGTTTAACTTTACAGTAACGTATGCCTCATCTTATCTCTATATATATATATATAAATGAATTGCTGTTCGTTAGTCTCGCTAAAACTCGACAACTGCTGGACCGATTTGGCTAATTTTGGTCTTGAATTGTTTGTGGAAGTCCAGAGAAGGTTTAAAAGGTAGATAAATATAAAAATGCTAGGAATTAAATAAAAATGACGGACGGATTCTTTTTGTTTGTTTTAGGTTTATTTTATACAAAAGTTTTGGTCTTTTATTTATCGATTGAGGCAGTACGAAGTCTGCCGGGTCAGCTAGTAATTATATAATATTATAAAAATACATGCAATATTCACACACCGTACACCGTATTCAGAAATCTTGGTGGAGTCTCAATTAAAAAAAACAACAACAATTGAATTCTTATTCAATACATATTCTCACACCACGAAAATAGCGGAGTATTGAATAGACATTTAAAAAAATTGTTAGCCTTTTTGTCATCATGTGGTTAATTCAAATTATGCCCATTAATACAACTTACTTCTTACTACTTCTTCTATTCAACGTTACTTTTGTGTGGCATGAATATATATATATATATAAATTTACTTTTACAGTTTAATCTTGCAAAAGTTTGATTTTGGTTTTATTAGTATTGGTATTAGCTCAATATTCAAATGTGGACTGTATATAGTACTTTAGTGGCCCGCGATCATGAAAACTCTAAAGTGTTTAAAAAATCGGAAATAATGTAAGGACAACAGAAGACGTAGGATTAAAGGCTAAAAGTAATTTTAATTATGCTTACGACGAGCAAAAGCCGGAGAATATTAAGAAGGCTTAAGAAGAAATAAAAGTTGCATTTAATCCAGCCAGAATCATAAGTATTACCTCTTATTCCTCCTCAAAAAATTATTGAAGTAGTGAAAATAGTTTATAGCATTCGCCTACGGTACCATTGCCAAGTCCCTATGCTTAATTTGTCATAAATAAATGATTTTGAGAGTTTTAAAAAATCGCGAAATTAACACACATTTTTCGGCATTTTGAGATGCTTTTCCTAGCAATCATTTTTAAAGCGAAGCTAACGCAATAAAACTTTTCGCATTGGCATCTTCAGTCGAAGCTGGATAGGTAAATTTTTTGCTCTATAGTATAGTGATGTATTATTAAAAACCTTTTCTTCTTATTGGCAACATTCATAAATCTCAGCAATACGGCAGAGTCGCTATTTTAAGATTAAAATATCTAACATGATAACTTTTTATACGTTTTTAAAACCTACTTATCACTATTTTTGTATTATATTGGTATTGTTTTGGCTCGCTTTTGTTAGAGAGCTGTAGGTGTGTTAACATTATGTAATTTTTATTTATGTTTTACTGCAAATTCTGTTGGTACATAATGCTTAAAAATAAATAAATATAAAAAAACGTACACATCTTATATGCATATAAACAAAATTAATGATTAATGTCTCTTAATTAAGTATAGGTTGAAATGAATTAATTATGAAAGTATTTTGTTGAAAACATGTCACTTAGTTGTGTTACAAACACTTCATTTAAAATAATGTTCGTTATGTATTAATTAATATTTTTATTACTATATATTATTAGTATTTTTGTTTTCCTCTAAATAACGCTATTTTCCTGTAAACATCTCTCTATCAAGCCCATTGGTTTTTACAGGATGTAAAAATGTTAAGATAACATTGACGAATCAAATAAATAGCTAAACAAATTGGTAATCAAAAGTCGTAGGGATCGTTTTTATCATTTTATTATTTAAAAAAGTTTGTGTCAATACCGCGGCTGCGGATTATTCCTAGTTCCATTTAATTGTCACCCTGCTAACAAAAGACGTGATGACTTTTCGAAAATTTCTGTATCTACAGGTCTATTGCGTCATCTTGCTGATTTCCGCGAGAGAAGTTGTGATCTGTATGGTAAGATAGACATTTACAACTGACAGTTCGATTGTCTACTGGACAACATCCGCGTTACGATGTCTATGGATTTGAGTAGCGATCTAACGCTAACAAGCTCGTCTGACTAGCAAACAGAAAAAAATAATGAAAACAAAACATAAATGGGAGCCTTGTAAGGTAAAATTAGATCAATTTAAGACATGGTTTTAATTGTAGATAACATACATACATAATAGTCAGTATTTGAAAATTAACTTTTTTCAAGCTCCGATGATTCGCTTTGTTTTACAATAACTTACAATAGTCTGTTTGTTTATCCGAAAATATACTCATTATTTTTTGTTGGTTAGATGGATGAGCGATGTTCATCCTGTTAAGTGGTTGCCGGAGCCCATAGACAAAGTAAATGACGTCACCCATGTTAAGACCCGGGGTTCTCAATTATCCGGAATGAATAGAAATAAGATTCGCGGCAGAAATAATATTATCGTACCGTACCCACTCTTGCGGGTCTACAGAACCCACAACCGATAATTATCCGGTGTAATCCGGTGGAAGTCACTCTTGATACTACGTAGGTATCTAGTTACGACAGTTGATATCTGCTTGTGGGTTTTGGACACCGGCATAGACGCATCGTTCGAGCACACTGGGCATCGTTATCTTATAAGCTATGACCACTTCAAAAACTGCGAAACGGCAGCGCCCATTTTGAGGACTTATAACTATTTTAATTTAAACACCAAGCGCAGTTGAAACAGAACGCAAAACTACTGTTAAATACTTTTGTCCTTCAAGAAAAAATTACGTACGCTTTGACTCATTTAGAAGCTTTTGTTACTGAAAAGATAGTAATTACGATAAAAGAAATCGCTTGTGTAGTTTTACGATAAGCAGTAATTACTTCCAAATGCCAAAGTTGCTAATCATCGTATTTATCTCTGCACACAAATAATATATATACGTGTTTAGTGGCATTTAGAGTTTACACGTAAAACAATATGACTGTATATGGTTTTTTAGTACTGAATATTTTTATTAACATCATGTTTTTCCAGTGAACATTATTTACTAAGAGCAAACAGTCGTATTTACGTCTAGATAATGGTTTTGCGAAACGAACATAAAGTATTTAACGCCTTACGTTTAAATAAATAAATTAATCTTTATGTCAAATTTTTACGACTTGGATAATAGTTAGTTTTATTGGCTTATGTAATTAGGACTAACGAGCTAATAATAATAATTACAGGGGACAAGTCACACACATTCATCTGGTCGCAAACAAAATATCCCCGTGTGGAAAACAAAGGCTTATTATATAGGTTTAAATATAAACAAATAAGCTATTTTCATCTCACGAGTGTTTGCTTGATATGAAAATCGAATCCACGACCCTTGGCACAGCGATCAGCGTCAATCAGAGCTGACAGCCCGCATGATGTATCTACATATATTGACTAGTGTTGTCCAGCTCATTAAGGTCCAAAGCTAAATAGCGTAATAGAGTAAGCTCTTTATTCCGGGGTATAGATACGTTCCGTGAATATGTCGCGAAAATAGAAAACGTGAATATGGAAAGAAAACCGAATCAATGCGCGAATAAAGAAATCGAACATAGGAATTTGGTCGTATTTTTTTAATTAGCGAATAGTGAAATAAACGGGTATAAGGAGTTTGTGCTGTAGTGTCGCATTTGTTAAGCGTTAAAAGAGAATAAAAGATATAGACAAATAAATAATAAAAAAGATACTCTTTGCAGGTATAGACTGGATTATGGTAACGACACATAAAAGCCCACACCATGCCCTCCTCGAAAAAGGGAAAATACAAATCGCCCTGAACCGAAATTTGATAATGGAGAAAACACTTTTAAAACTATTTACTTTATATGTGGCCGTCAGGGCAAAAGTGGCCTAAGCTTACCTGAGCATACTATAGTAAGTATGGAGACAATGAGGTCTGAATTTACTTTTAGGCAAAAACAAAACGCGCAAAAATAATGTTGACAAAGCCATCTGTTATCTATGGGCGAAACTAAGAATAGACCGGTTTTGCATCAAAATTTATTATGTTTTAAATAAATTGCGATATAGTAGAACCACGAATACGAAAAATATATACAGCTATCGTGTATTTTTAAGGTACTTACGTGTCCCTGGGCGTCCATGGTGTTGTTTGTTAGCTTCAATTTGCTGAAGGAGACGGGGTTGGCCGTCCAGTGATGTCCGGGGGCAGGTGAATCTGGGTGTAGCATAAGTCTTCGCGGGGACTGGGGTTCGGCACCGCCCGCTGCGGCCCACGCGCCGCCCGCCCACCGCCAACGCCGGCGTCCGACAAGAGATAACTCCAATAGGACGCAGTACTCCTCTCGAGGGTCGAGACCAGCTAGCGAGATGCGAAGCGATGGAAACATACGTCTGAAACAAGCAAGTAATTATTTTGTTTGTTTGTTCTAACGTCTATTTTTTTTGCACTAGCTGGACACGTGAACAAGTTCTGTTTTTTTTCCTACCTATGCTGATAGCCTTGAGAGGCTATATCAGCTCCCCCTTGACGTATAGGTGAGCTCACGGAGCTAAAACTGTGTTGCTAACACTGGCCCTAGCAAGAGCAGTGCTTCGCGCAATCTGCGACCGGATCGGAAACGTGTCCCACTGAGAAAATCCAACGAAAAACTCAGTGGGCTGTGTCTATGGGTTAATTCGCTCGTCGAACCCTTCGTCACAAGCGACGGGTTCGACGGTGACGGAGGACGGTGACCGGTGCATGTGGTACCTAAAAGCACCGTTAATGGATCGGGCAAGTTCTCAGTTCCTCTTGTGTCCAAAAGTCCAAAAACTAAATAATCTACCACCGGTAAAACATAATGAATATACAGCGGCTTGATTATGCCTTTTTATCTATGATCAAGCCTTTTTTATTTCATCATCGCAGGCGCCACTAAAAAGAAGAAATTCCAATATGTAAATACAATTTTATTGATTCTATGCTCAAGCGAGGTTTTTATTTGATAATAAATCACGAACTTCTTCAAGGTTGTGTTTAGGAGGTTTGTGAGCCCGTGCACGTGGAGACAGTAGTTGTTTTGCTTAATTCGGCCGCGATTTAATGACATGGCTTCAAAGGTAAGAGTGATTATCATTTA
Source organism: Bombyx mori (assembly GCF_030269925.1). Lineage (NCBI taxonomy): Eukaryota > Metazoa > Arthropoda > Insecta > Lepidoptera > Bombycidae > Bombyx > Bombyx mori. The sequence continues at coordinate 3,955,715 of NC_085116.1, read as the reverse complement.
TGCAGTTGACTTTTGACGTTGTGTCTTGAGATAAGTAGGTATTTGCGTTCTGGTCTGCGAGCCCCGATAATTGCTTAAGGTCCAGAGGACCGAACTTATTTCACCGTATAGGTGAATCAGTTCTCCCTTTACATAAATTAGAACTTAGTTATCTGTTCGTCTTGAATGTCTTTTTGTGATGCTCGTACAACCTATTTGGAACAAATTAAGAGCTACTTGAATATTTGTAAAGATACAGCTATTGGTGAACATTTCGTTGAACACTTTTTCTTTAAGAAAATAGAATCGATGGCGCAGAAGTTGTTACGTCGAATAAATGTACCTATAGGTATCCTTTAATTAGGTATGGCGAAACAAAAAAATAGTGGTGAACTAGCTGAAAGCAAAAAAAACCTACATAGTTTTAAATTTAAATTGCTGTTAACTTTTTTTTACTGGTGGTAGGACCTCTTGTGAGTCCTCGCGGATAGGTACCACCACCCTGCTTATTTCTGCCGTGAAGCAGTAATGCGTTTCGGTTTGAAGGGCGGGGTAGCCGTTGTAACTATACTGAGATCTTAGAACTTATATCTCAAGGTGGGTAGCGCATTTGCGTTGTAGATGTCTATGGGCTCCAGTAACCACTTCACACCAGGTGGGCTGTGAGCTCGTTCATCCATCGAAGCAATAAATAAATAAAAACTTAAATTGGAAATAAATACAGTTTTAATTTAAAGACCGAAAATCCATAAATTTTAATCATGTTAACGATCGTAAAGTTATTGACATACTTTTAATGAGTAACTAACTATACGATCGTAAGCAAAATTGTTTTAGTTCGACGTTTGAGATAGCAAGAGCACGAGAACGGCCACCCACGAGTCACGAACCAAAACATTTCGACACACCAATAAATAAATGCATCGCAATGTCTCCGGACACGCATTCAAAGAATACCATTGTCAATACTATGTTCCGCCGTTGCCCCTTTCAGTGGGGCGGCTAAGCTCACAGTCAATTTAATGAAACAAAGAAGGTGATAACAGAATTACGAACAATGGAACGTTCTAGAGGATTTCAAATTTTTATCGTGATTGTAAAAGACATTTGATAGGGTTAGATGTGTCGAGGGTTTTTGGCACCCAGGGCGGTGGACGATCGCTTTAGCCGGCGACACATCTGGCGCCGGAGCGGAGGGCGGTCAAGGCATTATTCACGCCTATTAATACAATTAGGACGAATTCAAAGTTTTGGTGGTCGGTTGTAAAGTTTACACGGTACGGTTGTAAACGTTGGGATGCGCGCTTAGGAATTCAGAAAAGGAATTCAAAACAAGACGTTTGGAATTATGTAGTGACCGAGCAAGATTTGATTTATCAAAAAATAAATTCTTGTAATTTCGTATCGTCGTTAGTGGTGAATTAAAGGATATCTAATATGGTAATTATACAAAATTTAGTTATTAAAACTTTAAAACTTCCTCAAAATAAAGGCAGGTTAAGATTTTGCTAGCATTATATCATATTTAATTAATTTGGTTTTAATAATAATCTGGATTTCTGGTTCTAATCGTATGATAAAAGAGAGAGAGAGAGAGAGAGAGAATATACTTTATTGCACACCAACACAATTTACATTAAAAAAAACAGTCAAAAAGCACATACATTAGTGCATAAAAGGTACATTATTAATTAAAAATACTCTTAGGGTTCAATCTCGCCTTTTTATTGTTATTAAATTAGTTTCGAATACTTTTACAATTTTCGTGGGCACGGATTACCGCCAGATAAAGATACTATTATTTCTTTCTGTGAGAAATTAAGCTTAAAAGTCTAGAAATATTTTCATAGGAAAATAGACGGTAGTTAGCACAATATTCAATGCACTTCCGAGCACTATGACATGTCCTTCTTCAAACGAGGCTTGTGGAGAGTACTTAACGGTAGGCAGCAGCTTGGCTCTGCCCCTGGCATTGTTGACGTCCATGGGCGACGGTAATCACTCACCATCAGCGTAAATACGACGAAAAAAATAGTCGTTCGTGACCACGAAAACTGAATAGTATTCAAAATATGGTACATAATATAATGACAATAGAAAACGCGTGCTTAAATCGTAAAATAAATCGTTTGAATTATGTCTACCATTAGCAAAAACCAAAAAAGCTACACTAAATCAGTTCAGTTCTGGAATTTACAATACATTTTATTGTGAGTATCATTTTAAATCATCTTATAGCCGTATGAATAAAAGTAAACAAAAAAAAACAATCCATTAGTTCAATCACACGCGGTGACAATAGACGTAGGTACCGCATATAAAAATTCCAATCAAACGGTGCCAACAGGTATGGTTTATTCGTAGCGTCTCATAAGGCGATCAGTCATATTACGCTGTTATCAGTGGTCCGAGGGAGCCCAGGCCTCCGGGAGGGCGCTAATGCAGCCCGCAGATAAGCGCCGACAGAGCCTCAATTAACAACAAACTAAATTAGACTCCATTTAAAGTTTACGATGCCGGCTACTACCTTACGTGAGCTGTACAGACAGTAAATGAGACTTCAATAAAGTATTTTATTGTATTTATATGTTTATTTCGCATGTTCACTTAAATAAATCAACATCAAATTCTGAATACGATTCAAACGTATTGACGTCATTCGCTTAATGTTTTTTTTTTTAATAATAAACTAAAAACTGTTTGGTTATTTTATTAAATCGATATTGATTTGCCATAAAATATTGATGTTTTTGCTAATCTTTATATATTATTATACTTCTTCTGTACGTGGGTTTGTCACTGAACTTCTCCTAAACGGCTAAACCGATTTGAATGATTTTTTTGTATGCATTTGGGTGGCACCCTGGATGGTTTAGATTCACAAATCAGCCCGGCAGAGAGCGCTACAGTCGGTATCTAGGTTATTTATCTTTCATAGAAATAATTTATATGGCAAAACAACGTTTGCCGGGCCAGCTAGTGTAAACATTAGATTTGTTGTTAGGATTTTTCAATCGTACACAAGTCACTCGACATAATATCAATTGTTTTGTTGACTGTACGCTGACATATCCCTTTACTCAACTACCGTTCGTGTGAGATGTCCTTATCACATCGGCAGCCAGTTATCGATTCGTTTGAACACGGCGGCCAAGCCGACAAAAGCGTGACGATTTAAAACGCAAAAGTATTATAATCCAGAATTCGCCGCTCACACACCACTCGGCCGGCTATCTTAATTATGTACTTTTCAAACGTAATGTTATTAACACGAAATTGTTTCCTTAATAGCTGAGATTACGGTTTTAAAGAATAGTGTTCCGTTGTCAAACTTTTAATTTTAAGTCGATGACCAACCAGTCTTTGTTTACGATATCGTTTACAATTATAAATAAAACGGACCGCCGTAAAATATCTCGGGAGCGCTTTTTATCGCGGCGTTCGTCTTTTGTGGGTAGGAACACAATAGGACCACCAGAACAGTGTTGAATAAAGTTTAGAGTGGGCCGTAAATCGGTAACAACTCGCCAATTGCCGCACGGAGGCGCTAATAGCCAGGAAAGAAACTGTCATATCCGCTCTAACATCCGCACTCGAAACTATAGAACGGACCGATTCTGAATTTATGCGAGAACTTACCGATATTTATACAGGTTTACATCCTGTAATATTTGTAGCTTCAATCGTTTAGAAGTTTTATAACGTAATAGTATCGAGGCGTGAAAGACTATTTGGTTTGAGCGACATTTTTGCATCTTTACAGGAGAGCTATTTAAAGTTAAAAATTTGAAAAAAAAATCATAGCAAAAAAAACTTCTTATACCTTAATCTTAAAACTTAATCTTATACCTTTAAACGAGCAATTCTTGTATATATATAATCTGAAACTCGGAAACGGCTCCAACGATTTTCATAAAATTTAGTATAGTACAGGGGATTTCGGGGGCGATAAATCGATCTAGCTACGATTTATTTTCAGAAAATGTTGTTTTATTTGTGTTTTCAATAATCAACTTTCCCGACATCTATTGGCGAATAATAATACTGTTTTTATTAATTGAGGGCAACTAACCGCTTTAAAGACACAACAAGATGGCGTTATAAAAAAAACCCAGCAAAGCTCGGTCATCGTCTGGTTGAAGTTAAATTAAAAACATTGAATTGTTGATGTTAATACCAAACAAAACGGACCTTTAATTACAAAGATAAATGTTGCGTATTAAGCGAAATGCCGTTAATCCTAATAGCCTATTACTTGTCGATATGTACTTGTAACGCAACCGTTGATGCCTTATCGTAGTGACAGACACGGCATCGCTTGCGCCTTACTATCGAACCTACCCCAACACATCTTCACTTATCTTTACTGCTAATTTCATGGCTTTTTTATCGTCAAGTTCAATGCTACTGTAAACGGAGTAGTTAATAAAACAGACGTGCTCTTGTACTGCGACATCTGTTCGTTTTAAACGGTCTATAGATAAATAAGTCGAGAGGCTAGTACAAGGACCCGTACCTCCCCTCTCAGGCAGGGTATCGTCCGACCTCATTAGCGCTCACACGAGAGGTCCGGCCGGTTTTTTATTCCGCCCAGATGTGGGCCAGAGTAAACAGCAACGCCATTGTCTGCACCCATAAAAAATGGTACACCTGTAAGTGTCAAATTGTTCACTAGGACTGTGAGAGCGAGACCCGTGAGAATCGCACTCCTTGTATACAAATATTAGTTTGGTTGCGTTGCATCTAGAAGGATTTTATCAAGGTCCGATTATTGAAAAAAAAAAATCGTGACGGTATCGATTAAGGCATAACTCGAATTCGTATCTCGATTGTTGCAGGCAATAGGCAACGAATCTCGTTAATTCCAAGTTCACTGGAAACAATTTTGTTTTCCGCTTTCCGCATTGAACAATTTTAATTACGTTATTTGTAGGAAACATGAGAGTCGACATCGCTGTAGCCTCGCTAGGTCGCAACTTGACTTTTTTTTACCAAGAACGAGCTGATAACATTCCCATAATTAACGAAACATCATTAAAATAATTTATAGTGCTCTATTATTGCAATGATTATCGTATAGCACGATAGACTTTTTAATCCACTAACTTCCTATTTTAAAAATAAATAATGTTCTAAAAACTGGGTAATAGATTCAATTTGAACCATAAATGTTTTTTTTTTCGTACATATTATTAAGAAACATTTACTAAAAACTTCACTACACACACAACAAACACACACATACATATGTTTCCAAAGCTTGCGTCCGCAATCCAAACAAACTATAGTCATAAAGAAATACGCTCGTAACTGAACAAATAAACCGATTTGGTGATTCGGGCAGTCACAAAAAATAACGGATTCGTCTCGGGAGATGAACCTTCGTATTAGCATATTGATAGGGACCCGCTATCCGTCGAACTTTGTTTAAAATCAGCGACAATGCATTCAATCATAACGATTGTCCACAAAAACTTTTGTTTTTATCGGTTTTTTGACGGGCTGCAGGTGGTAGCAAAAACTTCGTAATCTTTGCCCGGCGAAGGGTGTCAAGCGAAAAAAATTGGGTAATGACATTGATTCGTGTATTTTGTGAAAAAAATTGAGAATTTATAATAAATTATATTTACATTATTACGCAAATACTTTTATTATTCATTAACGACAATTTTGAAGCAGATGAAATTATTTATCTGTGGCGGATAGCTCTTTGGCAAGAATATTCCAAATAGCGACTTGAAAATAGAATTAAATAATTTTTTTTTACAATAATACTTAATAATGCAATATTATTATGGTATTGTTCATATTAATTTATATAAACAAATATTACGTAAGATATCAGTCAGACAATCTTGCTGCAGTTACTGAGCGGTCTTCAATAACATTTGTAACTAGCGATTTGGGGTGGTATAATGGTCGAATGTTAATGTTTCTGATAAAGTTATTCAATGATAATGTGCAAGAAGAGAAAGGCGGGGCGCTTGATTTTACAAAGAAGCCGGCACGCCCGCGGCGCGAGTACACCTGCGTGACATGTTTATGTTCGTCGGGTCGCTAAATTTACAACCCTCTTGGCGACTTGCGGAAATTGGAAATTTTTAATCGTTCCGTCGGCGCCCTTTTGCGCAATAAGGTAGCTTTACATCGAGGCGGAGGAGCTGATGTTTTTATATTAATTACTGCAGCGAAAACTTATCGAAATCACGCATTTGAGTTAACACAAAACTTCCAACTTCGATGATGATCAGAAAACCTAAAATAAATAAAGTTACGTTTGGAAATAGCTTCCGAAACAATATGGTAAAGAAGTGACAATAAGATTTGTTTGTTATGTATTATGTAAATTGACACATTGACACTACGACTAAGACGGATTAAGCTTACAAGACAGTTCGCAGATTGTGGGAGGTCGTTAAAGTAATTGTCGCCGGTAAGCAAAGCAAGAAAACAATTCATTGTGTTACAACCTAGATTATTACGTTATGTTGTTATAATGCTATACGCTGTCTTTCGGTACTCTGCAATTAAGAAAAAGAGAATTTATTAAACAAATGTCGAGATTGTAGACAGGTTTCTTGGCTCGTTCAGAATGTTGTTATTGGATGTTTCCTTGTGTGGCCAGGCGGTAATTGATCGGTCAGCAGTGAGGCGTGTCTTCATCGTGTGGTATGACCAAAATAATAATTTGTTAAATTCAACGTATGTACTAGTTTCTTATCCGTGAATCTTTCTTACCTTTATTTTTTGACAACTAAGTTTTCTTTATTTAAATTAAGAAATTTATTGGCGGGAAGCAAATCTAATGTAGATTCCATTTTTGACATATAATCTGTTTTTTTTTTTTTTTTTTTTTATTGCCCTTGTTACTTTAGTATCGGCATTATGATGATTTAAAGCGATGGTCTTGAATTAGGAACATCGTCCTATTTATAGGTGGGTGGTTCAAAATAGTGACGATTGTGAAGTAATTAAAAATACAAAGGTACTAAAGGCCATCCACAAGTTCGAAGCCGCCATTTTATTAACATGCTTTATTACCTTGACCTGTATCTATGCATTTACCTACATTACGAAATGTTAAAACGTAATCATCAAATTTAATTCGTTGGATTTCATTGAAAATAGGATAAATTCATGCTGGTTTGAATTTTTAGTTTAGCTTTCTATTTATACGTGTTTTTTTTAATTATTATATTATGTTTATTTATAAAATAAACCAGTGGATCTTGATCGAGACAAACAAGATCGTATGATATTATCATCATATAATATTGTCGTAAAAAAATAAGTCTAGCCAGACATAAACAGGTCTTGTGTCATATTTTTTTTGTAAAATACAGATAGCTATCTTTTAGCGGAATTTTTCGTGAAGTTCTTTTTTAAGACTAAGTTATTTACGTACTTACACATTCAAAGAACTTAAGACTTGTGTTATTGATTGTCCGCCTTATAATATTTTTGTGGAGAAAGTTCTAGATTTTTTTTGTATGATTCACGCATCTGAAGCGCTCATGCGACGTGGTAGTTAAGATTGTATACTCGTAAATTACACGTCGAAGGACCAAATGACCGACAAGCATACGATAATTAAGAAGACAATGCGCGCAAAAGAAATGGCGGCCCGCCGGCGAGGGTGCCCCGAAGCTTATCTACCGATCGCATCTACAACTTAAAAAGCTGATGTTAAAGCTTTAACAACCCGAATCTTCCATTCCGATTTGAGCAACCGACGCGCGTGGACGTGCTCATTGTTTTGTCGGAAGTGACTACCGGTGATAATAGACCATTGTTCGTGGCACATCTGTGGCCCAAGTGTTTCTCGGAATTTGTACCTGCGCCTAATTGCAAGGCATTGCCGCCCGGGAACTGTGCAGTGGTTCTATTCACTCTAATTCTATTCTATTTATTCTATTCACTAAAATTTCTAAAATTCCTAGAATCGCTTCGGCCAATTTAGTGTTACCGACGCAGGGGCCTCGCCGCAAGGCGAGCGCGTGTTTAAGTCCCGGGGCCGCCCCCCCCGGGCGAAAATCACGTAAAGATGGAGGAAAAACTTTTCATCGACTTCATTCGGGAAAAATATCCGTCAATCGCGCCCGAATTCGAAGCCTATAGGGCCTCATTTGGCAGATATTCTCCCCCCGCATCTCTCGCCGCCGTCGCCAAACATGCCTCGCAGGCATGCCTCGCGTGCCCCGCCGCCGGTCCGTGTTCAAGCGCACGTACGCACGCCGCCGCCGTAGCGTCTAACGCCCCCGCCCCCGCTACCCCCGCGCCCGCGTCAATCACGTCAGTTTCGTCCGTCGCGACCTCAATAGCGTCTAGTTCAGGCTCCGATACTGAATCGGAGATGGACTTCGAGTCCGCGACTAGCCCTCAACCCGGAACCTCGGATGGGTTCCAAACTGTAACGCGCGGTAAAAAGCGTACTCGCGTCGTGGAGTCCCGGAGCTCCATGACGAAGCAAACCAAGTCCGCGACTGCCTCCCGACCGCAGGTAGTCGTAACGCCGGAGTCGGACTCCGCCCGCCGCGTAATCCCACCGCCGCGCCCAAAAACCGCGCCCGCGCCTAAAACAGTTGTCCCGCCCCCGCTGATACTCCAGGAGAAGTCAGCGTGGAATCGCGTATCCCAGGCCCTTCAGGCCAACAAAATTAATTATACCCATGCGCGTAACGTCGCGCATGGGATTCAGATTAAGGTCGCAACGCCGGGCGACCATAGGGCCCTCTCTGCTTACCTCCGAAAGGAGAACATAGGCTATCACACCTATGCTCTTCAGGAGGACCGCGAACTCCGCGTAGTGATACGTGGAGTCCCCAAGGAACTCGACATAGACTACGTAAAGGAGGATCTGATCGGTCAGTCCCTCCCAATAACTAGTGTGCACCGGATGCACAGCGGACGCGGCAGACAGCCGTACAATATGATTCTCGTCGCGCTAGAATCAACCCCGGAGGCAAAGAAAAGAATCTCATGTCTCAAAACGATATGCGGCCTCTCCGGGGTCACCATCGAAGCCCCCCATAAACGTGGTACTCCCGGGCAGTGCCACAGGTGCCAGCTCTATGGCCACTCAGCGCGTAATTGCCACGCGCGCCCCCGCTGCGTGAAATGCCTCGGCGATCACGCAACCACAGAATGTTCGCGTGTGAGGGAAACCGCGACGGAACCCCCAAGCTGTGTCCTATGCCTTAAGCAAGGGCACCCGGCAAACTACCGCGGATGTCCTAGGGCTCCGCGTAAACGCCCGAACCACCCAGCCCCCCGAACCGTCGACCCAAAGACTTCGGCGCCTTCAGTGCCGAAACCAGCCTTCGTACCGGCTGCGGTTCCCACCGTCTCGGCGTGGAAAAAACCGCTGCCGTATACGAAGGAGGGAACACAAAACGTACCCCAGCTCCCGCCTGCGACACGTCACGCGCCTCAGCCCCTGCTCGCACCTCGCCCCGCGCCCGCGTACCGCCCCCCGCAACCCTCACGCGTCAACGACTTCGCGCTCGTGCGCGACTTCGTCACCGCGGTAAACTTTGACCGTCTGCGATCGTTCGCAGATGCTATCCGTAGGTCGGTAACCCCCGAACAGCGGCTCGCGGCCGCTTTCGATCACATGGACGTCTACGAGTCCGTGTCTCGCACGTTATAAAAATTCTTTACCGGTAATCAATGGCGCAAAAAGGTAGAGAAAAACCGTATTCCCTTACGTTAGCATTCTACAATGCTAACGGACTCGCGCGGCAACGCGATCAAATTTTCGAATTCCTCCGCGACAATCTTGTAGATATTTTGTTAGTGCAGGAGACCTGTCTGAAGCCCTCGCGTCGTGACCCGAAAGTCGCGAATTACGTCATGGTTAGGAATGACAGACTCACCGCCTCCAAAGGCGGGACTGCCATTTACTATAGGCGGGCCCTGCACGTTGTCCCTCTCGATACTCCCTCGCTCTTACATATCGAGGCGTCAGTGTGCCGTATCTCGCTGACGGGACACCAGCCGATCGTCATCGCATCCGTTTATCTCCCCCCGGACAAGCCCCTCCTGAGCAGTGACATCGAGTCACTGTTCGGCATGGGAGACTCCGTCATCCTGGCAGGCGATTTAAATTGCCACCACACTAGGTGGAACTGCCATCGTACGAACGTTAACGGTAGGCGTCTCGACGCGTTTATAGACGACCTCACTTTTGAAGTAGTCGGTCCCCCAACTCCAACATGTTATCCGTATAACATCGCGCTCTGTCCGAGCACTATAGACCTGGCATTGCTTAGGAACGTAACTCTGCGCTTACGTTCCATCGAAGCACTGTCAGAGCTCGACTCAGACCACCGACCTGTCCTTATGCAGCTCGGTCGCCCCCACAACCCAGTCACTGTTACGAGGACCATGGTGGATTGGAATAAGCTGGGCACGTGCCTAGCCGAAGCCGCTCCGCCAATCCTCCCTTACGGCCTGGATTCGAATCTATCCCCCGAGGACACCGTCGAATCCATAAACATCATTACCGATCACATCTCTTCCGCGATCATTAGATCTTCAAAAGAAGTCGATGTGGAGGACAGCTTCCACCGCATCAGACTATCCTCCGAACTTAGGAATCTCTTAAGAGTTAGGAACGCGGCAATCCGGGCCTACGATCGGCTTCCCACGCATTCAAACCGGATTCGGATGCGTCGTCTACAACGCGAAGTCCACTCCCGCCTAAGCGACGCGCGTAACGATAATTGGCATAGTTATTTAGAACAACTCGCGCCCTCCCACCAAGCATACTGGCGACTAGCTAGGACTCTCAAATCCGAAACTACCGCTACTATGCCTCCCCTCGTACGCCCTTCAGGCCAACCACCGGCATTCGATGACGATGACAAGGCTGAGCTGCTGGCCGATGCACTGCAAGAGCAGTGCACCACCAGCACTCAACACGCGGACCCCGAACACACCGAGTTAGTCGACAGGGAGGTCGAGCGCAGAGCTTCCCTGCCGCCCTCGGACGCGTTACCCCCCATTACCACTGACGAAGTTAGAGACGCGATCCACAATCTCCAACCTAGGAAGGCATCCGGCTCCGACGGCATTCGCAACCGCGCGCTAAAACTCTTGCCAGTCCAACTGATAGCAATGTTGGCTACAATTTTAAATGCCGCTATGACGCACTGCATCTTTCCCGCGGTGTGGAAAGAAGCGGACGTTATCGGTATACATAAGCCGGGCAAACCGACAAACGAAACATCTAGTTACCGTCCGATTAGTCTCCTCCCGACGATAGGAAAAATTTACGAACGGCTCCTTAGGAAACGCCTCTGGGATTTTGTTACCGCGAACAAAATTCTCATAGACGAACAGTTCGGATTCCGCTCTAAACACTCGTGCGTACAACAAGTGCACCGCCTCACGGAGCACATCCTGATAGGACTAAATAGGCGTAAACAAATCCCGACCGGCGCCCTCTTCTTCGACATCGCGAAGGCGTTCGATAAAGTCTGGCACAACGGTTTAATTTACAAACTGTACAACATGGGAGTGCCAGACAGACTTGTGCTCATCATACGAGACTTCTTGTCGAACCGTTCGTTTCGATATCGAGTAGAGGGAACTCGTTCTCGTCCCCGTCAACTGACTGCCGGAGTCCCGCAAGGCTCCGCGCTCTCCCCGTTATTATTTAGTTTGTATATCAATGATATACCCCGGTCTCCGGAGACCCATCTAGCGCTCTTCGCCGATGACACGGCTATCTTCTACTCGTGTAGGAAGATGTCGCTGCTTCATCGGCGACTCCAGATCGCAGTAGCCACCATGGGACAGTGGTTCCGGAAGTGGCGCATCGACATCAACCCCACGAAAAGCACAGCGGTGCTCTTCAAAAGGGGTCGCCCTCCGAATACCACTTCGAGCATCCCACTCCCTAATAGGCGCGCAAACACCTCCGCCGTTAGCCCCGTCACTCTCTTTGGCCAGCCCATACCGTGGGCCACGCAGGTCAAATACCTAGGCGTCACCCTCGACAGAGGGATGACATTCCGTCCCCATATTAAAACGGTACGCGACCGTGCCGCCTTCATATTAGGACGTCTCTACCCTATGCTTTGCAAGCGAAGCAAACTGTCCCTCCGTAATAAGGTAACTCTCTACAAAACTTGCATACGCCCCGTTATGACGTATGCAAGCGTAGTGTTCGCTCACGCAGCCCGCACCAACTTGAAGCCCCTTCAGGTTATTCAATCCCGATTCTGCAGGATAGCCGTCGGAGCGCCATGGTTCCTTAGGAATGTGGATCTCCATGATGACCTGGAGCTCGACTCTGTCAGTAAGTATCTACAGTCGGCATCGCTGCGCCATTTTGAGAAGGCGGCACGACATGAGAACCCTCTCATCGTAGCCGCTGGAAATTACATACCCGACCCAGTAGACCGAATGGTAAACCGTCGACGTCGCCCAAAGCACGTCATTACGGATCCTCCTGATCCATTAACAGTGCTCTTAGGCACCACAAGCACCGGTCACCGTCCTCGTCGAACCCGTCGCTTGCGACGAAGGGCTCGACGAGCGAACTAACCCACAGACACAGCCCACTGAGTTTCTCGCCGGATCTTCTCAGTGGGTCGCGTTTCCGATCCGGTGGTAGATTCTGCGAAGCACTGCTCTTGCTAGGGTCAGTGTTAGCAACTCTCCGGTTGAGCCCCGCGAGCTCACCTACAAACGTTAGGGTGAAGCTGAAATAGCCTCTCAAGGCTATCAGCATAGGTAGGAAAAAAAAAAAAAAAAAAAAAAACCGAATCTTACATCTCAGGAAGATAATCAAAGTTTGCGAACACGAATTAAAGTTATGTTTTTTTTCTATTGTTGTAGATTTAAGCACATTATAAAAAAAAAGTAGTCGCATTTGACTTGTTTTTTTTTTCAAAATAAAAAAATAATAATGTAAAAGTAGTCAACATAAAATTTACCTGGAAACAATAAGATTACAGTGAAGGTGACAAGAGAGTGTGGCGCGGCGGCCCAGTGGCGATCGCTCGTTAGCTCCCGACCCGGCATAAATCACGCCGTTTTATGAGAAACTCCCAATTTTTTAACGTTTGACTTAATGAAATGCGAGCGCAGTATGGGACCCGACTAGCGACATTAAAAACGACAACCCATAAGGACGGACAGTTTCTAATTATAATCCTGTCAAAGCTCCGATATAAGCAAAGAATTGATGATAGCCTGAAAAGCGGTGATTTTTATCTGAGATAAAAGATCATGTTGATAGTAGCGGTAGAATTTTTAATAAGTCATATTTTTATTTGCCTTTTGAGATACGATTAAGTCGAAAACGTTCTAGTCGGATCTTCGGAGTCCACCTTTAGAAACTTTATTGCTTTTAGTTTATGGCTTCGCATAAGGATCGGTGTAGTCGGTACGTAAACACTATCGGAGACGCATCTCATTTATTGGGTCTAAGTAAAGGAGCCGAAGGACTATTACCGCGTGGTAGATCACCATCTTATCTTAAACGATCGATAAATAGAATCGGCGATGAGACCGCAGCAATCAATCAAAGGCAGGCACCTCGCTCGTCGTACCGTGGTGCCGTGGTCCTTACAGCCAACTGTCTTCTAATTATCGACATACGAACTTACTTAATTACGATACAGTCGAGTATTGCACGGCGTTACAATAAATGAACGGCGCCTGTATTTTAGGAAGCTTTTCGAGGAAGGGCTAAGATACGGCTGCGAATTAAAGTTGCGCGCACGCATTGGTTTTGTGGTGCCGACAAAGAGGCCGCCACACGCGAACCGAGCCCGATTCACAATTAAGCCCGCGTGTGTTAATTGGTATTAATTTAGTGTGCGTGGTGTAAGTAACCGACCGATAGCGAACGTGGCGAGCAGTTACGTCTGTTTGCCGTATGTACTACAAGGAGACGGTGTCACTGATTGTTCACAAACCGATTGAAACAGTTTCACATCTCGTTAAAGCTGTGTATAGAATTTGAATCGTGAAAGATAGAGTAATGTATTTCCAAAATAAGCTGTAACTGGCTCTTCTATTGTCCTTACGAAGCAGTTTCCTGATGTATTAATTTAACGACAGAAAGACTTTTTTTTAACAAAGTTTTTCTTACTATGTTTAAAGGGATGAAACGGATTGCGTAATTTTGATTAATTTTGCGAGCCTTGAATTGTTCTTTTTTTACTTTTTTAATTTGAAGGATAGGAATAGGTTAGATATTATTTCAATGCATTTAAAACTTCGGATGCTAAATATGTACTCTATGGCCTTTGGTTACACTAAGTTGGCTGTAAGTTTATCTGCTTAGAATACTTCGTAAAGAAAATATATCACGTAAAACTATTATGTGCGCTCTTCGAACTTTTTTATTTGTAGTTAATTAAAATGAAACGCCCTTTATAATTAGGTAATACATTCGAATTATTTTTTCTTTATATTCAGTAAGCAATTTAATTCGAATTAAAATTTTAACGGATTAAAAATCTAATCACAACGATCACGCTCTCCGCCAATCGTTCGCACCGAACGCGTCAACTCGCGTAATACGTTAGGAGTGGGTGATATAAATCGTATATAGATTCAATATCTATATATCGAAGCAATATCGTTGAATCCGATATCGCCCCGCACGAAATCTATATATCGATATCAGCCGATACACGATATTGCTCGATGTGATGCGCATCGCCATATCGGACCGATTCGTGAATCGAAATCTATATTTCGATACAGCCGATACACGATATTGCTCGATGTGATGCGCATCGCCATATCGGACCGATTCATGAATCGAAATCTATATTTCGATATCAGCCGATACACGATATTGCTCGATGTGATGCGCATCGGCATATCGTACCGATTCGTTAATATCAGCAATATTCGTTTGGTTCGTATCGAATCGGCCAGAGTGAGTGAGCGCACGATAGGGATATCATGTGATGAATGAAACAGAAACAGGCATTATCCATACAATTGTAAACCTTATATTTAAGCACATATGTCTGTAGATTATTCTTAGCGTATCAGCAGGATACAATTAAGGAAAGAAGTTTCAACTTTCGACCCTAACTTGAATGCAGTATAGCCTATTTGCATCGTTGAATTTAATTTCATGCGCTTTGACCTTGAACTAGAATTTTTGGACAAGTGTTTATAAATACTTAAAAGTTTTTTGTGTTTGATTTTTAAAGTACACATTTTTCTATTTTTAGTTGAATCCAAATAATTGAGTTTATTTCTTGTGTTTGTATTAAACTTTTGAAGTCTACACTCTTTTGGTATATTTTGTAATTTTAAATTAAGACACAAAATACTAAAAACTGAAAATAATGTAGCCAGTCCTAAGCCTGGTAAAAGCATGAAGGAAAGTTTTTTCGATATTTTTATTTTCATGTTCTTTTTATTACTTTATGATCATATTATAAATTGATATCAGAAAACCAACCGTATAACGTTGACTTAAATCTATATCTACTACGATATTATATCAGCGTATCGTTTCAAATCTCAAATATCATGAATCGAGAAAATCTACTAGCATCCATCAATATATAGCGGTAGGCAGCGGCTTGGCTCTGCCCCTGGCATTGCTGAAGTCCATGGGCGACGGTAACCACTCACCATCAGGTGGGCCGTATGCCCGTCTGCCTACAAAGGCAATAAAAAAAAAAAAAAAAAAAATATAGATTCAGAAAATATATAGATTCAATATCCGATATTGATCCTCGATATATAGATACGATTCGATACGCGGCAAAACCGATATTACCCACTCCTATAATACGTACGAGGAATCGCGTCAAGGATGTCGCAATACCCGCAATGTGTGTTGTAGTTCAAAAGCACCGCTCCACCCGTCATCGACGCATCGCCACAATTAAGCCCTGTTGCGACATACACCCAGCTATTGACATTGAACTCTTGTTACATATTTCACAGAAATGCTCCCGGTCTCGCTTCGCCAAGTCCCGAACGTTAATTTGTTGCGACTCCAATAATAAACGATTTGGTTTTTATCCTTATTAATAATTTTCAATGTGTGTATCGACCTTATTGATGTGCTGAATCTGTAGTGTTATACACAATAGTTATTTGTGCAACAAGAGAGCAAAGTTGTTTTTTGTTTCGAGTAAGCGAAGGATTCTATGATTGATTCACGAGTTAGCGGAGTGATTCAAAGTTAGAATCCTGAGTGTAGTGTGGGACTCAACAGCACGAGATGCAAAAAACTTTGCTCTCGTGTAGCACACATAACTTTTCACCTCAGTAGTAGGAACACCTATTACTTAGGAGACATAGAAATAAACAGGAATAGATTGAAATAACTATAAAAAAAATGTTATGTCTTTATTACGAATATTTTTAAATTTTAGGGTATTACACGTGTCCGAACGTGTTTTCTTTGAGGTCGAATTCCAAAATCGAATTTCGAAGGGGTTTGTTTTTCACTCGCTTTTTTATATGCATGTGAAAGAGACAGAGCACAGTAAAATTCGAATGTTTCCAATTTATGGCTGAACAATGTCAATTCGTGGCACTGAAGATTGAAAAATTAAAAGGCTACTTTGACCCACGCTCGAATCAAAATCGTGTTTTGTTTACTATTGTCTCGCAGCAAAAGCGGCATGTTTGAGCTGCTGAGGTGAAAATGTCTTTTTCTTTTTCAAATGCGATGCAGGTGCCTGATTTTCAAAGGGCCAAACATCAACAGCTCGAATATATCATCTTTCATCTTGTGACTTCATGGTGATGTATCGGTTTTATAAAAATACGGGCTGCGTAATAGCTTTGATGCACGGGGAGGTCGGTGGTACCAACTCGCGTGGGCTTATAATAAGCTATGCAGATCAGAATTCGTCGTCGGAGTAGGGACAAAAAAGTAGGAAAAATACGTTTACTGTTAAGGAATTGCGGTCTTAAGACAAGGAAACTAGATGTATATTACCGTATCTATCCTAAATAGGTGAGTTATTTTGTGTCGAAAAGTTTGAACATTTTCAACGAACACTTTTTGGAATGGAACGAAATCTCTGCATTTTTCCATTTTTCAGTAATAAGTGATATGACGCATAATGTTAAATAATAAAAGAAACACTCCTTAAAAATAACAAGCTCCTGATCCGCTTGGTGATAAGTGATTACTGGAGCCCTTGGACATTACGAAGTTAAAAGCTGTCGTACTGTTAACCGCGAGATTTCTCAAAAGTATGTTTATACTTTACTTTTCTTGTAGGATCTTTTGTGAGTCCGCACAGGTAGGTACCACCGCCCTGCCTATTTCTGCCGTGAGGCAGTAATGCGTTTCAGTTTGAAGGGCGGGGCAGCCGTTGTAACTATACTAGACCTTAGAACTTATATCTCAAGGTGGGTGGCGCATTTACGTTGTAGATGTCTATGGGCTCCAGTAACCACTTAAGATCAGGTGGGCTGTGCGCTCGTCCACCCATCTAAGCAATAAAAAAATTATTATAGTATGTCACAACAATGACATCGCAGCGTCTTTTATTGGTGAGTCGTGTATGAGAGTACGTACATAATTGTGGCTTTGTTTTCGTTGCACCCAAGGGAGACGCAGGTCAGATTACAGGGCCGAATTCGTCAAGAGACTGACAGTAATTTGAATTCAAAACGTACGAATGTCAGTGACACAATTAGAAGATAAAAAATAAAGGAATTCTTCTAATCCTAATGCCTAGTTCTGGCAGTAAAATGGCGCCCGGTTTAAGTATGTTTGCCAACTAAAGGAATCCAGTAATGCAAGTGTGTTTGAAACTGATATAATTGTATTATTCCACAAGGTAAATACGCTGTCGTCTATATTGAGGGATCCTGTCACTACCAATAAATGGGACCCTAAGATTCATCTCCTGCTATAAACAAATCAAAACAAAACATCAAACGACTTGTTCCATTAATTTTTTTTTATGTCAAATAATGAGAAGAAAAATGTAAATACTTTGACGACTAAAACTTTCGTTCGTTATTTTAAGATCAAGGAGTGAAAAGCTATTTGGATTAAGCGACATTTCGCTTCATACGCGACTAATCTTTGTAATTAAAGGTCCGTTGTCTTTGGTATTAGGTATCAGAGAACTTCAATTAAGCACCCTATTCAAATAGTAGCTGTAGAAGTTTTTTGTTATGATATTTTTTGAAAATTTTTTGAGCTTTAAATGGCTCTCCTGTAAATTTTTCAAAAATGTCGCTTTGACCTCGCCTTTCACCCCTCGATATTATAATTTCCAACTTTTCGAATAATTTGCAGTTTGCGTAGTCACGGAGACTAAATGGCTATTTGTCAATATTTTTGAGACAAAGCCGTCAAAGTAGTTTAAATTACGACTACGATATGCGAAAACCGATGAACATACTTACAAATAAAAATGAAGTAAATTAAATGTAACGAATTTTGTAGAAAAAATAATAATTAGGGCTGCATCTCATAGAATCTACTTAGTTAACGCTATCCGTATCGAAACACGAAAATGAAGTTCGCGAATCCAGATGAACTTCAAATTTTTTTTTGTCGAAGGTGGTCCGAGGCATTTTAACTTTTTTCTCAGGGTGTGAGGAAACCATTTTTGAAGCCGTAATGGAACTCATATTGAAGACGATTAAGTTGCTTAGCTAACTACAAATACTTTTCAGACACGATGTCTAACGAATGAAGCGGAACTTAATCGCTCGCGCCGACGAATCTATGCAATTACAATTTTATAATCGACTTGTCGAGATCAGCGACGTCTCAATAATTTGTTGTATCTAGCGTGTAGCGTCTCCGCACAACTATCATATGTTGATAGTGCAAAATTTAAAACACACAAAACAACGTTAAAACGTTTCGACTAAGTTAAACGATACGCATTGATTACAACCAAACGAGGGACCCATTTCATCTATATATTAATACGTGAAGCAAAAACTTTGTATCCCTTTTTACGAAAATTGTACGGACGGAGGAGTATGAAATTTTCCACACTTATAGAGAATATAGATAAGGAGTGCAAAATGCTAATATTTTAAAATAATTTTAAAATAATGCATAAAAGATACATTAAATCAATATAGAACACTACATACCATGTATTTCACGCACACACGCATGCATACTATTTACTGTCAAACTTTTGTTCTTGACGTCTGTTGTCAAATTGAGAATAGATTAAATATTGTTTGTCTGTGTTAATATTTTTTATAGTGTAATCTTAGCGAAATTGGTGATTATAGAAGTATCAAATACAATCTTACCAGTGTACAAACTTACAATTCTAATTAATTATAGTCGAATTTCGACTACTGCGGGACCTCTAGTTTGATTAAAAAGTAGATAATACTCTGTAAAACATTTTCCCTTAACGAAATTACGTTATATAAATGCGGACGATTTAAAGGGCTAATCCTGAATCCAATCCTGCGGGAGTTATAGCTATATCGCCAGTTTCGGTAGCTACTCCGTGCAGTGATAGGATCGGCGCGTGATGTCGCGATGCGACAGTAACACGATTACATCGCGACTGCATGGTAAAGCGCGGGTGGCACCCACGCGGACTTTGCTGCACACTGCTTTATATCTCCTTGGTACTCTGTTTATTTTTACAAATCATTTTGAGGTTAAAACAAACAAATTCATGCTCACTGCACTCTCAGTACTCTAAAGCCAATTGTACACTAGTCGTAGACCCGGTCTGTATTTAAAATGTTTGAGTTTATCTAAAGTCTATCGTATTCTTTACATACGGAAATAGGCAGTTGTTAACCTACCGCCCGATAAGAGACATGGTGACCAGTGGTCTAAAACAACAATTAAGTAGAAGAATTTTTAAAGAAGTTAATTAGTTTAAGTTTTACTTTAAGATCTGCTTTTTTCCCATACCTATTCGCTGGAAGCCTAAGAGGCGATACCAGCTACGCCCGGACGGTTAGGTGAGCTCACGGGCTCAACCAGAGAGAGTTTGCTAACACTAGCCCTAGCAACAGCAATGAGTCGCAGAATGTACCACCGGATCGGAATCACGACCCACTGAGAAAATCCGGCGAGAAACTCAGTGGGCTGAGATCTCCCTTGTGTAAAACACGACAAGATCAGAACCGACGTTTTTTACGCCTACTGTAACGAGAATACGTGCATTCAGTTTTACGAGCGTTATGATGGACGAGGCACCCTTGGATCGTCTCGTGGGGAATAGTCGCCCGTACCAAGAGTTGCGATATGAGCACGTCTGGGAATATGAGCACGTCCTCCTGGTTACCGTGCCGCTGATCTAATCTGTCCTTTACAGCGGGGTGTCGATCGATAACACCCAGTTACGGTCACCTAAATGCGTATATAGTTACATTTACAAAATTTACACAGCTAAATAAATTCTGTTTACAAAAACGCGTTTTTTTCTAGAATCAAATCGAAAGAAGCATGTGATGCATCATCAGTTCACGTTACGATTTTTAAGGTAGCAAAGCCGGTACGAAATGCGTGAGAACGGTTCCTGAGTTCCGACTAACATGGGTTACACGATGGTTAAACGCATGTATCGGTAGATACCGATCTAACCCGAGCCGTTCGTTGGCGCCATAAAAACAAAACATCTTCAACCCGGCCACTTTCTTCCCTAAATTATTCGAGGAATTTACAACGTTTTGTACGACAAAAATGAATTTAACTTAATGAGAAATTATCATCTGACTTCACCTCGGCTCTGGGGCAAAAAATGAATCATCTCAGACGACAAGCGAACGCATATTTTTTGTTTGTACAAAATCGGAATTATAGTTGTGTTGTTTGTTTTTTCGACGATCGTCGATTGTTTTACGTTTTATGAAGGCGGTCCACGAGCATGCTCAGGAGCCAGCGATGACTCCGCGATTCCGGTACCTACCTAATCGTTCGATTCAACCAGATACCAAATTAAGAGGGATCTTTCTCGTCGTGACAAATTTATCGATTGTCACTTTAGGAATCGTGTAGCACAAGGTAGTTTAAGGACTTTAAATAGAAACAATGCGGTGGAATGTTTCCATGATTGGGCTTCTTTCCTTTTACTTAATGTCCCTTGAGATTTTATGATACGATCAGCGAGTAGTCTAGGCGACCGCTCGGCGCGTGCTTTAAATTCTGAGGTCGAACCCTTCCATCCGATATTACCCATTACAATCAATGACAGTACGTTTTTTATCACGTGGAATATAATTTATAGCCTTTTATTTTTATAAACGGTTTTCATCAACTTCAAATTGTCCAATTATAGAGAGTTCACATGGTACTGTGAAATGACAATTACGAACGATAAGAGGTTTAAAGTAAATCGATAAAAACAAAATCTTTAAAAATCGATATTACTTAAATTGAGCAAACGAATCTTTTTACATTACTAGTAACGTAGAGCGAAATTTAATTCGAGTTCAACTTGAGAACACGTACTGGAATCTCGCGATATACGATATCATTGAATCTGATCAATCGAGAAATTTTTACGTCAAGTTTCCAGGACACATTGAAGAGTGACGAGTCGGTCTAGTAGTGTGGTAAACTGTTGGAAGACGTCCGGCTGTCATAATCTGATTATTAGTGCTGCGTGTGCTGGGCGGGGCGCGCGGCGGGCGGCCGGCGCACCGCAGGAGGTCGGCGCCCGCATCCCTCCCGCTCGCACTTACACTAAACGCCGTCAGCCAGCACGGGACGGACGGAATCCACTCACCGGCCAGGCGACAAACGACCCGTGGTAAAACAAAAGGAATGTTGCCGGCGACGCTTTGAGGCGCCGGCGCCGGTCCCCGCACCCTAATCACCCATTTTAATTACTACACAGATCGAATCAATTAATCGGTATTTCTGTTAGAACAAGCGCCGGATTGGGCTTACGCTCGTTTCTAATGCTCGTAGTTGCGGCTGATTTTGTTCATGATTACACTTCTCGTAGTGTACAAATGCCTGGAATTAGTCGAATTCTCATTGTCAGACACTAAATTATTAGTGTGATTCTTATCTTCGCTCAACATAGGTATCTGCTCTGCAACGCGAACATCCCCCTCCCTGTGTCTGCACAAGAACCGGCGCAGCCCAATCTTTTTTAATTATTGCTTATGATTTTTTCAAGCGAATTCGGTCGCGCCCTTCCTGTCGAGTAACACGAGAATAAATAACGAGTTTTTATGTTGTGTGTTTGTTTTTAAAATGGCGGGAGGTCTGCGCGACGACACGCGAGCGATGCGCGGCCGCGCTGTCGCCGCCGGCCCGGCCTCGCCCATTTGTCATATTTCGGTTTTAAGAAAAAATAAATAACACACTCTATTTCGACCAGTGTTTGTTTGTAGGACGATTATTGAGGGTTAAGTATTATCTTAAAACATCGACTGCAACAGATGGAACGTGTCATAGTTTTGTAACAGTTTGTTATTAATGCGTATTGATGCGTATTGATGCGGATGCATTCGACGGATTAAGGGAGAGCCAGCATAAAGATTGTTATAATATAGGTAATATAAATGAATTCTAGATGAACTAATTGAAATAGTTCGAGTCTAGAATAATGTCGTCCTATTGGAGTGTACACGGTAGAATTTTTACCGTCAATTAAACAATGAGCACTCAAAAAACTTGTTAGTGTATACATACACATCACTTTGCAAACAGAGAACCTGTTTAGGACAGGTACGTAACTGAGCACATGTGCGTGTTTATGTTTCTTATATACAAAGTGATTCACACATACCCGAACAGGTGGGAAAATTTGAAACACTGTTACCACAAATCCAGAATCTAATATATAATGCAAGCGCATGGCCGCCGTGCACAGGTGTTAACTCTCCGCTCGACCCTGCCCTTACAAACGAACCGCCCAAATCCACTGTTTACCTTTACTATTCAATCTTCGACCCCGGCTTCATTCTAGTCAGAGAAAGAACACATCTAAGAACGGCTTTTAACACTGCTAAGAGCATCGACTAAAGGCACAGAGAGAGTTACACTCATCAATTTGTGTAGTTAGTTATAGGTGCAACGTATTCTCGTTGCTCCAACAGAATAACTCAATTACCTCGCGCACGCACAGCCTCGGCTAGCGTTCAATACAAGAAATGCATGAAATATTTTTGACCCATTTCATTTTGTATGGCGCCAAGAACGGCGCCGGCGCGCCCCCGGCCTCTCGCGCGGGATCATTAATATAAAACAAACAAAAGTGACCTCTAGACGGCGCGCGGGCCGACCTAAGGAGATTCACCAAACTATGGATAAAGCGGTAAATTATCTGAATGTTACGTTGTCCAGCGAGCGCGTGGTGGTCTGCACCGTGGGGAAAAAACGTGTAGAAGATGACAGGGGCGCCGATGAACTGGCCCAATTATTCGCAGAGAAAAACTGGAGCTCTGTCGGAACGCGTTCGTACACTGCTCGTGCAGCGTTTTGCTCGTGAAAGGGGTCCAGTTTTTGCAATGAATTTAACAACAGAACGATACGATGTCGTCAAAAGACTAATTACACGCCATTGATTACGAAATAATTTAAACTTAAATTACATTAGAATACGATTGGACGTGACATACTTTATGAATCAGATTGAATTTGAAGATGTACCTAATATCACAAAACATTTTAATATAATTTATAATTTAATAATCAAAAAAAGTATCTATTAGTTTTTTTGGTGTGTGTAGTGTCGTCATTAATACCTATTGGGGCATGTGACCCCCAAGATTTTCAACATGTAACTTTTATTGAAATTAATTTGACCAAAATTGACATTCAATTTAGAAAGACTTCATTATACAAGTAGCGGTGGGTAGATAGATTCATTCTGATTTATATTACTATTAGTAACAGTATGTCATGTGCTAATGTCAAGCAGCGATAATGGTGGAAGTCATCGCGCGGTGGGTCGCCGGGAACGAAGGCGGAGGCGCCGAGATGGCAACGACTATGTAATTTCTACACTGCTCGCCCCACATTACGGATCACGTAAAAAAATAATTGAAGGGGTACCATCGTAAAGCAAACAAGCTTATAATAAGCTGTAATTTGTGCTCGGCCATTTAGAGAAATGCACAAATTGCCTCGGAGGCAGCTGTTTGTTTTGTCTATGACGGAGGTCCGGGTCCGACTCCGAAATCGCCCGTTAACAAGGCCCGCGTCAGATTCGGCAGCCCTAATGGGTTTTCGTTAAGTTTTTGTTATTATTTCGTAATTTATTACGAGTAATTCGTTTTTGTTAGATTCGATTCTTGGCTTCGAACAGCTGCCACGTTTAATTGGATCGATAGTTACAGATAATAATGTCTACTGGTTGTTGGTATGCTGTATGTCCCCACGGGTAGGCCCACTGTCTAGCCTATAACAACCGCGAAGCAGCCATGTGTGATGTTTGAAAGTATATAGGGTAGTTATAGAATATAGAAGTTATAGAAACCATTAGGAGTTCGACCTCATGTCTCAAGCTAATTGGAGGAATTCGCGATGTGACAGCAACCCTGTACGTATAGATAATATCAAGATTCCATCTATCGAACTTAGTTCACAAATATAGCAACTTTGTTAACCAAACTGTTTTTAATACAAGGTTCTATCATATGTCTAAGTGTTCGGAGAAGTAGATTTGGACCTTTCTTATTGCTTAGATGGGTGGACGAGCTCTCGGCGCACCTGCTATTTAGTGGTTACCGGAGCCTATAGACATCATATCAAATCATCATGTAACTATACTTGAAACCTTAGAACTTATCTCAATGTGGGTGGCGCATTTACGTCGTAGATGTCTATGGGCTCCAATAACCACTTAACACCAGGTTGGCTGTGAGTTCTTCCACCCATCTAAGCAATAAATAAATAAAAATCTACAACGTAAATGCCATCACTTATCTTGAGATGTGAGTTTCAGTTTTTACAGTACAACGGCCAACTTGCCCGGAGATGAGCAAGTATTCATGATATTCAAGGAATATACGGAGTTCATTGACACAGCTATTGCATCACCTACTAAATTAACGTGAACAACTGACCTTCCGCCCTTGGTGATGATCATTTCCGTACCGATGTCATGAAATCTCCTCCAGAGGTCGCCGTTGAGAAGTCGCGCTTCGCACGCTGGCGGCTCCGCATCCGCCCCTATGCGGTGTTCTGAAACGAAAAATATTGATATAATAATATGTATTATACATCATTTTATTCATATAATTGAATAAATGAGTGAAGCTCACGAACCACCTGCTGATAAATGATCACTGAAGCTCACAAACATTACAACATTAAATCCGTCACCAGTTTTGAGACTTAGGGCTTAAAAAAAAAAAACTTAGATCTTGTATTGTAAGCCTTCGTCTATAAACATAAAAATGAACGTTTGTATGTTTGTTCTCTAGTCGTTCGTTTACCATTCATCTGATTTTGATGAGAGGTTGTACAGTTACTGTTTCCATCTTAGGGAAGCTTCCTGTCATTAAAAGATTTGCTCAGCTGTTTTATTGGAAAAATAGGTAGAGCCATGATACCTACCCAATTCAGATACAATACGATCTACCACAACTATATTTATATTATTTTATTCGAACATTTTAATTTAAAATACGGTATGTCTGTATGTTTCCCAATTTTATGAGAAAAAAAAATGTGAATTTGTTTATTAATTATTATTATTATTTCTTTTTCCTACCTAAGATAGCCTTGAGAGGCTATTTCAGCTTCTCCTTGGTGCGTAGGTGAGCTCTCCGGGCTCTAACCGGATTGTTGCTAACAGTGGCCCTAGCAAGAGCAGTGCTTCGCAGAATCTACCATCAGATCGGAAACGCGACCTACTGAGAAGATCCGGCGAGAAACTCAGTGGGCTGCGTCTATGGGTTAATTCGCTCGTCGAGCCCTTCGTCCCAAGCGATGGCTTCGACGAGGACGGTGACCAAGTTTATTAATACAAATAGATACATACATTCAATTTATCCTGGAAGGATCGATTGAATGCTTAATGAAGACATGTAGTATAATTAAGACCTGTAGTAATCTGTAGAGAAGTCGTTGTGGCCCGAAGGATAAGATGTACGGTGCATTTGTATCTTGCGATGCATCGGTGTTCGAATCCCACAGGCGGGTACCAATTCTTCCAATGAAATACGTACTTAACATTTGTTCACTATTGACATTCACGGTGAAGGAATAACATCGTGTAATAAAATCAAGACCCGCAAAATTATAATTTGCGGAATTACTGGTCCTCTTGTAAGTCCGCACGGGTAGGTACCACCGCCCTGCGTATTTCTGCCGTGAGGCAGTAATGCGTTTCGGTTTGAAGGGTGGGGCAGCCGTTGTAACTAAATTGAGATCTTAGATATTTTAAGGCGAGTGGCGGCATTTATGTTGTAGATGTCTATGGGCTTCGGTAACCACTTAACACCAGGTGGGCTGTGAGCTCGTCCAACCATCTATACAATGAAACAAAATAAATAAAAAATTGTGACAAGTATTCACCCGGCTCTTACAATTCCAGCGACATTTTAAATGCTTTATTTGCAATAAAAGACTGGTCGGACTGGAGAGTCTATTAAAGCAAGTTAGAAAAGAAAGCGCAGCCTCGTACGCGATAGCCATCAAATGTATAATCAGTCTCGAATTTTATTTCCTCCCAGACACCGCCGGCGTCACCATGAAATTGGACACATAGCTGTTAAAACATAACATTTCGAAATAAATTCATTACGAATTCCCCTCGGATTTCTCCGTCACTAATGAGACAGTATAGTTTTCGTGTTCTCGAAGACATTTTAATATTAATATTTTTTTTTTATTACATGCGCATTTTGCAACGAGTTTGTGTGTAATCAAAGAGGCCGGCGCAATATGACGTCAGTTTTATACGAACGTCAAAATGAATGGATGTGTGCTTAAATTGTAAATGAAATTTCTTGACGTTCAAGTCGTCCGGTCCAAGCTTCGATAAGCGCGTTTCTTTATTATGTTTATTGTAGTAATTAAATTTAAGAATTATTATTGATTGCCAGAGTAAGATAACTGGATGTATCTCAAACTACCTACATGTTTTGCGAGACCTAAATTATTATGGTTCTCAAACTATTCACTATGGGTTTTTATGTTTGAGGATTGGCTGTGGAAATTCTATTTTTATTGCCTATGTAGCTGAAGGGAACAGTATGTTGAATACTCTCTGTTTGTCTTTACGGTCAGAGGTCACAGACATGATTCTAAATAACGGACCTCATTGAAGATTAGAAATGTCGTCGTGGCCTAAAGGATAAGACGTCCAGTGCATTTGTGTTGAGCGATGCACCGGTGTTCGAATCTCAGGCGGGTACAAATTTTTCTAATGAATTAAGTAGTCAACAAATATTCACGATTGACTTCCACAGTGAAGGAATAACATTGTGTAATAAAAATGAAACCCGCAAAATTATAATTTGCGTTATTACTGGTGGTAGGACCTCTTGTGAGGCCGCGTGGGTAGGTACCACCACCCTGCCTATTTCTGCCGTGAAGCAGTAATGCGTTTCGGTTTGAAGGGTAGGGCAGCCGTTGTAACTATACTACAGACCTTAGAACTTATATCTCAAGGTGGGTAGCGCACTTACATTGTAGATGTCTATGAGCTCCATAACCACTGTGTGTGTAACCCACCAGGTGGGCTGTGAACTCGTCCACCCATATAAGCAATAAAAAAAAAAGTCGTCAATTATATTGGTTGTCGGTGGTGCCATTCTTCAAACCGAAACGCATCGCTGTTTTGTAGTAGAAATGGCAGAAAAGTGGTACCAACCCGTACCAGCTTACAGGCGTCTTTAACTACACCAACGGGTGGAGATATGAAAGATTTTATTGTCATTATGGTGAAATTAAGCAGTGAAAGTGTATTCAATCAACCACAGAGCTGTTGACGGAGCCATTAAAAAAGGCCTATTCATTGTTAAGTGTACTCCTCAACCTTGAGTTTTTTATAACTTTTGTTCTTGCATTGATGGATGAAAGACAGCCCACGTGGTGTATATGGGATTTTTTTTGCCTAAGGACTGCGACTGGATGACCGAACTCAGGCAAGAATTTGCAACAATCTGTCCTAGTGGGTGCAGTGCTTCGCTGAATCTTCTACCGGATCGAATCGTGACCCGCTGAGAAGATCCGGCGAGAAACTTAGTGGGTTGTGTCATGTGGCTTGCACGTCGAACTCTTCTTCGCATTGACGAAGACAACGAGAACGGTGACGGGATTAATTGCTTATCGGGTCCCATAGGCGTCACAGGGTCATCGCTGACATGAGGTCGACGTCTCAATTGTATGTATAAAGATATATTACGTCTATGCTAGTCTTTGTGGCAGCAATCGGAAAATCGTTAATACAAACTTTGTTTTCTGTTTCGTGAACTTATCTATATATTAATACGTGAAGCAAAATCTTTGTATCCCTTTTTACGAAAATTGCGCGGACGGAGGAGTATGAAATTTTCCACACTTATAGAGAATATAGAGAAGAAGTGCACAATGCTAATATTTTTTTTTAATAATGCATAAATGATACATTAAACCAATAAAGAAAACATTACACACACTACATACCATGTATTTGATGCACACACGCATGCATACTATTTATTGTCAAACTTTTGTTCTTGACGTCTATTGTCAAATTGAGAATAGATTAAATATTGTTTGTCTTTGTTAATATTTTTTATAGTGTAGTCTTGGCGAAATTTGTGATTATAAAAGTATCAAATACAATTATAATAGTGTACAAACTTACAATTCCAATTAATTATAGTCGAATTTCGACTACTACGGGACCTCTAGTTAGTGTAATTATCCATTACGTAGTTTGTTCATAGCTCACAACCCGATACGTTTTACAAGTAATGTTATTTTTAAGGAATTTTTAACTAATAAACGATTCAGTAAGTAAGTAATTGCATCCTCTTGCAATTACACATTATTATTTCGTTATTACCATTAGCTATTATTAGCAATTTCAATCTATTGTCATTTTAGAATTTGTCTTTAATATAATGCATCTCCAAAACACCGACGTTCAATCTATCTGGGACGTTTCCGATCAAATTAAAATTCTAATTGACGATGCATTAATTAATAATTCCATCATCATCGCGGCAACAGAACTATTTTCGTAGGAATAATTTACGTTCATCAACACAGAATAATTTGACACGATCAATAAATCCGTATCACTGGAGTCACGGAAAGATAACGTTCGACGTAAATTATTATTGTGTAAATTGTAATTGGCGTTTTGTACCGAAAGCCGATGGTCGAACGGTTTAGTTGAGAGTGTACATACAGTGTTACTAACGGATTTAATGACCGGCCCTCGTCCGATCGCGTTTTGTAATGATTGGTGTGCGTGACGAACGCGCCGTGGTGATGAGCGCGTTAACCGATCCAGGCTGCTATATACACATCTCGTGTGTTTATGAAATCTTAATTCCAGGTTATCGTCAGGGCTGTCACTTCTCAGTTACTTTTTTACAGTCCGTTTTAGGTCGAATGATGATCGTAGCACGCAGGGTCATTTTAGCCTTGAAAACGCATGGGCGGCATAGTCAAAACATTGACAATCTCCGCGCGCGCATTCCCAATACGGCCCACTACTATTAAGCAACTTTAAAATATCAACAACATCTTTGACGTGGCAATGTCTTATAATATGATGGAGCCGGCTGCACGCACGAAAAAAAACATGACTCATGCGGCGTTACCTCGCTCTGAGGCGTTCCATTTAAGGCTTGAAGTGCAAGCGAGAGCGCGCAACGAGCGACAAAGAGGCACAATCGGCCTCCGCGTTCGGCAGCGTTCGACCTCTGTCTCTCTCCTACTTGAGTGAGCGATGCATCCGCGTGGACAGCTGCTATACAATAATACATTTACATGTTTTCGTCAAGTATGAAGTTCAGTGAAAAGTGAATGTGGTGTCAATTATTGTCCATACAAAATATCTATCAAACAAATAAAATTAAAATTTTCTTTTGAAAAATGAAACCATTCCATCAGTATTTTCTTACGACGTTGTCATGTTCAACTATCGCCAGTAAACCGACTTTACAGACAACCGATTTTTTTTATTAATATTGCTTACATTCTGTCCAGTGGTTACCTCAACCCATAGACATCTACAACGTAAATACCGCTACCCTTCTTGAGACCTGAGTTCTCACCTCACTTCTCGAGGCCTCAATTTTTACAATACAGCGGTTGCCCCACTCTTCAAACACCGAAACGCAACGATCGGCAGAAATAGGCAGGGTGGTGGTACCTACCCGTGCGGAGTCAAAGATGTCCTGTCACCAGTAATCTGCACATTAAATTTGCTTACTACATTCAAAGCAAAGTAATCATATTTCTTCGAAATTAAAACACTATTGAGTCGTAACGAACAGTGAATGTATTCATTTGATCGGAAGTATCTTTTAGTTTTAATGGCAATATTAACGTTTCATTCGTGTAAGTGATTAGTGTGTAATCTGTAAATACGTTTCTAAAGTAAAAGCAATTAGTTTCGAATTATTGAACGATATTAATAGTTACTATTTTATGATTATTATGCGTAATGAGTCGTGCGGTAACGATTGTAGGTGATTAATTAATGATTTAGTTAATTTTGGATTGTGGTTTAAAGTTGGGCACGATGTCGGCGCGTGAGTCAGTAAAGTACGTCTTTTATTGGTTGCAACGCGTTATATGTAAATGCAAACTGTTTCAATTTCCATTAAAGAATTAATCGTGAAAGCAAAATTTGCAGTGTAACTAGTCTGACACAAAGGGGTACACAAACAAAGATGTAATGCGTATTGCTTATAGAATATATTCTGACTTTACGAACAAGTTAATGTTCATGAAATCTCCTTGTCTCCTTGTCTATCACTCTTGTCAGATGGTCGTGGTCGTCATTCAGAATAATTGCTGTGGGCCTTTGTCATGCGCCCCACAAGCAATCGCCACTTCTGCTTAGTGAGCCTGGTGCACTCATGTAAACAAGCGTCAATTGCCGAATTGACTCTGTCAACCTTGATGAAATATCGATACATAATTGCAACGTGTTTTAAAAGCGAACAGCTTTTTTTTTATTGCTTATATGGGTGGACGAGCTCACAGCCCACCTGATGTTAAGTGGTTACTGGAGCCCATAGACATCTACAACGTAAATGCGCCACCCACCTTGAGATATAAGTTCTAAGGTCTCAGTATACAACGGCTGCCCCACTCTTCAAACCGAAACGCATTACTGCTTCACGGCAGAAATAGGCAAGGCGGTGGTACCCGTGCGGACTCACAAGAGGTCCTACCACCAGTAACTCACAAGAGGTTCTACCACCAGTAATACTTGTACTTGAAAACGATGTGTTCAATTTCAGTGTGTCATTAGAAATTTAGGCTCTTCAAGCATCGGTCACCGTCCACGTTGAACTCGTCGATAGCGACGAGCGTACTAACCCATAGACACAATTGAGTTTCCCACCGGATCTTCTCAGTGTATCGTGATTCCGATCTGGACCACCATATCGGAATCACGATACACTGAGATGGTATGGATGATATGGTGGTCCAGATCGGAATCACGATACACTGAGAAGATGTAGAAGAAGAATGTACCAACATTCTGCCAGGCACGTACTCCAAGTACCTACCTACATAACTTGAACAGACCCTTAGGCTACCAACGAATGGGTAGGGAAAAAAACTAGAAACCATTTCTACAACGAACCATCCAGCTATAGAATTAATTCCCCACCAAGATATTCAAGTTCTGTGATGTGACATGTAGTACAAGTGAAGTAAGTAGCAGGCAGTGGGTATGATGTGCTCAGGAGGGCAAAAGGCTCCTCTTGCAGCAACAAAAAAACGATTGTGTTTTAATTCAAATTTAGTTAAATAATATACGCGTGTGCTGAAAGGCACTCACCGCCATGCGATGCAAACATGAGAGCGCAAAGTTTGAATTTTTTGGTGTTATAGGGATATATCGTGTCTGTTTTGTTTTAATCTGCAATGATTTGGTATCTATGGCGATGACAGGATAGGGATGACGGGATAGGATCCGTAGATCAGGATGTATAGATATGTATATACATCATCGATGTAAATGCGCCACCCACCTTGAGATATAAGTTCTAAGGGCTCAGTATAGTTACAACGGCTGCCCCACCCTTCAAACCGAAACGTATTACTGCTTCACGGCAGAAATAGGCAGGGTGGTGGTACCTACCCGCGCGGACTCACAAGGGATCCTACCACCAGTAGTTTTGTACGATACAGGTGCTTGGAGATTGGTATAGAGAAGTAAACAAATGTAAATCACATTGCTGACGCACTCGATGTGTTGCAATTTATCATGGAAATGTTTTCTTAGCATTGCATGAGTCGTACACATTAATTAAAATAGCGTAATGACTGTTTTATTTTTATTTTAGCAACAGCTTTAGATGGTGAGCGAGGTTTGCTCGTGACTGCAACCTACAAATACGCAAATAATTTTTTTCCATTCATTTTAATTTTGAAAAATGTATTTGGGTTTTTTGAAGTGAAATCTTCTTTAGCTTATCGTTCTAATTCGAATGTCAATGAAACGAAAAATCTACAGTAAAAAGAGATAGACACATATAAGATTGAACATGGGAGAAAATGAGATAGGAAGCATTATACAGTGTTTAGTATATTTGTGGTTCTCTTTGTGCTCTGCTTTGTACCTACCTAATATCGTACTTAATACATTCTGAATAAATCTATGTAATATATACGAATAAAATGTAAGATAATTATCAAACTTTGTATCAATATGATCAACACTAAAACCTACAATTATCCTCTTCCTGAAATTTTACATTCGTCTCATTATCTTGAAGCCAACATATTTGAAGGTTTTACTTCTACCACGTGTGAATTGCACACATGTTTCTTAAAGCTACCAGTTCACCATCTATATAAAATTCATGGTGTATACTGTAAAAAAAATTGAAGAACCAAAATAATTGTAGAAAATATCAATTCAATTGGATAAACGACAAATACTTATCTATATAGTATGTAATTATAATTGCCTGGCTGACTGATTGTTTCATCAATACCCGTTTCATAAGCCACTAGGACTACAAACTTCATATATTGTAAGCATTCGAAAAAGGAAAGATTTTTCGTAAAAAATCAACGGAAAAAATACTATTAGAAATAAGGGCTTATACCAATGTCCATCGTTCAAGAATAATTCATTGCTATTCGAATAATAGCATGAATAGAATATCGTAGATTATAAAACTGCTTATTGAACAAGAGTAGCAAAAATTAAAAGGTTAATAATGACCAAAATGTTATCGGCGTTCTTGTAGCGACGTTTTTCAAGCAACCTTGTAATATTTTGTTTTGCGATATAATTGTTTGTTAATGATGACCATGGCACCGGCCACGTCATGGCTGACGATAGCGACCCTGATTATCTGCTAGTGTGTGCTTGTCGCGTCGTGCAGAGCTGGGTCAGAATGTAATTTTTTTTTACTTCTTAGGTGGGTGGACGAGCGCGCAGCCCACCTGGTGTTAAATAGTTACTGGAGCCCATAGACATCCACAAAGCAAATGCGCCACCCACCCCGAGACAGAAGTTCTAAGATCGCAGTATAGTTACAACGGCTGCCCCGCCCTTCAAACCGAAACGCATTACTACTTCACGGCAGAAATAGGCAGGGTGGTGGTACCTACGCGCTTCTTACTCACTTAAATTCGTTTTATGTTGCAAAGGCTGTATGTGTATATTAACTGGTACAGTAAATTTTTAGAAAGCTGCATGTGAAAATATTCATATTTAAATATATAGGAAAGTATGTTGTCAAACGGTAGGCAGCGGCTTGGCTCTACCCCTGACATTGCTGACGTCCATGGGCGACGGTTACCACTCACCATCAGGTGGCCGTATGCTTGCCTATACGGCAAAAAAAAATTAAGTTAATTTTGAAAACTTTCTTTACGCTAATGTAATAAAAAGCAAACAATATTTTACTATATTATGTTCTGTTACATTTAAAAGTGAAAACATAAAGAAGCGAAATGTTTGGTTGACATAATTTTCAGTTTCAGAATGTTTAAATTTATTTTGATATTCCACGCTTTGTTTTCATTAATATTTCGGTTTGAATTATTAAAAAAGTTTTGGTTAAATTACATGATATTCCAAAAATATAAAATTTTTCGTTGGCACCGGCCGTGTCCAAATTGTGAAAGTTTTTCAAATCAACCCCGAAAACGTATCCTAGATCTAACAGACAGGGCAACCGAACATATACCTACAATATTTATTGCCAGATGGGTGAACGAGCTCACGGCCCTCCTGTTTATCGGAACCCCCTTTTTTCCTACGTATGCTGATCGCCTTGAGAGGCTATTTCAGCTTCGCCCTAACGTGTAGGTGAGCTCGCGGGGCTCAAACCGGAGTGTTGCTAACACTGGCTCTAGCAAGAGCAGTGCTTCGCAGAATCTACCACCGGATCGGAAACGCGACCCACTGAGAAGATCCGGCGAGAAACTCAGTTGGCTGTGTGTGTGGGTTAATTGGCTCGTCGAGCACTTCGTCGCAAGCGACGGGTTCGACGAGGACGGTGATCGGTGCTTAAGGTACCTAAAAGCACCGTTAATGGATCAGGAGGATCTGTAATGACGTGTTTTGGGCGACGTCGACTGTTTAACATTCGGTCTACAGCATCGGGTATATAAGGAACCCCTAGTCTCCACAGTATGAAAGAGATCTTCATCATAACGATTTCCATGGTGAAAGAATAAAATCGTGTAACAAAATCATAGCAGTAAAATTCATAAATATGTGTAGCTAATTCCTGATACACTTACAAAGGTAGGTACTATCTTCCTGTCTACAGGTGGCGTTATTTTTCTGCGAAGCAGTAGACTTCACGAGGAATTTAAAGGCAAATGGGACGTTCACTAAAAGGTGCAAAAAAGTATGTCTCCTGATGTTTCATATTTCATATTGCAATAGCATTATATTATTTCTCAGAAATAGGCAGGTGGTAGACTTTCATAATGCCATAACATCAGTACTTAAATTGAGCACATATTTATTTATCGTACTGGTACCGTCAATGATGTGCTGAAAAAAAACTCATTTTTGAGAAAGCTCGGTTTTTTGGCACATTCAAATCCAATTTTTCTTCGTTTAAATTAATTATTTACATACATAATAAGAATTAAAGAGCTGTCTGATTCTCATCTAGAATTTACAAAAATCCATTCCACAGATTCTCGAATTCTATTTTATCTATATATTACGTGTAGATAACGAATTAGGTACGTACGAAGCGAATGACCAGGCATCACTAAATCTCCGAAAGGTTTCAAATACTTCTTTTGAGCTGTGGGCGTTCGCTAAGAACATATTTGACGTAGTTTACGTCTAGAATGGAATTTTCATCTTTATTAACATCACACACGTCATAATAACGAATACGTATAGAATAAGTTGTCATGGCAACCGTTGATATAGGTTATGACCAGAAATTGGCACAAACAAGTCTCATCCCGGGAAATGCAACGTAATTAATACTGTTACTTTTACGGTTTAGTTTTACGTTTTATTATATCCATTATAATATTATTTCCATCGTCTCAAATCACTAATAACTGATATGTGATTTTTTTTATTGCCCTTGTAGGCAAACGAGCATACGGCCCACCTGATAGTGAATGGTTACAGTCGCCCATGGACTTCAGCAATGCTAGGGGCAGAGCCAAGCCGCTGCCTACCGAGCCAAGCCGCTGCCTAGCTGCTTAATATAATGGCAAGATTAAACTGTAATAGCAGTTTTAATTATGTCTATGACTCCTGAAAACCGAAGAAAAACTTAAATACAAAATACGGCGGTGAAGAAGCGGAGCACGTCTAGTTCCGCATAAGGCCCTTCATTTAAATCTTGACACGCATAAAAGATTTCAACGCACATATGTATGTATGTTTCGGTGAATGGCATACGTTCGAGCGCGTTACAAAATAAAGTTTTAACTGAACTGATTAGTATAATAGCTAATATACCCATAGCTGGTTGTTTACGTCCAAAGATCTTGGCTAATGATATAGAGAGCGCATTGTATAGATGTTACCGAGTCTTCGCCTATCTTCTGTCAGATGTTTAGCGATTATCTGTGAAACAGGAATGCCACTGCCCACCATAAGGCATAAGGTCCTAGTCTGTCTCATCCTTTAAGCTGGACTATTTACCGGACTTACAGTACGACTCATTATCACCAGTAATCACGCGAAAGTTTGTGGTATTACACGGTGAGGAGTTTTGTAGTATTTTAAAAAAAAAAAATTTTTTATCTTAGTACATACTGAATTAATTTATTCTCAAGAATCTTAATAAGTTCTCATGTTACACAAACTGAGTAAGATGTTATAAGGTTGAAGTCTGATGTCGAACTATCTGAGTTTAAGGGGAAAAAGAATAGGTTTAAACCTACACGAATAGTATTTACTAAACAATTGAGTCATTCAGACTATGAACCTTATTAGCAAACTTATTTAGGATCTCGATACCAAAAAATTACTACCTATTAGTAAATACAATAAAACAAGATATTACTAATATGAGAACAATAAATACATATTAATGTTCAAATAACAAAAGAAAATTTTATGTAAGGTAAACAATATATATAGGTATATACAGATTATTTTGTAACACAATTTAGAACTTAAGACCTAAGAGCTAGAGTACATTTAGTCCCTTTAAGCTGGACAGCTTATAGACTTACAGTACGACTTATCATCACCAACAATCACTAGAAAGTTTGTGGGCTTGGTTTTCATTACGTGAAGCTAATCCTTCAACGTAGAAGTTGTTTGTGAACACGTGTTAATGCTTAATGCGTGTTAATTCGTGTGTATTTCCGTAGAAATATTGATACCTGTCTGCGGGATTTGTATGTTGATAGTCCTATCGCTCGAGATGAATATAAGCGGTCTTTTTCCACTTAAATCACGGCCACTTTAGCTATCATGCATAGCTAATCATTTGGTGTTGGTAATTAGTGCCCTTGACTGCTGTTGTGAAGATTGAGGGTATGTTCCCATATAGGGGAAACATTCGTATGATGAATAGGTTTGTTTGCTCTTAATTTTTGCTAAGACTAGCCCTAGTAAGAGCAGTGCTTCGCAGATCTATTATCGGATCAGAAGCGCGATCCACTGAGAAGATCCGGCAAGAAACTTATTGGGCTGTGTCTGAGCGTTAAGCTCTTAGTCCGATTTTTTATATCTATAGGTATATCTATGTTTAAACGTGTCTAGTCTCTGGTTCCCTTAGTACAGTTAATCCTAGTTTTGGGGCCGGACAATAGTGTGTTACTTATTCCCGACTTTTATTGTTTAACGCAATAACCAATTTAAAGATATCCGATTAATCTGAAAATTTGCACACGTATCAAGGACCGATGGCAATACAATAATTTTATTACTTTATCCTAATATATTGACTAGACGAAAAAAAAAGATTTTATTTTGATTTTGACCGAGGCACGCCGCACAGATGACGTCACGCCAAATTGATACATCATTAAGAGTTTTCAATCACATCGGATTCAAAGTTGTCTGGACATGAGAATTAAGAAACCTTATTCTAAAAATGGCAACAGATAACCCATTAGAACCAATTACTTAATAAAAAATTCAAGTAGGTATGTTAAAAAAAAAATCAAGTTGGTATGTTAACCCTCCATGCTATCCTCTTCGTTCCTATCTCGCTAGTTACAAAGGAATATATAGTTTTTTTTTTTTTTGTAGAACAGCGAATTAGCTCACGGACGTCGTCTCTTAAGCGGCCAACGGAATTCGTCGACATGACAACGTGGCTTGTATGAGAGGTTAAAGTATGAATTGTATTAAAGCAATACCTATACTACTATTCAAACCTATTAAAATTGTAAACAGAATAAATATGACGAACGCAATTTGTCTATTTGCAATTCTATCGAAACCATTCAGATTATTCTCAAATCACACAAATATGAAAACAAATACATAATTAAACAAATCGAAACACAAATAATACTTACGTAATCCACTCAGAGAAGCGGCATGTAACATTTGCTGCCGCAGCAGATACTCGCCGAAATGCGCCTGGTCCATCATCATTCTTTTATAAATAATAAAAACCGACACAAAACCAGCCAACCCGGTTCACTTCACAACATAGTCCGTCCAGAACAATTAAGTAGGGAATCGTCCGCAGTTTAATTAGCAGAAAAACACGACAAAAAGTTCATAATTATAAACGTAAATGAAAGAAAACAAAACAATACGTGACGACAGAACGACAGCTGCGTTTGTACTAAAGTGTGTTGTGCTTACAGGCGGCGCGTACGCACGTACACGCCTTCTCCTGCATGGGGCCCTGGTATTGGTCGATCGTTGGCTAATGGTGGAAAGCGGCAAAGCCTCCGATGATCTAGCGAGTCTCGTGCGATTCTCGACTGCATCCGAACAGCTTTCCCCAAATTTTCGGCCGCCTTCCGCCTCACCTGACCCACAGACGACGCGTAGGCGCATGCTCCTATGAAAGGCCATTGTTATCGAATCGAGCGCCATGTACATTAACATTGCTTTACAAAGTGTTATTGTACGAATCGATTCATGTTAATATATGGTTGCGTTGACACCTCCATTTGTTGGGAAGATGATTATCAAACGCTGCGATGGCTGTAGTGATTATTACTAAATTAGTATGTTTTAAATAAGTGTGACTTGTATTATTATGTGTGTATGAGAATTAATAAATCGTGCTATACACTCATTATAACAATTGAGTATCAATTGTATGTTCACATTCTAGTTTAGATTAATAAACAAACAAAAATGTATTATTTTATTTTATTTTTCATTTTACAATTTCTTCCTCCTCATCGATTTTCTTTTGCGTGTCAGAAGTTCACACAGTCCAACTTGTGAAACCATATATCATTTACTATACAATATGTTTAAATGGTTTAGACAGAATAAGGATAATACTGACAATTTTGAAAATATTTGTCTATTAAAATTGGCTGACAATTTTGAAAATATTTTTCTATTAAAATTGGCTCAGTTTTAATAATGGCGACAAGAAGGCAATTACTCGAAATTGAGATAAAGCAAAACTTTGATTAATTAATTTTATGTGTTTCTGTTTTGACGGGAGTTTCA
The DNA here is from genome assembly GCF_030269925.1 of Bombyx mori. Classification (NCBI taxonomy): domain Eukaryota; kingdom Metazoa; phylum Arthropoda; class Insecta; order Lepidoptera; family Bombycidae; genus Bombyx; species Bombyx mori. The sequence continues at coordinate 3,916,578 of NC_085116.1, read as the reverse complement.
TTGGCAATTTGATTGATACTTTTCATTCTGAATATTAGGACTATTGCGTAAAAATTTTAAATCTGTTAATTTGTTTTATGTTTCGCTTTGAGTGATTAGAGAGTTTTTTCGACGAATATTTTATAGTACCTTTTATATTGAATAGGTGCCCGTAGAAAAGTTATTTTTCGTTAATTAATTCAACGCATGCGTGATCACGGAACGTGATATCTACTTATCTACACAAAATTACGTTTTTTTGTTGTTGTTGTTGCAATATTCATTATTAGGCAATAGGGTTTGTTGTAAATTAAAATCGAGAACATTTCCATTAATTTCGGTACTAATTGTCAAGTCATCATTGTCTCGATCAGGGCCAAATCTTATTGGTCACGAAGGTCGTCGCTAGTCTGCGCAGTACTTACTTTTCACTATATTATTGATGTCAAGGTTATTAGGTAAGATCCGATATACCTATATAGTTATAAGTAGCTACCGGGATCATCTGGCTCCAAATTAGGATTCCGTATACTATAGGAACTAGAGACTGATATACTTTTAAACATTTAAATACTTATAGGTAGGTTAAACACCCAGACGAAGAGTAAACAAAACTCTTCATCCCTTTGTGGGAATCGAACCCCATAGTCACGGGCACTAACTATTGCACCACCGAGTCAGTCAATGGACATCACTACGTGATTGCCGTTACTGACTTTAAGATTGAAGCCTGTATTAGGATTCTGACGGCATGCGAATCGGGCGTCATACAAGCAGGCTTGTAGGTAGCGACTTGGTTCTGCCCCTGGCATTGCTAAAGTCTATGGGCGACAGTAACTACTCACCATCAGGTGGGTCGTATTCTCAGATGAATGAGTAGGATGACCGTGTCGGAATAGTTTAGTTTAATCTATGTATGTTCTATGTCATTGTCAGTGAGTTGTCAAGAAAAAGTGTCAGAGGTAAGACGTTCTGTTGTTAAGACGAGAAATAAAATTAATTGTAAAACACTTGAGGAAGTATTGCTTTATTCCACTACGCCATCCCACATAATTTTGTCTGTCTACAAAGGCAATAAAAAAGTAGTTTTCAATTTTTTTTCCAACATAGGTTTTGAATTGCACCAACGGACTTTTCTGATGTATGTACCTAAAGCATAAGGTAAGCTCGTCATTTAAAGGTTACAGGAACCTATAGACTACTACGAGACTGTTGCCGCTCGATTTGAGCTAAATCTTCAAAATCTTACTCGAAACAGGTCGCATATTTCTATGCTTGATGCTAGAAATACCTACGCGAGCGAGTGGCAAACACAGCTCACCGTTGTTAGTGCAAAAAAAAATTGTTAATTTGACACTAATTATATTATTACATCATAATAATATATAGTTTGTAATACATCATTTACGACGGCTTCGTCGGTGGATATCATGCGTGACCTGTATTTTATAAGGATGAACGTAATTGAAATCAGTTTTAGATTTATAAATATTGTGTCTTACCTCAGGCGGTATCTGTAGGTACCTACCCATAGCACCCCTGCATAAAAAACGTTTCTCATCGTAATAGTCATTAAAGAGTTTAACTGAAGAATAAATTAAAGTGACATTAACAGTAGATAAAGCTGTAATTTAACTTTTGTATTTTTTTTGTGATTGAGAGATTACTAGTGGCCAAAAGGCCTTTCCAGTTTCACCAGGACAGGTGAGCGAGCAAAGGCTCAGCCAGGAGGAGTGGGATTTGCTAACAACTGCCCGAGCGCCTCCGAAGGAGACCTAACAACTCAAGAGCAATTGCTTCGCGAATGAATCTACTACCGGATCGGAATCGCGACCCGCTGAGAAGATCCGGCGGTAATTTAAGATATTAATCCTATCAGGACTGATAGTGTGAGATGTTGAATTGTTTGCAATAAAGTGGAATTTGTAGTTTAATTTTTTTACTTTAGTTATAATTTTGATACATAATTCTACTAAAGAGAAGTTTTATATTCACATATTCATTGTTCTATCTATACTAATATATAACTCTACAGTGGTTTTTACGGATGTTCCGTTATAACTACTGAACCATGCATCCGATTGACTTGAAACTTGGTATCCATGTAGAAAATAAATGTAGGTACTTAATGCATAGGCTAATATCTATATGAGTGTTGGACTCCCTACACCAGTTGCGGGGGCGTTCATGATGAGAAGCTTTGTGGGGGTGAGAAATAATAATGTTAATTTTAAATGCCCAGCGAAGCAGACGGGTACATCTAATATTTATTATAAACATATATTTTAACTGGGGGTAGGATCTTTTATAAATTTGTCTTAGAAATTCTATGACGTTCTTGATTTTTTTGTTGTAATTTAACATTGTTAGTTGTTTATTTATAACGGGGATCCGCTCCGTATCCATACGGGCGGCGCAGGACCGATCTTTGTGGCGAAGCTTGGGGAGGCCTATCTATGTCCGGCAGTGGACATCTGTGGACTGAAAATAATAAGAAGAAATTGTTTATTGGTACGACACAAATATTCACATTTATATTTTAATTGTTTATTAGTATTTTAAATTCCAAATTTTTGTGAGAATGTTTATTATAATAAAATGCAAATTATATAACAGAAAATTGATGAATTAAAGGCAATGCCAAAAGAAGAAAGAGAAAAGTCCATTGCAATGGATAGAATAGGATGAATAAAATGTACTACTGGAGATATCACCGAAGGCAAACATATCCTGAATTTTCTTGGTAGCCGTTTATAAGTCGTTGTGGCGTCGTATCGCCCAGTAGGTATACTCGTCCGATACGACTGCGCCCATGTTCGAATCCCGCAGGCAGGTACAAAATATGAAGGAATAACATCATGTCATAACCGCAAAAATTGTAATTTGAGACATTACTAAACAATGGAGACGTTTGTAGATAGATCTGTGGTCTCAATTTGCATAGTATTATTGACGTTGTGATGTCCATGGTTTTCGGTAACCTTCTTACAGCTGGTGGGCCGTGAACTCATCAGCCGTCTAAGCAATGACCAAAAAAACAACAATCTCCAAATGAAAACCAAAGACAATATCTTTTAATCAAGTCTTGGAACAATGACCGTCGCAAAGACAATTCATTTTTTACATACCTACGCGACAGATCTTGGCATGAGTAACATTTATCAATGCGCCTTATCAACGGATACGGGCCACGTCCATTGTAGCGCTATCTTGTTGCTAATGAAAGCAATCGCCATACAATAGCTGGCATTCGGTTACTCATCGAACTTAACCTAACCACCGGATGCTAATTACTTGTCAGTCTAAGTGAAATATTTTACATAATTAGATAAGTTGATTAGCACCGATGTCGGTATTCAGTAAACAATTATTGTTGGTTATCATTATTTAACTCTTTTTTTTTATTAAAGCAGTATAGCGTAGTTTTCTTCCTCTCAGGAGGTGTCGGAGTCCGACATAACCCAGTCCGTTACCCCTCTCGACCGGGTATCCGTAAATGGATTCCCCAGCGTTAAAAAAAAAGGTACTTGAAGTACGTTGCATATCTACTAGACACTGTTTGATGATATTTGAAGGCGAATGAAATTAACTTACAATGATACCTTTTTTTTGTTTTATATGATGGCACGGCCAGTTCACGGGTCATTTAGTGTCCTAAAAGGAAGGAGTCTTTAGTCACAAAGTGAATACTATCGCACTTCTTGAGACATAAGGTAGAAGTCTCGAAACTATTGTAAGAAGGTTCGTGAGGAACGTTGACCTACACGACGACCTGGGTCTCGAAACAATCCGGAAATACCTACATGAAGTCAGCGTCGGAACGGTACTTCGATAAGCCTATGCGTCATGATAATCGCCTTATCGTTGCCGCCGCTGACTACTCCCCGAATCCTGATCATGCAGGAGCCAGTCACCGTCGACGCCCTAGACACGTCCTTACGGATCCATTAGATCCAATAACCTTTACATTAGACGCCTTCACCTCTAATACTAGGAGCAGGCTTAGGGACCCCGGTAACCGTACTAGTCGAACTCGACAAAAAGGTCGACGTGCAACCTAACCCATGCATCAGCCCGCTGAGTTTCTCGCCGGATCTTCTCAGCGGGTCGCGATTCCGATCCGGTAGTAGATTCATTCGCGTAGCAATTGCTCTTGAGTTGTTAGGTCTCCTTCGGAGGCGCTCGGGCAGTTGTTAGCAAATCCCACCCCTCCTGGCTGAGCCTTTGCTCGCCCACCTGTCCTGGTGAAACTGGAAAGGCCTTCGGGCCACCAGTAAAATTTCAATCATAAAAAAAAATGGCTAGGTACCACCACCCTGCCTATTTCTGCCGTGAAGCAGTAATGCGTTTCGGTTTGAAGGGCGGGGCAGCCATTGTACTGTTACAAGTGAGACCTTAGAGAACTCATATCTCAGGCCGTGAACTCATCCACCCATTTAAGCAATAAAAAAAACTCAAGGGCCATAAATTTGACGATGATGACGTAGTAGTCGTCGCAGTATATACGATTTTTTGAGGGATCAGAAAGAATATTTTTTTTAAAGGGAAATTTTAGCTCTACAAGAAAAATATACAAAGTATTATACATAAAAAATAAAATAAAATTTAATAAAGGTAATAGTAGTAAAAGTAAATAACAATAAATAGTTGCGTCATATTCATTATCACTTTTTTTAACACTCATATATAAATTATAAATATATATGTAGATATAGTAAAGATTATTTTTCAATAATTTTTTTTTTGGTTTAGATGGAAAATTAATACTTATTGTTAATTTTCTTAAAAATATTCAACAATAATAAGTTGAATTCTTTACATAACCAATGTTTTATGGTTCCGAATAATTTAAAATTTCAAACTTAAACTGACATAATTTTATTGCATTGATGCACTTAAAAAAATTGCTGGAGCCGTGACCTTGTCGACCCACATCTAGAGCCATTCATCGGACGTTTGTGGACTGATGATGATGATGCATGTATTTCTCAACTTAGTCTAACATTTTTGTAAAATAAACAAAGCAATCAGTCGTCGGTTTGAAGTTTTCAGTCGGCGCAATCATAAAAGCGAAGACATCATCTATAAAACGTATTGTGAACGCGAGGAACGAAGTTGTGTGACTTGTTCTATTTTGTTACTTTAGTGTTTTTTCAGGTTTATATATGTAATAACGGTGGTTTATTATCGATGTTTAGTATCTTTTTTTTAGGATTGAAGGATGACTAGTGGCTCGGAGGCCTTTTTAGTTTCACCAGGACAGGATTTAGTGTCTACGGAAGTGCACAAGTGTAGGAAAATGAAAAAGCCTTGGAATTGGCTTCTCGGGTTCTGTAAATAGCCACCATTTACTTCATCTCGTCTAATTTCGTTTCATTTAATTTCATATCAATTGATTAAAGTCTCAATTAAATCAACTTCACCTTATTTCATCCATATCATATTTCAGTCCATAATATTAATATTATTTTGAATATGTATTACAGAAAATAAAAAAAGATTTGCTGTATGGTCTGATCCATTCGCTTTTCCAAATGTCAGTAAATTCAAACGCCAAAGTCAAAATAAAAGTTCACCAAGATAAACCAAAGATTATAAGAAATGACAGTAAAAAGGATTCCATTTTTAAACTCGTTTAATTGATTAAAATTACAAAATCAATTATTATAGTCACTCATAATGCTTTTGATAAAAATAACATAGATTTTATACGTTAAATTGGAGTGAGGATTATGATGTTGCCTCGGTAAAAGAAAATTTTTGGAACATCCAGTCTGACAGCTGTGTAAAACAAAGCGAAATTTTGTAACCAGTGCATAGAGGTCTATTCAAAATGTTCTCTAAAGATTTTACAAGTAAAGAGTCATTCTTAGAACAAACAAAAGCTGCTCGGGAAGAGCGGGCTTTGGAAAAGAAACGAGAAGCTTCAGTAGTAAAAATCCAGGCTCTTGTACGGGGCTGGTTACAGAGACATAAGTTCGTCAAGATAATTTTGTAAGTAACGTTATTTTGATGTATTCTTAGAACAGCGCTGTGCGCAATCTAACCAATAACATCAATTGTTTGATTTAAATCAAACAAAGTATTGACATAACTATTGAGCATAATTTTAAACTGATGATAAAATTGTCGATTTTTAGAAATGAATTTGATGAATTACTATTACAAGCATCAGATGGTTCTCATGATGATACACAAAAATCTACTGAACTCCTTCCTGCACTATCTGTGTTCAAGTCATCTTGCCGTTTATTAATTGTGTTTGATGGTGAAAGAGACAGAAAAAGATTTGAAAAACTTTGCAAATATATCACCAATAGTCTACATTCGGAGTCCATTAAATTGTCTTATGTTGGAGTTTTTCTTAATAAGGAGTACAGGTATGTTGCTAATAACATATTTTATAAATTCTAAGTGCGCTAACTTCAGCCATTTAACTTGCTTCATATTGACTTTCCTTTGAAATATGGCACAATGACATAGTGTCAACTATTTCCAAATAATAAAGTCAGATTATGAATAATTGATATATCAATAAGTTAGTTAGTTATAAAATAGATACATTTCTCTATAATATTCTAATGTTAGGTGTGAGTCTTAAAAAATCTTTTTTACTTATTCTATAACATTAATGCCTTTTATATGGCACTCACTGTAAGTGTGAATTAAACATTAAGCTAACTTGTTATTTATAGAGACATTGGACATTGCCTATACAAAAAAAGTTAAATTTGTATTTTTTTATATTGCCATAACTATGATTTAAAAAAAATGGTCAGTGATTTGTTTTTGTGTAAATTATAATACAATTAAATAATATAATACAAATATATATAATATAATACAAAGCACTCAATCAATAAATGTTCAAATTTATTAATAAATGATATATTTTCAGTTTAAGATGGATATCACATATAAAAGATGTTCTGTTTAAATGTTGCCAATACCTTGAACAGCTTAAACCAGAATCTCCCATGGATATGCAGAGCATTCTTATTCATCTCCATACACTACTTGCCTACACTGGGAGCAGCACATGGGCACTGACGCGCCTTAAAAACTTTGAAAAGTTAAGAGGCGGCATGAATCAACTCTGTGCTAATGTCATGGGATCACTGTTTCATAAAGGATATTACTTAACCTTAAAAGTATGTTGATTTGTTTTGACTTTAAGTGAAGTAAAACATTCACTTCACTGGTGGTAGGATATCTTATGAGTCCACTTGGGTAAGTAGCTACCACCACTCTGCCTATTTCTGCTGTGAAGCAGTAATGCATTTCGGTTTGAAGGGTGGAGCAGCCGTTGTAACTATACTTGAGACCTTAGAACTTATATCTCAAGGACCCACCTTGCAAGGTGCATTTACGTTGTAGATGTCTATGGGCGCCAGTAACCACTTAACATCAGGTGGGCTGTGAGCTCGTCCACCCATATAAGCAATAAAAAAATTTAAAAAAACTGTCGTAGAAATTACATGTCTATATAGTTTGAAAGATTTTTATTTTATTTTGTGTGTTAATAATAATTTATATGTTTCAGTCGTTATTGTTGCGTGGTCTGTGTCGGGAAAAAGTGTTCCTCAAGAATATTTCCTTAACCGCCATAGTGACATTATCACTGCGACCACTTATATCAGCACAATTTTCCGAGAAACTACTCACAATGTACATAATCCAGATTTTGTCAGTTCCAACACTAGTCTATCAAATGCAGCAACTTTCTCCTGAAGTAAGTATATATTCTTGACAAAGCATGTGAGTCTAGTAAGCTAATAGAAAAGGTTGAGAAAGGGCTATATTAGAGTAATTTTCAAACTTAATTTATACTCAGTTTGACAATGCTTAAATAATGTTATAAATCTTAACATTGATTACATCAACATTACGCCTAAGAGTTGAAAGTTGTAGTCATTTAAAATAACAGATTACTGGACAATTACATATTTTTATCTAACAAAGAATAAGAAGAAATACCTAGTTTATAATCTGACATATTATATTTGCATTGTTAAGTGGAAATGAAATAAAATAATAATAAATGTAAGATCTGGGGTGTGTTTATATATATTACAGGATTTTTCTGTTCTGTATGGACAAACGAGCTGTGGATAGTTTGTTATTGCCCTTGACACATAAGACTAAACTCTCAATTATAACTTATTAAATTATAAATATAAAGTATTATAAGTTCTTCAGAACCAGAATAAATCATAATTAAACTTTAGGAATACCTACCAAATTCACATTCAATAAGCACGAATATATTTTTAAATTTTATGTTTCATGTAATACATTTTTGCAGTCAATAGCAGCATATAGAACTCATTCAATGTTCGATAAAAGCATAGAGTTTTTGAGCACCGATCAAAACATGCGTATTGTATTCAATACATTAGAAGGGAACTATGCACTTTGTCTTCTCGGAAATCTCATACAGTTGGCACACTTAGAAAAAGATCATGCTATGAAGGAAACTTATTACCCTGCATTCATAGTAAGTAATATTAACAACTGATATTTTAGTTTTGATAAAAAAAAACATAATATTAACTTAAATATTCACTGTCCCCAGTTAGTATCTACACGTTTCTTAGACTCATGCCAGCAATATGTCGTGTGCAAGAAAGGAAATCTTAGCAACTGGCATCCCATCTTGGGATGGTTTTCACAAAGCTTGGACGCGTACTTGCCTCATGCTATGACCAATCTGAGAAATCAGTTATCTTTGTTATGGGGAACTCAGTTACTCAATAAAATCCTAGCTGTTCCTCTAAAAGAGATGTTAGATGCTGGTATTACAGCTGAAGAGGGCGCTGGACCGTCACAGCCATCTACTCCCGTGCAAAGTAATAATCCTGCTGCATTTATAAGGAGAGCTATTGAGGCTAGGACCAACAGGTTGGTATTGTAATATAATTTGTATTTCAAATTTACTGGAGAATTCTAAATTGGGGTGTTTAGTCAAGTTTCTAGTTTTAGTTGTGGACATTGATCATCACATGTGTAAGCAAACGTCTCTTAATCTATGAAAAATACTAATAAATATATTTAAACAAACAGATTTGGAATAATAAAAGGGGAATGCCCACTCTCCATAGTGTGCTGGGCCCAAAAATGGACAGCAAATATTACTTTCAAAGTGGACTGTTTCAAATTCTTTAATGTATTGGATATCTAAAAAATATATTGAAATTGACGCCACTATTATCAAAATAAAATAAAAATAAAAAATAGCTTTGAGGTTAATTTTCTATATAAATAAGTGAAACGTTATTGATCGGTATCCATAATCGAATGTAGCTGTGATCCTTAATTCCTGAGCCAAAGTCGTCGTTCAAGAGAAGATAAAATCCATAAAACAAAGCCAGTAAAATAAATCGAAGAAAAATCAAAACGCATCCATTTTGAACGTAAGCACAAGCAGCAAGTGAAGTGTCGGTCAGTCAGATTAAATTCAGTGTTGTCAGTATAACGAAAAATAATTACACTAAATCAATATATTTTTATAGATTATTTTTTTAAATAACCGATAATTGATTTATTTTTCTTTATCTTTTTTTTACGAGTAGACAATATTTTGTTGTATTTAAATAACAATACCAGTAAAGTCCAATGGGTATGGCTTTGATGTTATTTTATGTGCTTGATTGATTAAAGATAATACTTAAAATGTTTTATTTATATACTTAAAATATTTACTTAATACTTAAAAGGTTTTGATGCTGACAATGTTTTTCCCGCAAAAATCAAAAACCTTGTTTTTTCAGTAGAATTACTTTTTTTAAACTACCTTCTTATTGTAAACTATAGTGGCGCTAATGTGGAAGAAAGTAAATGCATATTTATTTATACCAAAATTAATGCACTGAGTATTTTTTCTCTGATCTATTGTCCACTTTGGGCCTGAAATGGGCATTCCCCTTTGTAATATTTTCATCTTTAAATATCGGTTGGCAACATAATATTGATATCGGAACGCAATTAAATTTAAACCGTTATCTAATGACTTTTTGTGAAATATGATTTATTTTATTTATTAAAACCTATAAAAACCGTTTTGTCTTATTGTAAGATAAACGCGTAATTCGTCACACGTTTTGACCCCATATACGTTACAAATAATTTCCTTTCAACCAAGCTTTTCAATTTGCTCAGAAGTTTTGAATTTAGTTTTCATCTGTTTTGCGTTCTCTAATTCTATTAAAATCGTAATTTATTAGAAAAATTAGGAAAATGAAACATTAAAATTTTCAGGTCCAATTCAAGCAAAAACTTTAGAAAATTAGGATCGCCGGATTGCACGAAAGCTGCGTTAATTTGTTCTATGTACCAAACTGCTCTGCAAACTATGACTCAAGTGAAACTAGATATTCTAACAGGTAAATAAATACTTCACTCAATGTTGTGTGGCTTTTGTTGCTTCCTCATTATTTTGCATTCTAATAAATTCAGATAACAATAAAAATGAAGACCATGTTACATGTCTACTTGTTTAACCTGTCGATACTTAATCGAAGCATCAGCCCGCTGTGTTTCTCGCGAGAATTCAACACGTTGCCATTCGGTTCAGTGATAGATGCATTCGGAAGGAAGCTTGTGCTATTAGGTCTCTTTCCCTGAACCTTTGCTGTTGTTATAAAAGAACACCTCCAACCTCAGCTGTTGTTTATACCGGTGGTAGGACGTCTTGTGAGTCCGCACGGGTAGGTACCACCACCCCGCCTATTTCTGCCGTGAAGCAGTAATGCGTTTCGGTTTGAAGGGTGGGGCAGCCGTTGTAAGTATACTTCAGAACTTAGAATTTATATCTCAAGGTTGGTGGCGTATTTACGTTGTAGGTGTCTATAGGCTCTAGTAACCACTTAACACCTGGTGGGCTGTGAGCTCGTCCACCCATCTAATCAACAAAAAATTTAAAAAAGAACAAAAAAAAATCCTATCAGATTGTTAACGGTCTGGATCACTTCACCATGTATGTATAATCAAAACTATTATTATTTTAGGGTTAAGCAATCAGGAGAATATATTGTATTCATTATGGCAATTTCTCTGTACTTTGGGACCAAACTGTGGATTGAAATCCTACCTCGATTTGTTAGCCGTTAACACAAAGACCTCGGCTCCAGAATTTCAAATGTTGGTGCTATTTGCGGACTGCATGACTCATTATGTTACGTAAGTTGCTACTAGCTTTGGTCAACTGATGTTGACTATCTCATAGTCTTTAATAGTACGTCAATATTGTAATTTATATAATATTTGTATGTCGATTTAAGGGCAATGCTTCCTCAAGTTATTTACTTTTACTAGCTTAGACTATAGCTTTTTACATTTAATGTTATTATAAGCATTTCAAGGAAGGCTCTTATAGTCCCATCAGCCCAATAACATTAATGGGTTTCAACGGTAATAAATAAAATGTTTTATATGTTAAATAATATTTTAACCATGAATTTTTCCACTCAGAATTTTAGATGATATGGAAATGTATGAGAAACAGGATCCTTTTAAACTGCAAGATTTCATAAACATGTCACAGTTCCTGAATATGTTTGTCTACAAAACGATTATGGGACAGCTTTTTGGTATGTTGATCAGAGAAATATTCGTAAAACTTTTAGAGAAAATGTCACTAAAGATGAATAACTCTTAGAGGTTAGTTGACAGCAGTAGGTGTACTCAACCAAATAGACCATCATTACAATCTAAAGATGTCTTCACCTGAAAAGGACCTCTGATTTATTTATAGCAAATTATCTCATACAGAACATTACTCTCTCTCTTGTACAGTTTTATTATTATATTTAATCTATCTTTTTGAAATAAATTTAAAGAAACATGTTATCAGGTCTTGCTAGGCAACTTCTCCAGGTTAAATCCCCGTGAGCTCACCTACTCGTTCTGTTAATCTAGCATGACCCCTCAAGGTCACTAGAATTACTATGTATGCATGAATGTATGTATGTATGTATGTATGCTCGCTCGTCTGCCTGCAAAAGCAATAAAAAAAGTAGGAATATTTTTTTAACCAAAGGTTATCAAAGTATTTAAAAAGTGTACAAATAACACTTCATTTGTTGATAACGAACGAAAGCAACAAGATATATTATCATCATCATCATCATCAGCCTTTATCTGCCCACTGCTGGACATAGGCCTTCCCCAATGCCTTCCACATAATGCGGTCCTCCGCCTTCCGCATCCAACGACTTCCCGCCGTGCGCACTAAGTCGTCAGTCCACCTGGTTGGAGGACGCCCCACGCTCCTTGTACCCATCCGTGGCCTCCATTCGAGGACTTTCCTCCCCCACCTGGCGTCGCTGGCTCGACAGATGTGACCGGCCCATTGCCACTTCAGCCTGCTAACTTTGAGAGCTATGTCGTCGACTTTGGTTCTCCGTCGAATTTCTTCGTTCCGGATTTTGTCCCTTAGAGAAATACCTAGCATAGCTCTCTCCATCGCCCGCTGTGCGACTCTTAACTTATGGGCCAGCCCTGCCGTCAGTGTCCAGGTTTCCGCGCCGTAGGTCATAGCAAGATATATGAAATCGGCGAATTACTGGCTGTCTAATATTAATAGAATACCGTAGTAAAGTAAGTACAGTAGATAGGGAAGAATAGGGTCAAATCTGGGATGTCAGAATACTTTTGTCGGGTCGTTAGAGAGTTAACTTTGTTGAATTGAAAATGACTTACTTAGGTTTAGTGCTTACGAATATTAAATAATATAGTTTAACTTAGTCATCAACGTTTTGTAACTTATTAAAGATGTTAAAAAGCTAATTACCTAAAGTTAGGTACTTATCTAACAACTAAATAGTGCCAGCCCTATCGAAAAACTATTGTCCCCATACGTAATCCGATTCACCCAATGCCTAGGTGAATGGGGACAGTTGTTTTTTTTACTTTTTGTGATTTGCCGTAATAAACTATATCTTAATGCATTCTAAATGAAAATTTAAACTACCGGGACCATTATGATCTCCGTTTTATTACTATAACTACAAGAAAAAAACGATAAAAATCAATGTCGAATTTAAAAAGTGTCCCGATTCCCCCCATTTTATGTTTATTGTAAGTCTTCATGTATTTTTGCAAAATTAAGTTATTAAGTTATGTTATCGCTTGCAGATCTCAAAACAATCCAAAGCAATGATTTATTTAATTCGCTGCACACGCTACTGCTGGTGCTGTACCGTCGCGACTGCCGGCGCTCGTACACGCCCGCCCACCACTGGCTCGTTAAGGAGATACGGGAGGGGCAGTTCATGTCCGATCTGGAGAAGGGCAAGAAACCGCAGCAGGTGTGTGTGTATTATAAAACTTTGATATACTGAGTGAGACCTTAGAACTCATATCTCAAAGTGGGTGGCGGCATTTACGTTATAGATGTCTATGGGCTCCGGTAACCACTTAACACCAGGTGAGCTGTGAGCTCGTCTACACATCTATGCGATAAAAATAAAAAAAAAACCTAGGGTGTCTTGGGCTCTGATTGATTAAAGATTTCGGTGCCCTTGAACCTAAATTGTTGGGATATTTATGCGGTTACGATTTCCGAGATCTATGGGGTCTTGTAAATCAGACAATTTATTCTCAATATCATTTTAACAGTTGTCTGGTTGTATTCTACCTTATTGCGTATCGCTAGTTTTAATCGATATCGATATCTAGTAAACGTAAATAATTCATCTAATATCTCACAATAACAGATGCTAGTACAAAAGACTCCTCACATGATCGCTCACGGAGAAAGGGTCCGATTGTTCCGGAGGGCTGTCGCTGATGAAAAGGTATGTTAATTGGTTTTAAAAAAAACCTTTGTATTGTTAATAACGGAGATTGGGCGTTTACTGGTTACAGAGTCGTATTGTAACTTGCACGGACTGTTACCATCAGATTGACTATTTCTGCTGTGTTCGGCCTAAATAAAAGGCGGGGCAGTCATAGGTAGAGGAGCATATGCCCCTGATGGTGAGTGGTTACTATCGCCCATGGACGTCAGTAATGCAAGAGTCACAGCTAATTCGTTACCTACCGTTAAGCACTCTCTACAAGTCTTGTTTGAAGAATGACATGTCATAGCTTTCGCGAAACAAGTAGAGAGGAGCTTATTTCAAAGCCGGACTGGCCAAAAAATGTCTGGAAACTCACCGTGGATAACCACAGTGGTTCTAGATAATATGGGTGAACTTTACTCCGGTGGCGGGCGGTGCGATGATAAAAAAAAGGAGATGATGTGGTCATCTCAAACAATTCCTCAGAGCACTTACGGATGTCTCATGGAACATACGGTACAAAATTCAGAGAGAGATAGTGAGTGAGTTGTGTAATGTCTAACCCACTGAAAATCTCGCCGGATCTTTTCAGTGGGTCGCGTTTCCCATCCGATGGTAGATTCTGCGAAGCACTGCTCTTGCTAAGGCCAGTGTTAGCAACACCGGTTTGACCCCGTGAGCTCACCTACACGTCAGGGAGAAGCTGATTATAGCCTGTCAAGGCTATCAGTATAGGGGAAAAAATGTAGTGTATGGGCTCCGGTAACCGCTGCACCGAGTGGATTGTAAACTCGTTCACGGGTTTTTATTTATTTATTGCTTAGATGGCTAGACGAGCTCACAGCCCTCCTGGTGTTAAGTGGTTACCACAACGTAAATGCGCCACCCACCTTGAGATATAAGTTCTAAGATCTCAAGTATAGTTATAACGGCTGCCCCACCCTTCAAACCGAAACGCATTACGGCTTCACGGCAGAAATAGGCAGGCGCGCGGACTCACAAGAGGTCCTCCCACCAGTAGGCGTCTACACAATAACTAGCAGTGAAGATGATGGCAGGTGGTGCTGGGGCTGACGGAGAGCGCGTGCGGCGGGCGCTCGACGCTGGTGACGGTGCGGCGCGCGCGGCTGGTGGAGGACGGCTACCGGCAGCTGGCGGCGCTGCCGTCCCGCGCGCTGCGGGGCTGCGTGCGCGTGCGCTTCATCAACGAGCAGGGACTCGACGAAGCCGGCATCGACCAGGACGGCGTGTTCAAGGGTACCCTCTCGTGCACTTCGATCTAAGGACACAAAAAATATCAATTTGAAAAATTTTCTTCTTCTTTTTCGTCGCTTTCTCATTACTGAGGGACGTGACCACCTTGGTCCAGTTTTTGCACCAACTTCCTCCAATGTTGCCTGCACTCGGCCTGTTTAATGGTTTAAATCTAGTCTATTATAGTATACCGTAAAATGGGGGGATTTTTAAGTTAGACGTTGATTTTTTTTGTTTTTTTTTTTTTATAATTATAATAATAAAACGGAGATCATAATGTTTCCGGTAGTTTAAATTTTCATTTATAATGCATTAAGATATATTTTATTACATAATAATTATAAAAAGTAACAAAAACGCACTTGTCCCTATTCACCCAGGCGATGGGGGTGAATCGGGTTACGTATGGGGATAATAGAGTTTTGGATAAGGCTTTAGTTGTTAGGTAGGTACCAAACTTTAATTAATTTTTTTTATATCTTTAATGAGTTACAAAACTTTGATGACTAAATTAAACTATTTAATATTTTTAAACACTAAATAAAAGCATTTTCAGTTCAACAAAGTTAAATCTAACAACTCAACAAAAGTATTGTGACATTCTAGAATTGTCCCTATTCGACCTCTAGTTCCTATTCCCCCCAATTTACTGTACTAAAAATTCAATAAAAATACACCAACATAACTATGTAATAAAAATGTATTGAGAAATTGCTATTACAATTTCGGATTATTCTCAATAACCATATAATATATGGTTATAATTTTCGAACCTTTCAGAATTTCTCGAAGAAACAATAAAACGCGTGTTCGATCCATCTCTGAATCTGTTCCGTGTGACGAGCGAGGAGCGCCTGTACCCGTCGCCGACGTCGTGCCTGCAAGAGAACCATCTTCAACTCTTCGAGTTCATCGGCAGGATGCTAGGGAAAGCTGTTTATGAGGTAAGGCCACACGTCCTTACGGATCCTCCCGATCCATTAACGGTGCTTTTGAGTACCTCAAGCACCGGTCACCGTTCTCGCCGAACCCGTTACTTGCGATGAAGGGCTCGACGAGTAAATTAACCCATAGACACAACCCACTGAATTTTTTGCCGGACCTTCTCAGTCGGTCGTGTTTCCGATCCGGTGGTAGATTCTGCGAAGCACGGCTCTTACTAGAGCCAGTGTTACAACACCTCCGGTTTGAGCCCCGTGAGCTCACCTACACGATAAGGTGAAGTTGAAATAGCCTCTCAAGGCTATCAGCATAGGTAGGGAAAAAAAGAAAAAAAAGGTAAGGGAAAATTGTCTAAATTCACTTACCGTAGCCTCACTAGTTATGTACTGAGAGTATATATGTTTGTCGATAAACACGAGTGTACCGCACACGACTACATTATGTAATTTAAAACATAAGTTGTTGCACCCAAGGGCATCGTGGTGGACGTCCCGTTCGCGTCGTTCTTCCTGAGTCAAGTCCTGGGCCAGACCCAGCAGGCGCTGTACAGCTGGATCGACGAGCTGCCCTCCCTCGACCGCGACCTCTATCGGAGTCTCACATACATCAAACACTTTCAGGTATTTTATTGGGACGAAACGATTAAATTATATACCGGTCGGTTAGTCCGAACTAAGTGTCGTCACTTGTAATTGTACAAACAGTATATATTAAGATATAAACCCAATTTTGTAGGCAGCGGCTTGGCTCTGCCTATGGATTACCGTTACCGTTACCGTCGCCCATGGACTTCAGCAATGCCCCTGGCATTGCTGAAGTCCATGGGCGACGGTAACCACTCACCATCAGGTGGGCCGTATGCTCGTCTGCCTAAAAGAGCAATAAAAAAAAAAAAAATTAGTCTCGGCTATATTAACAGAAAGGATATATGGGGTACACGGAATCAAACAGTAAAATTCTTCTGCTTTATTTTTCTACTCCGGCACGGACGACAGGGTGCCATGCACTAGCCAGCGCCAAGACCTTTACAATTCATTTGGCTCCGGCACGGGTGACAGGGTGCCGTGCACTAGCCAGCGTCAAGTAATAAGACCTATACAATTCACCGCTTCAATTATTTACAGCTCACGAATAATAAAATAAACGAAGGAAACTAATCGCGACATAATATAAATTATTAAAAACGAATGAAATTTATAAATGAGATGATATTATGTTATGAAATATAATCTCTGTAAAATGGTAGTCATTTTCTGAGACTTTTCAGTGGACTTTTTGGAGGATCCTGAGAAGTTACGTCCAGCGGCTTTGTTTCATTTTCCTACATTTGTGTACAGATATTACACAGGTAATAAACTACCGTTATTACACATTTAAACCTGAAAGAAACACAAAATAGACAATATAAAACAAATCACACCACTTCACTGCTCGCGTTCCCGCCAAAAAGTCAAAATTTGTGTCGGGATTAAAGGGGGGGCTTTTGCTATCTGACCTCTGGCGCGCTGACCGTGCGTCTCGTACCGATAGTAAAAATCAAATTAACATATTGCCTCCGTCAAGTACAATGAAGGTTCTTTCAATTTCTATTTACCTGCCCTGGTGAAACTGGAAAGGTCTCCGGGCCACAAGTAATCATTGAATCATAAAAAGAATAATTCTATTTACATGTTTCAGGGAGATATTTGTTCGCTGGAGCTGACGTTCTCCGTGGATGAGGAACGTCTGGGGGAAATAGTGACGCACGAGCTGGTGCCGGGCGGTAAAGGCATCCCCGTCACCAACGAGAACAAGTAAGGGGCTCTATAAACTTGTAGCTATGTGCTTGGTTGGTTGGTAGGTCGAGCTTGAAAAATTGCAAAATTAGGTATGAAATACTGTACTGTTGTACTGGTGGTAGGACCCCTTGTGAGTCCGCACGGATAGTCCACTCTGCTTATTTCTGCCGTGATGTAGTAATGCGTTTCGGTTTGAAGGGTGGGGCAGCCGTTTTGAATAACTATACTGAGACCTTAGAGCTTATATCTCAAGGTGGCGTCATTTACGTTGTAGATGTCTATGGGCTCCGGTAACCGTTTAAAACCAGGTGGACCGTGAGCCGGTCCACCGAACTATGCAATAATTTTTTTTTGTGTAAGTGACGCGTTTTTGACTTGCTTTCATTACCTTCACTTATAGCCATCTAAGTAACGGAATCTTTTAATGGAATTGAACCGATTAAGTCAAATTTTCGCACACTCATCAATAAAAAAAAAAGTTTTAATTGTTTATATAACTCGCGGTAACCCATCACAACAATCAGTATAACGTCACCATCCAGATTGGCAGTCCAAATTTTTATTTATTTTTAATCGACTCTTATTATTTTTGTTTCAGAATAAACTACATTCACCTGATGGCTCATTTCCGGATGCACATGCAAATCAAGGACCAGACGAACGCTTTCATCAAAGGGTTCAGAACCATCATCAACCCCGAGTGGCTTTCGTTGTTCTCCACCCCAGAGGTGAGTATAATAATTCCTAGATTACACAAGTACTTCATAACCCATGTGTATGAAACATGTAAAGTCGAAAGCTATCTTATTGCAAGGACACAAAGTTCAATTTAGTATGCTAGGTATTATTATTAGGTCTTAATCAAGAGGTTTCCGCGTGAAAGGTGCTTGTTTTGTAAGTTAATTAGTTGTGAATTCGTAGTCTAAACGAGGAAGGTTGACGTCGATGGAACATTGTCTAGCTCATCCGGGAATTGGTATCATGGAAATACAATTATTCTTTGTTAAAAATAATTATAATTAACCATCAACAAAGGTACCTTAGGGTACGGTACTTTTGTTGTGTAAGCTCAGGGCTGCCGTCGAACAGTTGAAACAATTAATGAATTAATTTCTGTATGAAAATATTAAGAATTTATGTAATACTACCCGGCACACAGCCCACTGAGTTTCTCGCCGGATCTTCTCAGTGGGTCGCGTTTCCGATCCGGTGGTAGATTCTGCGAAGCACGGCTTTTTCTAGTGTTTGTGTTAGCAACGTAACGTCATCAGGTTTGAGTCCTGTGAGCTCACCTATTAATTCGGCGAATCTACAATAACCCCTCGAGGCTACTAGAATAGATAGGAAAAAAAAGAAGTGAAAAATGACGTTCAGACTGAACAGAAAATGGTTTTGAGCTCTCACATAGCTAACTACGTCCGCAAGATGTTTATTTATTTAGACACACTAACAGCAATACACACAAAACATTCAAGCTTAAAAATAACAAGTATAAAATTAAGTACTGGTAGGTATGTAAGCCAGTTACGGGCATGTACAGCAATCTCTTATGACACACTATGATATGTTACAGCAATTTTACAAACAGTGGAAAAATAGGTTAAATTTAAATGTTAACAGTACGATATAAAAAAAAAAAATTTTAAAGTTATATGAAAGCAAGAGTTGACTATTTAACATTTTCTCATCAATTATAAACAAAGGAACTTGGATACTAGCTTGTTCTTGAGATCAGGAAAACGTGTCTTTAAAAATGTCGATGCCGTCAATTAATGCACACGTTTGGTTATATTCACTACAAATCTTTGATAAAGGGGAATATTTAAGGAGGTCTGTTCTACTTGCGAGAATATGGAAAATTTTAGTGATAGGATGCCGTGGGCGGTTTTATGGAATGTTCTGAGAGTGTTGTAAGCGCGGAGTGGTGTGGACAGCTGCAGCGGCTGATCAGCGGCGACAACGTGCCCCTGGACCTGCGCGACCTGCGCCGCCACACGCAGTACTACGGCGGCTTCCACGACTCGCACCGCGTCGTCTGCTGGCTGTGGGACGTGCTGCAGCGCGACTTCACCGAGCACGAGCGCGCCATGTTCCTCAAGGTACCAACTCTTCGACTTTTTGTGGACTTTTTGGCGGGAACGCGAGAAACGTAGCTTTGTGAATTGTTTTATTTTGTCTACTAGCTGAGCCGGCAGACTTCGTAGTGCCTCAATCGATAAATAAAAGACCTAAACTTTTGTATAAAATAAACTTAAAACAAACCAAAGGAATCCGTCCGACGGGGGACACATCAAAGGAAAAACAAAATTGTTATTTTTATTTAATTCCGAGCATTTTCATATTTATCTACCTTTCAAACCTTCTCTGGAATTCCACAAATAATTCAAGACCAAAATTAGCCAAATCGGTCCAGCCGTTGTCTAGTTTTAGCGAGATTAACGAACAGCAATTCATTTTTATATATATAGATTTAGTGTCGATGGCTTATTAATTAGTATCTGTGAAAGTGGGAAAATGAAAAAAAACCGCTGGACGTAGCTTCTCGGGTTCCTCCAAAAAGTCTCAGTAAATAACCACCATTTTACTGTAATTATATTTCACCCCATATCGTCTAATTTAATTTCATGCCAATTGATTAACTTCATTTCATTTCACTGCATATTATTATTATTTTTCATAAAAAAAGGATGATTAGACTGTATAGTATGATACCTTTGCCTTTCCATTTGGAAAAATAGAATCACTACTACTGAACTGTACCGGTAAAATGGGGCGATTAGGGATTGAGAGGCGAATCGGGAAAAAACCGGGAAAATCTTTCGACGCTCAATATAAGTTTTATATTCGTTGCAAAATCTTCCGTTTTTTGTAGTTTAATAGTAGAATGTTGAAAGTTCACAAAACAAATCTGAATATGCATGATAATAGCTGCTAACTTATAAAAAATCGTGTTTCAAATTAACTTCCTGTGGTGGTAATTATTTTAGTGCTAGAAACTTTGCTCTCTTTTATTTATTTGATAATAATAGAAGACGACTATGATTTATAAACGTTATTTAGTGTTTGAACCAGCATATATATTAAAGGTAAGTCTCAGTTGTTATTGGTTTTAATGTATTTGATTAAATAAAAATACATGTAAAAATCTGTTGTTTTTGGGGATATTGGGGACGTCTTAGGTATAAATAACAACGAAAAAGGGGTCAATTGGGATGAGAATACGTGAAATGGAAACGACCTAAGTATAAATAGGTGCAGGTTTGTAGGGTTGTTATAAAAATATTTTTTAAATTTGTTGGTAAAAATCTGGTTTATTCGAAGCGAAATTGGGAATAAGTCTTTAGTTGAAATAGATAAGTAATTTAATATAAGTAACTCGATTTTACAGAGACATGTAACAAGATCAATGAAATCTCAAACTGGACAAAAATGTCTAAGTAATACATAATAAAATATTTAATATTTGTTCAGAGTGGGGGTATTCATCTGATTAATCCATGGAATAACCGACACACCTAATCTCTTAACCCAGATAGAAATATCAGCCCCTAAGTACTTACCAAGAATGGAGAAATATAAACCGTTTCTAAGAAAGCCCACTATATATGTATAAATAAATATATGTATATATATATGTATATATTTATATATATATATATATTTTATTAATGCACTGTCGATTGCACCTATAATTGAGGTGATGTCTGCCATGTACTTTTGTCAGTTTTCAATTTTTTTTATTGATGATCACTTTGTTTGTGCAACTAAATAAATAAATAAATTAAAACTATATATAAAAATAAAAGTAGTGCCAACCCTAGCAAATTTCTCATTACGTCCCAATTAACCGCAATTTTCGGGTAAATAGGGATTACACCTATTTTTGCATTTTTTGCTTAAACTGGAATGCTAGTTGCATAATTTTAAATTAGACAACAAAGATGCCTCCAAGACTCAACCATTTTGATCCTGATATAGCATTATATACATCAACAACTACCTTAAAATTGCTCATAAAGTTGGAATTTGTCCCTAATCGCCCCATTTTACGGTACGTCAAGCACGAAAAGCTATCGAATTCGTAATGTAAATGTATCGAGTTCTCGATACGAAAAGGGATCTTTAGATTAGACAATAGTACTCGATAGCCAGCCTTCGAGATTTACTTTACCGTATGTCAAAACAATTTTCATGCTCTCGTTTATTTATTTATTACATACTTCTTCTTCGTCGCTTTCTTCATTGCTGAAGGTCGTGTCCCTGAAACTTGACCGTTGCCTGTCTCGGGAGCTGTTTCCATCTCGTCCGGTCCTCAGCTGCTCGAATGGCGGTTGCGACTGGCAACCCAGTTAGAGCGGTTACTTGATCACACCAACGGCTAGGTAATCGGCCGCGGGGTCTCTTTCCTTCTACTTTGCCCGTCACAATCACTTTGTCCAAGTTATCTGACTGTCGGCGGACAATATGACCGAAGTAGCTGAGGATCCTCTGGTAACAGATTGTTGAGAGCCTGACTCGGATGCGAAGCTGATCCAGGATAGATTTATTTGTCCTCTTGGCCGTCCACGGAATTCGGAGCATTCGTCTCCAGCACCACATTTCAAATGCGTTTATTTTCTTGCGCTCGGATGCCCTAATTGTCCAGGACTCTGCCCCGTAAAGAGAGATTGAGAAAACTAAGGTTCGGACGAGTCTCATTTTCATTATTACATACACTTCGTGTAAAATTTACATTGGCGGACTTAATGCTTAAGGAATTCCCTACTAGTCAACCGAATGAGTATAAGTATATGTGTATATGTATTATGTATTATGAGTATATATGAGTATAAGTTTCGAGTTTTGAGAACGTGACGATTCGATTGCGTAACGATACTAAGTAAATTCATTCGTGCTGCTGAAATTAATTCTTTTTAAGGCCGGAAGGGGCGCTGTATAAACCCTATACGTTTTTCTCGATAGCAATACGAATACTTTTTCGATAGTAATTTATGCTCGCCCCTTTGAACTGAATCCTATTGAAAGTACTTTCTGAAAGTAATACTCCTTTTGAACGCGTTCGATTGTTATGAAATTGTATTCACACGTTTTATTTTTTTCGTTTTTTTTATTGCTTAGATGGGTGGACGAGCTCACAACCCACTTGACATTAAGTGGTTACTGGAGCCCATAATCATCTACAACGTAAACGCGCCACCAATCTTGAGATATAAGTTCTAAGGTCTGAGTATAGTTATAACGGCTGCCCCACTCTTCAAGCCGAAACGCATTACTGCCTCACGGTAGGAATAAGCGGGGTGGTGGTACCTACCCGTGCGGACTCACAAGAGGTCCTACCACGAGTACATGCGAACGAATATCCCGACCAGTAAACACTACGATAAAACAAAATTAATATTGTGTCCTATTTAGTACATACGCGTATGTAATGCTATTAAAGTGTTTATATTTGATTGCAGTTTGTGACGTCATGCTCGAAGCCGCCTGTACTTGGATTCGCCCATCTAAAGCCCCCGTTCTCGATACGGTGCGTTGAAGTTGGCGACGATGAAGACACCGGAGACACCATAGGTATCATTCGATCGATTCTTTTGTATAAAGCTTTATGTACAGGGTCTGAGTAGTTCTAATATCTGTAATATACTGATAATTGATATTAATCATATTAATAGGTAACATTGATCGCTCAATGGTCGACCATAAATACGGACAGCTTAAGATTTAGTTGAACAAATTTGTAATTTTAAAGTTCTTCAATATTATAAAAAATCTGATGACAAACCGATTTTAAAACGGTACTAATTTTTTTTTGTCTTTGCTCATTTGTATATAGATGATTACTACGTAATTTTGTCAATTCGAGGTGTAAAGAATGAGACGCCCAATGTACTCGTATGGAGCGACGCCACTATGCTGGTGTTCAAATCTCGTACTCATAATTATATTTCTGTAAAAATACGTATTTAATACATTTTCACGAACAACATTCGCGATATTAACCCACAGACGCAGCCCACTGAGTTTCTCGCCGGATCTTCTCAGTGGGTCGCGTTTCCGATCCGGTGGTAGATTCTGCGAAGCGCGGCTCTTGCTAGGGCCAGTGCTAGCAACACTCCGGTTTGAGCCCCGTGAGCTCACTTATACGCCAAAGTAACACTGATATAGCCTTCCAAGGATATCAGCATAGGCAGAAAAAAAAGTTCGCGATAAAAGGAATATATTTTAATTAGAAAAATTCAACATATCACATATAGGAATAAATGCGAGAACTGGTATGATAAAGAGGCTCGGAATGAACGCGGGACCTAGCTTTTAAGCCCCTTATGTGATGTACATGAGCTCCGACGACTACCGCGCACCACGTGGGCTCACGAGTCCGTTTGTTCATTAGCATAATAAAAAACTTGTGGAACAGGCAGCGTGATTCGCGGCTTCTTCACGATAAGGAAGAAGGACCCTCTGAACCGGCTGCCGACCTCGTCGACCTGCTTCAACCTGCTCAAGCTGCCCAACTACCAGAAGCGGAGCACGCTGCGCGACAAGCTGCGGTACGCGGTCAACAGCAACACCGGCTTCGAACTGTCTTAGGGCGCGCTCGCGATACAAACTGCAACACACTAGCCACCCGCCCTCGCCTCGCTTCGGAAACTGTAATTTATTATTGATTTCTCCACTATTTAATGGATGCTATTATACATATAAACCTTCCTCTTCAATCACTCTATCTATTAAAAAAAACCGCATCAAAATCCGTTGCGTAGTTTTAAAGATTTAAGCATACATAGGGATATAGGGACAGAGAAAGCGACTTTGTTTTATACTATGTAGTAATTCACGTTTAGTCTCGTCGTGTCTTACGATGTTTTCATAAAGTCGTACCAAAAAAAGGTTTTTTTTTATTGTTTTTTGATGGGTGCTCGAGCTCACAGCCCACCTGGTGTTAAATGCCGTCACCCATCTTGAGATTAAAGTTCTAAGGTCTCAGTATAGTTATAACAGCTACCCCATCCTTCATGCCGAAACACATTACTACTTCACTCACGGCAGAGATAGGTGGAGTGTTGATACCTACCCGCGCGGACTCACAAGAGGTACTACCACCAGTAACTACGCAAAGCTTTGATTTTTATTACACGATGTTATTCTTTCACCGTGGAAGTCAATCGTGAAAATTTCTTAGTACGTATTTTATTAAACATTCAGCTCAATAGGTCTCTTTTAGATTAGAATAAGCGTTTGGCGGACGCGCGCCGTTTTTTTTTCAGTAATGAAACTTCATTCACTAAACCGATTCGTATCTCAATATCGAGGGGTGAAAGGCCATTTGGTTTAAACAACATTTTTGCAACATTACAGGGGAGCCATTTAGAAGTTTAAAAATTGGAAAAACAATGCCAAAAAAAAAAACTTTTTCACTTATTTAAATGAGATAAACACAATTGAAGTTCATTTAAAAACATCGAACTGCTTATGCTAATACCAAATAAAACGGCCAAACCAAATAGCCTTTCATCCTTCGATTTATTTTTTCTAAACAAAGTTTTTTTTTATTGCTTAGATGGGCGGACGAGCTCTCAGCCCACCTGGTGTTAAGTGGTTACTGGAGCCGATAGACATCTACAACATAAATGCGCCACCCACCTTGAGATATAAGTTCTAAGGTCTCAGTATACCTAGTTACAACGACCGCCCCACCCTTCAAACTGAAACGCATTGCTGCTTCACGGCAAAAATAGGCGGGGCGGTGGTACCTACCCGTGCGGACTCACCAGAGGTCCTACCACCAGTAATTACGCAAATTATAATTTTTGCGGGTTTTCACTTTTATTACACGATGTTATTCCTTCACCGTGGAAGTCAATCGTGAACATTTGTTGAGTACGTATTTCATTAGAAAAATTGGTACCCGCCTGCGGGATTCGAACACCGGTGCATCGCTTCAACACGAATGCACCGGACGTCTTATCTTTTAGGCCACGACGACTTCAAACTTTAATTCGTTTTAGCATTTGAAACGGAAATAATATAATAAAATAGTACATATTTATAACTTATGTATGTAATTTGTATAATCTCGATATTATTGCTAAAAAGTTGATTGTTCACTTTTAATATTGTTTTTAATATTATGTCGAGAAGAAGTAGACGGTAATTGAAAGCAAAAAAAGTGATATCCGACCTTTTGGATTTAATATCGCGAATAATTGATGTGAATTTATTGGAATACCACCTCTTTGTTCAGTGTGTCCATTTTAAGTGTTTTAAATAACTAGTTGTTACATAAAAATAACTTAAGACTTGTTTATACTCAATTGAAATTTGTGTGTTCAGTTGGAAACGATAATACACTAACTTATTGCGTTCGTATAATTTTAATTACAACTAAACACAGTTTCATGATAAAAATAATAATAAAGAAAATTGGCCAAAATATTGTAAACAAAAGATCTCAGGAAAAAGTTGGGTTATTTCCTATATTGATATGAAGATTAATCTATCGTTTGGTTTGAATAGTTTTCACGAGTATCTACACGTGGCTAAAACTGTTGTTCCAGTACCCAAACCTTCATGACCACAAAAACTGAAATAATCGAAAGATTGACTCGTGGTTATCTTTCTGGTAAAACCCTTGGACTCTCCTGTACCCCCGGCTGTGTTGCCTCGTGTAAAAACAGTGTCACATCTAGAATCTATATGTCCGTAATTATTTTAAATCTGCTTGCGGGGTAATTGGCAAAGAACTAACGCGACCAACTTACTAACCAAGGAATATGTCCAAAAAGTACTACTCATTTTTACGACTTAATTCTTAATTGCGTTCACAAAAATGTCTCTTTTATGGTAACTTATTTGCTCGCCTCTTTGGTCGCGTAGTATCGTATCTAAATATCAAAGATTTTAATTGTACTTTTGCTTGTCTCGAATGTATTTTTGGTTCCCAAAACTTCGATTAGGTTTTGTTTTTTAACGACGACATGCACGATTGAAAACAGGGAAAGTTTATATCGTGAAAGTACTTTCTAATAATTTTAGTTTACCTGAACGCCGCCTAGAAAAGTTTCTTTCAATGACTTTTCTTCATCCCATGTGGTTATGTATCACAAGCCTTGCCTAGGTGTAAACCAATAAATGCGGCCATCAGCGCAAAAGTGGCCTAACCCACAATTTTGTATATTGAATCTTGTATGACGTATGTTGGAATTTATTTAAAATATAATAAATTTTGATGTAATACCGGCCTATGCATAGTTTCATCCATAGATAACAGATAGTTTTGTAAACATTATTTTTGCGCGGATTGTTTTTTTGCTTACTCAAATTCAAATTCATGAAAATTTAAACCTAATTGCCTCCATACTAACTATGATAAGCTTAGGCCACTTCTGCGCTGACGGCCTCAAATGAGAACTTTGTTCTCAGTACGAGTGCTAGAATGATGCTTATTTTCATAAGTATTGTATTCACCGATACAGGGTGATGGTAATTGGTATCAAGTAATTCATTTGCAGCTTGATTATTTCGCAATAATTGATTATAATCACATAATTAGTCATATGATTAGCGACATCCACTTTACTGCGGGATCCAGGATTCTCCATCAGAGACATTGTCCTTGTTAAAGATGTTTCGTACTCGAGGTCTGAGTGGAGTTGTCGTATGTGTGTGTTTGTGCGTTACGCATAAATCCCGCCGCCTTCGACTGTTTGATGTGGAACATTTACGTGAAGTTCCAATACGTACAATGTCCAAATGCGCGGTAAGATTGGTTCCCTTTCCTTTCTAATCTATTGACCTCAAAGACAAACCTCTTTTTTTGCCGAAATGCATGCACCGTGATTTGAAGGGAATAGCCAATGTTCTAATAAAATGGACAGTTGAGTTCCTATAAAAAAGGAGTTTGGAGGCCTACCGGTAACTCAATCGGACGGTACAAATAATATTGCTACTGGCTGATGATCTTTCTCGAAAACGAAAATATCATCAAATTTATTGACAGTCCAGAAGACAAATTTTCCCATCATAACGTAACGACTAAGATATCTTGCTATTTCATAACAAATTACGTACACCCTGTATAAATAATAATATGGATGTAGTCACATTTGACGCGCGGATTAAACTCACACAAATATATCGGTTGTAATAATTAGCGTGTGGCATACTCATTTTGTAAACGTGATCTCAGATGAATAAAATTTATTTCCATGAACGTAAAAGGCGATTTTTCGTTTTCATTTCAAAATGCAAACACGAAGAATTGTAGGAATGCCAAAAAATATTTACGTTTTTACGGACTTAACCTCTTTATATATTAAAATGTTAGTAATTAGTCTGTAGTACTCCTTAATACGGTAGTTGACGAATTGTATTTACTAAGAACCCTGTCCAATAATAATAAAATATGTATATAGACAATAATGTTTTAAATAATGTATAATTGTAGTATATTTTTGTTTACTCATTTACATAATTCTTAAGACACTAGAGAGTTCACGCCAATCTGTATGTACGACGACGTACATATTTTTATTATAAAATAGAATTTTTAAATAATTCAGCTCATTTTAAATCAAACACAAAATTCACGGGATTTTCATTCTCAATATAATAATAACACATGTCATTTTATTGTATACAGTAAGGGTTAATTGTAATGTATGTGTTTAATTGTATAAGTAATGCGTGTGCACTTTATTGTTGAACCAAACCCTAAATATTTATGTTACATAATAATTATAGTAATTAGCACCATATTATATTTTTAAATTGTGTGTCAAATGTATAGCCATTGATAAAGTATGTATGTTGTATTTCATCAATGTTTTTTTTTTTTGTTCGAATAAAAACTTTATTTCGTTATTTGTACGTTTATATTTTATGAATAGTTTTACGATTTTGTGCAATTTATCGATGCCATTTTAAATCTAATAGAATCGTTCAGTAACGTTTTTAATTTGTTTAGTTTCC
Source organism: Bombyx mori (assembly GCF_030269925.1). Taxonomy (NCBI): domain Eukaryota; kingdom Metazoa; phylum Arthropoda; class Insecta; order Lepidoptera; family Bombycidae; genus Bombyx; species Bombyx mori. The sequence goes on along the minus strand of NC_085116.1, from coordinate 3,887,876 downwards.
GTTCCGTTTTGGCGGTGAAATATGTTTACAGTCTTGATTGGGTATCCGATTAACATATATTGCGACCAGTGAATATTCTAAAGTCATAATTTTACCGCCATATTACAGCGCGAATAAATGTAATAAAATATTTGTACTATCCACGTTATATATGTCGTATAACACAATGTGATTCTCTGTGATAATAAAATTGATATTTATTAGAACTGGATTTTATTTTATCGTATAATTTTTAGGTTAATGAAATATTTGAAAGGCAAGGTAATGTTTGAAAAAAAAAAAACTTTTAAATCGATTCTGCACAAACCTCTTTATTGAATCTGGAGGAAATCGTCGGTTCCTCCGACTTGTACTGATGCGGAGTATTATTATTATTGCATACTTGTATTATTACTATTATTATAGCATATAGTATTGGAACCCTCGCGGTCAGTTTATCGTCGTGTTCGACCTTCGTGATAGAAATCCGGATGAGGTAACATCAGGTAACATCATTTTATCTCGACAATCTCATCATAACTCGCGAAACAACGGACGTGGAGAATAGTAAATATTTTAATGTAGTTGTGTTGAAGTCTGACACGGATCTAAATCGCGATGGTCGTCCGCAGACATGAACAGAAAACATGCCGCTGGCGGTACTTGCAGCCATGAGGATGACATCTCCATTGTAATCAAAAAACTAGTGCTCCATCTAATAAAACCGTAACCATGGTAACCATTACCGCTTAACACCAAAGGAATCGTACAAAAAAATCCTCAACGACTGTTCAACGGCATCAATCATTACGAAATACCAATATTTTTAGGCTAGATCTAGGTATCTTGGAATTCCTTCGTCGGTGAAGTCGTTTCTGAATACGAGCTGAAATGCTTATTTAGAAAAGCCTGTAGGTAGGTCCCTAGCATTTGCACCAGATTGTAATCGTAACACACGGCACGAGCAAGTATAAGAAACTGGCTTCTTGCCTATTAGGTGTTCAAAGGATACTTCCCGTTGGGCCTAGGTGATATTAACCTAGGTGATGTAACCTATAGGCTCTCCGGCAACAAGGTTCATATTGTAATGGTTTTTCAATAGGATTTTCGGCTCACTTATAGCAGACGACCTAACATTCTACCAGAAGTGAAACAGTTACGAGTAATATTAACACCTTAACATCGATTACCTTGATGTTTTAATAACGGTTATTCTATTCTTCAAAACCGCAACGCATGGTTGTTTCGTAACAGGTACGAAAGTAATAATGCGTGTTCCCAAAACGCCATACCAGCGTTGCAGTTAGGAATTAAGGGAGAACTTATTAAGGATTATTTCCATAGACGAAGTCTTAGATAAAAAAAAGGTTAATGCTACAAACCGATGATGAGAAAGACAAAAGTTTTTTTAAATGCCCTTGTAGGCAGACGAGCATACCACGACGACCCACCTGATGGTGAGTGATTATCGTCACTCATGAACGTCAGCAATGCCAGGGACACAGCTAAGGCACTGCTTACCATGTAAGCTGCTGCCTATTAAGCAGTTCTCTGAGTAGTCCGGAGTCGTAATTATAGATAAAATAAAGCCACGTAATTATAGTAACCGGCAAACTTCGTGAGCAAATGACCTTGACTGCGCAGAACCTAATTTTAGATCACTTTGGTGGTGAGGGTGAGGCGCGACGGCAGGGGAAATCGTATCGAGCACGTTATTGGTAGATCAGTCGAACCTTGCGCCCCGCACCGCGCCCTCGTTCCGCTTGCTCCCAAAAGTACGCTTGCGTACAGCAAAAAGTCTATCGTTATTAATCGTTAAGTTATTTGTTATAATTGCTTGTTGACTTTGTTGCCATTGCTATATGTTGAATGTTTGTTGATTTTTTATAAAAAATACACTATGGCGTAGTATTCAAAAGAAAATTTGTGTACGACGTATATTGCTTCATTATAAAACAGGAGAAGAATGATATGGAAAAAGTAAAACAGACTTCGGAAGCAAGAAAAACATCAGTGAGTACTGCTAGGTGCATTATTAACGAAGCTAAAGACTCTGGCTTGCTCGCCGTATTTCGGACTTCGGGTAAGAAAAGATCAGGGAAGAAGAAAGTTACCGGAATGGATAGTTTCGTTCAATCTGTAATAAAAAGATGTAATCATAATAACTACATAACGAGCAGCGAAACTCCGTATCGTAGAAAGGCTTCGAAAAATTTAAAGAAGATATAAATTTTAATGGCTCGGAATGAAGAATGATGAAAAAAAAAACAGAAAGTAATCGGAAGCTGGTAATTGAAAAAAGTTACATTCGATTACTACGAATCGAATATCTTCAAAAAATAATTAATTATAGACAAAAAAGAAGACCGAACCGACCGAGTTGTAAACTACACCGATGAGCCCTATGTCGACTCATCACGATGATAGCGACTCGGGTGATGAAAACATTGATGATGATGCTGGTTAAGATTATGATAACGAAAAAAAAATTACAAATACCAACTTCGCTTCAACTGAACCAAGACCTGGCAACAGCTCTAGTTTTGACTTAATAGAAGGAATATCTATTTTACCCCAAGATTAAATTATTACAATTATTAACCTATATTAAATACATAATGTGTTGATTTTAATAATTTAATAGCATTATGACGCAGAGTAAATATTGTTTCTGCACGTGAGTGTACCATGCGCGAACTTACCCCCACTACGTCGACAAATGCTCAAGAAGTTTGCCGGCTATTATACATATAAAATACTATACAATCGCATAGATAGTAAATAGAAAGTTAGCATTTATTCAATATCTATTTAAGACTAGCTGACCCGGCAAAATTCGTAGTGCCTCAACCGATAAATAAAAGGCCTAAGCTTTTGTATAAAATAAACTTAAAACAAACAAAAGGAATCGTCCGACGGGGGACACATCGAAGGGAAATTGTTATTTTTATTTAATTCCGAACATTTTAAACCTTCCCTGGACTTCCACAAATAATTCAACACCAAAATTAGCCAAATCGGTCCAGCCGTTCTCGAGTTTTAGCGAGACAACGAACAGCAATTCATTTTTATATATAGAGATAGAAGACAGATAATAGATATAGATTTTAATTAAATTTAAATATTATGAATTTAAAGTCCATTTTTGGCTTTATTTACGAATACTAGTAGAGCCTACTCGTTGAAATTCTGATACACTGATAGATCGTAATAAATTACATAAAAAGATCTAAATCATAGGCATAATAAAGTCGGAAATGCGTTATCGGAATCTTACAAATTGTATTTAAATTTTTTGTTATGGATGCCTACATTTATTATATAAGATTCGATAATTTGATCTAAAAATTATAGACAACAAAATAAACACGCAGATCCTTGTAAAATAATTTTTTTGCTTAACTAATTTAAGAAAATAAATCTGAGTAGAGTCGAACAACAATAAAGTGCACATAATTTTAAGATCACGAAATGTAATCATATTTTCCTCAGTAGTGAAAAAATGGTACCACTTTTTAAGTGATCGTTACTACAATGCTCTCATAAATAGTCTAGTAGTGATTTAACAATATATAACTTTACATCTAATTATGGTCATTCAAGCCCAGCTGTTCTTGACATCGGCGCCATGTTCTTTTGCTGTCTCGCTCACGCATCATTACTGCCGGTCTTTCCGCCCCCCACCTCATTTTCAGTTTCGCTCAATCGGCGTGGCGTGTAGACGTTGGTTAGGTTAACTGTAATCCGTAATTCACGGTATCTTTCTTTGTCCAGAAAGAAGTAAGAGCCAGACTCATCAGTTAATCTTTATCAAATTCAAACGAACACGTAAAAGTAACTGGTGAATTAAAAAAGTGTTTCTGAATTCCACGAGTGTTGTTTAGTGATCCCTGCAGAGTCGTTCGAGCATGAATAATAAAAAAGTAAGCAGTGATATTTCCGCGTTTCCCTCGGGAGTCAAGTTCTGGTGATAGAGTTAAAGTCGAGGCAGTGGTTCGCCTGATGAGTCTGCGGTGACACCTCGCCGCTGAGCGGTTGGATGGCGGCAGTTAGCGGTCCCGCGCGGCACTCTCGCGTTTCCATGAGTGTGTCGATGTCCCTGATGCAGGGCAGTACGCAGAGTGCGCCCCAGGGCGCCATCCTGGCGGCAGCGGCGCCCTACTATCAATCGCCGGCTATTCCGACTGATGTTCAGCCTGACCGGCCCATCGGCTATGGTGCCTTCGGCGTTGTATGGTTAGTACTAGTTTGTTTATAAATTTACTTTCAGTTGACATATCACGAGAATACAAATAATACTTACTATAATAAACATCGTTAATTTATCAAGAAAATTCTCTATTAATTTCAAGTTTTTATCTTCAAAAAAGTTTGGTCGCATATTCTGCTGATAGGTAGGTACATACAACATAAACATTTCCTGTGCTTATATAATATTGAGATTTTTCAATATGTATTCTCGAAACTAAATTAATTCTCAGGCTAAATTTAATTTGGAAACTTTAAAAAAATCGTGTATGAGTTAAGCCCATTTTTAGTAAATAAAAACGGAAACAAAAAAGCAGCTTCGGCTTCATTTATAGCCTAATAAACCTTATTGTTTGATAATAAACAACTTTAAAATAACAAAACGTATTAGCTAGAGATCCAGTATATTATGCGTAAACGAATCTCTTTCCAAATGTTGACTTTTCCTATCAATAATCATGGTTCTTTATTATGATAAACTATTTTTGATTGAAGTTAAAAATAAATTTATATGATTCAAAACTATTCTCTTCATATCGCTACTTACTTATTTATAAAGCAATCGTGTTATATAGATGAACAAAACAATTAAAACAGAGCCTAATAATATTGTATATTTACAATTAAATAAAAAAAATTTCTAAGATTAAGTATTAAGTTATTTACACAAAACACAACAAACCTTACATATTGAAGTAGTCACAAATAAGTAAAATATATTTTTTACATTTCTGTAAAATTTATAGATCAACAATTAATACAAATTATTACATACTCATTACACAAAAAATATTTATATACCATTTGCTTTTCAAATTTGTGATTTATTAAAAATACACGAAGCAAAAAAGTTAAGTTCCTTTGTTTAATCACTCAGAGAATTTTCAGAAAAATAATAATCGTGTAAGGTCAAATTCAAGATGTAAAAAGTAAATGTTCTCTAAGCATTTATTACCGGTCGCCCCACAGCGTCATCCGAGCACCCGCTTTTACAGCCTCGGAACACGAACTGCTCGTTAATACCAGAGAAAGCTCCGATTCCATTTTACCATCTCTTTTATGGTATTATTCCAACATTTCTAACAATGGATATCGTTTTTATAGTAAAAGCTTTTGCACTTACGATAAAGTGCAGAAACTAAGTCAAGAGATAATATTATTTCGGAAAAGTTTTTAAAGTTAACATCCCAGCCTAGTAAGTATGCGTCGGTCGACTTTTGTAAACACGTGGTGTTAAGTTCTTCAAAACAAACTGAATTCAATTTAGACTAATGGCAATAAGAACTATTTTCAATATTCACAATCGCGGTCCTCGTCGATGCACATCGCGTTCGCAGGTTTTTCTTTCGTTACAGTTAATATTGCACCTTATTGCTGTGTAGTTACGATATTTTTCAGTTAAATATAACTGTTAACGGATGCGGTGAATCGTGCCATGCAGCTGCGTACGAAAGTGCTTCTTAAACGTATGAGAATAGAGATGAAAATGTTATCTGTAGGGTTGGTTCATGGTCTTCAAACGTACAATAGGGGCTAGGTACGGACGGGCGTTTTATGTCGACTTGCGTTGCGTAGGTAGGGTCCTGATGGCGCTTGCCTCGTCGATTGTGTGTGAACGACCGCGATGAGGGGAAGCGCGCCTGATTATTTCGAGACCACGTCGATCGCTGACTGCGAACCCTAAAACACTGTCTGCCCCGTTCTAGCACTCCATTCCCGTCCGTTGAATACAAATGAGGATTTCTTTAATCTCAACTGAAGTTACCCGGATCTCGAGAGACGACTTTTGAAATTTTTTTCCAACCGAAACTATTTTTTTCTCCTTGGATATTATAATGATGATGACATTTAAATTTACATTATATTTGTATGAGTAAAATTGAGGTTTCTTCAATGTGCTTCAAACTCTCCCTTGTTTGTAATCGCATAGCGTGAAATGAGTTAAGTAATCAGTAACGTAGCGAAACGTCCATTGTTATTAGTGATATTGCAAAAGTGTTTTTCAGATATATGTGACGAGCTATTTATAAACTGACTAATATTACGATCTATATACAAATAAATATAGCACGTCAGTCCCTGAAAAATTCCTCAAAAATAAATTTTTAAGACCTGTTATACAGTATTAAGTCCACGTCTCAGGTGCACTAACTGTAAATATATCCTGAAACGGTTAGTAGGTGCAATAAATTTTACATCACTTCAGGCTTATTATGTGCCGGTTGTGTTTTCTTTGTACTCCTTAGTCAGTTACCTACAAAATCACAGTCGAACAAATATTTTGTACGATCCAAATACCGTTATAACTCTATAATTTTTCATTTTTCGTTTGATATAAGAAAGAATTTTCTGAAATAACGAAAATACCCAGATCCAGATCCCAGATCAAGTAGGCAGCGGATTGGCTCTGCCCCTAGCATTGCTGAAGTCCATGGGCGACGGTATGCTCGTCTGCCTACAAGGACAAAAAAATAATAATAATAAAATCCCTGCTCTTAGATATCCAGGAAATCTTATGTGTAAACAAAAACTTATCAGCATTTAGTATCCAACCTCTTTACTGGTACTTCAGTCTATAAAACTTCTTAACACAGTAAAGGCTAATAAAGGACGAGCGCTTGGAACAAAAATAAACGTACAAAGCGAAAACGATTCATTTCTATAACAAGGAGGTTCGGAATCCGTTTGTCTTATTTTACAAAGCAGATTATATTTATGGAACATTTTACTGGTCGAGTACGGTGACTTCCTTTCTTGACATACTGCGGTTTAGTCAAATAACTCGTACTAGAGGTCCCGCAGTAGTCGCAATTCGACTATAATTAATTGGAATTGTAAGTTTGTACACTATTATGATTGTATTTTATACTTCTATAATCACAAATTTCGCCAAGGGTACACTATAAAAAAATATTAATAAAGACAAACAATATTTAATCAATTCTCAATTTGACCACAGACGTCAAGAACAAAGTTTGACAATAAATAGTATGCATGCGTGTGTGCGTCAAATACATGGTATGTAGTGTGTGTAATGTTTTCTTTATTGAGGTAATGTACCTTTTATGCATTATTTAAAAAAAATATTAGCATTGTGCAGTTTTTCTCTATATTCTCTGTAAGTGTGGAAAATTTCATACTCCTCCGTCCGCGCAATTTTCTTAAAAAGGGGTACAAAGTTTTTGCTTCACGTATTAATAACTCGTATAAATTAATTAGTGTTGGGTGCGGACTGATTGATCGGACTGCGCGACCAAGGACCGCGCCCCGGGACGCGCCTTTTCTCCACCCAACGCTTCGTGCCTAATAATTGTACTGTACACAGATAGGCTTAAAACTTGAGTCATCCATCCGACTTTATAACGTAGTCCTTTATCTGTAACGAACAAAGGTTTGTTGCGAATTCAAAACAAATTCGAACTGTCGTTAGCAAGAATGCTTAAGGTGGTATCTCTGAAATGTTCGTGTTACCTGAATTTTGTTTTAATCTCGGTAACATTCCAAGATTTGACGAATTTCGACCCGGGATTTTTACCTGCCGCCGTGATTCCAATATGTCCGCATTATACCCGCTAGTTTGGCATTTAGGCTGTGAACGTTCGTTTCATCCATTCTTCGTCCCTCAATGTATTTCAGTATTTTTTTTTGTTATTTTACACTACAATGGGAAAATACGTATCGTTTGATAATAGTAAAGCGCTATGACATGTCCTTCCTCAAAGGAGGCTTGCGTACTCAATGTTCGGTAGTGACTTGAGGACTTGGCTGTGCCCCTGGCATTGCTGACGTCCAATAGCGACGGTAACCACTTACCATCAGGTGGGCCGTATGCTCGTCTTCCTACAAAGGCAATGTTTTTTTGAAATAAAAACCACGATTAAATCTAGTGTTCAAAACACCGGCTTACTTTTTATTGGAACACAACTTGAATGCTAAAAATATGGCCTACCGGTAAATTAAAAAACGTGCCTCCTGTGTGCTTAGTGCGAGTTTTTTAACGTTCTCGATAGCGTAAAAGTTAATCCAACTTTGTATGCAGTTGGAGCAGCGCCCCTAGCGGCAAACGTAGGCAAACGTTCCCATTCCATACAAATATAAGCTAACTTTTACGTTATCGAGAACGTTAAAAAACTCGCACTAAGCACACAGATCGCATTTTTACGATCTTGAATGGTAACCGACCGATCCATTTGTAATCTTGCTTCGCGTAGGTAAGTACACATGTGGCCAATGAGCGAGAACTGCAGATGTTTCGGGCAGTGAAGATAACGGCGGCGGTTCACTGTCGGTTGCCGGTGGCGACAGAGCGCGGCCCGGCAACCGTTAACCGGGTCACGGAAACGTATCGCCCGGCCCGCAGACTGCTTACCGTGCGTTCTTATAATGCGACGTGACATAATTTAATTAACCAATTTCGAATCGTAATGAAGCGTGAACGTGTGCCTTATGATCGGAATCAATATTTTTTAAGGTTGACCGACTTTATTAATTTTTACTAAGTTACTAAAAGAAAACAATTACTAAATATTAAGATGTTAACATTTTAAAAAGTTTCTGAATGAGAAGTGTTTACCTACAAATTAGCTATTTTCGACTTAGTCATCGCAAAATAATTAATAAAATAATAGTTTCTACCAACACAGCACTAGCAGACGAGTTCTCGACCTATATGATGCTAAATGCCTTCGGATACCATAGCGTCAATGCTGCTGCCCATCAGACGTAATATTGGAGTTACCATTGATATCTTCATCATCATCATCATCGTCTTATCTCTATAGATACCTAACTGCCATTGAAATGGGCCAGGGCTCGATATGACTTTCGCTACACAAATGACGAATGAAAAACAAAGGAGTGATGATTCTTTTTGAAACGATTCCGGCGCCACCTATCTCCTGTTGATAGTGCTCTGCTGGAAGTCATTCCTGAAGTGCCAAGAATAACTACCGCATTTTAAAGTCTCCAAACAAAAAATGCAAGCTGTAAATTATTGTAAACCAGTCAAACCTGACCCACTTCGATCCTGGCCCTGGATCCCTGGTCGATCTTTGATTTGACTTCGTTCCGATCGCTACCAAACTTTCGGGATCACTCGATAGACCAATTTGAAAATTTCATTAATATCGGTCCAGCCAGTTCGAGGCCAGTAGGGAAACGACATACACTAATCGTTTTTTATATATTTAGATAGCTAGTTAGGCCTCGAAAGACCATTAGTGATTTCCAGAATGAATTTTTAGAATATTGCTACAGATTTTACTCATTTTGAACTGTTTTTATTTATTTAATATCGTTGTGAAACGAAAAATTTGTATAGAATTGGAATGCAACCTTTGTCAATGGGAATAAAAATCTTGTTAATCGTGAGCCAATTGAATGAGCCAGGTGTAGTTGAATAACAGTACTGGATATGCTGTTAACGCCCACACCTGATTCCAGAGGATCGAAATCCTAATTCCATAGAAGTTTGTTAAACATGACAACATAGTGAAGTTGTTACCAGTATCGGATATCTAACTTTCGCTTCAGAGGCTTATTTATATGCTTAGGAGTCTAAAATTTAATGTCTATTTATACTCGAAGATTAAAAGTCTTCATAAACAAATACAACAAGACTACATGTAAGGCATATGTGTTCCAATATAGCGTACGTATATAGAAACACTAGTCGTACTCGCCCGCTTCGCTGGGCATTTAAAATTAACATTATTATTTATTGTCATTATTATTAGGGAGTCCAGCACTCATATAAATATTAGCCTATCCATTAAGTACGTGTATTTTCTACATGGATACCAACTTTCAAGTCAATCGGATGCATGGTTCAGTAGTTATAACGGAACATCCGTAAAAACAACTGTGGATTTATATATTAGTACATATATACTTTTCGTTCTGACAAAATTTTCCTAGTCAAGGCGAAACAGCGTGCTCCAATTACACACGTTATCACGTGTCGTCTGGGTAAATTCGGTACAGCTCCATTTGTTAAACTATAATTAACGAGCCATTGATAACGCCGATCTGAAATTGAAAACCAAATTAAAATTTTACTCATACGGTTTAATGTTTTCGTTCAGCTGTAAGCACGTAAAAGTAACGTATTATGAATGCACCGCGATAAATGTTGTACGATAAACGTTTTTGTACTCACAGTGGGTAGTGTAGGTTTACTCATGTACTCTATGTTGGGAAAGTTTTGAACAAAGAACTCGTCAAATATTGCCAATGCCCAAACGGTACATTTGCCAGAAACAATTTTTGCCGCTGGTTTGCGTAATGGTGAAGAATACTAATTTGAAGGTTTTGAAATGTTGTCCCCTACTTAGTGTTGCTCCGGGTGTTATAGTCCCTGTGGCAGGCAATAAATAACGACAAGACTAATATTGTAACTTTTTCATTTGACGTCACACGAAACAAGATATTTACTTCATTTGAAATAGTAGTGCTCTGAGGTATAAATCGCACCGCCCGCCACCAGAGTAGAGTTCATCCGTACTACCTGAAGCCACTGCGTTCATCTACAGTGCGTTTCCAGCGATCTTGTTTGCCACGTACCATCCGGCTTTATAATGACTCCACTCCACAGTGTTTCCCGGGCGCTATGACATGTCCTTCTTCAAACGAGGCTTGTGGAGAGTATTAAACGGTAGGCAGCGGCTTGGCTCTGCCCCTGGCATTGCTGACGTCCATGGGCGACGGTAACCACTCACCATCACGCAGGCCATATACTCGTCTGCCTATAAGGGCAATGAAAAATGTCAATAACTAATTTTCATCACAAGCAGGTAGCTTCTTTGTTGCTAATGTCAATATAATTCAGCTCCGCCTTGGAGACGCGTTTTAGTATTTACAACCTCCATATAACACTGGTAGGCTTCGAATACCTGAAGATTATTCTCCCAAGAAACCCAATTTTTTTAGTTCATGTATGTTACCAATCCATTTGTAATTTTTGTATTATGTAAAGTTTTAGCTTGGCCTGATTCTCAGCGACTATTAAGGAGATATAATCTATTTCAAGAAAGCTAATTACGTTTTAAGTGTAACGATGAGACATTGGCCTAAATTATTTGTGTGTGCGTGAAACTACTGAAATTTCACGTCACTACCCACTGATGAAAAGAGTTTCACACAAAGGTACATTGAAGGACGGCCGTTGACACCTTGTGATGTCGAAGCGTGAGTAGGACGTTTTGCGAAACACTTAAAATCACGACAATTCAGCTCGTAAAAAATCCGAGTTTATGAATTACTTTTAGTAATAAAATTGATGTATGCTTTTTAATATTAGTCGAAGCCAGCAAACGACCAAACTGTCATAGGTACACGAACGTGTAAATCATTTATAGTCTGAGATTAATTCCTGTTGCAATAATAAATAAAAAAGGTATCTGTCATTCTCAAATAAGATTGTATTCATTGTGTTTTCTCATTTTGGCGCCAATATTTGCTAATTATTTTTGTGTTATTAAAATGTTATTATTATTGTGAAAGAATTTTAAGAAATCCTATACGAAAGCAAGATAATTAACCTATGGTAATGAATGTAGCATTCAGAATCATGTTTTGTATTTTAAAAGGCGATTTATGACTTGGACTATATTTATAAGAGACAAACCTAACCTAATCTAACTGATATTTTAAAAGCGATTAGGGTGGTAAAATCACGTCACGACTCGATTATAGTTTGTTTGAAAACAAAACAAAACTGCTAAAGAAAAATACCAAGATGCAATAATATCGGCACAGGGCGTTCCGATGATCGAATCGGATAATGCACGTGTTTATTTTTATAAATGGATGTGTTTAAAGTCACGTTTTACACGAACCGTAGTATCACTTAGGTACTCATTGTTATCGCATGTACCAAAATTTATATTGGCACATCCAATATAAATTTTGTACGGTATAATGTATGTAAATTATCTATTTTCGGTAAGAATTTTCGCAACCAACTAATGAAATTAATCTATACAAATCCAATTAAATGGATATTAAGATTGTCTATGAAATGATGTTGCGTAGAGTTTAAACAAAAAAGTTCTAACTTGTGTGAAATGACGTACATATTTTGTATTTTAATAATATGTAAACTAATGAAGGAAGTATATGTTCAAGATTTTAATTTATGTATTTTTATTTTTTTTAATTGCTTAAATGGGTGGACGAACTCACAGTCCACCTGATGTTAAGTGGTTACCGGAGCCCACAGACATCTACAACGTAAATGCGCCACTCACCTTGAGATATAAGTTCTAAGGTCTCAGTATAGTAATAATAGTAGTAATTGTAATGTCAATCTCCTTAACTAAATAAACACGCGCTTCTTCCTATGAACATCCAATCAATTCTGTAGCCGCTAACGATGTTACAATTAGAACAGCGAACGAAAACGAAAATCTAGGGTAGCGTTATATCAATCACAGTATAGAACACACAATAACTGAGCTAAAATCTTGGCTTTCTTTCAAAATACGTTTCAGACGCACCTGATGTTGGAAGATTAATTGGCCAATATGAGCCGGGTTCCCCCTAAGAGTTCAGTCAACCTAACGATTTTGTTTATCGACTTACGTGCGACCGTGTGAACACACGCTTACGTGCCATTGACATTCGGAGCGAAGATTTGCAACGCAGAAACATGGAAATAAAACGGACTAAATAATATATTACAAATTAAAGTTTTCCTCCCGATACGCGCGCCAATCAAATTATTGCCGTTGTCCGTATATCCAATTTATAAATACTAGTGGTCTCGCAGTAGTCGAAATTCGACTATAATTAATTGAAATTATAAGTTTCAACATTATTATGGTCCTGTTGTTACATATTTCGCCAAGACTACACTAGACAATTACTCGTAATATTAAAGATAAACAATACTAACCTATTCTCAATTTGACTACAGGCTTTAAGCAATAACAAAAGTTTGACAATCAACAAAGAGTATATGTGTGTGTGTCAAATACATAGTAGTGTGTGTAATGTTTTCTTTATTGATTTAATGTATCTTTTATGCATTATTTTCAAAAAATATTAGCATTTTGCAGTTCTTCTCTATATTCTCTATAAGTGTGGAAAATTTCATACTCCTCCGTCCGCGCAATTTTCGTAAAAAGGGATACAAAGTTTTTGCTTCATGTATTAATATATAGATATAAGTACTTCAACTAATTTAATTCGATTAATCGAATACGCTGTAATATGTCCAATGTATCTTTAGTGTACCTTTCTGGATATTCGATCGGAGCGTGTAAACAATGCGATATGAATAATACATTTAGGTATTTCGTATAGGCAACGTTATTGATCTGTATCTAAAATTTTTGAATTTATTTGAATAAAAAAACATGACTTACTTGCTTATTTGTTCTATCCACGTATTTATGAGTACCTACCTCATAAAACAGCGCACATTATGGTTACGAGAAACATGCCTTCAAACCTTTTAATTAGTCCGTTGTTCCCATTCTGATGCTATCAAAACCGATATACATATTTAGTTGTGTTTAGTTTTTAGGTTATTGACACGGGAACCGCAGATGTACAGCGAAAGTCGCTATGTTCGCTGGTAAATTATCTTGAACATAACAGATGGAGGCTAAGTGCTCGATGATTACGCGATGAAGTTTTCAATAGTCCTATTTAGGTTCGCACTATTTGCGGCGCTATCTACGTGTTTTGTATACAGGTATATTTGGGAAAGCTGTTTTTCACTTACTGCCGTAATGTAGTTTTGTAGGTAGGCCAGGTCCAGTAGGCCGTCTGGTGTAGTGGTAAGTGACATGGTCACTACACAAGGGGGTCGCGGGTTCGAATCCCGCCAAGTGAAGATATTTGTATGATAAATATTAATTTTTCTTTTCCAGGGTTATGTATGTAAGTATATAATAAAAATCTTACATTTATTTCCGTTATCTGGTACCTGTAACACAAGTTCTTTACGAACTTACCACGGGACAAGTTAACGCGGCGTGATTGTCGGTAAATATTTAATATTTAATTTAATATTCACAAAAATTATTGGAAATAATCTCGAAGTCGTTCTCGAGGTGAAACAAGTCAAAGGCTGCTTGCTCGTTCAAACGTGACCAGTTGTTTAGTGTCAGCAGAAGTACGCGAACTCCCAAATCCATTCTAAATGTAATTAAGCAAATTATTCTATTTTGTTCTATGGATTTCGTAAATTACCTCGTGTTCAGTGCCTGACGCGGCGGTGGGGGCGAGGCGGGAGACCCGCCATAATTTTTGTTTCCAGTCACACCCGGGGGCCTTAGAGCACCGCGCTTTGGATGCTTTATCCGGTCCCTACCTTTGAAATGGAAATAAATTATAATTTCCTGCTATTCATTAATTTCTTTTAACGAAATGGCGTCACACGTTCCCTTCGATCAGAGAATATGAAATATGACGTTATCAAAATTTAAAAGGACGTGAAAAAAACCAAACAAATTTCATACACAAATAGTTACAAATAAAAGACCTGTAGTTCGATTACAATGACGGTTATTATTAGTCTCGAAAATGACTGTAATAAAAGACGCCGTTATCAAAGTAATTACGTTCACACATATTTTTGGGAACTTTCTATTGTAAAGCCAGTGAAATACTAAGAAATGAAATTCCTTTTTTGTTATTTCGCGTTACATAGTATTGATCACGTGTAGGCCGTTTCTCCCCTAGGCGTCTATTGTGCGACTGTGACGCAAAAGTGGGGGACCGCACACGGAGTCGCCCCCGATGCCCTCCATCCTTGGATACATCAATCACTTCCTAATCGAATTTATGAACGTTTGAACATTTCTCGGTCTACTTTATCATTATTAATTTTTATATCTTGTATATTCATTTGTATTGTCTATATATTAATACGTGAAGCAAAAACTTTGTATCCCTTTTTACGAAAATTGCGCGGACGGAGGAGTATGAAATTTTCCACACTTATAGAGAATATAGAGAAGAAGTGCACAATGCTAATATTTTTTTTAATCATGCATAAAAGATACTTTAAATCAATAAAGAAAACATTACCCACACTACCATGTATTTGACATACACACATGCACTCTTTGTTTATTGTCAAACTTTTGTTATTGCCTAAAGTCTGTAGTCAACTTGAGAATAGGTTAGTATTGTTTATCTTTAATATTACGAGTATTTGTCTATAGTGTAGTCTTGGCGAAATCTGTAACAATAGGACCATAATAATGTTGAAAGTTATAATTTCAATTAATTATAGTCGAATTTCGACTGTTGTGGGACCACTAGTTTATATAAAATAGTGTTATTTGTATTTATGTATGTACTATTTCATACTCGTTCATTACTTCATCAATATAACGAATTTAATACATTACAATATAATTTTAATAACTATACGAAGTTTCAAGGCATAAAGGATAAAGCGCCCTGTTGTGGCTTTCGAACCAATTAAACCCGCAGGCAGAAAACAATTTATCAAAGGAAATACATAAAAGCATAATAATATGTTAATGAGCTACATCCAAGATGAATATCACCAAGAAGGGATATCATCGTGTAATAACTAACAACTTACCTGATTACATGTGGATAGGGCGAATTTTTTAGTTTGCACGCGTAGCTACCGCCATCTTGTCATGGGTACCGATTTGAAGAGTACGACAGTCTTATCTTCTATCAGGTCCCAATTCCGATTAGGAAGTTGATGCATTTGCGTAGTAGATGCCTAGGAGATGTCAAGTCACCTTCAGAGGCGTTCTGGTAGCTATTAGCAAACCCCCACCCGTCCCAGCGATCCTAAAAAAATAAAAGCAAAAAATGATCTTATAAGTTCAGTAAATTATAGTGTATTGAACTAGTAATGCAAATAGTCGGACCAATGGTAAGCTTCGCGTACCGTCCGTATTCTGACACGTTTTATTTTGTATGCAAAGAGCGTGACCTAAGTTTCCGTTTTCGGTGTCCATGTGAGAACGTATACACAATGTCAAATTGCCAACCTGCAGTGTTGCAAAATACGGCCTCACTGTGGGCGAACATAGTCGACGCTTCGACTGTATTCACTAGCCGTTGATATCACAAACTAACGGTATTCATTATTAGCACATTTATCAGCGCGTCATAATTACGTTGTATCAAAGCCTTTTATCGCACATTCAGAGTGATTTCGCGAATTCATAGCCAAGCTAACATATCCAATCTGTATTTCCGAAGTTCCTAGTTCGATTCTTTTTTGGAGCTTATCTTTAACAAAGTTATTTAATTTGGGCCTTGGACCACAAGAGGTAATCCTGGCTTAGTAACTGTGACACTGTAACGATTAACTAACTATAGCAGGGCCTAGTGCCACAAGGTTGGCAGTAAATCCCAATAAAATATACATTCTCGTATTTTGGAACCGACCGTTACTTGACCGGAAATTGACCATTGCGACGATAAAATGTAGAATGATATCATTCGTGCTCTCCTCGCCAAATGATAGTGATTAGGCCGTTGACCCACATTTAGTTACCTCCCAGGGTTTCACTGCTGAGCTAAATTAGCCAAATTAAACTTATCTCCGGGGGACCCGGAGGTACTAAAACGATGTTAGCGTCGGGTTTATCGAAGCCTTGCGAGAATGCTCCCTGCAATGCCACAAAAGAGTTCTTTCCGTACCCATATCGAATTTAAAGTGCGCTATTACAAACTGAATTTAGTGAGGATTTATTGCGAAACGATGTTCTATCTAAAGGCTGACGCGTATTGTCAGTGATTGTATATTCTGAGCGCGAAGCCACCCCCTACCATCCTCTAAGTCGTTTGTGCAACAACGATAAAATGTCTTTATCTTGTTTTTATGACTCTCGGCAGTATTAATTACTAATTCAATTAACCTCTTAATTTTGCCTTAGTTTTTCCTTCAACGATTCGAATTTTGTAATTCTCCTGAGAACGTTTATTAATTATTATTTTTTGTAATTGACACTAGTTACACGATAAAATATTTTTATGTAAGTTTATTAAGATATAGCACCGTCCATGCTAGTTTGCTTATTCCTCTCCCTGCAATGTTGCCTAAAAGAGATCGCTTTCAGCGATAAGGTCGCCAATTTATGTCACCGTCTATTGTTTGTTTTATATGCTTACTCTGTACATGTGGTGTCAAATAAAGAGTTATATTATTATTATTTTATTGGTTCGACTCCGTTCAGTTCTAATCGAGTTGTGTCGTCGCTAAATCGCAAGTGTGAGTCGTAATGTTTCTGTGCATCCACGTTCCCATGCGTCGCCTAGTACGTTCGGAATCCTTAATTTAACTGGTCTCGTTGCTCGTAGCTGCCGGAGATGCAGCCGGAATGAGCTTCCCGCCCGTGATTGCATTCGCGCTCTCTTCGTGACTACGAATTAATGTCACGTCTTAGGCCTCGCTATAATCATTTCAATTTATTCGACGTTGGATATTATTTTTGTATATCGTCGTTGTCAAACCAAAATCTGCTATGCGCAAAAACTCTATTTTCAATTACTTAACGAGTAAAAATATTTTCGTATAAAATTTTATATGAAGGTGAATTTTTAACATAAATTTTTTTTTAATACGGTATATAGGGGTGTGAACTATACGAAAAGGTCTAAAAGTGCACATAGCAGATTTTGGTTTGACAACGACGATATACTCCTGACGATATTCCGCTTACTCAGAAATACATTCTGACATTAACGCCTGAAACATCTATATATTAATACTTGAAGCTAAAACTTGGTATCCCTTTTTACTAAAATTGCGCGGACGGAGGAGTATGAAATTTTCCACACTTATAGAGAATATAGAGGAGAAGTGCACAAAATTTTAATATATTTTTTAAAAAATGCATAAAAGATACATTAAATTAATAAATAAAACATTACACACACTACCATGTATTTGACACCCACACATATACTCTTTGTTGATTGTCAAACTTTTGTTATTGCTTAAAGTCTGTAGTCAAATTGAGAATAGGTTAGTATTGTTTATCTTTAATATTACGAGTATTTCTCTATAGTGTAGTCTTGGCGAAATCTGTAACAACAGGACCATAATAATGTTGAAACTTATAATTTCAATTAATTATAGTCGAATTTCGACTACTGCGGGACCACTAGTTTATATTGAATGTATTTACAGTAAGCAATAGTGTTTGGTCGCCTAAATATCGTACTGTTTACATTCTTTACGATGTTAATTAATGGCGACGATCAAACCCCGATGTACTTTTTGTTTCAGGTAATTTAGGTTTGTGGCCGGAATAAACGTTAAAAGTTAACATTCATTGACGAGGAAGTATTCCGGGTAACTGAAATCTAAAGTACGGTTATTACTCTTTCGTTTCGTACAGGCAAAGAGCGTAAAACAACAATTAAATTTGAAAACAAATTAAATTTGACATGAGTGGATGAAGAGGATATTATGATACAATTTGTTAATTTTGAGAAAACGGGCATCAAACTTTTGTTACTTGTACTTTTTCTTCGTACATTCATCACATGTGATTTCTGAAAATAGCCTTTAAACCCAGAATTTAAAGTCTGATATGGTTTATAGGCACATAACACCTTCATTTAATGTAAAAACTCAAAAATCTTAAAAATGGTACTCAATTCCTTCATCCACTCATGTCTTTCATTTATTCCTTCGAACAGTCCCA
Organism: Bombyx mori; assembly: GCF_030269925.1. NCBI lineage: Eukaryota > Metazoa > Arthropoda > Insecta > Lepidoptera > Bombycidae > Bombyx > Bombyx mori. Next base: position 3,868,992 of record NC_085116.1, on the reverse strand, counting down.
CGCATGTTTCATGAATGCTCTGTTTAGTACAAGTACTTGAAATCAAATATGGCAGCTACTTTCTGAATTATTTTTAGAGTGATTTAATTTATAGTAAATTATAGTAGTTTGCTATTAACTTGTTATATTATGAAAACCAAAAACAATGGAAATTGAAGACTTCACAGTCTTCAAGATTTGCGTTAAGTAAGTTCTCATAAAGTGCATCTCCGAACAACAAAAGTGTTATTTAAGATCTAAAGACGACAGAACCGGCTTCATCAACTTCAGAGCCCAGTTTCCGGGTCCTGACCAGGTATATAGTTACGTAGTGTAAGGTTTCGACTCCAACCAGCACAATAGAAACTCAACAATCCCGTTCTACTGGATGTAAACTATACTCTTATGCGCGGCTTAGAAATTCATGGCGCTCGCTGTCCCGCCAACGAGGTGCATAGTTTCCTTTGAATGCATAACTCGAAGTTCAATTGTTAAGTAACGACCAAGTTTTCTTACAAATTTTGCAAACTTTGAGAAATTTAATAAGAAAACCCACGGAATTCTTTTGGTACACACCACACTTACAAACTAATGAATGGTTTGTTTAGATAGATAGATGTACCGGAGATTTACGATCTTTGATTGAGATTTAAACATTGTTCCTTTATTTTTCGTGAGCTACTAAATAATTGACCTTAAACAAAACGAATCATTTAGATTATAGGATTTTTTTACTTCTCCACTAAATTTGGATCAGGTGTAGATCCTTTTTATTGTTACACCAAAAAAAGCGAATTACTTTAATGGTTGGAAAAAAAATATGAAACTAGATTTGTGGTCGTTACGTGTGAAATGAAGCCAAACAGTAGCGCGGCAGATGCGGACGAGGTCACCGCACCCGGTCCGACGCAGCTGGGCATTAAGTACTACTCGCTTTTTGTAGCCTTCCCGGAGTAGGTACTATAAAATTATATCAATTCACATCTTTTATCCTTACACTCAAACGTTGGATATAACATAACCTGTACTCAAAATAGCCATATAAATCGTGACCGCGTCACGCATTAGGAATTGAAGAATAAAAATGGTTAATGTTTTCCACATGCCCTGAACGACTACTTCGTGACTGGACCGCTCTATGTGGTCGACGGCGCACAGTAATTTTCTCGTTTCGAGTGGTCATTAGTTCCACAGGGACGAGAGACTTTGTCTGTCGCACGGCCATTAGTCGAACAAGCAACCCGTATGGCCACGAACCTCTGTGCATGTGGTTTCATACAACACGGCTTTCATTTTAATAGCAAAAAAGGGAGATATAATGTTGAGCGCTTGAATGAATGTCAAAAACACTGATGCACGTGATACCATTTTGACGAGATATAGGGGTGCGTTCACCGCAACAATACAATCGATTCCAGGCCTTGTGCTTGCCGAATAAAACCACGTTGATTCTTTTTTTTTTATTCGTATCGTCGACAGCGAAGGGATTTCATGAAGTGAAACTATTTAGGAAGTTTGGTGCCGGTTTTCTTGTGGTGGTTATTTAAAAGAAACTCGGAATAGCTCTTATATCAAATCACGTCCTATCAAGTTAAGTGGTTACCGGTCCTTTCCTCTCCGTGTAATTCAACATCCACTCTCGATCGTCTCGTGGTTTCTGTTAGTAATAACATCAAACGACCAAACTGCGTTCCGTCACGCGACTCCGGCCACTCACTAAATTTCATTTTCATGACTTCTCACGTGCAACGTGGTTTAATGATTCCCCGAAATTGCTTACTCATCGATCCGCTTCGGTTCCGGATCATCTCGACTGAGGTGTGAAAGCTATCGCTCGTTTTATTGTGAGCGATTATGTAGTAAAACTTTAAAATGTTTTAAACGCGCACGATTGTAATCGGGAATCGTGGATATAAAAGATTCCGATCCGGAGTTCTACGAACGAACAGCCAGCAAACTGGTTTGTTACAGGTACCCGGCTAAATTAAACGTAGACAAAATACGGCCCCGAATATCGAGACATCAGGCTAGTAGTCCTTTGACGAACTCGCATTCTTTCACTATTGTATAAATGCATTTTTTAATGTTATAGTTGGACAGACGATTTCGTGGTCCAAATCGTGTTATGCGACTGTTTCGAGACCACAGTTTCAATGCCGCAATCCAGTTTGAGATGTGAGCTCGAAGTCTAAATCTATACTAATATATAAATCTACAGTGGTTTTTACGGATGTTCCGTTATAACTACTGAACTATGCGTCCGATTGACTTGAAACTTGGTATCCATGTAGAAAATACATGGACTTAATGGATAGGCTAATATTTATATGAGTGTTGGACTCCCCACACCAGTTGCAGGGGCGTTAATGATGAGAATCTTTGCAGGTGTGAGAAATAATAATGTTAATTTTAAATGCCCAGCGAAGCATACGGGTACAGCTAGTATTGTAATAAATACTAACTTTTCAAATCAGAACGAACGACTGCTTTGGTACAGAAATATGCAGGTTGCACTTGGTCAAACAGACAACAGGCATTACCACAGTTTGGTGAATTATATCGCATAAATCAATAAAAATTCTGAATCAAATTCGAATTGCTCAGTAAATATTAAACAGTGTTGCCCGTTTTTTTTAGTTTTTCCTTCCATGTTTCCGGCTTTCACTGTTGCCCCCTTACTCCGATGTTTCCTATTGAAATCGTGCAAGAAATTATATGTTATCAACATTCAATTCCGTAGAACATTCGCCGTAATATGTACAGACTACTCGATATCAGTAACGTTGATCGTATCCCGGGAGTCACGCTTCGTCGGTCTTGTAATACTTGTAATATACATTTATATTTATTCAACCTTCCTTGGAACCATACTGTGCGAGATGCGTATATGAATCTCTTATAACGGTGGTCGCATTATATTCTCAAAAGTCGTGCCACAGACAAAGACATTCCTGGGCTTGAAATACTTAAAATATTTTCGAATTTAGTGCATCGTTACACTAAGCTCGGTGTGACCAATGTATTAAAAATATCTTTGAGTACAGTAATAAGGTAAGGTTTGCTTAATAGCTTTCCGTCAAGCGCGCTCGTAAGGTTCATCGGTGTGACTGTTTGTCAGTTTGTCATCTGTTTAGCTGTCCTCCATGAAGCAAAAAAATATTCCACTCTGAAGATATTTTAATACCGATTCGATGTAAATGCATTTTGCTCGGAACTCTTAGAAATATTCCAGTCTTAGTGATAGTCAGGTCTGATCGATTGGAATGTTAACCGGAAAACGTATCAGGTAGACCGATGGGATGAATTATGTCGGTGCCTCTCTCGTGCAAGCCGTGCTGCGGTCATTCGACCCAGCCGCGAGCGTGCGAAAAAGGCACATTAGAATAAATTAACTCGAAGCGATGACTAATCAAGTCCACTTGTTTCACTTGGGTGATGTTTAGTGTAAATGGAACAGACAGTTGTATAGGCATAGATGAGCAGACTCATGTAGTCACGTAGTTCACGTCTAGCCCGATGTTAAGCTGATATCACCATGGAATATAGCCCACTGAGTTTCTCGCCGGATCTTCTCAGTGGGTCGCGTCTACGGTCCGGTGGTAGATTCTGCGAAGCAGGGCTCTTGCTAGGGTTCGTGTTAGCAACTAACACCTACTAGTTAAGTTTACGCTGAAATAGCCTCTCAAGGCTATGAGCTTAGGTAGGAAAAAAGAACGGAATAATCGTTTAAAAGTACTAACTAACACGAAAAACAATTTCGTAATTACAAGCTCTATTGGTTTTGACGAATTTTATCTGTGCATTCTAAATATTTTCAGGACAAATACCATGTGATATTCAATGGTGAGATTATTTTCGACCGGCACCATTTGCTAATTAAAATTTGTTCGGCCTGCGCCTTACTGGATGTTCGCTCAGTTTATCTTGATTAAGGTTGCGGGGTTGTTGATCTGCGAAGGGGGTGTAAATGTATTCTCCCCGCGTGCTCCTCCCTCGTCCGGGTCTGCGTTGCCTCATTCATCGGAGCCCTTCAAGTTTGCGACCTTTGTGTATGTCAAGCGACATATGTTAACTCGATATTTTAGGTTCAAAGATATTTGTTGACGTCTATATCTTATAACCGGCTGTAGGGGGCATCTCGATCATAAACAGATAAGTACTACTATCTTAAATTTCTGCCCCGAAGGTGTTGCTTAGCGCGGGATAGCTATTATGCAATAGATATATGTAATTAGAAATTCTCATTATTCATATCTCAAGATGAATTATATTCACATTATATCTCTAATGATTTTGGTAACTAATTAAAATCGAATGGGCCGTGTGCTTGTTCGCGAATCTAAAACCGTGGAAAACAAGTGAGTATTCCCAAGAATAGACTTTAAATATACAAAACTGGACGATATTCTTTAAAAGGTATTTATTATACACAGTTGCGTTCAAAAAAAAAAAGAAAAAAGCTAAATATTTAACAGATCTCACCCCAAATATAGAGTACAGTTAGGTGGAAGCGTCGGCCGGCTTTATATCAATTAAAATATATTTTAAATGAGTCTCGACAACAGTAATATGGATCATAAAAGATAAATTACTAAACTTATTGTTTTTCATTTTCTAAACGGTAAATGTTGGTGTTTAAACGAAGGGATCAGCTACTAATGTTTGTATTCGTTACCATTCTTTAATTCTCAAATAAATCATCATCATTATCCTGCCCTTCTCCCAGTCACCTGGGGTCGGCGCAACATGTTTTCTCCTTCCATACTCTTCTATCATATACCATTTCTTCGCTCACTCCCCTCTTACCCATATCGTCTTTCACACAATCTATCCATTTCTTCTTAGGTCTATCTCTTCCTCTATATCCTTCCACATTCATAGTTAACACTCTCTTACCAACCTCATTTTCATCTCGTCATTTCATTTCATTTTATTCTCAAATAAAATAAACACAAATAAAAAATAACAAGCTGCTATTCGCGAGTCGCAGACATAATGAAATCTGCTTTTACCGTTTAATCTGTTGTAACTAAACTACAACGAAAACTGTAAAATGTTCGGAAATGGACGGAAACAATGCTATTAAAATAATAGAAGAGCGTTAAACAGTTAATCTCACTATAATTACGAAATAAATTGTTAAATTCAAAGTTACTTTGTGTGCGTTGAAAAACATACAAGATAAAGTTGAGTACAAATCTGTAATAAACATTGACTCCGACCAGGAATCTGTAGCAGAGACCGTTGTTTATATTTAGCGTCTAACTACTACACAAAGAAGGTGTAATACTTTTTTTTTGTTTCTAATCTATACGTTTTTGTCATATTAGCAAACGTTTTTGAGGTAGTTCTATCAAGATACGGTAGGTTCTTTTTTTTTTGGTCAGGAGGAAATCGCCGGACTTCCGCCCTTCATCCTCAGTGGAGTCAGAGTCGAACTGACTAAAACCTCCTGTCGCTCAACAACCCACGTCCGAATCTCGCATAAGACAGAACTCATGAAAAGTCAAAGGGGGGAGCAACGTACGGTAGGTAGTCCTAGAAACAATTAAACAAATGTATTTAGCGACAGTGACAAATACTACTAACTACTTCAGTAATATTGAAATCAAATCACACTGTTGTATCGATTTGAATAGGCAACGCATTTGGTATCGATAAAAAAAAGAACCGAGATACATCCGGAATGTGTTCTTCGAAGGATTTTTAAATGCATCGAAACAGGTACGAGATCGCGAACTCCACACATACATTATGCATAGTGAAGCAACACGATCGTATATTTTAGTGCCTTATTCTTTGCATTGAGACATCCTCTGCAGGTAGAAAAATATGGGTTCGTAGAGCCAAAAAAGGTTACGTAGGCGTGTCCGTTTTTAGTTGATTCACTGTCTTCTTTGCGTCTTGCGAGTTATTATTTTATTGAACAAAATAGAAATTCCTTTGTTGAAGATATGCGTGTCAATTCAATCCATACTAATATTATAAATACGAAAGTAAGTTTGTTTGTTTGTTACGCTTTCACTTCTAACTGGTCAAGCGATTACTATGAAATTTTGTGTACACGTCAGGGGTTCAGAAAAGAACATAGGTTACATTTATCTAAAAAAAATACTATTCCCATGTGATACATTTTTTCTACATTATTGTTAGCAAAGCCGCATGTAAAAGTTAGAGTTAAATATTTGTTAATATAATTTAACATTAATGTTTACCGAAGAATGAGATTTTTTAATTTTGCCGGCGAATCTATTATTGGATTAATAATGTAGCCGGATAAGTCGTTTGTAAACTAACTTCTGTTCAGTACTAATTTCTCTTTAATTTGTTACACGACCCGTTTTAACTTTGTTTAAGTACTTGGACGGGTTTCGTCTCATATCCCGAAGTTGGCGATGTCAATCGCATTACTGAAGTACCGTCAAAGAAGCCTCATCTATCCAATGTTTGTTTATTACTGGTGGTAGGACCTCTTGTGAGTCCGCGCGGGTGGGTACCACCACCCTGCCTGTTTCTGCCGTGAAGCAGTAATGCGTTTCGGTTTGAAGGGTAGGGCAGCCGTTATAACTATACTGAGACCTTAGAACTTATATCTCAAGGTGGGTGGCGCATTTACATCGTAAATGTCTATGGGCTCCAGTAACAACTTAACACCAGGTGGGCTGTGAGCTCGTCCACCAGTCTAGCAATAAAAAAAAACATAATAATAAATTAAAATCTTTTTATGTTTTTCGTAAACAAAAAAATAATATGAATCCAGAATCACAGAAGCCAGAATTTTATCGTAACTACCTTAAATTTTAGAGTAAATAATAATTGAAAACCTTAAATTACAACGCTTGAATAAAGTTGAATAAGTTGTTATTCTGTTCTATATAAAGACTCATTGGAATTAGTAAAATTAATCGTTTTAATAATGAAAAAACTCGCAGTTTGTTATTATACGAAATTTACGATTAGCATTACGACTAGTGTAACAACGATTCAGTATAGTGATGTTTCATAGGGAAGTGGGTCGCGGTGGTCGACTGCAAGCAAAGCTGCCAAGTCGCGGCCGCCAAGAGCCCTGCTCTCTCAGCTGATCGCGATACCACGCAAAGGTCTCTGGGTTAGTGGACCGCCACCGTTATGCGCTAAATTATGCGCACCGTACTTCCTTGTAAAATCATGGCAGATCTTAATTGAATTTTGCCGTTGAACACATATTTCGAATATGCAAAGGTTTCGTGCCCCATCTGATATGTTTTTTTTAGTCAAGATGAAATCTGATTGTACTTGAATTTTTTTAGGAATGTAATTTTTTTTATTGCTTAGACGGGTGGACGAGCTTACAGCCCACCTGGTGTTAAGTGGTTACTGGAGCCCATAGATATCTACAACGTAAATGCGCCACCCACCTTGAGATATCAGTTCTAAGGTCTCAGTATAGTTACAACGGCTGCCGTGCCCTTCAAACCGAAACGCATTAATTCACGACAAAAATAGGCAGGGTGGTGGTACCTACCCGTGCGGACTCACAAGAGGTCCTACCGCCAGTAACATGTAACGCCATTTTCTACATTCTTAATGAAGACATTCTGTAATAGTTTCAGGCGGCAGTAAAATTATCGTATTATTCAAATAAACTTAAAATTTTAATTTATTACGTACATAAAATGTTCTATAGACAACAGCGAAAAGGTTGAGCTTGTTAAATAGGAAATCGGGTAGTGCTTAAATTCATTTCGTTGAGTCTCGTGACGTCTGACGTCAATTGGGCCAACATTTTGAAGCTACTCATAGATTATTTAGCCACATATGACGTCATGTGTTGGGTAGAATGTTGACGATAGAAAAATGTCCGAATTATTAATTCAGTGAATTACGTGAATTTGAAGTCGTGAAATTCGTAAATAATTTTCATGTTCAGATGGGAACAAGATTCGAGCAGTAATATCTTCAAAGCAAAAATTATCAGCTCAGCTTCTGATTCCCGAAATATATCCGAAAACTGATCGGATCGAAAAATATATTGATCTAGAAAAATTAAAGCTGTTAAGTGTAGTAATTAAAAAAACTAACGCGTTTCGTTATAATTCGCAGTTTCATCAAGTAAAGAACCAATATAGAATAGCAACAAAACAAAACTATTGCAAGACAATAAAAATATAAAACCCAATCTTTATATTAATATGTGAAGCAAAAACTTTGTATCCCTTTTTACGAAAATTGCGCGGACGGAAGAGTATGAAATTTTCCGCACTTATAGAGAATATAGAGAAGAAGTGTAGAGAGTAATATTTTTTTAAATTAATGGATAAAAGTAAATTAAATCAATACAGAAAACATTACACACACTACATACCATGTATTTGACGCACACACGCATGCATACTATTTATTGTCAAACTTTTGTTCTTGACGTCTGTTGTCAAATTGAGAATAGATTAAATATTGTTTGTCTTTGTTAATATTTTTTATAGTGTAGTCTTGGCGAAGTTTGTGATTATAGAAGTATAAAATACAATCATAATAGTGTACAAACTTACAATTCCAATTAATTATAGTCGAATTTCGACTACTGCGGGACCTCTAGTTCACATAGATTTGCTAAACAATTCATGCGTCCACCATTATTACTTTGCAGCTTCGTTATGTTATAATAAACGTAATTAACTTTCTAAACAACGTGTTCTCGTTACAAGTTTATAAGCAGATTATTTCGTCTCGGAATATTAAGTTAGGCGAAATACGGAACCCAGTACATTAATGTTCGTAAGGTTTCAAGTCACTTACAAGATACGTGTAAGTGTTAGCGATAAGTTAAATGTATTTATTTGCGTGGCATTTGATTTTGATGATTATACACATTGCCACTAAGAATACGACGTGCAACGTAACTCATTGAGTTTCTAGCCGCATCTTCTCAGTGGGTCGCGATTCGGATTAGATTAGAGATCCCATTTCACCACTTAACACCAGGTGAGCTGTGAGATCGTCCACCCATCTAAACAATAAAAAAAATGATCACACAGAAGACAAGTAAATACATGCTATATTTAATTATTTATTTATCAATTACTAATTTGTTTATGAAAGCATAATACAGAATTGAATACGTACAACTAACTTCTTGAAAATCTCACAAATAATTGAAATTAATTATTTTTGTTCGGAATTGTTCACTCCGCTGTAGCTTTAATTAACTGAAAAGCAACTTTAAGATCCGAATTAAGGTGAACATCTGCTCGGAATAAGCAGAGGCATTTCTGAGGAGGGTCGTCGATTACAATGAGGTAGCATTCGAAACAATAGAAATGACGTTAACAATAGCGATCCGATGTTGATAGCGCACTTATTGCAAAAAGTAGGTCATTGATCTTCACACTATGTATTAACGGGAGGAACTAGTAATAGGGCTTATTGTAAGTCAACACTGGGTCTTCGCGCCATCCTGCAGGCAGTCAACTGGTGGTAGGACCTCTTGTGAGTCCGCACGGGTAGGTACCACCGCCCTACCTATTTCTGCCGTGAAGCAGTAATGCGTTTCGGTTTGATGGGTAGGGCAGCCGTTGTAACTATACTGAGATCTTAGAACTTATATCTCAAGGTGGGTGGCGCATTTACCTTGTAAATGTCTATGGGCTCCAGTAACCACTTAACACCAGGTGGGCTGTGAGCTCGTCCACCCATCTAAGCAATGAAAAAAAAAGTTGTGCGTTCCGTTCGCGTTGCTATCTCTATGTACTCCGGTAATATTAATTACGCGAATCCACCAAAGAATAACCATGTGGAAAAAAAATGTATCTTTATTTTGTTTCGAAACAGTTTTAACAAAAAGAAAACTGTAAGCCGCTTTAAAAAAAGAAAGAAAATCAAACAAAAGTCAACAAACAAAGGAGAATACGAACCGAAGTTTTTTTTTGTTGCTGTTTAATTTTATTTAATTACCATCTGCCGACGTATGGCCTATTTTCGGGCGAACGGGAATTTCATTTGTCCAATAATGCCAATAAAAGTCGTTTAATACTTGCAATTGGTCTTGAGTTGCCACGTTCATTTCGTTTCTGTACTCTGCAGTGGGGTCTCGATTGCAGGGTCTGCCTGGGGCGTCGACGCGAGGGTGGATACAGATGATTGATGCCATCCAGACGCCGTGGAGATACAACTCTCAACAGTTTTATATATTTGCTGCTTTTTTTTTTTGTTTGCTAGAGATTTGTACTTCGCGATATGTTACAAGAGTTACATTTATGGAGCTTTGCACATGATATCGAATACTTCGAACCTGTGAACGTTTTGGGATATTTTGGTATTGGCCATTGGGCATGGACAACGGGCACTTATTGCAGGTATGACGTATTGTAAACCTGTGTACATACCGATCCGGCTATTACTATAAAGCCTTTATGCATTCCGGATTGAAGGTCGGGACAGCTGTTACACAATACAATTGAGACTTTCACCCATGTCTCACGGTGGATGATGCCATTTATGATGTCTATGGATTTTTCTAGTAACTATTTGATACCGGTGAGGAGGTCTGCTCAACAATTATAAAAAAGAATATGAAAATTATAGAATTTCTTATCACACTATAACAAGCTAAAATGAATAAGGTTCATGCAGACATGGTTTATGTTTTAAGAAAAAAAAAAAACGAAAAATTTCCATCTACAAATTTAAAAGAAACGTAGTATTATTCTTTTGTGTATTTCATTAAAATACATTTCTTGGTAAACAAACAAATTCAAAAGAATATTAAATTTGTCGTTCGTGCATTGAGAATGGATTTTTCCGTTGTGAAGATATAATTTGTGTTAATTATTTTATAACTTTGCATCTGCCAAAACGATATTTTGTATGATATTTTAATTTAGTATGGACTAGTAATCTTGAACACCTTAACGCTTAAAGGTACTTTTTTTTGTATGATCACATCATGAAAATGTAAAGAAATCTGTCTAAAATACAAAAGTTAAACGATCAGTATTTCTTCATGCGAATTTGAAATAGAAACCTTTAGCTTCAATTAGAAAGAAAAAAAAAACGCTTTTTATGCGTTTGTAATTATCATAAAGTAGAACATTGTTTTGTTTACAAAAATAATGGTTCACGAATGAATCAGACAGCAATATAATATGGAATATTATCTTAGTCACGTCACCTTTAGATAGAAAGCAGCCTTTAAAAGAAATGGACAATCATATATCAAAATGTATATAATATACTATCCTAAAATACCTCATAAAAAATATAATTAATTATAAATTATCAAAGCCAAACATTTTGTCAACCCTAGTAAGTTGTCATGTCAGGGAACAGGGTGCCCGGCGGATACTGCCGCCGGGTACCGTCCCATCGTGTTGCTGGATGAGGTGGGCAAGCTGCTGGAACGCATTCTGGCGGCCCGCATCATCCAGCATCTGGTCAGGGTGAGACCCGATCTGTCGGCGGAGCAGTATGGCTTCCGAGAGGGCCGCTCAACGGTAGACGCGATCCTTCGCGTGCGGGCCCTCTCGGAGGAGGCCGTCTCCAGGGGTGGGGTGGCTTTGGCGGTGTCTCTCGACATCGCCAATGCGTTTAACACCCTGCCCTGGTCCGTGATAGGAGGGGCGCTGGAACGGCACGGAGTGCCCCCCTACCTTCGCCGGCTGGTGGGTTCCTACTTGGAGGATAGATCGGTCACGTGTACCGGACACGGTGGGATCGTGCACCGGTTCCCGGTCGTGCGCGGTGTTCCACAGGGGTCGGTGCTCGGCCCCCTTTTGTGGAATATCGGGTATGACTGGGTACTGAGGGGTGCCCTCCTCCCGGGCCTAAGCGTAATCTGTTACGCAGACGACACGTTGGTCGTGGCCCGGGGGGGGAGTTTTGCTGAGTCTGCCCGTCTTGCTACCGCTGGGGTGGCGCATGTCGTCGGCAAAATCAGGAGATTGGGCCTCGACGTGGCACTCAGTAAATCCGAGGCCATGTGGTTCCACAGGCCCCGGAGAGTGCCACCTGTCGATGCCCATATCGTGGTTGGAGGCGTCCGGATTGGGGTCGGGGTGCAGTTGAAGTACCTCGGCCTCATTCTGGACAGTCGTTGGACCTTCCGTGCTCACTTTCAGCACCTGGTCCCTCGTTTGTTGGGGGTGGCCGGCGCGTTAAGCCGGCTTCTGCCCAACGTCGGGGGGCCTGACCAGGTGACGCGCCGTCTCTATACGGGGGTGGTGCGATCAATGGCCCTATACGGGGCGCCTGTGTGGGGCCAGTCCCTGGCCGCGGGGGTGGCGAAGCTGCTGCAACGGCCGCAACGCACCATCGCGGTCAGGGTCATCCGTGGTTATCGCACCATCTCCTTTGAGGCGGCGTGTGTACTGGCTGGGACGCCGCCTTGGGCTCTGGAAGCGGAGGCGCTCGCCGCTGACTATCAGTGGCGGGCTGACCTTCGCGCCCGGGGCGTGGCGCGTCCCAGCCACAGTGTGGTCAGAGCGCGGAGGGCCCAATCTCGGCGGTCCGTGCTGGAGTCATGGTCCAGGCGGCTGGCTGATCCTTCGGCCGGTCGTAGGACCGTCGAGGCGATTCGCCCGTTCCTTGTGGATTGGGTGAATCGTGACAAAGGACGCCTCACTTTCCGGCTCACGCAGGTGCTCACTGGGCATGGTTGCTTCGGTGAGTTCCTGCACCGGATCAGAGCCGAGCCGACGGCAGAGTGCCACCATTGTGATTGCGACTTGGACACGGCAGAGCATACGCTCGTCGCCTGCCCCGCATGGGAGGGGTGGCGCCGTGTCCTCGTCGCAAAAGTAGGAAACGACTTGTCGTTGCCGAGTGTTGTGGCATCGATGCTCGGCGACGACGAGTCGTGGAAGGCGATGCTCGACTTCTGCGAGTGCACCATCTCGCAGAAGGAGGCGGCGGGACGCGTGAGAGACGCACAATCCCGCCGCCGTCGAGCGGGGGCCAGGGAGGCGGATCTCGCCCAAGCCCTGGCCCTCTAAGTGTTTCGGGTCCCCCCTCACATGTCGGTCTGGGGACCGGCGAGGGGGGCCTAAGAAGACGACGTGCAAGCTGCTCTGCACGCGTTTTACGCAAGAGCATCCGGGTGATGGAAGGCCGACTATCCTCGACCCACGCTGGTTCTGGTCCAGCGAGGTATTCCGTAGGATAGCTCACTCTAACCGGCGCCATCTAGGCGGGCTTCGGATAGCCTGCCGACCGAGAGGGCTGGTGGTCGTGGCGCCGACGACTGCCGGTCCGGCGTCCCAAGGGGGAGGGTGATGGGAGAGATGTGCTCCGCACTAAACGCTTCACTTTCCCCCCTTTGCCTCTTCATGAGTTCTGTCTCATGCGAGGTTTGGACGTTGGTTGTTGAGCGACAGGAGGTTTTAGTCAGTTCGACTCTGACATGCTCCGCCCTCTATCCCCAGTGGAGGGCGGAAGTCCGGCGATTTCCTCCTGACCAAAAAAAAAAAAAAAATGTCAGGGAACAAGATTATTTAACAGAAAGGCCTACGTACCTATTTTACCTATTATTTGTCTACTTTAATAGTTTTTCTATTTTTCATTCATAAATGTTTGCTACCTCAATACAAGGATGTCATTATACTCAAGTACTTGTCGTACTTGTAAAATTTTTTGTCTTTCCGCGAATTAGGTAGAAATGCTCTTTACTGAAATAAGATTTGCACATCAGTGAAAAACAAATTTTTTTTTTTTTTTGGTGTATGTTATACATCATTACTACGGTTCTTAAATATCGTGAATGGACTCGTTATAAGGCCCCATTTAAGCTCCTTTCGGCTTACGGGTAGTTTTGTAACATCCTATATATATATCATATAATCTACAATCGTACTGTCAAAGATTTCCATTTGAACAGGAATTGATAGAGCGCTTACAAAAAAGTAAGAGTTCTCTGCACTAGTCCTAATATTAAGAAGTATATATTAATATTATTAAACAGTAATGAAAATAAATTGGTCAACTCTATTAACGCTTCTAATTATTATTAATCTAATGCACATATTGAATGTTCTGAAAGCATTATCAGGTGTCGATTTAGGATTTAAAGCTTATAATTACGACATTATTATGCACGGTCCTCTGTCCGTTTACAACCAAGCTTTACGAGCTTAAATAACGATCGAATCGTGTGCTAATTCTCATTGAACATGGCTTGTGAATTACATTTTGTTAAACGAAAAATAAAAGCAAACTATAGGCTCTGGCGTCCAGAAAGATCGGATTTTTTTAAAAAAATAATGTAAATTTTTTATTTATAAGGTTTAGGTTTTATTAGGGTTTACACATCAATTTTAAGAGTTATTCTATAATATTATGCATTCAGTAATCATTTAAATGTTTTATTATTTAAAAGTGAAATCGTAGGCAATAGTGACTCATGAGAGAAAAGTCCTCTGATTGGAAATTTGTACTCATTAAAAGGAAAATTGCTTGCTTCCATTCTTTTTTAGTTTCAAATTTAACGCGAGACCGAGGAAGCAACAAAGCACGCCTAAAAGGAAAAAGGCGGAAACTAATCGTAGTGATTTTTCATAATCCACGATTTCCTAAAAAGTTTGAGAACAACTACACTATCTCTAGCTATGATTCAAAGAAGGCAGTAAAACGGATATTTTGTGTACCGTCCATCGACCGATCGTAAGTTCGTTTCCGTTGCTAGTACGTTGAACCCAACCGAACTATTTATTCGGCGTGCGTAATTTGGATTCAGGGTGGACTACTCATCTCGCATACGTGAACCGAGTCTTTTAGGACCAGCCTCGGCGCCATAGATTTTCACTTCAAAGCTACTAACAAAACAAAATATGTTTAATGAAATGCGCTCCTTCGATCGAGTTACGGAAAAAGCCTCTTCAGCCGAAAATCGACCTCATGTCTCGAGATGAGTGGCCTTTGCATTTTTATTGATAACATTCTCTTTAATTGTCTTTTTAAAGCACGAACCACTCATCAGTCAGTACAGATTACTTTTGAAGAACTAAACCCCTCACCCAAAGTCATCATCATAGTCGGGTACTCTTGGCAGAGTAGTCGTGGTCATGTGGAATCCTTGTTTATCAAACAAAGCCTTTATAGCTGTTCTCCATAATTCACGAACTGAGGCTTGGCGCATTCACTCATTAAGTGGGGTTTTGGTAAGGATTTTCAGTTGATCAGTCCAACGTATGGGGCTCCGTCTTTTACCGTCGACCCTACCCTGGACAACGATTTTCTCTATAGACACTTCTGGCCGTCGCGATACGTGTCCAAAATATCGGAGAATCCTGGACTGCACTGTTGACAACCTTTGAGATATGTTAAGTTCCTTTAGGATCGAGGCGTTGATGCAATGCTCAATCGAAGATATATGGAGCATATACCTAAAGCTTCATATTTCTAGTGCATCAATCCTTCTTCTTCGTATTCTTCGTCAAAAGTACTAAAAATAGTTTTCTTAACCAATACTGTTACGGTTAGTGGTGGCTCGTGATACTCAAGTTCACGTTTGTTATTGCTATACGGTTGCATCTACATAGGGACCGACGCGTCGGCGCTTATCGATCATGTATAACGCGCATTTTCGATGCCCTAGACACAGGTTTCAGTGCAACAGGCTCTCCCGAACGATTGTACCGTGTAAAATACGTAATTATTGGTTTAATTCAATTTGTGCTGCTCAATGGATATTGTCATCAATAGATATAATGTTTAAAGTGTATATTGTGTTGTGAATGTAAATAGAATGGTGCAGCATCGGAAGGACTCTCAGGAGGAACGGATTTCGCTAAATTAAATTATGGCGACTTTCACTATGAGATTCTGTTCGTGTTAAATCTCTAATTGACCATTTATTGAAGCGATAGGTATGCAAAATAATAATTTAATGTAAAAAAACAATTTTCACTTAAGTGTGCAGATATAAGTGTGAAAATTTCGCGGGACGCATACGATATTCGAATTCCTAACTTTCACACATAGCACCTTAATCATTTGTGATAATGAAAACTTCAATAATGAAATACATTCGATCCCACTGAGTTGCTCGTCAGATCTTTTCAGTGGGCCGCGATTCCGATCCGACTGTAGATTCACCGAAGCACTGCTCTTGCTAGGGTCTATGTAGCAACTACTCGAAGTAAAAATAATGTGTTAAAAAAGAAAACACGCTAAAATAGATTTTATCCTATTGATATTAGAATTTTAAAAAATATTGTATTGTCCTCCTTGTTTGATGCATGTGCAAATTTTCAAGTTATAAGACATTTTTCATTATATACGTACCAACATATATACTCACACATACATATCAGGATAATAAAGAAATATGTTAATATTTTATCGTGTATATCAAAATGCTTATGATGTGTTTTTTTTTGTTTCAGGTAATAATGGATGTATATGTGTGTGGCTGTAGATATAATCTGTAGCCGTATATTCGTAAGTGTTATCTGTGTACTTCCACTATACGTATTTAGTTTAGGATAGACAAGTCCAAATCATTTATTAATTAAAGCTAAAATCATTAAATTCATATACTTGTTGACTCTGGAGAACATTTTTTTGGTTTCTACCAAAGTAAAAATAATTCACTTCTCAATGACACAATGGCGGTGGGCGACAGCATAGATCTCTCTGTGGCTTTGTTGTTGTCCATAAGCGACGGTGGTTACTGGTGTACTCACCATCAGTTAGGCGGTATGCACCTCTGCATTCATAGGCAATGATAAACGTGCGGATACCTGCACATGTTGCTAATAAAAGAAAGCGGCAACCTTATCATTATTTTCCAATTTAAAATTTTCATATTCTCTGCCGCATAAAAGTCGATAGCGGTATAATTATAGAACCGCACATCCGGGAACATGTGTATTCAATGATGGTACAAATTACAAACACATAATGTGTCATGGTACAAAAAAAAAAAAGGAAAAATTAAAGTTTCGCATACACTGACTATGAACATAAATGTATTTTGATTGATTTGTGCACTCGATTAGCTGATTTCCAGCCTATGTGCTTATCGCGGGGTCAGAAGATCTGAGGAATTGTTACGCTTACAGAGGTGCTCGGGCCGTTAGCAAAATCCCCCCAATCTAAGTCCTTTAGTTCACCTAGCCCTGGTGAAGCTGATAAAGTTTCCGGTCCGGTGGTAGATTCTGCGAAGCATTGCTCTTGCTAGGGCCAGTGTTAGAAACACTCCGGTTTGAGCCCCGTGAGCTCACCTACACGTTAGGGTGAAGCTGAAATAGCCTCTCAAGGCTATCAGCATAGGTAGGAAAAAACTGCTGAAATAGGCAGGTGCGATCCAAGCCGTCCCAACTGTGGCTACCAACTTGAATACGGACGTATTGGGAATCTTGCAAGTGTGAAGTTATGCGGAGTTCTAACACAGGTGTTGGTCCGAGACAGGTGCGCGTGGCAGCTGCCCGCTTTTGGACTTCGCCTACGCTAATGAATCCTGTACAACATTCATGAGCACTGTTCGGAATTTAAATCATATAATATATCGTCTTTTACGGAGAGTCTACCAATATTTCAACTGAAGCTATGGAGAATTAATTAAAAAAAAATGTATTGATATTTTTTTTAAAGGTGCACAGTGTAGTTGCTTCTTTATAGTGTATTCAAGTTTAAAATTCTTCATTAGTCTAGAGATGTATTGTTCTATCTTGGTTAGCTAGCTTTTTGCAGACACTTATAAACTATTGTCATATAAATTATTGTGACACAGTGATGTTATCAAATCAATTCTAAGCAGGGATTAAAATCTGGTGTTTATCATTATCATATTATAATTTCCCGCGTTTCGAATACTCAACAGTTTTGGTGGTCATAGGTGACTAAGATGTATGGAAGGTGTATGGAATACCATACTTGAATATTATAATGTAACTACCGTCAAATCGTTTTCATTTATAATTATTGATCTTTGGACCCCCAAAGTTCTAATGTAGATTACGTTAGAACTTTGTTGAAAGCAGTAATTATGAAAATTATTTATGAAGTGAATTGGCAGTCTCAAATATAATCTATAATCTACAATCTCTAATACCTTTACAATTAAAATCAATGCACTATCACGCAAATAAAATCAATTTAATATTAACATTTCGGTTTTGGCGCGGTTTTTCCTCTCTGCCACAGACTATAACAATGTGTGTAGAGAACGCTATATCTACAATTCGCCACAGATCCTTTCATTTCAGATTCCTTCCAGAATCCCTTTGTTCCAGATATGGATACACCGTACTGGTTAATTAATATAGAAGGTATTCAGGTTTTCACTGGTGGTAGGACCTCTTGTGAGTCCGCACGGGTAGGTACCACCGCCCTGCCTATTTTCTGCCGTGAAGCAGTCATGCATTTCGGTTTGAAGGGCGGGGTAGCCGTTGTAACTATACTGAGACCTTAAAACTTATCTCAAGGTGGGTGGCGCATTTACGTTGTAGATGTCTATGGGCTCCAGTAACCACTTAACACCAGGTGGGCTGTGAGCTCGTCCATCCATCTAAGCAATAAATAAAAAAAATATACAAATGAATTACCTTCTGTACCCAAGTGTTAAAGTATTAAAATTTGAAAATTTAAAAATCTTTTATTTGAATTTCTTAATAAGTGACTGTGTAGCACCCAAAGATCGTAAGAAATGATAGTTGCTATCATTTAGAAAAGCCGTTACTAATGTATTTTAATGTAACCTGTTCACTTACATCATCCTCACAGTTATCCAGTGCTGCTTATATGGATGTCCCAGCACGCATCTCTGAGCCCGGCTCCCTTCTGTACTCGCTTAAATGATCTTACAGAAATTAATTTTATGTTTCGTGAAATATACTTTAATTGAATTGCGCTATCAATCCATTATTAAATTGCTAACATTTAAATACATTTTCAAATATACATTTTTTGACGGGTCTGGTATTTGTGCAAATATGTTAAAAAATGTAAGGGTCAAACCCTTAAACCGCGACTAAAATGTGTGACCTTAGTACGTCATAAAATTCAAAAGTATCTAAATACTTCTTCATAATGAATTCGTTCCATTTCTATGCTTCATCATATCTGATGATTTCATTGCGATATTAATCGGATGGGTACGTCGTTTGGTGTTGCAATCGATTGGACGGGAATACTCATAGATGTTTCGCAACTCGAATCGCCCCGTTGAATGTACGCTGTTCTCACGGTCATTTCGACCACCCAGACATAAACTATGTACCATTTGCAAAATTTTAAACCTAATACGTAGTCACATCACATCCGATATTGGGTTATAACTTATGAACAATAAGAATCGTTTTTCAGGTATGTAACAGCATAGAGATGAACTGTTGCGATTTTTCGGAAGCTAAATTTATTGATGGTATTACACTGTTAACTATACGTTCGCGTGTGTATCTTCCATATCGGATATACTTAGTGGTTTTGCTATAATTTCTTTTGTATAAAGTTCGTATTTTAATATAAAAAAGATATATACCGAATCGAATGCATGGCTTCGTACTGATATCTATCTGTTATTAGTTAAAGCGTATAATTTGGAAATCGATTAAAACAATTTAATTTTTAATCGTTTTATTTGTCAAACGCTGCCTTGATTGCTTAAGATTGCACGATTGTGATGTATTAACTTGTTTTAGATTTGAAGGTTATTTACGTTGGGTATTGAAATTTTTAGTTGTAGTTGAAAAATAAATTACGTATTATTAGTAATTTTTGCAATGAACGTATTGGAACGTAAAATACACATACCATCTTAAAGTTTAGTACTTTCAAAAGCCTATGTGTCAATCTGAATGACTTTGAGATATGATGTCGAAGTCACAACGTATTCGCGACAGATTTCGGCTCTTTTGTCAAGGAACGATTTCTCCGCGGCAGAAATAGGCATGGCTTTGATATTTTCCATTCTCTTTTCTCTTTTCTCTTCCATTAGCTCTAATTTTAGTTACTCTTACTTTCACTTCGACTACGTTCATTTCATACACACAAACCATCCGTTTTTTTTCTTTCTTTTCTTCGTCTTGTTTTCAACCACATATAAATTCGTCATTTTTATGATAGCTTGTGTTTCCTCTTTCTTCGTCACGTGTTCAAACCATGCAAACTTTAGGGCTGCTTTGATTCTTCTAATATATTAATTCCCCATTCATCTAACTCATCGTAACATTCGCATCTACGTAAAGTGGATATGCTTACTACCACATACCTTGGCTGCTTAAAATACTACTATGAAACCATCTTATTTATTTTCAATAAAAGACAAAGAAAAGATCTAGATTACAGCGGGTTTTGCGTAAATCGAATCAGCCGTTTGCAAAAATCGTATTAATTTATATTCGTATCGAGTTATTTTGCTTTGTTCTCGGTCTGTAAGACTATAATTTTTAAATTAATTAATTAACTCTATTTTAACTTTCTCTAATTTCTAATATTATATGATGGTAATACTGCACCCGCAGGTTTGATGGGAGACTTCATAAATAAGTGAATAATGACTAACTACAATTTGTAATTTTCAATTTGAAAAGTTGATAATGTGGATATCTGACCTTATACTTCTAGAATTGAGAGAGAATTGATTTACTGGTGGTAGGACCTCTTGTGAGTCCACACGGGTAGATACCACCGCCTTGCCTATTTCTGCCGTGAAACAGTAATGCGTTTCGGTTTGAAGGGTGGGGCAGCCGTTGTAACTATACTGAGACCTTAGAACTTATATCTCAAGGTGGGTGGCGCATTTACGTTGTAGATGTCTATGGGCTCCAGTAACCACTTAACACCAGGTGGGCTGTGAGCTCGTCCACCCATTTAAGCAATTAAAAAAAAGAGAATTGTCGTAATATGAACATATGTACAAATAGCGTTGAGAACCAATGCCGATATATACAAATGATTAATAATTAAAGTTCAAAGGGTATTTTGTTTACGCGCTATCGAACAAAGGACTCAAATTCTGGTACATTTTCTGTTTAAAATTTAATCAACACAAAACTTAGCCGAAGTAATGACTCAGTTAAAATTACGCGGTGCCTATTGATTTATTCCTGACAAGTTGGTATCATGAATGCAGTCCCATTCGGTGCCACGTCGGTCGAGGCACGAATACAAAATCCAACGAACCGTGACTCATCACTGTTCCAAAACTTAACGATGAATTTTAAAATGAGAATAAAATTTTATTATTCATTTACAAAATTTGTATATTGACGTCATTAAATCTAAATCTAGTGCTAAAATAATTAAACAATTATTTATTTAACAAAAAACTATCATACTAAATAAATAGATTAATATGAAACTAAATCGAAATTGTAGTTTTTATTATGTAACTAGCTGTACCTGTCCGCTTCGCTGGGCATTTAAAACTAACATTATTATTTCTCACCCCCTCAAAGATTCTCATCATTAACGTCCAACACTCATATAAATATTAGCCTATCCATTAAGTACATGTATTTTCTACATGGATACCAAGTTTCAAGTCAATCGAATGCATGGTTCAGTAGTTATAACGGAACATCCGTAAAAACCACTGTAGATTTATATATTAGTATAGATAAGTAATCTATAAATATATGTTCTGTGTTGATCAGAAAGAAAGAAAGAATCAATGTGTTCATATTTAATATTAGTAGTAGTGAGTAAACCTTTCCTAATCTCGTCATTTCCTTCGAAGATCTATTATGGCATAGCAGTAAAAAGAGGGGCACTATAATTTTAAAGCCTGTCGTACATCGGTATCTTCACGGAAATAGCGACCTTAATGTGTTTATTTATTATTTGAAGTCTTGATTAATCCACATAGATAGTTCCTAGCTAAGGCTCGTGAAAAACTATTGAATCGTTTGCACCTGATTTAATCATCATTTCTGTACAAATTTTAGATTTTTTTTTTTATTGCCCTTGTAGGCAGACGAGCATACGGCCCACCTGATGGTGAGTGGTTACCGTTGCCCATGGACTTCAGCAATGCCAGGGGCAGAGCCAAGCCGCTGCCTACCGCTAACATTAACAATTTATTGTATCGAATTTAATTTGTAAGAATCTTTTACACTTAAAGATGGTAAGCCTAAGTCAAATACACTATCCAGGTCATAATAATAATATATAAACCAGGAACCGTATTTTTTTAAATATCAATCATCAGATTTTCGTTTAAATAGTATCATTATAGTCTGAAATCTATACTAATATTATAAAGCTGAAGAGTTTGTTTCGTTGAACGGTCTAACTTCCGCTGCGTGCGAACAAGAACTACCCAAAACACTAGAAGATAGGCTTTGAAACATTTTAGATTTTTCTCGATTTCTTCAGGATCCCATCATCAGATCCTGATCCTAATGATTATATAACCATTCGGGAGGTCTACTCTTTCGAACAAAAAAAGAAAAAAGAATTATTAGAATTGGTTCAAGCATTCTCGAGAAATCGATGAATATACATACATACGTAGACAAAAGAATGGTGATTGAATTGATAACGTTAAAAAACGTTACTTTGGTACCTTAAATAGCTTCTTAACATTCTATTATCCAAAAATATTTTCACCTACGTAAATAAAGTCGCGGGTAAAATTTAACGTTATCCCAAAGTAACTATTTCACACGATGTTGCGAGCAAAAGCTAGTTATAATATAAAATGGAAACATTAAACTCGAGTTCAAACAGAAAAAAATAGATTTAATGGTATCAATCATGAATATGTCGCAAAATACATCTTCCAAATAATAAAGTAGTTATACATATTCTAAATTCAATTATAAAGTCGCAGTAAGTACACAAATAAAGCGTAATAAGTTAATAACATAAAAGTCTGTGTGTATTCAATATTATTAAAATAGAACGCGGATCGCTCGTAATGCGTACCAGCTAACAATCCCGTTACGCAAAGCCGTTTGTTTCATCCGCTTATGTGTTACTTTGTCTATAGTCGTAGTCATATAAATTACATATTACGTAGCATAAACATTAGGTGTTTCACATTTTTTTGTAAACATTGACGCTTCATGGAATACCGGTAATATTGCGTTATTTTCAATCAAAAATTTTTTGTGCTACAAACATGTGAATGGGACTGGTAAGTTGCTAACTGAGGTAAATAATTCTTAAATAATATCATTGTACACAATATCCTTTACCTAGTACTTGTAGTTGTAGTAATAATTAAAACGACTTAATCTCGAATTTCCTATTGTTATATTATAATATGTTGTATCATTATAATATGATTTCCGTTTCAAATACTCACACTATGACAGAAGCCTTAATTGGAGTGCCAACAACAATTGTACCGAGTTTCATCACAATCGGATGAATAGTTTAGAAACGTATAGAAGACAAATATATAAATAATCATATTATTTAAATGGATAGAAGTTATAGAAAAGTTACATTAACTGCGAGCAGCGGGGGCTCGGCCATTGACGAAGCTCAAGGAGGCCTCATAATGTGAATAGTATGTCCTCTTTATTAGGTATAGTTTTTAGAATTACCAAAATTCCAAGGAATACCCAATGAACCTTTTTGCTTTTGAAAATCAAGCTCTACTCAAACTTCTTGATAACAGTATACAATTTTAATAATTACGCTTAAAATGCTATTTCGACCGTGGATAATTTATTCTTCGAGAACCAACTTATATTTTATTAATATGCTGGCGTGAATGATTGCTGAGCCGTAAAGCCGTCACCGTTCGGCTATCGGGTTCATTGTATTAGTCAATATCGCTTCTCAAACAATAATGATTTCACAACAATTAATCCTCACAACAATCGAGCGAACCAATAGTTACGTTTCGACTGAGACGCCTTTGTCCACGTGCCGACTTTTTACACTAACGCCACGACATTTACGACAAAGTTATGATATTAATAATAATAAAACAGGTTATTATACCCGATTCTGTGGACCAAACGGTAAACAGTCGACGTTGCCCTAAACACGTCATTACGGTTCCTCCCGATCCATTAACGCTGCTTTTAGGTACCACAAGCATCAGTCACCGTCCTCGCCGAACCCATCGCTTGCGACGAAGGGCCCGACGAGTAAATTAACCCGTTGACACAGCCCACTGAGTTTCTCGTTGGATCTTCTCAATGGTTAAAAGGTTTATTATCTGAACAATGAAAACAATATATTAATATTATAATAAGTCGTTTTTTACAACTTATTTAAATGTTACTACAATCTAAGCTGAGAAGACGAGTTCAAGACCTATCTGGTGTTAAATAGTAATCGAAATCCAATGATATTATGTCGTAAATGCCTCTACCTACCTTGAAACGTGGGGTCGACATCTCAATTGCTTTTTGTATATAATGGCTGCTTGTATCTGTAAAACTGGAATGGCTGTTTCGCGACAGTCATATGGAAGGGTGGTGGTATCTACCCGTGAGAATTTATAAGACGCCCTTTAGTCAACTCACGATTGCAGCATGTTAGGATAGAACTCAGATAACGCTGGTGCTCATTCTCCAGTGAATCCCACAAAAAAAGATGGATTAGCTCTATTTTTAAGTTCATAAACAACCAAAGATTTTACTATGCGTATCAATATAGCCCTTATAGATCGCAATCGACAGACACATATATCTGAATGTTGGTAAACATTCCTACCGGTGCATTCCGATGTGCCTCACTTAATCAATGACACATTCAAGTATATGTGTATACATAACTGGCTACCTCTCTAAAGCTAATTACTTAGTGCTAATAACACAGCTACTGCCAACTGTGATCGCATCGAAACCTTAAAAAAATCTTTGTTTGTAATGACTTCTATGAGATGAGATGTGCTTTTTACGACTAATTGATGTTAAGACGTGATATTATAATATTAATTAGTATTACAAGAATTTTGGCAGAAATAGGAGGTACGGTGGTAGGTAGGAGATAGAAGACTGCAAGGAGAAACGAGAAGACATTACGGTGGTCTGACAATAGGTTTTTTTTTATGATTGAAAGATTACTGGTGGCCCGGTGGCCTTTCCAGTTTCACCGGGACAGGCGGGCGAGCAAAGACTCAGCCAGGAGTGGTGGAATTTGCTAACAACTGCCCGAGCGCCTCCGAAGGAGTCCTAACAACTCAAGAGCAATTGCTTCGCGAATGAATCTACTACCTGATCGGAATCGCGACCCACTGAGAAGATCCGGCGAGAAACTCAGCGGGCTGATGCATGGGTTAGGTGGCACCTCTTTGTCGAGTTCGACGAGTACGGTTACCGGAGTTCTTAAGCCTACTCCTAGTGTTAGAGCTGAAAATAGGTTTTATTAAGAGACTATCATTACATGCCGTTATTAATTCATCGTGAGAATGGTTCGTGAATGCGTGTTGATACGTATTTTTATGCTAAATAAGTGCATGTTTGCGGGATTCGAATACAGGCATAGTCACATCGCTTGATACAAGTACATCGGGCGTCTTATCCTTTAGGCCACGACGACTACAAAGGCTACAAGTGATCTAGATTGTTGTTTATGTGGCGAATTTCTTACGAGAACACAATCTATTAAGTTTATAATTATTGATGAAAATAAAACCATGCCAGTTCATCCACTCAATACGGTTATTGGCTAATACATAACAAGTTCATCTACCCTCAAGGTTGTAATCCGAAAATAATTAGTTTTAATGGGAGATCAAGTAACGACTGTTAATTTTCAATAAATTGTCTGGCACCAATGTCAATAATGTTATCGATTTACTCATGTCTAGTTTTGAACGTTTGTTCAGCAACTGACCTTCGCGTTGTGACGATATGGCCAATGTCATTTTTTTTATTCGGTTTGAGATACTCGGCTCTTAACTGTATTCTTGAAGTTGAGGTATAATTTTAGAAGGCAAAAATATATTTTTACTATGTCCCCCTCATTTAACCTGGAATTTAGATTACTTTGCGGCGGAAATTGAATCGAAGTATCAACTACTAAATGAATATTTTTAAGAGTATTGTAAACAGTTGAGCGACTTGATTTCACAGGAACGACGTTTGTAACTAACAACCTTACTGTCGGGTTAGCTGTACGTTCATCTGCCTATAAAAGCAAAAAAAATCATTATACTTAGGAAAATGACAACTATCCTACTGTCTTAAATTACAAATTGACCGCGAGTAAAACGGCGGTATCTGCTAAGTTATTTGTAAATAATTTTAGAGGTTTCGCGACATAGATCAATACGGTTTGCTGGCCGAGGTTAAGGATCATCAGTATTAATTATCTAATAAGAAAGAGATTAACTAAAAAAAACTTTAGGGTTCCTGCTGCTTTTTTTTGTTGTACAAAAGCTTTTGTTGTTTTTTTCCAGTTTTTACGACGATGAATCCTTAAACAAAACCCAGGTGTGCCGTTTGCTACTTCAACGGTGTAAGTGAATTAAAAAATAAGGCCAGTGCTCGCTCTGGAACCACTCACGTCAAGAGAAAAATATTCTCACGCACTTGTAGGCTCCGGAATGAGCTCCACTTTGATAACCCGGAGTATTATACAAGTCTGCTCCTAAAAGCGTTGATTAGTTCAGACACTTCAACCCTGAAGTGTTGAATTATTTTAATACAAACGCAAAGGGATTTATAGGCGGCTATCTTGGGGATGGACAGTCCACGCGGTCCTGTCGAGAATTTGCATACATAAATGCATATAAATTATTTCTAGAACGATCTAATTGTTTCCAATTATAATTGATGCCGACGGATGTCGCCACACCACTCCCCGACTGGAGTTCGTTTTAATTATAACTGGTGTTCGTCCGATGATTAAAAATGGACTAAAATTCCTGGTACACCTCAAGATTTAGATTTATAATTAGGTATTTTGGCTTTCGATTTATTATTAAAATGTTTACATTTTATATAAAAAGGTGAAAATAAAACTTTGTAAATGACGTTATGGACAAAATTATACCTTGTCAATACACACTAATAAAAAAAAACCTTTTTTTTTATAACTTTGTAGCCCTCCCGTTTCTTTACGTCACTCTCAAATTGTCAGATTAGTGGAATATACACTTTTTAGCATGTAATTAACTCACCCTACCTTAATCTGACGCGCTCGAGAATTACTGATGATCAATTTTTTTTACTAATCTGATCCTTTATCCTGGACGCGTGGCCTTATTTATGAGGTTCATATTTGGGGGAGGTACTTAACCGGGTACAAGGTATCCTCCTGTATATTAATCTGCCGCGCTTTAGTAAATCCCGCGAAATCCTCGCATGGGCTCCCCTACTAGGAGAAGAGAAGGTATTGCTATTGTTCATAAAAGATGATGTTCAGATTCGTCTGTTCTTGGTGTATATTAAGATAATTCCGTTGAAAGATGATGAATAGACTAATCCTATAGAGTTAGACTATAGACTAAATTTCATAATTTTTTTATACAGAATAATGCTTCGTCAAAAACGCACTTTTCTAATTTTGATAATACAACCAACCCTGTAAATGTAACTGTGTTTCGCGGTGAGCGTGATTGTAGTAAATAAAAAAAAAAACATTCAATTTTGTCAGTTTTATATCATTTTCGTGAGGACAAACTTCATGGATGGAGGTGATCACAACCGTCATTCCGTTTTATAGCAAAGATGATACGAATAAACAAAACAATAATTAAAAAGATACCACAAGTAGAGTCTGATATATTACTTAAAAAAACATTTTATGAAAAGTTATATAATTCTATTCCGAGCTGCACAGCTCTATGCGCTATTTACTGAGCTTTAAAGAAGGTTTTAAATTTTCAAATCCCTATTCTTCAAATTATCGCGGCTCTCGCTATGCATCTTACATATACCTACATACTACCGGTGTTCGAATCCCAAGCGGGCACCAATTTTTCTAATGAAATACGTATTCAACAAATGCTCACGATTGACTTCCACGGTGAAGGAATAACATCGTGTAATAAAAATCAAACCCACAAAATTATAATTTGCGTAATTACTGGTGGCAGGAAATCTTGTGAGTCCGCGCGAGTAGTTACTACCACTCTGCCTATTTCTGCCGTGAAGCAGTAATGCGTTTCAGTTTGAAGGGTGGGGCAGCCGTTGTAACTATACTTGAGACCTTAGAACTTATATCTCAAGGTGGGTTGCGCATTTACGTCGTAGATGTATATGGGCTATGAGCTCGTCCATCCACCTAAGCAATAAAAAAATACTCAGATTTCAATTCACGCGACAACTTGATTATACGTGGTATGCTGTTGGCTTGAAAAGCATTCGTTCCATACACACAACACAAGCTTTTCTTCGTATCAATCGTACAGCTTTATGAACTTAATTAAAAGGGATTAACGTAAATACCGGTTCGTTCTCACAGCGCCGCGTCGGTATGTATGTTTATCTGTTTTCGTGTCAAACGACGTTCACCTGTACGGGTGGGTCCGCATGAAACGAGTTCACAATTTACTTGATCCGGTAAAAAAATAACGGAACCAAACGTTTCTGTAAACAATATACGTACCGTACCCGAATGAACGGATAACGTAAACACGAAAGGATTATTGTCCCGAATATCTTTTAGTCAATGTTCTTTTATTAAATTTCGAATATCTATCCTTTATTATCTTTTAGGAGTTTCATTTATTTTTATTTTTTAATTAGCTATTGCCCGCGACTTTGTCCGCGTGGAATAGTTCACAAATAATGCTTTATTTTAGAACAAATTTGGTTAGCATAAAAAACGTTACAGTGAGCTAACCTTAACATATAGAGATATGTTGTCGCGGACTTTTTTTTAGATCTTTTAAAGGGGAACAGTTCTGTCATACATGATTTTAGCGAAACTTTAACTGTTTCTGCAGCGCACGCAGCGGAAGCTCTCAAAAGGTAAAAATAACCCCGATTATTTATTAGCATTCTTTATTGGTGCTCGGCTTGTATTGGTCTTAGCGTGATTTTATATAGCCTATAGCCTTCCTCAATAAATAGGCTTTCTAACACTGACAGGATTTTTCAAATCGGACCAGTAGTTCCTGAGATTAGCGCGGTCAAACAAACTCTTCAGCTTTATAATATTAAGTATAGATAGATATCTGCGTGGTTTTATCCACTTTAAATGTGTAGTACCGAAGGAATGTATCATGATGTTGTTCCCCGGGATAAAGAGTTGCCTGTTTCATTCTCTCGTCCATAAACTAAGTGCAATTTTAAATTCGTTGGTACCTAAAAACACGAACTAGTGAACTGCCAATACCGGGCGTCATCTGACGACAATTGTCCAGGTCATGACGTTTACCATGATAAAAGTATTATGTGTCAATATAGAGGTAATAAACTATGTTTTTGCAATACTTCATTGAGATCGCTTCAGACATTTTTTTCGTGATAAATGCAGATTATTCTGCTTGGTCAAACTATTCGACTTGTAGTTTGAATGGTACGGCATTAACCATAAGGTTTAAATACTTTATAGGTAATGTTCTATATCACATACCATTGTAGCCGGATCGAAATACGAAGTATCATTTAAAACCATTCTCAGAGCATCTATCCCATCAAAGATTCTCGCAAATACTAAAAAACAGGAAAAAAGAACACGAACCAATCACCGTATCTTGTTCGAATTTCGAAGACTTTGAACTTATTGTTCAAGCATTTCCATAACTTTGTTCCCTTGATCTTTTGGCTTAATTATAGTACTGTTTTTTTTTTATCTCGCTCCCGTGTTTATACCTTATCTGTACCATTCACGGGCCCACGACATTCTTATCGTCAGAAAGAACTTGTTTGGTTAATCGCTCGGGACGATGCCGCGTTTCTTTGTGACCGTTCGTTTAGGTTCTTCGAGAACTGGTATTTTCATTGTGACGGATAACAAAGTATTGAACCAGAAATTAGACTTATTGTGCTACTGATGATAGATGATAGAAACATATTTGAAATCTATACTTCTATACTAATATTATAAAGAGGAAAGATTCGTTTGTTTGTTTGTATTGAATAGACTCCGAAGCTACTGAACCGATTTCAAAAAATCTTTCACTGTTTGGAAGCTATACTATTCCCGAGTGACATAGGCTATAATCTTTTTTGAAAAAAAATTAGGGATCCTTACTAAAACTCCAATAATGTAACTCAAGGTGTAAAGAAATTACCTAAAATATTCTTTACATCGCGTGCGCTTCGAAATCTATTGGTGATAGAATAAAATAATGTACTATGACTTTGTAAAAAACATTATTTTTCACAAAAAGTGTCGCGACAGCATATGTCTAACTATTATAGTTATGCCGCAATAAGTGTTCTTTTATTTAAAAAAAGAAAACAACGTCAAATATCGTTGACATTTTTGTTCAAGACGCGAGCGGAACCGGAGCGGGCCGCTAGTTATTAATAATTGAACTTATGAGGTGGTACCTACCACCTAACTGATTTTAAGCCGTAATCTAGGTTCAATACATAATGGATAGATGCCGCCGCTGAATAAGAAGCATATTCACAGTCAGGGATAATGATTGCTTATCCTTTAGATCAGAACAGTTTGATTACTTTGGGGCAGAAATATGCAGAATGATGTGCTCAAGATAGAACCAAGAGAGACAGTGGTATAAGTAAACCAGAAGAACCACTACTCAAACTCGTACTGATCAATGCTTGGGATTATCTTTTTTATTGCCTTAATATAAAGACGAGCCTATAGCTCACCCGATGGTGAGTTGTTACCGATCTTCGGGAACATTAGCGATGCATTTTTAATGCATCAACTCAAAATGATATAAAAGAAATCTAATTGAAATCAGACTACGACTAGGAATACATTGTAAAAACTATATTATCTATATATTAATACGTGAAGCAAAAACTTGTACCCTTTTTTACGAAGATTGTGCTGACGGATTAGTATGAAATTTCCCACACTTATAGACAATATAGAGAAGAAGTGCAAAATGCTATTATTATTTTTTCAATTATGTATTAACAATACATTAAATCAATAAAGAGAGCATTACACACACTATTATGTATTTGACATACACACACATAGACTCTTTGTTTATTGTCAAACTTTTGTGATTACTTGAAGTCTGTGGTCAAATTGAGAATAGATTAATATTGTTTATCTCTATTAATATTAGTGTAGTCTTGGCTAAATCTGTGACTACAGAAGTATAGTAGTCTTTGACAATAGAACCATCATAATGTCCAAATTTATAATTTCAATTAATTATAGTCGAACTTCACTACTGCGGGACCACTGGTGTTAAGAAAAACTTCAAGCGCCGGCATCTAGACAGATAACAGCCGTTTCTTTTAATGGCATTACGACGTTGGCTTTCGTATGGCTTAAAACAGTCGCACGGTTAATACTGACAAATGTATTTAGTAAACTCGAGCTTAACCCCTCCCTGCATCTAATGCTAATGACGCACGGAGAGATAAATATGCTAATCTTTGCGTTATGAGGCGCGCATGATCGGTAATGAATGGGCTTTCACGAATGTAGTGAAACAACGTCTCGGGTACTTACTAAATTTTTTATTGTTTTTTTTTATTGTTTTAGTGTTTATTTTATTTTGCGGTAGGCAGCGGCTTGGCTCTGCCGCTGGCATTGCTGAAGTCCATGGGCAACGGTAACCACTCACCATCAGGTGGGCCGTATGCTCGTCTGCCTACAAGGGCAATAAAAAAAAATTTATTTCGGAGTTTTTTTTTTAATTGCTTAGGAGGTTGGACGAGTTCACAGTCCACCTGGTGTAAGTGGTTACTGGAGCCCATAGATATCTACAACGTAAATGCGCCACCCACCTTGGGACATAAGTTCTAAGGTCTCAGGTATAGTTACAACGGCTGCTCCACCCTTCGAACCGAAACGCATTACTGCTTCACGGCAGAAATAAGCAGGGTGGTGGCACCTGCGCGGACTCTCAAGATGTCCTACCACCAGTAGTTTTTAAAAATTTTAATTTTATTGTATTTTGATAATCGTTTTAGATAAATGATGAATCTATTAGTTGGGAAGATAATGAAAACATATTCGTTTTTATTACTGCGGACTTGTAGTAGAATTCACGGAGAGTTTTTTAGTCGTTATTCAAGTCCAACATATCACATAATTCAGAAATCATAACGCGAAATCCGGTGTCTATGTCCACTTCGAGAAACGAAGTCTCAATTGTACCTATTCTGTAAGGGCTGTCTCACTCTGCAACTGCACGATTACTATGCGGCAGTAATAGTCCGGAGATACTTACTTATGTGGGCTCACAATGCGCCCTACACAGGAATAGTTACAAAGCGCTACTTTTTGTGCATTCATACACAAATAAACGAGTCAAAAGACGGTGCAATCTGACCATGCGTTGCGTATAAATAAATGTGTCTTAAAATAAAAAAAAAATCGAAAAATACTTTGTTAAAAAAGCGGATTTCGGTAAATGTGAACTTAAATATAATTTGAGAGTGATAAATAAATACACGTCAAAGATTTCTATATAGAAATGTGTCGATGTAATATCTGATGTTTATCTATCTGGCAGTGGCGCCGAGGTTGCAAATTTCGCGGCGCGGCTGCTTCGCTCGTGGCTTGTTTGCGAAAATGTCACGTTGCCTAGAGTGTCACCCCGCCGCCTCTCCCTACGGGCTTCGAGAGTCGTCCTTCTGTCGGTAACATGACACTTATATGGCGACTCGGCGATGGAGATTTTATGTCGGAGATACGAAATAAAAACACGTTTTCAATGATATAATATAAAAAAAAGTGTTTATTCGGTGTAGTAATCAGGCTTTAGTCTGCATTTTGTGCAATAAGAGACTACTGGGTTAGGCTACAATGACGTAATTATTGTAATTTAAAGCGTACATCGATACGTACGGCGGGTATGTACTTTAAACTTAACGGTGTACTAAAAAGTACATATATCTTTGCATTCATAGCAGCATAGCTATATTAATTAGCAAAATCGTTCATTAATCTAAAGAATTTTGGAACAGCAATCTCTCTCAAACGATTGTGATCATATTGTTTATCTATCGCAATAGTTTTTCGGATAAAACATGCCGTCTGTTATAAAATTTAATAAATTAATTTTCCAAAAAAAATAAAATTATAAATTGTCTGTCTATTGCGCTCACGGCTTACTTGGTAGTGAAGTGGTCATTGGAGACGATGCTGCTGTTCCATCCTTCAAACTCAACGCATGACTGATTCGTGGCAAAAATAGGCAGGATTGAGATACGCCTCACTAATAAATTTTCTGAAGCGGTTGAACACGGACAAAAGGTTCAATGTCGCTAGTTTCAAGATTCATTGTCGTACTTCACTAATGAGACCACCGCGTAACCATTACCAACTTAAATACATAATATATATTTGGCATAAGAATCTCCCTCAAAACCCGTCGAGCGAAGCAGCCACGTCACTCAAAGTCCCAAAATTCCTTGCTCTCTGATATTTTCGAAGGAGGAGGGTTCGCCACGTCGTGGAAGACGACGTATTTCGGCTCGAGTGATTTCATCGAGTATTCGCACCCTCCGGGAATCCAATCGACTGCTCCCGTAATGTATTGGAACTTTGTATTAATGTTTGCACATAAAGTTAATTATTAAAGCAATCATTTGCATGAATATCGATTATCCACGGTGCGTTGACTCGAATTAATTTGTTTAGGTCAACGTGCTCACTGGGACTGCACACAACTGCGTTACGATGACCTCGTATTTTAACAATCAAATATATGAAAGTAAATATTTATTGGCCGACCCGGGCTGGCGCGGTTTATCGGTTGACCGACGCGCATGCTCCGCCCATTTACGTTTCGGGTTCGCACGCCGAAACTGCCGTTACCATTCTTTTGTGGCGACTGGGCCTAAGCCTCTCTTTGAACGGCCTCCCGTCCGAACGAACCCTCGTCGAAAACCGCCCTATCTCTGACGGGCAGCGGCTTGCGGATTATGAAACTTGAATCGAGCTTTTCCCGCATTACTTACGACCCTTCGCAAGACATACGAAGAAGAGGATAACATAAAACAATTGTATTGTTTCATGGGATGTACAGATATGAAGATATGATGAATTGATGTTGCAATTTGGGTTAGTCTTTAAAATATATTTGATGAATTGTGTTTTATTAAAAAAAAACGTTGTGATACATACTCTCGTAAATCATTAAAATTTTATTTGAAATTAAAATCGTTTTCACTGTGACATTTACGAAAGGGGGAACTAAACGAAACGCTAACGATTCGGCGTTCACAGAGTAGCGGATGGACGACGCCGAGGGGCGTTCATAAACGCGATTCGCTCCGGTTCCTTATCTAGACGTGCAATTTCTTTGTTTGCTGTGTACGCAATTTCCCAAAGAGCGGAGCCGTGCCGCGTGCGCGGCGATATCCGCACAAGGGCCTAGGCCGGTCTGGAGATGGGAGATATCCCGGTTTGCGTAGTGTGCCGCCGAACTGGCAATATTTCTTGCGAACGTGCCATCGTGCCTTCCCCGGGCAGCACTAGCGCCCGCCTACACTGAAATATGATTTTGATTATGAAATATTAGGGTCGGATTCCCCGGCTCCGTTTTCAATGATTAATACACGCGCGTAACATTGCTGAAACAAAATTTCCTATTGTGATCCCCAATAATTTTATAGTTTGCGGTGTGATGGTAAGGTACTGTAGTCTCGTTCGAATTTTTATGATCGTCCTGGTAAGTAATCTACGTTCTGGTTTAGGGGGCAGCATAAAGGTTCTAATGCAATTGAGCCTCGACCTCGTTTGATATCTATAGGCACCTTTAAATACCAGGTCGATCGAAGCTTGTATAACTTGATAGTATAGCTTTGTATAACAATACCCATCAGTAAAAATTACCTAAATGTCGGGGCAAAGATGAATCACGTCATGCTAAAGTAATAAAATCGAATTTTTTTAATATTGTCTAGCAGGTGCGCGTAGGAGACGGTCAGAACAGCAGGTGTATCCTGCCCCACACTACGTCATGCTTCGTTTATTATGTGTTTGTGGGTAACATTACTTAAACACGACCTAAGTTTGATATTAGAAAAAATAATTATATCTTTTAGACATTTCGTAATTCATTGGTAATTGGATTTCGTATGTATCAGTGTAATAGCAGGTATAAACATACAATATGCAAATGTGATGTTCGCGGCACCGTCCCATCACGGTCGGTGCTTCGGTGTGATGAGAACGATATGGTAACAAGCCAACGACCATCTGACACGGATCGTTAATTTTAAATTTTACTCTTTCGTTTCTTCATCGTGATAGGACCGGTGTGCTTAGTGCGAGTTTTTTAACGTACTCGATAGCGTAAAAGTTAACTCAAGTTTGTATGCAGTTGGAACAGCGCCCCTAGCGGCAAACGTAGACAAACGTATCATTTTTAAATAAACTATTCATGTTTTGGTAACTATATACCATTTATTTTCAAGCAAATATTTGATCAATCAAGAATAACACGAAAATGAGCAAAACAATTCGAAATCTATCCGAGAGGGATTATGACGTCAGCATTGCGATATTGGCCTACTGAGATACGCGCTTGTGTTGGCGTTATGTGCCAACATATTGGTCGGTGATAACAAGAAGCTGTTGACCCTGTTCGTTAACCAGTACTTAT
Source organism: Bombyx mori (assembly GCF_030269925.1). Lineage (NCBI taxonomy): Eukaryota > Metazoa > Arthropoda > Insecta > Lepidoptera > Bombycidae > Bombyx > Bombyx mori. The sequence continues at coordinate 3,833,468 of NC_085116.1, read as the reverse complement.
TCAGGATTAACCGACGACCGGTAATCGTGCCGGCCGTGACCAGTTTTAATGGCAAATTCGTATGTTTACGAATATGATCTATAATATCAACTGTGCTAAAGGATTTATTTTGTGCGCACACGCGGTCATCGTGAAAGACGATAAATACGCCGTCAAAAGAAATGATAAATGATAGCGGATGATTTCAAGTTCATTACGAGGTCATCTATAGTTTCGTCGATATGATTTGATATGTATTTAAAACAAAAACACGATTCAATAATCGGGTATGAAATGTACATAATACATATGTACCTATATTGAAAAACAAAAAAAAATACGAAAGATTTTGAGAATGTTGAGTTGTACTTTCTGTTTTTTAAAAACATACAATCGCCCGGTTAGTTATCAGTGATCACTAACCCTATTAAAAATTTTAAAGCGTCGGAAATGTAAAACGAACAAACGGGAGATTAAATCGTAAAATTGTTTTTACTTAAGTAAAGTTGATATGTGAAACTGAGGCGTATGACCGTCTGTCTGCATTACGATAGAGTTAATGCCGTTTGATAAATGCGGCTTGTAGTCTCGGTGACTGGTAGTTGTTGATATAACGATAGTGGGGCGTCGGACAAGCGTGGGAGCTTTACTATGATTTGTTTACACCGCAGCGAGTCGCACGATCAGCTGAGCGCGTGACGTAGACTCACTCGCGTCATTTGCTGACGTTTCGAACTGTATATGCAGACAATCTATGATCTGTTGTAGCCGGCACACATTGAGTTTGCGACTGGGTCGAGTTTTTGATGTTTCGTGTTCGGGTACTACTAAGGTACTTTTTTCAAACGAAATAATAGTGTAGACAGAGAACCTGTTTCGCATTTGTCCTGAAGGAAACATTACAAATCAACACATATCCTCCCGATCCATTAACAGTACTTTTAGGTACCACAAGTCACCGTCCTCGTCGAACCCGTAGCTTGCGACGAAGGGCTCGACGTGCGAATTAACCCATAGACACAGCCGACTGAGTTTCTCGCCGGATCTTCTCAGTGGGTCGCGTTTCCGATCCGGTGGTAGATTCTGCGAAGCACTGCTCTTGCTAGGGCCAGTGTTAGCAACACTCCGGTTTGAATCTGAAGTAGCCTCTCAAGGCTATCAGCATAGCTATGAAAAAAAAAAACAAATCATCGACCATATTGCCATACTATAAATAATACATTCATAAATACTGCAATTTACTTTCAGTAGAATCTTGAATTACCTAAGCGAAACCGAGTCAGGCCGGCAGTTATTGATTTAAAGAAGTCTTCAAACATGTAAAGTTTTATCAAAAGAAAATTGACAATGCTACGTGACATAATCAAAAGATCCCATAGCTTTTAATGACAGCAGAAGTCCTCCGTCGATCGATACTAAATCATAACTACATAATACCTATATTATATTACATAGTATACACTAGTGAGTCTAGGTAATGCACACTCAGGACTCGCCTCTCAAGTACACTTCTCAACATTATACCATTTAACGTAATTGAGTATCCGCCTTGAATCCGATATCATGCTTGAATGTCAACATTGTCCTACGATATTTCATAATAAAATATAGATTTTAGCGAATACTTCAATGTATTAAAAGGTTAGGCGTTTGTTGGCACGTGGTTTAGAAGTTTGAAGGAATTTTTTTTATTGCCGTATAGGGAGACGAGCATACGGCCCACCTGATGATGGAGTTTACGTCGAGTTACCGTCGCTCATGGACATCAGCAATGCCAGGGGTAGAGGCAAACCGCTGCTTACCGTAAAAGGAAGGAAAGACTTGGATAAGCGTATCCAAGTCCTTCCTAGTGAGCACACTGCAGTAGTATTATTATCTATACATATAAATAAAATTGGAGTGTCTGTTTCTCATATTGAAATAACCGCTTTTTACTACATGCATATGACATTTCTTTTAAATTTTTGATAAAATAACATTTTTAAAAAAATTTGTTTGTCTGTCTGTTTGTTCCGGCTAATCTTTAGAATGGGTGGACCGATTTTGACGAGACTTTCACTGATAGATAGCTGATGATATAAGTACTTAGTTACTTAGGCTAATATAAGGAGTAACACATTTTTAGACAGGCTAATATAAGGAGTAACACATTTTTAGACTAGATTCGCCCCGCGGCTTCACACGCGTTACGACAATAACCGCGGGTAGCACCGTGGGACTCGGCTATCAATAATTAAATTTAACGTTTCCGAAGCGAAGCGAGGGCGGGTCGCTAGATTCCAAATATAAAATTCAGCCATACTGAATATTAATGTAAATTTAAAACACACATACCAGTACTTAAATGTTTTACGATAATTAAAATGTGACAGAGGATATTCTATTCAAGTATTCATGTTGAGTGTTTGATTCTGTTGGGACGTGAATCGAAACAGTAGAAACTTTATTCAAGACTTAAATTTTCTTTATTAGGTTTAATTAACAAACAGATTTCTATATAGTACATGAGTAATGCGAGTTGGTGTCGTCATGCGACTGACGTATGCAGTAATTATCAATTTGAACCAAACAACACTATGTAAGCACGGTTAATGATCATCGCCTATCTTAACAGTTTCTAATGGTGGGTAGGGCCTGTTGTGAGGCCACATGGGTAGATGCTAACAACACCTAGCCTATTTATGCCGAGAAGCAGTAATGCATTTCGGTTTGTTGGGTGGTTTGTTGATGTCTGGTAACCACTGAAAACCAAGTGGGCTCGTCCACTCCACCTATGCAATGAAAAAAATATACAAACCTATCTTCACGCTTTTATATAAATAAAAATAATTGTATGATTTACAAATTGAACCCTGCATAACGCGGTATTAGGTTTTTAATTCTTAAATAAATAAATAATTCTCATTATTCCGGCATTATGAAGTTTTGTGACCCTCTGGGCCATAAATTGTCTTTGCAAAAATCATCTCGATCGATTTTCCGTTGCTTCGTGAAAGAAGGCAAACTGAAAGCTATTTTTTATACTTAAAATTTAATTAGAACAACCCTCTTTAAGGTAAAATCTGATTTTTGTAAGATTTTTGTTTGAAATTACATTAATTTCATCTTCTTAATATAATGTAAAATAAAACGTATGTATTGCATAGTATGAAGTTCATACTAACGAGAGATATTACTTAAAGTTTTTTAGATCAGTAAAGTCTATTTAATTTGGGATACGTGGCGTGTAGAAAAAGGCGAAATATGCCCTAACGCCTGTTAATGAATCACTTCTTATACATATTAACATATACTCATGAGATTTATTAAAACCACTATAACGGGTTAATAACGCATTCATTACTTGACCATTTCCAATTATTTGAATGACATGTCGCGAAAACTTCAGAAATCCTTCCTTCCACTTTTGTAGTCCCTAGGGTGGTTCTGTGTCGTATGAAACCTTTTCTGTCCTAAGTATCTATCTAAATCCTAATCTTCAGTCATAAATCCAGAGGATGAAGTCATCGTGGTCTAAAGGATAAGACGCCTGGTGTACCCGTATCGAGCGATGTTACAGTGCCGGTGTTCGAATCCCGCAAGCAGGCACTAATTTTTCTAATGAAATACGCACGCAATGACATGTTCACGACTGATTTCCACGATCAAAGAATTAGGTCGTCTAAAATAACATAATAAGCGTTTTTTTTTTTTTTTAGTGCTTAGATGGGTGGACGAGCTCACAGCCCAGCTGGTGTTAAGTGGGTACTGGAGCCCATTGACATCCACAACGTAAATGCGCCAACCACCTTGAGATACAAGTTCTAAGGTCTCAGTATAGTCACATACGCGTACACATATTATAAATATACAATTGAGACATAGACCTTAAGACTGGGTGGCGGCATTTACAACGTGATATTTACGGGCTTCGGAAACAAGTAACATCAGGTGAGCATGTTCGGGGGAGCAATAAAAAAAAAATCTACGATCCATCGATATTGTGTACTTTATTTGTCTATCTTTAACAAAAAAAGGTAAAAAAAGAACTAAAACGTTATTTGTCAACGTAATGTGTGTACATAGACGTGGCAGGTGGGAGCTCGCCTGTATCGTGTTTCCGGTGCCCCGGGTCGTGTCAAAACACACAATTTTTTTCATCGTCTAATTTTAATTAAGCAATAAATAACGTGTTAATCGCCTTGTACTTTTGTAAATTGCTAGCGCTGATGATTGCGGCAGTATTGATGATTTATCACGAATTACTGCGAGCGGAACATTTATTGGTTTTTTGTTCTTCTAATTTTTTATCTCATTCCGAATGTTAGTGGTAAAAATTGAATACGATTTTTTTTCTTTCTTTTGTTTAGGTATGTGTATGTTATGGTACGTCCAGGGGTTCGATTTGCTACTGAAGTTAGTATATTTTTGTTAAGCATTTGGTATTCAGCAATAGTCGTACGTACATTGTATCACGTATGTATCATGTAATGAGGTTGAAATAGGTATTGCCGATTTTACGATGCCTTGTCTACTTTTTTTCGATAATATTTGCCTATGAAATATTTATTTTATACATAACAGTACTTTTATTACTTGCCAACCGAGCATCGCGCACTTTAATAACTATGCTTACTTAATATTCCTGAAGTCTTACTAAAGATGGCTAATTGAATTCACGTATTCTGTCGATGGAGATTAATTTTGGGCCGCGGTCCAATGCCTTTTAAGAATATATTCAGAAGAAAGGTAGGAATTATATCGTTTAATGATCCAGCTAAGTCATGAACTCGTTAATGCATTTTTGTGTTGATCAGTATTCGAGATCACCTAGTATTAAGTGATTACCGAATCAAATCAAAACTCTTTACTGCGTAACGGCGGAAATGACCACAATTTTCCACTGTCTTAACCTTTGTCTTATACAGGGCGTTTACAATCGTATATTCACTAATAGTCCATTGAAATGTTATAATACAATTTAAGCACCGAATATTGCATTTTGTAGAGGACGCAATTTTATTTTTGGGACATGTTGTGTCACACATGGGACATTTGGGACATGGAAAATAAAATTGCGTCCTCTAAAAAATGCAAAGCTCATGTAACATTTCAATGGACTATAAGTTTTTGTTAAATAACCACATGTGATTTTAGTAAGTTCATTGTACTTGAACCGGTAATGAAAAAGTAAGGGCTCCGCGTTCGCCTCTAGAGATAGTTCGCGTTTTTGCGTTCTATGCACGTGGATATACGCAATGATACCGAAACCCCACGTAGCGCGAAACGAGGCCGTACAGCGCGATTCCCTGCAGAGCTGCAAACGATAACGAGTGAAATGTTTAAAATGAGTTTCCCACACTACTCGGTAAGTTCAAAGTGGGCTGAATCTCAACGAACATACCCTATCTTGCCTATGTGTTAATGAAAGTACTGTTACGTGTTTATATACACACATAATCTATATATATATATATATATAAATGAATACAGACAACCTTGAAAGATTGATTGTGGTGGGCAAGGTAGAAGGGAAAAGACCCGCCGGCCGGCCACCAAACCGTTGGTCGGATCAGATAACTGCGCTCACTGGACTCTCTGTTACCAACGCCCTGAGAGAAGCCGAAAACCGAAGCAAATGGAAGCTGAGGGTACAAAGAGCCACGAAGGGCTTTCAAGGACACGACCTTCAGCAATGAAGTATTCGATTAAGAAGAAGATAAATGAATTGCTGTTCGTTAGTCTTGCTAAAACTCGAGAGTGTCTGGACCGATTTGGCTAATTTTGGTCTTGAATTATTTGTGAAAGTCCAGAGAAGGTTTAAAAGGTAGATAAATATGAAAATGCTCGGAATTAAATAAAAATAACAATTATGATGTGTCTCCCCCGTCGGACGGATTCCTTTTGTTTGTTTTAAGTTTATTTTATATAAAATTTTAGGTCTTTTATTTATCGATTGAGGCACTACGAAGTCTGCCGGGTCAGCTAGTTCTTAAATATATTTGCTTTTTTTTTACGTTTGGGCATCTAGTTTGTTTTTGTGCTTAAGTGCCTTGTCAACTGGACGAAGTCATATCTTTGTAATTTGGGGACTGGGAGCAATTCATTAAATTTCAAATTAAGCGGATAAAGCAAAGAATACCATGGTATTTCGCACTAGAGATCCCTTTTCCAAAATGAATTGATACAGCAGACCCCTATACCCAAATTACGTTAAAATCATATCTCTAGTTTTCCCTGTTTACACAAAAAATAAAACTCACCAATTTTAAAAAACCTTGGCGGTTGGTTAAATTATCGTGTTTGCATGTCGAGTGGACCCTTTTAAGAATACCTTAGATAAAATATATATTTTTATTGCTTTTATGGGTAGACGAGCTCACGGCCCACCCGGTATTAAGTGGTTACCAAAGCCCATACACATCTACAATATACATGCCGCCATCCAACTCGATACATCAGTTCTAACGTCTCAGTTTTTACAGTACAACGGCTTTTTTTTTTTTTTTTTTTTTTTTTTTCGGGGGGAAATCCTCATGGACTACCTTCGCCTAGGGAAAAGCGAAGGGGCGTGCCGGACTCCTACCGGCTAAAACCACCCCGGTGTCCACCCACACGTGCGCGCAGGGCCGCGGGAATCCAAAATTCTTCCGCAGCCCCACACCAGTGCTGGCCCGGTCTATCCAGGCCTCGTCTCCTGCACGGAGTAGTGAGGCGTTCAGCTACTCCGTGCATCGCCTCAGAGGCACGCGCCGACACCCGCATGCGCCTCCGTCTCAGGTCCATCGAATAGGGGGCGAGGGCTTTCCCAAGTCCCTCGCCCCTGGACCCATTCATGGGGGGCGGAAAAGGGCATTGTCCGCCCTTGTCCTGCGCCCGGTGCGCCTTCTGCGGCCGGGAAAGGGAGTCGAGATCTCCCTCTCCCGTTCTGCAGTTTCCTTCTGCGACATCACGTCCTCGCAGAAGGACACCACCGCGTCCCACGACTCTGCGCTGCCGACCATCCTCCGCACTACGGCCGGCAGCGACAGATCGCTTCCTACTTCATTTGTGAGGACACGGCGCTGCTCCTCCCAAGCTACACACTCGGCGAGCGTGTGTTGCGCCGTGTCCTCCCCGCAGTGGACGCAGTGGTGGCACCGAGCGTCCGGCTCCCTGTCTATGCGGCACAGGTACTTGCCGAAGCAACCGTGCCCCGACAGCACCTGTGTCACCCTAAACGACAGGGATCCGTGCCTTCTCCCGAGCCAGTCGTCGAGTACTGGCCGGATCGCCTCGACGGTTGCGAGGCCGGCGGTAGGGCGCAGAAGCCTTTGCCGCCATTCCGCCACCAAGGCCAGACGGAGCTCCTCTCGGCGCAGCGCGATCTGCCGCTGCACCAGCCTCGAGCCCCGTGCCCGCTCTTCCTCGCGCCATCGATATAATGACGCGAGTACTTTCGCCTCTAGGTCCCAGGGCGGGGATCCGGCCAGGACGCAAGCCGCCTCGTAGGAAATCGTGCGGTACCCGCGGATGACTCTGACGGCCATCACCCTCTGCGGCTTACGCAGAATGGCGAGTGTGCTGGCCGTCATGTCCATCGCCCACACAGGGGCCCCATACAGGGCCATGGACCGCACGATTCCCACGTACAACCGCCTACAGGCGGCGCTCGGGCCCCCCAAATTGGGAAGCAACGTTGAAAGCGCGCCCGCTGCACCCATCAGCTTGGGCACCAGCCGCCGGAAGTGGGGCCCGAATTCCCATCGGCTGTCGAGCACCAATCCCAGATACTTCATGGTGGACTCGACAGCTATCCGGGTCCCACTTACCACGATGTGTGATCCCGGCGCCGGCGCACGTCGGGGGCCATGAAACACCATAGCCTCCGACTTGTTTAGGGCCACCTCCAGGCCCAGGCGCCGGATGCGGTTCACCACCAGTGACACCGCAGCCGCGGCTATCAACGTCGCTTCCCTGTGCGAGCTCCCCCGGGCAGTGACAAGCGTGTCGTCCGCATAACACGTCAAGTTGGCGCCCGACGGGAGCTCGCCTCTCAGCACCCAGTCGTAGCCGATGTTCCACAGGAGCGGTCCCAAGACCGATCCCTGTGGAACACCGCACGACATGAGGTGCCGACCGGCACCGTCACGTCCCCGATAAGTGACGCATCTACCCTCCAGATAAGCCCCTACCGTGCGGCGGAGGTAGGGAGGCACGCGATGGTATTTCAGAGCCTCCCGAATACAACTCCAGGGTAGGGTGTTGAAAGCGTTGGAGATGTCTAAAGACACCGCCAGTACCACCCCACCCCGGGACACCGTCTCCTCCGCCAGGGCCCTCACACGCATGATGGCGTCTATGGTGGAGCGCCCCCGACGAAAACCAAATTGGTTGTCATCCAGGTCCGGCCCCTCCCTGCACAAGTGGCTGACGAGGCGATCTGCGATAATGCGCTCAAAAAGTTTGCCCGCCTCATCGAGCAGCACTATGGGCCGATACGCGGACGGCGAGTCCGCGGGGCGCCCCTCCTTCCTGAGCAGGACCAGCTTCCCCTCCTTCCATACACTAGGAAACTGACCCTGCTCGAGACATGCCGTGAAGAGCCCCCTCAGCTGGGGCTCTAGCTCCTTCAGAGCCAGGACGAGTGCTCGACCAGGAACTCCGTCGGGTCCCGGGGCCGTGTTCTTAGACCGGAGTCGCAACACGGCCGCTCTCATCTCTGCTTGCGTCACCTCGGGGACATCGGTGCTTTCCTCTTCTCGAGAGTCTGTGGCTGAGGGTGAAGCCATCGCCGGGGAAACGTATTCCGCTCGCTCAGGGAAGAGGGCCGATACAACCGCTTCTAGCAACTGGGGTTGCATGCTTTGCGCCAGTGGAGGCGCCCAGGCACGCAACTTGCCCCGTACCCAACGGTAGGGGCGCCCCCACGGATCCCGATCTAGGGACCCCAGCAGCTCCTCCCTGGCACGCGACTTAGAGTCGCCGATGGCCAGCCACAGAGTCTCCTTAGACGCGCGGTACGCCTCATACAGCGCGTCTTCCTCGACGGAATCCCGTCGACGTCGTCTCCGGTATCGCGTGTACCGGCGGCGAGCCGCGACGCACTCAACGCGCAGCCGCGCGATCTCGTCGGTCCACCAGTACACCTGGCGCCTTGCGGACTGTTGGTGGACCCGGGGCATGGACGCGTCGCAGATCTGCGTCATCGCCCCTCGAAACCACAGCGCCACCGCTTCGACGTCGACGGGACCGTTCATTGTCGACTCCCAAATCCAGGACTGGACTAAGGCAGCTTCCTCGAGTAGCTCCTTGTCGATGCGCTTAAGTGCCCAGCGTGGGCCGTCGTTAATCGGGGCTGTTGGCTGGCGGCCGCTCGCGGTCTGGGCAGAGACGTCGAACCGGATATACCGATGGTCCGACAGCGTCTCTACCTCCACGGCGACACGCCAGTCGCGGACTCGGCTGGCGACAGAGGGGCTAGCAAACGAGACGTCCACTATCGAGCCGCCCCGCTGCCGCACGCACGTGTATTCCGAACCCCGATTCAGGACGACCAGACCAGTTGTCACCGCCCACTCTTCTAGCACCTCGCCCCGATGGTCAGTGACCGGAGATCCCCACGCCGATGACTTGGCGTTGAGATCCCCGAGCACCAGAACGGGACGAGGGTGATAGCGGCCTACGACGGCGCCCAACTCGACGAGGAACCCCTCAAAGTCGGCGAGACTCTTGTTGGGAGAAAAATACGCCCCTACAATGCCGATACCGTCCGAGACCGCAGCAACCCAGCCGCGGCCCCGAGACGGGTTGATCAGGGTCTGGCCGATAATGGCCACCAAGCCGTCAATGCTCCCCAGCCAGTTGTCACGGGCGGGGACAAAATACGGTTCGGCGACCACAGCCACGTGGATCGACCACTCTGCCATGCTCTGGAGTAAAATATCCTGAGCTCTGGCACAGTGATTGATATTGCCCTGGAGGAAATTGAATTGTGCCATTATTGACATTCCATTCCCTCGGCAACGGTCCTGGGCCGGGAGTCGGCTACGGAGCTACTAGCCTGCGGGGGTAGCGAGGTTTCCCCGGCAGGTTTTGAGTTCCTCTTCTTCTTCTTGGCCTCGCTGGCTGGTGCGCCACAGGCTCCTCCACCCAGCCTGTGTCCCGCTGGCTTCCCTGCAGCTGAACACAAGCTGCAGTTGAGCGCCGCGGAACACTGAGCCGCCTTGTGGCCGGGCTGACCGCAGCGATAACAAAGGTCACTGCGGTCAACTTCAGCGGTGCACTTTGCCCGGACGTGCCCCTTATCCAGGCACCGGAAACACCGCAAAGCCCGGGGCTGCAGAAGTTTCACCCTCGCTGCAACCCAGCCAACCAGCAATCTGCCGCTTAAGGCGATCTTTTTCGCCGACGCTACAGGGCACCGAACCCAGACCACGCCGAGTCCGGTGGCGTCGGTGCGTATATCGCCGGCCCGCACCTTGTCCGATGGACACTCTCCACTTCGGGCAACGGCCGCTACCACCTCCTCAGAGGTCACGGAGTCATCCAGGCCAGCAATCCGCACCTCTGCAGTTTTCATTGGCCTGGAGACCCGGACGTCCTCGGGGCTGAGGACCTCCCTCATCTTGGCGGCCAGAGCGTCCGCCTTTTCGGCACTGCCACTCATAGTACCAGCCACCTCGAACAACCGTGCACCCGTGGCAGCCTGCCTGTGGGTGACGGCCTGAAGACCAAGATCTGATAATTTGATCTTGGCCTTTGCTTCGGCGATGACCGACTGGTACGTTACGCCGCGCTCCGCAGCTCCGGGCTGTAGCGTGAGCGTCACAGCTTCGGAACGCGGAGCACGTATCGCCGGTCCTTTGCGACCGCCTTTGGCAGCCCGCCGCGCAGGCTGCGCAACCGCCTTTGCGGTTTGGCCGGGGGCATGCGTTGCTGCTGAGGCCGCCTTGGCGACCCTGCGTGCCTTCTTGCGGCCCACGACTGTAACCCAGGTCTCACCCTTAGACCCAGCAGTCGTGGGCTGATCGCTCGATGGGGCTCCCTCGACGGGCTTTTTAACACCCTCCGCGGGCTTCCCCTCCCTAGGCTTAGGTCTCGGCGGCTCCTCAGCCCTCCGCCGTGTATCGGCCGCTAGTGGCGGACGGAGGATTTCCGCAGGGAGGCGCCGAGAAATTGCCTCCATACGAGCATTGACCATGCTCCCGCACTGGAGCATACAGAGCCGGACAATGCGCTCGACCTCGTCGTCGGTATGAGTGCTTGTCGGTCTCGGTGCGGGAGCCGGGGCCACTACCGATGCGGCATCAGTGGACGTACGCCGCTGCTGCTGCTCGCTCAACGCAGTGACTCGTCGCCGGAGGTCCTCCATATCATTTCGGAGACGGCTGTTTTCCTCCTGCAACTTCGCAACCTCGTCAGAGGCCGTCCTGTTGAGGAGGATGCCAATCGCCTCCTTAATGTCCGCGGCAGCTTCTTTCAGACCGCGGGTAAACGTGCCCTTCAGGCTGCCGGATTTGGTGGCAACCTTCAGGACTAAGTCCACCCCGTCCAAGGCAAGCTGACTTAGGGCCACCGCAGATGGTTCCCCCCCTTCCGCCGCTAGAGTAGCGCGTCGCTCGCGTGCGCGTCGGGCCATTTCCGACACTTCGTCGGCCGCGACAGCTTTGCGCTGCTCTCTTCGGGCGGCGTTGATCTCCGCCTTTGAGCTCCCTAGCGAGGCACAGCTCTCGCCACCAGGGTCCTCGGTAGTGACCCCCATGTCACTATCTGCTTTGCTGGCAGCCGGAGTATTGGAGCACACGAACCTACCCTGTGCGTTCCTCCGCGGCCGTGAAGCACTCACTCCTCTCGAAGCCTGCCGACCTCTCCTCGTGGTCGGTAATTTCTTGGGGGGCAGCAAGCCTTCCTCATCTGAGGACAGATCTACCGACCCATCTCCCACTGGAGCATTGTCGCGTGAGCGTTTTCTAACGGAAGACGACCCACGCGGTCCTCCGTCAATATTTTCAAAATAACTGCTTCCAGTAATATTATCAGCAACAGGGGCCTGGTCGCCTACTCCTGCGCGTCCATCGGTAACCAATTTATCACTCGCAGGCCCGGGTACCTGCGAGCGCCGGGCGTCAGCCGGGTCGTATGACAAATCTCTCTCATAGTTAGCCATTTTCATATAAAAGAAGTGGGTGGTACGCACATAACTTCCCCAAGGCGATGTGGCCGCTCTTTTTGGGAGGGTGTTTGATCCTCCCGAGGCCCGCAGATGCCTCCGGTGCAGGATATACCGCCCGCTGGTCGGTATCTACAAACAATTTTTTTTTTTTTTTTTTTTTTTTTTTTTTATATCAACTAGCTAAACGAAACGAAACTAAACTAACTTAAACTAGCCACCACCCGGCACCGTGGTTTAATCACCTCGCCACGGATGCCCCTAGGCCGCAGGTTGAGGAGCAACCCACGGTCTTCTCCACCTCGATCACCGCGACGTACACGTAGCGGAGACCCCTAGGCCACGAACTGTAAAACAGCCCGTGGTCTACCCCTCCTTGCTCCCTAGTCGTGTACTCTGTAGCTGCAGAGCGCAGATAGAGAGCCCTCGGGAGCGACTCCTCCGCCCCGGCAGAAATTCGCCGTGGGCAACAATCTCCTCTTTCTCACCCCTCACGAGGAGATTGTTGCCCACGCCCAGGGTGCACCGGCCCAGCGCCTGCTCGTCCTCTCAAGAAAACAAAAGGACCAGCAGCCACTGAACACTCGGGGAGGTTTTCTGCCAGGCACCCCACAGTACAACGGCTGCCCCAACCTTCAAACCGAAACGCATTACTGCTTCACGGAAGAAACAGGCAGGGTAGTGGTACTTACCCGTGCGGACATAAGATGTCCCACCACCAGTAAAAAATTTAAAGGATAGTATTCGAAAAAAAAAAAAAACACGCACACAACATTAATTATACACTTTCGAAGATATCCTCTACTTATTTACTCTAATTTCGAATGTGCTAGCACGGGCTTAGTATATACATACATACATATGTAATGCTTACAGTAACCGCGGTCGTTGTCCGTGGCCACCACGACGTAAATGTCGGCACACCCTGCGAAAGTCAAAGTGTCAAATCCAATGAAATAACGTCTACCCTTAATAACTAGAAAATGAAAGAGTTATTAACTACACCAAAGGGATATTCGGTTCGGTGAATGGTACAAACGAAACCTCCCCATTGTCGAGAATAATTGATTGTAACTAATTGATGAGACGATTCATGAACAAAATAGTCTTTTGCCGTTTCGTTCTTTACTGGTGGTAGGACCTCTTGTGAGTCTGCGCGAGTGGGTACCACCACCCTGCCTATTTCTGCCGTGAAGCAGTAATGCGTTTCGGTTTGAAGGGTGGGGCATCCGTTGTAACTATACTGAGACCTTAGAACTTATATCTCAAGGTGGGTGGCGCATTTTCGTTGTAGGTGTCCATGGGCTCCAGTAACCACTTAACACCAGGTGGGCTGTGAGCTCGTCCAGCCATCTTAGCAATAAAAAATTAAAAAAAATCATATCGCGAAAACAAAAGTGAAATTGTGTATAATGAATTGGGAATTCGCAAATTCACAGAATAACATAATATAAGTTACCAACTTGACATTTGCTCTGGCGATAAGAGCTACATTTGAGAATCATATTTGAGACTGACCTGTAATCAGGCAAGTTGCATATTTGTAGCGATGAGCTCCGCCGATCACTTAATATAACTGTTAAATTAAAAGAATAACCTCTATAGAGGTTCTCCTTTACAATCTGACTAAGAAATCGTTAGCGTCTTCAAACAATAAATTATTGAGTAAAGAGTCGAGCACTGATCCAACGACTTCCGGTTTGTGAAATGTAGTTATTTCGTTAAATAAAATTACTATTGCTCCATTCAATTGTAATCAGTTTCTGTAATCGACATTTCGAACCTCAATACTTCTAGTCAATACACTTCAACTAATTCAATTCTGTAGATCTGCAAAGTAAACCAACGAGAAAGTCAATAGTATAATTAACTTTAGCAACGTTTGTATACAAGTACTGAAAATAGAAAAAATGCAATCCATAAGTATTATTTCCATTCATTGTAACTTGCAAAGGCGTCGACGGTTATTCAGTTTTGCTATCAATGCGGTTCGTATTTTTCTTTAATAGCTATCATTTCCTCCTCCGTTTCTTGAAGAGTAAAGATTCTCCTCCATTTTACCAATTTTTAACGTAGCTTATTACTATATGCGTATTATGTTTCCGAAGAATGCCTACAATTGGTAACCATCTTAGTCCATCTTTTTTTAACTATAAGTAGTCTGCTCATTTCTCCTATAGTTTTGGAACATGTGTTAGAGAATTTACGATATTGTTTCTCGTTCTTAAAATAATGCGACGCCTTCTAAGTCTCTCATAATCTTTGTTCAGGTGAAGTCTGTTTCATTATATAGCAGTGAGCCAATAAACAGTAAACAAATTATTGTAACTGTCTTGAGGAGAAGTTTCTAAATATTGGTGTGTCCATTTAAATAATATATTGTGATTGCATGCGTATTCAAAATCTGTGGAGTCAAAAAGGGCAGATCGTATTATACCACTATTTCTAACCCTAAACACTTAGAATAAATAAATGGGCTTGCCGAGCAGGAACAATGAAAAGTTTTTTGACAGAAGCGAAACTGAGATAGCTATAGATTTGTCAATAGTGAAGGTTCTCTCAGTCGGGCATTTGTCTCTTTCTAAGTGCCGTCTTGAGACTTCTACACGTGATGACTAGTTTGGCAGAAGAAAAGAAGGAAAATGTACTTGAGTTTCATGTAAACGAATTTGGTATTGGAACTGTTAAAGGTATTGGGCCCGTTGACAAACCTAATAATGTACAGGAATACATTAACCTTCAATAAATGCAGTACATTAACGATTGCAAAAAAACGATCTGATGTTCGCAATTGACATGGCTACTGTACCGAAAAACTGGTATTTTAAATTCATTTAAATATATTATATACGTCTCTGCGTTTGTTCGCCTTGTATTTGTTAGAAAAGTCATTCGACCGCGAACGTCTCATCGTGTAAAAACGACATCGATACGCTGACATTGACATAGTTGCCGGCCCGAAACTTCCTGCCAGTTCCCTCTCAAAATACTATTTGTTTAATGTATTTTTTTTCTCCTGTCGGTTTCGCTTCGAAACCGCTCATTAGTAGCATTTGCAGAATTTCGCATAGTAAATTCTGGCCACTCAACGATCCATCGACACATTGAAATCGATATTATTATTCCATAGGTTGGAATATTTTCAAATAGAGTTTGGTCAAACATTTGGTAAATTCATACAGGATTGGTGTACTGGTGGCGTTTAGGACCACGTTTTATAGTTAGGTATATATGTTGGGAATATCAACATTTCTCCTAAGCTAAACAAATAATGTATTTTATCTTTAATATAACAATTGAACAGGTTTCGTGCGTCCAAAATGTAATCTCTGCGTATTTTTTAATCAACCGTCCCTAATTAAGGCTTAGTATTTCAAACGCAAATGGTTACGTGAGATAAGCCAGCGGCTCGCGTGTGTACGTTGCTTTATATAAGGCTGTAGTGAAAAGTCGAAGCTATAAATATTGGATGTGATCGTCACGCCGACCCCCGCTCCTGGGAATAGGCTCCTCCTCCCATGCCCTATTTGGACATTTTATAGCGGCGTCCTTGTTTTCTTTTCTGGCTTCCTATGAACTTGTTCGAATATTTTCTTCCTTAATGGGCATTTGGTTAAATTTATCTTCGAAGTAAATAGCGATGACATTCAGTTTTGTAACAAAACAATTGACGACTCATTGAAATTGCTTGAATGAACTCATGGCTCGCGGTGGTCAGTGGTTATCGGAACCCTGTGACACTATTATAGCATTATAATACTATAATACTGCAACCTACCTTGAGACATGGGAACGAAGTCTGAATATATGCTTATAACTGCTTTCCCACCCTTGGAACCGGAACGCACAGCTGTTTGGTGCAAAAATAGGCAGGATGGTGGTACCAAGCCGTGCGGACCACACCACACCCTACCACAAGTATGGTAAGCGCCGGTTCGCGATTGCAGTATACTGGTCTTCAAAGAACGGTGCTGTCCATTCTCCATTCATTTCTTTAATAGCCTTTGATACGCTGGGGAAGTGATGGAATGGTGTTATTAATGGTGCCAGTTAGCCAGTCTGAACAATTTATTTATTTCTTCATTATTCTTGAGAAAAATCAGCGAATATTTAATACGGAAATGGGGGCCCCGTATTCAGAGAAAAGTTTATTAAGCTTGTTAGGAAGATGAATGTAGCGTGGCTTAAGGAAAAAAATACTTGGTATATTTTTACCCGTTGAAAGAAATTGATATTAATTTCAACGACTCTTCAATGTGTAATGGGGTTTTATTTATACTAGTGATCCCACAGTAGTCGAAATTGGACTATAATTAATTGAAATTATTAGTTTGAACATTATTATTGGTCTATTGTCAAACACAATTATACTTCTATAATATAATCACATATTTCGCCAAAACTGCACTATAGATAAATAATATTATGGACAAACAATATTAATCTATTCTCAATTTTACCACAGACTTTAAACAATAACAAAAGACAATTGACAGTAGACAGACAAAGAGTACCTATATTTTTATGTATGTGTTGTGTCAAATACATGGCAGTGTGTGTAATCCTTTTTTATTGATTTAATGTATTTTTTATGCATAATTAGAAAAAATAATTAGCATTTTACACTTCTTCTCTATACTCTCTATAAGTATAGGAAATTTCATATTCCTTCGTTCGCGCAATTTTCGTAAAAAGCGGTACAAAGTTTTTGCTTCACGTATTAATATATATATTTCATCAAACCGACACAATGTTTTCAATTTGAAACGAAATTAATTTGAATGTAACGAAGTTAATTTGAATAATATGGCCGCACAATTGGCCAATAATAATCTAATTTATGCGGTTCAAACAGAACATAACTACCCTCGGATATCAGGAAAACAGCCGCGAAGATGCGGCTCGCCAAAGTTATCCCTAGATACGCACATAATGGGAAATATATACCATAGTAGTTCGGAGTCAAAGCTCCCGGCGACGGGTTACATACCGGAAACGAAAGTTTCGGCGCCACGACGACCCTGCCGCACGCAGCGTATTGGAAAACTTACCCACTCGCCCATACTAGCAATACCCCATAAAACCTGTTTGAAATACGAAATAGTTTGGTAGATTTGCGCTTACTTTCGAAATTGGAAATAAAAGTTAACAGCTAAAATAGCTGTGTACATGTTTCCTTTATTAAAATTCAAATAATACTCGTAATACACGTTTAGGAATGTTTCCAATAGTAAATAACTCTCTGATAAAAAGTTGTTTGAAGTTACATAAAGAATCCTATAGTTTTAATTACAAAACATTTTATTTAATAAAATTATGATAACTTATTAGGATCTAATGTATAATATAATATAACCTTGATTTATAAGTTTCTAAGTGCCCTGAACCCAAAGTAACTTTGAAGTTGGTTCGTAACTTAAATTTTATTTGTAACTACCGAACAACTTCAACTGCTCGCGAACTATCCAATGTAATTATTAAGTGTTATTGGTGTACTTTTGCAACTATTGAAATTTTTCTTTACCTCTTTATAAATAATACGATTATTAATAATACAATTTACCAAGATATGGTTTCATTTGGTTCCAGTAAACATTTTCTTCTGAGTAGAAGTTTTTTTAAATGAATGCCGCCTAACTAAGTTATTGATCTGTCTTATCGGAAAGTTTGTTGTTAAAAGCCAACTTTGAAAACAACTTTTATTTAATGCTCCCTGAATAATGGTTCTGTAAGTCTTAGAAATGATGATGACACATCGACTGGTTTGATTTATTACAATATCTGCAGTTTGGAATGTGGAGATTGCGAATGTGGTTTCAAATGCATAAAAACATTTCGAGAAAAACAGGAAATGTGGGAAAAAAATATCATATCAGAGTACGTGGGAAACTATATACGCCTATGGTGGTTTTTAATACGCTTTTATTAGCTTCAGACGTATGTATGTTAATATATAACGGAATCTTTGAACATGATTTTGACCCCTTCAAAACGTCGGATTAACTCGAAATTTGGTATACTTATTGAGGACCTAGACAATTCAATATTTAAAAAAAATATTGAAAACAATTTAAATTCAACTAAAAAAAGCGTGTGGTGCATGGTATTAGTAGTTATAAATATTTTATGAACAGATATCAGTAGAAGGGTTATTTTGATAATATCCCGAAAAGCACCCCACGCTTTTTTACAATAAAATAATTATGTCTTAAACTATTTTTAATTCAAATTTATTAAAATTTACTTTATTTTTAGTTTGATTTTCTATTAAAGTGTATTTTGTTAGTTTTTTTTGAACTATTATTTATTAATTTTTAAGGTGTAGTACGTTTTAACTTTACAGTATATTCATCAAAATAAATACATAAAACTTATACTTAGAGAGAAAGAAAAAAGAAATAATTCACCGAAAGCATTCGAAGCACATACGTCAAACATCAAAATCCTTATATGATTTATAAATCGTTCTTGACTCCCAAAACACGAAGTAAACATGATTTACTTGATATTTTGAGGCGCGTTCCTGTTTTATGTGACGCTAAAGAACACCGCTGAGAAACGGCCGGAGCGTAAAGCATTACGTTCACGGCACACCACCTATATATACAAGCAAACATTACGAAAAGAATGGCCGTATAGCGAGATAACATGAAAACATACGAAACACACGCTGGGAAAACAAAATGGGACAATAAGAATAAATTAACAGCACGCAACGAACGGGGTCTTGTTTACAGTAATGCAAGTAGACACTGTAACATCAATACGCATACGTGCAGGCTAAAAGAAAAACATGTTTCCGGTGATGTAATTCAGATATTACAAATTATGATACGAAAGTGAAGCATGGATAGGTTTTTTTTATCGCTTAGACGGGTGGACGAGCTCACAGCCCACCTGGTGTTAAGTAGTTACTGGAGCCCATAGACATTTACCATGTAAATGCGCCACCCACCTTGAGATATAAGTTCGAAGGTCTCAGTATAGTTACGACGGCTGCCCCACCCTTCAAACCGAAACGCATTACTGCTTCACAGTAGAAATAGGCAGGGTGGTTTACTGGTGGTAGGACCTCTTGTGAGTTCGCATGTGTAGGTACCACCACCCTGCCTATTTCTGCCGTGAAGCAGTAATGCGTTTCGATTTGAAGGACTGGACAGCGATTGTACTGAAAAACTGAGACTTAAGTCTCAAGATCCGTGACGGCATTTACGTTGTTGATGTTTGTGGGCTCCGGTGACCATTTAACACCAGATGCGAGCTTGTCCCAACTATCATAGCAATAGTAAAAAAATTAATGAGACGCCATCACGAATTAGCAGACTAATGACAGCCTTTTCCTAATTACATAGACAAAGGCTAGTTATATCCTGCGTGTCAACTACCTACTTTTTTCAGCAGGGAACGTTTATATTCCGCAGAACTTACGGAATGTAATATCTAAATAAAACGTGAATTTAAATATAATAGATCTACAAATTGATATAGTTCTATCCTATTACCCTAAAATGAGTTCAATATTTCTCGAACGTATATATAATACATATATGTATTTCTTTGGCACATGCTGTAACTGGAAAGTGGATTCCGTTCTGGAAAAAGTTTTGTTAAAAAAATGGATTTCAGATTTTAGTTTAAAAAATAGCAAATTTTAAATGTATCTAGAAATTTTATTATGACACTTAACGTTGTGTTTGGCTGTTTGTATAACTGCTCTCTAATTTCAATAGTAATTTCGTTTCGGAGCAGGTGTTTGTATTTGATAACGGACGTGTAAAAACCGCACGTGTGGTATACTGGCTTAATGGGCTTGGAAATTTGATAAAAATACCGGTCGCTCGGTGTGGCGGGACTTAATCTAATTTTAGTGGCTAGCTTTATATCAACACCGATATTGGTTTAGTTTATGTTCTCATTTTGAAGGTACAGCTTTATAAAAGTTAGGTCTGGGATAAACTTTTGGACCGTTTGTTTGTATAGTTTTAATTCTATTATGAATACTAATGTATATAAATTTGAGGTGAGTCCAAAAATCTTACCAAAGGATTAGCTGCTATAATTGCTTCATATTTTTTGTTTTAATTACGATCAGAAATAAGATATGTCTTACGGTTCCACTAGTTTTAAGTTGAATGAATTGCTAATGGAAAATCACATTGTTAGCTGCAATTGACGACAAATGTTACTTTTTTTTTTAGACAAGACATTATAAAAAAATGAAATAGATAATGAAACAAAGAAGGCTTGTCAGATGGGTCCAGTAGCTTTTGCGTTATGCTAGAGACGTACAAAGGTGTATGTACTTCATCTAAATTTATTCCAATTTTTTTGAGGATATCAATATACAGACCCACTTTACGATATAGTTTAGCTATAAATGTTATATTTGTTCATCAAGCAGCCATTCTTACGGTATTATGCAACCATGAAATTATAGCTCTACCTAATTTCGTTTACTGTTATTTCCAATTTAAATTTTCGTGGAAAACAACAGTAGGCTTAAACTGTTACTTCCGTTCGTATCGAACTATCTGAAAGAACATTTTCTGACAACTCAATAATGGTTCTAGTCAGTACATAGGCACGTCTGTAACCTTGTCCTGGTGAATATCAATCATATGTGACGTTATATCATTAGGATAAATAAATAAATATATTAAATAAAACCTAAAAACGGACATTTAAAAGGCAAAAGCTAAATATAGAAAAGGGCATCGTAAAAAAGATGTATCTTAAACCGAGAGAGCGTTATCGTAAAATGCAGAAACTCATAAGAAGAATTACTTGTAGTGGATCGTCCACGGTAACTATATATATTTTTATATACAACCGCTCGTTTAATAACGTACTTTAGATACGAAGGGCCTTTATGGATCATTTACCTTCAGTTCACCTAGACTTTGATAGGTCCAATACCCACCGAGGCTCATGTATTCCCCAATTAACTCGATCCGAACTTGAGCAATATTGTGTAACTTATTCGAGCTTTACAAGCTAAAGCACGCACCGTTGTGTTTCCAGTTTTAGCTTTTACTAATTTACGTGACATTTCTTAGAAAGTGTAGGGGTATATGTTCATATGTTATTCGTGTATGTGGGTTGCTAATGCCGAAAACCATATGTATTGGCGAATACAAGAATCCTGGTAAAAATGTGTATCACATTATTAATAATATCAAGATATTTTCACAGACAGCTCTGAACAACAATATTCTTAATTAATTCGTTCAACCGAAAACAAACATTAACGCTACGCAGGATCTTTATATAGATCCTAGGCGGGCTACTTACAGAATCGATCTATCGACTAATTTTGGATGCCCGTTCTTTAAGTTTGTTTTGTTCAAAAAACTCCACAGAATTTGGTAAAAAAAAGTAAACAAACAGTAATATCCTTAATATGTAACGAATAATAGTTTTAATGTTAAGGTAACCAACCACGCTATGGTCTCGTCGAGCTTTGTTAGTTCAGCTTGTCAGACCATACTGTTAATACAGTTATGGCGCCTTTTTATAATTGCAATAAATATTATATTACATAAATTGAAATTAATATATCCGTATATGACAGGATAAACGAAGAACAACTAAACATTTTAATTCAAATAATTTATAAGGAAAATGAATAGCAACACCCTGTATAAAGAACCTATTCAAGCGGAACACGCAAAAACACTTTCTTAAATTTAAGTGTTTTCTTATTCAATGTGTCCCGCGCATGGAGAACACTCTGTCATATTTACGTTTCATATTGTAGCGTGTAATAAATCAGCTACATCCCTAATTTAAAATCTCCCGTACGCTGTTGTAGCGTACGTTGTAGTTGGGCTCGGTCGTTGCTCTCTTGCTCGCAACTGCCATCCCTGGTTCCCTTCGCTTCGGATATTATCGGGCATTCTCCGTGCGATAATAATCGCGAGGGCAGACCTAACGGTCCCTTTAATACAAGGGTACGTCCTGGATTCGACACAATAGGCGTATTTTTGTATTTCGAACATGTTAAGAGTCCTTTTAAATATTTTAATTTTCAAATTTCAAATAAAATGTAAAAGTAAAAATTTATTAGTTTGAACTAGCTTTTGCCCGCGACTTCATCCGCGTGGAATAGTTCACAAATAATGCTTTATTTTAGAACAAATTTTGGTTAGCATAAAAAACGTTATAGTGAGCCAACCTTAACATATGGACATATGCTGTCGCGGACTTTGTTTAGATTTTTTAAAGGGGAACAATTCTGCCATACATTATTTTAGCGAAACTTTAATTGTTTCTGCAACGCACGCAGCGGAAGCTCTCAAAAGGGAAAAAGCCCGATTTTGAAACATTCTTTATTTGGTGCTCCGCTTGTATTTATTGGTCTTAGCATCTAACACTGAAAGAATTTTTCAAATCGGAGCAATAGTTCCTGAGATTAGCGCGTTCAAACAAACAAACTCTTCAGCTTTATAATATTAAGTATAGATTTACATTTACATCTTCGTTTCTCCAGTTCTTCACGGTAAATAGCGTGCACGATTCTTTTACAATATATCAGTCATTGATTAAATCGCTTCATTAATGATTACATTTGCCAAGTTTCTAGTTTTAAATCAATCCACATATTTCATTTGACTTTGAAGTCTCTTGTTGTCGTATTGTATTTATTACGACAGGAACTCGGCTACATCATTAATGATTACATGTGAGGAAGTGTTGAGTCAAGAATTAACAGTTTAAAAATATTAAAGTAGTTGCCTAGAAATACACTTGTATATTACGCTATTGAACATGAGTATGACGCGATTCAGAAAACTAATAATATCTTGTATCGAGCACTACTCTAAAAGCGCTTATAAACTTTAATAACTTTATCTATCTTCTATATATATATAAAAATGAATTGCTGTTCGTTAGTCTCGCTAAAACTCGAGAACGGCTGGACCGATTTGGCTAATTTTGGTCTTGAACCATTTGTGGAAGTCCAGAGAAGGTTTAAAAGGTAGATAAATATGAAAATGCTGGGAATTAAATAAAAATATCAATTTTGTTTTCCCTTTGATGTGTCCGCCGTCGGACGGATTCATTTTGTTTGTTTTAAGTTTATTTTATACAAAAGCTTAGGTCTTTTATTTATCGATTGAGGCACTACGAAGTCTGCCGGGTCAGCTAGTATTGAATATAAATATCATGCTACTTTTTTATATAAGAATTTTATAGTGTCCATGAGGTGAAATTAAAATAGCAATGCTAGAAAAATCTGTCCACAGCAGATCTCTAACATTTTATCTATACAGATTTTCTTTTAAATATTTTCGGCTACCCGAGTGAGGTACAATTATTTCGGTATGCTAATTTCGAACTTTGGATTATTCAGATGCTTATGTCAATACATGTCACGAACCAGCGGGCAAATTCATATTGTTGTGCGTAACCCCACTTACATTGTAACGGTAATGGGGTACTGCTGGTACTTTAATGACAATAGGAAGAGCTATGCAATTTCAGAAATATAATTATTACGGTCCGATTGTTCTTATTACAATCGAAGGATATCTAAATGACAGGGTTATTATTGAACTTATTGGTAGAAGTGATTGTCTTTCATCCTTAGATTAATATTGGAATAGATTAGGTTTTTTTCCCAAAACTCTTACTCAGTTTCAGATTTGCTATAATAAAAACGTTTATTTTTATTAGCTTAACTTTTTTTATCTTACCTATGCTGATAGATAGCCTGGAGAGGCCATTTCAGCTTTACCCTAGCGTGTAGGGGAGCTCTCGGGGCTCAAATCGGAATTGTTGCTAACACTGGCCCTAGCAAGAGCAGTGCTTCGCAGAATCTACCATCGGCTCCGAAATGCGACCCACTGAGTAGATCCAGCGAGAAAATCAGTCTGCTGTGTCTATGGGTTAATTTACTCGTCACTAGAACACTAACTACACTTGCATAGGTCATGACGGGGCGTATGCAAGTTTTGTAGAGTATCACCTTATTACGAAGGGACAATTTACTTCCTAGCTTAGCTGAATACGTAACTAAATTATATATTGTTTCCTTGACAGGGCTGTGACGGACCCTCGCGATGGCCGGCGGGTGGCGCTCAAGAAACTGCCGAACGTATTCCAGTCGCTTGTCTCCTCAAAACGTGTCTTCCGCGAGCTCAAGATGCTCTGCTTTTTCAAGCATGAAAATGTAAGTTAATCTGGTTGGCGATTTAAATTTTGTCTACACTTTTGATGTTAGAGGCAGTTCAGGATCCTAAACAAAGAATAGGATGCTAATAATGTAGGCAGCGGCTTGGCTCTGCCCATGGCATTGGTGAAATCCATGGGCTTCGGTAACCACTCACCATCAGGAGGGCCGTATGCTCGTCTGAGCAATAAAAAAAACATCTTTTTTCAAACCAAAATCACGTCCTGGAAGCCATGGCTGCTTTGCTGTAGAAATTGGCGGAATGATTGTTCCCATAACGAGCTGCCAGTAATCACCATCTTTCGAATTGAAAGCAATCCCTTCTTGATCATACAACAAACGTCAATTCCGAAAATGATAACATAAATAAACAAATTGATATTTACATCACATACACAAATATACACTCATCTTAAATTGTATTTGATTAAAACCACAGCTCTTTCCTTTGAACACGAAATACTGTATTAACTCGACCTCTTATAGAGAAGCAGTTTTGTCATCAAAATATCTTTGGTTTTCTCATAATGGGGCGACTTGTCAGCCGTCACTATATTAATCTCGCTTCAATATTTTTTTTATTTTTTTATTGCCCTTGTCCCAGACGAGCATACGGCCCACCTGATGGTGAGTCGTTACCGTCGCCCATGGACTTCAGCAATGCCAGGGACAGAGCCAAGCCGCTGCCTACCGCCAAAATTTTATCACAATTTAAACTATTCATGTCAACCATAAATTATTCCGAACCAGTGCTTTAATCAGATCCGATACTACCATAATTTGATACGGAGCCAATTAATTTACCTGAAACATCTACATAGTCATTGTGTTTTGGATAATATGAATTGGACGTTACCACGAAATAATTATTATGATGCAGAATGCGGCTTCGCTCGTAATTTATTCATTTTCACTGTTTTATCGATTAGCGTGTGTTGTTTTCATTTTGCGCGCATTTGTCGCTACGTACAAACCTGAATAAGGATGTCGCCTGTGTTTCTGCATTTTGTTTTATATCTAAATAACAAATACGTTTTTTATGCAAACAGTACCAAAAGTTTGGAAGCATTTCCACAGTTGGATTATATGTACTATATGTAAAGAAAATTGGATTCATAGTGGGAATTCATTCATCTCTGTCGTGTACTTAAACACTAATGGCCGTGACGTCATCATCCTTTTCATTCATTATTTGTTTCCCTTTTTGTTATTTGACAATAATCTAAACCGCCAGTTTAAAAAAATTCTTACTTTCATTTCTGAACGGAATTATTTAATCCTTGTTATGTTAGATTATAGATAATATTTGGATAATAAACATAGCCAGCCAACTTCCCTATTAGCATTGAAATGAGAAAGTCGGTGGTGAACTCATTGCGGTGGATAATAACGTGTCAGGTTGACATTTGGCGAGTTCGAAGCTTATCGCTATCGACAGATCTGTGAAAGGCGGCCTTGTGTTAATGAAGTGTTTCTTTGTTTTTTCAGGTACTATCGGCGTTAGACATCCTACAGCCACCTAGCCTCGACTTCTTCCAGGAAATGTATCCTTTTGAATTGTTTTTTCGTGTAATGTTATTCGCTCGGCATATTTTGCAGATGACGATCTCATGTTGTCTGACCTCACACGTTATCTATCCAATATAGCATTTACCAGCGTGTTTTAGGTTATCAAAAATAATTTTGTTATTAAATTGAATATCTCCGTATTTTGTACGCTAATTTCAGTGATTTATCTTTGTTAGATCCCTTGAGAGAATGTTAGATTTATAGGCCTGTTATAATTTGTATTTTTTCGGCTTATTGGAGAATTATAACTTCTCGAGATTCTTTACTAATTTGTTTAGGAGACGAACAATTTGTACTTTAGTTACTGCAAAATTGTTTTTTTTTTTTATTGGGTAACAGACCCAGAATCGTTTTTACAGATTTGTCGAGACCATGGATTTTTTTTTTTTTTAATTGCTTTAATGGGTGGATAAGCCCACAGCCCAGCTGGTGTTAAGTGGTTACTGGAGCCCATAGACATCAACAACGTAAATGCGCCACTCACCTTGAGTTATAAGTCCTAAGGTCTCAGTATAGTTACAACGGCAGAAATAGGCGGGGTGGTGGTACCTAACCGCGTGGACTCACAAGAGGCTCTACCACCAGTAAAACTGCAAAATTGTTTTTTTTTAATGGTTTATAGATCGATATTCGCACGATTTGTCAAGATCATGATTTTCGGTACAATTTTTCGTCTAAGCTGAGGTCAATAGCTGCGTGAAATCGTGTAGCTGTATAATAGGTGATCCCAGTAGCTTTAGCCATCGACGTTCGCAGCTCGGATAGCTCTGGATTTCATTGTACTCGGCTAGCGGTCACAATTTATCTTTTTTTTTTTTTTTCGTTTCGGCCGCCACATAAATTTCAGGGCGCGGAATAACGTTGGGTTTATGTTTCAAATTTTATATCGCGCAGTCTATTGTGATTTTTATGAGCCGCTGTGATCTTTACGGCTTGATGCATTGTTTCATTATACCCGAGGGTGACCAGAGAACGAAGCTGAGAATAACGGCGCAGTAAAGGATGTAAGAATTTAAACTTGTTAGAAATACTAGAGGTCCCGCAGTAGTCGAAATTCGACTATAATTAATTGGAATTGTAACGTTTGTACACTATTATGATTGTATTTTATACTTCTATAATCACAAATTTCGCTAAGACTACACTATAAAAAATATTAACAAAAACAAACAATATTTAATCTATTCTCAATTTGACTACAGACGTCAAGAACAAAAGCTTGACAATAAATAGTATGCATGCATGTGTGCATCAAATACATGGTATGTAGTGTGTGTAATGTTTTCTTTATTGATTTAATGTATCTTTTATGCATTATTTAAAAAAAAAAATTAGCATTGTGCACTTCTCTATATTCTCTATAAGTGTCGAAAATTTCATACTCCTCCGTCCGAGCGATTTTCGTAAAAAGGGATACAAAGTTTTTGCTTCACGTATTAATATATAGTTTGAAATTAGAAATATTGAAAGTCGACCAAATAATCGTAACAATCTCTCCGTATAAATTATTTACGTCAGAATCTGTACATGTCCGAATGCGTTTGTTACGAGTTCCACTGATGTATCTGTTTAGAGCAATTCTAAACATGAAGTTTTTATTACTATTTTTTGAATTTTGATATAGAATAATAATTTTGACAACACATTCATTGTAAATCAATCAACAATTCAGGTCGTACGTGCACGTGTTGTAACTAATTAAAATAAAATAAAAATAATTCTTCTCTCTGAATATATCAAATTATTGAAGCGACCAGCACAAATTACAGTCCACGCTCTATAGACACAGTATCGAGTCGTGTAATGCGCTCGATTGTTAAACGCACGTACAGACAGACATTTACGATATCGGATGTTATTGAATAATGACTGATCGATCGTTTTGCATGTTTACTTCATAAAATTATGTTGGATTTGAGGATTTTTGCGTATACATACATTTTTTTCTATATTGAATTTTCAAAATCTTGATATAGTTGAATATAATTTTACAGCTTAGTATCGCCTTTATTATTGTTAGTAAATTAATAACGACGTTTCGATAACTTTAGTTTTCCTGGTCACCGATGACGCCACGGTAATAATAAATGTATAAGACTCGTTACAATCAAAGAAAATACTATAAAATATTTATATAAAAATGAATAAATGAAATACGTTTTAGTTCTTAAGACATATTCTTTATCGGATCAAATCAGTATCAATCAATGCGTGCTTAAATAATTTGAAATTGAAAGTAGTTTCTTTATTAACTATACACACGTACATAAACACGTACGTAAACATATTTATCGTAACAAAAAGCTCCAATATCAACAACGATTTACAAATTTCACAATTGAATCCAAATTTTATGAACGTAAACATAAAAAAAAACGGCCGCTGTTAAAATTTAAACATCTCGCATTTAAAACATTCATACTTGATAGTTCGAATATTGGGAATAAAAAAATTGAATAGAAAGTTGCACCGAGGGTGTGCGGTGCGGACCGGAGATGGCGTCAGCTGGCAAGTACACAATACTCCGAGCAGAGCCGCCCTGCCAACGATTTATTCCCCTTCAAGTTTTATTGAAAACGGAATGGCACTCGGCGTTCCGCACCAACTGAAACCGCCTCAAAGTGCCAGCGTCCTTATGTAGCCAGACGACTTTCAAACAAGGCTCATTACAAACCTAGAATTGGGGCGGACAAAATTACTATTACATTTGTTATCTTATCATTTTTTGTTATTTATTGCTTAGATGGGTGGACGAGCTCACAGCCCACCTGGTGTTAATTGGTTACTGCAGCCCAAAGACGTCTACGACGTAAATGCGCCACCCACCTTGAGATATCAGTTCTAAGGTCTCAGTATAGTTACAACGGCTACCCCACCCTTCAAGCCGAAACGTATTACTGCTTCAGGGCAGAAATAGACGGGGTGGTGGTACCTACCCGTGCGGACCCACAAGAGGTCCTACCACCAGTAAACAATGGTCATATCATTTTAATGGGCATGAAGAAATATTTATATTGCTTGAGTAGGTGAAAGAGCCACGGTGTTATTTAGTGATATAATAAATATGACGTGGATACTGCCACCCACTCTAAACATGAAGTTGAAATCTCAATTGTTTTATAAAATGGCTTTCCAGTCCTTCAAACTGGAATGCATGACGCCGCCGATATAGGCAGTTTGGATTGGCTTACCCGTGTGGACTTTTAATACGCCCTGCCTAATAGCATGCATTCGCCATTGAATACCTTAGTCGCCTGAAGAGATGGGGTGGTACTATCCTAAATATATAAATATAACTATAATAAATAAATAAATGGAATTGTTATTCACAAACGTATACACACTTTATTTTGAATAGACAAAATATTTTATATTAAAACATATTTTATAGAATCTGAGATGTCCCATTCAATATGTTTGGAAGTGATTTTTTCACATAGTTTTTGCTAATAGTCTCGGAATTGTTCGGAGTTAGGAGTGTCCTAATATACTTTATTTATTATAAAAAAAAAGAACACAATAGTCCTAACCTAAAAGTACATGTTATTATCCGCAAGTGTCCTAATTATGTTCTTAATATTGTTATAATTAGTAATTAATACAGAAAAGTTTTAGTCAATCAGTATATACTAGTACACTCAAGAACTTTCACGCGCATGTTTCAATTAAGAGATTGCGAAATAAGATATATTATAAAATAAATTAAAACTTGTTTTGTTCCATACGATCTTATAATATCGAAATGTCGGCTCCGTCGATATAATGTAAGCATCTCATTTTGTTTCACAACGAAGGGCGAACACTTTAAACAGCTCTTTCCACCTCGTAGCTCTTGTTTTAAAAATATATACGCGTTTCGAAAATGAAGATAAGGTGAATAGTATTAAACAAGTTTTGCCCATGTATATTTTAGCAAGGAGTAAAATGGAATGGGATTCTGGAAAATATAGTGTGGCTAAAAGATTTTATATAAGATGTATTCGGAGAACGTTTCGGTTTCAAGGGTGACCTTTTGTGTAATGCGATTCGACCTCATGTCTCAAGAGGGGTTGCGGGGTTCATTTACTGCTGAATTAATAGAAGACACCGCTTTCTAAAACTAGGCTCTTTACCTAGATCCAATGGTCTAAGTTTATTAACTACTAATAAGGGGATTATGTTTTCATTCATAGCAAATGTAAATGAGGAGTGTATAATGTGCATTTCGAACGAAAATCATTAATGCGGAATGCGCGAGCTAACGATCAATTTGGAATGTAGATATCGGCTTTTAGTAAACTTATCTAATTTAGCGTCACGGTGTTTGTTTCAAGAGCCATTCGCACAGTTATTTTTGGTTCTCTTCTTTTTCGCCACCTTATCCCACTAGGTGGGGTCGGCACAGCTAATTTTTCTCTTCCATTCTCTTCTATCAGCCGTCATCTCAACACTCACTCCTCTCTCTCTCATATCGTCATTCACACACTCCATCCATGTCTTCTTCGGTCGACCTCTTCCCCCTCTACCTTGCACTACCATTTCCATACATCTCCTAGTCACATGCATCTTCTCTCTACGCATCACATGTCCATACCACGCTAACCGTCCGCTCCTTAATTTGTTGTTTACCGGGGCCACTTTCACACTTCCTCTGATATACTCATTCTTTAAAACTTGTTGTTGTTGTAAAACTAATAATATTAATAGTGACTACATCAATTGATCTTAGTAATGGGATTGTCTCGAAAGTATTTATTCATAGGAACTATTTTTTTTCAAAATCGGTCACAATGACGGAAAAGTCGTTGTACATAAAAAAATACTTACGCTCATAACTTACGTCATGGATTGTATGTATGATATGAATGTAGTCGTAGTATGACTAAATTGAAGATGAATAGAAGACACAATACATCCACCCCTGATAAAGGTCAAGAGCATAGAAGATGTTGCAGATATTTCATCATTTTTAAGATCCAATTTTAGACGAGAATCTTTATAAAAATTGCTAGCGCAAAAAACTTATTTAGTATCGTTATATTTCAAAGGCGATGAAATGTAAAGGACACTGAAAAAGTGACACTAAAAACACAAGAACTATTAATTAGTTTAAGTTGTCTTTAATCTTTGATTTAATGTTTACCTAAATCTTTTCATCTCATTCCTATAGTCATATTGATTAGGTATAGTCATGTTCTGCATAAAATCTTTTCCTCTTATCTTTTCAGTCAATAGGTTCCAGGAAGTAGGTTCTCCTCGTTGATAGGAGACTGTTCAATCGGACTTGCATTGTTCGATAAGAGAATCGGCTGACGAATATTCAATTGTAGTTTTCAATGAGCATTATTCATTTGAAAAAATATTCTTTGTTATATATTTGAGTTTTCTTTGTGCGTTACATGTATATATGATTATGATTTTACGGTTGAAAAGTTCAACGATAGTCCTGCCGTTGATATAAAATACTAGCTTTTGCCCGCGACTCCGTCCGCGTGGAATAGTTACTTTGGCATAACGCTAAATTTTACCCCCCACTTCATTTACGTAGAAAGTAAAAATATTTTTGAATTATAGAATGTTAAGGAGCTATTCAAACCCCTATTTTGAAACATTATTTATTGGTGCTCCACTTGTATTGATCTTAGCGTGATGTTATATAGCCTATTGTCTTCCTCGATAAATGGGCTATCTAACACTGAAAGATTTTTTTAAATCGGACCACTAGTTCCTGAGATTAGCGCGTTCAAACAAACAAACTCTTTATAATATTATTAGTATAGATACTATCAAAATAAATATTTTTTATTGGACAATCTACTAATTACATCTCAGCGCCTAAATGACGAATTGAATCCTGTATTACATAAAACAATTAGACAAGTATTTATTTAAATTTATGCTTTTTTTAAATAAGCTTTATTACAATCAGTGAAGGATGGCCAGTAAATACAGCATCGATGAACCGAACCGCTGGGCTTATACTTTATATTCAGTGAGCTGTTCGGAGCTTCCGATGTCAACACGAGCAAACCGAAATAGAACCAAGTGCTTCCGCTTAATAAACGTGATTCCCTTTCCTCTTTGTTCTAAAACTTTTTCTGTTCGTGTCACATTTTTAATGTGCCTATTGAAAACGAGAGTCCCTAAGTTCGTGTTAGCAGCACGCGACACTTGGTGACTTTATATTTTTTTTGCATAATGACGATTATTTTCATTCTTATTTCGCAAACGTAAATATTTTGAACGTCGCCTTCTATAAGTCATTGACACAATCTCCCGATTTAATTTTTTAATTTGTATTTAACAAAGCGTGTACTCGTAAAGTATTCTTTAGGAACTAAAGAAACATCTGCAGCGTATTCCTGTTTCCATTTTTAGAATAATAATACGTTATTATTAAAGCAGATCAGTTTTAGATGCGGAAATGTAGGTTTGTACGAACGGACGCGTATCCTTCTCCATTGTCCCGAAGAATGCCCGAAAGACGTAAGGAACAATAAAACAATTTCATACAACAGTCTTTGTGCTTGTGGCCCGTATCTGCTGGCTTGCTATTGTTTTTGCGTTCTTTTCTTTTGTTTGGCTGGTCGTTTTGCGCGCTGGTGTCTTTGTCCGGAGTCGAGGTGCATCGCACGTTACAGCGCCCTTGTCCGTGCGTTTCCTAATTAGCGGAATCGCGTGGGCGCCCTTTCAGATTCAACCTCGATGCGTCACGTCTGACCGTGCGCTCGCATCGATTTCAAACACTAAAGTTTTATCGCACCGAGAAACATAAATACCGAATACTACCGGACAATTGTTCACAATACACGCGACCGCCCGTTAATAGTTTCCCACGGATATTATTGAATTTCTGTTCAGTAAAATAAAAGTGTAATGTATATCGACGTGAGAATATTGGTTATGCAACAGACCGAACCTTCGGCAGACTAGGGCTTGTAATTTCAAAGTCTCCGTCGGTCTCGATATATAAAAAGTTAGACGGGTCCCTGGTGGCTTTGGCCGAGGGCGAATAGGAATTGATTGAAAGTCAAAAGGTCTCGAGCTGTCACGCGACACGACTTCCAAAGGCTTCGAAAATAAAACACTTTATGAGTGTTCAAATTAAAGACTCCCCGATCTTTGGAATTACACCCGTGACCTTTACGAGGGCTGCGAAGCCAATAAATGTATGAATGAAACGTCAATCGTTTCAAAGCACATCGATATTGTAACTCGATTTATAAGGTGTTAATTCTGTAACGGATCTATATCAATGATAATAATATCCGATATACTCTTAAAAGTAAGCGTCGAACTGTATGTTAACTAATCGGTCACGGTTAGACAATTAACTAGTCGCATTAAGATTAATGATAAACGAACTAAATTACCGCTTCGGTGATTGTAGATAATTAATTTTAAATCCTACTTTACAATAACTGGATTAGTATCGAGTCGTAGGTACATATCGTCTTTTCTCATTTAAAGTGTACAAATTCCAAAAATATTCGAAATTGAGTTAATATGCGAAAACATTTGGTATCATCAGTATTTTTATCATAAAGAGCGTAGTTCAGTTTTTTTTTTTTAGTTTATCTATGTTTTGAGTACTATTAACAACATTATTACATAATTTTATCTCACTTTAAAAGACAGTAGTTTAACTGGTAAAAAAAAAAATTTTTTTGCAAATATTATTAATATTAAAAATATTACATGTTAAACTTTTAAAACACTCCTGTAAAATTTACTAAATTTTGAGATTGTACAGTTTTAATGCGAGAAGACGATATTCGACTTCACTCACGCTACAAACTCTGTTTATCAAATGTACTCTTGAGATAGTATTTTTTTGCGGTTAAAGTTGTCCGTCATTCTAGTCTAGACTCTTTCATTGTCATAGAAGCTCAGACGAAGATCACTGTTTGTCCAATGTTAAAATAAACATACCATGAATTCTCGTATACGGGAAGATATCTTAAAATATTCTTTTGTAGAAACCTTCTGCTATTCCCCTCGAGTCAGAAAGCATGGATTTTGCGACAGTGGAGGAACTACTATCTACTTGCGAGGACTGACAGTACAGTTAACTGGAACTTATATCTCACGGGGGGTGGCGCATTTACGTTGTAAATGTCTATGGGCTCCAGTAACCAAATAACACCAGGTGGGCTGTGAGCTCGTCCACACATCTAAGCAATAAAAAAAAAAGTTAAACCTCTTTAAAATTCGTAATTTATCACCGACCTGTGTGTTTAGTGCGAGTTTTTTTACTTCTCGATCGCGTAAAAGTTAACTCAAATTTGTATGGAGTTGTTACAACGTTTGCCGCTAGGGGCGCTGTTCTGACTCCATACAAATTACACTCCTAAGCACACAGTATCTCTATCGATGCAAAGGGCTCTTGTATCGCTATTTTTATCAACTGCAAAACGTTAGTTTAACTTTAAAATTTGCATACGTATTAAGGACCGGCTTATCAGAATTTATTGGTTTAGCCTGAAAGACTGATCAGGATCGCAAGGATGAAAATAAAAATATAGTCTTTTATTTATTTTGACTTGTTAATAAACCGTTTTTTTAAGATTTGTTTTTATTGTTGATACGTATATAAGAGCACGTTGCGGCTTTGTTTCGTGATTCACACATACAATATTTCATGACGAATTCTCATATGTCGTGTGACGTCACGGCGCAACCAAGGTTTCCGAGTCGGTGCACTTTTGTCTCTTTGTTTTGAATTACGCGAAACGTTTGTAAAAGAAGTTTCGCTTTGTTTAATAATAATAAATTAAATTTGTGGAATTGTTGCAGTGTTGATGTATCGTCATACGATATGGATCTGTTCTTTTTTTAAAAATAGCCGCGTGAACGTGCTTCCGGATCTCTTGTGTTAAGCAGTTATCGAAGTCCATAGATAAGACAACGCGAATGTCGCCAACAGCCTTGAGTTATGAGGTCTAAGCCTCGATGGTGTTGTAATTACGCAAATTATAATTTTTGCGACTTTCGATTTTTATCACTTTTTTTTCCTACCTAAGCTGATAGCTTTGAGAGGCTATATCAGCGTCGTCTTAACTATTAGGTGAGCTCACGGGGCTCAAACCTTGCTAACACGAACCCTTACAAGAGCCGTCGTAGAATCTACCACCGGATAGGAAAAAAAAAAAAAAAAAAAAGTAGCCTATGTTCATCAGGGACAATGTCGGCTTCTAATGGAAAAAGAATTTTTCAAATCGGTCCAGTAGTTTCGGAGCTTATTCGAAACAAACAAACAAACAAATCTTTCCACTTTATATTATTAGTATAAAAAAATAAATAAAAAAAGTAGCCTATGTTCATCAGGGACAATGTCGGCTTCTAATGGAAAAAGAATTTTTCAAATCAGTCCAGTAGTTTCGGAGCCTATTCGAAACAAACAAACAAACAAACAAAAAACTTACTAATTTTACAGGAGAGTCTTTTAAAAGTTTAACATGTGATATTTTTAATATTAATCATCTATGCAACATTTATTTGTTATTTTTTACCAGTTACATTATCTGTCTTTTAAAGTAAGATAAAATTATGTATTAATTTTGTTAATAGTAGTCAAGACGTAGGGTAAACTACAAAAAAAAAAAACTAAACTAAATTACACTCTTTTGACAGCATTTATGAGAAAAATACTGGTGATACCAAATGATTCCGCATATTAACTCCATTTCGAACATTTTTGAAAATTGTACACTTTAATGCGAAAAGACGAATTGATGTTCGAAATACAAGAACTTTAATTTATAAAGACACTAGCTGACCCGTCAAACGTTGTTTTGCCATATATAAGATTTCTAGGGAATTTCTAGTGTAGAAAAAAAAACTAACTTATTGTAGTGTGTAAGGATGTGGTAGATGAGTGAAAGAGGCATGTAGCGCTGTGAACCACATAATGTCTCATTATAACAAAAAAAAAATGTCCAAAAAATAAAAAATAAATCTTAGGGGTAGACAACCCTTATCACTTAAGGGTATGAAAAATAGATAGTAGCTGATTCTCAGACTTACTGAATATGCATAAAAAATTACATAAGAATCGGTCAAGCGGTTTCGGAGGAGTATGGGAACGAACATTGTGACACGAGAATTTTATATATTAGATTTTTTCAAATTTAAAGCACGTATTACGGGAGCACACGGTCATGTCTAATGAAAATAATTCCTAATTAATTTCATAACACAAAACAGTTTCCGGGAAGTTTCCACTTGAATTCAGTACTAGCTTATAATTATAATATAATGTGGATAATTTATAATGTTTCTAGGAAGTTGGCAGTCGTGACTAATAAGTCACATGTCAGAGTTTCTATATAAGCAGTGCTGTTTTATGCCTTTTTTTAGTCTTTGGCACATCTTCTAATTGCTTATCTGGTAAGGAAGTTTGTTTGCTGAGACTGACTCAAACTGTTGGTTGTGTTAACTGAAACATAGATTTCATATCTCAAGATGTGTGGTGGAATTAATGTTTTTAATATCTATGGGCGCGGGTAACTATCGATACATCTAAGCAACAACAAAATAAGACACGAGCTTGTACTCTTTTATTTATTATAGCGACCCGCCCTCGCTTCGCTTCGGAAACATTAAAACACACATGACACCAAAAAAAAAAAAAATTAAAAAAAGTAGCCTATGTTCATCAGGGACAATGTCGGCTTCTAATGGAAAAAGAATTTTTCAAATCGATCCAGTAGTTTCGGAGCCTATTCGAAACAAACAAACAAACAAATCTTTCCTCTTTATAATATTATTAGTATAGATGTGATGAATGTATCAAGCTTCAACCAGAATGGCAAAACTGCTTCGAATTAGAAGTAGACGGAATGAATACCTAACTCTTACTTACATCAGCTTGCTAAGTGTCTCGCCGGATCATCTCAGCGGGTCGCGATTCCGATCCGGTAGTAAATTCATTCGCGAAGCAGCCGCTCTTGAGTTGTTAGGTCCTTTTGGAGGCACTCGGGTAGGTGTTAGCAAATCCCACCCATCTTATTACTGATCTTATGAGTCCGCACGCGTAGGTACCACCACCCTACTTATTTCTGCAGTGAATCAGTAATGCGTTTCGGTTTGAAGGGCGGGCCAGACATTGTAACTATACTGAGACCTTAGAACTCATATTCCAAGGTGGGTGGCAGCATTTAGGTTGTATATGTCTATAGGTTCCGATAATCACTTAACACCAGGTGAGCTGTGAGCTCGTCTACCCAACTATGCAATAAAAAAAACTTGGCTGAGCCCGTGCTTGCTACCAGCAATCCTTCCTTCATAAAAAAAATGACAGGATGGGCTACTTAGGCAACCAAGCTCACAATACGCCCTAACACGAGCAGTGTTGAAAAGTGCAGATTTGCTTTTTCATTTTCACATTAGACCATGATATCATTCCTTCTACGTGGAACTTGTCCATGAACTCCTCTGGCCACCAAATCCTTCATTAGCCGAAAGCATTTGTTACGTGTTCGGGTATCTATCTTGCAATAATTAAACATGCGATATAAACGACACGGATTGGAATAAATAACTGATTTATTTGTCCCGTGATCAAATCCCTCACGGCTCCCGGCAACTCCCACCCGTTATTCGGCCAGTTTGCTTTAATTACCCACGATCGATACGGTGTCTCGTGTGCTACCCATTATAACCAGATTAGATTTGAATAAAAGATACGACGTACATACGTGCCCTTCTATATTAATCTGGACTTTAAATTTGTTGGCCGAAGCGTTTTAATTATAGATAAATAATAACCAACATGTGTTTGTGAGTTCGTCCTCTATTTGTTTCTAAATCATACATTCGAGAACGGTGAAATTGGCCAGTTTTTTTATATTTTTTTAATGCTTAGGTGGGTGGACGAGCTCACAGCCCACCTGGTGTTAAGGGGTTAGTGGAGCCCATATACATCTATAACGTAAATGCGCCACCACCTTGAGATGTAATCTCTAAGGTTTCAGTATAGTTACAACGGCTGCCCCACACTTCAAAGCGAAACGCATTACTGCTTCTTGGCAGAAATAGGTGGTGGTACCTACCCGTGCGGATTCACAAGAGGTCCTACCACCAGTAAGTTCTCATTGATGGCTCGGGGAAGTTTTCTGTCTCTGTCTCATCAACGTATGATAAGTGGTGTGCGAGTAGTATGTTAACGATGTTTTAATACAAGTAGCGATATATAAAGCGGAGCGAGTCTGGGCATCGCTAGTTCATATACTACTACTATCCGTCCCTGTTCCCGTTATCTGGGGTCGGGTCTCCTCACTCTACGGCGCCAGGCTGATCTGTCCTGGGTTGTCGGTTTTGGCAATTGTGATCTCTTAAGGTCTCTTTCGATGTTTGACCACCAGGTCGATGGCGGGCGGCCTCTACCTTTCTTTTGTTTTGGCAAGCCCAATGCGACCTTCACCACATAGTTTTCGTCCCGTCTCATGATATGGCCATACCATCTAAGGCGATTTTCCGTCATTTTGTCTGTGATTGATGTGACTTTAAACCTCCCCCGTATGTATTCATTCCGAACTCTGTCCATCCTGGTCACCCCACCCGCCCATCGCTAGTTCATATAAATGAATATTTATTTGTTTGTCCATTTCGTTTTATATATATCAGGCATCTGATTGCGATGAAACTTTGTGCAGTCGTCGTCGGTATTACAAAGACGGTTTATGACCTAGTGCCATCAATGTATGTACTTATGAGGCATATTACAATACAATAATTTACAGCGAAGCATTGCCAAGCTACAGCTTAACTAATTCATTATTTTTATTATAAACTATACGACTTATTGTCTATCTGTCTTCTATCTAACGGCCGTCTGGTGTAGTGGTAAGTGACATGGTCACTACACACGGGGGTCGCGGGTTCGAATCCCGCCAAGGGAAGATATTTGTATGATAAATGTCTTTTCCAGGGTTATATATGTATATAATAAAAATCTTACATTTATTTCCGTTATCTGGTACCTGTAATACAAGTTCCTTACGAACTTAGTACGGGACCAGTTAATGTGGCGTGATTGTTAGTAAATTTATTTATCTTTTCGTCCACAGACGTTCACTGCTTGACATAGGCCTCTCCAAGTCATTACTTACAGATTACATTAATACAGATAATACTGGACGACAATTAATAATAGTTTATCAGTTCTAAAGGACTCAAGATTCGATACTGTAAATAATAATAAAAACTGTAGAATTTAATTTACTGCGAGGTAGAAGGTCGTGGGTTCGGTTTCCATTTCGAGCAAATGTAGGTATTACGGACAGCTTTGTTTACCACATACTTTTGTGCATATTATGTATAAATAAATATATTAAACAGATTTTTTTACTAATTATACTTATGTCACTTTTAAGACGTTTAATGATCTGACCCATAGACACAGCCCACTGAGTTTCTCGCCGGATCTTCTCAGTGGGTCGCGTTTCCGATCCGGTGGTAGATTCTGCGAAGCACTGCTCTTGCTAGGGTCAGTGTTAGCAACTCTCCGGTTGAGCCCCGCGAGCTCACCTACAAACGTTAGGGCGAAGCTGAAATAGCCTCTCAAGGCTAGCAGCATAGGTAGGAAAAAAAAGAAAAATTAACGATCTTGAGATTTTTTTTTGTTCCACATCATCGATCCACGAAATGGGTAGGGTGTAACACTGATACATAGACTAATATGGTTAATATAGTGCTTCGTAACATAAAAAAAACTAACTAAATATGTTTTACAATTGAGATATTATATTAAACAGAATAAACATAACATTAGTTTAATTAAATCATATTAAAACCGAATTATATAGCCAATCTCCGGTTTGGGTATAAGAATAATAAAATAAAAAATGCATTTATCCTCATTCACATGGAACATGCATTTAGATTTTTAAAAGTAAATAAATAATAAATTAAAGAAAGGATAAATATATCGTACAACGATGCTTTTCAACCGACCTCTTTTCTCTGCGGCTTTGTGAGAGATTTAAAGCTAAGTATGCATCGACTTACCCGGTTATATGTAAGTATATAAACTAAAAAATAATCATACTTATGCAAGAAATTTCTGTTCTATAACCCACCGCCCCACTAATATAAGTTTTAAATGTCTATTCGTTACTCCAGTCAGCTATAACAGAACGGCATTAGCTTGAATGGCCTATTTTATAGATACAACATCTTTAGCTTAAGTGTTAAGCCCTCAAAGTAGGCTATCCGAGCTCTCGAACCAGAATTAATTGCTTAGCGATAGTAACAACGGCGAGGTATAAAACCCTAACGTTTCTGTGTAGCCTCACCTACTCTGTTCGTCCCATTAACATTCTCGAAGCTTCTAATTTTAGTCTGAAGTCGGTGTTCTATGTTGAGTTCAACTGAATTAGCTCCCTAAGGTAATCTAATCTCAAAGAGATGAAACGTTACGTAATTGGCTCATTTTGATTAACCGGTAATGTTTCTTTAGCGTTGTCAAAAATCTACGTCTAATCACTGTCGGGTAAAATACTGTGTAGTATCTTAAAAATAATATCTCAGAATTAAATTTCACCCAAATTACCGAAAAGTAATGAACTATAAATAATTGTAAATAGACATGCTTTAACAAAAACCGACTTCAAATAAAATAAAATAAAGATATTCCAAAACAAATGAATAAACACTAAAAACAATAATCATCGAAATCGGTTGGCGTGATATTGAGTTATTGAGTTATTCATCTATTTGTCGCGCACATACTTAATGCAAATTTAAGACTTATATGATTTTCTCACGAACGCCATTATCAGAACTGGACTAAATTAAAATGGGACCATGCGAGAAAATGAGAATCATCAAAATCGATTCACCCAGTCAAAAGTTTGATGTAACAAACATAAAAAAAAATACAGTCGAATTGAGAACCTCCTCCTTTTTGGAAGTCGGTTAATAACAAAACTGTTGTCGTTTACTGTTTTCTCGCAAAATTGACACATTTTATAGTTTACATCAAATAGCTAATTATTTGATATTCAGATGAGAAATTATTATGCACAAAATTTGCGTCTTATAGTTTTACGTAACCATCTTATTCATTAAAATAGTAAAAATTCCACATTACGTAACACATGGAATTGAAAATATTAATTTAAATCGTTTTTAATAAAATATTATTAAAAGCGATTTTCTGAAATCTTGACATTTAATCGAAGTCCTGATGGCCTTGTTACATATACATAAGTCAATTATACTACGGTTCTTCATATGTATTGATTGGCTCCGGAGTTCTAATCGAAATATCTACTTTTTGTTATTTTAAAACTAGCATTGATACTAGCGAGCCTGGAACATTTTAATGGATCAAGAAATAAATGTTTTTAATGGTTCCAATTTATCTTGGATCTTATTTTATGATTTTATATATACTAGTGGTCCCGCAGTAGTCGAAATTCGACTATAATTAATTGAAATTATAAGTTGCAACATTATTATGGTCCTATTGTTACAGATTTCGCCAAGACTACAGTAT
Organism: Bombyx mori; assembly: GCF_030269925.1. Lineage (NCBI taxonomy): Eukaryota > Metazoa > Arthropoda > Insecta > Lepidoptera > Bombycidae > Bombyx > Bombyx mori. Next base: position 3,792,137 of record NC_085116.1, on the reverse strand, counting down.
AGACAAATACTTGTAATATTAAAGATAAACAATACTAACCTATTCTCAATTTGACTACAGACTTTAAGCAATAACAAAAGTTTGACAATAAACAAAGAGTATATGTGTGTGTGTCAAATTTTTTTTTTTTATTGCTTAGATGGATGGACGAACTCACAGCCCACCTGGTGTTAAGTGGTTACTGGAGCCCATAGACATCTACAACGTAAATGCGCCACCCACCTCGAGATATAAGTTCTAAGATCTCAGTATAATTACAACGGCTACCCCACCCTTCGAACTGAAACGCATTACTGCTTCACGGCGGAAATAGGCGGGGTGGTGGTACCTACCCGTGCGGACTCCCAAGAGGTCCTACCACCAGTAATTACGCAAATTATAATTTTGCGGGTTTCATTTTTATTACACGATGTTATTCCTTCACCGTGGAAGTCAATCGTGAACATTTGTTGAGTACGTATTTCATTAGAAAAATTGTCAAATACATCGTAGTGTGGGTAATGTTTTCTTCATTGATTTAATGTATCTTTTACGCATTATTTAAAAAAATATATTAGCAATCTGCACTCCTTCTTTATATTCTCTATATGTGTGGAATATTTCATACTCCTCCGTCCGCGCAATTGTCGTAAAAAGGGATACAAAGTTTTTGTTTCACGTATTAATAAATAGATATTAAACCGATTAAAATGCGACGATCCAAGGCTGCATACGAACATAACTCAAACGTACACTGACTATGAAGGGTATAGAGACAGGATTAAATTTTCAATTTCACGGTTCACGTATGCTGTCAATGGGGTCAGCGACCTATTTCTAAGAATATACCAAATAAAACTTTGCCATTCCGTACAATTTGTTTACAAATAGAAAATAAAAACTTTTATTCTGTTCATGTTTTCACGTGTTTGTATTAAAACTTTGTTTGATTTAGTTGCTTTTCTTGAATTGAAAACTAATAATGTTTTATGGTGTTTTTTTTGAGACTAGTGAAGTTCGTATTTTATTTATGACTAGCTGACCCGGCAGACTTCGTAGTGCCTCAATCGATAAGTAAAAGACCTAAACTTTTGTATAAAATAAACTTAAAACGAACAAAATGAATCGGTCCGACGGAGGACACATCAAAGGATAAACAAAATTGTCATTTTTATTTAATTCCGAGCATTTTCATATTTTAACTTCCAAAAATAATTCAAGACCAAAATTAGCCAAATCGGTCCAGCCGTTCTCGAGTTTTAGCGAGACTAACGAACAGCAATCCATTTTTATATATATAGATGGTACCGTTATCTCCGATATGTAAACAGAAATAATTTCATTTAGTAGCCATTCGTCGATTCCGGCCAGGTTTCGCTGAGTAAATGAATTGCACTCCTTCGTTCAAAGGAATCGCCCGCCATCTTTCGCGCGTTGATTGCGCTATGCTCGAAATCCTTCTCGAACTTACCAAAATTATTGTACCATAGTTTAATGTTTATCCAATCGAATAACAGGATAGAACACGAAAAAACAAACAATGCCCAAAAATTTATCCAATTTTATCAATTCACGTCTCAAGATGTGTGAGTACTGAGAGATGATATTCATGTGGTGATTTCTATGATCCGCATAATCATTTAACTCATTGCTAATCCATTCAAAACGATCAATAATATCTGCGTATTCGAGGATGCTAATGCTGTTCTTCCACTAAATAGAAGTGAACGAAAATGTATCGATTTTAAAATCGGTATCATAATACAGACTCAAATTTCTTAACAAATAAATGTTTTAATTGCGAACTAAATAATCTAAAAAAAAAAATATCTTTAATTTAAAGTTCTTCACATAGACTTTCATCTTGTATTCGAAAGAAGAACATCTAAGGATTTCGAGTTCACTAACAGGAGTTCGTAATGTTACCATCAAGTCGAGCACCTAATCAAATAAATTCAACCCGAATGTTTGCATTCGTGCAAAAACCAATATGAAACGAAAGTGTACTCCACGAAATGGTATTTGGAGCCGACGTTTCTGCCCACAGAGTAACGTAACGAAACACTTTTTACATTTACGATCCATTCCTAACTCAACGTATTTACTCAATGAGGCAAAACTTATTGCGGACTGAGTTAAAAGAAGCCGTACCTATCTTACCTCTGTAATTTATCTTGAGACTTATCGTCGGCTGCTAGGTAGTATTTTTTATCCCGTTGTTTTAACAGTCAGTAAACCTGACAACTGTGCCACGGGACTAGGAGCAAGCCACGGTCGGAGTCAGTGCCTAGAAAGTGTACTCCACGAAATGGTATTTGGAGCCGACGTTTCTGCCCACAGAGTAATGTAACGAAACACTTTTTACATTTACGATCCATTCCTAACTCAACGTATTTACTCAATGAGGCAAAACTTATTTCGGACTGAGTTAAAAGAAGCCGTACCTATCTTACCTCTGTAATTTATCTTGAGACTTATCGTCGGCTGCTAGGTAGTATTTTTTATCCCGTTGGCTTAATGGTCAGTAAACCTAAGAACTGTACCACGGGACTAGCCGCAAGCCACGGTCGGAGTCAGTGTCTCTGACAATGGTATTCAATGTCTTAATTTAATAGTTGTTCTGCCGACTTAACCTAATAGGTGTATGGCTCTAATTAAGAATAAAAATAATAATAATAATAGTTGTTCTAGTGTTATTCAGGAATATAACACACGTGAAAGTTTTGGTCTTAGACCGCTGAATAATACCTAGTCAGGTCATAAATTCTGTCACATGTTTAATGTAAAATAATTGAAACAAGTTTATTCATTATGTAACCATTCATATACCAAAATGAACTTAACAAAACATAGATTCTTATGATACTAAAGTTTATTCAAAATGACCTCCGTGATTTTGAATACAGGCCTTCAATCTGCGCGGCCAGTCGTCTATCGCAGCACGAACGAGGTCCATGTCAATATCGGCGGCTGCCTTAATCAAGGACGTCTTGAGTGACTCCAAATTGGGATGAGGCTTTGAGCACGCCTTTTCCTCCAAGTGTTGCCATATCTTGTAATCTAACGGATTCAAATCTGGAATGGAGGAGGGCCAGTCTTCGTGCCGGATGAAGTCGATTTCACGCGCCGCCAGCCAGTCTTGTGTGCTCTTCGCTCTATGAGCTGGCGCCGAATCTTGTTGGAATACCCAGTGCCTGTTATTGAACATGGTATGAGAAACAGGTTCCACAAGGTTCGTCAGGACTGTATTTTGATACACAACTGCATTCGTTTTTACACCTTTCTCACAAAAGTGTACCTCTGTTAAGCCCCAATAAGAAACTCCCAACCATACCATGAGCGAGGATGGAAAATGACCTCGTTGGACACGCGGAATACGGTTGCTCGCTTCTTCACTACTGTGTGCGTACACCTTATCATTTTGTTTGTTGTAGCTCTCTTCTACGGTAAAATTTTTTTCATCCGAAAAAAGAATTTCCCGATATTTTTTTCCCGCGTACCGCTTCAACAAAGCGCGGCATCTCTTCAGTCTCAGGTCCATTAGACGAGCATTCAAACGATGTCCTGTTTTTCTTCGATATGCCCGAAGCTCTAAGTCTTCATTTAACACCCTTTTCACCGTGGTTCTGCTTAACCCCATCTGAAGGGCCAACAGTTTCTGCTTACGTTTGGGATTTCTTTGAATTCGCGCCTTCAAAGCTTTTATCACTGCTGGAGTCCTAACAGACCGAGGGCGACCACTTCTTGACCTGTCATCTACACTAGAGTCTTCATTGTATCGTTTGATGGTACGATAAACGAATCTTTTGGTTATATTTGGAATTGGCGCGTAACCGCAACGATGCAACGCAATAACTGCAACACGGTCTTCTTTAAGCGTCCACTCCATATTTAAAAATGAGTAAAATTCTAAAAGTATACATTTTTATTTTCATGAACAATTCGAAATTCGAATTCAATAAACTTTTTTGTGGCCAGCATTCTAAAAGAAAAGTTTTTACTGCGTGACAATACTTATGACCTGACTAGTTATAAAGTATGTATTTCTTTTTTATATTGGTATTGTAATTTAATCGGATCACAACGAAGTTTTTAAAGAAAAAACATTCGAGACAAATATTTGGTTTATTTGAGTTATTAAATAGTTTTATTTCATCGTGTCTGAATGTGCTCATATGCTCATAAAAGGTCGAGGAATGACACAAAAGATCGTTCAAACTTGGTCTTCGACCAAATTGCTGAAATTTCACTACGTTTTTGTTATTAAAGTCGTGACTACATGTTACTGAGGAATTATTGATATTTTCAAGCAACTAGACTTTTGTGTATTCTCCGAATGTTTCGTATGCTGTTTTCGAAGTCATCATACAAAAGTACAAATTAATCAATATTGCCAGAAAAATGCAAACCCGAACAAAGACGTGCTAAAAATGATTTAACGCGCACAATCGCGCATCTTTGTGAAACGTTAAACCTTGGCTTTATTTACAGAGACTCGTTTAAGGCAGAAGAATCTCGTCATAAATAACCGTTTTTATGATATTCCTACGGCTTCATTAAGTCCTTCAGTGATATTACCAAGAATTATGGCTTCGCAACAATACAGTTGCTTATGTTGCGAAAAAAACTGTTACATCATTATGAAAGATTCGTAATTTTTTTTGTTAGTAAATTATATGTTTACAAACAAACCGATAGACGTTTAAAAAATTTAAATCAAAAGGTACGTTTTCAAAACCTTTACGTAATTAAAGAAAATAATTTTAGTGCTGTGCTATGTACGTAGTACTTCACAAATAAATGCCGGTACAAAATCATTTTGCTCCTGGCATTGTTGATGTCTATGAGCGAAGGTGGATCATTCGTCATCAGGTGGGCCATATTATGCTCATTTGCTATAATGGCAAAAAGTGAAGTTTGAAGTCGTCGTGGCCTAAAAGATAAGACGCCCGGTGCATTCGTGTTGAGCGATGCATCGGTGTTCGAATCCCGCAGGCGGGTACCAATTTTTCTAATGAAGTACGTACTTAACAAATGTTCACGATTGACTTCCACGGTGAAGGAATAACATCGTCTAATAAAAATCAAACCCGCAAAAATCATAATTTGCGTAATTACTGGTGGTAGGACATCTTGTAAGTCCGCACTGGTAGGTACCACCGCCCTGCCTATTTCTGCCGTGAAGCAGTAATGCGTTTCGGTTTGAAGGGTGGGGCAGCCGTTGTAACTATACTGAGACCTTAAAACTTATATCTCAAGGTGGGTGACGCATTTACGTTGTAGATATCTATGGGCTCCAGTAACCATTTAACATAAGGTGGGCTGTGAGCTCGTCTACCCATCAATGCAATAAAAAAATAAAAAATATATTCACGTACCGAAATGTACCTATACATTAAACAAGAAAAGTCTAAGTTCGTAATTTGCGATTCAAAGAGAGTTTAATTCGTAGCTTACTGTACAGGTTCGGATAGAGCGAGGGGCGGCCCTTCCTGCATTCCCGTTAATGTATTCTGGCAATTTCGCAAAAGCCGGCGTCGCCTCCAGGGGCCCGCCGAGCCCGTCCTAGGCCCTAGATTAAATTTGTACCCTTCCGTTTATCATTACTTTTTGTTACTTATCTCTTCGGTCTCATTGTAGCACTTTTAAAATGCCTTCGTAGTTATACGTGGTTTATATGTATTTTTAATAGTTTTATATTTTACATCAAGAGAAAGATCTGTACTTTTTTTTTAATGCTTAGATGGGTGGACGAGCTCACAGTCCACCTGGTGTTAGCCCATAGACATCCAGAACGTAAATGCGCCACCCACCTTACCCACCTTGAGATATAAGTTCTAAGATCTCAAGTATAGTTACAACGGCTGCCCCACCCTTCAAACCGAAACGCATTACTGCTTCACGGCAGAAATAGGCGGAGTGGTGGTACCCACCCGCGCGGACTCACAAGAGGTCCTACCACCAGTAAAAGTACTTTATTCAACCTTTACGAAATATGGCATGATGTTTTTTGTATTGAACATACATTTGATATTTAAAACGATCTTCTGTTTGGAATTCAGTAAAATTCAAGCATTCATGCTATAGGAGCTCTATGACCAGTCTAATCCAGTATATGGAAGAAAATTTGAGACTAAGATTCATTGTAATTCTATCGAAATCCGGAAAATAAATAAACGTCCATCTGAAACCATTCAAACTACCGACAAAGTTTTTCCTGAACAACTTATTCCATTGTACTGCTGAATGTTCCACTAAATCTTTTCAGATAAATTATCTTATATTAACACAAACTCACTAATCATAAACTTCCTGTACTGTAATCATTTATATGTGAATAGTTACTCGTCGCTGATGGCATCTCCGAAATGATTGATCGCGAGAATTATTTGGAATTAAATGATCCGATATTTTATTGCCATCGGATTCCGAAGCTCGAGCCATTGGGAGAGAAGTTGATTCGAATTTGAACACATTAACGGCCGTCTGGTGTAGTGGTAAGTGACATGGTCACTACACAAGGGGGTCGCGGATTCGAATCCCGCCAAGGGAAGATATTTGTATGATAAATATAAAATGTCTTTTCCAGGATTATGGATGTATATTAAATATATGTATGTGTATAATAAAAATCTTACATTTATTTCCGTTATCTGGTACCTGTAACACAAGCTCTTTACGAGCTTATCACGGGACCAGTTAACGTGGCGTGATTGTTAGTAAATATTTATTATTATTGTTTATAATTGGATTTGATCGATTCATACACGGCCAATGTAGACTTTGAGTTACTTTAAAATGTGCCTAAGCTCATTTCATGGGTAAATGTCGTGATCGAGGGTAACGAAGGAGAGTATTTGGCACGGGTAGTCGGAGAGGCTTGTTGGCTCGTAGACTCAAGAGATCGGTGCTGTGCAGGCGTGGCCCCTTGTTCCCTGTCTCGATGACGTCTTGGAATCTTGCCCGAAGCGCTCTGAACGAACCTCCCGTATTGCGGGTGCCGATCTAAAACTTTCCTCTACCGCATCTTTTCATAGTAACTAGTGATAGTGAAATTATAAGTTTGAACATTATTATGGTTCTATTGTCATAGACTATCATACTTCTATAATAACAGATTTCGCCAAGACTACACTATAGACAAATATTAATAAAAATAATAATATTAATCTATTCTCAATTTGACCACAGCAAAGTCTGTGCATGTGCAGCAAATGACAAAAACTTGACAGTAAATAAAGGGTATATATACAGTCGTGGTCAACTAATTAGGGACATTCAAGATAGTGAAGGGCTATAACCGGTTATGTACATTTAAATATAAAACCCTATTGATTTCTCAGCACCTATTATTTGTATAATGTGGTCCGATTATTATGCTATAAATGGCTGTAAATAAAAGATTTAATAAATAGAAAAAGTATTTAATATCAAAGATTAAACATGTATTAAATATTAAGGTACAATTCTGTAGTGGACATTTAATTAAGGACAGTAAAGTATAATGAAAAATACAGTTACAAAAAACTTATAATCTTCAGTGTTATAATATCTTTAACAACTCCATTTTATTACGTGTAAAATCAGTACCCAGTAGCCATAACCCATTTGTTAGTAATTACCGCTTGACACCGATGTGGCATAGACATTATCAGTTTCTGACATGTTTCGACAGGAATGTTTGCCCATGCCTCACAAAAAGCTTCATGAAGTTCATCCAAATTTGTATTACGATAAGTGGCAACTTTTTTCTTGATTTCGTGCCAAAGGTGCTCAATTGGGTTGAGGTCCGGGCTATTTGCTGGCCAATCTAGCACCGATACAAACTGACTGGTAAGAAACGACTTGATTGAATGGGCGGTATGTTTCGGGTCGTTATCCTGCTGAAACGTCCATATAATAAGGAGATGCTCCTCAGCATAGGGAAGCATAGTTTCTTCCAATATTGCCTTGTATTGATGTTGGTCTAAGTTACCCTGAACTTTCCTCACAGGTCCCACTCCCCGTCCAGAAAATGAACCCCATATTTTAATGTTTTCACCGCCATGTTTCACCTGTTTTTTTGTGAATCTTGGATTCATTTCCGCTTTTACAGGACGCCGTACATATTCCTTCCATCTGAAGAAATCAAATTAACCTTGGTCTCGTCAGAGAAAAGTACATGTTGCCATTGGGCGTAGGTCCAATGTCCATATCTACGTGCAAATGTCAAACGATTTCTATGTTCTTTCTTCAACAACGGTACTTTGCGAGCCACTCTTCCGAACAACCCTGCTTCTACCAAACGTCGTCGAACGATCCTCGCAGATACACCGGCTCTTTCGTTTGCCCCAAACACTTCGTGTTTAATTAAAATAGAGCCTAGAAACGGATCTTTCTTAGCTAACCTGGTTATCATTCTATCTTCTTGCAGAGTCGTTTTTCTCAATCTTTCTGTTCTGGACACATTTAAAGCTGTGTTATAGCGCTTGAAATGTTGCACTGCATTGCATACCATAGTTTTTGAACAATTTAAATGTTGTGCTATCCTTCGGTATGACCAACCACGCTCAAATCAAACTTCATGATAATTTTTCGTAGTGTTGGATCGCAACTTTTATTTTTGCCCATTTTTCTTTAAAATAATTCTCAAAACTTAAGATAAAAAATCTGGATTGACGCCAAAACGACCACTAAACAATAAGAAAAGAAACAGAAAAGTATTAAAATTCCAATTTTGAAATTAGAACGCAATACCTCAGTGTCCCTAATTAAATGGCCAGCCAGCATTCTTTGGACCAATAGCACTATGATATTGTATCAGCTATACTGTAAAGAAGTTTAATATTTAAGAAGTTGTTATTGTTTGTATAATCGCGCACATAAATGACTAATTACACTTACATGTAAAAGATATGGAATATTGCTAAGACTCGTTGGAAAATAATAAAAAATATTCACAATTTGGCTTAACTAGAGATTGTCCCTAATTATTTGACCACGACTGTATATGTGTGTCTCAAATACATGGTAGTGTGCGTAATCCTTTTTAATTGATTTAATGTATTTTTTATGCATAATTAGAAAAAATAATTAGCATTCTGCACTTCTTCTCTATATTCTCTATAAGTATAGGAAATTTCATATTCCTCCGTTCGCGCCATTTTCGTAAAAAGGGGTACAAAGTTTTTGCTTCACGTATTAATATATAGATAACGTAGAAAAATCTCTGAAGAATCTCACAGTTTGAATGTGTAAAATTAATTTTGTTGAGAATAAAAAACTCGTAATGTGTCGTTTTAAATGTTAATTTTATTCACGTTTTCGTAATGAAGAGCAACATGTCTCATTGAACCGTCTGCTACCGGTCTGTAGTTAAAAATGCAATTGACTATATACTTTTAACTTATTTTTATTCGGTGTTCCGAAAATGACATGACAATGTCTCATGAATTATTCTGCTTAAAAATATTAGTTCTTCTGTTTCTTCAATTACGTTAAAACACAAACGCGTCTATGAACATTTCAACGCTAAGTCACAATTTTGAAGCTAAAGATTTATTCATGTTTTGTCAGTACATGTGTTTAATGACGGAAAGAGATTGTGGTAGGAACTGTCAGTATCAAGGACATCGACCTTAAGCATTAGCTGGTCTAAACTGATAAAGGGCACTCGATTCTCATTATAAAAGAAAGATAAACTTACGTAAAAAGTTTTAATTGTCAACTGCTAAAAGATTAATACAAGAATACAAATACTCAGCAAAATGAAAGACACAGTAGCAGTCAAATAGAAGCGTAGCTAGATTAATTTGTAAATTGAATTTAAAATATTTTCAGATGTCAAGACAAGGCATTCTCGGTGCTGAGAAGTTCTTTGATGAACGTTTCCAGAATTGTGAGCGTCCTTTTAATGTTTGAGTCTCAGTTTATATTGAATACTTCTGTGAAAGTTCCAAATTCTGATGTTTATGAAAGTTTTGATGGAGACTTTAATATCGAGACGGTACTGCGATCTTTCATTACTTTAACCATATTTATAAACGAAGGATTAAAGGGAAGGCTTCGTTTATTTTTTGCATTTAATTTCCATTGTGTAGATTAGCATCCTGCGGAAAATCCCGCAGCGAAAGGTATTAAGAAAAGCGAACGGAAATTCCTCGGGTGTTGGTGGATTGGCGCCGCCCGCCCGTCGACTAACTAATAGCTCGCCTTCATTCAGAATTCTGTTAGAAACTTAGCTTATTATCGTCTAATGTATACTCTTGTGTAGGAGGTATCTACATTGAAAGTAACAAAACTTGTAGCAGTAGAGACGTCTTTATTTCTTAATCTTCAAAAGATTATCGAAATGTCGACGTGAACAATTTTTGTCACATAGAACTACTTTTACGCCTTAATCTCCAGTTTATTATTTCCGACGTGAAATCTTCCGTGAAAATTAATTAAATCAATAAATACATTGAGATTAAAAAAACCGTAAAAGAATTTTTAATTATCGGTACGACTAACGAAAACCGAAGAAAAACGCCCACTCACTTTCTCGCCGGATCTTCTCGTGGTTCGCGTTTCCGATCCGGTAGTAGACTCTGCGAAGCACTACTATTGCCAGGGCCAGTGTTAGCAACACTCCGGTTTGAGCCCCGTGAGCTCAGCTACATGTTAGGGCGAAGCTGAAATAGCCTCTCAAAGCTATCAGCATAGGTAGGAAAAAATCTTTTAATATTTTTGGCCATATCTAAGTATATATATGTATATGTAATAATAATTACAATACGTTATTGTATCAAACGTCCAACGAATTAACGTTTCATCATAATATAATATTTAGTGAATGGCACAACATATTTATGTGGGAATGATGTTTTATTGAACGCATGATATGATGGATGCAAGTTGATGTTTGTGAACGCAGCGGTATATCGAGAATGGAAGGGGATGACGTGTGAGATGACAGAATGACAGATGGATGAACGACGACGAACGAAGCACGAGCACGACGGAACGATTAAAATTTATATGAATAGTATTGAAATAAAACGTGGAAGTAGTAAACGCGAAACTTTTATTAATTGTCTGAAGGCTGCATCCCACATTTTGGGGGCTTCGTCCGGGATCGGCCAAAAGAAAAGGCAAGTAATAATAATTGTTTCGACGCCATTACGAGAAACAAACAACGCGTCAATTGTACGAATATACACACGACGTATTTAAATCTTCATTGTGTACGACGATCACAAAAGATTGATACACGAGGATGGCAAGACGACGATCAAAAAGCCAGTCCTTCGATGACGACGACAGTATTTTCGATCGACCAACGCGTGGTGGAATGTTTCACTTAACGGAGAATATCATCAGGAAGTTTGACGGCAAAGACAAAACTTATGCTGTAACAAAGTGGATACAAGATATAGAGGAAAATGGTGACATATTCGAGTGGACACCAAAGCAACGGTTATTAGTGGCTCGACGGTCATTAACCGGCACGGCAGCTTTGTGGTTAAATTCTGAAAAAACGTTTCCATGCTGGGATACTTTAAAGATAGCCATCAGTAAGGAGTTCCCTGACACCATAGACGCCAAGACTATTCACGAAATGATGAGTGCTAAAAAGAAAAAGTCAAATGAATCATGCATTGACTACATGTTTGCCATGAAAGAACTTGGACGCCGAGGCAAAATGGCGGACTACGTGGCTATAAAATATGTTGTAGATGGCATACAAGATCAAGAAATAAATAAAATAATGCTATATGGAGTCACAACGTACGCTGAATTAAAGGAGAAATTAAAAATATACGAGATTTTGAAAGAAAAAATGAAGAAAGAACCTATTTACGGAAAAGAGCAGAAAATTACTAATACAAGAGAATGGTCATCAAAAGTTCGATGCTATAGCTGTGGAGAGAAGAGTCATAAAAGTGAAGATTGCCCGAAAAAGATGCAAGGAAAAAAGTGTTTCAACTGCAACGTGTTCGGCCATATTTCTTCACAATGTCCGGCAAAGGCGGAAGCGTCATCGGCTACGGCTAGCAGCGCGAGAACGGAGCAGCAACCGAAACGCACGTATATCGCTACGACGCAGGAGGGCGCGAACACAATTTTCGAAAATCAATCTGACGAAGTTCACAACGCTATGAATGCTGTGATTGGCTCTGCGAACAGTACGGTGCGCGACAAATGTCATAACAGTGAGGTTGACATTTTAAAAGTAAATAAAGAATGTAAAGTGTTGAAAAAAACTTTGAAATTAGTAAAATTGTGTAATAATAACGAAATTCATGCATTAATTGATACTGGTAGTGAAGTTAATTTAGTAACCATGGACTATTATGAGCAAATAGGCTCTCCGACGTGTTTTAAAAATGTAAACACAGTTCTTACCGGTTTAGGCTCATCAAAGGTAATATCAAGTGAACAATTTAAAACAAACATTGAAATCGACGGCTACACGTATCGTGATATAATATTTTATGTGATTCCTAGAGACAGTATACCTATTAAAGTGATATTGGGACATGAATTTTTAAGAAATGTTATTACAGTTATGAAAGATGGTTTGGTATGGATGAAACCAAATGATTGGTTGTTTAAGGTAAATTGTTTTCCATGTTCTATTGACATTGTAGGTCATGTTATGAATGAAAATGTGAGGAATGAAGTGACTAGGTTAGTAGATGAATATCGGCCATGTCAAACTAAAGAGGCTCCCATTGAGTTGAAAATCACACTTAAAGACGACATCCCAGTGGCTCAACGACCACGACGCATCTCACCAAAAGAACAGGATGAGGTAGATAAACAGGTTAAGGAGTGGCTGGAACAAGGAGTTATTCGGGTAAGCTTTTCTGAATATACTAGCCCAATTGTTCTTGTCAGAAAGAAAAACGGAAACATAAGAATATGTGTTGATTATAGATTAATTAATAGGAAAATGCTCAAGGATGAATACCCGCTACCCATTATCGATGAACTTATTGACAGACTGGCACCTGCGAGAATATTTAGTGCACTTGATCTTAAAAATGGATTTTTTCATTTAAGGGTCAGCAAGGATTCTATTAAGTATACATCTTTTGTAACAATGAACGGCCAATATGAATTTTTAAAGGCACCCTTTGGTTTATCAATTTGTCCCAAAGTTTTTACAAGATTTATTTCAATAATATTTAGAGACTTGATAACGAGGGGTATTGTCATAATATTTATCGATGATTTGTTGATACCGGCTATAAATGAAGCTCAAGCTGTTGCACGATTGCGAGAAGTATTACAATTGGCTATGGAATACGGATTACAAATAAACTGGAAGAAATCTCAATTATTAGTAAGAAAAGTGGAATATTTAGGACATGTTATTGAAGGTGGAACAGTTATGCCATCATCGGGAAAGACAGATGCTGTCATTAAATTTCCTGAGCCGAGAAATGAGAAGCAACTACAAAGTTTCTTAGGACTTTGTTCCTATTTTAGAAAATACATACAAAATTATGCAGTGATAGCACGACCTCTTACTGATATGTTAAGAAAGGATAAGAAGTTTGAATTTAACAATGAACATAGATTAGTTTTCAATATGCTTAAGGAAAAGTTGACCAGTAAACCTGTATTGAAAATTTATGAACCAAAAGCAGAAACAGAACTTCATACAGATGCCTCAAGTATAGCATATGCGGCTATATTATTACAGAAAGATGACAACAGTGAACTACATCCAGTACATTATATGAGCAAGCGAACAACTGACGCTGAGAGTAAATATACAAGTTATGAGCTAGAAGCTTTGGCTATAATAGAAGGTATAAAGAAGTTTAGACATTATTTATACGGAAAGCATTTTAAGATAGTTACAGACTGCAAAGCTTTTCAAATGACACTGAATAAAAAAGATCTAGCAATGAGTACGAGAGTGGCACGATGGATATTGTTCTTACAAGATTATGATTTCACTATTGAACATCGTGAAGGTTCGAAGATGAAACACACAGATGCTCTAAGCCGAAACCCATATGTAGCTCTTATATTTTCAGACCTACATAGTGATTTAAGACGTGCGCAAGAGAGTGACAACGGATTAAATGCAATTATAAATATTCTGAGAGATGGTAAACTATATAATGACTTTTATTTGCAAGGATTACTCTGCAAGGGACCACAACATTGTTTGGTTGTACCACAGAAGATGGAAATTGAAATTATTAAGAGGGCGCATGATAATGGTCATTTTTCAAAGAAGAAAACAATGGAATTGATTAATAAGGATTATTACATACCAAAATTAGAGAAAAAGATTGAGGATTATATTGCTACATGCATACCTTGTCTGTTAGCATCCCGTAAAGAAGGTAAACGAGAAGGATTTTTGAATCCCATAGAAAAGGGTGACACACCATTACATACACTTCACCTGGACCACATTGGACCACTTACGGAGACACGTAAGCAATATAATTACATATTGACTATTGTTGACGCATTCACCAAGTTTGTATGGTTGTTCCCTACAAAGAGTACATCTACCCAAGAAGTGTTAAATAAGCTGGAAATACATCAACAAGTATTTGGTAATCCTATAAGAATTATTTCAGATAGAGGGACTGCATTTACGAGTAACGATTTTGCACAGTACTGTAAAGAGGAAGAAATAGAGCATGTAAAAATAACAACAGGGGTTCCCAGAGGAAACGGTCAGGTTGAAAAGGGTGCATAGAACAATAATTTCAGTACTGACAAAACTTTCAGTTGAGAAACCTACATTGTGGTATAAGTTGGTAAGCAGAGTTCAAAGAGCACTCAACAGTACTTACCACAGGAGTATAAATAGTACCCCATTTCAATTACTCTTTGGAATAAAAATGAAGAGGAAAGAAGATATTCAATTACTGGACCTTTTGATGGAAGAAGAAAGACACAATTTCATTGACAGTAGAGAAGAACTTAGGAAGGAAGCGAAGAAACAAATATTTAAAGTACAAGAAGAAAATAGAAGAAATTACAACAAGAAAATGAAAGAATGTACTATATACAAGGAAGGCGACTTAGTAGCTGTGAAAAGGACTCAGTTTGGTACAGGAATGAAACTGAAACCAAAGTTTTTGGGACCATATCGAATAGTAAAGGTCAAAAGAAAGAGTAGATACAATGTTGAGAAGGCTGACGCACAAGTTGAAGGCCCTAACAAGACTACTACATCTGCTGATTTTATGAAAAAGTGGCCTGATTACTTAAGTGACTGAATAAACAGAAAGGATGAGTTCAAGATTGGTAGTATGAAAGGATGAGTGAATTATATTGTTAACCCTAGTTATAGTTCTATTATGTTACATTTATTAGCATACGATGTTCTAATATCCTTTTATCATAAGATGAGTTTTGTTTTTTTTTAAGTTAGTTTTGTTGTAATATGTTCAGTCTTTAGTCATATGATGTTAATGTAATAGTTGTTAATTGTTTTGTTTAAGAATGATTTATAACTTTTTGTATAACTTTCTCTATGTTGTAAGATGTTAGTGTTATAAAAGGGTAACTCTGAGGACAGACTTACGTGCAGGACGGCCGAATGTGGGAATGATGTTTTATTGAACGCATGATATGATGGATGCAAGTTGATGTTTGTGAACGCAGCGGTATATCGAGAATGGAAGGGGATGACGTGTGAGATGACAGAATGACAGATGGATGAACGACGACGAACGAAGCACGAGCACGACGGAACGATTAAAATTTATATGAATAGTATTGAAATAAAACGTGGAAGTAGTAAACGCGAAACTTTTATTAATTGTCTGAAGGCTGCATCCCACATTTATAAATATAACATAGGTACATATTTGTTTTATTTTCACATTAGCAATGTGTGTGACGCGAATCACAATTGCTTAATGCTAACAGGTAGAATGTCTTTAAATTCGTCACCAAACCACGTACTCTATAATCTTCACGGAGAATACGTAAGCAACTAATGTTGTGCATGCCAATGCGTTTCGGGATGTTCAAAATTATATAATCTAGAAGGCTAGTTTAGAACTGAATAATAGTATAAGGATGTTCCCTCGTGGGCCCAGGGACCGTACCTCAATCGGCCATAAGCTACTATTCATCAACGTCCGGCCCTTTAGTCGTTGTGGTCTCTACCTGCCGAATGTCGACCGCATTACTGTCGAATTTCACCGACGCTATAAATGTTCGCTTTGAATTTGCCTAAAGGGAAATTGAATTATTTTTCGCTTGACTATAAATTATCAAAGGCCATTACAAATTATTGAGGCCCTTCATTAAGTGAGATTAACGTAGATTTTTCCTCTTGTTTCGTATTTAAATAAAAGCAAACGAAGCTGGTTTGTTTGTTCTTTGATCATTTTTTTTAAGTCTTTATTTCAGACAACCATACATTTTGTTAGTATTACTTATAATCTTTGTTAGTAAAATAACATTACGCATTAATATCGAACTCTATAGGTTTAAATTATAGTATATAGCTAGTATAATAATAGTAGCTAATATACATAATATATAGTACAAACCAGTTGTGATGTTTGATTACTACAAAAATATGGTATTCAGTTTTCAAAATACAGTCAATCATTTATTGTTTTCACTACATTTGTATCTTTTTCATAAATATGGAGACTTTCTTGGATTTTGTTTATAAATAAAACTAGCGACCCGCCCTCGCTTCGCTTCGGAAACATTAAAACACACATGATCCAAAAAATAAAAATAAAAAATAAAATAAAAAAGTAGCCTATGTTCATCAGGGACAATGTCGGCTTCTAATGGAAAAAGAATTTTTCAAATCGGTCCAGTAGTTTCGGAGCCTATTCGAAACAAACAAAGAAACAAATCTTTCCTCTTTATAATATTAGTATAGATTTAATAACTATATGCAACAACCAATAGTTAAGTTACGGATCTAACAAAGGCAGGCAGGTAGGCAGCGGCTTGACTATGCCTCTGGCATTGCTGTAGTCCATGGGCCACGGTAACCATTCACCATCAGGTACGTTCGTCTGCCTACTAGGGCAGTAAAAAAAAAAACTTTCAAAAGACATCGGTTTTCACAGCCACAATATATTAGTATCCTCACACCGGCTATTGTTAATTAAATTTGAACTTTGCAAATTGCCCGAAACAAAAACTGGCGTACTGGCACTCGAATAAGGAAATTAAATACATTTTTACCTTAATAAAATATTATTGCTGTCATTAAGATTAAATTAATTACGAATTTGCTCAATCTGTTTGATCACGGGTAGTGACCGGTTATTCTTTTATATTGTTTTCCAAATTTTAATACAGTAGTATAATAATAGATTTATTTTGTTAACTAGCGACCCGCCCTCGCTTCGCTTCGGAAACGTTAAAACACACATGAAACAAAACAAAAAAAAATTTTAAAGAAGTAGCCTATGTTCATCAGGGACAATGTCGGCTTCTAATGGAAAAAGAATTTTTCAAATCGGTCCAGTAGTTTCGGAGCCTATTCGAAACAAACAAACAAACAAACAAACAAATCTTTCCTCTTTATAATATTATTTTGTTAATAGTAAGAACATGTCTCGCGTTCACGATTTGCAACAAGACAAGTAATGTTCGTGGTTGGATAACGCAAACACAAATTTTTTGTGTATTCAGTTTCTACGTTGATACTTGGTACTTTTAAAGTAAAATCAATTTCGTTATAAAAAAAAAAGAGGCGCTTATCCGATCTATCGAAAGAAATCGATTGATTTTTTAACCGACTTCAGAAAAAGGAGGAATTTCTCAATTCGACTGTATGTTTTTTTAAACGGACTCAAAAAAGGAGGAGGTTCTTAATTAGACTATATGTTTTTTTTTATGTTTGTTACCTCATAACTTTTGACTGGGTGAATAGATTTTGATGATTCTTTTTTTATTAGAAAACTGAC
This sequence comes from Bombyx mori, assembly GCF_030269925.1. Taxonomy (NCBI): domain Eukaryota; kingdom Metazoa; phylum Arthropoda; class Insecta; order Lepidoptera; family Bombycidae; genus Bombyx; species Bombyx mori. The sequence goes on along the minus strand of NC_085116.1, from coordinate 3,774,267 downwards.
GCTTCCCGTGTGGTCCACTTTTGTCCAATTTAGTCCAATTCTGATAATGGTATCCATGAGAAAACCATATAAGTCTTAAATTTGCATTAAGTACGTGCGCGACAAATAGATGAATAACTCAATAACTCATTATCACGCCAACTGATTTCGATGATTATTGTTTTTAGTGTGTATTAATTTGTTTTGAAATATCTTTTTTTTTCTATTTGAACTCAATTTTTGTTAAAACTTGTCTATTTTGTATTATTATTCTGTTATATTGACTTTGATATAGTATTTCTTTTATTTATTTATCCTACCTTGTATAGAAGATGAAATAGATTGATTGATAACGTAATAAAATCAGTGTAGCTGCAAATGACGGTTTAAGCGCTAACCGCGACAATCTGCGATGAACTGAATATCAACAAAGAAAGCGGTGACGTAAATGTAAAAGAGCCATCTATTAAAGTCTGCAAGTATACGCAATATATAACATAACATACACAAATACACACACAACCAGCCATAAAACATTAAATAAGTAGCAGCAAAAGCTGCATTAGGTTGATGAAAGAGAAAAATTGAAATCTTCTTTTATATACCGGCTATAAAACTATGTTATAAAAATATATTTTTGGTCAGTTAAGTTTTGAAAGCTTAATCGTAGGTTAGACTGGGATGATCATACAAAAACTTCGGATACTTTTGAGTAAGATTAAAATATGGTATAATATATTTTTATTCATTACTAGCTGACCCGGCAGACTTCGCAGTGCCTCAATCGATAAATAAAAGACCTAAACTTTTGTATAAAATAAACATAAAACAAACAAAATTGTTATTTTTATTTAATTCCGAGCATTTTCATATTTATCTACCTTTTAAACCTTCTCTGGACTTCCACAGATCATTCAAGACCAAAATTAGCCAAATCGGTCCAGTCGTTCTCGAGTTTTAGCGAGACTAACGAACAGCAATTCATTTTTATATAATAATATATAGAAGATTGGTTACATTACTTTTAGTTGCAGTCAAGATAGACTTCTTTTTCATACAAATTACATACATGTTTTTCAAAGTAAACCATCGCACAAATGCCATTAACTTAACCCGGACAATATGTTATATGTCCGACGTCCAAACGACTGATTGTCTGGAGTCCAAGATAGTGCACAATTTGTCAACGTCCTTTTCTGCGTGGCGTTCTTCAAAGGGCTCATTTGTAGTCTCTACGAAATGTATTTCATCACGTATCTTATACCTTTAAACGAGCAATTTTTGCATATATATATATATATAATTTGAATGTCGGAAACGGCTCCAACGATTTTTATAAAATTTAGTCTATAGGGGTTTTCGGGGGCGATAAATCGATCTAGCTACGTTTAGAAAATGTTGTTTTATTCGTGTTTTCAATAACCAACTCTTCCCGACATCTATTGGCGAATAATAATACTATTTTTCTTAATTGAGGGCAACTAACCGCTTTAAAGACACAACAAGATGGTCATCATCTAGTGGTATTTACATCACTAGGAATGTATGCTCTAAAAATTATTTTTGTTTCCTTGAAGACCTTTGAAAGTGAATTTTGCTCATATTATTGCACATTACGATAAACATTTATAATTCACAGGTGATCAAGTACGCGTAAGACTCCCGATGTATTCGTAAGGAGCGGATGCTATACTATACACGTGTTTAAATCCTATTTACGGCATGTACCAATTTCATATTCATACAAAACGTGTTCACGAGACTTCCACGATGATGGAATGATATCGTTTCAATTAAAATGATTGAATGAACTACAATTTGAATTATTACTTCTGGGTGTTTTGAGGCCACACTGGTAGAAGCCAGCACTCTACCTGTTTCTGCCGCGAATCAGTTTTATGATTCGGTTTAAAGAATGGCACGTCAATTATTAAATAGTTGAAACTACCTCATGTTTTAAGTAGTAAGAGTGACTTCGAAATTAATTACAACGACTTTCGATTATAATAGTTCACAAACCAGAAGACATAGTTTTTGGATATTAAAAGAAAAGACCTGAAAAATTTATATCTTCGTGGATTCGTTTCAAGATAAGCTTACATAAGTTTTAGTTCGGAATAAAATGTGCGGCCGGTCGCCGCCGCGCCGTGTCGGTGTACCGAACAAAGACCCTCGCTCGGAGGATGATCTTCCCACTGTCGTTTCCCCTTCGTAGTCGTCACTATGAACTGTTTTTGTGTTCAATCAATAATCGACATGTACAAGGTAACATGGACAGCACGCCGGACCAATCTATCCATTCTGAAGGAGTGCGGTATTGCCACAAGGCTGTCCGCTATCTGCTTCCAACTTATTCTCACGTACTTCGGCCACATCTCTCGTAGAGGCCCCGATAACTTAGAGAAGCTGATGGTGGTTGGTCAGGTTGACGGGAGAAGATCACTTGGACGCTCACCTACCCGCTGGTCTGATATGGTAAAGACGCTCACCGGCCTGCCAATAACCGAGGCTATAAAGACCGCCGAGGAGCGGAAGACGTGGGAAAGCATTGTGCATCGAGTGGTCCACATTTCAAATTAGACACGTTCTTCAGCAATGAAGAGACCGACTCAGAAGAAGAAGAAGAACAAGGTAACATTTAATTCGTGTCACGTGCACGGCTCTCGACGTTTTTCGTATACGCACTTATGCAGATATGTCTAGGCAACTGGTTTGCTTGAGTAAAACCACCGTCTCGGACCGATGTCGATGATCCATCAATGTCACCTTGCCTTCGTTATTGAAAACTTCTAAAGAACACAATGGGTATGTATTACTATGCGGGCCGGGGTTTTACAGCTTTCCAACTGGCCCTCCTACAATAGATCGTTTCGGTTTTGTGTTCATTTGTTTTATTTTGTTCGCTATTTTAGTGCCCCTCGAAATGTTTCACTGAAGGGTTAGCTATTCGGTTTAGCGAATGGAAATAAAGTGTTGAGCAACGAAAATCTATTGCGTAAAATCGATATTATATCCATAGTAACACAATCGATATCGAATCGAACGAAGTATCGTTAGATTTAAAAAAAAAACCCCAATTCAATATGTCTCGCAGCGAATTTAGCACAAACTGACGTGAAGTCGTCGCCTTCCTTTGCTAAATCTATTTGCACATTAGCTGTGTGCTCTCGAATAAACAAGGATATAAATGTTGTATGCGGTGAACTAAATTGCTAATGTTTGCATTGTATTGTTCAGGTCGACTTTGTTTACCTGAAATAAATTTCGGGGTGACCAGAATTTAAATGAAATTCACTCATTATTTAGATTTTAATGCTATAAAGATTAATTTAGTGATATAAAGTTTCTCTCTTATTCTGCATCAGGAAGCGTAAAAAATTAGTAACAATAAAGTCCCATTAGTTATTAAGCTATTGCATAGCTTTTATCGCGGACCTTGAGCGCGGCGACCGAATCATGAAATTCCGTAACGAAAAAAACCTTACACCCCTCACTCCGCCTACCATCTACAATGTAGCTCGCGTTTAACACATTCACACGTTGCGCTTGTGTAGTGTTTTAATAAGCGCGTGGCGTGACGTCACACTGCATGCGCATCATGAACCGTCTGCCCATCTCTCTCTCGCGCGGTCTAGCTTATGAGTGTGAAGGGGACAGTTAAGGTTTTGCTTTTATTAATGTTTAATATAGCGTGGTCTTATTTTATTATTGTTTTAATATTAAATTATCATTGTCTAATTATAATTGCATAAGTTGATAAAAAAATGCTATGCAATAGCTTTACCGCGGCAGTTCCCGAGTGCCACACGTTTTGTATTTTTATTTTAAAATATCGTGTGCACTGTCTCCTTAGAATCGACGGCAGGTTGCATTACAATGAGGCTTTCTCATTGTTCACACCGGGACTTAAGTAGTAAGTCCTAAAGTCGTTTCGAAACAATGGCTCCGGAACTCACGGTGGCATAGAACTAATACGCGTTAGATTTGGCCGTTGAGTACTGTTTCGAAATCAAGGAAGGCGTATTGCGCACATGGACATTGATAATAATAGAATTTTCATTCAAATGATTTAGATAGTTATTGAATATCGGATTAGTTGGTTTTTTACTGGTGGTAGGACCTCTTGTGTGTCTGGACGGGTAGGTACCGCCTCCTTGCCTATTTCTGCCGTGAAGCAGTAATGCGTTTCGGTTTGAAGGATGGGGCAGCCGTTTTAACTATACTGAGACCTTAGAACTTATATCTCAAGGTGGGTGGCGCATTTACGTTGTAGATTTCTATGGGCTGCAGTAACCACTTAACATCAGGTGGGCTGTGAGCTCGTCCACCCATCTAAGCAATAAAAAAAATAAAAAGTTGAGACACGAGAACGAATTCACAATTGTATTGTAGAATGTCTATCGCTGTTCAAAAAGAAACGCCGAGCAACCCGACTCAACTGAAAACATCAAAATTAATGGCAGTTCACATTAGATTTTGAACTTTAAAGTAAGGGTTGCAAAAATTATTTCAAATGGATGTTAGATAGCGCTTTAATTCGTTTTGCATACTTGAGTATCTGAAACAGCTTCGGTATTTAATCTTGACTTTTTAAATAGCATCAATATTCATGCAAAAATGGAGATATATTATTCGGTTCATATTTGCCATATTTACTACGTTGTTGATGTGATTTCGTATTAAACATGTATGTCTAACATTAGGCCATGTATCGCATAATATTATGATACTACTGATTCGAATTAACGCATGCACTCGCCGCCCGTGCAGGGAATCGTAAATTACACATGTAATATACTAAATTAGCATTGTACTATCAATAGACATCACGATGCGGTCTGTTGAAATCTAAACGTTGAAATTAGTTTCGTAGGAAACATATAATATTTTATGTTTTCTAATCGTTTCATCGTAAGTTTAAAGCTTCTATGTAGGATAGCGACAGCTTTGAATACTGTTATGTGGTTTTTGCAAAAATTTTAAATGGATTTTGCTTCATTATAATATAACCAATGGCTGTAAGATAATATTATAAATAAACGCAAAGTAGAGTAGCTACCATTCGTTATAAGTTACATATTTAGATATTTGTACAAAAAATTCGTATATAAAAAATAGCTTATTTCATTGGAAAAGGACAACACGGCAGTGTCAGCTTGGCCCAACATTATATCGATAAAAAAGATGGCCGATAACGCTTAACTAATCATCGTCCAGATAAGTTGGATGTTGGCCTATATCGTTTCTAAATATACGCAGTTTATGGGTAATAAATGATTTTTTGTTCGGTATTGGAGTCATTGGGTACGCAGCTGCAGCACATCCGGATGCTAGCTATCCATATGGGGTTATGTGTTCCCCGGTTCATTAGTTGTCTCTGTTTACTGTATGATCTAGAATTCGTTCTTTCTGATTTATTGTTAGAGTCCAATGTAAGCGTTCTAAAAACTTTTTAAGTTCTTGAAAATGAGAATGCTGTGTTTGTTGTAAAATCAGAAATTTACGTAAATGGAAGAACTTGACTTAATGTTTTAACTTTGTACGATGAGACGTGTTTTATCTTAACGTAAAGTTCGCTATTCTTGGCTGCTTGAGCATATATGTTTTGAATAAAATTTACATTACAAAGTTTGTGTTTTAAAACCTTAATATACTTAATCATTTCACATTTTTTACCGAATTATGTTTCTGTTTTTCTGACTATAATAAGATTAACGCCAAAATTGTAGACAAATCGCAGATTTTCAATGTTACTATAAAGGTTTTAGTTTTTTTAAACATTTTTTTGGGCATGATATAAGAAGTAGTCTTCTATCTCCCAAACCTACTCGCTACTGCTAAATAATATCGACTAGCGACACTTCAGCTCACGTGGTGCGATATTAAATCATACCCAGTTTATATCACGTTTCGTATTGGGCGTAGCGGGGTAGAAAGCCGGGCACGCTGACTCTCAGCCCCTCGGTAAATAATTATAGCGACGTCGTGTATGGGAACAGGGGTGCAGCCCTAAAAACAACCCTGACGAGACTGAAAAACTTTAAGATCGGTAAAAATTGGGAGATTTTCGAGCAAATTTTTTTTCATTTATATACCCACTTAATTGGTTGAAGATTCATTATGGACGACGCAAGTTTTGTGTTGACTTTGAGATAAACAAATTAAAACTGGTCCGTCCATGCTATAAGACTTTGAATGGTTTGTTTTCGAAAATGGCTTTAGCTTTAAACCCTGCCGCTTCTGTTGTGTATGATCTGTTATCTATATATTAATACGTGAAGCAAAAACTTTGTATACCTTTTTACGAAAATTGCGCTGACGGAGGACTATGAATTTTTCCACACTTATAGAGAATACAGAGAAGAAGTGCACAATACTAATATTTTTTTTTAAATAATGCATAAAAGATAAATTAAATCGATAAAGAAAACATTACACACACTACATACCATGTATTTGACGCACACACGCATGCATACTATTTAATTTTTTTGTCAAACTTTTGTTCTTGACGTCTGTTGTCAAATTGAGATTAAATATTGTTTGTCTTTGTTATTATTTTTTATAATGTAGTCTTGGCGAAATTTGTGATTATAGAAGTATAAAATACAATCATAATAGTGTACAAACTTACAATTCCAATTAATTATAGTCGAATTTCGACTACTGCGGGACCTCTAGTTTTAGGTAATACACAAAAATTAAACAGAAATCTACATAAGACTGGATTATTCTGACGTTCGCGTTGCGTTTGAATTATTTCGGCCCCGCGCGCCGTTGTTGTTACTTGGAGATTCCGTGAATGTTGTCGACTACCGATTTTTCTTTGCTCTATTCAGCGTCGAACCCCGACAGAAGTGACACGGGAACGATGAATTATGAAAGGGCGTTACGAAACCTAAAGGGCTTTCGATCTTTGTTGCAGGTAGGGGCGTTGAATTTTAAATAAGAGGCTACGGCGTCAGCTGCTGTTGATTATTTACTCATTTATAAATTATCTTGATTTAAATGGCTTTCAGTATCTGAAGTTTAATATTGATTTTTAACTGCTAACTTTATCATTACTTTTAAATAAACATTTGAGTGATGAATATTTTCTACACTTCTTATCAAAGTTTCATTCGATTTGGACTGTATGTATTTTTTATATAAATCGCGGGATATTTTGCTGTTTGACGGTGCTTCGATAATTTTTAAATTCCGTTTTGATATATTATTGATACTTGATTAGTACTCCACTATTACTGCGATTCAAGAATGGTAATGGTCAATGTACAATATACATACATGTATTACATGAAGAATCTGACCGCTATGTTGCGTAACCGACTCTCTCACTGTCCGTTATTCCTTGTGTGTTGGGTTTGTTAAGATACCGCAATATAAACAAATGGAATTTACGAGGTAATTTTCTGAGACAATAGATGTACAAAATATTCATATTAAGAACAACATCTGAAGCTGTTCAGTTGAGAGGATTTGAATTAACTGAAGTAATTTGATTTTCAGATTTCATATAATGTTTATTCTTTGAAATATTTTCAGTCCAGTACCTTATCTAGGCTTAAAGTATTTTGAAAATTCATGAACAATCGACTTCGTAACATACTATAATATAATAATAGTTCTTCAGTCATAAGCAATGTTTCAAATTTTCGGTATAATTTTTTAAAGAAATCTTCACAAGTATCAAATTTAATAATCCACTGCATTATTATTTTTCGTTTTACGCAATTTCTTCACGGTCTACATCGCGCAGTTGCGCTGCGGGTCATGTCCAGCTACATTCTAACGTATTATCGGTACAATAACAATTTAACGAAGTGACAAGTGATTACTGCGACTGTTCTGTTTCTGACAGGGCCGAGGTTAATGTCGGATACGCACAGCCCCCAAAAATATAAGATATCTATGTATAGTGCTTCAAGCGCGCGTCTTTAATTTGTTGTAATACGGGACATTCACTGAAAATTAAACGTATAGATTAACATAATATTAATAATAATAAATATTTACTAACAATCACGCCACGTTAACTGGTCCCGTGTTAAGTTCGTAAAGAACTTGTATTACAAGTACTATACGGAAATAAATGTAAGATTTTTATTATACACATACATATATTTAATATATGTACATCCATAACCCTGGAAAAGACATTTTATATTTATCATACAAATATCATCCCTTAGCGGGATTCGAACCCGCGACCCTCTTGTGTAGTGACCATGTCACTTACCACTACACCAGACGGCCGTTAAGGATCCGATAAGGAATGTATCTGCATAAATAAACAATTCGGAAACATTTTTTCTAGCAAATTTCTTTTTGTGATAAAAAACAAAATTTAAACTTAAATTTGGCTATTGACGATAATAGCTAAAATACAGTAGAAAACAACAAGAATTGCTTCGTATGCTCAATACAAAGGTTTCGGTTCATGGGATTCTTCAATAATCTGAATTCAAACATTATTTATACACATTTTAACACAATAGGTAGTTGAACTATATGTTTGAACAAGTCCCCAATTCGTGCTCTGTAATTTTGATAATGGTCACAAGGGGGCGTGTAGCAGATAAGCGAGATAACGTTCGAGACAGCACTCGTCCCTCCGGCTCAAGGGTGGGGAAGCGAAAACCACCCTTTCGTATGTGGGGGTGTTTAAATGGCGCACTGTCTGTCACGCGCGTCCGGACAACTCAATGGGATGTTTTGGATCTTTTATTTTATGGCCCGAGGCGAGGAAGATGTAGGGGAAGGCCTGCTGAATCCTTGATCAAAACTTGAGGTCCTAAAGACTAATAATTCTTTAAAACCTTAAATTACGTAGCCAATATTACGATTAATGCGATCAATTGTGTTTGTTTTTAAATTGCCACGGAAACTCAAGGACGAGGCGAGATGTTAAACTGAGAAGAAAGTGAAGTCTAAGCCTCAACAGTATTATATAATAATAACGGGTCTTCTATACATACCTCGCTAAGCATGACTCGTGATATGAATAGGCAGGATAACGCATGCTTAGAATAAACCCTACCACCAGTAGGTAACTTGCGAATCTTCTTCTTTTTTCTTCTTTTTCTCCACCTTTTTTTCCACGAATCTGCAGATTTCAAATTTATTAAACGATTTTATTTCTTCATAGTTGTTGGTTACTACCATTTGTCAAGATGAGCTTGATAAGTATATAAAATCTATATATTAATAAGTGAAGCAAAAACTTTGTATCCCTTTTTACGAAAATTGCGCGGACGGAGGAGTATGAAATTTTCCACACTTATAGAGAATATAGAGAAGAAGTGCACAATGCTAATATTTTTTAAAATAATGCATAAAAGATACATTAAATCAATAAAGAAAACATTACACACACTACATACCATGTATTTGACGCACACACGCATGCATACTATTTATTGTCAAACTTTTGTTCTTGACGTCTGTGGTCAAATTGAGAATAGATTAAATATTGTTTGCCTTTCTTTATATTTTTTATAGTGTAGTCTTGGCGAAATTTGTGATTATAGAAGTATAAAATACAATCATAATAGTTACAAACTTACAATTCCAATTAATTATAGTCGAATTTCGACTACTGCGGGACCTCTAGTATATTAAAAAACGCATCTTTTCATTGATAGATACATAGTTAGAATGTTTATCACCGTGCTAAATCTGACGATTACGTTTATTATAGAAAACATATTCACGTATTTTGGAGAATTTAAGCGATATTTCCTTTTTTATTACATTAGACGTTTGTGGAAATGTCTACAGGTCACGCATTTTTAATTCGCGTAAAATATTCATTCTAAAACACTAATTAAGATTAAATCATTAAATATAATATTATGTATTTTAAAATATAAAACTTTTTATATTTCGTTTTACTGGTCTCGGTCTTTATGATACGCAATTATTTAAAACATGTTACGTGGTTCTCTTGTTATTTTTGAATTTTCCTTAACTAGATTATAACAGATATGTGATCACGGAGCTTCTGCAGAGTGACCTACACAAGATCATCGTGTCGCCCCAACATTTATCAGCGGACCACATTAAAGTCTTTCTGTACCAGATACTGAGAGGTCAGTGATTTTGTTTATAATAAAATACGAATTATTAACTAATAAGTATTAGATAGTCGAATGATTAACTAATAAGTATTATTAGCAATAGTAGTAGTAGTAGTAGTAGTAGTAGTAGTGTTGTGACCGAAGAATTCTTGCTTGACAACCATTTGAAAACAAATAAGATGTTTTTGGATATTAATGGAAAGTTTTTTTTTTATTGCTTAGATGGGTGGACGAGCTCATAGCCCCCCTGGTGTTAAGTGGTTATTGGAGCCCATCGACGTCTACGACGTAAATACGCCACCCCCCTTGTTTGCTTAAACTAAATATTTCGTTCAGTAATTTATTTCTATGAACATTCTAATTTTCAATTGTTTTGATGTTATATCAGCTTGAAACATTTCCTAATGAATAAAAAAGTTGAAACGTGAATTGCGCAAAAAGAAATTAATTGTTTCAATCCGTCATCTATTAAATGTTCAATGGGGAGAAAAATTTAGCCATACCTTGATAATCTTGTGTCTCTTCTTTTCTTAAATTTATCTGATATTTTTGGAATAGGTATGTATACTTTAGGAATAATTCTCAAAACCTGGATTTTGTAATCATACACTTGTCAATCTTGACATTAGCCAATCTAAATGACTAGAAAAAAAAATTCGGTTTGACTAGCAGAGTTGATATTTGGGCCAATTTTTTTTTCCCTTTGATCTCTTCTAAGAACATGTCCGTTGAATTGTTGAAACAAAATATGTTGAAAGAATTTCGTGCAAATATTTACGTGTCTTATCTCGGTAATATTACACAAAAGTGATATAGTCTTGTCACATTGTGCATAATATTAAATTATCTTCAATTTGATAATTTTCTAATATGCGCATGACTCACTCTTTCCTAGGTTTCATTAGTGCCTTGCCCATAAAGGGCATTAAAAAATTAAACACGTTGTAGCATGAGTCACGCTCCAAGGCATCCTTGTTCATAAAACGAATTTGTGTTCATAACAAACAAAGCGAGCAAGTTTACACATTCGAAAATGGATAGCGGGAAGCGACGTGGTAGCGTGTTTAAGGTTTTTTAATCACACGATGCATGATTTTTTCATATAACTTTTACTAAAAGTTCTTTATTTGTTTCAGTAAATATATGTGTGTTGTTTTAAAGTTTTGACACAGTATTTTTAGGGTTTTTTAGGTATTTTCAGTCTGTTAGGGTCACTATCTGTTCCTATGATTTAAGTTTAAAATGAACCAAGCATCCGTAGATCGCTATATATATATTTTTTAATTGCTTAGATAGGTGGACGAGCTCACAACCCACCTGGTGTTAAGTGGTTACTGGAGCCCATAGACATCTACAGCGTAAATGCGCCACCCACCTTGAGATATCAGTTCTAAGGTCTCAGTACAGTTACAACGGCTGGCCCACCCTTCAAACTGAAACGCATTACTGCTTCACGGCAGAAACAGGCAGGATGGTGGTACGTACCCGTGCGGACTCACAAGAGGTCTTACCACCAGTAATTACGCAAATTATAATTTTGCGGGTTTGATTTTTATTACACGATGTTATTCCTTCACCGTGGAAGTAAATCGTGAACATTTCTTGAGTACGTATTTCATTAGAAAAATTGGTACCCGCCTGCCTGTATAAATTTTAGTTGGGACAGGACCGGTATGATCCGCCCCACTCGACTGGCGCACATCCATTTCCGCCTCGACTCAACCTGCCGTAAATCAATTAAAACTTCCAAGTGTTCCAAGTTTGCTACTTCTAAAGTGGAAAAAACTAGCGCAATATCTTCTACCGTCTCAGGAAAAGCGCTTCATGTAGACTAATTTCGAATATCAAGAAGACCGTTCTTTAAACTCAAACCTGTCCATTGTGTATGCTAACGCTATTCATCTTAGTGGATGAAAAGAGCCTACTTGGAGCATCCAGATTTAGTAATATAAATTTGAGCAATTATTCGCTGATGTCGAGAAATTTCCCGGGAGTGACTCAAAGCGAAAGTAGAAAAATGCGGTCATTAAGCCTCCATGGTTCCGCTTGCCGCTTTTAATTAAAAACTTTATAGTTGCACCGCCTTGATGGTGCTCCGGGTTTTCTGAATGCCATATAAAATAAATCCGCCTTTAAATAGAGAACGATATTTCAGGTGACCAATCATTCTAATGTAATCCAAAAACGATACGTTTCAAGTTCAATAGTCAATTTCATACGGGTTTAACACTAAAGGTTTTGAGTATTTAATTAACTTAGTGGAGGCTTGACAAAGGTTGAATTCTAATATATATTACACCGTTGACCAAAAAATATTACGGATGGAATTACCGTGAGAAATTCAGGAAATGGAAATACGACGCACCCCTTGACCACATAACATAACTTAAAGACAAATGGATCGTGTAGAATGTTACTAAACTGGTCTATATAAAGTGTCTTTAGCTCGTACATGCGAGTAACTCGACCGTGGTCGCTCTGTTGTCGCGCAGGGCATTGGAGCACGCAAGGTATGCTAATAGTACCCGTACCTAATACCTTTCCGTATCAATAATGCATCGAGATCAACTGCCCGCGACTGTACTAGATGGCATTTCGTTTGCGTCACATTAAACAATTCTCAAATAAGATTAAAAAGCATTTTGTAATATCGTTGGGTTATTCGATTATAATACTGTTTCGATAAAGTAATGTAAACAAAGTCTGAACTCGCTACAACATCTGTATAGGGCTATAGTAGGAATCGTTTAAGCCTAAACTTTGTATTTTCTTAGATTGTTTGAGTTTTACTCTTGCTTAAGGCAGTTTATGGATTAATATTTAAAGCATAATTATATAAAGTCAGTGTGTTCATAGTTTCACCAAATTCAGATTTACCAATTCCAAATTCAGATTTACCAGTTTCGATAGTATTATAAATGTTAACCTTAATATTTCTCAATACTTGGGAATCCTATTTAGTCCTTCTCATTGCTGAGGATCGTGACCATCATGCTTAGACAGGATTTGATTTTTTCTAATGTCTTTCCAGCATTTCCGATCATTGGTCGCGTGAAATGGGGTTTCTAGTATGGTCCGGATTTGAGCGCACCAACTTATCGGGCTGCGCTCACGCGGTATTTTCCCCTTGGTTTTCCCTGTCACGAATATTCTCTCTAAGCTATCCTGATATGTTTTTTCCGAGCAAAACGACCGAAGTACTCGAGTGCGCGGCGATGGCAGAGTATTTAGAGTAGTCAACTCGACGCGAGTCAAGTCAACGCGATTCTCAGATAAGTTATCCACCCAAAAGTCTTGTTTTAATGGCGATTTTGAAATTGGACCTGTTTCGATCTGATAATGAATAATTAGTCAAATGAGCTTAAAAATAGGCCTGTATTTTTTATCACAGACAGGCTTTAATTTATTTGTATGGATTTTATAAACCGTGGCCAATGACCACAGAAGCTATAAAGTATTCTAAAATTCACATTATAAAGTGAATAAGAACAAGATTAAATCGTAAAGCAGTCTTTAATACTGTTATGGATATTGCTCTGTTCGTCGGTATCACCGATGTTGTTTCTCACATTAAGCTCATTATAAATTATAATGTCCATTAAAATTATAGATTATAATGTCTAGTATAATGCTTTTGTTCTTTATTATATATTTTGTAATTAATAAATTATAAAAATCGATTGTGGCTTAGTCTATATTCTTAAAGATGGGTTGTATAAATCCTCAAGGTATTGAATCCTCCAAAATCCACTTAATTCACATTATGTTACATCTACGTGAATCTCAGCATGGTTGGATATAACTTGCTAGTGAATGATCACACAAAGAGCTATTAGAAATATCGAAAAAAATCTGTATATATTTTCTTGAAAGAAAAATTAGCTGGTAGGGTATTCGTACGAATAATCTTTGTAAGTCCTCCTGTATTTTCTATCCAATGTTACTTCGAAGTAATACATCGAGATCCTTTCAGAATTTCTGATACGCTACAAATAGATCAGTTTTATTTATATGAAAGTTCTGTAACAGGAAATGTGCGCGTGACGTGTGTAATCTTCGTGTCAGCGTTCTCGTGAGTCGTATCGTGTCAAGTCAGTGATCCCTGTAATCCGTCACTGGACTTTTGAGTCTTAATACCGGTTTGACTCGTCTCTGGTGCGTCTTGCTGATCACACGTGCCTATGTACTGAAAAGCTGGATCACGCGAATCCAATGAATGTTTCTGCCGCGAATACCACAAAAGATGTCCATTAGGAATTCAATGACGTATCTTAAACAGTTATGTCCCTTTGGATAGAAAAATGTTTATTTTTGCGTTTTAATAAGATAACGCAAATTTGTATTTAGTTGACAAAGAAGTTCGGTTAGTGGCTTGCGTCGCCTCGGTTCCTTATGGCACTCAGTAGGCGTTGTTTTGTGGTAAATTGTTGATGAAATTTTAACAATAGCTCATCGAGAAACGCCGTGAATTTTGTGCGCGCTCTTTAGTAAAGTTTACTTAAATTCCCGTTACTCAGAATAAAGTATTGCGTGACAGCATCAATAGCACAAGGCGTGGATGCCCATTGATATATTTCTCATTTTGTCTCTTATCTCTTCCGAGCTTAGAAAATACGATCCCATGCAAGTGTTTGTAACAAACTGCTTATCTAGTTTGGATGGCCGCAGTGATTTATCCCTTAAAGATGCATTCTAAACTACAGTTGTGGGCCTCCAAGAAACTTTATCACGACCAGAGCCGTTCGACGATTGGAACTTGTTAATTTATGAGTTGACGACTTGTTGTTTATAGAGGTTTAAAATATCTGTTCCGTTTGTATGTTGTGTAAATGCTTTTGTTCATCTGGTTTTGAGTTCACTAATGGGCTTCGTGTACAAATATAAATATCGGGGAAGTTCCAGTAATTATAACGATAATTCTCTATGTTATGTGCTCGTCACGATTTATGGTAAATATTATTAGTTTATCTTTTGTTTAACAACTTGAAGTATAATAATGTTGTAATGGTTTTATATTAGAAAGTGATTAATCGTGTATTCGTTCTGTTGTTAAATTGTCGAAAATGAAAAATCTGATAAACAAAAATAATACTTACTATTTTTTAAACTTAGCTAAAAGTAGAGTTAGATGTCCCGAGGTTACCTAGAGTGTACGCACTGTTCTTCTATACTTCGACTTTCCGAAAATTTCGAGTGATTCCAAATGAAGAAGAGTTGTTCCATTTTTTCTATATTTTGTAAAGTGAGGCGGAGGGAGTTACCTTTCAAGTTTGTTTTTAGTATGTGGCGGGTAGCCATCATACAACACAAGATATTCGACAGATGCCTGAATCTCGCTTACGACAGCTTCAAGATAAGCTCGCACATATACAATTTCCGAACAACAACATTCGGACGGTCGGTCTACCGAGCAATATCAGCCGCTCGGTGGAAGATCTTCCCTATGTCGTATATCTCCCCACAAGTAAAATA
The DNA here is from genome assembly GCF_030269925.1 of Bombyx mori. Taxonomy (NCBI): domain Eukaryota; kingdom Metazoa; phylum Arthropoda; class Insecta; order Lepidoptera; family Bombycidae; genus Bombyx; species Bombyx mori. Next base: position 3,758,737 of record NC_085116.1, on the reverse strand, counting down.
CCGCCTGCGAGTTGACCGTAGATCGACAGGACCCTTCTGTTCTTTTGTTCAAACATGCGGGTGTGAAATATTAAGCGTTAATTGTGAAAGCTACTTGCCTCCGGCAGGACTCGTGAGAGCGCAGAGCACGCGCATTTCGTCTTTTGTTTGTATAGACTCGATGTGCGTGAACAAACATTAAGCCGTGAAACTAGTACTGTTACGATTGCGCTTGTGGGAAAATAAATTTAACTGTTTCTTTTAAAAACGATAACGTTCTGTAGTTTTAGGAACTGGCCTGTTGGTTAGTGACCCTTGCTTCGGTACCAGTACCATAAGCACCGATCACCGTCCTCGTCGAACCCGTCGCTTGCGACGAAGGGCTCGACGAGCGAATTAACCCATAGACACAGCCAACTGAGTTTCTGATCTTCTCAGTGTGTCGCGTTTCCGACTTGGTGGTAGATTCTGCGAAGCACTGCTCTTGCTAGGGCCAGTGCTAGCAACACTCCGGTTTGAGCCTTGTGAGCTCACCTACACGTTAGGGTGACGCTGAAATAGCCTCTCAAGGCTAGTTAGGAAAAGAAGGTACCAGTGCTCTGGTTTTAAGGTGTCAAGAATTAGGTACCTTTTCTTATATGGGTTTTCTCTACCCAGAACATAAGAAGAATATTCCATATTCCCTCCACTGAACATGGAAGAGCATTTGTATATTAATTACTTTAATTCAAATTCAAATTCAAAATCATTTATTTCAACTTAGATGTCAGTATGACACACTTGTTGAATGTCAAAATACAAATAACAATGTTAACTCTACGACCGGTTCCAAAAAAAGCCACAGTCCTGAGAAGAACCGGCGAAACAAACTCAGCGGGCTTTTTTTTGTTTTTTCTCAAATATTTTCTTTTTTTTAAATAAATAAAAATATTTACAATAAAGGAAAAAACAAGTCAAAAAATACAATTAAAATAATAATAATAATAATGAAAAATGAAAAGGCCAGGTGCGAGCGACTCATTCCCACGTAGTGCCATCTAGTAAATAATCCTTAACTTTATAATATGCCTTGTAATTTTCGACTATCGAATTTTCGGCTTTCGACGATTGTGAAGCACGTAACGTAAAGTGTAACTCAATGCCTACTGGCAATGTATACTTCAAAGTTTCAATGTACACAAAAAAAAATTACAAAATTTTAAACATTCGACTAACTAAAATTATTAATTTTAAAATAAGGTCCGTTATATGAAAACGCAGACTTCGTTTAATTCTATTAAAGTTCTCAATATTATAAAATAACTAGCTGACCCGGCAAACATTGTTTTGCCATATATAAGATTTCTAGGGAATTTCTAGTGTAAAAAAAAATTAACTTATTGTAAGTGTGTAAGGATGTGGTAAAGGATGTGGTAAAAAAATGTCCAAATAAAAAAAATATGTTAGGGGTGGACAACCCTAATCACTTAAGGGTATGAAAAATAGATAGTAGCCGATTCTCAGGCTTATTGAATATGCATAAAAAATTTCATGAGAATCGGTCAAGCGGTTTCGGAGGAGTATGGGAACGAACATTGTGACACGAGAATTTTATATATTAGATTAAAACCAGTTCAGCTAGTTAAAATTTTATTATTTTTTATTAACTATATCTTTATGATTATTATAATCGCTCTAGATAGGCGGACGATTTTCTTTCCGGTCGCCGAGAGATATTAAGCTTGAGAAATGCTGTCAAAATTTCAATTATATCATCAAAGTAAAAAAATTAGATCGGAACGCGTGACTGCTTCGCCGCAGAAACCGTCTGGGCAGTAGTAGCCTAGGTAGTTTTTGCTGCAGGCACACTAAAAGTAAAGGAAGAATTATAAAAACATAAAGAATTGAAGCAATTTCATTAGAGGAACGTGCACTACCTATTAAAACTTGAGCTATAAAATATTAACGTTGGTCTAAACATAATTAAACGCGATAAACGATGTTCATTAGAGAGAGAGAGAGATAGAGAGAGACAGAGAAAAGGCCTTTTTAATGCGTCGTCCCTGAATGCATTCCGGCATGCATCCGTTACTAATGCCAACATTTTTTTAATTACATTGTTGGTATACAGTATAAATTAAAAAGGGTCATTCACCATTAATGATCATATTTATGATTATGGAGTTGATACAGTCGTCTACATTTACAGAGCAGAGGTCATCCTTACTGAATCGACATAGTTTCCAATAAAACCTTAGCATAACGACATGTCTTCAAAGGAAGCCTTCGAGGGCGATTAAGAGTGTAAACAAATCAACAGTACTTTTTTGTTATCCTTGCACTCCTCGGTATTAGGCTGAAGTAATAAAAGTATTGTATTTTTATCGGTAGTTAATATGTATGCAATTTTATTCATCATCATCATCATCAGCCTGCGGCAGTCCACTGCTGGACATAGGCCTCCCCCAAAGCTCGCCACTGAACCCGATCTTCGGTTCTACGCATCCAGTTACTGCCAGCTGCCTTGCGCAGGTCGTCGCTCCACCTAGCAGGAGGGCGTCCCACACTACGTTTGCCGGTTCGCGGTCTCCACTCCAGAACACGTCTACCCCAACGGTTATCGGTTCTGCGACATATGTGACCAGCCCACTGCCACTTCAGCTTACTAACTCTGCGAGCTATATCGATAAAAATATAACAAAAATAAATTGATACAGATCATGCTAATACAAGCGTATTAAAAACGGTGATGGTATATAACGTCAATCTTTGATATACGCCGCGTGACTCGTGTCTCTAGAGTAAAATTAATTTTGACTGAATAATCTAAATGACGTATTGCGGAGTTGGCTCGTTTCGCCTTCAACTAAGCACGCATTAGGCGGTTCTATCATAGATCAGATGCCGTGCGAGTGAAAACACTTGGGAAATTAAACTCGGAAAGCGTTGAGGTGACGTTAATTTGTTTTCGCTTTTCGTTGTAGTCGCGACCGCCGCCACGCATTCCGACTGGGATTGCTGAAGTCTAGCTTAAGGACTTGCGCAGACAATTTTAATTAAAGCTTCATATAAGTTTTGATGACTTTTATTATAAGTAATATAAGTGTTCCGATTTATTTGCAAAGTTTTGATGGCAGAAGGAGGGTTATGTTGTTAACGGAACTTACAAGTGGTGTTTAAAAGCTTTAATAAAATAATATCTAATCCTTTTTGAAATACAGAAGTATATGTAGTAAGTTTTTTTTAGTACTGAGCTTATTTTCACGGATTTTGCAGAAATGAGTAAAAGTTTTTTGAAAAAAGTACATTATAAAAAAAAATTACTCAAAAAATAATAATACACAAAGTTAATGCTAAATTCGCAGAAAAACAATCTTAAATGGTTATTTATAAATGTTATTAACTTATTAAAAACTTTGTAGGTACATGGGCGTTAAGGTAAATTTACAGCTTAATATTGCTTTTACTATTTTATATTATTATTTGTAGTATTTATTATACGATACAATCGGAGCTTTACAGTTCTCATGATGATGGAGCCGTTTGTAATTGAAGAGTAATTAATACTAAAAATAGTTTTTATTAATATCAATCTCTCGCTAAAACCTAAGGAAATACTCTAAAGAAAGACATAGATTGCCCGATGTCAATGAGGGATTATGACAACTCAACATCAAATGGGCCGTATACCGTATGCTCCTTTCAAAAGCAACAGGAAAAGCTCGTTGTGTAAAACACAAAGCTATCACAATTAACATTGAGGGCACTTTTCCTAAAAGCTTAATTACACATAATTTATAAACATGTTTATGAAATTTTCCGCGAATAATAGGTTCGGGTATTTTTGGATTTCCTTATCTGTACAAATATCTCGGGGTATCTTCAGCCTTTTATTTTCATGGCCACTTCTGTTTTGTTTGGAAAAAAAAGGGTGAATTCCACGAAAAATCGCTTATTTGATAAACGGAATTCTCTCATTAATAAATTTCTGAATATGTCTGGGAAATACCGGTATGAGACTGACAAAGTAAGTGCTTTTGTAGTTTTGTGTGTGTTTTGTACCATATGTCGCATGGTCAAGTTCTTACCACCACACCATCCCCACAGGTGGAGAACTCATTTTTTTTTTCTCTGCATTGTAAGCGTGTCGAGCCTTGTCCAACTTAACGAATACCTACTCTATAAATTAATTTATCACACCGTTCACGTTTAATTGGTCATGTCACTATAAAGCTGAAAATAGTGCTGTTAGAAGCAAATGAAAACCGAAATGTTACGGTACGAACCGCATTTTGACTGAGTTTTTTTATTAGAACCAATCTAATTCGAGCTCTAACCGCATATAACAGGAATTAATATTTTCTAATCAATTTTCGTTGTAGGACGTTTCAAAGAAATCGTTGATCAGTCTATCATCTTTTGATAAAAGTTTAGCGTTATAATTTTTTTTTCTTTTTCTTTTTTTTTCCTACCTATGCTGATAGCCTTGAGAGGCTATTTTAGCTTCACCCTAACGTGTGTAGGTGAGCTCACGGGGCTCAAACCGGAGTGTTGCTAACACTGACCCTAGCAAGAGTAGTGCTTCGCAGAATCTACCAACGAATCCGAAACGCGACCCACTGAGAAGATCCGGCGAGAAACTCAGTGGGCTGTGTCTATGGGTTAATTCGTTCGTGGTTCGACGAGGATGGTGACCGGTGCTATAATGATGATGCTTCTTTGTATGCCATAAAATAGTAAGCGATCGTAAAACGAAAAGTCAGTTCAGTACTGAGACCATTAAGTATTTTTATTTACCTTTCTTTTATTAACGTAGGGGGAAAGTCGAGTTCTTGGTTCGTCGTTAAGTCTGCTATGCGTTTAGACGGATGATGATACACGTGACTTTTGGAACGAAGTTCCTTATCGCGCGTTGTGAAAGGGGGCTAGACGGAAAAAATTCTTACGAAAAGTTGTCACGACACTTTTTAGATCCGTCATTCGGACCAATCAACGTGTAGGCGCTTATCGCGTGACATTGCTCGTATCCGATTGGTCCGCGTAATGAGTACAGTTTCTCGAGATAGCGTTTCAACAATAGTAATTTAGTTCATAGTATTGTTTTTTTCTTCTTCATAATGCCGTAATTTATTATTATAACTTAAAAAAAAAATTACAATTCCTTCACTAATTAATCGAAAGGAACTTCGTTCCATCCGGGTGTCCCTTGACACCTCTGAAGTTTTTTATTGCCTTCGAAGGTAGACTAGGTCACTTTTGATGGTAAGGAGCTATTGTTGGTCATCGAAATAACAAAAGAGCTATAGAGAGAGAGAGAGAGCCAATATGGCTAGACCAGTCGGTACTGGGCCTTTGAAAGGTCGTTTGATGATGGAGCTGTGATAGCACTAGGGGGACACCTCGACGATAGTTCATTCCAGAAACGGATCGATACGTGACATAACTGAAACCTTCTAAAAACCTTTGCATTAAAACTACATATTTGAAAAAAAAACAACTTGCTTATGGGGATAAAAAATATAACGCTGTTCATTTAGAAGAAAAGATGATAATAATTTTGTTTTGTTAAATTATATCACAAGGTAAGGTTTTTTAAATTTAAAAGACAAGAAAGAACACCCTGTAAATGTTCGTAATTAGGGTGACATTTACTATGTGTTTTTTTTGTTATTCACTATTCACTATGCATTTTTTTGTTATGTACGTATCATTTCATACATTTTCTTGGGATCTTGAAGCTTAAATTTTTAAATAAATTACGATTAAAAAAGTTTTAAATCGAATCCAACTTTAGGTATGCCTTTAATGAGAGAAAACTGTTCTGATATGGGTAAGAAAGTTTTTAAATATGTAGTGGGCGGTAGTGTCGCGATCGTCACAACCGTCAAAAACAAAACGATGGACATGAACTTTTGTAGCGTTCTTCATATTTCAAGAACACTGGAAGAGCGAGGCGTTCTCAAAAAAGAACACTAAATGACATTGTAAAAATGACTGACGCATGTTACAAAGCATTTATATTTAGTAAAGATTTAAAAATATTTCGTTTTATTATGCGTTTGGGGTATTCCATTGTCATATCGGAACACCTAATTTACCATACAACATTCCTGAAACTTTTAGGACATCACTGCGATTAAGGTAAGCACGTAGGAGCGAGGGAGATAACAATTTATCCTCATTGCATACTCAACCTTTTTGCCCAGTAATTTCGTACATACAGTACACACTTCTGCCCCACCCTTCAAACCGAAACGCATTACTGCTTCACGGCAGAAATAGGCAGGGCGGTGGTACCCACTCGCGCGTACTCACAAGAGGTCCGGTAGGACCAGTAATTACGCAAATTACAATTTTGTGGGTTTGTTTTTTAGTACACGATGTTGTTCCTTCACCGTGAAAGTCAATCGTAAACATTTCTTAAGAACTATTTCATTACAAAAATTGGTACCCGCCTGCGGGGTCCGAACCCCGTTGCATCGCTAGATATGAATGCACCGGACGGACGTCTTATCCTTTAGGCCACGACGACTACATACTTCAACCCTTACACACAAACATTTCTTTGTAATTGTGAATTGTAAAGTCGTCGTGGCCTAAAAGATAAGACGTCCGGTGCAATAGTGTTGAAGCGATGCACCGGTGTTCGAATCCCGCAGGCGGGTACCAATTTTTCTAATGAAATACGTACTCAACAAATGTTCACGATTGACTTCCACGGTGAAGGAATAACATCGTGTAATAAAAGTGAAACCCGCAAAATTATAATTTGCGTAATTACTGGTGGTAGGACCTGTTGTGAGTCCGCGCGGGTAGGTACCACCGCCCTCTGCCTATTTCTGCCGTGAAGCAGTAATGCGTTTCGGTTTGAAGGGTGGGGCAGCCGTTGTAACTATACTGAGACCTTACCACTTATATCTCAAGGTGGGTGGCGCATTTACGTTGTAGATGTCTATGCTCCAGTAACCACTTAACATCAGGTGGGCTGTGAGCTCGTCCACCCATCTAAGCAATAAAAAAAGAAAAAAAAAATTGTGTAAAAACACTGTTGTTCGTTTGTTTTAGTATTTTACAAAATTTTGTCAGAATAAATAATATCTATTTGGAATGATACAACCGGTATGAAATATCCAAAGTTACTTTAATCATTAAAAAACCGTTCACGTGTCACAAAAACGACTGAGCGAATATCCGAAATGAAAACACAAAGAACTCAGTGAATCCAATCGTCGTGTTTTTCAATAAATTACAATCGAATTTCGTCTCGAAACGTGAAAAGCGTTTTGTATTTTAAAAAAAATATAACTTTATATTAGCAATATTTTGTTTTCGATTTGCATTACGAATAGGCGAATGACGGTCGACCTGATGTTAATTGGTTAGCGGAGTTCTGATCATAAGATCTGAGAAATATTATTTGCGTTGGCACAATGACTATGCCATACTTCATGGCAGAAGTAGACAGGATTGTGTTATTAACCCGTACAGTTTTACAGCATACTCCATAGCGTAATAGTAATAGGACGAGGATACTGTTTCTACATATGGTAGAGAGTAAGAATCTAGAGATGACTGGATATGACTGTTTTCTTAGCTAAACAGACAATCGCCACAAAAATCCTTTGTTCTTTTTGGCAGCAATAATGTATTTATTTACTAGCTGACCCGGCAGACTTCGTTATGCCTCAATCGATAAATAAAAGACCTAAGCTTTTGTATAAAATAAACTTAAAACAAACAAAAGGAATCCGTCCGACGGGGGACACATCCAAGGAAAAACAAAATTGTTATTTTTATTTCATTCCGAGCATTTTCATATTTATCCACCTTTTAAACCTTCTCTGGACTTCCACAAATAATTCAAGACCAAAATTAGCCAAATCGGTCCAGCCGTTCTCGAGTTTTAGCGAGACTAACGAACAGCAATTCATTTTTATATATGTATATAGATTTGTTTATCATTCATATTTCAAGAAAAGCATGTTTTGGTACATTCAAATTGTATAATATTATATCAGGAAAGAGATGAGCCAAAATTGTTTCAATGAAACGTAATTGTATGCCAATTATTCTGATTGAAATTCAAGGCATTGCTGATCCGGGTTCAGAATGAAGATACTTTTGTATCGCGATATTTTCTGTCAACCAATATTTGTACATTTTCCTCCAATCTGATTTGAAGGATATCCACAATAGTCTCTGGTGATTGTGGGTGACTGTGATTACCAATTTAAAAAAATTAAGTAACTAAATACAATTGATTTTTTTAAATTAAATTTCCAGGTCTCAAATACCTGCATTCCGCAAGGATTCTTCATCGCGATATCAAGCCAGGAAACTTGTTAGTGAACAGCAACTGCGTACTTAAGATATGCGATTTCGGATTGGCGCGAGTCGAAGAGCCGGACGCAAACAAAAACATGACGCAGGAGGTCGTGACCCAATATTACAGGTAAGGGTGGAACGTTGTATAGTTTTAAGATACGTCGAAGTATTTGAGGCTTGCACCTTAAAACGGCCGGTCGATCGAGCGATGCGGCCATGTTGGGGTTAAAATACCACAGCCAGGTAGCAAGTTAAACCAATACGTACCTACCGGATGCGTGTTCGTGGATCCACGACGAAGATATATATGTGGTTACTGCAGCCCATAGACATCTACGACTTAAATGCGCCACCCACCTTGAGATATCAGTTCTAAGGTCTCAGTATAGTTACAACGGCTACCCCGCCCTTCAAACCGAAACGCGTTACTGCTTCACGGCAGAAATAGGCAGGGTGGTGGTAACTACCCGCGCGGACTCACAAGAGGTCCTACCACCAGTAATTACGCAAATTATAATTTTGCGGGTTTGATTTTTATTACACGATGTTATTCCTTCACCGTGGAAGTCAATCGTGAACATTGTTGAGTACGAATTTCATTAGAAAAATTGGTACCCGCCTGCGGGATTCGAACACCGGTGCATCGCTCAACACGAATGCATCGGACGTCTTATCCTTTAGGCCACGACGACTATTACTTTATGTCATCTATATAAAATATTAACCTCTTTTATGATAAATCGTATAGAGGTTACATAATATAATAAAACAAATGTCCTTTATACGACATGCAAAATGACACGAATAAGTGTCAGATGTTCGAAGTCGGTGTCATTAGTACGTGATCGTCCTCGACCCTGGAGTGTGAAACAGGGTCGCACTAGTCCAGGGCTGCCAACGTATTAAAAATACGCTTTTTTTTTCTTTTCTCGTCTCACCGACATCAGGTGAATGCAAAATGAGATGTGTGTCTTCTATATATTAATACGTGAAGCAAAAACTTTGTATCCCTTTTTTACGAAAATTGCGCGGACGGAGAAGTATGAAATTTTCCACGCTTATAGAGAATATAGAGAAGAAGTGCACAATGCTAATATTTTTTTTAAATGATGCATAAAAGATACTTTAAATCAATAAAGAAAACATTACGCACACTACCGTATATTTGACACAACACATACATAAAAATTATACTCTTTGTTTACTGTCAATTGGGAAACTTTTCTTACTGTTTAAGTCTGTGGTCGAATTGAAAATAGATTAATATTGTTTGTCTTTAATATTATTGATCTACTAGCTGACCCGGCAAACGTTGTGTTGCCTTAAATAAGATTTCTAGGGAAATTCTACTGTAGAAAAAAAAACCTCATTTAACCACATAATACCTCATTGTAAACAAAAAAAAATATCCAAAAAATTAAAATAAAAAATAAATGTTTGGGGTCGACAACCCTTTTCACTTAGGGGTATGAAAAATAGATAGTAGCCGACTCTCAGACCTACTGAACATACTATTGATACACAAATAAAACCAAAAAAACATGGCTGAAAAATGTATAGTATTGTATAGCTCTCAAATATATTAAGTGTATAATCTATGATGTATAGTGAATAAGTAAGACAGGAGACCGGCTTCGTCCTCATCCCTACTACGTGATGTTTGCTGGATGAGTGGTGACACCTGGCGGGGATAGCTGATCGATTGATAGTTGATCAGTAGTCGACCGGCGAGGGCGGGAGACCAAATTCAATTTAAAAAAAATCATAATTAAAGGAACTTCAAATTATAAACCCTGAATAAGAGTTTATCGTACTACAATTATAATATTTGATTGCCATCTTGCAACCTTATTGCGGATCTGTGCATAGAATAAAAAAAATATTGATCGGGATGGAAAAATAGGGGTTGATCGTATAAGAGTGAAAATTGAGAGTAATATGATTTTTTTTATTTTAAGTCGTGACAAAATAAAAACAAAATTCTCGCAAAAATTTTTAAAGTTTTAAATTAGCAAATAAAAAATAAGGGTTGATCGTAGAGGGGTGAAAATTGAGGATTGTATGTATTTTTGTATGTTGTATCATAAAAAAATAGAAATTAAAAATTTTGTCTAAAAAATAAATAAAAAAATTTAGGGGTGGACTACCCCTAACATTTAGGGGGATGAAAAATAGATGTTGGCCGATTCTCATAGATACCGGATAAGCACAAAAAATTTCATCAAAATCGGTCAAGCCGTTTCGGAGGAGTATGGCAACGAAAACTGTGACACGAGAATTTTATATATTAGATAGTGCAGTTTTGGCGAATACTGTGATTATATTATCGAATTATAATAGTGTTTGACAATAGAACCATAATAGTGTTTAAACTTATAATTTCAATTTATTATAGTCGAATTTCGACTACTGCGGGGCCACTAGTTGGAGTAAATATACTGAGGCCTTACAACTCATGTCTCAAGGTGGGTAGCGGCATTTACGTTGTAGATGTCTTCGGGCTCCGGTAACCACTTAACACCAGGTGGGCTGTGAGCTCGTCCACTCATCTAAGCAATAAACATAAAAAAGTTGACTCCGCATTTTTTTGTATTAGTTTAATGACTGCATGATTTTTTGATAAATTCCTACTATTTAGAGTATAGTCGATTTTCAAACTATAGACGGCTCTCATTATTTTAATTTATTTAAAACTTAGTAGCTATTTAATACGCAATAAAAACATGATTAAAATTATTACAACTGCTACTACTCGTGATCATCACACTTGCAATAGCCTCGAGAGACTTTAAAACAAGTCGTAATTAAAATTTATAGTCGAGTAAATTTTAGTGTTAAAATTTATAAAAGTGAATTTTCGAACGGCAAATGAATATAATGACCTCGCTCGGTTGACCGCAACTTTGAAAGTGGGACGCGAAAGATGATCCTCGAGTTTTGTATAGAAAACGTCATTCGCACAACGATGGTTTCTCTCTCAGGGACACGGCGGCGGCGGCGTCTAAATTATTTCGGAAGCGGTTCCGCAGTAAGCGCGCCTCATATTTCATTCTCATTGAGAACGAGTCATTTGCGAATTCTCTCCTGCGATGTCCATTCTCTGTACCTTTTTTTTTGGTGCGATGTTATTATACATTACTAGCGACCCGCCCTCGCTTCGCTTCGGAAACTGTAATTTATTATTGATTTCTCCACCATTTAATGGATGTTAACCTTCCTCTATATTATTACATATAATATATATATACTCTATATTATTACTATACTTTATGACATATAAACCTTCCTCTTCAATGACTATATCTGCTAAAAAAACCGCATTAAAAATCCGTTGCGTAGTTTTAAAGATTTAAGCATACATAGGGACAGACAGATATAGGGACAGAGAAAGCGACTTTGTTTTATACTATTTAGTGATTAGCTGACCCGACGAACTTTTTTCCGCCTTAGAGGCAATAAATGAGCAGACTTTTGATTTTATCAAGGTAAATTTTTTATTTGGATAATAAATGTAAATAAAAAAAAACAAGTATTTTAACGATTCTTTATTGGCCATGTATTTTAGTTGTTATTATTATTATTATATTTGTATTTCTTGTTCTTCTTCAGTCCTTTCACTCGCTATGTTTTGAATCCTAGTTCCTAGTTGCATTACGGCTTCGTCGGGAAAGAGTTGATAGTGTTGGTCGCGGCATGGCTTTCTTAATGATAACCTATCTCGGCACAATAAGCTAATAGAAACTCGTAACAAACACATCAGCCGGTCAACTTCAAAATTCTACTATAATTAACCATAGACTACGTTACGTTTAGCTGTCAGTTGCGTTTTGTTATTCCATATCAGTTGCGTTTTGTTATACCACGTTTTATGTCACGTCCCACGGGAACGTGATAAAAAGTGAGTCGACTATTATCAAAGGCGGCAATCTGACTTTTGGACAATGATTGGTAAATCAGAAAAACGAATTATTGACTTTGTATTCCATTGGCAGTCACAAAACTCTTCGGAACGACATCTTAGATAAATAACAGGTTAACTATTAACCTTTATTTAATGCAGGTTTTGAACCGTATTCTTTGAAGGAGACGATTATATTCAAATAAATCTGTATTGACATATCAATAAAATTTTTTTGTCCAAATGTACAGATTGCCGCCTTTGATAATAGACGACTCAAGTATCCTATGTCCTTCTCCTGGTTCTAAGCTACCTCCTCACCAATTTTCAACCAAATCAGTTCAGCCGTTCTTGAGTTATAAATAGTGTAACTAACACGACTTTCTTTTATATATATAAATATAGATTTTGATGACTGCTTTGGTGTAATGGTTAATGCTCATGGTAATTAATTCGCTTTCAATTCCCGTACGGAGCGAGTATCATCAGAAGTTTGGGTGGCCAGTTCTTGTCTAGTATGTTTAGAAGTTGATCTAAGTAAAGGGCACGATGTTGAACATTTATATCCTTAAATTATAATAAAAATCATTATACTGTAATTAAAAAAAAAGTATGTATGTAGTTTCATCGTCCGCCCGGATTTTTTTTACCAACGTGCAATGAACTGCGAAGTGTTTAAGATCTAAATTTCCTTTCGTCCGCGTTGAAACTTGTCGTCATAAAACGGAATGACTTTGTTTGCCTGTTATATTTTCGAATTTTAATACCTACTCTTATAGATGTGTTTATTATTCAATTCTACGTCTTATGTGTTCAAAAAATAAAATTTATCAAGTCACGGATATTAGTTTTAAATTTAATGTCACATGAAAAAAATACAAAAATATTTCGTTTGTTTTTTTTTCGTTTTTATTGCATTGAATGGTAGAAGAGTTCTAAAGCTTCGAGGTCGCATTGGTATTCTGTAAAGGCTGTTCCAACCATTGAACCCGAATATGTGCCTGATACGCGGCAGAAATCGTCAGAATTATGCTGATGTGGTATTCTAAGGTTTTAGTGCTGTTGTTACATAATGATTCTTAAAATCAACCTCTCGCCGGGATACGCTTTCCGAGCCAGAATATGGTCTGAATTTATAGTTAAAAGTAAATTTTAAGAAAATTGCGACTCAACCATAATCGGTGGTACTCACTTAAAAATAATATATCAATACAATAATAATAAACTAGAACTGACGTCTACTCATATAATAAAACCTGTCAATGAAATTTTCTAAAATTTAAAAGTAAGAACACTATTGAAATTTTTAATGAAGGATATGAAATATATTTTTTTCAGTCGATGCCTTAAAGAACATTTTCTAACAAATTTAACACGGTTTTATTCGCTTCGTATGTATTTATGTTTGTTTGTACATAACGGAATCCTTGAACGTTAATGTCGCCGATTCAAAAACCCCGATTAACTTGAAAATTTGCACGGACCGATGGAAATAATTCTTAATCTTCTTCTAATATATAAAATTCTCGTGTCACAATGTTCGTTCCCATACTCCTCCGAAACCGCTTGACCGATTCTCATGAAATTTTTTATGAATATTCAGTAAGCCTGAGAATCGGCTACTATCTATTTTTCATACCCCTAAGTGATTAGGGTTGTCCACCCCTAACATATTTTTTTTATTTGGTCTTTTTTTTTTGTTATAATGAGGTATTATGTGGTTGAATGAGGTTTTGTTATTTTTATTATATATTCCCTCATCGTTTACAGCGCTACATACCTCTTTCACTCATTTACCACATCCTTACACACTTACAATAAGTTAGTTTTTTTTCTACACTAGAAATTCCCTATAAATCTTATATATGGCAAAACAATGTTTGCCGGGTCAGCTAGTAATATTATATAATTATTAACATTAGAAGTCCCGCAGTAGTCGAAATTCGACTATAATTAATTGGAATTGTATAATATGTTTGTACACTATTATGATTGTATCTTATACTTCTATAATCACAAATTTCGCCAAGGCTATAAATAATATTAATAAAGACAAACAATATTTAATGAATTCTCAATTTGACAACAGACGTCAAGAACAAAAGCTTGACAATTAATAGTATGCATGCGTGTGTGCGTCAAATACTTGGTATGTAGTGTGTGTAATGTTTTCTTTATTGATTTAATGTATCTTTTATGCTTTATTTAAAAAAAATATTAGCATTGTGAACTTCTTCTCTATATTCCCTATGAGTGTGGAAAATTTCATACTTCTCCGTCCGCGCAATTTTCTTAAAAAGGGATAGAAAGTTTTTGCTTCACGTATTAATATATAGGTAATAATTCGCTTTATATCGAGCGAAGATATAAAATTGTTGTCCTGATCAGTATCAACAGGATGAAAGAAAGAAAGATTAAATTAATTGTTATTTAAATGTGTTTTCTTAGTTTTTAAATTAGAAGTATTTTATATCCGTCATCCAAAAAGTTCAATTGAGTAAAATCTAACTTTTTAATAATTCGTGATTGTTTCGAAGGTCTTTTGTTTGGAATTTCACGACATTCTGGTCGGATTAGTTGGAAACGTTCATTGAGTGACACGGGCCTTGACGATGTCTATCTTTAGTTATTTTGAGACTTAATGATGTTACGGTTGCTTCCTTATCAACAATGCAATACTTCAAGGAGGACAGAGACGCATACGTTAATAAAAAGGCAGGTATTCAGCGCGGGTAGGTACTACCACCCTGCCTATTTCTGCCGTGAAGCAGCAATGCATTTCGGTTTGAAGGGTGGGGTAGCCGTTGTAACTATACTGAGACCTTAGAACTTATATCTCAAGGTGGATGGCGCATTTACGTTGTAGATGTCAATGGGCTTCAGCAACCATTTAACGCCAGGTGGGCTCTGAGGTTGTCCACCCACTTAAGCAATAAATAAATAATAGTTTAAAAAACTAAAAAAATACGCTTTTATAGAAAATCCCACTAAAAATAGAAAATAAATCTTAATAAATATGAATTAAAGATAGTGTAAGAAAAAATGATTTTACTGTAAGAAAAGCGTGGAGTGCATGGTATAGTACAGTAGCTATAAATATTTTATGAATAGATATGAGTAGAAGGGTTATTTTGTTAATATCCTGTTAATCCGACGTTTTGGAGGGGGTCAAAATTATGTTCACGTCTGAAGCTAATGAAAGCGTATTAAAAAAAGTTATCTATGGGGATATTTGAAAAAAAAAACCTCTGATTATGTTCCAGAGCCCCTGAGATTCTGATGGGAGCGAACCATTACACAGCAGCTGTTGACGTCTGGTCGGTCGGCTGTATATTCGGCGAGCTACTTGGCAGGCGTATCTTATTCCAGGCACAGAGTCCCGTTCAACAGGTGAGTGTAGCATATGTCAAAAGTTAATTACATACAAACTCAATAGTCAAGTGAGAGAAGAATCGGCGTTTTTCATTTTATTTATTTATTTATGTACACATAAAAAGGAAGACATAGTACAGAGTAATAGGAAAATTATGTACAAAGGCACTGCTTATTTCTTTAAGAAATCTTTTCCAGCAGACCTGCGAGAGGATTATGAGAATAATAATTAAAAGTGATGAGTGTGTGTAGAACATCTAAAATAACAAATACAACATTAGAATTATAGTAATGCACACACACATAGCAAATATTGTTAAACTTGAATACAAAATATTATAAGTAACACAGTATATACGTAGAGTATAGTACAATGTTCATTCGTTTGATGAGAGATAGAATTGTTTGACCTTAGTTTTATTAGTATTCGCTCAGAAATCCAAATCTATCATAATCACTTATAATTTTTTTTGTATATTGTTATTATACAAAATAGACAAAATACAAATACAAATTTTATTTAAAAAAAAAAGTGGGTAGTACTAAAATTCCTAACCAAAGAGAGTGGTAAACGACAATCACTTGTCAAACCGGAGGAAATGGTACATACATATTTCATTTGTTTTTACTTATATATGTATATATAAGTGTTAGACAGAGAGAGACAGAGGACTATTGTTAGAATTGACGTCACACTTTATGTTTGTTACAAATTCCAACACAGGAAGTGTTCCTTAAAGACGATAAAGCATCCCCTCTGAAAATTTTTAATCGATTTTCCTTGACCTTGATTATACTATACTGTAATATGTATTTAGGGGACAAAGGTTTTTTTTTATTGCTTAGATGGGTGGACGAACTCACAGCCCACCTGGTATTAAGTGGTTACTGGAGCCCATAGACATCTACAACGTAAATGCGCACATCCATCTTGAGATATAAGTTCTAAGGTCTCAAGTATAGTTACAACGGCTGCCCTACCCTTCGAACCGAAACGCATTACTGCTTCACGGCAGAAATAGGGGCAGGGTGGTAGTACCTACCCGCGCGAACTCACAAGATATCCTACCACCAGTGCATCACAAGAGGTCCTACCACCAGTGCATCACCGATCACCGGGTTGGTTCTCGCATCCAAAAAATATGAACGAAAATTCTAGTTGGAGTTGATAACTGATCTGCTGGGCACGCCGTCGCTTGAGGATATGCGTCACGCGTGTGCAGGAGCCCGCGCACACATGCTTCGCCGCGCGCCCCGCCCCCCTGCCCTCGCGGCCCTCTACACGCTCTCCGTTCAAGCCACACACGAGGCCGTGCATCTACTCGCGCAGGTCTGTGACGTCAGCTTCACAATGATAATAATATTATGTTCAACAAAATAGGTAGTGCAATCGGTCGAGGTCGAGTCGAGGGTCGTAGGTTCGATTCCCGCATCGGCCAAACATTTTTGTGATGAACAGGTTTGTTTTGGTCTATGTCTGGGTATTTACTATCAATATATGTATATATTTAGACGTATGTAAGGACTTTTTGGCGGGAACGCGAGGAGTGAAGCTGTGTGATTTGTTTTATTTTGTCTATTTAGTGTTTCTTCAGGTTTAAATGTGTAATAACGGTGGTTTATTAACTGTTTCGTATCTGTGACAGTGCAACAATGTGGGAAAATCAAACAAAGCCGCTGAACGTAACTTCTCGGGATCCTCCAAAAAGTCCACCGAAAAAGTCTCAGTAAATGTCCATTTTACTGAGATTATATTTCATACCATATCATATCATCTCATTTCATTTCACTTTATTTCATATTATCATTTTTCATAAAATTATAAATATAAATTAAGATAAGACTTGACCTAAATGTCTTAGTTACCAGGTCATAAAATCCCTTAAAAAAGACTTATATAAGTATGCCTGTCCCAAGGGCGGATCCAGCTTTGGCGCCAGGAGGGGGTCACATAGTCGTGGGCAAGCTAAGAACTTATAATTTAATTTTGATAACAATAGATAATAAATAAATCATGATGTTCTTCAATTAGTCCAAGTTAGTTCAAGTCCTGGAACTAGCTCAGGGGGGGGTCATGACCCCCATGACCCCCATGACCCCCCCCCCCTGGATCCGCCGTTGGCCTGTCCTAATTTGGGGCCGATTGGGGGCGATTTGTTCCAAGTTATTATTTTTAAAATGTTCTAAAACTATATTCCTTTAACCAAACTTGAAATGTGATTCCAGATGTTGGTATTCGATCCAGCCAAGAGGATTTCCGTAGTGGACGCACTAGCACATCCTTACCTCGAAGAAGGGCGACTCCGTTATCACTCATGCATGTGCAAGTGCTGTTACAACGCCCCCCCAGCAGCCAGGCACTATTCTCCAGACTTGGAGCCGGTGGCGCCGCATCCCTTCCACGATGCATGGGAACGGAAGCTCACCTCCGTGCATCAGGTCAAAGGTACAAATGAGCCGTTAAGTGGACTACAATAGCTTATAAAATAACTTTAAAATTACAGGACATTTTAAGGTTTTTGCGTATCACAGAGGACGTCCCATTATATAGTTTTTAACACTGCGCTGCCCCCGATTGAGGGTAATTTCAGATTTCCACTATCTACAACTGTTATTAACATAATGCCCAGAGGCTGTTTTTGCTGCTTATCTTTCGACTCTCAAATAAGTTTCCTCCTCCTTACGGTGAAATGTACTTCTTCAAACGAGGCTTGAAAGGAATTCGCAATAGCAGGTAATCTTTGTGTCCCTGATAATCTTGAACTTGGACGCGGTCTATAAACCCTTACATTATGATTTATAACTAACAACTACAAGTCTATACATTTCTGTAATGAATCATCTCTCAAATTATGAATTGATCTACTTTTTACTATACATTCTTCTTATATACCAGCGCTACTACATTTGAGGAAACATAGTTTTTACAAAAGTAACAAATATCGGAAGTAGATAATTTCAAATATCCTCCCAAGATTAGTGGGATTAAAAATATGTGTAAACGTTCCACGTTCAACGGCCACAAGCTATCTCAACAAGGATATTAAGCCCGATCTTAGTACAGATGTGGACCTTGCTAACAAATAAGACGTTAAAGCTAACGTTAAAAAAAAAGACACACCACAAACAAATGTCCACAGAGGAGATACACAAGTTCATAGCGGAGCAGCTCCAAACGTCTCGCGTTCCGCTCTGCATCAACCCGCAGTCCGCCGCGTTCAAGAGCTTCGCAAGGTAAGGCGCCGCAACCACAACCGCAACCAACCGACACCAACCGACACTAGGTGATTTCTTTGCGATACGTAACCTTCGTTGGCGTCCGAAGTCGGCTCCGGGAGTTAATCGAAATCGAACCTTACCCCCACATTCATGTCTTCACCGAGAACCAATCATCCAAACGCTAATACAAATTTATTTAATGACGTATTTAAACGTAATGTAATGACGTTTACTGATGTTAAGACCTCTTGTGAGTCCGCGCGGGTAGGTACCACCGCCTTACCTATTTCTGCCGTGAAGCAGTGATGCGTTTCGGTCTGAAGGGTAGGGCAGCCGTTGTAAATATACTGAGATCTTTAGAACTTATATCTCAAGGTGGGTGGCGCATTTACGTTGTAGATGTCTATTGGCTCCAGTAACCACTTAACATCAGGTGGGCTGTGAGCTCGTCCACCCGTCTAAGCAATAAAAAAAAATGATGTATCCATCGACGATACAGGCAAACGATTGTTTCTCAGTGAAGGCACGACGTCTCGCTCAGAACTTTACGTGTAGTTTCTGTCGCTGCTATGTCTTATTTTAACATCACAGTAAAGCTTACGGCGAGCCGTTAATGTGTGGGGTATGTGTCGGTGGACTGATTCCTCTCTGTTTCGACGGCTGACGGCAACAATCTAACTCGTTCTGTTGCGTAGCGACCACCCGCACCCAGACCTTGGGCCACGCCTATCTGAACCCGAGACGTGAAGGCAACGCTGTAATATTGTAAAGTAATCTTCGGATTCATCCGACGATAAGACGTTTATGTAAATCGCTTCATAAGGCGAAGTTAATTCGGATGTATCTTTTCGTATCAGATTTTCGGTGTTGTCTTCACGTCAGCAAATATAATGAGATCCGAGAAGCAAACAGTCATCACAACTAGGTGTGGCACGGTGCGAGCTTTACTGTGTGCACTGCGTGTCATCACCGTGCAAATAATGTACTATCTGTGTCTCAATGTCCAAAATATCTAGAGCTATAGGCACTATTCAATGTCAGCTGATCGGTGGTCGCTGAACCTATCACGCCATACCCCTCTCCCTTAACGTCGATATCCCTGTCCCTCTCACACAGTAGTTTGCAGTGTAGGTTCATTTTGTACAGTGCGGGTCGATTTTGCGAGGGCCCGAATTGTGCATGGTTTTGTTTTAATAATATCTCCTCGGTGCTTCTGAGCGATAGTCGTTCGTGTGAATACCCACGCAAGCTGCTATTTCCAGCAAAATCAACCCTATTGAAATGGTGGTTAATTGGTTGTTTAAATTTAGCACCGCTGTTGATCCCTTATTAGATTTTAAATGCTAGAGTTGGAGTGAGTGATTGTTTAAAAAAATTAACTTAATCATAAGTATAGTTTAAAATTACTCACTCGTGTACGATTCTGGTTTTGTAAACGTAAAAATAACTCATTTATCGATAAATCGATAATTCTGTCGGACTCTAGTAAATAACACTGCTTTTTTTTTCTGTGTGTTCTGCGACAGATCTAGGGCGGGTTCGAAAACAAAAGTTTGTTCCCCTTTCAAGACGGCGGCAAAAATACTACTTCTATCGCCGGTGATATTTCTGTGTGCCGCCTGACTAGGCCGGCTGGGCCCGTCCAGTAAGCGTCCTTTCGCACGATATGTTAATGTCATGTCCATATAATGCCGTTACTATTAAACGTTGCTTATCTGTGGGACTCTAATGTGAAGGGGCCGGTGCTATCTATGATTTGGCGCAAGCTTCGAAATTTTAACTTAAACTAATAAAACTATCGATTTAATGAATAATTCATAAACTTGGAAGATATTTTATTTCGACGCTTGCGCCATGCCGGAACCCTTGTCAACGTTTTGCAGTAAAGGTTCACGTGGAATGCTCGCACGGCACTCGACGGCGCAACACTAGACTTTATCGTGTTGCTTTTAAGTTCGATTGTCGTTTGTTTCAAAAGGGTTGATCGTTAGATTTTGCTCGTTCCGTCCCGATTACTGTTTCTCTGCATGTATTTCCGCTTTGAGTCACACGTTTGGAGTACAAGAAAATCATTGGGTTCTTATGAGACCAAACAAAAAAAAACGAATTATTACACTCCATCGGTATTCGTTCAGAATTGGTCAGAAATTAGCGAAATATAACTTCAGAATCCTTTACATATTGAAATCGAAATATGTTATACTTCTAGCATGTGACGCGGACGTTTCCTTAAGTGTTTTGATTGCGTATTAAAGAATCAAGATAATCACGCGTCAACTCGTTGTGGGCTTAGTGAATTGTTTAAGAGGGGTTTCTTTTGAAATTATTTTGCTGTTTATTGACGATCGAAGCCGTAAAATGTGTAAATCTTGTCGTATAGTTAATTTAAAAAAAAAAACTCGTAGCATTCGATTTTTGAAATTCAAAAAACATTTTTTTTTTCGTAGGGTTGGTTTACACATTTCGTGGCAGTCACTTCGAGGCTTGGTAGTGCATGCAGTAGTTAGTCACGTGAGCACAGTGCCGGACACACGGTTGTGGTGAAGTGCGTCCGTATTAATGTAGCTAAACAAACGTAGTTTTGATTTGTGATGCGGTTTTGCTATATCGAGTTCCGTTTTTTTTAATATCCGAGTCGAGAATCTCATAATAAATCTGCATGAGTTTACTGAGTTTGCTGGATTATATTTTTTTTGTAATCGAACGAATCCAGTTATCTATGATGGCGTGGGTGTGGGTATGCGCACGCATTGTCGATACTTGACTTACGTTGTGCGATACTTGGATATTTGCAGCTCGACAGTGGCGCATCCATCCGAGCTCCCGCCGTCGCCGCACCAGTGGGAATGACGTGAAGCGAAGCGCGTCTTTGACAAGCGACGCGCTGAATACACTGACGCGAGATAGACAGAGCAGACTGACTTTCGAAAAATATATTATCTGTGCTGATTGAAATGGCACCGCTTTCTATTGCCGAACAGCCACTTCTAACACACCCCTATAATCGAATTATTAACTGTGAGATTTCATTCGCAATATTACACATATGTTCCATTTCGATCAGCAAAGAGGTCTGCTTTGATTAGCTTGTGTTAAGTAGAGAAAATGATAAACTAAAAACTTTTATACCGCACCATACCTCATTACGATTACATTTTTAAAAATACATGTATAAAATGCGAATAAATGTTATAAACATGGAAAACGTGCCGCGATTTCAAAGATAATTATCTAAATGTGATTCGGTAACATAATTTTTTTCATCAATGCGTTCAACATTATATTTTTAATTAGTAGAAATTGTCTTTGTAGTTCATAAAACTGTCGTGCGTGGTCTAAATTCGAGGACGTCGAATTTGCGGTTGGTAAGACCGATAGTGATGTTGCCAACACAAAAAAAAATACAACGAAATTGACGTGACAGATTGGATGTCAGAAATTCTAAGCGACTAAATTAAACAGTCAAAATGAGTTCATGAGATTGGACGTCAAAAAATATTAGGCGACTAAATTTAAAAATCTTGATGAATGAGAAGAGTTGTCTGTCGAAGCATGCGTGCGGGTCGAGCACTATTAATATACTCTTTGCCAAATTCATAGTTCTTACTTGAGTAACAGTAGCTTGAATTTGTTGCGATTAAACAAAGAAAAAACTATGAATTCTGTGTTCAGAGTAAACATAAACTGTGACAACTCTGTAGAGAAATGTTGCAGACTGTTTATACTCGTATTATTCATTTAATCTTAAAATTCCATGTTTTAAATTAAATAAACGTGTATGTGATCGTGGTAGGTTTCAATGTGTGCCTGATTGTGGTTTTTTTTTGTTTTTGTTTAAGAACGTTTCGAACAATAAACATTACAATATTATTAATGCATATTAATCGACTTGAATCTAATCGATTTCAATTTAATCGATTTCAATATTTAGTTTTTTTTTATGATTTGTACTGTGTTCTACGTGTTTATAATTTGTTTTGTGACGTCGTGCAGACATCCGTTTTATATACACTTCGTCAAACCAAACAATTTTCGCTGTTAACAGCCAGTGCATCTATGGAACAGTTGTCTGCGCGACGACCTCAAATCCTCGTATTTAATATGTAATTAAGCCTTAACAACACCATTGTATGTAACATCGACTGAACATTTTACATAATACTTAGCTTAGAATATGTATAGCGTTAGATTTATAAAAAACAAATGACTCAAAAAATAAAAGAATGAAAAAAAAAAAACAAAAATAAAAAAACGTGTAAGCAAGAGGAGTAATTTCAAATATTATTCAAACATTAATGATGTAGTGAGATATTTTATAGTGAAATGTTTGTAACGGACACTTGTGTATTTCAAGCATTTAATATAACTAGAGGATTCGTGTAAATGGGACATGGGAAATGCTGACGCGCCTCATTATTATTTTTTTCCTCTATTAATCTGTTATTCTAGAGGGTTCTGCCAACGTAACCGGGCGAAAGCGGCTTACTGGATTCTCGGTGTGTCGCGCTAACTGACTTATAAGGCGTTATGTAAATTTCCATATATCGAATAAATTTCCGCTGTATAATCGTAGTCTTAACAAGATGTCTTTAACAAAATATAGATTACGCTAATACAATTGTTATTGCACAACAAATTCACACCATTCAAATTGTGCCCTTCAGAGCGCTCTTACTAAAATAACAACTCGCATTGACGATCGTTTTAACATTTATATTATAATAAGAAGTATATTTTTTAGGAACTAGTTTTGTAATTATCACGCTGCTAACACATACATATGTATTATTATAGTGTGACTTTGCAGAAGTGGCCACAGGAGCCGTAGCCTTAAACCTAGTTCAAAACTATAAAGATGAAATAATGAAATGAAAATGTAAATAAACAAGTAACATAGTATTAATGTTAGTTATGTACTAGAATGGAATGGGATGTTAGAAGCCGATAGTAGCCGGTCCACAAAAATGGCTTTATATTTTGTACCGTTGATTGGCACTTGGGCGCCATCTTGTCGTACCTTATTCCTCAAAATGGCGGAGTCTCATGCGACGCGATGGTGTAAAAAAAGCGATGTCAGTAAATCTAAATCGGATCCGGCTATTTTGTTTAGAATATTTTTTTTTAATCACCAAAATAATCGTAAGGTTACTGTTATAAAGTTTTGATACATGCAGGCGTAGTCTTTTTTTACAGTTCCTATATATATATACTCTGATGAATTTATATATGTAGTAAAAAGCTAGTTAAACATGATATGCCGGGTACCGACAGACCCCACCTTGCCTTAACTCAGAAAGTTATCACTGTGATCCACACAATAGCACCCGGGCATTTAGTCTGTATATAATGATCAGGTCTTGCGTAAATTAGTGTCGAGTTTAGATCGTTTTTAGGGGTTAGTTCGAACGAAATCGCGCTTCATTCTCCCAAACGAGCGAAGTAGTTAGAGCTAGACAAAATACGTTTCCTTTGTAAATAAATGCGCGGTGTATATTCTGTAAATGAACTATAGTTACAATAACAACTTTGAGCGAACGTAAATCTGTTCATATAACTCTCGTTTGATTGTTTCAAGAATAAAAAAATATATTTTGCTTTTACGTTTCCCGACTTCCAGAGATCTCGTATTATCTAGTTTAAGTTAGCCAGCTGTTCGTCCGAAACGCGCGTGTTTAGTGAGTATTGTGATTTAGGCTATGCCGTGTTAGTTAGGTACACGCGATTGCGGAGTACGCGAGGCCCATTCTCGCAACCGTAACGATAATCTCAACAAGAAATGAAAAACAATTTTTTTTTTTTTCGATGACGTACGTACGTATTGTTTGTGCATTTAATTCTGATTAAAATAAAGGTCGACCACGTTGCTCCGGACCACTGATGTCGTGCGTGATTTTGTTTAATTGTTAGACGAACTTTAAACAGTTTTTTTTTTTTTTTTTTATCAGATATCAGTTTCAAATTTTGAGAAGAGATATTATAATCTTACGTTAATTGGAAATTTACTATTACGGAGTTCGGTAAATTAAATATAAAATTGATTCACATTATTTTTGCATTATAATATACCTAGTACAATATAGCTTAATACAATATCTTTGGAGCAAAAAATAAAAAGAAAATATTTTTGTTCGGCCAATTTAACCTTTTTAGTGTCGAGCTTATTTTCACATATTTTGCGGAAATTGATAAGAGGGTTATTGAAAAAAATATCGTATAAAGAATTTTAACTTAAAAAATAATACAAAAATCATCGTAAAGTAATTTTAAATTGTTATTGATATATGAAATGTTGTTAACTTATTAAAAGTTATACATGCGCGTTAAGACCTATCTGTACAGGTCAAATACCTGATATTTATAATCAAACTGCGCAAATAGCCGGCATTCCGACGCTCCGCATTTTATTGCATTGAGAGTCGATCTATAGAAGGTTCACACTGAAAGGGTTAAATAAACGTTCAGTATAAGGCTGGTTGCACATTACGGTGTCGATAGTAGCTCCAAAGGTCTCCGAGAATGGATTCCGAAATCTCCGTACATTGTATATCACTCGCTGGCCAGTCGATACCGGTCCCTGTATTCCGAATTCTCATGGCTTTGGCACCAAATATTCTTTGGCCGTAGAAAATGTAAGCTTACGCGCATATTCAGATAGCGCTACACAATGTGTTCGCGCGATCTCGTTGTAAATATTAGCAAATAAAACGTTGTAGCTCCAAATCAACGTTTTTCTTAATTTCACTTTAATTTTTTTTACAATGTATGCATCAATCTTTAGTAGTATTATGATTTATGATTACTATTATATTAAGAAAACGAAAAAAAAAAGCGTTTATCCTCCTTATAATAATTTTTTTCTAGCATAATTAAAGTAATTGTATATAAACTTAGACATTTTGTGCATTAGTAGTCGTTCGTTGTGTTACGTTATAAGGTTTAGTTAATTTACTGTATTGATTTGAATAGTGCCCGATGTGTTTGATAAGACTTAGATCGCTTCGCACCGTCGAATGATTTCATTTCCTGTATATAAAATGTATAACGGCTCGTGTAGTGATGTGATTTGAAAAGCGTCAGAAGGAAAAATAAAATTGTAAATATAAAACGTAACATTAATATTTGGGTGTATTCGATTAGTGTATTTCACTGTTGTTGCGAAACGCCAAAACTATTGTAATCTAGTGTTGCGTCTGCACTGCCTAGAGAATATTCACTGAAGGAATGTTAATTGAAATTATATTTAAAACATGTTTAATGAAAACATAACTAAATACATTTGAAGTCCGGTATTGGGGGTAGTTGTCAATAATCAAAACGTGACGTAAACAATGTTCTATGCGAGTCGACTATTATCAAAGCCGGCAATGTGACTTTTGGACAATTATTGGTAAATCAGAAAAACGAATTATTGACTTTGTATTCCATTGGCAGTCACAAAACTCTTCTGATCGACATCTTAGATAAATAACAGGTTAAGTATTAACCTTTATTTAATGCAGGTTTTGAACCGTATTCTTTGAAGGAGACGATTATATTCAAATCAATCTGTATTGACATATCAATAACATTTTTTTGTCCAAATGCACAGATTGCCACCTTTGATAATAGACGACTCATGTCACTATCGTTACGGCACGGGCGTGCGAGGGAGATGGCATGACGTATCGCCGCGCTTCGTTGTATCTGTATCGAAATAATATTCGCTTAAACGTTATTTTAATGGGTTTCATTGTTACCTTCAAAATGTTGTACAAGAAACTTCCGTATTGTTTGGGCAGTGCACCGCGCGACCGACGGGCACCAGCGTAGGACTTTCGACGCTGATTATGTAACAATAAAGTACTGCGTAATTAAAACAGTGATTTTATTTTATTTTCTACTAGCTGACCCGGCAGACTTCGTAGTGCCTCAATGTATAGATAAAATACCTAATCTTTTGTATAAAATAAACTTAAAACAAACAAAAGGAATCCATCCGACGGGGGGGACACTTAAAAGTAAAAACAAAAATTTAATTCCGGGCATTTTCATATTTTTCTACCTTTTAAACCTCTGGACTTCCACAAATAATTCAAGACCAAAATTAGCCAATCGGTCCAGCCGTTCTCGAGTTTTAGCGAGACTAACGAATAGCAATTCATTTTTATATATATATATATAGATTCGGATCGGTACCAATTATTATGCATAGTTTGATACCAGTTCCACAATTCAGACTTCGACCACAAGTTTTATCTTCAGTTTCAAGAGATAATTTTCGCCATGCAAATACCATATGGCTCTTTAGTTTATTTCTTCCACTTCCTGGAACTTTAACGGCACGCATTGGTTTGGTTGTAGCCCTAACATTGTTGATATACAGGAACAACGATCGCTACTTGCATTGTAGAGTTGGACCGTACGACGTAGAAGGATTTAAACGACTTAGTTAAAAGATCAAAATCGACATAATTACTTCAGTGCGCTGCGTAGGGCACCGGTGACTCACATGGCGGTCAACGTGTTAAGTAAGTTTAGACTAAACCTATAATGTAATTATTAAGCGCGGCTTCAGAATGACTGGCTACAACGGTAGCACGAGTTTATATTCAATCGAGGATAAAATTATTTCAAATGCAGGTGTTGCCAAACGTGGGTCGCTAAAATCAGTGCGATGCAGTGAATGCCAACTCACGGGTCGCAATACAATTTTATAATATATTGTTATATATATTACATTATTTTATAATATAATAATTTATTACTGTGTACATTACTACGAAGAACGGCTACTGTCATTTGACCTATATCTGGCGGATAGATAAAATTGAGACTTTGATGTCAAATTTCTTGGTAGCATCGCGATGAGCTCAGCCTCTGAGAAGTTCATTTACCCATTAAACCGTAAAAAAAATGCAGACATTAAATTTTAATCACTTCTTATAAATCAATATCTTATAAGGATAGGAGACATTTAGTTCCTTTGTAAAGTGATTTAAAGTCATTTTTGTTAAAGCAAAGGAGAGATTTAGTTAAAAAATACCCAGAATTTTCACATTTGTAATATTATAGTATCAACAATGAATTTACTGTGTACACAAGATATTAAAAAAAAGAAAAAAAGAAATATCAATGTGTTTCATTCATCTTGGGGAATTAATGGTCGCCGTTGACTTTGGACTTTGAGCTTGTCGCCTTCCCCCTCTCCGCAGACCGATAAAAATTAAATTCTTAGAAATGAGAAAGTTCGTGTGTAAACAAACCGATAAGTACGATCTATTGATTTAGTACAGAAGTTTCCATACGCCAGATAAGATTTAATTTTCTATACATCACACGCAACTAATGTAGGAGACTTTTAAATAGCAACATTCGTAAATATGTATGTCATTTGTTTCTAAGGTTTTATTCATTTTAGATTCTCAATTTTAAAACGTGTAAGAAAAAGTATGTTGTTTGTATTCAGTCAGCTGTAGCGGTGAATAATTATTTGTTGCTCTCTTTCTAAGAGGATCTTTTATTTATAACAGGTCAGTATAAACTGGTATCCCGAGAATCTAAACAAATCGAAGTTCCAGTAGCATAATTGAGAATGCAGTTAATATATTTATAGAATATTAGGGCAGCAGCCAAAATTGACAGCAGATCTCTTCTGTAAAGGTGATTCCATAAATAATTTACTGGTGGTAGGACCTCTTGTTAGTCCGCGCGGGTGGGTACCACCGCCCTGCCTATTTCTGCCGTGAAGCACGTTTCGGTTCGAAGGGTGGGACAGCCGTTGTAACTATACTGAGACCTTAGAACTTATATTATCTCAAGGTGGGTGGCGCATTTACGTTGTGGATGTCCATGGGCTCCAGTAACCACTTAACATCAGGTGCGCTGTGAGCTCGTTCGAATTTACAAATTTTGAACGAACGACTGCTTCGCTACTCGTCTACCCTACCACCAGTAATTATTGAAACTTTATATTTTTGTGGTTTCGATAGCAATTCCAAGATGGCATTTCTGTATTTGAGAAGTCGCTCTAGAAATAAGCCTTATATATTATTTTTCTTTTGTAATTTTCAATTCATTCATTACAATTTCTTAGTACCTGCCGATACGATTTAAGCTCCAGTCGTATCCGAGTACCTATTATCCGTAAACCTCCGTAAACAAATGTTATTTTTTATTCGACAACGACAACTCGACAACACAACACAGCGACAACTTCACAGCTCTGAAGATTTACTAACAGTCAGGTCTAGAATTCTGAAAATGTGAGTGGATAGTACTTACCCACTCTTTATAAAACAGAGTGTGTTTTTTCATTGAAATATGTTATGTCAGAGCATTTCACCACTTCTTATCATCATGATAACAATTGTTAATAATTGATAATGATACTTAATTACTTATTTAAAAAAAAAAAAGAAAATATTTGAGAAAAAAACAAAAAAAAAGCCCGCTGAGTTTGTTTCGCCGGTTCTTCTCAGGCCTGTGGCTTGTTTTGGAACCGGTGGTAGAGTTAACATTGTTATTTATATTTTGACATTCAACAAGTGTGTTATACTGACATCTAAGTTGAAATAAATGATTTTGAATTTGAATTTGAATTTGATGATACTTAAATTGTACTAGGGAATAATCTCCTTTCGAATGGTAAAACCTTTGACGTCTTTTAAATCGTTTCCTGCTCGTATTCCAAACTCCCCGTATAAATAAAAGCGTCCAAGCAAAACAAGTTCTTCGAAGACACATTAATGTTTACGTTGTGAATATATGAGCTATTACGGCTTGATAACTTCGCCTTATCAACGGTCAGGGTCTATAAAATAAATCGTTTACATTTTATTCAACAATTGTCTGTTAGGTCGTGTCCGGTAGTCGTCACGTCGAAATGAAGAGTGCTTTTATTTGTTTCTGCTTTTTGGGTAAGTTTTGTGTTTTTTTTGTATTTACGACTCTTCGAAGAGCGGCACGGTATTATGTCAATTTTTGTAAAGTCAACCAATCGAATAATTGGACCACCATTTTTATTTGATCATATTTGAGGTATTGAAGCAGATTCAAAAACTAGATACCAGCGGGAATGAGAATTAAACTTTTTGAACAATAGAAGATACTGCCATAAACATAAAACAATCGATTTTAATTACGATTTTATTTATTTATTTATTTCTAATATCATTTAATTTTTATTTTTGTTATACATCATCTTAATACTTCAAGAATTTCCGCAAAGTTAAATCAAGGGTAATTAATGGAAAGATAACAGCAATTAAGTTCATTAAACTAGTGATTGTAGATGTAAATAATACATTCGTTGTTAAATAGAGACTTATAAATAATTTAAATAATAGAGATAAAAACTAACTGCGGAATTACCGGTGGTGGAACGTGACGCGAGCTTTAGTTTTATCTCGGCTTTTTCTAAGTTCGCGGAAAAAAATACGTCAATTACTGAGCGATTCCTTGAAAACCCGTCTCCTTATCATAATCGGGTTGCTGCCCATTTTGACGACTCCAAACTATAAATATACCTAATTATTATGAAGTTATTTCATTATACAAAACCGCACGGGCACAAGTAAAACTTACACATCATTATATTAATACCGTCACGTTATTTTAACATGCATTCATTAACATGGAATGTATATCGCACATGCGGTGTGATAACGTCACTTATGCAAACTATGTAGGTAATTTTTCAGGAGAAACGTTGGAAAATTCAACATCTTATTATATATAGTTCTGCTAGACTAAAGAAATAAAAACCATCTATATATTACCTAATACGTGAAGCAAAAACTTTGTATCCCTTTTTACGAAAATTGCGCGGACGGAGGAGTATGAAATTTTCCACACTAATAGAGAATATAGAGAAGAAGTGCACAATGCTAATATTTTTTTTTAAATAATGCATAAAAGATTCATTAAATTAATAAAGAAAACATTACACACACTACATACCATGTATTTGACGCACACACGCATGCATACTATTTATTGTCAAGCTTTTGTTCTTGACGTCTATTGTCAAATTGAGAATACATTAAATATTGTTTGTCTTTGTTAATATTTTTTATCGTGTAGTCTTGGCGAAATTCGTGATTATATAAGTATAAAATACAATCATATTAGTGTACAAACTTACAATTCCAATGAATTATAGTCGAATTTCGACTACTGCGGGACCTCTAGTAATATTTAAACTACAACTTGAAGTTTCACCAGTAAAAGCAAACATCTCACTGATAATTATTAAAAAATGTATTTCCTCATACTCAGTTCAGCTTTAACAAAAAAAATGCATATGTGACTTTTATAGCACCGTAATGTGCTATATGTTTGTTTTTAAGTAACATAATCCTTTTACGTTATTTTCACCGACCGCAGGACGTCTGCTTAATTTAAAATTTGTACACACATCAAGGACTGATGGAAATACAATAATTTTATAATTTCGCTCTATCACCCTGACCAGTATGAACAGAATAAAAACCAATTCAAATAAATTGTACTTTCGGCAATTTAAGCGGTTTTATTTTTATTTTTAACTAAAAACATTTTTATATGTAAAGGATACGATGATCAAAATAATACAATTAAACATTTTTTTGAAGAAAAAATATGTGAAGATAATGGAACCTACAGTAGTTAGCAACATTACTGGTGGTAGGACCTCTTGTGAGTCCGCGCGGGTAGGTACCACCACCCTGCCTATTTCAGCCGTGAAGCAGTAATGCGTTTCGGTTTGAAAGGTGGGGCAGCCGTTGTAACTATACTGAGACCTTAGAACTTATCTCAAGGTGGGTGGCGCATTTACGTTGTAGATGTCTATGGGCTCCAGTAACCACTTAACACCAGGTGGGCTGTGAGCTCGTCCACACATCTCAGCAATAAAAAAAAAAAAAAAAACAGACACGTATATCTCAGATTTCATTTTCCTTGTGACAATGAAATACTTTGAATCCGAAATATCGTCTTTTCGCATTAAAAGTGTACAATTTCCAAAAATTATTTGAAATTGAGTTAATATGCGGAATCATTTAGTATCACCAGTATGTTTCTCATAAATACTCTCAAAAGAGCGTAGTTTAATCTTAGTTTTTTTTTAGTTTACCTATGTTTTGACAACTATATTACAAAATTAATACATAATTTTGTCTTGTTTTAAAAGACAGATAGTGTAACTGGTAAAAAAAATATTGCAAAGATGATTAATCTATAGATATAAAAATTAAAGTCTCGCTAAAACTCGAGAACGGCTGGACTGATTTGGCTAATTTTGGTCTTGAATTATTTGTAGAAGTCCAGAGAAGGTTTAAAAGGTAGATAAATATTAAAATTCCTTTTGTTTGTTTTATTTTATACAAAAGTTTAGGTCTTTTATTTATCGATTGAGGCACTACGAAGTCTGCCGGGTCAGCTAGTATTAAAAATATCACATGTTAATAAACCTTTAAAACACTCTCCTGTAAAATTAGTCAGTTTTGGGATTATACAGTTTTAATGCGAGAAGACGATATGAATGTAAATGGATACTTATCAATAATTTTAAATGTAATATGGATTGAATTGGATTGTTCCTACCAGCGATTGCCAGTGCCCCGCCTCCGAGTGTTTCGAAGCAATACCGCTCCGACTACGTATATAATAAAGACACCAACGCGTTTTACAAACTACACACCGACAGCGCTAAGATATGGGACGCCAAGAGCTCTTGCACCACTGAGGGAGCCCAGTTGATGGTGCCGGCTTCAGAACAGGATATAATTCAGCTTCATTCGATGTTCAAGAGATTTCCAGATCTGGGGAACTATGTTTGGGTGGATGAAGACGGAAAAGACCATGAATCTGCAGAGGAACAGCCGATGATTGATTGTAAGTACAGTCAAAACCGTTTACTGCGACATCGTTTAGATCATGCCGGTTATAATAACCTAGAACAAAGGTTCCGGCTGATTGCTATATGACCGCCTTATTAAAAACATTGCTTTATACGACATTGCCAATAACGACATACCTCATAAAACGACCACATTTAACTAATATTTCGGAGAATTAGATCTGTTAGAACGACCGGCTAAGCTGTATTGTAAACAATTTGAATAGGTATCCTCATTTGTCTTCAATGGCTAATAGGCTATTAAAATCAGGAAAGAAAACAGTAGGATTTAGTTTAGTGTAGGGTCTTTTCTAATTCTTAGAAACAAAACACGTGCATGCAGTAGAGTCAAAGCCCGCTTCTTCGTATCTCTTCAGTTAGTTTGTTACTTATTTATACACAAGACCCACCAAAACTTTGTGGAGTTATTCCTGAAACTTTCAAAATGTCGCAAAGAATGAGAAAACAGATTAATATTGAAGAAAAATCGCGTATTATGTAAATATATTTTTCCAATAATTCTAAATCTATATCTAAAATCTATATTTCTAATTGTAATTGAGTTTTTATTCGGCTCTATAACGAATTGCACTATCTATGGGTTTTTTTCGATCACTAAGTCCCAAACGAAGTTTGAGGAGAGTCGTCAGCACTAGTCAGCAGTAGGTAGAGTTCTGATGTGTCCCTGGTTTTGCTGATATCTACAAGCTACATATTTACCATTAGGTTAATCGCATGGCCTACAACAAAACAAATGAGAATTGCGCGCTTCGCTGAAACGTTCAAAACATCATTCGCGAAAATATTTTTCCTGTTCCTTAGCTACTGAATAATTAAAGAGATAACTTCTATTCCTACCTAATCTGTCAACGTACCTATTCTGAAAATAGCTAATCATAAATTTAAATCTCTTTGTGCACCGCTAATTTTTGTTGATTAAAATACCTAAGATTTTCATCATCATCATCCTTCGATCAACAATAGTAACATTGTTGATCGGAGTCATCATCACTTTTAATTATTATTCTCATAATCCTCTCGCAGGTCTGCTGGAAGAGATTTCTTAAAGAAATAAGCAGCATAATTTTCCTATTACTCTGTACTATGTCTTCTTTTTTGTGTGTTCATAAATAAATAAATAAACAAATAAGATTTATTTCAGTGTCAGACTCGGTAACGGAAGCGATGAGGTCTAGGTTCGCATTACAAGGGTGCGATGTGGTTACTCGGCAGGGAGAAATCGAAACCTCACCCTGCTACAACCGATTACCTTTCATTTGCAAAGTGGAAGCCATTGATGCGCCTTACGATACGCACTGTGGGGTTTTTGCTATAGGTGAGCATATTTTTTTTGGGGCATGGGGCCGAACTTTGTACCTCGGCCTGGGGCGCGCACGTGGTGTGTGATTGGGGTATCTGATGTCCTTCTTTTACAGAACCATAATTCTACATAGGATATAATGCAATGAATTATGTTCAGCTTTTTTAATTCGTGGTTTTTTTTTGTATTGCTTAGATGCGTGGACGAGCTCACAGCCCACCTGTTAAGTGGTTACTGGAGCCCATAGACATCCACAACCTAAGTACCGCCACCCACCTTGAGATATAAGTTCTAAGGTCTCAGTATAGTTGCAACGGCTGCCCCGCCCTTCAAACCGAAACGCATTATTGCTTCACGGCAGAAATAAGCAGGGTGGTGGTACCTACCCGTGCGGACTCACAAGAGGTCCTACCACCAGTAATCCCAATCCCAGCATCCATTCAACATACTGAATGAAGTCATGATTGCAGAGCGCTCTATAATTCCAGGGTACCAATACGTGGAGAGCACTGGAAGCTGCTATAAGATCTCCAAAGTAGCCTATTCCTGGAACCAAGCTTATGACGAATGTCAAGCCGAGAATGCCCACCTGGTGGTCCTTAATTCGGAAGCGGAGATGTTGGTCGTGAAGAATTTGACGAACGCAGCGGCCCCAGTTGACGAAGCCCAGACCACATATTTCTTTTATGCCGGTTTCAGAGCACAGGAACCCACTAAAAACGAAACTCCCGTGTTCAAGACGATTTTCAGTAAGTAAATGAAAAGTATTGCTATAATGTAAATATAATAATTAATTTTCTTCTTCTTTTTCTCTACCTTAACCCACTTAACCCACACCAAATTTTTCTCTTCCGTTCTCTTCTATCAGCAGTCATCTCAACACTCACTCCTCTCTCTCTCATATCGTCATTCACACACTCCATCCATGTCTTCTTCGATCGACCTCTTCCCCCTCTACCTTGCACTACCATTTCCATACATCTCCTAGTCAAACGCATCTTCTCTCTACGCACCACATGTCCATACCACGCTTACCGTTAATAATTAATTTTCCAACTTCCAAAATCAACGGATATATTATAAAATAAAATGTATCACGTGTCGTGGGAAGGTTTTTCTGCCATCGAAGGCAAATGAGGCGTCATCTTAAATGGTCACCGTCGGCTATAAATGGGTATCTGGCAAAGCTAGGCCCACAACTGTGTTTTGTGGACTCTGTTCTTTGTGGACCACAAACACCGGTCCGGTAATACGCCGGCGATTTAACTTCCCACAGACAAAAAAGGTTGTTGGCTGTAAAACTGTCTAATTCTTAGAATCACGAGGAGTTAAAACAAAAACAATCTTAACCGTTTTCGTCTACCATCATTAATCAAAGCATTTTAAATGATTCATTAAAGGATTCGACATGAAATTCAGCCCCAGCTCAAATAAAAAAGTGTGCATACTTAAGTAAGTACAGGAAATGAACAATACTAAAAGTAACTATACTTGAGACTTCAGAACTTAAATCTCAAGGTGGGTAGCGCATTTACGTTGTAGATGTCTATGGGCTCCAGTAACCACTTAACATCAGGTGGGCTGTGAGCTCGTCCACCAATCTAAGCAATGGATTTAACTGGGAAGCTCCCAAAATATCCACCTGACACCTGCAAAGTCCAGTCAGACTAGATTTCGATAGTCCTAGATTTTTTTATTGCTTGGAAAGGTGGACGAGCTCACAGCCCACCTAGTGTTAAGTGGTTACTGGAGCCCATAGACATCGACAACGTAAACGCGCCACCCACCTTGACATACAAGTTCCAAGGTCTCAGCATAGTTACAACGGCTGCCCCGCCCTTCAAACCGAAACGCGTTACTGCTTCACGGCAAAAACAGGCAGGGCGGTGGTGCCTACCCGCGCGGACTCACAATTGGTCCTAGCACCAGTAAATTTGATTTAGATTGGAGATAAACCAAAAAAAAAAAATATTATAATGATATTATTTTTTATAGATCAAACATTACAAGAAGCCGGTTTCAGTGGCTGGTCCGAAAACGAACCTAACAACGCGAACAACATCGAATTTTGCGGCACGCTCTTCAAAAACGACGGCAAACTGAATGACGTCGACTGCTCCGATAAATACGCCTTCATATGCGAAAAGGAGGTGCATATGTAAACCGTTCTGTGTTAGAAATATACTTGTAGCAGTTATTACGAAACTTAAGTCTGAATTTTTATTGTCATAAATTAAAATAATATTTAAAACCGTATCTTTTGTAATTACACGTTATCGCTGACTTCTTCCTTCTTCTTACGTCGATAATCCTCAATGCCGTGCCCTCATTATAACTTTTCCTGGACGGTTTTGCGCCAACTCTATCTAGCCTCGGATGGCAACGAGGATTGAGTAGTTGAGAGTAGAGCATATCGATGATTTTAACGTGTAAACTTTTAGTAAAATGAAACTGCTCAGTCACTTTGAATTCAGGAGAATGTTCGGTTTTTTTTATTGCTTAAACGGGCGGACGAGCTCGCAGTCCACCTGGTGTTAAGTGGTTACTGGAGTCCATAGACATCTACAACGCGAATGCACCACCCACCTTGAGATATAAGTTCTAAGGTCTCAATTATAGTTACAATGGCTGCCCCACCCTTCAAACCGAAACGCATTATTGCTTTACGGCAGAAATAGGCAGGGTAGTGGTATCTACCCGCGCGGACTCACAAATTACTATTTTGCGGGTTTGGTTTTTATTACACGATGTTATTCCTTCACCGTGGAAGTCAATCGTGAACATTTGTTGAGTACGTATTTCATTAGAAAAATTGGTACCCGCCTGGCATTCGAACAGCGGTGCATCGCTCAACACGTATGCACCGGACGTCTTATCCTTTAGGCCACGACGACGCTGAGGGTCGTGCCCTCATTATAAATTTTCCTGGACGGTTTTGCCCCAACTTTGTCTAGCCTCGGCTGTGTGGATGGCAACGAGGATTGAGGAGTTGAAAGTAGATCATATCGATGACTTATTAGTGTAAATTTCTAATGAAATGAAATTGCTCAGTCACATGAATTCAAGCGAATGTTCGGTGGTGATTAGGCCGATGTTTTATTTGTATTATCCCACGGCTCATCTATTATTAAGTGGTTATCGAAGCCCATAGACATCTTGACGTTAAAGCCGTTTTTCATTTCGAAACATACTATCAAAGTGCCAATTCAATGGTACATCGGCTGTCCTATTATTTAAAATTTTGAATGAGTGGTTCGTGGCGTTCTGTTTATCATTATTAACTTCTTGATTCATACGATATTCTAGGAAAAGTCTAGTTAGATTAATTAAGGGCCTGATAGTGGTTATTTATAGGAAAATAGGATACCAATATCAAATTTCAAGACCGGCGTTTAGTGTCTAAGCTGGTCTACTCAGCTCAGCCAATCACAAATCATCAAGGAACAACTAACATCAAGGAAAAAAAAGGTAAGCTATGTTTTTTAACAATAAATAATTTATTGAACAAAAGTAAATTAAACTTAGAGATAAAATCTATAGTACATTGTGCGGTGCACATACTATTTTTTCTCCTACCTGGCCGAAAGTTCGTGGAGTACCAAGCTGGGGTCCAGGGGTGAAGCCCTGGCCGGAGGTAGGGCATAAAAAAACAATTTAACTGATTTTTAATTCTTAAATAAACTACTACTAATTGAATAAGAACTGTCTGATGAACTCATCTTTGTTTAATAGTTCACTATTAAATTTTATTGCATTTTGTTTATTTCACTTTTACACTAAACACAATATTGCAAATTACCCAAGCACAACAATGGCGGAGGATTTTAGGTGCGTGAGAGCAGACGTAGACACTAACGCGCATGCGCACAAGTAACCAGGGAGGAAAAGTTACACTTTCTTCCCGTACAGCGGGACGAAAACCGAACTTTCGGCGTAGGTAGGAGAAAAAATTAATTATCTGTTCATATCTTTTACGATTGCGTTTCGCACAGCTGGAGATCTTCTTGAACGACGCTCAGAGCGCGAGGCTCGTCTTCTGGAAGTCTTCCATAAGCGGACTGCGCCATCATCGAACGTCTCTGTGTTTCGGACAATAAACAGTTTTATTTGGAGACTGAAAAATCAGTATCGCCAAACTGTTGATATAATTACTAAAACAATAACATCTCACAGAATTTTCACTTTAGATTTATTGGCCATTCATAAACATTGGAAGGTATTTTAAATGTTTAATGACCTCAAACTAAGATTACTTGCTCTCTCATTTATAGGCGGGAATCTTTATATGATATAACGGCTTTTCCATCCTTCAACTGGTACTCACGTTAGCTTCGCGGCAGAAATAGAATGATGAACTCTACTACCCACGGACTCTACCTTTCTCGAACGAAATATGTGCCAAATATACTGCTGACCGTACGTATATTGATGACAGATAACAAAATAAAGTTATTCATTACTAGTTTCATCTATATCGCCTAGCCAGTGCTAGGCGTTAATAATCTTGTGCAGTATCTCCATACAACTGTACTGCAATAAAAATTGACTTCTGTACTTACCATAGTTTGCCTTCTAATACTCTTTCTTAGAACCTTTGTCTTTTCCTTATTCTTCCTACGTAACAGATTTGTCTGAAACATATTAATATTATGGTAATTACTCGTATTGCAGTAGCTCGAATGAGATTACGGGCCCATCTGGTGTTGTGAAATCGAACTACCAATTGTATTATAAATATAACCGTGTCCTTCAAATTGAAAAGCACTGCTACGCGGCAGATATTTACATTGAAAAATTAACGCTGCGCTAGTAGACACGTGTCGATTCAATGGTTGCAAATTTTAATAAAAAAATATTTATAAAAAAAAGACTAACTTTCTGAATACTAAACGGAATTTTCGTAGGTAACGATATAATATTTACACACAAAGTATAAACAAAATATACACAAAGACAAAATTGTTGACAGATTCTCTCTTTTTTTTATAGTATTTTTCATTTTAAGCTATTGCATAGCTTTTATCGCGGGCCTTGGGCGCTGCGACCGAATCATGAAATTCCG
The DNA here is from genome assembly GCF_030269925.1 of Bombyx mori. Lineage (NCBI taxonomy): Eukaryota > Metazoa > Arthropoda > Insecta > Lepidoptera > Bombycidae > Bombyx > Bombyx mori. The sequence goes on along the minus strand of NC_085116.1, from coordinate 3,719,727 downwards.
TAACGAAAAAAACCTTACACCCCTCACTCCGCCTACCATGTAGTTCACGTTCAACACATTCACACGTTGCGCTTGTGTAGTGTTTGTGAATAAGCGCGTGGAGTGACGCCACACTGCATGCGCATCATGAAAAGTCTGCCCATCTCTCTCTCGCGCGGTCTAGCTTATGAGTGTGAAGGGGAGTTAATGTTTTGCTTTTATTAATGTTTAATATAGCGTGGTCTTGTTTTATTATTGTTTGAATATTAAATTATCATTGTCTAATTATATAATTGCATAAGTTGATAAAAATGCTATGCAATAGCTTTACCGCGGCAGTTCCCGAGTGCCACACGTTTTTTTTTCTTTTTATTTAAATTAACCCCAATCTTGAAATGTCATGTCGATCAAGTATGAATTTTTATCATTGAGTGAACACTAATACATATAGACCAATGTTTAATGGTAACGTTTGGTCTTATTTTGTGTGGGGAATTTTCAATGTGTAAGTCGTTAGTTGTACAGATTCTTTCGAACGTGGAAATTCGACATCTATCTATATCTATACTAATATTATAAAGAGGAAAGATTTGTTTGTTTGTTTGTTTCGAATAGGCTCCGAAACTACTGGACCGATTTGAAAAATTCTTTTTCCATTAGAAGCCTACATTGCCCCTGATGAACATAGGCTACTTTTTTTTATTTTTTTTTATTTTTTTTTTTTCGTGTCATGTTTGTTTTAATGTTTCCGAAGCGAAGCGGGGGCGGGTCGCTAGTACTAATATAAAAATATACAGTAGTTTTTACGGATGTTCCATTATAACTACTGAACCATGCATCCGATTGACTTGAAACTTGGTATCCGTGTAGAAAATACATGTACTTAATGGATAGGCTAATATTTATATGAGTGTTAGACTCCCTACACCTGTTGCGGGGGCGTTAATGATAAGAATCTTTGTGGGGGAGAAATATTAATGCTAATTTTAAACGCCCAGCGAAGCGGACGGGTGCAGCTAGTTGTAAATAAGATTTGAAAGTACTTACTCGTTTGACGACAATGCAGTATATGATGCTGAGAAGCAGTAGACCCAATAGCGATGCCACAACTATGATCCAGAGGGCTACCGTCGTTTTCTCGATAGTAACAGTAGTCACAACACTATCAAAACAAAAATGTAATACTGTAAACAAAAATGTTTTTTACTGGTGGTAGGACCTCTTGTGAGTCCGCACGGGTAGGTACCACCACCCTGGCTGTTTCTGCCGCGAAGCAGTAATGCATTTCGGTTTGAAAGGCGGGGCAGCCGTTGTAACTATACTTGAGACCTAAGAACTTATATCTCAAGGTGGATGGCGCATTTACGTTGTAGATGTCTATGGGCTCCAGTAACAACTTAACACCAGGTGGGCTGTGAGCTTGAAGATTTTTATTACATGATAGCTGACCCGGCAGACTTCGTAGTGCCTCAATCGATAAATAAAAGACCTAAACTTTTGTATAAAATAAACTTAAAACAAACAAAAGGAATCCGTTCGACGGATGAGAACACATCAAAGGAAAAACAAAATTGTTATTTTTATTGAATTCCGAGCATTTTCATATTTATCTACCTTTTTTTTTTATTCCCCTTGTAGGCAGACAAGCATACGGCCCACCTGATGGTGAGTGGTTACCGTCGCCCATGGACTTCAGCAATCAGCCAGGGGCAGAGCCAAGCCGTTGCCTACCGCTTAATACTCTCCACAAGCCTCGTTTGAAGAAGGACATGTCATAGCGCTCGGGAAACACCGTGGAGGGGAGCTCATTCCATAGCCGGATGGTACGTGGCAAAAAAGACCTCTGGAAACGCACTGTGGATGATCGCAGTGGCTCCAGGTAGTATGGATGAACTCTAATCCGGTGGCGGGCGGTGCGATGGTAAAACGAGATGCCGGTATCATCTCGAACAATTCCTCAGAGCACTCCCCATGGAACATACGGTACAAAATGCAGAGGGAACCGAAGTCCCTCCGCAGACCCAGAGGTTCTAAACGATCCGTGAGAATCCAAACGATCCGTGAGAAACTTTTAAACCTTCTCTGGACTTCCACAAATAAATCAAGACCAAAATTAGCCAAATCGGTCCAGCCGTTCTCGAGTTTTATCGAGACTAACGAACAGTAATTCATTTTTATATATAAAGATAGATGTTATTTATTCCTTCATCGTGAACATTTGTTGTAAGATTTAACATCAGATGGATCTTTAGTTTGCTGCCAAAGTAGTAAAAGAAAAACAAATCTCCAAACTAAACAGAAAACGTCAAACATGTCAGCTTACCTTTGAGATAAAATTGTCTTCGAGGAAGGCTCACTCCATAAACTGCCTGGGAATACTTCAATCTTCGACTCTACGATTAAATTCTCAAGGGACATCACGTCATCTTAAAAAAAAGAAATTGTAATGTTAACAAATATAATTATGTACATATGTTATATCGAAAGCATATTGTCTAAATAATACACATACTATAACTATATATGAGACAATGAACCTAAAACTAAACACCTTAAAAAAAGAAGTGTGGTGTCGTAGGACACCGGATAGGAACGAAGTTCCATATTATAAAAATATTAATTCTAAGTTATATTCGAGGTATAAAGAAAATAAAACTGGAGGTTTCGCAACAAGCCACGGTCATTCGGTAACGTGCTAACTTATTGTGGTACACTTCATTCACGGTTGTTTGCACTTATGCAATTTTTTGTCATTCATTGACCACGATCTCAGAGCGTTCGTTTGCGCAATACTTAAGTTTGCGCAATACTTAATAACTTAAGTTAAGCTAGTGTTTTGCGCAAACGCAAACGAACGCTCTGAGATCGTGGTCAATGAATGATACAAAAATATGTTATTTTTTGTACGTTATTACAAAGTTAAGTCGTATACTGTGTGCATTACTTATAAAAATCTTACGTTACGGACGTTTTTTGCCCGGTTAGGGTACCCCGCCGCATCGTCTCATAAGGAACTTCGTTCCAAAATACATGTTATTATGTATTTGCATAGTTACGTCTTGCCTTACTGTATTGTATAATTTCTCAAATAAATAAGCTAGAATAGATTTGGCTTTAAATAACGTTGACAGACTTCGGACTTGAACGTAATTACGTAGAATTGTAGTAGTAAGCTATGGTTCAACCCTTATTACTAGTACTCAAGATACAAAACGGAGGCTAAAACATAATTATGTATTAGTACTGTACCTTCCCATCCCTAGGGCACGTATTAAAGGAAGACTAGCGGATGTCTATGGGATGAATGAAGATGATAGAAAGTTCGTTATTGTATAATAGTTGGGACTAATAGTGGATCCCTAATTACTAATCAGGTCTGGAACTTTTTTATTTATTTTTAATGCCCTTGTAGGCAGACGATCATACGGCCCACCTGATGGTGAGTAGTTACCGTCGCCCATGGACTTCAGCAATGCCAGGGGCAGAGCCAAGCCGCTGCCTAGTAACATGATTATACATGATTTTTAACACATGATTTGTCGTATACTCACTATGATTGGATATTCATAATATGTATAATAACATTTCTCTGGGTGATTTACCCAGTTTGTTTAACCTCCACTGTGATTTGATAATTCGTAAGTCGTTTGATGTAAAAATCAATTACCTATTTTCGAAGGATCGACATTCATATGTATAATCACATTAATCTGGTCGCCTTTCACCAGTTTGTCCGCCGTGCAATTTGTCGTTATTTTGCTGTCCGTACTTATGATTGCACAATCTAGTTCGACTCCTGTCTCGGTTTGGGCCTAGTAAGAATTTTCTGTTAGTTTCACAAAGGTTTTTATTTTTATTGCTTAGATGGGTGGACGAGCTCACACCCCACTTGGTGTTAAGTGGTTAGTGGAGCCCATAGACTTCTACAACGTAAATGCGCCACCCACCTTGAGATATAAGGTTCTAAGGTCACAAGTATAGTTACAATGTCTGCCCCATCCTTCAAACCGAAACGCATTACTGTTTCACGGCAGAAATAGGCAGGGTGGTGGTACCTACCCGTGCAGAATCACAAGAGGTCGTACCACCAGTAACAGGTAAAATTATAATTGGTAATTAATATCTAAACATTTACAGAATACAGTGCTTAGCGTGCTTAGAAGTTCATATTTTTTCCTTCATATTCAATACGAATTGAGGTACATCGCACGAGAGCTTCGACTTGACTTCGACAATGGCTTTTAAAGCTATACCAACTTTAATATTTGTTAGATCACTATAGCATCGTATTCCAGAATTCTCTTATGTAGCCTATGCTATCATGTTTCGATGCGCTTCTGTATCCTCAAATAATGAGACATGTCATTTTCTCATGAAAGATATTGCGAAAAAGAACATAAATTTCTTATCAATCCCTACGATCTTGGTAAAAATAATTGTGCATATTATTATTATTAGAATTGAAATGTTTTGTAACTCACAATTATCGGCGTTTTCGTGTATTGCAGGTACTGAAGATTCATAAAAGTTATTTGGAGCGTTGGACCTCCAATCCAAGGGTTCTCTACTTTATTCCTTATCTAAAAATAATTGCGATTAGTTTAAGAACACATGTGAAGTTTTTGCTTAGAGTTCATTCGTTTTCGGTGGCGCTTGAAAATATCGCAATGTATCACAAAAACCCAAAAAGATTTTGTTCGAATATAGGTAGGTACGTTGTACTTTTCGACTTATCAGAAAAAAATAACATTCTTAAGAAAACGATCCTCCTTTTAAAAATATATTTCGAATATTAGATTTTTTTTGCTTGCGATATGGTGGAAAGTATATATTTGATCGGTCAATTCAACGATACGCATAATTCCGTAGATCTGTGAAGAATGAGATATATGACCAATATGAAATAGAATTACATAAAACTTACTGTATAAATATGGTCCAAGTTTTTCTGTTCAAGTTTAATTTCTTCAGCTGTCAATGTAATGTTAGTTCCTAAGCTGGCTCTCCTGTAAATTTGATAATTGTATATTATGTTACGAGAAAAAGCCACTGAGGATATGGTTCCATCCTTGAAAAAATGGCTACAAATATTGGACATAAATATTTAAATAGGTACATAAAAATTAAGAAACTTTAAAAACTTACCCTATAATTTCTATGTCGTCAAGATCTCTTGTTAGCTTATATTGTTTTTCGATCAGCGTAAAGTTCTGAGTAAGCTTGCAGTTACCAAAGACTTTTACTCTTATTGTTATAAATTCGTCTTTATTTGTGGCCTGTGTCATTTTCAGTGATATATTACCTAAGTCCTATAACAAGTTTAAAAGGGCTTTGTAAAAAAACGCCTTTATTACGGTAAGGATAGTACTTTGTACTAGGATCACTTGTGGCCATTTTTACGAAGTTGCAGCATCAGTTCAAGAATATTATACTTAGCTCTGAACGGCTGCCCCACCTTTCAGACCGAAACGAATTACTGCTTCTGCTGCAGAAATAGGCAGGATGGTGGTACCTACTCGTGCGGACTGACAAGAGGTCCTACCACCAGTAATACGCAAATTATAATTTTGCGGGTTTGATTTTTATTACACGATGTTATTCCTCCACCGTGGAAGTTAATCGTGAACATTTGTTAAGTACGTATTTTATTAGAAAAATTGGTACCCGCCAGCGGGATTCGAACATCGATGCATCGCAAGATATGCATCGAACGTCTTATCCTTTAGGCCACAACGACTTCAAAGTAACTACAAATTAACTAACGACTCAGTTTTACAGTAAATCCGCTATCCCACTATTCAAATGGAAACGCATTATGGCATCACGCCAGAAGTAGGCAGGGTGGTGATGCATACGGTTGCTCGCTCACAAGCCGCCCTACTACTTATATAACATATATAGCCTTTTATGACAGCCACGTATTAGTAGTACTAGTGTTGTACTATTCTAGGTTGACACTAAACTGCCACTAAAGTAAGCTACGACACTAAAGTACTCGATCATGACAATTTTCACATAACTTCACGATTCATTTTGTGAATTTATAAATTAGTCGAATAATTTGCGGTAGGCAGCGGCTTGAGCGATAGGCAGCAGCTTGGTTCTGCCCCTGGCATTGCTGGAGTCCATGGGCGACGGTAAAGACTCACCATCAGGTGGGCCGTATGCTCGTCTGCCTTGTAGGCAATAAAAAATAACAATACACTAATCATAGAATATTTACCCATGTGTCGTTTGTATGAATTGGTTTCTGTGAGATACATGTCAGCGAGTAGTCGTGGTGACTAATAGTGCAGCTGAGAGCGGGGGCTCTCACAATGGCCGCGTTGATGACGTCCACTTTAAGGCAAGCGCTGTAAGCCACCTCGCCGTGGTTTTTTATCTCCATTTTGATGTCCTCCGTCTCCGACGAGCCAAGCAGATACGGCTCTCTGTTAGAATGGACAGCAAGCTTGTAATCCAATATGAGATATATAAAAATGAATTGCTGTTAGTTAGTCTCGCTAAAACTCGAGAACGGCTGGACCGATTTGGCTAATTTTGGTCTTGAATTATTTGTGAAAGTCCCGAGAAGGTTTAAAAGGTAGATAAATATGAAAATGATTTTTTTTTGTTTGATGAGTCCCTTGTCGGAAGGATTCCTTTTGTTTGTTTTAAGTTTATTTTATACAAAAGTTTAGGTCTTTTATTTATCGATTGAGGCACTACGAAGTCTGCCGGGTCAGCTAGTATAAGACAAATAAAAATCATAACGATTTAACCCAATATCTCCTAATTTTAAATAGGCATTAAATTATTGCTTTTCGAAAACTTTGACTATCGATATCTGCATACAGATAAATCATAGAATCATTGGAACTTCTCCAATTATTGGTGCTTTAGGATTTACTTCGAAAAACCAAGGAAACCATGAATCATTTGATATTTTTTTTGCTTAAATGGTTGGACGAGCTCACAGCCCACCTGGTGTTCACTGGTTACTGGAGCCCATAGACATCTACAACGTAAAATCCCCACCCACCTTGAGATATCAGTTGTAAGGTCTCATTATAGTTACAACGGCTGCCCCGCCCTTCAAACCGAAACGCATTACTGCTTCACGGCAGAAATAGGTAGCGTGGTGGTACCTACCCGTGCGGACTCACAAGAGGTCCTACCACCAGTAATTACGCAAATTTGGAATTCTGCGGGTTTGATTTTTATTACACGATGTTATTCCTTTACCGTGGAAGTTAATCGTGAACATTTGTCAAGTACATATTCCATTAGAAAAATTGGTACCCGCCTGCGGGATTCGATCACCATTGCATCGCTAAATACGATTGCACCGGACGTCTTATCCTTTAGGGCACGACGACTTCAGTTTATGCACTAATAATTAATAAAGTATTATTTTTCTGTTGAAAGCTAGCAACACTGATCGAATATTGAAAATGGCGTTTCAACGAAACAACTGATGTTTTGCACTATTAGATTTTGTGTCGTAAAAAATATAACAGTAACAATAAAATAGGTATATTTTATTGTTACTGTTACTGTTATATTTGTTACCTATTTTATTGTTACTGTTATATTTGTTTCCTATTCTAAATTAATCTTCGTTTGGAAGCATGTTTGTATAAAGGACTGTACTCACGGAAACATATTGACGATGTTCAATCTAATATCAGGTAGACAAGACATTTTATTTTGGCATTGTGCGGCCCAAACATCGTGGCCTAGAGTCAAAAGACTGCTTTCATGTATACGAACGTGGGATGGATCGAAGTGCGATTGATGCTGAGGATCATTTATTTGTTTCGCAGTAATCTTAACGTTTATCGGCGAGTCGTATTGCCCGTCCTGAAATATTGTGCGTCGATAAATGCATTATATCAATAAAGAAGCGAAAACTTTACCCTTTCCGCTCTGCCTTAAGAATGTACGGTGTGCTGAGTACGAGTATTTAAAGGTTCGTGAAAGCGGTAGGCAGCGGCTTGGCTCTGCCCCGGTCATTGCTGAAGTCTATGGGCGACGGTAACTACTCATCATCAGGCGGGCCGTATGTGCGTCTGCCTAAAAGGGCAATAAAAAAAACAAAGCGTAAAAGCTAACTCAAATTTGTATGTTGTCGGAACGTTTGCCTAAATTTACGTACGTTTGCCTAGGGGCGCTGTTCCAATTGCATTCAAATTTGATTTAACTTTTACGCTATCGAGAACGTTAAAAAACTCTCACTTAGCACACAGGTTAATTATCGGGAGAAAAAAATCGTTAATTTTTATATGTATTACCTTCGGCATAAAGACACCGATCTGTTTGCAGAGGTTCTGTTCAGTTTGTTCATTTGTTTTCTCGATTTTCACTTTGTATTTTCCATCGGAACCCGGGTTACTTAATGATGCGTTCGTATTGCCTGATATTTCTACCTGCACTTCTATTTCTGTGGATCAAAAGTGTAATGTTCCTACTTCATGTGCGTATTGATGGAAGTAATTTTTTTTTGTCGCTTAGATGCGTGGACGAGCTCACAGCCCACCTGGTGTTAAGTGGTTACTGGAGCCCATATACATCTACAACGTAAATGCGTCACCTACCTTGAGATATAAGTTCTAAGATCTCAAGTATAGTTACAACGGCTGCCCCACCCTTCAAACCGAAACGCATTACTGCTTCACGGCAGAAATAAGCAGGGTGGTGGTACTTACCCGCGCGGACTCACAAGAGGTCCTACCACCAATAAAAACCAGTAACTTACAAAGAATGTGAAACATAGTATTTAAATTTAATGTTACCGCTTACGGTATATCTAGTGTGAAATGGCTACCCGAAACGCATCGGAAATATCACAAAGCAATTGCGGCCACTTCCTTTGATAAATTCACCCATATTCTGTTAAATATTTCTTATAATATGGATGTTTTAGGTACAACGATAAAATTATTCGATACTGACCGGCATATGCTTTTGCAGGCTTCTTTGGGTATGTAACATGCAGGCAAGACTTGAAAAGGAACTCTTTACCTCCACCTTTGTTTTTAATCACTTGATTCTGTAAAAATTACAGAAGTTTTTTGTTTTAAAAACACGCAAAAGTAAATTTTCAGTTTCATTGTACGATGTCTTTAAGACGAAACGCATGACCGCTTCCCGGCAGACACAGGTTGCATGGTTATATATCCATGCAACTCACAATATTCAAAGTTCAGCCATTACATTTTCTTCTCGAGTCGATGTCGACGCACGATCTCGCTCGCACGCGTCGGTAGGTAAAGTGCGGGAGAGGGATGGGACAGGATTTGCAAAAACCAAATTAATGTTGCTATCTTCCGAAACCAAAAACTAGCAGTTGTAAACCTGCGCAACCACAACCGACCGTTGAAGTGGTCTCTCGACCGTTCAAATTATTATTCAGTTAATTTAAGAAATTTACCTGTAAATCTGGGAATTCAGTATACAACTGCACAGTGACGTAGGCGAAGCATGGTAGAACGTATACAGTGTCATTGAATGGACTACCAATGGCCAATTCTGGAAAGGAAGTCTTCATTCTTATTACTAAGAACTGAGGATCCGGATCAATTATTTTATAGAGAAACTGCAAGTATTTTGGTTAAATGCAAGTAATAATTGTATATAATTAATATTTTGAACAAAAGTTGTTTTATTACTTATCGCAAAAATTTACCGTTACATCCATTTTGATCGTAGTCTTTCAAAACGCTAAGCGCTAGGCCGAATCCATGGTCCTCCGATTCGATCACTTGTAAGAAACTAAAAGGCTTTTTCTTCTCCTTGCTACCCAGGATTTCAGCGCCGCAATATAGATACACTGCCCCTCGACCGTCATTTTCAAATGGCGCCGCTATCGCGATGTCTGAAATTTAATGCCTAACATTTATGTAATATCCCTTTTTTTTTTTTTTTTTTTTTTTTTCCGGTAGAGGGCCGAACCTCCTATGAGGTCCCCGCGCCTAGGGGGCGCGCGGGGTATGTGAGACTTAACGATCTGCAGGTGTTGAGAGCAGATCGCGGGCCCAAGGATTTTAGGGCCCACCCACTAAACGACTCCCCTGCACTCTTACACCCGACGTCCGATCTCCGTCCGGGGTCAGAACCTGGACAGAGTAGGGGGGTTCCCGCGGTCAACACTACAACCAGACACGCGGCGCCACCCCGAGGACGCCCGACCGACGGGTCGTCGAGGCGATAGTCGACAACCAACGACGTCGGTCTCCGCGGTACGGCGGCCCTACCAGGCCGCCCGGGCGGTGCCGCTGGTGTTCCGGGATACCCCGCTGGGCCAGAACCAGCCTGCCAGGTCGGAACGCGATACACCGCCGACCGGGTTGCTCTTCAACAGTATGTTCGGCGACGACAGCGACGACGAAAATGCGGACCGCATCGCAGTCCGCAGCCGCCGACGCGCCGTCCCGTCCTCCTGGTGCCAGCGCGCTAGAGTGACGGTAGCGTGCGGCGCAGCCTCAACCCCCTTAGGTCGCCCCGTGACCATCACCGGGAGGAGACTGCCTCCTCATAGGGGCTGGAGCTGGACAAACGCCCTCCTCCGACCCCCGGCTCGACGGCGGCGGCACGGCGCCGAGAGGGAAGAAGAGCTCTCCCTCTCCCGTTCCGCCGCCTCCTTCTGCGAGATGGTGGACTCGCAGAAGTCGAGCATCGCCTGCCAGGACTCGTCGCTGCCGAGCATCGTAGCCACGACGGTCGGAAGCGACAAGTCCGGTCCTATTTTTGCAACGAGGACGCGGCGCTGCTCCGCGAAAGCGGTGCAGTACGCGAGCGTGTGCTCCGCCGTGTCCTCGTTGCAGCCACTGCAGTGGTGGCACTTCGGCGTCGGCTCCCTCCGGGCGACGAGGTGTAGGTAGCGACCGAAACAGCCGTGTCCCGTGAGCACCTGCGTCGCTCGGAAGGTGAGACGTCCTCGGTCGCGATTCACCCAGTCCGAGAGGACCGGGCGGATCGCCTCGACGGTCCGTCGCCCGTAGGCGGGGTCCGCCAGGCGGCGAGACCACGCCTCGAGCACGGCACGCCGAGATTGAAGCTTCCGCGCTCGAACTTCCGCCGCGCCGGGACGCGGCTCCCCCCTGGAGCGGAGATCGCATCGCCACGCGTAATCCGCAGCGAGCGCCTCCGCTTCCAGGTCCCAGGGAGGCGTCCCAGCTAGCACGCACGCCGCCTCGAACGAGACGGTACGGTATCCACGAACCGCCCTGACCGCAATCGCGCGTTGCGGACGTCGCAACGCCGCAACGTTGTCGCGGGTCAGGGCGTGGCACCACACGGGAGCCCCGTACAGTGCCATCGACCGCACCACCCCCGTGTAGAGGCGGCGCACCACCACGTCAGGCCTCCCGACGTTCGGCAACAGCCGACTCAGCGAGCCGGCGGCCGCCATCAGTCGGGGACCTAATCTTTCAAAGTGAGCGCGAAAGCTCCAACGACCGTCCAGTACGAGACCGAGGTACCGCAACCCGGTTGCCTCGATCTCGACGCGAACGCCTCCGATCACGAGGTGGGCCCCCTGAGGCGGCGCTCTCCGGGCCCCGTGAAACAACAGGGCCTGGGATTTATCAAGCGCCACCTCCAGACCCAACCGTCGGATCCTGCCGATGACGAAGGCCACCCCCGCGCAGGAAAGACGGGCAGACTCTCGCAAGTCCCTCCCCCGGGCCACGACCAAAGTGTCGTCCGCGTAGCAAACTACGCTCAGACCCGGGAGAGGAGTGCTTAGGGTGCCACGCAAGACCCAGTCGTAGCCGATGTTCCACAAGAGAGGGCCAAGGACCGACCCCTGTGGAACACCGCGCTGGACGGGGAAGCGGAGCACCGTCCCACCGTGCCCGGTGCACACGACCGACCTATCCTCGAGGTAGGACCCGATTATGTAATATCCCTGCCACAAGTTCTACATTTGAATAAAAAATATTATGTTATGTAATATCCCTGCCACAAGTTCTACATTTGAATAAAAACGATTTTATGGTTTAATCTTAAATATTTTACTGGTGGTAGGACGTCTTGTGATTTCGTACGGGTAGGTACCACCGCACTGCGTATTTCTGCTGTGAAGTACTTCACATAATGCGCTTCGGTTTGAAGGGTGGGGCAGCCGTTGTACTGTAAAAGCTGAAACCTTAGAAATTATATCTCAAGGCGAGTGGCAGCATTTAGGTTGTAGATATCTATGGGCTCCGGTATCCTCATAACGTCAGGTGGACCCTGAGGTTGTCCATCCATATATAAAACGCTATAAAAAAAAACCTTGGTACCGTCTTTTCTGTCGCCGTTCAAGTCTCCAATATTGATGATGGCGCTGCCAAACATCGAGCCTTCCTTTCGGCCAGTGATGATCCTTTTGAAACTTAGAGCCTGAAAAATGTTTTGAGCTATATCTGAATTAATTCATCAAGAAGCCATATCCTTCTTCACGTTAACACCTTGGCTGTGACAAGTAAAACTTCATCTGTTGCGGTACACCGCAGTCGAAATTCGCCCCCAACCATATTTCTACCAGTGCATGGTGGGTCTTCTCGACCCACTAGGACTAGGGTAGATTAAAGTACTAAAGTTATAGCATTTTACTGAAATCATACTGTATACGATTTATAGTATATAGTTGTCGGTAACGAACTATTACAAACACCTGAAACAATCGGTCCTTTTTTTAATACCTACGCTGATAGCCTTTAGAGGCTATTTCAGCTTCTCCTTGACGTGCAGGTGAGCTCACGGGGCTCAAACCGGAGTGTTGCTAACACTGACCCTAGCAAGAGTAGTGCTTCGCAGAATCTACCACCGGATCGGAAACGCGACCCACTGCGAAAATCCGGCGAGAAACTCATCGATCTGCCCCAGCGAGAAGGACATAGTTTTCTTCATCTACACCAACTGAAAGTACCTAGGCGGGCCGATAGGCCCAGTTCCGCAGTGAAGGTGTGACATTCAGCTACTTGTAGCTACAACACTGCTGTGAAGCAGCCACTCGTTCCGCTTCGAAACCTGGGACATCATTGGCCTCGTGTTTCCAAGTACCCATCTTTCCTTGACATTGAGACTTACTGGGCTTAGATTACCACTTAACACTACTTGGTTCGATGCTCGACTGCTCATATAGAGGAAAAGGAAAGGTTTTTTCTTACCATTGGTTTTTCGGCAACAAATACGTAGACAGCGCCTACGTTGTATTGCTTGTCGCTCGCTCGTCCCGGAGCTCCGACTAACAAGTCTGATCGTGGGCCGAAGATACGAGCCGAGCACAAACTAGCGCCAAACATCTCCCCGACAGTCGTCTTCGGTTGTTCGAACTTAAGTTGCTTAAAAAACCTCCACTGCTCTCCGTAAAATAAAACCTACAATACAATAAATCTTAATATATATAAATTACGTGTCACGTTGTTTGTCCGCGATGGACACCTAAACTACTGAACCGATTTTAACTTTTTTTTTTAATATTATGTGTTTTGTTCCAGCTTAGGCGATAGGATGATTTTTATTTCAATTAATGGTCGCAATATTTATTAATTAACAATAAAATGATTTCTTATGTTGATTATTGTTATTAATTGTTAGTTTCATAAGTCTAAAACAGATGGCGATTTAAATCAGTTTTATAGACAAAATTGTAATATTGTCTGACATTAATATCTCATAGATGGTGCGGTGTTAAAAATACTACCGTTTCACATAAGCTACAATTTAATGGCATAAGCACCACATGTTGCCGAGGCTAAAGTATAAGTGAAATTTATTTCGTAGTAAACGCAATACAGTGAAATCCAATTGTTCTTACTTTGTTAATTTTTGGTATTAGGATAGCCGGCCACGTGTTACTTACAAACAAAAACCTTAGCCACAGCAACGTGTGGCCGAGTCTGCTAGTTAAATATAGATAAATGTACTTATTGCATTTTCATAAAATCGGTAGACAAATTTAGGGCCATATTATTGAGGTTTAAGTCTCAAGCTTAGGAGGAAGTAAACTTACACATTTCTATTAAAAGTCACGGGGATAGACAGAAGATAGTGATCTATATATTAATACGTGAAGCAAAAACTTTGTATCCCTTTTTATGAAAATTGAGCGGACGGAGGAGTATGAAATTTTCCACACTTATCTATATATATAAAAATGAATTGCTGTTCGTTAGTCTCGCTAAAACTTAAGAACGGCTGGATTTTAGTTTTGAATTATTTGTGGAAGTCCAGAGAAGGTTTAAAAGGTAGATAAATATGAAAATGTTCGGAATTAAATAAAAATAACAATTTTGTTTTTACTTTGATGTGTCCCCCATCGGACGGATTTCTTTTGTTTGTTTTAAGTTTACTTTATACAATAGCTTAGGTCTTTTATTTATCGATTGAGGCACTACGAAGTCTGCCGGGTCAGCTAGTAGAGAATAAAGAGAAGAAATGCACAAAGCTAATGTTGGCGACAGCGGCGTCGCCCCATAATTATAGAATAAGTTGAAGAATATAATAGAATATAGAATAGAATAATAGATTTATATAGATACGTACATAGACATAGAGTTATAACAAATAGATAAATTATATAGAGTGCATATAGATAGATAAGTATATAGATAACGTGCACATAGATTTTACTAAGAATAGAACGTAAGTTGCTTTGAAATAAATAGTATACACTTTTGCTTTATTATTCCCGATAGTTTTAAGATTAGCATATTAACTTAAATGAACACGCGCCCGGCCCGCGTCCCGAAACGATGTAACAAACAGCATTTATCTGTGTTCAGGACCGGGTATTTTGTTTATACGGGCGCGTCATATAGATTAAGCATAGAATAAGTTATATGTATCGATAGGGATTACAACATAGAATAGTTAAGTATAAGGCATTAGTATATACATTTATTAAATAAATAGATATAACGAATAAACCGAGCCGATCATAGTGAAAATGATCTCGACGAGAGCCGTATTTTACACGAGATCTCTGTAGGGTAACATTCCGAGGTAGTTAAGCGACCCTGCGACGCTGTCAGGTACCTGCCGACCTACCGACCGACCCTCGACCGACTACCTGCCAACCGCCGGCCGCCGACCCTCCGAACGAAGATTACAAAAAAAAAGCACGAGTAAAGACATCAGCGCCTCGAAGATATCTATTGAAGACTTGAAGACCATTGAAAAGATCGTCGGTTATTGAATTCGGTTGTATTGACAGATCGGTCGGCTCGGTTTACGTTAATTAGTAAAGTTTTGAGTTTTAATTTCGAGTGAGCTTGTACGATATCGTACACCTCAGGACCCTACATCGACTGCTTCAGATCGACACGAATAATCGCCACGAGACGGGCATCCGGCGTCTTATAGGATTTCAAGAAATCTTATAAGATTCATAAACCCGTCCAACCTGGGTTGGCGTCACTCGCCTTATCGACACGGGTGACGTGCTGCGTACCCAACAGCTAATATTTTTTAAAAATAATGTATAAAGGATACATTAAATCAATAAAGAAAACATTTTACACACACTACCATGTATTTGACACAACACATATTTATATATAAATATACTCTTCGTTTATTGTCAATTGTCAAACTTTTGTTAGTGTTTAAGTCTGTAGTCAAATCGAGAATAGATGAATATTGTTTGACTTTATTATTATTTATGTATAGTGTAGTTTTGGTGAAATCTGTGATTATATAATATAAGTAAAATATAATAGTATTTGACAATAGAACCATAATAATGTTTAAACATAAAATTTCAATTGATTAAAGTCGAATTTCGACTACTGTGGGACCCCTAGTATAAAAAATGTGGTAATTTAAGAATTCTTACCTGCCCTAAGCGGTACGTACTACTGACTGCGTACATTAAAAGCTTAGGTGTTGCAAAGTATCCTGTCGTCACGCTGTACCCTGAAAGGCGTAGCTTAAATTATCATAAGCTTTAACGAGTCACGAGCTACATTAATTAATGATGCTTCATTTGTTGATTGACTCGGTGATGTAGTATGTGGTTAACGGCCCTAACTGTTGCGCCAAGGGTCGTGGGTTCAATTCCCACATCTGGCAAAATGTTCGTGAATAGGTTTATTTGCTCTTTGTTGGAACAAAGTTCTTTATGAGACTATGCGGAGGGGTTAACCGGAAAAAAACGTCCGTAACGTAAGATTTTTATTATTTATGTAAGTATACTCTTAGTATGATGGCTATACAGTGTCTAATATATAGTCTACGTGATGACAGTTATTATTATTCATATAGATAGCTGTTTCTTTGTATATTATTATATATATACAAAGAAACTTTGTATATTATTATATATTTTTTATAAATCATTGTGAATAAAATAAAGTTGATAACTTTGTAAAGTAGTGTTTTTTATCAATAAAAAAAATCATAATTAAAAGTGTATACCCGAATAGTTATTTTCTTTATATCTCGAATAGAACTTCAAATTAATATTTTTATAATAAGGAACTTCGTTCCTATCCGGTGACCCACGACACCACACATCTTTTTTTATTGCTTCGATGGTTGGACGAGCTCACGGCCCAAGTGGTTACCGGTGCTCATAGACATCTACAACGTAAATGCCGCTATCCATTTTGAGACATGAGTTCTAAATCTCAGTTTTTACAGTATAACGGCTGCCCAGCCCTTCAGACCGAAACGCATTACTGCTTCACGGCAGGCGTGGCGGTACCTACCCGTGCGGATTCACATGAGGTCCTACCACCAGTTTGTCTGGGTGTCTATTTTCAATATATGTATATATTTCAACTTATACAATGTTTATCTCAGTCTTTGGTTACGATAACATAGAGAAGCCGGATTAACCGTGCGTGTTTAGTTATCAGTTATATATTATTTGTATTTTTGTTTTGTTTCCATCTGTTATAAAAACTAAGAAAGCAGAAATCGGAGAAACCGACAATGGAAGTCAAAAATTTATAGCAATTGTTATTTGGAAGTAATAATATAACAGTAATGACATTGTATAGTTCATTTTAGTAAATCGATTCAATGATCTTGAATACAGGTTTTGAGTATTGTGTACGTATTAAAAAATATATGAAAAAAGTACTGAAATGTTTTGTTTCTGCAAGTTTATGAATAGAATCGGACGTATTATTCATTAGATTGGGGATGATCCAAAAGTAGAAGATTTGTAGTGGCCTGTGTATCATTAGAATGTATACAGTAGAATATCACAAGCATTTTTATTTTCCATGTAGATTTTAAAAATATATCTCAACTTACCGAAATTGAAATTGACATTCATATCCATACCGTCCAAGATGTCAGGTTGAGTAGAAGGCTCTGGCGTCATGTATAGTAAAGTTTTCCCTTTGAACAAATAACCAGTACTTACATCAGGAAATGACAAATGAAATCGTATTACATATAGTTTACTGGTGGTAGGACCTCTTGTGAGTCCGCGCGGGTAGGTACCCCCACCCTGCCTACTTCTGCCGTGAAGCAGTAATGCGTTTCGGTTTGAAGGGCGGGGCAGCCGCTGTAACTATACTTGAGACCTTAGAACTTATATCTCAAGGTGGGTGGCGCATTTACGTTGTAGATGTCTGTGGGCTTCAGTAACCACTTAATACCAAGTGAGCTGTGACCTCGTCCACCCGTCTAAGCAATAAAAAAAAGAACATTCGTAAAATGAAATTATCACTATTTGATTGCAATATGTTTTTCAAGCTTTTCTTACTCAAATCAATTTGGGAGTCGGCATTGTTTTTATCGAAAAACTCGCTTAGTGAACTAAAAATTTTGGTTCCAGATTCCAGTACTCAAAACGAGGATTTTGCTGCTGCGAATAGCTGCGTTAGCCTAACCACGATATAGGCCCAGCATAAATAACAGAACCCACTGCATGAAAGATAACAACAGAGATATTTTAATGAAAAATTACACAACGTCTTAAAATTATCGTGGCAGCAATGAATAGTTTCTGGTCGGCTAGGACTAGAAACTACTATAAAGACTCCCACGGCTATCAATCGTGGCAGCAATGAATAGTTTTTTGGTCTGTTAGGACTAGAATCTACCATAAAGACACCCACGGCTATCCATCGTGGCAGCAATGAACAGTTTTTGGTCTGCTAGGACTAGAAACTACCATAAAGGCTCCCACGGCTATCAATCGTGGCAGCAATGAACAGTTTTTGGTCTGCTAGAACTAGAATCTACCATAAAGACACCCACGGCTATCCATCGTGGCAGCAATGAACAGTTTTTGGTCTGCTAGGACTAGAATCTACCATAAAGACACCCACGGCTATCCATCGTGGCAGCAATGAACAGTTTTTGGTCTGCTAGGACTAGAAACTACCATAAAGGCTCCCACGGCTATCAATCGTGGCAGCAATGAACAGTTTTTGGTCTGCTAGAACTAGAATCTACCATAAAGACACCCACGGCTATCCATCGTGGCAGCAATGAACAGTTTTTGGTCTGCTAGGACTAGAATCTACCATAAAGACACCCACGGCTATCCATCGTGGCAGCAATGAACAGTTTTTGGTCTGCTAAGAGTAGAAACTACCATAAAGACTCCCACGGCTATCAATCGTAGTAGCAATGAACAGTTTTAGGTCTGCTGGGACTAGACACTACCATAAAGGTTCCCACGGCTATCAATCGTGGCAGCAATGAATAGTTTTTTGGTCTGCTAGGACTAGAAACTACCATAAAGACTCCCACGGCTATCAATCGTAGTAGCAATGAACAGTTTTAGGTCTGCTGGGACTAGACACTACCATAAAGGTTCCCACGGCTATCAATCGTGGCAGCAATGAATAGTTTTTTGGTCTGCTAGGACTAGAAACTACCATAAAGACTCCCACGGCTATCAATCTTGGCAGCATTTAATAGTTTCTGGTCTATTTTGTCTATTAAGACCAGTAACTACTGTAGAGACTCCCTCGTTTACGGCTATCAGATGAACCCAAGATTGAAGAGTCCATGATGGCCCTGCTTTGCAGTGCTCAAGACAGGTTTAGTTAGTAGATAGTAGATAAATTTAATAATAGAATTTATGTAACAGATCAGAGTTGAATGATAGCGTAATGGTGCCAGATCTCCTGCATAGTCACCATTAAAAATCTTATGAGTATGCTAAATTAATCTCATTGCAAAATTTGTAATATGATCTCAAAGCCTGACCTCAGAACCATTATCGGTAGCAGTACACTGCAGCGAAGTTTTTGTGTATTCTTTTTTTTTAATGGCCTAGATGGACGGATGAGCTCACAGCCCACCTGGTTTTAAATGGTTACTGGAGCCCATAGACATCTACAATGTAAATGCCGCCACCATGAGATATGAGTTATAAGATCTCTGAATAGTTACAACGGCTGCCCCACCCTTCTAACCGAAACGCATTACTGCTTCACGGCAGAAATAGACAGGGTGGTACTTACCCGTGCGGACTCACAAGAGGTCCTACCACCAGTAATTACGCAAATTATAATTTTGCGGGTTTGCTTTTATTACACGATGTTATTCTTTCACCGAGGAAGTCAATCGTGAACATTTATTAAGTACGTATTTCATTTGAAAAATGGGTACCCGCCTGCGGGATTCGAACATCGGTGCATCGCTACATATGAATGCACCGGACATCTTATCCTTTAGGCCACGACGACTTCTAAGGCAGAGTAGAATACCGGTCAGTGGTTACCATCACTCACCGAAGTCGACAATGACAAAGGTGTAACTGAACCGCGGACTACCGCTGAGGACTCGAAGAACCAAGACCGAGAATCCGCTATATCCACTGAGGTCATTCGGTCAATAAGTGACATTAAATTAATTTTAAACAGAAGTACATCGTCGATTTACCGCTAGTATTAGTTGCTACTGTTAGCGAAATAAGAGGGGAGAAGATGAAGGTAAGTTAAAGCAAGAAACAAGGAATATGCTTACCATTAGAAATGCCAGGTCCTCCGACTACAACAGAATTTTTATCACTAACCGCTAAACTCCAACCGTAGGACGACATCAGGCCTTCTGTGAAAGCACTTCTATTATAAAAAAAACGAATCTTTGTTTTTTTTTGCTTAGATGGGTGGAGGAGCTCACAGTCCACCTGGTGTTAAGTGGTTACTAGAGCCCATAGACATGTACAACGTAAATGCGCCACCCGCCTTGAGATATAAGTTCTAAGATCTCAGTATAGTTACAACGGTTGCCCTAATCTTCAAATAAAACGCATTACTGCTTCACGGCAGAAATAGGCAGGATGGTGGTACTTACCCGTGCGGACTCACAAGAGGTCCTACCACTAGTAAAATAATCTTACAAAGGGAAAGAATAAACAGTATACATTAGCAGAATATTTTTCGATATAGGCAAATATTTGTTCGGAATTTAGGCGCGCGGCGTACCTGATGTCGTTTGGTTATTAAAGCAGGCACAAGATAATAGTAGGTATTAGTAGTAGGAGTAGTAGAAATATAGTAAATGTCTTGTAAAAATTCCCCTTCCTTCTTCAAGATTGGTACTACCTTTTGGGATTTACTAATACCAATATTAAACAAAATGTACTGTTATAAGGCATTGACACTCAGGAAAAATTACTGTATTTAAATATTTACTTAATGTTCTGATAGGAGAATTCTCCCTTCTTAGAAAAAGTTTTTCAATTGAGAAATCGTTCTTCGAAATGAAGCATCCTCCGGTCGATCCAGTGCCTGTTGAAAAATGAAATGGTATCAAAATCAAACGAAAAAACTTAACTATTAAATCTTAACCTGGAAACTAGGCTTGAAGAAAAATTACGTCATACAACAATAGGTATGACAGCCTTATTCGTAAAATCATGTACAAAAGTTAACAATTACTTTAAAAAATTATTATTAATTTAATGCATATATTTATTTTAACATGAATATGAAGATCCTTAGACAAATATTCGATCCTGTGCAGCAAAAAGACCTAGAGAAGACGAGCTAGAACCATGTGATATTTACAGAAAACCATTAAGTTTGGGCGCCTAAGATGTGTAGAATGTGTAGTTAGAATTGCAGAGATCGGAATTCCTAAACAGCTACTATTTGGCAAGCCCGATATCCGCAGAAGTCGCGGCAGACCCAAGATCAAATGAATTATTGTTGAAAACTAGAGGGAGAAAGACTAGGCTCAGACCCACCTTGGGCTTTAAGGCCTAGTGATGATGATAATTCATTTATGTACACGAAAGTCATTTGTATTAATTTTAAATCCTTCGTTAATAGCTTTTATAGAATCTAACAGTTTAGTGACGTGTAAAAAACAATGCAATATTCACCTATTCTCATGTTGTGGACCAGTAGTGGAGCGCAAGTCTGAAAATTTAACAAAGCTTAAAGATTTATTCAAAAATAAGAAGATTCTAATCTTAGTACGGACTGGCGTTCTAAAATTGGGAGATTTGTGACAAACATAGGTTGAAATTATTATGAAAAAAATGCAGTTTTATTGTCAAACTGACTGCCTTAACAAGTTATTAGCATGAGTATGGTATCAAAGTATGGACTCCATTACTATAAATATCTTGTTTTAAAGAAGGCAATGTCTCGGAAATAATTACAATATTTGGCACGATTCTTCATCTGTTACCATTTCACCAATATATATACCTAGTCGGGTCATAAATTCTGTCACATGTTTAGTGTAAAATAATTGAAACAAGTTTATTCATTATGTAACCATTCATATACCAAAATTAACTTAACAAAACATAGATTCTTATGACACTAAAGTTTATTCAAAATGACCTCCGTGATTTTGAATACAGGCCTTCAATCTGCGCGGCCAGTCGTCTATCGCAGCACGAACGAGGTCCATGTCAATATCGGCGGCTGCCTTAATCAAGGATGTCTTGAGTGACTCCAAATTGGGATGAGGCTTTGAGCACGCCTTTTCCTCCAAGTGTTGCCATATCTTGTAATCTAACGGATTCAAATCTGGACTGGAGGAGGGCCAGTCTTCGTGCCGGATGAAGTCGATTTCACACGCCGCCAGCCAATCTTGTGTGCTCTTCGCTCTATGAGCTGGCGCTGAATCTTGTTGGAATACCCAGTGCCTGTTATTGAACATGGTATGAGAAACAGGTTCCACAAGGTTCGTCAGGACTGTATTTTGATACACAACTGCATTCGTTTTTACACCTTTCTCACAAAAATGTACCTCTGTTAAGCCCCAATAAGAAACTCCCAACCATACCATGAGCGAGGATGGAAAATGACCTCGTTGGACACGCGGAATACGGTTGCTCGCTTCTTCACTACTGTGTGCGTACACCTTATCATTTTATTTGTTGTAGCTCTCTTCTACGGTAAAAATTTTTTCATCCGAAAAAAGAATTTCCCGCGAAATATTTTTTTCCCGCGTACCGCTTCAACAAAGCGCGGCATCTCTTCAGTCTCAGGTCCATTAGACGAGCATTCAAACGATGTCCTGTTTTTCTTCGATATGCCCGAAGCCCTAAGTCTTCATTTAACACCCTTTTCACCGTGGTTCTGCTTAACCCCATCTGAAGGGCCAACAGTTTCTGCTGACGTTTGGGATTTCTTTGAATTCGCGCCTTCACAGCTTTTATCACTGCTGGAGTCCTAACAGACCGAGGGCGACCACTTCTAGACCTGTCATCTACACTAGAGTCTTCATTGTATCGTTTGATGGTACGATAAACGAATCTTTTGGTTATATTCAAATTTTTCAGTATGTTAAAAATTTGAATTGGCGCGTAACCGCAACGATGCAACGCAATAACTGCAACACGGTCTTCTTTAAGCGTCCACTCCATATTTAAAAATGAGTAAAATTCTAAAAGTATACATTTTTATTTTCATGAACAATTCGAAATTCGAATTCAATAAACTTTTTTGTGGCCAGCATTCTAAAAAAAAAGTTTTTACTTTATGACAATACTTATGACCTGACTAGTTATATATATTTTATGATTGAAATATTACTGGTGGCCCGGAGGCCTTTCCAGTTTCACCAGGTCAGGTGGGCGAGCAAAGGCTCAGCCAGGGGTGAGATTTGCTAACAGCTGCCCGAGCGCCTCCCAAAGAGACCTAATAGCTCAAGAGCAGCTGCTTCGCGAATGAATCTACTACCGGATCGGAATCGCGACCCGCTGAGAAGATCCGGCGAGAAACTCAGCGGGCTGATGCATGGGTTAGGTAGCACGTCGACCTCTTTGTCGAGTTCGACGAGTACAGTTACCGGGGTTCCTTAGCCTGCTCCTAGTGTTAGAGCTGAAGGTATCTAATGCAAGAGTTGTTGGATCTGATGGATCCGTAAGGACGTGTCTAGGGCGACGACGGTGACTTGCTTGCGTGATCAGGATTCGGGGAGTAGTCAGCGGCGGCAACGATAAGGCGACTATCATGACGCATAACCTTATCGAAGTACCGCTCCGACACTGACTTCATGTGTTTGCGGATCGATTCGAGGCCCAGGTCGTCGTGTAGGTCGACGTTCCTCACGAACCACGGAGCCCCGACGGCTAACCTCCAAAAGCGGGATTGTAGAGATTGAAGGGTGTCTATCTGTGTGCGGGCCGCGTGAGCGTACACCACACTCGCGTAAGTCATGACGGGCCTTATGCAAGTTTTGTAAAGTGTCACCTTGTTCCGAAAGGACATTTTACTCCGCTTACAGATCATGGGATAGAGTTTCACCAATCATAATTGGAGCAGACACCAGTCCTGCTACTTGTAATTGCTGTGTTCTTTCACAATGCGATTTCGGAGTTTCTTTTCCTTTTTTTTGTTTATATGAGTGAGTGGACGGGCTCACGGCCCACCTGCTGTTAAGTGGTAAAACGTAAATTAATTGTAAGTTTCAGTTTTACGGTACAACGGCTGCCCCGCTCTTTAAACCGAAACGCATTGCTGCTTCATAGCAGAAATAGCAATAGTGGTATCTACCCACCACCAGTTTCTGTACCACCTAGCTCTGGAATTTGTTTTCTTTCACTGTATTCACTAAGCGCTAGTCCGTGGCTTTTTTCAGCTAAAG
This sequence comes from Bombyx mori, assembly GCF_030269925.1. Taxonomy (NCBI): domain Eukaryota; kingdom Metazoa; phylum Arthropoda; class Insecta; order Lepidoptera; family Bombycidae; genus Bombyx; species Bombyx mori. The sequence goes on along the minus strand of NC_085116.1, from coordinate 3,695,754 downwards.
TTTTGAAAATTGAGGCGGCAAGAAACCGCTTGTCAATGCAATGATTTTCATGTCTATCGTCATAGGCAATGAAAAATATTAAATCAATACCAGAAAGATTAACTATTTAGGTTGAAATACATGATAATATGTATGTAATGTACGAAATGATTCCATGCATATGGCTATAGCGACGATATAAATTTTGTCACTGTTGATTTAAATAGGTGTCCGAGATCACAGCCCACTTGATGTTAAGCGGTTACCGCAGCCAATACAGATAATGACAATCTAAATGCAATTTGATTTCGACACAGTTTTACTAAGATATTGTTAACATTGCACTATTGTTAACGATAAAGGAAAATAATAACATGAAATTAGGATTATTATTAAATTATATGATTGTTAAACGCCTAACTAAACAGGAGCGTCATAAATATTTTATAGTCAATTAATGAAGCTGATGTAATATTTATAATATTTTCCTGTTTTTGAATGTAGAATCATTATTGTTGTTCCAAATTTAAATGCTCTATTTTAATATAATTAAACATGACATAGCCTATCTTATTTATAAGCTTATAGTCTAAATATATAAAATACCGTTACACTCAATTATATTCGTTTGCAAACAGACTTATCTAATCACGAGAAATAAGTTTAATAAATATAATTTATGCCTTAATTAAGTTATCACAACCGCAAATTGTTCAAGATTAAAACCATACGGTAATGTGGTACACGGTCGATAATTTTTTCGGTGATTAGTATTCTTTAACGTTTTGTTAGTTGTTGGTCGCAAACAACTAACAAAGCTTTGCCCACCCGATTTTAACTGGTAACCGGATATCGTAGGAACCTTTGGATCTGCGAAGGGACTTCGGTTCCCTCTGTATTTTGTACCGAATGTTCCATGGGGAGTGCTCTGAGGAATTGTTCGAGATGATACCAACGTCTCGTTTTTACCATCGCACCGCCCGCCACCGGAGTAGAGTTCATCCATACTACCTGGAGCCACTGCGGTCATCGACAGTGCTTTTCCAGAGGTCTTTTTTTCCGCGTACCATCCGGCTACGGAATGAGCTCCCCTCCACGGTGTTTCCCGAGCGCTATGACATGTCCTTCTTTACAAGAGGCTTGTGGAGAGTATTAAGCGGTAGGCAGCGGCTTGGCTCTGCGCCTGGCATTGCTGAAGTCCATGGGCGATGGTAACCACTCACCATCAGGTCGGCCGTATGCTCGTCTGCCTACAAGGGCAATAAAAAAAAAAGAAAAAAAAAATCGTAGGAGGCTTGTGCTCGAAGTCTCCATTGTATTGTGTAATGGCGCTCAGACTTGTCAAGCGGGAACATATATCGGCACAGTGGTACAAATAGACAAGATGCTTCTACTGATTTGTGGGGGGTTCCTCCACCAATGAACAACTGCGGCATTATCCAATTCAATTACATTCCAATTCTACATATGTTCGTTCTTTCTTTCTTCACTATTGTCTCTAGGATAACACAATCATTATACATTACATTTTTGCAACTTTACAGGAGAGCCATTTACTGGTGGTAGGACCTCTTGTGAGTCCGCACGGGTAGGTACCACCACCCTGCCTATTTCTACCGTGAAGCAGCAATGCGTTTCGGTTTGAAGGGTGGGCCAGCCGTTGTAACTATACTGAGAACTTAGAACTTATATCTCAAGGTGGGTGGCGCATTTACGTTGTAGATGTCTATGGGCTTAACCACCAGTAACCACTTAACACCAGGTGGGCTGTGAGCTCGTCCACCTATCTAAGCAATCAAAAAAAAAAAGTTTAAAATTTGGAAAAAAATATCCAAATAAAAACAAACTTCTTCAGCGATTTGAATGGAGTAAATAAAATTGAAATTCACTTAAAAACATCAAACTGTTGATGCTAATACCAAATTAAACGCGCCTTTAATAATACAAAGATAAATGTCGCTTATTAAGCGTGATGTCGCTTAAACCAAATAGCCTTTCAGTCCTCGATATAGGTATATAACGCGTATATTATGTTTCGGTAGAGCATTCGAGATCATGTTGGGCATGAGTGATTGTACTCACAACAAAAAAAGTCGGTCCAGCCTCCACAGTTGCGCCGAGCCAGTAATTGTGGTCGTACATATCATTTTCTGAAAACAAACAACTATGTTTTTTACCAACATGCAATCAATATTACCCTGAAGCTCTAGACTAAAGTCTAATGCCCGTATCTTTAGACGTTTCGTAAAATAGTCCTCCACTCTTAACTCATCCGATGATGCTCGAGCATTCCCTCGAAACTTACTCGAGTTTGGTATTTTTAGTCGACCATTACAATATTCCTCAACTGTCCTCGAGTGAGGTAATAATGATGAAAATTTGATCAAGCTAGCATCAAACCCATAGAGTTCAGTAGTCTATGGTCATTGTTTAATGTCAAAGTCAAGCTGCCGCTGTCTGTTTGACACTAGATGAACTAGTTTGATGTTTTGGTTGCTGAGTTATTCGTAAATATGTGTGCGTGCGGTAAATCTGAAAGTGTATTATTTATTTTCTAACCTATTATTATTTTAGATTTCGGATCCGGCTTTGTATTTTTATTCGCCGCTTTTGTGTGATTTTGGTTGCATCGTGTTGTTGAAGTGCTTTTCCACAACCACCAGTTTATTATTATATAAATAAAACTTATAATCGCATTGACTTTATTTATCAGGTAGTAAGCAAAATATGACTCTTATGTAGGTAAATAAAATAAAGAGTTTCAAATGTCTAACCTCGAACTATTTACTTTATTAATAAATATTATCAAAATTAAATTATCAAAATATGCGGGAATCATGAACAGATCCAGGCCATTACAACAATATCATATATTTCCATTTGCGGTCCACATACTATTTGGACATTGATAGAAAACCAGCCTTGAGGAACATTCAAGGTACGTCGCGACGTACCTTGACTTGACAGTTCGCCTACTTCACTCCGGTTAGGAAAATTTTCCAAGGACGTTTGAGTGGAGTTTATTTTTACGACTAAGCATACCAAAACGCGCGTTGGAGGTTGAGTCGAGTCGAATTAGGCTCGTGTGAACGACTAAAGATACGGGTGTTAGTCTACTCTAAGTCTGTTGGCAAAACTACTTTCAGTTGCTTCCCTGAGCGGATACCATTTTATTTTTTATTGCTTAGATGGGCGGACGAGCTCACAGCCCACCTGGTGTTAAGTGGTGTTACTGGAGCCCATAAACATTTACAACGTAAATGCGCCACCCATCTTGAGATATAAGTTCTAAGGTCTCAGTATAGTTGCAACGGCTGCCCCACCCTTCAAACCGAAACGCATTGCTGCTTCACGGCAGAAATAGGCAGGGTGGTGGTAACTACCCGTGCGGACTAACAAGAGGTCCTACCAGCAGTAATTATTTAATTAATAATTAATTTGTTGTAACGTTTGTAACTTTAATTGTCGTCCTAAAGATTTCGTGCTTGCTTTTTATCTAATAAAAGTCGAACTTTTTAGAGTTACACATTTATTCCGTCTTTTTTTTTTTTTTTTTTTTTTTTTTTTTTTTTTTTTTTTTTTTTTTTTTTTTTTTTTTTTTTTTTTTTTTATGATTGAAAGTTTACTGGTGGCCCGAAGGCCTTTCCAGTTTCACCAGGACAGGTGGGCGAGCAAAGGCTCAGCCAAGAGGGGTGGGATTTGCTAACAACTGCCCGAGCGCCTCCGAAGGAGACCTAACAACTCAAGAGCAATTGTTTCGCGAATGAATCTACTACCGGATCGGAATCGCGACCCGCTGAGAAGATCCGGCGAGAAACTCAGCGGGCTGATGCATGGGTTAGGTTGCACGTCGACCTCTTTGTCGAGTTCGACGAGTACGGTTACCGGGGTCCCTAAGCCTGCCCCTAGTATTAGAGCTGAAGGCATCTAATGCAAAGGTTATTGGATCTGATGGATCCGTAAGGACGTGTCTAGGGCGTCGACGGTGACTGGCTCCTGCATGATCAGGATTCGGGGAGTAGTCAGCGGCGGCAACGATAAGGCGATTATCATGACGCATAGCCTTATCGAAGTATCGTTCCGACGCTGACTTCATGTATTTCCGAATTGATTCGAGGCCCAGGTCGTCGTGTAGGTCAACGTTCCTCACGAACCACGGAGCCCCGACAGCTAACCTGCAAAAGCGGGATTGTAGGGATTGGAGGGTGTCTATGTGTGTGCGGGCCGCGTGAGCGAACACCACACTCGCGTAAGTCATGACGGGCCTTATGCAAGTTTTGTAAAGTGTCACCTTGTTCCGAAGGGACATTTTACTCCGCTTACAGATCATGGGGTAGAGTCTACCGAGAATAAACGCGGCACGGTCACGGACTGATTTTATATGCGGGCGGAATGTCATCGATGCATCCAGGGTAACGCCCAGGTACTTGACCTTCCTGGCCCAGGGTATGGGTTGTCTAAAGAGAGTAATCGGGGGTGTGAGATTCCTCCTCCTAATCCGGGAGGAAATCCGTGTGGAGCTTCCCCTCTGAAATAGCACCGCAGTACTTTTCGCTGGGTTGATGTCTATGCGCCATTTTCGGAACCACTGTCCTAGGGCTAGGGCTGCGCTCTGAAGCTTCTTCGCGATTAGGGACTTATTTCTACTAGAATAGTAAACAGTCGTGTCGTCGGCGAATAAAGCTAAATGGGTCGGCGGCGACCGGGGAATATCGTTGACGAATAAGCTAAATAGGAGGGGTGAGAGGACAGAGCCTTGCGGGACTCCAGCTGTGAGAGGTCGTGGGGAGGAGCGGGTTCCCTCGACTCGATATCGAAAAGAGCGGTTCGACAAGAAGTCCCGTATGATGAGCACGAGACTATCCGGCACGCCCATGTTGAATAGTTTGAAAATCAAACCATTGTGCCAGACTTTGTCGAACGCTTTTGCGACGTCGAAGAAGAGAGCTCCCGTGTATAACGGTTTTGGTCGATTAAGCCCCACAAGAATGTGCTCCGTGAGGCGGTGCACCTGTTGAACGCATGAGTGATTTGTACGGAATCCGAATTGTTCATCGATAAGAATGCCCTTGGATGAGACGAAGTCTCTGAGGCGTTTGTAGAGCAGACGCTCATACAGTTTGCCTAGAGACATGAGGAGGCTAATCGGGCGGTAGCTCGTCGGATGATTTTTTGGTTTACCGGGTTTATGTATGCCGATAACGTCCGCTTCTTTCCACACCGCGGGAAAGATACAGTTCGCCATAGCGGCATTGAAAATAGATGCCAACATCACGATGAGTTGGACGGGTAGAAGTTTAATAACGCGGTTGGATATACCGTCGGAACCGGGAGCCTTGCGAGGACGTAGGTCTTTGATCAAGTCTTTAACTTCCATCGGGGTGACGGGTGGTAACGCATCAGAGGGTGGCAAGGAGGCTCTGCGTTCTACCTCACTGTCTACTAATTCTACATGAACAGGGTCCACGGATTGAGTGCTGGGCGTGCACTGGGTTTGCAATGTATCGGCCAGCAGCTCTGCTTTTTCGTCATCATCGAACGCCGCGAGTCGGCCTGAGGGGCCTACGAGGGGGGGCATAGTTACTACCGTATCCGATTTGAGAGTACGAGCTAAGCGGTAGTAAGACCTTTGAGAGGGCGCGAGTCCTTCTAAGAAATCAGACCATCTGGCATCTCGGACTTCGGTGATGCGAGACTTTACGTCGCGTTGTAGGGCACGCATTCGAATACGATTTTCCGCGGTAGGATACCTATCGTACGCACGGATCGAGGCGTTCTTAGCTCTAAGGAGTTCCCTAATATCGTCGGGCAATTTGAAGCGGTGAAGGAAGTCCTCCGCTACAACTTGCTTCGATGACCTATCTAATGTCGAGGTGATGTGTGACGTTACGATGTCTATGGCTTCAGCGGTATCCTGAGGAGACGGGATAGAGTCCGGACTAAACGGAAGCGATGGTGGATCAGATTCAGCCAGGCTGATGCCCAGCGTGTGCCAATCCACCACAGTTCTCGTGACGGGAACGGAATCGGGAGCGCGACCTTATTCCGTCTTCTGTAGTTACAACAAGAGAGCGAACATGTTTCCAGGCTTATGCGCATAAAAAACTACTCTTGTGTTGGTAGTATTGCGAGCATTTTACCCTCAGACACAGCCCACTGAGTTTCTCGCCGGGTCTTCTCAGTGGGTCGCGTTTCCGATACGGTGGTAGATTCTGTGAGGCACGGCTCTTGCTAGGGTTCGTGTTAGCAACGTCGTCAGGTTTGAGCCCCGTGAGCTCACCTACTAGTTAAGGTTACGCTGAAATAGCCTCTCAAGGCTAACAGCTGGGTAGGAAAAAAAAACTGCATTTCGTTACCTCTCAAGATATGCCTTTTGACCGATTCGCAGGTGAAGTTGTTTGCTTGACAAACGTAAACCTGCCCGATATTGTCTTCTATCGGAGCGCTAATGATCAAACTGAAATCGATTAAAAAAAATATTAAGAGATCATGATTTTGGAAGATTTTTTTTGGAACGAAGTTCCTTATGTGACGATGCGGAGGGGTTAACCGGGAAACACCGTCCGTAACGTAAGATTTTTATTATTTATATATAGTCTTAGTATGATGGCTATACAGTGTCTAATGTATAGTCTACGTGATGAAGGTTATTATTATTATTCATATAAATAGCTGTTTCTTTGTACATTATTATTATATATTTTTTATAAATCATTGTGAATAAAATAAAAGTGGATAACTTTGTAAAGTAGTTTTATTTATTATCATATATCAATAAAAAAATCATAATAAAAAATGTATACCCGAATAACTATTTTCTTTATAGCTCGAATATAAGTTAAAATTAATATTTTTATAATATGGAACTTCGTTCCTATCCGGTGTCCCACGAAACCACACATATTTTTTTGCTTCAAAATTATTTTTATCAAATGCTCCATTTTAAAAGCTACAATCATCGACCTTATTTAATGTTTACGTGTATCGATTTTTCTATTCGATTATTACTTAAAAGTAATTATTCTTCTAGATTTGTTCGTGAATGGTAAGTATGATTCTAAAAGCGCAACAAATACTTAATTTTGATTTTTAAATCCGAAAAAAGTTATTAAACGTTATTAGTCGAGGTAAGAAGCTATTACGTAATTATGTTTTGCTTAAATTTATTTATTTTAATATATTGACACAAGTCGTTTGTTATTTAAGCCGAACGCTATTACACCAAAGAACCGCGCGATATGAAAGATTCAATCGTTTTGAGTGAGAATAAAAGACATAGTGCTATGATTGTCCTTAAAGTTATTGGCCTGTCAAAGTGGAGTACATGAATTGTTCTTTTGCGATAAATGCAGAAATTAACACTTCATGTGGGCTTAAAACTCACAAATCGGACAGTCTAATATATTTTTACCGTAAAACATTTATTTTTCTCCTTCGTTCAGTTTTATAATATTAGTCAGTAGTGGTGGCGATGGAATAACATTAAAATGTATTCATTTAATTAATACAGTACCTACCTTTTCTTATCGGTAACGTAGGCGATACCGAAACCAAAATAACTTAGATTCGAGTTTCTCACGGGAGGTAATATTTTTTTACTAGCCAACATGCTGTAAATTGCTAGTGAACGAAGAATGTACTGCTGCAGCAAACACAAAAATAACACTGAAATGACCGAAAATAATATAAGATATAATTTAAAACACTTGTTGAACTAAAAATAATAATTCATTAGGTCGCTATGCAAAAATTCTCATTAAGAATTACAACATACCGAGCCTCATCGCGATGACTTCGGTACTGGGTGAGCTATAATGTTGTTTCTATTATGACTTGAAACCATAGCGTAACTTATCATCGTTTTGATGATGTCATTTCTTTATGTATTTGCATTGAACAGGAAAAATGAACTATAATAAAATTATATTTCTTTAAAAAAAAAGAAGAATGTTGTACTTGGTTAGTGTACTTTAATATTATAATACACTCCCGGACACATCTATCGGCCCATCTAGTGCTTTAACTTTTGACGATTTCTAGCTAAAAATAAATATTAGGTGGAGCAATAAGTTTTTATGTAGTTTTGAGGCTGATTTATTGCTCAACTCTTCAGTATGTTTTTTTTAAATTTCAAATTCAGAATTATGTAGAAAAAAAAAGAAAATTCGAGTCTGTTCATTGTTTTCAACGATCCAAGGGAGGATAAAAATTTATTTAATTCGCGAAAGTTGGATTTTTTTATTGATGTTTCTGATTATTGATCCCATAAAAAGGCTAGACCCAGAGGTCCGTGGATCGAAACCACGCTCTGCTAGCGGCCACATAGCGCGAAGATCGGACGGCCGATGGGGCAGAAAGGTCCTCGAGTGGAGACCACGTACTGGCAAGCGCAGTGTGGTACGGCCACCTACCAGATGGACCGACGACCTGGTAAGAACCGCTGGGACACGTTGGATGCAGGTGGCAACGGACCGGCTGCACTGTAGATCACTTGGAGAGGCCTATGTTCAGCAGTGGGCAGTGAACAGGCTGAGATGATGATGATGATGAAAAAGGCTACTCTAAACTTTGACCCGGTATTATACAAAATATATGGATATTCGGCCTGAAATTGCCGCCCAAGCTGTATCAATTCGTCAGGCCGGGCATAGCCCAAGAAAAGTGAGTACACAACTGAATTTAAGTTGTACTACTGTCCGAAGAGTTGATCAAAGGTACTTAGAGACGGGCGGCTTTGTTTGTCGTCAAGGAAGACCGCGATCTCGTGTGAAAACTAAAAGACAAGATTGGTTTATCTTAACGACCTGATTGAGAAACCGCCACTTGACTTCAGTTTAGATACAAAATCAGTTGGTCAAATCATGGAGTATCAGTTTGCCCTCGAACTTTTCGAAGAAGACTTAAAGAACGTAATATGGTACCACACAAGCCAGGTAATGGCCCCAAATTAACGCGAACTTACCGAGCGTCGCACCTTCAGTTTGCGCGAACTCATTTGCAGTGGACTCAGCAACACTGGAGCCAAGTATTGTTTACCGATGATTCGAAAATGACTTTATATCTTATACCTTTAAACGAGCAATTCTTGTATATTAATATATATATAATCTGAATCTCGGAAACGGCTCCAACGATTTTCATAAAATTTAGTATACAGGGGATTTAGGGGGCGATAAATCGATCTAGCTACGATTTATTTTCAGAAAATGTTGTTTTATTCGTGTTTTCAATAATCAACTCTTCCCGACATTTCTATTGGCGAATAATAATACTATTTTTCTTAATTGAGGGCAACTAACCGCTTTATAGACACAACAAGATGGCGTTATCAAAAAAAAAACCAAGCATAGCTCGGTCATCATCTAGTGAGAATTATGGAAGGAATAAGGTGCACCGAAGACAAACAGAAAGTTTTGATGAATGCTGCATAGAGGAGAGGGTTGCTTTTGGTGGTGGGTCATGGACAGTCTGGGGAGGAATTTCAGCAAATGTGAAAACCGAACTTGAGGTCGTTAGTGGACCACGACTTCCATCATTAGATGGGCACAAGTACATACGCTAGTGCTTAGGACCTCATGTGATGCTATTCGCTGGATGTGTCGGCCCAAATTTCACTTTCATGCTCGATAATGCGAAACCGCATACTGCTGCAATCGTCCAGGAATATCTTCGAGACATGGATTGCATTGCAGTAATAGATTGGCCAGCAAGAAGCCCAGACATGAACCTCATCGAATACCTATGGGGCTCGCCAGCCAGTTCCGCAAGCGATGCAGGAGCAGAAAACTGCCATAGAAGAGGAATGGGAGATGATACCTCAGAATTTCATAGTAATAATAATAATAATCGCATCGCATATACCTAGTCAGGTCATAAATTCTGTCACATGTTTAATGTAAAATAATTGAAACAAGTTTATTCATTATGTAACCATTCATATACCAAAATTAACTTAACAAAACATAGATTCTTATGACACTAAAGTTTATTCAAAATGACCTCCGTGATTGTGAATACAGGCCTTCAATCTGCGCGGCCAGTCGTCTATCGCAGCACGAACGAGGTCCATGTCAATATCGGCGGCTGCCTTAATCAAGGATGGCTTGAGTGACTCCAAATTGGGATGAGGCTTTGAGCACGCCTTTTCCTCCAAGTGTTGCCATATCTTGTAATCTAACGGATTCAAATCTGGACTGGAGGAGGGCTAGTCTTCGTGCCGGATGAAGTCGATTTCACGCGCCGCCAGCCAGTCTTATGTGCTCTTCGGTCTATGAGCTGGCGCCGAATCTTGTTGGAATACCCAGTGCCTGTTATTGAACATGGTATGAGAAACAGGTTCCACAAGGTTCGTCAGGACTGTATTTTGATACACAACTGCATTCGTTTTTACACCTTTCTCACAAAAATGTACCTCTGTTAAGCCCCAATAAGAAACTCCGAACCATACCATGAGCGAGGATGGAAAATGACCTCGTTGGACACGCGGAATACGGTTGCTCGCTTCTTCACTACTGTGTGCGTACACCTTATCATTTTGTTTGTTGTAACTCTCTTCTACGGTAAAAAATTTTTCATCCGAAAAAAGAATTTACCGATATTTTTTTCCCGCGTACCGCTTCAGCAAAGCGCGGCATCTCTTCAGTCTCAGGTCCATTAGACGAGCATTCAAACGATGTCCTGTTTTTCTTCGATGTGCCCGAAGCCCTAAGTCTTCATTTAACACCCTTTTTACCGTGGTTCTGCTTAACCCTATCTGAAGGGACAACAGTTTCTGCTTACGTTTGGAATTTCTTTAAATTCGCGCCTTCACAGCTTTTACCACTGCTGGAGTCCTAACAGACCGAGGGCGACCACTTCTTGACCTGTCATCTACACTAGAGTCTTCATTGTATCATTTGATGGTACGATAAACGAATCTTTTGGTTATATTCAAATTTTTCAGTATGTTAAAAATTTGAATTGGCGCGTAACCGCAACGATGCAACGCAATAACTGCAACACGGTCTTCTTTAAGCGTCCACTCCATATTTAAAAATGAATAAAATTCTAAAAGTATACATTTTTATTTTCATGAACAATTCGAAATTCGAATTCAATAACTTTTTTGTGGCCAGCATTCTAAAAGAAAAGTTTTTACTGTGTGACAATACTTATGACCTGACTAGGTATATTCTTAGTAAGTCGTCGTGGCCTAAAGGTTAAGACGTCCGATGCATCCGTGTTTTTTTTTATGGTTTATGTATTACTGGTGGCCCGGAGGCCTTTCCAGTTTCACCAGGACAGGTGGGCGAGCAAAGGCTCAGCCAGGAGGGGTGGGATTTGCTAACAGCTACCCGAGCGCCTCCGAAGGAGACCTAACAACTCAAGAGCAACTGCTTCGCGAATGAATCTACTACAGGATCGGAATTGCGACCCGTTGAGAAGATCCGGTGAAAAACTCAGCGAGTTCGACGAGTGCGGTTACCGGGGTTCCTCAGCCTGCTCCTAGTGTTAGAGCTGAAGGTATCTAATGCAAGAGTTATTGGATCTGGTGGATCCGTAAGGACGTTACTAGGGCGACGACGGTAACTTGCTCCTGCGTGATCAGGATTCGGCGAGTAGTCAGCGGCGGCAACGATAAGGTGATTATCATGACGCATAGTCTTATCGAAATAACGTAAGGTCGCATTCGTTTTGAGCGATGCACCGGTGCTCGAATCCCACAGGCAGGTACCAATATTTCTAATGAAATACGTACTCAACAAATGTTCACGATTGACTTCCACGGTGAAGGAATAACATCGTGTAATAAAAATTAAACCCGCAAAATTATAATTTGTGTAATTACTGATGGTAGGACCTCTTGTGAGCCCTTTACGGGTAGGTACCACAATCCTGCCTATTTCTACCATGAAGCAGTAATGCGTTTCGGTTTGAATGGCGGGCAGCCGTTGTAACTATATCTTAGAACTTATATCTCAATGTGGGTGGCACATTTACGTTGAAGATGTCTATCGGTTCCAGTAATCCCTTAACACCAAGTGGACTATGAGCTTGTCCATCCATTTAAGGAGTAAAAAAACCTTCAAAATACAAGTATAAAGTGATAAGGGTCGTAAAAATCAAGTCTGTATTTCACAATTTTCAATCCCGTAGATTATTTTTTTAACACGCGACATTTAAATTAATTACATGGGTTTTTTTCTATATAATAAAAACATCCACATTTAATCGGAGAAAAGATGTAAAAAGCAATAGACATGTCAGAAGGATCATGTCAAGGATTTGGCACTAGATTGTTAATTTTTTTAGGATGGAAGGATAGTTAATGGACTTCGCGAGTGCATTTATCTTTTTATAGTTATAGAGTTTTCTTAATTATAGTAATTCAATACATTTATATATTAAGTTTTCAGAGAATTTTCAATGTAGGATCATCCGAGTAGGAAATAAAAATACGTATGGCGTGCAAGATTTGTTTTATTAAATAAATAATAACATATTATTTAACAATTATTGGTGACTTTTGAAAACATATACATGAGTTATCTATGAGTTTTAGTAATGTCAATGTCGTAAACATTATTGTGTTTTGTGGAAAATTCGTGTGAGAAATCAGTTAAATTATATGTGCGAAGTTTTAATTCAATCGATCCTATTTTCACACATCGCGCTCTATTTAAATTTCTTTATCAACATTTTATTCATTAAATAACTACTTTTTGTTTAATTTAGTAAAGATATCTTTCTAACATCACAGTGTAGGTATATAAATTTCAACTCACATATTCACACATCGAATTTGTGGTTTTTTCGATCCTAGCTAATTTTTTAGTTATGAAAAAAAAAAACCAAAAAAGGCAATATTAGGAATTGGTATCTAATGCTACCTTTTTTTTCCCACAGGAAAAAATGGCCGGATCCCCACCCGCACGGCAGGTGGGGTATGTGGGAGTTGAACCTCACTAAAAACTCCTACCGCTCACAGCCGGCGCCCTACCCCACACCGGACCGGAGCCTAGTCGGGGCTATTGAGATGACGGGACAGGGTTGACGCATAGCATATTACATCCATCCCGCCGTCCCACAGACGCCGGGCCGAGGGCCGCCAGCAACGCTACCACCGGTTCCCTCGGTATCTAATCTTACCTTAATATAATTTTGAAAAATATACGGCCTCATTCTCGTAATCACTTGTGAAAATTGTGTCTATGAGTAAATTTTTTAATCAATTTAAATGACTTCACCAACTCCACAGCCTAACTGATGCTAAACGTCAATGGATCACATAGCTATGAGTCTTGACAGGTACTAAGTAGCATTATAAATTAGTTAATCAATTAATAAAAAAATTAATAAGATTTTGTTTATTTTTATTTTATTGCTCGTTTTATTCGTAAGAAACTACGTTTCACATCGCTGGGCATTTTCTTGAAGGTCGCTGGAAGGTTGTTCTTCTTCGGGAACTCTGTCGTATACAGACTGGGCCATCATTGAGCGTCTCTGTAATTTAAGATATGTCATTATGGTTAGTAAAACATAAGCTTGGATATGAAATGTCCTTCTTTACTCTAGATTTGGAGAGATTTTTTTTTATTGGAGTTTACTCCTTTAGAATCGATTTACATATATAGGCCCGGGGTATGAAAATTATGGGGACCAAAATCGTACTAGCATGTCACACGAAATGCGTTATGCGCCTGATTGCGCATGTCACACGAAATGCGCGCCGGGCTGCTGCGCCGGCAGTCCGCCACAAAGCCTCGTACTGATCGCGCGTTTCTCTCATTATTGTATTTTCATATATTTGTTAGTCGTTTGTTTTGTGTCTCGTTAATTTGTTAATAATCTGTAGTGTATCGTGTTGTCGTAATATAGAACTATTTCTCGTATTGTTTCGTTTAATTTTTTATATCCAGTAAACTCCAGTCGTGCGTCGGAGCGGACACACACACTTTTTTTTTTTATTGCCTTTGTAGGCAGACGGGCATACGGCCCACCTGATGGTAATTGGTTACCGTCGCCCATGGACTTCAGCAATGCCAGGGGCAGAGCCAAGCCGCTGCCTACCGCTTAATACTCTCCACAAGCCTCGTTTGAAGAAGGACATGTCATAGCGCTCGGGAAACACCGTGGAGGGGAGCTCATTCCATAGCCGGATGGTACGTGGCAAAAAAGACCTCTGGAAACGCACTGTGGATCTCCGCAGTGGCTCCAGGTAGTATGAATGAACTCTACTCCGGTGGCGGGCGATGCGATGGTAAAAACGAGATGCTGGTATCATCTCGAACAATTCCTCAGAGCACTCCCCATGGAACATACGGTACAAAATACAAAGGGAACCGAAGTCCCTCCGCAGACCCAGAGGTTCCAAACGATTACATTAGGTGAGTACTATACAGTTGAGCATCGGCTTGGCTGTGCCCCTGGCATTGCTGACGTTCATGATACATTCACAATTAGATGTGCTGTATGCTGATCAGCTTACAAAAGCAACAAAAACATAATATTATTATCGCCTTTTTAAGTCATTAAACGACCACAACTGAGTGGAGATCTCGATCGGACTACGGCTCCCATTTCAGTTTAAGGCCAGGATTAGGAGCACAAATCTTATTCAGTAGTGACCTAGGCTCCAAAGTGTTTCGTTTACGCATCGAGTTTGCTGACGTTGACGGTTCTATATTGGAACTTGGCTATTGCTCCATCAATGTCACTTTGTCAGTTTGAATAACATTCTACTTCTTATTCGTGACTATTAGTCATTACTCAAAAAAAGTATTTAAAAAAAAGCGGCCAAACTGATGTTACTTCTTTTTCGGTCTTGACAAAAAAGTGTATTTATTATTCACTTCTAAAATACAGATTCGAAATCTCGTTTCGTCAATTTCAAATTTCTAAATTTTACTTATAAGCCATCTATTTCATCTATATATTAATACGTGAAGCAAAAACTTTGTACCTCTTTTTACGAAAATTGCGCGGACGGAGGAGTATGACATTTCCCCCACTTTTAGAGGATATAGAGAAGGAGTGCAGAATGTTAATATTTTTTTATATTATGTATAAAAATACATTAAATTAATAAAAAATAAACATCACACACACTGCCGTGTATTTGACACACACACGCATGTGTACTACTTGTTTATTTTCAAATTTGTCTTATTGCTTATAGTATGTGGTCAAATTGAGAATAGATTAAATATTGTTTTGTCTTTATTAATATTTGTCTAAAGTGTAGTCTCGGCGAAATCTGTGATTAAAGAAGTATAATAGTCTTTGACAATAGAATCATAATAGTGTACAAACTTATAATTTCAATTAATTATAGTCGAAATTCGACTACCCACTAGTTCATAGTGGTCCCCCACTAGTTTCATTAAATAGGTTAGAGTGATTATTTGAGTTCATGTGAAAAGAAATCACTCATCTAGGAGCGCCCACAGCGGTTCTTGTTTGATTTCGCCCAAGAAGGACATTAAATAATCAATAAATGATCTTCATTAGATAGTAATGTTGCACTCACAAAACTGCATACCAATATTAGTTCATGAAAAAACTAAGTTCTAGTCGTATTTGTGATACTTACTATAGTTTGCCTCCTGATACTTTTTCTTAGTTCATTTGTCTTTTGTTTATTCTTTCTGCGCATAAAATTTGTCTGTAATAAAAATGCTAATCATAATTTCATGGTTGTTACTAACACTTTTAGGCTGGCATTATTAGCAGGATCGAGGATTTACTTTTTTTTGTTTTTAATGTGACCGATATCTATATATATAAAAATGAATTGCTGTTCGTTAGTCTCATTAAAACTTGAGGACGGCTGGACCGATTTGGCTAATTTTGGTCTTGAATTACTTGTGAAAGTCCAGGGAAGGTCTAAAAGGTTTAAAAATTTAATAAAAATAACAATTTTGTTTTTAAGTTTATTTTATACAAGTGTTTAGGTCTTTTATTTATTGATTGAGGCACTACGAAGTCTGCCGGGTCAGCTAGTGCTCAATATTAATACCGCATAGGCTTCTATTCAAGCCTCGTTTGAAGAAAGACATGTCATTAATACAACGCCAAGTTACATCGGAAAGCGAACGTTCTTAAAAGTATGTACTTACTCGTTTGACGACAATGCAGTATATGATGCTGAGAAGCAGTAGACCGAACAGGGATGCCACAATTATGATCCAGAGGGCTACCGTTGTTCTCTCGATAATAATAGTAGTCACAACACTATCAACAGACATTGTATTAACCACAGACATATGTTATGATAAGCAAGAAGTCTTAAATCAACTGACACACAGTTATCAGGCGCAATAATTTATCAATACAATAGAATCGTTGACAGTATATAATATACAGGGTGCATTTTAAATAACAAGCAGTCATAAGATTTTTTACTTATAATTTACTTATTTATTTATGTTTTTATTTATTACATCCTTCTTGCATATTAGTTCACATTATCGGACTTAACGCGTATTATATTCTATTCTCTACCATCCACTAAGAGTGACGCAGTAAAGAACATAGCTTTTCATTTTCATTGCTAACAGGGTGTGGGTGGACGACTTCACGGCATGCCTTTTGTTAAACGGTAATCGGAGCCCATAGGCATTAACCACGTTAATGTCACCGCCCACCTTTAGACGTGAGTTCAAGCTCAGTTTTTACAGTACAACGGCTGCCTGACCCTTCAAACCGAAACGCATTATTACTTCACGGCAGAAATAGGCAGGGTGGCGTTACCTACCCGTGTGAATTCACAAAACTCCCTATCACCAATAGAACGTGCCTTGGTTGATAAATTAAAGAAAAAATAGATATCATATAATATACGATTCATTAATAATACTTTTACGGCATAAACTCGGGTTACTCATTGGCATTTTATTATTTTCTACCTTTTACATACTGTTTAGTATTCGTGATCGCAGACGACAAACATAGAAATATGAATATTGGACTAACTGATAGTAGTTTTAATTATGTTTACGATTTGCTAAAACGAAGAACGTGCAATCAACTATCAGTTTTACTAAATTAGGGATGAGCAAGTGAGACTTGATTTAAGTATGTGAAGGTCCTATGTAGGTGCGTCCATAGACTATTAACTATGCTGAATTACTACAAACAATTCCCACGAGTTTTATTACGTCTCTTACGATCTCTAATCATTTATATTTTCATTAAGTCTTGTATATACGAGTTGGATATTACTAATTAAATATATTAAGCATCAGCTTAAAGACCAGGATGTAGTTGCACCCATACCGTTGAGATATCTATATATTTTTACGTAAAGCAAAAACTTTGTACCCCTTTTTACGAAAATTGCGCGGACGGCGGTGTATGAAATTTCCGACACTTATATAGATTATACAGGAGTGGTGCAGAAAGCTAATATTTTTCTAAATTATGCATTAATAATACATTAAATCAATAAAAAAAAACATTACACACGCTACCATGTATTTGACACAGACACACATGCAATATATCTTTGTTTATTGTCAAACTTTTGTTATTGCTTAAAGTCTGTGGTCAAAATAATATTAAGTTAATATTGTTTATCTTTAATATTATTTGTCTATAGTGTGATCTTGAATAAAGAAGTACCTAGGCTGTCTTTGACAATAGAACCTTAATAATGTTGAAACTTATAATTTCATTGATTATACTCGAATATATTTGTAATATAATATATATAATTGATTATACTGCGGGACAACTAGTTAATCTAATGTCCTAATAATGCCACCATTGACAATGCGGTTGTCTGGGGACCTGCTTAATGGCAGCCTTGAGCTCGTGCTAGCTTGGTTAATCGAAAATTGAAACCAAGACCTCATAATGCATTTTAGTTACATTCATATTGAGATGTCCATGGCCTCAAGTAACTACTCAATACCAGGTGGACAATGAACTCGTCCGCCAAGCTATTGCAACGTAAAGAGGGCGGCGTTTCTCAAAATAATTAATCGAATCTTAATGTTACAAATGTTTCAAACTAACAAATGAATAATTACATTTAAGAAAAAAAAAAACCAAAAAAATTTGTCTCACCTCTGCGATAAACTTATATTCGAAAATGGCCCATTCCATAAACCATCCGGAAATATTTCAATTTTTGACTCCATGGATATATTACGAAGCGCTCCAAGATCATCTTGAAAAAAAGATACATGGGTATAGGTGAATTAAATTAGAAGAAGAAGAATTAGATTTTCATAATTTTATACATTCATCTTTTTTCCTCAATCATTAATTTTATTTGCTTATCTGATACAAATAATATTTGCAAGCAAGTAAAGTTGATTGGTATATTATTTAACAAAGTGAAGAGGTAAGAACGCTTACCTGCCGTAGAAGAATCGATATACATTTGAAGAATTACATGAATTGGATCTTCCTTCAAGAGCTGTTCCGCGGAGCAAATCGTCGTCATGTCTTTCTCCGTGGTTGCTATTGCACTACAGCTGAGATAATGTCCGCTTTCAGTTTGGGCCTAAGATCAATTTCGGTTTTAATATATCAATAATATAATATCTTGATAAAAATATTTATGGTCAGATTTAGAATTTTTCAACTTGGACGATGCAATCATGCTTGGGATTCTAATTTCGCAGGAAGGTATTAATTTTGAAAAGAAATATATACATGTGTACTTAACATGTATCCACGAATGACTTCAACAATGGGAATAAGATCAAATTAGAATTATTAAAGTGTTACGTAAGGGGCGTATCTTGAGCCTCTACAGTCTGCTAAAGAAATTTCTACCTTTTGTTTCAAGATGAGTGTTAGTATTTACGTGACATCTATGAGCATTATATACCATTGTGAGGTTGTGGCTAAAATTTAAATTCGTGGCAGCGACCGCCGCGGATCACTGCACGTTAACCACTGACCAACGTCTATTACTAAAACTGCCTAGTAAGCTAAGCGGGACGGAATATCATTCCTATACACCATTTATCCTCCCGATCCATTAACGGTGCTTTTAGGTACGACAAGCACTGGTCAGCGTCCTCGTCGAACCCGTTGCTTGCGACGAAGTGCTCGACGAGCAAATTAACCCACAGACACAGCCCACTGAGTTTCTCGCCGGATCTTCTCAGTGGGTCGTGTTTCCGATCCGGTGGTAGATTTCGCGAAGCACTGCTCTTGTTAGGGTTAGTGTTAGCAACAATCCGGCTTGAGCCCCGTGAGCTCACTTACATATTAGGGCGAATCTGAAATAGCCTCTCAAGGCTCAAGCATAGGTAGGGAAAAAAATACACCATGAAATGTTAGATAAGCACTGAGCTTGTCAACCCATCTAGACCAAAAATAAATTGAGGGAATTATTGGCCCACTTACATTTTTAAATTAGTATAATTTATGATTATTAACTTAGATTTTTCATAACTCACTGTGACAGGTGATTTGGTATAGTGCAGAAAATGGGGTGTCATGGAGGTGATTTTGAACTTTGGACCTCCAAGCCACGGGTTCGCCACTTTGTTGCTAATCTAAAAAAAAAATGACACTTTATACTTTAAAGTTATAACTGCGAAAACGCCAGGATAAGTAATATGTATCTCTGATTATTTTTTTATTTTTTTTTTCCTTTACATCCTGCCTATTAAAATTATAAAAGTTAAATGTATTAGCTATTTTTCTAATGAATAAATAAAATAAAAATCTTGAGCGGCTTTATAAATTGTTAAATTATTCATCTTTTCTCGAAGATGCTGCCGTAAAGGTTTTCTACGTAACTTGATGATAAAATGAAAGTTATTGGTTAAATTTCCTACAATTACCTTAGCTTTGCGAATAAAATAAATAAATAAAATAAAAATCATTTAATTCAGACCATCTTAAGTCCATATGTTGTAAGTACTTAGAACTATGTTATTATAGAAAAATTAAAATTAATATAATTAAGCGAAGTTTTATTTTCAAGGTTTTTAAAAAAAGCATGAAAAAAGGCTACAGAGAGATTATAAAATAGAGCGAAATATGTACACGAATATAACCTCTGTATTAGTACCACAGAAACTTCTGGAATCATTTAATATGTATTTAAAAAAAACTCACTGTGTAAATATGTTCTAAGATTTTCTTCTCAAACTTTATTTCTTCTACTGTTGTGTTTATGACGCTTCCTAGATTAGTTCTTCTGTAAGTTGAATTTATTAAATGAAGTAAACTTATTTAAATTGAACGCACAACACTTTTTTTTAAAAATCTTTATTTTAACATTTACTAGGTAAAGACGATTACGCCTGCGTCGTAATTCAAGTTCCCATAAATCGTATTTTCCGACTTATGGGCATAAGTAGTAAGAAAAGCCGAACCCCGGGATCAACATTGTAAATTGAGTGATTTCTTTATTGGGATTATTTCATTGTTTCTTATTGATATAATAAAATTTGTATCATATAACTAATGTATATATCATATAACTATTGTAACTAATGTAATAAAATGTTTTGTAATTTGATATTGAATTTTCGGTACAGTTTTAATTACAATGAATATTAGTCAATGGGCCCTCTTTTATGGCTAGCGCGCTACATCATTTCGGATCTTGTTGAACTCATTGAATGCGTTCGAAGTGCAACTTAATCTACAGACACGATTCATTGAGATTCTAAGTGGGTTCCAATTCCGATCTGATGATAGATTCAGCGAAGCACTGCTCTTCTCAGGTTAACAAATTCTTTCAGGCTGAACTTTTTTATTTCTTATTGCTTAGATGGGTGGACGAGCTCACAGCCAACCTGGTGTTAAGTGGTAACTGGAGCCCATAGACATCTACAACGTAAATCCGCCACCCAGCTTGAGATATAAGTTTTAAGGTCTCAGTATAGTTACAACGGCTGCCCCACCCTTCAAACCGATACGCATTACTGCTTCACGGCAGAAATAGGCGGGTGGTGGTACTTACCCGTGCGGACTCACAAGAGGTCCTACCACCCGTAAAAACTTCTGAACGCGTCTACCAGGTGAAGCTAGAATATTCTACAAAATGCTAAATTGGCCACCAGCGATTAGATAGGATAAAATAGCCTATGGACATTACCAAAACCTCAATGTATTGTTTTTTTTATTTAATGTATTATCAGTCTCTTGGAAGGCCTCATATTTATTTATGGTGCAACTCAGTCATTTAAGAACGTATAACTGTTTGTTGAATCATTGGGCGGTTCGGCGGTAGCATTGAAATGATGGGGGCGGTTTACTTACTAATGTATTCGACTACTTAAAATAATACAGCAGGCTTACCCTATAATTTCTATATCATTAAGATCTCTCGTCAGTTTATATTGTTTTTCAATCAGCGTAAATATCTTAGGAGTCTTGCAGTTGTTATAGACTCTTACTTTAAGTGTTATGAATTCGTCTTTGTTTGTGGCGTCTGTCATTTTCAATGATATATGACCAATGTCCTAAAATTACCAGAAATCCAGATGAATGATAGAAGATATTCAATCCTCTACACTAACTAGTTTCATATTTTCAACAATCACGTTTGTGGCGTCCGTCATTTTCAATGATATATGACCAATGTCCTAAAATTTCCAGAAATCCAGATGAATGATAGAAGATGTTCAATCCTCTACACTAACTAGTTTCAACAAATCACTATATTATTAAAATCATTTTTAAATAACTTAGGTTTAAATTCGCTAGTTGTTCCATTAGTTCTCCATAGGCTTTGACAGTTTTTTAATTACAAAGAATGACGAAGTTGATCTACCTGATCAATTCAAACTTTAATTTCCCACTCTTAAATCATATTAAGTTGGATTTTGTGGGTTCCTGGTTATCGGTTTACTTATCACAATTATGAATTAATAATTTCGATAAACAGCTAAATCTATAAGGCGCACTTCCGTGAGATCTAGTGACACTAGTATGCTAGTATCAAAATATGTGCCTCCACATCATAATATGTAGGTATGAGACTGATGACTATTTTATTAGCCACATAACATTGACTTAGAAACAAAAATCGTAATAAAGTAGTTACCCAGGGATCGTTTTTATGAATTGGTTTCTGTGAAATGCATGTAAGAGTATTCTCTTGGTCACCAATGGTGCAGCTGAGAGCAGAGGCTCGCACAACGGCCGCGTTGACGACGTCCACTTTAAGGCAGGCGCTGTAAGCCACCTCGCCGTGGTTTGTTACCTTCATCTGTATGTCCTCCGTCTCCGACGAGCCAAGCAGATAGGGCTCTCTGTAAGAATATTATAAAATTCATAGTCACTTTGATTTTATACTCACCGTAAAGAAACATCCCATCATTTGTCGGATAACAAAACCAATGGCTAAATCTCATCAGCGAGGTTTTTGTTTTCGCCTATATTTAATATGATTGTATTTTAAGTGATTCTTTGGTGGGTTATTCTTCTTCTTGCTTCGATTTCCTCATTACTAAGGGTCGTGACCACCTTCTCGTAACAAGAGCTTATTCCGGATCCATTCCACGCCATTTGCCTCTATCTACATTTGCCTCTATCTACATTTGCCGCCGAGTGTAGAGCATCGTGAACTGTGGTGTCGAGGGTAGTGCGAATCTGGTCAGTCCGACGTGTCGGACCTATCCCTCGTGGTCCTCTTCCGTCCACCTTGCCAGTCACCATTAGCTTCTCCAAGCTGCCGTTATCCTTTCTTGCAATGCGGGCAATACTTCACCATACAGTACGTTTCCCTGCTGAAAATGTACTTACGGAAATAGGTTCGTGATATCCAAATGAATGTCAGGCAAACACGACATTTTATTTTTACATTGCGCTGCCCAGATATCATGTCGTAGAGTTAAAATACTGTTTTCATTGACGACAACGTGGGATGGTTCCGGATTTGATTGTAGTTGTGGATCATTTATTTGCTTCGCAATAATCTTAAATTTTATTGGTGAATCGTAATGTCCGTCCTGAAAGATTGAGTGTTGAGATTTGCATTCATTTGATTGATTGGCAATGTTTCAGTAATAAATGAAGTAGCATGTAGTACATTATCAATAGTATTTTATGTTTGTGTGATATATTGTGTGTATGTTTTATAATGAACATTTTGTGTTTCAGCCAATATTTTAATTATGTTTATTTGGTACATTTTAATAGGCTAAGATTAATTATAATTTTACATGATCAATTAATTTTTTTAGCGCCAGCTAAAATCAAGCAGAAGAGAGTGGTAACAAATAAAGTACCGTTGGCAGATAGACACCAATCTTCTTGCAGAACTGTTGAACAGATTGTTTAGTCGTTTTCTCGATTTTCACTATGTATTTTTTATCTGAATTTGGGTCACTTAGGGATGCTTTAGTGTCGCCCGATATTTCGATTTCCACTTCTAGTTCTGTGAATTAAAACGGTTCTATAAGGTATATGCTAAAATATATATTGTTTAGTTTTAGAACATCGATCAAGCTATTCATTTTAGATATTATCGTTGTTTATGTATTCCGATTCTCTGTATTTACTTATTCATAAAAAAAACTGCGCAAAATCATTGCAGAAGCGAAGCTACATTTTTTCTTCTTAATGTATTAATAGAACACTTATAGAATTTTTAATATATAACTGTTTGGTCTTAGTTTATTTCATGAAGTTTAGCTTTCATTAGTATTAAAATTATACAACAATTTGTTAATTGAGAAGTACTGACCGGCATATGCTTTGGTAGGCTTTTTCGGAAACGTTACACGCAGGCAGGTGTCAAAACGAAAGTGTGTTTCGTTCACATCATTTTGTGCCACTGCGTTTATAATTTCTCGATTCTATAAATTAAAAGCAAGAATATTTTTAATGTGCACGATCAATATGATTTTTTGATGTCCGAAAAGGCGACCGTGAGTTTATTGGGAAGCCATTAGATTTGTTGTGGGACCGGTTTTTATTAAAATCTACTTTCTACAAAATCGTTTGTAGCTTAAGGGGCCATTCCAACCTTAATGTACCAAGCCGTGCTAAGTAGCACGGCTTGGTACATGAGTTCACGGGGTTCAGCCTGGGAGGACTGACTAATATTAGCCCTAGCGAGAGCAGTGCTTCGTTGAATCTACCACCGGATCGTAATGGCAACCCACTCAAAAGATCCGATAAGAAACTGAGTGGGTTACGTCTATAAGCTAGGTTAGACGTCGA
The DNA here is from genome assembly GCF_030269925.1 of Bombyx mori. Taxonomy (NCBI): domain Eukaryota; kingdom Metazoa; phylum Arthropoda; class Insecta; order Lepidoptera; family Bombycidae; genus Bombyx; species Bombyx mori. The sequence goes on along the minus strand of NC_085116.1, from coordinate 3,671,649 downwards.
AATTTTCGACTTCGACGAGGCATCATTCATTCTTCTTTCGTGTCACTCTTGACAGAGTGGTCGTGATTGTCATGTAGTATTGGAAGGGGCAGACTTGACGCGTCTCACGATATCTCATTCTATTGCACTCATTTATTATCACCAAAATAAAAATAATTGTAGCCCATTTATAGGTACCCAAAAACTTAGCTTATCACTTTAGTATAAAGTTAAATACTCATTTATTATTTTATTATTATTAATATAGTAAATTTTTACCTGTAGATCTGGATACTCGGTATACAATTCGACGGTGATATAGGCAAAACATGGCAGTATAAACACAGTGTTATTCAACGGACTTCCGATGGCTAATTCTGTATAAGTATAAAAAAAGTATAGCCTACATTACACTACACTATAAATAAAAACACAATGAAATAAAAAAAAATGCTAATGTGTTTTGAACTAAAAATAGTAAGTTTCTTTGTACGCCTTGATTAAAGTCTTGAGAGCACAATTCAGTTTGTTAAATAAGAAGTTTTCAAGCTAATAATTAAGCGAAAAGTCAGGTGTATGACGAGACTACTATATTATTGGATATGTTATGAAAAGTATAATATTGGTGGTTTTAAAGCTTTGCGTGCAGAGTAAAAGACATTTCAGCCCATATCGTATGGATTAGCTACCACAAGTAGCCCATAGACATTTTGGTGTAAATGCTAACAGTCATAAGTATGAGACATGAAATCTAAGTCCCTATTGGGACTTAGATTGGGACTTAGTTAAACTATTGTATAGTAGTAAAAATTAGAATACATGATTATCATTGAATCCGCCACGGACAAATAAATGGGTGAAAATCTCTCTATGGGCGAAACTGTTTAGAAATAAAGATTGGCTAAAATATTTGGTGTCATGTTGAGTTTTAAAATTATTTACCATTGCATCCGTTTTGGTCATAGTCGTTCAAAATGCCTAGTCCCAAGCCGAAGCCATAGTAATAATCTTCGGATTCTATCATTTGCAAGAAGTTAAAAGGCTTTTTGGGTTCTTTGAGACCCAGAATTTCAGCGCCACAGTAGATGTAGACTACCCCTCTACCATCATTTTCAAATGGCGCTGCTATTGCTATATCTGAAACGAAAATATAATATATCCTACAATAAACACAGTAGATCGAGATGTCTTGATTTATAATACTTTATCAAAAATACAAATACTCCAGAAATAGGAAAAGAAAAAAAAGCATGGTCACTTTCCCGTCCGGTTTTTTTTTATCAATACTTTAATCATCTTGTTTTAATATGTGCAGCGGTCACGTAAACGTCGTGTCATAAGTATCAGAAAATAAATAGTGCTGTACCATCTTTCTTGTCTCCGTTTAAATCTCCAACATTGATAATAGCGCTGCCAAACATCGAACCTTCCTTTCGGCCCGTAATAATCCTTTTATAGTTTAGAGCCTGAAAAATATATATAACACATATGTAAGCAAGCCTGTAGTGCAGTACTGTATTCATTGACTATGACAAGATTTGCCATGCTTGGTAGATGTAATTTTGAAGTTTCCATGAGCTGTATTGTCAAGACCGTTGCGGTCGTTTTTGACTATTAAGCTAAACTAAGCTCGAATTAGTAAGCTAAAGTTTTTTTTTTAAACTGTTACGTAATTAGATTTGCAGACAGTGTTCATTCTGAATGTACGTAAGTGTAATATCAACTTACTTACCATTAGCTTGTTTGCAACAAAAACGTAGACAGCGCCTACGTTGTATTCCTTGTCGCTCGCTCGTCCCGGAGCTCCGACTAACAAGTCTGATCGTTGTCCGAAGATACGAGCCGAGCACAAACTAGCGCCAAACATCTCCCCGACATTCGTCTTCGGTTGTTTGAACTTAAGTTGCTTAAACAACCTCCACTGTTGTCCGAAAAATAAAACCTAAAATAAAGTTTTAAGGCATCTTTATCTGAACTTTTTTAATATTTAAAACACATTGGATAACAAACTCGAAGATGTTACATTTCAGCGAGACTCATTCTCAAAACTGGCTAAGAACAATTAATTCCATTCAACAAATCTACACAGAAAGGTGTAGAGATAAAATCTAACAGATAGCAGTTTCAAGTCCAAGCCCTCAAAGAAAACTGGTACTGTATTGTGAAACGCTGTGTAGTTATTAAAACATTAAACATTCTTTAAAACTTACCTTTCCGAAACCGTATGGGCTACCCACTGCGTACATTAGCAATTTAGATGTTGCGAAATATCCTGACGTCACACTATACCCTAGAAATTAGTAGCATGAGTTTAGCGATTTAACATTAAATAAGATTATTATTTTATATCATTCTAAAGGACATAGTCACAGAATTCTGAGAATATCTCGTGTTTAAAAGCATAAATTATGTACCAATACTTCGAAATCGGCCAGCTCTTGGGAAAAGTTGGTACCGTTATGCGCTGTTTATTTTCACTAGGGTCGATTTATACAATACTTTGGCTTCAGTTATTAGAGAAGGACCGCTTTTAATTTAAGTGACTAGATGTTTCAGGGTAGGTAGGTGGTGGTCACTGTGACTGCGACGAGGACACGGCCGAACACACGCTCTGAACCGGTAGTACTGTGTCCTCGTCTCTTAAATAGGATCAGACTTGCGACGCCAATAGATTTCGATTATGATTCTCGGCAGCGACGACTACTGTCCCGCCTGACCCATTGATCGGGCATCGTAGATGTGGCGCTGCGAGTCTAGTGTAGTGTTGACCATAGTAACCCCCTAATTTATCGATTTAAAGATCGGACCTTGGGTGAGAGAGTGCAAGAAGAGTCATTTAGTGGGTAGGGCCCTAAAAACACTTTGGGCCCACGGTCTCGCTCCCTACATCTGCAGACCGTTATGTTCAACATACACTGCTCGTCCCATAGGCCTGAAAACCCAGCCGAAAAAAGTGGTGGGTGGTGACACTTTGTTAGTTGACCTTTAAAAACCACATTACACCAGATAGGTTGAAAGCCATTCTGTGTCTACCCATAAAGGAATTATTTATTTATTTTTTATTGCTTAAGTGAGTGGTCCTTCACTCCAGCTCATGAGCTACCTGATGTTAAGTAATTACCGGAGCCTATAGACATCAACAACCACCATCCACCTTTAGACATGAATTCTTAGTCTCAGTTTTATGGTAGCACGGCTGCTCCATCCTTTAAATCGAAACGCATTACTGCTTAACCGGTTGGTGGTGCGGGGTCCCAAGAAGATCTACTACCAGTAATACATTAAGGCTTTTATTACGTACCAAAATTGAAGTCCACATCGTTGTCGATGCCTGCCGCAACATACGGTGAATTAGAAGCTTCCGGCTTCATGTACAGTAAAGTGCGACCTGGGGATAAATCATTGGTTAATTACAAAATTAAATTAACTTTGAATTTTGTAAGCGCACGGACTATAAATTGAATTTAGATTTTTAATACTAATTGAACTTTCGTATTTCGCGTTTTCAAGATGCCTCCAATGAACACTACGCTAACTCCAAATTCGGAGGTTTACAGGAGGAGCGTTTAAACGAAAAAAGTTGATAAAATCTTTATTATTGCAGATATATTTATGTTTTTTTTTGTGTAACTAGCTGATTTATCCCATCAATAATGATTTGTAATGCTTTTAAAATAATGAAGCGATTTGCGTGAAAAACGAAAAATTCAAAATTTTGAGTTAGATAGAGTAGTGTTCATTGGAGGCATCTTTATTTAATAAAAGCGGTTAAAATCGTTGCACGAAACTTCGAGTTTTACTCTTTCAATTGAACTCGACTGTTTATGTGGAGGTTGTCACAACAATAATTTTCGACAGTGTGACGTTGTGGACTAGACTCATGAGTAGATAGAGCCTTTGCAACAGCCAGATTATGTCTATGATAGAACATCTTCTGAAGATTCTGAGTTTTTAAGAAGTCGTCTAAAGGATAAGACGTCCGGTGCATTCGTAGCGATGCAACGGTGTTCGAATTCCGCAGGAGGGTACCAATTTTTCTAATGAAATACGTACTTAACAATTGTTCACGATTGACTTCCACGGTGAAGGAATAACATCGTGTAATAAAAATCAAACCCGCAAAATTATAATTTGGGTAATTACTTGTGGTAGGACCTCTTGTGAGTCCGCATGGGTAGGTACCACCGTCCCGCCTATTTGTGCCGTGAAGCAGTAATGCGTTTCGGTTTGAAGGGTGGGGCAGCCGTTGTAATTATACTGAGACGTTAGAACTTATATCTCAAGCTGTGTGGCGTATTTACGTTGTAGATGTCTATGGGTTCCCGTAACCACTTAACACCAGGTGGGCTGTGAGCTCGTCCACAGATCTAGACAATAAAAAAATAATAAAAAAATGTGGACGGAAACGCTTAAAGAAACGAACGATGAAACGAAAAAATAAGTCCATAGAGACACAAACACATAAATGTATAGGATTCAGCCGCCGAGAGAATGAGATAGAACACATTAGACGTTCTCAGTGTAGTGTTTTTTTTTAATACAGCGTCATCTATGAGATTTTTTAATACTAACGAGTGTATGAAACCGCTTGTAGTGAATTTTAATTTAGGATTATACGTGAAGTTAAAATATCAATTCACAGAGAGCGCTACCTCATACTATAAAAGATGATTTACAATTATTTAATAATGACAACATTTTACATATCTGTACTTAGACATTTAAAATAATTGTATTTTAATTTTTGAAGCTTTCACTTCTACCACGTGTGAATTGCACACATGTTTTTTTTTTAAACAAGTTACATTCGCATTAACCGTTTGGTTGCTACGAATATTCTAGACTTGGTTGGCGCATTGGCCATATATTCTATAGTTGTCGTGATCTATGTACGTACAAAAGCCCGCGAAATACACATATAAATAAATAAAAATCCTACCACTGGTGGTAGGATCTCTTATGAGTCCGTACGCGTAGGTACCACCACCCTGCCTATTTCTGCCGTGAAGCAGTAACACGTTTCGGTTTGAAGGGTGGGGCAGTCGTTGTAACTACACTGAGACCTTAGAACTCATTTCTCCAGGTGGATGGTGGCATTTACGTTGTAGATGTCTATAGGCTCGAGTAACCACTTAACACCAGGTGGGCTGTGGGCTCGTCCATTCATCTATGCAATAAAAATATACAATATAAATTACACTACACTGGTAAAGGTATAAACTATCAGTAGGTAATATATATGGGCGCAAACGCCACTGTTGGCAATAATCAACATAATAATATATAGTTTAGTTTATTCTATGTTAATATTTATTTATTATTAGCAACAAAACTGTTATTCTACCATATTTATTAATTAGCAGACACTGTTTTGATGTGAAAATGTTCAGAATATGTTTAATGTTTATATTATTGTTTAAAAACACAAATGACTGTATAAATGATTAAATATGAATAAAGCATAAATATTAATAATAATTTATATTATAATTGACAGTACTAATAATTTAATTAAGTATTGTAATTGTTATGCAATGATGTTGTTGGCGCCTAAGGTTGGCGCCATCTATTATTAGGCTGGATAATAACAATGTTAGTTATTATTACTTAAAAGTAATTCATGTAAAATAAATTAAATGTGAGTCATGTAAAATCACTAAAATATGTATTTTGAATATTAAGCTATGTTTTGTGAATTGTTTCGCAGTAATTACATTTGTTTGTATAAAAGAAGTTGTAGTTGCTATAACCAACACTAAATGGCTTATTGTGTAAGAACCACTGAATAACTCAAGCGTGGCTTTTTGTTGTAAACAAGTAATGTTAAAGTTTTATAGAATTGTATTGTATTTTAATTGTAAAAGATCTTATTGTGTGTAAACCCTGGCGTAACGCCGACATATATTTACCAGTATACATAGCAGGTCCTCCAACAACAATAGATTCCTGGTCGCTGATAGTCAGACTCCAACCGAAGGAAGATAATCGAGATTCTAAAAATAAATGGAATTAAGGTATACAGTGGGCTTCAATACGATGAGTATCTTGAGCTAAAAGTTTCGAGTTTGCTTCTAACAAACAAGTCATTTAAAGAAATACGAATTCAAATATCTACCAAATTCATTCTGGGCATCGAAGGTTCTAGAAAGTGCGAATTTGTAAATAAATGTTTGCGGAATTTACCGAATGTTGTATTTTTTGGGGAGCCATTCTGATCGAGGACAAATTGTTCAATTGAAAGATTATCTTTCGAAATGAAGCACCCTCCCGTCGTTCCAACACCTGGAAGTGAATTTCAGTAAGTAAAATTAAATTTCGGAGATTGTTTACCATCATACGACAGATGTGTAGATGTACCAACATCCTATTTTCATCTGCCACGAACCATAATTTCAAGTTTGGAACAAGCACAGAAAATACCACTATTTGATATTTCATTGCAGCAAATCAGTTATAGGTATGTAACTTTTTTAGGCATAAAATAATGGGTTATATTCCAAGTGAACTATGAGCTTTAAATCAAGTCAAGAAAACCTTAGCTTTCAGTATGCAGTCGCTTGGTTGCTCATTCCTTTAAGCGATGTCAACTACTTACTATCTGGTGGGCCCTATGCTCATCTGTCTATAATAGAAAAAGTATCCTTGTTATCCTGATTTGGATCTGATTAGTCATCGGTCCTTCGTGGATTTTCAGGGCAATCGGAGGCCTTAAGTAGATGAAAATTACATTAAATGAATCTGTTTTATAGATAAATATATAGATACAGGTTAAGCTAATAAAAGCGTTTCAATAGACAATCTATTGGTTATTAATAATTAAAAATAAAAGTTAATGAAAATCATTGTTTTAGGCAATATTTATACTATACTATCTGACCTGGCAGACTTCGTAGTGCCTCAATCGATAAATAAAAGACCTAAACTTTTGTATAAAATAAACTTAAAATAAAACAAAAGGAATCCGTCCGACGGGGAACACATCAAAGGAAAAACAAAATTGTTATTTTTATTTAATTCGGAGCATTTTCAGATTTATCTGCTTTTTGACTTCCATAAATAATTCAAGACCAAAATTAGCCAAATCGGTCCAGCCGTTCTCGAGTTTTAGCGAGACTAACGAACAGCAATTCATTTTTATATATAAAGATAGATATAGATTTCTACATATCCTTTCAAAAGTATTGATATTTTAATGTGTATGTACTCACCATTTTCGCTATGTTTGACCAGCAGTGGAGCGCAGGTCTAAAAATATTAAATTCTTTAAAACAAATCCATGGATAGCGGCTAGGAGTAGTGACGAACTTATCTAATTAACCCAGTATATATATTTTGTTTTACAATTCAGAATCTTAACCAAACTAAATATAAATTTGTTGCACACTAAGAAGCACATAATACGCCTAATGTACAATACATTTAATTCGTGTTTTTATCTGTCGTATTGAGTGCTCGTTCCAAGTGAAATTATCTTCCTCATTTACTTGTGACATTAGTGTTGTCCACAAATAAAGCAACCTCATAGAAATAAAGTTAAACTACATTTTATTACACTTCGGTCATTCAAAGGCAATTGACGCATTCGAAAAGTCTGGGGAATTTTATATCTTACTAGCTGACCCGGCAGACTTCGTAGTGCCTCAATTGATAAATAAAAGACCTAAACTTTGGTATAAAATAAACTTAAAACAAAAACAAAAGGAATCCGTCCGACGGGAGACACATCAAAGGAAAAACAAAATTGTTATTTTTATTTAATTCCGAGCATTTTCATATTTATTTACCTTTTAAACCTTCTTTGGACTTCAACAAATAGCTCAAGACCAAAATTAGCCAAATCGGTCCAGCCGTTCTTGAGTTTTAGCGAGACTAACGAACAGCAATTTATTTTTATATATATAGATATCAATTGTTTTTTTTTTGACGCATATTGTAATCGTTGTGCTTAATGCTGTAGTGAAGTACATAGCGGCAAAGCATGGTGTACGAGTATAGTGACAAAATTTTTTTTTAGCAGGAAATTCCTGTATCTCTTTTGACGCTGTATCGCTTTCCCTCACATGGGGTAACTAACCTATCTCTCTCTCTCTCTCTTTTTCAGCTCACAGATGTCAACTGCTAAACATAGGTCTGTGCCAACATTGGCCGACAACAGTTATGGTTAATAATAAGTTTTTAGTTGTAGCCCTCATAAGAAAATTAGTATGTACTGGTACATATGATATCGGTTCCCACATTAGGGAAACATTCGTGTGATGAACAGCTTGTTTGCCCTTTTTCTGGGTATTTTTTTTATTGCTCTCTGGTGGACGAACTCACAGCCCACCTGGTGTTAAGTGGTTACTGGAGCCTATAGACATCTACGACGTAAATGCGCCACCCACCTTGAGATATCAGTTCTACGGTCTCAAGTATAGTTACAACGGCTGTCCTACCCTTCAAACCGAAACGCATTACTGCTTCACGGTAGAAATAGGCAGGGTGGTGGTACCTATCCGCGCGGACTCACAAGAAGACCTACCACTAGTAGATTGGTGTATTCTTGTTTGGCCTTTGTATGTCAGTCTCTGGTTCTCATAGTGCAGGGAATACTAGTTTGGGCCAAACAACCGCGTATGATTTAATTCCGGTTATTATTATTGTATTATACATAGGTACACACTCACCACGAAAAATGATGACCCAGCTTCCACAGTCGCTCCGAGCCAGTAGTTATGATCGTATTTACTATTGTCTGAAAACAAAAAAATACTTCTAATTAAACTCAATACACTACACTAATGCATAAATTTTGACAAATCATTCAGGTGGAATCAGTCACTTCGCAAAATTAGTTACATTTTTCCCTGTGAAATTGTTGGAGATTATCTTGCCATTCCCATTTTGCAATTGCACCACTCGCCACCACCATATCTCAACTACCTGAAACTATTGTGTTAATCGACAATGGGTTTTGAAACAAAATTATAGACGGTCTGTAATGAACTGCACTGCATAGTGTTCCTTAAGAGTTGGCATAATAATATATTCTTTCAAACTAGGTTTTAGGGCTAAGATAGGTAGGCAGCAGTTTAGCTGTGCCCCTCGAATTGCTAGTATCCATAAGCGACGTTTATCTGCAATCAAGTGTACCGTTGGTTAGCTGGCGTACCAAGTCAACAAAATAATAATAATTACCTCTTACGATATTCCTTTCAATTGGCTTGCAGTGTAAGTTGTCGATTTGGCAAACGTAAACTTGCCCTATATTATCTGCTATCGGAGCGGTAACTATTAAACTGAAAGCAGCAAAATTAAATGTAAAGTATAAAAAAGTATAAAAAAGTTTAATTCAGAAATCGTTTTAAACTTTTTGATAATAATGAAGTATTAACTTTAATTAATGTATTAACTTTAGCATAATTCCGTCACAACTTACCTTTAATTATTTCCATTCGTTATGTTATTTGTTCATTAACTCGTTTAGAAGTTGTGCAATCAATTAAATTCGCTGATGGTAGGACCTCTTGTGAGTCCGCACGGGTAGGTACCACAACCCCGCCTATTTCTGCCGTGAAGCAGTAATGCGTTTCGGTTTGAAGGGTGGGGTAGCCGTTGTAACTATACTGAGACCTTAGAACTTATATCTCGAGGTGGGTGGCGCATTTACATTGTAGATGTCTATGGGATCCAGTAACCACTTAACACCAGATGGGCTGTGAGCTCGTCCACCCATCTACGCAATAAACAAAAAAAAATGCATAATTAAATGCAACAAACTATATATTTCAATAATAATAATCAGTATTTAAAGCATATGAGTCGTCTATTATCAAAGGTGGCAATCTGTGCATTTGGACAAAAAAATGTTATTGATATGTCAATATAGATTGATTTGAATATAATCGTCTCCTTCAAAGAATACGGTTCAAAACCTGCATTAAATAAAGGTTAATACTTAACCTGTTATTTATCTAAGATGTCGTTCAGAAGAGTTTTGTGACTGCCAATGGAATACAAAGTCAATAATTCGTTTTTCTGATTTACCAATAATTGTCCAAAAGTCACATTGCCGGCTTTGATAATAGTCGACTCATATATAATAAGTAAAATTCTTATACCTTCTTGTTGTAGCAACGTAAGCGATATCAAACCCGAAATAAGTTAGATTCAATTGCTCCCCAGGCGAAACAATCTTTTTATAAGCTAACGTGTTGTAGACTGCCAAGGTATATATAAATGATTGCTTCAGCAGAAACAAAAATATTACTGAAAAATATATAATAAAGATAATGCGAAAAAACATTTAAATTGAAATATTTGTATCGGCTGAATTATTTAAAAAATTTAATTACATATGTCTTTACTCACTGAGTTTCATTGTGACTGCAATATGGTATGAAATGTATGACTGGTTAATACAAACATACCTATTATAATACAATAACTTATTAATAAGTTGTCAACAGGATGAATATATAGAATCATGGGTGTTATACATCTATATCTAAATATAAACATGTACAAATTTTTCCTTCTACAAAATGTGTCAGTATTGACTAAGTTATAACAGGTTCATATATAGAAAATGAGATTATTTAGTGTTATTTTTTTAGTGTCATCAACTTGATTACCTGGCTTCGTTTTGAAGAACTGTTACAATGAATTGAAATACAACTACTAGTCTATCTTGTTTTTTTTTGTTTTGTTTTTTATTGCTTAGGTGGGTGGACGAGCTCACAGCTCACCTGGGGTGAAGTGGTTATTAGAGCCCATAGTTATCTACAACGTAAATGCGACACCCACCTTGAGATATAAGTTCTAAGGTCTCAGTATAGTTACATTGCTTGATATTAATCATCATCAAAACTATCTGCCAGCTCCGGGCATTTGCGTACCACCAGCCCGTCTCCATTTGCTTTCCAGCTTGACGGGTGAGGTAGCTTTTGTACAATAGAACTGAGACACAAAACTCATGTCCCAAGTTGGGTGACCGGTAGAGCCCTAAAATATCCTTGGGCCCGCGATCTGCTCCCAACATCTGCAGATCATCAATTCTCACATACCCCGCGCGCCCCCTTAGGCGCGAGGACATCGTAGGAAGTTCGGCCCAAGGACCGAAAAAAAAAACATCTTTTTTTTTTTTTTTTTATTGCCCTTGTAGGCAGACGAGCTTACAGCCCACCTGATTGTGAGTGGTTACCGTCGCCCATGGACTTCAGCAATGCCAGGGGCAGAGCCAAGCCGCTGCCTACCGCTTAATTCTCTCCACAAGCCTCGTTTGAAGAAGGACATGTCAAAGCGCTCGGGAAACACCGTAGAGGGAAGCTCATTTCATAGCCGGATGGTCTTTACATATATTCAAGCCTATGGGCTCTAGTAACCACTTAACACCAGGATTGTGGGATCGTTCACCGTTCTAAGTTATACAAAGATAATTAAAGAGTTACAGAGTTTTATGGACTTGATTAGTTTTTTTTTTAATACATCCACTCTCATTTTTTTTATTTTTTTTTATTGTTAGATGGATGGACGAGCTCACAGCCCACCTGGTGTTAAGTGGTTACTGGAGCCCATAGACATCTACAACGTAAATGCGCCACCCACCTCGAGGTATAAGTTCTAAGATCTCAATATAGTTACAACGGCTACCCACCCTTCGAACCGAAACGCATTACTGCTTCACGGCGGAAATAGGCGGGGTGGTGGTACCTACCCGTGCGGACTCCCAAGAGGTCCTACCACCAGTGACCCTAACAAAGTTCAGAATCGGACATGGGATGTGTTATATGGGATAAATCGTTATTCTATCGTTGTTCTATTAGCGGTAACGCTAATAAAATCAATTAAAACGCGGTATTCATGCTTTTGAAGGAATATGGGTGTTGTCAATAACTACCGTCGTATTCCATTGCGACTTGCACTTACTGGTGGTAGGACCTCTTGGGAGTCCGCACGGGTAGGTACCACCACTCCGCCTATTTCCGCCGTGAAGCAGTAATGCGTTTCGGTTCGAAGGGTTTGGTAGCCGTTTTAACTATACTGAGATTTCAGAACTTATATCTCAAGGTGGGTGGCGCGTTTACGTTGTAGATGTCTATGGGCTCCAGTAACTACTTAACATCAGGTGGGCTGTGAGCTCGTCCATCCATCTAAGCAATAAATAAAAAAAAACTTTGATTTGTTATAACATTGTACAGCTAAAACCTAAGATAGGACACAATTGTAGTTGTATGTGTAATTACATATGTAACTTGGAGAATTAGAATATGAACATATCCTTCTTTTTTTTAAAAAACGATCGCCGAATTTATCTTTATACATTAGAAAATTTTGTTACAAATATTCATCGAATTTATAGCAAATTAAAATACATACAATTATAAAAACAGTTTCCTTATGTTGTGAACGCATGTTGTATTGTTCATTTTTCTGTGGTTTATTTTCATTTTTCCTGCTTGATCCGAATACATTGATCAACATGTTCGTAAAGGTAGCGCGTGTGATTATTCTACAGTAAAATAAATGAGTTTTTATATTAATTTACAATTAACACGAAAATGTTTGGTAAGTTCCATTGTAAATATAATTTGTAAATAAAAAAAAATTTTTTTACTGCCCTTGTATGTAGATTAGCATACGGCCCACCTGATGGTGAGTGGTTACCGTCGCTCATGGACTTCAGCAATGCCAGAGGCAGAGCCAAGCCGCTGCTTACCGTTAAGTACTTTCCACAAGCCTTGTTTGGAGAAGGACATGTCATAGCGCTCGGAGAGCACCGTAGAAGAGAGCCGTTGTAACTATACTGAGATCTTAGAGCTTATATCTCAAGGTGGGTGGCGCATTTACGTCGTAGATGTCCATGGGCTCCAGTAACCACTTAACATCAGGTGGGCTGTGAGCTCGTCCACCCACCTAAGCAATAAAAAAAAAGAGGTTACTCGAATGCCGGGTGGTACGTGGCAAAAAATATCTCTGGAAACGCACTGTGGATGAACGTAGTGGCTCCAGGTAGTATGGATGAACTCTACACCGGTCGCGGTCGGTGCGATGGTAAAAGGTGGTAGAAGGTGCGATGGTAGGTCGAGGTGATAGGATCATCTCGATCCTCCGAGCAATCGACATGGAACATACGGTAGTAAAAAATAAAATTCTAAGCCGTTGATCTTCTGTACGGGCTGGTTTAATTATCAAATTGCATGATACCGGTAATTAATTTAATTAATTAATGCTTTTACGGAACAAATCCCCGTGAACAACTTCAATTGTGACGACCACACGCGATATATGTAAAATTACTCGATGTTTTTGCTTTGATGATGATGATGAAGCCAGCATGATGCCGATCGTACCCATTAGTGCATACTTACTATATGCCTCATTACCAATAGGCTCCACATGTATTGAAAACATGGGCATGCTATAATGAAATATATTATGATGACAGCTTTATAAATATAATTTGTTTTACAGGCCTAAGAACATCACTGTATTTAATATGCTCTCTTCTACATACCGTCATATGCTCAAGAATGTTTTGTCACGAACCTTCGATGGGTGTAATAAGACCGGTTGTAACCACCAATCACTCAGATTTTGGATTCTCGATTGCATTGCAAAAGGGACGTGACGGAAAATTAGGTAACATTTTTTTTTATTGGTACATACGTGACTGCAATTAGTTTCCTAAAGTATTCCCTTCCTTTCATTCGTAATATGAAGCTTGGGAATGATCTTCTTGCCGCTTTTCAGTACTATGGCACGGAATCCTTGTGATTTAGATATCAGACATGGCATTGTTTGGATTGAGTCATATAACCTCGCCGACATGTATCATTTTTCTAAAGAAATGTTAACCTAACACGTGTTCAAAATCAATTTCTAAAATTCAAAAATAATATCGGGTAAAAAAAGAGGATGCTTTTGCGTAATTACTGATGGTATTTAGAGTGGACAAGGTCAGGTATTAATGTGCTTATTTTTAATGTCAAGTAGTCACGCAACCTGGGAAGGGTTTGATGACCCTTATGCAATAAAGTTGAAAATTTGATCCTATCTCTGAAAGCGGCATACCTTTGTGATATCTATAGGCTCTGGTTAGTAGCAAGTGCGGTGCAAGCTTAGGTATGGATCTACAGCAATAAAAAAAAAAAACGAGCATATTAATCCCGCACGTTGTCTTTTTTTCCACTTTGTTGAAGGTGTTAGTGAAATATTACGACTTGAGAATATTTTTTTATAGCTGCTAGTTGCAATGGTACTTTTGGGAGTAACGATAAAGGGAAGATTTTTCATTGAGTGGGTGATATTGCTTGGTAGAACGATGGTTTGTATGTTGTTGTTCGGAACTTGTATATATGGAAGCTTATCTTGAAAATTTAGTTAGCGAGGTTTAGGCATCTGTCAAATATCTTGTGTTGTTCTATGATGGATACCGTTACGATAATAAACCATAGTCATTTATCGATAACGTAACTACCCAGAAACGTGCGAATGGCGAAATTTATTTGCGAAAATTCATTGTTTATTTTTAGTGATCGGCGCACCAAATCACGATCGTACAGGAAAAGTATTTCTATGTGAACTATCCGAAATAATGAGCAACAAAACCAGCACTTGTAACCCAGTTGACATTGACGTGGAAGGCTTAAGTAATTACAAATTAGGTATGTACGTATTTCATCATGTTATGCTAAAAGGCAGCGGCTTGGCTCTGCCCCTGGCATTGCTGAAGTCTATGGGTGACGGTAACCACTCACCATCAGGTGGGCCATATGCTCGTCTGCCTACAAGGGCAATAAAAAAAAAGGCGAGAAAATGTGCTTTGTCTCGAACGTGGGATGATATTGAGAAACCAAATGCATATTTTTGATATTCATGCTTTTAAGCACAGAGGGTACCCCCCTAACTTGCTCGGGTTTTGTCTAGAGCGGGGATTGGGAGTGTAGGGAAGTCATTTGGTTTTTTCCCTACCTATTCTAGTAACTTCGAGGGGTTATTCTAGATTCACCGAACTAGTAGGTGAGCTCACGGGGCTCAAACCGGGAGTGTTGCTAGCACTGGCCCTAGCAAGAGCAGTGCTTCGCAGAATCTACCACTGGATCGGAAACGCGATCCACTGAGAAGATCCGACAAGAAACTCTGTGGGCGAAGCTTAGTGAGTGGGCCTCTAACCTATTCGGTTCCAGTGTTTAACATCTTCGACCACCGATTCTCAAACAGCCAACGCGCGCCCTAGACACGGTAACCTCGGAGGAGGTTTGACATCCGGCCCGAAAAAAAGATCTAAAGGGTACGATAGATGAGTAAACGAGTGAATGAGCTCTAATAAATATTCATAAACCGAAATAGGCCAACAAGACAACTGGTGTTGGTGGTGTTGTAGAATTTGTTCTGATAGTAATACAAGCTGCAACATGATAAGCTTCCCATAGTGATCTATGAAATACAACATCTTAGCATCTTGTAGTCATAATAAACCAAATTTACATATTAGTCGATTACTTATGGAAACAGGAAGCAACACAGGTAGTTGGTGGACTGGTTGGACAGTTGGTTGGACATTTCCCAATAGCTGCATATGTGTTGCGGAAATCAATATAATTTAAGTTACAAAACATCTAGTGATAAAAGCTATTTTATTAATTTGTTTCAGCTGGAGAGCCCGGTGAAAATTTTTATTTAGGCATGACGATCGCTGCAACTTCGGACTTATTTGTGGTTGGTTCTTTACTGTTTTAACTATCTAAAATAACAGGGGAGAATTAAATTTAATTTGCATGAAACTGCTAAATTCCAAATAGACCCAACCAAAGAGCAAACAAACGTAACGCGATCGCTTAAGCAACTAAATTAATTCCAAAAAGGGGAAAGGCGGAACGCGACTGAAGTAGCGTGTCTTCAGTTGAAAAACATAGAGAGCCAGTTTTTACGTAGACGCAGATGCTTCAGATGATGTGTGATCTATTCAGAACACCTAATTTAAAGTTACTAAAACTGATAGATATGAAAATGCTACCGAGGAAATGGTTGTCTGTAATTGAACACATATTTGGACCACATTTCCATTTTAATAGAGGCCAATTGGTATACACCATTGGTTTTGATTTGATTAACCGCGATCAAGTCACATCACATCAATAGCATGCCACTGAGCGTGATCTTGGACTTCTTTCATCCAGATCTTGCCAATCAAGTCATCATCAACGCTTAAAGTCGTGTCGTAATTCTCGTTATCATAAGTTTATTTTTTATTGCTTAGATGGCTGGACGAGCCCACCTGGTGTTTAGTGGTTACTGGAGCCCATAGACAAAGACATTTACAATGTAAATGCGCCACCCACCTTGAGATAAGGTCCCAGTATAGTTACAATGGCTGCCCCGGCCCTCAAACCAAAACGCGTCACTGCTTCACGGCAGAGATATGTAAATATATGTAGGTACCTGCCTACATTTACAATTTTTGTTTTGTTTAGATGGGTGGACGAGCTCACAGCCCACCTGGTGCTAAGTGGTTACTGGAGCCCATAGACATCCACAACGTAAATGCGCCACCCACCTTGAGATATAAGTTCTAAGGTCTCAAGTATAGTTACAACGGCTGCCCCACCCTTCAAACCGAAACGCATTACTGCTTCACGGCAGAAATAGGCAGGGTGGTGGTACCCACCCGCGCGGACTCACAAGAGGTCCTACCACCAGTAAGAAACATACATACATATCTCTTAGGTAAAACGTATCATGCACATGTTCACAGAAAGCACTCCAACGATGAAGGAATATCATCGTACAATAAATATCTAACTCAAAAAAATATAAACTTGTGCAATCACCTTTAAAGGGCGTATTTTAAGTCCGTTCAAATATTCATTTCCACTCGATAGTTGGGGTAATTTCAACCTTATCTCTGAAGGTGAGTGGCGCTATTCGCGTTATGGTGTCTATAAGCTCCGACAGTCATCCAACGCTCATCTTGTGTTAACGTAACGGTGAGTTCTTTAGCTATTGACTTAGAAAATCAAAGAAAAATCATTGAAAACGAGATGAAAATGAGAACGAATGTCATGCAATAGAATTTCATATTTTTCCTTCACAATCGAGTGGCAAATGTAATTAGATCAGACATGGTTGTTCTCTTGTTTAAGACGTGTGCACCACTAACTAAATTTGAATTCGGAAGTGAGAGCAAAAGTGTTTATGGATCTTGCTTTGTTTACGACGGGTCAGCACATCAAATACGGGGCTCGTTTGAAAAATACTTGGACGGATCTGAACAAAAAGGCAAGTTTTTTTTAGATTAGCAATCGAACTTAATTAATTTTTAGCCATTGGTTATGTTCATTTAGCTATATCTGTATTCCGGTACAAATTTTGTATGTCTCTGATGTTGCAACGTTTTCATTAAAAGCTTAACCCTGAGGTTTTCGTATTTCGGTCGGGCGTGGAAAAAATGTATATATTTAGAAAAGGTGGGTGTGGATGTCTTTGGGCTCCAGTAACCACTTAACACCAGGTGGGCTGTGAGCTCGTCCACCCATCTGAGCAATAAAAAAAAAAAAGCTGACAAACTGTAAATACTTGGGTAAATTTAAAGATTGTTGTGCTGTTTTTTTATGAGTTTTATTGAATTTTATTGAATTAAATTGCAATATAACGATAATATACAACTTATTCTTTTTCTTTCATATTTCAGGCGAGATTTATGGGGGCTTGGGATCGAATATTTTAATCGACGAAGCTAATAGATTATTAATCATCTCAAAGTCTACTTATATTGGGGACATACAATATTCATCGTTAGATAATGCAACAGATAATGTTGAATTTATTAAAAATAAGATGAGCGAGGATATCAATTTAAAATTTAAGAAGAATAGTAATATAGGTAAGTTGAGCAGATATTGAGATAGCTGTTGACGTCAGTTAAAGTACATAATATGTATATATATTTTTATGTATACACATAAGGAGGCAAGATCCTTACCTTATATAAATATATATATACACTGGTGGTAGGACCTCTTGTGAGTCCGCGCGGGTAGGTACCACCGCTTTGCCTATTTTTGCCGTGAAGCAGTAATGCGTTTCGATTTGAAGGGTGGGGCAACCGTTGTAACTATACTGAGATCTTAGAACTTATATCTCAAGGTGGGTGGCGCATTTACGTTGTAGATGTCCATGGGCTCCAGTAACCACTTAACACAAGGTGGGCTGTGAGCTCGTCCACCCAACTAAGCAATAAAAAAATATATATATACCTATATATATATATACCTAGTCAGGTCATAAATTCTGTCACATGTTTAATGTAAAATAATTGAAACAAGTTTATTAATTATGTAACCATTCATATACCAAAATGAACTTAACAAAACATAGATTCTTATGACACTAAAGTTTATTCAAAATGACCTCCGTGATTTTGAATACAGGCCTCAATCAAACAGGTTCGTCAGGACTGTATTTTGATACACAACTGCATTCGTTTTTACACCTTTCTCCCAAAAATGTACCTCTGTTAAGCCCCAATAAGAAACTCCCAACCATACCATGAGCGAGGATGGAAAATGACCTCGTTGGACACGCGGAATACGGTTGCTCGCTTCTTCACTACTGTGTGCGTACACCTTATCATTTTGTTTGTTGTAGCTCTCTTCTACGGTAAAAATTTTTTCATCCGAAAAAAGAATTTCCCGATATTTTTTTCCCGCGTACCGCTTCAACAAAGCGCGGCATCTCTTCAGTCTCAGGTCCATTAGACGAGCATTCAAACGATGTCCTGTTTTTCTTCGATATGCCCGAAGCCCTAAGTCTTCATTTAACACCCTTTTCACCGTGGTTCTGCTTAACCCCATCTGAAGGGCCAACAGTTTCTGCTTACGTTTGGGATTTCTTTGAATTCGCGCCTTCACAGCTTTTATCACTGCTGGAGTCCTAACAGACCGAGGGCGACCACTTCTTGACCTGTCATCTACACTAGAGTCTTCATTGTATCGTTTGATGGTACGATAAACGAATCTTTTGATTATATTCAAATTTTTCAGTATGTTAAAAATTTGAATTGGCGCGTAACCGCAACGATGCAACGCAATAACTGCAACACGGTCTTCTTTAAGCGTCCACTCCCTATTTAAAAATGAGTGAAAATTGTAAAAGTATACATTTTTATTTTCATGAACAATTCGAAATTCGAATTCAATAAACTTTTTTGTGGCCAGCATTCTAAAAGAAAAGTTTTTACTGTGTGACAATACTTATGACCTGACTAGTTATATACATATATATAAATTTAGCACTAAATTAACTTTAAGAAACGAATTTGAGTTAGTCATCAAAAATGTTCTTTGTTAGCTTCAAGGGGGTGGACGTGTTAAATTTGAATAATATTTGAAATTCACTTGATCTGATTAATTACGGATAGTTTGTATTTTTTATTTTATTTAGGGCAAAAACTTGAAGTAATTGATGAAATTAATCGACCGGCTTTATTTTGCCGCTGCAAGCCTGCAAGCTTTTAACTGCTCGATATATTAATGTTATCTGACGTTTTAATGTTATTAACATATTTTCCAGGATATGGCCTAGCGTCTGGAAACTTTTTCGACAACAGCACAGTTTTTGAAGCAGTCAGCATGAAGAACAATGATTTGAAAGGACAGGTTATTTATTGGCTTTGTTATTTTAATCTTGATAAAGGAAAATATTCTTTTGTTACTCCAGATTGTTAGATTAGATCATGGCCAACCTGATGCTAAGTTGTCTCAATAAATGAGTACCATAACATGAAGACGGCCTATCTTGACAAATCAGGCCGAAATCTCAATTTTATTATAGCGGTTGTCCCACGAAATAGGTCTGATTTTTTCGCGACAAAGTTAAGAAGTACGGCGGTAACCAGTAATTACGAATATTTGTAAAAAAATACATACTATTTATCTTGCTAGTCATTTGTGGACTGAGTCCATTTTTCCAAGCTTTGAACTTTTACATACGATTACACCGGGCGCCTTCTCATTTAAGTGTCAATGACTTGAAACAAAAAAGCGAGTGAATAAAAAAAACACGTGTGGCACTCGGGGACTGCCGCGGTAAAGCTATTGCATAGCATTTTTTATTAACTTTGGCAATTCTAATTAGACAATAATAATTTTATATTAAAATAATAGTAATAAAATAAGACCACGCTAAATTTAATTTTATAAACATTAACAAAAGCAAAACATTAACTGTCCCCTTCACACTCATAAACTACACCGCGCGAGAGAGAGATGGGCAGACTTTTCATGTTGCGCATGCAGTGCGACGTCACGCCGCGCGCTTACCCACAAACACTACACAAGCGCAACGTGTGAATGTGTTGAACGCGAGCTACATGGTAGGCGGAGTGGGGATGTTAGGTTTCATTTTCGTTACGGAATCTCTTGATTCGGTCGCCGCGCTCAAAGCCCGCGATAAAAGCCATGCAATAGCTTGAAAACTGGGTGATAGAAATTAGATTTAAAATCAAAGTACTTAAGTTGCTTTTTATTGTAATCCGTTTAAAATTTGCAGGTAATGTTTATGCAGTACCCAAATTTAGGGAAGCAGAATAAACTAATAGTAAACGAAAAAACTGAGGAACATTTGGTGGAGGACACTTCAGTCGGTACTATGTTTGGATACGTGATGTCTACTGCTGACCTAAATGTCGATGGAATCGCGGACCTTCTGGTATCAGCGCCGGGGTACTTTCGCGGCAGACATGCGTATGACTTAGGCGCTGTTTATATATACATCGGAGGTCATTCGGTGAGAATTTATCTTTTTTTTTCTATGATAAGCTTGTAATCCACCTAGTGATTACAAGAGCCAATTAAAATCATAAAATATATACCAATCTCGATCTCGAGACCACCATGTGGTAGGAATATCATTGTCATTTGGCTATGCTGCCTTTGATGGAAAAGCTCGTACACACGTCAGAAATATCCGTGATGCTGATACCTACTCATCCGGGTAACCGGAAAATATCAGTAGGATAATACAGGCAGTAAGAATCGGGGAAAGAGAAGGCAATTGAGGAGAGACTGTTACTACGGGTAAGTTAAGAAAATATAAAAGGTGGCGTTGACTAAAAGTGATGGCGTAGTCTTGTGTTATGAATGCAGGACATTATTCAGGATCCAATAATGAATGGTTTGAAGTAATTTTTCTCAGGAGATGCTCTTGTGAAAATGTGTGAATGTTTATAATCGTTCTGCTAAATTCCCGTTCTTGTTAACATGAGATACCCTGGTAGAACATTCAGCGTATGCAGCATTTGTATATCCTTGGTATAGTCCGGTGCCAATTTATATTCATTCTTTGATTTCAGATAGTACGTAAGGCTAATATTATATTCGACTTCTCTTTTTACCGGGCTTTAGTAAATAGAGAGTCCTCTGTAGTTATATTTTAATTTAGTATGAATATTGTTTACAGATATTAAAATCCAATAAAAATCACAACGCGAGAACTATTGTGGGCGTTAAGGAAGGCGCCCGTTTCGGCAGTTCATTGATCGCTCAAGATCTCGATGGCGATGGAATTCCTGGTAATTTTCTCAATCACTTTCTGTCACATTCAGCATCCTTTATGTCCCTTTTATATGGTAAATCCTTTCGTAAAGTATTAGAAGGAATATTCACAGAGTTGTGGCCAAAATTCAGACCTCGACCCAATGACATGCAGAGGAGTATAAACTTTGAATTATTCTATAATAACACATTATATTATGTGTGTTGTATTCGACTACCCACATATACATCAATACGTCGCTTTGTCTGCGAGACTTATACATATATTATGTATGTGGCGTGGGAAAACATCTGCTCAGAAATTGTTTAAAATGTATCCTGTATTCTTTGCCGTAACTATTTCCTCGCCGCCTCTATAAACTGGTTCAGTGGGTTGGACGTGAAAACATAACACACAGACAGAGTTATGACTGTATTTGTATTAAATTCTAACGTCTTAACAGTGGGAAAGAAAGATCAAGAAAAATTTAATAGACGCTTTTTTTTTGAAAATCCGAAGTTAATAAAACAATGATGAGTCGATATCCTAACAAAATTAGTCTACATGTAAAATTTGCATGAAAACACGTTAATTAAGTTCGGAAATGTACGCGAACAAATAAACACACAGAGAAAGAAAATAATTCAAAAAACTGCTGTTCTGAGGAATTGTTATTGTTACTATTACTCCAGTTTAGATATTTCCTTTCCATTTTTATAACTCTTCTTAAAAATACAGACGTAGCGTATTCTACTGTTATATCTTTGTCTACTGTTTTTATTTTCTGTATCTTTTAATGACATAGTATTAGAACACATACCGTGTATTTTTCAATTATGATTATTCGTTACAGAATTGATAATTGGAGCGCCTTACGAAGATCAAGGTTTAGGCGCTTTGTACATTTTATCAGGGTACGAGGTTAAAACGAAATTACTGACTGAAAAAGGTTCGAATATTGAAATGATGCTTTCGGCTTTCACTGAGACTCAAAGGATACAATTATCGGAATTCAAGCAATTCGGATTTAGTCTTCAGCCATTAGTTGATGTAGACGACAATGGATCTACAGGTAAATTAATATAATTAGATCTCAAGAAACAGTAACTTGCTTATCTCATTCTTCATTCAACTATCTATATCACTGATATTCTATCTACCTGACATTCGCAGATGAGTAATTCGTCAAAGAAGAGTTTCGAGTCATAAATAAAAAGGAAGTTTGTTCAACGTTCTGAGGAATTGTTTAAGATCATCCCCTTCTTCCATCCCAACACTAGCAACCTACCATAGTTATGTTCATTCACAGAGCGTTTAAAGATATTATTGGGTAAAAAATATCACTGACTTCAGCTTGCTTCAGGCTGATCCTTGTTTTGTGAAATCCCTCGGGTAGGTAGCATCCCCATGTCTATTTCTGCCGTAACACAGCCATGTGTTCCGTCTTGAAGAGTAGATCAGCTGGTATGCATTTGAGACTGAAGTCATGTCTCAAGGTGGGCAGCAGCATTCCCTGTGTGCTTAAGATTCTGTTTCGGTTCATAGTCATAAATACGTTAACGAAAAAAACGCGCCACAACACACACATTATCAAACAATTACATAGTAAAATAAACTTTTTTTTTATTGCCCTTATATTCAGACGAGCATACGGCCCACCTGATGGTGAGTGGTTACCGTTGCCCATGGACTTCAGCAATGCGAGGGGCAGAACCAAGCCGCTGCCTGCCTAACTGTAAAAAAAAATAATCCAAAAGAAATGTAACAATGGCAGTGTCAAACGCCGATGATTCCTGAAAACATCCGCTCCGTCGAATGTTCTGACAATAAATACTTTTTCGGAAAATTTAAAATAAATTGGCTTATGACATGCGACAATCGGTAAATGAAGTAGTCTTAAGGACTTTGATTTCTATAAATTGGTTAAAACTATTTACTGTTTACTGGTGGTAGGACCTCTTATTTACTGGTGGTAGGACCGCTTATTTACTGGTGGTAGGACCTCTTGTGAGTCCGCACGGGTAGGTACCACCACCCTGCCTATTTCAGGCGTGAAGTAGTAAAGCGTTTTGATTTGAAGGGTGGGGCAGCCGTTGTAACTATACTTGAGACCTTAGAACTTATATCTCAAGGGGGGTGGCGCATTTACATTGTAGATGTCTATGGGCTCCAGTAGCCACTTAACACCAGGTGGGCTGTGAGCTCGTCTACCCATCTAAACCATAAAAAACAAAAAAAAAACGTATTTGCGTTGGTCTAAATTGTATTATTTATTACAGAACTGGCAGTGGGATCACCGGGTAGTGCGGCTGTGGTGATATTTCGCTCTATTCCAGTAGAATCGGTCGAATTGACAATTATAGGACAAAATGTGAGAGCATTGTTATTTGAACATTTCAAATATTACAATATCATCATTTCAATTCTTCATCCGTTTTGAGTAGAAAATATTCTCACTTTCTTTTTCTATAAAATATTCTGTCTTTCGTCACTCTAACTTTTATCTAACCGATCTTAGGGCATATTGTTTTGCACAGTATGTAATCTTGTCAAATATAAAACACTACAAAATTTAGATTAAAGAATAATTTAGAAAGAAATTGGACGTTATTATAAATCATGCGTATTCTATGCGGTCATACACATGTGTAAGATGTTGTATAAGCATGTTTGTAATTTAAGCATACAGACATCTACAGTTATCAACCATGGTACCTGGAACAATTATAAACATCCAGAATCCGTTTCATCCTATGACAAGTTCTTCGTCAAACGAGTTTCAAAAAGAGACCTCAAATAGTAGACGAATTTGCTGATATTCATGTGCATCGATATACACTAAGCATCGGTTGGGATAATCGTTTGATCGACTACTTTCTCAGGAAAAAGAAAAACGTATATAAAAATCACCCATTCATAATTTAAATTAGATTGAAATAAGATTTTTTTTTTTTTTTTAATGCTGGGGATTCCATTTACGGATACCCGGTCGAGGGGGGTAACGGACCGGGTTATGTCGGACTCCGGCGCCTCCTGAGGGGAAGAAGGGAATTTAAATTAGACCTAAAAATTTAAGTTTAGCATTTTTTAGTATAGTCGAACAAAGATATTTTTTCAATTTTAAATTGTAAATAAATCCGCGGAACGCAACTCCCTTGGATAATTATTAATCGTTACATTCACAGAGCTTTAAAGAGCAAGACACAAGCGTCGTTCTGGTTGTGTGTGCACAAATAGAAAAACGAAAACTTGCAACATCAAGAAGTGAGTATTTTATTATAGTTATTGCGTTGTCTACTTACTAGCAGTGACGCCATCTATGCTTCGTTTGGAGAAGTCGCGGCGTGAATTACTCTGAAATGACAGCACAAATAAAACCCACAGAGACTGATTTTCTCGCCGGATCTTCTCAGTGGGTCACGATTCCGATCGCGTGGTAGATTCTGAAAAGCACTGCTCTTGCTAGGGCCAGTGTTAGCAACGTCCTCAGGTTAGAGCCCCGTGAGCTCACCTACTCGCTCGGTTACGCTGGCCTAGCTTCTAAAGGTCCATATTATGTATACCAACCGCTATAGGTTTATACCAACTTAGGTAGGAAAAAAAGCACAAAAAATGAATACAGACGTTTTAAAACATATATACTCAATTATAAGATAAGCAATAAAAGTGTATTATACTCATTTAGAATAGAATATTCATTTAACTTATCCGCGACTATATCCAGGTCATCTACACGAAAAGAAACAAAGGGGTTCGCGGGTTCGAATCCCGCCAAGGGAAGGTATTTGTATGATAAATATAAATATCTTTTCCAGGGTTATGGATGTATCTTAAATATATGTATGTGTATAATAAAAATCTTACATTTATTTCCGTTATCTGGTACCTGTAACACAAGTTCTTTACGAACTTATCACGGGATCAGTTAACGTGGCGTGATTGTTAGTAAATATTTATTTATTATTTATTTATATGTACAAATAAACGAAATGTGAATAATTGTTGTAAAGTTTGAAGGAACTCCGTAATGAGACGTGGTTTTTAAAGATTGAGTTAATGAAACAGTCAAAATTAGTGAAATTATAACTCGAATTTCTAGAACGTGACTTTCGTTTTTGTTTGAATTTTATGACAAAAGTCAGTACAGTTAGTCACTTGTTAATATCTGTCCTGGTGAACCTGGAAAGGCCTTTGGGCCACTAGTAATCCTTCAATCATAAAAAAGGGTGCGTGTACTTATGTACGCGCGTAAGAAGTTATACTTTATTTTTATTAAATTTTTTTTTTTTTAAATATTAAATAATTAATTATAAATATTTAACGTTAATAATTTAATAATATTTAGTATGAATTATATTGAATAATAATTTTGTCATTTATATTACTAAAAAATGAATGCTAATAACACTTTTTTTACGAGTGTACACGCACGAAAGTTCACCTGCGGCTATATTCAGACTCGCCAAGTTACGTCGGTCGTATTGTAATCTGCGATTTAGTGGGCAACTTCATTCTGTTAATTTTGTGACACGGTGCGCGCGCATCGTAAAATTTCACTCTCATCAATTTTTCATAACGCGCCTAAAGAAGTATAACTTCAAAAAAAACTTGTTAATAACCACGTGCGTTGAGAATGGAGAAGTTCGTGGATGAGCAATGATTATCGTCACTGATGGCGACTGGCAGTCAATCGTCGGAAAACATTTGACAAATTTATTTACCCAAGAACGCATTGTACCCTAGTACGCACGATTTCCACCTCCCTAACTATTCGGTCTGTTCTAATCAGCCTTAAACTACAATTCGTGGAAACGTTCGTTTGTTCGTTCGTAATTGTTAATTTTTCAATAAATGTTTTTTTTTATCTACCTCGTAGCTACTGTTACGTGCTGGGGTTCGGGATAAATAAAATTTCACCAAAGTACAACTCAAAACTGTATTCAACACTTAAAACACTTAGACACTTCACAAACACTTTAAAACACTCAACAAACACTTTAAAACTCTCAATTCGCTTGTTCCGCTTCGCTTCAGGTGATCCGTTCGCTGTTTCGCTTCGAGTAGTTCCGATTACTGACTGACTGCGTGCCATCTCTACAACGCTTTTATAGCCGATACCTCTTCCCTAGAATTATCGAGAATATTCTACCCATCTCTAGTCGTGGTTTCCGCTATCTGTCAATAAATGGCGTTGTAATTCTCGAGCATTCTGGATCCTTCGATATTCGTTCGACTATTCGGCGATAGATGGCGTTACTCTTACCGGCGTAACACTACTATCTTATTTTTACCTCGTAGCTACCAAATCGTTGATAGCACGAGGGGCTATTCCAACTACGTGCGTACGTGGTAGGTAAGCTCATAGATAGGGCTCAACGTGGGAGGACTTGCTGACAAAAGCTCTAGAGCTAGCAAGAGCAGTGCTTTATTGAACCTACCAACGGATCGGAATCGCGGTCCTCTGAGAAAATTGGTCGGGAAACTCTGTGACTTTTGTCTATGGGGCAATATATTATATATGTTGTGTAATTGTGCAAATGGTACACACATCATGAAGCACTAAGGGAGTGACAATGTTTTAGTAAAATTGAAAGTTACTAAAGCGCGAACCCGCTTCGTTAGATACTCTGTTCTGCCTATTTTTGCAGCTGAGCAGTAAAGATTTACAACTGTTAGAACAACATGATACTTTGAAGGAAACAACATAGAGAATATCTTACCACGAGCGGGTGTAATTGCTCAGCGGGCCGACGCCCCGAATGTTATCGTTGAGAACTTGGATATTTGCATGGTTCACTTGAAAACATCGTTAGAGTTATTCAAGGATGTGTCAAATATTTCCTGTTATAGCTACCACTGCATTGCAACTCAAACTTCTATCAAATGATACAAGATGGCCGTTATTGACATTGTGATCAATGATTCAACACCTGAGCAGTTTCTTCTTCAGCATTAGTACCGCAACGAATAAAACAGATTTATTTTATTTCAGAGCTAGTTGTGAACACTGCAATTACAGGGGAAGCAGTCGTGAAAAATCCAGAGTACTTGATCATTTTAACAGACGAGAGGAAGAAATCATGCGACGTTGTTTCTCTAGAATTGGTATGTAACGTTATGAGCCGTTAATAGCCAAACTTGACTAAGCGCGCGTAAATTATTTACGTAACCCGAAAAAAACGCACGTGATTCACATTTAAATCAGAGGATACACTGTCATTTGTTTTTTGTGATTTTAAAGAAAGATTGTCTGAAATATAGTTGCTGACGTATCAAAATGACCGCGTTATGAATTGAAAGATCTCTGACAAAGGCGACGAAACTGTCAAAGAACTTTTATGCATTTCAATTGTCAATAGCTTAGTATAATAGTTAAAACAGTTTAAGACGAGTAGAGCTGATTAGAAAAATGATTTGAAATACAATAGGAATACGTAATGTTTTACATTGATGAATTTAGTATAGTTATCCAAAATACAGTAAAGAAAATTATAAATTCATGCAGGAATGTACAAAACTTATAGTTAATTCATGATGTCATCGTTATTAGATATAGAGTGATATTTCTACTTAGCACCCAATTTGAAAAACCTAAAAATGCGATAGTTGATTAATAAAGAGGAAATTATTGTCCCCTTAATGTTCCCACATTCGTTTATCAAACCAAACGTGACTGAGATGAACATGCATTCAATACATAATAATATGTGTATGAGAGTGAAAAAAGATTTTCAAATCTACCCTCGAATTTAATTTAAAAATTACAATTTTTTTAATGAAATCATTATATTTCAATTGAATTTTGTAGAGTTGTTAAGAGATATTTTCTAGTTTTTATTGTTTTTTTTTTATTAATGAATCTGGATTACCAAACAAAATATAATAGCCAACGACGTTCATAATAAGATTGTGATTTTGGCTTTATGTTCGTTGTTACCATAATATTAATTTGTTTATTTACACCCATCTAAGCAATAAAAAAATTCATACGCTGCTGACACTTGCAGTTTTTCAGGATACTACCATTAACATAAGATAGGTGGCGCGGAAGTAGTTTTAACCAATAAATAGTTTTCATATATGTAGCATTTGCAGTAAAGCATGTTTTGTTTACTGAATATAAGTAAGTAAATAATTATAAAAAAGCGTTCTTATATTGTAACGAATTCCAGAAATACAAAGAATCCGGAAATTATAATTTCACGGCATCAATTGACATAGCCCCTGAATTGAAACAAGCAATGAAGTTAAATGGTAAGTATTCATTGTTCAAGCTTAATCCAGAGTGGATTTTTTATTTTAAACAGTGTTTTTAACTGATATATTTTAGATTTTTCATATTTATCACTAATCTTCTTGACTTAAAAAGTAAATCGGTTCGGACACATAGGAGAATTGTACGCAACAAGTTTGACCGTGCCCATTTATATATAGATGATGAATATGTTTCAGTTTTTGACCCAGAATGGTTCGCTTTAGATAAACCTAGTCGGCAAAAGCAATCAAAGACAATCCAGCGCTCTTGCACCGGCGATGATTGCTTACCCAAATTGTCGATAAATTTGCATTGGCTCGGGTAAGTTTGAAATACTGATGTAATTAAATTGGTTGTGTGGAATCAGCCTAAAATATCGTCATTTATATTTACTAGTCGATGGCTCGAAAATACTCAGGAATAGGTCAAATTCGACTTTGTACAAATCGTGTAGATATTGCATAAATATGCTTTTTGTGTAACATATTTTCTTTATTGCTGAGATAGGTGAACGAAGTCACGTCCCAACTAATGTTAAGTGGCTACCGAAGGCCAATAACTGTTTCAGTTTCAAAAACAATAAGAATTTTAATCCATCATGGGTGTCTCGTTTTTAACAAGTCCTACTGAAACAAACAGGTTTTTAACAAGTCCCACTGAAACAAACAGCTGACAAGTAATTTTTTTTGTAGATGAATTGCATGGAGGAACAAAGTCCCTCGTACTAAAAATTTAACCAAAGACGTACGATAGCCTGCCGAACTGAACGGTGTTCACAGCGGGACGTCTTTGGGCAGGTATAAAAATCACGATCGTTTTTTTTTACAGTGAAAAAAATTTTGATGTTGGCCTCCAAGAAACCGAAAATTTATTGGTGAACGTAAGAAACGATGGGCACGCAGTAGACGGTGCCTGTGTTTTACTGGAAGTTAACGGGGCACAGCTGATCAGCGCTTACGAGAAACACCTGAATACCTATACGATTCCATTGAAGCCTCTAAGGAGGGAGGCCGAGGTTTGTAAAGTTACAATCAACTGAAAGATTTACTGTTTATAAATAAACACGCATTCGCATGTACTAACTCTTTTTCTTCTTCTTTTTGTCCACCTTATCCCACTAGATGGGGTCGGCACAGCAAATTTTTCCATTCCATTCTCTTCTATCAGCCGTTATCTCAACACTTACTCCTCTCTTTCTCATATCGTCATTAACACACTCCATCTATGTCTTCTTCGGCCGACCTCTTTCCCCTCTACCTTGCACTCCACTACGATTTCCATACACCTCCTAGTTACATGCATCTTCTGTCTACCATTGCCCATTTTTGGGGCTAAGCAGTAGTACAATGTTCCAATTTGAAAGGACGGCATTTTAACAATTAAATTGAGATTTCAACCTCATATCTCACTCGAGATCATTTTGGAACACTTTTTTTTCAAATATTGGGATTTAACAGCGAGAAATATTTGATTCTAAATTAGATTTTTTATTTCAGAGAAATGTGTCAGTTACAGTAGATATGAGTCACATTAATAGTACAGACAAGCAATTAGGAGTGATCGCCACGGTATACGAAGATTGTAATACCAAAACCTTACATGCCGATAAAGATGAAATCGAAGTTTCTTACGTTATAAACGCCGATAGTATTGTAATCACAAGGTGAGTTATATAGCGTTTATTAAATATGTTGGTTTATTATTGAAAAGAAACAAAATGGTTATTAACTCTAGGAATATGTATTATAAATTAATGAAAAATATTTATGCAGTTTAGACGGGCTAATAGTGAAGCTTTCCAAAGTATTCTATCATATTCTCTCTCTCCAAATCTTTTAATGGTCTGTTTCTTTTTAGTATCATCTTTATCTACTCTAATAGATAGTAGTAGAGTAGTACCTATTAGAGTAGTAGTAGAGTAGTACCTATTAGAGTAGACAACATGTTGACAGTAAGTCTGGTGAACCAGATCGAATCGCACCGTCTCCATTCGATTTTCGGAATGAATAACTTTATTAAAGACATTAATAATTTTGAGGTTCGCGCCTACTTCTTTAACACTTAAGAAAGAAGTTTACACTTCAATAAATCGCTTTCGAATTAAAGTAGAGTTTTCGCTTGTGTTACGGGTGCCGGAAACACGTGCAAGACAAACACATGTACGCACATGCACGCGAACCCCCATATTAATATCTTTAATGGAGCTATTAATTACGATTGAAAGTGTAATGCAGACGGTGCGATTCACTTTGGCTGACTAGGCTTATGTCCAACATATTAGAAAGGTTACATAGGAGGGAATAGAACAAGCCTTTACGAAAAATGACACCATTCAGATTCGGACTAGTCACGTGACCCGACCTGGCAATATTGATGTTATCATGAAGTCCATGGACAGCATTAATGTCGCACATTTACTTTAGGAATCGAGGTCAAACTTGTATTTTGTAGCGGCTGTCTCACCTCTCAAATTAGAACTGTGATAATGATGACGGAGAGCAGAAAAAAGAAGAAGTGTAGAAATGTGACTGCTTTGCGGCCGAAATGATCCTACCTACGCAACCTTCCACCAGCAACGCCTAATATTACCTGATCTGTGCATCCTGACTATCAAAACTTATTAAAAATACGTTTACATAGCAATACTTCAGTCAAATTAATCTCGAGGGAATGCATCGATTAAGAAAGCTTCATTGTACCATACGTCTCAAATTTTCATCATTATAATAATATAAACTAATCTATGATCTGTTTTCAGTTTGTCTCAAGAACGTGTACTGAGCGACAACGATTTCACCAGTAACAACAATACCACAGTTGATGATGTTCATGAATATATAGTATGTTGTTTAATATTTTAGTTTGGATTTGGCGTAGTCAAATTGCCGTCTTGCCAAGAAGGACCGATTTAAAAGAAATAACAAAATCCTCGGAATCTAAGTTAATTGTTTGATAGTTTTTAATTCTTTAGAATTGACTAAAATCAGTAGTTTTAATACATTATATATTTAAATTATATATATTTAAGATAGATTGGTTCTTACCAATTTGTAATCGACTTGTGTGATTAGTGCACCAGAATGTTACAGAAATGTTCGTTCTTATAATTTCATCAAAGACTTAAATGATTCTTTATTATTTTTACTTTGCCAGCAAAGATTAATAGAATAATGAAAATATTTCTGGAAATTAACGAACAAATTAAGATACTTGATAATTATAATACACATAAATTTATTGTAGATCAGCAACGAGGGTACCGTGACGTGGTTGAATGAAAACGTAAACCTCATCATTGATAAAAAGCCTTTTATGACGCATTACGAGGTGAGTAGAGCAATCAATTTTGATTTCTATGCTTTAGTAGAAGAGGATATAATGGCTCGTACCACACATGCTTTTAGATAAGAGAATGTTACAAGACAAGTTTGTCTAAGACATGCCATGATAGTTTAAGTTAACGTGTGTGCTTGAAAGTACCTAGCGCCTATTTTTTCTTGCCATAGACCAGAGACAAGCTCGCAGTTTGCTATTTAAGTAATTATTGGTGCTTTAGACTTTCGTGATTCTCCGTCCATCTTGGTACAAGGTCAAAATCTTAATTTATTGTATGATATCTTAAGCCCTTCATACTAGAAAATCCAACTGGTTTGCCACAAAAATAGGCTGGATACCAGTTCGTGATGCATCCTTAAGACAATCTCAGGTCGATATTGAAAAAAAAAAGTAGACCAGTTGATCCGTTGCTTGAAAGAAGGAAAAGCCGATTAATAATAACTAAAATCATAATCGGAGATAGTCACGCACGACTATCAGGCCCCCAAACTAGGATTCCTTGTATTATGAGAACTAGAGACTGTAATACATGATAAGTACATACATGTGTTTTATTGCTTATATTGGTGGACGAGCTCACAGCCCAGCTAGTGTTAAGTGGTTACTGGAGTCTATAGACATCTAAAACGTAAATGCCGCAACCCACCTTGAGATATGAGTTCTAAGGTTTCAGTATAGTTACAACGGCTGACCCACCCTTCAAACTGAAACGCATTACTGCTTCACGGCAGAAATAGCCTACCCGTGCGAACTCACAAGAGGCCCTACCACCAGTAGCCTCCTGCATATATACGTTTAATTGCATTTATTGATTTAAAAGACTCGTACAAAGAACAAACAAATTTGTTCATCACAGGAATAATAATATAATAATAAATATTTTACTAACAATCACACCACGTTAAATGGTCCCGTGATAAGTTCGAAAAGAACTTGTGTTACAGGTACCAGATAACGGAAATAAATGTAAGATTTTTATTATACACATACATATATTTAATATGCATCCATAACCCTGGAAAAGACATTTTATATTTATCATACAAATATCTTCCCTTGGCGGGATTCGAACCCGCGACCCCCTTGTGTAGTGACCATGTCACTTACCACTACACCAGACGGCCGTTAAATGTATGTTCGATACGAGAATCGACCTCATGGCCCTCGTTAGGAGTGCTAACTACTGCACCGTTGAGTAAATACAGACCAATCTTTACGTTTGTAATGTTTTTCTTTAATTCAGGTTTCAATGACAGCTTTGGATAAATGTAATGAAACCGAGCAAGATTCACAAATTCAGTTTAGTTGTAAAATCAATTTAAGGCGTTTGGATACTGTGAAGATAAACATAACGATTTCCATTGGAAAAGATAGTATGAGTGAGTAAAATACATTTAACTAACAAGTGCCCGT
The DNA here is from genome assembly GCF_030269925.1 of Bombyx mori. Taxonomy (NCBI): domain Eukaryota; kingdom Metazoa; phylum Arthropoda; class Insecta; order Lepidoptera; family Bombycidae; genus Bombyx; species Bombyx mori. Next base: position 3,638,153 of record NC_085116.1, on the reverse strand, counting down.
TCGTAACTAACTTTAGGTGCTCGGTGTATGGGGCAATAGGATTGCGACGTCAGTAATAAGTAACTAAATTATTGTCTTCATGTAAACTTCCACGATTAAGGAACAATATGACATGTCCTTCTTTAAACGAAGTTTGGGGAGAGGATTGAGCGGTAAGCAGCGACGGTACTCACCATCAGGGATGGCGTATTTTGATCTGCCTACAAAGGCAGAAATAAAATAAACATTGCGTCGTCAATATTAAGATTTTTCTGTTTTCCTCTTTCCAAAATGGACCAATTTTGATTTCTTATGCTTTTTAATTTGGTTGTTTTAGTAATTTAGGAATGATTCCCAAATATAGGAACATGGCAGCGGTAGATATGTACATCCCATGGTATGCAAATATTTGCTATAGCTCATTGATACAAGTAGAAATATGAAATCATTTGTATCGATTGAATGAGTTTTTTTTAATTAATTTTATAATATACCTACTTTCAGTAAAAAACATCATTGAAAATAAAATAATAACAACATCATATATAGACCTTTATTTGGGATCGATCAAACAAATGAAGAACGCCAGGTAAGGTTTTATCTGTTTCATATATAACTACATATTGGACGAAGTAACAATTGCATTAAATTATTTTATTAGCGAAGCAAATCACTAGGTCTGTCCAGTTTGAGTACAGACAATTTAATATTACTAGAGGTCCTGCAGTAGTCGAAATCGACTATAATTAATTGGAATTGTAAGTTTGTACACTATTAGAATTGTATTTTATACTTCTATAATCACAAATTTCACCAAGACTACACTGTATAAAATATTAACAAAGACAAACAATATTTAATCTCAATAAGACAACAGACGTCAAGAACAAAAGTTTGACAATAAATAGTATGCATGCGTGTGTGCGTCAAATACATGGTATGTAGTGTGTGTAATGTTTTCTTTATTGATTTAATGTATCTTTTATGCATTATTTAAAGAAAATATTAGCATTGTGCACTTCTTCTCTATATTCTCTATAAGTGTAGAAAATTTCATACTCCTCCGTCCGCGCAATTTTCGTAAAAAGGGATACAAAGTTTTTGCTTCACGTATTAATATATAGATAATGTTAGAAAGAATCAAGTTTATTGTGTATTATTATTATAAATTAAATAAGTGTTCGTGTTTCAGTGTTTCGAACAAATTAACATATTACACTGAGAATCCATTAAAGGACAAGAAACCGATGATTGTACTGATCTCCCTGGTCGTTGCAGTTGTTATTTTGGTCATAACATCCTTTGTCTTGTTTAAGGTAAGTCGAATAGAATCCGATGAGGGATTATAAATGTGAAAGTGCGTTTATTACAATTTTCACGCCTTAACTACTCAGTCGATCATAATTTTGGGTACACGTTGTCAGGGGTCCAGAAAAGAATCTAGGGTACCTTTGGATCATGGATGAATAAGCTTTTTGGGTACAAGTAAGCTAAATGAATCTCAGAAGTACAAAAATCAATGATTAAATGTATCTAAAGGATTCAACCAATCCAACCTTGCGCCAAAAGATATTTTGTAATTAAACTGGATATTTTATGTATAAATAAATGAATTTTAGTGTGTTTTATTGTTCGTGACTGAACACTCGCACGACTTGGTGGCTATTTGAATACTTCAGGGAAGATTTTTGAGGCGCTATTATTTTTTCTAAATAGTTTTTTGAAATCAAGGTTATTCGATTTGAAACGTTTTCATTTTGAATGTCAACTTTTTATATGCATATTTAACTAGTCTTAAGAGTTGATTTGGTCATAGTATTTCGATTAGTTATTCGATTGATCTTCACATGGAAATCTAGCCGCGATTCTCATAGTGTCAAATGTATTCTGTGTAATAGATTGTACGTGTTTTTAGATCGGCTTCTTCAACAGAGTAGAAAAGGAAAAGACGGAAGATTTAAAAAAAACTATTCGCCGCAAATCCCTGTGAGTCAATTTGTAAAACTTTATAAGTGAACCTGTATGTATTGCGCACAATAAGAAGAGGGTAATGTTCCGGAAGCCAAAAGGGCAACAGAATTTCATTTGCCGACATGAGCATAAAATTTGACATTAGATAGATTTGATGCATCCGGCAATGCTGTATAAAGCTAAGCAACTACTATGTATAGGTTAAGCCGAGTAGTCAGGTACCAACTGTTAATAAGCTTATATAGTGCAATCTTTCAATGTAATTACCACAAATCAGACATCCAATTCGATTCAATTAAGAAATGTTTTGGATTGACTTCTACTAAGAAGGTTTTTTTTGTTTTTTTTTTCCTACCTAAGCTGAGAGCCTTGAGAGGCTATTTCAGCGTAACCTTAACTAGTAGGTAAGCTCACGGGGCTTAAACCTGACGACGTTGCTAACACGAAACCTAGCAAGAATCGGGCTTCGCAGAATCTACCACCGGATCGGAAACGCGACCCACTGAGAAGATCCGGCGAGAAACTCAGTGAGCTGTGTCTGAGGGTTACTAAGAAGGGATAACATGGTGTACTGAAAATATAAATGAATATGAGTAGATACCAATAGCTTATTTGATTGTCTATTACTGTCGCGAGATAGTCATTAGTCGAAGTAGTTCTGGTTTGTAGAATGGGGGGCCGTTATACTATACAAATGCGACTTCGATTTCGTGTCTCAAGGTGAATGATAGCATTCACATTATGATGTCTTTCCTTTCCCGGAACAACCTTTTGCGGGTCGTGTGACACACAACAAGAATACCAGAGACTGAGATCCGTAAAAAATAATATTATAGTTATACAAATTAATCTATTATGAGGGAGAGATGTGCTCCGCACTAAACGCGTCACTCTTCCCACTTTACCTTTTCATGAGTTCTGTCTCATGCGGGGCTCATGTGGGTTGTTGAGCGACAGGAGGTTTTAGTCGGTTCGACTTTGACATACCCCGCCCGCCATCCCCAGTGGAGGGTGGGAGTCGGCGATTTCCTACTGACCAAAACAAAATCTAATTAATCTGTGCAAACATTTCAGTAAAGGATATGAAGGTTCCAGTGCTGTTGATGATGTGATTCAGAACGGTAGTGATGTAAGTCGCCCTCTTTTTTTTTTGTTTCAAACGAAATAATTATTAAGTTATCAGGTCGGTATCTTTTCGCTTTGAAATTAATGGTCCAAGTTGTGATACCATCGTACCGCCCGCCACCGGAGTAGAGATCATCCATACTACCTGAAGCCACTGCGGTCATCCACAGTGCGTTTTCAGACTTTTTTGTCACGTATCATCCGGCTTTGGAATGAGCTTCCTTCCACGGTGTTTCCCGAGCGCTATGACATGTCCCTCTTCAAATGAGGCTTGTAAAGAGTATTAAGCGGTAGGCAGTGGCTTGGCTCTGCCCCTGGTATTGCTAACGTCCATGAGCGACGGTAACCACTCACCACCAGGTTGGCCATATGTGGACAAGGGTAGGTACCACCGCCCTTCCTATTTCTATCGTGAAGCAATGATGCATTTCGGTTTGAAGGGCGGGGTAGCCGTTGTACTGTTAAAAGTGAGACCTTAGAACTCCTGTCTCTAGGTGGTTAGCGGCATTTACGTTGTAGATGTCTATGGGCTCCGGTGATCACTTAAAACTAGGTGGGCCGTGAGCTCGTTCATCCATCTAAGCAATAAATAAAAATCTCACACACGACTATTTGTTCTAACCGGTTCATAAGTTTGTCTGCTCAACTGAGTTGAAACTTTAAAACTATGCATTTGTTTAATTCGTACAATCGGCCATAGCTACGATATGAGCCATATGCTCTGCGTGTAATCACTTCCATCAGAGAATAACTCAGGAAGTCGCTGTTTCAAAGCGCCTGCGACCGGTCGCTGTGGGATTTTGAAGTTAAAGGCTTTGTTCCGGTTTTTTTTTTACTTAGATTGTTGGACGATCTCACAGCCCACCTGATCTTAAGTGGTTACTGGAGCCCATATATATCTACAACGTAAATGCGCCACCCACCTTGAGACATAAGTTCTAAGGTCTCAATATAATTATAACGGCTGCCCCACCCTTCAAACCGAAACGCATTACTGCTTTACGGCAGAAATAGGCGGGGTGGTGGTACCTACCCGTGCGGACTCATAAGAGGTCCTACCACCAGTAAGACTGTCTGTCGTTCAGTTGAGAATTTTATGTCACACATCAGCCTGCTAATGCATTCTCTATTCATTACAGTCGCAGACCGAGCTACATATTAACGACCAACTAGAAGTTGTAACATCGTTGGAAGATTAAAATATTTAAAACTTGGCTTATTTGAACTTCATTTTTGGTCTTGATTTAAAAGTATATGAAATATTTAAGACTCGATCGGCAGATCCCTTCAAGATTTTCATAATTTAGTTATTAGCGTACGTAAATATGTAAGTTACACTGACTCGGAATTGTAAACATACTTAGGAGTATACTTTGTTCTCTTGTAATTATGTCAAATTACTTCTAAGAAGCCTTGTCTTTTATGGTAACCGTTTCACGCAAAATTTAATTTTATATTCCATCTAAATTAGCTTTGCCATCGCAAATTTTTCTTTTTTATTTCCATATTCAATACTTCAAATGTAATCTTCCTTTAGAGATAAATTAAGTTTAAATAATATTCAAAGGTTTGATGGACCAAGATAAGGTAGTGTAGGGGAATGATACCCCGCCCCGCTTCGCTTACTATGCAGTTATTGTGCATACAGTAATGAGCAGCATACGAGTCAGTCAGTGGTTAAAGTGCAGCGATCCACCGCGGTCGCTGACACGAATAAACATATAATTATACTCAGTGTTTTATTGACCACTCTGATGAGGTTTCCAGAGGAGAACGCACAATAAACCCTCAAAATCAACAAAACCTCACAGTAGCAAAAAAATTCAATGTTATTAAATATGTAACGAATAAAATTATTAGGTTAAGTTCTAGGAAAATACTGTAATAAATTATTTTGAATTTTTTTTTTTTTTATATCTTTAATATCTGTTACGAAGTGGAAATAGAAATCATATTATTGACATATACATAAACATACCTGTACTACAATTTATATATTATATGAAATTAATTTTTAAATAAATTTGTTGGTAAATCTGAGTTTCAATTTACTAGCAGATGTGGCAGTATTTCATTATTGTGTAACTATGTAATGATTATTATCATTTAACCAATATTATAATATTACGGTTTTACATAACAATAAAATCGATTTTATGTGCCGAGAAGTGTGTTTAATAATACAAAACATAGATGTAAGTGTGTTTAATAATACAATGCTGTATGTTTTCCAAAGGCACATCAATACTTAATTTGGAGATCCTATTCGCAATTCTAGAGGCCTTTGGGAGGATTAAAAAGCAAATTTATATTTGATAGTATCTATTTTAGTGCTTCTTAAAACTAATACATGAGCGTTTCATAATACATTGTGTTTTCTTAAAAACATGCTTTCGGGATTATATTCAAAATTTTCAATATTAACTGTGGTCACAGAAAACTTAGAGAAGCTATTGTCAATGTTATTAATTATACATATCCCAAGTTTCTTGCTTCCTGTACTAAGCCGAGGATCATCTGCGTAACTTCGTCTCCCTGTTCAGAAATCCTTTCAGGAGGCCAGTAGAAGTACGTGCCTCTGAGTTCGTATGTGTAAACTATAGGAGTTCCTAGAGTATGCCGTACCCAATCCATGCTGCCTCCAGACGCTTTATCTGCAAAGTATGCGCAATCATGAGATTCACAATTTATTATGAAATTTATTATTATATCATTATTATTGAAGTGAAACTTCTAATTCGACTTCCAACAAGGTTGCGTTAAGCGTTTAACGCCATCATACTAGAAAGAGACAGCGAGAGTGAATGCGTGGACCTCGAACGCATGCGCCAAGTATACGCTGTTACAGGCCAGCGCGAGCGTTAGCAACGAGTAGCGTCCAATATTTTAATGACGCAGGTATTAAAAAAATATATTTATTTTCCTATCTATAATTTTAAATATATATAGTGTAAATGTTGAAGATGTCGCATCTCTTATACATAGCATTCCCGATTACAAGAGCAATCAAATCGAAAAAGAAGTTTCACTTCATTTACGTGCTTCAAGTTGTACGCGCACCGTTTTTTTATTGTAGTATCAAGTGATTTTTAGTGTTTGTACATACCTACACCTGCTCATTGCACGTGCATTGAGTACATTGAGTCTGTCTCTATTATAAGTTACACCGATGTTGTAGGTATTCGCAGAAGACTTATTTCAGATAGACGCGAAAAGATTCTGTCTTAGCCGCCCGCGACGTTTTTTTTAGTATTCGCCGATGCGTGGGCGCCACATCTGGCTCCCGCTCCAGCTAAACAAGATAGCTCGAGAAACTGTTTTTGTCGATTTCAAATCGTAACGCAACGCAGTAAAGTCTATATTATACAGTAATATCAAAGTAAAAGTGGTAGACCCGTACATATTTACTGATGGTAGGACGTCTTGTGAATTTGCACGGGTAAATATCACCACCCTGTCTATTTTTGGCGTGAACCAATAATGCGTTTTGAATTTAAGAGTGGGGCAGCCGTTGCCTATGATACCTTAAAACTCATGTCGCAATGTGGGGGCATTTTCGTGGAAAGAGCGTCTACAATCTGTACCATAGGTAAGGCCATCTCTAGACTCACAGTAAGTTTTACTACGAGTATATCCCTTCCGACTTACACAATATTTCAGCTGCTGTTGCCGGCCCTTTATACTTTGCACCGTTGACAGCGTAACCGTAGTTCAAAGAAGTTTTCCCAATTGTCACCTGTCGATAAAAACTGAGTCAAACATAACACGGTTTTTATTAGTTTGGTAAAAATGTAACGGAATGTTTGAATGTTACTTTCACCGACTTTACTACTTCTGATTAACGTTTTTTTTTTTTTATTATTGCTTAGATGAGTGGACGAGCTCACAGCCCACCTGGTGTTAAGTGGTTACTGGAGCCCATAGACATCTACAACGTAAATGCGCCACCTATCTTGAGATTTAGGTTCTAAGGTCTCAATTATAGTTACAACGGCTGCCCCGCCCTTCAAACCGAAACGCATTACTGCTTCACGGCAGAAATAGGCAGGGTGGTGGTACCTAACCGTGCGGACTCACAAGATTAGAGGTCCTACCACCAGTAAACTTTTAATAATTTTTAACTTTTAATAATTTGCACACGCATCGAACACCAATGATAATACAATTATTTTATAACTTTGCTATGTTAATTCTTAGTTCTGTTTGCGATTTAAGCGTTTTATAAAATCACGCAATATCTATGTCTTATATTGTGAATTGACCAAGATGGCCTTAGATTTATGTGAAACTGTAGTGTGAAAGTAAGCAATTTTCGAATTTACGGTTGATTCGTGACAATAATAAGGACTATGATTCTTTATCAGGATTACAACTTAACTGCTAGAAGGTAAATATTCATAAAGCAAGAAAAGTATTATAGGTGTTGAAATTAACATGAAAGGTCTTCTGACCGTAGGCAATGCGGCTTAAGAATCTTACCAGATCATCGTAATTATCATTGTGTTCTGTTGAATCGGAGTAAGGAAGCAGAAGCATCTGCGCGTCTGAATGGAAAGCGACATAGGCCATCAAGTTCTCAATACTAGATATGTACTGGGAGAGTGTTCTGGTTTCGACCTCTGAGAAAGGACGCGAGCCACCGTAAGTCTGGTAGTCGCAAGGGTTGCTGCTTGCTCCGTGTTCTGACGAAAAATTAATGATTTTTTTAAAAATCAGAGTGTCTACGCAAATCTTGAGGTCCGGTAATCGTTCTCGTCGAACCCATCGCTTGTGACGAAGGGCTCGGCGAGTAAATTAACCCTCAGAAACTGGTTGGTAGTACTGCGAGCATTTTACCCTCAGACACAGCCCACTGAGTTTCTCGTCGGATCTTCCCAGTGGGTCGCGCTTCCGATCCGGTGGTAGAATCTGCGAAGCACGGCTCTTGCTAAGGTTCGTGTTAGCAACAACATCAAGTTTGAGCCCCGCGAGCTCATCTACTAGTTCGGTGAATCTACAATAGCCCCTCGAGGTTACTAAAAGAGGTAGGAAATAAAAAGCAAACTTTAAAATATTTTTGAGGATTTGATTTTGTAGTATTTGTTGTTGTTGCCTCTCTATTAATCAATCAAGCGTGAAGCAGTCACTACTTGACATCCATTTAACATTTTTATAGATTTTATTCTAAATGTGTGTTTTTTGTTTAGCAAAAAAATATATGTACTTAGCCAATTGTAGTCCCAATTACGATTCGGGTCGGCTCCACGGCAAGTCGAAGAAGATTTCGATCTCGTTTTTCTCCACATTCTGTCCTGTTTTTAAATAAAACCAAATTAATCAGAATAGGCTTCTTTCTTTACAGCATCAGTATCGGTATCGTCGAGTAACTTCAGCTACCGGAATTTAACATGTGGTAATCCAAACGTAAAACAAGCCATTTTTGTTGGACATATCCATTACATACGTGTAAATTTTGAGTAATTTGCCGGAGCTTACAAATACCGCTACGTAAATACACAAATTGGTGAGCAATTTGATTTCGTTGAAATATTTGTAATATAATTCAAAATGCCAATAGCTGTATTACATCTAACGCGAAACGTAAGTATGCTTCGTGACTGAAACAGACAAGCCGTCGATACCAAATTATTCCTTAAGACTCGTCTTGACTAGTACCGCATAAAATCAGAACTTACGTAATTAATACTGTAGTGGTAGCCATCAGGATTGACGGTGGGGAAAATACGCCAGTCGAATTGATCTCTCAGTGCTGTGATGTTCGGGTCCAAACTCGTCAATAACTGGTTTATGAAATAGGTGGTTGTAGCCGGAGTGATCCATTCGCGTGCGTGGATACCTGGAAGTATAAAAAAATGGATACGCGATGAATTTCGAAACATGTCACGGATTTTAGGTAAAAAAAAATCTCCTACCTACGCCGAAAGTTCGGTTTTCGTCCCGCTGTACAGGGAAGAAAGTGTAACTTTTCCTCCCGCTGTACAGGGAAGAAAGTGTAACTTTTTCTCCCTTGGTACAAATGCGCATGCGCGTTAGTGTCTACGTCTGCTCTCACGCACCTAAAATTCTTCGTCATTGTTGTGCTCGGGTAATTTGCAATACTGTGTTTAGTGTAAAAGTGAAATGAATAAAAGGCAATAAAATTTAATAGTGAAGTATTAAACAAAGATGAGTTCTTATTTAATTAGTAGTAGTTTATTTAAAAACAAAAAAACAGTTCAATTGTTTTTTTTATGAGTATGGGGGGGCTTCGCACCCCCTACCCCCGCCAGGGCTTCGCCCCTGGACTCCGGCTTGGTACTCCAGGAACTTTCGGCCTCGTAGGAGAAAAAATAGTATGTGCATCGCGGGAAAAAAGTTGGACTATTCATCCTAGGTGTTTGCCAATTTTACACGTGGGAGGAAATGTCCAACTTTTCTCCCTTGGTGCACAATGTACTATTTCCATTATTGTTATAATGGAGTATACGGACCATCAGAGGCTATTTAAGCCCATAATATTGCCAATACCGTCATCCATCTTGAAAAATGAGATTGAAGCCTCAATGTAAATGTTTAAAGGCCGTTTGACACTTCAAAATGAAACGTATGACTGGCAAATTCAGCAGAAACAGGCAGGACGGTTATATCTACCCGTTTGGACTTATCATGCACCCTATTTCCACTAAAAAGTTGCAATTTCATTGAAGTAGAAGATAGCAGAAGATCATATAGTGAAATTAACAGTAATAGTAGTTGAAGTAGATAGATTGAAGTTTATCAATTCCAATAAGTAGACCTCAGATGTCAAAGATAGAAGTTAAAAAAAATTGATCAGACACAAAAAAGAACGACACTTTATTATTTAGATTTTTACAATCCTGAGGTTTGATTTCGAAAGTTTAGTTGTATAACCACTGTATCCCGTTTTGCAAATGTGCAATTGCTTCGCAGATTGAGCAGGGATACCGTTATGCGAACCCGTCGCTTGCGACGAAGGGCTCGACGAGTAAATTAACTCTCAGACACAGCCCACTGAGTTTCTCGCCGGATCTTCTCAGTGGGTCGCGTTTCCGATCCGGTGGTAGATTCTGCGAAGCACGACTCTTGCTAGGGTTCGTGTTAGCAACATCGTCAGGTTTGAGCCCCGTGAGCTCACCTACTAAAGTTAGGCTACGCTGAAATAGCCGCTAGGGCTATCAGCTTAGGTAGGCAAAAAAAAAAAAAAAAAAAAAAAAAAAAAAAAAAAAAAAAAAAAAAAAAAAAAAAAAAAAAAAAAAAAAAAAAAAAAAAAAAAAAAAAAAAAAAAAAAAAAAACGGCGGGTCGGAGTCTGCTGGCAGCCACGACCGCGAGCGCCACGTTTTTTCCACGCTCCGCAACTTAAAATTACGAAAAATGGTTTATTCGCGCGAAGATACAAGTGTGTAGTATCAAAATACGCGTCTCAGTGAGAGGAACACAACCGTGAAAACCGCTTGGAAATAAGTGAAAGTGAGAGAAAGTTGTGGTTCAAAAACTACATTTTTTGTATGTTTTTGTGATACGCTGACAAAACCAGATCGACGACCCCCCACTTTTTTGGGGCCTAAATAATCGTCTCGTCGAGCCCTACCTTCTGGACTATACCCAGGATTTTTCCGGTGGAAAACAGCCAGTGTAATCCCGAATTTCTGAAAACCACGTGCTACCGAGATCGACTCCCAGGACACCTGGACAGGCGTGTGGCATACCAATAGAAGCGTCTTGGCAAGGCGAATCTTTTGACACCTGGATCATCGAGATCAGACAACCCGGGATAACACAGTGAAGCTTTAAAGGTCGGCAAAATTTTGAAAATCTTTGGTGTCATTTTCCAGCTAAAGTAAATCGACAACCCCCCTTTTTTTATTTTGTTATTATAAAGTAGACCCCTTAAAATTAAATTCTCCAAATTTTTAGATTTTTTGGATGTGTAGTTTATTAAAAAATTAATTTTGAATAGTGTACTAAATAATCAGTTCAATATAAAGGGAGTTACACCCCCCTACCGATAATATTTTAAAAATTAATTTTGTTAAAAGTGTTTAAAAATAGACCTCTGAAGAAAGTTTAATTTTGTTTTCTAATTAATCTAGTTAATTTATAAAAACAAGGCTTTTTGCGGTTGGGCGGGAAAGTGACACCAAAGCAAACCCCTTTGAAGAGGGTGAAAAAACCACGGCGCGCAGATTATAATATAAGTATAGTATAGTTTAGGTCATAAGGAACACATTACTTTTTAAATGGTGAATTTTGGATAATTTTTCGAATCGCGATCTTCGTTAGCATCTTTATTTACATCAGAGTTCAGCCGCAAATTGAGGCTGTCGCGGAGATCGCGATCTGAAAATCTACTTTTTAGATAATAATAAATTCGAGATTTTCTTATAAGGGCTGGATAGAGCGTGGTTAAAAACCACCCTCCACGTTTTTAAATTTTTGGAAAAACTCTTTTTTCAGCAGAAAAAATAGACCTAAACTTAAAAAATTTAATAACAAATTTTACCCGATATATCGGGCAGTGTTGGAAAGGGAAATAATGTTTTGCACGACCCAGGGCCGTATCCAGTAAACCAAGGGAGATAGACAAATTTTTGAGCTCGAATTCGACTTCAATTAGATAATTCAATTAACTAAAAATATTTTAGTATTCTTTGTCATAGAATAGACAACCATTATTTATAATAGGTACATAAGGGACTACAAAATTTTTTTAAATCGACTTAGCTAGATTTAGAAATCTACTAAACTAACTTCGACTAAACTTCGACACTAAAAAATATATCTTTATTAATTTATAATTTTAATTGCACTGTATTAACATTTACATTTGGACACTGACCCCCTTATACAGGGTCAGACAGACATATACACTCGACAACTTTCCCCGCTGTACTCGCACTACATCACATCACACTTACATCACACTCTCTCACACACATACACACAATGTTCCATACACTAACAACATCTGGCGCTGCCAAAAAACCTCAAATTCCCAGCCCCGCTACCTCACCTTCGGTAATGCCGGACGCTGCCAGGACTTTCATTAAAAGACCAGAAACAAAAAGAAGGTCGCTTGATAATATGGACCTGTATAGAAAGCAGCAGCAGTACTATGCTGAGACACCGAGCGACCAATTACTCCAGGAAGTGATGAAAACGTTTGAGGATATACCCTCAAAGGTCCAGCAGTACCCTCAGATGAGGCGGGACATCAAGTCCTTCCTGGAGTCACAATCGGACAAAAGTATCCGCATACTCTTTGAGTTGAGTAAGCGGATGAAGTGTCTGGAAGCAGCGGCGTCCGGGACTAGCATACATACAGTAGCGTCATCTTCTAACAAAGAAGAAAAACTGCTGGGAAAATTGCAAGAGGTGGAAAACACACTAACTTCACGGCTTAGTCAAATGGAAGTTAACCTGAAGCATGAAATATCAGAACTCAATATAGGAAACGACGATCGAGGTGCTGACATCCTCGAACATATGTTCAAAAATTTCGAAGAGACCAAAGCCGAAATAGTTAAATCGACCGAAGGTGTCGTGGGACGGACGCAGGCTCTCTTTGAAGATCTGGCTGGTACTGTCGCCAGAGACGTCGTCGAAGCCAAAACGCAAATAAGCCAGATAGCAAAAGGGTTGACAGCTGAGAGCAACATGGTTCCCCAAACATATGCCAGCGCCGCAGCAACAAAACCTGGGCGTCGTCCGGCGCTTCACTCGATGGCGGTGACCTTCGAGGACAATCAAGAGACTGCCGAAGAGGTACTCGCGAGAGTGAGGAAGGCGGTCGACGCCAGGGGTACTGGCCTTAAAATAAATAAAATAAGGAAGGCAAAGAATAGCACAGTCATACTCGGCTGCGATACGGAAGTGGAACTAGATAAGGTGAGAGAAAGGATAAAAAGCCACGGTGATGGGTTAATCGTAGCGCCCATGAAGAATAAGGACCCACTCGTCGTCCTTAAAGACGTCTTTATGGACAATGACGACAACGAAATGGTTAAGGCCCTTTACGCTCAAAACGCCGACATCTTCATGGATCTATCACAAGAGGAGATGGATTTGACAATTAAATATAAAAAGAGGACCAGAAATCCTAAGACCTCTCACGTTGTCATCCAGGTGAGACCGAAGGTATGGCAGAGGATGACGGAGGCTGGCGCCCTCTATCTGGACCTGCAAAGGGTCAGAGTGGAGGACCAGTCTCCGCTCATCCAATGCACGAAGTGCCTCGCCTTCGGCCACGGCCGCAAATTCTGCACCGGGAGTGTAGACAGGTGTAGCCACTGCGGAGGCCCACACTTGCGCGAGGAATGCGCCGACTACATCGCGGGAATTAAACCGCAGTGCTGCAATTGCTTGCACTCCAGGTTGCAGAGTACGGATCACAACGCATTCAGTGTCGATTGCCCAACCCGCAAAAAGTGGGACTACCTGGCGCGATCAAACACTGCATATATATGACCCATACACTCAGCGGAACGCACACACATGACAAATATAAACACACACACACACACACATACACACACACTGATATAAAAGTATATAATAAATATATATGGATATATCAACACAGCAAGTCAAACAAACACTGAACACATATGCAAATGACTAAATAGAAAAAAGCCAAAGAAATAACCCCGCAATAAGAAATGACAATAAGTATATATACTAGAGTATATATATACTATTGACGAAGAAACAATGGAAATTATAGAAACACTGAGTCAAAATGCCACTATCCCTAAGTTTAAATAATAGTACCTAACTAAAAAGACATCCTTAGATAGAGTAAATACCGGAAGAAACCATAATAATAAGTTAAAAACATATTGTTAATAGAATAAGAAACAAAAACTGTACAAAACTAGATGTTAAGAATTATGTAAGAGTGAGTACAATAAACTGTGAATAGAATAAGAAATAGATAGTAAACTCTAGACATAACAACATAATACTGTACTGTAAGAAAATTAAGTTAAAACATATTGATAAATAAAGTAAGAAACGAATAATTGTAAAGAACTAGATGTTAAGAATTATGAAAGAATGAAGACAAGAAACTGTGAATAGAATAAGAAATAGATAGTAAGCTGTAGACATAACATTATAAAATTGTACTGTAAGAAAATTTAAGTTTAAAAATATTGTAGCTATGTTGTATTGGACAATGAATCAAAGGTGTTAAGTAAAAAAGTTATGTAGTAACATCAGTATGTAGTATGTATGTATCAACAACATTATGTAGTAACAGGTTACAATAAACGGTCACATACGTAGTAAAATTATTACCCCAACAGATAAAAATACAAGGTAGTCAAATTAGCGGGAGTCCCACCCGGCAAAGAAAGTAAGGTGATGGATAAAAGAAAGAAATAGTATGAGGCATGTCAGTGCGAGAGGCATACAAGCGAGAAATAGTATGAACGTGTTACATAGAATAATAAGGTCCTGCCGAGCCTATGGGCGGGGAAAGGCGCAAAAAAAAAAAAAAATCCCGGCGGGTCTTGTTATCGCAATGCACCGATTTAGTGCGCAAAAAACACTGCCGTTATTTTCCTTGTGAGTGATAACTTAATCATCTATGAATTGCAAACTTCGATCAATAATACTACTAGATTCGCGATTAGCGCTTCAAAAGCGGCCCGAAAAATAAGACCACAAATAAATTTGTGGTCTTATTTCAAATTAGTATGGTCCAATCATAGCCAACACTAAGACGTCAAAACGCTGCACTGCGCGTTCAAAAACTGAGTAAAAAACCACCGTAACACCAAGGTTTTAGAAGGAATATCTTTTTTTGGTAAATTTATATTATTAAGTGTTTTTCATAAAATAATAAATACAATTATATTGTAAATAAAACACAATTTACGAATATTGTAATTGTTTGGCCAATGTTTGCAACAAGGCACCAACTATTGTAACAAACATCACCTATTCTTGGACAGGGAATGCATAGAGTAGTTTTGTTATTTTATAATGTTATTTTTGTTTGTAGATTTCCTAGTAGCCCCTTGTCGCTGTGCACAATGGATATAATATATTGTCGCGAAAGAAAGAGGAGAAGAAATATAGAACTCTTATAAAAATTCTAGAATTGTTCAATGGTGGTGGCAAATCAATGCAAAAAAGTATTAAAAAAACTTTATATGTATGTGTAAATATTTTAAGCGTATATGCTGAAAAGGATTTGTTTTCTGGGGGAAACGAACACAGCCATAAAATAAGCCTAAATTAAACTGATTATAAAAAAATTCATTGATATAAGATTACATTATATTTGTAAAAAAGAAACCGCTCATATAAAAATGACTTCTAAAAGACAGCTTTATAACAAACTGAATCTGTTTAAAGTTAATTAAACCTACATTATTGTTTTAATAACTTCTGTATAAAGAATACGTGGAAAACATGTTTCGTGTTTCCTTTCATATTTTTTTTACTTTATTCAATTTTATTTTTTATCACCTATTTGTTGTAATAGCGGCAATGTAAAATATTATCTACTACTTTTTTGAATCGGTCAAAAATAGTTGCGACCATACAAAACAAACCTAAAACAAATATGTATATTCTGCAACTCTATGTCTTTCAATACTTACTGTGTTCTGAGCATTGAAATGTAATACCAAGAACTACATCTAGTTCCACAATACAATAAGCACGAAATTTTAAACAAATATTTTTAACCTTATAAATTAGGCTTTAAGTATCATTTTAGAATAAATATTTTTGTACTGATGACTTTTTATGTTCAAGTGACATTTTAAATTTATTCCATAATATTCTTTTTCTGACGAAAGGACCTAAATACATATATTTTGCAATGGTAATTAAACTTTATGTTTAAGTATTAAGGTTTATAATAAACTGAAGTCGTTAACATTATTAAACTTTTTTCTAAGAAATGAAGATGTTTTCGTGTCTGCAAACGTGGCCACTGGAGCGTCTTATTTTTGTTCCTGATCCGTAATCTAGTACTATTATTGATCGAAGATTGCAAACAATATTTTGGTATCATCATCGATAGAAAAGACATCCATCATAGCTAGGAACTTACCTGATTCAATAAAGATGACTGGCTTATTCTCATCATCTCCTGGGGTGTTGATTCTTAGACCTTGAATTAGGCGGCCTTCGTATGTCTTACCGCCGACTATCATCTCGGTCCAATGCTCATAAGCTTTATTTGTGGTTTGCAAATAGTTGTATATCTAAAATAAGTTGCTTTGATGTATTTGATGTAGTTAAGCAAGCATGTTTTCATGCTCCATAGACGAGTGTCGATGTCATAACACCTGGTGTTAAGTGATTACTCGAGACCTATCGTAATGTGATTACCCGCATGAAGTATGAGGTCTTACTTTCTATTTTACACTTTGACAAGTTTCTAACCTTTCTACCTAGAACACATAACCGCATCCACTAGTATAATTAACTCTTTTATGTTTTGCCAGTTTAATTTTTATTATACCTTCCTTCCTTCGTGGAAATCTTTCGTGAATATGTGTTAAGAACTTATTTAATTTGTAAAAACAGTATCTATTTACGGGATTTGAACAGCATAGTCACATCCCTTTATGTGGTTACACTGAGCCAAGGTTGTTTAGGTCACGACGACTTTACAAATTACAAATCAAAAGAATCGAGACTCGAAAACTCCAATAAGCGCGTATTCGAAAAAAAAGATTTGCCATTCAAAATCCTGAAAATTTCTGGACAAACATAAGACATAAGAACATTTATATCCAGGTCCCAAAAACGACATCTTTGACAAAGATAGAATAATCACTTCGATCGGGAACGAACTCGAAGTCATGGTAGAGTGGTCAGATATAAACCACTAAAATGACGAGGCGACTCAAAAAGGTTTGTTAAAAAAATCAACATTCATAGTTTATACAATGAATATCAAAACATTTGACACTTACGTCATCAATATCGTAATAAGCGGTCCACGAAAATTCATCATCTCTTCGGAATTTCTTTTCGTTTTCGATAATCCTAAAAATTTAACATTTTCATTTTTTAAATGTATGCATACACTTCTGTACTTATTATTCTTTATTGTATGTAGTTAATTTAATTTCGTTCGTTATATGACAATACAAGCAAAAAATATTTTCCGAAATTAGATAGGGAAATTTCTAGAATTGTACCTTCTAAATAGTTTGTTTTAGAATGAATCTGTTGCATAAGTTACGTGATATAGGACTGTACAGTCTACAGGTCTTCGATTGCGAGCCCGTATGGTTAGATAGCACTATCCTGCATAATTCTCCTGCATCATTTGCTCATTTTTTAAACACCCTTTGATTAAAATCTATTACTAAAACAGCGAATGCAAAATTTTGCAATACTACTTCTAGTATCAAATAAACCAAATTAGTGTATGCTGATTGATGTTGTTTCTTAATTGTATTTACGAAATTATTGTATTTATTTTATGCTTAAAATATTACTGTTGGTTTGTGAAAATACTAACTTAGAATAATCCTCTATAACTATTCTGCTTTTTAATTTTTCACTTGCTACGGCATCGTCAAACACATGAATAAGTTCGGGAGCCACCATTATTTCGTATTTCGTATCTTTTTTCACAGCGTATGGAATTTCCTGTAACGATATTTTAATGACAAACCTGTACACAAAAATTATTTCTTTAATATATTTTAGAAAACAGTGAAAAATTCATAAACACATTCATACAACCGAAAAAACTTTGCCATTCCTCAACAAAAGAGTAAACGCTGTCAAAGAATTAATCATAGAAGCGTTCGAAAATTTGGAAAAGGAAAATAAACTAGAGGTAAAAATAAAGATTGAATTAGACGTTTTTTTAAATTATAATTAATTAGCTGTCTTCTATACAGTCAAAAGTACTTTACGAAGCGGGTAATAGTTTAATTGGGTCAAATAGATACAACAAAAACTCACATGATTTTCGTAAATAAATTTGAAAAACCGATTCAAATTATCTTCCTCACCGGCAACTTCAATAACCTTGTAATCTTTATAGGATTTAATTTCATGAACACCAGCCAAACATAATTGTGCAGATACCACAGTAATGAATATTACATACATTTTATTGGCAACTTTAATTACCTAACCATTGTGTGTGACCCGCAGCGTATATTGCGTTTTATAGTGTTCAGAACGATAATCTATATCTATTTACAGAGATACTTCAAAATCCTTACTTCTACAACGTGTAGTATTATTCAACAATGTTTGTTTGGGTTTTATATAATTTCTTTTTATTTTCTCACAGGTAGGATTATTAACTAGGTACTCTAACCGAACATGATGAGAAATGCGGGAGAGGCGTTTAAGGTGGAAAAAAGTTTTGGCTTAGGAATATTAGCGGGAGGACGGTAAACTCCAGCAAGAGCAGCATTTTCGCTTGGAAACAGGTAAAAAAATACAAGTTAGCCTTATCGACAGCTCTCTTTCAGCAACAAAGATAAGTCTGAAGAACAAGATTATATTTGTATATAATATACTTACATGTACTTAGTTAGGAATACTTAACTACTCAGCCCATTCGCCTGTTGGTACTAAAATCCGTTCAATTTATTTTAAAGCATTCACGAGCTCTTTTTTTTAAGGGTAAAATTGTTATTCCCATTTTTAAGATCATCGCTTGATTCGTAAGTCTTTCTTAGGAAAGATAGTGATGTGATTAGCAATGGAAACCGAATAAACTAAGATAAGTACTATATTACGGAAAAAAAAAACTAAGAAGTACCGCTAAAAGATCGTTTTTATTTTTTTATAGCTTTGATGGGTGGACGAGCTCACGGCCCATCTGATGTTAAGTGGTTATCGAAGCCCACAGACCCCTATGACGTAAGTGCCACCACCCACATGGAGACATGAGTTCTTAGGTCTCAGTTCTTACAGTACAATCGCTGCATCGCCGCTCAAACCGAAACGCATTACTGCTTCACGGCAGAAATAGGTAAGGTGGTGGTAACTACCCGCGCGGACTCACAAGATATTCTACCACCAGTAAAAGAGGAATTGAAATTTCGATTTATTTATCACGTCCACATAATCTTGTGCCTTTTTAGAAGTGGAAAGCAGCTAGCTCTCCGCAATAGTATGCCACGATTGGACAATTCTGTGAAAATATAAAAAAAAATTTATAGGTATCAACCAATACGGGCTTTCAATAGACCCTATAGATTATTGGTTGTTCAAATTATTAATGATAAGAACCATTCATAATGCTAGGAGAACGTAAAGAATATATATTTACTAAGGAAATTTAGAAAAGGTTGATATCTGTATAAGTTTTACATAAAGCATATCCGAAGTAAATATAGTGTTTATTAAATATATTATATCTATGTGTAGAATCGTGGGCAGCACTAACTAAATACCAACTTTACGATTTGCACATGCAATTATCTGAACTATTTGCTTGTGATAAGATGCGGGCGCTGTATTCATTTCATTTTTGCTTAAATCTCTTTACATTTATTTATATAATAGTTTGTGATTCTGCTATTTTTTTATTTTATTTTTTTGGGTCAGGAGGAAATGTCTGGACTCCCATTCTCTACTGGGGATGGCGGGCGGGACATGTTGGAGTCGAATTGACTAAAACTTCCTGTCGCTCAACAACCTATGTCCGAACCTCGCATGAGACAGAATTCATGAAAAGACAAAGGGGGGAGAGTGAAGCGCTTAGTGCGGAGCACATCTCTCTCATCACCCTCCCCCTCGGGACGCCACACCGGCGGTCGTCGTCGCCACGACCACCAGCCCTCTCGGTCGGCAGGCTATCCGGAGCCCGCCTAGATGGCGCTGGTTAGAGTGAGATTCTGCTAATGGCTGTATTAGATTCCGAGTGCCAGGATTTTTTTTAAAGAAATTGAGGCTTATAGGTGCTTAGTGCCAGTTTAGTAACGTTCTCGATAGCGTTAAAGTTAACTCAAATGAGTATGCAGTTTGGAACAGCGCCCCTGGTGGCAAAGGTTGGCAAACATTCCAACTCCATACAAATTTTAGTTAACTTTTACGCTATCGAGCACGTTAAAAACTCGCATTAAGCACACTGGGCATTCATGATACATGAAAACCTAGGATGTTTTTGGGACTGTTAAAGTTGTAACAAGAGGCTAAATTGTATTAGTAAGGGTTAGTGTTTAGATTTTATTATTTTAGATTAACAGAATTTACGGCTCGTATTTTGTCAGGTGGTTGCTGAATTAACATAATCGTAGAGCGTTTCACGTCGGAGAATGCGTCGGCATTAAGAACTAATGACCATTTCACTCTATTCTGTATTAAAAACTTCCAAAAACTCAAAAAAGATATTGAACTACGTTCAAATGTCTCGCTGATTTAAATGTTTCTTCTCAAACGACTTAACAGAATCTCGTTAGCGACGTAAGTTTGATTAAGAAATTCTGTTCGGGCACGTACTTGCGAACAATTTTTGTTTGGGATCTTTCACACCTTCCGATACCTCTGTAATTTTTATTGTATTGTGTTCGGTCAATAGCTTCGGTAGCAGTCCAAAGCCTTAACCACTCGGTCACCTCGTCATAACGACGCTGTATTTGCGAAATTCCTCCGGCTTCGACACCCAGAGCTCACTTCCGAGTTTTTTGCCTTCAAGGCCGATCACGCCGCGAGTCCTCTCGCGGATTCCGTCATGCTCGTCACTCCCGCGTCGTCCGCCGTGGCCACCGTTCCAGCTGCGCGATCATCTGCGGCCTCCGTCGCGCCCTCTAAAACACCTGCACCTGCTCGTAGGTCGCCTGCGCCCGCCTCCTCGTCCTCCGACTCTGACTCGGACGTGGAGGTCGACCTCGCCCCCGTCTCACCGACGGATGGATTCACCCTGGTACAAAAGGATAAGAAGCGTGCCGCGGAGTCTCGAGCTCCCGCGGCCGCTAAAATTAGCAAAGCCGCGAACGCGTCACGCCTTCGCCCTCCGACCCCCGTCGCCGCGTTCGGTGGCACAAACGAAAAATCCGGGCCCCTCCCCCGCTGATCTTCCAAGAGAAGGCAGCTTGGGATCGAAAGGAGCGTATAAGTTTCCACACTTATACGCTTCAGGAGGAGCGTGAGCTCCGTGCAGTCATACGCGGCATCCCGAAGGAATTAGATGCCGACCTCGTCAAGGCCGACCTTCTAGAACAAGATCTGCCGGTTAATTTGAATATGTGTTTGTATGTTTACTGTATTTTTTTTGACTACATTTATCATATTATTTTTTGTAATAATTAACAATAGAGTGAAGTTACTACCATAAGCCTCTTTATACCACACCTGATTGACTTGTAGATGTCACAGAATGTCATAGTCCGCCACTGAACCCTTTGTGTATATAGTCGAATGAATAAATAAAGGGAAGATATTCCAGCAAGCGGGGTACAGGCATTGTTATATCGACACGAATGTTGTTCGGAATTGGTAGATTTACCTGATTGAATGCCAGAACGCCTCTCTTTCTAAAGGCGGAAATTAAAAGGAGGGGAATTCTTAAAGAGTACTCTTTTCTGTCATAATTACAGAGGAGTGTGTAGAGAGTCATTGACGTGTGTTTTAATTAACAGCTCTGTAACGAGCTCGTAACAACGCGACGTCGGTTTAGATTGTATTGAATGTTATTAGAGCGACTCGAGTTTTTATCAAAAATGTTAATATATATTCTACGATATCTGTCGCTGTAATTCAATGTCGTACCACTAAAGCCATTGGCGACATTCGAGTTGTGGTGACAGCATAACATACGTGCTCAGTCTTCAATAACGAAGCAGCCGGTTTAAAACTGCGCTTAAAAAGTTTTCAGTTATGTATTTCTATGATACACATCTCCGTCACTTGTAAGGTGACGTACGAGCGAACATGATTTCACCAGTTCAATACGTTAAACTTGAAGTTAAATGAGGAATTTATCGTCTCCTTAATTTCTTCGAACGACTTTGTTTGCGAGTGACGGCTCGTTTGAATATTTGAAATTTGGATGTACGGTGAATTGTTTAAGTTACAATGAGCATTGATAGACATCTGACAAAAAAAAATTGGTTGTCTGTAAAGGCGGTTTACGGACGATAGTTTTACGTGATAACGTCAGTAGCAGAAATATTCGAACTGCTGGCTCTGACGTCACGCGAGAAGAGAGATAAATGTGTCACAAGCCAACGCTTGGGCCGATCGTGCCTCTCTTTTTTTTTGTTATCCTACCTAAGCTGATGGTCTTGTGAGACCATATCAGCGTCACTGAGCGAGTAGGTGAGCTCACGGGGCTCAAACCTACCATTGTTGCTAACACGAACGGACGTCTTATCCTTAAGGCCAAGACGACTTTAAATACTACTTCAAAAGTCAAAAAGGGAATTTAGGATTATGTTCTGTTTATGATCTTTATTAACACCCCTATACTTTATTGAACGTTGTACTTGGAAGAACTTTACATAGTTCTTGCAATAGCTCTAGGTTTCCCTCAAGTGTGCCAGCCCGTGAAAGTTAACAAAAACACTCTCGTAACCTGACAGTAGAGTAACAGGATAACAAACCTCTTTAACCTGTATCCAAACGCCATTCACAAGACAAATATTGTACAGTCCTCACGAATGCGAACGCTGGTCCAACTTCGAGTATCGACATTTCGTAGATAAGGACCTTTTGTGCGGTCGTATAACTTGTACACTGTCTCAACAATGTTTGTGTTGATAATGGCTTCAAGATAATTGTCTTTAAAACGTTTATTGTCTATATGCTATAATAATATTTTACATTTATATCTTTTTTCTATGTTGTACTAGTCTATGTTGTTATAAATTTTTTTTATTGCCCTTTGCCAAGCCTCGTTTGAAGAAGGACAAGTCATAGCGCTCAGGAAACACCGTGGAGGGGAGCTCATTCCAAAGCAGGATGGTACGTGGCAAAAAAGATCTCTGGAAACGCACTGTGGATGAACGCAGTGGCTCCAGATAGTATGGATGAACTCTGCTCCGGTGCCCGACGATGCGATGGTAAAAATGAGATGATGGAATCATCTCAAATAATTCTCCCCACTCACTATTTATATGGAAATGATGATTACACCTTATTCGATTTACATATGTGAACTAATATCACAAGGCTGCACGTACAAGAAAGCCCTTGCATTAGACGCTTTTAGCCGTAGCACTAGGAGCAGGCTTAGGGACTCCGGTAAACGTACTCTTCGAACTTGGCAAAGAGTTCGACGTGCAACCTAACCAACCTAACAACCTAATCATCACAGCGGGTCGCGCTTCCGATTCGGTAGTAGATTCATTCGCAAAGCAGCTGCTCTTGAGTTGTTAGGTCTCCTTCGGAGGCGCCCGGGAAGCTGTTAGCAAATCCCACCCTTCCTGGCTGAGCCTTTGCTCGCGCCACCTGTTCTGGTGAAAGGCCTCTGGGTCATCAGTAATAGCTCAATAAAAAAAAAAACCACGAAAATTTGAGTAAACACATTAATTTAGGCACAGGATAATATTTTCGATTTCATGATTTTACACATCCTGTACATTTTCATAAGGTCAGCGACCTATGACTAAGAAAATACTACTGAACATTGCCATTCCGTACAATTTGAAAATAACTCCATGTTAATTATTTATTGATTCAACTTTATTTCCAATTTGTATTTATGCCTTTTACATGTCTTTGCACAGTAAAAGCTAGGGATATATCGCCATCCCCACTATTAAGCATTAGAAAGAATCGTTAATTTCAAAGTAACACTTTAGTTCTAATCATTGGTTTGATAAATTTAATTATTTCAATATTTATTGAATCTATAAAAAAATTCATAGCTTAAATAAGAGGATATGAACACTATTATTTAAATTAAAGATGCTCGCGATTTTTACTTTTAATGGATTTCTGATCATATATTTTGGTGTGTTGCAAGGGCCGTGACTATGAATGAAGACTGCGGGTAGGATGTTTGACTTGTCACCTCACATATATATTTAATCTGGGCTTTTTTGCGAGTATTTATATTTGGTCAAATCTTAAAACATTTCTGGCAACTCTGTCCAGGACATGTTGTCAAATTGCAGACCTGGTTATTCTTGACATCCGTTTATAATGTAAATAGCCTCAAAACTTTAAAACAATTTATGAATAACTAAAGCACCACAACACGTTGATACTTATATCACGTTCGCATTACGTAGGCAGTTCTAAAGAACTAAAGAATAAAAATAAATGAATGAAAAATATCAAACGAAGCGGCTGCGAGATGCGAAATGGTGGAGCAATCATCTTTTCACACCGCCAAGCCGTTTGTATTCAAAGTCACGAACGAGGTAACAATTCACGAAAGCCAGTAAAAGCTGTTCAGTGTAATTCAGTAATAGGCGGGTGCGGCCTTATAGCTGTGTTATGTCAACCAAAAAGAATCACCACAAAAATAGTACTTACGAGAATTGAAGTTGCAACGTGTATTAGTTCTAGTTTTTTTTTTAGTAGTATCAGTAGTATTTAAGGAGCCTTCTGGCTTAACCATGGCTGGTGGGTGAGCTCACGAGGTTCAGACTGAGATAACTTATTAATATCCACCCTAGCAAAAGCAGTGCTTCGACACCGCTGATCAAAATCGCAAGCCACTGCGAAGATCCGACGAGAAATTCAGTTGATCGTGTTTTTTTTTTTTTTTCTTTTTAAGCTAACTAAGCTGTTCGCCTTGATAGACTATTTTAGCGCAATCTTAACTAGTAGGTGAGCTCACGGGGTTCAAACCGGAGTGAAGCTAACACTGATTCTAGCAAGAGCAGTGCTTCGTAGAATCTACCACCGGATCGAAAATGCGACCCACTGAGAAGATCCGGCAAGAAACTCAGTGGGCTGTGTCTATGGCTTAATTCGCTCATCGAAACCTTCGTCGCAGGCGACGGGTTCGACGAGGACGGCGACCGGTGCTTGTGGTACCTAAAAGCACCATTAATGGATCAGGAGGATCCGTAATGACGTGAACGTGTCTATGGGTTAAGTTGCGTCGAAATCTTCTTCGCCTTTCACTAGTTGAACAAGAATGATGAAGAACGAAAGATCTGTGATGGCACATTTAGGAGGCCGACCGACGCTCATCGCTCCGTCGTCTGGGTCGGGTGTGTAATTTGAGGCGATCACGATCAGAGGGTTATCGTGCCGCGCGGCTTCCTCGAAAAAGGCGTGCAGTGGCATAACGATACTTACTGTTTGTTGGTTTATTTCAGTCTTAATAGCTGTTTAAATGCCTTCGAGAGATTTCCCACCCACTCGAGTTTTTTATTTTTATTGCTTAGATGTGTGGACGAGCTCACAGCCCACCTGGTGTTAAGGGGGTACTGGAGCCCATAGACATCTACGACGTAAATGCGCCATCCACCTTGAGATATAAGTTCTAAGGTCTCAAGTATAATTACAACGGCGGCATCCTTCAAACCGAAACGCATTACTGCTTCACGGCAGAAATAGGCGAGGTGGTGATACCGATCCGTGAGGATTCGAAGTAAATTTCGGGTTTCTTTTTATAGCACGATGTTACTCATTTATTGTTAATAAACACTTATTCTTTGTTTACATTGTAAACATCTTTAACCAAACTAAGTAACCAAACTAAGAAACATCTTTCTTGTAAACCTTACAAGAAAGATGTTTCTTGTTAGATTTGAACCACAGCCGAGTTCGCAACCCTCACAAGCACCTCAGTTAACAAACACCAACCGAATTTTAATGTATCTTCTGTTGTAACGTGTTGCAGAATATTAAAAAAAATATATTTCGAGCATTATCTAATACCGAAGTGACGTATTATTAAAATCACACATGAAAATTCACCCACGTTTTCTCCTCATGAAGTTGTTTCTTTTACGAGATGAAATTCGCTTACGAGATTGCCTTAAGGGTAGGTTAGGTGAAGACGAGAATGATTCCCAGTTTGTAATAATATGCTCTTTACAGCCTCCGATGAAATAACGAAGTATTTACGCCTCGTTTCAAATAAAAAGGTGTTTTTATACTTGGCGATTTTATGTGGAGTTGTTATTCAGACGACTTTTTCTTTAAAGAAATTCCTCACCTGATTGATAACAAGAATTTTTGTTTATTTTTAACATTTGTTTTTATTTGTATGGCGCGTTATGAGCGCGTCCGGCTAGGTGTCACAGTTCGGCCTATTTTTAATGCGAACCAGTAATGCGTTCCGGTTTCAGGAGTGGAAAAGCCGTTATATTATAAGACTTATTCATTAAGAAGATACAATTTTTTATTTTTCATTGCTTAGATGGTTGGACGAGCTCACAGCCCACCTGGTGTTAAGTGGTACTGGAGCCCATAGACATCTACAACGTAAATGCGCCACCCACCTTGAGACATAAGTTCTAAGGTCTCAGTATAGTTACAACGGCTGCCCCGCCCTTCAAACCGGAATTATGTCTGGAGGTGGGTCGCATTGGCATAGTGATGTATGTGAGCTTCAGTAACTAACGCTAGGTGATTCGTTACCTTGTTCACCCTATGTCTATGCAATGTGTAAATAAAAAGTTCAAGATTGATGAAAAAGCTTTTTTTAGCTCATAGCTACGTTTAGCTTACCTAGATTTATTACGTGTATGTAAGTATGTATATTGGTATATAAATCAAATAGTTATTTAATGTTATATATCAACGGTATATATCTATATTGTATGTACCTATATATTTTCAATAATAATATATTGCCAATAGTACACCGCAACATATCTGCTATAACTGTATCTTTTCCAGAATTTTTGTAAGTTAAACGTTTGTCTGAAAGAGATCGCTTTAGCGATAAGACTGCCTATTGTACAAATGTATCTGCCTGTTGACTGCTTTTTAATATTAGTAGTGTTTTGGTGTGCAATAAAGTGTATTCTCTCTCTCTCTCTCTCTCTCTCTACGCATGGACAACATTTTGCATCGCATGTGCTTAGAACCTTGTGTAGTATTTGCATGAATGGTAAACCAATTTTCTCATTCAAAATTCAAATTATATTATCCACTATCCGAATTCCGTCATAAAACGTCACGTAATCTATAAATATGCGACAACAATAAAATGGATACATATATATATAGCTGCTTTCTTATTTATAGTATTAATATGGACGTGAGGTATCAATCGTAGTGTAGAGGAAATCTGGCCCAAAAACAGAATGGCACTAATGTAATTTTCAGAATATCATCCATATTAGCCATAACACCCAGTCGACGGAAAACATTCCCTTTGTCGTTCAACATAAAGAATATTGTTCAACGTAGAAATTTTTCCGCAAAAAGTATACTAATGGATTTTGTAATTGATACGTCTGTCCTGTCCCCTCGGCCTGGATTACAGACTGCCCTACATACCGGAAGCGAATATTCTCAAAGTTACATAAATAAACAAATATAAGTCTACAATAATTACAATACAATAATAACTTCTTTTTTTAAATATTTATTGCTTAGATGAGTGAACGAGCTTACGACCTGATGCTCGGGAAACACCGTGCAGGGGAGCTTATTCCAAAGCCGGATGGCACGTGGCAAAAAAAATGCAAAGAAATGAATTTCATTTATATATTTGGTGTAAATATGTAGAATCATTTTATATCCATTAATGTTAGAAGGAATAACAAATGATTATTATTTGATCTAGCTGAGTAGGCTAGGTCATAACCACTGGGTGGTAAGTTCGCATCGAAGCTTATAGATATGATAACATTAATCTCGGTGTCTCAATTACAGTTGTTTCATCATATATTTTTTTATTGCCCTTGTAGGCAGACGAGCATACGGCCCACCTGATGGTGAGTGGTTATCGTCGCCCATGGACTTCAGCCATGCCAGGGGCAGAGCCAAGCCGCTGCCTACCGAATTCTTAAACAGAACTTAACTTCTTTAAACAGAATTCTTGAGTGGCTTGTGGTAGAAATAGAAATGATTATGATCATGGTACCTTCCAAGAGAGCTCACACGTCGCACTATCATCAGTATTAAATTTGTTGTACTTATTACCGATGTGGGTAATATTTACGTATATACATATTTCAATGAATAAATACATTAAGATCAGGTTCATTGTCAATAATTACTGCGCCTAGTTAATAACAATCACTTGTAGCTATTTAATTATTCGGCAGTATAATCAAAAGAAACATCAAAAATATTTCTCAAGCTATACATATTCTATACGAAATTTGGACGATCTGACGACGGTCTGTGCTAATTATTTCTCATTGACATCTCAGAAGTACCACAACAGAAGACACACAGTACTGTACAAAAAAAAAGTGCCGAGGATTTAATGCCCATAAAATGTTTAACTTAAAAGAGGAAAGAAAATAAAACAGCCATTGTAAAAAATTGTCGCCGAGCAATTTCAGGAGAGCGTGTTCGGTCCATCCCTCGCGTGAAATAAAGCCACAGGAAAAATGTTTTCCGCTGAAAAACGCGCGTCTGACCTCGCACAGCCCAGTATGCCTATAAAACATAAAAAACGTTATTAAATAAAATTTAAAAAGAACTCTTTGTCCCAATTTAAAATGTAGGACTAAAAAAAAAGTCATATTTGATAGATAGTTTAGTTAATTTCTGTATTCATAATTTGATTGTTAATATTTTATAATGTTTTGTGTGGGTTCTATTGAATATAAATGATAGCTTAAAAATAAAGAGGCGGCCCTTGATGGCAGTCTAGTGCACTGCACCAGTTTTGAAGGGCTACGGGTTGGCAGTGTATCGCGTTCCGACCCGGCAGGCTGGTTTTAGTCCAGCGAGGTATTCAGAACACTAGAGGCATGGCCTAGGGTGACCTTGGCGTCCGTGACGATCGAGGTAGATTCGCCTCGATCACTGCGCTGGTCGGGCGTCCTTGGGGTGAGCTGCCAGTCTGGTTGTAGTGTTGACCGGGATGACTCCCCCTACCTCTACCCCTTTACCTTGGTCAAGAATATAGGAGTGGGTGGAAGTGGATGGCTTTTAACATCTTTTGCAGCTACACATACTCCGCGCGTACCCTTGGTTTGGGACCTAACAAGAGATTTGGCCCTTGGCGCAAAAAGAACTGATTTTTGAGGATTCACTTGTTTTTGTGCATCCTACTACCGGAATTAGGGAGCGTGTTGGCATTCTTTCAGGCTATCTATTTTGTTTTTCATTGCCAATGACCTTTTGGACATTGCTGTTGATTTTTACAGATCGGTATTTAGCGCACGTATATAGGTATAAAGAGTTGTAGGCCAAGCTTTCATTTAAATACAACGGAAATGCAGTTAATCGGTTAAACGGTAGGCAGTGGCTTGGCTCTGACTCTGCCATTGCTGAAGTCCATGAGCGACGGTAACCACTCGCCATCAGGTGGGCCGTATGGCTCGTCTGCCTATAAGGGCAATAACAAAATAAAGCGTAAGAGTTCGTAAAGCATTGCACGCTTACGTGTAACTCAAATATTTATTTTGGTAACACAATAACAAAAATGAAACCCGCAAAATTATAATTTGCGTAATTACTGGTGGTAGGACCTCTTGTGAGTCCGCGCGAGTGGGTACCACCACCCTGCCTATTTCTGCTGTGAAGCAGTAATGCGTTTCGGTTTGAAGGGTGGGGCAGCCGTCGTTACTATACTTGAGACCTTAGAACTTGTATCTCAAGGTGGGTGGCGCATTTACGTTGTGGATGTCTATGGGCTCCAGTAAACACTTAACATCAGGTGGGCTGTGAGCTCGTCCACCCATCTAAGCAATAAAAAAAAAAAAAAAAACAGTTTTGATACTCCAGTTAAATCATTACTTTCAAAAACAACTTAAAAAAAATCCCGACGCACAATCTATTCGAATAATATGAAGAAAAAAAAGTCATCTCATAAAATCAATACAAGTACAATTGATATCGTTAAGTCGTTTGGATCGGCATTCTCGTTTCATCAATCGCCACTCGATCCGGTCACAAAAGGTTTTCATTAAAAATTAATGAACTCGAAACACTTTCGTGAAGATTTTTATAGAAGTTTCAGTTAAGAAGAAAAACGTCACGAGTCGTTGAACTTTGATTTACAATTTAGAAAACTCGATAGAAATATTAGATCTGAAACGTATGCGTCCTAGGGTCACGTCAAATTTATAAAAAATACACGATGTTTCTACATATGTATATATGTATTGTATTTAGAAGTCCTTGGTGAAGTCATATGAGCTACATGTGAGCTACGTATTTACTAAGAACTAGAGGTCCCGCAGTAGTCGAAATTCGACTATAATTAATTGGAATTGTAAGTTTGTACATTATTAAGATTGTATTTTCAAAGACTTCTAAAATCACAAATTTCGCCAAGACTACTCTATAGAAAAATATTAATAAAGACAAACAATATTTAATCTATTCTCAATTTGACCACAGACGTCAAGAAAAAAAGTTTGACAATAAATAAACAGTATGCATGCGTGTGTGTGCTTCAAATACATGGAAATGTGTGTAATGTTTTCTTTATTGATTTAATGTATCTTTAATCCATTGTTTTAAAAAAATATTTGCATTGTGCACTTCTTTATATTCTCTATAAGTGTGCAAAACTTCATACTCCACCGTCAGCGCAATTTTCGTAAAAAGGGATACATGGTTTTTGCTTCACGTATTAATATATTTATAATTGGTAATAGATCCAAAATAACCGCTAATTACACTGCTAACTACACTGTTAATGTTAACCATTTGAAGTTGTTGTGGCCTAAAAGATAAGACGTCCAGTGAATTCGTATTTTGCACCGGTGTTTGAATCGCGCGAAAAGTACTAACTTTTTTAATAAAATACCTAAGTACATACTCTAAGTCGACAGTCGAGTGCGAGAGAAAATCATCAAGAACCTTTGAAGTGGTGTTATTATCAAAAGAATCATCTTGAACATTCCAGATTCATCCATAGTTAGTAGAAGTATCTTGAAGTCGGGATCGCTCAAGCGTTTATTATCATTCAAATTAACCTATTGAACACATTATTGCTATTATTATACATACAATAGACACATTTTCATTGCTTCAATAATTACCTGTACATTGTATGTCTTTTCAACAAAGACTGATACGTTAGAATTATCGCAAGAGGCCATCACTGGGTCGTCTCAAACTGACGCAAGCTCATAAATAAAAGATAACGCCGCGAAACTAGCGAATGTTAAAGGACGTGGTTTTGACGTACAAAGAGAAACCCTCTTTGTTATTCTGTGGAGGCCTGGATACCTTTATTTTGCATTTGCTTTGTATTTTATTATCTGTCGAATACGGGGTGTTGTTACGAATTGACTCTTGATGGAATAATGTTGAATATTTTTATATTGGTGAATTTATTTGTAACGATTCTGCTTATTTCTGCCGTGAAGTAGTAATGCGTTTCGGTTTGAAGGGTGGGGCAGTCGTTGTAACTATACTGAGACCTTAGAAATTATATCTCAAGGTGGGTGGCGCATTTACGTACCGTGGATTTCGCGGAGTCGGCGTGGTGGGGCTCGATGGGTTTTAGTCGGTAGTTGGTTTTGCGGGGTAGCTCTTGCGTGGCTAACGCCGTGCAGTGCCTCGCGCGCCTTTCTCAAGGCGTAGTCTTCCGGCAGGAATTGGGAGAAGAGGAGGACCCCGGTCTTCCTCATCTCCCTGTCCTTCTCTGGAGGCGCCGGAGTCTGACATAACCCGGTCTCTTACCCCCCTCGACCGGGTATCCGTAAATGAATTCCCCAGCGTTAAAAAAAAATATATCTATGGGCTCTAGTAAAATGCATTAAGAAAATACTCAAATATAAGATAAATTTGAATGCATTTTGGCGGCTAATAAATTTGTAATTTGCAAAAAAAAGAATCTTAAACAATCATTCGGAATCCGACTAATTTGAACTAGTTCTTTTAAAAATTCCAAATTTGCTAACTATGGACATGCTTAAGTAATTAATTATTCATTTGAAATTAGATGATGACCGAGCTTTGCTCAGCGTTTTTTTTTATAACGCCATCTTGTTGTGTCTTTAAAGCAGTAAAAATAGTATTATTATTCGCCAATAGATGTCGGGAAGAGTCATGATGTTGATTATCGATAAAGTTGATTATTGAACACGAATGAAACAACATTTTCTGAAAATAAATCGTAGCTAGATTTATGAAAATCATTGGAGCCGTTTCCGAGATTCAGATTATATATATATCCAAGAATTGCTCGTTTAAAGGTATAATAAGATAATTATAGAACACAGAAGTTCATGATCACATTACGTACAAACATAATTATGTTAAAGTCGTTTCTTCATACACGTAATATCCAGATTCATACAAATATTAGTTTCGAGTTAGACCAAGAACTAATTAAGATTCGTAGCCGACGACATTCGAGTACAAGAACAAGTATAAAAGGGGTGTTCGAAATGTTCTAACTTTGCGGTAACACTGAACTAGTTTCTGCGCCCTGATTACAAACTTTAAACGTTTAAAATACAATTTAAGTTGAATCCAATCAATTTTCTGACCCCAAATTGGGCTAAATATAATAGTAAATATTTATTTAACCTTAATTGCTAATGAATCAAAATTATTATCTATATAAATATTAATACGTGAAGCAAAAACTTTGTACCCCTTTTTACGAAAGTTGCGCGGACGGAGGAGTATGAAATTTCTCACACTTATAGAGAATATAGAGAAGGAGTGCACAATACTAATATATTTTTTAAAAAAATATGTATAATTATGTACTCTTTATTTATTGTCAAACTTTAGTTAATGCTTAATATCTGTGGTCAAATTGAAAATAGGTTAATATTGTTGATCTTTAATATTATTTGTCTATGGTGTAGTCTTGGCGAAATCTGTGGTTATAGAGGTATAAAATAGTCTTTGACAACTTGATAGTGTTCAAACTTATAATTTCAATTAATTATAGTCGAATTTCGACTACTGCGGGACCACTAGTACAATTAATAAGCTCATTTGTGGATACTACTCGCGCGACACCTATATGAACTAGTATTTATTTTTTGAATGAAGTTTATGGTCTACTAGATATTAAGTTAAAAATATTTCGCTAGTTCGCAGCCGGAAAGTTTAGAATGGTAGTATCTAATTTATAACGCCACAGTATTTGAACCCGCGAAAGTAGCGTCAATTAATACACCTTTTTTTTTTTTTTTTTAACGCTGGGGAATCCGTTTACGGATACCCGGTCGAGGGGGGTAACGAACCGGGACTACCGACTAAACCCCATCGAGCTCCACCACACCGACTACACGAAACTTACGGTACCGCGATGCGCGCCGGAAGTCTCGCCTTAGGCGGTACCCGTACTAATGTTTCAATGTATACAATATACAATTAATACACCTAGCGCCTTACTACCTACTAGTACTCAATGGTCATACCCGCTAGGCCGTGATCACTTTACCTTCTGATTAGTGTTCAACCTTTGGCCTCAATAAAATTTAAAATAAAAGTGTGGTTTAAAAACAACAACAAAAAGAAAATTCAATAGAAAACCGAACTGTTATAAAAGTTGAAATAGACATTTTTTTAACAGGATATTTAATCAGGATATTAAGGTCAAACAAAGTAATGAAATTGGTAGGACCTCTTGTGAGTCCGCACAGGTAGGCACCACCGCCCCGCCTTTTTCTGCCGTGAAGCAGTAATGCGTTTCGGTTAGAAGGGTGGGGCAGCCGATGTAACTTACTTAAGACTTAAGAACTTATATCTCAAGGTGGGTGGCGCATTTACGTTGTGGATGTCTATGAGCTTCAGTAACCACTTAACACCAGGTGGGCTGTGAGCTCGTCCACCAATCTAAGCAATAAAAAAAATATTGATATATTTTCATCAGATCTCATACAAGTCCAAATCTTTGTGTGAATCAGAGGCTTTGAAGTTGGAAAGATTCCGTTACGTCAGTGTGTGAGTAGATACAGTGGAAGTCAATAATAGCGTTTACGGAACATGTCTCTTTTGTGTAGTCTCGTGCATTTAAAGCATATTTTTCGTAAAAAAACAACAGAAGTACTGGCCATTCATTTTCATATCGCACTCCCGTGTGCATCGTTTTTTACTGTTGACAGACGCAGCGTTTGTTTCCATACAATATGGCTGACTGGCGACAGATGTCGAGTTCATTTTGTTCCCGCGAAATTTTTATAGAAGGTTCGAGTTTTATTTTATTAAATCAGATTCTTCTCCAATTGGTCAGATGAAACTTAACTAATCTTCCATGACCACCGTGAATTCGCAGTAATACAAACGTTGTAATAATAGATACTAATAGATTTAGGTACGTACGTACTATCAGAATTCAGTCATAGTGAACTGTTTGGAACCACTTTCTATGATAGCACCTTTAAATTGTTTTGTTATTATTACTAGTGGTCCCCGGTCGTCGAAATTCGACTATAATTAATTGAAATTATAAGTTTGTACATTAATATGATTCTATTGTTAAAGACTAATAAATTTCTTTAATCACGGATTTCGCCAAGACTACTTATACTTTAGACAAATATTAATAAAGACAAAACAATATTTTATCTATTCTCAATTTGACCACAGACTATAACTGACAGACTGCAATAAGAAAAGTTTGACAATAAACAGATAGTATGCACGCGTGTGTGGTCAAATACATGGTAGTGTGTGTAATGTTTTTTTTTATTGATATAATGAATTTTTTATGCATTATTTAAAAAAAAAATAGCATTCTGCATCCCTTCTATATTCTCTATAAATGTGGTAAACTTCATACTCCTCGGTCCGCACAATTTTCGTAAAAAGGGGTACGAAGTTTTTGCTTCACGTATTAATATATAGATTAATTAGATATAAAATATTTTAAACGCAAAAGAGATGAATTTGTCTTCTTTTACTTATCAACGTCTGCAAAGTTTGAGGTTATCTAAGAAAAAAAACTTATTTAATTACATATATTAAAACTAGGACTATCGTGACGTTTTGCACTGGTATTTTTTGGGTCAAGGGGAATTCATCTGCATTACGCTTAGGGCGGTAAGCGAGGCATTTCAAATTAAAATTTAAGTAATTGTATTTCTAGAGACAGACTACTGTAGCATATACCAAAGAATAGTTAAAAAAAGAAAATATAATAAAATAAAGTACATTTACTTTTGAAAAACTAGATAGAGTATTTTAAATATACACCTATTAATTCTGTTTAATACAAATCTCAGAAACAATACTGAACATTTTTTTTATTTATTTTTTTCTTCAATTTGACTACAGAGTCACAGAATGACTGTTTCTATACTTTATAAAATGTAAATAACATAGCCTCGACGATTACTAATCTATTGGGTGTAAATAAAATGGTTTTTTTATTTACGTGATGACATATTTAATATCTAAGATAGTTGTAGAACCTACGTGCTCACACATAAAAACATTTTTATGTCAATTTCAAAAGATGACACTTTTTCTTTTGTTTTTAAAAACCAACAACGTTTTTGTTACTTGCATTAAATTTTCGAGAAACTAATAAGATCATATTATTGAGAGACACGAACTAAATACACCTAGACAGTATCTAGAAATTGTACAATAGTCGAGCTAATTGAATATTTAAATCTGACCTTAATTATCGTTACGATATTAAAACAACTTAACCATTCTCACATTTACTGGTAGTGCGCAGTGTAAGCCTCTAGGGATAATTAGGTGTGCGTTCTATTTACATTACGCTCGCACTGCGGGATCCAGCTTGGTGGTAAATATGTATATATACCACCGTATATGCCTGTAAATCTGGTATAGGACGCCAAGTAACAAAATGGAGAGACTATATATGTATGTATGTAGAATAGTGGGCAGTGGATGGAAACGAAACGCGCAGTCCAAAGGATAGGGTCACGTGGCGTGCCTTAAGAGAAGCCTATGTCCACAGTGGACTAAAATAGGCTGTTAATGA
The DNA here is from genome assembly GCF_030269925.1 of Bombyx mori. Taxonomy (NCBI): domain Eukaryota; kingdom Metazoa; phylum Arthropoda; class Insecta; order Lepidoptera; family Bombycidae; genus Bombyx; species Bombyx mori. The sequence continues at coordinate 3,602,163 of NC_085116.1, read as the reverse complement.
TGATGATGCACACTATCATTCTGCATAAGATTTTTCGCTGGATGAGAAACAGCGTGAGAGTCGTCGTGGCCTAACGGATAAGACGTCCGATGCATTCGTGTTGAGCGATGCACCGATGTTCGAATCTCAGGCGGGTACCAATTTTTCTAATGAAATACGTACTCAACAAATGTTCACGATTGACTTCCACGGTGAAGGAATAACATCGTATAATAAAAATGAAACCCGCAAAATTATAATTTGCGTAATTACTGGTGGTAGGGCCTCTTGTGAGTCCGCGCGGGTGGGTATCACCGCCCTGCCTATTTCTGCCGTGAAGCAGTAATGCGTTTCGGTTTGAAGGGTGGGGCAGCCGTTGTAACTATACTGAGACCTTAGAACTTATATCTCAAGGTGGGTGGCGCATTTGCGTTGTGGATGTCTATGGGATCCAGTAACCGCTTAACACCAGGTGGGCTGTAAGCTCGTCCACCTATCTAAGCAAAAAAAAAAAAGAGTCGGACCCCTGTGTCGAACGCTTCTCCTAAGTGCTCAGGCTCCACGCCTACCGTTGTACATGACATTGTCAAGCCAGTTTCGATCTACGAGTATAATCACGCAAAGAGTAGAAAGAAATGTATTCCTAACGACATCAGTCAGTTTTGTGTGATACAGTGATAGAACAAAACCCGTACGTCCCGGGTCTATGAATAGAGTGGAATCGCCATTTCCACATTGCAGCATTCAAGTTTTGATGTCTATGGGCTCTTAACAAAGTGAGATTGTTCATCCCTCTATGTAAAATAAATAATAAGCCTTTTATTCCATGCAAATAATATGTTACATACATATTTTTAAAAAAAAAAAAGAAGAAAAAAGTGGAATACGGGTAGAAAAATAATATACAAAAACTATTATATCTCATTACTTTTCAGGCTAAATCATATAGGGAGGGATGTTATCTTTTTTTATTGCTTGGGTAAAAGAGCCTTTTAGTGTCGGTTTTAAATTGTAATTTTCTGGTTCATCGAGTTCACAATCGCAACGGGTCAAAGATGTTTTTAGTTAAAAAATATAAGATAATAATATACTAGAACGTAGTAGATCAGTTCATACGAATCTACGTTTTTGTGGTCTAAGCCTTCTGTTTGTTAACTTAACTGGTGCTTAAATGCAATCACGGGTGAAAGCGCGGCAATATGCTTAATCAACACAAAATGGCTGCCGAGTTACTTCCGCGAGTTTTACCCCGATTAATGAATTACCTTCATTTTTCATAGTTGAGGAAAATCATGCATGTTTGAAGGTTAGTGTAATCGTTATCAATCGTCAGCCTAACTTCACATAGAACTCGGTAAATTATAATAGAAATTTGGCCTGCCTTGGAGTAATAATCTCCCGTTAATTATATTAATTTTATTGTTTAAGTATTTCAGAATACTTTAATATTTACGTAGTCATGAATTACTTAGAATTTATCCGTCGATTTTTATTAAAATTGTAAATTGACATTTACGTTTGTTTGCACAGATATTTAACTGACTAAGTATACCTTGATATCAGGAAACTCATTTATCTTGGGTTTTCATTTTTGTTTGTTTGAAATTTTCATGATATTTGGTCATCTATGAAAAAACTCTGACATATTATGATTCCCGAAAAAAAATTCCGAAAATAACTTTGAGCATACCTACTTATCCTATATCTTGGTTTGGTGTTTAATAAAATAATTTGGATGAAAATTTCCAGAAACCTTCATATTGGAATCGGAAGTCATATGAAAGATTCGTTATCAAACCGGGCTGGGTTTGACTATTTTGAATAAATCACTCAACCACCCTGCCAGCTCACTTATCGATCAACAATTCGTGTTCTATTTATTAATAGAATTCACTATTGTGAATAAGTGAAGTAATAGTGAATTAAGTGACAACACATCGCATGGTCTTAAAGTCATATAATAGGATCGTTTAGCGTCAACAAGATCTGAAAATATTAGCTATTCTAATTACTTATTTATCAATTCATATCGGGCTCCCTTGTAAAGTTTGCTCGTTTGTGGTCCTCCCGGATCACTTTGTAATATCTTGTTCGTGACATGCTTTCAGATTTCGCGGTAATAAGCAAAGTTATTTTAGCTATAAAATTCGCAATAATTCCCGTGTATTTTTTTATGCGCTTGGTATGTGTGGTATAGTATGTTTTGTAACGGAATTTTAAATGTGATTTTTATCCGCTTTGAAGCTATACCACGCTAAGACCAATCGGTTTTTTTTTCCATTTTGAGAGCTTCCGCTGCGTGCCCTGCGGAAACGGTTAAATTTTCGCTAAAATAATGTCTGACAAAATTGTTCCCCTTTAAAGCTATAAAAAAAAGTCCGCGACAGCATATGTCTATATTTTAAGGTTAGCTCACTTTTTTAGGCTAACTAAATTTGTACCAAAATAAGCATTATTTGTGAAGGTGTCTTTATAAAGATGACATCCAAATAAATACGTTATTCATTACATGTATTTCATTTAAAAAAAATTTGCCCTTTACGTAATTTGATTTCAATGAGTATCTTAGAAGATATCGCAGTTTTAAAATAACATCGCAGCGCAATAATGATCAAGCGCGTAATGTACAAATGTACAAGGCGCTGTTCGGCCGGTGCGCGCTGGCACAGAATAAGAAGATTAACAAGAAATACCCAAATGACTTCAAGATAGGCCCTGAAAATTATTTTTTCTCGATTTCTCCAGAATCCCATCATCAGATCCTGATTCTGATGATTACAGGACAATTCGGGAAGTCTACCTTTTCAAACAAAAAAAATATATTATCAGAATCGGTTCAAGCATTCTCGAGAAATCGGTGAACATACATAGATAAAAAATGGTGGTCGAACTGAGAACTTCTTGTTTTGAAGTCGGTTAAAAAGCGTGATTTTGGTACCTTAAATAGCTCCTTAAGATTCTATTATTCAAAAATATTTTCATTTTCTACGTAAATGAAGTCGCGGGTACAATTTAGTATTATCCCAAAGTAAATATTTCACGCGGACGAAGTCGCGGGCATAATCTCGTAATTTAATAAAATTGTCTTATTATCCTGATAAGGATCTTCAGGATTAAGGCCGATGCGTACAGTTAAAACCCAGTAGTATAATTTTTTTTTTTTGCTTAGGTGGTTGGACGAGCTCACAGCTCAGAATTGGTACCCGCCAGCGGGATTCGAACACAAGTTACGAATGCACCGAACGTCTTATCCTTTAGGTCGTTTTAAAGAAAGAAGAACATACCAATTATGATGCAAAAAGGCTCATGGACAACGAAGCAAGGTGGTTTGGTTTTAATAAAATCAAGCGATTGCATTTAATAACGGAGAGACACGTAAAGTAATCTGAATGTCATATTTAAGCCGTGTATGCGATTGCTGCCTTCCTTAGATGCACTATCTTAAGCTTCTTCTCCAGAATCGAAATCTAATTCCTAACCGTTAAGTCTTGCCACGTACCATCCGGGTTTGGAATGAACTACCCTCCACGGTGTTTTCCGAGCTCTATGACATGTCCTTCTTCAAACGAGGCTTGCGGAGAGTACTTAATGGTAGGCAGCGGCTTGGCTCTGCCCCTGGCATTGCTGACGTCAATGAGCGACGGTGACCACTTACCATCAGGTGGGCCGTATGCTCGTAGGCCTACAAAGGCAATAAAAAAAGGCCCCGTTAGTCACATTACCGATTACTATTAATCACAGTCCGATACACAGATTTGACTGCTTAAAGTTGACAGCGAGAGTCTCACGTAACAGTAATTGCCTTGGATGAAACGGTTAGTTTACGAATTAAATCATACTCGTAGAACCATCGCAAAAGTTGGTTTTCGCAGATGATGCATACCGGTAATGCCAATTTTGTTAACTGTGTTAACATTCAAAAAGCATTATTTCTTCTTCTGGTTGTCTTTATACGGCATTTTATGAGGTCAGCACCCCACGTCTTCCTATCATGAAATAAACAAGTGTGTATTACTTAAAGATTTTCGGAAACTCATTGAACAATGCTTCCACAGAACATATTTTTTCCAACACTTAAAATCGTCTTCGCCCAGAATTACGTCAGAATGTTCACAAAGTATATTTTAATTAACCGAAAAACAGTCGAAATTATAATTTGGATTTTGTTTCATACATTTCGTTCGCTGAATGACAGCGTTGAGTCGCAACGGGGTAACCAAACAGTTTGCTTTTCCATCGAAATTTTCGAATACACATTACAAACCAGGTACGGTAAGTCAAAGTTTCTACACGGTAATTGATTCTGTAATAGAAATTTAACAGACATATTTGTTGAGCCGTTGTTTAAATTTGTTCTGTTGCTTAAACAAGGTTTAGGGGGAAACAAGTTTTAATATAGTTCGGAAGTCTTATCAAAGTTTTGGGCCTTTAAATTTGTATTGATTATTTAATCGAAACACTATCTGTTTTTTTAAAGTCCTGCTAAATTTTAGCTAGACTATCATAAATATAATAGTGATCGCTTAGTAAGTCAACTACAGTTGTTAAATCTTTTTATTCTGTTCACTAATAAAATTGACTACTACCTTTTTTCGCAAATTAAATATCGCGGTCCTATAAAACAATTAAGATATGTACTTCGTTTTTTTTAAATGACGGATTACTGGTGGCCCGATGGCTTTTCCAGTTTCACCAGAGCAGGTGGGCAAGCAATGACTCAGCCAGGAGGGATTTACTATCAGCTGCCCGAGCGCCTCCAAAGGAGACCTAATAACTCAAGAGCACCTGCTTTGAAAATGAATCTACTACCGGCTTGGAATTGCTGAGGAGATCCGGTGAGAAGCTCAGCGTGATAGGCAGTGGTTAGGTTGCACGTTGTCGTCGTTGAAGTTGTCGTGTCCTAAGGGATAAGACGTCATTCGTGTTGAGCGATGCACCGATGTTCGAATCTCAGGCGGGTATAGTAACCGGCAAACTTCTTGAGCAAATGACCTTGACTGCGCAGAACCGAATTTTAGATCACTTTGGTGGTGAGGGTGAGGCACGACGGCAGGGGAAATCGTATCGAGCGCGTTATTGGTAGATCAGTCGAACCTTGCGTCCCGCACCGCGCCCTCTTTCCGCTTGCTCCCAAAAGTACGCTTGCGTACAGTGGAAAGTCTATCGTTACTAATTGTTACGTTATTTGTTATAATTGCTTGTTGACTTTGTTGCCATTGCTATTTGTTGAGTGTTTGTTGATTTTTTATAAAAAATACACTATGCCGCGACAAACTGGTGTAGTATTCAAAAGAAAGGGTAGAAAAATTGTGTACGACGTATATTGCTTCATTATAAAACAGGGGAAGAATGATATGTAAAAAGTAAAACAGACTTCGGGAGCAAGAAAAACATCAGTGAGTACTGTTAGGTGCATTATTAACGAAGCTAAAGGCTCTCGCCGTGTTTCGGACTCCGGGTAAGAAAAGATCAGGGAAGAAGAAAGTTACCAGAATGGATAGTTTCGTTCAATCTGTAATAAAAAGATGTAATCATAATAACTACATAACAAGCAGCGAAACTCCGTATCGTAGAAAGGCTTCGAAAAATTTAAAGAAGATATAAATTTTAATGGCTCGGAATGAAGCTTACGACGAATTATGAAAGAGTTAGGCTTCAGATGGAAAAAAAAACAGAAAGTAATCGGAAGCTGGTAATTGAAAAAAGTAACATTTACTACGAATCGAATATCTTCAAAAAATAATTAATTATAGACAAAAAAGAAGACCGAACCGACTGAGTTGTAAACTACACCGATGAGCCCTATGTCGACTCATCACGATGATAGCGACTCGGGTGATGAAAACAGTGATGATGATGATGGTCAAGATTATGATAACGAAAAAAAATATACAAATACCAGCTTCGCTTCAACTGAACGAAGACCTGGCAACAGCTCTAGTTTTGACTTAATAGAAGGAATATCTATTTTGCCCCAAGATTAAATTATTACAATTATTAACTTATATTTTTTGTTGATGTTCTAATAAATATATAAATAAATACATAATATGTTGATTTTAATAATTTAATAGCATTATGACGCAGAGTAAATAATGTTTTTGCACGTGAGTGTACCATGCGCAAACTTACCCCCACTACGTCGACAAATGCTCAAGAAGTTTGCCGGCTATTATACCAATTTTTGTAATGAAATACGTACTCAACAAATGTTCACGATTGATTTCCACGCTGAAGGAATAACATCGTGTAATAAAAATGAAACCCGCAAAATTATAATTTGCGTAATTACTGGTGGTAGGACCTCTTGCGAGTCCGCACGGGTGGGTACCACCACCCCGCCTATTTCTGGCGTGAAGCAGCAATATGCGTTTCGGTTTGAAGGGTGGGGCAGCTGTTGTAACTATACTTGAGACCTTAGAACTTATATCTCAAGGTGGGTGGCGCATTTACGTTGTGGATGTCTATGGGCTCCAGTAACCACTTAACACCAGGTGGGCTGTGAGCTAGTCCACCCATCTAAGCAATAAAAAAAAAAACGTCGAACTCTAACGACCTAACAACTCAAGAGCAATTGCTTCGCGAATGAATCTACTACAGGATCGGAATCGCGATTCGCTGAGAAGATCTGGCGAGAAACTCAGCGGGCTGATGCATGGGTTAGGTTGCACGTCGACCTCTTTGCCGAGTTCGACTAGTACGGCTACCAGGATTCCTAAGCCTTCTCATAGTGTTAGAGCTGAAGGCGTCTAATGCAACAGTCATTGGATCTGATGCACCCGTAAGGACGCGTCTAGGGCGTCGACGGTGACTGGCTCCTGCGTGTGCAGGATTCGGGGAGTAGTCAGCGGCGGTAACGATAAGGCGATTACCATGACGCATTGCCTTATCAAAGTAACGTTCCGACGCGGACTTCATGTGTTTACGGATCAATTCGAGGCCCAGATCGTCGTGTAAGTCGACGTTCCTCACGAACCACGGAGCCCCGATGGCTAATATGAAAAAACGTTTTTTTTTATTGCCCATGTAGGCAGACGAGTATACGGCCCACCTGATGGTGAGTGGTCGCCCATGGACTTCAGCAATGCCAAGGGCAGAGCCAAGCCGCTGCCTACGCTTATAGGAATTATGACGCGAAAGTTATGACGAGTTTTGTAAAGTGTCACCTTGTTTCAAATGGACATTTTGCTCTGCTTATATATCGTGGGATAGAGTCTGCCAAGAATAAACGCGGCTCGGTACGGTCGTGGACTGATTTTATATGTGGGCGGAATGTCATGGATGCGTTCAGGTGGCGCCCAGGTACTTGGCCTTCCTGACCCAGGTAATAGGTCAACCGATGAAGGTGATTGGGAGTGTGATATCGGTAATATTTTCGTAAAGTTGATATTTATATCACGACCCAATTTATGGTAACAATAATTCATTAAAAAATTCAGAATATCATAAAAGTATATTTGTGACAATCGTATTTACTACACAATGTACATAGTAAAAAAGCTGTAACGAACCGAACACTTTGAAGCGCGTAAAAATCTAAAGGAATTTCGGAACAGGAAACTCTTTTGTAACGTCACGACTTTGTGTGTTTGTGTCGTTTTGCGCCGCTTTTTACAATTCCATTTCGATTGTATTATTTACTTTTTTAAACATTTTTGTTTTTGTTATCCACAGGCCTAATGTTGCATGTAGTACCAAAACCAAAGGCTCCAAGATTGTTTATTCTCCTGTGTAACACCCGGCAGAAACATACGAAACAAGAATAGGAAGACTACGCACGACAATATGATCACAGGGAATATTCCGTAGTACAGTGATCAGGGTTATTAATTCAAGACCGCGAAGGTCATAAATTATTACGTATTATGTAATAATCAAATGAAAATGAACAATTCTTTGTTTTTTTGTGGAGGCAAACTCATCCTTAACTCGTACAGATAGGAATCATAATTCTATATGTGAATGAGAGGAAACAGTCAGGTATTCGGGTTTTAGAGCGACTCAGCCATTTCGGGGTATGAATTTACGTTGAAGTTTCTGTATTGGCTTCGGTAGCTAATGACAATTTTTATAACGATATCCTCTCTTTAGTAGCTGCCAGAAGTTTTTTTTTATGTTTGAAAGATTACTGGTGGCCCAAAGGCATTTCCAGTTTCACCAGGACAGGTGGGCGAGCAAAGGCTCAGCCAGGAGGGGTGGGATTTGCTAACAACTACCCGAGCGCCTCCGAAGGACATCTAACAACTCAAGAGCAATTGCTTCGCGAATGAATCTATTACAGGATCGGAATTGCGACCCGCTGAGAAGATCCGGCGTGAAACTCAGCGGGCTGATGCATGGGTTAGGTTGCACGTCGACCTCTTTGTCGAGTTCGACGAGTACGGTTACCGGGGTCCCTAAGCCTGCTCCTAGTGTTAGAGCTGAAGGCGTCTAATGCAAAGGTTATTGGATCTGGTGGATCCGTAAAGACGTATGTATACATGTTACATGATTTTTTATTTGTCGTTTCACTCTTGTCAAGGCGGTCGTGGTGACATGAGAGAAAATGGCATAAGTCATCCACGGGCCTTCGCAATATGCATAATAAACTCGTATGTAATTTTAATACTAAAAACAATTTAAATTGAATGTGCACTAAATTGAAATACAGTATATCTAAGTTTTCACGATTCTAAAATCGAGTTGAGATAACTTAGAAACTAACTGCTCAAACGATTTAGGGTTTGGAAAGTAGGAGAGCTTCGGTGAACTAATCTAACTTTTGTTTGTCGAACGCCACTCTTTCACCCTCGCAACCGCGCTACCGTTTTATGAAGCGAATTCAATTAAAATTGCCAAGAGTGCACAGTTAAATTATTCTTCGGCTGGTATGACCAGAGTGTTCTGAAGCTGTTTCCGTAATTTATTTATTGCTTAGATGGATGGACGAGCTCACAGCCCACCTGGTGTTAAGTGGTTACTGGAGCCCATAGACATCTACAACGTAAAAGCGCCACCCACCTTGAGATATAAGTTCTAAGTCCTAGTATAACTACTGTAAGCAGTTGCCAGTGAAAAACGTCCATTATTCTTAAAAGATAGCATTAATAGACCAAGTTTTTGGAATACGCAATGGAACACAAAAAATCAAATGCCTTTCGAGGTCAAAGGATTGGATGAATCGCGGTGGTGCTATCAGCTGCTTTTACGTTATATTATCCTGATGAAACTGGTTTTAAATATGTTACTTATCGTATAGAAAAGTAACATATTTAAAACCTAGTAAATTAAAATATATATTTTTATATTAAAATATAATTTAAAATCTAGGAACTATTTAATTCTTAGATTAACCTTTTTTTATTGCTTAGATGGGTGGATGAGCTCACAGGTCACCTAGTGTAGGCCACCACTTATGGTGGACTGGACTGGAGCTCATAGACATCTACAACGTAAACGCGCCACCCACCTTGAAATATTGAGTTTTGGTCTCAGTATAGCTACAACGACTGCCCCGCCCTTCAGACCGAAACACATTAATCCGTGCGGACTCACAGAGATTACCCACCAGTAAACCTACCGAGTTACTTTGATAGCTCAGACACAAAAATAAAACAGAAAAATATTAATATTAATCTGTAAAGTCGGCTTATGGACGATAGCTTTACGTAATAGTGTTTTAAAAAAAAAAATTTTTTTGAAAAAAAAACAATAAGAAGCCCGCTGAGTTTGTTTCGTCGGTTCTCCTCAGGACTGTGGCTTTTTTGGAACCGGTGGTAGAGTTAACATTGTTATTTATATATTGACATTCAAAAAGTGTATTATGCTGACATCTAAGTTGAAATAAATGATTTTGAATTTTAATTTGAATTTGAGTAATACTTTTTCGTGCGTGTAACCGGTGTTCATCGATTTATAAGATGTTATCACATCAAAAATTTCAGTGTTAAAGATAACTGACATTGAGAATTTAATGCGAAATTAATTAGCCATCGGAAACATTTATCAGAACGTGGATGTGGAACTCACAACTAATTCTCTACAAAAACAGGCAGTAATCGACTGTTATCTTAAAAAAATACAAAACCTCCTACAATCCTGTTGACCTTCAAAATTAATTAATATCAAAAATTTATTGCCAAAACACGATTTGTAAAGTTAAGTAATTTTGTGTATTTTCCAAGCCTTGAACCCAACGAAAAATACTCGTTTACAAGTTAAGCTAGTTCAATTTCAATTCGATTAATTAAGTGTAATTCAATCAGTCCGTCTATAAAACTCGCTTCTGCATTCCATAGCTATTGCTCTTGACCTTAAGACGAATTTATGAGGCTTCACTTTTTGCGAACATAATTTCGTTTTACATATTTATTTGTACACGTCCCTATATCTTATATTCATATTTGTGTTATAGTTCAAAGCGTGTGATCTTAATTGAGTATAATAATATCGTTTATTTTAAATATTTTAGATTAAGTTGTAGATGGAATCGGAATATGAGTTTTTAATTTTAAACCTTCTTCGCTATAAGTATGTATTTGTTGCAGTTTACCGAGAGAAAATTCTTCAGTTATATTTATTTGCCTTTGTACAACGTTTACATCATCTCTCACATTACAACATATGTTATACATATACAATTTTTACATATGAGTCGTCTATTATCAAAGGTGGCAATCTGTGCATTTGGAAAAAAAAATGTTATTGATATGTCAATACAGATTGATTTGAATATAATCGTCTTCTTCAAAGAATACGGTTCAAAACCTGCATTAAATAAAGGTTAATACTTAACCTGTTATTTATCTAAGATGTCGTTCAGAAGAGTTTTGTGACTGCCAATGGAATACAAAGTCAATAATTCGTTTTTCTGATTTACCAATAATTGTCCAAAAGTCACATTGCCGGCTTTGATAATAGTCGACTCATATTTAATAATAATTTCGCAACAAAATTATTGAAGTCCAAGATGTCCAAAGCATAACATTTTTAGCTTAGAGAACAAGCAAACCTAGATTACATATTCGAAATACAACGTATACGTAATACGTAAACTACTGATACTTTGCGGTTTCCTTGTTTATCATAATTTTTTGATGTCGCCTCGGTTATTTCCCTTCTGCGCGTAAAAACTTTATTAAGTCTATTCAATCTTCATAATAACTGACTGTGAACTGTGTTTATTACGCGACAGAGGCACACTCAGGCGCTGTAGGACTACAGAACACAAAACTAATAGACACTGCGAGACAACTGTATACCTCAATGAAAATTGGGATATTCGTAAAATTGAGGCCCAAATTGAAGTCTCAAGATCGGCCTTTCCGTTGTACTGTCTATGGAGGCTTGAGGGAGGCCTATGCCCAGCAGTGGACGTCTGTGGGCGGATAGAATACAAAAAAAAATTAGAATAATCTATGGACTCTGATACTTAACACTAGGTGTACCGTGAGCTCGTCTCACCATCCAGTGAACTAAAATTTATATGTTAAAATATGTATGTGTGTGTAAAATATGTAATAACTTTATATAATTTTGAATCGTGTAAGACCTATAGGTGAGTTTATATGGTGCCTACCACACACAGCCTTAATTGTCTTTGTGGCATTTAGTGCTGGAATCTCTAAGCTTGTTTGTGACCGATAATAAACAAATAAATAGATATGGCCTAGTAATTTATGCAAAGAGTTTAAATGTTAAAAATATAAGAATATTTATTGTAATTGTAGCAATATATTTGAGATGTATGTATTTATGTGCCTTTCTATTTAGTTTTAATAAATTCAAACATTTGAAATATATCGTTTATTTAACATATTGTGTGTTGAATTTTAAAAATACTGCGTTTGAATATGGCGGTTTTTTTGGAGATAAAGATAAAGAGGCAGAAAATTCTGATTGTTTGTATGTCGTATTGCTGAAATGATTCACAATGCTGTAGCGTTAAATCTTAAATAACTCTCTAAAAATCGTCTAGTTGTCGTATCCGCTTTTTTCTATGTTCAATGCGAAAGTCTCCAAAATTACGAGAAGAAAAAAAAACAAAATTGCCGCGCATTTTATTATCAAGGCATTATTACCGCTTTGCATACATTAACCGAGCCTCAATTCGAGGTTGAGAAATTCGAATTTAAATTTTAGACTAGAGTCGGCCTTATTTCGAGTTCACTGTTCGCAAATAACATTGTAAGAGCACAAAGAATACATTTTGTGTGTTTTCCTCTTTTACTTGTCAATATGATCGTCTCTATTTTTATTTTTGACAAATATTTCGGAATTGAAAGTTATAAAATTTTACTCTATAGCAGGGGTGGTCGATCGTGGCTATTAGTTCAGTTGATCGTGACAAGACAAAAAATATAAATACATAGAACAGACTACGCAAAGTAATCACCAATTGCTGCACGCATCATCTTCGTCTTGTATCATTTGTTAATGACCATTAACGTCACATTATTTATCCTTTCTTCTACACATTAGTTCTCTTTAATTAAATAATTTCAAGTTTATTTTAATATTTTTAATAAAAGAAAGTATGCTACTTATTTTTATACTGAACTATATGCACATGGCACATGGCACATGGCACGTTGCAATAGATAAAACTCAAGAAGAATTGACATCAGACAGATGGCCGGTGATAAATCTCATGCCAAATCTTTTACCACAGCATAATAACAGAAAAATATCCTTAAGAATCTGGGAAAAGTGCAAAAAGAAGAAGGTATCTTAAGTATCGATTATGATTGTCCTGCAAAATTGTAGGTTTGGCGTAAGGAATTAGATGCCCGGTGTACTCATATCGAGCGAAGCCACTTGACCGGTGTTCGAATCTAGCAGACACGTGCCGATTAAATCTACGGTAAATAACTCAAAACCTAAAAAAAAACTAAAAACGTTTTATTTTTATTTATTATTTATAGCATAGATAGGTGGATGAGCTCACAGCCCACCTGTTAAGTGATTACCGGAGCCCCATATCCATCTACAACGTAAATGTCGCCACCCACATTGAGATATGAGTTCTAAGGTCTCAGTATAGTTACGCATTACTGCTTTATGGCTGAAATAGGCAAGGTGGTGGTAGTGCGGACTCACAAGAGGTTCTACCACTAGTAATTACACAAATTATAATTTCCTTCACCGTGGAAGGCAATTGAGAACAATTGTTAAGTATGTATTTCGCCTGCGGGATTCAAATACCGTTGCATCGCTGGATACGAATGCACCGGACATCTTATATCATTTAGGCCACGGCAACTTCAATTAGCGACGAGTTAAAAAAGATTTAATAATTTCCGACTTTACTTTTTTATGGAGTTTCATCAAGTAAGAAATACGATAATTATATAATTAGTTGATGAACAGGGAAACTTTTCGTCTTCTTTTGTTTGTTATAACGTCATTTTGTTTGAGGTTACCTGATCTCTCTCGCGCCACGTCGCTTCCAACGGACGCCGCAAGCTCGGCGCGGGTCTAGAATTTTAAGTACCTCACAGAGAATCCGGTCAGCCTTGCATGTTGTACGTTGCGCAATTGAAATTTTCAAACTAAACTAAATTTTTATGAAACCCGGTCACACTCCACTAAGACTATCGCTAAGAGCACGAAAATGCCATGAAGCTATTCGCGCGCTACCTCTCGTCAAATAATATAGCAATAAAACCATTTATCGTCTTACACAATACATAGGCTTTAATCAGTAAGGCGAAAATAACCAATATCTAAATGAAAAGTCAAAAGGACGGTAATTCAATTGATGTTATTATATGTAATGTGCATGCGCTGATTTTCAGTCACCACGAGTTACCATTTCCAACTTTTCCTGAAATTACCAACCAAGCATCATCACAATCGAATGAAATGCATGTACCTATGTTCGCGGTAGGCAGCGGCTTGGCTCTGCCCTTGGCATTGCTGAAGTCCATGGGCGACGGTAACCACTCACCATTAGGTGGGCCGTATGCTCGTCTGCCTACAAAAGCAATGCGGTAGGCAGCGGCTTGGCTCTGCCCTTGGCATTGCTGAAGTCCATGGGCGACGGTAACCACTCACCATCAGGTGGGCCGTATGCTCGTCTGCCTACAAAGGCAATAAAAAAAAAAAAACCTAGCCATATCTTTAATACAGCTCTGTATTTTTATACACGTCATTTCGGATCTTTCCCATCCACTATCGATGCTTTTAGGTACCTCGAGCACCGGTCATCGATCTCGTTGAACCCGTCGCTTACGACGAAGGGTTCAGCGAGCAAATTAACCCTTAAACACAGCCCACTGAGATTCTCGCCGGATCCGCTACCTTTTCAGTGGGTCGCGTTTCTGAACCGTTGGTAGATTATGCGAAGCAATCCTCAAATTAGTCAGGTTCGAGCCCTTCTTTATGTATGATTTTATATATGATATTATGTATGATCCTCTGAGCTCACTAAAATAGGTGGGAAAGAACATTTAATGTAAGTAGTGCCATTAAATAAAATTTCAAAGTCTTTGTACCAATTAAATGCCTGCTGGTACAGTCGCGCTCACATCGGTCAATATATTTTAATTCGATTGGATCAAAAAACTTGAGCTTCTGTATTCTATTTCCGAATGATTACCCATATTTAGTCCAAGATCTTAATAACACACAAACAAAAAAAAAACAAAATGGTTAAATCTTAAAGTCTATCTTAAAATAGGATTGTAAAATTTGGGAATTATTTTCTCTATGTTCAATTAAGCATTTGTACAATTAATACTAGTTTTGCGGATTAATTTCGCCTTTATTATTGCCATTAGCTATCTTATGTCTGAGGTTCCTATGACTCGCCCATCTTGGTAGGCAGCGGCTTGGCTCTGCCCCTGGCATTGCGGAAGTCCACGGGCGACGGTAACCAATCACCATCAGGTGGGCCGTATGCCCGTCTGCCTACAAAGGCAATAAAAAAAAAATTGTGCATCTTGTGCCTAAAACAGAAAAAAATCATTGGTAGTTTATATTTTCCGGATTTTCAAATCCGGTACTGTATTAACGCTTGAAGGGCTAGCCGGGGACAGTTTATGCTTCCAGCCACTGTACTATCTTAACTTTTCTAGTTACAGCCTCACTTTACAACATTTCATACAAAATAGAGGGTTTAGTAATATTCAAATTAACTCCCTCGTGTTTAGGACTTGGGTTAGTTAAAGTCATGAAAGTCAAAGTAAATTCTGACAGAGTTGTGTAGTTCAGAAAATTGTGATTCAAATGTCGAATAAGTTTTTCGTGTAGTGCAGTTGAAGTCGTCGTGGCCTAAAGGATAAGACGTCCGGTGCACTCGTATCTAGCGATGCAACGATGTTCGAACCCCGCAGGCGGGTACCAAATTTTTCTAATGAAATACATACTTATCAAAATGTTCACGATTGATTTCCACGGGAAGGAATAACATCGTGTAATAAAAATCAAGCCCGCAAAATTATAATTTGCGTAATTACTGGTGGTATGGTGAGTCCGCACGGGCAGGGGTACCACCGCCCTGCCTATTTCTGCCGTGAAGCAGTAATGCGTTTCGGTTTGAAGGATTGGTGGGTCAGCCATTGTAACTATAATGAAACCTTAGAAGTTATATCTCAAGGTGGGGTGCGCAATTACGTTGTAGATGTCTATGGGCTTCAGTAACCAATCTAAGCAAAATCTAAGCAATAAATAAAAATAATAAAATAAAATTCAGAGTTCGTAATTTATTATTGATTCCATGAGACAATAAAGACGAGCACCGTTGCTCCTTGGCGAGATATGAGATCGGTCGGTCGAGTCACGATTTCATCGGACTTTTTTTAATGTTCTACTATAAAGAATCACCCTTTTTTATTGCTGATACGTGTGAAAGAGTTCACGGTCTACCTAATTCTTAATGGTTACGGGAGCCTATCCACATCCACCTTGACATATGAGTTCTAAGTGCCGGTTTTATATTACAACGGTTGCTTCACTCTTCAAACCGAAACATCACTACTGCTTTACAGCGGAGATAGGCAGGGTGTTGGTACTAGACCACACCTACCACAATTTTATAATGTTTGTTGGCTTCGTTTTATTACACTAGGCTTTATTCTTCCATCGTAATAATCGCATGGGCAATCAGAATGTTTCTGAGTGACCTAAACTTAAATTAAATAACTTTGCAAAATTAATTTTAGGGTTTACGCAGATATTATCTAAAACTATTAATACTTTTAGTTTGAGCACGCTACCCATAAAGGGTGTTCGCATCGTCAAAAATAGCCACTGTTTGTATGCGTGAAATCATAATTACAGTACCAGGCAATAAATATTGCACATCGATATTTAGAAAGAGACAGTCGTCTAATTTTGTTTTTGTTGTAGAGCGTTACCTGTGTGCCACGAAACACTAACGATATCTATTGACCCCCCCCCCCCCCCCCCCCCCCCCCCCCGAGCTGAATCCAGGACCTAGGTGGACCACATATTGAACAAGGACCACGGTTATGGAATTAAATAATCTGCCTCATTCCGGGCGTGATAGTGCTTCTCTGGATGTCTTCAAGAGAAGATGACAATATGTACGTGTATATGTACAAGTTATTATGTGTTAAGTTTTTCAAGTGTACAATAAAGAATAAATATTTTTAAGTGCAGTACTTACGTACATTAATAAAATACCTACTTTTTACTTGTATCTATTGTTATCAAAATTAAATTATAAGTTCTTGACTTGACCATGACTATGTGACCCCCTCCTGGCACCAAAGCTGGATCCGCCCTTGACTGTATGTGGAGTCGAATCCGAAGGGATTAATTCATTTTGTGTGTTTTCCAATGTTTTATATCCTTAAAACCTTTTAACTTTGTAATTTAACAATTTTTCTAATGTAATTTGTGTACATGCAACGAATAAAACCCTAGTACACATTTTCTTTGACAATAAAACGTACTTACTGCGGTACAGTTCCTTCGTAAAGAGTTGGTTCCCGTAAAACTGTCCACCCACATCAAACTCGAGTGTACGAGCTCTCGAAGCTGTCACAAGCAGTTCGTTTAGCTTTCGTAATCATTAAGAGATTAATTTTTAATCTACAGAAAATGCCATACAAAAAAATGAGGGTTTGTTATCAATACGTTATTAAGACACGTTTTTATCGTATTATCTCCACAACGAAGCGGTAATATCTTGTGAGATAAATGAAACCCGTAAAATTTAATTAGGCAAAATTACTGGTAGAAGCAGTCATGCTTTTCGTGTAGGATAGCTATCATACAACATAATTGAGATATCGAGGTCATGAATGAAGCTGGGTACTGTATTCACGATGCAGTCTCTGTAGGCTCCGGTAACCAGATAATACTGGTTTTATACGGGTGGTAGGACCTCTTGTGGTCCGCACGGATAGGTACCACCACCCTCTCTATTTCTGCCGTGAAGCAGTAATGCGTTTCGGTTTGAAGGGCAGCCGTTGTAACTATACTGAGATCTTAGAACTCTTAGAACCCATATCTCGAGTTGGGTGGCGGCATTTACGTTGTAGATGTCTATGGGCTCCGGTAACCACTTAACACCAGGTGGGCCGTGAGCTCGTCCACCCATCTAAACAACAAAAAAAAATCTAGTATTTGTTTGCTGGATTTGAATCGTAAAAATAATAAAAAATTTGTTGGCCTAAAACTTTTTAACAGTGTCCAAATTATACGGTCCTGTATGACTAGAACATAATGGAATGGTAATTTGGTTAATTTTAGATATTTATTTATTATCGGCAAGAATTACTTAAGTTGCCATAAATTCTTAATTAATGTGGTTAATGTTTCCAGACGATGCTATCAAAGCGATACAGACAATCTAAAATGGCAAGGAAATATCCCAGAGACATTACTAATTACACTAAAGTTCTTTCAATTTAGCAGGTGTAGAAGTAATTTCGCGAGGTTTGATTAATTAAAAAAAATTAGGGGTGCCATTGAATTGAAACGAAACACGTTTTCGTGACGCGGCTATCAAGCTTCCGGTGGTTGAAGAGAATGTTAAAGTATTTTTATTTTACTAATTTTCGAATTTTCTTACTTTGTTTTCTTTCTTATCGTAAACGAGTTGTGAATGTTAATTTGTAATTTTCTTAAATGAGATGATTATGGTTATGTTTTCATGGGTTAATAAGGAATTTTTATGCGTTTAAAATTGGTATAACAGGCTGATTGCTTGAGTTGAACGGCTGCGTTCTTCCAAAGTGGGGTTACAGAGACCATTCTGGCTTTCCACCGCTTAGATTTAGGATTAACTCCCCTCCACGGTGTTTTCTGACAAGACTTATCACCTTTCAATCGATCTCAATACGTAATTCATCATCACTCAATCCAATTGCAAGCCATAAAATCGCCTCTAAGCATAAAAAGCAACATTCGAGGGATCTCGTTGGAAATTCAGTGTTTACCTATCTGCTGGAACTCCCAAAGGTGCTTTAAAAGCTCAATTCTAGTTTGATTTACGGTTTTGAAAGTTTGTGACTAATTGTGAAAGCCAGGGCAGCTCCCAGCTGGGACAGCTTATCCTGAAGTTAAATAGCAATTCAGATTAATCATATTTTAACATTTGACTCATAAATAAATTATTTGATGCTTTCAAATTCGTTTTTTACATTACTTGTTCTAATAGCACATCTATACTAATATATAAATCTACAGTGGTTTTTACGGATATTCCGTTATAACTACTGAACCATGCATGGGATTGAATCGAAACTTGGTATCCACGTAGAAAATACATGTACTTAATGGATAGGCTAATATTTATATGAGTGTTGGACTCCCTACACCGGTTGCGGGGGCGTTAATGATGAGAATCTTTGTGGGGGTTAGAAATAATAATTATAATGTTAATTTTAAATGCCCAGCGAAGCGGACGGGTACAGCTAGTCATTTATAAGGCTGTGGCGGGTAGCCATCATACAACGCAAGTTAATTGACAGATGCTTGAATCTCGCTTACGAAATATAAAGCTTCAAGATAAAGCGCATATATACAAGTTCCGAACACCAACATTCGGACCGTCGGTCTACCGAGCAATATCACCCGCTCGGTGGAAGATCTTCCCTTTGTTGTAAACCTCTCCAAAATGCCATGGATGGTTTTATTTCTCGCGTACTTTTAATGTTTAAACTTCCTACATAGTTTGTCTTTTTTTTTTTTATTGCTTAGATGGGTGGACGAGCTCACAGCCCACCTGGTGTTAAGTGGTTACTGGAGCCCATGGACATCTACAACGTAAATGCGCCACCCACCTTGAGATATAAGTTCTAAGATCTCAGTATAGTTACAACGGCTGCCCCACCCTTCAAACCGAAACGCATTACTGCTTCACGGCAGAAATAGGCAGGGCGGTGGTACCTACCCGCGCGGACTCTCAAGAGGTCCTACCACCAGTAAACTGTCTACTGTTGAAACATCAGATGAATACATCAACTTTTCTTTCCCCATCGAATATATTGAATCAAGATCGAAGTTATATTCGATAGATTTATTGATAATAAAACGAATCTTGATTTATTTCTAGAATTGAAATTTTTAATTGTCAAAATTAATGTGACTTAGCGACACTAAATGGGTGAAAATTTTATTGGTGATAAAGCATATTTTACTACTGGGAGAGAGGATAAAATCCTGGTAGGTCCGATTATAGTCATGGTCGGTATTACCATCTTGCCAAAGAGTGGTTGTGCGAGTTTGAAGGGTGGGCCGTCATATAATAATGCAGAGCTAATAACAGTCGTCATATAATAATGACCTCGTGTTTATTTTTCACGTAAAGCATGAATAGGCGAGCAGAGCGAAATTGATTAAACAGTATAGGCAGCGGCTTGGCTGTGCCCCTGGCATTGCTGACGTCCATGGGCGACGGTAATTACTGGTGGTAGGACGTCTTGCGAGTCTGCACCGGTAGGTACCACCATCCTGCCTATTTTTGCCGTGGAGCAGTAATGCGTTTCGGTTTGGAGGGTGGGGCAGCCGTTGTAACTATACTGAGACCTTAGAACTCATATTTCAAAGTAGATGGCGGCTTTTACGTTGTAGAGGTCTTTGGGCTGCGGTAATCGCTTAACATCAGGTGGGCCGTGAGCTCGTCCACTCATCTATATAATGAAAAAAAAATAAAAAAAGGAAATATATTATTAAATCGAAACTACGAACAAAAATTCTTGAACTCCGTTACAAAGTAGACAGTTGTTAAATCAATTAATACTATCAATACACTGTCAATCATTACTGTCATAACAGCACTTACATAATTATGTGTGGCCTATAGAATATATTCCGTAGGCGACAAATTTGAGACAGACATTTTTTTGTAGATCAGCATCAAAAATTAAAATGTCTGTGAGAAATATATATAAGGAATATGATTTTAATCGCCCTAACAATTCTCACTCGCCATCAGGTGGGTGGGCGGTGGGTTGATCTAAAAAAAATGTGGTAGCACCACTGTACTTACTTCTATCACGATTCACTCTTGCATCCGACTTCGAATGCAATCGATGTATAGCGTTCGAAGATAACAAAGCAAATGTTGCGATCGATTTAACAATACTAATACTGATTATTCAATATTCACGGATTGAAATTTAATGAAAGACATGTTAATTGATGTAAATGGAACGGGCCGCCCAATATAATATAGGTAGCGAATGTCATTAGAATTGCGGTCTTCTCGAGGACTTCAACTGACTATCCAATAACGGTTAATACAGTTGTAGTTTTATACAGGATTGTATTAAGGTTTAAAATAATATCTTGGGAACCTACGTCTAATGAAATGGATATGAATTTTTCAGTTCGTTGTTCTTTGTTTTTGTGTTTATGTACACAGGAAGACATTGCAGTTAATAATAATGCATAAGTGAAGTAGACTTGTGGAGTACAATAACAGAGTTGTCGCCTTGCAGCTAGAGGTCAGCGTAGAAATGAACTGGGATAATTTTTGAAACTGTCGCGATGCATCCTGCTCCTTCGCTGTATTTGTATCGTCAGTTGCTAATGCCAATGCCTGCCAATGCCGCTTCCGCATCAGAATGGATAAAGTAATCAGTTAAAGTAAAATTCTAATGATCCATCCAGCTCCTTTTTACCAAACCCTTTTTATTGTAACTTCCGCGCATTTTCAAAGTAGTTTTTTTGGCACGTTCTATTCGAGTCTGGAATGAAGTCCTCTCCACGGTGCTTCCTGAGCATTACATAATGTCCTTTGTCAAACTTTCAAATGAGCTTTACGATAGGTAACGACTTGTCTGTGCCTTTGGCGTTGCTGTTGTCCATAAACGATGGTAACCACTGATGACCAGGTGGATACGCCCCGCTTTTTAGGCTTATCTGTCTATAAATAAATAAATAAATAGAGTTTGATATCATTAATATTTTTCTGTGTTTTTGCCCTTTATGCGTTCTCTCTTTATGCGTTTACTCGATTGTGATGAAACTTGGTTATTATGGGCGTTTATTGTTATTGTGGGATTCTGTCATAGTACCATGTAGATGCAGGTTCATTCACATAATACATCTTACTACCAGTTAACGTCAGTTGGCGATAGCAGTGTGCTGCATATTTTCCGGGGAATCCCATAGTCACCTTTGGTGGTTCTATTCTAGGTTAACATACAAGCAAATAACGTAACGATTGTATTAACATCACTTCCAGTACTTTTATTTATTTATTTTTTATTGCATAGATGGTTAGACGAGCTCACAGCCTACCTGGTGTTAAGTGGTTACTGGAGTAGATAGACATCTACAACGGCTGCCCCACCCTTCAAACCGAAACGAATTACTGCTTGACGGCAGAAA
The DNA here is from genome assembly GCF_030269925.1 of Bombyx mori. NCBI lineage: Eukaryota > Metazoa > Arthropoda > Insecta > Lepidoptera > Bombycidae > Bombyx > Bombyx mori. The sequence goes on along the minus strand of NC_085116.1, from coordinate 3,580,395 downwards.
CAGGCAGGGCGGTGGTACCTACCCGTGCGGATTCAGAAGATGTCCTACCACCAGTAAAAAGTATCTATCTATCAGTATCTATTTAATCGATTTTTTGTCCATAATCTCCAAATGTCTTCTGTATGCAACATCTGTGATAATGAATTCGCATTTTCAATTTTTTCATTTTCATAAATTTCAATTTCTCAATTGAATAACAAAATATACTAATACCTAAAATAATACACTTTATTATATCAATTCACTGTAATCTACAAACTGAAAACGGCACTTAACCAGTCATTAAAACATATTAAAACCATTGAGACGTATTTGGGTTAGCTTCTAAATGCCGCCCTGGAAAAGGTTTTTTTTTTTTTTTTTTTTTTATGATTGAAAGTTTACTGGTGGCCCGAAGGCCTTTCCAGTTTCACCAGGACAGGTGGGCGAGCAAAGGCTCAGCCAAGAGGGGTGGGATTTGCTAACAACTGCCCGAGCGCCTCCGAAGGAGACCTAACAACTCAAGAGCAATTGTTTCGCGAATGAATCTACTACCGGATCGGAATCGCGACCCGCTGAGAAGATCCGGCGAGAACTCAGCGGGCTGATGCATGGGTTAGGTTGCACGTCGACCTCTTTGTCGAGTTCGACGAGTACGGTTACCGGGGTCCCTAAGCCTGCCCCTAGTATTAGAGCTGAAGGCATCTAATGCAAAGGTTATTGGATCTGATGGATCCGTAAGGACGTGTCTAGGGCGTCGACGGTGACTGGCTCCTGCATGATCAGGATTCGGGGAGTAGTCAGCGGCGGCAACGATAAGGCGATTATCATGACGCATAGCCTTATCGAAGTATCGTTCCGACGCTGACTTCATGTATTTCCGAATTGATTCGAGGCCCAGGTCGTCGTGTAGGTCAACGTTCCTCACGAACCACGGAGCCCCGACAGCTAACCTGCAAAAGCGGGATTGTAGGGATTGGAGGGTGTCTATGTGTGTGCGGGCCGCGTGAGCGAACACCACACTCGCGTAAGTCATGACGGGCCTTATGCAAGTTTTGTAAAGTGTCACCTTGTTCCGAAGGGACATTTTACTCCGCTTACAGATCATGGGGTAGAGTCTACCGAGAATAAACGCGGCACGGTCACGGACTGATTTTATATGCGGGCGGAATGTCATCGATGCATCCAGGGTAACGCCCAGGTACTTGACCTTCCTGGCCCAGGGTATGGGTTGTCTAAAGAGAGTAATCGGGGGTGTGAGATTCCTCCTCCTAATCCGGGAGGAAATCCGTGTGGAGCTTCCCCTCTGAAATAGCACCGCAGTACTTTTCGCTGGGTTGATGTCTATGCGCCATTTTCGGAACCACTGTCCTAGGGCTAGGGCTGCGCTCTGAAGCTTCTTCGCGATTAGGGACTTATTTCTACTAGAATAGTAAACAGTCGTGTCGTCGGCGAATAAAGCTAAATGGGTCGGCGGCGACCGGGGAATATCGTTGACGAATAAGCTAAATAGGAGGGGTGAGAGGACAGAGCCTTGCGGGACTCCAGCTGTGAGAGGTCGTGGGGAGGAGCGGGTTCCCTCGACTCGATATCGAAAAGAGCGGTTCGACAAGAAGTCCCGTATGATGAGCACGAGACTATCCGGCACGCCCATGTTGAATAGTTTGAAAATCAAACCATTGTGCCAGACTTTGTCGAACGCTTTTGCGACGTCGAAGAAGAGAGCTCCCGTGTATAACGGTTTTGGTCGATTAAGCCCCACAAGAATGTGCTCCGTGAGGCGGTGCACCTGTTGAACGCATGAGTGATTTGTACGGAATCCGAATTGTTCATCGATAAGAATGCCCTTGGATGAGACGAAGTCTCTGAGGCGTTTGTAGAGCAGACGCTCATACAGTTTGCCTAGAGACATGAGGAGGCTAATCGGGCGGTAGCTCGTCGGATGATTTTTTGGTTTACCGGGTTTATGTATGCCGATAACGTCCGCTTCTTTCCACACCGCGGGAAAGATACAGTTCGCCATAGCGGCATTGAAAATAGATGCCAACATCACGATGAGTTGGACGGGTAGAAGTTTAATAACGCGGTTGGATATACCGTCGGAACCGGGAGCCTTGCGAGGACGTAGGTCTTTGATCAAGTCTTTAACTTCCATCGGGGTGACGGGTGGTAACGCATCAGAGGGTGGCAAGGAGGCTCTGCGTTCTACCTCACTGTCTACTAATTCTACATGAACAGGGTCCACGGATTGAGTGCTGGGCGTGCACTGGGTTTGCAATGTATCGGCCAGCAGCTCTGCTTTTTCGTCATCATCGAACGCCGCGAGTCGGCCTGAGGGGCCTACGAGGGGGGGCATAGTTACTACCGTATCCGATTTGAGAGTACGAGCTAAGCGGTAGTAAGACCTTTGGGAGGGCGCGAGTCCTTCTAAGAAATCAGACCATCTGGCATCTCGGACTTCGGCGATGCGAGACTTTACGTCGCGTTGTAGGGCACGCATTCGAATACGATTTTCCGCGGTAGGATACCTGTCGTAGGCGCGTATCGAGGCGTTCTTAGCTCTAAGGAGTTCCCTAATATCGTCGGACAATTTGAAGCGGTGAAGGAAGTCCTCCGCTACAACTTGTTTCGATGACCTATCTAATGTCGAGGTGATGTGTGACGTTAAGATGTCTATGGCTTCAGCGGTATCCTGAGGAGACGGGATAGAGTCCGGGTTAAACGGGAGCGATGGTGGATCAGATTCAGCCAGGCTGATGCCCAGCGTGTGCCAATCCACCACAGTCCTCGTGACGGGAACGGAATCGGGAGCGCGACCGAGCTTCATAACGACGGGACGGTGGTCTGAATCTAACTCTGAAACTACTTCGATCGAGTGTAAGCGCAGAGTTACGTTTTTTAATAACGCTATGTCGAGTATATCCGGGCGATGCGCGATATTTAGCGGGTAGTGAGTCGGGGTTAGCGGAGCGACGATATCGAAGGCGAGATCATCGACTAACGCGTCAAGCCGCCTGCCATTCGGGGTTGTGGTGTGTGAGTTCCACCTGATGTGTTTACAATTTAGGTCGCCCGCCAGAATGACAGAGCTCCCCATACCGAGCAGCGCCTCGATATCACTGCTTAGAACGATCTTATCCGGTGGAAGATAAACGGACGCGATAACGATAGGCGCGTGTCCCGTCAGTGAGATTCGGCACACTGATGCTTCGATATTAGCGAGCGCGGGAGGATCGAGCGGGACGCAATGCAGGGCTCTTCTATAGTAAATGACGGTACCACCACCACGGGCAGAGAGCCTGTCGTTCCTGACCATGTTATAGTTCGCGATTTTAGGGTCACGGCGCGCGGGCTTAAGTAGGGTCTCCTGCACTAAAAAGATATCAATTTGGTGGTCACGCAAAAAGTCAGAAACCTGATCACGTTGATTTGCGAGACCGTAAGCGTTAAAAAATCCTATCGTTACGGATAGGGGCTTTATTCTACTTATATACGCCATTGATTACCGGCGGAGTGAGGGGAGGACGTACGTATTTAATGACGCGTATACGTCGGCGTATTCCTGCACAACGGCGATAAAGTGTTGTGCAGTGGAGGCAGCGCGAATGGCGTCGCCCAAAGCGTTAACGCGCTCAAAGTTGATCGACTGAAAGAAGTCGATCGCTAAAGCGAGATTGTCGGACGCGGTCGGAGGGCAAGTCGCGGGAGAGGGACGAGTCGCGGGGGCGGGACGAATCGCGGGAGTTGTAGCCGTGTTCGTGTACGACAGCGGTTTTGCCCAGGCCGAGACACTGGGCACCGCCGCCGGAACGAACGCTGGCTTAGCCTGCGACGCAGAGGGTGCCGAGGCTTTGATGTCTGGGCCGGAAGCTCGGAGGCGGTTTTGGCGGGCGACGCGGCGATTTATTTTAGGGGCTCGGGGGCAACCACGGTAATTCGCGGGGTGACCCTGTGTTCGACACAGGACGCAGCTAGGCGGTTCCGTCGCGGTTTTTTGGTCGCGAGCGCAGAGGGCCGTGGCGTGATCGCCCAAACACTTAACACATCGGGGGCGCGCGTGACAGTTACGGGAAGAGTGCCCGTACAATTGACAGTTATGGCACTGGCTAGGAGTGCCTTTTTTATGGGGGGCTTCGACAGCGATACCAGAGAGCCTACAGACGGTCTGTGTGTTAAAGATTTTCTTACCCTCGGGGGTAGGCTGGAGAGCGACTAGAACCATATTATATGGCTCCCTACCGCGACCGGTGTGCATACGGTGCACAGAATTCACTGGTAGGCCTTGTTCTAACAGGTCGGCTTTTACGAGCTCTACATCTAACTCTTTAGGGATTCCGCGTATTACAACGCGGAGTTCGCGCTCCTCCTGGAGCGTATACGTATGGAAACTTATACGCTCCTTACGGAGGTAAGAAGAGAGGGCCCTATGGTCGTCGGGTGTTTGAACCTTAATTTGAATGCCGTTCGCGAGGTTGCGGGCATTCGTGAAATTTATATTTTTGGCCTTAAGGGCCAGGCAAACTCGATCCCAAGCTGCCTTCTCCTGAAGGATAACCGGGGGAGGGGTCTGGGTTTTATTTTGTGCCACCGGACGCGGCGACGGAGTGGCACGGGCTGGGGGCGCAACGGGAGTCTGAGGGCGGGGGCGCGACGCGTTCACGGCTTTGCTAATTTTAGCGGCCGCGGGAGCTCGAGACTCCGCGGCACGCTTCTTACCCTTCTGTACCAGGGTGAATCCATCCGTCGATGAGGCGGGGGCGAGGTCGACCTCCATGTCCGAGTCAGAGTCGGAGCACGAGGAGGCGGGTGCAGGCGACCTACGAGCAAGTGTAGGTGTTTTAGAGGGCGCGACGGAGGCCGCGGATGATCGCTCAGCTGAAACGATGGTCACGGCGGACGACGCAGCAGCTTTTCTCGCCAGTATAGGCGACACGGGAGCGTCAGGCACGACAGAGGCTGCGGTGCTCAATGCAGAAGCTCTGCACGCAGGTACAGGCGACGCAGGAGCAGCGAGCGCGGCGGAGTCCTCGAGAGGGCTCGCAGTGTGATTGGCCTTGAAGGCCAAAAACTCCGAGGCGAGCTGTGGGTGGCGAAGTCGGAGGAATTCCGCGAATACAGCGTCCATGATCGCTGAGTACCCAGGTGGGGCGGCCCCGGGTCTTGAAAACACTCGCCTTGCGGCGAGGCCCCAACTTCTCGGACCTGAGCGGTTCTATTGAACACAGGTGGCAATGCGGCGCGATTACTACAGGACAAAGAAAAAGCACAACAAAACAGAAATTACGAAAAGAAACAAAACAAATAAATACTTGCAGGAAACCACTTTGTCGGCAGATGTACCACGAACACAGAAACAACAAAAGGAAACAAAACAAATAAAAACTTCCAGAAAGAGCACTTAGTCGGCAGATGTACCACAAACACAGGCCGCGCGAACAATGGCCGGGCTAACAAAAGCCGGGCGAACAAAGACCGGGCGATCGAGTGGACGATGAGCACGTCCGCACGTGACGGGTGCCTCTATCGGAATGGTGGAAAAGGTCTAACCTCCTCATAAATATGTAAATCTAACAGAATTCATTTATTTACTTTAACTCCATTCCAAAGAAACTTTTCACAGTCCATCCGAGCGTGCGTGAATTTTTATTTACGTAGTGTCGATTTCTTTATTAAAAAAAACATTTTAAAACCTACAATACATTATAAAAAGGCTCTAATACAACATTTGTTTTAAACAATTAAAGCTAAATAGGCCGTTTTGGTCCAATAGTTCTAAGCAATTCTGTTCCTAACGACTTCACGAAGGCGTAAAATAATCTAATAAAAAATCGAAGTTTGAAAAAAATTTAGAATTTGCGTAATTAATCATGGATGTCATCCTGTAAATTTCCTTCGTGAAACAGCTATTTGTTCCCGTAAGAAGGTTGAGACAGCTGTCATTCGATAAATTTGAGACTTCGACCTCATGTCTTGAGGTGAATGTAATGTCTATGGATCTTAGTAACCAAGTTAACACCAAGTCGACACTGAGCTCATTCAGGGGTAATTGTATCAATCCGTGCGAACTTGCATTTCGTCCACTACCGATTCCTTAAGAATTTTTAAAAAACGGCTTCTCATACTAATTGTCATTTATTGTAAAATAAATAAATATACTTAAAACGCTGTTTTTTTTTTATTATTGCCAAAGCCCACCTTCATCATCACCATCATCGACCCATAATCGTCCATTGCTAGGACTTTTTTTTATTGCCCTTGTAGGCAGACGAGCCGTATGCCCACCTGATGGTGAGTGGTTACCTTCGCCCATGGACTGCAGCAATGCCAGGGGTAGAGCAAAGCCGCTGCCTACCGCTTAATACTCTCCACAAGCCTCGTTTGAAGAAGGTCATGTCATAGCGCGTCATAGGACTCTCGGGATTTACACCACTGAGTCCGGTCTTCGGCTTTTCTCATACAAATCTTGCTGGCAACGCTTTACAGGTCATCGCACCGTTTTGCAAGATAAGAGCTCTTCGAACCGAAATGCATGACTGCCTGTATTACTGCCGAAATAGACACACGCCGTTAATATAACGGTGTATTAAAGCAGCTGAGAGTTCAATATCATTTTTCGTAGGCACAATCACGTTGCGTTGTCAAATAACTCCGAAACCGTTTAAGCCAACGAGCCCATCCCGTGAGGTCATTTACTCTACTGTAAAAAAGTACGGGTATGATAAAATTTAAGTGCTTGCCTTTCCAACATGTGCGACAAACGAGGGATTTAAAACGAATGTGTCTCCAGCATAACGTTTTGTAATAAAAATGATCATAAAGCAAGTTTTTATTTAAATTTTCATGAAAATGGAGGTACATTCGTGAAAATGGAACACCACAACGGTTTTCATTATTATTATTATTATTTTGTAATTGTATTTTTTGACTTGTTTTCTCGTTTATTGCATATATTGTTACTTATTTAAAAAAAAAAAAGAAAATATTTGAGAAAAAACAAAAAAAAAAAGCCCGCTGAGTTTGTTTCGCCGGTTCTTCTCAGGACTGTGGCTTTTTTTGGAACCGGTGGTAGAGTTAACATTGTTATTTATATTTTGACATTCAACAAGTGTGTTATACTGACATCTAAGTTGAAATAAGTGATTTTGAATTTCGAATTTTGTTAGTAGAGAAGGCTAGGATTTAATGTCGTGCTAAGATTGCTAAGTGAATTTGCGGTGACACGCCTAAAATATTAGAACATGAAATTATCGATATGTTCTATACAACCATAGTTGATCGATCCATCGCATGATTAGGCATCCATCAAATCAATCAATCAATCAATTCTTGTACCTCCAATGTCAGTCTTTAATCCATTTCTACCGTATATAATAGATTAAGTATATGAATGCGTTTACAGAAAGTCTTATGCATATGTATTATATTTCCTACTTCTGCCCTAAAACAGTAATGTGTCACTTTGAAGATAATTAATCAAAATTTTTTAAAGCAGATAAGACTGAGAAGCTAGAAAAACACTCGATTTTACCATTTTTGGGTCCAAGTTGAAGCCGGTGAACGGAACTAAAACTCTTTTCATAGCACGATTTGATCGTGCCAACCCATAGATTCTGTTTTATGACGATACACTTTTTTTCCTACCTATGCTGATAGCCTTGAGAGGCTATTTCAGCTTCTCCTTTTCATGTAGGTGAGCTCACGGGGTGAGCCCCATGAGCTCCGGGTGTGTTGCTAACATTGGCCCTAGCAAGAGCAGTGCTTTGCAGAATCTACCACCGGATCGGAAATGCGACCCAATGAGAAGATCCGGCGAAAAGCTCAGTGGGCTGTGTCTATGGGTAAATTCACTCGTCGAGCCCTTCGTTGTTAGCGACGGGTTCGATGAAGACGACGACCGGTACTTGTGGTACCTAAAAACAATACACAGGGCACTGCCAATTCTCTCAAAATCTCGAAGCCCAAACAAAACACTGAGGTAATACATCGTCAATACAGGAGCCCGAACAACGAAACCCCAATCAACTCATAAATATGGAAATCCTGTAGAATCCATCTATTATTCTAACGCAGTTCTAGTGTGAAATTTCCGAAATTTCCCCTCCGAGTTAGCGAATAGATTAATGGTCTCTCCGCCTCGCATTTAGAATAATAACAGGGTGCTTGCTATTGAACCTTATTTTAACGGTGTTGACTTCAAAGAGGAAGAAAAAACGTGTGTTTCTCGATTGGTGACCCCGTCATAAATTCCGGTATTTATTTATTTCGGCAAATTCGTGAGAACGGTACCGTTTGTGTTCGGTGTTTATTTGAACGTGTATACGTAACTCATTTTCACTAGTATGTTCTCATCGCAACACGTGTTACGCAAGCACACTTTCGATTTGTAAGTGCGAGTTGTTTTTTCTAAATTCGTGATGAAATTGTAATTTTATTTGATGAATTGAAAACAAATATGTACTCGTGTTTATCCCGTGTTTTATTATTCATATCATTTATTTTTGCTCTCATTCGTATCACGTGTCTAAAGTTTAGAAGTAAAAATTCCAATTAAGCCATTTTTTTTAGATAAGAGAAGTAGACGTCTACATTGCTAAGTAGAAAAAATATTTTTACTGTCTCTCCTACTGTCATATATAAACAACTAATTTAGAAACTTATCTCTAGCTCTTTATATTAGCTAGCTTTGTAAAACAGACTACTTAAAATTTTATTCACTCTTTGTTTATAATTAAGAATATGAAATAAAGGTTTCTCTATTTCAGCAAATTTTCTTAACATAAAACGACGCCATAGACGACGTCAAATTCGTTAAGTTTAAATGTGTCCATAATTTTTAAATTCAATAAATTATAATTTGTATCGAGTCGCACCGGAAATCGCCATTGCGCTGCTTTAAGGCCATGATAAATCTATAATAGGCCTTGTTAAAGTAATAATTGCGTACTTTGTCAGTGCTTTTTTTTAAAGGGATTTTATGACCTGGTAACTAAGACCTTTAAGTCACATCTTATTTTAATTTATATTTTATTTTTATAAAAAATGGCAACATTAAGTGAAATGAAACGAAACGATTTCGTTTCGTTTCATTTCAGATTTCAGACCAACCGGGAGAGAGAGATCAACCGGGATGAAATTAAATGAAATGAGATGAGATGATAAGGGATGAAATATAATATCAATAAAATGGTCATTTACTGAGATTTTTTCAGTGGACTTTTTGGAGGATCCCGAGAAGTTACGTCCAGCGGCTTTGTTTCATTTTCTCACATTTGTGCACTTTCACAGATATTAAACAGTTAATTAACTACCGTTATTACACATTTAAACACATTTAAACCCGAAGAAACACTAATAGGACAAAATAAAACAAATCACACAACTTCACTCCTCGCGTTCTCGCCAAAAAGTCCTTTGTCAGTACGTACATTGTTTGTACACGGATTACTCTATTCAAATCAAGTAGTACTAAAGTAACGTCAGCTGTTCACAATCATGTTACTAAGTACCACTCGGCACAGCATCTACAAACAGATAAATTAGGCGTTAATTTGAAATGACCGCTGTGTGTTGCCAAATGACTGAAGCACCGATAAATGCCAGTTACGGGCGTTATGTTGGTACGTTTGCTAAATTCCATTGTCATGACTGCCAATACTATCGTATACTACCAATACTAGCGTATACTACAGCATTTGGGAATACCTGTCCTGGTGAAACTGGAAAGGCTTCAAGGCCAGAACGAATCATAGAAAAAAAAATTGGAAATATTTTAATGTTTCTGTGTTCTTTTCAAAAGAGACAAAAAGATGTACTATCTTACTTCAGATTTGAATCACCTCCTATTTTACCATGTCTTATTATACCAGAGTTAGAAAAGTATAGACAACAAGTGAGGTGAGCAAGACATTTTTAAATAGTGCTTAAGCATAGTTGTTTCGATTTTTTGAAGCTAACCCATGACGCAAGAAGCCTTAAACGGATTGTTCGGAATATATCTCAAGGAAAAGGAAAAGAAGTATCTACGGGAGAGAGAAACGGAGAAAATGCGATAGAGGCCTAAATCCACAAGAAAAAGCTCATCAGAAAGAAAAACATATTTTTTTCCTACCTAAGCTGAGAGCCTTGAGAGGCTATTTCAGCGTAACCTTAACTAGTAGATGAGCTCAAAGGACTCAAACCTGACGACGTTGTTAACACGAACCCTAGCAAGAGTTGTGCTTTGCAGAATCTACCACCGGATCGGAAACGCGACCCACTGAGAAGATCCGACGAGAAATTCAGTGGGCTGTGTCTGAGGGCTAATTTACTCGTCGAGCCCTTCGTCGCAAGCGACGGGTTCGACGAGAACGATGACCGAAGAAATACATTAAATACGAATACGAGTTTTATATGGACACAATAAGTCAAGTTGGAATGTAATTATCATCAATGCATTACGGCCAATATTTTTCCCAATTTACAGTTTAAGAGTACCAATTATTGTGACTTAATCTAAATATTAATATTTAATTATCTCAATAAGCTCCTTTTTTCTAATTTTTACTTTTTATCTAATGTTGTATAGTATAATATTGTAATTTACTTTTTAAATTTTTTGAGGGAATTCAATTTACTGTAAAATGAATTCCCTCAAAAAACTTTGATAAAAGAAATAACTCTCGCACGTGTGGAAAATATAAAAGAGGAACTTTCAAAGACATTCCAGACATCATTGTTGCACCGCATTATTTAAGTCGGTAAAGAAGTGAATAATGGGAAGGAAATCGACCCGGATTGAACTTGTTATGGTTATAAATCGACATCCATAAGTTAGGGGAATGTTAAAGAGGTTTCCCATATGTTTCAGCAATACGGCCTAAGAGAATATTTTATAAGAAGGCTTGAATTTTTACGCTATCTGCAACGTATGTATCACTGTCATTTTCGAATCTTCACAGTTAATAATAAGTTAAAGTTGATGATAATCCTGTTCCTTTCCCTCGTATATCAATGTCTATTGTAAATTTTCTATATCTGTCTCATCGGATCTTGACTGAAAGCACTATAATATAAATAATACAATTATTATGGTTGACATTTGAAACGAGTGGACCAAATTTGTGTTATATATATATAAATAATTGTGAAAAAAATCAATAATATTGGATATTGGACGTTTTTATCGAGGTGTGTTAGAAGTGAGAATCTGCATCGAGCACCGCAGCCTCCGTCGTGCCAGCCGTTCCCGCGTCGCCTATACTGGCGAGTAAAACTGCTGCGTCGTCCGCCGTGGCCACCGTTCCAGCAGCGCGATCATCCGCGGCCTCCGTCGTGCCCTCCAAAACACCTGCTCGTAGGTCAACTGCGCCCGCCTTCTCGTCCTCCGACTCTGACTCGGAGATGGAGGTCGACATCACCCCGTTCGAAGGCCGTTAGCAAATCCCACCCCTTCTGGCTGAGCCTTTGCTCGCCCACCTGTCCTGGTGAAACTGGAAAGGCCTCCGGGCCACCAGTAATCCTTCAATCATAAAAAAAAGAAGTGAGAAAAGACTGACCACTTAAAGAAGAGTAGTGCTAGCTTAAAATAAACCAAAGGCAGACAGACCAACGGGGATTTGCTACAAAATATTCAGTTCTTGAATTCATTGAATAAAGCTCTTGAAAAAGAATGTTATTCGCTGTTCTTTATGCTGGTATTATGCAACTCGAAGTATTTGCAAGTATCTGGGTAATAGTATTAAATAATAGGTGATTCTCGTTGATCTCTTTGGGCCCCTGAGTCACACAAAACTTTTTTTTTATGGCTTAGTTGGGTAGACAAGCTCACAGCCCTCCCTGATGTTAAGTGGTTACTGGAGCTCATAGACATCTACGACGTAAATGCGCCATCCAACTTGAAATATAAGTTCTAAGGTCTCAAGTATAGTTACAACGGCTGCCCTACCCTTCAAACCGGAACGCATTATAGTGCTTCACGGCAAAAATAGGCAGGGTGGTGGTACCTACCCGTGCGGACTCACAAGAGGTCCTACCACCAGTAATCACGATTATAATTTTGCGGGTTTGATTTTTATTACACGATGTTATTCCTTCACCATGGAAGTCAATCGTGAACATTTGTTAAGTACGTATTATATTTCATTAGAAAAATTGGTACCTGCCTGCAAGATTGGAACACCGTTGCATCGCTAGATACGAATGCACCCGACGTATTATCCTTTAGGCCACGACGAATTATATCCTAAAGAAATGTAAGAAAAGGATTTCATTTGTATAATCGATTTCTCCAATTAGGTTTTGCTTGATTAAAACTTATATCCTAAATAATAATAAGTCTACAATTAATTAAACAACCGTAAAAATATGAACAAGTTTTATTTTATTAAATTACGATAATACTTCTAAAAGAACGCATAGCGTCGTAATGATTAGCTTGGATGCGGCACACGAGTTTCCACTTTGATGCAGCTCTGCAAGACTCTCACCTACAGAAGAGGAACTCATTTAATATTCTGGATTCTAAGTTTGCTAGTTGCAATAAAAATAAAAATAAACAGTCACTATATATACATATATATTATTGGAGCGAAGTTCCTTATGGGACGACGCGGAGGGGTACCCTAACCGGGCAAAAACGTCCGTAACGTAAGATTTTTATTAGTAATGCACACAGTGTACGACTTAACTTTGTAATAACGTATATTTTTATAATAAGGAACTTCATTCCTATCCGGTGTCCCACGACAACACACATCTTTTTTTGACAAAATGTATGCGTTTTCATCGCGAGTATTCGTAGGTACAAATCATTGGGAATTTAAATATTTATTCGCTGACCGAATCTCGAGAAAACGAACAAACTCAATCTACATAATTGTTTTGAAATTATTTTGTACACAAGCAGCTCGTCTTGAAATGCTCACTAACGAATACCGGCGGTGAAGATGAACTCTGTTCGAACCGTATCACGGGAGTAGGTACGTGGGTACCTTTAATGACATGCAATATGACATGTGCCGGTAATGGTGCTGGTGGCGGCGCCCTGGCCACTGTACACGTGTACCGACCAGCGTCGTCAGCTCGCACGCGGGCCACGCGGAGCACGGAACTAGCACCGTTTGCACCGAACTCCGTGCGGACACTAAGAATACAAATTGTTTATGTAGTCAGATGTAGTCATAATTATAGCATTAACAAAGCGGAGAAGAAATAAATAATAGTTTAAAAAAAATTTATAAAACGCTTTTATAGAAAATCCAACTAAAAAATAGAAAATAAATTTTAATAAATTTGAATTAAAAATAGTGTAAGAAAAAAATATTTTATTGTAAAAAAAGCGTGGGGCGCATGGTCATTAGTTAAAAATATTTTATGAACAGATATGAGTAAAAGCGTTATTTTAATAATATCCTGAAAAGTCCTCACGCTTTTTTACAATAAAATATTTTTTTCTTTTTCAAGTTTTTTTTTAATATTGAATTGTCATCAACCCTTAATAAGTACACCAAATTTCGAGTTAATTCGACGTTTTGAAGGGGGTCATAATCATCTTCAAAGATTCTGTTACATACATACGTCTGAATCTAACAAAAGAGTATTAAAAAAAGGGTAGGTTTGTCTTCTGATAGTATATAGAACAGTGCCACTACTGCCTAGACTCTAGAGCATTTGAGGCCGTCAGCACCAAAGTGACCTAATCCACAAATTTTCATATTCGTGCTTAGATAATGCAATGTATTTAAAACATAATCAATTTTGATACAAAACCGGCCTATCCTTAGTTTGACCCATAGATAACAGATGGCTTTGTAAAAACTTATTTTGGCGCGTATTGTATTTGTCAACGAAGCAATGTAAAAGTAAATTCAAACCAATGAAGTAGATTCAAACCTCATTATTTCCGTACTATGATAAACTTAGGCTAATTTTGCGCTGACGGTGTCACATTGACAATGTGAAAACTTGTTTACGTTATGTTCCTTTGTTCTAAGCTTAATGTTTTTTCTTCGCGTGTTATATATCGACGCTTGAAAGGTAAACGTGACTAAGCGACAATGCGTGAACTTTACAGTAAACTAATTTAAAGTTGAAATACCTGAAAAAAAGAGATATTTTAACGAATCTAGCTGTATTAGAATCTAGCTAGTAGCTGTAGGATTGAAATGATTTTAATAGACCTAGAAATATATATATTTTGCGCATCGAATATGGTTATTGCCTATCATTTATGTACAAAGCAGCTATTGCCGCTTAGTCACGTTTGCCTTTCAAGCGTTGATATGTATATTATAGCAGTTACAGTAAAAGTCAATTTTATAGACACCAGAAATCACTAACGAAGCCTTAAGATCAATAGCTAGTAGTAGTAAGTAGTTCTGGTAATAATATCATAATCGTTCGTCATTAGGAAAACTACAAAGTATTCAGAGCGTTGCTAAATAATTAAATGAAAACTTAATACACGAGGTTCAACCGTGAAGTTTCATCGATGCCATTGAATGATACCGGCCGTCTGGTGTAGTGGTAAGTGACATGGTCACTACACAAGGGGGTCGCGGGTTCGAATCCCGCCAAGGGAAGATATTTGTATGATAAATATAAATGTCTTTTCCAGGGTTATGGATGTATATTAAATATATGTATGTGTATAATAAAAATCTTACATTTATTTCCGTTATCTGGTACATGTAACACAAGTTCTTTACGAACTTATCACGGGACCAGTTAACGTGGCGTGATTGTTAGTAAATATTTATTTATTTATTATCAGTAGATATTTTAAATATTTTTCGCTTAGTGTCTGACTCAAGTTCTCACCTGATGCCCCCCCTAGTAGTGTCATCATTTAACAAGTCATCTTTCCGGTACCATAGCAACGAGGGGCCACCTTCCATTTTCAAGCCCTTAACCTCGCAGCGTAAAGCCACAGTACTGCTAACTTCACAGACTTGTTCAGATACGGCCGCACCAGCGCCATCCACGATCGTCACTGATACTTCTGTAGAAAATTGCAGATATGTATATCTTGGTATTAGATCAGCGTTCAAGTTGCTATCGCGCGAGGTCAATCTCTATTGCGATGGAATTATGGCTACCCTACCTAATCAACCGGAATAAGTGACTTAGCCCAGGCAGAAAAAGGTAATTTATTAACCCAAAAAAAACCACAAGAGCCATCGATTCGATTTGGTCTTTCGTAATCAGTATAAACAATGGCTACTTACAAAAAAATATATCGGTTGTCTGTAAAGTCGGTTTACTGACGATAATTGAACATGACAACGTCATAAGAAAATACTGATGGAATGGTTTCATTTTTCAAAAGAAAATTTTAATTTTATTTGTTTGATAGATATTTTGTATGGACAATTGACACCACATTCACTTTTCACTGAACTTCATACTTGACGAAAACATGTAATTAGTGTATCATTGTATAGCAGCTGTCCACGCGGATGCATCGCTCACTCAAGTAGGAGAGAGACAGATATCGCTGCTGAACGCGGAGGCCGATTGTGCCTCTTTGTCGCTCGTTGCGCGCTCTCGCTTGCACTTCAAGCCTTGAATGGAACGCTTCAATGAGTTATGTTTTTTCGTGCGTGCAGCCGGCTCCATCGAATTATAAGACATTGTCACGTCAAAAATGATTTCAACTAAACAGTTATTTTTTAATACAATAAAATAGTTCAAAGTACTTACCGGGAACCTTTAATGTTACCCTCGCGGTTCTAGGAGGGTGGGCAGACAATTGGCAGTCGTAGTGAGCTGCATCAGTGGGACGGACTTCCCTCACTTCGAGACGCCATATATCTGGTGGGATGAAGCGGGCCGAGTACCTAAGGGAAGTATTTTTGGGATGTAGCTGTTCAAAACATTGTTTTATCTTATCAAATAACGATTTTAATGTCATTGGAACCCAAAAAATGGATTTACGCATTAAAAGAAAACTCTTATAAAAACATATTTCACATAATATAATACTATTTATTTATTTAATTATAGGCACCTGAACTTTTTATAACGGAAGAAGTCGTTACAAACAATAATACTCACACAATAATATTCACATTACAAATTTAAAATTAGAAAATAATGATAGTTTCCAGCTTAGATTTTATTGGATCACAATTGCACCCCAATAACAAAAAATCAAAATAATAAAAAAAAAACACATTTTGTTGGACTCTGTCCCAGATAAAAAATTTCCTATTCATGACATGATAAGAAAAACAGTAACAGTACAATTGAAATTGTGAAATACGATAATTGAGTCGTCTATTATCAAAGGTGGCAATCTGTGCGTTTGGACAAAAAAAATTTATTGATATATCAATACAGATTGATTTGGATATAATCGTCTACTTCAAAGAATACGGTTCAAAACCTGCATTAAATAAAGGTTAATACTTAACCTGTTATTTATCTAAGATGTCGTTCAGAAGAGTTCTTGTGACTGCCAATGGAATACAAAGTCAATAATTCGTTTTTCTGATTTACCAATAATTGTCCAAAAGTCACATTGCCGGCTTTGATAATAGTCGACTCAATTATAAGGGAATCTCTTTCATTCTACTAACTCGACGAAAACGGTGACCGGTCGGATAAAATTGTAAACAAAATGTTAAAATTGTTATTATATTTTTCATTTTAGTAACAATGTGCTAGTAACATATTCTATATTTCTTGTATCAATTATCAACAATGTAACCTGAATTTAAACAAACTTATTTCGAATCACGCAAACCTTTGAAAACAATTTTCGTTGAAAGGATATGTCTTAATGAAATTATCTAAAACATCTACTCTTTTTACTTATTAATTAATACAGGATCTGTTTATAACATAACGGTTGTGACTGATGTTTTTTTGGGATACGCTTATACCGCGCGTTGTAATTTAAAATCAATGTCAGTAAACTTCAAACTCTTTAAATATTTATCTTTTAATTATTTTGGTAACCATTGTTGGAATTGAACAAGGACAGAGTCGTATTGTTTGAGAGAAGTACACCAAGCGTCTTACACTTTAGACCCTATGCACAGATATCATACGATATTTTTAATATAATAATCATGATTAGAGCCATAAATATCGTAAAACCATTACGAACGTTAAGATTAAGCTTTTAGAAGGAATAAGAGAAATGAAACGGAATGAAATGCTGATAAAGAAAATGGAATTCGAAAACTTTTGTTTTTCAAAATTTATTAACAATTCGATTGGATCAGATTAAAATGTGGATAAAATAAGAATTCAAAATGTAAACTATTTGAAAGTCCTTTATTACTGAAATTTCACGTTTTTTTTTTAGTACAGACTTTTTTAAAGTTCTACCTATTAAAAAATTCTAAGCTTCATGTGCGTTCAACGTTTGCCTTAAATTTCCCGTATTAGAAAAGTTGCTCTAAAAACGTTTTCTATCGAAGCCGGTTGGGTGTCATATTATGAATCCGCTCAGTACCGCCATTCTGCATATTTTCTATTCCAACGTCTTAATAAAAAATCATCGTGGTCAAAAATCTTAGGCCATAAAATAGGCAACAAATAGGCAAGTCATCGTGGCCTAAAGGATAAGGCTTCCGGTGCATTCGTATCTAGCGATGCAACGGTGTTTGAATCCCGCACACGGGTATCAATTTTTCTAATGAAATACATGCTTAACAAATGTTCACGATTGACTTCCACGGTGAAGGAATAAATAAAATCGTGTAATAAAAATCAAACCCGCAAAATTTTTATTTGCGTAATTACTGGTGGTAGGACCTCTTGTGAATCCGCTCGAGTAGGTACCACTACTCTGCCTATTTCTGCCGTGAAGCAGTAATGCGTTTCGGTTTGAAGGGTGGGGCAGCCGTTGTAACTATACTGAGACCTGAAAATTTATATCTCAAGGTGTGTGGCGCATTTACGTTGTAGATGTCTATGGGCTCCAGTAACGGCTTAATACCAGGTGGGCTGTGAGCTCGTCCACACACCTAAGCAATAAATAAAAAATCTTCGATGTCTAAAGGTAGTTGACAACATTCACACTGAAGATGTCTACGGGCTGCGTTCAGTACTAGATTATCCTAATTTGTTAAAAATATATGATCATGTGTACCTGTCATCCGCTGTATATTGTTGGGTGCCGGTAGTGAGGAGTTCCATTGGGTCCTCGTCGCTTTTCCGGCGGACCCATGATACCTGAAAAATATCCAAATCTCTAACCATGTTACTGAGAAAACAGACGCTGTTTTCTAAATCGGATCAACAAAAGGTATAAAATCGTCTACCCAAATTTAAATAGATAGTTATTATTTAAATCTGTTTAGGTCTACACGAACGTTTTTAAGCCACCATGAATTTCCCGCCGATTTGGAATGTAGCATCACCACTCAAAAGATCGGCAAGAAAATCAAGGCTTGCTCTTTTCCAAATATGCGTTCATTAAATGCAAAATTTTATTAACCCAGGATTATTGTCATTAGTATAATAAGGACTCAATAGCATAATAAGGACGACTTGAACTTAAAAGCGAATCAACATGATTACATTTTAAGCTCACTTGTTCTTTCAAATGAATAGCAATAACCTACTTTATTCAAAAATAAATTTACACGATATATATATATGTTTCTATCTTCACAAATAACAACACATACTTTAGACACAATTATTAATATTTGATATTTCAATTGGTAATTGGTTCTTGTTGTACAGCAATAAAATCCACTCGAATTCGCAATAATATAATTAGAATCATGACAGTCATCATAATTAGAATCACGGCAGTCACTAAGCAAATAATTGAATTAACAAGATTTAATTTAATTGGGAGCTCGGATTGGATTTTGCGAAAGGCAACTAACTGTTAATTTGGCAATTACGAACATTTGTAATAAGAATTATAAATGTTCGTAATACTTACGTGTGGACCTTTTAATTATCTGAAGTAGTTTAATTTTAATAAAACACAAACTGATTGAAATTACTGTCCAAAAATTATTTCTTATTTTTTCTATCAAATATGTAAAAAGAAATTAATTTGAAGAAATAATATTTAATTGGTTAGTAACAAGAGATAAAATAGTTCGATGTTATTTAGATTTATGATCATTAAATTTTGTAGAAGGACACAGAGTACAAAAGGTCCTATTTCATGAACAATGAAACATACTTATTACCAGTTTATCGTGTAGCGCGTCTACTTTGCAGTCAAGATGAGCAGTAGAGCCAACTAAAGCTTCAATCTCCGGTGCTGCAGCAGCATATATGCTGTTTCCATCACCAGTTCTGTGTAAAATCAGCAGTTACATACATAAATTGTTATATGCATTTTTTCTATTCAAACTTGCGATTTCTGTTGCAAGTGAATTTTTAATTTGTGTTTTTGTATTTTTATTTAACTCATACATTATTTTTTGTTTGGGTTATTTATGTATTGTAGGTTTCACATTTCGGTGTCGATTGACTCCAGATGAGCCGTGAATTTGTTTGCTCATTGTTGCCTGCTAAATGTTATATGAGGTAGCGGGAGTTATGGAATGCCTTAATTCATGGTTACACACCCCATGCTAGATTGCACCCAGATTGTTTTTATTATTTTAGTTTGCTTTCATGCTTGGATTTCTAATTATGAACTATAAAACCTCTGAGATAGGTTTTTAATAATATTAAATTTTTGTACCAGAGTACAGCTGGTTACTTCTAAGAATCAATTGGATTTCTTAGCAAGTGAAGAGCTGCCTATTTATTAAAAAAAATATGCTTTTATATTTGCATGGCGTCAAAGAAAACGTCATTAGAAGTGAAAAGAT
Organism: Bombyx mori; assembly: GCF_030269925.1. Taxonomy (NCBI): domain Eukaryota; kingdom Metazoa; phylum Arthropoda; class Insecta; order Lepidoptera; family Bombycidae; genus Bombyx; species Bombyx mori. The sequence continues at coordinate 3,560,641 of NC_085116.1, read as the reverse complement.
AAAGAAAAAATTCGAAAAAGCTTAATCAAACAAATCCTTCTTGCATTTTAATCGTCATGAAAAGACATTAAGAGACTAAACACCCTATGTGCTTGTATCAAGTGAGACGAAAATGCTAGAGTTCAAATCCCACAGGCATGTATTAATTTTTATAAGAAAAACATTTTTAACACGTGCTTACGAGCGAATTCTACGTTAAGGGATAATAGCATTGTGTAATAAAAACAAAAATAACATAATACTTCAAAATTTGTAATTTTCTAAATTACTGCGGGTAGGGTAAAAATACTTGAGATACTTAAGCCGCACAACTAGAAAAATCCAAGTTGGGTTCTAAAATGCTGGCCGGGGGTCCTAAATATGAGCTACATCCATTTTATTCCACAGAGAAGGGGTCCGTTGGATTACCGATAATACAGTTCTCACGAATAGTTTGAGGTAATAAAAAAACCTATTCGCTCTCTTTTTGCCGCAAATCATGCTTTCTGATTTGAAAAATAGGATAGTCACTGAACTAAAGTTGAGACTTCGACCTCAAGCCGCAAGGTGGCATTTTCGTTGGGATACTTATGGGAGACCACCAATGCGGTGGACCGACCAAATTAAAACTGCAGTGGGAGGTTCCCTAAATGAGTGCAGTAGAATGGCCTCGGAGCAGGGAGAGATGGCGCGACATCGTGAGACGCATCAAGTCTGCCCCTTTCAACACTACATAACGACCACGACCACTCTGTCAAGAGTGACACGACTGAGAAGAAGAAAAAACTGATGAGCTCCGATTATCATTTAACACTAGGTGAACCACAAGCTCATTGACTCGTCTAAGCAATGAAAATAAAAACACAATTCTAAGTACTCTTTAGACTATGAAATGATGAAACTACACTTGTAATCAAAGTGTAAGATAAGACTATTTCTGAAACTCAACGAAAAATTAATTACTAAATAGCGTGGAAAAGCCCCCAGAAAGCCACAGATATGATTGGTATAATAATCATAAGCCGAAATAGGAAAATATTTACTGGAAAACGAACATTTCTGTGCGCAACAATCCGAAAAGTGGTTTAAACTTTATCGTGCTCGCCTCATTCTGTTGATGTTGAACGAGTTCTTGAAATATTCTGAATGCGGCTAAAATTTCTAACCATAAATCAATATTGTTTTAAGTATTACTTGATGTAAAGGCTAAGGAGGCTTTTCTGTTCTGAACTTTGTCTACTTGTTGAGTTGTGACTTTAAAAAAACTTTACCCTGTATTTCATGACCATGTAGATTATTCAGAAAAGTATTTTGTTGATCGTGACCTTTTTGGTTTGAAACCATTGCAATAACTTTAAGTTTTAACGGGCTTATTTAAGTGTATGCCTTATTTGTTGATGAAATAGTGTGTTTAATTTTTTACCAAATTGTGGGTATTTGCATGGCACATGTGAAGAATATAGTAGTACAACGATAGCCTATTAGGTATTAATCACAATTTTAACAAGAACGGCTAATTCATTCCTATAAAAAATAAAAGGCAGTTAATTCCGTAAGGTAAACTATTTTATTTCCACGACATCCTTCTTGCCCTAACCAGGCAATGTTTCGTTGGTCGACCAAGCCATGTACCCTAACCGCCACAGTTTGTATTCATGCGTTTCATACGATCAACCCATCAAGAGCTTACACAAAAATTTAAACTTCCCCTAAAATCTGATCATTAATGGGAATAATTATTTAAAAAAGTTAATCTTCACTAAAATCGCGCCTATGAAATAGCAAACCGGCGTGACATATTCTTTCGGTAAATGTGCAGGATTTGTACCAAGAAAAAAGAAATACATTATGTAAATAAAATTAATACAAAAAAATATATATACTCACTTCTCATTCCTATGGTGATGTGTATTTGAATAAGCGTCGAATATGTAATTCAGTAATGGAGCGCTTGATCCTATTTCTCCAGGTTTCTTCTTTCGTTCCATAGCAACAGGTGAAGGTGACACGCGGGCCATAGTTGTAGTTTCAATACTGATAGCGCTGGTTACCTCATCAATCCGAATTATGTTCACTATCCCCCTCTTTCTGTTCCTCTTGCCCATACCATAATTATTAGTTAGGTGGGTACCCTCAAAGCTGACATTATTAGCTTTGGGTTTAAAGTCATCAATATTCAAGTCAACTTGACTCTTAACTGTCCCAAGATTGCTGTACGAGTTAAAACTGTGTATTAGATTAAGTCTAGAGTAATTTGAATTGTCGTATAGCTGGCTTTGATTGTGTGAGTCTGGTTTGGCGTGGAGCATTTGGTACAGTCTGTTTATAGTCGGCTGGGAGTCGGCCTGCTGTAAGTTATTGGCCTCGTTCAGTACAGTGGAACCATTGGCGTCGGTTCCTGAAAATTGTATGTAAATTTTAGCTTCAATAAACAATAGTTTCGATTTCATTTTCGAAGAAAATTGAATCTGGCGAAGGTTCGTTGTGGGTTGCGAATGAAATTCATTTAATGAGAAAGAAAAGCTTTCAATTTTATTGTTTTGTCTTATGGTTTCACTAAAGTAAATTTGTATTTGGTTCTTTTAATAATTAGTACACTGGTCATAGCAACTAATGTGGGAACCTAGAAAGGTATACGGTGAGGTAAGGAGGTTACGCTAGGAATGGAGTACCACCTCATAAGCTTTTAGGGTTGTAGAGAGAATTGTAAGTCCGCATGTTGCGATCTTTTAAATAATTGTGTAAGAAAAACATTTGTGCATTTCTAGAGATAAACAAGAAAAACTGTAGAATATTTTAAACAATTTTTTCATACCGTAAGTAAATACGAAATTTATATGGCATCAATAGTAATGGATGGGACGCAAATGTAAATAAAGAAATCGACAAAAATAGCATCCTCTATTGATTTAGACGAACAATATTTCAACTGAAAGTAATACTTGGAAGGGTTCGTTTAGAATACACTTCGCTTTTGATTACGCAAAAGAAGCACCCGGAAAGACTAATTAAAAATGTTTGAGTATCTTTCAAGAATTAAAATATAATAAGGGCACTTTAGAAATACAAGTCCGGAGCCCAAAGGAATTTGAAATTTAATTTTCTGGAAGCGCGTTATGAAAATATTTTGAAACGTTCGAACGTTCTCAAGGACCCTTTGATACAAAACAATTCTGTAAATTCGCATCCAGACGAGACTAACAATCAAGATGTTATTTTAACTAAAATACTCTATTTATTGTGTAACAATTAATCGACGTTACACTGAATAGCTAAGTTTTGTAATAGCAAAATGTAATTAATTGAGTACTACTACTAGAAATATTTAAAATCCTGACTTTAAAATTTTCGTTTTTTTTATTGCTTATATGGGTGGATGAGCTCACGGCCCATATGACTTTAAGTGGTTGCCAGAGCTCATAGACATCTACAACATAAATGCCGCCACCCACCTTAAGATATGAGTTCTAAGGTTTCACTTTTAACAGTACAACAGCTGCCCCGCCCTTCAGGCCGAAACGCATTAATGCTTCACGGCAAAAATAGGCAGGGTATTGGTACCCACTCGTGCGAACTCACAAGACGTCCTACCACCTTTCCACTCTCACACCATTCGTTTCCTTAACAGTATAATAATTATATGTACAATTAAATTATTTGGGACTAATAACCCACTAGGATTTGACTCCAACCTCGGATTTCGTGTACCGTGATACTGAACTGAACTGATATACCCATTTATAGTATATCAGTCCCAATGGAATTGATATACTATAGGGTTTTTCAATAGGGACGCTCGAACTTTGACAGCTCATAGCGACCTTGGTAAAGCGATAGCTATTAAATTTGGCATGAACACATATTTAGTCGTGACATTTCACCATGGAACGATACACACTTGAAATTGATCGACTTGAAATTAATATTCAATTGGTTGAAACCGAATGAAAAGAGATATGATGAAATAGAATGAAATTAAGTCCAATCAAATGACTTCAGTGAGGTTTTTGTATGAATCGACTCTCTTTCATTTCCTATACTTGTACACATTAACAGATTGTAAGCGATGAATAGGCCACCAGTATTATATGTTTGTGTGTTTTTCAGTGTTATATGAGAAAAAAAAATTACATTATTTTGCTTCTCGCGCTCCCACCAATAACTCAGACTTTAATTATTACCTCGACAGGGCAAGGCAGCGAGTGCGGCGATCAAAAGAGCCGCCGTTGCCGGCGCACACATCTCTTCTACATCCTCACAGGCACTGTAAAAGAAAACAAAAACGTTGAATTTACTCGTGGTAGAACCTCTTGTGAGTCCGCACGGGTAGGTACCACCACCACACTGCCTATTTCTGCCGTGAAGCAGTAATGCGTTTCGGTTTAAAGAGCGAGGCAGCCATTGGAACTATACAGAGACTTGGAACTTATATCTCAAGCTGGGTGGCGCATTTACGTTGTAGAGTCTATGGGCTCTGGTAACCACTTAACACCAGGTGGGCTGTGAGCTCGTATACCCATCTTAGGAAAAAAAATTAAATGTGAAAACAAATATTCTTTACTTGTACAGACGGAAGTAGGATCGCTTTTAACAGCAATGGGCCTTGCTACGCTAGTGATGACCAGCGTCATATCTGAAGATGCACATGATATTAAGTGGCTCATTAATACAATAGCGTGAAGGTTTCATTCTTTAGACATGAGGGTTAGCCTACATTTCTTTGTCAAAGTTGGTAGCATTTAATTACAATTCATCTTTGACCGAATTCACGACCAAATGGACCACAAAGCTATGAAAATAAATATAAAACATGATTTCAAAGTCACAATTGCTTTAAACTTTCCCTTTACCATTCAAATTGAATACACCGTCACTAAACGTTTAGTCCCCTGTTAGAACTATCCGATTTGAAAGACGTTGATTGACAATCATTAAAATGAACATTCCAACCGAGTTTCAATTCTAAAACTATTCCCGGGAGAAATCTAAAACGACAAGCTTACTATTGAATAGGTATCTTATTATTGTTTATTAAAATTTTGAACATTCCCACCGGAACTAGGTGATTTAAATTCTAAATTGTAATAGAAAATATGTAATTCAATACAAATGTAATATGATTACATATTATCATTCATAAATAAGATAAACGTTATTGATTTTGAGGAATACGACAAAGGGAAGATCTTTCACCAAGCGGCTGAAATTATTCAGTAGACGGTTTGAACGTTGTTGTTCGGAAATTGTAGTTAGCGATATTTAAGAATTTATCATATATCTTGTGTGTTCTATGATGACTATCGCTACAATGACAGATCTATTATTCGCTGTTTTTGGACGTAAATGTATGAAAGCAATTCATTTGCAATTCGTGCACACTGACTGACGGTTTTCAAGTACCAATTAGTGTTTAAATTCCATAGATGCAACCCACTGAGTTTCTCACCGGATCTTCTCAGTGGATCACGACTCCGATCCGGTGGTAGATTCTGTGAAGCACTACTCTTGCTAGGGCCAATGTTAGCAAACTCTCTCAGGTTGAGCCGCGTGAGCTCACCTACTAGCCATAGCGTAGGAGGAATAGTCCCTTGGACTGCCAGAGAATAGATAGCGAATAAAAAACATAGTTTAAGTTAAAACTTAATAACTAAAACCGGTTGCAAAATCGATACTTTGTTTTCACTTTAAAGTTTTTTTTTTTTAATAATCTATTTCTTTCAGGAATAAAAGTTTTGAATCAAGTCAAAATGGCGTGAAGTTTTGTATTGTAATTAAATAAGGCGATAGTCCAGTGAATTTATAGTACGTTATTCAAATGATTCGCACACTTATGAGTTCACGCTCGATTAGTTATGCTTATTTGAGCATACAGTAACGACCATTAAACTGCTAAGTGCTTGAACAATACAACGATCGATTAAGTGTCCTGTGCTTAATTAAGCATGTGTCTCGTAATTAACCTCAACTTCTGACGAAATCAAAGTAGGAAATGTTAATTAATGCCGATTTTCTTTTTTGTTTGGATCGGATAAGGTTATCTTTGTTATTGAATCTGAAAAAAATTTTTTTTTGCTTATTGATATGGAAAACACTACATTAAAAAATTTATATGCTAATACAATGTTTCAACGCCACCCGATTTTTATACCTTTTCTTAATCATAATATTGTTTTTAAACTCTTCATTGAGGTATGTAAAATGCAATTTACATATATCTTTAATTCTCAATCAACTATATTTTCGTATTTTATTTGTTCAAATACCCAGCGAAGCTATTAGCGCCGCAGAGCAAATTTCAATGACTAAATTAAATTACGAATGAAATGAGAAAACAGAGAAAATGTAATTAAACATTTTATTGAAACATAGCTTGTAGTGGTGGCATCTTAACTTTAGAATAACCGTAGTTCGTGAACCAGAGAACGATAGAAGTTTGTTTTATTCGAGTCAAAAGCAACTTTACCGCGCATAGTTGCTGAAAAATAATTAAATCGGTGAACCTTCATTACACAGGCAATGAATTATGCAATGCTGCCTGTGTCTGCATTGCAGTTAGAATATTAATAAACATTTTTAATAGTACTCGAATGTTCCTTCAGAACATTTAAATAGATTTAACAGTTTAAGTGGAATTAAACTTGTACCTAGTTCAAATTGAACAGTGTTTTGTCAAATCAATCTTGAATCCAGTCGGGTCTGTGTCCTTAGTGCGAGTTTTTTAACGTTATCGATAGCGTAAAAGTTAACTCATATTTGTATGGAATGGGATTGTTTGCCTACGCTTGCCGCTAGGGGCGCTGTTCCAATTCCATACAAAATTGGGCTAACTTTTACACTATCGAAAACGTTAAAAAACTTGCACTAAGCACACTGGTTTTCGGATTCTGAGCGCAAGTTGAAGCGATTGTAGAAAAAAATGTTTATCCGACTATTAATTAAAATATGACTTGACTAGACCAGAAGTTTGACAAGACTTGTGATCTATACTAATATTATAAAGAGGAAAGATTTGTTTGTTTGTTTGTTTGTTTCGAATAGGCTCCGAAACTACTGGACCGATTTGAAAAATTCTTTTTCCATTAGAAGCCGACATTGTCCCTGATGAACATAGGCTACTTTTTTTTTTTTTTTTTTTGGTTTCATGTTTGTTTTAATGTTTCCGAAGCGAAGCGAGGGCGGGTCGCTATTGTAAATATAACTATAAATTTCTTTGTGATGTTCAATGAAATTTTATTTAATTTGTTGAAGAGATGTAACTACATCTTTTAAAAGAGTCCTTAGTATGAGCAAGTGATTTAGCTGTATAGCCTTGCTAAAGTTCAATAATGATAGTCACAACTAGATGGAGCATAATCATATCTGATATGCAATTAATGCAATAATGCAATTGATAATTATATTACAGATGCTAATGATTTTAAGCCCTAGCTAGCAGTTAAGTATAAGTATTATTTCTATTTGGGCTGCGATGTATGATGATTTCCGTTTTTTTTTTTATTACTTAGATGGGTGGACGAGCTCACAGCCCACCTGGTGTTAAGTTGTTACTGGAGCCCATAGACATCTACGACGTAAATGCGCCACTCACCTTGAGATATAAGTTCTAAGGTCTCAGTATAGTTACAACGGCTACCCCGCCCTTCAAACCGAAGCGCATTACTGCTTCACGGCAGAAATAGGCAGGGAGGTAGTACCTATCCGTGCGGACTCACATGAGTTCCTACCACCAGTAATAAGGACCGTTTTAAAAGGAACAGAAGTTCCAATTGAGAGTTCGATCTCGGTGGATAAAATATTCAGGTGACACCAGATTTCTACCCTCTAAATACTATAATTACAGGTGGAAAATCTGTATGGTACGTTAGTAGCTCCCTACAGTCTATTTCTGTCGCGTTCATGCCTTCTTTGTCAATAATACTCCTGGGCATAAAACTTTTAGCAGGGCAGGGAGGGCATCCATATGATGCGAAATCATCCATAGTATCACAAGCACGTTCGTATTGACGGCATAAAATGGCATTTAACGGTATGTATAATGGCAAATTAAAATAAATTCCTATTTACGCTTCGTCAGTGTTAATTTTTATGTTTCAATCTTCATAATAAAATTTAATTTTAAACAACTTTAAAACAACTTATTATATTATATATTATGTACAATATGTAAATAGAGCGAATTTCTAATGGTTTCGTTAAAACTAGATATATGTCGTTCGCGAACGAACGAGTCAAACGACCCGGGTCTCAAATTCCGCGCGAACGATAGGGTCACTTCAAAAAATATGACTCGTTCACTAAATCGACTCGTTTAACACAAAACCTACGAATCAGAAGAAAAGAACCATACGCCTACGACGGTCATTCGGGTCATTTCGGGTTGCCGCGTCTCGCCCCGCGCCCGTCTGTCTCGCTTAGTCGTTCGATCGACTGAACGGGTCGTACGAACCGGATCATTTTGTCAACAGGTCAGTACTGCTCTGAATCTCTAAAATTGAACGAACGACACATATCTAGTTAAAACAACCGACTCTATTTCTTTGAAACTCTAAACAGAAGCAAGATGGCGTTAAAACGAAATTTTCATTCTATTCGAAAGCATTAAGATCGGTATCGTGATTCGGAAGGTAACACGAAAGCCTCAGAAGTTCGAGCTTAATATCATGCTAGCATCCGAAGGTGAATTAACCAGCATTTCTATGCGATATCGACGCGAAATAAGCACTTAAATTTACGTTAATAGCTATAACAAAATAACGTTTTATTATTTCGTTTTCGCAAACCTTTATATATAATAGCATCGTAATTTTTAAGCGTTTGCTTGTATTTCTGTAGTAGGTTTTTTTTTATTTATTTATATAAAAAAGTACTGCCACATCACAAACATCTAACATTGCAAAGAAACTTAAACTATTCAATTTATGGCCTGATGCATGTGACAACAATGGCGTACATAGCATTGGCAATTCATCGGCTCGAAAATGGAGTACATTCTTAATAAAAAAAAACAGTACTATTCGTTGAAATATTTATAAAAACTAGAGGTCCCGCAGTAGTCGAAATTCGACTATAATTAATTGGAATTGTAAGTTTGTACACTATTATGATTGTATTTTATACTTCTATAATCACAAATTTATCTATACACTACACTATAAAAAATATTAACAAAGACAATTAATATTTAATCTATTCTCAATTTGACAACAGACGTCAAGAACAAAAGTTTGACAATAAATAGTATGCATGCGTGTGTGCGTCAAATACATGGTATGTAGTGTGTGTAATGTTTTCTTTATTGATTTAATTATTTTAAGTTATTTTAAAAAAATATTAGCACTGTGAACTTCTTCTCTATATTCTCTATAAGTGTGGAAAATTTCATACTCCTCCATCCGCGCAATGTTCGTAAAAAGGGATACAAAGTTATTGCTTCACGTATTAATATATAAATGTCTAAAAATGTCATGTTATATCGAAAAGAAGAAAAAAAAAAGTCAATACAATGTCAATGTTTAGTAGGTTATATTGGACACTGGTCATTTTCAACTGCTCGTTTTCTAAAAATACAATTTGTATAGTGATATTGAATACGTTTTGATTCGGTAAATTCAATAGACTTTTAACACACTAATCCCATGCTTCCTTAATAAAAATAACGCTATACACAACGCTTGTTTATGTTTATTGCATAGAAGGGTGAACTTGCTCACAGTGTATCCGATGCTAAGTGGTCACCGAAATCCATGGACATGATAGGAATGCCGCAACAACTCTATTTTGGCACCTACCCGTGCGGGATTTTAATACACATTGCAACCAGTGGCATTTGTTATGCAGATGGTAACTTGCTCATAAATTAGAAAGTGCTACCCTAATTTACTCTTCCATTTCATCGTCTCATCGCTTGGAAAATAATTGGCTTTCCATAAATTCTCTCAGCTATTTCAACTATTTACGTTTTTAAATAACAATAAGACTTTTGGTATCGTTAAAATATTTTTAGTGCCTTGTCCTCGCCATCTTCTGCACTGGTGTGGTTCATATTATTGCAATAACGTCTGCATTATTGTAGCTCCTGCTGCAAAGTCTTTTGAAAGTAAGACGGAGCTTCTACTCATTCTACTGGACCTTCAAACTTATGTCTTAAGGATAGCATCATTGCTTGAGATACTTTTCATAACCAAGTAACAAAAATATAAAAATCGAATAAATCAGTAGGTTTGAGACGCATTGCATAGAAGTGTTATTTGATAGCTCTCAAGGTACTTTGTTAAGTACGTGGCATATTCGTATTGTTATCATACAGTCCCAGTCTTTAGTAAGTTCCTCAAATTGTCGCCATACAATTTACTTAGCACTCGCTAAGACTGTAAATTTGAATCGCAGTCTTAAGTCTATGCAAATTAAGAGCTAAAACTGAATCCGCTCTTAAAATCTCGTCCCGAGTCTCAATTGTGATAAAATAGGGGACGCGCTGTCCTTTAATCTCGAACGAATGACAGCTTTGCGGCAGATACAGCCGCACCTAAAACATTCCATACACAGTGACCATTGTTGTTATATTGAATGTGTTCTGTTTATGAAGTTCGTAACCGGCTTACTAAAAAAAACACAACATTAAGCTTGTTTACGTTCTCTTAAGAATACTCGTATTAAGAATAAAATAAATTGTTGACAATTGTCAATTCTACCCTGTGAAAACAAAAAGAGATTTGATAAAAAAGGCTGAAGGTTTTGAAAAATATATTAAATATGAACAAATATAATCTAGTATTAATTTTAAAAGCGTTCCTGGTAGGAACTTATTGTTCATTTAGATAATTATACATACCTGTGCATTTCAATCAAAATAATTCAAAATAAAAGGAGAATCAGGGAAATTACTAAAAAAAATCATCGAAGCACTTCAAAGAAATCAATTTACGAACTCAATCAACACTCAGCAAAATGAAATAGCCTTTTTTTATATATAAATAAAACGTTTTTATTTCTGTTTCGAAATAAATCATACGCTTAAGGTCCCTCGTCTCCGCCGTCTCATAAATGTCCGCCAATAATAGTCAGCGGCCAACAAAGTGCTTACGTTTACAAATTAACCTTTGAACGACGCGAACTGTTTGTCGAAAGAAAATATTTATTTTTATTTTCCCAGAGACTCGTCACGTTTCTTGTTTTTATTATATACTAGCTGACCCGGCAGACTTCGTAGTGCCTCAATCGATAAATAAAAGACCTAAACTTTTGTTTAAAATAAACTTATAACAAACAAAAGGAGTCCGTCCGACGGTGGACACATCAAAGGAAAACCAAAATTATTATTTTTATTTAATTCCGAGCATTTACATATTTATTTGCCTTTTAAACTTTTTCTGGACTTCCACAAATAATTCAAGACCAAAATTAGCCAAATCGATCCAGCCGTTCTTTTTTTTTTTTTTTTTTTTTATTTTTATGATTGAAGGATTACTGGTGGCCCGGAGGCCTTTCCAGTTTCACCAGGACAGGTGGGCGAGCAAAGGCTCAGCCAGGAGGGGTGGGATTTGCTAACAGCTACCCGAGCGCCTCCGAAGGAGACCTAACAACTCAAGAGTAGCTGCTTCGCGAATGAATCTACTACCGGATCGGAATCGCGACCCGCTGAGAAGATCCGGCGAGAAACTCAGCGAGCTGATTCATGGGTTAAGTTGCACGGCGAACTCTTTGTCGAGTTCGACGAGTACGGTTACCGAGGTCCCTAAGCCTGCTCCTAGAGCTGAAGGCGTCTAGTGCAAAGGTTATTGGATCTGATGGATCCGTAAGGACGTGTCTAGGGCGTCGACGGTGACTGGCTCCTGCATGATCAGGATTCGGGGAGTAGTCAGCGGCGGCTACGATAAGGCGATTATCATGACGCATAGCCTTATCGAAGTACCGTTCCGACGCTGACTTCATGTATTTCTGTATAGATTCGAGGCACAGGTCGTCGTGTAGGTCAACGTTCCTCACGAACCACGGAGCTCCGACGGCTAACCTGCAAAAGCGGGATTGTAGAGATTGAAGGGTGTCTATGTGTGTGCGGGCCGCGTGAGCGAACACCACACTCGCGTAAGTCATGACGGGCCTTATGCAAGTTTTGTAAAGTGTCACCTTGTTCCGAAGGGACATTTTACTCCGCTTACAGATCATGGGGTAGAGTCTACCGAGAATAAACGCGGCACGGTCACGGACTGATTTTATATGCGGGCGGAATGTCATCGATGCATCCAGGGTAACGCCCAGGTACTTGACCTTCCTGGCCCAGGGTATGGATTGACTAAAGAGAGTAATCGGGGGTGCCAGCCGTTCTCGAGTTTTACCGAGACTAACGAACAGCAATTCATTTATGTACCTATATATAGATTCCAATATTGCAGAGTGAGTTCTTTTCAACAGTATGTTAGTACATACATAACAAAAATTCCACGGATTCTGACATTCATGAAAACTAAATACTGAAGCTTTGTAAAATTTAATGTCCATTCATTATTATCAAACAAAAGAAAAAACGCGTGTCTACGTGCAAGAGGATCGCTTCCGAAGTCAAGATGGAAAATAAACATTTAATATATGAAATATCAGAATTATTTTATTATTTTATTTCTCGTAACTCCTTTTACCCGCACGGATAGATATTAACACGCTATTCTCTGTTGCTAAGTTGCAATTAGTTCCGGTTTGAACCATGGGAAAGCCGTTATACTGTACAATTGAAACTTAGACCACACGGATGACATTTCCGTCTATGGCTCTAATTGACACCAGGTAATCCAAGAGATCGTTCTCCTTTCTTGTTTAGCCAAAAAAAAACAATATTTTCTCGTTATAAAATTAAACCCGGAATGATGACGTAACTCTTAACGTTGACTTCATTTAACAACCGCATTCAGTGAACCTGAAATGGCATTTGACAGAAGCTCGCGTTGACGTGGGAAGGGAAAATCAGTCAGCTGGTTTTTATTTTTTTATTACTGTGCCTTTTAGCTCATAAAAAACATATTATTTATTTCGAAAAATTACGAGAATTGTTGTCTTTGTAAGACCCTGTATTTTTTGTATCTTTTTGAAATTTTCTTTTATCTCAGAATTTTATGTTCATTTTATCCTGTTGTTCACCCTGTTTTTTCCAACTCCTAAAACCGTCACTAGAGAGCGCTGTAATACGCAAATCCGTTGTCATGATACCCTTGTCATAAGTGACATTGTATCCTAGATTATTGATTTTTTATTGAATATACAAGTTTTTCTAATCCAAGTTTATTTTCATAATCATCCCTCGGAAAGTCGAACACCTGTTTTTTTTTGTATTGATTGGCCCATCTGTTTTTAAGTGGTTAGTCAACAACGCAAATGGCACCACATACCTTGAGACAATTCAAGTCTGCTCTATATTACACGATGTTTTCCTTCATTGTGGAAGCTATTAGCGAACATTTGTTAAGCATGTATTTTATTAGAAAAAAATATAACTGCATGCGGGATTCGAACGCCGGCACAGTTGCATCGCACGATACGAGTATACCGGGCGTCTTAACCTTTAGGCCATGACTACTTCGACGATATGTTTATTTATTCATTATTTCTCCACCTTGCTGCTTATTGATGTTTGAACGTCAGGTGTCGGAAGTGCTATATACGACCCATAGATCACAAGAATTTTTTTATTTCTGATAAATAACTTACACTGAATCGATCTTCTCGTGCTTCTTATGCTAAACGACTCCCGATAATAACAAGGAGAGGGTGACAAATTGTTTACGGTTGAGCTTATTTACTTACTTTTATATGAACGAGAAAATGATAAAATATTTTTTTCGTGAATCTTCAAGAGCGCCTCTTTATGCGGGCATGGGAACGTGGATGTTTTCTATATCTATACTAATATTATAAAGAGGAAAGATTTGTTTGTTTGTTTGTTTGTTTGTTTCGAATAGGCTCCGAAACTACTGGACCGATTTGAAAAATTATTTTTCCATTAGAAGCCGACATTGTCCCTGATGAACATAGGCTACCTTTTTTATTTTTTTTTATTATTTTTTTTGGTTTCATGTGTGTTTTAATGTTTCCGAAGCGAAGCGAGGGCGGGTCGCTAGTGTATTATAAATATGTTTAATTTTTAAATGTGGTTTATTGCTCTAAAATTTAGATGTGCGTTTTTTTTTGAGTTTTTGAATAAAGATCTGAAATTAATTATGCCCCTCATTTTTTGGTAGTTCTCCCAGACATTCGCTGAGGCTGCACGTTTTTTAATTGTCGTCGCCTGCAGTGTGCGAGTGCAGTTATTGTTTATGGATAGTGGGATATTTTTTTCCTTACTTTATTTCTTATTTATTTGATATTCAGAACTTATGTTAAACAGAAAATGTTTTTTTTTTTAATTTTCAAATAAATAAAAAAAGAACTGGGCTTCATCTAGACGCGTGTTTGGCACTTAAATAAATTGTCTTAATTACTACATACAACACGGAATTTAGGTAAAATCTGTCCAAAGTCACCCACAGTCATCTAGCCCCAAACTAAAATTTCCTATTTGAAATACAAATTATACAAAATATTCCTAGTCAAATATTGTCAGATAGGACACAAAATTCTTTTTGAGTCCTATCTAAAAAAATTACGTTATTTTGAAGTAATTTAGAAACCGTCGTTTAAAAATCTTGAAAAAAATATTTACAGCACTTCGAATAATAAATACTCCGAACCAAAGAATTTAGAAAATTTTAATGCGATGGAAAAGACATTTTATACCTCACCGAAAAAATCATCTTATAAATAATGCATCAAAGACACGCTCCTATCTGGTGGGGTCGAGCGAATTCCCACTTTTTTCATTAATTAAGCAGAATTTTTAAACTTGTCTCATAATAAATGACATTTTCTATGACATGATGAATTAAAAAAAAAAACTGTTGTATTTAACGAAAACATTTTTATTTTAACGTCCGTGACTTTGATCCAATCGTAACGGTCTGGTGGGACTACATCTATCGAAATATTTGTGATGTTTTGTCGACCTGTAAATTTATACTTAGGTATATATAAAAATGAATTGCTGTTCGTTAGTCTCGCTAAAACTCGACAACGGCTGGACCGATTTGGCTAATTTTGGTCTTGAATTGTTTGTGGAAGTCCAGAGAAGGTTTAAAAGGTAGATAAATATGCAAATTCTCGGAATTAAATAAAAATAACAATTTTGTTTTCCCTTTGATGTGTCCCCCGTCGGACGGATTCCTTTTGTTTGTTTTAAGTTTATTTTATACAAAAGTTTAGGTCTTTTATTTATCGATTGAGACATTACGAAGTCTGCCGGGTCAGCTAGTCCGATATAAAAACGATTTCAAAATATACGGAAATCAAATATACTTATATGTATCATAAGCTCATTTATTTCGGTAACAAAAACAATTTAAAGTCGATTAATATTTATGGCTTATTTGTATTTTATAAGGTTGTTTCCGTTGACGCCTCGTTAATTAATCTCTTCGGGTTGAAACTTTTACGTACAGCTGTTGAAGGAAGTTCTATGAGAGTTTTCGCTATACTGTAATAAAGAATAGGTTCTGATTTATTGCCATTGTATGCAGACGAGCATATAACCCAACAGATGCCAAGTAGATCCAGTGACTACTGGTAGTAATGGACATCAGTAATACATACAAAATAGCCAGGCCGTCTACGGTAAAGCATTCATCTCCAAAGGAGACGCGCTTCTGATTATAAAGTCCAGTGAAGTTTAAATGAAAACCAAAAATTATCATGTAAGCAATAAAGGTGTTTTATTTTAATTATATAGGCTAATAAGGTTTGAAGGGTGGGGTAGCCGTTGTAACTATACTTGAGACCATAGAACTTATATCTCAAGGCGGGTGGCGCATTTACGTTGGAGATGTCTATGGGCTCCGGTAACCACTTAGCACCAGGTGGGCTGTGAGGTCGTCCACATGGGTGGATTATGCTTGGGTGCTTGCATGGGTGCTTATATGGATAAGCAAGCGTGTGCATGGTCCACTTAACTTTAAGCTATAACGCAGCGTTATCGCAGTTTTGACATGTCAACTTTAAGTTTCAGTTTCTTCACTACACAGTATAAAACAAAGTCGCTTTCTCTGTCCCTATATCCCTACGTATGCTTAAATCTTTAAAACTACGGAACGGATTTTGATGTAGTTTTTTTAATAGATAGAGTGATTGAAGAAGAAGTTTTATATGTATAATAACATCCATTAAATAGTGGAGAAATCAATAATAAATTACAGTTTCCGCAGCGAAGCGAGGGCGGGTCGCTAGTTTTCTTATATGCGTAATTAAGTCGTTTTTCTTATATAATTAAGTCAACGTTAATAATAATATATATTATAAGATCCAAGCTAAGACATTGTAGCAACATTTTAACGGGATATGATTTTTTGTCTACTCCTATTTTGTATCAGGAAGAAACGACTCGATGTTCCGGGATTGGCGTCAAGCCAAAACTCTTACAATGTCACGGGAAATCATTAATAATCATCATTTCTGGCTACAAAAAAATGCGTTCTGTTTCAAAAGGCACTTTGGTACTGTCCTGTTACTCTAATCTATTAAACAAAATGACATAAAAAAAATCGGGTGTCTGTAAGTTTACTGACGATAGTTGAATGTGACAACGTCATAAGAAAATACTGATGGAATGGTTTCATTTTTCAGAAATTTTAATTTCATTTGTTTGATAGATATTTTGTATGGACAATTGACACCACATTCACTTTTCCTTGAACTTCATACTTGACAAAAACATGTAAATGTATTATTTTATAGCAGCTGTCCACGCGGATGCATCGCTCACTCAAGTAGGAGAGAGACAGATGTCGAACGCTGCCGAACGCGGAGGCCGATTGTGCCTCTTTGTCGCTCGTTGCGCGCTCTCGCTTGCACTTCAAGCTTTAAATGGAACGCCTCAAAGCAAGGTAACGCCGCATGAGTCATGTTTTTTCGTGCGTGCAGCCGGCTCCATCGAATTATAAGACGTTGTCACGTCAAAAATTAGCTTGTCTTTTATCTGCGGCAGTGGAACTATGTATTCTATTCTGAAGTATAGAAAGCCGTTATTTTAATTCAATTGGGACATAGAACCCATGGTATATGATTTCAGAACCTAAAGTTTCAAAAAATCCCAACCTTAAATTTTACTTATTGTGATCAATAATGCTGTAATTGAGGCACTAGCGCCACATAAATGAGACCTTTAAGCGATGTTAGAGGCGAATATAATTTCTTATCACGTATAAATACGTTCAGGATGATATCGACATGTGTACGTGCCTCTACAGCAGACTGTAATTACTGATTCTGTATTCAAGAAGCGGTACGTATGCTCACACATTGGCGTTCATAAACGCGAAATTTCTGCTTAATCTGTTAAGGGTAGTTTAAATGTAGGCAATACGACTCCTCATTAAGTGTATTCTCGGCTATTCTCAGAATGTTATAGTCGGTATGCTTAACGTTTTAATCTAGTATTTATTCAATCAGAGCTTTTACTGTTGGTCGAGAATCGTAAAGTCGGACGGATAAGTATAATCACTTTGTTTTTGTGGTTATTTCTGGGTTTTGCATTTTATCTACCTTTTTTTTTATTGCTCAGATGGGTGAACGAGCTCACAGCCCACCTGGTGTTAAGTGGTTACTGGAGCCCATAGACATCTACAACGTAAATGCGCCACCCACCTTGAGATATAAGTTCTAAGGTCTCAGTATAGTTACAACGACTGCCCCACCCTTCAAACCGAAACGCATTACTGCTTCACGGCAGAAATAGGCAGGGTGGTGGTACCTATCCGCGTGGACTCACAAGAGGTCCGACCACCAGTAATTATGCAAATTATAATTTTGCGGGTTTGATTTTTATTGCACGATGTTATTCCTTCGACAGACAGATGACAGATGACAGACATATCGGTGACAGATACGTCATCGCGTCACTACTAGTTAATTTAACTGCAACGAATGACCGAATCGAGGTTTGTTACTCTGATAACAGTTGTAAACTTATCTATATATTAATAGGTGAAGGAAAAACTTTGTATCCCTTTTTACGAAAATTGCGCGAACGGAGGAGTATGAAATTTCCCACACTTATAGAGAATACAGAGAAGTGCACAAAAACCCAGACCCCTCCCCCGGTTATCCTTCAGGAGAAGGCAGCTTGGGATCGAGTTTGCCTGGCCCTTAAGGCCAAAAATATAAATTTCACGAATGCCCGTAACCTCGCGAACGGCATTCAAATTAAGGTTCAAACACCCGACGACCATAGGGCCCTCTCTTCTTACCTCCGTAAGGAGCGTATAAGTTTCCATACGTATACGCTCCAGGAGGAGCGCGAACTCCGCGTTGTAATACGCGGAATCCCTAAAGAGTTAGATGTAGAGCTCGTAAAAGCCGACCTGTTAGAACAAGGCCTGCCAGTGAATTCTGTGCACCGTATGCACACCGGTCGCGGTAGGGAGCCATATAATATGGTTCTAGTCGCTCTCCAGCCTACCCCCGAGGGTAAGAAAATCTTTAACACACAGACCGTCTGTAGGCTCTCTGGTATCGCTGTCGAAGCCCCCCATAAAAAAGGCACTCCTAGCCAGTGCCATAACTGTCAATTGTACGGGCACTCTTCCCGTAACTGTCACGCGCGCCCCCGATGTGTTAAGTGTTTGGGCGATCACGCCACGGCCCTCTGCGCTCGCGACCAAAAAACCGCGACGGAACCGCCTAGCTGCGTCCTGTGTCGAACACAGGGTCACCCCGCGAATTACCGTGGTTGCCCCCGAGCCCCTAAAATAAATCGCCGCGTCGCCCGCCAAAACCGCCTCCGAGCTTCCGGCCCAGACATCAAAGCCTCGGCACCCTCTGCGACGCAGGCTAAGCCAGCGTTCGTTCCGGCGGCGGTGCCCAGTGTCTCGGCCTGGGCAAAACCGCTGCCGTACACGAACACGGCTACAACTCCCTCCTCCGCGATTCGTCCCGCCCCCGCGACTCGTCCCTCTCCCGCGACTTGCCCTCCGACCGCGTCCGACAATCTCGCTTTAGCGATCGACTTCTTTCAGTCGATCAACTTTGAGCGCGTTAACGCTTTGGGCGACGCCATTCGCGCTGCCTCCACTGCACAACACTTTATCGCCGTTGTGCAGGAATACGCCGACGTATACGCGTCATTAAATACGTACGTCCTCCCCTCACTCCGCCGGTAATCAATGGCGTATATAAGTAGAATAAAGCCCCTATCCGTAACGATAGGATTTTTTAACGCTTACGGTCTCGCAAATCAACGTGATCAGGTTTCTGACTTTTTGCGTGACCACCAAATTGATATCTTTTTAGTGCAGGAGACCCTACTTAAGCCCGCGCGCCGTGACCCTAAAATCGCGAACTATAACATGGTCAGGAACGACAGGCTCTCTGCCCGTGGTGGTGGTACCGTCATTTACTATAGAAGAGCCCTGCATTGCGTCCCGCTCGATCCTCCGGCGCTCGCTAATATCGAAGCATCAGTGTGCCGAATCTCACTGACGGGACACGCGCCGATCGTTATCGCGTCCGTTTATCTTCCACCGGATAAGATCGTTCTAAGCAGTGATATCGAGGCGCTGCTCGGTATGGGGAGCTCTGTCATTCTGGCGGGCGACCTAAATTGTAAACACATCAGGTGGAACTCACACACCACAACCCCGAATGGCAGGCGGCTTGACGCGTTAGTCGATGATCTCGCCTTCGATATCGTCGCTCCGCTAACCCCGACTCACTACCCGCTAAATATCGCGCATCGCCCGGATATACTCGACATAGCGTTATTAAAAAACGTAACTCTGCGCTTACACTCGATCGAAGTAGTTTCAGAGTTAGATTCAGACCACCGTCCCGTCGTTATGAAGCTCGGTCGCGCTCCCGATTCCGTTCCCGTCACGAGGACTGTGGTGGATTGGCACACGCTGGGCATCAGCCTGGCTGAATCTGATCCACCATCGCTTCCGTTTAGTCCGGACTCTATCCCGTCTCCTCAGGATACCGCTGAAGCCATAGACATCGTAACGTCACACATCACCTCGACATTAGATAGGTCATCGAAGCAAGTTGTAGCGGAGGACTTCCTTCACCGCTTCAAATTGCCCGACGATATTAGGGAACTCCTTAGAGCTAAGAACGCCTCGATCCGTGCGTACGATAGGTATCCTACCGCGGAAAATCGTATTCGAATGCGTGCCCTACAACGCGACGTAAAGTCTCGCATCACCGAAGTCCGAGATGCCAGATGGTCTGATTTCTTAGAAGGACTCGCGCCCTCTCAAAGGTCTTACTACCGCTTAGCTCGTACTCTCAAATCGGATACGGTAGTAACTATGCCCCCCCTCGTAGGCCCCTCAGGCCGACTCGCGGCGTTCGATGATGACGAAAAAGCAGAGCTGCTGGCCGATACATTGCAAACCCAGTGCACGCCCAGCACTCAATCCGTGGACCCTGTACATGTAGAATTAGTAGACAGTGAGGTAGAACGCAGAGCCTCCTTGCCACCCTCTGATGCGTTACCACCCGTCACCCCGATGGAAGTTAAAGACTTGATCAAAGACCTACGTCCTCGCAAGGCTCCCGGTTCCGACGGTATATCCAACCGCGTTATTAAACTTCTACCCGTCCAACTCATCGTGATGTTGGCATCTATTTTCAATGCCGCTATGGCGAACTGTATCTTTCCCGCGGTGTGGAAAGAAGCGGACGTTATCGGCATACATAAACCCGGTAAACCAAAAAATCATCCGACGAGCTACCGCCCGATTAGCCTCCTCATGTCTCTAGGCAAACTGTATGAGCGTCTGCTCTACAAACGCCTCAGAGACTTCGTCTCATCCAAGGGCATTCTTATCGATGAACAATTCGGATTCCGTACAAATCACTCATGCGTTCAACAGGTGCACCGCCTCACGGAGCACATTCTTGTGGGGCTTAATCGACCAAAACCGTTATACACGGGAGCTCTCTTCTTCGACGTCGCAAAAGCGTTCGACAAAGTCTGGCACAATGGTTTGATTTTCAAACTATTCAACATGGGCGTGCCGGATAGTCTCGTGCTCATCATACGGGACTTCTTGTCGAACCGCTCTTTTCGATATCGAGTCGAGGGAACCCGCTCCTCCCCACGACCTCTCACAGCTGGAGTCCCGCAAGGCTCTGTCCTCTCACCCCTCTTATTTAGCTTATTCGTCAACGATATTCCCCGGTCGCCGCCGACCCATTTAGCTTTATTCGCCGACGACACGACTGTTTACTATTCTAGTAGAAATAAGTCCCTAATCGCGAAGAAGCTTCAAAGCGCAGCCCTAGCCCTAGGACAGTGGTTCCGAAAATGGCGCATAGACATCAACCCAGCGAAAAGTACTGCGGTGCTATTTCAGAGGGGAAGCTCCACACGGATTTCCTCCCGGATTAGGAGGAGGAATCTCACACCCCCGATTACTCTCTTTAGGCAACCCATACCCTGGGCCAGGAAGGTCAAGTACCTGGGCGTTACCCTGGATGCATCGATGACATTCCGCCCGCATATAAAATCAGTCCGTGACCGTGCCGCGTTTATTCTCGGTAGACTCTACCCCATGATCTGTAAGCGGAGTAAAATGTCCCTTCGGAACAAGGTGACACTTTACAAAACTTGCATAAGGCCCGTCATGACTTACGCGAGTGTGGTGTTCGCTCACGCGGCCCGCACACACATAGACACCCTCCAATCCCTACAATCCCGCTTTTGCAGGTTAGCTGTCGGGGCTCCGTGGTTCGTGAGGAACGTTGACCTACACGACGACCTGGGCCTCGAATCAATTCGAAAATACATGAAGTCAGCGTCGGAACGATACTTCGATAAGGCTATGCGTCATGATAATCGCCTTATCGTTGCCGCCGCTGACTACTCCCCGAATCCTGATCATGCAGGAGCCAGTCACCGTCGACGCCCTAGACACGTCCTTACGGATCCATCAGATCCAATAACCTTTGCATTAGATGCCTTCAGCTCTAATACTAGGGGCAGGCTTAGGGACCCCGGTAACCGTACTCGTCGAACTCGACAAACAGGTCGACGTGCAACCTAACCCATGCATCAGCCCGCTGAGTTTCTCGCCGGATCTTCTCAGCGGGTCGCGATTCCGATCCGGTAGTAGATTCATTCGCGAAACAATTGCTCTTGAGTTGTTAGGTCTCCTTCGGAGGCGCTCGGGCAGTTGTTAGCAAATCCCACCCCTCTTGGCTGAGCCTTTGCTCGCCCACCTGTCCTGGTGAAACTGGAAAGGCCTTCGGGCCACCAGTAAACTTTCAATCATAAAAAAAGAAGTGCACAATGCGATTTTTTTTTTAAATTATGCATAAAACATACATTAAATCAATAAAAAAAAACATTACACAAACTAACCATCAATTTGACGCACACAGGCATGCATACCTACTATTTATTTATTGTCAAACTTTTGTTCTCGACGTCTGTGGTCAAATTGAGAATAGATTAAATATTGTTTGTCTTTATTAATATTTTTCTATAGTGTTGTCTTGGCGAAATTTGTGATTATAGAAGTATAATAGTCTTTGAAAATAGAATCATAATAGTGTACAAACTTACAATTTTAATTAATTATAGTCGAATTTCGACTACTGCGGGACCACTAGTATTAATAATATGTTGTGATGTAATCAAATATATTCCGTTATGTTGTTAAAATAGACTAAAAAATACATAGAGGCATTCTAGTTATCTAATCTAGAGAATCGTACTTAAAGAATCTATACGTGTAGAAAATTAAATATAAATTAAATACATGTGTTCATTTGTGGAAGGAGGAAGTGGAAGTATGAAAGTAGCCCCGGTGATCAACAAATTAAAGAGCGGACGGCTATATAGACATGTGATGCGTAGAGAGTAGATGCATGTGACTAGGAGATGTATGGAAATAATAGTGCAAGGTAGAGTGGGAAGAGGTCGACCGAAGAAGACATGGATGGAGTGTGTGAATGACGATATGAGAGAGAGAGAGAGGAGTGAGTGTTGAGATGACGGCTGATATGAGCTGATATGACCTGCCTTGAGATATGAGTTCTAAGGTCTCAGTATAGTTACAACAGCTGCCCCACCCTTCAAACCAAAACACATTACTGTTTCACGGCCGAAATAGGCAGAGTAGTGGTACCTACCCGTGAGGACTCAAAAGAGTCCTACCACCAGTAATTACGCAAATTACAATTTTTGCGGGTTTGATTTTTGTTACACGATGTTATTCCTTGACCGTAGAAGTCAATAGTGAACATTTGTTAAGTACGTATTTCTTTAGAAAAATTAGTACCTGTCAGCGGGATTCGAACACCGGTGCATCGCTACATACGAATGCATCGGACGTCTTATCCTTTAGGCCACGACTTTAGACTTCAAAGTTTGGGCAGCCGTTATGTTAAAACTAATTGAGACCTCAATCTTAAGATCTAAGTGCCACTCGTCCTGAGATCTGATGGAGCGTGAGCTCATTTGCCACCACTTGTCCGATTTCGATGAAACTTGGATAATTAACATTGACCTTTCCTGGAAGGTTTCGTGCTTAATAAACCTAAAGGTATGGGTGAAAGACTTGTCAACGCGTATGTGTTAAACGGAAATTGAGTGTTTCGTAAATGATCATCCGGGATTCAAAATTCGATTATATGGTGTTGATACCTCAACACTTATTTTAAGTGTGGAATTTTCTTTTGTGTCTGGTCATTTAAATTTGAAAAATAAACTACTTATTTCTGATTTATAAATAGACTATAGTTTTACTCGTGTATTGACTCGCGTTAATGTAGAAATTAATTAAATCTATCACTCGACTATTGTCCATTTTTCTGGATATATAGTAAGTACCCTGTATACTTTTCTATATCCCTGACAATGTTGCAATAATTCCTGATCGATTAATTTACGACAAACTTCGTATTTATAAAATTAATTTAATGTTATGTGTTATGTATGCTTCAACAAAGTTACATCGGCAGGTCTTTAATTTCTTAGTTACGACTCTGATTTTCACTTCTTACTCTCACATTGAAGATCGACTCCAGGATTTTTATTCCGAATTCTTTGGCTCGCAAGGATCGTATGTTGAACAACTTTGAACGCCAATTAAGATATCCACATAGCTCGCACGCTCGTGTAACTTGGAAATTTCGAGGAATAACATTGACGCAGCCGTGTAACGAGGCTATGAATTCTAACACAGCGTAATAGCAACCAGCCCTCGGGCTTGCTTAGTAAACTGCTAGATAAAATAGATACCAATTCATTAAACAATTTAGCTATGTCAAATATATGTAACATATGCTTTGTGACTTAAAGAGGTTAATATGTTATACAGGTGACATAAATGTTAATTTCAATATTGAAACATTAGAAGAAGGAACATAAGAAATATAAAAATATTTTTGATTTTTTTTATATTTTTTTTTATTGCTTAGATGGGTGGACGAGCTCACAGCCCACCTGGTGTTAAGTGGCTACTGGAGCCCATGGACATCTACAACGTAAATGCGCCACCCACCTTGAGATATAAGTTCTAAGGTCTCAGTATAGTTACAACGGCTGCCCCACCCTTCAAACCGAAACGCATTACTGCTTCACGCCAGAAATAGGCGGGGCGGTGGTACCTACCCGTGCGGACTCACAAGAGGTCCTACCACCAGTAACACCACCAGTAATTGTAAAATAGCTTTAAATGTTGTTTCTCTTTATAGAGCAACTCAGTTTGTGCTATAGTTTTATTAGGCTAAACTTTATTTTTATGTGAAATAAACATTATATATATTTAACTATAGTAATTCAGCAATATAAAGGGTTTTTTTTGTGAAAGCTCAGATGGATTTGTTTGTTCCATTATACAAGCCGTATATTTGTTTGTTCATCGTAGTTTAAAACGAAGAAACAATCCAAACAAAAGCATCAAAAACTCGAGGCTCACGGAATACGGTGATATCTCTTTACCTTACCTTTTAGACCTTACCTTACTTATTACCTTAAAGACATAAAAACGCGTGCTGGTTATAAAGGAACTAGTAAAAGAGAAATTGTCAAGAAACGTTTTAGTAGTAGAACTATAAACTTTACGTTTACCGGTGTGGGAACAGATGCACGGTATAGGAATGATGTGTTCGCTCCATTTTATTTTATCAAATGGTTTCATTGATAATAGGCATAAAAAAGGTATACCTTAATATTACTAAGAAATATAAGGCCGCTGTGGTTTATTTGGTTGATTAATCTGAACATTGTAGGTCTTTTTGCCTTGTGCTTTTGAGCCTTTGCTCGCCCACCTGCCCTGATAAAACTGGAAAGGCCTCCGGGCCACCAGTAATCCCTTAAACATAAAAAAAAACAAATATTTTATTTCAAACTAGCTATCCGCACTCGCTTCGCTTCGGAACTTCGATCAATAATATTGATCGAAGCTTCGAAAACATGAAATTTTATTATGATAGCGGAGTCCCGTATGGTACCCGCGGTTATTGTCGTACCGCGGGTGACGTTGCGGGGCAAAGCTAGTCTAAAAAAGTAGCTTAAGTTACTCCTTATATCATCAGCTACCTATCAGTGAAAGTTTCATCAAAATCGGTCCAGCCGTTCCCGAGATTATCCGAAACAAACAGACAGACAAAAATTGTAAAAAATGCTATTTTGGTCTATGTACCGTATATATATTCATATGCATGTAATAAAAAGCGGTTATTTCAATATTACAAACATACACTCAATTTCGACCAGCTAGCTCGATTGAGTACCCGATTCAAACTTTGTATAGTTAGCAAGCTTACGCAAGGTTCTTGGCAATACATCGTCATATCGTGATATGTGGAGAGAGCACACTGCTTCAGCGTAAAACTTGTCTTTTTTAATAGATTAAACAGAAATATTTCAAATGACACAATCTTTTGTCAGTCCAACTTATCATTGTATGAAATCTTCGGCCAGCTAGCTCGATTGATTATCCGATTGAAACTTTGTATAGTTAGCAGCTTACGCAAGGTTCTTGGCAATACGTCATCATATCGCGATTGGTAGGATAGGAGTGCGCGTAGCCTCAGCATAAAACTTGTATTTTTTTTAGATTAGATTGTGCCTTAATGGCCTTTACACGGCTTTTCTCTGATCTCACACCACCGGTAAACTATTTACTTGTTTGATGAATAAGACGTTAATATACTGTCTATAGAATTGTTGTACATATCGTTATCTATACTAATATTATAAAGCTGAAGAGTTTGTTTGTTTGAACGCGCTAATCTCAGGAACTACTGGTTCGATTTGAAAAATTCTTTCAGTGTTAGATAGCTCATTTATTGAGGTAGGCTATAGGCTATATAACATCACGCTAAGATAAGAGCACCAATAAAGAATGCTTCGAAATCGGGGCTTAAACAGCTCTTTAGCATTCTATAATTCAAAAATATTTTCTTTCTACGTAAATGAAGTGGGGGGTAAAATTTAGCGTTATGCCAAAGTAACTATTCCACGCGCATGGAGTCTCGGGCAAAAGCTAGTCACAAATATACGTATTATTGTAACATTTTATTTTTTTCGACTACATTATGCAATACATGTTTTCTTGGTTTATTTTCGGACGTAACTATCGGTCTATATATTTACGGTCGGTTTTGACTAGCTTGTTATTTACGCTTCCACGAGCATATGATTAGGTTGTACGCTTCGATAATACAAATCCAAATTACAATTTTAGGCTCGTTAATGCATGATTTAACAAAGGAATATTAAATAGCTTACGCGAAAACATTAGGCAATCCTGGATACGTTTTTTTTTATTGCTTAGATGGGTGGACGAGCTCACAGCCCACCTGGTGTTAAGTGGTTACTGGAGCCCATAGACATCTACGACGTAAACGCGCCACCCACCTTGAGATATATTACGTTCTAATGTTACAACGGCTTCCCCGCCCTTCAAACCGAAACGCATTACTCCTTTACGGCAGAAATAGGCAGGGTGGTGGTACCTACCCGTGCGGACTCACAAGAGGTCCTACCACCAGTAAAAAAGTTTTATCAATTGCAGATAAGTAGCGTTCAAATCAATACGTTTGAAATAAACTTGAAGTAAATCGCTTAAGTTTCCGTAATAACTGTGAATCATTTTATCTGTTTGATTAACAGTTTCCAAACAGTTAACCGGGCTTTGGATGATTTATTAATTCACCGATATTGCTCTAATCTAAATCGTTGTTTTTAAATTATTGTACATATTTTGAATATAATATAAATAATATATTCTTCTTCTCAGTCGCATGCACTCTTGGCAGAGTGGTCGTGGTCATCACTTCGGTTGGTGGTGCGCTTCACCAGACGTCGCCATTCCTCGCGTACCGCGGCCCTTCTTGTGCACTCGTTAACGGGACCGTTTAGAGCTGCCTTTATTTGTTCGGTCCATCGTAACGGTGATCTGCCGCGCGGTCTTGTACCCTCTATCATGCCCTGCACCACAAGGCGCTCAACTGAGTCGTCACCCCGCCAACTGCGATGTCGTACAGTCATACATTTACTTAGGTGCACTGATATCGAACACGGGCGGGTGCGTTGATGAAATCAAGCGGCGTATGGCTGTTTCGAGGTCAGCCATGGACAGGCTGAAGAAAATATGGGGGAATCGAAATAATATATAAAATTACATTTTTATGTCGGCGCAAATATGACTATTTACCTACTGATCATCAACTAATTACTCTGTGATAAGAAATTGATGTTAAACAGTCCCTTTTATTGTAATTTCAATACTTTAAAATCTTGTAAACACGCTCACGTGTTTAATACTTGTAAACACGCTGACGTGTACGAAGTCCTGTAAATACGGCTGTGCTGTCTAGTGTTTATTCATGTTAGGTCTCCTTCGGAGGCGTTCGGGTAGCTGTTAGCAAATCCCACCCCTCCTGGCTGAGCCTTTGCTCGCCCACCTGTCCTGGTGAAACTGGAAAGGCCTCCAGGCCACCAGTAATCTTTCAATCATAAAAAAAAAAAAAGAAAAAAAAAAAGTGTTTATTCATTCGTGTCCGAGCCGTAGTAAAGTACGGATCTCTCTGGAATGTTGTTATGCTTCTCGTTAAATATACGCAGCTCACAAAGTTCTTGTGAAGCTTTGTTTCGGAAGCCCAAACATGAGTCATCATCGAGAACTTAATGAGCGTGACGTCACCAATGCTGACGTCACACTTTTTAAAAACATTCCTTCAGCGTTTCTCCTCCGACATATATATAATTTGAAAATAAATATACCTAGTCAGGTCATAAATTCTGTCACATGTTTAATGTAAAATAATTGAAACAAGTTTATTCATTATGTAACCATTCATATACCAAAATGAACTTAACAAAACATAGATTCTTATGACACTAAAGTTTATTCAAAATGGCCTCCCTGATTTTAAATACAGGCCTTCAATCTGCACGGTCAGTCGTCTATCGCAGCACGAACGAGGTCCATGTCAATATCGGCGGCTGCCTTAATCAAGGATGTCTTGAGTGACTCCAAATTGGGATGAGGCTTTGAGCACGCCTTTTCCTCCAAGTGTTGCCATATCTTGTAATCTAACGGATTCAAATCTGGACTGGAGGAGGGCCAGTCTTCGTGCCGGATGAAGTCGATTTCACGCGCCGCCAGCCAGTCTTGTGTGCTCTTCGCTCTATGAGCTGGCGCCGAATCTTGTTGGAATACCCAGTGCCTGTTATTGAACATGGTATGAGAAACAGGTTCCACAAGGTTCGTCAGGACTGTATTTTGATACACAACTGCATTCGTTTTTACACCTTTCTCACAAAAATGTACCTCTGTTAAGCCCCAATAAGAAACTCCCAACCATACCATGAGCGAGGATGGAAAATGACCTCATTGGACACGCGGAATACGGTTGCTCGCTTCTTCACTACTGTGTGCGTACACCTTATCATTTTGTTTGTTGTAGCTCTCTTCTACGGTAAAAAATTTTTCATCCGAAAAAAGAATTTCCCGATATATTTTTTCCGCGTACCGCTTCAACAAAGCGCGCCATCTCTTCAGTCTCAGGTCCATTAGACGAGCATTCAAACGATGTCCTGTTTTTCTTCGATATGCCCGAAGCCCTAAGTCTTCATTTAACACCCTTTTCACCGTGGTTCTGCTTAACCCCATCTGAAGGGCCAACAGTTTCTGCTTACGTTTGGGATTTCTTTGAATTCGCGCCTTCACAGCTTTTAACACTGCTGGAGTCCTAACAGACCGAGGGCGACCACTTCTTGACCTGTCATCTACACTAGAGTCTTCAATGTATCGTTTGATGGTACGATAAACGAATCTTTTGGTTATATTCAAAATTTTCAGTATGTTCAAAATTTGAATTGGCGCGTAACCGCAACGATGCAACGCAATAACTGCAACACGGTCTTCTTTAAGCGTCCACTCCATATTTAAAAATGAGTAAAATTTTAAAAGTGTACATTTTTATTTTCTTGAACAATTCGAAATTCGAATTCAATAAACTTTTTTGTGGCCAGCATTCTAAAAGAAAAGTTATTACTGTGTGACAATACTTATGACCTGACTAGTTAATTTGCGGTAGGCAGTGACTTGGCTCTGCCCCTGGCATTGCTGAAGTCCATGGGCGACGGTAACCACTCACCATCAGGTGGGCCGTATGCTCGTCTACCTACAAGGACAACAAAAAAAAATAAAAATAAGTTTAATACATACATAAGTTTTATTATATTAAAGTCGAAATCGTAAAATTAAGGAGAAATTAATGACAGAAACTACTCAAGTGCTATCATTACACCAGTTTCTGCAGCGAAGATGCATTTTTGATGGATGGATTGCCCTTTATATGTCTATTCACTGGTAGGTGAACTTTATATAATACAATTACGATTTTGACTTTGTGAGATAAAGCAAGTGGTGCGTGCATACACGGTGTGATTTCTGTATTGCTTATTCTTTAAAGAATTCTATGCGTGCAAACAAGCAAAAACCAAAGTTGTATGATAATTATTTTTTTATTGTTTTGGTTTTTTTATGGCTTAGAAGGGTGGACGAGCTCACAGCCCACCTGGTGTTACCTGGTTACTGGAGCTCATAGACATCTACAACATAAATTCGCTATCCACCTTGGGATATACGTTCTAAGGTCTTAGTATAGTTACAACGGCTGCTCCACCCTTCAAACCGAAACGCATTACTGCTTCACGGTAGAAATAGGCAGGGCGGTGGTATCTACCCGTGCGGACTCGTAGAGGATTTTTAATGCGGACGCGTAGAAGATTTTTATTACACAATGTAGTTCCTTAACCGTGGAAGTAAATCGTGAACATCTGTTAAGTACGTATTTCATTAGAAAAATTGGTACCCGCCTGCGGGATTCCAATACCAGTGTCTCATGCATCTTTAACACGAGCGAATCTGATCGCGTTAATGCTTCGCGACTGAAATAGAAAGGGTGATGGTGCCCACCAGTGCAAGCTCAGAAAATGCCCTACAATCAGTTGCTACGTAAATTTTGATTTTTATTACGTCCAGTTGTCCCTTCCACGTGAAAGTAATTCCTGAGGATGTATTAAGTAAAAACTTATAGTTATTCTACTAAAATATAATATAACGTACCTCAAGAAATTTAAAAGAATTAAAATATGTACATTATATCTATAGAGTGTAATGAAGAAACGTTTTCTTTATCAAAAATTTGCTGAATTCATTATTTTTAGTACTTTCTGTGAAATTATCGTTTCTTTCTCATTCAGTACGTTCAAACAGGTCTAATGTTGACAGTACTAAGAATTTTACGATCGATTTATCCGAGGCATTAGAAAGAATCAACAAGAAAGCGCCGAAAAGAATCGGTGAAAAGACTCAGCGGGACTGTGCGTAATGTATTTTTTATTTGTTTACTTTGCCTTACTTAGACAGCTCTTTTACAACCCGCCTACTCTTAGGTGCACCTGACGTCTCTGTTACCAAGAATTTCAATATACCCCTAACTGACTAAAAGAACTGTGAGTATGTGTGAACAGATTTCTCGTTATGTACCATTATTTTTGAGCGAATTAAATTGGCTGCTGGAGAATATTTTTTGGATAAAATTTTAAAGTGAATTTTTGCAGTATCCACTTAAGACTAATTAGATAGCTTAATTAAATTTGTTGTTCGATTTGCTAGAGACGTCAACCTTAAGGCTTTAAAATTAAGATGATTTCGGTTAAATATTCTCCTCTTCAGAGCGAAGACACCACCCCCATAATGCGTCGTTGCCTACTTAAAATGGTATTTAGGGAAAGTTAATGGAAGCATTGCGACTATGCCGATATTAAAATCATGCAGCGGATTCCAAAATTTCTGAAAAATATACAATTAAACATTTCCACGGTGACCTTATCAAACAACAATCGGAAATTTTATTGTAAATATTATTATAGAAGTCCGAAGTAATTTTTCTTCTTATCTATATATTAATACGTGAAGCAAAAACTTTGTATCCTTTCTTACGAAAATTGCGCGGACGAAGGAGTATGAAATTTTCCACACTTATAGAGAATACAGAGAAGTGCACAATGCTAATATTTTTTTTAAATAATGCATAAAAGATACATTAAATCAATAAAGAAAACATTACACACACTACATACCATATATTTGACGCACACACGCATGCATACTATTTATTGTCAAACTTTTGTTCTTGACGTCTGTTGTCAAATTGAGAATAGATTAAATATTGTTTGTCTTTGTTAATATTTTTTATAGTGTAGTCTTGGCGAAATTTGTGATTATAGAAGTATAAAATACAATCATAATAGTATACAAACTTACAAATTACAATTACAATTAATTATAGTCGAATTTCGACTACTGCGGGACCTCTAGTCTATCTGTTTAATTGCGTCAATAAACTTTTTATTTAAAATCTCATGTTACTTACCCAACTATAATTACCAAACCACCAATAATTATCGTAAACAAAAGCAGTCGGTCGACATTTGTTACCTACTGTAATTAAAGAACAAAATTACTCAAATTATACATAATTTGAGCGCGTTTATGTATATTTTAACCAATGGCTTTTCGGTGATAATTTATCGGTGATATATTATTTGACGTGGTAAACGTACGTACGTACGTGACGAAAGCGTACTTCAAAACTGGGTCTTGTGAATACTGCTAAATACTAATATACAAAAAAAAAACCAAAGAAACATCTAAATTTCCTGGTGCTTCTTACACTGCAAGAAACTTAACATTTATAATCAGTTGATGCGCGTCGTTAAAAGCAAAAGTACACGCGTGCATGATTCAATTGCTTTTGTTTTATATTGGACTAGCGACCCGCCCTCGCTTCGCTTCGGAAACAATAAAACACACATGAAACAAAAAAAAAAAAATAAAAAAAAATTAAAGAAAGTAGCCTATGTTCATCAGGGACAATGTCGGCCTCTAATGGAAAAAGAATTTTTTAAATCGGTCCAGTAGTTTCGGAGCCTATTCGAAACAAACAAACAAACAAATCTTTCCTCTTTATAATATTAGTATAGATGTCCTTAAAGTATGAACTAAATAAATATATTTCTATTCAAATGGAGGTAGTAAGTATACTGGCGTTTCAGTTTCGTGAACGGTTCTCGGAATACTCTTATCGAATCATATTAAAAAGAAGAATAAGAGAAGACAACAAACAACCTGCGTTCATTCCAGACATTATGGACATAACGTGACAACCCTAAAGTTTAGAAACGCAATTGGGACGCACGTAGTTGTTCCAGGGTTGAATTTTGCCAATTGCACGTGCAAGTTAGAGCCATCGAATATGGGAATAAATTTTGCGTCTCCCTACATGTTCTCCTTCCGGGAACGAAGATGATACTTAATATTTGTTTTTTATCGACACAATTGTTATTGCTTTTCACACTGGTGGTAGGTCCTCTTGTGAGTCCGCACGGGTCCGTACCACCGCCTCGCCTATTTCTGCCGTGAAGCAGCAATGCGTTTCGGTTTGAAGGGTGGGGCAGCCGTTGTAACTCTACTGAGACCTTAGAACTATATCTCAAGGTGTGTGGCGCATTTACGTTGCAGATGTCTATGGGCTCCAGTAACCACTTAACACCAGGTGGGCTGTGAGCTAGTCCACACATCTAAGCAATAAAAAAAAATTAAAAAAAATTGTTCATTGCGGTTGAACGCTAGTTCAGCGAGTAGGGAAAACTTTACATCAAAATAATTAAGACTTTAATTTCATATGTCAAGATAAGGAACGACATTGTTGACAACTAGATCATCATCAGATGCCAGAAAACGTCTAACTCCAATTAAGCTGTGACCACTTCACTCAGAGTTAGTCTATAAAACTATCTGTGCTATTAAAGGATCCTCAGGGTGGCGACGACAATTGAGATACTTTACATCCACACGAAGTAATATATTCTCTTTTGTACACGTTACGGCGGGTAAAATACGAATGCAACAGAGATATGCTAACCGCCGGTATTTATACAATCATCTTGACCTATTTTAATACAAACTTAGTAGGTAATATTAAGTATTGTGTATCTTAATTATTCTGTTGATTATTTACGTACAATTATTATTTAATAATATTGGGTTTGCGGAGGGACTTCGGTTCCCTCTGTATTTTGTACCGTATGTTCCATGGGGAGTGCTCTGAGGAATTGTTCGAGATGATACCAGCATCTCGTTTTTACCATCGCACCGCCCGCCACCGGAGTAGAGTTCATCCATACTACCTGGAGCCACTGCGGTCATCCACAGTGCGTTTCCAGAGATCTTTTTTGCCACGTACCATCCGGCTATGGAATGAGCTCCCCTCCAAGGTGTTTCCCGAGCGCTATGACATGTCCTTCTTCAAACGAGGCTTGTGGAGAGTGTTAAGCGGTAGGCAGTGGCTTGGCTCTGCCCCTGGCATTACTGAAGTCCATGGGCGACGGTAACCACTCACCATCAGGTGGGCCGTATGCCCGTCTGCCTACAAAGGCAATAAAAAAAAAAAAAAACTTTGAATTATGTAACATAAATAACATTAAGGTTTATTGCGCCGGAAGCTGTCAAGCGGAAGGCGCCAATAAAATATTATAAGTATAAAGAAATATGAATGAACTATTTACTTGATTATGAAATTACTAATTATAAGACAATAATAAGTTCTATATATTTCCTAAGTTCGTAAATAATTTATTATGTGAGGCCGGAAGTGTTGCTCGATAACAGTACATTACATTATATACGTCATGCAATGCCAACTTCGATTAGAATCGAAACCAGAAACTGAATAGCAAATTAGTAACAACAGTGAACAAACGTGTTTCGAGGAATAACCCAGAACGAAGTTGTTAGCGTTAATTATACTAAAATAACTCATAACTTGGTATCGAAGTTTCGGCGGGCGGCTAATACTCCGGTTTCGTCGTTATAGATGACTTTGGCAGCTAATTACAGCGTAGGAAATGCCACTGAACATCAAAGATGAAATGTTTTGAAATTGTTTATTTGCTATTGATTGATTTGGATAGATATTTAGAATTATACGTTAATTTATGAGGATAGAGGATTTTAATTAGACGCTAAGGATAAGCGTATCCGGATTCATCGAGTTACTTATTCCCAGTAAGGTCACTGGTGGTAGGACCTCTTGTGAGTCCGCGCGGGTAGGTACCACCACCCTGCCTATTTCTGCCGTGAAGCAGTAATGCGCCTCGGTTTGAAGGGTAGGGCAGCCGTTGTAACTATACTTGAGACCCTAGAACTTTATCTCAGGATGGGTGGCGCATTTACGTTGTAGATGTGTATGGGCTCCAGTAACCACTTAACACCAAGTGGGCAGTGAGCTCATCCATCCATTTAAGCAATAAAAATAAACAAACACCAATCACCAAACAGAAAAAAATATTCAAAACTTCGGTCATGTACATATACGATACATATCACATATATCATATCATACCTTATCATACATATAAGCTGCCTTTATTGATTATGATACGTAAGTTTAAAGAGACGATCTGAATGAAGAAGGAGAGCGTGGTGAGGAACATCTGAGAACGGCCTAAAAATACATAAATGGACTTTAAGCCTATCGAAATAATGAAATGAAAATAATAAATAAACTCAACATTAAACTGGAAAAGTAATTTTAATTACTTGAGAATATTTTATCCGCAGAGCTAATGCCCAAATATGCGACAGTACAATCCAATAAGCCGTCTCACATTTAAGATGAGGCATATTTAATAAAATCGAATATCATAACATTCGAGTATCATAGAGTCGGGAAACAATCAAGATCCAAATAATAATGTATACAATGATATGGAATACTCCAGAATGAATGAGTACTTAATTGCGTTTTCTTTAATATAATAAGAAAACAACATTAAGAGCCCTAAATCTCTTTTAAAATTAATAAAAACAGTAATTATTATATTGTACAAAACTGAACTCTCTTTTTACTCAATGACAGACAGGTGAATAATTCCGTCTAAGAAAAATATATTTTTTAAAACTAAAGAGTTTTTAAAGGTTTTAAATTGTGAAGGTTTTTCTTTACATGTACCTAGTCAGGTCATAAGTATTGTCACACAGTAAAAACTTTTCTTTTAGAATGCTGGCCACAAAAAAGTTTATTGAATTCGAATTTCGAATTGTTCATGAAAATAAAAATGTATACTTTTAGAATTTTACTCATTTTTAAATATGGAGTGGACGCTTAAAGAAGACCGTGTTGCAGTTATTGCGTTGCATCGTTGCGGTTACGCGCCAATTCAAATTTTTAACATACTGAAAAATTTGAATATAACCAAAAGATTCGTTTATCGTACCATCAAACGATACAATGAAGACTCAAGTGTAGATGACAGGTCAAGAAGTAGTCGCCCTCGGTCTGTTAGGACTCCAGCAGTGATAAAAGCTGTGAAGGCGCGAATTCAAAGAAATCCCAAACGTAAGCAGAAACTGTTGGCCCTTCAGATGGGGTTAAGCAGAACCACGGTGAAAAGGGTGTTAAATGAAGACTTAGGGCTTCGGGCATATCGAAAAAAAACAGGACATCGTTTGAATGCTCGTCTGATGGACCTGAGACTGAAGAGATGCCGCGCTTGGTTGAAGCGGTACGCGGGAAAAAAATATCGGGAAATTCTTTTTTCGGATGAAAAAATTTTTACCGTAGAAGAGAGCTACAACAAACAAAATGATAAGGTGTACGCACACAGTAGTGAAGAAGCGAGCAACCGTATTCCGCGTGTCCAACGAGGTCATTTTCCATCCTCGCTCATGGTATGGTTGGGAGTTTCTTATTGGGGCTTAACAGAGGTACATTTTTGTGAGAAAGGTGTAAAAACGAATGCAGTTGTGTATCAAAATACAGTCCTGACGAACCTTGTAGAACCTGTTTCTCATACCATGTTCAATAACAGGCACTGGGTATTCCAACAAGATTCGGCGCCAGCTCATAGAGCGAAGAGCACACAAGACTGGCTAGCGGCGCGTGAAATCGACTTCATCCGGCACGAAGACTGGCCCTCCTCCAGTCCAGATTTGAATCCGTTAGATTACAAGATATGGCAACACTTGGAGGAAAAGGCGTGCTCAAAGCCTCATCCCAATTTGGAGTCACTCAAGACATCCTTGATTAAGGCAGCCGCCGATATTGACATGGACCTCGTTCGTGCTGCGATAGACGACTGGCCGCGCAGATTGAAGGCCTGTATTCAAAATCACGGAGGTCATTTTGAATAAAATTTAGAATAGTCATAAGAATCTATGTTTTGTTAAGTTCATTTTGGTATATGAATGGTTACATAATGAATAAACTTGTTTCAATTATTTTACATTAAACATGTGACAGAATTTATGACCTGACTAGGTATATACATAATAATATGTATATTAAGAATAGTAATGAAAATATATTTAATGGTATAGAACATAAACAACTTCCTTTTATTTTAATTGTTTCTTACTATTAACTAGTTTAAGGAATCTATTTTAACAACAAAAAGCTCGTAGTGTATATAGTTCCAAGATAAATTTTAGAGGAGTTGAGTATATAATATTTGCCAAAAATTAAATAGTGTTTACCCACTCACTGATTTCAGTTACTAAGAATTGGTGACTAATGCAAAGAATAATGCAAAAGGACGATGATTGATTGATGTTATACCAACGTAAGAGATTATCTTCTTCAGCTTCCGTCCTATACTTGAAACAAAGCAATATCTCGTTCCGGCGTATCCGTTTTGAGACTGTTCCGGCTTACGTTAGAGATTTGATATCTGACGGGACTCCGTTGATGTTAAAATATAATTCAAACTTGACAGGACTTAAGTTTACATTGTCGTTCACAAATACATTTGGTAAAGGACCATAAATCTATTATAAGAAAGTGTTTCTGTATTAATTTTTTATCACAAGGTACTTAAATAGATGCGCATTTACGGTCTCTTTCATTTTACTAATGACGATTGGACAATCGGTCGTGAAAATGATCTAACTGTACAAACTGAAAATTCGCGTTGGTTCTTCTCCACAAAATGAGACTACAAATTACAAACAACGAGTAAATTATCTTATTTACATACATATACATACGTGGAGCTTCTAAAAACCTATGTTTTTACTTATAAATAACACGAAATCAGGTTTACACTTCAAGTAAACAGCGGCTTAGCGTAAACACTCAACGGGCCCTTGGGGCAGGGCCGTCCCATCGCTGTGTTGAAACGACTACACATAAAGAGGACGCTATGTCGAGACGTAATAATGTTATACCTAAATTTGAAACGCGGATGGAAAAAAATGTAACATATTTTTTTTACAATTTCCGAGAATTTATTTTATGGAAGCTCGGGGAAATGATATTCCTTAATCCGATATGACACCGGAAGTTTACAAACATCTGTAAGTGTGGTCTAGAAGCTACACCGCTTTATCTCGTTTGGCAAAATGCCCTGTGACTCAAGTTTAATTACTCAGTGCTTAAATAACACAGACAGGACTTGTTTAATTTAAAATTAACAAGACAGCAAGCACACTGATAAATTATTTTTAATGTAGGTACCAATGGACTTTCATTAAATTGCTGAATTTAAGCACTAATTTTAAACACAAACCGGTATGTATAACCGATGCGTTCTGGTTTGAAGGTGAATAATACAAGTGATTGTATTCACATTAAGATGCCCCTGGATTTGATCGCTTAATACCAGACCGATCATGAGCACGACCACACATCTAACGCAACGAAAAAAGAACAACTTTTTGAAGTGAAACTTCTTTAGAATCGTTGGGTGTGATTTCAAACTCGATGAAACGAAAAAATGAAACGTGAAGTTAAAACATCAATTCACAGAGGGCGGTACCTCATACTATAAAAGATGATTTACAATTATTTCTATTTAGTTTGTTATCAACAGATGCCGCTACACGTAAATTCAACAATTCCTGAATCGCGATGACGAGATGTTACACACTTGATAGACGTTCTCGTATTTCTCTTGCTAAATCATACATACATGGCGTAGAGATACCGTGATCTATTGCACTGTGGAGTGGTTGGTGGTTAACCCTTCCGATTTTTCTTACATTTTTTAAGTTTCACTTCTACCTTGTGTGACTTGCAGTGACTTGCACACACACTCTTTTTTTTAACACAGGGTACTCAATCACACTTGCCATTTAATGATACCCCCAGACACTAAAGAACACGTCAAAATATTTCAACTCCGTAGTGACACGAAGTAATGTTTCACTTGTAACTTCAAATTAAGTTTATACTCTGAGTCGTGTTTGCCTCAGCGTAAACAGGCTTGCGGTAATCACTCAGCAGGCCCTTGGGGCAGGTTCGTGTTATCCCGGCTTCATACGGATACACTGGGAAGACGCTATGCTACGACGACTAACGGAAAGCTATATTTCTTTCTGTATTTTTAGCATGTACTCTTCAAGCATGTAGACCGGTTTACAGTTGAGTGAAAATTAAATTTATATTGTCAAAAACTGAAAAGAATGGAACAAGAAATGCGTCGATATTTTGTGATGGCCAGGCGAGTTTATGGTTTCCCTATTATTACGTTACTATCGCGGAACCCTCAAAACTCAAATTTGTTTGCCTGTTTTATTACTAGTGGTAGGACCTCTTGGGAGTCCGTACGGGTAGGTACCACCACCCTGCCTATTTCTGCCGTGAAGCAGTAATGCGTTTCGGTTTGAAGGGTGCGGCAGCCGTTGTAACTATACTTGAGACCTAAGAACTTATATCTCAAGGTGGGTGGCGCATTTACGTTGTAGATGTCTATGGGCTCCAATAACCACTTAACACCAGGTGGGCTGTGAGCTCGTCCACCCATCTATTCAATAAAAACAAAAACCAGTAGCTCGGGGGCGTTATTTGACTTCACCCTGACTGGTGGACGAGATTACGAAATTCATCTTGAAAGAATTTACTAACACTGGCCCTAGTAAGAAGAGCAATGCTTCACAGAATCTACCACCGGATCAGAATTGCGATCCACTGAGAAGATTCGACGGAAAACTCAGTGGATTATTTTAGTACCGCTATTATACAGAAATAAGTAAGAAAATAGTATACCAATTCGTGCCAAATACACCCTACCATTGTAACAATTGACACGGCTACGGACGAATTCAGGAAATATTCAATAACGACTTTAACCTCCGATGAATTATCAGACAGACGGTAATAAGTGTAGAAAACTATAACTGTGCGATCAAAAATGACACTTTATCTGCTAAAATTTGCTCTTCAATAATAGAGAACCGAACATTTTAAAAATTCAAAATAAATACCAACAATTTCTATGTTTTATGACATAGCGTCGCTTAATATAACGTAATTTCCACGAATGAGTGTCATTAACTAATTACATAGCGATTATAAGTCTTTCCATCGGTATTTAATTATTGTACTCTCTGTGTCTCTAGCGACAATTATTTATTTAAAATGACGGTGGATAGTTTTCGCTATATTATTACTACGGGGTAGTGTCTATGATAGTGTGTGTGTGTGTGTGGTATAATGGGAGGGAGACCGCAAGGAGAGGTACCCAATCTGCCGCGAAGTTGTCATGTATCCCGATGTATAGAGTAGGAAAGCTAAGCAGCGGCTTGGCTCTGGCCCTGGCATTGCTGAAGTCCATAAGCGACGGTAACCACCATCAGGTGGGCTGTATGCTCGTTTTCCTACAAGTACAATATAAAAATGTATACATATCGACGCTTGAAGGCAAACTTAACTAAGCGTCAATGCGTGACTAATTTAAAGTTGAAATACCTGAAAAAAAATCTATTTTAACGAATCTAGCTGTAGGATTGAAATGATTTTAATAGACCTAGAAATATTTTTTTTTGCGCATCGAATATGGTTATTGCCTATCATTTA
Organism: Bombyx mori; assembly: GCF_030269925.1. NCBI lineage: Eukaryota > Metazoa > Arthropoda > Insecta > Lepidoptera > Bombycidae > Bombyx > Bombyx mori. The sequence continues at coordinate 3,520,204 of NC_085116.1, read as the reverse complement.
TGTACAAAGCAGTTATTGTCGCTTAGTCACGTTTGCCTTTCAAGCGTCGATATATATTGTGTTATAGTTGTTGGCACTACGACCTCCAGTCGTAAAGTTTGTTTTTAGGTCGTGAATCAGTGGGTGAAATCGAAGACCCAGCATGCAATTGCGGGTATATAAGCAACTAGTCTACCACCAACACAAGTCTAACAGCTCCAGGGTTGCCGCTTCTTCAGTGTAAAATGACGGGTAATAATTCATGTCTATCGTCTAAAAAAAAAAGGTAACCTATTGAATATTTACGGTTTTTCGTCGCTATCGATCGTGTCTGAAATTAAATGTTAATAACAAGATAATATATAATAGCTATTCTATGGTCACACAATAATGTTCGCCCTTTATTGCGTGTAATCTCTAAGCATAGTGTTGCGTTGTGGTAAATGAGAGTGGACTGTATTTATTGGTTTTGATATATTTATTAGTCCCTATGTGACAAATTAAAGATTAAATATATGAAATATGAAATCGATGCGTCGTCCTTGGCGGCTCGAATTGAAAGGGAAAAAGTGTCTTCTTAACGGACGTCGCTCGTTGATACTTTTGACGTTCCGAAATCAAACAATAGATTACATACCTTTATTCTGGATTCACTTCAGTTAAAAAGTTTGTATAGAAAAATAGGGCTACTGTTGTACCACCTCTTAGATATGTGTGAGCTGAAACTGTGCATTCGGAATGAACGAGAAATCAAATAGAATCTATTTTAATGCAGTCGATTTCTTTACTAATTGCAAATCAGAATTGTGAGTCCACAAAGGTCGTGGGTGGTGTTCTTACGTGTAGCTTCTGTTTGCGCACGCTTAAGAACAAGATAGGCTACCATAGCCAGGGGGAGGGTGATGGGAGAGATGTGCTCCGCACTAAACGCTTCACTCTCCGCCCTTTGCCTTTTCATGGGTTCTGTCTCATGCGAGGTTCGGACGCGGGTTGTTGAGCGACAGGAGGTTTTAGTCAGTTCGACTCCGACATGCCCCGCCCCCCATCCCCAGGGGAGGGCGGAAGTCCGGCGATTTCCTCCTGACCAAAAAAAAAAGGCTACCATAGCCATATTAGAGCGCATGAGAGGCGCGGACATTAGCTTTTAAGTTATTGAACTGAAAATTTTGGTCGCCGTTGCCGAAACCGGCTTGGAACCATGATGATGATGATGATAATATAAATATAATTATACTATATAATATCTCTAGTTTCAAAGCTACTAACGACTTTTACGTTGTCATATTTATGTTTTTTTTTATTGCTTAAATGGGTGGACGAGCTCACAGCCCACCTGGTGTTTAGTGGTTACTGGAGCTTATAGACATCGACGACGTAAATGCGCCACCCACCTTGAGATATAAGTTCCAAGGTCTCAGTATAGTTGTGCTTCGTGAAACATTTAATATCAGATTAACACTAAAATAAGATTAAAGTCAAGACTGGTGGTTGTATTCACGTCACCTTTATGAGCTTCGTAAAACATTAAAACATAAAGTATTTTGCTGTCTCTAATATTGAAGTAATTATGAATTTGAACTTTATACAAATCGATCTTTCGCCTCGTAACTTTACTCGCGAGCGCGACGACAACTTGCTAAATGAGATCATAAGCAGGCACAGAATGACGTCACGAATTTGTTAATGTCACCACGCACACAAGGGGAAGACACACGGCCGCATCAGCTTGTTTTAAAACACAATTTGTATCGGCACTTCGGGTAGTTATATCTTTGTTTAAACAAAAACATGTTTCTGTTACAAATGGAACAATCCAGAAATATCGTAATTCAGGAAAAATTGACTCAGTTGTAATGCAATTTGTAAAATCCCTCTGTATTTTGTACCGTATGTTCCATGGGGAGAGCTCTGAGGAATTGTTCGAGATGATCCCCTCATCTTCTTTTTATATCGCAACTCCCGCCATCGGAACAGAGTTCATCCATATTATCTGGAACCGCTGCGTTCATCGACAGTGCGTTTCCAGAGGTCTTTTTTGCCACGTACCATCTGGCTATGGAATGAGCTCCCCTCCACGGTGTTTCCCGAGTGCTATGACATGTCTTTATTTAAAAGAGGCTTGTGGAGAGTATTAAGCGGTAGGTAGCGGCTTGGCTTTGCCCTTGGCATTGCTAAAATCAATGGGCGACGGTAACCACTCACCATCAAATGAGCCGTATGCTCGTCTGCCTTCAAGGGCAATAATAATAAAAAATGCTCTGCTTTCTTATAGTTCATTTACTAATAACAAAAACTACTGCATATTTGTTTTTCTTTTACTATGTGAATTTAATAGAGCTGTCAGTTTTACTCTAAGATTATATAGCTGGAGTATAATTTAAATTGGCAACTGTATTTGATACACTATTAAAGTAAGCAAGGCATCGTACTCTATTGGATCTCGAATATACGAAACATTAGAGCTCGTTTCCATGTGTCGCAATGAGAGATGTCCCCAGAAGACTGTGGCTGTGCAGACGTCATGACGAACGAGTTCTATTTATCTTTCGCGAAATGTAATTTCGGTATTATGCTAAAACCGTTATGCGGAACCACCGTCTTTTGCTTCGATCAATAATACTACTAGATTAGGGATCAGGAACAAAAATAAGACGCTCGAGTGGCCACGTTTTCAGACCCGAAAACATCTTCATTTCTTAGAAAAAAGGTTAATAATGTTAACGACTTCAGTTTATTATAAACCTTAATACTTAAACATAAAGTTTAATTACCATTGCAAAATATATTTATTTAGGTCCTTTCGTCAGAGAAAGAATATTGTGGCATAAATTTAAAATGTCACTTGAACATAAAAAGTCATCAGTACAAAAATATTTATTCTAAAGTGATACATAAAGACTAATCAATAAGGTTAAAAATATTTGTTTAAAATTTCGTGCTTATTGTATTGTGGAACTAGATGTAGTTCTTGGTATTACATTTCAATGCTCAGAACACAGTAAGTATTGAAAGACGTAGAGTTGCAGAATATATTTGTTTTAGGTTTGTTTTGTATGGTCGCAACTATTTTTGACCGATTCAAAAAAGTTGTAGATAATATTTTACATTGCCGCTATTACAACAAATAGGTAATAAATAATAAAATTGAATAAAGTAAAAAAAAAAGAAAGGAAACAAGGGAACAACAACGTTTTCCACGTATTCTTTATACAGAAGTAATTAAAACAATTTTTTTTTTTGTTTAATTACCTTTAAACAGATTCAGCTTGTTTTAAAGCTGTTTTTTAGAAGTCATTTTTATATGAGCGGTTTCTTTTTTACAAATATAATGTAATCTTATATTAAAGAATTTTTCTATAATCAGTTTAATTTAGGCTTATTTTATGGCTGTGTTCGTTTCCCCCAGAAAACAAATCCTTTTCAGCATATACGCTTAAAATATTTACACATACATATAAAGTTTTTATAATACTTTTTTGCATTGATTTGCCACCACCATTGAACAATTCTAGAATTTTTATAAGGGTTCTATATTTCTTATCCTCCTTCTTTCGCGACAATATATATCCATTGTGCACAGTGAAAAGGGGCTACTAGGAAATCTACAAACAAAAATAACATTATAAAATAACAAAACTACTCTATGCATTCCCTGTTCAAGAATAGGTGATGTTTGTTACAATAGTTGGTGCCTTGTTGCAAACATTGGCCAAACAATTACAATATTCGTAAATTGAATTTTATTTACTATATAATTCTGTTTATTATTTTATGAAATTCACTTAATAATATAAACTTATCAAAAAAATATATTCCTTCCAAAACCTTGGTGCTACGGTGGTTTTTTACTCCGTTTTTGAACGCGCAGTGCAGCGGTTTGACGTCTTAGTGTTGGCTATGATTGGACCATACTAATTTGAAATAAGACCACAAATTTATTTGTGGTCTTATTTTTCGGGCCGTTTTTGAAGCGCTTATCGCGAATCTAGTAGTATTATTGATCGAAGGTCTTTTGTGTTTGAATAATTTATATGACGTTAAAGTTTACTCAAGTACAAAATGCGTGTTGACATTGTATGAAACAATTTGAATTCCATTCATAACGGCCGTCTGGTGTAGTGGTAAGTGACATGGTCACTACACAAGGGGGTCGCGGGTTCGAATCCCGCCAAGGGAAGGTATTTGTATGATAAATATAAAGGTATTTTCCAGGGTTATGGATGTGTCTTAAATATATGTATGTATATAATAAAAATCTTACATTTATTTCCGTTATCTGGTACCTGTAACACAAGTTCTTTACGAACTTATCACGGGACCAGTTAACGTGGCGTGATTGTTAGTAAATATTTATTTATTATTATTATTATAATAAGATAACGTATACTAGTCCAATCGAATTAAAACAGAATTATTCATTGGATTCCTTAGATCGATCATCAGGTATTCAGATGATACCGTTAATTATAGTCTGTGTATATGCTTGAATGGTGAATCCCATTATCACCAGGGTCTGTTATCCGCCTTTGTAGCCAAGGGCTCAAGACATTTGTGCCACTCGACACCTTCAGATAAATTACAGACGTAAACGACATTTTAAGGGAGAACAGCTTAAAGTTTACAAGCATCGTTACATCAAACCAAAACCATATTGCAACGGGATCCAGTATTCCAGTCGTAAATCAAGGGAGTCCCAGACACATTGCCAACATATTTAGGCGTGCGTCTATAAAATTATTTTATGGACGATACAATATACCGAACCAGTACCCAAGACCTGTAAAAAAGTGTAACATAATAAACTAAACTGTGGCTATGGTCTCTCTTACACAAGACAAAAGGACGCATATCGGTCAGGCTTAAGACGCACAGTGCGAACGTCAAGAATAACCAATATTTACAAGTCTGCAGTTTTGCAGCGCAGTGCTGCATTTTTTTTATTGCTTAGATGGGTGGACTAGTTAACGGCCCACCCAGTTTTGAGGGATTATCGGAGTCCTATAAACATCTATAAAATAAATGCCACTACCCACCTTGAGACATGAGTTCTAAGGTCTTACTTTTAACAGCACAACGGCTGCCCCGCCCTTCAAACCGAAACACATTCACCCCAGAAATAGACAGGGTGGTGGTACCTACCCGTACAGACTCACAAGACGTCCTACCCCAGTAAAATACTCAAATAATCGATAAAGACACTGAGTTAAATCCATGTCTGGTAGGCGAAACCCATCTAAAATTACACACCAAAGTGTTATACGCATTCTCTCATCGTGAACCTTAAAGGAGTCTTCGCGACCTAAAAGTTACGAGGCGTGAGATACTTGTTTAAGCGATGTGACTGGTGCTAGTGTCCAAGACACGCAGACAAGAAATATTTTTTCTATGGTAACCCACGTATTCAACACGACTTTTACTCTGAATTTCAGTATGAAGGGTGGGTCAGTCATTGTATTGCACAAACTGAGACCTTAGAACTCATATCTCAAGGTGGGTAGCGGCATTTACGCTGTAGATGTATATGGGGTCCGGTAACCCCTCAACATCAGGTGAGCCGTGAGACCGTCCAGCAACCTAAGCAATAAAAAAAATTACATCGTGTAATAAAAATCTGAGCCCAAAAATTTTATTATTTGCGTGATTGTTGGTGGCAGAGCGCTTTGAAAGCCCGCAATCCTGCTAACTAACTCATGCCTGCTGGTTTGAAGGGCGGAGTAGCCGTTCCACTATACAAATGAGATTTTTAACTCGTATCTAGATGTGAGTGGTGGCCTTCAGATTGTGATATCTGAGCCCCGGTAAGCACTTAGCATCAGATGGAAAATGGTCCATCTAAGCAATAAAAAACACATTAAGTCGCTTAATCAAATGTGTCATTCATACAGGAACATATGATAAAATTGGTATAATGGTGATACCCATCATTCCGGGCCAACCGCAACACACCCTACAACCGAACTATGTAAGTACACCTAAAACACGCAATGCACGAATTATATAAGAATAAATATTATATCAATAGATAGGCCTATTGGCATTCAAACGGTCTCCAGTCTACTGACATACATACACATCTACACGAACTAACGAGATGGAGCGCACTGCACGTGCGTGACAAGGCCCCTGTATAGCTTTTTATAAATTCATATCATGAACAACAGGCGTTTGTTGTGAGTCATCTATTTCATAGATAATACACATAAATTAGTTATAGATAAGCAACTCGAGCACTTACTGGTGGTAGGACCTCTTGTGAGTCCGCGCGGGTGGGTACCACCATCCTGCCTATTTTTGCCGTGAAGCAATAATGCGTTTCGGTTTGAAGGGTGGGGCAGCCGTTGTAACTATACTTGAGACCTTAGAACTTGTATCTCAAGGTGGGTGGCGCATTTACGTTGTGGATGTCTATGGGCTCCAGTAACCACTTAACACCAGGTGGGCTGTGAGCTCGTCCACCCATCTAAGCAATAAAAAAAAAAAAAAACTTGTAGCGATAGGCAGCGACTTGGCTCTGCCCCTGGCATTGCTGAAGTCTATGGGCGACGGTAACCACTAACCATCAGGTGGGTCGTATGCTCGTGTGCCTACAAGGGCAATAAAAAAAAACGCAACAAAAATGTTTACGGGCGTCGGCCACTATATGGTTTTGCTTTGCTTAGTTTTCTTATTGCTCCTGTAAATTGTAGTAATATATTACCTGTCCCATATTTTATTTTTAATGAAGGATTTTGTAAATTTATTGAAACCACAAATTGATAAAATCTAATCAATTTGTCTATAACAAATAAAGACTTATATGATTTCTTTTTATGTGTTTGACACAATTGACAGTTAAACAATAATGAAATGCCTTATCTTTAACAACATATAAGCTTAGAGGCATCCGCTACAAGATGTCGCTAGTTTCCATACAAAAAATCTTTGTCTTAAAGTTTCAGGGCTCTGATCTATTTAAAAAAATTGCCGATGTCAGGGTATATTGTGACCCCCGGTGAAGGTCAAGGGGCGACCTGAGGGGGTGAGGCCGCGCGGCGCGCTACCAGCACTCTAGCGCGCTGCTGTGGAGTGGATAGAGCGACCGGTCGACGGTGTATCGCGTCCCGACCCGGCAGGCTGGTTCTGGTCCAGCGGGGTATTCCGGGACACCAGCGGCACCGTCTGGGCGGCCCGACGGGCTGCCGTACCGAGACGGCCGACGTTTCAGAGCCTTCGATTCGCTTCGAAGGCTCCGTCGGCTGGGCGTCCTTGGGGTGAGCCGCGCCGTCTGGTTGTAGTGTTGACCGCGGTAGCCCCCCTACCTCATCCGGGTTCTGACCTCGGAGGGGATCGGACGTCTGGTGTAAGAGTGCAGGGGAGTCGTTTAGTGGGTGGGTCCTAAAATCCTTGGGCCCGCGGTCTGCTCACAACACCATGCAGATCGTTGAGTCTCACATACCCCGCGCGCCCCTTTTGCGCGGGGACCTCGTAGGAGGTTCGGCCCTCTACCCGAAAAAAAAAAAAAAAAAAAGGGTACATTGTGAGCGCAAGGGTACTTACTACTGCCCTACGTATTTCGATCGCGATGCAATCTTGCGTTCTAGTTTCAGGGACCGCTCATGTCTCAAGATACTCTATCTAATGCTATAAAATAACTACTGAAATCGAGCCACGTGCCAATGTGGCTACTCTCGCTTCACAATGATGTCACTGCAAATATCCTTCCCTGAAATCCTGATATAATAGGTAATATGCAAAGGTGTAAATCCCGGTCATTTCTGATGCGATAGTACTTTCAAAACAGATTTAAAATATTATTCTATAGCTTGTACGGAATGTAATGAAATTGAAGTCAATTGACGAATGGAATGAACGACCTGAAATGAATACGGGGGGCGGTCCCAGCTGTCTTCTTTGCATTGTGATTTCACGAAACCAGTACTTTCAAAGTAAACAATATTTGCTTAGTATATTAAATGTGAACAGTTTTCTGTTCACTTAACCGTTTATTCAGGTACTTGCCATTCATCACTCATACTGTAAAAAACGTGTAACCAAGAATCACAGAAGTGACCACAGAAAAGTCTTTGCACTGAGGCTCTAGTAAGTCGCAAGGAAATTAATTTATCTGATCCCGAGTAATTTTATCAGACGACAAGAGCCCTAGGAATTTAATTTTCTCTTTCTCTCCACGCAAAGTGAGAGATAATAAAAACTAAAATCGCGCTTAGAAAGAGATTGAGAAGAGTTGCAGTCGGAAGCTCAACTACTATGCACCACTTTCCATCCATAAATATAGAACGGGATTAACGTTATAAGGCGCGATTCTTTAAACGGTGCCAATTTTATTCAATTTAGAATTGTAATTTGTTTTTTTTTCGACGCCAGAAATCTTCTTTATACTATAAGCTGAAGTTTTTTTATGATTGACGTTTTACTGGTGGCCCTGAGGCCTTTCCAGTTTCACAAGGACAGGTGGGCGAGCAAGGGCTGAACCAGAAAGGATGAGATTTGCTAACAGCTACCCGAGCGCCTCCAAGGGAGACCTAACTCCTAAGGGAGACTGGCGGTAGGATCTCTTGTGAGTCCGCATGGGTAGGTACCGCCACCCTGCCAATTTCTGCCGTGAAGCAGTAATGCGTTTCGGTTTGAAGGGTGGGGCAGCCGTTGTAACTATACTGAGATCTTAGAACTTATCTCTCAAGGTAGGTGACGCATTTACGTTGTAGATGTCTATGGGCTCCAGTAACCACTTAATACCAGGTGGGCTGTGAGCTCGTCCACCCATCTAAGCAATAAAAAGAAAACAACCCAAAAGTAGCTGCTTCGCAAGCTGAAGTTCAGCCTATATCTATTCAAACTTAAAACCAGCCTAAATACAATCCGCTCTGAAGTAGGGCTTTCTAAAGCAGTAAGTGTCTACATTAGCTTACTAACATAAACAAGTAGGTAAGCCGCATTTGCGTTTGCGTGACCGGAGCCACGTTATTGTGATACGGCTGTAATTTATGTATTGTTAAGTAATAAACGCTTTTTACTTCTACCTACCGACATGAGAATTGTCAGTGTAGGTATAGGAATGGATGGCCATTTTTTCCAAGATTGTAAATTGAATAGTATTGTGTATCGTAACAGGAAAATTTGTGGATAATTACATATATGCATTTGGATATTAATTTAAAAATGTACAGTGGCTCACCAGATCGTACAGATTTCATGACGTGAGTGATCTTATGAAGCTTTTTTTAAATTATGATTGAAAGATTACTGGTGGCCCGAAGGCCTTTCCAGTTTCACCAAGACAGGTGGACGAGCAAATGCTCAGCCAGGAGGGGTGGGATTTGCTAACAACTGCCCGAGCGCCTCCGAAGGAGACCTAACAACTCAAGAGCAATTGCTTTGCGAATGAGTCTACTACCGGATCGGAATCGCGACCCACTGAGAAGATCCGGCGAGAAACTCAGCGGGCTGATGCATGGGTTAGGTTGCACGTCGACCTCTTTGTCGAGTTCGACGAGTACGGGTACCGAGGTCCCTAAGCCTGCTCCTAGTGTTAGAGCTGAAGGCGTCTAATGCAAAGGTTATTGGATCTGATGGATCCGTAAGGACGTGTCTAGGGCCCTAAGGACGTGTCTAGGGCATTTTATGAAGCCTCGATCGGATGGACAACGACTGTATCTATCTTCCAAACTAGCTAGGATGGTGGTATCTCTGTAGAATTCTGATACCATCAGGTGATACCACTGTAGATTCTTTATACCACAATTTCAGCTACCAAACGTCAACCCCGAACTTGGGCCTCTATGTATATAGACATCGTTTGGCTCAAAACTAAAATATACCGACGACCTCAACTAGTTAGTTCGTAATGCGATCTGTCATTTAAAAAATCCCCTACAATATCAGCAGCTCAATACAAAGCTACGCGTTAGCAACAACTCCTCAAAATTCTTACCTAAATTAAATTCATTAATAATAATTATCGCCAAAGAAATCCGTCTGCAGCCTGAATCGCCTGAGGCTTTTGTATAACGCACCCGAATTAGTTAAACGGATTAAGACGCCATCGCAACCAGAGGGTCAGTCAAATTAATTTCAGAGTTGGTCACTTTTAGCCGGTTACTTTGGAAATTTGATGTGAACATCTAGCACGTAAGATTTTCTATATCTGTAATGATAGTGCTTATATTAGTTTGTATTCAATATCATTACATCCCTAAACTTATAATCTAATATCAATCATGCTTCGAAGTAAAGATTTTGCTGCTAAATATTAAAATGCACAATTCCACTCCTAAATAGGTAATTATGAAAGTAGTAAAAACACAGTAACTATTATCAACAACAAAGACGATGAAATGATACGTTCACGTGGATGTTGTCTTCGTTCGGCTCGTCTAATCATCAATTGTTTTAAATAGTTATAATATGGTACAGTAATGTATATAATATATATTGTCTAGACTGTGAAGATCTATTAAGTAGACTAATAAATATTATACATATACATTCTAGACCAAGGATTCTCAAACTTATTTTGTCTTCTGCCCACGTTGAGATAAGTTATTTTTAGCGCCCCCCTTTTTTACCTACTTAAAAACCACTATAGCTAGAGCTCACACGGTGTCTAAGAGTCCTAGATGAGATTACAAATCGCCTCCCAAGCCTCTACCTAACGCCCTCTTTTTATTTTCTGGGTCTCATACCGCCCCCCTTTAGGCCTGCAGCGCCCATAAGGGGGCGTTATCGCCCACTTTGGGAAAGTCTGTTCCAGACTATAAGGGATATTGCTGAAATGCAATACATTACAACATTACACAAAGTCAATTATTAGTAAAATTCTACAATATTCGTTTACTCTTAATAACAGTACAAATTCGTCAGAGTTTGTTAAGTATATCGTTCGCGATTTCATTACCATCCAGCTTTGATATTTGCGTGCTGACTAGTCTCAAGATAAGAACCCAATGAAAATAGACTTCCTGTTGATTCCATACCTGGATAGCCACGCGTGCATTAATACGAAATGTAGATCAAGAGAATTAAAGTCTCTCCGTATGCGCAGGTCCCAAGCGATCTCTGATTACAATACAATTGATCTAACCTTAATATCGTCCGACCGTCTAATGCTGTGAGCTGATCGAGGTCTAAGCCATTACTTTTCAAGATATGAGTCTTGAAGCGTTGTATCTATTCTACACAAAAAAAAATGGTTGACAATCATTCTTCTTCCTATTCGTACACTCTTGACAGAGTGGTCGTGGTCATGCATCAGTCGGATCCTGCGATACCGATGCTCTCGCGATGCGACGCCATGTGGCACGATGTTTCGCAGAGTGAGAGCAAGCATTTATGTTGGTATGACAATCATTCTAGTTAAAAATAAATTATTGTCTGACGAGCAGACGAGCAGACGAGCATACGGACCACCTGATGGTAAGTGGTTACCGTCACTCACAGTCGTCAACAATGCCGGGGACAGAGCCAAGTCGCTGCCTACCTTTAAATACTCTCCACAAGCCTCGTGTGAAGAAAGATTTTTTTTATTGCTTAGTTGGGTGGACGAGCCCACAGCCCACCTGCTGTTAAGTGGTTACTGGAGCCCATAGACATCTACAACGTAAATGCGCCACCCACCTTGAGATATAAGTTCTAAGGTCTCGAGTATAGTTACAACGGCAGCCCTACCCTTCAAACCGAAACGCATTGCTGCTTTAGGGCAGGAATAGGCAGGGTGATGGTACCTACCCGCGCGGACTCCCAGGAGATCCTACCACTAGTAAATATGTTCTATTTAAAGTCTTATTCACTTGTGACACTTTCTAATTTTCGGTACCACCCGCTGCAATTGTACTCGATTTTCCTTTATGCTTTTGGATTCAGGTCATTACATGTATACTTTCAGTTGATTAGTTAATGTAAAATTGTCGTTTCATTTAATGGATAGGAGTCGGTTGTTAGTAAATGAATATTTCTTTATTAATGTCTGATCGATTAAAGTGAAAGCATTTTTACGTCTGACTGATAATTTATTTAGATGTTCTTTTTTTTAATTCATGATCAGAGGTTTCTACTGTTTGTGGGACGTCGTTAAAAAGAAATCGGTTCATGGAACAAATAATACAAAATCGGTCCAGCCCGATTTCAATAATGATGTTTTTTTTTCTTTCTACGAAATAGAACCGTTACGATCGTTAATAAAGAATTTTATCAAACAAACGTTTTATTAAGAACACAATAAATTATCACAGCTGTGTCAATGTTTATTTTTAATATACTTTAATAATAAACATAAAAGGATCCTAAATTCTCTTTGCTCCTGAAAAAAAAACAAACGAATCGATATTACGACCTTAAAAAACCAACAGAGCGTACTTAATGGCGGAAATTCTGTTTCTCCTTGTGTTGGCATCATCGCAGATTAAAACCACGCGATGATTGATTGAACCGAATAGAATAGAATATAGAATGGATTTTAAAATAAAAATATTCTGTTTTGTTCATTACGTGGTTCCGCTGCATCATGCTTGAAGATTCATGTCGGACTGTCGTTGCAAAAACTCAATTAATGTGTCAGTGAAATTATTATCAAAACTTATTATATATAACTATATTACTGGTGGTAGGACCTCTTGTGAGTCCGCGCGGGTTGGTACCACCACCCTGCCTATTTCTGCCGTGAAGCAGTAATGCGTTTCGGTTTGAAGGGTGGGGCAGCCGTTGTAACTATACTTGAGACCTTAGAACTTGTATCTCAAGGTGGGTGGCGCATTTACGTTGTGGATGTCTATGGGCTCCGGTAACCACTTAACACCAGGTGGGCTGTGAGCTCGTCCACCCATCTAAGCAATAAAAAAAAATAAAAAAAACTTACGTCTAAATAATTCCGTCTGAATAACGTGGAAGGAATCTGCCGAGACGAAGGAGTCAGTGTAAAATTTTAAGTGTCTTAGTTTTTTTTAACTTCTAATTATGTTACTAATTGTTGAGGTTATAAGGTTGTGTTTTGAGCGGCTTGATATTTGAAATAAAATACGTGTGTTTTGTGTAGCACTTTCTATGACACTGATCCACTGATTAATATATTTAAAGTAATAGAAATATGACAGTGACTGGCTGTAACGCTTTACATACAAGGAGTATTAGTATAATATTATACAAATAAATCGAACACTAATATAAATTTACTAAGAATAATTAATACAAAGAAAATAAACTGGAGAAGATGCCCACATCTGTCTGTTAAGTGCAATTTCCAGCGCTACTAAAATCTTAAGCGTAGTTTGAAGTCAGTTTGCTGTCAAATTTTAGTTTTAGACACTCTGTGTCTAAATACACAATGTTGGTGAGACTTTATTTTAAAATTTATTTTAGCTGCTTCAAAATAGGAAAGATACAAATTCATTTTCAATACACCATTGTAGATTTCTTCAAATACGTGTGCTACATTAAAACAATTCTGCAGATGATGATCTTACTGATAAGCAAGTGCTTTATTTATAAAACAAAATTTTGCTTTTAAGATATTTATTTAAAATATCCCCCATCTATTTACATTATTTGTATTTTTTTACTAGCTAGAATTGTTTATGCATTAAGCACGTTACAACTTATTTTTAGGTATTTTTATATGTTCACTCATGTTTATATGTTCACTGTTTTATTACTTTTTATATTACCGGTGGTAGGACCTCTTGTGAGTCCGCACGGGTACCACCACCCTGCCTATTTCTGCCGTGAAGCAGCAATGCGTTTCGATTTCAAGTGTGGGGCAGCCGTTGTGACCATACTTGAGACCTTAGAACTTACATCAAGGTTGGTGGCGCATTTACGTTGTGGATGTCTATGGGCTCCAGTAAACACTTAACACCAGGTGGGTTGTGAGCTCATCCAACCAATTAAGCAATAAAAGAAAATAAAAATAAAATTATCACCTTCGTAGGCAGTCGTACCTACAGTTGATAGTAGGTAATCATAGTAGCTAATGAACATCCACGCATACACGCGCAGCCAAGCTCCTACTGCTAGAGTTTTTGTCTAGTTATCTTCCTTGCAACATCACACTACATACCCATCGGAGCAGAGCTCTTTTTTGTTACTAACTTATCTGGGAGCAATGACTGGTGGTAGGACGTCCTGTGGGTGCGCGCGGGTACCAACACCCTGCCTATTTCTGCCGTGAAGCAGTAATGCGTTTCGGTTTGAAAGGTGTGGCAGCCATTGTACTGTAATAACGGAGACCTTAGAGCTCATGTCTCGAGGTGGGTGGCGGTATTTACGTTCTAACTGTCTATGGGCTTCGGTAACCACTTTACACAAAATGACCCGTGAGCTTCAACGAAATACACATCAAAAAATTACACTATATGAGCAACAATGTATTCAATTAAATATTTTACTACGCATAATGAGGCTCTGAAATATTTTGCTGGTGTTTTCTAGACGCTTTGACAAGCTTCCTTCTAACTTGGAAGGAAAGGAGCTCTAGTCTTAAATAGCAGCTTAGCAGAAGATAGGAATTTGATTAGATTATCACCTTTGGTAGATTCGCCTAGCACCGATATAGGCAGGAATTTATTTACTACGTAATTACGTACGTGACTCATTTCACCAAAAAATTAATAAATAATGGAATAAAGTCTCCTGTGATTACGAAAACTATGAATATAGAAAATATTAGATGTTGCGCAATTTATTTGCGTTGTCGGTTTAGATACTTTAGAAAGGTTTAGATTTTCCGGTCTTTGCTAATTAATGTTTCGCATTCGACATCTGGGTATATTAAGTCTATTTTTGTAGAGGAGAATTGTTAGGACGATTAAAGTCATATGCCTTATATTATTATGTACTTCTCACAGCCATTGTAATTTGTGATGCTGATTAATTAAGTTTATGTTCTTATAAAATAAATAAAAACAATACATTACGTGCATTTTTCACTGCATACTCACTGTATCCATTTAGTTATAGTCTATAAGTGACGACTTTGTCTAAAAACTCGTGTTAGTGGGTTAGTGGGAAACCACCATAAGCTAGAAAGAGATTGCGGTCTCTTGAATTCTCACTTGTCCCGGTTCGACTATTTACTCATTATTAAGTAAAAAAACTTCTTCTTTTACATTTTCATGTTAGCGGAGAAGAGATTTTATAAAATTACTTTCAAAAATGTACCTTAGATAAAAAAGATAAGTATAATCTAGAAGTTCATTTTAAAATGAAAGAATGTGACACTAACTTTAATGTTCCTTCCTCTACGGACTCAAATTGGTTGACAATGGCTTACAAATTGAAACTGTTTATGAACATTTCCACATTTGACCAAATCAAGTTGTGAACATTGACTTATTTATTAAAAAATAATAAATTTTCAAAGACCGATCTTTTTCTTATAATTAAAAACTTACCTTTAAATAAATCGCATGAGAACACTTATGACACTTTGTTAAAAAACACAAACCTAACTTCGTAGCACGAGCTCTACGGGTGCTACGTGTCTACGTGTGGCCCGCTACGAAACCGAACAAGGACTAAACGAGGCTGGCGTATTCGCGCTGTGTACGAGTCATAATGCCAACATTAATAAAACTACAGTGCACTCTTAACTCATTCTTAACAGATTTTGAAATGAGAACAAACTTGGGAGTTGGTGAGGTGAAAATCCTGCACAAGCGTGACTTCGTACTTACTTTTTACTGGTGGTAATACCTTTTGTGAGTCCGCGCGGGTAGGTACCACCACCCTGCCTATTTCTGCCGTGAAGCAGTAATGCGTTTCGGTTTGAAGGGTGGGGCAGCCGTTATAACTATACTTGAGACTTTAGAACTTATATCGCAAGGTGGGTGGCGCATTTACGACGTAGATGTCTATGGGCTCCAGTAACTACTTAACACCAGGTGAGCTGTGAGCTCGTCCACCCATCTAAGCAATAAAAAAATCGTTCATAAATTCTTAGAGCTTTCCTTACTGAGCTTTGTAATTGAGTCGTTCATTCGTAGTGTAATATTATACTATTTGATGTTTAAAAAAAGAAAAATAATAATAAAAAAAGGTATGCGACGATATTTTTAATATGCAATAGCAAAAAAAAATTATTTTGGTCTTCAGTCGTTATTCATTAATTTCGAAAAGGCCTTAAATTATTAAATATAATTTAAAGTGTATAGCTCCAAAACTTTGTTAGCTCTTATTTCCTTTTAAGAAAGGTGTTATTGAATCTTTTAATTAGAAATACGGCTTACCCCAAGCAACTTGTACCAGTCGAATTAATTTCGAAACTTTGTAATTGGGGGGTGTTTAGCCAAAGATCCTAAACGAACTGTTAGCAATATATATGGAATATAGAACAACCCAAGAAAATTAAATTACAAGCTATTTTCTTAGCAGAATGTGTTGAGTGCCCCTTGAACAATTGAATGAGCGCCATAACCTATGGAAAAATATTTCCCTTGTTTTACCTCCGTCCTTACAAAGCATTTTGAACCTAATCTAAAAATGATATGATTCAAATTTTATATTTCCTTTGGGATCACTGACCCGAATTCTGAGTGCATGTCAAATTTGACAAATCATGTGAAAGCGAAGAAGATAAACAATATAAAGGTTATCCGAAGATATTTGAAGAATAATTGCCGATAATATTATGATATTTGTTCTTGTAATCTAAATTCTATTTCCTAAAGTTCACCTCCGATATTTTTCTATTGAAATCAACCTTGATGCAGAAATTATTAAAAAAATGCTTCATATATCTAATAGTTTAAGCCTTTTCAAGCTGCAAAGATACATAAACATTGCACCTCCGATTTGGAACAAACAGTGATTATGTGCTTAGCGATATTTATATAATACATCAAAAAACTGATCACATATAGGTACGAGGGCGGCCGAGAATCTTTTTTTAAATAAATAAATGATATTCGATTTTTAAAACCAAGGAGTTTTCAATTAAATAGATTTTAATATGACAGGAACAGTGTAAATATTCCATTCCCGATACTTTTAGTGCAGCCTATGTATATTTAATAAACAATCTACAGACAAAGACAACAAATCACTAAATAGCAGAATGTGTAACATGATTTATCATTCGTAAAAGGCGTTATTCCGGAATGTATGTACTTATAACTTATCACTATCACGTTACGTGAATAAATTACTTATATCACGTACGCTTCATGTTATTACGTACGTTTGGGAATATGAAAAATTATTTAATGTCAAATCACTGTTGAGCTTGCAAATTGCTACGCGAAAACATTACGGGGCTTACAGACGTGTGCGCGTATGTATATTTGAGAGCTTTTTTTTAATATAAAAGTGATTGCTTAGCTTTCGGAAATCCATGATTATTTATTAGGGACTTTTTTGTGGATAACGTTTTGATTTAAGGCATCGTTTTGACAAATATATATATATTTTGTCATCTCATTGGAATTACAATTAACAAAAATTTATTGTTTAATATCATACCTCTAGATAAAAATATTATGTTATGTGATTACAAAAACAGAAATGTAATAAAAGTTGAGTTATAAACTGAAAGAAAAAAATAGTTTAAAGGTTTTCAATAAAACATTTAAAAAAAATATGTAAATTTTTAAAACATACACAACTTGGAAATTGCTGACGCCGACTGCCGATGAAAATACAATTAGCTGATTAATGATTAACGTCAGTCATACATGTTTACGATGCAAGCGGCAAAGCCAAACCTTTCCTTTTATTAATACGCTTTTATTAGCTTCAGACGTATGTATGTTTGTAACGGAATCTTTGAACATGAATTTGACCCCTTCGTCGTCGGATTAACTCAAAATTTGGTATGCTTATTAACTAACGACCGATGACAGTAAAATATTTAAAAAAAATATGAAAAAATTGAAATTCAGCTAAAAAATTAAAAATAAATAATCGTTTAAAAAACTAACAAAATACGCTTTTATAGAAAATCCAACTAAAAAATAAAAAATTAAATTTGATAAGTTTGAATTAAAACTAGTGTGAGAAAAAATGATTTTATTGCAAAAAAAAGTATAGGGTGCTTTTCAGGATATTATTAAAATAACCCTTCTACTCATATCTATTCATAAAATATTTATAACTATTGATACCATTCATTTTTTTACAATAAAATAATTTTACTTACACTATTTTTAATTCAATTTTATTAAAATTTATTTTCTATTTTTCAGTTGGATTTTCTTTAAAAGCGTGCTTTGTTAGTTTTCTTAAACTATTACTTTCTTTACACTAAAGCGGTTGCTTAATTCAGCTTACCTACCTTATATTAAACACTTACTAGAAACATGTGGTGTCGTGCCCTACTCTCGCCCGGTGAATCTAGTATGATCCCTCGAGGTCACTAGAATAGGTAGGAGAAAAAAAACCTAAATACCGCTTTGAGACATGCAGTTATTGTCAATAGGATTCAATCACTGCTTCACGATATCAGCAGAGTTGTTCACTCATATTATGCGCTATTATTAGAAACTACATACATACGCAAATTAACTGGTGAGTATTATTTTCATCACGTTATGATGCATGTGGGCCCCGAAAACCATGATTGGCCGTGATTGGTCATGAAAGTCTACGTGAAAAAAATTATATCAGTTTTATTCCTTTATAGTTGAAGTCTCTCATGAACGTGTAACTGTATCTAATTCCAAATTTAGTTTTTTTTTTTTATTGCTAGATGGGTGGACGAGCTCACAGCCCACCTGCTGTTAAGTTGTTACTGGAACCCATAGACATCTACGACGTAAATGCGCCACCCACCATGAGATATAAGTTCTAAGGTCTCATGTATAGTTACAACGGCTGCCCCACCCTTCAAACCGAAACGCATTACTGCTTCACGGCAGAAATAGGCAGGGCGGTGGTACCTACCCGCGCGGACTCACAGTAGGTCCTACCATCAGTAAAAAGTTATCCAACTCAACTTGAATTATCTTAATTAAAAGTTCCGAACAGCATTAAGTCTGTCGGTCTGCTTAGCAAAAATCGTCTTACTAGTCTTATCTTTATCAATCCAAACACGCGCTAGCTACGTATTTCCTTTTTTTGCCACATACCTTCGAGATTTAACGCCGATATAGACGCATCGCTCAATACGATTACACCGGGCCTCTTATCCTTTAAGCCGCCGATGCTTTGAGTTGTAAGCCCTTCAAAAGACATTAAAACTTTGGATGTCTTTTTTTTATTACGATTAAGTTTTGACGAACTCCATACGTAGTGAATTTCTAACACGTAATATTTTTTTTCCTTACTTAATCGTTAGTAGTCTACGAGGCTATTCTAATTACGCGCTGACGGGTATTTTTAAGCTATTGCATAACTTTTATCGCGGGCCTTGAGCGCGGCGACCGAATCATGAAATTCCGTAACGAAAAAAACCCTACACCCCTCACTCCGCCTACCATGTAGCTCGCGTTCAACACATTCACACGTTGCGCTTGTGTAGTGTTTGTGAATAAGCGTGTGGCGTGACGTCACACTGCATGCGCATCATGAAAAGTCTGCCCATCTCTCTCTCGCGCGGTCCAGCTTATGAGTGTGAAGGGGACAGTTAAGGTTTTGCTTTTATTAAAGTTTAATATAGCGTGGTCTTGTTTATTGTTTTAATATTAAATTATCATTGTCTAATTATAATTGCATAAGTTGATAAAAAATGCTATGCAATAGCTTTACCGCGGCAGTTCCCGAGTGCCACACGTTTTTTTTTTTATTGCCTTTGTAGGCAGACGAGCATACGGCGCACCTGATGGTAAGTGGTCACCGTCGCTTATGGACGTCAGCAATGCCAGGGGCAGAGCCAAGCCGCTGCCTACCATAGCCAAGCCGCTGCCTACCAGCTGCTGCCTATTTGAAGGCATACGCTCAACTTAAGAGAGCTTACTAACACTAGCCCAAGCAAGAGCAGTACTATTCTGAATCACACGTAATGAATTCCCAATACGTAATCAGAGAACGAAATTTCTAACAAACGAACTGACCGCCAAAGGCTGCAGTGGTCACGAAACTTTTCGACTTTTCCGCATTACTTACTACGCTACCCTTTGTCCGGTTGATATATCGCCACTAAATTTTCTCTTAACAATAAATGCTGTCGAGCCTGACTGAACTTGGTAATCTTATTCTGCGGCATCCACTAACCTTTGAGTTGTGTTTAACTAAATGTTAGTGAGATTGTTATTCGTTCTACCTCTTGTTATTCTGCTATTACTTAAACCTCTACTATTTGTCTACTGGGCCCAGGATCGATACCGGATCTCGTGGTACACTAGTTAATATTACCGACCACTAGACTAGCGTAGCGGTTATAAAAAGTATATCTATACTAATATTATAAAGATGAAAGATTTGTTTGTTTGTTTCGAATAGGCTCCGAAACTACTGGACCGATTTGAAAAATTATTTTTCCATTAGAAGCCGACATTGTCCCTGATTAACATAGGCTACTTTTTTTTTTTTTTATTAAATTTTTTTGGTTTCATGTGTGTTTTAATGTTTCCGAAGCGAAGCGAGGGCGGGTCGCTAGTATGTAAATAAAAAGATACATAAATAGGCAATCTATGTATATACATAGAACAAAACTCTGTAGCCCTTTTTATGAAAATTTCGCGGGCGAAGGACTATGAAATTTCCCACATTTATAGAGAATATAGAAAAAGAGTATAGAAACTTTTTTAATTTTAATTATACATAAAAAATAAATTAAATCTATAAAAAAAACATTACACAAACTATGTGTTTATTGTTCAATTCTGTGGTCAATTTGAGAAGAAATTAATAAAGTATGTGTTCTAATTGAGGACAGACTAATGTTGTTTGTCTTTAATATTATTTGTCTACAGTTTAACCTTAGCAAAATCTGTGATTATAGAAGTATAGTATTGGACAATAGAACCATAATAATGCTCAAAGTTATAATTTAAATTAATTATGGTCATATTTCGACCACTGGGCGATCACTTGATATATAAACAGGCAATGACAAAACAGTTAAGTACACTCCTCTGTTTGGTTTTTTTATTAGCTATTGACTAGCTAATATTATTGATCTAATCAATGCTATTTTCATAATTACAATACAATAGAGAACTATATAATATGTAAAATAAATCTTGAGGTATCTTGAGGCCCGCATTGTACAATCCAAATTTAATCTGCCGTGAAGATGTATATATAATGTTTAATATTTTGAGTACTGTACAGTGGTCGTGCCATACTTAAAAAGTGTGTTTCAAATGGGACATTGATATTCACTTTAGGTGTCTAACTCTAATAGCCGCCTAACCATTTGTGAATTCGTACGATTATGTTTATAAAATTAAATATAATTTCCAAGTAGTTACTTCGGGTGTCCAATAAATATATAAGCGATGTACTTCCAACAGTCCTCATTATTGAAGTATGAAATGATTCGTAATCATAACTACTAAACTATTTAAGACAGAGCCTTGAGATATTTATTGAATAGACTAAAGTCTCGCCGGAGATGTTGGTGTCAAAGAACTTCAGTCTTAATTGGTTTTCTGTAGTTCAAAATTTACCGTTCGCTGTGAGTAAATTTAAATACAGGATTAAAGAATTAGCATTTATTTGCTTAATTAATAGCTCGTATTGTTCTCCGCTGGCTACTATTGTTCGTGTTTATTCGTTCGTACTTTTCGCTTTATTTTTACATAGATTCAGTGCATAATTAATATGTAAATTGTTTAAGCTCTCGGGTTAACCATTGTCAATTCAATCTAAAATTAATTTTCTTTCAGTTAAGAAAAACATTTTTTTTTTATTGGTGAACGAGTTCACAGCCCACCTGGTGTTAAGTGATTACTGGAGCCCATAGACATCTACAACGTAAATGCGCCACCCATCTTGAGATATAAGTTCTAAGGTCTCAGTATAATTACAACGGCTGCCCCACCCTTTAAACCATAATGCATTACTGTTTCACGGCAGAAATAGGCAGGGTGGTGGTACCTACCCATGCGGACTCACAAAGAGGTCCTACCAACCGCCGGCAGGCCGCGCACACATTCTTCTTTGAAAGGGTGGTTGAAATTCGCCTTCGCGTCTTAAAGTGGCTCGCTCCGATTAACAGCAAACAAAACAAAATTATAAATGTTTTTAACAAGCTTTTACTAATTAGCTCGGCCTGTATCTTTCTGTGTTACTTTTCAGCGTAATTTTCACTAACTTCAAGACGTTGGATTTACTTAATTTACACATGTAATGAGGACCGATGATAATTTAATACAACTATTTTATTACTCGAGACTATTATTCTAAGTAGTCAATAGGATGAATAAAATTGGTTTTTTTTTTAGAATTTTCGATTTATTCTTTAATGGTGTTTTATATAATCGAAATGCTTTTTATTTAATTATATGGTGTTTTTAATATTTAAACGGTAGACGACATAAATGCCGTCACAAACCTTAAGACATGAGTTCTAAGGTCTCAGTTTTTACAGTAAAACGACTGCCCAACACTTCAGACCAAAATGCGTTACCGCTTCACGGCAGTAATAGGCAGGGCGGTGGTTTGGGCTCACAAGACACCCTGTTACTGGTAAATGTCGACAATATTGGCATGCTCGTGGCCACTGATTGTGGGATCAATGCAGGAATCCTGACTAGAAGGTAATATTCTTTCTTAATAATTAGAGTTTTATAATAGATCACGACAGACAATACAGGTTTTTTTCTTTTTTATTTACAGGGTGGCCGAGCTCATCGCCTACCTGATGTTAAGTGGTTACCGGAGTCCATAAACAAGACATAGCTCGTAGTTTAACTACGATTATCGCAATATTAAGGCAGAGCAGTATCCGCTGGCCAGTTATATATCTTTATATTTGTCTCGTTGAATAATCTAACTCATTAGCACTCATATTACTAAAAGACCCAATGGATCGAACTGTAATATGCTTAGTCTCTTTGTCTCGCCACGCTTGAACGCGCTGAAGAGGAAAATAAATACGTTACTCACACACCGTCCCTGCGAATCGAGTTATCAGCTGTAAAACAAACAAGACGTAAGTTTTGGCTTGTTCCATGACTTCTAGAGACCTTTGACATCACGTGACATTGTCGTAAATAAGACGTTATTCTATTAAGCAAATATGTCGACGTAGTCTTTACTTGGTTACATACGAGAAGCGTGTATTTATTTATACGTCATTATTTTGGCACGCTCTAGAAGTCTAATGGCTTGATGGAGTTTAACGCGTGAATTGCTACGATCGACATAATGCGACTCTCAATCAAAAGTAATATATGAATATTTTTGCTGTCACTCGCCCCTTCGCTTGCTTGGTTGGTATGAAAAATCTATCCCTCGGGAAAATCACGTTTTTTTGATGAAAGATGCGAAATCAATTCAGTAATTAAGAATCGAAAGCGTTAACTTTCTAATGTATAAATATAAATAATAAGTAAGTAGATAAACGAAAATGATATTTAATGAAATATCCAATCACATATTGATTGATGATTGTATTCAAAACTGTAGTGGTAGAGTTATGGCCGAATACAAGACATTTGACAGATGCCCGTATTGCCGTACGCATTTTTTTTATTGCGTCTTTCGTATTTCTATCGTGAAACAGTAATGCCTTTCGGTTTGAAGCCTGGGGCAGCCGTTGTAACTATACTGAGACCTTAGAATCCATATCTCAAGGTGGGTGGCGGCATTTCAGTTGTAGATGTCTATGGACTCCGGTAACCACCTAACACCAGGTGGACCGTAAGCTTATCCACCCAGCTAAGCAATATTAAATCTTAACTAAAAGACAATTCACGTTGTCTTGACTGACTTGAGCCGAGGGTCGTGAGTTCGATTCCCACACCGGGCAAACATTCGTGTGATGAACAGTTTTGTTTACTCTCTGTCCCGATGTTTATTATCTAAATATGTATATACTTAAACGTTTATAAGTATGTGTGTCAGTCAAATTAGGGAATACTAATTCGGGGTCAGTTGACCGTGCGTGATTTATTCCCAGCTAGTAATCATAGTTATATATTATACATGTTTTGGAAATAAAAAGGTTTTATGTAATAAATGAAAATCGAGTTCACATTGTGTCACGCATTCATGGCACGCTTACGGCCAGGAGAATTACGCGGTCATTAGTGTTACACGGATTTGAAACGTGACGAGGTTTTAATATCAACAAAAATTCAATTTTCAATAGAACCGCTTCGCTGATCTAGAAAGCATTGTTATTCCTTTATAATATATACTATTTTTATTATATTTTTTAACACACATACGTTTTATAAAAATATAGAAATAAACAGGTTATATAAAACACATTCAGTTATCGAAATCGTCGTGGCCTAACGGATAAGACGTCCGGTGCATTCGTATTGAGCGATGAACCCGGTGTTCGAATCTCATGCGGGTACCAATTTTTCTAAGGAAATACGTACTCAACAAATGTTCACGATTGATTTCCACGGTGAAGTATCGTGTAATAAAAATGAAACTCACAAAATTATAATTTGCGTAATTACTGGGGGTAGGATCTCTTGTGAGTCCGCGCGGGTGGGTACCACCGCCCTGCCTATTTCTGCCGTGTAGCAGTAATGCGTTTCGGTTTGAAGGGTAGGGAAGGGTAGGTAGGTAGTATACTTGAGACCTTAGAACTTATACGCATTTACATTGTGGATGTCTATGGGCTCCAGTAACCACTTAACTCCAGGTGGGCAGTGATCTCGTCCACCCATCTAAGCAATATTTAAAAAAAAAACTGATACCAATCTACATTTTACTGCTGCGTTTTCATCTGTATTCTACTAAAAATCATGAGCTCATTCTTTGTTTGAAGGAAGGATTGTTCCCAAGCTAAGCGGTGATTCTATGATGCTTATGAGATTGATAACCTATTAAAGCCCAGA
Source organism: Bombyx mori (assembly GCF_030269925.1). NCBI lineage: Eukaryota > Metazoa > Arthropoda > Insecta > Lepidoptera > Bombycidae > Bombyx > Bombyx mori. The sequence continues at coordinate 3,495,338 of NC_085116.1, read as the reverse complement.
GCTCAATTATTTAAATAAAAGTTTATTTGTTCATTCTTCGCCTGTTATAATATCATTTCAGTAACATACCAAAACCAAGTATCACATAACATTTTATTGTCTTCATAACTGTCATCACGAATACACGGGAGTGGATGGTAAGCGTATTCTTTAAAATTTGACTTGAAATAAAATCTTTTTTCGTCATGCATTCGCTCACGTAGCAACATGCATTAAACAGAAAGCAAAACTTAAGTTGAAAGTACACTGAGAGCTTGTGTATTTTTTTATTTTTACTTTTTGATAAAACTTGAGGAAGTGACAGGAACAAACTAACCTAATATTCTGATGCTAAACGTATGTGAAGCCCATAGAGAGAGACATTGTTTATGGAGGAGAAAAATCATGGTTCTGCCTTCACTACTTTTCAATTTAGTTTTGATTACTGAAGGAGCGAATTAGGCTGTGTTTGTATTTTAAGTCATTGGCTGCATAGCCGGGGCCCTAAGCCTGCAATACTTTAAGACAAATATTTTTTCTGTATGGAAACTAGCGTCATCTTGTAGTGGCTGCCCATAAACTTATATGTCATTAACGTTACGGCATTTTATTTTTGTATAACTAAACACAGAAAATAAAAAAATAAAAATCTTACAAGTCTTTATTTCTTAAAGACAAAATGATTAAATTTTAACAATTTTGTGGTTTCTGAAAATTTACAAAAACCTTCCTTAAAGATAAAATATAGGATATGTAGCATGCTAGTGTAATCTACAGGAGCAATGAGAAACTAGTCAAGGTGAAGTCATCTAGTGGCCGCCGCCCGTAAACATTTTTGTTGAGTGCTTGAGTTGCTTATCTATAATTAATTTATGTGTATTATCTATGAAACTAGCGACACTTGCAACAACCTAAGGCAGGAATCATTGCTGCAAATGCTACAATGCACACGTAACATCACTTTGTTCGTGGTGTTGGAGTGGGTCTCAACAGATAGGATTCGTTCGTATACTCGAATATATCGAACTCAGTATGTACATTAATTTACTTTAGAAATAAATAAGCCTGGCGTTAAGGATCGCGCTATAATTTTTTTTTGTCACAATTAACTTAAATTAAAACGTCGACATTTCGGCCATCTTCGAATACGATCGACGATGGTCCGTGCACATGAGCTAGGAAGGAAAAAGGAAATTGTTGTAACAAGTGTTTTTAGCTGAACCAAATATCATTAACAATATCCATCAGTGGACAACCCTACCATGCCGTTGCGCCGTATAGAGGCCGTATATATTGCGCCATCTTATAACATGAAATATCAGTCTTTTCGGTTACCGTCTATAGCAAAGTTTAACCTGCAGAGGAAAAACAATAAATTTGATTATTAAAAGATCATTACAAAATAACAACCAAATTAATTGACCAAGAACGACAATAGAAAAGCACCAGACACAGCCCATTGAGTTTCTCGCCCGATTTTCTCAGTAGGTCGCGTTTCCGATTCGATGGTAGATCCTGCGAAGCACTGCTCTTGCTAGGGTTAGTGTTAGTAAATTCGCAAAATGAAAACCCCGTGAACTAATCTACTCGCCCGGTGAATTTAATAACTAGAATAGGTACCAAAAAAAGAGAGATTAAGCCTTAAAAGTAGCTTTAATTATGCCAACGACTCGGGTAACCCGAAGCCAAAACTAGTTTGTAACAACTGATATTTGAACCCGCACAAGTAAATACTAATGTTTTATTTTTCTATATCCATTGTAATTCGATCAAAACTTTGTACTCGTCTTACAAAAATAAACGCTCTCATTGTATCATAAACTTGCTACCGGGACGTATAGCTTAATGGCGTCGACAGGCTAGACAAAATCTACCATTAAAGTACAATGCGTTCCTAGTGCTTGCACTCGGCACACAATTATTTGAATTTAGGAAAGTTTCTTTTTACTTAAAAAGCGTGGTGTTTTAAGTGAATCACGAAATGTATTTTATCACGAGATTTGACGGAAAGCTCAGCGGATTCACAGTTGGTTGCTGACTTACTGAAAATCAAAACCAAGCGATTTATAAGCCTTAAATCCATGATTGAAATTTTTGTTTCTTACGAGTATTATACTATTAAATATTAATACGTGAAGCAAAAACTTTGTACCCTTTTTTACAAAAATTGCGCGGACGGAGGAGTATGAAATTTCCCACACTTATAGAAAATATAGAGAAGGAGTGCACAATGCTAATATTTTTTTTAAATAATGCATAACAGATACATTAAATCGATAAAGAAAACATTACACACACTACATACCATGTATTTGACGCACACACGCATGCATACTATTTATTGTCAAACTTTTGTTCTTGACGTCTGTGGTCAAATTGAGAATAGATTAAATATTGTTTGCTTACTTTATTAATATTTTTTTATAGTGTAGGCTTGGCGAAATTTGTGATTATAGAAGTATCAAATACAATCATAATAGTGTACAAACTTACAATTCCAATTAATTATAGTCGAATTTCGAATACTGCGGGACCTCTAGTACTATTAAATTCTTTCTAACTATTACGTACATAACAAACTGAAATACATCACTTATCTACATAGGCCATACCCACTACTCTGTGGTCTGTGAAATTCTTATCTTATTTCATCTACTACTCATCTCCAGAATTCTTATTTTGAATAATGAGACTTAATTCTTATCACCCAAGGTGAATAACAATATCTACTTTATGAAAGCAATGGTCTGAGAATAATCAATAGCCCAGCAAGAAATGAATATATGGGCTGATGTGTGCCAAAACCAATATCATCTAAATTGATACATATTCTCGACATTAAATAAAGCTATCATTAATTTCGTGAATAAAGACTGTCTATGAAATTATCTATACTAATATTATAAAGAGGAAAGATTTGTTTGTTTGTTTGTTTCGAATAGGCTCCAAAACTACTGGACCGATTTGAAAAATTCTTTTTCCATTAGAAGCCGACACTGTCCCTGATGAACATAGGCTACTTTTTTAAATTATTTTTGAATTATTTTTTTTTGTTTCATGTGTGTTTTAATGTTTCCGAAGCGAAGCGAGGGCGGGTCGCTAGTCATTTAATATATAGAAAATAATTTTAATATAAACGTTTTACTAAAGTCTTTTTTAAAAAGTCCTTCCCTCAATTTCGTGAAACAGTTCGTTTGCAGTATTCACTCCGAACAGGTAATTAATGTTTTGCGTCATTTGTGCGGTATTGCTACCGCGACGGAATTCGTATTCCATAATTGCCAGTATTTTTATCGTGTCCATGTTGAATCAACAAACAATTAATAACAATATTCAAATAAAAGTTCTTTTGAATTTAGAATTTATTGCCAGCCATACGTAATTTGCGTTTCAATAGGCTAGTATTGTAAAATGGCTTCATTGATACAGACCTTATAAATGTTATATGATATAAACCGGTGGTAGAGTTAACATTGTTATTTGTATTTTGACATTCAACAAGTGTGTCATACTGACATCTAAGTTGAAATAAATGATTTTGAATTTGAATTGAATTTGAATTTGAATTTGAAACATTAATTTACTTTAGTACTCTCTTTGCGTATTGAGCAAAATTATCTTCAAACGAGGCTTGTGGAGAGTATTAAGCGGTAGGCAGCGGCTTGGCTCTGCCCCTGGAATTGCCATTGCTGAACTCCATGGGCGACGGTAACCACTCACCATCAGGTGGGCCGTATGCTCGTCTGCCTACAAGGAGCATAAAAAAAAAAACTTTTTATATTCCTAAGGAAGGATGAGTACATATACGCAATACAAAACTATCCGTTTTATATATTCCCAAAAAAATAATGATCATTTGTATGTAATCGTATATAAACACAATAAAACTAATAACAAATTTCGATTTACATAACACGAAATATAAAGAGCTTTAATAACGATCGATCATTTCTATCATTCGATCAACAATAATCCAATTACGTTAAGGAGATCGTTAACATCCATTTTCATTTATAAAAAAATTACAATTAGGGCGTGATGATATTTGTGTTCATTCTTTGTCGCCGTGAGCTCACAGAATATAGTCGTGAAAAGCATAAACACAGTCGCTATGGAAGAAATTAAAGCCATAAAACTCGTAACGTTTATAGAAAACTGCATCTGCGTGTACCGTAACTACGCTATGTGCACAAAACGGAACAAGAAAATCATATCGCTACGTATAATAGTCGAAATAATTATTGTTTTTTTCGTAAATATAAACAACATATTATTACTGCACAAATACTACAACGGTTCGGGACTGCTGTATATTATTTACTTATTTTTAGTTGTATATTACATTAATTATATGTTCTGTATTTTTTACGGAGCACTGCAAGGTAAAGCTTACAGACAGTTAATTTTTTGTTTCAACAAAATCAACGCTATTGCAAAGAGAGATAAGTCCTACAAAAAATCTCTGGCGCGCCTCAAAAACATGTGCATAGTAATTTCGATAGCATTGCTTATTATTTCTGCGCTTTCAGTCTTCGTTGACCGAAGCAATTCATGGAATATCTACGAAGTTTCTCTGAGAGATTCCTTGCTGATTCTGAGTAAGATACACATGGATTTCTTTTATCATTTTGAATATGTCGTTTATTTTACGCACATAAAAATATTTCATCTGACTTTGAGATACTTGAATAGTCGTGTAAAAATGGCACAGTTTGAAATGAAGATGACGAGAAGAGACGTTCATGACGAAGGCGAAAGGAACATAAGAATCTTGCTAACAAAGGAATTGACGACGGAATGGGCCGTTCTGTATAAATGTTTAGTTTTCGGAACAAAAACAATGAAGTCACTATTCGGTTTGCAGGTAAGTTTTTTCACATTACTTTGATACTGGGTACCTGGGTTTACTGGTGGTAGGACCTCTTGTGAGTCCGCGCGGGTGGGTACCACCACCCTGCCTATTTCTGCCGTGAAGCAATAATGCGTTTCGGTTTGAAGGGTGGGGCAGCCGTTGTAACTTACTTGAGACCTTATCTTATATTTCAAGGTGGGTGGCGCATTTACGTTGTGGATGTCTATGGGCTCCAGTAACCACTTAACACCAGGTGGGCTGTGAGCTCGTCCACCCATCTAAGCAATAAAAAAAAAACCAGAGACTGATATACATACTTATATACTGTTATATGTATATGTGTATCATCATTTTCCTGCCCTTCTCCCATATAAATGTTAAAAATATATAAATTTAGCAGACCCGGCCACACGTTGCTGTGGCTAAAGTTTTCGTTTCTAAATAACACGCGGCTGGCTATGGTAATACCAAAAATTGAAAAAGTAAGAACAATTGGATTTCACTGTATTGCGTTTACTACGAAATAAATTTCACTTATACTTTAGCCTCAGCAACATGTGGTGCTTATACCATTAAATTGTAGCTTATGTTGGTATTTTACGTAAACGTGGTAAACGTTGGCATTTTTAACACAGCGCCATCTATGAGATATTAATGTCAGACAGTATTACAATTGTCTGTAAAAACTAATTTAAGGCGCCATCTGTTTTAAACTTATGAAACTTACAATTAATAACAAAAATCAACATAAGAAGTCATTTTATTGTTAATTAATAAATATTGCGACCATTAATCGAAATAAAAGCCATCCTATCTTTCAAGTTGGACCAAACTGCACACGGTGTGCAAATTTAATTTAAAATCGGTTAAGTAGTTTAGGAGTCCATCGCGGACAAACAATCCATCGCGGACAAACAACGTGACACGTGATTTATATATATTAAGATTAAATATTAAAATAATAATCAAAGGGCAAATCTGGTCAATCGTTACAGCAATGTCTCCCCGATGCTGTAATCGAGTCCATGACTTTATTACTACTGCGCCACCGACTGACTGACCACCGCCACAAGAGTCCGCGCGGGTAGGTACCACCGCCCTACCTATTTCTGCCGTGAAGCAGTAATGCGTTTCGGTTTGAAGGGTGGGGCAGCCGTTGTATCAATACTGAGATCTTAGAACTTATATCTCAAGTTGGGTGGCGCATTTACGTTGTGGATGTCCATGGGCTCCAGTAACCACTTAACACCAGCTCGTCCACCCATCTAAGCAATAAAAAAAGTCTCTGGTCGAGTTGAATATACCTTCACCCTTCAATTCCTATAAAATTGTAAATAATTTCGTTATAATTTTGTTTTTCAGATGTTAATAGCGATGGTGATGTCATTCGTGAACTTTACCTTATCACTGTACGGCATCATTCTGATATGTTCCATTGTAAGTTTCTATTCAATACTTATTCAAAGCAACAAGTCTACAAAGACCATACCTTAAAAATAAACAGTTTTACTTTTTAAAGCTTACATTAATTTCGATGCCTCGTCGAATGTAACAAAAATTAAATAACAAACAATAAATTTTACAAAAATGTGCTTTAATAGCAAGCTGACTTAGCAAGCAATTAGTTATATTAGTGTTACTCATTGGGTTATTAAGCAAAAGTAATAAACTTATTGTATCTTTAAAATTTTCAAGTCACCTTGAAGAGAGAAATACTGGTGGTAAGACCTCTTGTGAGTCCGCGCGGGTAGGTACCACCACTCTGCCTATTTCTGCCGTGAAGCAGTAATGCGTTTCGGTTTGAAGGGTGGGGCAGCCATTGTAACTATACTTGCGACCTAAGAAGTTAAATCTCAAGGTGGGTGGCGCATTTACGTCGTAGATGTCTATGGGCTCCAGTAACCACTTAACACCAGGTGGGCTGTGAGCTCGGCCACACATGTAAATAATTTAAAAAAAAACAGATGAAGCTAATAGAGGCATGTTAAATCAGCTGTCAAATACAGCAACAAAGGTCTTCTTACACGTTTGGTGGAAAACAATTAGTGAGATTCACGTAAAACAAAGTTGCAAAAACAAAAAGTACTGCAAACCGGTACAGTAAACAATGTGTGATTGCAGTATTAAATGTTAAGCCAGCAATCCGAATCTACCATAATTATTACTATCTCAAGATTGTATTTTCTCTTTTATTTCGTTTTATGAGTTGTACTAACGATCCAGGTGCTTGCAACAGTAATATCGGTAGATGTAATAAACAATGTTTAAAACATAAACCTTGTAAATGTATTTTTTAAATTTACATATAAATATAATATTATTATTAGTTTATATTTCAAATAGATTATTACTTTAGGGCAGTATCCAAAATTGAAATTGTGTTTTCGGGAACGGCCGACTTGTTTGTTAAATAGAAAAATATCACTAGAAAAGATATTTCAAGTTTTACTAGCTGACCCGGCAGACTTCGTAGTGCCTCAATCGATAAAATTAAATAATAGACCTAAACTTTTGTATAAAATAAACTTAAAACAAACATCAAAAGAAAAACAAAATTGTTATATTTATTTACTAGCGACCCGCCCTCGCTTCGCTTCGGAAACATTAAAACACACATGAAACCAAAAAAATATTTTTTTTTTTTTTTAAATAGTAGCCTATGTTCATCAGGGACATCGGCTTCTAATGGAAAAAAAAATTTTCAAATCGGTCCCGTAGTTTCGGAGCCTATTCGAAACAAACAAACAAACAAATCTTTCCTCTTTATAATATTAGTATAGATATAGATATCCGAGCATTTTCATATTTATTCACCTTTTAAACCTTCTCTGGACTTCCACAAATAATTCAAGACCAAAACTAGCCAAATCGGTTCAGCCGTTCTCGAGTTTTAGCGAGACTAACGAACAGCAATTCATTTTTATATATAGAGATGATTCAATCTGTGCTTAACATTATGTCCACGACTTGTGAAAATCTTTTAAAAGATTTAATCGTTAGCGCTGTATTCAAATTCCCATCTATAATATTATTTATCTAGGTTGCACGTAGCCCCAAATACTGCAAGATATTGGTGACGTCATAAAACACGAAATTTCTTCTATTTTTTTCTTATTCAACCCGTGTCCACTCACTGCTGAGTATAGGTGTTTTTTTTATTGCCCTTGTAGGCAAACGAGCATACGGCCCACCTCATGGTGAGTGGTTACCGTCACCCATGGACTTCAGCAATGCCAGGGACAGAGCCAAGCCGCTGCTTACCGTTAAGTACTCTCCACAAGCCTCGTTTGAAGAAGGATATGTCATAATGCTTGGGAACACCGTGAAGGGGAGCTCATTCCAAAGCCGGATAGTACGTGGTCTCTTCATATGCACTCCATTCTTTTCGGTCTCTTGTCTTTCGCATCCAGTCAATACAAAATAATCTATCTATCTTCTATCTCTATATATAAAAATTGCTGTTCGTTAGTCTCGCTAAAACTAGAGAACGGCTCGACCGATTTGGCTAATTTTGGTCTTGAATTATTCGTGGAAGTCCAGGGAAGGTTTCAAAGGTGAGAAAATATAAAAAAGCTCGGAATTATATACAAACAAACAATTTTGTTTTTCCTTTGATGTGTTCCCTTGATGTGTCTTTTATTTATCGATTGAGGCACTACGAAGTCTGCCGGGTCAGCTAGTAAACAATAAGCCGTAAAAGCAGCCTAAGTTATATCACAACTATTTTTAAATTTGACAATCTTCTAATATACTTTTAACTTGCATTCCATTTTAACTTTAATCTTCTCATTGACAGGGTATTATTTTTAAGGAGCAAAGTCAAACGGCATCACAACACAATTTACTATTGATACTGACTTATTACACGGCGACCATGCTACTGATATTCATTGTAGCCCAGAGTGTATATAATGAGGTAGAGATGTTAAAGCGAAACTTGGCGAGAATGTATAACATTCTGGCCGTGGGTAAGTGAGCCTTTTCTATTGCAGATAAACTTATGGCAAATATTTTCACAATCACTCAAGATCATTATTATCATTAAGTAAAAATAGACCTTTTGTCTATTTTTTTTTACTAAATGACATTAAACGAAACTTATTAATTCAAAAAAAGAAATATTAACAACTCATCGGAATACAGCCAATAGCTACAAAATAAATTAAAAAAAAGAACCGCTGTCAAAATGATTACAAAATGGTACTTAGATATTTTGCCTTTATATATAATATTATATATAGAATGGAGGCTACACAAAAAATTTCTGAAAGGTATTTATTTATATCATAAAACACTTTCTACAGTGTACTAGAGTCACTCCCAAAAACAATGTTCTAAAGATGTTCCGTAACGCGATAAAAGAGATTAAGATTAATTAGGAAATTTCTTTTTTTGCAATACACACGGAATCACGGAAATGCGTGGTCTGCTGCTTTGAATCTATGCGAAGATAACTGCCGTCGACTTACAAGGAACTCAAAATCTTGTCGAACTCAGTCAATTAGATACATCCAAAATAAGATCCTGTATAAAACAGTTACAAGATCATTCCTATTGTAGCATATTACGTCAACACCGTGTTGCTTAGAAACAAATTGCCGTTGCAGATTCGGACGAGACTCAACAAAAGCTGGTGAAGGACTTTCTGCGCATGGTCTACAAAAATAAGGTCGAAATTAAAATGCTTTCAATATTTCCTGTAGGGATGCCGATGTTAACGTTTTTTCTATCGCTGAGTGCTAGTTACGTTGTAGTGATGGTGCAATTTAGTAATGTCTTTTGATTTCACAAATAAATATTTTCTTTAGAATCAATTGAACTAGTTTTTTTGGTTTTAATAGAAAAGTCGTCCGAGAAAAGATCTATCTACCAGTTTATTTTTTTAATATTGTCTTTGAACGCACAAATCATTATTAGGCAACGCAATTTGGTGGTAGGATATCAATCTATACTTAATATTATAAAGAGGAAAGATTTGTTTGTTTGTTTGTTTGTTTCGAATAGGCTCCGAAACTACTGGACCGATTTGAAAAATTATTTTTCCATTAGAAGCCGACATTGTCCCTGATGAACATAGGCTACTTTTTTTAATTTATTTTTTATTTTTTATTTTTGGTTTCATGTGTGTTTTAATGTTTCCGAAGCGAAGCGAGGGCGGGTCGCTAGTATTAGATATTTTAGGAGTGAAGGATTACGAAAATTAAGCAGCGGCTTGGCTCTGCCCCTGGCATTGCTGAAGTCCATGGGCGACGGTAACCACTTACCATCAGGTGGGCCGTATGCTCGTCTGCCTACACTGGCAATAAAAAAAAGTTAAATTTGACACAAATACTCTGCGGAAGGCAAAGGCTTAACTGTTATACTTCTGACATTCACCATGACCGACGATGGCTACAAAAAAGTCTTATAGAAATATGCGTTTATATGGAGAGCTACATTACTGAAATAATGGTTCTATTCAAATTTAAATATTCATGCAGCACGCTCTCGGTCATATAAAAAAAAGTAAATCTTCACGGTTAAGATTTTTCATCCCAGTCGCAATCCACATTAGTATGGAAATGGCAATACGTGAATTTTTAACATCTTTACTTACGAGTATTTTCTTTATTAAGAGCGTAGACACACTTCAAATTTAAGATATATTTTTGGCATAATATATATACGAATGCACTGTGTATTTAATATTTATTTATTTATTTAATATATTATGTACACACAGCTATTAGAAAAAACACGACAATAAGGATACAGAGTACAAGGGCACTACTTATTTAATGTTGAAATATCTTCCAGTAGGCCCGCAAAAAGAAAGAAGAATTAGGAACACAAACCTAGTACATACAGTAAACATTACATATAATATAACAAGATACAAAACAATATATATACATATAAATACATACACACTATATTATGTATTATACTATGAGATGTTTTTCGTTAACAAAGAAGAATATGTTTCAGTTCCGGTATGTAAGCTCAGCAATCTTTTTAGGTGACGATATAATTTTATTACTTTACCGGTGAATTTTATTATGCAGTAGCTCGTCAAATATGTTATTTAGCATTTTATTAGGCAGGCGGAACGTGTGAATAGGCATTTATATTGTTTTATAACGTACCAAGAATATTCAAATGAACGCTTACGCTTTCATGCTATATAATATTATATATTTCCGCTTATTTCCTAACACGATCCACTTTTTTTTTTTTATAGCTTAGATGGGTGGACGAGCTCACAGCCCACCTGGTGTTAAGTGTTTACTGGAGCCCATAGACATCTACAACGTAAATGCGCCACCCACCTCGAGATACAAGTTCTAAGGTCTCAGTATAGTTACAACGGCTGGCCCACCCTTCGAACCGAAACGCATTACTACTTCACGGCGGAAATAGGCGGGGTGGTGGTACCTACCCGCGCGGACTCCCGAAAGGTCCTACCACCAGTGTTTACGCAAATTATAATTTTGCGGGTTTGGTTTTTATTACACGATGTTATTCCTTCACCGTGGAAGTCAATCGTGAACATTTGTTGAGTACGTATTTAATTAGAAAAATTGGTACCCGCCTGCGGGATTCGAACATCGGTGCATCGCTACATACGAATGCACCGGACGTCTTATCCTTTAGTCCACGATGACTACAACTTTTTCCAAGTCTTTTAATCATCAATTTTGTTATGCGTTTTGTAGACACGAGTACCTATCACCATGCTGCCTATTTCTTCCTAGAAGCTGTCATATGTTTTGTTTCAATTATTCTAGCATCTGATAAAATAAAATTGAGACTTGGATATCATTTCCAAGGTAATTACGGTATTCTCCTGCCACGTCTGAGAGATTCTGTAGCCAAAACCATAGTATCTAGTGCGTCACGATGACTATCTCAATTTCTATATTGGAAAAGTTCTAAAAAGGTTCCTATCGGTCAAAATCACAGTGTATTCCCAGTCATACCATACCATATTTCATTCTCATAGTAACTCATAGAATAACTTACGCATAATCTTAATCATATTTTATTGAAAATCAATTTATTTCGTCAATGTCATTTTGGAAATTTGCCTTTGCTCTGAATGTGATCGTTTCGAAGGAAATAAGGTCTGAAAGCTATTTCCGCTCCTATTTTTCGTAACAGACATTTAGCTCCGGATAGATCGCCGAGCGTTTGACAGTTTTTTTTTGCTCTTTTTTATTTTAATTATTTAATCCTGGATCTGTCAATTTCTTACACGACCAAAACACGTAACTTTTTAATTATTTTGCAAAAATATCTAATCTAATCTAATATCTAACTTTGTAGTCTAGCACGGTTTGGTATGCTACAGATCAATACCTTATTTATTTCTGTATTCCATCTCGTTTTAAAGGTAAGAGAGCAGTGGTACTGCACTACGGAGATACCACCGCCCAAACTATTTTTTCCCTGAAACAAATTACGCATTCTGAAGTGACAGCAGACGTCGCCTCATGTATTACGGTAGTGCGGTCTCCGTTAATGTTCCTTCGGAGTTGTCCGATTGCGCTGAACTAATTTTAAGTGAAATATATTATGTTTTTTCTAATTGTCTCACAACTTACAGGAAAAATCTGTCGCGGATCATCTCACAATTAAATATAAATTAATCTTAAGCAATGAATGAAATGTAATCAAATCTTAGCAAATTTTTTTTTTTTGATGTTAATACACTGTCGATTTCACCTATAATTGAGGTGACATCTGCCATGAACTTTTGTCAATTGTTCAATGTTTTGTATTGATGATCACTTTGTTGGTGCAACTAAATAAATAAATAAAATAAATTATCGAAGCGGATTGCAATTGACGTGTGACGTCATTCGAGGCCAAAGCTAATGATAAACTAACCATTTATCATACTCTAATACACAACGATTACACACATGATACAAGCTACAAAATGTTATAGTAGTACTTATGTAGTTTATTTAGTTATTTGAAGCGATCATTAATCAGATCACTGTTATTTCGAAACGCAGTGATTGAATGATAATTTGAATTTTATTAATGACTTGTTGAGAATTTGAACTCGTTCTTAAAGGATGGCGGCTATCCATTATCTTCAACTTAATAAAAAAAAGGATTTATTAACAATTAGTGCTTGAACAAAGTTGCAATTAAGTTACGCTTGTCTCTTGCAATTTTGTATGTTCCATGGAGAGTGCTCTGAGAAATTGTTTCAGATGATACCGCCATCTCGTTTTTGCCATCGTACCGCTCGCCAGTAGTAGAGTAGAGCTCGGAGTAGAGTTCATCCATACTACTTACCTACTGCGATCATCCACAATGCGTTTCCGGAGATCTTTTTTGCTACGTGCCATCCGTCTTTGCAATGACCTCTACAATGTTTCGCGACCGCTATACCATGTCCTTCTTCAAACGAATCTTTTGGACAGCACATAACAGTAGGCAGCAGTTTGACTCTGCCCCTGGCGATTCTGACGCCCATCAGCCACCAGTCAGCATCAGGTGTGCCGTCGTCAACAAACAAAAAAGAAAAAATTTGACTGTTATTTATACAATACTGTTTAATTTCAAAGCCTTCCTTACTCGCGGAAGCCCCCGATGTTACTAAGCCATAATTGGTATTTCTGATTCGAATTCCCGTGGGCCTCTCATAAAGTTGGACTAGCCCGACACTCTACTAGAATGTTCTCGAAGCGCTTCGAACTGCCAGACCTGGAAGCGCATTGCCTGGAGGGCGGTCGTTGGGAGCATGGCCGACCTATAGGGTCCTTCTGCACATACAGCGTCAGCGCAACCACGACCACTCTGACGCGAGCGTCCAACTGAGAAGAAAAAGAGCCCGATACTTTGATCGTCTAGAGCTGGACGCGGAAGTGGCATTGGATTGGTCACATATTGAGAAAACCCGTTACCCACCTATCAAAGACTATCACTGACCTGGAAAGTGTCTGGCAAAAGGAAGAAAGGCCGCCCCAGAACAACTTACTGGTGGTAGGACCTCTTGGGAGTCCGCACGGGTAGGTACCACCACCCCGCCTATTTCCGCCGTGAAGCAGTAATGCGTTTCGGTTTGAAAGGTGGGGTAGCCGTTGTAACTATACTTGAGACCTTATAATCACCTTATATCTCAAGGTGGGTGGCGCATTTACGTTGTGCATGTCTATGGTCTCCAGTAACCACTTAACACCAGGCTGTGAGCTCGTCCACCCAACTTGGCGTCGCTCGGTGGAACAGGAGCTAGGTGTCTTGGGCATGACGTGGGAGGAGCTAGAACAGATTGCCGAAGACCGATGTAAATGGAAGGATTTGATTCGAGCCCTACACCCCAGCAGACAGTAATAGGAAAGGATGATGATGATGAGAGCTGTTCAGCTTCTATTTTCCTAATACATACTCGTATATTTACACAACCTAATATTGTGCTCGAAGGTGATTTTCGATCCAAAGTCAAGGTAATTTTGAGGCGTTAACCTCGTTGCAGGAGCGTGAAATTGAGACTTCAATCTAATGTCACAAGGGTGACATTCCAGTGTACTGAACCAAACCCGTTCTCGAATTACCGTAATGCGTAAGATAGCGATTGTTTTGTTCTTAATAATGATATCATTGGATCAAAGGCTGTTTGGCTCAAGTGACATTTTTGGAACATTACAGGAGAGCCATTTAAAGTTTCAAATTTGGAAAAAATATCATTTAAAAAAAACTTCTGCAACTATTTGAAAACATCATTTTTTTATACTAATCTATAATTTTAATACTAATTTTATATAAAAGTGAATTGCTGTTCGTTAGTCTCGCTAAAACTCGAGAACGGCTGGGCCGATTTGGCTAATTTTGGTCTTGAATTATTTGTGGAAGTCCAGAGAAGGTTTAAAAGGTAGATAAATATGAAAATGCTCGGAATTAAATAAAAATAACAATTTTGTTTTTCCTTTGGTGTGTCTGTGTTTTAAGTTTATTTCATACAAAAGTTTAGGTCTTTTATTTATCGATTGAGGCACTACGAAGTCTGCCGGGTCAGCTAGTACCATATAAAATGGACCTTTAGTCGCGTATTGACGGGAACGTCGTTTAAACCAAATAGCCTTGCACCCCTCGATATAAAATAGTTTTTTTAATAAAATTTTAATGGAGCTGTGTTTAATGTATCTCTCCACAAAAATCAAGATAAAATGTAAATTATACGTAGAAATTCAATTAATGCGTTAGCGTACTTCAGAGGTCGATTTAGAAAATTCATATATTGAATTTCTGTATCGTCAGCCCATCAATGTGGGCTCAGCTGCAGTTATTTATCAGCAGCTTTATACCTCGTATCAATAGGTAACAGTCGGTCAGATGCATTCAACAATCCTATATACAAGATTTTTTTCTTTGCAAAGCCTTAAATAAAACGATCTTTTTTCTTTTCTTTTTTTTATTGCTTAAATGGGTGGACGAGCTCACAGCCCACCTCGTTACGTGGTGATTACTGGAGCCCATAGACATTTACGACGTAAATACGCCATCACCTTGAGATATAAGTTCTAAGGTCTCAGTATAGTTAGAACGGCTGCCCCACCCTTCAAACCGAAACGCATTACTGCTTCACGGCAAAAATAGGCAAGGCGGTGGTAACCACTCGCGCGGACTCACAAAAGGTCCTACCACTAGTAATTACGGAAATTATAATTTTGCGCGTTTCATTTTTATTACACGATGTTATTCCTTCACCGTGGAAGTCTATCGTGAACATTTGTTGAGTACGTATTTCATTAGAAAAATTGGTACCTGCCTGGGATTCGAACACCGGGCATCGCTCAACACGAATACATCGGACGTCTTATCTGTTAGGCCACGACGACTTCTAGACTTATACAAGCTGTTTTCCTTTAGTTCTGTTAATAATTATTAATCATGAGTGATGAGTCGTGTAAATGGCTTCACTATATGTGAAAATGGTTCAAAATTATGCAATGCAATACGCACGCGGTGGGACTAAAGGAATGCTTACCAAACACTATGATACCGGGTGCATGACTTCATTCAATCCCACAGTAACAGCAAAACGCGACTAAGTTTCACTAGTTCATAAATCAACTAGCGACCCGCCCTCGCTTCGCTTCGGAAACATTAAAACACACATGAAACAAAAAAATAAAATAAAAAAATAAAATAAAAAAGTAGCCTATGTTCATCAGGGACAATGTCGGCTTCTAATGGAAAAAGAATTTTTCAAATCGGTCCAGTACTTTCGGAGCCTATTCGAAACAAACAAACAAACAAATCTTTCCTCTTTATAATATTAGTATAGACAATTACATTGTAATGCATTAAAACTCATATCTCAAACTGAAATCATTTATTATCTAAATTTACATCCAATTTTTATCACTATCAAAACATAGCATATTATGACTTATCGACTGGACATCGCCAGCTTCAAGCATAGACATAGTTAAAACCATATTAACGTGTTTTATTTATTTAAGGATAAGTTATTATATACGGATTTTTAACTTATCAGCCTAACTAAAAAAAATGGTCATTATTTTATTCAAGTTTTAGGTCCAGTTTGGTCATTTTATTAAAGTTTCTGGCATGTTTTCGAAGCTATTGAAGGAGCGTCATGTAATAGATAAGGACAGCTTCCCGATAGAAATGATCATAACCTCACTTAAAAGATTTAACACAAACTGAAACATTTTTTTTTGGAACGATTTTCCTTATGGGTCGATGCGGAGGGGTACCCTAACGTCCGTAACGTAAGATTTTTATTAGTAATGCACACAGTGTGCGACTTAAGTTTGTAATAACTTACAAATTAGTAATGCACACAGTGTACGACTTAACTTTATAATAACGTACAAAAAATAACATATTTTTTTATCATTCATTGACCACGATCTCAGAGCGTTCATTTGCACAATACACTAACTCTTATGCAAACAACCGTGAATGAAGTGGACCACAATAAGTTCGCACGTTACCGAATGACCGTGGGTTGTTGCGAAACCTCCAGTTTTATTTTCTTTATACCTCGAATAGAACTTTAAATTAATATTTTTATAATAAGGAACTTCGTTCCTATACGGTGTCCCACGACACCACACAGCTTTTTTTTAATTCCCGAAGAGTGTTTAGGAAGGATCGTACATAAAAAATATGTTAGTATTTTGTTGTTATTGCCAATGATACTCAAACCGCCGAACCACACACGAGAGATGAGTTGGAAGTATTAATTTTATTGTGTTATCCCGCTATACCTATCCCGCTCTTCATATTAAAACGCACGAGTATTTTAAGCAGAAACACATATAAGTTTGCGGGATCCAAAGCTTTGAATGACTTAGCACGAGTGATTCATTGGTTTGGTTTTAAAAAGTCTCACGATCGACGTGTAACAAGTTATCCAGTGCGGACAATACAGCGTTCTACCTAATTTAAACTACGTGACCGAACTGAAGCATTACAATTATGTAACTAACTGACAATGTCATGAACATTGGCAACATATACGAGCCGACGGGCAGGACTGACAGCATCTTGATTTGCACTGGATTCTTGACGACCATGCGTTGTAAGTTTTTTAGCGTTCGTAACGTATCTCGGCAAGGCTCTGAAAGGTAAATAAAACTAGTCAGTAAGGGGTTCTGAGGGACATTTTTCTGATTAAAAGAAAATCACTAATCTAGGCATTAAATTTTTTACAAGAAAAGATTTGTTGATTATTGTAATGGCACAATATAAAGACTTTTTTCCAATTTCAAATTTTAACAATGAATGAGGAAAAGTTTATCAAAGTTCAATAACCGACTATGTATACTTAGATGTAAAGGGACCTTAAGTGGGCGGGGCTTGATGACGTCATGTCAGCCAGGAAAATAGAGAGGTATGCAGAGGCTTGCAAAGGTGAAAGCAGCAAGTGATGGGCCCTAACGACTCACTTCTTTCACGACGTCAGAGACAGTTCGACGTTGTTACGTTGAGGTCGGTTTTAGCTCTTAATATGATTGTAAATTTGTTTAGGAGTTATTTTTGTAGTCATTCATGTGGACTTCCTTCTTTTTGTTTAAATTAGCTTTAGAATTAATTTAATATTGATATTACTCACGAATTAAAATCCCATTGTACAATCTTGCCAATAGCACGTTTAGCAATAATATCTGATTCCATACCCTTTGGCCCGTCACGATTATGAGAACTAATCCGATATTTTGGTACAGTAAGGTAAAGATTAAATTGACAATAATGATTTCGTTCATATCCGTTGCTATTGATCCCTGAAATGATGTTTTAGTGCAGTAGATTGCCAGAGGAGCTCACGAAAACTGTAGCTACCAGATACCATAGGCACCTCAATGTTAACGCCCAAATTGTGACATGAAATTGAAGAACTAATCGTACTAAAGGAACAATTGTAATCCATTTCAAATCAAAATACACAAACAATTCTCGGAAACTGGTTCATGAGACTCAAAATACGGTCTTCAGTAAGCAAGCAAATGTATAAAATTGGTATAACAGAGTGGGAAGCGATATTTAAAATTTGCAGACAAAAAATGATGGTTATTTCGGCTATTGTCGAGTTAAGCCGTGTTACTAGATTTAAAAATTTATTTTTGTCATATTTTTTTCTTTTCTTTATGAATGTACTTACGAGGACTGACACTTTAACCATCCGAAAGGCGGTGGTTATAAAATTTATGACTGCCGATACGAATACGCATATAATCTGAAAAAAAAAGTAAAAATATATATTTTATTTCATTAATTGGTACACTAATAGTTTAACATCATATCGTATTGGACGCTGGACTAGGTGGGTAGTTTGCTGGTACACATTATGACGCCCTGTATCGTTCAGCACCTTGGCAAGCCCGATCTGTATGGCCCTCAACCGTAGACGCGTTTTTTTTTATTACGCTTGTAGGCAGACGAGTATACGGCCCATCTCATGGTGAGTGGTTACCGTCGCCCATGGACTTCAGCAATGCCAGGAGCAGAGCCAGGCCGCTGCCGACCGACCATGCTGCTGTCTACTTATGTGGAGTCCTCGATATAAAAAAGCACTCCGCGTCAAATGTGACCACTTGTAGCCAGGCCACTGCCTCAGTTGAGTCTGACTCATCTATTCTGACGCGGACTGTTGAGCAATAACGGTTTTAGTAGATTCAACTCGAACATACCCCCCCACGTGTAGGCAGAAGTCCTTTGCGTTGGGGCCGTTTTTGCGGCCTTATAACTGCCGGTAAGGCGTCCTATATGTCTCTTTAAGTAATGGAGAGGTTAGTGTTCGTAGGTTCAACTTCCACATACAGTACTCATCATCATTATCCTGCTCTTCTCCCAGTCACAAGGGGTCGGCGCAACATGTTTTCTCCTTCCATACTCTTCTATCATATACCATTTCTTCGCTCACTCCCCTCTTACCCATATCGTCTTTCACGCAATCCATCCATTTCTTCTTAAGTCTACTTCTTCCTTTCTGGTTCTTTTTTAATGAGAGTAGACATAAAACCTCTCGAATGGCCACTTATAAAAAAGAAACATAAGAAGCAAAAGTCAAAAATAAAAAGAAGACTATCGCCGACCGCACCGCACGCGCTGTACACGCACACGCCGCTTATTTTTTCACATAAATATTTTCATGGACTCATATTGATCTCTATTATACGAACTCTTACTGACGACCATATTCGTCGTTGCGCGAGTGATATACAAGTTTTATAGACAATAATTTAGAAGAGTGCCGTGTCAAGTCGCCGCCATTACGCGTCGTCCAGCAGTGGCGTCGAATTCTGCAGCCTGGAAGAAGCTAGCGACGGGTTGGCAGGTACGTCTACTCCTCATAGCCTATCCTCGGCCTTCCCCTCTTTTGTGCATTTTTAGCGATACTCGCCCCCGCAAAACTTCCTTTAAAAATATCGAACCAGCGCACCGCCGTGTTGAAAATTTGTAAAGAGTTTTCCCACTACTTTCTATATCCTTCCACATTCATAGTTAAGATTTTCTTACCAACCTCACTTTCATTTCGTCTTATCACATACCATACCATCTCAAATGCGCACTTCTCAGCCTCTCCGTCACAGGTGCCACTTTCAGACTTCCTCTAATATATAGTACTATAATAATTTAAAAAAGTACCTGCAAACTGAAGCAGGCTTGTAGCAATTTCGAACTCATCATCAGTTGCCTGTAAATTGTGGCCCAACGCTTGACTTCATTTTTCGTGACAGCATCTGAACTGATTGGTACATCTTTAACTGTACCGTTGTTATCAAGGCTAACTTTCTTAATAGCCTCCTTGACTAACAAATTTAAGTGCTTAGTAAATATAAGAAAAAGGTATTCTATACCAAAATAAACAACACACTCTGTTTGATAACGCAATTCTAATAACGTCGAACTCACTGTCCAAATCACATCACTAGAAGTAAATTCGTAAAAGTCGTTCAAAGTAATTTTATCGACAGCTATTCCAATACAAGTAACGCAATATAGTATTGTCGTGATTGCAATTATCATTGTATTCGATCTACCCAAGGATTTCAAATAGGTCTTATTGTTCGTGAAAAACTTATTGATGAGCTCAAGGGATGTGACAAGATCTTTGAACTCTTCAGAGCGGAGAATTCCCATAACAATGGAAACAAAGGTAACGACGTAAAAGCAACAAATAGTGGTGAAAACAATAAGCATTGATCTATTATCTGAATGAAAATAAGAGTAAATTATAAAACTATTGTTGACGATTGACAAAACATATAGGACCAACTCAATTGTGATGTGAATTAATATTATCGCTCTAGCCTTTTTGTTAAAAAACAAAAAGTTTCGATAAATGCACAACAAATTTTCCAAAAATACAATGGATCTCAACAAACGGATCTTTTTCATTTCAATAATATTGTTGCCTATGATACAACCGTGAAATCACTCTGTCAACTTAGAACTAAGTAGTTGGAAAACAATTGAGTAAATTTTCAACATTCGTCACTCCTTTATCTGTCTAATCAATCAAGTCCAAATTCGTGTTGTAAAACTGATGTTATCAGAATGTAGACTCTGTTATTGAGCACTTCAATATTTAATGAAAATTCTTTTTTCATCAACTTCACTATGAAGTGTCACTAAAAACTACTGTGAAGTGTCATTAAATGAAATCATTGTTTTAGGACGGCCGATCTGAAAAATATGTATGTGTATACACATTGATATGACACTGATCACTGATATGCGATGATATGACACTGATATGCAACCCTTTTTTTTAAATCTTATTCGTTAACCCGAACCATTCTGGCAATTTTCCGAACGTCACCGTGAAGCTCCCTACACATTTATAACCCTACAATCATTTAAACTCTCGGAAATGTAGGTAGCTGTTCATCCTTGTTTTCATCTGCATTTTTCGCATCGCATCATATTACAATCAGACACAAACAGGGTCGCATGACTCGTGGAGAAAAATAGGCAAGACGCAATCTGTGTGGTATCACCAAATGCCCCACCACCAATAAAAACTTTGTATTTATTAATTTAGCGAGTTTTTCATTAATTTTTATTACACGGTATTGCTTCCTCTAGAATAAGTAATTCTTTGGAATATTTGATACTTATACAAGTACATAAGGCGTTCTTCAAGTTGTAATGACTTCAATTCGACCAAACATAGGTGTTAGATATTATTTGAAGGATTCTGCTAATAGAAAATTAGCGGCAGTACTTTGCCAGCCAGGCCTACCTGTCGGAGGCCTCTGCCAGGGACGGTACCATTAAATGGTACTGTTACGCCCTGGCGGAGGAGATGCCTTCGAAGGTGGCGGTCCGGGGCCTCCCTGCCGACACCGACGAGGCAGAAATCATCAATGCCCTGAAGGAGCTGGGATTCCCGGCCCGATATGCCAGGTGCATTAGGTCCCAAAGAGGGCGTCCGGGCTGCGTGTTTCACGTAGCTCTGGACCACCTCTCGAAGGACGACCTCGCCCGCTTGTACGCAGTCAACGAACTGCTGTACCTGCCGGGGGTGACGGTCGAAGGATGGCGTCCAATCCGAGGGCCTGCGCAGTGTCATCGCTGCCAGGCCTTCGGACACGCCTCCTACAACTGTCATCGTGCGGTCCGTTGCGTAAGGTGTGCCGGGGAGCACATCGTAGCGGACTGCCCGAGGCCGAGGGACGGCCCGTTCTCCTGTGCCAACTGCGGGAAGGACCACGCCGCCGTAGACAGACGGTGTGCGGTCTTCCGCAAACGGGCCAGGATGATGGGAGTAACCGTCCCTCCTCCTGTACCACAGGCGCCTCGGGCCGGGAGTACAGCTCTTCCGGCTTCAGTACCTGTAGCAAAAGGGAAGGGGAAGGGGAAAGGGAAAACTTCCCAGCCCCCTCCCCCATCCCACTCCGCTCCGTCTGCTGTGGTGGTGGAGGCACTGCCATCGGCGCCTACGCTGATGGCACAGGCCAACCCACCACGGCGGATAAATAAACCCAAACCCACTCCTGCTCCCCGTGGTCGTACATCTGCTGGTATACCAGTGCCTAAACTACTCCCGACTAGCGGCCCTACGTCCACTAAAAGGGAGAAGAACAAGAGGAAAAAGGCTAAAAGGAAATTAAGAAAAAGGGAAGAAAGAGAGAGACTAAGGGGTACATCTGAGCCCACATTGCCAGAACCCCAACAAACCAATATCGAAACCATGGAGGTCGCTGAGGCCCCCCTTACTGCCCAACAACCGACATCAAGCCAACCACTGCCTACAGCCCATCCGGCCGAAGGCAAGCACGACTTGAACAACCAGCCCCCCCTACCCCCCCGCCCTCAGCGCGAGCGCCGCAGCGGTCGACAGGCCTCCCAGCCTGCCGGCTTTGCTGCATGGCTGCTCGCACTGTGGGAGAAATTGTCCGAGGTGATCTCCGGAGTAATCCGTGAGATCGCCTCGGGAGCCAGTCCCTTCGGGGCGCTCCTGTCGGGGTTCTACCGAATGATTGCGCAGTTCAATGGCTAGCCAGGAGCTGCGCATCATTTATTGGAACCCCGACGGGATAAAGTCCCGAAAGAACGACCTGCTTGTTCTCGCCCGGGAGTATAACCCAGAGGTTGTGCTCCTGGGCGAGACCAAGCTACGTCCTCAGGATGCGTTCAGGATTCCAAACTACTTCATGTACCGACGTGACGAGCTTACCCCTGCCGGGCGGCCGTTCAGGGGCACTGCGGCCCTCGTCAGGCGGGACGTGGTGCATGATCAGTTGGATTTGCTGTCCTTCACATCGACAAGGTCAGTCGGTGTGAGGGTACACACCTCGGGGGGAGATATGCGGATTTATGCCGCGTATAGACCCCCGGGGCCTGAATTTCACCCTGAGGACATAAGGCGGGCCCTGAATCACGACAGCCGCCCAGCTCTGCTGGTCGGGGACCTCAACGCGAAGCACGTCGCGTGGGGCTCCCGACTTAACTCAGCAGTGGGCAGGCGGCTGTTAGAAGATGCCGATAGGGGCGACTACTCTGTGGTCGGCCCCGACGAACCCACACACATCCCGACCGCCGCGCGATATCAGCCCGATGTGCTGGATGTGTGTGTGCACAAGGGGCTACGGTGCCCCGTAACGATCGAGGCACTGTACGACCTGGGTACCCCACATCTCCCTGTCCTGGTGACACTGGGAATGGGGCTCACCCGGGTTGCGACCTCGCCCCTACGACCGAAGGTCGACTGGGAGCTCTTTAAGAGACGACTAGTCGACCTTCCCGTGATTCAGGACCCCAACACCCCTGATGGGGTCGACGATGCGGCAACCCGCCTTGTTGACTCCATCAGGGGAGCGATCGACCAGGCGACGACTCTTGTGCCCAGCGGCGGGCCCAGAGGTATACTCCCGGCCCATCTGAAGGCGATTATTCGCCGGAAGAGGGGCTTGAGGAGGCTCTGGGCGACAACTCGTTGTCCCAGGATAAAGCGCGAGCTTAATGAGCTGGAAGCGGAGCTGGCGACAAAGATTAGCACCTTTAGGGGCTATGCCTGGCAGGAGAGGATCGAGGAGGCCCGCGAGGACCCCTCCTCAGTATCCCTCCACCGGCTTTGTCGCCAGCTCTCAAATCGGCCTGCCCCGACTTGTCCACTCGTGGACGAGAGGGGCAACCGATGCTTCTCGGCTCAGGCCCGCGCCGATATCCTGGCCGAAATGCTGGAGCGGCAGTTCGCTCCTAATGACTCTGCACCCTCAGAGGCCGCATTCCACCAATCGGTGGAAGAGAGCGTAGCAAGCCTACTCTCCTCCCCGGTGCCACCGTTGGGAGATGGTGATCTCATCACTCCCAGCGAATTGCGCCTCATCATCAAGCGGATGAAGAGGCGCAAGGCGCCGGGCGAGGACGGTATTCCCTCCCTCGCTTTTTTCCACTTCCCTGAAACGGTCGTGTCATATATGACACGGCTGTTCAACTCCATTCTGTCCACAGGACACTTCCCGGGAATTTGGAAATTGGGCAAGGTTATCGCCTTGCCCAAACCCGGCAAGGACAGGAGAAATCCCTCCAGTTATCGTCCGATCACGTTGCTGTCGCACGTGGGCAAGTTGTTCGAGCGGCTGCTGCTGAGAAGGATGTCGCCGCACATCCTTCTCAGACCCGAGCAATTCGGGTTTCGTAGCGGTCACTCGACAACGCTGCAATTGGTCCGCGTCATGCATCACTTGGCGGATCGGTCCAACGCGCGCCAGTACACGGCCGCAGTCTTTCTCGATATCGAGAAGGCCTTCGACCGTGTCTGGCATGCGGGACTGATCCACAAGCTGTTGCAGAACACGGACCTCCAGCACGCCTACGTGCGACTGCTGGGGTCGTACCTGGAGGGAAGATCCTTCCTTGTCGCGGTCGAGGGCGCCAAGTCGTCGGTGCGCCCAGTCACGGCCGGAGTTCCGCAGGGGAGCGTCCTGGCACCATTCCTCTACGCTCTCTATACCAACGATATTCCCACGCTCGAGGGCAACCTCCAAGCGTGGGAAGCCGACGTGAAGTTGGCGCTGTTTGCCGACGACAGCGCCTACTTCGCGTCATCCAACTTCCCCTCTGCGGCCATTTCGAGGATGCAGAGGTTATTGGACTTACTGCCCCAGTGGCTGGACCGATGGAGGGTCGCGGTCAACGTGGGGAAGACTGCGGCTATTCTCTTCGGTCCAGTCCGCACAACAGTCGTCCCGGGACAGCTCAGTCTCCGTGGCGCTAATGTCGAGTTTGGATCCAGCGTCCGGTACTTGGGGGTCGATATCGACCGGAGTTTGAGGATGACCGCCCACGCCATGTCGGCGTTGGCGGCAGCTCGCTATGCGAGATTCCTCCTCCGGCCGGTGTTGGCCTCCAGGTTGCCGGTCAGGACTAAGCTCGGCATTTATAAGACGTATGTCCGTTCCCGTATCACGTACGCAGCTGCGGCCTGGTATCACCTCATCCCGCAGGCCATGCGGGTGAAGTTACAGGCCCAGCAGAATCTGGCTCTTCGCACGATAGTCGGAGCAGGGCGTTACGTCAGTAATGCCGTAATCGCCCGGGATCTGGATGTGGAGTCGCTCGAGGAGTTCATCCGGAGGCTAGCTCGTAATCTTTACGAGCGGGCTGACGGTGGACCCCACGAGCATCTCCACAATTTAGCTCCCTTGCACGCTAGACCACCTGATGGTCTGGCGCTACCAAGGGAGCTACTGGAACCCCCGGCTATGGTAAGATAGTCGGCTTAATCGGAGTGATATGGGAGTGCTCATAATGAGTGCCCCCATGGGACTGAGCTGTCCACACTCGTCACTTCCCCCCACATTGTTGGGGTGCCCCCCTATGGGGACCCATTTTCCACCCCAGAGGGTGGACCACTCCCCCGTCTGGGGAGTGTTTTAAGTCGGCCCCTCCCCGTGACGGACTTCCCCTTCTGGGGAGCCCGGAGCGGGTGAGCGCCTTACTAGTGCCGCGGCTCCCCCTCTGACTTGTAGAGGCGGGGCCGCGGCATGGGGCCGGTGGCGGGCCCCTCGTATCCGCTGACTGTTGTCCTGTGCTGTTGTAAATAGTAGTGTAGTTTAGTTTTAGTTAGCTTGTAGTTAGTCAGTAAGGAAAAAAAAAAAAAAAAAAAAAAAAAAAAAAAAAAAAAAAAAAAAAAAAAAAAAAAAAAAAAAAAAAAAAAAAAAAAAAATTAGCTTTAGGAAGCAGAGGACAACACGACGCCGGAGGATCCTGCTGCCGGGCGTCATCCCTGGAGCCATTCAAGCCCATCGTATTATATTTAAGTATTTATTTATTTTGTCGATGTAGTGCGCCGAGACGCGCATAACGAACAGCCCCCCCCTAGTATAACATCTTGCATCCACATCACCCCTGCCCTGTGTGGCAGGGAGCTTCGTCCCGGGCAGTGGGGATTGCCCCGAGGCCCGTTCCGTACCCCCGAAAGGGGGTACGACGACCCTTCTTGCTTACTTTGCCAGACTATTATCGTTGGGTTCCTTTACCCGTTTATTTTACATAATAATTAAAAAATATAAAAAAGTAATTCCAAAAAGAAAAAACCCAAATTCGAAACGTTTTATTCACTTTATTAATAAACAGAAATCCGATTTATACGAAAGGCGATTTTCTAGGATGCCCGTTACAAAAATGGCGGGGTCAAGCAATGTAGTAGTAAAGTAAAGTAAAAATGTCTATCCCGAGCATACAGGAGCCAACAATGTCATATAAAGTTGAGACCACACAACGCAGCAAATTACTGCTATGGAGGTTTTACCTCAGTACCCCTGCTAGCTCGGTCCGATGATCGGATCCGAAGGATAGAGTGTGGTTTTTGTAATGAAAACTTCTCTAGGTGCGTTGAGCGCTTTTTGATAGAAGAAAACCTTATGGGCTCGCATCACCAACATGCATAATAACAGTATCTATATACTAATACGTGAAGCAAAAACTTTGTACACCTTTGTACGAAAATTGCGCGGACGGAGGAATATGAACTTTCCCACGCTTAGAGAATTTAAAGGAGTGCACAACGCTATTTTTTTTTAAATAAGGCATATAAGATACATTAAATCGATAAAGAATACATTACACACACTACCATATATTAGGCGCGGACTTGTCGCTGCCTGGCGTCGTGGCATCGATGCTTGGCGGCGACGAGTCCTGGAAGGCTATGCTCGACTTCTGCGAGTGCACCGTCTCGCAGAAGGAGGCGGCGGGGCGAGAAAGGCAAAGCTCTCCTCACTACGCAGAAATCCGCTGCCGCCGAGCAGGCGGTCGGGACTGGGGTCCCAACCGTGACCCGGCCCCCTAAGAGCTTTGGGCTCGACCCGCTTTATGCATGGAGAGACCCAGCCGTGGGGCGGGGTGATTAACGCCACGCCCGTAATAGGAAGCCGGGTGATGGTAGACCGCGTTCCCTTGACCGTTCTGGGGGAAGGTGCAGCGTGGCGCTGTCAAGGTGGGCTCCCAGCCCGTCAACCGTGGGAGCCGGCGGTCGTGTCTCCGGCGGCCGCCGGTCCGACGTCTGGAGGACGGCGGGATGGATGTAATATGCTCTGCGAAAACCCTGTCCCGCCTCAGAGGCATCATACCATACAGTCTAATATTTTATAAAAAATAAAATAAAAATGGTAATATAAAGTGAAATAAAATGAAGTTGATTAATTTGAAACATTGGCATGAAATTAAATGAAACTAGTATCTAAAAAGAGGCTTAAAAAGGTGACGTATTGTGCAACTATATATCTATATATCTTAACAAGTACAATTTAATAGATTTAGTGAAAAGTTTTATATATTAATTCTTATTTCAATTAAATTGCATTTATATTATATGATGATCTTGTACAGTCGGAACATTTCGAAATATATTTGAACAATAAATAAACCACACAAACATGTATGTAATTGTTGCTCGGAGTGTCAATAGACGTGAAAACCAGATTGATTATTTTAATTTAAACATTATGAAATTTCAAATTTTAATACTAAAATTCTAAGTTTTCGCCTCTCTTGGCAGTCCAAACGATAGCGAAAAATTTTTGATTCCAAAAAATTTTTTTTACCTAATATAATATAATGAATATTAAAATTACTTGCTCCGTTATCATCATAGATATCAAAATCATTTTTTTTTATGTGTAACAATAGTTATGTCATTGGATAAATTATTCGACATTCGTTTAATTAAACCTACGCTACATGGTTGAACTGCAGCAAAATAATTATGTGATTAATTAACAACGTCATGAACAGCGGCAACATATAGGCACCTACAGGTAAAACTGACAGGACATAGATTTTCACCGGATTTTTCACGATCATACGATGAAAATCTGACAGTGCGGAAAACGTCTCTCGGTGAGGATCTAGAACAAAAATTGGATTCAAAGTCTGTACTAGGTAAACTATCAAAATTAGTGGACGCATTTTTAAATGAGACGTAACTAAATTCCTTAAATTTTTGTAGAGACTTTTTCTTTGAGATTTTCGGTATTCATGGGCAGCGGTAACAATTAACTACAGGTGAGTCAGGTGGTCCCTCGAAAACTTTGCCGGTCAGGCGTCCTTGGGGTGAGCCGTACGTCTGGTTGCAATGTTGATCGTGGAGCCCCCACCCGGGTTCGACCACTTGAGCGAGCGCGCATGGGAGGCGTTTAGTGGGTAGGACCCTAAATTTCTCGCTACCGACCGTCCAGTGTCGCTAACCTCGCGTGCCCCCTATGTGCGGGGACTTCGTAGGAAGTTCGGTCCCCGGCTAACCTCAGGTGGGCTGTAAGCTCGTCCACCCACCTAAGCAATAAAAAAAAATCTTTCTTCACACGAGGCTTGTTCATATCTCTTGATTATCACACCTTTATCCTTCTTTATAAACTTAGTCACCCTTTCGTTAAAAAAGCAGAAACGTGAAATGTTCTTAAAATTTATATCTTTATTTAAATGATGACCCTTTAAACTGAATAAGAGCATAAACATGTGATCTTTGGACAGATTTGAAATATATCACCATCTCTCTCACACGCTTACATGCTAGTTACGATGAAACATCATAGATCCCGTTTTTATTCGGTAAACATGTGAGTTCTTCGTCTAAAATTTCTTCAAATATTGTTTATTGTACCCAAAACACAGACGAAAAACCTTCAGTTGTGCCGTTTTAATATACGGCACTGAAATGTTGTGTACAGATCTGCCGTTGCCTACATTGAACCGGCTTATAATTTATTTATTTTTAATTATACGTATCAATTTTCAAAAATTATCTAAAATTTTGTACTTACTGTTTGAAATAATATTATTCAATCTAGCCATAGACCTCCTTAGCATATCTGTCTGGTTTTGCACCATTTGCCCACCTACAATTATCATAAGTAACCCAGGAAGACGGTATAGCAGGGTAAAGAGAAAATTCGCAATAATAGAATGTTCAGCACCCCTATTCGCAAGCGATCCCTACAAGAAAAATTTCGTTACTTTAAAACTTTATAGTCCATTACAATTATAGAAAATAATTTAAGTACTCTCTAAAAATTATTTTACACAATGGTATTTATTACAGCTTAAACAAAACAGAAATTTCCATAACTTACATAAATGAATACCGCAATCACTCGAAAAACTGTTATAATTTGGTTTAAAACAGCCGTCACAAATATAAACGCAGTCTGGAAAGATAATTGAATAAGAAAGATTGATTGATAAGAAAATTGAAAGAAAGCAAAAAAGAAATTAAAGGCAAGTAAGTAATATCGTACCTGCATTCCAAAGCACTTCTGCAACAGTTCAGTGGTAAGTCCTAGTTGTCTGTATATAAAAACCCAATATCTCACTTCTTCTAAATCAACAACATTGTTAACATCAACACCAGTATCTGTTTCATCCTTTAGCTCTGTACGACCAATGATGTACTTTGGAATCCTTTTAACAGCCATATCGCTCCGAGCAATTTTTATTATAGTATTCGTTACACGGATATTCAAATACTTCATGATTGCATGAATGAAAAGTATGAAACCAAAATAAACTACACATTCTGTTTGGTATTGACACTCTAACAATATTGTTGTTAGCATCCAAATGACACTTCGAGCGTTAATACCACTAAGCTGCCCATAGTTTGATCCATCAATAGCTGTTCGAATTAAGGTCACAACAAACAGAATAATAATGGTCGCAGTGCAGAAAATGTTTGTACATTTCAAACGCTTCAAATAGTCTGTGTCATTCAGGATGTAATCATGAATTTTATTAATGGAAAATATGAAAGTTTTGTACTCTCGTGACTTCAGGATACCGTTGACCATGGTAAAGAACGTGATAACATAGAAAGAAGATTTGGAAATAATTTCAATAAAAAAAACTGAAAAATTTTGTGAAAACCAATCTGTATACACCAAAAGAAAGCCATTATAGGCTGAAAAAATATAAAAAACCAACTCCGCAACAATACGTCCAATGATAATAAAACGTGCCCTTTGATTATAAAACATGAAATTTCTATAAATGCACATGACGTTTTCGAGAAAAGCAAAAGATTTTAATAAATTTATTCTCTCCATGTTACGAAGAGTACCATTCAAAACCTGACCATCGAATTGTTGAGGTCACTCTGAACTACTTGAAATTCATTCGAGTTAATATAGTTTTTTCATGACTGATCAATGTGATCAAATGCTTTTAAGTATTGTTTTCTTTTAATTAATATAATGAAATTTATTTTAAATGTCCTTTTGGTTGGTCTGCCAACATTTCTAATTCAATTACAAATGTACTTAAGTTCGTTAGTGTTTATTCATTAAAGCTAATGTGGATTTGTTGTCACTACCTGTCACTTCCATAATTTCAATATTTATTGAACATGTGAATACTTGGAGTCCGTACAATTTTTTCCGATGTATATGTATTCTCGTACATCAGTAGCCATATTTCCAAAGTTTATTTGTTAATATTTCATTAAAGATAATTTCAAGGCGACCGGAAAGCACTGTGGATGAAGATAGCGGTTCCAAATAATATGGTTGACCGGTAGCCGCCGATGCGATGATAAATAGAAGATAAATGATGGGATCGTCTCGAGCAATTGCTTAGAGCACTTTTCATGGAACATACAGTACAATAAACAAAAATAACCGAAGCCACTGTAACGATACTTGAGACTTTAGAACTTGTATCTCAAGGTGGATGGCGCATTTACGCTGTGGACGTCTATGGGCTCCAGTAACCACTTAACACCAGGTGGGCTGTGAGCTCGTCGATCCATCTAAGCAATAAAAAAAAAAAAAAGCCACACAAGGTTCCTTAGGGATTCTGTTAACATTTGATTAACTTCGATATAAGTGCCTTAGGTCAGACCTTGTCGAAGACCTTGGCGATATCAAGATTTACAGCAAAGGCCTCACCCTTACTCTTTAGGCACTGAACCCAACGGTGATGAGCATGCGGCCCACCTGATGGTAAGTGGTTATCGTCGCTCATGAACATCAGCAATGCCAGGGGCAGAGCAAAGCCGCTGCCTACCGCTTAATACGAAGAGTATTTACAATACAAGCATTTATTACAAGCCTCGTTTGAAAAGTCTTAATCCAGGCGTGAAGTACCGCTTCGCTCTGTAGAGGACTCCCAGCATTTTTGACCCCAACTTGGCTTTGCTCTCCAAGTGACTCCGAAATTGGCCATCACTCGAAATGTGGACCCCAAGTATCCCAATAATCTAAGAAGATTGCAGGGATACTCCTTGGAATTACGGCACCATGATAAAGGGACCTTCTTCGCAGTGAATGCGCAAACTTGAGTCTTCAACGAGTTGAATTGAACTTGGTTCAATTTACTCCACGCGGAGACTTATCCCAGAAAGTTCTCCACTTCAGACACAAGCTTACATCGTCTCTCCTGCACCACCCTCCGAAAGAGACTCTGATGGCCGATATATCCCCGCATCCCCCACACTGTCATCCGCATAGCAATGCATGCCATCAATGTATAGCATGTCATTAATGTACAGGATGAAAAGCGTGGGGCAGAGCACCGAACCTTGTGGAACGCCTGCGTTAATGGTCATAGTATCGGAGCAGCAACCGTCTACAACGACAGTGATGCTCCGCCTACCCAAAAAGTTAGCGATCCACTGGCAAAGTCCATTAAAGATTCCGTAAGATGGTAAGTTCGATAGATGTGCCCTATGCCAGACCCCGTCGAAGGCATTCGCGATATCCAGGCTTATAGAAAGAGCCTCGCCCTTGCTTTCCAAGGCTTCAGCCCACCTGTGAGTAAGGTATACAAGAAGATCGCCCCTGAGCGACCATGACCGAAACCGTACTGTCGGTCACTGATCAGCTGGCGGTCCTCAAGATATTTCAGGAGTTGTATATTTATTATTCGCTCCATCATCTTGGAAAACAAGGAAGTCATCACGATAAGCCTATAGCTCGATGGGTCCGACTAGTTACCCTTCTTGGGGATAGGGTGGACATAGGCAGTCTTTCATGAAGACTGAACCTTGTTAGTACTATACGAGAGGCGATACAAACGCGTTAGCGCAGGTATAAGCTCAGGGGCACAAATTTTCAAAACCACTGCAGGGATGCAATCTGGCTCACTCGACTTATGGACGTCCAGGGCCCGGAGCTCCTGCCTGACTGGACACTATGTAAAGCAGATCTCCGGCAGAGAGCTATCACACCGGGGAATGTTCGGTGGTGTGGCACCCCCATAATCCATAGTCGAGCGCGAAGCGAAGAATTTAACCAGTAGGTCAGCCTTCTCTTTCGCACTATGGGCCAGAATGTCATCGGACTTGCGTAGTGGTGGGAGAGTAGACCGACAAAAGTTTCCTTCTGCAGCTTTGGCGAGCGACCAAAAAGAACGGCTCCCGGAGGGATAGCTCTTAAGTCGCCCGCCAATTCTAGAAACGTGCTCCGACTTCGCCTTGGCAATAGCCCTCTTCTAGGTCCTGGAGACAGCGTTATATTTCCGCCTTTCCTCTGAGACATTCGGATCTCGACGTCTCCTGGCACCATTCCAGCCAACGTGTACGGACCAATTGAGGTGTGCAGCATCCCTACTGGCATTATTATACCAGGATCTACTGTAACAACAGCACCTCAGGGGAGGGAGTAAACAACTCCATCCCTGTCAACTCATCCCAACTGTACACAACAAGTATATTATGGAAGAGTGTCTGTTTGAAGACTTTTTTTTATTACTCAAACGGATGGACGAAGTGACGCTCATATAGTGCAAAGTAAATTACTGGAGTTCACACTATAAAGTGAATGCAGCAACTCACTTTGAGACATGTGGTTAAAATCACAATGAAATTTAGAAAAGTTGTTCTTAATAACATAAGAAAGTCCGCAGCGACTAGCACTAGCATTGCTAATGTCCATGAGCGATAGTAACTATAAACTCCAGTAAGTAAAACACAGTAAAACGATATACGAATCCTTAAAAAAAAATCCCCAAACCATACTCGTGGTCAACCTATTCCGCACGATTGACTTCCACGCTCCATCGGATATGAAAATTTTAATCTCATTAATTTATTACATGAATTATTTCAACAGTATAAAGTATGAATAAAACATTTGCAATAATTTAACAAGTGATTCAATTAATACTAAATCTTATTTGAGCAATCGATTTGTTGAAATTCTCAAAAAGCTTACGCTACTGTATTCAATGGTTTGCTTGAATGAATGATGAGATTATGATGCTCAATTATGGAAATCTACATTTTTGTATGTAATGTATATTGTTAACCTTTAAATATTGTATTCATTTTATTCGAGTTTAAGAGCTATAAGACATCAGAGTTGTCCATATCAATGCTCTCTTAATCCCTGCCTTATAGATTGAAGGACGTTGAGAGAAATAAAAAAATATGGGATACTATAACTTTTTCTTAATATGTCATTACATTTTGCTTCCCACAGTTTGAAAAACGTTATCTACAGCGTTGTAGAATCTGTCGCTACATTTAAATTAATATCAAATAGAATCGAGTAACTGCTTTCAAACCATTATAGGAAATCAAATTTGAATTTAATGCAAATCCTATCTGACTGTTGTCTAGGTAACATGTTAAATTTGGGTATTACTCGTAGAGGCTTACATTCTGCCTGTCGCTTGCCATTACTGAAGCAATATTAAATGGCTTTCACTAACGCATATATTGCGCGGGGAGGGAACGTTTGTAACCATTTGCATAAATTTGTTGGGCTACGTTTGCTTAAGTAGTACTCGAAAAGTTCCAACTATGTTGAAATCAAGTTTAGGGTTTAATCGGATGGGAAATGACGGCGGTCCAAAAATGGTTTTTGGTTTTAAACCTAATCAATGGCACGATACCTCTGTGCCATGAGCAATTTTAGTAATTCCTAGTATGACTCACTGAAAGAAAAAGTAAAATCAAATACCAAGAATTGGGATCAAATCACCCGCGGTCTCCTAACCCCAAACTATGATTCCTGTACAATAGAAATCAGAAACTCAAATGCGTACTTATATACAATCAGTAAGCTTATTAGAGATTTTAAACTCTCAAAGAAAGAGGAAACAAACTGTTCATAGCGGTAATGTTTGACTGAAATGGTAATCAAGCCCACGACTCTTGGCCTAGAAGTTAGGAGCGCTAATTACTGCGCAAAACACATTCTGAAACAAAACGGTATTTTATAAAATATTTTCGAATAGGTTCAATTTTGATTATTAAAATATTCGTTTACATCGTTTTTATCTAAAGTAACGATTTCCTGAACAAATACTTTTCAATATCCATAAAAGATCAACGTTACTTTGGCTATGACGTGAAAAAGGAGAACTGACGCAAGGATGAGCAGGATAAAAATTCAAAACGCACATTCTTGATACCCAAGAATTACCATAAATAATTTGCAAGCAGCGATTCCTCAGTCGCCAAATCCCTTGATATAGTACTCAAGGTTCTGAAGAAAAATCGTCATTATTCATTCAGACTGAGGATTTAGAGGATTCTCTTTGTATATGCTGTTATTATACATTACTCCCTTTACTTGAACAGAAGTAGGTACGTGTGTAGTTTGCAAAGTACCTATCTGTTTGTAGAAGCGTGCCGACTATTCTGTAGTGCTTTTAATTGATTGAGCACTTCATTGACTTGAATTATATAGAGTTTAATCTGAAAAGCTACACGACACGGGATTTTTAATACGCTTTTATTAGCTTCAGACGTATGTATGTTTGTAACGGAATCTTTGAACATGATTTTGACCCCCTTCAAAACGTCGGATTAACCTTTTTAAAACCTTTTTAAAAGAAAATCATTTTTCCTTACACTATTTTTAATTGAAATTTATTAAAATTTATTTTCAATTTTTTAGTTGGAATTTCTATAAAAAAATATTTTGTTAGTTTTTTTTTAAACTATTATTTATTTTTTTATCTTTAATTCGTTATAAGTGAAAGCGTGGAAGATTTATAACTCTGACACTTTCTTAGTGCAATATGCACCTTTGTTTATTGTGTGGAGTGACAAGAATGGACAAGATGAGTATATTAGAGGAAGTATGAAAGTAACCCCGGTGACTGAGAAATTATAGAGCGTTAACGTGATATGGACGGAGAGAAGATGCATGTAACTAGAAGATGTATGAAAATGGTAGTGCAAGGTAGAGGGGGAAGAGGTCCACCGAAGAAGACATGGATGGAGTGTGTGAATGACGATATGAGAGAGAGAGAGAAAGAGAAGTAAGTGTTGAGATGACGGCCGATAGAAGAGAATGGAATAGAAAAATTCGCTATGCCGACCCCACCTAGTGTGATAAGGTGGAGAAAAAGAAGGAGAAGGTAAACTTACATTATTACTTACATTATTACAAAGACGCCCTACACCATAACACACAAAAGAACAGCATTCTACGTAATTCAAAGTACTTTTACAGTTTTAATTTCGTGTTTTTAATTGACATTATGCTATTTCTTTACTTTCAGTTTTCATGGTCACGGTGGACAGAGATTAAACAGTAAAAGTAGTTTTAATTATGGACAACGATAACGATACGACCTCCAGTCTCAGAGGGGAGTGATGTGGCGGGTAGCCATCATAACGCAAGATAATTGACAGATGCCTGAATCTCGCTTACGACATTTTCAAGATAAACTTGCATATATACAAGTTCCGAACAACAACATTCGGACCGTCGGTCTACCGAGCTAACATCACCCGCTCGGTGGAAGATCTTTCCTCCGTCGCTAAGCCTTCCCAAACTGGTGACCCCGACGTGATGAACTCAAGAAAACCGAAGAAATCACTGTGGGTATTCACACAACGGCTTAGTAAAAAAATTACAAATATGTTGAATACAGCCAAACATGACATTTTTCTTCTCCGCTGCACTTCACAAAGTCTGACTGTTTTCAAGTTTAGTTTTACGAGCGACATCCACAGTAGTCATTAATTATTATTTAAAGAGGTTACAGCGAAGTGTACACACAAATTAATGTGATTAGAAATTTAATGAAATTTCTAATCACATTAATTAGAATCAATGAATAAGCAATAATATTACTTTTGTTATATCGCATAACAAGAATTAGGATCGATAACTTGTGATTATAATTAATTTTAAAATAAGTAAAACACATAAATTTTTCTACATTTCAGGGATATAAACTTGACGTTATGCCAGTTGGCGTAATAAGGAAAAAAAGCAAACGAAGGTTTTTTTGAATTTACCTACATGCCTAAGGTTAAATAAGGGTTCAACGATTGTATGGAAGCTTGTCATTTTTTTAAGTAAGGAGCACCAAATTCCATGTTCCTGCTTCCAGTTATAAATAATGTATACAAATACAAGCGGTGCTATTTCTTTTTTTTCAAAATTTTACCCTAATTCTGAAAGTTCCATGCTTTCAAAGAACAAAATATAAAAATAAATATTAAAGTTAAATATGAGGAAAAGTATTATAAATAATTACTTAACAATATCTACTAATTCATAAAACACAACACTAAATGCACAAAAGGGCTATAAATATATAGCATAATACAATAAAGAACCTATCATAGAGTTATTTATTCATCATCGCTCACCTTTTTGACCGCAATACGATTGGGTTGAAATTATTTACCTGTTCTTAAAGGATAAGCCGGAATGGTCGGAGTTTCGTAAATCTGAGCGGTGCGGTAACTTGATAAAATGTACCTAAGGATTTTGTGTTAGAGGGAGAAAAAAAAATAATACAAATTTCACGGATACCTTCCGGATTCCGGTGTCGCATTTTCACTTATTTTGACTGTTGAGAAACTGTTTTTTTTGTGTTTAACAGGAAATCAACTTGAGAGTAAAATAGAACATAGCGCCAATTCTAGCGTCAAATTCTAGCTGTGAACCGTTAGCGATACAACATCCGCTTCCGGCGATCGAATTAGATTCAATTCCACAACGTAACGGTGTGGACCAAGGCCTCTGACCGCAATAAATTCTTAGATAGTACAGTCCCTATTAAGTAGAATAAATTATTTCCCGCACTTCTAATAACGCCTGATAACCCCAGTCGAACAAATACCGCTTAGAAAGAATAAGCAGAATGGAAAAGTTTCGTAAAATCCGAATACAAGAAAAGTACATTAGCTAAAACCTAACAAAAGCTAGACTATTGGATGTTTTATTTACTGTCATCGAATGTAAATACGAATAATTTCCTTCTGTATTCCCTTATTTTCCCATCTCTAAATTATATTCTCTGACACTAAATCATGAATGAGCTAACGTCCTCGAATATTTTTCTGACAACAATATAACGACTTTCCTCAAACAAGATAATTTTAGAATGTACAAAAAGAAACCGAAAAAAAAATCTTTTCTCATGTATTTTCTGTTAATTCGCTTAAGTCGCTGACCGAGTAAGCAGCTAAAACGTATTACGGTTTGTTTAAATAGCCTACAAGTCAAGAAATAGACTTGTGACATTCAGATGATCAAAAAGTTTTAAAAATTATTATAAGTGTCATGTTTTATGTTACTTTTGCAAGAAATTTTCGAACTGTACGAGTCTTATCAGAGAATATAGGACTTGAAGTTTGTGGATATGCTCGGTTGCAGAGACAACCGGATAATTTCTCGGCCCAGCTTACAACCACCAATTTACAACTCCGTCGATACCACTTTAATCTCCATCCACCTTGAGACATTAGTCTCAATATTATTTAAATAAAACATAAACGACAATATTACTGGTGGTAGAGCGTCTTGTGAGAAGGAGGAGCTCACAGGAGTAGGTACCACCACCCTGCCTATTTTTGTCCATATGATGCTTAAAGGGTCGGGCAGCGATGGTACTGTAAAACTGAGATTTAGATTTAGATTTCGTGTCTTAAGGTAGGTCTTACGGCTAAGGCGGCGTAGGCGGCTCTTACGTTATTTATATCTAAGAGCTCCGGTAACTACTTAACACCAGATGGGCCGTAAGCTCGTCCATCGATTAGAGCCCAAAAAAAATGTTTTCACTACTGATGATTTAAAATGAAAAAGCAGCCAACTTTGGAATTTCTCATTTTATATTAAAACTATATACCACCAAATATATTCCAACTGGTGAGCTATGTTTTTTTTAAAAAAGCTATGGCACTTCGATTTTGTGTATTAATGTAGGTGAAACTACGTTTTAGCGTCTGTTTTAATATCCGCTTGATATCTGCTAGTTTCTAGTTAGATAGTGTTATCGAGCAACACTTCCGGCCTCACATAATAAATTATTTACGAACTTAGGAAATATAAACATTACTAAGTTTGTATTAAAATAGGTCAAGATGATTGTATAAATACCGGCGGTTAGCATATCTCTGTTGCATTCGTTTTCTACCCGCCGTAACGTGTACAAAAGAGACTATACTGTTTCGTGTGAATGTAAAGTGTCTCAATTGTCGCCGCCGCCCTGATGATCCGTTTATAATAGCTAGTTTCACATATCACTACTAACAATTCGTTTAAGGCAAATGAACTTATGCTTATGAATTAAAGCTAGATTCTGTATGCTATGTACGGTTTTATTGCTTTTATGAACATAATATCCGGGTCGAGTAGTTTATTTTAAGTCTCGCTTAAACATTAGAATCTCCGTACGAGCGAAATGTTGGCAACAACACGCCGGCACGAATTATGCTCGGGTAATATTCATTCATCTTTTTCGTTCTTAGCATTATCATAAAGAAGTCAAGTTATGTAAAACGCAAAACATGTAAGACGTCCTTAATTTTCAAGGAGCTCCATTCAAAGGACGAACTCCTAAAGTCACTTTATATATCCAAGGAAACACTCTAGCGAAAAATATGACTGTAAGAACTCTTATTACAATCTTAGAGCTATTTCGGTTTTGTGCTTATTATTCAAATGACTTGATATCATATAATGCGATGCGAAGTTACGAATATTCCCGTGGTATTTTAGCAGCTAGCATAATTTCTTATTCACATTAAAATGCCTTTTGAAATTTAATATGGACCTTAGTCCCAAAGCTACGCCATCTTTGTTATAATACTTAATAAACTACAATACAAAGCTGTTTGTTCTCTTTTTTATTGTCTCATGCAGCAGTGATGTAATGAATCGACATAATTTATTGACAAGAACTATTTTTAATAACAGATATTTAGTTGTGAATTCAACGCAAATAAAACCACGGGTTATTCCTGATATTCGATTATCAAGTTTCACCGTAACGGTATCGTTACGCGGTAAGAGTAACGCCATCTATCGCCGAATAGTCTAACGAATATCGAAGAATCTAGAGCATCTAGAACACTCGAGAAGTACAACGCCGTCTATTGTCAGATGGCGGAAACACAACACTCAACTTATGTGAAATATTCTGGATAATTCTAGGGATGTGGCATCGATTATAAAAGCGTTGCAGAGATGGCACGCGGTTAGTAATCGAAACTACTCGAAGCGAAACAGCGAACGGATCACCTGAAGCAAAGCGGAAGAAGCGTATTGAGAACTTTAAAGTGTTGGTGAAGTGTTTTAAGTGTTCTAAGTGTAGTCAGATTACCGGCGCCCATAGCACATAAGAACGTACTGCTTAGAGTTTAGGAACGGGTTTTCTGACACCCTGTATACTCGACATTAACATTACAATTTACAGCCAACATAACAAAAACTCGTTTTAAAATAGTACATACGGAATGCCTTTCTTAATTATTATTTTTTTGGTTCAGTATGATGCTAAGTTTGTAAATTTCATAATCAATTTAAATGTCTTCCCTTCTCTATATTCTTGTGTCGCTATTATTAAAGTGCAATGGACTTTTTTTTTATTGCTTAGGTGGATGGACGAGCTCACAGCTCACCTGGTGTTAAGTGGCTACTGGATCCCATAGACAACTACGACATAAATGCGCCACCCACCTTAAGATATAAGTTCTAAAGTCTCTAGTATAGTTACAATGGCTGCCCCACCATTCAAACCGAAACGCATTACTGCTTCACGGTAGAAATAGGCAGAGCGGTGGTACCTACCCGCGCGGACTCACAAGAGGTCCTACCACCAGTTAATACAATAAATAAATGTATTATTGCCAAATATTGTATTTCATATATTGCGTAACTAGTTTTGAGAGATGTACGTTACATATACTTCGCGATAGAACAGCGGAGAGTGGCCATTATAATTTCGAAACTATCTACAGACTTTTCCAAGTCTCTCTCGCTTGTATCAGGCAAATCAAATAACTAAACGGTCCAATAAAAGTGTGAACTACCCTAGATTTACGCGCGTACTGAAGGGTTTTAGCAAATTAATTAAGTCTCAAGTTATCCCCGCCCGCCGTAAAGGAAGAAGACGAATTGCTTTTCAGCCCTTTAAGGGTAACTGTGCCAGTTAAATCCGCAATCGAGTTGTGAATTTTATAATTTTCATAATGAAATGACACGAGATCTAGCATCGTGTTGTGTTTCTTTGAATATGCTTTGCATCAGAAAACAAATTTCAAACCAGTACGTAGAGTAACATGAAATACTCTTATCCAATGTAAAAGTGTTTTTTCTTTAAATGAAATGTTTATTCAAACTGCTAAGTTTATAAAATGCAATAACATCCAGACCTCTTCACTAAATAAAATACACATATTAATCTAATTAAATTCATATTAAAATTAACAAATTAGATTGACTCGGTGATGCAGTGGTTAGCGATGCTGGCTGTTGGGCCGAGGGTTGAAGATTTGATCCTCAGATTGGCCAAACACTTATGTGATGAACAAGTTTTGTTTGCTCTTCGTCTGGATGCTCATTATGTCAGACTCTGGTACCCATAACACCGGGAATCCTAATTTGGGGATGTATGATCGCGTGTGATTTGTACCCAGTCATGTAAAACAAATTTATAAAGCTTACGACATGTAGGAATTAAAATAAAAACCTATTTACACACTACTGCAAATTTACCGGTTTTAATTTCTAATACATTTTAATAATCTAATTTAAATTTAATTTACCTATTCCTATTGGTGGCTGTGAAATGTCCAGTCAGGACTAGAAAAGTACTGGCTGAAATTCTTCAAAATGATACGGTAAAAATCTCTATACAAATAGATATATTATAAAATGGGGGAATGAAGACGATCTCGAGCGACACTGCTAATAAAAAGAGGATATAGGACAAAGGAAGAAAAACATCGAAAACTGAAAAAAGAAATAAAGGAAAAACAAATGTTTTGCCATTAACTTACATTCCAGTCTAACACCAACACCAGACACAAAAACTTCAACGCCAGCCATACCAACTCAAGACACCATTACCTGCAAAAATAGCACCCCTGCCGAACTCAGTTAGGGAGAAAAGCGCGGGCAGAGACGATTGGCCCGAGGCCCGATCCGTACCCCTGTAACAGGGCACGACAACCCTGGCGAGAAAACAGCACAGACGAATTTAATCGACAGTACGCGACGTATAAATTCTACTCATAGTAGGGGAGCCCACGATGCTAAATGGGGATTTACTCGAGCGTCATAGAGACCTATTGGTATGCAAAGCTTAGATGATAAGAAGAAAAAAATGTTATATAATGTATACGTTTTCATTGGGGGGGGGGGGCGCGGCTATAGATTTTCAAAAATGTAAAAAAATACTGTTGCATGGACATAATCGAGCGCGTCAGATATTGATAGCATCAATGTCCTACGTATTTTTAATAATGTATGTATGTATGTTAATCTGATCGTTTGCATGGTGGAGGTGACGCGCTCGAGATTTTCTGATGATCGATTTTTTTTTTACTAATCTGATCCTTTATCCTTGACGCGCGGCCTTATATATGTGGCTCATATTTGGTGGAGGTACTCAAACGGGTACAAGGTATCTCCCTGTATATTAATCTGCCGCGCTTTAGTAAATCCCGAAATCCCCGCTTGGGCTCTCCTACTATCATTTGAAGGAACGTCAAATTACGCTCATTCTACTTCGCTATTAGGAACAAAGTCATCTCACTTTACATTAGTCAATTGTCACGCGCTTTTGTGTCATAATGTGGCATTTAGATTATTATATCACATGCAAGCTGAATCTACAATATTAAAACATTTCCGGGAAATATTCCATTAAGAAAAATTCGATATTGTCAGTATGTTTGAAAGTGATGAAATGTTGTCAATACCCTACTGAGTCCTTCACTTTTCTAAGAGTGTTAACTCAACAGTGTACATTTTGGATCGTTCTTGTGAGACTTAACTACACATATGTACCTGTTCCTATTTTTAGCGGTCTGAAACGTTGCAAGGTGGACAATGGTATGTGTAATATTGGCAATATTACACATGCCATTGACACACACCATATTATACTGATGACGTTGATCTTACGAGTCAGCGACCTTCTAGACGTACCTACCCTTAATCTGGCTCTAGAGGACAATCCTCTCCAGGCAGATCTTATTTTGAGATATTTTGTGACCAAAACTTAAGATGTGCAGTTACAGTAATAAGAAAATGCAAATCAAATGAAAATGGAGACATCTTCAGCGTTTTGTGAATTTACGTAAATTCAACTATAGTTAAATCATGTCGCTAATCTCTCTCATTAGGTGAGTTACATTGTGACAAAAAGTAACAAACAAACAAACATTACCAAACAAAATATGTTACGCACTATTCTTTCTTACACATCTTAGACATTCTTTCTTATTTTTATTTGATTCCAAGATGATTTAACAAAACATTGATATCTTTATTTCTTTTATGGGCAACTGGACGACGCATGTTCTAAACAATTTGTAGATAGGTTTGATTATTTTATATCCATCATATTATTCGAATCAACACCTACGCGGTATCCAATATCTAATTCTATTTGGGTTTAAACTTCACACATTAACAAATTCCATAAACTATTAACAGAGTCCATGAACTTGAATATGTTTCAAAATGGCTATCTATATAGTTTAAATGACATACGCAGTACCTGGTCCAGGAGAAATCTGGTGAAATAAAAGATATACAGTTAACTGTATTAGAACTAAATTTATCTTGGGGACACACTAACTAAACTAGACCAAGTAAAATTACTTTGAGGATATACTATCCGTGGCAACAATGAATAATGGAT
Source organism: Bombyx mori (assembly GCF_030269925.1). Taxonomy (NCBI): domain Eukaryota; kingdom Metazoa; phylum Arthropoda; class Insecta; order Lepidoptera; family Bombycidae; genus Bombyx; species Bombyx mori. The sequence continues at coordinate 3,451,972 of NC_085116.1, read as the reverse complement.
CGGCGCAATTAAAAACCGTGATTCTAGACTACTAAGAGAAACAGGGTTTTCAAGCCAAATTGTGGGAGAACAAACTGCAAAACAATCCAAAAAGCCGCTCTAATGAGAATCCATTGGAAGCAATATTTGCTGATAGACACTCCAGTAGTAATGCGTTTCAGTTTGAAAGATAGGGTAGCCGTTGTAACTAAACAGACACCTGTGGCGTATTTACATTGTAGATGTCTATAGGCTCCAGTAACCACTTAACACCAGGTGGGCTGTGAGCTCGTCCACCCATCTAAACAATAAATAAAAATTAGGATTTTCAAAGAGCATATTTTGAACATGCTTTTATTAGCTTGGCCTGTATCTACTTCGTAATAAAATAAAATTATTTTCAACAACTTCAAGACATCCAATTTTTTTTAATATTTACACAATGACATATACTAAGGTCCGAAAACAATACTGGTATAACAAATTTTTTTCTTTGATCCTGATCATTTAAAAAAAAACATTTCCATTTACTACTCAATTAAACTACATAAATGGATTTATTTAGATTGTAAATGAGCAGAACAGATGACCTACCTGGTTAATTATTAGAGTCACGTTTAACTGAAAACTGTTATTGTTTCAAGGCAAGGATTCATTTTTATTAATTTAAATATAAAAAGGCAAGCCGGCTTTGTTTATTTCAAACGTTTTTCGCTTATGCCCTGATTTAAGAGAACAGTATCTAAAACGCTAAATAGTATTAAGCGAAATTTCTGTCAGTCGCTGTCTATTCCTTCGCTTACTTCTTCAAAATCACGCAACAGATATTTATACGGTTTTTTAATAAAAGGAGCAATAAACGTGGACCGTTTGAGTGTACAATTTGGAAACATTTTAAGTAAAATGGCTGAACCACCAAAAGTTATTTTCACACTGCATAGCTAATTGATCGCCAAATCTTAAGAGAAAGCGTAGTCTCCGCGGATGAAGTCGTGCGATGAAAGTTATTTTAATCACAATTAACCTTTTGATATTCAACAAACATGGTACTAAATGAAACTCTTTTAAAATTTTTTTTTTTTGTTTTTTCCTATGAAATCCTTGGAAATTTAACCTCCTAAAGATAAATTATAATTCATTAAATGCACAACTGTGACTAGATCTACTGAGTGGCTGTGAAACAGAAAAAGCAAAAAATTTTAATTTCAGCATCCATAAATCAAGTCTGTCTCGATTTTTTTTTGCGTCTTGAAATCCACTGGCGTTCTAATTTCAGTCTTAATTTTAGTTGAAGACTTTTTAATACGGTCCTGGATAGATGTCTAGATTTTTAAAAGTTAAGCTTTAGGAGATTTGTTTAACGTTGATGGAATAAGAAAATAGTTTTTAAGCTATCATTAATTTTGGTTTCCAGAATAATATTCTGTTCGTTAGATAAAGGATTTCTTAGATGATCTTTATTTCTACTACACATAAATAGGCGATGACAACACCCAATTTTTTCTTAATCGGATTTTGTCTCTTTTGATCGTGTCTTAAGCTTTCTATAAAGGATAAGAGACACAACGGTATATTTAGTGTTGCCACTAAATTATTGATACCAGTGTTTAATACTAAGTGGACTTTTAGCTCATTTTATAAATGCTGATAAATAAATAAATTAGGTGTGTATTTAATGCTCTTGCTCTAAGAAGGCCATAGATCTTATCATATAATATCACTATCTTATTAAGTATTAGGTCTTTACCTAAGAAATTCCCGTTTGTATTTAGAAAGCTGAAGTATTTTATTTCTATAATATAAATCAAAATATGCACTCATAGTAACCATTCACCTAGGCCAGCGCAGTGGTAATTAAAAGCTTTTTTTGAATAAGTTAGGTCTTCGAGAGCCCAGAGAATTCAAAGGCATTTTGTACTAGCGTATTGTTTTTTCCTGCCAAAAATTGTCTTATACTTTGTCTTTTTTTTTATTGCTTAGATGGGTAGGCGAACTCACAGCCCACCTGATGTTAAGTGGTTACTGGAGCCCATAGACATCTAGAATGTAAATGCGCCACACACCTTGAGATATAAGTTCTAAGGTCTCAGTATAGTTACAACGGCTACCCCACCCTTCAAACCGAAACACATTACTGCTTCACGGCAGAAATAGGCGGGGTGGTGGTACCTGCCCGTGCGGACTCACAAGAGGTCCTACCACCAGTGTCTTGTAAACTTTATAATAAGTAGACGACGTCTGTTGGCGAAAGGTCTGTCGTAAAACTTCCAACCTAGCTCTTGTTGGTGTGGTATGAATTAAGTAACGAGTCTGAAGCAATCATGCATTCCGGTATGAAGGACGGGTAAACCTCTATTGAATGCAATTGGAATTTCTATCTTATATTTTTTAAGACAGGTGGTGGCATTTACGTTGTGCTGCTTATCGATCAGCCAACTATGCAATAAAAATAAAATGCACATTCAATTTCGTTTTTTTAACAATCCTATTATTATTAAAAACCCTAAAAAATAAAAGCGAATTTATTCGGCTCACAAGATCTGAGACCAAATTCTTTGTCTAATGCCACATAACCGGAGTAATCACAGCAATAAAAATATCTAAAAAGGCCAATGCGTCTTCCCTAATGATTCCCTCGTTTCCACGTCCTCGTAAATCTTTGCGCAGATGCTCGTTCACGCGAAATACCAGATAATCTAACCTCTGGGTAACGCAAAAAATTGTACTACGTTCAAAACACCTTACGAAAACAAGGATTACGCTCGGAACTTTTAGGGCACCGAGTTTTTCGGCAATTCCAAATTACGTGAACTTTCATAGAACGTCTCCAAAGAGAATGTCTATTGTTGTTTTTCGTCTCGCTAAACGAAAATCATAATATATTGTAATCTAGTGTAGAACTTTTTAAATTCTAAAATATATCTTTTTTTGTTCTTATTATATCATCATCATTATCCTGCCCTTCTCCCAGTCACCTGGGGTCGGCGCCACATGTTTTCTCCTTCCATACTCTTCTATCATATACCATTTCTTCACTTACCCATATCGTCTGTCACGCAACTCATCCATTTCTTCTTAGGTCTACCTCAAGAGCTTATACCTCAAGGTAGGTGGCGCATTTACTTTGTAGATGTCTATGGGCTCCAGTAACCACTGTTACTGTGTTAACCAGGTGGGCTGTGAGCTCGTCCACCCATCTAAGCAATCTAAGCAAATATTTAAAAAAATATATATCTTCCTCTATATCCTTCCACATTCATAGTTAACATTCTCTTACAACCTCATTTTCATTTGGTCTCATCACATGTCCATACCATCCCAAACGCGCACTTCTCAGCTTCTCTGTCACAGGTGCCACTTTCAGACTTCCTCTAACATATTTCTTACGTATTCTATCCATTCTCGTTACTCCACACATCCATCGCAACATTCGCATCTCTACTGCATGCAAACGCCTTCCATCATTGTTCTTATTATATATAATATATTATGTAGTTCAACGCGTATTTTGTTTAGAGATTCTAAGCATTACTAAAAGGTTAGGAGAAGTAATCACGTGACGCAACATAAACCACTCTCCTACTCATTTCAACCATGTGATGTGTTTCGGTTTTAAATGTAGGGCACGCATTATTTTCACGCACTTTCTCTCACATGGAGCGTTATTTTTATTTTTTTATTGCTTAGTTGGGTGGACGAGCTCACTGCCCACCTGGTGTTGAGTGGTTACCAAAGTCCATAGACATCTACAACGTAAATGTCGCCACCCACCTTGAGACATGAGTTTTGAATTATGTGTTAAGGAGCTATTTAAACCCCTATTTTGAAACATTCTTTATTGGTGCTCCACTTGTATTGATCTTACCGTGATGTTATATATAGTGTATAGCCTTCCTCAATAAATAGGCTATCTAACACTGAAAGAATTTTTCAAATTGGACCAATAGTTCCTGAGATTCGCGCGTTCAATCAAACAAACTCTTCAGCTTTATAATATTACGAGTGGAATAGAGCGCGACAAAGTTTTTAAAGATTCTCTCAGATTTCAATAAAGAATCTCAATATTCTCAATATAATCTCTCAGATATCAAGAATACATGAAAATCAAAATAACAAATATTCTAATAACGAAGAACACAAAAGCTCTAACGACCAAATGAATCCAAGCAACGATTCTTCGTTACAGCCTGCCTGTTGCTCGAACTATTCACTAAAATCTCAATTGTAAGTCTAAGCTAAATTACAACAAGTAAATACTTTAAGATAAACAAATAATACATAAATCATTGGGGAGCGGCGCCGTGCGGCGGTGTGATTGATGTCTCAAACCTTTGTGCGCGGTAGCAATTACATAGATGCAGGGGAGTATTTGGGGTGGATAATTAATTTAATATTCGCGAATCGTGATGACTTTATAATCGAAACGAACGCTATTTAAGAAGACTGTGACGTAAATGAACTATGAATAAATTCTCGAAGTCATCATGACGTCAAGATAAACTTAATTTTATTCATTCAGTTTTGAAAATAGTTAATTCCACAAATCTAGCGTTTTCTTCGATTTTCGCGATTGGTCGATGTTATCAATACTATTTTTATGGTTTTATCTCGCTTTTACTTTTTTACCTTTTTGCCTTATTTTATGACAGACATTAAAATTTGAACTTAAATAATAACATTTTCATTACCATTCATATCTTACTCAAAAGATTGAAATCTCAATATTCAGGAAGGTGAAATATGTGGCTCTCGCATACGCTTTTCCATTAGTAATCAATTTTAATACTTAGTAATTAAGTTTTAGCCCTTGAAACGTCCTTACGGATGCATTAGATTCAATAAGCCTTGCATTAGACGCCTTCAGCTCTAACACTAAGAGCAGACTTAGGGACCTCAGTAACCGTACTCGTCAAACTCGGCAAAGAGCTCCACGTGCTACCTAACCTAAACATCAGCCCACTGAGTTTCTCGCCGGATATTCTCAGCGGAACCCGATCCGGTAGTAGATTCATTCGCGAAGCAGCTGCTCTTGAGTTGTTAGGTCTCCTTCGGAGGCGTTCGAGCATCTATTAGCAAATCCCACCCATTCTGGTTGAGCTTTTGCTCGCCCACCTGTCCTGATGAAACTGGAAAGGCCTCCAGGACACCAGTAATTCCTCAATCATAAAATAAATAAATAATATTCTCATTATGTAGTAATACTGATTACAGAAACATTAGTACGTGTAATTAAATTAAAGCACCAGCATATCCACGTCCCTTGATACGAGCTCATAGGGCATCTTACTCATTAGGCCCTTCACGCCTTGTCAAGTAAACCCATACGCCTAATTACCTCTCTGCATAGCCTCTATTGTACTGGAAACCAATTATTTCCTACACAATGTGACTGAAATTACTGATGTTAGCATTGTTAGCATTTGTACGAATGAACAATATTGAATTCAGGGTGTCGCCTACAACAATATCGTGGAGCGCCAAAGGAAAAACAATATTAATTAACGTAAATTCACTCACTGTTAACGAAAATTCATATTGTAACGTTTTGTATCATTAATCATTATTTGTCCAAGAATCAAATTTCTGTTTAATGCTGTAAAACTAAAAAGATAACTTCTTCGTCACCACACTCTTGGCTTGGTGTTTTTAGTGAGTTAAGTATTGAGTTTTATTAATAGGCATGACTCCTCTCAGGAAAAAAATACGATTACAAAATATATGTACACTTTCCTTGTCACTGAATTGTCTGGACTACTCGAAAAACTATAAAGGTTGAGACTAAATCCGGCTAGTGTGAAAGATAAAGTTTCTAAACATATCTTTCCTTGCAATTTTTTGAAATTAATTGGATTTTTCAAGTAATTATGTTTTCCTCTGACCCGGAGTCGAGGCGCTTGTATTTTTCTGTGAGTTCCGCCATCATTGTTCGAAATACTTCACAATAGATATCTGCTATTGTTCATGCAGCGTATCTAAAGAACCAAGATATAGAGCATTTTCTAGACGTCACACTACAGGATAATCACCGAACAGCTATCATAATATTTGTCTTTGTTAGTTACAAATTTAGCAAAAAACTGCGGTATTTGACTTTCTTTTTTTACCTTTTTTACCTGCAGAGGCCAACCCTTCAGAGATTTTTACCAACATGACTTACCTTCAATGTGTTCCCGATATTTCGGCGTTCAAAAAATCTCCAAACAAATCCTTGCATTTTAAACTTTTATTTACCAATACAAGACGGACTGAATGTCATATTGGAACGAATAAAAAGATTAATCCCTCCCCCTGTTACAGCCCTCGCCCTAGGGGGGAGGAAATCGACAAAATAAAAAAGTTTACTACAAACACGTACGAACTGCGCGATTAGAATTCCGTAGGTCGGAATTTTGTATTGAGCTTTAATTTGTTCACGATTATTTAGATTAATCGCTTGAAAAACAATCAAAGCTGTGAGTAAGTACTATATTAATAAGAAAAAAAACTACTATTATTCTTAAAATTGTTCCAATTTTCATATCATAATTCATTTATATCATAATTCGTGTATTTGTTCTGCTTATTAACTATAAACCTAGAGGGCTATTCCAGCTACGTCCGAACGGTTGCTTAGGTGAGCTCACGGCCTCAACTTGAGAGAATTTGCTAACACTAGTTCTAGCAAGAGCTTCGCTGAATTTAGTACCGGATCTGAATCGCGGCCCATTGAGAAAATCTGTCAAGAAATTCAGTAAGCTGTCTTTGGGTTAGTTCACTCGTCGAGCTCTTCATCGTAATGGAGATCATCGAACTCGTCAGCTCATCGAGGACGGTGACCGGTCCTTGAGGGGCCTAAAAGCACTGAGAGAGGATCTGAGGGATCCGATAAGACATGTTTCTGCGATGGCGGCTTTACGTTGCCCCGTCGCTTAGGGTCGGATAGGTAATTAGCAGCGGCCACAATAAGAGGATTATCGTGTCGCGCCGCTTTATCGAAGTAGCACTCTAACACTACATTACTTACGTATCGGTTCTAAATGTAGATCGTGAAGGTTAAAATTTCTCACGTACCACGGTGCTCCAATGGCTACACGGACCTAGAGGTAGTTTATATGCATACTAGCCGTATGAGCGAACACTACACTTGCATTCATGCCCGGGACACCAGTGCTACGAGGCCCCGATTGTTTGTGCTGTGCGATTGTGTGTGCCCAAGTGTGAGAGTGTTTCATCTGGAGTTGCTGTTTCGGAGTGGAAACGCCCCGAACAGTGAGACGAAGGACCCGGGAACAGGTAAGTGGATCGACACTTCTTTCCTTAAACGATTAGTTTAATACGGGTAGGTGTCGACCAGCCTGTGTAAGCTGCGTTACCGTTTTATTTGAATATAAAACCGGCGAACGTTAGCGCCACCGAGTCTGGCCTCCCTGTGTCATTCCCAGTCCTCTCCTACCCTTCGGGGCTAGGCGGGGCGGTCGCAAAACCCGATAAACTGGTCTACGTAGAAGGTTGCTGGCGTTTGAACCCCCTACCGTTAGTTAAGTCTAGACAGTAATATTATTTAATCCCTTATTTTTATAAATTAATTTCTTAGTACCATTTAATATAATAGCAGTAATTTTATTTCGTTATTTCATTAGTTTACCAATTAATTTAATCTACCCGCTTTTAACAAAAACAAGTGGCGCTGCCATAGAAAATTAAATTACGTTTGCCTTTTTTTTTTTTTTTTTTTTTTTTTTTTTTTTTTTTTTTTTTTTTTTTTTTTTTTTTTTTTTTTTTTTTTTTTTTTTTCAGGGTGTTCAGTGACCCTTTTACTAGTGAAATTCGCTGGTAAAAGAGAGTTACTCAACAATCCGGTAAGTTTATTGTTTGTTATGTACATTTGTATAATATAGGTTGTTAATATATTATTATTAATTTGATTATTTTGAATTCTTTTGATTTATTAAAGACTAGTTTGTACCGGAACCGGGACTCACCGCTTGTCTAACACTGACCGAGTACAGATGCAAGTGTAGTTATATTATTTAGTTCAGTACATTCATTATTAATTAGCACTTATTAGTTATCGGTAGATTTTAATTTAATTTCGAGCAGTTAGTCTAGTTAGTCTCTCTTCTGTTATCCTTAGTTATAATTATATAATAGCAGTATCCCTTATTGCCGGTTAACCGGAGCCCAGTCTAACAAAGGAACATACCCACTGGCAACGCTCGGGAGTACCAATGACTCAACCATCGTAGGACCAGGGAAATCATGTCGTCGGGGAACTCACCCCCGTTAATCAGCACACCCGGCCCGTCCAATAAGGGACGTCAGGCGATTCACAAGCCAACACCTGCAACCCGTACAAGCTTGACGGGACTCGGGTTGGACAGCCAGCCCGGGCCTTCGGTCGCGGCCCAGGGGTCCCCGAGGATCGGACCGAGGGAAGGTAATCTTCCCTCGTTGACCGATCCCTCCGGGCCCTCTCGGCCGCGGAAGAAGGCCAGGTCTGAGTCTGACCGAGGCTCGTCAAGCGACAAGGATAAGCGTCCGCGACTGGGTCCTTCCTCCAGATCGGAGGGAGAGGAAAGTGCGACCACATCCACCGATCATTCCTCAACTGAATCCGTGACTCCTTCCACGTCTAGATCTTCGTCCCCCTCTGGGAGCCCAATCCCAGCCAATAAGCCAATTCCGAAGCCTAGGGCCCCCGCCAGGACAGGGACAGCCCTTAGGCAACTACGATCCCCTCCACGTTCTCCCTCCCCAACGTTATCCCCAATCCCGGTGGACTCAACCCGAGGTGCCCCCGCCCTAAGCGGCACGGCGGGCAACCTGGATTCCACCAGGTATATGGACCTCGAGTCCACCAGACCCCAACATATTCCCTTACCGACAAACCCCAAGCCTTCTACCTCCTACGCTGCCATGGCAGCTAGGCCAGGTATTCCTACCACCCAGAGGACTTCCCAATCCTCAAAAGCCCCTCCCCCGAGGTCGAAGGGTCGTGCCCAGGAGGTATTACGTCGACACCCACCAATTATGGTGGAGGCCCTCCCAAATTGGCCTCGCCATTTGGCGGCCATTAGGGAGCGCTTAGGTCGAGCTCCCTCGGCGCGACCCTTCGGCGCCGGTTTTAGATTTCTGCCGACGTCGGTCGAGGAGTACAGGGCGGTCCAGGCCTACCTGTCGGAGGCCTCTGCCAGGGATGGTACCATTAAATGGTACTGTTATGCCCTGGCGGAGGAGATGCCTTCTAAGGTGGCGGTCCGGGGCCTCCCTGCCGACACCGACGAGGCAGAGATAGTCAATGCCCTGAAGGAGCTGGGATTCCCGGCTCGATATGCCAGGTGCATCAGGTCCCAGAGAGGGCGACCGGGCTGCGTGTTTCACGTAGCCCTGGACCACCTCTCAAGGGACGACCTCGCCCGCTTGTACGCAGTCAACGAACTGTTGTACTTGCCGGGGGTGACAGTTGAGGGATGGCGTCCAACCCGAGGGCCCGCGCAGTGTCATCGCTGCCAGGCCTTCGGACACGCATCCTACAACTGCCATCGCGCGGTCCGCTGCGTAAGGTGTGCCGGAGAGCACATTGTAGCGGACTGCCCGAGGCCGAGGGACGGCCCATTCTCCTGCGCCAATTGTGGGAAGGACCACGTCGCCGTCGACAGACGGTGTGCGGTCTTCCGCAAACGGGCCAGGATGATGGGAGTCACCGTCCCTCCTCCTGCGCCAGCGGTGCCTCGAGCCGGGGGTGCAGCTCCTCCGGCTGTACTTCCCATAGTAAGGGGGAAGGGGAAGGGGAAAGGGAAATCTTCCCTTCCCCCGGCCCCTCCCCCTCGAAACTCCATTCCGTCCGCCGTGGTAGTGGAGGCTGAGCCGTCAGCGACCACGTTGATGGCGCAGGCCAACCGGCCGCGGCGGACAAATAAACCCATTCCCGTTCCTCGTGGTCGCACTTCCGCTGGTGTCACACCTACACCTCGCCCGACCGGCGGTCCTGCACCCGGAAAAAATAGTAATAGGAACAAAAAGAAAAAACAAAAGAAAAAAGATAAAAAAAAAGAAGCACGAGAGAGAGAGGAAGCCATCAGAGCGACTGATGCTGCACCTCTCGAACAATCCCAAATGGTCGTTAAGACAATGGAGGTCAACGAGGCCTCCCCTACTGCCCAAACATCGAACTCCAATCCGCCATTGCCATCGGCCCATCTGGCCGAAGACAATTCTAATCTGAACAGCCAGCCCCCCCTTCCCCCCCGCCCTCAGCGCGAGCGCCGCAGCGGTCGACAGGCCTCTCAGCCTGCCGGCTTTGCTGCATGGCTGCTGGCACTCTGGGAGAACTTGGCCGAGGTGATCTCCGGAGTCATCCGCGAGATCGCCTCCGGCGCTAGCCCTATCGGGGCTATCCTGTCGGGGTTCTACCAGTTGATAGCGAGGCTCAATGGCTAGCCAGGAGCTTCGCATCATCTATTGGAACCCCGATGGGATAAGATCCCGAAAAAACGACCTCTTGGTTCTCGCCCAGGAGTACAACCCTGAGGTTCTGCTGCTGGGGGAGACCTTGTTAAAACCTCAGGATGTGTTCAGGATTCCCAACTATTTCATGTACCGACGTGACGAGCTTACCCCTGCCGGGCGGCCGTTCAGGGGCACTGCGGCCCTTGTCAGGCGGGACGTGGTGCATGATCAGTTGGATTTGCTGTCCTTCACATCGACAAGGTCAGTCGGTGTGAGGGTACACCCCGCGGGGGGAGATATGCGGATTTATGCCGCGTATAGACCCCCGGGGCCTGAATTCCATCCTGAGGATATAAGACGGGCCCTGAATTACGACAGCCGCCCAGCTCTGCTGGTCGGGGACCTCAACGCGAAGCACGTCGCGTGGGGTTCCCGACTTAACACAGCAGTGGGCAGGCGGCTGTTAGAAGATGCCGATAGGGGCGACTACTCTGTGGTCGGCCCTGATGAACCCACGCACGTCCCGACCGCCGCGCGATACCAGCCCGATGTGCTGGACGTGTGTGTTCATAAGGGGCTACGGTGCCCCGTAACGATCGAGGCACTGTACGACCTGGGTACCCCACATCTCCCTGTCCTGGTGACACTGGGAATGGGGCTCACCCGGGTTGCGACTTCGCCCCTACGACCGAAGGTCGACTGGGAGCTCTTTAAGAGACGACTAGTCGACCTTCCCGTAATTCAGGACCCCAACACCCCTGAGGGGGTCGACGACGCGGCAGTCCGCCTTGTCGACTCCATCAGGGGAGCGATTGACCAGGCGACGACTCTTGTGCCCAGCGGCGGGCCCAGAGGTAGACTCCCGGCCCATCTGAAGGCGATCATTCGCCGGAAGAGGGGCCTGAGGAGGCTCTGGGCGACAACTCGTTGTCCCAGGATCAAGCGCGAGCTTAATGAGTTGGAAGCGGAGTTGGCGGCGAAGATTAGCTCCTTTCGGGGCTATGCGTGGGAGGAACGGATTGAGGAGGCCCGTGAGGACCCCTCTTCCGTGTCCCTCCACCGACTTTGCCGCCAGCTCTCAAATCGGCCTGCCCCGACTTGTCCACTCGTGGACGAGAGGGGCAACCGATGCTTCTCGGCTCAGGCCCGCGCCGATGTCCTGGCCGCAATGCTGGAGCGGCAGTTCATTCCGAATGACTCTGCACCCTCAGAGGCCGCATTCCACCAATCGGTGGAAGAGAGCGTAGCGAACCTACTCTCCTCCCCGGTGCCACCGTTGGGAGATGATGTTTTCATCACTCCCAGTGAATTGCGCCTCTCCATCAAGCGGATGAAGAGGCGCAAGGCGCCGGGTGAGGACGGTATTCCCTCCCTCGCATTCTTCCACTTCCCTGAAACGGTCGTGTCATACATGACACGGCTGTTCAATTCCATTCTGTCCACAGGACACTTCCCGGGAATTTGGAAATTGGGCAAGGTTATCGCCTTGCCCAAACCCGGCAAGGATAGGAGAAATCCCTCCAGTTACCGTCCGATCACCTTGCTGTCGCATGTGGGCAAGTTGTTCGAGAGGCTGCTGCTGAGAAGGGTGTCGCCGCACATCCTTCCCAGACCCGAGCAGTTCGGGTTTCGCAGCGGTCACTCGACAACGCTGCAATTGGTCCGCGTCATGCATCACTTGGCGGATCGGTCCAACGCGCGCCAGTACACGGCCGCAGTCTTTCTCGATATCGAGAAGGCCTTCGACCGTGTCTGGCATGCGGGACTGATCCACAAGCTGGTGCAGAACACGGACCTCCAGCACGCCTACGTGCGACTGCTGGGGTCGTACCTGGAGGGAAGATCCTTCTTTGTCGCGGTCGAGGGCGCCAAGTCGTCGGTGCGCCCAGTCACGGCCGGAGTTCCGCAGGGAAGCGTCCTGGCTCCACTCCTCTACGCTCTCTACACAAACGACATTCCCACGCTCGAGGGTAACCTCCAAGCGTGGGAAATAGACGTGAAGTTGGCGCTGTTTGCCGACGACAGCGCCTACTTCTCGTCATCCAACGTCCCCTCTGCGGCCATTTTGAGGATGCAGAGGCTTTTGGACCTACTGCCCCAGTGGCTGGACCGATGGAGGGTCGCGGTCAACGTGGGGAAGACTGCGGCTATCCTCTTCGGTCCGGTCCGCACAACAGTCGTCCCGGGACAGCTCAGTCTCCGTGGCGCTAATGTCGAGTTTAGATCCAGCGTCCGGTACTTGGGGGTCGATATCGACCGGAGTTTGAGGATGACCGCCCACGCCAATAAGGCGTTGGCGGCCGCTCGCTGTGCGAGATTCCTCCTCCGGCCATTGTTGGCCTCCAGGTTGCCGGTCAGGACTAAGCTCGGCATTTATAAGACGTATGTCCGTTCCCGTATCACGTACGCAGCTGAGGCCTGGTATCACCTCATCCCGCAGGGTATGCGGGCGAGGTTACAGGTCCAGCAAAATCTGGCTCTTCGCACGATAGTCGGAGCAGGGCGTTACGTCAGAAATGACGTAATCGCCCGGGATCTAGATGTGGAGTCGCTCGAGGAGTTCATCCGGAGGCTAGCTCGTAATCTTTACGAGCGGGCTGACGGTGGACCCCACGAGCACCTCCACAATATAGCTCCCTTGCACGCCAGACCACCTGATGGTCGGGCGCTACCAAGGGAGCTACTGGAACCCCCGGCTATGGTAAGATAGTCGGCTTAATCGGAGTGATATGGGAGTGCTCATAATGAGTGCCCCCATGGGACTGAGCTGTCCACACTCGTCATGTCCCCCCACATCGTTGGGGTGCCCCCTTATGGGGACCCATTTCCCACCCCCGTTGGGTGGACCACTCCCCCGTCTGGGGAGTGTTTAACATCGGTCCCTCCCCGCGATGGTCTTCCCCTTTTGGGGAGCCCAGAACGGGTGAGCGCCAAACTAGTGCCGCGGCTCCTCCTCTGGTTTGTAGAGGTGGGGCCGCGGCATGGGGCCGGTGGCGGGCCCCACGGTTGCTGACTGTTGTCCCTGTTGTATATAGTAGTTTAGTTAGTTTAGTTTAGTTAGTAGTTAGTTGTAGTTAGATAATAAGAAAAAAAAAAAAAAAAAAAAAAAAAAAAAAAAAAAAAAAAAAAAAAAAAAAAAAAAAAAAAAAAAATTATAGCTGTAAGGAAGCAGAGGACAGCAGCCGGCGCCGGGGTGTCACCGCCGCGGGCATCGAGCCGTCACCAGACTGCCCATCGTATTATATATATGTATGTATTTTTGTCGATGTGAGTGTGCCGGAGCACGCTGCGAACAGCCCTCCCCCCAATCCAGTCTTGCATCTATTTCACCCCTGCCCTATGTGGCAGGGAGCGTCTGCCCGGGTAGTGGGGTTTACCCCGAGGCCCGCTCCGTGCCCCCGTAAGGGAGTACGACGACCCCGTAATAATAATAATACACTTGCATAGGTCATGACGGAACGTATGCAAGTTTTGTAGAATGTCACCTTGTTACGAGGGGACAATTTACTTCGCACGCGATAAAGTCGACCGAATAGGAATGCGGCTCGATCGCGTACTGATGTAATTTGAGGACCAAATGTCATCTCTCTGTCGAGTATGAGCTGGCCGAATATTTTGATGGGAATGTAGTTACCGCGCGTAAATCGTGACGTGGTACTTACTAGCAGTGGTATCGGGAGGGAATTCGTGTCCTAGACAGATACCAACTTTCGAACACAGGGCATTCGCACAAGAAACATCGTTATGCTTTTTTTTATTGCTTAGATGGGTGGACGAGCTCACAGCCCACCTGGTGTTAAGTGGTTACTGAAGACCATAGATATCTAAATGCGCCACCCACCTTGAGCTATAAGTTCTAAGGTCTCAAGTATAGTTACAACGGCTGCCCCACCCTTCAAACCGAAACGCATTACTCCTTCACGGCAGAAATAAGCAGGGTGGTGATACCTACCCGTGCGGACTCACAATAGGTCCTACCACCAGTAAAAATGCATTATGGATATCGATTTATCCATTTGGGTGCCCGTATTCACGTTCCCAAATCTATGGGCCTCGCTATCCATATACACGAGATAGACCAAAAACTCGCCTCGTCCTGAAAGACCAGGACGTGAAAAAAAATTGAAAACCTGAAGCTTAACCCTAAAAATAGAAATGAGATGAGATATTCAAATAGTAAAGAAGTCTCTGGAACAGCATTAGGGAAATAGTTCCCAAAGGAGGCACAGGATACGACTCTCCTTACTGGAGTTACACATAGTTGAATCGCTTTTATTTGCATTCAAATAAGTGCCATATTTCTATATTTATGCGTGTTACATTCTTTGGTGCTTCAAGAATTTTTACATAAAGCTTGTATGTGAAATTTGATGCTCAAGTTAAAATGCCCTTAACTTTAGAGGTGTTCATAATATTAAGTTAAAATGATTACTTCGAAGTTGAATGTATTTAAATTGGCATGTTCTTCTTGAAAACTAGCAACAATTCTTCAGAATTTATCGATACATGTAATTGTGTTAGAACTTAGTGTGAGTTTAATAACGTACATAATATGTGCTACTTGGTAATGGTAGTGCAAGGTAGAGGGGGTAGAAGGGGAAGATGTCGACCGAAGAAGACATGGATGGAGTGTGTGAATGACAATACGAGAGAGAGAGAGGAGTGTTGAGATGACGGCTGATAGAAGAGAACGGAAGAGAAAAATTAGCTGTGCCGACCCCACCTAGTGGGATAAGGTGGAGAAAAAGAAGAAGAATATGTGCTACTTGTTTTGTTTTATTAAATGACATAAAATAAACAAAGTATTGAAATAGCGGATAGATATCCTACGGGTACAGACGATCGCTTTTTCGAGCAAAAACCTGTCTCAATAAAACAACTGCTACAGAAAATTAATTTTATGTTTATCGTAACTACACTAGAACATCCAAAAATATCAAATTGCAGTACCATCCCTTTTTGGAATAATACATCTGATGTTTTTGGATCACACACATAATTTCATACCAGAAACATAGAACATGCATTTTTATTGCCATCGTTACGGTACGTATACAGCCAACAATCAATAGTCAATATTAAAAACTGTGGAATGTAGACGCGTTCCAGTTCAATATATGTTTTGTTTTATATATATATTATAGACATTAGCTACATTTTATAGATACATATTGAAGGAGAGCATGCGCTGAATTTCTTGTCAATTCTTTTCAGTAATGAAAATATGTCTATGAGCTCGTTCGACAAAACAAAGAAAAAGAAAACTTTGATTTAAAAGATGTGATTACATTTGTAGACGTAGCGTCGAGGTAAACGAGCGTAAATACATATGTATGCCTCTATGGTCTGCGCAACGCCTTGGCTTAAGTATGCTCTTGTTACTCCTGACGTGCTCTGAGCAGCGACGACCACTTACAATTAAGTGAGCCATATGCTCATCTGCCTACAAAGGCAATAAAGAAAGTTACATGTAGAATCGAAATCAAAGCCGAAAGCCACGCCAATGCTATTTTTTGGGACACGATCACATCAGCAACTGAAACACGTAGGGAACAGACTTTCTTGTCCCTTTACGCATCCATGCTAATGTATCAACTGCGACAGTTTTGGGATAGCACAAAAATATAACAGCTTTAAGTGAAATTGTATTTTTTTTGCGGTTTTTGTGTCTTTTCAATATGTTTCACATTAACTTGTGAAACATATTGAAAAGACACAAAAACCTGACACTCACTCTTAACTTGAGACGAAATTCCTTCGTTTGATGATTTATCTGACGATAAGTCGGTCCCTTCGTCGGTCGAATGACATTGACTACAATACAATAGCCCAGACGGTCTAATTCACAGTTCATGTATTGATCAAATAAATTTAATATCTCGTCCACTTTCTACTCTCGTAAGTATGTTTTTAGGACGAATAATCACAACAGACAGCCAAGCTTTGTATTCTGTACCGTATGTTCCATAGGGAGTGCTCTGAGGAATTATTCGTGACGATACCAACGTCTCGTTTTTACCATCGCACCGCCCGCCACCGGAGTAGAGTTCATCCATACTACCTAGAGCCACTACGTTCATCCACAGTGCGTTTCCAGAGATATTTTTGCCACGTACCCTCCGGCTATGGAATGAGGTGTTTCCCGAGCGCTATGACATGTCCTTCTTCAAACGAGGCTTGTGGAGAGTATTAAGGCTCTTCCCCTGGCATTGCTGGCGTCCATAAGCGACGGTAACCACTCACCATCAGGTGGGCCGTATACTCGTCTGCCTATACAGCAATAAAAAAAAAGCTTCAAGTCTTTTAATATAAAGAGCCATTGAAGTAAAATAAAAACTAACTACTTAACTTGCTTTTAGGAAATTCATTCCTTAATCAGGTTTCTCCCTAAGGTCTTCTATCTTATATTCTATCGTTTAAAAAGCTAGCACAGCTTTCGATCCAAATACGTTCTCAGCTAAGCCTCACCTAAATCTATTTGTTTTTAGTTTAATTAAATTTCTGCCCAGGGATATCGTTTCAGTGAATCCCGCCATTCGGATTAATCGGGAAGGTCGTTTGGATAATGTTGAAGTCATGTCATTGGACGAAACGGAAACGAGCTGTATTTTTAATATTAATGACCTTCCTTATTTAGGAGGTTAATATTTCAGTCGGAATAGGGACTAAATAATTATAATTGGCGTAGCTAATTTGATTAGTGACCGGACTACTTTTGATTAAAGGTTTGAATTATTAAGTCCTTGTCGCTAATAAGAAATTGTTCTGGTGGTCGTTTTTCTATAAAGAAAACTGGTATATGATTTTTTTGTGAAAGACATCTCTATATATAAAAATGAATTGCTGTTCGTTAGTCTCGCTAAAACTCGAGAACGGCTGAACCGATTTGGCTAATTTTGGTCTTGAATTATTTGTGGAAATCCAGAGAAGGTTTAAAAGGTAAATCAATACGAAAATGCTCGGAATATAAATAAAAATAACAATTTTGTTTTCCCTTTGATGTGTCCCCCGTCGGACGGATTCCAGTTGTTTGTTTTAAGTTTATTTTATACAAAACTTTAAGTCTTTTATTTATCGATTGAGGCACTACGAAGTCTGCCGGGTCAGCTAGTTGATCATAATAACGTTAATGTGGTAAAAGCATGTTCTCAACAACAAAATTTGTCGATTTATTTTGAAAATACTGTTTCTGTGAAAGATCTTCTTAGTGTAGACATTTATGCGCTAAGAAAAGGCAAGCTGATTCAAATGGTCTAACTGGTCTGTCTACACCGCCAGATCCTAATTTAATTTTGAGTGATATGTATACTCTTTTTTCTCTGTCCCTGTTTCCAGCATCCATTATATGTTTTAGGCAAAGTCCTAACATTTCGTTAAATTTTCATTGAACACATAAGTTGTGCTGTTGCTGTTGTTGTTGACAAATTGGATAAATAAACGATTATTTAGTAGCACAAAAACTCCTCAAGAATAATATATTACATAATTGGTTGTACGAATCGTATTTTACACGCGGAGATTCAGCTTAAACAGCAGATAAACCGAAATGTGGTTTTGTGGGACTTGTGCTTGTGTGAGTAAGAAAAAAACATTGTACCAAATAAAATTTCTCAGGAAACTAATTCAATAGGCAGCAACTTGGCTATGCGCCTGACATTACTAATGTCCATAAGTGACGGTGATTTCAGGTAGGCTTACTTGGTCCTAACTTTAGGTAGGGTGCATGCTCGCATACTTTATTGTTACATATTTTTTAGAACTACATTTGCAGCATAACATACATTGCTTGTTTTCTTTTGTCAAACAATTATAATAAATATAATTAATCCCTATTACCATCCCGGCGACGCTGACATGGCCCGGCGACGCTGACATGGTCTCTCTAGACCATCAGCTAAGGTAGGAGAAATAAAAAATACCATTGAATATCGTGTAAAGCTATTACACCGAGCTTGATCCTTTGCTATAGAAAATCCTACTGCCTCTTTAAATAGTATTATACGTACAGACCCTTAATCGCGCTTTAGAATAGACCATTAAATGCTTTGTCACTACGTATTGAGGTCTAAAATTCTTTGGGTGCTAACGAACATCGCAATTGTGATTTTTTTTTAATATCAGCGTCCGAAGTTCGCAACAATGAGACAGACAAAGCGGGGGTCGCATCAATCTCTCGGTATACATCGTAGCTTCGGAGTCTAAAATGTTTATACTTACTCAATATTTTTTACGTGGATTCGGTGTAACAACTCGCGTTCCATTCATTTTACGTTAATGATAATATGTCAGAAACAACTAACAATGTTTGAACTCAATCGGAGAAACGATAAGCGAACTCCCAGATTAAGCATAAGGCCGTAAACTTCAAGGGAAAGGATTAAAGAATTAAATTAACAAATAAACAGGAAAAATCCCTAGCTTAATCAAATACCCCATTATTTCTGTATTACTGGTGGTAGGAACTCTTGTGAGTAGGCACGGGTAGGTACCACCACCCTGCCTATTTCTGTCGTGAAGCAGCAATGCGTTTCGGTTTGAAGGGCGAGGCAGCCGTTGTAACTATACTGAGACCTTAGATCTTATATATCAAGGTAGGTGTGGCATTTACGTTGTAGATGTCTATGGGCTCCAGTAACCACTTAACACCAGGTGGGCTGTGAGCTCGTTCATAAATATAAGCAATTACAAGAAATAAAATAAAAAATTATACATTTTATGATATATTTTTAGAAGAAATTTAATCAATTTGTACATTATCTTGAAATAACGTTTGGAACATCATGGTGAGCTCTACGACAACAATATCGCCTTGTATAAGCGACGTTGACTGATGGTGCTTACACTCAGCCAATATTAATACCGAGCCATCATTTAATTACGCTGTTGTACTATCAAATACTAACGGTAGCTTTAGATGATTAAACTTTACAGGACCATCAAGATGTATTTATTAACAATTCAAAAGGGAGAATTGGTATATTGAACCATCATCGTTTCAGCCATTCACTTCACGTTCAAGATCACTGTTTCAATTGCGTGATCGTCCCACCTCTCAGCCTAGAACGCGTGACATTTCATTAGAATAAACATAAAACTAGCTTCTACCCACCGACACTTACAATACGAACTGCAATGTCTAAAAACCCTTCAACATCAAATAGGTATTCTTTCTCAAAATAAAAAAACGGTCATTTCTTATTATAAATCAACCAGCAATGGATTGGAATTTTTATGTTACTAGCTGCATTCACAAATTCATCTCATGTAACTGAGTTCTGAATGTAGGATCTCTAATACCTAAGGATATATTTTCAAAAACCGTAACGTGCTTCGGAAAATAAATGATTCCATATGCCGAGTACTGAAGTAAACAGGCTTAAAAATGTTAGACGTTAACAACTTGGAATTAAGATTATAAACAAAGATGAAGAAGAATTGACTTCTTCAGACCACTATCATTTTATTTGTATAAAATTTGATCCAAAAACTTTCTGATCGGTCACGTATTCTGTTATTTGTGATTACTGATACGACAATGCCAAATGACACGCGTCCAAAATACAGCAATCTAATGACAAATCTTCTGGAATATAGGGATCAGGGTCGAGACAGTTAGAACTCATATTTCCGATTCACGGACCTAATTTTAATGTAACGACAAACTTTGAGACGTAGCTTAAAGAGTAAGCGAGAGCTTTGAGGAATAGTTTGAGCTGATTCATCATAACATTTTTACCACTAGCGAGGACTTACTATCTGAAACGCATTAATATGAAGATAGTGCTTTAAAAAATATAATTTTAGCCACGTACCATCTTTTTTCTGGGCTTAGAAATCTACGGCAAGCATCCTGTGGGTTATGACATAATATCATTCTTTAGAGATTTTAGTCAACCACTCTATTAACGATTTGAAAACTGTTTCAGGGGATGACATGACGGCCAGCTGCCACTAAACATTAGATCGAAATCTCAGTTGCATTTGAATAGAAAAATAACAATCTCGTTCTTTAGACTGAAAGGCGATATCGGCGATATGCTCTTTATTTATAGATTCCTATAGACGTAGTGTGTTATTTGTGTTTTTGTCTAATAAATTCAAGTTAATTCAGCTCAAGTCAATTCTTTCAATTGTGCATTCTCCTTCTAGCGTTAATTAAAACGCTTCTAGCTTACGTATTGCTGATTCATATGATCCTGTGCTTGTTCAATATTTGTATTTATAAAATTGGTTGAATTGACTTTACTTTATACTTATTTAAGTAAAGGATTTCAATATATTATTCCGCCGGTAAGAGCAACGCCATTTATCGCCGAAAAGCAGAAACGAATATTAAAATAACTAGTAAAATCGAGAACACTCGAGATGTAAAACGACATCTATTATCAAATAGCGGAAACACATATATCGAAACTACTCGACTTGTCAGGAATGTTCTCGAAATATTTTTTTTATTGCCCTTGTATGCAGACGAGCATACGGCCCACCTGATGGTGAGTGGTTACCGTCGCCCATGGACTTCAGCAATGCCAGAGGCAGAGCCAAGCCACTGCCTACCGCTAAATTCTAGGGATGTCGTATCGACTAAAAAGCGTTGCAGAGATGACATGAAAGCGGTTTAGTAATCGAATCTACTCGAAGCGAAACAGCGAACGGATCACCTGAAGCGAAGCGGAAGAAGTGAACCACGAGTCGTAAAGTGTTTTAAGTGTTAAATAGAATTTTAATTTGAATTTCGGTGGAAGTTTTATTTATCCCGAACCTTGGGAAATCTCTTCGGGATCTTTAAATTACCGTCTGTCAGGTCGCAGACAGTCATTGAAATGAAAACGTTGTAGAACAAAAAAAAAATATCAACGTGAATTTCGTGAGTATTCTTTCAAACAAATTCACGTCATGATTTTGTACGTTTCATAATTTTAAAGTATGCACGCATTTCTAGTAGCGTTGGCATGTTTTAAAGCAAATTGATTAAGTTTGAAGAAGATACACGGTGTGAGACGTGTAATATGAAATAACATACTATTTGTTATTTCTATTACATCTATATATTAATACGTGAAGCAAAAATTTTGTATCCCTTTTTACGAAAATTGCGCGGACGGAGGAGTATGAAATTTTCCACACTTATAGAGAATATAGAGAAGAAGTGCACAATGCTAATATTTTTTTAAATTAATGCATAAAAGATACATTAAATCAATAAAGAAAACATTACACACACTACATACCATGATTAGACGTACACACGCATGCATACTATTTATTGTCAAACTTTTGTTCTTGGCGTCTGTTGTCAAATTGAGAATAGATTAAATGTTGTTTTTTTAAAGTGTAGTCTTGGCCAAATTTGTGATTATAGAAGTATAAAATACAATCATAATAGTGTACAAACTTACAATTCCAATTAATTATAGTCGAATTTCGACTACTGCGGGACCTCTAGTTAAAAGTAAACGCTCCTGCTGTGAATGCTATTAACAAAGTCCAAAAATTTTAATAACATGAATGTTGAATGCGTGTTTGACTATCCCATGTCACACCCTTGAAAGTGGACTTTTTTTCTATTACTTCGAAGTGTGGACGGACTTAGGACCCATCCGTTAACTGGTTATCGGAGCCCATAGACATATACAACATAAATACCGCCACTAAACTTGAAACATGAGTCCTAAGACTCGATTTTATAGTACAACGGCTGCCCTACCCTTCACACCGAAACGCATTACTACTTCACGGCAGAAAAAAGGCTGAGTGGTGGTATCTACCCGTGCGGGCTCATAATACGCCCTACGACCAGTGAACTGCCTGTATACTGTATAAAGACTGCATATATTTTGCGCATGTGTAGAACATATTTGATAGGTGATCCCGTTTATAAGGTAAAATTGTGCGATAAAAGATTTGCCAATATGTGAAGCGTAATAGCGCTGATGAAATACGGTCGCCCAAAAGCTATATTAAAGGATTTGTGCATATTGCCAGGACCCCGAGGCCGGCCTCTCGTAAATCCTATAACTGTGAAGAAATACAATGTCACTAAAGTCGAGCTTAGCTTTTTCGATCCAAAGTTTCTAACTGACACTAAATATTTAGCACATATGAAAACAAACATGATTTGTTTGTTCGTTTTCTTTGAATTTGCAATCGTTCTTAGCTATTAGAATTGCAGTATTTACCTAATCTTACATCTCAATGGTCATATCAAAAAACCACGCATGTTATCACTGTCTTGTTGAAATTTAACCACTGACAGCCTTCATTATTCTGTCATAAGTTCGAAGCTGGAGTTACACATAATGGTATATCATAAATATATATACCACATATAGGTATTTACCAGAAGACCCAGACACTTGACTCTGAGTTCTCTAAGCTATTATCACTTCCTCGTGATCCTTTCGAAATACCAAAATCCTCGGTTTTAATTCTCTAGATAGGCAGAAAAATTTACCCGGTATTGAGTGGTTATTTAAGCCCAGAAACTTGACATAGTGAATCCTCCCACTTTGTAAAAGCTGCACTTATATTTCTAAAGCGGCTGACCTATCTGCCTAAAAAATAGAAATAGAATAAATAGGTAAGTGGTACTTAGATAATCACCTCATATTTATTATGACTGATCATGTTGAAGTATGGGTCAGTACGTACTAGTATCATTTTACTTGTTTCTACCATAAATAGGTCAGAACTCACATTTTAAGGCTGACCGTGGCATTTACTTCATAGTATCTTTGGAGTTTGGTAAATACTTGAGAGCTGCTGTGTTGTAAGCTTATTTGTTCGTCTGCGCCGATAGATTTGCATAGACAGGTGAACCAGATCACAGCACACCTGATGTTAAGAAGTCACCGAAGCCCTTAAGCATCAATATACGAATGCGACTTTGAGACTAGACCTCTAAGCCTCAATTGAATTGGACTTGTTCGAGATAATCCCGTCATCCCCTTTTTCCCCGCATCTCTCGATATGGGAACAGAGTTCATTTATACTATCTGGAACTGCTGCTATCGACAGTGAGTTTCCAGAGATCTTATCTGCTACGCATCATGCGGCTCTGCACCGAACTCCCACTGTGTTTCCTGAGCGCTACGAAGCGCCCTCCTTAAAAGAGGGGTTGAGGAGAGATCACAGCAGTAGGCAGCGGCCTGACTCTGCACCTGTCATTTGTGATGTCCATGGGCGACCAGTTACTATATATATATACGAGAATCTAGGGGCGTCTCACACTTCACAACAGAGGGAATTGTTACTTAGCGGCGGAAATAGTAGCGTTAGTAAGGTTAGTGGTACCTACCCGTGCGGACTTACAAGACGCCCTAATGAGATAATAGATAAGATAATCAGGGCCACTCCCGAATATGCGTTCGCTCAACATATTCATTACTAGCGACCCGTCCTCCCTTCGCTTCGGAAACTGTAATCTATATATTAATACGTGAAGCAAAAACTTTGTATCCCTTTTTACGAAAATTGCGCGGACGGAGGAATATGAAATTTTCTGTACTTATAGAGGATATAGAGAAGAAGTGCACAATGCTAATATTTTTTAAAATAATGCATAAAAGCTACATTAAATTAATAAAGAAAACATTACACACACTACATACCATGTATTTGACGCACACACGCATGCATACTATTTATTGTCAAACTTTTGTTCTTGACGTCTGTTGTCAAATTGAGAATAGATTCAATATTGTTTTTCTTTATTAATAATTTTTTTATAGTGTAGCCTTGGCGAAATTTGTGATTATAGAACATCGATATATTATTATAGAAGTATAAAATACAATCATAATAGTGTACAAACTTACAAT
This sequence comes from Bombyx mori, assembly GCF_030269925.1. NCBI lineage: Eukaryota > Metazoa > Arthropoda > Insecta > Lepidoptera > Bombycidae > Bombyx > Bombyx mori. The sequence continues at coordinate 3,427,745 of NC_085116.1, read as the reverse complement.
TCCAATTAATTATAGTCGAATTTCGACTACTGCGGGACCTCTAGTTTATTATAAATTTCTCCACTATTTAATGGATGTTATTATACATATAAACCTTCCTCTTCAATCTCCTTTATCTATTAAAAAAAACCGCATCAAAATCCGTTGCGTAGTTTTAAAGATTTAAGCATACATATGGACAGACAGATATAGGAACAGAGAAAGCGACTTTGTTTTATATGTATGACTATGTAGTGATTACACACAGCTAGGCTAAGATAAGGCCCTAATTATAATGTATGTACACACATATAAAATTATTCACATCATTACACCTTGTACAAGAGCCGGCATGTCTAAATTGCACTTTTATATCTTACGACGTTACCCGAGAACTTTGGAAGAGCTTGTAAGTTTACGGGAACTTGAACAAGCTTATTAAGCCTTCCTAATGTCTGGAACGTAAAGTGTGGCGTCGTGATGAGCATATTTTTCTTCGTTCAAACACTCGACCCGTAGGATCTTTGAAACATTGTTGAAAGCAGTGTGTAAATAGATTTTTTTTTTTTTTTATTGCTACATGGTTGGACGAGCTCACAGCGCACCTGATGTTAAATGGTTACTAGAGCCCATAGCAATCTACGACGTAAATGCGCCACCCACCTTGAGATAAGTTCTAAGGTATCAAGTATAGTTACAACGGCTGCCCCACCCTTCAAACCGAAACGCATTACTGCTTCACGGCAGAAATAGGCAGGGCGGTGGTACCTACCCGCGCGGACTCACAAGAGGTCCTACCACCAGTAATTACGCAAATTATAATTTTGCGGATTTCATTTTTATTACACGATGTTAATTTCTTCACCGTGGAAGTCAATCGTGAACATTTGTTGAGTACGTATTTCATTAGAAAAATTGGTACCCGCCTGAGATTCGAACACCGGTGCATCGCTCAACACGAATGCACCGGACGTCTTATCCCTTAGGCCACGACGACTTCAAAATTTCAACTACATTTTAATCTCGCATTTTTATTATTATTATTGTATTATTTACGACATTTCTGGTGGTAGGACCTCTCTACTGGCAATAGGACCTCTTGTGAGCCCACACAGGTACCAACACCCTGTCTATTTCTGCCGTGAAGCAGTAATGCGTTTCGGTTTGAAGGGTGGGGCATCCGTTGTAACTAAACTGACACCTTAGAGCTCATATCTCAAGGTGGGTGGTGGCATTTACATTGTAGATGTCAATGGGCTCCGGTAACCACTTAACACCAGGTGGGCTGTGAGCTCGTTCACCGATTTAAGCACCTCCTCTTTTTTTGAAGTACGAATGATGATATTACATAAAATTACAACGGCCATTATACAACCGCCTGAACCGAACCCGACAACTTTAGTAGAACTTATTCGCTTCCAACTTCAACAAGCTCATTACGTTTATAATTATATCAATTACGCGAACTATTGTCGTTCGAAACGATCTAATGTCGCTTAGGTTGGGGTCTCGGTTGTTTTCTGTCCAATTATTTTTGAATGTTAAAAGAAATTTATTACACAAGTTAGGCAGTATAACGTTCGTTTAAAATGTTTCTGAAGATTTAATTGCAATTAATTCTCCGAATGCGGCAACTTCGAATTTGCTGGATTCGTTTTTGATTGTTATAATTACTACTTGACGTTTTTGTTTTCAATTTTTTTTTTTATTGCTGATATGGGTGGATGAACTCACAGCCCACTTGGTGTTAAATGGTTACTGGAGCCCATAGACGTTTACAACGTAAACGCGCCACCCACCTTGAGATATAAGTTCTAAGGTCTCAGTATAGTTACAACGGCTGCCCCGCCCTTCAAACCGTAACGCATTATTGCTTCACGGCAGAAATGGACAGGGATGGTGGTACCTACCCGCTCGGACTCACAGAGGTCCTACCACCAGTAAAATTAGGCGAAATAGGAACAAAAATGTGGCCTCGTACATGTTTGATAACTTTTGAATGTGGAAATAAATCGACCGAATGATCATTGTTCTATACTCTTCGTATATACTGTGTTACTTATAATATGTTGTATTCAAGTTTAACAATATTTGCTATGTGTATGTGCATTACTATAATTCTCATATTGTATTTGTTATTTAGCTGTTCTACGCACACTCATCACTTTTAATTATTATTCTCATAATCCTCTCGCCGGTCTGCTGGAAGAGATTTTTTAACGAAATAAGCAGTGCCTTTGTACGTAATTTTCCTATTACTCTGTACTATATATTCTTTTTTGTGTTTACATAAATAAATAAATAAATAAAAAATAAAAACGCTGAATTTATATCGTATTTCTATTGTATCTATTGTATGTAATGTAATTTCTATTGTATCGTATTTTCTTAGGCAACATTCCCAAATCTCTATATATAAAAATGAATTGCTGTTCGTTAGTCTCGCTAAAACTCGAGAACGGCTGGACCGATTTGGCTAATTTTGGTCTTAAATTATTTGTGGAAGTCCAGAGAAGGTTTAAAAGATATATGAAATAAAAATATGAAAATGCTCGGTATTAAATAAAAATAACAATTTTCTTTTTCCTTTGATGACCCCCCTCGGACGGATTCGTTTTGTTTGTTTTAAGTTTATTTTATACAAAAGGTCTTTTTTTTTATCGATTGAGGCACTACGAAGTCTGCCGGGTCAGCTAGTTTAAAATGAATGTTAATGTCATTTAAAACCTTAACAAATCGTTGTTAAATCCATTCTAGTTCCTATTTGAATTACTAAGGCGTGCTGTGAGATGGCGTTGACTTGAAATTTTATTTTAAACTCATCACACATAAGTTCTTTCATCCGTCGAAAGCGACCTACGCGACTTTCAATGAAAGTGTCATTATATGAAAACACAGCGGGAGGTCGGTTCATAAATGTGCTAATCCTCATTCTATTCATCAAGGCGTAATTAAATGAAGACTTCGCATTATATTAATATTAGCTGTATGTAGCGTCATCCGTCATTGTCGCTCATATTGTGTTGCTCGCGATATTTGTTACATAACATAAACCAGTGACTTTGATAATTTTGTTTACGGGTGTGCAGTTGATCAATATCACAGTAATACAATAATACAGTATATCGTGGATAAGGTTACTTACTACTTACTTATTGCAATTGTAATTTGCATACCAATATTTAAATCTATGCTATTCAAGCTTCGAAAGATTTAGATTGCTAAATGATACATTTGTCTTCATTCTGCACAATTCATTTTTACAGTGTAGCTGTTATATTTAGGTAGGTATGTGAAATCTTTATAGCACATGGTATTTGGCTCAGGAACGAATAATCGCAATAATGTCCGCTATGATACCGCCTATTTTAAAAAAAAACTCGTTTTCTATTGTACGGAATGGTACTTGACAGTACTCTTAACATTGCTATCCGTGAGCAGCTATGATCATCACATGTGAGCTTCTCATCTGGTTTAGAAGACAGTAAAGCGTATATAAGTCTGAGCACCTGTCTCAGTGCAAAGCAAACATAGCATGTCAAATAACCCTAATCCGGAAACTTTTCTTGTACTAATGTGGATATTTACTGGTGGTAGGACCTCTTGTGAATCCGCACGGGTAGGTACCACCGCCCCGCCTATTTCTGCCGTGAAGCAGTAATGCGTTTCGGCTTGAAGGGTGGGGCAGCCGTTGTAACTATACTGAGACCTTAGAACTTATATCTCAAGGTGGGTGGCGCATTTACGTTGTAAACGTCTATGGGCTCCAGTAACCACTTAACACCAAGTGGGCTGTGAGCTCGTCCACCGGAGTCCACCCATCTAAGCATTTAAAAAAAAATTGAAAGCAAAACGTTAGATTTATCTTTATTTCTATGTCCCCATAAAGTATAGGGGCCATGGAACGCCGCAGTCGAAGTTGTGTTGTATTATGCCTATTAGTGATCTTGCTCTGTATGATTCCGGATGGTTTTGGAAGTCCTCGGTGTAGTCGTGTTTCGTTAGCTATTTCTGCCGTGAAGCAGCGATGCGTTTCAGTTTGAAGGGTGGGGCAGTCGTTGTAACTATACTGAGACCTTAGAACTTATATCTCAAGGTGGGTGGCGCATTTACGTTGTAGATGTCTATGGGTTCCAGTAACCACTTAACACCAGGTGGTCTGTGAGCTCGTGCACAAATGTAGGCAATAAAAAAAAATAAAAAAAAAAACTAAGAATACAGATGCAACAACATCTATTATTAAAATGCTAAGCAAACTTTGACGGGAACTTGAAACTGGCGTTCGTGAAGATTACATTTGATAATAAGAGCGAAAATTAAATGAGACCCGGCACTAATAAAATTGTACTCCACAACTCAGACGTTGTAAGCTTGAAGATGCAGCAACTTGTCTGCATTTAATGCAAGCGCTCCGTAATGTTACCGTTAACATTCAAAGTTCTCGGTTTTATTACGTACGGAACTCCGTTGGAAACTTACGGACTAATAATTTCAAAATGATTTCCTTAAGGATTGCAATGCGAAATTTATTTTTTGCGTTGGCTGTCTTTTGTTTTAATTGTTTTTGGAACATTCTAGATTTTTTATACTTCGTTCTGATTTGATTGATCGTGGAGACTATCTTTCATTATTCCGTTCCCAAGTCTACAGAACTGAATCAAATGATTTTAAAATCTGTGTTTTATTATTATTATTATTATTTAATTAGCTTGCGAAATTTTAAAACTGTCAGTGCAAATACTGGGCAATTTCAACTAGAAACAAATTCAATGTGCATTCACAAAAGAAAAATAGTGTTCAATATATCCTGATATTACTGGTGGTTGCTGGTAGGGTCATGTGAGCCAGATAGGTACCGAACGTCATTAGCCCATTTTTGCCGTGAATCAGTAATGCGTTGTACTAATAGAAACTGGGGCTTAGAATTTCTACAAGCAAACGAAACAACCAAAACAAACAAAAATTACTTTTTTATGGCTTTGATGGGTGGACGAACTCACGGCCCACCGCGGGTTAAGTAGTTACCGCAGACCATAGACATCTACAACGTAAGTGCTGCCACCCACCTCGAGAAATGAATTGTAAGATCTCAGTTTTGACAGCACAACGGCTGCCCCACCCTTCAAACCGAAACGCTTTACTGCTTCACGGCAGAAATAGGCGGGGTGGTGGTACATACCCGTGCGGACCCATAAGACGTTCTAACACCAGTAATTACGCAAATTATAATTTTCCGGGTTTGATTTTTATTACACGCTTTTAGTTCTTCAGTGTGGCAGTCAATCGTGAATATTTATTAAGTGCGTATTTAATTAGACAAATTGGTACCCGCCTGCGGAATTCGAACACCGTTGCATCGCTAGATACGAATGCAGCGGACGTCTTATCCTATAGACCGCAACGACTTCAAAACTATAACCAGACTTCGTGAATCTTCTAGAAAAATTAGACAAAAAAGCTTTGTTACCTCGAATGAAAAAATTAAGATCTCGTTAATGAATAATTCTCAACCCTCAACCTCGATCTTAATGAAGAAAATATCTAAATTCTAGAAAATTTTCACCTCTTTTGCGTGCTTTTCTAATTATCGGGCGAAATTTAGGCGGTTTCACTGAAATTTGTGTAGCCGATTTGGATTTTTAAATCAACAATAAGAAATTTGGTGAAAATGTTCTACCTAACTGATGTATGTATATAAGTATGTATATATGTACATAAGTCACCTAACAATGGATATATCTATATAAATCACAGATTAAAAGACCGTAACAGTTCTGGCGTTCTGGCATGGCGCCTGCAAGAGGCGTGAAATCAAAATCTAAAACAAAACGGTATAGAAAGTTAGAAAAATCAGGGTTTTTCAATGATTTCGGTCTAAACAACTGAAGCATAGTAAGTTATTTGTAATATCATTTTTACAAGTTGCGATAATGCTACTTCATCACGTTAGATACTAATCAAATATCCTATTATTAGCATACCAGGTATAAATTTCTGTGTTCGTCTCTCAATTTCCTTGCAAAATCGTCCATTGCTACATATTTTACATAAAAAAATTTAAGTCGCTTGATCATCAAGAAGCTAGTAATCAAAAAACAAAATTCCACCCGTAGAGACATACAACAAAACAGATTCGTATTACTTACTTAGTAAGTTCGCACTAGTTCCGTTATTTATTTAAAATTAACTTACCTTCAAAATGCGAATAAAATCAGAACTAACATGTCTATGTCCGTGAACACAATCGCAATATCTCGAAACATTTACTCGGGTACGACGATTTACAAGCTAGATCACAAGCTCGATATCCGGTTCTAGACCGAACAGGAAATAGGCTTATCTAAATCGTTCTTAGTTCTAACGTCTCCAGAAATGTTTCCAGACTATGAAGCAGGACCTAACGGAATCTCGATTTGAATTAAATCATACGAAACGATTTTGTCACGTGTCCTTTGAAAATTGGAAACTGGAATATAAAAATATATTGGAACTGATTTTGCTTTAGGACGGATGCTTGTTATGGTTAAATATAAAGCAGCTATTTATACACAAAATTCAAGGATTGATGTTCCTTTCACTTGATCTGCCTGCTATTTTGGCTTTAAGTCATACATTTATTTTCATAAAGTCCCTAGTAAGTGTTAAGTAGATGCCTAAAGTGGTGATCGTGAGGCGTATAGAAGAACTATAACTTGCCCATTTTTACTTGCGAAGCAACTATCCGTGTTAAAGCTACGGCAGGCGATACGGTAGATACTGACTTAAGTGAGCTTAAGGGATTAGGTGTCCCGATATCAAACGATAGGACTATGCCTGGACTAGAGATCCCGTATACACGAACTAATATTTTCTAAGGACCTGCATATTGACATACGTTCACGAACGGCTTTCACGATGAAAGAATAACAATAGGCTGTGAATGGTACTCATGATTCTTAATCCAATCTTATAATTAATATAGCAAGCAATTAGAATTTAGAATAAGAAAACGAACATTTCATATCTGATTATGTAGGATTAATCAGTAGGCTTAATCATAATATACCTATGATGAATTTGAAAAATATGCATATAAAATTTATAATACCGAAAAGTTTTTTTCATTATCCGTGGAACAACAACACACAATAACAATAACGCTGCCGTTTTCGTTATGAAAAGCAGTAAAATAAACAAAAACTTCACGTTTTTTTCCGCTTTTCGCTTTTATAGATTTATATTTCGAAGCTGAAACAATGTATTTCAAACATTTATTAATTTCGTTGGTAATTATTTCCAGCAAATAAAATTCTATGCTTATGTTCATAATTCGACAGCATTGATCAGTATAAAAATTTATAGTTTGACTATTTCTCTAGTTTTTTTCTTATCTGTTTACTTTTAGTATCAAATAAGTTAAGGCAGCTCTACAATAATATAATTAATCTCTTGCGAAGTGCGGAACTTCGCTTCTTTTATTGTTATATACTGAATGATATATTCGTACTTTTAGAAACTGTTTGAAATGACCCTTATATCCCTTTAGAGACCGTAACACCACCAGTCCCGGGGCATTTATCTACAGTATCTTGAACCATAGCGTTCATTAGAGTGCGTTTTGAACACTGAAATCAATTTCCTTACAAGGCATTTCATAAGTACCATAAAGTGTCTTTCTCAAACTAGCATCGAAGAGAGGTTGCAGCGCTACTGCAGTTTCGTACTAGATCCATTGGCCATAAAATCTTTCAATCCCATTGCAAAAGATGACCATTTCTCGTTTCATCCAAAACAGACCAAAGGCCAAAATGTCCGATTTCTTACAATGCAAAAAAAAAAACAACAACTCTAAATAAAGTTTATTTGCAGCAATGTGACCTTATTCCCGGCTGCAGTCCAACACGCTGTCAATCAATGTCGAGATTGCAGCAAAATATCGAACTAAAACCAAACCGGTTTTCGCTATTTTCTACAAACATTTGTTTTAACTGGAAATTCGAAATCAATGCCTTCAGTCGACGTGCTAGATTGCTTTCATTCGTGACGGTATCATGAAAGGTTATTGTACTATAAAGCATGGATACTAGTTTATTGTTATTATGGCATTAAATTGAAAACTTCTTTGTGGAAAATTAATTAATGGTTTTCATCATTTCATAAATATTTATTCTGTTTTAATTTCAAGTCAACGCAATGCATTAAATTATTATTAATAGTCTGGCATTGTATAATGCAACGTTTAAACGAAAAAAGATAAAACCACACGACAAAACTTGACAATTCCCTCAAACAAACAACAAATAAAAATAATACGTTTGACAGCTGGACATCTTACACAACAGCTACTTTTTCACACTAAAATACGGCAAAATCGAGTTGACAATTTGTATGCTCTTACACTATGCCGTTGCACAACAACATTTATTTGCCGGATTTTATTTTTGTTCACCATTCACTCTGCTATTCGCGTATTGTTATTCCTAGCGCAAGTATACGTGGAAAAACGACTATGGATTTACTCGAGATTAAAATCATGGAATAGGTTATTCCTCGTATAGTTACTCGTGTATAAATTTAAGTTTGGTCGAATCCACCCTTAGAAACCTAGCAGCGATTACAGGTTTAAAATGAGGTAACCTCCGTTCGAACAGAGAATGTTACGCATTGTCCGGTGCGATTTGTGGTCGGTAGTTTTTATTATTATTTATTATTGCTTAGTTGGGTGGACGAGCTCACAGCCCACCTGGTATTAAGTGGTTACTGGAGCCCATAGACATCTACAACGTAAATGCGCCACCCATCTTGAGATATAAGTTCTAAGGTCTCAGTATAGTTAAATCGGCTACCCCACCCTTTAAACTCAAACGCATCGCTGCTTCACGGCAGAAATAGCTAACGAAACATCCAACGCTTGGCCCTCGCGACTACACCGAGGACTTCCAGAACCATCCGGAATCATACAGAGCACGATCACTTATAGGCATAACACAACATAACTTCGACTGCGACATTCCATGGCCCCAATACTTTATGGGGATATAGAAATAAAGATAAATCTAACGTTTTGCTTCCGGACCAAAACAGGAGTTTATAACGTTTTTAACTACCAATAACGCTTATTTTTTCAAAGAAGCAACTGTTGTATTATACTAGAACATATTACGTAGACAACGAAATGGAGTATATTGCAGTTTATGAAAACTACTACATGATATTTATCTTTTTATACATATAAATTATTATTCTTGTTTTGTAACTAATAATAACACATCGTGTAGATTTTGCGAAGGTTCCGCAGTTGTCGAAATTCGACTATAATCACAAATTTCGCCAAGGCTACATTATAAAAAAATATTAATAAAGACAAATATTAATTCTATTCTCAATTTGACCACAGACGTCAAGAATATAGCCTAAAGGTCTAGAAACCAGGCCATAAACTCCAAAAAAAAAAAAAAAAAGACGTCAAGAACAAAAATTTTAAAATAAATAGTATGCATGCGTGTGTGCGTCAAATACATGGTATGTAGTGTGTGTAATATTTTCTTTATTGATTTAATGTATTTTTTATGCATTATTTTAAAAATATATTAGCATTGTGCACTTCTTCTCTATATTCTCTATAAGTGTGGAAAATTTCATACTCTTCCGTCCGCGCAATTTTCGTAAAAAGGGATACAAAGTTTTTGCTTCACGTATTAATATATAGATAAAGGCAATGATTTTTTATACAAAAGATATGTTATCTTCATAGTAACTGACTTCAAATCTGATCGCGCCATGTATATCTACATACCTATCGATATAGTGCACACACATGTTGACAAGTAGCATTAATGAAAAGTACAAAAGATGGGATAAGCGCGTGAGTAAAAAAGATAGCTATAATTGGAACGATTGCACCTGTTATATTATTATTGCATTTGTTTAGACGCGACTAAAGACGAAACGTCCCAATTGGCCTGTTTTCGAGTCTTCACTTGACGTGCGCTTCAAACCTGCTTCTTTTTAGGGGGTTGATTGCTTCCCGCTTCCGTAGGTTTAACCCGCGATTCCCTACAAGTAACCCCTGGGTGGTGCAAAACGGGAGCCGAATACATAATCGGTGGTAGGACTTGTCCGACTGGCTGGCGACCACCCTCCAACTAGAGTCCGCCGCCAAATAGCCTAGCTGTGTTCCGGCGTGTGGGTTGGAGAGCCAATGTTATTCCTACCCTTTCCTCTTCCTTGTTGGGGGTGAATCTTGGCGATACCTGGAACATGCGGAGCAGACGTGCGTGTGAGCTCGCGGGACGTGATTGTTTGACGGGGGTATAGGGAGACCCAGTGAAACGGTGTTCGCCGCCGCCCGCCGGTCAGTTGGGGACCTGAACCCGGGTGTCACTACTAAACTCCGCCCCGGGAAGCTGTCCCGCCAACCGGTGTAAAATCCTGTCGTGCGGTCGTCGTGCCGGAGTCGGAGACCGGAGTGGATCCCGGCGATCGCACGCAGGGTGGACTGGGGGCCCTTCCATGCCCTGCGTCAGTCGCTCACGCAACCCGTGGTCGAGCACGTACTGTGCTCCGCGCTTTATTCAGGTATTGTCACGATTTCGCCTCGAACATCCTACCCCGCCCAATCCCACTCTCCAAATAAAAAAAAAAAAAAAAATGAAAGTTCGAAAAAGGAAAAGGGTTTTGTCGGCGACTCCCCATTCCACATTTAATGTGGATTTCAGCAATGTAAGGGGTCTACATAGCAACCTCGACGCCGTACACCACCATCTTGAGACGGCGCAGCCTGCCCTTCTTTTTCTGACGGAGACGCAGATATCTGCTCCGGATGATACTTCGTACCTTGAATACCCCGGCTACGTATTGGAGCACAACTTCCTGCGTAAAGCCGGGGTGTGTGTATTCGTCCGGGCTGATGTCTGTTGTCGCCGTCTACGAAGCCTCGAACAACGGGACCTGTCCCTCTTGTGGCTGCGCGTAGATCACGGGGGCTGTACCCGAGTCTACGCGTGCCTGTACAGGTCCCACAGCAGTGATGCAGGTTCAGCTCTGATAGAGCATGTGCAAGAGGGGACTAACCGCGTGCTTGAGCAGTACCCATCTGCGGAGGTGGTGGTTCTTGGAGACTTTAACGCTCATCACCAAGAGTGGTTGGGGTCCAGAACCACTGACCTCCCGGGTCGGACTGCCTACGATTTCGCCTTGGCCTACGGCCTCTCCCAGCTGGTGACACAGCCCACCCGTGTCCCAGATATTGAGGGGCACGAGCCTTCTCTGTTGGACCTTCTGCTGACCACCGATCCAGCCGGATACAGTGTGGTGGTCGACGCTCCACTTGGATCGTCTGATCACTGCCTTATCCGTGCTGCCACACCACTCTCTCGTCCTAGTCGTCGAACGACGACCAGGTATCGAAGAGTTTGGCAGTATTTGTCAGCAGATTGGGATGGATTGCGTGAGTTTTACGCATCCTACCCATGGGGGCGGTTCTGCTTTTCCTCTGCTGATCCTGACGTCTGTGCGGACCGTCTTAAAGACGTGGTGCTCCAGGGGATGGAATTGTTTATTCCCTCCTCTGAAGTGCCCGTTGGGGGTCGCAGCAGACCCTGGTATAACAATGCCAGCAGGGATGCTGCACACCTCAAGCGGTCCGCATACGTTGCATGGGATGATGCTAGGAGACGTCGGGATCCTAACATCTCAGAGGAAAGGCGGAAATATAACGCCGCTTCCAGGTCCTACAAGAAGGTTATTGCCAGGGCGAAATCGGAGCACGTTGCTAGAATTGGCGAGCGACTGAAGAGCTATCCCTCTGGGAGCCGTGCTTTTTGGTCGCTCGCCAAAGCTGCAGAAGGTAACTTTTGCAGGTCTAGTCTCCCACCACTACGCAAGTCCGATGACAGTCTGGCCCATAGTGCGAAAGAGAAGGCTGACCTTCTGGTCAAACTCTTCGCCTCGAACTCGACTGTGGACGACGGGGGTGCCACACCACCGAACATCCTCCGGTGTGATAGTTCCCTGCCGGAGATCTGCTTTACACAGTGTGCAGTCAGGCGGGAACTCCGACTCCTGGACGTCCATAAGTCGAGCGGGCCAGACGGCATCCCTGCAGTGGTTCTGAAAACGTGCGCCCCTGAGCTGACGCCTGCGCTAACGCGTTTGTATCGCCTCTCTTATTGCGCTAACAGGGTTCCGTCTTCATGGAAGACTGCCCACGTCCACCCTATCCCCAAGAAGGGTGACCGGTCGGACCCATCGAGCTACAGGCCTATCGCGATAACTTCCTTGCTTTCCAAGGTGATGGAGCGAATAATTAATATACAACTCCTGAAGTATCTGGAGGATCGCCAGCTGATCAGTGACCGACAGTACGGTTTCCGTCACGGTCGCTCAGCTGGCGATCTTCTTGTATACCTTACTCACAGGTGGGCTGAAGCCTTGGAGAGCAAGGGCGAGGCTCTTGCTGTGAGCCTTGATATTGCGAAGGCCTTCGACAGGGTCTGGCATAGGGCACTTCTGTCGAAGCTACCATCTTACGGAATCCCCGAGGGTCTCTGCAAGTGGATCGCTAGCTTTTTGGATGGGCGGAGCATCACGGTCGTTGTAGACGGTGACTGTTCTGATACCATGACCATTAACGCTGGCGTTCCACAAGGTTCGGTGCTCTCCCCCACGCTTTTCATCCTGTATATCAATGACATGCTGTCTATTGATGGCATGCATTGCTATGCGGATGACAGCACGGGGGATGCGCGATATATCGGCCATCAGAGTCTCTCTCGGAGCGTGGTGCAAGAGAGACGATCAAAACTTGTGTCTGAAGTGGAGAACTCTCTGGGGCGAGTCTCCAAATGGGGTGAATTGAACTTGGTTCAATTCAACCCGTTAAAGACACAAGTTTGCGCGTTCACTGCGAAGAAGGACCCCTTTGTCATGGCACCGCAATTCCAAGGAGTATCCCTGCAACCTTCCGAGAGTATTGGGATACTTGGGGTCGACATTTCGAGCGATGTCCAGTTTCGGAGTCATTTGGAAGGCAAAGCCAAGTTGGCGTCCAAAATGCTGGGAGTCCTCAACAGAGCGAAGCGGTACTTCACGCCTGGACAAAGGCTTTTGCTTTATAAAGCACAAGTCCGGCCTCGCGTGGAGTACTGCTCCCATCTCTGGGCCGGGGCTCCCAAATACCAGCTTCTTCCATTTGACTCCATACAGAGGAGGGCCGTTCGGATTGTCGATAATCCCGGTCTCACGGATCGTTTGGAACCTCTGGGTCTGCGGAGGGACTTCGGTTCCCTCTGTATTTTGTACCGTATGTTCCATGGGGAGTGCTCTGAGGAATTGTTCGAGATGATACCGGCATCTCGTTTTTACCATCGCACCGCCCGCCACCGGAGTAGAGTTCATCCATACTACCTGGAGCCACTGCGGTCATCCACAGTGCGTTTCCAGAGGTCTTTTTTGCCACGTACCATCCGGCTATGGAATGAGCTCCCCTCCACGGTGTTTCCCGAGCGCTATGACATGTCCTTCTTCAAACGAGGCTTGTGGAGAGTATTAAGCGGTAGGCAGCGGCTTGGCTCTGCCCCTGGCATTGCTGAAGTCCATGGGCGACGGTAACCACTCACCATCAGGTGGGCCGTATGCTCGTCTGCCTACAAGGGCAATAAAAAAAAAAAAAAAAAAAAAAAAAAAAAAAAAAAAAAAAAAAAAAAAAAAAAAAAAAAAAAAAAAAAAAAACATATAAAATATCATTGGATAAAGGTAAATTTTAAGACATTAATACTCATGTTAACATACTTTATGCTCATGAATCATGTTTAGGAGTAATCAAAACTCACCTAATGTTGACGCTACGTCGAAAACAAATTTTGAGCATTACTCCGGTTACATGCTCTCCGATACGAGCCAGTATCGAGTTTGAAGGAAAAAATTACGAACCATCCTTTATCAAATTATATCAAATTATTTTACGACTGTTGAGAAATTATTTAGCGGAATAATGTTGGGTCTTTTTGTGAGATATACTATTACTGTTTCCGGCTTTGCATTCGAATGAGCTTTGTACAATGCTTTTTTAATGGCGTACTGCGAAATTGAGAAATTGTTTATCACTCTGTGTTTTTTCTCTTCATTGGATTGGATTGGAAAATAATTTACCACATACCTTGAACTGTGAGATCTCAGTCTTAAAACGATTATCCGATCCTTCGAATAGTTACTGCAGGCTAACAGTACGTCTTGCCTGTAGTTGCGCAAATGTGATAATTTTTAATAGGCTTTTATTCGTTTCAGACGTATGTATGTTAGTATGTATGATTGTAACGGAATCTTTGAACACGATTTTAACCCCCTTCAAAAAGTCAGATTACAAAAATGACAAACAAATAATAGTTTAAAAAAACTACCAAAATACGCTTTTATAGAAAATCCAACTAAAAAATAGAAATAAATTTTAACAAATTTGAATTAAAAATAGTGTAAGAAAAAATGATTTTATTATAAAAAAAACGTGGGATGCATGGTATCAGTAGGTAGTTATAAATATTTTATGAACAGATATGAGTAGAAGGGTTATTTTGATAATATCCTGAAAAACACACCACGCTTTTTTCCAATAAAATCATTTTTTTCTCACACTATTTCTAGTTGGATTTTCTATAAAAGCGTATTTTGTTAGTTTTTTTAAACTATTATTTGTTTTTTCTATTGAGTTATTATATACGGGGAGTTATGAGATCGCTTCCGAAAACGAAAATGTTGTACCTTGTAGGTAAATAGTTGTAAATTTTGGGGAGTGCGGTATCAGCGCCGCGCCCTCGCCGCGCCGCGCCCATTAACGTGTAAAAGAAACGCCGCGCACAGGCGTTCGTTGACCCGAGCATCAGCTGTTTTTTATTTTGTGTTCCATTGCTGGGTTTTTTTTTAGTAATGTATTTTTTTGTGAAAATTTCTTTTCATTAGCTGTACTAATATGATGGAGCGTAAATAATGCTAATAAAACGTTTTAAAAATATAATTGTTTTTAAATCAGAATCGATTTTTTTTCTGTCCCATCATCAAAAGTGTCATTAGTTCTACCGTCTGTCTTTGTTTTCAGAAGCGGTCTCTTAACACCCAGTATTTATAACAGAATGTTATTCCTTAGTAGTGAACATAGTTCATCAATATGACTCAGGTATTTTTATTTTTCTGTAGCGGCAATGTAAAGCGAAGCCCAGACTTCTTCGCATTAAATCTAAATCTCTTTCTTTTTTTATTGCGTAGATGTGTGGACGAGCTTACAGCCCACCTGGTATTAAGTGGTTACTGTAGCCCATAGACATCTACAACGTAAATGCGCCACACACCTTGAGATATAAGTTCTAAGGTCTCAGTATAGTTACAACGACTGCCCCACCCTTCAAACCGAAACGCATTACTGCTTCACGGCAGAAATGGGCGGGGCGGTGGTACCTACCCGTGCGGACTCACAAGAGGTCCTACCACCAGTAAAGTCTCTGTAGGGCACACGTCAGCCGACATTGTCTTAGATTACGTGCAGAAAAAAAACATATATTTTTAAATGTAGTTGCTAACATAATCGTTTCACAAACAAAACACCAGTACTAACAACTGCACTATTCTTTTAGCGACTCCATTTCACTAGTGTAACAAACTAATCACTATTCAACCCTACTAGAAGATCCTACGTTAAAAGACCTTACTGCATCAGGACAGAAAATAATTTACAAGCTTCCGTGTAAGAACAGCGATAAAGACACATAATAAACAGTTAATTCCCAACTAACAAGAAACGTGATCGCCACTAATCCTGATTCGACGTGATGTTACACGCATGACCTACTAACCGTATTTGCATTAACCGGACAACAATACCCGGATATGCCGATAAACAAACGTAACTGGCATACCCGGGTTGATAACGCTATCTATGAATATGTTATTTCCATACGTAATGCGCGTGTGTTGACTTTGATTTTTTAAAGAGATTTTGTTTTTTTATTACATAATATGTATACCGTTATTAGCTAAGAGGTATTTTATAAATCTCTTGTACTTTGGCCCAGAATAGAACTTTTCCTGGATGTCATAAAAATATGCCTTAGTGATTAGTTCTTTAAAACAAATTTAAAAGTATATCTTTTGAATATACAAGAAAAATTCGAAAATATCAAATATAATTACTCCGTACTACAATTAATTGTGCTTTGCAACTGCAATTTTTATTTAATTAATATAATAATGTCATTTTGTTGTCCTTTTCATAACTGTTTTTTTATTTTTTTTTATTCATGTTCTTTTTATTTTTTAATATATTTTACAATGTTGTGTATTGGTCGGTCTGATGCTGGTGTGCGCGTCACTCCGCAGGTGCCGGCGGAAGATCAGCGCCGCAGTACCGATTGTTTCGTTACTGTTAGGCATTGCTGAGCCGGAAACCGTTTCCAAGCTTCGTTATTTTTGTTATCTTTTTTATTTATTTTTTGGAGTTTACTCCTTTAGAATCGATTTACATATATAGGCCCGGGGTATGAAAATTATGGGGACCAAAATCGTACTAGCATGTCACACGAAATGCGTTATGCGCCTGATTGGCTCCTGATTGCGTGATGCGTGCGCGCGCCAATCAGGAGCCAACGCGCGGCCGCGTTATCGCAGGTGACGCCGGGCTGCTGCGCCGGCAGTCCGCCACAAAGCCTCGTACTGATCGCGCGTTTCTCTCATTATTGTATTTTCATATATTTGTTAGTCGTTTGTTTTGTGTCTCGTTAATTTGTTAATAATCTGTAGTGTATCGTGTTGTCGTAATATAGAACTATTTCTCGTATTGTTTCGTTTAATTTTTTATATCCAGTAAACTCCAGTCGTGCGTCGGAGCGGACACACACACTTTTGTACTTAATTTGTGTGTTGGAATAAATGTTTATTATTATTGGAGTTTACTCCTTTAGAATCGATTTACATATATAGGCCCGGGGTATGAAAATTATGGGGACCAAAATCGTACTAGCATGTCACACGAAATGCGTTATGCGCCTGATTGGCTCCTGATTGCGTGATGCGTGCGCGCGCCAATCAGGAGCCAACGCGCGGCCGCGTTATTGCAGGTGACGCCGGGCTGCTGCGCCGGCAGTCCGCCACAAAGCCTCATACTGATCGCGCGTTTCTCTCATTATTGTATTTTCATATATTTGTTAGTCGTTTGTTTTGTGTCTCGTTAATTTGTTAATAATCTGTAGTGTATCGTGTTGTCGTAATATAGAACTATTTCTCGTATTGTTTCGTTTAATTTTTTATATCCAGTAAACTCCAGTCGTGCGTCGGAGCGGACACACACACTTTTTTTATTTATTTATATTTATTTAAAATCTTATCAGTTAATCTTATTATTATTATTATTATTGATTTATCACCGCATTATTACTAGTAGCAGGTCATGTGGTAGGAATATGTATAGCCAGCTTATTTTCTCTGCGCAGTAATCATAGTTTGTGATTTGAAAGATCGAATACGGTTGAGATAGTTTAATGTCTCAAAAAATTTTATGGACTGCGGTAGCCACGTAACAACAGTAGGGCTTCGATTCCATTGAGCAAAAAAATATGTTTGTTGATTTGGCCTGTATATCTATTATTATTTGTATGTTTACCTTTATCTTATATTGAACTAGCGGCCCGCTCCGGCTCCGCTCGGGTCCTTAACAAAAATTTCAACGATATTTGACGTTGTTTTATTTTTTTAAATAGAATAACACTTATTGCAGCATAACTATAATAGTTAGACATATGCTGTCCCGGCACTTTTTGTAAATAATAATGTGTTCTACAAAGTCGTAGTACATTATTTTATTCTGTCATGAATAGTTTTCGCAGGGCACGCGATGTAAAGAATATTTAAGGTAATTTTTACACCTTAGGTTACATTATTAGAGTTTTAGTAAATATCCCTATATTTTTTTTCAAAAAAGATTATGTCGCCTATGTCACTCGGGAATAGTGTAGCTTCCAAACAGTGAAAGAATTTTTCAAAACGGTCCAGTAGTTTCGGAGATAGGCTCAATGCAAACAAACAAACAAATCTTTCCTCTTTATAATATTTATATAGAAATTTATATAGATAATGTCATGTCAGATAATCCTGATCTTAAGTAATTACCGTCTCTTATGAACAACTGACAATACCAGGGGCAAA
This sequence comes from Bombyx mori, assembly GCF_030269925.1. Taxonomy (NCBI): domain Eukaryota; kingdom Metazoa; phylum Arthropoda; class Insecta; order Lepidoptera; family Bombycidae; genus Bombyx; species Bombyx mori. The sequence goes on along the minus strand of NC_085116.1, from coordinate 3,409,601 downwards.
ACTGCTGCTCAAAGTTCTTTAAATATAGTAAAGTTTCAGATTATTTGGTGCTTCATGTATTAATATTTAAAGACAGGAAGGGATACCGTCGATGTAATTGTCAATGCCAATCTGGGTGTACTCAAAGAAATAGCACTAAAATCTTCGATCAATAATAGTACTAGATTACGGATCAGGAACAAAAATAAGACGCTCCAGTGGCCACGTTTGCAGACACGAAAACATCTTCATTTCTTAGAAAAAAGTTTAATAATGTTAACCACTTCAGTTTATTATAAACCTTAGTACTTAAACATAAAGTTTAATTACCATTGCAAAATATATGTATTTAGGTCCTTTCGTCAGAAAAAGAATATTATGGAATAAATTTAAAATGTCACTTGAACATAAAAAGTCATCAGTACAAAAATATTTATTCTAAAATGATACTTAAAGTCTAATTTATAAGGTTAAAAATATTTGTTTAAAATTTCGTGCTTATTGTATTGTGGAACTAGATGTAGTTCTTGGTATTACATTTTAATGCTCAGAACACAGTAAGTATTGAAAGACATAGAGTTGTAGAATATACATATTTGTTTTAGGTTTGTTTTGTATGGTAGCAACTATTTTTGACCGATTCAAAAAAGTAGTAGATAATATTTTACATTGCCGCTATTACAACAAATAGGTGATAAAAAATAAAATTGAATAAAGTAAAAAAAATATGAAAGGAAACACGAAACATGTTTTCCACGTATTCTTTATAGAGAAGTTATTAAAACAATAATGTAGGTTTAATTAACTTTAAACAGATTCAGTTTGTTATAAAGCTGTCTTTTAGAAGTCATTTTTATATGAGCGGTTTCTTTTTTACAAATATAATGTAATCTTATATCAATGAATTTTTCTATAATCAGTTTAATTTAGGCTTATTTTATGGCTGTGTTCGTTTCCCCCAGAAAACAAATCCTTTTCAGCATATACGCTTAAAATATTTACACATACATATAAAGTTTTTTTAATACTTTTTTGCATTGATTTGCCACCACCATTGAACAATTCTAGAATTTTTATAAGAGTTCTATATTTCTTCTCCTCTTTCTTTCGCGACAATATATATCCATTGTGCACAGCGACAAGGGGCTACTAGGAAATCTACAAACAAAAATAACATTATACAATAACAAAACTACTCTATGCATTCCCTGTCCAAGAATAGGTGATGTTTGTTACAATAGTTGGTGCCTTGTTGCAAACATTGGCCAAACAATTACAATATTCGTAAATTGTGTTTTATTTACAATATAATTGTGTTTATTATTTTATGAAAAACACTTAATAATATAAATTTACCAAAAAAAGATATTCCTTCCAAAACCTTGGTGTTACGGTGGTTTTTTACTCAGTTTTTGAACGCGCATTGCAGCGTTTTGACGTCTTAGTGTTGGCTATGATTGGACCATACTAATTTGAAATAAGACCACAAATTTATTTGTGGTCTTATTTTTCGGGCCGCTTTTGAAGCGCTAATCGCGAATCTAGTAGTATTATTGATCGAAGACTAAAATACAATTTGAACACATGCTCTGTTTAAATCAGATTGTATCGAGCATCGCTATCAACTCTTAAATGTCGAATTACACCCGATAATTTATAATGTAACAGCTTTAATTTGAAAAATAATAATGTAAATTTTGACAAATTAACAACAATTTGTGCGATATTTATCATATTTCAACGTAAATTAAATTATTATGATATTTTAAAAAACTAGACACTGCTGTTTGCTTTTAAGAACTATTGTCATCATTAATTAATGTACACATATCACGACCGCTCTGACAAGAGTTATACGATAAAGAAAAATGTATAAATTAATAAAATTCTAAATATATTTTTATTTACAGAATATTAAAGATTATAAAAACCATGCGTAGTAGCTTTTAAAATTCTTATCATTATTATCGCTAAGCGAGTACCTGAATGAAACTGACATTTCAATCTTATGTCTGAAAATAGTTCAATTCATTCATTTCAATCATAAATATTGTTCATTGCGGCTTAGACAAGCACGAAATGGCTCGTAAACTCATCTACGAATCTAACTCGATAAAATAATATAGACTACGTTAATTGATATTGTGTTTTAGAGAGAGAGAGAGAGAGAGAATATACTTGATTGCACACCAAAACACTATTTACATTCAAAAAACAGTCAGTCAAAAAGCAGATACATTTGTACAACAGGCGGTCTTATCGCTAAAAGCGATCTCTTCCAGACAACCGTTTAATTTACAGAAATTCTGGAAAATATAAAAATATTGCAGGTATGTTGCGGTGTACTAAAGACAATACATTAATATAGAAAATATATACATACAATAAACAGATATATACCGTTTGCATATAATATCAAATATATAGCTAACTGATTTATATACCAATATATTACACTTACATACAATACATACTAATATGTTTACTGTTTTAGACGCTTGTAAATCTAAAAACGTAACAACTACAAACAAAAAACATTAATTCTTTTCCAAAGGACACGTTTGGCTTCTCCGTAATTCCATCACAAAATATGTTACGAAAATAAACTCGACAAACCAATTGTGTTGAATTGAACCAATAAATTATTCTTTATCGGAATTTACACGAAAAATTGACTACATTTCAGTATTCATAAATTTTTACGTTGCCCGGGTAAATTGTTCCCGGAAACGAAATTGAGTGTTTTGCCATGTGAGCTAAGGGTGAGCGGAGCGAAATGAGAAGCTAATCAAATGGAACCGATGACTTGAAGTCAGATCTGTTGGCATGGCAGTCGAATACTCAGAGATTACTTTGATATTTTTAATTTTTATAGACATTTACTAGGACCCGTTTACTAAAACCATCCATCTGATATAATTAAAGTGATTGTAACAAAATTTATTAATCTGAATAATTATTCTTGATATTTTAAGCTTGATTATTTGATTATAATTATAAGCTTGATTTGATTATTTTAAGCTCGTATGAAGCGAACTGTGTTTTCCGGATTGAAAGGTGAGATATCCGTAACACAATTTAACCTCATATCTCAAGGTGACAATATTCACGCTGTGATGGATCCATTAACCACTTAGCATCAGGTGGGCGGTGAACTCGTTCACCCGTTACGACAATAAAATTATATGTTAACAATATGATGGATCGCCGATAGCTTGCAATATATACTTTGATGTTCGGATTCGGATTGATTTGCTCGTGTCTTGATTGTTTACGCCTTTTGGTTCGGGCAGGGGGCCCAACGCCATACAAGGTTTCCGCACCTAGAGGACACACTGGATATGTGAGGCTTGACAGTTTGCAGATATCGGATGCAGACCGCGGGCCCTAGGACGTTTAAGGACCCTACCCATCAAACGACTCCTCTTTTGTTTGGCTACTGCCTCCGATAACCTTGCCATGGTTGTGTTCGACTAAGGATTATCCAAGCCCGTGCAAAAGGAAAATAGTTGAAAATGATTTCCATAAAGTAATTTGATTGTGTTTAATTTGAACTAGGCTATGCAATAACACTCTGCGCATATCACGGATAGTTCATTGCAAAGGTTGAAGGTCAAGTATGATTGCAACTTGTTAATACCCTATACGATAGTTTAAGGCTTTTTGGGTAGGACAGTAGTGTCATTCTAAAGATTTATTAACGTCGTAACTAAAATAATTTTGCTAAAATCTTAATTAGCCTTTTACTATTTTATCCAAATTAATTCAAATATCAAATTATTCCTTTCAAATTCGTCGTTTCGCTTTGCTTGCTTTCTCAATTTGGTAAATACGATTCTGATGTATTTGGAAGCTTCCACATTTAGTAGCTTTCCACAGTTTATAGGAAGCTAGTTATCGCTTCAAATACCATTGAGCCAATAAACGAACGATCAAGCTTTACGATCAGTTTGCGATCTCACGACATTCAACGAGTTTTTCTATTGTTATAAAGGTATCGTAAAATCAAAATTGTTTCTTTGATCGGGTTTGGAAATGCTTTTCGAGAGAAACTGGTTTTAATGGTCACGCAATCTGTGTAAATATACTGCGCTAAAAGGAAAAAACTAATGTTAGAAATGAAAACTTATAGCCGATATCAGATGGCTTTTAAGACAATTGGTATTTGTGATATGAAGAAATGGAGGTGAAGTTGGTAAGAGAGTGTTAACTATGAATGTGGAAGGATATAGAGGAAGAGGTAGACCTAAAAAGAAATGGATGGATTGTGTGAAAGACGATATGGGTAAGAGGGGAGTGAGCGAAGAAATGGTATATGATAGAAGAGTATGGAAGGAGAAAACATGTTGCGCCGACCCCAGGTGACTGGGAGAAGGGCAGGATAATGATGATGATGATGGTATTTGTGATCTGGGCGTATGTATAGTCTCTGGACTCGTTTCTTCGTTTTTAAGGTCAATAGCACTTGATAAAGACTTTCTTCGAGATCATTAAATTGAGTATTTTATTGTCTTTCCTGACAGACGAGCATACGGCCCACCTGATGAGTGATTATACTATACAGAGGTCAGTAATGCCAAGAAACATAGTCGAAGTCATTGCTTACCGCAATTCGTTCCAATACATCGATATTTCGATTAATTGGAAATACAATTATTATTTACTTACATTTATTTAATGTAATCCTACTAAGCAAGACTATCTGGTACTATGAAATAATAAAACTCAAAGAGAATCTTGTTTATAGTTTCGTAAATGTAGAAAACATTTAACTTTGGACCCAATATTCCAGAGTGACCTTCACAAACTCGTCGTCCATAAACTCTGCGAGCGCGCTGGAAATGTGTCGCATTTTATTCCCGATCTCCGGATGAAGCCATCAGAAAGGTCAAGGGTCTAATGAAATAGCCGGCCACGGCTGACCCTCGCCTGCATTCCGTATTCGCTACAACATGTCAATTTATAGCCGCTGTTCCTTTGAATTGTTCCTCACGAAGTATTAGTAGAAACGTGGATGAAAAGACTTCGGGTAGCTCCAACTTTGGTATACGGTATGGTTTCTTTTACCTCACATCTTAACCGGTATCATTATTTTCTATGTAAAAACTAAAAACCGTCTACCTTGGAAAACGAAACGCATATTTTTATTGTATTCACCTATCTCTATCAACCGATTGCTGGAGTAAGTAGTTAAAGTGAAGTGTTCACAATTGCTCACAGCCATAAAAACTGCTGAAGGTATAAGAGTAACGGTAACGTTTTAATAGATGCAAGAGTGTCAGATCATAACCAAGCAATACGCTATGTCTTAAGCAGCTTTTGAAGTCCATCGACAATACGAATACCCACCCACCCGGACTTAAAGTCGAACTTTCTGTTCCTATTAGAATAATATGTATGCACACTCATGAAAAAAACTGCCACGCTTGGGTCATAGTACATTCCCACCCTAATATACTAATTCATCGGAAAGACACGTTTCTTACATAGTAAAAAATTTACATGGGTGACCTGCATTTACTGCTAAATAAAACAAATGTATGGCCCAAATCCTGGAGCCAACACCATTGTAATAATTAAATAATAAATTCACTTAACACGATATTCCTTGCGATTGACACTGATCAATAAACGTGATAAAATTACATTGAATTGGTTGTATTTTTTTTATATCTAATGATTATACCGAATCGTTACAGTCCAATATTCTGCACCAACCATTATTCGTCTAAAATAATTACCAAATTTTTATCAGCTATTCCATTACTAGACGCGAATAAACCAATAAATCTAAAAAGGTCGTTTGCTGGAACCGATTCAATAAGATAAGTCTTCTATAGGCCAGTCTCGATGCGAAGGAGCTTAAGTTTAATGCCTAATGAGATATGGAAACTCTCGAGGGATGAATGTTGGACCTAACTGGATTCATGGGCTGAGGAAAATTTAGGGTCGGCGCCTGGTCTGGATAGAAATTAGTCCACGTATTTAATGGAGCTAATAGCCCTTGTCTTCGGTGTTAAGTGCGTGATTATTTCAGCATTTTGGTAATTACGAGAGTATTAAATTTAGCAAATTAAATTTTAGAGTATATAAACCGCCCTTGATTAATCTTCTGATGTGCATAGCCTTCGTTGAGCTCTTACTCATACCAATGGCCAAATTCAATCATTCAAATACTATAATCGTATTTTTTTTTAATATTCAAATTGATACAAATATTGCTTTGAATAATTTCTTAACAGAAACTTATTCCTAAAACTTCTTCGGTCCATAAACTTCTTCGCTAAATTAATTCACTACTTTGGGTAGGTACAAACGTGGATAATATCTAACCAAACTTTAATGATGATCATCAATAAGACCGCTATAGTCCATCCCATCCGTTATTAGGATTTTCATTTCCAACCATAAGGGATGAAGGAATGGGTATTATAGCGGGCCCCCACGTGTCTGATACAAAACAGATGTTGTACTCAAAGTTAAGCCTTCTTGATGCATTGTTTGATTACTGAAGAACATAATTTGAGAAAACAAATGAGAAGTTCACAGAATCAAACACCACTTACCATTTCATAAAACAAATCACTCACTATAAGTAATTTCATGTCATATTTGTTCTTTTTAACTATGCAGTGTTTTATAATCTGCAACGAATTACATTTGGAGAACAGGAGAACCTTGTAATTGAAAAAGAAGAACAATTGTTTCGAATTTAAGATACATAACTAAAGATTTTATAAAATTAGACTCGTTTGAAGCACTTGATTGTATCCCAAACTATAAACTAAATCCGTCGTAGGAAATAAACGTACAGTGCAAAAATTAAAAAAAACAATACAAAATATGATAATAATTAAAATTAATATTACAGTTTTCTCTCACTTTTTTTTTTAGAATTATACATATTAATAGCTGCAACCCGCGTATTCTCCTGCGTGATCAAAAAAAGTTTCATTGTAGTTTCTCATGGGAATAAGATGTTGTTTCGGGACAAAAGCATAAGCTACTACTGCGTCACTCCGTTGCTTCGTTTCGACATGAAAAAAGGATAAACAAACACGCTTTTACATAATATTAATATTATAATATTAGATATAGATAAATAAGCTTTATTAACAACCTTAATTCATAATTAGGTATATGCTATTAATTTAATATATTTTTTTCTAAGCCTTTGGCATCGGCTAAAATTGTTTTGCTTTCATGTAGGCCTCCCGCAAATCCTGCCATAAGTCCCGGTCGTGGCATTTCTTCTTTCTTCCTTTGTTCCTCTTATAATATTATTACATTATAATAATATTAATTTTAATAATATATTAAATTAGTATCGATTAGAATGTTTTTTTTTCGACATTTCGAATACTTTCCAGTTTTCGTGGTACCGAGTGACTGAGATTTTAATCCGTTAAAATTTTAATATTGTACGAAACCACCGTCTATTTTTATATAGTTGATGTGTTCGCTGCTCTCAATCCTGATCGCCAAATCAGTCTCACAACAGTAGAGTCGCGGTCGAATACCCGAACCCTATTTTATGAAAACACTTTTTTTAGAATCATTAACCAGAAGCACAAAGCGTGCAAGCTCGTATATTGGAAACGTTACGCTAGCGTTACATACCACCGTGAAATTGAGTTAACTTCAAACAAAATAAATGGGATTGACGCGTATCTGTGCGTATGCTATTTAATGCAAATTAAAGGAGCATTTGTGCCGTTAGACACGTATTATATACCGGCCGACTGTCCCACTTACGGATCGTGATGTGGTTAGAATAATTCCGTTGCTCCGAATGTATTATAATAACCTTGAATCCAACAATACGGTATGATTCGGATTGCTTTATTTAACATCTTTTTTAAAACGAAATCCTGATTTTCATGTTACTTTTCCAAAGAATTAAATTTTTGGACGTGATAATAACCTCTTATAAATCGATGAACACCGGCTGCACGCACGCAAAAGTGTCACGTTCCGCCTGAGCCTGAGCGTGCGAGCGAGGGCGCGGAACAAGCGAGAGAGAAGCACGATCAGTCCAAACGTGAATTTATTGAAATAATTGTTATTTTCAATTAACTTCTTCTTTGTATTATACAATTCAAATCATAAAAGTATAATTTTTTTTATTAATGTTTCTTTAGGACGGTATCACGTAAAACTATCATATGTACATCAACTTTACAAACAACCGTTTTTTTTTCCTTCAACGGCAGATGTGCAAATGGGCCAAACTTATGCTGAGATGGTAATTAACAATAACAGGGGCAAAGGATATCATTCCCAATCGCTGAATACTCACTCCAAGCCTCGTTAGAAGGAAGACATGTCATGGTACTCTACATGTTGTAGTTTTAAGGCATTTTTTGTAATCCACTAAATTTAGCATCGTACTCGCTACCGCTCTAAAGTGAAATTGTATCTTAAGCTAATTACTAGAGTACAGAGCAGAGGGTCTATTATAATTACGATCTAATCAAATTAACCTAACAGTAGATTTATTAGGTTTTTTCTTTTGGTTTAAATTCTCATTTATTCGCCCATATACACCCAAATACCCTGATCGAGTTTTCAATCCACCTCATACAAAGTAGTAACCGAATCTCATAGAATCACAAGGTGAATGCCGCCACCACCCTTTAGAATCCCAATTGTATTATTTAGCAGCTGTCTTACTTTTCAAAAGACTCAGAAAGATCAAGTCCGAGGGTGCTATCTACTAGAGAACTCCTCATACTCTGTTACATCATATTAACATTCCCCTAGCCTGAAGTTTCTAACAACATTTTTTGATAAATACATTCGTGTCGTTTTAATAGATGATGACCGTTTTTTTTTTGATAACGCCATCTTGTTTTGTCTTTAAAACGGTTAGTTGCTCTCAATTAAGAAAAATAGTACTATTATTCGCCAATAGATGTCGGGAAGAGTTGATTATTGAAAACAAAAATAAAACACGAATAAAACAACATTTTCTGAAAATAAAATCGTAGCTAGATCGATTTATCGCCCCCGAAATCCCCTGTATACTAAATTTTATGAATATCGTGGGAGCCGTTTCCGAGATTCAGATTATATAAGTATATATTAATATACAAGAATTGCTCGCTTAAAGGTATAAGATAATCTGATAGTCGACTCTCTGAATCTGTTGCTATGTACGAACCTTTTTAATGGTTCGTTTACTAATGTCTTGTCTTATCTAACATTATCTCGCGCAATGTCTATTAATCAAATACGAGAGTGATCAAGCTTAGTTAATTGAGAAACTTAGCTTAGGGACATCATTATGTTAGGCGAACCTGTCCATCCTTGAATCTTGGATTGTTTTTTTATCATACAAATCGATTTTGGTATCACAATGAACGTGTCAAGTCTACGTGATTCGATTTTAAAGATTTTTTGTAAAGATACTAATTGATACAAAGAGATGAAGTAGAATTAATGGTCCAGGAGCCAAGTACAATTTCGGTCAATTATTTCCTCTCGAGCGAAACTTCGTAAAATGCATTAGGGACCTATACTATGAATACTTGCGACCGTCAGCTGCGACTCCGTGGGTGGGGCGGGCGGTGGCTGCCTCCCACGCATGGAGAAAAAATAATAATTTTTCAGTCATTTCCTCCCATTTGAAATTTTGTCAGATTATAGTTAACCTAGTATTTTGAAGGAAAAAAAAAGTCAGCTGGCCATAACATGGTGGATTATACGTCAGCTGGCTGCTAGAACATGAAAAAAATATATTTATATTTTCAATGATTTCCTCTCAATTAAAAATTTACCTGGTGATCGTTTATATTCTACTATGAATGAAAATTAATATCAGCTTGCTTTATCTCAGTGGAAAGTTTGTCTGCTGGTACCTTGAAAGGTGTAACGCAGCAGCATCTATCACCTACTGAATCTTATCAGCTGATGACTTTTCCCTTGACTTACAGCTAGCTGATTTCTTTCATTATTTACTAGAGTATGTTAACACTCCTCTTATAAATTTTCGTCCGGGAGGAAATAACGTTTCTTAAGTTATTCGTCAGTATGCTTGATTTGACTGTTTTGATAAGAAATATGAAAGTTTGATAATGAAAGAAATGTTGGTAAGAATAAATTGATTAATGAGTAATTTATTGTAGCATATTTTTTTAATGAATTAACTTTTATTTTCATGAGTTGCTCAAAAATAACAATGAAAATCAATCATATTCAGCTGACTATAATACACCATGTTATGGCCCGCTGACTTTTTTTTTCCTTCAAAATACTAGGTTAACTATAATCTGACAAAATTTCAAATGGGAGGAAATGACTGAAAAAACTTTTATTTTCTCCATGCGTGGGAAGCTGCCACCGCCAGCCCCACCCACGGAGTCGCAGCTGACGGTCGCGAGTATTCATAGTATAAGTCCCTAATGCATTTCACGAATTTTTGATTGGGAGGGACTTGGTCATGAAAATCTGTCACTGGCTCCCGGACAATAAATGAAAATAAAAAAATACTTCATTGTTAAGGAGAAAGTATACAGATAGATATCACTGTAAATTCTAGACCAAATAAGTGAATTACCTGTAAAAATTCGACAACTTGTTTCCCTTGCTACTCGTTGCCAATCAATCACTTAATCTATTCTTCTATTAAGTCAATCAAAATTAACTTTTATTCTACTAAAATCTTACATGAAAGCGTCTGGTAAGTCTTGTAGTAATTCAATTTCAATTACAAGAATTCAAAGACGCTCTCAATATTTTTTTCTGTATATTCGTATTTACACTAAAAGTCCTTCAACGCATTCAGTATTTAAGCATTCCCATCTTCAGTAATACTTTGCTCTAGCTCCTGAAACTCAAAGTTAATTTAATTAAGACGCCACAAACGAGGTCTTACGGAAAAACTTTTCAAAGAATCCAAATTAATGAGGTTCTCAAAATTCAGACGCTGTAAAATTTGAGTATGGCCTGTTTTTGGGTGCGCGGCGCGGCCTCTCGCTTCCTCAAATTCGACTTCCTTCTAGGCTAAAAGAATATGCTAAGTTGAAGTATATAATGTAGTCGACTGTTTTAAAGATATTGGATGTATTGAATTGGGAATTTTTATTACAATCAGCGATATTCGCTCCGATTAATCCTCCCAAACCCAAACCATTAATTGGACTTTAATGAAATTTAGTACAGTTGGTGTTGGCATCCCAGGATATAGGTTCCTGTTCTACTACCTCTTTAGTATAATAGATGACGCGCGAGTGGTTTAAATCAATGCTTTTCATACAACTAGCGGTGCGTAATCGGGTTTCACTAGTATCTTTTTCCTTTACTGATTTTATCAAGTAAACTTCTCGACAATTCCCAATACCAATTAATTCCACTATGAGACACTATGAGACAAGATGTCGCAGACTCAAACCGACCCCAGCAATCCAAATAATAAAAGTACATATTAAAAAGGAACAATGACCTATTAAAAACAAAAAACAAATCCAAAATAACAGATTCCAACTTTAATAACGAAAATCTAACATATGAACTTCTAGATTCCGTAATGAGGAAGCCCAAAACCATTAATTACTTCCCGAAATGAGTATAATACAACCCGAGACTCAATTAGAGGTTGCCTACAAGTTTTTTAAGAAGGCGACACAATACACGTGTTCCGAATATGGAAGTCGGTGAGTAGTACGTGCTTCGCGTATGATGCTCCGTGTAAATGTATAGTTGCTATTAAATATTTACTGCGTCTCGACTAATAATTGTTTATTGAATTAAACAAGATTTTAATGTCAGTATCACCTTAAATAAAAACGAGTCTTTATTACTTAAAATTTACAATATTCAAAAGAAAAATTCTAACAAAATAAATTAACAATGTAATTTAAGTACAACAATGTTGTGTGAATACAATAATAACACTTACGTTCTTATTTTTAAGATTTTCTACAGAATGACAAATATACGTACATACTTTTTTAGATATAGGTCGTTCAAACCGACATCATCATTATCCTGCCCTTCTCCCAGTCACCTGGGGTCGGCGCAACATGTTTTCTCCTTCCATACTCTTCTATCATATACCGTTTCTTCGCTCACTCCCCTCTTACCCATATCGTCTTTCACACAATCTATCCATTTCTACTTAGGTCTACAAAATAAAATATTATAAATAAAATATCAAACAGCCATCATGCATAAAATCATGATATCCAAAATAGGATATTCTCTCTAAACTATGTACATATAGAGCTACTGAGTAGATAATACACATATTCAAGTGTTTCAACTATGTGTTGAATAATTCAACACCTTGAAACATTGTTGGAATGATTTATAAAATTGATTATTACTTTTATTGAATTATATTGATATTGTAATACATAAAATGAAATCATGAGGGCTCAATGATTTTGGTTCTACTTCAATCATAGAGCGAACGCTAATTATAATTAATTGTAAAAACAAGTCTAGTAAAGTCTATAAATCTGGCTCATGTGTAGTTTCCAGGCTTTGCTTTTACTAGCACGTACGAGGCAGTAAATAACTAAAGTTTTGATTGAAGTTTCGTAGGTGAGGTCAAGTACCTTTTTCGATTTCTTCTACATACAATGTACGTACTAAGAGATATATTTATTGCTACATATTGGAACGTGACCATTAATTAGCTTGTTTGATATATGGTACAAATATTTAAGCATTAAATTGTTTTTGTTGATGGAGTTTATTCTATAATAAAAAATGAACCTTTGCTTGTCACCTAATGGTTCTTGATTCAGATCGTAGAGACCGTAAGCTCTATATTAGGCGACGTTAAAATTTTCTCATAGTCACTGTATGACACTACAGATAATAAGTGGTAATCGGAGAACATACACAATGGATACCATGGTGGTAGGACCTCTTGAGAGTCCGCGCCGGTAGGTACCACCATCCTGCCTATTTCTGCCGTGAACCAGTAATGCGTTTCGGTTTGAAGGGTGGGGCAGTCGTTGTAACTATACTTGAGACCTTAGAACTTAAATTTCAAGGTGGGTGCGGCGCATTTACGTTGTAAATATCTATGGGCTCCAGTATCCGTGGTTATCGCACCATCTCCTTTGAGGCGGCGTGTGTACTGGCTGGGACGCCGCCTTGGGTTCTGGAAGCGGAGGCGCTCGCCGCTGACTATCAGTGGCGGGCTGACCTTCGTGCCCGGGACGTGGCGCGTCCCAGCCCCAGTGTGGTCAGAGCGCGGAGGGCCCAATCTCGGCGGTCCGTGCTGGAGTCATGGTCCAGACGGCTGGCTGATCCTTCGGCTGGTCGTAGGACCGTCGAGGCGATTCGCCCGGTCCTTGTGGATTGGGTGAATCGTGACAGAGGACGCCTCACTTTCCGGCTCACGCAGGTGCTCACTGGGCATGGTTGCTTCGGTGAGTTCCTGCACCGGATCACAGCCGAGCCGACGGCAGAGTGCCACCATTGTTGTGGCATCGATGCTCGGCGACGACGAGTCGTGGAAGGCGATGCTCGACTTCTGCGAGTGCACCATTTCGCAGAAGGAGGCGGCGGGGCGCGTGAGTAACGCGCAAGCCCGCCGCCGTCGGGCGGGGGCCAGGGAGGCGGATCTCGCCCAAGCCCTGGCCCTCTAAGGGTTTCGGGTCCCCTTCACATGTCGGTCTGGGGACCGGCGAAGGGGGTCTAACAAGACGACGTGCAAGCTGCTCTGCACGCGTTTTACGCAAGAGCATCCGGGTGATGGAAGGCCGGCTATCCTCGACCCACGCTGGTTCTGACCCAGCGGGGTATTCCGTAGGATAACCCATTATAACCGACGCCATCTAGGCGGGCTCCGGATAGCCTGCCGACCGAGAGGGCTGGTGGTCGTGGCGCCGACGACCGCCAGTCCGGCGTCCCGAGGGGGAGGGTGATGGGAGAGATGTGCTCCGCACTAAACGCTTCACTTTCCCCCCTTTGCCTTTTCATGGGTTCTGTCTCATGCGAGGTTCGGACGCGGGTTGTTGAGCGACAGGAGGTTTTAGTCAGTTCGACTCCGACATGCCCCGCCCTTCATCCCCAGGGGAGGGTGGAAGTCCGGCGATTTCTTCCTGACAAAAAAAAAAAAAAAAAAAAAAAAAAACCACTCACTACAATATGGATGACATCATCGAAGTCTCAAATTTATTTTGATGAAGGCTGCCCTATCCTCACATGAAGAGAAAGCAACGTCACTATTACGCGGAAAAATGGAATGGTGGTCCAAATTCATGCCCACAATACGCCCTACTACATACATTTTTTATTTGCTGGCTTTCGCTTAATACTAAACACTAATCAATTTTGGGCTGTCGACGAAATAATGAAAAATCGGAGAGAACTTTTTATAATATCTTAATTCAAATTATAAATTTACATTTTTTTTATTGCTTACATGATTGGACGAGCTCACAGCTCACCTGGTGTTAAGTGGTTACTGGAGCCCATAGACATCTACAACGTAAATGCGCCACCCACCTTGAAAAATACTTTAATAGTCATGACATTGGCAGAGATTCGTCATTGCATTATTTTCTGAAAATCCATTATTTTCAGCATTAAGATGAGAAACTTAAGGCAACACAGAAACTTTACAAATTTTTTAAAAGCAGTATGTATAATCAGCATTTCTAGAACTGATGATAGAGTGTCTATTGGTGGTAGAGTATCATGTGTGATCGCGTGGGTAAGTACCACCATTCTGCCTATTTCTGCTGTGAAGCAGTAATGCGTTTCAGTTCGAAGGGCAGGGCAGTCGTTATACTGCAAAACCGAGATAAACTGCCTCCAAGGTGGATAACGGATTTACGTTGTTGATCTATCTATGACTCTAAAAACCGCGGACCGTGAACTCGTCCTCCGATCTAAGCAAAAAACCCACAAATAACAAGCTTGCAATTAACTTTTTTAAATAACCAACATTCTAAAATACTGCTCCAATAAATCCTAGCTTAATGTAAAAAAAACAAAACAAACTCATACATTCCGACTCGTAAAAATACAGTGCTATTTGGTTCTCGTAAAAATAAGCAAAACCGACGGTGTGACGTTTGACCCTTGTCAGATCGATGGATTAAAACAAAACTCGGAGATTGAAATTTGGTTATTCAAGCGAAAAGGCGACACAGTCTAACGAGATTTGCAGTAACACCTCTGACATAAAAAAGCTGCATGGAAAAAATGTTTGTGGATAGTTTGAAAGCTCCATTGCTCTCTTATAATACACTATTGCTCTCTTTCTCTGATATTTGGCATCACAACTGAGATAAATTGTAAAATCTAAACATTATAAATGACTAGGTGTTCAATGTAGATGCATTTGTGTTCAATGGTTTTTTCTCTTAATAGCAACCGCGAATGAACCTGACCGTGATGATTCGCTCCAGCTGCAGCAGCACCTTCATCTGTTGCGACAGCTTTATTACTGACATGAAAAGGGACTAGCCCTGTTCGGGCCATCGACCTTAATCACCTTCGTGTAGAGGCAGTGCGTTGTCCAGGCCTTGTCGGAGATACTTTCTTTACTTACATCGTCTCAAACTTTTTCGTCTGTGTGTTGCATGTCGCGTGACGGTCGGCCGCGGAGTAGGGATTAAATGAAAGGCGCTCGTCAGAGCAGTCAACGCCAATATGGTGGCGCCTATAGTTCGCAGCAGCTAACCGTGTAGTGTATAGACTATTACACATTTGTGCCAGTGCTCCACGCTATTTTGTTTGTTTTTGTCGGTGTTTAATGTAAATGTTGTTTGTCAGAGTTAAATGTCTACGAGTATAATGTGAAAAAAGTTTCACTTTTACCGTGGTTTCATAAAACCACATTCTGTCATAATCCTTTTTTTTTATTGCCTTTGTTAGCAGAGGAGCAAACGGCCCACCTGATTGTGAGTAGTTGCCGTCGCCCATGGACTTCAGCAATGTCAGGGGCAAAGCCAAGCCGCTGCCTACCGTTGAGTACTCTCCACAAGCCTGGTTAAATGCACCGACTATTCCAACAGCCAATGGACTGGGTGAACGAATTAAGTAGTAAATATGCAACGAAAGTCTCGAATTAAGCCAAGATAGTACTGTACCCCGACCTCAGTACTGACGCTTCACATATTAATTGTTATATAGTATACTTGTGATAGGAATTTTAGTGTCCCTTTTTCGTTTCATACTTTTTATTTAAATTTTCTGAATACAAACCAAAATGAAAGTACTGGACAATCCCAGAACCGATGAGGTGAATTCAGAAATCGAATTTGCCACTTCCTAATTGACTTTTGACGTCGTTTCGGTTCCAATAAAATTACAGATACCCCACAAATAAAACATTCTGACAGTTGCTAAAGAAACTCAACTCCGCCATTAGTAGCGGTTTGTTTGATTCGTATTTAAAATAAAACTTGATCGTGAAGAATTTGCTTCCTTAAAACAATTCTCAAACTTCAAAATCAATTCTACAATAGGATTAATTGAGGATTACGCAACCCACATGGTTCCGTTATGATGAAATTTATTTTGATCAGGTAATTAGTGTATGACTGACTGTACCAGTTGGATTAATGGTCAGTCAGTATTTATGTCGATCATATTTGGTATTGGACGAGATCTGGGTATATTTGTTACTGTCTCGTTTGTGACAATGATGTTGAGGTTTGTATTTCAGTAAATTCTATGTCTAACTAGCCTTGTATTGGATAAACCATATATTGAGAGATGGCGGAATATCACGAGACACGTCAAATCTGCTTTCTCCAACACTACATGACGATCACGACCACTCATTCTGTCAAGGTTGAGAAGAACCTTGTGTTAGCGATGCAAGTATGAGTTATATTTTTGGGCAGTATTATAAGATAGTAAAAACAGCGTTTACATGTCACATGAGCACAGATACATATTCCGGAAACAAACATCGCATGCTCATAAATTACTGAGCAGCTTTCTCTCTTTGCATTTTTTTGCTAATGAAACGGTAATAAAATATTCCTCCTGATGGACGAAATATGTAGTACGTACCAACGGAACTCCCTTACAAAATATAATGTCATTTCATATTTTTTCATGCACGAACCTCTTGTGACCTGAGGACCTCTTGTGAGTCCGCACGGGTAGGTACCAACTCCCTGCCTATTTCAGCCGTGAAGCAGTAATGCGTTTCGGTTTGAAAGGTGGGGTAGCCGTTGTAACTATACTGAGACCTTAGAACTTATATCTCAAGGTGGGTGGCGCATTTACGTTGTAGATGTCTATGGGCTCCAGTAACCACTGAACACCAGGTGGGCTGTGAGCTTGTCAACCCACCTAAACAATAAAAAAAAATATAAAAAAAAGCAGCTTATCTGTTGTATTTTTTATAGTGACAAAGTTTGTTTTGTAACTGAAGAAAGCGATTTCAGTGCGACCCTCCTTTATTCTCGATGCTCACCAAAATTTTAAAGTACCTGACAGACAACACGCCAATTCTACCATGTCCTGCGAATTTGTTACCCACTGAGTTTCACGTTTGATCTTCTCGGTGGGGCACGATTTCAATCCGGTGGTAGATTCAGCAAAGCACTACTCTTGCTGGGACAGATGTTAGTAAATCCATTTAATCTGAGTCCTGTGAGCTGGCCAACCAGTCATGGTGAAATCAGAATAGTCTCTCGAGTCTACAGGCAGTCAAATATAGCGAATTGGTTAAAACCACAAAATTACCGAACCGACGTCAGTGTGATATATTGTATAAATGAACACACTCACTCTCACATGGCAGAGGATGAAGATGAAGGCCTATCTGTGGACTCAGTGCGAGTTTTTTAACGTTCTCGTTACCGTAAAACTTAACTCAAAATTGTATGCAGTTGTAACAGCGCCCCTAGCCGCAAACGTAAGCAAACGTTCCAGCTCCATACAAATTTGTGTTAACTTTTACGCTATCGAAAACGTTAAAAAACTCGCACTAAGCACACTGCTCATATAGCATTAGTTCATAGAGCTTTGAGCAGATTTGTCAAACGAGAGTTTTGTTATTGTAACTGTGAAAGGTAAAGAATACGGGTATCTATGCTTTCAGACCAATACCATGATAAAGCTAGTTTTAAAAAAACAGCCATTAGGTCTTTAGTGATATTACTTAACCAGGCCATGTTTTGCTATGTAACTTTGGCTAGGCCAGCACATACATTTTCGTAAATAAAAAAAATCTACTTTAGTGAAAGCTCTGTAAAATCGTTTCGGAGATCAGTCGAAACAAAAGAAAAAAAAAGGATTTTTTGTTCTTTATCTTGTTGTTTATTATCTATATATGTATTTAAATATGTAAAAAAAAGAGACAAACAATATTCAATATATTCTCAATTTGACCACGGACTTTAAGCAATAACAAAAGTTTAACAATAAACAAAGAGTATAATATGTGTGTTTGTGTGTGTGTGTGTGTCAAATATGTGGTAGTGTGTGTAATGTTTTTTTTATCGATTTAATGTATTTTTAATGCATTATTTACAAAAAATATTAGCATTCTGCACTCCTTCTCTATATTCTCTTTAAGTGTGTGAAATTTCATATTCCTCCGTCGACACAAACGGGTACAAATTTTTTGCTTCACGTGTTAATCTTATACCTTTAAACGAGCAATTCTTGTATATTAATATATATATGTATATAATCTGAATCTCGGAAACGGCTCCAACGATTTTCATAAAATTTAGTATACAGGGGATTTCGGGGGCGATAAATCGATCTAGCTACGATTTATTTTCAGAAAATGTTTTATTCGTGTTTTCAATAATCAACTCTTCCTGACATCTATTGGCGAATAATAATACTATTTTTCTTAATTGCGGGCAACTAACCGCTTTAAAGACACAGCAAGATGGCGTTGTCAAAAAAATCATAGTCAATCATAGTCATCATCTAGTATAGATAATATATGTAAGTATGCTTGACAGTCTCTGGTACCTATAACAGCAAATCCTAAATTTGGGCCCAATCATCATTCATGATCTGTCTTCAATTATGATTAATTATTACTGTTAATAATACATCCATAATAAATACACAATTGAAATTCTGAAATTGTTAGTACTCTTATGTAAATATCTGAAGCAAATAGTAAGGGTGCTGACAAAGTCGAATCACAGATAAATAAAGAATATTGTGAGTGATTACTGAAATGTGAGGCACGCCTGGAAGCGACGTTCGCATTATTTATTTTGGTTAATGTGATTTATTTGTTCGCTCCAAAACTTGGTTCCATGGTCCTGGGAGACAGACGTCTGTTTTATCGAAAAAATTTTGGAATATTTTGTAATACTTTTATCAACAACGATAATATTATTTGTTAATGTATTTACTTAGTGATCAGGTTTTTTTTCTTTGTTGAAGAAGTAATTACATACTATAACTTTTTCTTGTTTTTTTTTTTTTTTTTTTTTTTTTATTGCTTAGATGGGTGGACGAGCTCACAGCCCACCTGGTGTTAAGTGGTTACTGGAGCCCATAGACATCTACAACGTAAATGCGCCACCCACCTTGAGATATAAGTTCTAAGGTCTCAGTATAGTTACAACGGCTACCCCACCCTTCAAACCGAAACGCATTACTGCTTCACGGCAGAAATAGGCAGGGCGGTGGTACCTACCCGTGCGGACTCACAATAGGTCCTACCACCAGTGACGCAAATTATAATTTTGCGGGTTTGATTTTTATTACACGATGTTATTCCTTCACCGTGGAAGTCAATCGTGAACATTTGTTAAGTACGTATTTCATTCGAAAAATTGGTACCCGCCTGCGGGATTCGAACACCGGTGCATCGCAACAACGAATGCACCGGACGTCTTATCCTTTAGGCCACGACGACTTAACTTATTAATATTGTTTTAGATCTTTAATAGGCAAACTGACCTTATGATGACCGGAGCCCATAGGCATCAATGAATAAACGCTGTCTGTCACCCACCTTGAGACATGAGATCTAAGTCTCTGTTTTATAGTACAACGACTGCCCCACCCTTCAAAGCGAATCGCATTAATGCTTTGCGGCAGAAATTGGCAAGGTGATGGTATCTACTTGTACGGGCTCACAACATAATCTACCAACAGTAATTACGCAAAAAATGTTTTTGGGGGTTTGATTTATATTATACGATGTTATTCCTTCATCGTTAAGTTCGTTAAGTACGTATTTAATTTTTTTTAAATTAGTACTTGCCTGCGGGATTCGAACCCCGGCACAGTTGCATCATTCAAAACAAATGCACCAGGCCGTCTTGTGCTTTAGGCCACGGCGACTTTATCTTACTTATGAATAGTACTAGAATCACAGCTAAGCTGCTCCTTACGGCTCAAGACTTTTCCAGCATTATTTGAAGAACAACTTGTAATAGAACACTAGATGTAATAGAACAATAGAACACACTAATGAAAACACCGTCGAGGAAAGTCAATTCCAGAAGCGAATGGTATTTAACAAAAGATCAGTGGACGAGGACTGTATATGAGCGCAATATTTCCAATAGTTATGTATGCACTCAGTGAGCGCCAATGGTGCAACGGTAAAATGGAAGTGACAGACAATTTCTTACAGCACTTCAGACGGACATTCTGATCAAAGTAATATAGAGAAGACACAATTCCATTAGACAAGAAAATTTCTATATTTAGGCCGTGAAACTAGAAATTTGACTAAAACAAAAGGTTACTGTTTATATGATAAGTTATCCGAAGGCATTTGAATTTACTTCATAATATACTCCATCCCATTTTTTTGAAATGCTAAATTTAGGTAGAAAGATGGGTCACGCCACTTGGTATTACTCGTTACTGTTTTTCAACTCCCATAGACGTCGAAATCGGGATCAAAAAGATTTGTTTAATGAAGTATGCCATCCTAAAACTTTACTGACTTTAACGCCACCACTTTGAATTTTAAAACATTAATAGCTTAAATAAATAGCAGTCCTGCGAATTTTGTTGTAGTAAATTATGCCATAGCCAAAGAATGGGGCTTTTTTTAGTTTTAGTAGAAGGTCACTTTTATTTCTAATCCGGTCCATTAAACAAGAACTCGCGTATGCCTTGTCGTTTTTTTTTTTTTCTTTCCAGTTTCACCAGGACAGGAGGTCGAGCAAAGGCTCAGCCAAGAGGGGCGGGATTTGCTAACAACTGCCCGAGCGCCTCCGAAGGAGACCTAACAACTCAAGAGCAATTGCTTCGCGAATGAATCTACTGCCGGATCGGAATCGCGACCCGCTGAGAAGATCCGGCGAGAAACTCAGCGGGCTGTGCCTTGTCGTGCAAATAAATGAAATTGTAGAGCATTCCTGAATGATTGCTCCACACCCTTTCTAGAAAGCCAATTTCTGAATTATCTACAATGTTCTACATCTATCCCTCCACTAAAATTGAGTGACAATAAAACGTAACGTTTCTCGAATTCATAACACAATATACCACTAGACGTAAATCAAATTCCGAACGGCAAATACTCAACAAACCAAGAAACATGTGTAATCGGCAGTCGCAGGCAACCAATAAATAAACCTCACGGGTTTATCGGCTTATTCCGGCCGACCGATCCAGAACGAAACGGACCAAATATCATGGAGTCACTGAATGTACTAACTATGGAAACTTCTATTTGAGCCAATCTATACTAACTAGAGGTCCCGCAGTAGTCGAAATTCGACTATAATTAATTGGAATTGTAAGTTTGTACACTATTACGATTGTAGTTTATACTTCTACAATCACAAAATTTGCCAAGGCTAAACTATAAAAAAACTTTAATAAAGACAAACAATATTTAATCTATTCTCAATTTGACCTCAGACGTCAAGAACAAAAGTTTGACAATAAATAGTATGCATGCGTATGTGCGTCAAATACATGGTATGTAGTGTGTGTAATGTTTTCTTTATTGATTTAATGTATCTTTTATGTATTATTTAAAAAAAAATTAGCATTGTGCACCTCTTCTCTATATTCTCTATAAGTGTGGAAAATTTCATACTCCTCCATCCGCGCAATTTTCGTAAAAAGGGATACAAAGTTTTTGCTTCACGTATTAATATATACTTAGTCTGGCCATAAATACTGTTACAATTAAAAATAAACAATTATTACATTTGAATTTGGAATCTGTCATTTTTATATGATTGCTCATTGGTTTTCTCATTTTGGCGCCAATACATTGTACAATATTTTGCAATATTAAAATGGAGTGGGGTGATAAAGAGAACCGAATCGCTGTGATTGCTTTTTTTTTTCCTACCTAAGCTGAGAGCCTTGAGAGGCTATTTCAGCGTAACCCTAACGTTTGTAGGTGAGCTCACGGGGCTCAAACCTGATGACGTTGCTAACACGAACCCTAGCAAGAGCCGTGCTTCGCAGAATCTACCACCGGATCGGAAACGCGACCCACTGAGAAGATCCGGCGAGAAACTCAGTGGGCTGTGTCTGAGAGTTAATTTACTCGTCGAGCCCTTCGTCGCAAGCGACGGGTTCGACGAGAACGGTGACCGGTGCTTGAAGTACCTAGAAGCACCGTTAGTGGATCGGGAGGATCCGAGATGACGTGTTTTGGGCGACGTCGACTGCTTCCCATTCCGTCCGCAGGATCGGGAATGGGGTGATTGCATTACACAAAGTAGGTATGGAGCCAAATGCAATTTTTAAAACTCTCAATACGCTTGGTATTAGTAAAATGTTTGTGTACCGAGCTATTAACAGGTGCAATGAGACCTCCTCTGTTTGTGACAGAAAAAAATCTGGCCGTCCACGTAGTGTTCGTACGAAAAAGGTTGTCAAAGCAGTAAGGGAAAGAATTCGAAGAAATCCTGTCCGAAAGCAAAAGATTTTATCTCGGGAGATGAAGATAGCACCTAGAACCATGTCGCGTATTTTAAAAGATGACTTAGGACTTGCAGCCTATAAGAGACGTAGTGGTATATGAGTGTTGGACTCCCTACAACAGTTGCGGGGGCATTAATGATGAGAATCTTTGTGGGGGTGAGAAATAATAATGTTAATTTTAAATGCCCAGCGAAGCGGACGGGTACAGCTAGTCTCTTATATGTAGAAACGAGAATAGAATTAGTCTAAAACTATCATCATCTTAAATATTAATTATTCAATAACAAATGTAACGATAGTCTAAAACATGTGTTTTTTGTAAGTATTATGAATGTACTTTAACTTAGCAATTTTGCTATTATCATTTGGGATTTGCTGGATTGATGACTTTTTAATGTCTGAGTTAAGCTCGCCTTTGTGCAAACTTTTTACGTATATGTTTTGTGAAGTATTTTTCAATGAGCATTAACGTAAGCATAAAATAGATTGTCAGATGAACATTTAATTAACAAAATCAATCTGTTGTAGTATTCTTATATCATCGATCGGTGAACGAGCTCAGAGTCCATCTGGTGTAAAACCTTGACATACGAGATCGAAATGTAGATTTTGTTCCAATTTAATAAACATTAGAGAAGTAATAATTTATTTTCTATGAAACTTTATCGTCTCGGCGGCTTCTGCATTAAAGACGGTTGGTACGGACGGACGGACGTTGGTATGGACGGTTGGCGAAAATCCTACTAAAACATCTTTTAAAATTTACTTATATGCTATTTAATTATGTAAATGTATATAAATATTATGTATATTATATATAGTAATATGTATATTATATTCGAAATATACCATATTCGATGCGCAAAAAATAATAATTTTAGGTCTATTAAAATCATTTCAATCCTACAGCTAGATTCGTTAAAATAGTTTTTTTTTCAGGTATTTCAACTTCAAATTAATCTACTGTAAAGTTCACGCATTGTCGCTTAGTAACGTTTGCCTTTCAAGCGTCGATATGTTTAAGTACCTAATATCACTATAACAATATACCTACCAAAGTTCATCTCTGCATTCCCCTAAGGTAGACTTTCAGAGAATACCTATGGCATTAAGTCTGCCTTTATACTGTCAAGTATATAAAGTTATAAATAAATAAATTATGAGTATTTATTTGTTTATACAAAAAAATTCTTGAGGTCTTGATAAACACGGAAACACATTCGTATGTTGCCATCCGCCTGTTTCGCCCGAGCGGTCTTGTTGTACGAACTAATTCATCGATAAGATGTGTACTCATATTTCTAGCGAAAATACTGTTACGCTCTTACCATTAATATTCATTTAATATTCTACGACAGAATTCATAAGCATCTTTAGAGTACTGAACATTTTATCCCTTTTCCCTTATCTTACTTAGGTGGGCACAAAATGAGTATTTTCTTCACAACACCCAAGATCATTTTCCAGCCTCGTTTTAAAAGCGGTATAGGTGATAGCACTCAGAAAACTATCTCGGGGGATTTCATTAAATTCATGCGGAATATCTAATATTTTCAATAGCTTGAGGGTAAGAAAATTTCAACTTTAACAGTACCTTTGTCGAACAATTCTTCGTCCAAGTCAATAGTCCAACTTCAAGAAACAAACCAAGAAAATTAAATCATAACTCAAACAAAGCCCCTGTTCGACTAATCAATTAGGCAAAAGGAAGTTGAATAAAATCAAATTTTATTATAACATCAGTCCATTAAGTTTGAAACGAATCAACGGCCAACAAGAACCAAACGGAGAGGTATTTTGTTCTCAAACCACGTATCGAGATAAGAAAAGGCATTATTCTTAAAGAATAGACACCTTCAATCGCGTTAACCTGATTGCCCCAAGTGGAATTGTAAAAAAAAAACTGGATCAGTCAATGTCGAACGCCGATGCAATCGACTATCGACTAACTTGAACGTATTCTGAAAGTTTCGAAATAAAGCCGAAAAGAAAAAAGGTTTTCAAAAATTTTAAAAAGGCTGTCTTCAGATCGCTTGGTAATAATTTCATTAAATTATACAGATCGTGAAGTGGCAATGGGCCGGTCACATCTGTCGAGCCAGCGACGCCAGGTGGGGGAGGAAAGTCCTCGAATGGAGGCCACGGATGGTTACAAGGAGCGTGGAGCGTCCTCCAACCAGGTGGACTGACGACTTAGTGCGCACGGCGGGAAGTCGTTGGATGCGGAAGGCGGAGGACCGCATTATGTGGAAGGCATTGGGGAAGGCCTATGTCCAGCAGTGGGCAGATAAAGGCTGATAATGATGATGATGATGATACAGATCAGTATCATCTGAAAATCCAGAGAAAATCCATGAAAATGCATATGCAGAAATAACACTTAATTTTTTTGTTTTTATGGTTGTAGATCATTGTAAATAATGAAATGAGTATATTAAATTTTTAACTTATACTTTTTTTTATTATTAACCTGTTCCTTGTATTAAAATTCATAATTTTGTTTGAAATTTATGTTTAGTTATGAGATTATCATCACTTAAATAGGATGGTAGTAATGTAAACTTATATTCTGGAAGTCACTTAGATTTTGCTTGCCCATTTTTCTGTTAAATTTAAACTACGATATTTACAAATTTCGAAGCGTTAGCAATCGCATACCTACTTGATTCCCGCGGTGATTGATGTCCCTAGGTGACAATCTGATTTGTTCCCGGTAATGAAACAAAAAACAAAGAAATACTGTTTCAATCTTATTAACTAGAAATTTTGTAGGTACCAAGTGTTTCAAGAATTTGCTGAATTTACGTTGTGTTACCTGTATTTCGAGAGCCGCTTAATTCGTCAACTATTCGATCTAAACTTCAATTAATTTTATTTCCTTCGTGTCAAAATTTTTATTTTATTTTACCAATCCCAAATAATTACATCACGTACGTCTGTGCTAGGACGCTCAACGAATTAATTTTCTATTGATTTACTCCAGGTATATCGGGCATACGACACAGAGTAAATTAGGGATTACATTGAACATATTTATAACAAACTAGCGACCCGCCCTCGCTTCGCTTCGAAAACATTAAAACACACATGAAACCAAAAAAATAAAATATTTTTTTTTTTTTAAAAAAAAGTAGCCTATGTTCATCAGGGACAATGTCGGCTTCTAATGGAAAAAGAATTTTTCAAATCGGTCCAGTAGTTTCGGAGCCTATTCGAAACAAACAAACAAACAAATCTTTCCTCTTTATAATATTAGTATAGATGTCTGCTTGAAATTCGTAAAATAAAATAAAATAATAAGTGATAATGTTTATTCGTAACGATACAATGAACGCCCGCGGCGTCGCAACGTTATTATTTGCGAAATATGGCCATCTGTCACACCGTATTGTAATAATGCTTGGCGAACCGTGAAATTAACAAGTCATAGTTTAGTTTATGTAGCTCAAATTCAGCGCTTGTTTTATAAAATAACAACTGGATTTGAGCCAGCATAACATTATTTTCCAGACTGTTTAGTACTCATGCTGGTTTCCAACTATGTTATTATATTTACATTTATAGAATGAATCTAATATATGAAATATAAAGACAGCTACCATGTGGAAGATATTTTATCGGGTAAGTTATTTTGCTCTTTAAACCGCCGGTCCAAATATTTTGTTCGGAGCTTGCATTAGGCTACCTTTAAAATATCGTCTGCGAAAACTTTCTGATTCTTCTGTTAATGTTTAAAAAATACGTAATATAATTTATTGTGGTCGTGTTAAAAAAAGAAAATATTAGTGTAAGTTTACTAGTAATTGTTTTGCTAATTACGGCTTAAAACATTAGGTAATTTCTCAAAAGATCCTATACTAAAACATTACTTAACTAAAATAAAATAAAATGTTTGTATGTTTATAGGTATACATATAAATTCAAACATGAAGACCATAGCTCAATATAGTAAAATGACCTTGACTACCCTCTAGTAAAATAACCTTGAATTGCCGACAGTGACGTAATATTGTTATCATGAAGCAATTATAATTTCAGAAAACCCGACCCCAATAAATGAAAGCAGCGTTCAACAAGAAATAAGTATTTAATGCTTACATTTGCTTTCATTGACCATCACATCAATTTTTAAATTAATTAATATACAAAAAATTTATTTCTAAAATAAGTTTAAATTTACTACCTGTTAATTTTCACAACGGTGTACCAAAGGGCCGCGTTAATCAAGTCGAAATCGGTGGGCGTATTAACGAACAATGAAACCGAAACGTGTCGCCATTGTTGAATAGGACTCGGGATTCTGACTGAGTGGAACTCTTAACAACGATAATTAGAACGACAAACCGTTCGCCTGCCCATTGTCTCGAGGAAATCATTATACCCTTTCCACTCGAACGTGAACTATCATCAGCACGTAATACCTCATGTTCATTCGTTGACGGGAGGTCTCCAGGAATTGGCTGCTGTAACACGGTAAATATCTCGAGGGCTTCCTTATTAGAACATTATATTATGACGTTATCTGCTTGTACTACTTCATGCGTGTGTGCTAATGGCGTAAAAGATTCAGATGCTATTTCAAACATTCACATTCCAAATAAAACTTACTTCTTCTGTTCATCTTACAAAATAATTATTGTCATATAAAATAAGACTAGATGATGACCGAGCTTTGCTCGTTTTTTTTTTTTTTTATAACGCCATCTTGTTGTGTCTTTAAAGCGGTTAGTTGCCCTCAATTAAAAAAAATAGTATTATTATTCGCCGATAGATCTTGTCGGGAAGAGTTGATTATTGAAAACACGAATAAAACAACATTTTCTGAAAATAAATCGTAGCTAGATCGATTTATCGCCCCCGAAATCCCCTGTATACTAAATTTTATGAAAATGGTTGGAGCCGTTTCCGAGATTCAGATTATATATATATTAATATACAAGAATTGCTCGTTTAAAGGTATAAGATTAGGTGCGGTTCAAATTATAAGTGTCAAGATTTTTGTTCCATAGATCAAAGTGGACCTCTACGCTGAAGTGTCTATTGAATCTATTCACCTTTCAACACCAGATCAGTTGCGAACGGGTTTAGATAACAAAAAAAAATGCATTTAAAAACAAAACTAAAGTATGTACCGCTATCAAATCCATTATGTATTTAGAACACATTTTTCCTGTAGCTAAATGAAAAAACCATGTTAACAACATCACTTCACTCTCACAATAAAAAGCTACATCGTTCACTATGTCTCGAAGTCAGAGCCGTTCTATGTTCTTGATTTATTACCCGACAAGAAACTCGGAGACAAAATACATTAGGGAACAACACAGAGTGGCACATGACGGCCGATTTACCTCATGACAAGCTGACATCTTGGGGTCACTTAGACGACATAATGAAAGCCCCTGATTTCTCGCTTCACCGCTCCGAACAAGGTTGCCGTCAGGCCGCAAAAACAACGATAACAACACACGAGTATCAAAGGGAAATTGCCTTCGCAAAATGAGATCGGCCGGCTGAAGGAGGATAGTAATAAGCTATGGCCTATTATCTACACAGCTGCTGTTTTACAGACTAATAGTAAAACAAGGCAAACTAGTAAACAATAAGTATATAGGAGAAGACTATTTTTTTTTATTGCTTAGATGGGTGGACGAGCTCACAGCCCACCTGGTGTTAAGTGGTTACTGGAGCCCATAGACATCCACAACGTAAAACGCCACCCACCTTGAGATACAAGTTCTAAGGTCTCAAGTATAGTTACAACGGCTGCCCCACCCTTCAAACCGAAACGCATTACTGCTTCACGGCAGAAATAGGCAGGGTGGTGGTATCCACCCGCGCGGACCCACAAGAGGTCCTACCACCAGTAATATAACTACTTAAGCGATACGACAATACCAAAGTTCAAAGTACCACAATGCTAACTATGTTTGCCGCCAAGCAGCCTTGCACATCGATGGGTTGGTTAGACAACGTATAGTAAAAATTTGACTAAGACCACGTGTCTTAAGGTAAGTAGCTACATTCACTGTATGGTATGACATAATTCTTATTCAAAATTATGAATGACTAGTGCAATAATGTCTATCGATGACGCCGGACTTAACGGAAGGCGGGTCGTTGAGTTCGAATATCTAGCTAGAGCAACAAACACAAACATTTCTTTCTTTCTTTAATAGTTGACCTAACAGACCCACCAAAGACTTGAACAATGAGAAAAAAGT
The DNA here is from genome assembly GCF_030269925.1 of Bombyx mori. Taxonomy (NCBI): domain Eukaryota; kingdom Metazoa; phylum Arthropoda; class Insecta; order Lepidoptera; family Bombycidae; genus Bombyx; species Bombyx mori. Next base: position 3,380,586 of record NC_085116.1, on the reverse strand, counting down.
CAAGTAATAAAATCAAACTAACAAAGCCCAATAATCACTCTACCTTTATATGCCGTCAAATAGCCAAAGATTTGTATTTAGGTTTGAACGACATGATATGCATCATTCTGAAGCATTTGAGTGCATTACATACAAAAGTGCATACATCATAAGCCGACCTGACAAAAATAATATATTTCAATACATTATCCCGAAAGTAATTTTATAATACCTCACAGTGTCCAAAGAATGTATAGCAAAAAACTTCCTGGTTCATGACGACTATATTCACGCGCTCTAAGGGATGAATCTCACCGTGATTAGGTTACCGAACTTCTCGAAAATACCTCTTCTACAACCCTACCAAGAAAACAAGATTATGGAACACATCCGTTGTACTTCGTATCCCATACCCAAATTACTGCAAGGGTCAAAGAAAATTCGAATGTTGTTTAGTCCACACGAGGAAGATTATCTATATGGATCATATAATTACGGAGGAACCTTCGTTACAATTACCTCGAACGAGAGACAAGGCTCTGATGGATTTTCACTGTATTAGGACACATAACATGCCCTCTAGTTTGTTCCGTAAGAGAGTTGTGAAATTGTTCGTGATTGTTCTGGTCCCTAATGAAATTCAACTTCTATAGCGTAGAAAGTTTTCCAATGTGCTCGGTATTTACCGCCTAACGCAATTGTCACCGGTCAGCTTGATACATGAGGTCTTGATTTGATTAGCATTAAGGGTTTCGTCTAGTGTGAAGACCATTTTTAATGCTTTTTCGGGGAATTTCTTTTTGAGCAACTATTAAAATAAAATAATTTGTATATTGTATATCATTTTCACAACATTTCAACAAACTTTTTGAATTTTTTAAATCATCATAGTTATATAATATTATATTATAATATAGTAGCTCCAACAGTATCCTGAGCATGATCGCAAGCAGGCTGGACTGTATATACATGGGTCGCTGTGGTGCCATCTCCCATGGGATGTTACCACAGTAATTCATTGTGATGTAAATATAACTACTAACATAGGTCTAAGTCTTATTAACAATTTATATGAGTCATGGATACTTGAAATAAAAACATTATTATTATTATTATTATATATGTACTGAAGATGCTGTATTTTGGGCACAATTAACCAAATGGATTTTGAGATATTATGGGAGCAGTTTGGAGCTTTTTGTTTCCATAAACCACATATCTGCTCCGGTTTCGGAATCGAAAAATCTTTTCTCTCACCTCTTTTATGCATGTTTCAGATGTGATTTATAACAAAAGCAATTTTTTTTAGACAGACTAGACGACCCCCTTAAGCTTTCGGCTATTCGATTATTGATTATTGTTGCATATATATATTTACTACAAAATACAACTATGACTTCAACCTCAATTAACTAGATCGCGGCATTCATCTTAGGGTGAGCATGAGCTTCAGTTACCTCTTAACATCAGGCGGACCGTGAGCATATCTGCCCATGTAATAAACCTTCCGCCATTCAAGCTAGATTCGTACCTTATCCTGCCACAGATTTTATTCCACTACTTTGAACTTAAAGTTTATAGCTTGCCTCACTATGACAATTCGCGTAAATGCTGATTTATCTTAAAGCACCATTGGGTCGCATTGCGGAAAGAAAACAAGTCAACATTCACTGAAACTCCTATTTTTCTTGGTATCCCTTATAAAAGCCAGCGATGTTAGTAGCGGCTTATACTTTACTTTGTAAGTAAACAGTAATATTTCACAAAAACGGACTTCAACAATGGCCAGTCTGGACTGAACATTCGGCAAAGGGAAAGGCTCAACGACTTTATGAAGAGGTCATTATTTACAAGTAGCATTGTTAGTAAATCCACGGGACCTTGAAAGATTGTGAATGGACGCGAAAAATAAAAAGAAAATATAAAAGATGCGATTTACTAAAGCAGAACATTTGTCTTCAAATATATCAGAGTAGGTAACAATAAATAGAATATTTTTTTCGGTTTTCGCGAATTTTATTTATTTATCGTATGGCATTCGTTTACACTGCGTGGTTATAATTTAAATTTACAGTCTGTGAAATAATCGATAGCTTCTTCTGTTACATTTTTGAGATCTTCCACTTGGCCTGCGAATTTCGTTAGTGGGCATTCCATGACAATGTGGCGCATAGTTTGCTCTGGCCATCCGCATTCACAGCTTTCGTTTTCCGTCCAGCCCCATCTCTTCCGCAGTTGGTTACAGTGACCAACTCCCGTTCTCAGGTGGTTAACCATGCACCAGATTGGGCGTTTTCTTTGAAACCAGGTGGGCGGGAGTGTGGATTCAGCTCGAACAATAAAACTCAATAAAACTACTTTTACGGTTTACTTTGCTTTTATTTTTGTCGTTATGTTATTTTCGATGCTCCAAATACTTTACAGTTTTCGCGGTTAATCAAATTATAATAAATAAATAGAAGTTGAGAAATAAAGAGAATGCGAACTATTTCGTAGCAATTAACTTTCGAGTACCATAACTTGTTTTTATTTTAGGTTAATGATTAAGGCACACGTGTCTTTCGTTGACATTACGTTGACATATTTTGACCGCGCGGCTTTTGCATAATATTACAAAAAAACACTGTATTTTTTTAACAATTAATTGGTCATATTTAACACGCTCGCCGTGAATCATTTAAAGTGCTTTAAGCCATTGCCATTGCTATTATCCTCGCCGAAACAGTCGCTTGCAACGAAGGGCTCGGCTAGTAAATTAACCCATAGACACTGCCCACGGAGTTTTTCGCTAGATCTTCGCAATAGGTTGAGTTTCCGATCCGGTGGTAGATTCTGCGAAGCACTGCTCTTGCTAGGGCCAGTGTTAGCAAACTCTGTTTGAGTGAGCCCCGATTGAGCTCAGCTAGCTTATCAATCGTATTGAATAAAAGTCTCTTTTTATTTATTTATTGCATTAATGGATGAACGAGCTCACAGCCCAACTGGTGTTAAGTGGTTATCGGAGCCCATAGACATCTATAATGTAAACGCCGCCACCCACCTTGAGATATGAGTTCTAAGGTCTCAGTATAGTTACAACGGCTGCCCCACCCTTCAAGCCAAAACACATTACTGCTTCACGGCAGAGATAGGCAGGGTGGTGGTGCCTACCCGTGCGGATTCACCAGTAATTACGCAAATTATAATTTTGAAGCGCTAAGCCATCTTTAAAGCGCTAAGCCATCCGAAGCGCTAAGCCATCTTTAAAGATATACTAGATAATAGATGTACTCTAAGCGCACTTAAACCGCACCGCAGCCATCTGAATAGGCACTTATTACATAATAACGAACGCTTTAATCGTAAATACAATAGGCTCATCGCCTCTCGATTAATGATGTAACTTCGAACCGGAACTAAGCGATTTTGTGTTTCATTGTTTTTGACGGGTACACCGAAACTATGTGGTGTAATCACTTTCAGCTTTAAAACATAATTGTTTAAGGAGGGTAGAAAAGCCGTTATATGACGTCATGACTCAAGATGAACGCTATTTTGTGATGGCCATTATTAACTTCAGTTCATAGTAACAAAAATGAATTCATTAATTACAAAATATAACTTACAGAATAATAAAATTGAAATTGCATTGTTACCCCATTCATTGCAACGTTAATAAGACGGAAATGACAAAACAATAAAAATAAAAAATATTAGGATCTTAATTATGTCCTAGTCGCAAATATGCTGTATCTTGTAAGCCCGTAATTGTTCTTCGTTCATTTCTACAATGAATACTTCATGCATTCCAGTTTCAACAAATAAGATTTGAACCTCATGCTCCAACGTTAAAGCACCTCCTCACCACCAACCTCGTAGGCTCTCAAGTCCAGCTCACCTACAGAAATGAAGAACTAATTTATGCAATAAGTCCATTCTTCAAAATTGGCTTTAAAATTGATGGCTGCTCTAATAGAAACGCATTTGGCAACAGTAATGCCTAAGGGGCAGCGTTTTTACTTTTTGTTTATTGCGCTGATGGGTGAAGCTCACATCCTCTTGGTGCTAAGAGGATGCCAGCTCCATTGTACTCATAACACTAATGCCGCTACACATCACGAAAACCGACGTCGCTTTTATGCTACCTTAAACCTTTATATCTACTAAATAGCGACTCCTTCAGTGTGTACGAACTTAGACTTATTAACGTTCATTTATATTATTTACCAGACCACGCGGTCGTACATGCGGTGCATCAATCAGATCAAGACTATAGTGAGAGATCTCTTAAATGAGGGCAGCTGAATGGCCTTGAGTAGGGAGCGATGGCGGAACATCGTAAGGCACATCAAATCCGATCACGAGCACCCTGCCAAGACTGTAACGGCCAAGAGGAGTGTAAAAGTGAGACCTTACAACTCATGTCTCAAGGTGGGTGGTTGTAGATGTCTATGGACTCCGGTAACCATCTAACACCAGGTAGGCTATGAGCTTGTCCATCCATCTAAGCAATAAAAAAAAGAAACTTCATTCGGTAAACGAGGTCACAAACATATAAAAAGCTGTCCACCTGAAGAACGACTCTTATTTCCGTATCTGCTTTACGATTGAACATCAAACTGTGGACAAACATAAAACACGACTAAAACAAATGTAAACTACAGAACGAAATTTGATGTTTTGACCTAAATCGTTTGAATGTATCTTTAGTGTCCTTAATAAAACTGCACCTGAGTTTCTACTCAATTACGTGGAAATTGAAAAATACCCTGAAACAGTTTTGTCTTTAGTTGGTTATTAATTCTGCGCTCGGTAATTAAGCTCATCGTAGCCATATCTTGAAAGATGATCAAAGATGAAGATCAAAGATGACACTGACTTGGAACTTCAATACTATTCTGAAACTTTGTTCTTCTTTCAGAAAAAAAATAATGTTGGGTACATTTGAAATAAGCCTTTTCATAAGATACAATCTTCTCCTTAACTTTTTCAAAGTTTCTTTCCGTCATTGACACGGGAAACCCGCATTTAAGTTTTCCCTTCATAAAACCATTTGCATTGTTGAAAATCCATTTTCTTATTATGGAGGTGGGAGAATTATCACTGAAATACACAAAGTCCTGCTAACTCCAGACCTGCTACCTCCAGACCACTACCCACCTAAAATTCACGGCGATCCTTCTCTGCCATCATGTCATATCTTTGGTAGTAATCTACAAACGACTTGAAGGGGCACTGATATGTAAAATATAGGCCTTATGGAAATAACACTGTGCCCACAATTTTTGCTGACATCAACATTGTTAATATAATTATTTTCATTGCACGCGATCATACTTAGTACTCGTCGACTGATTGACTGAGAAGTTGTATTGAAATTTACTGGTGGTAGGTCCTCTTGTAACAGCTGATGGTGACAGGAAAGGTAGATGGCAAACGTCCCAGAGGACGCAGTCCCACGAGATGGTCGGACCAAGTACGATCTTCTCTGAGCATCAATTTCCATAATGCCCTTCATGAAGCAAAAGATCGCGGCAGATGGAGGGAAGTCGTATGGGAGAAACTGATGCAGCGGGGGAGTCTCGACCCTCAGTAATGAGGAAAACGACGCGAGGAGGGAGGTCCTCTTGTGAGTCCGCACGGGTAGGTACCACCACCCTGCCTATTTCGTGAACTGTAATGTGTTTAGGTTTGAAGAGTGGGGCAGCCATTGTAACTATACTGAGACCTTAGAACTTATATCTCAAGGTGGGTGACGCATTTACGTTGTAGATGTCTATGGGCTCCAGTAACCACTTAACACGAGATGGGCTGTAAGCTCGTCCACACATATAAGCAATAAATAAAATAAAAAGTGGTGACGACCGCATACCAGAAAGCCAGCGTAGGTGGATGATAGATATCGCACGAGGTGGGCTGAAGTCCTGTTAAAAGACATGGGGTTCCGCAGGACCGGCTATTGTAGCAAACTTTGGAGGAAACCTACGTTCAGCAGTGAACGTCCTTGGGCTGGAAAAAAGAAAACTCTAGTAACAGCATATTTTTTTTAATAATGCTTCCATTTAAAGTTCCTCGTCGAATTTTGTTCCAGTTACATTTGTTGCTGAACCAATTCGAATTCCGACATTGTGTTCATATTATATTTTGTCTCGAACACCACGTAACAGGCGGATTATTTAATCACTGTCTTCGCTCACAAAATCCCTCAATTATATTAATACAATACGGTGTAGTCGAATTACATTTTCATTTCAACGCTCATTGTGTAATCTGGGAATTATCTGTGGCGCTTAGTATCGTCGATCTGAAATACGATATTTCAACGAGAATTTCATGATTCGAGCTGTAAATAATTATCGTATATTATGATATTTTAACGGTAGGCAGCGGCTTAGCCCTGCCTCTGGCATTACTGACGTCCATGCGCTACGTGAACCACCCACCACTAGGTGGGCCGTATGATAATCTGCCTAAAAAGACATAAAAAAATGGAACTAGCTCTTATTCTAGGCGTTTTGATGCGTATGGACGTCGACAACACTTGATGGGCCATGAGTCCATACTTTTACACAATAAATACAATCAATTGTCCTTACAATCAAATAAATTCCGAATTCCGTAAATATTTTTAATATTCACATGATTCTTTTACATACATGTATGCTTGTTTGAGCATTTCCAGTATATTATTCTCAGGCTGCGCCCCGTGAGCACGCTTAACAGCCCAGAGAAATTGGACCTCAAAACTACCAACGATTAGGTAGGTAAAAGTTAGGTAGTAGATATAAAATTAATTTCCTTTTATATCGTTGCTAAACTAATTTAAACTCAAAATACAAGTACATAGAAAAATTTAAACTTTATTTGATCTACTACCATCTAGATAGTGAAGAGACAAAGTACTCAATCGACGTGGAGTGGCTTAGTAATTTGTCGTCTGTCGGTCGCTCATGAGAGCTCACTTATTGAACGGATCGAAATGAGATTCTGTCTATTCGACCCTCCCCTGAATTGTAATTTAATTAAGGATTTTTTTATTACGAAGTCAAGGTAATTTATTGTCCTTTATAATATTGTTCATCAGCTTTTTATCGAGGAAATGTTCGTAAATGAATTCGTAATTTAATTTTTTATAATTTCCTTACGGCCTTTGGTTGCAGGACATTTTAGCCAATATTATTGTTGTATCTTCTCAGTAAAATCAAAATTGCATTATTCCAGACACAACTCACTTAGTTTTCCAATAACAGGCTATGTATGTTACGCGACTTTATTGATAGTTCGAGTATTCTGTGTGATTTCAAATCGGTTTTCCAAACAATCCAAAACACAACAAGAATCCATAAGAGTCTGTGATTATTCTTCAACTTGCTCATGAGGAAATAACAAAAATAAACGAACCGATAAACACATTTTGATAAGTATATTTTAATGAAGATAATCACTAGTTCTCATTGACAAAATAAAGCCATCTTGAATTAAATAACTCAAAATATTCTACGCGTTTTCTACTCTTAGAGACCAATAAAAACCGTATTTACATCACTAGTTTGCTGGATATCAATTATTCTTATTCTTATTATTTGCCGATTTCCATTCCTTTGTTTCGTCATTAATACAATTTACGTAGAGTGAGTAAATGTTTTTTTTTTTTATTGAGAAAGATAAATAGTATTTTCTCTACGAAGCACCAAAAAACCGTGACTCAAATACTAAATTATTGTAAAGAAAAAACTCAACTAATTATAGAAACAAATTTCAAATGGCGTTATCCATTTTTGAACTTAGTGTGTCGATACAACACCAGTATTTATTAAGCCGCATTACCGTGATTTCTTACGTGACGACGATTGAACGAATCTCAAAACTTTCAAAATAAAATAACAAAGACTTTCATTTTTTTGATTGTGGTAGGTGCCAAGCCATTGGCTCTGCCCCTGGCATTGCTGAAGTCCATGGGCGACGGCAACCACTCACCATAAGGTGGGCCATATGCTCGTCTCTCTACAAACAACAAAAAGTTAATAAAAACAATAATAAAAAATTAGCTTTCCATGAACACAATAGTGTACAAAAATATAATCTTCGGAAGCCCGAAAAATGGTGGCTAGAAATTGCGTAACAATGTCCTGCTAGATAACAAAGGACAAAACGAAAACTAAGTTAAGTAAGTCTGTTACATAACGTCGTGAGAGTCTAGTTTCTACTATTGACTGTATTTATATTCTGCGAAAACATTCTAGAATTCGTTTCTGGAAATATTAGAAAATATTATTTGGATGAACTTTGACAAATTACATAATAGTCGAGATCACTACTAAGTAGTTATAATATTAATTTTTCATATTAATAATATTAAGTATATTTGAATAGATAAAGATAAATCAATTGAGCACAATTTTCTCGTTTTTTTGTCAAGTGATTTTCTTTATTTTCTTTCTTGCCATCTTGACTTTTACGCTATCGAGAACGTTAAAAAATTCGCACTAACCACACAGAAACCGCAGTAGCGACCACAAAAAGAGACCGAACAATGAGATCAAATAACACGAAAACCTGACACTGACCTGAAAACCTGACAAACCTGACAATGAACACTGACATTTCGACATTTCAATAACTGAAATCACGTTCTGGTGCCAAAAACCTCATGATAAATACCAGTTTAACTGTGACTACATCTATTCATCTACATTTCGGTAGGCAACGGCTTGGCTCTGCCCCTGGCATTGCTGAAGTCCATGGGCGACGGTAACCACTCACCATCAGGTGGGCCGTATGGTCGTCTGCCTACAAAGGCAAAAAAAAAAAAAATCTAACAAAATCAGCATACATTGCCAATTTTCACTCACTAACTTTTGCGTGTAAATTAACGGACGAGGCTTTCCGCGGCATCGTTATAAAATAAAGTCTCCGTTATAAATGCGGACATATTTCAAGAGCAGCAGCCAGCCGTAGTGTATTTTGGCTGGAGAGGGGCATAATAATTACATTGACAAATGCGATGCGCTCGACGCCGCGGCCCCACAGTCTATATAACAAACAGTGGAACTATGAAATAACAAACATCAGATGTTTCAAATTTTATAATAAAATTGATAGCTGATTGGCAAATGAAAAGACGGCCTAATGCCAATTTGTTATTAAAAGAACATTTAGTTTGTAGAACGGATAATCGCTAGAGCTGGATTCTTGAATGAAGACCGCGCATCGGGAAACATGATATGGGAAGGCCAGGTGAAGCGATTGCTTGCGAAGGGTGGCAGGCAACAAATGAATGAACAGAGCTGAAAACCGGACTTAGTAATTTAAAATATATGGAGGGAATCGAAATACTTCTTTTTAGTCGCATACTACATTGCTGAAAGTCGTGTCCTTGAATGGCCTTCGTGGCTCTTTGTACAATCATCTCCCATTTCGTTCGGTTTTCGGCTTCCACCAGGGCGGATTTTTGAAATGCTATTTCAACATATATTTTTATTCCTATCTATGCTAATATCCTTGAGAGGCTATTTCAGCTTCTCCTTGACGTGTATGTGAGCTCACAGGGCTCAAACTGGAGCGTTGCTAACAGATTCTGCGAAGCACTGCTCTTGCTAGGGCTACCACCGAATCGAAAACGCGACCCACTGAGAAGATTCGGCGAGAAACTCAGTGAACTGTGTCTATGGGTTAAATTTCACAGTAAGTAATTAAAACTTGGAAAAATAAAACATTGAACGTAGTAATACAAATTAAAATAAGAGCAAGAATGTGTGCTTCTGTTCAGAAGAAAATTTCTCCAGCAGTCACTTCAATGTAATTGTAAAATTAACAAATACCTTTTTCGTAAAATTTTTAACTTACTATTCGATCTTATACTACAGCGACCCACTAAGAAACGAGTTTGTCTTTCGAGCGCGCCTGACGACAAAGAAAAAGCCTACTTGGGTTTATCAGCTTACACCTTCCACGAAAACTTCCGCGAGAACTCATCTTAGTAACCTCGATGAGCAATTAACAGGGTAGCCCTTTAACTTTCTGATGGTCTTCATGTAACCAGTCTTAGAAGAAATAATAGTTATATATTATGTTAACAAAAAGTAGTTTTAATGCTACGCAATGAAAGCGACATGACATTATCAAAAGATTTTCGGGCCCAACATTACGATCTTATTCGACTATTACGGAAACCAGAGGTATTTGAAATCAGAGGTAAATTTAAATGCTACATATATAGAGGGGTCTACAATGTAAATTCCATTCCAATTGTTTAAAATACCAAATTTATTACGAGTGGAACCGCCATCGTATGTAGTATTGAAATATAATAAATATCCAGCGAGCGTCAGCCGCTAGCACCAGCCGCTCGTACCAGCTGCTAGCACCAGCCGCTCGTACCAGCCGCTCGTACCGGCCACTCGCACCAGCATTGTTGCTGGTGCTTGTGCACCAGCCCCTATAGAACCAGCAACTAGCACCAGCTGCTAGCACCAGCAACTAGCACCAGCCGCTCGCAGCAGCCGCTCGCACCAGCCGCTCGCAGCAGCCGCTCGCACCAGCCGCTAGCACCAGCAGCTAGCACCAGCCGCTAGCACCAGCAGCTAGCACCAGCAGCTAGCACCAGCAGCTAGCACCAGCAGCTAGCACCAGCAGCTAGCACCAGCAGCTAGCACCAGCAGCTAGCACCAGCCGCTAGCACCAGCCGCTCGCACCAGCCGCTCGCACCAGCCGCTCGCACCAGCCGCTCGCACCAGCCGCTAGCACCAGCCGCTCGCACCAGCCGCTAGCACCAGCCGCTCGCACCAGCCGCTCGCACCAGCCGCTCGCACCAGCCGCTCGCACCAGCCGCTAGCACCAGCAGCTAGCACCAGCAGCTAGCACCAGCAGCTAGCACCAGCCGCTAGCACCAGCAGCTAGCACCAGCAGCTAGCACCAGCCGCTAGCACCAGCAGCTAGCACCAGCCGCTAGCACCAGCAGCTAGCACCAGCAGCTAGCACCAGCAGCTAGCACCAGCAGCTAGCACCAGCAGCTAGCACCAGCAGCTAGCACCAGCCGCTCGCACCAGCCGCTCGCACCAGCCGCTCGCACCAGCCGCTAGCACCAGCCGCTCGCACCAGCAGCTAGCACCAGCAACTAGCACCAGCCGCTAGCACCAGCCACTCGTACCAGCCGCTCGCACCAGCAACTAGCACCAGCAGCTAGCACCAGCCGCTCGCACCAGCCGCTCGCACCAGCCGCTCGCACCAGCCGCTAGCACCAGCAGCTAGCACCAGCAACTAGCACCAGCCGCTAGCACCAGCCACTCGTACCAGCCGCTCGCACCAGCCGCTCGTACCAGACGCTCGCACCAGCCGCTAGCACCAGCCACTCGTACCAACCGCTCGCACTAGCCGCTCGTACCAGAAACTAGCACCAGCCGCTAGCACCAGCTGCTTGCACCAGAAACTAGCACTAGCAGCTAGCACCAGCCGCTAGCACCAGCCACTCGTACCAGCCGCTCGCACCAGCAACTAGCACCAGCAGCTAGCACCAGCCGCTCGCACCAGCCGCTCGCACCAGCCGCTCGCACCAGCCGCTAGCACCAGCAGCTAGCACCAGCAGCTAGCACCAGCCGCTAGCACCAGCAGCTAGCACCAGCCGCTAGTACCAGCCGCTCGCACCAGCAACTAGCACCAGCAGCTAGCACCAGCCGCTCGCACCAGCCGCTTGCACCAGAAACTAGCACTAGCAGCTAGCACCAGCCGCTAGCACTAGCAGCTAGCACCAGCCGCTAGCACCAGCCGCTCGCACCAGCAACTAGCACCAGCAGCTAGCACCAGCCGCTCGCACCAGCCGCTCGCACCAGCCGCTCGCACCAGCCGCTAGCACCAGCCGCTCGCACCAGCCACTAGCACCAGCCACTCGTACCAGCCGCTCGCACCAGCCGCTCGTACCAGACGCTCGCACCAGCCGCTAGCACCAGCCACTCGTACCAGCCGCTCGCACTAGCCGCTCGTACCAGAAACTAGCACCAGCCGCTAGCACCAGCTGCTTGCACCAGAAACTAGCACTAGCAGCTAGCACCAGCCGCTAGCACCAGCAGCTAGCACTAGCAGCTAGCACCAGCCGCTAGCACCAGCAGCTAGCACCAGCCGCTCGCACCAGCCGCTAGCACCAGCCGCTCGCACCAGCCGCTAGCACCAGCCGCTCGCACCAGCAGCTAGCACCAGCAACTAGCACCAGCCGCTAGCACCAGCCACTCGTACCAGCCGCTCGCACCAGCAACTAGCACCAGCAGCTAGCACCAGCCGCTCGCACCAGCCGCTCGCACCAGCCACTCGTACCAGCCGCTCGCACTAGCCGCTCGTACCAGAAACTAGCACCAGCCGCTAGCACCAGCCGCTCGCACCAGCAGCTAGCACCAGCAACTAGCACCAGCCGCTAGCACCAGCCACTCGTACCAGCCGCTCGCACCAGCAACTAGCACCAGCAGCTAGCACCAGCCGCTCGCACCAGCCGCTCGCACCAGCCACTCGTACCAGCCGCTCGCACTAGCCGCTCGTACCAGAAACTAGCACCAGCCGCTAGCACCAGCTGCTTGCACCAGAAACTAGCACTAGCAGCTAGCACCAGCCGCTAGCACTAGCCACTCGTACCAGCCGCTCGCACCAGCAACTAGCACCAGCAGCTAGCACCAGCCGCTCGCACCAGCCGCTCGCACCAGCCGCTCGCACCAGCCGCTCGCACCAGCCGCTCGCACCAGCCGCTCGCACCAGCCGCTCGCACCAGCCGCTAGCACCAGCCGCTCGCACCAGCCGCTAGCACCAGCCGCTCGCACCAGCAGCTAGCACCAGCAACTAGCACCAGCCGCTAGCACCAGCCACTCGTACCAGCCGCTCGCACCAGCCGCTCGTACCAGACGCTCGCACCAGCCGCTAGCACCAGCCACTCGTACCAGCCGCTCGTACCAGCCGCTCGCACCAGCAACTAGCACCAGCAGCTAGCACCAGCCGCTCGCACCAGCAACTAGCACCAGCAGCTAGCACCAGCAGCTAGCACCAGCCGCTCGCACCAGCCGCTCGCACCAGCCGCTCGCACCAGCCGCTAGCACCAGCCGCTCGCACCAGCCGCTCGCACCAGCCGCTAGCACCAGCAGCTAGCACCAGCAACTAGCACCAGCAGCTAGCACCAGCCGCTCGCACCAGCCGCTAGCACCAGCCGCTCGCACCAGCCGCTCGCACCAGCCGCTCGCACCAGCCGCTCGCACCAGCCGCTCGCACCAGCCGCTAGCACCAGCCCCTAGCACCAGCCGCTAGCACCAGCCGCTAGCACCAGCCACTCGTACCAGCCGCTCGCACCAGCCGCTAGCACCAGCCGCTAGCACCAGCCGCTAGCACCAGCCACTCGCACCAGCCGCTCGCACCAGCCGCTCGCACCAACCGCTAGCACCAGCCGCTAGCACCAGCCGCTTTCACCAGAAACTAGCACCAGCAGCTAGCACCAGCAACTAGCACCAGCCGCTAGCACCAGCCACTCGCACCAGCCGCTCGTACCAGACGCTCGCACCAGCCGCTAGCACCAGCCACTCGTACCAGCCGCTCGCACTAGCCGCTCGTACCAGAAACTAGCACCAGCCGCTAGCACCAGCTGCTTGCACCAGAAACTAGCACTAGCAGCTAGCACCAGCCGCTAGCACCAGCCGCTCGTACCAGCCGCTTGTACCAGCCGCTCGCACCAGGTATTAGCACCAGCCGCTCGCTCTAACCTATCCGGAAATATGACGAAATGTAATCACATCTCTAGAAGCTCAAGTCTAATTAATATATGTAAAGTAAAGATCACAATTAATTTAAAAAACTAACTAATAAAAGTTTCGGGTAGATTATAATATTAAGGGTCGATTCGACCAAACAAGAGTAAATCTTATTCTTAGAATAACTCGTCAGTTAATCGAGAGTAAATCAATTTTACGTTTTACCAACTACAATTCTAAGAATAGTGGGCCTATTCGGGAATTGTTACTATACCGCCGTTTCGCACGGAATAACGGAGCTATTCCTAGAATAAAGTAATGGCGTCTGTCAGTCCAACTTCTGATTTCTGTCATTTCATAAATATTTATTCTGTTTTAATTTCAAGTCAACGCAATGCACTAAATGATTATTAATAGTCTGAATGCAACGTTTAAACGAAAAAAGATAAAACCACACGACAAAACTTGACAATTCCCTCAAACAAACAAGAAATAAAAATAATACGTTTGACAGCTGGATATCTTACACAACAGCTACTTTTTCACACTAAAATACGGCAAAATCGAGTTGACGATATGTATGCTCTTACACTATGCCGTTGAACAACAACATTTATTTGCCGGATTTTATTTTTGTTCACCATTCACTCTGCTATTCGCGTATTGTTATTCCTAGCGCAAGTATACGTGGAAAAATGACTATGAATTTACTCGAGATTAAAATCATGGAATAGGTTATTCCTCGTATAGTTACTCGAGTTTAAATTTAAGTTTGGTCGAATCCGCCCTAAGAGATAAAGAAGATAAGATAAAGAATTAAATGAATTCGAACAATTTTTCAAATTAACACAAATAAATATTAATAGTTTCATTTCAATGTTTACTTTTATTTTGTGCTACATTTTGAAGTTTTCTCTCCGAATAGGCCTACCATCGAGTTCGGGCATTTCCTGGGCGGGATCGGGGCGATTGCTCGCCGCCTCGCTCCTCGTCCAGTGATTCTCGCGGGGGACCTCAATGCGAAGTCTGTCGCATGGGGCTCCCCCCGCTCGGACGCTCGTGGTAGGCTACTGGAGAGGTGGGCGCACGCGGCCGGCCTCTGTTTGTTGAATAGAGGTTCGGTTGCGACGTGCGTGCGGTGGCAGGGCGAGTCTATTGTGGACGTTACGTTCGCAAGCCCGGCCATCGCACGCCGTATCCGCGACTGGAGAGTTTTGGAGGGGGCGGAGACGCTGTCAGATCACCGATATATTCGGTTTGATCTCTCCGCCCGCTCCGCAGTCGCGGACGTCCACGGGGACCACCCCCGTGGTGCATCCCGGTCATTCCCCAAGTGGGCACTGAAGCACCTGAATAAGGAGCTCCTGATGGAAGCCTCTACGGTGGCGGCGTGGGCGCCCATGGACGCACGGACACCCGGTCGAGGTCGAGGGAGAGGCAGGGTGGTTCTGGGACACGATGCATCGCATCTGTGATGCGTCGATGCCCCGGATCGGCCCTCGACTTCTTAATCGCCAGGCGTACTGGTGGTCGCCCGAAATTGCGCAACTCCGCGTGGAGTGCGTTCGGGCGAGGCGCGAGTGCGCCAAGCATCGCCGTCGCCGCCTGCCGCGGCGCAACGATCCGGTTGGGTTCGCGGCGGCAGAGGCCCGGCTGCGCGGCGCATTTCGCATCGCGCAGAGGGCATTGCAGCTGGCCATCAGAAGAGCCAAGAACCCACACATGGAGGGTCTCTTGGAGACGCTGGATGAGGATTCGTGTGGGCGGCCCTATCATATGGTGCGCAATAAAATGCGCCCATGGGCCCCTCCGATCACGGAGCGTCTCCAGCCTCAGCAGCTGCGGGACATCGTCTCGGCGCTGTTCCCGCAGGAGCGGGAGGGATTTGTCGGAAAGGAGGGGCGCCCGGCGGATACTGCCGCCGGGTACCGTCCCATCGTGTTGCTGGATGAGGTGGGCAAGCTGCTGGAACGCATTCTGGCGGCCCGCATCATCCAGCATCTGGTCAGGGTGGGACCCGATCTGTCGGCGGAGCAATATGGTTCCCGGTCGTGCGCGGTGTTCCACAGGGGTCGGTGCTCGGCCCCCTTTTGTGGAATATCGGGTATGACTGAGTACTGAGGGGTGCTCTCCTACCGGGCCTAAGCGTAATCTGTTACGCAGACGACACGTTGGTCGTGGCCCGGGGGGGGAGTTTTGCTGAGTCTGTCCGTCTTGCTACCGCTGGGGTGGCGCATGTCGTCAGCAAAATCAGGAGATTGGGCCTAGACGTGGCGCTCAGTAAATCCGAGGCCATGTGGTTCCACAGGCCCCGGAGAGTGCCACCTGTCGATGCCCATATCGTGGTTGGGGGCGTTGTCTCATGCGAGGTTTGGACGTTGGTTGTTGAGCGACAGGAGGTTTTAGTCAGTTCGACTCTGACATGCTCCGCCCTCTATCCCCAGTGGAGGGCGGAAGTCTGGCGATTTCCTCCTGACCAAAAAAAAAAAAAAAACATTTTGAAGTTAACAGTGGTGGAGACGCGGATCGAATTTCGCTCGCAGTACTTTGCGGTCTTGCCAATTTCAAATTAAGAGCAGTCTACAATGAAACCCAGGGTGATAACAATGTGACGCCATGGAACGTATTCAGGTGTCAAATAAATTAATTTTATAAATCTACATTAAAATTTATGTGTTTTAAAATTACATTTTTATGTAGTCCATTAATTTCTTTATCAAGGATGCACGGTTTGTAGCATTTAAACATGAAAATATTCAAATTCTTAATTAAATTAAGACCACACTAAACTAATATTGTAACTAAGCCAAAACGTTGCTAAGCATCTTGTTAAGAAATTTATTGTTAACCGATTGTGTCCGATGGATATTGAATTAAATAATCTAGTTGATGTTAAAACAGGAAGCTAACCGTATATTCATAGTTCTTAACTGTGCAAATGTGTATAATATCATTACATCTCAAAATCTTATCTGTGTAGTAATATAAAATCTATGCTTATCCCATAGTATAAATAAATCTGTGCATATAGGCATTTAGCCACGAAAAATGTAACCTCAAATTATATTTCTACTTGCATTTTTGTTATTTTTAATAATCATTATAAAATGAGGGTATCGGAAAATATATAATATCATTGTTAAGTCTAACCACTAGATATTTAAAAAAAATATGCCATATATTCTCCATTATACTATTAAAGCTTAGGATTGTTCATTTTCTAATAACTAAAATGTCAATCTGCTGCTGAAATGAATTTTTGTTTGGCACTATTCAATAAATTGCTATATTTTATACTTATTCGACGTGCAAAACATGGATATAAATTTCTTTATTTAAAGTGTCTTTTAACGCCATCTGATTGACAGGTAAAAAAAGGGTGCGTATACTTATGTACGCGCGTAAGAAATTATACTTTATTTTTATTAAATTTATTTCTTTTTTTTTTAAATATTAAATAATTAATAATAAATATTTAACGTTAATAATTTAATAATATTTCGGGTTAAAGATATTCTTTATTCTCAAAAGAATTACATAAATTCACTTAAATGAGAATATAGTTATAATTAATTCAGTTCGTGCAGTACATAAAAATATTTTATAGTAACAACATGCGGTGCTATGACAATATATTTAACAAAAACTATAAAGATTATTATTTTCTTAAAATGTATAAACAGGGTAGATTACCACAGCAGATCGCCTCGACCAGCCGCCGGCCGCTCGGTGGCGGGTAGATATTGGCGCCACAAGGAGCTAGTTCGCATGGATGTGGCATTGGTAAAATGTTTGCAGGTTGTTAGTTTCGTTGTTTTTTCGTTTCATTTTTTAACTACTTATCGATAGACTTCAGGACGCACTTGAGCTCATCAAACTTTCCCGGCTTAACAATGCTGCGTACATTGGCGTAGAGAAAGTTGAGAGATGGGTAGAACGTTTCAATTTGTGAGTAGTCGTTTGTAATCTGGTATGAAATGTTCTCAATTTGTAAAATTCCTATTCTGGTACTAGATTGTTTGTTGCCGGCGCAGAGTTTTTTGGTAAGGATTCTACTATTGCTGGTTCTCCTTTTACATATTTAATAGAAATATTAGTTTCGCCATTGGAAATTCGATTTTCAAGTTCTTGTTTCAGGATTTTTAAGGTTTCTCTCTGATGTGGAGTTTGATCACTGTATATCTTGACGTTAGCAGCTGCCATGTTATTTCGGTTTCTAAGTATAACTTTAACAGTATCCTCTGATTTAAAAATAGCTTTAATGGGGCGGATTTTGTCATGTTGATATTTTCCTAGACGGTGTATGTTTTCAGGTTCAGGACAGTTACTTGAGGCCATTTTAGTAAGTTTTATTATTTCTTTTCTGTCATATTCCAATCTTTCTATAGCATTTTCAGAGGTGGCTTCTATGACACCGCATACGATTATATTTTTTGCTCGCTGACTACGTTCTTGACATTCGGCAATCATCTTGTTATAATTCACGCGATTCATGGACGCAGATTCTTGTGTATGCAACGATTTAAACTTAAGTCCTTCCACTTCTTTTTCAAGAAGTTCAATTTTATTTCCCAATATACTGGTAGACGTCATCACGTTTGACACATCCACCTTCAATTTTTCCTGTTCGATGATGATGGATTCAATATTGTTACATATTTTATCAACTTGCCCTTTCATAGCACTGACATCTTGGTACAATCTGTTTATATTCTCAGTTTGGGCAACACTACTTGACGCCATAAGAGACATCATTTCTGCCATCTGTTTCTTCACATCTAAGATTTTTTCGATGACACAATCGTTGCTATTAGATGACCTTCGTTTATTTCTAAATGTAATTTTTTGAGTATCACAATCAGGAGTTACCGATGGGTTTGGTTGAGATCCTCCATACGTTTGAGACACGCCGCCTCCATTCCGTGAGCGTAGTACGCTCATTGTAGATCCGTGGCTCAATTAGTGACTTTGTTGTAAGGTGCACGAAGAGGTCAGGCGAATTTGTAGTCACTGCTTAAACTGTTATGGTCGAAATTGTAATAGTAGCGGTTTTAAAATAAGTTAAATAAATTTTATTTTTCTCGCACTGCACTTCACGGCAAATTGTAATCAAGAGCATATGTTGCTTGAGTTTAAAATGGTTTGTCGGTGAAATGAATGTTTTTGGAAAGATCTCTAACACGTCTGTACTGCACGGATGCACGGATGCACGATTTTTAGTATGAATTATATTAAATAATAATTTTGTCATTTACATTACTAAAAAATAAATGCTAATAACACTTTTTTTACGAGTGTACATGCGCGAAAGTTCACCTGCGGCTATATTCAGACTCGCCAAGTTACGTCGGTCGTATTGTAATGAGCGATTTAGTGGGCAACTTCATTTCTGTTAATTTTGTGTCACGGTGCGCGCGCATCGTAAAATTTCACTCTCATCAATTTTTCATAACGCGCCTAAAGAAGTATATCTTCTAAAATCTCCGAGAACAATATTCCGAAAATATTTATTTCTATACAACCGGCCGATTGCGTCTGACTGCATATCTGAATGCAAACAAAGTTGAACTCACGACGACACCGGCTGTTCATATTACGTGAGGGGAGCGCCTTAAAATGGTCACGTTTTGCTTGAAGCCTGACCGACTGGGGCGCACTTTAAGATTTTCGTGATTCCTCCGCCCATAAAACGACACTTCCTAATTTGTTTTTTATGTTGTGGCCCCGGTTGCGGCAGCCTCTACGTGTTACCGTCCGGCGTACGTGCCACGATACAGCCGACTACGAGGATTTAAATTATTTTTAGATGATAAATTATGGTTTTCGAATGATGACACAGAATCGATGCTATTAGTAACGATTTGACGGAATTACGCAAATTTTACTGGTGGTAGGCTCTTGTAGTGTGTGTGTGCACGGGTAGATACCACCATCCTGCCTATTTCTGCCGTGAAGCAGTAATGCGTTTCGGTTTGAAGGGCGGGGAAACGGTTGTAACTATACTGAGACCTTAGAACTTATATCTCAATGTGGGTGGCGCATTTACGTTGTAGATGTCTATGGGCTCCAGTAACCACTTAACACCAGGTAGGCTGTAAGCTCGTCTAACCATCTAAGCAAAAAAAAATGCAAAGAAAAAGAGACCACTATATCAGTAAGGCGACTTAGAATAGCACCTCAAGCCTTCCCTGGCTGCTGCTCACCCTTATTTACTGGTAGTAGGATTATGTACCAATCTTGAGAGATAAGCTATTCCATCCCCTCTTCTGGTGATAAAACAAAAAGAGCTCCGATTTTAATAGCAGCATGAAATCCGGTAACTAATTATTAATACCAGGTGAATAAAAACACTAAAGCAATGTTCACTAATGTGACATATGACACTGCTATCTATCAACCAGGGGTGGAAACTAAATGTTTATTTCTTCCTCACAATTTTAATGCATGGCTGCCCGTATAAAGCGTACATTGGGAATTCTATGAGACACGTGTCAAGTTATTTGTTTTCAGAATTTTTGTAAGATGTTAGAGGATTATCTGGCAAAGTGATATGTTTTCTTCATACAAACTTTACCGCCCTATTGCTCCTCCCTAGGGGATGATATTGAAACATTGTATATTTTACATTTCATTGATATACATTGATGTTTTTCATCGAATACATTAAGGAACAAGTTTGCTCTTTATCCTTTTTCAACTCTCGCGCGGAATATCAACAAAATTTTAAATTTATAAGTGTGTTAACGCCTTTGCCGTATCTGCGTGTCCTCTATAATCTATATTAAGCTAACTACTCTGTAATTAAAATATAATCTGTCTCCTAACACTTTTACGAGGAACAATTTTATTCCCGTTTCTTTTTCTACCTACTTAATTCAATTTATACAAGCTTCTTGCTTCTATACTTAATTACTTCATGTAATTCATCAAAATACAAACTAAACATCTCTACTCTAAACAAATTATTGTACAAATATAAAATAAAGTCTCGTTATAGAAAACAACGGGATTTCATTGTATCATCAGATACAAAGTGAATTGTCACATGTATTTTTTTGCCACGTACCATCCGGCTTTGGAATGAGATCTCTTCCACGGTGTTTCCGGCGCGCTATGAATTATCGTTCTTCAAACGAGGCTTGTGGAGAGTCCTTAACGGTAGGCAGCGGCTTGGCTCTGCCCCTGGCATTGCTGAAGTCTATGGGCGACAGTAACCACTCACCATCAGGTGGGCCGTATACTCGTCTGCCTAAAAAAGCAGTATTCAGAGTATTCTTGACAATGACTCTACAGTTTTGAGTTATTTATTTCACTGTGTTCCTAATTGTCAGAACAAGGTTTGCACTAACATAAAAGAGGTATTTTTTTTATTCATATAAAAATATTGATACGCCATACGAGTGATTCTCACAACGGACCTCGAACGGTTCTTACTAGTACAAAAATAAACTATACAATTTACATTTCTATACCAACTTTATTTTACAAACACCCTTTATAGCTAGCTATCCGCAAAAAAAAAGAGAAAATTAAATTAGTTCAAAATAATACAAAAACTATTATACTGTGAACATTAGAAAGAACATTAATTGAACCGTTAACATTAATACTTATTGTTGGTTATATAATTTGGTTTCGGTAACGATAGTTACAACGAAAGACGGGTCCGGGCACAGAGTAAATTGAACGCAGATGTACCATTGCGAAAAACTATTATTATCCATCTCTAGTTGTGAGTAAGCAATATCCGCCTAATAATAAGCTCTAATGTGTAACACTAGCTATAAAGCGTGTCTGTTTCAAATACGGGACAATCGTTACACATTAGAATTGAGATTTAAACCATAGGTAGAGAATACCAGGGCGGATGTGTGCTCAGTCAAGTATATATTCAATAAAAAATAATAAATAAAAATCCGCACCATTTGCTACCACCCAATCGATCCAATTGAACCGGGCAATTGTGCGTCCTGGTTTCGTGGAAGTCTTTCTCCGTAATCGTGGAATTCGTTATCCCAAATTGGGACTTTAAACCGATATATATGATGATGTAGAACAGCATTTTCACACTAATAATATACGTATGTAGTTTGAAAACTTAAGAAAAATACGCTTAAATAGCAAACCGACCCGACTGATTTATCAATCGTCATCATCCTCAGCCTGTATCTCTCCACTGTTGGATAGGCCTTTCCCACAGTCCGCCACAATGAACGACCTTGCGCCCTCCGCATCCAATCCTCTCCAGCATATCGTCGCAAGTCATCTGTCCACCGGGCAGGGGGACGCCCAACGCTGCGCTTACTGGTACGTGGTCTCCAGTCCAGAACGCATCTGTTCCATCGGCCATCGGTTCTGCGACACATATGTCCGGCCCATTGCCACTTCAGCTTGCTAATCTTTAAGACTATGCTTTATTATCAATACCGGTCTAAAATTATTGTATTGTCATCAGTCCTTGTTGCGTGTGTAAATTTTCGAGCTAATCGAAATCTGTGAAATATGCTAAAACGATTATCGAAAATTCCATTACATATGTATAAACAAACATGCATATACACATCGAAGGCTTCGATCGAACTTCAATTTAGTTTATACCATTCAGATTATTTTGTAGTCGTCGTGGCCTAACGGATAAGACGTCCGGTGCATTTCTGTTGAAGCGATGCACCGGTGTTCGAATCCCGCAGGCGGGTACCAATTTTTCTAATGAAATACGCACTCAACAAATGTTCACGATTGACTTCCACGCTGAAGGAATAACATCGTGTAATAAAAATGAAACCCGCAAAATTATAATTTGCGTAATTACTGGTGGTAGGACCTCTTGTGAGTCCGCGCTGGTGGGTACCACCACCCTGCCTATTTCTAGCGTGAAGCAGTAATGCGTTTCGGTTTGAAGGGTGGGGCAGCCGTTGTAACCGTTGTAACTATACTTGAGACCTTAAAACTTGTATCTCAAGGTGAGTGGCGCATTTACGTTGTGGATGTCTATGGGCTCCAGTAACCACTTAACACCAGATGGGATGTGAGCTCGTCCACCCATCTAAGCAATAAAAAATAAAAAAAAGATAGCTAAAGAAGTTTTCTCTTACAATATTTTTCCAAATTTTAAACTTAAAATGGCTCTCCTGTAAAGTTGCAGAAAAAATAAATTAAAAATAAAATTAAAAAAAAAGTCAGCACAAAAATGTCTACGGTAACAAATGCAACAACACCCAATCCCAAAAGGGTATTGTGATATCCTGGTAATGTGTTTAATTTAAGTGTTTCATCTGAACTCTTACATTCTATGTCAATTACTATCAGCAATGCACGCGCCGTTGCTTCGGGGTTCGGGAAATTAGAAGCTCACTTCCATTAGTTCCTTCGATTTAACGTTAATGTTGGTTTTCAATGACCACTGGTCAGCCTTGATAATGTTTGCATTCGGGCAGTGATTGTGTGAAGCCATTGAGGCTTAAATTGAATTTAATGATGTTCGAGATAAATGGAATCTATCTAATCTTACATACAAAATAGAGGGAAATAAGGATTCATTTTATTCATTTTGCTAAAGCTAGATTTTAACGATGATTCATGTAGGTATTGCTTTCATTAAGCAATCGTTTTTTAACCATGGAAGTATATAATAAATTTATAACTTTTTTTAGAGATTCAATTTCAAACGTTTTTTATTTATTTATTTATATTCTTTATTAGAGCCACACACCTATTATTAGGTTAAGTCGGCTAACAAAATAAAAATCAATTCTCACGAAATAACAGATTCTGTTTGCATTTGCTAAAATACGTCGTTACAAATCCAATTTTTATTTAACATGTGCCATAGTTAATTTTATTTTTAAACTGAAGTCAGGCTCTCAAGATTGAACGTGAAGTGCAGTGAAAAAATCTACATACAATTTTAGAAAACCATTTAAACTAGAAGGAAGAAATATATTAATCTGATTAATATATTTTCATAGGCAAAGATGAATCAGTCAAATAGCATTGTATCCTCTATTTTTCAGATAATTTTATTGTATAATCATATTATTGACGACTAGCTGACCTGGCAGACTTCGCAGTGCCTCAATCGATAAATAAAAGACCTAAACTTTTGTATAAAATTAACTTAAAACAAACAAAAGGAATCCGTCCGACGGGGGACTTATCAAAGGAAAAACAAAATTGTTATTTTTATTTAATTCCGAGCATTTAAACCTTCTCTGGACTTCCACAAATAATTCAAGACCAAAACTAGCCAAAGCGGTCCAGACGTTCTCGAGTTTTAGCGAGACTAACGAAAAGCAATTCATTTTTATATATAAAATCTTCAATGTAATCAGTAAAGAGTTGTTTTTTTCTCAAAAAGTTTCAAAATAAAATCTATATCATACAATAAATGAATGTCATTCTTAGAATGTCAGACTTTAGGATCGAATTTGTATTATTAAGCTAACTAGTGTTGTCAAAAACCACTAATCTATCAACTGATTATTCAAATTCAAACTTCATTGTGTGACATAACGCCCTCTGCACATAGCACTGAAGTACTCGAAGCCGCTAACCTTCGTTGTAACATAAACAGTACATCATCAAACATAACCTGATTAAACTGTCACCGCACGAATCTATAGCGAACACGTTAATGAACGAAAGGGTCTGAAATGTCATTTAATTCGATTCCTTGAACAAGGGTGTAAGCCCTTTGTTGGTAAGACGCAGCGGCCTTTGTTTCAGGGGAATACGAAGGTAAAATTATTATATTATAGTGTATCATTTGATTATGTGACTAGCTTATACGAGTATTCGATGGTTTTGATGCGATAGAATCTCCTTAATAAATATATTATTATTGTACGCGGTTTTATTGTCATTGCAGGCAAACGACCAGCAACTGATGGTGAGCGATCACCGTTACTTATGAACCTCAGTAATACCAGGGGCACAACCAAGCACATAATAGTTAAACTATAATACTTCTAATTCTAAAAATGCTGCTAAGCTCAAGATGGGTGGCGGCGCATTTACGTTGTAGATGTCTATGGAATCCAGTAACCACTTAACACCAGGTGAGCTTTGAGCTCGTCCACCCATCTAAGCAATAAAAAAAAGAAACATACTCAAAATAAATGAGTTTTATTCAAAGCAAGTACGTAAGATAGATTGGCACTATGAAGTATTTTCTCGAAACAAGCAAAGCAAACTTCTAAGTCACTCGATAACCGGTACATAAATCTGTGTATTAGTCTGCTTCGGAAATACTGAAAAGCCTTGAAGCTGTCAAATATTTGAGAGACAAGTTTGTCGACCACAAACAGTTAAGGTGCTTACGAAATAACTTAGATTTCTAAACTACAAGTCGAAACTATTGCATTTTTTGTTTTTTTTTATGGAGACTCAATTGTTTTTTTTTTATCATAATAAATTGAATATTCCTTTTGTAACTAAATGCTTTAGTAGCTCTAGTAGCTTTAGTTAGCTTTAGTAAAAATAGCTACAGACTAGACATAATGACAAATGGTGACTTCATTTTATTTTACTTTAGTTGAACCTCTGTACCCACCAATGGGCCATTTAAAAAAAGTTTAGACAGCGTCTTTGATTATCCCTACCACAGTTCTGGCTTGTCTCGCCTGCTTTGTATCAAAAGAACAGAAATTTAGGCATCTACATTATTTATTACTGTAAACACGCGGACAAGCTCTTGGTCTACGTCGTTTTAAATGTTTACCAGACAAGGCATTATAAGATGAAAAACATATTGAACTTCGAATCTTAATAAATTAGTAACAATAAAAACACGTGAGTTCTTTTTTCGTTTCGATTTAGAGTTCCGTGGTAGAGCTCTGGCATTAAGCCAATGCTCTTATTAGGTGAGACTAGACTATCAACATTGCTAGAACGTGACCACAAAGCGTAATCGTGAAAACGCTGTTTCCGACACGCTTAACATTTAAATAGATAAAAACGCTTTTGTTTACGTTGATCTTTGCTAATGTATTTTCTGGCACGTTTTTGCTTCTATCTTTCGAAGCACAGTAGAGATGTAAAATTTAAGTCCGTAAAACATTTTTTTTAAAATAGGGTTTGTGAAACATATAGCGTGGCAGAAATGGCGGTCGCTGACAGGAGTTCTGTGTGATAACCATATGCCCATAAAAACAAAGGGTAAAGCATACAATACAGCCGTCAGGCCAGCCTTACTGTACGGTTCCAAATGCTGGACAGTCAAGAAAGCCCATAAACAAATGGCACATGTAAACGAAATGAAGATGTTGCACTGGGCGGGTGGGGTGACCAAGATGAACAGAGTTCGGAATGAATACATACGGGGGAGCTTTAAAGTCACATCAATCACAGACAAAATGACGGAAAATCGCCTTAGATGTTATGGTCATATAATGAGACGGGACGAAGATGATGTGGTGAAGGTCGCATTGGGCTTGCCAGAACAGAAGAAAGGTAGAGGCCGCCCGCCATCGACCTGGTGGTCAAACATCGAAAGAGACCTTAAGAAAGCCCAATTGCCAAAACTGACAACCCAGGACAGATCAGCCTGGCGCCGTAGAGTGAGGAGACCCGACCCCAGATAACGGGAACAGGGACGGATAGAAAAAACAAAAGGGGGTTTATGAAACTTGGTTTGTTCGCAAGGACTTGATAAAGCTTCAAGTGTTTGTGAATAAGTGCCTGCGTCAAATTTTGAAAATCTTTTGGCCTGAGACGATCACTAACAAATAGCTGTGGGGGAGATGAAGCAGTAATGCGTTTCGGTTTAAAGGGTTGAGCAGCCGTTGTAACTATACTGAGACCTTAGAACTCATATCTCAAGGTGGGTGGCGGCATTTACTTTGTGGATGTTTATGGGCTCCGGTAACTACTTACACCACATGGGGTTTGAGCTCGTTCACCCATCTATGTAATAAAAAAAGGGTGGGTAACTGCTAAAAATAAACAATTTGCACCACTTCAGCGATTTAGTTTGTAAGTTCCATAGATTTTGTGTGTTCGCGGGTTAATGTATAGTACTATGCTGAGGTTGAAATCATAAAGACAGCTTTTTCTGAATAGATGTGTACCTAATAACATACCACGAGTATTTGGTTAACTTCAAAGGCGTATTTAAAGATATCATTCGTTTCGGTTTGAAAAATGGAACAGTCGTTATAAAATAAAATCTTCACTTCGAGTTTAATGTATCGACGTGGTTGCCGGTAACCGCTTTACGCCAGAATCGTGAGGTCGTCAAGCTATCTATTCTATTCTATATATATAAAAATGAATTGCTGTTCGTTAGTCTCGCTAAAACTCGAGAACGGCTGGACCGATTTGGCTAATTTTTGTCTTGAATTATTTGTGGAAGTCCAGAGAAGGTAGATTAATATGAAAATGCTCGGAACGAAATAGAAATAACAATTTCATTTTTCCTTTGCTGTGTCCCCTGGCGGACGGATTCCTTGTGTTTGTTTTAAGTTAAGTTTATACAAAAGTTTTGGTCTTTTATTTATCGATTGAGGCACTACAAAGTCTGCCGGGTCAGCTAGTTCATAATAAAAACTTAAAATGTAGCATTTATGACCGCCATGACGGCTCCTAGGATCCATTCTCTCGGATCGGGTTCGTCAATCTGCATTAAAGCAGTAAATTGTGTTAAACCTTCGCTGTTCCGAGCTGATAGTAGCTCACCAATTGAAAATGCATCGACCGACAGCACCATAAAAGGTTCCTTTGACACAATATGAAAAAACACCTGTGATTTACTCAGCGGCTTTTGAAAATGGTGCGCTGTCAAAATTCAAAAGGCTGTATGTAATTTTGTTACACTTTTTTTATAAAATCAAAAGTACGTAGATACAACATTTTTACAAATTTATTTGGGTAAGAATCGTAATTCGTTTTGTTTATTTATTTATCATCTCTTTGAAGCCCACTGCTGGGCATAGGCCTTCCATCTTCTAGGCCATTATGTTCGATCGCCCACCATTCTCATCTACGTCTTTCCCGCAATCCTGACTAGGTCATTGGTCAACACTCCTATAGATCTTCCGGCACCTCTACGACCTAATCTTGGTCATCATTACATCATTGTCTTACTGCATCGACTATAATTTCGCCTTGCTAAATGTCTAGCCCAGCTCTATTTCAGATGCACTACTTTGTATGTTACTTCTCACAAATTTTCAAATTAACAATTATTGCCAAGTCATGGCGTATTTAACCATGTCATTTATTGCCGTGTAAAATTAAAAAGATTACAATAAGAGGCCTTTAAAGATAAGATCGTTAAAGCGAAACATTCAAAAGCGAAAATTTCGTAAAGATAAAGGCTATTTACAAAAGAAACAAACGTTTGTGATACAGAAACAACTTAGATACTCGAATGAGATTAAGTTGAGTCAGTGTAGACAATAGGAACAGTGCAAGCCGTTTGTGTTTTCAGCTGTTGAAATCCAGTTCGCACCTTCTCTTTGTTTCCAATGTTTACACCTATCCGGGCTACGGTTCCGGGCATTCAATTGCTAAAGGTTTTATACTGTGTTGCGCAAAATTTTATTAATAAAGGTGTTATTGTTTATTTTAAGACACGTTTCGATTACGATGCTATTTGTATTATTTTAAAATTTTAATGTCCGTTGATTGCTCGCCTTTGTTGCGTATCTTAGTTGTTCTAATAGAAACTTCGATGGACTTTTTAGAAGAACCAGACCTAAATTGGAATAGCAATCGATTGGCAATCAATTGGCAGCTAAGCAGCTGCGACCGAAGGAGTTTTACCAATAAACGTGATGACTGGCGACACTGTTCCACTCCTCGAAGAGTACGACCTGAAACCAATCCCATAGCATCAGCCCGCTAAATCTTCTTGAATCTTACAGTTAATCGATATTCTGATCCGGTAATAGATGCATTCGCGAACCAGCTGCTCTCGAAATCCCACTCCTCTAAGTCATCTGTCCTGGTAAGATTGTCTTTTTGTCTTGTTTCAGTACCAATAAAATAGAATCCTAGCTTAAGTATCTAAGTGTAGAACTTTGATACAACCTTCAAACTTGAAGCAACACGGCAATATTAATGTTGTGAGTTCTATATAATCTTCGGCTACATCTGATCAAGTGGGCAGTGAGCTCATCCTCCTATTCAATTTTAGCTTTACCAGTTTTCAATTAAAAATAGCAAGTATATATTAAGGTATTTTTATTGGCTCTACTGTCATATGTAATACGTCACTGTGTGAGTAACAAAAGCGTGCGATTTTGAAAACTGTTCCCGACACACCAACAGTACTGAACAAATCTTTGGTCATTACTTATTAATGTAGACCAGTCTTAGTTCTGTTTCTAGTTAGGCCTTTTTTAAATAGTTCAATAATTTTAGTATTTTTTTGTGTAGTCATGTACATACCCATATGCCAAAAGAGCAAACTCTTATAGATTCTCCTAGTGGTGAAACTGCATTCCGAATCTGTGTTAAGCTATGCTATTTCTCAGAGATTGATTTTATTTCATCTATGATTTCGCATATTTCCATGTTTAACAGTCTCTTCCATTAAAATATAATCTTTGAAAAATCACATCGCGGAAGAAACCCCTACAAAACGGTTACACGTGCGATGCCTAATATGTAAACAACCCCTCATTACTCTCCATTGTTAATGACCTTCTGAGAATCAAGGGGCCGGAAACTGATTAATTTGCAAAGGATTGTTTTCAACATACTATCTCTGTGAGTTTCGAGGGCTATAATAAGGATAATAATGATAAAACATGTAACGTTTTTCTTTCAGTTAAAGCAACCAAATTTTCAAATTTCAAATTTTTTATAATACTACGATAACTTATGCTTATTGCTTTCGCAGGTAAGAAAAACAGCTGACCTGATGATTGGTGGTCACCGTCGCTCTTGGACATCAGCAATGCTATGAACACAGCCAAGCTTTTTTTTTCTACCTAAGCTGATAGCCTTAAGAGGCTATATCAGCGTCGCCTTAACTAGTAGGTGAGCTCACGGGACTCACACCTGATGACGTTGCTAACACGAACCCTAGCAAGAGCCGTGCTTCGCAGAATCTACCACCGGATCGGAAACGCGACCCACTGAGAAGATCCGACGAGAAACTCAGTGGGCTTTGTCTGAGGGTTAATTTACTCATCGAATCCTTCGTCGCAAGCGACGGGTTCGACGAGAATGATGACCGGTGCTTGAGGTACCTAAAAGCACCGTTAGTGGATCGGGCACATCCAAAATGACGTGTTTGGGGCGACGTCGACTGCTTTCCATTCTTTCCGCAGGATCGGGAATAGCAGCCAAGCACATGTCGCTTAGTACTCCACTAATTATCATTTGACGTAGGGACATTTTGTATTTGCATATCTAAGACGAACCGTTGCGAATGCTTGGAGTTTCCCTGCTAGATCGTATTAGGAATGAGGAGATTCGCAAAAGTACCAAGATCACGAACATAACCCGAAGGATTGCTAGTTTGAAGTGTACAGGGGTTTGCTCGAAGAACTGATGACCGCTGGAGATGAACATTTCTCGGGTGATATCGGCGATGGGCGGATTACAGTACGAATAGCTTGTTCTTTCTCTTCGTAGCATCAAATAGTAAACTTTCAATAACACTTAGGTAATAACAAAAACGAAATCTAAATATTCAAATCTATTGGTTTTTTTTTGCAAACGGTACCCTGCATGTTACAACGTAGCAGTAACACCCTATATTTTTGCTTTTATCGTAACAACACAGAAATCAAACATATACAAGTAAAAATGTTGTTTGTGTTTGAACACATTAATGTTTATCGCTCGTATCCAGAACAATAGCCGACGTTTTAATCCACGATATAAGGCCAATTAAATTAATTGTCCGCAAATGAATTGTATCGTACAGAGAATGTGTGATCTAAAGTTAAATAAGCCAATTAATACAATTACGATATTACTTTATTGGCATCATTGAGTTGGCGAGCTTAGGCTCAACCTGACGCTAAGCTATCACAAATTAATGCCATTTATTTCAAACAGATCAATTTCAAACTATATACGGGAATAATATTTAGAGTTAGAATTGTGCAGTTGTGTAATTCCCGGTCAGAAAAAAGGCCCTTATTACCAAAAAGGTCAAAATACACTTTGACATATTGAAAGAGAGATAGTAGTGCCTCTTAAATGATAAAAGAGACAATTTTTTTTTATGGCTTGGATGTATTTACGAGCTCACAGCCCACCTGGTGTTAAGTGGTTACTGGAGCCCATAGACATCTACAACGTAAATGCACCACCCACCTTGAGATATAAGTTCTAAGGTCTCAGTATAGTTACAACGGCTACCCCACCCTTCAAACCGAAACGCATTGCTGCTTCACGGCAGAAATAGGCAGGGTGGTGGTACCTACCCGTGCGGACTCACGAGAGGTCCTACCACCAGTAACCTTATCGAAAGCCCGCCGCTTAAACTGATACATATCGTCAAACAGTTATTTACATAGCGATTATCTCGGTCTTTAGCCGTTAAAGCACGGTAACTGCTAACCGTGAACACCTCTTTCACAGCGGTAGCTAAAAATATTGATGTCCAAAACTCAATGGCTATACGAACAACCCCAATATTTCTGCAAACAATAAATTAAAGGAAATTCTACTACCGTGGTATTTAGGTTGAATATTAATTAATATACGAAGATAAATTTTCGAGAGAACAGTTAACTTCGTGATATTGGAATAGTTTCACAGAAATTCAGCTGCCCTTAACAATAACATAATACGTACTGTCGCGTCCTACCTCATTATTAGAATTACCTACAGGCTTATTCATACATCTTTTGTGTAAATAAAATAATAGAGATCAAGCAATGGGTGTGCGTCACACAAAGACTAATTTACTGACTTGATTAAACAAATATCATTATTATTAGTATATTTTTTTATGGCTTAGATGTGTGGACGAGCTCACAGCCAACCTGGTGTAAAGTGGTTACTGGAGCCCATAGACATCTACAATGTAAATGCGCCACCTACCTTGAGATATAAGTTCTAAAGTCTCAGTATAGTTACAACGGCTACCCTACCCTTCAAACCGAAACTCATTACTGCTTCACGGCAGAAATAGGCGGGGTGGTGGTACCTACCCGTGCGGTCTCACAAGAGGTCCTACCACCAGTTAAATTATATCTTCATTTAAAATAATGTTATTAAAGTTTAAAGATTATTCAATAGATAGCGCTATGCTTGAGTTACATGGTTTATTTATTTAAGAAAATGTTATATAATATATTAATTAATGTATCCATCCTCAAAGAGCTCCAAATCAAACAAAGGCTTTCGTCGATTATGCAATTGCGAATCCTTAATATGTTTGGACACATCATTCGTAATGAAAGCTCATTGAAACGTTTAGTGGTTCAAGAAAGAGTAGACGGTCAACGCTCTTGCGGCTGATCATCCACAACGTGGACAGACTTGATTAAGTCATCTACGAAGTGTTCCCTTTCTGAATATACACGTACCGCCACAAATAGAGAGAGATGGAGAAGTCTCTCAAAAGCCGCAACCAAGCATTAAGACTTTAAGACATACGTAACCACGACCACTCCGCCAGGAGTGTACGACTGAGAAGAAGAAGAATATATATTACTAGCGACCCGCCCTCGCTTCGCTTCGGAAACTGTAATTTATTATTGAGTGTAGTGGTAAGTGACATAGTCACTACACAAGGAGGTCGCGGATTCGAATCCCGCCAAGGGAAGATATTTGTATGATAAATATAAATGTCTTTTCCAGGGTTATGGATGTATATTAAATATATGTATGTGTATAATAAAAATCTTACATTTATATCCGTTATCTGGTACCTGTAACAAAAGTTCTTTACGAACTTATCACGGGACCAGTTAACGTGGCGTGATTGTTAGTAAATATTTATTTATTTATTATTTATTACTATTTAATGGATGTTATTATACATATAAAGCTTCCTCTTCAATCTCTCTATCTATTAAAAAAAACCGCATCAAAATCCGTTGCGTAGTTTTAAAGATTTAAGCATACATAGGGATATAGGGACAGAGAAAGCGACTTTGTTTTATACTATGTAGTGATACACAACTTTAGTAGCCAATTTAATATAATTCTTCTATATACTGGGGTAGGCAGCGGCTTGGGCAATGCAATAGGGACAAGGGCAATAAAAAAAAACTTTTTAATTTTAATTATATCCCTCGTTGGGCCTTTTGAATTTTGAAAAACACATTTTCACTAGACTACCCAATTAGGCAGCCTCTGGTTCAACGATCAACTTATGCGTTTTATAAACGATTACTGATCGCCATTGCTCCAGGTGAATGGCTTTCTTTGAAACTTTCTTTCAAAACGGTCAAAGTAAAACAAGAAGTCGTTCGCAACGGTTTTTTTTCTAAATGGGTCGGAACCAAAGTTTTTCCGAAGGTTCATCTTTTTTTAAACGGAAAATAAAGTTGTTTGTTACACTTGTTTCGGATATAGCACGCTTTATGCTGAACTTTGTCAACTACGTTAATAAATCATGTCGCCATAATAATATAATAATTTGTATACAATTTATTAATTTTTATTTTCAAAGTAAGCCAGCTTACTACCTTTTTTTTCTTTAGAAATACAATATATTAATTATTATACCTAGTCAGGTCATAAATTCTGTCACATGTTTAATGTAAAATAATTGAAACAAGTTTATTCATCATGTAACCATTCATATACCAAAATGAACTTAACAAAACATAGATTCTTATGACATTAAAGTTTATTCAAAATGACCTCCGTGATTTTGGATACAGGCCTTCAATCTGCGCGGCCAGTCGTCTATCGCAGCACGAACGAGGTCCATGTCAATATCGGCGGCTGCCTTAATCAAGGATGAGGCTTTGAGCACGCCTTTTCCTCCAAGTCTTGTAATCTTGTAATCTAACGGATTCAAATCTGGACTGGAGGAGGGCCAGTCTTCGTGCCGGATGAAGTCGATTTCACGCACCGCCAGCCAGTCTTGTGTGCTCTTCGCTCTATGAGCTGGCGCCGAATCTTGTTGGAATACCCAGTGCCTGTTATTGAACATGGTATGAGAAACAGGTTCCACAAGGTTCGTTAGGACTGTATTTTGATACACAACTGCATTCGTTTTTACACCTTTCTCACAAAAATGTACCTCTGTTAAGCCCCAATAAGAAACTCCCAACCATACCATGAGCGAGGATGGAAAATGACCTCGTTGGACACGCGGAATACGGTAGCTCGCTTATTCACTACTGTGTGCGTACACCTTATCATTTTGTTTGTTGTAGCTCTCTTCTACGGTAAAAAATTTTTCATCCGAAAAAAGAATTTCCCGATATTTTTTTCCCGCGTACCGCTTCAACAAAGCGCGGCATCTCTTCAGTCTCAGGTCCATTAGACGAGCACTCAAACGATGTCCTGTTTTTCTTCGATATGCCCGAAGCCCTAAGTCTTCATTTAACACCCTTTTCACCGTGGTTCTGCTTAACCCCATCTGAAGGGCCAACAGTTTCTGCTTACGTTTGGGATTTCTTTGAATTCGCGCCTTCACAGCTTTTATCACTGCTGGAGTCCTAACAGACCGAGGGCGACCACTTCTTGACCTGTCATCTACACTAGAGTCTTCATTGTATTGTTTGATGGTACGATAAACGAATCTTTTGGTTATATTCAAATTTTTCAGTATGTTAAAAATTTGAATTGGCGCGTAACCGCAACGATGCAACGCAATAACTGCAACACGGTCTTCTTTAAGCGTCCACTCCATATTTAAAAATGAGTAAAATTCTAAAAGTATACATTTTTATTTTCATGAACAGTTCGAAATTCGAATTCAATAAACTTTTTTGTGGCCAGCATTCTAAAAGAAAAGTTTTTACTGTGTGACAATACTTATGACCTGACTAGTTATAATGAATTGTGTAATAAAAACAATTGGATCGTGAAACAATGGAGGAGAATAACCTCAGCCAGAAGGATGCCGAAAACCGGGCAAAGTGAAGAAGCTTAATTAGGAAAGGGAACCCTGGCAATAGACCGGGAAACGCTAAGAAGAAGAAGAAGAATCGTGAAAGTCGATCTTTAATACGCCTTACGTACCTATTTGCGTATTTATGTATATCCGAGTTTATTTTATGAATATTAGTTTCACTTACAACACGATATTTATCAACGAATAGAAAACAAATCCAACAAAAGTTATCAACAACAACACGGTACTCTATCGAGAAACGATACTCGCTCGACAGCGCTCCGCGATTCGATCTAGACAGCGAATACGGAATAAAATAATATGGACTGTTTGTTGTTTGAAGAAACAACAAAAAATAATCTTTGAATATATATTTTTGCGTATTAAAAGTTTACTAGCTGACCCGGCAGACTTCGTAGTGCTGACGACGTCAATCGATAAAAGACACATCAAGAGGACACATCAAAGGAAAAACAAAATTGTTTGTTTTTATACAATTTCGAGCTTTTTTTATATTTTCTCACCTTTTAAACCTTCCCTGGACTTCCACGAATAATTCAAGACCAAAATTAACCAAATCGGTCCAGCCGTTCTCGAGTTTTAGCGAGACTAACGAACAGCAATTTATTTTTATATATAAAGATTACACGATGCGATTCGTTCGTCGTGAAAGTCGTTCGAGAGAAAACGTAATAGGTTCGTTCATTTCTTAAAAGAGTTGGTACATGCCTACGGGATTTGAATACGGATATAGTCGCATCCCCCGAAACGGTGTACGGTACTATCGTTTAGATCACACCAACTAAGTATAACTAGCTTAGGAGCTAAATAGCAATTAACATCGGTCACTTCAAGACCAAAGCATTACGTTCAACTATAACAAACTTAGGAGCTAGTTAACAATTAACACCGGTCACTTCAAAACCATAGCATTATGTTCAGAGTCGAAAACTTTATGCTGCTCAACTAGAAAATCTTGCTTGATGGAACACGATGAAGAGACGAGGGTCAACTGAAATCAATAGTAAAGTATTATGTACGGACGCTTACCCAAATCGTTCTTGGTGTAAATCTTCTTTATTCAAATGACCGATAGACCTATATTCAAATGACCTATTCTTAGGTAGAGTATATCGCAAAGAAATCATGTGTGTTGGTTTTAAAGGTTATACTTTAGGTAATACAAATGAATCTTCGACTTTTATTTTAAGGTAGTGATTTTGACATTTAGATAGTGGACGGTGCGACAGTAAAAACGAGATGATGATATCATCACGGTGCTTACGACGCTGGCTTGTTTATGAGGTCTACGGTTGTGCAAACTATAATTTGTTTTTAACAAGAAATTATTTTCTATTTTTTCATCACGCAAAAATCACTGAAAACATTTGTTTTGAACTTAGGTATTAACCTGGACACCAATTATCAACGTAAATGAAATGCAACGTGGCTTATTACTGAATTATAAAATTTACCCAATCCAAGCCGCGGGACACGTCTAGTTATCAAACAAAATTTTAAAATGTTTATCGAACAAATGTGCTGCCTAAAGTTTTTACGTTATTCCCCAAATAATTATAAAAAAGAATATTACATACGTACACATTTTTTAAAATTAATTTTGTGTGTTTAAGAATTTATGCTGTATTATATTACTAATATTTAAATAATTAGCTAAAATCCAATGCGCATCTCCCTCGTATTCGTCTGCTCTTCGTTCTTAATATATCATATTTTTATACCCATTCCCCTTCTTGATATTAACAAGCACTACGTAACGTAGCTTGCATCGACTGTCTCCTTCGATCATGTAAAATTTCAATAGAATATAAATAACAAAAGATAAATGAGACTCCTAACATTTCTTGACTGTCGCAACGCCATCTTGCAGATAAACTCACAAGTCAACCTTAGTGCCTAGTGCAGAGACAGACCGACCTCGTTATCAACCCGTCAATACCGTTTTCCGAATGTTCCGTGTGATCAGTTCCATAAGCGTGCGGCTCTCCAGCAGCCTCACATCCGATGTCTCGTCCACTAAACGTCAGCCGGACGAGGGTCGTACCGTGAGTGACAGCAACGACGCGTTCGCTCGAACCATGCAACGAAGCATGATGTTTTAGTGAAATCGACCTTTAAATTACGGGAGAATTGACGGCTAATGTTTTTGGAGATCTTTGAAATAGGAAAATAAGTAACTGCTTGGAAATTTGAATGAAACCTGGTGATATACTAGTAGCGGAGGCGGCGATGAAATGAGGTTAGGCCTTGTCTGGCTGAGTTTCGATTATTCTTGTATACTGAGATTGAACCGAAGGATATCTGTGCGTTATGAAATACAAAATTTGGAATATTTACAGGTCTTTCATGATAAGCAAACATGAAGTTTAACAGGCAAATCATTAAAACATATTGTCATCAAACTGTGTGTTCAAACAGCAGTTTCTATAATTATAGATTTCCATAACCAAAACAACTAAAAAAATATTTTCTTTAAGTCTCACAAAAAAATATTTTGTTACGTGTGGTAGCATAGTAATTCTGCTGCTGCTGATGGCTGCGAGTACTGCCTCGCTTTCACGGAGCAGTGCAGTGTCGTCGACGATTGTCTCGACGACCCGTCGTGTAGGTGTCCTCGTGGTGGCACCTCGAATCTGGTTATAGTGTTGACCGCAGGATCCCCCTACTCTGTCTGTTCTGAGTCGTTTGGCGGCCGATGGTTCTCAACATCTGCGGCCCGTCAAAACTCACATAACCCACGCGCCTCCTAGGCGCGCAAACCTTATGTATGAAGTTCGGTCCCCTGTCCGGAAAATAAGGTTATGTAAACAACGTATAAACATCTAATCACGCTCTCAATTGTATACAACAGCTGTTAATGTTAAATTAAATTAATTAAATCTTCAAACTGAAACGATTTAATTTGTCGAAACAGAAATATACAAGATGATGGTACCTACCGGTATGAGTATCTAGTAATTAAAAGTTATCGATCTTTAAATTCAATGACCGAGTTTTTGTTCAAAGCTCCAAAACTCCCCGATGACTAAGAACAACAAATATATATATTGAAGTTATTCTTTACACTATTGCTACATAAATGTCGACAACAATTCGCTGATGTTAGATTGTATTTAGACCATTATCGTTTATCGATAAATGGATAACGGCTAGGACCTAGTGAAACGATTTTAAGAAAGTCCTACACAATCGACAAATTCGATATCGAGACGTTGTAGTTCTGTACATTCCTTTTTTTAAAATACTTGAAGTTCTGGAATATTCAGTACAGTTTTAGTAAATGTTTTTTTTTTATTCCAATGTCAACAACATTTACAGAAACTTTTGACTAGGTAGTTAGATATAAGAAAAAGAGTTATTGATGTAAATTATTAATATTAAAGCCAGTTTATTAAAATTTAAATAATTATTTTAAACTGTAAAATATTCATATTTAGATGATGTGTGAACGACCTCACGGCCCACTTAATGTACACTGATTAAGATGAAGACCATGGACAAGTCACTTGAATCACAGCTGGAAGTCTCAATTGTCTTATATAGCGTCTGTCCTGCCTTTCTAACCGGAATGCGCGACTGTTTCGCAGCAAAAATCGACAGGATGATCATACATTCCCGTGCGGGTTTACAATATCTACTACCAAAAGTTAATGCCAGTTGACGATTGCGTTTCACTAGTACTAGCCTATCATTATGGCCTATTATTATGGTTTATTATAATGGCCTACTATTAAGGCCTATTATTATGGCTTGGTACTGCCTAAGATAACAATGCTGCTCATTTTCGAATATTCCATTAGCTTTTTTTTTTATTGCCTTTGTAGGCAAACGAGCATAGAGCCCACCTGATGGTAAGTGGTTACCGTCGCTCATGGACGTCAGCAATACCAGGGGCAGAGCCAAGCCGCTGCCTACCATAAAGTACTCTTCGCAAGCCTCGTTTGAAGAAGTACATGTCATAGCGCTCGGTAAACACCGGGGAGGGGAGTTCATTCCAAAGCCGGATGGTACGTGGCAAAACGCAGCGGTTCCAGATAATATGGATGAACCCTGCTCCGATGGCGGGAGGTGCGATGATAAAAAGGAGATGAGGGGATCATCTCGAGCATTCCCCATGGACCATGCGGTATAAAACACAGAGAGAACCGAAGTCCCTCCGTAGACCCAGAGGTTCCAAGCGATCCGCGAGAGCAGGACTATCGACCATCCGAACAGCCCGTTTCTGTATGGAGTCAAATGGAAGTAGCTGGTATTTGGGAGGCCCGGCCCAGAGGTGAGAGCAGTACTCCACGCGAGGTCAGACCTGCGCTTTATAAAGCGCAAGTCTCTGTCCAGGCGTGAAATACCGCTTCGCTCTGTTGAGGACTCCCAACATTTTAGAGGCCAATTTGGCTTTACCTTCCAAATGACTCCGAAACTGGACATCGCTCGAAATATCGACCCCCAGAATCCCGATACTCGCGGAAAACTACAAGGATACTCCTTGAAATTCTGGCGCCATGACAAAAGAGTCCTTCTTCGCAGTGAACGCGCAAACCTGTGTCTTCAATGGGTTGAACTGAACAGAATTCAGTTCACCCCACTTGGAGACCCGCCCCAGAGAGTTCTCCACTTCAGACACAAGTTTTAATCGCCTCTCGTGTACAACGCTTCGAGAGAGACTCTGATGGCCGATATATCGCGCATCCCCCGTGCTATCATCCGCATAGCAATGCATGCCATCAATAGTTAGCTGTCTTTAGGACACCGACGGGAAGAGGTAATGAAATAGATAAACGAAGATAAATCCCTACTTAATGAATTTACTTAATGAACGTTATCTATTAAAGCTTACAATCTGAAACGAAAAATAACAATAATCAGTGTTGAGATTCTATGCAACGAAGTCTGCGGACTCGCATTTGAATTGCAAGCAAGCTAATTAACATTTACACTAACCTAATAACAACGACACGATCCTTCGGGAATCGGAATCGAGTTCGTTAGAGACAGATGCAGTTTATATGTTAATGAAATGGAGAATTCAATCAGCAATCACTCGTTAGAATATTTCAAAGGGTTGAGAAGTTTGTCCAAATGTTTTTACAGCTAAATGTGAGTCGTTCATGAAGATTTCCCTATTTTAATACGCTTTTAGTAGCTTCATACGTATGTTAGTATGTACATTTATATATGTATAATAAACTGAAAATTAATAAACTGAAAAATAGAACGCCTTCCACCATTATTTACAACTTCGTGGGTGGTGTTCTTACGTATAGCTTCTATTTGCGCACGTTTAAGAACAAGATAGGCTACCATAGCCATATTAGAGCGCATGAGAGACGCGGACATTAACTTTTAAGTTTTGAACAGAAGATTTCGGTCGCTGTTGCCGGAACCGGTTTGGAACCATGATAATGATGTATACATATATCGTCTTTTCGCATTAAAAGTCTACAATTTCCAAAAATATTCGAAATTGAGTTAATATACGGAATCACTTGGTATCCAGTACCAGTATTTTTCTAATAAATACTGTCAAAAGAGGCGTAAATTAGTTTTAGTTTTTTTTTTAGTTTACCTATGTTTTGACTACTATTAACAAAATTAATAGATAATTTATAATAATATCTTACTTTAAAAGACCGATAATGTAACTGGTAAAAAATAAAAAATAAATGTTGCAAAGATGATTAATATTAAATATTAAGTAATATTAAATATAACCCTTTAGAACACACTCCTGTGAAATTAGTCAGTTTTGAGATTATACAGTTTTAATGCGAGAAGACGATATAACATAAACATTGAACATGATTTTAACCAATCTGAGCACGAATCTCTTCTGTCAACCATGGAGCAGGTGGACACTTCGTGCGGACAGGACGTATTGGTGTATGTTTGTCATAAAGTTGAATAGCATTTGAATTTCGAACCAGTCATTCTCGTAGGAATATTCTTCGTGTTGCCTGATTTGCACAGTAATCTATGTGAAATATTGAATAGGTAAAAGTGAATAAGGTGGCAAAATCAATATAGTTCAAAGCAAAGTCACAGAAAAAATAATTAGGGACGATATTTTTGTATTCAATAACATTTAAATAACGAGAAAGATCAATTTAATTCCCAAAACTCCATAGAAGCTTATCTTTTATTCAGTTGGATACAATATGAGCTTTAAATATGATTTGGTAGGGTTTTAGACATCTAAGAATCGCTAGGCCGTATTTCGTGAAAAAAGTAGCAAAACATTAGCACAAAGTGTCATAATACGATACTTGAGGAGATAGTTAAGTCTTTTAACAACACCAAAATACATAACCTGGAACTGTCCTCTCTGCAGTACTTAGTACTAATGTAGTGTTCGAATCCCGCCAAGAGAAGATATTTGTATGATAAATATAAAAATGTCTTTTCCAGGGTTATGGATGTATATTAAATATATGTATGTGTATAATAAAAATATTACATTTATTTCCGTTATCTGGTACCTGTAACACAAGTTCTTTACGAACTTACCACGGGGTAAGCTAACGTGGCGTGATTGTATTAAAAAAAAATATGTAGTACATGTACAGTGTGTAGTACCAACTGTCTTGTCCAAGTGTTGGTTTAATACTCCTCTCTTATTACAAATTACACGACTTATATGTACTACACTACATCAAGTCATAAAGCGATACACAAAAGTGTGGCTGGAAAAATCTTTTTCTGACTAAAGCTAATGCTCTATGGTCTATTTTAGAGAGGGTGGTACACTCTAAGCGTCCATAATAATTTAAGTTCCTAAAATATTGTATTACATCGACAGTGACAAATTTTCCAGCGTTTAAAGGATTTATAAAAACAAAGGAGACTTGAATGATTTTCATATTTTAAAAAGTATTCATGTCTAATTTAACCCACGCTGCAGTTAGCTATGTTTTATGTAAGAGCCAAAAAAACAATGGTTCCCGTGTAATTATCTTGATTTATAATAAAATACAATAATAATTTTCTTTGAATCCAAGGATCAAACACGTGCTAATCAAGTTTTCCACGAAAATAATAATTCGGATTACACTTCGAAAGCTCAATCATAAATCTCATTATTTACATGCGCCGTAGAACAAAGAGAAATATTCAAAAACAAAAGATTACAAGCGTTGAGAATACATTCAGTTTGTTGCAAAGCCGTGAAATTAGGCTAATTCAAAGCCGCGTAGGGCCCTCGGAAAGCCTTTGATATCCTTCTGAGAGCAGTTTCAGATGGGATTCGTATTTAATAGTGAAATTTGGTTTTAGTTATCAAAATGTTTATTCAACTTAAAGCTGTAGCTCTAAGCAAGGAAACACAACTCGGGTTGTGATTTTTTTGACAATGTCGACAATTAGAACAGCTCGCCTGACATTAGGCTTCATAATTGACCCCACACAAACGGGAACGTTATTGCAGGATAGCCGCCGGAGCCCCATGGCTCATCCAGTCCATCAGTACAATCGGCATCAGTGCGCCATTTCGAGAAAGCGGCACGACACGAGAACCCTCTCATCGTGGCCGCCAGTAACTAACTACATTCCAGATCCTGCGGACCGAATGGTAAACAGTCAACGTTGCCCAAAACACCTCATTTCGGATCCTCCCGATCTACTAACGGTGCTTTTAGGTACTCCAAGCACCGGCTATCGTTCTCATCGAACCTGTCGCTTGCGACGAAGGACATAGCGAATAAATAAACCCACAGACACAGCCCACTGAGTTTCTCACCGGATCTTTGCAGTGGGTCGCGTTTCCGATCCGGTGGTAGATTCTGCGAAGCACTGCTTTTGCTAGGGTTAGTGTTAGCAACGTCGTCAGGTTCGAGCCCCGTGAGCTCCTAAGGCTACGCTGAAATGGACTCTCAAGAACATCTGCTTAGGTGCATCGGTAGGCAGTGGCTTGACTCTGCCCTTTGCGTTGCTGAAGTCCATGGGCGACGGTAACCACTCACCATCAGGTGGGCCGTATGCTCGTCTGCCTACAAAGGCAATAAAAAAAAAAAGAAAAAGGTAGAAAAAAAACAGAACTTTGTGTACGCCTCCGACATACCTGAGAAATGTTTAAAGTCTCAATTGAAA
Source organism: Bombyx mori (assembly GCF_030269925.1). Classification (NCBI taxonomy): domain Eukaryota; kingdom Metazoa; phylum Arthropoda; class Insecta; order Lepidoptera; family Bombycidae; genus Bombyx; species Bombyx mori. The sequence continues at coordinate 3,337,830 of NC_085116.1, read as the reverse complement.
CAAATCTATTCTACTCCTCAAATTGTATATTATACTATTCACGGTTTTGCCTACCACCAGTATTTAATTTAGAAGTTGGGTAATAAATTAGGAAGTTTATAATGAATATTGAAATTATAATGAATTTTTTTTAACTGGTGGTAGGACTTCTTGTGAGTCCGCAAGGGTAGGTACCACCGCCCTACCTATTTCTGCCGTGAAGCAGTAATGCGTTTCGGTTTGAAGGGTGGGGCAGCCGTTGTAATTATACTGAGACCTTAGAACTTATATCTCAATGTGGGTGGCGCATTTACGTTGTAGATGTCTATGGGCTCCAGTAACCACTTAACACCAGGTGGGCTGTGACCTAGACCACACATGTAAGCAACAAAAAAAAAACAGGTTAAAACACTGCTTAGCTACGATTGGATAAGTACCTCAAAGAAGTCAGGGTCCCTGATGCGTATATTGCGATAACAACAAGAAGGCAAAATATTATCAATAAATTAAATAAATAAGGAACAAATCTCACACAATTATCTCACCCCGATTTAGTTTTCTGTATACTACGGCAACCAGAGTCTAGGTTTAAATTTGTTTATATACATACCTATAGATATTAATTACCCTTCCAAGAGACACAGAGCAAACAAAGCTATTGCCAATTATGAAAAAAAAAGTAAGGAACACATCAATTGAGAATTTTTAATTCAGTATAATAAATTAACAAACGAAAAACAATTAAAAACTCAACAATAAAATTACAACATAAAAGCACTGCTGTAAGCAAATTAATCAACCACAAAAAACTTGACAAGCATCATTTTTCACAGAAACCACTTCCAAATCCAACAAGCCGTGTAGATCTTAAATCTAAAGTTGAAAGCGTACTCAATACCTTAATCCCGAGGCTTCGGGAGCTATCCTCATCCATCGTTCATCACCATTGCGTATATTGATGGACATTTGTTCGGTAAGGGATGATAGCGTGTAATGCTACCAGCAGCACCGGATCCCGCGAACAATGTTGTTATTACGACACCAAATATCATTTTCCACTGGTTAAAGTATCGGATGTGGGGAACATGACCCAATAAAAAAGGTATGCTCTTGTGAGAGAGTTCGATTGAGGGTGGGGTCCACTTAAACTGGCAGTTATATTTTGGCGTAAGGTTACTGGGGCAAGTTCGGCCTCGTATGGAATTAAATTGCGTTCTTTTGATACAAAATTGTGGTCATCATTCAAGGAGCCTTGGAAATAAATACAATAACTTACTGCCATTAATCGACAATGCCGAAACTTAATACTCTTTATGTTTAACAAACGCATCCACAACTGAAACATTTTGGTCAAACACTTGATTCAAATTAGAGTCAATCAGTGTTTTCCTCTTTGATCAATACCTCATTATCAGATACCAAATAAAGTACCTAAAAGAAAAGCATAATGATATGTTCAAATCGTCGTCGTTGTATGAGTAGGATATTATCGAATTTTCACGATTACCATATTATAAAAAATAGTTCAAGGCTAGGTGGAAGGTAAGAAATTACACTGAAAATCATTGACCCGTTGGACTGATCTGATAAAGAAAGCAACTGAGTCCACAAGGGCCTGGAACAGCCAATTCTGAAACATGGCGATATGCTTCCAAGAAGAAGGAAAGGAAAGGAATGCTAGAAGGAAAATCCTTGAAAACATTGAGAAACCTAACAAATAGCTCTGCGTGTATATTATCAACGCAACCACGACCACTTCAACAAGAATGCTTTATTAAGAAAAAGGAAGAGCCCCACTCAGTTACAAATATTGCAAAAAGGTTATGTACCTATAAATTCTTTTTTGATTGCTTTAATATTATAATCTATATAAATATAATAATAATATAATAATATAAAATATAATAATAATATTATAATATTATATAAATTAATTTAATATAATAAAGTGATAATATATAAGTAAAGATTATCGCAAAACAAAAGTAGTGAAACAATTATAACCGCGCAAAACTGCATAAATAAATTGTTTCTCAAATTATTTGATAAAAATCTGGTGTGTTAAAACACAAGCGTGTTCTACATCACCAAGGACGAGTGTTCTACCATCGCCTCCGTCTCTGAGAATTGTCGAGTGGTAAAGATGGCGGCCGTCTTCAAAAACTAAAGCCGAAGGAAACTGCTGAGCAAGTTAGTGCACGATCTCATTCCATCCCTAATCTCACAGTTCTCCTAGTTTTCATACAGTCGACTTTAAAACCAAACGACGGGACTTAAACTAGCTTAATCAACATAACCAGCCGATGGAAACTTGGACAAGCTAATTATAAGCCCGTCGACGAAACCGAAAGATGTAGCTAAATTCGGAAACTTCCTGACTAGTTACCTTATAAAATATTCCAGGCACGACCCGGCTACTTGCACCGGTTTCTAAAATTGAGAACGCTTACTAGACTTGCTTTTGTGTGAACTAAACGGATATTCGAAAAGCTCGTACAAACAATTCAAATTTCTGAAAATTTTAGTTGATACTAGCCGTACTCGCCCGCTTCGCTGGTCATTTAAAATTAACATCATTATTTATTGTCATTATTATTAGGTAGTCCAACACTCATATAAATATTAGCTTATCCATTAAGTACATGTATTTTCTACATGGATACCAAGTTTCAAGTCAATCGGATGCATGGTTCAGTAGTTATAACGAAACATCCGTAAAAACCACTGTAGATTTATATATTAACTATCTGTACCCATTCGCTTCGCTGGCCATTTAAAATTAACATTATTATTTCTCACCCCCACAAATATTCTCATCATTAACGCCCCCGCAACTGGTGTAGGGAGTCCAACACTCATATAAATATTAGCCTATCCATTAAGTACATGTATTTTCTACATGGATACCAAGTTTCAAGTCAATCGGAAGCATGGTTCAGTAGTTATAACGAAACATCCGTAAAAACCACTGTAGATTTATATATTAATATAGATTACAATGTTTGTTCTAGCTTTTTTTTGGAAACAGCTGTTTTTTTATTGCTTAGACGGATGAATGGGCTCACTGCTGATCTGGGGCTAAGTGACTTGAGTTCTAAATCTCAGTTCCATTATACAAGGACTGCCCCACTCTTCAAACTGGACAGCCTTACTACTTCGCGGCATATATTGGAAGGATGCTGATACCTACCAGCGCTTGTTTACTTAACGCCTTTTCACCAATAAATGCTTTCGTTAATTCAAAATCAGATGAATTCTGAACCTTGTTCAGCCAATAGCCGTTTGTTTGAAACGCGCTTCAGAAAAATCAGTGGTTGGCATTCTTATTTCAAAGAACAAAATACACCATAAGCTGTTTTTTTTTATTAAAGAAAATCTCTTATATCTCTAATCTCTATCTATATAGTATCCAAATCTATTAGGACACTTGATTAGTTCATAAATATTAATTCCTTGAGCTATTATTATACTCGTAATGTCAAGCCTTCTTCAGTTGTCAAATCATTGGTAGATAAAATTATTATAACACGGGTTCTGGATTTGATTCATTGTCGAAATCAGTATATTTGAGATATACCTCCAATACCATATACATGTATATACATAATCTACGTCTATAATACATCTTTTATTATAGGTATAAGGGAAATCCTAATTTCAGAAGTCGTCGTGGCCTAAAGGTTAAGGCGTCCAGTTTGAAGGATGAAAAAGGGTTAAAAACAGAGACCTTAGAATTTATGACTGAAGATAGATGGTAACATTTACGTTGTAGGTGCCTGTGGGCTCCGTTAGCCACTTAACACCAGGTGGGCCGTGAGCTCACGAGTTTAGTACGTAACATTGAAGCGTAAAAAAATATACGAATATTTATCGCAATGCAGTAATGAACAAAACAAACATTATCTAAATGCAGGTCTGCAGTCCGACCGTACACGTCGTTCTGGGAAAAAGCTTCCGCGATTATATTTGCGTTGAATAGAAAAAGCAATGGCGAACAACGTGGATGGTCTATTCCTGTATTTTGATTAGTTTATTTAAATACGATGCACAAAAGAGCTTAAATACCATAATTTTCGTAGCACTGTCACTGTCAATACAATAGAGCGATAGAACAGTGATTAATCTAACGAATTATACGAGCAATTACCTTAAAATGGTAAGATAAAGATAGTTTTGCAGGTCAAATATTTTTGTGAATATAATAAGCCAACAATGACGTGATTGTAAATACCGCTTGATCAACCCCTATCCTGAATTATTGCCATGATGGACTTATAACTTAAGTAGGTACATAGGAAAGAATAATAATGTTTTATACCTCAAATGCCTCAAAATCAAAGCATACATTTGACTGATGCAAATTAAATTGTACCACCTTTATCAGTCACTCTAAAATACGAACAAATTAGAAGAAGCCGACGATTTGAAGGTACGGTGGTGTAAGGTATGTCTCGTAAGCCGTTGTATCAAGCAGACTATTAAAAAAAGTAATAGTTCTGTAGATTTGCCGTATAAAGGTGATTGTACTCACGTCCAGGTCGGTGTTGAGTGATTACCACAGCACAAAGAATTCCGAATCGTTTTTGAATCAGATATAGAATCGCAAAGGAATAATTTGAAGTTCAATCAAGCAATGAATATGAAATCTTCTTCTTTTTCTCCACCATATCCCACTAGGTGGGGGTCAGCACAGCCAATTTTTCTCTTCCATTCTCTTCTATCAGTCGTCATCTCAACACTTCCTTTGACCTCTTCCTTCTCTACCTTGCACTACCATTTCCATACATCTCCTAGTCACAAGCATCTTCTCTCTACGCATCACATGTCCATGCCACGTCAACCGTCCGCTCTTTCCGCAATCAATATGAAATACAAGAAACTAATACAACAGTCCCCCGGTAGTCGAAATTCGACTATAATTAATTGCAATATAAGTTTGTACACTATTATGATTCTATTGTTAAAGACTTTTATACTTTTATAATCAGAAATTTCGGCAAGACTACACTAAAGAAAAATATTAATAAAGACAAACAAGATTTAATCTATTCTCAATTTGACCACAGACGTCAAGAACAAAAGTTTGACATTAAACAAATAGTATGCATGTGTGTATGCGTCAGATACATGGTAGTGTGTTTAATTTTTTCTTTATTGATTTAATGTATCTTCTATGCATTATTTTAAAAAAATATTAGCATTGTGCACTTCTTCTCTATATTCTCTATAAGTGTGGAAAATTTCATTCTCTTCCGTAAGCGCAATTTTCGTAAAAAGGGATACAAAGTTTTCCATCACGTATTAAAATATAGATATAAACGTGTCAGTAATTTTAAAACGTGATTAAGGTTCGATTGCGATGCGGCGTAGTGTATTAACTTTAAAACGAGAATTTCACGATTCGTACGCAAAAGATAAAAAAAAAAAAATTATAGATAGAGGCTTCTGTTCCGATAACCGGTGTCGCGTGTCTAATTCGACGACACGTTTGAATGACAAAAATAACGGGTCAGAGAGGTCACACTAAAATATACGAGTATTCGTGTAGTAAAAATGTTTTTTTATTTTTTTTTCTTAGATGGGTGGACGAGCTCACAGCCCACCTGGTGTTAAGTGGTTACTAGAACCCATGCACATCTACAATGTAAATGCGCAACCTAACTCGAGATATCATTTCTAAAGTCTCATAAGTAGTTACTACAACAAGTATAGTTACGCCTTGTGCTTACACAAAACTTCTGCATCTGTTTTTTTCTTACACAATTGATGCATGCTTTAATATTAATAATCCTCTCCGCTCCGCTCGGGTCTTTAACAAAAATTTCGACGATATTTGACGTTGTTTGATTTTTTAAAATAAAAGAACCCTTATTGCGGCATAACTATAATAGTTAGAAATATGCTGTCGCGATACTTTTTGTAAATAATAATACGTTCTACAAAGTCGTAGTACATTATTTTATTCTATCATGAATAATTTTCGGAGGGCACGCGATGTAAAGAATATTTTAGGTAATTTTTTACAGCTTGGCTTACATTATTAGAGTTTTAGTAAGGATCCCTAATTTTTTTCAAAAAAGATTATGCCAATGTCACTCAAAAATAGCGTAGCTTCCAAACAGTAAAATAATTTTTGAATTCGGTTCAGTAGTTTCGGTGTCTATTCAATACAAACAAACAAACAAATCTTTCCTCTTTATAATATTAGTATAGATACTCTCCTTAAGCGTAGTTTTAACAAAGACAAAACATATTCAATATCTGAGAATTGGAAATGTCAAATTATCTCAAACTGTATCGTACAAATACTTAGTTGATTTTGAACTTCAGTTAAATATTATGTTTTAATGAATTTTCAGTGTAATTTCAAAGTTATTGAACTAAAGTCGGGAGCTGTGTCAAACTTCTGACGATTTCATGAAGTAATTTTGATTGTATTTCATACCGACGCTTTGGATTACATAGAAATTAGTTTTACTTAATTATGGAAATGAATTGAAAATTTGAATTGAACATTTAGTCGTCGTGGCCTAAAGGATAAGACGTCCGGTGCATTCGTATGAAGCGATGCACCGGTGTTCGAATCCCGCAGGCGGGTACCAATTTTTCTAATGAAATACGTACTCAACAAATGTTCACGATTGACTTCCACGGTGAAGGAATAACATCGTGTAATAAAAATCAAACCCGCAAAATTATAATTTGCGTAATCACTGGTGGTAGGACCTCTTGGGAGTCCGCACGGGTAGGTACCACCACCCCGCCTATTTCCGCCGTGAAGCAGTAATGCGTTTCGGTTCGAAGGGTGGGGTAGCCGTTGTAACTATACTGAGACCTTAGAACTTATATCTCGAGGTGGGTGGCGCATTTACGTTGTATATGTCTATGGGCTCCAGTAACGACTTAACATCAGGTGGGCTGTGAGCTCGTCCATCCATCTAAGGAATAAAAAAAATAAAAAAAATGAAATCTTTTGAAGCACCGTTGTGGTTTGAAGCCGAAAGCCTTTTTTAGGTAAAAAATTATAAAAAATCTGTAGGATTAAACTTGCGAGAGAATAAGATAATCAAAGTTACAAGTCATCATGGCGTAAAGGTTTTAACTTTTGACTTAGACCCTCATTGAAATCACGCAGGAGTGTACTAATTGTTCTAATGAAATAAGTGTGTACCTTAATATTTATAAATGTGTGATTTTCGGTAGGCAAGTATCAGCTGTAGTCTCATTAAACTGATACAATAATTATATTTACCCAAATTTGAATGTGTTAATGCTGGTAATATTTTGATATTCAACAAGTGTGTCATACTGACATCTAAGTTGAAATAAATGATTTTAAATTTGAATTTGAATTTGGTTGTTACTGTTTATTTTATCAGAAATATGCACAAGCTCAGCATTCAGTTCATTCTGTTACCTTGAGTTCAAAGTTTATTTATTTATTGCTTAGATGGATGGACGAGCTCACGGCTCAGCTGGTGTTAAGTGGTTATCGGAGCCTATAGACATCTACAACGTAAATGCCGCCACCCACCTTGAGATATGAGTTCTAAGGTCTCAGTATAGTTACAACGGCTGCCCCGCCCTTCAAACCGGAACGCATTACTGCTTCACGGCAGAAATAGGCAGGGTGGTGGTACCTACCTACCCGTGCGGACTCACAAGACGTCCTGCCATCAGTAATTACGCAAATTATAATTTTGCTTGTTTAACTTTTATTACACGATATTATGCCTTCACCGTGGAAATCAATCGTGAACATTTGTTAAGTACGTATTTCTTTAGAAAAATTGGTGGTTACCTGCGGGATGCGAACACCGGTGCTTCGCTCGATACGAATGCACCGGACGTCTTATCCTTTAGGCCACGACGACTTCAAAGTCATCGATCAGAACTCTTACAACCGTATCAAAAAGAGAGTCGTTGATACACAATTCAAATACATGTTACATCAAAGCGAGAAACAATATAAGTTCACTCAGAAGCCACTCACATCAGCACTTTTGCCGACATATTGAAGTTCAAAGCGAGGCATCGCATACGGGAGTACGTAAGCTACACGCCTGAGGCGATTTCGTGAATTTCAATGAAATCTACGTTAATATTGCGTTTTGGAACATCGTACAGTACAAATAGGACGAAGGTATTTTTTTTAAATACTCCCATCGTGCGTTTCAGTTTGAAGTAAGATAGCACAAATTAAGTATTGCAATATAATTGAAACTTCATGTCACAAATTCCAAAGTTCCTATGGAATTTAGTAGCCACTTGATACCAAATGGGTCATCCGGTTATCTGCCCTAAGCACCACGCCGCAGGTATAGGGAAAATAAAGAAAAGCACCGGAGTCACAATTGCAAAGTAACATTTTTCAAATTTATCTTATATGCGCGTAAAATACTTACAAAAAGGTTTCCTTTTCATTCCTCCAAAGGATAGGTAATGAAGGTGAACCTAGCGTTAGGCAAATAATTACAACGCTTATCGGGACATTCCTTAAGACACGAATTAAAATATCGACTGTACTGAATTATAACTATCCCACTCTAGCAGCAGCACATCAATGTCAAAATTCCTCGTATATTTTAAATATTCGACGTCTTTATATCGCCAACTTACGACCCATTTTACCGAATCCCAAAAATAACAGCCTGTTCCCTTTTCACGAGTAAATAAAAATAATTAATTCAAAGAGTCTCGTGCAGAAACAGTGCGAGGACCGCATCCCTGTGTTCCCTATTGATAAATAAGTTAGTTTCGTGCTTGGCTCAAACTTTGCTAGCAGTTTCGGTATTCCACGTTATAAGAGTAGACTCGAAAGTGCCACTTAATTATTTGCGAAACACGGACTTACAAAAAACATGAAGGAATATTCGGTGTTTATTTTTTTCCCTACCTATTCGTCGGTAGCCTAAGGGGCTACTCCAACTTCGCGCGGATGGGGAATTCTTTTATTTATTCTTTACCTTCCTACGCCGATAGCCTTGAGAGAATATTTCAGCTTCTCTTGGCGTGTAGGTGAGCTCACGGGGCTCAAGCCAGGAGTGTTGCTAACACTAGCCCTAGCAAGAGCAGTGCTTCGCGGAATCTACCACCGCATCGGAAACGCGACCCACTGAGAAGATCTGGTGAGAAACTCAGTGGGCTGTGCCTATGGGTTAATTCGCTCGTCGAGCCCTTCCTCGCAAGCGACGGGTTCGACGATGACGGTGACCAGTGCTTGTGGTACCTAAAAGCACCGTTAATGGATTGGGAGGATCCGTAATGACGTGCTCAGGGCGACGTCGACTGTTTACTATTCGGTCTACAGGATCGGGTATGTCGGGGAATTCCGTGAGTTCTCGTAATATGGCACATTGTAAGTCCGCGCAGGTAAGTACCACCATCCTGTCTGTTTATGTGCCAAGCGTCATGCTTTCCGGTTTGAAGGTAAGTAGGTTATTATAAAAACAATTGAAACTTCAGCCTTATGTCTTAGAATAAGCGGCTTTTTTGTAACCACTTTTAGTCTGTGACCAATTGTGTGTGAACTTCGATTTTATGTTGTGTAAACAATCAAAAACGACGAAACTTAGTTACGGACTATTCAGTGCTTCAAGTACCACACTCACATACGCTATACACTTGACATTAGATGGACCGTAACGTAAAAAAATATCTAAAAACACTCACTAACGTGACTAACATGCTTTGTCTCGATCTCATCTTAAACACTTATGAACACACACGCCCGAATAAGTCTTAAATTGCATTAAGAGAAGGTGTTTACGTTTGGTAGAATGGTCCGGGACTGCCTTCACTAAATCGAATTATTACGTGCTCGAGTTCGGCCGAACAATTTGATGTACACTCTTAGCAAATTGGTTTACTATGTACTTGGCTGTTTCGGGACAGAGGCTTGTTTATATCATTTTATTTTCGTACTAGCCGTACTCGCCCGCTTCGCTGGGTATTTAAAATTAACATTATTATTTATTGTCATTATTATTAGGGAGTCCAACACTCATATAGATATTAACCTATCCATTAAGTACGTGTATTTTTTACATGGCTACCAAGTTTCAAGTCAACCGGATACATGGTTATATTATAACGGAACATCCATAAAAACCACTGTAGATTTATATATTAGTATAGATTAAGAGGGAGATATACTTCTATTTTCTTTTTTGCAAATATGTACCATGGAGTTACGAAACAAGAGTCGTAATATTTTCTTAGAAGGGAAGCATGTTCTCTCGTAATGAATATGCGATTTTCGGGTTTGAATTTTATCACACAATGTTGTTACTTCACTCATTAGAGAATTCTTGTTAACTACATTATATTATTCTATGTTATTGACTTATGAAACTCTCAAATAATAATAATAATTTCGTACTTAACAGATATGAAGCACAATGGTTAACAAAATGCTTCTTTGTAGAATATTGTTACGCCGGTAAGAGTAACGCCATCTATCGCCGAATAGTCGAACGAATATCGAAGGACCTAGTAGTACTTAGAATGCTCGAGAAGTACAACGCCATCTATTGTCAGATAGCAGAAACACAATACTAGAGATGTGTGGAATATTCTCAATAATTCTAGGGATGTGGTATCGACTATAAAAGCGTTGCAGAGATGGCACGCAAGCAGTCAGAAATTGGAACTGCTCGAAGCGAAACAGCGAACGGATCACCTGAAGCGAAGGAGAAGCGAATTGAGAATTTTAAAATGTTTGTGAAGTGTTTTAAGTGTCCTAAGTGCTAATAAAGTGTTAACTTGTAATTCGATATAATTTTTTATTTATCCCGAACCCCACCCAGTAACAATATTTCTCAAACGTATTCCACGTATCATGACAATAAAATCGTACTCGAAGTACTTGTGCTGCCTCTTCAATAAATATTTATAGCAATACCAGATCATTAAGCAATTTTTATATGTTCCATGTCTATGTTATTGTCCGAAACAAATATATTTTTATTGAGTAATTATTTATCTTGCGATTAGAGCGGTTCTGTGGAAAAGAATGTTTACTTGTTGAAGCATATTTATTTGTTATAGGTATTTAAATAATAATACATTGTTATTATTGAATTTTATTATTTTATAAAAATGCTTCTAATGCAGAGATATATGTAGATATTTTAGTATGCTACTCTGAGAGATTACACAAATAACATAATATGGTAAACTATTTTTTGTTGATTGGAGAAGATTTGGAGAAATCGCAGCATAAACAAAAAAACTAAGATAAAGCTCATGAGAACTCTTATCTTCTCCATATTCTTGTACGCTTCTGAGACGTGGACCCTCAAGGCCCGTACCCGATCGAGAATTGACGCATTTGAAATGTGGTGTTGGCGCAAAATGTTGGGCGTATCATGAACGGAGCGCCGAACAAATGTGTCAATTCTCGAGGAGTTAAACGTCAAGACCCGTCTATCTACAATCTGTACGCAGCGTCTCCTCAAGTACTTCGGACACGTGGCCCGACAAAATCCCGAGAACTTGGAAAAATTAATAGTCGTAGGTCACGTGGAAGGAAAGAGAAGTCGAGGAAGATTGCCAACTAGATGGACGGACATTGTCAAGGAGGCCACAAACACCAGCGTCCCGGGCGCCATTAAGCAGGCCGAATGCAGGCAATATTGGAGGAAGCTGGTGAAAAACTGAACCAAGGTGGTGACGACCCTCAGTAATGAGGAAACGACAAAGAAGAGGAAGAAGAAGAAGAAGGAATTATTTATCTTGCGATTGGAGCGGTCCTGTGGAAAATAATATTTACTTGTTGAAGAATATTTATTTTATATTAAGTTAATATTTATTTTAGTTTATATTTATAATTGAAGCGTATTTTTATTTTTTATTTTTATTATTATAATTTTGGAAAAAACTTTGTATGTCTTTTTTATGGACTAGTTCAGCAGACGAGCTCTCGGCATTCACTGGGTTATCCTAAGACATCACAATGTGGATACCGCCACCACCCACCTTATAACATTAGGTCGAACTCTTGTCTTATATTGGTGTAATGACTGTTACACCCTTCAAATTCGAATGCTTAAATGCTTCACAGCAAAAATAAGTGGTACGTTGATTTAGGCTGGATGAGATCCCTAGATCTTTAGATCTCAAGGTGGCATTTACGCTGTAGATATCTATTGGCTCAGGTAGCCGCTTAACACTAGGTGGACTCGAACACCCATCTAAGAAAAATAAAATAATATAAAAAGCTCATCACTTTATATGTATTTACACGGCATTTATAAAGTGTTCACAGATAAACATGGTGTTGTGTTATCATAGCATAGCCGCGTACTTAAATAGGGAAAGATGACGGTCACAGTGGCGACGACGAAGACAGTTTTTATGAGTTTTAATCCCGGGACCCGAATAACGAACGAGGCTACAAATGTTACGAATAAAACTTTTAAAATTAGCAAATACCCGCTCCTTTACTAAAAATGCCTCATAACACAGCACATAGATAATACACATAAATTAGTTAAAGATAAGCAACTCAAGCACTCAACAAAAATGTTTTCAGGCGTCGGCCCCTAGATGGCTTCGCTTCGATTAGTTTCTCATTGCTCCTGTAGATGGCAGTAAAATATTACCTATCCTAAATTTTACTTTTATTAACGAAGGATTTAGTCAATTTTCAGAAACCACAAATTGATAAAATTTAATCTATTTGTCTAATAAAGACTTGTTTCGTTTATTCATTTTTTTTTATTTTCTGTGTTTAGTTATGCAATAATTAAATGCGTCAACTTTAACAACGTATATGTTTAGGGTCATCCGCTACAAGATGTCGCTACTTTTCGTACAGAAAAAATATTTGTCTTAAAGTATGACACAGTCCACAACACGAGAGATGTCGAGATCACGCGCGGCGCATACATCCCGGGTAGGTTCCGACGCTGGCGACCGCAACAGAACGCCGTGGTGGGACGTGATGAGACTCCTGAATCGCGATCTTTGTAAGCTTTCTTCAGCGCGCTACGTTGCTCGTAATTGAATTTTTTTTTTATGTTGTTTTACTTTAATATCAAAGTAATGTAACTACACTGAGACCTTAAAACTTATATCTCAAGGTGGGTGGCGCATTTTACGTTGTAGAAGTCTATGGGCTCCAGTAACCACTTAACACCAGATGGGCTGTGAGCTCGTCCACCCATCTAAGCAATAAAAAATAAAAATAAATTCCTATTATTTATGTTGTTTTACTTTAATATCAAAGCTGTATAGTTCTTAGTGTTAGACATTTGAGAAACTTTTAATTAAGCCCTATAGTTTATGATGGTGAAACAAAAATTCGCCAATTATAGTGTATTATGTAAAGACCCACCTAAAGATAATAGTTTTCTTTTAATTTGAGCCCAGGGGGACAGATGATTTGGTGTGCAATTGATACAAAAAATAATTGACATAAGAAAATCGACGAAGTTCAATAACCAAATATCTCAAGGTGGATGGCGCATTTTACGTTCTAGAAGTCTATGGGCTCCAGTAACCACTTCACACCAGATGGGCTGTGAGCTCGTTCACCCATCTAAGCAATAAAAAATAAAAGTAAATTCCTATTATTTATGTTGTTTTACTTTAATATCAAAGCTGTATAGTTCTTAGTATTAGATATTTGAGCAATTTTTAATTAACAAAAATTCAGCAATTGTAGTGTATTAAGACCCACCTAAACATACTAGTTTTCTTTGAATTTGAGCCCAGGCGGACAGATGATTCGGTATGCAATAGATACAAAAAATAATTGACATAAGAAAATCGACGAAGTTCAATAACCTATTCCTGTCTTGATCTCAAAGGCTGTATCAATTCGCATTATATTCTCGGTTTTTGTTTTATGAAAGTTTATCGGTGGCCGTAAACGCGCCTCATACGGGTGGGTCACGATCGGAACGTCGTATGCAACATCTGGGGCTGTCATACGGCCCGCCCTCCATTACTTAGATTGGCATTTATCATTTGTGCAATTTTTCAAGTCAATGTTCGGTGATGTAGTGTGGTGCCGCGCACTTATTCGAGCTAATGTGCAAAATGGAACTGCTCTAAGTAAGACTAATAATATACCTTTTTTTATGTAAATAAACTCTAAGTGTCTCTTAGTGTTTGGAGAATTTTTCAACGTTTTTATTAACTTAGCCTATCTCTTTATCTCGGTTAATATTCATAAAATAGTTAGAATGAAAAAAAAGAGGAAATAAGAAAATTTGAATTATATTTATAATTTACTAAATATGTTTAACTTCAAAACATCCGATAACTTTGAAAAATTACACAAGTGTCATAGACCGATGGCAATCCGATGGTAATTCTATTACTCAAGATTATTCAAGAGCGTTTTTGTGATTTTTAAACTACTATTACTTATTTTATCTGAATAAGTTGTTAGTAATTAAATTATAAAATCCGAATCATAACTGTGTGACCCATCAGATTAGGATTATGTGACCCGTCTGCGAATAAATTACACCATACTGTATATTACTACAATTGAAGACAGCAGTTAGATTAGGTAAGAAAAGGGCAGAAAAAGACACTAATTCTGTGGAAGGATAATATTATTCAACTTGTTTTTTTTTTTTTCCTACCTAAGCTGATAGCCTTGAGAGGCTATTTCAGCGTAACGGTGGCTAGTAGGTGAGCTCACGGGGCTCAAACCTGACGACGATGCTAACACGAACTAGCAAGAGCCGTGCTTCGCAGAATCTACCACCGGATCGGAAACGCGACCCACTGAGAAGATCCGACGAGAAACTCAGTGGGCTGTGTCTGAGAGTTAATTTACTCGTCGAGCCCTTCGTCGCAAGCGACGGGTTCAACAAGAACGGTGAAGTACCTAAAAGCACCGTTAATGGATCGGGAGGATCCGAGATGACGTGGTCAACTTGTAGTAACTCTAATAACCCCATTCTGCAAGCCGATACGCATGATTGACTCACTGTTACAGTGTATTATTCGTTCATTGTGAAAATGGTTCGTGAAGGCGTGTTTGCTAAGAGAGATTGGCACACTCGAAATAAACACATCCTACGTTATACTCATAAAACTGCGGACGCTCAACTTTATCTTATACCTTGACAAGCTCAGAAATTCTGCATTTCGTATTACTATAGTCATTAACTTATATTATAGTAGTTGTTTCTGAAATAGTTTTAAGATTGGACATTACGCGATCTAATTTCCAAAAGGTTAGAAGCAAATGAAGACATACATATAGTTTAAAGAAACACTAGAGGATGACCGAGCTTTACTTGTTTTTTTTTTGTTGTTGATAAATTGTGATTTTAGAAATTATATTTATATACGAATTACATATATACGAATATTATATTATTTGTTATTTCTTTCAATAAAAAAAAAGTTTATGTTTAAGTTGATTATCGATAAAGTTGATTATTGAAAACACGAATAAAACAATATTTTCTGAAAACAAATCGTAGCTAGATCGATTTATCGCCCCCGAAATCTCCTGTATACTAAATTTTATGAAAATTTTTGGAGCCGTTTCCTAGATTCAGATTATAATTATATATATATTTCTAAACAAGGATTGCTCGTTTAAAGATATAAGATATATTATAGTCACGATCGTCATTAGTGACGGAACCACAGATAGAAGGATAATTTCAAAATAAAACATAACTACAGGAAAGTATTATACATTATCATAATTCTAACGGACCATGCAGTAACCGTAATACAGAAGACAGAGTCGCATCTGTGTTCCGCTGACATATGAATATTATGAGCCATCTTCCGCGAGGTCGTAAACTCTGAAGGAGCCCTAAGCCATTAACGTTATACCGCAAACTGTGTCATCCATATGGACTAGTAGAGATATGTGGATATGAACGTAATATTTAACCGACTTCAAATAAGTAGGATGTATGTTCGACTGTCTGTTTATTTTATGAATATGCGCCGATTTTTTCTAGACTAATTTTGAAATCGTTTTATTCTGCTTGTTTGCTCACCCACTTTGTCGTATTTAAATAATAACTTGGATAGTTTTATAGAATTTATTAAACGTAACTTTTTAGAGTCAAACAATCTGTATAAATTTTGCAGCAGTAATGGGGAAAAAAATGCAATGACACAGATTATACCTATAAAATAGATTAACCAACTCAACATACCGCCCCCCCGGGCTAATCCAGTCCAAAATGTCAGGCTAATCCAGTTGGTCTTATCGTCAAATTTAATGGATATGTATATACTCGTATATTTATAATTGTGACTAAGTATGCACTTTTCTTATTCTATATAATAATCTTCTATAATGATATTCTTTTTTTATGATTGAAGGGTTACTTGTGGCCCGGAGGCCTTTCCAGTTTCACCAGGACTAGTGGGCGAGCAAAGGCGCAGCCAGAAGGGGTGTGATTTGCTAAGAGCTGTCTGAGCGCCTCCGAAGGAGGCCTGACATCTGACGAGCAGCTGCTTCGCGAATCAATCTACTACTGGATCGCGACCCGCTGAGAAGATGCGGCGAGCAACTCAGCGGGCTGATGCATGGATTAGGATCTATATTCTAATCACTATTGTGAAGTATTTAAAAAACTTTTTTTATTTTATTCCATTGCGTATATATATGTACATAGTTTTTTTTATTACCTGCCTCTTTCTATGACTACAAAGCCAATCAACAAATGCTTGTTGCATCGCCCTCCAATGTTTTTGCAACAACACACAATTTCCAGAAATTGAAACGTAACAAGAATGTGAAAATGAATGCATATAACCGTCAGTAACTGACTTCTAAGAATCATGCTACAAGAACACGGTGCGTAATTTTCAAGCATTTTCACACTTTACTCGTGCTCACTTGGTTTTCGATATTCGACCATGAACCCCGACACCTCAAGACTTAGATTCATTTGCTATTGTATTTTATTTTGGAGTTTAGATTTTTTTGCAAAGGTGCAAGTATGTATCTACATACTTGTTTCAAAAAAAAAACTGATTACACTAATATTCGTCAATAACTACTAAATAAATAAATAAATATCGTTTAAGGAATACAGGAAAAAAAGGAAGTTTTTTTTTTAAGTAAAGTTTTTTATCTTTATCTATGTGTTTTATGTAATTAACACCACAGTTGAAACAATATAAATTTTATTGATGTAGCGGCATAAACAATTATATTATATTAGTTACCTATTAAACACATTATAAATTATTTTTACGTTTTAAATTTTCGGCGGTAAAAAAGGTCCCGTGTCACAGACTATATTCTTTTTTCCACATCTCGTGCGTTCCGGCTTACGCATCATAAAAATGTGCGTTCATAAACGCCACAATTACAATGCACTACCAGCTTACAATACACATATACGATGTTTTTCTTTTCGCGTCAACTTATTAAGAAAGTGTTTACTCAGAAAAATTATATGAGTCCCCCGAACCAAATCGTCGAAGTCGTCGTGGCCTAAAGGATAAGACGTCCGATGCATTCGTTTCGAGCGATGCACTGGTGTTCGAATCTCGCTGGCGGGTACCAATTTTTCTAATGAAATACGTACTCAACAAATGTTCACGATTGACTTCCACGGTGAAGGAATAACATCGTGCAATAAAAATCAAACCCGCAAAATTATAATTTGCGTAATTACTGGTGGTAGGACCTCTTGTGAGTCCGCACGGGTAGGTACCACCACCCCGCCTATTTCTGCCGTGAAGCAGTAATGCGTTTCGGTTTGAAGGGTGGGGCAGCCGTTGTGACTATACTGAGACCTTCGAACTATATCTCAAGGTGTGTGGCGCATTTACGTTGTAGATGTCTATGGGCTCCAGTAACCACTTAACACCAGGTGGGCTGTGAGCTCGTCCACACATCTAAGCAATAAAAAAAAAAAAAATAATAATTGCCAGATCAATCGATGCGTCTATTAAAACTAGGTTTACCTGATGAGTCACTTTCACAAAAACGACTGTTTATATCTAAAACCATATTCTTAATTTAACGGCGTCTCGCCTCAAAACGGTTTCGCTTATACGACCATAGGTGTAGTTAGCCGTGTTGACTTTAATTAATTAGTTTCATTAACAACGTGTAGCATGAAATTACGTGATTACGTTAACTACGACGGGATAACAGCTAACTATTGCCGCCGCTGACTACTCCCCGAATCCTGATCATGCAGGAGCCAGTCACCGTCGACGCCCTAGACACGTCCTTACGGATCCATCAGATCCAATAACCTTTGCATTAGATGCCTTCAGCTCTAATACTAGGGGCAGGCTTAGGGACCCCGGTAACCGTACTCGTCGAACTCGACAAAGAGGTCGACGTGCAACCTAACCCATGCATCAGCCCGCTGAGTTTCTCGCCGGATCTTCTCAGCGGGTCGCGATTCCGATCCGGTAGTAGATTCATTCGCGAAACAATTGCTCTTGAGTTGTTAGGTCTCCTTCGGAGGCGCTCGGGCAGTTGTTAGCAAATCCCACCCCTCTTGGCTGAGCCTTTGCTCGCCCACCTGTCCTGGTGAAACTGGAAAGGCCTTCGGGCCACCAGTAAACTTTCAATCATAAAAAAAAAAAAAAAAAAAAAAGTCGAAATTCGACTATAATCAATGGAAATTATAAGTTTGTACACTATTATGATTATTCTATTGTCAAAGATTTACAGGTTTCGCCAAGACTATACTTTAGACAGATATTAATAAAGACAAACAATATTTAATCTATTCTCAGTTTGACCACAGACTATAAGCAATAAGAAAAGTTTGACAATAAACAAATAGTATGCATGCGTGTGTGTGTCAAATACATGGTAGTGTGTGTAAAGTTTTTTTATTGATTTAATATATTTTTTACGTATAATTTTAAAAAAAAATTGCTTTTTGCACTTCTTCTCTATACTATATTCTCTATAAGTTTGGGAAATTTCATACTCCTCGGTCCACGCAATTTTCGTAAAAAGGGATACAAAGTTTTTGCTTCACGTATTAATATATAGATGATTGACATAGCTGTTTGAACGTCATAACTAAATAAATGTACCACGCATCGCTTTGAAATGTTTCAAAAAAAAATAAAGCAGTCCTCTAAAATCCTAATCTATTGAATTAAACATCAAAATTCTAATATCACAAGATCGTGGAGTATCAAAGGCAGTCTCGTCATTTAGCCTTGTAGTTTAATTAAATAGCTCAGGGGCGGGTGCAGTGGACAATGGCGGACATCACGAGCGATCGTTGCGCATTATAGCCTCTTTATTAAACAAGAAACTGCGTGCTGCAATCCACCTATAGCCCGCACGGGACACACGTTCGATTGAAACACATGACTTGCTGTCTGACTTATTGGCCGACTTCAAACAAAAAATATATTATAACTATATACTATAACTATAATAATGTTTTACTGGTGGTAGGTACTTCTTGTGAGTCCGCACGGGTAGGAACCCCGCCTATTTCTGCGGTGAAAAAAAATATAGAAAATCGAACTAACAATTAATTTCAACATTTTTTATCCTGTTAATACTTGTTACAGTTTTAGAGCAACATTATAAAAGTTATATATACATATACATATAATTTATAATTACATATACATTATAACATATACACAAGAGGTCCTACCACCAGTGATTACGCAAATTATAATTTTTAGGGTTTGATTTTTATTACACGATGCTATTCCTTCACTGTGGAAGTCAATCGTGAACATTGATTGAATACGTATTTCATTAGAAAAATTGGTACTCGCCTGCGGGATTCGAACAGCGGTGCATCGCTACATACGAATGCACCGGACGTCTTATCCTTTAGGCCACGACGACTACAGAAGATTTATACGTACGTTTTTAGTTTTTAAACTAAATGTATTACTATTATGGTTGAAGGGTTAATAATAAGACTATTTTCAAAAAATAATGTTGTTAGCACTAAGATTATAAATAGGCAATTGCTAATAAATAAAGAGACCAACAAACCAAAAACCAAGGAGAAAATGGTATTTAATTATTTTAAATTTGTCTACCTTCGCTTTGTAATTTCTTATTTATACATATATTTATAAATAATTTCGAAAATAGGCCGAATATTATAATAATACAAGAATTTAAAAAATCAACATACATATTTTAAATTTAAATTTATTCGTCGTTTGTAAGTGCACTGTGTTTAGTTGAAGGACGGTCAAAGGAATTCAATTTGAGTCCCTTTAAGTTCAAACATTAAGATTGTCACCCAACTGACAAACTTGGAAACATTCCTTAAGAATGAAGAAGCAGTATGTACAAAATTAAAGTTAAAATTTGTGATCTTTTAATTTAATACTAGCATTACTTACTGGGTATTCACTTAAAACTACTGAGGTAAGGCAAAAGCTTAAAATACTATTTAATCCTGTGAAAAGGAGAGGTGAAAAAGAAAGAGAGAGAGAGAGAGAGAGAGAGAGAGAGAGAGAGAGAGAGAGAGAGAGAGAGAGAGAGAGAGAGAGAATATACTTTAAAATACTAAAATACGACATAGAAAAAAAAACGTACAATAGGCGGTCTTATCGCTAAATGCGATCTCTTCCAGACAAGTGTTTCATTAACAGAAATTCTGAAAAAGATAAAGATAGAGAAAGCTACGATGCAGTTAGTTTAGACGCACATGAGCCTATAGATACAACATTAATGTTATGTTTGGTTTTTGTTGTTTATATATGTTTTAGTAATTACAGGCACAGTGTTACCTACTTATGCGAGAACATATATCCTATCGTATATAAGACAGGTGTTAGAGAGTTATCCATCAGGATTTACATTAAATGATATTAAAGTGGAATAATGATGTGAAGAGACCAGGATCGTATATATTCTGATATAAGACTATTAAGATCCAAGGACCTAATTCTCAATATGGAAATTAATCACAATAAATACATTTAAATTCTTAATGTTTACTCTTATTAATGTTATGATATAAAATTAAATTTAAGTTTATCAGATAAACCTTGATCTGATGACATTTCTTTTGTAACGCTAAAAGTATGATGAATGTTGATCTAAATGAAGAGCATTTTGATATAGGGATAATGCTACCGTATTTACCAATATAGAATAACTTTCCACTATCCTACGTTATAGAGACACTGATACTTATGACAAAAAGCCTACGTCCGAACCGCACCTTAAATCGTATTTCATCCATCCATTATTACCAAAGCACCCAAGTAACTCATACAACCTTTTGGTACATTAAATTATCGATAACCTAGTCTAAAAAGTTCTCACGAATACAGTAGGTGTCTTTCTCATAATTCCTTCAATGTCCCAAAAGAAGCTCTAGGCATAGAAATATGAGATGAGGGACAAAGTGAAATGTTTATTTTTATTCTTTCCCTTATCCCACTTGACCTGGATAGCGTTGTTTTAAGATTTCCCTAAAGATTCGGGTATTGTTATTTGCTATCATACGCTGTCTTATATCGATACGGGAAAGGGATATTCTGTAAAACTCGTTACAACGTTGACGGGCAAAATTTGAAGGGCCAATTCAGATATGGCCGGTAGGAACATTAACTTTTAAAAAGCAACGTTATTTATTAATTTGGTAAAAATAGTTTAATGATGAGCAGTGAAGTAGTTTTCAATACACTTCACTTCATCAAGATACCTAATAAATTCAGTTTATCGAACTAGGAGTTTTATTATCCTGAAAATAAAACAAAAAGTCAAATAAACTGCCAGATCTCAAAATACTGTTAGAAGGGTGAAAGGCTATCCAACTTACAAAATAAAACTCGAACAATTGCTCCAAATTGTACAATTCATAACAGAATCTAGAATAACATTTCGTCTCGATGCTTAGGACGTAACTATATTATGATTTGTGTCGAGAACTCTTCAAGTACACAGACGTATGCTCTCGACCTATTTATTATATTTTAACTTCTACATAATTATATTATAAGTCTGTAGACTTTAAGGGATTCAATTTTCAAGTCACGGTCCCCTAAGTCTTCGTTGAATATTATATATTCTATTATTAATCTTGTTTATATTATGTGATTATAAATTTAACTCGGGCAAGAAATCTTTTGCTATTTTTACAGCGAATTAATTAGGAGATATTTCTATATTTTATATTTATATAGATTAGGTATTTATATATTTCCTTTTGCTATTCTTGTCCATCTTAATGACAGTCGGAAAGAGATCGCTTTGAATTATGAAACTGTTCTATTGTATCCATTTTCTACTGTATTCTATCACTTTATTTCTACGTATTGATTGTACATAAATATTATTATAAATTCGCGGATTTAACGACAAATATTACTTATAAGCTATGTTAAGCGATTTCCTTGACGGAGCTTAGTCCTCTGTTCTTAATAACTGTAGCTACTGAAAGTATCTGGAAGGCCAAATACGATTTTCGATCGGAATCAATCGGTTAAGATATTTGACATTCGGCCATTGTGATGACAGGTATTCATTTTATGTCCCATGGCGAGTGCTCTGGAAAACTGTTTGAATTGTGTTTTTTTTTTCAAAGATGCGTGAAGAACCTCTCATTTAGTTATGTCTGAGTAATAAAAGAGTTGAAAATAAATTAACTGGTGGTAGGAACTCTTGTGAGTTCGCACGGGTAGGTACCACAGCTCTGCCTATTTCTGCCGTGAAGCTGTAATGCGTGTCAGTTTGAAGGGTGGGGCAGCCGTTGTAACTATACTGAGACCTTAGAACTTATATCTCAAGGCGGGTGGCGCATTTACGTTGTAGATATCTATGGGCTCCAGTAACCACTTAACAACAGGCGGGCTGTGAGCTCGTCCACCAAGCTAAGCAATAAAAAAAACACGTATTAGATATTTTTCTAATTTTAGTGCAGTCGGGCTTTATTTCTGTTTCATTTATTAATATATTTAAAAATTAAAAGTTTCGTAAATATAAACCGGAAGAGGCTCGCGCCAACTGTCTGAATCATCCATTTGGCCCGACTATTGGTCGTCCTTCACTTAAAACTTCACCAAAGCTAACGTTGCTTTTGCATTAACGTGTCTAATTACTGCAAAACGTTGCATCGTAACTAATAACCGCAGGACAAGCGCGGCACTAGCGGCGCGGACACCGGTCATCAGTCGCAAAACATGTGATCATTAGTATCTGCCAGCCGCAGCAACGACCTCGAACTGCCACATACATTATTTACGCAGTGTACCTACGTATTACATATGCTCAAATAATATAAGTAAGAACTTTGTAATTTTTTTTTTTTTGCTTTTGTAAGCAGAAGAACATCATGTCATCTGTGTGCTTAATGCGAGTTATTTAACGTTCTCGATAGCGTTAAAGTGAACTAAAATTTGAATGCAGTTGGAACGTTTGCCTACGTTGACCGCTAGGGGCGCTGTTCCAACTGCAAACAAACCACTTCGATAAAGCGGCACGACACGAGAACCCTCTCATCGTGGCCGCCGGTAACTACATTCCCGATCCTGCGGAAAGAATGGAAAGCAGTCGACGTCGCCCCAAACACGTCATTTCGGATCCTCCCGATCCACTAACGGTGCTTTTAGGTACCTCAAGCACCGGTCATCGTTCCCGTCGAACACGTCGCTTGCGACGAAGGGCTCGACGAGTAAATTAACCCTCAGACACAGCCCACTGAGTTTCTCGCCGGATCTTGTGGGTCGCGTTTCCGATCCGGTGGTAGATTCTGCGAAGCACGGCTTTTGCTAGGGTTAGTGTTTAGCAACGTCGTCAGGTTTGAGCCCCGTAAGCTCACCTACTAGTTAAGGTTATGCTAAAATAGCCTCTCAAGGCTCTCTAAAAATTCATACTAAGGATACTGATGGTGCGTGGTCATAGTCGCACATGGACGTCAGCAGCGCCAAAGGCACCACCAAAACCCTGCCTAACGTTGAGTACTCAGCGAGGCAGCATTTGAACTAAGAAATGTTATAAAAAATACGTTATATCGTTAAAGAGCTACATAACATAACGAACAACGATTCGATTTCGGGTAAGAAAAAGTATTATATTCATATTTTTTTATTGCTTAGATAGTTGGACGAGATCACTGCCAACCTGGTGTTAAGTGGTCACCGGAGCCTATAGACCTACAACCTAGAGCCTACAACGTAAATGCGCCACCCACCTTAGATATAAGTTCTAAGGTCTCAGTATAGTTACAACGGCTGCCCCACCCTTCAAACCGAAACGCATTACTGCTTCACGGCAGAAATAGGCAGGGCGGTGGTACCTACCCGCGCGGACTCACAAGAGGTCCTACCACCTCTTGTGAGTCCGCGCGGATATATAAACCTTGCAATATAGGTATTCATCAAAAACCTTTTTAAGCATAACGAAAATGCTTAACTTAATAATAATTTTAATGTAGAGCTTAGAAATGTCGAATATTGTGTATGTCCATATTTAATAACCCTAATAAAGCTACCGAACAACGCTCAATTCGGAAATCCAGTTGTCTTCATGAAGCAGTTAATGACTCAGTTAACAGAACAATAAAACGGGGCGCGGAACAAACGTTCGGATAAATCTCATTTGACCTCAATCTCGTTAAACTTATTCAGGGGGATCAATTGCATCAGAATTGGGTTTAAATTTGAATCGCGTAGCTGATTTCATTATGGATTCATTCGCAGAGACCGATGCATGTCACGATAATTACGTTTGGAATAAAATTCATGTATCTAAAAGAATTAAAATATAGATTAAAACCTTTTTTAAATCTAACATAACAAACATCAGTAGTTGATCTTATTACGTAAACTGCGTAAAATAATGACATTCTATGCTTTATAACTAAACTAGCGACCCGCCCTCGCTTCGCTTCGGAAACTGTAATATATTATTGATTTCTCCACTATTTAATGGATGTTATTATGCATATAAACCTTCCTCTTCAATCGCTCTATCTATTAAAAAAAACCGCACCAAAATCCGTTGCGTAGTTTTAAAGATTTAAGCATACATAGGGACAGAGAAAGCGACTTTGTTTTGTACTATGTAGTGATACAATGAAACTGAACTGAACTACAATGAAAATGAACTAAATACAACATTTAATGCTAGGGTCAGAAACACACAATGTAGAATATAGAATATTTCTCATATTTCGCCGTACATAAGGAGCTCCGTTAACGAGCTCTTTGCTGTTACCTACTAGTGTCCAGATGTCCAAAAGGAATCTGCCGTAAATATGTATAGGGCTGCTCATAAACTTTATTTTTTATTGCTTTGATGGGTGTACGAGCACGCAGCCCACCTGGTGTTAAGTGGTTACTGGAGCCCATAGACATCCACAACGTAAATGCGCCACCCACCCTGAGATATAAGTTCTAAGATTTCAAGTATAGTTACAACGGCTGCCCCACCCTTCAAACCGAAACGCATCACTGCTTCACGGCAGAAAATAGAAATATAAGGAAGAGTATTCTATACTCTATAGAGTATTCTATATTCTATACTCTTGTTTTTTCCTGCTCCTTCATGGGTTTGTCTCAAAAATATTCGTTATAGCAACGAGGATGGCGACATTATGAAGATGATGATGATTCTGTTCTAGAAAGTTCAAAATTAACTTCGAACAAATTCTTTAATGTTAACGAAATAAAAAAAGATTTCAAAACCAAAATTGATAATGCCCTTTTTACTAACAAATTAATATATTTCAGTTCAGAGTGAATCTAAATTTCTTTGATATATTCAAAACAAGGTGTCTGTAGCGAAGAAACTCCAATTCCAGAAATATTTAGTACCAGGCTCCAAAATTAGATTACTAAAATCACCAATTGTCTAAATGCAATATTTGAAACAGATGATTTCTAGTTCGAAGTAGAACAACCGTCCCGCTAATAAATGGCAATCGATATTTCAAGCTTCTATCATACTGTGGGTTGTACACCAGTAATAATTGTCATAAAATCTAAACCTGTCATTAAATCTGAAAAAATGTCATTAAATCTAAACCTCGCGCGCCTTTCTCAAGGCGTAGTCTCACAGAAGGAACTGGAAGAAGAGAAGAACTTCGGTCTTCCTCTTCTCCCTCTTGTCTGGACGCGCCGGAGACCGACACAGCCCGGTCTATAAAATTAAAACCCTCTCGACCAGGTACCTGTAAGCGGATTTCCCAGCGTTAAAAAAAAAGTACTATTAAATCTTAAATGAGTCATAAATCCGTTAAAACTTTTATGAAAATAGCTCAATTATTTTTATTTTGTTATAGGAATGATTAGGCTACGGCGGAAAGTCATCTCATATCTCGTGACGTCAAACCAAACTCTTAGTTGCCTTGAATTAGCGGATATTTTTAACTACAAATCCAATGCTTAAATCAAAGATATTGCGGCGGCTTAACTGTGTCCTTAGTATTGTTGATGTCTATAAACGAGGATAAACGCTTAGCAACTGCTGGAATGCTCAATTGTGTTCTAAGACAACAAATAAAAGAAAAACAATATAAAAAAAATTGTTTATTACCAACAGTGAGCACTCGTAAAGCAGCGTAAAGCAAATTTACAATGACGCATTGGCATAAATAATGTCATATCAAAAAGTACTCAAGAGCCTTCGATTCTTGGTTATACAATATTTATGTGCGATATTACAATTACAATAACTTTGTAACTTCGTGCCAACCCTCTAGGGTTAGAAAGATCTCAAACGACCGTTGGGAAATTCTACTCCCTGCATACAAAGCTCAAGGGAATAAGATAAGATATTGTGAAATAGATTTTAACTGTAGCTATGTACTTATACGGATAGAAATATATTATTTGTGTAATTACTAATTTCACAAATATTAAGAAGGCTCCAATATACTTATATGTAATTATTATTTTTCTGTCTACATATTTATTATACACTGGTTCGGTAAAGAGATGTTCCAGCTACGCTCGGATGGGAAATAATAAGACATTACTTTGTACTTCTCTTTGCATGCTATTAGTACGGTTGTATCTATATCTTGGTAGTATATAGAAGAAACGTTGTTTTTGTATTAATTGTTATAGTATTATATTATATGTGTTTTTAAGTTTTCAAAACTAATACTAAGGTGAATGCTTTTTTTTTTGTCAGGAGGAAGTCGCCGGACTAAAACCTCCTGTCGCTCAACAACCAGCATCCAAACCTCGCATGAGACAGAGCTCATGAAAAGGCAAAAGGGGGAAAGGGAAGCGTTTAGTGCGGAGCACATCTCTCCCATCACCCTCTCCCTCGGGACGCCGGACTGGCGGTCGTCGGCGCCACGACCACCAGCCCTCTCGGTCGGAAGGTGAATGCTAAGTGAATATATGTGTAAATAAATAATGAACAAACCAAATAAAATACTAAATATTTTTAAGTAGGTTTTCTGATCAAATTAGATACACTTTAGCTTATGGTTACGATTTTTACTAGCCCAAATAAATTAGGGACACAGTAGCATTTGTTTTTCTTTTGCCATATCTTTGAATCATAAACCGATATGTTACCCCTCCGCGGAATGACTAGACTAAACTATCTACTATTTGATACCCTGGGAAATATTTAATTTCGATCTGTGACAAACCTATTTTAGGAAAATTTGAATAAACTAAAATGTATCGTATAATAACACGTCGTATTAAAAATATATCTCCCGGCCTCGACTATTTTTTGTTATTCGTTGGACCGGATTGGGACTCAGTCCTATTTGAATTAATAATCTTTCATGTTTGGATAGTTAAGGCGTAATTATTGCTCTAAATCAACAGATGACTTTACCATACCAGTGCCATATAACACGCATGTTTGAAGTCACAAACCTTTAGATACGAGGCCAAAGACTCAATTTTATTGGACAAGGATAGGTAGAAAGCGGCTTAGCTTTGCTTCTGGCATTGCTGACGTCCATGGGCCACGGTCACCACTCACCAACAGGTGAGCCATATGCTCGTTTACCTACAAGAGCAATAACAAAGATAAAAATAAAAAAATGACTTATATTCCATTCTAAATACCGCAACGCACGAATACCTCCTACACCAAAGACTTGGGCTAATTATTAGTACCTTCTTTATTAGTACGTACATGTGAAGATTCACAATGCACTCTAACGTGAACTTTGTTTTAATACGTTTACGTTTCAAACGTATATAATTACACGGTGAATTATTAAAAGATCGATCCTATTTACTTCATAACTCGTCAAATATAGAGTTTAATGTAGCTTTGCTATGGAGAAATCAAAATTGGTTAACATTCGTGTTTTTAAATGACTACCTAAATTAAATAGAAATAAAAGTATCGTTATTATAGAATTTGCTAAACATTATAAAAATATTATAAGCTCCAAGAACACACAAGAATCGTTAGGAAAAGTAATAAAACCCAATCTAAATCAAAACAGAATTTTTAATCAAAACACCTAACGGATAGCTGTCGGCAATCAACAAATACCTTAGCCGAATCGCAATGCAGACCTATTCCGATCCGACATTTAATTCCGGATTTCGTGTAAGGAATGATTTATACCCACAATCACAATCAATGTGTCAACGGTGTCCGTGATGACTCGCAAACGAAATACGATGTAGCGGGAAATTAAACTGACTACAAATCAATCTACAGAATTTTCTCCAATTGATTTTACGATGTCATGAGGCTCTGTTATTATTGTACATATATTGAAGTGAAAACTTCTTTAGAATCGTTGTGATTTCAAACCGGATGCAACGGAAAAAACGACAGATAAGAGACACAAATACAAAAATGTGTAGGATGAAGCCAGCAAAGAATGAGACAGAAATATACATACTATTTAATACAGCGCCATCTATGAGATTTTTTAATACTAACGTGTGTATGAAAGCTCTTGTAGTGAATTTTAATTTAGGATTATACGTGAAATTAAAATATCAATTCACAGAGGGCGCTACCTTACAATTATTTACTAATGACAAAATTTTACATATACTTAAGACGTTTAGGATAATTGTATTTTAATTTTGGAAGGTTTCACTTCTACCACGTGTGAATTGCACATATGTATTTTTTTTATTAATATATATCGTTATGAGAGATGCAAATTAGTTGTTTTTATAAGGGCCGTAAAAATATAAGCCGAGCAACGGGCGGCGGTCAACTAACCCGAACTAGGGCTTCAGTAACCCAGAGAAACTAAATCACCTCTGAATTTCTGCTGTGAAAAGACGCGGCAACCCACCACTAGCAATTTTCCCAAGAAAAGCTTTACGTATGTGTTCCGTAAAGGTCACGATCCTCAGCACTGAGGAACACGACGCACGTAGGATAAAGGCCTTTTTAATTATATAATTATTATTTTTTATCTTGACGTAATGGATATCGGAAGTTAATATACAAAAACAAAAAGTAAGTGCTATAGTTATTATATAAAATGTTTCAAACGGATTGTTTTACAATTTCATTGCTTTTTTTTTGTTGTTTCTTTTAATTTACTCAACGTCAACATTTACACCAGGATTATATTTCAAAAGATGAAAACTTAAAAGGAAAAATCCCTAAAGCTAAGATTGAATACTACCAGAATTTGATTCAAAATTCTAGACAAGTAAGAGAACAACCTTGGAAACATCATGTTGCATGTAAATGGGGAACATACTTAATTTTTTTTTATTTTTATTGCTTAGATGTATGGACGAGCTCACAGCCTACCTGGTGCTAAGTGGTTACTGGAGCCCATAGACATCTACAACGTAAATGCGCCACCCACCTCGAGATATAAGTTCTAAGGTCTCAGTATAGTTACAACGGCTACCCCACCCTTCGAACCGAAACGCATTACTGCTTTACGGCGGAAATAGGCGGGGTGGTGATATCTACCCGTGCGGACTCCCAAGAGGTCCTACCACCATTTATTAAGCCTATAACACCTAAAAGCCAATTTAAAAACAGTATCTTTACAAAAAGAATACCACAATGACTACGATACATTTTATACGAAAACAAATAAACAAAGTGTTTTAAAAGAAAATTCCAAAAAACTGTGTAATAGAACGTAAAACTTGAAACATAAAACGAGGTAATTTCGTGAAACTACCACAATGCACCACATTGTGGATAAAATGGCTGCAAATAGGCGAGCTGCGAAGATTGCGCCAATTCACCCGCCTAAAGGAAAACTAATTTAGCTTAACATGATGCGCTTTGGAAAATAGCATTTTTTTTTTCATCTAGTGATCAAACAAGCTCAAGGCCCACTGGTGTTAATTAATAACAGCAGTGCTTACAAAATTAGCACTTAACAAATGTTCGCGATTGACTTCCACGGTGAAGGAATGACATCATGTAATAATCAAACAAGCCAAATTATAATTTGCGTAATTACTGATGGTAGGACTTCTTGTGAGTCCACACGGGTAAGTACCACCACCCTGCCTATTTCTGTCGTGAAGCCGTAATGCGTTTCGGTTTGAAGGGCGGGGCAGCCGTTGTAACTATACGTACCCGTGAAGATTCACAATGCACTCTAACATGAACTTTGTTTTAATACGTTTATGTTTGAAACGTATATAATTACTGGCTGAATTATTAAAAGATCGATCCTATTTACTTCATAACTCGTCAAATATAGAGTAAGTATATTATTTATTTATTATGGAGAAATCAAAATTGGTTTACATTCTTGTTTTTAAATGACTACCTAAATAAAATATAAATAAAAGTATCGTTATTATAGAATTTGCTAAACATTATAAACTTATTATAAGCTCCAAGAACACACAAGAATCGTTAAGAAAAGTAATAAAACCCTATCTAAATCAAAACAGTATTTTTAATCAAAACACTGAGATGAGATCTTAAAACACTGTGATGAGATCTTAGAACTTATATCTCAAGGTGGGTGGCGGCATTTACGTTGTAGATGTCTATGGGCTCCAGTAACCACTTAACACAAGAGCGGCCGCTCCATCCAACTCGAGTTCGTCCGCCCATCTAAGCTTTAAAAAAAAAGTACCCATAAGTATAGTACCCATAAACACTTTTCATTTTGATAACTTTTCTATTTCGCAAACGTTTTTACGAAAAAGTTTTTAAATGCGAATTTATTGTGATTGTGATTATCAAGAATCATCCGGACCTTTCGAGAAAGATTCAAATAGAGAAAATACATTTAACAACACGACAACTTGCTTCGAATCGTTTCATTTTTTTGATTTCCTGGTATTCAGTGGTTATCGACATCCCAATTGGGGCCTCAATTGTTTTGTATCCTGGCTCTCACTTCAAACCTGAACGTGGGATTACTTCTTAGCAGAATTGGAAAGAATGGTGATTACACATCCTTATAATTCACAATATACTCTAGCATTATTAAATGCTGATTTTTATTTATTATTACAGTATTCCGTAATAAACTAACGCTACACATTTTCCGATGAGTATAAAATTGTTTTTCAAAACACGCGAGAAGAGATAAAGTGTATTTTAGGCCAACATCAGCCTATGATAAAACTACTATAAAAATCTGTGTACTGCAAATTAATAAAATTTATTATACGGTAGGTGCAGTATAACTGTATATAGTAAAATATAATAAAAGTGTAGTAAATAATAATAATAAATAAGTCAAAGGCCTTCCTGAGCATAATTTTTATAGATATCTGTAAACTAGAATTACGTCCTGAATTATTTGAGACACAATTTAAGCCCGACTTTTTATATCGTATTCGGGGATAGAATAGCAAAATCTAGGTCCCATCCGGGATACAGAAGCATCACGATCCCTTCCTGTTTGTGATGCTCGTCGTAAAAAAAATAACTCGCAAAATGTCTGTGAGTCCTTCTCCTTACTGTATTTAACGTGATATTAGAATTTTTTCGAAATTTAACTATATTTGAATATCCTTTTCCGTGACGTCTTGATTAATGATGAGATCGTCGTGGCCTAAATTATAAGACGTACTGTGTTGTACAGTGTACAGTACCGCGACTGCTGTTTGAATCCAGCGAGGTGTAATATATTCCAAATTCCCAAGCGTAGGACCACTATCCTTGCATCCATGACATTCCACCCCATATAAAATCCGTCCGCGACCGTGCCGCGTTTGATTCTCGGCAGACTCTACGCCATGATCTGTAAGGGGAGTAAAATGTCCCTTCAGAGCAAGGTGAGACTTTACAAAACTTGCGTAAGGCCTGCACACACATAGACACCCTCCAATCCGTAAAATCCGCTTTTGCAGGCTAGCCGTCGGAGCTCCGTGGTTCATGAGGAACGTTAACCTACACGACGACCTGGGCCTCGAATCAATCCGTAAACACATGAAGTCAGCGTCGGAACAGTACTTCGATAAGGATATGCGTCATGATAATCGCCTTATTGTTGCCGCCGCTGACTACTCCCCGAATCCTGATCACGCAGAAGCCAGTTACCGTCGACGCCCTAGACACGTCCTTACGGATCCATCAGATCCAATAATCCTTGCATTAATCACCTTTAGCTCTAACACTAGGAGTAGGGACCCCGGTAACCGTACTCGTCGAACTCGGCAAAGAGTTCGACGTCAACCGTGCCTAAACATCAGCCCGCTGTGTTTCTCGCCGGATCTTCTCAGCGAATCGCGATTCCGATCCGGTAGTAGATTCATTCGCGAAGCAGCTATTCTTGAGTTGTTAGGTGTCCTTTGGAGACGCTCGGATAGCTGTTAGCAAATCCCACCCCTCCTGGCTGAGCCCTTGCTCGCCCACCTGCCCTGGTAAAACTGGAAAGGCCTCAGGGCACGAGTAATCTCTCAAACATAAAAAAATCACTATCCTGCAATTGATCCAAATTCAACCCGACTCGAGAGTTTCAGGTCCGTCTGTATATCGATTCGGAGACTGACAAGTGAAACCCAAGAAGACAGCATCTACTACACTTCTTCTTACCAGAACAAATATCCTGGAACAAAACCATACCTATAAAATTTATGAATTTAAGTAATTACTGGTAGCAGGACGTATTGTGATGCCCGCACGGCTACCCCATCTTTACAGCGAAGCAGTCATGCGCTCTAGTTTGGTTGGTGAGACATCCGTTATTGCCAATTAAGCCAACCACCTCAAATCTCAAGCTATGATGACTGAGACCCCAAACCGCAAAACATCAGGGGCGCCAGCATTCCTATCTATATCTATGTCATCTATATAGTCCTATAAAAATAGATCCGGCTAACTATAATTAATTTAACTGAATGCTTAAATAAGTAATTTATTATTCTAGCTATAAATCTGTGCCGACTGAAGCGCTGAAAGTTTTTACCAAAAACAATATTGTTAGCCAGAAACTGAATGTTAAAGCTCAACTCAATTCAAACAAACCTCAAACCCCACGCATGAGTTACGGCTTAGACTACATTAAGTCCTTTGTTTTTGCACTCCTCTGTCTTTTCCTAATGAATATAACATTATTTAAATTAGTTCCTAAACATTTATTTTATTATTAAAATAAGAGGACTCCTTTGAACGATCTTTATTACAAGTCCTTTATTGAATATTTTATGGTAGTTTATTAATAATTCATTAGACAATATTTTGGACAATTTTGGATTTTTACACAAAATAGGTACTTAGGTAGTTCATTTAAACAAATGCAGGTAATTAGTTTTTTCTTCTAAGTATTTTTATATTACTCTTGAAGTCGTCATGGCCTAAAGGATAAGACGCCCGGTGCATTCGTGGGTGGGTAAGTACCACCACCCTGCCTATTTCTGTAGTGAAGCAGTATTGCATTTCGATTTGTAGGGTGGGGCAAGGTGTCTCAAGGTGGGTGGCGGCATTTACTTTGTATAAGTCTATGGGCTCCGGTAACCACTCAACACCAGGTGGGCCGTGAGCTCATCCAGACGCCTAAGCAATAAATAAAAAAGACGGGCATCCGGCTTACTTGATCGTAAGCGGTTACCGTCGCCCATGGACTTCAGCAATGCCAGGAGCAGAGCCGAGCCGCTGCCTACCGTTAACCTTTAATATTGAATCAGCGCAGGACCGATCTATGTGGCGAGGCTTGGGAAGACCTATGTCCAGCAGTGGCTGCTAGAATAGAATAGAAAAAAAAGTTTTTTTTTTAAATAAATCAATAAGTACGGAACTATTTAAAAGTTTTTTTAAGCATTTCCAGTAGCCTCGACTTCTGAATTCATACTGGATTGAGACTTCGAATGGTTTCGACTTTTAAAAGGCATGTTTTGACACAAGCATTTATTACATATGCTCAAATAATAGGGCATTGCGCAATGAAGGTTATTGAATTATACATAGATATAACTCAGGAGCAGTGGATCAATAATTATTCAAAAAAATTCCTTAATGGGGTGTGCGGCATTTGTATACTGGTCGCAACTGTCACCCAATGAAAAAAAAAGTAAAATAGCGCTTGCCTTGTCTTAATCGTAGACAAATTTCGTATACTGCTCGCCACGTTTTGTGTTTGATATTTACTTAATTTTCGCATCACTCTTGTCCATAGACAGTACACTTAATATTTTTCTTGTCAGAGCAGTCGTGGTCAACGGTCAGGATCATTGCTTTAAGCAGATATTGTACGCCAATTCTCCCGTTATTTACCACAGAGAGATAGTATCATATGCCCAACAATCAAGACTATTGAAAATAAGGAGCTACATTCTTGACCGCACCTTTTTCTTTAATACCCCATCACTATGAAACGAATACAAGAAATATAACCAGCGCCCTGAAACTGCAATACTTTAAGACAAATATTTTTGGATATATTGTATGGAAACTAGCGACATCTTTTAGCAGATGCCCCTAAACTTATATGTTGTTAAAATTAACGCTTTTAATTATTGTATAACTAAACACAGAAAATAAAAAAATAATAAATCATACAAGTCTTTGTTCGTTATAAACAAATTGATTAAATTTTATCAATTTGTGTTTCCTGAAAATTTACAAAATCCTTCATTAAAAATAAAATATAGGATAGGTAATATGTTGCTGCCATCTACAGGGGCAATGAGAAACGAATCAAAGCCAAGCCATCTAGTGGCCGACCTCCGTAAGCATTTTTGTTGAGCGCTTGAGTTGCTTAAAGTAATTTATGTGTATTATTTATATATATAAAAATGAATTGCTGTTTGTTATTCTCGTTAAAACTCGAGAACGGCTGGACCGATTTGGGTAATTTTGGTCTTGAATTATTTGTGGAAGTCAAAAGGCAGATAAATATGAAAATGCTCGGAATTAAATAAACAATTTTGTTTTTGATTTGTCCCCTGTCGGACGGATTCCATTTGTTTGTTTTAAGTTTATTTTATACAAAAGTTTATGTCTTTTATTTATCGATTGAGGCACTACTAAGTCTGTCGGGTCAGCTAGTCTATGAATAAAACAAAAGAAATTATACATGCATTGTTTTTATTACACTGTACAATAAATATTGGGCTGTATACAAAATGTAGAGGAATTCCAAAAGATATTGTCAACTCTCTTGCGTACAACAACAGCATCGTAAAAAATATTAACTAACGATACAAAGAACTCGTAAAGTCGTACAACGATTCAACTATTCGTCGAGAAACAATTCTTGATACTTTAAAGAAGATGACGAATTCTTTAAAACTATACAGCAAATAAATATAAACGCAAATTATACTGAAACACCGAGAACCTCCATCGATCATACTCTTAAACTTTTTGTTTGATGACTGGTTGACACAGCATTCCATTAAAACCCATTAGTCCTGGTAAAATATCGAAATACACATAATTCGAATTGATTCTAAAATTAAAAAAAAAAATAAAGTCGGCTAACCAAAATAGAGAAACGCACTATTTAATTTTTGAAGTGTCTTCTATATTTTTCACAGTCATTAGAATCTTTACAGAATTTTCAGATTTATCAATTCTTTATAAAAAACGTAGTCATGTGTCATGGTCTCTGTCGAGCACAGAATAACGTGTACAAATCCCGAATTACTAATTGAGCTGTTTCATTTAAATTTAAGACTATAATAAAACAAATACAAACTGGACCACTCCAGAGCTTGGTTTATATGTAAAAACTGTATATTTGAAAATGAACCCAACCACCTCTGTGTGATTTGTGCGAGTTTTTTAACATTCTCGATAGCGTAAAAGTTAACTCAAATTTGTATGCAGTTGGAACAGCGCCCCTAGCGGCAAACGTAGGCAATAGTCAACTTTTACGCTATCGAGAACGTTAAAAAACTCGCACTAAACACACAGATTACACCACAGATTAAAACACAGATTACACTCACATATGTAAGTCTTATTCAGTAAAATGAAACAAGCTACTCATACAAAATGTCAAGGCTCTAGATCGTCCGCGAGCCTTATGAATACATTGTCCGAGACGATCTAGTCATCTATCTACCTTTTAGAATCCCAACCGCTCCCGACTCATCCCTACTGTCTGGAATCACTACGCTCATCCACTCTACACCAGATCTCTAGACATTTCAGCAACGTACGAACGAAATCAGTAAATATGATATTTAATAGATAATTACTTAAAAAAAAGATTGTGGATCGAAACAACAGCCTTGAACTAACGGGAACGCTGAACCTTGACATCGTGAGCGACTTCGTCTACCTAGGGTCTAACATTAATAACACAGGACCATGCGAAAAAGAGATAAGGAGACGTATAGGGATGGCCAAAAATGTAATGTCCCAGCTGCATAAGATATGGAGAGACCGTAACATCACGCGAAAAACTAAAACCAAATTGGTGAGTTCGCTAGTTTTCTCCATATTCAGTTATGGCGCGGAGACCTGGACAATGAAGAAGGCTGACAGAGACCGAATAGACGCTTTTGAAATGTGGTGCTGGAGAAAAATGCTAGATTCCATGGACCGCCTTTCGCACCAACGTGTCTATTCTGAGAGAGCTTCATGTCAAAACCAGACTTTCCACTATATGCCTTCGTAGGGTGCTGGAATTCTTCGGACATATTGCTCGTAAAGAAGGTCATAATCTTGAACAGCTGATGGTGACAAGAGGTAGATGGCAAACGTCCCAGAGGACGCAGTCCCACGAGATGGTCGGACCAAATACGATCTTCTCTAAACATCAACTTCCACAATGCCCTTGATGAAGCTAAGGATCGCAGCAGATGGAGGGAAATCGTACAGGAGAAACTGATGCAGCGGGGGAGTCGCGACCCTCAGTAATAAGGAAAACGACGCGAGGAGGACTTTAAAAAGAAACCAGTTCACTTATTTCCCGATCACTACAACACTTCAATTGAACATCAATCAATTGGCATCATGTCGTACGATAAGCCAGAATTATAAAGCATTGGTTATCGATAAAATGTGCTAAAATGAATAAACAGTACATCTCAATATTTCCGGGTAATATTTATTATTTGAGGATTCGAATATATTTTAATTATGATTGAATCGAATAACTTTTTTCTCCGATGAGTATTCAATGTGAAGTGAACATGAAAACACTGAAATCAAACTTAAACAACTTAAATTCGAATAAAATCAGCTTACAGCAAAATTGTACTTATTTTTTTTGAAATATGAATAATTCTAAGCAGAATTTTTTAACATTGATTTTCTACATTTTAAAATGAAAACAAGAACAAATTTACAAAAACGATAATAATCGATATCGTCGATAAAATAAATCGATTCCTATTACTCTGAAATTACCATGAATTCACAAGATTCTAGTTTCGGACAACAAATAAAAGCCATCTTCAAAAATATCAGAATAATCGCTCGACGACAACATAGAAATTGGAAACAAAATATTAATCCACACTTTGGTATCAAGTTGTTAGTATGTTTTTTTTTTTAATAAAAAGGAATCATTATGAGACAAATTAAATTATTTTAATCAACTGAAGATATATTCTAAACATTCGAAAAGTCCAATGTACATGGCAATCACAATAATCGATTAAAACTGTTGATGATTTTGTGGCAACACCGCCCGCACCACTCAATGGCACTAAACTAAATGCATCAATCACTGTTTTGACGGAAATTAATACACTGAATAACGAATCAGAGTTGATGATAGATGCGAACTAATAATAGTCCGGTCAAAAACAAACATTTGAGGTGGAATCTGGGCTAACTTTACAGAATCTTTTATAAAGTTTGTAAGTACTATAAGAGTACGTCTGTAGTAGTTGACCCCCTGACAAGAATTAAACGGAAACGTGTTTTTTTTTCACTAATTTTATGAAGGCAGTAAATTAATAAAAGTAAAAGAATTTTTTAAATTAAAATATCTCGTTTTCATTTCTTACTATTCTTCGATAAATGACGTAAAAAAATAGAATTTAAGATAAAAACTAAAATTAAAAAAAAATCGCACTTGCTACTTTTAACTTAATTTTTTCATGCATTTTTTTGTCTGAATCCTTAGTTCATGGCCTCATTCACAATGTAGAAAAAATGCTGGATTCGTTTTTTTTTCTTTTCTGGTAGTCTCGATTTCTATAATTTTCAGATAACTTACTACGTATAAAAAATGTATCCTAAAAATGTGTCCTGTGTCAATAGAACCAAATACAAAAGTTTAAAATATGTAAATTCGACCCTACAACTATATTGTTGTTATTGTGTAACATAGTAGTCAGGTGGTTGCTGCAAAGATGAAGTTAACTTTTTAAATTTAAGTTGCTCAGATTCCATTTCAAATGCCAGTTTCACTGAACGATTGATATACGACAAACGAACTGCAAAGTATTTACACATAGCCTCGAAGTAACCACATAAAAAAATATCTCCACGTAATAAATAGATACCCATTTTCTTCTCAACTTAAAAAAAAAACTCGTAAATAAAAATCTAGAATAAATATACTAAACACTTACGAAACTTATCAGTACTAAATGAGTATAATTATTATGATCGAACGTTTTGGGTATTCGATTGTACACGAAGTAAAACATCGATAATTTGTGTATCGATTTTCGAAAAATCATGCAATGGTTTCAAGAAAACACCCGATTAGCTTCTCGATTGAGATAATATGTAACTATGATGTAATAAATCTAATTCATCAAGATCACCAAACAAGGAAAGGAATGAAAAAGTATTTTTAAACAACTGCCCTAATCGCTATACATTTTAAAGATATTTCGAAATTCTGGAAAATCGATAAGACATGTTTAGCGAATTTTTTTTTAAAACAACATTGCTCAACACATCCGCGCACGCAATATTCAAACCGCTCAAAAATATACAGTTAAATAATAATAAGAACTATCCATAAAAGTCGCCTAAGAATTTGTGCCCGTTCAAAAGAAAAAAAAAAGATTAAAAAATTTTTACAAAAATATTATACGAGATAGACGCTAGTGAGATTACACGTTTGCGATTCGTGCCAAAGGACGGAATACTTCGTGAACGTAGAAAAATGTAATAAAAAACATCAAATGAAACATACAAAAAAATGTATCAAGTTTCATGTATTTTAGAGCTGACGAGGTAAATCCGCGATGATCCAACGAAATAAAACGGGAATTCGTTGCTGTTTACAGCCTAATACTTTACACAATTCGATCACAGTGTTTTAAAAAACAAAACATTATTATTCAATGTTTCATTTATATGTACATATTTTATTCCCCACGGGGATCAATAGTATCAAAAAAGTCTTCCGATACAAAGGTACAAATTAGACCTTCGTGGCACCCTATAGAGCAATCTCATTTGTGACTACGACTAAACGAATACAACATTTCAAGCCAAATGTACTAACAACACTAACATCTCCATGTCTTGGCACAGCGTTACTGTGAGCCAATAAATATTGTACAAAAGGAGACTTTATAGCAATGCGCATAAGGTATATTTTTAACTAAAAAATAATTTACATATACAATGGCGATCACTATTAAAAGAATTCAGATACAGTCGTGTATAAATCACATCGAATTCACCGATATATATATTTATTTATATAATAGGTACCGTCGCGTGCAGCGTTTTATAACAAACCTCTATCGGTGTGTGTGTGTATACGAGTATATATTAATTACATACGTAAAATTGTCCAAAACGTGTGTCCATAATAATACAGTTACAGTGTGCAAAGTCTACATTTTTGGTCATAAATATTATGATATACAATTATTCCATTATCAATAATTCTTATAGCATAGTTCACCAAATCATACATTTGGTCGATAAATACTTGCCGAGCCACGTACATCCGTCACTAGTAGGCCTTCGTGGAGGCCCCGCGTTTCTAAAACATCACATTCTTTGTCTTTTGCTACAAATCCAACTATTATGCTTTTAATTTTCTTACACCAAAATTGAAATATTATCGATAAAACACTATCGATATAACCCGATATCGATATTTGCGTTATTGTACTTTCGACATCTCACTGAACAAACATTTAATTGTTTTAGAGAGACTAAACGCACCAATCTAACGTACACTTTTTGTGAATCGATAATCTTCAATATTCATTAATCGATATCGAATCACAGAAAAATCGATATGACAATAAACTTCGACGAAGACGTTCCGTTCACAAGCCCGATAGCCAGCGGCTCCAGTGCCACAATCCAGCGCAACAACAGATAGTACGAAACGCGATCACTGCAACATCAGAGATTCGAGATTGCGATTTAGGATCGTGTCTTTGACAGAATTGAATACGACCTCGATGTTGTGGGTGTCGATGGCGGTCGTGAAGTGGTGGTACAGCGTTGTTTTCGGTTCGCGCCGAACGTTCGCGAACATGTTGAGCAGGTACATTTGGACGTCGTGCAGGTTGTGCGGGTCGCCCGCGAACTGAGGATAGTACCAGCGGATGTCGGTCTCCTTGCTGGCGACCTTGCGCGCCAACAGATCGGACTTGTTCAGGAAAAGTATTATCGATATTCCCTTGAAGTTGACGTTGTTCACGATCGTATCGAAGATGTTTAACGCCTCCTCGAGCCGGTTCGTTTTCCTGAAACGATCAAACAAAATCTTACTTAATGGTCGTCAGGTTTGAGCCCCGTGAGCTCACCTACTAGTTAAGGTTACGCTGAAATAGCCTATCAAGGCTTATCAGCTTAGGTAGGAAAAAAAATTACTTAATGATTACTGTGATTAAAACGTGAGTACCTACGTAAATACAGCTGTACCGTTGCTTATGCAAGAGTAAAGGGTGTAAACTGCCCTTTATTAATAAAACAAGTTGGTTCCAATTTAAATCTGTATTTTCGCAAGTGTCTGACGTGTCGGGTTGGCTATGTACGACTGACTAATAATGCAAGCGATGTACAAAACTGCATATGCTACTACACTGTGTCCCTACAACAGCTATTATAGGGCGGACTGAGTTAAAGGAATAAACTAATTGACATGATGCCTCCGCCATTGGAGTACGCCACTGGAGAGAAACGCGAGGGACAGCGAAATGCATCTACTACGTGTTCACTCTCCCTAGTCGTTTATAGACATGTTACGTCGGTAAGAGTAACGCCACCTATCGCCGAATAATCGACAAAATACCGAAGGATCTAGTAGCACCTAGAACGCTCGAGAAGTACAACGCCATCTATTGTCAGATAGCGGAAACACATAATACTAGAGTTGTGGAATATTCTCGACGATTCTAGAGATTTCGTCTCGACTATAAAGCGTTGCAGGGATGGCACGCAATCAGTTAGTAATCGGAACTACTGGAAGCGAAACAGCGAACGGATCACCTAAAGCGAAGCGGAAGAAGCGAATTGAGAATTTTAAAATGTTTGTGAAGTGTTCTAAGTGCTAATACAGTGTCAACTTGTAATTCGGTAGAATATTTATTTATCCCGAACCCCAGCGCGTAACAGGCCGTAACTCATCGTCGAGCTTTTCGATCGTCGAAGAGTTAGAAGTTACAGTTAGGGGTTTTCCCCCCTACATATTCATTGTTAGCCTAAGGGGCTATTCCAGCTACCCTTGTACGGGGAAGCTAGTGTTAAGCGGTCCCCTGTAACGCGAACTACATATATATTTTTTATTTATTTATTGATACACAAAACAAATTACAATCATTACAGTACATATTAGCTAAATCATACAAGTAGTACCTAGATCTAATCTGGATTGCAATCTAAATAGTATGTGCACTCAACAAAACCATATTAAAGTGCATAGCTTTGGCTATTGAAAACAAAATTGAAATTACAAATATTGATAACTAGCCAATGATAAATAGGATATCCTTCACACATTTGACAAATCCCCTGAGTCTAGGTATCAAGGTTACCATGACATTTAGCCAAATCATTATACTGTCTGACCATTCTTACCATAGGGTTATATGATATATTGTAATCGATATGATAGTATGATATATGATATATTGTAATCATTACATTTAAACGTTGTTTCTATTTAAGTGATAATTTACAATAAACTATTATGTACTTCTGTATTCAATAATTACATTTTACGCAGCTAAAAAATACGAGTAGTAAGCGCTTGCCCGTTTGTACCCGGAGATGTATACATTAATGATAGATTAGCTAATCGACTGAGTTATCGCTGGACGAATTCATATAAATTTTATTACACTAGATAATGATGATGAAGTAAGTACCTTATATTAGGTGATTACGGGAGTTGATAAAACTTGAAAAAATACTTGAATGAACTTTGTACGAGAGGATATGCGTGATAAGAATGCGAGTGCAGAGATGATGTATGATAGATTTGAATGGAGAAAGAGGAGATGCTGCACCGACCCTACATAGAGGGATACGGGCAAGAAGAAGGAAGCCCGGAGGGACGAAGAAAGAAAGAGAGAGTGGGAGATAAAAAGGGAGAGTGAATGCTTCATTGTACAAAAAATGAAAATATGCGAAACATTAAATACAAAAAAGTACAATTGGCGGTCTTATCGCTAAGAGCGATCTCTTCTAGACAACCATCAGGTGGCCAAGAATCATTAGGAAACAAATTATATATTAATTAAAAGTATGTTTCACAAGTGGTTACTTTTGACTTTTAGGTAATCGTACATTTGGTACATTATGATGAAGCACGCCGCGAGCTATGGCCGTTAATAAATGTACATTGATAGGTAAGTCCTTGCTTGCCCGCTACAAGTGAACTCATAAAACCATTTTAAATAGACAACATTCAACTGAACCCCAATATTACCGAATAACCAAACAATTTCACCATCGAACGTTACGATTAATGATAGTCGATACATTCATTCGTCAAACCGCTAACCGAATCACGGACACATCAATGAATCAAGACTTATAATTAGCGAACGTTAACGCCATAAATATATTAACGACATCATAAAAAAAAACGTTTTTGAGGGAGCTCATAAAATTGTGATATCGGTGTATTTTTTTAGTGGCGCTTGCTTCCCGGCTTTGCGTTTTCCCGTACAGAGTCTTAACGGCTTTTTAACCTCCTCTGTTGTTTGGGATGAATGAACGATCTTACGGGTCACCTGTGTACTTAGTGCGAGTTTTTTAACGTTCTCGATAGCGTAAAGGTTAACGCAATTTTGTATGGAGTTGGAACGTCTGCCTACGTTTGCCGTTAGGGGCGCTGTTCCGACTGCCTACAATTTGAATTAACTTCTACGCGATCGAGAACGTTAAAAAACTGGCACTAAGCACACTGGTCTTAAGTCGTTATTGAACTCTATCAATGTAATAGACTTAAACGCCGCAACCCACCTACGTACAAGAGTTCCAAGTCCTAATTTCGTTTTATATTACAGCTTGTGCGGAGTAACGAGTGAGTGAGTCTAAAAGGCAAGTCGTATCACGATCATTTATTGTGTATGTGTCCAAATGCCGTGCCAGACGCCGATGGACTGACTTGACGTTGACATGAGCCGGCTCAAAGATATCTCCAATGCAAAACGTTTCGGATAGGTACCACCGCCCTGACTATTTCTGCCGTGAAGCAGTAATGCGTTTCTGTTTGAAGGGTGGGGTAGCCGTTGTAACTATACTGAGACCTTACAACTTATATCTCAAGGTACCCACCCACTCTTCATCATCATCATCATTTCAGCCTATCGCCGTCCACTGCTGAACATAGGCCTCTCCAATAGATTTCCAGTGCGACCGGTCCATTGCCACCTGCATCCAACGAGACCCAGCGCTTTTTACTAGGTCGTCGGTCCATCTACTCTACTCTCATATCGTCATTCACACACTCTATGTTTTCTTCGGTCGACCTCTTCCCCCTCTACCTTGCACTACCATTTCCATACATCTCCTAGTCACATGCATCTTCTCTCTACGCATTACATGTCCATACCTCGCTAACCGTCCGCTCTTTAATTTGTAACTATACTTGAGACCTTAGAACTTATACGAGTATCTCTAGGTGGGTGGCGCATTTACGCGGTAGATGTCTATGGGCTCCAGTAACCACTTAACACCAGGTGGGCTGTGTGCTCGTCCACTTATCTTAGCAATAAATAAATAAAACGTTACTCACCTGTCTTCAGATAAGACCTGATCGAATTCGGACGACGATACAAGGAACAGTATCGACGTAACCGAATCGAAGCACTGAGTCCACTTCTGCCTCTGGGTCCGCTGGCCCCCCACGTCGACGAACACGAAAGGAACGTTGTTTATGTTTATCGTGCACTCCGTTATGCCTTTCGTTGCCTTCCGACAGTGCAAGATGTCCTGGTGGGACGGCACGTAGTCCGGCCGAGCGATCCTCTCCAGTTCATCGAAGAAGTAACTCACCGAATCACTCTGGAATCCGAGAAGATTTTCATTAATTACTAATGAGACAAAACACGAGATATAACTCGCCCTTTACGTACATTATTTCGCACCTTTAGAATTAGACGAGACCCATTTCGAAATTTTTGGGTTTCATCTCTAATTCAAAAATGGACCTAAAACGAGCCTTTTCAGAGACTCTTAGTAATCAAATGACCAGAAGTA
Source organism: Bombyx mori (assembly GCF_030269925.1). Classification (NCBI taxonomy): domain Eukaryota; kingdom Metazoa; phylum Arthropoda; class Insecta; order Lepidoptera; family Bombycidae; genus Bombyx; species Bombyx mori. The sequence goes on along the minus strand of NC_085116.1, from coordinate 3,293,006 downwards.
GCTTATAAAGGGACAAAGCTATCCACCCGTCTCTTTCACTCCGTCCCCTTCCTATACGTTTGTTCAGTTTGAGAACTTTAATCGTTGTTTTCCAAAAAACGAATTTTTTGAGTTGGGTCTTTATAATTCAAAAGGTGCGAATTTTGATCAATCGGTAACTGTATAAGCAAGTACTTTCGAGTACACGTTTCGGAGAGTCGCCGTGCTTTTGGAAAAATAACTAAATTAAAATTATAAAGACGTAGAACGTAAATCCCATATCGTCTTCTCGCATTAAAACTGTATAATCTTAAAACTTACTAATTTTACAGGTGACTGCTTTAAAGGTTTAACATGTGATATTTTTAATATTAATCATCTTGCCCAACATTTTTATTTTATTATAGTTATTTATTATAGATAGTTATATTATCTATCTTTTAAAGTAAGATAAAATTAGGTATTAATTTTGTTAATAGTAGTCAAAACATAAGTAAACAAAAAAAAAACTTAAACTAACCTACGCTTTTTTAACAGTATTTATGAGAAAAATACTGGTGATACCGAATGATTCCGCATATTAACTCAATTTCGAATATTATTGGAAATTGTACACTTTTAATGCGAAAAGACGATATGTGAACGCCCCTTACAAAGGTTAAATTATCGCGTTTTTTATACTGCACAATAACGATTTAAAAATCCAAATGTGTGAACTATCTCCCTCCGTATAAACTGATCGTTGAGCGCGTTTACACGCATATCTTCGTTCACGAAACAAAATTTATCAATCGCTCCTCCGTAAAGTAAAATAGCTTTTATAAACATTGTTCACGCTAAAACAAACGTCCTTATTCGACGTCGAGAACAGCGAAACGAATTATTAAGTTGATCTATAAATAGAACGGTATTATTGATCAGACTCCAGATTGTTCAGACACCAGCCGATACTCTAGACCAGCCTTTCCCAAAGTGGGCGATAACGCCCCCTTGTGGGCGCTGCAGGCTTAAAAGGGGGCGGTAAGAGACCCAACAAAAAAAGGGGGCGTTGTGTAGAGGCTTGGGAGGCGATTTGCAATTTCATTTAGGAGGACTCCTAGACTCGATTGAGCTCTCGCTATAGTGGTTTTTAAGTAGGTGAAAAAATGGGGGCACTAAAAAATGATTTATTCTCAAAGTGGGCAGCAGACAAAATAAGATTGGGTGCCCCTGCTCTAGACGAAGACGACGAGAAAAACAAAAATATCGTATAGACTCTATACTATAGAGAAAACGGGTCCTTTCGCGTGGCACAAAAGACGATAGAGAGGCCGGTAATCGAATTATTCCTAGATAAGGTCCGTCAATAATGAGGTCAATCCAATTGGTCCGGTTTCTGACCTAATAATGCGATCTGAGAATTGGCTTCCTGAACGAGCGACGACATTTGAGAACGTAACATAAAAGCAAGTTAGTAAAAGCATACATTTACCGTCATTGTATAACAGAGTATTATATTTCATATTCTGTCTTGTACGTAAAATGTGGGTCGTTACGGTTTTGTAATCGGTTTTCGTACAGCTCCGTATCACGCATAGCACGTACATAGCAACGAGATTATATATATATGTGGTCTCTTTGGCGAAATGCGACTCCTTTACTTTAAAACGAGGTCTAGGGAGTGGCGGTCACGGCAGTGCATTGGTAATTCAACAGAACATTAATGGACTTTAAACTTTAAATTATTTGATTTTAACGAAACCATAAACTGCACAATATTTTTTTTTTATTGCTTAGATTGGTAGACGAGCTCAAAGCCCACCTGGTGTTAAGGCCCACCTGGTGTTAAGTGGTTACTGGAGCCCATAGACATCTACAACGTAAATACGCCACCCACCTTGAAATATAAGTTCTAAGGTCTCAGTATAGTTAAAACGGCTGCCCCACCCTTCAAACCGAAACGCATTACTGCTTTACGGTGGAAATAGGCAGGTGGTGGTACCTACCCGTGCGGACTCACAACAGCTCCTACCACCAGTAATTACGCAAATTATATATTTGCGGGTTTGATTTTTATTACACGATGGAATTCCCTTCACCGTGGAAGTCGATCGTGAACATTTCTTAAGTACGTATTTCATTAGAAAAATTGGTACCCGCCTGCGGGATTCGAACACCGTTGCATCACTACATAAGTACGAATGCACCGGACGTCTTATCCTTTAGGCCACGATGACTAACTGTACGTACATATTATTAACATTTCATTTACAAATTTTAAACCTTATTCGTTAGAGGTCAAAGTTCATTATATACACAAATATACATACGCTAAATCAGTTAACAGGTGAACCAACATGCAATTACAAATTCGACTTTTAAATAAATAAACACAATGGACATTGGAGACACTTTTGCGGAATTTGTTTTTAGTACATATGCGAAAACATTTCGGTGCATTGTCCTGCATTATATCTATTTATTTATAAATTTGCATCAAGAAATAATTATTATTTATCCAATATATTATGTTGTTGTTGTAGTCCTAAGGTACCCCACTGGTACATAGGGCCCTCACAAGTTGTCTCCACTTTACCCTGTCTTGCGCTTGATATATTTATTATATAACTAATCTTTTTTTTTATTGCCTGAGCAGGCAGGGGAGTATACGGCCCACCCGATGGTAAATGGTTACAGTCACTCGTTGACGTCAGCAATGCCAGGGGCAGAGCCAAGCCGCTGCCTACCGCTTAATCTCCACAAGCCTCGTTTGAAGAAGGATATATTGTCATAGCGCTCGGGAAACACCGTGGAGGGGTGCTTATTTCAAAGCCTATGCGTTTGGTTTGAAGCTTAAAATCGTTATATTCAAATACTAGCGACCCGCCCTCGCTTCGCTTCGGAAACTATAATTTATTATTGATTTCTCCACTATTTAATGGATGTTATTATACATATAAACCTTCCTCTTCAATCACTCTATCTATTTAAAAAAAAAACACATCAAAATTCGTTGCGTAGTTTTAAAGATTTAAGCATACATAGGGACAAACAGATATAGGGACAGAGAAAGCGACTTTGTTTTATACTATGTAGTGATTTAGCGCCTCTGATCATTACAGACAAAGAATACAGATTCACTAATTCAATTTTATAAATTCAATTACAATATTTATGTATATCTAAAATGTGATGCAATTATTCTCGTAATTACAGATAGCAGTGATTGATCACAATAAGATAGAGCTTCTATTCAGTGAAACTTATGAAACACCACGTCACGTCAACACGTGAATGACGCAATACAATAATGCGAGCGAACACGTAAACTACATACTAGTAGTTATTCTGTGAGTTATGCAAATTGCGAACATTCGAGGCCAAACGAAATAAAAAAAAATAAAAAAAAACCACGTTCTTAGTCTCATTTTAAAAGATAGCCAAGGGCGCAGTGTCGGATTAAGAAAGAGCAGAAACCAAAACAAAACCAGACGTGTTATTAGGCCCGAGCGGAACTAGGTATTTAGCCGTATTAAAATTTTAACTCCGCGATAAGACGGCTCAGGTCAATTCGGCGGTTTCTCAATGAATGAGTCGGTTTTTACGGTCAGCAACGCGGAACAAAGACTGGTTGCATTCACGAGGCATGCATTCGGTTTTCCCGACGGTAAAATGTCGTTTTAGTTTAATAGTTTTTGACCTAAAACGCAATTAACAATATAATAAAACAAAAAAAAATTATCTAAAATAATTTTACATGTATATGAATATACAATCCACGCAAAATCGTTATTAGTTGAAAATATTAACTATGTTTTTTTGTATTACGCAGAAATTTCTCTTACAGATACCTGCCTCGGTGTACTGTTTATTTATTATATCTAGCTGGCGGCGAGGTAATGGATTAGAGGAAATACGAAGTTTGAACGCCTAAGTATAGACTATAGAAAACCTAGATGTTTCATTGAAAAACATTGAATACGTGCTGGTTTAAAAAAAAACGTCATTAACGAAATGAGAACGGTTTACTTAGAGTGTATTTATTACCAGCGAGGCTATTGCGTATGAATCGATACCGGTAATTAAACCCTTTGCACTACAAAGGTTTTACTATTTCACACTCGGCGTGAAGATAACGAGATCGACAGGGAGCATCGTTCAAAATCATTCACGAGCCGCGCGTGAAAACATGATAAACAAAACTATATCTGTTCTTTTAATGAAATCAATTTATCGCGTACGATTGTGTGAAACGCTTTTGTGTTGGCAAATCACATACTTAAGGTATTGCGTCGATCAATGATTCACGGCGGAACACAGGTGTTTATAAAAACAAAAAAATTAAATTAAAAAAAAAGATATGACGTACATACGTTTTACAGTTCGTCAGTCGGCTGTCAGCGTCACGATCGCGGTTTTAGTGTCCATATACATTACATAGTAATAATGACGAATTACACAAAACGAAAAATAATAGGCAAGCTATTTTGCGGTAGGCAGCGGCTTAGCTCCACTCACCATCAGGTGGTCAGTACGCTCGTCTGCCTACAAGGGCAATAAAAAAAAATATATAGCCGGAAATATAGAGAAGTCAACGTCGGTCTACCCAAACACGAGACATTGACGTGTCTGCAACAATGATCATTAAAACGTCCCACTGACAATCTACGGACCATTTACTAATTAAACCTCAAGATGGAAATCGCGGAATTTACCGGCGGTGTACGTTCTCGCAATCTTCGACAGGCTCCTGGGCGGATTATGGTACTTGCAGGAATGTGGACCGACAGCACTTGTGTTAATATGCAGCGTGACATGACGTCGCCGATAGGGAAAGCCCGACATGGCAAACGTTGAGTATTACGCATGCAAATACATTGTTTGTCAATAGCAAATATACGGCATGTCTACAGACCCTGGCCGTGTAAACGATTTTTATCTTTATTTTCATTAACCTAACGACTAAAATCACTACAGTTTCTCGTCTGATTTGTGACAAAGGTGGCCGAAGCGTTTTATTTTCCTGTCATTGTTAAGAGAGAATTAGCTCGCACACTTTTGTAAAAAAAAAATACCTCGTCTAAATTACTAAAACTATACTCAAGTATGTATCTGATCAATTAGCAATATATTCGATTATTTCCTGATTTTGCAAAAAAAAAATCAATAAAGATTTTTATAGTTATTAAACATGACTAAACTACATTTGCAGACACTAAAGGTATGTAGGACATTTTTAAGATTCATTAATTCACAATAAGCAATATAACTCGATAAAATTGAATTGAAGTAATAATCTTTATTATCTCTTCGCTATCGTTATTCCAATAGAAGTTTATAATCAACGTAATATCGGTTTTCAATAGTCCATGTACTTTGGTGGCATCAACCAGTTTGTTTGTGACTCATGACGCAACAAATATGTGACTAATCGTAGAAGATACGGAATGCAATTACAATACTTAGGAGTTTTATTTATTCATCGTGCGTTCGCGCCACTGCGATAAATTAAATTCACTTTGCCGTTGAATTTAATTGTTTTTATTACATTAGTTCCGGTTTAAATGAAAACGTAAACTAGATGAAGGTTACGATCTACTGAAAAGAAACTTTTTAAGAAATATACCTCAAAAATTCTTTCAAGCGTCTTTGGTTACTGTTTTTTTTAATTATAATTTAATTAAGTGATTAGGTTATTCAATAGTGGTAAAGTCAGTAGTCCATTTATATAGATTATTAAATGACCAATACCATACGTAAGAAAAAATCTAAATATTTGCCAGATACGTTGCTCTTGCTAGTACTAATTTTTATTTATCGTAAATGGACTTTCAATGATTGGCTAGTTTTGTGTTCAGTAACTAGGGAACCGGTTTTTTTTTTAATGAGAAAACAATTGCTATATCGGCTTGTATAAATAAAGGTTTAGTTAAAATCCAGAGTTCTTTGAATGATAGCTTGAGTCACGTGCGACCTTAACGCGTGTTTCCGATATTTTCGACGCACCATCCAACTCCGGAATTTCTTCGTGTTTCCGCAACGCTACGATTTATATCCCTATTATTCGAACGATATTTGAAAAGAATCCTTATAGATAGATGCTTTCTATTCTCGGCTGTGGCTTTGTCTGTCTAGTGGTATGTCCATGCGCGCATGCGCATAAATTCACGTGAACTCAATCTGTCTTCGATTACAAAAATCGAGAATGCCTTTAATAATGGTTCACACGTGTGGTCCGTATTTACGCTGGGAAGTTTATGTAATATTCTCTAATGTGCGAATATTGGAAGATGAACGATCCGTACAGCTTCCGGCAGTGTGCGTGGGGTCTAATACGAAAATATATTTTTCATTATGTAGTTTACAGAGCGGGTCGGAGCCTTGCAGGACCGGATGCTATGAAAGATGTACAATATGCGCCCAAAATAAGTCTCGTTTTTGTATAAAATCCTACCTACCCTTTAACCAAGCACAGTCGTGACTCGCCGTATCACGCGTGCTTCTCAATCAAGAAAAGGCAGGTTCGAAATTGAACACGTACTACGATATTTTCAATTTATTTAAAGACATGAAGTCAATTTCATAATTTCGGACTGATCAGGGTTTGCCATCATCCAACATCAACAATGTGAACATTTAAACAACATAGCTTCCTGTTAACACTGTTTTACTGGTGGACTAAGACCCCGCACCGGTAAGTACCACGCTTATTTGTCGCGAATAAATAATGCGTTCAATTTTCAAGGATGGGGCAGCCGTTATAGTATTGAGTTAGAACTAATTTCTCAGGGTGCCGTCGCATAAGTTGTTAATGTCTATTCACCCATCTAAGCAATAAATAAAAATCCTATATGAGACAGAATTGTGGTGGCCAGCTAATTAATTACCAGCAAAGTGTGCCCGTAGTAGATATTTCCGGGAATCCGATTTGATTTCTTAATTAGACCTCGCAACCGCATTACATGAACGAGACCCGAATTAACTTCCGCTGATGTAAATTACATAATAGGTCATACTTATTATGTCGTATTCTCTTCTTTAGCCCACTGAGTTTCACGCCGGATCTTCTCAGTGGGTCGCGTTTCCGATCCGGTGGTAGATTCTGCGAAGCGGGTTCGTGTTAGCAACGTCATCAGGTTTGAGCCCCGTGAGCTAACCTACTAGCCCGGTGAGCTTAGGTAGGAAAAAAAAGTATGTATTCTCTTCGATTTTCGCGAATCGTGAACGTAATTAGAACTACGTTTTTACAGTTTGATCTCAGTTCACTATAATACTTTACACCTTTCGTACAGAAGACTATAGTGATAACCACTGCAAAAATTTTCATATCTTTTTTTTGTTTTTTTTTTCTTTGCACTCTAACACACACCGTCAGAAGTAACAGCATCTTAAATTCTAGAACATTGTTCATCTAGGAGTTTAATCTTCCTGATATGACGATCTCAGGCCAATCAATACATTCTGGGTATCGGTGGAAATTGTGTAAATTAATATGTCGAAATCCATGTACTCAGTAAAGAAAACAAGTCAATTTCATATATGATAAACAGGGACCATTCAAATAAAAAATATCTGTAGCTTTGACAAAGTTGGTTCATAATTGTATAATAATATCCTCTTCTTACTAAATATCAATTCAAAGTTAACAAAAAGATATTATAATTTAACCATCTTAACATTTACAAAAAATTCTATTTCAGGTTTATTTACATTGTCATTGTTTAAACAACCATTTATTACAGAGGTAATAAAGTAAGTATTATGGAGAAAATTATAGAGAAGTATTTATTGAAGCAGCTAAAAAATAAAATGAATTACCACGACAAATGCATGAAACAATTAAATTTTAAAACAAAATATTGTACCTAATCTATTCTGTATTAATGTGACTTTTAATTTAGATAAGCCATTAACTACAACAATGGTGGTTATAACATTAATAGGTGAGGTTGATATGAAAAAACCTTAGTTTGGCAGAAATGTTTTAAATTATAATTTAGGTTTAATAATAATTTAGTAGTATGCTAATCTAGAAAAAATTGTAGTTTATGGTCACTATAGCCCTACTATTTGCTGTGATAAGGTATACATTTTCAATAAATACAAGTCAATTCTTTTTATTGTTCATTTTTAGTGTGTTTAAATATACCAGGTCTCAAAAGAAGGTGAATATTCAAAATGGTTGTTAAGTTTAATTAGCTCCATCTGGTGTTAAGTCGCTAATAAAGACCATAGATATGGACAACGTAAATGCTGACCACCCACCTCGGGGCATGAGTTCTGTCTTCGGTTTACAGTAGAAATGCTGTCCCAACCGTCAAATCGAAATGCATTATTGCTTCACAGCATTAAAATAGGCAAGGTGGTGGTTTCTAACTGTGTGGGCTCACAACATGCCCTACCAGATAAAAGTAAGTTCGTGAAAGACATGCTTGTAAAGTCATCAGCATAAGCCAACAAGTTCTCTTGCAGCAGAATATGTACCAATTTATTATGGTGTCAAAGTAACGAAGATGAAAACATTTTCAACTCATATTTGGCTTTAGGCCAATTGGATAATTTTTTAACTTCAACATTAACAAGATCTAGGAAGAGATTAATATTAGCATATTTTATTCACATTAAATATAAAACCTTTTCAAACAGCAACTCTTACTGTTATTGGTACAATAATTGGTCTATTGATAAACCCAGAATACTTTTACACAAACCAGTTTCTTAATGATGAAGATAATATTTATCAAAGACCTTGTTTTTAAATGAAAAAGGAGCTGACTAACAATAAGAAAACAATGGCATTTTTATCAAGTTAATGTAATAAAGGTCAATAAACTTTATTGAATGTGAAATATGCTAAGCAAATGTTTTACTGTAACAATTGACATAAGTAGTTTTGAATTCCAAACAAAATGACTTTATAAAGGTTTTAGATTTTTAGTTGTGCCTTTCTCGTATAAGAGACCGGTTCATTTAAATTAACTATCTCTCTTAAAATTTTTGATCACACTTTTTTTCACATGCTTAAATTACCTTTTTCTATCTATGTAATGAAATCTTCCAACACAATTTTTGTCAACTGTAAGGTAAAAAAAAACAAGCATTGATAACAATAAAATGATTTTGCTACCTCTGACCGGGAACACAAGTTTTTTTGTACCTATGCTGGATAGCCTTCAGAGGCTATTTCAGCTTTACCCTAGCATGCAGGTGAGCTGTCCGGGCTCAAATCGGAAGTGTTGCTAACACTGGTCCTAACTAAAGCAGTGCTTTGCAGAATCTACCACCGGATCAGAAACACGACCCACTGAGAAGATCCTGGGAGAAACACAGTGGGCTGTCTTTATGGGTTAATTTACTCGTTGAGTCCTTTGTCGACGGGTTTGGTGAGGACGGTGACTGGTGCTTGAGGTACCTAAGAGCACCGTTAATGGTTCAGGAGTATGACAGTTTATGACACAAGGATGAAAATATTACACTTAAAGGATATTTCCTTTGTTTGTAAACTATATTGTCTATAACATTTATGAACCCTTGTGCATACATACAACCATACATACATCAACATCATACATCTAGACACCTAGACATCATACAACTAGATATTTACCAGTGTAGACATCACAATGTGATTGCCACCACTAACCTTGAAGACAAGTAACATTTCTATTTATATGGCTGTACTATAAAATAGTTTATTCCAATTAAGCATTACCTTTCTTGTTATATTTAGCTATAATTAAAACTTTTAACAATAAATATCTGGCAAAAGGAATTTATTTGAAAGCCAGAGTGTCACATAAAAACCAATTGTAATAAATAAGTATATATTATAATGCAAACCCACCAAATTTTGCATTATAATATATACTTAGGTAGGAATACATTGCAATTGCTTTGTTTATTGTATATAACTTACCAATTGAAATTCTCTTCGCCTGTCATATGCCCTTTTTATGGCTCTGTCTAACCACAATGAGTGTATGTGCGGCGCGTAGTGCATGAAGAGTCGGCTGTCGAGCGACGCCGTGCTGTTGAAGTGCAGTGCTTGCTGGCCGATATCCAAATTCCGCGGATTCTCCCATGGTATCGCGAGTTTGTCTCTTGCGTCCACTAACACCTGTATGCCTTTGACAATGTTCTGATATATCACATGCTGGTACTCCCGCACGAGTTCCGGTTCGAATTTCACTTTGTGTATGATTCTCATCTGTTTGAGGAATGTTGACTTTCCGCTTTCACCCGCGCCGAGTAACAACAGCTTCACCTGCCGCCGCAAAGTTTGCTTATCTTTCTCGAGTATTCTGTCGATCTCTTTACTCCTATATCGTTGCTCTATCTCCTCCGGCGATAGCTTCAGACGCAGCCAACAAGTCAGAGCCTCTGTACAGCAGGTACATGACCACAAATCGTTGGCCATTTTGCATGATTATCAAGACAATTAAAAAAGGAAACAAATCAAATCACACTTTATTTGTACAGTTCATTATTTTAAAGTTTTCCAACACAACACACACACTGATAATGATAATACAAAATGAAGATTAAATCCGGAATTCCGAAATACACACGCATTCCACCCCTCCCAATTTCATTGAGAAATGAAAAGTCACAGATAAACGACAAACGTCAAAAATTCAAGTAGGTAGGTACCGTACATGCAGTCTAACATCAAATCACATTCGTAATCTGTAATGCAGACACAACATTCATCTCTACTGTATTCTCTTATATTCTTATTTATATATGTTGTATCTCTATTGAATTCAATAAGTATTGACAGACAAAATAAAGCGGAGTTTATATGAATAATCTAATATTTATAATACTATCAAAAAAATTCGATCGTTCGTACGTTCAATAGATTTGTAACTTTTTAACTCAGTGTTTCTACTTAGGGGAAAATAATAGACAAAGTTTAATTAATCTAAAATAGGAGTCGATTGGCCAGATCGGAGTAATTTTTTACCATGTGTATTATCTACGGAGTTTTTATACGAGTTTCATTCCTAAATTGGGAAAATAAAACTTTTCATTGCAATAATACAATTTTTTTTAAAACATTAAATCGATAAATCAGCTCAAGCTCAAACTGATGACATTAATTATTGAAGTCAGAACTAACTTATTTATAACATTAAAACTATACACAGAAAATAAGTGCTGTCGATAGTTTAATGACAAAACGCAAAAGGGCTCTCATCGAAATAGACAATAAATCTAAAAATAAAAAGTTTTAATAGAGACCAATACCTCAACTAATATGTGCAGTATTTAGACACTAACATGGTGGCAGCGCTTAATACGATTTTATTAGGCGTCTAATTCTTCAAGCCACAAAATTAATTATGCTTTCTTTCGAAAAAGACTTGGTTCGAGTCTTTCAAAAGAAAAGACTAACGTATAGTCATTTTATTCTTTGCCTTTTGAAGATAGAAAAATCAAACCAAAATGACAAATTTCGGCGTGTCAAATAGAAAGTCAAAAAGTTCCGCGCACGTTGCGCACGTGTTCATAAAAGGAACTGAGGTGAAGAATTAGGTTTAGGTGGTTTAATTTGAACGTACGTGTACATTTTCCGTTAATTCATCATAAATATTAATCAATAAAACATCAGCAACATTGTACACAATGTAAAACTTAGAGTTACCGTTAAGCTATGTCGAGAGAAGGTTATAGCCCAGAAAAGAAAGAAAGTGACAACAAGGCTGTTTTAGAGCGATTACAGTCTTATTTGAAAGACAAGAAAAACACTGACGTTTCCGACACGAGCGCCGGGTACAGCAAACCAAGTACGAGCTACGATCCGAACACAAATACTGTCCCGAACATAGAAGATAGTAGTAATATTTTACGCGAAGTACTGAACTACAAAAAAGCAGAATTGCTTCGGCAACCAGACGTAACAGAGTTTTTAAAGGCAATCACGAAAGACTTGAAGAAGTAATGGCGGTAGCGGCTAGGAAAAGCGTCGCGTCCTTGATGCAAAAAACTCTGGATCGCCAAGCGGCTTTAGCTCGTACTAGATTGAAATTCTCCGAAAAACAAATAGAACAGATACTTCTTAATTATGCTAAAACAGGAAACATTGGACCTTACTCGGAATTAGTCAGAGTTTTGAGAGATTACCCATTAAATGATGAGAATTTTCGGATTATTCTCGAAGATTGTCTCTCTTGCGTTCTGATTATGGGACAGGATTTCAAGCAGTTTGTAGAAGCAGTGTGCAATGTTGAGTGGGCTAGTAGGTGTGAAAAGTTAGTCAACCTTTTCAGCACCTTCATCATTAGCCTAGTCACTGCACATATTTACCATTGTCCGCAAGTGATGAGCTGTCTGGTTAAGGTTTTTAAAGGTAAGTTAGCAACACACAGTGGTAGTTCTAGTATACCTGGACAATGATAGCCACTTACGATTCATTGGTTTGTAGGAATTATGAAGATGTCATAAATTATGCTATTACATTATATTATTCTATAATTGTAATATTAAATATAAAATTGTTAAAAGACAAAGAAAATAGAAATGAACATATAAAATATATATTTATATGAACGAATAATCAGTAAATACTAATAAAAACATTGTGAAATATTGTGAAAGAATTTAACACATAAAAGTCAATACAAGTACTCTTTCAGAAATCTAGTAACATTTAAGATTTGAGATTTTCTTTTATTTCATATTCTTACTAATATAACTACTGAAATATTGTATTGTATAAAACTGAATTATATTATTATCATGCTATTAGTCCGTTACTTTTATTATAATGCTTAGATAGGTGGATGAGCTCACAGCCCACCTGGTGTTGAGTGTTCACTGAAGCTTATAGACATACAGAATGTTAATGCTACCACCCACCCTGAAACCTGAGTTCTAAGACTTAGTTTTTACAGTACATCAACTACCCCACCCTTCAATCAAAATACATTACTGCTTTACGACAGGAATAGGCAGGCAAGTGGTGGTACCTACCCACGCATGCTTACAAGTTTCTCTACTGATAGTAATTAAGGAAATTAAAACTTTTACGGGTTTGATTTTTATTACACAACTTCACTGTGGAAGTCATTTGTGAACATTAGTTAAGTAAGTAGTATTCCATCAGAAAAATTGTTACCAGCCTGCAGGATTCCAAACCAGCAGTCACAAGTTGAAGTATCCAAGATAATATTTAAAAAAAAATATTGCCTTTTTAGGCAGACTTACTTAATCTAATAATAATTTTCATAACATTAGTTAGAGATATATTTGATGATGACTATGATATTTTTAGCTAATGAAGAAAACTGGGATGACACTCCACCAACAGAGAAATTGAATAGCTGGTCTAACATTCATACAATCATAGGACAAATTATCGCAATAATGCCGATGTAAGTATTTTACGTAACTTTCTTTAAGGTTATGCTTCATATTACATTGTTTGTGGATGTTTATATCTATCTAACAATTTAAGTAATGTCAGGACTATTTTCTAATGAAGCGCCCTATATGTGTCACGATACATAAAAATTTATAAAATATTTACAGAAATCTTCAACAATTTGAATTAGAGTGGTTTGGGAATTTAATTATTTGAGTATGTGTATTGATTTAGCCCCAGTATTTACTCTTAAGTGAGTGGATATAGGCTAATATATCAAAATGCTTCATGAAGCATATTGATGATATATTTGACAACCTACAAAGGTTGGATGAGATATTTAATTGGTCAGATCTCATTATACTAAAACAGTTCCCTTTTTGGGAACTGTCTTCTGCAGCTAACTAAAAATGTTTGAATACCACAAGATCATCACATAGATGTTTAAAAAGTTTATGGGACCCACCATACTACTTACAAAACATTAGCTGATGAGATCATATTTGAGCCTTCTGTGACACACTCAAAAATTTTAATATAATACTTAATAATAAATGGGTCAATGAGAGACTGAAATTGTTCTCTTAAAATAACCAGGTGCACAGAGTTCTATCTGGCTTTATAAATGACTCTGGAAACTATGTTGTGTGATTTTGCACCTACATCAATCAATACATAGGCGGCACTGAAAATTTCGGGAATTAACGAAGTGACACAACATTACTATTTAAAAATGTATTTATTGCTTTTCGAAGTATTCTCCGCGAAATTTGACACATTTTTCCATACGATGGAACCAATCATTGAAGCAACCATTCCATTCGGAAGTTGGGGTCTCCAAAATGGCCGTTTTGTAGGCGTCCACAGCTTATTCAGGTGATGAAAATCTCTGTCCACGCAATTTATTCTTTATTTTAGGGAAAGTATAGAAATCATTAGGGCTTAGGTCGGGGCTGTACGGCGGCTGGTCTAATAATTATATGTTTTCTTGCTCTAAAAACTCTTGTTCGGTGCGCGGTGTGAGAACTCGCATTGTCGTGATGGAGGATGATGCGGCGGTTGCAGTTCTCTTTACGGAGTTCAGAAACGACCTGTGGCAAATAAATGCTAGCATACCATTCTGCATTAACCGTTCTTTGTCCCTCAAGAGGAATAGTCGTAACATGGCCGGTTTTGGAGACAAACGTGGCCACCATTTTTTTTGCAACACTCCGTGAACAAACAATTTTTGTTGGCTTTAACTCATTTTCGAACACACAAACTGGTGACTGGTTTTTTGTTTCGGGTTCGTACGCGTATATCCAGGATTCGTCACCTGATACAATGTTGTATACAGCATTTGAGGATCCTGCGTGGAATCTTTCGAGAGTTCTGACGCACCAAGTAACGCGAGCCGCTTTTTGCTCTTCACAGAGCGAATGCGGTATCCATCGGGAAAACAACTTTTTTACACCTAATTGTTCCTGCAAGATTATTTGTATTTGACTCATGCCAATGTCTAAAGTTGCCTGAATTTCGCGGTATGTCACATGTCGATCTTCCTCAATCAGCTTACGCACAGCATCAACGTTTTCTTGGGTGACTGCAGTTTTTGGACGACCTTGACGGGGATCATCACTGAGCTTGACACGTCCACGTTGAAACTCAGCAAACCAGCGATAAATTGTGGTTTTGAATGGGGCTTTATCACCAAATGCAGAAATCATCCGGTCAACACACTGTTTTTGTGTTAAACCACTTCGAAAGTCATAATAAATCATCGCTTTTGAATTTTCTCGAGTCAATTCCATTTTCTCAACGACTAAACAAGTTTGACAAAACCTCGTGACAAGACCGAGAATCTTTTTTTAAATAAATAAATGGTATTCGATTTTTAAAACCAAGGAGTTTTCAATTAAAAAGATTTTAATATGACAGGACAGTGGAAATATTCCATTCCCGATACTTTTAGTGCTGCCCTCGTACCATTGATTGAGTATTTACCAAAACTTTTCTAGAGAATCAGTGAAGAGCACTTTTGGAAAAGGGTTTTGGAAATGAAATTTCTAAACATATTCTATTTCAGTAACACTGAAATTCGGGCAATTATTACTGAGTGGGAGCATGAAATGCGGCTACCTAAATACAAGAGCTGAACAGCGATGGATGCTAATATTATCACTGAGCAGCTCAGTCTGTATTGCTGGTGCAGAATGCAAATGGTCACATGTAAGTGGACCAAAAATAGCACATACCAAAGTTGTAAACTGGTATGAAATCAAAGAAATGAATGGTGACCTTCTGAATAGAACCAGAAGGTCTATTCATTTCATAAAAAAATTACTGACAATTGGATGTTGCCACATTTTTAAGAAGATACAGAAGGATAATATGAAATGTTGGTATTCATTTACAATTACATAATCTAATGTAAGAAGTATATCCTTACTAAAAATCTTGAAAAATATACAAAAAAGCATTGTTTGGAATGATGGTGTTACTGGGATTCTCACTATTAAAATTTTAACAGATACATAGCATTTGACTATGCAATATAATGCATGAAACCATATCGACGCTTGAAAGGCAAACGTGACTAAGGACAATAACTGCTTTTTACATAAATGATAGGCAATAATAATATTCGATGCGCAAAAAAAAAATATTTCTAGGTCTATTAAAATCATTTCAATCCTACAGCTAGATTAGTTAAAAAAGATTTTTTTTTCAGGTATTTCAACTTTAAATTAGTTTACTGTAAAGTTCACTCATTGTCGCTTAGTCACGTTTGCCTTTCAAGGGTCGATATATTAGTGTGGCATCAAGAGAATAAAAATTTAGGCCTAAAAAAATCTATGTAAAATATTACCTGAATTGAGAAAAATTCAGGTGATGTTTACATTAATAATATTTTAACAAATAATTGTTTTAGGACAAATGAACTTTTAATGGAGACTGTGATAGATCAATTTCCATATCACAAAGCTGGTTGTAGTTCAAATAGATCTTTCATATATAACCTTATATGGATTAGCAAATACCTACCTTCACTTACAGAGGAAATTATGATGATTATTATTAATAGGTGAGTAAACAAAACCTTGTACGTACATATTGAGACATGTCATGCAGTCAGTCTAAATAACTAAGATTTATGAATAAGGTGTATGTAAGAGGCAGCCATTTTTTAAATTCAATCTGAAAACAAATTGTAAACTGATTATTTTAAGTTATAAATTTTTGTTAAAATCAATTACGTACTAGAAATAAAAATAGTCCTTAAACTTGTATGGCCAGGACATAATTTATTACAGCTCTCATTTTAGATTTAATCTTTAAAAGGTTAAAGATGAAAAATCAAAGTATTTTGAACAGCTAGCTACTTTAATGTTAGACGGGACCTTATGAATTTGTGATCCACAACCCTACAAACAGATTTCTGTCCAGCATTGAATAAGGCAGACCAGTGTTCTTAGTGTGAGTTTTTTACTGCTAGGAGCTGTTCTTACTGCACACAAATTTGGGCTAGCTTATGCTATTGAGAACGTAAAAAACTCACACTAAGCACACTGTTTTGTTTAAGTTACCTTTATATGTACTTATTTAATAAAATATTGTAGATAGATACATTAGAAAAAGAGCAAGCTCCAAGTTTCTTACTCATTCTCTTGTGATGCAGCTGTTTTCCAACTTAGCCATAATGTCATGACGATTTAAAAACACCTATGAAGGCCTACTTGAAATAACAACCTTTATGGTGGTTTAATTTTATTTGACATGCCACTTAGTAAAGCTCACATATTCACCTTATTTTTTTTTATTCAGAATGATAGTAATGGATGGCAATATAGTGGAAAGTGACAATAAAATGAAACAGAATGACACACTATTTGACATGGATGTGGAACAACATGATGACATCTCTGAAACCCTAGACTATAGTATGCTAGAAGTATTGCACTGGCTACAGGAAGAAAGAGACCCTATTTTGCACCACATGTGCACAGCTTTTGAAAAAATAATACTACCAACTTACGGAATCAGGTAAGAAAATATAATATACATTCTTACTCATTTTGTGTTTTTAAAATTCAAAAGTATAAATGAAAAACATGTAAACTCTCACATGCATACAATGATGAGGCTAGATGCTTCTTATAATGTGATGAGGAAGACCATATACTGAAGCTAATTTTATTGGAATTAAGTAGTGTGTATAGCATGATGTGTTTATGCGATAAATGTCTTATCTAGGAAGAATTTTGGAGGTTTATTTTATTTTTATCGTAATAAGTAATGATATGATATAAATATCTAATAAATATAATAAAGAATGGCAATGGAAGCGAATATCCTATAACTTCCATAAAGCAGTCCTGTTGTGATGTATATAATATACATTGTTCTAGCAGCTTCAATTAATAGAATAAAATGAGGTATATTCGCAAACACAGGATCTCATCAAATTTATGATCTTTTGTACAAATTTTTGTGAAATTTGTAATTTTATAAATTTTAATGTCATAAAAAATGTTAATCTCAATAAACTTGATTATTCCTTGACCTATATCTTTGTGAATATAAATGTTATACCTAATTTAAATTTACTCCAACCACTTACTCTACTATATCACTGACATGTTATGATTTATACTAATTATAATTTTTAAAATATAAAAGATTAAGGCATTTAGCTAAACAATTCCAAATAATTCATGAAGCCAAATACCAAACTATATTTAAATAAGCTTGTCAATAGATTCTACTGGAGAAAACAAAAAAAAACCAGAGAATTGGTTGAAAAAAGAGGAGAAATGGTATTAAACTGTAAATATTTAATGTTAATTTATGTAAATATTTTTATTCATTTAAATAGATTTAAAAAAATTGTTGCAATGCTAGTAATAAATGTGGTTCTTTTTTTTTAACCTGTCACAAGGATAATGTCAATGCACACAAGTGGAACACTTATATTTAAGTGAAATATGTAATGAAATTCACTATTTAAAAAAATTGGTAGCGTAGATACAGCAATCAACTATTTTAATATGACACTTTTTAAACATATATACATGACATTTAGTTTCAAAATATGCTAATCACATATTGTATATATTTTTCAGGCATGTTCAATTTTTACTGCTGTATACAATATCAATAAACCAACATTGCGCTGACCGAGTTCTCAACAATCTGTGGACAGTAGCGGCAGGGCTTCAAGGTCTAGGACCTGGTGCATTGGCAACAAGACGAACAGCTGCCAGTCATCTTGCAGGCCTGCTGGCTCGTTGTGTTCGAGTTCCTAACTCAAGATTAGTACAATTCTTGAAGACAATGACAGATTGGTGCCATTCCTACATCTCTGCAGCTCAAGAGTCCACCACTGTTACTGATAACATTAAAGCTCATGGAGCCTTCCATGCTATATGTCATGCTGTGTTTTACCTAATTGCATTCAAACACCAGCATCTGTTTATGAGTAAAGAAAGTGAGTATAATTTAGCATTCTATATATTAAAAATATTTATTTGGAATGTTTATTTATTGTTAAGTATTTTCGTTGTGCACCTTCAAAGCCTTTACTAAATACAGTCTTTTATTTGATGGATCAATATGTCATAACATTTACAGCTCATGAAATAGGGTTTTAATTTTCTGTTTATGGTTCAAAGGCTATTTTTAAGCTCAGTTCTAAGCAATCTACACAGAATAAAATCACATTTGTGAAGTATAACTGACACATTTACAAAAAGGTTATCTTTAAAAAAAAATATTTTGGTCACTTCTTTCAGTAATGGTAATTTCAGTAAAATATAACTAAATTATTAACAATTACAGATTTGTATAATTTATCTCTATTTAATATGATATTTATTTTAATATTTCAGGCTTAAACTTTGTGGAGTCTCTTAATCTTCCTCGGCTAGTGGCTTGCACACTGAATCCTCTCCGCACCTGCCCACCGCAAGTGACACGAGCATTTTCATCGGTGACTCGATCTCACCAAATTGTGTATTGTCAAGCTATTATTGAGAACAACGCGCGACACACGTTACAGTCTGCAGATATTTTGCAGTATGATGAATGGTTTCCATACGACCCTTATCAATTACCTAGGTAAATATACCCTCTTCTTATAACTCAAATGTATGGAAATTTGTCAAATAACTTACGACAGGCGGAGTGTCAGTAGTTTCTCAAAATGTAAAAGCAGCTTGGCCTGCTTCCACTAGCGTTACAAATTTTTAGTTAACCTATATCCGAGATTAATTGCATTTTGCTATAATATACATATTAAAACACATAAACCAATTTAATTGAAACTATCAGAAAACTAATATAATGTAATAAAATAAAACATACGCGAGAGAAACCTGTAAAAGTAGTAAATGTGACTCACGAAAACCTACCATTATAACCAAATCGCTTTTATTACGTATTGTTATTAATTATTGATAATAAGGTAAAGTTCCGTGAGCAACTTCTCTATGATTGTCTGTGCAAACTAATATGTCGCGAGTCCTTAGTTACGCTGTGAGGGTATAATGATAATTTAATATTCTAAAATAGATAGGGTAAACCGTTTCTAATTATGCACCTCCTAACAATTACACTATAACTTACTTGAGAGAAATCAATTCTTTGAATGTTTCAGAAGCGGTAAAATAATATGGCCGCTGTGCATCGATTACAAAGACTGGTTAAAAGAAGGCGATGACGAAACTCAATACTCAAACATGAAAAAGAAAATGGAGGCAGACGATGACGACTTTTTAATGTCTGTTAGTCCATGTTCTAAACTAGCAAGCTCACTGTCCAATGGAGTATTACCTGGATTTAGAACAAGTGAAAGCATACCATACTAAAATTTATTTATTTATTTTTAAGGAGAAAAGTAAAAATGTACTCTATAAAACTTTAGAAATAAATGAAACTGTCTAATTTACTTTGTATAACTTATTGTGAAGTTTTAGATGCTGCTATCCTGCATCTATTTATGCTTAAAACATGTTATTAGTCAATGTACATACTTTACATTCGTTGATTACTCTGCCTTTTTATTCTATTTAATTGCGTATTGACTGTAAAAAATATAATAAAGTATATTTATGGAATAAGGATTTTCATTTTGAAACAACACTTGTTCATCAATGTAATTTTATTGAGATCACACTACATTCACATCACATAAGCTGCAGGTTCATTGTTTGTGAAATAATATACTGAATTTAACTTAATTCCTATAAATTATGACAAAAAAGATTACAGTTGAGTCTTATGTTTTTTGAGAAATATATAATAAGAAAATTAAAATCGTTAGTTTGTAAAGGATTACAACTGCTGACTAATAAATAATATGGTATTTTTTGATATTATAATTTTAGGGGTTAGAAAATGAAGTGGCTGTTTTAACGTAGTATCTGCCTTGAATGAAAACACATCATGCACGGAAAAAAATTTGTATCTATACAAAAAAAAAAAAAATGCATATATCAAAAATTCTAAACCGAAATTAAGTTAGCTTACAACCAAACAGAATAACTTACTAAATATTCAGACCATAACCAGCTACAGTAATGATTACTACATTTAATTTACATGAAAAAAAAAACAATTCCTTAACTGACTGAAATTTTGTGAACCATTATTTTTAGATATCATTATGTAAAAACTGTCATAAGTATTCGTAAGAATTTTCAACATATTTTTTTTCTATTAAATTTGCAAGATGTACTCAATCTCAAACATCACAACGTAAATATCACCCACCGCCCTTGTCATTAGACTGGTACTAACGGAAAGGTTTCAGATAGATACTAGAATGATCAGATCAGGGTAGTTTAAAGCAGATTTTCAAGATTAGAATTACATAGTTACAAATCAAGCCAATAATAATAAGAGAATTATTAAAAATAACAGTTTTTAACCTGAAAATGTGTTACTTTTACAAATATCTTATAATGAAACCCTTAAAATATGAAATACTGATAAACTAAAATTAAACAAGTAGTTTTATTACTATTCCTAATGGATTATCTCTTCTTATGATATGGGTGTCGTCTTCGAAACGAGCTGACCGTTTTATTTGGAGGTTGCAGGGCTTTATTCTGGTATTGTGTTATTATTGGAGTCTCATTAGCGGCTAATTTATTGATCACAAAGTCATCACCGGGGTTCATATTCTCCATCATCTTGAGTTTAGCCTCTATGGATTGGATGGCTGTCTTTTTGCTGAGTTTAAACTCTGGTTTTGCACCAGCCAACGCCGGTATACCTAGCTCTGGTTTTGGTTTATCTTGATCATCCTGTGAATATTTTTTTAAGTTAATTATTTTCTAAATCCTCATGTCAGAAGCTGTAAGTGCTGATAGTAAATTGTGTGAATGTTTATTCTTTGAGGGCGAGATACAGGTTTAAAGGAACCATTATTAAAGCGAAAACGGCAATTTGTTGCTAATTTGTATCACACTGTGTCTGCAGTCTATTAGTAGCAACACCATCCTACCCATTTTTTCAGCAAAGTAGTTCAGAATTCGGATTTGACTACTAGTTTAACAGATTTTTTATAATTTATTTAAGATTTTGTCTTGAACCATTTATCATACTTGTTTGCCAACCATTTTATTACTTTGTTATTAGTTTATTTATTTATTAGGCACACGATACACATTACAAGCTAAAAAGAAAATATACACAATAAATAACAAGTAAAGAAAAGGGCTTGTTGGTTTTCCCCTGGTGGTAGGACCTCTTGTGAGTCCGCGCGGGTAGGACCACCGCCCTGCTTGTTTCTGCCGTGAAGCAGTAATGCGTTTCGGTTTGAAGGTTGGGGCAGCCGTTCTAACTATACTTGAGACCTTAGAACTTATATCTCAAGGTGGGTGGCGCATTTTACGTTGTAGATGTCTATGGGCTCCAGTAACCACTTAACACCAGGTGGGCTGTGAGCGCGTCCACCCATCTAAGCAATAAAAAAATAAAAATTGTAACAAAAGGCATGCGCGCACAACTAATCAGGACAAATGTGCTAAGTAAACAATGTTCATTACAAACTATAGGACAAGACAGCATGATAACGAAAACCAATCAATTTTTGTAAAGTAACTATTGATTTCATCTTTCATCTCATTAAAAGAGTCATCAAAATAATCTAAATATTGAGAGATTTGAAAATCAAATTTATGAAATTTTGACTAGGTAGTATTTTTAAATACCCGTTTCTAAGTATGTTAAATTTCGCCTCTGGCACATTGCAAATTCATTTATAAAACCACCCAGTATATCATGGTTGCAAATACAAAATTTGCTATCTGCAATTTTTCATGATTGAATCGAGTAGTTCACCAACAAGGTTAGGTCATAAAATAACTACAAAGTATATGCACTACACATAGAACTTAAACAACTTTACAGCATTAATATAATATGTAAAATTGTTACAGTTAATTGATACTTACAGCAGTGTGTTTAGCAAATTTGACACATATCCTTTTGCAGCCTAGTAACTGTCCATTCAATGAGTTCATTGCCTTAACAGCATCTTGTTTCAATTTGTATGTAACAAACGCAAACCCTCTCGGCTGTCCGGCTGCAGGTCCGCTACGATGGAACAGCATGTCGAACTTCTCAATATTCCCATAGACGCGGACCAGTTTCAGTAATTGATACCGGTAATGAACAAAAATTGATGTTTTATTATATTGCCTTTTATTGGTACGATAAAGAAATGGAAAAGAATGAGTATATCAGAGGAAGTGTGAAAGTAGCCCCGGTAAGCAAGAAGTTAAGGAGCGGACGGTTAGCGTGGTATGGATATGTGATGCGTAGAGAGAACGATGTAGTCGTCGTGGCCTAAAGGATAAAACGTCCGGTGCATTCGTGTTGAAACGTTGCACCGGTGTTCGAATCCCGCAGGCGGGTACCAATTTTTCTAATGAAATACGTACTCAACAAAATGTTCACGATTGACTTCCACGGTGAAGGAATAACATCGTGTAATAAAAATGAAACCCGCAAAATTATCATTTGCGTAATTACTGGTGGTAGGACCTCTTCTGAGTCCGCGCGGGTGGGTACCACCACCCTGCCTATTTCTGCCGTGAAGCAGTAATGCGTTTCGGTTTGAAGGGTGGGACAGCCGTTGTAACTATACTTGAGACCTTAGAACTTGTATCTCAAGGTGGGTGGCGCATTTACGTTGTGGATGTCTATGGGCTCCAGTAACCACTTAACACCAGGTGGGCTGTGAGCTCATCCACCCATATAAGCAATAAAAAAAAAAAAAGTGAAGATGCATGTGACTAGAAGATGTATGGAAATGGTAGTGCAAGGTAGAGGGAGGGAGAAGATGTCGACCGAAGAAGACATGGATATGTGTGATTGACGATATGAAAGAGAGAGGAGTGAGTGTTGAGATGACGGCTGATAGAAGAGAATGGAAGAGAAAAATTAGCTGTGCCGTCCTCACCTAGTGGGATAAGGTGGAGGAAAATGAGAAGATAAAACAATGTAACTCTTTTATAATTTTATGTTATGAAATTATATAGAGACATTTATTCTCTTTTTTATAGCTATCTTTGAAAATTACTTTAATATTTTAAACATACTCATTGACTCTCAGGTCTAGATTCCCGATCCATAATCTTCTGTCACAGACTTCATTCTGGTGGACTGGGTCCAAATGTAATGGAACCTGAAAATAAAATACATAGGGTATTGTACAGCATATTTAAATTTGGTTAAACATTATTGTAATGTTTTAAAGAGGGTTTTAAGTCACCATGATAAATAATCTTTTTTTATGAATTCGTTAATACAGTAGCATCAGAGTTGTATTTACTTTTTATTTTATTTTAATGGGTAAACACACTCACTTCACACTTTGTCTCTGCTACTGTGTTGGGAGCATTAACATTGCCTTCTGAGACATTCATTCTCATTCAGGTCTCTGTGCCTTATTTAGCAAGACAGTGGTTTAGCTGGCTTTGCTGACATCTATGAGTAACTTTGACCATTCAACATCAGGTCTCCAGTATGTTTACAGATAAAACAACAAAGTTGGCAAAGCAGCTAGTGACCATGTATTCAATGAAATGACTATAAAGGATTTTAATACAATTTTTTCTCAGTTCATAAATGTTCAAGAATGATTTCCACAATGAATGATTAACAAGTTTTCTGATACTGAACTGATAGCTCATAAGTAAAGAGATAAATGAGCTCACAGCCAACCTGGTATTAAGTGGTGACCAGAGCTCATAGATACAACATGACACCCTTCAAACTGAAAAGCATTACTTCTTGACAAAAAAAATCTTTAAACTGCTACACTACTAATTCAAGTATATTTTTTAAATATATAGCCAATTTCACATATTGGCCATTGAAAAAATTGTCTGCTATGATTCTTTGTTGTCAAAGTGAAACATTCAGTATTTAACCAGATACAGCTTATGGATTCGACTGTCCCTTTCAAAATGCGAAACATGAAAATGTTAGACATTCTACCCATCAAACTGGATTTCCCGACTAAATTGAAAGAGTCACCATAGTACAACCAACCAGTGTATGCTCCCAGCATCCTGTACCTCAAAAAAGGATAAAGTAAGAAAACGTGTGCTATTTATGTTCATTTGGTCATTGTTTTCATTTCAATGATAAAATCATCTATATAGTTTGTGGTACAATTAATTTGAGTCAAATTATTATCATTTAAATGATCTTTATGATACTTTTAGTTTGTAATACTTGGGTACTTGTTAGATGAAAATCAGGTGATAAATGAAAATTTATGCAAAGTATGATTATTTATTTAGAATACCGTTCCTTCCATGTCTCTTGAGTGTTGAATCTGTTCCTTTAAATTACTTTACTCTTAGATCTCTTGGTGTTCTAGAATTCTTGGATCACATAACTTATACACTAATTATTCCTACATAATATTTTAACTAAGCATTGGACTTGCGCATTGTTTATAATTTGTATAATTTCACTCGTGTACATAATATTTTTCTAGATAATTATGATCTAAAATATGTGTTTACTCTATGATCTAAATTCTATGACATATTTAACCACAGATCAGTAAAACGTTTTTTTATTAAAGGGATTTTATGACCTGGTAACTAAGACCTTTAGATCATATCTTATTTTAATTTATATTCATATTTTTATGAAAAATGGTATTATGGAGTGAAATGAAATGAAATGAAGATGATTAATTTGAGACATTAATCAACTGGGATAAAATTAAATGAGATGATATGAGATGAGATATAATCTATGATATATAATATTGGTGGTCATTTACCTTCATTTACTGAGATTTTTTCAGTGGACTTTTTGGAGGATCCCGAGAAGTTACGTCCAGCGGCTTTGTTTCATTTTCCCACATCTGTGCACTTTCACAGATATTAAACAGTTAATAAATCACCGTTATCTTATACCTTCAAACGAGCAATTCTTGTATATATATATATATATATGTATAATCTGAAACTCGGAAACGGCTCCAACGATTTTCATAAAATTTAGTATACAGGGGATTTCGGGGGCGATAAATCGATCTAGCTACGATTTATTTTCAGAAAATTTTGTTTTATTCGTGTTTACAATAATCAACTTTCCCGACATCTATTGGCGAATAATAATACTATTTAAAGACACAACAAGATGGCGTCATCAAAAAAAAAACGAGCAAAGCTCGGTCATCATCTAGTTACACATTTAAACGTGAAGAAATACCAAATAGACAAAATTATACAACTTCACCCCTCGCGTTCCTGCCAAAAAGTCCTCAGTAAAACGTCTTAAATAGCAAGCATAGATAAGACATCAATAAGAAGCAACAACAACTTAGCAAGGCACAGACTACTCACTTTTTATTGTAAGGTAAGCCTGCCGTTTAAATGCCCCCCGAAGCATACACACGAGTGTACGCCCGCGACTCTTTCGCTACTCGCCGTCATTCCTTTTCGAACTTGTTTGTGGGACCCTTTGGAGTATTCATTACCTGATGCTCCAACTGCTGGGCAACACAAAAAAATGTAGTATCTATGCCACTTCACTTATTTTTCATTATGGAAATTGGATTTTTGCGACACTCTTTGAAACCCAAGGTTTTGGATGTGGCAGCCCTAAACCTCACACAAAATGTTTGGCAGAATTGATTTTACTTAATTGATTTAAAGTAAAGATATTTTAAATGCGGAAGGTCATTTTGGAGATCAAACTCAATAGATGCAAATTTCAAAGCAGCAAAGAAGTATTCCGTGTATAAGCTCTATTTCCTTTCATTATCATAGAGGACGATGTCAAGGCACAACCTAATGAGCTTCTCGCCGGATCTTATCAGTGGGTCGCGATCCCGAGATCCGGTAGTAGATTCTGTGAAGCACTGTTTTTGCTAGGGTCATTGATAGCAAACTCTCTTAGTTTAATACCCGTAAGCTCACCTACCCGCCATAGCGTAATTGGAATAGCTCCATAGCGAATAGGTAGGGCCCGCAGAGTCTATCGAGAAACTTGTTGTTCAGGGTAGAGTAAATGGTAAGAGATCTCGTGGACAAATCTCCATGCGCTGGACTGATCAGGTGAAAGACTTTACTAAAACCCCACTTAACGAGTGCGCACGCACTCGTTAAGTGGGGTTTGCAAATTATGGAAAACATCTGTCAAGGCTTTAATAAACAACAATTTCACATGACCACGACTGCTTTGCCAAGAGCAACCGACTATAATGATGATGAGGGGGAAAAGGATTTAATTTAAGTTCATGGCTTTTCGAATTCTTACACAAATCTCACGAAATATACTTTCTCTCCATTTTACCAACGTTATATCTATTTAATTTTGTTGCATTCTACTATACTTCATTTCACTTCACTTCTTGTTTAAATCACAATATGAGTTCGAATTCACAATTTAAGGTTGAATAGGCTATGTTTCCTTTGTCCTAGTTGACAAAATAACAAAAAAGGGCAAAAGTGACAAACAAACAGCTAGTGTTTTCTATTTCCACAAAAAGTTAACCAAATCCAGTATTTTTAGTATTTTTACCTATATAAATCTTTTAGATTCCATGTGAATGTAGTAGTAGTTGTTGCAAATGTAAGTACAAAAAAAGAATTAGTCAATGTTACAGTAATAACAGGAATTAAGATCGTTAAAAAATGTGAATGCGTTAAAACTAATTGAAAATATATAAATAATGAACAAGATAAATAAAAGGATACCTGGTATCTTGCCGCCGCCGCCAAAAACAGAAATCGATGGAAAAATCACCGATCTATCGTTAAAAACTATTCCTGAGTTGCTTGAACTACGAGATAGACAAATTAAGTTATTAAACAATAAAAGTTTTATATCTAAACTAAGTGACAAAGGTGCTAAAATACAGATTTTGTACGATAAAATCTTATCCGAATTAAAAGCGAAGCAAGAGGAAGAAGATGCGTGTCGGATGTTCGAAAATATGAAACTGAATGGAATTGACAAACAATCCGTACAAGAATTAGAATGGACAGGTACAATTAAACAATCCACAGATTTAGATTCAGATGACGACAGTGACCCTGAAGATGTCCTAAAAATCTTGACTCAGAACTCATTCCATGAGAAAAAAATTAAGATTTTAGAACCTGAAAAACTTTCGATAACCCCTGAAGATCTAATCAAGATAGATGAGATCCCCCACGTAAGATATATAGTTAACAAAACGGAACACAACACCAAAGCCAAAGTAACGAGACAGTTTAAGCCACATAAGACCACAAACACAGATGTCCACAACCCAGAAAAGGAAATACAAAGAGGAAAGAACAAATGTAAAAAATGGGAGGTGACTGCTGCCACACCTCCTCCTACAATACATGGGCCAGCAAAAATATTATCCATAGAAGACTCATTAAAACTCCAGCAAGAACATAACTTACGTCTTAAAGAGGTGAATGCATTACATGCAGCTGAGAGGCTGGCTTCAATGGCTGGAGTCAAAATGAGTCAGTTGCCATTGGATTTATCAAGGTTTGGTTCATACCGAGACACCAATAGTGATGATTATGAGTCTGATGGTGAGGGCAGTGACAAAGAAGTTCATGATGAGGAGCCTGAGAAAGGAGGTGTCATATTTACCATAATGAAATAATATACATACTAAGTTCTAGAACCAAGTTCTCTCATGAGAGCTTAGTTAGACTTACGACTTTCATGGCTCATGCCAGTCCTCATTTTTAAGGGATCAAAATAGCAGGAAAACGACTGGATTGTAATTTAACTGTGTACTTACTGATTTAATGTATAATAATAACAATAATAATAAATTTCTGTCTATTTATGTATACTTCATTATTATCCCTTACAATTCATTACTCTGAATCCGATATAAGCTTAAAGCGTAAAGTATGTAATTATTTGATTAAATAAAATTTCGCAACCTCAAAAAACCGTTCTGCTTACAGTAAACACAGTCGGTAGTCTGGCGCTCCGTTTACAACGGGATTTTTGAACGGAACTTGGCGCCAGATTCTACCTAACCTGTGGATAAAGCTTATCAGATTGATGTAAATGCAAGTCGCTCCCTAACATATACACTTATGGTATTTTAGATATACACTTCACCAGAGCTTGATAGACCCAATATGAGGGGAAAATGTGTATAAAGACAACAATCACGATATATATAAAATACACTTTAAGAGTTGTATTGTTAAATTTCAAAAAGGAGCCCTTAAATTACATTTAATTGAACATGTAAAAGGGTAGATGATAAGTACAGTAAGTTACTTATTTATTAATTTAATTAACTACATGCTCATTTCTGTCTATAAATTATGGTAATAAATTAATTCCTTCATTCGTTCCCTTCACACACGATTTAGGGCACAGCTGAGAGTGAAGATATCTCCCAGTGTTGACTTCTATTATGTAGGTAATATGCATTTTAATTAATACTTAGTCGTGCGACTAGCGGTTGCTCGGTTATTTTTATAAAATTCAACTACGCTTTATATAAAACGTAGAGTTCATGTTCGTTCATAGCGAGATACAGTATACTATACTGTATACCTAACTTTATATTGATACATACTTTACATACATATTTCGTGTGGGTCGCCATTACAAAATATAATCATAACTATGCATAACTCTATATAATATAATTATTAAACAAGTACGCTACCATTCGATCAATTGCCACCCACTTACTTGCCAGTACGACACTTGCCTGCCGCAGTGTATTATCTACGACTTGCTGTACGAGTGTACAAGGGTTCTACAAGTTGCGCGTAATTGACAGCCACAGATTAGCACTAAACACAAATATACAACGGCGGCTGAGCTCGCGGCAAACGCACGTTGCGCGTGTTATGTTAATTGGAAACATCACAAAATAAAAATAAACAGTTAGTGAATATGGCTCCTATGTCGAACGCGGTCGTAGGAATTGATGACGATCAACGGTTTGCTCTAATGAAGGTACGACTACACTTAATTCTAAATTAATTATTTCATTCTTATTTTATGTTTGTCGATTTTGAATTACTTAGGCAAAAATTTCTTACGAAGCACCAACTAGTGAACGTTCCGAAAAAAAAAGAGGTATTGTCATGATTTTTTTTTTTTTTTTTTTTTTTTTTTTCTCCCATTTCTTGGCCTGCACGGTTTGTGCGTCAGCCACGCAAAAAGGTTAGGAAGTGTGTTAATGGATTTATTTTTTGGATTTGAATTTGGAACGGAATTTGGAAAAAGGATCAGGTATATATATTATATAAACTAAGTACATAAATGGTTACAATTTTATATTATTATGAAAAATGAAACTAGCTAATATTCTATATACATCAATATTGATATTAGATAAAAGGATAGAAATTGAAGTAGGAAAAGGAATTTTAATGGACAAAAGTGAGGAAATAAAAGCGGAACGGTCATTTCGAGGACAGGCAAAGAATATATGATTAAAATCCCCAACGTCATTGCCACACTCACATATATCGCTAGGCAAAAGGTTAAGCCTTGCCAAATGCAAGGGAATGCATGCATGGCCCAGCCTCATGCGAATAAGGGTCGATGTGATAGCTTTACCAAACGTCAGATTTGAAAACCACGGTTTAGGAGGTATATCCACTTGGATCGTGCTGTAATATCGACCTTTAGTCTGTCTTGAAGAACGCCAAATGTGAGTCCAAGAATTCAATAACTGGAATTTAGGAAGCAGAGCTAAATCACAACAAAAGTTTTTGTACGGAACCAAATCTCCATCATTGACCGCAGCTTTGGCAAGGCTATCGGCCTTGGCATTGCCAAAGATACCCGAGTGCCCCGGAATCCAAGCAAAGGAAACTGTGTAATTTTTGATGCAACATTGATACAATAAATCACGACATGCAATAATCACAGGATGATTATTTCGGTTACTGTTAAAAGGAAAACGTTCCAAGGCTTGGAGGGCACTTTTAGCGTCAGTTAAAATTATTGACTTTTTAAGCTTCATCATTAAAATGTACTCCAGAGACTTCAGAAGACCAAAACATTCTCCAGTAAATACTGAAGTCTCTGGAGGCAATTTTATTTTCTGAACAATGCCAAACTGTTGATGGAAAATGCCGACCCCCACACACTCCTCGGGACCGGGTTTGGAGGAATCGCTAAAAATTAAATGACAATTTTTCCATCGGCTGTCACTGTCAATAATATCAACAAATTTGGCATTGATAGAAAGATCTTGTTTACTTAGGCCGAAATCAAACATAATAGATGGATTTAAAGTTAGGGCATCATAGTTAACACAAAATATTGGAAGGAATTGTGATCTATGTGTAGGAGCTTGAAGAGCTAAGTACTTTTGGAGACTAACAATAAGGCATGGCGGCGATTTATGAGCCCAGTACGGATAATCCATACATTCCAGCAGAGACCGTAACTTAGTGTAAAGAGGATGATTATAAACTTGGAATGCTCTAAATAGAAACCGGTCACAAAGAAATTGTCGTCTGAGGTGCAGGGGGGCTTCAGAACATTCGACCTGCAAAGCGTTAATAGGGCTCGAACGCATAGCCCCAGCAATTATTCTCAGAGCCTTAGACTGGATAATGTCTAACTTATGGAGAGCTACTGCATTACAGGGTTCAAGTATAAATGTTCCATAGTCCAAAATACTCCTTATTAGGGCATTATACAAAAGCTTTAGAGAGAAAGGGTGGGCTCCCCACCAAACTCCAGAGAGGCAACGCAATATATTTAGAATCTTCTCACATTTATCACTTATATAGTAGCAATGAGGGCTTCCTGTAAGTCTTGAGTCTAAAATTACCCCAAGAAATGTTGCTTCACTTTTAACAGGAACTCTAATGTTATTATAAAATACAGACACTGATGGAGGAAGCCTCATACGTGAAAATAAGACTATAATACTTTTAGGAACTGAAAGGCTTAGAGAGTTATTGTCAAGCCAAACTTTTAGCAACTTAAGAGAATATGTGACAGTATCAGACATGTTGTCAATAGAATCACCAGAGACATAGAGGAGTAAATCATCTGCATATTGGAGTGTGTTAACTTTACCCCTAAGGGAGGCTTCCAGATCATGAGAATATATATTGTAAAGTAAGGGACTTAAAACGGAGCCCTGGGGTAAACCTTTCCAGACAATACGGGATTGATAAGAGTCTTCTGATATTACTTTAAGCATTCTACCAGAGAGAAGATTGATTATGAAACTTATGAAAATTTGTGGGATATTCAAATTAATCATTTTTTGTTTCAGAACCGAAAGGTTGACATTATCATAGGCTGCAGACACATCTAAGAATGCTGCTAACACAGACTTATTGTATGAAAATGCCAATCTTATGTCTGTCATAAAAATGCTGAGACTATCCATCGTACTCCTACCTTTCCTAAATCCAAACTGGTTAGGAGATAGTAACCCTTTACTCTCAATAAACCATTCTAGTCTATTTTTAACTAGATGTTCGCAAATTTTGGAAATCACTGAAGCTAATGCAATTGGTCTGTATGATGATGGATCATTAATGGGTTTGTTGGGCTTATGTATTGGGATAACTTCATGGATTTTCCATGATGGAGGAATATTACCTGATGTTAAGATTGAATTAATTAAACTGAGAAAATAAGAAAGGCAGGAGTCGTTCAGGTTTTGAAGAAAAGAATATGGAATTCCATCACAACCCGGGGCTGAGTCCCTAAGCCTTGAAAGAACCCCTTTGAGTTCTGAAAGGCTAAAGGAAATGAATGAATCGCTACTATCATGCTGGGAGAGGAGAGAAGGCTGTGAGTCAGAAGAAATATTATCTATAGACGGGACAAATGGTGGAGCTAATTTGTCAAGAAACAAATCAACTGTACTACTATCCATGAAAGGAGACCTTGGAGGTTTGAAAGCGGATCTGAATCTACGAATATTTTGCCAAACTTGAGATGGAGAAATTTCTGGTGAAATTGAGGCACAAAAAGATTTCCAGCTATTGAATCTTTTTTGTTTTAATAATTTACGAGTTTTAGTTATAAGATTACTAAGAATATTAAAATTTTGTGTTGTAGAATTTTCTCTGTAATTTTCTTCAGCTATCTTTCTCTCAGCTATCGCAGCAGAACACTCACTGTCCCACCAAGGAGGTGATGGAATATACCCATTTCCACTATTGTTTTTTATAGGAAAAACTTCCTCAGCAGCTTGTAGTAGGGCCCGTGTAAAAGCTTCAGCACAAAGATGATTACTGCTGTCATTTAGTGGAGGTATGGTTGATAAATTTTGTTGAACTTTATCTCCAAATAATGACCAGTTGGCATCCTTAAGTCTATATTTTAGCCGGGGAGGGGCCTTTGATGTCTTTTCACAAATTTTTTGAGGAAATGATACCATTAGTGGAAAGTGATCGCTTCCATATGAAGACGATAGAGGCCACCAGTTTAATGTAGGAGCAAGTGAGGGACTACAAAGGGTAAGATCTGGTGCACTAATACCCTCATGGGGCTGTGTTCTTCTAGTAGGACAACCAGAGTTTAAAAGACATAAATTATTATCATCTAAGATGTCTAAGATTCTAGCCCCATAATGATCAGACTTAGAACTTCCCCACATAGAATGTTGTGCATTGAAATCTCCCATAACCAAAATAGGGCGCGGGAGGGAAGATAGGATGCTACGAATATCGTCAAAGACTTCATTGGAAGGGTGAGGTATATACATATTTACAAAACAGATATTATTTACACTAGCAGCAATAATAGAAAATTTATCACTGTGATTAGGGATGGGTAAGTGGACAAAGGGCACACCTCCCCTAAGAATTAGTGCCACTCCACCATACCCATCTGTTCTGTCTTCTCTAAGACAGACATGTCCTGGAATTCTAAAATTGAATCCAGGACGAAGCCAAGTCTCTTGAAGAGAGACTGCAAATGGTTTGTAACTATTCAATAAAAAAATTAAGTCACTTTTTTTACTATTAATACTCCGGCAATTCCATTGAATCACCAGAGACTGGTTTCGTGGATGGTCCTGACTGTCCATTAGTTAAAAAAGTTTTTGAAGAAACGGCATCGTTGGACGGTATTTTAATTATGTTCGATTGTGAAAGGTACTGAATTATAGAAATGATGAGATCCTTTGTTATTATTTCTGACAAATCATTGTAATTTTTGAGACAACCTGTAGAAAAGGAAGGAATGTTGCTGTAATCTTGGATAAGCTCTGCATGCGCTTTTTGATCATATCCCTTACTAGAATTTCTGGGACGAGCTTTGGGTTTCAAGAATACTGTTTTCTTATATGATTGAGTCGGACTCTTAAAAGGGCTTGTTAAATTATAGGGGCTTGAATAAGTCATAGTTGGACCCGAAGGGGCTGATGAAGCAGAAGCAACAATGTCAGCATAAGATTTTGAAACTGGTGGATAGACTTTACTTGCTTCTGAATAGGATATAGAGTTTCTAGCCATTGTTTCTTTTATAGCTTTCTGCCTAGCATACTCCGGGCATTTTTTGTCTGTTGCGAAATGGGAACCAGAACATAAAATACACACAGCATCATCTCTTTCCGTCTCGCAACTTATACCTGAATGATTGTCACCACATTTGTAACACCTTGGAGTGCCTCTGCATTGCATTTTGGTGTGACCAAAACGGCAGCAATTAAAGCATTGCAGCGTGGGGTAAATATAAAGCTCTACAGGTAGGGAGTTAAAACACATAAAGACCCTGGGAGGTAACACCTTCCCATCAAAGGTCAAAACTACGGTCTCAGTTGGAACAAACTTGGGTGTCTCGCCGTCATAAACCTTTCTGTTTAGTCTCCTAACTTTCAGAATGCTTCCACAGTTCTGCGGAAGCTCTATATTTTCTATAACATCTTTCTCGTCCCAGTCACATGGAACACCTCTCACTATTCCCATGCGGGTGATAGTGAAGGCCGGAATAAAAGCTTTATATTTATTATCATCAAGAGATTTGTGATTTAGAAATGAGTTAGCCTCCTGAAATGTTTTAAATTGAAATGACAACCTATTCCTTCCAATTTTTTTTATGCTTCCCTCTACAATGCTTTT
This sequence comes from Bombyx mori, assembly GCF_030269925.1. Classification (NCBI taxonomy): domain Eukaryota; kingdom Metazoa; phylum Arthropoda; class Insecta; order Lepidoptera; family Bombycidae; genus Bombyx; species Bombyx mori. The sequence continues at coordinate 3,258,134 of NC_085116.1, read as the reverse complement.
TATTGAATTTTTTTTTAGAAAGAATCCAAATTGTACTGGATGTATAGATCCAGTTTGATTAGGTTGTAAAATTTTTTGAATATGTACATCATAAGGCGCAGGGTCTGACGCCTGGTAAAGCAGCCTAGCAGTGCGAGGGTTACTCGTAATGTTTTTAGAGTTAGCAACCTCATTATGATGGATTTCAGTGATTTTATCATCTGACTCAAGTACTTTAGGTATAACATTATCCTTTATATCATTAGGGGAAAGTTGGCAATCTGGTAGATCTGTATGTTTGTGATTCCTTCTCTTTTTTTGGTTTCTAGTTGATATTCTCTTTCTTTTAACGGATTTAATGTTTTCCGAACAGTCTGTATCTATAATGGAACCTTCCGTTTCCATTCCCGAAGCATCTATTGTAACTACATGAGACACCTGGAGGGATGTCCCTCCAGGGTCTTCGGGCTCCAACATGGAGGCCAAGAAAAAAATACTATTTACATATAATACAATAAGATGACTTACCAGGCGAAGAAAACAAACTAAAACTATAAATAATCAATACTACTAATATATATACACTTTACAACTTAACTGATCCTGTAATATTAAATTAATTTAATTTTCAAAAGTTTAGCCAAAAAAAAGACGCCCGCTTAATTCAACACTTCCCGCGCTTTTTCGTCATGATTTATTTTTCATTCTTTTGGACAGGCTAGTTCACCGCTCACCTGATGTTAAGCGGTTGCAAAAGTCCATCGCCACCTCAACGTTAGACCTAAGACTTAAGTCTACATTTCATTGAAAAACGGCAAAATCGCTATTTGCTTGTACTAACAGAAGCTCCATTCCGTACAGGCCACAGTCACAACCTCACATTTTACGGCGTTCTAAAGTTGACACTCTTAAATCTGCGGCACAAATAATTGGAAATTAAGGTATACATACAAATGATTGCGCCCGCGGCTTCGTTCGCAGTTAGCATCGCGTGAGCGGAGACCCGTGCTAAGCAGTGGGGTGATAAGTAACTTAATTTTTTTCCTAGGGCTCAAATTATTTCAATATCGAATTTCATGAAAATCTGTTCAGTTTTTTCGGTATGATAACGCAACAGACAGACAGCTACTTCCGTCTGAATAATAATAAGGAACTTCTACATCATCTAACAGCATAAAATTAAATTCCAAAAGAAAGTTCATAAAAACAATTCGTTAAATACAAAAATATCATTTAAATATTTTATATTTATAATAACTTTTTGCAAAATCGAATTTAAATAGAACTATGAATTTTGCTCCAATTTAATCTTTGTTTACCTATAAAACTTAATGATAATTCATTCAGTATTTAAACAGACAGACAAAAAAATATATACCTAGCTCTTCAATATACAGACACACTGGATTCTATTGTTTTATTAAAAGTACTAGCTGACCCGGTAGACTTCGTAGTGCCTCTATCGATAAATAAAAGACCTAAACTTTTGTATAAAATAAACTTAAAACAAACAAAAGGAATGCGTCCGACGGGGGACATGTCAAAGGAAAAACAAAATTGTTATTTTTATTTAATTCCGAGCATTTTCATATTTATCGAACCTTTTAAACATTCTCTGGACTTCCACAAATAATCCAAGACCAAAATTAGCCAAATCAGTCCAGCCGTTCTCGAGTTTTAGCGAGACTAACGAACAGCAATTCATTTTTATATATGAATTGCTGTTCGTTAGTCTTCTTTACGTTGTAGATGTCTATGGGCTCCTGTAACCACTTAACACCAGGTGGGCTGTGAGCTCGTCCATCCATCTAAGCAATAAAAAAAAAAAAAAAATTAAATTTTTATATATATAGATAGAATGATGTTGATTATAATTCTAATAGCGCGGTGATGATGGAGAATTATTAAGAACATAACGAAACCGGGAACTCACATCCGTATTAGAACCTTATTACACAGGTGCCACTGGTCATATTCCCTTTATCACTTTTATAACAATGAAATAGGTACGTAATTTAAAGTTAATTAGCCTTACGATGCTTCGTATCGTACATTAGTGTACCTAAATACTGCAATAAAATACGTGACCGATTGAATTGACCGAATACAATTTTAGTACTAGAGAGGACCATAAAGATAATATATTAAGTCCTGCGTCCCTAAATATAATACTATATAGTTTTGTTTTTATTAAATATTTATAGATTATAATTTATAATTAATCGTGATTTTCATTTTATCTCACATTAAAATGACGATTAGCGATAAAACAAGATAAATGAAACTAAACAAAGCGACTTGATATAAGTACTGATTGGTAAGTCGTATTGCGGGCTCGCACTGGTTGATGTCGCCATCCTACCTATTATCGCCGCCATGCATTCGGATGTTCCAGTTTGACGGGTTAGACATACTTACGTATTGTTCTAATGACCTCGAGGGGTCATACTAGATTTACCGAGCGAGTAGGTGAGGACGTTGCTAACACTAGCCCTAGCAAGAGCAGTGTTTCGCAGAATCTGCACCGGATCGAAATCGCGATCCACTGAGAAGATCCTTCGAGAAACTCAGTGGGCTGTGTCTATGGGTTAGATCGCTCGTCGTAATCGACGAGTTCGATGGGGGCAGGTGACCGGTTCTTGAGGGGCCTAAAAGCACCGAGAGTGAATCCGGGGGATCCGACAAAACATGTTTCGGGCGACGCCGCGACGGCGCGGCGGCTTTGCATTGCCCCGTCGCGATCGGATAATCGAAAACGTATTAGGGTATTGCTGTTAATAACATTTCCAGCTCTAAGTTTAGGCTTCTAAAGACAAAGCTCGCTACGCGTATATATTGTGATGAAGAGAGTGATTATGCCTTTGGGACTAAAGTTATAGGTACATATTAATTTCCTCGGATTTCGAGAGTCGTAGGTTTAATTAAAGCTATTTATAGTTTATAATTTATCTCCAATTTTGATTGTCATTGTATCGAAGGGTGAATGGTTTATGCGACATTTTTACTACTTTATAGGAAAGCCATTTAAAGATTAAAATTTGGAAAATATCACAACAATAAAACTTCGTCAGCTATTTCAAAAGAGTAAACTTAATTTAATATCAATTAAAAGCATCGAACTGTTGATGCTAATGCCAAATAAAGCGCTACTTTCATTACAAAGATAAATGTCGCGTATTAAGCGAAATGTCGCTTAAACCAAATAACCTATCACTCCTCGATATAATTTCCAAACGAAAAATCGTCAAAATCGGTTCATCTAGAAAAAAGTTCTGAGGTAACGCACACACGAATTGTTAAGTACCTCATTTTTTAAAGTCTATTTATAAACCAAATTAAATCCTCAGCGTTTTATTCGATGACGCGATTACTGCTGCTGTTTCGTTGTGTAGAACAAGTTCGCGACATACCTGGTGTACACACAAGGTTAAAGAATCAACTGCATTGCTTAACGGCTGTCCCACCCAGCAAACCGGAGCGAGTGACTGTTTCGCGGTTGAGATTGGTACGAAGGTGACAACCCGGAGGGCCCTTTTTATGATTGATAGATTACTGGTGGCCCGGAGGCCTTTCCAGTTTCACCAGGACAGGTTGGCGAGCAAAATCTCAGCCAGGAGGGGTGGGATTTGCTAACAACTGCCCGAGCGCCTCCGAAGGAAACCTAACAACTGGAGAGCAATTGCTTCGCGAATGAATCTACTACCGAATCGGAATCGCGACCCACTGAGAAGATCCGGCGAGAAACTCAGCGGGCTGATGCATGGGTTAAGTTTCACGTCGACCTCTTTGTCGAGTTGGAGTTATAAGAGTTATTGGATTTGATGGATCCGTAAGGCCTTACAATATGCTCTAGCATCTTTAAATTTTTTTTTTTATTGCTTTGATGGTTGGACGAGCTCACAGCCCACCTGATGTTAAGTGGTTACTGGAGCCCATACACATCCACAACATAAATGCGCCACCCACCTTGAGATACAAGTTCTAAGGTATCAAGTATAGTAACGACGGCTGCCCCACCCTTCAAACCGAAACGCATTACTACTTCACGGCAGAAATAGGCAGGGTGGTAGTACCCACCCACGCGGACTCACAAGAGGTCCTACCACCAGTGAAATCTTTATCGCCGGTTCCAGTACGCTGGTTCAATACTCAAAGAACTTCGTTGCTCATTTTCCATTGTAAAAGACGACAAACACTTATTCGTCTTTACCTTTTCCCACCAGAAGAAATGCCACTCACTTAAAAGTCATTACGTCACGACGAATGCAAAATTAGCTAATACAAGTAGAAAAAATCTTAAGAATGTTTTATTGCCTTAATAGTATAACAGTAATTTCAAATGAATATTAAATGAGTGAATTTGATGATATTATGAATAAATTTAATTAAAAATATAATTAACTTGATTTCTGAACGTGAGTGAAAGTTTCCGCGGATTATACTACATATAACGACACGTACATGTGTTAAATGAACGTAGCAAGTAATATTTTAAGATCCGTATAATTTTTTTATGTATAACATCACATTCCTCTTGCGCTCTTATGCCGCAATGTTTTTGATTGCGGCCTGATTTGTTATTTTACAATTACTCTAACAACTAGATTAAAAAAAAAAACAATTGTTATTCTTGCCATTTTAAATATCTGATAAAAATATTTTGATTACAATTCAAGAATTAATTAACCGTGTACGATAGCTCAGTTTTGACTGTCGGATGACACCATAATCAAACAAACCGTATTGCAAGCAACAAGACCAAGTTTATAAAATTTAAAATGAGATACGTTTTTAACAGACTGACAGTATCTTCGAATTTATAATTTGAAGTTTATTTTTGCTAGATTTATACAGTACAGTCAAATAAATGCTGTCCCCAAATTATTACTTTACAACTTCGAAGTGTGGTCTCTTGTTTTTCGTCTAAGTCTTAAGAACAAAAACAAAATATCGCAGCTTAATCCAATTAATGTCCAAAACAATTAGTAATGCCAGTGTAAATAAGCAATCATGTATAAGAAACAATAGGTAAATGTTTTTTTTCTTCTTCAATTTAGGCCAAGAAAACTGAAACAATTACTTGACGTCCGCAAGTGATGTAACCTGTCTATACATTCAATTTGCTAATAGGCACTGTGTGTAGCATGATTAATCCAAAGCAGTATGTATGCCACGCATTAATAGTTGACGTTTTAGCAAAAATATAAGAGTGTTTGATAATAATGAAAATACGAAGAAAAAAAGCGATTACATGCACAATTTCATGTTTCACCTATACTAACTAGCATAAGAAATTGAAATTATTAACAATAAATTAATAATGACCTTATGGAAGAATAATGGATAATGGTTGTTTATTATTGTACTTTATCGTATACTATTTACCACGGAATAGATAAATAAGGTTATTTATCTATTCCGTGCTATTTACGAATGGTACAAGAGTTTATAATCGTATAGCAAACAAACAGGTTTCGAAATAAAAGAGTACCTAATGGGTTATGTTCACTGAAATAACTGTATAATCAACATACTGAAATTGTTTGTCAAGATTTTTTCCAACAATTAAATTTATAATACATTTTTTTTAAACATATGTTGTCGTAGATAACTCGTTTATGCCCAATTTATTTTGTTATTAACAATTTTAATTCCGTAAACAGTTAGTATGACCACGAATGCCAAATGTACCTACCCTTCTCCCGAACATGGGAGAATGGATTCGATTTGCCTCATGCAAATACAATAAAAAAAAAACGAAAGAAAAAGTTTACGAAAAACAAGCATATTACTGTTGCTGGTATTTTTCGTAAAATCATAAATAATAACTGCGCGGGTAATACAAAAAAGTTGATGAGCTTATATAAAGACTGTATAACGTGAACGGACAAAAAGTTTGTATGGATGAATTAAATTGATTATTTTGTTGTAGTAGAATCGAATTCACCGCCTCGATATTGAAGGGTTAGCGAAGCTCAAAGATACATCAAGACGTGAACCTACCTGATACATTAGGCCGAATTCTCAGTTGTATTGCAACAACTATCATATCCGAAACCTACAAGTGTGGGCTTACAATACGCCCTTTTTTTGCACCTGAAATTATGCAAATTCAAAATTTTAAGTAGATAAGGCGTCTTCTGTCCCTACACGGGCATGTACCACCACCTTGGTCATTTCTGCCGAGAAGCAATAATGCGTTTCGTTTTGAAGGGTCAGGCAACCATATACTATGAAACCTGATAGTGGGTGCCGGCATTCACGTTGTTGATGTCTGTGGGCTCCAGTAACCACAACACCAGATGGGCCCAGGCTCGTCCACCCTTCTAAACAATAATGAAACAAAAGGTTTGGTATTTACACAATGGTACAAGTCGTTGATGACTATGTTATATTCATGTTATAGGTACGTAGTATAGTAAGCGGCACGTAAGTTGGCAAGGTTTTGGTGTAGTGGGGGTAATGTCGCGCATAGTGTACATTGCAACAAAAAAATGGTCACTTTTATTGCCCGCATATAATTTCATTTAATTTTATAAAAAAAAATATTTGCCATAATTTATTTTTAAGCCTGTGTGTTTAGAAGAAAGTTAAAGAAAAGAGAGGAATTCGTGAAGTGTATTAGGTGTTATAAATAAAATACAATTAAAAGTTAAGAAGTTTATTTAAAAAAATATACTTAATATTAAAAATTATGTGTCGCCGTCGTCACTATCATTCCTTGAATTAAATTTATGGTAGCACCTGAGCTGGTGGAAGGAGTTGGCTCCTCATCCTCGATCGATTATCCTCGATAAATAACGCTCGTAACAAAACTAAATTTAAAACAATAATAACAACTTGTAACAAAAACTCAATATAAACAAAGGGTTCCTACAACTTTAGTAGGCGCATGTGTAACCGGGAGCGAACGGAACGTTGACGCCGCGGTGCGGGAGGGGGGGTCGACTGCCTCACCAATCGCGCGCTCGGAACGGTGCTACGTCTTTCCCCGCGTCCCGCTTGACAACCAAAGAGACCTAAAAAACGACTTCTGCGCATCTAGCGACTCTTGCCAAGTTACGTGCCGGGGACTATACCTATTAGCTTAGAAACATCGACCTATTAGCTTAGAAACATCGGATCCTGCAATAGGCGTATCATTTCATACGTTAATGTACTATAGCAATATACATGAAACCACGGACGAATCAAAGCTTAGTTGTTGGAACAGTAATTTGCTTACAAAACCTGTCGTAAGATTGTATGTATTTAGAGCAACCAACGCAGCGACTTAATGTTATTAGATGCATTGAGATTGACCATTTTGTTACATAAACGTTTTCTATTTTTAGCTAACTATATTGATTATACGACTTTCGCACTTTTGTAAGAATATAATCGGTATCTTTGGATGAATGAATATTTTATATTTGGAAACATTAAATAATCACAATGTAAAAATTAATAAGTTTTGGTAGTAAAACGAATTGAACAATATTAAAATTGTTATTTTCCCAGTATAAGCATTATAGGATTAATAAAAAATAGAAATTCACAAAGAATTTCCATTATAATGTACATAATCCATTATTTCTATTACGATTTAATGTCACGTTTTTTATTATCATTAAATTATTTCCGACGTTTTCGAATAATTTTATAGTTTTCATGGTCACCTTAACCGTAATGTCTACGACTTGCAAAGAGCAAGGACAATACTATTTAATCTACTGTCGGTCAGTATGTATCTATGTTAATATTAGTATGGGTATATTATAGTTATGTAGTCGGGAAAAGCTAAAGTAATAGTCTTATTCTACAGAATTCCATTGAATTTCCAGTCTGTCAGGCAGCCGGGTGTACATTAAAAGCAAAATCAAACTACGAAAATACAAACAAATATGTTTACCGATTTTTTCGTAATAATTGCAAGTTCAGAAATATTGTTCCGTAATCTAGAGCAAGTAAATTAAAATAAAGCAGTAGAAGGAAAAGTTATTGAAGCGGAAAAGAAAAAAGGGTGATATTAGTTTGATAGCTAAATGTACATGTATGTTCTTTTAATAATTTAATATTTTTGTAAAAAAACCTGCGATTTCAAAAGAACGCAGTTGTCCAACGCTCACTTGTCTCACGACCTCGTGTCGGTTAACTGGTAACTGGTATGTTAATGTTAACACATTGACTGCCTGATTTCTGTTGATTTCTCTCATCGATCTTTATATTAAGGAACACCTAGTTGACCCTGGGAAAGACGAACCCGAAGATACTGAAAATTACCGAATCTATTTCTAAGATACTGCTAAAAGGCATATACATACATTACATACATTAAGAAACAGTAACATAAATCGACATTATTACTTTAGTGCGTCGCGTAGGGCAGCCTTAATACACTGGCTGTCAAAGTGTTAATGTGTCATGATTCACCAGCGCCCCTACTTATCATCGTCCCCAAACTCCTGGCATGTAAGGGTATTTTCATAGGATTATGATATGTCAATAGATACCTATAAAAATATTTATGTAGGTATTTTTCGTTTAGAACGTTTAGAATGGAAAATCTACGAAAATCTCAATAACATGGCTGCAAAGCGGAAACAATTTACCGACAGCAAACATAAAAGTCACATCAATGCTTAAAATGTACTTTTGGTGTGATTACAAAGTAATTTGTCGACACTGGAATGTCAGTGAGCAAAGTTCACATCGTATGAACTTTATTTAAATTTTTTAGAATAAGTTTGTTTTTTCTTTTTTCTTTGTGGATTTAACGGTGACCTATATCTGTGGATACTATATTGATTTTGATGCCACCTTGAGATTTGAGTTAGGAATTTAATTGAAATGTGGAAAAAGCCTTTCTAAACTTCAAATAAAACACATTACTGCCTGGCAGATATTATCAAGACGGTGTTACCAAACCAGGGTCGCGCCGTCCCCATATGCGGAGGGTGAGGTGCACACAGGAGCCAAGACAATAAGGGCGCCGCCACCGAAATTATTAATGTTACACTTGCACAACAAAATATTCTTTGTAGTAAAGTATCGTTATGTAAAGAGTTACAATAGGTGTAACATATGTCTTGTAAATAACAAAGCATATAAGTACAAATTTTCCCAAAATTTACGTCAAAACAATAACTCAAAATTAACAAATAATAAAAAAAAATACATTGAAACATGAAGATTCGTAAAAATAGGGGGCGTTTCATGGGTTTCGCACAGGCGTTGCCGGGGGTCTGCGCGAATCTGTACCAAACGGCACCGGATCAAAACATACACCACCGGACCGAAATGCACTCAAATTTCAAAGATTACGTGAATGTCCATCATTAAAATTTATGAGCGAAAGTTAAAAATAGCCACATTTTGACAATGCTTACTTTCGCTTCTTGTGTTTAATATTTTAGCCTCTCGTTTGCGAAACTACATCCAAGGTCAGGGAACCGCAACGAACACGTTACTATCTTTGATGACTACGATATTGTGCTACTTAGGTCTCAATTTGTGTGCAGAAACTAAAGAATTCGCGTCCACAGAGCGTATCTGGTCAGACTGCGTCTTTCAAAAAAAAGAAATGCCTTGACTTACGCGGCTTAATAAGACGTAAGTTTGTTTAAATGCTGTAGGTACGTAATTAAAAAAAACCTTACATCTTAAAATGTGATTTGCTTTATAGGCTTCTTAGTCGTCGTCAAAACATGATTTTTACTGGTGGTAGGACCTCTTGTGAATCCGCGTGGGTAGGTACCACCACCCTGCCTATTTCTGCCGTGAAGCAGTAATGCGTTTCGGTTTGAAGGGTGGGGCAGCCGTTGTAACTATACTTGAGGCCTTAGAACTTATATCTCAAGGTGGGTGGCGCATTTACGTTGTAGTTGTTTATGGACTCCAGTAACCACTTAACACCAGGTGGGCTGTGAGCTCGTACACCCATCTGAGCAATACGAAAAAAAAAAAGATGAACACATTAAACATACATTACTGTCGACACTCGACTAATCTAAGACCATTGCGAGTGCTGGTTTTGGACAATCATGTCGGTCAAGGGCATCCACGGTCATGACTATTAGAATGTTGATGTTACCAACAAAGTAGGTAATAATAAAATATTGCTAAAGTTACGAAAATTCATTCTGACGATAATGGCCATGACGTATAAACATGAATGGTGAATCCACTGGTATAAAAGGAGGTGACAGTGACAGTAAGTATATCAGGGCTTAGGAATTTGAATCTACTTAGGTTCTTCTATCATCCTTTTTTTAGTTAGTACCACCATCGTGCTTCTGGCTGCCGCGGAGTAGTAATACGGTCTGGTTTGAATGGTGGAGCAGCAACTACACTACATAATTAAGACTTAGATCTTATATCACAAGGCGCTATTGCGGTTGTGATGTCTATGGGCATATCAGGGCCATAGCTCGTACCACCGACTAAGAAAAAAAAAAGTTGTACCATAACTTATGTTCAAACAATGAGAAGGATACATATTTGAAAAAAATACGACTGGTTCCCAACCCGGCAGTATTCAAAATAATATTAACAGTGTTTTCGCCTTGACCTTCAGTCTGATTATGCACATTATAAGCTACTTTATTTACGGTCTAGTAATAAGCTACTGTAACTACGCTCCAGCCAGTGAGTGGGTCGTGTGATCATCTGGCTGTTAACGCAATAAAAGTATACATATTAAAATAATATACTCGTGAGCAAGTCTCCTATGTGTTGTCTATGGGAAAACTCCCCTCGACATAAAGACGGAGTTGTTTCTCGAGCCGCTGCTTCCAAACCAACCTTAGAAGAGATGTCCTCACCTACGTTTCATAGTAAACTTTCTCTGCTCTTCTTAGTAATGTTGGTAGATCGTGTTTTGAGTCTGGACCTCCCCCCCTCCCCTATTCCGGAGCGAAGCAATCTTACATGACTAAAATCTTTAAAAACATTAAATATATAGTAGTTGGTTTTTGAAACGATAACAAAAACCGAATCATTAATTATTTATGCGGCGCCCGTGACTCCGTTTGTTGAGTTCGTTGTGTTTCTTAAATACAAAACTAGAATTTTAACAGCCAACGAAACCATTACGTCCGTTCACATTCAAAAGTTATTTTCCAATTATATTTTATTGCAAAATATCAGTGTAGGTACCATTGCTGTTACGAAAAGGTCGTCAATTAATTCTTTCAATTATACTACAGATATTGCAACTGTATAATATTGCTGTAATGTAACATAAAAAGTATATAACACTCAACAGTTGCATAAAATATGGGCCCGCAATGTATGGTATGTAAAATAAAAAAATCGATTCTTCGAACGCCGGAGTTAATGAAAGGCAGTCGACAAATACGTGGGACTTTTTGAAGTGAAAACTTCTTGAGACCGTTGTGTGAATTTCGCACATTTTTAATGGCACTAGATATACGAATCAGCTCACCGCAGTTAGTGTGTGAAAATGATGTTGTACATAGTTACAGATTTATTCGTAAATGTATACTGCTAACTATTTTTGGTAGTAAATATAGATCAGATAATAAATACACTCAATATTGTAGTAAACGTTACCGGTAAACCTGGCCGGTTATTAAATACGTACCAACGTCGCGAGCCCGTGTTTCATCGACACACTCATTCATTATTTCTATAATATTTCCTTAATCACCATCCAAGGGTCCAAAGTTAAATCTGGGTTAGTTTTTGGGCGTAAAGTACTCGGCAATAGCTAACACTAGCTCTTAGTTCTTATACACTTTATATAAGAAGACAGAGAATCTAAAAACCGGTACTATGCATCTACATAGGCCAGTCGTCAAACCATGATTCCGCTACATGTAATTATTTTACTATTCGTCTGTTTATTCGCTAACTTCTTTAACTGATATAAATATTAACATAAAAACAGGTCAATATATATACTTTATTGCTAACAAAAAAACATGGGCAAGCTACATATTTTAAAATCTACTGTTTCAACTTGATTTTTTCTGTTGCTAGTGCAAGTTTTCGTATATTGCAGAGACATCCAGCAGAGGCCTCTTGCAGTATAGGATCCTTCGATCCTATTGTCTCCAACAAGAATTGTACAACTCCCGCCTAGAAATAAAACATTCAGGTCAATTTTTAATTGATATCACAGATTTGATTTACGAGTGGCAGTTAATTTATCGATTAAATGGTACCTAGTCAATTCATCAGAATCGACATTCTGATGAATTTGTTTAATTTTAAGTAGTCCTGGAGTGCGGCCTTTGATCCGCCATTAATAATATTTTACTGTCCGCCGTATACCTGAAATAGCCCCTTTAGGCTTCCAGCGAAAAGGTAGAGGAAAAATCCACAGACGGTATAATGCACTCATCAAAGACAAAAGATATGACGGCGTGAATGCAACCTTGAGACTAGAGGTCAAATTCTCCATTAGATCAGAAAAACACTATCCTACCCTGCGGACGGGGACACATAATTTCTTTGCGGCAGAAAAAAGCAAGACAGAGGTAATGATCACGACACGGACTGTCACAAGAAAGTAATGGAGAGATCAAGGCATTTAGTAGTGACATGTGGACCGATGCCCGGGAAGGAATAATTAAGCTATTGATAAATTTTAAGCTATAAGACTTATCATTATTATGTCGTATTTGTATAAGATTCTCGGGGCAGTTTAAAATTTTAGCTGTTAAAGCAAACTACATATTTTCTAATTTAAAAATATATCAAAAAGGTTAATTTTAAAACGATTACAAAACAAAACTCTTAAAAAAAAACGTCCGGCATGGAATGTCAGACATTTTTATTCGACCTTCATATTATTCATGTTTTGCAGTCACACAAAGTTGCGTTTGTTTTTATATTCAACGTCAAGTAAACTGACATGAAATGTTTTTTTTTCTACGCTTTAACGAAATTTGGCCGAGGGCGTCTAAAATTTGCCCTAAAGGCACGCAAGCCTAGCACGTGAAGCACAACACTTCTGGCTTCTTACCGTCAAGCACAAAACGGTACTAGTTACGCAAAACCAATTTACGATTCTAATGACGGATACCGTAATGTCGACGGTGAAAGCGGATAACTTCATATTGTGAAAGTGCTAATTTTCAACTCAGATCAGACTTACTGCGTGCATTGTGACGCAATTGATGGAGTAGAATGACAGGTGATATAGAGCGAGGGCTGTGGCTCGGTGGACGTTCGGATCTCTTGACGTCATGTAATTGACGAGAGGTGTGATGGCTCCACGTTTGCCAAACTCCTGCCTGTTCTGAGCCCAGTCGCAGCAATACGCAATGGCCACGCCCAAGTTCGCGCGGAGATGATCGTCTGTTGTACTCACTGAAAAATCAACAATCATGTTTATTAATCGTCATTGACGCAATCCACCTATTTTTTTCTTAGGCCTACCTCTTCCTCTAAAACCTAGCCTTCCTCTAACGTCTACATTCCTATCAAATTCTCTTAACAACCTCAGTGTCATTTCGTCTCATCACATGTACATACCAACCAAAACGCGCACTTCTCTGTCACAGGTGCCCCTTTCAGACTTCCTCTAACATCAAAGTCCAAAATCATTTTCATTTAAAAGTAGGAAATATAAAAAATAAAACGTGATAAGTTTTGTCTAGTATACCCAAAAACAAAATATAACAGAGTTAAATGAATATTTTCGTTAAATGACAAAAAACGGTATTGTGACGTCACAAGTTTGTAAATTTAATCGGTTCTAAAGAGTCAAACTACGTTCACACCATAGTTAGCAGGCTAAACGGATTATGATTAGTATGTAGATGTATGTAGGATAATAGTATGTATGCAGATACTACAATGACTCATCCCGACCAATCGACACATGAAAGCGGTGGCACTTTTAATACCGGCCACACCTCAGCCCCGCTACCAGCCAGTCGGCTGTTCAAATAAATACGCGTGCTTATTTACCAATTTGGGCAAATTAGTTAGTTAGCTATTAACTATTTTGCCATTTTGGAATTGGAACATTTGCTATTGCTCAATAAACACGTTTTATTATACGTAAATTTTTGTTTTTACCCTATCAGTTAGTCTCATATGTCAAGGTCGATGTAGCATAGACAAAACAATGTGTGTGATGTCTATGGCCTTAACACCAGGTGGGCCGTAAGCTCATTCAACAATCTCAGAAATAAATACTTAAAACAAAAACGAGCATATCATAGCATAGTATGCATCTAAGTAAGCCGGCTGTGTAGTGTGAACGCACTAAATACATCTTAGTTGCGTCACTCAAAAGTGCATTAGACTGCAACGGTACGTCATAGGAAGAACTTGGCGAACCGAGAAAAATTAGAGAAACAAAAAACCCCAAATTAAAGGAAGTTTACAAGAAAGTGGGCGTATTAATTAGTTCCATACCAAGCTTTGAAAGTTTCGCCACCACACCGTGATCAGATATCACTGCTAGATTCTCGTGGTCTCTAGCTATTGTAGCAATGGCGGCACATATGGCTGACAGCACATTGTTGTCATCCGAATCCAGTAGATCGACGGTTAGGTCTAGTGCGCCTACAAACGACCGCACCATTTCTCCAGAATCAGCAGCGTTCTGTACGCACGGACTCAGCGCTAACGCTGCATTTGTTTGAACTTTCTTCGAATCGTTCTTCAAGAGGGACCAAATTAGCCTGACTCCATCTAACTCGTCGATCTCGGCCATACAATTTTGCTCCTTAGCACATTCCATTAAAACTAAAGGAACGTTTTCCAATAGTGGCTTGTACGTATTGTTGAGATGATGAACTGTAATTTCAGCTGTTTTAATATGACTCTCAGCCTTCATTTGACAAATTTTCTTTAATTAATAACTTATTGAAACCCAGCCAGACAAATATTAACTTGAAGATTTATTGTAATGAGAATGGTTTCGACAAGTGTTTTAAAAAAAAAAAAAACTACACAATTTCAAGTCGAAAATTTAGGACCATTAAATTTTTTTCTTACATTTTGGTTTTGGCATTATTGAAAGTAAGGTATAACATGAGCCCGTACGGTACCACTGTCATGTTTAAGTCTGCTGCGAAGCAGAATACGTTCCGTTTTGATCATTGGGGTAGCTGTAATGCAATACCATTGAAACTACGATCTTATGTCTCAAGGTGTATGGTGGCATTTGCCTTGGGGTGTCTTAGTCTCGGTAACTACTTAATGAGAATTAGGCCGTGAGTTTGTTGTGTTGTGGAGCCAACTATTCCAAAAAATATGCTTACAAGCTCCAAAATCAATAAAGTAATATTTTTATTTTATTGCTTTAGTTAATTAACATTTTCATCGTACTTAATAATGGTATACCGCCAGCACTTCTAATTTTATCCCTATTCTGAGGAAATTTCGCGCATTCCGCTAAAGCTCCAGCCACATTAGTCAATACTCCGTCATTCTCGTCGTCCAATAATCGAACAAGGATCGGTACCGCGCCCAAATGATCCAGTTTTTTCACGCTCGCGTCACTATTAGCGCATTTCCACAGTGCACCAGTTACTGCTGCCAATAATGGCTTGTTGGGTCGGTTGGTGGAGTCCTGTGCAGCTTCTACCAACAGTTCCAAGCCTCCGGCTTCGCGAATCATGTCTCGTGTTATCGCATCACTGGCACATTTATAAATCGCTAAACTACAGTATGTCTGAAAAATATGTTAAATGATGTACTGTTTGCTAACTGTAGTGTGTCCGTCAACAAAAAGACAAGCTTATTGCCAAGATGCAAGCAAAGTTGACCACAAGATGCTTCATACTACTTTCTATGGTTTTCGAAACGTGGACATAATTGGAATGGATGGAATTTAGCATTGATTCTTGTATTTTATTTTAAGTTAAAGTTTTTTGTAAGGTGCTTTTGGTACCCAAGTAGGTTTCCTAAAATAATTTAGCAATTTCTTCAAAATATGTGAAAATAAGCTCAGCACTAAAAACCTAATATCGTTTTTTTAATCTATTTATTTTCAATGTTTCCAATACTGTACAGTTTTCGTGGTCACGAACGACTAAAGGTTTTATTCGTCGACATTTGAACAATCTGATAACTACCTTCTTTCTAAAAAAAATTCCTAACGTTACTACTTTTTGTTGCACGTAGGACAATCTAACAGAGACTTTGGTTTTGAAAGTAATCCGCGATACGGCTTAAGTTACCTAATAAATGGTTACACATGTTGTTCATAGACATATAAGCTAAATTACAATACGCGTTAAATTATTATTTTTTTACCAGAATAATCTCGCAAATAGTTTTACTGGTAAATTTACTTACGTTATTTTAATCTACAAGATTACTTATGTATTAAATGCAGCGTGGTTAGGCCTCCCACGTGGTGGACCGACAACTCTTTAACAGGCCTATGTCAGACAGGGGACGTCTGTTTGCTAATGATGACGATGATGATAGAAAGCCTTATTTTTTTAAACCAAACCTTTAAATCTTTATCCTCATTTGCCAAGTGTTTGATCAAGTCGTTGACCATTCTTTCCGTCTGTATGGCCAGTTGAAAAGAGGTTTCATTGGCACACATTTGTAACAGGCCGACTGTTGGAACCGCGACATCAAGGTGTATGGTCTTTAGCATTTTTGCTATAAGAGGTATCATCCCGTATTTTCTCATTGCCTCGCGGTTACGTTGAGATGCTGACATTGACCATAAAGCTTTAGCTCCGGCTCTGGCAATATCGAGGTATTGTAGTTCATCTTGGTTCAACTCTTCACGTGATGTAATAATACATCTAAGATAAAAGTAAAACATTTTACTGAGATACTTTTTAAATTTCGAAAACTTGAAAAAGAGTCTCACCGTTCCTTAATATCGAGAAGATCGATAAGCTTCGGTATTCCACCGAATTTCCGACAGAACTTTCTGCTTTTGCGTATACGACCTAAATTAGCTATTGTTTCAGCTGCCAGTATTTGTACATCCCTTGCAGGATCCGACAGTAATCCCACTAATAATGGAATCGCACCTAGATCGGTCACTTTCTTCCTTATCTCTATATTAGGGGTTATATCTTTTAAAACAGCCAAGCCACCTAATATACAACACAAATCTCTTGTCTCCAGCAAGTTCACAAGAAGCTCTAAGCCTCCAATTTCTTGAATAGCTCGTTGATTAACTTCCACAGTCAAGTCGTGGTCTTTCAGACAAGATAGCGCCACCGTTGTTGCCGTTTGATTACCGGCTTTCATATATTTCACCAGTTTCTGTATATGCCAGTACTCCGGCGGTATTTCTGACGACTTGATAAGGTCCGCCCAGTTGTCTTCGCTAGGAGATGTTGATGAAGCCGAAGACGCCGAAGTGTCAGAACCTTCGGTAACCATTACTATTCTAGGAAGCCCCACGGTATCTTGACCTCCATCAGCACTAAACGTTGATATATTATCCCCTTCAGCCATGATTTTAGATTATTTCGTTATTAAAAACTACGAGTAAATGGATTTGATAGGTATTGAACTAATTTTGTCAATACGGTTGCCAAGAGACGTATTGATAAAATTGGTTCTGTATTTTCATAATAATAATAATGACATTTTAACGAATATAATATAAGATTCCCTCTCATCTTTTGGTAATTATTCTTGTCCACCTGATGGTTGTCTAGAAGAGATAGCTCTTAGCGATAAGACCGCCAATTGTACTTTTTTGTGTTTAATGTATCGCACTGTTTATTTGTTTTTTGGTGTACAATAAAGAATACTCTCTCTCTCTCTCTCTTTAAATTCAAATCTAAATTTTAGTGTAAAATTATAAAATAATAAAATGCAAATAAAAAACAATTGAAATCGAAGGCACTAAATTTAAAAGTAGGAACAGAAAAGTCTCTTCCTATGGCACGTTGCGATGGATATATGGGTAAGCGACCGGTCTTAAATTCACGCCAAATCCCTACGCAGTATGATCAAGAGGTCATACAGCACCGATCCCACACAATGTGGGATAAGGAGAAGAAAAAGACTGTTATAAAAAAAATTGATAGTGACTTTGTCGCATAGTCATTACGTTATATACTTAAATATTATGTTATGGTTACAATTTTTCTTTTCTTTGTTACAGTTTCGTAGGAGCGTCAAAGACGTGTTGAGACCCGAACATAATGACCATTTTTTATTAAGATGGTTAAGAGGTATGACAGCTATTCTTAAATAACCCAATTTTGACTATATATAAATCATCCGATGCTTCTAAAACTGCACAGCTATTATTACATTACAGCGCATACAAATTCGGTTGTAACTTTGATTATAAAAACCGAGAAGGTCACAGGTTCCCAAAGCTGTAAGAGATCCGCAGCGATATTGCGAAACCATTACTCAATAGCTAATGGCTGTTGAGAATTAAGATATTGGCATTGATTTTATAAGTACATCTATTATACCGTGTAATCTATGATTGTTGTATTTTAAAAAGACGAACAGGCCAAACATATGTAGCCAATTTACTCGAAGGTAAATAATGAAATTATTAGCGATGAGATTGTGGAAACTTTATATTAAATTAGCTTTTAGCCGCCGTTTCATTCATTTTAATATAGAAAATAAAGTATTTCTCCCGAATAGTACTTTTTTTCTGTTTAAAAGGTATACTCATCTTTATGCATGACAACGTATATAGGTATAAATTGTATGTTAATTTAAGAGGAGAAAAAATAAGATTATTTGAAGGCTGTTATCAAATACGATGAGTAATTTAATTATAAAGCGCATTAAGATATTTTACAGAATCATACATAAATAAAACATTTAGATAAATATGAAATATTAACCTCAAAATGGATTGTGTATCTGAGCTCTTAATAGCTTTTAATGAATAGGCTGGATAACTAACTAGTTCATTAAGAAACTGATAAGGGCATATTCTTGGTTGTCATCAATAAAACTTTTGATATTTACTATTGTTTAGAAGTGGCCCAAAGAATTAGACGCCCGATGCATTTGTACCATTCGATGCGATAGTGCTATGAATTCCGCATGCAGGTACCTACCAAATTTTCTAAAGAAATACGTACATAGATTATACACTTAAAAAATCTTACATACTTTAAATCTTTTAATTTCTAATTTTAATTTTAATGTTAATTTTACTAACATAGTTCTAAGTATATTCCACTTACAACATATGGACTTAAGAGGGTCTGAATTAAATGAATTTTATTTTTTATTTTTTATTTTAATATATAATGCGTATTTAACTCATGTTTACGAATGACTTCCAAGCTGAAGGATTAACATCTATACTAATATATAATACTACAGTGGTTTTTACGGATGTTCCGTTATAACTACGGAACCATGCATCCGATTGACTTGAAACTTGGTATCCATGTAGAAAATACATGTACATAATGAATAGTTATGAATATTTATATGAGAGTTGGACTCCCTACACCAGTTCCGGGGGCGTTGATGATGAGAATCTTTGTGGGGGTGAGAAATAATAATGTTAATTTTAAAAACCAAATCCGTAAAATTATATTTTGCGTAATTACTATAATTACCGGTGATAGGACATCTTGTAAGTACGCACGGGTGGATACCACCGACCTTAACTATTTCTGTAGTAATGGGTTCCGGCTTAAAGCGTGGGGCAGCCGTTGTATTACCTATAGAACTGAAATTTAAAACTCGTGTTTCAAGATGGCGGCGTTTAGATTAGTGATGTCTATGGGCTCGGCTAATCACTTAAGATCAGGTGGGCCGCGAGCTCGTTAACCCATCTAAGCAATAAAAAAAGTTGCATCGTGTGCAGTTTAATGGTACATCTACTATTAACCCATGTCGTTCCCTTGCACCGCCTGTTTTCTTGGGAAACTCTAGTTCTATCTAAATGTTAACAAACAATGCTTGAAATAGTATTTAAAGTGGAAACGAGTTCTGGCAAATTATTTTTAAATTATAAATAAAGTAACAAAAAATTTAAGCCCTAGTAAAATTAGACGTCCAAGGTAAGGCAGAACAACCAATTTTTTTTTTTTAAAGCACCTCTGAGTAAAACCTGTCGTCGAGTCAAAAAAAATTGCACCGAAAACCAGATTGACGTCGTAGTCCCGTTGGGATTCGTCAATCCAACAAAAAAATATTTAAGTGAAAGTCACAGCGGAAGGAAACTGTTTAATTTTTTATAACGGATGTAAAAAAAAAATCATTAACATATTCATTTTCATTCCAGCTCGACAATGGGACCCAGAAGCCGCAGAGAAAATGTTAAGA
Source organism: Bombyx mori (assembly GCF_030269925.1). Taxonomy (NCBI): domain Eukaryota; kingdom Metazoa; phylum Arthropoda; class Insecta; order Lepidoptera; family Bombycidae; genus Bombyx; species Bombyx mori. The sequence goes on along the minus strand of NC_085116.1, from coordinate 3,237,947 downwards.
GATGTTAGTAAAAAAAATTGTACCTCACCCTCTCACATTATACTAATAACCAAAAAAAATGTTTACCCACCTTTTTTGACAATTTAGTTTGAGTGATATTATTATGAGTATTATCGATATGATGCCTCGAGTTTTTTAACTTGACTCCATTCATTGAAAGCCGAAATAAATGGACGAGTTATAGCTAGTGACATTTTTTTTTTTTTTTTTTTTTTTTTTTTTTATTGCTTAGATGGGTGGACGAGCTCACAGCCCACCTGGTGTTAAGTGGTTACTGGAGCCCATAGACATCTACAACGTAAATGCGCCACCCACCTTGAGATATAAGTTTTAAGGTCTCAGTATAGTTACAACGGCTACCTCACCCTTCAAACCGAAACGCATTACTGCTTCACGGCAGAAATGGGCAGGGCGGTGGTACCTACCCGTGCGGACTCACAATAGGTCCTACCACCAGTGATTACGCAAATTATAATTTTGCGGGTTTGATTTTTATTACACGATGTTATTCCTTCACCGTGGAAGTCAATCGTGAACATTTGTTAAGTACGTATTTCATTCGAAAAATTGGTACCCGCCTGCGGGATTCGAACACCGGTGCATCGCAACAACGAATGCACCGGACGTCTTATCTTTTAGGCCACGACGACTTCAAACTATATTATAACTGATAAAAGATGATAGCACATGTACTCGTATATATAATATTTTATCAGATCAATAGATTAATAAAAGCATATAATATGTATCTACATACTTACAGTATTATAACATTTAAAATAGATGCGTTTATTTAACATCTTTGATACAATGATAATCACGCACAAAAAGTATAATTAAGACGCGTCTCACAGCGTTGGAGGTGAAAAGCACTTTTTTTTTTACCTACTTCACTATTATTATTTAGTAGTAGTTATATTAGTAGTAGATTTTAATTTTCTATAATCTATCTGTCCCTTCCGTTGATTATGATTTTTTTTTCAACAACACTCGAAAAATGTTTCTCTTTATTTGATACAAGCGGCCCGCTCCGACTCCGCTCGGGTCTTTAACAAAAATTTCAATAATATTTGACGTTGTTTTTTTTTTTTTAAAAGAACTCTTATTGCGGCATAACTACATATAATAGTTAGACAAATGCTGTCGCAACCCTTTTTGTAAATAATAATGTGTTCTATAAAGTGGTAGTACATTATTTTATTCTATCATCTATAGTTTTCGCAGGGCACGCGATGTACCTAAAGAATATTTTAGGTAGTTTTTTACACCTTGGATTACATTATTGGAGTTTTAGTAAGGATCCCTAATTTTTTCAAAAGAATTTTAGCCTGTCACTCGGGAATATTGTACCTTCCAAACAGTTAAAGAATTTTTCAAATCGGTTCAGTAGTTTCGGAGCCTATTCTGTACAATCAAACAAACAAATCTTTCCTCTTTACAATATTATAGTATAGATGAAATAGGAATTATGTTTTAGTCATTGAAATGGCGAGAGAAATGGGAAGTAGACACAACTCTGCCGAGTTGGCAGGCACCCGAAGTTCTACAAAAACACTTTCCCAGCGGCAGCACGGGCTTCGACAAAGAAGGCTCACCAGGTAAAAAAAAACCTTTTATCGCAAACGGGTATTTTTAATACGCTTTTATTAGCTTCAGATGTATGTATGTTTGTAACGGAATTTTTTAACATGATTTTGACCCCCTTCAAAACGTCGGATTAACTCGAAATTTGGTATACTTATTAAGGAATGATGACAATTCAATATTAAAAAAAATAATTAAAAAAGTTAAAATTCAACTATAAAATGAAAAATAAATAATAGTTTAAAAAAACTAACAAAATACGCTTTCATAGAAAATCCAACTGAAAAATAGAAAATAAATTTTAATTTTTTTACAATAAAATCATTTTTTCACTATTTTCAATACAAATTTATTAAAATTTATTTTAAAACTATTTTATAAACTATTATTTATTTAAGTAGGGAGGATTGCTTGTTTCTCATTGTACTCAGAAACTATCGTCTTCCAACGCAATACTTTCATTCCAGTGATAATTGTTCCATTCGTTGGTCTGGATGTGTGGGGTCTACTGCACTCCTTCACCAGGACTGAAGTCATTCGAATGATTTTGAAACATTTGGAGAACTACCTCGCTATAGCAAGAAAACAAGCGCTCACTCACGGACCGGACGCTTTGAAGGTAGACACAGAGCAGAACATTCAATCTATATCTATATATATAAAAATGAATTGCTGTTCGTTAGTCTCGCTAAAACTCGAGAACGACTGGACCGATTTGGCTAATTTTGGTCTTCAATTATTTGTGGAAGTCCAGAGAAGGTTTGAAGGGTAGATAAATATGGAAATACTCCGAATTAAATAAAAATAACAATTTTGTTTTTACTTTGATGTGACTGACTTGACTTTGTGTCCCCCGTCGGACGGATTCCTTTTGTTTGTTTTAATTTTATTTTATACAAAAGCTTAGGTCTTTTATTTATCGATTGAGGCACTACGAAGTCTGCCGGGTGAGCTCAATGGCGGATCCGAGGGGGGGGGTCATGGGGGTCATGACCACCCCCTGAGCTGGTTCCAGGACTTGGTGGACCACTAATTGAATATAATGATTTTATTTATATATTTTATCACCATACAGATTTTATGTAACTTCAATATTTAATAAATTTAATATAATATAATAACTTTGTATAATGGCAAACGTCTGGGAACGAACGCATCTAAATTTGATTATATGACCCCCTCCTGGCGCCAAAGCTGGATCCGCCCTTGGGTGAGCTAGTAACCGATGTAATTACGCTTAACTTATTACCAGATCGAAGTCCTAAATCCAGTTTAGATTCGTATCAATAGTAAAATAATTTACATTTTCACTATACTCTTCATAATTTATTATCAAATGTATGGCGTTGATACCGATTTTTCCGTTTGATCGTTCGGTTGCTGACTTATTTGATTTTATAACCAGGTAACAGTGATTTTTGACTTGGAGGGTTTCAACATAAGACAGTACGCGTGGAAACCAGCCGCGGAAATGGTATTCACCCTTCTAAAACTTTACGAAGCCAATTACCCTGAGATATTGAAGAGTTGCTTCATTGTTAATGGTAAATGACAAAATATATATACATATACAGGGTGTTAGGAGACCGCTTTCGAAAACGTGGACAAACGATAGTAGGTACTAATGACATCTTTGACGTCATTAGTACTATCGTCTGTCTTCGTTATGATGGGACGGAAAAAAAATCCTGATTAAAAAATAATCATATTTATAAAACATTTTATTAGCATTATTTACGCCCCATCATGTTAGTACAGCTAAATGAAACGATAGTTTCATAAAAAATACATTACTTTAAAAAAAAAAAACCACCGTTAGTGGATCGGGAGGATCCGAAATGACGTGTTTGGGGCGACGTCGACTGCTTTCCATTCTGTCCGCAGGATCGGGAATGTAGTTACCGGCGGCCACGATGAGAGGGTTCTCGTGTCGTGCCGCTTTATCGAAGTGGGAAACAACGCCCGGGCACGGCATTTCTTATAAATGCATACCGGCGCGGGAGGGACGAGGCGCTGATACCGCGCTCCCCAAAATTTGCAACTTTGTAGATACAAAATTTTCGTTTTCGGAAGCGGTCTCATAACACCCCGTATATAGGTATATCGATGGGTGAAAGCCTATTTAAGTTTAAGCAACATTTTTCCAGCTTTACAGGAGAGTCATTTAAAGTTAAAAAATTGGAAAAAAATATGATGACAAAAAACCTTCTTCAGCTATTTGAACGGGGTAAATTTAATTAAAGATCAATTAAAAACATCGCATTCAATTCAAATTCAAATTCAAAATCATTTATTTCAACTTAAATGTCAGCATAACACACTTGTTGAATGTCAAAATATAAATAAAAATGTTAACTCTACCACCGGTTCCAAAAAGAGCCACAGTCCTGAGAAGAACCGGCGAAACAAACTCAGCGGCATTGTTGATACTAACACCAAATAAAACGGACCTTTAATTACAAAGATAAATGTCGCGTATTAAACGTAATGACGCTTAAACTAAAAAGCCTTTCATCAATCGATATATAAAGGCTGAGCAAATTTGAGGTTAGGAAGTAAATTGGCTGTTAAACGAGACTTTTTGGCGGGAACGCGAGGAGTGAAGTTGTGTGATTTGTTTTATTTTGTCTATTTAGTGTTTCTTCGGGTTTCAATGTGTAATAATGGTGGTTTATTAACCCTTTAATATCTGTGAAAGTGCACAAATGTGGGAAAATGAAATAAAGCCGCTGGACGTAACTTCTCGGGATCCTCCAAAAAGTCCTCTCAAATCATCTCATTTAATTTCATCCCAGTTGATTAATGTCTCAAATTAATCATTTTCATTTCATTTCACTCCATAATATCATTTTTAATAAAATTAAGAATATACATTAAAATAAGACATGACTTAAAGGTCTCAGTTACCAGGTCATAAAATCTCTTTAAAAAAAAGCTGTTAAACGATGAAATGTCAAGAATTGAGCTGTCATTCTTAATCTAAAAGGAAACGCCATAAACCTGAGATAGATAAATAACATTTGTATAGTTAAAATTTGAGAAATTTTAACCATGGAACGCGTTACTGAACGAAAACAACGCATTTTTTTTATAAAAATCATGTTTAGTGATGAAGCTCATTTTCAATTAGGCGGTTATGTAAACAAACAAAGTTGTCGCATACGAGGCTCACAAAATCCACAAACACTCTTCGAAAAACCACTACATCCAAAGAAAGTGACCGTATGGTGCGGTTTGTGGTAAGGCGGAATCATCAACCCGTATTTTTTCGAAAATGAGCAACGAAACGCCGTCACCGTGAATTCTCTGCGCTACCAAACCATGATAACCGATTTTTTGTGGCCACAATTGGCTAATGTTGACATCAGTGACCCTTGGTCCCAACAAGACGGCGCCACAAGCCACACAGTCGGCCAAACAAATCAGTTATTGCATGAGAAATTTCCCGGTCGCGTAATTTCTCGATTTGGCGATGTCAATTGGCCACCCCGCTCATGTGATTTTTCGCCGCTGGATTATTTTCTCTGGGACCATGAAAGAGTGGGCTTACGTGAACAAACCACAAAAAACTGGCGCTCGGAAAGATGAAATTCGGCGCTCCATTGACGAGATAAGCGAAGTTTTGTTGCAAAATGTGGCTCAAAATTTTGTGAAAAGAACGGCCGTGTGCCGAGATGCTAGATGTGGACATTTGCCAGAAATCATATTCCATCATTCATTCCCATAATTTTAGTTTACATTGGTATCAATAAAACTGAATTTGTCAAAAAAAGTGTGTTTTTAAGTCAATTTACTTCCTAACCTTAAATTTTCCTTAATATTTCCAAAGTTTTGAATACTTTACAGTTTTCATGGTCCCGAACGAATAAGGTGTTGTAATATGTTGTTTGTAAGGTGGCGTTACTCTTACCCGTGTAACATTATCATTTGCAGCACCCAAAGTCTTCTCTCTAGCATTCTCTGTGATCAAAAAATTTATGCACGAATACACCATATCGAAGATCAAGATATTCGGTACGGATACAAAGAAATGGCAGGCGCAAGTATTGAACCTGATCGATAAGGACCAGCTACCGGTTCACTACGGCGGGACGATGGTCGATGAAAATGGCGACCCGAGGTGTAGTTTAATTGTGAGTTTTCATTTGTTTCTTTATTAGATCTATTCTATATTACTATAGTTTCTATATTACTGGTGATAGGACGTCTTACGAGTCCGCGCGGGTACCACCACCCTGCCTATTTCTGCCGTGAAGCAGTAATGCATTCCGATTTGAAGGGCCTAATACAGCCTTGATACCAAACAATTATCAAACTAACATCGTCTATGCAGTTATAAAAAAAAACTAAATTTTCTTTGTCTATTACCCAATATTTCCGATTCGAAAACCATACCTACTATTCCTTGTAGGTTTTATTGTTTATGTAGTGTTTCATATGTTACAGGTGAAGCCAGGTGGGAAAGTGCCTAAATGTTACTACTCGAAGAATACCAGTGAAAAACAGAAGAATTACAATAAAGTCACCATAAAGACCGGAGAGAAGCACGTCTTAGATTTGCTGTGTGCGGACAACGACAGCGTTTTGAAGTAATCCATTCATTTCTATAGTATACATAATAAAACATTTTCAACATTTAATTTTGTTAAATTAAATGTTGAAAATGTTACTACTGTAGCTATAGTAGAACACGAGATATTTATTTACAGATGCTTGAATCTCGCCAACGACATTTTGAAGATAAGTTTGAACACATACGTGTTCCGAATAATAACATTCTAACTACCGTCAATTACCGAGCAATGTCATCTGCTCGGTTGAAGATCTTCCCTCTATCGATTTCTCCAAGCATTAAGTTATTCGATTATATCTTTATCGCTCATCGTCCACCTGGCGAAGATGCCAAACGCACTTCCCAAACCATTACTCGAAGGTATCATGCGTCCCGTATTGAAGGGTGTCAATAAACAAATCACGGCCAGGACAACCAGAACAGTAATACGTTACCCCTATGTCCACTTCTTCTACACTTAGTGTCGTGCGCAGTTATGCAATTAATTGTTAATTAGCATACTACAATTAGTTAATTATAAAACTCGTTTACTAATCAACTCATAATGCTTGTTGACAGTCGTTTTACGATTGTTCTGGTCACGTGTTTTGAGTCAACTCGATTTAAAAAGTACAATTAGTATGTAAATGAATCATAATTAACTAGTCAGAACTATGTGGTTTTTGCCACAGTTCCTGCTTAGTACATGTTCTTTTACTAAACTTTGAAGACATTTCAAATCGCAAGGGCAAATACACGTTCGCATAAAACTAAGAGTTAAGCTGCAATTGTGCATTCAGACATTACAGCGTACATTGGGAGAGGCCTGTGTCGAGCAGTGGACTCCTGTGGCCGATGATGATGACGTGCGTTCGGTTTGGAAGGATATTATTCTCCCTAGCTGCTATTTCATTGCTATTGAGTCTTTGACCTTATGTCTCAAAAGGCTAATGCTAAATAGCAGGTGGGCCGTGAAATCGTCTGGTTATTGCAATATAAATACTCTTGTACTTATTACTTGCGGAGCTAGACGAACATACAGCCCGACCGTAGGCGACTTACTCAATAATATCAGAAATGCCGAACCCCTGCCTACTACCACGGAGTCCCTTCAAACCTCGCTTGCAGAGTGGTGTGGCATAGCTCTTTGTAAACATTGTTGAGGAAAATTCATTTAGCGGGTGTTCGCAGTGGTTCCATATAGTGGAAATGAAATATGTTTTAATGACGACGGTTGGAAAAGGGAGGCGACGGAACCATCATATTTATTTGAGAAATCTATACGAATATATAAATCTACAGTGGTTTTTACGGATGTTCCGCTATAACTACTGAACCATGCATCCGATTGACTTGAAACTTGGTATCCATGTAGAAAATACATGTACTTAATGGATAGGCTAATATTTATATCAGTGTTAGACTCCCTACACCAGTTACGGGGGCGTTAATGATGAGAATTTTTGTGGGGAGAGAAATAATAATGTTAATTTTAAATGCCCAGCGAAGCAGACGGGTATTCATTTATAAAGTCATTTATAAAAATTTATAAAAGTCAAATTTATAGCAGTCATTTATAAAAATAAGACAATTGTCATTCAGTGACGTATACGTTTATAGATGGGAAATCGGAGTGGAACATCACGAAATAAAATTTCAAATAAAACGAAGGGACGAGGAAGGCAACGAGGAAGTGGTCCACGGGCCGAGGAAGATCGCCGAGGGTCCGATGGACGTCGGCGTGCTCTCCGTCACCGGACCGGCCACGTGTAAGTCATGGCTATATCAGCACAACCTTAACTAGTAGGTGAGCTCTCACGGGGCTCAAACCTGACGACTTGTCGAGTGATTGTCAAGTGGCGACAATAATAGGTGATGGCCTAAAACCACAAGCGATAGCGATTTTGTCGAATTGTAAGGCGGTGGCCCAAGTAGTGGCGGATAAGGGAGTCGCCACATTATCATAACGAACAGGTCGAGGAATGAACTTGGTGCTGTTTCTTCATGCAATTGTTTGTCGTGACTTAACGAAGTTCGCATTGTTATTGTATTAAGCTCGTGTCGCAAATTTTCAGTTTACTTCAATTTCATTCTTCAACAGAAGCGGCTGCTCTGTTGGGTCATCGTCCTGTAGTCAACGCGCCATTACTTGACGCGCTTAATTTTTTTATTTATTTACACCAAACAGAAGTTTCTTCTATACCTAAAAAATAGAATATTTCGTTTGTAAATCTTAAAGGATATTTAAAAGAATCGTTTAATTCATAAGGGCGATATTTTCGCAATCTTGCAATAAAACTTTAATTTTGTGTAACTGAATGTGTGACATATCGGAAACCACTGCGTGGCTGGGCTTCCCACGAGGTGGACCGGCGATCTGCTACGGGTCACGGGAATCCGCTGGATGCGGGCTGTACAGGCATGATCATTGTGACGAACTTGGGGGAGGCCTATGTCCAGTTATACGTATGTGTGATCCCTCCTGGCTGAGCCTTTGCTCGCCCACCTGTCCTGATGAAGATGGAAAGGTCTCCGAGTCACCAGTAATGATTCAATGATAAAAAAAAAACGCATTTGTGACGATTGCGTATTTAAATTTTAATTTACATATACAATTTTAAATCCCTGTTTGTTTGTTATCTGCTATGAAAATTAAATCACTCAATAAATAGTGTGAAACTCATTTGCGGCATGAAATCAAATTCTCAATTGGATAGTCTGCGCTGTGTCCTCGTTAATTATTAAAATTATGTAGAATAAATGACTCGATTGCGGGTGAAACAGGACGGACGAACGGACGGTGGTCGGCACGTATCCGTTTAGGCTTAAATTTTAGGCATCGCCAATAAAATAAAGTGTATATTTGAAACGACAATAAACATATTTTTATATAGCAAAGTTAAAAACTATAGCTATTATTTGTTAATTATATTTTATTCGTTGCAGATTCAGTGATTTTCGATAACAAAAACGCGTTCCTAAAGAACAAGAAGATATTCTATGACATTTTGATAACGGTGCCGACCAGGGACCTCAACATTAACGACGAGCCCGACGACCACAATGAACCTGTCGCTGCTGCGTATGAATAAACAGTATTCTTAGAGAGATAACTAATAAGTTATAGTAGAGCGGATGAGCTTAACTAGGTCATTTATCGCAAACAATCCAAAAAAAATTGATTATCTAGCAAATATTTACTTAAATTCACGTCCAACAAATAACAGTTCTCTTTGATTAAAGGATATCAGGCACTTGTAAACTTGACAATTTTGACGGCAACCTGACAGTTTTGTAGGTTTGCTAAGAAAGTATGTAATGGCCGCACAAACTGAGAAATCGCGTTCGTGTTGCGTCAATAGAAAATCTAGATTTTAAAATGAAAACCACTTTCACCAACGATAACTGTCATTCCGAATTAACATTCTTCACGCCTCAACGCCTCACATACAAAATATGGACCGTCGTGTATATTTGAATATATTATTATTACTAGCGAACCTCGAACACGCGCTTACTGCCTATAAATATAGTCTATGGTGTAACGGTATCCCGAAAACGTTAAAATGTCACATTCGAAAAGTTTTCTTTTCATTAATATTTTTGCACGTGTACGCAATGTAAATGAAACAAATAAACATCTGTTGGTCGAAGTTCGCTAACTGCCTTTACGTTACATTGCGGGTCGCCGAAATTATTAACTCATTAAAAATAAGTTAGCGCTTAATTAAGCTTGCTTTTGTTTCAGTATTAACTTTACAATTTATATCATTGTACCATGCGGTACATGCAGGCATGGGTCTTATTAGAGTATATTAGGAGTTTCGGTTCGGGCGATAATGTCACATTACACAATTTTAATAAGATCTTGGCTAAAGTTCCGCCAGTATTGTCGTATTTAAAACACTAGATAACAAAAATACAAAATTTAGATACAACTATTTATTTCCCTATAACAAATTTAAGCGTATGAAAAAAACTTCTATACATTTTTTGTTGATAAATATCAATATTTTTTGCTGGCCGTTTATGTCAAACTTAATCCAAAAAGGTATAAAGGTTTTCTCTTTTATTCTCATGCTATTATTGAGCATTTTTTAAGTTTCAAGTCTAGCTCTTTTAGTCAGGACGCTAGTTTAAAATCATTTACCTGAACAGGGCAACCGTTCATAGGTAGGTATATAAAATATATTAAAATCTGATAAAGTAAGCTACATAGCATAGATAATTCTAATTATTGTTAAATTACAATTATGTAATTACGTTTTGCGTGTATGTATATTATGTAAAAACTGTGATGAAATAGTTACTTTTAAATAGTACAACATCAGTAGTTAATAAACGGATTATGGGATTATATTTTTTTATCTTAATGTTTATAGTGGGTGATTAAGGACTGATGATAAGTATTGATGATATTAATTTATATTTTTTTTAATTATTATTTTGTATTAAAGGAATAATGGAAGAAGCAATAAAATACTTTTTTATTTACTTTAAACCTTTATTTGTTCACTTGTTTTGCAAAAATGCGTCATATGCACGGTCTATAATGGGTGTGGGCTTCATGTTGTGATGTATTTATATGCCTCAACTTCGGTAATAATTGCTCAACAGATCAAAAATACATCCGTAGCTAGTTCAATAGATAAAAATTCATATACCTACCTATATTTATAAGTGAGAATAAATGTGTTGCCAGAACTGGTAAACTTATGATCACCCCGATATTATATCGATGGTACCTATGTTAATACCACTGATTCTATTTCCAACATGACCAATTTGTTCAATGTTTATAATATACCACCCTTTTACATTGAATTGAATAATATGCTAAGTATTCTTTGTTTCTTGCACTGTAACTGCTGCGCCCACCCTTAGTATAGGAACGCATTTCTACCTGAATACAAAAATAGACAAAGACATGTAGGTACCTGCACAGACTATAATACTCGTTTCACCAGTAATTAATTATAAGTATGAGTTTACACAGAATTTCCATTAAATTATTAAGTCACTTCTGCCGTGTTTTATTTATTTATTTTGTCACCAAGAAGACATTATAACATGTAGAACGTTGCAATAAAAATGTCAATTTATGTTGATATAATATTTAATTAAAAGACCACCTTACTGATGCGTTATATTCAGTACATTGTTTAATGTAAGATTTCAAATTTATTTAGAACATCAATTGCAATTTTATGACAGGAGCATGGCAACATTTCTTTCGTAGCGAAGTTACTTCTAGTCTCTACTTTAGTGGGATTGGCATTTAACTCCCTGTCTTTTTTGTATCAATTGATATTGATTTACCCTTATATCCAGATATAGCTATGATCTAAAATTTAATTAATTAATAATTGTCCAATATCTTTTATTATTTATTGATGGTTATTAGAAGAATTAAAATATTTTATGGTTGATAATATAATCTACTCATACGTTATAGTTGGTAATCTTAGTATTAGAATCTGCCTTAAAAGAATTGGTGATTTTTCTTATTTAATCTTCTTCTTCGAACAACATCTGCAGAAGTTCCCGATTGCTGCACTGGCTTCCCTCAAGCCTCTGTACTCCCTTCCATTTTATTAAAGTCGGTATGACCATCAACTTAGAGCGACTGTCCGTTCTGAACGGGCACTCTTTGTCCTTCCAACTGTGGACCAAATTTAATATTTGTTAAACAAATTGTATCAAATTTAATGATCAAAATATTGATTACATAGTTTTTGTGTTAGGTACATCTTTTCTTAGAAAAATTGGTACCTACCTGTCGGTAATCAAATCCGGCATAGTCACATCTCTCAATCAGAGTACAGCAGGTGTTCTTTATCCTGTGATATGTTCAATGTCTACACCTTTTTGTTTTTTCATTATTTTATTTATTTGTTAAGTACGTATTTCTTTGCAGCAGTATTTATGGCGAGACTTCCTAGTATAGGGTCGCAAATTCAAGTCTCTTTGTGTTAAAACTTAGTGATGTAGCAGGAAATGCACTATTAAAACTCGAATAAGCTATTATATATTCTACTATGTAATTCTATGGCTACTTTTGTTCTTTTCAATACTTACTATTCTCTATCTCCAACATCGACATAGACAAAAATGATACTTTTGTCGAGCTCACTAAGGTAATGCCTGACGACTGGTTCAGCTGAAATATTAATTTAAAAATTACATAATGCTCCAAATTTTTTTAACTTCGTTTTCCTTAATCAGACAAATTATGTAATAAAGGTGTACCTCATTTTAAATCGGGAAATATACCCGAACCTAGCCTTGTCAATTACTATTTAAATTTGCTATTTTTAGGCTGTAATAGTAGTATACCACCTTATATTTCTACCTAAGTTTCCCCTAGACATTTTTATAACTTTGGAGTGTTGGTAGACCTACTTAGGTTGGTCCCCTCAGTTTTCTTATTTTGTCACAAAGCATTCTGCTTTAGGTTTCATATTGAACTCTTTGATGAGTGTGATTATCATGGTCTCTATGTTTCCAGAGTTAGAGCTGCAGGTATCTAATGTGTTAGTGCACCTGGTGAATCTTTAAGGACACCTCTAGAGTATTAATTGGTGACTAGCCCCTAAGTAAAATAGATTTGGGGAGTCGTTCACAGCAACCACAATAAGGTAGTTTTCATGACCCATTCAAGGTACCAAAGTATCTTCAAAGTACCTTTCCTACTCAGAGTTCAAGTGTCACAATGATTGAGTAAATGCTGGTACCCAAGCATTGTTTATAGTATCTGTGTGGATCATATATAATCATGACATTAGGCAATAGTAGTGCTTTTATTATAAAGTACTCATTTGTTACAGGTACATAATTAATTAAAAAGATTCACAGTGTAGAATTTATAGAATAACTGATTGAAGTTTTTTATCACTTTTAATAACAAATTGATTTTGAATGTACTAACCAATTTGGCAATAAATACACCAACTTCTACCATTCTCTTTCTTTTTTCCAGTAAAGAATAAATACACATTTGGTCCCTTTTGTGGCAGTTCAGAGACAAACTTATTGAATTCGTCATAATTACTTAAATTAATTATTTTAACAGCTTTTCTAGACATTTCTATTGACATTGATAGAAAGAGACTGAGGTTTTATTTTCGCATTTAAATTTAAAAATACTATTCAGAAGTCTAGTAAGAATTTTTTATGAACACAGCACTGTGTATATTTAAGGTTATAAATACATAGTTATTATGATGGTTTGCTTACATTTACGTAGTCATTTTATATCTAGTTTTTTAATGTGTCTGACTTTTTAAATAGAATGAACTTACCTTCCACGCAGTCGGGGCACCAGCTATTGCCATCAGGTAGTTTTGAACCGCTAAAGTAAAAAAATACAGGGGGACCACGAGAATCAATTGCACGAGTATATTTCGAAAATTCTTCAAAACCTTTTAGATCCACGTTAATAACCATTTTGGGAAGTGCAGTACTTGATTAGTTTAATAAATTTTTATATATTTTTTAAATACATACAAGTTACCGACAGTTAAGTTATGTATTGAAAAGTTTATGAAAATTCTGTACAGAGCATTAGGTAAAATTATCATTAAATACATATAATGATAATCATAGATTATGGTGGTCGTCTACGTAAACGAAATTATCAAAGGATATCAGTTTGTCAAAATCATCCACTCACTTTATTTTCTTACACTTCAAAACTTTATTTTCTTAATTTTTTTTAGGAATTTTATGATCTGGTAGCTAAGACCTTTAGGTCATGTCTTATTTTCATTTATATTCTTATTTTTTACGAAAAATGATATTTATGGAGTGAAATGAAATGAAGATGATTAATTTGAGACATTAATCAACTGAGATGAAACTAAATGAAATGAGATGAGATGATATGGTATGAAATATTATCTCAGTAAAATGGTGGTATTTACGGAGACTTTTTCAGTGGACTTTTTGTAGGATCACGAGAAGTTAGGTACGTCGAGCAGTTTTGTTTTATTTTCCCACATTTGTGCCCTTTCACTGATACTAAACAGATAACAAACACCTTACCTTATTACATATAAACTTGAAGAAACACCAAATAGACAAAGCAAAACAAATTACCCAACTTCACTCCTCACGTTCCCGCCGTATCCACGTCGTACCTACTCGTGCGGACTAACAAGACTTCCAGTAATTACACAAATTATAATTTTACGGGTTTGATTTTTATTACAGGATGTTATTCCTTCACCACGGTGGTACTTGCCTTCGGGATTCGAGCGCCGTTGCATCGCTACATATGAATACACTGGACGTCTTAACCCAATTCTCTTTTGTATAAAGAAATGTGTTCCAACTAAACATTTCTAAAGATTTGGCCAAAAAACCAGAACCCAGGACAGTATAAAGTTGAAAAACATCTATGACATTTTCTTCAGTTGACAAAACAATAGTTTGAATTTTGAATGTTATGACCGAATTTGCACTGTGAATTATTGATATTAAGACGACACACCTGCTATATTTATTTCATAATTTATGAATTTATCACAATGGAGACCACCACATCAATTAAACCAAAGACTTTAGCCGAATTATTGCCAGGACTTAGTGGTGAGTTCAAAACATCAATCCATATTATATTATTCAGATCATACTAAGACAAAACTGACTGTTTAAAATAATAATTGAATATATAATATGTGTTTTTATCTTAGTACGAAGATATTTACACTACCAATAGAAAATTAATCCAAATTTCCATTTATTTAAGGTATAATAACGAAGGATGCAATGCAGACCTTAACCGCTAGAAAGAAACCCCGCTCTATGGCACAAACAAGTACTGCTGAGAAGGTTATGAAACCGCTCACTATTGCTGAAATGAGAGCGGAAATACTAGGCAAGTACCATAAAAACACGAAATATATAATAATGTAACAATAATGAATGATTTCTTAGTATTTTGTTTTAGCATTGAAGGTGAGGTCTCCAAAAAGGCCTGTTCAGGCTATGACTTCAGCAAAGAAACGGAACTGGAACTCATCAGTAAAAGTTGATAACAAAAAAATAAGTCATACAGCCAATGGTCAGATGAAACATGATTCTGTACGAAAAGTACTTAATTTTCAACCAAAACCAAAAGTATGAAAAAAGATTAATATTGTTCAATGTTACTCAATAATCCACAAGCTAAACATAGATAATTTAATTTGTTTATAGGCAGTATCAAATCCAACACCAGTGGAAACCCCAAAGTTCCCCAAACTAGAATTTAAACAGAAAAAATCTACTCTTTTACAAGGTTAGTGTTACTACTTTTTTCACACAGTTGTTCTTAGCTTTCCCTGTTACAGTTATGTATTTTTTCCAATTGCAGCAAATAACAATTTAAGAATAAGTGGTATTTGTAAAATACCAGAAACACCCCTAATCTCCACAGAACCAATAAGACAAATGAAGAGTATTGCTAACAAAGAGAACATACTAAACCCTCAAAGATTAACAAATATTAACAAGAAGCTAAACAATCCCACAATAGTTAATCACAAATTTGTTGTACCTGAAGTGATGGACACTCCAAAGTCCAACGAGTCTTGGAAATCCAGTTGTGATGCAAGTTTCCTTATGAAAGAGAAAGAAATACATGATGTTGAGGAAATAACGAAGGCTTTGTGTCAAGAACAGATATTGGAAAACATTGCTGAAGTATCACCTCCTGTTTCGACCCCTTTCAAAGAATACAGAAATGTCAAAGAATACTTCAATAATTCAAGTGAACAGGCGGAAAATTCAGCTTCCTTCAATGATACTATCATGTGTTTTGAGAAGCCATGTCTTAAAAATGAGAATAATGAAAGAGAGGAGAGTGTGATAGTGTCATTATGCAACATGCTCAACAAGGCTACAGCCATCGAACCAGAAAATACCAGTACAGAACTTCAACGTCTGTTGGAAGTAAAGAAACAGACTGAACTAAATATACGAATGATCGAAAATGGTATTCAAACTCTGGATAATATAAAAAAGTCACATTTAAAATCTTTGGAATATATTACGAAATTGTTAAAAGAAAAACAGAATGGTCATACTATAACTGATTCTCACTGTAATAACACTTTAACAGAATTAACAAAAGAAACAGCCAAATTGACTATAGAACAAAGTCCTGGAAACAGTGTGATAGTAAAGTCGGGATCCACTAAATCACCTATATATAAGATACCTAAAAAAAACCAGTGTTTGAGGAAAAAGGTGTTCTACAAATCAATGCCCAATGTCTCAAATTCATTTGCTTTAACACCAGATAAAAAATTAAAGGACAAAGCATTAAGTGTCTATATGGAAATGAAAGAGCACATGAATTTTTTGAACACACCTGTTACAAAAAAAAATAACCCTGAAGTCCTAGACACCCCTATGGTTACTTCACATAACTTACAGAGACAATTAGACAAATTATACACTGAAAATTGATAGGAATATTTAAAAAAATTAATTAATAGTTAAATTATGATAGAAATTATATAGAATCGGAACTAATGTATTTGAGTCGTCTATTATCAAAGGTGGCAATTGCATTTGGACAAAAAAATGTTATTGATATGTCAATACAGATTGATTTGAATATAATCGTCTCCTTCAAAGAATATGGTTCAAAACCTGCATTAAATAAAGATTAATAGTTAACCTGTAATTTATCTAAGATGTCGTTCCGAAGAGTTTTGTGACTGCCAATGGAATACAAAGTCAATAATTCGTTTTTCTGATTTACCAATAATTATCCAAGTCAGATTGCCGGCTTTGATAATAGTCGACTCATTTAAGAGCAGTTTATGTTAATTTATGCAGAAAATAATGAGTTCAGTCTACAAATTTAGCTTTCTTAGTAATCATGTTGAGGATAATATAAAAATATTGCTACAGGTTGGCATATATAGGGTTGTATATGAATACTTATAGTATAGCTAATTTGGCATTAATCTGTGGTAGTTGTGTCAGGGCCATACATTAGAAATAAATTACTCGCTTTTTACTAATTGTAATCGGTATAGACAATGCAATAAGTTACTACTAACGGCAGTTTAAACACCAATCAATAAGGAAAAAAACACTTTTTGTTTGACACAAATAATTCCACGACAGGAAGAGGGTAGAAAGATTACGATAGGTTTTTCTAACAATAGCTTTTGCCAAGTGGCTAGCGACATCATAGGAACTTATCATTAAGTAAATTACGACAATAATAATAATACAGTAATAAAAATGAACACGTAAAAGTTTTCAATCAATTCCCCAAAACAATTCGCAATAAAGCATTGTACGTGTATGGATTGGTCATTAAAGTTCAGGTTCATTTAAAGACGAGCACTACTTCGCTTATTCTGGCCATTTAGTATCTTTAATAAAGACCTCTAGACAAAATGTGACCAAAGTCCCATCGCGCAAGACATTGCCGATCAGAAATGGCGTTGGATAAGACATACTCTACGACGCGGCGACGCAGCGGAGTCTACGCAGTATCAATCGCGTTTGACTGGCAACTACGTGCGAGGACAAGACCTGGTCGTCCTCTACACAAACCGTGGAGAGCGAAATTTCGTCTGCCGGTATGACCTGTAGTGATTTCAAGGAGCAAGCGCAAAACAGGATCAAGTGGAGACAACTTGTGAGGGTCCTATGTACCAACCAAACAAACCAATCTACCTAACCAAACCTATGTACCTTTTTTTTCGGGCCGGGTCAAACCTCCTACGAGATTCTCGCGCCTAGGGGCGCGCGAGGTTTGTGGGACTTGACGATCTGCTGATGTTGGAAGCAGACCGCGGGAACAATAATGTTTTAGGGCCCTACCGCACTAAACGACTCCCCTGCACTTTTACACCCGACGTCCGATTTCCGCGCGGGGTCAGGACCCGGTCAGAGTAAGGGGTTTCCCGCGATCAACACTACAACCAGGCTCGCGGCGCCACCCTAAGGACGCCCGACTGACGGGTCGTCGAGGCGATAGTCGACGACCAACGACGTCGCCATCTCATCCCCACCAATTCAACAGACAACATTCACATCGCCCATAATATGGATCCTTCACATACGACTAACTATTGAGACCTTAGAACATACATCTCAAGGTGGGTGGCGCATTTACGCTGTAGATGTTTATGGGCTCCAGTAACCACTTAACACCAGTTGGGCTGTGAGATCGTCCACCCATCAAAAAAAGCAATAAAAATAAAAAATACGAGAGGAAGAATTTGTTCGTGGGAAAATCGTGCTATATCCGGGAGTGTCCATGCGGCCTTCCTTAATCTCACGGAGTTTAGCGGTGTGATTGTAGAAATTCTTGCACCTTGCCTCATTAAACACAAGGCAATGTCTTATTAGACACAATCATGGCCTGCAGAAAAGCAGGGGAACTATATTCTCTGGCGGGGTTGTCGGCTTCTGCCGAAGAAAAGAATCCGGGCCCTGACAAAATGTGGGCATGAGGGTTATCTCACACTTGTGGAGAGGGGGGCTTATTTGACCCCAGAAAATGCTAATAAGCTCTATTACAGGCTAGTTATATTGAAGTTGAGAGTGATGGGTGAACCAATGCCACCTCCTAGTGTCAAAACTTATTCAAACTATCTTGAATATGTACAAGGACTGCCCTGTGTTGTCTCTCGGCATATGCCTCATCGAGTGGTTTATATAGAGGAAGAGTCTGTAAGTTATATACAAGCCATATCCAGCACCCAGTCCAGGTATTGTGCTTTTCTCATCTTCTTCAGATTCACAGTCAACTACCTTGGGAGCAAAGACCTCAGCGTACACCATACAGATGGCACTTCCCTACCACTACACAGTTGGAATGCTTTAATGCAACTATGCACCCTGCAGAGTTGGTGTATAGGTGAGTATCTGAAGATTTCAAGACTTGTCACATTGGGTGATTATGAAGGGATGCTCTTTAATGCTATTCAGCATATCATCAACAAAACTGCTTTTCCCCACAGAGAGAGAGCAGATGTCTCCACCAAGATTTGGGAAAGAGGTTCCCTAGCCTATGCCACAGATCCATGCCTCAACAATTTGGATCTGGAAAGTTTCCTTGCTAATATAACGCGTTCGGGGGAACAATTGATAGAGGGAGTCTTGATGGAGTTGGCTCCGGACCTACTTTGTATTTGTACGCTTACATGCCATCGTTGGAAGTCAGAACGACGCTCCTTACGAACATCGTGGATGGAGTCATCTGTGACGTCTTCCTCACGCCCTGCAACTTCAACAACATGCCCTCTGATCATAGCAGTCACTGACTGGCCTACTCGTGCGTTATACCACCTTTGCCTATCGACGAACACCCGGAGGGATCACAATGGATGCTCTTTGCAAAGAATCCACGTAATCTGGTGAACAAGACTTTCGACTAGTGAAGAAACCTATATATCTAACCTAACCTACCTAAGAACACTTCAAAGATTGTTTGAACGTACCTATTATTCCAGAGTTGTCGGTTTGTTCGAAAATTTTTACGTGCAATCGAGAAGTTTGCGGGCCATTTCGACCTAATAAGGTGTAGCTTATCGTAACGAATTCTCAAAAAAGAATGGCAGTTTAACGATAATTTTGCATTATTCTGATATGAATATTTCATCAGTGATTGTATATATGGACTAGTGACAAACTAGAGCCTCTGTACATATAGATATAAATTAAATTAAATTATTATTATAGGCACGTAAAATATTTAAAGAGAAAATATACCGTACTTTTGTTAATAATCTAATGGTTTCTAAAACATTTTAAGAAAATTAATAAATATATTCTAATTTATTTGATGTTTTTTGTGACCTAAGAATAATTTATGCAACAAATTATTTCCTTTTTAATACGCTTTTATTAGCTTCAGACGTTAGTATGTAGTATGTAACGATGTTAGTATGTAACGGAATCTTTGAACATGATTTTGAAATTTGGTATAACTACTTATCAAATACCGATGACAATTCAATATTTAAAAAAAAACTGAAAAAAATTAAATTCAACAAAAAATAATAATAATAATAATAGTTTAAAAAAACTAACAAAATACGCTTTTATAGAAAATCCAACTAATAAATCGAAAATAAATTTTAATAAATTTGAATTAAAAATAGTGTAAGAAAAAATGATTTTATTGTAAAAAAAAAGCGTGGGGTGCAGGGTATCAGTAGTTATAAATATTTTATGAACAGATATGAGTAGAAGGGTTATTTTGATAATATCCTGAAAAGCACCACAAAATTTATTTTCTATTTTTTAGTTGGATTTTCTATAAAAGCGTATTTTGTTAGTTTTTTAAACTGCTATTTTTTTGTCTTTGTCCGATAATGGTCCTCGATTATTTAATTTGTGACGGGTAGGCACAAATTTGTAATTAACTATAATAATTTCATCATTTAAACCCACCAGAAATTTCATTCAAACTTACAGGTTTGATGTATCACTATTATAGTTGAGGTTAGTAGGCAGCGGCTTGGCTCTGCTCCTGGCATTGCTGAAGTCCATGGGCGACGGTAACCACTTACCATCAGGTGGGCCGTACGCTCGTCTGCTTACAAAGGAAAAAAAAGGTAAGGTCCGTCGGGCGACAATTAGTTTAATATAAATTAAGCTAAAATAAATTATAAATTAAATACATATACTTACTTAGTGGGAGTCTTTTAATATTCTCGATAGGTAGCGTAAAAATTAAGTCAAATTTGTATGTATGCAGTTGGAACAGGGCAGCACCTAGCGGCAAAAGTTCAAACTCCATACAAATTTGAGTTAACTTTTACGCTGTCGAGAACGTTAAAAACTCGCACTAAGCACACTGATTCACAAAAGAATTGGTAAATGTCTGTTGAAGTTGAACCCTTGCCTATTTCTGCCGTGAAGCAAGAATGCGTTTCGGTTTGTGGGGCAGCCGTTGTACTGAGATCTTAGAACTCATATCTCAAGATGGGTGGTGGCATTTACTCTGTAGATGTCTATGGGCACCGGTAACCACTTAACACCAGGTGGGCCGTCAGCTTGTCCACCCATCCAAGCAATAACAAAAAAAATAACTGCATTAATACGACTACGAACTACTTCAGACTACGAACATGTATGAAGCTTTCATTTTAAAATACAAAGCACATTAGTATTACAGTATATTGTATCTACACGAGATGTACCGTAAAATGGGGCGATTAGGGATTGAGAGGCGAATGGGGAAAAAAACAGGAAAATCTTTCGACGCTCAATATTAGTATTAAATTCGTTGCAAAATCTTCCATTTTTTGTGGTTTAATAGTAGAATGTTGAAAGTTCACAAAAAAACTCTGAATATGCATGATAATAGCTGCTAACTTATAAAAAATCGCGCTTCAAATTAACATCCTGTGGTGGTAATTATTTTATTGCTAGAAACTTTGCTCTCTTTTATTTATTTGAAAATAATAGAAGACGACTGTGATTTATAAACGTTATTTAGTGTTTGAACCATCATATATATTAAAGATATAATTTGCGTAATTACTGGTGGTAGGACCTCTTGTGAGTTCGCGCGGGTAGGTACCACCGCCGCATTATGGCTTCTTGGCAGAAATAAACAGGGCTCACAAGACACTCTATCACGCAAATAATTTCGCGGGTTTGATTTTTATTGCACAATGACTTTCCTTCACCGTGGAAGGCATTCATGAACTTTACCTAAGCACGTATTTCATTAGAAACATTTGTACTATTTTGTACCTTTCGGCTAACACCGGTATTACTCGATACGAATCAGCTTCAACAAACTTGACTTGCGCTTTTTTCGCAAAATAATTTGGCCGTAAAGTTTTATTTCCTTTGCTTTTCATACAGACGAAACAAAAAAAACGATTTTAATTATTATTCATAGATTAAACACTAAACAGTAGGTACATATACAAACACCTACATAAATTTGAGATAATAATTATACATATGTACATAATTACATACTTAGCTATCAGAAAAAAATAAAAAATAAGATACTACGTACATACATACACACTGATATGTACGATAATTTTATTGTACATTACGTACGTTCCGACAGACTACTTAAGTTTTTGTCAGTGCCTACTTATTTCTTTGGGTAAATGTAATTTTAATTGTTTTTTTTTATTGAAAATTTATAATTAATAACAATGTCTCTGTCAAAACCGATAATGAATCTAGTAGCCTCATATCTACAGAATTTATATTTACATCCGATTAAGACGAAAGCTATTACAAGGTAAGTTTGAATTTTTTTATCTCTATTCATAAATCAGAGTTCAAAGTTGGTTCCAAAGTTCAGTGATCCCTATCGAAATCGTAAGAATATAGTTTCATAAATTAGTAAATTGTTGATTTATGGAATTTTGTTTTAAGTTGCGTAGTGGGTACAGCTGGCAGTCTAGCATCACAGATCGTGGCTGGAGAATCAATCAGACTTGATCCTATTCTCGCATTTGGTTTTTACGGGTAAGTTAAATATTACTTTAGTTACTTTTTTATTTACATTTTAAATGGAACAACAGAAACAGTTTTTAACCTTTTAACTTTTAATTGTATCAATCTATGCATTTCAAATTTAGTGCATGGTCTGATCATTCTTTTAATATTGATTGATAAGTGAATTGATAAAAAATATAAATCAAAATTATGGAAAAATAGTGAAGAACTCTATATAACTATTTAAACACATGCATAGATATTAAAACACTTGCAACATTAAGGAAATGGTGGCTAGAAAGTGCTAATTTAAATTGAAGTAACTTTTACGTTAATATTTGCTTGATCTCTCAATATTTATATCATCCCACTGACTAGAGAAGTGCTATCCCAAAGTAATGCTACATGAGCAAGCAAGCAACTTGCATAGTTCATTTAACATGAGAACTTTTTAATTTAGTAATATTTTAATTTATAGTAATTTAAAGTTATACTTTACATTTTAATCCAATCAATCCAATACAATTGAATGCAATCTGGCAGTACAGTTTATAAAATTGTTTCCTAAAATCACAACAGACAATAAATAAAATGCATTTCTAAAATGAAACCAAATTTTCAGATTATTATTTGGTGGTACAGTTCCTCACTATTTCTATGAAACAGTTGAAAGGCTGTTTCCTGAAGAATCTGCATCATTCCCACTTGCAAAAAAGTTATTATTGGAACGTTTGATCTTTGCACCATTAATGCAAGCATTTTCTCTATATTCTTTGGCTCGATTTGAAGGAAAAACTCATAGAGCCGCTCTGAAGCAACTTTTTGCATTGTACTTACCAGTCTTAGAAGCCAATTGGAAATGGCTTACATTGTTCCAAGTCATAAATTTAGCATTTATACCTCCAATGGTGAGTAATTGATTTAACTTATAGGTTACTTATGGTTCATATTAAATACAGAATAGATAAAATTAATCTCCATCAGTAACATAGTACAGCACGAAGGGTGCGGCAGCTGTTCTATATTGCAATTAAGATTTACCTCATGTCTCAAGGTGGTGGTGGTGGGTGATGTGATGTCAATGAGCTCTGAAAGCCACATAAAAACAGGAAGACCATTAACTTCTTCCCCATTTTTTTTTTTTTTTTTGCCCTTGTAGGCAGACGAGCATACGGCCCACCTGATGGTGAGTGGTTACCGTCGCTCATGGACTTCAGCAATGCCAGGGGCAGAGCCAAGCCGCTGCCTACCACGTAAAATAATATTATGAAAATTCAGTGTATTTATTTTTTCAGTTGAGAGTTCTGTTCATGAACATTGTTGGGTTTGGCTGGGCAATGTTCTTAGCAAGCAAAAGACGCAAGCAGAGTCAGAGGAAAGGAGATTGAACTTTAATATCAACTTTGTTTTTCATGGTGGTGGATGATGTTTTAAACCTTACTGTGATTATAATAAGTCAAAAGACATTTTTATATCAGGACCAACTAATTGTATGTAGTCTTTATCCAATTTCGCTTTATTGAATGAAATATGTATTTCTAAGTGAATTGTGTAATATGCTGTTGAATGTAAAAATAAGTAACTTGTATTCATCAAGAACTGGATGTTTATAACGAAACAAGGTTGTTTAGAACAAATTGTTTGAATAATTTATTTTCACAACAGAATTTCTTCATTTTCAGGTTTGTGGTATTTTACAATCAGCCTGTATTTTTTTAAAAGCCTACTTCAATAACATGACTTTGTCAATTCATGCTCTGTGCATTTAATTATGTAAATTATATTATAAAATAAACATTTTAATAATTATATTATGAGTATTATTGAATGCATATGTATTGCTCATTTTGTTTCTATTGCCTAAATACCTTATAACTAATAATAAATTATTGTTCTTATAATGTAACCGACTAGATCTTACTGACTAAACAATTTTAAATTAGGTATGTATAGCTGTCAATAAATATATTGCACTAAAACAGACTAGATTAGAGTATATTTTTGGTAAATACTTAAAAATAAAAATGTATAATATTACCAACAAAGATCACAACAAATTAAAAAGCATGAATTTGAGAGATCAAAAAATAGGGAATGTTATTAGTAGTAAGTATTTGACTAAAATTATTTCCAACAAAATAATAATATAATATCAAGATGGTGCTTAAAAATTCTTAAATTAATTATATATTTGAAGCTCACGCTTTTCTCAACCAGGTGATCCCTAAGTTTCTTCAAATTATTTCCAATTTATCATCTTCGACTTTAAATAAAGTAAATGGGGATGCGGACTTAATCTTGTCATATCAATCAAAGAGTTGTTGTTATTCGGTAATCAACATGTAGGTAGGTAGGTAGCTACAAAGACATTTAAAATCCGTTCAGAAATGAGTAAGTCAATATTTCAAATCTTTTTGAACGGGTAGTTGTCAAATATCAAAATGATGCAGATTCATTAATAACCGATATTAGTGCTATTGTCTGAGTTAAAGGTATATTTTACACTATGAACCCTCTCTTCCTAGTATTAATTCATGAAGTATTAATTGCTACATTGCTACTAGTTTCGATGCAATTTTCACAAACAGTTAATTACTGTTAGGTACTTTTAAAAAAAAGTATTAGATAGCATTGTAATATTTTCAGTAAACGTAGATAGCAGTTAAAACGCGTCTTTGCATTTGTGACTAGATATTTTTACCAAAATTTCATAAACATATACTTTTTATATTCACCTCTCATACTTGCCCTTATTGTGTTTCAACTTTTGGTGTAACAATATAAATTAATTAATTTAAATTTTAAATAACCATTTGGGAATGTTTCGTATTTTCAGACTAGCATTCTCTAAAATACCTATAGGGCCGCTTGTCTATTTTTATTGAAAGTTTTCTTTTTAAAACGTATCGTCATTATTCTGGCACCGGGGATTGAGACCAACTCCTCTGCGAAGACCTGCTGCTGTGGCTGGTGGTGGAAGGCGTCGAAGGCGTCGGCCTCCGGTACGGGATTGGACGTTTTCTAGCGCTGTTAGTGGTTAGTAAAGTTAGTATGTAATTAAACATGAAATGTTAACAGTGAATGTAACATATCAGATATGATACTAAAGGCAAGTTAAGCTGAATGAAGGTCTAATTAAAAGTGTTTTCAGTTGCATTCAAATGTAAAGTTAAGTGATTACGTCAAATGAAATGGTGTTTGATAAGTTAAAACTAATAAGACTTACCTTCGCAAAACTAATCTTTATTCACATATCTACACGGGGCATCAGCTTTTCTACCATGCAGCGATAAACAAATAAAAAATGAAAAACAAAATAAAATTTACAATCTTTAATAATGTGAAAACAAACACGCCAGTAGTGTCCTCTACATAAGACGTTTTCCATTCGGCGTTTTCGCTATTTATGTATCACCTTCTCCTGTATTTATATTTGTTGGACGAGTAAGTTAGGTCTACAACGGGTGCGCTACGGAGGAAAAAAATAAATCAATATTTATTAATCAATATCGCGCTCTTAATGACACGCGCTTGTTTAAATAATCCCAAATAAACTACCCGCGTAATGAAAACGTTAAATCTTATACTACGTGAGTTTGAGCACGCTAATCTAGACAACAACAAAACCAATTTGGATTTTTTTTATTAATTTTGTTTAAATAATTATTAGCCAGTCTGTGTATGGATCCATTCAGAGTTAATGTTAAAAAAATCAATATGTACGAAATAACAGACACGCTGTTTATTTTTAATGAAACACTATATACCTATCGTTTTCATTCTCGTGTTAATTTTTGTTTCGTCCGCTTAAAATACTTAGTAGCACACCCTTGTTAGTAAAAATCCACACATCGTTATGAAAAACAAACCTCCGCTAAAGAGAGCAGCCTCTACGGTTAATTAATTCAGGCATAGAACCATTTTGTGACAGAAACAATATTTTTCAAACTATAATATTATATTACACGAAAATAGACCTTATGTCGAGAACAATACATGTAAATCTTAAATACTAGATACACTTCACACTAGCACAGTTCACTTCACTAATCGGAGCTACTACTCGTGTCTTCTGAGCTCGTGCTATACTTTCGTGATTTTTTTCTATAAAGAAAGAAAATAAAAAGAAAAAAATATATATTTATGTAAAGAAACAAAAAAAAAAACATAATAATAAATTATAGTGATAAGAGTGCCATATAAAGATCACGGGATTAATCGATAAATAAATCGATTTTCAAAAAATGGTCACACCAGTTTAGATTCTATTTACATTTTAATGATCAATATATGGCATGATGCTGCAAAATAAATTACAAGGCACACGTATTAAAAACACAAGCGACACACGAAAAATATGAAAAAAAAAAGTTAATCATTTAGCACACGGTGCGAGATTGGAGTAACATTCGCTTGCATGACATCAATCAATCAATCAGTTTAATTTACTACAACACTTTTATAAGCGAACCGGGTGAATGTGTATGAGCAAACAAATGTCACCAATTAAATACGCAAACAAGCTCTTCAACAAACATTTTGTAATGTGCAAGGAGGAAACCCAATTCCTCGTTACGCAGATACAATGTTACTCCGAGAGCTTGGTTTATGCAACGCTTTTCACACTTATCGAATAGACAAATTTCCCAAATTCTACAGAATTTTAGTTAACGGCCTAGCTAGAGGTGGAAGTTTCCACGAGCTTCCAAGTTCTAAATAATAATCTTTATATTTTATAGTAATTAATTTATATCAACGTTAGATTGATACTCAATGTTCCGAATATAGAGTATGTACCACACTATTATGTTAATGAATTTGTAAACTATAAAATTTAGACAATTTCTGATGACTCTTCTATTTTTATAATTTAACAATTTATAATCTGAAGTTATAAAAGATTTTTTATATCCACGTAATAAGTTATTTTGAAATAGTTGTCATTTAACAAATTTAGTGGAAAATTGCTTTCACTTTTCTACATATATATGTACATATGTATGTATGTATATTCTGATTTCTAATACATTATTATCGTTTATATTTTTGTTTAGCTCCATAATTTATCAGTCTAGGATACTGTTAATACACTTTGCTTGTCTCTTAACTTGTGGAGCTCAAAAGTATCGAACCATAATTAATTTTAAAATCGAAAGATTATTAATATACCAAACTGTTCCCAATAGAGCGCGTATTAGAAGGTTAGATCGGTTTATAATGAATGTCTTTGTTTTTTTAACAGTCGGCGGCTACATTCGAAGACCATAAAAAAGTTATATAATATAAGAGTTGTTCTAATAATTAATAAAAAAATTGAAATGTATCTGTGAAAGGTTATCTTAGACCTCTATAAGTCACCGGCGGAGAATATATACTTCTATACTAATATTATAAAGAGGAAAGATTTGTTTGTTTGTATTGAATAGGCTCCGAAACTACTGAACCGATTTGAAAAATTCTTTCACTGTTTGGAAGCTACACTATTCCCGAGTGACATGGGCTATATCCTTTTTTGAAAAAAATTAAGGATCCTTACTAAAACTCCAATAATGTAACCCAAGGTGTAAAAAAATTATCTAAAATATTATTTACATCGCGTGTCCTGCGGAAACTATTGATGATATAATAGAATAAAATAATGTACTACGACTTTGTAGAACACATCATTGTTTACAAAAAGTATCGCGACAGCATATGTCTGCCTATTATAGTTATGCCGCAATAAGTGTTCTTTTATTCAAAAAAATAAAACAACGTCGAATATCATTGAAATTTTTGTTAAAGACCCGAGCGGAGCCGGAGTGGACCGCTAGTCTATATATATATATAAATGAATTGCTGTTCGTTAGTCTCGCTAAAACTCGAGAACCGCTGGACCGATTTGGCTTATTTTGGTCTTAAATGATTTGATTTGTTTTTCCTTGATGTGTCCCCCGTCGGACGGATTCCTTTTTATTTGTTTTAAGTTTATTTTATACAATAGTTTAGGTGTTTATCGATTGAGGCACTACGAAGTCTGTCGGGTCAGCTAGTTAGTGTACAATAAAGACATTCAATATAAAGCGATTGTAGGGAGTGCACAGTGTGAAGAGCGTCGCGTTGTATCTCGGGCCCGTGTACCTGGTGATGCGGCGCCGGTCGAGGAACGAGGGCGAGCCGGCGCGGCGCGGGATCGACAGCGACCGCGAGCGGGACGCGCTCCATCGACGGTAATCCGCGTACACGCCCGTCAGCGTCCTGACGCGCCGCGCAATACGTACGCAAACAAAACGACGTCAACGTCATGCGTTCCGGCCTTGAGGGCTTGATACACGAATGAGAATTCGAAAAAACAAAAAAATATGCTTGGTGCGAGAGTTTTTTAACGTTCTCGATCGCGTAAAAGTTAACTCAAATTTTGTATGCTTTTTTCTATGATTGAGGATTACCGTAGGCCTTTCCAGTTTCACCAAGACAGGAGGGCAAGCAAAGGCTTAGCCAGAAATGGTGGGATTTGCTAACAGCTACCCGAGCGCTTTCGAAGGAGACCTAGCAACTCAAGAGCAGCTGTTTCACGAATGAATCTACTATCGGATCGGAATCGCGCCCCGCTGAGAAGATCCGGCGAGGAAATCAGCGAGGTTATGCATCGGTTAGATGTATGGAGTTGGAACAGCCTCACGAAGGGAAGCACAGATAATCTCAAGCACTAAGCACACAGATAATCTCAACTTCCACGTGTCTCGGTATCTGCCGGCACTGGGCCGTGCGGCCGACCAATACAATACCAATACACGGCTAGATTTCAATTACCAAAACATTTGTCAACATAAAAATTTGTTGGATTCAAACGTATTATTATGTGGGTATTCAGAATTTACTGTCCCTACACAATCAAAATGTGTGGGTAGTCAGAAATTACTATCCCTATACAATGACAAATGCTATTACAGATACATAATTTCTACATAACATAGTAGTGGAAAGAAATAAGTGTTTTGGGACGATTTATGGAGACGAATGGACGTAAAATAATTGATAATTAATCAAACTAATGATCTACTTCTATGTAGGTACCTAATTGTCTTTTTCTATTATTTTCACGATTTGAATGTCATTTTATTATCATTCAGATCGAGAGCAGACAAATTTATTTTTGGTAATCAAAAAATAGATGGGTATTTTCTTTTTCCAAGAGTTGTATCCAGTACGGCGGGTTCCGGCGGTGGTGTACTGGACTCACCTGGACGAGCGCGTGGACCTGGAGGAACTACGCGACGACCTGGACGAGGACCTGCTGCTGCTGTACGAGCTCGAGCCGCTCGAGCGGGAACGTCTGGAATTCATTGTTGCACTCGTTTTACATAATGTTTAATAAAAAAATATCAGGAATATGTTCATATTAACTGGTAACATTAAAATTAAGTGGTTACCGAAGCCTATATTCCGGTCATCGTTCGAGTAAATTAACCCTCAGATACAGCCCACTGAGTTTCTCGCCGGATCTTCCCAGTGGGTCGCGTTTCCGATCCGGTGGTAGATTCTGCGAAGCACGGCTCTTGCTAGGGTTCGTGTTAGCAACGTTGTCAAGTTTGAGCCCCGTGAGCTCACCTACTAATGAAGGCTACGCTGATATAGCCTCTCAAGGCTCTCAACTTAGGTAGGAAAAAAAAGAAGCCTATAGACATTACTACGTTAACGTCGCCACTCGTTTTGAGTCATGAGGTTTTAGGCTCAATTGATGGCTGACTCTCCCTTCAAACGGGATTGCGTGACTGCTTCGCTAACAATGGTATCTACTCGTGCGGGCTCAGAAAACTATGTAAATTACAATTTGTGCCGGTATAATTGTTTTTATACGATGTTATTCGACACTTACTTATGAATCATATTTTCTAATGATTGTGGAATTAATAATAAATGTGAAGGAATGAAACATGTTGCGTCGACCCCAAGTGACAGGGATGGAGAATGATGATGATATTCTAATGATTTATGAACTCACCCTGAAGACGAGTATGATCGGGAGCGGGAACGCGACGAGCGCGAGCGGGAGCGGGAGCGCGAGCGAGAGCGGGTGGAGCGCGACCAACTCCGCTTACTCTTGTTGAGATCGGGCGAGCTTTCGTGTTTTTTGACGGCCGGTGAACTCTCACTCTTCTTCAGAGCCGATGGTCCTTCAATTTTCTTTACGCGCGGAGAGCTCTCGACTTTTCTTACGGTCGACGAAATTTCATGTTTCTTTCTAGGCGGTGAGCTTTCAGCTTTTCGTGGACTTTTTGGAGAAACGTTTCCGCTAGTCGGACTCTTGTTTGATCTCGATGTCGGCGATTTTTCTTTCTTGTCTCGCGCATTTCTTTCAGCAGTGTTTTTGGATTTGTCTTTCACTTCTCTCTCCTTTTCCGCTTTATCTCTCAATTCCTTATCTTTTTCGGATTTCTTTTTCATTTCCCTTTCTTTTTCATTTCTATCTCTCGTTTCTTTCTCCCTTTTGCTTTGGTCTCTGTCTCGTTCGATCTGATCCCTGATTTCTCGTTCTTTTTCAATGTTATCCCTGATCTCACCTTCTCTCTCGTCTCTGTTCCTTCTGCCCTCGTGTGGCGCTGAGTCTGAGCGTGAGGTTTGTGACGTGGAAGGTCCGTTTAAGTCCTCGTTCTTCCTTCGCATTATCGTCTCACGCGTCATCTGCGCTAATTTCGCTTTCAGCCTGTTGAGGTCCATGCATTCGATTTCCTCTTGCCGCGACCTCTCGTCCAAAGTTAGGAAGTGTTCTACGGTATCGTCCAGTTCGTCGCTCGACGAATCTCTCATGCAAGACACCTTCGGCTTGTAATTTTGAACTTTTTTCGTTTTCCCTGGATGTAGATCTGAAGGTGATTTAATATACTTCCGTTTATCTTTCTCTGGTAACTTTTCTATAATGTCGCGATATCGTTCTGGGCTGCGACGCGCGGGCGAGTAGCTAAGACTGGATGAACTCTTGCTTCTCTGTCGGGATCGAGAGCTGTCATCGCGAGACGTCCTGGTCTCGTTCCTGCTTCGGTCTCGCCTACTTTCGTTTTTCGAAGGGGAAAGATCACGTTTCTCTATAGATTTCCTGTTATTTTTCTTGGGGGTGTCACTCTTTCGCCTGTCCCTTCCATAGTTTTTGCGGAGAGGAGATTCAGATCTGTTGGCGGACCTTCGATGCCGCGACCTTCGTTCTGCTGAGGGAGATTTTTGTCTCGATCGACTCTTTGGTCTCTCTGGTGATTTCAGATATTTATATCTGTCTGTTTTCGCAGGAGGTGACTGTGTTCTCTTATCGGGAGATGGCGAGTCCTGTTTCCTTTCGTTTCTTGCGGGTGACATGGTACGTTCTTTATAATAGCGTTCGTAGCCTTTTGTTTTTCTATCAGAATTACGTTTAGCAGAACGATCGGATTCAGATCCGGACGAAACAGATCGTCTGCTCGGTTTGGATTTTTTGTACGTCTTCTCCGCTTCTTTACGTTTTTCTTTTTGTTTAGCAGACTTCGGTGACTTGTCCCTGGTCTCCGGGGACGTCTCGCGGCGTTCTCTGGACGGGCTCTTATTTTTCTTACGTCTAGGCTCGTCGCGAACTTCCTTTTCCCTGCGTTTCTGTTGATTGTCGTCGGTCCGGTCTTCGCTTTTGTTTCTTTGTCTCGCGTCTTCTTTGTTTCTCTTTGAATGGGGCTCTTCGCGTCTTGGCTTCTGGTAGTCTGGCGAGTTAGTTCGTCTGGTCTCGCGTTTGTGTTCTCTTAGTGGAGTGTCTCTGCGAGTCCTGTTGCTGTCCCTGTCTGTTCGCTCGGTGCTCCTGTGGTCGGGGCTGGTGCGTCGCCTCTTGTCAGGCGGTGGCGACGCGCTACTGTCTCTAAGCGACTTGTTAGTTTTCGCGTCCCTGTTTCTGTGCGGCGCTTGTTCCGCGTCGGAGCCCGAAGTGTGTCTGCGGTCTCGTTCGCGGCGCGATCGTTTCTCGTCCCTAGGTTTAGTTGATTTCTCTCTGGACCTCTCCCGGGACGGTTCCCGCTTTCTGTTGTCCACTTTAGTGATGTAGGAGCGCTGTTTGGGCTCGTGCGAGGATTCTCTGGAGCGACTGCGTTGGACGCGCCTGAAGTTCCTGCCGTCCCGGGCGTCGTCCCTCCTGTGCTGGTCGTCGCCTCGTCGGTCCTCAGTCGAACGTTCCCGCCGCGCCTCGATCGATCGATCGCGATTTTTATCCTTCGACTTCTTCACTGGCGAGCTGAAATTAATAATGCTTATATTTAAATTCTACTATTGAATCAAAACAAACACTATTTGTTCAGGTGTGATTCGAATTAAATTTGACCTTCGAAAATATTACTTGAGTTAATTTTCAGGTGGTAATAAAAGTTTTTATCGAATTGATGCCATTAAAGTGTCTGTCAAGTTAATTAAAATTACGTATTTTGTTCGATGAAAACAAAAGGGATTATTAGTTACAAATTTATGTAAAAATGAAAAAAATAAAAAAAATATCTCACACATCACGGGAGGTCGGTTGAGTGCTGGTGCGACGTTTGCTGGTTTTTTTCTGCCAAACATAATATTATACATTAAAAAAAACATGGAAAGATAACGAACAACTTATAAACACCGGTGCCAGTACAAATATTACTAATGTGACGTTTGCAAATTAAAAAAAAAAAAAAAACAATAAACAAATTAACGATAATCTCATAATTACAAAATTAATTTATTAATTAATTTCAAACATTTCTCATATGTTTGAATCAAAAAACGTATATATTTTACATAACATGCACATTACGATGGAATAAAAAATATAAAAACTAGCTTTAAAAAAAAAAAAAAAAAGCTTCATAAGCTAATAAGTACATTTATAGTTCTTCCTTATATGTAATTATATAAATTTATATTTCATTAGAATGTTAATTAAATGCACCCATAACATTCTCTTTTCGAAACTATACAATATCATTTACATTCATTTATATGGCACCAGTGAATTTAAAAAATTGACAATATCGACATCGCAGTTCCATTGATTCTTTATTTAAAAAAAAAAAAAACAAATATACATAACGCACATTATTAAAAAAAAAAATTATGAATAGAACACGCTGTGAACGTACCTGTGCAGTAACGTGGCTGTATCGAGTACCGTTTAAAGTCGGTCATCCTTTAATTAGTTTTGGACAAACGAGAGAGACAGAGGGAGAATGTTATGGATTAGTTTACATTGAACAACAAATCAACATTTTTATAAATAGTTTTTAATTTTTTCTTTGTTCTCGCGTGCGATCTGTAGCAGTAAAATATATCATTTTGCAAAATGTTCTATTTTTAAATTGATGTCGCGTCGATTTAGTTTTTTTTTTGTTTTTTTTTTTTTAATACAGACTATTCAACTGTAACAGGTCGCATCGGATCGCTTTAACACAGCCACGTAAGACAACCATATTAGATATGTATGTATTAGATAAAACGCATGCACAGAGCGCGGGAGGCGCCCCGCCCGCCCATCGTCCAACTGAACTCGGCAACCTAACATAGTGTATTACAGAGTGTTTACTGCATTTGATATACTTACAGTATATATTATTTCTTCAGATAAAGATGGCTATCCTATGAAATGATGCACAGTTAAACAGATAATTTTTACTGTCCATTCGGTTGATTGTTTATGTATTTACAGAAGAGAAACAAAAAGAAGAAAAAAAAAACGTGTGTAGAATAATATACATAAGTACTTATAATGATTTAATGAGAAACGACATATACCGTATATGATATCAAAAAGTGAACGCCAAATACCCTTGTATTATAAAGAAAAAGAAAAAAAAAACTAAGATTGTGGATTTCAGCTATAAAATTAAAGCACGGAAGACAGCTAATACTGTGATAAGTGTGCTTAGTGCGAGGTTTTTAACGTTCTCGATAGCGTAAAAGTTAGCCAGCCCAATTTTGTATGCAGTTGGAACAGCGCCCCTAGCGGCAAACGCAGGCAAACGATCCCATTCCATACACAAATATGAGCTAACTTTTACGCTATCGAAAACGTTAAAAAACTCGCACTAAGCACACAAGAGACAAATGGAAGTAACTAATACTAAATGCAGCCAAAATTCTATTTTTAATGAAGTCATATAACCTGTGTGATTTAAACCGGCGCTTCGGTACAGAGGGAAGGCTCGCTGAGAACTGTGCCAACAGTCGGCCGCGAATCAAAACATATTATTGGGATTCTTTCGAAAGCTCAAGGGTGCGTAGCGGTGCGGCGCTAGCGGAGCCCCGGGCGCCGGACGCGTGCTAGGGGTCGTGTCGCGGGAGGCGATAACATTTGTACCGAAATCAAAAACCGAACCCCAAGCCCCCGAAATAAAACAATTATTAAAGTGAAACATTTGATATCCATAGACTATGTTTGTCGTTGAAACTAAAAAAAAAAAATTTTTTTCTTTCTACAATCGATATGATTTTGTTACGATTATGCACATATTTATGAGATTGTCTAGTCAGTAATAACAAACATAATCTATGTACAAACTGCACCGGTTCTATGTGATATAATAATATTGTTTTAAGGGTATCGCAACATACAAGAATGAAATCATCTGTTCGAAATCAATGAAAAAAAAAAAAAAAAAATTACCTTTTTCTTTTTCTTCTGCTTCTCGTCGTCCGACGTGGCGGAGTCGGAGTCCGCGCCCTCGGAGCTGCTCGAACTGTCGCTGTCAGAAGATTTCGAACGCTTTTTCTTCTTTTTGCTTGATTCGTGCCTGTGTTCGTTTGAAGTATTTATAGTACAGGCATAACCAACCTTCCTATAACACGATATTTTACAGCACGGTTCCACCCTAATACGTAAAGAAAAAATCCCCAAAACCTTCTTATAACACGATACTGCTACAACACGATAACGAGATTTTCGTTTAAAATTATTTAGAAAATGACATTGCGCAATATGAACCCACAATATATGGGAATACTCGATTTTACTATTTTTAAGCTATTGCATAGCTTTTATCGCGGGTTTGAGCACGGCGACCGAATCAAGAAATTCCATAACGAAAATAAAACCTAACACCCCCACTCCGCCTACCATGTAGCTCGCGTTCAACACATTCACACGTTGCGCTTGTGTAGTGTTTGTGAATAAGCGCGCGGCGTGACGTCGCACTGCATGCGCATCATGAAAAGTCTGCCCATCTCTCTCTTGCGCGGTCTAGCTTATGAGCGTAAAGGGGACAGTTAATGTTTTGCTTTTGTTAATGTTTACTGGTCTTATTTTATTATTATTTTTTTTGTTTTAAATTAAATTATTATTGTCTCATTATAATTGCATAAGTTGATAAAAAATGCTATGCAATAGCTTTACCGCGGCAGTCCTCGAGTGCCACACGTGTTTTTTAATGATATATAAAGGTAAAGGTAAAAAATAATATAAAGGCATAGTTGAGATGTTTCATACGAGTATAACACGGTTTCGCACAACCCGGGACTTAGTAGAAACGTATCTACCGTGTTATAGGTTATAAAGCGTCTTTAGGTGTTCGCTAATTGTTGTTGCGACTTTTCTGTATCAGATGGAAAGCTCTCGGGTTTATCTATTGTTAAGCGGCTACCTTAAAACCTACAAGTGAGTGTGTGGTATCCATCTTGAATGCACCACATGTCTGACGATGCTGACTACAGACCCGTTCAGTCTCACGACTCGTCCAATTATATTTATTTAATGTCGAATATTCAATAACATTTTTGAATGGACTTAAGATATTTGGCATTTGGAGTCTGGATATATTTGTTCTTTGAATGTTGTATATTTCAGACAAGTTAAAAATCTTAGCTTGAACGCATTTCTTATGGAACATACTAGGATTTTAAAGTAGTGTAAGTAATTAAACAAGTGTAAATGTACTGTAACTCCTTCATCATCGCCAAAGGAATCCAGTGGAACTTTGTAGTTACCGTGGCTTATGGACATAGACAATACCAGTGGCACAACCAATACCCTGTCTGCTGCAGTGTCACAGTGAAAATTACATTTAAGTTGAACTACGTCAGAAGTAAATTTTATAGTTTTTTTTAGGAATGAAGGTATGTTAGTGGCTTTCCATTTTCACAAGGAAAATTTTATCGTGAAAAGTTATTTACATATTTATAATCGATCTAATTATTTAAATTGTATTCCACATATTTTATCTACTGACAAATTTTGTTTAATGAATTAACTTCAATTATTAATTATTATAGTATTACTCTAAATTGTTTAATTATAATCGTTCAAAATTACCTACGAAAGACGGCGCACAATATTTTCTGTTCGCTGAAATTTCATAAATACCGTTCTATGATATTATTATTATTAAAAAAAAAAAAAAAACAATCGCACAAACTCAACATCTGTTAACGTTTACTTGCCTTTTAGACAACCGCAGTGTCACCTGTCTAAATTAAAACATAATTAATATCGATTGGCTAAGCGTGCGATAAACAAAACTTAAAATATATATCGACGCTTGAAAGGCAAACGTGACTAAGCGACAATGCGTGAACTTTACAGTAGACTAATTTAAAGTTGATATACCTGAAAACAAAATTTATTTTAACGAATCTAGCTAGTAGCTGTAGGATTGAAATGATTTTAATAGACCTAGAAATATTTTTTTTTTGCGCATCGAATATGGTTATGGCCTATAATTTATGTACAAAGCAGTTATTGTCGCTTAGCCACGTTTGCCTTTCAAGCGTCGATATGTAAATACATAATATATGTATATGTATTGGTATATTTTACTCACTTTTCTTTCTTGTTCTTTTTCGACTTTTTCTTCTTCATTTTCTTTGGTTCGGGCGATGCGCTGTAATTAAAGTCGACCTTTACTCATTAGCAGATTGAAGAGGATCTTGCCTGTCCTCTCGCAGTTGCCTCATTCTAAAGGACCTCAAACCGACCCCTTTTCTCAGGTCGGCCGGGTATCTATGTGGAACGTATTTGGTTTAAGAGATTTCGCAATTTGATTTTATTGATAACGAATAACATAATTGTATTCGATGTTTTTAATTTTGGTATAAGCCATTTATATTTTACATATCGCTTACTCGCGACGTGGTTTTTTTAATGACTGAAGATTTACTGGTGGCCCGGAGGCCTTTCCAGTTTCACCAAGACAGGTGGGCGAGTAATGGCTCAGCCAGGAGGCTTCGCGAATGAATCTACTACCGAACCGGAATCGCGACTCTCTGAGAAGATCCGGCGAGAAACTCAGCGGGCTGATGCATGGGTTATGTTACACGTCGAACTCTTTGTCGTGTTCTACGAGTACGGTTACCGGAGTCCCTAAGCCTCGCGACGTGGTATTCCTATCAAACCGGCATAGAACTGACCTTCGTTTCTTCTTTTTCTTGGCGGCATGGTCTTCCCTCTCGTGGCTCGGCGTGCGCACGAGCGGGTACCTCTCGGCCTGTTCCTTCGCCCTTCGCTCCGGGTCCAGGCTCGAGCCCTCGACGAACCGCGGCGATATCCCGAAGGCGTCCCGTAATCTTGCATTCTTCTCCTGCTGAGCCTCCGCAACGGCGTGCGTCTCGCGGACACTACACATTTTACATACACATCATGGCTCGTATCGAGAAATTTAACCCAACAAGTACACTAAAACACTACAACATTATCTTTACATTTTTTATTTTACAAGTATCTCGAGAGTAATATATCAAGTAACTACATACGAAGCTAATGTGAATATTATTAGGATATATATCAGTGAAAATTTAAATACGCACTAGACAAGACCTCAATGAAACAGTGCTAATATCAAGATTACCTGCCAAGTAATATAATATTTACCTGAATAGCACCTAAGTGCGCTAGAAACGGGGAAATACAATAATTTAGCATTCTCTTTCTCATTTATCGTTTAGCGACGTTTACACAAAGCTAAAAGCTTTCTCAATATCGATATGTAAGCTAGTTATCGGCGGTATATCGCTCAATGTGCGCGTTTCGTATAATTGCAATTAATAAAACGTGTATTTTTTAATTGAACATTGATTACAATGCGCCAAGCAAACACCGACCCACATACCCAGCTGGCTCGATTCAACAGTGATCTATAAGTAATATTATGCACACCTTATT
The DNA here is from genome assembly GCF_030269925.1 of Bombyx mori. NCBI lineage: Eukaryota > Metazoa > Arthropoda > Insecta > Lepidoptera > Bombycidae > Bombyx > Bombyx mori. Next base: position 3,199,278 of record NC_085116.1, on the reverse strand, counting down.
ACGGATCGCATGGATTTCCTCTCGTCATCGTTGGAGAGACAGACCTGAAAATTGTCGTTAAAATTTCGTCTCGATGTCGAACAGTTACAACGACAGCAGCAAGAACTCCTTATCCCTTCTATGATAGTTCTCAAAGCCGGTTCTAAGCTGTCCGCTAGGTGGGACGGGCCCTGGTGGGGCGGCGGAATGGGAATAGCCGGCACCAATTCCTGATTTGGATCGTGTGACGAAGCCCGCGGCCGGCGATGCGGACCCGCCAGAACCGCTTGGAACGTGCCTCGCCAGAGACGCTCGAAAACAACCCTATTGTTTAGCTCGCGACGCGAACCCCTGCCTCTATGCATCTTAACCTAAACCTAAACTAATGGAAGACTTGGTTACTTATAATTAATGCTAATCTAGATCATGGCGGTGCGACCGCTGGAAGACTTAGTGTGGTGCGTGGAGCGTGGGGCTACATGTTAATGCGGCCGACGGCGGCGGGCCGACGACGCTACTGAGCGGTCGGCCCGCAGGAAGCCGACGCGCGCACCCTGCGCAAACAACGGAACTCCGCCTCGCACAAAGGGCCCTCCACTCACACCTCCCTCATGCCTTTTGTGCGAAAATTATTTAATTCCGCCAACGTTTCATTTTCATTTATCTCGGTGCGGTATAGTATCGCTCAAAAGGATGTCTTTAAGAGGATATTTGTTGAAATTATGTTGAATGATGAATTTTCGATAGGCAGCGGCTTGGCTCTGCTCCTCCTGGCATTGCTGACGTCCATGGGCGACGGTAACCACTCACCATCAGGTGGGCTGTATGCTCGTCTGCCTACAAGGCCAATAAAAAAATACAAATAAAAACTTCAATTGATTTTGTTTTATTCAAAATCAATACCAATTCTATATTTGCGTCGCAGTACAGGCCAAATAGTAATTTAATTTGAACAAGATCATAAAATGATTTTACCCTCACCATCTCGAAGAAGGTGGGGGCAAAGTAAAAAAAAAACAAATCGAATCGTGTATAATCGTACCTGTATCCAATACCTTTAGTGACTGGGTCAAGTTACATTAGAGGGGGATTATAGAAATCGTTTTATCCTTTTACTAAGTATGTATTTTTAATGCAATTGTTTTTTTGTCGTCAAACAATAAAATCTATTTAATTAGTTAAATAAATAGACAGTCGTCCGTGACCACTAAAATAAATAAATAATCGTATTTCCCCAATATAATGATGCCCCAAAAGTAAATGCCTTTGAAGAATTTGTTGGCTCATTTCAAGTAGGCCTATGAAAGTTAATACTACGCTGGCAGAGATGAATCAATACCATCGATGCATATTTTTATTGATACATAATGTATAAATAAAAAGTATTTATAAAAATTAATTTAACTTTCTTTATACTAAACGATAACTTCATAGGTAAATACTTAATTTATTGGTAACAAAAACGCGAGATTTCACCGTGAAAGTAGTCTTAATTAAGGTTTTGGACTGAACATTGACATAGACAAACTTTACTTTTCAATGTGTTACTTTATTTTTTAATCACCAAAGTGAGTGAGGTAACGGGGTATATCTAGTAGGCAATAAAAATAGTCATCGCTATAAAAATTTATAGTTTCGACGTACCTACTACTAATTTTGTAATTACTTATTTATTGCGCGACTGCATTCACTGATAAGAAAGAGCGAAATTTACTTTAAAAGTTTCTAAAGTAAATTCAATTTTAGTTTTAAATGATTACTATTTGTAGAAATTTTATAATCAGTCATTAATCACCACTAATAAAAATCTATATATTAATACGTGAAGAATATACGGCAAGAAGTGGATGAGGAGAGCCGCAGACCGGGCTCAGTGGTGTGGATTGGGAGAGGCCTATGTCCAGCAGTGGACGACTGTGGGCTGTTGATGATGATGATGATGATGATGATGAATACGTGAAGCAAAAGCCCTTTTTACGAAAATTGCGCAAGGAGTATGAAATTTCCCACACTTATAGAGAATATAAAGAAGAAGTGCAGAATGTTAATTTTTTTTTTAATTATGCGTTAAGAAATGATTAAATCAATAAAAAACACAACACACACACTGCCATGTATTTGACACACACACACACGCATGCATACTATTTGTTTATTGTCAATCTTTTCTTATTACCTACAGTCTGTGGTCAAATTGAGAATAGATTAAATATTGTTTGTCTTTATTAATATTTGTCTAAAGTGTAGTCATGGCGAAATCTGTGATTATAGAAATATAATAAAATTGTATTTGACGAAAGAACCATAATAATGTTCAAACTTATAACCGGGCGATCACTAGTTCTTATAGCTAGCCGAAACAAACAAACGTTACAAAACAAGTAAAAAATTAAATAAAAAATAGACGAAAGTAAGTTAAATTATTTCGTTCGGTAACAGATATTGAGAAGTACCGACAGTACTGTCATCAGTTTATGAACTACTAGAGAGGTCTCGCAATAGTCGAAATTCGACTATAATTAATTGGAATTCTATAATAAGTTTGTACACTATTATGATTGTATTTTATACTTCTATAATAACAAATTTCGCCAAGGCTACACCATAAAAAAATATTAATAAAGACAAACAATATTTAATCTATTCTCAATTTGACACCAGACGTCAAGAACCAAAGTTTGACAATAAATAGTATTCATGCGTGTGTGCGTCAAATACATGGTATGTAGTGTGTGTAATGTTTTGTTTATTGATTTAATGTATCTTTTATGCATTATTTAAAAAAAATATTAGCATTGTGCACTTCTTCTCTATATTCTCTATAAGTGTGGAAAATTTCATACTCCTCCGTCCGCGCAATTCTCGTAAAAGGGGATACAAAGTTTTTGCTTCACGTATTAATTTATGAACTATATTCAGATTTTTCAATGTTTTTCTAAAGTGGGTGTACGTAGCTAATAACGTCAGCGCTTGATCTCTATCGTTCAGCTCGAGCGCGTGTTGATCCTGGCTCGTGCAGTGAGTCGCGTGCCAAATTTACACGTTTCGCTATCATTAGCGGAAGATGCGTTAGTGTCAGTCACATTTAATATACACTAGTCTCATGAATAGCCAAATCACTAGACTAGTTCGAGATTGGGCCTGTATTGATAACAACTCGAGACCTTAATAACCACCCGGGCAAAGCAATCTAGGTAATAATCAGATATACAATCAGAGTTTTATTACCGCAAAAGATCAAAAAGGATTATAGGATGGAGTTTAAAGGGTTGTTTTACCTTTTAGTCTTTTTCTTTCTTATTCCGTATTATGTGGCATCAAGGCAGCATGTCTCTTATCATGCTGCATAAGGATTTGGCATGAGTTTTACGGCCAGCCGTCTGCCTGATGTCAAACCTCTTTGGCTTATATCTCCATATAACAATTGCAATGTGCCATAAGAAGCGACTTTTCTCTTTCTTCTTTTGGTATTTATTTTACTTTATCCGTTTTTAGTTCTATGATTTTCATTTCATTTTATAAGCAATTACACTTTAATTTATTTATGTTTCTTATTAAAATTGTTGTTATTTTTAATGGCGTGAAAAAATCAAACATACACATAGGCTCAATCGTCCGGGAATGTTGCCCAAACAAAAATAGATAGAGTAATTGATATAGTAATCAGGGGTCTCCCTTTGATATAATAATAACCTTTAATGCTTTTTAATTATGTCCACAAACACCAAGAGTTAGAGTCTAAAATAAATAAAAAATTGGTACATTAGTCGAAACCCAAAAAATAAAACGTCACGGAGAATGCCTGCCGTAGATCATTTGCTTAATAAGTTCTGGCACGAAATCGCGTTCCGACCTACCTAGTTAATTAGAATATACATAGCGTCCGTCCACTCCCTCGCATTAATTATTCGGACGCGTAGTCAAACTTTAATAATGGCGTCAAAATATTATGCTTTTAATAGGTCACTAATGAATATCGGACACATTTGAATACGGCTACTGTGAAATCATGAAATAATTGTTTAAACGTTGACGCATAAATAACGAATAAGCAAATAAAACGATATTTTTTCGGTCGTGTTTTTTGTTGAATAGCAAAATAATTAAGATTTTACACGAATTTGTTTGGGGAAAAAAGTAGGGTGGCTAAAAAGTACCGCGAGAAACGTTAATTGTCGACTAATATCGCGTGCATTTTTAAACGAAAAATTGCATCTATACTGCGACAGTGATGACTACCGTACTAAAACAACGTTACATGCTTATAAACTAAACAATGTTTTTTTTTTTCTACCTAAGCTGATAGCCTTGGGAGGCTATTTCAGCGTAACCTTAACTAGTAGGTGAGCTGACGGGGCTTAAACCGGAGCGATGCTAACACTGACCCTAGCAAGAGCTGTGCTTCGCAGAATCTACCACCGGTTCGGAAACACGACCCACTGAGAAGATCCGGCGAGAAACTCAGTGGACCTAAACAATTTACTTGTTATCACATTCAAATACACTAAAAGCCCAGGTAGTTGAATAGCCCGGGAAATGCATTTTTACTTGACATATTATTACATTAAATTTATGGCACACATTTTACTAGTGGTGGTGTACACGCACAGGCATAAAAACAATACGGCCTATTTTCCTTTGTGCGTTCGGTTCCATGGCTTTATCAGCACTTTCATTACGGAAGTAATTCGAATTACGACCTCAAATCTCATGGTGGATAGCGTCATTCATTTAGTTTATAGCTCGCTTACCGAAAATTATACAGACCTTGAGCCTCAACGACAGTAGGAAAATATGTATTATAATAAATATTTAATACATATTAGTTTTTTTTCGCATTAGTAAGTATTAAGATTACCGTAATACTTTTACGGATTCAATTAAACCGAAACTCATGAATACATCGCGGCAGAAATAGGAAATATAAATATAAGTACCGACCTCGTCATTGTTACCGTAACTATTATGAACGAGGGTGTTTGGAGACAACATATCAAAGTCCTGCCCTTCCCTCAAAGGGGTGGGAGTGGGGAGGTGTATACGTCATCAAGCGATCGATATGCATGGGGGCGCTTAATCCAGTTACGCGTTCAGCAAATGGTTTAAAGGGTAGGCCCTATAATTTTTTCCACTGACCTCGTCGCCTATACTTTATTGGGCCACACCAATATTTCAATTTCGGGATTTTAATATCCAGCTTTGCGAGATCTATTCTTTTTAATTCTTTAAGAAAGAAGACAGAGAGCCAAGGCAGTAGATAGATTCAGTAGTGACATAATGAACAATAGTGGTAGGTACATATTAGACTAACACTCTAGCTGGTTTTGTTCTTCAATTGATTCTATCAATTTTCATTGATGGAACGTAAGATTTCAGATTTATTTGTATTTTAGCGACAGTATTACTTTTTTTTTATTGCTTAGATGGGTGCACGAGCTCACAGCCCACCTGGTGTTAAGTGGTTACTGGAGCCCATAGACATCTACAACGTAAATGCGCCACCCACCTTGAGATATAAGTTCTAAGGTCTCAAGTATAGTTACAACGGCTGCCCTACCCTTCAAACCGAAACGCATTACTGCTTCACGGCAGAAATGGGTAGGGTGGTGGTACCTACCCGCCCGGACTCACAAGAGGTCCTACCACCAGTTCAAAGTTACACCAGTTCAGTTACTATCCGCTAATCGAAATAAGGAACGAACAAACCACTTTGCTAGGGCCCGTGTCAGCAAACTCTCTCAGTTTGAGCACAGTGAGCTCACCTCTTAATCATAGCGTAGCTGAAATATCCCCTGCTACCAGCAAATACGCAGGGAAAAAAGCATCAATATTAATTTACTATTTAAGTAAAGTAATTCATAATACCGTTATAACCGGACTAATATTTCTATACAACGGTTCGTTCGACAAGCGTATTTTACTTGAGCTAACAATAAATTTTCTTGACATTTCGCGAGAGCGATGCGTGGCACACTGTAAATAATTTTATTGGTATTTCGTAACAGAAGCCACGTAGAAATATAAATCCTAATCGCATTTTAAAGTAACTTTATATTTCCAACAGTTTATTTTCAAGGCACATTTCCGATAGAAGTGTTATTAAATAAAAAGCTGTAATAATTTCGATAGCGCGAAAAATTGTTTATTTTGTGCGCTTCAAGGCGTAACAAATATAACTAAATAGCATTTTGATGTAATTAACACCATCACCAATTTGTTTGTTCATTAAATTCTAATAACAGTTAAATAGTCCGTCCTGAACTACGCGCATTAACTCTCGCCATTTAATCTAATCCTGCCGGGTAGCTCGTGGTATGTGAGGGAAGTAAATCTTCACGATGACCACCATTTAGAAACTACACGTAAGTATCTGAAAACAGCGTCAGCATTCTTCGAAACAGCGGCGCGTCATGATTTCCCTCTTATCGCGGCCACCTATAACTACATTTCCGACCCAGGCGATAGGACAACGCAAAGGCGGGGATAGTTTATTTTTTTACGTGTGTGGACGGACTCACGGCCCCCTGGTGTTAAGTGGTTACAGGAGCCCATAGGCATCACAACGTAAATGCGGCCACCCACCTTGAGACATGAGTTGTAAGGTCTCATTTTTAACTGTACAACGCCTCCCCCACCCTTCAAGCCGAAACGCATTACTGATTCACGGCAGAAATAGGTAGGAGGGTGGTACCTACCCGAGCGACAAGACGTCCTACCACCAGTATATTACGCATACTGTAATTTTGCGAGTTTGATTTTTATTACATGATGTTAATCCTTCACCGTGGAAGTCAATCGTGAACATTTGTTAAGTACGTATTGGTAAAATTGGTACCCATCGGCGGGATTCGAACACCGATGCAACACTACATATGAATGCATACCCGTTTGAAAGTAACTGGTATACCCCATAAGCTATTAATGGTAAGTTGGAAAAAAAATAAGAAAAATAGTTACTTTCAATATTTGAATATCGACGCTTGAAAAGCAAACGTGACTAAGCGACAATAACTGCACATAAATGATAGGCAATAACCATATTCGATGCGCTAAAAAATATATTTCTAGATCTATTAAAATCATTTCAATCCTACAGCTACTAGCTAGATTCTACTACAGCTAAATTCGTTAAAATAAATTTTGTTTTCAGGTATTTCAACTTTAAATTAATCTACCGTAAAGTTCACGCATTGTCGCTTAGTCAAGTTTGCCTTTCAAGCGTCGATATGGTTCGGTTTATATCGGTTTGATGAATCGAAATATGTATTATTACAAATTAATGGGACTTATTTCAAGGTAAGTTTGTAAGAAAAATAATTACTTTCATATCAGTTGAATGCTTGATTGATTTCTCATTCCCATAAGTTATAATGTTTATGCGTAACGAATATCAAACCGATAGTTTCAGGGTTGTGTTGCCGGTCAATAAAATTTTCTAATCTATCGTTATAAAACTATTTTTGAAACTAAATTAGTTGTTCATTTATGGTACAATATGTTTTATTTTTAAACTAGACTTCAAAAAGGGAGGTAGCTTTTTTTTTTCACCATTACTCAAACGATTTTTCAGTCTTATTTTTTTCTATGTACTTTTCATAGCTTTAAGGATCGTGAAAAGTCATGTGTTGGAATGATCAACAAGTCTACACTTATTATTTTCTCTAAATGGGCATAAAGCTATTGGTAGACATTCAGAGTTATTCTTTTATTTTTTATTTTACGGCTCTGTTTACTTTTCCTTTGAGCCAGTCTGCATTGACAAAGGAAATCTTCCATTTAAAGATTAAGTAATAACATAGATATGTACTGTTTATAGTTTCAATCGTGGAATATTTTAAATCCTATGGCTGTAACTTGTAACTATACTGAGACCTTACTACTTATATCCTAAGGTGGGTGGCAGCATTTACCTTATAGATGTCTATGGGCTCCGGTAGCCACTTAAAACCAGATGGGCTGTGAGCTCGTCCACCCATGTAGGTATGCAATAAAAATAAAATGAAAAAGCACCAGAGGTGTCCTCATTGGGAGACAGCGACTTGGCTATGCCGTCGGCATTGCTGACTTTTATGAGCAACTGTGACCCTAAACATCCACTCACTATCCGGCAGGCCGTGTGTTCGCTCCCTAATGTGGTAACAAATTCTAAAGCGCTAACAAATGATATTTAAAAAAAAATGCTTGCATAGACAAGTTGTAAAAAATTGGCCTGTCGATCTACGGAGCTCGGTGAACTTTTATCGTTTCTCTGAGTAGGGATATGTGTACCTAACTTTCTTACATTTTGAAACTGAATCTGCTTGTATATACAATTGAATCGAAAAGAATTATCCTTTGGTATTATAATTTAATTTAATTCCAGGATATGGTTAAATTAATGTTATCCACATATTTGTTGGCTATGGGGACATCATCATCTTTAGTAATTCTAATCCTCCATTATTGTGCCGGAGTATGACAACGACCAACGCGCTAGTAGTATTCTAGTAGTAGTTATACTAGGGGCGAATGGGAAAAGGGTATTTCAAGTAACCTGACAAGTGAAAATCCTGGCTTATTTCGGTAAATCAAAAAACGTAACAAAACTTGCACCATCCAGTCTAAACTAGATACTGCCAGTTGAGGCGTATGTGGGTCGGGATTGGCTTTCCGGCCAATTTCTAAAACTTCAAGGCGTGCACTTCGGTCATTAACATTCATATTCTATAATAATATTAACTTTATAATCGATGTGACAAATCATCAATGAAAACTCTTGAAACATCTTATGTTACCGATGTAAATAAAAAGGACATCATGTCGCAAATAAATTTTATACTCACGCTACCCTCCCGAATTCGTCCCTTGGAACATCTTTCTCACCGCTGCTGGTCTCGGAGATTTTCGCTCTGAACGCAGCAATCCGCGCCGCTATCTCATCCTTCGGGAACCTGCGCAACCACACCATAGAAACGCTCATTATTTATGTTATCGAATAATAATGTTCTTTTAAAAAAAATCGATTGGACGCATTCTCAAAGCGTTCGTGTAATTTATACGCGAATGTATCGTTGGGACGAGACCGCGCTTCATGAATACGAAAAACGTAATGAATTCTTATAATAAATCGCCTTGTGTCGCCTACGTAAACGTACCAGTGCATGATACGCCACACAGCTATAAAACCGAAGAAATACTTGTAGGAAAACAATAAAACCGATAAGGCGCACCACCGGCGGCCGACTGAGCCTTACTCCTTGACTTCATGAATAATATAAGTTGACGGGGTCATGCGAGGGGTGGCTGTCGCCCGCTATCGAATTATTGATCAGACTCCGGCGCAGGGGCCATTGCCCTGCTGTCACGAGGGTGCAAAACTATCAACACAATAGATACGGTCCCGGCGGGGTACGCAATCTCCTATTCGCAATATTATAACTAAGGGTTATTTTAATTCTAAAAATCGATAACACATGTTGCACCCAAAAACATGTGATTTAATATTTACCAATCGCTACAGGTTGGGCTATTATGAAATCGGTTTTTTTTTAGGTCGAATAGGGCGAATTTCGTTATAGTGTAAATAATGTTAATAGAAAATAATTTAAGCAACATGATTTATACACGCAACAAACTTACTGAAAAAATATTGTTACGCGAATCCAAATGTCACAAAATTCGAGACCAGACAAATTAGGATGTCTTAGAGGTCCAGTTTAGCCAAAATTAATTTTGCTCTTTCCGGCCAAGTGGCCTTGTGTCAGGCACATATTGTACTTAGATTTCACTTTCACTATTTCTATGTAGGGTCATTCTGACAAACCTCCTTAGAATTGACAATCTTGTAATTGACATAGCTGAATAGGCATTAGTATAAGGGTTGAAGGTTTAACAACGCCTACTAAAAGGACTCATGTGTTACGAAATGAAACCTGTGTTTTTTTTTTAAAAAGAACAGAGGAAATCTAATTTCAAAATGAACTAAATTATCGATATTGTACACTTTAAAAGAAAAATATATTGAAATAAATAAAAATATTCAGTGTGCCAGTGAAACAAGGATATCAAATTTAGGCCTAGCTTTAAGAGTAAACATGGACTGGCTGCATTGGACGTATTCAATTGGACAATTTTGTTGATCCGATCGTAGATTGTCTCCTTCATGTTCTAATTGTTGGATGGTGTGGATAAGAGATAGCAATAAAAAATAAAAAATAAAAACAGTCAAAATTTTATCAAAGCAAAGAGAGTTCCGTATCATTTCATTAATCATCTTTACATTATTTCCTTCCCTGTGATGACCTTGTAGATGACAATAGTCAAGTTATGGTGTAGTTTGTTTAAGGTGTCTGATAATTATTTCAAATAATTTTATGAGTAAAAAATTGATTTATACTGGCTGTTTATTCACAGATGGGGTAACTAACTGCCCTACAGAGATTCTTTCAGGTGAAACTCTGTCCACCTCTGAGTCAATTAAGTATGAGGACATGCATTGGGATTGCAAATTATCTGGGAAAGCCCATTTAAAGCCAAGAGGTAAGTTGAAGTTCAGATTTAGAAAGCTGTACTGGCTTCTGGACAGAAAATCAAAACTCTCCCTAGAAAATTAGCTTCTGGTCTACAAAACAATCCAAAGCCTCTGAAATGATATTCAATTTTGAAGCTATGCTTCTTATTCTATCTTTACATTTTTCAAAGTGTTTAATAGACTATATTAGATGATTTTCGACCTGCTCTTTTATGTACCTATAGTAGGCAACATAAAAATCATCAAAACCAACTAGCACACAACCTTGTGTAAGCCAGACACACATGGCTCTTTAAGTATTCAGAAACATGTAATATTCCGACTGGATCAAAGAATGTGACTCTAAATATTGATGATTATTGGTAGAGACTATCAATCAGCAGGTGACTCTTCATTCCTGTTTATAGCATTAGTTTATCTGGTTACATTGATTGCAGATTCAGAAGAGCAAAAAAAAATTGGCTCACTGGACACATTGGTGCCTTATTGGCTGACTCAGCGGCACAATGCATATGTCCCTGACTGCATGGCCAAAGATCATGGGTTTGATCAATTGAGGCAAACATTTGTCCCTGACTGCATGGCCAAGGATCATGGGTTTGATCAATTGAGGCAAGCATTTGCATAATTAATAAGTTTTGTTTTATGTTTAAGTGTTATTTGTATTTAGTTCAATACACTTTGTATAAATAGTCTTTAGTAGCCACAGCACTGGGAACTTTAGTTTGATGCTAAATGGCAATATGTGGTTTGTTATTGATTATAAATTTCTATGCAAAATAAATGTTTAAATAATTAGCAATTATGGCGGTATTTAAAATATTATACTTATTCCATACCTTTTCTATCCATATTCGTTGATTACTAACATTATCTGTGTAGCAGAACACATCTTTATGGCAAATTAAATGTTAGAATCAAACTTTAAAACTACAGTATTTTTGCCTAAGTTTGATGGCTATGAATAGAAGATTATGAAGTAGTAGTATAATTTCAATGAACAACAATACCATCATCCAAATATTGGCAATTGATAACAAACAAAAACTCACAGCACATAAAATTTCCTATGATTACCTACTGCTATCATCAGTTATTATAACTCATTAGTAATATTATTAGCAGACTGTCATAGTTGTTAAAGTAATCACGGTTTCCTTGAAATATGAAGAAAAAGCCTAATAATATGAATATTAAATTACCAAACAAAATTAAATTTAGAAAAAAAATATATAATAATTGGAAACCCTGAAAAAGGTAGCAAGAATTACAAAATAATGTTGATTTATAAAGCCCAACGTGTGCCAACCTCATATCATAAAAATTTAAGAGACCATCCCCGGAACAAATCTCCAATACCATGAATCCGATTTCTGTGTATTTGTTGTATTTATGCTAACTACTCACCCTTGTTCTTCCAGGCTATCTTCCAACTCTGCACACTTGACTTCAATCTTCCTTTTCCTCTCATGATCGAGTATTTCTCTATTTGGTTGTTTGTTTGACGCCGAATCCAACTTGGCGATCTCATCTTCAGTCCGGTAGTTGACGGAGTCTTTTGTTTTTCTTACCGTGGCCCAATTTCTCTGTACGTAGCCATTTGTACCGGAGCCCCGTGGCGTCGTCAACCCGATCCCATTATACATTATTTCGTATTATATACCTAAAACCAATCGTAACACTTACGGTGTGCAAATTGAAGGTTCTGAATTAGGCCACGAGATTAGAAACTCCCAGAAAAGTTAGTAAAATAATCTATAAATAACAATTTCTCTTTCAAAAAATGTATCAACGTTAATGATCAATAACTCACAATATTATTAGATTATATGTTTATGTTTAAAAAGAATTGAACACGACCATCTTGCTTGGTTTTGATTTTTTTAGATTGAATTATTCATAGACAACGAAATGGCTATGAATTTAGATGTTTCATTTTATCTATAGTTTTTAACTGACAATGACAAAGTCAAGCAAATCAATTGGAACTTTAGAATAACTTTTCTATTTTGAGATCGCTAAACAATAAGATAAAAAGCATAATTTTTGAATAAAAATAATACATGTAACATGATTTAATGAGTTTTCGGCAAACAAAATGAAATATATGAAAAGAAACTTAGGCAAATGTCAATAAAACCACAATATTTTTGTTTTAGATAAGAGTACATAATAATATAGTGTAATAAGAGTTTTAGTAAGAGTAAAGTGAAGTACCTATTTCATTTTATTAAAATGTTTCTAACCTATAATAGTAATGAGTCAATAAATTAATACGTGATTTATTAAGTTGATTTGTGGAAAGATAGCTTCGTCTATATAGCTTCCTTTGTTAAAAAAATAACCTTAGGTCTTACTAAATTTCTGTTCTTATACAGGGTGAATTTGCCTTAATTTTATCTCAATTCGTCATAAAGAGCTATAGAGCTAAATCATTTTGGTTTTTTAAAATAGAGCATGGACACTGTTCCCTTTGCCTAAAGAGTGTATGCCGCAAAAAAATCGCTGCATTCGAAATAGAGGTTATATGTAGCTTTAAATTGTGTTGTTTACCTATGGTTGTTTATGTTTCTTTTTCAATTAAAATATTGCATGGCATCTAGAAAAACTGACGAAGTAGTCTAGTTTCTGAGCAAACACAAAACTTTTACCATGTTGAATAAAATGTTGTATAACACTGTTTTATCTCAGACTTTATCGCCGTGTGGTAAATATTTAGTGGCCGGCAATATTTATGGAGATCTTGCTGTATTTGAGTATGTTATTTGTATTAAATTTATAGAAGTATATTTTAATATTTGGAGAGGTTTATAAATTCATTCTAAATTTTTGTTACAGCCTAGATCGTATTTTAAATCCAGTACTAGAATTATTATCTGTTGAATACAACAAACCAAAACATATACATTCTATAGATTCAAAAAAACAGATTTGTAGTCTAGTTTCAACGGAAAAATTCCTTATAATTGGTACCGTTAATGAAATATGCGGATGGGACTGGAAGGCTGTTGTTTCTGTTAAATTATCAAAACCTGTATGGAGCATAAAGATTCCTTCCCAAACTTTTTTGGACTACAACGATGTGAACTGCATGTGGCTATCTCAAGACAGTGAGAAGCTGTATGCTGGTTGTGGAGACAATAATGTGTATGTGTTTAATTTGGAAGATGGGAGCCTTATTTCAACTTATAAGGGACATAATAATTTTATTCATTCTATTCATGGAAAGTAAGTTGTTTGTTTGTTTATTTGCCTTATTTCAGCTGCTAATATATTTGCCCTGACAGTGATATACATATATGCTTATGGCTAATATTACAGTAATAAAGAAGTTATTTAAAAAAAAATTTCAGAAACCAACAGATTATTTCAGCAGGCGAAGATGGTTTGGTTATGCTTTGGGATACTAGAAGTGGAAAATCACACAATAAATTGGAACCGCACACTAATAATAAGGTCAGCAGACCTGATATTGGCAAGTGGATTGGCTCAGCAGCTCTTGGAGATGACTGGATTGTAAGTTCATCTATCATCAATCTAATTATTCATACATATTATCATTAAAATGCCAGAGGTGAAAATAAAAACAAAAATGAAAATCAGTGAAAAAATTATTTTTGTTTAATAGGGAATTTACATAATAATATTGTGACTGATATTTTTCTGTGTGTGTTGTAAAAGGCGATTTATTTTATTTAAAACCCTCTTAAGCCATCAATAGCATTCCTAAGGAAAGTTGTGTCGAAGTCGTTGTGGCCTAAAGGATAAGATGTCCGGTGCAATCATATCTAGCAATGCAACAATGTTAGAATCCCACAAGCCAGGTATCAATTTTTCTAATGAAATACGTACTTGACCAATGTTCACAATTGATTTCACGGTGAAGGAATAACATTGTGTAATGAAACTCAAACCTGCAAAATTATAATTTGCATAATTACTGGTGGTAAGACCTCTTGTGAGTCTGCACGGGTAGGTACCATCACCCTGTCTATTTCTGCAGTGAAGCAGTAATGTGTTTCGGTTTGAAGGGTGGGGTAGCCGTTGTAACTATACTGAGACCTTAGAACTTATATCTCAAGATGGATGGCGCATTTACATTGTAGAATTTTTTTTATTGCTTAGATTGTGGACGAGCTCACAGCTCACTTGGTGTTAAGTGGTTACTAGAGCCCATAGACATCTACAACGTACTGATGTCTATGGGCTCTGGTAACCACTTAACACCTGGGTGATAATTAATAATGGAATATATAAAAAATTTACAGGTATGCGGTGGTGGACCTCGATTGTCTCTGTGGCACCTTCGTTCATTAGATGCAGTGACAGTCTTTGACATTCCAGACAATGGGATTCATGTGTCATTCTTTCATGATGACTGTGTGTTTGCCGGTGGTACTTCTAAACATTTTTACCAAATGAGCTACTCGGGTGAGGTGAGAGTAGAACTACCAGTGTCTGCCACGACCATATACAGTGCGGTGCTAAGAACTAAATACAGCACCCTGTTAAGTTTAGCCGGTTCCAGTCCAGAAATAGATTTGTGCACGTCTCTTAATTACAAAGATCAAGTTTTACATTTTCGATAGTTATAAGCATATTTAGGTGGAAAAAATTAAATGAAATTAAATCGAGACCTAAGTTTTATTATATGAGTCGACTATTATCAAAGCCGGTAATGTGACTTTTGGAAAATTATTGGTAAATCAGAAAAATGAATTATTGACTTTGTATTCCATTGGTAGTCACAAAACTCTTATGAGCGACATCTTAGATAAATAACAGGTTAAGTATTAACCTTTATTTAATGCAGGTTTTGAACCGTATTCTTTGAAGGAGACTATTATATTCAAATCAATCTGTATTGACATATCAATAACATTTTTTTGTCCAAATGCACAGATTGCCACCTTTGATAATAGACGACTAATATACAGTATTTACTAATATTATGATAAGTTCAGTAAAATTTACTCTAGGATATTTAAATAACTTAATTTTTCATTTTCTCAGTCACCTGTACATATTTTGAGCTTTTAATGGACAATGTAAAATATGCATGTATGCAACATTAAAACATCAATAAAGTTTTTTGGATAACAATATTTAACCAATTGCGCCCAGTCGGTACTTGTGTAAATTATAGTTACTTGCTCCAGCCTCAAATTGAAACAGCTCATAAGTTCAATCGCCTCCTATTTACGTCTAATTGGTATCACTAGTTCGATTCCTTCATTGGACAAGCATTGTGTGATGAACAGGTTTGTTTGCTCTTAGTCTGGGTGTTTTATCTATCTAATATATAAAATTCTCGTGTCACAGTTTTCGTTGCCATACTCCTCCGAAACGGCTTGACCGATTTTGATGAAATTTTTTGTGCTTATCCGGTATCTATGAGAATCAGCCAACATCTATTTTTCATCCCCCTAAATGTTAGGGGTAGTCCACCCCTAAATTTTTTATTTTATTTTTTATACAAAATTTTTAATTTCTATTTTTTTATGATACAACATACAAAAATACATACAACCCTGAATTTTCACCCCTCTACGATCAACCCTTATTTTTATTTGCTAATTAAAAACTTTAAAAATTTTTGCGAGAATTTTGTTTTTATTTTGTCATGACGTAGAATAAAAAAATTCATTATACTCTGAAATTTTCACCCCTCTACGATCAACGTTTATAATGAAGTATTATGCGGTTAAATGAGGTTTTTTTTTCTACTGTAGAATTTCCCTAGAAATCTTATTTAAGGTAACACAAAGTTTGCCGGGTCAGCTAGTATATGTATATATTTAAACATACTCTTGGCGTGTTGCGAACAAACTGAGCGTTTTGATTGTATAAACAGTTTGTTGGAGTTTGTTGCGTTCATTATTGTAATCCAATTGTGATTTTTTTATTTTTTATTGCTTGGTTGGGTGGACGAGCTCACAGCCCACCTGGTGTTAAGTGGTTACTGGAGCCCATAAACATCCACAACGTAAGTGCGCCACCCACCTTGAGATTAAGTTCTAAGGTCCCAAATATACTTACAATGGCTGCCCCACCCTTCAAACCGAAACGCATTAATGCTTCACGGCAGAAATAGGCAGAGTGGTGGTACCTACTCGCGGACTCACAACAGGTCCTGCCACCAGTTCTGCCTGATCTGGTGCTAGATTGTGCCAAGCACTGCTCTTGCTCGGGCCAGTTTTAGTAAACCCCATAAACCTCACCTACCAGCCACAACGAAGCAGGAATAGCCTTTTAGGTTACCAACGAATACGTAGGGCATAAAATGCAATTCAGACTTCAACATTATAATATTTATGCGCTCCAATAATCGCTGGAGATAAATCGTTCGTGAACTTTTTTGAACGAAAAAAAAAAGAACATTGGTTTCGAAGCTTTTGTTGCATGCTTTCAATTTGAAATCGCGGTATGTCGCATAAATCCTTCAGAATTTTAGTGGTTGCACGAACTGAAGGTCGTATCGTATTCCTTTGGTTTCCACTTGTGGACATAGTTAAAACTAGTCTTACTCCAGTCCACGGACTACAGTCGTCCGTGGCCACGAAAAACGTCACGTATTCGAAATTTAAGAAATAGTATAATGAAAAATAAAAAAACGCGAGGTTAACAGTAGTTTTAATTATAAACTAAATGAAGATGTTATAGATACTGATCACGATCTAAACTTTGAGAATTTTCTGTATTAGATCGACAGATGAGCTAACAAATCGCCCATCGACATGGCGCCGAAGCGATGGAAATATCTTCTAGGATCATGCGCCCGAAGTGATGGAAATATCTTCTAGGATCAGGTCCTGGGTGTTTGCGTGGTACAACACCTCGGGAAGCCTGGGGCTTGCTAGACATTGTCACATTTCTACCTTAAGCTAGACGAGCTAGCTCTTCAAATGTACCCATGATCCGCTATAACCGCTGGTATGAACCCAAGACTTCCATCTTTCTTCTTAACGTAAAACCAATCGACATTTGTACTGGCACGCGCGCTGTTCTCGAGCACTACAACTTCACCTTTCTGCACGGTCACCGTTCTTTCCAAAACGTTACCTTTGTAATTACTATTGACGACCATCAGAGTTTGTCTTTTAACGTGCGAATTTTCGTGTCCATACTTTGAATTAAGCGAGCAAACAGATTTCGTTTTCAAATATAAATCGTCGAAATCTTTTTCCGGACAATAATTAGGTTGGATTCTGTCGTTGTTTCTGTATCTGCATTCGGAACGCGTCCTTCTGCGCTGTTGCGTTTTTTCGCCGTCCGTGGTGTTCCCGCGCGGCCGCGGGTACACGTCGGTGCTGCTCTCCCAACACGGTGACTTCCTTTGAGCTGATGCTCTGAAAGATACGAATGGTGGATTGTATATAAAAAAAATGCATAGTGTAAGAGAACGAAATATGCTTGGCTCAGTTCAAAGGTGACAGCGGATTAATAACATCTGTCTATCTATTTATCTATCAGCCCACGGACGTCCACTGCTGGATATAGGCGTCCCCTAAGCCTCGCCACAAAGATCGGTCCTGCGCTGCTTGCATCTGGCGGATCCCCGGGAACGTCAACAGGTCATCGGTCCATTTTGTGGCAGGCCTACCCATGATACGTCTTACGGTACGCGGTCGCTACTCAACAACTTTTCTTTCCCAACGGACATCCTTTTCTTTCCCAATGGCAATTTATAACAACAATAAAGTAATATCTTGTGCTAACGGCAACTCGACCTGATTGAAACCCATTGCAACCCAGCAAAAGATAACCAAAGAGCGTCAGAAGGAAAATCCAATTATATACGATCTACGTTTTCATGATCACCACATCAGAAATGGAAGCTTATGATCACATTAAATAGATAATACTCTAATACTAGAATTAGAGGTTTTTCAGCCGTAGACATAATTAAAACTTTTTTACGGTTCAATCTATTATTCAAAAGTTTTCTAATATCTTTCGATTATTTCCAACGTTTCGAATGTTTTACAGCTGTCGGTCGTCGATTAATCCGTAAAATAAGTTTTAACGACACAGTAAAACTCATATAATTTCAAAATTTGACAACGTCATAGCAGTGTTTACCGGACTTTTTGGCGGGAACGCGAGGAGTGAAGTTGTGTGATTTGTTTTATTTCTTCGATCAACAATAGTAACTAGATAAAGGGATACGTACAAAATTAAAGCAAAAACTGTCCGCGTGAATATATACTTATATAGCTACATTCGTTTACTAACAAACGGAGAAAAAAGTTTTGAAACACTTTTACTTTCAAACTAATAACAACTATGGCACCTAGTAATAAAGTCACAAATCTCCAAAACATTATCTAATACTTACGATCATTCGTCACATAAAACGAGCAAAGCAATAAATTACTCCTGTCACTTACCAATAAAAAGACATATTTTAAACAACTTTTAATGTTAAATCAATCTTAAGGTGCAACAAATAAAGTAACTTTTCCCTTAATTGCTCTGAGAACTAACATCGTTTTGCTTTATTTATTTTTGCTTCTTGAAATGCCGATTTCTATTTACTACAGGAGGTAAGGGAGTCGCGCTTAACACTAAAATATTTTATTAATGAATTAAAGTAAAAGTTTAGTTGTTTACTTTTTATGTTTTGGAAATGTATGTTTGTTAGTATCTATACATTACTTATTATTTTATTAGCGTTACGTTTTTGTGTAATATATATTTTTAAGTTTTCGCGACCAGTGCACATAATAAAACAACGTTTAAACGGTTTCAAGCGCGGTATTTTTATTACAATGTTTCGGCCACATTTCAGTAGCCGTGAGCACGGAAGGCAAAGATGTCCAGTGTCAATAAGCGGAGTTCTTAGCTGGCTTATAAAAGTCATCTCTTGTTTCTCTGGCGACAATCGAGATCCATTCTGCACACGTGATTGCTAGGAAAGCTAAAATAAAAATGGATAGCTAAGTATCTAATGAGAGTCCAACAAACAGACACAAAAGCAGCATTAACCAATTTTAACCAACTAATTTTGAAGTGCTGCTAACAAATTTAAAAAAAATATTACAACACAAATCTACTCCATGCATTTACTGTTCTGTTAAGCAAAAGTTTGTCCATGTGTTGGCCGAGCCTTGGCCAACATTTGTAGCGGTGGTTAAAAATCAGTAATTTTGTTCAAAATTTAATATTATTTATAAGTTTAAAGCTTACAATATAGTTTATACTTCATGTACTTACCGAAAGTAAGATACTCCGGCCGTTAAATTGCTTTTTCGGGCCTTATTTTTGCAACTTTTGAATATACATTGCGGTATTATGAGACGGGTTGACATTGGCTGTGTTTGAAGTGAACTAAACAAAATAAGAGCTCACATTTCAAGTGCGCTGTTATTTGACGAGACGGATTTTATGCACGACCCGAAATCTAGTTACTATTGTTGATCGAAGTTTTATTTTGTCTATTTAGTGTTTTTTCAGGTTTAAATGTGTATTATTGGTGGTTTATTAACTGTTTAATATCTGTGAAAGTGCAAAAATGTGGGAAAATGAAACAAGGCGCTGAACGTAACTTCTCGGGATCCTCCAAAATGTCCACTGAAAAAATCTCAGTCTCACCACCATTTTACTGAGGTTATATTTCATCCCATATCATCTCATTTCATTTAATTTCATCACAGTTGATTAATGTCTCAAATTATTCATATTCATTTCATTTCATTTTACTCCATATTATCATTTTTCATAAATATATAAATGTAAATTAAAATAAGACTTGACCTAAAGGTCTTAGTTACCAGGTAATAAATACCCTTATTTAAATTAGCTGTGTTTACCTGTTTGGCAATATTCCCAAGGGCAAACAAGCCTTATACAACACATATCCTTCGTCTCCGTGCGGAGTCTGCGCGTACAACCACTTGTCGTTCTTGAACACTGCGTTCACGACTGTGCCCAGCGGTAAGGTCAGCTCTTGTTGAGCTTCGTTTTGGGTCTGGTACAATATGCTGGGATAAGTTATTACCACCGGTATGTTACCGGGTCGATCGATTGAAGCCTGAAAGAGGTCACATTAAATGCTGAGTAAATTCGTCGAGCATTGAAGTCTGCACAAACTTATTTATTTGCTTACTAGCGACCCGCCCTCGCTTCGCTTCGGAAACATTGAATTTTATTATTGATAGCCGAGTCCCGCGATGTTACCCGCGGTTATTGTTGTATCGCGGGTGACACCGCGGGGCGAAGCACATTAGAAACCTCAGAAAAAATAACAGTATTTCTCGACTATTTAATGGGTGTTCTTATACATATAAACCTTCCTCTTCAATCACTCTATCTATTAAAAAAAACCGCATCAAAATCCATTGCGTAGTTTTAAAGATTTAAGCATACATAGGGATATAGGGACAGAGATAGCGACTTTATTTTATACTATGTAGTGATTTATGTTTACGTTGAAGTCGTCATGGACTAAAAGATAAAACGCCCGGTGCATTCGTATTGAGCGAGGCGAGTGTGTCGGTGTTCGAATCCCGCAGACAGGCACTAAGTTTTAACGCTTTACGGCTTGACTCAGACGGTGCAATTAATACTGCAATGAAATGTTCGTTTGTCGATGTGTTTGTCCTTCTTTAACGCTGAAACGGAGCAATGAATTAACATAGTTTTTATTTTTATTTTTAGATTTCGGTTAGGATAGTGAAATAGCCTTTTATTGAAATAATATATACCTATCTCATTTCTAGAGACAGTTCTTTTATTATCTTTAAAAAAAATACATAATACTTTTCTTTAACCATGCAGGCGAAGTCGCGGGTAACAGCTAGTATCTAGAATCCATATCAAATGCTACAATGAATTTATGTAAATGTCATAGAAATTTCATTGTAAATATAACAAACGTATTGTTTATTTTGTGTAAGAACATAATGTTTTCTTTGTTTTATCGCTTAGGTGTGATTACTGGAACCTATAGATATCATAAAGCCAATGCCGCACCCCTTTGAAATCATCATCAATCAAAAATAAAGTGTTTGAATTAAAACGTAGTGCTTTGGTCCAAGCTTAATACTGTAATTTGCAATTTCTGGCATCTATTCGATACGGAGGTTCGATGTATGGTACATAATTCACTAAAGCCCTTCAATATAATTAGCTTGGAAAGAAGCGTTTTTGCTGTTCGAAATTTATATACGAGAAAACGTTTTAAACAAAACCCGATTCCGAAAACTAAATTATGAGTAATTTACGCTCATCCAATTTCACGCCAATTTTTCGATCCATATTGTACACTGCGGGCGTTGTGCTTGTGTGTGATGTATGTGAAGGAGGAGAGGGCGAACTATTAATTATGAACAGTTATTATGTTATGTTGTGTGGTAAGAATATAATGATATTATGTATTGTGGCGATGGTTAGGCGTATTGTTAGTACGCACGTATAAATAAATTGACTTCCACGGTGAAGGAATAACATCGTGTATTAAAAATCAAACCCGCTAAATTATAATTTGCGTAATTGCTGGTGGAAGGACCTCTTGTGAGTCCGCACGGGTAGGTACCACCGCCCTGCCTATTTCTGCCGTGAAGCAGTAATGCGTTTCGGTTTGAAGGGTGGGGCAGCCGTTGTAACTATACTGAGACCTTAGAACTTATATCTCAAGGTGGGTGGTGCATTTACGTTGTAGATGTCTATGGGCTCCTGTATCCACTTAACACCAAGTAGACTGTGAGCTCGTCCAACCATCTAGCCTTAAATAAATAATCTATCGTCATGCCTATTTTTGCCGCGATGTAGATACGTGTACAATTCGAAGAGTGAGCAGCCGTTATATTATGTACATTACAATCGAGATATCGACCTCATATCTCAAAGTGAGTTTCTCGTTGTAATATCTGTAGGTAGATGAGTTTGTTGGCCTATCTAGAGCACCAATATTATACACATTGTTATTAATGTGAGTTTATTGAAATTTGAAACTTTTCTAATTTATTTTAAGCAGCGAATTGTGTAGACAGGCTCAACGCGTCTTTCGGGCCATTTCGCGTTTTTTATGCGCGTCTGAAATAGCTCGTATGGGCTATCACCTGCGACATCGGACATGTCACTGTTTTATTATATTATCGTTTATTAATTAATTTATTTATTTATTAAAACGTATTTCTAAAGTCAACTCACCTCTGTTAAAAATCCGTCTACATCTTTAATATCGTATCCGAATTTAGAGTTTTGTTTTGTCTTCTTTCTTCTGTGCCTGTGTCTATTTCTCCTCATGTATTGAAGGTCAACACTAGAATCATCAGAATAAGAATCCGATTCCTTGGTAAACTCATCACAAGCACTTTGAAATCTCAGATTATGATAATACTCGTTACGTCCTATGATCCTATTCGTGTCTCTATTCGAATTACACTTTCTATAATTGTCGTTTTCATTTAATCGTTGACTGTAATGTTGGGGTCTATCAATGTCACTGTATTTTTTAGGTCGTACATTTTCGCAGTTCCTCCCCTTTTCGCAAGCCAATTTCTTGTTTTCCAAATTCTCTTTCAGCACCCAAGTTAATGAAATTTTCGACTTATGTCGATGAGCTAGCGGCGTGGATTGCCACACGCCCATCTCTTTGATTTCAGCGTACTCGACCTCGGATTGATTCTGGTCGTTGGCTTCTGAGGTGATTTTGCAATTCGCAAGCAAGTCGAGTACCTCCAGCGTGGCACCATCAATCTATAGCACAAGAAACGATGAAGCGTTATAGTTTAAAAAACTTATTTGTAGTTCAAACAGAGTGATGTTCTGCTATTACCGACTCCGTCGAACCTTGTTGCGCGTGTACGGGACTATCGTTCTCGTTACATCGGGAGCCATACGGCGGCGGTAATTCCTTAAATGCGATCTCTGTAACAACGGTAACACCCGATTTATACAACAATTGGTCGTAACTGAACGGATGGGATTAATAACGAGGCTTACTCCACGGTCAGCTGAGCGGATTATTGGGCGTAATGAATTGCGTTCGGAACAATGGAAGTGGGCGGTGGAACAATGGCCTCCCGATGGGATGCGCGCTTCCGAGCTACTCGCGGACTCTGTATGAAATTCAATGCAGCCTGTCGGTCGACCACTGTCCGCGAGCGCTCATCCAGTACTGACCCTCGCACTGATACGTTATCGAAGCTATCGTTGTCACCGGATACCCATGTACAATGTCCCTATCACCTCTCTAAAATAACACACAGTGGGCGGTTAGCTTTCTCAAGAGAGACTTGATTTTCGCAACATATAAAACTAAAACATTCTTTAACAGTTTATTTAATAAATAATGTTTTTTTCGCAAGTATAATTTATTGATATTAAGAAGAAGGTATGAAATACCCACTTATGTAGTTTTTTTAGTGTAGTCGTTTTCTTAATTTCGATTCATAGACTAGGTATGTATTTTCTAGATTAATAGTTTCAAACAAATTTGATCTTTAAGTGAATATTTATTAGAACTAAAACAATTTAAAACGTTCATTTTGAAAAGTAGAAAATTTAAATAGTCAACTTTATTTATTTAAAAATTTACATAAGATATCAGTATTTATAATGGCAATAATTTTATATACATTTTAGTACGGTCAGGTGATATTTTAGCAAAGAGGTTTAGCCAAATTAGCCAGTATTTTAGTGTTTAGGTAAATAATAAACAAAAGATACATTTTAGGTTGCATTACTTATAATTTAAAATATTAAGTTTGTAGTACACGAACCAATAAATATTTTTGGTTTAAAGCAATATAACCTAACGACGTTCAAATATATACCTACTGACAGTTTGAGATTCACAATTCATATTTTTATGCCAGATCACCTAACATTATCGTATCTGGCGAGTATGCCTTCACGCAGCCGTGGTCTAAAAAGAATTAGGTGAAATTTATTTTATTAAAATTCCCAGAAAACTGTAGCAGACCGTAGATTGTAGTCACGAAGCAACTAATGGCTAGGTGCTAACCACTAAGAGTGTGCTGCACACAAAAACTTCTATTGTTTGAACAATTCTCACGTTTTTGTTCCACTATTTGCTTCGTATACCACCTGTACTTATATTTTATATTATAGTTCTAAATATAATTAAAACTTAATAATATTAATTAAAATAGAACGCAAGCTTTGAACATAATTTAAATAGATGGTAATTGCATTTCTCGAGTTTTGTTAGGTATCTATTTTATTAGGAACGAAAACAAAAAAACTTGCACCCATTAATTAATTAATATTCCAACGACAAATAAATTACTTCCCACAGATATGCGGATGTGAAATCAATAAAAGTAGGATTAAAATAAACGAAGAACCAGATTGTCAAGAGAAGATGGAAATTTATTATTGATACCTACTGAGATAATGCACACTTTTTTTCTTTAATTTCTATAATAGTCAATAACGTTGTCTAGATTAGATACTCACAAAAACTATTAATATTCTTTAGTAAAAAATAAAACTTTCGAAATAATTAATTCAACTATAAAATGCGTTCATTCCGTTTTCGTCTGAATTGGAAAGTTGATAGGCAGACAGCGGTAGGCAGCGGCTTGGCTCTGCCCATGGCATTGCTGAAGTCCATGGGCGACGGTAACCACTCACCATCAGGTGGGCCGTATGCTCGTCTGCCTACAAGGACAATAAAAATAAAAAGTATAGTTTGTCACGTGTTATGTGATTATGAATTTATTGTTTGTGTAATGTGGTGCTAATTGTTAATTATATTTAGGTCAATATGCTCAGAGAATGATCGAGTGCCGTAATTATTATACATGTGCTTTTAAACTGTAGGTACGCTTGCAAAATACGAATAGACTTGTGTCTAGCTCTCAAATGTAAGTGACGTCATGTAAGTGGAAATCTACTGTAAGGTTGTACTGTCTGTGTTCTCCAGAATTTAATTTTAATTTCTGTTCTCATTTACGCGGGATCGGGATGAGTTAATTTTGAAGACGTCATGACCTAAAGCATAAGACGTCCGGTGCATTCGTATCTAGCGATATAATACAACGGTGTTCGAATCCCGCAGGCGGGTACCATTTTTTCTAATGAAATACGTCCTTCACAAATGTCCACAATTGACTTCCACGGTGAAAGAATAACATCGTGTAATAAAAATCAAACCCGCAAAAATATAATTTGCGTAATTACTGGTGGTAGGACCTCTTGTGAGTCCGCACGGGCAGGTACCTATCACTACCCTGCCTATTTATGCCGTGAAGCAGTAATGCATTTCAGTTTGAAGGGCAGGGCAGTTGTTGTAACTATACTGAGACCTTAGAACTTATATTTCAAGGTGGGTGGCGTATTTACGTTGTAGATGTCTATGGGCTCCAATAACAACTTACACCAGGTGGGCTGTAAGCTCGTCCACCCATCTAAGCAATCATCCGTTTCTGTGTATACCATGAAATAACTATTGTTTTATCAAGCTCAAGTTTGACTGCCACTTTCTATATAAAATTTTTAAACGTGTATGAATTGGGAAGCAAAGGAATTATGTTCGCGTGCATCCCTTTGCTGATACTTATTGTCTACAAATACCATCGTGGTACGAATATACGCAATGGATTATCTGTCCTAGTTCATAAATATTAAAATACTTTCACATATATTATTATCGGTAAACTGTGAATGCGGACAAAGCTAATAAAAACGCGAACAACCTTTTTGTTGAACATTGTGATTATATATTTTTTTATTAATCAGTACTTATCAAAATATTTATGCAATACCTACACAAGACATTATGTCGAGTCATAATTTCGGTTTTATGGTTGCGGACCACCCACGCTTTATACTTTTTTATTGCCGCTTAGAATTCGGATACGTAAATAAGAATTTATTGTCATCATTAATTGGCGAAAAAAGAGTAATTTTATTATGTAGGTAGTAGGTACGTTGGGATGTCGATTCGAGTCTTATTAAAAAACAAAATGGTTCACATAATTTTAGTAAAATA
Organism: Bombyx mori; assembly: GCF_030269925.1. Classification (NCBI taxonomy): domain Eukaryota; kingdom Metazoa; phylum Arthropoda; class Insecta; order Lepidoptera; family Bombycidae; genus Bombyx; species Bombyx mori. The sequence goes on along the minus strand of NC_085116.1, from coordinate 3,172,825 downwards.
ATTATATTTAAGTGATAAAGCTAGCTTTTTATTATTAGCTAATACACTTATACTTGGTATTTGATAGCACTGTACATGAATTAGATCTGCAGTAAATCCCAATGCTAGTCGGGGCGAATAAACCTCGATGGAGTAACTAAACCTATCGTATGTTAGGAAACTACGCTTTACTGTCATCAAAATGAAAAAGCACAGAGGTCATCCCCGTGTCTTTGAAGTTTAGACGTCATATCATACTGCATAATACTATTTTTGTTAAAACATTCACTGCGACTCTTAAATATTAAGTTTTATTTTTATTACTCAGATGGGTGGACGAGCTCACAGCCCACCTGGTGTTAAGCGGTTACTGGAGCCCATAGACATCTACAACGTAAATGCCGCCATCCACCTTGAAATATGAGTTCTAAGGTTTCAGTATAGTTACAACGGCTGCCTCACCCTTCAAACCGTAACGCATTACTGCTTCATGGCAGAAATAAGCACTAAGCAGGGTAGTGGTACCCACCCGTGCGGACTCACAAGCGGTCCTACCACCAGTAATTACGCAAATTATAATTTCCGGGTTTGATTATTACACGCTGATATTCCTTCACCGTGGAATTTCATTACAAAAATTGGTACTGCGGGATTCGAACACCGGTGCATCGCCAGGTACGAATGCACCAGACGTACTATCCCTTAGGCCACGACGACTTAACTGCACTGTGTAATAGAAGAAGTAACCATAAGGTAGTTGCGAATTAGATCTGCAGTAAATTCCGATGGTAGTCGGGGCGAATAAGCCCCGATGGAGTAGCTAAACCTATCGTATGTTACGAAACTACGCTTCATCAAAATGAAGTAACAAACAGGTCATATCCGTGTCTTTGAAGTTTAGACGTCAAATCATACTGCATAATACTGCTTTTATTAAAACATAGCGGCCCGCTCCAGCTCCGCTCGGGTCAACAAAAATTTCAATGATATTTGACGCTGTTTTATTTTTTAAATAAAAGAACACTTATTCCGGCATAATTATAATAGTTAGACATATGCTGTCGCGACACTTTTTGTAAATAATAATGTGTTCTACAAAGTCGTAGTGCATTATTTTATTCTATCATCAATCGTTTTCGCAAGGCACGCGACGTAAAGAATATTTTAGGTATTTTTTTACACCTTGGGTTACATTATTGGAGTTTTAGTAAGAATCCCTAATATTTTTCAAAAAAGATTATAGCCTATGTTACTCGGGAATAGTGTAGCTTCCAAACAGTGAAAGAATTTTTCAAATCGGTTCAGTAGTTTCGGAGCCTATTCAATACAAACAAACAAACAAATATTTCCTCTTTATAATATTAGTATAGATTGACTGCGACTATTAAATATTATGTGTATTATTATTCTATGACTGCGACATCATATTATTATCTCATGAACGTATATTTTCTTCCATTGTCCCGAGTCGTAGATGCCATACGTTATTTTAATAAAACAGGCGAAATTAAACCGTAAAAGTAATTTTAGTTATCTTCGTGAATTTAGTTGTCAATTTTAATGCATCAATCTACCTGGTTTTAAGGTATTATAAGAGCGTGTGTGCTTAGTGCGAGTTTTTTAACGTTCTCGATATCGTAAAAGTTAGCTCATATTTGTACGGAATGGGATCGTTTGATGTACCAACTGCATACAAAATTGGGTTAACTTTTACGCTATCGAGAACGTTAAAACTCGCACTGAGCACACTATACATAATGTCCACACTTAACTTTGAGGCATGAGACTTCAGAACCTAAAAGAGATTAGAGAATTCAGGTGTTTGCTTTACATGAATTTAAAGTCGGAAACTTCGATACTATATAAAGGCCGTAAATAAATGGGTACTTTAACATATAGCATATTTAATATACATTTTTTTTATTTCCCTCAGTAACTACGTCATACAACTTTAACAGTATCGTTAAATAACTTTATGAACATTTATGTTTTTACACTACGCACTGTAAAACAAAGTTTACACAGTTAAAAAGATCTTAAGTATTCCGCATTCTTTATCAATCGAACAGTCACATTCTGTCATTTCTTAAAGATGCGTGAAGAAGACAATGCTTTAAGTGGAGCTCACGAGCAGATCGCTATGGCGGGAATGTGCCCCAACTCTCCCACAATGGAGAAAAGGCGCGTATCCGACACGACTTCAGTGTTTTTTTTTTTTATTGGCAACGACTACCGAAAACGTGTGCGCACGCATCCGCCGTGATAAAGAGTGGCACGCAATCCATTGTTACCGAATTATGTGGATGGTTTCAATATAAGTACGTTAATCTAAATAAATTTATTAGTTAAGATTATGAACTTAAGGTTTTTGAATTTTGATTATTAATTATGTAATTTTACTGGTGGTAGGACCTCTTGTGAGTCCGCACGGGTAGGTATCACCACCCCGCCTCTTTTCTGCCGTAAAGCAGTAATGCGTTTCGGTTTGAAGGGTGGGGCAGCTGTTGTAACTAACTATACTGAGACCTTAGAACTTATATCTCAAGATGGGTGGCGCATTTACGTTGTACATGTCTATGGGCTCCAGTAACTACTTAACACCAGGTGGGCTGTGAGCTGGTCCACCCATCTAAGCAATAAATAAAAAAAAGATGAGCCAATGTTAAGAGGGAACTGAGCTAATAGACTGTTAATGAAACGTGAGCACTACAGCCCATTTGTACTTACAATTCTACTTTGGGAACATCTATCTCACTCTCCAAAACGCAGCACTACCTATTTGGCGGCGTATATAAGATATGTAGATGTCGTTTTTAGATTTAAAAAAAAAGCAGTCATATAAATCATGGATTTTGATATTTATAGGCAAACACACAATAAATGCCTTTACGAATTTATTATAGTTATAGAGAAACATTTAATTTTATGTGTATCTCGTTAAATGTAGGCGTTCCTACAAAAATACGTGGATCAATATTATAATGAGTTATGCGCCTTATCGAATATTATCTATCTAATAACATGTTTAGTTTGATGGCTAGCTTTTATAATTTTATGTATTTTTTTTTTTGGAATTATAAAATATTGTATCGAAGATTTATTCCGTGTTTTTAGTATTTAGATTGTACATATTATGCACAAAACCATCAAGTTATTAATAATACTCGTACGGAAACTGAAAAAAAAATCTGTAAATATGTATACCTACAGAAATGTCGTTTTGGTAAAATGCCAATCTAAAAAAAGTTTTTTTTTATTATTTTATTACGCACAATAGAACATTAGTAATAATAACCCTAGCTTTTTAAATAAAAAAAGGCGCTTAAATAGAGAACCGATTGAAATAGATGTAATAAAATTATTGTATAGTCATCGGTTCTTCATACGTGTGCAAATTTTCAAGATAATCGAAAATCTTGAAGTTATTAAAAATATACGTCATAGATTCCCTTACATCGATATATTAGATTCCTAAGTAGTCTATACACATGTCTAGCTAATAAAAGCGTGTTAAAATCACGTGCTGCGCGAAGTCACGGCTTCGTTTAGAACAACCATCCGCCCCTCCAGACATGAGATTGAATTCTCAATGTATTGTATTTTAACGGTTGTTCTGTCTTCACACATTACATCACATCACATGATATTGCTGCAGTAATAGTAAAGCATACCCGATCCTGTGGACCGAATGGTAAACAGTCGACGTCGCCCTAAGCACGTCATTACAGATCCTCCCGATTCATTAACGGTGATTTTAGGTACCTCAAGTACCGGTCACCGTCCTCGCCGAACCCGTAGCTTGCGACGGAGGGCTCAACGAGTAAATTAACCCATAGACACAGTCCACTAAGTTTCTCGCCAGATCTACTCAGTGTGTCGCGTTTCCGATCCGGTGGTAGATTCTGCGAAGCACTGCTCTTGCTAGGGCCAATGTTAGCAACACTCCGGTTTCAGCCCCGTGAGCTCACCTACACGTCAAGGAGAAGCTCAGCATAGGTAGGATTTTTTTTAAATAAATGATGGCAAAAATCAATAGAGAATCATAAACATAACGTGTTACATAAGTAATAATTGTGTATGTTGTATAACAAATTGTGGGGAGATGCAGTGAAGTTAAGTTTGGGTTGTATGTGCCAAGAATAATTGTACCGTGAGAACTGATTACATGTAAAAACGGGCGTGTACTGGATGCAAAAAAATTAATCGGAAAATTCATTCGTTTCTACATTTTCCTAATTAATTTATTGCTGAAAATTGCTATATTGGTCTACGACTCGCGTAAAGTAGTGATATTTACATTGCAGAGTAATTTATGAAATGGACCCTACGTGTTGCCTGAAAATTTTCATCGTTTTCTGTGCCTCCAGCGTAGCCCAATAAATGAAAGAAAATATTGAAATGTTTATCGCGGCTACATATTATAAATACATATAACATTATAAATACTACGATTTGCGACGCGGTCTTACAGAAATTTTAATTGTAGTGGTGACCAATACAATTGGGATAAGTTTAATTTATTAAATGGAGATCTCTTTGGACTACCTTAATCTTTCAGAACTGTTTGTGGCGTTTTGTGTCTAAGGAAAAATCTATATTCATTGATATAATGTAGCAATGTTGCTATTGTGGCCGCCAATGTTGACGGAGAGGCATTTTGAAGATTGAGAAATCTTAATTATTACCTATACTTAAAGTGGGGAAATGATAAGTTGATGATGTCTGTTGTATCCTCCTGATGGAGGTAATTTTGAGGATAGACGAAGAGGTGTTGGATTTTGAAGCATTTCATTAGTTATTATGTTCAGACCGAAGAAGAAGCTAAGTCGCTTTTTCTAAACATGATAAAGGCATCACGAAACAGTGCACCATGCTCACTCACACTTTGACAATATTATTCGATATGTTTTAATGGATTTATATTTTTATATCTATAACTTTGATTTTTCGGGAGTGTGTTTCTCGTTTTCATTCGGTTCGTATTCTGCAGACGCTCCATTCCGAGTCACGATGCTTCGTGCACGCACCGATCGACCAAAATGCGAAATTGTTCCGCGCGTCAGTAGAATGAACGGCCGTCGGAACACACAACACACAACAGACATAATACATACTCCTATGACTGTGCGATGCACAATTTTTGCATTCTTCATAGGACTCGATATCAAAGTAGTCATTATAGGCAGTTTGCGATACAAATTCTAAGTTCATAGAATCAAATCTTTAAAAAAAAATTTTTTTTATTGTTTATATGGGTGGACGAGCTCACAGCCCACCTGGTATTAAGTGGTTACTGGAACCCTATAGACGTTTACGACGTATGATTTTTATTACACGATGTTATTCCTTCACCGTGGAAGTCAATCGTGAACATTTGTTAAGTACATATTTCATTACAAAAATTGGTACCCGCCTGGGATTCGAACACCGGTGCATCGCTCAACACGAATGCACCGGACGTCTTATCCCTTAGGCCACGACTACTTTAAACAAATAATGTGTTCAAGTAGATATAGATTTTATTGTCATCGATAATAAAAGAGAGAATTCGTGAAGTATCAGTCCAAGGTAAATTGATACTGTGGCTTACAACCTTCGAATGTGTGATGCCGTAAAAGACCGAGTGAAATATTCAAGTATGGGCATCAGAGGTTCTCTGACTATTTTATCAGCGTACTGCGGTCGCCAATCCGATTTTGCTGGTGGCCGGGCGTATTGTAAGTCCACACGAGTAAGTACCTCCATCCGGCGAGTTTCTGCCGCTATGCAATCTGGCATTTCTATTTAAAAAATAGAACAGACCCTTTGAGTTTCTCGCCGTCACCTCTCAGTGAGTCGCGATTCCGATCTGGTTGTAGATTAAACGAAGCACTGCTCTTGCTAGAATAGTTAGCAAGTCCCCCCAAATTTAACCCCGATAGCTCACCTACCCAACCGCGTGTAGTTTGAATAGCCCTTTAAACTACTAACGTCTATATAGGCAATAAAATGTACTGTAAAACTTAGCCTTCAAACTCACGTCTCAAGGTGAGTAGCGACATTTACGTTGTTGATATCTGTGGGGTCCAGTAATGTGCTGCGAAGACTTGCGTAGGTTGGCCAGCAATAAACAGACTAGAGGAACCGAAGACCGCGCTTAGTGGTGTAAATTGGAAGAGACCTACGACTGTGGGCTGTTATGATTGTGATAAAAAACGAATTAATCTGTATAAGTGTTACCTCCCTAATAACATACCGGTATGCTTTATATGCTGAACTCGGCATCAAGCAGTGACTATCCTCCATTGTTCAGGGTCGCATTCTTACTTTCTTCGGGCATGTGTCCAAGGGCGGATCCAGCTTTGGCGCCAGGAGGGGGTCAAATTTAGATGCGTTCGTTCCCAAACGTTTGCCATTATACAAAGTTATTATATTATATTAAATTAATTAAATATTGAAGGTATGTAGTTACATAAAATCTGTATGTTGACAAAATATATAAATAAAATCATTATATTCAATTAGTGGCCCACCTAAGTCCTGGAACCAGCTCAGGGGGTGGTCATGACCCCCATGACCCCCCCCTGGATCCGCCATTGCATGTGTCACGACGGGCTGACGACTTAGTTGAGCGCCTTGTGGTGCATGGCATGAGACAGAGGGTGCAAGACCGCGCAGCAGATCACGGTTACGATGGACCGACCAAATAAAGGCAGCTTTAAGTGGTTCCGTTAACGGGTGCACAAGGGCCGTAGTACGCGAGGAATGGCGAAGTCTAGTGAAACGCAACAGCACCCGAAATGATGACCACGACTACTCTGAGACGAGTGATTACGACTGAGAAGATGTTTTATATTATTTAAGTGTAAGGTCTTCGCCCCTAACATCGATTAATATGCAAACATAACCATAGACTTTTCGATCCGCAATCACAAACAAAAAGGCTTTTTATTTTACACCTACAATGAAACTATGATTAATAGCTATTTCAATGTGTTGAAGCGCTTAATCACTTCGCGAACCCGAGGTCAAAGAGGTATCATTTTCAATTCGACGTACAGATGTTATCACGTGCGATCATCTCTCGCCGAATGCTCCGTGGAATTCTGACGCTGCCATTAAAAAAAATTGATTTAAAATTTCTCAAAACAAAAATTTTTATGTATCGTTATTTAAGGTCAAGAGAGGACGTGATCACGGCGATGCGGATAAAAGTTATTTATTTGCGTGGGGCGCTGCAATTAGTGGGGCGGAGCGCGTCTGAACTCACGACCTCTCGACCCACGATTCGCGCCGCCCTTGGACACTCCGCCTGTCGCCTTCGACTTAACTGCTACGAAAGAATTAGGAAATTCTTTTCTCCTCGCAATCTCTCAATATAAATCACATTGAAATATCGAACGATCAATAAAGTTAAGACACGATGTAATTAGGGCTCTTAAATGTTTTCACGAACAGAGCATCCATGACGACAAAACAGATGCATGCATTTCATAGTTTGGTATTGTATATAAAATACTATTGCCTTTCTAGTAGGTTCTCTACAACCTGTTCTGTAGGATGCATTGGATTTTACTTTTTTTCTTCTAAATAAGATGCTATTAACGATACACGTTGCGCGTGCGCATCCACAACGAAATGTTGAGATGTGGGCGTTACTGTACTCCGTGCTCAGTGGTTCTTTTTTGATCATCACGAAGCTATGGGAACTGATGATATTTAAAAAAAAAACAAGTAAAATGTGTGGAATTCTGGAAAACTAGATACACAGTCAGGTCAGAGCGGCTAGACGGCACAGAACTTAAGGCGTGTCGGCTTCTGCGAGTTCACCTCCTCGCAGATTATGGCGACGGAACGTAAGAGATAGTCTAGCAAAATTCAAAATTTTAATACAGGTGCGCCTACAAAATAGAGGGAAGTGAGCAAAGAAATGGTATATGACAGAGAAGTATGGAAGGGGAAAACATATTGCACCGACCCCAAGTGACTGGGAGAAGGGCAGGAGAATGATGATGTGCGCCTACAAAATTTGTCGTTCAAATCAAATTACGATAGCCTGAGAATTGAATTAATATACCTAATTTAAATACAATTAACGTGTGCCTGATAAAAATAAGATTCGCAAATAAATACTATAACCTATACCTAGTCAGGTCATAAATTCTGTCACATGTTTAATGTAAAATAATTGAAACAAGTTTATTCACTATGTAACCATTCATATACCAAAATGAACTTAACAAAACATAGATTCTTATGACACTAAAGTTTATTCAAAATGACCTCCGTGATTTTGAATACAGTCCTTCAATCTGCGCGGCCAGTCGTCTATCGCAGCACGAACGAGGTCCATGTCAATATCGGCGGCTGCCTTAATCAAGGATGTCTTGAGTGACTCCAAATTGGGATGAGGCTTTGAGCACGCCTCTTCCTCCAAGTGTTGCCATATCTTGTAATCTAACGGATTCAAATCTGGACTGGAGGAGGGCCAGTCTTCGTGCCGGATGAAGTCGATTTCACGCGGCGCCAGCCAGTCTTGTGTGCTCTTCGCTCTATGAGCTGGCGCCGAATCTTGTTGGAATACCCAGTGCCTGTTATTGAACATGGTATGAGAAACAGGTTCCACAAGGTTCGTCAGGACTGTATTTTGATACACAACTGCATTCGTTTTTACACCTTTCTCACAAAAATGTACCTCTGTTAAGCCCCAATAAGAAACTCCCAACCATACCATGAGCGAGAATGGAAAATGACCTCGTTGGACACGCGGAATACGGTTGCTCGCTTCTTCACTACTGTGTGCGTATCATTTTGTTTGTTGTAGCTCTCTTCTACGGTAAAAATTTTTTCATCCGAAAAAAGAATTTCCCGATATTTTTTTCCCGCGTACCGCTTCAACAAAGCGCGGCATCTCTTCAGTCTCAGGTCCATTAGACGAGCATTCAAACGATGTCCTGTTTTTCTTCGATATGCCCGAAGCCCTAAGTCTTCAATTAACACCCTTTTCACCGTGGTTCTGCTTAACCCCATCTGAAGGGCCAACAGTTTCTGCTTACGTTTGGGATTTCTTTGAATTCGCGCCTTCACAGCTTTTATCACTGCTGGAGTCCTAACAGACCGAGGGCGACCACTTCTTGACCTGTCATCTACACTAGAGTCTTCATTGTATCGTTTGATGGTACGATAAACGAATCTTTTGGTTATATTAAAATTTTTCAGTATGTTAAAAATTTGAATTGGCGCGTTACCGCAACGATGCAACGCAATAACTGCAACACGGTCTTCTTTAAGCGTCCACTCCATATTTAAAAATGAGTAAAATTCTAAAAGTATACATTTTTATTTTCATGAACAATTTGAGATTCGAATTCAATAAACTTTTTTGTGGCCAGCATTCTAAAAGAAAAGTTTTTACTGTGTGACAATACTTGAGTCGACTATTATCAAAGCCGGCAATCTGACTTTTGGACAATGATTGGTAAATCAGAAAAACCAATTATTGACTTTGTATTCCATTGGCAGTCACAAAACTCTTCGGAACGACATCTCAGATAAATTACAGGTTAACTATTAACCTTTATTTAATGCAGGTTTTGAACCGTATTCTTTGAAGGAGACGATTATATTCAAATCAATCTGTATTGACATATCAATAAATTTTTTTTGTCCAAATGCACAGATTGCCACCTTTGATAATAGACGACTCACTTATGACCTGACTAGGTATATTAGAAAGCGTGACACAAAGCGGAAAGGGCACTTACTATCTTTTAGTTTCTTGAAAATACTCTTCATAATGTATTCCCAGGCAGGTGTACTGTGGCACGCGCGCGTTACTAATGCTCCACAGAGGTGAGCCGGCGTCATGGTTGGCTGACCAGACTCACAAGGTGGATAACACCGTGAGTAGTATACCTTACCTTACTGAACGTCGCTGTGATGATTCAACAAAGAATCGAACTTAGCCGACCGAAAAAGTATTGGTTCGGTTATGAGTTTGGCAAACTAATTCGATACCGTTTATAAATTACTATTTTGTTGATTTGCCGCTGTATCCTACAACAACATCGAAGACATTTTCACAGAAGTTCGATTAGCATACGGTGTACAATCTAGTACCTAGGTATTAATCTGCTCGAATGTCTATTTTCAACATAATGACAACGTTTTGCTGTGGTCTAATTAAGGTGTTGGAAGATTCGTTTGTAAACATTACCTAATAGAAATATCAGCCGAAGTCATAAGAGAGAACCTTTAACCTGCAAATTATACCAATATCTTATCCATATTAACGTTAGTGTATGTGTAGGAAGCATGCTCGGCAAAGCGTATCGCAGTAACGCGTGCGATATGCGCTACAGACTTCACAACGACTTATTTTAGAAATCTTCTCTCTTTGAAATTTTCATTTATGTTCTTTTCCTGTTTACTGTTGTCAGAGTTTGAAAATATACTCTATTATTCGATTTAGTATTGATTGTTTAATCTCAAAGCCTCCAAACATTTTTTGTGGCAAATGGAGAAAATCGTACGGTATTCCAAAGCCACGGTGGCAGCAAAACGATCAAAGTGATACTGCACACCAGAACTTACAAAGCTGTTGTAATAAATGTAAATAGATATTTGTCAAGATACAAATAAAAGTAATCCCCATTGCGCCCAAGTAATGGATCTGTGTTTTTAAATTTTTTTGTTACTTTCAAAGATGGACAAGTATACGGCCGACTTCTTTAGGCATAAATAAATAGCTTACAAAAATGTTGCAAACAAAGATCCCTTATTTCGAGACACTTTCTGTTCCAGCTTCGTCCAGCAGGCCTTGCAGACCTTATTCTGTAAAATTAGTTTTAATAAAATGACATTCAGATTCTCAACCTTACGTTTTCTCTTATGTTACGTGTGTCGCAAAGGCGTCCGACACAAGAACCCTCAGGGTCCAGATACGAAAATGATTTTCACAAAGATCCTGACGAACCGGGAATCGAGTCGGGGTTCGTAATTTAGATAGCAGGCAGCATGACTAACTAATTCTCCGCGATTAGTGTTAGTTTAAATGGAATTGACCTATAAAAAGTGCCCCGCTGTTTTGCATGATAATGTATACACGAATATTCATATTGATTAAAATACAACCGACATTAAATGACCCAGGACTTTTTTTTTAAGTTTTAAACGTGTGACCGAGCCCACAAATCACCTGGTGTAGTATGGAATGGGATCCGCTGGATGCAGGCAGAGTAGGACCGATTTTTTTCGGCGAGGCTTGGGGGACGCCTATATCCAGCAGTAGAAGTGCGTGGGCTGATGAATGTGTTTACCGGAGACAAAGACGACATGAGGTCGAATTTTTTTTTATTGCCCTTGTAGGCCGACGAGCATACTGCCCACCTGATGATGAGTGGTTACCGTCGATACATGAATTGTATTGTTTTACGTGTCCCATCCATATAATTGGAATGCTTGACTATTTTGCGGCCGTGAACACCGACGGGCGATCGTAGTACGCTGGTATAATACTTTAAGAATGCCTCTGGTGATAAATCCCGTAATCTGTGGGAAGAAATGAGGTGGAGCTATTTTAAGCTGGCACCACACACTTATGTACTTTATTTTGTTTTTAGATCTTGATGCTCTAGACAAATTAGTATAAACAACTTAGAAGTCTTAGGATTATGGACTATTTGTGTGAATCGATTCAAATAAATATTGTAGCTAAATTGTAAAATGTCAATGTCAACCGTCACAATGTAATTGGATTAGTGTTTATTAAATCTGCCTTGAAATACGTAACTGTATTTTCCTAAAAAAAAATCCATCAGGATACGTATGTATGTATGTACTTTGTGTAAATAAAAATAATGTCGTCCAATATAATGCTACCGGAATCCCCGGATCCCAATACACGATCAGAAACTGTAGCCTCAAAGATCAGTTTCAATGAGCAGTCTTCATCTAGAACAAGCAAAGTTGCGTTTTCGTTTATGGAGAAAAGAGCAATGTATCGTGTTGTGGTTGACGGTGCCGATGTCACACCCGAAGACATTCTCGAGCCTGATTATGTAATGATGGTAGATACTTTTTCGCACGCTGCCTTTGAAAACAAACCCCGTTTTAAAAGTGAAACCGGGCTTAAAGCTACGTCTAAATCACGATCCGTTACGGAGGGTGCGATGACTGTTTTTGCAACGACAATCTCTCTTGACGACATTCATATCGATCACACGCTCAACACGAGCGAGGGTTTTATACCTGACGACGAAGTTCTCGAACAAGCGCCTTCAGCATTTTATCTCCCGAAAAGTAAACCAGTCATGTCTTATCCCCCAGAAATTTTCATTGTGCTTAAAGAGACAGAAACTTGCTATTTGTTCGAATTACCTAGTTTTGCTTTTGAGAAAGGTACTCCTGAAGCAGATAAGGTAGAAGAGGATAATGAGTTTTATCAATATATTACTGTTGGAAAAGGGAGAAACAGAAAAATGATTGTGGAGGAAACACAAACCGAAGAGTATATTGTACAAACACGACACACGCTCGCGTCGAGACCCCAAAGGAAAAATGCTATAGCATTCGCATCTTTATGGGACATGCACGATACCTACGCTAAGCTTGCAAACGTGAAAAAAGTAGAAGAACCTGATGAAATGGTGCTCTATCAATCAGCAGCACCCAATTTACTCAGAAAGAAGAAACTAAATGTTTTTGACGCTTCCTTGAAAAAAGGAAAATGTTTTGAAGAACTAGCGTCGACACCAGAATTCCTAGATGCGGTTTTATTGGCTGAACGTGTATTATCGACACTAGAATATTCTGAAGCTCAGAAGAAATACCGTGGCTTGGTTCGTATAGATCCACTCTCGTTAGATTTAGTGTATATTTACACAATGAAACCTTTATGGACTTTTGAATGTGAAGATACCATAAACCGCCCCATAACTGGAATCTCATTTAATCCGAAGAATGAGAATATATTAGCAGTCGCTCACGGGAAGTTCCGGTATGCTGAATGCTATAACGGCTTGGTCTGTATTTGGTGTACAAAAAATCCACTAAAACCCGAAAGAGTTTACCAATTCGAAGATCCATTAACATCATTGGCATTTGCCGAAAAAAACCCTAACTGGCTAGCTTGCGGTTTTGCTAACGGTGACGTATTGATTTTGGACATCACTTCATACACCACAAAAAGCATAGCGAAAAGTAAACGCGACACAAATCCCTGTTTTGAACCAATCTGGGTGACAAGTTGGCGATCAATTGATAAGGATAATGAATTCGTTATGACTTCATGTCAAGACGGAAGGATCAACAAATTTACTAACACTAAGACCCACGATTTTATATGTTCACCCATGATGAGAATATCAACCGTCGAAGGTAAGATGAAAGGGCTGGAAGCAACGAAAGCATGTTTGAAAGTAGACGTTCCTATAACGCGCTACCCAGCAGCGTTATGCATAAAATGGCACCCGAACGTTGAGCACGTGTATCTAGTTGGTACTGATGAAGGATGTATTCACAAATGTTCTACTCATTATCTGAATCAACACATCGAGGTCTTCAAAGCACATGCAGGTCCTGTTTACGGCATGGAGTACTCCCCTTTTATGAGTTCGTTGTTGGTGTCTTGCGGCGCAGACGGTGCTATAAGATTGTGGATAGAAGGCATGGATGACGTCATTATGACCTTAACATGTCCCGCTGCAGTATACGGTATCGCATTCTGTCCAATCAACTCCACGGTGATTTTATCAGTAAGCGGAAATATACTTTCCATTTGGGATCTGCGAAGGAAAACTCATATGCCGTGTGCGGAATACTCTTTTCCTAATAACGTTGTTCTGACGTACATTAAATTTGCCGCTTCGGGAGATAATGTCTTCGTTGGTGAGACGTCTGGACGCATTCACACATTCCATTTGGAAGACACTCCGATACCACCGTTTTACCAAAGAAAGATGTTAGACGAGGCGATCAAAAAAGCACTTTGCACGAGACCACAGCTCTTGAAGCAACTCGAAAAATTGGAAAAATTTAGAGAGAAGTATGCGAAATAATTAACGAAATCAATTTGAATAAAATTTGTACATGTGATATTTATAAGTAGCAATCATGAAGCTATTAAAATTATTTTATTACTAGCTGTTACCGTCCGCTTCGCTGGGCATTTAAAATTAACATTATTATTTCTCACCCCCACAAAGACTCTCATCATTAACGCCCCCGCAACTGGTGTAGGGAGTCCAACACTCATATAAATATTAGCCTATCCATTAACTACATGTATTTTCTACATGAATACCAAGTTTCAATTCAATCGGATGCTTGGTTCAGTAGTTATAACGGAACATCCGTAAAAAGCAGTGTAGATTTATATATTAGTATAGGTTTTTTTTAAATCTAAAGCTCATTCTTGTTTATACCACAATTAAACTACAAGAGAATATACCTATCTATCAAAATCACCAACTTAGCTTACACTGCTTGACATCACTTTAATATATTAGTTACTGCGCTGACCTCATCGGTTTTGCCACAACCTTATACACCGTCTGTAACCAACGTTCACAAGTTCATGTTCAATTCTATGGTTGTAATAATAATTATACCCAAATCACATTTTCATTTTTTGCGTTTGTGAATCTGTTCACGAATGAGTGCCGATTTTAATGAATCTATTGATTTTTAAATTGTTATTAATAGATAAATATACTTGATTTGTAGTATCAAATATTGAAATTTGGTATATTTCAAATCTGGCAACAATGACTAGCCCATATTTTTCACAACCAAGTCGAACTGTGATTAAATACAATTATGGCACGTTCGCATCAAATAACAATTATGCTGTTTTGTTTCCAATTTATTTCGTCAAGTTTCTTCAATACAGTATAAAGTAATCATTAAAGAAAGTAGATAGCGCTTATATATGACCTAGGATCTTCTTATCGTGATCTTCTTATGAGCCACATTAAAAAGACTGCCAAACATGCTCTTATAGATTCTTATTTTTTTTATTTTTTTTTGCTTTGATGGGTGGACGAGCACACAGCCCACCTGGTGTTAAGTGGTAACTGGTCAAAATTAACAAATAATAAAAAAAAACATTGAAACATGAAGATTCTTAAAAATACGGAGACGCTTCGTGGGTTTCGCACATAGGCGTTGCCGGGGATCGGCGCGGCCATAACTACAGGTATAATTGGCAATGTACAGATAATATAATGTATCGCAGGTAAAAGGTCAATCTTATTCTATTCTAAATAAAAACAAGTCCTGTTTTAGAATCATAATTTTTTTATGCACAGTATAATATTTATAAATAGTGATCGAAGCCTAGAATTAAATAATAATGTTTTAAGGGCTAAATAAGTTATCATTAAACGCTATACAATATAAACGTAACAATATACTAGATATAGTTATATCTGGAATGACTAGGATCTGCTCGAGAGCTTCTGTAATTTGTATTCCTTCTTCAATTCCTTTAGGTTTGCTTCTAAAATCGCCACCTGTTAATAATTTACAATTACTTACTCCCTTTCGACAGTAAAAGAATCTTTATAAGTGTAATGTGACCATGATAAGTTAAAATAAACAAAATCAAATTAGAAGGAAGAAAATTAAGATTCTAATATTATATATATACCTATATATTTTTTAATGACAACTAATGTATGCGGTACCCTCATAAAATACTCTTATTATTAAAAGATGTACGTAATTTGTCCTGATTTGACGCTCTTTTATTAGGTTTATTTTTTTTTATCCTACTTATGCTAAGGTCGAAGGTTCGGCGATGACGGTGATCGGACACTTTACTTGTATATGTCTGTGTAACGGAATCTTTCAATGTGAATTTCAAAAACTTCAAGACGTCTAAATAAATTTAACATTTTGCACGATGTATCATCATCGATCCTTGACATAATAACCTCATTACTTTAGCCTAATTTTCAGATCCGTTTAAACAGGACAAAACATCCACACAATGCATCCATTGATCCCCGCGAACCTCAATAGGTCATATAATACGGCCGTGTGGTGTCGGCCTCGAAAAAAAATAACACCTCCCTTTCTCCTCCCGTGGATGCCGTAAGATGCGACTAAGGGATTATCCAGAGAATGGGTAGCAGCGTT
This sequence comes from Bombyx mori, assembly GCF_030269925.1. Lineage (NCBI taxonomy): Eukaryota > Metazoa > Arthropoda > Insecta > Lepidoptera > Bombycidae > Bombyx > Bombyx mori. The sequence continues at coordinate 3,156,727 of NC_085116.1, read as the reverse complement.
CTCAGAGTATCATAACAGCATACTTCGATCGCCAACCCGCATGCCCAGCGTGGTGATTATGGCAACCCCCCCCCCCAACATGGGCGACGCAAATACGAATCCAGTACCCCGCAGCTCCACTATTCCTGGCTACGTATATAAATAAATAGATTATAGTTATTTACAAGACCCACCTCTTCAAATCTCAGTTCCTGTCTCGCCTCTTTTATATACCCCCTGATGATATTCATCTGCTCTAGCAGCGGGTTGTCGTCGTCGTCGTCGTGCTGGGCGCCGGCGGGGGTCAGGGCGGGGGGTGGGGCGGCGCCGGGCGCACCCTCCCGCCGCTGCCGCTCGCGCTCCATACGTTCCCGCTCCATTTGTATTTGTTTCTCGGCACGCTCGTAGCGCTGACGACGCACCTCCTCGATCTGAGCTTCGGTCGGGAGCTTCCTTAAGGACAGTAAGTCTTCCTGAAATCAGAACGTTATTTGAAAATGAATGTCAAGGCAATAAACGTAGAAATATATTTTCTTCTTTTTTTCTCTCTTTATTATCTACAATCAGTATCCAGTACTTTTATTATTAGATGTGTTGAAATGTTTTTCGTAGTCAGTAAGAACATGACTCCAGCGAGCCATCTACTCTAAATTTCAGAAATCCAAATTTGACAAGATTTCAGTCCAAAATTAAGGAACAAAATAATTATTTTATGGTTTTAATTCGTGTTAGGTACATGGGAAGATTAAGAATATTACCAGGCTTTTGTTCTAAACATTTTTTATTACAGCCAAGCTGATGGTTATAGAAGTAAGCAATACAAAGTCGCTGTCTAAATCATGATTCCGACATGACTACATTAGAAATCTCTAAAAACTAGTTGAGGGTAAATATTTATTTAAAGTTAAAAATTTAAAGTTTCACTTTAAATAAATATTGAAGCATTTTTATTTACCTTAATATAATGTCCTGCAGCTTGCCTTATAGCATTCTGTAGCCTGGCTTGCCTTGTGCCAGGCTCTGCCGGGAAGCTGACTATCTGCTTACTCAGCAAGTCTATGCCTTCAGCCAACTTCCCTATACGACCTCGCATTGCATTCACATCAGACATATTGTAGGTTGTTTCACCATCAAAGAGACTTTGGCACATCTGTAATGTATGTAGAAACTGTTCTTAAGCTGTTGTTTTATTATTTTATTTAGTGAATTATGAACCTAAGCACATGCAATGATCTCCGAGTGTTGGCCGGAAGAGGTGGATGAGGAGAGCCAAACACGGGGCTCAGTGGTATGGATAGGGAGATGTCCGACAGTGGATGACAATAGTCGCTGATGATGAATGAATGAATGAATGAACCTAAGCAAACTAAACGGGTAACATGTCAGTTCATTGTGTATCTATTTTAAGCCATCCGCACTTAGTAATACCCAAACTAATACATTACACAAGTAAAAACAATAATATTTGAATATAACAGTACCGTTTGAAAATAATAAATTTTTTACAAAATTGGTAAGAAGAAATTTAATGTACTTAATATGTAGTTACTGTTTTTTCTTTTTTTTTTATATTTTCTATTGACACTACAAGACAAGTAGTCACAAATTCTTATAAATACCTTTTCATACATAGCAACAGCTGGTTTGGCTTGCTCCATAAGACTCCTCATCTCTTCATAGGCCGTTACGAGTTCAGTCTTTGTGTTTCTTGTTTCTTGCACTTGTTTCCGCAGTTTGATCAAATTGTAACAATGTTCACAGAGACGTAATCCATTCTTCTCTGTTAGCTTTAGTTCCGGATTTGATACTGGTTTTGGAGCTGATGGATTTATAATAGTTTCTGAAATGTAAAATCATACACTCATTACAGGCAAGATAATCGGAGTTGTAATTCTACACTGCAATAATACAAGATACTAAACTAAAATATATATTATTTTGTTTTCCCTGTTCAATCAAGAGTTAGGTGCCTTTTTAGAATACTGGAGAGTTGCATAAGGTCATTGCTTTTGGTTAATTACTATATTAATAACATAATTGAAGAATATTTAAAATAATATATGTGTAACTTACTAGCTACTTCAATATCTAGAAAAACAGAGCAGTCATGACATAGTATGGAGCCACATAGTCGACAATGATGTTGCCTGCGTGTCAAGTGAAAGGGTTTCGCACAGTTGGGACACAGATTAACTGATGAACCATCTAACCATGGCACAGCCTGGAAAAATACATATACAATAAAATGAGAAATTATTTTAACATTCCAATGGCATTTATATTATTTTAGTTAGTTAAATGTTACCAGGTTAACTATTAAACATAATTATTTAATACATACATCTTGCTCATGAATTTTTCTTTGATGAGGGTCACTTGGCATGTTACAAATGAGTTTATCCAACCGAATCAACAGCTTATTAGTCTCCGTAGCGTATCTTTCAAGCCTGGAAAACCTCACACCCTTAAAGTAATCGGTTGAACTACGTGATACTCCGATCACCTGCTCTTCATCATAATAATCTTGGTAATTAAACTTCAAAGCACGCGCGAATGTCTCTTTCAAATCAGCATTGTCATTATTCAGTATTATTGTCTTTGCTTTACCAAAAATGTCTTTTAATGATTTCAAAACATCTTGATCTTCTTGATGAAGACTTTCGAAATGATTTGTTAGTTGTGAGGCGGATTTGAGATCTGCTTTACATATGGGACACAAGAAGCCCTCAAGAATTTCATCGTCGTTGGCCGTTGCCATTATTAATATCACTTCTCACCAATTTAGCATTATAAATTAACTGCAATTATTAATCATCACCAAGGTGAACACTAGACATTAATCACACAGTAATTGTGATTACTGTCAAGAGGAAGTAAGTGTCAAACGTCAGCTGAGCCATACATGTGCGTTTCATTAATTCAACACCACACTGTGTTTTTTTTTATAGGCTTTATTCGTATATATTAAGTGTATAATCTATGGGCTTTATTAAATACACTCCAACAAATAAAAAAATGTCAGTGATCAGAAAAAATCGTAGAGGGGAGTCACTCGGAAGCCATGTTCGTCGCTTCTAGCTTTAACGCTAATAGTTTACCCTAGAGTTGAAATTCGGTGTTGAGGTTGCGAAACAGCTGCTCTCGAGCTATTAGGTTTCCTTCGGGGGCTATCGGTCAGTTATTAGTATATCCCACCGTTCCTGGCTGCCCGTGTACGCCCATCCGTTCTGAAGCCTTCGGGATACAAGCAATCCGTCCATCTACCCACCTCCAAAAATTAAGTAGATCCACAAAGGAACTCTGGTTAGCTGCGGGCTATGAGGAAAAATGATGACGAAGAGTTTATTAGAACATTCCTCAGTGACCATGCGGTATAAAACACAAGGGCCTGACCTGAGCGGCCCTTCCTGTACGGAGTCAAGGGGCCAGAGAATCAGGAATCCGGTCACCGTCCTAGTCGAAACCGTGGAAGGGCTCGACGAGTGAATTAACGTCATAGACAGAGCCCACTGAGTTTCTCGCCGGATCACGTTTCCGATCCGATGGTAGATTCCGCGAAGCGCTGCTCTTGCTAGGACCAGTGTTAGCAACACTCCCGGTTTGAGCCCCGTGAGCTCATCTACACGTCAAGGAGAAGTTGAAATAGCCTCTCAGGGCTATCAGCATAGTTAGGACAAAAAAAAAAGAATCAGAGAAGGCAGCAGTACTCACTGAATGCCGACTCTATACTCTGTAGAGCACAAGACACTAAAGACGTACAGTACCGTTTCGCTCTCTTGAGAACTTTGACAAATTTTAGAGGTTTTTAATGTAAGCACTTTAGATGTATTAATGTTCTATTCACGTCTATATAAAAATACTGTAAATCCATCGAATTTGAACTGATTAGATGAACGAATCAATCATTGCAGCTTTATCTTTATTTTTGCCGCTGCCACTATAAACACGTTTAATTTTTTGTATTTTTTTTTGGAATTTGGAAAATTAGGCCTGGGCAACGATGAATGAACAAGTGGTAGAGTTAACATTGTTATTCATATTTTGACATTCAACAAGTGTGTTATACTGACAACTGTTATACAACGGCCGTCTGGTGTAGTGGTAAGTGACATGGTCACTACACAAGGGGGTCGCGGGTTCGAAACCTGCCACGGGAGGATATTTGTATGATAAATATAAAATTTCTTTTCCAGGGTTATGGATGTTTATTAAATATATGTATGTGTATAATAAAAATCTTAAATTTATTTCCGTTATCTGGTACCTGTAATACAAGTTCTTTACGAACTTAGCACGGGACCAGTTAACGTGGCGTGATTGTTAGTAAATATTTATTTATTTATTTTATTACTGATATCTAAGTTGAAATAAATTACTTTTAATTTTGAATTGAATTTGAGTTAATTGGGTGCGAACACTTGTACGTCTAGGGATTCACAGGGTGTGTTAGAACCAGGTGTTAGCATGCGATCAAAAAAATGTACTTTATGTAATTAAAATTGAGTTAGACGCGTGTTTCAGTCAAGGGAACGGACGGTGGGGGTATGTCCGTCAGCTAGCTTAGTGTTACGTTACGTATTTACGTTCAATAAATGAACATTTGTTTATGTTAAGTTTGTCGCTTATTGCGTATTCGGGAACTTTCTTTTTTTTTTCCTACCTAAGCTGGTATCCTTGAGAGGCTATTCCAGCGTAACCGTAACTAGTAGGTGAGCTCACGGGGCTCAAACCTGACGACGTTGCTAACACGAACCCTAGCAAGAGCCGTGCTTCGCAGAATCTACCACCGGATCGGAAACGCGACCCACTGAGAAGATCCGGCGAGAAACTCAGTGGGCTGTGTCTGAGAGTTAATTTACTCGTCGAGCCCTTCGTCGCAAGCGACGGGTTCGACGAGAACGGTGACCAGTGCTTGAAGTACCTAGAAGCACCGTCAGTGGATCGGGGGGACGGGAACAACAGAAACTACAGTTCACATAACAGATTTTATATATTCAGTGACAACATTGAAGGTTTCTCTCAGCTCCGCGAGCGTGTCTTGTGTTTCTGGCCAGTTATGTTTCTCGGCAGCCCTGAGCACCGCTTGCCCCGTCAGCCGAGCCGACGACAGTTGCTGGTCAGCTTGGAGCCGGTCCTTGTCCTCGCATTCCTGTCTCGCCTTTAGACTCGTTTCGAGGACAGATAACGCTAGGTCGATAACCTTTTTACAAGCCTCTGGGTCGTTGGGCCAGTTGCCGTTCTAGTCAACAATCATTAAAAAGAAATATTACTATTACAAAATTGCAACAGAACTGTATATCTCTCTGTATATATAACTATATATAAACATTGAAATTTTGTTTATGTATATTCGCTAAGGTCTTAAACTCGAAATAGTAATTTAAATATGTATCTCTTGGATCGATAATGGCGTAAAAACAACATGACTAAATGTAATAAAATTTTATTATCAAAATTAAAAATGTTATCTTTAAAAACTGGTGTCTACATACAAACTAGACACGCCAGCGGTTTCATCCGCTATAAATTATCTAATGTAGAAGAATTAAATACGCTACATTTTCTAGAGATAAAGAGTTTAATTTATTTTACTCTGATTTGTAAAGTACCATAGCAACGACTGTCATTACGGTCGTCGTCTTCATGGTCTAAAGGATAAGACGCCCGGTTATTTGGATCGAACGACACAACTGTGCCGGTGTTCAATTCCGGCAGCCAGGTATATTTTTTTATAATTGAACAGGCATTTAAATTGTTTTCGCGACCGACTATCCCAATAAAGGAATATGACGTCGTATAATAATTTAAAATTTGTTTTTTTTTTATTATTACCTGTGTGTACGCCCGGTACGCTTTCATGAGTCTTTGTGCCTTCAACAAAAACGTGGGACTAATATCGGAATACAGTATCCATATGTCAGGTTTATTGTGGTGCACAGCAGTTATCCTCCCGAATAACTCTAGTACTCTTTTCCTTAACCTAAAAAAATAGCGTATTGTATGAACTAAAATCGATATTCTTCTAGCCCTTTTTGTTTTAAATTCGACCATCATTAATGAAAACGAGATCAACTAAGACAAATTTTGTAGATTCATTTTAAACAATTAAAACTATGACACTAGACTAATTTATTACAATAAAGGGGTTTGTCATGTCAATTTCCACGAATTTGGTAGAATTTAACCTCACCTGGCAGCACCATTTCCATCGGCGTCTTTGGTATCATTTAAAATGGCCCGAACCAACAATGTCAGTACTTCTACATCTTCAAATTTATTCTGTAAATCCAAAAGTCTGTGACAGCCGCGAATCACGTCCTCAAAGTGTAGAGTGTCCATACTCACAATAATTACATTATCCCACAGCTAAAAATGTCAACGAAATTCTTTAATAAAAATAAATTATTCAAAAATATTATGTATAAATAGATAATTTAAATAAACAAAATTAATAAGCTCCAAAAATAAAATGTCGATTTTTTTTGTCAGGAGGAAATCACCGGACTTCCGCCCTCCACTGGGGATGGAGGGCGGGGCATGTCGGAGTCGACCCGACTAAAACCTCCTGTCGCTCAACAACCAGCATCCAAACCTCGCATGAGACAGAACTCATGAAAAGGCAAAGGGGGGAAAGTGAAGCGTTTAGTGCGGAGCACATCTCTCCCATCACCCTCCCCCTCGGGACGCCGGACTGGCAGTCGTTGGCGCCACGACCACCAGTCCTCTCGGTCGGCAGGCTATCCGAAGCCCGCCTAGATGGCGCCGGTTAGAATGGTCTACCCTCGGAATACCCCGCTGGGTCAGAACCAGCGTGGGTTGAGGATAGCCGGCCTTCCATCACCCGGACGCTCTTGCATAAAACGCGTGCAGAGCACCTTGCACGTCGTCTTCTTAGGTCCCCTTCGCCGGTCCCTAGGCCGACATGTGAGAGAGACCCGAAACACTTAGAGGGCCAGGGCTTGGGCGAAATCCGCCTCCCTGGCCCCCGCTCGACGGCGGCGGGCCTGCGCGTCTCGCACGCGCCCCGCCGCCTCCTTCTGCGAGATGGTGCACTCGCAGAAGTCGAGCATCGCCTTCCACGACTCGTCGTCACCGAGCATTGATGCCACAACACCCGGCAACGACAAGTCGTTTCCTATTTTTGCGACGAGGACACGGCGCCACCCCTCCCATGCGGGGCAGGCGACGAGCGTGTGCTCCGCCGTTTCCAAGTCGCAACCACAATGGTGGCACTCTGCCGTCAGCTTGGCTCCGATCCGGTGCAGGAACTCACCGAAGCAACCATGCCCAGTGATCACCTGCGTGAGCCGGAAAGTGAGGCGTCCTCTGTCACGATTCACCCAATTCACAAGAACCGGGCGAATCGCCTCGACGGTCCTACGACCAGCCGAAGGATCGGCCAGCCGTCTGGACCATGAAGTCGTTTACATAGGCTTCATTTGAGCTCGAAGAGTAAAGTCCTGTCAAATGATTTATTTTACTGCTTCGCCACAGAACTGTCTTATAGATACTTACTACACTACCAATTTGTGATTTTAGTATTGTTTAATCTTAGATCTTACAGGAGATTTCGGGGGCGTTAAATCGATCTAGCAACGATTTATTTTTTAGAAAATGTTGTTTTATTCGTGATTTCAATAATCAACTTTATCGATAATCAACTTTATGACTCTTCCCGACATCTATTGACGAATAATAATACTATTTTTCTTAACTGAGAGCAGCGAACTGCTTTAAAAAAAAAAAAAAAAAAACAGTAAAGCTACTTCAGCAGATGGCGTTGTTAAGCAACCCGAAGCCAATGAGTGTTTGGTTTAAGGTTAGACCAAGAAAATGAATTGTTTATTTATATTATTTGTGTCTTTTTAACTCAAGTGTTCACTTAAAAATATCTAAACGATCTTGGAATATTTCATCATTTTGTCAATATGTAATTCGTATTTAAATTAATATTAAAAAAAGAAATTACGTTAGAAGCTCGTAAATAAATTTTCTACCTTCCAGTTGTCGTAATTGAATCTGAGAGCTTCCATGAGGGCTCTGTACGCTCGATACTTGTCTCCCTGTTTCACGTAGACTTTGGCGAGGTTGTTCCAAGCCTCGAACGAGTTAGGGTTGAGGTAGGTGTATCGACGGTACGCCCTCGCCGACAGCTCCCAGTTCTCTGTCGTTAGCGCTGCGTAACTAGAGATTCAACATATTTGTGTGTTGTGAGTTCTTATCTTGATTGATACTTCTGCAGTAGTCACTATAAAAACTTACGTTACGTTTAGGGTTGCCACCCGTACTTTATAACAAAGTTTTGTACGTTATTTCAGTTAATTGTCCTCTATACTTTATGTGAACAAGACTTTAATTTGGCATGATTTGGTTTCTTTGGGATTTTGAAAAGTTTAGTCATATGTATTTTTTCGTTAAGCGAACTATGTACATGGATTGCTCAATCGATGTCGCCACTCGCGAACGCCACATCACCGCACTCGTTTTTTAACAAATATTTCTGAACGCAATTTAACCTCAAATGTCAACAATGTCACTGTCATTAATTGTCAACATTTCTTGTTTAATTTGTTCAATTCTAATAAAAATATGTATTTAAACATAATAATAATAAAAAATAATTGTACTTTATTTTAATACTATGTACTTTTTTCCCTATCTATAATAACTAGAGGTCGGAGTAGGTAGATTGATTTAAGGTCGTTTACGTCAAACATAGAAGATAATATGGATATGCCTCCAAAATACCGGAACTTCATATTTACTGTGATATTTGTTCGGGAATTTTGAAATTAGCACGAATCTGTGTTTAATAATATTAAACGTATTAATAATATTAATCTACGCTACCAGTGCTAAAGGTGAAAGAAATCAGTATTTTATTTTTTGTAAGTATGTTTGTAAGTATGAGACAAAACTTAGACTGGGCTTTTTGTTACTTTATCGCATAAACATAGACATCGTATCCGGCGAGGATTAAAAATTTTTTTTTCAATTTTAAAAATTATCATATTGGATAAAATGGCATGTCCATATAATAATATCTTGACGCAAGTATATCAAATCAATCTACACCTTCCGATCACTGATAAACCAATGTACTTTATCTGCAAAAAAGGTGGCAACCCTGGTAACGTTTTTGTCATAATTACATTCTTTTTTTTCTTATCAAATAATCAATGTGTGGTGACAATACCGCCCGTGGCTCGGCGCCGGCGCCGTCCCGAACGATTCTCGTGCCAAATGTCAAACCACTGTATTCTAAATGATGCTACAAATCAATTAATGATGTACATATTGTGCTCATGAGTAATCATAGCTTATTAGCTTGATCACATTGTTGGCGGCACACGGACGATATCAATGAACCCAAACGAAATTTAATATATTGTCCACTTAGTTTAAGCTTATAATAAAAATTAATTATATTCAATTAAACAATATTTAGTATTGTCTTATCATCTTCTTCTCAGTGGTAGAGATATGACTCTCTATAGTCTCTGTAGAGACGGTCTCTTATCATACGCTTATAATTAGAATATAATACGATGTTCAAGTTCGTTTCAAATTATTATTCTTTAGATTATATTAATATTGTTTTTCCATACCCCAATCTCAACCAAACGCTTTCTTGTATGGAATTAATTTCGACCGACTTTTCGTAATGCGGTATGCATTCTTCATACTTCTTGTGATCGAACAGAAAATTTCCCCAGTGGCGCTGTGCTCGGCTACTTTTATGATCAGAAAATTCCCAGGCTTTTTCGTAACATTTAATGTCGTCTGAAAAATACAGTGATCATAAAAATTGTTGAATCCTAATTATTGCTGGCTTGATGGACAGGAATGTCGTTGTTCCATGGCGATTCAAACTGTGACCTCAGCCTAGAGTATTCACTTGTCTATGGGCTGTCAACTCCTTTGCCAGTCAAGGAAAATAATAATTCTTTAATATCTTTCTCCGTATGGGCGAATGTAGATATTACCTGTAGCATCGCCCAGCAAACAGTACAGCTTGACCGTGGGATTTGCGTCAATCTGTTGTTGTATAACTTCTGCTGCCTGTAAAAAATCATTTTGTTTTTTATCACACACTAGCTGACCCGGCAGACTTCGAGGTGCCTCAATCGATAAATAAAAGACCTAAATATTTGTATAAAATAAACTTAAAACAAACAAAAGGAATCCGTCTGACGGTGGACACATCAAAGGAAAAACAAAATTGTTATTTTTATTTAATTCCGAGCATTTTCATATTTGTTTACCTTTTAATCCTTCTCTGGCACTTCCACAAATAATTCAAGATCAAAATTAGCCAAATCGGTCCAGCCGTTCTCGAGTTTTAGCGAGACTAACGAACAGCAATTCATTTTTATATATAGAGAAGAAGAAGAAGAAGAAGATTATGACAAGAATGAAGCGACGTATCGATTAACAAATCGATTACAAAGATAGCGACGTGCACGAGACAGACCACACTGGAGGAGGGCGCAAACGATATTGCGAAACTCAGTTTACCTTCATTTGTACACCAAGAATGAGGATGATGTGTTCAGAGTAGTTTTTTGTTACTATCGGGTCAAATAAATCATACATTTACAACAAACTAGGATTCCATACATGGTCACTTTTAAATGTGTACACAAAACTGGTGGTAAGACTGTCCGCACGGGTAGGTACCACCACCCCGCCTATTTCTGCCGCGAAGCAGTAATGCGTTTCGGTTTGAAGGGCGGGGCACCCGTTGTAACTATACTGAGACCTTAGAACTTATATCTCAAAGTGGGTGGCGCATTTACTTTGTAGATGTCTATGGGCTCCAGTAACCACTTAACACCAAGTGGGCTGTGAGCTCGACCACACATATAAGCAAAAAAAAAAAAAAAAAAGATATTGGATGGAAAATATCCAAAGCAAGGAAATCTACAAGCGTTTGCCCGAAGTAGGAATTGAACTCACGACCGTCAGCCAAACATCAGGAACGCTAGCCATCGCGTTAACGAGTGAGAAAAGTCAATTAAACTACGAACATGGTTTAAAAAGACTGATTGTTTGTAATCAATTTTGTAATTTCATACCAATACAAAAATAGATTAAGAGGAATTTACAGCAAAGCCAGGAAAATACTAATAAAAAAACCAAATTGAGACATCAATGATCGAATCTGTGTTTGCAAGTTGACCTGGCCAAAAGGCTAAAACACCCGGTGTGTCAGGCAAACAAATAATTTAAATCCACTAACGTAACATCATTAAGGATTTATGAGGTACTCTTGTTTCTTGTTAAATACCTTATGCCTCAGTTGGAGTATAGTGTAACAAACTATAACATCTTCCCAAAGTTGTAGTTTCTGATACTCCTCGAGTGCTGCCTTCACGAGCCCCAGGCTCTGGTACAGGTCGGCCAGCTGCTGGCGCCACGTCCATGACGCGGGGAGACCGCTCGCCCAGAGATATGATAATCTGAAGTTAAATAGTATGTATTGTATATATGGCAAAAGATTATAGGTTAAACCGTCCGGTGCAATCATATGAAGCTTTTTTTATTGCTTAGATGGGTGGACAAGCTCACAACCCACCTGGTGTTAAGTGATTACCGGAACCATAAACATCTACAACGTAAATGCCGTCATCCACCTTGAGATATGAGTTCTAAGGTCTCAGTATAGTTACAACGGCTGCCCCACCTTTCAAACCGAAATGCATTATTGCTTCACGGCAGAAATAAGCAGGGTGGTTTTACCTACCCGTGCGGACTCACAAGCGGTCCTGCCACCAGTTGATTATGCTCATGTTTAATTCCAATCACAGATTTGTACCATTTTTTTAAGTGAAATACGTATAATACATGTTCACGTATATCTCCCATAATGAAGGGATGAAAAATCGTGTTCGTGAAAACCCTTCCGATTAGTTTGTAGCCGACTCATACAACGCATACAAAAGTTCATTTTACCTCGTGGTACCCAAAACGTTTGTCTTTTCATTAACGATTGTTTCACATTGTAGCATGGCTCGTTCTACTGTGCGTTTGTGATTAGCTTCTATTTTACATCTGATGAGTAATGCTGCCACCCGCGTCGACCAGGGACCTCGCCTTTGAGACAGTACAGCCTCTATATACGGTTGCAATTCTTCTTTCATTAAATCGTCTTTAGGTTGGGATTTTTGTATGTACTGGCTGTAAAATAGTACAGAGACATGTAACTTCAACATAATGAAATTACAAGAGGAAGGTATCTTCTATCGAGCGTTCTATTCTGCATTGTAAACCAATGGTCTGAATGTTGTTCCTCGGAACTTTTATGGGTACAAGCTTTTTTAGAAAATATTTTCAATTTGAAAATAATGTCAAAATATTGGAAAGTATTGTGTTAAATACTTGTCATCCTATTAGACATAATGTACATTCTTATTTTGATTCTTTGTCGAGTTGATACGGTGCATTTCTAACTCATGACGTCTTTGTAATCTCTGAAGAATTATGTATCTAACTAATGTTTTCAAATAAACGCTTATTTTTCTAAGCTAAAGATTGACTTATGTCACTTGATTAAGGTGGAAAATAATGCTGCTTGCCCCAAAACAAAAGAAAGGAAGTATCAATAGTATAACAGCATTAATAGCAGCAGTACATAAATCATAATCAATGCAACAACATTGTACAGTAAAATAGGACACAGACATTTTTTGCATCTACATTTACACTACCCAGCGTCCTTATTCTGTTATGAGGTAGTCTTGGGTGCTGTTTAAGTTCATCGAATTTAAAAATCTACTATTTCAACATTTAATATTATAGTCTTTATAATTCCTGTATTATCTTATATGTGTATGGATATAAATAAATATGTATGCAAATTACTAACACAGTCAGCAAACACAATGTTTGCTCCAAACTAGGCAACTGAGTTTGTGTGATCTTCTCCAAGTATTGAATCTTATCAAGTCTGACATCATCTTGGAGTTCAATATCAGTTGGTAAGTCTGCAGTACCATGACTCTCTTCAGCTGAGGGACGTTCAACAGTAGAATCCAGATCACTAGTTAATGCCAATTGAGGTAATGCATTCTGTTGATATTTTGTTCTTTTGCCGAGTATCCCTAAATTAGATATGAACAATCCGATTAGTTGACAGTGTGATAATCAATGCACATTGCGTAGATAGGCTAATATAGGCCATCACAATAAAGGAAGGCCTGTGCTTTTATTAGATAATTATTGATCAGGGGATAAGTATGCTCTATGCAGCTGAATGACATGTTATGTTGTCCATCCTTGATTGTTGTGTGTCAACCTGTATTGTTGCATATCTTTTACCTCTATTATTGGGTGACTGAGTGCCGGTAGTTAGCCTTTTATTCCCACAACGGGTATTATTTATTATTACAATTAATGCTTGTGGTATTAAAAACATCTGTTATAATTAGAGGTATTCTAATACTATTGGAACTTAATTCTTATCTAACATCAATCAGGCCAGACAGCCAGAGTAGATCTCTACTAATTGTTAAGACAAATGAAGTGATCATGGCCAAAAAAATAAGATGCTTGGTGTACTTGCACTGTGCAATGGGACTACATTACTGTTTTAGTCCTGCAGGCAAGTATTAATTTCTCTACTGAAATAATACATGTTCAATGATGACTTCCATATTAAAGAATAATAATGTGTAAAAAAATAATTAACAATAATTAGTTATGCAATTATATTGAAATAAAAAAAAAAATGTATATGTATACCCGTCAATTCTAGCTTCAACCCAGCAATCTCTCTTGCTTTAAGTAAATACTCCTCTACTTTTTGAATCCTTCCATAGATGAGGTATGCTTGTGCTATTTCTAAACATAATAATAACTTAATTCGAGGTTTATCTTGCAATTGTTGCATTTTATTTGAAAGCTTAGCTATTATGAGTTCAAGTTCAGCAAACAGTGTAGCACTTGTATCTTCTAATGCTCTTTGGTGAGCTACTTTACTTCGGAAGTTCCACCATAGATTTAACTGTGGATATTTAATTAAAATTAATTGTGTTTAAGTTTCATATTATCAGGTCTGTTGTATAAGAAATTCTAATAGCATAAATTTGCTGCTATATATGTAATATAGCATATATATGTAACTGCGTTTAACATGTTGAACAACATGCAGCCCACCATTGGGCCTAGCATACTATACCATTCGAGTCAAACCAAAATCAGAGAAACAGTTTTATCAACTAGAGATTTTCTTTCTAAAATTTATAAAATCCACAGAAGTTAAAAATTAGCAACTTTTACCGTCTAGTTTATAAGATACTTCGAAAAGTTATAAATCATGATAAAACCTACAACTTTTGATTGGATTTGAAAATGAATGAATTTTTGTTGAAAGGCTCACATGGCTCACAGGTGACACTTATGGCCTGAACATCTCAGTAAGAAAAGGCTCACTGGTAAGCACCACGGCCTGAATGAAAATACTCAATTTTTTATGTGGCATTCAACTTGCTAAGTGATACTTTTACTGATATAATACTATACTATTTGAAAACTATGTGTATTATTTTTGGTGTTTGTTATCATTATAACGTATGACAATGACAGTAAAACATTAGTTAAAAATTCAATAATATATTAGGTGTTATATCGGCAAGGGTATACTTACATAAGTTGGCTCAATACCTGATAGAGTACTAAATATTTGATCTGAAAAATACAATAACTCTGCATGCCTGATATTTGTTTGCAACGGTTCTGAATCTCTTTGCATTTTTTCATTAATATTAATATCACTTGGCCATTTATTCTTAAAAAATTCATTTATATCAAAATTTTCGGGATGCGGATTCCAGTTGTAGTCACAATATCTTAGTAGAGAAATTATAGCCATTTCCAGCATATTACTTGAATAATTTTCATAATCACTTTGTGTTTTTAGAAGAGTTTTTAGTTCATCTGTTTCTAACCTTCTGGTAAATAACTCTTTACATAAGTTTACATCTTCTATACACCATTCATTACACCATAGCTTCTTGATTTTATCATCAACTGCAACATGTATATAAATGTTTATAATTCAAATATAAAAATAAATAAATTAAATGTTATTAACAAACATTTCCTCACTGATTGTATCAGGATTATCATCAAAGTTGCAGAGATATAATAGTTCATGTGACATTTTTAGGAAGTCAATTGAATAAAAGAATATCTTTAAATTATCTAAAGAACTGATCACGAAGTTACAAGTTAAAAATTACTCTATCTCGAGTTTTTTTGTTTACAAGGATGTTTCATAAATCTTCAAATTTGTGTTTTATAACCTCAAATTACAAGCATAGATAACATTCATTTACAATTCTTAAATGTTTTTTGCGATTTGTTCGCGACCACCTCGACTTTTAGCCAACTTGTTTTACAGACGTAATCATTAATCTCCTCAATAAATAATGGTATTATTCCTGTAATTGGCTTTGTAGGTGAATCTGGGAAGTTATTTTATAACTATATGTTCAGATATTTCATAAAATTTCTTCACACTTGTGGAATTTCGAATACTAAAAGTTTTATAATATTATTATATAATAATTCACAAGAAATCACTATTCAGGTATTTGTCAAAAACACCATTCCATTGTCTTCTGTCAATCATATAATTTAATAAAAACATGCTTTATATATAATCGTAAGTGAAAAGCACAAGCTGGCCGGGTTACATATTTTGGCCAACGAAACCTAATATACGTTAAATACTACCGCCCTCGTGCTGATCTAAGGCGAGTGATAAATGAAAGGTGTTCACACCCAGGATGTGAACCGAAATGTCAAAGATTCAGCTTTTCTTTCAAGCTATGGTCTAAGTGGAATGAGGATGTCACATAGGTTTATGCTGAGCCAGTTTGCATGCTTGAAAATTGCGTGGTACATGCTTGATAAATAAATTCCTGTTTTAATCAACAACATGATATTCGCTACTGCAAACCAGTGAAATAATATTAAAAAAACAAAAATGTATATAATAAAACCGCACGCATATGTAAGCATAAATTTGTAGTCTGTGAAGCTGTTTTTCGATTACATTAAAACCTGTAAATTACTACTATAAATTATAACAATGTTGAAAATAATTTTAAAATTAAAACAATCAACATAGGCTAAAAAGATGATACTCTAATGGCCATCGAAATCTTTGAAAGAAAAAGTGAATTTAATCCTTGACTTAAAGGTCTTAGTTACCAGGTCATAAAATCCCTTAAAAAAAGCGAATTTAATCAAAAGGAAAATGGCTGACAATGTCATTTTAGGTTAGGATAAGCAACATGATTTTTTAGTTAATGAAACAAGTGTCGTATATATTAAAATATGCATGAAATGGAATCAATACTAATCTTTATAACATCTGCTATGTGCATAACCTTAATATTTAAATTGATATATAATTTGCGGTAAGAATAAGACAGCGATATAAAAAGCTTTCCCGCCGATATCTTTACATTATTCTAAAATTAATATTTTGCATTTACAGGTTGTTATTGTCGTGGCGTGTTAATTGCTGGTTCTGCAACTCAAATTTCTGGGTAAAATTTATAGAACGCAACAGCTGGACTTGTCCAAAGTGTGAACAATATAACGGCTTCACTGAGGTATGGTTAATTTACCTACTCAGTTATAGTAATAGTAAAAAGTTTCTGATATATCGAAACAAAAATATCGCTATTGAATTATCGCCTTATTTTCTTTTAAAAATTTATTGTGACTTAAATCTTAAACCTGTAAAGTATTTTTATGAAATTTGGCTATTTTCCAAATAATATTTTTAGTTCTAAAATATCGTCTTTAAAAAGATACATACAATATAAAAAAGGCGATAACTGTTCATAGGCCCTATTGAGTCTTGGCCTCTAAAACTACCACTGATCTTAATATAATTATAGTGAAAAATGTTAGATTAAATTGTAAATGTAGTTTTCATGATATCACTCTTCACTGTTACCAAGCTAATGTAATTGACTTAGCATTTGTGCAAGGTGACCTCACGAGCTATAAAATATTAAATTTCAGGATGGGGATTACAATAAGCCTATAGTCAATAATGTTGAAGAAACTCCAAAAACCCCAAAGGTATTTCAAAGGACACTACCTAACAATGGCTTGTGCAAAATGTGTAACATAAACCAGCAGTTAAAGGTGACACAACTTGCCAATTTTGTACCAATGAATGAGAAGAAATATGATGAAGAAATTGAGAATTACAGGTTAGGAACATAGTGACAGTCACATTTAACTTACACTACTTCATTACTGGTGGTAGGACCTCTTGTGAGTCCACGCGGGTGGGTACCACCACCCTGCCTATTTCTGCCGTGAAGCAGTAATGCGTTTCGGTTTGAAGGGTGGGGCAGCCGTTGTAACTAAACTTGAGACTTTAGAACTTATATCTCAAGGTGGGTGGCGCATTTACGTTGTGGATGTCTATGGGCTCCAGTAACCACTTAACATCAGGTGGGCTGTGAGCTAGTCTACCCATCTAGGCAATAAATAAAAAAATACTAGATCCATTTTCTTCCATTAATGATTTTGACTAATTAATTTGTATTTGAATAAAAATTACCTAATTATAAAATAAAACATTGTGATGAATAAGTATTGTCTTCTCAAGTTTAATTTGTGTTATACAATAATCACTAAAAGAAATATTAGATTAAGACAATGAACTAAATTTAAATAAACTGACTTACAGAATCTAGGTTGTTAATCTCAACTTTATCTCTTGGCCCATGACCATTATGATAGAATAGACACACCTGCTAAGCTACCTTCATATTGTATTGTGATGAATTCATTAAAATCAAACATATTATTTTCAATATTAGAAAATGTAGATCATATTTTGTTTAAGTATGTGTTTGTGTGTAGTTTGTTAATCTCATAACCTTGGATATGCTTCCACCCCGTGTTTGTATAATTGAGTAATGTTTACATTGATAAATATGATATCTTTGTTTGCAGGTTACAGTTAGAAAAAGCATATAAATTATGCAGTCCATGTAAAAGAGTAGTACAAATGAAATTAAATAAAGAAAAAGAGACCCTCTTAGGTTCCAAATTATTGGAACAGAGAACTCCCGAGAAGAAACAAAATAAAATTAATGAAAATCAACTTTTTAAAAATTTCATAAACAAATCTTCAACATTTATTGCAACAATACTTTTTATATTAGTTTGTACAGAATTCTACAAAATTATTAGTGAAATAGATAATTTATCCAGTACTATTAAAAATATTAGATTGATAATGACTGGCCTTCTAGAAAGATTATTTACAATTATGAAAATGAAAACAATTCAGACATTCCCCTTTTTAGAAAATTATGAAATTACAACATCTATGTATAGTTATATGCCGTTGCCAAATGTATTTAAGTACAAAGATATTGACTTTTGGAATATCACGACACAGAAGGCACTGGGAGGGTTAGTATGTTCCATACAAATTGTTGGAAATATGTGGAATGTCAATACTATGAAATATACGATTATACTTGATGGACTCTGGTTAGTTTTCGTATTTATGTCGACAGCAGACCATGTACTTCTTGACCCACTGTACATATGTGGTGTTAAGGTGAGTGGCTTAAATTGATAATTGAAAATAAATACTTGGCATTATTTTCTATTCAATGCTTATTGTCTGTCTTTTTTTTTTTCAGATGGCAAGTATTTTGATGATTTTGCTAGTTTATAAACAAATGCAAAGTAAAAAAATCAATAGGATAACCAAAGTGAACTTCTCACCAAAACAAGTGAATAACAGAGTTACATCAGAAAATGCATCCATGGATGAAGAAGATTCTTTTAACTTGGACACAGATGATGATGTATCACTTAGTAAATTTGGAATACCACATTTTACAGATTCATCAACTGAAACTGGTAGTCCTCTAAACACGTCTTTGATTAACGGCAGGTCCTTTACACCTAGAAGTGAAAGTTTGTGGACGAAACCAAACTTAAATTCAACTTTTTGTGTAAATTCTGTAACAAGTAAAAGTCCAACCTCTATTCCAGAAACTGTATTTGCCAAACCAATATTTAAAAAGTATCAAAAACTAGCAAAAGACGATTCCGACTCGGAGTTAGATGAAAGTATAAGTTCCTTGTGTATAGGTAGTCCTAGTAAATCGAAGAAAAAGACAAACTCTATATTTTCTCTACGTAAATTTGCTGCTACTCCAAGTTTTGTCGCTCCAAGGCCCGTGACAGGCGCGAGACCACTCATATCACCCAGCAAATTAGGTCATGGCACCTCTTGGGTAGCCGGTGGTTACTGGGGTGCCGAAGGTGAACGTATTACTGACTTGAACGGCAGTCGATCGTCGAGCCAAAGTTCTGGCTTCGAATCTCAGACGTCTAGCATGAATCAACGCAACTTGTTTTCGCAGCCGCCATCGTGCGAGGAGTCTGTCTGTAGTGAACCAATGGAACTCGATCGTTTCCCAAATATGAGTTTTTTTAGTAAGACGCAACCTCAATTTTTTCCCAGAATGAATTCGCCCATTTTTCCTCAAATGCAGTACAATAGTCACGTTCAAATACCACAAACTAGATTCGTTCCACCGACGAATTCTCAGAATAGTTTTATTCATCGGCCCCAGAGCCACGTTCATGTCTTCAAAACCCCCGGCGGGTCTGGGCTCATCAAGCTACCTCAAGTTGATAAGTTCACAACTCGCTAATCGCGGCTGTGTCTTGTTAGCCAATTTTTTTTTGTCTTCAGTTTATTGACTTTTCATTTCTATGTATTTTTTATTTTAACATGTTATTTTTATTCTTCGATACATTTTGTAAAGTTTCATAAACTGCCATTATGTTAAGTGATTTTTTTGTTATGTTGTAAGAATCGTTAGTCGTAAGCCATTAGTTGTAATGTTTGAGACTAAAATTAGTTTTAAGACTTGCTGATCTCGTGTTGGTGCCAGATATTGGCTGTATGAAAACATTAAGAATTATTATATTGTTACAATTTTTTTATATATGGACGTCACTGTCTGCTTCTCGAACAAAATGTGATATTGTAAAGACTAGTAAACACTTGCATAAATATGAAATGGTTCTTGATGTTATCATGATTTAGTTTTTGTCATCTTAAAACGAAAACTTTTTGTGAAACTCCTGAAATAAAATAATGGGAAAATGTAATGTATATGTTATTCACCGGCCTGGTTTTTTTTTCTATAATAATGTTAAGAGATTATTGCCGAATTAGAAATTATTGGTATAAATTATTAACACAAATGATTCAGTTAAACAAATATGAATACTAGTTTCAATAAGTTAACATTAAACCAGTAATGTAATTCAAAAGTGTCCCTGTTCTCACTTCTCCGTTGAACCTGTTTCTAATTGTGTTCCACTGCGTGACATGTAACCTAAACGGGTAAAAAATACCTCGAAAGAATATTTTTAATTTCACGTGAGAAATAACTTTTTCGCAAACGTTCCCAATACGTAATGTTTATCATACTAACGAATTTCGAGCTTTTCTTTCATTTCTCTGTAAGTATTGATGTCGATGTGGAGGAATGTACGTGTCTTCATATAGAGTTGAAATATAATCTGAAACATCTGTACAAGCCCACTCGTACTGCTTAAACTTCATTAAGCCCCATTCAGTCTTATAATCCTAATAAATAAATATTACAGAATTATTACATTAACCAAATTTAACATAAACCAAAGAATATAAATTATAAATTGGCAGCGTAAAGGATAAGGATAAAATCTAAAGAGTACTAATTTCAGTCAATAAATTCAGAAACCGATGATAACATTTTAATGTTAAATCATATATCAATTTTCAAATAAGCTTCCTTCTGCTGGGGAGAATTAATGACAAGCTTCGTCGGCAATTAATTAGCTTCAGCAATTCATGAGAAGTCGTCGTGGCCTAAAGGATAAGTCGTCCGGTGCATTCGTATTATAATCTTACTCTATGATTCGTATCGAGTGATGCAATAGTGTTCGAATCCCGCAGGCGGGTACAAATTTTTCTACCGTGAAACCTGGCAACTTTGCCACTTTTTGGCGGATAAAAAAGTTTGGAAAGGTTTTTCTCAAAAAATCTCTATGAGAATATAAAAAAGCAATCAATCAGCTTGATAGTGCATTTTATGCATAGTTGAAATGTAACCAAATATCTATTGTTTTCTTAAATATAATTGATATTTAAGTCCAAAAACAAAAATGGCAAAGTTAACCGTCACTTTTGGTAAGATTGCCATACCCAAATTTTAAATGAAATAAATGGAATTACTGTAAAATGCCACTGTTGTCATTGCCACAGGCTTGGTCACAGTAAAATTATACTAAAATTTTATCATATTCTCGGCTAGTAATGGAAATATCTACAATGTGGCAAATTTAGCCGCCCTTTTTAGATTTTTTCAAACAAAATAGAAATGAGAGTCAGGGTTGTCACAAGATTAAAAAATATTAAGGTTTTAAAAAAACTTTAATAAATATAGGGTACCTACATAGTATAATCAGTTATTTTAACCATATATTCAAACAAGTATAAAATAATGCTTAGGAGCATAAAATCTTTCAGTCTATCAGTAAATTATCTTATTAAAATATATAGGTTATAAAATACGCTTTAATAAAGATAGGATAAATTAAATAGTACTTTTGGTAATCAGTTACAATGATAAACTTATCCAATCTTATGATAGTGTTTAGGAACTTAAAATCTTTGAACTTATCAATAAATAAAAAAACCCTTAACGAGGATATGAGATCGACATAAATCACAATAACATAAAGGAAAGTATCAATTTTTTTTTGTAAGGTAAACTTGATAATTTTGTAAAACCAAAGACTAAAATGATAAGAGCCCAAGAAATTTAAAAAAAATATTTAGTGTTCAAGATAAACCAAAGACTTTGTTAATCAGTTGTAACAAGAAACATAATCAAGCATAAGACAAAATTTGGGGTTAAATTTTTTTAAGTTATCATTAAATATGAAAATACTTAATGTACGTAATTATAAAATCATTCACCATTCATCAATCATTTAGGAATCATCATAAATGACATACCGATGGGCACATAACCATATTATTGAACATTGTACTTTGAAAAGTCGATACAGTCAAATCTTAAAGTACCTCTTCGACCCTCGTGAGGGATTCCTAGGATAATTTCGATGTCACTTTTTACTGTATAACTAATGTCATCGATATGTGGCCAATAAAATTCTTCCTTTCTGTTCCTCATAAATTTAACATACATACCAGAATCATCAATAATATCCAATACTTTTCCAACATAGTATTTGTTGGTTTTTGGCCCACAAAATTTAACTAAAACGTAACTATCAATCCGAAGAGTTTCACATTTTTTCACTGTGTTTTGTACATTTTGTTCTTCAAAATCTTCACATGACTCTGATTCCGATGGTATAAAACATTCATCTTCAGAAGTATCTCTTAAGGAATAACTGTCACTATTTTCGCTATTGTCGTCACTATTGTCTCTCTTTATCTTCTTTTTTGCATTACATGACTCCGGTTTTTTAAGTATCAACCTTTTATTATCTGCAGACGTTGATGGCATTTGGTTTTCGTAATCTATGTACTCTAAAAATTCTTCTTCAGGTTGAATTACGGGCAGATTCTCCTTACTTTCAGATTTGAATATGTTGTAGCTTTTATCTACCTTTTTAAGATTCTGTGGAAGCATCTTTGTCAAATCTGCATAGGCGCAATTATATGGACTAAATCTGACTTCTGAAAGAATAGTAACCTTTGGTCGGGTTTTTGAATTAGGCTCATCGATCACTGGCTCTGCATCAAGATTCGTTTCTAGATCAAGAAAAGTTTGTTGAGCTTCGTTAATGTTACTTCGATTTGTTTCTCTAGATAACTTAGATTTCTTTTTCGTCATGAATAACTGAACTTCTTGAGAGGAAATAGACTTACCTGGAGTAATATTTAATTTTTTGTTTCTTAATTTTTGTAGAGGGTTCGCTGTACGATTGGCTTTCAAATAATCTAAGAGCGCGGTATCGATTGTATAATTGTTTTGCTCTTCATAATCGGGTATCTTTCGTAATATTGTTTGGGGATTAAAAGGCACTATGCCTGTTGCCTTAAATCCAGCGCAGATATTTGCTTTACTATTTATTTCTATAGCCTCTAATAGAGATTTTAACAACATGGGGAAGTGGGCTTTGTTAATTTGAGGTTCTGCTGGATTATGTATTTTATATTGGGTCAAAATATCACGCCATTTTCTTTTTAAGGGACCAAAAAATGCCACATCCAGTGGTTGGGATATATGAGTTGAGTTTGGTGGTAAAAAAGTAAATCTTATGTTCCGTTCTTCACATTTACTGACTATATCAATATTAAGGTGGCTTGAAAGATTGTCGCCTATAATCAACTTTGGACCATCCAGTTTGTCTGCCCATGGTATGATAACTGAATTAAACCAGTCTTGGAAAACTGTCGAGTCGAACCAACCAGATTTACTCCTGTTATATCGCGCTTTGCCAGGCCCATTTTCGCACCACGTTGTCCATAAATGCTCAGCCTTATAAACGGTATATGTAGGTAACAGAGTACCATCCGCCGTCGCAGCAAACATTATAGAAATATTTCCTTTGGAAGTATTCATTATACGTTCCGGATATTTTACTTTACGTTTAAAAATACATTTCGTTGAACCAGGATTATCCGAGAGATTAGTCTCATCATAATTTAAAATGTTTTTAGCCGGTATTTTATCAAGAGATTTACGTAAATTTTCAAAATAATTTTCAAAGTCATCAGTATTAGTAGAAGCGCGAACTCTTTTAATGTTTTGCACGGCTCTTTCTGTTAGCATTTCTTTATGGCGGTTCAAAAAATTTTTAACCCACCACTTTCCAGGAAGGTTGTGTTTAAACAAATGCCCCTTATTATTTTTGTTCAAGTATGTGCGGACGATGAGCCTAAGTTCCAATCTCGATACAGGTGACCCAAAATCTGCTGCCACGGTGAGTACTTTTATTATGTCTAGTTCTTCGGCAGCAGTAAGTCGTTGCTGAGCTCCTGGCTTTTTTGGGTGTTTCTTTTTCACTTTATTGTCTATTGTTCTTCTGGGAATTAGAAATTGCTTTGATGCCTCTAAAGATGAAATAATTTTGCGGTTTACCAGATCCACTGCGGTGTCTAACATTTGAGCCGAATAATTTTTATAGGATCTACTCCCCAGCACACGTCTTGAACGGCTACCGCCCATGTTCTAGAATGATATAATGAAAATAATTGAATATTTTATACTTATATTAGCTGACTCCCATGATTTTGCCGTGATAGCGTTCATGGTTACTACTCTAAGCTCGTAGCTCTTAATGTGATACTATTTTATAGATCAGAATAATATATAGGATATAGTTATCTACGTTTGAGCAAAATCCGTTAAGTAGTCTTTACTTGAAAGAGTAACAAATACTTATCCATCCATATAAATAATAGAAGTATGATAATTTGGATTTGAAATTAAGTAACAATAAAAGTTTTTTTTTTTTAATATTTTTGTGACAGCCCTAGCCTCATAGAAAACATGGCAAAGTTTACATCACCAAAACTTTGTATCTGGTTAGCAAATTTGCCAACAGTGATTTTAAGACTAAATTAATTTATAGAACGTAAATTACCATAACTTTGATAAAAAAACACTATTAAGAATGTTATTTTAAAATTTAACTTACCTACAAAACATAAAACTCACTTATTTACACTGAAGTTCTGGAGCACGTAGTTACCACGAACTTAGCAGTTGAAAAATGTAACGGCCAAAAATGTCAATTTTTTCAAATCTGGGTTGTCAAAAAAAATAAGATGTTGCCAACAAAATATTCAAAATTATTTCAAAGTTATTGCAAACGTTAAGAAACATAAAGTTTTGACGTTATAAATTATTTTGTCTTATAAGTCGGGTCATGGCAAATTTAACAACCTTTGGCAAAGTCGCCAGGTTTCACGGTAATGAAATACGTACTTAACAAATGGTCACCATTGACTTCCACGGTGAAGGAATAACATCGTGTAATGAAAATGAAACCCACAAAATTATAATTTGCGTAATTACTGGTGGTAGGACCTCTTGTGAGTCCGCACGGGTAGGTACCACCACCCTGCCTATTTCTGCTGTGAAGCAGTAATGCGTTTCGGTTTGAAGGGTGGGGCAGCCGTTGCAAATATACTGAGATCTTAGAACTTATACCTCAAGGTGGGTGGCGCATTTACGTTGTAGATGTCTATGGGCTCCAGTAACCACTTAACACCAGGTGGGCTGTGAGCTCGTCCACCCATCTAAGCAATAAAAAAAAAGCTTCAAAGGCAGCCTTACTCATTATCCCTATTCTTATAAACCAATCTCAGGGAGAGAACGACAGCTGGAATTATGTTTTCTAAGATATGGTTGAATTTCAGACATTGCTGAAACGAAGAAAATCCGAACGAAATCTTTCTTTCACTATGCACTTTCTTAATATTATCTTAAATCTGAATTTACAAAGAGAATACTGACAAAACACTTCATTAAATCCGGTTGCGGATAAAACTGGTGTGCGCTTCTTTTGTAGTAGCGCTGTTCGGGACCACAGAGCGGCTTAGGAAGATGATTGTAGACGAGGTCGTTGGTTGTAACGAAGTTAACACAGGAATCGTGACTGTCGTGACGGATTATTGAATTTACATGACCCTGAAACCGTCAATTTTAAAGGTACATACAAAAATGTTCTAAGTCATTATCTCATCCCTACTAATATATAAATGTGAATGTAAGTTTGTTTGTTACGCTTTCACGCGAAAACTACTCAACCGATCATCATGAAACCTTGTACACATATTCTTGGAGGTATTAGAAGTAATATAGGATACATTTTATTAAGAAAAAAAAATTTTTTTTACGAAAAATTACAAAGTTGTTTGTCAAAAAATCTCAAAATCTAGCTTCTTCAACGCCATCTACCGGTTCAGTAATGAAGTTCCAATCCTGAGTGCTGTAAATGAAGTCACGGGTAAAATTTAGCGTTATGCCAAAGTAACTATTCCACGCGGACGAAGTCGCGGGCAAAAGCTAGTATTTGTATATTTCCGCGTTTAAGGAAATGAATTAGTTTAGTGAGTCCTTTCTAACTTGGCGTTGGCATCCGTTAGGCTGCTAAGACAAGTGTAGCCTTAGCAGTAAGAATATCCCCGGAATTTAATGTTTCATCTAACGGTTCATCGGCTGATGTTAACTCGAACTATTTAGCCTGTGTAGGGATCCGCACAAACTTAGTAGGTGGTTTTCAATAATTGTTTTTATTTGAGTATAGTGTAAAACATTGTGAAACCGATCGGTAAACTTTCACAGTACTTTCGTACAAGAGCGTTTCATATATGCAAGTGAGTAAGCGAGCTCTTGGACTATGTATTTCTCGGTGGACATCAGTCTCGTGCTCCCTTTGGACACCGAGCTTTGGACTCTTGGTTAGAACGTAGACATCAGAGCATGGATGCGGCCACCCATCTTGAGAACTTCAATGAGAGTCGAAGTTTCAATTGTATTCCAAATATAGATTGTTTCAAATGTTAAAACAGGAACGAATTCAAGGAAGACATAAGTATTTTTGGTACCCCTCTATCACAGGATAGTATTATGTAGTCAAAATTTTTCTTTTTTTTCTAGAAGTTTTATTCCTTTGTTCTAGGAATTGAACACAATTTATTTTTAAAAAGTTTACAGCCCAATTTTAACATCAATCGTATCAATGGTGAATACGAGTTCATCGGGCGTTCAACCTTTAGACGAATCAACAACCGTCACTCCACAAGATCATGAAAGTTTCCATTTTATTACATATTTAATTATTTGCCTTACCTGCAAACCGTAAAGTTTGTTTTGCCTGAAATCGGGCTGGCGGGACTCTGGCTTCATTTTATCATAGTCTATTTGGTCTTTCGGTGGAAAATATAAGGTACCTCTTTTGGGACACTCTATTCTATCTTCAACCCAGTTTCCTATTAAAATTCAAACATTATTTTGACTGGTGGTAGGGCGTTTTGGGAGCCAGTGGACTTAATGCGAGTTTTTTAACGTTCTCGATAGCGTAAAAGTTAACTCAAATTTGTGTGGAATTGGAACATTTGCTTACGTTTGCCGCTAGGGGCGCTGTTCCGACTGCATACTTTGAGTTAGCTTTTAGGCTACATATCTAGAACGTTAAAAAACTCGCACTAAGCACAATGAACGGGTAGGTACCAAAATCTTATTTCTGGCCAAGCCATAGTTCGTTTGGCTTGACAGGAATCAGCCGCAGTGAGAGCAGTAACAAAAAGGTGTACAATAGAACTGAGACTCAGCTCATGTGTCAAGGTGGGTGGCGGCATTTACTTTGTTGATGTGTATGGGCTCCCGTATTATTTAACACCAGGGCGGACGTGAGCTCGTCCCGCCCCAACCCTCCTACGCAATAAACAGATTATATTTTTTTTTTTTTTGAGTAGAAATTCACTAATAATCTAAGAATAGGTAAATTGAGATGACCGAATAGGGAAAATTATTTTATAAAGTACACTAACCGAATAAGAACAATAATATATTTATTGAAATAATATTAAAGATGGAAGATTTGTTTGGAATCTCTTAGTAGAAGTTACAATAACGCAAACAACGTCCCCTGTAGCTTTTAAAAAACAACTACCTAAAAGCACACGAGTCGTATACACTGGTCCAGGTTTCAGTGCTGCTGCGATGGCTTCGGTGCGAGTCGGTGATTTTGCTCGGGTATTTATCGTTGTCATTTTTAATTATTGAGCCTTAAATTTTCTGATTTAAAATGTTGTATAACTTAGAAATTGTTTATCATAAGTTGATTAAATGTAGCGTTGGTCAAATGACAGGTTTATTTATGAAGTGTACTGTCTATGTACCTATGCCAATACAACAAACTAAATACTTTACTCTTTGCGATCATCGTATTCATCGATTCACTTAACTTACTCGTATTCATCGATTCTTCGTATTCATCGATTCACTTAACTTACTCGTTTTGTTTAGTTGTACCGCGGAGACCGGCGTCGTTGGTCGACGACGTCCTCGGGGTGACGCTGCAAGTCTGGTTGTAGTGTTGACCACGGGAGCCACTCTACTCTGTCCAGGTTGTGACTCCGGACGGAGATCGAATGTCGGGTGTGGGAGTACAAGGTCGTTTGGTGCAGTAGAGCCCTAAATTATCCTTGGGAACGCGGTTTGCTCCCAACATCTGCAGACCGTGAAGTCCCACTGTGGGACCCCGCGTTCCCCTTAGGCACGGATCCATACCGAATACAAAGACATTTGCTTACTTACTTATTTTTTATAGCACATTTGATCTACTCAAGCTAGCTGGCGAAGATTTTTTATTAAAATAATTATCGAAGTCCAGATATGAAGGCATCACAATGTGAATTCGATAAGTCATCGTGGCTTTAAAGGCGGTGTTCGAATCTCGAGCGGGTACCAATTTTTCTACTGAAATACGTACTTAACAAATGTTCACGATTGACTTCGATTAGATAGGTGGACGAGGTCACACCTGGTGTGAAGTGGTTACTGGAGCCCATAGACATCTACAACGTTAATGCGCCACCCCCCTTGAGATATAAGTTCTAAGGTCTCAAGTATAGTTACAACGACTGCCCCACCCTTCAAACCGAAACGCATTACTGCTTCACGGGAGAAATAGGCAGGGTGGTAGTACCTACACGCGCAGACTCACAAGAGGTCCTACCACCAGTATGAGCTAGTCGTTCCGATAGTAATCCATTTGAGCTTGCTGTTTTTTTAATATTGTTCCCATTCAGTGACAATTAACATTATTGGGTTTTTAGAGAACTCACAAATTGTATGATGAATAACGATAAAGATTTTGAATTTAGTTTATACCATTTTAAAGTTAGAAAAAAATTATT
The DNA here is from genome assembly GCF_030269925.1 of Bombyx mori. Lineage (NCBI taxonomy): Eukaryota > Metazoa > Arthropoda > Insecta > Lepidoptera > Bombycidae > Bombyx > Bombyx mori. The sequence goes on along the minus strand of NC_085116.1, from coordinate 3,127,779 downwards.
CAATAATAGTCATTTAACATTTAGTGTGTGAATATTTTTTACTAGTAGGAAAACATTAATTTATTACGGCCATGCTTCATGTACACTTAAGCAACTTAAACAAGACATGGTTGTTCAACAGGAAGGTGGTGCCTTAAGCATGCTATCACATCCTTCACACAGCGCCATGCCGACCTATCTAGAGTGTTCGATCTGGTTGCATGTGATTTACTATGGAAAAAATTAGAAAGTGAAAAACTATTCAAAAAATAATTTATCTTTAAATTTTGATGCAGTGGCCAGACAAACTTTCTACTCGCACTTGAAAGATAAATATATTATTCTTATTGAAACTACTCCGGCGCCACTTTGCGTAATTTTATGGTAGTTTTAACAGAAATACTCGTCCGTGCGAAGCTGAAGAAGCCCGTTAGACTACCTTTTTTTCTTTCTTAGCTATGCTGGTAACCTAGAGGGGCTATGCCAGTGTAGCCGGACGAGTAGTTGAGTTCACGGAGCCCTAACCTGAGTACGTTGCTAATCACTAGCCCTAGCAAGAGCAGTGCTTCGCAGAATCTACCACCGGATCGAATACGCAACCCACTGAGAACATCAGGCGATAAACTCAGTGAGCTGTATATGTGGTGGCTGATAATTTACTCGCCGAGTCCGTCGCAAGCGACGTTCGACAAGAACGATGACCGGTGCTTGAGGTACCTAAAAGCTCCCATAGTCCGTGAGAAATGACGTGTTTGAGGCAATGGTGACTGTTTACCATTCGGTCCGCAGGATCGGGTAGTTCTGTGAAGTATCATCAAGAAATGTAGTAATTTGCATTACAATTGAATGTATGATTTAGGAATACACAGAAAACAAAAATAAACACAGTTTTACTTTTACACTAATTTTTATTTACATAAATTTAAGGTAAAGAATATGGATTAAGCTTATCACTATACATTCTCTCAACACTATTATAATAATTATTTTTTAAAGATTTTTAAAAATTCAGTCTTAGCTTGAAGACTTGTCTTTTATCATAGAAAAACCAAAAAGTCCTTTTTTGGCTTTGTGAAGATTTGCAATAAATTAGATTTGACAATGAAAATTTATAATTCATAAATTTAAATTTCAATTACTCATTCAGTTTCCATTGCTGTATTTGTATTCGGCTTCGGTAACGAGTGGAGTACTGCTGAAAGTTGACTCTCTAAAGGACCGGCATGTTGTATTAAATTTTTTAAATTGTTTTCAATCTGCAGAATGTCTTGATTTATTAATTCCAATTTCTGAAAATATACTAGATTGTTATTATTATTATTCAAGTTTTCAATAAGTATTTGTTCCTCAAACTATTTTTTATGGTTTTTTGAAATAATGTTGAGATAAAAATCAAAGTTGTTCACAAAAGTTTTTATTTGAATATAAACAGTATGGTAATTTGTAAAAACCAGGATTAATAATTATGTTTTTTTTTTTTTAATGCACTAATTATTTACTATTATTTACTATTGATATTTTTACGTAGCAATTTTATTAAAATTGCCTTTACAGTAAATGTTTCAGTAAAATAATAGTTAAAATATTTTAGACTGTACCTCTAAAACAGATGTGTACAAGTGTTTGAAACTTTTATCACTATATCGGACGAATCCGCTCACATTTGATTCGGAATCTGATGGTGCCACTGATGTCATGATAAAAATGATAGTCAGAAAATGAAAAAAACTAAAACTTGAAGCCTTTTACCTAATTAATGTTTTTGAAAATAATTTTAACTGTCGGCTGGCCGCCATAGACTTTTAAATTTTCATTTGATTTGCTGAATTGATAGACAAAGGTTTGTGCGCCCGTAAGGTCTTTCAATTGTAAGGCAGAAGCTATCTAATGAAAAAAAAGTAAAATAATGTTGAATAGACTTAACTCTTAGTAAATGTTGTGAATTTACTAACACTTCGTTAGATTGTTTCGTAGAAAGTGAAAAACGATGGTTATATATTTTATCCATTTTCCAGAGTTTAACACATTGTCAATAGCTTCCAAACGGATTTATAAATATATAAATATGTCATTCATTTGCCTTGGCGTTTTTAATTAAATACGTCTACGTAATAAATAAAAAGAAAACATAAACTCGGCAGTGACAAATTGTCAAATAAAAAGAAAAGCGGTTGGTTCTGAGTGATAGTTTGTCTTTTTGGTAATGGTAACATGAAACTACCGCCTTCGTATATAATGTAGGTATTAGGTATCTATGTTGTCATGGTCTCTACCCGATGATATGTAGGCGAAGTAAAATATCCCTTAGAAATAAGGTGACACTCTACAAAACTTGCATACGCCCCGTCAGCGTCATGACCTATGCAAGTGTAGTGTTCGCGCACGCGGCCCGCACTCACTTAAAATCCTTCCAAATCATTCAATCCCGTTTTTGCAGGATAGCCGTCGGAGCCCCGTGGTTCGTCAGGAACGTCGACCTCCACGACGACCTGGACTTAGAGTCCACCAGTAAGTATATGCAGTCGGCGTCGATGTGCCACTTCGATAAAGCGGCACGACACGAGAACCCTCTCATCGTGGCCGCCGGCAACTACATTCCCGATCCTGCGGACAGAATGGAAAGCAGTTGACGTCGCCCAAAACACGTCATCTCGGATCCTCCCGATCCACTAACGGTGCTTCTAGGTACTTCAAGCACCGGTCACCGTCCTCGTCGAACCCGTCGCTTGCGACGAAGGGCTCGACGAGTAAATTAACTCTCAGACACAGCCCACTGAGTTTCTCGCCGGATCTTCTCAGTGGGTCGCGTTTCCGATCCGGTGGTAGATTCTGCGAAGCACGGCTCTTGCTAGGGTTCGTGTTAGCAACGTCATCAGGTTTGAGCCCCGTGAGCTCACCTACAAACGTTAGGATAGCCTCTCAAGGCTCTCAGTTGAGGTAGGAAAAAAAAAAAAAAATTGTCATGTCAGTTGTAAACAGTAATGTCAATGTCGCATGCTGCGGTAAGATTTGTAGGTACATACTTGAATATGAAATAAATTGGAATCTCGCCAATTTCTTCTTCGTAATTTTATCCATAATAAAATTATAGTGTTTTGTGGAAAATTCGTGTGAGAAGACAGTTAAATTATATGTGCGAAGTGTATATGGTGTCCTTTGTTATTCTTTTTAATTCAATCGATCCTATTTTCACCCATCGCGCTTTATATAAATTTCTTTATCAACATTTTATTCATTAAATAACTACTTTTTGTTTAATTTAATAAAGATATCTTGCTAACATCATAGTGTATATAAATTTCAACTCACATATTCATAAAATATTGTTGTTTTTTCGATCCTAGCTAATTTCCTGCTATTGAAAAAAAATAATGAAATATTAGTTATTGGTGTCTAATCTTTTCTGAATATAATTTTGAGAAATATACGGCTTCATTCTCTTAATCACTTGAAACTTGTGCCTATGAAAAATTTTTTTTAATCAATTTAAATGACTTAACCAACTCCACAGTCTAACTGATGCTAAATGTCAATGGATTATATAGATGCCTCAACGTCAATGGTGCTACTTATTTAGACAATAGATTGCAGTCTCAGTTGATTTTTTTATTTGTTCATGTAACTCATAGATGATTAAAAAACTCCCAGTCGACCAGCTAAGTTGTAGTCACAGCTCATAAACATCACAATGTAATTACCTCCACCCATCTTGAAACATGAGATCTGAGTCTCAGGCTCACAACCGATCTACCCTTCAAACCAGAATACATAACAGTTTTGGAGCAAAATGGCAAGATTGTGGAACCTATTTGTGTAGACTCAGAACGTGCTGTGCTCCTAGTAATTGACATAGAATGAATTGCAGTATAATATCCTGCCTGAATGGGATGGCAATGCATGATCGTTAGAACGAGATAGGAAGGTCAGTGCTACCAAGCTTTACAGGCTCACAACGTGTTCTAGATTTGGTTAAAAAAGGTCAGGGCTATTATGAACTGATGATCAGAAAGTAATAGGAGTAGCTTAAGGAGACTAGTGTTGCAATTTATTATTTTCTTAATCAGCCAGACACATAAATAATCATATGATCATCTGGCTTAAAATACATCTGAAAATTTAACTATAATGTTTACACTATTATGTATAATAAGTTTCAACAACATCACTACTGCAGCTAATAATTTTAGTGTTGGTCAAACTAACTAAAATTATGTCATTGTAGACATTACTCAACTGAAACAAATAAAACAATAATTTAATTTTTTTTTACTAGAATTGAAGAATTTAGAGATTTATTGTAATAATGGATTGTGCTTTGTTGAATGAAATCATTCTATTCTATCAGCCCACAGAAGTCCATTGCTGAATATTGAACGAAATCATAACATAAAATAAATATATTTAGGAGGAGAAGGATCCTTGTTAGTACTGAAGTGTAAACTGGAAAACTCTGTTTTATTGTAGACAGCATTCTGAGTTCAATGTTAGGTAATCAATCACCTTTCATTACTGGCAATTAATAAAATATTCATTTTAATTTTGCAATGGACATTAAATATTTTGGTCAGATTATTATAACTGTTGTAGCTGTTACTGAACACATTTTCGTTCATTTTCGTAGTTGCAATCTGACACTGAATGCTAGCTGAGGATACTGTTATATGTATTCTGTCTTCAAGTAACAGAATTAGCTCTTCTAGGTCAAAAATGATGCCTACAGAATTATTTTCGCCTATTATGAAAAAAATGTTCACCATTCTTGTTTCTGTTGTTTGGTCTATTGAATCATCAAGAGTATTTTGTCATACTTGATAATGATAATGAATGAAAAGCTATATAAATAAAAATATGATGATGAAAATTTGTAATTTTTTGTGGATAATGACAGAAATACTTGTGTTATCAAATTGTTGCTATGATTTTTTCAGTAGGAGTATCTAGAGCGGTCAAGTGTATTGCTATTTTCATTAAAAGAAATCATATAACAAAAGTGAAGATGACATATAAGATTTCCAGCCGCTACTGAATAGGTTGATTTAGACGACTTCGACTAACGACGGCGCCGGCCGGGCTGGCGTCGCGACGCCGACACACCCCCACCGCCACTGACTTTGCGCTTCTCACTTGAAAACATTAGTTCCAGTTCCTCTTCGTAGATAACATTTACTTACAGAAGCATAATCGCAATTTTATTTTTTAATTAACACAAACAGTTAACCCTACCAAGTTAATCCTATCAAAAATGTAATTTCATGCCTACTCGAAATATTTTGTACATTCAGAATTCATTGATACAACAATGCACAGTTAATTTCGTCTTATGAAAGTCATGTCCGACGAGCATGACTTAGTATGTGGTGCTAGTGCTGAACTAAACGATGATAGGGAACAAGATGCAGTTGTATTCGATAATCTGAAGACTACTAATGACTTTGAACAATCAAGTGCCAATAATACGTCTGTAGAAACGACCAGTGCCATAAGTGAGGAGAATAAAGATGCAAATGAGAAGAGCAGTGTACATGAGACGAAAGATAAAGCAACTATCAGCTGGTCTCTTGAAGGAACTGAGTTCAAGGTGTCGTGGAATTTACCGGAGGGGGCTGCCACGTCTAAAGATTTCATCGCACTATGCTGGGCAGGTACGTTTTCATAAGGGCACTAAAGTTTAAATGCTAATTAGATTTTAGTTGTTTTTTCATTAATATCATGGTTGTAATGATTTCAAGAATTGTTTTAAGAGTTTTTATGAAGGCTAATTTCTTGATCATGAAGATCCCTGATGGTGATACAGCATTCGCCTGCTTAAATCAAACTGAAAATGACATGTGATTTAGAATTGTCTGAAGGAGCTCTTACTAGCTAGGTACTTCTAGATTAAAGTCTGGGAAAAAACACACAGAACCAAAGATTATTCAACTATGACTATTGACACTTTTACGGTTTCATTTTGTGGGTAATATAATATAATTAAGATGTTTCGTGATTATCATAAGCGTCTGACTGTACTGTAACTGTAAATACTTATTAAAATAAAAAGCAATATTATGATCATAATACCTAATATAAATTATGATACTTTATAAATATATATTTATAATAATGTTGAATTACAAAGGATATAGGTCTGTATTATCAGTGTAGATAGATATTATAGATTTTAGCAAGACAGCTTTTTTCTTTATTACATCTATTTATAATATTTATAAAAACTTGTTCGTATTACTTGGCTTTTAGTTCAACATTTCCGTATTTAATAAGTCTCTCTATGTAGCTGTTGCTGGTGTCAAACATTTAGCTAGCAGTCGCAATCTCCGGTATGTCTTGCATTCACTGACGACCAGAAGATTGTTGCTGTGTTGTTTCGTGAAATTTAGCCCACTGAGTTTCTCGCCGGTTCTTCTCAGTGGGTCGCGATCCGGTGGTAGACTCTGCGAATCACGGCTCTTGCTAGGGTTCATGTTAGCAACCTCGTCAGGTTTGAGCCTCGTGAGCTCACCTACTAGTTAAGGTTACGCTGATATGGTCTCTCTAGACTGTCTAGACCATCAGCTTAGGATTTATCTTGACTCGGATTATAGAGAAACTTACTTACGTCTCGCTTGATAATATTTAGCGTCGCTCATGGATGCTAAGCTCGCGAAAAATCTATTTCAATATTTTGAAGGGATTTTTAGAAGTGCGGCAACACAGTATACGGGTTTCTCCTTCGCAGTAAACACGCAAAATTTTTGCTGTGTTGTATTGAAAAGAAATTTAATTCTAGTTTGAGATTGTTTCTCTTCAATTTTATCATTTGGAACAGAAACTAATGGCACGTTTATAGAGTGTCCTTAGTGATTGATATCGGACGCAAAGCTCGCAGAGAGACTGCAAAAATCATTATGGCGGTAGAGATAGACAGCAGAATGGAAACCACGAGCCCTATACGTAATCTTACCAAAAACTCATAAATCAGTCACCCTTTCGTTGTTAAAGATAATAGTTATTTTTAATACATGTTATCCTCAATCGACGCAAATTCCATTCATCAAATAATGAGATACAAGGATAACGTTTTCAAGACATATTATGAATGTATGCTCGTTCATCCTCACACACTTTCATGAAAGGAAATGATGGTTTTTTTTTGAGCAGTGGATATTTTCGGCTATACGAATCGACATAAGGACCAAAAATATATTAAATTGAATTTAAATCATGACCGTTCGTTCACCTTGACATCGGAACTCTATACTGTATGTTGTTCCGACATTCACTTTTTAGTTACTTTTAAAAAAATATGTTAGGTTGGTGGACGATCTCACAGCCCACCTGGCGTTAAGTGGTTATACTGGAGGCCATAGACATCTACAGCGTATTTACGCTGCCATTTGCGCATTTGCGCCACCCACCTTGAAATATAAGTTCTAAGGTTTCTAAGGTCTCAAGTATAGTTACAACGGCTGCCCCACCCTTCAATCTGTAACGCATTACTGCTTCACGGCAGAAATAGGCAGGGTGGTGACCTGGTACCTACCTGCGCGGACTCGCAAGAGGTCCTACCACCAGTAATTACGCAAATTATAATTTTGCGGGTTTGATTTTTATTACACGATGTTACTCCTTCACCGTGGAAGTCAATCGTAAACATTTGTTGAGTACGTATTTATTCATTAAAAAAATTGGTACCCGCCTGGGATTCGAACACCGGTGAATCGCTCAACACGAATCCACCGGACGTCTTATCCTTTAGGCCACGACGACAACAATACAGTCGACATTGCAGTCCGTCGAGTAACTTGCAAAAGCACTGAAATCATCATAATTTTAAGGTTATTAAGTTGATAGGTTAAGCTAAAGATTAAATTCAGTCAGGAATCTGATAAATATTTACATATCTCCTTCACACGACTGAAGCTGATGAATTTCGATGAATACAGCGCATCTTAAAGCGCATTCAAAGCGCTAAGGTGACATTTTATGTAATTTATTTCATATTTAACGCGGGTAGAATCGTACACACCCATACAGTCTGAATCTTTTAGCGACACAGTCAAATGCATGATATTACGATTATATAACGCGACAACTTAAGACACGTGCTGTGCAATATCGTTACATAAGCCTTTGCCGGTGCATTCGTGGCCTTTCACTAATGCCGACTATCGTCGTTTCTTACCTAGTCTAGTCATTATTGCTGTAAATCCGCTTGCAGTGCAACGGGATTCGCTAACTTGAACCGTTTCACGCATAGCGGGACTGTTGATGACACTGCCTCCATTAACGTGTCTCACCGAAACTGAAAATAAAAATCTATTTTAATTCTGACATTGGACAGCAATCAAAGAGTTCTCTCGAATTAGTTCTGTCCCAATTGGATTTTGTTGTTCACCATAAATTAATCCAAGGCGAAGATTTGTTAAGATCTATGTACGGATACCGAGTGAAATCGATTCGAAATTCATGACGTGTTTTCGGATGTTTCAATAAATGGTAAGTTGTGTTCAGTGAAAATCGCCACATGGCTTCGTTTCGTAAGACATAGGTCATCACGATTATGAGTGTATCATGTATCACTCACTACATAGTATAAAACAAAGTCGCTTTCTCTGTCCCTATATCTGTCCCTAGGTATGCTTAAATCTTTAAAACTACGCAACGGATTCTGATGCGGTTTTTTTTAATAGATAGAGTGATTGAAGAGGAAGGTTTATATGTATAATAACATCCATTAAATAGTGGAGAAATCAATAATAAATTACAGTTTCCGTAGCGAAGCGAGGGCGGGTCGCTAGTGTATGTATGTATGTATATGTACATAGTCGGTGATGTCTTCAATGACTACTAGGGCCCCGCGCCCCGCCACTCGGCTTTTCTGAATGAAGCCCCCGATCAAACGGCGCGTGCCGCGGTCGCGTTTCTTGTTCAGTCGCGGCGCGGAGTCAAGTGTCGACGTGCGTGCGCAGGATTCTCGTTTATCTTTGACGTTTTCAAATTTGACATCGTACTTAAATCAGTGTTGTTTTCTAGGCTGTTAAAAACAAATTGTGTTAATTTTTAAGTATTTGTGTTCCCCTGGATACATTTACAGGGACGTTTAGGTGAAATTTGGCGATCAAATTAGAGGAAATCCCTCTCTGTGAAAGCAGCACATTGGTAGACACCTCTGACGTATACGGTGAGCAATTATAAATGGTTTCTTTTCACCATTATAACATCGCGAAGGCTGTGCCATTAAAGTTTCACGTAGGTAACTTGGTCACATGTTAACTAACAGAACTTTTGTAGGCTATGCAGTAGGTGGGAACCCACGTAATGTGAATTAAGTAGGTGTACTAAAAGTCTTCTTTTATAATATTAAAATATATAAAATTAATTACTCATAAATTTTTGCCGGTTATATAATATGTATATCATATAAATGTTATTATTTTTTAATAATCAGATTAACAAAATGTAGGGGGATGTAGGTGCAGCAGGGCTTGTAGATAGCACTATGGAAATAATTCTAATATTCATTGGATTAACGGCTATCGTATTCCTCAAATCCAGCATCAATGCTGCACCAGACGATTGTGTCAAACTAATCGTAGGAGCTCAAACTTAACCCACATTTAATCGATAATCGTCACAGAAACGACTGATGTCATGTGATGATCTCTCGATATTGACTTCCACCGTGTTCTTTTAATATAAATAAGAAAATAATGTCTCATTTAACAAAATTTCATTAGCACTTTGTAAGAGATGGCGCCACATCAATTCCATTCCATCCATTACTTTTAATAAGGCGTTAAATGGACTACTCTACCTGGATTCGTTTCTTTTAATTTTTTGCGGTACTCTACGGACATTCGTGTCGTGTCAGAATTGATGACCCCCTATTGTTTGCCTTGTGATACCGATCGGTGCAACGTCGATACAAAATTGAATTCCTTTGACTCGTGTATAGTAGACGTTTGACGAACTGAATGAATCGAATAATGTCGTATAAAATCAATATTGGAATTCTGTAAAAATAATTACAAATTTTTCTCCCGTTCTCATTCTTCTCGTCTACTATTAACTACATATCTATATCACTGATATTCAATATACCTGACATTGGCAGAGTCTTTCGTCAAAGAAGAGATTCGAGCAACAAAAAAATATTGGAAATAATATTTTGTGTGACAGCTAAAAATTAAGTACAACGTGTCACGTTCATACATACACCGGTCACCGTCCTCGTCGAACCCGTTGCTTGCGACGAAGGGCTCGACGAGCGAATTAACCCATAGACACAGCCCACTGAGTTTCTCGCCGGATCATCTCAGCGGGTCGCGTCTCCGATTCGGTTGTAGATTCTGCGAAGCACTGCTCTTGCTAGGGCCAGTGTCACAAACACTCCGGTTTGAGCCTACATGTTAGGGCGAAGTTGAAATAGCCTCTCAAGGCTATCAGCATAGGTAGGAAAAAAACATACACACCCATGTCACAGCGGTATGTTTTTATTCATTGCCCAATGTCTACCTGTTTATAAGATAAGTAACGAACCTGTAGTGAGTAATATATTAAAATGCCGTACACATGTCTTGAAAATCTCTTACAGTCTTAATAAATATATGTAGTAATTTAATATCTTAGTGGATATAATCCGATTGTGGGCTTAATGGAATTTTCATTCATAAAATCAATGACCGGCGTCGGATGGTGACACGCCTCTTTGGGACCACTAATTTCATTTAAACATCGACGTTATCCATTTTGTCGTTGGCTACTGGTGGTACAACATCTTGTAAGTCCGCACGGGTAGGTACCACCACCCTGCCTATTACGGTCGTGAAGCAATAATGCGTATCGGGTTGAAGGGCGGGGCAGCCGTTGTACTGTAAAACTTAGATTTAGTACTCTTGTCTCACTGTGGGTGGCGGCATTTACGTTTGTTGATGTCCATGAGCTCCAGTGACCACTTAATACCAGGCGGACCGTGAGCTCATCCATCCATCAATAAAAAAGGCTAAGAATTAAAAATGGCATTATTAAAATTCTGTTTTGACGTGAAGCTTATTATAATAAACCAGTATATTCGTAATGGGAGTGTTTAATAGTATAAGAATGGTTCTGGTTTTTCTGGTGGTTCTGAATGTTGAAGCTGTGCTTTTCTTGTAAAATGTTAAAATCTAAATACAAATGTTATTTTGACTACTAATTGCTGATTTAATTGAGGAAGTCAATCAACAAGAATGCGGGGTTATCTCATAAAATTATCAAGTACTTTGCCTTTGAACGGAAATTGCAGTGTGGGCCAGCACTGGTCAGTTGTGAAATGTACACAGAAATCACTGTATTTATTATTACGAGTATATGTTTTAGATGTCTAACAAGAATATGTTGTGACAAATATTTCGTTAAAGAAGTCTTTAATCTCGATAATTGTATAAAATAGCGCTAAAGCTTCAACGACTTAGTCTTGTCCATATACTAAGTACAAATATTGGTTTTGTCTATGTTTTTTAAGGTAAACTGTCATCGTATTAAATAAATTTTCATAATCCACGTGAAAACTTACTTAAATTTATTATAAAAAAAATCAACTACAAAGTCTCCACTCCACGTCAATGCTGTTTATATTAATTAATTTTCTTACTCAGTTCTGGCTCTTATTCAAATGAGCTTTTTAGTAAACTTTATTAAAGTTAGTTTTTTTTTAAAAGAAAAAACTAAACTAACAATAGTTTTCAAGCGCAATGGCTTCTTGAAACTATTTTGTAATCACACGTTAATTCGGTACAAAAATTACATCCTGTTGAATTTTCCCACAATTGTTTTTGATATTTATACATATATGTACGAAAGAATTGTATATTTTCATTGTTTAGCTTTAATTAAATTTTGACGATAAAAAAAATTCAAATTTATATTGTAACTGTATTTAACGCTCATAGATACGACTTGTTAATAACAAAATCTGCGTTGTTTAGGGTAATTACCTTCGATCAACAATAGTAACTAGATTTCGGGTCGGTGCAGAAAATCCGTCTCGTCAAATAACAGCTCACTTGAAATGTGAGCTGTTATTTTGTTTAGTTCACTTCAAACATAGCCAATGTCAACCCGTCTCACAATACCGCAATGTGTATTCAAAAGTTGCAAAAATAATGCCCGAAAAAGCAATTTAACGGCCGAAGTATCTTACTTTCGGTAAGTACATGAAGTATAAACTATATTTTAAGCTTTAAACTTATAAATAATATTAAATTTTGAACAAAATTACCGATTTTTAACCACCGCTTCAAATGTTGGCCAAGGCTCGGCCAACACATGGACAAACTTTTGCTTAACAGAACAGTAAATGCATGGAGTTAATTTGTGTTGTAATAATTTTTTTAAATTTGTTAGCAGTACTTCGAAATTAGTTGGTTAAAATTGGTTAATGCTGCTTTTGTGTCTGTTTGTTGGACTCTCATTAGATACTTAGCTTTCCATTTTTTATTTTAGCTTTCCTAGCAATCACGTGTGCAGAATGGATCTCGATTGTCGCCAGAGAAACAAGAGATGACTTTTATAAGCCAGCTAAGATCTCCGCTTTGACACTGGACATCTTTGCCTTCCGTGCTCACGGCTACTGAAACGTGGCCGAAACATTGTAATAAAAATACCGCCCTTGAAACCGTTTAAACGTTGTTTTATTATGTGCACTGGTCGCGAAAACTTAAAAACATCCTATAAAAATATATATTACACAAAAACGTAACGCTAATAAAATAATAAGTAATGTATAGATACTAACAAACATACATTTCCAAAACATAAAAATAAAACAACTAAACTTTTACTTTAATTCATTAATAAATTATTTTAGTGTTCAACGCGACTCCCTTACCTCCTGTAGTAAACAGAAATCGGCATTTCAAGAAGCAAAAAAAAATAAAAAAAAACGTTGTTAGTTCTCAGAGCAATTAAGGGAAAAGTTACTTTATTTCTTGCAGTTTAAGATTGATTTAACATTATACGTTCTTTAACATATGTCTTTTTATTGGTAAATGACAGGAGTAATTTATTGCTTTGCTAATTTTATGTGACGAATGATCGTAAGTATTAGATAATGTTTTGGAGATTTGCGACTTTATTAGTAGGTGCCACAGTTGTAATTAGTTTGAACGTAAAAGTGTTTCAAAACTTTTTTCTCCGTTTGTTAGTAAACGAATGTGTATATTCACGCGGACAGCTTTTGCTTTAATTTTGTACGTGTCCCTTTATCTAGTTACTATTGTTGATCGAAGGTAATTACGGTCAAGATGATGTTTTTAAATTATATGAAAAAAAATCTCAGTTTTCATTGTGTGTGCTATTCAGTTTTATGCGCAGAGTTTCATTATGTTATCTCACGAACATTGTGGCAATGAAAGAAACTGTGGGAAAGTTTCTCATGAGTATGCAGAGATCCGAAGCTATTGCTCCATTGTTTTCAAAAGGCTTTCTTGCGTTATTGTTTATTCATTATTCTTCACGATTGCATTAGATTTCTATTTATGAGACAGAATTTAATGAAATTCCCGACTATGTACATGCATACACGGTATTGTTAAAGCAAATTACTCCTCGACACCTCGTAAAGACATTAACTTCACACTCTTCGATAATCGAGTATTGTTGGCGAGTGAAAAACACAGAGAGGAAACAATAAATTATGTTCGAAGTTTATACGATCGACCGGCAATGGGCTGCGCGTTCACAAGCCTAACAGTGCATGAATTTCCTTCACAAATTTGTTGAGATATTAATTTAAGTCGTAAATTGGCTGTAAAATATTATTAATTGTTTTCGTTCTAACATAACTCACACGTTGCTTATATTTAGAAAATACGGTTAGAAAGCTTTGGGTTCATATAATATGTTAGCTCGTAAGTTAGTGATAACTCAATGTATGTTTTAAATCACCCTTTCCCAAAGTGCGCGATAACGCCCCCTTGTTGACGCTGCAGGCCTAAAGGGGGGCGGTAAGAGACCCAGAAAAAAAAGGGGCATTGTGTAGAGAGTTGGGAGGCAATTTGTAATTTCATCTAAGAGGACTCTTAGACACCGACTGTGCTCGCGTTATAGTAGTTTTTAAGTAGTTAAATGAAAAAATGGGGGCGCTAGAAATAAATTTATTCTCAAAGTGGGCAGTAGACAAAATAAGTTTGGGAGTCCCTGTTTTAAATGAATTAACAGAGAGTACGTAAGCTGAAAGAAAAAAATCTGCTATTGAGCCACAAACAAAAGAGCGGAAGTCCTAAGAATCGGAACAAAGAATCGGTTGACTTTTAAGCGTTTATTAATATTTGTCCCTTCCGGAACTACCCCTGTCGTGGGGTGGAAGTCGCTCAAGCGTAAAACGGAAGTAGCATACGTCCGTTATACCTTGGTTCCGTAATTGGCAGCACGGGCTGCATTTCCGGTTTCATTTAAAATCTAATAATAGAAATTTAGAATAGAGAATCGAATAACAAAACACATTTACTAGTATGGAACGCCTAGAAATCAAATTATTTATCGCTTGAAGACGTTTGTAATAACGTTGTAGTAACTCATAATGTATGTATGAGGCATATAAAAATGTTTGTTTTTGCTGTACATTATTTAAAGTTTGTTTTGTTGTATCTGAACTTAGTCATCAATTTTGTGATTTAAAAACTTTTTTACTGGTGGTAGGACCTCTTGTGAGTCCGCGCGGGTGGGTACCACCACCCTGCCTATTTCTGCCGTGAAGCAGTAATGCGTTTCGGTTTGAAGGGTGGGGCAGCCGTCGTTACTATACTTGAGACCTTAGAACTTGCATCTCAAGGTGGGTGGCGCATTTACGTTGTGGATGTCTATGGGCTCCAGTGACTACTTAACATCAAGTGGGCTGTGAGCTCGTCCACCCATCTAAGCAATAAATAAAAAAAACTTTTAAATGTTTTATTGAATTTATAAACCATTGACGCAAACCAATATTGATTGAAACAATATGAAAAATTTAAAAATACTAAGTAACATTTATTATACATATTTGAATTATACATATGAAAACACAGAACGTGAGAGAATGTTTTCCAGGCAAATTGTTCCTATAAAATTAAAATAAGAATCTTATTACATACATTTACTGGTGGTAGGATCTCTTGTGAGTCCGCACGGGTAGGTATCACCACCCTACCTATTTCTGCCGTGAAGCAGTTTCGGTTTGATGGGCAGGACAACCGTTGTCCTGTAAAAACTGAGACCTTAGAACTCATGTTTCAAAGTGAGTGTGTGCATTCACATTGTAGATGTCTTTTGGCTTCGGTAACCACTTAACATCAGGTGAGCCGTGGGCTCGTCCGCCCATCTAAGCAAAAAAAATGTGGTAGTGCCTACCCGTTTGGATTCATAAGACGCCCTAGCAGAGTAGTAAAAGTTTTAATCTTCATTGTGTTTTTGAACCCTTTCACTGTTTTCCCGGCCCTTCACGTTATGTCCTAGAAGAAAACAACCTTACAATTCAATGTAATATTTTCAGTTACTACTAATAAAGTGAATTGAGATTTTGCGCGTTTGTTTATTTCGGTTCCCATAAAGAGATTAGTAAAAAGGGTAGCGAGGTGCTAATGCATGTAGTATATACGCACATCCGGTCCGACTTTGTCCGTTAATTGGTGTGCGTAAAAGGGATATCGTGTAGCGTGTCTTGAGCCCTTAACCCAGCTTCCTGTATCGCGACATTAGGGATAGTGCGAGAGCTGGTGATCGTTATGTAGGATTTCACATGTGAGACGATGCGTTCTTAAGATAAATTTGTATTGAATTAATAGGAATTCAGTACCAATATTTGGGGTAATATACACGTTTATAATGTTTACTCCAAATTAGAGGGGTTGGAAGTTGAAAATGTAAGTTTTTTTTTCTCAAAGCATTTATGGGATTCGTAATAGCGCAGAATTGCATATAGCTTAAGCAAGCTATTATATCGACAAGACATGGATTTGGTCAACATTAATAATGAATTTAATATTAAAGATATAAATTTAGAAGTCGTCGTGGCCTAAAGGATAAGACGTCCGGTGCATTTGTATCGAGCGATGCACTGGTGTTCGAATCTCGCTGGCGGGTACCAATTTTTCTAATGAAATACGTACTCAATAAATGTTCACGATTGACTTCCACGGTGAAGGAATAACATCGTGCAATAAAAATCAAACCCGCAAAATTATAATTTGCGTAATTACTGGTGGTAGGACCTCTTGTGAGTCCGCACGGGTTGGTACCACCGCCCCGCCTATTTCTGCCGTGAAGCAGTAATGCGTTTCGGTTTGAAGGGTGGGGCAGCCGTTGTGACTATACTGAGACCTTAGAACTATATCTCAAGGTGTGTGGCGCATTTACGTTGTAGATGTCTATGGGCTCCAGTAACCACTTAACACCAGGTGGGCTGTGAGCTCGTCCACACATCTAAGCAATAAAAAAAAAAAAAATAATTTAATATTGTGTTCAAATTAATCGAATTTCTTGTAGTTGATACATACTTAGATACAGGACAAGCTAATGAAATCGTGTTAATAAATACTATACAGTAAGTTCCTGACAAGGCTTTCCATATCTTTCACCGTTTCTAACGTGATCAACATGTTATTAGTAGTTCACTAGCTTCTTAAATCATTTTTTTATTTTCTTACCTAAGCTGAGAGCCTTGAGAGGCTATTTCAGCGTAACCTTAACTAGTAGGTGAGCTCACGGGGCTCAAACCTGACGACGTTGCTAACACGAAACCTAGCAAGAGCCGTGCTTCGCCGAATCTACCACCGGATCGGAAACGCGACCCACTGAGAAGATCCGGCGAGAAACTCAGTGGGCTGCGTCTATGGGTTAATTCGCTCGTCGAGCCCTTCGTCGCAAGCGACGGGTTCGACAAGTACGGTGACCGGTGTGTGTATGAACGTGACACGTAGTACTTAATTATTAGCTGTCACACACAAAATATTATTTCCAATTCTTTTTTATGGCTTGAGTCTCTTCGTTGACGAAAGACTCTGCCAAAACTCAGTGGGCTGTGTTTGAGGGTTTTAAAATCATTCTTTGGAAGGCAAACAAGCAAGTCTGTACTGTTCGTCGTTTTGATTTTCCTTATTTTTCTGCGATCCTTTAAAAGTCTTGCTGAAGATATGCACGCATTACAAAGGTACCGACTTGGGAACTGAACAATCGCGTAGCAGTTCCTAGAATTGTTCAATGAGCGCGTCGGGTGCAGCGAATGGAAAGAACGCACTCATCGACGGAAACAATACGTGTTAACTTGCACAATTAGTACCCTGTACACCGGATGTGAACAGATTACCGATTCGACTGTGAGAAAATCGCTAAATGCATTTGATATCTGCAACCCTCGTGCCATCATTATAAATGGAAAAGGCATAAACGGTGTTTTATTACTTTAGGCTTTTGCTCGTGACTTTATCTGTGTGGAATAGTTACTTTGGAATAACGCTAAATTTTACCCGCGACTTATTTTACGTAGAAGGTGAAAATATTTTTGAATAATAGAATGTTAAGGAGCTTTTTAAGGTACCATAATCACGCTTTTTAACCGACTTTAAAAGAGGAGGTTATCGAGTAGTCCAACATTTTTTATCTATGTATGTTCACCGATTTCTCGAGAATGCTTGTACCGATTTTGATAATTCCTTTTTCTTTTTTTTTTCCGGAAGGTTAGACTTCCCAAATGGTCCTGTAATTATCAGGATCAGGATCTGATGTTGAGTCCCGGAGAAATCCAAAAAAATCTACAATTTTCAAAGCCTATCTTGAAGGGATTTCGGCCATTCTTGTTATTTTTCTTATTGCGTGCCGTCGCGTACCTGCCGGTCGGTGCCTTGTACATAATTATTACACGCTTGATCATTATTTTGCTGCGACGTTGAGATGTTATGTTAAGCCTTCCTCAATAAACGGGCTATTTAACACTGAAATAATGTTTCAAATCGGACCAGTAGTTCCTGAGATTAGCGCGTTCAACCAAACAAACAAACTCTTCAGCTTTATAATATTAGTATAGATAAGAAATAGAATTGGGAAGCTATTACATTCTATTACTGGTGGTAGGACCTCTTGTGAGTCGGCGCGGGTAGGTACCACCACCCTGCCTACTTCTGCCGTGCAGCAGTAATGTGTTTCGGTCTGAAGGGTAGGGCAGCCGTTGTAATTATACTGAGATCTTAGAACTTATATCTCAAGGTGGGTGGCGCTTTTACGTTGTAGATATCTATGTGCTCCAGTAACCACTTAACACCAGGTGGGCTGTGAGCTCGTCCAACCATCTAAGCAATAAAAACGTATTCTAATTGTAATTTTTCAATTAGAATACGTTAGTAATTTGCTAATTGTTATCGTAGAGGTCGTTTTAGTATCTGCGTCCAAACGAGTTTATATATTGCGCTTGTATAAACAAAGAAGACTACTGTCACGAGACAATAATATTATGTATCGAGCTTTGATCTCCTTATTACACTTCCTACATCTTGTCCTATTTTCATAGCATATAACAATAGTTCCAGCATGTGGAGAATAGGATACCTTCGAGATAGATGACACTTAGATTCGCGAGCCAATGAAAGCTGGGCCTGATTGGCCACGTCGATCGAATTTTCCATGTCAATCTTATCAACCATCATTTTACTATTTAATGCAGATGTCTTTGTAAAGTTTTACCGTTTCAAAATGAGAATTTGTTTGAATATTACCAGGGAATCTATTATTATTATTCTTACGGCATTCATAAAGTGTAATGAGAGAATGAAGATTAAAAGCTCAATAAAACACATATTATCATTCCAGCCGATCGCAATAATTCAACTCTGGCGAGATCTGAATGTCTTCTCTTTTTTTTATTTTCGACGATTCTCGTTGTCCAATGAACGGAAGTCATTATACGCTTTCCGCTGTGGCAGTACTGTGGCCCTGTAAAAATAAATTCATTAAATCAGCAATTATGGGCTCCCGTCTTGGCTTTGTCCTGGGAAATAAATATATATAGGTACTATCAATTTTAAACGTTGATTATCTTGTGATCTGTCTAAATATTATAATATTATTTATTTTTCTTAACTTAACCGTTCTTCCTCGATCGGTGTATTGTGTTTATCGAATACGGTTGTCGTCTAGAACTTAAAGCTCTCTTTGTACACTCGGGAGCATGCGACAAAATCAAATATTGACTTGATAAACATTCGCCGAGTTCAAAATGCATTCTTCACTCCCTACTGCTACTACGTGCATCATAGGTGGTGGTGTGGCGGCGTGCTCAGATAATGGCTGCCCGTAAAAGCCGAGATAACATGCACTGTTTGCACAAAACAGATCTTGTTTGCTCGTATTAAGCCCCAAGGATCGGTTCTATGGATCACGTGCATTCGTATGTATGCGTCGTCACGTTTTATTTGCATAGTTTAAATAGTAAAAAGCCTGGGACGTCGAAGGTCTGTCGTGTATCAGTAAAACTAGAGTTATTTACAACAATAAATACGTTTTAGGATTCCGTACAGCCGATGTAAAAGCGGAAACTTTATAGCTGTAACAAAAAAAATCAATTTGGTACTTACTGGTGGTAGGACCTCTTGTGAGTCCGCGCGGGTGGGCACCACCGCCCTGCCTATTTCTGCCGTGAAGCAGTAATGCGTTTCGGTTTGAAGGGTGGGGCAGCCGTTGTAACTATACTGAGATCTTAGAACTTATATCTCAAGGTGGGTGGCGCATTTACGTTGTGGATGTCTATGGGCTCCAGTAACCACTTAACACCAGGTGGGCTGTGAGCTCGTCCACCCATCTAAACAATAAAAAAAAAAAACTTTATCATAGAGACCAACCAACACGAAAATCGTGAGTTGAATGCTTGGGAAACTTCTTCACAGATCTTTTGGTTTTCGATCTTGACGTTGTTTTTGTACAGATTCGAATCGGCATAATAAATATTATGTCTGTTTTGTTTTTTATTTTCGTGTTCATTTAAAAAAATATTCCGTCGAGTATCCGTAAACAAGCCAAGGCAAGTCAAGGTCGCGCTCGTTTACCTTACACACCTTCTTACGCTTACCTTCCTGACCTTCTAGCGCTGTTACTACCGCCACAAACAACTCATCAAAACACTAAAAGAAAATATCATCGGACAGAGTATAACCACACTCTATTTACTTTTCCGTTTGTTACACAATTTGCCGGTCAGATGTGAGTGGATGGGTGTTAATAACTTACGTAGACAAATCGATACCTAACCGTCTTTGTCTACATACCCAACCAAATAGCTGACGGAACTATGTCGAATATTTAGTTACGCCCTCACTGTTTAAGATGAATACAGTCCAACGCATACAAACTACAGTTCTCGCGTCCATTGTGTGACAAGTTTATTGATGTTACGCATAAGCAGTGATTTGGTCGCAAGTTGCAAATCGTTAGCGGAAACGAACATCAGTAATGAGCTTCGGATGTCGCTCACCTATTGTGCAGAGCTAATAGATATCGACTTCCTTAATTCAACGGTAGCTACATCAGTCTATAATGAGGTATTGTTCACGTTCCTACATCTTATTCTATTTTTCGCCTCATTGGTATAGTTACTATTGGTATTGATTACTACACTCGATTAGGATTAGGTTCTGAGTTCAATTAATTTAACTTTGTTAGATATTTGGTATTCGGGAACTGGGTTCTTGTCTCGAATGTCCTGTGTTTTTGGTGGATTCTGCACCTGTAACAGAAGTATATACTAATTTTATATAGTCAAATTTGGAACGTTAATTTGTTAAATTTTATTATCATTGCTTAGATGGCAACCAAGGTATTACTGAATATGTTTGGTAAGATACCTAATATGTCCGATCATACGTGTTTCAATCGACGGATTCAGGTCAATGTTCCTACACGAATCCGCAACGGCAATTTAACCGACATAAATGATAATGACTGGCATTTATTATATTGTATCAACACGAATGGATTCGTTTTTGATTCAGAAAGTTCAAGTGTGTTTGGGCTCTATTATAGCGGATCCTTTTAAAACAATTCAATCTGGAGACTTTGATGTCGAAATGGTAATGACGTATCTATGCGATGTATTCTAACCCTTAATAATCTTACAACACGTTCCATTAATAATGACGGTAAGCTGTTTCCAATCACTTCATATGAGGCGACAACTACAAAGTGAAAAAAATCTTCCACCGGTAAGGTTTTTTTTTTCTGTTATTGTTCGAAATTTGCATATTATTTATTTTACGAGATTTAAAATTGCCATAGCAAATAACGTTTTTCTCATATTCCTGCATTCGTCGATAGTGTTATGAGTAAATCTGGTGCTACAATATAGGAATAGTTATTCTGCGTTAGGTTTTTTAATTGTTTGTCACAATAAAATATATTTTTAAACTATATTTTTAAATTGAATACCTTTTTACACTTCCACCCATCTAAGCAATAAAAAAAAACACTTGACGTTGTAAATATTAAATAACAAAAACGTTACGATTTACCAGGTGTTATAAGCAGTGCTGCAATATGGAGTGGCGGTAATCCCTTGTCAATATGCGTCGACACGCAGCCAAGTGGGTTAGCATGTCAATACAGGAGTCTCCAAGGGCGATACGTAAGCCAGCAGCTTCGCGAAACTAAATAAGAAATTAAAATGAAAAACGACCCTGATACAAACTTAATGTACAGTATTTGAAATGAGTCTGTGATGAATAAAGTCGTCCGTGATATAGATAGACTCGTTTACTTCCTGGTCAGTGTGGACTGAGAGCGTCACGTATCCAGAAGGTCCAATGAAAGAATCGTGAATGTGTTTGCATGCACGTATGTGTACCTTCTGTGTGTAATGATGTAATGATGATGTAACGGCTGTCTGGTGTAGTGGTAAGTGACATGGTCACTGCACAAGGGGGTCGCGGGTTCGAATCCCGCCAAGGGAAGATATTTGTATGATAAATATAAATGTCATTTCCAGGGTTATGGATGTCTATTAAATATATGTATGTGTATAATACATTATAATACATACGTTATCTGGTACCTGTAACACAAGTTCTTTACGAACTTAGCACGGGACCAGTTAACGTGGCGTGATTGTTAGTAAAAAAATAAATATATGAGAATCGTTATGTGTTTGTAACACGTTTTTAGACATTTTGTCATGATTTAATTTCAGTCTTTTGATACAACTAAAATCGTTAAGTGATATCATTTTTGTGAATATTTTTTGGAACGAAGTTCCTTATGGGACGATGCGGAGGGGTACCCTAACCGGGAAGAAACGGCCGTAACGTAAGATTTTTATTAGTAATGCACGCAGTGTACGACTTAACTTTGCAATAACGTACAAATTAGTAATGTACACAGTGTACGACTTAACTTTTTAATAACTTACAAAAAATAACATTTTTTTTTATCATTCATTGACCACGATTTCAGAGCGTTCGTTTGCGCAATACACTAATTCTTATGCAAACAACCGTGAATGAAGTGTACCACAATAAGTTCGCACGTTACCGAATGACCGTGGGTTGTTGCGAAACCTCCAGATTTATTTTCATTATACCTCGAGTAGAACTTAAAATTAATATTTTTATAATAGGAACTTCGTTCTTATCCGGTGTCCCACGACACCGCACATCTTTTTTTCTTACTTGCGTTAGATGCAACGGCGGATCCAGGGGGGGGGGGTCATGGGGTCATGAACCCCCTGAGCTGGTTCCAGGACTTAGGTGAACCACTAATTGAACCTAATGATTTTATTTATATATTTTGTCACTATACAGATTTTATGTAACTACATACCTTCAATATTTAATTAATTTAATATAACATAATAACTTTGTATGATGGCAAGCGTTTGGGAACGAGCGCATCGAAAATTTGACTATGTGACCCCCTCCTGGCGCCAAAGCTGGATCCGCCCTTGGTTAGATGTTATGCGTAGAGGTTACATTGCTAGTCGAGGAATAAAGGACCGGCCCGCCAAGGTCAGCGAGTTCGTTAGGGCCATTCATGGATGCCTGCGCACAACCTGCCCACTCTCCCGCGGCGACAGGATATTTTCCCTCGTAATGTGCTATGCAGTTCAATTGATCGGTTTATTTCTTTTTAAATCGAACCAGGAGCAAAAAGGTTGCTCGAGCTATCCGTACTTCGCCGGATGCACTAACGAGTGTAAAATTTTTAAACTTGGCTCTGTGTAGCGATCGTTTGTTTTTGTTGGTCGTGCTTCCGCTCGCCACGTCTATTTGTAAATGAACTTTGCGAAAATTTTAATTGATAGTTATTTGTTAGCTCTCAAGGTAGCTTCTGCAACATAACTGCTGTATTTTTTTATATTTTCCAGAATTTCTATAAATTAAACGGTTGTCTGGAAGAGATCGCTTTTAGCGATAAGACCGCCTATTGTACAAATGTATCTGCTTTTTTTAAATTGATTTTGAATGTAAATTGTGTTTTGGTGTGCAATAAAGTGTATTCTCTCTCTCTCTCTCTCTCTCTCTCTTCTGAATCTGTTGGATATTGAATATAAAGATTTGTAGAACATATTGTTGGGATTGAAGTTCTAAAAAAAATCTCGAATAAAAAGTGTGATTAATGAAAAATAGTCATACCACATTATGTTTCATACAATTAGCTTCAAAAATAATCAATAGTGTCAAAACTCAATGTAAGTTAGACTTACAATTTAATTATTTTTTTTAATCCATACTAATATATAAATCTACAGTGGTTTTTACGGATGTTCCGTTATAACTACTGAGCCACGCATCCGATTGACTTGAAACTTGGTATCAATGTAGAAAATACATGTACTTAATGGATAGGCTAATATTTATATCAGTATTGGACTCCCTAATAATAATGACAATAAATAATAATGTTAATTTTAAATGCCCAGCGAAGCGGACGGGTACGGCTAGTATAAATAATAAATTTAATAAGATTTCGAAGTTGAAGTTTTAATTTATTTTTGTCTTCGAATTTTTATGGTAATGCTAACAGTAAAAGGATCGACATCGGAACGAAAACGAAATGAATTGGTCTGCATGGTCGGTAGGTAATGAAGCAACAGCGTATTTCGGCTTGCATTGTGGGGCAATTCGTCATGATTTGCGTATGTAAATCAATGGAGTTTGGTTGTGCGGGCGTAACGGTATTTTCGTCGGAACACGGCAGGAAAGCGGATGCTATAAACACACTTTCAGCGGTGTATCCATCCATCCAGACATACCTACAGCACTGCTGGGTTTTTAGGTGATGGTCGTGTTTTAAAACTTATTCGATAAAAATCATAGTTTAAAAAAAACAAAAAAATACGCTTTAATAGAAAATCCAACTAAAAAATAGAAAATAAATTTTGATAAATTTGAATTAAAAATAGTGTAAGAAACAGTGATTTTATTGTAGAAAAAAGCGTGGGGTGCATGGTATCAGATTTTCTATAAAAGCGTTTTTTTTTTAGTTGAATTTCAATTTTTTCAATTTTTTTTCTCCAAATTCCAGTTCAGTTCCAGTTTAAAGTCCAGCCCAATTTCGAATTAATCCGACGTTTTGAAGGGGGGTTAAAATCATGTTCAAAGATTCCGTTACATACTAACATACATACCTCTGAAGCTAATAAAAGCGTATTAAAATGGAAATTTTATTGGAGCTACAAGATTTTCTGCAATATTATACAAGTGTACACACCCACATTCTACACGTCCATAGAATATAATAGGCTATGAACAGATAAAAGCCATGATAGAAAGAGCGGATTATTAAACATTAAAATAGTTTCTAAACGGCTGATTGCTGCATTTATTTTGCAGTCTGTTACTCTATCTAACCATCTCTGATTAACATAACGTTCGCTTTCCATCGCAGACTTGGTGTCGCTGTAGCTATCTCTAGACCATTCGTTGCGCAAGTTCGCCGTCAATATGTTTTATTTAATAAATTTATACGCCATCCAAGACACTCTAACTAGAGAACATACAGTTTGTCAAAGGGACTTTTTTCTACACCTCCACTCCGAACCCACGCCCGGCCTCAGATTTATTCACCCCTACGCTATTTTTCAAAACTATCTCTCCGAAATTGCTTAACTTACCTACATAATGACACTGTCGAGAATCTGATATATTTACGTCTCCGAATTGTATGTACAAAGTATGGGTGGCACACCCACGGCTAGTTTTGTCAATCAGCCAGGATCTACTGAATGGGATCAATATGTCTGGTGGGCGACCGGTCGACGAACTGCGCGGGCGAAACCACTGTTGGTACTCCACGTCGACTTAACGACGTCCAGACCACGCGGTCTCTACTCTCAAATGCAGCCGGACCAAGTAGTTGTGTAACACATCGGTAATACTGGATAGTAGTTAATTTATGTAACGTTTATATGCCTATAATAAAAAAAAGCATATTTCAACGTTTATCGTACACAAATGTACAGTACTCTAATTGGTTTGGTCGTAGTGAAGCAAACTGATGTAAGGTTTTACTCATACGTATTTCTTCAAGGGTTTCGCATCGATTGTGTTAGTGAAGTTATATGTTAATATTGCGTTTAGCTGGGACCGGATCTGCAAGGATGGACCGTGTCACCTTGAATGCCGGATGCCGACGTTCTGACGGTAGAGGTATCGACCGGCAATCGTTTGAACGTCTCGCCGTATATTACAGTCGTCTGTCTGTTTGTCTCAGCGACTGCGAGAGTCGTTTTTATTTTACGACCATCGACGTCCGCCGCGCAAGTCCTCGACCAAGGTCGACGCGTATCTTAAATTAATTTAATAGTCCATTGAACGGACATACGAGTGTTTTTGGTGCCAATTCTGGCCCGTTGGTCGTTTGTTTGTTTGTAGGAATGTAACGTGTGTCTTTCTTTTAAATTCTGGGATTAATGTGTAATATTTGATGAGAAATGTAGGAATACTTCGCCTCATTCATAAGGTCCGCAGCGGAAATGGATTGAACGTGGGCGACGCCTACAGAGCGCACGAGTGACCGCTCTTGACTCACATGAAGTGACAAAATTAAAGATGCTATCTAGTTCTGAGAGTTATCTTAGTTTTGCCTATTGTTTTTTATTTGGACTGTCGATAGCTTATGTTAAGAAAGTATTATGAGTAAAAAACAATTGATTCAACCTGCAGTATTTTTATTGTGAACTGGATCGACTTGGTTTCTTATTGACATAGGGCAAAGTCGTGAATTAAACTTGAAAAGGTTATTAACCTCCCAATTGTTTTCATAATTTCGTTTCATCTACAACGTTGTTGACCTATCGTCGGAAGGGTCACCGTCACTATAGAATATAGCGTATAAACCTAATTCACACCCATGAAACTTTTTGTTAAAAAACTGTGAAATTGATAAACTATTTCAATCATCTCATTTTATTTTTTTTACTTAACAAAGTTTCGCTAACAACAGCGCAGATTTATATTATTTTTCTAAATTTTGAAGTAGATATACACACATTAATAGCTATCTATCTCTTTTACTCCTCACATTCTATAAAAATGACATTGGTTTCGCAGAGAAGTTTCGCTGCTTGTTCGATGTATAGAAACTCTGTTTTGGATATTCTAAAATTTTCATCGTCTTTGTTTTATTAGTCATAGTTTTTCCTCCTCATTATTCTACCTCATTTTTTTTGTTGTAAATCAAAATGGAATACGCAACGGCTTTATTTAATAATTTAAAAATAATAGAAACTTATAATGATTTCATTCATTCATTCACAAAGATCTCAGGGGTAATTCCACTTTGTTGAAATAAATGAAAAACAAAACAATGATCATTTATTTTAAATACATGGTTAATGTTATTAACAAAGCAAAAAAGAAACAAAATTACATTAGTGAAAGTAATGTTATCCCATAATTTTTTTATCTGTTTGAAATCGAATACATATTTTTTCCTTATTTTGTGGAAGTTTTATTTCCATATATTGCTTTGGGTCACTGAATGAATGAAGCATGCGTATGATTATGGTTGTGGTCTTACATTGAATGTCCACGTGAGCGTTGCCACAGCAAAATTTCATTATAATGTATCAATGGAGCTTAAGAAAACATATACATAAATAGTAAGTACCAAGTCCATATTTAACATTGTATTTCCTTATCACTTATTGTATTACTAGTGATCTGGTAACAAAAAAATATATAATTTTTTCATATTTTCAAATGACAAAATCTGTTAGATTTACGCCGGACGGGTTTGTGTTAAATAAAAAATAAAATAATAAAAACGATCTTTTCGCTATCGTAATAGGATTTAAAATGATTTGCGTTTCGCTTTCACTGGTTCTCTTTGATGTAGGAATATCGACAAAGACGGACGTCCGGTGCCGGTCAGGATTTATTTCACGGGAATACTGCGCCTTTGGGTTTTAAAGATACAGTGTATATTATATTAATGAAATGGTTTTTTTTCTATATTAATAATAAACTTTTGGTAATCGAATATGTTTTAAAAATTATCGACTACCGATTAATCTTACTGAATCTTTTTTTTTTTTATTTAGATTATTCGCCTTGATTCAGTCGTATATATTATTTACACCGAGTTTTAACAATCATTCATCGCATTCAAGTTTATGTAACCGGTCTCCGATGCACAGA
This sequence comes from Bombyx mori, assembly GCF_030269925.1. Taxonomy (NCBI): domain Eukaryota; kingdom Metazoa; phylum Arthropoda; class Insecta; order Lepidoptera; family Bombycidae; genus Bombyx; species Bombyx mori. The sequence continues at coordinate 3,100,192 of NC_085116.1, read as the reverse complement.
AGGGCCTCTAAAATCCTTCCGGTGCTTTTGATACCGTGGATAAGCGGCGTGCGTATATTTCAAAAGACTTGTTTCTCCGTCCGAGCTTGAGTAAACATCATAATTTTAAGTCCGGGTGTGTGATTTCAGTCTTTTGTGTTTTCACGGTGCAGACAGCGAGGGTCCGAGGTAATCGTCTTACATTTACATTGTATAACCGGAAATAAATTTAAATCTTAGTGTTTTATTGTTTGCTTTGACTTTTCTATTTGAGAAATGTCGAGGCGTTGGATATGGCACATCCCACGTTCGGAATAATATCGGTACCGTTAGCGTTGTTTGGTATTTGGCGAACGACTCGAATCGTTTTGCATACAATGCCCATGTTGGTAAATGGTAGGCGCTTGCGCAACAGCGCGGTCATCGGGCCGGATGTGACGACCACGATTTGGTTGTTTTTGTGCTCCTGATAAATATTATCCCTCTATATGTTAACTAAATAGGTGGTACTAAGGTGATTATACTACTATCATTACTCTTATTATCAATAAACAATGTTCAACGAACAGAAAATTTCTAATTTAGTGACGTCAGCCGTGTTTTATGTATAGAAGAGATTTAATAAGCTATGGACATGTTGCCTCTTGGACGTCTTGTTATGGCGATGTGTGTCAAGTATAAGTTTATAATAAAAACATTGCACCTATCAACTTTAGGGTGATGGGAGAGATGTGCTCCGCACTAAACGCTTCACTTTCCCCCCTTTGCCTTTTCATGAGTTCTGTCTCATGCGAGGTTTGGACGTTGGTTGTTGAGCGACAGCAGGTTTTAGTCAGTTCGACTCTGACATACCCCGCCCTCCATCCCCAATGGAGGGCGGAAGTCCAGCGTTTTCCTCCTGACAAAAAAAAAACCGATCAACTTTGATTATTCTTTTAAGTAACTTTTGCATTTTACTTCTCGCTTATAGGCATGACTAGATGATCTGATCTTCCATTAGACCATATTAGATAATACGTCAATCAACTGTGATTGTTTTACTCGGCGAGTTCATCTAAGGCTTATAGCAAATTTTGTTAATGACGTTAATACATTATTTTATATCGGCACGCAGGTCTATATTATTTATAATCCGTATATTTACATTTTAAGTTCATAAGCTGTTCTGGTGAATATTTTTAATACAATTTGTTAATCATCACAAACATAATATACATTTTCTTCGAACGTGCGTCATGTTTTCCTTCATGAAATTCCGAATATACTCGACAGGTAAATATTTTCCTTAGTTTTCATCCCAATTAAGCAGCCTTGGCCGGTCGGTAGCAAGGTCAGAACGACACAGGGGTACTATAGAAGTACAGGCACGTTGCACCAAAGGCTACTGATCGACATCCGGTCACAGGAACAATGTTAATCGCTACCTCACTCGGACACACGATTGTACAACCGTCCTTGGAAGTTGACTGAGTCATTTTTATTCTCTGTACTCGCTGCGGTCAGTGTGTTTAGTGCGAGTTTTTTAACGTTCTCGATAGCGTAAAAGTTAACTTAAATTAGTATGGAGTTGGAACGTTTGCCGCTAGGGGCGCTGATAGCGTTTAGTTAACTTTTACGATATCGAAAATGTTAAAAAACTCGCGCTGAGCACGCTGGTCACAATGATGTGATTCTTTTGTGCAATGTGACTAATTGTGCCCCCGCATATCTTTGCATCGCGATATCGCTGAATATAAAGATGGGAATCATAACTCAAAGGCGGCACGTTTCTCATGGCTTTTCAGCGCGACACGTGTGTCAATTTTTTTAAGTAATTATATGAACACAGCGAAGCGTAAGTTGAATTTGATGTGATACTGAGTAAATTGTCATGAGTTAGTTATCTTTGTTTTCAATGTTTTCTATTTGAAGGAAAGTATAGATTCGTTTTTCAATATGCTTTTATTAGATTGATATTATGTTTCTTTGTATGGGACGGAATTTTTAAACGTCACATTCACTGACTTCCTGGCATCTGATTAACTTGAAAATTGCCACATTCATCAATACCGATGACAATATGTATGTATAGAATTTTATTATATATTCATTTATTAACGGCCGTCTGGTGTAGTGGTAAGTGACATGGTCACTACACAAGGGGGTCGCGGGTTCGAATCCCGCCAAGGGAAGATATTTGTATGATAAATATAAATGTCTTTTCCAGGGTTATGGATGCATATTAAATATATGTATGTGTATAATAAAAATCTTACATTTATATCCGTTATCTGGTACCTGTAACACAAGTTCTTTACGAACTTATCACGGGACCAGTTAACGTGGCGTGATTGTTAGTAAATATTTATTATTATTTATTTATTATTTCGCTTTAATATCCTAACCAATAACAAACAGGATAAAAAGGACGATGAAATTAATTGTTGATTCAATATTGGTTCATTTCATTTCATTCAACATTCAATGGTTTGTTAAAAAAGTGTGATTCTTTAGAATTCAAATTAATATTGATGTCAATTTTGTTACTGTATTTTTGATATTTAGAAAACAATTCACTATATTGATATAGTCCGTCCGGGTTTTGATCGGGACATACAAACATAACTGACACAGTTTTATTTATTTGTTTCAAATTCAGACCACTTCTTTATGTCTGTCAACATCATCAGTGATATACTCACTTAACTTATAAATTCCAGTCGTCGTCCCAGGGCCCTAGCCTTCAGTCTTTCTATACCAGTAATTATTAGATGTTGTATGTGTATTCTGCAATGATTTTTGAATAGGGACAAAATTAACGCAGAGAATTACTCAAAACGCAAACAAAATATTAGGATAACAAAGAACCCGCATGAGCACATTTTGATTATCCATTTAAACGTGCCTATAATAATAATGACAAGTTATAATTGCTTAGCAAGAATTATACAATTTACTGTCTAAAATATAAGGCAGCATAATTATCTCTTACTTTAATTCTCATTATTTATAATCGTAATCTTTTGTGTGAATTCGATTTGTCATAGAAGGTAGTTGACAATGGGCATAGTCGGCCGCTCGGGACCCAGCGAAGATCACACAAACCTTAATGTGTATAATAATAAAACACTGCCCTTCAGACATGCGGAAGACACGCGGTCGAGGTCATAATTGCACAGAAAGAACCGCTAACAATTGTATTAATAATATCAGACTTGGTGCAATGGTCCTGAACATCTTGGACAATTTATAACCTGACCAAGATATCTATAGGTTCTTGGCTGTACACGCTATTGCAGAACTCTTTTGTGAAGTCGTCGTGGCCTAAAGGATAAGACGTCCGGTGCATTCGTACCTTCCGATGCAACGGTGTTCGAAATACGTACTTAACCAATGTTCACGATTGACTTCCAAGTTGAAGGAATAACATCGTCTAATAAAAATGAAACCTGCGAAATTATAATTTGCATAATTACTGGTGGCAGGACCTCTTGTGAGTTCGCACGGGTAGGTACCACCGCCCTGCCTACTTCTGCCGTGAAGCAGTAATGCGTTTCGGTTTTAAGGGTGGGGCAGTCGTTGTAAACATACTGAGACCTTATAACTTATATCTCAAGGTGGGTGGCGACATTCACGTTGTAGATGGCTATGGGCTCTGGTAACAACTTAATACCAGGTGGACTGTGAGATCGTCCAACCATCTAAGCAATAAATAAAAAATTCAAAAAAACTTGCAGGCATTGCTTGTAGATGAGGAGTGTAGAGACAGGTAATAGATACAATGGATCCCAAGGGTCGATGTGACTAGCAAAAGCTTGCCCGACCCCTGAAATCTAAGATAGATAGCAATAATAGTATAAGCTTATATTGAAAATAAGATATTTGAGTCGGTAATACATATTAGTTAAGGCAAGGGACATACCATGGAAACTGAGCACTCCTGTTATGGTAAGATACGTGAGTATAGAGTGTCTTGTAACATGATTCCATCTGAATGCCAAACGGGCAGTCGCACAGAACGGCTTAATGTGACAGCTTGATTACTTTAATAGGTGCTTTCAATTGAATTAAATTGAGGATTGAACGAAAGTTGCTCTGATAACACAGGAAATTTTAAGCACACATTAAAACTAAAAGTTAAGTTTAAATTGAACGGGAAGAGACTAGATGGAATCCGAAACGACGGCAGGTGGTACTGATGATACCTACCGCGATTATACAAGAATCACTGTCAAAGAAATATAATATGTATCTCAAGGTGGGTGGCGCATTTACTTTGGAGATGTCTATGGGCTCCAGTAATCACTTAACATCAGGGAGGCTGTGAGCTCGTCCACCCATCTAAGCAATAATAATAAAAAACATAACTTATCATTTTTGAATACAATTTAAAGAGCTGTCTTGATGCTCACAGTTTCGTTCGAAGATTCGGCCTTATAGAACATTATATTGAAAAACGCATTCCATGAAACAGATTCGGATAAATTTAACGTAATCCACAAATCAATTTAAAATATTTACTGTTAAAATTTTAAAATTTAATTTATTATAGAGACTATATAATGGCATTGGGCCAGCAATTGGATTGTTTATGCAATTGCATAGAAAAGGAGTGTAATATTTTCAGGCTTAATGTTTCTGTGTGTGTGTGTGTTTCTTTATTTTACAATAGCTCCTAAATTTCTGAATAGATTTGGATGAATGGGCTACATCGACCCGAATAACTCGAATTACATTATTTTAAACTCTTCGTTTTTGGCAGACCGGTTGTGTTCTTTATTTATTCATTTTTAAACCGGGTTTTATTTGTAGATTGTTTTTTCACTGTGAATTTGGATCATTTTGATTGACAACTTTTTGTCAAGAACCGAATACTTTTTTAATCAGTTTTTTCCCCTTATAGCTAAAGTATTTTTGTCCTGGTTCTTATTATTTACGTAATGTAATTGGTAACAAAGATACCAAAATAATTCATTCTGAATCAGCACCTCGCATTTATCTTAGCAAAGCTTGTTTCAATAAGGACATGTCACTGTGCTCAGGAGACAGCGAGTTTATTTTTGTTTATTTATTATTGTTATGTTTATTATTATTATTACGGATACTAATTTCGGCAGCGGGGAAGTTTACCTCACACCCTGTACATATTATATAGATATAAGTACATACAGCAGTCGATCAATATCAGTTCTGTTTCGCTGACAATGGCGATAATGTATATCCGCAAAACTCGCGTGGGAACACACTCGGTATCGATTCCATTGGCACATTTCCTGTTCCTCCTATTCTAGATCTCAATTTGAATGCCGTTCTATCACAATAACCATAGACATATATATTTCTGCGTGCCTGTTTTGACTGTTGGCAGATCTTTAACTTACGAGTAGGTTGTGTACCTACCATGATCCAACCGGCCTTTTTTCTGCCGCGATACAGTCATGTGCTCCCGTTTAAAAGGCGAATTAGCCCTTATACATATAACAGAGACTCCATGTTTCAAGATAGGTGACGGCATTCACATTGTCTATGAGCAACGATATCAACTTAACATTAGCAATGAGGCTGCGGGTCTGGTTAACAAAAATAAGTAAATAAAAACTTGAACTGTCCTGGTTGAGCCCGTCGTCTCGGCTATCCGTCCTCGTGAAACTGAAAATTGCTTCGGGTCACAGTCATCATTCGAAAAAAAAAAAAGTTTGCGGACCGTCGATCTACCTAGCAAAGCAAACCAAATACTGTTTCAGTGGGAGATCTTTTTCCATTTTCCTCGTCGATACAGTCAGTCATACGATATCGACATCATCATCATCATATAGTACCTACGGTTGGGTCTGTTGTGTTAGAATTAGAATAAATTATATGTATGTGCTTGAAATAATAATCGTTCTATTACATTTATTTTATTGTTAATCATCTGGTTCCCGTCACCACGGCGAAACAAAATGTTTACCAACTTTGAAGTAGAGTCATGAACTTTATTTAATAACAAAAGCATCCACCAACATCGGTTCATTAGCTTTTGAGTGATGCTCGAACGAACAAAAGCACAGAAAAAAAAATCGGCGATTACGTGTTAGGGGCATTCACTTTGTGATTGATATCTATATAACACTAAAAAAGAAGTCTGAACTTTTAAATTTTCTTCAGTCGATAACTGAAAATCCCACAGTCCCTGTCCATGTTTTAGATAAAAACTATTTTAGGACGAAGGTAATTAATTTTGGTAGTCCAATTGTAAATTTGTATGTCTAGGAATTTTATTAATTTTGTTCAGATTTAATTCGTCGTGATTCACCATTTTTGATTGTGTAAATATATAATTGAATCATTCAAGTAATCTGTAATTATTTTAATGATACATAGTTGAATCGTGCAATTTTCACACGACGCATTGTTTGAAATGAAAGGAATTATTGCAAAGATAAATTTGTTCCCTACGTAAACAAGGTATGAAACAACGGTACGTACGTGGGAATGTAATGCTCTACTTTTGCAATGCACCCCGTTATGAGCTATTCATAAGTTAACCAATGCTTTGTCGTAACTAAGACGCTTTTATTTCTGACAATTATCTCAATAAGAGAAAGAAAAATACTTTAGTATTTACATATTTTATTGAAGCAACTCGACGTATTTCTGAAAGCGTCTAATTAAAATACTTTAGTATGTATTAATATTCAATTTCTTAACAGTTCTTTGTTTAGTTTTGGCTTTGTCAAACAAAAAGCTAAAACATAAAGTTAAAATTTATTTTATATTTATATCATTAACCAAATAGCATTTTGGAGAACTGAATAACTAGTTTTACATAACGCCGTTTAGTTTGTACGTAGTCAATGCATTATAATGTCTATGATGTTAGCGACTGTTGCATTATCGCGTAAGCAAGTAATAAGCAGATAGTAAGCGGAACTGGAGATCAATGTGAGTAATAAACCTTTGACATTCAGAGCCGTATTCACGGTCGTAGCTTGCAGCCCGAGAATTTATTGTGTTAACTGTCATTGTAATTTATTCTCAAACCTAAACGTTAATTTTATTAAACATGGTAATGCTTTTCGCGAACATACGATACTCGCACAGGAAGTGCGTGTAAGTATTCGGTTCATTGACAGGCCGGTCGGCGGAGGCACTTTCGACATGGCCAAAACGTAACAATAAGCTATTTGATAACTGTCAATGAATATGCTAATGACGATACGAATATTTATAACGCACATTTCGTTGTGAGGTCATCAATAATAAAAGAAATTTGTTACTACATATATATGCTCAGATTCCGTGACGTGCGTATCTGTTTTAGAAGATTTTATTACCGTCTTGCGAAAATGTGAAACGTATTTTATTCCTGTTATTATTTTCCCATGGTTTATATGTTGGGTCAAAGTGGTCGACCACCCGATTAGGCTATTTGTATTCACTTTGCAAAGTTAGAGGTCGTTCGTCCCGGTTCTTGTCCGATGTTACTTATTCTTTAGCGTGTCCTATTTGAATCCAGATTCCGTTTGCGTTAGCTCTGGAAAGTATCGCGCTGAATAATTAATATCACTCGGCTTGGGATTATCCGCATACATCTGGTAGTGCATGTATTATAAATTCTCGCATATTTTCGCGTAGCCTTGCCTCGGTAAGGAAGAAAATGTAAGTTCCTGTTGTAATTGAAATTTACGACGGTGATCTAGTATCAGGAACCGGCGAAGTTAACGAGTCCCGACGCTAACCGGATTTCGACGATGTTGGCAAACGAGATTCTAAAATGATTGCCTCTGCACGAATATGTTTTGATTTTCGCTTTCTAGATAATGTTCTATGTATGTATTCACTACTTTATCCGTTGTTATTATGAAATAATATTTAAAACCCATTAGGTATTCGTTGCAAGCTATAGCGTTGTAACCATTTGCTAAATTTTGGAGGTATGTGATTGTTTTAATAAACAGCAGTTGGAACAACATATTATCATCAAATTTCTTAAGAAAGGCGTACGAAAAATGTTTTATAAATTAGGTAGACGAAAGACCTGAATATTCAATTAAATAAGTTGAAGTTCGAATTGTATATCGACCGCATTTTAAATACCAATTTTAAGGATACAGCTAATTGTAAGCAGATAGATTTTTGGATTTGTAAACATCATGTTCAAGTTCTAGCTTGTGATAAAATTAAGATATAAAGCTTATAAACAGGACTGCTGTTAACTATTCGACCAATGAATCATTTAACTCTTGAATAGTATTCCCAGAGATCGTTTTCTCAACTGAAAACGCATAAATCTCTTCCAATATACATGAAAATTTGAAATTAGTTGAATTTTCAATGTATAGAATGTTTGTATACATAAATCGGTTTAAGTTACGTTTAAGTAAACTAATACCTAAGATAGCACCGAATTTCATTGGTGGTAGGACCTCTTGTGAGTCCGCGCGGGTAGGTACCACCGCCCTGTCTGTTTCTGCCGTGAAGCAGTAATGCGTTTCGGTTTTGAAGGGTGGGGCAGCCGTTGTAACTATACTCGAGACCTTAGAGCTTATATCTCAAGGTGGGTGATGCATTTTTACGTTGTAGATGTCTATGGGCTCCAGTAACCATTTAACACCAGGTGGGCTGTGAGCTCGTCCACACATCTAAGCAATAAAAAAATTAAAAAAAAATGTATTTTCGATCACATCTTTTAACTTTATCGAATTACTGTATTACATAATGTGCTCATTTGAAATATGACGCCTCTAAATGCTTTCTAGTTTACATGGCTTCATTACGTTCGTTGTTAGGTGTAGTAAAGCACAGTGGGAGTTTATTGACTTGCACTTTGCGCGCTCGATCGACATTAAGCTAGTTGACAGATGTAGGTGTCCGCATATATTAGCACTTGCCTAATTCACTAAACAGAGATAAGTGTTGTACCCACATTACCGCCTAAAGTAATTTCCATTTTCATTACATTATACGTAAACCTACGTCGTAATCAGCATTCCATTGTTGCGTCGCTGATTTTTTTTAAGCGACGTTTCGTTCAACGTAGGCCTATTATGAATCACGGAGCTGTGACAAGAAATAGCTGTCAATTATAATAGTCTCGATTGTCAACTGTCGAAGATCTGAAACGTGAGATACCTTTAGTCATGCGGTCGTTCGAGTTCATTGCCTTCACTAATTCTGTTTGATATTGCGAGACGTCTCAGTATAATTTATGATTATGACGTGTGGTTTTGTGAAAGGTGCATTCTGCGGCGCAATGTGTGAACGATGGTTCGGCGTAGTCAAATGGCGCATATACGGCTGCGTCCGCGCCGAGGTCGCGTTCAATGGGCGTGCGGATACTCGATGAATGAATCCCCCTCCACGGCTCCGTCACGCGATCAATGGACCGCACGTGGTGATCGACACACTATTTTTATTTATCCACAATAAAAGTAAATTCATTAGATGCTTCATTTATTTATACATTCCTACTATTGAATTCATTTATGTTTCCGTTTTCTCATTCGAATTAGGTATTATGTCAATTTATTTTTTTAGCAGTTATAGTTTCTAACTGCTAAAGTAATTTTGGATTATTTGACTGTTTCAAACAAGTTAAACATGATAATAATTTTCAAATTTTTTTGGAACAACTTTAAAATCTCTTGAAACCCATTTTTGTTACAAATTGGAAACTAATCTGTCACTACACGGTAAGTATATTGGAACCAAATGGTTACCATATGGTAACTAAAATCAGTTTTATCACTCTTATCCGTGAGTCAGGTCGGACACTTCTAATTGACACACGAAATTCCTATTACTGTTATTTAACTGTCTGGTTTGATTGAGTGCCTACCAGTCGATTGCTATTGAAGTCATGCGTTGTCGTGAATGACATGCTAATTTTGTGGTGGCGACGCTAGGTCTTATAAAACAGCACAGGAAATTTCGAATTTTTATTCACTACATTTAGTAGTAACTTATAATTTGCTAAAATTCTTGTGCCTTTCAAAGTTTGAGTCAAGTGAGGTTATCTGAATCTTTTGAGTTTACTTGAACGTTTGGCCTCTGAAGGTGATCATTATTGAGTGTATCTATATCCGTTCCTTATAGAGACCGGTAAAGGTGACCATTCTAGGCGAAGTACATACCTTCTAGTGCAATACATCAGCCATACTAAGTGGCGCTTACAAGGTGACGACCATATCAAAGGCACAGATTATGTTGTACCTTATTCGGAGATTGTAAGGTAACGACAGATTGTTTATGTGACAGTGAGGACGTGACTCTCATTCATGTATCGCATACCCAGTTTAGGTACTGAATGGTTTTGACATAACTAATTGTGTCTCTTCAATGTGCAATAATTTAAGGTTTTGACATCGTAGGTCGTAATGGTCGATAAATATTGTAAATGATTCACAAGTTATATTCAAACGCATTGTAGCTCATGTGGGGCCCTTACGCCAACTTACAAAGCATTCCACTACTACGGACTACACTAATGAGTCACGTCGCATTTACATACAGTGGAAAAACAACGAAGGACAAGGGGCCGCGGCTCTCATTACTAAGAAATCTTGCGATCAATTAAAGGAAACATACGAAGCACATGCATAATTAGCGTTCGATCTGATTTAATCGATGAGCAAAGCTGTTTACCTTATTTCATCACGAACCAAGAGGATGTTGATCAATAATCTAAACGTCGGCAACAATGTAGCACTAACGTATTGTTACTTTGAATACAGAACAATCATTCCTCTCTTGCAGCCTCTAGATTGGCCAATAGACTCTGTCTATTCGACAGTAGATTCCCTTCCTCGTTCCCTTACGTCGTAAAACACATTCATCATCACTATTGACATCCGAAGCGATAAGTGTCAACTGTAGCTCGTTACTCGTTATCTATAGGTGCTAATGGATGTTGTCAACCGTCATAATGTCGTATTTAAAAGTCCAATATCCGCGCCTATTCGTGCTCACCCTTGAATTTTAAGTGGTAGCCGCTCGTATATTTAACCGGTCCCTAATGGAACTTTCGATGAATGGGAAAGGAATTTTAAAACGCACCGGCCAATTTTTATGAAGTCGACGTATTAACCTGTGAATGTCTTACGATTTTTATTGCCGAGGACGCTAAGGGTAAAGTGAAAATAAATCAGGATACTCTCTGGTTTCCGTCCGTCGACGCATTGTTGTTAGTTATTGATTCGTTGAAAGCTAATCGTGTGAAAGTGAGAAACGGGGCTCAGACATATCAACATCGACTTTAAAGAGTCGACAAACTGTCAAATTGTTACATAGTTAATGGGGGTCTGTCATCAGTGCAACCCCTTAAAACATTAGTTTCCCTTCCTGTTACCAAATGCTATGCTGTGTCCAAATGACGGATATAGTTAAGTGCCTGTGTTATATCAATGTCAGCAGTTTTTATTTTTTTTGTTTTGTTTCTCAAGGAAATGTTTCAAAACTGAAGCTTTCGTAAACATTGTAATATTCAAATCATATTATCTGCGCTCAGCGAACAGATTGTTTACTTTCGGAACGTATACGAGGTGTTGGTGTAAAACCGCAGAAGCACAGTGCGTGAATCGGGACGTGTACTTAATATAATGAAACGTACTCTGTAAAAATTGATTTAAAACAGTCGGGCGTGGGTGTGAAGAGACAGATGGTTGGGATAGGGTTCGAGAAATGACCGTAGTTTAGTTTAACTACTGGTTTCCGCTAGCGAACATTACGACGCGACGTTCCCCGAGTGACATGCTAACTGTTTTTTGTTTCGACATCTATAAAACAATTCACCTTTTATCCGTTTGTTTAACAAATTATTGTTAATTTATACAATAGGTATTTTGAATAATAACTTTCATTGAGCACCAACGGATGTACATCAAGTTCATCCATACAATATATCTAGGATTTTTTTATTGTGCCGAGAATAGATTGACTAACACGTGTTTCCGTGATATTTCGATGGCTAACACTTTCCAAGTAGCGTGGAGTGGTTCCCGAAAAAATGAGCGGAAGCAAATAACTAGGTATTCGTAAATTCTTTACTTTTGTCGTCAGCTCATTCGAATAAATTATTAATTATTGTAAGTGGCTTTTAACTCTACAGATTAATGGCAGAATATGGGATTATTTTTATCTTATTCTGTGAATCTTGATGCACATGTTATGCAATTGACTATGGTCCACAATTGGGTGGCTATTTGTCTACCTATGAATTCTCAATCTAATGTTAAAGGTACCTATAATTCAAGTATTTTAATTTCTCAGGGTACTCTCCGTGGTACATGTCGCAAAGATATTTAAGTCTCTTAAATTTAGATTATAGAATCGCGTATTCTCTATCGATGCACAGTGGAAATGAAAAGTTATAATGGGTGACTTTAACATACATTATATAATACCGGTTTAAAAAAATATATCAAATTTTAAAGTTAATTTGGACAAGATTAGGACATGCGTTGTTTCAGTTAGACAATACTTGGAGCTTAACGACAACAATTGCTACATTTATTTTAAATCTTACCTCATTACCAGTAGCCCGCAGGGGGTATTTTGGTTTCCAGTCAGCTCACGTGACTCAGCCTGACAGACTTTGCTAACATCTACCCAAACAAGAACAGTGCTTCGTCGAACCTACTACCGGATCGGACTCGCGAACCATTGAGAAGATCCGGCGTGAAACTCAGTGGGGTGTGTCTGTGGGGAATATTACCAGTGGTCATTCATCCCAACTGTGTAACTCTATCCGATGCGACAACATACCCTTTGCCGGCTTTTTTAATTAATTTTGACTTAATTTAATGATGTACACTGTCCTTGCATTAGGTATTTAAAAATTGAGTACAGACAGTGGTGGATTTACACTAGGGGCCCAGGGCGGCGCAGCAAAATTTTGAAAGTAAAAATTTTTTTTAGTCTTATCAAGATTGCTCAATATAATTAATTAATTCTAATAATTAATAAATTTCTTTTTAATTGATAATTCAAGAAATTCAATTCATTTACATTCACAAAATTTTAACTTTGGCACTTTTGGTAAAAATTATTAATCAAAATGATTTAAATATATGTATTTCCTTGGCGATTTAAAATAATAATCGATTTTTCTATTTTCTGTAATTAAATAAATTTAATTAGTTTTTTTATGTAATATAATTATGAGTCACCCTTAGTCAAAATTTATAATTGTTAGAAAAAAAAACCGAATATTTATTTATATTTTTGGAATATATGACATAATTATGATAAAGTTTCCGCAATAAATTATTTATTTTAATTTTGACAAATAAACATTATACACTAAGTTTAGGTAAAATTCCAGTATAGAGGCGGATTTTTTTCCGGTGCCCAGGAGCGGCATTAAGTTTAAATCCGACCCTGAGTACAGATTTTAATTTCTCATTTATCATGTAGCATATATCCCTGGATACAACCGATATTGTCGGTGTTCTATCGCAAATCCCGCGGAAGCAGAAGAGTTGATCTCGACAGTAGCGCGACAGTTGTATCTCCTCCCATATCCTGCGGACGGAAACGTGCGGATGTTGCGTCATCGGCCGGAAATAGCGCCCTCTGTGTCAACGTGCGTGTCATACGTCATCGTAACGCACCGTCATGAACTAATTCACAAGCGCTAATCATGACTATCGAAACTTTTTTGTGGTCTAAGTTAAGTTTTACTTATTTTCAACAATAGTTGCATGAATGTAATGGGTGTAAGAGAATTGTTCCTGAAGACGAACTCGTGTTTCTAGTTGATTCATGAAGTACCTAATGGATAACACTGGTGGTAGAACCTCTTGTGAGTCCGCCCGGGTAGATACCACCGTCCTGCCTATTTCTGCCGTGGAGCAGTAATGCGTTTCGGTTTGAAGGCAGGGGTAGCCGTTGTAACTATACTGAGATCTTAGAACTTATATCTCAAGATGGGTGGCGCATTTACGTTGTAGATGTCTATGGGCTCCAGTAACCACTTAACACCAGGTGGGCTGTGTGCTCATCCACCCATCTAACCAATAAAAAAAATAAAAATAAAAATAAACATTGCAGTGAAAAAAAAAACCGATATCGACTAATATTTATTCATATAATTAATGAATAATCTCTGATTAGCTGATCAAATGTATATTTTTCTTTCTTTCTTTCTAATGCTAAGATGCCCTTACAGCTCATTTGATGTTGAGCGAATACCGGAGCTAACATAAAGCAGTCACCCAGTTTGTAACATGATTTCGAAGTCTCAATTGTATTGTATAACGGTCACCCTTCATCGTGGAAGTGTTTCGTGATCATGTGTTAAGTAGATACTGAATTATAGTTCTTTCTTGTATTATCTGCCGTGACGCAGTTATATCTTTCGGAAGGATGAGACAGCCGTTATACTGAGACTTCTGATCTAATGTATCATTCACGTTGTGATGTCTGTAGGCTTCAGTAAGCAGTTAACGACAGGTGTGTGTTGAGGCCGTGATATAGTTATACAAATTAAGTGAAATCTGCGATTGATTTACGCCTAGGCCCGTGAGGTCCGGACCTAGGGCGGCATGATTTGAGGGGCGGAAAATACTTTAGAAATGCCAAAATTTCAGAGACGAAAAAAGGTATTGTCTCTTTTAAAAATTAACTTAAATTATTTTTTATAAAAAAATATAAAGTAATTTTAAATTTAAAAAAAAAAAAAATTGCTTTAAAATTAATAAAATTTAAAGACGGCTCGATAAACAGGGCCTAGGGCGACAGCACGCTATAATTTAATTAAAACGCTATAATTCAGTATCTACTTTAGAAATGCCAAAATTTCAGAGACGAAAAAAGGTACAGTCTCTTTTAAAAATTAACTTAAATTATTTTTTATAAAAAAATATAAAGTAATTTTAAATTTAAAAAAAAAAAAAATTGCTTTAAAATTAATAAAATTTAAAGACGGCTCGATAAACAGGGCCTAGGGCGACAGCACGCCTGAATCCATCATTGAGTAAAATACCGTCATCACGACAGAAGCGACAAACAACTAATTCAAAACCAAGTTCAATTGTCACCTCGTCTTACTTGATCGTAAAATCTTGACCACTTCCACGAGTCGTAAACATTTGCAATCATTCGCATTGTATTGTAAATTGAATACGCTCGAAGTAATGTATTTAACCCAGCTCGTTCCGAATTTAACGTGTTCTTAAATACGGTGTTCGCGTGTGGCATCGCCAATCTGATTTCGATATTGAATACAACGCTTCCGTTTAGTTGGAACACGAACTACATTCAAAATGTGGTGGTAATGGATGTGCGGTCGAACCAATCTGCCGCGTCGCCTTTACGTTCTCATGTTTTCTCAATTAACAGAAAATTCGGTGGGTCCGATCATTTCGCATGAGATGCGAGGATGACTCCCGCATCCGGTGATTACGTCCGTCGCGGCGAACGCATAATTTGTGATGCGCTTCGAAGTATAAACGAGCTGCGTTCATATTTCGTTAGTCCGTGAGAGAGAAAAAAAAACCAGACTTACAATGCAATTTCGGTGTTTGTTTTGTTTTCCTGTCGGTTCCTTGCACCTGCCTAACTTTTGTATTTCATGCGGGTTCTGTATTCGAGTCGTCGATGCATTAGCTTAAAAAAAGTTCAAATCTTTTTGGTTTGGCGTTGCCCTTTTTTGATCTCCACTTTTTGTGCGAATTACGAATCAATTTAAATAATAATGTGCATAAAGTTTAAAGTAACGATGTGTTTAAAACACGACAAAATAAATCGACTCGCGTACGAGCCTCTAGTTCCGAGAAATGCATATCTCGATTAAGAAGACTCACAATGAAACAATAATTATCATTCGAAATGATTCCTACGATAAGTTAGTCACGTGTTTGTTTTCATTTCCGTTGCGATTGTAACATGTAAGAGTTCTTGTTTCAGTTACAAGAAACGTGCGCGTTGTACATTAATTGCACGCGATAATTAAATAATGATCGTCCGCAATGAATGCAATTAGGTGATGTGAGCGTTTGTTGTTGCAGAGACGTCGGAGCCGGTCAGCGTGGTCGGGCGCGTGCCGGCCAGCGGATGTGCCAGCGGCGACATAATGTGGCTTCTTAATGAGCCCAATCAGCCTTATGAAGGTAACTGTCCATCTCAATATTGAATAGTTTCGACAACTGAGTTCTAGCATATATTTTGTTTTTACCAAACTAATCCACAATAATTCAAGTATTCCTTAAAATCCTCAATATTGTTTTGTTTGTTTGAATATAAGTTCTCATTGCTAGATAAATATCTAAAACAAATAAAGGCGAGGTTAAATTTTAAATGTATATTAATTATTTAATGCCTCGCGAAAACACTGTGCCATATTACGCGTTCTAATTTAGATTCAGAAATACAGTAATAAATTATATTTGAGAGTTGAAATATAATAATATTTATTTGTTTATTGATTGTTAAACTTTTATTGTCCGGCTATTAATATAAAGCGTTTTCATGTTTCAGATTGCGAACAACTGTTATGCTTCCGGTACTACAATGGTGAGGGCGAAGAATGCACGGCGGAGTCATCAACACTGCCGCCGCGTTTTAAAGTTGACCTCAAGAATCTCCCGAATCGACTCAAAGAGGGCATGTCCAGAAAACGAAGCGGCGACCAAGTCTCGCCCTTCTCCTATAACAATGAGAGCTTTGAGATGAACTCAGAAAGTCCTCGAGTGGAGTTCGTGGCAGGCACGAGCCACGATATCGGACACCTCAGCGAGAACGTCGATAAATGCTCAATTAGTCCTTTAGAAAATAACGGGAACAATCTCGTACAAACAAAATGTGATCCTAGTAAAACCCTAGCTAATAGTTTAAGTAAAGAATCTCAAAATATGAGTAGTGAATCTCAGAGTGCTATAGATTGTAGTAAACCAACGACGTCGGGTGTTAAAAAGAAGTGTCCGCCGCCTGTTGATACGGGGGGCGGTCAGTCCGTCAATGGAATGAAAAAGAATAAATCGAATTGTGGCTTCGAATCGCCAACCTCGCCCGGCACCGAGTACTATAAAATTTGGTCACCAAAGAATCCCTGTAAAATTATGAAGTTTGTCTATGATGCAGAAAGTGCGAACGTGCCAAGCGACGCGGAAAAGTCACCGGTTCCACCTTTACCACCGAGACAATCACATAAACCGTTGGAGAGAATGCACGCGTTATCACCTCCCCAAGTGCCTAGACATAGAAAACCCAAACGGCTGACGAAACCAGAAGATGCCTTCACATTTGAACTGATCGATACGGACGAGCAGTTTTTTACAGACAACAATATTGCTAATTCTGCGACCATGCAGGCCGATATTAATGACTTTAAGCCTGGAGAATTTTATTCAGCTAATCAGACAGCTATGTCCTCGACGACCAGTTTCTGGCGTGGAGGACCAAACGTCGCACCCCTCGCGACCCCTGAAACAGACGGCAGCTTGTGTGAGTCTACTGTTTCCTCTATGAAATTAGCCAAGATGAATGAAGAAAAGAAACTCAAGCAGACGAAAGAAATACCCGAAGAGTCACCCGGAGTTAGTATGAATAAAGTTTTATTTATAAAAGATATAGGGCCTGACAATTATATAACGACGACTTTTGTTAGAAAAGATAAAGTCTCGCCACCCACCGATGTCGTCGACGGTGTTAGCGGAGTGTTCAGTCATACAGCATCCGGAGAAAAATTGCAAAATAGTTTTCTAAATGAAATAACCAACCATACTGAATTCGAAGACGATAACAGAAATCAAATAGAAGAAAAGGAAATAGTTACAAAACGACATAAGCCGTTGACGAGGCAAAACTCTGGTAGGGCGAACACCCCAACTATGATGACCGCTTTCCTAAACTCGTCCCACATCGATGTTCCTAACAAAGAGACTGATAACAGCAGTTCGAATGCAGCGAGTTCTTGTAACTCTTCACATTCTAATTCACCCGTAGATGACGTAAACAAATCGTTCCCAAGTGTCGGAACATTGTTGATGAATCGAAAATACTCAGGCGACAGTTGTACCCCAAAACATTCTAGCTTACCTCGACACTTACTAAAGAGTCTGGGAGGGGAGGGAACCCCCAAACATTCCCCTCACAAAACTGCGGTCTCAAAAAGCAACGCTGAAAGTCCTGTGCGTCCTCACCCAAGGGTTCTAACTAGAGTGGCTGCGTTGGCTGCTTCTGCTGTACCGCAATGTCCGCCTACTCCAACACATCACGCCAGAAGACCCAGGCCCTTACCGCCCTCGGACTTACACCCGCCTCCGGTACAAAACAACGAGAGCAGACTACATGACAATTTTGAAATGGTCGAATTTACAAATGAATTAAGAACTTCGGAGATTCGATCGCCTAATCTTGAATTCGTGAATAGTAATCACTTCACGATAGTTCATGCTGGGCCACCTGAAGACGTAGTGCTTAGGCGACCACGGCTAGAAGACAATGATGACAATGACAACGCTGTTGCCTCGCCCACTCCTCTGAGACACATGGCAGGAATTAGACTCCCTTCGATTCCCGAAAGAGCTTCACGGCAAATGGCGCTAACGGGAGATTTTCCTGCTAATATGATAGGTGGTATCATTGAATGTGAAGAGCCTTTACCTCCAGGTATACCAGTTTAATTTTCAGAACCTTACATAAAATTTGCTTCGTCCATATTCTAATCGATTTAACATCTATTTTCAGGCTGGGAAGCCCGCATGGATAGCCATGGAAGAGTATTCTACATTGACCACGTAAACAGGACTACCACGTGGCAAAGACCCGGGGTCAATGGCACGACTCCTAGGTCACCTGCACCTGAAGTACAAAGAAGACAACTAGACCGAAGGTATTCTATATTTGAATCCATTGAATTGTTTGAACACTAAAAAATTCGATTTCCTATGTAATGCACGCCATGTAACACAAACAAAAACAGTTGACGTGTGGCGCGCGCGATTTCGGTCCACAGCTGGAGGCGTCCGTTATATCCCTTGGCTTTAAGTTGGGAAATATTTAACTTGTTAAAATGATACGTATTCATTGTTAGTTGAAAATGATTTTCGGCTTAAGTTGGAACACTCGTTTATTCTGAACTTCGGGTACTTAGAAATAAAAATATATGTGATGTACTTGTAAAAATCTATTCCTCTGTTTAAGCAGGACTTTTTGGCGGGAACGCGAGGAGTGAAGTTGTGTGATTTGTTTTATTTTGTCTATTTAGTGTTTCTTCGGGTTTAAATGTGTAATAACGGTGCTTTATTAACTGTTTAATATCTATGAAAGTGCACAAATGTGGGAAAATGAAGCAAAGCCGCTGAACGTAACTTCTCGGGATCCTCCAAAAAGTTCACTGAAAAAATCTAAGTAAATGACCACCATTTTACTGAGATTATATTTCATCGCATACCTATCATCTCATCTCATTTCATTTAATTTCATCCCAGTTGATTAATGTCTCAAATTAATCATCTTCATTTCATTACACTGCATAATATCATTTTTCATAAAATTATGAATATAAATTAAAGACATGACTTAAAGGTCTTAGTTACCAGATCATAAAATCCCTTAAAAAAAATCTGTTTAAGCAGATCCACGCGAGTCATCGATTATATTAAAAATCCACATACTTTACATTTTGTTCCATAACACTGTCGTTTGTCATTGACGTAATTGAAATATGGTTGGTCTGTTACTGGTAGTAGGACCTCTTAGGACCTATTTTGCCTATATTTGCCTAATTCTGCCGTGAAGCAGTAATGCGTTTCGGTTTGAAGGGTGGGGTAGCCGTTGTAACTGTACTGAGACCTTAGATCTCTTATCTCAAGGTGGGTGGCGGCATTTACGTTGTAGGTGTCTATCGGCTCCTGTAACCACTTTACACCAGGTGGGCCGTGACCTCGTCCATTTATATATTATTGTCTGTAAAGTCGGTTTACTGACGATAGTTGAACGTGACAACGTCATAAGAAAATACTAATGGAATGGTTTCATTTTTCAATTATCGCAATTATCGTTGCCATAAACAATTAACACCACATTCACTTTTCACTGAACTTCATACTTGACGAAAACATGTAAATGTATTATTGTAAATAGAACGCCTCAGAGCGAGGTAACGCCGCATGAGTCTTGTTTTTTCGTGCGTGCAGCCGGCTCCATCGAATTATAAGACGCTGTCACGTCAAAAACATATTAAATACTTTGGCGTTAGTAAAATTTTTTAGTACCTACAATTTGAATAATCTAAACTTCCAATTAATTTGTATTTTAATTCTCGCGTCGCTATGGTTGTTCTTCTAAAAGGCAATGAAATGTCCATCTATTAATTTAGTTAACATAAAATTGGCAGGTATCAGTCGATACGGCGCACGATGACCCGCACTCAGCTGTCGGAGGAGGAGCTGTCTCCTCCCCCCGCGCTGCCCGCCCTCCCCGCGGCCCCGGGCACGTCCCGCGCCGAACCGCACGCGCCTCACCCCGCCGCGGACTTCCTGGCCCGACCCGACTTCTACTCCATACTGCATATGAATCAGGTATGCGACGTGTATAATCCCCATGACTACAATACAGTCAGTGTAGGGACACAGTTTAGTAGCGTATGCGGTTTTGTACATCGCTTGCATTAGTCAGTCGTACATAGCCCACCCGACACGTCAGACACTTGTGATGTGACAGACAATATACGGAGTAAAATCGGAACTAACTTGTTTTATTTATAAAGGGCGGTTAAAAGGGTGTTAAACCCTTTACAACACATCAGCAACCGTATAGTATTTACATCGCACCAGTAACCATACAGTGGTGACCTCGACGTGATTTGAACACGCAATACAGTCAGATTGAGGGGAATAGTAACTAGAGTTACAATAGGGACAAATCTAGGGTGGCACAATACTTTTGTTCAGTTGTTAGATTTAACTTTGTTGAACTGAAAATTACTTTTATTTAGTGTTTAAGAATATTAAATAGTTTAATTCAGTCATCAAAGTACAAAACTCATTAAAAATATTAAAAAGTTAATTACCTAAAGTTAGGTACCTACCTAACAAAAATAGTGCCAGTCCTATCGAAAAACTCTATTGTCCCCATATGTAATCTAATTCACCCCAAAACCAAGGTGAATCGGGTCAAGCTAGTTTTTTCTGGTTTTGTGTATATTTTGTAATGAACTATGTATAATAACGTATCGTATATAAAAATGTAGGCCTCCAAAACCATTTTAATCTCAATTTTATTGGTATTAAGAAAAGGGTTCCGATTCCCCCCAATCTACGGTACTGAATGGCACTACTAAGCCTGTTTTATATACGTAAAATAGTAATTTACTTATAGTCTTTAAACTTTTTACTCGTTAAATAATTATACGGGAACGAATCTTTAAAAACAATGGAAATCAATACGGCAAAAATTATTATGTATCTTCACCCGTTGTTAATAAGGTTATTTTTCAATTACAGGAAGCATCGGTCCTTTACAACTGTAACTCAACCCTGAAGCACATGATCTCGAAGATTCGCCGGGACACGTCTTCATTTGAACGCTACCAACACAACAGGGACCTCGTGGCTCTGGTCAATATGTTCAGCGAGACCGACCGGGACCTCCCGCTGGGATGGGACACGAAACTAGACAGGAATGGCAAGGTGACTTTTGCTTTTTTCATTCCAGTCAATAGATCTGTATTTATCGTGAGAAAGAGAAAAAAAAATTGTAACACTTCTTGCGGGAAAGGGACAGAACATTTCCTCGAAATACTCTCCAAACTGGTGGTAGGACCTCTTATGAGTCCGCGCGGGTAGGTACCACCACCCTGCCTATTTCAGCCGTGAAGCAGTAATGCGTTTCGGTTTGAAGGGTGGGGCAGCCGTTGTAACTATACTTGAGACTTTAGAACTTATATCTCACGGTGGGTGGGTCATTTACGTCGTAGATGTCTATGGGCTCTAGTAACCGCTTAACACCAGGTGGGCTGTGAGCTCGTCTGCCCATCTAAGCAATAAAAAAAATCTGTTTATATCCTAGAACAAGTTCTAAATTCATTTGTTTTATCGCATTAAATTTAAATATAGTATATGAAGTATTTGTTCGTTAAAATAAACGCGACTTCAGTCAACCAAGACATTGTTAAATGTGAAATACATATACCATCGAATTAATCTTTGAGTTTGAGTGAATTTTTTACCTCTTATCGTGGTACGTGGACTTGGATGCATTGGTAACATGAAAACGCGAGACAAAAAAATATGTTTTCTATTTTAAATTGACTTTTTGGCGGGAACGCGAGTGAAGTTGTGTCAATTATTTTATTTTGTCTATTTGGTGTTTCTTCAGGTTTAAATGTGTAATAACGGTGGTTTATTAACTGTTTAATATCTGTGAAAGTGCACAAATGTGGGAAAATAAAACAAAGCCGCTGGACGTAACTTCTCGAGATCCTCCAAAAAGTCCACTGAAAAAGTCTCCGTAAATAAACACCGTTTTACTGAGATTATATTTCATCCCATATCATCTCATTTCATTTCACTTCATTTTTCATATATAAGAAAGTGATAGTGCAGTTTTCATGTCAGTGTTCAGTGTCATTAAAATTAAAACAAGACTTGACTTAAAGGTCTTAGTTACCAGGTCATAAAATCCCTTAAAAAAACTACTTTAAATTCGCATTAAAATTGTTGTAATTGTTTTTTTTTGTGTTCAAAATCGCGTGCAATTCGATTATAATGCTGTGTGGTCTCTGAACGGTGAAGTCTGATTGTGCGAATGTGTTACTGGGACGCAGCGCTTCTTCGTGGACCACGTGATGCGGCGCACGACGTTCATGGACCCTCGTCTGCCGCGCCCGCCCCCCGCCGGCCCCTTCTCCCCCCTGCTCCGCCAGCGCCGGGCGAACCTACACGAGCAGGTGGCGTCTTGTGCCTCTGGAATATGCCTCTTTACTTTATGTACATACTGGTTTTGTAGACGAGAATAAATGGGGTTCAGTGTTAGTTGTGATGTTACTTAGACAATTCCTTTGAGATTTCGATTACGTAATCTTGGAATTGCTCAATAAAAATAAATCGTTCGATTTACAGTATGTCGAGTCTCGGATTAATAAGACACGTGTTCAGTTAAGTGACTAAAGTATATTAGGATTACAACCTAACGCGCTATCGACAGCCCGACAATCCCAAGTCTTATATAGCATCACTGCAATATAATTATTGCTAACACATACATATTAATAGTTACTATGGAGATATTTGTGGTCCCTACAAGTACATTAAGCGGCGAAAGGTTTTTTAACCTTCACACTAGAAAGAGATTTTTCGGCTATTCTGTATGCTTAGTGCGAATTTTTTAACGTTCTCGATAGCGTAAAAGTTAATCCAATGTTGTATGCAGTTGGAACAGCGCCCCTAGCGGCAAACGTAGGCAAACGATCCCATTCCATACAAATATGAGCTAACTTTTACGCTATCGAGAACGCTAAAAAACTCGCACTAAACACACTGAGCTCTGTAGTGGCGTCTTTGTCTTTAATACAAGTGTAATGTTTTGTCACTATCACAGAGATGCTTCACAAAGTATAGAACTTATCCGCTAACGAACTGAATAATTATTACGTTAATTACATTATTTAAATTACTTTAAATTGAAATTTTTTTAAAGATTAAAAGGAATACATTCGAATACTGAACCCCCTTCTCTTCGTTCGTATTTTTGACACAGCTCTAGTAGTTTCCTAGTAGTTTTTTGTGTGTACTTTGAAATTAGATGGCGTTGTTTTGTAGTTTTTTTTGTCTTTCTATATCGCATGGTTTGTTTCGCTGACGTTTAGTTGGTTTCATAGCTTTGTTTTTTTGTTTGTTTTTTGTTTTTGTTTGTATATTTTTACTTGCGTAGTAGTAAATTCTTTTTCAAGCTGACTGGTTTTGTGGAAAGTCGTTTTTGATCTTACATGTTATATAGATTTAAAAAAAAAACTGTAGCTGAATTTTTTTTTTGTTAACCCTTCTACTTAGCTTTAAAATATGATCTATTAATGGGCATTGATTAAAAAAAAGTAAGGTAAGATTTTAATTTAAGAAACTAACTTAAATATTCAATGTAGGTAGTTTTTTTTTATGAAATTAAAATCGATGTTATTCCTCCATCATGGAAGTCATTCGCGAACATGTGTAATTGTATTTCGAACATTCGAACATCGGCATAGTCGCATCACTTGATACGAATATACGCTATTAAATGGATAAATTTCGATGAATATGTTCTAAAGCTATTTTATTTCCAGGCGCCGACACCCCCTCCCAGACCTCCAGTATCGGCGGCAGACGCGCATCTACACTCCCAGCCTGAAATACCAATAGCTTACAACGATAAGGTAGTTATTGAAATGTACCGTATTGTTGATTATGTTGATTATTATATTTTATCAATATGAACATGACTCATGTTAACCTGTCGCTGCAAACAATCAATTTAGAAATGATGAATAGAAAGCCTTTCGAAAGATTTCGATGAGGGTAGTTTGTAATAACGCAATATGAAGCACGTTGTTGTGATTGAAACTGGATGAAATACTAAAAACTATTATAAAAAGAGAGATATATTTTTACATGATATAGCCTGCGAGAGAATGAGACGCATGTCACTTGCATGTACATTCGTAGTTAGTATGGAGGGTTAAGGTAAGGAGAACCGTCTCATATGGGAGAAGCTTGAAAAAGTGTCCCACTTTCAGCACTAAATAACAGTTCAAAGATCCTCCAGAATGGCGCTAGTTTAGGCACAGGGTATGATATGAATTCAGCCACTGGGCAAGTAATCACTGAATTGAGCAGTGGTTAACTGATTGAAGTATGCTGAGTTAGGAAATTTAATATATTTAATAACTAGAGTAGTTAGTGACAGTGTAATATACAAGACCACACATATTTACGTAGTCCAAACTAATTTCGTCAATATAACGTAAAATCATTGCTATGGTAAAACGTGGAGACATCGATTGCATTTCCTTATCAGCTTTAAATAAAATACTTTTTATGATTTTGTAGTGCTTACAGTTCTTTTGTCCTTCTTTATTTCTCTATCTTATTCTAATAACTTTCAGCGCCTTTTTTTAAATTTACCCGGTTGCTACTGTAGCGCCACCCTTATTTAGCAGATTTTAACGGACACTTTTCACACACGGAGACGATCCTCCTTACTTCTACTCTCTATGGTAGCTAGAACAGAGCAAAGACCGTGCGGCGGGCTCCTAACGCCATCTCTGGTCCAGGTGGTGGCGTTCCTGCGGCAGCCGAACATCATGTCCATACTGCGTGAGCGCTGCGGCGGCTGCGGCGCGGCGTTGCGCGACAAGGTCAATGCCGTGCGGCTGGACGGAGGCGCCGCGCTGGCGCGCTACCAACACGACGTGCAGCTCACCTGCATGCTCAGGTCAGTGCCCACGCGTCGCTCTAAGATCCTAATTACAAAATTATATATGGGAGATGTAATAAGGTAATGTCGTATAGTGACAGTAACGGTAGGCAGCGGCTTGGCTCTGCTCCTGGCATTGCTGAGGTCCATGGGCGACGGTAACCACTCACCATCAGGTGGGCCATATGTTCGTCTATCTACAAGGGAAATAAAAAAAAATAGTGACCAACCACGTTGTTATTTTCAAGATTTTTATTACAAGTTGTTATACCTTCACCGCGGAAGTCAATCAAAAAAAAATTCTTAAATATCCTATCAACATTTCCATGTTATAACATTTTAAGTGTGTCTAAAAGCAGCGCTGCATATTCTTCTAGTACATGCTTTATGCTGTGGATCCGGTTAGCTTGTTATATTTTTAACCAACTACTGCGTTTCATGTAGGGCAATTAGTACGGCAAATTTGATATCAGATGGACAGCACCAATCAAACCCTCAAGGAAAAGGACACTTAGTTTGAAATAAATTACAACGCCATCTCTTGACAGTATTATTATATTAGTTATAAATTTAAAGGAGAGATGGCGATACTTTCATCAGATAATACAATTGAAAATTTCATAAAATTAAATGTTGAACATTATACCGACTATTTTGTGTTGACTGTAATATACTGATGCTAGTAAATAATAAGAATTTTCTGGTAATCGCTTCTTTTTGACAAATCTAATTTATAAGATGTCTCGATTAAAAACGTGTATGCATACTAAATAGAAAACATACAAATTGCATTATTACTAAAAATATCAATTAAGCTATTTTTTTTTTGTTTAAACTATAAATACAATTGTTAAATACAAATTAATTGAAATGAATAAGATGGTGGTGTACCTCAAATTTGTTATAATATTAATAATAGTCGCCATCGTTGGTAAAATTATGTAGACTGTTAGACTTTTGTTTGTTAAGAACGAAAAATGTAATGTTTACTACAACTAGTTTACTACTACAAATAATAAATAATACATTGATTCTGTAGAAAAGAGCTATACGTGCTATTTATAAAATGCACTCAAGGGAATCCCTGGGAAAAATTTAAAGAAATTAAAGCTCTCAATATGCCATTCCAATAAATTTTTAAAATTTGATGTATGTTCATAAACATATTGAGGAGATTCCTAAAAAGTTTGACATACATAATAGAAATACTAGGAACAAATACAAGCTTGATGTGCCGATGAGTAGGTTACATAAGATACGAAATTCATTCGGGTGTTTGTCTGTGCGCCTGTACAACAAAATCCCACAAGATGTTGAGAACCTACATATACATAAGTTTAAGAAAACTATTAAAGAACATCTGTGCAATAAAGCTTACTATAAAGTCAATGATTATGTAGAAGATTGCACAAAGTGGGAATGAGTTGCTCGCTCCGGTCATTTCAATATTGCGATAATTGTACGTTAAACTTGTAAAAATGAATATTTAAAAAAAAACTAATATTTCTAAAAAAAAAGACATGCCCGCTGAGTTTCTTGTCAGTTCTTCTCAGGACGGAGGCTATTTTTTGTGAATTGGCGGTAGGTAGTTCTTTTTGACGTTCAACAAGTTCGTTCGTTTATATTGAATAAAAAAAATTGACTTGACTTGAATAGCATGAGTAAGTTAAAATAAATATATTAAAAACGGACGAAAAGAAGAAAATTAAAATGTTTTTTAATGCTGCTTATCCTGGTCAGAATATTAGATTTAAGTAATAAAGCTATGAACATTATCGTCAGTTTTTGATATGCATGCAAATTTTGAAATTTATTTGACCTTTTGAAATTAGTAGAATGCTTCCGTTATATAAACAGACAAATGCGGTAAAACTAAAGCAGTACAACTAAAAAAAGAAGTTTATAAATCAAGTACTTACCGTGATGGATAAATTTCTTTTACTCTTCTAAAAAGTGTAACAGTAGCTTTAATAATGTCTACTACCCGCGAACACCGAAGAAAGTTTCCTTACCTAAAGTCATTAGCGTTTGGCGTACAAACATCGCTAGATATTATTATACTAAACTTCGAAATTCTGTTCAACTGACAACTCAATAAATACAATAATGAGGTTATCACATAATTAATGATTAACTGAATTGTTGACACTAATCCAAATACGGAGTGTGTTAAAAACATAGACCTATATAGTAGGGACACGACATATTGTTCTATACGTACAATTGCTTATATAAATAGCACCCATTTTGAAGGCACATACATAAACATATATCTATCTCGTTCTTACTCAGCACTTTAACTCGCAGGAAAACAATATAACAGTATTTCAGTGCGTACATAAAATGAAACATGAATATACGTAAATATCTCCGTCTCCGTCTAATGAGGCCGAAAATCCGCCATGTTTAGCGCGCCAAATGTCATTTTCACGTCAGTTCGGCCGTCTGTTTTGGGTTGTACATTATTTATTGACTTTGATATCGATTTAATATGATTGATTATATAAAATTTCATAATTTATCATGCTTAAAACATACAAAAATAATAATTAAAACGTATTTTATAGGATCTCAAGAAAGTCGATGCCCTAAAACTATTATCTATATGTATTTAAATTCATTATGGAGCCCTCATCCGAAAAATCCATTTTTCGGTCGGAATCTATTGATCATGACACTAATCATAAATACCACTTTAAAATATGTCATCAAAACATATTTAGACATTCTGTTTAGATATTTCGGGAAAAAGGCTACCGACAAAATCTCTTCGGAACCTTTTAAATAAAATAGTTTTATTCCGCAGTGAGTATAACACTATTGTAAATTTGTTAAATATTTAATAATTAAGTGATTTTAGAGAGGAAGTCACAAGGAATGACGTTTGTAATTAATGAATAAATGTTCTGTAGGTGTTTTATTTTTCACGCGGTCCCTTGATAAGTTTAAAATTTGAATCACTCTCAAGCGAAAGTGATTCAAATGGTGCGGCGCACCTTCCTTGGGGTGCGCTGCGGTAGTATGTTACGGACTTTAGAGTCAGCAAAACAATTAAAATAGATTGTTATAGTCTAAGAAAAACACGTACTCAAAATACGATAACATTTAGCATGCTAGTAATGGGCTGATGGCTTTGAACTACGCCATATCTTTATGTTTTGCGACAAATGACAACTTTATAAAATCAGTGTAGCAACTTTTAAAAATCATCATATCGCTTACTTGGCAAATTCGAAGGACGAACTTGTCTTAGATTTCACCCATCTAAATCATATCATATTTGCACATAACAATATACCTACTTACTTCCCATTAAAGTATAAATTCTACAAATAAATAATACTCAACAATATTTAAAATAAAATGAGCCAAGAACGTTTATCGATAAAACCTGATAACATTGAAATCTTTTGTACAGCACTAAAGCCGCCATGTTTTGTGGCCAGATGACGTCACAGTGGCACGAAATTTTGGTTGACGTTTCATTTCCATAGGTTTCCTACTTCATTGGTTAAAAACGACCATTATATTAATAAAAAACTTCAGAGGTGTCAAGGGACACCCGGATGGAACGAAGTTCCTTTCGATTAATTAGTGAAGGAATTGTAATTTTTTTTTTAAGTTATAATAATAAATTACGGCATTATGAAGAAGAAAAAAACAATACTATGAACTAAATTACTATTGTTGAAACGCTATCTCGAGAAACTGTACTCATTACGCGGACCAATCGGATACGAGCAATGTCACGCGATAAGCGCCTACACGTTGATTGGTCAGAATGACGGATCTAAAAAGTGTCGTGACAACTTTTCGTAAGAATTTTTTCCGTCTAGTCCCCTTTCACAACGCGCGTTATGGAACTTCGTTCCAAAAATGCATTGTTCGTACAATCGTTGTCATGTGTTTATGAAAATTTGACTTATAATTTGCTGTTGTTAATATACTAGAATTAAAAATACCGTATGCCCTAGATTCATACTTTAAATGGTTAGAAACAGCTTTATAGATTAAACTGGATCATACATTGTTACTATTTGTACAGTAAACTGCTTTATTTTCGTTCATAAATTTGCGGAAGCTAATGAGGAAATTGTATCTATTGTTATGCTATTCAAAAGTTAAATTGCCTATCTGCGACCATTGGGAAAGGACTAAAAATGGCTGGTTTAATTGAGCATTATACACAATTTGTCTATGACGTATCAACACAGTAGTTTTAAGTTTTTAGAAACAAGATTCTTGATTATACATACTACTATTTAACCCCTCCTGTTGATCATTGCTTTTATAACAGCGCCTTAATATCGGGAATCCATTGAATGTGAAAATCGTTCTAAAAACTTTTTAAACCGCTGTCTGTAATATAAGCAGCCGTGAAAGTTTAAAATAAAACGTAGAGTGCTTCTGTTTATAATAGGATTGATGTTGCTGGAACTCATTAGTTATGCCTCGACATATTATTCTTGGACTCTTGGCAGAGCGGTCATGATCATAGTTTCGTGTGGTGGTGCATTTCACTAGACGTCGCCATTCCTCGCGTACCGCGGTCTTTCTTGTGCACTCGTTGACGGGACCGTGTAGAGTTGCCTTTATTTGTTCAGTCTGTAATAACGGTGATCTGCCGCGCGGTCGTATACTCCTTGTCCTGCCCGACATACACGATATATTATTAGGTATACTAAAAAGCTAATTTTATAGGAAAGTAAAATCTGAATTGTCGGTTTTTTTCTTTTTCCTACCTATGCTGATAGCCTTCAGAGGCTATTTCAGCTTCGCTCTAACGTGTAGGTGAGCTCACGGGGCTCAAACCGGGAGTGTTGCTAACACTGGCCCTAGCAAGAGCAGCGCTTCGCAGAATCTACCACCGAATCGGAAACGCGACCCACTGAGAAGATCCGGCGAGAATCTCAGTGGGCTGTGTCTATGGGTTAATTTACTCGTCGAGCTCTTCGTCGCAAGCGACGGATTGAGCGAGGACGTTGACCGGTAATTGTCGTAATGTTTAAGAGTCACTATTAACGCTACGAACGGCAATTAATTATTTAAAAAAAAGCCTTATAAACTGTACTAAAATATTTTCTACTTCCGTATCTAATGGTGGTTTTTTTTTATTATTTCCTCGTAGACCATAATCCGACTTTAAGATTTTTTGATTTATCGCACCAGGTCATGCGTGGCGCACGTACACGCACAGCGAATGTCCGTTTTTGTTCTTAAATTAATTTTTTTAAACAATTTGAACGTTTTTTTTTAATTAATAGTTCGCAAGCCCTGAACCAGATCTCGTGTAGGAAATTAAGGCTGCCTTTTAATAATACGATCAGGCTTTACGCAATTTTAATTGTTTTTGCTATTGAGTTAAGATGTAATTTTGTAGTTTGTGTATAATGCTATAATTCAACGCTTGTTTGATTGGGTTTATGGTAGATTCCTATAATGAATGCGCTTTCGAAATCGTTAACACTGATACTCGACAGAATGAGTTACATCAAGAAAATGTATTTTTCATTTTTAATTTCTTTTTTATTAAGCTTCGTGTATTCGTATACCTTAGCGGATTACCTAAGGCAATTTCTATCAGTGAAAAAAGGTGCCGTAGAAGAAATAATGGCCGGTGCATTAAAACATAAATTAAACACATAAGGTGTTTCACGGTGTTTCTCGAGCGCTATGACATGTCCTTCTTCAAACGAGGCTTGCGGAGAGTACTTCACGGTAGGCAGCGGCTTGGCTCTGGTCCTGGCATTGCTCCCGGCCATGAGCGACGGTAAACAATTACCATCGGGTGTGCCGTATGCTCGTCTGTCTACAAAGGCAAAAAGAAATATGCATTGAATAAAATTAATAATTAAAAATTATGTTCATTATTAAAATAAAGCAGTTCGAAGTTGTGATGTCTGCAATCCAGGGGAGCGTTTATTGTGGACAGTAAAACCAAAATACTTCATAAGTCGTTTGCGAATCGATATGTGTGAACTTGGATGCTTTCTTTCACTATCTAGTGAGCTGAATCAATTCGCAAGTGAATTGCCTCAGGAGTCCCTCGGGAATCAATGGAAATGATAGTCGAGACAAAATAGCCTTACGTGAGTCCTTAATAAACTGACCGTAACATCATGAATTTGAGATATAGCAATTGCATTGAATAGCATTGACATTTTTTTTTAAATAACTGCCCGTATGCGTTGTATAATATACTATTAATGAATGCATCTCATTTATTCGTAACTAAACGAAAACTAAAATCGATTTTTGAAACATTAGCAGCAGCTATGTTGTCAAATTAGACACAGCGCTGCACTAATTTTGCTACATTTTTTTTTACAAAAAAAAGGATAATGTGAAGAAGACTAGAGATAAAAAAGTTTCAAGATTGTTTTGTCGATCGCGATAATTATAATGTGAACATTGTTACTGGTTTGGTATAATAATGCACAAATTCGAGAGTGGTAAACTCTTTTTTACAGATGAGTAGGTCGCAAAGGTAACCCGTACATAGTCTTTCTCAGTTAATTCCAAATTATATTAGCGATTGATCGCAACCGCACTATTGACATTGTCAAAACGGACGTCCAAACATGAGCAAAACATTACAAGATAACACAAGATAACCAACTACACCTAATTGGGTATGTTCGGCTATCTACGAAAAAAAAAAACTATTATATCGGCTGTAAAAATAACGTTCCCTGTGCCGATCCGCTAATAAACTACAAATTCGAATCAAATAGAAAATATTATTCATTTACTAAACTAATCAGAAATACTAGTACTTTTCGTAAGTTCATAGTTAGTGATACCGTGTAGTGACCAAACATTGACCCCGCGCGAATCTTGTAACCAATGTGCTTAGTGCGAGTTTTGTAACGTTCTCAATATGAAGTAACTTTTACGCTATCGAAAACGTTAAACGACTCGCACTAGGCCCCCTGATTGTATTCCTTTATTCTTTATTGTTCACACAGTTAATATTACAGTCATTGCGATAAGATATAAAAATGGCGAGCTTAACTCAACAATTGAGTTTTCTACCAGCTAACCGTTCTTAACGAAGGAAGCTTTAAATGAAAAAATTAAAAAAATGAGTGGGTAGAAGAATACAATCTAATCAATTTACAATTTACAATCTAAACAATAACAATAATAAAAATAAAAAAAGCACTAATACATAATATATCAGACTACATATTATATACATACACACATAAATAACTGTCATCCAAAATAATTAGCAAAAATCAATATATTTAGTGCCAACACAACAGTCACACAAATCACAAAAGTTGGTATCACAAAAGCTACCTAGTATATTATTTTTTAGTTTTCAGAAGTTTTTTCGGACCTAAACTTGTTATATCATATGCCAAAACTGGTAGAACTGGTAGAAGGCACATCAGATTGACAACTGTAATTAGAATTTACGATTAGTTCTCGATGACAAAGTAGTTGCGTGAAATACGAGTATATACTGTACCTTTAAGGTAGATAATCTAGTATTTGCATGTGTAAATACACGGATTTAATTTGCATGTACTTTACGCTATCTTTAATTTGATATTCATTCGGGTTCTTTGTGCGGAATAATCTCGATCCTATCCGAAGGAATGTTCCTTTGTACATATGAATTTGTTTACCGTTTGCTGTAATACTTTTGTTGTAAGTAAATGTAATAACTTGAAATATATTACACGTTTCTTTGTTGAATACAAAAATATTACACATAATTGAATGAAAATAAACGTTATGTTGAACAGAAAAACAGTTGAATTCTTCATCAAATACGAATTTACTCGACTAATAAAATAATACAATTCTTACTCGTCTATTTAGTGTACGCAATGGATACAAATTGCTATTGGCAATTAGATCAGTAAGCGTAAAAAATATACTTGAATGGATAGTTTTGAATGAGTATATGCGAGAGAATAGCGTCAGTGCAGAGATTTTATTTTAAACGGCTATCAGAGCCCATAGACATCAACAACATAAATATCGTCATGCACCTTGAGACACGAGCTCTAAGTCTCAGCTTTATAGTACGGCTGCCTCATCCTTCAAACCGAAATGTATTACTGCTTCACGGTAGGAATAGCCAGGGCGGCGCGGCGGTGCCTTCTCGTGCGGTAGGCCCGCACGAGAAGGCAAGACTTCCTTCGGTAAATTCACATAAGATAGGCCTGAATGGAATAAGAGGACATTCTCCGCCGACCGAGGGAGTGCTCTGAGGAATTGTTCGAGATGATGCTGTCATCTCGTTTTTACCATCGCACCGCCCGCCACCGGAGTAGAGTTCATCCATACTACCTGGAGCCACTGCGGTCAT
The DNA here is from genome assembly GCF_030269925.1 of Bombyx mori. Lineage (NCBI taxonomy): Eukaryota > Metazoa > Arthropoda > Insecta > Lepidoptera > Bombycidae > Bombyx > Bombyx mori. Next base: position 3,066,534 of record NC_085116.1, on the reverse strand, counting down.
CCACAGTGCATTTCCAGAGGTCTTTTTTGCCACGTACCATCCGGCTATGGAATGAGCTCCCCTCCACGGTGTTTCCCGAGCGCTATGACATGTCCTTCTTCAAACGAGGCTTGTGGAGAGTATTAAGCGGTAGGCAGCGGCTTAGCTCTGCCCCTGGCATTGCTGAAGTCCATGGGCGACGGTAACCACTCACCATCAGGTGGGCCGTGTGCTCGTCTGCCTACAATGGCAATAAAAAATATCCCCATAGTATCCCCCAATAGTGAGATAAGAGCGAGAAGAAAAGATCTGTAAGCGGAATAAAAAAGCCTCAAGGCTTAATTCCCTGTTAGAATGTAAAGAATCCCATTTGTGATGGACGTGTTTTGAGCTGCCACCGGCAAGTACTACTGCCCTGCTATTTCTGCGCTTAAACGATCTCTCTCATAAACACCAGTTATAAATCAAAGTATCAAAGCTCTTCGATTTCCGTGGAGTTTTCCGCGTTCGTAATTCTGTGCCAAATAATCAAAATAAACTGAAGTTACATTCAGACGTGACTATTTTAAGCTCTCTATTTATTTATTCGAGCTCACGGCTGTGACAGCAAGGAACTCTTCAAACTGTTATCTCGACTATAGTTTGACTGAAATTTCATTTGAATTTGAACCTTATTGAATTTAATTTATCTGCCTCACTATCACTGGTTACTATTACTGGTGGTAGGACGTCTTGTGAGTCCGCGCGGGTAGGTACCACCAGCCTTACCTATTTCTGCCGGGAAGTAGTAATAGGTTTTGATTTGAAGGATCGGGTAGCCGTTGGACTGGTAATTGAGACCTTAGAACTTATGTCTCGTGGTCGGTGGCGACATTTACGGTACAGATGTCTATGGACCGGGTAATCACTTAACAACAGGTAGGCCGTGAGTTTAGATTTGTGAAGAATCGGGCAGCCGTTGGACTGTAAAAATGGAGACCTTAGAACTCATGTCTCGAGGTAGGTGGCGACATTTACGTTGTAGATGTCTATGACCCGGTAAAGATTTAACACCAGATAAGCCGAGAGCTTGTCCACACATCTATGTAATGAAAAAAAAAATAATCAAAGATTATAAATTCTGAACTATTTATATAGCTAATTTCTGATCATCCTCAAGCTACAATGTCTTTCGTCTTGATACCGTCCAAAACTCGTCCGTAATTAATTTCTATAAGATACTTTTATGACCGTCTATTATTTTATTTATCCAGTGAAGCGATCATGCGTCGTATGCACTTCGCAGTATGTCCCGATAATTTTATGGTTCCGACATGTTTGTTATTCTAAAAGATTTTGTATCAACGTCGGATGCGCGACGAGCATTTGTTAATAGAAACGTTTTGAGGTTCGCGTGTGAAAACGCACTTATAATTCGCAATTAGATTGATTACCTCGGCGCACTTCTGGCATGATTCACCTTAATCTGTGTACAATCGCATGCACTTACAACCGTGGGTATAGTAAATTAACTCCTTGTATAGAATAATTTGCATAAAAAAATGGTCTGGGATGATTTAAAAAACCCGCTGTCGTGTATAGTAAAGATATATTTATATGAAAATTTGAATAAGGTTCATTACTTGTTGGCAAATAATTGATGCGCATATGTCGAGCTAGCACAGTATTTAGTATAGTAAATCAATACCAAGATGCATCTATGTAAAGGAATGTCTAAACTGAATCTCAATTATGAGAACATTTACTTCTGAGATATTTCCAGTTTGAAATAGTCATAATACGGATCACAGATGCAAAGTTCTAAAAAAATTTGTTCATGAATATAACGAATTAATTTATTATTGATCAGGTTTGTAGGTAAAATTTTTGAATTTGTTATATTATAACATTAATTTATTCTTATCATTTCGTCAATATAACTAAAAAAAAAATCACTAAAAATAAATCCTAAAACTGGGGAAAAATATTTTTGTCCTTGACTAAGAAACAAATAAATCGGAACTAAATATACACATTTCGTTTAGTCATTTGCGTTAATAGATTTTGTAACAAATGTTAGTTTAATTTGTCGGTCGAATGGGTAATCAGTCGGATCTAGCGTTGTTGTGATGGACTCTGTTTCGAAATGTTCTAATAATACAAATGTAATGATAGATACTTGTTTTTTTTTTACGTTTGACGTAAACTACATATTGTGTGAACATCGTTGTCGGATCGGATTTACTTACGCACTGTTTCCAAGGGAAATTTCGCCACTGCTTGCTCCAAAGATTTTTAAGAGACTCACTCTGTCGCCGTGTCGTTTAGAGCTTGCCGTGTCTTCTAAAACTGACCATAATTCGAAGTCGAAAACCGAAAGTAATTTTTAAAATAATATACGTGTTCCAGATTCAAAATAATTAAAAAGTTGAAAAAAGTTTTTATGTAACAGTATTTATGGCCAGACTAGTTATATTCTCCATAGAGTTTCATAAGGAATTCAGTTCCATAAGGCGCGTTTACTTACTTGGATGCCTTTTTTGTCCGTGACAACTTCATAAGAGATCAATTCCGAATTTCCTTGGAAGATAGACAATGTTTTAAATAATATTCTTCTTCTTCGGATTTTCATCGATGACAAAAAAAAGCAGGAAATAATTTGGGCCTCTTTTTTTCGCATGTTTTATTAAACTTAAGATGTACCTAATTGCGGAGTACATACACCATAAAAAGTTCCATAGATTACCAATTAAATACCATAGATTAGACAGTCTAGTGTCTAAAAGCAGATCAAAACTGTGATCCACGGCGCTATTCAATGGAAAAACGTATATTTTTAGAAAGAAAGTATCCCAATTATATCCTAGAAATATTTCTAAAACGTATTCAATCCAGATACCATTATAATTAACTTTAGAAGGCGTTGAAATGACCGTGCCTCAGTGATGCAAAATTCATCGAAAAGTTCGTATACATTGTCCACTATTTATTATGTAGGCATCGCCGACCATTTGTCGTGCCATTATAACATGAAAAAAAGAAACAACATTATCATCGTCGACCACATTATACAAACGGAGATAGCATGTTTCATTTTTTACAAGTTGACACGCGAACGCCGGATACATGCAAACAATGACAACACCAGGTACTAGGTAAAGATGGAATAATTATCGTTAACAGATATCTAGAATAATAATTATCTGTCGCCTTGACATCTCTAATGACTGTTATTAGATAGGTAATATTATTAATCCGGAAGGTAGTTTTATCGCCTAGAGTGTTAAGTGTTTCCACAAACATAGGTATATCTATTTGGAACTTGCCTTTTTACCTACCTGCGTTAAATATTCGATTGTCCCAGGCTTGGTATAAGTTTATCATGGTATAAGTTTATAAGTGTATCTTCTGTCTATTACTATTACTATTCAATGTTAATCTATAAAATTGAATACAGATACATAAATGAATAATTTAATATAAAATGCATTACCAACTTATTTGTTTAGCGTAGGTACATGAACAAAGTCGCGGGCACAGCTAGTAACTGAATAAATTTTATTAGAAATTGCTACGATGAATTATCTTTTTTATCACTCCAGGAAGTCTAGATTAAGAAATTCAGAAATAATTGAAATAAGTCATCACAATAATTAACCTTAACTACTATTTTTTTTTATTTAAGGAGAGAAAGGCTATTTAACATAAGTGACATATCGCTTAATACGCGACATTAATATCTTTGTAATTAAAGGTGCGTTTTATTTGGTATTAGCATCAACAGTTTGATGATTTTAATTGATCTTCAATAAAGTTTACTCCATTGAAACAGCTGATATTTTTTTTCTGATTTGATTTTTTTTTCCAAATGTTGAACTTTAAATGGCACTCCTGTAAAGTTGCCTAAACCTTTCACCCGTCGATATATTGTTTGAAATGCATCACACACAAGCGAACGAATGTAAACTTCACATATCCTAATCACAGCTTAACATTATACGGACAAAAAGATAATAGCACCGAAATTAATTCGATTTTGAGGGCCGAACTCCCAACATGCATGAGTATTAGACAATAATACATTTCGTCCGTAATTCGTATGAAAGTTCGTGCCTCACCATTGATAGCTGACCTTCCCACACAAACACTACTGATAATGAGCAGGTGCGTGGAACTTTGTAATTGCCTGAACAACGACGATGTCTGTGAAATATTACTTTTGTGATAGACGAAAAAAAAAAACATGTAATTGATAGTGTATTTTGACGGAATGTATATTTAAATTGAATCTTCGTAGTGAAGTTTGGTTGTAGTGCTTTTTTAAAAACCTCACGCAGCTTACATAAGTATATGTAACGAATGATAATGATCCAATTTATGGTATTGCGCATCAAAATATTTCGATTTCGATTCTGTAATAGGAACCTGTCTTGTTTATTTCAATCAGATATATATTATTTTTTGGTACAATAATTAATTCAGTTAGTAATAAGTAAAGCATGAAAGAGGAGTGCATGCGGCAGAGATGCGAATGTTGAGATGGATGTGTGGAGTGGCAAGAATGGACAAGATAAAGAATGAGTATATCAGAGGAAGTGCGAAAGTAGCCCCGGTAATCAACAAATTAAAGAGCGGACGGTTAGCGTGGTGTGGACATGTGATGCGTAGAGAGGAGATAGATGCATGTGACTAGGAGATGTATGGATATGGTAGTGCAAGGTAGAGGGAGGAGGAAGAGGTCAACCGAAGAATACATGGATGGAGTGTGTGAATGATAATATGAGACAGAGAAGAGTTAGTGTTGAGATGACGGCTGATAGAACAGAATGGAACAGAAACATTAGATGTGCCGACCCCAACTAGTGGGATAAGGTGGAGAAAAAGAAGACAATAATAATTATTTCAGTTTGTAAATTGCATAGAACAGCATATGTTTGCGTAACGCTGTGGTCTAATTTATTAATTTGGAAAACCTGCCTAAATTATGAAATTCATTGTTTTTTAAATAAATCGTTCTTAAGTTTTGGAGAAATTGATAAGTTTCGCAATGTCAACGCGTACTTAAAAATAAATAGTAGTTTCAACAAACTAAACATAAAAATGCATACAGTATTATTATAAAATACAAGCTACTCTTATGATATTCCAGCAAGGCAAGGCATGAAAATGTATTCTTAAATCGATATAGTTTTGTACCCGACATAGTTGTAATATTACTTCAATTCAAATAATAGGCTACGTTAATAAAATATACGTTGAAAATGTCTCATAATCAAAACATTTACGACAAAAAACTTGAAGACATTCGGGGACCTTATTTCCTTATCGACACAAACACACTAATTACAGATAAAAAAGTTCTTTAGGTCGATAGAAACATTAGCTGAACCAAGACAATCGTTAACTACCGCTAAATAGTTTCACCGTGATATATTGGGTAGTAGCTGTATTTTCCGGAGCAATTTTTGGAATTTGTTCTATAGCATTTCTAGAAATTACGATGTTATAAGGTGGGTATTAGTCCAAACTAATAAACCTACTTTCGACGCCTGATGCGCATTGAATGTCTTTTTGTTTAAATTATATAAACCAATTTGAGAAACCGTTTTAAATGTATTTTAAATATAAACAACGCATCAAAAGATAAGTACTAAAAGATTTCGAATCATGACTGCTTTCATGGTTTGAGCTGAAATTAGGTAAGTGTTCTGAGGTTATCAAGAAAATTGATTTTTGTAACGTACAAAGAGTAGGTATATAGAAATACAGGCAAAAATTTGAATAGAGCCATAAAGCAGTCACTTCAGATAGAAAAAAAAAGATATTCCAAAACAAATTAACATACACTAAAAACAATAATCGTTAATCATCGAAATCGGTTGTCGTGATATTGAGTTACTGAGTTATTCATCTATTTGTCGCGCACGTACTTAATGCAAATTTAAGACTTACATAGTTTTCTCCTGGATACCATTATCAGAACTGGAAATGGGACCACACGGGAAGCGTTAGCTTTCTAATAGAAAAAGGATCATGAAAATCGATTCACCCAGTCAAAAGTTATGAGGTAACAAATATAAAAAAGCATACAGTCGAATTGAGAACCTCCTCCTTTTTTGAAGTCGTTTCGACAAGATTTATAATATCTACAATAACTCATATTATTTATGTATTTTTGTTGACCTCTATAAAACCAATATTGTCTCACTCTCAAATACGTTCGCTTGTTTGACAATTCCGAAACACGTCTCCCGTATTAGGCGCGCAAACATTAACCTATTACAGCAGAAACGACTACCGAGGCAACAACGGAGTCCATTGCACACACAACGACAATGTTATTAACAATAAGTTTCTGTTTGTCTATCTTTGTCTACAAACATTGTGTGTGTACGTTGGGTGTCCTTGTACGGTTTGCACAGTACGAAATCGAAAATTTTAGTATGCAAGGTCCGTTGCGACCAATATCGTTGCTTAAATAGCCATCCGTATATATATACATATGTATATACTTTATGTATGTGCGCCGATAAGAATGGAACGGGTATATTTGTTTGCTACATTATCGTTGAGAATTTTTGTTTAATTTCTCTGACAAGAAGCCCTCGAGATATTTGTACTTAAAATACTTGAGATATAGCGTCGGTACGTTAAAAGTTCTTTTGAAACCACCAGAAGGAAGCTTATTGTTACATAATCTCAAACTGTAGTGGATCAGAATATTGTGTGTGTTTCAGTTCATTTATTTGATCTTATAACGCTTAATCGATTTACTGGTGGTAGGACCTCTTGTGAATCCGCACGGGTAGGTATCACCACCCTGCCTATTTCTGCCGTGAAGCAGTAATGCGTTTCGGTTTGAAGGGTGGGGCAGCCGTTGTAACTATACTGAGACTTTAGAACTTGTATCTCAAGGTGGGTGGCGCGTCTACGTTATAGATGTCTATGGGCTCCAGTAACCACTTAACACCAGGTGGGCTGTGAGCTCGTCCACCAATCTAAGCCATAAAGAAAAAATGTCAGCGTCACCGGGCTAGAAAACGGTAACCACTGACTATCTTTCTTATTTATAACATATCTTTCATCTAGAGGAATACGTTAATATTTCAAATGTAATTTTTAAAACATTATGCAAGGTAGTTAGTTCTCTCTGTATAAAATAATTAAAAAAGAATAGAGAAACAGAAAGCATCTGCAAAGCAGATCTTTTGTTTAAAACATCATTAATTAACATGTAAAATTTTGCATTCATTAAAATTATTCGCGAGTGAAATGTTTCGCGAAACTTTCAATTTTCACTCGCAATCAGTATATTATACCATTTGAAAGGTTTTTTTATTATTATTATCATCAAACGGCAAGAAGAGCAAACGCAACTGATGCCAACAGGGAACCCAAGCAGTTTTGCATACTATTTATAGCAATTTTGAATACTAAGTATAATACTAAGTATTCAAAATTGGCTAGCAAATTGACACCAGACTTGTCGCTGCCTGGCGTCGTGGCGTCGATGCTTGGCGGTGACGAGTCCTGGAAGGCTATGCTCGACTTCTGCGAGTGCACCATCTCGCGGAAGGAGGCGGCGGGGCGAGTGAGGCAAAGCTCTCCTCACTACGCAGAAATCCGCCGCCGCCGAGCAGGGGGTCGGGACCGGGGTCTCGTCCGTAACCCGGCCCCCTAAGAGCTTCGGGCTCCACCCGTTTTGTGCGGGAAGGAGCTCAATAGCTCCGACTGGGTTCCCACCCGGTCCGGGGTAGGGCGCCGGCTGTGAGCGGCAGGAGTTTTTAGTGAGGTTCAACTCCCACATACCCCACCTGCCGCGCGGGTGGGGATCCGGCGATTTTCTCCTGTGGAAAAAAAAAAAAAAAGCAAATTGACAAATGGCGGCTGAACGCAACCACTTTACGTGATACGTCATTTGGGGCCAACGATTTACTCGTAAGCATTTAAACAACAAATGATCACAAGCAACGTTTTACGATTTTACCAAACTACAATTAACCCTAATTTGCTGTGATTGGTGTTTTACTTGTGTGAAGTGAGGAACGTATAAAATAATATATTATATAATTTCTCAATATTATAAAGTAATTTAACTACTTATATTGTTCCTATATAACTGATTTGGATATATTGAAATTTTTATCATTGTCATCTTCTAAGTATGATATTTGCATGCCGCATAATATTTTAAAAAGTGGTCGTAGATCTTCGTAAAGTGCTCATAGACAACTCAACAACCAACGTCCAAACCTCGCATGAGACAGAACTCATGAAAAAGCAAAGGGGGGAAAGTGAAACGCTTAGTGCGGAGCACATCTCTCCCATCACCCCCCCCCCCCCCCCCCCCCCCCTCGGGACGCCGGACCGGCGGTCGTCGGCGCCACGACCACCAGCCCTCTCGGTCGGCAGGCTGTCCGAAGCCCGCCTAGATGGAGCCGGTTCTCATAGACACATAACAGTTTTTTTTATACGGTAGATAGCAGATTTTGGTTTGACAACGACGATATACCAATGCTTTTTCGGATTTTATTAGTAAAATTGATGATGAACTTTCAGTCGTATCCCGTCCTGAGTTCTTTTAAAGGCCTTGTAGAGAACTTCCTTGATATTGACAAATCTTTGAACCCTTGGACTCCGAAGTGAGAGACGCCAATTGGTAAAACTAATAGCAGGTTGATATACCTACAGTAATTTTAGCGTGAATTTCATGCCTTGACGTGCCAACCCAATGTGCGTCAAGTTAATGAGCTATTTGATGAAGTTTTATGTTGAGAACTGGTGTTTTACTACCGGAGCGTAGCTAGAGCTCCGACTAAACATCTTCTTTTTGCATTCGAGTTTGGAACCAGAACCACATGTACGTGTATACATATTTATATAATTTCTATAATCTTCTAATCTATATAGTCTTGAAAGTTTTCGCACGCTTTCACTAAATTTAAGAATTTTCCCATATAATGTATATCATCATATTTTCAAGTCGTCGTGGCCTAAAGGATAAGACGTCCGGTGCATCGTGTTGAGCGATGCACCGGTGTTCGAATCCCACGCGGATACCAATTTTTGTAATGAAGTACGTTCTCAACCAATGTTCACGATTGACTTCCACAGTGATGAATAACATCGTGTAATAAAAATCAAAACCCGCATAATTATAATTTGCGTAATTACTGACGGTAGGCGGTAGGACCTCTTGTCAGTCCGCGCGGGTAGGTACCACCAACAATAAAAAAAAAACAACTTCTGAAAAACAAAAAGTGAGCAGCGGTATTATCAAGCTAGATTATACCTTAGCAAACGGCTTATAACTGAAAACTAACTCGATAAATTTATGTTTATACTTTGATGTGACATTATTGAAATTTATTTTCAATGAAACATGACTGACTTTATTCGTTTTCCGAGAAGAGCTTTGAGTTGAAGATCTTTTAGAATAGTATTGAAAAGATCAAATAATCACATTTAACTTTTATTTATTTATTGCTTATATGGGTGGACGAGCTCACAGCCCACCTGGTGTTAAGTGGTTACTGGAGCCCATAGACATCTACAATGTAAATGCGCCACCCACCTTGAGATAAAAGTTCTAAGGTCTCAGTATAATTACAACGGCTACCCCACCCTTCAAACCGAAACGCATTACTGCTTCACGGCAGAAATAGGCGGGGTGGTGGTACCTACCTATGCGGACTCGCAAGAGGTCCTACCACCAGTGATAACTCTGAGCATATATACTAATTTATTTGTATTCATTTAAAAATAGTGTCAACTTTCATATCAACGTAACATAGTAAATAAAAACAATTGATTATACAAAACACGAGTGACCCAAAACATAAGTCGTACGTCTAATAACAATCGGCTCTATAAACAAATCAAAGTTTCAACTTGGAAGTGGAGTAATTTTCTTTGAAGCGTCGTTGTTTGTTGCAAGTTGATTGATGGGTTGTTTATTAATAAGAAGTGCTTTGTATTGTACGTTTTTCAAATCAATTTTATTTTATTATTAGATGATTTCTTTGAATTGATTCTGTACAATTTTGGCTCAGGATTCCAATCTCATCCAATGTCTAGTATTATCTTACTCTGCTTCGTTTTCCACTACACTTTTCATTGATGAGAACCAACCTGGTCGTTGGTTTTGTAAATTTGAAGATTCTCTTTTATATATTTCAGATTTTACCTTATTTGCATAATTAAAAAAAAAAGGTTTTTTTATTTATTAGATCGATTTCAAAATTCCGCAATCGAGTTTGCACAAAGTAGTTTGTTTTCCTAAAATAAGTCCCAATAAAATTAGTTTACGACCCGTACACGTTGTAACGTTGCATGGTTTTACTTTAGCTATGGTAATGAAACTGCGCACTATAAGCTTTATGGCCATACTTTGGATACGCGAACCAACGTAAACATCTTGCCGGATTATTGCTCCACTTCTTTGAATATCGATTTTATAACTTTACATTAGTACACGAAGAGCAGTTTAAACCCAATTGTCACATGCTTAGGAAAAATGACGTCTTTGTGTTGTGATAGGTCAGATCATCTCACGACCTACTTGATGTCAAGAGAACACTGGAGCCCATGGACAGCAAAACGTAAATGCCTCTGTCCACATCGAAACATTAAGACATCAGCTCCATTACAATATCCCACTATTCTAAAAGGTTTCGTGGCAAAAATAAACAGAACAGTCATACGAATAGCCATTGATCCTTTATCATCAATTGAAAGCCTGTCGTGTAAGGTATTGGCTTTTAGAATCTTTTTATTTATCATCATCATCGTCATCATTGTCATTATCGTCATCATCATCATGGTCATGATCATTAACAGCCTATTTTAGTCCATTGTTGGACATAGGCAAAACTAAGGCACGCGACCCGTTTCGGGGCCTCGCTTCACCATCATCCTTTTAATGTTCGAGTATCGATAGCTTTTCCTTTTTCGTTTTATTGATAAAATCAAATGAAGTGTAGGTCAGTTACTCAGATACTTACGCAAGAAATTAATCAATTGGCAACTATAGGGGCCAGAATAACGGCATGCGGGCATTTGCATACAATCAACTACGAGATTAATGCCATCAGTAACCCAATTGTGGGATACTCGACAAATTTATTTCGTGTAATTTAAATAATGTCAAGCCCTATCAATTGTTAATGCAATTTAGTACTTTAAGTACTACCGTATACCTCGCTTTTTTCTTTTTCATTATTACGAAAATGTCAGTTACGTAGAAGTCTCTAGTTGTTTCAAACTGTTAAGGTAAATAAATTACAAGATGAAAAATTTGTTCAGAAAAAATCAGTGTTTTACATCGTTACAATCGTATCATGGGACAAATAAAGATCACTACAAAATCAATTAACATAATGTACAATTAGCATCACGTCGTGACATCTACAAAAATAATCACTGTATAAATTGTTTTTCCAACACACACACACACACACACACACATAAAATGACATTAATTTACGTCAAAATCATCTTCGTTTCGCTAACAAGAATTTATCTTACAAAACACGTCGCCTGTCGCCAACTAATTCAGTCATCAGTCAGACAATGAAGCCGAGCCACAGCCCAGCGACGTTTACGACCAGCTCTGACAAGCGGACGGTTTATATCAAGAAGCTGTCAAAGAGAAGCGATGACTTAAATAACTTTAGTTAAATAAAGTGTGGCTTTATCTATAAGTCTTCTTACTGGTGGTAGGACGTCTAGTGAGTCCGAACGGGTAGGTACCACCACCCTGCCTATTTCTGCTGTAAAGCAGTAATGCGTTTCGGTTTGAAGGGCGGGGTAGCCGTTGTACTGCTAAAAATGAGACCTCACAGCTCATGTCTTAAGGTGGGTGGCGGCATTTACGTTGTAGACATCTATGGGCTCCGGTAACCACCTTAACATCAGGTGGGTCGTGAGGTCAATCGCCCACCTAAGCAATAACAAAATATTTAAAAAAATGTCTCGATTTTATAAATTTTCATATTTATTTATGTCAATCTTGACACGTACTTTTCTAGTTTCCGCGTGTATTCGTGAAATGAAGCGAAATTATTTCTTTATTGCGGTAGTTGGGTACATTGGCAGAGTTATCGACTCAGATGTGTTAAGTGGTTATATGTTATATGTTATATGTTAATGCCACCAACCTAATACCGTATTGAATAGCGACTGTTACACCGTACACATGCATCTGTGGGAGGTTTTACGACAAAGGGAAGATCTTCCACCGAGTGGATGTCATTGCTCGGTAGACCGACGGTCCCAATGTTGTTCTCCGGAACTTGTATAAATGCAAACTTATCATGAAAATGTCGTAAGCGAGATTCAGGCATCTGTCGAATATCTTGTGTTGAATGATGGCTACCCGCCACATATGATTCACGGCAGAAACAGGCAGGACGATGTAAACTACCCGGGTGGGCTCAAAATACGTACTTACTACCATTAAATAAGCAATCACATAATCCTATACTGTTTTCATTTGTACTAGAATATCTTATTCCTTTATCGTGGAGGTAGGTCGTGACACGTGTTTATTCCCATACAAAAGTTGTAATTGCCTGCGGAACTTAAATGCGGTATACACGCATTGATTGATATGAATACATCGCACATCATATAATTTAGGCCAAAGATGCTCAAAAATATTATGTCAACGGTAATTACTAACCAAAATATTGACCGCAATTTTTGATCGCGTTATATTTATTTGATTGTTAGCGGCAGAATACTTGGGTACGTTTATCGGAATAACATCAATTATAATACGTGAAGCAAAAACTTTGTATCCCTTTTTACGAAAATTGCGCGGACGGAGCAGTATGAAATTTTCCACACTTATAGAGAATATAGAGAAGCACTTCTTCTTAGTCCATTTTCCACACTTATAAGTGTGGAAAATTTCACAATGCTAATATTTTTTTAAAAGAATGCATAAAAGATACATTACATCAATAAAGAAAACATTACACACACTACATACCATGTATTTGACGCACACACGCATGCATACTAATTTATTGTCAGACTTTTCTTCTTGACGTCTGTTGTCAAATTGAGATTCAATTTTATTTGTCTTTGTTAATATTTTTTATAGTGTAGTCTTGGCGAAATTTGTGATTATAGAAGTATAAAATACAATCATAATAGTGTACAAACTTACAATTCCAATTAATTATAGTCGAATTTCGACTACTGCGGGACCTCTAGTAACATCAATTACAATAAAAAAATGAGTGCAACATATTATTCATATTATCAAACATATTATAATTTAACAATGAAATATGTCAAAGTATCTATTATCTGTATACGTTAGCCGGACGAGTGCAACATCAGCTGGACGTATATACATCTTATCTATTGTAAATTCTTGAGAAATGTTACGGGACGTTACTCAGAAGTCTCGGAGCGTTTCTCGTAAACGGCCTTGTGCTCTGTTACCAATCTCATCCATTATTGAACGGCTGCATCAAACAATGATCAATAATAAACAATTATTATCATTAGTAGCACGCGCTTCTGTTTTGTGAAACTGCGTAATTTTTATTGTTTCATTATAAGATCTGTACATAATGAAAGTATTTGAACATTTAGAAGTATTGATAAGAAAGCCGGGCAAGTGCCTGTCGGTAAAGCGATGGATGATGGTGATGAACGAACTAATTAGAAATAATGTTGACGATAAAATGAATGAAACCAAAAAATACCATTCAAATACAATTCGACTTGTATCAATCAAGTATTCTTTGTTTTTTTTCCTTCTGATTTCTGCTATCTTCAATTCTATCAGAATTTATATAGAAACTACTTGCACTAATCTGGTCATCGTTCTCGTCAAACCCGTCGTTTGCGACGAAGGGCTCGACGAGTAAATTAACTCACAGACTCAGCCCACCGAGTTTCCCGCCGAATCTTCTCAGTGGGTCGCGTTTCCGATCCGGTGGTAGTTTCTAAGAAGCACTGCTCTTGCTAGGGTTAGTGTTAGCAACGTCAGGTTTAAGCCCTGTGAGCTCACCTAGTTGTTAGGTTACGATTTTTTTTTGACATTTTTGACGCTGACATAACCTCTCAACATAAATAAAAAAAATGCACTAATTCTTTTACCCTTTAAATAACGCGTAATATCGACTATTATAGAACGCTATTTTCATTTCATTTAAGATCATTCGAACAAGACAATCAAACTAATCCCTTTCTTAGGTGCAATGGATCTCTAAATAAAGAAATAGCAGACAATGATCAAGTTCCGAACGATCTACTTATGCCTAGAAGAAAAGTTCTAAGTTTTTTTTTTTTTTTTTTTATTGCCCTTGCAGGCAGACGAGCATACGGCCCACCTGATGGTGAGTGGTTACCGTCGCCCATGGACTTCAGCAATGCCAGGGGTAGAGCCAAGCCGCGATTAAGTGATTTATTATATAAATAAAATAATGTCATCTGTAGTTGGTATGCGGACTATATTGTAATGATGTTTTAAATAAATAGGCTTGCGGCGATAGCTATCACACAATACAAGATATTTGATAGATGCCTGAATCTCTTTTACAACATTTTCAAGATGAGCTTGCACACGTTCGGAACAATAACGCGCGGACTAGATCTACCGCGAAATTTCATCAGCTCGATGAAAAAGACCTTCTCTTTGTTTTTAAACCTCCCAAACATTAAACTAGGGAACTAACATTTCTGCACATAGGCTAATTTGTCCACGATATTTCGGTACCTACGTTATATCAAACTACGCAAATATATTAGATCTCATAAAAGCTTGCGATAGCGCATCGCACGCCGTTGGGCGGACGAAAGTTATTTTCGCGCGCTCCCATCACGCAAGCGTCGAGTATTTTCAGAACGAGATCCTGCCATCTTGAACAAAACAAACAAACATTGTTATCCCTCATCTGCATTTTGATATCTTCAGGGAGGTTCGCCAAATGTTATTCAATTAAAATAAACTTAGCTTGTGATTTCAGAGAAAACGAAAAACGTTAATAAATTTTCTTTGATGAAATATTTACATTTGGTTACCCAGAAATCAGAAGTGATTTGAATAATACGAAACAAAATAAAGGTGTTGCCGATCAATATCAATTTTCACCTTAAAATTTCGATTTATTGAATTTGTTCTTCATGCTTGAGGTAATTAATTCTCTTAACAAATATATCTGCTATCTAGTCATATTATAAAATACTGGTGGAATATCAAAGTTGGCCGGCAAATTTATGCAATGGATAAACAAATATTCCACTCTTACATATTTGATTCTGATTGCAATGAAACCTTATTATTTTTCAGTGTAATAAAAATAACTAGTTTACAAATTCAAAACTTAATAAAATAGTGAACAATGTAACGTTTTTCGTAAATATACTTAATAATCTTATTAATTGCGTAAAAAAAGTTATCGTAAGCCCTATTATAAAAACAAGATGACGGAATTTATTAAATGATAAATAGATTTGTTTTTTTATTTTATTCTTCACGCGTTTCATATTGAATTGAAACCTTTCGAAATAGCGTACTTCTGTAATCTAATTCAGTAATCATATTTCAGCTATCATACAGATCAACATAAAAATCCTTGTTTTACCACCATTTCATAGCGAGTACCTACCGTGTTTCTATGTGGTCATTATAACAATGTAATGAAGTAATGTAAACCTTGACATGTTTTCCATACATTTTAATCTTTTCGCATATAGCCGACACAAAGGGATTTACAGAAGCAGTAATCTAAAATTCTTTAAGCCTAATTAGTATCAAAGCAAACAATTGACACCATGGTGCTTGATAACATCAATTGATAACTGTCCTAATGGCTGCACATACTTCAGTTGATAAAACTAACTTTACAATACGTGGCTCTTTAAACTATCATATAGGTAAATAGGTACAAGTAAATATGCCTATCTAAATAGTGACATGACCGATCTGCGTGTAGAAAAGAAAGGTTTTAACGTTATGTATCCACTATCAAGTGGGGTGTACATGTTTTTGTTTTTATCGTGGACAAACTATGCTTTTCACGTTAGGCCTTCAAAGATTAGTTTATCATGGTCACTTAAAAGAAATCTTGAAGCGAGTATGTTTGTTCAGGGCACAATGAGGGTTGGTTCATATTCCGTTGGAGCGAAGGCGAGCAGGTGTGTTCTCCTTACAATGACAACATGTGCGATAATTGTAGAGGAATTTTGAATTATTTTGCCAAAGCCGGTACCTTCTAACGGGATATGGTATTGTCGTTTGGAATCCGGAAAGTTTTTATGAACATTCAACTTGATTCTATACATTGTGTGTAAAAAAACCTTATAATCCTGGGATAGACGTGATCGATTATTGTGGAATCTTATTTTTCGTTTTGGAACTTTACAATTCTGTTTTTAGAGTGATTTATTCTATGAGCATTAAGTTTAACTACTACTTAGATTTTCGGTAGGCAGCGGCTTGGCTCTGCCCCTGGCATTGCTGAAGTCCATGGGCGACGGTAACCACTCACCATCTGGTGGGCCGGATGCTCGTCTGTCTACAAGGGCAATAAAAAAAAACGTACTCCTTAATTAACAACATTTAGTATATTTTCAGTGGACATTTTTAATGACAATCATTATGATATATGAATTCATTTTTTTAAACTGTTTACGCGCATTTGGTTCTCTCCCAAAAAACAAAATATAAAAATTCACGACATTTAACATAAACAGCATTACTTGAATTAATAGTGAAGAAATACATCGAAAAAGTTGTTTAGAGAAACCGTAACAAAATTGACTTTTAAGCGGCTATATCCTGTCATTATCTTCATCTGTATTGTTGTCCTAAATCCTTTGCTCTCATGTCATGTTCGATCACGCATCTGCTTTAATTTCACGCATTGATCAAAAAAAGTTTTTATACGCAGCAGTTTCACATTTACTATTGGTAAGTGTTTAAGGCTATAGTAATATTTTTTATATGTAACGGTACTCCAGCAACGGGCTTGGTTTGGCGCAGGTAGATGCGCCCGTTCCGACCCGACGACCGTTCGTTCCAAAAATTCAATTCTCAAACAATTCACTTTGAACTATTTTGAAGCTTCGATTTTTTTTTCTTGCCTTATTTTGTCGTGATTATTTGACCATTAGCTTTTGTCAATGTCATTGATGTAGAGTAGATGTGTGATAACGATTACATTGCTACGTTTACGTCATAAAACCAATGCTGACAGTCAACAATGAAGAATCGGAACGAATCCTACAAAAGACCTTTCTTTATGGCCCTAATTGCAGTATAATTATTATTTTTTTTTTTTTTTTTTTTTTTATTGCCTTTGTAGGCAGACGGGCATACGGCCCACCTGATGGTGAGTGGTTACCGTCGCCCATGGACTTCAGCAATGCCAGGGGCAGAGCCAAGCCGCTGCCTACCGCTTAATACTCTCCACAAGCCTCGTTTGAAGAAGGACATGTCATAGCGCTCGGGAAACACCGAGGAGGGGAGCTCATTCCATAGCCGGATGGTACGTGGCAAAAAAGATCTCTGGAAACGCACTGTGGATGACCGCAGTGGCTCCAGGTAGTATGGATGAACTCTACTCCGGTGGCGGGCGGTGCGATGGTAAAAACGAGATGCTGGTATCATCTCGAACAATTCCTCAGAGCACTCCCCAAAATGACAAACAAAAACTAACGTTACATTTAGCGCGTCAATAGCTTTATTGTTCTCAGTACGAAACAATTTGAAAGTAAGAGTATTTATTGTTCTTGTTCGCTTTTAGCCTCTTTTTTTTTCCTAAAAGAAACTAAAAGGGAATAATGGAGACAACAGGACTAATTTCTGAGACGCGTACATCAAAGTTTGTAATGATTTCGATATTCTTTACTATAACGGGACCGTCGGTCAGTCTATTGTTAAAATTAACTGCCAAAACACCAGCATTTAAAACTACGTCTAAAGTATAATATCGTATAAGCATTCATAAACAATTGCTCGATTTCTGGGTATGGTTCTATTTTGTCCTTATGGTAAACCATTATTGTATAACCATATTTTGTCCTTATTGTAAACCCAATTGGGCTGCCACCACCTTTTTTTTAACCTTTGCTGATAGCCCTGAGAGGCTATATCAGCGTTTCCCTGGCGTGTAGGTGAGCTCACGAGCTCGACCTGAGATAATTTGCTAACACTAGCCCTAGCAAGAGCCCCAGCTTCCCAGAATCTATTACCGGATGTAAATCGCGACTCACTGAGAAGATCCGGCGTGAAACTTAGTGGGCTGTGTCTATGGGTTAGTTCGCTCGTTGCACTCTTCGTCGTAATCGACGAGTTCGACGAGGATGGTGACCGGTGCTTGAGGGTCCCAAAAGCACCGAAAGTGGATCGGGAGGATCCGTAATGACGCGCTTAGGGCGACGTCGACTGTGTACCATTCGGTCCACAGGATCGGGTATGGGTCTCGATGCTAACTCAATGATAATGGCACTAACTTAACACAAAAACTTTACAATTGTCTCGTGCATTCTATGATTTTTGTTTTAAACTACGAGTAATTATGATTTTGGTGTGCAAAATAATTTCATATATATAAGTATACATAATATATTGTTATGATCACCAACTTAGTTTGAACTTATATTATTGAGTATGGAACTTCCCCGTTTCATTACACAGCTTGAAATACTATGAAATGTTTATGATTACGTTTAATTGAACTTAACTATATAGTTCTAGTTACTAGAGCATCAAGTTTAGTTTGAACGGAACGAGTCGCGTGACGTAGCCGATGTGATTCATTGTCCGTTGAACTGAATGATACAAGGTCGCCCTTATTATTATTTACTTGAACGTAACATTATTAACTTGTTATATCGGTAACATTACGATATCCAACAATGTTTGAATCATTTTCTTCATCACATCCCTAGTGGCGAGTAGTAGGAATGACTCGAAGTTAGGTTACGGTTTTCATAGAATAAAATTAAAAATTTTTGACTATTTCTCTCTGATTCATAGATTCATAGTTTTCGTGGTCATGGAAGACTAAGTTTTTATTATTATTTTAAATACTTTTTTTTTCTATCTTGAAATAAAGCTTATTTTGTTTTTCATTAACTTATTAACTTTCATTAACTCTTATCCTAATTGTCTCTTAAAACTTAAGTAGTAAAACTTAATAATACTTATAGCTTTTCGCCCAATAATTTAAATCCGCAATCCCTACCACTTCAAGTTTCAGATTAATTTTCTTTATTAAATTTTCTGTTATGTTATTGTCATTCGAAAATAACTAAATATTTTACAGATCATGACGATATAGCTTGTCAATGGCTACTGAATAAAACAAAAAAGAAAATTTGTTGACAATCAAACGAGTAAATTATACTGAACTGTTTTGCTTTAGCGCAGTTAAATAATATAAAGGGTAATATAAAAAGAAGCTTTTGATAGTGACATTTCTTTGCACGCAGTTTGACTTGATATTTCATTTCCATGATAATCATAACATATCTATATATTAATACGTGAAGCAGAAACTTTGTATCCCTTTTTACGAAAATTGCGCGGACGGAGGAGTATGAAATTTTCCACACTTATAGAGAATATAGAGAAGAAGTGCACAATGCTAATATTTTTTTTAAATAATGCATAAAAGATACATTAAATCAATAAAGAAAACATTACACACACTACATACCATGTATTTGACGCACACACGCATGCATACTATTTATTGTCAAACTTTTGTTCTTGACGTCTGTTGTCAAATTGAGAAAAGATTAAATATTGTTTGTCTTTGTTAATATTTTTTATAGTATAGTGTTGGCGAAATTTGTGATTAAAGAAGTATAAAATACAATCATAATAGTGTACAAACTTACAATTCCAATTAATTATAGTCGAATTTCGACTACTGCGGGACCTCTAGTTACTTATTATATTACTCTTATCCAAGTTTAAACTATAAAATTCGTTGATTAATTCATTAAGATTATCAAGCTCGGTATTATTTATTTATATGTTGTGACTATTTGTTAGGCTTGCGCAACGAGTTAATCATTAATGCTTACTCATCTGTATCGGTCTGACGTCTGTCAAAGTCGCTTCATTACATTTTATGTGAACAATTTTAATTATATACGTAGGTATATTTTCTTAAATTTTTTTTTCTTCGTATTAGTCGGCCAATGTGCATGAAGCGTACGTAATAAACAATCCGGTTATTAGATTTAAAAAGTTTAATTTACATAATATACGTCATTGACACTACAATATAACAACTATCAACAACAATGATGATTTACTATGGACAAAAAATAAATTGGCGTAAACGAGCTACGATGCCTCTTGTCATGTAAATTTAAACTCTCAAAATATAGAAAACCAACGCCAATTGAAATTCAAAACGACTTCTGATTTTTTTTTATAGTGAAACAAAGAAAAAATACTGTATAATTTCGGTAGCCTTAAATGAGAAACTAAGACAAATAAGAATCGAAAAAACAAATTTTGAATGATATTTGAAAAATAAAGATATACATATTATGTTATTTGCACCGCTATTAGAATTATTCCTAACCTAACCTAAACATCGGCCCGCTGTATTTCTCGCTGGATCTTCTGAGCGGGTCGCGATTCCGATCCGGTAGTAAATTCATTCGGGAAGCAACTACTCTTGAGTTGTTAGGTTACCTTAGGAGGCGCTCGGGTAGTTGTTAGTAAATTCCACCCCTCCTGGCTGAGCCCATGCTGGCCCACCTGCCCTGATGGCATCCGGGCCACCAGTAATCTCTCAAACATAAAAAAAGAATTATTCCTGGATTTACATATAATTTTGTCTCTTTCGATCTTGAGCGAAAATGAAAAAGACTAAACATAATGTTGTTTGATGTTATGGTTTCCGAAGTTGTACCAAGTTAGATATTAAACTTTAGTTTATTTTGTTACATATACCTTAATCTTTTATTTAAGCTTAGCTTTAATATATTTTTTATATTAGTAAGCTGAAGTGGTAATGAGGTGGCATTATTAGCAGGAAACTATACTGTAACTATACTGAGACCTTAGAACTTGTATCTCAAGGTGGGTGGCGCATTTACGTTGTGGATGTCTATGGGCTCCAGTAACCACTTAACACCAGGTGGGCTGTGAGCTCGTCCACCCATGTAAGCAAAAACAAAAAAACGAAAACCGATAGCCGTTTGGATAAATTTTTTCTTGAGTGGAGACTTGATGGGAGACCGCGAATTAGCAGACGTAGTGCAGGACGGCCTAAAGTTCGGTGGAGTAACGATCTGTGCAGGGTGGTTGGCAAAAACTGGATGCGAGAAGTCCAGAATCATGCTTAGTGGTCTGCAATAAGAGATGCCTATGTCCAGCAGTGGACTGCTGATGATATGATATGATTATATAAGCTGCTCCCGATCTAGCACTTTCCCTCACGATTTGTAATCAGCAGGTTACGTCATCGCTCTTACACATTCATACATCATAAAGGTCTGTTATTTTTCTGATCGTTATCGAGAACGTTTTCATATACATTCGTGCCAGAGATAAAAAAAAAACAAATTAAATTTCTAAAGAAGATAACTGCCAACAAAATTTTACGTTGTCTTTTAAGAAATTTCCGCCGCAGCTTGACCGTTGCTAGTAACACTCGATTTTTTCCCTAGTTTCTATAGATTTTTTGCACTGGTAACTTCAAGATTTTCCTCAGTAATCTTGGAGCTTAATTCCATTTATCTTTTTCTTAATCACCTCTTCTGAAATCTAGATCTGAAAATTGGAAAGGAATAACAAAGCTCCCCCAAACAATTGTACTTACGGTACACTCAATAAATATTAAAACGTTTTAAATATAACCGCTTCGTGAGATACGGGTGCCGCGTACATTGAATGAAGACACTCCGCGAGATTTAGGTCGAGATTACAAAATTGTACACGTGTTTAGTGAACGACCTATAAATACATAATACGATACATAAATATGCGTTCGAGTAATAACGTTATTGCGTGATTTATGAAATAAGGAAACGTATAATTTTTTTCCTAGGCTTATAAATTAATTGAGAATTCCAAGAGATATTATTTGAATGAATTTGGATATCCAAACTGATGCTTGGATGAAATCTGCGACACTCAATTTTGTGAACTGTTTTGAGTACATTTCACAATTATTTATGTTGAAAAGTAAATAAGTGTACTGGAAGCTTAAGTAATTGGTAGAACTTATATTTGTTTACTGGCTATTAACGAGTGCTTGTGTATTTTTTAGACAAAAAAATATATTTTCACATTTATAACAAGAAATATCAATACGTGAACAATAGAGAAAATGTACCACGTAAGTGATTTAATACCGAAGGTCGATCCTGAGTGAAGAGCAATTGTATTTTTGGATATTTAATTTACATAAAATACAATTTTTAAAAACCGTAAGTCGATCATTATGTATTCGATATCAAAATAATTGATACTAAAAGAAAAACTATGGAGTCGATTATTTCCAAATTTTTTTAATTTAATAGAAAATAATCAAACTATTTAACAGTTTTCAATTTATGGATTATAATGATAACCCTAACGGAACTTGTTTGATTTCTTGTTGAAATTTAAAGAAGAGTAGAAATAACAAATAAAAAATATCAAATGTTTAATTACTTTGAACATGCTTAATCGAACTCTCTATTAATATAATCATAGCCAGATCTTCGTGATTCATCTAGTATAAATCATTTGAACTGAATTAAGTATGAACTAAAAGATCTAGTGAATATATTTGAGCTGAATCAGGTATGAGTCAGTGTATTTTGATTGCATCACAAAAGATGCAACATGCATCCTCTGGAAGGATGTACACCACTTCATATAGTATAGTTCGTCTGCAACACCTGTGCAAAATACGAGTCAATGACACTGACAGTCGACAAGGGTCCCGCAATGGGTATTCGTTCACGCGATACTCGCCTCGAGGTGAATCTGACACGACATGGTATTTGCATATCTGTGTGTTCATGTAATTGTCGCGTGTCCAGTATCCGCGGCGTTTCCACGGGCGCTCATTACTCGCAGATTTCCCGACATACGGAAAATTTATCGTCACCGCGTGTGTAAGTACATAGTGCAAATGAATCGTCGAGCTTACAAAGTTCCAACACCCCCGTAGCGGCTCACAAATCGTAGCGTCCGTCCCCTGTAGATCACAGTCGCTTAGTTGAGTCAATCGGTTCAGTGTTGTCAAAGCCACGGCATCGAACGCACGCATCCGCCTGCTTTTCAACTGTATGAAATGTACGTCGAACGTTCGTGACGGTGCACACGATTTAATATTCAATTTGAATAATCAAAATAACAGATTGTATTGTAATGAGTTTAGGGCTCGTTTACATCATCCGATTGTGGCTCGTCGGGACCCCGAATCCTTGGACATCTTAAAAGCAAAAGTTTTGACGGATTATGGAGTTTCTCTTAGTGCTGTTAACATTGCGTGCTTAGTGACTTTATTTAGTGATGAAAGCTTTTCTTGCGGACTTATAAAACCGGCAAGATTAATCACTACGAGGAATTAGAAGGGCGCGCGGCGTCGCTCCGCGGGGCGCGCCGCCGCCAGTTCATCAAGGGCTGGAAAAAGACCATGGGGGTTATCTCCAAGACATTCGGTGTCGTCTTCAGTCTGTAAGTATAGCGCCTATTACTTTCTATAAAGGTAATTCAAAACAAAAGCACGTTCAATAACCTTTGAACAGCCTCTTAAACCCTTTCCTCCATATAGTTCTGTCTAAAGGTTGTTGACATAAAAACAAAATATTAATAATTTAAAACTATTGTCTGTTTGTCTCTAATGCCTTCTGTTTACGATGCGCTTGCGCAAGTGCTCCTCCTATCCGATGGTCCGTCACTTTGTACGTAACATTGTCACACAATCAAACCTCTCATATCACACAACAGAAAATAAACTTTTACTCTCCGCTTCCGATGCTCTCATGCGTTCAATGCGGACTCTACATTATGCAAAAGCCACATCACCGCGACGCACATTAATTATTTCAGCTCTTTGTTAATTGTACCGTACTATTCTCACAGTTTCATATTTGAGGCAGCCAAAACTTTCCCCGTTTAATATATCAGATAATGATTCCTACCGCTAGTCGGTACGTTTTGTGCGTTCTTCTTCATTCGAATTAACTCCATTCCTCGTTATGGTCGTCAATTATTACAAGTGAAGTTTCAATGTTAAATGTAGGTAACTCTTTTGTGACGCTATTGACGGTCTTTTATTGTTTGAAACACGTTGCGACGCGTAATCGTTTCAAATGTCCTCCTTGAAAGTTTCATGCGATCAAAATTGTTTGTAGTAGGAACGGACCTGTCTCGAATATTCGTTATTGGTCCATTCACAATGAATTGGCGTTGGTGTGCTACGAAAGACATTATGTTGCTCCGTGAGATCTGAGCTAAGAGCATCGGTCACGGAACGGACCGATCCTGGCATGACCCAAAATTATAATTTGAGCAATCAAATACTCATAATGTTTATGTACCTGAATCACGAAACATGTTCCGCGCACGTCGATTTATCAAAATTATCTCATTTAAATTGATACTTTCAAGATTTTATTATTTCATTCAAGCAAGTTTTTACGCGAAGGATGCCTAGTCTAGTTGAAATTAATATCAGTTTTTCACATACTAACAATGAGCCATTGTCTAAGAAATTTTTCGTTTAAAATCAAATAAGTATGTACATGTATTCTAATTATCTTATTAAATGGTCGCTTGCGATTCAGGACTCGATTTCAAGACTACGTTTCTCATAATAAAAACTCATGATCATTATCTAAACTTCTGTACAAAGGGAGAGGAAATAATCGTCTATTTCGTAATCAAGGCATTGTACGACTCGGTGGTGCTTTTAGGTACCACAAGCACCGGTCACCGTCCTCGTCGAACCCATCGCTTGCAACGAAGGGCTCGGCGAGCGAATTAACCCATATACACAGCCCACTGAGTTTCTCGCCGAATCTTTTCAGTGGGTCGCGTTTCCGATCCGGTGGTAGGTTCTGCGAAGCACTGCTCTTGCTAGGGCCAGTTTTAGCAACACTTCGGCTTGAGCTCCGTGAGCTCACCTACATGTTATGGCGAAGCTGAAATAGCCTCTCAAGGCTATCAGCATAGGTAGGGAAAAAAAGCACGACTCAGGTGTGTTGGTAACTGTCGAACTGTGTTTCAAATTAAGAGACCGAAGCTCCGAAAGCTTAACCTCATTGATCTAATGAATAAATAATATGGGCGGCTGTAAAACAAACAAAAAGACAACTTCAATAGCAAATGGATCTAATAATTAGTTTCATCTTTCTTTTTCTAATGATGCTGGTCAACATATTAGAGCGAAGTTATAAAAATATTGTAACGTTATTGGTCCTTGATGCGTTCGCAAATTTTCAAGTTAATCGGTGTAAATGATTAACCAACATGACATACCAAGCTAATAAAAGCGTATTAAAATTGATCTTTTTTAGTCGAACAAAATTAATAAACTGTATAATTAACTAAATACACTTGAACTCTTATTTAGAGCTAGTGTGCTAGAACCCGGAATATTTCTGTAAAGCGATCTAAGTACAGAAGTGAAAACCCCAACATCACTTTTATAAATACATCTATAACTTTAGCTTGATGATACAATGTTCTTTGTTTGTTAATGAAATAGTTTTATTTTAATCTTAACCTCTAGGTTTTACTGTGGGTGGCTTATTTGACTACAGTCAGCTAAACCTTATCTAAAAGTCACTTGGATTACTCCACGTTGTTAGCTCCTTCGCAGTAAATAAATTGCGGTATATAATTCTCTTTAAAGACATTCGTTTAATCAGATTGAGTGTTCTTGGAAAATTTTATTTCATAAAAAGAGACGCCTGTGTGGCAACTATGAACGTTGTTTTTTTAACATTTCGTCTATTTTCGTTTTCACCATAGTCGTAATAAAACGTGGACAATAAAACTTTCTAACTTTTCGATATAAATCTTATTCTTAGTTATCGTTAATTGAAAACACAATAAATACATATCATATTATTGTTATAACGTTTATCGGAACTGAATTTAAATAAGGCGTGATCGTCGATAACTTAAATAGGTGTCTTTTTAATTCTAATTATAAAAGGAAGGCAATAAAAGATGAAGTCAAAAACAAATTTATTTTAACTGCAATAGTGTCATATATTTAGCGTTGAAATAGCATACAACCGCAGCCGTATTATCAACTTGTTGAGCCCGTCTTCTCGAATGTAACTATACTGAGATCTTAGAAATTATATCTCGAGGTGGGTGGCGCATCAACGTTGTAGATGTCTATGGGCTCCAGTAACCACTTAACACCAGGTGGCCTGTGAGCTCGTCCATCCATCAAAGCAATTAAAAAAAATATGGAAACCACGATGAAGGAGCAGCAAAATTAAAAAAAAATTCGCCATTAGTGTCATCAACTATGTCTTGTTAGATGTTAGCACTGCATTTATGATTAAGTGAGTTTGTGACTTGGTTCGACCTACAAAGCTCTTGGACAAATAACACAAACATGCTAAATTAAAGCTCCTGTTAAAGTCTTAAGAAAAATCTCTTCTTCCTTCGAATCCGTAGAAAATTTGAATACACCCCTAGTATATTCTAATCAAATGATTAGATATGCAAGAATATTGAATGCTATACCCACTTATGTTGGATGCTTATGTATGTAACATGTACATTTGTGCGAAGTTCAAAACCTTCCTACTTGTACTATTGTTAATAACGGTCACCCTTCAAATTTTAACACATAACCGGAACACAGAAGGCGGCCCGGTAACCGTCCTCGTTGAACCCGTCGCTTGCGACGAAGGGCTCGACGAGTGAATTAACCTATAGACACAGCCCACTGAGTTTCTCACCGGATCTTCTCAGTGGGTCGCGTTTCCGATCCGGTGGTAGATTCCGCGAAGCACTAATCTTGCCTAGGTCAGTGTTAGCAACTCTCCCGGTTTGAGCCCCGTGAGCTCACCTACACGTCAAGGAGAAGCTGAAATAGCCTCTAAAAGCACAGGTAGAAAAAAAAGAAGCCGGTACGTCTGCACCTCTCTTCCTGCAAGCCCATAATACAGCAGCTTACTACAATGGTCAATATTTTCACAATAGCAAACATTGTCGGGTAATGTTCAAATAGTCGTTTAAGTTCAATAGTCTAAGACGGTGGCCATCAAAGTCCACTTACCTTATTGTGCTTACCGCTTCTTTGAAAAGGGTGAGTTTTAAATCGAAGCCATGGAAGAGAATAAAGTGAACAAAATAATTTTGATATTACCCTTTTTTTTCCTACACAAGCTGATAGCCTTGAGAGGCTATTTCAGTGTAGATTATTGCTGCTATTTCAGTGTAACCTTAGCTAGTAGGTGAACTCACGGGGCTCAAATTGGAGTGATGCTAACACTGACCCTAGCAAGAGCAGTGCTTCGCAGAATCTACCACCGGACATTGCCCTATTTAGCCTTATTCGTATGACAGTTCTTCGTCGCTTTCTTCATTACTGAAGGTCATGTCCTTGAAACTTGGCCGTGGCCTGTCTCGTGAGCTGTTTCCACCTCGTTCGGATCTCAGCTTCTCGAAGGACGGTTGCGACTGGCAGCCCAATTAGGGTGGATATTAGGTCAAACCAACGACTAGGGGATCGACCGCGTGGTCTCTTTTCTTCCACCTTGCCCGTCACCATCACTTTGTCTGAGTTATGCGGCTGTCGTTATAAAAAAGTACATTAAAATGAAAAGCTTTAGTGCTTTCGTTTTTCGTAGCTAATTCCAAAGTACGTTCCAACTCAAATACTAAATTAAACCATATTTAATCCGGTTCCATCCACCCTATAACAACGTGTCGTTTATTTAATAGTTATTGGTTTTTAAATACAACACGAATTAACTTTACGGTTAATAAATCGTTCGATTTTACGCTTAAGTACAAATTTTCGTGCTCCTATATCGTTAGTCGCGGCGTTCCAATCAAATTGTCGTAAATAGTATAATCTTTTCGGTCGTAATCTTCTCGATATGGGAACTATCTTCGGAACGGTCCCGACAAACTGTAACGTACAATGGACGCTTGCTGCGCGAATCGAGACTCTAAATTAAGTGCATTAATCACCATACGAAGCGCGATACGGTTTTTGTGATGCAGATCATCATCAATTCGAACGGGCTAGTATCGGTCCTAGCGTTTGAGCAAACACCGTGGTACGGATTATACATACTTGGATTATACCGTGCACGGAGAATTGTTTTGTCGTTTTTTTTTTTTTGTAGACGAATACAAAAATTCACAATTCTTACGAGTATTTTTTGAGTTTTTGACTGCAAATTCAATTTTGTAAATATCCAAAAAAATATTATAAATGTCTTAACCTTTTTTTTTATTGCTTAGATTTGTGGACTAGATCACAGCCCACCTGGTGTTAATTGGTTACTGGAGCCCATAAACATCTACAACGTAAAATGCGCCACACACCTTGAGATATAGTTCTAAGGTCTCAGTATAGTTACAACGGCTGCCCCACCCTTCAAACCGAAACGCATTACTGCTTCACGGCAGAAATAGGCGGGGGGTGGTACCTACCCGCACGGACTCACAATCACACACTTATGAATCCACCAGTTTGGGTTGTTAATTTAAAAAATAAAAAATAAAAAAATTCTAACCTAGAAGTTGAATTTGATTTTCACAAAAATGAATTTGATATTTACAAAATTGAATTTGTTGTTTATTAAATTAAATTTGCACCAATTTTGTATTAAGAATGAGACTAAATAATAATAATAAAAAAACGTTTCGTCTTATTTATCAACTTAATTGTGTCATTGCGGTTTTATTTTATACGTTTGGACCGTTGTAATGTTTCCGTGAAACAATGTGGATACAATTATTGTTGCTTTGACTGAGTTTTTCTTTTTGTCTGTATTAAGTTTCAACAATAGACCGGGGCAGTGGGAGCGCTCGGCTGGAATGGCATTGTACAATGACAAGTAGAACTGGTGCGTCCACACGTCCAAGGACTGACAGTACACTAGACATGCTAAAAACAATGTATTAGACTTAATTTAATCTTATCTATCTATACATATAAAAATGAATTGCTGTTCGTTAGTCTCGCTAAAACTCGAGAACGGCTGGACCGATTTGGCTAATTTTGGTCTTGAATTATTTGGGGAAGTCCAGAGAAGGTTTAAAAATAAATATGAAAACGCTCGGAATTAAATAAAAATAACAATTTTGTTCTTCCTTTGATGTCCCCTCCCGTCAGACGGATTCCTTTTGTTTGTTTTAAGTTTATTTTATACAGAATTTTAGGTATTTTATTTATCGATTGAAGCACCACGAAGTCTGCCGGGTCAGCTAGTACGCAATAAAAACTTAAATAATTAAATTTTTCTAACACCCCTTTATTGGCTTTATCTGTCTAATTTTAAATATCGAATCTAACTAATTTTAGGAGCGCATTAAATTGCGTATTTTTGTAGGTCCCCACTTGTATTAGTTTTGCAGTTGGACACTGCAATAGCAATGCAATCATGCAATGCAGTTTTTTTTTATTGCCTTTGTAGGCAGACGAGCTTACGGCCCACCTGATGGTCAGTGGTTAACGTCGACTTCAACAATGCCAGGGGTAGAGTTAAATCGCTGCCTACCGTTTTCATTTTGACCGTAGGCATACGAGTATACCGCTCATCTCATTCTGAGCGGTTACCGTCATTAATAAATATCAAGCAATTCCATTTAATTATATTATAATACAAACCAAAAAAAAAGTTTTAATAACGAATGCTCTAATATAGATATTACACAAACAATCATTAAATAATCGTACACCTGTATATATGTAGTATACTTTCACTACGAACTACAAGAAGTCGTATCGGGAACGACAAAAGAAATAAACAAAGGCAGGATCGCTATCCAGTTGGTGAGCAGGAGTTGTTCGACAATCGGTCATTGTCCTTATATTTCCTGTCATTAACTGTTACTCATTTATAGGATTGTACTGTTTGACTTTTATTATATCGAAAGTCAATAGTGAATTTTCAAATATTCTATATTTGTGTTTCGATACGATTTGCAATATACATTTCTTTTGAAGATTTTCCGAGCTCGAAGCTTTGTGTTTATTTTGGTATGGTGACAATAGGAAATGTGCGTAAATAATGTTGACGGCATTTCAAAGCAAATAACAAAGGTTTTGAGGACTAATGCTAGTTGTGAGTATTTCTGTTTAATTCAATACGTCATTCTAATTTGAAGAGCTGATTTGAAGACAAAATAAAGCCCATTCTTTTTAGCGCTTATTTTAACATAATGGACAGTAACAAGATGTATGTATGTATGTATGTAAACTGTATACATATAATAGTGAAGATACTTTTATATATTTGTGGCAATTTTTTTTGTTTTTTTTTTTCACGGTGATTGGTTTTTTTTTATAACTAATTTAGAGGCTCGCTCGCTAAGTACATTAATATGGGTTTGCTGAGTGAATATTATATCATTTAGATTTCAATCCAGATCAGATTTAGTTACTATGTAATAATGCACTGTAATGATTGTGATTTGTTTTGTTGCTTAGTTGGGTGGACGAGCTCACAGCCCACCTGGTGTTAAGTGGTTACTGGAGCCCATAGACATCCACAACGTAAATGCGCCACCCACCTTGAGATATAGTTCTAAGGTCTCAGTATAATCACAACGGCTGCCCCACCCTTCAAACCGAAACGCATTACTGCTTCACGGCAGAAATAGGCGGGGGGTGGTACCTACCCGTGCGGACTCACAATCACACACTTATGAATCCACCAGTTTGGGTTGTTAATTTAAAAAATAAAAAATAAAAAAATTCTAACCTAGAAGTTGAATTTGATTTTCACAAAAATGAATTTGATATTTACAAAATTGAATTTGTTGTTTATTAAATTAAATTTGCACCAATTTTGTATTAAGAATGAGACTAAATAATAATAATAAAAAAACGTTTCGTCTTATTTATCAACTTAATTGTGTCATTGCGGTTTTATTTTATACGTTTGGACCGTTGTAATGTTTCCGTGAAACAATGTGGATACAATTATTGTTGCTTTGACTGAGTTTTTCTTTTTGTCTGTATTAAGTTTCAACAATAGACCGGGGCAGTGGGAGCGCTCGGCTGGAATGGCATTGTACAATGACAAGTAGAACTGGTGCGTCCACACGTCCAAGGACTGACAGTACACTAGACATGCTAAAAACAATGTATTAGACTTAATTTAATCTTATCTATCTATACATATAAAAATGAATTGCTGTTCGTTAGTCTCGCTAAAACTCGAGAACGGCTGGACCGATTTGGCTAATTTTGGTCTTGAATTATTTGGGGAAGTCCAGAGAAGGTTTAAAAATAAATATGAAAACGCTCGGAATTAAATAAAAATAACAATTTTGTTCTTCCTTTGATGTCCCCTCCCGTCAGACGGATTCCTTTTGTTTGTTTTAAGTTTATTTTATACAGAATTTTAGGTATTTTATTTATCGATTGAAGCACCACGAAGTCTGCCGGGTCAGCTAGTACGCAATAAAAACTTAAATAATTAAATTTTTCTAACACCCCTTTATTGGCTTTATCTGTCTAATTTTAAATATCGAATCTAACTAATTTTAGGAGCGCATTAAATTGCGTATTTTTGTAGGTCCCCACTTGTATTAGTTTTGCAGTTGGACACTGCAATAGCAATGCAATCATGCAATGCAGTTTTTTTTTATTGCCTTTGTAGGCAGACGAGCTTACGGCCCACCTGATGGTCAGTGGTTAACGTCGACTTCAACAATGCCAGGGGTAGAGTTAAATCGCTGCCTACCGTTTTCATTTTGACCGTAGGCATACGAGTATACCGCTCATCTCATTCTGAGCGGTTACCGTCATTAATAAATATCAAGCAATTCCATTTAATTATATTATAATACAAACCAAAAAAAAAGTTTTAATAACGAATGCTCTAATATAGATATTACACAAACAATCATTAAATAATCGTACACCTGTATATATGTAGTATACTTTCACTACAAACTACAAGAAGTCGTATCGGGAACGACAAAAGAAATAAACAAAGGCAGGATCGCTAGCCAGTTGGTGAGCAGGAGTTGTTCGACAATCGGTCATTGTCCTTATATTTCCTGTCATTAACTGTTACTCATTTATAGGATTGTACTGTTTGACTTTTATTATATCGAAAGTCAATAGTGAATTTTCAAATATTCTATATTTGTGTTTCGATACGATTTGCAATATACATTTCTTTTGAAGATTTTCCGAGCTCGAAGCTTTGTGTTTATTTTGGTATGGCGACAATAGGAAATGCGTGTAAATAATGTTGACGGCATTTCAAAGCAAATAACAAAGGTTTTGAGGAGTAATGCTAGTGTGAGTATTTCTGTTTGATTAAATACGTCATTCTAATTTGAAGAGCTGATTTGAAGACAAAATAAAGCCCATTCTTTTTAGCGCTTATTTTAACATAATGGACAGTAACCAGATTACAACTGTATACAGTTATAATCTTGACGATATTTTTATATATTAGTGGCAAATAATGTTTGTTTTTTTTGATTTTTCACTGTGACTGGTTTTTTTTTTAAATAACTAATTTGGATGCTCGCTCGCTAAGTACATTGCTATGAGTTTGCTGAGTGCATATATCATTTGATTTAGATTGTAATTCAGATCAGTTTTAGTTACTATTCGTACGATTTAGGTTGTATGTAATAATGTACTGTAATGATTTGATTTGTTTTGTGCACCAATAAATAAATAAAAATTACCCAATTTTAGTAAATGTTAACTATCAAAATCGAATTCGAACCGTCTACGTCTGTACAGTAAACAACAAAAAAATCGTTAAACCCGCCCCCACGAAGACAACTGCCGTTTCGACATCGGGACACAAAATTGCAAGTATAATTAAGTTGGCCGCATAACAATCGACGGGTCAGGGTTTAACAATTGCACGTTCCCCATTATTGTCCCCCCAACGGCGCCAATGCGTACACTTCCGGCCCGAGTGACACATCGTATAAAATGCACATTAATTAATGGGACATTAACGTTACGGCTCGAAACGTTCCCTTCTTACGATTTTATTACGCTTTTAGTGGTCGTTGCGGAAGAGTTTATGCCTTTCAAATTAAACATGCCCCCTCTGTCCTCGTTTCCAGTAAAAACAAGCCCATGACAAAGTCTCGTGATCCGAGTTGTGGTATGTCAAACGAAGACGCTCATCTATACTTAATATTATAAAGCTGAAGAGTTTGTTTGTTTGAT
Organism: Bombyx mori; assembly: GCF_030269925.1. NCBI lineage: Eukaryota > Metazoa > Arthropoda > Insecta > Lepidoptera > Bombycidae > Bombyx > Bombyx mori. The sequence continues at coordinate 3,033,229 of NC_085116.1, read as the reverse complement.
CGCGCTAATCTCAGGAACTGCTGGTCCGATTTGGAAAATTCTTTCAGTGTTAGACAGCCCATTTATTAGGTAGCCCGCTAAGTTTTCTCAGCGGGTCGCGATTTCGATCTGGTAGTAGATTCATTCGCGAAGCATCTGCTCTTGAGTTGTTAGGTCTTCTATGGAGGCGCTCGGGCAAATCCCATCCCTCCTGACAGAGCGTCGCTCGCCCACCTACCTGCCCTGGTGAAACTGGAAAGGCCTCCGGGCCACCAGTAATACTTCAATCATAAAAAAGCCCATTTATTGAGGAAGGCTATAGGCTATATAACACCACGGTAAGACCAATACAAGTGGAGCACCAATAAAGAATGTTTCAAAATATTTTCACTTTCTACGTAAATGAAGTGGTGGGTACAATTTAGCGTTATGCCAAAGTAACTATTCCACGCGAACGGAGTCGCGGGCAAAAGCTAGTCTAAAATATAAAAGAGGTACATCTTTCTCGAACTTTTCGCTTTTAGAATTGTAGTAATTAATATAATGTAGCAGTAGAAGCAGTAATACATTTCGGTTTTGAAGGTTGAGGCGGCCGTTGTGTCGTAAAACTGAGACTTGGAACTCATGTCTCAAGGTGGGTGGTGGCATCTACTTTGTTGATGTCAATGGGCTCTGGTAACCGCTTAACACGAGGTAGCCATGAGATACATATATGCTTCAAATAAATGTTGCTGGATAAAGCAATTTCCTTAGAAACGATAACTGAAGTACATTTTAATCATTATTAGACAATTCATTAAAATACAGTACACAAGCTCTACGCGATATAATTATTTTGTATGTACATAATATGTATGTTTATATTCTAACGGAAGTCCTTCGTAATATCCTAATTGGCGTGACGCGGCCGCGGGGTCTTTTGCATCCATTCACTAATGCTATTATGCATATTTTCAATGGTACGATAATTTTTCAGACCTTGTAGAAGTTAGTTTATCTTTACAAAAAAAAAACGGTCTGAAAAGTTTTACAAAGAAAAATGAACGCTAAAACAATCCGTGAATGTTATAACGCACATAACATTTTTAATTGCGCGTTTCGGTATGTCGGTAATTTAATTTATTGTATAACTTAATAGTTAACCGTATGTTCCATGGGGAGTGTTACCGTATGTTCCATGGGGAGTGCTCTGAGGAATTGTTTGAGATGATACCGGCATCTCGTTTTTACCATCGCAACGCCCGGCACCGGAGTAGAGTTCATCCATACTACCTGGAGCCACTGCGGTCATCCACATTGCGTTTCCAGAGGACTTTTTTGCCACGTACCATCCGGCTATGGAATGAACTCCCCTCCACGGTGTTTCCCGAGCGCTATGACATGTCCTTCTTCAAACGAGGCTTGTGGAGAGTATTAAGCGGTAGGCAGCGGCTTGGCTCTGCCCCTGGCATTGCTGAAGTCCATGGGCGACGGTAACCACTCACCATCAGGTGGGCCGTATGCTCGTCTGCCTACAAGGGCAATAAGAAAAAAAAAAGTTACAATTATTTAATATTTACTGTATCGAGACTCGAATATATTTAGTAATACTCAGGTACTTCTAACGTGTAATCAATTAAATTTGTAGTTTTTTTAATATTCGAACCTTAAACGTCTTATTTAGTGCAGATTTCTTTTTATCATGCGAAAAAAACATAACACATTAATACGACCTCTGGTAATTCAATTTATGAAGTTCCCAGAAAATTTTTCGGTGCAAAAAAGGGATCGCTATGATTTATTAATGGTATAAAAATTAAATTAATTAAATTAAATTAAAATTAAAATTAAATTAATTCTTACTGGTGGTAGGACCTCTTGTGAGTCCGCGCGGGTGGGTACCACCACCCTGCCTATTTCTGCCGTGAAGCAGTAATGCGTTTCGGTTTGAAGGGTGGGGCAGCCGTTGTAACTATACATGAGACCTTAGAACTTGTATCTCAAGGTAGGTGGCGCATTTACGTTGTGGATGTCTATGGGCTCCAGTAACCACTTAACACCAGGTGGGCTGTGAGCTCGTCCACCCATCTAAGCAATAAAAAAAAAAAAAAAAAAAAAAAAATGAAGGTCGGGAGAGGTTTTACAGACTCCAATGTTTTCAAATGTTTTTAGAGACACGGTAAACTAGAGTATTATAATATTATTCTAGATTATTCCGTTTCTGTCATGATCGTTTTGTTAGTCAAAAGTATCGAATTTATTCGATAAAACGTTGTTGCAATAGGTGAGTGATTTCACGATCTACTTTATTTTTAATTATATATTAGAGGAAGACAGACGGAGACCTAAGAAAAATGAATGGATTCCGTGAAAGACGATATATGTAAGAAGGGAGTGAGCGAAGAAATTGTATATGATAGAGGAGTGTGGAAAGAGAAATCATGTTGCGCCGACCCCAGGTGACTGGGAGAAGGGCAGGAGAATGACGATGACAATGTGCTTTTATAAGAAACTCTTAACTTTACCTTTTTGTGTTTTTTTTGTGAGCAAAACATAAGTATGGGTTTGAAAGTTGATACCTATAGATTGCATCATGCTGCAAGAGAGCCAGAGATGTGATTATAAATCCTAATTTTTTTTACATCCAGGTATAACCAATGGAGGCCACTCTCCCAATTCATATGTCTTCTTTCCGTTTGCTAAATAAAAAAGTCCCAAAGCATAAGTTAATCGATAAAATTATTTTCAAAAAACAAAACTCATTAGTCCGTTCACACTCAAGGAACCTTCGTGTTAGCCATATTACAATAAATATTAAATTGTTCATTGTTATCATTAAGAACATTGATCATAGGAAGTAATTTAGCACGGACATTGGGCACGTATCTGCTTCTAATTCCACTGACTGAGGTCGGACCAATGTCGGCTGTTTCATAATTTACAAATACATAATTTGATACTTTTTAAAGTGTTATCTATTGTCGCGGGACAATCATCTACGTGTCAATATTAAACATTGCTCTCAAACGTAATTTGATACTTTTTCTATGGTACCTCGAAGAAAGCAAATTCAAGATTTAAAACTTTTATTTTTTAAGGATTGAGTAACACATGGTACAGTTACTTAATGTTATTTCAATGTTGACGGATTGTCGATCTTAAAATTCTATCATTCGTACATTCTATATCATTTTTAGCCATAAGGTAATATTATAATATATGCTATAATACATAATATTATCTGATATACGCATTGGAAATCTTAGTGACTTTTTTTAAGTCCGAAACCGTAGAAACTATTTATTAATAAAATTGTAGACAAATTCAAAAGCACAAAGTATTAGGTGCATAATAGATTTCGTATGATAACAGCTTACCTGCTTTCGTTACCTTGAGCAAAAGCAATTCCACTGCGCTTTTGTGTTGTGCCCCGCAGCGATAGATGAGAACCCGTCATTATGTTAAGGGAGCCCTAATTACAGGTGGCTCCAGTGTCTAATATATCAGAATTTCAACGTTTCAAACTATGCGTGTTCGTAGAACTGCCGTTGTCGTTTTTAAAATCCTTTGCATACATTCTACTGATTGTTTATTAGAATTTTTGCTATTAAAAATGCATCTTTATTTTGTTGGTAATTCTATATTATGTTGTTTGAGACAAAAATATATGGCTGCCTGCTTCGCGTAAGTTCTTGAGGTAGGTGCGCGATGAAACCGTATTCGTAGCGCCGGTGAAAGTGTTCAGAACATAAACAACGCGACTTCAAATTATCTTTATACATCAAAACAGCTATTTGGATAATAGAAAACGAAAACAAGTTAAACCATCATAATAAGCCCCCCGGTTGTGATGTCGGAACATGGTCGCTGTTAATTAAATGACTACTGCAGATACGCATCTCGTGCTGCGTCATTCCCTGTTACACCCTCCCGATCCATTAACGGTGCTTTTAGGTACCACAAGCACCGGCCACCGTCCTCGTCGAACCCGTCGCTTGCGACGAAGGGCTCGACGAGCGAATTAACCCATAGACACAGCCCACTGAGTTTCTCGCCGGATTTTCTCAGTGGGTCGCGTTTCCGATCCGGTGGTGAAGCACTGCTCTTGCTAGGGTCAGTGTTAGCATCACTCCGGTTCAAGCCCCGTGAGCTCACCTACTAGTTAAGGTTACGCTGAAATAGCCTCTCAAAGCTATCAGCTTAGGTAGGATAAAAAAGTTACACCTTGGCGCGGAATCAAGACGTCAACCGGCCGTATGAGCGGCGTTATCTTAGCCAGCATCGCAGATCGGCTTGTGGGAGAGTCGTGGCTGGCGGGCGGGGCGCACCTCGCGCACCTGTCCGCCGGCCCGGGCGAGGTACGTGACGCGATCGAGCAGCGCGTGCTCTCCGCCTCGAGGGGAATGCCTCCGATACTCATTAACTTTCGGGGACTGGTGGCCCTTCAATGATATATGTGTAGGATGTGCCGGATGCTTACATAATGACTCCGAGCACGGCGACCATTGCACGCAACGTTCTGTTCTTATAACGTTCTTCGACGTTTTCGAGTCGAGGGATGTCTCTGATGCTAAATCGCGCCGCGTTGCGTGTTCGTACCTAATTTTCTCACGGTTGATAATAAAACTACTTGTATCTTTAACACGTATGTATACTTACGATATTATTTGAGATTGTATCATAATGTTTGTTTTGCAGTGTGTTTATAGGTCGTTCTCATCGTTGCGTATCAACCTTGCGTTTTGGAAGTCAAAAATGCGAATAGATCAAAATTCTTCCTCAATTACCGTCGACAGACTCGACGTCTTGATATACGGCGAAGGCAATCAAGGCCGGTAATGAATACCGCCAATATTGGGCACGTGGGCCATAGCGACCGTTGTAATAGTTAAACCATCAATAAATATAACCCTTAGGACCTCTAAAAAAGGGAACATTTATTATGAACGAGGTGTACGTGATTTTCGAAGTCTAATAACGTTTCGGAGAAACCATTGTTCTGATTGCGATAATGAACTGTGCCGAAAAAAAATTAGTTATGACTACCTGCGTCTTGTTTTAGTTTCGGTGACCATGTAACGTAGTAACACGGTATTATGATTACAGAAGAACGAATTTTTTTTTGGAAGGTCTCTGCTTGCGCACCCGGCGACTCTTCACGTGGAATACACCGAGCCCAAATGAAATTAGAATATTAATTATTAATACCGAATCTCGATCAAGAGCGGAGGGCGTTGCGGTCCGCACATGCCGCTCTCCTAAATCGATTACGGGTGTTCTCGCTTATAGCTTGGACATTTTGTCTCTGTCTAATGTGGGCCAGACTCGCTTTTGTCTTTTTGGGTATAATCTATCAGGGTTCATTGCTCCTCGCAGTCGTTTTTGACTGTAGTTACTTCGGACTGTAGAAGTCTTATTGTACCGGATGAACGAGGGGGAAATTCATTGAAGAAATTAGACATGATAAAGTAAAAGTGAAATCTGATTGCATTGTTTTTGATCTTACTCGAATACACGTGATTCTAATGAGTGCTTAATCATTTTCACACGCCGCGACCACAAGATTTTAATAGCTTTATTAGTTCACACTCTAATAAATTTGAGGGAGTTACACTTTCACATGTTAGTAGCATTAGCTTCGTTGTAATCTCTGTTCACAATTGTGAAAACTTCTTTTTTCTTTTTTATTGCTTACATGTGTGTACGAGCTCACGGCCTACCTGGTGTTAAGTGGTTACCCGAGTCTATAGACATCTACAACGTAACCCGCTGGCGGGTACCAATTTTTCTAATGAAACAACTACTTGACAAATATTCACGATTGACTTCCACGGTGAAGGAATAACATCGTGTAATAAAAATCAAACCCGCAAAATTATAATTTGCGTAATTACGGGTGGTAGGACCTCTTGCGAGTCCGCACGGGTAGGTACCACCACCCCGCCTATTTCTGCCGTGAAGCAGTAATTCGGTTTGAAGGGTGGCGCATTTACGTTGTAGATGTCTATGGGCTCTAGTAACCACTTAACACCAGGTGGACTGTGAGCTCGTCCACACATCTAAGCAATATATAAAAATTTAAAAAAATTGCTGCGGTGGTTATTATTTTATTGAATGAAACCCATCACCATGATTCACATCATCATTGTCAACGATATAACAAAAAAAATTAAAACATTTAATCCTGTATATTAAGGGATACTTTAAACTACCACGAAACAAAGGTAATGTTTTACATCTATCAGTCTGATAACGCGGCATGTTCCAAACTATCCGTCATGTCCGGCTGCATTAAACTTCAAACATTACTTATCTTTGAGTGTGTAAATAATAAATTACAAAGTTACTTAGGAATCGACCCACATAACGTAATGCGCAAGTCCATTTTAATTTACATTAGATTATATCCTATATTATGTAGGTATTATAATGGTTTATTTCTTTCGTGTTGTGCTTTCGGACCGTTGGCTATGTTATTACAAATGTAATTCACTATGATCAACGGGTGTTGCCTTATTTATTCGATACAATGTTATGATAGGTATATATATCAAAAGGATGTTTTATTCAAAATTTATTTATGATAGTGAAATGTTTTAGTTAGAATAAAACTCTCAAGCGTGTGGGTTTGATGCTCTCATTAAATTATGTTCGAAAGTCTACAGAAGTATGATTACCTACATACTGTAAATATTCTGCATTATTTTTGCCATCGAAAGCAAAGGGGTAAGAAGCTATCGTCCCTCACAGACTTAATGGGGCACAATGAAGTCAATCTATCGCGTATTTATGTTAACGTTATGTTAGTTAGTTCTATAGTAGTTGTTCTATAAAGATTATAAATTGCAAATACAGCACGTTAACAAGATCGGATGGCATTTGAGAAACGTATTTTTAGTGTTTCACACGGTTATTATTTTAGACTCTTTATAATCGCATATTTGTAAACCACAACTTAATGTTATTTTCTTCCGCAGCCTGTTCGAGCAGGAGATCATGAGTTACGTGCCGGCTAGCGGGTGCGGGGCAGGAGCGGCAGCGGGCGCGGTAGCGACAGCGGGCTCTTCGCCGGCCGCCTCGCCCGCAGCCACGCGGAGCACCCGGGCTGCCGCACCGCAACGACGGGACTTCGAGGCCAAACTCAGAGCGTTCTACAGGAAACTAGAGAGCAAAGGATACGGCCAAGGACCCGGGAAATTAAAGTAAGTCATCGAGAAAATTTTGAAAACTTTTTAAATTATTCCTTAAGCAGCCTTAACATTTTTGGTATAAATTTTACAATAACTTACTAAATATCAAACGTTTCGTGGCATACCAAAATTAAGTATGTAAAAAAAATATAAAGTTTTTTATTTATTTATTTTTATTGCCTTTGTGGGCAGACGAGCATACGGACCACCTGATGATAAGTGGTCACCGTCGCTCATGGACATCAGCAATGCCAAGGGCAAAGCCAATCCGCTGCCTACCAAAAAGAATATTTACTTATCAACAATATCTTATACAGATTGCACATTCGAAGAGAACATCTTCTCGAAGACGCCTTCCGAAGGATAATGTCGTGTGGAAAGAAAGAACTTCAGAAGGGAAAGCTCTGTGTTATATGGGACGGCGAGGAAGGCCTGGATTACGGTGGGCCAAGTCGGGAATTCTTCTTCCTACTGTCCCGGGAACTGTTCAACCCTTATTATGGACTGTTCGAGTACTCAGCCAACGATACCTACACGGTTCACGTCTCGCCCATGTCCGCCTTCGTGGACAATCATCATGAATGGTGAGTCATCATTAATGACTAAGTCAATTATATTCTTTTATAAAATATTATTATAATAAATATACTATAATATAATTTGTAGATTATATAAAATAATTATATATTTTATTTATTATATGTATAATATTAATATAATGCATTATACGTGAACAGAAAATTAACTCGACGTCAGTTAAAATCGACTCTTTTGGTATTGTCAATTTTGTCTCAATAATATTAAGATATAATAACAACAATTAAAATAAAATAAAATATTCAACAGCATAGTTTAAAACTCCAAAGTGCGGGGTATCTTGCACACTATCAAAACAAACATACTAGTGAATAAGAATTTATCGTAATGAAGTTAGTGTGGAAACTTTCCTGACTCACTCGGTAATATTTTCCTATGTGATTTCATATAACTATGAATATGAAACTGACTTTATTTAATATTTCTTTGATACTTCTCTTTCCTTTTTAAGTATGACCATAGATAATACACATAAATAGTATGACAATAATTTGTCATACTTAAAATGCAATTATTGCTTTTTTTGCTATTGGTTTCGCTCCTCGCGTTCCCGCCAAAACGTCCTAATTACTAAGACTCAACCGCTCATCCCTCGCACCACAGATAGCATAGATATATGTGAACAATAATAAATTAAGATGGCGTCACGTAATATTTATGTTATCCTCCGTAACTCAATAAAAGTAAATCATAAGAACGTGTTCGTACATGCAAAACATTCGCAAATATTTTAATATTTTGTACGTTGTGACATTTGGTGGGAATCAACAAGAACTGTAAAATTTCCTGCTGCGTTAAGCCATCATAGAAATAGTCTAATGCACTTGAGATTTGTGGAAATTAATCTAAGCCTTGCGTTTCCTTTATCTGTCAATAGATGTCGCTACGACAATCTTAATACACATAGAGGTATTTTAAATTCCAACTCGACCCGATCGAAATGGGTGGGAAAACTTTTTTATTTTTCTGTATAAATATACATGAAATATACGCAGTACCATCTTGGCCGCCTCCAGCTATAATTATTCTAGCAATTGTCATTACCCTTACGTTTTTCTGACGATTTAGTGACGCTTGGAATGGATCGCTTAAAAATTTAAATATTAATATAATCCTCATACGAAGAACAAAACGTTTTACAATATCTTCAATAATCTTTAAACTAAGTAAATACGAAACATTTGTTTCAAAACAAAATACATACATTCTTTTGAATCAATCAAACAATAAAATTAAATTGACTTAGTAATTATTAGTATTAGTCTGAAAACGAATCGCATGACCGATGTGATTACTGAATACATACATTGTTCATCAATTAAAAAAAACTAAAATAGCACGATGCCATTTCAATCGTGTTTCATGGACCTTGAAATATCGATTCAGAATCTAACATAATCTATTTTAAATTACAATATAGATTACACTTTTGTTTTAACAAGTTAAAGTAATAAGTAGGTACTAGATACCATTAGCATAAACGTCACAATATTAGTGCGAAGTGGAGTGTATTTGATTACGCACAGGTATATGCCACCGTTATGCCTATGTCGCTTCCGAAGCAAAACATAGATTTCAGTAAGTTAAGATAGTTGTTATACACCCATTTAGTGTAAAAAAATACCAAAAGCTTCGACATTGCCAAGCGGTACCACGCGTAAGGCGTTAGTCATGAAAATTAATTCTCATTTTTTATAGTTTTCCTCGTTGTCAACAGATGTCGCTAGTAGTACAATTTTTTTACTTTTTATGCTTATGAATTCGTCGAAAATACCTACTGGTACGCCGTTAATCACATCATCACACTTAGTTAATTGAATTTAAATCACATAAAATGTGATCCGTTTTGAAATCAAAGTCGTATTGAAAACAAGCCTCGATTGACTATCAATATTTACATTAAAAAAAAAGACCGTGCAGTCTTTGTTTAGTCAGAACTTTAACTGGTGATAATGCGGGCTTTCTGTCTGCGGCCCGCGTGAAGCTTGGCACCACAGTTCTAGCCTAATGTAGTTGCGAAGCTATTATGCAATTCTTTAACACAGCCCACCGAGTTTTTCGCCGAATCGTTTGGATGGATCGCGATTCCGACCCGGTGGTAAATTCTGCGAAGCATTGCTCTTGCTAGGGATAGTGTTAGCTAATTCTCTTAGGTTGAGCTTGTGAGCTTACCTACCCGGCCACAAGAAGCCGGAATAGTCCCTTAGGTTACTTACCAGCCATAGATAATACATTTTATTATTTGAACTACCAGCGAATAGGTAGGAAAAAAACGATTCTATCTGAAGGGCGGGTAATCATCTCAATGAAACTGAGATTTTAAATGTGCGACTTAGCACCAGATGCCGATCGGCAGAAAAAGAAAAAAAAATCTTAATGTAACCTGTGACATCCCAAAGTATTGCACGAACAACAAGACCGTTCTTATCGCCAAATAAATTGTCTTCTTAACAAAGCATTGAGCCATTTCATGTTGGAAAGACGTAGTTATGCGTATTATACTTGAATACGACGACTATTTATAAATAACTTCACAGTTCCGCTACGGGCGCGTCGTGCCACAGAATGCACGTCTCGCGTTACAACGAAACTCTAATATAAGTTTACGGGCGGCGCTCAGACGTGTGTGAACGGTTTTTTGTGGCTGGATACCCTTCTTATATCGAAACTAAGGTGTCGTCTTACAGTTATTAAACTGTGACCGAATGATCGTCTCGTATTAGAACAATGATTACGAACCAGCCTCGGCGATCGAGTACCCCGTAACCGACTAAATTTCATTTGATATTTGTTTTATGGAGGGTGGAAGCATGGAGGGTAGAGATAAGGAGAACCGTTTCATATTGGAGAATCTTGAAAAAGTGTCCCACTTTCAGTATTAAATAACAGTTCAAAAATCCTCCTGAATGGCGCTAGCATAGGCACAGGGTGTGATATGAATTGAGCAGTTGTTAACTGATTGAAGTATGCTGAGTTAGGAAATTTAATATATTTCATTTGATCAAAATTATAATTTGCGTAATTACTGGTGGTAGGACCTCTTGTGAGTCCGCACGGGTAGGTACCACCGCCCCGCCTATTTCTGCCGTGAAGCAGTAATGCGTTTCGGTTTGAAGGGTGGGGCAGCCGTTGTGACTATACTGAGACCTTCGAACTATATCTCAAGGTGTGTGGCGCATTTACGTTGTAGATGTCTATGGGCTTCAGTAACCACTTAACACCAGGTGGGCTGTGAGCTCGTCCACACATCTAAGCAATAAAAAAAAATAAAAAAAATCATGACTGGAGTATCGTCAATATAACCTAAAATTATTGCTGTGGTAAAACGTGGAGACATCGATTGCGTTTTCTTATCAGCTTTAAATAAATTACTTTTTGTGATTTTGTAGTGCTTACAGTTCTTTCGTCCTTTTTTATTTCTCTATCTTATTCTAATAACTTTTAGCGCCTTTTTTTAAATGTACCCGGTTGCTACTATAGCGCCACCCTTATTTAGCAGATTTTGACGGACACTTTTTCACACACAGAGACGGTTCTCCTTACCTCTACCCTCCATAGGTAAGAAAGGACCTTCCAGTGTATTAAATAGTGTCCGCTGAAAGGGGCCAATTAAGGTGGCACCATAGTATCAAGTGGAAAGAATAAAAGGTCAGCGCTATAAACTATTAGAGTAGGATATTAAATTATAATAAGAAGGAAATAAACACATCCTACGTAAACACTAATAAAAATAAATAGTTAACATTTTAGATATAGTATATTTTTTAATTACACAACTCACGAAAAATATTAAATATTTCACTCTGTTTAAAATTTCTGTATTCGTATCATATCCATTTCCTACACTAGCACTATTTCGGTCAGTCTTCGAGCAATAAATTGCTGTTTATAGATGGACACTTTTTCAACTTGTCCCTTATTACAAGAATGTCTTCCTTCTACTTCTTTTACTCTCTGCCCTCCATACTTCGTTTGCATATCATAAAATTGTTCGGTGTAGTTTAATGACAGCTATCTCGATACTAATCTGTTCAGCTTAATATATTTCAAGTAGGTAGCCCCCAAAGTAATGAACATTTTCCATAAGATATGACCTAAAGGTCTCCGTCACCAGGTCCCAAAAAAAAATAATCAAGTAGGCAGGTAATCAAAGGCTTCAAATTATACATTAAGCCCGGGTGGACTTAATTCTTAGTGAATATCTGTGACCTTGCTCGTTCACGAAGCCCGCTATAGAAAGCAGAGTATTAAATACACTTGACATTGGCGAAATCTAAAAGGAAACGCCATAAACCTAAGAGATAGATAGATAGACGTGTCACAATCTACTAGGTATGTTAGCTCAATCACACATTTCGGTTTGAGAGATGATCATTGTTGGAATAAAATTGATTCATCAAGATATCGCATATACGGTGCTATAAAGTCTTGTTATTTTTGTTAACACTGAACTGAGTATGAGAAAATACATTTTTTAATAGTTATTAGTGAGACGAGAGAGATATATGCTTTTACTGATGGAGTTTAAATATTATCATTTTATTTCTATAGCCTTGCAGAACTATATAAGAATTATATAATATGATGTTGAGTTGAATTTTCTAACGTTTATCCTGAAAAATTATATATGTAATTTGCATAAGTGACGTTATCGCATCGTATGTGCGATATGCATTCGCAATAAGACCTGTGAATTATAGTTTAGTTTACTTTGGAATGAAAGATCAAAATCGGTGATGTTTTCAGGTTTCGTTTTTCGGGTCGTGTGTTGGGCCTGGCGCTGGTGCACGGGTATCTCCTGGAGGCGTGGTTCACTCGCGCCCTCTACCGCGCGCTGCTGAGGCTGCCTCCTGCGCTCGAGGATGTGGACGCGCTAGATGCACAATTCGCGGCGTCCCTGCGGTGGCTGCAGGTATTATAAAATAAACTGATGGTAGGACCTATTGTGAGTCCGCGCGGGTAGGTACCACAGCCCTGCCTATTTCTGTCGTGAAGCAGTAATGCGTTTCGGTTTGAAGGACGGGGCAGCCGTTGTAACTATACTGAGACTTTAGAGCTTATATCTCAAGGTGGGTGGCGCATTTACGTTGTAGATGTCTATGGGCTCCAGTAACCACTTAACACCAGGTGGGCTGTGAACTCGTCCACCCATCTAAGCAATAATTTTTTTTTATAAATAATAGACATTCGGTTGAGCTAAGATGTTTTATTTTCTAATCAAACGATGACAAACCATAGCTAAAAGCCTCGTTAGTGGCGCCATCTTTGAATGACATTACAAGATAAACAACGAGATAACAAATCGGTGCGATTATATTCAATTAAAAAAAATGAGTCTTATCAAACTATTAAGCATGCTTTACACATTAAAAGCAATTAATTGCTTTAATCGCATTTTAATCTTTTCGGTTATGTATAGCTAGCTAGCATATAAAATAATTGTTATTACAATGTAATTTCAGTCGGCCCGTTGCGTGTCGTCACTGGAGTTAACGTTTGCCGTGTCGGAGCGGTTGGCGGACGGGAGGGTGTTGGAGAGGGAATTGAAACCGGGAGGACGCGACGTCGCCGTCACCGAGAGGAACAAGAAGGAATATCTAGAACGAGTCGTCCGATGGAGGGTGGAGAGGGGAGTCGCGGAGCAGACCGAGTGGCTCGTGCGAGGGTTCCACGAGGTAGCTAGCTCCCCTTTTTTTCCCCCCTACCTATGCTGATAGCCTTGAGAGGCTATTTCAGCTTCTCCTTGACGTGGAGGTCAGCTCACGGGGCTCAAACCGGAGTGTTGCTAAAACTGGCCCTAGCAAGAGCAGTGCTTCGCGGAATCTACCACTCAGAAGATCCGGCGAGAAACTCAGTGGGCAAAGCTCCCTTAAACACACAGACCTTTCTGAACGTCAGAGACAACAGGTCGGGTTTTAACGTTCGCCGTATCTGTAATCAAAACTAAAGGATAGATAGCGTAGAGTAATCGTAATCCGACTTTTTGGCTCCGATTTCGAAGACTATATAGGAGGAGTATTGATCTGGTTTCACGGGCACAGCGACGACAACGTAATACCAACTTAGTATATAAGCTAAAATTTCACGCACGCAACAATCTAAATGCACCTTACAAACTTAGTTCCTTCACAAGGCCACGGTTGAGGTAGATACGATTTTACAACATCAAATTTACATAATGATACTAAACGATAATATAATATATATATATATAGTGCCGTAAATGTTATCTGTAGCTTCAGACGTACGTTACAAATATTCGAAAAAGTGCGATGACACGTTATTATACACATTTGATGAACTTATAAAAATGGGTTGTTCGAAATGTTACAATATAAATGTCAGTAATAAAAAAGCCATCTATAAACTAGTTTACGAATGTTAATTAAATTAAAACTATGATACAATCACTAGTTTCGTATAATTAATATTAATAATTAAAGTTTTAGGAGTAAAATTGAATAATTCCAATATTTTCTGACATCGATCACAACGCATGACGTCATTTGTGGCTAATCATTGTTTTTGTGTATATGGTAAGCTCGTCACTTATTCTGACCTCTAATCAAGTTGCACGTGGTGGGTCGCGTTAGGTTAGGTGTGTTATATCAAGTTTGAGCGGAGATTTCTAAAAATAGGAACTGTCAATCTGGTTGCCTATTGTAGACGTCAGTGACTCTTATGCGATAAAAATTCTACAATTTATGAGAGAGAGGATATGGGTATATGTGATCGACCAGTTGACTGGGACCCACGGATGCGTTGTGACTGCTCTAGACCCAAGTCCAGCATGAACTGGAAAGTTCATCGTTCCAAGACAAATATTCTTAATCTTCTCGAAGCATCTTTATGCAAATTTCCCGCTGTCTTTTGCCAAAGCGGTTTGCTTTTGTTTAAGCTACGACTTCCCAATCATCCCTTCCAATCTTTTGTATTCCAACTGATAAAAATTCCTCTAAATATTGTATGTTATTTTATATTAGAATTATACACAACGTTACCGCGCAGTTTGAAGGGAACACCGGTAATCACTTATTCAGATAGTCCCTGAGCTCGTCTGCAAATGTAAGGTGATAAAATTTTAATGTAGCTTTAATGTTAGAAACTTTGTAAATAAAATGTTAGTTGTTTGTTACAAAATTATTGCACAAAGTTCGTGACATCACCGCCATTATTGTGTTGAGAGAGAGAGAGAGAGATACGAGATTTACACAATACCTCTTATTCGTCTTTTATAATTGTATGTACTGCGAAAAATTATATGTCATCACACAAATAATATCGCTTCTGTTTTCATTTTTAAAAAGGTACTTTTAATGGTACTAACGTAAAAATATAACGCCGAGCAACGGGCGGCGGTCAACTAACCTGAACTAGGGCTTCAGTAGCTCAGAGGAACTAAATCCCCTCTGAAATTCTGCTGTGGAAGGACGCGGGAACCCACCACTAGCAATTTTCCCAAGTAAACCTTACGTATGTATTCCGTAAAGGTCACGATCCTTAGCACTGAGGAACACGACGCACGGAGGAGGAGGCTAGCATTTATTACTTGCGCATGTACATTTTTTTTCTTACCTAAGCTGATAGCCTTGAGAGGCCTCAGCGTCGCCTTAACTAGTAGGTGAGCTCACGGGGCTCAAACCTGATGACGTTGCTAACACGAACCCTAGCAAGAGCCGTACTTGGATCTGAAACGCGACCCACTAAGAAGTTCCGGCAAGAAACTCAGTGGGCTGTGTCTGTGGGTTGTCATGTACATCGTTTCCAAATTCAAATTTATATGAATTTTAGAGCCTATAAAGAATAGTCAGGCCTATATCGTCATCATTCGTCGCTCGTATTGAACGCAGTGTTCCGCGCAGGTGGTGGACCCTCGGCTGGTGGCCGCGTTCGACGCCCGCGAGCTCGAGCTCGTGATAGCCGGCGCGCCCGAGCTGGACGTCGCCGACTGGAGGAACCACACGGACTACCGCGGCGGCTACCACGACGCGCACCCAGTCATACTCTGGTTCTGGCAGGCCATCGACAGGTACGCGCTGTTCAGCGCGCTCAGTGCGAGTTTTTTAACGTTCTCGATAGCGTAAAAGTTAACCCAATTTTGTATGCAGTTGGAACAGCGCCCCTAGCGGCAAACGTACGCAAACGATCCCATTCGATACAAATATGAGCTAACTTTTACGCTATCGAGAACGTTAAAAAACTCGCACTAAGCACACTGATCAGCCTCATTATGACTTTTCTTGGTATAACAGTCGAAGTCAAACGCACGTGCAGCCCAGAGGCGAATTATCCGTAAGGCAAACTAGGCACGTGTCTAGGGGCGTGTAGTTACAAGGGGCGCGCGAGCTCAGAATTTTTAAATAAATAATGAAAATAACATATCGACGATTAAGAACTAAATGCTGATCTATAATCTAAATCTATAATAGATTATATTGCACAAGCATCGATATACTCGTATTTTGCAATATTGCGGGTTTGTTTGTATTTCATTCGCGTATGAGCGTAAGTACAAAGGTCCTGGTCTACTAAAGTCTAGGGTTTGATGATACAACGTCATCGTAATTGTAAAAACAAATAGCTAAAATTTATAGTATTATATAAAGGCGCCGATAAATTGATTTCCTATGGCGCTCTGGACTTTTAATCCGCCACTGATACAGTCTTCTCGTGGGTAAGTGGATACCGCCGGTCGCGGCACAGACACCGACTTCCGTAAGCAAAGCGCTTCCCGTAAGATCTTACAAGAGTTATGGTCATGTAATGCTACACACCGGACTGATTGAAATGACATTAAAAATGATGCCTTATGGCGCGCCGAAGATAAGGTCTATTGCAATATCAGTGACAAATACGTTAAGTAAATTAAAATAAATTACAAATATTATTTATATATTTGTGATTTGTCAATTTCCAAGCAACGATAAGTCGTTGGTTACGATGTGGTAATTTGATAGTGATTTCAAAATTGAAATTCAAATTACAACATAAATGTTGAGTGAAGTATACATATTAAAAATGAATACAATATCATTATACATTTTTTTATTCATTTATTTGGTCCTAACGGTAATCTGATCCATGGTTAATGAATTTCTCTCTCTGAATTTTTTTCAAAGGAAAACATTTTTTCTACTCAAATGTTCTAAAAATAGTGCAAAGTCGAACAGGATGCGGCGAGGCATCCCGTTTTCATTCTTCTAAAATTAACGCTGCGACAAAAATGTAAAATAATAATTACATTCTCGTAACTTCAATACATTGAAACGTCGGTTTCTAAAAGAAGCATAACCCTGAGATAATATATCAGCGAAACAAACTCAGTGTGCTTGTCAAAATTTGTATTTGTATCCTCTTTTTTTAATATGAGGATATAGTATTAAATGTATTGGACAAAAAAACAAATGTAACGATATAAAATGTATGTAATGATAATTACGTGTTAGATTTTTTAAGTTACTAATATAGATTATAAGTAATTCTTATTAACAAAACTGGCGACCCGCCCTCGTTTCGCTTCGGAAACTGTAATTTATTATTGATTTCTCCACTATTTAATGGATATTATACATATAAAACCTTCCTCTTCAATCACTACCTGTTAAAAAAAACCGCATCAAAATCCGTTGTTTAAGCATACATAGGGACAGAGAAAGCGACTTGGTTTTATACTATGTAGTGACAGTGATGATATGGTTTAAAAAAAAAAACTGAAATAAAAGTATAAATAAATAAATACGATATTTCCTTCAGGTTCACAAACGAGCAGCGGCTGAGGCTCGTGCAGTTCGTGACGGGCACGTCGTCCATCCCGTACGAAGGGTTCGCGGCGCTGCGCGGCTCGACGGGCCCGCGACGCTTCTGCGTGGAGCGCTGGGGACGCGTCGAGTCCCTGCCGCGAGCGCACACCTGCTTCAACCGCCTCGACCTGCCGCCCTACCCCACCCCGCAGCTGCTCTACGAGAAACTCCTGCTCGCCGTCGAGGAGACCAACACCTTCGGCATCGAGTAGTCCCCTGACCGACATGATCTGCACTCTTAGCAGAAGTCAAAAATTCAATTTCGGATCCTACAGATGTAAATGTAGTGGCTTTTAAAAAACTACAATCACAGAACAGAGAAATAAGTCTACGGGTTAAAATATTTGGGAACTAAGGCTAACTAGATCCACTTTTGTGTGAATTAATTTTCCAGCCATCGGAAGATCAGATAGTGTTGACGATTTTCGAAGAGTTCGTCGTCCCCGGCACAATGGCTGTGTATAATCGTTACTGGATCCCTTGTCGAAGTGTAAATAATTAGTCAATTTGTAGTGTAGCCGACAGACAAAGATAGATTTAAGATCAAATTTAATATTATTTAGACATGCCTAGACATTTATCGGTGTAAATTGCTGGCCACTTGTCTTACGGTTTGTACTTTATGCTTTTAATGTAATGTATATTGTGGCTGTGAAATGGGACTCATATCCTGTATTTAGAATATTACGCTTGTTGTCACTAATTTATTAAACCACTGATAATTAATATTATTTAACCAAGAATAAAGAGTAAAAAAGTATTAAAATTTGCTCACGTGTGGAATTAATATAATCCTGATCACCCTATACAACCGACAAAAAACATTTTAAGCTTTTCCCACTACAGCAGTAAACTGAAATGTTGACAATGACAAAGTTATGTTATTTAGAACAGCAAGAATCTCATACATTTATTTAGAACTAAAAAAGTTGTCATAGCTATCTTTCTAAATCTGAGATAACTGGATGAAGTCAGAAAACAGCAAAAGACGCATAATGATTTAAGTTGTCACAATTGCAATACAGGTGGTATGATGATAGAAAGCACTGCACTTTTCCACAGGCCATCTTTATTAAAGATGATTAAAGACTAATAATACTAATCACAAAGTCATTTTAAAACTTATTTTAATGACTTTTGCTGTTGTATATAAAATGACTTGCACTATATATCTAGGAAATATGCCCATCATGTAATTTTAAGATTATTTATTTTTTTCTATTCAGAGGGCAGACATGCGAGTCCAGAATGTTACTGTTCACTATCATTCACATATATAGCACTCTCGGGAATGACAGAGCTGCAACTTACCATTATAATAAAATTTTAATGTTCCTCTATTTATGTTATCTTTATATTCCACAAGAATTTGTTAGTAATGGTTGTCATGTCATAGTAGTTTTTGTTCATAGAACAATCTACCAAATTAATTTTCATTTGTAAATAAATTATTTATTGCTCTTATTTTTCCCTAAAACTTGTATGTAATGTAATATCGTGTTGGTTCTGTTTAAGATCTATGTTAAAATGTTATTAATATCCCATGTATTTGTTTCATTATCAGTAACTTGTATTTTTATGTGTGAAAGTGATAAAATGTGTCAACAGTAAAATATATCTATCTTACTATTTGTTTTATTGTGACCTATTTCTGTACCCATCCTGTAGTTTTAAATGAATATAAATTTCGATGATTTACCACGAAAGAAAATATTCATTCACAAGATTATAGTATCAAAATTTAAAATGTAGGGGGGAGGCATTTGGATAAGAGGACAGCTCAAGAATTTAAAAATAACCAAGAAATGTATCACACATACAAAATGTTTATTTACTCAAGAAGTTCGTGTAACAACAAATATTAACCTTGTTCTTTTTGACCTTATCTTTAAAATATAACTATTTACAGTTCCCAGTCTGCATTTGTCAACACAAACTCATGATATAAAATGCAAGGGTTATTTCTTCACAAAATACTATACTAACTTGTGACGGAGTAGATTCAAACTCATCCATAGCTTGTCGTCAGTCTGAAGGTTGAAATCTTATTATCACCGATTACTCAACCAGTAAAATGAAAAGCTGGTGTGATTACAATATAATAAAAGCTATTGTTATAAATCCACAATAATAAGTATGTAGCAGTAGTATGTGTATCAAAAAATAAAACTTAAACAAGACGAATCCTCCCCCTTTACTCCTTTCCACAGAAACATGTCAATCCCCAGGCAGCGTTGCAAGTTATAATCAACTCACAAAATTTAGAGCCAATAACTACGTAGACTGATTT
Source organism: Bombyx mori (assembly GCF_030269925.1). Taxonomy (NCBI): domain Eukaryota; kingdom Metazoa; phylum Arthropoda; class Insecta; order Lepidoptera; family Bombycidae; genus Bombyx; species Bombyx mori. The sequence continues at coordinate 3,013,394 of NC_085116.1, read as the reverse complement.
CAATGTAATACAATACACACTCTTGTAAATATATTGTATATTTACTTCAAAAATAACAGTACATACATTATAATTTGTAACTCTAGCTTCGAAAGGGAGAAGAATCTAGACTCACTGCGAGTCTAGCTGAGAGAGGGGAAATCCTTGCTGTCGTCGACCTTCGGCGGCGTCACGTGGTGACGCTGTACCGGGCGCTCCTCCACGACCGGCGGCTCCTCGCGCGGCACTCCTCGTCCGCGACCCCGGCCCCGTCCGCGGCCTCGCCCGCCCACACCGCCGCGCCTCGCACCGTCACTAAATGTGAACTCAATGCCCAACAAACGCTTCTGGCGACCCACGCGCTGTGGATAGTCGGCCAGATCGTATTCCTCGTCAGTTTCCTCATCATCACCACGGTCACCTTCCTTCTTGCGTTCCAACAGAACCAGGTTTTTCCACTGGCTCAAGTCTTCACCCTCACCTGCCTTCCTCAAATTGTACTGCGGAGCGGTGCGTTGCGCGTTGCGTAAAGCCTTGTATTCATCGAGTGTCAACTCACGCGGTTCTTCCTCAGCGGGCACTGCACGTTCAGTTTCAGGCACTTGTCCATCGCCAGCGCCGGCTTCAGGAGCCTTCTCTTCAGTAGTTTCACCCTCAGAACCGGTTTTGTTCAACTCGTCGAGATCGTCCTTGATCGTGCCCCAGTTGTGGGGACCTGCGCCCTCCCTCTTGTCGACTGATTTCACACCGGTTTTGTCAGAGCCGGATCTTCGGTCGAACTCACGTTTGCCTCTATTGTCAAAAGAACGCGGCCCGCGCGGTCCCTCACGAGGCTCACGCGGTGGTCTTGGTGGACCGCGACGCTCTGCACCGTCCTGGTTGTTGTCGTTGAAATTGCGGCGCTCGTTGAAGTTAGGCCGACGATCGCCGAACTCGCGTCTCGGTGGCCGCGGAGCTCCTTCCTTGTTTTCTGCGGTACCGTTCTGCGGCCGATCTTCACGACGACGCGGAGGCGGACGCTCAACATTACGATCGACCGGGCGTGCAGGTCCCTTACCCTTCTGTTGTTCTCCACTTTTGATGTCTTGAGACTTCACATTTTGAGTTTCCTTAATGCCCTTCCGGGTGGGAACGGTTACGCCTTTAGCGGGCTTGGGTTCAGGCTTGCCTTTGTTCTCTTTTTCGGCTTCTTTGGTCTTCTTTTTGAGCTCCTTCGCCTGCTCTCGCGCTTTTAACGCATCAAGAGGATCGGTCTCATCGTCCAAGAAAAGAGCGTATCTGTTCACTACTCCCACACCGTAGGAATTCTCCATTGTGATCCTCTTGATGATTTAATCACACAATATTTAGATGTTATTGGATTACTTTCCGCGCACTAGTAAGGCGACATTTTGTCTTATTTTATTGATTTCATTTAATATGGCGGACCGATTCGAACAACTACTACGCCATATGACGAAAAGGAATAGAGTAAAGAAACAAAATGGTGGAAAAACTTTTTAATTGTCTATGGTCTATACTGGCACAAATGACATTCTACTATAGTCGAACGATCAAGGATTTGTTTCAAATAATATACCTATTTTTCATTTCTATTTTATACTACCTAATAATCATTGTTCCAGTTTAAACTGTTATTAATTGATACCCATGCAGCCATGCACGTTCTGAATTAAAGATTCAGATTCTCGGCTTGTTCCTCGATTAGTTTTTGTGAGAACAAAAAATTTAAAAATAAATAATGGGCAAAAACTTTTCAATACACCTTTGTTTGTATGTCTCATTTGTACAATTGTCTCATCCATATTAACAAGATAACTGGAGGCATAATCAATCTAATAGGCATATGGGAATCCATATAGAGTCCCTTCTTTATTTCGCCGTAAAGTCGTGTTTTATGTAATTAACACCACAGTTGAAACAATAGAAATTTTATTGTTGTAGCGGCATAAACAATTCTAAGTAATTATATTACATTAGTTATTAAACACATTATAAATTATATTTTCGTTTTAAATTGGTGGTAAAAAAGGTCCCGTCTCACAGACTATATTCTTTTTCCCATCTCTCGTGCGTTCCGGCTTACGCATCATAAAAATGTGCGTTCTTAAACGCCACAGGCATTTGCAAACAATGTATAAATCATCACAAATTGTTTTCCCGATAAATTGATAATGTTTGAAGCTATTATTAATAATCATGTACTTGCCTTGGTAGCCTTGAAAGCGTAACTTTGCTAATTTCATTTATAGGTAGTAGGGATGTAAACCGGTTCGAAGAAAACCGGAGAAAAACCGGTTTTTATACATACCGATAAATACCGGTTTTTATTTAAGAATACCGGTTTTTTACGCTTTACATTTACAGTTCATACCAGTGCTACCAGATCAAATATACAAGCTACAAATATAAAAAAAAACCGTCTTTCAGAATCAAATTACCGTGCATTACATTTAAAAACTACAGTGCAATAACCACAATATGGTTGGTAGACTTTTAGCGTACGAAATGAGGACTGTGACCTAAATATCCACATATCTGCACCCAACACTCAGAAATGGCTTTCGCCAACCAGAGCACATGTTGTCTGCAAAAGAGATGGTGCATCGTGAACTGGGGAATCTTCTTGAAGAATTTTCAACTCTCGCTTTATCATCGGAACAGCCAGAAAAAACACACAAACAATTTTAAAAAGCCTGGTATTCTGGATTTTTTGCATTCGCGAAAACGGGATATTCCGAATGCCACGGCGGCCGCAGTGAATATAGTGCGAATGTATATTGAGACTGAAGCCGCCACAGTAAACCACACCGAAATTGCTGGCACGTGCTAGCATCCAGAAGGAGCAGGCTTCTGAATGACGCAGTGGACCAACTATGCCTCTTGCATCAAAATTTTGATTTAATACAATAGTATTAAATCAAAAATAAAATGCTTTTTATTATTGGATAATATATATTTGATCATTAAAAGCCTATATAAAATATGCTCACCCAATTAATTGTATGAAGAAAACTCTTCGTTTGTACGTAAATTTGTTTTATTTAGTGATTATTTAGCCTTTATGGAAAAAACCTAAAAAAACCGGTTTTTTGAGAAAAAAACCGGTAATAAACCGGAGCCAGAAATTGTAATCGGTTCACATCGCTAATAGGTAGATATAAATAACTACAGTATATCTGAATCAGAAGAAAATTATTGAAGCAGAAACTGCTGAAGTTTTAGAAATAGTCCACATTTACTAATATTAACTGAACACGAAATCGTTATTACAGGGATAAGCAAAGAATAGGCAAAGAGCAGAGATTTGGTTTTAATGACGCTTCTTTGAAATCCCTTAGTGTGTAAAATAAAACGGCAAACGTTAACTGTACACCTGCGGTTACTCTAGGTTTTCCTGCGCTCGGGAGTGGGAGAGCTCTTCTAACCTCTCGGCACCGTGTCGCCGCCGTTGAACCAGGGGTCGGAGGAGGGCGTTTGTCCAGCTCTGGCCCCTGTGAGGAGGCAGTCTCCTCCCGGTAATGGTCACAGGGCGACCTAAGGGGGCTGAGGCTGCGCCGCACGCTACCGTCACTCTAGCGCGCTGGCACCAGGAGGACGGGAAGACGCGTCGACGGCTGCGGACTGCGATGCGGTCCGCATTTTCGTCGTCGCTGTCGTCATATATGAACATACTGTGGAAGAGCAACCCGGTCAGCGGTGTATCGCGTTCCGACTTGGCAGGCTGGTTCTGGCCCAGCGGGGTATCTCGGAACACCATCGGCATCGCCCGGGCAGCCCGGTAGGGCCGCCGTACCTCGGAGACCGACGTCGTTGGTCGTCGATTATCGCCTCAACGACCCGTCGGTCGGGCGTCCTCGGGGTGGCACCGCGTGTCTGGTTGTAGTGCATTCCCGATCCTGCGGACAGAATGGAAACCAGTCGACGTCGCCCAAAACACGTCATCTCGGATCCTCACGATCCACTAACGGTGCTTCTAGGTACTTCAAGCACCGGTCACCGTTCCCGTCGAACCCGTCGCTTGCGACGAAGGGCTCGACGAGTAAATTAACTCTCAGACACAGCCTACTGAGTTTCACGCCGGATCTTCTCAGTGGGTCGCGATTCCGATCCGGCAGTAGATTCTGCGAAGCACGACTCTTGCTAGGGTTCGTGTTAGCATCGTCGTCAGGTTTGAGCCCCGTGAGCTCACCTACTAGTTACGGTTACGCTGGAATAGCCGCTCCAGGCTACCAGCTTAGGTAGGAAAAAAAAAAGGTTGTAGTGTTGACCGCGGGAACCCCCCTACTCTGACCGGGTTTTGACCCCGGACGGAGATCGGACGTCGGGTGTAAGAGTGCAGGGGAGCCGTTTAGTGGGTGGGCCCTAAAATTCCTTGGGCCCGCGGTCTGCTCCCAACATCTTGCAGATCGTCAAGTCCCACATAGATCGCGCGCGCCCTAGGCGCGGGGTCTTCGTAGGAGGTTCGGCAATCGGGCCGAAAAGAAATATGTTTTTCCTGCGTTACATTTTTTTTTATTCAGGGGTTACTGGTGGCCCGGAGGTTTTTCCAGTTTCACCAAGACGGGCCTGCGTCAAATACCCCGCAGGAAAAAAAAGATAGTTTACAACCGTCGCGTACGTCATCAAAGCAACGATGATCACCTTAATGACAAATATTTGACTTACAAATATATAATAAAACCAAAGTAATGCTAAATTTGGTGCAATTTTAATGATAACGACATAGACAAAGCATCCAATTTATGTAACTATTAATATTAGAACTGTGTGTGTTTTTGTAAATACGTAGTTTTTTCGAAGAAACTTGTTTTATTTATAAAATTAAACAATATAAATGTTAACAATTTTTTTATAAAAGGCTGAACTATTAACTTTTATGTTAACATTATTATTATTGTAATTAACAAATTTGACGTTAAGTCGTGATAAAGTTAATGAGAATTTACTTTAAATTTCTGAATTGTGTGCTTATTCATCTCAGATGTTAAAAGAGTAATTTATTTAGTTGGTGGGCATACAGGTTTTCCTGCCTTTTTCGTTCCAGCTGGGCCTAAGCACGTCTCCAGGAGTAGCCCACAAACCAAATACGGATCACAATCACCAGCAGGCCTTCTATCCTCTATAAAACCTTTCCCCTTTTCTTTTGTATTTCTTTGCAACCGAATTGATGCTTTTCTGTCAGCAAATCCCCACGAGAACTTATCGAACGATGCCGTTTCAAATTTACCTGTTAAACGTTGTCTGTTGGTAGCTTCATCGTTACCATACTGTTTGATGTGCTTCATATGGTTAGTCTCCAATTTCTTTAAAGATTCTTCAATAATCTTGAATCCACCATCAGAACGCATACCTTTAGTGCTCATATTGTGGTGCAAACCAACGCCAGGATGTAACTGCCCCATAGGCTTAGGATGATATGTTATATCAACACCGTGATCTTCCGCAACTCTGGCCATGATATAGCGCGACATCCACAAATCATCGGGAGCTTTTATACCTACTGAAGTACCAATTTGCCACTCCCAGCAACCGAACATAACTTCTGCATTGGTTCCTTCAAAATCTAGTCCAGCATACAAACAGGCTTTCGTGTGAGCTTCAACTATGTCTCTTCCCGCAACGTACTTTGCTCCTACGCCACAATATGAATACTGATATTTTACAGCAGGGAAACCGCCCCCCTTAGGCCAACCCAGACCCCACCCGTCTACATCAAGCATAGTATACTCTTGTTCTAAGCCGAACCATGGTTCGTGTGCTGCATGATAAACACACAAATCATTACAAAATTTTCTATGATTTGTCGCAGCTGGTGTTCCATCGCCATAGTACACCTCACATAACACCAATACGTGAGGGTCGCATCGAAATGGATCTCTGTAAACTGCCACAGGCTTTAAGGTCGTGTCTGAATTATTCGCCTTAGCTTGTCCGGTTGAACTGCCATCAAATGTCCATAAGGGAGCCTGTTCTGGGGAATAAGGAGCACAGTTCATAACTCTGTCTTTCGAACGCATGTTGATTCCAGAGCCATCAATCCAAACGTATGTGGCCAAAACCTTATTACAGGGTAAAGGTAACCGCATGTATCGGTCTAATACCTTTTTTCCTAAAACATGATTTATAGAATGTTTAAGTAAATTTCTACGGCATATTTTTACTGTTGTTATTATTTTCCGACTCAGCAACACATTTCTTAGTAAATTTTCCATTGAAACATACAAAATGAGTTTTTAAAAAATAAACAAATGCTTTATCTAAAGATACACTGACATATCGGGAAAGACGTTTTCTTTGTCAATTCTTTTAAATAGATATTCTTTTAAATTATCAAGAATAATATACCATAGAAATAGAACCTTATATTAATTACTCTTTTTGCGGCGTTTAAATGTTGCTTGCATTTATTTAAATGTCGCTTGCATTTGGCAAATAAACCTAGGTCATAGGTCTCTAGACTAACATAAATTTTCCATGTTCATAGATTTTTTAATATCAATATCCACAGAATTCTGCTTATTCTAAGTACCTACTCATAAGTAGCTACTGCTAGTATATTTTGATGTTTGTGTCGAGTTGCATTTTAGGTACCTACCGACATCGCAGCTGGCAGGGTTTGTTACCACGGTTTTTTTTTTGTCCTACCTATGCTGATAGCCTTGAGAGGCTATTGCAGCTTCACCCTAACGTTTGTAGGTGAGCTCACGGGGCTCAAACCGGAGAGTTGCTAACATTGACCCTAGCAAGAGCAGTGCTTCGCAGAATCTACCACCGGATCGGAAACGCGACCCACTGAGAAGATCCGGCGAGAAACTCAGTGGGCTACGTCTATGGTTTAATTCGCTCGACGGACTCGACGAGGACGGTGACCGGTGCTTGTGGTGCCTAAAAGCACCGTTAATGGATCAGGAGGATCCGTAATGACGTGCTTTGGGCGACGTCGACGGTTTACCATTCGGTCTACAGGGTCAGGTATGTAGTTTCCAGCGGCCAAGACAAGAGGGTTCTCATGTCGTGCCGCCTTCTCAAAGTGGCGCAGCGATGCCGACTGTAGATTTACCACGGTAAGGCCACATAATATGTGGTAATTTGTTAAACTGTAAAAGCTGGTTAAAAATGAAAACATCTAAGAATTCACTCCAAATCTTTTATTAAAACACCTGTAAATACCACAGTTTATACACATTGTACTGCAACTCCATAATTTTTGCCTTTACATATACATCAAAATGTAGGTAAACCAATATTTCAACAAAATTTTGATAATATTTCAAGGTTGAAAGTTGAAATATCAAAAATCTCATTGGATTTATTTTCCTTTTAGTGTATGACGTTATGCGTAAACGAATTCAGCACAGAAATCCGCTAATTCCAGTTAATGAGCTTGTCCGAAATAGGTATGAAGTCTATTCAGTGACAATTTACTGGTACCACCACCCCGCCTATTTCTGCCGTGAAGCAGTAATGCGTTTCGGTTTGAAGGGTGGAGCAGCCGTTGTAACTATACTGGGTCTATACTGAGACCTTAGAACGGATATTTCAAGGAGGGTGGCGCATTTACCTTGAAGATGTTTATGGGCTCCAGTAACCACTTAACACCAGATAGGCTATGAGCTCGTCCATCCAACTAAGCAATAAAAAAAACATGAGAGTTGGCTGAGTAATATACTGTATATTTTGTTGTGGCAAACAAAACAAAAGATATAGATATGACCAATAAATCTAAATTTAGTAGTTCACAGTAAATCGTAAATCATTAGACTTAGATTTTCTTAGTACATATCTAATGTAACTAAAATAACTCTCATTTTTATTAGGTTTCATTTTATAATATTTTATATGTATATATTTTAAATTTTTACATTTTTTCTAAAAATAAATTTTTTATTAATCAAATTATATCTAATAGACCATCAAACACGAAATATTCAGTGCTCTTTTTAGTTGTTTCTTCCAATAAATTAAGTTCAAATACATGTTTTAGCAATTACGCCACAAACCATGTACGGATCACAGTTGCCTGCAGGTCTTCGATCTTCAAAGTATCCTTTGCCTTCTGATATAACTTTTTTCTGAATTCGTATCGACGCACTTCTATCAGAAATGCCTACACGACACGAATCATATGATGATGTTTCAAATTTTCCTACCAACCTCTTCTTGTTATCTTCACCATCTTTTAAATCATAGCTTTTAATGATTTTTTCATGTTGATCGCATAAAATTTTGCAAATCCTTTTTATTTCTGTGACACCTTGATCGGCACGCATTTTCTTTGTACTAAAATTATGATGACATCCTATGCCAGCATGTCCATCTCCCATTGGCTTAGGATGAAAGCTAATTATAACGTCGAAATGCTCTGCTATTCGATTTAGAAGATACCGACCTATCCAGATATCGTCAGCTGCCTTTATTCCTAATGTAGGTCCTACTTGAAATTCCCACGATCCATTCATTACTTCTGCATTGGATCCGTCGTAATCCATGCCAGAATAGATACAAGCTCTGGCATGACACTCAGCAATTTCTCTCCCGGCTACATGTTCACCTACACCACAGTAAGAATTCTTAGAATCTTGGTCTGGATACCCTCGTGGCTTTGGCCATCCCAAAGGCCAATGATCACGATCGAACATTGTGTATTCTTGTTCTATACCAAACCATGGTTCTTGGTCACAAATTTTACTCAAGGTTATAGCTGATGATACTCTGTGGTTTGTGGGGGTCGGTAAACCTTCACTAGAATATGTTTCACACAAAACTATTATATGCGGACTCTTACGAAAAGGATCTCTGTACACTGCAACGGGAAGTAGTGTAATATCTGAATCCTTCAGATCTGACTGTCCAGTTGAACTCCCGTCATACGACCATTTCGGCACCATTTCTAAATCACAAGGCTCCTTATCCAATATTCGGTCTTTAGACCGTAAATTTATCCCACTAGCATCAATCCATACATAGGTGGCAAAAATTTTATTTTTCGGAAACGGTAAATTTAAAAAGTAATTGTAGTACGCATCATGCGATCCTGGATGCCCAAAGATACTGCTAGTACTTAAATAATAAACATGTTTCATATTTTTATACACTAAATTCTTTGATAGGAAAATACTTCTAAAAACTTTAGCACATGTTTTAAAGCAGTACATTGTTTAAAATTTTTGAATTAACTTTTAACTAAAAACGGTTTTTAAATTACCTTATAGATTTAAAAACTCGATGGACGCGGAAGTCTTTTAAAATTATTTATATATTTGTAAGAACCTATTTTCAAACGATTTCTCTGGCTGGATTTGTCTCTGTAGGCTGGTACTGGTAATATCCGAATGCGTACCGTATTTTCCATCTTATCTATATCTGGCGGTGTCTTTGACGCTCTTAGCATTTTGTAAGCCCGTTGATCGTTATGAGTTAGTGGGGAATCCAGAAAGACGATAATAGGCCTTTTTATACCAACTCGAGCTGGCGCTGAGAGGCTTCGTCGTCGTGACGGTGACGACCGTTGGATTGTCATCCTATTTGCTAACGTGATAAATAGAAAACAATTCAACTCTAAGAGTTTCTTCCGCGCCTGCCTTGATAAATTTCTGTCACATTCGAGTCTAGAACTCGGTTTGTTGAACGACAGGTTGTTTTAGTCGGTTCGGCTCTAAGGTGTATATTGCGCCCAAGACGTAGGTTAGAGTCTGATAATTTTCTCCAAAAAGACTCCTTAACCTAACCCTAGCTGACACTACATTATAATTCCGCTTGAGAAGCAGTTTCGCGTCAAGAACAAGGTTTTGGCCTAAATTTACAAAAGCTTAAGCGATATGAGCTGAGGTCTCTTTGTCTAGTTGTTTAAGCTAGGTATTGGGATACTTGGGGTCGATATTTCGAGCAATGTCCAATTTTGGAGTAATTTCGGAAAGCCAGGTTTGCGTCAAAAATGTTGGGAGTCTCAACAGAGCGAAGCGGTACTTCACGCCTGGACAAATACTTGTTTTTTACAAACACAGGTCCGGCCTCGCGCGGACTACTGCTCCCACCTCTGCGTCGGGGCTCCCAAATACCAGCTACTTCCATTTGACTCCATACAGAAGAGAGCTGTCCGGATTGTCGATAATCTCATTCTCACGGATCGTTTGGAACCTCTGGGTCTGCGGAGGGACTTCGGTTACCTCTGTATTCTGTACCGTATGTTCCATAGGGAGTGCTCTGAAGAAATGTTCAAGATGATAACATCATCTCGTTTTTACCATCGTACCGATCGCCACCGGAGTAGAGTTCATCCATACTATTTGTGCGTTTCCAGGGGTCTTTTTTGCCATGTACCATCCGGCTATGGAATGAGCTCCCCTCCACGGTATTTCCGGACCGCTATGAAATATCCTTCTTCAAACCAGCCTTGTGAAGAGTAAGCGTTAGGCAGCAGCTTGCCTCTGCTCCTGGCATTGCTGAAGTCCATGGGTGTCAGTAATCACTCACCATCAAGTGGGACGTATGCTCGTCTCCCTACAAGGGCAATAAAAAAAGTATGTTTGACATAATGTCTACGGCTTAATACTAGCTGTCAAAAACATGTGTGTGGAGTTCATTTGTAAGTGTATGTTAGGTTATATATAATCTTACTCTATGGTGTATGTATTGATAAAGACTGAAGAGTTTATTTATACCGAATTTGAAACAACCCTAATTTTTAACAACAATGGCTCAAAAATACTATTTTTACCCAGTACAGTAATAATTAATAATATAATAACATATTATTAAAATCGAAGACGTAAGACTTAATTAAGCAATATAAACAATATCTAAAAAGTACAAATCTAACCCTATTAAACAAGTGTAAAGTAATTTAAGGTTTTAGCATGTATAAATATAATATACGCTAATTTTCGCCAAGAGAGTATTACGAAAGAGTGTATCCAATCTTTAGCAATATTAGTCTTAATAAGTTAAATGTGGAATATTTTCAATAATAGGGCCTTCGTGGATATATTTCAAAATCAAGCCAAAAGCCAGTGATACATTAGAGAAGTCAAACACCAAGTGATATGTGTTGAATTTGAACATGGAAACGTAAGACTTTTTTAGATAATTTTTTCTTTAGTAAAACTTTAAAGTTGGTATTTCGTTTAAGCAGTTTTTTTTTAATTCTTCTCATAATCTCAGACACAAGAATACCTAGTTTTGTTTTATATGATTATTTAACACTGAATAAGATAGAAGTGGAAACTTCTTTCTTCATATTCTGATCAATATTTGCTATCACTGAAACTGATTTAATTAAGCATTATATAAAAGTAGACAATATTGTTTAGATTTTCATTTAAGGCTAAAGTGGCTTATAGAACTAAGAATACCATGTGGATTAATAGCTGCCATATTTTGAGATAGACACTTTGTACAAGTCTCAGGTCTTCGGGTGGGTACCACCACCCTGCCTATTTCTACCGTGAAGCAGTAATGCGTTTCGGTTTGAAGGGTGGGGCAGCCGTTGTAACTATACTTAAGACCTTAGAACTTATATCTCAAGGTGGGTGGCGCATTTACGTTGTGGATGTGTATGGGCTCCAGTAACCACTCAACACCAGGCGGTGGGCTGTGAGCTCGTCCACCCATCTAAGCAATAAAAAAAAAGTCTCGAACTTTTTATTATTAACCTTTTGTTATTAACATACTTCATGTTACATTACAGTATAAAAGCCAATTCCGCATTTCTGTGTAATTATGAAGTTATGCAAATTCTCCAAAAGTTAAAAGATAACACACATAAAAAGCATAAGAGAGAAGCTTCACTTGCCACTGTTACATATGAGGTGAGGTTATCCAATAATTATTATATTCTTGCTTATATAACAAGCTAATTCAATGTAAAAAACGGTAGGCAGCGGCTTGGCTCTGCCCCTGGCATTGCTGAAGTCCATGGGCGACGGTAACCACTCACCATCAGGTGGGCCGTATGCTCGTCTGCCTGCAAGGGCAATAAAAAAAATATGTCATTCTGGTCTAAAGGATATAGTGCCCCTGATGTACTATTATTAAAATTGAACGATACAACTATGCAAATCAAACCCCACGGGCAAGTTGCAATTTATCCAAAGAAATTCATACTCAAGTCACTTTCACATTCGTAAATTCCAGGATGAAGGAAGAGCATTGTGTAATAAAAAACATACCTAAAAATAAAATGTTATAATTTGTATTTACATTAAGTAAATTGTACTTTTTTTTAACCCATAGACAAGTAAATTGTACTTACAATATGTTTGTACTTACATAGGATTGATTTCTTTAGATATATCATGAGAGAGCTTTAAAGATTCCCTGTATTTTGCATTGGTCAAGTGGTAATAAACGTTAAATTTTATTCGCAGTCTAAAACCATGATGTTGCATGCTGTGTGCTCTACACTCATACAATGGAATATTAATTGCACATTTACAATCATATTCGTCAAACATTTAGATTATTTTTCTTTCTTTTTCCAGACTGTACATTACTTACAAGACACAGAATGCAAAAATCAGAGTGCCCAAAAAATTCAGAAGTTCCTAGAAGCTATGAAAAAATACAAGCTCACTAAAGTTGAGAAATTAATGATGGTAAACACTCCGCCCAGGACTGAATTGGAAATACAATTGGTATGTACATTGTTTGTTTTCTTCTTCTATCTACATTTTTAAAGACATTACTGTTTCACAGACAACATGGAACTTTGGGAACTTCTAATGATGAACATACTTCTAAAAGTTTTTTTTTTATTCTTCTATTGATAATGTGAAAAATCAAGGACAGGCTCACAATTCACTTGTTGTTAAAGAGTTACTCGAGCACGGAAACTTATACTATAGTGAATAAAGTGCTACTAAGAGTGCTGAAAGGAATTAGGATGAATTTGTGGGTGCTATTACTATGGGGCATCACATACTTTGTGAGTGTCCCCTATCTTTAAATTATATAGCAGGAATAATGTGATCAGTGTTTGGATGAGGAGTAGAGGACCAGAGAATGACATAAAATATTCCAATGGTTGAAACGCCATTGCAATTCATTTCCATGCCCTTAATTGAAGATAAATAAGATCTACTATTGATAGTAGAATTGTGAAGTAGTAATAATATGAGAAAACTGCACATTACATATTGCATGATACTAACTCATCCTCAAACTGATAGATGGTTTCTACTACAGTGCCAATTGTCATTGCTCGATATTGCCACAATTTGACAATAGATCACTCTTTCAGCTACAATCTAGTTTTCAGTACAGTAGCAACTTTATCAGTAACTCCTGTAGGACACAACAAACATCTTTACTTTACAATGAGTGAGAACATTTTAAGTGCTGTGCATGCGCTTATTTGTTTCATGACCAAAGACTTCCATAAAATTCCACATTGGAATCCTCAAGTGTTCCGAGACTGTCTCCCTTTAATTTCATGTGAGGACTTTAAATCGATTTGTACTACCCATTAGATCACATTGCAGAATGCTTCGCACAAACGCTACAATGGTAGTAGTCACCTGTGGACATCAAATGCAACCGTCTATCTTGTTAAATGCTGTTATCACACATTAAGAGTAACTGAAGATGCTGAAATAGCAAACGAACCTCAAAAATTACATGAATAAAATATGAGGACTGAATTAAACTAATAAAATTATTCCAAATTTAATGATATTTGAACAGTGGAATGCTACTGGTATTTGTCTTGAAGGGTGGGGCAGCCGTTGTAACTGTTACGCGCTGGGGTTCGAGATAAATAAAATTCCAGCAAAGTACAACTTAAAACTGTATTCAACACTTAAAACACTCAACAAACACTTTAAAACTCTCAATTCGCTTCTTCCGCTTCGCTTCAGGTGATCCGTTCGCTGTTTCGCTTCGAGTAGTTCCTACAACGCTTTTATAGCCGATACCACATCTCTAGAATTATCGAGAATATTCCACACATCTCTAGTATTGTGCTTCCGGTATCTGACAATAGATGGCGTTGTATTTCTCGAGCGTTCTAGATGCTACTATGTCCTTCGATATTCGTTTGACTATTCGCGATAGATGACGTTACTCTTACCGGCGTAACATAACTATACTGAGACCTTAGAACTTATCTCAAGGTGGGTTTTTTTTTTTTTTTTTTCCACAGGAGAAAATCGCCGGATCCCCACCCGCACAGCAGGTGGGGTATGTGGGAGTCGAACCTCACTAAAAACTCCTGCCGCTCACAGCCGGCGCCCTACCCCGGACCGGGTGGGAACCCAGTCGGAGCTATTGAGACGGCGGGACAGGGTTTACGCAGTGCACATTACATCCATCCCGCCGTCCCCCAGACGCCGGACCGGCGGCCGCCAGCAACACGACCGCCGGTTCCCTCGGTCGACGGGCCAAGAGCCCGATTGATAGCGCCGCGCTACACCTTCCCCCGGAGCGGTCGGGGGAACGCGACCTACCACGCCGCCCCACGCCTAGGTTGCTCCCCGCACAAAGCGGGTGGAGCTCGAAGCCCTTAGGGGGCCGGGTCACGGACGGGACCCCGGTCCCGACCCCCTGCTCGGCGGCGGCGGGTTTCTGCGTAGTGAGGAGAGCTTTGCCTCACTCGCCCCGCCGCCTCCTTCTGCGAGATGGTGCACTCGCAGAAGTCGAGCATAGCCTTCCAAGACTCGTCGCCGCCAAGCATCGACGCCACGACGCCAGGCAGCGACAAGTCTGGTCCTATCTTTGCGACAAGGACACGGCGCTGCACCTCCCATGCGGGGCAGACAGCGAGCGTATGCTCCGCCGTGTCCAGGTCGTGTCCACAATGGTGGCACCTCGTCGTCGGCTCAGCTCCTATCCGGTGCAGGTACTTTCCGAAGCATCCGTGCCCAGTCAGCACCTGCACCAGACGGAAGGTGAGGCGTCCTCGGCCACGATTCACCCAGTCATAAAAGACTGGGTAAACCGCCTCGACGGTCCGTAGACCCCACGTGGGGTTGGCCAACCGCCTCGACCACGATTCGAGCACGGACCGCCGAGAATGGGCCTTCCGCGCCCGCAGCTCACTTTTGGAGGGACGCGCCACGCCCAGAGCACGAAGCTCACTGCGCCACCGATAGTCGGCAGCGAGCGACTCCGCCTCCAGTTCCCATGGCGGCGTCCCCGCCAACACACACGCCGCCTCGAATGAGACGGTGCGATATCCACGGATGACCCTGATAGCAACGGTGCGCTGCGGCCGACGCAGGAACCGAGCCATAGTAGCCCGATTGCGCGGCTCAGCCCATACAGGCGCACCGTACAGGGCCATCGATCGCACCACCCCAGCGTAGAGGCGGCGTACAACCTGATCCGGCCCCCCGATATTTGGGAGCAGTCGGTTCAAAGAACCGGCCGTCCTCATTAACCGGGGGACCAGCTCCGCAAAGTGAGCACGAAAAGCCCACCGGCCGTCCAACACGAGGCCGAGGTACCTTAACTGCACCCCGACCCCTATCCGGACGCCCCCAACCACGATGTGGGCGTCGACAGGTGGCGCTCTCCGCGGCCCGTGAAACCACAAGGCCTCGGATTTACTGAGCGCCACGTCGAGGCCCAGTCTCTTTATCCTCCCGACGACGAGGGCCACTCCCGCTGTGGCGAGACGGGCAGACTCTCTATAATCATCCCCCCGGGCCACGACCAAAGTGTCGTCCGCGTAACAAATAACACGGAGGCCCGGGAGGAGGGCACCCCTCAGCACCCAGTCGTACCCGATGTTCCACAAGAGGGGTCCGAGAACCGACCCCTGTGGAACACCACGCACGACCGGAAAACGGTGAAGGGTCCCACCGTACCCGGTACATTCGACCGACCTGGCCTCCAAATAGGAGCCAACCAGCCGGCGGAGGTAGAGGGGCACTCCATGCCTCTCCAGTGCCCCCCCTATCACAGACCAGGGCAGGGTGTTAAATGCGTTGGCGATGTCAAGAGACACCGCCAGCGCCACCCCACCCCGTGAGACAGCCTCGTCCGAGAGGGCCCGCACGCGAAGTATCGCATCCACGGTCGAACGGCCCTCCCGGAAGCCGAACTGCTCCGCCGACAGGTCAGGTCCAACCCCGACCAGGTGCTGAACGATGCGGGCAGCCAGAATACGCTCCAGCAATTTTCCCGCCTCGTCCAGCAGTACGATAGGACGATACCCGGCGGCTGTATCCACCGGGCGCCCCTCCTTTCTTAACAACACAAGTCTGCCCGTCCGCCAGAGCAACGGAAACCGTCCCGACTCCAGGCAACCATTAAATAGCTCCAGGAGCCGGTCCCCCAGGGCATCGAGGGCCAAGGCCAGCACCCGGCCATGGACTCCGTCCGGGCCGGGGGCCGTGTCCTTTGCAGTCATCCTGACAACGGCCACACGGAGCTCTGCCCCAGTGATACGGGGCACCTCAGCAGGGGCTTCGCCGTCGATGGCGTCCGACGGCTCACCCATAGCAGGGGGAACAAAACCCTCCCGCTCCTGCGGGAACAACGCCGAAACGATGTCCCGCAGCTGTTGAGGCTGAAGTCGCTCAGTCAAAGGGGGGGCCCACGGGCGCAGTTTGCCGCGCACCAGCCTATACGGGCTCCCCCATGGATCCGCTTCGAGCGGTGGGTGGCGCATTTACGTTGTAGATGTCTATGGGCTCCAATAACCACTTAACACCAGGTGGGCTATGAGCTCGTCCACCCAGCTGAGCAATAAAAAAAGGTCTCAAGTCAAGTCAAGTTTTTTACTCTTCACAGATTGTACAAGAGAGTGAGGAGAGATTATCTGAAGAGGACGTACAAGACATAATTAGTATAGTTAGCCAACATCTACTTGCAAATGATAATTCTAATACATAATGCAATCTGTGAAGTCGTTCTTGACGTCGATTGAGGAATAAACCTACGTGAAGTGATATTCCTTTAAATAATGATAAGTATTGCATAAGGATTGCGTATTTCGTCAGAACCCGTAATCTAAAGCATAAGCAACTGGCAGGGGTTTTCTGGAGACCAATAAATACATTGCGTGCACCATGTATCGCAAAAAAGATTTTCTATAAAAAAAAAAAGTTATTTTTTAATTTTATAGCTCGGAATAAATACCATCTGCCTCTATTTTCGTGATCAATTCGATATATAAAATTAACTGCAAAATTAAATTGTTTTAAGTAAAATTTTGTTTTTATTGTTACACATTAATAACAAAATAAACACAAAAATTGTCATCGCCAAAAGAATTAAATGCCCGGTGTATAAAGTGGTACTGGTAATGATGCGGCTTTTTTTTTATTGACCTTGTAGGCAGACGAGCATACGGCCCACCTGATGGTGAGTGGTTACCGTCGCCCATGGACTTCAGCAATGCCAGGGGCAGAGCCAAGCCGCTGCCTACCGCTTAATACTCTCCACAAGCCTCGTTTGAAGAAGGACATGTCATAGCGCTCGGGAAACACCGTGGAGGGGAGCTCATTCCATAGCCGGATGGTACGTGGCAAAAAAGACCTCTGGAAACGCACTGTGGATGACCGCAGTGGCTCCAGGTAGTATGGATGAACTCTACTCCGGTGGCGGGCGATGCGATGGTAAAAACGATATGCCGGTATCATCTCGATCAATTCCTCAGAGCTCAGACCTCAGGCTATGGTCTGTTCAAATTTCGTGGAGTTTTAAAACTCCTGTTCATAGCCTACAAAAAAAAAAGAAACTCGTTTTTTGACCCGAACATATTCTACGATCTTAGTTCCCATAGTGGTCCAGGTAGCAAAAGCAGTGCTTCGCAGAATCGACCACTGGATCCGAAACGCGACCCACTGAGAAGATTTGGCGAGAAATTCAGTAGGCTTAGATGAATTTGATCTTGCTGTATTACGTCAGACTAACGCTTACTCAAGTGTGAAAATTTAATTAACAATAATCTATTGCTTACTTCGATCAATAATAGTACTAGATTAAAGATCAGGAACAAAAATAAGACGCTCCAGTGGCCACGTTTGCAGACACGAAAACATCTTCATTTCTTAGAAAAAAGTTTAATAATGTTAACGACTTCAGTTTATTCTAAACCTTAATACTTAAACATAAAGTTTAATTACCATTGCAAAATATATGTATTTAGGTCCTTTCGTCAGAAAAAGAATATTATGGAATAAATTTAAAATGTCACTTGAACTTAAAAAGACATCAGTACAAAAATATTTATTCTAAAATGATACTTAAAGCCTAATTTATAAGGTTAAAAATATTTGTTTAAAATTTCGTGCTTATTGTATTGTGGAACTAGATGTAGTTCTTGGTATTACATTTCAATGCTCAGAACACAGTAAGTATTGAAAGACATAGAGTTGCAGAATATACATATTTGTTTTAGGTTTGTTTTGTATGGTCGCAACTATTTTTGACCGATTTAAAAAAGTAGTAGATAATATTTTACATTGCCGCTATTACAACAAATAGGTGATAAGAAATAAAATTGAATAAAGTAAAAAAAATATGAAAGGAAACACGAAACATGTTTTCCACGTATTCTTTATACAGAAGTTATTAAACCAATAATGTAGGTTTAATTACCTTTAAACAGATTCAGTTTGTTATAAAGCTGTCTTTTAGAAGTCATTTTTATATGAGCGGTTTCTTTTTTACAAATATAATGTAATCTTATATCAATGAATTTTTCTATAATCAGTTTAATTTAGGCTTATTTTATGGCTGTGTTCGTTTCCCCCAGAAAACAAATCCTTTTCAGCATATACGCTTAAAATATTTACACATACATATAAAGTTTTTTTAATACTTTTTTGCATTGATTTGCCACCACCATTGAACAATTCTAGATTTTTTATAAGGGTTCTATATTTCTTCTCCTCTTTCTTTCGCGACATTAAATATCCATTGTGCACAGCGACAAGGGGCTACTAGGAAATCTACAAACAAAAATAACATTATAAAATAACAAAACTACTCTATGCGTTCCCTGTTCAAGAATAGGTGATGTTTGTTACAATAGTTGGTGCCTTGTTGCAAACATTGGCCAAACAATTACAATATTCGTAAATTGTGTTTTATTTACAATATAATTGTGTTTATTATTTTATGAAAAACACTTAGTAATATAAATTTACCAAAAAAAGATATTCCTTCCAAAACCTTGGTGTTACGGTGGTTTTTTACTCAATTTTTGAACGCGCATTGCAGCGTTTTGACGTCTTAGTGTTGGCTATGACTGGACCATACTAATTTGAAATAAGACCACAAATTTATTTGTGGTCTTATTTTTCGGGCCGTTTTTGAAGCGCTAATCGCGAATCTAGTAGTATTATTGATCGAAGATTGCTTATCATTATTGAATTAAACATGGAAATTGATCACTGCCTGTATAATAGTTATGTGTTTTAATAATAATGACCTAAAGACTGAAATAAGTGAGTACTATTTTATTATTAAATTGTTTTTTTTGTGCAACTTTATCTGCATAGCAAATGACATCAAAATCCGATGACCACTAAGTAGTAATTATAAGTCATAGAACCATTCATATGAAAGTTTCCATAAATAATTGAATTACGTGATACGCATATTCGGGACTTAGCATCGATGATAAATATACCTTCTCTGTTTGAAATATTTTATTTTCTGTAGGAAGAATGTAAATAGTGGTTTTATGGCATATTCGCTATTGTTACGCCTATATACAATTTTTTCTTTGATTTTCTAACAAGATCTAGAGCCTATTTAGATTTATCAATACGGGCTATTTAGATTTATCAATACTTTGAAAATTCCCGCTATTGATCAGCGCGTTCAGTTTTTAAAGATGAAGCTGGTATCATTATGTCCTGTGACAGCAGCGCTGCGTCTGCGGGACTCCTTTCGTGGCGCGTACTCTACTATGTTTTTATTAATTTTAAGAAGATCTAATTATACCTACGTGTAGAGCTAATTTGTGTTTTCATTACACTTAAGATAACAAAAAAAAAACATTACGAAATTACGAACCAAAGAAGAAAGCTATCTAATGACTAGAACCATTACTTTAATCTTTAGAACACTGGTTCATAAGAAAAGCATGGACTTTTTGGCGGGAACGCGAGGAGTGAAGTTCTGTGATTTGTTTTATTTTGTCTATTTAGTGTTTCTTCGGGTTTAAATGTGTAATAATGGTGGTTTCTTAACTGTTTAATATCTGTGAAAGTGCAAAAATGTGGGAAAATGAAACAAAGCCGCTGGACGTAACTTCTCGGGATCCTCCAAAAAGTCCACTGAAAAAATCTTAGTAAATTACCACCATTTTACTGAGATTATATTTCATCCCATATCATCTCAATTCATTTCATTTAATTTCATCACAGTTGATTAGTGTCTCAAATTAATCATCTTTATTTCATTTCACTCCATAATATCATTTTTCATAAAATATAATATAAATTAAAATAAGATATGACTGAAAGGTCTCAGTTACCAGGTCATAAATTTTTAAAAAAAAAAAAGCATACGTCCGATCATAGATTATACACTTATTTTAATTGAGACTAGACGTGCGCTAATCATGTTCGGAACTGGATTGAACATGACATCGTTCTTTTGAGTGTCGGAACTAGTTCCAGTAAACATGTTCGCGGAACTGTTTAGTTTCACGAACATGTTAAGTCTAGTAGCTGTTTGTAGTTTAGTTTGTAGCTGTTTAGTTCCGCGGACATATTAAGTCTAGTAGCTGTTTGAAGCTGTTTAGTTCCGCGGACATGTTAAGTCTAGTAGCTGTTTGTAGTGTAGCGAATCACGTATTAAGTTATTATTAATTACACAATATTTTTCAAAAAAGGTATTAAAAATACAATTTTTTAAAAGCACTATATAAAAATAGATTGCCGCTTATGGCAATTATTATTGTAATTATTATTTTGTAAGGTTTTTAGTTTTAGGTTCATTGTTACAGCTGGTTGCATAATTTATTAATGTACTGTAATTACTTTGTCATAATTTCAACTACTCTACTACTTTCATTATTTTTCAATGTAGGTATTGTACGATGCACCGGAAACTATAACCTATCAGTTGTTAATTAAAGTACCACGTTATTCTGATATACAACGTAAATTAAGCTCGTTGTAGCCTTACAACCTTTTTCCCATAACCGAGATACCGAATAGCGAAAGTGGTGAATGTTTTAAAATTCTCGAATTTTGAATTATGATTTTCTAAGAAATGGTCCACAAACACTTAAGGTTAAGTGCTCGTAGGAATGATGCATGGTCAAGGTCAAAATCCATAGCAAAACATTTTAATTTATTCAACTATCGACTGTAACACGTAGGTCGTAGAGCATAACTTCAATATTAATAAAAATGTAATATGAAAGAGCTCCACACGCAGTTTCATGCACTCGCTCCATCTCACTCTCTCGTATTCGTGCCATATGTCGCCTTATCTCTTTACGTGGACTCGTGTCGGTTCGAGACTCGTTCGGGTGGACTCGCCGCGCCACGCCTCCGCGCCGCGCGGTACCTATGCTCTAATCATGTCCGCATGTCCGTCATGTTCAACGCGTTCGTAGTTCCTGCATAACATTACACTTGGAATGGAAATGGAACTGTCTGAACATGTTAATTTTGACAACTCGGATTGAATGATATAGTTCCATATGAGGACATAGTTCCAGGAACTATTTAGGTCCGGAACTACGCATGTCTAATTGAGACATACGATTTCTTAATCTTTATTTTAGTAGAAATACTTGTAACTTTCGTTTAATTAAACAAATTTGGTACTCACCATGCCTCGAAGATGTAAAATGAAATGCTATTTTGGATGCAATGACAGTGGTTAGTTTGCATTATTTCCCGCCTTACTATTAGATACAATCATAAACGTTATATGAGTCGTCTATTATCAAAGCCGGCAATCTGACTTTTGAACAATGTTGGTAAATCAGAAAAACCAATTATTGACTTTGTATTCCATTGGCAGTCACAAAACTCTTCGGAACGACATCTTAGATAAATAACAGGTTAACTATTAACCTTTATTTAATGCAGGTTTTGAACCGTATTCTTTGAAGGAGACGATTATATTCAAATCAATCTGTATTGACATATCAATAACATTTTTTTGTCCAAATGCACAATTGTCACCTTTGATAATAGACGACTCATATATAGCATGATATAGTTTAATTACATTGGTATCTACTAACAAATTTCCTTATCATTTTATACCAATATTAAAAATATTAAAATCGACTCCGACCGTATATTTTATGATTGATATCTGTCCAGCCTCCGCTATGGTTGCCAACCTCCCTGCTTTGTAAAATCTTGAAAAGAAAATATTTTAAAATATTGTTTAAGTTAATATCGTTTGAATTAATAAATAATTCCCAGGCAGCCTAAACTTTAATGTGCATTTTCTTTTAGGTCCATTTCACACATTTCCTAATCCTGAAAGCGTGATAGTAGAACACATAGAGAGATTCAATGATTGGAAAGCAGTGCTAGACTTAGACATTCAAAAAATTGGTGACCGAAAAATTTATAATAATGTACGCTTATGTGGAAACCACTTCGAAGATTGTTTCAAATTACCTAGTGGTCGGCTTACCCAGAATTCAAGACCAACATTGTTTTGTAGTAAGTTATGGTATATTTTACACATCTCTGTGTTGGTTAAATGTTTAAATCAATACTTATCTTTTTTCTATTAAGTCCAAATATTACAACCTATAAGTACAGTGAAAAACCATTTTTATTTCTTTATTCTTCTTGTCCATTTGATGGTTTTCTTGAATAGGTTATTTGGTAAGTACTCTAGCTTGCGAGATTAATGACAAAAAAAAGTAAGAAGATGGATTCATAGTTTTTTGTATTAAAATCGCAAATTCTATTGTACAATATAATTATTGTGGTGACTAATCCAGTTTGTGACTTAGCTGTAAAGTTCAACCTAATATGCAAAATAGTGCACTTCAATATTATATATTGAAAATGGCCTCACAATCTGCAATTTAAAGTTACATGTATATAACAAGCGTCAGTTTATTTGAAAATATAAGTAGTCCTCAACAGGCCTAATATTAAAATATGAATGTTTCAGACAAACAATATCCGAATAATAAAATAGATGAAAGCTTAGATACATCTGAAACGAGGGATAATGTAGATTCATGGGATATAAAAAATGGTAACAATAAAGTTGAACATGCTCCAAGTAAGTTAAAATTTATTATATATACAGTGGTGGTCGTATAATTAGAAACACCTCAATCGTTTTTATTTTGAAATTAAACAATAAATAGTACAAATACAACAAAACGGTCAACAATTTATCCTTTATTAAAAAAAATTATATAAATTCCACTACACAAGTGTAGTTTCAATTTTACATTCCAGACAAACATTTAAATCCGTTTTAAGGTATGAACAATAATGGTCAACTAATTAGAAAAAACAAGAAAGTATTAAAGACAATATTTTTTTAAGTATTCGTAATTAGTAATGTTATTTACGAAATAGCTACTATCCACAACCTACATAATAGTTATAATTAATATTTATTAGTGTATCTCTTATTTTCAATAACAGCACTGGAATGATTCAATAAATTGTGTGGCACAAGTGGCATTGATTCAATAAATTTCATACATTTTTCTAGGCGGATTGAATTCCATGCCTCAACAAATGCTTCATATAGTTCGGTTTGACAGGCTCAAACCGGACTATTTTCTGGCCAGTCTAAAACGCATATACGCTGTTCGGTAAGGAAAGATTTGACGCTATTGTCGTTTTGTTAGGGTTATTGTCATGCTGAAAGATACAGGTTACAGGCAAATGATCGACCGAGTAGGGAATCATTGTGTGTTCTAAGATATGTTTGTATTGCCATTGATCCATTGTACCTTCAATCTTTAGGACGCATTCAAATCCACATTCGGAAAAACACCCCCAAACTTTAATGTTACCGCCACCGTGCTTGACTATACTCCTTGTGTATTTATAATTAAAAGTATTATTTACAGGGCGTCTAACGTAGCACCTTTCATCGGAATTCACCTTATATATTTTTTTATTATCTGAAAATAACACTTTTTTCCATTCTTGTACTGTCCAATTAACATTTTTTAGCGAATAATAATCGCTTCTCTTGGTGCTGCTTGGTAAGAAGCGGTACCTTGCGAGAGGTTCTTCCAAACAATTTAGCTCCCACTAATCTACGGCGTATCAGTCTTGACGAGACGTTTCTCAGGTCGTCAATCTGGTTGGAGCCATTAAATGGGTCTTTTTAGCAACATGAACGATTAGCGTATATTTTCTGGTAGATGTTTTTCTTAGCCGGGCCTTACTCAGAACATTTTCAACAGTTCCATGTGTTTTATAATGATCAATTGCATTGAAAACTTTCTAACAGAACAATTTAATGCTCAGCTATTCATCTGTACGCCCACTTATGGTCTATATGTAAATTAACAATTATTTGCCTAGTTGTCGTGTCACAACTTATAATTTTGCCGATTTTGAAGAATATAAAATTCAGAAAATTTTGAATTGTCGCCAAAATAATAGAAAAGGCCGAGAAAGAAATGTTATTCTCCAATTTCAAAAAAGAATGAGCTATGGGTGCCTTTTTATAATGTTTTTAATTTGACGTCCAAGCGCTCAGTAACATGAAATAAACTCCCACATGTGTAAGACTCATTTTGTAAATAAAAGTAAGATATGTTTCATATTTTATGCATTTAATGGGTTTTTTATTGGAGTGGCTATATCATTAATTATTGAATGTATATTTTTTACGAACAATTGTACGTTGAAGTTATACTTTCGTTATTCATAATAAGTGTTTCTAATTATATGACCACAACTGCAAAATTTTTTTTTGTTGCCCTTGTAGGCAGACGAGCATACGGCCCTGATGGTGAGTGGTTACCGTCGCCCATGGACTTCAACAATGCCAGGGGCAGAGCCAAGCCGCTGCCTACTGGCAAAATATACCGTTTTTTTTGTTCAAGAGAGATCTTGTTTCTGATCTTTATTTGAGTAAATGGATAAAGAGGTCACATCCCACCCAGTGTGAAGTGGTTACAGGAGTCCTTAGACAAAAACGCCACCACTCACCCTAAGACAAACGTCTAACTCTCAAATGTATAGTCTGTCTCATTCTTCAAAGCCACATGCATTCCTATTTATGGTAGAAAAGGTGGTTGTACATGCGCTCACAAGATGCTCTACAACCAGTAATTATGCAAATTATAATTAACTATTTGTTCATTTTGAAATCAAAGTAGCTTCTCAAAAATGCGTTACCCACTAATACAATAATATCTTTTCCCAAATTAAATTTAAAATCAAGTCTATTGTTGAAAAATACTAGGGTTACGATTGAGAACCATGTGAGTAGGTTTTGTGTCAAATGGGTGAGATGACCACTGATAGTGAATAAGAATATACTTCCGTAAATGTGGTACCAGCAACTCATACTTAGTGAGATTGGGGCAAGTGATTTTTTTTTAAAGATCTGCAATGTAGATCATCATTATTTTTTATTAATCTTTTATTAACATAATATACTTCACATTTGCTCAAAACAGTTGAGACAGGTTTTAATATAAATTTCTTTTTTAGAGGAACTACCGCCTCGCATTCTTTATAAAATAGACGCTGGACCTCCGTCATGTGCTGTCAAAATTATAGCAGACATTATTGGCTTAGAATTCGCAGAGAAGGAATGCGATTTTTTCAAACTTGAACATAAGTCTCCTGATTTTCTTGAGGTATGGATTGTACTTTGTCGAAACAGTAAACAGCTGATTTGCATATCATAATATGTATCCAGCATAATTATGGAATGTTGCTGGTACTATTCTAGAAACATTTTGTGCAGTCCCAATATCAAATGTATAAAGTTTCAAGCCAATGAGTTTAAAATTATTAAAGTTCATCACTGCGTTTCCTAAACATCTTCTTTAATGAGATCTAATGCTATTTCAAGTGAAAGGTGCCAGTTTGGCTATTCCCTTAGTATTGCTGATGTTCATGTTTGATGGAAACCTCGGTCTCATGTTAGACAGGTGCACCTTGAACAAAAAAAACGGAACATAATTCAATTACTTTTATTATGATGAGTAAATTCCTTATTATTGATACAAATGTTTCTGAACAGTATACAAATTTAACTGAAATACCAATGTAATTAAAAATTGCAATGATAATGTATCTCTGAACTTTATAAGCCAAATTTTAACTTATTTTCATTTTACATTTCTCTAATGTAGTACCAACCTACTTAATTGTGTAATAAATCATCTTCAAATGTTATTTTCAGTTAAACCCGCTCGGTACCCTGCCCACGATAACGGATGGTAAATTCGTCCTTTCAGATAGGTAAGGGTCAATGTGTTTTACGTATTAAACTGGTGGTAGGACCTCTTGTGAGTCCGCACGGGTAGGTACCACCGCCCCGCCTATTTCTGCCGTGAAGCAGTAATGCGTTTCGGTTTGAAGGGTAGGGCAGCCGTTGTAACTATACTGAGACCTTAGAACTTATATCTCAAGGTACGTGGCGGCATATACGTTGTAGATGTCTATGGGCTCCAGTAACCACTTAACACCAGGTGGGCTCGTCCAGCCATCTAAGCAATAAATAAAAAATTGGCCATAATGTCAGGGATTCACTGGGCCTTTATAAAAACATTTCCCACGAAATACTTTTGTTT
This sequence comes from Bombyx mori, assembly GCF_030269925.1. NCBI lineage: Eukaryota > Metazoa > Arthropoda > Insecta > Lepidoptera > Bombycidae > Bombyx > Bombyx mori. Next base: position 2,986,738 of record NC_085116.1, on the reverse strand, counting down.
CTTGACGACAGTAACGCCATAATGAAATACTTGTTAAGTAAGTACGGAAAAGAATTAGAAGAGTCCCTGTATCCAAGTGATATCGAGAGTCGAGCGCTAGTCGACCAGGCGCTGTTCTTCAACGCGGGAGTCTTCTTCATCAGGCTGAAAGCTATTGCCGTAAGTATACCGTATATATTTGGCAGCGGCTTGGCTCTGCCCCTGGAATTGCTGAAGTCCATGGGCGACGGTAACCACTCACCATCGGGTGGGCCGTATGCTCGTCTATCTACAAGGGCAATAAAAAAAAAACCGGTCATAAATGAATCACTCTCACAAACGAAGACTGTTAAGTTGTAGAGCAATTGCGGATACGACGAAACAACAGCAAAAAAAAAGCGACCAAAATTATATTTAAACGCCTCTCATTGACATCACAACGTCGGACCAATTGAGTCTGCCAGCGCAAAAGTGGCCTAAGCTCACCATAGTTATTATGGAGCAAGGAGGTTTAAGTTTTCACGAATTTGAATTTGACTAGGCAAAATAATTTTTGCAAGTGCGCAAAAATAATGTTTACAAAGCCATCCGTTATCTATGGGTGAAACTATGCATAAGCCGGTTTGGCATCAAAATTTATTGAAGTTATACTTCTTTAGGCGCGTTGTGAAAAATTGATGAGAGTGAAATTTTACGATGCGCGCGCACCGTGACACAAAATTAACAGAATGAAGTTGCCCACTAAATCGTTCATTACAATACGACCGACGTAACTTGACGAGTCTGAATATGAATCAGCCGCAGGTGAACTTTCCGAACCGTACCGAGAATTACCGAATTTATACGGTTTGAGGATGTTGTTTAATCGATTTTTTTCAAATTGATTAAAATTTAAATTAAAAAAAAAGATAAATTTAATAAAAATAAAGTACTTATAACTTCTTACGCGCGTACATAAGTACACGCACCCTTTTTATATTTTAAATAAATTGCAATATATATCGACGCTTGAAAGGCAAACGTGACTAAGCGACAATGCGTGAACTTTACAGTAGACTAATTTAAAGTTGAAATATCTGAAAACAAAATTTATTTTAACGAATCTAGCTGTAGTAGAATCTAGCTAGTAGCTGTAGGATTGAAATGATTTTAATAGACCTAGAAATATATTTTTTTTGTGCATCGAATATGGTTATTGCAATAATTATTTCGTTGCGCAAAAACAATATATTTCTTGGTCTATTAATATTAAAATCATGTCAATCCTACAGCTAGATTCGTTAAAATATAATTTTTTTCAGGTATCTCAACTTTAAATTAGTCTACTGTAAAGTTTACGCATTGTCGCTTAGTCACGTTTGCCTTTCAAGCGTCAATATATATGTATAAGCATGATTATGAAAAATTGTGGGTTAGGCCACTTTTGCGCTGACGGCCTCAATTATATTTTTATTACAATATAATTGAGGCTGTGCCACCGAAGCTCATGACTGCTTCGCGATAAATTATTCTGAATGGTGGCACATGTTTTACCCCTAAAGGCTTGAATTCAGATAAAAAGCATTGATTTGTTTATATAATTAGTTTTTATTATATTTACAACGATTCGGTGAGCGGAACTTGCTTCAGCTGATCGGTTGTTACTGATGCGATTAAAACATTTCACAATTGTGAATGGTCTTATTTAAAATTGAACTTTAACTCTGTACGTATAACGTTTTAATTAAGTTAACTATATATTTATTGTCCAAATTTATATATAACCGAGCGTGCTCTGTGTCGTAGTTACCTACGGTATTCGGAAGCCTCCAGGAGCCCACGGCGAAGCATCTAGAAGACATCGAGTCAGCGTACGGAGTAATCGAAGCGTACCTGCGGAAGCACCACTACATCGCGACCGACCACCTCACCATAGCCGACATCGCCGTTGGCTGCACCGCATTCGCTCTAAGAGGAGTGTTGGAAATTGATGAAAACAAGTAGGTTGATATAGTATTTTCAAGGTCAGAGACTCCTATGCTATTGCCTTCTATGCCACGCCTCTTATAATAGTGTGTCATTGACGGCATTGGTGCGGGTGACACGATATGTTCAGTCTGCACGGAAAGTACCAGCACCCTCCGCCAGTCCTGGTGAAACTGGAAAGACTTCCGGGCCACCAGTAATCCTTCAATACTAAAAAAAAAACCAGCATCCATTTGCTAAGCATTGCTGTGTTACAGTAAGGCTAGGAATGCTGCAGTACAAAACTATAAAGGCTAACCTCATGTCTCTAGGCAGGCAAAAACGGTTATTTTATAACATCTGTGGGCTTCGGTAATCAACTAACACACACACACACCTCTAATCGCTAATCTAATAAAGTAATAATACCTTTTATACTTCTGTGCCTGGAGTTTATTCATTAATCGATGGTGAGCTAAAATAAACAAAACGCACAGATGCAATAGTTTTAAAATTTTCTTTAAAAGAAATGTGTTTCACTACTTTTGTAAGCAATTTTGTTTTACAGGTTCCCAGGTATGATAAGATGGCTTCAAATTCTGAGCGAAGTTCCGAAAATCAAGAAACATGGTGTTTCTGGTGGTGATTTACTCGCAGATATATTAAGAAAACAGTGGAAAAAGAACAAGAATGTAGAAAAAATATATGATATTGATATATCCTATGGTATATCCTAGTTGCTGCTGAATGCTCCATGCAACATGGTACTACAAGAAGACTGTCCATTCCCTGTGGTTTATGTATGATCTCATATAAATATACCACAGTTAATGATTCCAATCTAGGACTGTGTCGCGTTGTCATGGCTGCTAGAAGACTAGTATGAGACAAACAGTACAAGAAAGTACACGGAGACCCTAAATGCCAGACGTATTTAACAAAGATACTACTGACACTTATCTGGTACTAAATGTGATCTGTCAGACCATAGTTGAGTCGTTAACCACATTGTGTGACAATGAGATCAATGGAAATATTATGGAGATTATTACTTTGTCTCGATTACTTCCTCGTGTGTAGGTGGCAGCAGAATCCTCTGGGGATTTTTTTTACTCTGCTCATTCCCTGGTAGCCTGAGGGGCCATTCCAGCTGCGTTTTGACTTGTAGGTGAGCTCATGGGCTTCAACCTGACTAAATGTGCTACCACTGGCTCTAGAGAGAGCAGTGCTTCGCAGAATCTGCTACCGGATCGGAATGGTGACCAAGTGAAAAGATCCGGCGAGAAACTCTGTGGATTTCGGGACAATCGATGCAGAGGGGAGTCTAGGTGTCTGAAACCTGCCGCGGAGATACGAATTACTACACTGGTTTTTAAGTCTTCGGGCCTAATGGGTGGACATCCGGTGTACTCACATCGAGCGATGTGGCGTTTAAGTCCCACAAGCCGGTACTCCAAGGAAATGCGTACCTAACACGCGAATATTTAAAGAATACTTTGTAATAAACATCAGATGGGAAAATTTGCGATATTACTGTTTGGTTGTAGCTTAGGGCGTATTGTAATCCCATAAAGAAAAATACCACCATTGTTCCACATAGTATTGTATATTATAGTTGAAGTCGTTGTGGCCTAAAGGATAAGACGTCCGGTGCATTCGTGTTGAGCGATGCACCGGTGTTCGAATCCCGCAGGCGGGTACCAATTTTTCTAATGAAATACGTACTCAACAATTGTTCACGATTGACTTCCACGGTGAAGGAATAACATCGTAATAAAAATCAAACCCGCAAAATTATAATTTGCATAATTACTGGTGGTAGGACCTCTTGTGAGTCCGCAAGGCTGCCTATTTCTGCCGTGAAGCAGTAATGCGTTTCGATTTGAAGGGTGGGGCAGCCGTTGTAACTAGCGGTGGGCTATAGCGGCATTTTCGGTTAGCGAAACGAAACTAGCTATCGAATGTCAATAGCGGCTTTTGAAACGCGCTATTTCAGTAGCGAGCAATAGCTGGTTTTGTTTAGCAGTAAACTAATGTGCACACGAACGAGCTAGCGTCTCGATTAATATTTCAGTAATTACGACTTTATTTGTAATTTATCTTTAAGGATATTATCCTTTATTAAACAACTATACATTTTATATTTTTAACTATTCAATTTGGCTATTAAACTTAAAACTTAGCGTCGCTTCTCTAATACATTTTGTCGCTAAACACGCGACTCGTGAATAGCTGGTTCAAGGCCACAAAATTCGACATCAACTTACATTCATAATTTAATTATTTCAATCTTATTTTAAGAGATATAAGGGCTAAAGTCAAAGGTCAAATGCATCTCAGTAGTGTACGTGAAAGAGACAAAATGATGATTGTCTATTTCGATCGAACCGATGTTTGCGCTGCGTGTCGCGATAGCTGCCTACCGAGCGGTACGAAGTTAAACGAATATTGCCGAACGTTGTGTGATTTGTTTTCGTGATCGGTGACGTGATTGAGTAGTAGATGTTAGCACGTTAGCAGGTTATTGCAGTACGGCGAAACTAGCTAACCGCTATTTTGTCTATAGATAGTTTCAATAACCATTTACGTTGCGCAACGACCATGCCTAGTTGTAACTATACTGAGACCTTAGATTAGAACTTATATCTCAAGGTAGGTGGCGCATTTACGTTATGTACGTCTATAGGCTCCAGTAACTACTTAACACCAGGTGGGCTGTGAGCTCGTCCACCCATCTAAGCAATAAAAAAATCTGATTTAATGTGTTTATTAGAATATGATATTTTAAATGAAAAAAAAGGTATTATTTATTGCCCACACGGTTGTAGAACAGAAGTTTTTGTTAAATAACTACCACCGAGATTGTCTCGTACAAAATCACCCCGAAACGTTCAGTCAGTATAGCCAACATTAAGATTCATAATCTAGGTGTTTTCGGATAATTAAATCGATCATCATACCACCAATTTATGGCGCGAAATCGTCCTACATTCCGGTTTGAAGATCAGGACACCCCTGGTATACTTTTATGTATTGCATTGTTATACTTCAACACATTCTGATAATGACTCCGTAACATGAGACTGACAAAATTAATTAGTATAAAAAATCGGAGTCGGATCGGAATATTTTATCAATATCCCGAGAAAAGGCATGGCGTCCCGTTAACTAAATTTAAATTGTATACTCTAAAACTGGTTCTTATTAATTTATAAATAAATATATTGGAATTAAAAAAATTTTCGAACCTAACTTTGTGCTTTGATTGTTATTAATATTCCCAATACCAACCCCAACCCCAAACCCAATGTACCCAATCAAAAAATATTCTGATTCTAACCTAAATGTGTGAAGAGATCAGTGTTTACCCAATTTCGGAAGGTCATGGTGGCTAATAGGTTCATTGTGAACCTAGGTATTATGAGTCAAAGGTTTAAGATGCGCAGGAAGAACAGCGCGATTGCTTATTATTAGAGAATATGTGTTAGACTTAATATATGTAATCAAATCAATTCCTTATTTTGTTAACGTTATTCATATTATAATAAACAAGAAAAGGTTGAATCACTATAGTAAACTCTTTAGTAACGGTTCCTAGTTTTTATTTCGACTAGCCATAAAACCCTTTTTTATTAAAATTTGTTTAGACTACATATTATTCTTCATTTGGGTTGCTGTAAACAGCACTAGCGCCATCGCTCAAGTGCTTAAATGTTAGTTCTTATTATTTAACACAGATGGCAGCATTTAGCAACATTAGGTATTCACTAGAGTGGGATTGCTATAAAAATTATTTAATATAAATAAATTAGTATAATTTGTATGTAACCAACATTTAATTTGGGATTATGTTTCACGCTTACTACTGAAAGTTGCTGTTTAAGTAGATAGCATGACCTCAATTTTTCAAATTAATAAAATTGTGTAAAACTACCATGTGGTCTCTCATAAACTGACTACAAAGTTATCTACAGACGTTTAATACAAAATATTTGAAAGACAATACAATGTCCAATATCTTTGAAGTATCATAGAATTAAAATTAATGTGAGGAGCCATATTAGTATCACCAATAGTATCAAAATCATCAATACTAAATCACGTAATGTAGTACCTAGTTATGTTGTACAATTTTTTTAGCAAAGTGACATCTATATTTGAGTTATGAGACTTCTAAGTTGAGCCTCGTTGACCTTGCTATGCAACTTTCGAACTTAGATCGTTCAAACGACATTCGCTGGAAACATAATTTGAATGGCACGGTATCGGACGAGGGGCTGTGACTCGCCAAGATCGCCAGAAACGTGTACGGCGAAGTGCGATCGACTCGTCGATGCGCTGCTGTTCCGCCGCTCTTGTCAATTTTAAGTTTTTCGAAGCGCGTGTGTAAATAAACAAATTTCTTTTCATTGAAATGTATGATGAAGTGATACAAATGTTTGTTTAATAATCGTGTCTGCACAAAGTGGAACTTTTTAAATGTATCCGTAACCGCTTCTCGCAATGATAAGGGAGAGCACTCAGTTACCTTTTGAGAAACCGGAGGCATTAAAATGTTTCATGTGGTCTAATTGATGCCACTTTTTAATTTGTTTAAGTGTTTACGTTGAATTTAAGGACTACTGTGTTATAGTTCAGTGACGCTTTTAAAAGTTCAACCGTCATTTCGACACGATCGTTAGTCGTCTACACGTTGAAAATGAGTGTGTTGAGTGGTTTAAGTAAGGCGGACATCAAGACGGCGAGCGATGGCCTGCTGGAGCTGCCCGAGGAGAGGCTCCGCAGCATCATGCGGTCTGAACCGATAACCGCAGTCTACCACGTTGAGCAGACACCCTTTGCAAGGTCAGTGATCTAAAATCTTGTCATTGTCATATGTTATCTGTCAAAAGTAGAATGACCTTTAAACTTTCTTGACCTAATTTATATTTTAATATGGCGGAAAAGTGTTCCTATATACGTTGAAAAAAAATACCCACACGAGTTTTTACGATATGAATATATGTTACATTAATCTAGCTATCTACAAAATGACGCAGCCAGTTATAAAGTATACCTACGTCTGCACAATTTTCATGGTCAAGAGATAACAATTCTATAGGACTGTAGTGTTTTACTAAAACTTTTATTATTTTACCAAATTGTGAGGAGCATAGATTAGTTTGTTTTAAATAAAGTTAAAATGTGTTACAATATAGCATTGTTATATTTTTATCTGTTGATAAAAGAAGTGAAGTGCTAAAGTGCCTGATAAACCGTGTTACTCTGATAAGATTATAGTTTGTGCCAAAGAAAAGGTGCTTTGTAGAAAAATACTGTTCAAACAATGGAATTGTTTGGAAAACAGTAAACATTTACAAAATATTCAACCTTGATACCAATATTCATATTGAGCAACAGTTTACTATAAATACTAAATAATGAAAATCGATTAAGGGCCGTGAAGTCTAGTAATGCCTTTCTTTTTAAATAATAATGTTCAATAAACTCACCACCTGTTGCACAACTACCCACTGCAATGTAAACTTAACTGCATTCTATTACTCCTAACTATCATCTATTTATTTAATTGCTTAATATAATAATTACAACAATGATTCATAAATAATACTTATAATTGTGCTGTTAATGTTAATTTTTAACATAATTAATTATCTAACTAAATCTGTAGTTACTAAACTCTTTTCAGACCAAGATTTTGCACATTGTAATAATAAATGATATTAATACTACTATCCTTTTAATTCTGATTAATTATATGTGTAATGTTAAAACCACTAAAATATTATTGTATGATGAGCATATACAAACTAATAGTTTATTGAAAATATTCAACTTAAATTGCTGTCTATTCCAAAAAAAATATTTGTTAAAACTTCAAAATATCAAGATTTGGACAAGAATGAAAAAGTTATTGAAATCTATGATAATTAAATATACATAGAGTTAGATACATATCTAATACAAAGTTGAATTCTAACAAAATGCCGAGCAGTTAATATTATGTGCATTTAGATGTATAATTCACTACAAAATTATGCATATAATGAGATTGCATATTTATTGTCCACAAGTTTGTAACATTTATATTGTCAAGTTCCATTAATTTATATCATGTTACATACCATCATAGCTACAAGGAAATGTAAGCATTATAGTTAATTGAATATTATTAATGTATGCATAAAATATTTAATTGTCGTTTGGTATAAGACAAAGGATTAGAGAAGTTTAATAATATAAACAGTTAAAGTCAATAATGTCTTTTAAACTCAAATCATTTTGTTGTTTTGTGGTTTTCCACTCAAGGTCACAAGTGTAAACAGGTTTGTAGTCAATCTGACTACTTTGAGTAATAAATAAATTCATGAAAGTTCCATTGAGTATCCCTATTTCTTACAAGTAGGTAAAAAATTATAACTGTTATACATTGTTTTTGTATTTAGCTTGTTTCCAAATGACAATATTGATGTTATCAATGTTTGGAAAATCTGTTATTTTGGATGTGTGTAAAAACACTGTATGAATTACTAGACACTGATACACACATAAAATCAGTTGTATCAATTTGCACTGTTAACAGTTGAGTTATATAAGATCTGCTTCTACACTAAATACTACTGGGTTTTAAATTGGTTTTGATTAGTGAGGTAATAATTTACGATTAATTAATGATTGTTGTAGTTACATTGCTAGTAAAACAACTATGATTTTTGAGTGACTTTAGATTCAATTATTACAATAAGCCTCTTTTTGTAAGAAATCTTTTGTAGGACAGCTTTCAATTACAAAAAGTAATAGAGGAAAAAGGTGGAGAAAGCGAAGTAATGTACTGTCTAATTTCCTATCGATTTTAATGTTATAAAACTATATTTGTAGGAAAACTAAAAATGTTTGTAAAGACTGTTTTAATAACCATAAAATTAAATTTGTGTAAATCAGTATTGCACCATCACAAATGATCCAAACTCATCAGGTATGCTAATGATTTATTGATTTGGAACAATTGTAAGTAACTTCCCTTGTATTTGTTACTCAATATGTAGGCAAATGATTTAGGTAGTTTGCTAAATTATAATTGCTATTAGTGACTATCACTTCTCTAATTATTTACCAGTGTAAGCATCGATCCATGCATTAGCATTAATTTCCAAGTATTTTCCCTATGCAAACAGCTGATGCTTGCATACTATTATAGCAGTATGGCGCAACTTATATATAATATGATAAATTTGTGCAATTCTCAGTTTGATAACGTGTTTTGTTATCAATAAGTATTTAATAAAAAAAAGGAGATGTTATTAGTACTTTTTTTTTATTTATTGCTTTCGATAGGCAGACGAGCTTACTGCTCATCTGATGGGAAATGATAACCGTCGCCCATAGACATCCAAACTACATCAGTGACTCAGATGCGCTGCCTATCCTGGCCTGGATGGGCAGCCTTATGTATGTTACACCGGCTATCCTGTCCTTCAGACCGGAACACAGTATTACTGTTTTGCGGCAGAAATAGACAGGACGGTGGTACCAACCCGGGCGGGCCTCTACACAGAACCCTACCACCAGTTAATGCAATCATCGATGCAGTGATGTTATTGTTCTTCGTTGCTCACTTTGGAACCTTTATATGCCTACCTGATTAACATATTTAAAAAAAAAAAACATTGGCTATTGCGATTTGTAACGCATGCCACTGAACGAACGATACGATAAAGCAAAATTGTTTTTGAAACTTGTTCAAAGTAAAAGGCCTCGACGTTTAGAACCGGATATGCAATTTCATTGTAACGTTTTATGCGAATGATCGTTTAACGTTAGATAATTTCGTAGATTACGGACGACTAGTTATTTTTCGGGTATTACACGACTCTGGTATATTGAATAGCCTCGGGAGGTTCGTTCACGAGATTAAGTGAAATTTAAGATTTGATCGGGTAATGGTTAGCGTCTAGTTAATGAATAGAATCTGTAAACGGTCAGCGTTTATTGGCAATTTCACCGTACGGCGACGTGCCCCGGGGCGGCTCGTTTCCCGGGAGTCCGGCGCGACTCGCGCGGATAGCAGTTTTTGCTCGTCCGGCTTCGCCAGCTCTGCCGAGATGTAATCGTGGACTTTCTACAGCTGAGCGGTCGCTTGTTGAGGCGGTTTCACTTTCATGCGGCGCCGGAATGCGGCCAGACCTCCGATCGGCGCCCCTCGTGTTACTGAAATTTCTTCCAGGAGCCATCCACCCTATTCATATAACGTATTTTCGAAAATATATTCGACGTAGCTTTATTCGCCCCGTGGACAAAAAACAATGAGGACATGTCGTTTGTTTATGGAATCATCTTACTTTCCACAATTCCAGCGTTCGTGATCCAGAGAAGGAGTACGTGGCGGGTCGACTAGTAACTAATGTCTTATTTGTGTCATTAGTGCGAAATGCCAGTGGCTTGGCACGGGCGCCGCTGGCCCCGGCGTTCCCTCGCGGCCGATGCACCGCTGGGCCGCACCGACTAAATTCGGGACCGTTGCATCACGCATCACTTTCGGTTTCGTTTGTCACGCGGCTATTTTAGATAGAGTGTCGATTATATAGAACGCCGGCTAAGAAGAGGCGAACCGCTACCGGCTCGGTTCGATGACTAATCGCCGAGGAACTTGGGAAACTACTTTATTTTTTTAAATATAACTTAACCTTTTATATCTCACTAGCTTTTGCCCGCGAATCCGTCCGCGTGGAATAGTTACTTCGGCATAACGCTAAATTTTACCCCCCACTTCATTTACGTAGAAAGTGAAAATATTTTTGAATTATAAAATGTTAAGGAGCTATTTAAATCCCTATTTTGAAAAATTCTTTATTGGTGCTCCACCTGTATAGGTCTTAGAGCGATGTTATATAGCCTAAAGTCTTCCTCAATAATTAATAAAAGAAATATTTTTCAAATCGGACCAGTACCTAGTTCATGAGATTAGCACGTTCCAACAAAAAAACTCTTCAGCTTTATAATATTAGTATAGATTCAGATTATATAATAATATGTCAACTACGAGAGAACAGTATATATGAATCGAGACGTATGTTGCAGCTATCTCGAGTTTGCGGAACGAAACCTAATCCTTATGTAGCAAGCAGCAGGACGCAAGCGAGGCCAGAGCGACCGGCGGCTGCACAAGCTACGCTGTAACGTAAAATTCTTGTTAAATGTGGTCAATTGATTTTAGAGGAACTACGGAAAATATTTTTAAAATACATAATAATCCTTCACGCTATTGTCATCCGATAAATATGTAGAGTACGTTAAGAGTTGGGCTCGGAAAATTACGTATTGGTATTTATGGTTTTATATTAACCACTGACCAAGCTTGTCGCGAAGTCCTTTGCCTATCTACAACAATGAAAAAGAAATACAAAAGTTTCGCGGGTATTTGATTTGGTCTTATCTATATATTTTTTTGTTTCAAGCCGTCTATTGACTTGGAGAGTGCTCGTAGGTATACAAAGACAGCAATGCAACTTAGTCGCAAAACAACGAGGCCAGCTCCGAAATATTACCATTATGCATTTGGATTACATAATTGGCCTCAACGACATAAATTATTCGCAAGGCCATAATTCTTAATGCAAATATTCACCTGCACCACGACCGGGCTAGGTTTTCGGGTTGTGCAAGGCCCGCGACACCTCCACGCACGTGGGCGAATCGTCGCCCCGTTCGAGAACAATCGAGCATCGAATTCAATTCGACCGTTGGAATGCTGAGCTTTTAATATCGTTACAAAACTGACGAAACAATGTCAACATTGCTACCGTACTGCATTCGGACTGTGGATAGACGTAACATGTGTGGACACGTTGTGGATGCTGTATTGACTTATGCCATCGTCAGACCACCGGGCGTTCTTGTGGGCGTTTATATTTTTCCAACATTGAGGTTAGATCGCTCGTGTAAAATGTCATCAGGCAGTGTAGCGAAAGTCTAGTCGACCTTCGGCCTAGAGTCGGATCTAGGTGGCGCAACACTGAATATGTAACATGGCGCATCCGATACGTTCAACTTATTAACTGGTTAATTTAAAAAAAAAAAACTATAAATTGTAAGAAACGTTCAGTTCCAATATCGCGAAATGCGCCGCAAATTGCTTTGAAGCGGTTATTTATTAAACTGCGCAGTTCGCACGACAAACACGCACGTAGCATCTTTGGGATTGATCGCATGCTTGTGTAGATAATGCTCAGATAGGATCTGTTCACCGGCGCAGTCCCGTCTGCCATGACAATATTTCAGTACCAACAATCTCTCAGTGCTCATAGATCGCATCTCTTATCGCGCGAGACCCGCTAAGCTAATTTTAGAGTCCGTTTAAAAGGAATGTTGTCGACCGTGAATTTTCGTATCGTATTAAAAGCGAATTATCATCGGTCGCCTGAAATCGGGATAAATATTCACTAGAAAATGTAAGGTTGCTTGCGACGTTGCACAAACACGACCCAGTGAGCTCAATAAGCTCTCCTAACTCCTGAATCACACACGTGAATCATAAGCTAGCGATATTTCAAATGATGTAACTCGTTGTGGGCTCTCCCGAGTTTGGAAATTCGGCCGGCAATACAACGTAACTATGACGTTTGCATTTTAAATAACAAATCCTCAGCTTTTATGACCCAACAATATTGGACTTGACAAATACATGTCGTTTCGCTCATCTGTAAAAGCTACAAAATATACAAGATTATTTGATAAAATATATGCAATTTGTCTTGTCGTGACTTGAATATTTGCAGGGCTTATAGTACGTAGGTACTTACTTGTCATGTGTACTTTCAGTCTCAATACAATTCGTTCAGACGAAGGCATCGGTTAACTAATATTGACCCGGCTCGGTTATGATGTTTGCACGGTTGATGGATGTGGTCTGCTCTGTGATTCTGTTTACGTTTCCCTTCCACAACCTCGGTCGGAGTTCAGTGACTCGTCTAGTACGCATCACGATCTTTAATTGTACATTTCCGTAGCATTTCCATCCGGGGGCGGCGCAACGATGGAGGGTGTCACCTTTCTCATCGCTCGCATCCTCTTCACAGTTATAAAATTAAACGTCCCATCGAAGACTGCCTTGCGCACTGTCAAAACAGATTACGTTCAAACGTCTTTGTTTACGAATTTCGAACTAATACACGTGTCAGCATTGATGGATCCTACGAGCGTTCGGCATCGGTCGTAAACGGCTGTGTTATTCAGCATTCCAGTTGGATTTACAGCGCGTCGACTGGCGCTGCGTAAATATAATTAGAGAGGCTATTTATCAGCTCGGCGGAAGGGCGCTCTGTATCGCTACAGTAAATCTAGCGGGCCTTCTGACGTCTCAATCCGGTGAAGAAATGGAATGTCAAAGCGATGCCTCTTGCGCCGCGATACTAGCGAGATCAAGTTCCTATTCGTCACAATCAGACTGTATTAAATTTGTATTACGTTGACTTTAGGATTACATGAATCGGTGTTCATCGGTGCCTAACGATACGTAATAGTCTGCTAATACTTTGCGGAATGCTGGGCTTGTTTTAGGACATGTTATGACGCACAACACTATTCAATGCTTGCTTAGATTACGTACACTAATAAGCTACAATATAAAAAGGAACTTTATTTCTTCTAAAAAGAGACTGGTAGGCAGTGCTGCTAGCCTACATAGATTTGGTAAAATCGGCTTGCGCCTGTCCATATTGCCAAGTAATGAGGAATAAGTTTCGAGTTTAACGGTGAAATTCTCTTTGTGATTCCAAATACAATTTAACTGAGGGATAGCAAAGGAAGTTTCCGAGACGTGTGTTTTTTATATGCTGCTAGCGTCGAGAGGTCTGAAGCGAGCACGGTGGTCAGGGCCCTCAACATGAACATTAACATAAACCGTGATAGGCTAGCTCAGCCGCTCGGCTCTACAGAGACGTTTACGTCACGATCCTTCAAGAGATACAAGAAAACTTGACAATACTTTTACTGGTGGTAGGACCTCTTGTGAGTCCGCACGGGTAGGTACCACCGCCCTGCCTATTTCTGCCGGGAAGCAGTAATGCGTTTCGGTTTGAAGGGCGGGGCAGCTCTTGTAACTATACTGAGACCTTAGAACTTATATCTCAAGCTGGGTGGAGCATTTACGTTATAAATGTATATGGGCTCCGGTAACCACTTAACACCAGGTGGGCTGTGAGTTCCTCCACCCATCTTAGCAGTAAAAAAAAAATACACCATACGTTTATCGAAGAATGAAAATTATATATACGTTAGTCGGAAAGTACGTAATTACATAATCAAAACACGTCTATTTTTTCTGAGGTTAAATCATTTACTCCTTATTAAGTCTTATGACTGTATAGACTTAAATACAAAAGTACATTCAGTATGTAATCCTTTGTCCACCTGCGAATACACCATGAATGTTTAATGAAACTCCACAGCCGTGACCTTATAGTTTGAGCTAGCCTTACATGCATTGTTCTTGCTCGCGAGATGACCGATCTTGTATATAATTCCGACTTATCGCTTTTGTTCGGTTTCAATGAACTTGGTACGAAAAAGAAAAAAATGTTTTTAATAAATAGATTTTGTCTCAAATTCAGTTCAAATTATGTTAAGAAGACAGATTTACAAAAAAAATAAAAAAATTGCCATGTTTTGGAGCAACGGTGATGTCATCGACGGACCATCCGAACGAATATTCATACGACTGATGAGTCATATACCTGTCTTAGATCCGAAGGTATAATTTGAGTTTTTTTTTTTTTTGTTTTTTAATTCGATTCACATTTTTCTAATGACTAAGGCGAAGTGAATTTTTCATTTTGCATTTCTTCTTCGATCGACACGAGACAGCCCGTTGCCACACGTGGACCCGCGCTGGGAACATCGCGGAGTGATTCATCAGGAGGCGGGTTCAACGTTCTAAGTGACGAAGTGGAACCTCGTGAAACGTTAGCGCTCCTAAAAAGATCATTAGTATGGAGTGACGTCCGTCCGTCGGTCGTCACCGCTAACAGTTTTTTTGTCACGGAAGACAACCTGTCCCGTCCTAGTCGGCCCCTGATTAACGAGTGTAACATGATCTAGTACCTTTTCAAAGCCGCATAGAGCACGAACCGCTAAAATATGCTACAAATCTACAATGAATAAAGCCCAATTTGCTCGATAAGTAAGCCAAAAACTTGCAATCCTATGAGACTATTATAAGAACTTAGTCCTTTTTAATTATTTTTTCCTTAACTATTCGCTAGTAGCCTATAAGGCTATTCCAGCTACGCCTCGAAGGGTAGGTGAGCTCACGGGCTCAACCACGAGCACTGATTCGCAGAATCTACTACCGGGTCGAAATCGCAACACACTGAGAAGATCCGGCAAGAAACTCTGCGGGCTACCTTATTAATCAAGGATAGTTAAAAGCGTCCCGGGCGCCATTAAGCAGGCCGAATGCAGGCAAAAATTGGAGAAAGCTAGTGCAAAAACTGGACCAAGGTGGTCACGACCCTCAGTAATAAGGAAGCGACAAAGAAGAAGTTAAAAGCGTTATAAAATAGTACATAAATTGTTTTGTTAGTGATGCAATGGAACTGTATGAGAATGAATGTCCGGAAATCAAATTGAATTATGAAGTTCGCTTCGACGACCAATAATGCTGCGCTAACGCCGCCGAAACGGCTCGGTGGTCGTCAGTGATTCGAGAAATCAACATCGCACTTGCCACTGTGAATTACTGTCGGTGAAAAGCTCCGGTCGAAGATGTCCGAGTGATGTACGAAATCAAATAATTCGTACTAGAGGTCCCGCAGTAGTTGAAATTCGACTTTAAATTAATTGGAATTGTAAGTTTGTACACTATTATGATTGTATTTTCTATTTCTATAATCACAAATTTCGCCAAGACTACACTATAAAAATATTAACAAAGACAAACAATATTTAATCTCAATTTGACAACAGACGTCAAGAACAAAAGTTTGACAATAAATAGTATGCATGCGTGTGTGCGTCAAATACATGGTATGTAGTGTGTGTAATGTTTTCTTTATTGATTTAATGTATCTTTTATGCATTATTTTATAAAAATATTAGCATTGTGCACTTCTTCTCTATATTCTCTATAAATGTGGAAAATTTCATACTCCTCCGTCCGCGCAATTTTCGTAAAAAGGGATACAAAGTTTTTGCTTCACGTATTAATATATAGATAGCGAAGTGCGCTAATACCGACACGCTAAATAATTA
Source organism: Bombyx mori (assembly GCF_030269925.1). Classification (NCBI taxonomy): domain Eukaryota; kingdom Metazoa; phylum Arthropoda; class Insecta; order Lepidoptera; family Bombycidae; genus Bombyx; species Bombyx mori. The sequence continues at coordinate 2,970,568 of NC_085116.1, read as the reverse complement.
GCCTCGTCAATGTTTCTCACACAATAATCGGATCTCTCTCTCCGTTTGATAGAGCACGGAATATTGTCGTCTTGCTTCCGCGTCAGTTTGTTCGATTTTGGGCGAGGACAAAGCGTCACTTTCTACGGAGAGCACGCGCTGTGGCAAATGAAGTGTGTCGCTTGCGAGACAGCTGCGCGATAGACTTTGCCCTAATGTGCACCGGAAACCATCAATTTAAATAGTGCGTCGGATTGCCGCCGCGAAGCTTCTGCCCGTAGGATGCAACCGTTATACGGAGGAAACCGTGATTTACGACCTCCATTGTTTTGTGTCCGAGATCACTTACTTGACATCCTTACTCAATCGAATAACGTCTGGTTATTACACAAATAATAATATTACTTCAATAAGGATTTCAAGTTTTATTTGGATTGACCGAAACCGGTACAAATTCCCGTCCGCATAATAAAGTTTGTGAAATTTGAATGGCTGCACTAACCAGATGTTCGTTTAGATATATGGGACGCGGAAACCATCTGTCGAAGCATTCCCCTGAACATTGTATAGTGTACGTTAATAGAATGCAGCCCTTAAAATGTGCATTTTCCATAGAGTACTCAAACGATGACGGGATTCGTATTTTTTTTTTGGGCATTGTGTTAGTTATGTAACGTTAATAATAAAACAGAATTACTTTTGTTAAACCTTTTATTGGTGGTAGAACCTCTTGTGAGTCCGCACGGGTAGGTACCACCACCCTCCTTATTTCTGCCGTGAAGCAGTAATGCGTTTCGATTCTAAGGACGCGGCAGCTGTTGTACTGTAAAAACTGAGACTTAAAACTCGTGCCTCAAGGTGGGTGGCGTCATTTACGTTGTAGATGTCTGGGCTGCGTAGTGAGCTCGTCCACCCATCGAAGCAATAAATAACAAAAACTGAAATCTTCACAGAAAGTTTCAAACTGAATTAGAAAAAAATAGTACTTATGGAAATAGGGTCGTCGTGACCAACCGAATACTTCAAATTGGCGTTTGAAATGCTTTAGGTACTGCTACGAATATGACTGAAACTATATGACGGTCGTCTGGCAGTTTGTCGACCACTTTCTCGATTCGAAACGAGCGGACCGCCATTACCGAAGTTATTGTTTATGAAAAGCGGGTCACAAGAAAGCGATACAGAGGAACGCGAGTCGCCGCCGGTCACTCGCCAATATCCACCGGCGAAGAGGTCACGGCCGTTAAACGAAAACAAACCGCCGTCGACGAGAATTACGCGAACTCCAACGGATTCGAATGCGGCTACCGTTACTGTAACAGCGGATTCATTGTTCGTAACGATAATGGCACCGATTTCTCTTTTAAATTCATTTTTCTCTAATCTTTTACTGTGGGTCGAACCTCTGGTGAGTCCGCGCGGGTAGGTACCACACTACCCCGCCTATTTCTGCCGTGAATCAGTAATTCGTTTCGGTTTGAAGGGCGGGGCAGCCGTTGTAACTATACTTGAGACCTTAGAACTGATATCTCAAGGTGGGTGGCGCATTTACGTCGTAGATTTCTATGGGCTCCAGTAACCACGTAACACCGGGTAGGCTGTGAGCTCGTCCACCCTAATGTAAGCAATTAAAAAAAAAACCCTAATCGGCCCCTGTGTTTATTGCGATGGACATTTTTATCGTCCGTACACTTTCCGAGAGGTTCGTCGTTTTGAATATTCATTTGTGCAAGTGTGTAGGTACGTGGGTATGTATGTTCGGAGCAGCTGCGTGGCGAATCGGGAATGCGCGCGCGCATCATGCGCGTTGCCGAGCGGGGCGACGCGGCGACGTCTCACACACGCCCGGTAGACAATGCCTTCGACTGTGATCACTCTTTGTTTAAGTGTTCTCTCGTCTCAAGGTCGACCAGAGCGGCAACAATACCTTTTAACTTTATAACAAAAAAATATATGGTTTTATTACTCTTTCCCGTGACACGAGCGAAACGCAACATCATGCCGGTGTGCGCGGAGTATTCTTTGTTAATCTGTGGTGAAGGTCAACGCGGATAACGTATACGGGTCATACACAAAAAGGGTAAAAAAAGTGTTATAGCAATGTATCATCTAAAAGAGCAAATTGGCGAATATTTGAAAGTATTTAAATCGTAAAGGTACTATATTACTACTCATTTTAATCGTATCTTGTAAAATATTACATTTCATAAATTCATTTTGATGGCGTTAAACATCAAAAAATCTCTTCCTGTGGACTGTTACAAGACGAAGGTATAATGTTTGAGCCATGTTTAAAAATAGTTAAAGTACCCTATATATTAAAATTATTTACTTGTAACACAAACAATATAATAAAGATGATAATATTGAGAATAACAAAAATATATCGTTACTATCTGTATACAATAAATCCAATAAACTTATGGTTACATGAAATGGAGTCTTTTCTGTGGACGCAATAAAACGACATCAAATTTTAATTTATTCGACCGCATTAAGTTTTTTTTTTTTAACTGTTGGCATCACTAAATAGTGGCCATTCCGGCGTTTGATATTTTGTTGTTTCGATTCCAGTGCGAGTGAAAATATATTTTTTATTCCAAAACACACATAAACGTAAAAGATCAAGTGTTCTTTCATGTTCCAATTATAGACATGTAAATATTATCTATAAAAATGTATATTTATTGTTTTTATATGAGCATTTAATACAAGTAAATGAAAAGCATGTTGCTTGATTTCTAACCTTAAAGTTAATTTCTTTACGCAAGAGTTTTTATAATACATCTTTTCTGTGGACGTCTTTCCTGTGGTCCCGATGTCCACCGAAAAGACTATGTCCACAGAAAATGTGTAAGAAACATACCTTAGTAGGTCTAAGTAGAGAAAGTAGTAAGTAGAAAAATAGTTGAACCGAGGGCCTACTCCTTTTTTAAAGTTGGTTAGAAAGAGGTTTGATTTTGGCAACATTTGATATTCTAAGTTAGAGCCTCAAACTTTTTAGTACATTTTATATACGCAATAAAAAAAATTATAAATCTAATCAATGTAAATAGAGGAAACGAAACCTTTTTTTTTATTTTTATTGATTTCGTTCAGGGGGTTCAACCCTTGGGTCGTGGGTTGGTCCATATCTTGCTTCGTTTTAGTTCATGCTGATTCAGACGATTCTGATAGTTCTCTGAAAATATTTTGAAATAATCAAAGTCCTTAAATTTCATTACATTGCATATTAAAATTCATTAGCTATTTAAAGAATTATATAAGAGTAATATACCATGGCTGTAAAATTATTATCATTCGAAATTTTGTTTTGTTTCATAAGTCCACCGAAGGGATTTTCCTTTTTGTAGATATTATTATTTTATTTTTTATTTTCCAATTAATGTGATTATTTTGACATTTTATTTGCGTTTCGGTATTCGTTTATATCAGTGGCTACATGTGTTTGATTATGTTGTCTTAATATATTTTAGCTTACGCTGCATCACAGCTTTTCATCTCTCTTGTAGACTAAATCGTCTCTTCTGTGGTCCGCAAAAATATAAAAATTGCGATTATGCCAAAAATAAGACATATTGATCTCGGTTACAGTGATTAAAAGATTGATAATCAATAGCTAAATAATAAATAGTTTGTTTCACACTGATTCTGAGATATTTTTTTGCTGCACTTTTTTATTCTCTATTTGTGTATGACCCATACATAAATCTCGACAGCAGAGCCATAAAGTCGGATTTGCTTATCGGAACTACCCAAAAGTCGCTTTTAAACAGATTTCGTGTTTTTTTTATTTGTCTTCTTTTAAATAATTAAAGAAATCTTATCTACCTACATATCAGTAGATAATCGGATAATTTGAAATTTTTCCTATGATACGGCCTCTAACGTCACATGTTTTACTGGCGGTCGGTAGGATGTCTTGTGAGTGCGCACGAGGAGGTACCACCACTCTGCCTACTTCTGCCGTGAAGCAGTAATGCGTTTCGGTTTGTAGGGCGATCCAGCCGTTGTACTATTAAAAGTGAGACCTTACAACTCATGTTTCAAGGTGGGTGGCGGCATTTAGGTTGTAGATGTCTGGGCTCCGGTAACCACTTAACATAAGGTGGGCTGTGAGCTCGTACGCCCATCTAAGCAATGAAAAAAAGTACAAAGCTTACAGTCTTTAGAGACAGATAAGCGATCCACCAAAACTACGCAAATGCGTAACTCCAATTCGGCAGTGTTTTGTTTATGTTCGACCGCAAAAAGTTGCTCCAATTATCAATCCAAATGAATAATGATAAATGTTTTAATTGCTGACCGGCACGTCAGGTGAGCGTGGGAGGCACCCACGCAAATTGAATACAACAAATCAAAAGACGTGTCCAAACACCTTAATATTAGTATTTTTTTCTCAAAAGTCCAATTATGATTGTACTAATAAATTATTTTTAATTCTGCTCTAATAACACATTAATGGAATAATACGAAATTTTAATGAAAAAAATAAAACCGTCTCAAACAAAACTAAATTAGTAGTATCATCTATGTGTGTAGTTCAAATCTATTACATATATTAATATTATTAAGGAAAACTTAAAAACCGCTGATCAGATCTTGATTTAAGATTTAAATGGGACCACATGAGACACAATCACCTAGATTAAAAAACATACACAAAAAAGTCGAGTTATGAACCTCCTTTTATTTGAAGTCTCTTAATAATAACATAGACCGTAACAAATCACTAATAAATAGATAATAAATCAAAATATTTAATATCGAGCTAAAAGGATAAGGAAGACCGTTGTATACTCGTAAGTTTTGTATCTTATAGTGTTGGGAACAGAGCCAAGGTGAACGAAGGCGTTTCTTACCGTTTTTATGCACTATGCGGAATATCAATCAAAACTCTTGATTGTTTATGGCCAACGCATAATGATAATAATAAATGGCAACATTTTGAATTTGAACGTCATTAATTTTAGAAATGGATTGCAAATCGAACAAAGTTTTAGAAACTTAACTTTAGTATCTATGTGTGTACTTCTTTCAACTAAATAAAAATGCAGATCGATTTATCGATAATGCTGCACTTTGATGTATTTGCCTTTTGCAGGTTTTGTTTAATTTTAATTAATTTAAGACAAAAACGAAACTCGCTCCGAAAATAATCAAAGTTTTAAAAGGTAAAATAAGAACAAAAATTTTTTTTTATGATTTGTGATTGCGTTCTACTTATATTCTTATAATTATTAATAAATACGCACTAATTGTTATTGTTACATAATTACCACAATATTGTAAGTGCGATGTTGTGTTTTTTCACGCAAGCTGGAGACGCACTGGCTTCAATGGATAGTCTAAGCACTGATTAATCTAGAAAAGTGACATATGTATCATTATTTTAGAATTCAAATTTTAACTCTACTGTAATCGAATTTAGTATCTGAACCAACATATGTCTCTTTCGGTACATTTAAAGTTGACTATCAATTAGAAAGTGTCGTCGGATTTTTGCTCAGGAAATTTTCTGGAGAATTTGAGTGAATGGCCCACCAAAACAGAGCTCGTCCTTGTTATTTTTTTCCATTACCTATTCACTAGTAGCCTAAGGGACTATTCCAGTTACGATCGGACGGGTAGGTGAGTTCACGGGCTCAACCTGAGAGAATTTGCTAACACTAGCCCTAGCAAGAGTAGTGCTTCGCAGAATCTACGACCGGATCTCAGTGTGAAGATCCGGCGAGAAACTCAGTGGGCTCTCTTGTTATGATGAATGCTGAAGACCGTTGCCGTCTGGCCCTGGAGTGAACTCCCCTCTACCGCTCTTGTTCCAGCTCTGATGCCACGTCTTTTTCGCTCACCTTCCAGTGGGTAGTACACTCGTCTCCTTCGAAATAAAAAATTTATAATAACGCCGACGACGCTTTCAATTGCCTCAATCCGATGCCGCTTTTGATCATTATCCATGCAAAACCCGTATAGAACATATTTATACGAAGCGAATGTTTTTCATGGCTAATCTGTACTGACAATTTGAAACTCGACGCTAAGTCCTGTAACTAGTTTGAAGCATTTGTTTTTTTTTGTTGTACCTTGAATTTTAATCGCAATCAATACGATTTGCGGCTGTTGTCGTATTCGGTAAAGTACTACCATATTCAGTCAGCATGCCGGGATTTGCTCCGCTCGGGGATTTGCATAAACCGACAAGTGTAATCGTAAACTTAATCGGACACTCAACCGATTTTTTTGCACACTATTTTTTTTTGGCACTACTATAGTTTGCTATTTGAAAAATTTAAAGGTTAATAATTGTTGACGGAGTTCTTTTGACATGCTTGAGTTCTAGTGCGAATCAGTTTTGTTTGTTGGTTTGGATGGGTGACGAGCTCAGGGGCTACCTGGTGTGAATTGGTTACTGGAACCCATAGACATCATCAACGCAAACGTCTCAGTTTCATAGTATTAATGGCTGCCCATTTTTCAAAGTTAAACGCTTTACGGCTTTACAGCAGAATTAGGCAGGATGGTGGTACCTATTCGTGCGGGCTCACAAGGTGCCCTAACACCAATAAAACATTTGGTACAACTGTGAATAGCAAAAACATAGACCTCATGTCTCAAGGCGGGTGGTGGCCTTCACGCTGTGATGTCTATTAATTTATTTATTTATCGTATGGCATTCGTTTTACACTGCGTGGTCATAATTTAAATCTACAGTTTGTGAAATAATCGATAGCTTCTTTTGTTACATTTTTGAGATCTTCGTATGGGCTGCGTAAGCTCGTACTCCCGTCTATATAATAATAAAAAAATCACGAATGTACCAAAATTCAAGGCAAAATAAATAAACATGCAACCTAAATAGGCGAATTCACTAAAAAACAAGTCCACGCATATCCTTCGTAGCGCTTGTTTCGAAGTTGTTAATTATTTTAAATCAGAACAACACATTCTAAAAGGTAAATAAATGATTATTATCGAAACGCTTCCGTACACAGGGGTACGATTAGACGAAGCAACACGTGCTCTCGTCACGAGTATTCGGTGAGAATCCAAACGGAGCGCATTGTGGGTGGTAAAAATGGAAGTTTTATTTTTTCTCCTCTTTGCCTTGAGCTTATTTGTGTAAATAAGACCTCCTGCGTGATTGTGCTGAGCTTATTATAATGGCTGGCTAAATCGTTTCGCGTCTAATTTAAGATTGTTTCGTACTGTGGTCAAATTGGAATGTCGGCTCAATGTTCCTGTCAAATTTAATCGAAGCTCGTCAACAATGAGATTTTTAATTTAAATAGTCAACACCGCCATGACGGTATGACAGCTACCGATGCGCACTCAATTTTTGTATTAAAAATATTCAAATTTAATTTCACAAGAAAATGTTATGCTGTGTAATCAATGCTCACAAGACTTATTTTCAGATTATATTTAGTGTCGATGGTTAAATCATATATTCAAATTCAGTTGACATCGTAGGATTCGTTCTCCTCAGCTTAATATAGGTTTTTTTTTTGGCTAATTTATTATGGAATCAAGACGTCAGTGCTACGACTGCCTTTTGGTAACAGACTGTATTGGTTTCGAGGGTTCGGAAATAAAATTATTGAAATGAAAAAGAACAGTAAAAGTATTAAATTCTAAGTACTGCAATAATCTCCCGGAATGTCATGTCGATTGGCCTGTAAGGTTACTTGAAATTTGATCAGACTGACGCAGGAACGAATACACACATACCGGATTTCGATTCACAACAAGTAATTTACGATGTATATTGAAATTGAACTTATTTAAAAAGAAGAAATTAAAAAAAAAACGTGTCATTAAGCTAATTATAATTTAAACATTAATTTCGTTGTACTCAAAAAGCACGGAAGTTTCAATTAATAAATTAATTAATTTCATTTCGTCGTATACATTTAAAGTGTTGAAATATTGTTTTCGAACGCGGAATAAGTGTGCAAGACCGACCTTCGAAAATTCCTTTGCTACATAAATTTACGTCGATAAGGTTATTTTTTGTCATTCAAGTTTATTAATTTACAGTATTATTAATACGTGAAGCAAAAACTTTGTATCCCTTTTTACGAAAATTGCGCGGACGGAGGAATATGAAATTTTCCACACTTATAGAGAATATAGAGAAGTGCACAATGCTAATATTTTTTTTAAATTATGCATAAAAGATACATTAAATCAATAAAGAAAACATTACACACACTACCATGTATTAGACACATACAGGCAAGCATACTATTTATTTATTGTCAAATTTTTGTTCTTGACGTCTGTGATGAAATTGAGAATAGATTAAATATTGTTTGTCTTTATTAATACTTTTCTAAAGTGTAGTCTTGGCGTTGAAAATACAATCATAATAGTGTACAATTTTACAATTTCAATTAATTATAGTCGAATTTCGACTACTGCCTCTAGTTTACAGTAAAAGTGCGTTATAATCAATTAAACTTATTGAAATAAATATATTTTAGCAGAACAGAAGAATTAAGTGTGTCTGTATATGAAATAAAAGTATTAATAAAAGAGCGTTATTAATAATTATTATATTCTGTCAGTTTGTTAATTCATGTACATCTCCGAAACTACATACTATCTAGCTACTAATTTTAATATAATTTTAGAGTATCTATAATTTCTTTTAATCTATAATTTTAGATAAACCCATTCTCACGGATCGTTTGGAACCTCTGGGTCTACGGGGGACATCGGTTCCCTGTGTATTTTGTGCCTTATGTTCCATGGGGAGGGCTCTAAGTAATTATTTGAGATGATCCCACCATCTCGTTTTTACCATTGCACCGCCCGCCACCTAAGTTGAGTTAATCCATACTGAAACACTGCGTTCATCCACAGTGCGCTTCCAGAGATCTTTTTTGCCACGTACCATCCGACTTTCGAATGAGCTCCCTTCTACGGTGTTTTCCGAGGGCTGTGACATCTTCTTCTTCATACGAGGCTTATGGAAAGTACTTAACGGTAGTCAGCAGGTTTTGGCTCTGCCCCTGGCATTGGGCATTGGTGACGTCCATGGGCGACAGTAACAAATCACCATTAGGTGGGCGTACGCTCGTCTTCCCACAAGGGCAATAAAAAGAAAAGCTTTTATAACAATACGAGTGAGTCTTCAACCTAATATCTCAAGGTGGGTGACAGGGATGCCTTTATATCTTGCTGTAGAAAAAATTTACAAAAATAAAAGAGATTAAAAATACGACTATAACATCTTCAACTATCCCCATAGCAAAATAATAATGTAATATAATTAATAAATTTTTATTAGACAAATTCACAATTAAGAAATTCCTGGCATCTGTAGAATATAAAACTTGATAAAACATTTGTGTTTAGTTTATTTTTGTTATATTAGTATTATTTATTACAGAAATTTCGTATCTATCTACATAACAATATTATATTTGTGCACCCACCGTATTAAGCCGCACTGATAAGATAGCGATTGGTAATACGATTAAGGTATATTGGCTTTTGGCCGCGTAAATTCAATAAAGTGGAATGATACGTAGGCGCCATTTTGGACGCCAAACGCTAATTTGACGTAAACAGACGCGTCACTGGTTTTTATGCTTTAGTGTTTTTATGGATACAAAACAAGTCGCTTTTGCTACGATACATATGTGGATCATATTCAATACCTGTGTGGTGGACTCACTTGAATTTTAAAATACATTTTTTTTTTATAGAGTGAAGAATACACGGATCGCTTCCTGTTTACGGTTTTATATTTTATCCATTCTAAAATATTACTAAACGTTTTCTAGTGCCTATGTTTTGAATGTAATTGACAGTGATTTACGTAATCGTACCGTGCCGGATTTGTACCTGTTTTTGGGCTGATTCACCTTTGTTGTGCAATGAAAACGATTTCTTAGCAACGCAACCATTATTTTGAGGTTTTTTTTTGAGGATAGTCTTTGGGTATAGCGTGTAGAAACATGGAATATAAATGTCGACGACGTCCTAATTATATCATCGGATGTCATAAGAAAGTGTCGTTTGATCACGAAAGATGAAACACAGTGCTACCGTGTGTTTTGTGTGTTTAACTACTTTGTTTACCAAAAACGCGAATGACTTTAAGGGTCAACCCATTCCTGGGTAAAGCTATTAAATTATGTAGGAAAGGATGTTAAGATAGGTTGGTATCGGGTAACAGCATAACAATATTTAACCTTTTTGATAAGATACCTTCGATCATTATTATAATATTCATTTCGTACGTCACGTTGTAAAGGAACGTAAATTTGAAGGGTGGGGCAGCCGTTGTAACTATACCGAGACCTTAGAACTATATCTCAAGGTGTGTGGCGCATTTACGTTGTAGATGTCTATGGGCTCCAGTAACCACTTAACACCAGATGGGCTGTGAGCTCGTTCACACATCTAAGCAATAAAAATGTGGCGATTAATTTTATTGGTAGCAATAATAAAGTATCGATGTCCAGATAAATAAAATACTTTTTCAGTATATGATTTATGACGTTATCGAATGTACATATGCTTGGGGTATTTTTTTCATATACAGCAATTGGAAAGTGATAAGTGATAATAATATAATTAATTCAAGATAGGTGGACTACACTGCTGTGAAATGTTGTAAAGATACGTAATTCCTTTGTCCATTTTCGATTCTTTTTTTTTTAAATGCTTACATCTTAAGAGTCTATAGACAATAACAACGTAAATGCCTTAATGCATCCACTTTCAGACATGAGTTGTAAGGTCTCAGTTTTACAGTACAACGGCTTCCCCACCCTTCAAATTTACCCGTGTGGACACACAAGACATCGTACCACCAGACTCGACATTTTGTTTTGATATTTGAACAACTTATTCGAACAGTTAAGAATTACACGATTATCTTATTAAAAGAAAAGCCTTTAAAACCATTTTTATTTTATTTTATTTCGAACGCTACGGAGGCTTTATCTGTGGATTTCGAAAATATCTGTGAAAGTGCACAAAAATGCGGGATTTCATTTTCCCAAAGCCGCTGGATGTAGCCTCTCGGGATCCTCCAAAAAGCCCACTGAAAAGTCTCCGTAGTAAATAACTACCATTTTACTGAGATTATATTTCACCCTAAATCATCTCATCTCATTTAATTTCATGTTCATATCTCAAATTAATCATCTTAATTTCAATTCACTCCATATTATCATTTTTCATAAAAATAAGAATATAAATTAAAATAAGACTTGACCTAAAGGTCTTAGTTACCAGGTCACAAAATCCCTTAATTTTTTTTATTACGTTGACAGTAAGTTGATAACTTGCTTTGTCGTATTCAATGAATCATATTGAAACAAAGCTTCGAGGCCCGTCTTTAAAAACACCTTTGAATCGCTCGTTGACACGTCCGCGGTCTGGGCGGCTGTGGGGTTATCTGCATGATCAAAGAACTCCTAAATGTACGACCGCCTTAATTTGATAGTTGCGAACATTCGTACAGTTACTCGACACACATCCGCCGTTGCTGTTATAACGTTTGACGTCTCGCGGTGCCGATCTCGACCTCTCGACCTTCATTCAAAGTGCTGGTCTTCTGTCCGATTTAATGAGAACTTGCATGCCCTCAGTGGTGCTGTAGCGGTGCGGGTCTGTCGATGGTGGACCGTCGTGAGGGGTGCCCCGTTAGCCCAAAGGTCATCGGCAGGTGCCGATTTGCACTTGACGAGCCCGGATTTCCCGTTTAGGTTTTGTATTGTGAATAGTGGTTAACGCGAACGTAGATTTTATATTTGGAATTTTTAATATCGTGAAAATATAATCGATCTCTATATAATCGTAAATATAATCGATCTCTATATATCGTCTCTATTTGATCGATTTAATATTAAAGTTATTTTTTCTTAGAGAAGTTCTATTCAACTTTCAACAGATAAATTCGTTTGTTTCGTGTTTATATGGTAAGCGCTTTACGAGGCTATGTAGCTTGGACTAATGAAATCGTGTAAAATGTTGATAACGTCCGAATGTACGTAATTACATATACATATATTATGTTGAAACTGATTAGGTAACCTCCGTAACCATCATATGTAATTGTTAATGCAATTATGATTCTTAAAAACTAAGCTGTAGTGTCGATCAACCCATCCCTATGCGTCCTCAGCCGGAGAAATGAAAAAAAAAACAAAACGAGCATTGGCTTTGGTATTTTGCGTTCTATATTCGCACTGTTCATTTTAAAAACTATTTTTTCTAAACTTGAATATATTATTTTAAAGATTCTACAGTATCCGATCTAATCTGAGAATCGATTCGGAGAACGATCTTATTAATATTCTTTGATTCATGACCTAGTTAATTTGTTTAACTCTGGAGGCTCGTGAATCTAATGGCTTCGATATTTTAGTAGCAACAGCTATTTGAATTTCCGAAACAGGAAAAAAGTATTAGTTTGGATTCGCTGACTGTTAAAAAACACGACAACACAGTATGTAGGTAGTTATAGGTAAATCTAAAAATACAATAACCCGATCATGGACTTTATAATTATAGATTGACACTTATTTTTTTTATTTTTTTCTCGTACAATTTAAAGCGTAGGTGTCGTAAATTCTCTCGGTCGCGAGCCGTATAAAGTGTAGTAATTGTTTTAAATTTTAATTTTAAAATTATACGTTCCGTCGCGGAAGAATTTTGCGTTAAAACGAACGTTTATGAATATACTGCAACATTGTGTAAATGTTTTTTTTTTTTTTTTTTTTCGTTTGAGATTCGAAAGACAAATTGAGTTTTAATGATATGAGCATAATATTAGCGTTTTTTTTCCTTTTAAACCGTGTCGATTTCGTACGTTTAATAAATTTAGCAAATTAAGCTTTACAACACGTTTAAGTGAAAAAACTATTATAATATGATGTTAACGAAATTTTAGTTTTTATATAAAATTTTAGTGCTGGCACGTTAGAATTAAAAATTACGTAACACCGATTACCAATATTAAAAAAAAACTTTAAAATACAAAATCATACGTTTACTTAATAACATAATTAAGCGCTTAGTTACATAATAGAGTTTCAGTATATTATGATAGGTTAGGAATAGCTACGAAAAAATAGCAGTTAAATATTTTTATTGCTTTTTTCGTTTATTTTTTTATTTATTTTTTTGTTGCCCGTGTAATTGGCAGAGGAGCATACGGACCACCTGATGGTGAGTGGTTATCGTCGCCCATGGACTACAACAATGCCTGGGACAGAGCCAGGCCGCTGCCTACCATTTTCGTTTAAACATAGTTTCATTTATATATTTGTTTACCATACCAGTTTTGAAGACTATGATACAGTTTGAGGTTCTGCTGTAGATCTTTTCGCCATTAAGACTGCGATATACTATTTGTAATGCTTTTACATTATTTTCATTATAACCGTTCTATATCAGAACAAGTCTGTAAAACCTAATGTTTTTGTATTATGTCGTTTTTATCTTTAAGTATATGTTGCTGCTCACAACATTCAATTTAATGTTTGCTGTGCAGATATTAAACAAGTTCAAATGCTAATCATTGTTACAATGTTACGGAGTCGACTTGTGATCAAGTACGAGATACCAGTCGTCAATAGGGTTCCGTATATATTTCGTGACAGTTCAAGTACTGTTTGGTAAAGGGTCTGATCAAAAGTGCTATGAAAATCAAAGACGAATAAAATGTGATATTTTTATCGTTTTCTATAACCTTTTTTTTTTTTCCTACCTAAGCTGAGAGCCTTGAGAGGCTATTTCAGCGTAACCCTAACGTTTGTAGGTGAGCTCGCGGGGCTCAAACCTGATGACTAGCCTGTTGCTAACACGAACCCTAGCAAGAGCCGTGCTTCGCAGAATCTACCACCGGATCGGAAACGCGACCCACTGAGAAGATCCGGCGAGAAACTCAGTGGGCTGTGTCTGGGAGTTAATTTACTCGTCGAGCCCTTCGTCGCAAGCGACGGGTTCGTCGAGAACGGTGACCGGTGCTTGAAGTACCTAAAAGCACCGTTAGTGGATCGGGAGGATCCGAGATGACGTGTTTTGGGCGACGTCGACTGCTTTCCATTCTTTCCGCAGGATCGGGAATGTAGTTACCGGCGGCCACGATGAGAGGGTTCTCGTGTCGGGCCGCTTTATCGAAGTGGATCTGGAACCTACCACCAGCTATTGCAGCTCATATACAACGTAGCTCGATTGAACCTTGAGATATGAAGTGGAAGCTACGTTTTTATTGGTACTAGTGGTCCCCGGTAGTCGAAATTCGACTATAAATAATTGACATTATAAGTTTAAACATTATTATGGTACTATTGTCAAACACTATTATAGTCTTATAATATAATCACAGATTTCGCCTAGATTACACTGTAGACAAATAATATTAAAGACAAACAATATTTAATAATGTATTCTCGATTTGACCACAGACAATAAACGCAGAGTATATGTGTGTATATTATGTGTTATGTCAAATACATGGTAGTGTGTGTAAGGTTTTCTTTATTGATTTAATGAATTTTTTATGCATAATTTAAAAAAGTATTAACATTCTGAATTCCTTCTCTATATTCTCTATAAGTGAGGGAAATTGCATACTCCTCCGTCCGCGCAATTTTCGTAAAAAGAAGTTTCTGCTTCACGTATTAATATAAAGATAACGTCACCAATAAATTAAATTTTTTTTATTGCTTAGATGGGTGGACGAGCTCACGGCCCACCTGGTGTTAAGTGGCTATCGTAACCCATAGGCATTTACAACATAAATGCTGCCACCCACCTTGAGATAGAGTTCTAAGGTTTCAGTATCGTTATAGTCAATTGAGCAGGTAGCATGGTAGTACTTAAATGTGATTTCTAACGACACGCCCCACCATTTATAATGAAGCAAAGAACTATCAGCGGAGTCTTTATGTTAATTCCGAAGACGTGCGGAATTCTAAAGTACACGACGCACCGCGATCCATTTGATACGTACCGCCAGGGTATAATTAAATTACGAACTACAGTCTCGATAAATGACAATTTTTAATATGTCCAGCATACTGTGGTCTCTGGGATAAAGGAATATACAGCACAATTAATAGACAATATTTATTGGAGTTTTTTTTTTCAAACATTCTCCGAGTAAGCAATGGAACTCGTGAACAGATATTGTTATGGTAATAATTTGTTTGTGTTGACTGGGTTTGTGTTGTTTGCATATTTATTTAGAAGTGGTAAGTAAGAAAGAAAGAAGTAAATATCTTAGTAGTGATATAACTATGAGGTTTTTAATAGTTTAGTTAAAAGTAATGTTTAAGATTAGGTTTTCTCAAATTACCCTAGCAGTCTATTGGATTACTGGTCCGCGAGAAGCTGAAATATCCCCTTAAGCTACCAGCGAATATATTGGGAAAAAATGTATTAAAATATTGCAAATAATACGCTACAGGATTCCAACAGAAGCTTTTTGATAAAACCTGTTATGCAGTGCTTAACAAAAATAAGTCCATCAAATGAATATTGTAAATATGACTGCCGAAGATGTATCTATCTATACCGCAGCTGAATTAGGAGCGTGAACTCGTGAAGTTTATTTAATGTCCAGAGTTGAAGTCGCAGAACAAGCAACGCGGACCCAAGTTGACAATTCCCACACGACACGGTGCGCTGGAAATAAAACGGTTCTAGGTGTCGTGAAGCCGGCGTGTCAAACAACTACAACTCACTCACGGGTATATTATTAAAGTTGAGCCTTTGGGCTATTTGTATTGCACTAGATAGGTAGATGAGCAAACAGCTCACCTGGCGTCAGCAATGCGCCATGGGCAGAGCAAGGTTGCATCCTACTGCAAAAAATCAAAATAATAAAAAAAAATAACAATGTCATCCAAGTAAACGAAATTGCATACTTTGCGTATTGTCCTTTTCAATGAGTTTTGTTTGTGTTTTTGAACATTGAAATATGTTTTCATTATTTTAAATTATTATTCATTTAATTGACTATATCATTATTATTGCATACTTTTTTTTTTCTCTTGTCGGAAGGCACACCTAATTGATGATCAGTGGTTCTCGACGCCCATGAACCTCAGCAATGCCATTATAGTATTATGTTCCAAAATAAATTAATAAAATGACCTATTATGGAATATTAACGTTTAAAATTCCAAATACCCAGTCGTAATTTATGTAATTAAAATCATGAGCTTATTGCCAACGCAAATGACGCTATAAAGAATAGTCTCTAAAGCCTCCAATTACTTTATTACGCGGCACACTTTGAACACATTTGAACGCGTCAACATAAACTTGACATAATATTAGTACCGTTTTGGTCACGTTGAGTCAATCTCTGAAGAGAATTACAGTTAATTCTCATGATAATAATATAATTAAGACTGTCTGTTTGGTTAGTTAATGATGTAGCGAAAGACTCGTCAAAGGGGAGTCTGAGAATTATTGTACTATTATCGACCAGAAGTGAGGTAGTTAACAAAAAGAAATAAATAACACAGAACTGGCCTAATTACATTTCACTGAATTAACAAAACTTCTAACAAAATGATTTCAATTTACTATTAACGAAAACTGTTAAAATTACACAAGAACCAAACATGTTTCAACAAGAACCGCACACACGAACGCCACGCACAAAAAAGAGGCAAAGGCGCAGCGAGGGATCGTTTTTATAGTTTTAGCGCTGGCTCTCGGTCGGGGGTTGCCTGGATTCGGTAACACGGCCGTTCCTGATGGCGAGGCGTCCTCGACCGCTTCATCTCTCAGCAGAAGCATATCTCTTCCAGCTACGTCAGAGCTTGCATCAACAAGGTCACCCTCTGTAACGTAACAAAAAAAAATTACACCCAGACCTTAATGCTCTAAAACTTTTTAAAATTTAGAATCCCTACTACAGACGCAAGCGTGCACTCTTACATCTGCAGCGAGGACGAGCCAAAAATAAATATTTGAAGTGAGAAGAATGGATATCGCACAACTGTCCCAAACTGCGCAATTTGAAACACCTGCACGATTCCTTTACTGAGTTAGCCCGTACAGGAAACGTCTAAAACAGTAGCGCGCTGTTGTCTGCAATATTCACCGATACAGATACTGAACATTACATACACAACACAGCTAAAACACAGTAGGGACGCAAAATCCGGCCGAATCCGCATCTAACCATACTGCTCAAAAAATAAACGGGAAGTAAAGCACCGTCGTGCCCACCTCAACCTCAAAAATGGGAAGTAAAGCACCGTCGTGCCCACCTCAACCTCAAAAATGGGAAGTAAAGCACCGAAGTGCCCACCTCGACCTTCACATATTAATTTCGAAGAAAAGGCTGCATGTCACCGAGGTCCACTCGTAAGGATGATGTGGAAGCAGGGCAGCCGTCCCAGCTCCAGTCTGCTCCCACGATGCGAGGCTGCACCACGTGTGGCGGGCGTCCCGCTCGACCGTCCTGATAGACAATCCGTTGGGTAGTCCGCAGCAGCAGGCCGCAGACTAAGCGACATCGCCCTCTGCGTCACTGCCAGTCGTACAGCACCGTGCAGTCGGCGGCATGCGAGCAACACGTGCAGTATGCACGTCAGAAGTAGGTGAGCGCGCGCATGCAGCGGCACGCGAGCAACACGTGCAGTATGCACGTCTGAAGCAGGCGAGCGCGCGCAGGTAGCGGCACGCGAGCAGTGCGCGCAGTATGCACGTCTGAAGCAGGTGAGCGCGCGCAGGTAGCGGCACCGTGCAGTCGGTGGCACGCGAGCATCTCATGCAGTATGCACGCCAGAAGTAGATGAACGCGCGCAGGCAGCGGCACGCGAGCAACACGTGCAGTCTGCACGGCTCTGCGCTCTCCTGCTGGAGCACGGCGCCGACTCGCTACTGACCTCACACGTCGGCGACAACGCCCTGCGTCTGTGAACAAATCAGACAGAAGGCGCCTCTATTGTCAAAGTTTAGATAGCACCTGCAATGCTCCAATAATCCTGTTCGTCACGCCGTCCATCTGCTGACCAGCACTGCTACACACACCCGCCGATTTGCTTGACGCTGTTCCAGGGTACTCAGGTGCACATGCGTCACCGCCTTCGACGGAAACCGTTGCTGCTGGAGGCAAAAATAAGTGCGCGTGGCGTTCGGTACAAGAGTGCGACAGCGTATTGCGATCAGACGGTACTGGTAAAGTGGTCATTAATCTCACGATCTCACGAGTATAATTATGTTCCAAACAACGGTTCCACGGAACTATGCCAGGAGACATCCTGCGGCGTAGGTGTCTTGCTCTTCCTACACACAACACGATCGCGACGATGATTAATGCAACAAACTCCTAAATCTAGAATTCGAGCGGTCATGACAGCGTCGATGAGAATGATCGCGCCTGTATTTTCTACATCGACGTCCCGTCACTTTTCCAAAAGCACGTGGTTTTATCCCAATTCTGATATTATCGACCAGAAGTGAGGTAGTTAACAAAAAGAAATAAATAACACAGAACTGGCCTAATTACATTTCACTGAATTAACAAAACTTCTAACAAAATGATTTCAATTTACTATTAACGAAAACTGTTAAAATTACACAAGAACCAAACATGTTTCAACAAGAACCGCACACACGAACGCCACGCACAAAAAAGAGGCAAAGGCGCAGCGAGGGATCGTTTTTATAGTTTTAGCGCTGGCTCTCGGTCGGGGGTTGCCTGGATTCGGTAACAGTACTGTAATGGTGCGAATGGTAATGGCTGTTTTAAATTAGTAATGGATAGGTACCACAATTTTGACTGCTTAAACCGAAAAGCCATTGAGGCGTAATACTTGAGACATTTGCAAGTGTACAGTAACAATAAAATTACACTTAATTTATTTGTAATTTTGTGTATTTCATATACATAACGCTGGTAGACTTGTAGAAGCTTCAAACGTAACCATAACCCGTACTAACACGACAATGTATAGAAATCAATTTTTGCATGTACAATTTTGTCCTTTCCATCTAACCGAAACCGTTTGTCCGATCGTGACTTATGATTGAAGGATTACTGGTGGCCCGGAGGCCTTTCCAGTTTCACCAGGACAGGTGGGCGAGGAAAGGTTCAGCCAGGAGGGTTGGGATTTTCTAACAGCTGCCCGAGCGCCTGCGAAGGAGACCTAACAACTCAAGAGCAGCTGCTTCGCGAATGAATCTACTACCGGAGATCGGAATCGCGACCCGCTGAGAAGATTCGGCTGCAATTTGCCATAGTTACAGTTCTCACTCCAGGAGAGGGTTCTGTCATAGTCCCATAAACATACGACAGGTGGCTCTCGGGTAGTTTCAAGATATCGATCTTATTAATGCACTTAGGGAAAGCCACAACGAGGTGACATAATTTCAGTGGTTAACAATGTAAATAACAGGAATGATAGGTAGCTGAAAATACGAAGCCATCACGCTTTGCTGTACGTATCTTATGGAACTCCGAAAAAAAATTGTGGTAAAGAATTTCAAACAACATTTTACTGGTGGTTGGACCTCTTGTGAGTCCGCACGGGTAGGTACCACCACCCTGCCTATTTCTGCCGTGAAGCAGTAATGCGTTTCGGTTTGAAGGGTAGGGGGCAGCCGTTGTAACTATACTTCAGACCTTAGAACTTATATCTCAAGGTGGGTGGCGCATTTACGTTGTAGACGTCTATGGGCTCCAGTAACCGCTTAACACCTGGTGGGCTGTGAGCTCGTCCAGCCATCTAAGCAATAAATAAAAAATAGTTTAGCTAAGTTATAGAGTTATTTTCTTGAAGCAATAATCGCAACGGTGCCTCATTTTTCGGAGCCATTTATAAACTAATTGATACATCAGAATGTGATTAACGACGCGGAGCCACCACATGCGACCGAATTCGTCGATTATACCGTTAATTCTCGTTGTCTCTCTCGGCAGTCCGGCAATAATCGTTACGCGATTTATACGCGACACAATCGGGCCTTACGGTAAACTTGATAACCGATATACGATATTGGTTATGTGGAATCAAAGCGCACGTTGCGAACACCATTTCTAGAGTGCGTTCTCTCCCATATCTATACATATAAATAAAATTGGAGTGTCTGTTTGTAATATTGAAATAACCGCTTTTTACTACATGCATTATGAATATATGTACGGTACATACACCAAAATAACATTTTTTACAATTTTTGTCTGTCTGTCTGTTTGTTCCGGCTAATCTATGGAACGGCTGGACCGATTTTGACGGGACTTTCACTGACAGGTAGCTGATGATATAAGGAGTAACTTAGGCTACTTTTTTTTAGACTAGCTTCGCCCCGCGGCGTCACCCGCGGTACGACAATAACCGCGGGTAACATCGCGGGGCTCAACTATCAATAATAAAATTTAATGTTTCCGAAGCGAAGCGAGGGCGGGTCGCTAGTCTGAAATAGATTCGCCATTAAGCCGAAGTCGCTTTGAAGGCCGGTTCTGTTTATGGGGTCTTGAATAAGCGGTCAACGTATATTTTTATGTACCATGTATGATTCTGTTCGGTGTAATTGAACGTAGCGTAATTGAAATAAAAAAGCGGAAACAAATGCATGTTGGCGTCATTTTTTTAAACGCACGGCGATTGCGGTCCGCGATCCCCGCGTATCTTCAAATATATCTTGTCGGTATACAATAATAAAGAATGAACCTAGTGTGACGTAATTTTTGTCATACCCAGTTCCGGAGAGCAGTGTTACATTGTCAATAATTGTAAAGTGTGAAGAGGAATTGTATTTTAACATTTTTTGTTAAAAAATCGGTTGTCTGTAAAGTCTGTTTACTGACGATAGTTGAACGTGACAACGTCATAAGAAAATACTGATGGAATGGTTTCATTTTAGAAAATGTCAAATGTTGAAAAGAAAATTTAACTTTATTTGTTTGATAGATATTTTGTATGGACAATGACACCACATTCACTTTTCACTGAACTTCATACTTGACGAAAACATTTAAATGTATTATTGTATAGCAGCTGTCCACGCGGATGCATCGCTCACTCAAGTAGGAGAGAGACAGATGTCGAACGCTGCCGAACGCGGAGTCCGATTGTGCTTCTTTGTCGCTCGTTGCGCGCTCTCGCTTGCACTTCAAGCCTTAAATGGAACGCCTCATGAGTCATGTTTTTTCGTGCGTGCAGCCGGCTCCATCGAATTATAAGACGTTGTCACGTGAAAAAATCGTATTTGATTTTATTCATCAAGATTGTACGCCGCAGTGCTGTCGTTACGGAACTTCCCCGTTGTGGCATTCAACCTGTTATCTACCCTATCAGGAACAGTATATCCATTAAAGGAATTGTTATTGCACACTTTTATTACTTTCATTGCCCGCGCGCCCTCCAAATGTATTCAAGTCGAACGTAAACACGCATCCGGATCATAAACTGTTGTCATTATTTTAAACGGTCCTCTTTGTGCTGATGCATCAACACCAAATAATTAAAGACCTCTAGTTAAAAAGCTTTTTGAGTATCATACGGTATATTTTTTTTTAATTTTTATTGCTTAGGTGTGTGTACGAGCTCACAGCCCACCTGGTGTTAAGTGGTTACTGGAGTCCATAGACATCTAAAACATAAATGCGCCACACACCTTGAGATATAAGTTCTAAGGTCTCAGTATAGTTACAATGGCTGCCGGGTGGGGCTGCCGGGTGGGGCAAAAAAACGAATATTAAGGTGTTTGGACACGTCTTTTGATTTGTTGTATTCAATTTGCGTGGGTGCCTCCCACGCTCACGTGACGTGCCGGTCAGCAATTAAAACATTTATCATTATTCATTTGGATTGATAATTGGAGCAACTTTTTGCGGTCGAACAAACACTGCCGAATTGGAGTTACGCATTTGCATAGTTTTGGTGAGTCGCTTATCTGTCTCTACAGACTGTAAGCTTTGTACTTTTTTTCATTGCTTAGATGGGCGTACGAGCTCACAGCCCACCTTATGTTAAGTGGTTACCGGAGCCCATAGACATCTACAACCTAAATGCCGCCACCCACCTTGAAACATGAGTTGTAAGGTCTCACTTTTAATAGTACAACGGCTGCATCGCCCTGCAAACCGAAACACATTACTGCTTCACGGCAGAAATAGGCGGGGTGGTGGTACCCACCCACGCGGACTCACAAGAGGACTCACAATTATAATTTTGCGAGTTTGATCTATATTAAGTATTTCATTAGAAAAATTGATACCCGCCTGCGGGATTCGAACACCGTTGCATCGCTTGATACGAATGCATCGGACGTCTTATCCTTTAGACCACGACGACTTCAAAATTATAATATTACATATTTTCGTGATAATATGTTGTCTTTGTAATGTTACTCATGTATTTCGTACGTTTAGATAAAAGCTTCTCGATATATTTATGTCTTGTTTATACGAGGCCCGTTCGATTTACTGTTTCCGTATTATCGGTTAAATTCGTACTGCCACATCCGTAAGTTAAAACGTTTTGAGTTAACGAACGCCAGGATGAGTAAAACGAATTTTATTTGTTAATAACTAGCTGACCCGCCAGACTTCGTAGTGCCTCAATCGATAAATAAAAGACCTAAACTTTTGTATAAAATAAACTTAAAACAAACAAAAGGAATCCGTCCGACGGGGGACATATCAAAGGGAAAACAAAATTGTTATTCTTATTTAATTCCGAGCATTTTCATATTTATCTACCTTTTAAACCTTCTCTGGACTTCTACAAATAATTCAAGACCGAAATTAGCCAAATCGGTCCAGCCGCTTTCGAGTTATAGCGAGACTAACGAACAGCAATTCATTTTTTTATATGTAGATATAGATATCACAGTTTCATTGTTTGCTTTCGTGTCAGTCGAGGCGAAAATATCATAAAACTTCACTTGAAACTTGATTAGCATTATAATAATAAAAGGCTTGATATACGAATCAGGAAACCGTTTTTAGTATTCCGCCATTATCTCGAAACAAAGACTAACATATTAATGCGGTTGTCGTAAAGATGTCGTCTGTCGAATGAATCACTCGATGTCGCACAGGTATATCGGATTACGGCTCGCTACCCGAACAGAGAGAAGCGATCGTTTTGGCACATCGTAATGAGCAACGGCCGTTTTAAAGGGCAAAAATTAATGTTGACACTTACTCGTTAAACCGACGCCGCATTGCGACCTCACGACGCCCAAGGATAACCAAGGCTGGTCAAATTCCTTTTACGACGAGACTTGCACGATAACAGTAAAGTCCAGTTCCGTATTCGATAATGTAACCTCGGACTTGCATTTCTCATTAACAATGTTCTTTTTGCGTAATGACATAATAGTCGTTGTAATTTTTCTTGGGAAGTTCGTATAGAGGAATTCGGTAACGGGGTAGGTAGGTTTATTTTTCGTTTGGTCAAACGGAATGTACATTTCCTGAAATATTCAAGTGCTTTGCTCATACTTGATGACATTAATAGTACGTATACAGTGCTGTATTAACGCTGTGTTGGAAGTCAATGCCTTCTTCGATTGTATTATAAAAAAAATATACCTAATATCTAAAAAAAAGACACATGCCCGCTGAGTTTCTTGCCAGTTCTTCTCAGGACGGAGGCTAGTTTTTGTGAATTGGCGGTAGTTCTTTTTGACGTTCAACTAGTATGTACTTTCATTTATGTTGAATAAAAAAAATTGATTTGATTTGATTGAATTGATTTTTTAGCGACACGAAATCACTTGACATGAAAATTGCCAAAAATAGTACCTAGCTAAACCACTTGGCAGTTCTGAGTGGGAGGGATCTTGTATTTTATCAAACAGTCTTTGTCACAAAAAGATTAGATGTCTGATAAGACTGAACGGTTCTGATCATGAAAACAGGTTGGGTATGAAATCCTGTTGCGTGCCCATCTATAGGATTGAGTAAACATGGCACGCGCGATCAGCGGCGCCGGCGCATGTGGAGTGCGCTTCGATGACCTAATTTCGAGTGGATACTAAGTCGAAGCCAGTGGAAGTGCATGTGGATATGTGCGGTTCACCCGTCGCGACACGCCGGCGTCGTCTTGTACACACACACAGCACCGTGTTATTACTGTTTGTTTATGATTCACTTTATGATTTATTGCTTTTTAAGCGATCGCTTTGACGTCCGACATGTCGATTAGATTCGTTGGTACAAGTCTCCGGATATATTCTGTGTGCTTAGTGCGTGTTTTTTAACATTCTCGATAAGGTAAAAGTTTTTAGTTAACTTTTCTATGGAGTTGGAACAGAGCGCCTAGCGGGTAAAGGTAGGTTCGAACTCTATACAAAATTGAGTTAACTTGTACGCTATCGAGAACGTTAAAAAACTCGCACTAAGTACACTGGATTTTAAAACGAGTTACGCGTCCTGAACTGATTACCCACAGACACAGCCCACTGAGTTTCTGGCCGGATCTTTTCAGCGGGTCGCGTTTCCGATCCGGTGGTAGATTCTGCGAAGCACTGCTCTTGCTAGGGTCAGTGTTACCATCACTCCGGCTTGAGCCCCGTGAACTCACCTACTAGCTAAGGTTACGCTGAAATAGCCTCTCAAGGTTATCAGCTTAGGTAGAAAAAAAAAAGAGAACTGCTTCTATCCATAGTAAGTTATTAAGTAAATTCGCGACTGAATGTTAGTTGCTTGAAAGGAATTGTTGATAGCAATGCAGAAACTTTGACACCGATACCCACTGCACTTAAGTCATGGTGATTAATACGTTCTAGAATGGGCCCCTTGACAGGCGGACGACGGTCGGCGCAAGGGCGTCGCGGTCACGTCATAGCGACTAGCCGGTCACGTTCCCGCTCCTGTGCACGATTCAATCAATTATACAGCAACGAATTGGACTAATCGCATAGATAGCGCCAAGGCTATCGTATCGATACACTAATTGAAATACTCCAAATCGTTTGACTGTACAAAGAGCTGCATTACAGTCTCGCAGCCTATAATTAAACCTCTCGCCCTATAAAACGCGATACGTAGCTAACAGCGGCCAAACGATACTGTGACCGTATCGATAAATTGTATCGATAACGAATCTTTTTATTAGTCTCGAATGTCGAATTGTATTAATTTAAATGTCGGTCTGCCCTTCAAATCGAAGTGTTTACGATCGGATTCGGCATCGCCAATTGTTCGACCCGGGCACAAACGGTTGGCCGTGAATTAAAACGCATATCTTTTTCGCATTTCAGTTTAGTTCGTCTGTTCTCTTATTCATGAGCCTACATAAGTAGATTTTAGAGCGAAATGACCGGCTTTATTTATACTAGATGATGAACTTCTTTTTTTTGATAACGCCATCTTGTTGTGTCTTTAAAGCGGTTAGTTGCCCTCAATTAAGAAAAATAGTATTATTATTCGCCAATAGATGTCGGGAAGAGTTGATTATTGAAAACACGAATAAAACAACATTTTTTGAAAATAAATCGTAGCTAGATCAATTTATCGCCCCCGAAATCCCCTGTATACTAAATTTTATGAAAATCGTTGGAGCTGTTTCCGAGATTCAGATTATATATATACAAGAATTGCTCGTTTAAAGGTATAAGATTTCTTAGCCGAAACGAAAATACTCTGTATTATTAAATTTATTAATAAATAAGGTACAGAATACGTGTGCTCGTTATCTATTCGTGTTATGTCATAACGATTGCGATCGATGCACTCACGTTGCGAAACATTCCGATGTCGATTATTTTCTATGGCTGCCTGTTTAGATGAGCTTACTGCTTTGTTTTTTTAAAAAAAAAAAACACATTCCGCAATATAGGAACGGTCTGTTTTTTTTTGTTTTTTTTTTCCATCGTGTTCAATCAATCAAGCAAACTTGATTCAAACGCAACGCCTGTCAACGATCATGATGAATACTCCTGCACACGATTCAATTCAAAGTAACATTAGAAACGTTACGAAATCTAGCGTATCGTTCGAATACAAAACAGCCATGAACTTAGAGGTAGCCGATCGAGCGCGCACAATGAGCGGTATTAAATCATTATTAATCGATTACCGTGACAGAATACAATCGATTCGTCTGTAACGCACCTATCGGAGTCCTTGAACGGTATTAACCTTAATTGTGCAAGATCGATACAGCGCCGAGTCGAATTAGAATCGGTGTGCCCTAGTTAGCCCTCCCGCCCCGATCTAACTACTAGTCAATAAATATTACGAAACCTTTTGGCCCTACGTTGACGATGATAAATTACAATCGTTCGCTTCGTAGTGATTGGCGTTCAATGACAATTTTATTAATGATACCGATTAATCGTAAATCGATACATTATCGATACATCCTTTTGTGTTCGTAACGGAAATATAATGTATTCATAGCGTATGTAGTGATTTGTCAGCTTATTCGAATGGATACAGTATTGTGTGTTTCTTTGTTGATCACGTTGACGCGCCCTACATTCCGCGGTGGCCGGGTCTAGACTAGACATTCGAATTATTAACGCAAACACTACAGAATGCCTACCGTTCTTGTTATAAGACTAGAAAGTTGTTTCGTTTATGTGAAAATTTCATTACTTTATTTGTATAGAAATCGCAAAAGTCCAAATAAAATGCTTTGGTTTGTTCGAAGAACCTAGTTGCGTTGGTTATCCCAATGATTTTTCGATCACGCCACGATTAAACCCCTGAATACCGTCTTTAGATTAAGAAGCTTTAGTACCAAAATTGATTTATATTTTCTAACTCCTGAATATTGCTTGTTGTGTCGGTCCAAACAAAAACGCAAATATGATAAAGCTGGATCAAACACGATCAATCCTTTTTACTTCAAATTCAAGTAGGCCAAAAGAGCACATTTAAAAAAAAATTGCCTAGAAGGGTGAACTCGCTCACGAATCATCTGGCGTTAAACGGTGTCCGAAGCGCATAGACATCCCGACTCGAATGCTTACACCGACTTTGAAACTCGAGGTCTCTTTGTCTCAATTCAAATTACGCATAGTACATTTTCCCCATAGACGCAATCCATTGAGTTTCTCGCTGGATCTTTTCAGTGGGTTGGGTTTCCGATCCGGTGGTAGATTCTGGCACTGCTCTTACTAAGGCGAGTGTTAGCAAATTCTCTCATATTCTCAGTGGGTCGCATTTCCGATCCGGTGGTAGATTCTGTGTAGCACTGCTCTTACTAGGGCTAGTGTTAGCAAATTCTCTCTGTTTGAACCTGTAAGTTCACCTACCAGTTCGGGCGTAACTGGAATGACCCCTTCGGCTACTAGCAAAAAGATAGGGAAAAAAAAAACATTTTTTCGCAAGTTTGATTTTTATTACACGGTGTGTTATTCGTTCATCGCGAAATTCATTCGTGAACAGCGTTAAGTATATAGCGTAGTACGCGTATTTCAATAGAAAAAATGGTACGGGATTTTAAGGTCGGCAGTCGCATCGGGAATGCACCGGGCTTCTTATCCTTTAGGGCACGAAGACATCATGAATAATACCCGTCCGGGCGTAGCTGAAATAGCCCCCTAGGTCACCATCGATTAGGTAGGGAATGAAAAGAAAATGAATATGTCGTGGCTCTTTGTGTGGCGAGCCCAAGTCTGTTTTTGTCGTCTGCTCGGATTCGGAAGGTAGGATAACTATTTGTAAGATTTTTTTGTAGCCTAGACGACGGGTGAACTGTCTCACGGATAACGGTTTCAAGCGTATTGCCTTTAAGTACCTTTATGAATGACATGAGATCTAATTCTCAATTTTTTTATTTTTTTTATGGCTTAGTTGGGTGGACGATCTCACAGCCCACCTCGTGTTAAGTGCTACTGAGCCCATAGACATCTACAACGTAAAGGCGCCACCCACCTTGAGATATAAATTCTAAGGTCTCAAGTATATGATAAGTATGACGAATGTCCCAAACTTCAAGTAGGAAGGTGTTACTGAATTTGTGGTAGATATAAGCAAGAGTAGTGGTGCTTACTTGTGCGAAAGCCGCTGTGTTTTCTATGGAAACTCCGTTTCGCCACAGATGCTACGTCTAAAGATGATAAAACAACTTATAAATGCCATTAACAATGTTCTCAATCAAATTTTATTCTCTGTGTAATGTTAATGTTGTATCTGTATATGAGTCGACTATTATCAAAGGCGGCAATCTGACTTTTGGACAATGATTGGTAAATCAGAAAAACGAATTATTGACTTTGTATTCCATTGGCAGTCACAAAACTCTTCGGAACGACATCTTAGATAAATAACAGGTTAACTATTAACCTTTATTTAATGCAGGTTTTGAACCGTATTCTTTTAAGAAGACGATTATATTCAAATAAATCTGTATTGACATATCAATAAAAAAATTTTGTCCAAATGCACAGATTGCCACCTTTGATAATAGACGACTCATATATTTCTTTTTAAATCGTTTTTACATCAACATTGTCATGTATGTTAAACAGTTGCAAGTTCAATGGTAAAAGGAGTGTGACGCAGCGATCGAATCCTTTATTATGTATTCTCGTCACGCTAGTATCAAGTATCGATTCACATCGCGCGCTGACCGACCGTTTGGGTATTTTCCTTGCAGAATACTTTATTGCCGACGTCAAGCCGGGAATACGTAAGTCAATGACGGTCAGGCATCAACATCGGATAGAACCACCGAATACGCGCATTTGAAACCCTTTTGTGAATTACGTCGGTTCATATCAACCCTTTTAGCAGGAACAGTCGATAGACAGAGTCGGGATGCTGACTATTTGCACAGTTTGATTATAGGTATCGACCTGTACGGACGTGTCCAAAAGTAAGTTAATACATAAACTGTACTTAATTAAGCAAAATAATCAAAGGAAACAATAAGATTTATTAACAGTTTTTTTTGTTTCTATTTAATTTACTCAATGAAGTAACTGTTTCAAGAACTGAAATGTTGTAGTGTTTGTGAGTAAACAGTATTTATTCATTTCTAATTTTATAACATGAAGTTGGTGAACAATATGAATTCCCCGACAATGAATCTTCGAAATAGATCGAAACATTTTATTACCTAGAGTTATGTACAGTTAAAACTGTAAAGTAACCGGAAAATGGATTTTGAAACATCGGAAAGGATATAATGACAATAATAATAATACAATATAATATCGGTACCTTTTCAATAGTTCGGCTCTTTTTAAACCCGACAATACTCTCGTTGAATTGCCAAACCAACATCGCATTCGACACAAGACATAACCTACATAATAATTAATTAATAATAATAAACCCCCGTTCCTGGTTCCCTAAAAACATACCGACCTCGATTGAGCTCAACGTAATTTGAAATATAAATAATAGTCATGCACATAATACGGAAGATTTAACCTTAAAAATTAAGTATAAGACACGCGAAAACCAAAGTGAGCTAAAGTTAGATAGGTAGATAGATAGACGTCATTTAAATAAACCCTAATTGTATGTCAATGCTTTATCTCCTACATCCTCCTCCTTCAGTCGATCGCTCATTGCTGAGCATTGTGATGCGCCCGCCTGTGACCCTTTTTAGTAATTTGTAGCCACTTTTGTCGGTCAGTGGCACAGTGAAGTGCTTGGCTCAGTGTCATGTCCAGACACTCGGATACTTGGTCACACCATCTTCACTACATGCGCCCTCTTAAATACATAGTATCAATAGTACCAAAGCCACTGGCTAAGGCGTGGTCTTTAAACTAATTTTGTGTTCTATTTATGATACATTCAGTAAGATTTAAATTATATTTATGATACATCCTCCTACTTCTTGCATCGTGTTCCTCAATGCCGAAGATCGTGACCTTCACAGAGCTTTTTTTTTTCGGACTGTGTTCCTCCATTATTTCCTGTCCTTTGCGCAGTGGGTAGAGACATTGATGCTAGAGTCCAATGCGGTCTTCATTTGATGATCAGACCAGCGTATGGACTACGCCCACTTGACATCTTTATGATGCATGCCAATGTCAAATCTCGCAGGCGAATGTACCAATTGAGGCCATCAGCGCAATAGTAACCTAAGCATGTCATAGTTAGGGGGAGGGTGATGGGAGAGATGTGCTCCGCACTAAACGCTTCACTCTCCCCCCTTTACCTTTTCATGAGTTCTGTCTCATGAGAGGCTCGGACGTGGGTTGTTGAGCAACAAGATGTTTTAGTCGGTTCCACTCCGACATACCCCGCCCGCCATTCTCAGTGGAGGGTGGGAGTCCGGCGATTTCCTCATGACCATAAAAAAACCATATCATAATTAGTATAGAGACAATGAGGTTTAAATATAATTTTACACTGCTTCGTAAGCAATAACAATACGGGCAAAAATAATGTTTACAATCTGTTATCTCTGGGTGAAACTGGAGATAGGCCGGTTTTCCATCAAAATTTATTATGTTTGAAATAAATTGCAATTTAAAAGTACGAATATGAAAAATTGTGGGTTAGGCCAGTTTTGCGCTGACGGCTTCAATTTTCCTAATGAAATACGTACCCAATCCATGTTCACGAATTACTACGATGAAGTAGTAATAACAACGTGTCATAAAAAAACTCACGGGTCATCATGTGTATGTATCATCATCCCTCCTACATCTGCCGCGAACCAGTACATATTACATTCCAGTTTGGAAGCCGGGACTGTTGTTATATTATACAATTGAGATACATTCCTCAAGGTGGTTTAACGGCATCGACGTTGTGGCTTCTATGGGCTACGGTTACCACTTAACGCAAAATGGAGTGTGAGCTGGTCCCCCGAATATGAAATAAAAAAAAAAATTATTCTTATTACTTTGTTTCAGGTAAGGAAAAAAACACCAATATACTGAATATTCCAAAGCTAAATATCAAACCGTGGATTTAATTTGTAACAGTAACAGGTAAGTTTTATAATAGTAACATATTTAACATATTTTATAATAAAGTAGTTTTCAATCATCTTTGTTCTAAAACACTACATCTATATATTAATACGTGAAGCAAAAACTTTGTATCCCTTTTCACGAAATTTTCGCGGACGGAGGAGTATGAAATTTTCCACACTTATAGAGAATATAGAGAAGAAGTGCACAATGCTAATATTTTTTTAAAATAATGCATAAAAGATATATTAAATCAATAAAGAAAACATTACACACACTACATACCATGTATTTGACGCACACACGCATGCATACTATTTATTGTCAAACTTTTGTTCTTGACGTCTGTTATCAAATTGAGATTAAATATTGTTCGTCTTTGTTAATATTATTTATAGTGTAGTCTTGGTGAATTTTTTGATTACCTATAGAAGTATAAAATGCAATCATAATAGTGTACAAACTTACAATTCCAATTAATTATAGTCGAATTTCGACTACTACGGGACCTCTAGTTGTTAATTAATTCTCCGTTCACAGCCGTGCATTATTATTATAATTTTTCTCACCATAAAGATGCTCATATTTCATCATAATAATATCGTAAAGTTTACGTTTTTTGCCGAAATAACGTAAATAAACACAGGAAACTCAACCTTGTAACAAACAGACCTTGTTGAAAACAACCTTAGCATTGTAACAGTTTGTTTGATTCGCATACACGACAATATTCGGTGAGCGATGATGTGTTGCAAATGAAAATTAAATTTGTTTACGTAAATGTTTATCGATTTTTCGGCGCTCGAAGCGGTGTATAACTAAACTAGCGACCCGCCCTCGCTTCGCTTCGGAAACATTAAAACACACATGAAACCAAAAAAAAAATAATAATAAAAAAATTAAAAAAAAATAACCTATGTTCATCAGGGACAATGTCGGCTTCTAATGGAAAAAGAATTTTTCAAATCGGTCCAGTAGTTTCGGAGCCTATTCGAAACAAACAAACAAACAAATCTTTCCTCTTTATAATATTATTATAATTATAATTATAATAATTATAATTATAACTAAATAAAAATGTCTGAAACGTATTTTTTTATTGTAGTTACAGAGTCTCTGTTTATTATGTAGCTTCAATCTAACATCACAACATGCACTAAGCCTTAGTGACTAAGGCAATAACTATTACGGTAGTAATATAGTGGTAGGCAGTAACTATTAAATAAATAAATAAATAAATATTTACTAACAATCACGCCACGTTAACTGGTCCCGTGCTAAGTTCGTAAAAAACTTGTGTTACAGGTACCAGATAACGGAAATAAATGTAAGATTTTTATTATACACATTCATATATTTACTTAATATACATCCATAACCCTAGAAAAGACATTTATATTTATCATACAAATATCTTCCCTTGGCGGGATTCGAACCCGCGACCCCCTTGTGTAGTGACCATGTCACTTACCACTACACCAGACGGCCGTTATGAACGGTATGCGAAAATATCACGGGCCGTGACAGATTTTTCGAAAAAATTACACAAGCAGTGATTGGTACTATAATTAGGTATTGCTCATTAAACCGCAATTATAATTTAAATAATATCCTGTTTTATATATATATTTTTTTTTTTTTTTTTTTTTTTTATTGCTTACATGTGTGGACGAGCTCACAGCCCACCTGGTGTTAAGTGGTTACTGGAGCCCATAGACATCTACAACGTAAATGCGCCACACACCTTGAGATATAGTTCTGAGGTCTCAGTATAGTCACAACGGCTGCCCCACCCTTCAAACCGAAACGCATTACTGCTTCACGGCAGAAATAGGCGGGGCGGTGGTACCTACCCGTGCGGACTCACAAGAGGTCCTACCACCAGTAATTACGCAAATTATAATTTTGCGGGTTTGATTTTTATTGCACGATGTTATTCCTTCACCGTGGAAGTCAATCGTGAACATTTGTTGAGTACGTATTTCATTAGAAAAATTGGTACCCGCCAGCGAGATTCGAACACCAGTGCATCGCTCGATACGAATGCACCGGACGTCTTATCCTTTAGGCCACGACGACTTACGTGTCAGTATAAACAATAATAAATTGTACAATAAATAAAACATTTGGCACGACAATATAATAATTAACTCTGTACTTTGTTAATTAAATTAGTATAATAAACAAGAAGCGCATATACGTCAAATTAATTTTGTATCTAATGAGGATAGATGCGTTGTTTATTTTGATAATACGTGTTCCATATATTCTCTTATCGAAATTTATAATTAATAAAATTTACGAGGAGTCAAAATTGATTGTAAGGTCGTTCTCGCTGTGATCTAGAAATGTATGTTTATTATAAGATTTTTTCTTGCGTTAGTGACGCACAACGGCCGACAATGTGCGTTTGGGCTAAGGCTTTGTTCGAGCAACACCAAAACGAGTGAGCGAGCACGAACTTAGGGTCATAGCACACATCAACTCTGAAGGGGATCGTAGCCAATTTTCAATTTTAAATACTATAATAAAGACCCCCAATCGATAAAGAAATGACTTCCCTTCAAGCCGGAACTTTAGAGAACCCACGACGAAAATAGTCACAAATCTCATATAAACGTTGATGTAAAACAATACAGCACTTAGTTCTCATAAAAGATTCATCTGTGGGCGCGCCCGTTGCGTGCCCGCGCCGGCGCCGGCACACCTGCCCACTTACAATTAGATTTATGTGTACGGGAGCTGCACTAACACTCTCGGGTCGTCTCGAAAGCCATCGAAACACGTGTTCGAAGAGAAAATCATCCGTATCGATCTATATAGAGAGGGAACGCAGGGCATTGTCGGTCAGGGCGAATATCTTGGCCCCGTAGGTTTGCGAAATGTACTGCACAGGTGAAAATACCATTATTTAAGGCCTACTGTCGGTCTTTTTACACCTTAGTAGCATCGTTTAATAAAAAAGAAGACGTGATGTGAGCCCGCACGGGTACGTCATGATCTGACTCTTATTCATGACATTGACAATGCCTGGGACACAGCGTGTTCATTTTCTACTTCTATAGAAGAGCTCAACCTATGTTCAACTCTCACTCGACTTCTCGACAGACTCGAAGTCACTTTGAATCGCAGCGCGCCTAACCACCATTGGACCGGTTCAAAATGAAAATTCTATTTCACGCTAAGTTTCCAATCATGGTATATCACGGCCTTAAAATTTATTCCGACTCGTAGATTGGTTGGAACTTTCGACATGTTTACATTACGTTGATGTTTTATAATGATGCGGGTCGAAATGTCGATTCTTACGAAAGACGAACGATTTCTTTTGCCGAAAGTCGTGATCTTGAACCTGCCGCGCTTTACTACGTCACGAGTAGGGTTGCCATAATAAAGGCTGTTCTCCCCAATTTATTTAATTTTATACTTCATTACGCGCCATTTCATTCGGCCTTGGGCTATTTGCATCGTGGACTTACTACACCTATGTCGTCAAACCAACAAGTTGTTGTTGTATCATTTCATTGTTTAACAACTATAATCTGAATTGCTAAATTGGAAAGTCACAAAACTCTATTCAACATTTCTTAAAATCTGTGTAGTGAACATGATATTTCCCGTTATTCAAATAATGAAGTAACCGCTTTTTTTTTTAAAGTACAACATTCGTTTCGTCTCTGACAACCCTGTTTCCGAGAAATCACCTGTCAATTCATCATTCCAACTGCTTTCGTTCTCAACCGGAAACGCATAAAAGATACGAGAAGAAAGGTGAATGTCAAGTTTGTTTTCGGCCACGTTTCGCTAATGGATCGCGAATCTCGTTTATCGATGTCGATAATGCAAGGCTGGTTTTCCTTAAAACGAATTTGCGCAAATAGGAACTAATAAAAGAGTTCAACTGGTCGGAATACATTGACGATTTCTTTTAAAAAAAAAGAAATCTTTTCGGAAATCCTTATTCCTCTATTAGTACTAATAAAACATATGCCTAAAAACACACTTAAATAGCCAAAGTAACTAACGATTGATTTCGTCTTTTTCACACAAATTAACCCATAACCACAACCCACTAATTTTCTCGTTGGATCTTCTATAGTGGAGCGTGATTTCGATCCGGTGGTAGCTTCTACGAAGCACTACTCTTGTTAGGGCTAGTGTTATATTCCCTCAGGTTGAGCCCGTCAGCTCACCTATCCGTCCGCGCGTAGCTGTAACAGCCCCATAGACTACCAGCGTATAGGTAGTGAGAAAATAATCATCACAAGAAAAATAAACAAAAAAATTATTATAAATATTCCTATCTCGAATAAACGTCCGTACACATAGTACAGGAGAAAGTCCTGACTTCGGGCCTTTGAATAAAGTGCTTATAGTTTAGCTAAAAGGTTTTGCTAGCAACATAGTATACAGAATGAGAAAACACATACTGTATGACCGGTTGTGATCTTGCCCTCTGGGGCTGGGCAAATATTGCCCGACACTTCACTCTTAATCTTTGGTGTACCTACCAGTAAATAACTCGGTTTAATACATTAATTTAACCCAGAGACACAGCCCACTGAGTTTCTCGCCGGATCTTCTCAGTCGCGTTTCCGATCAGGTGGTAGATTCTGTGAAGCACTGTTCTTGCTAGGGCCAGTGTTAGCAACACTCCGTGAGCTTACCAGGCTTACCTACACGTTAGGGTGAAGCTGATATAGCCTCTTAAGGCTATCAGCATAGGTAGGGGAAAAAAATACATTAATGACGTACTTATATGCTCTCAATACGTGGATAAAGTCACAATTGAGTTTTATGTTTTATTTTTGTTCTATGTTGTTATACCTGTGATGCGTAGAGAGAAGATGCATGTGACTAGGAGATGTATGGAAATGGTAATGCAAGGTAAAGGGGGAAGAGGTCGACCGAAGAAGACATGGACGGAGTGTGTGAATGACGATATGAGAGAATGAGGAGTGAGTGTTGAGAAGACGGTTGATTGAGCAAAATGGAAAAGAAAAAATCCCTGTGCCGACCCCACCTAGTGGGTGGATACAAAGGTGGAGGCAAATAAGAAGTTCAGATACACTTTTCCCTACCTCCAGTAGGTTATGTTTGTTCCTCTGACTACGTTTTCGTTTCGTTTCGTACATAT
This sequence comes from Bombyx mori, assembly GCF_030269925.1. Taxonomy (NCBI): domain Eukaryota; kingdom Metazoa; phylum Arthropoda; class Insecta; order Lepidoptera; family Bombycidae; genus Bombyx; species Bombyx mori. The sequence continues at coordinate 2,934,618 of NC_085116.1, read as the reverse complement.
ATTATTAATTGTGCCTTTTTGTTGTAATATTTCTGTGTACAATAAAAATGAACTAGAGGTCCCGCAATAGTCGAAATTCGACTATATATAATTGGAATTGTATAATAAGTTTGTACACTATTATGATTGTATTTTATACTTCTATAATCACAAATTTTGGCAAGGCTATAAAATATTAATAAAGACAAACAATATTTAATCTATTCTCAATTTGACAACAGACGTCAAGAACAAAAGTTTGACAATAAATAGTATGCATGCGTGTGTGCGTCAAATACACGGTATGTAGTGTGTGTAATGTTTTCTTTATTGATTTAATGTATCTTTTCTGCATTATTCTAAAAAAATATTAGCATTGTGCACTTCTGCTCTATATTCTGTATAAGCGTGGGAAATTTCATACTCCTCCGTCCGCGCAATTTTCGTAAAAAGGGATACAAAGTTTTTGCTTCACGTATTAATATATAGATAAGTAACATAAACATTGAATGTTGTTTTATTCGTAATGCGTTAATGTAAATTAAACATTGTTGATTTTTTTCGCCAGTCACACATATACATAATTTGTACAAGGCTTTACGTTTTTTCTTGTTTGTTTGTTCGTTTAATAACTGTGGTAGGTCACGCGATTTTTAACAATGCGAGAATTTATATATAGTCGTTGTTCGCAATCGATGGTAGTGGAGTTAAAAGGCGAAAAAATAAGTCCAAATTGCGTGTATATATCATAATAGAATATTTAGTTATTAGCGTATAATATCTGAACGCGTAGAAGCAAACTGAAGCCTGAAGGGGTCCATATTTAAAAAAAGAGGCAATGTATTTATTAATGGCACGTTAGGCTTTCCATTGCTGGTTCATATTATTTTGTGACAAACGATAGACACAGCTTACTAAGATTATATATCAGACAGAAAATCAAGTAAAAATATTTATTTAATAACACGGTTTCTATTCATAGTTGCATTTAATTAGCAGGAAGAATTAAAGTCGAATCAAGTGTAAAACATAAAATAAATATAGAAATTATTAAATGTTACATGAACCTCAAGATAAGTACCAATTAGTTGAAGCGTCTCGAACTACCACTTTCACTGGGTCTTGTGTCGTTTTGCTGTCGGATGTTAATAGTTTTTAAGTTTTTTTTAATTAATAATAGCCCGGTTATTGGCAGTGGCAGTTAGTCCCGCAAGGTGATACGGATTTTTAACAGTATCTAATACAAAAATATACCTACGATAGGTTTTTTTTTCTACCTAAACTGTTTTTTTTATTACTTAGAATATGGGTGGACGAGCTCACACCCCATCTGGTGTTAAGTGGTTACTGGAGCCCATAGACATTTACAACGTAAATGCTATTACGCAGGCATAGCTTCTCAAGGCTATCTTTATTGGTGGTAGGACTTCTTGTGAGTCCGCGCGGTTAGGTAAAACCACCCTGCCTATTTCTGCCGTGAAGCAGTAATGCGTTTCGGTTTGAAGGGCGGGGCAGCCGTTGTAACTATACTGAGACCTTAGAACTGATATCTCAAGGTGGGTAGCGCATTTACGTCGTAGATATCTATCTATGGGCTCCAGTAACCACCTAACACCAAGTGGGCTGTAAGCTCGTCCACCCATATAATATAAGCAATAAAAAAAAACTTGATTTTATACATGTTAATTTTAAGCTTGAATGCTTTGTGTGTATTGCTGTTGGTGTGTCTAAATAAATAACTCACACATAAGACATTAAACCAACAGTAAGTTATAAAACAAAGCATCAAAACATTAAACCTGATTCATTACTATCCTGCCCTTCTCCCAATCACCTGGGGTCGGCGCAACATGTTTTCTCTTTCCATACTCTTCTATCATATACCATTTCTTCGCTCACTCCCCTCCTACCCATATCGTCTTTCACACGATCCATCCATTTCTTCTTAGGTCTACCTCTTCCTCTAAATCCTTCCACATTCATAGTTAACACTCTCTTAACAACCTCATTTTCATTTCGTCTCATCACATGTCCATACCATCCCAAACGCGCACTCCTCAGCTTCTCTGTCACAGGTGCCACTTTCAGAACATTAAACCTGATTGTTTGGGTTATATAATAATAAGTCACAAATAGTTTTGAACGTACAAACAAACACCGTGCATGCATGCGGTGGTTCATTTGATTGCTTTTGTACGAAATTACTCCTAAGTTCGTTTGCGCAGGAAACGTTTCACAGCGCAGGAAACTGAGAGTCGGAATTACCGAGATTTACGCTTTCTGCTGCCAGCAGGAAATACACCGCGGCTTGAATTCGCTTCTATTTACTTTGTCGCCCCGTGAAGACGGAGGAAATTAGAAGCCACACGCTTACTAAATTTGCGGAGGTGCTAATAAGATTTTCAATATGGTTTTGTGGTCTGTGATTTGTTCGCAGAAACTATATGCATACAAATTGAACCGTAAATTGATTTTTAAGTCTAATTTTGATTTAAAAAAACATATAACTCTTGCGGTAATTATAGTATAGTTTTCGCTAGATTTAACGATAATTTAGTTTATTTCATGCTTCTAAACATGTACATGCATTTTGAAGTTTCTATGTGTGGCGCTTTTTCTCATCAATTTTTGCAAGGAATGGGCATGATAAAGGTACGCAACTATTGCGAACCGGTCATGTTTGATGTCTAACCCGTTTTCCAATATTTAACATCGATATCTTGCCGATACAAAACAGCCACATTATACATGTTACGCAACCATCCGATCTAATCCATGGGAAAGAAAGACACTCTGGTCATACGCCGTGGAAAAGTGTAACTAATCTGTTTCGAACGTAAGTCGTGGAAAGTTGGTCGAGAGTCAGCCTTCGACCCACTACGGTCGGCGATTCGGTAATGAATATGAAAACAGAAAGTCAATTTGAAAATCTTTTTTTTTTTTGTTGTTGAGAATATAGGCTTTTTTGTATTTGTTTTTTTCCTACCTAATCGTTGGTAGACGAATCTATTCCAACTACGCGCCGCTACCGGTAGACAAACTGACGGACTCAATCTGAGAGAATTGCTAACGCTGGACCTACCAAGAGCTGTGCTTCTAGCGTATCAGAATCGCGACCCACTGAGAAAATCCAACGAGAAACTCGTGTCTATGGATATTTTTGATGTCAAGCAAATTTTTGTTGCCAGTGTTGTTGTGTACACAATGTTTGCCGCATGTTATGACATTTCCTTCTTCGCACGAGGTTTTGAAAAGAGCCTCAAGTCCCGTCCGGGCGTAGCAGGAGTAATCCCTTAGGCTACCATAAGGAAAAAAGGCCCTAAGCGGTGGGCAATAGCTCGACTATGCGCTACATACGTGACAAAAAAATCTGTAAACTTGGATCAGCACACGAATATGTAACTTTTCTGATTAATACCCACACTGACTATTATATTGTTCCTGTAGAAACTTCTATGGTAAAAAAGAAAAAAAATGTCTTCACTATCCTAAATCGAGTAGGTACGCTTCTTTAGCTTAGAAGCAAGTCTCGAGCGAAAACGAAAGTGGTATCCGTGAAACACTGTGACGCAACAAGTACCGATATTAATATAGCACTGCTAAAATAACAGGTGTATATTTAACTGATAATTGTTGTGATTTCCATCGGCACTCCGGCGCCGAGAGCTGATTAAAGCCAATCGCGGCCCACACGTAATTGTGCACGAGGGAAGTGGAACACGGTATTTCCAGAGATCCAATAAACTCATAACGAGACACGAGGCGTAATGTTTGTGTGTGTGTGTGTTACGTTAAAAAGTAAATTAACGTTTTTGGGAATAAATAGTAGTTTTATTCGGTCGTTCTGGAATTGTAGATTTTATATTTTATGTTTCTAATGTTTCGAATACTTTTTTCTTTTCCGCAGGCATAAAAAAAACGAAATTAAACCGTAAAAGCATGTAGTTTTAATTACGTTTTTGTATCTCTGTGAAATACTAAGTTTTTTTCTGTCTGTAAAATCTATTTTTCGTACCTATTTAAAAAAATTATAGCACAACTTCGATCTAAAGGAATATAAATAGAGTTATGTTTAGATACTACTAAGGTGTCCATTTAGTCGAGTACGACTGAAAACTTTCAAATACAACTAACTGATTATCTGTTTTTATTAATGTTCATTCGATTTGTTTATGCCATTATTAGAACGAGCATACGAACCATTTAGTGGAAGGTAAAAAACGTCGCTCATTCATCAGAAATTCATAACACACCCAAACTGCTCATTGAAATTAATAATAATATCCATGTCCACGATCGAGATAAATAATATTTCGGTTTGTGGAAGTGTCGTTCTATTTTATTTTTAGTCCGACAATAATAATTTGTTGAAAATTATGAAAGGCGCCAAAGCGGTCGGTTTTTTTAAGAGATTTTATGACCTGGTTACTAAGACCTTTTGGTCCAGTCTTATTTCAATGAAAAAATTTTAATTATGAAAAATGATATTATGAAATGAAATGAAGTTGATTAACATGAACATGAAACATGGCATGAAATGAAATGAAATGAAATGAAATGAAATGAGATGATATGGGTTGATATACAATCTCAGTAAAATGGTGGTCATTTACTGAGACTTTCTCAGTGGACTTTTTGAAGGAAACCACCGTTATTACACATTTAAATCTGAAGAAACACTAAATAGACAAAACAAATCACACAACTTCACTCCTCGCGTTCCCGCCAAAAAGTCCAAAGTGCTGGTGGGTGATGGAATTCACAGATAATGTAAAAAATGTTCATAACGTCATTATGCGTTTCGTTACCCGCTATGTAGATCTTGAACAATCTATGCATAATATAGGTAAATATATCGAGTAATATTTCTTTATAGTTAATAGAAGTTCCATTTTGGAATATAGTGTTAATTTCGTCGATACCCGCGAGCAGAATTCAGAGATTGCGGCAAGCCTATAATATTTACAAGTAGACTAGCTTTGCCCATGACATGTTATGCATACATTTGCATAGGAACAGACCCGGGCGCCATTCACCGACGATAAAATATTCCATTTTATTATGATGGATTGATTTGTTTAAATCACCTTGTAATTTATATTAGGAGGTATTTATTGTTGTAAATTTGTGTATTCTGTAATACGTTCTAAATTAATTAATGTGTTTATTTATAATGGCGCTTATAATTGTATGGCCTTTCAAATACAAACATTCGTTTGCGGCGAAAATATAATGCGAGAACACAATATACTTTCAGTGCTTAAGTTAGGAATTATATGGAAGATTCTATGAAGCAGGAAAATATAATAAATACTGCTATTTCAGGCTTATGACGTTAGTTAGGTGACCGGTGTCACATCTGACTTCATTGGACGGATTTTTTTACTGCTTAGTTGGGTGGACGAGCTCACAGCTCACCCGGTGTTAATTGGTTACTGGAGCCCATAGACATCTACAACGTAAATGCGCCACCCACCTCGAGATATAAGTTCTAAGGACTCAGTATAGTTATAGTATAAGTATAGTCTTAAAAATTGACTTGACGATTGTCATGAATCAAATCTTGTTGCATTTTTTTTAAACTGGTCACATGATTGGTAATTGTCGTTTGATATACATTTATATTTTATTTTATGATTTATGATATTTATCTATCTAGTTGATTTTAGTTATTAACCGAACACACAAATATTATAAATACTATTGGAGTTCAGGTAAGATATAATTACATACTAGTGTTTAGTCTTGTATGTCGTTAGATGATTATGTTGGTTAATATTTTACATAAAGGATCTTTTGCGCAAACTAAATTATATTTCTTACTTCAATATCCGGCAGTTTTTGGAGTCTAGTAAAAAGTATATGAGGCTGGTCGAATCGGCATGGACTGATTCGTCCAAGTCATAAGTTCTTATTTCTTTGTCAGTTTATACTAATGAATAATGCAGGATCTATAGTTCATCTATAGCAGCGGTCGGGGAACTTTTTTAATTATTACCCGAAAATATTTTTGTGTCAATTGATATTACCCCATGGCGAAGAACAAAAAAAAAACGAAATCGCTTCTTTTTAACATCTTTCATATTATAGCCCCCAAGATAATTTTACACCAGAAAACAATAACTAAAAATTAAATTTAAACATCATTTATTCAATTTATCAATGTTAATACCTAGTAATGCATAACGGTAATAATAGTAATATATGTAATATACAGTTGAGGAAAAAAAATCGCCCCCACAGAAAATATAAGTAAATGATAATTTCTTGTTATTTTATAATTCACTAGTGGCCCGCTCCGGCTCCGCTCGGGTCTTTACCAAAAATTTCAACGATATTTTACGTTGTTTTATTTTTTTAAATAAAATAACACTTATTGCGGCCTAACTATAATAGTTAGACATATGCTGTCGTGACACTTTTTGTAAATAATAATGTTCTACAAAGTCGTCGTACATGATTTTATTCTATCATCAATAGTTTTCGCAGGGCACGCGATGTTAACAATATTTTAGGTAATTTTTTATACCTTGGGTTACATTATTAGGGTTTTAGAAAGGATCCCTAATTATTTCAAAAAATATTATAGTCTATGTCATTCCGGAATAGTGTAGCTTCCAAACAGTGAAAAAATTTTTCAAATCGGTTCAGTAGTTTCGGAGCCTATTCAATACAAACAAACAAATCTTTCCTCTTTATAATATTAGTATAGATATGATATTTTTCTTGTATTTATTAGACGAAAAAACTTTGTTTCGTTTCATTTTGTTTCATTGAGTTTGAAATCACAACGATTCTAAAGAAGTTTCACTACAATACTCAAAATTTTTTTTACTCACAAAAGTTTCATTTTTACCCTTCAAAATTTCATTTGGGGTAATTTACCCCGGTTCCCCCCGACCGCTGATCTATAGTATATATACGTTAGTGTTTCAGTGAACAAAAAACCATTTTAATCTTTAAGTCATGGCTAAATACTACGTTATGCCGAACTATGTGCTTACGAAAGTGACGAGTGTTAAAGCCACGTCAAATAATCGAGTTTATTAGACGCAGATAGATACGCGAGTGGTGTATGACCCTAATTACTGTTGCACAGATAAGAGAACGGACAATACCCGACTTGATGAGCCGATGACTTAATTATGTTTTACTACGGATTGAAGTATCGAATTAAAAAAAAAGACTAAAAAAAACTCTTTGGTTAGATTGAGAACTTTTTGTTTGTTGTTTACAAGTTTTTTTTTTTTTTGTGATATATTTAAAAATTTATCACTATAAAACTGAGACTTAGAAGTCGTGTCTAAAGGTGGGTGACGGCACGTGCGTTGTTGATGTCTATAGGCTCCGTTTACGACTTAACACCGGGTGTCCATTTAGCTTGTTTACAAAAAAATAACAAGTTTCCGGATATAAAGCTCAGATATTGAATTTTTGCTAAGTACATAAACAATTGATCTTTTTTTCTAAATGTCTTTCGAAGTGAAATGACGTACTAAAATTTACTAAGTCTCCTTAATATACCACATAACATGTGTCTGTATTTATCCAATCGATACTAATACTAAACTCCTATAAGCTTATAACAATTTATTGTTTAAGTAAGTCCTTACTTTGATGTCGACGTGGATATTATGCGCAATAATTATTGCCGTCAGCTTATCTTAAGACAAGGTATAACTTAAACTCTAACCACAATCTCTTCCTCATTACAAATCTAGTTTTAAACCCTTAATTGCATCATGCACACATAACGTTCGTGTAACACGACGTGAAAATGCACTTTCATTGATTTACGATATTGTTTGCCGTCCGTTGAATCCTAATGGCCCGGTCCTGCGATCGCGGCATTTCAATCGCGGCAATGCTTGTTGTACAACAGAGAAGACACGTGCGAAGCGGCGACGACACCGAATCTGTCAGCCGACGTAGTCTTTTTTTTTTATTGCTTAGATGACATTTAGCTGAAGGTCACCAAGCGCCTGCTGACTGCGTGCCAGGAAAGGATCCGGAGTTTTGTTGGGCATATAATGCGATCCCCATTGCACAGCCTGGAGGAACTCATCATTCTCGGATAAATGGAGGGGAAGCGCGCTAGAGGAAGAGCGCCAGCTAGTTGTTTGGACCAACTCAAGGAGGTGACTGGAGGCCAGATACAGGGAGCGGTACATATGGCGCAGAACCGGACCGAGTGGAGAAGATTGACATACAGTCACGATCCTCAGCATTGAGGGAACGACCAGAAAGAAAAAGATGACATCTACATCTAAGACATATACGACGTAAATGCGCGACCCACCTTGACATATAAGTTCTAACATCTCAAGTACAGTTACAACGGCTGCCCCACCCTTCAAACCGAAACGCATTACTGCTTCACGGAATCTGTGCTGCTCATCCGACAATCCGTCCGTTTACAGCGGCGTCGCATTGGACGCGGTCAGCCGACAAATTGCCGACAGAAGTCGTTTCGGCGACGCGTCATTACCCGTTAACTGCATTTCTTCTAATTTATTCGAGTGCACGCCTGCCGAGGAGAGCTATTGCCATTAAATCAAAGAGGACGGGTTTGTCGCGCCGCCGACATGTGAATTTGTTGTGTGTTCGCATCGCGCCTCCGGTACGCGGAAGTCACCTACCTGGTCGTGGCTCGTGGAATGGTCGCGAGTCACGAAATTTACGTTCTGCCTATTAAAGACGTGTCTATATTTAACGGTATCAAGTTAAAGGGCTTTGTCGAATTAACTCACGTGAGATGTTTATTAGGGAGCCGTGGCGAAATTTGTTTGCCGATGTTTGGCGATGATCGATATCTCTTAAAGTGAACACGAGTGGCGAACGGTTCCAGGTACCGTGTGATCGGTTTCGGTACAACAGCCAGTCGCGTTCGGACTGTCGCGCGCGGTTCTGAAGACGCTATAACGATCGAACACGTAATTCGATAGTCGAAGCGTGTACAACCACGTTCCTAGGAACTCGCTTAATTATTTGTAACTGGAAACGAGGCGGACTAATCCGCAAATCTTTCGATATATGAAGCCTTTGTATGCAGTTCGATGGAATTCGATATTACGGCTCATGTTGTTGGATTCTTAGTCGACGGACAGCGAGAGACAAGGGAGATTTTTTTACGTACAATAATATTTGAAAGATACATCTGAAGATTAAGATACATCTGACAATCAGAGGTATCACAATCCCGTTTATGTCACGTGGTTATTCGTCCTGAATTGAGACGTGCGATAGTCGATAAATAATACTGTTAAGATGTCGACTTCATATCTGAAGGTGGGTATCGCTATTCTCGTTGTCAATGCCCAAAGTCCGGGAGTCATTTAACAGCCGATTTGCCATGGATTCACTTATTACTGTAGTACTAAAAAAAATATGTAAGATTTTTTTTAAATAAAATAAAACAGGTCTGATTGAAGGGATATTATTCTTAAAAGTCTTAAATGTTTTTAATTTTTCGTTAACTAACGTATTGCTTTACTTATTTGTACATTAACACGTATCGAAGATAAACGGTAATTTGTAATTGAAAGCGACAATCGACAATCGGTCATTGAGCCGGCACAAGCAAGAGCCCAGGGTCGGAGCACGAGCCGAGCTGGTCAACAACGGGACGTCGGGCGCCAGCCTCCGAGATCACTTCTACGTACAACGATAACGGGAGCTTTACAGAGACGTTACGTACAGCCTCTTCGAAAACATTTTAATGTCTTATAGCGTGTCTGTCTGGAATCTATAGAATTTTTGACAATTACATTCGAAACAGTCGTTGATATTAGTACACTATATAGAAAATATCCAATAGTTGACGGTAGAATCTATATATTAATACGTGAAGCAAAAACTTTGTACTCCTTTTTACGAAAATTGCGCCGTCGGAGGAGTATGAAATTTCCCACACTTATAGAGAATATAGAGAAGCAGTGCAGAATGTTAATATTTGTTTAAATTATCCATAAAAAATATATTAACCTATACTATTTGTTTCCCATACTATTTGTTTATTGTCAAACTTTCATATAGTGTGTCGTCAAATTGAGAATAGATTAATTATGGTTTTTCTTTATTAATATTTGTCTAAAGTGTAGTCTTGGCGAAATCTGTGATTATAGAAGTACATATAATAGTCTCTTACAATAAAATCATAACAGTGTACATACAAACTTACAATTTCAATTAATTATAGTCGAATTTTGACTACCGGGGTACCACTACCTAGTTATTTTTAATATTTTAAAATATATTTTGTTTCATTATGACACTTGAACTTGAATGGCGCCATCCATCTTGAGATATGAGGCCGGAATCCCAATTGGAACGTCTGTCTCAGGATTGTGGTGGTACATACAAACGTATTTATGCTTAGCACAGTTTGCCTCCGGGAGCATTACTACATATTTGTTATTAAATATGATAACAGTATCTGTTCCTATATTTAATTTTACTTTTATGTCACTGTGCGTTCTCACGAGCGTCCCTCCACTTCTAAGGTATAGTTCCACTCGGTCGCCCTTCCACGGTATCTGACTCCCCTAATGCTTCCAATGACCCCCGCACGTCCCGCACGGATACGATGCCCTTGATGCCCTCGCCAGGTGCAAGGTTAACGACTGCCTCGTTCAGAGGTCAATTGTTTCCAATTTTAATGATACATTGTTTTCCTTGGCTTAATCAAAGTGAACTATTACTGTCTACTACTATATAGAACGACCGTCTGGTGTAGTGGTAAGTGACATGGTCACTACACAAGGGGGTCGCGGGTTCGAATCCCGCCAAGGGAAGATATTTGTATGATAAATATAAAATGTCTTTTCCAGGGTTATGGATGTTTATTAAATATATGTATGTGTATAATAAAAATCTTACATTTATTTCCGTTATCTGGTACCTGTAAAACAAGTTCTTTACGAACATAGCACGGGACCAGTTAACGTGGCGTGATTGTTAGTAAATATTTATTTATTATTTATTTATAGAAACACAACATTAGGCGGTAATCAAAAAGAAAGTTCAGTGCGTATTTTTTGATGCAAAAAAATACTAGACCATTTTCAGCAGTGGTCCGTTGACCGCAGGGCGTGGAGTGCTGCCTGCATGCACGCGAAATACATTAACTATGTCGTAATAAAATCCTTGTGTACAAAGTATCTCGGAACGTCTTCCGCGAAAATTCAAAGTTATTAAATGTCAAACTGTCACAATGTAATCTCGGTAAATGTCAATAATATATTATTCATTCAACAATCACAAATAAAAGATTTACCATATTAGGGATAAATCCTTTGTCTTTCTCTTCGTTTCATTACATTGTATCTCTTTTATCGTCATAGTATTTACCATACACTTTACCTGTCAATGTTTGTTGTGTTAATTCAATGTGGTGCATATAAAAATTTAGTTATATATTGCCGAAAATTCATTATGATTTTATATATCTGTAGTTTTCTCCTGCGGTAAAATTGGACTTTACTGTTTAGCTTTGCATGTTTCTAGGTGAGGAAGACCTTGACTTTTTTGTTGGGCTCCGATAGCTCAATGAGCACCAGATAAACCGTGGCCTCACCTGACCAACTACGTTTTGTATTTAGGTCAAAATGGTCACCAGTGTGCTTAGTGCGATTTTTCTAACGTTCTCGAAAGCGTAAAAGTTAAATAAAATTAGTATGGATTTTTTTTATTGCTTAGAGATGTGGACGAGCTCACCGCCCACCTGGTGTTAAGTGGTTACTGGAGCCCATAGACATCTACAACGTAAATGCGCCACCCACATTGAGATATAAGTTCTAAGGTCTCAGTATAGTTACAACGGCTGCCCCACCCTTCAAACCGAAACGCATTACTGCTTCCCGGCAGAAATAGGCTGAGTGGTGGTACCAACCCGTGCGGACTCCCAAGAGGTCCTACCACCAGTATTGGAAGGTTTGCCTACGTTTGCCGCTAGGGGCGCTGTTCCAACTGCATACAAATTTGAGTTAACTTTTACGTCATCGAGAACGTTTAAAAACTCGCACTGAGCCCACAGCTCCTCGATTATCAAATAAACTGTTTATAGTGCAGGGGTTGTAAGCAGTAACGCTCGCCAGATCTTCTCAGTGGGTCGCGTTTCCGATCCGGTGATAGATTCTACGAAGCACGGCTCTTGCTAGGGTTCGTGTTAGCAACGTCATCAGGTTTGAGCCCCGTGAGCTCACCTACTAGTTAAGGCGACGCTGATATAGCCTCTCAAGCTTAGGTAGGAAAAAAAAAGAACACTAACGCATGGCGTCAAACATGTGTCGCCTTTACAGTCCAGCGTACATACAGCTCGTCCCGTCTGTTCAGACCGAGCATTAATTAGTTGCATTGAATATTCAAGAGTCGGACGAGAGCCGGAAAACTGACTTCCGCCGGCTCCCGACCCTCCCCGGTCGGTTTCTTACCAACGGGAGTTTATAATAAGAATCGTATTGTGGTACATAGCTTTTAGCTATATGAAGAATATTCTATGTTTTAAGTTTATGCCACTGTAAATTACCCAAATGCCAACGAATAACATCATAGCCGTCCGCTACCACGAAATTTGTAAAGTATTCGGTATGTCGGAAATAAAATGTAAGAAATATATAAGAAAAAAAAAACGCGTCATGAAATCGTAAAATTAGTTTTGGTTATGTCGTAATTTTAGAAATTTGGGAAATAGACAAGAAAAAATATGATGTTATTATTATTGGAATAATAATAAAATATTGTCAACAATAACAATGTTACGTAGTATACGACGTCAGTGTATATTAATAAAGTTTTATACTTATGGTTGATCAGCAAATGGTTGTGTCTAGTATAGTCTTTAGTATAGTCTTTCTAAGTATTTATGTGTGAAGACCGATCCATCATGTCACACTAAGTGATGTTGTACCGTAGGAAATGGTTTTCATTTACTGATATTAACTTGATTCGGATTGACACCCTTCATACAGTATTCGAATGGTTTTGTTCCTTTTTTTTGTCTTGTCACGACCCGCGCTCGTGCGATACATCACTTTAATAAGCGTTTGCGAATTAATCTTACGAGGTGTCAGCGCCGAAGGTCGACCGTTTAAGGCGCTGGTTAATTAAAGCTAGCTCATTCCGACGACAGCTCCGACGGCTTCCTCGTTATGAAGATTTGATTTACGCATCGCCGGCATCCTTGGCCGATGAAGTGTTAAACTCCGACCTTCTGCAAAAGGAGGCGGTGCGCCGGTGAATCACGATTATATGCGTTGTTCTGTTTATGAGTTATAGATCGGGCCATATGAGGCGGTCGCGGGCGGCGCTTTGTTTGGGCAATCAGTCAACGACCGGCCCGGCTGCTTCCCGACGCATTCCGACGGTCTTCGTCACGGGCAGATTCATGCGAGCGATATGCAAAGCGGCCGTTAGGAGCGCGCTCTCAGTTTGCCCGACTCGAACTCGACTCGAGCGATTTTTTAGCAAAGATACCGCACGTCCAACTCTCGGAAAAACGTTCCCCTCAGTAACAACGTCCAATTGAGATGTTTCGGTAAAAATATTTCGCAATTAAAGATTTCAACGGAAAATTGATAATGTTCTCACGAAAGAGCTCGCGGTGCGCTAATTGGTGCGCAACCCGCATTCTAAAGGAACGAACGTGTGTGTGTGTGTGTGTGTGTGACGACTCGTTTGCTGCCTCACACTCACGGACGATACGCACTTCCACTGGCTAATATATACATAGTCGAAATTCGATTACAATTAATTGAAATTATAAGTTTGTACACTATTATGATTCTATTGTCAAAGACTATTTATCACACTTCTATAATCACAGATTTCGCCATGACTACACTTTAGACAAATATTAATAAAGACAAACAATATATAATCTATTATCAATTTGACCACAGACTATATAATTAATAAGAAAAGTTTGACAATAAACAAATAGTATGCATGCGTGTGTGCGTCAAATACATGGTAGGGTGTGTAATGTTTTTTTTATTGATTTAATGTATTATTTATGCATTATTAAAAAAAATATTAACATTCTGCATTCCTCTATATTCTCTATAAGTGTAGCAAAATGTCATACTCCTTCGTCCGCGCAATTTTCGTAAAAAGGGATACAAAGTTTTTGCTTCACGTATTAATATATAGATAGATTAAAAACGTCCTACGTACATATGGCAAAACGACGGTCATTTTTCTGTTTACAAATTAAGGTAATTACCGTAATGCTCCTGTCACAACCTTTTGAGTTCAACGTACGCATTACGCTCCTTGACGTGGCCGCATGATGCATTCGAATTTTCGATCTTAACGCGTTGAAACTCGGTCGCCGTTCAAATAAATATATTTATTACAAGCGGCACGCTCCGGCTCCGCTCGGGTCTTAACAAAAATTTCAACGATATTTGACGTTGTTTTATTTTTTTAAATAAAAGAATACTTATTGCGGCATAACTATAATAATTAGACACATGCTGTCGCGACACTTTTTGTAAATAATAATGTGTTCTACAAAATCGTAGTACATTATTTTATTCTATCATCAATAGTTTTCGCAGGGCACGCGATGTAAATAATATTTTAGGTAATTTTTTTACACCTTGGGTTACATTATTGGAGTTTTAGTAAGATTCCCTAATTTTTTTCAAAAAAAATTATAGCCTATATCACTCGGGAATAGTGTAGCTTCCAAACAGTGAAAGAATTTTTTAAATCGGTTCAGTAGTTTCGGAGCCTATTCAATACAAACAAACAAATTTTTCCTCTTTGTAATATTAGTATAGATAAAACATTTTATTCGTATGATTAATGCTTATAGTGCGCGCCCTTCGTCGCGTATTTCCGGGTTCGAGTCAAACGGATTAAAATCTCAGCGGGGTGATTTAATCTCGCCGAGTGCTGTCGCGAATCACGGGTAGGCGAGACTTGATTAATTGTAAATAATTAATGTTTTTTCACACCGAACATGTAGTATAAAGATTAAATTAAAGTTTAATTAAATCGAGGCGTGAAAGGTATGTTTGGTATAAGCGACACTTATGCAACTTTACCGGAAAGCCATTTAAAGTTTAAAATTTAGAAAAAAGTGCATTACTTAAAAAAACTTCTTCGACTAGGCAGTTGAATAGAATAAACTTAATTAAAATTCAATTCAAAATATCGAACTGTTGATACTAATACCAAATAAAACACATATTTAATTACAAAGATTAAATTTTTCAAATGAAATACGTAGGACCTCTTGTGAGTCCGCACGGGTAGGTACCACCACCCTGCTGCCTATTTCTACCGTGAAGCAGTAATGCGTTTCGGTTAGATGGGTTGGGTAGCCGTTGTAACTATACTGAGAACTTAGAACTTATATCTCGAGGTGGGTGGCGCATTTACGTTGTAGATGTCTATGGGCTCCAGTAACCACTTAACATCAGGTGGGCTGTGAGCTCGTCCACCCATCTAAGCAAAAAAAAATGTCGCTTAAACTAAATAGCCTTTAGTCTCTCAATATAGTACTATAAAGCGGATATGTAATAAGACTGAATCAAATTCTTTGCATTCCTAAAAACTCTTAGAATTTAAAGACGTTGTCGGTTTGCAGCTTCACTAGATTATTATCCCGTGTTTACATCATCCTTATGGCGGCGTTTTTAAATTACGAGCATTAGATCCGAGACAATCTTAACGTATCCCCGCGCTCATATCGGCGCGAGAGACGTATTTATGACTGGTTGTTCAAAAGTTGTTTGGAGTTCCCATGGAGGCTCGAAATTTTACAAACACGTAATCTCGTATCTCACAACCGGTGCTATCTGCCGGCTAGTCGGTTTATTGTCAAACATAATTTGTTATTGTTTAAAGTCTGTGGTCATATTGAGAATAGATTAATATTGTTTGTCTTTAATGTGGTCTTGGCGAAATCTGTGATTATAGAAGTATAATAATGTTCAAACTTATAATTTCGATTAATTATAGTCGAATTTTGACTACCGCGGGACTACTAGTACATTAAAAATTGACTATAAACTGTTATCATTGACACACTTCTTAAGAGAACAGAAATCATTTAGAAGTGTAGCGATTTGAACTCAATAATCGAGAAAGCTCACGAGTCCATAGCAAGGTAAATGTTTAATTAAATATTGCTAATACACTACCAATAAGAAGATTTCACGCAATTAAGTCGTATCGACTTACCGCTCAGTAATGCTCTGTAATGGAATTGCGAAATGTTTCCGCAGGGTAATGTATATGGCGCACGATTTAGCGACTACGCCGTTCATATCCTTTGACGACTACCAAATTTTTTAAGTAAACTATGAAGGAATAACAGAACGTATAAATAGTCCAAACTCGTCTTCAGAAGATGTCAAAATGTAAAGAGACACACATCTTCAGACCATTGATTAAATTTTATAGAGTAATAAAAACATTAAGTACCAAATTAAGAAATGTAATGAACGCGCGTTTTTCAGAAATTACAGTAGAATGTCATCATATTTTTTATCGCTTTTAGCAAATCTGATGGTGAGTGGTCACCGTTGGTCCTGGACGTTAATAATGTCAGAAGCCAACATCCTTTTTTTTCCCTACCTATGCTGATAGCCTTGAAAGGCTATTTCAGCTTCACCCTAACATGTAGGTGAGCTCGCGGGGCTTAAACCGGAAGTGTTGCAAACACTGGCCTTGGCAAGAGCAGTGCTTCGTAGAATCTACCACCGGATCGGAAACACGACCAACTGAGAAGATCCGGCGAGAAACGCAGTGGGCTGTGTATATAGGCGTGAATTAGCCTAGCCGTCGTCGAGCCCTTCGTCGCAAGCGACGGGTTCGACCAGGATGGTGACCGATGCTTGTGGTACCTAAAAGCACTTATTATGGATCGGGAGGATCCCTAATGACGTGCTTAGGGCGACGTCGGCTGCTTACCATTCGGTCTACAGGATCGGGTATGGGAGAAAATAGCCAAGTCGCCGCCTATCTATTGGGGGCAATGCTAAACTTTAGTATTAAACTAACATACTTACTGGGCGCTTTACGATTAGGTCACGGACGCTTCAAAACAAACTGCGTATCACATAATATTCGTCGACGTCCAAGTTCAGTTAACAATGCCGTGGTGATGAGTGACCATGGCCGCGGAGATTCAGTCACTTTGGGCGCTCGGGGCGACCGCGGTTCTCAACTCGTATTGATATTACAATGGTTCTTAATACAAAAATTGGCAGTGACCTAGTTCGGATGCCGATCTGCGCACGAAGTGCCTATGGTACCGAATTGATGCGTCTACTGTTTCGAGACGAGTTCTCGTAACGCTTCACACACCACTTGCCAATTAGAACGTCTCCAAGCTGTTGAATAATCATGTGACAACATGCATGCTCTCATTTCTTCGGTCGAATCGGTTTAGCAATCCCGTTATAATGGAGCCTCGCGTAATCGAATTTGTGCCCGTGGAGTGTTTTTGTTTTTTTTTACGATTTTGTTCAATGCGTTCGTTGCGCAACGCAATCGGTGCTATATTCGGGTCCGGGTCATTGTTTGTAACGGCACTAACCCGGCTCAAGTGATTCGTCGTCTGATGAATTCCATTACGGCAGGTGTCGACCATCTTTTTTGGTCACCGCATTAACGCTACTCATTTGACCGGAACTTGCCAAAAATACGAAAGGAACTAGCTAGCAATCAATAAAAAACCGAAAAAAAAAAACTAAAAGCTTTCGAATGTCTAAAAAAAAATATCAGTTTTGTTTCATCATACAAACATGCAAATTTTGGCGCCGTGTGCACCTTTGTAACAATCACCTTGGCACAGTATTTGTCGCTTCGGACACTGGTAATTTCCTAATTAGTTTTTTTTTGTTGTTGGTCTTTTTACTTCACCAGTTCCGATGGTTTATTGTTCGTTAAAGTTTTATCGTCAATTGTGGGTAATCTCGATTGCGAGAGACTGCGGTGATTAATGGAAGGATATAACATAACCGGTGCGATAAAAGCGGGCAGTTTATATTCTGGTCGCACTTACTTCGTCCGCCGTTTGGCCAGGCTCTTCCTAGAAAGCGAAGTGCCCTACATGATTGCCGGGAACCTCGACGCCGCCTAACGACGTTACCACGTCATGTGCTAACTGTTGATTTTCACTTTTAACTGCTTGGCAACGAAATGGAAAATTGTAATGTTGCATGAAGTGTTTACATAATTAATGCGGACCTATCATGTTTCCTATGTCTGAGGTGTGCATGTGTGCATCAGCGCATTCAGTTCTGAATGGGGTTAAACAAAGACTACTTGATGATAGAGGCAGCGTAGATTATCACTATCGTCGACAATATTGCAACACTTCACTTCCTTCGTTTCACAGGGATCTTAAGCGAATACAAAATACGTTGTTAAAGAAATGTAAATATAACTTGTGAAGTTTTTAACGTTAATTGTCACTATTACAACAATAAACAACTAAAAACCAAATTCTCGCACCAACATTGACGACATACCATTAAAACATAACCACATAATGAATAATAAATTACGTTAAACTTGTGCCAGTTTTGTTGAGGGCGTAATAAGATCTCAACTATAAATATTCATTTCGTAATTAATTTTCTAACACGCTTTTATTAGCTTAATATGTACATATGTATGTTGGTTTGTATGTAACAGAATCTTTTAACGCCATTGTAATTGACTTCAAGACGTCTGTTTAACTTGTACTGTGTACTGTGTTATTTGTACACGCATCAATGATTGATGATAATACAATAATTTTATAGCCTCGCTCTAATATCCTGACCAGTATCAACAGGATTAAAAATAAAGAGGAAATTAATTGTTACTTCGATTTTTATTGCCCTTGTAGGTAGACGAGCTTAAGGCCTACCTGATGGTGAGTGGTTACCGTCGCCCATGGACTTCAGCAATGTCAGGGGCAGAGCCAAGCCGCTGCCTACCGTTGAGTATACTCTCCACAAGCCTCGTTTGAAGAAAGACAAGTCATAGCGCTCGGGAAACATCATTCAAACAACATTATTTCAGCGTGTTTTCTTAAGTTCTTAAACTACATTTGGTATTAAAAACTGCTGCTAGTGCTTTTGAATTCTCTGGATTGAATAACTTTGAGTGTAGTACGGCGGCCGGTCTGGTATATAGGTAAGTCTTTATCTGGAGTGCAATAAATCGATGAAGGCAATCTCGATCACGCTGCCCTGCATCTCTAGATTAACGATTTAACAATTTTTAATTAACGACTTCAGTTCAGAATTATTGGTCGAAAACAGGACACAGTTCCGTGGTAGGCTCGATTCCGCCGTTAGGCAAAAACACGATCTCGAAGTTCGAATCTGAGTTCGAGTAAATTATACGTTGCATCCGAAGAGTTAATTGCACGTTTACCGGCATCAAAACTTTCCTGGTTCGATAGGGCTCAGAACAAATGAATAGCCGGTACGACCGACGCGTAACTTTGGTGGGAAAGCGTTGAACTATTAACCGGATGAATACGTTATTTACTTTCGTCTAAAAATATATTAACATATATATATAATATAATATAATATATATACTATAATAATAATATAATATATATACTGGTTATTGTTTTTCAAGCGTATACAGCTTTCTAGCGTTTAAGGACTAGTTGAATACGTGGATCTTCACCATCTAAGGCACTCTAGTCGTGATGTGTTCTACCTATACCCCCTACATTATGCAAGCGGGCTTTTGTTGCGTTATTTTCACACGGCTCCACGCCACGATCCGTATCGTTTTAGTTTGGCTACGTCTCTTTCACCTCTTTAGGTTTACGAAACTATCATCGCTATATTGTCACTATTGTTCGTACTTGCCGCGGTCCGATGATGCGGTATATCGCTTTGTTTTCTTGGTGACTTGTCGTTTTCTGCTCGTTCTAAGCCAATTGGGACTGTACAATTTCTGTTTGCCGAATAAAGCAGATCTCACGGCCCATTGACTTAAGCGGTGAACGTAGCTAGTAGGTAGCGTTTCACTTGTCGGTATGGGGAATGATTCTGAAATCTCAATTGCAAGGGATTAAGAGTTATTTTTGCGTCCTCGTGAAAAGGCTTGGCAATAGCATCACTAATCCTATAAATCAAATTCCCTGGTTTTTTTTTCAGCATTAGCGAGTCATAGACAAAATTAAAACTATGTACTTACAACGGCTCAATTTCGCATTTTAATTGTCATTTTATTATGTTCCGTCATATTATTTCTGATGTTTTGACCAGTGGTATATTATTATGTCGTCAATTGTACCCGTCATCATAATCTATTACCTGACGTTTTGTAGACGTAACGACTTTGTTTTTCAACGATATTTCACCAAATACAATGCATAATGATACACTTTGAGACAAGTTTATTTTCTCTCGATTATTTTATATATGTGGATTTAAACGACCCGCATCGCCGAGACAGGTTCAATGTTTTCATAATGGCCGCTGTATCTATCTATGATTTGACCCCGGCGGTGAACCTGCCTGCATGACTTAAAGATAGGTAAGACATGACACCTTAATATTCTGTGTTCGTACATTGTGTTTTTGTACAACTGTTATTGTGATTGGAAGCGTTATCGCTTGCCCTTTGTCGATTTTGCTTTAAACAAGTTCTATGAATACATTTTTTTTAGGAATTTTATGACCTGGTAACCAAGACCTTTATGTCTTATTATAATTTATATTCTTATTTAATGAAAAATGATAATATGGAGTGAAATGAAATGAGATGAGAATATATGCTATGAAATATAATCTCAGTAAAATGGTGGTCATTTACTGAAATTTTTTCAGTGGACTTTTTGGAGAATCCCGAGAAGTTATGTCCAGCGACTTTGTTTCATTTTCCCACATTTGTGCACTTTCACAGATGTTAAGTAGTTAATAAACCACCGTTATTACACATTTAAACCTGAAGAAACACTAAATAGACAAAATAAAACAAATCACACAACTTCTAGCTCCCGCCAAAAAGTCCTACGAATACACGTACAAGAGACTAGTGTTATAAATATGTATGAAATCGATAGGACATATCGATGTACCTGTCATATTTGTATCGATAATACGTATTGTTGTTACGGATGACATTTGATCTTAAAACGCATGACAAGCTCTCGAGAATACCATTCATTGTTGAACGATGAGCGAATCTCAAACGCCTTTCGCGGGCTCCGTCACGACAAGAGATGGTATCTCGAGGTGTGAAGAGCTTCGTTAACAGACTATTGAGTGTTCTCGCGTGCTCGTGCTATTTTACATCCAATCTAAAGCAATAAAGTCGGCACCATTGCTAAAACCATTACGATTACGAGCGGGAAAAAATTGTTCCGACAAGTTTTTAATGCGAATATGTTAATCATAATTATTTTATCTTCTTTTTTTTTCATTTACGATACGTCTGTGACATATGACTTCTTCAGTTTTGACGCGAAACTATTAAAGTGCTCATTTAAATTAATTATGAAACGGCTTTGCATCGACATTTACATATCAAGCTACGTTCCTTAATTTAGTAATTCGTGATGTTATTTTATAGCTGATACGTCAATAATTGGTTCACGCGTCTAAATATCGATATTTAGCTATTGATTTAATAAGAACGCGGTATGTATTTTTCAATTAGCGCCTACATCACCACTTATCTAATCACGAGAACGTGACAAGTATTTAGAAACAAACGATCCGAGTTGCAACACAAACTACACGACTTCGATATTTCGAATCGATTCTATAGTGCAGATTAAAAAGGCCAAATGGGACCTTGATCCGATTATACCGTTTCGCGTTCGCTTCTTGCACAAGTTAGAGTAACATTACGTTCGCTACCGATTCGATTCATTCCTAATTCAGATATTTAAAAACACACGTGTCATATACAGTCATTTTAGTTTTTTTTTTTTATTTCTCCAACGCGTTAGGCATTGATTTTGCCAATGTCACAGATTACACAAAAATGACAGGTGACAAATGACAAGAACAGATTAGTTGTAATGTTAGTTGCGTCTCCGTTTGTTACGTAAACATTGTCCGTCGCATGTCCGTCTCGGTGTCGGCTCGTCTAGTCGTTCTCGACGTTACAGCTATGCCTATGTCATTATTTACTTCGATATTTGCTTTATGAGGTTAGCCAAGCTCTCGTTTCGGATTAGTTTACGGCGCGTTCAATTTAATGGTATTTTAATATTTATCGCCTCGATACGATCTGACCTCGTGTGTCGCAAGCGTTTGATTCTTTGTTTACTTTGTCCGCAGGTAAGGCTCGCCTAGTTTTCTGGGAGGCGTTGAGCGGCTAGGCTGAGTCGTGCGTGCCGGTCTCCAGCTATGAGTGTCAGTGAAGCGACGCTCCTAGTTACGTATTCAAGGGGGCTGGCATCAGTATGCGCCCGCACACCTCACGGACACGGGTTAACGAATGAATCACTCCCGGTTTCTACGTAGTCAAGCCCACGTGACGTCACGAGTTAGATGTCGCACGCGCGCCAACCACGAAATTACATTATGATAATTAGTATACATTTCCGCTTGCATAAATAAAAGAATCTCGGTAAACTGTGGAGTCGTAGATAATAATCTTTATGGGTAGTTACGTTTTGATGATTATCGCTCGGCTTTAACGATTAAGTTTAGTTTTACGTCGTAAAAAGTCTAATTCTATCTTCGGTATTCGAATTGCAACACTGAAAAAAATAATAATTTTCTATTTTATTGGAGAATAACGTCGTAAAATTATTTAATGTTTCTTTTCTAAAACAACTTCAACGGGCCTAAATTGCGTATCGCACAACAAAGTCCGACAATTCTCGTCTCTTCCTATTTTGATAGGATATTTATTATCAATAAATCTTGTCTAAGTCAGCTTGAGATTTGCTGACGTTCCCTCGTGTATATATTTAGTCGCATATGCGGCTTCTAATGCGCCGTTCTTCAATTCCTATCGAACGTTGTTTAACATGAATTATTGTCTTCCATTGTCGATGCGTTCAATGTTTATACCGACTGACATATAGCAATAAATAGCGGGCAAGAAAGTCGAAGTTTAGTCGGCATCCGTCAAGTGCATGCGCCGCGCTGCGTCGCGAAATTGTATTTCAACGAGACAAAACTGCGTACCTAACCCCGCACGAGAGCGGTTTACGACCAATCTCTCGAATCACTACTGATGCTTTGCTGACCGCACAACTCCATTCCGACAGGAACAATGCGCAGTCTAAAACTCGTTTACGCGATTCCCATTTCACGATAGTCGTTGTTGTACCCGGACACACCGGAATGTAATATTGTCCACCGGGGTCAAGCACCGTGCCCCGGCGGGTAACGCACGCGGCCCGATGGCAGTTCAGATACGCACAGCATCGGAATTATTTCCATCATTATGCAAGTCCAAGCGCTCGGGTTTTATCAGCCTTGGGCATCGAGCGCGAATAGACAAACGACGTCTTAGAAAATGTTGTAAACGTAAAGACAGGGAACCCGAGCCGCCTCAGGGTGAGACCCTAACTAGGTCACAGCGTTTACGACTTATCCCCGAAGTTTCCAAGTCGAAAGGAGTCGCGGTGATTGCGCCGAGCCGTGGCCTTTTCAAATAATTATCAAGACGTTAAGACAAGGTGCTAGGGCCGCCTCAGGGTGAGACCCTAACTAGGTCACAGCGTTTACAACTTATCCCCGAAGTCGCCAAGTCGAAAGGAGTCGCGGTGATTGCGCCGCGGGCTCTTTCGACCCGAGCCGTGGTCTTTTCAAATAATTATCAAGTTACACGTCCGCGGTAGTCGCCGTCGCTCGAACCAGACACTCGTAAGTCGATACCGGTCTCCGGAGCACTCTCTCCTCTCACCGCACGGACGGCAGACCGGAACGTTTCCCGGGTACACCCCGGCGGTTTCTATTGTGTTCACGTTGCGCTGGTGTTGTCACCGTTAGATCGCATTGTAATGTCAAAGGGCAGTAGCACGGTTACGGTGCCCCGTTTGACAATAGAAGCGAGAGTTGCCTCCCGAACTGCAGCCCGGGTAGATTGTTATCGTGCCCTCGGACCTATGCAAGTCCGACTTCCCGCTTACGAGAACTCTCACTGCTGTACGTAATCATGCAGCTTGCGATTCATAATGTAACGGCAAGAGACAGTCGTTAATTCATTATCCAGTGAAGCGTGACTTTAATCATCCGATCCTTGGTTTACGTAATGTTTTACGTAAAAAATAGGGATGTTGATTTTAATGAAATCAATCGGAGAGTTATCGATAATCGAAAACCGGTAAGAATATTATGAATTCGTCAAGAACTATATATCGTGACTGGGGACGTTTGCCAACAAATGCATTTGAGATGGCACAATATTCCCAAATATCCCACTCGTTCTTATTCTTTTAAAATATTAATTTTACGTAATTTATGTAATGTGGTACATATATATATCATCGTAGGTACATAATATTTTCATTTGACAGATTCATATTTCTGCCGTGAAGCAGTAATGCGTTTCGGTTTGAAGGGTGGGGCAGCCGTTGTAACTATACGTGAGACATTAAAACTTATATCTCAAGGTGGGTGGCGCATTGACGTTGTGGATGTCTATGGGCTCCAGTAACCACTTAACACCAGGTGGGCTGTGAGCTCGTCCACCTATCTAAGCAATAAAAAAAAATCACCTTTTATTTGGTGTTTTTTTTGTTCCTATCTAAAACTGAATGAATTATGTGCCTTCGTTTCGTGTTCGCCAATTATACGTTGTAGTATACGGACTCTCGTGGGTCCCCACCATATATGGCTCGCAATAAACCCAGAAAATAACGAGCCACGTACGTTCGTGGGTGAAAAACCTCGATTATGTCAGTTTTCGCATGGATAATAGTCGTAGTCACGTTTTGAGGTCGCCTTGTTTGCATCGTATTAGCCAAGGCCTCTATTCATTTCTCATTAATTTATTCCGTGGATACGTTGAAATTCAAGGTCAGCTTGCAGATTTCGTCTAACCACAATTCATATAAAATACCGTTAATTCTGCCTGATAAATTAGAATCGGTAAATTTATTATTGATTAATGAATTAATGTTAAATCAATCTCTTTGTTAATAATTCAATGACGTACTTAATTGATAATTTGATGTAATTTTAATGAGCAAATAATATTTGTTATGCGAAGTGTAACAATGACCCAGTTCGTGTGGCTTACTTGGAAATTTGTCATTTGTTTTTGAAAAAGGTCACGTAAAATACCGTGCAGAATCTCAAAGCCGTTATACGGTTTCACTGTCTTACCGTTGTACCATACCAGGGGGCAGATCTGTAGTGCGTATTTGCTATTATAAATAAATAATACATTAATTCGTCGAAGCAGTGGGCTTGCTAAGGCTAGTGTTAACAACATCCTCAGGTTAGAGCACTGTGAGCTCACCTACTCGCCCGGTAATGCTGGCATAGGTAGCTTAGGTAGGAAAAAAAAACCACAAAAAATATGATGATGAAATTCACTTTATTTCTAATTATAATTTCGATAGTGTTTATTTATGTATTTAGTAAAATTAATTCGTACAAACGAGAACTTTATAAAATATGAAAAATAAACAAAGAGATTTATGCTCGTAATGAAATTGTTGGGATAGAATATTATAATAGTTGTGTTGTAAGTATGTAATCTATTAAATTGTGTATCAACTTTAAGGGGAAGATTTATCAAACAAAAGTGACAATGCATTGACCACTAATAATCACAAAACACTTGTCCTCTGACTGTTTACCTTTAGACCAACAAAGTCTTTAAATACGTCTTGACTATAGATTCAGTACTTATTCTTTTCACCTAAACACAATGAGAGCTCGCGGAACAGTGATCGGTTGCAGGTCGGTTATTTGCATGAGTTTTGAACCTTTCAAAGGGGGCATTGTCTACAGCGTTTTGAATGGATAATAAGTGAGCCTTCAGTTTCGTAAGTGGAACACGGATTTTATTTTTAACTTTACGGGCATCCGTTTCGTTGCGAAATAATAATAAAAAAGAGATATTTTGAATCCTTTTTGTTGAGCGGACGCGATCAGGTTAAATGAAATTTTGGGGAATATTACTTACTAAAGGTATATTATTCTTTCGCTTGGTTCGTATCCCAATTTCTTTGGAGATGTTCTAATTCTGCGGCACACTGTACCTCACTGGTTGTATATTTTGTTTTGTTGTACATTTACGGGCTTTTGTTTATCTTGTTCGATATTGATGACTCTTTATGTCATAAATGTTCATAGTGTAGCTCATCAAACATGTTTTTAAAATTACAAAAGAATGGTTTTTAATACAATTTAATGTAGTCTGTGTACGGTATATATTTTGTAGATCGTGCTATAGCTTGTTACTTGGTTATAAGCCATCTGTAATTGTAGTAGTAGTTGATGGTAGGGTGTGTTAGTTTTTAACGCGAACTGACGATTTTTATCCTACCTATGCTGATAGCCTTAAGAGGCTATATTAGCGTGACCCTAGCGTGTAGGTGAGCTCTCGTGGTTCAAACCGGAATGTTGCTAACACTGGCCCTAGCAAGAGCAGTGCTTCGCAGAATCTACCACCGGATCGGAAAAGCGACCCACTGAAAAGATCCGGCGAGAAACTCAGTGGGTTTCACCGTCGATGTCACCGCTCTATTATGTTCGCTGCGAATCTATCTCATGTTCCAGTCATAAAACCTTAATAACTATTGAATCATCACGACTCAGACTTCTGCTTCGGCTACTGCTAAATATGGGGGGATACACGTAACCTCCTTCCTCTGCCCATCTAACTGTCTAAATGAAAGACTAAAAGATTATATCTTGGTCATCAAAAAGTTATAGCGCAGCTCTATCGAGCGCTTGTGTATACGCGTGTGAATGTATGAATAGAAGGATCAAAACGTATTGTGCTTTTCATTGAAACACAACATGCACGATCATGTTCCGGCTCAAAAGGACCTGTCAATGACCTCATAATACGTAATAACCATTAATTATTGTATTACAACAATAGCGTTCGATCGGATCCTTTGATGTTTCGGTCCTATAAAGTTTTTGTGCAACACAAGAATAATAACGTGAACACATTAATATATTTGTATTTCGTTTGACATACGAGAAATTTG
The DNA here is from genome assembly GCF_030269925.1 of Bombyx mori. Classification (NCBI taxonomy): domain Eukaryota; kingdom Metazoa; phylum Arthropoda; class Insecta; order Lepidoptera; family Bombycidae; genus Bombyx; species Bombyx mori. Next base: position 2,907,527 of record NC_085116.1, on the reverse strand, counting down.
AAATATTAAAAAAGCTATCAAATGAAATTTAAATATTATACGTTGGTAAGCACATATCATTAGAACGACCGTAAAGATTTGAATACGTTTTTCGTATTAGCTGGGGTAAGGTTCTTGATAAAGAAAATGCGGAAAAATTTCTCGGTATTTTTCAAAATTTCGCCATTCTGAAAACGAATACAATCGAGTTTAATGACGTTTGGTCAAACGACTAGTTAGCTAGTTTGGAATAAAATACCTTTTTTTGTTGCTTAGATTAGAGGGCGTGTTCACGGCTCACCTTGTGTTGAGTGGTTACCGGAGCCCACGGACATTTACAACGTAAATACCGCACCCAACTTGAGACACGAGTTTTAAGGTTTCACAGGTTTGTACAGTACAACGGCTGCCCCACCCTTCATAACGAAAAACACATTAATTCTTTATAATAAAAATAGGCAAGGTGATGGTACCTACCCCTGCCGGCTAACGAGACGTCCTACCACCAGTAAAACCTTAAATTATCATTCGTTTTCTTCATTAATACTACTTTCACAGTTCAATGTTACGTTTGATACCCTCATTATATTTTCCTGAAAATTTATTTATATATTAGTTGTTGTTGTAGTCCTAGGGTACCCTGCTCATGGAGTGCCCCTCTACCTCCGCCGGCTGGTTGGGTCCTATTTGGGGGCCAGGTCGGTCGTATGTACCGGGTACGGTGGGACCCTTCATCGTTTTCCGGTCGTGCGTGGTGTTCCACAGGGGTCGGTTCTCGGCCCCCTCTTGTGGAATATCGGGTACGACTGGGTGCTGAGGGGCGCCCTCCTCCCGGGCCTCCGCGTTATTTGTTACGCGGACGACACGTTGGTCGTGGCCCGGGGGGATGATTTTAGGGAGTCTGCCCGTCTCGCCACAGCGGGAGTGGCCCTCGTCGTCGGAAGGATAAGGAGGCTGGGTCTCGACGTGGCGCTCAGTAAATCCGAGGCTCTGTGGTTTCACGGGCCGCGGAGGGCGCCACCAGTTGACACCCACATCGTGGTTGGAGGCGTCCGGATAGGGGTCGGGGTGCAGTTGAAGTACCTCGGCCTCGTGTTGGACAGCCGGTGGGCTTTTCGTGCTCACTTTGCGGAGCTGGTCCCCCGATTGATGGGGACGGCCGGTTCTTTGAGCCGGCTGCTCCCGAATATTGGGGGACCGGATCAGGTTGTGCGCCGCCTCTACGCGGGGGTGGTGCGATCGATGGCCCTGTACGGTGCACCTGTGTGGGCTGAGCCGCGCAACCGGGCCACTATGGCTCGGTTCCTGCGCCGGCCGCAGCGCACCGTTGCCATCAGGGTCATTCGCGGATATCGCACCGTCTCCTTCGAGGCGGCGTGTGTTTTGGCGGGGACGCCGCCATGGGAGCTGGAGGCGGAGTCGCTCGCTGCCGACTATCGGTGGCGCAGCGAGCTTCGTGCTCGGGGCGTGGCGCGTCTCCCCGAAAGTGAGCTGCGGGCGCGGAAGGCCCATTCTCGGCGGTCCGTGCTCGAGTCGTGGTCGAGGCGATTGGCCAACCCCACGTGGGGGCTACGGACCGTCGAGGCGGTTTACCCGGTCTTTGATGACTGGGTGAATCGTGGCGAAGGACGTCTCACCTTTCGTCTGGTGCAGGTGCTGACCGGGCACGGATGCTTCGGGAAGTACCTGCGCCGGATAGGGGCTGAGCCGACGACGAGGTGTCACCATTGTGGACACGACCTGGACACGGCGGAGCATACGCTCGCTGTCTGCCCCGCTTGGGAGGTGCAGCGCCGTGTACTGGTCGCAAAGATAGGACCTGACTTGTCGCTGCCTGGCGTCGTGGCGTCGATGCTTGGCAGCGATGAGTCATGGAAGGCTATGCTCGACTTCTGCGAGTGCACCATCTCGCAGAAGGAGGCGGCGGGGCGAGTGAGGGAAAGCTCTCCTCACTACGCAGAAACCCGCCGCCGCCGAGCAGGGGGTCGGGACCGGGGTCGTATCCGTGACCTGGCCCCCTAAGAGCTAGGGGTCCCACCCGTTTGTGCGGGGAGGGACCCAGACGTGGGGTGGCGTGCTCTGCACGCTCACCCGCAATAGGAAGCCGGGTGATGGTAGACCGCGTTCCCCCGACCGCTCTGGGGGAAGGTGTAACGCGGCGCCATCAAAGCGGGCTCTCGGCCCGCTGAACGAGGGAACCGGTGGTCGTGTCGCTGGCGGCCACCGGTCCGGCGTCCGTGGGACGGTGGGATGGATGTAATGTGCTCTGCGTCAACCCTGTCCCGCCGTTTCAATAGCCCCGACTGGGCTCCGGCCCGGTCCGAGGTAGGGCGCCGGTTGTGAGCGGCAGGAGTTTTTAGTGAGGTTCAACTCCCACATACCCCACCTGCCGCGCGGGTGGGGATCCGGCGATTTTCTCCTGTGGAAAAAAAAAAAAAGGGTACCCTGCTGGTACATAGGGCCCTCACAAGTTGTCTCCACTTTACCCTGTCTTGCGGGAGCAATCACTCCAGGTCACGTTGGCAGTCCTCATCTCACTCTCGACAGTGCGTCGCCAAGTGTGTACAGGGCGACCAGGTCTCGTCCTGTCAAGCGGTTGCCACTCAAATGCGATTGATGCTGCGTTGACACCGCTGCGCCGTAGAATGTGTCCTATCCAACGCCATTTCCGATGAGCAATGTCTTGCGCGATGGGATTTTGGTCACATTTAATCCAAAGGTCTTTATTAGAGATAGTGACTGGCCAGAATATGCGAAGTATCGACCTCAAGAAAATATTTACAAATAAATTACAAAATATATTAGTTAAGAAACAATTATAATTATCTGTAGATTGTCGATTGTGAAAGTACACTAAAAGTAAATTCAATAAATTGTACTTACTATTATTGTAATCGAACGAAAGCGTTCGATAATTGTGTATTCAATTTAGTTGCTCGTACAAAGATTAAAGAGATCCGTAATGACTTGTCCACTTTTGTTATGAGAATCATCCTCTTTAATACACCCACGGACATTTGAGTCTGTTTCAAATGTTATCGAGTTGCGACGTAAAACATTAAAATAAAAATGGTAGTTGTTCGGAATATGTACTGTATGTGATATTTCTAATAGTAAGTAGTAGGTACATAGATTAAAACTACTTTGGTGTTTGTATCAAACTGAAAGATAGGACGGAAGCTACGGGTTTTATTTCATGGGATTATACAAAAAAGGTTTAATACGTTATATACGGTATGATAGGACGTCTTGTGAGTCCGCACGGGTACCACCACTTCGCCTATTTCTGCCGTGAAGCAGTAATGCGTTTCGGTTTGAAGGGTGGGGCAGCCGTTGTAACTATACTGAGATCTTAGAACTTATATCTCAAGGTGGGTGGCGCATTTACTTTGTAGATGTCTATGGGCTCCAGTAACCACTTAACACCAGGTGGGGTGTGAGCTCGTCCACGCATCTAAGCAATAAATAAAAAAATTTAAAACAAGGAAATGGTTCTTCGTATGAGTTTCTTCTTTTCTGAATTCCTGATGTTGACTCAGCAACCATGCGAGGAGAATGTTGGCTGTGCTCTTGCCAATATATAGAGTACATTGCACATCAATTAAAATGACAACCATTGATTGGTTCAAAAACGCTGTATGTGATTCGTTAAATTCAATATAACGTTAAAAAACATAACGAAATCTCTTCATACCAGTTTTTATTTAAGTACTTAATAGGATTACTGGTGGTAGGAACTTTTGTGAGTCCGCGCGGGTGGGTACCACCACCCTGCCTATTTCTGCCGTGAAGCAGTAAAGCGTTTCGGTTTGAAGGGTGGGGCAGCCGTTGTAACTATACGTGAGACCTTAGAACTTATATCTCAAGGTGGGTGGCGCATTTGCGTTGTGGATGTCTGGGCTCCAGTAGCCGCTTCACACCAGGTGGGCTGTGAGCTCGTCCACCCATCTAAGCAATAAAAAATAAATAAAAAAAGATTAAGGACAACAAAACCAAATTATAGAATATCCAACTTTCACGATTGAGTTATCATGTCTTTTACGATACGTTGCGAGGCAAGATGATGTCATCAGAAATTAATTTAATTACAATTTCAATGAAATAATAAATAATATTAAAGTGATATATATGTATATGTAGTTAATAATAATATTTAGTGATCTATGTGTTTAAAGAATGTTAAGTAGCATGCTATGTGTTTGTTGAAATAGCTTGTTTGTTTCTAGTAATAATAATTTAATTTTCAATTTATTTATTTGTTCAATTGTTTGTGGAAAAACAAGAATTTTTTTTTTAATAGTCTTTTTGTTGTGATTTTTAATTGATGTTTCTTATGCAAACGATATGGGGAATGAGACTTTTTTTTTTTTTTTTATTGCTTTGATGGGTGGACGAGCTCACAGCTCACCTGGTGTTAAGTGGTTACTGGAGCCCATAGACATCTACAACGTAAATGCGCCACCCACCTTGAGATATAAGTTCTAAGGTCTCAGTATAGTTACAACGGCTACCCCACCCTTCAAACCGAAACGCATTACTGCTTCACGGCAGAAATAGGCAGGGCGGTGGTACCTACCCGTGCGGACTCACAATAGGTCCTACCACCAGTGAAATAGTTACCAGACTATAGTTTGATTGTCGGATATAGATATTGCCACTGACACAGTCAATTTATTCCATGGCTGTGGATATACATATATGTCAGATTCCAAATATAATAGATTTGTTCTGTTTATACTAAATTAAATAAACTATAAACCATATATATAAAAATGAATTGCTGTTCGTTAGTCTCGCTAAAACTCGAGAACGGCTGGACCGATTTGGCTAATTTTGGTCTTGAATTATTCGTGGAAGTCCAGAGATGGTTTAAAAGGTAGATCAATTTGAAAATCTTTTTTTTATTTATCGATTGAAGCACTACGATGTCAGCCGGGTTAGCTAGTATAATAAACAGTAAATACATGTGTACATAATAATATATAATATACTAGCGACCCGCCCTCGCTTCGCTTCGGAAACTGCAATTTATTATTGATTTTTCCACTATTTAATGGATGTTATTATACATATAAACCTTCCTCTTCAATCACTCTATCTATTAAAAAAAACCGCATCAAAATCCGTTGCGTAGTTTTAAAGATTAAAGCATACATAGGGATATAGGGACAGAAAAAGCGACTTTGTTTTATAGTATATAGTGAAACCAATATTTCTGGCCACTTGTGATTATTGAGGACCGTCAGATACACCGACTCCATAATTAATATTTACTGCGCATATACCGACATTGTAGCGCGTGCACTAGTCAATTTATCTATAATGGATCAGCTTCTAATTGCCTTAATGAAAAGCATCCTGGGCGCGTTGTCGCGCGCTGCGACACAATAAGCGTTTAAGAATTCAACACATATCGTCTTCTCGCATTAAAAGTGTATAATCTCAAAACTTACAAAAAAAAATTTTTTATTACTTTGATGGGTGGACGAGCTCACAGCCCACCTGGTGTTAAGTGGTTACAGGAGCCCATGGACATCTAGAACGTAAATGCGCCACCCACCTTGAAATATAAGTTCTAAGATCTCAGTACAGTTACAACGGCTGCCCCACAGGCAGGGCGGTGGTACCTACCCGTGCGGACTCACAAGAGGACCTGCCACTAGTAATTACGCAAATTATAATTTTGTCGGTTTATTATAAGTACGTATTTCATTAGAAAAATTGGTACCCGCTTGCGGGATTCGAACACCGGTGCATCGCTCAACACGAATGCACCGGACGTCTTATCCTTTAGGTCAAGACGACTTTGTATTGAATATTATTTCTGAACAACATTGTCAGTTCATTTAAAGTAACAACCACACTCAAACCTCCACGACCGGTGCCCGAAAGTGACAAACACTACAGCTGAAGTCTTCTTCGTCATTTCACTCTTGACAGTGCAGTCGTGGACATAATGCAGTGTTGTACGCAGAATCGGAGTATGTAGCGGGTCACTTATTGCCGATTTTACAATATGATCCGTCCTTAGAATTAGGGAACTCGCGCGAACTCTAGCCCCCCTTCACCCTCCTCTCTGGTAGTAAGTTGGTGGTGGAGCCGTCTTCCCGGAAAAACGTGTTCAAAAAAAACAGTTTTAAAAATTTAAGCATTAATCTTGCAGTCCTTCAATTCTACTTCCAAACCTTTCGAATTTATTGTCAGATTGTATCATAGACAAAAAAATAATTCTCCATATTTGATCACGTACTTATTACATATCATTATTGGACAATCTTCAATTACAATTTTTGTCTTAATTTAAGTTTGCCGTGACCTTGAATAATATTAAAATTTTGTGTTTACACTAGTATTATATGGTCACGATCAAACCTATAAAAAGACTATTAGGTAAATTATCCAACGTGACCTAAACTGCTACATTTACTATTTACTTTTATTCTTAATATCTGTTACAAAATGTATCTTCTATCTATATATATATAAATATGATGAATAGCTGTTCGTTAGTCTCGCTAAAACTCGAGAATGGCTGACCGATTTGGCTAGTTTTGGTCTTGATTTATTTGTGGAAGTCCAGAGAAGGCTTAAAGGTAGATAAATATGAAAATGCTCGGAATTAAATAAAAATAACAATTTTGTTTTTCCTTTGATGTGTCCCCGTCGGACGGATTCCTTTTGTTTGTTTTAAGTTTATTTTATACAGAAGCTTAGGTCTTTCATTTATCGATTGGGGCACTACAAAGTTTGCCGGGTCAGCTAGTATACAATAAGAAACTGTTGAATTGTGCTCTAGTTAATACTCCAAAAGTCTACTAGTCTTTTCAGTCTACTTACAGTCTTTTGTCGATGTTTTCGTGACGTCTATTTTCATGAGCTTCTGCATACCACCATTCTCTTATCTTAATACTCATCACACTTTGGATATATAATTCTAAATTTTTTAATTCGGTTTTGGTTCTGTGATGATACCATAATTCCAAACTGGCAATACCTCATCGTACAAAAAAACCTAACAGTGTATTCCAAGTGAGGAGTGTTAAGTCTATGACTTTTCTTCACTGTAGATTTCCAATTAAACCTAATGTGTAGAGATGTTATAGAATTTTAAAAAAAAAGTCATGCTGTCTGTTGTCTTTGACTTAGTCCGATATTATCCATATTTACTACATACGTATTCAATTAGGTACTGCTATTGCTACACATTGCAAGTGTTACAAACCGCAACGGGAAATGGTAAAATGATTTTGTAACCTATTATAACGACTGCTTGCACAAAAGGCGTGTTAATTTTCATCATCAATTTTATAGTAAAGGTTTGAATTAAATTATTATCATCATCATTATCCTGCCCTTCTCCCAGTCACCTGGGGTCGGCGCAACATGTTTTCTCCTTCCATACTCTTCTATCATATACCATTTCTTCGCTCACTCCCCTCTTACCCATATCGTCTTTCACACAATCTATCCATTTCTTCTTAGGTCTACCTCTTCCTCTATATCCTTCCACATTCATAGTTAACACTCTCTTACCAAACTCATTTTCATTTCGTCTCATCACATGTCCATACCATCCCAAACGCGCAATTAAAATATTATATAGGTAGATAATAATATAAATTGGCACTTTGAATTGAATCGAAATTGTAAGCGACTTAGACAATAGTGCATTGTATTTATTAACAATTTAGTCGAAATATTCTGTATTTAATACTGGAAACTTATACAACATCCGAAATGGTACTAGCTCGCAACCAAACAGTACAATAGAATATTTCGCGAGCCATTAGAATACAATAACAAGGCCAGAGTACTATATAGTTTCTATAACACAACCGAATCTAATCTCCCGTTAAAATAAGCGAGTCGCTGTCGTAACTAAGCTCTTTTACATTTGCCGGGCTGTGCATCCCATTAAGCTAGATTGACGTATGAATCACTGCAGGTCGATCGCGCTGCTATACGTACGAAGCTTGTGCTCATTGTAATTAGGCGTGTCGATGTCAATAAGTCGATTGTCAAGAGCATCGATGCGACATGTTTCTACGTAGACTAGAGGACCCACAGTAGTCGAAATTCGACTATAATTAATTGGAATTGTTAGTTTGTACACTATTATGATTGTATTTTATACTTCTATAATCACAAATTTCGCCAAGACTACACTATAAAAAATATTAACAAAGACAAACAATATTTAAAGTATTCTTTTTTTTTTAAGAGATTTTATGACCTGGTAACTAGGACCTTTAAGTCATGTCTTATTTTACTTTATATTCTTAATTTTATGAAAAATGATAATATGGAGTGAAATGAAATGAAGATGATTAATTTGAGACATTAATCAACTGAGATGAAATTTAATGAAATGAAATGATATGGGATGAAATATAATCGCAGTAAAATGGTGGTCATTTACTGCGATTTTTTCAGTGGACTTTTTGGAGGAACCTGAGAAGTTACGTCCAGCAGCTTTGTTTCATTTTCCCACATTTGTGCACTTTCACAGATATTAAACAGTTAATAAACCACCATTATTACACATTTAAACCTGAAGAAACACTAAATAGACAAAATAAAACAAATCACACAACTTCACTCCTCGCGTTCCCGCCAAAAAGTCCTAATGTATTCTCAATTTGACAACAGACGTCAAGAACAAAAGTTTGACAATAAATAGTATGCATGCGTGTGTGCGTCAAATACATGGTATGTAGTGTGTGTAATGTTTTCTTTATTGATTTAATGTATCTTTTATGCATTATTTTAAAAAAATATTAGCATTGTGCACTTCTTCTCTATAAGTGTGGAAAATTTCATACTCCTCCGTCCGCGTAATTTTCGTTAAAAGGGATACAAAGTTTTTGCTTCACGTATTAATATCTACATAGATAATATTGACTCCTATTAAGGCAGGCACGCACGATAATACGTACAGCGTATTCATTTAGTGTGTAACTCTCGTTCTAAAACGATAGGAACCGTGAGCCGGATTTCGCGATAATATAATGAGCGCCTGCCTTTACAGGATCGTTTTTGCTTTATAAGTACGGTCGGTGTATAAATATTTAATGAGGTGCGCTAACAAGTGAATGTCAATCAATCAGCATGTAACAACAGTAGGAGTACGGGAATAATGAGAGGAACATTAAGTACCTTGCCTTTGCGGTCATAGCCTTTTGTCATCTGTCAATCTCCAATATTTAATATCTGTTCCTTGTTGCAAAAAAAAAAAATGATATAGATTACCTATAGATCTGCTGTTCTACTGCATTATAAGAATACCAAATTGAGACCTTGAACACATCTCAAAAATGAAGCTTCCAGGGCGGCGTTACTTTCCAGATGGAACCTATGTACATAGTATCGTTTGCCTAACAGCTGGAAATTAAAAAAAAACTTGCGTCAAATACATAGTTTAGTCCGATTATACAAGCGCATAGATTTTTTGATATTGCGATGTTCTCCTGCGGCACGCGTTTCAATCGATTGTATTTTATCGAAATTACTTGCATTGAAAGGACATGAATATTCAGTTAGCAAGTCTGGGCACGGATTGGTCCACGTTGCAACAGTTTTGCGCCGCTAATGTAAATAAGGATCACGTATCGGCCCCATTGACATGGTTTTGCGCCGGCTTCGGTTCGCTTTGACCGTGTCAAGAGCATATCTCGATCGTACCGTATTTACCTAATTTTAATTTGTTTATTACTTGGATGTACCACCACCACGCCACAGACTATGCTCTTAATATTAAGTAGTTAGCGGAACTAGCCGAAGATAATGCGTATACCCTTAAGTTATTAGGTTGACTAAATTGGATTTGACATCGTTTGTCTCTTACCCTAAAAGCCAAATCGCATGACTGCTTGGCAGCAGAAATAGGCAGGATGGTAGTACTTACCCGTGCCTATTCACAAACAACACGTATCACTAGTGATTTCGATAACTTACAAATTGAATTTGCGATTTTTATATGCGATGCTGTTTTTTCAGTGTACAAGTCATTCGTACACATTTTTCAGTAGTTACTTATTGTTTTAGAGAAGTCGGTTTTCCGGATTTCGATAGCTTGATACGAACATCATCTGATTTACTGGCACCAAGCGATGCGTCTTATTCTTGTTAGAATTGTATAATTCCTAAACGCATCTTTATGTTAATACCAACTGACAGCTGTCACTCGTCTAATATGTGTCAACGTCATTCGTCTGCTCGTCCCCTTTTCTTCTTGCGTCGTCAATGAGTACGGACACAAAAAAGTGTATCGCCTATAGAATAAAAACTATCCATGAAAATCTGCGTCTTTATTTTATGAAACCCAGACGATCACTCCAACAATCCTATAGAACTAAACGAAATCCTTTACGAAAAAATAAAAACGTATGTTCGGAACCGTAAAGGGAAAGTTGTTATGATCATTTTGTTATATGTAACATAGTACCTAAAATGTTTATGTATTTAAATTACAAAGAATTACAAAATGTGTGCAATTCACACGTGGTAGAAGTGAAACCTTCCAAAATTAAAATACAATTATCCTAAACGTCTTAAGTATATGTAAAATTTTGTCATTAGTAAATAATTGTAAGGTAGCGCCCTCTGTGAATTGATATTTTAATTTCACGTATAATCCTAAATTAAAATTAATTACAAGAGCTTTCATACACACGTTAGTATTAAAAAATCTCACAGATAGCGCTGTATTAAATAGTATGTATATTTCTGTCTCATTCTTTGCTGGCTTCATCCTACACATTTTTGTATTTGTGTCTCTTACCTGTCGTTTTTTCCGTTGCATCCGGTTTGAAATCACAACGATTCTAAAGAAGTTTTCACTTCGAAATGGATTTACTACAATTTAATCTTTCGACGTAAAGATTAACGTGTAAAAATCGCATTGTACATTTTTATAGTTTTCATTCATTATAAGTCTTTTAATTCGCTATACAATCTGAAACGAATGAATTAATGTTATACATTATAGAGCTTTGTTTTTCGAGACGTATTGAATTAATTTCCATCTTTTAACATTTACAAATGTAATAATATTGCTTTGAGTTCATCAGACCTTTGACTGTGTAAAGAAGAAGAATAATAAATAGTTCTATATATATTTTATATATTTAATAACATTCCTAGGAATGTTTGTATGATTAAAAAGATGTTTTAGTGTCTCTGGGTATTTATAGACTGGTATATTTACGACAAATAAATATTAATAAACCTAAAACTTTAAACGATATGTCGTCTTCTCGCATTAAAACTGTATAATCTCAAAACTTACCAATTTTACAAGAGAGTTTTTTTAAAAGATTTAACCTGTAATATTTTTAATATCCATCATGTTTGCAACATTAATTTTTGTATTTTTTACCAGTTACATTATCTATCTTTTAAAATAAGATAAAATTATGTATTAATTTTGTTAATAGTAGTCAAAACATAGGTAAACTAAAAAAAACTAAAATTAAACTACGCTCTTTTGACAGTATTTATGAGAAAAATATCAAATGTGATACCAAATAATTCCGCAAAGAACTAAATTTCGAATATTTTTGGAAATTGTGCACGTCTATTGCGAAAAGACGATATACAATATATCAATGTTATAATACAAATCCCATTAAGTGATTTATCAATTTGGTGATACCAATAATTAATATGAACTTCAATCCAGGGCACCCCCGAAGCAATACTTACAATGGCGACGATTTCGAAAGCTGAATCCGATCAGAGCGGCTAGCCGATGTTATCCGTAACATTAGACTGAGAAATGGAACAAGTTATTGCTAGTGACAACTATGAAATATAATTTATTAGCGTTTATGAGCTACGAGGACTTGATGAATCGTCAATGATCCGTATCTAAATGTGATTTGTTTAGCAACGAGCCGGGTAATGCTTTATAGGAAGTTAGGTTCATTAATGTCTATTGATATTGAAATTGTATTAGTCGTTTAAGTCGATTTATGACGTAGCTTCTAAAGAAATAAGGTTTGCTTTCGTTTGGTTGTCATAAGCAGTAGCTACGTTATTAAGTATACGTGTGGAATTATATTAGGGTATCAATTGGTATGTATTAAGTATACATGTAGTACGTATGGAGCAGGATCTGGCTGTGAAACGGGTGTACACGGGTGTACCGGAGGGACGCCGCCCCGTAGGGAGGCCCAAGTACTGCTGGTCTGACGCTGTGGAAGGAAATTTACGGGAGCTCCAAGTGTCGGACTGGCAAGGTGTTGCGCAGCGCCGGGATGAATGGCAAAGTTTATTGTCGGAGGCCAAGACCCACTTCGGGATCATAGCGCTAGCTCAGTAGTAGTAGTAGTAGTATCAATTGGTCGCTAACCGGTAAACAGTTTGTTCAAAAATATGTGATTTTTTCGCCACAACAAACCCAAGTCTATTACTAGTAGTTAAGAGAAGATCTAGGTGCTGGAAATCAAGAAGTTAAACAGCCGAAACATGATGAAGTAGTAACTGTATCTCGAGGAGAATAGACATGCGCATTTGAAGAGGGGAAAAAAACGGATATAAGAGATTATTTTGTTACAGATATTATCTTTGTTTCTGAAATGAATTTCTACGGTTAATCTACTCTTCAAATGGACGCATCTGAATTCTATAAAATAATAACTTTGGATCTTTTAAATTCTGATACATCATGACGTAATTAAAATGTCGGGCCGGACTGTGTCCTTGCTCACTCACGTCCATTAGTGCTGGTAACTACTCGCCATTCCCACAGACATAGCCCCCTGAGTTTCTCGCCGGATCTTCTCAGTGGGTCGTGTTTTCCATCCGGTGGTAGATTCTGCGAAGCACTGCTCTAGCTAGGGTCAGTGTTAGCAACACTCCGGTTTGAGCCCCCTGAGCTCACCTACACGTTAGGGTGAAGCTGAAATAGCCCCTCAAGGCTATCAGCATAGGTAGGAAAAAAAATACTTTCCGTCGAGTGGGCTGTATGCTCGTCTGCCTCTCGTCCTTGATTCGGTTTCCTCAATGCTGAGGGTCATGACCACTTGGTCGCAACAAGAGTTTGTTGTGGGCCACTCTATGCCATTTGTTCCTATCTCCCGCCGAGTGTAGAGCATCGTGCAGATCTGGTCAGTCCAACGCTCGGCTTCTGCTAACATGGCCGTAAAAAAAGCTTTTATTACTGTCGTCGTCTTAATTATGTCCACGACTAGACTAATAAATAAACTAAAGCAATAAACTAGATCATGACGTACTAATTATTTAGTTTGGTCACGCTCTATTCCTTATAGAGTTGTATCGATATTGTGATTATCGACATCTCTTTATTTATATCCCTGTATGTCCTTGGCCAATCTTGGAAGCTGTTACTTTGGTTTTTTTCGTCGGATATGCGACGGGCTCATCCACTGTCCATCCGTCATTTTGAGAGCAATTGATTAGCTTTGCACCGGACAACATGGCACAATCAATAAATGTCAATTCTTATTTAAATTACCGGTTAAATAAAATCAGTCGTAGTGAAAATACGAAAGATTTATGATAAAATGCTAATTTTAAATTTAAACATGTGAAAATTTATGTGAAATATTGATGATTAGTTACGTGGTCACTAAAAGAGCAGACAAAACGAATTAACCTTTAAAACTCAACTGTTCTTTACAGCTAATATGGATAGCTCGAAATGTGCGTGTCGTGATGTCTAATGTTATCCTAGATTACTTTCGTTAATTTGCATATGTCGACTGTCGCAGTTGATATAGACATCTATAGACATCTACTGTATCATACTTTCACCGGTTTTTGAGAATCGTAAATATAACTAAAATTTATTTTACGGTTTATTGTCTTGTCGGTCAGTCGTTAGTGACCACGAAAACTGTAAATTATTCGAGATGACGGAAATAATGTAATGACAGTAAAAAATACAAGATGAAACTGTAAAAATATTTTTATTTATTTATTGCTTAGGTGGGTGGACGAGCTCACGGCCCAGCTGGTTTTAAGCGGCTACCGGAGCCCATAGACATCTACAACGTAAATGCCGCTACCTACCTTGAGATATAAGATCTAAGGTCTCAGTATAGTTACTCAAACCGAAACGCATTACTGCTTTACGACAGAAAATAGGCGGTGGTACCTACCCGCGCGGACTCACAAGAGGTCCTACCACCAGTAAAAAATAGCTTTAATTATGTGTATATCGTTAATCGAACCATTGAGTTTTTTTTCTTTTTTCGAAGTAAAAGAATTCTTGGGACTAATGACTGAAATGGCTCGATGAAAAATTAATTTGATTTTTATAATCGATTCTAGTAATTTTTGTTACGTTGTGTTGTGAAATGCCCACCCGCTAATTAATCGTTCGTCTTATGTTTAGTTTAAAAGAATTATAATTTAGTTAAATAAAGTAATGACATTTTGTAACTCATAAAACTCTGATTGGCAAAAATAAAATGCTTTAGGTATATTTTCTAAAATCGATAAACCACCTCGTGGCCCTTCTGAATTTATGTGCTTACCGGAACTCATATACGGCACAATGTGCATGCCGCTGCCAACCTTCAGACAGCGGTAGGCAGCGGCTTGGCTCTGCCCCCGGCATTGCTGAAGTTCATGGGCGACGGTAACCACTCTCCATCAGATGGGCCGTATGCTCGTCTGCCTACAAGGGCAATAAAAAAAAAAGACATGAAATCGAAATCGAAAAAAAAGACAAGAAATCGTTTCACCATTCGATTCAGAAGTCATGTTTGTATGTCTGCAAAAATAGCCCGAACACGGGAGCTCCCGTGTGCGGACTCTGAACAGGCCATATTTAAAATATGTTTAAAAATACAACTTTCACGATATCACCGTCATCTTAAGGTAAAATCTGTATTATTATTTATTCAAAGGCAACGAACTTCAAATGATAAAATAAAAGAAACACTGAATAGATTTAAAAACAATTAATGTCGTAAATTTGATCATAAACAAAAGTATCATAAAATACTTAATTCCTAAAAATATAAAATAATAACATAAAGTTTTTAAACAAAGAAGAAAATCGACTCAACAGAATAAAATGTGAATATCATTAATGCAATCGAAGTCAATTCACTATGCATTATTAATGATAACTAGAAGACTATTTGGTCTTGTAGAAATTTAAATTGGACCGTGGACGAGTTAAGCACCAGATTTCGAATAAATAAAAAAAGAATCTACAAAATTGGATAACCTAGAAAAAAGTTCTGGGGTAACACCGTAACACACACAGTCAACAACAAAAAAATATATGCAGACGAATTGAGATATACCTTCTTTAAAAAAATGCCTGTATATATAATTTTGCGATAAAACTTCTTCGTAGATTTTTTTTGGATGATTAAAGGTTTACAGTCGTCCAGCTCGTGTATACGTACATAAGTACATACAATACTTAAGTATCTTAGAGAAGCGTCAGAACGCTATTTTGAAAAAGCAGCGCGGCATGAAAACCCTCTTATCGTGGCCGCCGCTAACTACATATCCGACCCAGGCGAAACGGGGCAAAGCAAAGCGGCCGTCGCCCAAAATAGGTCTTGTCGGATCCCCGGATTCAATCTCGGTGCTTTTAGGCTCTCCAAGCGCCGGTCACCGTCCTCGTCGAACTCGTCGGCTGCGACGAAGAGCTCACACAGTATATTTTTATTTATTTTTTTATTGCTTAGTTGTGTGGACGAGCTCACAGCCCACCTGGTGTTAAGTGGTTACTGGAACCCATAGACATCTACAACGTAAATGCGCCACCCACCCTGAGATATAAGTTCTAAGGTCTCCAGTATAGTTACAACGGCTGCCCTACCCTTCAAACCGAAACGCATTACTGCTTCACGGCAGAATTAGGTAGGGTGGTGGTACCTACCCGCGCGGACTCACAAGAGGTCCTACCACCAGTGACAAGTATATCCATTCGTCTGTATTTTTCTTAATGTGTTCTAAGAATTTTTTCTAGGTTAACCGATTTTGATAATACTCGTTTGAAAGCTGGTGGGTTTCATGTCTCATTTAAATTTTTATCAAGATCTGAACACTAGTTTTGAGATATCTTTTAATAAAGCATCTACAAGTAACTTGGACTAAGTAGATTAATGATATTCTGATTTTGTTTTATACCTGTTTTTTTTTTTAAACTTATTATTGAATTATATAACTCATGGTTTATAATCTGTGGTGTAATAGTGGAGACGAGGAATGCGAGCACAGAGTATCGCACGAGACTCGTTATTGACAATGTTTGTACAGTTGCAGCCACTCATTGTGTCGTCATTATCGATAACAAAATTCCACAGACAGGAACAATGGCCACACCGCACTCGACTCCTTGTTGTTGAGTATGTTACGTTTGTTTGTACCGGTAATTACTTCAGAAAGGAGCGTTTTTCGCTCGAGAAGAAACGCTTCTGTTAACTATACCAGATGAGCTCAGAAAAAAACCCATCCCAATGAATACTCGCTAAGTTTTCTCTGACTCATTCTTTACATTAGCATATTTCTCCGCATGTCAAAGAAGTAACACTTTTGACAAGTTCACATTCGTGAGACAAAATGGCGTCTTTGGATGTCTCTATTTTTATTTCTATTGTCGTTTTAGAGCGGTGCATTGCGATGTTGAATACCGGTCGCCTTTCAGAAGTGCAAACTGAGCACGACAGATCGACAAAAGAGCTTTGTTACGTTAATAAATTCGAAGTCCGTACGTTCCCACGATTAGTGTGAATCGATATTAGATCGTGTTTCGAAGAATTCTTACTTATATAATACGTGAAGCAAAAACTTTGTATCCCTTTTTACGAAAATTGCGCGGACGGAGAAGTATGAAATTTTCCACACTTATAGAGAATATAGAAAAGAAGTGCACAATGCTCTTTTTTTTTTTTAAATAATGCATAATATATAATAATAATAATAATAATAATAATAATAATAAGCCTTTTATTTCCCATCACCTAAATATTACATGTAAATATTCTCAACCATATATAACTCCCACATTCAGATCCAATTACATTGCCGTTCAATTTTCCTCGACAGGAACCCCTATTTGGGTATAGGCCTCCTCCAGCTTAATCCAATTTTCTCTGTTCCCAGCCTGCCTCATCCACTCCTTCCCAGCGGTGACTATGATATCATCACTCCATCGTTTCATAGGTCGTCCTTTCCTTCTTTTCCCATTAGGCCCTTTCCATTTTGTCACTTCAATTGTCCATCGTTTGTCACTGTAGCGTGCTACGTGGCCAGCCCATCGCCACTTTAATCTTTTACTGAAGTTTAGGACATCAATTAATTTTGTCTTTTTTCGTATAAATTCACTTCTTACTTTATCTTTTATTTTTATTTTTAGAATGCTTCTTTCCATCGCTTTCTGGCAATTAACCATTTTTGTTTTTATGGTGGTGTTGAAAGTCCACGATTGGCAACCATATGTGAGAGTTGGTAAGATGCATGTATCCATAACTGTTTTCTTCAGGTGGAGTGGATAGTCTCCTTTCATTATCTCTTTGAGTGACCAATATTTTTTCCAACTCATATTTATTCTACGTTGTACCTCTTCTTCTTCGCTTCTGTCTTCAAATGATATTTCTTTTCCTAGATATATGTATTTGTTTACGAATTCTAATGTTTTTCCTTCAAGTTTTATTGGATGTTTGACGCTGTTTGTCATTACTTTTGTTTTGTCTTTATTCATTAATAGGCCTACTCTTTTACTTTGTACATTTAGTTGGTTTATCATTTTTTCTAGTTTTCTACTGTTATCAGCTAAGAGGACTATATCATCTGCAAATCTGAGGTGACTCAAGTATTGGTTACATATTTTAAGGCCTTCGTTTTTCCATTTCAGCTCCTCAAAAATGTTATGCAGCACTGCTATAAAGATCTTCGGGGAAAGCGGGTCTCCTTGTCTCACTCCTCTTAGAATAGGTATTTCAGGTCCTCGGTTCTCTAGTTTCACACAACTGGTGCTCTTGTCGTAAATGTTCTTCAAGACATTTTTGTACTTGTCGTGGACCTGACATTTGTCCAGTGCCTCCCAGATGGCGTCATGTGAGATCGTATCAAATGCCTTAGCGTAATCGATAAAACCTATATATATTGGTCTGTTGAACTCCTTGTACTTTTCTATTATTTGCTCCATTACATGAATATGGTCTAATGTTGAAAAACCTGACCGGAACCCCGCTTGTTCTTTTGGTTGTAGGTTTTCAATTTTGCTACTAATTCTGCTTAATAGTATAGAGGTAAAAAGTTTATATATGCTCTGGAGAAGGCTAATTGGTCGGTAGTTGCCTATATCTCGAGGGTCACCTTTTTTATATATCAAAATGATATCTGCTTTCTTCCACTGTTCTGGTATTAATCCCGTGCTTAGAATTTTGGTAAACAAGCATGAAAGTGAACGCGCTAATAAAGTAGTCCCAAATATTAAAGCTTCATTCAGCATATTAAAAAATTAAAGTCAGAAAAAAGCCCAGGGCCAGACGGTATATCCAATGAAGCTTTAAATAATGCATAAAAGATACATTAAATCAATAAAGAAAATATTACACACACTACCATGTATTTGACACAACACATATATACTATATAAATATACTATTCTATATACTATATACTATACTATACTATATACTATATAAAGAGTATATATAAATATACTCTTTGTTTGTTGTCAATTGTCAAACTTTTGTTAGAGTTTAAAGTCTGTGGTCAAATTGAGAATAGATGAATATTGTTTGTCTTTATTATTATTTATGTATAGTGCAGTTTTGGCCAAATCTGTGATTATATTATATAAGTATAACAGTTATTGACAATAGAACCATAATAATGTTTAAACATAAAATTTCAATTGATTAATGTCGTATTTCGACTACTGCGGGACCACTAGTTCTTACTTATTCCGTGTTCTTGTTAAGTATTACGTCAATGTAATAAATGTGAAAAAAAAATCTTGATCCTCAAGCCTCTCAAGTAAAGGAGGGTACGCTGTCAACAATCACGATCACCTACTGATTCGCGAAAAGGCGATAAGAGAAGCAATTTGGCCCGACCTAAATACGAGAACGATAAAACGAGCGATACGGAGTTCATTGCGACGCCAGATAAATCTGTACGATGCCGTAATTGTAACACAATATAATATTAATTTGGAGCACGCCAACGCCGGTAAGAGCGAGGCGAGTGGGCGACCCGGGATCAGGGTTATCCGATAGTTTCGACATCTTTTGGATGCTTCGTCGAATTCCGATACGATCACATGCAAATTAAACGTTAACGTGTATGTATGTATACGGGAGGGACTGCTTTCGAAGCTGTTCAATTGAGATCGTGTATCGAGTAGTTTATTACCGCCATTCGAGGCTCGATCGCCCTATTCGAATCGAAACACGAGTCGATAGTTTCCGTACCGTATTAATCGGGCCTAACGTCTTGTTAACACACACCACGCAGTATTCCTACTGCACTAAATCGAGATCTAACAAGGGTTTCGCGTTCGCGAGCCCGTTTGCGCGAATTGATTTTGTTAGAATCGGTTCGACGAGCTGTGTGCTTAGTTGCGAGTTTTTTAACGTTCTCGATGGTGTAAAAGTTAAGCCAATTTTGTATGCAGTTAGAACAGCTCCCCTAATGGCAAACGTAGGGAAACGATCCCATACAATTATGAGCTAACTGTTACGCTATCGAGAACGTTAATAAACTCGCACTAAGCACACTGGTTGGTGTTGTATCGACGCGTCTAGAGCCGGAGTGAGGATTCGCGACGCGGCCGCCCGACCGTCGTCGGCGTCGCGCGGCCGTTGCGCAAACGACCGAAACAATGCATAAGGGCATCGGAATGCATAAAGCGGATATTGCACTCCATTACCGGCGTCACGTTTCGTTTCACGCGGCGTCCACGATCTCGTTTCGCGCATGTCGGTGCGGCCCCGTGCATCTCGAGGAGGAGGAGGATTAAGTCGTCAGCGCCGCGACTCGGCACGATAAGGACGCGAGTACTCGTATTGTTGCACGCGGCAACTGTTTGCTTTTGATTTAGAACGTTGCTCGTTGTACAAAGAGGTTCGTGTCGCAATATTTGTTCGGTTGAACCGAGAGCGTCGCTTTATCGTTCAGTCTCATTGATAAGATGATTGTGAAAAGAAATTGCGACACATTCCCCGGATCGGCGGCAGCGGCTAATTGAAACGTGCGCGGAGTCATTGCGGGCGTCGCGGCGTCGCGGCTAAGAAAGCTTAATTACATTGTGCCAAACGAATAACGTACACGATCTTAACACGTTGACTGCCCCGTAGTTCACCGGTGCCCTACGCGGCGCACCGAAGTAATTATGTCGATTTCTCTCTTCGATCTTCTCACTAAGGCGCCGGAGTATCTAGTAGACTCTGGGAAAGACGAATCCGAAAATAATGAGTGAATCTATTCCTAAGAGCCTTAAAATACTGAAACATACATTACCCAACAAAACTAGGCAATCCAAGCGCTTAATAATAGAAATCGAAATAATTACTTCAGTGCGCCAAGTTGGGCACCGGTGACCTACATGGCAGTCAACGTTTTAATGTTGGACAAGGAAATATTAACCCCGTGGAACTATTTCCGCCACGCTGACACGCTGGTAGTATTATCACATGTTCTAATAGCTTTGTTACCTTCACTTGAATGTGATGCGTTTGTTAATTGAATTGAATTGAATTTGATTAAGTAAGACCGACAATATTGCCCGCCGCCACCGTAGCAGAGTTTGTGTTCTGTAAAATTTGATGGGTTCCAAATAATATTTCAAAGCTAATTTTGTAGTTTTTTGTTGTGTTGTACTAAGTTTGGACGAAGACTGTGTTTTGTTTAGTAGTCAAAACGGAATTTGAATCCGTCTTTTATTGTTGAAGGCTATTACGGAAACTCTAAAGGAAATTCTTAAGAAGGCTATGTTTATCCGACTTCGGAGAACCAAGTTTCGTGGAAAAGGGAATAATGAAATATTTTTAATAGTATATTTCCTAACTCTATGGTCGCACGATTTAATTGGCATCTGAATTCCAATTTTTAATATTGTTATTTGTTTTTTTTTTGTAAATTGATATTATCGTCATTAAGTAGTTGATATCTGGTAAGAAAATTGTTTTTAAAACATGATCGAAGTTGTAGTTCGTCTGATGAACTTCCTGAGAATCCTTTGCCTAGATTTCAATATTAGTAAACATTGTAGATGTTTTTTTTATAAAAGTATCTAATTATCACAGAGCTAAGGTCGAACTTTGGTTGTGTATTGTAGAAGTTCACCACTGGAACGCGGGTCTGGAGCTCCTAGGTGCTATTTCCGGGAAGTGACACCTCCGTCTGACCTTTCATTATTAACGCTAATTCTTAAATTTGACATCGGCCTTAGGTGCCGCTTCCAGAAAATGTTTCTTTGTTAGTTCCTCCAACGATAACGTTGACTTTATAAAAAGTTGTGACGTGTTTAAAATCCTTGACCCCTTTGCCTTGTTACGAAAAAAAAATTGTAGGAAGAGTGTTGTGGAGACTGTATTTATTTAAAATTAGAATACATTTTGATCGGGCAACCCTATTTAGTGGGGTCAGGGTTGGGGAAAAATATTATCCAATTTTTTTAAAACTTAATTACTGCTTTAGATACACAGATGAGATATACAGCTTGCCCGGTGTTAAGGGTTTACCGGAGCTCTTCGATACAAGGAATGCTGACACATATCTCTAGACATTACGTAAATGTCTCAATTATATACTAATACTAGAACTAATACCAAAAGTTACTGAAATCTCTGGCTTTACTGAAGTTAGTAAACCCGTATTAGATGTCTGCATTAAGGCTGAGAGAGATCTCGTGATGTCATATCACTCGATACGAGTACAGTTCAGACACTTAACGCCCACGGATGTCAATCACGGACGGCGGAAAATTAGCAGACAAAGTAGCCAGCAAATGGGCACTCGACATAACCGTAGGCGATACAAACTCACAATTAATATTGCAACTACTTAAAAAACGGACATGTCAAGGACACTAAGCACGATAAAACGTCGAACAAAGGAACAAAATTATTCAATAATTATAAATGTCAAAGTCAATAACGACATTGCGCGCGTGCAACAAAACGTCAAAATGGCCGTTGCCGAGAATGTTAGAGTCGAGACGCATGCAATAATACGACACAGTTTGTTGTAATTTTTTTTCTTAATAAGAGTTCATTTACTTAATATAGTTTGAACATTCTGGGAGCTTGAGAAACCTCAAACAGCTTTTACCGTAAAAAAAATACGTTTTATTTGCTGATGAAGTCAATCATGTAAAATTGACTAGCTTGACAACGCCAATGAATAAAAATATCTTATTAATTAAAGTACCTTAAGGGAAGCTTATACAGTTCTATATAATCGGCAAAAGGCGAAAACATAGTTTATTATGAAATCAAAATCAAGAACACTTCTTCGGTTCAATCCGCGTTTATATATAAAATGACTCACATATTTCGCGTCAATCAAAATAAACGTTCTAATGAAATCAACTGTCTTTTTGTCTCTACTAATTAGCTAAGTTATATTAAAAATTAAGGTACATAACGAAAAACTAATGTACAGGATAAGACTAAATTGTACGTAAAATATATAAATATATATACTACCACATATAACACACTGCGTCCATGTGTGGTCCGCCTCTATCGCTATCTGGATAGCGATCGAATGCAATTAACCGGACACGATATCGTTATTACTGACATTAAAGTTCGATATCGCTCCGGGTTCTATGCTAATTTATGAACTGTCATTTCGCTAGCCCGTGCGACCTTCCGTTCACCAGACGTCAAAGTCTACACGAGTAGTACTTGACGAGTGTCATGTAACGACTTCATATTTATTTTATTATATCGCACCTTTAAAATTGAAGTTACTTAATCCAAAATTCTTGTTTTTCTGTAAACATCAGAAATGTAATTGAAGAATTGTAATTTTTCAGTTTTTGATTTTAATACTTTAAGCCTTAAAGCGCATATCATAAAGAAGGTATCCGCTTGATTTAAAAGAGACGGAAAGTGTACTTTGACCTTTTCTAATTTAAATTTAATTTCTAATTTTATAAACTGATAGAATGTATGTTTATAAGACGTTCAAAATATAAAACTCATTGTCGTAAAATTTTTAGTTAAGCAACTTCAATTCTTAAGGTGCGAATTTTATTCCTCTGATTTGGATTTTTTTTTAATTTCAATTACTATCATGACTTTTATCTCTCGAGATTCCTATGTAACGACCCGTTATGACGGTTGATAAATTTAAGAAAACACCATTCATTCAATCTTGCTCTAAAATTTGGTAAAAATATAAGAACGTCACTTTGTCTACTTTTAAGTATATACCACGTTGTTTCATTTTAAAAATCGATCATGATAAAAATGGCGAATTTCCTTCAAATGTCAAATACAAACATGTGATCGATTTAAAACAAAAGTTTTTCAACTTAATTTTCTCATAAACATACTTTTATATATTATTAACCGTCTGTTGAGTATGTTCTTAGTTTCCTTTGCCATTTTGAAATGTGAAATGGCAAATGGCGGTTAAATGCTTGTCAGAAGAGAAAAAAAACCAAAAAAATCTTATTCCAAAATTAAGGTCTCTTGGTCTTTTTTTTTGATCATTAATATTGATATTTTGTAATAAACTGTTAGGAATTAGGTAATCTGTCTACACGAAAGATAACGTCAAAGAGACCCCGATGTGTACTCGAGATTATCTAAAAAATTTAAGAGGAACGCTTTGATTGATAACTTAATTATAAAGTTAATTATGTTTGTAGAATTTCTCTCGAAACATGAGATTTTGTTATTGTGTGTCGTCGGCGCTGCGTGTTCGTGATATAACGATATAACTGTTAATTTTGTTAAAGTAATCTGTCAAAAAGTTTTGATATGTTAATATTTTTATTAAGTTTCAAACCCGAATTATTTGTTTTAATACCGTTTTAAAATAATCCATACAATCATTGACGCTCTTTGGATAGAAGGAATAGTTTTCAGTTTCTTTTAATAAGTAATTGTTAATTTCATAGTGATAAAATTGTTATTCTTCATTTTTATTATTGATTAAAATACACGCTATACCATTTGAATCTAAAGCTAGACTATCAAACCTATTAAAAATGTAGGAGATTAATATCTTTGAACTCTTCCTTTTTTGTATTAATACTAGGATAGCGCTATCTGAGAAATATGCGAAGGTGAGAGTAATAGTCGACTAAATACATAATTTGATGATGTTTTCGGAAGCACGCACTCAAATAACAATTTAACGGTAGGCAGCGGCTTGGCTCTGCCCCTGGCATTGCTGACGTTCATGAGCGACGGTGACCAATGGCAATAAAAAAATAAAAAAATAAATGATTTGCTATTATATTCATTGTTTTGGTCTAGAAAAGTTTCTTAATGAAAGTTTTGCTATATTATTCGGGTTTTATTGGTTTTATTAGGTTATTCTTTGAAACTAAGTATTGTTTTAGACCTCCGCACGGTGGCCGGCAAGAAGTGGATGAGGAGAGCCACAGACCGGGCTCAGTGGTGTGGATTGGGAGAGGCCTATGTCCAGCAGTGGACGACTGTGGGCTGTTGATGATGATGATGATGATGATGATTGTTTTAGACGCCATTTTTTTGTTTTTTCTTTTAATTGCGGTTTGGCTTAAACTGAATTGGAGAAGTTATCTCATAATTAACAACGAATGTACAAAAATTCGTAATCGCCTTAAGTTGGACGAAATATATTAATTAATATTGCATTCATATTCCATCCAGTTAAGAATAATAATAATTAATAAAAGAGACCCATTACATTAAACCCACTTATTTTATCGATCTGCGATTGGACTGTGTAATTGGATCCGTTGGAAATTTTTAAAAGTTTACGAGATATTTCGTTTTGATCATCGAATTATTGCGACATCTATGGTTTTATTGTATGTTCTACTTTCATTTTTAATTTCCTGTAATTGGAGTATTTATTAATAGATAGGGCTGCTAGAAAATACTTTTAATGATAAATTGATTTTTTATTTGTGTTATTGATTAATGCCATTGTCAGGCAGGTTACTACTACCAAGCAGCCTGATGGTAAATCGTTACTGTCACTTATGGAGATAAGCAATGCTAAGGAGCCTATTGTGTATTATATAAATACTGAGTTAAATCGTAGTGCGTGTGGTGTTTGTACGTTTGAAAGAGAAACTACAATTTCGATCTATTTAGCCGCATATTTACCAGAGCACCAGAGACAAAAGTAGTGGGAGTCTGCAGGTAGAACTTATTGTTAACATATTTTTATGTTATTGTGAGTTTGGAGACCAAATTCCCAACGTTGAGGAAACTTGAGATTTCTAAAATTGCTGAGAGTATTAACGCGCTCATTGGCCAACGTCTGTAATGTCTGCACAGACGGACGGATACCGACTTTCCCTATTATACTTTTTTTCTGAAACGTAACTGTTTTCTCCGGCTTTGTCACTGTTTCAGTGAAAAATATTATCTTGATTTATATTTTATTTTAAACTAGCGTTTGCCCGCGACTCTGTCCGCGTGAAATAGTTTTTTTTCCCTTGTAGGCAGACGAGCATACGGCCCACCTGATGGTGAGTGGTTACCGTCGCCCATGGACTTCAGCAATGCCAGGGGCAGTGCCAAGCCGCTGCCTACCGTTACTTGGCATAACACTAAACTTTACCCCCACTTCATTTACGTAGAAAGTGAAAATATTTTTGAATTATAGAATGTTAAGGAGCTATTTAAATCCCTATTTTGAAACATTCTTTATTGGTGCTCCACTTGTATTGGTCTTACCATAATGTTATATAGCCTATAGCCTTCCTCAATAAATGAGCTATCTAACACTGAAATAATTTTTCAAATCGGACCAGTAGTTCCTGAGATTAGCGCGTTCAAACAAACAAACTCTTCAGCTTTATAATATTATTTTAAATTTTTAATTTGGAAATAGGTTATCGGATAAATGTAAACTGAGTTTTGACATTGTTTTTATTTGTACTAATTGAGTGGTTGAGCTTAACCGGCGTCAAAGGAGCCCATAGACAATATAACGTGAATACTACGTTGAGAAGTCTCACTTGTCTCTATGTATGTAATGACTATCCTATCCTTCAAAAACAGAAATGCTTGACTGCTTGGCTGTAGTAATAGATCGATTGGTTGTTTACTGCCGAAGAAGAGGAATCTGGAGATCTATTATTGAATCTATTATTGAATTACTCCATATACACAAACTTTTCTGTAGTCTGTATTCTGAATTGTTTTCGTAAAAAATATTAATAGAGAAAAACGAATCCTTTTATACATAGTCGGTTGACAAAAATAGTGTTAAGTTTCGCCTACAGTCGATCTGCCTTCTGTGCTATTTTGAAATACGTAATAGTCGTTTAAGTTATTTTAGAGAAATCTTTAAACTCATTTACGTTTCAATAATTAAATTAACGAATACGATATAATTAGGATGTCAATGTTTAAATTTAATGCGTAAATTAGATTACCATAGATTGAATATAATAGACGCAGCTGCAACGCGCCGCCGCCATTGTGTCGCTTCCATAGATATTGTATACGAATTAGGCTCGTGCTCTACGGCCGGGCGCTTCCGGTATACTTGACCCTATTCGCGATTATTATATCTACGTTTAATTTCGATTGAGACAATATAAAATGGTGGTATATATTTTTTTAATTTTACTTAGAAAATAACTAAACTTTATTAATATTGATTGACTTGATAAGGCATTAATAAATTGAAGATTTGAAGGTAATCCGTTAGCAATATAACCGTGATGTACCTAAAAGAGGTCATAAAAAAAAGTGTATACGATGGCTTTTTTGGAAGGCAGAAAAGCGAGACAGTGAATTAATTAAGAAATTCTTTATTAGTCTTCATGTCCTATAGCATAAGTTGTCTGGTTTATTCGTATCAATGCGACTATGACGATCTTCGAATTTTCCAGGAAGTTGGAGGGGCAGACTTGACGCGTCTCATTATGTCCCACCATCTTTCCCTGCTCGAGGCCATTCTACTGCACTCATTTAGGGGACTTCTTACTGTAGTTTTAATTTGATCGGTCCACCGCATTGGTTGATCTCCATAGACACCTCCTAGAAAATCATAAATGTAGAATTTGGGATCTTGGCAAATAAAATTATTCCATTGTTTTTGATCGCACTTTTATTCTTTTTTTTTTAAATCTTCTTTATTCAAATATCAACTGACACCTTTAAAAAATCAACTGACACCTTTTACGCCTTGCTAATTCAACCGTCTCCGCCATCTTTCTTTTCTCTGTCATTCTGTCTGTCGTTATCTTTTCCCTTTCTTTCCGTTTTCTCTCACTCACATCCTAACGTTCCGTTCCACACTATTTTCATACGTTCCATTCTTACTAATCCTACATAAATTACAAAAACATTTTTTTGCTTCGTATTTGTTGTTCGCGTAACTGGTATTTCTTAATTATAAACTGTTGTGTAGAACGATTTCGAAACAACGAACAGCCTGGTCTACCTACCTACTGTAACAACACGTTTATGCGTATAGAAAAGCCGTTTCTCATGGGAAACGATTCGAAGGTCGTATTTCCTAAACGCTAATCGCAAACGGTAACAGTCGTTGCTAACTAACAGGTGCTTGATTTATTGTTGTTGTCGTTTTAACAGGGTATCAAACGAGTCGGTTCAACGGTTTGCGCAATTCGCGTTATACCGAAAAAAGAACGCTAAACAAGAATGCAATTCGATATAACGAACACATACGTAACACAACGTAAACATATTTATTTAAAATCAAACAAATAAATAATAATAAAAAAATGTGAAGAAATCACGAACGGTCATCCGGACCCAAATTAGGATTCCATGCGCTATGGGTACCAGAGACTGACACAGTTGTTTGTATACGTTTTGAATATATACATATATAGATAATAAACACCCAGACGAAGAACAAACAAATCTGTTAATCTCAAGAATGTGGGAATCGCACCCATGAATCTCGGCGCGACAGTCAGGAGCGTTAACTACTTCACCATCGAGTCGGTCTAAACCATTCTTTCCCAAAGTGGGACTCTAGTCTAGTCTGAGCTCTCGCTATAGTGGTCTTTAAGTAGGTGAAAAAATGGGGCGCTAAAAAATAATTTATTCTCAAAGTAGGCAGTAGACAAAATAAGTTTGGGAACTTCTGGTCTAAACGAAACACTGCCTTTCGCTATACTGTTATCCTGTGACTAAAATACACCCATTAGTTGATAAGACTCACGCGCCAACTATCATAAGTTCTGTGATACATTGACAATGACCTTTACTGAACTACAAATAATAATTCTACATCGTCAAAATATTATTTTCGATTGCACTCGATGGGTGGTAGAGCTAACGGCCTATTTGATGTTTATTGATAACTAGTAACCCTGGAGACATTAGGTCAAAGTTTGTATTTATCGCATTGTATTTTAAATGTATTTATTATAAGTTATTTAATTTCCACTTCCAAAAAATCAATGTTGATATTATAATATACTAGCGGCCCGCTCTGGCTCCGCTCGGGTCATTAACAAAAATTTCAATGTATAATAATATGCTGTCCCAACACTTTTTATAAATAATAATGTGTTCTACAAAGTCGTAGTACATTAATTTATTCTATCATCAATAGTTTTCGCAGGGCATGCGATGTAAAGAATATTTTAGGTAATTTTTTACACCTTGGGTTACATTATTGGAGTTTTAGTGAGGATCCCTAATTTTTTTCAAAAAAGATTATATCCTATGTCACTCGGGAATAGTGTAGCTTCCAAACAGTGAAATAATTTTTTAAATTGGTTCAGGACTTTCGGAGCCTATTCAATACAAACAAACAAACAAATCTTTCCTCTTTATAATATTACAAGTATAGAAAACACGTTAAATGATAAGTTTGTTTGAATGAATTACTTACACCAAATAAATGCTTTAGGATTTGTAGAAATCAATTCCTTTTCTCGTTTGCCAAAGTCTCGGTATCGGCGGTCGATCTGTCAGCTGTCAGCTGTCACCATTTACACGGAGATTACGGACGTCGGCGCCGGTACGGTTCCGGGTCAGACAAAACAGACGGTCCCGGATAGTGATGCTTAATTTAACCAACACAAAGGATAAATTTGTTATTGATTAAATTGGAACAATAGGGTTTTAAATTTATTTATAGATTAATTCGTTATATAATGCAATTAATGAAGAGTTTTGGTACACATATCGTTGCAATTTTTTTTAACTTTCGTTTATTTAACTAGTAATTTTTTGTTCATTTAGAAAAGAAAAGAAACTCTTTTGGCTAAGTAAAAAAAAATTAATGCCGCTGGCTTGTGTGAGAAAGCTCTTAACTTGGACCACACTCAACTTATCCGGGTTCGATACGTGTAAAATTCAAAGCCGTCCGTGTAACAGCTCACATACTGACCATAAACAAAGTAAAACTCGCCAGTATAGTGCAGTCGATGTTAAGGACTAGCTGTACACGAAGTTTGCATTAGCGATAAATCTGCCTTACCCTCGTCTGCGCTCTGATGTATCATTGTACTGGACGTCGAGGGCTGTGGATGCGTAAATTTGGGATCAGGTGATTTTTATAAAATTTGAAGAAAGACTTTTGTTTGGGCTATCTGTGTCCTTCGCGGGAGTTTTTTAGCTTTCAATCGCGTAAAAGTTCAAATATGGAGTTGGAACAACGCCCCTAGCGGCAAACGAAGGAAAACTTTAAAAAAGTCGCACTAAGTACACTGATGTGAAAGTGTCTGAAATATTGCCAAATGAATTCCCAAGCCATTGTTAGCCGTGAAACGTTGGGCCAAAGTCATACAAAGTTAATAAATTTAATAAATAAATAAAAAATGCTATATATTTTATAACGAATGATTGCTTGATCTTATTTCTGAAATAAGATTTTCCGAACATAGTTAAGGCTTTGAAAAGTCTGAAGTGTGAATCTTGCTGCGTGTTTCTCTGTCTTCCCATCTCTATCTGCATTACCGTATGTTTCCTAAAGAATCTTGAGTATACGAAATAGTAAGGATTTTTTATGGATTTTTTACTATCGCATTATTCAAATCTTATATCTTATCCTTAAGCTCCGAATTTGGGAATCGGTAATTAATGCCTTTCCTACAATTACCGAAGCCATTGAAAAAAAATTTGAATCAACAAAACGAACACCAAAAGAAATATGCCATTAAAAACTAGCACGATTTCAAAATATGTATTATCAATTTTGCTACAGCCCTATGCCACCAGACGCGTGTGGTCGACTCGCGAGGGCACTGCACTAAAAACTAATGCAGTTTTGTATGATTTTAATATTTTTCGCCTTAAACAGATCTTTATAGTATTGTGAATCATTTACATTTTACATGAATGTCAAAACGGACATTGGAGGGATATTGTTGTGGTTTTAATATAATTTTAGTGGTAAGGTAAACTGTCGTCTGTGATTCATTTAATCGAAAAGGGAGGCATACGCACGCAAACAAACATTATAAATGAACAAACTGAAGTTTAATTCTTTTGGTGTATTCTGTATAAAAATAAAAAAAAATATTTTGCAGCATTTTATTCCTAAATGGCTCTTATTTTTTTCTTTTTTTTTTTATGATTGAAAGATTACTGGTGGCCCGGAGGCCTTTCCAGCTTCACCAGGACAGGTGGGCGAGCAAAGGCTCAGCCAGGAGGGGGGGGATTTGCTAACAACTGCCCGAGCGCCTCCGAAGGAGACCTAACAACTCAAGAGCAATTGCTTCGCGAATGAATCTACTACCGGATCGGAATCGCGACCCACTGAGAAGATCCGGCGAGAAACTCAGCGGGCTGATGCATGGGTTAGGTTGCACGTCGACCTCTTTGTCGAGTTCGACGAGTACGGTTACCGAGGTTCCTCAGCCTGCTCCTAGTGTTAGAGCTGAAGGTATCTAATGCAAGAGTTATTGGATCTGATGGATCCGTAAGGACGTGATGGCTCTTATACAAAAGCCTTCGGTCACGTACAATATGGTAGTAATAATTCCTTAGCATACCTCTAGCCCCTGGCAGGCATAAAATTTTCACTCAACCACCATTACGCTCGCAACGCCGCGCCGTTGCGAAACTTTGATATTTACCATATAAATGGTAAGGTTGCGCCGATCCTTTGTTCCAATTGCAACGGGAGAGAGGCTTGTGAGTGTGGCCCCTAAACGAACTTGTATAAAGCTTGTGGCGTTATTTTTTTCCGCTGCTATACAACAATGAAACATAAAAAAATAATGGTTCAAAGAAAAAATTTGCACTAAACGTTTTTTATCAAAACGATTTTGAGTGTGCTATCAGTCTGGATTGTGACATTGAAGTGGCAGTGGGCAGGATACATTGCTCGCAGAACGGATGGCCGTTGAGGCCAGAAAGTTCTTGAGTGGCGACCGCGTACTGGAAGACGTAGCGTGGGTAGGCCTCCCACAAGATGGGCCGACGATCTTTTAAGGTTCGCGGGGATCCGCTGAATGCAGGCAGCGCAGGACCGGTCTTTGTTGCGAGGCTTGGGAGAGGCCTAAGTCCAGCAGTGGACGTCTATGAGCTGATAAGAAGATCAGTCTGTTTCTATTATCCGTATATATGCCTAAGTACTTGTAAGTATAAGTGAATGTCCTTATCGAGTAATATTAGATCCGTTATAAAAAAAAAAAACATTGTGTAATAAACATATAGTGGGTTTTGAGCCCACCCACAGTAAGTGGTGCCCTAATTTTGCCGCAAAATACTAATTCGTTCTGGTTTGAAGACATCTTAGTTTGGGTGAGGGACATTCCCGTTGCGATGTTTATAATGTTGTCAGCTCGCCAAAGGGCAATAAAAAACGCCCAAAAATTTATGTAAAGGTACTTTGACAAAATTGTTTAATCTTACACTATTCATAGTAACAAACAGACATTAATTGTCGTAACATAAAACTTTTTTTTTAAACATTAAACACTCTCTTGTTTAATGGCCGTAACCAGATCTCACGAACTAACAATGAATGTATTTTGTTCTAGGTAAGAGAGGAATAAGCTCCGAGGGCTTTCCGCTAAAGTCGTGTGATCCACGCCTTTGTGACGAAATGCTTCTTTGTGCACGGTGGTGGCTTTGCGATAGCTTTTCTACGGCTTTAAGGTCTGTATCTACATAGTTTATGGTGATGACTACACATTGTATTTGTTGTTTTAGATTAAGCGGTATCCTCGCGGTAACTCAACACGATTGAGTGTGAATATGTTTTATATATATTGTATTATAGTCGACGGAAATGCTATATTTAAAAATTTCTTTAAAGTTGTATGCCTTACTAGTGTTTATGTAATTTAGTTAATTTAGTTTATGTAATAAAGTTAGTTTAATTTAGTTAATTAATTTTGAGACCTTACAACTTATATCTCAAGGTGGGTGGTGCATTTACGTTGTAGATGTCTATGGGCTCCAGTAACCACTTAACACCAGGTGGGCTGTGAGCTCGTCCACCCATATAAGCAATAAAAATTTTTTGTGATGATTGGCATTGGTAGTGTTCATCCCGGTCACCGTTCTCGTCGAACCCGTCGCTTGCGACGAAGGGCTCGACGAGTAAATTAACTCTCAGACACAGCCCACTGAGTTTCTCGCCGGATCTTCTCAGTGGGTCGCGTTTCCGATCCGGTGCTAGATTCTGCGAAGCACGGCTCTTGCTAGGGTTCGTGTTAGCATCGTCGTCAGGTTTGAGCCCCGTGAGCTCACCTACTAGCCACGGTTACGCTGGAATAGCCGCTCCAGGCTACCAGCTTAAGTAAGAAAAAAAAAAGTGGCCAAGCTAAACTTAGTATCTAAATTTCATTAATTTCAAGACTGAATTAGAACGAGTATACTTTGTAATAATTTGTAGGTACTACAAAAAACTATACGAGTACTTCATAAAAACAAAATAAGAATCTAATAATTAGAGTAATAATAATTATTAGAGAATGTACACAATAGTTGACAAACAGAACTATTTAAAACTTGTGTAAGTTTAGAAAAAGAATACGATTGGCACGTTTTTCTTATTTATTATTTTTGTTGACAAATTCGTTTCAAGTTCGAAGAAGTTCGATTGTATTCAATCTGGATTGAATACGTTGTTAATCTATATATTAATTAATACGTGAAGCAAAAACTTTGTATCCCTTTTTACGAAAATTGCGCGGACGGAGGAGTATGAAATTTTCCACACTTATAGAGAATATAGAGAAGAAGTGCACAATGCTAATATTTTTTTTAAATAATGCATAAAAGATACATTAAATCAATAAAGAAAACATACAAACATACAAACATGTTATGTATACTATTCATTGTCAAACTTTTGTTCTTGACGTCTGTAGTCAAAATGAGAATAGATTAAATATTGTTTGTCTTTATTAATGTTTTTTTATAGTGTAGTCTTGGCAAAATTTGTGATTATAGAAGTATAAAATACAATCATAATAGTGTACAAACTTACAAGTCCAATTAATTATAGTCGAATTTCGACTACTGCGGGACCTCTAGTATTGTTTTATTCTTCAATGGGATGGAGCGCCGCGGTGAAGAAAGCACCGTAAAAGGGTCACTAGAGGATTCGTTTCTTTGTATTGATATACATATCTAAAAAAGTCGTTGTGGCCTAAAGGATAAGACGTCCGGTGCATTCGTGTTGAGCGATGCACCGGTGTTCGAATCCCAGGCGGCTACCAATTTTTATAATGAAATACGTACTCAACAATTATAATTTGCGTAATGACTGGTGGTAGGACCTCTTGTGAGTCCGCGCGGGTAGGTACCACTATCGTGCCTATTTCTGCCGTGAAGCAGTAATGTGTTTCGGTTTGAACGGCGGGGCAGCCGTTGTTGCTATACTGAGACCTTAGAATTTATATCTCAAGGTGGGTGGCGCATTTATGTTGTAGATGTCTATGGGCTCCAGTAACCACTTAACTGTGGGTGGGCGGTGAGCTCGTCCACCCATCTAAGCAATAAAAAAAACATATTTTGATAGTCACAGCGAAGCGTTACCATACTGCCATTAGTAAATTAAATCATCGGAACAATAAACTTAAAGATAATTCTTCTCCTCTTTAACCCAGTTAGTTATTCATGACCGAAGACTGTAAATAGTATTCGAATTAATAAACCCGAATAACAAACAAACAAATCATAACAGTCGCAATCAAAGCTTTATGCTTATACGTTTTCATAATATAATTGTAGAATAGGGATCGCAGCGCATAAAATAAAAGTTATACTATTCCAAAATCTTCTATTATAATAGTAATTAATAATTAACACTAATTTTATTACGTCTTACTCATTTTTCAACCGTCTTCGCCATCTTCCAATTCTGTGTCATTCTATCTGTCATTCTCTTCTCTCTTTCTTTCCGTTTTATCTCACTCACATCTTAACGCTCCGTTCCACACTCTTTTCATACGTTCCGTTCTTACCAATCCTTCATAATTATTAATTTTTATGCGTCTAGACTGTGAGTCGTCCCTTACAATAAGTACAGCGGTGCCAATAGCGTAATAAAAAGTGTAATAATCGATGTTTGTACGAAGGCAGGTACTTATTTTAAGATCGGTTTAGCTTTTATTTTCATTCCGAGGTGCAGGCCTCGACGCGACCATTAAGGATGGCGATCAGCATCACTAATAATTTGATGACAGTTAAAATGTAATTAAAATTTAATTGAACAAAAATTTAATCTTATTAATGTTGCATTTAATTCCTTATTGTAATCTATAATAATTTTTTCACGTCATTTAGTAACTGTGCTCGAGTTCTCATAAATATGAACGCATCTAACTAAAAAAACAGAAGCATTATATAATAAAATGATTATTTTATTGGCGGTTTTTTGTTACGTGCGAACGTGTTACAGTTTTAAAGTTTAAGGTTATGATAATTTTATTAGCACTAATATCGTACCATAGCAAACAAGCATCACATAAACATCAAACTCTATTTAATTTTCATCCCCGATCTAGTGACAGTTTAGTAAAATGTCAACTGACATAATATTTTTGTCATTTACATTTAACCCAATAAGTTACTATAGCAACATTTGGCATAGACAGCACCGATTCAATACTTCACTAATCAAATATTACTTTAGAGAAATTTATGTCAACTATTTAAAATTTCGTCAATATCTAAATAGATTGTATAAAAAATAAATTATCGAATATAAAAACGAATTATCGTTACATACGTACAAGGCAATATATGCGGCACATGTATTACGAGATTGTTTAATGTAAGATATTGTATTTAATTAATATAAATATGAATGAAGTATAGACATGATTTCAGTAGTATAAGAGGCGTTTATTTATACCCACTGCCAATTGTATATTCAATGACTATTGCACTTAAAGAGTTAAACTCCAATCGCGCACTGAAGCTGATGACACACTTTTTTATGGGATCTTGAATAAGCGGTCAACGTATATTTTTATGTACTACTAGCTGACCCGGCAGACTTCGTAGTGCCTCAATCGATAAATAAAAGACCTAAACTTTTGTATAAAATAAACTTAAAACAAACAAAAGGAATCTCTCCGACGGGGGGCATATCGAAGGGAAAACAAATTTTTTATTTTTATTTGATTCCGAGCATTTTCATATTTATCTACCTTTTAAACCTTCTCTGGACTTCCACAAATAATGCAAGACCAAAATTAGCCAAATCGGTCCAGCCGTTCTCGAGTTTTAGCGAGACTAACGAACTGGCTAATACTGGCTGACCCGGCGGTAAATATTAAGTTAATTGTTTAATAAAGGTGACGTAAACAAACGGAAGCTTTTGAGTCGGGAAAGCGTTTTAATTAAACGTCTCTTTGGGCCAGCCCTGATCCCCCAGAGCTCATCTCGGAACGGTAACAACTGGTTGCGTGCGGGTTATGCAACGTCGGGCGACGTCCTTGCGACACGTCGGCGGGAGGGGGGCACGAAGGCCGCACGAGGGCCGTCGACCTCAAACTAGCTATCGGCAATACCCTTTATATTGTTGTTCGTTAAAGACAACAATTAATGCGATTGAGAATTTTATTTAACCAAGGAGATAAATGAGGTGTATGAAAGTTATGCATGTGTCTTTGGGTTGTCGCTGAGAATCTGGTAAATTTAATCTGCATTTTTTTTTATTTATAATACTGATTGTCAAAGTCACTAAAGTATAGTCCGGTAAAGCTGTGTTAGCATTTGTCTTACACTAACATATACTTGACTCACTTAAGATATACTTGATATATCAGGAAGACGAAAACCATGTAATTCTTTTTGGAAACCTATGCGTTTAGTTAGTTAGTAGTTAAATACTTATTGTGCAGCCTTCTTCTGTATAGGTATCCGCATATGTACGACCACATAGATACTGTTCCCTCGTATCTAAACTAATACTGTTCCTTCATGTCTTCTAGGCTAAATATTGTATTTTTTTTTTTTTTTTTTTTTTTTTTTTTTATTGCCCTTGTAGGCAGACGAGCATACGGCCCACCTGATGGTGAGTGGTTACCGTCGCCCATGGACTTCAGCAATGCCAGGGGCAGAGCCAAGCCGCTGCCTACCGCTTAATACTCTCCACAAGCCTCGTTTGAAGAAGGACATGTCATAGCGCTCGGGAAACACCGTGGAGGGGAGCTCATTCCATAGCCGGATGGTACGTGGCAAAAAAGACCTCTGGAAACGCACTGTGGATGACCGCAGTGGCTCCAGGTAGTATGGATGAACTCTACTCCGGTGGCGGGCGGTGCGATGGTAAAAACGAGATGCCGGTATCATCTCGAACAATTCCTCAGAGCACTCCCCATGGAACATACGGTACAAAATACAGAGGGAACCGAAGTCCCTCCGCAGACCCAGAGGTTCCAAACGATCCGTGAGACCGGGATTATCGACAATCCGAACGGCCCTCCTCTGTATGGAGTCAAATGGAAGAAGCTGGTATTTGGGAGCCCCGGCCCAGAGATGGGAGCAGTACTCCACGCGAGGCCGGACTTGTGCTTTATAAAGCAAAAGCCTTTGTCCAGGCGTGAAGTACCGCTTCGCTCTGTTGAGGACTCCCAGCATTTTGGACGCCAACTTGGCTTTGCCTTCCAAATGACTCCGAAACTGGACATCGCTTGAAATGTCGACCCCAAGTATCCCAATACTCTCGGAAGGTTGCAGGGATACTCCTTGGAATTGCGGCGCCATGACAAAGGGGTCTTTCTTCGCAGTGAACGCGCAAACTTGTGTCTTTAACGGGTTGAATTGAACCAAGTTCAATTCACCCCATTTGGAGACTCGCCCCAGAGAGTTCTCCACTTCAGACACAAGTTTTGATCGTCTCTCTTGCACCACGCTCCGAGAGAGACTCTGATGGCCGATATATCGCGCATCCCCCGTGCTGTCATCCGCATAGCAATGCATGCCATCAATAGACAGCATGTCATTGATATACAGGATGAAAAGCGTGGGGGAGAGCACCGAACCTTGTGGAACGCCAGCGTTAATGGTCATGGTATCAGAACAGTCACCGTCTACAACGACCGTGATGCTCCGCCCATCCAAAAAGCTAGCGATCCACTTGCAGAGACCCTCGGGGATTCCGTAAGATGGTAGCTTCGACAGAAGTGCCCTATGCCAGACCCTGTCGAAGGCCTTCGCGATATCAAGGCTCACAGCAAGAGCCTCGCCCTTGCTCTCCAAGGCTTCATCCCACCTGTGAGTAAGGTATACAAGAAGATCGCCAGCTGAGCGACCGTGACGGAAACCGTACTGTCGGTCACTGATCAGCTGGCGATCCTCCAGATACTTCAGGAGTTGTATATTAATTATTCGCTCCATCACCTTGGAAAGCAAGGAAGTTATCGCGATAGGCCTATAGCTCGATGGGTCCGACCGGTCACCCTTCTTGGGGATAGGGTGGACGTGGGCAGTCTTCCATGAAGACGGAACCCTGTTAGCGCAATAAGAGATGCGATACAAACGCATTAGCGCAGGCGTCAGCTCAGGGGCGCACGTTTTCAGAACCACTGCAGGGATGCCGTCTGGCCCGCTCGACTTATGGACATCCAGGAGTCGGAGTTCCCGCCTGACTGCACACTGTGTAAAGCAGATCTCCGGCAGGGAACTATCACACCGGAGGATGTTCGGTGGTGTGGCACCCCCGTCGTCCACAGTCGAGTTCGAGGCGAAGAGTTTGACCAGAAGGTCAGCCTTCTCTTTCGCACTATGGGCCAGACTGTCATCGGACTTGCGTAGTGGTGGGAGACTAGACCTGCAAAAGTTACCTTCTGCAGCTTTGGCGAGCGACCAAAAAGCACGGCTCCCAGAGGGATAGCTCTTCAGTCGCTCGCCAATTCTAGCAACGTGCTCCGATTTCGCCCTGGCAATAACCTTCTTGTAGGACCTGGAAGCGGCGTTATATTTCCGCCTTTCCTCTGAGATGTTAGGATCCCGACGTCTCCTAGCATCATCCCATGCCACGTATGCGGACCGCTTGAGGTGTGCAGCATCCCTGCTGGCATTGTTATACCAGGGTCTGCTGCGACCCCCAACGGGCACTTCAGAGGAGGGAATAAACAATTCCATCCCCTGGAGCACCACGTCTTTAAGACGGTCCGCACAGACGTCAGGATCAGCAGAGGAAAAGCAGAACCGCCCCCATGGGTAGGATGCGTAAAACTCACGCAATCCATCCCAATCTGCTGACAAATACTGCCAAACTCTTCGATACCTGGTCGTCGTTCGACGACTAGGACGAGAGAGTGGTGTGGCAGCACGGATAAGGCAGTGATCAGACGATCCAAGTGGAGCGTCGACCACCACACTGTATCCGGCTGGATCGGTGGTCAGCAGAAGGTCCAACAGAGAAGGCTCATGCCCCTCAATATCTGGGACACGGGTGGGCTGTGTCACCAGCTGGGAGAGGCCGTAGGCCAAGGCGAAATCGTAGGCAGCCCGACCCGGGAGGTCAGTGGTTCTGGACCCCAACCACTCTTGGTGATGAGCGTTAAAGTCTCCAAGAACCACCACCTCCGCAGATGGGTACTGCTCAAGCACGCGGTTAGTCCCCTCTTGCACATGCTCTATCAGAGCTGAACCTGCATCACTGCTGTGGGACCTGTACAGGCACGCGTAGACTCGGGTACAGCCCCCGTGATCTACGCGCAGCCACAAGAGGGACAGGTCCCGTTGTTCGAGGCTTCGTAGACGGCGACAACAGATATCAGCCCGGACGAATACACACACCCCGGCTTTACGCAGGAAGTTGTGCTCCAATACGTAGCCGGGGTATTCAAGGTACGAAGTATCATCCGGAGCAGATATCTGCGTCTCCGTCAGAAAAAGAAGGGCAGGCTGCGCCGTCTCAAGATGGTGGTGTACGGCGTCGAGGTTACTATGTAGACCCCTTACATTGCTGAAATCCACATTAAATGTGGAATGGGGAGTCGCCGACAAAACCCTTTTCCTTTTTCGAACTTTCATTTTTTTTATTTGGAGAGTGGGATTGGGCGGGGTAGGATGTTCGAGGCGAAATCGTGACAATACCTGAATAAAGCGCGGAGCACAGTACGTGCTCGACCACGGGTTGCGTGAGCGACTGACGCAGGGCATGGAAGGGCCCCCAGTCCACCCTGCGTGCGATCGCCGGGATCCACTCCGGTCTCCGACTCCGGCACGACGACCGCACGACAGGATTTTACACCGGTTGGCGGTGTCAGGTAAAGAATGTACCTAATCTATGGCAACACAGTCAGACTACTTCCGCCAATAAAACAAGTCACACGCAGAGCTCGTCGTTTTATTATAAAATATATATATATATATGTCACAACCCGGCCATCCTATGACTTCACATGGTGTCAGAAGCAAGGAATTTGGAAAATATTATATAAAAATACGAAAATATTCGAGAAATAATGTTTAAAATGGATAAAGTCGAAGACACACAACATGGCGGACAGGGACGCGCAAGTAAGTCACAATATAATGCTACATCAGTCACATATGGACTCCAACACTTAGATATGAGAAGCTCAAACATGCCCTTAACTTGGAAAAACTGGTATACTCAACTTAAAATATACATGCGAGCTAATAATCTGGAAGATGAATGTGATCAACGCAAAGTCGCCATCTTGTTACATCACATTGGACAAGACGCGTTAGTGATATTTTATTCATTTAATGTCGATATAGATACAATATATTTTGAAGAATTAGCGTCGAAATTTAGTAATCACTTCATTCCTCAAATAAATGTGACAATGGAACGTCATAAACTATTCAATCGAAGACAAAATCTCGAAGAATCGATAGACAACTATGTAACAGATTTAAAAAATATTGGCAGACAATGTAACTTTGATTCATTGGAAGATGACCTAATTAGAGATATATTTAGCTGGAATCTACATGCAAAAAACCAATACATAAAAGAAAAAATTCTTATACAAAAGCCGGAGACACTTGACCAAGCTGTTCAATTAGCCAAGCAGTTGGAGACGACCAGGCAACAAGCTAAATTATTGGAAGAAACTTCATTCATCGGGCAGGTCCAGTCTAATTCCAGTTATAGAAGACAAAGGCAGTCAATTAGTACTTCACATGCAAGAGATCTACAGTCAAGCCAGAGCAGACATACGTCTAGTTCCAGACAACAGTCATATAACCAAGTAAACAGAAAATGTGGTAGGTGCTTACAAGTACATAGGTATAAATGTCCAGCCTTAGGGGTTAAATGTAAAAATTGTGGCAAATATAATCATTTTGCAGTAGCATGTAAGAATAAAAATGTCCATTTTGTAGAAACTGAAGGCCATAGTCCCAATATAGACACAAATAATAGGCTACATATGGGAACAATTCATGTCAATAATGTAAATAAAGAGTCATGGCAGATAAATTTATCAATAAATAGTCATAATATTACTTTTCTACTAGACACAGGTGCTGATACTAACATATTGAATTTAAAAACTTTTCATCAGCTAGGATGTCCCTTAGACAGTATATCAAAGAGTATACATAAATTATCATCATACAGTGGTGAAATAATACCCACAGTAGGTCAATGCACTTTAAAAGTATATCACAATGCACAAAGTTATAATATTACTTTTCACATTGTTGATCTGTATACACAAAATGTCCTAGGTCGAGACAGTTGTAAAGAGATGAATCTTATTAAGAGGCTGTATAAAGTCAATTTTGTCCCAAGTCAAATATTAGATAATTATAGTGAACTTTTTGTAGGACTAGGGTGTCTAAAAGATTTTGAGTGTGAATTAAAACTTAAGCCTGATTGCAAGCCTTCTGTGGATGCATGCAGACGCATTCCATTTCAAATAAAGAATAGATTGAAAAAAGAACTTGATGAGTTAGAAAAGGATGGTGTTATTTGTCGGGTAGAAGAGCCAACTGAATGGATAAGTTCTTTAGTCATTACTACAAAAAAAGATGGTTCATTAAGGTTATGTATAGACCCTCGTAAACTTAATCAGGCAATTTTAAGGTCTCATTACCAATTTCCTACTATAGATGAAATAAAGTCAGATCTCTCAGGTGCAAAATATTTTTCAACCTTAGATGCTAATAAAGGTTACTGGATGATGCGTCTCACAGAGACCACATCAAAGCTCTGTACATTCATTACTCCTTTTGGAAGATATAGATTTACACGACTTCCATTTGGTA
The DNA here is from genome assembly GCF_030269925.1 of Bombyx mori. Classification (NCBI taxonomy): domain Eukaryota; kingdom Metazoa; phylum Arthropoda; class Insecta; order Lepidoptera; family Bombycidae; genus Bombyx; species Bombyx mori. The sequence continues at coordinate 2,865,771 of NC_085116.1, read as the reverse complement.
TTAATGCTGCTCCAGAAATTTTTCATCGAGAAATGGTTAAAAGGTTTAGTGATATAAATAATGTCAGGGTAATGATGGACGATTTTCTAATTTTTGGAAAAACTATGGAAGAACATAATGAGGCATTTCAAAAAGTATTAAATAGAGCTCGTGAATTAAATATTAAATTTAACAAAGAAAAATCTTCAATATGTTGTAAAGAAGTTAAATATTTAGGACATATCTTCAGTCAAGAAGGAGTCAAAGTTGATCCTTCAAAAGTCAAAGCAATTTGTAAAATGCCAATTCCGACTTGTGTCAATGAGTTACAAAGATTTATGGGTATGGTCAATTATCTTAGTCCTTTCATACCTCATTTGTCTAAAGAAAACAGTCTTCTTAGATCACTTTTGTCAAAAAATAGTGATTGGATTTGGTCTGAAAAACATGAAGCTGAATTTAATAAAATTAAGCTGCTTATAACAGATAGTCCAGTGTTGGCATATTATGATCCCAATAAAGAAATTACATTATCAGTCGATGCATCTAAAAACGCCATGGGAGCAGTCATATTACATGATAATCAGCCAATAGCATATGCCTCAGCTTCATTAACTAAAAGTCAACAAAATTATGCACAAATAGAAAAAGAACTCTTATCTATTTTATTTGGTTGTATAAAGTTCCACCAATATGTATATGGGAGACAAATTAAAGTTGAAACTGACCATAAGCCACTGATAAATATGTTTAAGAAATCATTACAGGATATTCCACCTAGGCTACAGAGAATAATGTTGCGTTTACAGCCATATGATCTTAATGTTGTATATAAATCAGGCAAATATCTATATATTGCTGATACTTTGTCCAGAGCACCTCTTCCTGATAATACATTATTGGATTTAGATAGTGATATTGATTTACATATTAATCTAATTGTATCTGATTTGTCAATAAGTCAAGAAAAACTTCAGGAACTTCAAGAGTCTATAACTAATGATCCAACATTGTCTAAAATTGTATTTTATTGTCAAAATGGATGGCCTGAACATAAAAAGTCAGTTAATCAGTCAATTAAACCTTATTTTTCTTTAAAAGACAAATTGCATGTAGTCAAAAATAATATAATATTAATGAGTGATAAAATAGTAATTCCTGAAAATATGAGAGATTATGTTATAAAATTAGTACATGAAGGACACTTAGGTATAAACAGTTCCATACGTCTGGCAAAATCTTCAGTCTTTTGGCCACAAATGAGCAATGATATTGAAAAATATATTAACCAATGTCATACATGTCTTACTTATAGAAGAAATAATTCCAAGCAACCTATTATTCATCATGACTATAAACTTTTGCCTTGGAATAAAGTAGGAATAGATTTATTTGATTTTGATAGTAAAAAGTACTTAATTGTAGTTGATTATTTCTCAAAATATGCAGAAATAGCCATATTAAATAGTAGCTCAAACGCTATATCAGTCATAACTCAATTAAAGTCAATTTTCTCTAGACATGGCATACCTGAAACTATGATTAGTGATAATGGTCCACCTTTTAATTCCAAAGAGTTTCATTTATTTACAATTGATTGGAATATTAAGCATATAAAGTCAAGTCCATATTTCAGTCGGTCAAATGGTATGGTTGAAAGAACAATTGGTACAGTCAAGCATATATTGAATAAATGTAAAGCAGACAATACAGATCCTTACATTGCATTGCTTATGTACAGGAATACACCAAAACAAAGTGGTTATTCTCCAGCACAATTATGTATGTCTAGATGTTTACGCACTAAAATACCAGTCACAGACACTCAATTATCACCTTCACTAGTCGATATTAAAACATTATCTAAAAATATTGAAAAGCAGAAAGAATATTCAACGTTTTATTATAATAAACACACAAAACAATTGTCAGATTTACAAGTTGGTGATAAAATATATTTCAAACACAAGCCCAATAGTTCATGGGTTCCAGGTCGTGTAAAACAAGCAGAAAACGAACCTCGTAGTTATACTATTCAGTCCCCAGAAGGAATATTCAGGAGAAATCGGGAGCACATACTAAAACCTGTAGTTCCAGTCTCCAAAGAAACAGTGACACCTAAAAAAGGAAAAGATATTAGTCAATTACCGAAAACAACACGTTCCGGACGTATTATTAGACCTCCTCAACGCTTTTGTAATTATTAGTCATAAGTTCATAAGATTAAGAATTTAAGTATTGTTTGTAAATAGTCAGTCATATTTCATAATGTCTTAGCTACTAAGGAAGTTAGTCATATAAGAAAAGTATTGTACTTACCTTAAAAATAAGCTTAGTCTATAACTTAAAAGGGGAGATGTCAGGTAAAGAATGTACCTAATCTATGGCAACACAGTCAGACTACTTCCGCCAATAAAACAAGTCACACGCAGAGCTCGTCGTTTTATTATAAAATATATATATATGTCACAACCCGGCCATCCTATGACTTCACAGGCGGGACAGCTTCCCGGGGCGGAGTTTAGTAGTGACACCCGGGTTCAGGTCCCCAACTGACCGGCGGGCGGCGGCGAACACCGTTTCACTGGGTCTCCCTATACCCCCGTCAAACAATCACGTCCCGCGAGCTCACACGCACGTCTGCTCCGCATGTTCCAGGTATCGCCAAGATTCACCCCCAACAAGGAAGAGGAAAGGGAAGGAATAACACTGGCTCTCCAACCCACACGCCGGAACACAGCTAGGCTATTTGGCGGCGGACTCTAGTTGGAGGGTGGTCGCCAGCCAGTCGGACAAGTCCTACCACCGATTATGTATTCGGCTCCCGTTTTGCACCACCCAGGGGTCACTTGTAGGGAATCGCGGGTTAAACCTACGGAAGCGGGAAGCAATCAACCCCCAATTTTGTGAAATTGAATCTTAGACTGGTGGTATGGCATTTTGTGATAGGTTATAGGGATAGGTTTCACAACTTTGCCTATTTTTAGCATGCCGTAATGCATTCGGATGTGAAGGGTGAGCCGTCTTTGTACTATAAAATGAATATCTACTCTTAAATTGGGTGGTGGTATTTCGCGGGAACCCCTCTACTCTTCCCGAGTTCTGACCCGGGCGGAGAATGGACCTAAGCTGAGAGAGTGCAAGGGGAGTAGTTTGGTGAGTAGGGCTAAAACATTCTCAGGCTTGTGGTCTGCTCCCAACGTCTGAAGACGACATATCCCGTGCACCCCTCCTAGGCGCATACACCTCGCACGAGGTTCAGCCCCCTGCCCGAAAAAAAAGGGGTGACGGTATTCACATCATGATGTCTGTCCTAATGCCTAAATGACGACCGACTGAGTGGATGGGTAGTGCGGATCGACTCTCGCGAGATCACTAGATCGTCACTTATGACACCATTGTGAGAATTCCTTCCAAACCAGCCCAAAATAATAAAATCTCTGTTTGTTTAAAATTGTCAAGGTCCACGTTTTCTTTCTAAGTCTGTGTTGGTTTGGTTGTCGAAAAATAATAAATTAAGGACAAATTAAAAACGTTTTGACTGCTAACAACTGCAAAACGACAGGGTAATGTTAGATTTTTGTGTGCGAAAATAATAAATAAATAATAATAATAATAAGAGTCAAGAAGAAGAGTTTCATATTATTGAAACAGAATAATAGAGGGTAGCTAGCACCATAATCTTATGTCGACGAATAAGACCTTATTCGTTCCTGGCCACGATATACGGAAAGCATTCGAAAATAATAATATCGACGCTTGAAAGGCAAACGTGACTAAACGACAATGCGTGGACTTTACAGTAGACTAATTTAAAGTTGAAATACCTGAATTCAAAATTTATTTTAACGAATCTAGCTGTAGTAGAATCTAGCTAGTAGTTGTAGGATTGAAATTGTTTTAATAGACCTAGAAATATATATTTTTTTGCGCATCGAATATGGTTATTGCCTGTCATTAATGTACAAAGCAGTTATTGTCGCTTCGTCATGTTTGCCTTTCAAGCGTCGATATTAAAGCAAAAAACTCGGGATTAAACTGTAAAAGCTATTTCAATTACGTCTGCAATCCGGGAAAACCGAAGACTATACAAGAACAGCGATGATATAAAATTCATGTCTATATATATATACTGATGACCTGTTTATGGCTGATTGACTGCACATGACATTGACAAACGTATAGTTAGTGTTGCCAACGTTTTTTTAGTATTCGTTGTAATGAAGAAATACTTCATTAACCACTTTAATCCGCCGATGTCGGTCGGGCTGTGACCAAATCTTTTTGATCTGTCTAAGTGATGTATGCGTAGCCGCAATTTTAAATGTTTTAGTGGATTTTATCCACGAATGTTTTGATTTGTTTTATTTCTGTAGACGGTTTCGAACAGGAAAGCATGTCTGATGAACGATAGAAGGAAGAAGAATATTCGCAACTATCCGTGCGTATTCACAGTATGCTCTACCGTCATTGAACAGCATTTTATAAAAAATTTAAATACTTCATAACACCTAACAAATGTATGTGTGTGTGTGTGTGTTTTTTTATGTGCGTTGTATTACCAAACACAGAGGTTCAAGAGTGACTAAATAACGATTTCATGTTGTTGACGTTGTCGACTTAATGGCTCATATACACCGGCTGAGTATTTGCTATTACGTCATTTATGTTTAGATTATTAATGATACCAAAAGTTAGTTCATTAATCAGTGACCAGATCCTCAGGGTACATCGGTAGATGAACCTACGATGCAAGTTACTCCGAGTCAGACGACGGGGTAACAAACCACCGCCGTCTCCTAGATAGGTTATTTCGGTTCCTCCCGATCCACTCTTAATACCTTTAGGCATTCCAAGCACCGGTCACCGTTCTCGTTCAATGCGGCAAAGAATTCGGCGTATAATTTAACCCATAGAAACAATCTATTGATGTCCCGTCAGATCTTCTCAGTGGGTCGCTCCTGCTAAGACAGATGACAGTAAATTCTTTTAGGCTGAGCCTCAAGAGCTAGTCAACCTATTAAAGTGAAGCCCTATAGCCCCTGGAGGTTATTGGCAGATAGATAGGTAGGCAGAAAAAAAAGATCCTACATGTTCTTAAAGAGCGCAGTACATCCTGAGGCCTATTCAATTGCATCGGAATAATCGCCATCCTCCTCTTCAAATCAGAAAGTATTATTGCTGCGAGCTAAAAATAGACGGAATCGTTGTTGCTACAAATATATAAATCGGACGGTGCATTGTATTATGTACACTGAATATAAGTATTGGCGATAAATGCGCCATTTATTGACTTTCTAAATATTTGTTTGCATATATACAATTACATCGGGACCTTCTGTGTACCGATCAATTGCTTCCGCTCAGTGGAAGATCTTCCTTTTGTCTTCCCCTCAAAAAACTTTACTAAATCTAGTTGTAGGAAGCTTCAAGTACTGTACCGATCGCGAAATAAAACAATAAACCTAGTGTCAAGTGCGGAGCAACTAACGACGTGTGAATAACCCTTAATTCGGCCGTGTTACGTAAAGACCGTAAAAATTGTCATCCGTTCCACAAAAGCTAAGATTATCCACACGTTATCGACTCCTAAAAGTTACACAGTAGCTTCGTGGATGCGCAATTTTGAGATAGTCAAAAGAACGCGGAAGCGGCATTATTAATGTTGAAAGAATGATATAATAAATACAATAAATACAATATGAACATTATCTGTGATTGTTTTGACATAATAGACAGCAAACGTTTCGCTGACATTGACAGCGTCTGTCAACATACTTTTATACTTTTTTGGTGCTGTAGATCGGCAGACGTGCTTATGGCCCACCTGGTCTCCACCAAATGTAAATTTAGAATGTACAAAGACTGGCCTAGCCTTCAGACCGGAACTCATACGTAACCGTCTGTATTTAAGGTAGGAGCTAGGGCATTAGGAATGAGGTAGTTGGGTAAGAAAACTAAGATGGATTCTGTAACTAGGAATGGATTAAAGCTGTAACGTGAGTTCCAGGATAATAATTCGTTAATTTTATCCAACAATCAGTAGACTACAGTTTTAACCGGTGTTATTAATGAATTCTAGTAATAAAAAGTGTGCAGCAGAGATTAAGCCTCCCATCAAGTAACCAAAGCCACTGAAAACAATTGATGAAACTAAAATAAGCTGTAAAACAAGATCTAAATGGAAGTGTTTTTAAAGAAATATGTAAACACTACCTTAAATAACGTAAATGAAAAATGAATACAACTGAGGTAACAATAAAAAAGTACTCTCGTATGTCGTATCACTCTTGTCAGAGCAGTCGTAGCCGCCATCCAGTATCATTGGTGTGGGCAGATGTTATGCGCCTCAAAAGTACTACTAATTACAAAAAAGAGCTACAAATCTACAAACATATTAAAGTGATTGAAAGTTATCAATTCAGTGGTCGCTTACTCGAATCTTCTGAGAAATAACTGAACAAATTATAATTATATTGTTTATCATTTAACTGCAGTATAGTCTGTGCTCAAAGAGCAATTCAAATTCTGTTTTTATTGTAAATCCTACTTCACTTTCAATTTTTTTGTAAAATTAGTTTAAGGCTGATGGCCGTGTTGCCAATGCTTTAAATAAATAAATAAAAAATCAATTCAAATTCCCGTCTTTGACGTTGACAGCGTCAATAGTGACTACACATTAATTGGAATGATAAAAGAACTCAGCCGTTCATAAAGAGATAACTTAAAAATTAATAATTAATATAGCGTTTCGTGATTCGTTTTGGTATCGCGCAAATTATGCACAGATTCACGAACGACAATGACCCGGTTCGGTTTCTTCCTTGTGTTTTGTTGATCGGCCGTTTTTCCTTGTTGAGTCACCGCCATATTGAATAATAGATAATTGTTTGTAGTTATTTGTAGTGTTGTCAGGTTATTGTATGTATACATTATGTATATATTATTATTATTATTTTTTCGTAAGCACATCTATTACTATTTTGATGTTTATTATATTATAGTTTTCGATGTAATTTTGAATTGTGATTTCAGAGAGATACATACGGTGACATATGACTATGAACATTAGATAATATATTTTAAAAATATATTTTAGATAATATATTATCACCACGGTGAAGAAATAACATCGTGTAATAAAAATCAAACCCGCAAAATTATAATTTGCGTAATCACTAGTGGTAGGACCTCTTGTGAGTCCGCACGGGTAGGTACCACCACCCTGCCTATTTCTGCTGTGAAGCAGTAATACGTTTCGGTTTGAAGGGTGACGCAGCCGTTGTAACTATACTGAAGACCTTAGAACTTATGTCTCAAGGTGGGTGGCGCATTTACGTTGTAGATGTCTATGGGCTCCAGTAACCACTTAACACCAGGTGGGCTGTGAGCTCGTCCACCCATCTAAGCAGTGGAAAAGTGGATTTCAGAATACTCGACTTTTGCTTATCCTCCTATAGAAGGTATACAATTAGATGTTACTATAATATATGATCTGAACATACCGAGAAACCTTTAAAACATAAATCAGAAATCTGTCTCTAACATCAAGATTAAATAATAAGCCTTTGTTCATTTCATTCATTCGATTCAAGTCGCTTTCCTTTGACGAACACGAAATTAATGCTAATTTAATTTCTTGAATGTTTCGCTGGTCTTCAAGTCACGCATCCTAAGCAGTTCGGTCTCGATTCTTGCAAAATAAAATTTATACCTGCCTCGTGTCAGAATGAAGGTCGGTTCCTTTGCTTCGCTTCCCAGAAAAAAATAATTAAAATTCGTATCCAGAACGAATTCTTATTATTGTTCCCAATGTGTATGTATATATATATGCACATATTTTAGGAGCATCTGAATTGTTCTTTATTTAAAAAATTAAAGATTATTATTTCGAAATAAAGAATAATTATATAAGAAAAAGGAAGTGAAATTGTGTATAATAAATTACACTAAAAGTTCATAGATATATATTCAAAGTTGGTGATAAATAAAAAAAGTCTTGAACGATGTTTTTTTTAAATTGAATTAGGGCGCGGATCCTGTTCTTATCGACAAATCTTAAATTTAAGATATCGCGCGGAATGAAATTTAGTTCAGTTATATGAAATTGTTTATTGGGATTAAATCCAATGAGATTAAATGAAATAAAGACCCAAGTTAATGATGAAACTTTACTGACATACCAATCGACTTTTTGACGGAATCGGAGAAGTGACATAACATCCAACCGATATTGTTTATTTTTCCCACACTACTACTACTTTCACAGATTATAAACGGATTTTTTTATGTATACAGTAAAAAAGTCCGCATTCAAACGATCATCAAACAGAGTGTTTGTTGCCCGTTCAGAAAAAGTTTTCTAAATTATTTTGCTTGTCGATACGCTGTCGGATAGAAATAAAATCTGTTGATACCTACCTACATACATCAATGGTTGAGCTGTATTCGTTCCGACGCGTCCTTCGGCCCTACGGCCGCACGAAACCGGCGGCCTTCGCTCGGGACAGGCTAAAAATAACCGTGCGCCCTTAGAGCACCGTCGAACAGGATTTATAGGATGCTGGTACGTTTACCATATTTAAAAATTAGAAAGAAAGAAAAAAACAAAGACTTCCTTCTTTTGCTAACTTATTGTAATAAAGGCAAGAATGGACACTTTGAGTGTGGATTGAAGTGTATGTAGAGGAATTTTACGAGTAAAGAATCAAAACCAAAATCTAATTGGTTTGCTTAGAGTGTGTTCAGAGTTTTTCAGGACACTGAAAATTGAACTTTCGTAAAAGTGAAAAAAAAAATGAATATTTCGTATAAAATATTTTAGATTTTGATAGAAGTAATTAACGAAACGTATTTCATTTGAGAAGGAACCTTTCAAAATTAACTATATGAACTTTAGACTCTTGTTTTGAAAATCGAAGCTACTTATTTATTGAAGTCTGTCGAACGAATACGATTCGAGTTTGTTTTTTTTTTTATTGCCCTTGTAGGCAGACGAGCATACGGCCCACCTGATGGTGAGTGGTTACCGTCGCCCATGGACTTCAGCAATGCCAGGGGCAGATCCAAGCCGCTGCCTACAAAGTTTACTTTAAAAATGAATATTTTAATATTTTTATTCCCTACCAATTCGCCTAAGAGGCTATTTCAGCTATGCCCGGATGGGTAGGTGCATTCACGGGCTCAACCTGAGAGAATTTGCTAACACTAGCCCTCGCAAGATCAGTGCTTCGGACAATCTACCACCGGATCGGAATCGTAACCTACTGAGAAGATCCGGCGAGAAACTCAGTGCGCTAATATTTTTAAAATAATACACATTTCCACTATAATCTTTTTAAGAATATCCGATAAATAAGAAAATGATGTTGTTCGCAGCCGCGCCTCCGGTGCAGAATCCAGAGGGTTCTATAAGAATTTTCATCTAATACGATCAAAGAGCGACCGGTTGTAAATCGTGACTCGGGATGCTGTCGGTCGGATTGCGCGGTTTTGCGTTTAATGTAGGAATTTCCTACTTAGGATTATTTAATATTTGATTTGATGCACACGTTACAGAGAGCCCTAGGCTTGGGATCGGGAATTCTATGACTCGTTATTTAACTTTTTTTTTTATATTTTTATTTAGCTCCTGTGAGTTCTAGATCTCAGGGAAACCACATTGTCCTTTAGACACGAGCTCGAAGTTATAAATCAGTGGAGACTCTTCAGATTCATTAGATATCATAGCGTAGAATCAAAAGCAAAAAAAATTTCTCTTCCATTCTCTTCTATCAGCCGTCATCTCAACACTCACTCCTCTCTCTCTCTCTCTCTCTCTCATATCGTCATTCACACACTCCATCCGTGTCTTCTTGGGTCGACCTCTTCCCCCTCTACCTTGCACTACCATTTCCAGACATCTCCGAGTCACATGCATCTTCTCTCTACGCATCACATGTCCATACCACGCTAACCGTCCGCTCTATGATTTGTAGATTTTCCTTATTAAATTAATATTGTTATTCTACTCATAAGTAGGGTGACGAGGAACAAAAGACATAATCACATCACGGACTGTACCTACAGCAGAACTTGTATTGAAATTTAAAACAAAAAGAACGAACACTGACCGAATGCTGATTGAGTTCTAAAGAAGACGTCCACATACGATTTACAAATGTAAATTCCACGTGTCATATTTATGAGAATGTCCCAAACAAAAACTTAATGATGGTCGCATTACATTATTCACAATAATCCATACAATTCAAAGGAAAACATGCTTTATGTGTACGCATGTTAAAGGTTATTTTGTTTGTTTGTCGTGTGACATGTGCAATCGTTCTTATAAATTATTCGTATGCACGTCCCATAATAATGATCTAGTTTTGTGTTTTTAAATGGTCACTCGTTACACGTTGACTCGATTGAGTGCGTTATTCACACTCAAAGTTAAATGTAGCGGAACCGGGCCGCATGTGTGAATATTTCAAATTAAATAGGACGTTTGTTGGTTTTGTTAATTAAGTTTTCAAGGAATTTGTGATGGCTGCGTACTGGATTTATCGCTTAGATGGGTGGACGAGCTCACAGCCCACCTAGTGTTAAGTGGTTACTGGAGCCCATAGACATTTACGACGCAAATGCGTCAACCACCCTGAGATATAAGTTCTAAGGTCTCAGAATAGTTACAACGGCTACCCCACCATTCAAACCGAAACGTATTACTTCTTCACGGCAGAAATAGGCAGGGAGGTGGTACCTATCCGTGCGGGCTCATAACAGGTCCTACCACCAGTAATTACGCAAATTATAATTTTGCGGGTTTGATTTTTGTAACACGATGTTATTCCTTCACCGTGGAAGTCAATCGTGAACATTTGAAAATTCATTCATTCATTAGAAAATTGGTACCTGCCTGCGGGATTCGAACACCGTTGCATTGCTCAACAAGAATGCACCGGACGTCTTATCCTTTAGGCCACGACGACTTCAATTGTTTGTTTGGATATGTTTATCAACGATATAAGTATCTATTGAGTTTCTATTTGATAAATTGCTTGTCACAGTCGGCAACCCGCGGCTAGGGAGCACACCATGTGGCTCTTTGACTCCTTAGATACGGGGCTCTTCCGCGAAATGTGCAGTTCAGGCATGGAATATTACATATTACCTTGCCTCGTAAGAGACGAGTGAATATTTTTTAAACACAAGGCTATAACAACGTATGTTAAAAAATGGATCTTAGAATAAATTTTAATTGTGTATCTATCTATACTAGAGATCCCGCAGTAGTCGAAATTCGACTATAATTAATTGAGATTATAAGTTTGAACATTATTATGGTTATATTGTTAAATACTATTATACTTCTATAATTCTAGACTACATTAAAGACAAATAATATTAAAGATAAACAATATTAATCTTTCAATAATCAGACTTTAAGCAATAACAAAAGTTTGACAATAAACAAAGAGTATCAAAATATGTGTTGTGTTAAATACATGATAGTGTGTGTAAGTAATGTTTTTTTTATTGATTTAAAATAAACATTACCATTCTGCACTCCTTCTCTATATTCTTTATAAGCGTGGGAAATTTCATATTCCTCCGTCCGCGCAATTTTCGTAAAAAGCGGTACAAAGTTTTTGCTTCACGTATTATTAATATATAGATTTGGCTCTTTTGGTTCGCAAATTTGACGACAACTGTTCTAGACCATCAGAATGTGTACACACACAAATCGCCGATACCAGTCGGATACCAGTTTTATATTTTGAATGTCAAAATACAGTTACGTAAATCCGTCGTTAACGCGCGTGTATGCCGGTAGTGAAGTGTGTCAGAAGGTCGACCGTGATTAATTCGTATCGAAAAACTTGTGGCATTAATGAGAACATCAACGAAATTTTTATTTATCTTAAAAACTGTTATTCGATAGCAATTTTGACTTCAATCTCGGTTTATCTCGGAACTATTTTAATACATACAATGTAAATGCGTTGCAATGAACATGTATCATTATATATAATAACTAGCGGCTCGCTCTGACTCCGCTCGGGTCTTTAACAAAAATTTCAACGACGTTGTTTTATTCTTTAAAATATAAGAACACTTATTGCGGCATAATTATAATAGTTAGATATATGCTGTCGCGACACTTTTTGTAAATAACAATGTGTTCTACAAAATCGTAGTACATTATTTTATTCTATCATCAATAGTTTTCGCAGGGCACGCGATGTAATGAATATTTTAGGTAATTTTTTTACGCCTTATAGCAAGGATCTCTAATTTTCTTTTAAAAAAAATATAGCCTATGTCACTCGGGAATAGTGTAGCTTCCAAGCAGTGAAAGAATTTTTCGAATCGGTTCAATAATTTCGGAGCCTATTCAATACAAACAAACAAATCTTTCCTCTTTATAATATTAGTGTAGAAGTATAGATTGACGCGTGTCCCACACGAAAGAATCTCGGCTTGAAAATCAAAGGGAGTGTAGCGTTTCCCCAGTGTCATTACTTCCGGCAATATGTATTCATTGATTCGCAAAATAAATATTTTAACAAACATTACTTTTACAAGCAGGGGTAGGTTTGCTAATGCATTTTGTGCACATGTCATTTTCTCCCCTTTCGATGTAACTGTCTCATGCTAATATAAAAGTTTTGTTTAATAAGAGCTGAAAAATATTAGATTATTAAGTTTTTTACTTGTAGTAAAGCGTCTTTTGAGACGGCACATTTAGGTACCAGCAAATTGCCTATTCGTGCCGTGAAGCAGTAATGCGTTAAGGTTTGCAGCTATTGTACTGTAAAACTGGGGCTTAGAATTTATGTTTCAAGCTGGATGGAGGAATTTACGTTTTGGATATCTATGGACTTCGGTAAGCACTTGACTCCAGATGGGCCATGAGCTCAAGCATGTAATTAAACAATATATAAAAATTGTAACTACCTAAATCGGTTATTATTAAATTCGTAGTGTATGGTTTGAAAAAATATAGTAAATTAAAATGAGGTTGTTTTTTAAATTCATTCGCTCTTCTATAAGATTTACTTCATTCATAATTTACCACAACAAAACTCAGAAACTAACAAAAATATCTTATACTTTACTTAATTGGCAGATTTACAAGACATACTTACATGCATTCGACAAATATCCACTTTGATTATTATTCTATCCAAGTTTTGGCACAGGCCACAATGTTAGCTCATAACGAACGACATTAAATATATAAATAATGTTTATTACACGACTCGGAGAGCGGAAAGCGTCTGTGTCATTTCGCGTACACAAAAGTATGTAACTCGAGCCTATTACAACCAGACGTGAGACAAATAACTTTTTGTATTCAAAATTTTGCATGAAAGCGTTTGGATGCGTTCCAAATGTTTTAATATTATTTCCCCGATCCGTAACAAGATATCCGAAGTCTGATGCGATTCGCAGGATTCGGATATGTACTTTGTAATTAGGGTGCCGTCGTCGTGGCGCCCAACGTGGGACGGTTTGTTTAAACATCCATAAACCGATCGCTGCCTCGCTGCCGCGAAAACGGAATCGTTTGCGGGAACTTCAAACACGCGACCCTCGTTATTTATTAAACAGTAAACACACATTGTTTCAGATCTCGGTTTATTTAGGATGAGAAACTCGAGTTTCGACTCGGGGTCAATGCGTTTCGAACCATTGTTTCACCGCAAATGGATGAAGTAACGGTTATCCATAGACACCCGTAATTCTAATTTTTGATGCGTAACGGTTATGTCGTTTCATGATCGGGTAAAATGTCTGTAATGTGGAAATAAGTCTTTGCACACGTCGGATATTTGTTGTTCCGCCCACGCGCGCTTAAAACACAATGTAATTATAATAATTAATCAGACATTTATGTTGACACGTCTCTCGTGTAGAACCTAGATGTAGTAATAGCGCGCATAAATCACGTTACGCAGTCTTTAACGCGTTGACACAGGCTTTTATTTCTTTGATTGAATTGCACACCGTCCCGTAATTACAATACAAAGTGATCAGAGTTTAATTTGACGTGGGCGAGAACGAATAACATTAGCTTCTGTCGGAAGCATCTGAGAGGGTACTTCAACAATACCTACACGTTTTAATTAAGCAAAACGAGTAACAATTATTGAGTTTAGCGGAACGATTCCATTAAGTGCGCAGATTATAGATTATTATCGGCTTAATTCGATGTCATTAAGGGTTTTTCTCGTTGTAAAAGAGTCGGCGGGCATCGTTGCGGCGTAGGCGACGAGAATACCACACGTAACAGATTCCTAACTGTACCGCCGCACAGATCACCACGACGACATAGATGTTAATAGTAAAATAGACAATAAAAATTCAATTCGGCCGTTTCCAGAAACGTGTTTTATATACATATACGTATGTATGTAGATACGGTGTTGCATAAAAATGTGTTTGATAAAGCCGCGATCGTCCAGACTATCTAGTGCATTCGAACCCAAAAATGAGGGACTAATATCTATAGTTTGGAATTTCATTCGTGATAAATCGTCTGTGCGTGACTCTGTTCGTAAACTCACGACATTTGACTAAAGTTCATATTCCTAGTGCAATTATTTAACTATTTGCTACTTTTGAATCCTCAAACAAAACTTAAATATCTAATTGCTGCGGATATGCGAAGCAGGAGTGGCATTCCTCAAACTTGAATGTTTTTTTTTTTTTTTTGCTTAGTTGGATGGACGAGCTCACAGCCCACCTTTGTGTTAAGTGGTCACTGGAGCCCATAGATATTTACAACGTAAATGTGCCACCCACCTTCAGATATAAGTTCTAAGGTCTCAAGTATAGTAGTTACAACGGCTACCCCACCCTTCAAACCGAAACGCATTGCTGCTTCACGGCTGAAATAGGCGGGGTGGTGGTGCCTACCCGTGCGGACTCACAAGAGGTCCTACCACCAGTAAAAAGAATGTCCACAAAATCTCATTGTCTATAGTCATATCGTCATTAGTTATTTAGATCTCCGGATAGCGATAGGTTCAACCGACAACGGCCGGCTCCCGCCCACATCAGCCGCGACATCCAAGTACACGGGCTTATTGAAATTTAATCTCAAAGTCACGTACGTAATTTTTCACCAAAACCACCATTAGTCTTGTCGATTCATGAGTTTTTTGCCTCGCCGTCTGTGTTTGTACAATGAACACGCTGTCATCTTGAGAGATCAGATCGTGGAACTCAATCATAGACGTGCTTTGTAATGTTGTCGTCCACTTCTGATGCGTGTTCCTTGTCTTTTTGTTATTGTTTTTATGTTACCGTACGTGTACTAATTAATCATCGTTCAATGTCTTGTTAAATTTAGCATTAAAAAAATGTAATCATAGTAAATCGCCAGATTAATATGGTAGTATTTTCTTCGGTTCTCGGGAATCTTAGACCGATGGGAGTTTCTGTGTATTTAAATTTTATTAATATTGCAACTTCGCAAATTCCGAGGGGTTTCTCAATTTCACTTAACACCAGGATATGTACATATATAAGGCAATGCTATACAAATATTACATAACCGTTTTACATTGTATTAAAGTACAAGTTAGTATATTAAGCAATAGAAAAGTAGAGGCAGTCGATATGTCGTGAGAGAGAGCGCTTTGCTCACTCCGCAGCAATCCGGCGTCTTTGAACCGAGGATCTGGATAAGAATCTCGTCGGAATCCTTCATGTTTCGGGTGCTTCCTGTATGCCAGCTTGGCGACCAGTGTGAAAAGATCTAATAAGGTAACACACTCTGTGCTCAACACACGGTGTGGAAAGATTAACTGTATGGAGAAATGGCCGCTTGCGCCGAATTTTGTTGGTGACACATGACCCAGCACGGAACCTCTCTAGTATGAGCTAAGCCATCTAGCTAAACTCGAGGTAGTCCGTCGACTGACAGAATCGGTTGTTTTTGTGGCTGACAGTGAGAAATTCTCTCCTCTGAAAAGCTTAACATTGCCCTTCCCTTGTTTTGGTTGAGTTTTGTTACATCCGAGTCTGAATCGGTTCAGCTAAAACATGCACCGCCATAATAAAGCAGCGTAAACGTTAAAGGCTACTATAGTATGTGACATTTAGATTGTCGATAATCAATAGTTTGATTAATTAAAATATTTGAAAGGTATCGATTCTAATCGATTTGAAAACAATCGAAAATCCATCATTTAAGATACCTACCTATCCTGTAGCGCCCGTGCCTATTAATTATCACGCTGATCTACCATCGCACATAAATCTTCATGAATGGCAGCAGCGGGATCAAGGAAGGCATTAATAAAACGAGACTTGTGTTTTTTGTCGACGTACGGCGTTTAACCGCGTCTGTGATGACAGCCGGGTTTTATTGTCACCGGGGCGCCTCCGCACCGGATAAATGTCAGTTTTTTGGTCTCGTAAATAACATTGAAGTGTGCCAGATAAATGAGTCTGCGAAGAGATTCGTGATTCAATTGTGATTTAGGGGATAAGTAATCGTTTGGTATTCGCCTTATTTACGTAGCAGTAAATATAGCTAGATTTATCGGCATGGGTAAGATAATACCACAAGATTTTTTTTAAATGACATACGAGTCTAATTACATATGTGACGTAGACTTGGGTCCATGGGAGCATGGAGAGCAACGTTGTTGGAGTATTATACCAGCATACTGCGATCTTCATCCCCGCGTTTACTGGTGCATTGTTAGCAATTATGCATTAGGGTTCGAAAGGTGGGACGGCTATAAGCTATGCAATTGAGACTCCGCCCCTTGTCTCATGGCGGTTAGCGGCTTTCGTTTTGCAACGTGCTTCCACTAAATTCCACATTGACCGTAGATTCGTTTGCCTGTAAGCCAGATAAAAATAGCTTATCTCTCAACGGAATCATTTGTAATAACACAGGGATTTCCCATTTGTTTTTTTTTTCTTCTGACAAACCACAAGGGAGCGTTAATATGTCGACGGGAACCGTCACAGTGCAGGGGTGATTAACGAGCAGGGCGTAGTAGTGCATGCGAGGGTTGGTCTTAACTACAATGTTGCAATGTTTTTGCAGCTTTTACGCGATTGCCGTCGAAAGATTTGTCTGGAAAGGGCTTTTTGAAAATTTTTGAGGAACAAGTATTGTTTGAGGCTGGGAATCTACACAAAGAGACATGAAAGGGTTGAGTTTTGTGGAGAATATTCTGAGCAAGCAATTTTGTTTTTTATAAGATTACTTATTTTATATATGAAATTTACTCTTGGAGCTCATAGACAATAGTGAATTTTGCTGCCCTCTTTGAAGCATGTAGTCGATTTCTCTACAATAAATACGGCATTCCTTTCAGCCGAAATGCACGACTGCTTCCTAGAAGAAGACTTTAGGTTGGTGGTAAATACTCTCATGAACACAACTCACTGAGTTTCTCGCCGGATCTATTGAGTAAGTCGCGATTCTGATCTGAACTATATTTAAGGACTTAAGTATAAGGAAGGACATGAGATAATTTTTGGAAGCCTTGTGGAGATACTACGAAGGAAAGTAAAGGCCAGACCAAATCATATGGTAAAAAAATATGTAAACGAACGAAATGCTTTCAAATAATGTGAAAGGACATTGCAAAACGGACATTATCAGGACTAATGAAGGTGCAGTGATAAAACTGAGCGGGATCATCTCAGTTATATTTAGAACATTGTCCATAGAACGCGTGGTACAAAGAATAACACATATTTTATCTCGAATATATTATTAATGTGACAGTAAACGATGTCATTAGTCGCGTGCATAGACATCATCTGGTCTGATAAAACGCGACCACACACGACACTCTATTCTTTGTTGATAACATTACTTATCCGACGGTTCCATTGAAGCCTCTGCTACTTATTAATAATCGTAATGTAACTTAGATCAGGCATATTAATTCTGCCGGTAATGTTTTTAAGATATTCCTCATGTTGATTTAACTCCTATTTCAAAGAACATGCAATTAACGAACTCAACTTGAACAATACTACGGAAATTCAAATGGCTATAAATGAGCTAACCGAATAAAAAAAACAATCATAAATTACTTGCGCGCTTTAAAACAATGGAAACATTAACATTGCTGCCGTATTGTGGACTAATAGAAACAGGTATGTACAAGTTCGTGGTGAGTATGATATAGTTTGGAAACATTATAGAAGGAATGACAAGAATGCGATCGAGTGTATTAGAAAGTATTAGGACACATCTAAACTGAAGTATTCATTTCAGCTGTATATTATTATAAGATCAGAATCAAAACTTGCCTGAATATGTATGAGGGTGTAATCTTTAGAGTACTATAGCGCTTTTACAATGGACTGTCGTTTCCATGTACGTTGAAACTTTTCAATGAACTGGCCAATGCTATAACACCGGAACGCCAACTTAAAACTATGCTTAAGAAGATTATTATACGATGGACAGTGACGTGATCGGATTTCTGATATTACCAAATCGACACGAACAAGAAATCACATTTCAAATCATAATTGACTAAAACTGAGTTACAATGTTACTCCTTGCACCTATTGGAATATCAACGAACGTCAAAGCCGCCGATAAACGTATCATATGTAGAGAAGGGTATTAAATAATTTTCACATTACCATCAACGCATGTCACTTAGACCAAAACCAAACGAACAAGGTTGTTTAGGTCTGAGGTAAGCCTAATTTAAAGTACAATACAATAAATATAATGTGTCTTGGTTAACACGACAAATGATTGTATTATAATCTCTATATATAAAAATGAATTGCTGTTCGTTAGTCTCGCTAAAACTTGAGAACGGCTGGACCGATTTGGCTAATTTTGGTCTTGAATTATTCGTGGAAGTCCAGGGAAGGCTTAAAAGGTGAGAAAATATAAAAAAAGCTCGGAATTATATAAAAACAAACAATTTTTCCTTTGATGTGTCTTTTATTTGAGGCACTACGAAGTCTGCCGGGTCAGCTAGTATTTAATAAATTAAAA
Source organism: Bombyx mori (assembly GCF_030269925.1). Taxonomy (NCBI): domain Eukaryota; kingdom Metazoa; phylum Arthropoda; class Insecta; order Lepidoptera; family Bombycidae; genus Bombyx; species Bombyx mori. The sequence goes on along the minus strand of NC_085116.1, from coordinate 2,846,804 downwards.
ACTAGAACCAACACGCTAACGAAAATGTGCCCTTTCCTATAACTTGAATGATTTCGATCTTTGTTTAAAAAATGTATGTAGAAGTTTTAGTACTTGTCTTGGACAACTTAAAAAGAGAATCGGCTTTATTTCTACGAGGCCATGAACCAAGTCCGTATCATATTAAATATCCAAAGTTATTTCACTCTATGCTCCTCGGGTTTGCTTAATAAAGTTTTTGTCCGGCACTGGAATGTTTGAATGGACCGTTTAAAAGCAATTAGTTTCTCATTATCTTACGTTTAGGGCTTTGATAATTATGTTTTTTTTTCTGCTTTTCTTTTTCATGTTCAACGGCGCTTGGATGCTTGTCTTTTGCTATTAACTCTTGTAAACAATGTTCATTGAGATTTATAGTAATTTTTCTGTTGGTCTGTGTTTATTTTTGTTGCTTAATGAGTCTTTCGACTAGGAATTTTTAAGCGTGCAATGAACCTTATCTTGTTACTCATCAAAATTACACTATATTACTGTGACTCTTGCCACTGCTCGGTCTTCATAACTATCAACAGGAGGGCCACCTTCTTACCCTTGATTTGGCTTAACAGACTTTTTACGTAAAATCCTCGTTCAAACTACTATAGAAACAAACGTCACATTTGTAAGAAATTTCCTGAGTCCCGCGACAGGTTAAAATCATTTCTCATATGACGAATACAGTGTTAATAGTCTTTTGAGAATCATATCGAGCAAGATCGAGGGACTGCTGATCAATAGCCTTTGCAGTAGGCACTTGGAAGGAGAAAAAAAAATATATATAATGGTATAAAATGTATATAATGATAGTTATGTGTTAGATTTTTAAGTTACTAACATAGATTATAAGTAATTATTACTAACAAAATGTTATGGTTTTAAAAATAATAATAACTGAAATAAAGCATTAATAATAATAATAATAATAATTTTTAATATTTTTTTTTTTAAATATTATGTAATTAATAAGATTTTAAATAAATATAAATAAATAATAATAATAATAGCACGGACTGACTCACACGAGAGACCCTCACGTTCTCCGCCTACTACCATACACGGAGGTACGTATATCACAACAAATTTTTATCCCATATATGAAACGATAGAATCGTTAGGTCCTCGTCAGAATATCGATCGGTTTCTTCAATAATCGACTGCGTAGGAGCATTAGCGAAACGTGACATAACTGACTGAATGAAATGCACTCCAAGGATGATGCAGAAGTTTTACATTGATTTAATTAAATTTCGCGCGATTATCGATTACCAAAGTACTCAACGTGCGGTTTCATACCAGACTGTTGCGATGTGCATCTCTTTTTTTTATTGCTTATGTGAGTGGACGAGCTCACATCCCACCTGTTGTTAACTGGTTACTGGAGCCCATAGACATCTACAACGTAAATGCGCCACCCGCCTTGAGATATAAGTTAAAAGCTCTCAGTATAGTTACAACGGCCAGTCTCACTATAGTTAGGTACTCTGTCAGTCTTACTCGTTAACATTGTTAACAACAAATATGATTCACAGATCGACTAAAGAGTTGATATCGTTTCTCTTATGCGCAAATATTATCAAGAAATGAACCAAAACTAAATCGATGATATAGACAATATCATTGTTAATTCTAACATTTTTAAAATCCAAACTTATCTCCCACGAAACATCCGTACCAATTTGTAAGTTGCACCACTCGATCGCTGGCAGTGCGCTTGTGGCATTTCCTCAAAATGCTATTGTTTCTCAACTACCGTTGACATTTATGGGCCAGAGTCAGCTAATCTGATTTTATTAAAGAACGCCTTACATTCAAGACAATCGAACTTTCGCAATATCCGTTTCGGAAAGAAAACTACGAAATCACAAAACGATTGTGCTCTACGAACGAATAGTAGTGTAATTTTCGCCTTTGAAACAGACTATTGACTCTGGATCTGGATATCAACCTTGAAATTTACAAAAATAATACAAAATTATATTGCAAAAAAAAAAAAAACTTCAACAAAATAAAATGAGAATATCATCAATGTTGTCTAAGTCAATTGATTGTGCATATATTTAAGATAATTTAAAAAGCTTACTGGTCAGATTTTGATAAAATATAAATGCCACTACACGAGTATAGGTGGTTTTGAAATAACTGGTGGTAGGACCTCTTGTGAGTCCGCACGGGTAGGTACCACCACCCCGCCTATTTCCGCCGTGAAGCAGTAATGCGTTTCGGTTCGAAGGGTGGGGCAGCCGTTGTAACTATACTGATACCTTAGAACTAATATCTCAAGGTGGGTGGCGACATTTACGTTGTAGATGTCTATGGGCTCCAGTAACCACTTAACATCAGGTGGGCTGTGAGCTCGCCCATCCATCTAAGCAATAAAAAAAATAAAAAAGAATCATAAAAATCAGTCCACTTAATAGAAAAATACGATCGAATTGAGATCCTTCTCCTTTTTTGAAGTCTCTTAATAAAAAATACATAAACGCATCTTCATCTGAAGGAGAAAAGATATCATCAATACAGATCCAGTTTCATAGCTTTTTCTACTATTGGCAGTGAACAGTCGCGCTTGGGGCTAAGCGCGTACCGCAGAGACCTAGAGCATCGCAACATGACAGCTTCTGCTCTTATGAATGTGTGTCACAATAGTTTTGGTGCCATGTTAGGCTGGCCGCATACATACTTTTGCTTCAAACTCAACAAAGTTTGATACTCAACAAATTTTTTCTTGACATTTTAGAAAATACAAATCTGAAAATCTTACAATTATCATGTTATCTGCTCGTAACAGTTCCACGAGAACATTAATTATAGCTTTGCTTTAGGATCATCGCTTTGCTATATTAAACGAATGAATCGTGATTTTAAATCAGAAGAAGAAATATTTCTGAGCTTTTTTAGTTAAACTTGTGTAGTACATTAAGTTGTTGATACAGTGAAGGGCTCTGGGTCCTTTGTGATGTCTCCAGCGACATGGAGATGTGGTGGACTGTCACATTCTTTAGGATGGATCGCTCATTCTGAGCTGTCCGTATCAGATTTGTTCTTGAAGTCTCTATAGATGATTTTTGTATTTATTTTGCGTTCTGCACGCTCAGTTCTGCGGACGATGTCTTCAATGTGTTATGAATTTATATAATGTTAGTACTTACTTTTGATATCATTTAGGATGAAATTATAATGAAACAGTGCAGCTCTTTATTAATGTATATGGTCTTCATATTGTGTAGTAATCACACAAATTTACTTTTTATTCGTCACAATTTACTATGATACTTTATGGGTTAAAGCGTTCAATAAAGCGCCATAGGGTTCGTTTACAACAACAATTAGCAGTTTTTTTTTAACGTTGGCTTCCCTTAACCCTTTCTGCGGAACTATAAGACTGATTGCCGCAGCATGCTGTAGTCCGATAAATAACAGACACCCTACCGACACAGATTCTGGAAGATAATTTAAGTCCGCGCGGTTAGGTTCCACCACCTTGCCCATTTCTGCCGTGAAGCAGTAATGCGTTTCAGTTTGAAGGGTGATTCAACCGTTCTACTGCAAAACTGAGATTTAAAGCTCATGTCTTAAGGTTGGTAGTGGCATTTACGTTGTTAATGTCTGTTGGTTAACCATCAATATTACTCGGTATTATTTTATGTATATCATACAGTTTTTTGTGTAAATAATGAGATGTATTTCTTCAGATGATCTTTAATAAAGTATTTTTAATATTTATTTAATATTTCGTCCACCCATCTAAGAAATAAATAAAAAATAAAAAAATAAAAAAGTAGTGACGTAGAAATAGAAGGTTGCCAACTTACACGGATGGCTATGTTCAATTCACATTAGCCTGTACGCAAAGTCGTTTGACGCTGTTTAGGATCTAATGAACTACAGAATAAATTTCCGGGACACGTTTTTAATATGTAATAATTATTAAAGTTGTTCTCTTGACTAACTATTCTACAAAATCCGTTTGACAGATTGCACAAGAGCTCGCGGCGCCGCCCGACGTGAGGCCGACCTATTTCGATTACATCGCCACTCGGCCTGGAACAATTGTTAGCCTGTTACCGATCACGAAACATTTCGCAAACGCGAAAAATATATATTGAGAATGCCACGACTTGTCATTTCGTAGTCACGACTCGCTCGACAAAATGTCATCCGAATATGTGAGGAAATAGGAATAGGGCACCGCACGATTGTCTGCGACTGTGTTTCGTTTGGTTAATATACAATATTTTCGATTGTATATGACGGAGATTGTATTTCGAGCGTACAACAATAAAAACAAAGAGCTCCGCCTCAGTCGGCTGCTCGAGTCGGAATGTTTTTGTGTGACAATAGCTTATAGTAGAAAATGGGGGTAGCCTAGTCATAAATTCTCTTGAACACCGTCTTAAACAGTTTTTGAAATACTTAACAATAAGGAAACAGTTAAAGTTAACTTTTTTTAGTTAACTAAATACTGACGTTGCGCTGACATATACATTTTGCTACCTATGTTCGATTAATTAGAACGTGAAGAGAAAAAAATATTCATTTGCCTTCGGATTAATCTAAAATTTAAATAATCAGCTGTAAATTAATTTTATTTAATAAATAAATCAAATGGTCACCTAGTGACTGCTACAGCAAAAGACATTATTAATATCACTGAAAACATTTCATGTTACTTTCTTACTTGTAAAATTTTACATTTTAATTTCGTTCCAACCATTATGTCCTCATTAATTAAAAAAAAATATAACTCAAATTTCTTAGATCCAGGGTGCACGAAAATTAAAAAAGAAAACAATTTTGAAGTTATGGCTTTGCGCAGATGAAGTTCGATAACTTGACCGACCTAAGTTTCTGCTGATCATCAAAATGACAATTTTATTCTATTTTACACGCACATAAACATTTGCAATGAAACCTTTCATTTTTGTATGGCTCTCCGACACACTGGCCGCTAATTAAACGTTTAAAAATAACTACGAACAACGCATCAGGATGTGTACTGAATTCCGCGTTCGTCTCCGTGCGTGTCGCACACTTACCTTCTACCCCACTTGCGTGAAGTCTGCGTTTTAAGCTCAACGAGTATTCGTTCGGTATTTAGAATCTAGTAAAAGCTAATTACATCGGTTTCTCTAAAGCAAAACGCCTACTTCGGATCCGTTTATACCAATAATAAGCAGAAGACAGCTCTGCATTCTATGAGTTTTATTGGCGCGTTAATCTCATTTTCTAACGTTTGTATACGTGTTAGATATTCAGACCGCTATGGACATTTAAAGGTTTAAAAAATTTTTTTTTATTGCCTTGATCGGCGGTCTCAGGTCTCAGTATAGTTACAACGGCTGCCCCACCCTTCAAACCGAACCCTTCAACCGAACGCATTACTGTTTCACGGCAGAAATAGACAGGGTGGTGGTACCTACGCGTGCGGACTCACAAGAGGTCATACCACCAGTAAAGTAAATGTCACACTAAAAAGGGTAGTAGTAAGTATTCGGTATTTTACTAGAGTACCGTAGATACATTCAAAAGTTCTTTTAGAGTTTAACGGCCGTCTGGTGTAGTGGTAAGTGACATGGTCACTACACAAGGGGGTCGCGGGTTCGAATCCCGCCAAGGGAAGATATTTGTATGATAAATATAAATGTCTTTTCCAGGGTTATGGATGTATATTAAATATGTGTATGTGTATAATAAAAATCTTACATTTATTTCCGTTATCTGGTACCTGTAACACAAGTTCTTTACGAACTTATCACGGGATCAGTTAACGTGGCGTGACTGTTAGTAAATATTTATTTATAAAAAAAAAAACTTCGCTTGCTTTATTGTCGTTACATTATTTCCAACGTTTCCAATACTTCACAACTTTTGGTCACTAACGACTGAGATGGTATTCGTCGACATTTGAATATTGTGGCAAGAGCCGTCTATTATTTATCTGTAAATTTTAGATCTAAATTAATTTAAAAAAAAAACGTGAGATTAAATTGTAAAAATAGTTACTGCTGAGAGTTTTCATTGTGACTGTAGGTGTGCTGACGAGAGCTTGCATCCAAGCCCTAAACACGTTATTACGGATCCTCCCGATCCATTAACGGTGCTTTTAGGTACCACAAGCACCGGACACCCGAACTCGTCGTTTGCGACGAAGGGCTCGACGAGTAAATTAACCCACAGACACAGCCCACTGAGTTTCTCGCCGGATCTTCTCAGCGGGTCGCGTTTCCGATCCGGTGGTAGATTCTGCGAAGCGCTGCTCTTGCTAGGGCCAATGTTAGCAACACCTCCGGATTGAGCCCCGAGAGTTCACCTACACGCTAGGGTAACGCTGATATAGATAGCCTCAAGGCTAACAGCATAGGTAGGAAAAAATAAAAATAGTAATAATAATAATTGCATCCAACTATGTGTTAAGTGGTCACTGGAGCCGAGATCGGAACCGAAATACCGCCACCCACCTTGAGATACGAGGTGGAACTCTTAACGACATTGTTATAATTCCATCATAAAATTACTGGTGGTAGGACCTCTTGTGAGTCCGCACGGGTAGGTACCACCACCCCGCCTATTTCCGCCGTGAAGCAGTAATGCGTTTCGGTTCGAAGGGTGGGGTAGCCGTTGTAACTATACTGAGACTTTAGAACTTATATCTCGAGGTGGGTGGCGCATTTACGTTGTAGATGTCTATGGGCTCCAGTAACCACTTAACACCAGGTGGGCTGTGAGCTCGTCCATCCATCCAAGCAATAAAAAAAAAAAAAAAAAAAAAAATTATTTCATTAATTACATTGCTGTTCTTAAGAAATGATTATGTTCGTTTGCAATGTAAAAAAGTAATTACATAGCTGTTTTTTTGTCTCAGGTATGTCATCGTGTGCTGTGCGTAGGATATGTAAGTCCAAGTTACTGGTAGAACGAAGAGACTTCCCGATCATCGTTGACGTCGAACGCGTCGCCTACGACGAAGAGCTCGACGAGTAAATTAACTAAGATACATAGCCCACTGAGTTTTCGCCGGATCTTCTCAGTGGGTCGCGTTTCCGATCCGGTGGTAGATTCTGCGAAGCACGGCTCTTGCTAGGGTTCGTGTTAGCGACGTCGTCAGGTTTGAGCCCCGCGACCTCACCCACTAGTTAAGGTTACGCTGAAATAGCCTCTCAAGGCTTATCAGCTTAGGTAGGGAAAAAAAGAGACTATCATTGTTTCTAGAACGTAAACCATTTCGATTCCGAAGTTGAGCTACGTATTGTTTTCGTTCGGTTAAGAAGTCAGACATTACGGTCCGACTGGAACCTATAGGAAGGAGATTATAAATGTCATCACCTTGAGAGATGAGGGTACATATTCTACCATACTGCAAGCTACTGCGGTGAAGTGTTCCGTGGGGTGATGGAATGGGATGGTGAATGAAGGGTGGGGCAGCTGTTGTGGTAAAAAGTTACTAGTTTGTTGACCTCATGTCTCAAGGCAGGCATCGTGTAGTGATGTCCATGAGCCACGGTATCGATTTGAGACCAAATAGGTTGTTAGCTGTTCTTTGTAAAATGACTGCTTCTCCGCACAATATTGTCATGGTGCACAGTTTCGCTCATTGCTTTGAAATGGATTTAATAATATCAAAACAGAAAACTATTATTACTTATTTATTCAGGTACTTAACAGTGTTTTAATCATTCAATACATTCTATGTAGTGGTCAGTGACAACCCAGAATCGGTTTTTAAATGGCTTCTATTAGTTTTACGTGTCTGTATGTTTGTTTGTATATAACAGAATTTTTGAACGACATTTTCACCTACTTTATCATGTCTGATTAATTTGAATATTTGTACACGCATCAACTTCGTTCTAATATCTTTTTTTTTATTGCTTAGATGGGTGCACGAGCTCACAGCCCACCTGGTGTTAACAGTGGTTACTGGACCACATAGACATCTACAACGTAAATGCCGCCACCCACCTTGAGATATGAGTTCTAAGGTCTCGGTATAGTTACAACGGCTGCTCCACCCTTCAAACCGAAACGCATTACTGCTTTACGGCTGAAATAGGCAAGGTGGTGGTACCTATCCGCGCGGACTCACAAGAGGTCCTAGCACCAGTAATTACGCAAATTATAATTTATAATCTTGACTTGATTATCAAAAGGATAAAAAACAAGAAATTAAATATTAGTTCGGTTTACTATTCCAGCGTTTTCTTTTTGTATATTTTTTAAATTAAATATATTATTGAAATGTAATGTTTCTTTACATCGGACACGAAGTCCGCGTTGGTGTTAACGAAGCGGCCGGTTTCGAGCAAAAGGTCGCCATTAAAATGATCGACTGCATTTATATGCATTAAAAGTTTTAATGAAATTAACTTTTAATTCGTGAACTTACGTTTTCACGATCTCGTTTATTTCTTCCTCGTGCTTTAAGGCAACTGATTGATTTATGTTGTTTAAGTTGTTTTGTTAACAATGAAGTTGTCCAAGTCCAAGCTTCAGTCCATATTTGTGTGTGATTAAGATAATTCGATCTTGAATGACATGAGCTTTAATTCCATTCTTTTCAATTTAGTGCTACGGGACTAATTATCAAAATTCGACCATTACGAGTATAACTCAAAATTTAGATTAATATTATATTGTTTTTTTGTTATATTCGCTCCTTCCGCTTCGCTTCAGGTGGGTTTTTATTTATATTATTTTTGTTGCTTAGATGGGTGGACGAGCTCACAGCCCACCTGGTGTTAAGTGGTTATCGAAGCCCATAGACATCTACAACGTAAATGCCGCCGCCAACCTTGATATATGAGTTCTAAGGTCTCACTTTTAACTACGGCTGTCCCGCCCTTCAAACGGAAACGCATTATTACTGCTTCACGGCAGAAATAGGCAGGGTGGTGGTACTTACCCGTGCGGACTCACAATACGTCCTACCACCAGTAAAGAGTTTTTCATAGTGATCGCTAACGTATCCCCGAATCGATCGGAAACTCGAGGAAAATTCAAGATAAGGTCGCAAAATACGCGCATATTTACATACATATACATATGCACATTGTACCACGCATTTTTATGGAAGATGTTTTTTTAAGTACTAGTGGTCCCGCAGTAGTCAAAATTCGACTATAATTAACTGAAATTGTAAGTTTGTACACTATTATGATTCTATTTTCAAAGACTACTATACTTCTATAATCACAAATTTTGCCAAGACTACACTATAGAAAATTATTAATAAAGACAAACAATATTTAATCTATTCTCAATTTGACCACAGACTTCAAGAACAAAAGTTTGACAATAAATAAATAGTATGCATGCGTGTGTGCGTCAAATAGTGTGTGTAAAGTTTTTTTATTGATTTAACGTATTTTTTAGGCATAATTTAAAAAAATATTAACATTCTGCACCTTCTCGTATTCTCTATAAGTGTGGGAAATTTCATACTCCTCCGTCCGCGCAATTTTCGAAAAAAGGGATACAAAGTTTTTCCTTCACGTATTAACATTATATAGATTGTCCCAAACGAACCCAATTTATATATGCATATGTATATTTAAATAGTGTCTGCTGTACGCTATAAGCTCATAGCTCGTTCAATTACCGTAATGTTCATTCAATGATTTATCGTCGATTATTATTTAAATGCGATAATTTCGTTAACGCTTCCCGTTTCGCTAATGTCAGCCAAGACGAAACCTCGAACGCTGTAAATTGTTCGATGTTTTAGTTTTTTTTTTTATTGCTTCCATGGGTGGGCGAGCTCACAGCCCACCTGGTGTTAAGTGGTTACTGGAGCCCATAGACATTTACAACGTAAATGCCACCACTTACCTTGAGATATGAGTTCTAAGGTCTCAAGTATAGCTACAGTAGTCCCGCCCAGTGATTGACAAATTAAAGAACGGACGGTTAGCGTGGTATGGACATGTGATGCGTAGAGGAGATGCACGGGACTATGATGGGACTAGGAGATGTATGGAAATGGTAGTGCAAGGTAGAGGGGGAAGAGGTCGACCGAAGAATACATGGATGGAGTATGACGATATGAGAGAGAGAGGAGTGAGTGTTGAGATGACGGCTGATAGAAGAGAATCATCATCATCATCATCAACAGCCCACAGTCGTTCACTGCTGGACATAGGCCTCTCCCAATCTACACCACTGCGCCCGGTCTGCGGCTCTCCTCATCCACTTATAGATAGAAGAGAATGGAAGAGAAAAAGTCACTGTGCCGTGGCATAAGGTGGAGACACAGAAGAAGAATCTGCAATAAATCTTGAATATCGACAACGAAATGCTTACGCGCAGTAAATGATTCAAAGAAATGATGTTAATTATGGTTATTTCTCGTGAACAGAACGACCTTGCACTCTACCTTGGTCCAGTGGCGGATTGGGAGTGATCTCGTGATGCGACTCAACAGTCTTACCGCTAATGCTACTATGGAAAATATACACTCGGCGAAATCGAACAAAACGTTTAAAAAAATTAAATAAGGAACGTTTATTTACAAGCGAAAATTAACTAGATTTCTAAATCTATACTAATATATAAATCTACAGTGGTTTTTACGGATGTTCCGTTATAACTACTGAACCATGCATCCGATTGACTTGAAACTTGGTATCCATGTAGAAAATACATGTACTTAATGGATAGGCTAATATTTATATGAGTGTCGGACTCCCTAATAATAATGACAATAAATAATAATGTTAGTTTTAAATGCCCAACGAAGCAGGCGAGTACGGCTTGTTGATTATAAATTTATAAAAACTGTGTTAATTAAAGTGACGATTAGGATCGTATTAGATTCCATAACTGCGTTATATTCGGCAAATCAGTTTATTGTTATAGTAAGTCCAATGATTTTGTCTGGGATGTGATTTAAATCGTCTTTTCGCATTAAAAGTGTACAATTTCCAAAAATATTCGAAATTGAGTTAATATGAGGAATCATTTGGTATCACCAGTATTTTTCTCATAAATATTGGCAAAAGAGCGTAGTTTAGTTTTAGTTTGGCTATGTTTTGACTACTATTAACAAAATTAATACATAATTTTAACTTACTTCAAAAGACAGATAATGTAACTGGTAAAAAATTAAAATTTAATATTGCAAAGATGATTAATATTAAAAATATCACATTGTCATTTTAAATCCTTAAAACACTCTCCTGTAAAATTATTAAGTTTTGAGATTATACAAATTTTAATGCGAGAAGACGAAATGTCTCTCACCCCAACGACGATACCCAAGTACGCTCGCGTTCGAAGCTCATCGAGCAATTACCCGGGCTCCTTAATAGCCGCTAATGACATCGGAACGGCTTCCTGGTTCGGACGTGACCGAGACATTCGGGCGGTCGAGGTGAGGTGAGCACAGACAGTGTAAAAAAATGGGCATGAAACATTGCTACATAAACGATTTTAGAGTTGCCAACTCAATCTAAACCGCTCATAGAGATAATTACGTTTTTACCTAATTATTGTGAACTTCGTCTGTTTAAATCTGTTTTACTGGTGTTAGGACCTCTTGTGAGTCCGCCCGGGTAGGTACCACCACCGGTTTGAAGGGTGGGGCAGCCGTGGTAACTATACCTGAGACCTTAGAACTTAAATCTCAAGGTGAGTGGCGCATTAGCGTTGTAGATATCTATGGGCTCCAGTAATCACTTAACACCAGGTGGGCTGTGAGGTCGTTCACCCATCTAAGCAATAAATAAAAAAAACTTAAATCGCGTTCTTATGATTCGTGCTTCAGATTTATAGGCACTAATGTAATTTGGATGACGGTAATTTCTTCGAAATTCGAATATATACCACTGTTGATTTCCTACATATATTTTAATTGCCATAACAATTAACGTTAGATGTGTCCAGTTAAATAATTATAGAATATACATATAGAGAGAGAGTATAAGTCAATTCAATATAATGTCTATGTTCTTTAGTCGAAGGCAAAGGGATTATTGATTAACAGACGAGCACAACACAAGACATGTTTTGTTCTCTTGTAACTAATTTATATTTTAAACTAGCTGATCCGGCAGACTTCGTAGTGCCTCAATCGATAAATAAAAGACCTAAACTTTTGTATAAAATAAACTTAACACAAACAAAAGGAATCCGTCCGACGGGGGATACGTCAAATGAAAAACAAAATTGTTATTTTTATTTAATTCCGAGCATTTTCATATTTATCTACCTTTAAGCCTTCTCTGGACTTCCACAAATAAATCAAGACCTAAATTAGTCTAATCGGTCCGGCCGTTCTTGAGTTTTAGCGAGACTAACGAACTTATATTTTTCAGTTTGTTTTATTGGATATTTATTTTGTGCCTGTTGCAATGGCAACATTCCATTAGGTTTAGAAAGAGATAGCAGTTTAAGGTTAGAGAGGGTAGTTCGAAAAAGGGAAAAAGTTTCAGAAAGACGTGTACTAAGTGATTGTGAAGTAAAATAAAGAATTTCGCTATATTCATTCCACTCTTTTACTCATTAACGATCCCACATATATATACGAGTAGATATAGATATAAGACTAATTTTATACCTCGACTTTTTCTGTCAAAACGCAAAAACAAAGTCACGATTATCGTGATCGCACTTAAATTGAACACTGTACGTTCTTGTTAATTTCAACGTTGTCCTAATGAGCGCAAAAAGAATTATGTAACATGGAAATTCACTCAAAACAACACGACCACACAATTCCCTCACAATTCACTCAAAACGAGCTCCACACAACCTTGGATTGGTTGTAATTATGAGTTCGTGTGTCCAAAACCCTAAAGCCTTGTTCGGACTAGGCGAGTATTTTAGTCGAGTACCGAGTAATTTAGTGGCTAAACTACTCGCTACTCGCCCGAAAAATAAAACAAAATGGATTGACTTGACTAAATTATTTACTGACCTACTCGACTAAATTTTTGGTGCTCAGACACATTTAGCTACAAAATTACTCGGTACTCGACTAAAATACTCGCCTAGTCCGAACAAGGCTTTAACGATCCGGTCTTGGTTAACATTTCCCACGGTTTCGACTCGTCATAATACAGTGAGTGGGCTTTTATAATCGGATGTGGATTTAAAGAGTGTACGAGCAATAACACATGCTCATTATTAGTATCGCAAAAAAAATTATGTTTCGATTATCCGTTATAATATTTTTTTTTTTTTTTTTTTTTTTTTTTTTAAATAAATATAAATATTTACAAACAATCACGCCACGTTAACTGGTCCCGTGATAAGTTCGTAAAGAACTTGTGTTACAGGTTTGACTTGTTCACAAGTAGGCGATGGTTATTGGGAAGGATAGATAGATTTTTACTGGTGGTAGGACCTCTTGTGAGTCCGCGCGGGTAGGTACCACCACCCTGCCTATTTCTGCCGTGAAGCAGTAATGCGTTTCGGTTTGAAGGGTGGGGCAGCTGTTGTAACTATACTGAGATCTTAGAACTTAGATCTCAAGGTGAGTGGCGCATTTACGTTGTAGATATCTATGGGCTCCAGTAACCACTTAACACCAGGTGGACTGTGAGCTCGCCCACCCATCTAAGCAATAAAAAAAAAATTGAGGATGGACAAATAAGATATGGGAAGGTAGCTCGTTTCGTTTTTGCCGCCATCCGCCTTGATCCTTACCAGAACCGCCTTACCATAAACTTTGAAGAAGTTCAATTGAGTCCACATTCTGCAGTTATAGTTATAGTATACATACATATCGAGGGGTGAAAGACGATTTGGTTTAAGCTACATTCCGCATAACACGCGACATTTATCTTTATAATTAAATATGCGTTTTATTTGGTATTTAGCATCAACAATTCGACATTTTTAATTGAACTTCACTTAAGTTTACCCCATTCAAATAGCTGAAGAAGTTTTTTGTTATATTTTTTTCCAATTTTTAAACTTAAATGGCTTTTCTGTATTGTTGCAAAAATGTTGCAAACATGTAATTATGTAGTTGTAATTTTCGAACACACTGCGTGCTGAGTGTTCACCGGTGATTTTTGTTTCCATTTTTAAAAAAAAGCGCTATAGTCTATTACCTACCTATGTAAATACATAGATTGATGACGTCATTTTCCATAAAAACGTGTCTATTGCATTAAGTATTTCCTTCCTTAGTTGTGCATTACTGACAGAGTGGTCGCTGTTGGTAAGTGAAATTTAGAACTGATAACCCAAGCCTCTACAGAAATCTAATTTTCTTTTTGCTCCGCTAATAATTAGTTCCGTCACCTTCGCCAAGCGTGAATATAGTCAATACGAAAACGTCCAAGCCTTTTAAAATCCTTGCAAGGAACTAACTAGCTTCCTTAATTAACAGTCCGTATTAATTTAGCTGAGCGCATACATACATACTGGCCCTTGAATGAAATACGGCATTGTAGATCGGCCAGCGCTGACTTATCGTTCCGTACCTACCGCAGTAAAGCATGCATTGTTTTTGCTCCCGTTGATCGAGATAACGGCGGCCGGATCGGCACGGGGGCTCGCGATAAATTTAATTAAACAACCTGTGTCTGCCATCGTGAGATTATGTTATCTGCCGCGAAATACGCGTTTCGCTTCGGACTTTATAAGCGGATTATACATATATAGATACCTAGTTCGTTTGCTTTCTGTTTTGCGACTTGCAATAAATAGTTTTTATTCTCAAACGCCGAATCTTTTTTTTATGGATTCCGCGCAAGGGAAACGTTATTTTTAGGCTTAAAAAATTAAATAAAAAAGGCAGCTGTTACTATACGAATGTCTGTATGCACCAAAGGGGATTGCCCACTCTCCATAGTGTGCTAGGCCCAAGATGGACATCAAATATTACTATAAAAATGTACTGATTCAAATTCTTAAATGTATTGGATATCTAAAAAATATATTGAAATTGACGCCACTATTATAAAAAATATAATAAAAATAAAAACTCGTTTTGAGGTTAATTTTCTATATAAATAAGTGTCGGATTGTGAGATACTTCAAGAACTTTTCTTTTCTTAATGTTTAAGATGTTCCTAATGTATTTTTATCCAATAGGGTATAAAACACACACTTAATTCTTTAAATATCTATATTTTCTTCATCTTCATACACAATTAGTATCATCTAAAAATAGCAAAGGAGAGCATATACACGGTTTTAAATCTCGGTCAGGGTAAAACCACAATTCACACAATGTTTTTTAGTCGTAGTATGAAACGTTATTGATAAAAGTAAAATAAATACGCAAGCACAACACCACAAGCAGCAAGCGAAGTGTCAGTCAGTCAGATTAAATTCAGTGTTGACAGTATAAAGAAAAATAATTACATGAAATTCATATATCGATTATTTTTTTAAATAACCGATAATTGATTTATATCTTAATCTTTTTTTTACGAGTACACATTATTTTTTATGTTTTTGTTTTTGTTGTACATATTTAAATAACAATACTAGTAAAGTTTTTTTTATTGCTTAGATGGGTGGACGAGCTCACAGCCATCCTGGTGTTGCTAAGTGGTTACTCGAGCCCACATACATCTACAACGTAAATGCGCCACCCACCTTAAGATATAAGTTCTAAGGTCTCAAGTATAGTTACAAGTTAAAGTCCAATGGGTATGTCTTCGATGTTATTTTATGTGCATAAAATCCATTAAAATCGATTGATTAATGATAATACTTAAAATGATTTATTTATATGTTTTATTTATATACTCAAAATATTTACTTCATACGTAAAAGGTTTTGAAGCTGGCAATATTTTTCCCGCAAAAATAAAAGTCCTTGCTTTTTCAATAGAGTTACTTTTTTTAAGCTACTTATTGTAAACTGTAGTGGCGCTTATTTGCAAGAAATATTTATTTATGACAAAATTAATGCACTAAGTATTTTTTCTATAATCTATTGTCCTCTTTGGGCCTAAAATGGGCCATCCCCTTTGCAGCGTTATTTTTGTAATGCGTATTCCCGAACAATACTGGTTCGTTAAGAGCTCTTTTACAAACGCACCGTCATTTATTTAAATAAATTTCGCGTCGACGTTCCCCCATGTCCGTACGTTGCGTGAATGAGGCCTCCTCTGACATGCTATTCATGTTGCCATGTTTTAACTTAAAATGTAATCACAAAAAAATATGTAGGGCTGTTTTTAGTTTTTTTTTTTTTAAGTTGAACTAAATAACTCGAATTCCGGTATGATACGTCCGTCGCCGTTTTATTCTTTGAATTTGTCGTCATGCAATTTTATAAGCGGACTTATCAAATACTTGGAATGTGCAACAGACGGCTACTGTTATTGTGTATATCATAGTTTAAACTTATTGTACTGTATATTAATTTTACAAATAAACCATTCATTGAATGCACGTCTTTATAGTGAAAAAGTCGACATTTTGCCCTTTGTTTTCAGAAGTCACATTATTATAGTTTATTTAGATTTGTTCATAAATTAGACTGATAACTTAAGGATCAAAAAATATATATTGAAAGATCACTTTAGCATGAATTATGAACTACCTGAGAATTATATCGCAACAGTTTTTTTGAAATAAGTTACTAGGAATTTCTAATCAACAAATTGGTTAAGTAAGGAAAGTTTATGTATATTACGCAAAATAATTCATCAATTACAATTGCATAATCGTTATTATATCGAAACAACGGACGACAACGCAACGGGGTCTCGGGTGAAACAAATCGATTCACCACGCAGTAGTCGAGTGTTATCGACACGCTTCACTGTACGTCTGTGCCTTGTTTGGGATTTTAGAACGCAAAAAAAAAATGTCAGCCATATTGTTTCTAAGAATGACAGCTAATTTCATTTTTGGCGCGTCGATTCAAAAGATTTTACGCTTTTTTTCTTCACTGACGATAGTTATGTAAACAGAAAACAACGAAAGGAATTGATTTTAAAAAAACCGCGATGAAACATTTTTTTCCTCGTTTTTAACGTAAAAAAATCTCTTTAAGTCGCTCTCTTAATAATAATTATTTTATTAGATAGATGGGCAGACACGGTCATGATCCACCTGATTTTAAATGTTCACCGGAGACTGCTTATTTATTTTTGATTACACCATAGTGTTTGCCGTTAATTATTTGCTATATTATGTTGTGTACAGAATCGAATGACTCGTAATCGATTCAAATAATTATGTTTTTTATTTGTAACATATAAATAAAAATGAACAAGCTCTAAAAACGTGTGCATTCTGACCTCGTGCTGTAGTTTATCACCCGAGGGCCCTATTATATGACATTAGTCAAAGTGTCAGATAGCGTTTGGTTTCCGAAATGACCTCCTGACCTATGTATTGTCAGTCGATCTAGACTGGTCACGATGGACCTTGGCTTCGTATTTCGGTTCTCAACTAGTCGCTGTCTTGCGAAATAAATCGATGCGTCTCATTTTAAATGTGTATTCTAAGGTTACGTCGATGAATTTATAGTTTTTTGAAGTCGTCGTGGCCTAAAGGATAAGACGTCCGGTGCATTCGTATAATAGCCGGCAAACTTCTTGAGCATTTGTTGACGTAGTGGGGGTAAGTTTGCGCATGGTACACTCACGTGCAAAAACATTATTTACTCTGCGTCATAATGCAATTAAATTATTAAAATCAACATATGTATTTATTTATATATTTATTAGAACATCAACAAAAAATATAGGTTAATAATTGTAATAATTTAATCTTGGGGTAAAATAGATATTCCTTCTATTAAGTCAAAACTAGAGCTGTTGCCAGGTCTTCGTTCAGTTGAAGCGAAGCTGGTATTTGTAATTTTTTTTTCGTTATCATAATCTTGACCATTATCATCATCACTGTTTTCATCACCCGAGTCGCCATCATCGTGATAAGTCGACATAGGGCTCATCGGTGTAGTTTACGACTCGGTCGGTTCGATCTTCTTTTTTGTCTATAATTAATTATTTTTTGAAGATATTCGATTCGTAGTAATCGAATGTTCCCTTTTTCAATTACCAGCTTCCGATTATTTTCTGTTTTTTTTTTTCCATCTGAAGCCTAGCTCTTTCATAATTCGTCGTAAGCTTCATTCCGAGCCATTAAAATGTATATCTTCTTTAAAATTTTCGAAGCCTTTCTACGGTACGGAGTTTCGCTGCTTGTTATGTAGTTATTATCATTACATATTTTTATTACAGATTGAACGAAACTATCCATTCCGGTAACTTTCTTCTTCCCTGATCTTTTCTTACCCGGAGTCCCAAGCACGACGAGCAAGCCAGAGCCTTTAGCTTCGTTAATAATGCACCTAACAGTACTCACTGATGTTTTTGTTGCTTCCGAAGTCTGTTTTACTTTTTCCATAATATTATTCTTCCCCTGTTTTATAATGAAGCAATATACGTCGTACACAATTTTTCTACCCTTTCTTTTGAATACTACACCAGTTTGTCGCGGCATAGTGTATTTTTTATAAAAAATCAACAAACACTCAACAAATAGCAATGGCAACAAAGTCAACAAGCAATTATAACAAATAACTTAACGATTAATAACGATAGACTTTTCACTGTACGCAAGCGTACTTTTGGGAGCAAGCGGAACGAGGGCGCGGTGCGGGACGCAAGGTTCGACTGATCTACCAATAACGCGCTCGATACGATTTCCCCTGCCGTCGCGCCTCACCCTCACCACCAAAGTGATCTAAAATTCGGTTCTGCGCAGTCAAGGTCATTTGCTCACGATGTTTGCCGGTTACTATATCTAGCGATGCACCGCTGTTCGAATCCCAGAGGTAGGTACCAATTTTTCTAACGAAATACGTACCTAACATATGTTCACGATTGACTTCCACGGTGAAGGAGTAAAGTCGCGTAATAAAAAACAAACCCGCAAAATTATTATTTGCGTAATTACTGGTGGTAGGACGTCTTGTGAGTCCGCACGGGTAGGTATTACCACCCTGCCTATTTCTGCCGTGATGCAGTAACGCGTTTCGGTTTGAAGGGTGGGGTAGCCGTTGTAAATATACTGAGACCTTAGGACTCATATCTCAAGCTGAGTGGCAGCATTTACGTTGTGGATTACGTTGTCTATGGGCTGCGGTAACCACTTATCACATCAGATATCACATCAGATTGAGCTCGTCCTAAGCAATAATAATTAAAAGATATAAAAAAAATCGTTCGTTTATTTGTATACAGTTTACGTTATTACGAATTTTCATGGTCAAATATTGACGTGTATCCATTGGTTGATTAAATAATTGTTTGATTCAATTAGCGCAGTTAACCGCATCCAGTTCTAATTTTGATAGGCGTTCACGCAATAATCAGCGGACCTTTACGCAAAGCTCACCGTTCTATGTAGGTATATATCATATCAGATATCTATCGATATCCTAATTGGTTTTCTCGGTCGACGTTAATCGATTATTCCAAAACATATCTCATATGCAGCACTATTTAGTGCCTTTCGGTATCTCTACTCTAATCGTGACCGGCTCACCGCAGCGGACTGGCCTCGAAATGCCGCGCCCCTAAAGATTCACGAGATATAAATCGATACGATGTTATTTACGCGCTCTTGTTGAGCAAATTGTCTTGTCGGAATGAATGTCTGTTACGGGAAGAACGCTTTCAGTGCCCCCGTTGATAATCATCGCGGTCATCGAATTATCCGATCAGAGATTCAGTCATATTTAATTTTAACTTATTCAATAATATTTTAAATTAAAACAAATGTAACTTTTAGATAAATTGTAGTACATATTGATTGACGAAAAAACCATGAAGATATTATTATAGTATTTTAGGCGATTTTCTACCGACGAAATGAAAATGAGGTTGTTAAGAGAGTGTTAACTATGAATGTGGAAGGATTTAGAGGAAGAGGTAGACTTAAGAAGAAATGGATGGATTGTGTGAAAGACGATATGGGTAGGAGGGGAGTGAGCGAAGAAATGGTATATGATAGAAGAGTATGGAAGGAGAAAACATGTTGCGCCGACCCCAGGTGACTGGGAGAAGGGCAGGATAATGATGAGGCGACTTTCTACTGTACGCAACGTAATACTCGTAGGGTCAAACGAGATGTCAAATTAGTTTTCGATTGAGATTTTTCATGTAATATTTACCTAGTCAGGTCATAAATTCTGTCACATGTTTAATGTAAAATAATTGAAACAAGTTTATTCATTATGTAACCATTCATATACCAAAATGAACTTAACAAAACATAGATTCTTATGACACTAAAGTTTATTCAAAATGCCCTCCGTGATTTTGAATACAGGCCTTCAATCTGCGCGGCCAGTCGTCTATCGCAGCACGAACGAGGTCCATGTCAATATCGGCGGCTGCCTTAATCAAGGATGTATTGAGTGACTCCAAATTGGGATGAGGCTTTGAGCACGCCTTTTCCTCCAAGTGTTGCCATATCTTGTAATCTAACGGATTCAAATCTGGACTGGAGGAGTGCCAGTCTTCGTGCCGGATGAAGTCGATTTCACGCGCCGCCAGCCAGTCTTGTGTGCTCTTCGCTCTATGAGCTGGCGCCCAATCTTGTTGGAATACCCAGTGCCTGTTATTGAACATGGTATGAGAAACAGATTCCACAAGGTTCGTCAGGACTGTATTTTGATACACAACTGCATTCGTTTTTACACCTTTCTCACAAAAATGTACCTCTGTTAAGCCCCAATAAGAAACTCCCAACCATACCATGAGCGAGGATGGAAAATGACCTCGTTGGACACGCGGAATACGGTTGCTCGCTTCTTCACTACTGTGTGCGTACACCTTATCATTTTGTTTGTTGTAGCTCTCTTCTACGGTAAAAATTTTTTCATCCGAAAAAAGAATTTCGCGATATTTTTTTCCCGCGTACCGCTTCAACAAAGCGCGGCATCTCTTCAGTCTCAGGTCCATTAGACGAGCATTCAAACGATGTCCTGTTTTTCTTCGATATGCCCGAAGCCCTAAGTCTTCATTTAACACCCTTTTCACCGTGGTTCTGCTTAACCCCATCTGAAGGGTCAACAGTTTCCGCTTACGTTTGGGATTTCTTTGAATTCGCGCCTTCACAGCTTTTATCACTGCTGGAGTCCTAACAGACCGAGGGCGACCACTTCTTGACCTGTCATCTACACTAGAGTCTTCATTGTATCGTTTGATGGTACGATAAACGAATCTTTTGGTTATATTCAAATTTTTCAGTATGTTAAAAATTTGAATTGGCGCGTAACAGCAACGATGCAACGCAATAACTGCAACACGGTGTTCTTTAAGCGTCCACTCCATATTTAAAAATGAGTAAAATTTTAAAAGTATACATTTTTATTTTCATGAACAATTCGAAATTCGAATTCAATAAACTTTTTTGTGGCCAGCATTCTAAAAGAAAAGTTTTTACTGTGTGACAATACTTATGACCTGACTAGTTATAATAATAAAACAAGCTATTCACAACTTTGGTGCATTTATGTACTGGTGTTATCGCTTTTATTCTGTTTGAACACAATTGAACGTATTTCTACTCGTAATTCAATTATGGATTATAGTTTCATTCAATTCTAGCTAATTGAGATTCGTGAACAAAACCATTGTATAAGAAATATTTGTGAACAGCCGTCCTTGTTAAGGATCTCTAAATCTCCCTCCAACCAAGTTTTTATTCTCGCCCGCCACCGAGCTTCACTTCATCGAGCGATCGCGAACGCATATACATCTTTAACGATTACATTATCTACTACAATATTCAACCTCATTATTATTTGTTCTTCAGTTTTTATCTTTTAATAAACCTGTAAATACGAGCCAAATCGTTTCATTGAAGAGAACAACAAGACATCCAGCAAGGAACAGTCCTAAAAATGATATCGCCTGTCATAGTAGTCTTAAATATAGCGCACGGACATAAATGAATTCCGTTTAGAATCTCGTAGGAAGCCGGCCTTACAAATTAATATTTTATTCAAACGTAAAGACGCAGTAAAGAGCCTTATGATATGCAATATTATGATCGTTTTAATGCATTGAAATCGTTCTGGTATTTTAATTAAATTGATTGACCTCTTTAGGGACATTACCACACATGTGTACGTTTGGTTATTTTAAATTATTTATATAGTTAACTCTACCGCTAAATGGCCATATGTGGACATTAAAAAATAAATTGAAAATTCACAATTTGTGTAAAAAAAATTTATACTTATTGAATTGTTTTCAATTTTAAATGAACAAATTGCAAATAAAGAACAAGCTAACTTCATGTTTTTTGTACTTTAAAAAATTTGCGAACGATGTTAATTTAGATTCATAAGCATTACTGGAAAACGTATTGTGTGGGTCGATTTTCATATTTAATGGCTTGTGTGATAAGACCTATTCGCTGATCGCCTAAGGGCCATCCCACGGACGGGTAGATGAGCTCACGGGCTCAACCTGACAAAATTTGCCAACCCTAGCAAGAGCAGTGTTCGCTGGATCTACTACCGGATCAGAATTGCGACCCACTGAGAAGCTCCGGCGAGGAACTCTGTGAGATGAGTGATGTGTGATGAGGTGGTAGCATCTCAGTTGTCATGAGTAGGTCGGTCCATCTCACCTACAATAATCACTAAAATCTTATTTTTCTTGAGATCTCGAATTTGAGACCTATAATTTTTGGACCGACTATTAAATGATGTATTATTATTATTATTTTTCTGAAAATATTCCCGTAAACGTCTAATAGCATTTGAAATTCTTAATTTGATAACCTGATGTTACACACGGACACTCCGACTTATGTCTTGGATGACGCACATTACCGATGTTCTAATATGTATAATGCCTCATCATCGAGGCGAGTAACAAACAGAATAAAAAAAAAAAAACTTGGGCATAACAAAAGCGCATATGCAACGAAACAACGTGCAGTCTGTCAGTAATTAAAATCCATTTAAAGCGTACGATATGATCACAATATGTTAATGCGACGCGCCACCCAACACGTGACCGAGATGATTCATTTCACATATTCGCTCTTTATTAGTGTTTATTTATTTTGCGAGATTTTGAAAATAACGCATACTCACAGTTCGAAACCCAAATAATTGTAATACAAAAACACGATAAAGAAATAATAATAATATAAATAAAACCTCTTCCTGCCAAAATTGTGGTCACCCATTTTTTTATATGTTAAACAAGTTTTCCACCTCACTTGCTTTAGAAATGATAGGTTATTCGTGCCTCATTCATTCACCAACCAAGAATCATTTACATATTATGGGCACCGGAAACAAATCAATTTGATTTAAGTGTTAATAATGATTTTGGCGCCGACGCCGACGCTTGCTGCGTGAATTTCCTCGCTGTCAATTACTTAATATTAATAGTAATAATGATATGTTAAAAGCGTTAAAACTATTCCAATTAATTTCTCCTTTTAGCTTAATCTCTCATTTTTTATTGTCATTACATGTTTTATCGATTTTAAATACTTTACAATTATATATTATATAATAATAATAAATAATAATTAAATAATAGTTACCAAAAAACATATTATTATATATTATATAATCATATTACTGATATATACCAATCAATTAAAATACCGACGTCAAAAAAACCAGACTGATGTTGTACGTCTTAAAATGAGTACTTATTAAATCTTGTACTATTTATGATTTTCAAAATGAAGTACCGAATTGTAAGATACTTAAGGTCGTTGTAAGTTGTAACTAGAACATTCTCATGATACCATAGTTAGGCTAATCTGTACACCGCTTTATCATTATTCAGTTTCATCGAAAAATCAAATATCGAACGCAACCTGAATAATTAGAAAATTACGAATTTACCAGTTAAACTCGTAAAAATCGATATTCGATGCGGTACATCAAAATCGAGGAATGGCCCGTTAACCGGGTCACGCATGCTGGTTATCGTTAACAGTTTGTAAATCGTCTGTGTACGTTTAGAAATCGGTCAGGGAATGAAAAAAAAAATAACGCGATTTTCATTACGGCAATAATCGTCGACCTTGTTGTTTGATGATCGCCAAACCTTTAGCGAATACCATTAGTAACGCTCTGGGGATCATCGTGCTCGTAAATAACCGTACGCAGCTGGTTTCGGTCGGAATAACTAAACTTGTTTATAACAAAATTCATGTTCGCGCTCTTTTCGTATTTATGGTTCCGTGTTTTTTTTTTTTTTTTGCTAAACTTGAATTACGCCATCTTTGTTTGAAACATGTATTCGAAATTATATCGTTCAAACTAACACACACATCTAACGTACACACACATTCATCTGAAAGTCGCTTCTTTCAATTTGACATATTGGTTTTTGATTTGTTTGCATAGACCTAGGTTTCCTACTTCATTGTTTGTTTGATTTGAATTTAGATTTTTAGTTCGTGAGAAAATTTAGTTATTTCCTTAGTAATAAAGTAGTTAGTTAAAATAGTGAAAGCGTTAATGGTGTTATTAAATTAATTATGACTTGAAATCAAAGTCGCCATCAAGTTTATCACTTTGTTTACGTTTACAATTCGCAATTTAACCTTTGATTACTATAATTTTAGCCATACAAGGGTGGACGTGGGTAACCCGCTAAATTTGCGAAGGTCTTCCGCGTCATTAGGCCTGGTCTTGCCCTAGCCTAGCGTAATTCACGATCGAATGCCAACATGGGCGTATAATCGTTTTCCCGATTCGATCCGTATGTTCCATATCTCAGGATTGGAGCTACCGAAGATAAGATGTGAAATATCATTTTGCGCGATATCATTTTGCGCATTTTCGGGGTTACTGGTTGAGGCATACCGAAGTATTTCGTTACATTCCCGAAAAAAACAAGGAAACTATTGTAGCATTTTTGCATTGCATTGCAGCGTTGATCCAATCTCCAATTGTTTGTTAATCATACCATCCGACTCCAGTATGAATGCAGTCTTCGGGAAATTTCCTGAACATTTCCTTACGTATCCGTCTTCAAAGTTTAAAAAAAGTGTTTGTAACGGTGGCGGCCAGTGTCTATTTTTAAGAGGTCACATATTCGCTACCATCGGTGGGAGAGGCTAGTAATAGAAATGATCTACTAGACTATCTCGTTACTGTTTCGCATGGAAACATCGGCTGATTGCAATGAACCGTCTGACATTGTCGTTCCGGGGCAACGAACCTTGAACTTAAACAGTGAGCCAGCGTGAAATAACCCGACGTTCCCGCAAAAACGACTCTCGGTTATAACTTAAGAAAATTTGAATGAAAAAATTGGCCTCGCTCAATGCAATGCGAATCGATTTAAATTTGTCGCAAAGTAACTACGCTAACTCTAAGAATACGAAGCTTCCTGAAGAAGAAATCGTAGCAAAGATACGATAAACAAAAAAATATGCAACGATATATTTTTAATTATAAAATAAAAAAGGCAACGGAATACAAACTCAAACATTCTATGTATATACTTTTTTTTATTAACTAATGTGGGCGTAGTTGTTTAATGATTGAATAAATATTCCAGAAATATATAATTAACAATGCTAATGTCACGAGTTATTTTGTAGGCACAAATACAGTTAGCTTTAGAAGAATTTGAATTGTTTCCGGCCTTTGGGGCCGTGCACCGACCGCAACCATCAACAATGACGGGTTCTACCCTTGTTTCTGACATCTTAGGGTGTAGGGTTGGTCTTAAAGTTATAATAAATAAATAAAGTTTTCGATTAATACCTTGACTTTTTCATTTAAATAAAATTAAATGATTCTAAAATAGTGATAACTTAACATCTTACAGGCTTGTAAAGATTTCAATTTTGCGGTTATCGTATAAAAAAGAAGCCAATATCTCTATTAATTTTCTAAGAAAAGAAGAATATTCGCTCTATTTCGAACGTGTGATCTGTATCTTGTAAAATGCCACACAAGTGAGTATTTATTCATTAGCTTCCTCTTCGCACAGTAATTCTTTAAGCTAGTTTTTGTGTAACATTTTTAATTAACGTGACTACTAGTATAGTCCGTGATCACGAAAATTATAAAAATATGGTATGGGAGATTAAATCGTAATAAAGGCAGTTTTCATTACGTCGTCTACGATACGCGACAATCGAAGCAAAATACTACCTATAGCATTGTCGATAACGGCCATTTTTTAATAAATTGAATTATTGATTGTTGATTATTGACCATACCGCCCGTCAGTTTTTACAACTTAAACGTCTCAGCTTACCACGAAACGCTATGTCAAAATGTCAATTAATCTAATTCTTCTTTTCTCCACCTTATCCCATCTAATCTAATTTTTCTCTTCCATTCTTTCTATCAGCCGTCATTCACACACTACATCCATGTCTTCTTCGGTCGACCTCTTCACCCTCTACCTTGCACTACCATTACCATACATCTCCTAGTCACATGCATCTCCTCTCTACGCATCACATGTCCATACCACGCTAACCGTCCGCTCTTTAATTTGTCGATTACCGGGGCTACTTTCACACTTCCTCTGATATACTAATTCTTTATGTTGTCCATTCTTGTCACTCCACACATTCATCTCAACATTCGCATCTCTGCCGCATGCATGCTACTTACTCTAATTGTCATTATATTTTTCCAACAGAAAAGGCGAAGGTATCAATCACACCATACATCCTAATATTTTAAATATTCTCTTGTATGGAAAATGATATGATGCGAACAAGGATATGGATGATGTGAAGTTTTAAAGATATTTAAAAGTGTAATCAATTAGGTTGAAATTAAATGAAACGAGATGAGATGGGGCGATATAAATGCTTTGTAAAGGGGGGGCTATTTAAAGACAGTGGCCTTTTTTGAAAGAACCCGAGAAGCCATATCCAGCGATTTTTTTTCATTTTGCCACATTTGTGGAGTTTCGCAGATGCTAAACCGTTAGTAAATCACCATTATTACACAAGTAGACCTGAAGAAACACTAAATTAACAAAATGAGAACAATTCACACAACTTCGCTTCTAGCTTTCCCGCCAAAACTGTGCAACAACAAGCTTATATTTTGAGGTTATCTGTGCTATTTTACACGCGTCCCTAGGAGTGGACCAACGGTACTAGACCACACGTGTGGCACTCGTATAAGGGCTTTGTGTTTCTACGGTCACCTGTTTACAAAATATCGATATAGTACCGATCGTTGGTGGTCCGGCCCGTTATAGAGATGCTTATCTATAGATTTTCGTATCGATACGGGAACCGATATATATTTAACATTCGTATTTCGTCATTTTATTCGAATGGTTTCGGCTGTATCGGAATTTGAATAAAGTTTGTTTTGTTTGTTATTTCTAAATTAAAATGATTCTTTTAAGAGGCGATATCGGTTCGAGGAATGTCGAAATTTTGAAGTGAAGCGACTGCTTACCCTGAACTGTACTTATATTATTATATCCTCAATAAATTACAAGTTAGTCGGTAAAAAGTATTTGAAAGTATCTAGATTTGTCAATCGAATACAAATTTTAGATAATGGGCCACGAATTGAGCTAATCTAACAATATGGCCTTCGAAACAAAACGCACAATAACTCGATACTCGGGTCCAAAGTCCACAGACAGTCTCCACAGCAAACCGGTCGATAAATTTAGAACACAAACACGGTCCTTGAATTATCGTTTCGTTAATAATATTATGTTTTTATTGTTACAGGTAAAACATTATTGAATCGCTACAGCACCTGCGTTTTGCTTGAAGTGTTACCAGGTAATAAAACGCAATGTTTGCTAAGATTTAGAGCATCATAATTTTATTATATCTAAAATCAATGTAACCGACAATCTTTACAAAACAACATGATATTTAAAGTTAATTGTGTTATATATATAATCTATCTAAGTACACAACCCTATTACCAGGTACACGAGATTGCCCAAAAAAATTAAAAGATCGACATCAGCTTCTGATTATTCTGTGACGGATTTTTAGTTTGGCAAAAGCTTCTTCTATTGTTTAGATGTTGGAACATTGTAATTATTGTAAATGCCACCACCCACCTTGATACATAAGGTTTAAATCTCAATTTTATAGTATCACGGCTGTATCAACCTTCAAACCCGGAACGCATTACAGCTTCGCGACGGTGGTACTTACCCGGATGGACTTACAAGACGTTCCACCATCAGCTTAAACCAGCTTAAGATTAGCGCTCGTGCACTTCATTATATATTATTGTTATATGACGATGTCATTTAATGGGTTGCGGGTTGCATTTCTATGTGCTCGCCAAAGGGGTTTCTGTTTGATACCAGTTTGCTTAGTGCAAGTTTGCCTACGTTCGCCGCTATAGGCGCTGTTCCAAATTCATACAAATTTGAGTTAACTTTTACGCTATCGAGAACGTTAAAAAACTCGCACTAAACACACAGGATAATAATAATAATAAAGCCTGTTTATTTCCAATCCATAATGATAATATATTACATGCGATTTAATATCTAAATATACTAGGGTAGAATTTCTTTAATTTTCTTTTATTCGCTAACGTTGCTTTCTTCTGTATCAATGATCGGAACCCCTTCTCGGGTAAAGGCCTCCTTTACCCGAGAAGGGTAGGTAGGTAAAGGAAACACACAGGATAATAATATCATACATAAATATTGAATAAAAACCCTCTTAACCCTGTTCTTTCGACCCGTCGTCATCTCACACAAACGGGCGTTTCGTAGTGCCTCACGGAAACCATTCTTCGCAGCATCAAAAGTACAGTTACCGTGGATGGGATGCTGAACAATGACTCATGTCCTTGACCTGTACCAAAAACACCTGCCTCACATCGTCTAACCATAAACAATGGCGCTAATACGTGAACAATACACGCTAATTCGTGCCCAACACCTTGTTGGTTCGCGGGCCTTTTGTTCCACGGAGCCCGCGGCGAGATGTGACACTCGAAAGGTGACCTCAATGCTTAGAGGTTGAAAAATAAGGTCTTAACGAAGTATAATCTAAGGTTAATGAATTTGATTTTCACGGCTTTGTATTTGATTCGAGTGCATTGATTTGGTTAACTAAAGTTGAACCATTACACAATGTACCTATTTTTAAACATTATTTTGAAATGAAAGGAGTATAAATGAAAAGGATGATAAAAAGAGTTTAATAGAATTGGTCAGGAACGACGTACTGTAGTCCTCCTGTCTCTCGCGATCGATAATAAAAAGAATGGTATTTTAATGTGAGAAAAGTTTCAATACCAGGGTTTGATAAGGTATAAGATCACTATAAGGTACATAGAAAATATTGTCGTTGTCAACTTTAATTAAAGGTACATCAAGAGCCAGTCAAAACACGCTATTAATATTTTTAATTATTAATAAAATATTGAATACTAGCGACCCGCCCTCGCTTCGCTTCGGAAACATTAAAACACACATGAAACCAAAAAAATAAAATAATTTTTTTTTTTTAAAAGTAGCCTATGTTCATCAGGGACAATGTCGGCATCTAATGGAAAAAGAATTTTTCAAATCGGTCCAGTAGTTTCGGAGCCTATTCGAAACAAACAAACAAACAAATCTTTCCTCTTTATAATATTATAGTATAGATGAGTATACTTTGGGTAACGACGAAATTTACGGCATGTTTATTTGATCATCCCGTAGAATATAACATAAGTGTGAAATTCCAACGAACACTTTCCTTTCTGAAATTAAAATTACTTACCCTTGAGCAGTATTAATAAGCAATGAATGACATCAAAATTTTCCAGATACCTTTCGTGCATGTAATAAATAATTTTAAGATATCGGGCCCATCGTATATCATCCTCAGATCTTGGATGATAATTGGTAATGAATACGGTGAAAGTCCTCTTACCAGACCGGCAGTCTGCTGGTGACACCGACCCACTTCAACAGTCGGACGATTTTTGCGCCTTCGTTAAAGAGATACGCTTCGTAATTGGATGCCGCTTGTAAAGAATAATGGGTGGGTGGGTTACGGTATTAAGATGCATGAATTCTTGACGCATTAGCCAAGGAGATTGTTATGTCTGCGGTTTTAGGGTACCGTTGGTCATGTCATGAGAGGATTACTTTCGAATTTGTTGAATTATCCAATGTGACCAAAACGAGTCAGTATTTTCAGTCTTTAGTCTATTATTATCATTATTATTATTAGCATGGTATGAACATGTGATGCGTAGAGAGAAGATGCATGTGACTAGGAGATGTATGGAAATGGTAGTGTAAGGTAGAGGGGGGAAGAGGTCGACCGAAGAAGACATGGATAGAGTGTGTGAATGACGATATGAGAGAGAGAGAGAGGAGTGAGTGTTGAGATGACGACTAATAGAAGAGAATGGAAGAGAAAAATTAGCTGTGCCGACCCCACCTAGTGGGATAAGGTGGAGAAAAAGAAAAAGAAGTCTATTATTATCATAATATGTCTTACTTCAAAGTAAATAATCTGTAATATTGCGTTTCATTTTACATAATATTGTTTCGAGTAGAAAAAAACATATCTAGCTTGAGTTTAGTGTTTCAAAACTTATCTTTTTAAGCGAATAATTGGCTAGCACGCGGTAATAAATAGGCTGTTATTTGCATAAATCTACTTTATAATCTCTTGAATCTAAAGTACGTCACTGATGTATAGCGTTCATAAAGAAACCGTTACATAACAAAACGGTAATGTGTTTGGGAAATTGTATTTTTAATGCACGTCCATTAGTATTAAAAATGTTAAGCAATTATGGGATTTCTCACGATGTCTGTTGTTATAAATTTGGTTTTTTTTTATATTGTTCTATGATTAGATTTATTAACATAATTAGAATCGTTTTTTATTCAAGTCGATACACGATTAAGGCTAAGTTAGTCGATCTAAATTCCTATGTGGATTGCAGATGTCGTTGTTAAAGAAATAGTCTGTCGGGTTGATATAGGTAATTAAAAACGCAGTTTTTTTTATTTTTATTCCTCAGGTGGGTGGACGAGCTCACAGCCCACCTAGTGTTAAGTGGTTACTGGAGCCCATGGGCATCTACAACGTAAATGCGCCACCCACCTTGAGATATAAGTTCTAAGATCTCAGTATAGTTACGACGGCTGCTCCACCCTTCAAACCGAAACGCATTACTGCTTCACGGCAGAAATAGGCAGGGCGGTGGTACCTACCCGCGCGGGCTCACAAGAGGTCCTACCACCAGTTTCGCCTCTGAGTTTATCGTGAACATTTTACATTGCTCATCTGATGTTTCAAATACTTTGTAGTTAGTTAGTCTTCATGGTTACGGAAACTAAATATACTTTTAGAATATATACGATACAAATTAATTTCGCGAAATTATCAAGTCTTGAAATCCATCAATTTCTTGGCCATAAATTACTATTAATAATAATTTTAAAAACTTTACATTATGTATTTTTCGTTGGATCAAAAATCATTTGTTTCAATCTAACGAATAAACGATTATCACTTAAAATACGTAATTTAAGAAAATTAACATAGATTATGTCATGTTTCTTTTATCGATTTGCCATTTTCGAAAGCTTTCATAGCGTTGCGAAAATTCGCAGAAATTGTCTATGGTAGGTTTCTCTTAAAATGTTAACAGATTTGTTTTGCGATTGCATAAGATCAAGTCACTCTGCCTACCGTATTCTTTTTGATTAATCGTATGTATTAATTTTAAACTCTAATAGATGTTGCACAATGCACTAATCTGTAAACAAAACGACCTTATTTGCCGGACACCTATTAATATTGAGTCAAATAAAAATTTAAATTTTTATTATATGTATCTATACTAATATATAAAATTTATATTATAAATCTACAGTGGTTTTTACGGATGTTCCGTTATAACTGCTGAACCATGCATCCGATTGACTTGAAACATGGTATCCATGTAGAAAATACATGTGCTTAATGGATAAGCTAATATTTATATGAGTGTTGGACCTTCTAATAATAATGACAATAAATAATAATGTTAATTTTAAATGCCCAGCGAAGCGGGCGAGTACGGCTTGTGTACTTATGTTATTAGGTACTGAAATTTAGTGCATTTTATAATACTGTTCAATTGATAAATGTGCGTTCATTAGTTTCATTGCCATTGAATGCTAAACAGGTCTTCTAATAAGTAAATAAAACCTGGAATTAATTAATGTGCTTAGTTCGCAGGCCATCAGTCTTGGAACGTGTTCATAATAAAGTATGTATACTCGGAATGCGCTCTGTTTATTGTTTATTATTAAATACGTAACAGTTTAAGTAGATAATTAATCAAAGCGTCACATTTTTTCTATTTAAATTTCGTAATTGCTACTGCAATGCAGTGTTGTGAGTCTGCACCGATTAACGCCACTGTCTTGTCGATATAATCGTCTTTTAAAGGTTACAGAGACTTCAACTCCACGTTTCACAGCGGGCCTCGTCACTCACATCCAGGAATGTGATGACGTCAAATAAAAATCACCAACGTTTATCCGGTGGTAGATTCTGCGAATCATTGCTCTTGCTAGGGCTAGTATTAACAAATTCTCTCAGGTTGAGCCTGTTAGCTCACCTACCTGTCAAGGCGTAGCTGGAATAACCTCTTAGGCTACCAGCTAATACGTTGGAGGAAAGTTCATTGAGTTTGAAACTCGACAATTTATTAACAAAATAATATTATTATGCAGCTTTTATTATTCACCCTCGCGAAGTGGAGAGCGCAGACATTGCAATTTAAAATAACCCGTCACCATATATTATTTGCATGTCATTTTTGACATGTGCTGTGTAAAAGTCATACAGATCTAGAATTACCGCAATGTTTGTGTAAATTTATAGGACTTATATTGAGACTGGCGAGAACAATGTTACCTGGTGTATTTTTAATGAATTACGTAGTGTCAACGTCAATCAACGTCAGTGTCAAAGTAACCTAAAAAGTCTTTTTTTTTTTTATTTACCCAAATGGGTAGCCTCATTATCTCATCCTACCTACGCCGAAAGTTCGGTTTTCGTCCCGCTGTACAGGGAAGAAAGTCTAACTTTTTGTCCGTGGCTACTGACAAGTGCGCATGCGCGTTAGTGTCTACGTCTGCTCTCACGCACCTAAAATTCTCCGCCATTGTTGTGCTCGGGTAATTTGCAATATTGTGTTTAGTGTAAAAGTGAAACCAAAAAAAGGCAATAAAATTTAATAGTGAAGTATTAAACAAAGATGAGTTCATCAGACAGTTCTTATTCAATTAGTAGTAGTTTATTTAAAACAGTTAAATTGTTTTTTCATGAGTTTCTTACCCCCGCCGGGGCTCCGCCCCTGGACTCCACCGGGGCTTCGCTCCTGGACCCCGGCTCGGTACTCCACGGGTGCTAAGTTTTTTACAATGTCGAACTTTCGGCCTTTTAGGAGAAAAAAATAGTATGTGCACCGCGGGGAAAAGTAGGACATCTCATCCCGCGTGTTTGCAATTTTACACGCGGGAGGAAATGTCCGACTTTTCTCTCTTGGTGTACAATGTACTATTTGTTTACCGATTTTATACCATACTTAACGTAATAGAGTCATAAGAGATGTTAATTTGCTTTCGAATAGCTTTAGGAGGAATTAATATTTATTTACAAGTGAACTGTGAAGCATTACAGACGCCGGAAATTCTAAGATGAGCAGAAGGAACGCGAAACAAACCGTAAAAGTGGTTTTTTATTTATGTTTGTGACACGCAAAAAGCTAACATGATTTATTTGCTGCTTTTTATATTAATAGAGAGTCCCAGGCAGTTTTCAGCCGCGTAATAATGAAAAAAAAAATGCATTTTTTCCGGGATAAAGAGTTTTTTTGCTTGAGTCACTCCATAGATGTGAGTCGGTTTGTAGATACGGTATTACGTAAAACCACGACCCACTATCGCACTGTCGTATTTATTTACAGTTGATATATACAACGTTCCCTCGGTTCCATGTCGTTTACCGAGTTATAAGTATCCTATGTGCTAATCCCGGCTTATAAGTTATTTGTCTCTTAAGTTGCATAAAAATACTTTCAGCCATTTTAATAATTGAGTAACAAACATCAGAAAATATAGTCATTTACATGTTTAGTTATAATTACATATAATATTATGTTGTGAGATATAAATAAAGTACAATAATAGGAAATCGCGAATAAAATGTTATTTTTAAACAGTTCACAATTTTAGTTGACGTTTGAAAAATTTAATTATTGTATGTTCGTTTTTTACTCGTGTGGATCGGACAAGAGTATAGACTGTTATACTTCTTTTGTTATTTGAATAAAAATAAAAATATGCAAACATTGCTAAGACTTGTTATAATATTATGTCGTTGCTTGAAAATAAAATCAAGTAAAAAAAAGGGATTAAGGGTCATCGAACTAATTTTTAAAATACGAATCAAATTATTGTCGAACATGGCGCTTTGTAATACGATCGTTTCTCCTTCACTGGAACCGTTCAAATATCGATTTCGTATTTCTGTGTTCAAATCAAAAGGTCTCATTTCAAATACGAATGTAGACGAAACTAAACTTTAAGTCGAAGGAGATACGATTAAACATCGACTGTTGAGATCTTTTTAAAAAGACAAACGCAAGCTTATAATTTTTAAAATTTATTATTGCTGAAAGCTAAATTATTGTATGTTTACCTACCCATTTCACAGTTCAAGAATAAATGTTTTTAATGCGATATGCACCTTTATCTACTACGTAATAAGTTTTGAATTTCATTTCTGAGTACGCGTCACGTCTCGAATAATTCATTTCTCCGTGACTGATATCGTTTTAAGTTCAAAATGACAGTTTATTACGAAAGAGCGATTAACAGAACCGTTATAGGATTACGACATTTTAAAATATAAAGAATGACTCGTGATTCGAAGGGTATTTAGCATGGATTCACGATATTGCATAACATTTTAGGTCCGGAATGAAATGGCGCCATTTTTATTAAGGCAAAGGGATTATTGCGCTTGTCAGATGTTATTAAGAGTGTTCAATATATAATACGTCATGCGTCAGGTAGGCACAATGTAAGAAGAGCTTTTAGGTTAAAAAAAATCAGTAAAATAATTCATTAATAGCTGTATTACTCTGTATGTAATAAAGAACTGTGCATTACAAAAAAATAAATAAATAAAATATTAATTTTCATAATTAATTAATTCAAATCAGAGGCAAAGTAAACTACTCGTTATGTTTTACTTCTGTGTGTTTTATTTATTTTTTAAGTTTTCCGTTTAAATTTTTAAAATGCAATTTTAAATTGATCCACATATAAACAATTAGGTTTGCTTTTGTTGAAATATTTCGATAGTGTTCCTTTTAAATCGAGATTGTTCTAGACTCTAAACTTTACAAACAGCAGATCCTTTGTCTCGACTTCTGAAAAGCGTGAATAAGTGCACCGGTATCCACTTGTTCATACGTTCTAAGTCTGTGTTGATCTAGCGTCTGTATGATTCAGGATATCCAGTCATGGGCTAAAGTAAAATAGACTAAGCATTTTTGCTGAGCTAATTTTCGTTGTGTGCTTGTCAGAAATCATCTTTAATAATATAGATATATGAAGTCGCATGTCACGAATCCACCGACTTATGTGACGAAATTTGTATACCTAGAAGATAGTTTATTTATTACGGTCGTATAGCGTCGTATTCTCTTCCAAGCATTGAGAGTGTATGAAGACACAGCAGGCTCCTATTAATTATAACCAAATTTAAAAAGATACTACATGACCCAGCAAACATTGTTTTACCATATAATTTATTTCTAGGAAAGATAAATAATCTAAATACCGACTGCAGCGCCATCTGCCGGATTGATTTGTGAATCTAAACCATCCAGGGCGCCACCCAAACGCATACAAAAAAAATCGTTCAAATCGATCCAGCCGTATAGGAGGAGTTCAGTGACAAACACACGCACAGAATAAATATATATAAAGATTCTCTTAAGTAGCATTTATCACATCGGGGTTCGATATTCCCTGAGTCTCTGTCGCTGTTGCATTCTCTCCAAATTTGTCATCTTTTCGTGCAAACGTCCATTGCTGGTAACCCTGCCTCGCAGTGTTCCCGGGCGATCTTTGTAACGTCGGCTTTCCTTAGCTTGTCGGACGTCCTAGATTGTCACAAGAAATACTAATGGAATTGAGTTATACAAGTAATAAACATTGAGTAAAACGAGTTCTCGTTAATTGCGGTAATGTGTATTTTTAATTACTTTCCTTATGAAAGAATCGTAATCAAGACGGATGGGTTAATTGAGAGCTCATTAGCTTTGCAGGGGAAATGCGAGCGCGAATAGTAAGTACATACTATATTATTACCATTTGTCTAAACGAGTATTTTTTGCAGCTTCTCAAAATGCTTATAATTATCCTACATATTATGTAAGGGGCTACATTTGTAAAATACGATTTAAAAGACAAATAAAATTACTTTTAATGAGTGATAGGTTTTATTTTTAAACACGCTTTTATGAGCTGTTTATGTTTTGTTTGTTTGTAACGGAATATTTAAACGTCATTTTCACCGACTTTGGATTGCTATTTAAGCGGTTTTTTAACTTCATTTTGTTTTTCTTCTCTTAAAATTGTCATCGTCCATTTTACTGAACCCAATGAAATGTACAGATTTTACGATTAGCCTTCACGAGCGTCATGATGTATATAAAAACGCGCGTACAACAAAAATACAGATATTTTTAAATGTCACTTGCACGTTCAAGTATGCTACATAATAAACAAAGGACAATATTTTTAATTCTATAATAAATTTGTCGTTTATCTTCTGATACCCATTTCTACCTTCTGGTGAACAGTAACTTATATGATAAACACTACATTGATGAAGTCGTTGCAGTCAGTTCGTTGTCATCCAAGGTCCTGCAGACACGGGTTAGCTTTGTTTATTCGTTAAGCCCACCTCATACGATCTCGTTCAGTTCACAAGTATACCTTTCTTGACGTTTACAAATTTTATTACGGGATGTGCAAAAACCTTTGTTTCCGAACGCAGACGTAATTGTGTTAATTGGTCCATACAGATGAACAAAAACTTGACCGACTTTTTAAATCGCCGTCGAAGCAAAGGGTAACTATATTACTTTGACTGTTGGCAACGAATTATTTATTACTTATCTCTGTTATAGTAGATATTAGACTTATAAATGACGCCGCTATAATATATTCTTTTCTGTTTCTAGTATGTATTTTACTGTAACCACACATACAATACAATAACCGGTAAACTAAAGTCTAAAATGAGTTGCCATTATTAAGAAACTCTAAAATAAAACAATATAAATCCAAAAAATAAAACGTGACTTCATCGCACAAAAGATTATTCAACTCTGTATTTGTTGAACAATTTCCTCACTCACAGCTGAATTCGATTTAAATTCCATTTTATTTTAGGATCGCGAGTTTCATTGTCACGAAATAGATTTCAGTGTCAGTGCGTTGTGTGTTATCTCCACCCTGAGACTATTACAAGCGGGAACATAATAAAAAGGTTCCCACCTACGTGGTCCTTACAAAAAAGAGGGGTTGGACGGATGGCTGCGCACGCGCATATATCAATCTAGACGTATGGTACGAATGTAGAATACAAGCGATATTCTAGACAAATTTGTATTTGTTTCTAAATGTGATTTAATATAAAATACTTACTGGTGGTAGGACCTCTTGTGAGTCCGCACGGGTACCACCGCCCTGCCTATTTCTGCCGTGAAGCAGTAATGCGTTTCGGTTTGAAAGGTGGGGCAACCGTTGTAACTATACTCTGAGCCCTTAGAACTTATATCTCAAAGTGGGTGGCGCATTTACGTTGTAGATGTCTATGGACTCCAGTAACCACTTAACACCAGGTGGGCTGTGAACTCGTTCACCTATCAAAGCAAATAATACACTTTCCTGAGAAATAGTGTATATTATATTTGAGAGGTCACAGTAAAAATTGTTGGTGAGAAAATAATAATGATTGGGATAGAACATCGTTTGCCGATCTGCAGATGTACAGTTTACGGCAGGGATGAGCAACACGCGGCCTGCCAAGCATTTCTAAAATTGAATTTATTTCATCGACTTTCTCCCGTCAATTCGTTTTTCTGTTCTTTTCTTGTTTGTTTTTATCTTGCATTAAAAATTGTATATTAATCTTTACTTTTTTTAAGTTTTATATTTTTTTATTTTAATATTTATTATAAATCATTAATAAGAGTTCGGACATATTGCTCGTAAAGAGGGTCACAATCTTGAACAGCTGATGGTGACAGGAAAGGTAGATGGCAAACGTCCTAGAGGACGCAGTCCCACGAGATGGTCGGACCAAATACGATCTTCTCTGAGCATCAATTTCCATAATGCCCTTCATGAAGCAAAGGATCGCGGCAGATGGAGGGAAGTCGTATGGGAGAAACTGATGCAGCGGGGGAGTCTCGACCCTCAGTAATGAGGAAAACGACGCGAGGAGGAATAAGAGTTAATCTATGCGCGGCCCACCAAAAAAAATTTAAATTTAAATTGACCCATTCATTAAAAAGGTTGCTCCCCCTGGTTTAGGGTCAACTGTAGAATGGCATCGATTAAGACATTTATTCCTGTGAAAATTTAATCCAATAAAAGTTAAACTAGATGGCGTTAGTAGTTATATTAACTATAAATGTAGTAGGTAACTGCATACAGCATAAATGCAATTGTGTAGTAGTTATTGCAGTTCGCCGATAATCATTTCATTCTACAGCTAAAATTGGATACCTTCCTCGTTACCTAAATGGCGTTAATTTATTATACGATAATTACGATTTTTTTATTTTATCTCTTTACTTACTTACTTAACTATTTATAATTAAAAT
This sequence comes from Bombyx mori, assembly GCF_030269925.1. Classification (NCBI taxonomy): domain Eukaryota; kingdom Metazoa; phylum Arthropoda; class Insecta; order Lepidoptera; family Bombycidae; genus Bombyx; species Bombyx mori. The sequence continues at coordinate 2,807,987 of NC_085116.1, read as the reverse complement.
AAAATTTATTGCAAATAACTATCTAATTGTATTTACATAAACAGTTTTAAGTATTCAAAAACATATATGCATATCGTGTTTCGTGACAGAAAGAACTTTTTTTGAACATCCGTCCCGTGTTTTGCTCGTCGAGGGCACATAAAATATGACAGAAACAAGTTCTCCGAGAGTCAAGGAAGAGGCCACTCTAGTATATTTCATTGATCAGATTACTAATTTTTAACTTTTATTACTAATTTAACTTTTTATTACGCTTGACTTTTTGTGATCAGCTAGTGGTTTAGTTTCTCTTATTTATTCATTAAATTTTGGCCGATATTTTTTTGAAGTTTAATAAAGTATATGTCTCTTAAAACCGTAAGAACATATTTTGCGATAACTTGGTTTCGGTACCCGCTTCCGCTCACGCTGTCGCTTGTGACTCGTTGCTCACGTCCCACATCGTATCTCAATCCTGTGATACGACATTTAAAGCTACATTTGTCATTCGACGACGTATGTACCAACTTGTATGATAATAATATTATTTTTGTTAGCGATGAGTGAAATGGAGAAACTTTGTTGCGTGATGCCAACAATAAATAAATAACTAGGGTTTTTAGTTTATTCAGCGCGAATCTGTTCGGTTGCGATAAGAAGTCGTCTAGAGTAAGCTATTTTAATGATTGAAATGTTAAGCTTTGTCTTTGCTTATTACCTAGGAGTTAGTTATTACGCGCGATAAAAGAATATGAATTTAATTATTAAATAGTAATAAATTAATTTTTTTTTTTGGGCACCCAACGCTGCGTTTACCGGTACTCGATAAACGTGTAGTAATAATGGCTAATTAACCGTTTAGTATGGGAAAATTGGCCCTAGTCCCTGGACGTAGTTTCTCAAGGTCTTCTAAAAAAGTTCACTGAAGTCTCAGTAAGCTACCACCATTTTACTGAGCTTTTATTTCATCTAATCTCATCTTCTTTCATTTAATTTCATCCGAATTGATTACAGTCTTACACGTAGATCAACTTCATTTCGCTTCGTGTTCATGTAAAAGATATGTTTTTATAATTGAAGGTCTTTATAAACTCGACACTGGCAACAATGGCAAGGCGAGAAGCCAATTGCCATATTTAAAAAAAGAAAAAAAATGAAAATTTTAGAAGTTAAATTATATTTTATTGCTTCAAGAAATACTTTTCACTGAAAAAACATTCCATATAATCTAAACAGCTTTATTAATTACTCTTAAGTTAAAACGCGTCAGTTAGACTAGGTTAAACAAGCATTATCTGGAGCGGTAGCCATTTTGGTGTCATGACATGAATCCGTTGCTAAAATGTATCTTTATAGGATGTAATCTCAGATAATTTTATCCGCTGTGATCGGCGTGAGAATTTAAATATTTGTAAATTTAGATATGTAGGTCTAAATACTGACCGTGTTCCGACGTTTACGACGTGTTCTTGACGAGATAAAGCTTGGTGGTCGCTACATATCGTTCCAGATTCGTAACAGCGAATCGTAAATTTATTATTAGTAGAGTATTTGGAAGTTGCTTTAAAGCTATGACATGATTCAATTACGGAGCATAAATTGACTGGCTTATGTAATTTATTCTGTGATTTAATTCCTTCATATTATGTTGTCTCGGTAAAATGGTAAAACCGAGATTTATTTAGACTTTTGAGTCAAATGTCACTTGTTTCTGCGTGATACATTATTGTCGTATCTGTCATATCATACATAACCATCCTCAATGTATTTATTTATTCAATCCGATTCCTCCGATTGTGATCAAAATTTGTTACAGAAGTTGACTTCAGATAACGTTTCTGTCATAGTATCTACCACCAAAAGAGCTAAATTAGCATTCACATAATGATTCATACAGTTTTAGTTTTACATTAGAGTAATTAAAGAGGAGGATTCATTAGTACCTACTGTGAACTGTAAGGGAATCATTTAGAAAGCTCGAGGCAAGCTCGGGGTCAACCAGGTAAGGTTTGGAGGCCGATAACTATAAGAGCCTCCATATGAGACAACAGCTCAAGGGCAACTGTGATCCACCGGTCGGGATTATTTGATCCGCCAAGATCCGGCAAGAAACTCGGCGAGCTAAGTGAACGAGCACTGAGACTTGTGCTCACGTCCTTACGGATCCATCAGATCCAATAACCTTTGCATTAGACGCCTTCAGCTCTAATACTAGGAGTAGGCTTAGGGACCCCGGTATCCGTACTCGTCGAACTCGACAAAGAGGTCGACGAGCAACCTAACCCATGCATCAGCCCGCTGAGATTCTCGCCGGATCTTCTCAGCGGGTCGCGATTCTGATCCGGGAGTAGATTCATTCGCGAAGCAATTGCTCTTGAGTTGTTAGGTCTCCTTCGGAGGCGCTCGGGCAGCTGTTAGCAAATCCCACCCCTCTTGGCTGAGCCTTTGCTCGCCCACCTGTCCTGGTGAAACTGGAAAGGCCTTCGGGCCACCACTAATCGTTCAATCACAAAGAAAAAAACTTGTGCTTAGGCTATTAGTTTTAGAACTATTTGGAACTAAACAATTGACCCATTAACACGTGTCCAGGGCGCCGTTGATCGCAGGCTGTTATGTGAGAATCGTTCTGTAACAGTGTATACATATATGGCAGGCAGTGGTTCGACTGTGGTCCCAACAGTTGTCCCCTGGCATTGCTGATGTCCATGGGCGACGGTAATCACTCACCACCAGGTGGGCTGTACGTTCAACTACCGACAAGAGCGAGATAAAAAATTAGGGCATAAATAGCAATTCTATATTAGTTCTATCGTGTTAGCATATTATTATTTTAAAAAAATTACACACATTTTTATAAGCATCCCTCGCATTAAAATATTTTAAAATAAATTAAAAGGGCCGGCTCCGGCATTGATCACAAATATGTAACGCTTTTAAAACTTTTCACAACACAATGCTTTAAGCAAACAAAATCAATCGACTCGGATCTTGTAAACTCGACGTGAGTTCGATTTATGGTTTTCCTTTAATTCGGTATCATTTTAACGACGCCATATTTTTTTCGCTGTGACTGAGCGCATAATGGTTTCGGTTTATTTTTTGGTCAATTCATTTTGTGGTATTGACGGTCTTCGTTAGGGTTTTGACCTAAATAAATAATTTATTGTGTTATTAAGTGGTATGTTGTAAACAAGATGTGGTATGGAATGCCTTGTGCAACGAAAGAAAGGCAGCATTAAATTTTATATAATCTGTGTATTTCTGAACGATTTTAAAATTGTTTAATCTATAATGCTGAAGTTTTACGGTTTTTTGACATTTACAATTAATAATATTAAGTCAAGCGAAATTCCTTCGATAAAAGTATCAAATATTGTGTATTGTAATGGAATGTCTAGTATGTATAAGGTTTACCGTTCCACCGGATGCCGAACGGAAATAAACTTAAGCAGTGAATGAACAGGGTTGCCATGCGTATTGATAATTAATAGAATGAATATAGGTAGGTATTTTTAGTTGAGGTATATGACAAGTAATTTATTTTATTAATTTTTTTAGTAAATAGTTTTGTTATTTCTAATAACATAATTTGAGAAAAAGTATCATAACAGAAAAACTTTATTAAAACATCGAACTTTTGATTTGATTGATTGATTTGGTTGATTGATACCCGCGAATTTCTAATAACGTTAATCTCGAACTTAGCTATTGCATTGGTTTTTTGATGTAGCTTCACTATTATAATAAAGAGTAAATTAAAAATAGAACTCATATACATTTTGACGGTTATTTCCTTTTTTCTCTCTTTCTGATGTTAGGTGACTCAGCCCTGGCCCTATCTAACAGTGAAACGAAGCAGCTGTCCTTTTGTTTGGTTTCAACTTGACAGCTTAATCCTTACTTGTTCCGACGCTACGCTAAGATAAGCTTTTTGAAACTATTTACAGGGTAATGATGAAATTTAAATACGAGCTAAACGGCCGGTTGCATCGTCCATGAAGGTTTCATTTTAAAATAACGGATCGTGATTTTTTCGAGATGTTTAGGTTACTCTGTAGTTCATAATTTGCTTAATTAATGGCGCCAAATTCCCAAGGCGTGTGCCTTCAGCCTTGTGGAGGGTATCGGGATTCTCACGGTCGACTTTTGGAGCGATGTTCAGGATTGAAATGAAGCGATGAGTGCAAATTAATTAAAATCTGTTATGCATGTGATGGAACTCATGATGTCTGCGTTACCTTTAAAGGTACTATATATCAGGATGTTGTTTTAGCTTAGCATACATGCCCGTATGCTAATGTAGGCTAATTAACGCATTTGTTGTGTCAATTGGATTAGTCGGAATAGTTACAATGGATTTTCCTGCGTGTTTTTTTCCTGTTTGTAAAATGAAAATAGAACAATGTTAGTACGGTCCGCAGCTATTTACAAGAAAAAAATGCGAAGGGTAAATAGCTGTTCTGGTAATTCATTGATATAAATAAAATACATTTAAAAACTTCTCCATAACCTTTAATCAATTTTTTTCTTCGGCTACACAGATACTACGTTACATGCCTTCTTTTTTGCGTAATTTCGCTACGACGAATCAGTTCAAGAATCCATTTGTCATTTGTATGGTATGTGTTCTAAATGTACGTACCTAAATAAAATGCTTTATTCAAATTTAGCGTCCAAATCGTTGTAATTCATTATGCATGCAACAATATCATATCGGGTCACGCGATCGTTTTAGTAATACGCGAATTAAATTGCACGAATTGATGTAGACACGTGAGGTTTCCTTTGGACTCTCGATAGCACATCCCATAGACATAACGCACTGAGTTTATCGTCGGATGTCTTCTCAGTGGGTCGCGATTCTGATCTGGTGGTAGATTCTGTGAAGCATTGCTCTTGTTAGGGCTAGTGTTAGCAATTCTCTCAGTGGCGTGAGCTCACCTACCCGTCAGCGCGTAGTTGGAATATCCCCTTAGGCTTTTTTTTTTTTTATTGCTTTGGTGGGTGGACGACCTTACAGCCCACCTGGTGTTGGGAGTTACTGAAGCTCATAGACATCTGCGACGTCAATGCGCCACCCACCATGAGATATCAGTTCTAAGGTCTCAGCATAGTTACAACGGCTGCCCCGCCCTTCAAACCGAAACGCAATTACTGCTTCACGGCAGAATAGGCAGGGTGGTGGTACCTACCTGCGCGGACTCACAAGAGGTCCTCCTACCACCAATAAAAACCAGCGAATAGGTACGGAAAAAAGGTTACACATCCGAAGTAATCGTAGCATCGCGTGTACCGCCTGCGGAACGACAATGAACTTGTGTATGTGGTGACGTAATCATGCTGAAATCTTTGCAATTTTTGTACGCGTCACGCCGTGTCATGAAGATTAGATCGATCAATGAAAGATCACTTCCGACACTTATTTGAGAAACGATCTATATAAAATTTTCAATGATATTTATCGAATTGAGGAAGCCATGAACAGGAATTAACACGTGAAATGTAAAGAAATTTATTGCCTATCATCGGTAAAGAGTAAAGGCACGTAAAGACATAACTATAGTTGAGACCTTAGAACTGTTATCTCAAGGTGGGTGGCGCATTTACGTTGTACATGTCTATGGGCTCCAGTAACCAGTTAACACCAGGTGGGCTGTGAGCTCGTCCACTAATCTAAGCAATAAAAAAATATCGAGGTGTGAAAGGCTATTTAGTTCAAGCGACAATTCGCTTAATACGCGACATTTCTCTTTGTAATTAAAGGTGCGTTTTATTTGGTATAAATAAGCATCAGCAACAGTTCGATATTTTAATTGAACTAACATTAAGTTTACTCCATTCAAATACATAGTTGAAGAAGTATTTTTGTTATGATATTTTTTTCAAATTGTAAACTTTAAATGACACCCTCCTGTAAAGTTGCAAAAATGTCGGTTAAATCAAACATCATTTCACCCCTCGATATAATTTCTTAATGTTTCCACATGCGATCAACGCATCCGATTTACAATAAAATTCACCATCGTTCAGGCTCAAAATGCGAAAAACGTGGGGCATCTGTTTCCTTTCATCTCGTCCAAAAAAACGCAACACGTGTGTCCGGAACAATATTAAAAAAGAAAAAAAACATACGGTACCGTTTTCGGCGTGTTTCACGCTCAATGAATATCAAAATCCGTGTGCGGCGTATGAAATTTGATCGCGTTTTTTTTTTTTGCTGGCTGAAAAATAAAAATTACTGTTCCCGCCGCAGAGTTCGTCGACCCCGGGTTCATGATCGTCACGGGCACTTTAACTTAAAAATACGGCCAAATGCGATCCCGGCGTGCCTTGTTGAAGATTGCATTTCGATTTATCGTTATGAAGTAATTAAATAATTCATTAAATAAATGTATATCATTGTATATTTATGTTTCATAGGTATTTTAAGTATTATTTATATGTAAATCGTTTATTCTTATTTATGTGTAAAATAATTTCGTTACATTGTGTATTTGTATGTATATATGTAAGGAATTTGTGTATGTATAGGTATGCGTGTGTATGTGTATACATATCGACGCTTGAAAGGCAAACGTTACTAAGCGACAATAACTGCTTTGTACATAAATGATGAGGCAATAACCATATTCGATACGCAAAAAATATATATTTCTAGGTCTATTCAAAGCATTTCAATCCTACAGCTACTAGCTAGATTCTACTACAGCTAGATTCATTAACATATTTTTTTTTTTCAGGTATTTCAAATTTAAATTAGTCCACTGTAAAGTTCACGCATTGTCGCTTAGTCACGTTTGCCTTTCAAGCGTCAATATATATTTAATTAATTGGTACAACGCGTGTAATTAGTTTCCAAACGATTCTTTTCCACCAGATGTTTGTCTGGAAATAAGACCGATAAGACCGCGAATTATACTTTTGTTTTTTGTATTTAATGTTTCGCATTGTTTCTTTTGTTGGTGTAGAATAAAGAATACTCTCTCTCTCTCTTTCTCTCTCTCTCTACTTTTCACGAACAGGCAATTAATTCGTATAATACTCTGTATGTGTTTTTGTTACAGCATGGTTTTACGCAATGTAAATTTTCTAATAAGAAACACAAAACAACAATTTTGCTTGTAAAATTTCACTGAACATTATTTTACACATTTTATTTTTATATGTTTGTAGAAAAACATACATAGGTATGTCTCACGTAATTTTGAGTAATTTTTCATAGACAACTTTTATAGATACTTTATCATAGACAACGCCCCTATAGTCAAACTGTTACTTGCTATTTTATTTTTAAAAAAAAATTACGATTTCGTAGATCCAGGCACAGGATGTTAATAAAAAGAAGCAAAAAAAAAAGAAAACTTCATTTTTGACCCACTGACTTGAATTTTTTTGACGACGATAAATTGTTTTCGGAAACGTCCGTCTGTTTTTTCAACCCTTCACTTTAATTAACGAAAAGAAACGATCAACTCACAAATTGGTACGGAGTAGAACACGAGCAAACAGTTGAGGATAAGAATATTGCTTTTAATGTATATCGAAATTCATTTATTTTTTTGAGTTGTTCTCTTATTTTTGGTCTAGATAAGGACCAATTGAGGCCGTCAGCGCAAAAGTGGCCTAAGCTTATCATAGTTAGTATGAAGGCAATTAGGTTTGAATTTTCATGAATTTGAATTTGAGTAGGCAAAAAAACAATACACGCAAAAATAATGCTTACAAAGCTATCTGTTATCTATGGGTAAAACTATGGATAGGCCGGTTTTGCATCAAAATTTATTACATTTTAAATAAATTCCAATATACGTCATATAAGCTTGGGTTAGGACACTTTTGCGCTGATGGCCTCAATTAGCACTACATGTATCCAAATGGTAATTTGATTTCGTATTGGCAGGTCAAAAACGAATCCCAGAGGCCTCTTAAGTAAAAACAAATGATTGACTTTTTGTGGACCGGGTTGGAAGTGTAGAATGAACTAGAGAAAAATCCTTTGGAATCGATAACTTTAAATTGAAAACCGGACTCCTGCAATATTAGATCTGGTTAAAAACAATGATCTACTACGTATTTAAATCATGAGTACTTTAATTCCGAAAATAGATGCGTCTGAAATGTCGACTGTGGAATGTACAAAGTATCAAACACGGCAACTGGAAATCGCTTGCAGCTCTAGCAAATCAAAGTTGTGACAATAATGTTTATTTTGCTCAAGAAGGTGGCTTGGCTCGCATACGAGTTAAAAAAATACACAATACCAAATATATACCAAATAACGTAATTCTATATGTCGTGACTCTAAATATCAAAGAGAAACTAACTTGGACTCGTTTGGTAATAGCAAAGTATTGTAAACCTAACTCAAACAATTAAAATGCCCATGGCATTAAGTCCGCCTGTGTACAAGTTTTGTTTTGTGCATAAAGTATAAATAAATAAATAAATAAAATAAAAAGCTAAGAAATATGTTTTCTAGCGCGGTATTTGCTTATTCTGGAAATACTAAAAAACAAAAACAAATCTGTAACAGTTGTAATACGCTCAAGATGCCCAGTCTCAATTACTGTAAATAAACTAAGCAATAAATTCAGTAATAAAATGGCTTATATGAAGGGTTTTTTTATTATTTCTCGCAATACCACCAATCGCCACGATCTAATAGCGACGCACATCAAGTCGAAATCACGATGGCCCCTAAGTACGAATCTCATGTAATATTAATAAAGTGATTCCTTGTAAGTTTTTTTGTATTTCACTAAAAAATATAGTCGTGAGTACACTGATTTCATGGTTGACCATAGGATCTGATGTTTACGACGAAACCATATTTTAATATCAAATAGATAATTGGAATTCACTGTGTGACGATAGATTCTCTTTCTGAATAAAAAAAAAAACTTTACAGAAATATAGAATACGATATTATTTTATAAACAGTACAGAAGTTAAATTACAACGCGATTTAGAAGAAATAATGACCTCTGAGAGAATCTGTATGCGAATGTTTTTTTTTTATTGCCTTTGTAGGTTAAAGAGCGTACGGCCCATCTAATGGTGAGTTTTTACCGTAGCCCATGGACGTCAACAATGACAGCAGGGGCAGAACCAAGCCGCTGCCTACCGTTAATATGAGAATTGAGAAATGCATGATGCGGAAATACTTAGTTTGAGTATTTAATGTGATAGGATAGAATAAACACGACTTTTTGGACTAATTTAAAGAAAATTTTATAACCTTTGATAATTATACTAGATAGAGGAATGCGTGTAACTAACTACATATGTAAAACAAAAGCTGATAAATGTTAAATAAATTATTGATATCGTATAAATAATAATTTATAAGGATAAAATATGTTGTACAGCAGGGCTTAGATCAAACAATACTTGATTACGTTGACATAAAGATGTCAATCATGACATGTCACAGTTACATTTCAATTTGTGACCGGTGACGTGCTATCTTTCATTTTGTACAATTCTTTGTTATTACTTATGACTGTTAGTATGTATGTAGTAAAGGCAAATTCCTCGGTGTTTTTTTATTGAATAAAATTAATGAGTTTCCATTGTATATGTGCCTATAATGTTTTTATGTTTTTTTTTAAATTGTATTACGAGTATATGAGTGGGTGAAATCACAACGTATCTGCTAACGATTAAGTGCTAACCGATAGACTATATACCTAATGAACCTGAATATCTCAACCGGCATTGATACATTGGGTCGAAGTCACAAAAGATTTTTTGTAACGACGCGACGTCATCCCTACAGCATCTATTGCTGCCGCCAATTCTATATCGGTGTCATTCACCCTTGAGACGTTTAAGACTTAGAGGTCGAAAACTTACATGGAAAGTTCGTCACTTTTGAAAGAAGAAGCATGACATGGCTTCGCCCATAACAAAATGCAATTTAATATAAAACATAAAAAACATAAGAGTGTTTACGAAGTTAGTTAGCCTATAATTTTAGGTGAACATTCATATACACATACGTTCTTTTTTATAAATATATAGACTTCATATCAATTCGGCGTATGATTCAAAAGATAAAAATCATTGATTGCCACCTGTCAGGTAGTAACGTAACTATTTCCGTAAAGTATCATATCAATCGGGCTAACGGTTCTTGTGTTTTTGGCAAAAATACATATATTTTAACTTTCATATACATATTTAGGAATACTAGTGGTGGAGTAGTCGAAATTCGACTATAATTAATTGAAATTATAAGTTTCAACATTATTAAGATTCTATTGTCAAATTATATAATCACAGATTTCGCCAAGACTACACTTTAGGCAAATATTAATAAAGACAAACAATATTTAATCTATTCTCAATTTGACCACATACTATAAGCAATAAGAAAAGTTTAACAATAAACAAACAGTATGCATGCGTGTGTGTGTGTGTGTTAAATACATGGTAGTGTGTGTAATGTTTTTTTATGGATTTATTGTATTTTTTTATGCGTAATTTTAAAAAAATATGAGCTTTCTGCACTCCTTCTCTATATTCGTAAAAAGGGGTACAAAGTTTTTGCTTCACGTATTAATATATAGATTCAAGATAAATAACATAATAAGTGTAATTTACTATAAACACAATATCCTGTTTCCCCCTTGCCTAGCCGGGGTTGTTCGGTTGTCCCACAATAAATTAGTTCAACGACCTTGAAGTTGACTATCGTAAAAACGCCCACCTCGCTTTATCCAAATTAAAGCGTTGAAATATATTACTTTACCCATGTTTTAAATCTTTCTACACTGTTTACGTAAAACCAAAAGTTTATTGCCAAAAAAAAAAAAAAGAATGTACATAATAAAATCGATACACAAAAATGATATCGAGAACATCGTAAGCCCGACTGTTTCATAAATATAAAATCGATCGCATTACGAAAATCTACGTTCACTACCTATTCGAATATCGATTTAACAGAAATTAAGGAATATTTGAGCGAAGATTACGAAAAAAAAAAACTGTAATCTAGTTTAGTACAAAAAGCGAGTTAAGGTCAATCGCGTCGTTTCGATTTTTTTGCGATTTCATAACAACAATCTTTCGGACATGATTTGAAACGAATTTCTTATTTTTGCCTAACGTCAATCTGTGGCTATATCAATATGGAGTAATCAATGATTGCATTGATCAATTTATTCTGACAAATCATAGTTCGCTGAACTGTAGCTAGAATTTGAAAAATCCTAATCGATTTTCTTGCTGGTTTAATCTATTTTTTGTTCATCCGAACTTTACGTAATACATTGTTTTAAGCAAGGCGGTAAGATATTTTATTCTTTGTCGATCTTGATTTATGTAGAGTGTTTGATGGTTACATGAATTTAATTATGGGAGTAGTGTGACTAGATAGTAATCTGAAGCTACCTACATTTATACATGTAGTAGTGGAACCTTATTTGTCAAATTAAACCTCCCACTGATTCCGATTCAGACTTGTCAATCCTATGTCCAATACACGCGAAGAGCATTGACATTCAACTGGCAGTCGGGTGTTAAAGAAAAAACCACGTCATTAATGCATCAAAAGCATCGTGTGCCGAACCCATCTAGTGTGGCTAACGGGGATCAAGAATAATGTATTTGATTCGGAAATGGTGGTAGAACCTCTTGTGAGTCCGCACGGGTAGGTACCACCGCCCTGCCTATTTCAGCCGTGAAGCAGTAATGCGTTTCAGTTTGAAGGGTGGGGCAGCTGTTGTAACTATACTGAGACCTTAGAACTAATATCTGAAGGTGGGTGGCGGCATTTACGTTATAGATGGCCATGGGCTCCGGTAACCACATAACACCAAGTGGGCTGTGCCCTCGTCCACACATCTATGCAATAAAATAAAAATTTCTACTTTATGCTACAATTCAACTCGAATGGAAAGTGAAAATTTTACCAATCTTTGTTATTACCTATCACGTTAACAAAAAGAGTTATTCTTGTGAAAATGTGGGTATTTGCATATTTTCTTTTCTTTTGAATTGCCAAATCTTAGTAAACGACCACCATTTTACTGAGATTATATTTCATCCCATATCATCTCATTTCATTTCATTTCATCCCAGTTGATTAATATCTAAAAAAGAATCGTCTTCATTTCATTTCACTCCATAATATCATTTTTCATAAAAATATGAATATAAATTAAAATAAGGTATGACTTAAAGGTCTCAGTTACAAGGTCATAAAATCCTTTAAAAAAAATTTGAATTGCCTACTCATATTCTAAGTGAGAATATTCTTGTGTAAACGAACTGGTTTATAGTTTGAACGTATATATAGCCTCTCTTAATCAGACTGGCGCAACTGGCAATATCAATCGTTTAAGCGCGACAGACACGTTAAGTGTTGTCTGTCAATCTGCCAAGTCACCGTCTCCAGAATCAATGGTAGAGGTGGAAGGATAACTTGCATGAGAAATATTAGAGACTCCTTGCTTCATACACGTCGGCAGAAACGTTTAAGAAAATGTAAAACTTAATGTAAGTTGTGTGGCGCTTTTTATTGTGAGTGCGGGTAGGATGATGAGTCAATCGCAGGGACACGCGCTGACACTAATATGTTTCCAACGTTTAGACATCACTCAATAACAATTGAATACTATGATTCTTTTTATTTATAGAAAAAATATCGAGTTCAAAAATTAAAGTACACGAACCGAACTAAGCAAATTTTACAGTAAACTAAGCACGAATGCCCGTGGATAATATTATACTAAAATTCCTCGACTAGATTTTCTCTAGATCAGTGATCTCGTTGACAAGGTCGGCGATCACAATGGTCTCCCGTTGACGCAACCTGACCGCACAGGATGTGACCAAAGCCGCAGTCACGCGTGACCGCACATCGACGGCTGCCGATGACCTTTCAAGCCTTCACCTTGACACCGCTCCGATTCAACACGAGCACCTAAATATAGAATGCTGAATGCTAAATTTAGAATATCCAGACTTGAAGCTAGGTTTAAAATCTGAACTATACGAGTATGCTTTTCATAAACCAACTCTTATATTAATAGGCTATAGGAACTTTTTAAAGATAAAGATAGTGGGGCATATTTATGAGCTGACATGCTTGGCTGCGTTCCTAGTGTTGTTGACATTCGTTGCCCTAAACACGTCATTACGGATCCTCCCGATCCATTAACGGTGCTTTTAAGTACCACCCTAAGGTCCACCCTACCTACCAGGTCGAACCCGTCGCTTACGACGAAGGGCTCGACGAGTGAATTAACCCATAGACACAGCCCACTGAGTTTCTCGCCGGATCTTCTCAGTGGGTCGCGTTTCCGATTCGGTGGTAGATTCAGCGAAGCACTGCTCTTGCTAAGGCCAGTGCTAGCAACACACCCGGTTTGAGCCCCGTGAGCTTACCTACACGTCAAGGAGAAGCTGATAGAGCCTCTCAAGACTATCAGCATAAGTAAGCAAAAAAATACATTAGTCCTGCGCAATTCTTTTAAGTTGCACTTAAAAATAAGTACACTAATGAATAAATTACACATAAAATTAATGGATTAACCCTTTGCTGTCCTAAGAATTTTTATAAAAATGTTGTATTAGGTCTAGTTATGGACCTGCCAAAGCAGATGTCCAATACGTATAGACTCTGGACTTCAAATAGTTAATTTCGCAGACTTCATTAACACTTTAATAAAGAACAAACAAATTAAAAACTATACTAGCACAAGTGAACGGGTTTAGAAATAGAAACAAACAGTCGTTCTTAAGTAATTGTCTGCGAGGCGTGAGAATCGCTTCCTAACGGACAACGCACACGGCAAATTGACCCAGGACCGGTTACCGACCCGGCTACGAGCGCTCTCGGACCATAAGCAACGCGCATGCAACTGTGCCTTCATTGTTTTACGTGGGACATTCTCTTCGGAGATTGCCGACTGGTGGTAACGTCTGTTGGAAATGTGCTAGTTTTTCGCAAACACGGCCACGAGGTAGGTAAAGCGATTCGCGGCCCTTCTCGTAAAAGCAATTGGGAACGCTGCACACGGACTCAACTAAGTGGAACGTTTACGCTCAAGGCATGAATTTGAAGTTTGTATATCCTTGGAAAACACTCCTATTATATTGATTCGAAATGAATAATAGAACAGTGGTGCGTTAAGTTCGGAAATTATCTACATGTCCCAGGTACAATTGATAAAATGATTCTTCTGAATTAAGCTGGGATATATTACGTGCGTGTTGAATTTTGTAATTAATAGTATCGCGCTCCTTCAACCTGAATACAGCTTAAATCGATATGGATTTTGTTTTTATTGCCCTTGTAGGCAGACGAGCATACGGCCCACTTGATGGTGAGTGGTTACCGTCGCCCATGGGCTTCAGCAATGCCAGGGGCAGAGCCAAGCCGCTACCTACCGGCTCAATTTTATCTTTCTTCTGATGTGTTATTCCTAATCTGTGTTTCTATGAAAGCAAACGAACGCCATTATTCTTTTATCACTTCACAGTCGTCTGCGGTCGTACCAAGCACCAATGTATGATATATTTGAGCGACAGTAAATCGTTGAGTAATATTTTTTATTGGCATCATAAAAAGGCAGTCTCCACTACGTAGGTCCCAATTAATTTTAATAAATAGTTCGCGATGCGCTATGGCGAGTGGTTTGTTGAGCTTTTATCGACAACATCTAGTCTCGTTCTCTGGTCATTAGCTGTTTCACGACTATGTCAGGTTTTATTCTCTCGTCATTTCAGCTTATAGCTTCCGATGGAGTTCGATTTAGCACAACCGGCCATAAATTAGTTGTTCCTTAATATTGGTGTCTTCCCGTGGGGTCGGTTTTGTGAGCCGCTGCGGATTCTAGACTGTGAAGTACAGTGTAGTGAATAGCGGATAAATATTGCATTTATTTTTCAGTTGTATTTACAGAAATGAGGGTATTCCAAAAAAAAAAAAGGTGAATTGCTTCATATTGTTTAAGGTTCCATCTAGTACCCACAGCCACTTATACAAGAGCACCAATGTACGGACCACTACCAAAGATTAATTGCGAATCAAATATTTTATTTAAAACCAGCTTTTTTTATTTTTTTATTGCTTAGATGGGTGGACGAACTCACAGCCCACGTGGTGTTCAGTGGTTACTGGAGCCCATAGACATCTACGACGTAAATGCGCCACCCACTTTGAGATATAAGTTCTAAGGTCTCAAGTATAGTTACAGCGGCTGCCCCACCCTTCAAACCGAAACGCATTACTGCTTCACGGCAGATATAGGCAGGGTGGTGGTACCTACCCGCGCGGACTCACAAGAGGTCCTACCACCAGCTTTACGCCAGATTAGAAAAATAATCTTGTTATTTAGTAAAATTCGTCACAAGCACACTTAGATAATAAATAACTCTTGGATAAAAGCACAACTCATCCTCGTTATTGTTACTAGTTTAAACAGTTACGAAGTTAAGTGTCAATAACATGTACATTCTAATAATTTTGTCTAATGTTGCATTAGAGACTAACATATTTCATTGTTAAAACGGATACGATTAAATTAAATGTCAAAATTAAGAAGATTATAGAAAATTTATGTCTGAAATAAAATTGAGTATCAACTTTTGTTGTTACAGAGAGCAAGTTGTGTGTATTTGATAAAATAATACTATACTTTTTTGTTTCGGGTAGAGGGCCGAACCTCCTACGAGGTCCCCGCGCAAAAGGGGCGCGCGGTGTATGTGAGACTCAACGGTCTGCATGGTGTTGTGAGCAGACCGCGGGCCCAAGGATTTTAGGGCCCACCCACTAAACGACTCCCCTGCACTCTTACACCCGACATCCGAGGTTAGAACCCGGATGAGGTAGAGGGGGTTACCGCGCTCAACACTACAACCAGACGGCGCGGCTCACCTCAATGACTATCCTACCTGGATATTTTATTTCTTTATTAATTTCCGGTACGCTAACAGGGTCACAATTGGTCCAATTAAAGACAATATCAAACAAAAAGCCTCATTAATTTTAATTGAAGAAATGTTTTTAAGGGTTTTTTTTATTTTATTTCAAAGACCGAAGTAAATGGCACATCTGAGGGCAGGTAGTCAACGCGACTCATTGTCATCAACAATGTCAGGGGAACAGCAACTCCCTATCTCTGAAGACTCGTTTCGGATGGTCGTTTGGATGCTATAGCGCTCAGGGAACACCTTAGAAGGAATTTCTGGAAAGATACTGTGGATTATCGCAACAGTTCCAAGAAGTAAGAAGTTCCGATGACGGGCCGGTATAATGAAACGGAGATGACAAGATCGTGACAAGCGATCTTGGCTTCTACGATGCTTGGTATACGATATAAACCGATTTTTACTGGTGGTAGGACCTCTTGTGAGTCCGCACGGGTAGGTACCACCACCCGGCCTATTTCTGCCGTGAAGCAGTAATGCGTTTCGGTTTGAAGGGTGGGACAAACGTTGTAACTATACTGAGACATTAGAACTCATATCTCAAGGTGGGTAGCGGCATTTACGTTATAGATGTGTGGGCTGAAAGTACGTCCACTCATCTACGCAATAAAAAATAAAAAAAGTTCTACCTTTCTATGCGCCAACAAAATGCCAACTCGATTGATTGCCTAACAAACAGCAGTGTGTCCCGCCATGCTCATTCCGGTCCGAAAACAATTGATCCAACGTTGCCAACAAATAATAACGCTAGTGTTTTGTAAACAACAACAAAAAACGACGTCTTCTTGACCTCGAGTGCGTAATGACGCCGTAACAATGCCTAATTACAGGTTGTAATTCATGTGCAATATAAATTACTGTGCGGGGATAATTGCGATGTGCGCACCCCGCTTTTGTTGTGCGTCTGCAACGATCTTGTGTTAGTTTCCGTGTTCTCCGTGTTCCGTATATTCTCACGTACTCCTAGACGGTCTGGTTTTGTGAAAATCGGCTACTTCGTTTTGAAATCATTGTGTGCTTCACGCACTTTAGAGATTCTATAAAAAATAATTGGTGGACGACGGCTGGTGTTAAGTGGTTACTGGAGTCCATAGACATCTAAAACGTAAATGTGCCACCCACCTTGAGATATAAGTTCTATGGTCTCAAGTATAGTTACAACGGCTGCCCTACCCTTCAAATCGAAACGCAATTGGTACCTACCCGCGCGGACTCACAAGATATCCTACCACCGGTAATTACGCAAATTATAATTTTGCTGGTTTGATTTTTTTATTACACGACGTTATTTCTTCACCGTGGAAGTCAATCGTGAACATATATATTAACGTAGTGCGTTCGTATTTTACGTTTAGTTTATGTTTTCGTTATTTTATCCTTAGAAAATTTACAACTGAATTCATAGTTGGATTATCTTCATGTTGTTATATTTATTTTAATTCTATTAATGAGTTTGAACGGGCAGTCTGTTCAGCAGTTAAAGCCGCCTTGCGATTGACAATCTTATAGAGCTCCCAATCGTGAACCTTCGTCACGTAACTAATATGACTGGAAACTTATTATCAGCTTTCAAGTAGTTGTAAACAGGCAGAACTTACACGTGCGGCCATAAATTACTCGAATTAAACATAATATTTCCCATTTTAATATTTTGCATTTAAACCATGGTCAGATTAAATATAATTAAATTATCTAAGCTTTGTATCCACGGTCAAACTTACATTCATTTCGAGTGGGCAGAATGAATGGCCGCACGGTGAATGGGAAGTCTTTAAAATAGCCAGACCGCGACGCTGGGTCGTGAATGGGCCTCATTCATTCAAATATTATGTCGATTGTTTTTTTTTTTCTTAATACTCGGGCCCCTCGTGCAATAGAGGGATTCCAAAGCTTTCCTTTTCCTTAATTTTTGCTCTACGTGTAAACGATGTATTGTATCGTCAGTCCTTTCATATTTCTACCGCGAATCTCTTTCAATTTTACTAGTGGTAGGACCTCTTGTGAATCCTACGGGTGGGTACCACCACCCCCCGCCTATTTCTGCCGTGAAGCAGTAATGCGTTTCGGTTTGACGGGTGGGGCAGCCGTTGTAACTATACTTTAGACCTTAGAACTTATATCTCAAGGTGGGTGGCGCATTTACGTTGTAGATGTCTATGGGCTCCAGTAACCACTTAAGACCAGGTGGCCTGTGAGCTAGTCCACCCATCTAAGAAAAGAAAAAAAAACATATAATTTAATTGAAGATACAGCTTCGTTTTGTTTCCCGGGATTGTGGTACAGACGTTGGGATGTATGGAAACGTTTTAAAGTGTTCACAACAATTTTCTTGCCCGGTTACTCGTGGACTCACACGACAATAAGTATCTCTATAGATAAATACGACAAAATCTGCATTGACGTAATAATATGAACATACTTTAACACTTGTAATTTTCATAACATAGTGAGAAACGCATTATTTTACTGTATTAACACTGCAACATATACAAAGCAGTAACAATGTTCAGTACGAACCTATACTTATTCTTTATAAATAACTATAAATTAATATTAATTTGACGTTAGCAATTCATATCGCAATTCATAATGACTTCTCCCTCCTTATACGGTGTCATCGCTATCAATACACTTAATTAGTCCCTTCTCGTGAATGTCGCGGTCGAATTAACATATTATTCACTGATTTAAATGCATAATATTATGTTACAGAGGAAAAACAACAGTTTAACTGTTTTATTGTGATACTAATTAGCATTGTTTTGAGCCAGCACGCCTATCGTTATCTTAGTTATATTATAAATGCGAAATATATAGAGGAATCTTAAGCTAGTTAGTCCTTTATGAGAAATAGTCACTCGGGTTTCATTCGTACCGTAAAATAGTTTCACGAGTTATAGTAAATAAAAACGCACACTGAAATACTAATTAAAATTCACTTATTAGGGCAATTAAGGGTATAACTTCATTATCACAATTCGCTGTTAGATGAGATGATCTGTACCTCGTTTCGCTTCGGATAGAACGGTTTTCATAGTCGCTTTTATAGTAATTTCGAATGTGATTACAAATTATCCGGAACATTCCGGATAAAATTAGAACATTCGAGAATGTTCTAAGCCTTGGTCTTGTAGAGAACATTTTCGGGGCTTTTAGAACACTCTCGATTCTATTGGAGGTCTAAAAGGAATGCTCTAGAACATTCAAGAAATGTTTTCAGAACATTCGAGATTCATTTGTTTTGATATCCGTCGTTGCTATCGTTGGCGTTACTCAGACAGATGGCGTTAATCGTACCACCATAACAATAATAATAGACGATTCGTGGTTAAGGGTAAAGGGATGATAAAAGCAATCGACACCAAGTAGCGACGGGAGGGGAGAGGATTAATGATGGTTGTTAATTAAATAGCTATTTTTATTCAATAATGATTCGCAATTCCAATATAAAATTCAACAATTCTAATGTTTTAAACCTTTATCACAACTGATGATGTCATATGTGGGGAGCCGTTGTATTATAGTTTATATTCTACGGTTCAATTATAACATACGCATCAGTAGCCACGCATCAGCAACGTCAGATAGATTGCCCTTTTCGAAATTCTGACCTGGCATGCATTAGCTCATCGCTGACCTCAAATGACGTCACACGACTAGCATACAGCCGCATTTTCTAAAACAAGAATTGTCCGGTTTCCCATTGATCTGGACGAATCCGGTCATATTGCAGTAAATGAAACCACATTGATTTTACCTGACAATAGTTTAGGACAAGTAAAAATTTAACTAATCTGGTATTATGACCCGAGGTGGCATCCTATTACTTTCTAGAGTCTTCTTCTTCTCCTGAGTCGGTCTCTTCTTTGCTGAATGCTTCTCCACGTCTTCCTGTCCTCGGCGATCTTTATAGCCTGGGTTATTGGCAGGCCGGTGAGCGTCTTTACCAGATCAGACCAGCGGGTAGGTGAGCGTCCGCATGATCTTCTCCCGTCAACCTGGCCAACTACCATCAGATTCTCTAAGTTGTCGGAGCCGCTACGAGCGATGTGACTGAAGTACGTGAGAATACGTTGGAAGCAGATAGCGGACAGTCTTGTGGCAATTCCTTCCTAAAGTAGATGGAATATTTGTCTCGTAAGACCTTCAACTTATACACAATATACAAATAGATTACTCCGATTCCCGGAAAACGGCCGGGAATACAAGTTATTCAATACATTTATAATCTTGAAATAATAATTATATCTCGCATTTTTATATTAATTACGAACGTGTATATAGATACTACCCTCATATTACAATCGTGTTACAGTTTATTCAAGTCAATTAACTTTATACGTTAATAAATTTTTCAATAATACTTGCATTTTATTGATTAGTTTAATAAGACTAACGAAAAAAAAAAAACACCAGCCAACTAACTAATAAAAACGTTAACTATGATGCATGGCCCTCAATCAGTGCACGATGAAGGCTAATTGACTCAAACGAGTTGAGGGATTGCGCAACGCTAACAAACACTGCGGTCAGAGAATCATTGTTCTTAAATATAGCTAGCTCTCTTGTATGTACACACTATTCATAGATCCAAATTTCTAAAATCTCCCTACTAGGTGATCCAATTCGAATCATAAAATTTTGAGATATCGTAAGGGAAATAAAATATATCTTATCTATTTCTCTCTGGAGTTATAGGAAAATAATGGCTAATAATGTTATAGGCGTTCATATTATATTTTTATAATATAAGGCATACAAGTTACTTTAAGCAGTCGTGGTGGCCTAAATGATGAGTCTGTGTAATCGTGTGATGAGACTATATCAGTGATCAAATTGCGCTCGCATTAACCAAATTATCTAATGATCTAACTAGTTTATTATGTTGACAAATGATGTTGAAAGAGTAACATACAAATGAAATCCGCAAGAATTATAATGTCATTTTTTAATAATTATTCTTTATTGCTTTGCTGGGTCGACGAGCTCACGGCCCACCTGTTACCCACGGTGTTAAGTGGTTACCGGAGACCATAAATATCTATAACGTAAATGCCGCTACCCACCTTAAGACATGAGTTGTAAGGCCTCAGTTTTAACAGTACAACGGCTGTCTCACCCTTCAAATCGAAGCGCATTATTACTTCACGGCAGAAATAGGCAGAGTGGTGGTACCTAACCGTGCGGACTCAGAAGAGTTCCTATCACCAGTAATTACGTAAATTATAATTTTGCGGGTTTGATTTTTAGAACATGATATTATTCCTTCACCGTATAAGTCAATCGTGAATATTTGTTAAGTACGTATCTCTTTGGAAAAGTTGGTACCTGCCGGCGGGATTCGAATACCGGTGCATCGCTACATACGAATGCACCGGGCATCTTATCCTTTAGGCCACGACAAATTTGCGTAATTACCGATGGCAGGGCTTTATGTGGGCCCGCCCCGATTGGTTACACCGTTCTGGCCATTTCAGTGACGAAGCAGTATACGATACAAAGAGACCTAGACATATTCGGTATATGTCAAGGTGGATGGCTGCGGTACTTACGCTGTGATGTCCGTAGGCTCCGGTGATCACTTACCACCAGGTGGCTCGTGAGATTTTTCATCTGTTCCATAATTAAAAAAAAAACATGATTTGATTCTGAGTTAACTCGCCCACTTAATAAAAATAGTAAGACCCTTAAAAAAAAGGTTTGTTGGTAATTTGTGGACGTTAAAACATTTTATGCCAAATGCCAATATATATTTTATCTCGAGCGTTTGGATATTTATTGAATTAATTAGAAGATTATCTACTTATTACCTTTCCTATAATTAAAATGTAGAATTTACAAACAGCCACTTTATCTTCGTCTTAACTATTAATAACATTAATAACCACTTGCATCTCAATATGTCTTTCATTCGCAATTCTAAAAAAAAAAATTACAATTTAATTTGCACCGCGACTGTCATTTCTTTTATCTCGGTCCTCTGGTCTGCGTGCGACATGTACCAATTTTATCAAAACCCTGCTGAAGTGTGACACAATCTAATCTAAACGAGTCGTGTAGTGAATGCAAGTAATTTCTAACTTTTTATTATGGTAATAGGTCCCTTTTACAATGTATGCAATGGTTTTAAAATTATTTTATTATGTTCTATATGTAGTATACTAGAAGAATGTTTTCCGTTGTTTTGGATTTTCTGTCCAATCGTCAGTTATTGTGATTACCAAACATAAGAAACGGTTGAATTTGTTTTTTATTTTATTTAACTATATGTTTATGTTGGGATTTAAATGAAAAATACATAATTTACTGCAACATCAAATGGTATATCATAATTTTCAAAGCTTCTTCTTCTTCTCTACCTTATCCCACTAGGTGGGGTCGGCACAGCTAATTTTTCTCTTCCATTCTCTTTGATCAGCCGTCGTCTCAACACTCACTCCTCATTCTCTCTCATATCGTCATTCACACACTCCATCCATGTCCTCTTCGGTCGACCTCTTTCCCTTCTACCTTGCACTACCATTTCCATACATCTCCTAGTCACATGCAGTCTTCGAAGCTTATAAAGGAATACTGAGACCAATTTGTAAGTATAAGAATGAGACTCAATGCATTCCCATAAATATCTGTTAAAATTGAGTGGCTTGGTCTAGACTTTACCACCGAGATCGATACTAAAGTTGTGTCTACAACAACATAGATTATTGCCTGCATTTAAGCTTACCACGGATAATACAAAAACGATCGAGGAAGGAAAATACTGAAATATATGTCATGGATGTATTATGGATGCTAAAGGTTTTCGAAGATAGTTCTTCATTCGCAATTTATAATGAAACCAATTTGAGAAGTGTCTGGATGATTACAGGATCACTCTTGAAGGCCGAAGCTAAAACTGTTCCTAGTAAAATGAAACGTATGGTCACACAGAAAATAGTATAAAACCAAAAGTCCAATTCATGTACACGATTGGGAAATAAAAGTATAAAATAAAAATTGTATAAGTTATTAGTTTTGATTATTTAGAAAGGCAACGGTGTTTTTTAAGAAGTTATTCTTAATCTAAGTGGGATATTTCGAGTGACCACGCAGAGTACATCACGAAGTTAGTAAAATATCATCACATTTATATTTAAATTGTTTGAAGAAGACTATGTATACAGCGGCCGATCTGCTCTTATCCTAAGATAACATAACCAATCATCGTTCCAGAGTAAATGGTACGGGCATTTATGTAAATTGCGTGGACACAATCTAGGGAATTGATTTCTTTAAAATGAAACCGGTCCTTCGTTCAAAGTGAACAGATTCAGATAATTCTAACAATTATTATATATATATATATATATTATAATTACAAGTTACACAATGACGATTGCTACATAATATTGATTTCGTATGCATTTCTGTAAATGGTTAATTGAATAAAAAATTATAAACATTTTAAAAATATTTTAGTTATTCGATTGCTTTATCCTCGTTCTTTTTCGGCTATAATTGTGTATCTAAATAGTTATTGCCACTTTTGAACACTAAACCGATACCTACATATGCCTACATATATGTACCATAGCTATGCTAGTAATCTGAACCAATAACTTAAGTATTAATTATTTCTATTACCGGTACATTGTATAAGAGATAATTATAGTAGTAATTATGTTTAGACATTACGATAGACTGAACTCTCATCTTGCATCGTGAGGCCATAAATAAACTATCAATTAAATAAAATCCTCTTAAACGTATCGACCCCAATATTTTCAATAAATTGGCTACTGCAATTTATTCAATTTGATACTTTCAAGGATTTTAATATCGATTCATCGTCGACCTTTTAAACCTACATTTATTTATGTAGGCGTTTTCGAAATTAAATTCTTTGAGGTGTGTATTATCGTTCGCTTTTAAAACACCTATAATAATTGTATTCGTCTATTAATCAATCGTGATGGATCAGTATAAAAGCAAGTACGGCCTACAGTGATGACACTCAAAGTAATTTGCTTTCAGTGTAGGTATTATGTTTATGTCTTGCAATATTTGTTATTCGTCGTAGCCTTCGTGTAAATTGTATTCTAAGATTTTTATTTCATTGGTTGGTGTTTGTTTGGTTTGAAATGGAAAAAAATATGTATAAATAACACCGGTTTAGGTACAGAAGAATTTGTTTTCTTTTGCCAGAATATTAAGGTTTTTTTTCATCCGTACGAATACGACCATTATGACACTACAAAATATCACCTAAAATTATTTTCAAACATTTCCTGTGACCCCGAAACTCTCGGTTCTCAGTAATCAAACAAAAATATACTTTCACTGGCTTATTCATTAGAACTGTTCATTTCTTTGAATCCTTATCTAAGTTTAATGTCTTTGAATAATTTATTGGATGATGTAAGTAAAAGTAATGATAGTTTCCTTTGCAACCATTTATGTCGTGCTATTAGTATTTATGTGTTGCATTGAAAGTTAATATCAAAATGGTGGAGACTTCAGTCTTGTGTCAATTTGGGCGGTAGAATTTACGTTCTGGTTTCAATGAACTTCGCTAATAGCTTCGTAGCTAATTTACGTCAATAAATTATCTACATTTTGTTCCTTCGCTTTGAATTAGCGAAACGTATTATATATTTTGACGTATTTTATTAATGTACAAATCTGGATAAAGCAATCGCCGTCCACATTAGGAGGTGCGGTGGGCGGCACGGAGTTCTGACCGGTGCTTCCTACGCGCTGCGATGTCGCCTCCGAATGTTGCGACACGGCACTCTGTATCGAACCTAACTGTTTTTACGGCTCTTCTAATGGACTTTTTATCGATCGTAGGGCCGTAAGTGTTAAGACCATCATCTTTAGCGATATAAGGCGAGTTTTTGTATGGTAAGATCGTTCGGATAGTTATTATTGTGCTGTCAAGTTGTCTGTTCGTTTTAGTAAGAATATTGTTAGCGTATCCAAATACGTAGCGATTGTTTTTTTATGTGTATTGATCGATTTTTTAAAGTAATGCGCATTAGGGACGCGACTTATTTGAAGTTTTCCACTAAAAAACAAGACTGATTCTTTCATTGACAATAAATCGGTCTCGAAAAAGATATCCCGAACACTTTGATAGAAACCGGTGGGATACTAACGCTGGCGGACTCAAAACATTCTAGCAATATACATGTTAGGATACTCTCTGGAATGCTTCGACAAAACAATAGATTAAAGCAAGCAGTATATAAGGGAGATCGGAGTAGTGTATTTTTTTTTTTAATTGCACTTCATGCTTAAGCTGCCCATCTGAAGTTAGAGAGAGAGATAAATGAGATTAGTTACTGGAGTCCATATAGAACAATGTCAACGTGAATGTTGCCACCCACTCCGAATCACGAGATCGAAATCTCAATTGTAAGAGTATTGTATCGTATTTGTTAAGTTTTGTTTTGACGTTTGGCGTTCCAGATTAAAAATAGAATAAATATTTAAGCTACGCTATGCATTATGCGTTATGCACGTGCCAGTTTTAAAGAGGGCACCAATGAAGAAAGAAGTTTCATTTCCCTTATAACCATGTTTTTGGCTTGAAGGATCAAGACCAACTGGTGCTAGGACGTCTTGTGATCCGCGATCCCGATTGTGTCCGCACGGGTAGGTACTACCCCCGCCCATTTCTGCCGTGAAGCACTAATGCGTTTCGGTTTGAAAGGTGATGTAGCCGTTGTAACTATACTGAGACCTTAGAACTTATATCTCAAGGTAGGTGGCGCATTTAAGATGTAGATGTGTATGGGCTCCAGTAACCACTTGCACCAGGTGGGCTGTGAGCTCGTTCACCAATCTAAGCAATAAAAAAAATTGAGTTCATCTTGCCATCTGCGCATGCGTAAAATTTTCGTACCACGTTTAATAAAATGTCTCGTTTTCGATTTTCTTGTCATTCTGTATTTTAGTTGTGTTTAATAATCAGTGTCGTGTGCAAAGAAATCCATATCAAGTAAAATAAAAATATGAATAAATTATGTGATCTGGTTTAGTTCGAGACTGAAAATAAATCAAGCTATCATAATTTGTAGATTTTTTGCAACTCGAGCTAATAGAACATTCGCTTCCCACACCCGCTTTGATTTATCATGATTCTTTACCATTTTTATATCGTTTTTTTTGTTGTTGTTGTTGTTGTTAAATCGATTGTTACTATGCCTTATTGGACGGCGCTCCGGGCTTGCATAATTTTAGTGATAATTTCTGCAGTTATAATTTCTGTACTTTTTGCTCATGATATGTTTATTTGTTTCAGGTAATATTTCGGGATCCTTTTAGGTATGATTTAAAGGAAGCTTGGTGACTATTTGGAGGAACTGAGGAGAGTAATGCTTGCGTAAGAATCGTTTCCCGGTAAACTGATTCAGTATATATTTTCGTATTCAATTAAATCGATAAGTCAAGGGTCGTATTAATGCTGACATTAAATTCAGAAAATTGTAGGTAATTGTTTCGGTCTGAAGGGTAGGGCAGCCGTTGTAACTATACTGAAATTTTAGAACTTATATCTCAAGGTGGGTGGCGCATTTACGTCGTAGATGTCTATGGGCTCCAGTAACCACTTAACACCAGGACGAATACTATTAAAATTAAATATCTTGAAAACATTCTAGCCAGCTGTACTCGTCTTTGGACAGGGAGTGATTTATTCAATTTATTTTATATCTTACACGTGTGCAAAAACGATATTCAGGTTGAAATGTTCGCTTAGTACATTCAAATCCGTAAGGAATGTACATAAGTTCGTTATTGACGGCCGTCTGGTGTAGTGGTAAGTGACATGGTCACTACGTAAGGGGGTCGCTGGTTCGAATCCCGCCAAGGGAAGATATTTGTATGATAAATAAAAATGTCTTTTCCAGGGTTATGGATGTATATTAAATATGTGTATGTGTATAATAAAAATCTTACATATATTTCCGTTATCTGGTACCTGTAACACAAGTTCTTTACGAACTTAGCACGGGACCAGTTAACGTGGCGTGGTTGTTAGTAAATATTTATTTATTTATTTATAGACGTTTCCTAAGGATAGCGTATGACTTCCAACCACTATCTGTGTGTTGTGTTCGACTATCATTCCATAAACTACTGTTGCATTTAATGCTTGCTGCCAGCGTAATCTACATTTAAAAAATTTAATTAATTACATACCTACTATATTTATAGTACATGTTGAGAAACCCATGCAATTTGACCCATATTCATGGATCCCTTTGTGAAACGCGTGTAACTCAGATGTCGTGTCTGCAGCATACGCTTAACTGTAAACGGACAATAGAACGAAGCACGTAATGCGTTCCGCCCACTATGCATCGGCACTCATGAAACGTTTTACGTGCTCAGGAATAATGCTTTGATGCAAACTGTTGGACCAGTGTGCTTAGTGCGAGCTTTTTAACGTTCTCGATAGCGTAAAAGTTAGCTCATATTTGTGTATGGAATGGGATCGTTTGCGTACGTTTGCCGCTAGGAGCGCTGTTCCAACTGCATACAAAATTGACTTAACTTTTACGCTATCGAGAACGTTAAATTTTTATTTTTTTTATTGCTTATGTGGGTGGTCGAGCTCACAGCCCACCTGGTGTTAAGTGGTTACTGGAGTCCATAGACATCTACAACGTAAATGCGCCACCCACATTGAGATATAAGTTCGAAGATCTCAGTATAGTTACAACGGCTGCCCTACCCTTCAGACCGAAACGCATTACTGCTTCACGGCAGAAATAGGCAGGGCGGTGGTACCTACCCGCGCGGACTCACAAGAGGTCCTACCACCAGTAATAGAAAGTAAAGTAAAGTAAAGAAACCCGCACGCACTAAGCACACTGTTCACAAATATCCATTTTTGTTAGTTTTTGTTTTAAGTACCTACCTACTCAATCCGCCCTTTCTTTCTTTGATCCCGATTGATTGATCTGCATATTTTTTTGGTAATGGCCTCCTAGTGTAATGTAAATATTTGATTTGATTGACTACAATCTAATGTTTGCAGTTTACAAATAGCTGGGCTTACGCTGGTTATTGAAGGAAGGCTACTATATTTGCAAGGAATTATTTCATGTTCCCAACATTGATAACGTAACATATTACATATACATATATTGATCCGACAGATAAATCTTTGGACGATTTCTATAATTTACCAGTTAAATAAATGTTCTTATGCTGCGTTAAATAACCAAGAGTAAATGTATTTAGAGTATAGCAATAGAGTATCATACAGTAGATACATATTGTAACAAAAATTTTGCGTCTTGTTTTGCTTTTAGATGACGATAAGATTTTCAATTTTAAGTAACAGAAATAAAGTTACAAGAAACACCTGCGGGTATGTTTCATGTACTAGTGTTGTTATATCGTCCACAACCTACCTCAATATGGGTCATTGCCAGAGAATCACTGGATTTTACGATAATCGCCTCCGTAAACTACCATTGGCAAAATTTCAAAACGTCTGTAGTATGTCTGCGATGAAAATAAATCGTTAAGTTTTTACAGAGCGTATATAATGAGTTTTAAATTTGAACTCAAAATGTGCGGTTTTGAATCATGCTATTGATGCAAATAGGTTGATGCGACCCAAAATAATCTAATATCGTTAAGGTACATTAAATGTTAAAGTGGTGTTTTAAAATTAATCCTCGTAAAATTCAACGATCAATAAAAAAGTAGTGCTCAATTTCATTTATTATATTATTATATTCGTAACGAACCAGTCGGTTATTTGTTTAAATTATAAATGATCGAAAAAAAATGTGAGTTTCCTCAACGAGACAGACGTCTGAATTTAATATTAGACGAACGGAAATAGCGTCGTCGGCTAGGACAAGTCGTTTATTTTGCTATCGTCCTTCGCATGAATGAGATGCCGGCGCGTCGGTCAACGGGCGGGCCCGCGTTCAGCGGCGGACATTCAATAATATCTAATGGATTTATGGCTCATTAAGACGATACGTTCTCGCCGGCATTCCTACGTGCTGCGGCCGCGTTGAGCCGCAGTTTGGTAAACACGGCGGCGGTTCAACGACCCCTACCAGAATAGACGCGGTTTTTTGGACGGTAATTAGACAGCCATTGACCGGGCAAAATAACTACACCCAATCTGATTTTAATTTATTAATAGCAGCCTGTATATGAATGAAATCATAGTGAACGCTCAAGAACGATGATGATGATAAAGAAGAGGTTGTTGTTCTTTTTAATCGAGCCACTTATTTAATGTAATTGCACATAATGGTGCTTTAGATTTGAATAGGGTTTTTATACTTATTACGACACACTTTCGTTTACTTTTAAATTTTAAAAATTGATTTGAGTCTAGGCTACCATCAAATTCAAATCACTGTGCACGAGCCCTATTATAGAAAGTGAAAGCGTCCGTCGCGTTGACAAATCCCTTTGGTCGCGGCGCGTGGATGTAACATGACCGCCAGGAATGCGCCCCCGGCTACAAAGCCACTCGGAACTATTCCGGATCATGAACTCGTGTCTGGATAATCGATTACCTAGATGACATACTAACTTGTACATCGTTTTGTGTCGTGCTGGCAAAAATATTTAAATATTTATTTATTTAACATTTGAATTACTTTAACAACTTGAATTTTTAACAACCCTTAGTTTTTTGATTACTATACGATATGATTTTCGCCTACAAAAATAATACCCCGGCTACAATAGAAAAAGGATTCCACGCAAATATGTAGAAATCTTGGTGATTTCATTTCTAGGATTTATTGATTCGCTGAAAATGAAAGTGGCCCGTTATAATTTGTCCTTTTACATTGCTTTGTAATATAATATACCTATAATACATACTATGTATATAACGTTTTATCACTAAAATATGTTTCGAATTAACTAAAATGAGTCTACTACTAATTTCTTGGAAACTGGCCACATATTACTACCCATACACTGTTACTGTTACTGTTCTAGCGAATTGTCTCGCTGTCATGTATTTATTTGATTAATAATTTGAATGTTTGTTGGTGGGCGTTCTTTTTTGTCTTCATTTTTTTACTTACCGAAAGTGCAATAAACAATCGGCTCTAATCACTGTCTATATTAATGCAGTAAAGTCATTGACCAACCGTAAACTGAGGAGCGTTTCGCTAACCACTTCCGTATCTTTATCTACGTTCACTACACTCACTAGTGTCAGTTAAGCTATGATCTTAAGTTTGAATTATTTATTTAAACTTAAATGTCATTAAAACATACTGGTTGAATGTCAAAACATGTCATTTTCCACCATTTATTTATCTATGTAGATGGACAATAATAGTCATGTGACCCAAGCGGTATTATGTGCTTCACATACAAGAGACTGGCTTGAGACGGTCGGTTTGCACCATTTTACATGGTATATGTTGTATTTTTCTTAGACCACGTGGTAGTCAGCCTTGATAAATCAATAAAAAAGCTGTAGCTTGCTGATTAACTTAAAACTTTTATATGCAGCAACATCGATGCTCTCTTTAAAAAAGTCATGAAATTTTACTTATTTTAATTATTTTTTTAAAACGTACAAAAATAATATATTTGATAATATAACTATAATTTCAACTGTAAGCTGATATACAAATGGCCTTCAGTGCATAATCAGAAAATAAAAAAAATGGCAATCACCATTGAAATTATTTTGTTTAGTAAAAATTTGTGTTGTAAACATCCATAATATTGTTATTTAAAATTGCCGAACGCCCACGCTTTAATTGCCTGTTGACAAAACATTAATTGCACGTCGGCTATCAACCATGACAAATAACAAATGCCACGACAACCGGCCATAAAAGGGTATAATTTGCATGTAATCCGACGGAAGTATTGATTTGTCATCTGGTACCTTACAATTAATGGTTAGGCTGCTATTATGGGAAAGTTGGCGTTGACACAAAGCCAATGATGATCAGTAGCTATGGTTGTGGAGTTCCATGTTAAAGCGTATGTACAAATAAAGCGTTGATGCAGTTATCAAAATTCGACCATAATCACTGACACCTCAAGTATTTTGATTTCGTTTTCTGTATTACATTTTTTCTTTTGTTTCTTGTAAAAAAAATAGTCAAACTTTTTGCCTTTTCGTGAATAAACAATTTGATTTCCATAAAAAAGACAGCTCGTCAACAGAAACTAAACTACAAAAACTAAAAAAAATCGGTTGACCAACAGAGGAGAAAATGCTATTAAACAGTTTTATCATCTCCTATTTAAATATAGATGAGTTTTTTATTTTTATTTTTGTCCATACAGCTATTCAATTCAAGATATCAAATAAACGTTGGATCACGTTTTCATTTGCCAATCACCTATATTTTTATACAATACAGACACATGAAGAGCTAGCTGCCTTTTTAATTCGTTAATCCGTAATATGAATGATCGTTTCATCCATTGTTTTATTATCATCCTTGCTCTTTGCCGTAATCTAGTCGCGTAATATACCGCATGAATTTACTATGAAATGTATTTTGCTAAATATATTTTTTTGCACTTTGGCTATTATCATAATACCAATAGGGATAATTTCGGATTCGCAAAAGAAATAGTCTAGAACACGATTGCACACGTACAATAGAGGTGACCTTGCGGTCTTTACAGCTTTGATCATGAGCTACCGTACCATGACAGCAGATGCTGGTTTCATTCATCATTTATCGTCAACGATTATATCCAGGTATTTCTGTTGTGAATGTCAATGTATACATCATGTCAATGTATACGTAATTGGCCAAGATGCTGGAATTATTAAATCATGTATCTAATATAGTATGCAGTTAAAATCTAACGAATTTTGATAATGATTTGTTATTTTTTCTGTCAGTTTCTCTTTGGATATTTGTATGTATCTATTGATCGAGCGTTCAATAGTACTACTATACTGATTCTTCGAAAGGAAAGTAATGACCCTGTTCTTGCCCTTGAGTTTATCAGATAACAATGCGATACGACGAGGACGGGAAAGAAAGCGAAGCTCCCCATAAACAGCCATGGAAAGAACCTCGGGGTCAGTTAAGAAACACGCCGCTTCCTCGAAAGGTTTCCGAGAGAAAGTTTCTCAACGAGATCGTCTTTGAACCAGTTTCGATGGTCGATCCGAACCATACTTTGTTTGATAAAGAAAGCAAACAAACTATTTCATTTTCTCTCTAGTCAGTCCAATTTTCTTAACCTATTCAGATTCTATTATGTGTTTCTAGAACGTTACTGAAATCAACAATACTAATAGCTTTAACTTCTTGGCTTGATTTAACAAGGTATGTTCGCAATTCGACAACTTTTTTTTTATTTACATACAAACTGACTGACGGTCAAGACATTAATAGATATATATTTTAAACTCAGCTTAACCAAGTCTAGTATCCTTAAGAGACGTTTGACATCCATCAACTGTTTTGAATGATTGAAGCACAATAATCTTGTTTCTTCGAGCTTGTTGATACGTGATTAGTATTGGAGTGCTCTTGAATACGTTTAAATGGAGATGAACATTCTGTTTGTTTGTTTGTTTTGAAATTCAAAATCTCACGATTGTTCTTTTTTTACTGCTTTAATGGGTGGACGAGCTCACTCGGGGCCAATCTTGTGTTAAGCGGCTACCGGAGCCCATAGACATCCACCGTGTAAATGCCGCCACCTATCCTTAGTCTCCGCCACCCTTCAAACGGAAAAGCATGACTGCTTCAAGGCCGAAATAGGCCTCCTACCGGTCCGCGCGAAGTTGAAATAGCGTCTAGTTTTCACTCCCTAAAAAATTTAAGAACTTGTTCGCGATTTATAAACTCCGAAGTATATAAAGGCAGTCAATAAAGGCGGCGCGTCCGTATATCAAAGAGGCGCGTCGTGTGGGCGTCACTGTTGCTAACAATTAACGTTTGCACTGCAAATTGCTTCCGCAGTTGATGCACTTTGTCTTGGTGTCTCATTATGTGCTCTATGGGTATATTTTGTCTCGTATGCAAGGTTATTTTAAAGTTCACTAAATTCAATCATGTACGTAACAGCTCTGGGCATATCTGCAATAATGGTTCTCGCATTCTTTTTTTCACAAAAATACTGAATCGTCACAGTTTTTTTGCTTTAAATTAGGAAGTTATATATTTTCAATAAAGTTATACAATTGTGTGATTATGATTATTTTTTTGATGTTAAATTATTGTAGAATTAAATAAGTGAATATAAAATCGTATAAATGATTCACATTTATTCTTTCGGTCAGATATACGTTGCGCCAGCGGCCAGTATTTTTAAATTGTCTATAGTAATTTATAGTTTTGAATATAAATCATCACGTGCCTATTGAAGATGGTTAACTGGGTAATACTCCGGCTGTTCACACAATATAGGTGTGAAATTTTAGACTGATAATGATCTAGCAATCATAGTTACCTTTTGTTTTCTCTCTCCAGATTATACCAGTTGGTCTATAAGCGAATGGCTATATTATATGGTCATAATATAATATATTATTATATATGCTTATATTATAATGGTCAGTAGAGTGTAGTGAGAGTTAAGGTTTCTATGTGAGTTTTTTTACTGCTTAATTAGTAATGTAAATGGTAATTATTTTTAACAGAAAACACGGCAGATTTGTTAGGCGGGATGGTAGTGTCAATCCGGGAAAGCTAAATCAAAGTCAATAGAGCAAATAGTGCTCGAGTACTGAGTTTTAAATGCTAATGTCCTAACGTCGTATTTAATTATAAAACATGTCTAATGATTAATTTATGGAAAAATAAATCATTTAAACTATATACATTTTATTGAGCTAATCTAAAGGTTTCTCACTAATGTTTAATGTTTTTTTGTGTTGTCATCCGATTCTGGTTCCATATCAAGTCATGGACAATTTAAACTATTTACAAAATTCCATTCGAAGAGACATAGTCCAAATAAGTTTGCCATTTAAAAAAAAAAACTGTAATGAAATCATTGCAGACACATGTTCTGTTGCAAGCTGCAATCTGCAGCTGTCCTTAATTCTGTTAAAGCGCCCTATATAATGAAATCCGGGACAGGTGTAAGCATAATACGACGCACAAAATGATTTTACTTTTAAATATTTTTGTAGTCATAGGAATCGGTACGATGATGGATACGCATTACCATTTGAATTTTTGTCATTTCTATTAATAAATTTAAATATGATATGATTACTATGATCTGTGACTACTATGACTATGATATGACAACGATGAGTATCGTTTTTATATCTTTTCCGTGAAAACGGTTAATTGTTTTATTACTTCACTATTTTATTACTTAAGATTCATCTTTGTTTATCAAAGAATCAACTAAAATTAGACAAACTAATTTCTTAAGTCAATTTAATAATATAGAGACGAAATCATATATGTGCAGTAAATCTTGTGAATACGTGAATGCCTGTTTGTTTATAAGTGCTGAATAAAATAGCCATCTTACTTTCCACAGCCGATGCATATTTTTTTTCCATTTGAAGAGATAAATCTAATAATCATTAAAAATATACGTAAATTTAACATTAAAAATATCGAAAGAAATGTCGTTTTAAAAACACGACAAAATAAAGTTTATTTAAAATTTGTCGTTACCGCATGATAGGGTTGTTGGCACTCTAACTTAGTCTGTTGACCCCTCGCTCAGTAATTTCGCGACAAAACTCACAGCAATAAAGCTTTGTATAAACCGCACGTCAGTGTGTATGAAGGGAGACCCAACGTTGTTGTAAACTTTAACGATTTCCTTTCGTCGATAGGCGGTTGTTTAGACGCGGTTTTGTTGCAATGTCAAGTACACTTCGTTGTGCTCTGGTCGGAAGCCGGTTCAGAGACAAAACAAGGCTATATTTAAGCTGAACAAATTTAAAACCTTCAACTTTGCAACTACTAAATTAATAATCGTCCTCTAAACTCGAACGATACGTTGAGTTAAAGAATTAACAGCGTACAAGGTCGTCGCTGTTTTTTTTCTTTTTCATTTCCATCACGTATAAGGCTCGCCGTTTCCACCGCGGGTCCAGTTGGGTATCCTAAGAGCGTGATCGAGACCAAATCGAGTCGGTGACCGTCCTTACCGAAGACTGGTCGCGGCTGCGATTAGATCGTGCCTTTTCTGTACGGAATCTTGACGCCGGCGTTGCAAGGGCACCTGCCTCGCCTTATTTATAAATAAACATGCCTCCCGCGCAATTCTAAAATTTGTAATGCGTTCGTATCGAATGAATCACGTTCGTATCGACGTTCCGGGCGTTCGAATACACAAAGGAGAGAGCGGTTGTGAAACGTGCGAGATGATGGATAGCGAGATATGATGTTCCCGTAACGTCGAACCCGATATACTGATAATGATCGGGTGGCGGTCGCGCTGACGGGGTACCGATAACCGATCGGTTGCGCAACTCATGAATAATCGCTGGGCTGGCACGACGGACGCACTCGATTCATTGCCAAGGACGTCGTTTCGCTTTTAGCCTGGTCATCGGTCCGTTGCGCAACATGTCGGGTTGCGGCTCCAACCCGTTGCGCAACGCTTCGTAACGCAACTCCGGACTGCGCTAATGACGTTGCTCAAACGCAACGCGCCCACCGGATTGCTTTATTATGCAGAAAGCGACTCGGAACTAAATCGACACGACACGCCACTAACTCACCTCATTTATTTCCAACATTAAATAATCGGAGACATTTACATACTACCCGCATCAATACAATAAAAAAAATACGTCTGTCAACGCCCTGTGATTAATAACTCTGAGACCTTAAACAAAGAAACCGTGAATTTTTTTTTTTTTTTTTTTTTTTTTTTTTTTTTTTTTTTATTTTTTTTTTTTTTTTTTTTTTTTTTTTTTTTTTTTTTTTTTATTTTTTTTTTTTTTTTTTTATTGCTTAGATGGGTGGACGAGCTCACAGCCCACCTGATGTTAAGTGGTTACTGGAGCCCATAGACATCTACAACGTAGACGCGCCACCCACCTTGAGATACAAGTTCTAAAGTCTCAGTATAGTTACAACAGCTACCCCACCCTTCAAACCGAAACGCATTACTGCTTCACGGCAGAAATAAGCAGGGCGGTGGTACCTATCCGCGCGGACTCACAAGAGGTCCTACCACCAGTAATTACGCAAATTATAATTTTGCGGGTTTGATTTTTATTACACGATGTTATTCCTTCACCGTGGAAGTCAATCGTGAACATTTGTTGAGTACATATTTCATTAGAAAAATTGGTACCCGCCTGCGGGATTCGAACACCGGTGCATCGCTTCAACACGAATGCACCGGACGTCTTATCCTTTAGGCCACGACGAATAATGCAATCTCGAAAATAATAAAGGGTAAGAATAAAAAAAAACATATCGGTTTTATTGCCGCAGTGGCCCGGGGCCGCATATTCATAATGTTGAATGCACCCCATAAATATTTGCTCCGATGCAACTTTATCAAATGAACTGGCCACTATAAATTGCGCAATTTAGATGAGACGCATACCCTCAACCGTGATTATGACAGTACGATAATATATGTGTGTATGCAAGCAACAGAAATGCAGGATGTTGCGTCAATTACTGTGTTCTTAAGGTTTTTTTATTATAATTTTTTCTTGTTGCCACACGATCTCGCCTTCGACAAATTGATTGTGGTCGTAAGTCTATTTAACATTATGCAAGGTATTATTGCAATTGAATTAAATATTTCGTTTTACATACGAATGTTTTTATACTTACCTACCTTACTATTTAACGTTAAAGTATTGGTTTAAAAAAGTTTTACGTCCTCTTTAACTAAGCTTACGGTTTATTCTAGAGTTTTTTTTTTAAATTGTCTATTTATTATTTCTGAACGATTCGAATTTTTTTTTTTTTCGTACGTTCGACTAACATTCTTGCGAATAAACTGGGGAAAACAAAGTATAATATTGTAGTTTGAACATTTATTTACAAACTAATCGAGAAACATGCGTAAATAAAAGATAATTAACGATCTACATTATTAGAAAAAAATAAACAGTTAGGGACTTGACTTATGTCTCAAGGTGGGTGGCGCATTTACGTTGTAGATATCTATGGGCTCCAGTAACCACTTAACATCAGGTGGGCCGTGAGCTCGTCCATCCAACTAAGCAATAAAAAAAAAAACTTGACCTATTTGAAATTTAAACGAATTTTCCTATTTCCGAGTCCGTAAATTTATTTTAATCTTAAGCAGGTAATGTCTGTTTAATGGTTAATTTAGGGGATGCGATATGCGAGTCTAATCGTCTTGGGCTGTTACATTAACAACTGCCCGTTTGTGGTACTATTTAATTAATATCTTCAGTTGCTTTCCTTAGATTTTTGTCCGACGAATTTCCCTCTTCAACATCGGTGGTGTGTATACTGATAGTGGATGAACACCACGGACTGTTAGCGTTGTTGTCTTGCTTATGCCTGCCTCGAAATGTTCGTGTGTATAAAGGATAGGAATGGAATGTAGCAATGAAACCCCCGATACCGTGTTTCAAAATGAGCGTCGACATTATAAACGTCGCCTATGAACCCCGTGGATCGCTTGGTTAACACATTAAAAAATAATATCTCGTAAAGAAGTTGGCAGAAAAAAAAATCCGTTGACAATTAAAAGAAAAAAAACTGCTAAATAATTCCTCAACATTTCGCTGTGGCAACACAACCGGCCTTCAATACTCGAGTGTTGCCATTCATTTGAGGCGAACGAATGTGGGAACCCCATAGAGTTACTATTCTAACTGGAGTGCTTACTTCGTTTGACATAAAAACTAAAAATATACTTTATCTCTATGGCTTAAAGTTTATTTTTAAATAGCAAAAGATGTAAGGAAAAACGGTCTGAAAAGAGAATGATTATTAAGTGGTGGTGTCCCTCTCGCACATTTTACAAACAAAAAGCAGTGTTGCTAGCTTAGAGGATTTTCCATAAAATCTCGGAATTTGGACCCCCGTCTTAGTTATCAAAAATGGCTTTTAGTGGTTAGTGGATTTTTTAGTAGCTTGGGCGTTGTTGAAAATTATTAAAAAGGTTAAAATCAATCCACTTTACAGGATTTTAAACATTTTATGACAATAATATATCTAAATACATATTATTTAAACGATGTGACTTAAACTTAACTAGAAAATATTGCGACAATTTAGAATTTCCATCAACGTCAAAAATTAAATTGGTTCAACATAAACGTACAAAGTTATGGTGAATTTAGTTTCTGATGATGACAATTTATTAAAATAAATTATATAAGAAGTATTGATTATATGATATATATTGATTTTTAATAGAACATCATATATTAATAAAGCTCATTAACAAAAAAAATATTTTTCTATATTAATAAGAACTCTGTTTAATGGAAAATTTAATGGTAGGTACGTAGATTTCTGATGGTTTTCATGTTGAATTTGGTGGGAAGCCAGATTAATTGTTGGCATCACCGAAAAAGAGCTATGAATGGATTAAAAGAAAAATGGCGTCTATTTACGTTTGTAGTGCGAAGTTAAAATGGCACTGATACAGCTTGTGGCTTGTTTTTTTTTTCGAAAATCGTGAAAGTTTCCGTGTAATCATGGTGAACACTTTTAATATAAGTGGTTTTAAGCGAGAATCCTCTCCAGTTTGTGGAATATCCTTCCATATGTCAGATTCATTGATAAATTTTTACTAGTGTGAGCATATATTTTTAAAATGTGAGATATTTTTTCTCATTATAATATTTAATACCATTTGTCTTGTAAATTGTACTTAATCTATGTCATATACTAAATTTGAAAAAACAATCGTGAAAACTATAATTTTGCAATGTATTTTTCATATTATAAGAGCCATCACGTGGTATTTCTTGAACTTTTTTTATTGTATTGAATAGCGTCGCACGCAAGCATGTATATCATTTGCCTGACGTTAAGCGAACGAGGAAGATCTTCTAGTAAATATGACGTTGGAATTTCTGGAAAATGTCCTTTAAAAAGGTCAAACAAGAAGAATCAAGTACTCAAACGCAAGAAATAAAAAATACCCCGAGAAAAGCAAAATTACGACAAGATGTTAAGGTATTGAAACAAAAACTTAAAAGTCGTGAAATAGTGATTGTAAATATAAAGTCGATTTTAGATTTATTAGAGAAAAATGGCGATTTTTAATTGAATTGAAATTTAAATTGCGAAATTTTAATGATACTCATGGTCCACTTAGATATTGATTAAAATAAATTATGTATTTCGTTGAAAAAAAAGAATTTACTTAAAAATAAAATAGAGGATATGTTATATTATAAGATTACAGAAAATTTACTGAACTTAATAATAATAATATAACCAATATTTTGTAAATAGAGATCAAGTACTATGTGTATTGTGTTATGTGTATTGACTTGTCATTTAAGAGTTATTTAATTGTCTACATATAACAAATAAATGAATTTCAGTTCATTTCATTTTATTACCCATTGTGTTTTATTTCCTAAAATGTAACTAGTAGACTTAATATACACGTGTCATGAAAATAGCACAGAAGTAAAAATACAAGTAATTTTAAATCAATTGAAGATGTGAATGTAGGAAAAGAGCACCCGATACGCGCAGACCATGTGTGTTGCAGTGTCTCACTCAGTGTGTCAAATATTAATTTGCACGTCCCACTTAGCCAGTACACTAAAGTAGGAATTGCGTAATTAAGTTCAACATAATATTTAAGTCGCGGTTGAGTATTCGGACGTTAAACATGAGTTTGAGGAAGTTTAAGTAATAGCACTGAGGTAATGATGTTTGTAATAAAACTCAGTGCTAGATTTTCGACAACGCAGCAACTTCCAAAAAAAACCGTCGAAAAAAGGCACCATGACGACGAAGCAATGTTTAGAATTGAATTTACATAAATAAAACGTTGCAAGCACGTGTTTTGTATTTACATAGGGTTACACAGAATTACTTAAGGTAAATTCAAAACTGATGCATGTGTATAATTTTATCCTATAAATAAATTTTATATGGTCACCACATTAGACAAGGACACCGCGACCAAAAAGTATTCTCTTTCGAGACCGATTTCTCGGCATCAGACAGCACTCCAGTTGTAGGTACTTATTAACTCCATGGGGAACCCTCAACATCCGGAATCCAGTTTTCGTGGATAGTTTTTATAGAACGCATCTGCCCATGCCGGCGCAGACAGGTGCGTGTGTTTCGCCGAAAATTGGCTTCAAAGTTTTAAACGTTAACTTTGAATCTCGTCGGCGTTGTCTTTGGTCAAATTCAGGTTTCGGTTCATTTGGTTTCTGTTCAAATGTGGAATATGACGGTTTATATCTGTTTATTGTACGTACATATATATTTTCTATAATAATGTATTGTCTTTAGTACACCGCAACATACCTGCAATATTTTTATATTTTCCAGAATTTCTGTAAATTAAACGGTTATCTGGAAGAGATCGCTTTTAGCGATAAGACCGCCTATTGTAACAGTGTATCTGCTTTTTTACTGTTTTTTTTATGTAAATTGTGTTTTGGTGTGCAACAAACTGTATTCTCTCTCTCTCTCTCTCTCTCTCTATGATAATTATAATATGAATCGTAGACAATACACATAAATTAGTTATAGTATACGCAACTCAAGCACTCAACAAAAATGTTTACGGGCGTCGGCCACTAGATGGCTTCGCTTCGATTAGTTTATCATTGCTCCTGTATATGGCAGTAACAAATTAACAATCCTATATTTTATTTTTAATAAAGGATTTTTAATAAATTTTCAGAAACCACAAATTGTTAAAATTTTATCAATTTGTCTATAACAAATAAAGATTTGTATGATTTTTTATTTTTTTATTTTCTGTGTTAGCTATACAATAATTAAATGCCTTAACTTTAACAACATATAAGTTTAGGGGCATCCGCTACAAGATGTCGCTAGTTTCCATACAAAAAAATATTTGTCTTAAAGTATCGCGGTTTCAGGGCCCTTACATGAATTGACAAGCAGATCAAGTGATATATATCGACGCTTGAAAGGCAAACGTGACTAAGCGACAATGCGTGAACTTTACAGTAGACTAATTTAAAGCTGAAATACCTGAAAACGAAATTTATTTTAACGAATCTTGCTCTAGTAGAATCTAGTTAGTAGCTGTAGGATTGAAATGGTTTTAATAGACCTAGAAATATATATTTTTTGCGCATCGAATATGGTTATTGCCTATCATTTATGTACAAAGCAGTTATTGTCGCTTAGTCACGTTTGCTTTTCAAGCGTCGATATGTTCACGATATATTTTTTTTAAAATTATCTACCACTAAAGTGAAGTCGGTTTTAATAAATTTTGTAACGGAACGAAGAACATAATGTAACATATAAAATTCTCACGTAACTAAATACAATGTCTCTTCATTCCAAAGTGTTACTGTAACTAAACTGCAGTTTCGTGGAAGCGTTTCAAATGATTATTGTAATTTATGTCGACACATACATTTATGTATGACTTGTGTACAATAAAATTGCGTAAGAAATGTCTCGCTTTGATGCTTACAAAATTGGGTAGGTACGCTAAGGTATGGTGTAGTAGCAGGAAATAATAAGTAAGTAATAAAAACACCTAGACATTGTAAATCAAATGTATTTCAAAAAGATACTAACTTCGACCGGGATCGAGTTTGGACCTCGAAAACAGTTACAGACACTCTCTACATTCCACTGCTTCTCAGCTCGACGAGGCGATCAATTTAATAATCTCAAACTCATAAAAA
This sequence comes from Bombyx mori, assembly GCF_030269925.1. Lineage (NCBI taxonomy): Eukaryota > Metazoa > Arthropoda > Insecta > Lepidoptera > Bombycidae > Bombyx > Bombyx mori. The sequence continues at coordinate 2,766,298 of NC_085116.1, read as the reverse complement.
AGTTCTTATATATTTACTAAGCAGTTTTTTTTCTTCTACCTGTTCTAGTAACCTCGAGGGATTATTTTAGATTCACCGAAATAGTAGGTGAGCTCACGGGGCTCGAACCTGGGGACGTTGCTAACACTAACCCTAGCAAGAGCAGTGCTTCGCAGAATTTACCACCGGATCGGTAACGCGACCCACTGAGAAGATCCGACGAGAAACTCAGTGGGCTGTGTGTTGTGAGTTAATTTACTCGCCAAGCCGTTCGTCGCAAGCGACGGGTTCGACGAGAACGACGACCGGTGCTTGAGGTACCTAAAAGCAGTCGTAAAACCGTCAGTGGATCGGGAGAATCCGACATGACGTGTGATAAGCAGTAATGAAATTCAGTACAACAATATTCACAATTAATTAAAATCCGCCATCAGAAGGCTCGGACTTAATTTTTCCGTTAATTAAATTACAAACTCGCATTACGCATAACCACATGCAAAACAATGCTAATTGGGCCAATGTCGACACTCGTGTACGGCGCAAATTGAATGCCTCTATCGCACTACGAATGATCTTAAATGTTTTTTTTTATTTTATTATGACAGTTCATCATAAGAGGGTCAAGTTTTGTAAAATAACTTTTGGAATAATGGGTCGACATGTGAGATAGTCTTAGATTTAAGTCATAGTTTGATACTGATTTCAGCATAGAACATATCACGACTCTTTAAAAGTTGACGTAAAAAGATTTGTTTGTATGCGAACTATTTACAATGTCGAGATACTTCACGTAATCAAAAATAAGATGCAACTATCTGTCTGTTCGAATTTAACTAATCATATAACTTTTAAAAATTTACACTGTAGTTTTAATTGTAACATTTAAAAAACAATTAACAATTAGTTAGAATTAGTAACTTTCAATTGAATTATTAATTAAAATAAATTAGAATGTATGCTTGCTAATTTTGCGTGTTCTTTTTTTTTATTACTTAGACGAGCTCACAGCCCACGTGGTGTTAAGTGGTCACTGGAGCCCATAGACATCTACAACGTAAATGCGCCACCCACCTTGAGGTATAAGTACTCAGGTCTCAGTACAGTTACAACGGTTACCCCTGTAGGTGTTCCTACACCTAGGAACATCTACAGCCCCCACCCTTCAAAACGAAACGCATTACTGCTTCACGGCAGAAATAAATAGGCAGGGTGGTGGTACCTACCCGTGCGGACTCACAAGAAGTCCTACCACCAGTAAACTCACAAGAGGTCCTACCACCAGTAATACGGTAAAGGTAACGCCGGGGGTAACTTCAAATAGGTGTACTTCATGGGTTTAGCTATAGTCACACCGCACATGCCCGAGTTTCGCTGGCACATAATCGATATAATTTATACGTGCCCTACTTCCTTTATCTAGGGCAGGTCGCATCGATTGTGGTAAAACCATTTTGTATGTTCTGTTAATTAAATAATTTATACATGCTTTCCGCTTTGTAGGAAGTTCAATTCGAACTCCTATCTTTTTTGAAGTGAAACTTCTTTAGGCGCATGAGGGTAAAATTTTTACAGATGTAACGTCACGCAGGTATGCAACGGAAGTGACATCAAACTACTATTGAAATTAAGTACTTGTCAAATGTCAGTAGTAGTAGTTGTTGTATTTTTCCAACTGGAAAGGCAAATATATCATACCATACAGCCTAATATTTTATATTTTTTTTTGTGAAAAATGTTAATAGGAATTGAAATGAAATGAAAAGAATTTGGAACATTAATCAAATAGTATGAAATTAAATTAGTCAATTCAATTGGCAAAATATTAGTCATTTACAATTTAGAAATCTAAACATAATGTGACTGTCAACACTGAGGTTTGAGATTGACATTTGACAGACTTTTGGCGGGAACATATCTTCCTTTTTCCCTTCCTCTAAGTCTCGGAAATCTAAAGTTTAAGATTTGTATAAATATAAGCAAGACTTATAAATTAGTTCCCCAAAAAAGTTGCACTTCTGACATGTGTACTTTGTACGCACGCCCTTTTTTTTTATTGCCCTTTTAGGCAGACGAGCATACGGCTTACCTGATGGTGAGTGGTTACCGTTGCCCATGGACTTCAGCAATGCCAGGGGCAGAGCCAAGCCGCTGCCTACCCAAGCTGCCTCCTCAAAGAAGCGATTAAAAAAGCAGTTGCGTAATTCTAAAAACCTTTAAAACGTTAGGTTAGGTTGCTCGACGAGAATGCTTTAAAGTTTAAATGACAGTAACGGGAATCCTATTTCTAGAAAGATCTAAGAACTGAGTTCCGAGAAGTAGCCGTCCACACCATCCCTAGGATCCCGGTCGTATTAAATTATTCAAGCGACGCTTTCATGTAAATAAGCCATTGTTCCATTTTAGTTTATTACTTTAGTTTCAGGGTTGCCGTATTGTAAGAAAGTAATTTTCTATATTATTCAGAGTATTATTAATATCTGAATCGATCAGCTATTTTGATTTTTCTATAAGTATTATGTTTTTCAATCGGTCAATTTTATTGACAGAAAATATGGTAGCTAAAATATTAGAACAGTTAATTGCATTTCTTGTAAATTTAAAATATAGTAATCACGCTCCGCTATGACTGATCGAAAATATATGTCGAATAGAGATCTGTTCTGTTTGATCTCTTCTGTTATTATTATAATTAAAAATTAGTTAATACTTTTATTACGCCTTGCTCATTATTTAACCGTCTTCGCCTCCTTTTTCTCTTCTCTGTAATTCTGTCTGTTAATATCTTTTCCCTTTCTTTCCATTATCTCTGACTCACATATTAGCGTTCCGTTTGACACTCTTTTCATACGTTTCATTCTTACCAATCCTACATATAATATAATGAAACTTATATAGTAGAAGAACTTATAAGAAGACTCGAGTTACATCGGTCTTTTATAGATGTTTACTATACTAGAAATCTTTCGTGTAGACTGAAAACCAACAACAACCTGTAAATAGTTTCATCTCAATGATATAAACGTAAAAACACAATACATTACGTTTTATTCGGCAGGCAGCGTCTTCGCTCTGCCCCTGGCATTGCTGAAGTCCATGGGCGACGGTAACCACTTACCATCAGGTGGGCCGTATGCTCGTCTGCCTACAAGGGCAATAATTTTTTTTATAAAATAATGATACATGTTGTTTTTTTTTTAATTTCAAAAGTGGTAACCCTAAATACAATAATCTATTTGAATGCGTATCGTTGACAATGTAACAGAACCTTTATTGGCCGACAGACCAGACGTCGCTGTCGATCTAGAACGTCGAATCGCGAACATAACAACAGGATGTTTACAATTATACATTAAAACGCACACACACTTAACAATGTCTTCACAGTTGACCAACAGAATAAAATTAATTTTGCCTATAACTTAGCCAACTTAATGCGGTCTGAGATGCAAATCGCATACTTTTCCCTGTCAGCAGATTAAGTAATGCCATTATGATCACATTAGCACTCTGAGTTTCTCGCCGGATCTTCGCAATGGGTCGCAATTCCGGTGGAGCGAAGCCTTGCTCTTCCTAGGGTCAATGTTAGCACAGTTTTCAGGCCGAGCCCGTGAGCTCGTTTACACGTACGGCGAAGCTAGCACAACCCCTTGTGTTTACTAGCGTAGGTAGCCAAAAAATATATAATCACATTACGAAATATATATTGTGCATTTTTGTATTTATTTCTGTATTGTACCGTCAAGATTCTCTCAACACGTGCGTGCCGTAAGCAGTTTCATTTATAAATTAAGATACTTTATTAATACATTCATTAATGAAAAGTTGATGCTGCTTAATTGCCGTTTTCGCGCCGTAATTATGCGTCATGTAATTACATAAACATAAGTTAGATTATATAGAGTAATTACTCTAATCTTAGATATCGCTATAGATACCGACAAACAGGCGGCTACTAAAATGTTTTATTACACTCGATCTGTCACAGAATCGGGGTTGCCAATCGTCCGTATTTCCTGGAGTACGTCCGTTTGACTTTCACGAATATTATTGGAAAATGAAATACATATTACTTCTGCGAGAAATCGGAGGGCTATTTTTAGTGATTATTGATAGGTTTTTGTGTGTTTAAATCGTCTTCTCGCATTAAAACTGTATAATAATTCTCAAAACTTACTAATTTTACAGGAAAGTGTTTTAAAGGCTTAACATGTGATATTTTTAATATTAATCATCTTTGCAACATTTATTTTTTATTTTTTACCAGTTACATTATCTGTCTTTTAAAGTAAGATAAAATTATGTATTAATTTTGTTAATAGTAGTTAAACTATAGGAAAACAAAAAAAAAAGTAAAACTAAATTACGCTCTTTTGACAGTATTTATGAGAAAAATACTGGTGATAGATACCAAATGATTTGGCATATTATCCACCCAAATTCGAATATTTTTGGAAATTGTACACTTTTAATGCGAAAAGACGAAATGTGTTTATTAAAGCCGATAGAACATTAAAAGAAATAGAAATCCTTTTGTCGCATATATCGACTAATAATGTGTTCTCAGAAAAACAATGAGTAAAACAAAACTATATATACAAATTATTTCGTTTCCAGGGGTAAATTTGCGTCGGTACGCAAGATCCGTCACCTGGTCTCCGGGCAAGAGTACGCGGCCAAATTCATCAGGAAGCGACGGCGAGCGGTGGATACAACGCGGGAGATACTCCACGAGGTCGCCGTCCTGGCGCTGTGCGCTGACTGCACCAGGGTCGTCAGCTTGCATGAGGTGCGTTCAGTCGTGGTAGGACCCCTACTGGTGGCAGGACCTCTTCTGAGTCCGCACGGATAGGTACTACAACCCTGCCTATTTCTGTCGTGAAGCAGTAATGCGTTTCGGTTTGAAAGGTGGGGCAGCCGTTGTAACTATACTGTGAGACCTTAGAACTTATATCTCAAGGTGGGTGGCGGCATTTACGTTGTAGATGTCTATGGGCTCCAGTAACCACTTAACACCAGGCGGGCCGAAAGCTCGTCCACCCACCTAAGTCAATCGTGAACATTTGTAAGTACGTATTTCATTAGAAAGATTGGTTCCCGCCAGCGGGATTCGAAAACCGGTGCATCGCTTCATACGAATGCACCGAACGTCTTATCCTTTAGGCCACGACGACATCAATCTCTTCGAAATATCGTTTCCTAATCTGTAAAGATTAAAGCAACTATATATTTTATTTCTCAGGTTTACGAAACTCGTTCAGAAGTGGCTATCGTATTGGAACTGTGCGCTGGGGGCGAACTCCAGCGCTTGCTCGACGACGAGGAGAGACTATCGGAGGGCGCCGCGAGGAGGGCCCTCCGGCACGTACTGGAAGGCCTACAACACTTGCACGAGCGTAGAGTCGCACACTTAGACCTGAAACCACAGAATTTGCTGTTAACGGCGGGTGGAGAAGAGCTCCTCATATGCGACTTTGGAATCAGTAGAGCCATCCAGCCAGGCGCACACGTCAGAGAAATTTTGGGCACAAGGGATTATGTTGGTGAGCTTATGTCTTTAGTCTTTGATATTATATCTATAAAATCCAAATTGTAAAAAAAAGTTTATTTTTGCAATATTCAACGAAACAAAATCGTGGAAAATAAATTACGTCTACAAATATTTATAAATATATTATTATATTTTCTTATTTTTTTAAATAAAAATTTCAGGTCTATTTTTTCGAAATTTTTATGCGAAATTTATTTTATGCACAATATTATATAATTTATTACACATTGGTTTTATCACTGAATTTTGTAAACATAAAAATTCAAATGATTTTAATTTTTCTTTAATACGAAATCATAACGGTCGATTTGCCAAATTGGTAAACAGATTCACTAAAAGTTTAGTAATTAATTGAGGATACAATCAAGTATAAATATCAATATGAGCTAGGTCCATTTCAATTACATATTAATTAACAGATATGCATAACAAATTTGACTGACGCTATAATGGAGTTTAATTGAAACATTTATTAGAAGTAAATGCCGAGATTCATTGTAACTCGATTGATAAAGTAGTTTTTTTTTTTTTTTTTAGATATTGTAGACTATAGTAAACGTGCCCTCGAGCAAACATGGCGTCGATGGTTATGTAAATACGATTGCAATATTATAAATAATGAAGTAGTTTCGTAACAGTGTATCTCTAGTTATGCAATGGAATTTATTTTATCAAGGAAATAGGTTTATATTATTTTTAAACTGACTAGGATAACGAATCTATTTTCCTCATAACTTACTTAACAATAATATAATTTTATTATATTATGATATTATTGCATAAATAGATAAAATTAAATTTCTTTTTTGGTTTATTAAAATGTGTTAAATAAATGTAATTTTTTTATTATACCATTCAGTTACATTAGGGTTACATAATTTTACCGAAAAACAGTAAAGATAAATCTTTACGTGTATCCATACATACATCATACAGTTATTAGTAAGCTAAAGAGCTTAATAATCTTAATAGCAGAGGGGCAGATAGCTCGTTCAGTTATCAAGTTTTTTTTACAGCAACCCAGTCGATGGTGATTGTTCATAGTCGCTCATACACGTCAGCAGTGCCAAGGATACAGCTACTGCTGCTACTGCGGCCCGCCGCGATATCTATGCTACAAATAAATAACAATGTTGTAGCTATAACACAATAAAACATTTTAGAATTATGTTGCGTTGTGGTAAATGAGCGTGGACGATATTTTTGTTTTGAGATATTTAATTTATCCTTCATTTGACAAATTTAAAGACTTAATTTAAGACAAAAAGTGCGCGTGCAATTTGGTGCACGTGAATGAAGTGAAACTTCTTTTTCGATATGAATGTAGTATTGTGGTTTTCTTCATTTGTCATCCTTAAATCAGATTGCTCTTGTAATAGGGAATGCTGTGCTGTCTCTTTCTATTCCATGGTAGCGTTATACCTTATTGGAAGTCGCATTAGAAGTTTCACTTCAAATATAAAAAATTGATGCGTTGCTCATTGATGCGTTGCTGTTGGCGGCTGGATTTGAAAAAGGTTACTTAGGTGTCATGGCGGATTGTCGCTCGCTGACTTTGACGTTCAGAAATTGAACAATTATGTTTGCTAATATTTCGTAAGCAGTTGCGAGCAGCTCTATATTATGTTACATCAGGAGTTAGTTTATTGATTTTTTTTTTTAATTTCCAGCCCCAGAGATTCTCTCCTACGAGCCGTTGTCCTTAGCTGCCGACATCTGGTCGGTCGGCGTGTTGGCGTACGTGCTTTTGAGCGGGTACTCTCCGTTCGCCGGCGACACGAAGCAGGAAACGTATTTGAACATCGCCCAGTGTCAGCTCTCCTTCCCGAAAGAGCTTTTCAGAGGCGTATCGCAGACCGCCATTGGCTTTATCACGGAAACTCTTGTTGTTGATCCAAAGTAAGTAACAATTAAATTTATATTGCTTTCACCACCCCGAATAATGTAAAACATGACTGTGTCGATGTTAGTGTGTAAAACATCTTTATGATTGTTATCTTCCGACTGGAGTCGGGTTGGATTCGATCGCGAACACTATTGTAATAGTGAGAACCCGCTGAAAAGATCCGGCGAGAAACTCAGTGGGCTGTGTCTATGGGTTAAAATCACTTTCATATGATTTTTGGTATTTCAGAGGCCGTCTCACAGTGGATGAGTGCCTGGAGCACCCCTGGTTGAAAGACGAGTCGGACATGCCGCCCGCCATCGTGGGATTGGGCTTCGACTCGGCGCCCGTCAGCACCGACGACGCAGAGGACGACGACCCCGAGCCGGAGCCCGCCGCGCACCCCGCCCCGCCCGCGCACCCCGCCCTCAACGGGCACGCCGCCCTCAACGGGCACAACGGCGTCAACGGCTGCACGAACAACGGGACGCATGAAGATGATAAAGGTTTGTTGAACTTTATAATTATTTTTTTTGTAGGCAAACGTATCTCTACTCATTCTATCTATTCTTAAATGAATCCTGCTAAATTTTAAATATTAAGACAATTTCTTAGGCTTAATGTGAGCTTACACGGATAGACACCGCTGTCTCGCCTATTTCTACCGCGAAGCAGTCAAACGTTTGGACTTGAAGGATCTGACATCTGTCAGACCGACTAAGAAATAGAACTTTTATTATGTTAAGGTACTTTCGGTAACAAAATACGAAGTTGAATATTTGTAATTTTATATCAAATTCAAATTCAAAATTAAAATTAAAATTAAAATCATACTAGTGGTTCCCCTGTAGTCGAAATTCGACTACAATTAATTGAAATTATAAGTTTGAACATTATTATGATTCTATTGTCAATACTTCTTTATTCATAAATTTCGCTAAGACTACACTTTAGACAAATATTACTAAAGCCAAACAATATTTAATCTATTCTCAGTTTAACCTTGGACTACAAGCAATAAGAAAAGTTTGACAATAAACAAATAGTATGCATGCGTGTTTGTGTTAAATACATGATAATGTGTGTAATGTTTTTTATTGATTTAATGGAATTTTAGAATATAATTTTAAAAAAAATTACCATTCTGCACTTCTTCTCTATATTCTCTATAAGTGTGGGAAATTTTATACTCCTCCGTCCGCGCAATTTTCGTAAAACGGGGTACAAAGTTTCTGCTTAATATATAGATTATATATTATGTTTCAGTGTCAGAGTGCGAAGAGCGAGACAAGCCGCTGAAGCACGGGCACGCGCGGGACGTCTCGCCCCCCTTCCCCGACGCGCCCTCCACGCCCAAGGTGAGACGGGGCTGTTAGGGATCTTCATAGGTAACACGGACGCCTTTATACAGCATGCACGCAGCATGCACACAGTACGCAGACAGAACGAAGGCAGCATGCACGCTGCATGCCGAGAAACAAAACAGTGCTTTTCTAATCACACATATATTTTATTGTTTTTGTTGCTTCATTTTATCGGCTAGAGCTTTGATTGTTGTTTTTTTTCTCGTATTCTTTCATCAATCAGATTTTTTTTTATTGCTTACTTTGGTGGACGAGCTCACAGCCCACCTGGTCTGAAGTGGTTAGAATATGAGTAGGCAATTCAAAATTTTGTTTTTAAAGGATTTTATGACCTGGTAAATGAGACCTTGAAGTCATGCCTTATTTTAATTTATATTCATATTTTTATGAAAAATGATATTATGGAGTGAAATGAAATGAAGACGATTTTAGACATTAATCAACTAGGAAGAAATGAAATGTGATGATATGGGATGAAATATAATCTCAGTAAAATGGTGGTCATTTACTAATATTTGGCAATTCAAAAGAAAAGAAAATATGCAAATACCCACATTTTCACAAGAATAATTCTTTTTGTTAACGTGATAGGTAAATAACAAAGATTGGTAAAATTTTCACTTTCCATTCGAGCTGAATTGTAGCATAGAGTACACTTTTTTTTATTGCATAGATGTGTTGACGAGGGCACAGCCCACTTGCTGTTAAGTGGTTACCGGAGCCCATAAACATCTACAACGTAAATGCGCCACCCACCTTGAGATGTAAGTTCTAAGGTCTCAAGTACAGTTACAACGGCTGCCCCACCCTTCAAACCGAAACGCATTACTGCTTCACGGCAGAAATAGGCAGGGTGGTGGTACCTACCCGTGCGGACACAGAAGAGGTCTTACCACCAGTAAAACCTAAACCGAAATCTAAACATTGTCAAAAACGCCAAGTATATTTAACTTAATAAAAAACGAAAGAAATGTATCACGTTTAGTTCGACGAGTCGATCGCCAGATCCTCTCAGATCGTGATTTAGAACCGCTTGTAGAAAGCATTCTCGAAGAAGCTGCTTTTGAGCTGTTATGTGCTCGGGCAGTTTTATCAAACCCAACCCCTCCTGACTTACCCCGTGCTAGACAATCCCTCTCTATCCTATAAGAAAAGGATAGTAATTTCGAGAACGCGTTTTTTTACACCCTATACATATAACTAAGCATTATTGATGACGTTGTCCAGTATTATAATATGCAAGACAGCTTTTGTATTTTAATTTTTTACTATTTCGTTTTAAGAGTACTTTATTATTTTCTTTATTTTTAAATATTGATTTGACTGTAACGATTTGTTTCTTAGATCTGTGTCATTTATAACTTTAGATTTGTTGTATAGTTTTTGTTTATCTTCTCTTTATTGAAAATTGAATAAAATTTTATTTGTGATATCTAATGAGCTCCGGCTTCAATTATAAGGGCACTAGTAATAAAATATAAAACGTTGTTCATTCATATTCATAATGGGAATGTGAGTTTGTTTGTTTGTCATACTTTCATATCATCATAACCACTCGATCTGTATAGATTTCTGTATAGAATATAAGTATTTGAAGGATTGTAAACTTTTTATAATGTAGACCAGAGGTCGTCACACTTTTCTGGTCAAGAGCCACATAGGAAAATGTGCGGTATCACTGCGGGGCACACATTTTTGGACTGTTTAGTTGACCACCAGTCAATTGACATGTTTAATGTCAAGTGTTAAAAGGCGATTGTCCCATAGATAAATCAATTAGAATTATTATTTATGCAACGTAGGTAGCTTATTAATTAGGAATAGGCGTGAAAACATGTTTGTCATGAAAAATATGGTAAATATATTAAATTAGTATTTTTTATTTCTACTAAAATTATTTGCTCTGCCGCGGGCCGCCGAAATATTGTCCACGGGCCGCATTTTGACGACCACGGATGTCATGCACAGTTGTCGTTTTGCATTTGTATAATTAGATCGTTTATCCAAGGGTAATGTTTCTCTTTAGGCCGTTCTTATATTGTACTATCACATATTAAAATAGCTGTTTGGGCACTGAGTTTTTGTTTTAAACACAATTTAACATTACTATTAATTCTTGCGTCTAGTTTAATGAAATTTTAATTCATTTCACTTGGAGGTGGACGTGGATGTAATCGGAATTCCAATAACAATTTAAAAGGAAAAATAAGGAAAGGAAAAATTAATAACGGAAAATAAATAACAATTTAGAACAAGAGACCCATTTTCGAAAATGTACTATGTTACTACTACCACTATACTTTGATAGTTTCTAATAAGAAGTTGTGTTAATTCAACTGAACATTATTATATAATTAATTAATTTATTAATTCTAATCGACTTTCAAAATTTCAAGTTTACGTTTACGTCGAATGTTTATTTTTTTTCGCTGGGGAATCCATTTACGGATACCCGGTCGAGGGGTAACAGACCGGGTTATGTCGACCCTATGACAATCCACTTTGGGAATCCTCGCTTTAACGAATAAATAATATTTTTATTACATTATTAATTATTGTAATTCACAGTTTGAGCGTCATCGGTATTAACGAAAGCGTCTCGGTTGTAGGTGTCGCGCAAGTCGCACCCGCATCCTCCGTCGGTGCTGGCGCTCTGCAAGAAGTTTCAGCCGGACTACGAGAAGCCGGCCAAGCTGTCCCTCTCGCCGGCGGGGGTGGACTGCGAGCCCTCCGCCTGCCGCCGCCTCCGCCCCGCGCGCGCCGTGCTCTGCTAGCCCGAGCGCGACCCGCGGGACGGCGCGTGCGCTGACGTCACGCGCGCCGTCACTGCGGTCGTCACGTCGCTGTGTTGCGGACGTTCGTCATGACGTCACAGAGCCGCGGCTCCGCTCACGCAGACGCAGCGACGAAGAGACTTTCGGGGGACGCTTCTGCGCGCGCGTTGCGCTGATGACGTCACGCGTGCAGTGCCGTGTTGTGCCTTAATTAATGTACGTACTGTTCCGTTGCTCCTGAGCTCGTCCCGCGCGCGGCGTGACCTCGTCGCTCATGTAAAGCTATTACATAGTGCTAGTTTATCATAATGTGTTCGTAAGTCTCGATTTGTGATAAGGAAGTCATTACTAATGTCACGTAAAAGTTCATTACATGTTGATGCGTTTTATACTAATAAGGATGTTTGTTGCCTTTATTACGTCAAACGTGTCATACCCAATTCAGGTTTGTAACATTCGGTTCTTAACTGGATAGTGAGATGCGGAAACGCGGGGAGTAATCGAGGTAATGGTGAATTTTTCCCTCTCCCCCTTACACTCTGTAATGAGGGCTTAATATTGTACATATTCTATTTGTATATTATCCGACAGGCGCCCACCTAAAGAGGTCGTGCGCCTTCGTTCTCGGTACAAATCGCATAATGGCGCCACGTCGCTTGTAAATGTCTTTTTAGTGATTCGTAGACGAACGCGACCACATACATACATATATACGGATATCCCTTTGCAATCGTTTTGACGCATCGCGATATGATTAAAGTACGTTGACAGCTGACAGCTTATACGTCTGACAGCTGACAGCTTATACGTCTAAATTCAATAGTATATTTTTGTAGGAGCTTTACTGTTTATGGCCTAACGATGTACAAACGACGTGTTTGCAGTATAAATGTTTATAAATACTTTAATCGCAATGGCATCGAACGCTTTGGGCTATCGTGGTGTGTAGTCGCGTACGTCTAATTATAAGTTCTATCTTATATTATAAAGCCGAGTCGCTTGCGGGGTGGGCGCGCCGACGTCACGAATTGTAAATAATTATATATATGTGATGCTATCGTGTTTATTTATTACGTGATCAGTTCGCGCCAACGGACCCTTCTCCCGTGCGAGGCGACAAACAAAACGTATCGATATACATTTGCCTATATTTAATAATGGATCACAAATGTTATGTTATTTAGTTTATTTTTTATGATTGTATCGATAGTTGTTGTTTCGGTGAAAGGTGTTGTCGTTGTCGGAGAAGCGTCCGGGCGCGCCGGTCGGGTCGAGCACGCCGCGACCGACGCCGCGTCACTTACCTAGTTAATGCAATTTGTTAATGCTACGATCACGTCGCGTGATTAATATTTTTAGTACGTAAGCGTTCTGATTAGCGTGATGCGGTCGCGAGGCTGATAGTCCTCGCTTCGAGTGTCTGGGACCAAAATTATTGTTGTCTTGTAGTCGCGATACAGCGCGGAGCCATTAGTGCCTGTCGATAATTTGTCGATAGAGTTAGAGATGGTGTTATATCGATAAATATAGTGCTATAAGTCGAGATTGTTGTGAGATGTTTCATTGGAAAAATTGGAAATTTTATCACTAGGAGTGACAGTTTTTTGGGATTGTTATTTAGATAAAAAAATAAAAATGATTATTGTAGAACTCTCTTGCGATGGATTTTTTTGAGCTCAAATCTTTCTATCTGATTATTATTATTTTTTAAATATATTTTTCATCGATGGCACACGTCGATGTTAATGCTAATCGGCTACACTGTGAATATTTCTTGTATCGTGTAATTATTTTATTATTTTAATTTCTTGCAACGTGATCTTTGTTCTTTTATCATGTTTTTTTAACGTATCACGTTTCATCTAAATCGAAGATTATCTTGTGAGAGCTGTTGTGATCCATTACTACCCATTTGTAAAAAATAAATTATTGTGATATAAAAAAATGTATGTTTTTTATTTGTTTGCTACACGTTAGGTTCCTCTTTAATTATATTTAATGCCCTAACGAACTGGTTTACGGATCGCCTGGTGTTAGGTGATCGTCGGAGTTCAAGCCGTCGCGGCGTCGCCCGCTTCGAGATGACAGCTGTCCTTCAGGCAAGACGACTTCGCGGCAGAAATAAGCAGTGGAGGGGCATTTCCCTTTAATTGAAGATATTGTACATCGATCAAAAAGATAACGCTGCTCATATTGAAATATATACAGGTGGTAGGATGTCTTGTGAGTCCGCACAGGTAGGCACTACCAGCCCGCCTATTTCTGCCGTGAAGCAGTAATGCGTTTCGGTTTGAAAGGCGGGGCAGCCATTGTACTGTAAAAACTGGGACCTTAGAACTTATATCTCAGGATGAGTGGCGCATTTACATTGTAGGTGTCTGTAATCTCCGGTAACCACTTAACGCCAGGTGGGCCGCGAGCTCGTCCGCTAACCTTAGCAATAAAATAGAAAAAAGATATGAGGTCGAGGTGAGAATATGACTCTCAATATTACTGTAAAACTGTCCTACCCTTTAAACCGGAAAGACTGATCGCTTTGCGGATCTGGCTCATGATGAGTGCGCGAATCTGTACCATATCACTAGTAACTCTACTTATATCGATGGCTAGACTGCCCGCTGGCTGCACACCCGCGAACTCCAATCGTGTTGGAGTTTGAATATGTATGTAATGGCAGGCAACACTTTTCACATGTGAAGTGACAGTTTTCGAATATCGGAACGTTTATTTAAATGTTATACCAAACGAAATTGTCTTCTGTTATGACAACTTACTTCTCATCTAGACACGGACAGTGAAACATTCTAGGGTTATATAAACATAAAATATTGTAAAATATGTAATAATGTATGTAGTGTTTGTAATATATAATAACAATGAAGTCAATGTTTTAAAATAGTCCCCCACCTCCAAAGCCCAGTTCCCTTAAATAGAACCGTCTAACAAATCGCAACCTTTTTTTTTCGGGCCGAGGGCCGACCCTCCTGCGAGGTCTCCGCGCCTAGGGGACGCGCGGGGTATGTCGTCGTCGTCAATCTGCAAGGTGTTGGGAGCAGACCGCGGGCCGGGTTAATATGCCCGATCGACGGATCGTCGAGGCGATAGTCGACGACCAATGACGCCGGTCTACGTGGAACGGCGGCCCTACCAGGCCGTCCGGGCGATGCCGCTGGTGTTCCGAGATACCCCGCTGGGCCAGAACCACGATGGAACGCGATACACCACCGACCGGGTTGCTCTTACAAAGTATGTTTGGCGACGACAGCGACGGCGACAATGCGGACACGACGGTCGGAAGTGACAAGTCCGGCCCTATTTTTGCAACGAGGTCACGGCGCTGCTGGGGCAGTACGCGAGCGTGTGCTCCGCCGTGTCCTCGTTGCAGCCACTGCAGTGGTGGCACTTCGGCGTCGGCTCCCTCCGGGCGACGAGGTGCAGGTAGCGACCGAAACAGCCGTGTCCCGTGAGCACCTGCGTCGCTCGGAAGATGAGACGTCCTCGGTCGCGATTCACCCAGTTCGAGAGGACCGGGCGGATCGCCTCGATGGTCCGTCGCCCGTAGGAACAAATCGCAACTGAATCAACCCCAGCGACTAATCAAAACGAGCTCTTAAGTTACAAAGAATAAAACACAAAATTCAAAAAGTTTTTTTATTTATTTCATATTCATTATATACAGTCTTTAATACGTGCAAAATAAATGTACACTTATTTATGAAATACAACAGTTGGCACACTTACGTTACGACACAGAGCGGTCACGAACCAATACACTTTAGTGTTATTCATTTTTACGATCACAATAATTTCTAACTGTTAGAAATATATAGTTTATGCGATGCTAGAATATTCCACTCACGAACAGCACCTAATTAATTATCTTCGGTTTTCGTGAATCGAAGACATATTATTATGTACATACACAATTATAACTATTATTACGGTTTAATTCGGTTTTACTATTGTTTAAAAAGAAATGCTAATGTTATAATAGACATATTGTTTATAGGAAATTACGACGGTAGCGAAATAATTGTGAACGGATCACGCCAATCCATAAATAGATATATATCCAGTGGGATAGATTAACGATAGAAGAATGCCCTCGATCAAGGGAAGAACACTACAAGACGATCACGACCAGTCTATCGAGAGTGACTCGATTGGGAAGAAGAATACATATATATATACATAAACGGCAAGTCGTCCGTCACCGCGGAAACTAAAGTATTCGAAAGATCAGAAAGAATACAATGACAACGTAAACCTCAATATTAAACCGATAAAATTTATTTATATTTATTTAATTGTTCTAGAGTTCTACAGAGTATTGAAGACAACAAGATAAACTTAGTGTGGTTTAATCAGCAAATAAATTATTAAAATAGATTTCTTCATAGAAGTCAATCAAGAAATGAATACAGTGCAAAGTTAAAATTACCAACAATATGTACTACTCAGCGTGTGCAACAAGGAAAAGTAATGAAAAATAATTGTGATATAAAATAAATATTTTTTACTTTGAGAGTTGATATGCCCGCAATGTAATGTAAAGAGACTGTTGACCCCGAGTGTCATCTCATTTTTAATTGTGTTCCATTGACGGCTAAGTAAAACAAAAAAAATATTGAAATTTTTAGGAACAATTCTAATACACCTTGAATGTATCTTATTATTCAAGTTGGCGTTACTGTTTTAATTTATGGTCTTGTTAAAATATTTTAGTCTCAATTAGGATAAAGAACATAAAATCACAAAAAATTTACAAAGCAGTACAAAAAAATCTATTATTTTTCAGCATGTAATGTACTGTAATTATTTTGTCCGGTACAATTTTTTTATACAAAGGAAAATGTTCTTTTTATAGCTACTTAAATGAAAAATCTATATTGTTCTTAAATATTGATAGTTTTTGTATGATCCCTTACAATTTGAATTTTGGCATTCGCAAAAAAAATGCCGTCATCCAAAGTGTATGAAATGTAAGACTTAAAAGTAAAAAAACAAACATTGAGAGATCCTAATAATACCGAAACTGAGTAATTCGTAACGAGCTTACATTAATTTATAAAGTACAAAGAGTACGCACATGTCTATAGTAGAATTATTTTGTCGGTGCAGTTTGGGTCATTAAACATAGCCCGGCTAGGGCGGTGAGTATATTGCGCGCAACGCCATTATCGATAAAAACAAATGAGTCATCGAAGGCAGGTACACGGCGGCGGGGCGGCATACGAAGGGTGGTGAGACATTGTTATGCTATGACTCATTTGTTGTACCTACCTGCAAATTTTAGTACATATGTCGAAGAGAAATGTGATTTTGTGCATTCGCTCTCGGAATTTCTTTAGTGATACAATGGCCACTCCTTTGTTTTGTACCAAAACGGCTGTATTTATTCATAATAATATTTGCACGTGTTTTTATCAACAATGTGTTGATAAGTTTTCACTGAAATGAAAATATATTCCGAAGAGTTACAAATTTCTGCCGTTCTCGTTAACTTGCTGCGGCGACATGTGGTGTAAGTGTTCGATTGGTGATTTTTACTTTCATTTTTATCACTAGCCCACAAAATAACAAAACTAAATCTATCACTATCGATAACGCTTATCGAAAACAATAATGCGCATCACTATGCCCGTCCATAAGGCTCGTGAGTGGAAGAGAGAGCGAAATATTCGCTTCACCGCTCCGATTATTTATGACCCAAACTGCACGGACTAAATAATTCTACTATAGTCTTATACCTTTAAACGAGCAATTCTTGTATATATATAATCTGAATCTCGGAAACGGCTCCAACGATTTTCATAAAATTTAGTATACAGGGTATTTTTCGGGGGCGATAAATCGATCTAGCTACGATTTATTTTCAGAAAATGTTGTTTCATTCGTGTTTTCAATAATCAACTCTTCCCGACATCTATTGGCGAATAATAATACTATTTTTCTTAATTGAGGGCAACTAACCGCTTTAAAGACACAACAAGATGGCGGTCATCATCTAGTGATATCTATTTGTCCAGTCGCGGCGTTCCTACCTGCGCTGTGGGCGGCGGCGGCGGCGGCGCGGGGTCAGTGACCGTTGGGGAGCGCGGCGGGGGCGCGCACGGCGCCGAGCTGCTCCGCGTACTCCGAGTACAGGCGCTGCCAGCGGAGCTGCTGCACCAGCTGCGACAGCATCTCCTCCAGCATGTCGTGCTTGTTTATACCCTGGAAGTTGCATCTTCAAAATAATACAGCCTTTTTGTTTCATCGTAAATTAAACAGAGTAGCATGTCTCAAATTTTCTGTAAACTGATAATGGAAAAAGTTAAAATCTGTTTATCTATATCATGAGATTTTGATCCGTAATGTTGAAATCATGAATATTTTTAATGCCTCTATTGTTAAAATATATTGTTACACCGGTAAGAATAACGCCATCTATCGCCGAATAGCAGAAACGAATATCGAATGTAGTACACTTAGTAAAATCGAGAGGTATAACGCCATCTATTGTCAGATACACATCGAAGCTACTCGACTTGTCCAGAATGTACTCGATAAATCTAGGGATGTCGTATCGACTATAAAAGCGTTGCAGATATGACACGAAGGCAGTTAATAATCGGAACACTCGAAGCGAAACAGCGAAAAGATCACCTGAAGCGAAGCAGAAGAAGTCAATTAAGAATTTTAAAGTGTACATTGTTTCTAAGTGATAAATACAGTTTTAATTTATACTTGGGTAGAATTTTTATTTATTCCGAATCTAATGCGTAACAATATGTTTAAATAGCACCCTGTCTATTTCTGCCGTGAAGCAGTAATGCGTCATCTCTATTGACAAAAACGGTTGTGCCACACGGGTGGGGGGGGGGCGTCAGTGGAGCTACGGGCGGGGGGAGAGGGGGGAGGGTGTCACTCACCAGCACGGTCGCCTGCCAGCAGCTGGGCGCGGAGGTGCAGTGGCTCGGCCCCAGCATGTCGTCTAGTATCGTTCTCAGCTGCTCCTCCGAGCCTGACTCAAAGAAACACAGACATCAGTTTGTGCGGGGTGCGGGAGGGGACCGTCCCCGCGGAGTCGGCGCACGTACCGTGGTGCACGAGGTGGGCGAACAGCGCGGTGAGCCAGTGCCTGTAGTCCTTGGACAGCCGCAAGTGCAGACACGACGCCACCTGCGCCTCCAGCCAGCTGCGGGCCGCCTCCGCGCTGTATGCGCTGACACAGAAACACTCACTCTTATAATCGAATAGCTTTTTTCTCCTACCTACGCCAAAAGTTCGGTTTTCCTCCCACTGTACAAGGATGAAAGTCTAACTTTTCCTCCAGCTGTACAGGGAAGAAAGTTTAACTTTTCCTCCCTGAGTACAAGTGCGCATGCGCGTTAGTGTCTACGTCTGCTCTCAGGCACCTAAAATTCTCCGCCATTGTTGTGATCGGGTAATTTGCAATATTGTGTTCATCAGACAGTTCTTATTCAATTAATAGTAGTTTATTTAAAAATTTAAAAAGTTAAATTGTTTTTTTTTGAGTACGGCCACCCGGCCTACTACCCCCGGCCAGGGCTTCGCCCCTGGACCCCGGCTCGGTGCTCCACGAACTTTCGGCCTGGCAGGAGAAAAAATAGTATGTGCACCGCGGGAGGAAATGTCCAACTTTTCTCCCGCGGTGCACAATGTCCTATTATTAAAAAAAAAGCTTGTGGTGTATCGTATAGTCCCCGGCACGTAACTTGGCAAGAGTCGTTAGATGCGCACAAGTGGTTTTTTAGGTCTCTTTGGTTGTCAAACGGGACGCGGGGAAAGATGTAGCACCGTTCCGAGCGCGCGATTGTTGCGTCAGTCGACCCTTGCCTCCCGCGCCGCGTCTACGTTCCGTTCGCTCCCGATTACACTTGCGTCTACTAAAGTTGTAGGTACCCTTTGTTTATATTGAGTTTTTGTTACGAGTGTTATTGTTTTAAAATTTTAAATATAATTATACATATTTTATGAACAGATATGAGTAGAAGGGTTATTTTGATAATATCCTGAAAAGCACCCCACGCCTTTTTACAATAAAAACATTTTTTCTTACACTATTTTTAATTCAAATTTATTAAAAAAAAAATTCTATCTTTTAGTTGAATTTTCTATAAAAGCTTATTTTGTTAGTTTTTTTAAACTATTATTTAGAGAGAGAGAGAGAGAGAGATAGAGTATTCTTTATTGTACACCAAAAAACAAATAAACAGTGCGATACATGAAAAACAAAAAAGTACAATTGGTATTATTTACTTTTTCTTAACTTGCAGTTCTGTGTGCTCAGTGCGAATTTTTTAACTCTGGATCGTCAATCTTTATGGAATTGGGTCAGCACCCCAGGCGGCCAACATACCTAGTGTTATTTGGCGAGTGCGAAATACTTGTTCACTTTACGGTTGGTTTAATCGAATGACTTCACCTCGAATGATGTGTGTACGAGAGCGCGAAATTAGTGGATTTCGACTAAGCACTGGTCTTAAGACCAAGTTAAAGGTGCACATAATTTTTGGCCGTGAAAAGTATAGTGCAGTGCAATCACAACCCACCGGAGGTGAGCCGGCGAGTAACTCGATGGGTTAAGTGTACTTCGGAATTACAGGTCGTAACGTACACTCGAATTACGCAGTGTCAATTAGTTCGATTTGCTTTACGGAACTCCGCACTCTGAAATGAGCACAGTGTGTATGCCGACGCCTGTTATTCACCTTATAAACTGCTTTTCATAATGTCAACAGTCAATGTACGACGACGCTTGCAGCTGAAAGTAAGTATTGTGTACTTTTTGACGAAGCATGTTGCTGATAATAACATGTACTTTAAGGTTATTAAAATATTATTTTGTGTACCTATTAATAAAAGTTTAAAGTATATATTTTATGAACTATCCAATTCACTACGTGCAGCAACAGTCATGCAATACGATAAATAAATGTACGGAATTTGTCGGAGTTTAGTTTTGTACACCCTGTATTTGATAGGTATAGGGCGTGTGGCGTAGCGTGCGGTACCTGCGCGAGGGGGCGGGGCGCGCGGTGCGGGGCCGCGGGTACAGCAGGGGGGCGGCGCGGGGGGGCCGGGTGGCCGCCACGCCCGCGCTGGCTCGCCACACCGGGTCGCACGTGTTCGTCCACACCACCCTGTACACGTGACGTCACACTGTACTATATTCATATTATAGCGGTAGGCAGCGGCTTGGCTCTGCCCTTGGCATTGCTGAAGTCCATGGGCGACGGTAACCACTCACCATCAGGTGGGCCACATGCTCGTCTGCCTACAAAGGCAATAAAAAAAAATAAAAAAACAATCTGTAGTGGTTTTTACGGATGTTCCGTTATAACTACTGAATCATGCATCCGATTGACTTGAAACTTGGTATCTATGTAGAAAAAACATGTACTTAATGGATAGGCTAATATTTATATGAGTGTTGGACTCCCTAGACCAGTTGCAGGGGCATTAATGATGAGAATCTTTGTGGGGGTGAGAAATGATAACGTTAATTTTAAATGCTCAGCGAAGCGGACGGGTACAGCTAGTCTTTATGTAAAAGTAATACTACTGTACGTGTGTGTCCTTGAACTCCTCCTAAGCGGCTGAACTGATTTGAATGATTTTTTTGCATGAGTTTGGGTGGCGCCCTGGATGCTTTAGATTCACGTTCTCTAGTAATCGTATCTAGGTTATTTATCTATACTGCAACTAAACAGCTGGATCGACTTGAATGAATTTTTATGTATGCATTCATTCATTTCATTCATTTTGTATATGCAGGACAACGTCTGTGAGGTCCTCTAGTTGTTCCTTATATAATAATACTCCACAAGATTATTTAGTTGAACAAATTAATAATATCCACATATTGTTTTCTCATTACATTCCTAAATTATTTAACACATTTAAGTATATCAATCAATTTTCAAAATATATTTTTTGTCCAAATTTTATATTAGATATAGATTTTTTTGCTGTCTTATGTGTGTTCTATTTTTTATTTTATTTGTAATCTAAATGAATTTTACAATTAACTCACCAGGCGCACAGTTTCTGGCTGTATATGTAAGTCTTCCCGTTGCTTAATGAGATCAAAGGGTTGCCGTCCTCCAGTAGAGAACAATTCGTTACCGTAGCTGAAATTTGTTTGATATTATTTTGTAGTAATTTAAAACATATACAGCTATTACCCACATCAGTTATACATAGCCACGGAAACCGTGAGGTGTTGGAGTGAATGGAAATAATGTAATGACAACGAGAATTAAACTTTTACCAGAATTAAATGTGAGATTAAACCGTAAAAGTGGTTTGAATTATATATGTATATATTAGATTAAGTTTAAAACTACCCACAGTGTCAGCAAAAATAGGTCTAATTATGTCCACAGTTTGTGAAAGACCAAAGAAAACACTAAGTATTGACTGTGGTATCCTAAGCAGTATATCGTCGTTGTCAAACCAACATCTGTTATGTGCACTTTTTGAGATTTTTACTTTTTTACCTTTTCGTATAGTTCACAGCCCTATCTACCGTATAAAGAAAAACTGTTATGAGTCTATAGCTTTAATAATATTTTTTTATGGGTGGACGAGCTCACAGCCCTCCTAGTGTTAAGTGGTTACTGGAGCCCATAGACACCCACTTTGAGATATAAGTTCTAAGATCTCAAGTATAGTTACCCCACCCTTCAAACCGAAACGCATTACTGCTTCACGGCAGAAATTCACCTTCATATAAAATTTTATACGAAAATGTTTTTACTCGTTAATTCAAAATAGTTTTTGCAGTTAGCAGATTTTGGTTTGACAGCGACGATATCACTACATAGTATAAAACAAAAGTCGCTTTCTCTGTCCCTATATCCCTATGTATGCTTAAATCTTTAAAACTACGCAACGGATTTTGATGCGTTTTTTTAATAGATAGATTTAGATTTAATAGATTTTTTAATAGATTGAAGAGGAAGGTTTATATGTATAATAACATCCATTAAATAGTGGAGAAATCAATAATAAATTACAGTTTACGAAGCGAAGCGAGGGCGGGTCGCTAGTGAAATATATAAATAAACAGTATGCTGCTGTTTGTAAGTCACCTCCAGGAGTCAGCAAGGATCTGAAGCAGAGCGGTCGCACGAGGCAGGCGGCGGCGGCCAGGTCCCAGATGGCCAGCTCCGCCGTCACCGTCACCGCCGCCAGCGTGTCCCCACACAGCGTGAGGCGCGCCGCCGCCGCCGGCAGCGCTGTGGGCGCACACGGACCAAGGTTACGTCATCGCCAGCGCACAACTACGTGAACTTTTTGGCGGGAACGCGAGGAGTGAAGTTGTGTATTTGATTTTATATAATCTATATATTAGTACATGAAGCAAAACTTTGGAAGGTATTTTTGGCGGGAACGCTAGGAGTGAAGTTGTGTGGTTTTCGTCTAATTAGTGTTTCTTCAGGTTTAAATGTGTAATAACGGTGGTTTATTAACCGTTTAATATCTGTGAAAGTGCACGTATGTGGGAAAATGAAACAAAGTTGCTGAACGTAAGTTCTCGGGATCTTCCAAAAAGTCCATTGAAATAGTCTCAGTAAATTACCACCATTTTACTGAGATTATACTTTATCCCATATCATCTCATCTCATTTCATTTAATTTTATCCCAATTGATTAATGTCTCAAATTAATCATCTTCATTTCATTTCATTTTATAATTTTTCATAAAAGTATGAATATAAATTAAAATAAGACATGACTTAAAGTTCTTAGTTACCAGGTCATGAACTCCCTTTAAAAAAAAGCACAACTACGTAAACGTGTCTTGTTGAACTTCATTCTTAGTGAAATGGAAATGTTTAATTTTGTAAAACAATTGCACTGTAAAATAAAACACATATACAGGCTGCCTGGTTGAACACGTTACATACTATAGTGTAGTGTAGTGCTTAGTAATAGATTCTCGTTCTAAGTAAGAAAAAAAATTGGTGCCTAATATTTGCCTAATTTATCTTTAATTATCTACTCAAAACAATAAGTGTGGTCACTCGCGCCCGCGAACGTATTGACAGAATTTGTTTGTTTACACCGTTCGACGATTGCAGTATCGTTTGAGCGCGGCGCGCTGATTGGACGCAACCCGCTCTCACCCGCAGGGCGGCGCCCCAGCACTGTGGTGTCCACAAATTTCGAGTTTTATCAAATTAATTTAATTAAGGTTTTCTCTGTTGTATTTTTTTAATTTTATATTTTTAAACGTTTCATATGACCATGAATTATCATGTCCTTGATTATGTAAAGTGTTCAACCGGTCAGCATGTATTTCACACAGCATTAGAAATTAGTTGTAGAACAGCGCGAGAGAGAGTGCGGCTTTTGGATCATCTCGCCATCTCTGTCGTCACGACTGATGTCTATATACGATACCGTGTCTGGAACGCAGATGTCGTTGCACTCACCGAGCGGCGGCAGGGCCCGCGCGGCGTGCGACCGCGAGACGCGCCACGCGTGCAGCGTGCCGTCCGCGCACGACACGCACGCCCAGCGAGCGTCGCACGCGATGCAGCACACCGGGGAGCCTGCGCACAACGGACGCTGTCGGTTACAGACGCACTGGCGACCGAGGGGGACACTAAGGGGACCGGGGGCACTGAGGGGGACGCGGTGAACGGAGCCCACTTTCAACTGGGCCTAATGTGATGACGGTTGCGACGGACAGAGGATTTTGCAAATAAGTTATATCGTTATGCGCTACATCAGTATTTCTTATCTCAAAATAGATAGATAAAACCAGTCGATTACAAGAAAATTAAAAACATGTAACAAGTAATTAATATATTTTGTTAGTTTCAAATTATTGTTACCAGTACACATCTTTTCTGCGGACAGTAATTTAATTACGATCATGATAAATATTCTTCTTACAGAGACAAAAACAAATGACTCAGTTTTTGTCTCTGTAATAAATTATTACAGTACACTGTACAGTACGGACTGTTATTTCTCCGGATCTCGATTCGTATGATGCGTGTACGAGTGTTATTGATATTCACCTAGATAAGTTTCCCAAACGGGATCATTTGAGGCGGAGTTGTTGGGTATGAGTTGCAGCCGGGACAGGGTGCCGAAATGCGTGTTGCAGGCTTTGTTCACCACCTGAAAATAGATAATTAATATTGATTCCGGTAGTTTAAATTTTTATTTATAATGCATTAAGATATAGTTTAATAAAGAATAATCATAAAAACTTATAAAAAACGCACTTGTCTCTATTCACTTCAGCGGTGGGGTGAATCGGGTCGCTTAAGGAGACAATAGAGTTTTTCGATAGAGCTGGCACTATTTAATTGTTAATGATTAGGTTTAATATCTTTAAGCACTAAATAAAAGTAATTTTCAGTTCGACAAAGTTAAATCTAACAACTCAACAAAAGTATTGTGACATCCCAAATTTGTCCCTATTCTACCTCTAGTCTCTATTCCCTCCCGATAGATTTACCGTATTTAAAAGAATAACCTGCAGCCTCAGTGGCCCAGCAGCTCTGACGACGGGGCCGGCCACGCCGAGCGCGGGCGCGGGCAGCAGCGGCGCGGCGGCGGGCGCGGGCGCGGGGGAGGGGCACGGCCGCTTGTGCAGCAGCTCGTCGGTGCGGGGCCCGGGCAGCGACGACGCCGTGCGCTTGCGCAGCCGACTGTCTAGACCGCTGAAACAAGATTATAACTTTCTGAAACTTGCACATTTGGCCGCTTTGTGTAGAGCAGCGTTCGGCGAACCGGGGTAAATTACCCCAAGTGGGGTAAAATGAAATTTTGGGGGGTAAAAATGAAACTTTTGTGAGTAAAAAGTATATATTGAAGTGAAACTTCTTTAGAATCGTTGTGATTTCAAACTCGATGAAACAAAATGAAACGAAACGAAAAAATAAATCCATAAAGACACAAACACATAAATGTATAGGATTCACCCGGCGAGAGAATGAGATTGTTTTTCCTCAACTGTATATTACATGTATTACTATTATTACCGTTATGTATTACTAGGTATTACATTGATAAATAGAATAAATGATGTTTAAATTTAATTTTTAGTTATTGTTTTCTTTTCAAAATTATCATGGGGGCTATAATATGAAAGATGCTAAAAAGAAGCGATTTTGTTTTTTTTTTGTTCTTCGCCAACTTCTTCTTACACAAAACTTCTTCAACTTAGACAAAAATGTTTTGGGGTGATAATTAAAAAAGTTTCCCGACCGCTGGTGTAGAGGTCTCATAGTTGACTAAATAAAAAAAAGTTTTTTTTTCTCCTACCTAATCTGATTGGTCTAGGGCACAGATAACCCCCAATAGATTCCGCATACAGGGCCACAAATGTTCACAGCACATTAGTGATTTAGCTAGTATATAAAGTGACGCTAAGAATCACGACATCAGTGTTGACCAAGTTTAAGACCCGTAAGCACGCCGAGTTCTTGCCAATATTTAAACATAGTTTTAAATTCAAATAATATTGTAAATGGCTACCTGTGCAATAAAATGCTGTGGCAAGTCATCTAAGATATCTGGTTATCAAAAAGATGGCATAACATTTCATCAGTAACTACTATTACTTGTCTGTACTTTTATTACATTAACGTAATTCAAATAAACCAGAGTTCAACTTATACTGGTGACGAAATGTGAAAAGGAATAATATCAAAGCAGCCGTTGATGTCTTTTTGAAATGTCCCTTTCACTCATCATGTAAATTACAATAGTTGTCTTTGTCTAAATCTGCACGTGTATCGATAGTGTTGTGATTTACAAGTCGACATTTGTTTGGAAATTGTTTGTTTTTTTTCTATTGTAGCAAAAAAATTGAAAACCTTACTATTAAACCAGTAATGTTTAATGTTTAAAACATTATCAAGCAAGTCATACAAAGCTCAATAAATACAACCCAAGGTTGTAAAATATTATATAAAGATAAAAAACGTTTTGTAACACAAACATTAAGTAGTTTTGTTGGTGAAAGTATTTTTCCTGATATATCACCAATTTGATCACGAAAATTGTAATCATATTATTGATTTAACACAGTGTCGTGGAAAAATACATAGATATAAGACTACTTTACTTATTAAGGAAGACAGATGCTAAGTGGTCACGCGCGGATTTAGTAATGGGATGCTAATGAATTATTGGGATGGCGCCACCTTTGGAGTTTGTCAGTTACTAATTACCGCGAGCGTAATTTAATCCAAAGTGTGGTGTTAGCTCCCGATCGATAACGCTTCACCGCTAGCTGCCTAGATGGCGGCACATGTACCGTAGTGCATGTAGTGCTTGTGCTTACGAAAAGCTACGTGAGCTTCACCCCCCCGCCGCCCGCGTGCTTCCATCGCCGAAGCCCGCACCACAGTCACTGGCAAGGTCTACAGGTGAGTGCAAGTTCTTTTAATTTATTGCCATTTTATTGCTGCTTCCGTGTAATCATTCGCCCGCCCGCTCGCTTATGTGTATTTAATTTATATCTTTAGTTTGATTACTAGCTTTTGTTTACCGCTATATAGTTTTACCGCTCCGCTAATTATAAGTGACAAACATTTGTCACATACCGCTTAGGACGGCTATTTACACGCCTTTCTACAACCCCGCTTTATATGCTCCCGCCGCAGGAGGGCTATTTACACGCCCCCTTGCTACCCCACTAAGAATTCTGTAAGACGAATTTTTACTAAGTTGATTCATTTTAAAAATCAATGAAATATACTTAGATTCTTTTTTATTTGTTTATAATAAATATTGGATAATTTATTTTTTATTTATAACTAATAATAAAATTAAAATATCATTGATCCAGATCACCCTGCCAAATTTATCGAGCAACAATTTTAAATCTGTCCCATCACTATGGTTTGATGCATTATAAGTTTGTCTTTGAAATATCCAATCACAGCACACTTGACACGTCCCCCGCCACTCATGCTTACCTCAAAATTTGGTGAAGTCGAATTGAAACAAATGTTGAATAATGCGGTATCTATTGGGGGTTATCTGTGGTCTAGAGAGACCATATCAGCGTAACCTTAACTAGTAGGTGAGCTCACGGGGCTCAAACCTGACGACGTTGCTAACACGAACCCAAGCAAGAGCCGTGCTTCGCAGAATCTACCACCGGATCGGAAACGCGACCCACAGAGAAGATCCGGCGAGAAACTCAGTTGGCTGTATCTGTGGGTTAATTTACTCGCCGAGCCCTTTGTCGCAAGTGACGGGTTCGACGAGAACGATGACCGGAACCTTTCTAAAAAAAGTCTACTATTACCCTAAAATGAAATAAATTAGTGTTCTCATTCGACCGATAAAAACAAAGGTTTTTCGAAAGTTTCGAAAACGATATTGCTTTAAACCATGTTCAAAGGTAGCTTAGTGATAGTCAGCATGACTACGCCTTTAATATCCAGTTTGCCTATCCTATATGCCTAATTGTTTTAATGTTCTAGTTTGCCTTTAATATAATTTCCATGAACAACAGAATTCATGTAAATTCAAACGCACTTAAAACTTCTTCGAACACCACACGATCGAAGATCACTAAAAAACAAGCTTTCTTCAATCTTTAGACTGTTTATTTATTTAATAAATTTTTTATTGCCCTTGTAGGCAGACGAGCGTATGGCCCATCTGATGGTGAATGGTTACCGTCGCCCATGGACTTCAGCAATGCCAGGGGCAGAGCCAAGCCGCTGCCTACCAAAGAGTTGTATGTTCTCACTCGAGGCTACTGTGAGACCTCACTAGTATGGATATAAAAGTGACCAACTTATCTGAGGTCCTAGAGTTGTTCTGCAGCGCGGACATGGAGTGGTTGCTGACGTTCGGGTGTATCACGATATCGTCCCGGACTTCCACCCGGATCCTGGACTTGCTTTGCGAGGATGTGCTGAAACAGTTCTCCGAGCCGCCGGGCTGAGAGCCGAGGGATTCACTGCGGATTTAAAGGAATTCATTGGACGTCAAATTATCGCATCAAATACGGAGCGCAGAAGACGTGTACATTGAGTAGTTTGTAATGGAAAATACTTCGATCAATAATACTACTAGATTAGGGATCAGGAACAAAAATAAGACGCTCGAGTGGCCACGTTTTCAGACCCGAAAACATCATTTTTTAGAAAAAAGGTTAATAATGTTAACGACTTCAGTTTATTATAAACCTTAATGCTTAAACATAACGTTTAATTACCATTGCAAAATATATTTATTTAGGTCCTTTCGTCAGAGAAAGAATATTGTGGCATAAATTTAAAATGTCACTTGAACATAAAAAGTCATCAGTACAAAAATATTTATTCTAAAGTGATACATAAAGACTAATCAATAAGGTTAAAAATATTTGTTTAAAATTTCGTGCTTATTGTATTGTGGAACTAGATGTAGTTCTTGGTATTACATTTCAATGCTCAGAACACAGTAAGTATTGAAAGACGTAGAGTTGCAGAATATATTTGTTTTAGGTTTGTTTTGTATGGTCGCAACTATTTTTGACCGATTCAAAAAAGCTGTAGATAATATTTTACATTGCCGCTATTACAACAAATAGGTAATAAATAATAAAATTGAATAAAGTAAAAAAAAAAGAAAGGAAACAAGGGAACAACAACGTTTTCCACGTATTCTTTATACAGAAGTAATTAAAACAATTTTTTTTTTGTTTAATTACCTTTAAACAGATTCAGCTTGTTATAAAGCTGTTTTTTAGAAGTCATTTTTATATGAGTGGTTTCTTTTTTACAAATATAATGTAATCTTATATTAAAGAATTTTTCTATAATCAGTTTAATTTAGGCTTATTTTATGGCTGTGTTCGTTTCCCCCAGAAAACAAATCCTTTTCAGCATATACGCTTAAAATATTTACACATACATATAAAGTTTTTATAATACTTTTTTGCATTGATTTGCCACCACCATTGAACAATTCTAGAATTTTTATAAGGGTTCTATATTTCTTATCCTCCTTCTTTCGCGACAATATATATCCATTGTGCACAGTGAAAAGGGGCTACTAGGAAATCTACAAACAAAAATAACATTATAAAATAACAAAACTACTCTATGCATTCCCTGTTCAAGAATAGGTGATGTTTGTTACAATAGTTGGTGCCTTGTTGCAAACATTGGCCAAACAATTACAATATTCGTAAATTGAATTTTATTTACTATATAATTCTGTTTATTATTTTATGAAATTCACTTAATAATATAAACTTACCAAAAAAATATATTCCTTCCAAAACCTTGGTGTTACGGTGGTTTTTTACTCCGTTTTTGAACGCGCAGTGCAGCGGTTTGACGTCTTAGTGTTGGCTATGATTGGACCATACTAATTTGAAATAAGACCACAAATTTATTTGTGGTCTTATTTTTCGGGCCGTTTTTGAAGCGCTTATCGCGAATCTAGTAGTATTATTGATCGAAGGGAAAATACGATAGAGTAGAGGCACAAGAGAGAAAGAGAGAGGTATATATATTTGATCGTCTCTTAGTCTCTCTATTCTTGTTTCTGTTTGTCATTGAGACGAAATATGTTCATTTCATTTTACAAAATTGAAGGTAGCTCAATGTTTCATGCTACAGTTTAAAGTACGTCGGCTGTTATTCCACTCAATTGCCTACCCTCTGTAGTTATAATTATGAATCTATGTATTAATACGTGAAGCAAAAACTTTGTGCCTCTTTTTACGAAAATTGTGCGGACGGAGGAGTATGAAATTTCTCACACTTATAGGGAATATAAAGGAGTGCAGAATATTAATATTTTTTTAAATTACGCTTAAAAATTGCATTAAATCAACAACAAAAAAAACATTACACACACTACCACGTATTTGACACACACACACACATGCATACTATTTGTTTATTGTCAAACTTTTCTTATTGCTTATAGTCTGTGGTCAAATTGAGAATAGATTAAAATAGGACTTTTTGTGTGGTGAAGTTTAGTGAAGTTGTGTGATTTGTTTTATTTTGTCTATTTAGTGTTTCTTCAGGTTTAAATGTGTAATAATTGTGGTTTATTAACTGTTTAATATCTGTGAAAGTGCACAAATGTGGGAAAATGAAACAAAGCCGCTGGACGTAACTTCTCGGGATCCTCCAAAAAGTTTACTGAAAAAATCTTAGTAAATGACCACCATTTTACTGAGATTATATTTCATCCCATATCATCTCAATTAATTTCATTTAATTTCATCCCAGTTGATTAGTGTCTCAAATTAATCATCTTCATTTCATTTCACTCCGTAATATAATTTTTCATAAAAATATGAATAATATAAATTAAAATAATACATGACTTAAAGGTCTCAGTTACCAGGTCATAAAATCTCATAAAAAAAAATTTGATTAAATATTGTTTGGCTATAGTAAATATTTGGCTTAAGCGTACCTGTGACACCGAAGTATAATAGCCTTTGGAAATAGAACCATAATAATGTTCAAACTTATAATTCCAATTAATTATATTCGAATTTCGATACTGAGGGTCCACTAGTTTAATTAATTTCCCATTAGAAACACGTGATTTTCCCCCATTAAGCGGATGTATACATACTTGGCGTCGAGCTGCGAGTGCGGTATGAAGACGGGCGTGATGCGTCTCTTCCCGTCGGACGTGCGCGTCTCGATCTGTCGGTCCAGGGGCCGCAGCGGGCGCGGCGGGCCGGGGGACGCGGGCGACGACCTCGCCAGTGGCGCGCTCTGTCGGCACACGCACGAGTTATAACACAAACACGTCGTAACAACTACGTACGCGTTCTTTTGACGTTAACTCTAAAATTAATAGTTAATTTAACCTGGTGGTAGGACCTCTTGTGAGTCCGTACGGGTAGGTACCACCACCCCGCCTATTTCTGCCGTGAAGTAGTAATGCGTTTCGGCTTGAAGGGTGGGGCAGCCGTTGTAACTATACTTGAGACCTTAGAACTTATATGTCAAGGTGGGTGGCGCATTTACGTTGTAGATGTCGATGGGCTCCAGTAACCACTTAACTCCAGGTGGGCTGTGAGCTCGTCCACACATCTAAGCAATAAAAAAATACATATTAAATTGGCTCCTGAAACTAAGCAGACCGGTGATTAATATAACAGATATCACAGAAACAAGGTCATACGGTAGACCTCTATATATTTAATTAAATACTTGCTTGTGATTTCTCGCTCTTCGGCGTGGAATCTTCCTTAGCAGCTGCCGCAGCTTCCTTCTTGGCTTCCTGTTTCTCTCTGGCGAGCAGGATCTCCGGGCACTCTACCAGTAAGTTCGACGAGAGATCGCCGCCGGACTCGTTCGCCAAAACTTTACCATAGATCTTCTCGTAGAATGCGTTCTGTGAGCGCGGACGAAACTAGATTGTTATCGCAATGCCGCTGTGTCGCGCTTTACTGAGCTT
Organism: Bombyx mori; assembly: GCF_030269925.1. Taxonomy (NCBI): domain Eukaryota; kingdom Metazoa; phylum Arthropoda; class Insecta; order Lepidoptera; family Bombycidae; genus Bombyx; species Bombyx mori. The sequence continues at coordinate 2,734,327 of NC_085116.1, read as the reverse complement.
TTGTATTTTTATATTTGTCATCGCAGCCTATTCTTTTAATCGAAACTAGTTAATGATCGAGCTTTGCCAGGTTCTTTTTTTTTAAATTTTGTTTTTTAAATATTATAATTAAATACGAATTACATATTGATAAAATGATGAAATACGAATAATATTTTTCGATCTTACCGACAGAATAATAAAAAAATCTGAACTGGTTATTTAAAGAAAAAATCAAAATTATCGATAAAATTGATTATTGAAAACACGAATAAAACAACATTTTATGAAAATAAATCGTAGCTAGATCGATTTATCGCCCCCGAAATCCCCTGTATACTAAACTTTATGAAAATCGTTGGAGCCTTTTCCGAGATTCAGATATTTATATACAAGAATTGCTCGTTTAAAGATATAATATATAAGATAGTATATCGAAATATATGGAATATAATGTAAGTCGCAAATACCTTTTCCTCCAGAGTGAGTGGTGTACCGATTTCTTTGTTCGTAAACTGTAGGCAAGCGACCGTTCCATCCGAACTACAAGCTAAAAGGCTGAGCCCTGAAATAATAAGCATTTAAAACAGCGGTCGGGAACCGGGGTAAATTACCCCAAATGGGGTAAAATGAAATTTTGGGGCGTAAAATCGAAAAAAAAAACATTTAAATTAAAAAAGCTTTTTATTGGGGCTATATATAAAATTTAAACTAGTTTTTTCGACTAATAATTATATATTATATTTTCTGTGGGGGCGATTTTTTTTCCTCAACTGTATATTACATAATAATATATTACTATTATTACCGTTATGTATTACTGGGTATTAATTACATTGATAAATTGAATCTATTATGTATAAATTAAATTTTTAGTTATTGTTTTCTTTTCAAGATTATCAGAGGGGGGGGGGGATGGTGCTATAATATGAAAGATGCTAAAAAGAAGCGATTTCGTCTTTTTTTTGTTCTTCGCCATGGGCTAATATCAACTTACACAAAAATATTTTGGGGTAATAATTAAAAAAAAACCCAACCGCTATGAATTATACTACTAATTGATTCTGCAATTAGAGCGGTAGAGACATATTCCCCTGCTGCGACTGCATCGTTTAGTTCAAGTCCCTCATACTGACTCTACAGTATCAACATGTTTCTTTCATGGCTGCGAGGGAAGCCTGAACATGCCGCGTGAATTTTCCTACAAATCAGAACCCATGATGACTTAGCAGTATAAATAATCAGAAAAATATACGGTATGGCGCAGGTAAGCATATGTCAAGTGATGCTAGTTGTTGTTTGCATAGAACGATACAGAGCATAGCCCCTTTTGTTTCACGTTGAGATGGCGAATCAGAGCACAGTATAGAGAAGCAAAGCGCTATATTTGTTAGTCCCCTTACAGCAATATGTTCTGGTTTGAAGGGCGGGGCGGCTGCGGTATTGTAAAACTATTTTATTTATTTATTTAAAAAAGTACTGCCCTATCACAAACATTTAACATTGAAAATAACCTAAACTATTTAATTTATGGCTTGATGCCTGTGACAATAATGGCGTATATAAACATTGGCAATTCATCGGCTCGAAGAAAGAATACGTTAATACAAAATAAAAATAATAATCGGTACCTAATGAAAACATATTTTGAAATTCAATTTTAACAAGTAATACAGTAATAATTGTTGAAATATTAATATGAATGTCTAATAAATGTCATGTCATATCAAAAAGAAAAGAAGAAATGTCAATATAATATCAAGTAACAATAAGTCAGTTATAAAACAACAAATGAATAACGATTAAAGTTAAGGTGGGTTTTTTCTTTCTTTTTAATTTTGTCTTTAAAAACACGCAACTTATCGTGGAACGCTTGGAACTTGGACTTAGAATCCTTGTCTTAAGGTGGCATTTACGATGTCGATGTCTATGGGTTCCGGAGCCCACCCAACATCAGAAGGACCAGCTCGTCCACGCATTTAAGCAATAAAAATAAATAATAGTTTTAAAAAACTAACAAAGTACGTTTTTATAGAACCTTCAACTAAAAAATTTAAAATAAATTTTAATAAATTTTAATTAAAAATAGTCTAAGAAAAAAATATTTTATTGTAAAAAAAGCGTGGAGTGCTTTTCAGGATATTATCAAAATAACCCTTCTACTCATATCTGTTCATAAAATATTTATAGCTACTGATACCATGCACCCCACGCTTTTTTAACAATAAAATCATTTTTTCTTACACTATTTTTAATTCAAATTTATTAAAAGTTATTGTCTATTTTTTTAATTGGATTTTCTATGCTATATTTTGTTAGTTTTTTTAAACTATTATTTATTTTTTAGTTGAATTTTTTTTTGTTTTTTTTACTATTTATTTGTCATCGGTCCTTAATAAGTATACAAAATTTCGAGTTAATCCGACGTTTTGAAGGGGGTCAAAATCATGCTCAAAGATTCCGTTACAAACATACATATACGTCTGAAGCTAATAAAGGCGTATTAAAAAAAAAAAAGAACTCACCATCGGAGCTCCAAGATATATCCAGGACGCTGTCACTGAACAGGTCGTGTATGACGACCAGCGGCCTCTTCAGCGACGTCTGCCAGATGCTGAGCGCGCGGTCCCGGGACCCGACGGCGGCACAACAGCACTTCTTGCCTTCCCTCACGAAGATGTTGCTGTTAAAGCGCTGTTAAAGAACCAGCAATTACAGGGATTTCCTTTAAGCAACCAAGGTATGTGACCGACCAAGTCGTCGGAGTTCAAGCCTCTGCCCCTGGCATTGCTGAAGTCCATGGGCGACGTTAACCACTCACCATCAGGTGGGCCGTGCGATCGTCTGCCTACAGGGGCTATAAAAAAAAATCAAGTCCTTCAGGCAAGACGACTTCGCGGCAGAAATAAACAGTGGAGGGGTATTTCCCTTTAATTGAAGATAGTAATTGACGATTGTGACGATACTGTACATCGATCACAAAGATAACGCCGCTCATATTGAGATATATACTGGTGGTAAGACCTCTTGTGAGCCCGCATGGGTAGGTACCACCACCTCGCCTATTTCTGCCGTGAAGCAGTCATGCGTGCTTCGTGCCGTGCTTCGCAGAATCTACCGCTGGATAGGAAACGAAACCCACTGAGAAGATCCGGCGAGAAACTCAGTGGGCTGTGTCTGAGGGTTAATTTACTCGCCGAACCCTTGGGCGACGTCGACTGTTTACAATTTGGTCCGCAGGATCGGCTATGTGGTTACCTAATTCTATTGAAATAATAAGTACCTATCATTTATTTTAGATGCAGTTCAATATTAATGTATTTTAAAACAGGTAGTGGCTTCATTGAGCAGTTGATAAAAAAAACATGTTCTTTGAGTGTCTATTGAGTTAGGTTAGTGTATTAGTGGGGTTACTTGTTCTCCTTTTAATAAAAGTATTGTCAAGTGCGGATTGTATAAAGACAGTCACACACTGAACTCATTTGTTACCCAATTCATGTGCTGAAGTTCATAATTAAATATAATAACATGTAATAGTTAGTTTATTGATAATCATCTACTTTTTATTTATTTAACTTTATTTATGGAGACTCTATGTTTGTAACATGCAGACTTTCTATTATAATCACCATAAGTATTTACTTCAAATTAATTAGTTACTTCATAATCAGTGATACTAGAGCACCTTGTATCTAATTTATGTTCTCTGATTGTCAGAGGCTGTTGGCTGTGAGGTATTTTATCTACCCAGAGCAACAAAACAACCCGTAACAGTTTTGTCAATACCCCTAATCGTTTAGAAGGAATCAACTCACAGCACAAGTTACAGCTTTTCTGTGACCCACGAAATCTTTATCACATCTCCAGCCATCTCGCTCCACGACCCTCGCAGTGGGACCGCCACGATTCATCGCGTGAGCTGACAAGACGTACTGGCCGTCCGGAGACCAGGAAAGACGAAGAACGTGGGTTGTGCCTGTAAGTATTAAATGACTGCAATTACTTATTTGTATTATTTAAAGACAATAAAATAACAACAAATAAAACAAATAATAACAAATAAAAATGTCTCATGTTCTTGGATGTATGTCTGTAGTATAATATTGTGCAATTGCATTTTTTTGGTGGTTTTACTTGTTGTTAGCAACAACTTTTTTTAATGACTGAAGGATTACTGGAGCCCTTATCAGTTTCACCAGGACAGGTGGGAAAACAAAGGCTCAGCCAGGAGGGGTGGGATTTGCTAACAGCTGCGTGAGCGCCTCCGGAAACCCAACACCTCAATAGCAGCTGCTTCGCGAATGAATCTACTATTGGATCGGAATCGCGACCCGCTGAGAAGATCCGGCGAGAATCTCAGCGGGCTGATGCATGGGTTAGGTTTCACGAACTCTTTGTCAAGTTTGACAACTACGGTTACCAGGGTCTCTAAACCTGCTCCTAGTGTTAGAGCTGAAGGCGTCTAATACAAAGGTTATTGAATCCGATGGATCCGTAAGGATGAGGCAACAACTTACATTAAAGTAAAAACCCTGTTTTAATTGCAAAGGATGTCAGGTTTTAAATTTCTGTAGGGACTATGTGGATTTTGATATTTAAGCTTTAACCATTAGAAGCACCAAGCTTGTACAGTGAAGAATTATTTAAGTTTATGATGAACATACCCCCACATTCATAAAATGGTTTTGTGATGAGTGCCTCCTGTGCCCAATCAGTAGTCTTCCATAGCCTCAGGGTTTTGTCATCAGATTGCGATGCCAAATATTTGCCAACCTAAATTCACTTTACATGTAAATATTTCTAGGATTAATTAAGTCTGTATATCAGTCTTGTGTCCCAACTTTTTGAACAAAGTCTATTATGTTTTATGAACAAAACTTAAACATTAATATAGTTCTGATTTCAAATATTTCTATGTATCTTCTATTCTTTACCAATTTTATAATTCCTATCTCTATTTTAGTTGTTAGCTGGGTTGTTAGTGAAACTAATTTACTCCAGATTGAATGAAATAAGTTTTAATCATTTGTATGAAAATGACCTTTTTAAATAAAACTGAATCTCATTCTTAGTTTCTCATTTATTAATGAAACAATAATAATTCTGGGATTACTATTGACTTTAATTACTTTCTTTTGATTTTTAGATGCAATTAGGGTGTTGATTTGGTGACAACTATCACATATTGATTGTATTATTTAGATTAAATCCTTCTGGAACAGCATTTCTTTTATATTATGTAAACAGTGCAAAGTTAACATTCTAGTATCTATTAATCAGTTAAGAGACTATAAAAATCAAAATTCAAACAGAGAACACTTCTTAAATTTCACTTACAGGATCCCATGTAACACCCTTGACTAAGCCAGTGTGACCATTTAATACTGACACCATTTCTGGAAATTTCTCAGCATTCCATATAATGATTGTATTATCCACGCTGCAGCTAGCCAGCCATTTGTCTAACGGCGACCATGCTAGGTCTAAGACATCACCTGAAGTAAATAATTTATGCCAGCAAAAGTGTATTGACTGGTTAGATAAGATACTGTACACTTCATAATTATTTGAAATTGATTGTTGAACAGGCAAAATAAAATAAACAGCAACACAAAATGAAGGTATTAAATTAACATCAAAGAAAATCTGGTGCTGATAAAATAAATTTCTCCATGAACAGTAAGAAAACATGTACAACAATCCTATAAATCAAATCTACTTCATACTTGAATCCATTGAGAGGGATTTCTGTAAAATTCATAATTATGAGATGTATATAAATATTTGACTACATGATGTTGAAAACAGTAATAAAATTTCAAGATTATACTTTAACATATCGACGCTTGAAAGGCAAACGTGACTAAGCAACAATGCGTGAACTTTACAGTAGTCTAATTTAAAGTTGAAATACCTGAAAAAAATTATATTTTAACGAATCTAGCTTTTTTTATCTACAATCAGTATCCAGTACTTTTATTAGATGCCTTGAAATTTTCTTAGTCAGTAAGAGCGTGACTCCAGCGAGCCATCTACTCTAAATTTAAGATTTGTCATTGAACTACTATATGATGTCTTTTCTCTTGAGCCGTTTACCGTAACTTCATTTTTTCAGCCAGATTGTTTGGGTGCTTTTCCAATGGTTTGTGGTGTTTTTGTTTAAATTTTACAATTTCCTGCATTATTGTAGGCATCCCTAGTTCTCTGTGTATTTCAGTGTTTGTGACCAACCACAGAACACCACTTATGGAGCGCAAGATACAGTTTTGCATTCTTTGTATTATACTGATATTCAAATTGCTTTAGGTGTAGGAGGTGTAGGTTTAGCTGTAGGATTGAAATTATTTTAATAGACCTAGCAAATATATATTTTTTGCGCATCGAATACGGTTATTGCCTATCTATGTACAAAGCAGTTATTGTCGCTTAGTCACGTTTGCCTTTCAAGTGTCGATATATTTGTTTTGTACAAACCTGCATGTCCTCTTAAAGTAGACAAACACCTCCAGGTTTCAGCTTTGTGCTTTCCAGGTGCTCCAGGGGCCATACTAATACCCCACACCATAATCAATTTGTCATCTCCTCCAGAAGCCAGGTATTTACCCCCATTACTCCAACGGACACTATTTACACATGCTGCAATATGAGAGTAGAAAATTAATGCTTATGATGAACAAAAAAAAATTTTTTTTTACTGCACCTTTTATGGAAGGCCAGTATTCAATATCTATTGAAATATTTTGTGTCAATAATGTAGACTAAAAATTCAATTGTGTCAATACATAGGACATAAATTTTTTATATATATTTTTCATACAAGGGGTCAGCGTAAGTTGTCGCATTAAAAAGTGACTGACCGGTATAAGCTGCCGATCTTAGCAGTATAGTTATAGTATTTAGTGAAACCAGCTATCAGACCAATGTAGACATCGACCATTTGTTAATAACGACGGCAGAGAATGACAAAACCGAGTATATTAGAATAAAATACATTTCTACACACGTTTCGGTGCATACCTAGGTGGTTGTCCATTTGGCAAATTATTTTTGGAACATTTGGGTCTAATTCTACGGATTCACATAGCACCGAGTTCAAGTTCCACACAACTACTCTGCCCGAGTATCCACCTTGTCCCCCGGTCGCAAAATATTTTCCAGTCGGATGTATATCCACAGAAAATATCGGTTTGTCTGTAAAATAATTTAAATAGCTTAATATTTTTGCGGAGATTTTGAATGATTTTACCATCTTTGATGTACAGACCATCGTGATTGACCCAACTGGGTTTTAATAGCTTCATTTAGCTAAGACTTTACAAATATTTTAGTGTAAAATTATTGATAAAGTTTTATGAATTGAACTTTATTTATTTTGCTTGCCTTGCAATATCATAGATTTTTTTTGTTACAATTTTTCCTTATTAGGAAAAGCAAGGGCTTCTGAGTCCATACCGCCTTATATATATCATAGATAATAAACATATGCAGTGCAGTATAATGGTAGGAACTAGGAAATCGATTTCATTTTTTCGATTTAAGGAATGTATGTTTCGCTTTTATTGAAGTGAAACTTCTAATGCAAATTATGTTAGTATAGCTAAATGAAACGATAGTTTCATAAAAAAAACATTACTTTACTTTTAAAAAAACCAGCAATGAAACAGTAAATCAAAAACAGCTGATGCACACTCGGATCAACGCAGACTCGTGCGATCGCAAACAAATACTTATTTACAACATTTGTTTAAATAACTAACTTATCTACTTTGCCACTGTGTTAGTCTTCACCTAGAATATCTGTCGCTCACATGAAAGTCTAAATGAAACTGCTTCAAAAACTAAAATTACTAACAAATCAACCCCGTCAAAGCTGTTGGAAGGTCGTGATGCTGTCCACGTATAATTGTCTATGATGCACTGCATTTGAATTTGAATTATGTTCCGTTTACTTTTGATGTGCGGTGTCATTCTGTATTATATTTTCTCATGTACCAGTAAGCACAATGTTTCAAGTATTTTTAATTAATTGCTATAGCCGCTAGTCCACCCTATCAAAAACAAACCGCTCTTTTTGCGGTGAGCCGCGGCCGCCTTTGCGGGCACTTTGATCATTTCCACAGATCGATAAAGCGTTAGACATTCTCAACTTTTATTTTAGCTTACTTATCCCTATTTATCACTTTTTCCTATAAAAAGGGAAAAAAGGGAAAAATAATTAGTTATTTAATACAACAATAGAATCAATTGTACCTTCACGTAACGTGGCATGGTCTACAAAAAATCATTGAGATATTTTAAATTCGAAATGATCGATTTGAATATTCTCGTCTTACTAGCGCTATGCTCAATGCTCATGTCATTAATGACAGATGTGTATGACAGTTTTCTAGTAAAAGTAATGTTGCAGAGAAGAAAAATACGTAGAATTGATCATTTTGGATATGGTATCTCGCTTTATTTCAAACTGAAAGACAAAGACAGAAATCTTAGTTTCATTTCTAACGTGAAATTTTGGGAAATTTTGAATAGTTGTGCGTACGAAATTAAAGATAGGCACGGCGTAAAATTTCGATTTATCTTGACCTGTAAACAACGGTATGCACGGGACCGACATTCTAATCCGAGCCAGATTTCTGACCCTCGTTAGTCACCTGTGTGCATCTATAACTTTGCTATGGGGGACAGAGCAGCTGGTTCTACCCTGCTTGCCGAAAATCGGCGACGAGAATCTTTTCAATATGTACCACAACCGGTAAGTGAAGAGAAACATTCTCATAATTATTCATATTCAATATATTTAATATTTTTCATTTTAAATATAAACTTATGATATGTTACACTTTACAGCTTTTTATATTATTGAAAGATGTAACCTAAAAAAAACAAATATTAATGAAGCGTTTTTTTAATGTATTAATGAGTGGTATGGTCCACTTGATAATTGGTTACTGGAGCCCATGTAAATGCCACCATTCACACAGTATTGTATAATTATGCTATGGCTATGGTAATCCATAACCTACCCTATGTTCTGGCCTAAGTGGTCAGAATATATGACTTACAACAAGAAATAGACAGATTGTTAGTACTAACTGTGAAGGCTTACATTACAATGCCCAGTACCCAGTAAAAATGGTCACTATCGTAAACAAATAAGAGCAAATAAGTAAAAAATATAAAATTTAAAATATGAGATATAAAAAGAATTATTCTAGTATTGTGCTCGGTGCTATATACATTGAATTACATTAAAAAAAAAAGCAATTGCCCTTTCAAAATTCCTACAATTATAATACCAAAACTTGGTTATTTTTACAAACTTCATAGAAACAACAACTGAGTTTGCCAATTGTTATTTACTAGCCAAGATCCTACATTGAATTAGGACTCTGGGCACATTGAACTGTTTTTTAAAATACATAACTTGTTTAGCTTAGTCATACTTTGTAGTGACTATCTCTGGTTATATGAAAAACATTGAGTTCTTGAAACCACACATGTGTTATCTATTTGAAATTGACAGTATTTATTATTTATTTATTTTTTATTAATTTATTACACTTCATGTAAAATTTACATTGGCGGACTTAATGCCTAAGGCATTCTCTACCAGTCAACCAAAGGTAGTGCAGAGTGAATATGTGCAATAGAAAACGTATCTTGAAGCGTCAATATCATCTGTACATAGAAGACAAACATAAACTAATATAACATAAATTGATTTAACAATAAGCACACAGAAGAGAATAAATAATGATGTAGAAAGTAGCTATAGGGATTTTAATAAAATTAAAATAGATCATTTAATGACTGTGCTGATTTAGTGAGGGTACTTGTTCTCCTTTTAATAAAAATCATAGATAGCTAAGCGCATTTTGTATAAAAGAGGCCCACAGTGAACTGACTTGTTATCCAACAGATGTGCTTAAGTTCATAATAAAATAATAAAACATATTTACCATGTTTTACCATCATAATTACCGTTTATACCCAGCGGTCTCCTAGGCGTGGAAGCCTCACGTATGAGGTTTGGCCCCTTGTCCAAAGAAAAAAGCTGTTGTACTGTAAAACCGTGACTTAGAACTCATGTCTCGAGGTGAGTGGTCGCCTTTATGTTACTTTTCCTGCCTATGCTGATAGCCTTGAGAGACTATTTCAGCGTTGCCCTAGTGTGTAGGTGAGCTCTCGTTGCTCAAACCGGAGGTGTTGCTAACACTGGCCCTAGCAAGAACAGTGCTTCGCAGAATCTGCCGCCGGATCGAAAACGCGACCTACTGAGAAGATCCGGCGAGAAACTTAGTGGGCTGTGTCTATGGGTTAATTTACTTGCCGAGCTCTTGTGAAAGCGACGGATTCGGTGAGGACGGTGACCGGTGCTTGAGGTACCTAAAAGCACCGTTAATGGATCGGGAGGATCCGCAATGACGCCTTTAGGGCTGCCATCTACGGGCTCCGGTAACCAATAAATACCAGAGGGGCCGTGAGCTAGTCCATTCATCAGTACAGTAATTCTGAAACTAAAAAGAACACTAATTTTGGCAATAAAACATCGCATTTGGTTTTTGTTATTTTGCATTCAGTACGACATTGTTTGTAGCAAATAAATCGCGTGTAGCTCTTAATGCAGTATTTTACGTCGTCATAATTAAATAATGATCACTCTGTCTGAATAATAAGAGAAGTATAATTGGAAAACAGTACATACAATATTACGAATATTTTTAACTATTCCTTAACTTCCATTTATGTCCCCACTTAATAATTAATAAATTAAAAATCAAACGAATAAACATAAAAAAATTATACGGGTAATAAATACTCTACTTAGTATTGATTTATTTTATTTATAGTTGCAAATTTTAAATTACCCAGTGATTATGACGTCCGGAATTATATTTTAGTACAGCTTAGCGTAAAGATTTTTCAGTAAGTCCACCTGTATAATTTGGCATATTATATTCTGGACAACTTTTGGTAAATTTGTCGAGTTTTTTTTGTTCTTCATACCGCAAAGCCTAAATAACAAAAGTCTGCAACCGGTACGGCCTAATCATGACCTACGGAATCGAGATGTGGAGACTAGCGGCAAGGCTGGCCTGAAAGGTTAAAGTCGCTGAGCGAATTCGGTGTCTCTCTAAGCTTTAAAGTCTAAGGGATCGTATCCGGAACGAGTTATCGCCAAATAACCAAAGTTACCGACATAGCTCAACATAGCAATCTGAAGTGGCAAAGAGCCGGTCATCTCTGTCGAAGAAGCAAAAAGCGTTGGGGTAGACGAGTTCGACACGGCAGATTTATAAAAAATTAATAAATTGTTTTCATGAGTTTGTATTTTACTTTATTTTATTTTGGTCCGTTAACCGAAAAGGTGCTTTTTAAATTCTTACTTTGTTTAAAAATGCTCTTAGCAATATAAGCTGTTTTAGAATATCAAAAAAAAAAAAACGCTACTCAAATTATCGCATAAACCATTTTTGGATATTAATCATTTCTTTTTTAAACTATAAAGCAAGTAAATAGCAAATGAAAAGGTTAATAGTGTGTTCCAATTTTAAAGGTTATATTTTTCGCGCTATTCATACCTCTGTATGCGTAGTGTAATATCGGTTAGTAATTTAAGCTATATACGTTCTTGTTCAAGGCAGCAAAACGACACAGTCTGTTTGTTAGTTTAGTCATTCGGTCCGTCATTCATGTAGGTAACGGTTATGTGATAACGTGTTCCCGTGTTTGTTGTTTAAATTTCACGATATAAACATGGCGCTGGTCTCGGCAGAGAAAAAGGTTAGTAAAATAAATTTGTGAGCTAACTTTTTGGCGGGAATTTAATAGATCTAGTAAGATACATAACGTCATTCGCGTATAGTTTTGCTGTGAATTTTGTGTGTATGATACGATCAGTGTTTTTAAACCATGACCTACGACGATTTTTATTCGTCTATTTCTTATGGAGTATTTATGTAAATTGTTATAAGTATTAATAGCGAAATTTAGATGGGTTTGATTTAAAAAAAAATTGTACCATCAATCGCATTATATTTTTTGAGAAAAAACAATAACGTCATAATCCTATCATAAATTTTAGATTTTGTAAAAAATATAAGTAGTAAAATCTCCAAATAACTAATTTACTCTTTTAGTTAATTTTAATTGGGATTTTGGCGCGCTAAAAATCAAACTGACACAAAAAGTAATTCGTAGTTCTTAAAATATATCGAAATCTGCTTAAATAATTTTAACATAAATTTTCGTATTGTTCAAAATATTGCTAAATACTTAAATTTTGCATTTTTATATAAACGCTGCAAAAAATAACCTCTTTATGTGACCACGCTGCGATGTTAAAGCGTAGGTATATTATTATTTATGCACACAATTCAACTTACTGTTATAGTATTTTTTTTACATCGTAATGCATCGTAATGATATACGTAATGACAGGAAGTTTTAAAAATAGAATCTTAACAATTATTAACTGGTAACGTGTAGTCTGAGGTTATTGACCTCGGCAACCGGTTTTTGGAGCAGCCGGATATGCATTGCCTCTCCTTAATTTTTGATAAGACAACTGAAAATCGCACTATTGAAAATAAAAATTAATGTTTCACAGAATCAATAACAAATACTACTAATAGTGTACGTCATTTTGATATTTTTGAAATGTGAAACTTTGCGGGTATACGGCATGAGTGTAACTACACCTTTTTTAATAGTTTTCCAATTTTTACGGTCTGTTTATGCAAGATGGAACATACTTAATCATTTTGATTTGACATTGTTATGTACCTATGTACATACATACGTCTTTGTAATGTTTACTAATAAATAAAATTGACTTTTCACACTATACTCACAAATAAAATTTATATTTTTAATTTAATTTAACGTTACGGCATCGCCCCGGTAAAACCTGGGTGCTATGCATAGTACATTACAGTCATTGTGCATTATATAATTTTTCTACCCAAACCTTTGTATAAGAATCTCTAATATCATACTACGTGTTCCTTGATAACTGACTGACTTCTAATATAAACTTCAACATGAGTTTAAGGAGTAAATATAATAAAAAATATAAAAAACGATGGTAAATTTAATCAGAGGCAAGTAATCGTGCTTCTTTGTTTGAAGTTTGAGGGCTTCCATACGTTTGTGAAGGGTCCTTAGCCCTTATATTACACTAGCGACCCGTCCTCGCTTCGCTTCGGAAACAATAAATTTTATTATTGATAGCTGAGTCCCGCGATGTTATCCGCGGTTATTGTCATACCGCGGGTGACGCCGCGGGGTGGAGCTAGTGTAAAAAGTTACTCCTTATATTATCAGCTACCTCTTAGTGAAAGTCTCGACAAAATCGGTCCAACTTTTCCAGAGATTAGCCGGAACAAACAGATAGACAGACAAAAATTGTAAAAAATGTTACAGATAGACAGACAAAAATTGTAAAAAATGTTATTTTGGTGTATGTACCGTATATATTCATATGCATGTAGTAAAAAGCAGTTATTTCAATATTACAAACACACTCAAATTTTATTTATGTGTATAGATGAAATCTGAAACTGGACGGTTGCGACATTAAGGAATCAACTACTAATATATTTCTAGTTAGTAAGCTGCTGCTCGTTAGTAAGCAGCTGCTTTGGTCTCTGCGTTTCCGAATTAGCCGGTGAAGACAAGCAATTAAGTCATGGTTAATAAAATATTTAATATATCTATGTATATAGATATCTATGTATCTATGTATATAGCGTAGCGAGGGCGGGTCGCTAGTATTAGCGACCCGCCCTCGCTTCGCTTCGGAAAAGAGGCTATTTCAATATTACAAACAGATACTCCAATTTTATTTATATGTATCTATACTAATATTATAAAGAGGAAAGATTTGTTTGTTTGTTTGTATTGAATAGGCTCCGAAACTACTGAACCGATTTGGGAAATTCTTTCACTGTTTGGAAGCTACACTATTCCCGAGTGACATAGGCTAAATATTTTTTGAAAAAAATTAGAGATTCTTACTAAAACTTCAATAATGTAACCTAATGTGTAAAAAAATTACATAAATATTTTCTTTACATCGCGTGCCCTGCGAAAACTATTTATGATAGAATAAAATAATGTACTACGACTTTGTAGAACCCATTATTATTTACAAAGAGTGTCGCGACAGCATATGTCTAACTATTATAGTTATGCCGGAATAAGTGTTCTTTTATTTAAAAAAATAAAACAACGTCAAATATCGTTGACATTTTTGTTAAAGACCCGAGCGGAGCCGGAGCGGGCCGCTAGTAGATATATAAGTATATATGTGTTATAACCTCACTTATAACGGAACTATCATTTGTGAGATGTCCAACATGAACTTGCGTCTCTTTTAATTATTAGATTAGTAAATGGGTATGTGAGCTGTAGATTCACTTGGTGTTATGTGTTAACCACTTTACCCCCTGAATGTCAATGCCCACCTTGTAACATCAGATCGAAATCTTAATTGCATTGAAATAACGGCATTTCTATCATACTAACTTTTAAAAAAAATTACATTCTTTATGGCTGACATAAGCACTAAGTACGAATTAACAAACCATTCTGACTCAAAAGACACACTGCTAATGGTGGTAAATAAGTTTTCAATGTGCATTGTTGAGATACGAAAATATAATTATCAAACAAAAAAATATGGCGTCAATTTATCTTTACATAATAAATAGATTGAAGGAAAAAAAATCAAAACAAGAACATTAAATGTTTATTGAATTTATAAATGACATTAACTGAGAATCGCGTCATTATCCAATGATAAGCGGTGTCCATGAATTACATCTTATTAATATACATACATACGTATATAGTTGCCAAAATATGATAGATTAATAGTGGTAGTAGGACCTCTTGTGAGTTCGCACGGGTAGGTACCACCACCCTGCTTATTTTTGCCGTGAAGCAGTAATGCCTTTCGGTTTGAAGGGAAGCCGTTGTAACTATACTGTGAGACCTTAGAACTTATATCTCAAGGTGGATGGCGCATTTACCTTGTAGATGTCTATGGGCTCCAGTAACCACTTAACATCATCCCCGAAAAAAGATCACTATCATCATTGCACCTTCAATAACAATAAAAACACATGGGTCCTTATTTTTCTAATTGTCTTTTGAAATTAACCTCAATCATCCGAGCGCATTCCTTTTTTTTTCTCTACCTATGCTGGTAGTCTTGAGAGGCTATTTCAGCTTCTCCTTAACATGTAAGTGAGCTCACGGAGTTTAAACCGGGTGTTGCTAACACTGGCCCTAGCAAGAGCAGTGCTTCGCAGAATCTACCACTAGATCGGAAACCCGACCCACTGAGAAGTTCCGGCGAGAAACTCAGTGGGGCTTCACATTACTAATTTCATTAACATATTGCTTCAAAAGTTTATTTGGTCACTCCATTGAATATTCAATATGTACAACGTGTTTACAATGTGTTTGAGTTTAATAGATTAGGTTACATGCCGAGTGCATTGCTCTTTTATATTAACTTGTAATCGATTCATGTTCGTTGAATTTATAACACATTTTGGATAGCTTGGTATAGTATTGGTATGTATTATATATTTGTATTTTTTTTTTATTGCTTAGTTGTGTGTACGAGCTCACAGCCCACCTGGTGTTAAGTGGTTATTGGAGCCCATAGACATCCACAACGTAAATGCGCCACCCATCTTGAGATATAAGTTCTAAGGTTTCAGTATTGTTACAACGGCTGCCCTACCCTTCAAACCGAAACTCTTTACTGCTTCACGGCAGAAATAGGCAGGGTGGTGGTACCGTGCGGATACACAAGAGATCCTACCACCAGTATAATCCGGGCTTGAAGAGGGAAATTTTATGTAGGGGTCAAGATATGATCATTTTATAATATATCCTTTTGCCCGCGGTCTGCTTCCAACATCTGCAGATCATTAAGTCCAACATGCTCCGCATGACACTTAGGCGCGGATACCTTGTATGAAGTTCGACCCCTGCCCGAAAAAAAGGTCACTTCATAATGACGATCAAAATGATATAAACGTCAAGTTAATTCTCAATGATATACCTACTTCTACCTGTATGAATTGAGTAAATCTGTTCAAGCCACTTAAGTTGTTTCTGTGTTACAAACAATGACAGATGATATAAAAATCACGTTCTGCTTGGTTCCACTGCTTGTTATCAATATAAGTGTCATTTGCTTTTAAAAAAATGATTGATGAATAAAGTAGATTGAGTTTAGATTTCCGATAACGTTTTGAAGTATGTATTTTGTTCTGATTGTGCTTATGCACGCGCATGCTGAATCGTCGGAAATATTGGTTAGTTGTGACGTAATGACATAATTCACGTGACCAAGAACAAAGGGGTCGTATAAAACGTTTAATAAACATATTGCACGTGACTTGTGTATCCGTTTATAGGCAAATAATGTTATGGTATTGTGTATTGCTTTTTGTGGGCGAAAATAAGGCCACAGTAAACACGAGAAAATAAAGTGTTATTGGTAAACACCTGAGTTTAATTTCGAGTGAGCTTGTGCGATATCGTACACCTTATGACTCTGCACTTTTTACTCCGGACCGGCACGAGTAATCGCCACGAGACGGGCATCCGGCGTCTTATAAGATTGTCAAGATATCTTATACGCAATGATGCTGACTGTAGATACTTACTTAGTCAAGCTCCAGGTCATCATGGAGATCCATGTTCCTTAGAAACCATGGTGCTCCGACGGCTATCCTGCAAAAACAGGATTGAATGACTTGAAGGGGTTTCAAGTTGGTGCGGGCCGCGTGAGCGAACAGTACACTTGCAGCGGTTGATATTCCTCGCTCTGTTCGGCTCAGTTTTCGACTTCCCGAAATGTATTTAGTATTGCTTCATTACAAATGTTGAATAATTCTTCAAACATGTTTATTATGCTGATTCCAGTGTCTCTGAAAATTAAAAAAAAAAAAACATTTTTAATGTTTCAAAACTCTTGCTCTCGTCTCGTATTTGTGAATAAGGATGCACCCAAATACTTCTTTCGTTATTTTTTTCTTACTTAAGCTGTGTAAATGTAATGAATGGCTGCATTTTTTTCATTTACGGCCATTTTTGAAATGGCTCGTTATGAATAGTAAGGGTTCCTCGCGAGGCTTAAATCGAGATGTGGACGCCTTATCTTACGGCGTCCGACGGGTGCTGAAGGAGCGCGGCTGGTTTGAGAATTCTCTACACCGGTTCGGAGCTGAGGCGACGGTAAATTATTGAGACTAGACTACACTAGACTTGCGTATTTTTGCCAGGCGATTGGAAAACCCAAGCTTTGTGCTGACGGTACGGTTGCATCACGTAGTGGCCAACAAAAAAACCTAATCCATCCTGGAATAGAGTAATAAGACTATGCTAATTCTGTGCAAAAATTCTAAGCGACACTAATAAATAAAACTTTTTGTTTGGTGTCTTGTGCATGATGACATAATATTTATTATATATTTGCTTGGAACCTTAATGAAAATCCGTAAAAGTATCTGAATTAATGTTTTATTTTGGACATTGCTTAAAAAATTAATGTCGTTCCAATAAGCGTGAATAATTTATGATCTTTGTTTATCTTATGAGTTTGATTTTTTAACTTAACAAATACAAAAAGAACTTTGTACTCCTTTAGCGCAGGTGACATCCCTGCACCTTCTACGTAACCACACGTGAATGCTAGTTAATATCAATGATGTAACAAGCCATTGTCAGGTATTCGTGACCCAAGTGGGTTAGGTCAACACATTTGTGGTCCAATTAATCGGCATAGATAACCAGAAAGGTTAAAAAGGATAGACCCCATATTAATTTAGCGCTTAACAAATATTGTATTGTACCTAGTCAGGTCATAAATTCTGTCACATGTTTAATGTAAAATAATTGAAACAAGTTTATTCATTATGTAACCATTCATATACCAAAATGAACTTAACAAAACATAGATTCTTATGACACTAAAGTTTATTCAAAATGACCTCCGTGATTTTGAATACAGGCCTTCAATCTGCGCGGCCAGTCGTCTATCGCAGCACGAACGAGGTCCATGTCAATATCAGCGGCTGCCTTAATCAAGGATTTCTTGGGTGACTCCAAATTGGGATGAGGCTTTGAGCACGCCTTTTCCTCCAAGTGTTGCCATATCTTGTAATCTAACGGATTCAAATCTGGACTGGAGGAGGGCCAGTCTTCGTGCCGGATGAAGTCGATTTCACTCGCCGCCAGCCAGTCTTGTGTGCTCTTCGGTCTATGAGCTGGCGCCGAATCTTGTTGGAATACCCAGTGCCTGTTATTGAACATGGTATGAGAAACAGGTTCCACAAGGTTCGTCAGGACTGTATTTTGATACACAACTGCATTTGTTTTTACACCTTTCTCACAAAAATGTACCTCTGTTAAGCCCCAATAAGAAACTCCCAACCATACCATGAGCGAGGATGGAAAATGACCTCGTTGGACATGCGGAATGCGGTTGCTCGCTTCTTCACTACTGTGTGCGTACACCTTATCATTTTGTTTGTTGTAGCTCTCTTCTACGGTAAAAATTTTTTCATCCGAAAAAAGAATTTCCCGATATTTTTTTCCCGCGTACCGCTTCAACAAAGCGCGGCATCTCTTCAGTCTCAGGTCCATTAGACGAGCATTCAAACGATGTCCTGTTTTTCTTCGATATGCCCGAAGCCCTAAGTCTTCATTTAACACCCTTTTCACCGTGGTTCTGCTTAACCCCATCTGAAGGGCCAACAGTTTCTGCTTACGTTTGGGATTTCTTTGAATTCGCGCCTTCACAGCTTTTATCACTGCTGGAGTCCTAACAGACCGAGGGCGACCACTTCTTGACCTGTCATCTACACTAGAGTCTTCATTGTATCGTTTGATGGTACGATAAACAAAGCTTTTGGTTATATTCAAAATTTTCAGTATGTTAAAAATTTGAATTGGCGCGTAACCGCAACGATGCAACGCAATAACTGCAACACGGTCTTCTTTAAGCGTCCACTCCATATTTAAAAATGAGTAAAATTCTAAAACATTTTTATTTTCATGAACAATTCGAAATTCGAATTCAATAAACTTTTTTGTGGCCAGCATTCTAAAAGAAAAGTTTTTACTGTGTGACAATACTTATGACCTCACTAGTTATTTCAAATAATGAAATATAGAAGATTCATGATTTAGGTGGACAAAATCGGAAGTTTTTACAAACTACAGACCATGAGACTGGTCAAAAGACCGAGATTTTTTTTTATTGCTTAGATGGATGGATGAGCTTACAGCCCACCTGGTGTTAAGTGGTTACTGGAGCCCATAGACATCTACAACCTAAATGCGCCACCCACCTTGAGATATAAGTTCTAAGGTCTCAAGTATAGTTACAACGGCTGCCCTACCCTTCAAACCGAAACGCATTACTGCTTCACGGCAGAAATAGGCAGGGTACCTACCCGCGCGGACTCACAAGAGGTCCTACCACCAGTAACTACGCAAATTGTAATTTTGCGGGTTTAATTTTTATTACACGATGTTATTCCTTCACCGTGGAAGTCAATCGTGAACAATTGTTAAGTACGTATTTCATTAGAAAAATTGGTACCCGCCTGGGATTCGAACACCGGTGCATCGCTGCAACACGAATGCACC
Organism: Bombyx mori; assembly: GCF_030269925.1. Lineage (NCBI taxonomy): Eukaryota > Metazoa > Arthropoda > Insecta > Lepidoptera > Bombycidae > Bombyx > Bombyx mori. Next base: position 2,714,668 of record NC_085116.1, on the reverse strand, counting down.
AATTCATTCGGATTCATCAGGATATTCTTAAAACCAGTTAAGTTTTATTTGAACATAATGACGGGTGAATATTTTTATTTATAGAAGCGTATGGCATACATCCAATTGGGGCAATATACGTCACTGTGTTGTATTGATCTGTTTTTTTTTTCTTGGCCACTATATAAAATATACATAAAAAACTATCACAGCTTATCTAAGCCCCCAATTGAATCACGCAATATCGGTCATGAAATTTAATTGTCCGTGTAATCGCGGCCTTTCGTTTTATTGTTTTGATAACATAACGGGTGGAAGGTTATCGTAACTTTATCGATCCTATGTACGTAAATTGTAAGATTTGTTTTTGACGAAATCAAAAGTAATAAAATAATGAAGTAACAAAAACAGTTTTTAATTAAAGCGCCAGATATGGGTCTCGGAGCAGAGTTCATGTCATGTCAAGGGCAATAAAAAACGGTAGGCAGCGGCTTGGCTTTGCCCCTGCCATTGCTGAAGCCCATGGGCGACGGTAACCACTCACCATCAGGTGCGCTGTATGCTCGTCAGCCTATAAGGGCAATAAAAAAAAGCCGAAACCGTTGCGGCTCCTAGCAGTGGCTTTCCAGATATTTACGTGTACGATTTTTTTGTTGTGTTTCCTACCTATTCTATTAAACTCAAGGGATTATTCTAGATTCAGCGAGCTAGTAGGTGAGTTCACGGGGTTCAAAGCTGACGTTGTTGCTACCTATTTCTGCCGTTAGGCAGTAATGCGTTTCGGTCTGAAGGGTAGGGCAGCCGTTGTAACTATACTGAGATCTTAGAACTTATATCTCAAGCTGGGTAGCGCATTTATGTTGTAGACGTCTATGGGCTCCAGTAACCACTTAACACCAGGTGGACGTGAGTTCGTCCACCCATCTAAGCAAAAAAAAAACACGAAATCTAGCAAGAGCCGTGCTTCGCGGAATCTACCACCGGATCGGAAACGCGACCCACTGAGAAGATCCGGCGAGAAACTCAGTGGGCTGTGTCTGTGGGTTAATTCGCTCGTATTGTACGATCAGGCTATGGAATGAACTCTGCCCGCTGGTGATTCCGAAGTGGTATGAAAGCTAGTACTCTGTGACTGTACCCTCTCAGGATTAGCTAAGCTAAGGCCTAGGTGACTGAGCGACAGGAACCACTTTTTCGTAGATTAGCCCGGATACGACTACGTACAAAGTTAATTAAATAAATAAAAAATTAAAATTTTTAGTTTATTATTAACTGACTCAGAATTGTAATTAATATAAAAATTACAATGGTTTTTATATTTGTTATCATAAATATACCGCCGATTTATTTCGTGAGGCATTAATGCGTTTCGGTATGAAGAGGGGTAGCTGTTGTTCTATAAAAACTGAGACTTAGATCTCATGTCTCAAGGAGGGTGGTGGCATTTACGTCTATGGGCTCTGGTAACCAATCGAACACCGGGTAACCGGGTCAGTTCGTCTACCCATCTAATAAATAAATGAATGGGTTATTTAATTTTCTCTTTCTTACTGTATATACATCATTTACATATTTAAAATAATATATATTGAATACACATGTCTATTTACTTGAGATAGTGAAGTAAAAATAAAAATTTACATCACTTTAAAAAAGACTCTCAATAAAGTTTAAATTATTCTTCTTAATAAAAATTCTTTAAATTATCGCCATGTATTAACTTCATCACAGCTACACACTTCTTGAATCATTCACTTCATCAACGAGGGTTAACTGGAAGAGAATGCCTGCATGGCGTTAAGTTCGCCTTTGTACACTATTTTGTGCAATAAAGAATTTTCATTCATTCATTCAAAGTTACTTTTTATGGAAGCATATTCGTAAATCGTTTTCTAACAATATGAAAACAAAGTATAATGTTAGCTCCGGTTCGAACCATAAATATTATTTTTAATAATTTTCACCTTGTTTGTTCTTGAAGGTTTTTCGTTATCTTAAAATAGTATGAAGCTATGCCCAAGTAGTTCATTTTATAATCAATTGTGTGGGGCAGACGCCTTGTTAGGGCTCATAGAAACCGCTATGTAAATATCCCTGTGTCACTTGACATTAAAAGTTCAAGTCTACTGTTTTGCCCATAGTAGTCTACAGTATGGGTGATAGCCACCCATACTGTTTAGATATGGGTTTCTATAACGTCTTGTTACCAGTATTTAAGATGGAAATTTGGGTGAAGGATAATTATTAGTGAAGGTATCTCAACTACGGACGGATGACAGCAAAAGTAATAGCAGTAGCTTGAGATCGGCATCCCATACCCATATCTTCATATTAACATCCTTGGTTCGTTGACCTAATTCGAAGAAATGAACTATTAAGACACGTAACTGGTGTGGTGTTTTGGTGAAACAGCTTTGTGTAACAATAATGCATGTTCGCAGGTTCAAAATTGGGCTCGCATCATCTGTAACACTCATAATACTTGAGCTAGCGAACTTCATGTATGGAATAACAATGTCAACCCCGTTCGTTTGTCTAATATGTATCCTTTTTGTCATTAACATTACAACGGCCGCTTCTAAACGCTTTTTTGGTGGTCTACTGTCTGGTACGAGTAGGGTCGTTACTTAGCCCCGAAAATTTTGTGAGTTTGGTGTTTGTTTCAATGTCCATTGCAAAAGCTTTGAACCGCCTTCAAATTTTGTGTTCGAACAGTGCCTTATAAACACCACTTTTGCTATCTATACTATAAATCCCGTTCGTAATATAACATAATAATATATAGCTGCGAAGTTTCAAAACAAGCCCTAAAAAGTGCTGGGAAATTTGTAAGGCCTGTATAAATCAAAGGTGTGTGAAAAAGTGATGAACGCACTATTAACTATCTGAGTTATTAGCTCTTTCGCTTCAAATGCTTCTCACCATTTATAATGAAATCATTTCATGTGCAATTTTAGTTTAAATAATGACATTTTCAAGAATAGCATCATTGTCACTAAATCTGCGAACATGTGCACTTGCAATCCGTTTTAATTGAAACAATGTCTTGATGGTTCATTGGTGGTAAGAAGTTTTTGAATATCAATATCTTTTCTCCCTCTAAGTGATTCGAAAGTGGACACTTGACCCTAGTCATGTGATTAATAAATATGCTGTGATTTGGGAATAATAGTAACAATGTGTTTTGACCATTTCATTCAGTGGTCATTGCATGCATCAGTTGAGGCAACTTCAAACATAAGTGAAACAGACAAATATTTCTCGGTTCACTCTTTTTTTTAAATAGGAGAATAGAAAAGTGGCCAAATAAAAATTGAGAAACTTTTCAATTTGAAGCCGGTTAATAATTTCAATGAAAATACCAAAATCAGTTGCCATTAGAACGCTTAGGAGCTCTAGAGACGTATTTTGTTGAATACACAGTGTGCCGTGTCGATATCAATATGATTCCTTGAATCAGTAATTCAGCTGCAGCAACACACGCCGGAGGATCCCTGGCTCTGACGTATTTCGTCTTCACCGGATGGCTTTGCAACGCGTACTGGCCGATTTACGTCGTGTGCACGGTTTTTCCGTGCGCCGTCGATGGAGCGAACGCGCTACTAACGGTTTGCCAGAAGAAGTTTTAGAAGCGATATTAGGAACACCGTGTTTTTCTATAATGTTTTTTAAAACTAATCTAGTCTCTTTCTATAAAACTAATCTAGTCTTTCAATTTTTACGAAATAATTATAGTTTAAACGAAATGTATCAAATAAACTTTTCGCAAATTGTACTGTGTGTAGATGCATGAAATATATTACCTAAAAAAAAACATTTTGATAAACTTCCATCCCATATTTTGGCTAATGCTTATGCACCTACTGTATGCGCGCGAGTTCATGTCTATCGGGGCCAGAGGCGACGCGCGGGGACAGCTCGCCCCGCCTTCGCCCGCCTGCCCGCATTTGTCTGACGTCGAGTGTTGTCCGTGTCCGAGTGACGGTTGTGACGCGCGTTTATCGATATCGAAAATTTACGCTAACGCTATTATGTTATTTAACCATGACTACTCCGCTTCCAACAAGTTCAGATAGAAAAAAACCTATTGAAAAAAGATATATACTGATTCCAACTCTGATCTGTCGGTTGTCTTTTCATTCGATAGTGATTGAATTGGAATTTAAAAATATTTTTCTCTATTAGAAATAAACAAGTAATTACTTATCACATTTGAGTCGTCTATTATCAAAGGTGGCAATCTGTGCATTTGAACAAAAAAATGTTATTGATATGTCAATACAGATTGATTTGAATATAATCGTCTCCTTCAAAGAATACGGTTCAAAACCTGCATTAAATAAAGGTTAATACTTAACCTGTTATTTATCTAAGATGTCGTTCAGAAGAGTTTTCTGGCTGCCAATGGAATACAAAGTCAATAATGCGTTTTTCTGATTTACCAATAATTGTCCAAAAGTCACATTGCCGGCTTTGATACTAGTCGACTCATTTATTTTATTTCATAAATTGCAAAATTACTTTAAGTTACATTAAACCAAATGGACAGCTGTTGACTAAATCGGTAGTTATTATCGACATTACCATAATTAATTAGGTCACAGCACTACCGCATTCCTCAGGATGGACATGAACTCGCGCGTCCACAGTAGTCACTAGTGAAAATTTTAAAGGTCGCCATTTCTGTTTTATGACGTTCCATTTAAAGTAATTACAGTTAAAACCGTTTACTGCGACATCGTTTAGAACAACATGCCGGTTATAATAACCTAGAACAAAGGTCCCGGCTGAATGCTATATGACCAGTATGTACATACTTGCACGATACACATTAAGCATCACCGGTTGTTACGACTATCGGTTTTTACGACTGAATATGAGCAGTCCCTTCGATGTCGTTATAACAGATTTTGACTGTATTAACATTTTTCGTAATTTCAGTATAAAGTACTTTACATTCTTTACATTCAAAGATTCTGATTCTGAATTTGACACATTCAAAAATGTATTTTTGATAATAAAATTACTAGTCATGTAAGTCATACAATATTCATATGTAAGGCATTGATAATATACCATGATCTCAATTATTTTGTAATAACTTAATATTTAGGGTGTTAAGTGCATAGTTAGTTACACGATATTCGATATCTGTACGTATTTAGATTTATGTAAACAGCGAGTTTAGTACAATAAACTTTGCGTTATATATAAAAGGGTTTTATTTTTAAATAGTTTTTAGTTTTCATATTAAACATGTACTTTTAGGTTAGGAATATTGTGTTCTTTTTTTTATAATAAATAAATTGATTATATACCTTAAACACGTTGACTGTCATGTAGGTTACTGGTGCCCTACACGGCGCCCTGAAATAATTATGTCCATTTCTCTCAATTTTCTTACTAAGGCGCCGCAATATTTAATAGACTCTGGAAAAGGCGAATTCGAAGATGCTAAGGATGAATCTATTTCTAAGAGTCCTAAAACACCAAAACTGGTGGTGAGACGTCTTGTACTGGTGGTAGGACGTCTTGTGAGTCCGCACGGGTAGGTACCACCACCCTGTCTATTTCTGCCGTGAAGCAGTAATGCGTTTCAGTTCTTAGTAAACGATATATATAAGTTGCACATATTAGCAGATAGTCAGATCTTTCTTGGTCGTAAATGGTGACTATGGTTCATGGACATCTGCAATCCAAGCCTTAAACTACCGTTCAGAACGCTTCAAACCTCAATAGGACAGCATTAGAGTAATATGAATATCGTAATTAGTGATTTTATTTTGCTTTTCCTTTACTGTCAGAGTGTAATTAGAGTTGTCTTAACTTAAATATCGATTGTAAAAACTGGAGTGTGTTTTAAGTAACACGGCATTTGTTTTTGGAGGAGAAGTTTATTTTCAATTAAAATGATAAATCTCTAGAAGTCTACTAACTCTCAAGTTGCTCTTTACCGACGGACCTTGCGACCTAAAAGTGATATTATAGACCCCATTAATAAATTAGTGTCGACCTGCATTTTTCAGGTATTCAATGAGAACCAGCATTGGACTAAGACGAACGAGTACACAGCCACCGGGTGGTCGTTTTATTTGATATTGGCCGGAGTCATCACCACCATCGGATCATCCGTCCCTGTAGGATATAATATAGGTGTCGTTAATACACCGGCTGAGGTAATTTTCGACGGAATTATACAAGCAATCGGGTTTAGTTACAAGTTTTTATTTACCTATCCAACTACTACCGTAGAATCGATAATTACTGAATTGCGATGGACTGTGTGTAATGTGTTTAAAGACAAAAAAATATGCTGCCTTTGAAACCAATTGCCAGTTAATTGAAAAGCGAACAATAGATTTATTTATTATTTGAAGAGGAACATGTCGTAGCCCTGGCAGATAGAAGTGGAACGTGTAACGGATAAGTATATACTGTTACGCGCTGGGGTTCGGGATAAATAAAATTTCACCAAAGTACAACTTAAAAACTGTATTCAACACTTAGAACACTTAAACACTTCACAAACACTTTAAGATATTCAACAAACACTTTAAAACTCTCAATTCGCTTGTTCCGCTTTGCTTCAGGTGATCCGTTAGCTGTTTCGCTTCGAGTAGTTCCAATTAGTGACTGACTGCGTGCCATCTCTACAACGCTTTTATAGCCGATACCTCATCCCTAGAATTATCGAGAATATTCTACACATCTCTAGTAATAGTTTCCGCTATCTGTCAATAGATGGCGTTGTACTTCTCGAGCGTTCTGGGCGCTACTAGATCCTTCGATATTCGTTCGACTATTCAGAGATTGATGGCGTTACTCTACCGGCGTAACAATACCAATACCAATACCAGAATTTGTGATGTTATCGCAAATAGCAATTCGCGTTAAACAACCAATTCAAAAATTCATAGAGAAAAGAAATGTAATATTTAGGTGAAATTGAGAAAAAAATAGCTCTTTGATTCTAGGTGATAAAACAATTCTGTAATGAAAGTTTCATCAGCCGTTACGATGTAGTGCTGGACGAGCAATGGATGAATGTTCTTTGGTCTTCGGTGGTGTCTATCTTCATCGTCGGCGGGTGTACCGGCTCTATACTTGGCTCGTACTTAGCTGATAGCCTCGGAAGGTAAGTGGGCTTGGGAAAAGACATCTCTTAATAATCATGAAGGGGTTAAAAGTCGCGGCGAGCGTCTCGCTAGTTTTAGTCAAGAGGTCAAACGTGAAATTTTAAAGTTTAAACAATCTTTAACAACGATTTGTACTTACACTCAGATCATATGTTTTTTTTTATTGCTTAGATGGGTGGACGAGTTCACAGCCCACCTGGTGTTAAGTGGTTACTGAAGCCCATAGATATCTACAACGTAAATGCGCTACCCACGTTGAGATATCAGTTCTAAGGTCTCAGTGTAGTTACATACACAGTATACAGTAAGTATAGTTTCATATACAATTTCTTAACAAAAGCTAAACTCAAGGAACAAGTTAAACATTGCAACTAACACTCAGAGCATATGTTTCATATACAATTTCTTAACAAAAGCTAAACTCAAGGAGCAACTCAAACATTGCAACTTACACTCAGAGCATATGTTTCATATGCAATTTTTAACAAAAGCTAAACTCAAGGAACAAGTCAAACATTGCAATAGAACAGATTTAAAGATTACAGTTAGTCAAACGGTTTTATTTATTTCATTATTTCGTGGTCAATTGATACATTTTTGCTTATCTTTCTTCTTTTTTTTTCCAGAAAAATGGCAACGATCGCTACGGGGGCGCTATGGATCGCGGGAGCTTTGCTCTTCTTGCTATGCCGGACGGCTAATTCAGTGGAGATGCTTATAATCGGGAGACTTTTAGTCGGTCTAGCCGGAGGTACGTGTTCAATATTATTTTTAGGCAACTATTACCTAGTCAATCGACGTAAACTAATGTCAAATGATTTTGTTATTCCAATATTTACAGCACTTATCGTATCGAAGTTTAAATTTGAGCTTTATGCTTTCGTTTAAGAGTCATGTAATCTCTCTGGAAGCCAGTACTTACATTAATATTCGAAACGATCTTTCTCGAAAATCGATATTCTCGAAATGTCAATTTCGTTCAGCTTTTTCCTACTAGATGGCGGTATACGTACAGTGAGGTGACTAATTCTTTATCCAAACTAAATAAAAGAAGTGAAAGTTTTTTTAAAGGATAATATTTTTTTATTAATCCGTTTTTTTTTTGTATTATTACATTACAAGTAGTCTTAAGTAGTCACATTAATTTAAAATAGTCTTCCTGATTGCTTCCTTAGACGGCCATTAATTACTTAAGATGTTCTAGGGTGGGAGGGGATCGAAATTTTCTCTCTTTTTTTCCTAACTGTTGGCTGGTAGCCTAAGATGCTACGCCCGGATCGGAATCGCGACCCACTGAGAAGATTCGGCGAGAAACTAAGTGGGCTAAAAATTCTCAAAAATGCCTCACGTAATTAATGGACGCCCCCTTAACAGTTGACTAGAAGGTTTCTTGTTTATAATTTTATTGATTAAATGATTAAGTGGTTACCGAAACATCGTGAAGCCGCCACTCACCTTGAGACATGAGGTCTACGTCTCAATTGTATATCCTCTGTCTCACCCTTGAAGCCGAAATTTATCACTGCTTTTTGGCAGAAATAGAGTGGAGGTACCTACCCGTGCGGCCTTCGTGTTTATCCTATAAGTCTAAATTATGAGTTGTTTCATTATCCAGGTCTGACTACCAGCATAGTTCCCATGTACCTGACGGAGCTGGCGCCGCCCAGACTAACTGGAGCCATGGGTGTCGCGTGTCCCATGGGGGTCAACGTGGGTGTTCTTGTTGGGCAAGTTATGGGATTGAACTTTTTGTTGGGTAAGTTTCAAACAATTAGCTGGTAACTTAACGAGATTCTCTTCAGGGTATTTTCGCAGTCTAATGGCATTTCCGAAATTATCTTTTTTGCCTTGAGGATAAATACATTATTATAAAGTCACTGCAGCTCCCATGGCTTCATGGGCCCATTCTGAGACTCACACAGCTGTCGTCTCGTGGGAGGACGATCTAAAACAGCGATTTTACACCATGGGAACACTTCACTGGATGCGGCCAGCTTCGGATTTCGAAGATGGACAACTGAGGTCATACCTATATTGTCTATTTCACTTGCCATCATGATGTTGATGATGATGATGCCTTCATCGGAGCAGAGTTAATCCTTACTTTTTTTTAAGCATAGATGGGTGGACGAGCTCACAGCCCATGTGGTGTTAAATGGTTACTGGAGCCCATAGACATCAACAACGTAAATGCCGCCACCCACCTTGAGATATAAGTTCTAAGGTCTCAGTATAGTTACAACGGCTGCCCCACCCTCCAAACCGAAACGTATTACTGTTTCACGGCAGAAATAGGCAGGGTGGTGGTACCTACCCGTGCGGACTCACAAGATGTCCTACCACCAGTAATTATGCAAATTATAATTTTGCGAGTTTGATTTTTATTACACGATGTTATTTTTTCACCGTGGAAGTCAATCGTGAATATTTGATATGTACGTAATTTATTAGAAAAATTGATACTCGCCAGCGGGATTCGAACACCATTGCATCGCTACACACGAATGCACCGGACGTCTTATCCTTTAGTCCACGACGACTTCAAATTGTAAAGTATTGTTGATTAAAATTCAAAGAGAGGTTATGTTACTGCAAAACACGTTAAATGATAGCTGTTCCAAGTTAATACTGTCGGGGACAACTTAATACTGTCCTACCTACAAAATCTCTCGTATAAACGCTACGAATTAATTCCCCCTTAAAGTTCCACATTGGTCCACAGGGGGCCCGGACAACTGGCCGTATCTGCTAGGGGCTTACGCGATTCTAGTCATTGTGTGTTTACCCATACTGTTCATATTGCCGGAGAGCCCGAAGTACTTGTACGTTATGAAACGCGACGAAGGAAAAGCTTTGGAAGGTACTGTGAATTTCTGAATGAATCATGTAAATTTTTATATCATTATTTATATTATGATATATTTAGGATTGAGAAGAAAAAGCCTTTAAAAAAATAACAATTTAAACACTAAAAAATTTGTGATTCTCAAACAATCTCTAATTCAACCGAACTGAAATAAATCACCAAATAACCAGAATACAGAAATAAACACTTAGGTATTCTCCTGACTTTAAGCCCACATTTACAGAGACTTGAAAGCAATGACTCACGCTAATCATGTCCACGACTACCTTCCCTCACGAACGCTGCCGAAAGAATTAATTTTCGTTTTTTTTTCCCTACCTATGATGATAGTCTTGAGAGGCTATTTCAGTGTAGGTGAGCTCACGGGTCTCAAACCGGAGTGTTGCTAACACTGGCCATAGCAAGGGCAGTGCTTCGCAGAATCTACCACCGGATCGGAAACGCGATCCACTGAGAAGATCCGGCGAGAAACTCAGTCGGCTGTGTCTGAGGCTTAATTTACTCGTCGAGCCCTTCGTTTGAGGGTTAATTTACTCGTCGAGCCCTTCGTCACAAGCGACGGGTTCGACGAGAACGATGACCGGGGAAACCGTACAGATGCTTGGTAATTCACCTTCCTTAACAGAGTTGAGTCGTCTCCGCGGTGTTTCAATGAGCCTGCTGGCGTCAGAGCTGGAGACTCTTCGTGAGGAAGCGGCCACGGCGTCCGTCGTCCAGCGCTACTCGATGCTGCAGGTGGCGCGGGAGCCTGCCCTGCGCCTGCCGCTGCTCCTGGTGGTGGCGCTACAAGCGGGACAGCAGACCAGCGGGATCAACGCGGTTATTACTTCTTCCTTGTTTTTTCAATATGGCAATCAGCTTCTTACCATGCTATTGTTGCCAGAGTTAATAAAAATCTTAAATTATTACAATATATACATACGTGTGTCTATCTAAAAAGATATGCAGCGGAATAAGATGAAGTTGATTTATTTGAGACTGTAATCTGTAGGGATAAAATTGAAGTAAAACGAGATGAGATAAGATGAAATAAAGTTTCGGTAAAATTGTGCTTAGTTAATGAAATTTCAGTTGACTTTTAGGCAGAACCCGAAAAGCGACTTTCAGCGGTTTTGTATCATTTTCTCATACTTATGCATTTTATTACCGTTGTTACACGTTCAAATCTGAAGAAACACAAAAATAACAAAATAACACACACACACGACTTTTGCCATCGCGTTCCCGCCCAAAATCGCGATAATCACTTGTCAGCTTGGATAGATTTATTTTTTATCTATTCAGACCAGTTAAAGGATCTTGCCCATAAAGGTCAAGTCTTGTACTTCAAGCTCAAACCTATAAGGGCCGCTAAAAATAAAATCAAATGTAAGAATTTCATAAACCTGTTGAGACAATCCGAGAAGCCATGTTCTTTCCCTCATATTTGTGCTTGTGTTACACTATACAAAAAAAAATAAGAAAAAAAAACACACACACACCCTTGAAATCTCTTTATCGCTCGGATTTTATGACCTGGTAACTAAGACCTTTCAGTCATGTCTTATTTTATTTTATATTCTATATTTTATGAAAAATGATAATATGGAGTGAAATGAAATGAAAGGAAGATGATTAATTTGGGACATTAATCAACTGGGATGAAATTAAATGAAATGAGATGATATGATATGGGATGAAATATATCTCCGAATGAATGATGAATCTCATTAAAATGGTGGTCATTTACTGAGTTTTTTTCAGTGGACTTTTTGGAGGATCACGAGAAGTTACATCCAGCGGCTTTGTTTCATTTTCCCACATTTTTGCACTTTCACAGATATTAAACAGTTAATAAACCACCGATACTATATATTTAAACCTGAAGAAACACTAAATAGACAAATTAAAGCAAATCACACAACTTCACTCCTCGCGCTCCTGCCAAAAAGTCCGCCAAATTTTTATCACAGATACTATATAGATTACAGATTCTCCATAGATTACACGCTGAAGTACAAACATATACTGACATTTAAGATCGTGGATTATACACAGGAGTATTACCATACGTTAAAAAGCGAGTTTTCTTCTTTTTTTTTGGTTTATAAAAACTCACATCAATAACTGCCGGCAGCTCACGTCTACAGACATTTACAGTCATTGTTAATACTGAAATACCGAAAAGAAGGGTTTGTTGCGTAATTTTGTTAGCCCATGAAATTTTACGTAATAAAAAAAAACATGCTGGAGAAATGGCGATGCAAGTTGGAGAGTGTTGGCCTAAAAATCAGCAGATCGAAAACCGAACATCTGTTCTGTGATTTTGGCGGTCTCTCCAATTTTACAACCATTTCCCTCGACGGAACACCTTTGCCAGTATGTCAAGACTTCCGATACCTAGGGTCTGTTATCCAAAGCGACGGTGAACTGGATCGTACTTTTTTTTTTTTTTTTTATGATTGAAGGATTACTGGTGGCCCGGAGGCCTTTCCAGTTTCACCAGGACAGGTGGGCGAGCAAAGGCTCAGCCAGGAGGGGTGGGATTTGCTAACAGCTACCCGAGCGCCTCCGAAGGAGACCTAACAGCTCAAGAGCAGCTGCTTCGCGAATGAATCTACTACCGGATCGGAATCGCGACCCGCTGAGAAGATCCGGCGAGAAACTCAGCGAGCTGATTCATGGGTTAGGTTGCACGGCGAACTCTTTGTCGAGTTCGACGAGTACGGTTACCGAGGTCCCTAAGCCTGCTCCTAGAGCTGAAGGCGTCTAGTGCGAAGGTTATTGGATCTGATGGATCCGTAAGGACGTGTCTAGGGCGTCGACGGTGACTGGCTCCTGCATGATCAGGATTCGGGGAGTAGTCAGCGGCGGCTACGATAAGGCGATTATCATGACGCATAGCCTTATCGAAGTACCGTTCCGACGCTGACTTCATGTATTTCTGTATAGATTCGAGGCCCAGGTCGTCGTGTAGGTCAACGTTCCTCACGAACCACGGAGCTCCGACGGCTAACCTGCAAAAGCGGGATTGTAGAGATTGAAGGGTGTCTATGTGCGTGCGGGCCGCGTGAGCGAACACCACACTCGCGTAAGTCATGACGGGCCTTATGCAAGTTTTGTAAAGTGTCACCTTGTTCCGAAGGGACATTTTACTCCGCTTACAAATCATGGGGTAGAGTCTACCGAGAATAAACGCGGCACGGTCACGGACTGATTTTATATGCGGGCGGAATGTCATCGATGCATCCAGGGTAACGCCCAGGTACTTGACCTTCCTGGCCCAGGGTATGGATTGACTAAAGAGAGTAATCGGGGGTGTGAGATTCCTCCTCCTAATACGGGAGGAAATCCGTGTGGAGCTTCCCCTCTGAAAGAGCACCGCAGTACTTTTCGCTGGGTTGATGTCTATGCGCCATTTTCGGAACCACTGTCCTAGGGCTAGGGCTGCGCTCTGAAGCTTCTTCGCGATTAGGGACTTGTTTCTACTGGAATAGTAAACAGTCGTGTCGTCGGCGAATAAAGCTAAATGGGTCGGCGGCGACCGGGGAATATCGTTAACGAATAAGCTAAATAGGAGGGGTGAGAGGACAGAGCCTTGTGGGACTCCAGCTGTGAGAGGTCGTGGGGAGGAGCGGGTTCCCTCGACTCGATATCGAAAAGAGCGGTTCGACAAGAAGTCCCGTATGATGAGCACGAGACTATCCGGCACACCCATGTTGAATAGTTTGAAAATCAAACCGTTGTGCCAGACTTTGTCGAACGCTTTTGCGACGTCGAAGAAGAGAGCTCCCGTGTATAACGGTTTTGGTCGATTAAGCCCCACAAGAATGTGCTCCGTGAGGCGGTGCACCTGTTGAACGCATGAGTGATTTGTACGGAATCCGAATTGTTCATCGATGAGAATGCCCTTGGATGAGACGAAGTCTCTGAGGCGTTTGTAGAGCAGACGCTCATACAGTTTGCCTAGAGACATGAGGAGGCTAATCGGGCGGTAGCTCGTCGGATGATTTTTTGGTTTACCGGGTTTATGTATGCCGATAACGTCCGCTTTTTTCCACACCGCGGGAAAGATACAGTTCGCCATAGCGGCATTGAAAATAGATGCCAACATCACGATGAGTTGGACGGGTAGAAGTTTAATAACGCGGTTGGATATACCGTCGGAACCGGGAGCCTTGCGAGGACGTAGGTCTTTGATCAAGTCTTTAACTTCCATCGGGGTGACGGGTGGTAACACATCAGAGGGTGGCAAGGAGGCTCTGCGTTCTACCTCACTGTCTACGGATCGTACTGTGAGGCACAGAATTGACGCAAGATGGATGAAATGGCGGCAGGTCACGGGCACCATATGTGACTCACACATTCCTCTTCCCCTAAAGGGGAAGATATATAAGACCTTAATAAGGCCTGCCGTCTTGTATGGATCAGCTTGTTGGACAACAAAAGTGGCGGATGAAAGGCGATTGCATGCAGCAGAGATGCGAATGTTGCAATGGATGTGTGGAGTAACGAGAATGGATAGAATACGGAATGAATATGTTAGAGGAAGTCTGAAAGTGGCACCTGTGACAGAGAAGCTGAGGAGTGCGCGTTTGGGATGCTATGGACATGTGATGAGACGAAATGAAAATGAGGTTGGTAAGACAGTGTTAACTATGAGTGTGGAAGGATATAGAGGAAGAGGTAGACCTAAGAAGAAATGGATGGATTGTGTGAAAGACGATATGGGTAAGAGCGAAGAAATGGTATATGATAGAAGAGTATGGAAGGAGAAAGCATGTTGCGCCGACCCCAAGTGATTGGGAGAAGGGCAGGAAATGATGATGATGATGATGATCCAAAAAAAACGTCACTTGACTTCAAAAAAATCTAAATGGCGCTCAGACCAGTCGTCCCCTAAGTCATTTTTCTTTCGCGCTCATATAAACGATTTATAACAAATTCATCGAATTATTTCTCGATAAAATTTCCAGGTGTTCTACTACTCGCAAATGATGTTCGAGCAGGCCGGTCTGACGGCGTACCAGGCTCAGCTGGCGACGATAGCGGCGGGACTCGTGAACGTGTGCACAGCCGCGCTCATGGTGCGCCTCCTGCCGCGCGCCGGCCGCCGCCCCCTCGTGCTGCGCTCCGTGCTCGCCGCCGCCCTCCTCCTGGCCGCCCTGGCCGCCGCCCTTAACTACATGGTCGGTTTCTGGAGCGGTCGTACGACAAACTGATCGTTGGATCGACTAATTATAGGACAAACTGATCATTGGATTAACTATTAATAGGACAAACTGTTCATTGGATCAACTATTAATAGGACAAACTGATCATTGGATCAACTAATAATAGGACAAACTGATCTTTGGATCAACTATTGATAGAACAAACTGATCATTGGATCAACTTTTAATAGGACAAACTGTTCATTGGATCAACTAATAATAGGACATACTGATCATTGGATCAACTATTAATAGGACAAACTGATCATTGGATCAACTATTAATGGGACAAACTGATCATTGTATAAACAATTAATAGGACAAATAAAAAATCGACAGTTTCTAGATTTACAACTACGCTTTAAAATGTGAACTCTTTTGAAGATTTCACGAGTCAATAAAGAAAACCAACGAGCCTCTACATATTATATTCCGTTAAATTATATTCCGTTAAATTATATTTCAGGACGCGGCGCCCTGGATGCCGTACGTGTGCATAGTGGCCGTGTTGTCTTACGTCAACGCGTACGGGTTCGGTCTTGGACCTATAGCGTATTTTATTGCGTCCGGTGAGTTCATACTTAACATATTTCGACCTACAAATATTTGAAGGTTTAGTTATAAGTATAGATGTTGCAAAATAGTAATATAGAATATAAAAATGGGTGAAATCCATAACTTGAATTAATGAGTTTTTGTTTTGCTAACGGTACGTGCTGTCACGCCTACATTGACGCGTATACAGATTGGTCACTCACACAACTAAAGCGCACCGCGCAGTCGTACTTAGCAAACAAATATACCAAATTTAAAATTCAGTCAACATTTAGACCGCGCGCAGCACTGTTCTGCCAATAGGGAATTCGGAAGTCAGTCAGTGAAATAATGTATGTAAATTAAGTTCTTTTAAATAAAAAGTAGGGAAGTGTGCAAAGTGCTTTTTTTTAAATCAATGCAATAGAACGTCTTGAGAAGCGCTCTCCTCCCGATCCACTGGTGATTTTAGCTACCCCAAGCACCGGTCATCGTTCTCGTCGAACCCGTCGCTTGTGACGAAGGGCTCGACGTGTAAATTAACCCTCAGACACAGCCCACTGAGTTTCTCGCCGGATCTTCTCAGTGGGTCGCGTTTCCGATCCGGTGGTAGATTCTGCGAAGCACGGCTCTTGCTAGGGTTCGTGTTAGCAACGTCGGGTTAGTTAGCAACGGGTTTGAGCCCTGCGAGCTCATCTACTAGTTCGGTGAATCTAGAATAACCTACCTATTTCTGCCGTGAAGCAGTAATGCGTTTCGGTTTGAAGGGTGGGGCAGCCGTTGTAACTATACTTGAGACCTTAGAACTTATATCTCAAGGTGGGTGGCGCATTTACGCTGTAGATGTCTACAGGCTCCAGTAACCACTTAACACCAGGTGGGCTGTGAGTTCGTCCACCCATCTAAGCAATAAAAAAACCCCTCGAGGTTACTATAATAGGTAGGAAAAGAAAAAGAAGTTGGCAATTTCTACAATTCGTTTCAGAAATGTTCGAGGTGGCGCCGCGCCCCGCCGCCATGGCGTGGGGCTCGTTGGCGAACTGGGGGGGGAACTTTCTCATCGGAATGTCCTTCCAAACGATGCGGGACACCATCGGCGCCTACTCCTTCTTGTTGTTCTCCGCCGTTACCGCAGCCCTGTACGTTTTTATGAGGTCAGTTATTTTGAAATTTTGATAATTAACTTTAGCGCACGATCATCAGGTTTAGATTAGGATAGTTGAGCTTAATATTTAATCGAGTTGGTTTTTTATTCATATCTAAATACGTCTACTATATAATTCTTACGCACATCACTCCACCTCTCTATAAGATCTGTAAGTGCGAGCGAGACAGACAGATCAATATGATTTATGACCCAAAGCCTCAGTTCATAATGCGTCGACTTTAATAGTCGCGGCATGCCCTTTCGTTATCTCTGTCTCGCTCACATCTCATACGTCTCTTTCTGTCTCGCTAACGTCTCCTCACTCTGCGCATCCATCATATACAACCCTGTATATGATGGATGGTTTTTTTGTATTCCACTATTTGGCCAGTCGTTCACAACTACTTAGCGTTACGTAATTACTAGAGCCCATAAATATCACATCGTGAAAGCCGCCAGTTTCTTTGAGACGTGAGGTTGATCTAGAATTCTCGATTGTATTGTAGAATTTGTTCGAATTCATAGACCCTCATCCAGAAGTCAGGAGCGCTAATAGCTGCACCACGGGTTAATCAACATCGGTTAAACGGTCGGGTTAATGTAACCAAAATCCTTTAAAACTATTACTTTTTACATTACGTTATTTGTGACTATTTAAATTGTCTATATGGACCGAAGAGGTTATCATTATCATTAAAATAGAATAGAAAAAAAGAAATAGAATTTATCATTAAAATATCAACTTGTATGTTTTGCAGACTGTACTTCCCCGAAACACGAGGAAAGACTCCGGCTCAAGTATCACTCCTATGCAGCCAAGGGTTCCGCTCCAGACCCCTCAGTACATCACAATTGCGTAATGCTGACGTATGATGTTATCGCGTACAGACTGTTTATTCTAGTATATTATTCGCGTATTTCAGTGTCTCTATACATTTTATAAACTAAGACTGGCTTGGTTTCTATTCTATTCTAATATTAATAATATTAGAATCCGACTGTTCATTAGTCTCTCTGTTAGTTTTTTTAAAGATTTATTAATTCTTACCCATTATAGTTAGTAGAAGTTGAACTTCGTAATGTAGAAAATTGTTTTGTTATTAAATGTGATTGTACTAAGACGCCATAAATCGCGATAAGCGTGTTAGCCAAATTATTAATGTATGTAATTTTTTTTATAAATTCTCCACTGATAGTCGTACGAAAGAATAATTCTAGAAGAAATTTATTTTATAATTAAAGATAAATCGACGTGTGCATAATGCTCAATAACATAATAGTGTTAAGCAGAATTCTACCAAAATGAACGCTTCCATCATTTTATACGTTATAGTTTATTATATAAGTATTGTAAAGTAATCAATACTACTATGGTTATACGGTTTAATCTTTCGTTTTGAATTGTCATCATGCGACTGATAATGAAGGTGTAATTAGTGGATGTTTTGTGACTACCGTCATTTTTATATAAAAAATATATCGAGCGGTGAATGATTACTTGGTTTAAGCGACATTTCGCTTAATCCGCGACATTTACCTTTGTTTTTTTTTTCAATGTAGGCAGACGAAAATACGGCTCACCTGATGGTAAGTGGTCATCGTCGCCCATGGACGTCAGTAATGCCAGGGGCAGAACCAAGCCTCTGCCTAGCGCTGAGTACTCTCCGCAAGCCTCGTTTGAAGAAGGACCTGTTATTAAAGGTCCGTTTTATTTGGTATTAGTATCAAGAATTCGATGTTTTAAATTGAACATCAATTTAATTATTATATAAAATACCCCATTTAAATAGTCGAAGAAGTTTTTTTGCTATGATTTATTTTTCAAATTTTAAACTTTAAATAGCTTCTCCTGTAAAGTTGCAAATATATCGCTTAAAGCAAATAATCTTTTATCCCTCGATATTTATTCACGTTTCATTTGGTACCGAACGAACTAATAGCAGATTATTAACTTCTGACAGTTTCACTTAGTAAAGGTGAAAACCCAATACGAAACAATTTAAAAAAAAAATGGGGAAAAAGTCACGCATGGTCATCTGGCCCCAATTTAGTACTCCCTGTGTTACGGGTATCTGAGAGATAAACATATTTATTTACGTTTAAATATACACATATATAGATAATAAACACCCAGACAAAAAACAAACGAACCTGTGTACTTAGTGCGAGTTTTTTAACGTTGTCGCTAGCGTAAAAGTTAACTAAAATTTGTATTGAGTTGATCGTTTGCCTACGTTTGCCGCTAGAGGCGCTGTTCTAACTGCATACAAATTTCAGTTAACTTTTACGCTATCGAGAACGTTAAAAAACTCGCACTAAGCACACAGTTCATCACACTCAAGTCCGTCAAATACCAATAAGAATGACAATAGAAAACGCAAAATGAAGCCGAATAGTAGTTGTAATTACGTCAAAGACTCGCCTTAATCGGAGACAATACTAAGTATTGTCACTTTACATAAATATAATCTTTATCCACCAATTGTTACTTAGTTGTCGTTTATATTAAACAATTTCAAAGTACAAATCTTCTTAAATAAATTTAAAATTATATAAATTTACTGTAAGCTTCGGTGTAATGTTTTAGGTTACATAGCACAAAATATATATAAATAGCTTATATCAACTTTCACTCTGCGATATAAAATGTTTACTATTCAATTTTAATATTAATGTGTAAGTAAAACGAATCAAATTCGTGTTCGCAGTAATCCGAATTGAACCTTAACTATGAAGATATAAAGTATAGTTTGAAATTAATTATATACAGGGTGTGTAAAAAGCGTTTTCGAAAACGAATATATATACAGGAGGTATTTTTTTATTGAGCATCAGCATTAAAATACTTCCAACTTCCGTTTGGGGACAGGTATACAATATATTAGCACGAATTTTCGAAGATATACGCCAAATGATGTGCTAACATTAGGTAAAACTGTCGCAAATTTAAAATCTCAGAGTTTTCCTTAAATTTATTTAGAGAAAGATCTTTATATAAAGAAAACCAAATCCCGAACACAAAATAGAAATAAACGACAATATTTTTATCAATATTTTTTATTGCCCCTGTAGGCAGACGTGCATCCGGCCCACCTGATGGCGAATGGCTACCGTCGCCCATGGACTTCAGCAATGTCAGGGGCAGAACCAAGCCGCTGCCTACAAAATAGATAGATTATATAGTATAGTATATAGTAGTATTTAGTAGAATAGGTTATATTATAGTATGTTCAAGTTTCGCGTCAAATGCAACTCTACGCACCGCACTACTAGTACTAGTAAAATATCGACCGTGAGTTTTTTATTTTATTTTATCATATCAGAAATCACCTAGCGGTATTCGTTTTCGAGAACTTTCTCAATCCATTCCGAGACACTACATAGATTTAAACTATGACCAATACCAAACTGTAATCAAATCACGGCAGAAATAGGGTGGCGGTTTCTACCCGTGCGGACTCGCAAGAGGTCCTACCATCAATAATTACAAAAATTATAATTTTGCGGGTTTGAGTTTTATTACACGATTTTTATTTGTAAATATTTCGATTAAAATGGCTGAGCTATAGGCTTTTGTTATCTTTAAAAAAAAAACAGTTTTTGTGCGCTTACGTAGCCATGACTGCGTGGTCACGCAAATAGGTACTCTTTGCTTGGTATAAATA
Source organism: Bombyx mori (assembly GCF_030269925.1). Taxonomy (NCBI): domain Eukaryota; kingdom Metazoa; phylum Arthropoda; class Insecta; order Lepidoptera; family Bombycidae; genus Bombyx; species Bombyx mori. The sequence goes on along the minus strand of NC_085116.1, from coordinate 2,694,149 downwards.
CACAAGTTTATAATCCGTATGTTTTTTTCTTTTTTATCGTCGGAAGGTCAGCGTGAGTGTCATATAATTTTTAACGCACAATCTGTTTCAAAGTTCTTTTTTGAAATTTAATTGTAGAACGTAAAATTATATTGAAGAACAATCCGTCGCACCAAATTAGTTTTAGAAAGATTACATTTAAAAAAAAAGACACTATATTTACTTTAATTTTCCAATGTAATATTACGATACGTCCGTTTGTTAATCGACGACTTTATAATAAAGTTTTTAAGTATATAACTCTTCTATTGTTTTATTTTATTTATTGCTGATGTAGGGGAATTATACCCCGCCCCGCTTAGCTCAGTATGCATTTATTGTGCATATAGTAATGAGCAGCATACGTTAGTCAGTCAGTGGTCAACGTGCAGCGATCCACCGCGGTCGCTGACGCGAATAAATATGTAATTACAAGTAATGTTTTATTGACCGCTCCGATGAGGTTTATGAAGGACAACACGCAAAAAACAACCAAAGCACACGCCTCCTCATCCTTCATCTCCCAATAAACCTCACACTGGTGACCCCGACGTGATTAGTAACGACGCTTAGTAAGCTAAGCGGGGCGGGGTATCATTCCCCTACACTGATAAGGCGATAAGAGTGTTTGCGAGTCCGATTCCGTCAACGGAAAGTAGACTCTGTTGTTATCAGACATTCGGTTTTATTTATGTTGCTTGTACAAAAGCAGTTTACGACTGGTGGGGTGCTGCAGAACTAACCTGTTTAGTTTTTTTTTTTTTTGTGAATGATGGATTACTGATGACCCGGGTGCCTTTCCAGTTTCACCAAGACAGGTGGGCGAGCAAAGGCTAACGGTATGCAGCAGTTTGGTTCTGCCCCTGGCATTTCTGAAGTCCATGGGCGACGCTAACCACTCACCCTCAGGTGGGCCGTATGCTCGTCTGCCTATAAGGGCAATAAAAAGAAAAGGCTCAGCCGGATGAGTGTTGCCACATTCATCAACGTTGTCATGTGACGTAAGAGTGAGAACTTGCCCAAAATGTTAGTTATGGTCATACTTCATAAATATTCAATATGTATTTATATTGGATATGCATTAATATGTAATGTTCCTAATTTATTCTTTTTGCATTAGTAATAGAATTCGTTTTGTTATTCCTTAGGATAATTTTGTGCTAAAGTCTGTTTGCTTTTTGTGATTAAAAAAAATATATTTTGCAGGTTTTTTTTTACAATACCAAATAAATTTCTCAGGACCGATACGTTTACTGTTTAGAAGCAATAAAATATAATAATTGTTTATTTATAATAAAATAATTGTTTAATACATAATTATTTTTAATAATTCATATAAATCGTTTCCAACATTAAATATTAAAACTGTACATACAGATATATTTAATAGTCCGTATTACTATTTAATAGTGATACCTGTCAAAAAAAACATTAGTATTGCCATAACAATAAATAGGTTACTACTTCCTTAAGTAGTCTTCTAATATCTTAAGCTGGTCCCAGCACACCAACAGCAGGACGGTGTGCGGCCCGAGTCTCATGTAGTTGGCCCCGACTCCCTTGTACAGGGAAGAAGCGCCTTCGGACCTCACCATCTTGACGAAGCAGTCGATCATCCCACGGTACAGCCGCCCGCGGTTGTTGGCGTCCACAGCTGTGTACATACGTTTTGAGAGTCTTGTTTTATTTATTGTATTAATTGGCGAATTCGCTCACGGCTCGCTTAATATTAAGTGGTTACTGGAAACCATTGATATTAGGTCGAAGTTACGCTGTTTCTCAGCAGCAGTAGACCAGATGGCAGTACCTATCTTTTTTTTTTTATGATTGAAGGATTACTGGTGGCCCGGAGGCCTTTCCAGTTTCACCAGGACAGGTGGGCGAGCAAAGGCTCAGCCAGGAGGGGTGGGATTTGCTAACAGCTGCCCGAGCGCCTCTGAAGGAGACCTAACAACTCAAGAGTAGCTGCTTCGCGAATGAATCTACTACCGGATCGGAATCGCGACCCGCTGAGAAGATCCGGCGAGAAACTCAGCGAGCTGATTCATGGGTTAGGTTGCACGGCGAACTCTTTGTCGAAGTACCTATCTATGCGGGCTCACAAAACCCCCTACCATCAGTAATTACGCAAAATATACGTTTTGTAGGTTTTTTTTTATTAGAAAATTTTATTCCCTCATCATGACAGTTATTGCTGAGTGAATGTTAATTACGTATATCATTAAAGCTTTAGTATCTGAATACGGGATTCGAGCATCGAATTTGAAATTTAGATTTTTAATATTCATTAATTTATTGTGATAGTCAACTCTCCATAGACATGGCTCACTGAGTTTCTCGTCGGATCTTCTTAATGGGTCACGATTCCGATTTGGTGGTAGATTCAGCGAAGCACTGCGCTTGCTAGGGCTAGTTATAGCAATTCTCTCAGGTTGAGCCCGTGAGCACACATATTGGTCCGCGTGAAGTTGGAATAGCCCCACTACCAACTATTAAGTAGGGAGAAAAAAAAGTCCTCTTCGAAATCGTCGATTACGACGAAGAGTTCGACAAGCGAATTAACTCATAGACACAGCCCACTGAGTTTCTCGCCGGATGAGGTTGAGCCCGTGAGCTCACCTACCCGTCGGGCCGTAGCTGGAATAGCCCCTTAGGCTACCAGCGAATAGGAGGAAAAAGGAGGGGAAAGGGGGGGAAAGGGTCGGTTCACCTAAGAAAAAGTTCTGAGGCCAACTTGCCTTGATTAGACAATCTAGTAGCGACAACGTCGAAAGGGTTCAAGCACAGCGTCATCACGAGGCCGCCGAGGTTTGCGCCGGCGAAGGACAGCGCCAGCGGTGACGTCACAAACACGTCGTGTGCCCGAAGCCATTCTTTCGCATAGGTGAAGCTGACCATTTGCGAGCTGCTGCCCACAGCGCCTCGCGGTATTTGAGGGTAGATTCCTCTGAACAAACCTGTCAAAAAGTCGTAAATCGTTACCGGGCTATAATTAGGATATGATTAGCTATGACTTTTTTATTCCTACCGATAGCCTTGAGAGGCTATTTCAGCGTAACCTTAACTAGTAGGTGAGCTCACGGGGTTCAAACCTGACGACGTTGCTAACACGAACCCTAGCAAGAGCCGTGCTTCGCAGAATGTACCACCGGATCGGAAACGCGACCCACTGAGAAGATCCGGCGAGAAACTCAGTGGGCTGTGACTGTGGGTTAATTTACTCGTCGAGCCCTTCGTCGCAATCGACGGGTTCGACGAGAACGATGACCGGGCTCTGACCGATGTCACTTGCCGTTTCTGCGTCTACGTCTACTGAAGCTTTTTTATACTCACCTTATCCCACTAGGTGGGGTCGGGACAGCGATTTTTTCTCTTCCATTCTCTTCTATCAGCCGTCATCTCAACACTCACTCCTCTCTCTTTCATATCGTCATTCACACACTCTATCCATGTCTTCTTCGGTCGACCTCTTACCCCTTTATCTTGCATTACCATTTCCATACATCTCCTATTTAATATTAATAATAAACATCGTATGTAATATTTTTAATATGAAATCGTATGTCAATTATTTTATACATAAAAACTTTCTTCCTTCGAACCGGAATGTATGACGATTAAGTTTTTATTTATTTATTTTTTGCTTTGTTGTGTGGACGAGCTCACGGACCACCTGGTGTTAAGTGATTACCGGAGCCCATAGACATCTACAACGTAAATACCACCACCACCATCTGCCTATTTCTGCCGTGAAGCAGTAATGCGTTTCGGTTTGAAGGGTAGGGTAGTCGTTGTACTTACTGTAAAAACTAAGACCTTACACTAATTTAAACAATAAATCTGTCTTCATTAAATAAATGTTTTTGACGTCACCTTCCTATTGTCAACCTCCTATTATTTGTTTCGAGTTCGTACCTTTAATACCTTCTCGTCTATAAATGTCAGCTAAAGCCCCCGCGGTGCCAGCATGCTGGTGCTGGTGGCCAACAGCTATAGCCCTGGCAGCTTGAGCTTGGAGCCTCGTCTTCACCAAGAAGAACGGGGTGCCAGCTATAGATCCAAGGGCTCCACCTATTCCCGCAGCCGTTGCACCTTTGATGATTGAAGTGCGCCCCGACTTGTCCGTGGTTAGCCCACGTCGTTCGCTGATACGGTAAACGCCCAACCTAACAAACCAACATACGGTATAGATCAGTGTTTCCCAAATTTTTTTGTTATGCCCCACCGTAACTAAAATTTTTTGGCCCCCCATACATCATTTTTAACATAAAAAATTGATTTGTTCACTTAAGAAACATAAATGATAGGTTTTAGGAAGAAATCACTACGAAATTTTTATCAGAACACACATATTACAGTAAGTAATGTTTAAAAAAAAATAACTAAAAACTGAAATTCAAATTTAAAATAATTTGAATACAGATTGTCTATATTAATCTAGTGCGATTGCCCCCTTGTGGGGCGTGGGCTCCACATTGGAAAACACCGGTATATATGTTGCATAAATAGCGTGTTATTATAAAGCAAACAGGATTGCATATCGAGGTGTAAAAGGCTATTTCGTTTAAGCTAGACTTCGTTTAATGCGCGACATTTCTTTTTGTAATTAAAAGTCCGTTTCATTTGATATTAGTATCAACAATTCGATACTTTTAATTGAACTTTAATTATGCTTACCACATTCAAATAGCTCAAGAAGTTTTTTTTTTTAATTATGTTTTTACCAAATTTTCAACGTTAAATGGCTTTCCTGTAAAGTTGCAACAATGTCGTTTTAGCCAAATAGCCTTCACCCGTCGACATATACAAAATTTATGACATCGATAAAATTCTCACCGAAATGTGTTCAAAAAGAACTGGAACCCAAGCATAGCCGGTAATCCACTTTGTAGAGCAGCCATACCCTCAGTTCTAGCTATCACAAACAGCCCGTGAGGTACGTTTTTATAAAACACAGCATGGTGGCCTCTAGCTTTCATTTCTCCTTGTAGTTGAAGTCTAGTCTTTACCACCTCTATAGGGTTTGTGAACATTGTTGCGAACATAGCAGAAACTCCACCCATCAAAAGATCTGTGACGTCACGGCCGACGCCATCTTGTCTGGCAGCCATTTTGCGAAATTGTTCCTGGAAATGCAACAGTTAAATTGTGTGACGCGTGTATACTCGTAGATATTACTATAGTAGCATTGAGCAAATTGTGGCAGTGTATTCAGGTTTGATGATAAGCATATTTCTTCTAAGATCTTTCTTTTGCTAAGAAGGGCATTTGCAGACAGCCCATTAGACGTTTAATAGTGACCTGACCCCACTGCTACCTAAACTGAGACATAAGATTAGCACTGTTAATAGCTAGTCCAACTAGTAGATATCCGCAGAAACTTAGTTTGTTGCTGTTCAATAGACAAGGGAATAATATTTGTTGGTAAACTCGTTTGGTTTTGTTTTCGGTCCGTCTCATCTAGTTCAGCTAAAAGTTGGCATTTCCCAGATTGTTTCTGAAAGAGCGTCATCGAAAGTAGTAGGTAATAACAAGCGCGTTTTTTTTTAATTCAGCAATATTCACAGCGTAGCCATTTTTTGACTAGTCTATATCTATACTAATATTATAAAGAGGAAAGATTTGTTTGTTTGTTTGTTTCGAATAGGCTCCGAAACTACTGGACCGATTTGAAAAATTCTTTTTCCATTAGAAGCCGACATTGTCCCTGATGAACATAGGCTACTTTTTTTAATTTTTTTTTTATTTTTTTTTTTTGGTTTCATGTGTGTTTTAATGTTTCCGAAGCGAAGCGAGGGCGGGTCGCTAGTATCTTATAAAAACAAATTCAGATAAATCTGACGTCACAAGCATAGGGATTTAATTTTTTTATCCCTTTATATAATAGTTTTTGTCGTTGACCTCTAAACTATATTAAAATTATTAAAACAATGATTCAACGAAATCTTATTCCAAAAATAGTCTTAATGACCATTTGAAAACAATTAAAATTAGTTATTTAATGATTTGATGATATTGGTAACACAAATCTCTCGGAAGCATTTATAGTTTTTTCCATGAATAGGAAGATTCGTAGCGCCAACCACAGTAGACGATCCTTAAAATTTATTTCATAAAGTTTTAAAATAAACAACAGAATATGATTCAACAAATTTATTTAACATATAAAATTACAACACAACAATATAGTTATATTGACAATTTTATTCAATTAGCTCGGCTATTAACAACTTAAACACTATTCAACAACATAAAAATATTAACAAATATTTTTGTAAATAGTTTTGCAGACGACCAAAGATTTTCGTGTTTGGTATAAAAGTTAACAATTCTAATAATAAATAGCTCACACCGGAAATTAACAAAGAATCAACTCAACAACAAATCAACAAAAATTGCCGCACGTTACTAGAGCGAGAGTGAACGCAACTTTGTTACATTACACGTGACTTTTCAAGATTACAGTGAAAGGTTCTGTTAATTACATCAACCGACATTAGGTAAATGTGACGTTTAACGTCAAATGACAGTTTCGAGTATTTCGGCGGGAAATTCGGAAAACATTTGAAAGCATATGTTTTTTTGTTTAAATTACAATCTGCTATTTACGAATGAACTATCTATTAATAAAATATGGATCTTTAATTTAAAATAATTAAAAAGTATTGCGTTTTAAAATTTTAAACTTTATAGGTAACAGCTTTGATGTTTAGGAACGTTGTATTTGGATGCCTTAGGCGTATATTATGTACTAAATAAAACAGATAAAAAAGTTGACTAATAATCAAATAATCTCATCTTGAAAATGTATTCTGAATTAAGTTGAAGTCTGTATTGTAAAAAAATACTTATCTGAATTGCGTAAGGTTGATTACCTTCTGTAGATAATTGTCGGAATCTTAGATAATAAAACTATGGTTTACGTGAATAAGTCTATTATTGACATATGTTTTATGTAGTACGATTATTAATTATGACCAACATCTGGATATTAAATTATTATCAACATATCATATCCTTGTATCATGTATCACGTCCTTATGGTCTTTAATAAATATTTCTGATTAATTTTAATGGTTCTATATATTTTTTTCTAATATTCATAAAATACTTTGACGGTAAATCTGTACATCATTTACAGTTTTCATATTGTAACAAGTAAAAAATAATCGTAATTTGGGTTCAGCTATTAAAAATTATCGATTTGTACTTTCAGTTAAATGCTAAATATTCACTTTAATATATTATGAGATTGTAATTTACGAGACTACAGACTAATTAGATTCTATTAAAAAAATTATAGGAATCATAATAATACTTTTTTCATACACTGATTTGCGTAACTAACGGCAGGCTATTCTATCACAGGTACTAATGCAATACTAATCTAATATACTTGGTAATTATATCTATCTATATTATACTTATAGATCTGAACTATATGATCTGATTACATCTTCAATAAGATCTATGAATGAATATTTTTCAAGCGCTTTTGTGATTGTGATGATTTTGATTTCGTCCATTATTATTATTATTATTATTAATAACAATATTAATAAGGGAGCCTTATTAAATAAAATCAAAATTGCGTATCCTTTCACATAGAAAGATCTGTGAGAACTGAGTATGCGATAAAAATTTGGCGATGTACAATATTGGCGCAACCACTTCGAGCTACTTATTGAACTAAGAATTTATGAATTTTAAAATCCATTAAAGAATGCTAGATTATTCAATACACTGATATATATAGAATTAAAATAAAATTACAATCACATAAAAGCTTTAGTGTTGTTTGATCATAATTAGAGATATATCTATACATAATGAAGCGTTGATACTTAAAAAAAAAAAAACATACTGTATGATACAGTAGCGGCTAGTATTAGCATGTGCTCTGCAGTCACAGAGATTCAGCTTTTAAAATCAATTAAGTCAATTCTAAGACAAGTATCGACAAAAATGATCGTTTTTTTTTAAAACTGTTAACGACATTGTTCGAGATTTTTTTTTCAGCAGTTACGACTACGTATGTTTTTGATATATTTTATTAACGAAATTTTATTTTAAAGGTCGCATGGATATCAATAAAACCGTTAAAGTCACTTATATACTCATGTACAACTTAAAATATTCGTTGCGAGCCTCAAATGTTCCAACTATAAATTAAAGGCCCACTAATATCTTGATAAAGAAATCGCGTGGATTACACTGGTTATTTGATGAAGCATAATGATTCTAACTGCAAGCCTTTCATGTTATCTGATTTAAAATAATCCGTTTTAAGTAATTTAATAAGCTTTTAAATTTCTTTGAGATTCTGTAAAACGAATTACATTTTATAATACCTCGGTGTTCAAAGTATTATAATATACTATATTTTACTTATTATATACGCGCGATATACTTTTTAAGTTGATTGCCGTTGCATTTTGACATGCTGATTTTGAAATCAAATATTGTTAGAGGTGTTAAATGACACAGATTACTTCCTGCTTTTATAACCACACTTTATAACTGTCAAGTTTTGAATTATTCTTCAAGTAGAGTATTTAACTTTGAACTACCTATTAAAGCTATTTTATTATATGTGAAGACCGAACCATATGTTTGTCTTCAACATTATTTTTGCACTACTTATCATATTTTAGGTTTAGGTTTTCATAGTTTTTATGGTGAGGCTGAGCTAGTCCTATGTCCAGCATTGGACCTATGTGGACTGAAAGATAGATAGATATCGATAGATCCAATAACTACAATATTCTGATTAAATACATGTAGTATGTAGTATTTTATATCAGTTTATATTTGAATATTTGACACGCCGTATCAAAGTGACCTTTGGTAAACTGTAATATTAAATGAACTATGAACACCTATTGATGCATAAAGGATTGTAGACGTTTAAAATAAATAAATAATACAATATATAATATAAAAATGCTAAGTACTAAATCAGATTTTTTGTTTCAAGTCTAAAATTTGGGCGGCAAAAAGGCTTGGTTGTAAACTACTTGAGTGTATGTATGAACCTGTAAGAGTTCAAACCTAGTATCGAAAGAACAGCCCAAAAATTATTAAGTCTAAGTTGTATTGCTGTAAGACAATGCTGTAAAACTATGGAGGGTAGAGGTAAGGAGAACAGTCTCATATGGGAGGAAGCTTGAAAAAGTGTCCCACTTTCAGCACTAAATAACAGTTCAAAAATCCTCCAGAATGGCGCTAGCATAGGCACAAGGTATAATATGAATTGAGCAGTTGTTAACTGATTGAAGTACGCCGAGTTAGGAAATTTAATATATTTAATGATTAGAGTAGTTAGCGACAGTGTAATATACAAGACCTCACATGTTTACGTAGTCTAAATTAATTTCGTCAATATAACCTAAAATTATTGCTGTGGTAAAACGTGGAGACATCGATTGCATTTTCTCATCAGCTTTAAATAAAATACTTTTTGTGATTTTGTAGTGCTTACAGTTCTTTCGTCCTTTTTTATTTCTCTATCTTATTCTAATAACTTTCAGCGCCATTCTTAAAATTTACCCGGTTGCTACTGTAGCGCCACCCTCATTTAGCAGATTTTAACGGACACTTTTTACACTCAGAGACGGTTCTCTTTACCTCTACCCTCCATATGTAAAACATCACAAGCAAGTGAAAGACGATATTCTAATTTGACACATTAACTTTTCAATCGTTTTTCGTTTTTTATAATATTAGATTCGTTCGTTATTTTTTTTTGTAGATCTTTGAGGATGTCCCAGAATACTAGCAGTAGCACTGTGTGCGGGGCTTGCCGTAAGTACGAAGGGCCCATACCTTTATAGAAGGCCGGGATCCCTTCAGTTTTGGTTATCTTCTGAGCGCAGTCTATTATACCTTTGTAGAGGACGCCATTGCCGCTAGCGTCCACGTCTAGAAACAAATTGTGTGTTTTAAGCATTTTTATGCACTTTATATTCAATTCAGGACAGACTCTTAGAGGATATGCTTTGATTATATTGTTGTGTAACATTAATACAAGACGAGAGATTGATTCCGATCCATTAAAGGTGCTTTTAGGTACCACAAGCACCGGTCACCGTCCTCGTCGCTTGCGACGAAGGACTCTACGAGCGAATTAACCCACAGACAGCCCACTGAGTTTCTCGCCGGATCTTCTCAGTGGGTCGCGTTTCCGATCCGGTGGTAGATTCTGCGAAGCACTGCTCTTGCTAGGGCCAGTGTTAGCAACACTCCGGTTTGAGCCCCGTGAGCTCACCTACACGTCAGGGCGAAGCTGATAGCCTCTCAAGGCCATGAGAGATGAGATTAGAGAGAGCTTGAGAGGATAGCCTTGATGTCAGCGTAACCTAACAAGAAGGTGAGTTCACGGGGCTTAAACCTGACGACGTTGCTAACACTAACTCTAGCAAGAGCAGTGCTTCGCAGGATCTACCACCGGATTGGAAACGCCACCCACTGAGAAGATTCGGCGAGAAACTTAGTGGGCTGTGTCTGTGGGTTAATTTACTCGCCGAGCCCTTCGTCGCAAGCGGCGGGTTCGACGGGGAGGCGTCCTAGTTTGGGGCTGTTCATATATTTTCATAAAATAAAATTTCAAAAAACACTTGAAATAAGCTCATATGACTGAGTATTAACAGAGAAAATAAGTTCTTACTTTGATTATACAGTCTGGTCATTATAACATCCATGGGTGTTAACCATACAGTCTTCACGAGGGCACCGATATTGCTTGCAACAAATGCAGAGAGGTATTTTGATTGTTGGAACATGTTGTTATTGTCCATCCATTCTTTGCATCTAAAACAATTTGTTAATGTTTTATTTATACAAGGCGTAATGGAGAGTAGAAAATGGAATGAAGCAATATCTTAATTTAAGCAGAAAATCATAATAATATATCTCATAAAAATGAATGAGAATCTGATGATCGATGATCAGATATGACATTAATACACAAATTGAAATAGATAAAAACAACAAATGTATTGATGCGATTTTTACAGAATTTAAAAGCTTCCAATCTTGAGAATGTTTTGTTGTTATTCTAAGGAATTTTTGTGTAACCCTTAGTTATGGTAGACATCCCACCTGTCAGCTGATTTTAAATTGCATGCAGAGCAAATAATATTAGTCAAATTAAGAATGTTAAATATATATTGCCATTGATGATCTATCACCAACATGACCAAGTAATCTGTCATGTTAGGAAACTGTTCCATTATGCTTTTTAATGAATGGATTTAATCTAGATTAAAATCACAAATTTTTCGTTTATTTGTCATCAGCATTGACAGCAAAGATAAATCTAATATAACAAAATAAAATCCTTATTAACTTATGATCTATTAATTAAATTACTAAAACTAAATTAAACAACAACAGCAGTGAAGAAGTTTTTTATATTTAACATTAATGAAACTAAAATCGGTAATAGGAAAGATGATGGAATTGTCTGTTCGTAAACAATCAATTAATGACATTACTATATCAAGGGGTAAAAGGCCATTTGTTTTAAGAAATATTTCACTTAATATGCAACATATATCTTTGTAATTAAAGGTGTGTTTATTTGGTATTAGCATCAATAGTTTGTTTTTAATTGAACTTCAATTTAGTTTACATAATTCAAATAGGTGAAGATTTTTTTGTTTAATTTTTTCCAAAATTTAAGCTTGAAATTGCTCTCCCAAAAAGTTGCAAGATTGTCGCTTAAACCAAATAGCTTTTCACTCTTCAATATAATAAGGAAGAACCAAACATGAATTGAACAGACAAACAAAATCTTGCCTTACACAGCATATGAAGATATCTGGGCAGCCGATCCTATTGAGTTTCTCATCATCATTCCATGGGCTCCTCTCCATAAACCAGATAGGCCATTCTTCTTGTATATCTTACTTAGAGCAAAGAACATCCCATTATGAGCATGTTGTGTGCCAACAGCAATTTTATCCGAAGAATATGACATCAATTGAGTCTTCACAAGCTGTAATGGACTGCCAAAGAAGGCTCCAGACATACCACTTATGCATCCAAAAAGTAAACTGTTTAGGAATTTAGTATTGTTTTGCTTGTCTCTTAGAAGGCCATGGTTATCTGCTTGTTGGTATATTCCTAGCCTAAAATTGAATGAAGTCACAAAATACTATAGTATAATATGGTTTTTTTTTTAAATAAAAAAATTAATTAATAGCTAGTGTTTTTTTCTTACCTTACTCCGTTAACAACCAACTGAAACCATAGAGCTGGCACCAAACCTTTCTGCAGTGCTATTATTCCATCATGTTTCACTATTGTATACATTGCATGTGGAATGTTTTTGTAATAGACTGCATGCTGACCTCTGGCTCTAAGCTCGCCTTGGAGCTGCATTCGAGTCTTCACAACATCAAATGGGTTGCTGAAGAAACCAGCACCCACTCCCGCTACACCGCCCACAAGGAAGTCCATTGTACTAGGAAATATTCACTTAGCTCTTTATGTAATATGCGAAACGTGTTAAAATTGATAAAATCAAATATCACACAAGCATTTTGTTAGGTTTTAAAAAATCACATCCAATCACACTTGAATCATCAAAAAGAAGACGGAGAAGGAGAGAAAAATATCTCTATCTCTTAAGGTTTTTACTTCATTATAATTTTTAAAGAATGTTATTTAAAAAAAACACTGGCAATTATTTAGCCTAATTACAGAAATATTTTAGAATTATGAATTTGCATTTTTTTACCACGAAATAAACGTGAATGTTACGGTTATATTAAGACACAGAAATTATGATATTTCGGAACAAAAACTCATAACAAAGTGTGCAAAATATCACACAAACACCTTTTAAATTCTGTAAAACAAAACTTACCTATTTAAGAAACTATCATAAAAGATAAGGAGTGTTCATCTTTATTAATTTCATTAGGAGTTCATGAGCACACATCGTGTGACGTTTTTATACTAAAGAAAAGAATCATGTGGAAAAACTATTTGAAATATGATTAAGGGCACTTTTATCTATTTCATAACATTTCGTGAACTGCGTCATTTCATCATTTGGACGTCAAAGTAGGCCTGTCGAGATTTATATTCATTTTAGTTCGATATGTATATCGATTTTAAGGCATTTTTAATACTTGATAAGATCGATCGATGCGTTGAAAAGTTACACAAACTTTTTGTAGGTACGTTTTTTTTTCTAACCAATAAACTGAATATTGACTTTTTGGCAGATGTGAATTGTTTATATTAATTATTATTGTAAATGTTTTTTCTTAGCTTCTATAAAATGCAAAATGCGGGAGAATGGCGGAATGGTGCCGTACGTGGCTTCTAGGGCTTTTCCAAAAAGTCCACTAAAGTCTCAGTAGCAGCAACAACACTTTACTGATCCTTTATTTCATTCCATCCCAACTGATTACAATTTCAAATAAGTTAACTTCAACTTTCGCTGCATATTATTTTTCATATAGCAGAACACAACTGTATGTATTTAATGATTTGAAGAATTTTATAAACTCGACAACAATTACATTGCAAGAAGCCAATTGCAATGCTCAGAAAGTAGAAGAAGAAACGAAAACTTATCAGTACCCTAGGTTTGATTTATAAATAACTAGATTATTTATCGTTGTTCTTGATATCAGATATGAATTATATAGTTGTTTAATGTATGTTGTATTCAATATCAATAACTTCTTTCAAATGGCATCGATTTATTAAAATTTCATTGTAAACATGAATACCGAAATCGATATTTGCATGAAAGTTTGATGCAATTCAGTTCGATACTTATCACTTTTGACATCCCTTGAGCCAGTAAATTGATAAAATCCACAGATAAATAATACAATTGAGAATCAGCTGTGAGCTTATCAGTGGAGCCAGGAGTAGTAGTAGTAGCTTTCTATAAAAGCATATCGTTCAATTGGTGGTGTTTCATACCCGATCCTGTAGACCGAATGGTAAACAGTCGACGTCGCCCTAAGCACGTCATTACGGATCTTCTCGATCCATTAACGGTGCTTTTAGGTACCTCAAGCACCGGTCACCGTCCTCGTCGAACCCGTAGTTTGTGACGAACGGCTCGACGAGTGAATTAACCCGTAGACACAGCCCACTGAGTTCCTTGCCGGATCTTCTCAGTAGGTCGCGTTTCCGATCCGGTGGTAGATTCTGCGAAGCACTGCTCTTGCTAGGGCCAATGTTAACAACGTTCCCGGTTTGAGCCCCGTGAGCTCACCTACACGTCAAGGAGAAGCTGAAATAACTTCTGAAGGCTATCAGCATAGGTAAGAAAAAAAAAGGTGGTGTTTATATATGGCTATGTTTAAAATACATATAAATATGTTTTATTTCTTTGCTTATCCCCGCCTGAAATAACTACTAATATGACTTGTTTTTCGCTTTTCATGTTGAGTGTTTTTTTTGTTTTGTTTAATTTAATTTTGTTTTACATTCTCTTTACGATACGATTTAATTACTCTGTACTTGAACATACATTTCTAACAGGTATATAGCGATACTACGCGTACGCAATATTTCTAAATTTCCTTTTTTTTCTTACTCGTTGGTAGTCTAAGGGGCTATTTTAACTACGAGCGGAGCTAGATGTCGTGAAAGCTTTTGAGATCTTGGCAGAAAGATTTAATTCATAAAGTTCGATAGATGCTATCTAAACAATATGATCTCGCAGAATAATATCTTAGTCATAGAGTAAGACATACGAATACGTATACTTTCGTTAGTATTCGTAACTGGATAAAATTAAGGCTGGAGTTCCCCAAAGGAATGTCTAAGCCTAGTCCTATAACATGTGATGTAAGTTCGTTATCGAAATAAAATAAAAACATAACTACATTTCTGGATGATACTGCCATCATGACTATAACGAAGCCACAGAAAAAAAACGAGCAGCCCTCAGTGGATTAAGAAAGTCATTGGACAAAGAAGTGAAAAATAGGTAATATAATTAATACTACCCAGTGTCTATACACAATCAACTGATGCCTTAACATCATGTTGCGATGTTTTCCTTGTACCATTTATTCGGACCAGACTGTTCAAGGTATAAAGATATAAAATATATCTTTACTGGAGTATAACGGAATAAATTATAGAATCATCTAACCAATAACTCATCACATTTTCAATATTAGCAACCTTTTTAATATTTTGATTAAAATCTTTTACATTATTAATATATTTTCATACTTTCATAGTTCACCTGTCATTGTGATAAACATGTTATTTTAACAAAAAAAGGAAAACAAATATAATAAAAATCGCTAAATTTTAAAGTTGTAATGTAAAAAAGTGTATACCCATTTTAATGTATTTAAAAAATGGCCGTTAGCAATGCCATGTTTTTATTCGAGGTTGTCGTCGAAAGTGTAAAGAGTTTGGTTGAAAGCCGACATCTGGTTATTAGGAGTGATTTTGCAGATATATTTTCTCTCGAACTCAAAGATCCGAAACAAATGCATATAACAATGCCGGAACCACCGCCTTTACCGCCCGAACCACCAGGGAAAAAGGGAAAGAAAAAAGCTGCTCCTAAAAAAGGAAAGAAAGGTAAAGGTAAAGGTAAAGGTAAAGTGGAAGAACCTCCTCCAGAACCAGCCATACAGTCGGGCCAATCAGTACTCTTCTCGAGTACCGCAGAATTTCTTTTACAAAATATGAAGAAATTTCCCATGGAAGTTTCTCTTTGGAGTAAAGAAGAAAATTTGGCTTTCATTGGTGCTACTTTCATTCCCTGGGATCCTATGTTTTTGTCTTATTTGGAAAAAATCTACAATTGCCAAGAGCCACCGCCCGTAACCTTAAAAGAAGAATATAATGTGTTTGAGGAAGGTACAGCAAAACTTATGGCAAAATTAGGCATCCAAATAAAGCTTTCGTATTTGTCTGATAGAGTAACAGTGGCTTTTCGGACTTTGACAGAAGATCCAGCTGTGAAAAAGTATCTTTATACCGGTATAAATTCTAAAACTACGTCTTACATGTGTACCATGAAGACTACAGATGAAATTTTCGAAGAAAATAGTAACAAAATAGACAATAATTACGTCGTTGACAAGCCAAAGACCGACACTAAAATAGTTTATGCAGATTACAAAAACGCTCCGGGAGCTAACTTGAGTTTCTTTAAGGAAGGTGACTACTGTTGCATGGGGAAAGCCGATAAGCCTCCGGATTCATTATATAAAGCACCAGAAAAATGTCCAGATGTTAATTTCATTATTGATTACGTGCGAAACATAATCATATCTTGTAATGATAATATGAGAATGCTAACTCCTCGTCCCACCATAAGACCTAGGATTCGAGCTACTGATATTGATAGGCTATGTTATTGTAAAGAGACTGCATGGCCGGAAGGCAAACTAGCCGAGCACTTCAGAAACGAAGTACAGAGTGGACCATGCCCTATCTGTACAAAAGGTGATACAAGCAAAATTGGAGGAACAGGACGCGTCAATTTTGACGTCGCTAATATACGTGGTCCTTGTGGCAGGCCTGATTGTCGAATCGCTCGAGATATCAGAGCATATATTGAAAATTTAGTTGAAGAAGACAACAGAGAATTCAATATCAATGAAATAGTTGGTCCCTGTGGCAGCAAAACGTGTACACTTGCAGCAAAAATACAAGAGTTTTTGCGTCACGAAGGGCCTTTCACTCAAGGAACTACTCTAGAAGGTCTTTCTACTCAGTGTGCATGTGTAAAACAAATGCAGGAAGCTTTAACTAAAAAGAAATCATGCGATTCTCTCTGCGAAAAAGCGTGCGATGAAAGTGATAGCGAAGCTAGTCAATGTGATGGGCAAGAATGTCCATTCAAGAAACCAAGTGAACGAGTTTTTCAAGTTTATTACTGTACCGTCGAACACGGACAAGATAACAAAACAAGTGCAACGAATTCACCAGCATCTTCATCTTCAAATTTTAAGTATTGTTCGAGTAGCTGCCCGAGTGTCAAAGCTTCGCAGAAAACTCTATGCTCAAAAAGTGCTTGCTCTTCCGCCGCTATGACGAAGGATACAGACGACTCCAAATGTGAAACACCCTCGTGTCGTACGAAACAAGCTAATTTGACCCCAAGTCCAGCTGACAGCGATGTTGTACTAGACCTTGCTAACATATACAATTCATGTGGTGTGAAGACTTGCGATGTTGCTGAGAAAGTCAAAGACCTTATTGTTGACTTAAGCCAACAGAAGAAAAGCAAAGTTGACACTGATGATCCTTGTTACTGCGATTGTGTTTGCGATTTTAAATTTTCGAACAAAACCACGTATTGTGCTGTTTGCGGTGGCTATGAGAGCTTAGGTACTGATATGAAAGATCAGCCTGAATTTGCTAAGCCTCACCCTTGCCCTGTGTACCATAAGTTATATGACAAAAAATACATTAAGGTTAATAGCCCATGGCCTGAAGAAGATGAAAAGAAGAAGCAGAATGACACACTTAGTCTTAAAAGCATGAAAACTACAGCTTCCAAGACTGGAGCTTCATCGGATAAAAAGTTGGCCAGTTCGCGTTCAGCGAAAAGTTTTACAGACAAAAAGGAAGAAGAGACTAAAACAAAAAAACCTAAACAAGAGAAGAAGAAAATCGGAAAGTTCACGGCAAATGTAGAAGAAGAACGTTAGTTTTTCTTGAAATAATAATTGTTAAATAATATTTGCCGCTATTTATACATATAAGCCATCAATTAGTAAATTTGTATGTACGAGTATATTAGCAGCAGTGTTGAAGTAGGCAAAGAATATAGTATTATGGTAATTTTGTACTTTATTGGATAATCTTGGATGTTGTAGATCCTTTGGAAGATGAACATGGTATAATGACCTGGCACTATCCTATTTGTGCTACAAAGTAGTCAGCGTTTCAGGTATAGCGGGGCTGCCGTAACATAGGTACCAAGCATCGTCGTCGTAGCCTAAAGGATAAGACGTCCGGTGCAATCATACCTAGCGATGCAACGGTGTTCAAATCCCGTAGGCGGGTACCAATTTTTCTAATGAAATATGTGCTTCACAAATGTTCACGATTGACTTCCACGGTGAAGGAATAACATCGTGTAAAAAAATCGTACCCGCAAATTATAATTTGCGTATTTATTGGTGGTAAGATCTTGCCTATTTCTGCCGTGAAGCAGTAATGTGTTTCGGTTTTAAGGGCTGGGCAGCCGTTATAACTATACTGGGACCTTAGAATGTATATCTCAAGGTGGGTGGCGCATATGCGTTGTAGATGTCTATGGGTTCCAGTAATCACTTAACACCGGGTGGGCTGTGAGCTCGTACACCCATTTAAGCAATAAAAAAAAAGAATGGAGACTTCGACTCAATGTCTCGGGTTGGGTGACGGTATTCATGTTTTGATGCCTAAGGGCTCTTTCATAAATCAATAAAAATAATAAAGTTTTTGTTTTTAGAACCAGTTGTAGTTGAAAAGAAACAGGAAATCAGGTATCCATATCCTCCTGTTCCAAAGAACATGGGATGGAATTGGACGGCAGAAGACATACCAGGAATGAAGGTGAGATTTCATTAGTTTTTTTAAGGTGTACAAGATTCGCAGCTCAGTGTTATTTACTTAATGATATTTTATAAAGCTTAAAATATAATGGTTAAATATTTTGTGGAATAAATTTTAATATTTTCAATATTCTGTGGTTTGTATAGTCACGCATTAAGTGATAGATAGATAGGTAATCTTAAATTAAATTACTTGCGAAATTTTGAGAAGATTTTTTAAATATTATATTAGTCAAATATTTGGAAGGTTGTCAAGAATAAACAAAACATTGAACCTTTTATAGTTTTAATTATACAAATAAATTACTTACAGCCAAGGCCTAAATGGAAACCAGGAGCAGCTAATAAAATATTGGTAAGGAGATACAGAGCTTTGAGGGAAGGTGTCGATGTTTTAGCCAAGAAAAAGAGAGCCCAGCAGCAAAGAAAGAAAAAGATAGAGCTTAAACCGACAATTGTGGTTACGAAAAAAGACGGAGAGTACACAGTACAGATGGAAGTTCTAAAACAGTATTCAAAAGAACGTTTAGTTCACCAATTTCCTTACGAAGAAAAACAACCTCTAGTTTACACTATTGGTAAAACGGAAGAAGAAAAAGTTAAAATACAAAAACGTCGTGAGAGGAAAGAACGTAGAGAAACGAGAAGAAAGAGTAGATTGTTACAGTCCACATTCAGAGATAAATGTCAAGAAATTTGTTTGAAAGCGTACAACCAAGCCATAGGTTTGCTTCCACCGCCAAACCCCAATGATCCAGATTGTCCTTGCAGCACTCAACCTCTCGAAAACCTAACTCCTCCGATTGACTCGTGCTCCTGCTCTGACGAAGCTAGTGTTTCCAGTAGCGATACCGATGGTGACGAATGGACTATCGAATTCAGTCCGCCGGCAGCAAAGTGGGATGCAAAAGCTAAACACCCTCCGCTCTTGAATGACAACGAGACCCAATACACTTATTTGGATTACAAAGTTAAATTAGTAGATAAACATGGTAGTCCTGTACCAAGGTTCTTTAAAGGCCCGGATGGGAAACAAGAATGCAGTGATCTAGGTGGTTTCTGGGGCCCGGATCATTTCTGGATGGAAATAAACAAAGATGGATACATAGGTCCAGATAATCGTTGGGTACCAATGAACTTTACCGGACCCGATGGTATGTTTTACTCTGCCGAAGAGGGTTTTTTCACGGACAGCAATGGACGTAATTTGAAGATTGGTGTGGATGGCTACATCGACAAAGATGGAAAATGGGCGTGGTACTCCAAGTCGAGAGGAGCTAGGAGTGGTAAATCAAAATCAACTTTAACATCATCGACTATTGGTAATAAAAAAATTATCAAAGAGGTTAAACCTGACTTGGTACAGAAAAGTAAGCTCGATGAAAAGGGTAAAAGCCCACAAATAACTCCAGAGATCGGTGCTAAAAGTAAAAAAGCGCTCCCTGCAAAAGTTAATTTCAATAACGAAAATAAAACACGGAAAAGTGTTTCTAATTCGGTACCGAAGTCGAAGAACCCAATTGTTATGAACGTTGCTGTTAAATATACTAGAAGTAAGTCGCCGGCTAAGTCCCAAGGAATGTCGTATATGGATCCCAAAAAACTAGCTAAATATCGCGAAATAATGCAAGGACTCGAAATATATGATGATCTGAGAGAGTTGAAACCTCCGATGAAAGCTAACAGAGCCTCAAATACACCCAGAAAGAAAATTTCCCCCTTCACTATGCATGATTCGTCGCTCAGTAAGAATTATTCAAATTGTACACGTGAATCATCATTAACAAAATGTTAAATTAGATGTAAACTATTTTATCATTTCGTTTTATTCTTGTTTCTCATGAGTTTTAGTCTAACAATCAAAGCCGTTGATAAGCATCTTAAATGCAAGATACTAGTCATCTGTTTAGCGTGTTTAATTTCAAGTCCAGCTTGTAAAGTAGCGCGAAAAATATTTCCATCTTAATTGTTTGCATAATAAGGCTGTTTAATTTGGTATGTATGACTGCTTCGCAGACTCGTCTGCCTATTTCTAATTTGAAGAGCTCAGAATTAAATTCCGTCATCACCATCAGCCTAAATGATCGGAGACAAATCACGTCGTCCTTGAGGTCGTCGTGGCCTAAAGGATAAAGACGTTCGGTGCATTCGTGCTGAGCGATGCACCGGTGTTCGAATCCCAGGCGGGTACCAATTTTTCTAATGAAATACGTACTCAACAAATGTTCACGATTGACTTCCACGGTGAAGGAATAACAACGTGTAATAAAAATCAAATACGAAAAATTATAATTTGCGTAATTACTGGTGGTAGGACCTCTTGTGAGTCCGCGCGGGTAGGTACCACCACCCTGCCTATTTCTGCCCTGAAACAGTACAGTAATGCGTTTCGGTTTGAAGGGCGGGGCAGCCATTGTAACTATACTGAGACCTTAGAACTCTGATATCTCAAGGTGGATTTACGTCGTAGATGTCTATGGGCTCCAGTAACCACTTAACACCATGTGGGCTGTGAGCTCGTATAACCATCTAAGCAATAAAATAATGATAATAATAATACACTTCATATAAACGAGCTCAGGATCAGGGGCGCTGTGCTATTGTGCCATTGAGTCAGTCAATAAGGCTATAGACTACCACTGCTGCTTGTAGGACTACCCCGAGGTTTGTCACAATGACTGGAACTAATGTGATGAACTAGCTCAGGCACCACCCGCAGCCAGTGGATTCCTGCGACCTTTTACAGGTTTTCGATCCACGTTGTGGGTGGCCTGCTCATGCTGCACCTTATGATGCGCGGGCATTACCCGAGACCCCTTTTTGACCCCTGCAGACATTCGTTCTGCGAGCAATGTGTCCCGCCGCTGTCACTTCAACCTCGCATGCCAGTTACCATGGTGTTCATGGGAATTCGATCATTCCAGATTTGATCGCACAGGGAAACTCCTAGCAGTCTTCTCTATTGCTCCTTGGGTGACTCTTCTCACTGTATGTGGCAATACTGGCAATACTCATTGCAGTATTTGGGATGAGAAAATTCTGCCTAATTTTCTACCGATCCGAGTTAAATTCGACGATTGGCCTCTTTCTCAAAGTTGGGCTAACTCAGCTGAACAGTTTGTCCTAAGTATTCATTATTTACTTAAACAGATATTGACCTTCATTATAAAATTAAAAACCTTTAAAAACAGTTGTCAAAAAATGTCAAGTACAAACAAATTATAAAAACAGTTTGTCACATAAATTTAGGCAGCGGAACAAATTGCAAGTATTTTATTTTACAATTCGGTTAGAATTACTCTAGGGAAAAAATCATGTGGTAAAGATTTACCAAAAAGCAATTTAGAAAGAATCCTGTATTAGAAAGTGTTTTTAAAAAATGACTTTTTCGGATTCGATGTTCTTATTTGAGATCACTGCAAATAGCTTTAAGACAGGCAGCTCTGACAAAGAATTCCTTCTTAAAGTCAAATTTGCAGATGTATTCACAATAGATTTATCTAGTATTCATAGCAGTAACAAGGGCAGGAGAAAGAAAACTAGAAAATCAAAGGTTTGCCATGAATCAGATGAATCACTTCCAATAGACGAAAATAAGCAATTGTACCAATCTATTTTATTTCCAATGAACATTAGATTGCTAATGAAAACTATAAAGTTAAATCCTATTTGTATCTTAATATACAAAAAGGAAAATTCTACACAGTTATTTGGTGAAACAAAAATACCGTGGGATCCAATGACATATGATTATTTATCGAAACTTTTGCATGGGGATAATCCAGAATCTGTTCAGTTTTCCGCCGATTGCTATGGTCCGTCTAATCATTCGGCAGAATGTATAGTGATTTTTAAAGTAAATATACGATTAGCGCTTGTAAATGATAATACGTGCAATATTTTAAACGCTTCAGTTGGAAGCAAAACATCGTTTATCAAAAAGCCATTGATTAACGATTTTAAGAATGATACAATCAATACCGCTTTCAATAGTAAACATTTGAATTACGCACATAAAAGTGGTAGAAGGTCACTGATAAATAAATCCAAAGATAATTTTAATGAAGTTAAAAATCTGGATCGATCTAGCAGTAATATTTTGAATAAAAGTTCAAACTTTGAAAGAAATGATGAACCTATAGAAAGTGTTTGCACAGAAAATAATTCTAATGAATCTGAATTAGTGAACGAAAGACAAATAGACCTACTAAATTACATATTGGGAGAAGATAATGGTCCAAAGAAAAACCAAGTTTACTCTGTTAATTATTTTACCGTTGACAGCAATCGGCCTAGTTTGTCGGAAGAAAAAATTGGCTTGCTAAATATTACAAAATGCGATAATCCCCAATGTGAAAAAACGAATTCTGAAAAAAATAATTGTAAACCAGACCACGGGATTCGCCTTGATTTATCTGATCTACAAAAAGGTTGCTGCAATATTATTGAAACAGTTGACGAAATTAGTGGAAAAATTAACGCTAATTTGACTGATAAAGGTCCATGTTTTTGCTCTTGTGAGTGCACGTTTGGATTTACAAGGAAAACAACGTATTGTACCACATGTGGAGGTTACGAAAATACTGGCGAGGACCTTCATAAGGGACAGGAGATTTTCCCCTGTCCCATATTCCATAAGCTTGTTGATAAAAATAAGCTTAAAACGTTAAGTACATCTGGCAGTGAAAGTAAAAAGAAGGACGACAGTCAAAGAAGTGGTAAAGGTTCAAAATCGGCAGCATCAGACAAAAGGTCAGCTGCTCCAGATAAGAGCGTAGAATCCGAAAGAGATACTAAAAAAGGGAAAAAGAAAAATAAAGATGACAGATTTAAATTCAACTACGGATATCAAGGTATACGTACGTACTTTGTTTTTTTTTTCCATCAAATTTTGCGCTAAAATTAATTGTGCATAAATACTTTTTTATGTTACAGCCCCTCAGATAGGACACAGTCAATGTGCTTTACCCTGTACTGGCACTTTAGGAGTAGTACCTAAAAATATGGGATGGTTGTGGACAGCTGATAATGTGCCAGGCTTGAAGGTATCTTATAATTTCTTTTTGCTAAATAGTGATACATCTTTGTTTTTTTTTATTTTGTTTTTTTTTTCATAGTTTCGCCCGATGTGGAAGCCAGGAGCCACAAATAAACATGTAGTGAGGTTACTTAGAATAGCACGAAATCCAGATGATGTCTTAACTAAAAAGAAGAAAAAAGACACTGGGAAGAAGAAAAGGCCTTTAAAGAGACCTTTGCTAGTGGTACAAAAGAAAGATGGTGAATACACTGTGACTATGGAAACAATGAAAACATATGCGAAACCGAGAGCTGTGAATCAAGTTCCATATGAAGAGAAACCTCTAGTCACATACACCATAGGGAGAACGGATGAGGAGAATAAGCAGCGACAGAAAAGAAAAGAACGAGAACAAAGACGCCTTGAAAGAGCCCAGCGGCAATTTGTGCAAAGCGCTTTCAAAGACGTTTGCCGTGAAATATGTTTGAAAACTTATCAACAAGCCCTTGGTATTTTACCCGATGCCGAAAGTCCTGACTGTCCATGCTTTCCAGCGATTACGGACGAAGTCAAAGCCAACATCGATGCATCGTGTTCATGTTCGGCGGATAGTTCAACAATGGCCTCTGAAACGGATTCTGATGAATGGCTTATTGAATTCACACCACCTGTTGCATATTATGATTCGGGTTACAAAAAAAAGAAAGTTTTAAAAGTTGACAACACCACCCAATACACATACCTGGATTACAGAGTAAAGCTTTTGGACAGATATGGTAATCCTGTTCCTAGGTTCTTCAAGGGGCCCGATGGAAAGCAACAATGTAGCGACCTGGGCGGATTTTGGAGTCCTGATCACAAGTGGTTGGATATAAACATCGATGGTTACGTTGCTCCGGATGGACGATGGGCACCGAACAATTTCATCGGTCCAAATAATGAACAAGTTGATTGTGAAACTGGAAAATTCCAAATGGTGAACGGAAAATGGTTGGTCGTAGGGATTGATGGCTTTATTGATCCCCAAGGAAAATGGAGATTTTATAAAAAATCTCGAAACATAACGTCACTAAAGAAGAGCAGAAAGGGCGATAAAAGTGGTATTAAACCCACATACAAGCCTTCTGAAGCAAGCTGGAGTTGTTTTGGTGACGCATCACCGAAGGACTTATCAAAAATGGGTATTTTAGGCCACGGACAAGACAAAAAGCTTTTGCTGTCGACATTAAAAGACATGCTAGCCCATGGAGACGATGTCAAAATCCCTCAACCATTTGTTATTCCAAAAAGTCCTCTGTCAAGCAAGAGGAAAGACAACAACGAGCAAAGAGTGGCAAATAACGTTTACACTTCCCTTTTAGAAAAGGTTAAATGTAAACATCCTGTACCCTCCGATAAAGGTGTTGTAGCCATGGATGAGTTTGGAAATAAAACATATTTCCGTTTAAAAGACTTCAAGAATACTAGACCCGAACAGAGGCTAGATACTTTAAAAGGTCAAGGCATTAGTTTGAGTTCTTTTCACGTACCGTGTTTTCATTCGTTTATAAACTCTGAGTTGATGAAACAACAACAAATAGAGAAGCTTCTCGCATTGTCAGCGAACAGCAAGTGTGCTAATACTCAAGCAGGCTGAGTGTGTTACTGTGTTTAAGTTATTGTTTGATTTGATGCATATAATTTATTGTTGTAATATGTAATGTGTATTAAGTTAATCTGTTAATGGTTTTAGGTTACATTTTGTTACGTTATATAAGATGAAAATTATTTATGTTCTGTTTTCTTGTTTCTCTTTTACTTGAAGTTTTTCAGTATTTTTCATTTTGAAGATTCGTAAAGTAAGCGTTTTTTTTCTTTTTTTTTGAATACTTATTTTCTATTTTATGTTATTTAATGAATACTTATGATATTATCAGGTGAAAAATGGGTGGAAGCCTGGTGCCATTTCTAAGCGTCTCCTACGCATTTTTAATGCAGGGAAATTGCGGGACGCGACTTCGATAAAGTCGAAACCAGCTGAAAAACCTAAGAAGGATGCAAAAGACAAACCTACAGTTTTAATTACTAAGTTAGACGGGCGATATTGCCTTGAAATGCAAGTGCGAGATGGAGTCTCCCTTAAGGAATATCAACCGTTGAAATACAGTATCACCAGTAGCAGTCATGATGCTCAGATTAAAAGAAATTCAGAGAAAAGACAGAGATATTCGAACAAAACAGCATTAGATGGCGTATCGTTAGATTCTCAACGATCGGAATTGGATATATGTCGAAGGAGCAACCGTCTAGATGATCAATCGGAGAATAATTTAAGTTTTGAGGAAGACTTTAGTTCTGAATGTTCATCGATTTTTTATTGGGAGTTACAATATTCACCGCCAAATACCCGACGTAGGTAGATGATGTTCTGTGGTATTTTAATATTCTATTTTAGAGTTATTCATTTAGTAAATATTTAAAAGGTCTGTGTTTACATTATTCCTACACGATAAAATCCCCGTATACGTTAGACAGTCATGTGTTTATGTATTACTTCCACTGAGGTAAAGTACCCCAGTCATCGTTCTCGTCGAACCCGCCGCATGCGACGAAGGGCTCGGCGAGTAAATTAACCCACAGACACAGCCCACTGAGTTTCTCGCCGGATCTTCTCAGTAGGTCACGTTTCCGTTCCGGTGGTAGATTCTGCGAAGCGCGGCTCTTGCTAGGGTTCGTATTAGCAACATCGTCAGGTTTGATCCTCGTGAGCTCACCTAATAGTTAAAGTTACGCTGATATTATGTTCTCTCTAGACCACCAGGAAAAAAAAGAGTAAAGTATAAAAGTTAAGTACATAAGTAGTAAGTACTCCTACAGTTAGATTTAAGCGGGAAATTTAATGGAAATCTTAGGATTCGTAGTATAATAATATATTATTTTATATATTTTTTAATTTCTGCTGCTTCGTCTGTCTTGCTTGTTGTTGTTGTTGCGGGCGGAATAATGGCCTCACGGTTCCACCTTAAGCGGTTACCGAAACTCCTGGATATCACAATGTGAATGTGAGTATTCAGTTCAGTCAAACTCCTCCCACCACTCAAAGTTGAACAACTGGAACGAATTTCGACTGTTTGCCCTTAGAAATAGGCCTGGGGTTGATAGCTGCTAGCTCATGATATACGCCAGCATCGACTATTCACGATTTTGACTTATTAACATGAGTAATAAGCTCTACGGAGATATAAGAAATATACATAGTGGAAAGATGACGCGTCAATTTGAAACAGCAATTTAGAAACAAAATTTGCAATCGAATTTGGAAATAAGTGGAATTCATACATTGATCAAAACAGCTGCTGAAGAATGAGGGTTAAATACTATAATACTCGTTTTTATATGAGGGGAGAGAAATAAAACGACCGAAAATGTTAAAGCTTCTTGTGTATTAGCATATTGTTCAAAATGTCCCATATAACTAGTGACAGGGTCGTGTGCGGTGCTATCCTGAGGTACAGCGGTCCCAAGCCCTTGTAGAGCCCATGGAAGCCTTCTGTCTTGTATATTTTTGTAATGCAGTCCACGATGCCCGTGTATAGGACTGCGCCGTGGGAACCCGAACCTGAAAGACATATTTCATTAAAATCGACGCTGGCAATAGAAATACCTTAGTTTTATAATCGCGACAAAAAACCTTTTGAAAGCTGTAGGTACTTAATTTGCGGATTGTAAATATAATTTTTCATTAATTAACAGGTAGGTTTAGGCTAATACCTTAATTTATTATCGTGCTCGTCGCTTGAGCTCTTTTAAGATAACACAGATCCGAAATTGGAAGTACCATTAGGTTGGGAGTTACTCTGAATACGTCTGTACGTAGCCTACTGTACAACGGCTGTGCTACTTTTCAAACCGGGATATAAGACTGAGTAGCGGCAGAAAAAGGCAGTTATGAAGGATGTTGGTTACACATGCAATCTAACTAGCTATACCACCAGTAAATGCCGAATAGCAATTGCAGCCCCTTACCATTTTCCGGTGAATAACTTGGTCGCCTTTTACAACAGTAACGCTAGACATGAAATTTGAAAGCCCAGATCGATAGGACTTAAAACGTGGGCCATGACTTACAAATAACAAATACATTTTTTACTTTACAAAAAAGTGGTTTCTAAATTAACCAAACTTAGATGATTTTGGTGTTTATAAAAAGGATATTAGAGAAGTGTGGATAAATTAAGATCCTATGTAGACATCAGAGGACTTGCAGAATAATACTCTGAGGTACTATTTAATGCAGGCTACATCTGTTTCGGTTTCTCTACTAATAGAGATTATTAGTATGATATTGATATAGAGAAATATTAGTTTCATCTATTAGCTGTTCTTAGTCTTTTCTTACCATTTTTCCTACCTTGTTCTCCCCTAGTTCTTTATGAGAGCTTTCGCTATAGTTCATACATACTCAACTGGTCCCATTGCTATACTTGTTTTAAGGTTAGCGCTTAACGCAAGACGACCGTAACCTCTCCACTCCAATAAAAACAACCAATATAAGCATTTTTTAAATTTTAAAAGCTTTTGAAAGATAAGTTATCATGCAGATTGTTTTGAAACAGAAATAAAGAATAAATAAGTACACAGTAAAAGAAGAAACTGGTGAATAAAAATCAATTCCGAAAAATGTGAGTGATAACACTTGCAATACTTTCAAAGATAAATATTTTCCGAGTTAAGTTTCTCACTATCCATGCATGTATTATTACAATTACAAATGTGATTCTTTGGAATCTTTCATGAACATCTTTCGTGGAAATCATTCATGTCTTAATTATTTAACCGATCATGATACCCACAGGGATACAGAAAATGATATATTATATAAAAGGACATACATACATTTATCCAGAAAAGAAGTACCATTCCCGAGGCATTTTTTTTACATTCATCCGAAAATATGTACAATATTCCAATCATGAAAAAATCTACTGATCTGCGTTTATTAACGTTTCAGTACCTCATGGAAAGCAAAAATATTTTAGTACCCACCATATGTATTAAATTATGTGTGAATTAGAAAAGAGACCTTCCCGTCACCACTCTCACGTTAAATCCATTTAATTTGCTTTGAAAACGATGAATAAAAGGAGAAAGAAGTGTTTAGTGGTGCGATATGACTTATTTCGGCCGGATAGACCAGCGCCATGCTACCTAATTCTGCCGCGAAATGCTTTATTATCGACGAGTTGATAATTTTCATTGAACAACAAAATTATAATGCAAACGAAAATTAATACAAAATATTCGACCTAAAGTACAAGATGCAGACTTTTCGCCAAGAACCGTCATCTAATTGAAGACGCTATGAAATGTGTACTTGTTGCGTGTAGCTTTGTATTCTCGCTATATTTACGAGTATAGTTAGTATATTAATTTGTAACAATGTCTGAAGGAAATCGCCATTAGCAGGTAGGCAATGATTGCTCCATTTTAATGATCACAATTTATTGCAAGTTTTGTATTTGTAATGTTCATTGTTTTAATAGATTTTATTTCACGTACTCTAGGAAGAAATAATTTAGTTTTCTGCAAGTTAAAAAAAACAGGAGTTCCGTAGCTGAAATGCTCAGCTTAAGCGTGTGATAGCGAAAACCCTCCCAATTAAAACTTTTTATTAAAACGTTTACCAATCGGAAGTGGAAATTGGAGTACATTTTGTGGAGTACATTTACGAAAACCCATTATTACCCTGGTTGTAAAGCCTGGTGTTGACGACATCTAGTGGTGTTTCGAAAATCACACACAACACACTGCTAAACAAACTGGCCACGAACGCTAACATCGTCGGCGAATTCTCCCAGTAACCGCGCGAACGAAGTTCTTCTTTTACTCTGTAATTATTTCGTGATTTTTACATGATGATTTTATACAAATATTTGACTGGATCGAATTGGAATGGATCGATTTGGCATTTAAGAACTGAAAGCGATTGTTTCCGTCGAGAAGCAGATGTTAAGGCAAACTTATCTTGAATTCCAAATCTACAAATGTATAATGATTAAGTATATAAATTATTTGAGATCAAGCGTTTATTTGGATTAATTATGAAAGAGTATTGTTTTTTTTTATATAAAGTTTGCAGAGCAAAATAATTCGGTTTTTAAAGATAAAAAAAAAACGTTTCGCGCAAAAAATCGTTTTCAATTTGTGTCACTTAAATTATGCAAACATTAAAGAAAACATCCCATTGTTGATGTAATTACTAGAACTATGCCATTTTACCCTGGTTGTATAGTCGGACGGTGGTGACGTCGAAAGGGCAAATGACCAAGGATACCACCACACCACTGAGGGCACTGGAGAGGAACGCCAACCCGAATGGTGACTTCTGGCAGATTCCATACGAAACCAGTGTTTCTTTTGTGCTGAAATTTTGATTTAATGCCAAACAATATTGTTAATAAAAGCGGGTGTTAAACAATATCCGTGGTTCAAGGGTATACCGTCACCATAGCAATCCCCACATCAAATCTCATTACTGTTTATAAGGCCATAGCCATAACCATAGCCAAACCATAGGCCATAACCAAATTTAATTCACCAAACCTATTGCTAATGGATGAGCAGTGGAAGCATTATTGTCTCATGACTATAATAGAGATATTTACGTTTGGGTATCTAAATTCATTCATCACTTGGTAAATTTAGGAATGAGTTAAGGGTTTTTTACACGACAAAATGTTTACTAATTATTTGAAGCTGACTTGGAGCAGTCTTATTATTTTTCTTTAATGTCTATTATTCTCTCCATTCATTTTTAGTCCTATCTTTGGCGCCATAAGTCATAAGTCCCATTGCATACTTAAACATCGGATTTGCCGCGCTGACTCACATAAGGTTGGATCGAAACATCGTCCCGCAAATAAAGCAAATATTTATCAGGATATTGGGGAATCCTTTCGCAATATACAGTGGAAACGGTTTAGTCAATTCATTATCAATTAATTATTTATTGTATGGTAATTTTTTTAGTTTAGAATAAATTATTTAAATTAAGTAGATACTAATTTCTTGAAACCGCAATGTTAATTGTTTAGATGCTTGTCATCGCACTTTTTTTTTTTATTGTTACATTGCTTTCAAAACTGAAAGCATTTGGTTAAAACTAAATAGTCATTCGTAATTTTATATTGCGATCAAAAAAGTTATTGTCTCTTTAAACTATTAGGAAACATCTATACGGTGCGTTACAAAATTAAAAAAGAAGAAACAAACACAGATAGATATAACGAAGGGGAAAAGGGGTGAGTGAGACCCCTTTGCGTTTTTAATTTCTTGCCGATGCTCTTTTTTACTGCCCTTGTAGGCAGACGAGCATACGACCCTACTGAAGGTGAGTGGTTACCGTCGCCCATGGACCTCAGCAATGCCAGGGGCAGATCCAAGCCGCTGCCTACCGTTAATGCTCATCATATCAGCAATAAAGCATTGCATTAGTTACCAGCTTCTCCACGCCCATACCTATTTCAAGGCTTTGTTCTCTTTAGCAATGTTCGCAATTCCAAAACGAATTAATGGCTTATGAGTCGAACTTATTACACTTATTCACATGTTATGTAGAGTCGTGAGCGAGTCAGCAAAAAAAGACCGGCCGAACCTTACGTGACCCAAGCATATATGGCAGGAGAGAATATATCTCACCTTTGGAATCGAAGTGGTTTATCAAAAAATTTGAAGCAAATTGGTTTCATACTTGAAACGACTTATAAACATCTATTCTATCAGTTTTTTATATTAAACAGTCTATTTTAGTCTATAAAAGGATGAAGTACTTTCAAATAAAGTGCATATCTTAAAGTACGTATTAAAATCGAAAAACTAAAAAAAATACAATTCATCAATAACATTTTTGAATTCTACTAAAAAATTAGAATTTGGGATTACTTCAATTCTAAAGGTGGGATATATTAGCGATATACGTATATATTAAAGGCACGCTTTCGTAACCACATTAAATCAGAACAGGACTTACGTTGAGAAAGTCGTCAATTGAGCCGCGCTGCCGATCGCGAGTCTGGTGCATGTGGCTGAGACTCCCGCGAAGAACCCTCGCATACCCTCGTTTCTGTATATCGTGGCTATGCCGTCGAACATTCCTATAGTTTTTACCAAAGGCTGTCTTTTTTTAAATGTATATTAATTCTTATTAGGCATGCTTGCAAGGTGGAAAAGAACAAGGAATATGCTTCCTTAAACTATAGGTCGACATGATAAATGCTTTCGACAATGTCTGATGTTTTTATGCTTTTTAGTGCGTACAACACACATTATTAGCTTTTAGATTGGTCCTCTTGTCTAAAACATCCTTCTACATGCATCCTCTCCTCTCCTAGATGCTCCTACATCTTTTCCCGGCTCGATTAGTTTTTATTTTTTAAATTGTAGTTACGACCAGAGTTGGTCTTTTTAGGAAACCCACAAAAAGGGAGCTCTCAATGAGAATGAAAGATGACCTGAGATTTTCTCGCTAAGAAATATCACAAGACAACGATTTCGTTGATCCAGGCTACAAGGAAACACGATCCATATTAATGACAGAACGACAAAGGAGAATCATCTTAATAATTACAACAGTTTAGTCTAGAATTCAACATACGGAACTATATATATGAGGCAACATATTTAAATTTGTCTCTACAAACTCCAGCCACTTTACAGACCTTTGTAACTGTGTTGCCTGCCCACTGCGATGCTAGGGTGAGCCACGGCTTGTATCCTGGTCTTCAGAACGAAGGTTGGATTAGCAGCCACCCCACTCAGTACGCCGCTCGCGCTCGACCAGAATATCGCTCTGTTGACACTTATTTCGCCGTCTTTTGTCTTAGTCCAGCCCTGCACCTCGGCAACGTGGTACATACCTAGTCTGTATCGGGACATAATTTAAAAATAGATGGTTAGACAGGGGTACTTTCTCAGTGATATATTGCAGTTAGAAGAGTGCGATATTTCCAAAATTAATTTCGATTGCTTAAGCACTTTTAAAAAGTCGTCGTGGCCTAAAGGATAAGACATCCGGTGCATTCGTGTTGAGCGATGCACCGGTGTTCGAATCCCGCAGGCGGGTACCAATTTTTCTAATGAAATATGTCTTTAACAAATGTTCACGATTGACTTCCACGGTGAAGGAATAAAATCGTGTAATAAAAATCAAACCCGCAAAATTATAATTTGCGTTATTACTGGTAGGACCACTTGGGAGTCCGCGCGGGTAGGTACCACCGCCCTGCTTATTTCTGCCGTGAAGCAGTAATGCGTTTAGGTTTGAAGGGCGGGACGGCCGTTGTAACTATACTGAGACCTTAGAACTCATATCTCAAGGTGGGTGGCGCATTAACATTGTAGATGTCTATGAGCTTCGGTAACCACTTAACATAAGGTGGGCCTTGAGCTCGTTCATCCATATAAGTAATATAAAAAAAATTAATGGAGAGCAGATGTGTTGATCACCTTCTCGGTGATGTGTTGCAGTTTGAAGAGATAAATAGTTGTTCTATTTCTGTTCTGTTTTGTGTGTTATACATTAAGCCCTATGTTAGGATGTGACATTATCATGTCAAAGTAAACAATTGGTACATTATAACAGAGGTTAACGTATTAAGTTTTAAGGTTACTGTCCAAATATACCATTTTAATTATCGTCAAGGCCAAGGGCCGTATATCGATTAGGATATAAAATATTCAAAAAAAGCATTACTATTAATTGGTTATTTCTCATTACATATTACATAACATAACAGTTTGTTTATGTATTATATTATTATTCTTTGTTGGTCAGCAGTAAGGCAATTGTTTGTTAAATTTGGTGTCTGTTTAAGATTACGAGAGAAACGTGACATGCGTAATATTAAAAGATTCAGAGTAAATTTTCCAAGTGCAAATTGAATTAATTTTTCCATAACCGCTATGGTTGTACCTGGATATACTTAATTTACCTATTAAATAAAGTTTTTTTTTTTTTTAGTGTTCATTCGTGAATATTTTTTGTGGAAACTTTCGACTCGCCATCGATGACTAAGCGAAACTAGGGCTTTTTTTTTCTTCTTTTTTTTATTGCTTAGACGAGTGTTCGGTCTCACAGCCCACCTGGTGTGAAGTGATTATTGGATATATAGACATCTACGACGTAAATGCGCCACCCACTTTGAGATATCAGTTCTAAAGTCTCAGTATAACTAGTTACAACGGCTGCCCCGGCCTTCAAACCGAAACACATTACCGCTTCACGGCAGAAATAGGCAGGGTGGTGGTATCTACCCGCGCGGACTCACAAGAGGTACTACCACCAGTAATTACGCCATTACTTAGTTTTGGACTAGATTTTGAAAAAAAAAATACAAAGTTCAATAACCTTACGGAGTTCATGGTGAAACCGAGCAGCATTGCTGGGGCCAGGCCCTTCTGCAGCGCCAAAGCACCGTCGGCCCTAGCGATCACGTATAACGCATGGAAGATCCCCCTATATCTGGTGGACTGTTCGGTCTTCGCTTTCAATTCGCCCTGTAGCTGCAGGCGAGTTTTCACTACGTCCATTGGATTTGTTATTATTGTGGCTCCGACTCCAGCCAAACCTCCGATAATGAAGTCCATGGTTTCTGAACAATAAAGCAGTACTCTGGAATCTATCATATAAATGCGTATCTAAACTAACAACAAAAAAACAGTTTTATCACATGTAAACCCCTTTTTTTTTATTGCCCGAGCAGGCAGACGAGCGTACGTCCCACCTGATGGTAAGTGGTTACCGTCGCTCATGGACAGCAATGCCAGGGGCAGAGCCAAGCCGCGGCCTACTCCAATCTGTTATTATTATAAGATGAAAATTCAGGAAATCCTTTGCCTTGTTAGAAAAAAAAAATGGAGTGACTATTAAGTACACTAATAAGTCTATGTTCAATGGATACAATAAAAAAATACATCTAAGCTTTTTTGGACTACGCCAATAGCTGTCTTGTCTTATTAAGACGCCCGACGTGCTTGTATCGAGTGATCGGATTATGTTAGTGTTCATAAGAACGCGGGGTTGCTGACCCCTTGAGGAACCTGTGTGCTTAGTGCGAGTTTTTTAACGTTCACGATAGCGTAAAAGTTAACTCAATTTGTATGCACTTGGAACAGCGCCCCTAGCGGCCAGAGTAGGTACACGTTTTACAAAACGTTTTTTTAAAAAAAATCGCACTAAGCACACTGACTCCTACATAATAAGTTACCGTTGAGAAATTTTAAATAACATATTTTGGAAAGGGATTTTTTTCTTACTGCCAATGTTCGCCCGGCGTTGTTCTAAATTAGGCCATAATCTACTACAATAATAATAATAATAACTAATAAAGAATGTTTGCTCGATGTGGGAACCGATCCCTAACCACTAATGGACTAGGTACAGTCAATTCTACAACTATTATAGTCTACAATAATACCTTAATTCGAAATTAATATTTATTGATGTATAAAAATTTCTTTTTTCTTTTTTTTTTTTTTCTGTACTGATAAAGAGAAAATGGCTAGCTGTTTCAAGAATGTTTTATGATAACCTTAAAAAAACGTAAACAGGCAGGTCCTAAATAAAGAATAAAATGAAAACGATTAGCAACAAAGAAGAAATTGTATGTTTAGCCAGCGTGGTTAAGGAAAAATGTCATTGTAGTTTCCCGTGGCAACGAGTTTTTGTTTCAGGATAAAAGGAAGTTATTTCACTTTCCTGACTGACTCATACTCATGATGAGCAATTTAAACAAAATCATCTTAATCCGTTACTTCGCTCGGCGTGAAAGAAGGAAAAACACACGTTCATATTTTGGATTTTATGGATTACCGAGCCATGAATCATTAAATCTATCACGCGGTACTCTATTATCGTGCTAATAAATTACTTTACCACGGCTACGGAGCGTGCAAAAAAAAACAAAAAATGATAAAATTGTTCAGTCTAGTATTATTGGCCTTGAAATGATAATTTTTAAATTCAAATCAATTAATATGTCATAACGAGTGCGTACTTAATGGCCTAACTACGAACTAAATTATCCATTTAAAAGTCTAATAAAAATTAAAGAGATAAAATACTTACATAATATAAATAAA
This sequence comes from Bombyx mori, assembly GCF_030269925.1. Classification (NCBI taxonomy): domain Eukaryota; kingdom Metazoa; phylum Arthropoda; class Insecta; order Lepidoptera; family Bombycidae; genus Bombyx; species Bombyx mori. Next base: position 2,658,443 of record NC_085116.1, on the reverse strand, counting down.
TAAATTACACTATGGCAGTATTCGTAATGAGTTAACAGCGAGAATGTAGCTCGCGAAACATTCTATTACTTTTAAATACACGCCCGATAAAGAGAATTAAAGCTATGTCACCTTTACACATAAGATAATGTAAATACAAGTTAAATCATTTCACGACACGACCGAGACATTGAGAACAGATAACTGACTAGACGTCGCATGATTATCGTTAACAATTTTCTTTTACGCACTAGCCAGTTGTGACGTAGCGTAGTGTGAATGATCGAATTATTTGGCAAAAATAATTTCGCGGAAGTTATTGAGCGAATTACGTAATCGTGCCATGCCGCGAGCGGCCTTGTGACGACTGATTCACGATTGTGTTTGTATGGCCAATCTTGTTTTACCGTATAAAACAGCTGTATTGTTTAAGCTTAACGTATTGGATTGTAAATTACAGTACTTGTAGCGGCATCTATTGACGAATGGATAAAAGTGGACGAAAAACTAATTTGCGTTAATGGAAATTTCAGGTTATCGCAAATACATAGTCAAAGTACTGCAGGGCTCTCAAACTGAGATACTTTAAGACAAATATTTTTTTGTATGAAAACTAGCGACATCTTGTAGCGAATGCCCCTAAACTTATAAGCTAAACACAGAAAGTAAAAAAATAAAAATTCATACAAGTCTTTATTTGTTAAGGACAAATTGTTTAAATTTTATCAATTTGTGGTTTCTGAAAATTTACAAAATCCTTCGTTAAACATAAAATATAGGATAGGTAATATGTTACTGCCATCTACAGAGAAACTAATCGAAGCGAAGCCATCTAGTGGCCGACGCCCGTAAACATTTTTGTTGAGTGATTGAGTTGCTTGTCTATAACTATTTTAATTGTATTATCTATGGTTTCCGGAATCTCAATTGTAACTTGTACCGTAAATATAAAAAAATAGTCTGCATAAAGAGTAATAACTAAGTCTGTATGCACAAAATTGTTTACAATGAACTGGTTACTTGCTGTACATGTGACAGATTAACGATAGATTATAAACCAATAGACATCGGTCCAGTTAATCCAACAACCGTAGCTATTAATTTAAACGAGTAGCGTTGTCCCATAGCAAGCCATCGGGTATATCACAGTTGGCTCACCGGGTTTCTATGTACATACTTACTAAGTGCGCGTTTTTTAATTTCTCGATCGCGGTAAAGTTAACTCAAATTTGTATGGAGTTGGAACGGCGCCCTTACGTTTGCCGCTATGGTTGTTGTTCAGTGTGCTTAGTGCGAGTTTTTTAACGTTCTCGATAGCGTAAAAGTTAACCTAATTTTGTATGCAGTTGGAACAGCGCTCCTAGCGGCGAACTTAGGCAAACGATCCCATTCCATACAAATATGAGTTAACTTTTACGCTATCGAGAACGTTAAAAAACTCGCACTAAGCACACAGTTGTAACAGCAGCGCTGTTTCAGGAGCCCTTATGTATCATAGCCTGTATGCTGCCACTAGCCCTAAGGCCTATCACTTAGGCGTGGAAATCGCGTATGAGGTTCGGCCCCTTAACTGAAACAAAAAGGAGGGCGGCACCTACCCGTGTGGTCTTACAATATGGTTTATTTTTGAAGTGGCAATTACGTATTTACGTAGCAATTACAAATTTAAAGAATTTGAATTTTTATTTTGATTTTTGATAAAAGGCGACGAGAACGTTTGAACAAACCTAAAGATTACAAAAACCATCTTTTACCGATTTCGTTTAATACTATTATTTTTCTTTGAAACGCGTCATCCGCGCCGATGTTCGCCAGAGTAAATAATAATAATTAAAAAAAAATACAAATTCGTTGTTAATTTTTTTAAGCTGACACTTATACAAATAAGGCTTACTTTAACCTGAAATGTATTAATTATAGTAGAGTTTTATACATAGGTACTAAATTAATTCAGTAATTAATTTATTTTATTTATTCATTAATTAATTAAGGTGATTAGGACATTAGTGACAAGGACAAGCAAAGTTGTTTCATTCAGCGTATGGCAAGGTCACGGTCAATCGATGAATTTGAGTTAGTTAATGACGGAGCTCGAGGTGGCCACTGTAGATATGCTTCAGATTCATTAAGTCGTATATCCAATTGATTATAAAATTGTGTAATTTAAGCTTTAAAAATACGCTGTATAACAGCGAACTGGTTGAAAATAAATTGGCTCACAATTTGGGTCTGCGGAGGGACTTCGGTTCCCTCTGTATTTTGTACCGTATGTTCCATGGGAAGTGCTCTGAGGAATTGTTTGAGATGATACCATCATCAACACTGTTTTTACCATCGTACTGCCCACCACTGAAGTTACTGACTTCATCCATACTACCTGGAGCCACTGCGTTCATCCACAGTGCGTTTCCAGAGATCTTTTTTGCCACATACTATCCGGCTTTAGAATGAGCTCCCCTCCACGGTGTTTCCCGAGCGCTATGACATATCCTTCTTCAAACGAGTGTACTTAACAGTAGGCGGCGGCTTGGCTCTGCCCCTGGCATCGACGGTAACCATTCATCATCAGATGGGCCGTATGCTCTTCTGCCTACAAGGGCAATGAAAAAAAAACATGTAGGTGCTGTGCGGTAGCTGTCATGAAAAGAAGATTTTGTAAGAGATAGACAAAAACCATTTTCAAGATGCACATGTTACATACAAGTCCGAATTACAATATCCGGGGGGACCGTCGGTCTACCGAGATGACCCAGTCAGTAACAAATTTAAACGTACTTATATGCATAAAGTTCAAGCATTCGCTTCTTATGCACACTGAAATCTTTCATCAAAAGCAGTGGCCATGCGTTATGATAATCACCTCATTCACCGTTCTCGTCCAAGACAAGCCCTCGTGGATTCATACGATACGTTATCATTGGACCACCTGCAACCTAACACTGGAAGCAGGTCCCTGGAATCCTTATTACCGTACTCGTCAAACTCTTCGGAGAGTGAAACCTAACCCGTATATAAGCCCGCTGGCCAGATCTTCTCAGCCGGTTGCGATTCCGATCCAATATGATCGACAAATTAATTAAGAACGAATAATAACATCAGTGACGTCTTAAATTAGGCTGGGGCCCTTGGGCACACAAGAATTTGAGGCCCTTTTGGAAAGTAAAAAAAGCGAATTAATAACATTTTTTACTGAGTATGACAATTTATTATAGGTAATCAAATAAAGTATGATATATTGTGTCATTAATGATATTAGAATGCTGCTGGTTTTTAGATGCATTCGGAAATATTATTAATTAGTACAATAGGAATAGGCGCAGTCATCGATATAATGGCGTAGTATATGCCTTGTAAATACCTTCTGATAAGATTACTGATTTGTGAAAAAAGTTTAATGAGCCCGACAAAAATGTTTTGAGAATAAATGTGTGAGAGAAATTATCGGTCCTTAGGGGCCCCCTGAGAATGGGGGCCCTGGGCACGGGACCCGTGTGCCCTTATGGTAAAGACGGTATTGAATAACATGACTAGTTTACTCAAGTGACGGTCAAGTCATAGTAGTGGAAAGGCACCTTGAGAAGAAGGAGAACGATTTAATATTGTAGAGCTGATTGCCCGACTACAGAAAAAGGACAATTCTTCCACCGTTAAGAGCTGTGATGTCGATTAAATTAAGATTCCGGCAGGCGAGCCATTTTGAAGTTGAATCGGACGTGCGAACTCTCGACGGGCGAAATCTTTATTGACTGATGAAGGAGGAAGCGAACGGAAGATCAAGAGAAGGACTCAAATGGCTAAAGCTTGGATGAGCAAGCTGACACATATTTGGCAGGGCAGAAAAGTCTTCAGTTTTAACAAGATGAGACCAGACCTAACGTTGGTTTTCTCGATTTTTCTCTATAGTGCAGAGTCGTGGACGATTCGAGCATCTTCGCGTAATAAACGAGATTGTCTACGATCAGAGCAAACGGTATGCCTGCCGTATGTTTAGATAAAATAATTTTGTTTCCATGTCTTAGGAAATTTTTACTGTTTAACTAATAAATTTTTTGTCAACTTAAGTCCCGTTAGTGATTAACGATCAAACCTTTTTTATTATTTATTAATTAAAAACTTTATTTTTTTTTGCAAGAATTTTGTTCATCACTTAGAATAAAAAAAATCACATTACTCTGATTTTTTCACCCCTCTACGATCAACCCATATTTTTTATTTGCTTATTACTAACTAAACTTTAGAAATGGGAACTTGAAATAAAAAAAAATATATATTTTACCTTCGTTGTGTTTAACTCGATCAGGCTACGCCGATATTAGTAACAGACAAACTGAATGATAGAAAATTCTGGTGGTGTAAATTTCCTTACGCCCCTAACCTCTGATGCCAGTGCAGGATTAGCAACTTAACTTATGAGTAGCAAAACGTTTTAAAAAAAAAAAAAAATCCTTGGGCCCGCGATCTGCTCTCAACACCTGCAGATCGTTGAGTCTCCTCACATACCCCGCGCGCCCCCTAGGCACGGGGACCTCTTAGGAGGTTCGGCCCCCGGACCAAAAATAAATAAATAAATAAATAAATATATATATATATATATATATATATATATATATATATATGAGTAGCAAAACGTGCGGGTTAATTAAATTAACTTAAATCCTAAAAATCAGCATCACAAACAGTTCAATATACCGTGCTCTGCTTTGATTAATGTTACATTAAAGTTGACTTGTTTTCAAAACATTACTCCTAGTAGGACCTCTTGTGAGTCCGCACGGGTACGTACCACCGCCTTGCCTATTTCTGCCGTGAAGCAGTAATGCGTTTCGGCTTGAAGGGTGGGGCAGCTGCTGTAACTATACTGAGAACTTAGAACTTATATCTCAAGGTGGGTGGCGCATTTACGTTGTAGATGTCTATGGGCTCCAGCAACCACTTAACACCAGGTGGGCTGTGAGCTCGTCCACCCATCGTATAAAATAATAATAAAAATACAGTGATTTCACTGGTATATCTCCGGTTCGCACTTCTACAGAGTATAAACTACATAGGCGGCACTGAAAATTTCGGGAATTAACGAAGTGACACAACATTACTATTTAAAAATGTATTTATTGCTTTTCGAAGTATTCTCCGCGAAATTTGACACATTTTTCCATACGATGGAACCAATCATTGAAGCAACCATTCCATTCGGAAGTTGGGGTCTCCAAAATGGCCGTTTTGTAGGCGTCCACAGCTTCTTCAGGTGATGAAAATCTCTGTCCACGCAATTTATTCTTTATTTTAGGGAAAGTATAGAAATCATTAGGGCTTAGGTCGGGGCTGTATGGCGGATGGTCTAATAATTCTATGTTTTCTTGCTCTAAAAACTCTTTTGTTCTGTGCGCGGTGTGAGAACTCGCATTGTCGTGATGGAGGATGATGCGGCGGTTGCAGTTCTCTTTAGAGAGATCAGAAACGACCTGTGGCAAACAAATGCTAGCATACCATTCTGCATTAACCGTTCTTTGTCCCTCAAGAGGAATAGTCGTAACATGACCGGTTTTGGAGACAAACGTGGCCACCATTTTTTTTGCAACACTCCGTGAACGAACAATTTTTGTTGGCTTTAACTCATTTTCGAACACCCAAACTCGTGACTGGTTTTTTGTTTCGGGTTCGTACGCGTATATCCAGGATTCGTCACCTGATACAATGTTGTATACAGCATTTGAGGATCCTGCATGGAATCTTTCGAGAGTTCTGACGCACCAAGTAACGCGAGCCGCTTTTTGCTCTTCACAGAGCGAATGCGGTATCCATCGGGAAAACAACTTTTTTACACCTAATTGTTCATGCAAGATTATTTGTATTTGACTCATGCCAATGTCTAAAGTTGCCTGAATTTCGCGGTATGTCACATGTCGATCTTCCTCAATCAGCTTACGCACAGCATCAACGTTTTCTTGGGTGACTGCAGTTTTTGGACGACCTTGACGGGGATCATCACTGAGCTTGACACGTCCACGTTGAAACTCAGCAAACCAGCGATAAATTGTGGTTTTGGATGGGGCTTCATCACCAAATGCAGAAATCATCCGGTCAACACACTGTTTTTGTGTTAAACCACTTCGAAAGTCATAATAAATCATCGCTCTTGAATTTTCTCGAGTCAATTCCATTTTCTCAACGACTAAACAAGTTTGACAAAACCTCGTGACAAGACCGAGAATCTTTTTTTAAATAAATAAATGGTATTCGATTTTTAAAACCAAGGAGTTTTCAATTAAAAAGATTTTAATATGACAGGAACAGTGGAAATGTTCCATTCCCGATACTTTTAGTGCAGCCCTCGTAACCATGTATACATATATCCACTGTGGGTTAGCTCCTTTATTTGTGACGCGACGTTGATCCGTTAACAAAATATATTAGATCAGTGTAATTCTATTTGACATGCATGCGAGCTCCTATAGATAGGTACTATAATGGTGTCTATTTCTAATGAAGCAGACGCGTCTTAGGGCGAAGAGCAGAATATATAGCAAGTTAAATCTAACATCTCAATTTGGGTGGCGACATTCACATCCCATTAAATCATGTTTGGTATTATAACAGATGGGATACTTGGAAACTATATCTTTATAAAAGTAAATTTTCCCATATAAATCATGAACATTTTTGAAAGAGTTGTTTTATTTATATCCTAAACATGGATGGTGCGTGAAGAGAACTAGGGTCGTTTATTTGAATTTTCCACAGGGTTTAAGTTGGCTCAATTCGGCACTGCCCCGTTCCACACTCATTATTCCTACTCAACATGTTTTTGTCTATTAGTCAAATGTAAATTGCGTGATTTTGCTATTCGTAACACTATCTGACCTCATGCATACACAAGAATTTTGTTACTTACAATATTGTTCTATACTTTTTTTTTATTGCTTAGATGGTTGGACGAGCTCACAGCCCACCTGGTGTTAAGTGGTTACTGGAGCCCATAGACATCTACAACGTAAATGCGCCACCCGCCTTGAGATATAAGTTCTAAGGGTCTCAGTATAGTTACAACGGCTGCCCCACCCTTCAAACCGAAACGCATTACTGCTTCACGGCAGAAATAAGCGGAGCGGTTGTACCTACTCGTACGGACTCACAACTGGTCCTACCACCAGTAATTACGCAAATTATAATTTTGCGGGTTTGATTTTTATTACACGATGTTATTCCTTCACCGTGGAAGTCAATCGTGAACATTTGTTGAGTACGTATTTCATTAGAAAAATTGGTACCCGCCTGAGATTCGAACACCGGTGCATCGCTCAACACGGGACCCCGGTAACCGTACTCGTCGAGCCCGACAAAGAGCTCGATGTGCAACCCGAACCCACGCATCAGCCCGGTGACTTTCTCGCCGGATCTTCTCAGCGGGTCGCGATTCCGATCCGGTAGTAGATTCATTCGCGAAGCAGCTGCTCTTGAGTTGTTAGGTCTCCTTTGGAGGCGCTCGGGCAGCTGTAAGCAAATTCCACCGCTCGTGGCTAAGCCTTTGCTCGCCAACCTGACCTGGTGAAACTGGAGAGGCCTTCGGGTCACCAGTAATACTTCAATCTTAAAAAAAAAACAATTCGGTCCATCGAAATTTGTAAGAAGCCGGACTACATAGCCGGCCTTTCACATCTTTTCGAAACAAACGTGGAGAGGATCCAAATAAAAATAAAGTGTGGTCTTTTAAGATTGGTTGGTGACCCGAGCTGGTACTAGGGCTGGATGGTAGAGAAGCAGTAGCTGTAGCTCGCATAGTGGTGAAGGTTTTATTTTATTTAAATGATGAGCTGAATTTGATGAATTGAGATGAATATAAATGAGCATACGTTCTGACAGTAAATGTCAACGTCGGTCGTGAGCGTCAGCAATGCCAGGAGTGCAGCTTCAGCGATTGCAACAGATAACCCGTCCATACTTACAGCTGGTCGATATTTAAGAATTGTTATTGAACCATTAGGCAGCCAACGACCGATAGCTGATGACAAATAGACTCCAAGGTCAGAATATCGATCCATTTCTAATGATGACTGCCCACATATTGTCGTCTACAAATTACAACGGGTACATACGGAAGGTTTCAAGGGCGATGAGTGAGTTATTGTAATGGATGGACGTAACAGTACCTATTTCGAAGCTGGCAATTAATGATAAGCTCAGTATAATCAATTACGTGTCGTAAAGTTATGAAAACTGATAACATATTTTTTTATTGCTTAGACTGGTGGACGAGCTCACAGCCCCCCTGTTGTTAAGTGGTTACTGGAGCCCATAGATATCAACAACGTAAATACCGCCACCCACCTTGAGATATGAGTTTTAAGGTCTCAGTAAAGTTACAACGGCTGCTCCACCCTTAAAGTCGAAACGCATTACTGCTTCACGGCTGAAATAGGCAGAGTGGTGGTACCTACCCGTGCGGACTCACAGGTCCTACTAATGTAATGTAAAAGCGAGCCTAACACTTTCGGAAATGTTTCAAATTATATTTTGAAAATTGTTTTTTTTTGTACCTATAGAATTTTAGCTGATTGTTTAGTTTCCTTTTTATTAATTTATTTTATTACCGTGGTTAAAATCAAAACGTATCCTACAGAGATGTCATGTCCAAAGAGAATGGAGCTGTCACAAATGACAGTTGGAAATTTGAACATGTTAAATTTTTGAATTATATCTCAAGTATTATCTGATTACAAAGGGCGCAGTGTTGGAATCCAATGCATTAAATCGGTGCGTGACGTGTGCGACCATCGGTCAAGCGAGGGTCGCGATAGTGTTCGATAGGCGCGCAGGGAGGGGCACCACGCCGCCCAAGGCCAGCGCCGGCTGTCGGCGGGCGGGCTCGCGCGGCACCGCACGCCCCATGCTGCCCGCGACACTCGCTCCCCTTGACGCGAGCAAAACGCGCGCGATCACATCTATATACGCACCGCGAAAATACAAATCGCGTAATAGAACAGCACAGACCAGAATGTTGGAGAACGACATACAGATCAAGCCCAGCCTCTCTCCTTTCCATCCCTTGCCGGCTATAGGACAGAAGCTGGAGAGATCAAAAACCAAAATTATTGTTTTCGATCTTAACGAAAATAACGCTTTAGAGCGTTCGATAAAATGCAATATTTTGAAACCGTTGACCCCTCTGAGGATTGAGGGATTTAAGAGAAAGAATTCATTAGGGCAGATCGACAAGAAACCACAGCAGTTGATCCGTGAGAACACGTACGATGTTCTTGAACCGTTATACATTAATTCGACAGCCGAGAAGGACACGAGTAATACAAACGGTCAGAAATCGGATGATAACATACACGACAATGTTTCCATAAACGAAGCAAAAGATTCTCCAAAAACCAGATTCAAGAAAGCAGTGACTAAAGTTGCGAAAATGTCCTCGACGCCCGAGACGGGAAAGCTGTTGTCTCTCAGAGAAAAACAAACTTTCACAATTCCTCCCACCGCTAAAGAAGGTCAATGTAAGCTGGAAGTGCTGCCCCAAAGTCCTGCCCAGAAGTTGAACAAGTTGTCGGAAATCTTTCAGGACTTGGAGATGAAAGGACGCCGAGATAAAATGAAAAAGGAGAACAGTTGGTTTTAAGTCAATTTTAGATGTAAGAATGTAATTCAAATGTTGGGTGTGACAGAGTTTATTTAGAGTTTAAGAAATGTTAATTAATATTTTTGTGATCATTGGTCAATGACCCCTGGATTCTGCACTACAGTTGTTCGTGATCACAATCAGAATATTTGTTAAATATTTTGGTACTTAGGATTTGCGTATAAGTAGTTCTTGTCTGACGTGGTTCCTGTACACATAATACAGGAGAAAATCCTAGCTTGGAATGTTGAATGCGGGGCAATATTTGTTGGTGTTGTGTGTTGTTTTTTCTGTTAAATGGTGAATATATTGGCTATGTTGCTCAAGTTTAAGTATTGTCTGTTGTAAAGTTAATAAAAGTGTGTCTAAATTAAATACTTGAATTAATATTATATTGGTTTTTATCAATCACTTAGATCATGGGCGTCTGAACATCGCTTATTAGTAATTAGCATTTTTTTATTTTATTACCCTGACCATGAAGACGGTAAGATCCACATTCAACAACGATAAGTGTAAAGTAGTACCTCTTATGTTTGGCACGTAGATAAATTACTGCCCTCAGGGTCTAGGTAGTTTAAGGTGATCATTGGAGCTCATAAATAGCACAACAAGAATTCTGCCACAATATAGATTACTGGTGGTACCTTAGGTACCACCGCCCTGCCTATTTCTGCCGTGAAGCAGTAATTCGTTTCTCAAGGTGGGTGGCGCATTTACGTTGTAGATGTCTATGGGCTCCAGTAACCACTTAACACCAGGAGGGCTGTGAGCTCGTCCACCCACATCAGCAATAAAAAAAAAGACAGACTTAACCTTGAGACACGAGATCGAAATCTCACTTCATGGTATAAAGGCTGTCATACCCTGCCAACCGAAACCTATGACTGCTTTGCGTTCGAATGGTGGTACCTAGCTATGCCAATGTGCGATTGCATTGCGCTAGTAACTCAGATAAGGCTGCTGCCCATTCTCCGGTTAATCCTTTATTCCTTTATACCACCACATCTACCTGTGTCATAAAAACGATACGGTATAGATGTGGTGGTTCTAGTGGTCCTAGCCGAAAGTGACCTTTCGAACGACTCCTTAACAGTGACCTTTGAAAATTAACAATAAATGCGACCACTTCGATGTGCAAACCATTACTGCGAATGAATAATAAAGTAAGGTCATGAGAAAATACCTGTGTTTGTTGGCCTTGAAAGGCCATCTCAACAAGTGGCCGTGTTCTGTGTCACCCACCATAAATTGCGATTGTTCTTTGAAAAAGTATTACACACCAAATGACTACTCATTTTCATGCATTTTTCAGTCCTAATATTTCTTTATTGGTGTAGTCAGAGCGAACATGGTTCATAAATACCTTTCACCTTTAGGTAAAATGAAGATGACATTCTAAAAAGTACGATAACATTTTTTTTCATATGAGCTTTTTACTAAAGTATTTATACCCTAGATGCAGTATGCACTTAAACCTCCTCATGGAACTTTTTCATCAGTCTTGTTCCTTTTTTTTATTGGCCGGTTGGTACTGTTTGGTACTATTATATTTTTTTATGTGCTGCAAATAAATTATGAAGGAAGTTCGTTATTATAATGCAATTGATACTTTAGTCTCAAACTTTTAAGTAGTACACGATTTTTCTTGAATGTCTGATGGAAAACAATTTGCAGCACGCGTTGTTGTGCAACGCGTGGTCTTGGTCAGATCTACTTATTAAAAAATTACTACTTATTCAAGTTTTGTTTGAAAATTTTCTCAAACGCCAGCTTCCCACATAATGTTCGCTTCATTATTTATATATCAGTAGAACTAATTAATTATATTATAATTTCAAAGGTTGAAATTGTACATTCTTATGAAACTTTTTCCTGTTATAACGTTTAATTCATTCACACTAGCAAACTAACATAAGGCTGGCGTAACATTAATTTGAATCGAATAACACAAAACCGATGTAGAAAAATTACGAAACGAGCGATACAATTCATTATAAACATATCACATTCGTGTATCGTTCATTGCTTTCATTGAAAATGTATGAAAATAGACTCCACATTCCCGATAATCTTTTAATTGGAGCATTTCTATTACTTTCATTTCTATAGTTGTTATTCATGGAATCGGTGTCAATAGTTTACAAAACATGTTCCTTTTAACTTAATATTACCTAATACCTTGATTTTTTTTTGGTCATTCAGCAAGACGAGCTCCCATCTTATGGTAAGTCGCTATCGTGAATACCGCAATATCTTGTGAGATATGAGGTTAGCCTTGTGACACTACTCGATTTAGGGGCAGCAAGCTGAATGTAAATTTAAAAAATCAATTTAATCAACACGAGTATTGAATTTTTTCATAAAATATGCTATGCATTTAGATCTAATTCTCGATGAAAGTTTCAGCACAATGTAATCATCGCCACCGACCTCTTGACATCAGTATGAAGTCTCCATTTTATTGTTTAATCGTGACCAAGATTTATTACATAATACTTCAGATAGTCCTGGCATTCTATTTCTGTTTATGTACACAAATTAATTGAGAGTTTACAGTATAAATGATTACTTTAATAAAATCGTAGTCCTAGATTTTTTCCCTACCTAGTCGCTGGTAGCCCAAGGAGCTATTCCAGCTACTCACGAACTGGTAGATGAGCTCACGGGCTCAACCTGTGTGCTCAGTGCGAGTTTTTTAACGTTCTCGATAGCGTAAAATTTAACCCAATTTTGTACACAGTTTACATGTCTCACATAAACACATATGTAACTAATACTCAAAAACCATCAATATACTTAAAATATTGTTCATTTTAGAGTAATTTTGCACTTTGTTAGTAAATAAAGGTGCATCGCACAACATCCCCTTTAAGTTCCCGCCAACAACTCCTGTATTTTTACTTTTCTTGTTTTTTTTACAACGGTTAAGAAAGTTGGCATTAATTAGGCATATTTTCTTTTTAACATACGTTGGCAGGATTTGGCAGGTTTTCAACTAAAGTAAGGCAGGCTCTATAGTTTAGAGATGGTCACACTGACTCTGAAAGAGTTTGCTAACGCAGTCTGCTGACTGCTTCGAAGGATCCACCACTGGATTGGAATCACGATCCACTGAGAAGATCTCGCGAGAAACTCAGTGGGTCGTGTCTGTGGGGAATTTTAGCATCGACACGATCGCATCACTCGATACGAATACACCGGGCGTCTTACTTATTAGGTAAGCCGCTGCGATCATTTATAAGCGCTTATTTGCTAAACTAAGCTAGCATTAGCGTCAGTGTTTGTGAAATTCAACAGAGTTATAGTTAAAATCCTACCTACTTATATTATTCCGAAGCCTGCAAACATTAAATTAGGTTATGTAAAGACAATTGGACTAGTCATTCGCGTGACTAAAACGATTCCGCGTAAACTGCACGTGTGATATCTGTTTTAATTATTATCAAAATGAAGCTCTTTGGAATTGGAAGCCGATATCTCAATTTCGGTAAAATTAAAATTCTTTCTCGCCGATTCTTCTCAGTGGGTCACGATTCCGATCCGGTCCTAGACTCTGCGAAGCACTGCTCTTTCTAGGGCTAATGTTAGAAAATTCTGTCATCTTGAGACCGTGAGCTCACCCACCTATCCGGGCGTAGCTGCAATAGCCCCTTAGGCTACCAGAGAATAGGCAGAAAAAAATAATATAAAAAATCATTAGAATCGGTTCACCTATGAAAAAGTTCTGAGATTAATAAAAATTTTTATTCGAATTGAAAACCTCCGTTCTTATGTCGTTTCAAAAATATATCTAAATTTGCGCTGATCACAGAAATTTAATTAATAAGATATATTTTTTACGACTGGTCACAGATTAAAGGAGCACGTACTTTTTACATTACTTTTCACTAACATCGTACAACTAAAGGTGAGGAAATGGTTAAAATTTGAGCGATAAAATGTTCATGTAAGGTTAAAATCAATTCTATAGGTATTGTGTCACGCACCCGCATAATAGTGTTTTTTATACAGTAACTGACACACTTCATTTACCAGTCCAAGGACTATCCAAATAATATGTATCGAGCTATTGACATTTTGGTGCAACGGAAATTTAACTGACACAGTTCAGTTTTAAGAATTAAGTACGATTTCTTGATTCATGTTTACACTAAACTATTTCAGTAATAACGGAAGGATGTGAATATGTTAAATTCATTTTTAATTAACCGTACATTGGTGGATAGGTATGTCTTTAATCATTGTTATCCGGTTTAAATCAAACTGTTGGTCGTATTTTAAGCCGACGCGGGTAGTTGCCATCATCCTTCGCTTTTTTGTCATGAAGTTGTTATTCATTCTTATTACAATTACGATGCAATTTAAACATCAACGTCATGGCGCAAATTGCAAATGGTAAAACGTTCAAAATGTGTAAGTTGGCGAAATTACTTATAGCTTGTTGTACCATCCGTAACGCTGCGAAAATCAGTTATTCCAAGTCACGGGCGTTATCGAACGAAGCCCACAGCGTCTTAAGAAATGTTGAAACCGAATTGACGTGAAAGTTAATATATGTTGTAGCGGGTAGCTATCATAGTCCCACATACCCCGCGTGCCCCGTAGGCGCGGACACCTCACAGGAGGTTATTTGTTCACAAGGTATTTGACAGATGCCTGAATCTCGCTAGTGACTTCTTTAGCTTGCTATAGTGTTCCGAATAACAACATTAGGACCGTCAGTCTACCGAGCAGTTTCACTTGCTCGGTGGAAGATCTTCTCTTTGTCTTTACACCCCAAATGGTTAGCATGTTAGCCTGATGGCGGCTGCTGGCTCTTTTAATCGGTTACTACCGAGAGCTTGGAGTGTCAGTGCGTTCTTCGCTTTATACCAAGATGAACCGTTTGGTCCATGGGACTCTTTGAGGCACACATATATATCTTACGGACCGCAATCTGCGCTCTTCCGGAAATCGCAGCGTGTAATTTCTGTCAAGATTGTACGGAAACACTAAACTGTTTTGTTGCGCGTGTCCTGCTTGGTTCGCTACCCCGGAATCTTGAAGCGACTGAGTGACGAAATGAATGCTGATGGATTAGCCTCCTCATCCGACGTGTGCGACTTAGAGCCTCCGCTATACGGACACTGATATTTCTCAACCTCGATGAATATTATTTTAACAATGGCGGTAGATCAGCAACTTCGTCAACTGGACTATACGGACTGTCGAGCCGTAAGCCTCATAAAGTTAGTCAGTAAATTTTTGACTACCTTATGTAGTCTGCATCCCTTTCATTTGCATAGTGGGTGAACGTGGGTGAACTGGTGGTAGGACCTCTTGTGAGTCTGCACGGGCAGGTACCACCATCCCACCTATTTTCTGCCGTGAAGCAGTAATGCGTTTCGGTTTGAAGGATGGGGCAGTCGTTGTAATTATACTGAGACCTTAGAACTCATATCTCAAGGTGGATGGCGGCATTTACGGTGTAGAAGTCAATGGGCTCAAAAACAAAAACGTGCTCACGCCTCTTCTTGGAGTTAAGTGGACAACGTGAATCTACCATTAGAGACATACGAGTTCAAAGTCTTAATTTCCTCAAATGACTGCTTCGTGGTACCCAGACAGGATATACCACCTACGTCCAACGGGTTTGCAATATGTAAGATACATTTTTTTTTCTACCTAAGCTAATAATAGCCTTGAGAGGCTATATCAGCGTAACCGGGCGAGTAGGTGAGCTCACACGGCTCAAATCTGACGTTGTTGCCAACACGAACCCTAGCAAGAGCCATGCTTCGCGGAATCTACCACCGGATCGGATACGCAACCCACTGAGAAGATCCGGCGAGAAACTCAGTGGGCTGTGTCTGAGGGTTAATTTACTCGCCGAGGCATTCGTGGCAAGCGACGGGTTCGACTAGAACGATGACCGGATTGTAAGCTCATTATTGAAACATGTCTCGATCGAGATTATTAATGGTTTGTGGTATCACCGGTCTTCGTTTCTAGGAGCCGTACCGACGAACCTCTCTGTGACTACGTAAGCTGTAGAGTATAAACTGTGTGCTTAGTGATAGTTTTTTTAACGTTCTCGATAGCGTAAAAGTTACCGGCTTACTGGTTTACCGGTAAGTTTTTACTGGTGGTAGGACCTTTTGTGAGTCCGCACGGGTAGGTACCACCACCCTGCCTATTTCTGCCGTGAAGCAGTAATGCGTTTCGGTTTGAAGGGTGGGGCAGCCGTTGTAACTATACTGAGACCTTAGAACTTATATCTCAAGGTGTGTGGCGCATTTACGTTGTAGATGTCTATGGGCTCCAGTAACCACTCTTAACACCAGGTGGGCTGTGAGCTCGTCCACACATCTAGGCAATAAATAAATATATAAAACCTGAAATTTGTATGCAGCTGGTACAGTGCTCCTAGCGGCAAACATAAGCAAACGTTCCAACTCCCTACAAATTTGACTTAACTTTTACGTTATCGAGAACGTTAAAAAACTCGCACTAAGCACACTGCACAAGCACTGTAAAACTGTAAAGTATTCGAAACGATATAAATACAGTGAAAGACACGGGATCAACCTGTAAAAGTATTTTTAATAATACTAATTTTTTTCATTACACTACATAGGTGAATTATTGATTGATAATATATTAAAAACATTTTTTTTATTTATAAACGTTTATAAGTTTGTAAATAATAAATATACAATAGCACATTGATTGTAATCAGCGGTTTTACTTTACAATTTGCATACGGGGTGACGAAAAAACAATCGTTTGCAAAGCTAAGGATAAAATAAATACACCTACCTTCGTTCATGTTTGGCAAATTTTAGGCCAATTAACTATGCCTCAGAGACTTTTCGTTTAGTCCGTCTAAATGTATTCCCCTATTTCTAGCCTAGATAACAGTTATTACTATTTTAGTAGAAATATTCACATAGCATACGATCGACTACTGACATACCAGATTTTTTTTAATCAATTTTACTACGAAATTAATCCTGGCAAATTGTGTCCTGTGCCCTGTCCTGTTGATATTGGCAACTGATATACATTTGACGTATATTAAGAGATATGTTTTTAGATATTAAACATCCACACACAAAATAAATAAAAATGTTCAGTTTATTTTTATTTTTATTGCCCTTGTAGGCAGACGAGCATACGGCCCACCTGATGGTGAGTGGTTACCGTCGCCCATGGACTTCAGCAACGCCAGGGGCAGAGCCAAGCCGCTGCATACTAGTATTTAATATCATTATACCTATGATATTAAATACTATTATACAATAAAGAATTCCTATTTAGGAGGAACTAGTGGAAGAGAAAATGACGATTTTAAAACTCTTTGAAAATGGATTTTCTGTCTGAGCAGTTTTCTTCAATTTTAACAGAAAAAATCCCATTAAACTACTTAAATTTACTATAATAATTTTCACTCAAACTACATTGACTTTTCATTCAGTCTTTATATTTGGGAATAGTCTTCTGAATTTTCATTTATATAAATTTCTTTATCGCTTATTAAGCAGTATTCACAGTGTATAGATATTGTGATGTGAAATCATCTCGATGCCTCCAATGAACACTACTCTAACTCAAAATTTTGAAATTTTAGTTTTCCACGCAAATCGCTTCACTATGTTAAAAGTATTATTACAATTAATCATTATTGATGAGGTTCAAAGCAAGAGTAAATCAGCTAGTTACACAAAAAAACCATAAATATATCTGCAATAATAAAGATTTTATCAACTTTTTTCGTTTAAACGCTCCTCCTGTAAATCTACGAATTTGGAGTTAGCGTAATGTTCATTGGAGGCATTGATCTGTTAATCTCAATTGTACACTTGTAGTATAATAATTGTTCCACCCTTCAAACCTGAACACGTAATTAGTACTACATATTAGATGGTTTGGATAAACAATTTCCAAACATAAGGCAAATGGCTACAATATATGAACTGCCATCCAAATAAAAACACGAAATACCATAATCGAAATGACAGCCTTTTTTCCTTTTTTTCGGTTTTAGCATAGACTGATTACACTTGGAAGCTAATTCAGTAATAAGTAATAGTTCAGTAATAAGTTCAGTAATAAATAAATTCAGAGAGTACATTCATTAGGTTAGGGTTATGAATCTCTGATCCACTTTTTTCTTATGGAAGACACTTACACTAAATATTCAATAATATGGTTACTTATTTACTAGCTTTACAACGTTTTTTTTTTTGTAAAATGGTCTTTGTCATTTGTCGTTTAAAATTACATCATTATATTGTTCCCTGAACTATTCTGTAGTTTGGCAATTTCTTCCTTGAACTTAGCTATGGTTTCCTTTGCAAGACTAAGTTTCTCTTTCAGCTCTGATATCTCTGTCCTCACTTTTGTTTGAGCTTCTATTATTCTTTCTAAAGTCTTCTCTTTCTTCTCTTCAACTGGAATGTGATAAACATTATCATGGAAAACTTTATCACACATTTTTTATTTATTGTTTATTTGGGTAGCTCACAGCCCACCTGGTGTTAAGTGGTTACTGGAGCCCATAGACATCTACAACGTAAATGCGCCACCCACCTTGAGATATGAGTTTTAAGGTCTCAGTATAGTTACAACAGCTGCCCCGCCCTTCATACCGAAACGCATTACTGCTTCACCGCAGAAATAGGCAGGGTGGTGGTACTTACCTGTGCGGACTCACAAGAGGTCCTACCACCAGTATAAAATCACATCAAGTGCATTGACAAATAGGTAGGACAACTAAGGTGCAAGTTGAATGTAGAAACTATTATTTGTTATGGAAGAATCCTTGACAATCCATGAGACTGTGGGCGGCAGAAGTAGGGTAATATCAGTGACCTTTTCACCAGTACACTTTGACATGAAAGGTTACAAAATAGATATGAAAAGATAAGAGAGAAATATATATTAATGACAGCTATCCTAAGCTGACGTTAATAAAAATAAAAAAAATTAAAGATTTAGTGTTCCAAATCAAATTTATGTAAGTGTTTATAAAATGATAATTATTATTCTTTATTATTTGCTTTAAAATATGTATAGCAATTGAAACTTACAGTCCGTGTCATGTTTCCAATGTCCATTCGTAATTGGTCTGACATTCTTTAACAGATGCTGCATTAGTTGAGTTGGTTCTTGGAATACTATCTCCTCATAAGATTCACTGACGAGAGCATGTCCAAATGTTGGGGGAGTACCTTCAGTGACTGGCGATTGGAATAATTTCAGTATGTGGTATAGAGTAAGCTGTAATCAAAGTTTTATCTATTTTAAAATTACTACAAGTATGAAATGTTTTATCATTAAAATTGTGTATTTTGGGTTTGAATCAAATATGACATAACTTTTTTTAAATTGCCCTTGTAGGTGTTCCGCCTACCTGATGGTGAGTGGTTATCATCATCCTTGGAGGTCAGAAATGCTAGAAGCAGAACCAACATGCTGCCTACCGTAAATTACTTATTTGCAGTAGACAGCAGGTTACATTTACTCTAAAAAGGTTACCCTTTTTAATTTTGATGATAAGAAATATGATATTTCATCATTACTAAAAAAATCAAGACAATACTTACTGGTCTTTCATTGGGATCATGAAAGTATAACTTTATAACGATCTCGAACTCTCCCCAACCAGTCTCCATGAGTTCGTAAGGGGGCTTGGTCACGATCCTATTGGGGTTCGCGTAGCTTTCGTGAAGTTTGAAGTGAACTTTTTTGATGTAAGTCGACATATCCTCGTTTGCGTAAGGTTTTACATAAACAGTCCATTGATGTGTGTGTCCATCCTCTTCGCGTTTCTTGCCGAAGTAACGGGCTATATTACCGTAAACTATAGGCTTTACTATTGTTAGACCCTGCCGAAAATATGTTTAATTCTTCTTTAAGTGACGGAACTTGTTACCACGCTTCGATTGGACTAACAGACAAATTTATTGGTTTTTATTATTGTAAGATGTGACTTGGGAGTTCAAAAATATATTTGTTAGTAAAACTATCTTCAAATTCGCGATACAAACGTACCTTCACACGGCCGCCAGAATCTGGCCCGAAATCTGTCGTAAGGCTCATATCAATATCCACTTTGGACGACAGCTTGAATGGTTTTTATTGACTGTTTGTGAAATATATCGCAATTCTCCTTACGGAGTGAAATTTAACCTTACTGTCGGCGAATGAATGTAAACAGTGTAAGTAACCATAAATAAACCAATTTGAATATTTCACTAATTTGACACTGACATTTGATAGTTCAGTGACAGCTAAGATTGTCAGTTTGACTTTCAAAATTGGTAACGATGCATAGACCTATAACGATGTCCTATACATAGATTATACACTTAATATTGTCCTATATTTGTAATATTGTTTTATGTACCTATGCGATATAATTTCCAAGGACAAGTTTGATACGGTGAAGATGCCATTGTAAGACAATTTAAACTCTTATTCATTAACAAATTGACAGTTCTGGTGTATTTTGAATATATAGATTAATACACACAAAAATTATGCCAGATTTTTTTCAGAAACCACTGTAGTCGATTCATTGATAATGTATTTCTTTAAATGAACAGATTACCTCATGACAGAGATCAAAATTACAGTTGGTATGGCCATCCCACCGTTCAAATCGAGAAGCTATACGCAGGTATAGGAAAAAAAGGTACTTACCCGTGTGGGCTCATATCCTTACCACCAGTAAAGCAAATTTATAATTATTACGGACATCACTTTATTACACCACGATATACCTTCACCGGTGATTGACACGCTGGCCTTTTTTATTTATTTAATATATTACTCTTCATGTAAAATATACATCGGCGGACTTAATGCCCAAGGCATTCTTTACCAGTCAACCAAGGGTAGTGCAGAGTAAAGAATGGTAGGTGCAATGAAATTATTATTAAATTTAGTCTTAGATGTTCATATAATTGGTTTATAGGATAAAGTGGTTTTAAAGGTAAATAAAGATAGTTTGAAATCACGAACTAAATAAAATTAATAACACATATTTTTAGAATTTTATTATAAGAAGGCAAGTGAACAATGGTCCAACAAGCTCTTTTCTTACACGCCATAAGTATAATTGAATTACATTAATTTGACTAACTAATATCTTCAGCTCTACAAAATGAGCACACGAACAATCACAACATTCAGAATTGAGATACTTCTGCCGCTCGGGACATTTCAAAGGCAAGATTCAGCTAATTAGGCCACAGAGAATTGTATCACTGAAATTTGTATCAAAATCATCTATCTTTTAATATTCAGACTGAGAACTCTGTAATTGTTGTCATAATAACTTTTGTTTTGTTCGTTAAAACTTGTGATCGCCTTGCGTTTCTAATTCTTTCAGTAACGGGTCCTTCTCTTCTTCGAGTCTCGATGACTTCGAGCTGTGCCTTGAGGCAGACACTCTTTGAGTAAACGTCAGTAGATTGGGCACGATGGAACTGCAGGGCGTTGCGGGCGCTGATCGTGACGACAGCCTCGCACCAGGCGATATTCTTGAAGTCCTAACCGGGTACGCTGCCGTCAATGGCATGTATAAGCTCGATTTTCTTGTTTTAAGCGCTTTCTTGGCGGCTTCCAAGCGTCGAGATCTTCTCTCTTCAGGTGGTCTTTGAAGCGTTGATTCTCTGGAGACTTGAGTAGGACTGGTGGGCTGCGGTGGTGACTCGCATTCGGGTGACGGACACCGGAACAGGTGTCTCAGCTCTAGAGGTTCGCGGTCAGCAGCAGATTCACTATGATCCGAAGGCGATCTGAGAGCTGGAGGGGAAGCGCCCAGTCTTGGTTTACAGCTACCGTCACAATATAGTTCACAATCTAACAGTTCCATTTCGAAGTCATAGGAATGACCCTGGTGAAATAAAAAAGAAAACATATTTTAATATACGAAAGACATCATAATGAATTATTTTTACGTTTGTGTTAATTTGGGGCATGATTATAGTAGTAATACACAGATATCAAACGGTATATAACTAAACTTATTAAAAAGTTAGCATCTGATATTATTATAACCTTTACAATTCATTAGAATAACATCTTATAGACGTTTTTAAATTACAAACTTGACAGCTTAAAGCAGGCCTTATCAGTAATATGATGATAGACCTAATTATGTGAATGGCGAATGATTTAAAATCTTACTAAGGATTGCACAGGTGATGTGATGAGGTTCTCTCGGAAGCCGATGGTTGGTTCATGAGGTCGTGAGGTTGTGGATTCAGGTACGGGGCGAGGTCGGGCTAGCACGGTCCGCGGCTCCCTCGGCTCCGTCAGGGAGGACAGCGAACGTAGCAGCGAGCGCCCGCAGCCGACGGCGCCGCACTCCTCGTAATTGCTCGCGCACGAGTACGGAGGCGGGATGACTGAATTCGCCTGTCCGAACACAATTACAATATAATTACAGTACATAGTACGATTACAGTATACCGTACAATTACAGTACACAGTACAAATACAGTACACCGTACAAATATAGTACACATTACAATTACAGTACACAGTACAAATATAGTACACCGTACAATTACAGTACACATTAAAATGCAATTCATAGTAAAATTACAGTACACAGTACAAATACAATACACAGTACAATTATAGCAGTGCACAGTACAATTACGGGAATCACAGACGGATCAACTGTAGAACAGATCAGCAAGCAATGTAGGTACGCCTAATGAAATATGAATTGCTTTAGAACTGATTTCTGTATTTATTTACCAATAGAAGACTTTCAGACGAGCTCAAGGACGACACGATGAAGAAATATTACTGGAGCGTATAGAGACTTTATCTTTAATGCCACCTTCTACCTTGAGGAGGAGGCATAAGGTTGAAGTGCTAAGGGATGCTGCTAACTAAGCGGATAGCCATGGGCTGTGAGGGTTTTCACTGAACACAAGAGTTAAAAGTGAGGTGATTCTTTTCTATTCTTCAGCCTGTGTCCAGCCAACACTGAGTGTAGGTCTCTTGCACCCCATTCTTTTCGGTCTCTTGCCTTTCGCATTCAGTCTTTACCAACTATTTTGACCAGGTCATCAGTCCACCTCATTGGTTGTCTGTAAATGTGGTGATACGCTGAATCAGACAGCTAGTGTGACGCGAACCGAAGACTTTACCAGCTGCCCTCGCTTTGGACCTCATTGGCAAGATTTTGACATTAAGTAATATTTCATTAGGCAGCTACGTTTGCCCTCTTCAGCGTTGGTCCTTTACATTTTGTCGATGTTCGTGGACGTCATTACGTTTTTACTACGCACGAGTGTATTATAGTCTTATTAATGAGAAATAGAAGTTCAACACCTCAGTAATATCATAAATACAATGTCAATTAATTTTTAATACGTTTTTATTAGCTTCAGACGTATGTATGTGTTTGTAACGGAATCTTTGAACATGATTTCGACCCCCTTCAAAACGTCAGATTAACTCGAAATTTGATATACTTATTAACGACCGATGACAATTCAATATTTAAAAAAAAATTGAAAAAATTTAATTTCACCTAAAAAATTAAAAATGAATAAGTTTAAAAAAATACGCTTTCATATAAAATCCAACTATAAAATAGAAAATAAATTTTAATAAATTTGAATTAAAAATAGTGTAAGAAAAAAAAAATTTTTTTTTTTTAAACGTTAAGTTTTTTTAATCTATTATTTATTTTTAAAGTAAAATTGAGTCACCTCATTTGTTGCGTTGCATAAGAAACTGGAATTGAGAGATTCTGCTGTACTCGCCGCCGATAAAGAGCCTGTTAATATTAAAACAAACTATATAGAATTATGTCTGAAAATTTATTATATTCGTATAAACGAGTATATAGTAGTAATAAAAATAAATATATATAAGTATATAGTAGTAATAAAAATAAAAATAAATCTAAACTAACAGTGGTAAGGTTAAGTTTCGTCAATTTTAATGCACCTTCGTGTTTTTTAACTTCATCTTTGATTAGATCTAACATTTTGCTAGACGCGTTTTTATGTTTGCGAGCTCGGAGAACGACTGTTGTCGGATGCTGAGGTAAGTAATTGTATAATTAAATTAGTCCCTTTGCATGTGCAATCGTTTAAGCCAATTAGTGCGTGAAAGGAAAGAAAAATATTCGTCAGCTATTACGATTATTAATAGATCTTTTTTCATAATGCCCAAAATACGTGTATCAGATACCTATGTGTCAGAAATAAAGAGAAAGTCTCATTTTCATATTCCTTGGTCATTTATTCCAACAAATCCTCAGTCCTATTTTGGATCTTATCGTTAACAATTTAAAACACAACTTTGTTGTTACACAATAAAAATATATTGGCTTGATATTTAATTATATTTGTTTGTATGTGTATGTTGTATGTTTTTTAACGTCATTTTCGCAGACTTCAAGATGTCCGATTGACTTGAAAATTCGTGGACGCATCAAGGATCGATGATAGAAAAATGTTTTTTATCTTTGTTCTAATACCGTGACGTGACGTCATCAGCTAAAAAAAATTGTCAGTTCTTTTTTTTGTTTTTTTAATCTACTAATATATTATTTAAGCTCATATTATTTTCAAAGTTCATTGCAAAAGAGATAAAAAGCTAACTCAATTGATGTTCGAAACCAATTTGATGACGCTTTTATTCCTTCGCAACCTTCAAGAACCAATAAACACTGCCTTAACTGAATATCTAATTAGATTAATTATAATCACCTGGAGCACGGATCACGTAATTCCTGAAATAGTGCACCATGAGATAGTTCCCTCCTGATTTAGCATCACTGTCTCCGTAAGTAATGACTAGTGGATACAGGTCCGGTTTAGAAGTGACCTGCAAAGATTAGGTACGTAGGTATAATAGAGGCTGTATAAAGATCGTTCCCCAAGCCTTAACTGAGAATAAAAAAACTGTACTAAGGCAAAGGAAAACCTGTATTCAATTTCAAAAGTAGTTAATATTTGTTAGGTTTTTTTGTGGTATAAATTGGTTAACCAGCTCTCTGTAGACCTGGTGGTGAGTGGATACTGGAGACCATGAGTATTTTTACATGCTGACAACCACCTTGACCTTAGAGGTTGCAGTTTTAATTGTAAATCAACTATCCTAACCCTAATCCAAATTTAATTTAAACGGTCCGTTTATTTGATGTTTTCTGGTCAGAAGGATCGTGTTCTTGAATTGTAACCAAGAATTTGTGTCTTAAGCTGGGTATCAGTATTCGTAATGTGATACCTATGCGGATACCGGAAAGCGGCGAACACCATGGCGGTCGTGAGGCTCTTCATGTGTTTGACAAATCGATTCGCATATTAGGAGTGTTAAGAGCATCATTTTTTATTTTTTTATTGCATAGATGGGTTGACGAGCTCACAGCCCACCTAGTGTTAAGTGCTTACCGGAGCCCATAGACATCTACAACGTAAATGCCGCTACCCACCTTGAGATGTAAGTTCTAAGGTCTCAGTATAGTTAGAGCGGCTGTCCCACCCTTCAAACCGAAACGCATTAGTGCTTCACGGCAGAAATAGGCAGGGTGGTGGTACCCATCCGTGCGGACTCACAAGAGGTCCTACCATCAGTAATTACGCAAATTATAATTTTACGGGTTTGATTTTTATTACATGATGTTATTCCTTTACCGTGGAAGTCAATCGTGAACATTCGTTAAATACGTATTTCATTAGAAAAATTGGTACCCGCCTGCGGGATTCGAACACCGTTGCATCGCTAAATACGAATGCACGGGACGTCTTATCCTTTAGGTCACAACAACTCTAAATTCCAATTACTTTTTCAATTAATTCTAAATACTCCAATTACTTCAGAATAAGGTGGCGGTGGCTGATGGAAAGAGCCGCATCGGCTG
Organism: Bombyx mori; assembly: GCF_030269925.1. Lineage (NCBI taxonomy): Eukaryota > Metazoa > Arthropoda > Insecta > Lepidoptera > Bombycidae > Bombyx > Bombyx mori. The sequence goes on along the minus strand of NC_085116.1, from coordinate 2,632,959 downwards.
TAGCGCGGCGGGGGGTACACCGAGCCGGCGGAGTCACGTTCCGAGGCCGGCCTCCTGACGCAGCACGCAAACGAGCACATGTAAAACCCTGATTGTGACCGCTTGTAGAACAAACACCAGACACAGCACACTAAGATGCTCCCGAGTGTGCCAAGAACGAATAGCACCGGCCTGAAAATAATCGAAAATAATCTTTATTGGTGGTAGGACGTCTTGTGAGTCCGCACGGGTAGGTAACACCACCCTGCCTATTTCAGCCGTGAAGCAGTGATGCGTTTCGGTTTGAAGGGTGGGGCAGTCGTTGTACTGTAAAAACTGAGACCTTAGAACTAATATCTTTTTATTTTTTATTGCTTAGGTGGATGGACGAGCTCACAGCACACCTGGTGTTAAGTGGTTACTGGAGCCCATAGACATCTACAACGTAAATGCGCCACCCACCTCGAGATATAAGTTCTAAGATCTCAGTATAGTTATCTCAAGGTAGGTGGCGGCATTTACGTTCTATATGTCTATGGATTCCGGTGACTACTTAGTATCAGGTGAGCCGTGAGCCCGTCCACCTACCTAAGTTAAAAAAGGGTGCGTGTACTTATGTACGCGGGTAAGAAGCTATACTTTATTTTTATTTAATTTTTAATCAATTTGAAAAAAAATCGATTAAACATCCTCAAACACGCATATTGGACATCCCTTTTCTTGACGTCATATAAATTCGGTAATTCTCGGTACGGTTCGGAAAGTTCACCTGCGGCTATATTCAGACTCGCCAAGTTACGTCGGTCGTATTGTAATGAGCGATTTAGTGGGCAACTTCATTCTGTTAATTTTGTGTCACGGTGCGCGCGCATCGTAAAATTTCACTCTCATCAAAATAAAATAAAAATGTCTCAATGACTATGAGCTGTAGTTAGCTCTAGTTGTGAAATCGTTTGCCTATTATTGTGCTAATAAAAAAAGTAAACTATTGTAACCATAGAGTTAGTATTATACTATGGTATTATATTGTAAACCTTACCATTGAGCATACCAGGGATACACATAGTCTTTGATCTGTTCGTCATCTCGGCGAGCGGGCGGTACGTTGACTGTCGTGCAGCATCCAGGCAAGCAACCTGATCCTTCAGGACAAATCGGCTCGCTCACACACTGCAACAATCTTGCAAATGTAAACCGCATTACAGCTTATCATTAATTAGAATAATATACCTACAAAGGCTGAGCCTCATGAGCTTGCTCTACCGAGGCTACCGGGGATTAGGTAGGTAAAAAAAAGTGTGAGGAAATGAATGGTAGGACCTCTTGTGAGTCTGCACGAGTAGGTACCACCACCCTGCCTATTTTGTGCCGTGAAGCAGTAATGCGTTTCGGTTTGAAGGGTAGGGCAGCCGTTGTAACTATACTGAGACCTTAGAACTTATATCTCAAGGTGTGTGGCGCATTTGCGTTGTAGATGTCTATGGGCTCCGGTAACCACTTAACACTAGGTGGACTGTGAGCTCGTCCACTCATCTAAGCAATAAAAAAAACAATAAAATCACAGTCTCACGTAACTTATCGTAATAAAACAGTATATTCGCTTGCCGCTAAAAGTTTTCTCCTATTCGTAAGCCATTTGTGAAAGAATTTCAAAATATAAAGGCGTTTGCCTTCGTTCCCGGAAACTTATACCTACGTAAAAAAAATAATAGATAAATGTTGTTTAAAAATAGCAGACCTTTGAAAGGAGCCTCATTGAAATTCTAAGCACGTAGACAGATACGTCCCCAGGGCGCAACATATCTTTTTCAAACGAACTTTTCAAGCGATTTCTAAAGAAGATCGTTTAGGCATTCATAGCCTACGTCGCAAAACTTTGCTAAGAGATGGGTTTTGAAAACAGCGAAATCTAAAATGGTGTGGTTCATAAAATTTCACGGGTAGGTGAAAATTTTCTGCCTATTTCAGACGCGTTGCGGAAATATTCATGCGTTCCACTTTCTCGGATAATGTATTCTTCTTCATTATTGTACTACTAGACACGCCCGGCGGTTTCACTAGCAATATACTTTTTTTGTAATTCAGAAATGAAACGCGTTGCGTTTTCCCGGTAAAATTAATTCCTTGTGTCATTATCTGGTGGATAAACTACGAGTAAAGTTATAAGTCACGTAAAATCAGGAAACAGCGTAGCGGTCTGGTAGTTTTTGTTGACTAAAAGTATTCTATGTACTTATCCAGGCCAAATTTCAAAACCACCAAACCATCCAAACACATAAACTTTTACATTTGCATTCGTAAATAGATATATAGTTTATAAGTAGGCTAAGTATATAGATTGAAACTTCAACCTTATGACATAAAGCTGCTTTCAGACTACGCTATACTATAGTGTCATATAGCGTATATTTAACCAATAATATATAGTACCTACAGTGTGAACGTGTCCATAATAATGTATGGTGTGCGATATTGTTGTGCTATGAGCTATATACTATTATATTATAGCGTAGTCTGAAAGCGGCTTAAAGTGTGTGGCGACACATTACGGTATCCATTTAAATCTAAACCGTAACTCCGTGCATATCAAAAAGACAGGATTCCTCAAACCCACTGAGTATCTCGTTGGATTTTCTCAGTGGGTCGCGATTCCGATCCGGTGGTAGATCCAGCGAAGCCCTACTCTTGCTCAGGCTAATGCTAGTTTGGGAGGCTTGACGACAAAGGGAAGATCTTCCACCGAGCGGATGATATTGCTCGGTAGACCGACGGTCCGTATGTTGTTGTTCGGAACTTGTATATATGCGCTTTATCTTGAAAATGTCGTAAGCGAGATTCAGGCATCTGTCAATTATCTTGCGTTGTATGATGGCTACCCGCCACATCACTCCCCTCCGAGACTGGAGGTCGTGTCATTTTTAATTAGCGTTGTCCGTGCTGAGATTAGCTTGCAAGGGCCAGTGCTGCTCGAAGCCTGCGGTGAGTCGAGGCTGAGCTTGAATGCTGCGTGCGTGTCGCCAGTGCTGCTCGAAGTCTGCGGTGCGTCGAGACTGAGCTTGAATGCTGCGTGCGTGTCGCCAGTAGTCCATGTGTGCAGAGCTGCCACGCCGGAGATGTGTGACCCCAAGCGTTGATGATCCGGTCGTGGGCTGCGACGAACTGTAGCGGCGTGATGAGGCAGTGAAGTTGCGTGCCGTAGGACCAGGAAGTGCGGTGAGTCGGCTGCGATGGTCCTGTTGAGGCTGCGATGCTGGCTTGCTGTGGGACGACTGTCAATGACGTACTTTTATCTGCGAGAATGCGGGGATTGTGGTAGCCGAAGTTTATGATGCGCTGATGATGAATCAGAAGGTTGCGTGTTCAAATCACGTCGGGGTCACCAGTTTGGGAGGCTTGACGACAAAGGGAAGATCTTCCACCGAGCGGATGATATTGCTCGGTAGACCGACGGTCCGTATGTTGTTGTTCGGAACTTGTATATATGCGCTTTATCTTGAAAATGTCGTAAGCGAGATTCAGGCATCTGTCAATTATCTTGCGTTGTATGATGGCTACCCGCCACACTAGCAAATCCTCTCAGGTTTAGTTCAGCGAGTTCAGCCTTATAATAGCCTCTTATTCTGCCAACGATTGGGTATTGTATATGCAATATAAACAACTCTTCATATTGTTTTGCTAATTAACGTTCGTATGAAAATCAATTTTTACAATTTTGAATTAATGAAAAATCACATTAATATATTAAGGTAAACGGAACTGTTTTCTATTTTGTATTGAATTAACTTAGATCTAATGATGAAATATGAACCAGTTTCTGCAAATTAAAATAGAGGAATACAAACACCACGTGCTTATTCAGAGCACGGCGCATGAATCCCGCCGATCGATCGCACTGTCAAATGTAGGAAACGCGATGCCACAAGTACCTCTCAACCTCGTGACCGGATTTGCGACAGATTTAGCAAACATCTCATTATAAATTAATATAAAATCGGCTTAGTGTCTGCGACTTTTAATAATTTCTGAACCAATTGCACTGCTTATTTTGTACGGTTACTCGTGTTCGTTTAGAATATTTACTTAACTGGTTTTTTTATTTAATAATACTTAAAATTTAGGACATCTCATGGTTTAAGCTGAAAGTCGAATTAACGGAATAAAATTAAACACGATACATATTACATTGAAATATTTTAGTAACTACTTTTAAAGATTCAAACGTTTTTCTTTTTAACTAAGTACATATAGGTTTCATAGTTTCAAACTAGGTGGATAAATTCACACTTACGGGCGTTGATTGATTGACAATTAAAAGTCCGAGCATACACAAAGCGAAAAAGGCGAAAATCATGATTGACGTGAGCAGCGCGGTCCGGTTGTACATCGGATTCAGTTCACATCATTTGTCGGATAACGCGACAGTGCACGGTGCACCGATCCGCCGTGAGATTTCCGAGTTATTCGTGACACTCGGCATTTTGCAGCGCCATCTGTTTCCCGCAGGAGAGCGAGCAACGGACTGAATATTGTTGGCGCCCACCAAGGGGCGGTTACCCCCTGCTTTCCCCTCGCCTAGAAGTTACTTCAGTAACGATATATCGAATATTGCATCGTGAAGAAAATTACATAATGTTTTATTTGGCTTAATTTAACTAGTTTTGGCGATTGAACTAATTAGGTGAGAAAAATTAAATCTGTTCTAAATTTTTTATGATAGACCTAATATTTCGAATTATATTAAGGCAAATGGCAAAGAGATTATGGGGTTTCGCTGGTTATGTTACGTATGTACTACGAGAAACACACAAAGGATGTTTTTGGGATGATCACAAGTTTTAGTTCCGCTCCTTAGTGCAGAACTCTCATCCTGAATACAGGGAACCGTTTTGTTCACCGTGGTTCATATCATGGAATACAGTGCATTAAAAACATAATCTTTCTCAACTCTCACTCGGCTTTAGGATTCATTTCCCTCCTCGGTTGTTTTTAAGTGCTATCATAAACCATTAAAGAGTAAGAGAAAGAGTAAAAGAGCCAAACAACTTTCTAAACATAGGCGTATATAATATATATAGGTCTTACCACCAGTAATTACGCAAATTACAATTTTACGGGTTTGATTTTTATCACACGGTTTTATTCCTTCACCGTGGAAGTCAATCGTGAACATTTGTTCAGTACGTCTACCCGATGATATGTAGGCGAAGTAAAATGTCCCTTAGAAATAAGGTGACACTCTACAAAACTTGCATACGCCCCGTCATGACCTATGCAAGTGTAGTGTTCGCTCACGCGGCCCGCATACACTTAAAATCATTTCAAATAATCCAATCCCGTTTTTGCAGGATAGCCGTCGGAGCCCCGTGGTTCGTCAGGAACGTCGACCTCCATGACGACCTGGACTTAGAGTCCATCAGTAAGTATCTTCAGTCGGCGTCCATGCGCCACTTCGATAAAGCGGCACGACACGAGAACCCGCTCATCGTGGCCGCCGGTAACTACATTCCCGATCCTGCGGACAGAATGGAAAGCAGTCGACGTCGCCCAAAACACGTCATCTCGGATCCTCCCGATCCACTAACGGTGCTTTTAGGTACTTCAAGCACCGGTCACCGTTCTCGTCGAACCCGTCGCTTGCGACGAAGGGCTCGACGAGTAAATTAACTCTCAGACACAGCCCACTGAGTTTCTCGCCGGATCTTCTCAGTGGGTCGCGTTTCCGATCCGGTGGTAGATTCTGCGAAGCACGGCTCTTGCTAGGGTTCGTGTTAGCAACATCGTCAGGTTGAGCCCCGTGAGCTCACCTACTAAAGTTAGGGTTACGCTGACATAGCCTCTCAAGGCTATCAGCTTAGGTAGGAAAAAAAAAAAAAAAAAAAAATGTTCAGTACGTTTTTCATTTGAAAAATTGGTACCCGCCTGGGATTCGAACATCGGTGCATCGCTCAACAGGAATGCACCAGACGTCTTGTCCTTTAAGCCACGATATATATTTTCTATGCAAAAGTTTTTTTCTATGCAAACGCCGCTCAGCATACCAAAAGTCATCATTAATATGCATCATATAATATGCACCCAAGCCATCGATGCATCTCTGCAAGCGCATTGGAAATTTTTTAATGCCCTTCTTGAATAAGTCTGGTGTCCTGGAGTCAACAAACTCTTCAAAGCCATTTTGTACTCCCTTTCGGGTATTGAATATTTCCCTGCCAATAAGTTTTGGAAGCTTTGGAGAAGTAGGAGTCTGAACATGTTACGCAAGTTACATGAAATAGTGCATTTGCGAAATCAGCATAGAAAGGATAATCTTTCATTGATACATGTATTGTCTTAAATGGGATCGCTTAATTTCGAATTTACGTGCGTTTGATTACCTACGCGAGCCCACACACATCACAATCAAACATAAAATTATAAAGGTTTGTTGTCCTAAGACAAAAGATTCAAGTGTCGATAATGCCTTAACACGTGACCGCCTCACTCCAAAATACGTTTAAATTTATAAATTTACATTCAAAAAATTTCAATTAATAAAATCCACATGCATGCTGTGGCTGGTAAAATACAAAGCATTGCAATCTCTAGTTCAAAGTGAAATATTATTAAAGTAACTAATAGTAAGAGCCCTTTTTAATGAGAAGATTGGACTACCCAATTTTTTTTTATTGCAAACATTGCTCTTTATTGTCATCTGCAATTTCTGTTTCTTCATAACGGTGACGTAAACGTTGGCAGTAGATTTGTATTTTCTATTTGGTTCGTGACCTACTTTCATTGGTTTCGCATTCCGAACACGACTGGGGGCATATTAAAAAGAGTAGTAAAAGTAGAAATGAAGGGCAAACAGCGTGAAAACGTTTTGTGATTTAAGTGTTATATTAATCTGTCATTGGAATTGTTGCGATAAAAAAAAAACGATAGCTTTGTAATTTAGGGGGCGTCCATTCATTACGTGAGGCATTTTTGAGAAATTTTCTACACACCCTGTCTCATATTATGAGGTTTTGTAAGATTTTCCTCAACTCACTCCCCCTTCCCCCTAATCTCATGCGAGATTCTGCAAAATTTATGTTTAGGCTGAAAGGGGGCATCCATTGATTACGTGAGGCATTTTTGAGAATTTTTCGACCCCCACGGTGAGATTTCGTAAGATTTTCTTCAACTCCTTCCCCCTCCCCTAATCTCTAATTTAAGGTTAAAGGTTATAATGAAAATTCACGTAATGTCTTCGAGTTTAAAAAAAATAAAAAAGGATAACATCCATTTTAACAAACTTCAAGGGAAAGTTCACTATTCGATTATGGATTTACACATTACTGCTATAAGACAAATAGGCGGATCGCTTGGAGCCTCTGGGTCTGCGGAGGGACTTCGGTTCCCTCTGTATTTTGTACCGAATGTTCCATGGGGAGTGCTCTGAGGAATTGTTCGAGATGATACCAACGTCTCGTTTTTACCATCGCATCGCCCGAGTAGAGTTCATCCATACTACTTGGAGCCACTGCGGTCATCCGCAGTGCGCTTCCAGAGATCTTTTTTGCCACGTACCATCCGGCTATGGAATGAGCTCCCCTCCACGGTGTTTCCCGAGCGCTATGACATGTCCTTCTTCAAACGAGGCTTATGGAGAGTATTAAGCGGTAGGCAGCGGCTTGGCTCTGCCCCTAGCATTGCTGAAGTCCATGAGCGACGGTAACCACTCACCATCAGGTGGGCCGTATGCTCGTCTGCTTATAAGAGCAATAAAAAAAAAATACGTGCGGATTTACAAGAGGTCCTACCACCAGTAATTACGCAAATTATGATTTTGCGGGTTTGATTTTTATTAGACGATGTTATTCCTTCACCGTGGTAGTCAATCGTGAACATTTGTTAAGTACGTATTTCATTAGAAAAATAGCGGGGTTCGAACACCGATGCATCGCAAGATACGAATGCACCGAGCGTCTTATCCTTCAGGCCACGACGACTACTTTCGTAGATGATCACTTTAAATTACGATGGATAATTTCATATCTGGTTACTATTGCACCGCCCGCCAGCTTACTTGAGTTTATCCAAACTACTTAGAATTACTTCGTTCATCCATAGTGCGTTTCCACAGATCTTTTCTGTCACGTGCCAACCTGCTTTCGGATAAATTTCTTTCCGCGACGTTGCCTCAGTGCTATGCCATGTAGTTCTTAAAGCGAGGTATGCGCAAAATGTACAGCAGTACAGCCTTGGTTTGGACTTTTGATTGCTGACATCCATTATAACGGCAAGAACTTAATATCAGGCGATACGTACCTTCTTCTGCCTACAACGGCAAAAAAAATCTAAGTTTTTTATATATTAAGTAGCTTTTGCCCGCGACTTCGTCCGCGTGGAATAGTTAGTTTGGCATAACGCTAAATTTTACCCGCCTCTTCATTTACGTAGAAGATCATCTCTATAAAAACACCTTCACAAATAATGGTTTATTTTAGAACAAATTTGGTTAGCATAAAAAACGTTATAGAGAGCCAACCTTAATATATAGACATATGCTGTTGCGGACTTTTTTTAGATCTTTTCATGGGGAATAATTCACACACACGTTATTTTAGCGAAACTTTAACCGTTTCCGCAGCGCACGCAGTAGAAGCTCTCAAAAGATAAAAAATACCCGATTTTGAAAAAATATTTATTGGTGCTCCGCTTGTATCAGTCTTAGCGTGATGTTATATAGCCTATAGCCTTCCTAGATAATTGGGCTATCTAACACTGATAATTTTTCAAATCGGACCAGTAGTTCATGAGATTAGCGCGTTCAAACAAACAAACTCTTCAGCTTTATAATATTAGTAGGTATAGATATAGATAATTTAAGACACATTTTTCAAACTCGGCTGCTCCGGAATTATTAAGGAATGTTTTAATTATTCTGTCATTTGTTAACCGATGTGCACCTTATTCAAATAAAAGTATGCGTTAAAGTTTGAGCAGTCTTCAACGTCACTGCTAAATAGAATGTTGTATCTTACTCTATGAACTTCACACGAATACAGCGATATATTATGTACAGTCCCCAGACTACAGAAGTCATAACAGAAGTCATACAGTACATAATTAATAAGTTTAACATAAAAGTGAATTTGGAAGCTGGCCAGCTAAAATAAAAGTCCTTTATAGCTTCTGAGTTCATGTGAAATGGTCGCAACTCATGCGATAACTTTCCGTCATTCCTTCAAAGAGTTCATATTACATCTGATCTTAAGTGGTTTTCGGCCCGTGAAAATTACAAAGTCAAAGCCGTCTTGACATATTATGAAGTCGGAATTTCAATTGTAGTTTTATTGCACTACGGGTGTTTCATTCTACAAGCCGCACATTTGATTGTTTGTATATTTACGTAAACACCTTCTCTTTCTTCTTTAGACTATTACTAGTAATGGTTGGTACTAACTAATGTTTAAGGCAATTTACTCCAGCATGATGTTTAAACTATTAAGTATAAACATCATGTTGAAATTGTTATAAAAAGTAACTAAAAATATCGATTTCTTGAAATTTTTCGAGAGCTTAAAATAATAATAGTCGACAGAAACTTTCTTTAGGGAATCACCTTATACTTCTACCTATCATATATGCAATCATACATGATGATAGCATGTGTATGTGTGTATATGTACGCATAATGGATAAACATAAACTTTAAGTTGTTCACTAACTGGTATATATTTACGAGTGATCTACAATAATAACGCTTAAACATGTCTGTCTCCACAACAGATTTGAATAAACCAATACACTTCCTTTTATGATTATTCAACAATTTTTTTACTTGCGATCAAAGTGGAGATATAATTTGTTAATTTTATGTGACATATTTGATTCCAAATAATTACAACACTAGCCTTTTTAAACTTCTTCTCCTTTCTTCACTAAGCATCGATTTGAAACGTTACATACGTAATCGATACGCACGAATAAATATCGCGGGCGCCTCTCTATTACTCATTTATGTCGTACAGCTGGCAAGTTGTCATTTGTCAACACATAGATTGTCAATTTCATATTTTGTATTGTGAGAGCCAGGCCTCGTCTACAAATTTTATTTCTACGTGTTCGTATCATGTTGTTTTTAAATTAAAAAATATTATTTACTTCAATTAAGAAATGCGTTGGATATTTTTGTTGTTGTTAACGTTTGTTTTGAGCGTCGCTGCGTGGGACGATGATGATTTAGAAGTATTTGACGTGGTGGAAGAAGTTAACCAGAACTTTTATGAACTGATGGGAGTTAGTCAGGTAAGAAGTAGACTGACCGGTGACTATGTGATTGATAGTTGTATATTTAAAAAAAGCCAGCTTATCTTGGTAAATTAGGTAACAGTAATTGGTCAAATTTCAATTAGTTTTTTTGGTTATGAATGTGAATAAGTTTTATTAATTAGAATTCTTATCAGTCCGATAATCATTAAATATATAATTTAGAGTATGCATATGTAATGAGAGCGACCATTTAAAATTCAAAAGTTTATTTTTCTTGCTTAAGGTAATGTTAATGGAATACCTACACTATTATTTGAAACTGAAACTAAACTTTTACACATATCAATTGATTGAAATTATATTTAAATTTTGATTGAAGGATGCGACGCCAGCACAAATAAAATCAGCGTTCAAAAAACTGACACTGAAACTGCATCCGGACAAAAATGATTCTCCAGATGCTGATGTACAGTTTAGAAACTTGGTTTCTGTGCATAATGTACTTAAAGACCCTGGAAAGAGAGAAAAGTAAGTATGTTAAATTGATTGATGACACATACAACTTGATGGACCTTATTTAATAGTGACATTGGTAAAGCTTACGGAATTTGAATATCTTGACTATTTGACTTACCACTCCCTTTGGTGTTTTCTTTTTTCTTTGCAAAACAGAGTATGTTAAAGTTGTATTGCCTTGCTTTTCGGGTGGTTAATTAATAGTAATTAACCACCCGAAAATTATTAGTTAATTAATTAGTTAATTAATAGTAAAGTAAGAATTCAATGTGGAATTCTTACATACATATATTTAGCATTTAGGATTTGAGCGTAAATGTTCTCATTTGTATGTATAGGTAATAAAATACTTTTTTTTTTTTTAAATATGTCCACTAAATATTGTCGAGCATAATTTTGAACCTATGGATCTTCCTAACCATTGTCATGTGCATCCTGTTATATTTGACATCTTTAATATTACGAACAAGCGTATTACATTCTTGAAATCTCATAAATATTATTAACAATAAATTGTTTTTTCACACATAGAATCTTTGTGAACATTGCCTTAAAAAAGGTATACATTAAAACTTGAAGTGTAAATGGATTTTTCGTTATTCAGGTACAATGAAGTCCTCAAAAATGGTTTACCTAACTGGCGCTCAGCAGTATACTACTATCGACATCTACGCAAGATGGGCTTGGCAGAGGCCTCCATAATATTGTTCATAATCATTTCATTAGGACAGTATGCTGTTAGTTGGGCTGCATACGTCGAGAAGAGGTACACGGCAGTAAGTTTATTTTTAGATGCTTGGTTTGAATATGTAATGCTAAATTTCATAGAACAGTACATGAATGAGTAATGCTTACTGGTGGTAGGACCTCTTCTGAGTCCGCACGGGTAGGTACCACCACCCCGCCTATTTCATCCGTGAAGCAGTAACGCGTTTCGGTTTGATGGGTGGGGCAGCCGTTGTAACTATACTTGAGACCTTTAGAACTTATATCTCATGATGGGTGGCGCATTCACGTTGTAGATGTCTATGGGCTCCAGTAATCACTTAACGCCAGGTGGGCTGTGAGCTCGTCTACCCATCTAAGCAATAAAAAAAAAGTAGTTTCACAGTAGTACCGCTATCCTGCTCATTCGTGCTGCGAAAGAATCACATTTTCCAGCCCAAAGGGGTTCGTTCACACACACATAGGTATTTGTTACATAGATGAATTGTAGAGAATAAAATGTTAATATTTTTTTGATTGTATTCATAATTTATTATTTTTTATTCTCAATAACTATAGATGTTATTTTTATGTTAAAAGCAGTTTTAATATGTTTTTTAATCAAGTAGGCCTATACAGGCATTTTCAAATCCTCATAACTTCACCACCCTATATATTATTGTATATAATATATAACGATGCTTGAAAAGCAAACGTGACTAAGCGACAGTGCGTGAACTTTACAGTAGACTAATTTAAAGTTGAAATTAATATAAAATATATCTGAGAAATACCTGAAAAAAATTCTATTTTAACGAATCTAGCTGTAGGATTGATATGATTTTAATAGACCTAGAAATAAATTTTTTTGCGCATCGAATATAGTTATTGCCTATCATTTATGTACAAAGCACTTATTGTCGCTTAGTCACGTTTGCCTTTCAAGCGTCGATATATATACAATGTCCTGGATAAATTTAATTTTTATCAGAACCTTTTAACTTATTTTTCAGGAGCAAATTTTAAACAGCAGAGGCAGGAAGTCAAAAAAAACTGGCTTTGACGTTGGTCTCTCTGAGATATTAGACCAATTACCCAAACCTAGTGTGAAGGACACCTTGCCGTTCCAAATACCGCGACTGGCGTGGTGGACGGTGACCGCGATACCGCGGAGCTACGTAGAAATTAAAAAGCAGCTGAAAGAGAAAGAAGAAGAAGCTAAGCGACAAAAGAAAAGGTGAATTAAATTATTTTATCTTCACGAAATTATTTAAATAATTTTCAAAGACGCTTGATATTCATGGATACTGCAAGAGGTGTAGTGATGTCCATTTTGGAATATGATGTATATTTTGTTTTTTTCTCTTGGAATAGGTCATCCTCTTTCAATATTCATTATCATTCTTTCCTATTAACCTCTGCTGGGGTGTAGGGCCCGAATCAAATCCATTCATTTACGTCGGCCTTGGGCTGTCTGTTCACCACCTCCCACGCCATGCCCAAGACACTAAGCTCCTGTTCCACCGAGCGACGCCAAGTGGTTTTGGGACGTCCTCTCTTCCTTATGCCAGACGCTTTCCAGGTCAGTGCTCTCTTTCAATATGAATAATTCGAAATTGTGATGTAATCTTCAGGGAGGAGGAAGAGAAGCAGAGGTTAGAGCGAGAGGCTGCCGCTGCAGCGGAGAGAGAGAGCGCGGGCGCGGCGGGGACGCGGCGCCGGCGCGGGTTCGTGCCGCCGGAGCTCGAGCACGACGCGAGGCCGCGCCCCCCGCACGACCCCGCCGCGACCCTCGAGGATAAACCGGTAACCCCATTGTTAGGATGGAGAACTCGACAGCCGGAGCCGAACTGTCATACATCAACAATAGTTTCCGGTGTTTGCGTACACACACAAAAGCACCGACTTAATTGCATATAACTTTAGTAGCAAGCATCTTAGTGATCATAAAGTGCCGTTATGCTACTATTATTTTTATCATTTGTCAGAATAAAATAACATGCGATATATAGTGTTATTACAATAGACAACTCTCAGGACTAAGGCCCAGTTAATGAGGCAATTGCCGATGCTGAAGGACATCAACTGTGGTGAAGGCACAGTCAAGTTACTGAACTGCAATATTGTAACATTTCCATGGCATTTGTAGTAGCAGTTTCCGTTTTCTACCTCACTGGAATTTCCATTGTAAGTAATGGTGGTGGGAGGACACGGGAACATCTCGCAAGGGTAGGAGCACCTCTCTGCTTATTTCGGCCTCAACGCAATATTGTTTGCCTCAATGCGGAGTGGATCGTGGCAGGCACGTAATGTCTGTGTTTGATTGTTCTATATTAATTGCACGGGTTAAAAGCGTGAAGAGTTTGTCATAGCTGTTCGGGTTTTGTGCAGAGTTCCCCGATGATATCCGGCGGGCTGTGGACGGACGACGACCTGGCGGAGCTGGCGCGGCTGATGTCCCGCGTGCCGGGCGGCGCCCCGCAGCGCTGGGAGCGCATCGCCGCCGCGCTGCGCCGCGCCGTGCCCGAGGTGGCGCACATGGCCGCCAAGCTCAAGGAGCGCCCGCACCGCCCGCCCGGACACGAGCCCCCGCAGCCGGAATACGTGGAGCCGCCCAAAAAGGTTATATCAGCGGTCGGGGAACCGGGGTGAATTACCCCGAATGGGGTAAAATGAAATTTGGGGGGTAAAAATGAAACTTTTGTGTATAAAAAGTATATATTGAAGTGAAACTTCTTCAAAATCGTTGTGATTTCAAATTCGATGAAACGAAACGAAAAAATAAGTCCATAGAAACACAAACACATAAATGTATAAGATTCAGCCGGCGAGAGAATAAGATAGAACACATTATTTGGAAACACAAAGTTCACGTGATTGACCCAGGTATTTTATTGGGGGCTATAATATGAAAGATGCTAAGAAGAAGCGATTTCGTTTTTTTTTGTTCTTCGCCATTCGCAATATCAACATACACAAAAATATTTTGGGGTAATAATTAAAAAAGTTCCCCCGCCCGTGAGTTATATAGATCGTGGCAACTTATTCGCCACTACTTGGGCAACCGCCTTACAATTCGACAAAATCGCTGTCGCTTGTGATTTTAGGCCACCACCCATTATTGTTGATCAAAACACGTTGGAAACTGCGGGCGGTGTATATTCATACTCAGTGTGTTACACATCCTTCGTGGCAGTGACTACCCAATACAGTTAGTTAAGCAGCACTGCTACTACTGCTCCTACAAGATCTACTAACTAACTTAAGCCAGACGATACCGTCTCATAGGAATCTATATTTGTTAGAAGAAATGTAAATATGACGCCAGTTTGCTCAAGTCGTTACCTTCACTTCCCTGTCGCTTAAACTTTCCACTAAATTCCTATACCGCGGTTAACGAGAGAAATAAAATCTCCCAAGCCGGAGTCACTGCTCCGTAGACCTTGTATAGGTTAGGTTTTTGTCAAATAGCTTCTATGTTGCAATAGCTGCTATCATATTGGCGGGTCAAATAATATTACTAAAGTCAACGTAAAATTATTAATAGATTTAACGTGATTAGTACCAACAATGTTTTCGCAGGTCAAAACACGGAAAGAAGAGACAGGTAGCGGCGGTGCCTGGTCCCAGAGCCAGCAGAAGGCTCTAGAGACAGCCCTCGCCAAGTACCCGAAGGGTGGCGCCGGCGACCGGTGGCAGAAGATCTCCAATTCTGTACCCGGGAAGACAAAGGTGAACGAAAGGAAACCTTTCATTTTACTGGAAATGACAAGTTATTTATATTAATAACTAGCAGACTTCGTAGTGCCTCAACTAATTAAGACCTAAAATGTTTATTTTGTGTTTGTTTTTAGGAGGAATGCATGCAACGATGTAAATATTTATCAGACATGTTGAGGAAACAAAAACAGAAAGAAGAAGAAGAAAAGCAAAAAGAAGAAGATGTTGATGAAGGGCAGAGTCAGGAGAATGGTGACGTCACACAAAACGGCTTTGAAGAAACGAACGATGAGAACTCTTCCTAAAACATATTGTTTACGAAATATAAATTGCTCGGTTGATAATTAAATGCGTTTTTTTTTCTGAATGATAAGGGCCAAAGTTTAGAGAGTTGAACTTAAAAGTATGAGCTAAATACAAATTGGATTCCGAAATAGGTTTTATTAAATTTCATTATCAATAGGTCTTTATCTCCTCTTCATTTAAATGGTATTCTGCAACTCTACATTTCTCAAAGACAACGTCACAAACATGTTACGTTGACTGGTTGTTGAATAAAACAAAATTTTATTTATGGATTATTTTTTTTATTTATAAAAATATATCACTGATCAAATAAAACTTTGTTTCATTTGATGAAAAAATATTTTGAGCACTTTTATATAATTAAATGCATCAACATTTTAATGTTGCCAGGTGTTTTTTTTTAAAACTACTACAATTTTATATTTTTGTTAATTACTTAAACGTTAAAAACTAATTATCAAAGTCGTGATGTAATTAGAGTCGTGGTTTCTCCTCGCTTCCCCCGAAGCGCTGGAATATATCCGGGATCACGTACTCCCTGTCCCGCTCCGGCTGTACTGGGTTCTTGGTACCAGTGTAGGATGCGTGACCTGAGGAATAAATAGTACAATAATTTAGAACATTGTAAGTTAAAAATGTTACCGATAGATTCTTGTACTGGGATAATTGGTAAATTGATGACAACGTATTATAGAATGGGAAGTTACTGTAGGATCTTTGTAATCTCAAGATTATAGTTTTCATGCAGAATTTGAAAAAGACGTGTAGCATTCTTGCTGTCAAATTATAAATATAAAAACAATCACAAAATTCCCTTTTGATTTTTCAGGATTCAGTAGGGGATTACCGGAACGCATAGATAGACACATCATTTAACATGAATTTCGTTTTTCTACCATTGCATTGGAATAAAATGTTTTATTTCCGTATATTATTGATAATATATGACTAAATGTAATTACCAGGTTTAGGGTGCTTAGTGAGTCCCGGTCCGCAGGCGGCACAGTGGCAGCGCGCCGGCGTGGCGACCCGGTGCGGTCGGACCGTCCCGTCTTCGCACGTGAGTCGCACGGACACGCCGCTGTACTTCGCGGCCTGACAACACTCGCACGCAGACTCGTGCGTACCGGTCTCTGTTGCCAGATACAACTTACCATTTAATACTGGCAACATTTATCATGCATTCTTATAACTTAATGGGACTTTTTGGCGGGAACGCAAGGAGTGAAGCTGTGTGATTTGTTTTATTTTGTTTATTTAGTGTTTCTTCAGGTTTAAATGTGTAATAGTGGTGGTTTATTAACTGTTTAATATCTGCAAAAGTGCACAAATGTGGTAAAATGAAACAAAGCCGCTGGACGTAACTTCTCGGGATCTTCCAAAAAGTTCACTGAAAAAATCTCAGTAAATGACCACCATTTTACTGAGATTGTATTTCATCCCATATCATCTCATCTCATTTCATTTCATTTCGTCCCAGTTGATTAATGCCTCAAAATTAATCATCTTCATTTCGTTTGATTTCATTTCATTTCACTCCATATTATCAAAAAAATAAAAATATAAAATAAAATAAGACATGACCTAAAGGTCTTAGTTGTCATTCATAAAATCCCTTTAAAAAAAACTTATTATGTTATTTGATAAGAAAAATGTATGTTCGAGAATGAAATTAAACAATAATGTAGATATAATATTGCACAAAAATTCAAGACTGTCGAACCAGATACACTTTTATAGGCGATAAAATAAAAAAAGTGTGTGTGTCCGCTCCGACGCACGACTGGAGTTTACTGGATATAAAAAATTAAACGAAACAATACGAGAAATAGTTCTATATTACGACAACACGATACACTACAGATTATTAACAAATTAACGAGACACAAAACAAACGACTAACAAATATATGAAAATACAATAATGAGAGAAACGCGCGATCAGTACGAAGCTTTGTGGCGGACTGCCGGTGCAGCAGCCCGGCGTCACCTGCAATAACGCGGCCGCGCGTTGGCTCCTGATTGGCGCGCGCACGCATCACGCAATCAGGAGCCAATCAGGCGCATAACGCATTTCGTGTGACATGCTAGTACGATTTTGATTGGCGCGCGCACGCATCACGCAATCAGGAGCCAATCAGGCGCATAACGCATTTCGTGTGACATGCTAGTACGATTTTGATTGGCGCGCGCACGCATCACGCAATCAGGAGCCAATCAGGCGCATAACGCATTTCGTGTGACATGCTAGTACGATTTTGGTCCCCATAATTTTCATACCCCGGGCCTATATATGTAAATCGATTCTAAAGGAGTAAACTCCAAAAATTAAAAACTGAAAAAGGGTAATGAGTAAAGTTAACATAAGGAATGAATGAAGAGCAATAAGTTTTGGCTCACGGTTGTTATAGATAGTTCCGGAGTCGCAGGAGCCGTGGCACTCCGTGAAGCCGGTGATGGGGAACTTGTTGACGCACAGGCCGTGGGCTCCCATCGGGATGCGGATCAGTCCTACCGTCTCTGAGCTCGGGATGCTCTTAGGGACGCATTTACCTGTTACGAACGAAAATTATTTGATTATTAATATACGCTTTTATTAGCTTCAGACGTATGTATGTTAGTATGTAACGGAATCTTTGAACATGATTTTGACCCGCTTCAAAACGTTGGATTAATTGGAAATTTGGTATAATTATTAAGGACCGATGACAATTCAACATTAAAAAAATATGAATAAAATTTTATTCAACTAAAAAATAAATAAAAATTAAAATTAAATTAAAAATTAAAAAACTAACAAAATATGCTTTTATAGAAAATCCAACTACGAAATAGAAAATAAATTTTAATAAATTTGAATTAAAAATAGTATAAGAAAAAATGATTTTATTGTAAAAAAAGCGTAGACTGCTTTTCAGGATATTATCAAAATAACCCTTCTACTCATATCTGTTCATAAAATATTTATAACTACTGATACCATGCACCCTATTGCACTACTATTAGTAAGGACGAAGGTTGTTTCTTGCTCGTTTTTTTTTATTGCCCCTTGTAGGCAGATGAGCATACGGCCCAGCTGATGGTGAGTGGTTACCGTCGCCCATGGACTTCAGCAATGACGGGGGCAGGGCCAAGCCGCTGCCTACTGCGAATGGTGAAATGATAGCTTAGGTATACTCACTGAGGGCTTGCGGTTTCTCGTTGCAGATCTGACAGCAGGTGGTATTGACAATGTCGGCCGGGTCGCAGGCCGACACGTCGGGGCAGTGCTCGGTGGCTGACGTCACGAACACCTCCTCCCCGCTTCGGTCGCAGCTGAATGTGGTGCAGTTGTCGGCCGAGGACCACGTGGAGCCTGTCGCGAGGAACGTCGCGTTGCAGTTGTGGGAGAATTGCACCGTTTATCCTACACTACCTTTCCGCCCCAGCTTTTCCCCCGCCCTCTCTATACTTGTTTTGTGGTCGTCGTGGTCGTCGTGGTTTTCGTGGACGTCGTTTAAGGTTTCAAGTATAGTTACAACGGCTGTCCCACCCTTCAAACCGAAACGCATTACTGCTTCACGGCAGAAATAAGCAGGGTGGTGATACCTACCCGCGCGGACTTACAAGAGGTCCTACCACCAGTAATTACGCAAATTAGAATTTTGCGGGTTTGATTTGAACATGAAGGCACCGGACGTCTTATCCTTTAGGCCACGACGACTTCAAAACGCGTGTTGAGCATTGTTTTTTTGCTATGCACGTATCATGAATCGCGGCAACTCCTCGGTTCTGGTCGCGTATACGCACCGGGTTCCTTGAGCTGGTCGTCGACGAGGCAGGCAGACTGCACGCAGCGCCCGCAGCACCGGTCGGCGGCGGGCGGTGAGTACGTCCAGCCGCGCCGGCACTGTCGCTCGCAGTGCTCCACCGTGCGGCCCACGGACAGCTGCCCGTCCTCCCGCCTGCACGTCCGGTTGGTGCACGGGTCCGGTGTGGTCCACACCTGACCCTCCTGAACGAGGGCGTGACGCCATTAGAAACATGGTTAACGAAACGATTTAATTATGATTTAAAAATTCCGAGATTATATATCTTCAGTCCAAAACTCAAAAACATTAATAAAATAATACCTCATTAAAAAAGTAGTTAACATTTCCATCTAAAAAAATATATTGGAATATTCCACCGACCATCCGAAGATATTTGGGAACTAGGAAATATGAGACGTTCTTTTTACTAATAATACTTGGCATAGTCCATGTATCTGTCAATTCTCCTCTGTCTAGTTATTAGTATCAAAACATCAAAGTATCGAGTATTGAAAATATTGGCCCAGAGAAACGCCAGTTGAGAAGTTTAACTTCTGTCGCTTATATCGAGCCAGACTGTAACTTTATGTTGAAATCATACATATAAATAAAATTGGAGTGTCTGTTTGTAATATTGAAATAACCGCTTTTTACTACATGTATATATGTATATATGTACGGTACACACCAAAATAACATTTTTTACAATTTTTGTCTGTCTGTCTGTTTGTTCCGGCTAATCTCTGGAACGGCTGGACCGATTATGACGAAACTTTCACTGATAGGTAGCTGATGATATAAGGAGTAACTTAGGCTACTTTTTTAGACTAGCTTCTCGCACGTACCTGATATATTTTGTCGCCATCTCGACACGCGACCGGCTCGACCTTGGGGCAGCACTTGCCCGGGATTTTCTCCTCTTTGAGCACGAACTGTTTCTTCACAGCCTCCGACACTTCAGGACAAGTCTCGTTTGAGCTTTGCACTTGTAGCTGCGGATACACGAGGCGTACGTTCCCATAAGATTCCACCATCAGAAGGAGAATCGCTCAAAGTATTTCCAGTTAAATCGGACGTGATTAAGAAGCCTAATCTATTAACCTAATTTATATGTAAAGTGGTATTTAAGATAGGAATGTAAAAAAAACGTAATCTGAACTCTATTTGTGAAATATAAGGTAGTTTTCTTCTGAGAGATTGACTTTAAATTACAGGCAATCGATTTTCATACATGAATTAAAATATATTTTATGTACTTTCTTATGTTGCGAGTCCGCAATGTAGAGAGTGCACAGTTTGAGATCAACAACCGCACGAGCAACAAGTAGGGTTTGCAAAACAAAGCAAAAACCTCTCTCGATTAATTCTTTTTTTTCCTACCTACGCCGAAAGTTCGGTTTTCCTCCCGCTGTACAGGGAAGAAAGTCTAACTTTTCCTCCCTCGGCTCGGGCAATTTTACACGCGAGAGGAAATGTCCAATTTTTCTGCACAATGTACTATTGTTTAAAATTTTACTGATGGTAGGGCCTCTTGTGAGTCCGCGCGGGTAGGTACCACCACCCCACCTATTTCTGCCGTGAAGCAGTAATGCGTTTCGGTTTGAAAGGTGGAGCAGCCGTCGTAACTATATTGAGACCTTAGAACTTATATCTCAAGGTAGTTGGCGGCATTTACGTTGTACATGTCTATGGGCTCCAGTAACTACTTAACATCAGGTGGGCTGTGAGCTCGTCCACCCATCTAAGCAATAAAAAAAAAAAAAAAAAAAAACTCACGGTCCCGTGCAGGTCGGCGCAGGTGTAGTTGGTGCAGAAGTCGGCAGACGTCCAGCTCTCCCCGACGGGCCTCTCCCGCCCTTCCACGACGCAGGCGACGGGCTTGCAGCGGCCGCAGCACTCCGCCGGCGCCGGGAAGTACTTCCAGCCCTGGGGCGGACGTTAGGTGTTCATACTGAGATGTCTTTACATTTGGTGACGCTGGCCCCACTAGTGGACTACTTGGTACTCTATTGTGACTATTTAATCGTCGCTACGTTTTTTTCTACATTAAATAATATACCATCTTCTAAACTAATAAAAACCACTAGAACCATTTCTACTTGCATTATTCGATCTTCTATGGCACTAGAATCAACTGATGTTCTGTTATATTTTTGAATGGGTTCAGTACATATTTGTTAGAACATTGCACATTCCAATCCTGTGGGCCGAATGGTAAACAGTCGACGTCTCCCTAAACACGTTATTTCGGATCCTCCCGCTCCACTAACGGTGCATTTAGGTACCTCAAGCACCGGTCACCGTTCTCGTCGAAACCGTTGGTTTTCGTAGATTTTCGACGAGGTTCGACGAGAAAATTAATCAACAGACACAGCCCATTGAGCTTGTTACCGGATCTTCTCAGTGGGTCGCGTTTCCGATCCGGTGGTAGATTCTGTGAAGCACTGCTCTTGTTAGGACTTGTGTTAGCAACGTCGTCAGGGTAGAGCCCCGCGAGCTCATCTACTAATCCTGCGAATCTAGTATAACCCCTCGAGTTTACTAGGATAGGTCAAAAAAGGAACATTGCGTATTAGACTCCGAACTCCAGCAAGTTGCGTCACTTGATATAAGTACACCGGCCATCTTACTCATCAGTTGAGGGACGTTTACTAAACGCATGTTTAGAGGCCGTGGGGATTATTTCTGTCACGAGGCAGTAATGCGTTACGGTTTGGAGGTCGAGGCCGCCGTCGTATCTCCAGGTTCTGACAAAAGCGACTATTACACACGGCGGCTGGGTTCAGTGAGAGAATACTCACGGGTTGGCAGTCGGTCTCGCAGCGCTGCTCGGAGGCCACGGAGCGCAGGCCGCCGCCCCCGTCCCGCACGCATCGGTAGCTCTCACACAAGTTCTCGGTCGACGTCCAGTTCTCGCCGACCTGGTCGTGGATGCAGGGAAGTGAATTAAAATACACGAAAATAATTCGCGATTGACTGTCGACCTCCGGCTGTGCTTCTGGTATTGGAAATATCATATAATAAGCGATGGATAAGCGAGTCTAAATCCTGGTTTGAAAATATTATAAATGTTAGGTTGTATGCAGAAGAGTATACGGCCCACCTGATGGTGAGTGGTTACCGTCGCCCATGGACTTCAGCAATGCCATGGGCAGAGCCAAGCCGCTGCCTACTCATAAGCTACCTGGTATATCTGATCTCCCACTCGACACGCCTCACGTTCGATCTTGGGGCAGCACTTCCCTGGGACCTTCTGCTCCTTCAGCACGAACTGCTTCCGTTCAGCATCCGATATCTCCGGGCAAGTCTCATTCGAGCTTTGGACTTGGAGCTGTGTGGAAGCAGAGTTAAAATTGAATGAACTTTTTTTAAATTCTTTTTTGGGCTTGTCTTTGAAACTAGAAGTTCTTATTTACACAAAATAACTAAAAATATTTTGTTTTAATATATTTTTAGCCAGTGTTCGCCTAAATTTTATTGTAGTCGTTGGAAATTCTGCCATCAGGCAACCTCTCGCTTGGGGGTCCCTTGCCGCAGACGAGTCTACGAGCTCGTGGCACACCTAACTACACCACAGGTAACAGTGTGACAGCCGTCGCCGGGCGGGGGCCGAGGTGGTCGCTGGAATAAATTATTTTCGTTAATATATACGCACGGTGCCATTGAGGTTCACGCAGGTGAAGTTCGTGCAGAAGTCCGAGGACGTCCACTTCTCGCCTATTGGCTTCTCCTCTCCATCCACCACGCAGGCCACGGGCTCGCACTTCCCACAGCACTGACCGCTATCGGCTTCAGCCGGGACGTATTTCCAACCCTGGGCACATGAGGTGCATGTTCACAAAAGCATATTACTACACTAGAGCACAACGAACACAAATGATAAAACAAAATTATCGCTCGCATATCTTTATATGTATATAAGTATAATGTACGTGTGTATGTCACTGAATTCCCCCTAAACGGCTGGACCGATTTGAATAATTTTTTTGTTTGCGTTTAGATGGCGCTCTGGATGGTTTGGATTCACAAATCAGCCCGGCAGATGGCGCTGCAGTCGGTGTCTAGGTTATTTAACTATACTGCAACTAAGCGGCTGGATCGACTTGAATGAATTGTTGTGTATGCATTCATTCATTCATTTTATATATGCAGGACAACGTTTACCGGGTCCGCTAGTACCATATAATTTGTGTCTTTCGATAAAAATCCAACAAAATATTATATTTGTCTCCCCTTAATATTCAGACCAGACATTTTCAGACACTCACGGGCTGGCAGTGCTGGTCGCAGCGCTGCACGGCCGCGAGCCGCTGCAGCTTGCCGTCGCCGTCCGCCGCGCACTCGTACGTCTCGCACACGTCCGTGGGGGACTTCCACTTCTCGCCGACCTGCAAGACAACACAGACCAGGGTGTGGTTAGCTGAATTAATGTAGCATTGAGTCTTGCTGATACAATGACATGTCGGTAGGCAACGCCTTGGCTCTGCTCTTGGCATTGCTGACGTCCATGAGCGACGGTAACCATTCATCATCAGGTGGGCCATACACTCATCTGCCTACACAGGCTATAAAAAAATCGTAATGATAGAATGAATAGACTCGATGAGCTTTTAATTGGTATTAGTCGTATCGCCATTGGGGAGACGAATCTTTTTTTTTCTTACCTAAGCTGATGGTCTAGAGATACCATATCGGCGTAACCTTAACTAAGTGAGCTCACGGGCAGGGGCTCAAATCTGACGATGTTGCTAACACGAACTCTAGCAAGAGCCGTGCTTCGCAGAATCTACTACCGGATCGAAAACGCGACCCACTGAGAAGATCCGGTAAGAAACTTAGTGGGCTGTGTCTGTGGGTTAATTTACTCGTCGAAGGATGACCGGTGCTTCGGGTACATAAAAGCACCGTTAATGGATCGGCAGGATCCGAAATGACGTGACGAATTCTCAATAGATTTCCATCGTTATTACAAAGTAGATAGGGTACCTTGTAGACATTATCCTGGTGTCTGCACGCGACCTGCACGGGCTCCGGGCAGCACGCGAAGGGCACGGGGCGCGGCTCCAGCACGAACAGCTCCGAGCTGACCACCGCCGGGCACGCCGACACCGCGCACGTCGCCGCCGGACCCGCGCCGGACAGCGCGCACTCGCACGACCGGCACGGACCGTCCAGCCAGACGGCTTCCAACTGAACCGACAACGATACTTCAGATAACAGACATATCAATGAATAGCATTTTATTCAGAACCATATTACGCTTGTATGATTAAATATTGAAAAACTTAAATTTAATATGAACTTTAATCTAGTCTCTTCATTGAATTTCACTTATTTTCTGTAGATCTGTTTGTCAATCGACAAAGGCCTTCTCCAACATTTTCCACTCATGTATTTCATGAGCCACTCTGTTCCATGTGACACTTGCTACTTATTTTATGTCGTCATCCCATCTTTTTTGCGGTCTACCTCAATCCCTTTTACCTTTTTTATGATACCATCGTGTCACAAATCTGCTCCATTTGTCTTTTCCTCTTACCATATTTATTCTTTATTTATTTTTTATTGCTTAGATGGGTGGACGAGCTCACAGCCCACCTCGTGTTAAGTGGTTACTGGAGCCCATAGACATCCACAACGTAAATGCGCCACCCACCTTGAGATACAAGTTCTTAGTTCTCAAGTATAATTACAAACGGCTGCCCCACCCTTCAAACCGAAACGCATTTATGTTTCACGGCAGAAATAGGCAAGGTAGTGGTACCTACCCGCGCGGACTCACAAGAGGTCCTACCACCAGTAATATGCCCTACCCAACGCCATTTAAGCCTTCTAATTTTGCACGCTATGTCTACAACCTTTATTTTGTTTTTTATTACACGGTTACTCAGTCGATCTGACTTTTTCACATTTTTCATGCTCCTCTCCATTGTGCGTGGGCATGATGCAAGTTTGCTAGTCGTGTATTCTGATAAGACCAATTGTTGGCTCACAGATTTATACATAGCAATAATAATACCGAAGGCGTATATGTAAGTTTTCTGCCAGAGGATACATAGGATTGAAAGAAACAAAGCGGATTGGAAAATCTAAATCAGGCTATTAGTAACCTTAAGTTCTAAATTATAAGATCTAAATTAGCAGCAGTTCTGCTTATTTCACTAGTTTATAAACTGTATACCTAGTTACGAACATAGTTCTTTTTGCGTTGCTAATATCCTGGATCGACGTGATGCTATGGAAGTTCTTTTTGGGAATTTGTGGATTATGTTTTTGGCACTGACTGAGAGATATTATCACGCGGACAATGTGGATTTACATAAAAGAAAACTATAGCGACGAAAGCATTGCCGCACTGTTTTCCAGCAGTACTTGGGTATCTAACCAGGTATTGCCTAGGTTAAAATGTGTTCACGAGTATTGAGGAGTCCACAATATACACCTAGTGTTAAATAGTTAAGCTTACCAGAGCTCATAAATATCAACGCCTTGAAACATGAGTTGTAAGTCTCAGTTTTGCAGTACAATGGCTACCCCACCCTTCAAACGAAATGCATTAACGCTTTTAACTTTTGATGCAGATAGAATAAGAAGTCCAGAATAATAACGCTCCATGAAACTACACGAAGACCCTGCGAAATTTTCACAAGTAAGTGATAAACAAAAGGTTCTAAATAAATAAAGAACATTCATACATCTTTTAGCACAGTTTGTGGTTTTTCTCGTGGCTTCTCGCCGCCTTTAGCAGCCGCCTCCCATTCTAGAGTGACGATGCACTTGTCTTTAGGTAGTTCTGGAAACAAAGAGATCTCTGTTACGTCCAGTTTGACGTTCAACTATCGGGTCAAGTTATAATTAATAGATTAAACTAGAGATTAGAAAGAGAATTTGAGATTTGTATCGAAAAATATTGCCTCTATGGGCGGTATAGTCAGGTTCAGTCATATGACCTCCGTAAATATTGGTAGAGCTTACTTCTAGAGTAAGAATCCTGTGCATGGACATCGACAAAATTGTATAACTGGTGAGCTGCATATGAAAAGTACGTGTGAAAATATAGTAATACTCATACTCACCGCACTTGTATTCCGGACAGCACTTGCCGGTGATATTGACAGAGGCGAGGGTTTGGAACTGGGGACAGTGCGGTGGCTTTGGACATGTTTCGGGGCGACACACGAGCGACACGCGCGGACAGCATCCAGAGTTGTCGATCTCGCGATGGATACCAGCCTCGACTATCTCCACCTCACTCTCCGGAGGAATCACTTCGCATTCACTGGACGGCTTGCATTCTGAGATGTAAGAACGTGGCTTTAGTTTCACGGTAGTGGCTTTAGTTTCACGGCTTTAGTTTAGCGGTAGGCAGCGGCTTGGCTCTGCCCCTGGCATTGTTGAAGTCCATGGGCGACGGTAACCACCCACCATCAGGTAGGCCGTGTGCTCGTTTGCCTACAAGGGCAATAAAAAAAAAACGAAGGCGCTTTTTTTAGTGATATCGAGTCGTGAGGAGTCAAATGATGTTACGCACTGTCCTTAGTCGTCATCTTTGTCCATGTTCCATAAGACGGAAATGTTTTAATGAAATATGATATATCATGATTCGCAAAAACACTGGTATGTTTAGAAAAACAAGCGTCTGTAGGAAGCAGCCCACCTGGAGTTAAGTGGTTACTGAAGCCCATAGACATCTAGAATCTAAATGCGCCACCCACCTTGAGATATAAGTTCTAAGGTCTCAAGTATAGTTACAACGGCTGCCCCACCCTTCAAACCGAAACGCATTACTGCTTCGCGGCGGAAATAGGCAGGGTGGTGGTACCTACCCGTGCGGACTCACAAGAGGTCCTACCACCAGTAAAAAAATCCCTGTATAATATTAGACTATTCGAATAAGCTCACCGCAGAAGTATTCCTTGCAGCCGCTAGGGTTTGTCTTCTGTTTCAGCACTTGACCGTAATCGCAAACAATCTTCTTGGTCTCTTTACACTGTGCCTCGGGTTTCGCGACTGTAAAATGACACCCATTTGATTTAGTTTCGTGACCGTACTGAGTGACGTGTACGGTCCTTTTTTATTTTATTTTTTATTGTGGACGAGCTCACAGCCCTACTGGGGTTAAGTGGTTTCCAGAACCCATTTTACCCCAGTTACAACGGCTGTCCCACCCTTCAATTTATAAAAGTAAGACCATTTATTTTACATCTGCATCAGATCACGGCTCGCCGCGTGTTAAGCGATATCACTGCGAACGTCGAACCCGTTGCTTGCGACGAAGGGATCGACCAGTAAATTAACCCTCAGACACAGCCCACTGAGTTTCTCGCCGGATCTTCTCAGTGAGTCGCGTTTCCGATCCGGTGATGAATTCTGCGAAGCACTGCTCTTGCTAGGGTCAGTGTGGCAACACTCCCGGTTTGAGCCCCGCGAGCTCACCTACTAGTTCGGCGAATCTAGAATAGCCCTTTGAGGTTACTAGAATAGGCAGGAAAAAAAATGATGAGTATAGTATAGTGTGCAGTAGACAGGCCTCACATACCACAGTCGTATTCCGGGCAGCATTGTCCGGGCGGCGGCGGCGCGGTGCGCAGGTCCTCACCGTGCGCGCACACGGGCGGCGCGCAGCTGGTGGCGCGGCAGCCGACCAGCGCCGTGCCGTCCGGGCTGCGGGCGCACGCGCACAACGTGCACGCGTCCTCCTGCACGCCCACACACACACACACACTTACTTACGACAAACATATAGGATGGACAGATGAGCCTCCACACAACTTGAGGCATGAGGTCGTACCCCATGAACGTCTTGTTACGCCGATAAAGAGTAACGCCATCTATCGCTGAATAGTCGAACGAATATCGAAGGATCTAGTAGCACCCAGAACGCTCGAGAAGTACATTGCCATCTATTTACAGATAGCGGAAACGAATACTAGAGATGTGTAGAATATTCTCGATAATTCTAGGGATGAGGTATCGGCTATAAAAGCGTTGTAGAGATGGCGCGCAGAGTCAGTAATCGAAACTACTCGAAGCGAAACAACGAACGGATCACCTAAAGCGCAGCGGAACAAGCGAATTGAGAGTTTTAAAGTGTTTGTTGAGTGTTTTAAAGTGTTTGTGAAGTGTTTAAGTGTTCTCTGTGTTGAATACAGTTGTTGAATAAGTTGTACTTTGGTGAAATGTTATTTATCCCGAATCCCAGCGCATAACAGTATTTACTGTTCTATCATTCTATCTAATAATTATAATTCATATAGAGCATTAATCGGCTCTTCCGTGAAATGTTTAGTTCAGACTCGGAATATTACTTATTATCTTGCCTTGTCAGAGTAAACATTTGTATAGTAAGTAAAAAACAAATAACATAAGTAAACTTTCACTTTGAATAAGTTTTAGTTATTTTAATTTTGGCTGTTTTGGATGACAAGGTTGCCGACCACTGGTAGAGTCAAAAACCTAACTATTTTGTTATTGCGAACAGCTTTTGGGAAACGAAGGAGTTCTCAATTCGAGGCTCGTTTTCCAACTTAAAACCTAAGTCGGTTGACGGTCTTCACTGTTGATGTCACTATCGAAGGTTTTGAAAAAAATGGGCGCGTATATTTGGTGCTATCACTCGTTACGAGCGCACCACTGAAATCCTAGATTCCTTCGTTTCCTAAAGCCTCAGCATCGATTTTGATCAAACCGTCGCGTGTCTGACCTGCCACTCGTCGCCCGCGTAGTGTCCGTCGACGCCGCACGGGAAGCACTTGCCGGGCTCTATGCACGTGCTGTTCACGCGCACCTGCCGACACACAAGGTTCGTTCAGTGTGCTTAGTGCGAGTTTTTTGATGTTCTCGATAGCGTAAAAGTTAACCCGATTTTGTATGCAGTTGGAACAGCGCCCCTAGCGGCAAACGTACGCAAACGATCCCGATACAAATATGAGCTAATTTTAACGCTATCGAGTCCGGTCACCGTCCTCGTCGAACCCGTGGCTTGCGACGAAGGGCTCGACGAGCGAATTAACCCATAGACACAGCCCACTGAGTTTCTTGTCGGATCTTCTCAGTGGGTCGCGTTTCCGATCCGGTGGTAGATTCTGCGAAGCACTGCTCTTGCTAGGGTCAGTGTTAGCAACACTCCGGTTTGAGCCCCGTGAGCTCACCTACACACCTTAGGGCGAAACTGACATAGCCTCTCAAGGCTATCAGCATAGGTAGGAAAAAAAAAGCTATCGAGAACGTTAGAAAAATCGCCCTAAGCACACTGATCACAGTTCGTCGATTCGTTATTGTAATGTTAAAGGAACGTTCACAAAGTCGACCGACCTTTCCTTCGGGACAGAAACATCCTTCGACGGGTTTGTTGGTGCACTTCTCCGGGCTGGTCTGCAACTGCTCGTAGTTGTCGCACGTCCTCTCGCAGTCCACGCACGCTCGGTACACGAACGGTTCCTCACTGCCGATTTTAATTTGAGGGTAGAATTAAAAAAAATATGTTTTATATCTGCGAATCCTGGTCACACGTTTCTAGTTCTTAACTAAATATTTTAAATAGATCTACATTCAGCGAAATCAGTCTAGCGCCATCCACACTATAAACAGGATTATATTATTCCAGAAACATCCAATATGAATATATAACCCGACAAGAGTAGGTACACATAGGAACACCATACTTCCTATTTCTGCTTTAAAGCAATCATAATTCCCTGTTTGTAGGGGCTTAGCAGCTTGAGAGTTTGGCCCCATATCTCAAAGTTAGGGACGTCATTTCCGTTAGTAATGTCTAGGGGATCTGATAATCATTTGTCCTTCGGTGGGGCATGGCCTTGGACATATTGCTCGTAAAGAGGGTCACAATCTAGAATAGCTGATGGTGACAGGAAAGGTAGATGGCAAACGTCCCAGAGGACGCAGTCCCACGACATAGTCGGACCAAATACGATCTTCTCTAAACATCAACTTCCACAATGCCCTTCATGAAGCTAAGGATCGCAGCAGATGGAGGGAAATCGTACGGGAGAAACTGATGCAGCGGGGGAGTCACGACCCTCAGTAATGAGGAAAACGGCGAGAGGAGGAGGAGGGGCGTGACCTCGCCTGGGACGACACGGCTCTCACACTCAGACGGGTATACTGACCAAGGATAGGGGCAGAGTTCCCGCCGCCAGTCCGGCAGACATAGGCCGAGCTCGGCACAAGCGGCCGCGTATCGCTGCAGCGCGTCGCACGGACCGCGCCCGCCGCACTCGTCCGCCTCGCACGACTCCACGTACGGCTGCGGCTCCACCAGCGCGTGGCACTGCTCACATACAGATCGCTGTTGCTAAAACTCTTACAAACAAATCCAAGCGCGCAAAAGGCCTATTTGAGAACGTAGTAGTTCCAAAATTCTTACAACATACAATTTTAATACGAACACATACACTACATAAATATTTGAATGCTATATGAAATACCACATTGTGCAAGGGTGGCAAACACGTGGGATGAGATGACCAACTTTTTTCCCGCGGTGCACATACTATTTTTCTCTTACCAGGCCGAAAGTTCGACATTGTAAAAAACTTAGCACCCGTGGAGTACCGAGCCGGGGTCCAGGGGCGAAGCCCTCATAAAAAATTGGCATTGGTTGGCACACATAAAAAAACAATTTAACTGTTTTTAAATTTTTAAATAAACTACTACTAATTGCATAATTACCGGAGCACAACAATGGCGGAGAATTTTAGGTGCGTGAGAACAGACGTAGACACTAACGCGCATGCGCACTTTTCAGTACCCAGGGAGAAAAAGTTAGACTTTCCTCCCTGTACAGCGGGACGAAAACCGAATTTTCGGCGTCGGTAGGAGAAAAAAGATTACGTCATTGATTTAAGAAGCTGTTTCCCTAAAAAAATCCGTAAAGTGCATTTGAGTTTCAAATTTTCTATAAACATAACAATATGATATAAGAAGGTAGTAGTACACTGTTGTTGTTAATTTAAAATATATTAAGCACATCGTCTCTTTATGTAGTCTGGTAAAGCTTTGGGGCAAGAAACGTCTGCACCGATGCGGTGTATTTTATTCCTACATTATAAATAGGAACTGCGTGAAAAGAAATACCGATGATAGATTCTACCTGCTTTCTTTTTCGATGCGATTGATGAAGGTGTAGCAAAGGCGTTTAGACGAGGAGGCAAAAGGACTCACGGCTCCGAATCTGTCAGCGTTGTACAGGTGGTAGCAGGTGTTGTTGTCGGGCGGGGGCGGCGTGCAGGGGGCGGGCGGGGGCGGCGCGTCACACTGCTCGTCGCTCGGCACCTCCAGCTCCGTCAGCTTCTCGGGTGACGCTTGCCAGCTCTTGCCGTACTGGAACCACACATCAGAACACAAGTTTTCATTGGTACGGCTTCCCAAGCAGAGATGTAAAGTGGTATACACATCGTTAGCTCACACGATTAGGTTTTTTTTATTGCCCTTGTAGGCAGACGAGCACACGTCCCACCTGATGATGAGTGGATACCGTCGCCCATGGACATCAGCAATGTTAGGGGCAGAGCCAAGCTATTGCCTACCTTAAGTACTCTTCACAAGCCTCCTTTGAACAAGGACATGTAATAGCGCTCGGGAAACACCGTGAAAGGGAACTCATTCCAAAGCCGGATGGTACGTGGCAGAAAAGGTCTCTGGAAACGCACTGTGGACACTGTGGCTCCAGGTAGTATGGATGAACTCTACTGCGGTATGGTGAATTAAACGAAGCACAGCTCTTTGTATGGTACATGTTAGCAAACTCTTTCAGGCTGAGCCCCGTGAACTCGCCAACAAATCAAAGTGAAGTCAAAATAGCCCCTCCAGGCTAGCAACAGAGCCAACCTCCTACTTGCCCTTAAAGGGCTACCTCCATCTGGCCTGTTCCTGCCTATAACTTGAAAAATGAAACTACGGGTATTATAGCATAATTCGGACTTCGACCTCAAGCCTCAAGGTAGGAGACTGGATTTATTTTGCGGTGTTTTTTTTTCCCTACCTAAGCCTTGCGAGGCTATTTCAGCGTAACCTTAGCTAGTAGTTGAGATCACGGGGCTCAAACCTGACGACGTTGCTAGCATGAACTCTAGCAAGAGTCGTGCTTCGCAGAATCTACCACCGGATCGGAAACGCGACCCGCTGAGAAGATCCGGCGAGAAACTCAGTGGGCTGTGTCTGAGGGTTAATTTACTCGTCGAGACCTTCGTCGCAAGCGACGGGTTCGACGAGAACAGTTGATTGCCGATGTACATTAAAATAGCTGGAGTTATCTTAGTTGAATGAGTACAGACCAAGTCGAAGTCATCGGTGACAGTTCCGTTGCTGGTGACGAGGAAGTCCTGGTAGCCGGCGCACACTCCGCACAGACCCTCAGTTCGGTTCCCGTACAGGAAGGTCGGCACGCGGACGGCGAATTCCAGGTTCAGTTGCGACACTGTCAGCTAATTGAAACATTCCATATATCAATATATCAATTAATACGTGAAGCAAACATTTTGTATCCCTATTTAAGAAAATCACGCGGACGGAGTAGTGTGTAATTTCCCACACTTATAGAGATTAAAGAGAAGGAGTGCAGAATTCTAATTTTTTTTATTAGGCATAAGGTCCTACCACCAGCAAAAAAGATTTAAGTATAGAAAATGTGTGGTTCATTCGGGTAAAAGATATTTTAATTTTTATTTTATACAATCTGTATCGCGCTAACGACATTTATAAGATATGTTTGCATGTGTCCAATTCCGGCCAAATAACATCCACTCGCCGAAAGATTTTTTTCTCCATTCATATTTAAGAACATCTATCTTTTCATTCAAATAGAATCGGAATATTTTCTGCGATAACGTTACATAATGTAGTTTGTTTTTATCAATGATATTTTATGCGGTAAAATTACAAATGTCCAATATCCTCCCTCGAAGCGGGGCATATGTGGAGCACTCTGTACACATACCTCCACGTGTATATCCGGCAGGGTGACGGAGACATCCTGTCCGTTGAGCAAGCTGATGGTGCCCCAGTTCTCCTTAACCGGATACTTGAACACCGCGGTCTTCCCTATCACTGTACGAAGCTGTTGAAATTTAAAAGCCAGAAAAAATTAACATTATTTGTTTACGCTATCTGCAAAGGATACATCGCTTAAAAATATTTTTGAACGGAATTGAGAGCGCATCGATGATAGCTTCGTTCCTTTCTCTCTTATATCAATGCCTATTATGCTTTTTTTTCTGCCTATGCTGATAGTCTTGAGAGGCTATTTCAGCTTCAACCTAACATGTAGTTGAGATCATAGCTCAAACTGGAGTGTTGCTAACACTGGCCCTAGCTAGAGCAGTGCTTCGCAGAATCTAGCCCCGGATCGGAAACGCGACTCGCTGAAAAGATCTGGCGAGAAACTCAGTGGACTGTGTCTATGGGTTATTTTACTCGTTGAGCCGTTCATCGCAAGCGACGGGTTCGACGAGGACGGACCGGTGCTTGTGGTACCTAAAAGCACCGTTAGTGGATCGTGAGGATCCGTAATGACGTGCTTAGGGCAACGTCGACTGTTTACCATTCGGTCTATAGGATTGGGTATGATGCCTATTATGCTTTACCATACCTATCGCACCGTATTTTGAAAAAAAAAGATTATTATAAAGTTGTCTTTTGAATCGTGCACACCAATATTATGCGATCGCGAAAAATAGTGATATATTAAGTCTCAAGCTAATTAATTCAAATTGAACTACTGAAAGTGTTTATAAAAGTGTAATAAAAAGTAGAAAAGAGTGGTGCTGGAAATATTATTATACCTACAATGAAACAGACCTAAGGTGAGTTCCCACCAAATAACCAATTTGCCCAAAATCCTATCGATTGCGTTCTAAATGTAAGACAAAAACAAAACTACAGAACCAACCCCAATAATTATAAATTGTTAAATCATTTGCATGAATCTATGTCATCACAATACCGCATAATGGAATGAGACATCATAACAAACACAATATGAAATGCAATTTATGGTAGAATGCTTAGACAGCAACCAAAACAAACAAAATGTTTTTTTTCTTTTCTAAAATACAATAATTACCTTTTTGGTTGTGGGATCCTTGCTAATATGGATAACATTCTTCTCGTATATGAGATGCACAATCTTAGTGCACACAATATTAGCGTTATCATCGCACGGGCCGTTCGTAGCGTACACCTGGAATAGAACATATATCTGATGCTACAGACTTGCACATAGACATGTGACTACGGCTGGGCGCGCGTGGGCCATCTGTGAAGTCTTAGACATACCATCATCATTTGACCATCCGAAAGCAGATGTTTTTGTTAAACGACGCCTTTAAATGGATCAGTATAGGGATTAAAAAATAAATAAAATCTATAGGTTAATATATAAATCTACAGTGGTTTTTACGGATGTTCCGTTATAAGTACTGAACCATGCATCCGATTGACTTGAAACTTGGTATCTATGTAGAAAATACACGTACTTAATAGATAGGCTAATATTTATATGAGTGTTGGACTGGTGTAGGGACCAGTTGCGAGGGCGTTAATTATGAGAATCTTTGTGGGGGTGAGAAATAATAATATGTTAATTTTAAATGCCCAGCGAAGCGGACAGGTACAGCTAGTCTTATTATG
This sequence comes from Bombyx mori, assembly GCF_030269925.1. Taxonomy (NCBI): domain Eukaryota; kingdom Metazoa; phylum Arthropoda; class Insecta; order Lepidoptera; family Bombycidae; genus Bombyx; species Bombyx mori. The sequence goes on along the minus strand of NC_085116.1, from coordinate 2,598,059 downwards.
TAAATTTATAATATATTAGTTAAAAACGTAATTCATTTCGAACAGTTTACCTGATATTTATGTTCTCCAGTTTGGTTTCTGTCTCTGGAGGCGAGGTAGGTACAGTTGCCCAAGAAGGGAAGGTCGTCGCCCTCAAAGGTAGTGTACTTAGCTGGTGTACCGACTCCTGTACACGTGCCTGGACAGAAAGAACATAGTTCTAGAACTTGAGATCTTCAAAATCAGGATACACGTTTCAGCAAAAGCTTTTGGAGCTTAATCTTTCCATTAATTTCTACATTGATATCCTAATCAAAATAAATTCATTAAAAAAAATCATATTAAAATAGGTGCAATATTATGCTGACCACATCCAGAATAGGAGAAATTTGCTAATTCTAGGATGTATGATCCAATCAATTGTATTGAACTAGTGGTCGCCCAGTAGTCGAAATTAGACCATAATTAATTTAAATTATAAGTTTGAACATTATTATGGTTCTATTGTCAAAGGCAATAAATAGCCTTTGACAATAGAACGTAGTCATTTCTTTGCTTTGTGTCCGGACGTGTTTTCGAAAATGGATAAAAACGAAGTGCAAGCCGCTATTAAATATCTCTGCTTAAAAAAGTTAACGACGAAAGATATTCATTGCGATTTGGAAGCAACATTAGGAGAGTCTGCTCTGCCGTATTCCACTGTCGCAAGGTGGGCTTCTCGATTTCGAGTGGGGAGAACGAGCACGGAAGACGAACATCGTTGCGGCCGTCCATCGACGTCAGCCACCCAAGAAAATGTTGCGATAGTCGAGAAAATTGTATTGAGCGATCGAAGAGTTACCATCCGATACTTAATACAAGAAATGGGCATTTCATATGGAAGTATTCAATTCATATTGAAACAATCTTTGAATATGAGAAAAGTTTCCGCAAGATGGATGCCGAGAACGTTAACCGACAGTCAGAAACAAAATCGACTTGACATTTTGTTGGCATTCGACATGTTGGGCAAGTTTCAAGAAGATTCTGAAAACTTTTTGTCTCGTTTCGTAAAAATGGACGAAACATGGGTCCATCATTTTGATCCCGAGACAAACCAGCAATCTTCGCAATGGAAACGGCCATTATCACCGACCCCGAAGAGGTTTCGTGTCGTGGCATCGACTGGCAAGGTTATGGCCTCAATATTTTGGGACTCAAAAGGATATTGTTGATTGATTGCCTGGAGCGTGAGCCACTATTACAGGCCAATATTATGCAGATTTAATTTCCAAGTTGAGGAATGCCATCACAGAGAAAAGGAGAGGGAAACTTCGAAGGGGTGTGCTGTTTCATCCCGACAATGCAGCCGCGCACAGGTCGGCAGTTGCGATGGCTGCCATTCAGCAAGCTGGCTTCGAATTGGTTGACCATTCCCCTTGTTCACCAGATCTGGCGCCTAGCGATTTTTATATGTTCCCAAAGTTGAAAGAATACTTAAGGGAAAACAGGTACGAAGGCGATAACGAGGTGATGGATGCCGTGGAGAGCTTTTTGCAGGACCAAGACAAAACTTTTTTTTGAAAGGGATTGAAGCCTTGGAAAGGTGCTGGACTCGGTATGTAGAGAGACTCGAAGACTTATTAGAAAAATAAATTATTATGTTATCAATAGTCATTATATTCTGTCTCATTCTCACTACTTTTTATTCTTCCTAGTATATATAGGTAAGTTATTTTTTATATTGCTTAGATGAGTGGACGAGCTCACAGCCCACCTGGTGTTAAGTGGTTACTGGAGCCCATAGACATCTACAACGTAAATGCGCCACGCACCTTGAGATATAAGTTCTAAGGTCTCAGTATAGTTACAACGGCTGCCCCATCCTTCAAACCGAAACGCATTACTGCTTCACGGCTGAAATAGGCAGGGAGGTGGTACCTACCCGTGCGGACTCACAAGAGGTCCTACCACCAGCTAGAGCTCTAGAGACTAGAACGTTGCATAACAAATTGCGTAGTTCAACGGGTTATAAAGAGAAGAACTCACAGTCCAAGCAGTCCGCTGGCAGCACGCACTGGTCTCCCTTCCGAAGCTTCCCGTCGGGGCAGTAGCAGCCCGGCGAGCACTGTCCCTCCTGCGCGGGGCAGGCGCGCGCGGCGTTCGGGTAGGGCGCGCACGTCTCCTCGCATCGCTTGCGGTAGCAGTCGTAGTGCACCAGCGGCGGGGGACAGTCCGCCGCTGTAACAAATCCACGTTTCATATAGACAATTTTTGTTACTACTTATTAAACTATCTTGTGAAGTTGTCGTGGCCTAAAGGATAAGACTCGAAGTGAATTAAGAATTTCAAACTGTTCTGTGAATGTTCTAAGTGTTAATACAATTTTAATTTATACTTCGGTAGAATTTTTTCCTTATTCCGAACACCAGCGCGTAACAGTATGATTGATATTTTTTCTAAATTTTAAACTTCAAAGAGCTCTCTTGTAAAGTTGCAAAAATGTCGCTTAAGCCATATAGCGTTTCGCCCCTCGATATGAAAGAGTTCCCCACAGACACAGCCCACTGAGTTTCTCATCGGATCTTCTCAGTGGATCGCGTTTCCGACCCGGTGGTAGATTCTGCGAAGCACGGCTCTAGCTAGGGCCAGTGTTAGCAACACTCCGGTTTGAGCCCCGCGAGCTCATCTACACGTTAGGGTGAAGCTGAAATAGCCTCTCAAGACTAATGAAAGAGTAGGAGAGTGGAAAATAAACGAAACACTCACGACAGTCCATCATGAGCCTCCAGGAGGCGAGGTCGACGCCGGCGTCTGCCGCGAGGCACTCGGCCGCCATCTGCTGCAGCACGAGGCAGCGGCACTGCTCCTCGGTGCGCTTGGTGCCGTTGACGACGAGGTCGGTGCACTCGCAGATCTTCTCCAAGCAAATGTGCCGCCACTTGTCCAAGTTCAGGACTTTGCCGCATTGCGAGAACGGCTCTTCCCTGATGAGGATAATATTTCTTAGTACTAGCGACCGAAGTGGACGAAACTATTTCACTTAGTAGGTACCACCACCCTGCCTATTTCTGCCGTGAAGCAGTAATGCGTTTCGGTTTGAAGGGTGGGGTAGCCGTTGTAACTATACTGAGACCTAAGAACTTATATCTCAAGGTGGGTGGCGCATTTACGTTGTAGATGTCCATGGGCTCCAGTAACCACTTAACACCAGTTGAGCTGTGAGCTCGTCCACTCAACTAAGCAATAAAAAAAAAAATTTAGGCCAGTGTCGTTTATTCCCTCACAGATACTAAATAATTTTTCCAAATTAAATCACTAGCAGAGCGGCTTAACTCAAGAAGTTTCCTCCTCGCCCGTCAATTGATACATTAATAAATGTAACACAGGGGATTCGCTTTGCAAATTAGTCGTACTTGATTTTCAGTACTTATTTATGTAAACAATAATGATTCTCATTAAATTTGACAGTTGACTGTTCATTTCAAATTGAAATCTCTTTCAGCAGTGCACGGAGACGAAGCAGACCAGAAGGTTTCGAGATGTTTTTTTTTTAATATATCAAAACAAAATGTTCGTTGTACGGTAATTACTCAACCGTTTTTCTTTTCAATTCAACGGTTTGAAATAAATCACTTCGTTTTTCTCACACCCTGTATGCAAATATGTTAAGGCGCAGTTTAACCACCAAAAAGTAAAGAATAGGGTTTGTATGTGGCGGGTAGTCATCATATAATGCAAGATATTTGACATACGCCTGAATCTCGCTTACGACATTTTCAAGATAAGCATATATACAGGTTCCGAACAACAACATTCGGACCGTCGGTCTACCGAGCAATATCACCCGCTCGGTGGAAGATCTTTCCTTCGTCGTTAAGCATTCCACATTGTAGTCACTTAAATGCACGCGACAAACGTGAGGAGTGAGGACCGGTCACAGTCCTCGTCGATCCCGTCGCTTGCGACGAAGAGCTCGACGAGTGAATTAACCCTCAGACACAGCCCACTGAGTTTCTCGCCGGATCTTCTCAGTGGGTCACGTTTACGATCCGGTGGTAGATTCTGCGAAGCACGGCTCTTGCTAGGGCCAGTGTTAGCAACACTCCCGGTTCGAGCCCCATGAGCTCACCTACTCGTCAAGGCGAAGCTGAAATAGCCTCTCAAGGCTATCAGCATAGGTAGGAGAAAAAAAGCGGAGTGAGTAAATGAAGCCTTACGTAATAACGTTACAGAGGTCCCAAGCTCTCCGCTGTTTGTGCGCGGAGGCGACTCGTGGGGCGCAGGCGTCGGCGGGGACGCCGGGCTTAGCCCAGCTGCGACCGAACTCGTCTATCGAAGTCGCGACCCGACCGTCCGGGAGACGCCGCTCGTTGGCCAACGAGCCATCATAGGCTCCGCACAGACCGTCCACTCCGCCCATGTGCTTCTTCAATACCTTTATGGACAATATTGATATCGACGTAATACTACTTTCCTTCACTTACTTTTCGTATACAGAAGATTGGGGGGAATAGAAACTAGAGTTAGAATAGGGACAAACCTGGGATGTCACAATACTTTTGTTCAGTTGTTAGATTTAACTTTGTTGAACTGAAAATGACTTTTATTTAGTGTTTAAGAATATGAAATAGTTTAATTTAGTCATCAAAGTTTTGCAACTCATTACTAAAGATATTAACAAAGTTAATTAGCTAGTTAGGTTAGGTTAGGTTAACCTAACAACTAAATAGTGGCAGCCCTATCGAAAAACTCTATTCTCCCCATAAGTAGCCTGATTCACCCCATAAGTAGCCTGATTCACCCCAAAGCCAAGGTGAATTGGGTCAAGCTATTTTTTTTCAGTTTTTGTGTACATTTTGTAATGAACTATGTATAATAAGGGATCGTATATAAAAATTTAAGCCTCCGGAACCATTTTACTCTCAATTTTATTGGTATTACCCTAAGAAAAACCATTGAAAATTTGTGTTGGATTTGGAAAGGGTCCCGATTTCTCCCAATCTACGGTACGTTATTGTATTGATAACAAATTAAGTGTCATCAGAACGAGCGGGAAGTTCCACCACTCTGCCTATTTTTACTGTGAAATCGTAATGCGATTCGATTTGAAGGGTGGAACAGCCGTTGTACTGTAAAGACTGAGACATAGAACTCATGTCTCAAGGGGGCTTTTATGTCGTTGATGTCTATGGTCTGGTGATCACTTATCACCACTTCAGTACTCAGAATAGCACCCTAGGGGATTAGAGACAATTTCAAGGTGAGAATCGAGTTTCGGGTGTGTATGTGTGATAAATACTTACCCCAATCTTAACATCTCCTTCTTTATTAAAGAGCACAGTGAAATTGTACTTTCTCGACGTGATAGAGATTCCGTTCCCGAGGCGGTCCACATCGAAGCTGTTCTTCTGGAAGCAAATCTTCTTTGTCTGTTCGATTGTGTACTCGTAGTTGTTGTACGTGACCATCATGTTAGGCTTCACTTGAATCAATTGATCGTCTTGCATTACGATCAATTCGTTAGTGCAACCGTCCAGGCGGCAGTTCTTTCGGACTGCGGAAAATGAAAATTCATACTTTATAGCTACCGTTCAATCCGTTGTGAACCTTATGAAGACAAAAAAGGCTGTTTTTACTCTAGCAGTTTTAGTTAATGGTTGGTAAGAGAGTGTTAACTATGAATGTGGAAGGATATAGAGGAAGAGATAGACCTAAGAAGAAATGGATAGATTGCGTGAAAGACAATATGTGTAAGAAGGGAGTGAGTGAAGAAATGGTATATGATAGAGAAGTATGGAAGGAGAAAATATATTGCGTTGCCCCCAAGTGACTGGGAGAAGGGTAGGAGAATGATGATGATGATGATGAGTTTTAGTTAATGACATCGTTGAATACTTTTGTTTTACATAACAGACTGTGTGGTGTTTTTTTTTCCACAGGAGAAAATCGCCAGATCCCCACCCGCGCGGCACCTGGGATATGTGGGAGTTGAACCTCACTAAAAACTCCTGCCGCTCACAACCGGCGCCCTGCCTCAGACCAGACCGGAGCTCAGTCGGGGCTATTGAGACGGCGGGACAGTATTGACGCAGAGCACATTACATCCATACCGCCGTCCCACAGACGCCGGACCGCCGGCCGCCGGGTGTAATGCTTACCGATAATAAGCCAGGCGTCGAATTTGTTGTCCCTAGCCAGCATGTGGAAGCAGACGTCATACTTATACTCCATGCCGTCGAACGTGTTGAAAGTCCTTCCGGTCATGTTGCAGAAAACTGGACGCTCTGGTGGTGGCACGCATTCGTACCTGTCGGAATTATCGGTTTTTTTAATTTATTGCATAAATGGATGGACGAGCTCACAGCCCACTTGGTGTTAAGTGGTTACCGGAGTCCATGGACATTTATAACGTGAATGTCGCAGTCTTCAGTCTACTCGTGATCTTTGCGATTCATAGCAGTGATATATAGCAATATATCATTGCTATGAAATATATACTGGTGGTAGGACCTCTTGTGAGTCCGCACGGGTAGGTACCACCACCCTGCCAATTTATTTCGTGAAACAGAAATGCGTTCAGGTTTGAAGGGTGGGGCAGACGTTGTAACTATACTGAGACCTAAGAACTCTAATATCAAGATAGTTGGCGCATTTACGTCATAGATGTCTATGGGCTCCAGTAACCACTTAAGGTAGGCTGTTAGCTCGTCCACCCATCTAATCTAAGCAATAAAAAAACGTGTTTATAGAGGCATTTATTGATCCAAGATTTTGTGTCTGAAGTTTAGATCACCATAGTGGCCACTACACCGCTATTATTGAATGTCAAATTGGAAGCCGCGCTATTAAGCCCTTTCACTAGGAGACGGTTGACAAGTCCACTTTATGTGTGGAGCTGTGTACTTTAGGGAGCAGTACAATAGACCCCTAAAGTAAACGGTATCAGTGAACATCAAAGGAATGAAATTAAATAAGATGAATACTAAAGAAACGCATCTGTGCTCGACGCCATTAATGTAGCTAAAATAACACACGCTATTCCTCATTTTCATGTTTATCTATTAAATAGACGACAATAAAACTATTTTACATTTAAAATAAATTGTTATTGTAAATAACCAGTTTTAAACAACCCGTTTCAATAACCGGTTCGTAATTAATGAGGCTAATAATTGAGTCATTGTTTTTATCGTGAACAAAAAACCTGTTTAGAATATTTATTTTACATTTATTATTATTTAACTACAAATACTGTGATTTTTTTTTTGGGCGTAACCAAACGAAACCACAGAAACATTGTCAGTTACTAATGTTCTCGAAAATTTTGAATTTTTTGAATATTATTACTTACTCCACCCTACTTTATTACTACTTTACCCAAACCGGGATTTCTTGTTAATTTATAATTATTTTAATACACGTACTTACGTTACTAACATAATTTAAGTTAACATACTAACAAAAGTCATATTTGTTGTTTAATGTAAGATTGTAAAACCAGAAATAAAAAGGTATATTGTTATTATTATTACGTACAAAGTTTTTATTCGCGATTTTTTATGAATTTCGGTAAATACTGAAAACCACGAACCTAAGCAAAGTGGAGTTCATTTTCAGCTTTAATTTCGTATGATGTTTCGTCCGGCAAAAACTTCCAAACAATTCGGCAAGTATTTAAAACTGTGGCTTTTTGCATGGTAAAAAATATATTTTTAATTCTTATTATTATTACTACTCACTGCGGGCATTTGTTATATCCGGTCGGCACTTTATCGAGTTTGAGGGTATATCCGGCGGGACACGTGACCACGGAGCACGCAACCGGCGGCGGCACCACGCCGGGCTTGAAGGCCGGCAGTTTGGGTATACACTTGAACTGGGCGCATTCCTCCTTCGAAGTGGGCTGTTTGTTCGTAAGGGCCGGTTTGTCCAGGGTGAAGGCTTGGTTCGAACGTGGAATCGACGGGTAACCTTTGAGGAAACAATAAATTAGTTTAAATTTTTTTTTTAAATTAATTAACAATTGTGAACGGTCGAAGGATCAGTTGAACGGTCGGTTCGTTCTTTTGTCGACTATTTTTATATGTATATGAGAACGGTCGGCTCGTTCCTTGTCGTCTATTTTGTGTCTGTCTATGTTTAAGAAAGGCAGGCAGCGGCTTGGCTCTGCCCCTGGCATTGCTGAAGTCCATGGGCGACGGTAACCACTCACCATCAGGTGGGTCGTACGCTCGTCTGCCTACAAGAGCAATAAAAAAAGGAAGTCAAAACATGTACTGGCTGGTCACGTACGCCCTCGTTCTATTTCTTTTCGAATTTTTGTCAAGTCTCTGTCTTAGTCTGTGTCTATGTCTAGTCGTTGTAGGTCCTGTCAAAGAGGTTGCAAGCCACGACAAATTCAATGAAATAATAATTCAAATGGAATGCTCACCATATCCACCTTTTGAGAAGCCGCCTTTAGAGAATCCTCCTTTTGAATAACCAGTCTTGGCGTAACCAGAGTACCCTCCTGTGGAACGTCCTCTGTAGTACCTCTGGTACGAGTACCTGGGCCTAGGTGGAGGCAGGTCTGATGAGAAAGCGCGGGAGTAGCTCGATGATGAACCGGTGGTGTAACTGATGATGTAACCGGGAGGACATTCCACTTTCGGACATTCGACGACCGCTAAAAGAGAAGATAAGGCTTAAAAAAGAATTTTATTTTACATCTTCTCATTAGTTGTCTCCGCAATAAGTATCTAATGTTGAAGTCATCGTGGCCTAATAGATAAGACGTCCGGTACATTCGTGTTGAGCGATGCACCTGTGTTCGAATCCCAGGCCCGGGGTACCAATTGGGTACCAATTTTTCTAATGAATTACGTACAAATGTTCACGATTGACTTCCACGGTGAAGGAATAACATCGTGTAGTAAAAGTAAAACCCGCAAAATTATAATTTGTGTAATTACTGGTGGTAGGACCTCTTGTGAGTCCGCGCGCGTCCACCGCCCTGACTATTTGTGCCGTGAAGCAGTAATGCGTTTCGGTTTGAAGGGTAGGGCAGCCATTGTAACTATACTGAGATCTTAGAACTTATATCTCAAGGTGGGTGGCGCATTTACGTTGTAGATGTCTATGGGCTCCAGTGACCACTTAACACCAGGTGGGCTGTGAGCTCGTCCACCCATTTAAGCAATAAACAAAAAAAAAAGTATAGTTAAATGTTTTTGGTGGATAAATTTTCCTTTACGGATTCTCGTTTGTATAGAAAATGTATTCAGAAAGACTGGAACGTATTTAGCTTGTTGTTCAATTGTTTGTTTTGAAGTTTTAAATTAAATAAATAACTACTTGGACCTGGTCGATGTATTCTCGGACGATCAATGTAGTGTGACTTGTGCGCTTGTTTCTTAAGGGGCAGACCTGAAATTCCGTAATTTTCTAGCCACCATCAAAGCTTAAGTAATAATAGCAAACGTTGAAATCGACTTGTGACCGCAAACTTTGTATTTTTACAACAATAAAATCTAGAAGCCCTCCATTTTATTGTTAGTTAAGTACCGTTAATTAATTTCAAGAACTCACGCTTGGGGGTCGTGGTCGTGGGAGGTGCAGTGGCAGCCTGCGTGGGCGCTACGGTAGTGACGACGGTCGGCTCCGTGGTCGTTGTCCGGGCGGTCGAGGTCGTGCAGTCCCGCTCGTCGTCCGGACAGTCCTGGACGCCGTCACACCACGACTCCAGAGCCAGGCACAGCTTGCTCGTCTTGCATATCTTGGTACCGTTTGTACAGGGCTCGCAGGTGCAGTCGCAAGTCGTCGGAGAAAGTTTCGGTACTAGGGACTGTATTCGGAGAACACAATTTTGATAAATAGCATGATAGAATCATACGACTGCTTTAATGTGAATAAAATAAGCCGTGTTTTATAATCATATGCCTAGATTTTAATAGATATATTTGTATGGTCTAATGTTCAAGTGCGTGATGACACATTTAAACCTTAATAATACTGTAGATTCACTTGTTTGAGACAAGTGTACATTATATCGAATGTCTTTGCTACTTATCCCAATTAGCAAACCATCAATATATTGTAATCTTCAGCTTATACAAAATCATGTTGGGAGTATTTCGCATTGAAGATCTTTAATGGAATCAATCCGATGCTCTTCGAATCTTGTAAGTTTATAAGACTTTTTGAAATTAGCGTACATGCGAGTTAAGTTTTTGTCAAATTTCTTGTATTCGGCGATAGATATCGTCACATCAATAGTTTCAGTTTTGTTATAATGTCGCGTATGTACTTACTTCGTCGTCACACTGGCATTCTTTGAATGGTTTACATTCGGTGGTCCCTCCTAGTTTGCAGACACATTCGTCACAGTTCGCGCCCCTGAACGTAGATCCTACAGGGTACCTGATAAAGAAATCCGGTGCATTTTATTTTGGCCTTTGGCATCTTAGTTCGCCTAACTTACCAAAAGACCTGTTCTTTTATAGTTTAGTATTAAAACGAAATCCCTGAAACAAATACTCAAAGGAGACTATAGCCTATCATTAAAGAAAGTTGGGACATGAAACGGCCCTAAATTTGGCCTAATACATACTGAAATGCTGACAAATGAAATAGAACAATAAATAGGATACGCTCAACGAGAAAAATATAAAAAATGAAACACGATAAAAACAAAAGAAAGTTCAAAATTGGCGACTCTTAGAACAACAATTATACAAATCGATGGTACGTATTATAAATATTGGATTTAAAGACGCATAAAAAAATAAAACACATTTCAATAAATTTACAAGACGTTTTAAGAATATTTGATTTGCATAATAGATATACATTTGCATAATACATTTACTAAGTGTTTTTATTTATTTGTTCTCGGTTTAAAGTAAAGTGGTATTCCACCTTCAATAATTTGAACGAGAAACGCAGAACGTTTGATCTTGTAGTGTCGGCTCGTGTTTGGCGTTGGTTCAACGACGAAGTGATGTAACAAGGAAGCTAACCCAGCCATTGATTGCAAACTTGCCAGACGTGCACCTGTCGAATTAAAATAAGATAAGTTTTCCAATTTAAAAAAAAAACAGGGAAATTAAGAATATTTGATATTTTCTTACCGGGACATGTTCTAGGACCACTTCCGAATGGCATATACACGAATTTCGGAATATTTTGTTCAGCCTCGGGAGAGAACCTTTGAGGACGAAATTCACTTGGGCAATCGAAGTATTTAGGGTCGTGATTTAATGCTTTGATTGGAATCAAAATCTTCACGCCGGGATCAATGGCTATATTTGTACCAGGGATTTTATATTCCTTTATGCATCTTCGCCTAATAAAACCAGCTGGTGGCTGGATTCTTAGTGATTCTTTCAAGGTCATATCCAGTAGAGACATTTCGCACACTGCCTCATAGCATAGTTTGTTATCGTACTTCTTCAAAGCAGAATCTATCTCCTTCCGCACTTCATCTTGCAGATTCTGATTATAAGCGAGTTGGTGTAACACTACACTAGTTGCAACAGCTGATGTTTCAAAACCAGCAACGAGAAAAAGAAAGACCTGTGCAGCAACGAACCAAGAATCCGATTCAAGGTCAGCTTCAGTTGTTAGCTTTTCATTACCATTCCAATATACCATTTGTAGCAAATGATCCACAAAGTCATTCCGTTCGCTCGGCTTAAAATTTCTCTCCGCCAGTACCTTCTTAGTGATGTTTAAAATAAATGAATTGAATTCACTGTTAACTTCAAAAGTGCCGGGTATTATTTTTAAAATGGAACATATTTCATCAAGATTAATCATGAAAGTCTGTAGACTCGTCTTATCAAAAAACGATCTAGCAACATCCACAAAGTGCATGTTACTTTCAGAAATCGTATCGACGTCCACACCAAAACCACAAGACGCTATAAACTCCATTGTGTATCCAGTCATCAGTTCGTATGTTTTGATCTCGTCACTTACATGTCGCATCGTCGTCTTCTTCACGAGTTTATCGGTACATTTAACAATTAATGGAAACACGGCTTTCAGTTTGACGGAAGTGAAAGCTCCTGAGAAAATGTTCCTCATGCGACGCCAGTTGTCGCCACTCACAAAAAATAAATTATTCAAAAGAGATTCTTTCTTCGGATTCAAGTTCAATCCTCTTTCGCTGAAACTATTGAAGTCAATATTAAGCATGTGCTTTATGATCTCAGGGTCTCTGATGATAAGCTGCGGTATATTCCCGATGTAATATCCGACGATTTTCTCGTTCTCGTATGCGTTGTACATCTGAAGGCCCAGGTCTGTATTATCCCTCTGCAGCAAAATATTGGGCAAATGGTTTCCGAAGAACGGAATAGGGCGTTCATGTTTCACTCCTCTTTTAGCCCAATAACTATGATTCCTCGTAGTGTATAAATATAAAATAATTATGACAATAATAAGCAACAGCATCATTAAAACAAAAGTATTTTTGCGAACTATTCAAAGTGTACGGCCTTATATTGTGTCCATCACAATAACACTGTGGAACTGTAACGCTTATTTATATGAATAGAATGAATAGTTAGATTAAACCAGAACTAGACTAATTTACAATTTTAATTTATTATAATATTATTAATATATAATAGTTTGGTTAGGGTTCTGTAGCTAAATTGGAATCAATTCCCTTGTTAGTACTTATTTTTCGAACCTTTGTTATTCGTAATCCATATCCGTGGGTCACAAATGTTTTAATTGATTTCAATTTGCATTATACAGGTATATTGGAACCGTTCCCTAAGCCGAAATGGAAATAGGCTTAAAGTAATGGGAAAACAATATTAATTTCTAAATAGCTTGACAAAAACACAACAGTTTTGTTCTAGTTTCTCTACTGTTTGTCAATCGATTTAATATATTAATGGATATTTATGAGCCTTAGTGTTGTTTTATTACAATGACGAACAACTTTTTCTAACTTCTACTTGAAAAAATGGTAATAACAAAAAGAGCAAAATTTAATACACAATACAAAAATTTAACAAAAATAAAACCGATTTCCTTAAAATAAAATGAGAATATTATAATAGCAATGTAGTCGAATGAAAATAGAGGGTAGTCGGACAGCGGCACGGTAGACATCGGATCCGTATCTAAATCCTAAATAATAATATAAAAGTGAACAAAAAATAATAAAAACTGTCAAGTTGTGTGGTTTTTTAACAGAGATTTACCGGGACATAATTCAGTTCGTAGTCAAAGCAGCAAAAATCAGGAAAACTTGAGTGATAAAAATACGTTCGGCTCCGCCCGCGAAATATTTTTTAATATTGACAGTTACATGGTCGCGACTACATGATATGTGTTAAACAAATTGTGAAATGTGTAACTAGCTTGTGCAAAATCAAAAAAAAACAAAACAAAACTCAGTGCTACGGGATACCTACAAACTTCATAATCTAAAATCCTGTGTACTTTGTTGATCCACAAAACAGATGATTTGTATAGACGGTGAATAATAAAAAAGTAATAAATTATAATTGAACCGTAACTCAGTTAACTCCACTGACGCCATCTAGTACAAATATGCAATAACTTAAGATCAGGCCACAAATAAAACACATTCGTCTTGTTGTCATCGACTTGAAGAAAGCTATATCGCCACCTAGCGGAAATCGTAAATTACATTTCAGACTAATCGATACGACCGTGCATAATTTATTTACACCAAGACGCCAGAAGTTAAGGCCGTCAACTAGTTTCGAAAATATCAACGAGATAGGGCTACAGACACAAAAACAAAGAACATGGAAGAAATAAAAAAAATATTGGTTTTTTTTTTCCTACCTAAGCTGATAGCCTTAGGAGCTATTTCAGCGTAACCCTAACGTTTGTAGGTGAGCTCACGGGGCTCAAACCTGATGACGTTGCTAACACGAACCCTAGCAAGAGCCGTGCTTCGCAGAATCTACCACCGGATCGGAAACGCGAGCCACTGAGAAGATCCGGCGAGAAACTCAGTGGGCTGTGTCTGAGAGTTAATTTACTCGTCGAGCCCTTCGTCGCAAGCGACGGGTTCAACGAGAACGGTGACCGGTGCTTGAAGTACCTAAAAGCACCGTTAGTGGATCGGGAGGAAAATATTGGAGAATATGCAGCAAGGAATTAGACAGTCAAAAAAAGAAATGTTAGAAATGAAAGAGGAAATAAAAACAACTATTATTAGCAGTCTAAACGAAAAATTTGCGAATCTTGAAGCGAAACAAGATATCTTCGACACAAAAATCCAAAAACAAAACACAGCGATAAAAAACTTTGAGAAATACATTCGACGCAAAAATCTAATATTGTTCGGCGTTGAGGAACAAGAGAAATCATATCATGAGTTGGAGAATACCATAATAAATTTAATAAATACACATTTTAACTTCCAATATAATAATTATAGTATAGAAGAGGTGAGAAGACTAGGAAAAAAGAAGGATAAAATTAGACCAATAAAAATAACTTTCAGCACAATGGGATTAAAAATAAATATCCTGAAAATAAAAAACTACTGGAAAACACGACATATTACTTGAAAGAGGACTACCCATTAGATATCCTAAATAAGCGTAAAGAGCTCCTTGATCAACTGAGACAAGAGAAACAATTAGGAAATATGGCCTATCTCAGTTATGACAAACTAATCATATTAAAGGATAAAGAACAACACCATCCTCGTAGTCACAATAATAAAAGAAACTTATCTGAATCACCAGAGTTATATGCAAACAACCAAATAGTAAAAAAAGATCAAAAACAAACGTACAAAAAGAACAAGACATCAAACATGAAGGATTTTATCATACAAAAACCAAAGTTCAACTATATTCCCACTGAAACCTCTCACGATCAGCCTGAAAACAAACAAAAAAATGGAACACAAATTAACAACAACAAAGAATAACAATTAAAAAAGGCCCCTCCAACACCTCATCTCCCACCACGGCCGGTCACCGCGGGAGAGATCGACCAAAACCCTCCAGAAAACCCTACCAGGAGAAAACACACTAAAAACGATTTATTCCAAGTGGCAACATATAATGTGAGAACCTTATCAACAAATCACCGATTAATAGAACTGATTGACTCTTTGAAAAACACAACATATGACATAGTCGGCCTCTTTGAGATCTGACGTGTCGGAACATCGGTCAGGGAGTACGACGATTTCATATTTTGTTATAAGGGAGAAACACGAGGATTATATGGTGTTGGCTTTATTGTAATGAAATATCACAACAGAAACATCGTCAGTTTTAATGGAATATCAGAGCGAGTAGCTCTTCTAAAACTAAACATAAATGGATATCAACTAAATATACTACAAGTCTATGCACCCACAGAGGCTTCGAATGAAGACGAGGTGGAACGGTTCTATGATACTATCAATGAAACTTTAAGAAAGACAGGTAAGAACATAATAGTTATGGGCGACTTTAACTCTAAAATTGGGAATCCTAGACCAGAAGAGAGCCTGATAATGAAAAATCATGGATATGGGGTGAGAAATAATAGAGGTGAGCGCCTGATTGATTTTGCATACGAAAATAAACTGAGCATTACAAACAGCTTCTTCAAAAAACCAAAAAATCTAAGATGGATCTGGAGATCTCCAGATGGAAATAAGAAGTATGAAATCGATTACATATTAACAAATCTGGATAAAAATGTTCTAAATTTGCAAGTCTTAAATGTGAACTTTCCCACCGACCATAGATTTGTAAGGGCAACTTTTATACTCCAAAAAATTACGAAAAGCCGTGCAAAATACACAAACTGTTTAGGAAAAACATTGAAAACCGAGATGGAAATATTATCATACAAACTATGTTTAGAAAAGCAAGAAGAGCAACTGCAAAATAAAGAGGATGCTACTATACAAGAAAACTACGATAATATAATTCAAGGCATAGAAAAAAGTCTACGTAGCGCACAAAACACCCAACAACACACTACTAAACCTAGTGTAATATCAGCCTATACTAGGAAACTCATGGATCGGAGACAGCAACTACATGTAACCAAACCAAAAACAAGAGCATTGAAAAATGAACTAAAAGCTTTATATAAACTCATAAGTAAGAACATAAGGAGAGACTACATGCTCCATCGATCAAAAACATTTGAAAAACATATAAGTACTACTGGGAGCATTAAAAAGGCGTACAAGGAGCTAATTACCTACAAGCCTTGGATTAAACAACTAAAAGAGTCAGATAAACTATCACATAATAGGACTGATATTATGAAAACCGCAACCAATTTCTACAAAAAACTGTACGATTGTCAAGTCCAAAACTTTACAAATATATTTGTCAGCACGAGCATACAATCACCAGCGGAAGACGTCTCACAGATAAAAATATAGATGATTTAGAAGTTATAGAAGGAATAAAAAAACTTAAAGCTGAAAAATGTCCAGGGCCCGATGGAATCACTAACGAGGCAATAAAAATAGGTTCTAAATATCTTGCACATCCTCTGACACAGCTCTTTAACTCTATATTAGATTCAGGCTCCACACCTTTTCAATGGTCAGAGTCGAACATGATTCTACTCTACAAAAAGGGCGATCCCACTAATATAGGCAATTATCGTCCTATCAGTCTGTTACCCACACTCTACAAACTTTTTTCATCAATAATCGAAAAGAGGATTAGTAAGAGAATAGAGGAACACCAACCAATAGAGCAAGCTGGTTTCAGACGTGGATATTCTACAATAGACCATATCCACGCAATCGAACAAATTGTCGAAAAATATAATGAATATCAGAAACCACTCTATGTTGTGTTTATCGATTATCGGAAAGCCTTCGACACAATCCGACACTCTTCTATATGGACCGCCCTAATCTCACAACGCGTTGAACACAAATATATAGAAATAATAAAGTATTTGTACAACAACTGCACAAGTAGAGTCAAACTTGAGACGACAGGACCACCGATACTCATAAGGCGAGGTGTGAGGCAAGGCGACCCACTATCTCCGAAAATTTTCATAGCGGTACTGGAGATGGTCTTCAGCAAACTAAATTGGGAAAGAAAAGGGCTGAATATTAACGGCAATTTCATCAACCATCTAAGATTTGCGGACGATATTATTCTATTATCTGAAATTGCTAAAGAGATGGAATCCATGATACACTCGCTAAAAACTATGAGCTATGAAGTGGGTTTGGAAATGAATTTAGATAAAACAAAAATTATGTCGAACAGTATAAAACATCCAATATATCTCGACGAAAAACCATTAAAATACGTAGATAGCTACATATACTTAGGCAAACAAATTTCCTTTGGAAAACAAAACAATGAATTAGAAGTTGAACGAAGGATTTCAGGCGCATGGAAAAAATTCTGGAGTCTAAAAGACACACTAAAGGGAACGATGCCTATTAACTTAAAAAAGAAACTAATGGCTATTACCTACGGCTGCCAAACGTGGAAATACACGCTACGCGTAAAGAACAAAATCAGGTCTTGTCAACGAAGTATGGAGAGAAGCATTACGAATGTGAGAAAAATACAAAAAATCCCACATAATGTCATACGGGAAAAGACTAAAGTTATAGATGCACTAGATTTCTCACAAAAGTTAAAGTGGCGCTGGGCAGGCCATGTAGCCAGGATGAGCGATGACCGCTGGACCTGTAGACTCACGCTATGGCGGGGGCCTGCAGGTATTAGAAGGAAAGGAAGACCGGTAACTCGTTGGGACAACGATATAATAAAAATCGCTGTTAAAAACTGGAAGACAATTGCCAAAAATAAAGACAAATGAAAAAGTCTGGAGGAGGCCTTCACCCTCACATAAGAGGGGTTCTTGCGTGCCTGCATGCTAAATTAATATAACCTTTTTTATATCTTTTATGTTGATACGACTAATATTATACAACAATTTTTATAATTTTTGTAATATCACTTTTTTAAAATGCAAGAAACAAAAGGCTTTTTATTTTTATTTTATTTTATTTTTATTTATTAATGTAGTCGAAGTAAATAAATAGGCATAATTAAAGATAATATCTTAAAAATTCGTGGACAGACCTTGAAAATTTTTTAATTGAACTGTTGAAAAGTTTTCTATACCGGCCTTCAAAAAAATAAATCTTGTTTACTCGTCGTGACCTAAAGGATAAGACGTCCGGTGCATTCGTATGTAGCAATGCACCGGTGTTCGAATCTCAGGCGGGTACCAATTTTTCTAATGAAATACGTACTCAGCAAATGTTCACGATTGACTTCCACGTTGAAGGAATAACCTCGTGTAATAAAAATCAAACTCGCAAAATTATAATTTGCGTAATTACCGGTGGTAGGGACCTCTTGTGAGTCCGCGCTGGTAGGTACCGCCACCCTGCCTATTTCTGCCGTGAAGCAGTGATGCGTTTCGGTTTGAAGAGCGGGGCAGCCGTTGTAACTATACTTGAGACCTTAGAACTTATATCTCAAGGTGGGTGGCGCATTTACGTTGTAGATGTCTATAGGCTCCAGTAACCGCTTAACACCAGGTGGGCTGTGAGCTCGTCCACCCATCTAAACAATAAAAAAATTAATGAAAATAATCATAAACATCGGTTCGCCTAGAAAAAAAAGTTCTACACACATACACATAAAAACTACAGTGGAAGCGAATGTCGACTGCAGTTTCTGCTATAAATAAAATTCAACTCACGTCATAAATGATTCGACACAAGGGCACTCGGCCCTCGGCACACAGTTCTCCCCGTCAAAGTATTCCGGGTATGAGCACGTGCACTCCTTCGCCTCTACTCCGGGACAGATGTGACAATTCGGCATTTCACCCTCCTGTGACATCCCGTATTCTTTTCTAACGACTTGGGGTTCTTCCCTTCCTTCTTCCTCTTCTGGCAGCGATCGTAGGATTTCAGCTGTACGTTCAAGTATTACGAATGAAATTAGGTTAGTCTCTTATTAAGATCCGTGGAAGTACGCAGGACCCCGCCGTGTGTATTCTTCAAACACCTCATTTAGTATACAGACTATAGATAGGAGAAAGATATGAAAGGAGGCCACGACCCTCAGCATTGAGAATTATCGACGTAGGGAGAAGAATTATTAAGATGTAACAAAAACTTTCGGGGGCCCGGTGTAGGCCGGCTTTTCATGTAGAAGAGTATTAAGAATGTTTGATTAAAATGCAAGAAAACAAATTGAAAATTTTGTGAATTTATCAATGTTAATATCCTTATGTTTTTGTGACTTCAGACATCGCATGATATAGTGTGAACTCGTCGGCCTATTTATAAAACTCTCTTCTTCTTTTTCTCCACCTTATCCCACTAGGTGGGGTCGGCACAGCAAATTTTTCTCTTCCATTCTCTTCTATCAGCGGTCATCTCAACATTCACTCGTCTCTCACTCTCATATCGTCATTCACACACTCCATCCATGTCTTCTTCAGTCGACCTCTTCCCCCTATACCTATTTATAAAACTGAATTATTAAATTAATCTATAAAATAGAACTCACGATATGGCTCGAAGCATCCAATGGGTTCGATTCTCAATTCGATGTTTTTGTTCCATTTCTGCGGCAGAACCTTCAAGTATCTCGCACGTATGGGCGGGCGGAACTCATTGGTCACCGATACGATTCCATCGAAATTTGCCGGGAATATTTTCTCTTTGCCGTCTTTGTCGATGACTGGGTTGAAAGTTTCGAAGTCTGAGGTGTAAAGGACTTTGTAGGAGGTGACCCATCCGTCGTTTCCGCCTTTGGTGAGGATACCGGTGATGTTACGGGGCCCTGTGAAGTCGAACTGGCGAAAGGAAATGTGATTAATGCCTGTAACTTTAAAATACGGAATCAAAAAACATAACCAAAAAATATTTTATTTGGTAATAGTCATTCGAATTTATATGGTGTGTGTGTGTGATTTAGATTGAATAGCAAAGAATTTGTCGGATTGCTTAAAATAATTAGGGGCCGTCAATAGAAAAGGATTGTTTTTCATAACTGGTTAGGCCAATATTTATCTCCAACTTGAATTTATGTACCTGATGAATAAACATTTTTTTGAGAAATAATGCCAAACCGGATTATTATTTTAGCAGCAAACTGATGTTTGGCAACTTAATTGTAAAATGTATCGTCATTTGCAATTTGAACCATATTCACCGATCCCAAGCTATAACTGTGCAATCGGCAATATTTGGGATTTCTTTGTTATTTACAAAGAAATCCCAAATATAAAATTGTCTTTCAAAAAAACTGACGCGAACTGACTGACTGCGAACGACAATTTAATGTGTGGGAAATTTTATTAATAAAAAATTTCAATTATACTTTTATGTTTCCAATGTCAGATTATAAAAACAAACATTTCCTTGCACAATGTTTTTCGTTTTCTTTAACTTTTAAGCTATTGCATAGATTTTATCGCGGACCTTGAGCCCAAAATCATGAAATTCCGTAACGAAAAAAACCTTACACCCCTCACTCCGCCTATCATGTAGTTCGCGTTCAACACATTCACACGTTGCGCTTGTGTAGTGTTTGTGAATAAGTGCATGGCGTGACGTCACACTGCATTTTGTTTGTTTTATTATATAGATGGGTGGACGAGCTCACGGCCCACCTGATGTTAAGTGGTTACTGGAGCCCAGATACATTTACAACTTTTTTTGTTTGTTTTATTGCATAGATGGGTGAACTAGCTCACGGCCCACCTGATATTAAGTGGTTACCGTAAAAAGTTGGTGATTTGTTATTGTTACCATCCATATTGTTGCACAATACTAAAAAAATGCTGCATGTGTTGTACACTTTTTTTTAAGCTATTGCATAGCTTTTATCGCAGGCCTTGAACGCGGCGACCGAATCATGAAATTCCGTAACGAAAAAAACCTAACACTCCTCACTCCGCCTACCATGTAGCTCGCGTTCAACACATTCATACGTTGCGCTAGTGTAGTGTTTGTGAATAAGCGCGCGGCGTGACGTCGCACTGCATGCGCATCATGAAAAGTCTGCCCATCTCTCTCTCGCGCGGTCTAGCTTATGAGTGTAAAGGGGACAGTTAATGTTTTGCTTTTATTAATGTTTAATATAGCGTGGTCTTGTTTTATTATTGTTTTAATATTAAATTATCATTGTCTAATTATAATTGCATAAGTTGATAAAAAATGCTATGCAATAGCTTTACCGCGGCAGTTCCCGAGTGCCACACGTTTTTTTTTTATTGCTTAGATGGGTGGACGAGCTCACAGCCTACCTACCTGGTTTTAAGTGGTTACTGGAGCTCATAGACATCTACGACGTAAATGCGCCACCCATCTTGAGATATAAGTTCTAAGGTCTCAGTATAGTTACAACGGCTGCCCCACCCTTCAAACCGAAACGCATTACTGCTTCATGGCAGAAACAGGCAGGGTGGTGGTACCTACCCGTGCGGACTCACAAGAGGCCCTACCACCAGTACAACTGGCAATACAACCGGCCTTTCTTTTTTACGACTGGCAATATAATCAATGATGTACAAGCTCACCATGACCCATCCCGGCGTGTTGTACAGCGGCTTCCAGCCTCGGTTTCCGTTGATGGAAAGGTAGTCCTTCTCCTCGCTATTGGAGCTGACCTGAATGTTCTCTAGCGGCAACTCACCGATCAACCCAAGCGGCTCCGTACATTGTAGTGGTGATTCCTGTGCAATATACATTCCTGTGTCACGTAGTAATGGCCAAAACGAACGATATTTAATCAACAATTAGCTGACCCGGCAGACTTCGTAGTGTCTCTATCGATAAATAAAAGATTTAAACTTTTGTATAAAACAAACATAAAATAAACAAAAGGAATCCGTCCGACGGGGGACACATCAAAGGAAAAACAAAATTGTTATTTTTATTTAATTCCAAGCATTTTCATATTTATCTACCTTTTAAACCTTCTCTGGACTTCCACAAATAATTCAAGACTAAAATTAGCCAAACCGGTCCAGCCGTTCTCGAGTTTTAGCGAGACAAACGAACAACAATTCATTTTTATATATATAGATAGATAAATGGAAGAACGGAGGGCAGACAAGCCGCTGCGTGCCTTTAAGAGTTATTTACAAACTTACTTTGAAGAGCATCAAAGAGTCTGCTGAGCGCTTAGTAGTGCTCTTTGTGAGCAACTATACAGCGCCTCCTCTTGAAAGGAAATCTTAACTACACCAAATCACGGCTATCTGACTTATAAACCCAAAACGCATGATTAATTTGCGCAAAATAAGTCAGAATATTATTCTACCTACTTCCTACTACCTAATCTATAAGCAGGTACTATTGTACCTACCCCTGCGTGCTTATAATACGCCCTGTCATCAGTAAATTCGCCAAATTTATTAAAATAAAAGTTGACGTTATGTACTTATCAAAAGATAGCCTCGTAAAGACAAAAAGAAATGGTTAAGTGAATTAAATAACAATTATATTTCATTTCACAGGCGAATGACGTATATAAACGTGTTATTAATCGTTTCAAACTTTTGCGGCTGTTTACATAATAACCATGTTATTTGCTTAGAGTTTTTCCGGCACTCCGTAGCTTCTTCGCAAAATTCTAGTTTTCTAATTAAAATCTAATAATGAAATTTACTAGTTTAAATAATATCTCGTTCAATATTGGTTTAGTAGTAGTCGTAACAGTCACACTTGAGCACATGTTTTGGTTAAACTAGGTTACCTATATCATAATATGATTTATTATAAAAAAAAGAACACAATATTCCTAAAAACTGGTTTCTTAAAAATTTCATAAAAATTCCTAAAAATTTGGTTAAACTGTAATATTTTTATGCACGTGTTTATTTCACAACAAGAACCTTCGTTCGACTTCGTTGATCGTGGTAGCGGTCCAAATTTTTCTCACGGAATTTACGTTTCACGTCGAATTATAATTGTAATGTAAATATAAATAAATTAGACTAGTTGCTGTAAAGAATTTTTTTTTTTTTTTCATTTAAAGTAATAAACAATTTTAGAATTTTATTAAAATTGGCTTTTAACAAATATTACACATACCTACACGAGATCTTTAAACTTGAAACGAAGAGACATGCAGTCTGTGTACTGAGAAACATAAGATATCAACAGATATGTTTTCTAATATTAGACTAGGTAGGTAGGTTATGAAGTTCTTAAAATTTCGTCACATAAAATCTTCTTTCTCGGTGGACACAGAGACTACAAACTGTAGTTACATATTTTAGAATGGCGAAAGTAAAAAATTTAAGGTTTTTTTTTATTTTTATGAAGAAAAAAGAAACTTGTTTCTGAGTGAGATGGTTAAGTACACTCACAGAGGTGGGAGTAGGCTCCGAAGTTTCTGTGGTGAGGGGCTCCGCGCATCCGATGAGCTCCAGCCTGAGGGAGATCTCATCGTGCCACGTCAGGGGTCTGATGCGGACCACCTTGGCCTCGATGGGAGGACTTATCATCTGCTTTACTGGATGAGTGTTGTCAATCGGGCCACGGAATATCTAGAAACACAAATAAAATCACCTTTTGAAAATCCAAAATTACCTTTGATTCAGCAGTCACAAGACCAACTATTTAGAAACTCAGACGCTTTAATAGCAAGGCAAAACTACTTACGAGTTACATTTCTTATTGCATAGATGGATGGACGAGCTCACAGCCCAACCGGTGTTAAGTGGTTACCGGGGCTCATAGACATCTACAACTTAAATACCGCCATCTACCTTGAGATATGAGTTCTAAGGTCTCAATATAGTTCAAAGTAAGTCTTATACATATTATGATGTATATGTATAGATAATCATGGGCGAATAGATATGCACATCTATAGACTACCAAAATCACTGAGAGCCAACAAATTGATGTATCTTTCCCTAAGTGTCAGCGGACTTCGAAGGTCACTGGAATCTGAACCTGTGACAGTATTCTGCGTTACCTTAGGTTTGCCATCAGGTCCGTCAACAGTCGAGAAGGTGTTGCCGTCGTCTCCGTACATGATCTCGTAGCTGGTGACGTACTGGTCGAAGATGGGACTGCCCTGCAAGACGACCCCATAGATCGGCTCCCGACGAGGAAGCTCCACTTGTATGTACTGCTTGTCATTGTTCACTTTAGGATTCCAACTGCCGGCTGTCAAAAGATTTATTGAAAAATAATAATTAATTTATTGTACAGGGTGTAACGAATGAATGGGTGATCTTATGCGACCTCGAATGGGCCACGCAAAACCGCCACGAATTTATTTATTGTTTAGATGTGTGGACGAGCTCACAGTCCACCTGGTGTTAAGTGGTTACTGGAGCCCAAACACATCTACAACGTAAATGCACCGCACACCTTAAGATATGAATTCTAAAATCTCAGTATAGTTACAACGACTGCCATACCCTTCAAACCGAAACGTATTACTGCTTCACGGCAGACATAGGCAGGGTGGTGGTACCCGTGCGGACTCACAAGAGGTCCTACCACTAGTAAAACTGCAGTTAAATACGAGTTAGGGGCGCTTTATTTGGTAGAAAGTGACGTAACCAAAGTTCAAGACGCACACACTCTGAACTTCACTGAAGACGAATCTACGTTGAAAGAGTTCAAACAAAGGCTTTTCAAACTTTCACCTCCGAAAATAGTATGATGTCAACTTTAACTACTAATTAAATTTATTAACGACTAGCTATACCCGTCCGCTTCGCTGGGCATTTAGAATTAAAATTATTATTTCTCACCCCACAAAGGTTTCATCATTAATGCCCCCGTAACTGCTGTAGGGAGTTCAACACTCATATTAATATTAGCCTATCCATTGAGTACATGTATTTTCTACATGGATACCAAGTTTCAAGTCGACCGGTTGCATGGTTCAGTAGTTATAACGGAACATCCGTAAAAACCACTGTAGATTTATATATTAGTATAGACAAAGCTTACCTCCAGAATTCGTTGGTCCTCGATTTAGTCTAGCGTTGTGCGGAGCGAAGATCTCACTGAACTCTGAACTGGCGGTGAACGCTGTGTCGGGGAGAGGCTCGTCTCCCATTACCAAGTCTATATAGCTACGGACAATGGGAAACGTTAATGGTGTCTTTCAATTGCTTTTAATTGTTCATTTGTTCACTGGTGGTAGGTGCTGAGTCCGCACGGGTAGGTACCACCACCTTGCGTATTGCTGCCGTGAAGCAATAGTGCGTTTCGGTTTGAAGGGTAGGGCAGCCGTTGTAACTATACTGAGACCTTAGAACTGATATCTCAAAGTGGGTCGCGGCATTTAAGTTATAGATGTCTATGGGCTGTGAACTCGATCACCCATCTATGCAATAACAAAATAAAAACATTTAGTACATAGCGCACCAAGCACTTGGCGTTAGTATAGTGTATGGCATTGTGTACTTAGCAAAATCAAAAAAGTTTTATTCAACATAAATGAAAGTACATACTTGTTGAACGTCAAAAGAACTAACGTCAAAAGAACGCCAATTCACAAGAATTAGCCTCCGTCCTGAGAAGAATTGGCAAGAAACTCAGCGGGCATGTCTTTTTTTTTTTTGAAATATTAGATTTTTATTTTTTTTGCATTTGGTGTATCATAAGCAGTCAGTGTCGTTGCGTGTAGTGAGTGAAGTCAGCGAAGTCTATTGTACATAATAATACGCTGTGCGTATATATTGACACCCTGTCAGCGAAGTATCGACACTGTCAATAGCTGGATATGTGCATTAAAAAAATTAGTAGACAACTAAAAAAATACAAGTAACTTGAAATATTACATGTCCTATTTTATTATTAAAAAATAATATAATTACTTGTCCGGCGAACATTCTGGGGGCGGAGACACGGTCGATTTGATTATAAGCGGCACCGTAGTCTCGGTGGTCGTCTCAGTCGGTGCAGGAGTGGTGGTGGTTGTGGTGGTGGTTGTAGTGGTGGTTGTAGTGGTGGTCGTACTGGTGGTCGTGGTGCTGACCGGCCGCACGATGTACGGCAGGTGGGTGGACCCTTGGTGAGGGATGTTCAACGAGACACAGTCCTTAGAGTCGCAGTACAGGTTGTTGTCCAAACACTGACACTTGATGCAGCCGGACTCCGTCACTCCTCCTGGCTGCGATTCAATAATACAAAGCATTATTATCTGTACCATCCTTTAATATTGATTAATTATTTTATAAATAAGCGTAGTAGAACAATTTTGTGTCAAGTCACGGCTAGCGTGGTCTTTAACCTCACAGCATGTATGGTAACGGCCATATTGAAACTTGAGTCTCGATTTCACTGAATCGAAGTTTATCTATCCTCCATCCCGCTATTTATGATTGCTAATGTAATAACTTTTATAAACGTATCGAGTAGCTCGTCCAATGTGGGCGTCAGAGGAGGTTTAGTTACGATACACGGTGAGGACGAAGATCTGTGAGTTAATTAACGTTTTAAAACAAACCTTCCAGTGCTCATTCTTGTATTATATAGTATAATTTTTATAGTTTTCGAAGGTAGACGAGGATACGGCCCACCTCATCAATACTATCAAGAGCACAATCTAAAGCAATGACTTAGTAGGTAAAAAAGTGGGGGCATCATGCTCCAGGCACTACTCATTAAGGGCACCAAATGGTCCGCAAAACAAAATATTTTCTGGATAAATTTTATTTTTATTATAATATGTAATTGATTTCCGGAAAATATATTTTAAATTTAGTGTAATATAATAAATATTAATTCGTAAATAATAAATAATAGTTTAAAAAAACTAACAAAATACGCTTTTATAAGAAATCCAACTAAAAAATAGAAAATAAATTTTAGTAAATTTGAATTAAAAATAGTGTGAGAAAAAATTATTTTATTGTAAAAAATGGAGTTGATAATATCCTGAAAAGCACTTCTAATTTTTAGTTGGATTTTCTATAAAAGCGTATTTTGTTAGTTTTTTTAAACAATTATTTATTTTTCATTTTTTAGTTGTATTTCAATTTTTCCAATTTTTTTTTTCAATTTTCCTTTTTAATATTGAATTGTCATTGGTCCTTAATAAGTATACCAAATTTCGAGTTAATCCGACGTTTTTAAGGGGGTCAAAATCATGTTCAAAGATTTCGTTACATAAATACGTCTGAAGTTAATAAAGCGTATTAAAAAGGGAAAGGGGGGGTAGGACGCTAAAAATGTATTCCGCCCCATTACGAGATCGTTACGCCATTGGGTCGTAGGGCTGGAAGCGCTACTCACCTTGACGATTTGCCCGTCGTTGTAGCACGTGCAGTCCTTGACGGGGACGCAGGTTCGCTCGTCTCGCCAACGCGAGGAGCCCTCGCACCGAGTGCTGGCCACGGACTCATCCACACATCCGTCCACGCACATCTGTACATGGTCAATGTTCTCCATCACTTTACAATCTAAGGTTATTTATAAAAGCCTTCATGCTGAATGTTTGACTTGATTTTCTATCTAACCCTAAGGTATACGTATCACTGAGGAATTTGGTTTTAATGAGGATAAAATTCAAATTCAAAAAATTCAAAATCATTTATTTCAACTTAGATGTCAGTATGACACACTTGTTGAATGTCAAAATACAAATAACAATGTTAACTCTACCACCGGTTCCAAAAAAAGCCACAGTCCTGAGAAGAACCGGCGTAACAAACTCAGCGGGCTTTTTTTTTGTTTTTTCTCAAATATTTTCTTTTTTTAAAATAAATAGAAATATTCACAATAAAAGAAAAAACAAGTCAAAAAAATACAATTAAAAAAAATTATATAATAATGAAAAATGAAAAGGCCAGGAGCGAGCGCCTCATTCCCACGTAGTGCCATCTAGTAAATAATCCTTAACTTTATAATATGCCTTTTTGCACAAACGTTCCTTAACAGTTTTCTTAAATCTATGAACAGGTAGTAGTTGAACGTTTAGTAGGATCTTGTTGAAAAGCTGTACACCCAGCCCCCTAAAAGAGTTGCTTATTTTCTTAATTCGAGCCGCCGGCAACGCAAGCCTATGTTTGTTCCTAGTGTTCACATTGTGCAAATCGCAGACTCTGGGGAATTCTTCAATGTTTTTACGCACGTACAATAAATTTTCAAAAATGTATTGGGACGCTAAAGTTAGAATTTTGATTTCCTTAAACTTGTCCCTCAAGGATTCCCTCGGTGATTATTATAAATAGCACGAATAGCCCTCTTCTGCAGGTTGAAAATCGTTTCGACATCGGCAGCATTGCCCCATAGCAAAATGACATAGGACATAACACTATGAAAATAACTAAAATAAACCAGGCGTGCCGTATCTTCATTAGTATACATTCGTATTTTTTTTACCGCAAACGCTGCAGAACTAAGCCTACTCGCTAACTTGCATATGTGAGGACCCCACTGCAGCTTGGAATCAACTGTTATACCAAGAAAAACTGTCGAATCCACAAGCTCCAGTGTCTCTCCACTTACAGTGATATTAGTGTCTACTTGTCTAACATTAGGTGTGGTAAATTTTATACATTTTGTTTTTTTGTTATTTAATAACAGATTATTAACACTAAACCAATGTACCACGCGCGAGATAGCATCATTCGCATCGTCATAATCTTCCAAATGTCGTTTAATTTTAAACAATAATGATGTATCATCAGCGAATAATACGACCTCGTGACGGGTTTCAATAAACTTAGGTAAATCATTGATATATACAAGAAATAGGAAGGGACCCAATATGGAACCCTGAGGAACACCCATATTAAGTAAGACACCGGAAGATCTCGTTCCTTTAACGTCTACCTTTTGGATTCTTCCGGATAAATAAGATTTAATAAGTTCTAATGAAACGCCCCTAATACCATAATGGTGTAATTTCCTCAACAATGTATGTTGTTGCCAAATGCCAAATGTTGATGCCAATCGATCTATTAGACACCATTATATAAATTTCCGTTTTATTTTAGACATAATGTTACCATTAAGGTCCGTATTCATTATAAACATTTGTTAACATGGTTAACATTAAATATTTTTTGTCGTTATTAATATTTGTCTAAAGTGTACATGGTCTTAGCGAAGTCTGTGAAGAAATAATTTATAGTCTTTTCTTTTATTTTTTTATTGCCCTTGTTTATAATTATATAGTCTCAATACAATAGAGTCATAACATTGTACAAACTTCTAATTTCAATTACTTATAGTCGACTTTCAACCGGGGGACTACTAGTACAGATAAAACGATTAAAATAAACATAAACCAGATTAAGAAAGTCCTGCCCACCTCGCTAATGCATCTGCCCTTCGCAATGAGAGTCTTCTTGAAGTGGTCACAGAGGCGGTCACACTTGTAGGCGCAGGCCTGGTAGACCTCCCCGGGAGGGCACCGGGATGTGGTTGTCGCTAATGTGGTGCTCACTGAGGATATTTGGTAGATCATTACACATTTACCAAATTGAATTTAGTTTGTGCGTATTTTTTGGAAAGATCCCACCAGACTCCGAAAAGGACGCCGTGCTCTTTTATTTTAAAATCTAAATGCATTTCATACATTTTCTACGTAGCTTCGATTTGAGTTCTGAAATCTAATCAAGTCAATCTAATGACCGCGATTTAATCGTATTTTTAATAATAGTAAAAACTTTATTATAGCAAAAACCCGAATATAAATTCCAATTGGCTGTGCAATGTGGGACAATGTATTCCTGGTCTGAAATATGTCTAATTAATTTTATAACACGTGGTATTTGTGATACGTGCCTGGTTCTGAAGAAGCTTCGCTGGTGACAGTCACTGGGGGACTGGTGTCCTGGGGTTCTGTGGATAAAAAAAATTCGATGGCTCAATATTTCATGTGGTGAAATATCGTATCTAGTCGATTATCTGTGCACCATGACTGTCCACGGTACTAGATGGATCAGAATGAATTTCTAAGCATCTTGACTTTGAATATATTTAGAATTTGAAATTAAATCACGTTCGGCGTCTACTAAGTTAACACTGCTACTGGCGAATAAGAGAAGATGTGGTTTACCTAAAATAATCATGAAAGTCAGTAAAAAAAACAGATACCTTCCCGGCAGGCGGCTAGTTGTGAATACCCGTGTAAGTGTTCATGTAACTGTGGTACCAACTAAGGTCCAATGAAGATGGATGTGCATTTATTGCGTAAGTGGATGATTGAGCTTACGTTCAGCCTTATGGTATAAGAGGCTAGCGCAGTCTATAGGCGTCACTATATAATACCGCCACCTCCCTTGTGACATATCACTGCTCAGATGATTAGTAGCGTAAAGACCATTGGGGTTTCGTCTGATGCGACTAACTTTGGGTGGTGAAGGCGCAGTCCGACCGGACAGCGGCTACAGCGGCGGGCCAGTCGCAGACCATGGACTGAGGGTTGTACCACGTGCCGGGCCCACAGTTCTTCAGCACGGGCCCGGCGGGGCCACACTCGTAGAACTTGCTGCAGTCCGTGGGGTGCGGCTCACTGGGACGAGCCGACTCCACGCACACTTGCGGCTCTACAATCGGTCAATCGCTCTTACCGATTTCAAAATAATAATTTAAAAAAAAACTTAGAATAACTGCGCCAATTCACCCCGAGAACCCTGAATGAAAATTTTGTTTGCTTTTACATTGTAACATAAACAATATTATTTATTTGATGACAACATAAGTAAACCGACCTTCACATTCGCAGTAGACCTTGATCTCGAAGTCGGGACAGGTTTTCTCTGGCTCCTCACACACGAGTCCGTTCTCCAAGCTGCACTCTACGTTCAGTCCGGTCTCTTTCGGAGTCTTGTGATCATTTACGGTGCGGCACTCAATCTTCTTCATCATTTCGGGTTTGCACATTGGCTTACCGATTTGCTGCAAAAATTTCCATAGTTTCTATTTGAAATCAGGATTCAGAGAAAGTGATTGAGGTTTTTAAGTCCTGACCCAGTCTAAAAACATTACGGTCAAGAACAGATACGTGACAACTTATACAGTAATAAAGATATCGAATACAAATACAAAATCGTTCATTACGGAAATTAAATTGCAATATATACTACAAACAATATAAACTACACAGCTCAGACTAGATGAGATAGACAGATACTACGAGGATCTATTTGGGACGACCAACTTAAATTAATAATTAACGGCTTATGATAGATTGCATAACATACAAGTAGCTCTTTGAAAAGAGGTGTTAAGTGGAGAATTAAAATTATAAATCTATGGTAGACGATGTTAAAAAAGCTGACGGCTTATACAAAGTTACCAGCTCATTAGGTTTGGGTAGCGGCTCGCTCTCGACGGACTGTCCATCGGGGCCGATCTCGGCGGGTCCCCGGTTGATCCAGGGCGTCCAGCCAGTCACACACTTCAGCGGCTCGTCGTGAGGCCTCTCTGTAGCCGGCTCGGCAGACGATGAGGTCGCTTGGATTCGAGGCTGTTGGAGTTTTACTATCTGTCATTTTCTTGGCATACAAGATATCCAATCCGAAGAATAGCTTCGTATTCCTACAATTTTTTTATTGCTTAGATGGGTGGACGAGCTCAAAGCCCATCTGGTGTTAAGTGGTTACTGGAGCCCATAAACATTTACAACGTAAATGCGCCAACCACCTTGAGATGTAAGTTCTAAGGTCTCAGTATAGTTACAACAGCTGCCCCACCCCTTCAAGCCGAAACGCATTACTTCACGGCAGAAATAGGTGGGGCGGTAGTATCATCTACCCGCGCGGACTTACAAGATGTCCTACCACCAATAAGCCACCAGTAACGTAACAGTATCAATAACGTAGGGCTTCGTATGACCCTGCAAGGTACCACCAGTCTGCTTATTTATACATTGAAGGTTGGATAACTGTTGTACTGTTAAAACTGATATTCATGTCTCAAAATGGGTAGTGACATTTCCGTTGTTGATGTCTATGGGCTCCGGTGACTCGAAGCTCGTCCCATTTTAGTGACAAAAATAACACACACACACACACAAATAATACAGTGTTAATTACCTACGCAAAATTAATGAAAAACTATTTGCATAATAGTTCATGTGATTTGACTATATCTTATTTTATTTAGTTGGAAAATAGTTCCATCCAGATTACTTTATAAATATTAAGACAACTTAAAATTCAAAACTTTATCGCACAAATATTGAAATATCGGGATCCAACCACTCAGGCGACTGAGATGGACAGTTTTATAGTTCCAATGAATTTGAACCTGAAGGTAAAAATATAAATATAATCTCTTACTAAACATAATTCAATTTGTTTATTCTTCGCAAATTCATCAAATAATTAGGGAGAGTTGTGTTTATCAGAATCAAAAGATTTGGACTATCAATTGTTCTATGAGTCTATGAGTATTCATAAAGGAATAAATACACCACCCATTTGATTTCGGCTCAAAAATATCTAGATTGAAGCGGCGAAATTATGACATAACTCAGTATGAAAATTTCTTGATTAAAAATAACCATTAATAGATATTTGGTGATACATAGCGGTGACCTCAAAAACATAAAACTACAAATCCACACCTAAATAAACATTAAGTTATTACTAAATTCACATATATAAAACACACACACACATACAAAGGTCATTGTATGATTTTGATTATCAAAGAACTATGATTCCATTTGTTTGCCAGAATGAACAAATAGTTATTTATCTTTATTATAATACTAGCTGTACCTGTCCGCTTCGCTAGGCATTTAAAATTAACATTATTATTTCTCAACCCCACGAAGATTCTCATCATTAACGCCCCCGCAACTGGTGCAGGGAGTCCAACACCCATATGAATATTAGCCTACCCATTAAGTACATGTATTTTCTACATGGATACCAGTTTTCAAGCCAATCGGATGCTTGGTTCAGTAGTTATAACGGAACATCCGTAAAAACCACTGTAGATTTATATATTAGTATAGGTTATATCTCGAGCTTTCCTACATTAGATTTTAACCAGTTCTCACTACTGTACTCTACCCTTTGTTGGTTAGAAATCCCAAACTCACCGCTTCAGTAGAGCAAGGCTGTCCCGTGCACACTTTGTGTTTCTTGGAGCATCGGCAAGTGTGGCAGGCGTCCTCCTCGATGATCTCTCCTTCGAGCACCTCCCTGCCGCCGTCGAGGGTCATGCAGACCGGCTTGCACTTGGCGCGGGGCACGCATTCCGTGGTGGAGTCATTCTTGTAGACCGAGCCTTCCGGGCAAGACTTTTTGGGCTTGCAACCTAAAAAAAATATATGGTTTTAGAAAACAAACATAAACGAGACACTAAAACGGAAAATGACAACAATGCTCCTATTTTAGCTTAATTTTTTCCGCTGTAAGTCAAAGATTATTTTTAGATTTTGAGTTAGTAATTCCCGATATTTTGACGCTTGCAATTTTATGAAGCATGAGGTAGTTGTGGTGAGAATAGTGCCACTGAGTTTCTCGCCAGCTCTTCTCAGTGGGTCGCGTTTCCGATCCGATGGTAGATTCTGCGAAGCACTGCTCTCGCTAGAGCCAGTGTTAGCACCACTCCGGTTTGAGCCCCGTAAGCTCACCTACATGTTAGGGCGAAGCTGATATAGCCTCTCAAGGCTATCAGCATAAGTAGGAATAAAAAAAAGGTCAGAACCCATTATTTAATAATGTTGGTAATGTAGATAACCGCAAAAGTCTAGAATAATTCTTGATTGAACATAAAGGAGATTATACCTTCCACGCACGTGTCCTGCTCGCAGCGAGCCTTCGTCTCGGCGTAGTACAGTATGTTGTCACACGTCTCGATGGGACACGCCGACACGCACGAGTCGTAATTCGAGCACTCTTCGTCGCATTGCATTGCTGTCAACATAATCATTTGGTTAATTATAAAATTTTCTGCAAACATTTTAGACATTTATCCAAACCTAGTAAATTTTGTTTTAATAAGCTTATAAACTATTGAACTCAATGATAAAATGTGCAAAAGAAAACCCACGAGATGGAGATAAGAAGAACCAAACACACTAGGCTCTACTATATGATCATTAAAACAGATCTATGTCAAAAAATGTGAGCTAATGCATATATGTATTATATTATAGTTACGATATCACATTTTAGGAGAAGCAAATGAAGATGATGAGGAGATGAAGACTCACGGCACAAGTCGTTAGTTCTCCAGTTGAAGGTGACGCCGCGGTGCGCACACGCGTGTGCGTAGGCGGCGAGCGCGGCGCACGCACACTCGCAGTCGGCGCCCGCGTCGCACGCGCACGCGTCGCGCTCGCACCGCGCCACGTACGCGCCCGCGCCCACCTCCCCCGCGCACAGGCTGAACGGGTACCGCTTCAGCGCGCCGCACACGCTCTGCGCCCACTCCTTGCGCTCCGGACGTTGCTTGCAATGATCCTAAAACAATGAATGAATTGTTCATGCATCGAACGCGTGGACAACAGCGGTGGGAGACGCAGGGGGACGCATCATCTGATCGCGGCTCGCCGACAGACTCGATCAACAACGGACGTTTTGACCGCTCATAAGAATGTTATGTTAATTTCCAAATTTATAAAGTATTAATTATTATAAAGAGAGTTGTATTATTGGAGTTTTATTAACAGAATGAATGAATGAAAATTCTTGATTGCACAAAAATATTATACAAAGGCGAACTAAACGCCATGCAGGCATGGTAACAATCAAGAGATTTTTTTATGAAACCCGAAAAACATTTACGCTTTTCCTTTTTTATTTAGTCCTAAACAGTAATGACAGCGCATTCCTCGATTAGCATCTTGCAGTGATAGTTTTTCATTTATGTGCCCAGATTTGATGTCACGTATTAATAAGATGTAGTATATAATACTAGGCTGCACTAAAAGTATCGGGAATGGAATATTTCCACTGTTCCTGTCATATTAAAATCTTTTTAATTGAAAACTCCTTGGTTTTAAAAATCGAATACCATTTATTTATTTAAAAAAAGATTCTCGGTCTTGTCACGAGGTTTTGTCAAACTTGTTTAGTCGTTGAGAAAATGGAATTGACTCGAGAAAATTCAAGAGCGATGATCTATTATGACTTTCGAAGTGGTTTAACACAAAAACAGTGTGTTGACCGGATGATTTCTGCCTTTGGTGATGAAGCCCCATCCAAAACCACAATTTATCGCTGATTTGCTGAGTTTCAACGTGGACGTGTCAAGCTCAGTGATGATCTCCGTCAAGGTCGTCCAAAAACTGCAGTCACCCAAGAAAACGTTGATGCTGTGCGTAAGCTGATTGAGGAAGATCGACATGTGACATACCGCGAAATTCAGGCAACTTTAGACATTGGCATGAGTCAAATACAAATAATCTTGCATGAACAATTAGGTGTAAAAAAGTTGTTTTCCCGATGGATACCGCATTCGCTCTGTGAAGAGCAAAAAGCGGCTCGCGTTACTTGGTGCGTCAGAACTCTCGAAAGATTCCACGCAGGATCCTCAAATGCTGTATACAACATTGTATCAGATGACGAATCCTGGATATACGCGTACGAACCCGAAACAAAAAACCAGTCACGAGTTTGGGTGTTCGAAAATGAGTTAAAGCCAACAAAAATTGTTCGTTCACGGAGTGTTGCAAAAAAATGGTGGCCACGTTTGTCTCCAAAACCGGCCATGTTACGACTATTCCTCTTGAGGGACAAAGAACGGTTAATGCAGAATGGTATGCTAGCATTTGTTTGCCACAGGTCGTTTCTGACCTCCGTAAAGAGAACTGCAAACGCCGCATCATCCTCCATCACGACAATGCGAGTTCTCACACCGCGCACAGAACAAAAGAGTTTTTAGAGCAAGAAAACATAGAATTATTAGACCATCCGCCGTACAGCCCCGACCTAAGCCCTAATGATTTCTATACTTTCCCTAAAATAAAGAATAAATTGCGTTCCCTAAAATAAAGAATAAATTCACTTCGTTAATTCCCGAAATTTTCAGTGCCGCCCTCGTACTATATGTATATGTGACAATTTCAAAATCTTCTATCTGCAGAGTTGTTATTCTTATGGAATTTACTATAAAATTTTAGATACTTTTCATCTCATTAAGTAAAAGTAAAGAAATATAAATTAACTGAAACTGGAAACAATCTTAGGATTGCATTCAGTTTTTTGCGTTTTCCAGCCGGTGTTGCGTTTTCCAGTCGATGTTGAGTTTTCCATTCGCCAAGAGCAACAAATTAAATTCTTAATGTAAAAGAAATATAAAATCGATGCGTTACTCTTGGCGGCTGGATTTAAAGGAGAAATAGCGTCATGGCAGACGACGCTTGCTGACACTTAGACTTTCAGAAATTGAACAAGTTCCTTGTTTTGGAATAAATAAGATCAATGGGTTTTACACAAAAAAGAAACAGACAATATCGGAAAGCTGCGTAATTAAAAGCTTAAAATATATGTAAATGAAGCTCTCTTGGCCCTTCATTAATTACATTTAAATTTCCCGCGCATTAGCTTCCACCACTATCATAATAATATTATCTGTGGTGGAAGCTATGTTCATTCCATAATTGGATTTGCTCTCTGGCTTCGGACATTCAAAAATATAACGTGCTTTCTTAATAGATTAAAAAAACTTGCAGATTTAAAAAAGGGTGAAGCAATATCTTTCAATGTTGTTTCTCTTTGCAGGTTCGAAAATAATTATAATAATTGTAAGTTAGAAATAAGTTAATAAAATAATAATAATAAAAAAATCTCTTTGCAGAGCAACAACTTGGTTCTTTGTTTCATTACAAAACACATTACAAAACAACATTGAAAGATATTGCTTCACCCTTTTTTAAATCTGCAAGTTTTTTTAATCTATTAAGAAAGCACGTTATATTTTTGAATAACTGTAACATTAGCCTATAAAAAAGAGGAAGGTAGAAAATCTAGACTATGCATAGATTTTCGTGATTTAAATAAAATAGTGGTTCCTCAGTCGCAACCATTTCCACT
This sequence comes from Bombyx mori, assembly GCF_030269925.1. Lineage (NCBI taxonomy): Eukaryota > Metazoa > Arthropoda > Insecta > Lepidoptera > Bombycidae > Bombyx > Bombyx mori. Next base: position 2,561,165 of record NC_085116.1, on the reverse strand, counting down.
GATGGAAGATTTAATGTTAAAAACAAGAAATTGTAAATTTTTCTCCACACTAGACATAAATTCCGCATTCTGGTCTATACCTTTGAAAGTAGAAGATAGGAAGAAAACAGCATTTGTTACTCAAGAAAATCATTTCCAATGGACTTGTTTGCCATTTGGCTTAAAAACCTCACCGGCAATTTTTCAAAGAATACTTACGAGCATTATTAGGAAACACAAATTGTCAAATTTTACAGTAAATTTCATTGATGACATTTTAGTATTTTCCCAGACATTCACTGAACACATACAACATTTATCTCTATTATTGGAAGCAATATCAAAAGAAGGCTTTAGATTAAAATTCTCTAAATGCGTTTTTGCACAGGACTCCGTGAAATACTTAGGCCATATAATTAAAAATAATACAGTTACTCCACTAAAAGATAATGTTATAGCTATAAAAAAATTCCCTGTTCCAAAAACAAAGAAGAATATTCGACAATTTTTAGGTAAAATAAATTTCTATGGGAAATATATACCAAATATATCAATCATATTGGATCCTTTACACAATTTGTTAAGAAAAGATCAAAAATTCATTTGGACAGAAAAATGTCAAGAATCTTTTGATAAAATAAAAAGAATGCTTTGCTTAAAACCTATTTTGGAAATATTTGATCCCGATTTACCTATACATATTTATACAGATGCCAGTATTCAGGGTGTAGGGGCTATTTTGAAACAACCCCAAGTGAATGGAGTAGAAAAGCCATGTGCATATTTTTCAAGGAAATTAAACGATAGTCAAAAACGAAAAAAAGCCATTTATCTGGAATGCTTAGCCATAAAAGAAGCAATAAAGTATTGGCAGCATTGGCTCATAGGGAAAAAATTTAAAGTATTTTCAGACCATAAGCCTCTAGAAAAACTAAATATTAAGGCGAGAACAGATGAAGAACTAGGGGACCTAACATATTACTTATCACAATTTAATTTTGAAGTGATATATTCACCGGGAAAGTATAACTCAGAAGCAGACAGTTTAAGTAGAAACCCTGTATTGGAATCACATGTCAATCAGGAAGAAGTTTTAAAAATTGTAAATTTTATTAAATTAAAAGACATACAAAACGATCAAGAAAAAAACGAAGAAATAAAACTATATAAAAATAAACTAATATTAAAAGACAACATTTACTTTAAAATAATAAGAAACAAAGAAAAAATTATACTCACTGAGGAATTTAGTAAAAAACTAATAAAAAATATTCATTATACATACTGCCATATAGGAATAAGACAAACCGAAAATATAATCAAACCATTCTATGCAGCAACGAATTTAACACGTAATATTAAAAAAATCTGTGATACCTGTGAAATATGCATAAAAAATAAATCTAGAACTAAATTTAAATACGGATTGATGTCTCATTTAGGTCCAGCAACTTACCCTTTTGAAATTGTCTCGGTAGATACCATTGGTGGATTTGGTGGCTCTCGCTCTACAAAAACATATCTACATCTTCTGGTAGACCACTTCACCAGGTATGCCTACATATTGACGTCAAAAACTCAAAATGCAGATGATTTTATAAAGCTTATAAAGAAAGTTGTTCCTGAAAATAAAATTGGAATGATCCTATCCGATCAATACCCAGGAATAAATTCGAAAGAATTCAAAACTTTTTTGGAAAAAGAGAACATACCTATTATATTCACTGCTGTAAATGCACCTTTTTCAAATGGAATTAATGAACGCTTAAATCAAACATTAGTTAACAAAATAAGATGTAGAATTAATGAAAAAAATGGTAAAATAGCATGGACAACTATCGCTCATGAATGTACTCAAAAATATAATGAAACTGAACACACTGTGACAGGATTTTCACCAACATATTTAATGGAAGGAAAAGTTATTAATATCTTGCCAGATGAATTGAAAGAACATAAAACACAAAATGATTTATTACAAGATAGAAAAATTGCTGTCGAAAGAACTATAAAATCACACAATTATAATAAACAACAATTCGACAAAAAAAAACTATATATCCAATTAAAAGTAGGAGATTCTGTATATGTGGAAAATGGTAACCGACTAAATAGAAAAAAATTAGAAGAATTAAAAATTGGACCTTATAAAATTTTAGAGAAAATATCAAACTCAATCTATAAGATAAACACAGGCTACAAAAAATTAGAATCAAACTTATTTCATATTACCAAACTTATACCAGTACCTGTAGAATTTTGAAAAGCTAGAGGGGGAGATGTAAATGAAGCTCTCTTGGCCCTTCATTAATTACATTTAAATTTCCCGCGCATTAGCTTCCACCACTATCATAATAATATTATCTGTGGTGGAAGCTATGTTCATTCCATTTGATTTGCTCTCTGGCTTCGGACATTCAAAAATATAACGTGCTTTCTTAATAGATTAAAAAAACTTGCAGATTTAAAAAAGGGTGAAGCAATATCTTTCAATGTTGTTTCTCTTTGCAGGTTCGAAAATAATTATAATAATTGTAAGTGTAGAAATAAGTTAATAAAATAATAATAATAAAAAAATCTCTTTGCAGAGCAACAACTTGGTTCTTTGTTTCATTACAAAACACATTACATATATTAATTAGTTGCAGACTTCAAGAGACTCACAATAACAGGTTGAGGCTTAGGGCAGGTCGGCTTCAGTTTCCACGAGTCAGCGAATATCAGAGCAGAGGACTCCGACATGCCGCCTCCCGACGGAGTCTGGAAGTCATCTCGCATGTCTCCGTTGTAGTTACCACACAGACCTTTCACCTAGAAAAAAAAAACAATATTAATCACACGCGAAGTTATGCAAAGGAAAAGCTTTATTAAGGACTACTTACTCGTCCCTGCCACATAGTGTCGATCTTGACGTAAACCCGCAACCCTCGATCCCACTGCAGGCTCATTCCTAGAGACGGTACATCCAGGAACACGTACGCACCGGCCTTACGCATCTTTATCCTGTAGAAGAACATTTAATATTAGTCTTCGCGCAACTATAACAATAGGACCATGATCATTAACACCTCTTTTGTTTCACTATAGTGTTTATTTCCCTTTTTGTATTGAGATTCGTATTTTAAAAAAAAAAAGTACCTTAATTAACTACAGCATTTGCCTGTTTATATATTAATTTGCTTGTCTATGGATCTTTTGCTGTGCTGCTAGAATAAGTGCGTTATGGGGTTGGTTGAATAAGCTATAAGAAACACTCTTGATTAAAAATGACTTCTACTTTTGAGAACATGCACAATCATTTAATAACACGCTACATGAAATTTCCGCATTGGTGGATCAATATGACAATAACATAATGAGAATGGTAATAATGAGGAACTCATAATAAATAAGTAAAAATAACAGAGAGGCAGGAGAGAAAAGTATATAAAAAGAACACACTGTATATACCCCTTATAACGCAAGCATTCACCACATTAGTGCTAAACGATTAGGATACTTTATTAATAAAGGCAGACTAGTCTATGAGCAGGAGTAGTGAATATAACTCCGTCTATACACTATATAGTGAATATAGCTCCGTCTACTACTAAGGGCTCTTTTCCATTGCATAACAAATGAACTTTCCCAATGTTCCAAACTGTGATTATATGTTTTTTTAGTGCCCTTGTAGGCAGACGAGCATATGGCTCACCTGATGGTAGTGGTTACCGACGCCCATGGACTTCAGCAATGCCAGGGGCAGAGCCAAGCCGCTGCCTAAGAATACTTAAGGGAAAATGGACACATCTTCTAAAAAAATCTTCTCGGCTTTTAACACAAGATATGCCTATGCAGCCCAGGCTACCTCGAGCCATACAACTGCTTGTTTTAATAGAAGCATCCGTATCTTTCATCATTTTCTGGCTTACCAAAGTGGGTGGTCGTTAAGGATCTGCCCTTTCATAAAGGTTCAATTCGAATTACAATGCGCGATATGCTGACTCTCTCGGGTAGGCTTTCACGCAAGTTGAAGAAATTTGGAAAATGTTAATATCTGAGACCTGAGTGGACTGAAAAATCCAAATACACCATATCTATTTCCATACAGTTTTCCAATTAATGAATTTTACCGTTTGAGCTTAGAGATATCAGGAATGGGCGCGTTTTTGGTTAGGGACACGATCTCCTCGTTTCCAGCTCCTCCGACCTTCAAAGTGACAGATTTGGAACAGGTCGCTCCTGTTGTGCCGCACGGGACGTTCTGCAATTAAAGTTTTGGGGTCAAATTTATAATCATCATTTCAGCCTATCGCCGTCCACTGCTGAACATAGGCCTCTCCAATAGATTTCCAGTGTGACCGGTCCATTGCCACCTGCATCCAACGAGACCCAGCGCTTTTTACTAGGTCGTCGGTCCATCTAGTAGGTGGCCGTCCCACACTGCGCTTGCCAGTACGTGGTCGCCACTCCAGGATCTTTCTGCCCCATCGACCGTCCTCTCTTCGTGCTATGTGGCCGGCCCATTGCCACTTCAGTTCACTAATTCTACGGGCTATGTCAGCAACCTTCGTTCTTCTACGGATCTCCTCATTTCGGATTCGATCACGTAGAGAAATGCCGAGCATAGCCCTCTCCATAGCTCGCTGCGCGACTTTGAGCCTTCTAAAAAGATCCCTAGTGAAGCACCACGTCTCCGAGCCGTAAGTCATCACTGGTAACACACATCGGTTGTACGCCTTTGTCTTAAGGCACTGAGGTATTTTGGACGAGAAGACGTTGTGCAGTTTACCGAACGCTGCCCAGCCGAGTTGGATCCGTCTACTGACCTCTCTCTCAAAGTTGGACCTACCTAATCGGACTGCCTGTCCTAGGTATATATATTCGTCAACAACTTCAAGAGTAGAGCTCCCAACAGTAACTATGGTGGGTGCAACATGGACATTGTACATGATTTTGGTTTTGTCCATGTTCATTTTAAGACCCACTTGTTGAGAAACCCTACTGAGGTCACCGAGCATACGCCTTAAATCTTTCAGCGACTCTGCCATGACCACGATGTCATCGGCAAACCGAAGATGAGTGATGTATTCGCCGTTAATATTGATGCCAAGTCCTTGCCATTCCAGAAGCTTGAAGGAATCCTCCAGAGCAGTGATAAACAGTTTCGGAGATATCACATCTCCCTGTCTCACTCCTCTCTTTACAGGGATTTCCTTCGTGCAATGCTCCTGTACTCGGACTGACATGGTGGCGTTATTATACAAACACTTCAATACTTCGATGTACCGGTGGTCAATACGGCACCGCTGGAGAGATCTAAGGACCGCCCATGTTTCGACGGAATCAAAGGCTTTCTCATAGTCCACAAACGCTAAGCATAATGGCCGATTGTACTCTTCGGTCTTCTGTACAATCTGCCGCAGCGTATGTATGTGGTCTATGGTACTGTAGCCTTTTCGGAAACCGGCTTGTTCGGTAGGCTGGAAGTCATCAAACCTGCGTTCGAGACGCTTCGTGATGACTCTCGAGAACAGCTTGTAGACATGGCTCAGCAGTGCTATGGGCCTATAGTTCTTCAATAAGGTTTTGTCACCTTTTTTGAAGAACAGGATCACAACACCCCTGTTCCATGCCTGTGGCGGTTTTCCATCGAGCAAAGAGGAATTGAAGAGCTTCTGAAGGACTTTCAGTACCGGCGTCCCGCCCGCTTTCAGAAGCTCCGTAGTAATTCCATCCTCGCCCGGTGCCTTGTTATTCTTAAGCTGTTTGAGAGCCATCCTAATCTCGTACAGGCTGATGTCCGGGATGTCTTCGGTGAAGTGTCGGGTTAGCTTGGCTCTAGGGTCTGCAGCTAAACCTTGCGGTTCAGCTGAGACCGAGGTAAACAGCTGCCCGTAGAACCTCTCTATCTCCCGCAGGACCTCTGACTTATTCGACGTTACACGTCCATCTTCGGTCTTCAGCTTCGTCAGCTGGCTTTGCCCAATAGAAGCGTCTCTTGCGAACACTTTAGAGCCTTGGTTTCGCTCAATCGTCTCTTTGATACGCTGAGTATTAAAGGAGCGTAGGTCGTGTCGCAAGGACTTCATGATATGTCTATTGAGTTGCCTATATGACTCAGCGTCCTCCGAAGTTTGGAGCGTCATCAAACGTCGACTAGCCATGAGGTTTCGGGTGCGGTCGGATAGTTTCTGAGGTCTATTCTTACGGTGGGTTTTGAAAAATTTGGACCCTACCGTACGGACAGTCTCTACCAGCCTGCTGTTTACATCGTCCACTGATGCGCAGCTGTTTAGCCATTCGAAGCGATTAGCCAATTCGAGTTGAAAGCTCTCGGGGTTTTGGATTTGTGCATTCGACGGTCGAAGCGTTGACTTCATCAGACGCGATCTTTCCAGTCTGACATTGATATTCAACATGCCTCTGACGATTCGGTGATCACTTCCTGTTTTAACACTGTTGATCACAGAGACATCGTTGAATATCTGTTTGTTGGTGCTCATGATGAAGTCAATTTCATTTCTTGTTACACCGTCGGGACTCAACCAGGTCCATTTCCGCTGTGGCGGCTTCTTGAAGAAAGAATTCATCATAAAGAGTCCTTCCTTCTCCATAAAGTTCGCCAGCATCTGTCCTCTGGGATTCCGCTGCCCAAATCCAAATGGCCCCACTTTCAACTCATCATCGCCTCTACGGCCCAGTTTTGCATTGAAATCTCCCATAACAACGGTAAAATGTGATTGGGAGTTACGTATGGCCCTACTAATGTCCTCATACGTAGCCTCCACTTCATCGTCTGGATGTGACGTCGATGGGGCGTATACCTGTACAATCTTCAGCGAATACCGCTTTGAGATTTTGAGGACAAGGTATACTACCCTACTCGACACACTTTCGATGGCCACAATGTTGTTTATGAGAGATTTGTGGACGATAAACCCAACACCACCTTGGGACTTCTGTTCTCCCTCCCGGTAGTAGAACAAGTGGCCGGACTGTAAGGTTTTCGTATCCTCCCCCTCTCTTCGGATCTCCGATAAACCAATAACGTCCCAGCGCAACTTGTTCATTTCTTCTTCCAGCTCTATTAGCTTCTCGTCCAACCTCAAAGTGCGCACGTTGTATGTCACCAGGGCCAGTTGTCGTTGTGAAGGGGGGTGGTAGCCGGATCTCTGCCGGGGATTCTTAGCACCCCTTGCCCCGCCGTTACCATGGCCGCTACCGTAACCAGGAATAGCGGGGCCGCCGGGGACTAGGGGCCTGGTTCTGCGGTGTACAATCATTTTGGAGGTTTATTAGCCTACTGGTACCACGCTGGCTAGACGGGTTGGTACAGGGTTTAATTTCGAGTTTTCCTTCTCTCACACTAGTAAATATTGTGTGTTATGCTTTCCCTTTTGTCGCCTCTTACGACTCCCCTGGGATGGTAATGGGGGTGGTGACAAAAGTATTCTAATGCCGTCACCACACGGCCATAATGGTCGTAATAAAATAAAAAATAAAATAAAATTTATAATGGTTTCGTCGTATATACTGCATGAAGTACCAGGTCTAATTAGGACTCACGGCTTAGCAGCCAGCTTTTGTTTTTAAAAACGTTAGAGCAAACTATTTTCCTGTTGCATATTGATTTTTTTCTAAAAATGAGTAGATAAGCGCACGGACCACTTTTTTTACACAGTTACGGGAGTCCGTGGACACCGTTTCGTAAGTGCTACAGCCTGCCTTCATATTTGAGGTGAAAGTCTCAATTTTGCAAACCGATAGTCCCACCCTTTAAATTAAACAGGTCGGATAATGCTATCTAGTTTCTTACAACTAGATAGCATTATCCGACCTGTTATCCGACCTCTTACGGTCAAAATAGATCACACTAGAACCAGAACATTCCAATAATCTAACCCTAACTCATTTGATACGTAGATACTGGCGGTAGGAAGTCTTGTGAGTCCGCACAGGTAGGTACCACCACCCAGTCAATTTCTGCCGTGAAGCAGTAGGTAATGCGTTTCGGTTTGAAGAATGGGGCAGCCGTTGTAACTATACTGAGACCTTAGAACTCATATCTCAAGGTGGGTTTTACGTTGTAGATGTCTATGAGCTCCGCTAACCACTAACACCGGGTGGGCCGTGAGCTTGTCCACCCAACTAAGCAACAAATAAGCTGCAGACATACCTGTATCTCGACATCGAAGCCATCGGTTCCGTCCATAGCACCTTTCGCGAGTAGATAAGTGCATACTCCTTCGAAGTCGTACTGTGTTCCGTCGAACGTGTTGACGTGGGAGTCGCCCCAAGCGCCGCACACGCCCGCACACTTGCGCTGCGTGCACGACCAGTTGCCGTTTTTGCATTCGCTGTAAACGATTTAATTTTAAGGAACTAATCACCGGGTATTAATCAGAGGAAAAGGTGGTTTACTGGTGGTAGGACCTCTTGTGAGCCCGCACGGATAGGTACCACCACCCTGCCTATTTCTGCCGTGAAGCAGTAATGCGTTTCGGTTTGAAGGGTGGGGCAGCCGTTGTTACTATACGGAGACCTTAGAACTTATATCTCAAGGTGGGTGGTGCATTTACGTTGTAGATGTCTATGGGCTCCGGTAACCACTTAACATCAGGTGAGCTGTGAGCTCGTCCACCCATCCAAGCAATAAATAAAAAAAAACTTACATTCACTACAAACACTAATCTCATTGTATTTTAATACGCTTTTATTAGCTTCAGACGTATGTATGTTTGTAACGGAATCTTTAAACATGATTTTCACCCCCTTCAAAACGTCGGATTAACTCGAAATTTGGTATACTTATTATGGACCAATGACAATTCGATATTTAAAAAATATATTGAAAAAATTTCAATTCAACTAAAAAATGAAATATAAACAAACAATAGCTTAAAGAACTAGCAAAATACGCTTTTATAGAAAATATTTTGTTAGTTTTTTTAAACTATTATTTTCTAACTGAATGTTCGACATACAGATACAGCACTCCTCAGGGTCACCATGGCTAATCAGGTTTCCGTCTGTGAAAATAATCAACCTACGACACAGTTTAAATGTCGAATTGACAAACCGTGGACTTAAAATCGTCATAGAAAATATAACTCGAATAAGTTGGTAGAATATTAAAACAAAATGATTACCGATAATAAAATGCGTTTGCTTATAATTAAGCTTTTAAAAACCACATACATTTTATATGTTTTAAATTAAAATATTGCTTGTTATTACATATTGTAATGACAGAATTGTATGCACGTAATTTTAGCTGCATGATTATTAAAAGAGGACAACTTTGCATTCTGCAATTAGCACCACTTTTAGTTGAATTGTTATAATTATGATTTAAGTACTGCTCTGAATGTTTACCGCATCAAACATTGTTCGATTCACACCTGTTATTTATGTATCGAAGTGTTGCTTGTTGACATTGGCGACTTGTTCAAAGAACTGTAGCTACGAAGCACGCAATACAAATTGCGTGCTCTACATAAAGTGAAAGGTAAAGTTACGGTACGCAACATACATGTTATAGTATCATAGTCATTTAGAATGCAAATACTGGTGTTACTAGATTTAAAACGTCAACGGGGGCGTAGCTCAGATGGTAGAGCGCTCGCTTAGCATGTGAGAGGTACCGGGATCGATACCCGGCGCCTCCAAAGATCTGTTTTTTTCTAGACGTTTGTTACAAGTTTGTGGTAGAGCTGCAGTAAAAACTTTCAAGTTTAAAACACAACGGGGGCGTAGCTCAGATGGTAGAGCGCTCGCTTAGCATGTGAGAGGTACCGGGATCGATACCCGGCGCCTCCAAAGATCTGTTTTTTTCTAGACGTTTGTTACAAGTTTGTGGTAGAGCTGCAGTAAAAACTTTCAAGTTTAAAACACAACGGGGGCGTAGCTCAGATGGTAGAGCGCTCGCTTAGCATGTGAGAGGTACCGGGATCGATACCCGGCGCCTCCAAAGATCTGTTTTTTTCTAGACGTTTGTTACAAGTTTGTGGTAGAGCTGCAGTAAAAACTTTCAAGTTTAAAACACAACGGGGGCGTAGCTCAGATGGTAGAGCGCTCGCTTAGCATGTGAGAGGTACCGGGATCGATACCCGGCGCCTCCAAAGATCTGTTTTTTTCTAGACGTTTGTTACAAGTTTGTGGTAGAGCTGCAGTAAAAACTTTCAAGTTTAAAACACAACGGGGGCGTAGCTCAGATGGTAGAGCGCTCGCTTAGCATGTGAGAGGTACCGGGATCGATACCCGGCGCCTCCAAAGATCTGTTTTTTTCTAGACGTTTGTTATAAGTCTGTGGTAGAGCTGCAGTAAAAACTTTCAAGTTTAAAACACATCGGGGGCGTAGCTCAGATGGTAGAGCGCTCGCTTAGCATGTGAGAGGTACCGGGATCGATACCCGGCGCCTCCAAAGATCTGTTTTTTTCTAGACGTTTGTTACAAGTTTGTGGTAGAGCTGCAGTAAAAACTTTCAAGTTTAAAACACATCGGGGGCGTAGCTCAGATGGTAGAGCGCTCGCTTAGCATGTGAGAGGTACCGGGATCGATACCCGGCGCCTCCAAAGATCTGTTTTTTTCTAGACGTTTGTTACAAGTTTGTGGTAGAGCTGCAGTAAAAACTTTCAAGTTTAAAATACAACGGGGGCGTAGCTCAGATGGTAGAGCGCTCGCTTAGCATGTGAGAGGTACCGGGATCGATACCCGGCGCCTCCAAAGATCTGTTTTTTTCTAGACGTTTGTCATAAATCTGTGGTAGAGCTGCAGTGAAAACTTTCAAGTTTAAAACACAACGGGGGCGTAGCTCAGATGGTAGAGCGCTCGCTTAGCATGTGAGAGGTACCGGGATCGATACCCGGCGCCTCCAAAGATCTGTTTTTTTCTAGACTTTTGTTATAAGTCTGTGGTAGAGATGCATTAAAAACTTTCAAGTTTAAAACACATCGGGGGCGTAGCTCAGATGGTAGAGCGCTCGCTTAGCATGTGAGAGGTACCGGGATCGATACCCGGCGCCTCCAAAGATCTGTTTTTTTCTAGACGTTTGTTACAAGTTTGTGGTAGAGCTGCAGTAAAAACTTTCAAGTTTAAAACACAACGGGGGCGTAGCTCAGATGGTAGAGCGCTCGCTTAGCATGTGAGAGGTACCGGGATCGATACCCGGCGCCTCCAAAGATCTGTTTTTTTCTAGACGTTTGTTACAAGTTTGTGGTAGAGCTGCAGTAAAAACTTTCAAGTTTAAAACACAACGGGGGCGTAGCTCAGATGGTAGAGCGCTCGCTTAGCATGTGAGAGGTACCGGGATCGATACCCGGCGCCTCCAAAGATCTGTTTTTTTCTAGACGTTTGTTACAAGTTTGTGGTAGAGCTGCAGTAAAAACTTTCAAGTTTAAAACACAACGGGGGCGTAGCTCAGATGGTAAAGCGCTCGCTTAGCATGTGAGAGGTACCGGGATCGATACCCGGCGCCTCCAAAGATCTGTTTTTTTCTAGACGTTTGTTACAAGTCTGTGGTAGAGCTGCAGTGAAAACTTTCAAGTTTAAAACACAACGGGGGCGTAGCTCAGATGGTAGAGCGCTCGCTTAGCATGTGAGAGGTACCGGGATCGATACCCGGCGCCTCCAAAGATCTGTTTTTTTCTAGACGTTTGTTATAAGTCTGTGGTAGAGCTGCAGTAAAAACTTTCAAGTTTAAAACACATCGGGGGCGTAGCTCAGATGGTAGAGCGCTCGCTTAGCATGTGAGAGGTACCGGGATCGATACCCGGCGCCTCCAAAGATCTGTTTTTTTCTAGACGTTTGTCATAAGTCTGTGGTAGAGCTGCAGTGAAAACTTTCAAGTTTAAAACACAACGGGGGCGTAGCTCAGATGGTAGAGCGCTCGCTTAGCATGTGAGAGGTACCGGGATCGATACCCGGCGCCTCCAAAGATCTGTTTTTTTTTTAGACTTTTGGTATAAGTCTGTGGTAGAGCTGCAGTAAAAACTTTAAAGTTGGAAAGACATCGGGGGCGTAGCTCAGATGGTAGAGCGCTCGCTTAGCATGTGAGAGGTACCGGGATCGATACCCGGCGCCTCCAAAGATCGTTTTTTTTCTAGACTTTTGGTATAAATCTGTGGTAGAGCTGCAATAAAAACTTTCAAGTTGAAAAGACAAGGGGGCGTTGCTCAGATGGTAAAGTGCTCACTTAGCATGCGAGAAGTACCGGGATCGATACCCGACGCCTCCGAAAACATTAAACTTTTGGTATTAGGACTTTTTTGGTTACCTTGGGTTGGCAAAGAAATTGAAGAATCAATGGGAGACCTAAATTATAAAATAAATCATATAAATTAAAAATAGGCAGATGAGCATACCTCTCACCTGATGGCGAGTGATTACAGTAGTCAGCAATATCATGGGCAGAGCCAAGCTGCTGCCTACCACCATGCTACATTGTGCTATGTAGAGTCCGTGCACTAACCATTTGTTGCACTCCTCTTGCATGAGGTGTCCGTCGGGGTAGCTCCGGCCGGCGTGGTGGCACGGGCACTGGGTGGCGGGCACGCAGCGCTTGGACGCGGTGTCCAGCACCTGGCCCTTCTTGCACTGACATCCGGGGCGACACTCCGCGGTCTGCGTGCTCGGGGGTAGGTGCATATTCTGTCCCAAACAATTATTACGTCATTATTGTGACTTTTTGGCGGTAACACGAGGAGTGAAGTTCTGTGATTTGTTTTATTTTGTCTATTTAGTGTTTATTGTTCTTTTTTATTGCTCTGATGGCTGGACGAGCTCATAGCCCACCTGGCGTTAAGTGGTTACTGAAGCCCATAGACATCTACAACGTAAATACGCCACCCAACTTGAGATATAAAGTTCTAAGGTCTCAGTTATAGTTACAACCGTTGCCCCACCCTTCAAACCGAAACGCATTACTGCTTTACGGCGGTAATAAGCAGGGTGGTGGACCTACCCGCGTGGACTCACAAGATGTCCTACCACCAGTGACTAGGTCAAAAAATCCCCTAAAAAAATTTCATTATTTTTGATCTTGTCATTGTTAAATAAAATGTATTTTTATTGTCTTAGAATGCAGGCAAGCGTACGGTCCATATGACGTGAGGGTTCAATGATGCTCATGCATCAGCAATGACGCTGTCTATACTCAAGGTTATTTCAATGAAAAATGCGTGGTATAAATTGCACAGAAGTATTAGCTATCCTACAGCTGAATAATATTTGTACTTAACATGGCAATTCCTTTGGTAATAATTTGGTAACATGCACTCAAGGGAATCCCTGAGGGAGAAATTTAAAGAAATTAAAGTTCTCACTATGCCATCCCAGTACATTTTTGAAAATTTGATGTATGTTCGTAAACATATTGAGGAGTTTTCTAAACAGTCGGACATACATAATAGAAATACTAGGAACAAACACAAGCTTGTTGTGCCGATGAGTAGGTTACATAAGATACGAAATTCATTCGGGTGTTTGTCTGTGCGCCTGTACAACAAAATCCCACAAGATGTTCAGAACCTACATATACATAGGTTTAAGAAAACTATTAAAGAACATCTGTGCAATAAAGCTTACTATAAAGTCAATGATTATCTAGAAGATTGCACAAAGTGGGAATGAGTTGCTCGCTCCAGGCATTTCAATATTGTAGTAATTGTTACGTTATATTACTCATTGTAAAAAATTCATATTTTAAAAAAAACCTAATATAAAAAAAAAAAAAATTTTCATATGTAAAAAAAAAAAAAGACATGCCCGCTGAGTTTCTTGCCAATTCTTCTCAGGACGGAGGCTAGTTCTTGTGAATTGGCGGTAGTTTTTTTGACGTTCAACAAGTGTGTACTTTCATTTATGTTGAATAAAATTTTTTGATTTGATTTGATTTGATTTGATAATACCTAATATATAACAACTATCTAATGGCTCACTGAATTTCTAAGCAGCTATCAACTTGCCTCACCAAAAGTAAGAACGTGATCGACAATGACTAATTAAATATCCTAGACTCTATTAACTATGGCTACACCCTTTGTTAATATTATTTCAGGCAATTAATTTTACGAATTAATTTTGAATTACAATACCTTGCATGTTAGTGGTTCCGATGTCTCGCAAGTGGTGAATTCCATGTTCTGGGCTGTGCAATTGCTTCTCAAGTCTTCAGCTGGAGGATAGTTCTGGATCTCCTCAGGAGTGGCAGGCTTGCAGTCCCAACGAGCACCGACACAAGTACTGTGAAAAAAAAGAGCCGAAACTGCTAAACAAAAAAATTGAAAAGAAATGAAACAGAGGAGTCGAAGGACATCATGACGTGTCTTGGGAAGGTTCCATTAGAACGCCAAAATGTCGCCTGCGTTTTTTATTGTCTATGAATCTGATGGTGACTGGTTACCGATGCTCATAACCATCATCAAGCCAGGGTCACAGCTAAGCCAGTGTCTGCTGTAAATATAGTAAGTATTATGGAAGCAAATTTCGCAATTAATGTAAACTTGTAATAATTTATGTACTATTTATAAATACGAATGTGAAATGTCTTTTTTCGTCTTTTTTTGTAAAATAATGTTCTTTTGTGACTATTAGTTTCAGGAATCATGTTTGAGTAGTTGACTTGTGTCGTGCTTATTGAAAACAAAACTTTAAGTAAATAAATAAGTATAAATAATGCGTATGTTGAAGTAGTAGGTAAAAGAACACAACATCATGTCCCTTTCCAGCAACCCGAGTGTTTTAAAGCCCCTTAATTAATTTTTATTACGGAACGTATTTATTGTTTTATTCAGGATTATCTATACTAATATCTGTCAAGGCTTTAATGAGCAAGAATTCCACATGACCACGACTGCTCTGCCAAGAGCAACCGATTATGATGATGATGATGATATTAATATTATAAAGAGGAAAGATTTGTTTGTTTGTTTGTATTGCATAGGCTCCGAAATTACTGAACCGATTTGAAAAATTCTTTCACTGTTTGGAAGCTACACTATTCCCGAGTGACATAGGCTATAATCTTTTTTGAAAAAAATTAGGGATCCTTACTAAAACTCCAATAATGTAACCCAATGTGTAAAAAAATTACCTTAAATATTCTTTACATCGCGTGCCCTGCGAAAACTATCGATTATAGAATAAAATAATGTACTACGATTTTGCAGAACACATTATTATTTACAAAAAGTATCGCGACAGCATATGTCTAACTATTATAGTTATGCTGCAATAAGTGTTATTTTATTAAAAAAAATAAAACAATGTCAAATATCGTTGAAGTATCGTTAAAGACCCGAGCGGAACCGGAGCGGGCCGCTAGTTGTTTAATAAATCAATTAGCCAGGTTTTTGTACGTACCACAATTCTCTCTCCCGTCTCCCAGGTCTTATTTCCTTATATCCAGCGTTGAACTGCAAGCCCTTATGGATGCAGGGACACTTCGCGACGGGAACACACACTCCGTTGTCGTCTAGGAGCTGTGGAAGATTCAGTTAGCTTCTTACAAGTTTATTGGAGTCGAATTATGTAAGTGTAATATAAAATAATTCTACTAGAATTTTAGTTCAGTCCCGACATTTGTCGCCCGAAATGTATTCTGAATGGTGCGTTCAAGGACCAAGAGAGCGCAGATGGAATGTCATACAAGCATCTAAGTATCTCACTAAAATCCCCTTTTTAATCTCCTCTAATTTATTGTTCACGAAACCTAATCTTTAACAAAGCGAAGACGTATAGTAGATGTAATAAGATTATGGCTCTTATTGCCAATCTGATTGGGGCAGTCTACCACATCAACCATCATCATCATCAGCCCACAGTTGTTCACTGCTGGACACAGGCAGAGGCTTAAAGCTTTGGGAGAGACCCTAATCCACACCACTGAGCCCGGTTTTCGCCTCTCATCATCAACCATCAACGAATTCCCAATTTCTATATTCCAACTTGAACCAAACGTAGTTCGAAGGACCCATCTCGATTAACTTAATTGGTTGTTAGTACTGGTATTGTACAAGTGTAAGTAAATCGGTGTTATGTTTATCTACATGCACGTCACCTGTGAGGGCGGGCAGGCGCAGCCCTCCACACAGACAGGCTTGCACTGCCCGGAGGCCGCCAAGGCTGTGTCCGAGCACTTGCGGAGACAACTGTCAGCACACACCGTGTACTGCTGGCCACCGGTGCACGACAGCTCTGCCAAACAACGATTTAATTGTTGTCAATACAAAAGAACGGTTAGATTTGAAATCTATAGATGAATTATGAACACAAGGGAGGTGACTCAAAAAAATATATATTAGTTTAAAAAAACTAACAAAGTACGCTTTTATAGAAAATCCAACTAAAAAATAGAAAATAAATTTTAATAAATTCGAATTAAAAATAGTGTAAGAAAAAATTATTTTATTGTAAAAAAGCGTGTTGTTAGTTTTTTTAAACTTATGTATTTATTTCTAATTTTATAGTTGAATTTAAATTTCTATAAATTTTTTTTTTCAATTTTTAGTTTAATATTGAATTGTCATCGATCCTTAATAAGTATACCAAATTTCGATTTAATCCGACGTTTTGAAGGGGGTCAAAATCATGTTCAAAGATTCCGTTACATACATACGTCTGCAGCTAATAAAAGCGTATTAATAAAAAAAGTAATAAAAAGGTTGGGATGAAAAGGAAAATTTTATAATACTTCTAAGGGCGACTGAAACTAAAGTGATATGAAATGTATTTGTTTGTGCATTTATGAAGGTAATATATACAGTGGTCGTGAGTCGTAACGCACCGCACTCCTTAACGTTGTACCGCCACTGCAGGATGATCCCGTTCTTGGCGCACACCATGGCGTAGTCCCCGAGCACGGGGCACAGGCACCGGGTCACGTCCCCCGCGCATGCGCACATGTCGTACAGGCACGCTTGGTAGTACGGCTCCACGTCCACGTACCAGTGACACTCTGGACATAACAGCGATTCGGTATCTTTAAGGCAAGCGCTTGAAGGGCAACAGTAAGAGGTCCTAACTTCTAAACATAACCGGGATACCCAAGTGCTTCAAGGGCAACAATAAGTGGTCCTAACTTCTGGAGATAACCGGGGTTCGGTCTCTTTAACCTATGCACTTGAAGGGCAATAACAAGTGGTCCTAACTTCTGGAGATAACCGGAGTTCGGTCTCTTTAACCTAAGCGCTTCAAGGGCAACATTAAGAGGTTCTAACTTCTGGAGTCTCTTTAACAAAAGCGCTTCAAGGGAAACAATAAGTAAGTGGTCCTAACTTTTGGAGATAACTGGGCTCTGTCTCTTTAGCCCAAGCGCTTGAAGGGCAATAATAAGTGGTCCTAACTTCTGGACATAACCGGGTTCAGTCTCTTTAACCCAAGCGCATGAAGGGCAACAATAAGTGGTCCTAACTTCTGGACATAACCGGGTTCGGTCTCTTAAACCCAAGCGCTTGAAGGGCAAGAATAAGTGGTCCTAACTTCTGAACATAACCGAGGTTCGGTCTCTTTATCCCAAGCGCTTGAAGGGCAACAATAAGTGGCCCTAACTTCTGGACATAATCGAGATTCGGTATCTTTAACCCAAGCGTTTGAAGAGCAATAATCAGTGGTTCTAGCATCTGGACATAACCGGGGTTCGGTCTCTTTATCGCAAGCGCTTCAAGCGCAACAATAAGTGGTCCTAACTAAAATTACGTTTGCGTGTTTATTGCATTACATTTTCTTATTGATTAGTTGGGTGGACGAGCTGACGGTCCATCTGGTGTTAAGTGGTTACGGTAGCCCATAGACATCTACAATGTAAATGCCGCCACCCACCTCAAGACATGAGTTCTTAGGTCTCAGTTTTTACAGCAACGACGGCTACCCCCATCCTTCATTAATTATGACAACTAAAATGCATTAATACTTCACGGCAGAAGTAGGCAAGCTGGTGTTGCCTACCCGGTCTAATACTTTTTTCCTGGTAAATGCTTCGATTATTTTTAGGAATCATCTATTCAAAGTATATCTAAATTGATACTTGTAGAACATTCTTGTTAAAAGGTAAAAATGAAGCTTGTGACTTGCATGTTGCATCAATACAACAAACCACTGACTTTAGACATGTGTCAAGCGTTGCATTATGGACATAACATTTGGACTCTCAGTATCAAGTTTTCTAGAGAAGAAGTTCAAAATATTATCAGTAAGCTTTACTGGTGGTAGGACGTCTTGAGTGTCCGCGCGGGTAGGTACCAGCACCCTGCCTATTTCTGCCGTGAAGCAGTAATGCATTTCGGTTTGAAGGGTGGGGCAGCCGTTGTAACTATACTTGAGATCTTAGAACTTATATCTCAAGGTGGGTGGCGCATTTACGTCGTAGATGTCTATGGGCTCCAGTAACCACTTAACAACAGGTGGGCTGTGAGTTCGTCCACCCATCTAAGAAATAAATAAATATAATTATTATTATTATGAATAAACTCAGCGTACCTTCAAACAGATTACTCATGAGCTTGCTGCAGTACTTCTCGGCTGCAGCTTTGTTCTCGACGTTGGCCACGCAGGGGTGCTCCGGTTCTTTGTTATCGATATCCGCACAGAACTCCCTGGTCTTCCACTTATTGGCGAACGCGAGGGCTGACTGTTCCACGTCATTCTCGGGCGTTAAGAAGTCATCTTTCTGGTTCAAATTGAAAGTTCCGCAGAGGCCCTGAGCAAAACAAATTATAGGTTGTTTTAATATAGATTAATTTTTGAATGAAAAAAACATGCTCACCTCCTGGTCTACGAATACAAAATGCTTTGAACTTCTACCGAAGAGAAAAATCTATTTCCTCTCAGTCTTTAATGCGGAAGTTATGCTTTTATCCTATTAGGACAGATCGAAGAGCCCTGAACTACAAATTCAAAAAGTACTAGTAGGTGAGCTCACGGGGCTCAAACCGGAGTGATGCTAACACTGACCCTAGCAAGAGCAGTGCTTCACAGAATCTACCACCGGATCGAAAACGCGACCCACTGAGAAGATCCGGCGACAAACTCAGTGGGCTGTGAATTATTTAGCCTAATTCGACCTCAACAGCACCGTGAATCCAAAATATGCACAAAATTTCGCGTGTTAACATGAAGTAGGCCTTAACATTGTAAGTGACTTTTATGTTTAGTGACAGTGCGCATATGTCCATTAGACGGGGTGAAAGTGGTAGTTTTTCCAAAACAATATTATATCTTATTAATTTTCCCAGAAACATTTACTACTCTGATGAAAATAGACTCTTTAAAACTGTGTTCTTGATTCAAAGAGTCTATTGAACCTGACCTTCCAGAAAAGGAAATATTAAAATTCAGTAAATGTCATTCTTATGATAATTCTACCTTCGTTTTATCCTTGAATTCTGGTGGCACATCTATGAAGACTCTTGTGTTGCCATCCCACCAGAGATCCACTTTGTTGGGAAGTTGCACTGGAGCAAAAAAAAATCAGAATCTTTATTATTTATTCTCATGTACAGCAAAACATTGAACGATTTGGGGTCTTTGAATGATATTATATTGAATTAGTATTTTTTTTTATTGCATAGATGAGTGGACGAGCTCACAGCCCACCTGGTGTTAAGTGGTTACCAGAGCCCATAGATATCGACAACGTAAATGCCGCCACCCACCTTGAGATATGAGCTCTAAGGTCTCAGTATAGTTACAACGGCTGCCCCACCCTTCAGACCGAAACGCATTACGGCTTCACGGCAGAAAGAGTCAGGGTGGTGGTTCCATCAGAAGATCCAGGTCTTGAATGTTGACAAATATTAGACTCACCGATGAGGAAAAGAGATGAAGCCGCTCTGATTCTGACATTCCCGATCATAACGGGCAGTGTGGCGACTTCCTTCCCATTCACAAGTATAAACCCTCCTTGCTTCAGATGGACCTTAATTTCTCCGTAGTTCAAGTTGACGGCCTTGGTGCAAGAAGGTGAGCCTGCACCTTTGTATGGTGTTAGATTCATTTCCTGATGGGCAAGTAATAATGTGCGAATGATTAAAAGGGTATTTGTTTCGGACAATAACAAAAATAAATCTAACATGCAAGGCGTTTAGAATATTTATTAACACTACTAATGAATTTCACTCGTAAATTAAAAATGTATCTTTTTATAGTTTAGTGGGGCGGAGGAGTTCACGATTCACTTGAAGTTAAGTGATCGTCGGAGCCCATAGACATCAACAACATAAATGCCGCTATCCTCCTTCAGACATGAGTTTTAAGTCTCACTTTTTTACAGTACAACGGCCGCTTTTACAGAACTAAACCTATTACTGCTTCACGACAGAAATAGAAAGGAAGGTAGTATCTAACCGCATGAGCCCACAAGATACCCTATCACCAGTAAACTTTTTTGTTACTTAAAAGTTAGTTGAAGTGAATTAAAATCCTATGAACATTGAATAAAAAACGTGCATCCCTTCCAATGTGTAATAGTTGTTTGGTTTGTGTTCATATGTATTCACTGGTGATAAGACCTCTTGTGAGTCCGCACGGGCAGGTACCACCGCCCCGCCTATTTCTGCCGTGAAGCCGTAATGCGTTTCGGTTTGAAGGGTGGGGCAGCCGTTGTAACTATACTGAGACCTTTGAACTCATATCTCAAGGTGGGTGGCGGCATTTACGTTGTAGACGTCTATGGACTCCACGGTAACCACTTAACACCAGGTGGGTTGTGAGCTCGTCCACCCATCTAGGCAATAAAAAAAAACTGGCTACCTCAGAGATGAAGATTTTTGAGATTGATTGAGGCGGGCTGGCCCATAAGTTAAGAGTCGCACAGCGGGCGATAGAGAGAGCTATGCTCGGTATTTCTCTAAGGGACAAAATCCGGAACGAAGAAATTCGACGGAGAACCAAAGTCGACGACATAGCTCTCAAAGTTAGCAGGCTAAAGTGGCAATGGACCGGTTACATCTGCCGAGCCAGCGACGCCAGGCGGGGGAGGGAATTCCTCGAATGGAGGCCACGGATGGATACCAGGAGCGTGGGGTGTCCTCCAACCAGGTGGACCGATGACTTGGTGCGCACGACGGGAAGTCGTTGGATGCGGAAGGCGGAGGACCGCATTCTGTGGAAGGCATTGGGGAAGGCCTATGTCCAGCAGTGAGCAGATAAAGGCTGATGATGATGATGATGCTACCTCAGAGATGGCTCCGGAGCAGGCCACGTTCTCCACGTCGACAGTAAGGTTGCCCGCCTGCAGCATGGTGTAGGAGCAGCGGCCCATGAAGTCGTACCGCAGCCCGTCGAACGTAGTGTAGTGCGGGTCCCCCACCGCC
The DNA here is from genome assembly GCF_030269925.1 of Bombyx mori. Lineage (NCBI taxonomy): Eukaryota > Metazoa > Arthropoda > Insecta > Lepidoptera > Bombycidae > Bombyx > Bombyx mori. The sequence continues at coordinate 2,539,896 of NC_085116.1, read as the reverse complement.
CCGCACCGCGCCCCGCACGCCGCCTCCGAGCACACCCACGCGCCGCGCGAGCACGTGCTGCCCACACACCACACGCTCAGACAACTACTTCTTTTTTTTCCTACCTAATCTGAGAGCCTTGAGAGGCTATTTCAGCGTAACCTTAACTAGTAGGTGAGCTCACGGGGCTCAAACCTAACGACGTTGCTAGCACCAACCCTAGCAAGAGCCGTGCTTCGCAGAATCTACAACCGGATCGGAAACGCGACCCACTGAGAAGATCCGGCGAGAAACTCAGTGGGCTGTGTCTGAGGGTTAATTTACTCGTAGAGCCCTTCGTCGCAAGCGACGGGTTCGACGAGAACGATGACCGGTGCTTGAGGTACCTAAAAGCACCGTTAGTGGATCGGGAGGATCCGAAATGACGTGTTTGGGGCGACGTCAACTGCTTTCCATTCTGTCCGCAGGATCGGGAATGTAGTTACCGGCGGCCACGATAAGTGGGTTCTGGTGTCGTGCCGCTTTATTGAAGTGCTATACTTACGACATGTTGATAACTTTGTATAGTGAAATGGTTGAAATTTGAAAAGATAATTAAATGGCAAAAGACGCACACTGTTTGATACGAATACACCGGCGCGCAATCCTTTAGACCACGAGTTCAAAATCACAGTCACTCACCACGTATTACATTCTTTGGGCAGAACGCTTCCTGGTTTGAAGCTCTTGTTCCTGAGTCTGCAGGGACAATCGGCTGGCTGGACACATCGTCCCGCCTCCAGTAGGAGACCCTCGGGACAGAAGCAGCCCTCGACGCAGGTGACGTTGTCCGCGCTGCTGACGGCTGGCACGTTCGGGAAGGCACAGCTTGCCTGCACATCTGGGCCGCACGCCTTGTATATCTTGCCTTCCGGGCATTTCATTGCTGAAGAAGAAATAAATTTGAATACTCAGTCACGAATTGAACTCAAAGCAAGCATAAGATAAGTCATAGGATAGCAAGCATAAGACACAATCGTCTTTTCGCATTAAAAGTCTACCAAATTCCAATAATATTCGAAATTGAGTTAATATGCGGAATCATTTGGTATCACCAGTATTTTTCTAATGAATACTGTCAAAAGAGCGTAGTTTAGTATAATTTTTTTTTTTAGTTTACCTATATTTCAACTACTATTAATTAACCAAATTAATATATAATTTTATCTTACTTTAAAAGACAGATAATGTAACAGGTAAAAAATAAAAAATAAACGTTCCAAAGGTGATTAAAATTATAAATATCACATGTTAAACCTTTAAAACACTCTCCTGTAAAATTATTTAGTAAGTTTTGAGATTATACAGTTTTAATGCGAGAAGACGAAATGGCAAAAGGACGCATAAGACGAATGGCAAAAAATACGTCAAATCAATTGATAATTTGCTAAGTATATACATATATTTAACTGATAATCACAATAATATTATGGTACATAAAAATAGAAGCAACACTCACGACAGGTGTCAGGATCGCGCCAGTTCTTCATCTCCTCCACACCGTGACGGAGACACTCCTTGGCATACACCGCGACTGTACTGCAGGCACATTCCTCTGGACCTGTAACAGACATATTCATAGAGTAAGTTGACCAAAATTAAATATTGTAATTACCATCTACTTTAACTTTAAGTGCTTTGAATAGTATGTTAGAGCTAATATGCGAAGACCTTAGTCCTTACCCCTTCATCATTTATTGTTGTAGCATTTTCACCTTATTTTTCTATCCCCTTATTCCACCCACCCCATTCCTTAAATTATTCTTAATTATTATCTCCTAGAGTAAGTCTTTATTTATTTTATTTTTAAGTTCATAAATACCTTAGGTCTAGATGCGTTTCTATGCGAGTATAACAACACACAGACCCTGTAGCTTTTTCGAGCTTTTATTTCAGTCAATTATGGTGACCTATTCTAAGTGTCACCGTCAAAGGTTTTTTTTTTAAATGTTTAACTACTATACCACTTTAAGTTAACTTAAATAGCCGTCTAAATATATGGTCATTCTCTAAAATTTTAAGATACACGTTAAATAAGTATGATTACTTCATGATCATTCACCCACAGAGTGGCCCACTGCTGAACTTTAGGCCTCTTCGAATTGATACCATTATTATTATATAATTATATCAACAATATTATTACTTACTTAGAGATTTTGTACAAGCACAGTAATCCCATTGGCAAGCTTCCAGTAATAACGACACATCCATTACCTGTAATTTAAAACATACAAATTAATTTTATGACGAGGAATCAAACGTATCTATCATCTATCATCAGATTAATAATAGAACACGCATTTAAGCTATAAAAATATAAAGGAACAAATTTAGTTTGACTGGAATTATACGAAATACTAGAAACTCTATGAAATGTTACTAAGAAACAATAAGTTTTAATACTCTACTTTAAAATTCTATATTATTCCCTTATTATTCGCCCTCTATACGAATGACATCCCCACCCTGAAGGACCACCTTCGTGCGTGAGAGCACGCCGTCATAGCTCGATATTCGATCGGAGTTAAAGATTCTCGTCGGCTGTGAGGCCGGAACCTATGAGTCTATGAGAACCTATGAGCGTCCCTCTGAGTTTCGCTAGCCTATCCTACAACCTACAGCTTAAGGGGCGGTCCCCTCCTAATGGGACTTCAGGGGACTGCACCGTTCCCTGTCTGGGAAGGGAAATCAAGTCCTCTTCAGGGGAGGTGTACCGTTAGGGTTCCAGATCGGAACGAGGACCAGTTTCCCCCATTGTAGAGGATACTTGCCCCCAATGCAGTCTTCTTCACCCACCTTGAAATAAGAGTTCTAAGGCCTCAGTATAGTTACATTGGCTGTCCCACCCTTCAAACCGAAACGCATACTGCTTCACGGCAGAAATAGGCAGGGCGGTGGTGCCTACCCGTACGACTCACAAGAGGTCCTACCACCAGTAATTACGCAAATTATAATTTTGCGGGTTTCATTTTTATGACACGGTGCTATTCCTTCACCGTGAAGTCAATCGTGAACATTGGTTGAGTACGAATTTCATTAGAAAAATTGCACATGTGCAGGCATGCATTCATTTTACCCACAGACACAACCCACTGAGTTTCTCGTCGGATCTTCTCAGTGGGTCGCGTTTCCGATCCGGTGGTAGATTCTGCGAAGCACGGCTCTTGCTAGGGCCAGTGCTAACAACACTCCCGGCTTGAGCCCCGTGAGCTCACCTACATGTTAGGGCGAAGCTGAAATAGCCTCTCAAGGCTATCAGCATCGGTAGGAAGAAAAAAAATCGATCCTTTGACATTTGTATTATATCATTATATAATATCGATTTCATTGAATTTAAGTTCGTACCCTTGCTTCATTCTAAGTAACGCAGTAGTAAACATGCATTGTATTGCTCTGCTTCTTTGTTTTATTATATTGTTACTTGTTATTGTCATATGATCGTCTTTATTAGTCGCTAATAGCCTATTATTAGCTAGTTAATTAGATAGTTAGTAAGAAGAAAAAAGAAAAAAAAACATAAAAGAGAGATAAAGAAAGAAGATGAAGATGTGAAGTCTGCGGGGAAGTCCGACCAATCGGAAACCGTTCCCCTTAAGGGCACGCGACGACTCCACGGATTGTAAATTTTAAAGACCCGCACGATGAATTTCGTATGAAATTAATGAATTAATGATGCCTTGGTTCTTCAGATTTCTACTATTCATGATGTTGAATACTTCAAAACACTACAATACGAAGTTAACTAAGCATCTAGAGGAATATAAAAATACCTTTGAACATTTCCTAAATTTATCTTTACTGAAGATTCTTGTACAGAATTGCATTGCTTTCTTCAAGTCCTCATCTCCTTTGGATTCACAAGCGCTTGACTCTGTAGGATTACCCTCGCATGTATCTGGAAGAAAGAAAAGAAGCATCTGATGTTAAGGTTTTTTTTTCAAGCGACCATTCTTGTGAGATAAACCTTAATTTTAATTCTATTCTTTTTTTTCTCCACCTTATCCCACTAGGTGGGGTCGGCACAGCAAATTTTTCTATTCCATTCTCTTCCATCAGCCGTCATCTCAACATTCACTCCTCTCTCTCTCTCATATCGTCATTCACACACTCCATCCATGTCTTCTTTGGTCGACCCCTCTACCTTGCATTACCATTTTCATCTCCTAGTCACGTGCATCTTCTCTCTACGCATCAAAGGCCCATACCACTACACATTTAATTTTATTGGGGTAACATTATCAAAGCTCTAACAAGGACTGCTGGCACATTTCAAGTAATATAGAACTAAATCATTAATAATAGGTAATCCGTCAAAACAGACCGAATCTTTGTGATAGTTTTAACTCAGTCGGTGGCGCAATAATAATTGTACCTTTAACTGCAGGGCGAGAGATTTTTTTTTTTATTGCTTAGATGTGTGGACGAGCTCACAGCCCACCTGGTGTTAAGTGGTTACTGGAGCCCATAGACATCTACCACGTAAATGCGCCACACACCTTGAGATATAGTTCTAAGGTCTCAGTATAGTTACAACGGCTGCCCCACCCTTCAAACCGAAACGCATTACTGCTTCACGGCAGAAATAGGTGGGGCGGTGGTACCTACCCGTGCGGACTCACAAGAGGTCCTACCACCAGTAATTACGCAAATTATAATTTTGCGGGTTTGATTTTTATTGCACGATGTTATTCCTTCACCGTGGAAGTCAATCGTGAACATTTGTTGAGTACGTATTTCATTAGAAAAATTGGTACCCGCCTGCGGGATTCGAACACCGGTGCATTGCTTCAACACGAATGCACCGGACGTCTTATCCGTTAGGCCACGACGACTACAAGCTGTCGATATGATTCCCACTTTGGGAAAATGTTCGTATGTTGAACATTTTGTTCTTTGTCTGGGAGGTAAGCATCTCTATATGTATATATATACCTATGTAAGTATCTGAATATTTAATGTGGGCACTATTTAAAAATTCCAATTCTTGTTAGTTCAGCTTTTGAAATACAACATTTTAATATGCATAATAATTTTTTGGGAGACAAAAAGTTCCAAAAATCGCTTCGATTGTCCTTTTGAATGTTCAAAAAAACCAAAAAGTAGGATAATGTGAAATTGATGATTTGAAGTCAGGTCTTCGTAATGATGTCGTACTGCTTGCTTTCATAAGCGCTTTTTTGCTACAGCATAACAAAAATATCACAATGTATGTATAAAAATGGATAGATAAAGACTAACCTCCAATCTTGTTGAGTTTCCACGAAGAAGCGAATTCAGATTTCGTTTTGGCCAACGTGTTTGCTTTGGTTGTAAAGTCGTTCTCTGGGTTACCATCAAGCTTCCCACACAGACCTTCGGTGTTGTTCCACAGTAATACAGAGACTTCTACCAATATTAAATTCTGAAACATAATTTAAAGTTCGAACATCTTCGTATTGTAGACCATTTGTATTTCTAAGATGCTGTTAAGCACCTACCTACTAGAGCTATAGTAGATGCAGGCCCAATTTGCCAAGTGTCATTGGCGTTGGCAAAATTTTACCTTTCAAACTTGGCCCGATTTTTGACAGGATAGTAATAGCCACGAATACTTAACCTAATTGTCGTACCACTAGTGCAATCCAAAAGACTGCACATCCTTTAGTAATATTCTAACACTAAAGAACTATGTGTGGCTAGCGACCATCTTTCAGTTGATTTGATGATTACAATTAAGGCAGACAGACAAATGTGGATATATTTAAACAGCTCTAACGAAAACAATCGTAGAGTAGAAGAATCTGTTAATCCTAATCTGAAAATGAATAGTCTGTAGCCAATTGTAATTAAATCTGATTCTCTGTAGAAACCTATAAGCACTCTATCAACTTGTTTGATGCCTTTCCGTTTGATTATATCTGAGATCCCGCAACCTTCCCAATTAGACCAATAAAAGTCATTGTTCTATTCAAACAGACATTTCAACGGTATCTTCATAAGGAAACTAGCTGTACCCGTTCGCATCGCTGGCCATGTAAAATTAACATTATTAGTTCTCACCCCCACAAAGATTCTTATCATTAACGCCCCCGCAACTGATGTAGGGATGTCCAACGCTCATATAAATATTAGCCTATTCATTAAGTAAATGTATTTTTTACAAGGATACCAAGTTTCAAGTCAATCGGATGCATGGTTCAGTAGTTATAATGGAACATCCGCAAAAACCACTGTAGATTTATATATTAGTATACATAGTCGCGGTCAAACTACTCACGTTGGTGTCCCATTTGAGAGTGACCCCAGCATTGTCCAGGTTGACTTGCACGTAGTCGCTGGGCATGGCCACCCTGAGGCCGGGCAGGGAGGCCGGCATCGGGATCAACCGACGACTGTTGCGGAATGACACCGACCCGTCCTCTGTGCATAATGATATTGTCGTTAAGACCGAACTGTTAACTGACCTCTGAGGAACTGTTTGACGGGTCATCGCTATTTTACTACCAGCCTCCTGGAGCCAGGAGCCACCGTTTTGTGGTTCCCTCAGAAGGTTTCACTGCTCACCTAATGGCGAGTGGCCATCTTCGCTCACGGTCACAACGTCAAGCGCAGAACCAATTGACCGCCTAAGATTAGCTTTAATCCGAATCTGTACTAAAGCTAAACTTAGGCGGTCTGGTGAGCAGTGAAACCTTCTGAGGGAACCACAAAACTGTATTTGCTATTAACAAATAACCTTCAAGCTGAATTTTACAAAAATTATTAGCGTTTAGAGCTTTATAAAATTCACGCTGACATCTACGCTGACCATTTGAGTATTTTCCTAAGAATTCATCCTCGCCGTAAGCATCCTTAGCGAGGACCGGACCATGAACATTGAAATGCAAAGTTCGAAACGGGTATTTGATTGTGTGAACAAAACTGTTATGACAATTTCATTGGAATTTGAAAACGGAAGAGGTGTGTGTGGCGCTCAAAGTAGACCTAGACTATTTTTTTATTTATTTATTTTTTATTGCTTAGATGGGTGGACGAGCTCACAGCCCACCTGGTGTTAAGTGGTTACTGGAGCCCATAGACATCAACAACGTAAATGTGCCAACCACCTTGAGATATAAGTTCTAGGGTCTCAAGTAATAGTTACAACGGCTGTCCCCTTCAAACCGAAACGCATTACTGCTTCACGGCAGAAATAGGCAGGGCGGTGGTACCCACCCGTACGGACTCACAAGAGGTCCTACCACCAAATACGCTTATTTCTCGCGAATGTTCGCCGAATTAATCAAACAGCTATCAACTCACCGTCAACGGACAAGAAAAATGGTTTGTCCTCTAGGTAAATGGTGATTTCACTTGGACAGTACGGGTAACGTTTGCACTCTCCTTGTTTGACCGCCACCGTGTATTTATGTTCTTTGGCATCTCGGATCAGAACGTGTTGGCATGGTGATTGCACGCTAATACAATGTGGAACACAAAAAAATGGTAATTAATTTTCGTAGAATGTGTAAAGGGTTGATGTTACTAATCGTTCCTTTTCATCAATATATTTATTGTTTTTTGAGATGTAGAATATGTTTAAAGTGGAATTTCCTTTTTGGTGGCCCCTTACAGAAATATTGATAGCCTTACAGTTCCACTACGAAGATCTATCATCTTCCACTGAGTATCTGTCGTTGTTCAATACACCCACATCCTAAAGATGCTCTTTTTAACTTGTATACAAAAGCTTACGTAAGATTTCTTGAAATTGTTTAAATAAATATAAAATATATAGAACAATAACAACTATTACGTCCTTAAAATTCGAGATTGCACAGCGCCTGAAATAGGTAGGATGGTGGTAGCTGCCTGTCAGAGCTTATAATATCCTCTACCATCAAAGAAATACTTTTTGTTTCAAGTATTATATTTATTCGGGACACGTTTAGTTTCACCATCATTCGTGGTACATAAAGTAAACTCATATAACTATATTCTAAAATGTACAGGTGACGAATAAGTAAGTATATGTGTATTTAAACATATCGCACATACGTTGCGATAACGTCACTTATGCAAATTATATAATTTTTCAGGAGAAACGTTAGAAAATTCAACATCTTAATATATATAAATCTCGTGTCACAATGTTTGTCCTCAATGGACTCCTAAACCACTTAACCGATTATAATAAAATTCGCACACTATGTGCAGTTCGATCCAACTTGAGAGATAGGATAGTTTAAATCTCAAATTATAGTCGCAATTTTAATTTATTGCTAATTATTTGTCTGTTATTATTTGACAGTCACAATTATCTGTTAACTCCAAATGATTCTAACAGATGTCGATACCTTTCGACTGGGTTGAGTAAGTAATCAATAGATGGCGCATATATGGCAAAACAACGTTTGCCGGGTCAGCTAGTCTTATTATATAATTCTTATATAGTTCTGCTAGGCTATAGAAATAAAATGATAATATTTAAACTACAACTTTAAACTCCATCTCGTCTTACTAATAACTATTAAAAAATGTATTTTCTCATACTTAGTGTTAACAAAAATAGCATAAGTGACTTTATAGCACTGCATATGCGATATATGAGTATATGGTTTCTACAGCAGTGGAAATCTAAGTTCGGATCCCGATGACAGTACGAGTACTATCCCCGATTATTCATACTATCCTTTTAAAAGAACTTGCACTTAATCCATTTGAATATATTGAACGGGGCTATCTCACACATGTGTGGTCTCTATAACACGACACATCTCGTTGATAAACTCCAAATAATTTACCTGTAAATTTTCCCATCAAAGGTCTTATAATGCACACCAGCCCAACTCAAGCAAGTGCCTCCTTTGGGCGTGAAATCCTGTATGACCACCAAAGGGTTTTCCTTGATGCCATAGGAGCCGTGGGGTCCACCAGTGTGGCCATAGCCGTGAGCCTCGCTCGAGTGAGACGGCGTATCACCTCGTTCCCTTGAGTGAGACTCACTCGAACCTTGCGAGTACGAATAGTACGACTGAAATAAATATTTTAGAGACATATTATATTTTGTTTCGAAATTGTAAAATAAGTTGTATTTTTTTACTGTCTGAAAGTTGGAATGAGCTTATAGCGCACTAGTTGCATAGCTTTTATCGCGGGCTTTGAGCGCGGCGACCGAATCAAGAAATTCCGTAACGAAAATAAAACCTAACACCCCCTCTCCGCCTACCATGTAGCTCGCGTTCAACACTTTCACACGTTGCGCTTGTGTAGTGATTGTGAATAAGCGCGCGGCGTGACATCGCACTGCAGGCGCATCATGAAAAGTCTGCCCATCTCTCTCTCACGCGGTCTAACTTATGAGTGTGAAGGGGACAGTTAATGTTTTGCTTTTGTTAATGTTTATAAATATAGCGTGGTCTTATTTCATTATTGTTTTAATATTAAATTATTATGTTCTAATTATAATTGCATAAGTTGATAAAAAATGCTATGCAATAGCTTTACCGCGGCAGTCCCCGAGTGCCATACGTGTTTTTTTTTCTATCTATTCTAGTAACCTCGAGGGGTTATTCTATATTCAGCGAATTAGTAGGTAGCGTAGTAACCTGACGTCGTTGCTAACACTAGCCCTAGCAAGAGCAGTGCTTCGCAGAATCTATCACCGGATCGGAAATGCGACCCAGTGAAAAAATCCGGCGTGAAACTCGTTATTAGCGCTATTGACTTTTTTTTAATACGACTGCCCCACCTTTCATTCGCGACAGAGATAGGCAGGAAGGGGGCAGCGTTCTGGACACTCAGTGTTCCTACCACAAGAAACCATAGGTAAATTTTGCGAGTTTCCTTTTATTGGCCGACGTTGTTGCTTCTTTGTGGAATTTGATTAAAAAAATTGCCATTTGAAGTAGAATCCAGAAGTAAGCGCAGCGCTTGATATAAATATACTATCCGTGCTATCAATTATGGACACTGCAATTTGATGTTTAAAGATATCAAACTGAATACTACAGTTTTTCTTGAAACCAATAATTTTATGAGGTCAAATTAGAAATTTGGGGTATAAATTAGAATCGACTGTATTCAGTAATTACTCACCGAATTGTTGTGATGATTCGGACTTATGACCACGACGTCCTCTGTAAACCGAATATTCATGATAAGCAATGTAGTTAGAAAAGTTGGTATTAATCACGGAATAGATAAATAAGGTTGGAATGGTAATGTAGGCGGGGCAAGCGTGCCACAGTTATGATAGAACAAACATAACTCGACCGATTCTTTCATTCACCGCGTTTAGTGCGCTTCGGACTACTTGGCGAACAGATCTCCGCTTTATAGTGCCGTGTTGTGCAATTATAACTTGTAAAACAAAAAATCAGACCTCAAGTATAGAGCGAGGAGGTATATCTTTCGATCGGTAAGTCGTAATTACCATTTAATTACAATATTATTTGTCTAAAACATAAAAATATACTGAGCATTATGAAATTCCAAACATTAACAATATTATTGCAGCAAGTTATAAATAGCATACATTGCGCGATGTGTACTCGCCCAATGAACGCAATGACCAAGTCAGCTTCCAATGTACTACATGCATTGCGTTCTCTACACTTCAATCTTTGAAATTTCGGCCTTTGCCCTGATTGGCCGTGCAGTTTGTCGATAGTGAGGTGACCATGTGGTAAAATCATCGACAGAATTCTCGACTATATTTACATTTGACATGGATAATTTTTGCATTATTTTATATTTAATTAATGATACCTAGTATATTTTTAGTGAGACGTATTTTGAGTAAAATAAATATGTATTATTATTATTGAATTATTATCATTGAATTAAAGTGAAGGTATAATATAAAGGGACATGTAGACCTCTAATTTACGGGTATTTACTATATTGTCTAAGACGTATTAAAATCTAAGTAAAATGCTATTTGACTTATGCAGTAAATTAAAAATTTTAGGTTTCCTAAAGAACCTAACGCCAGGGAACAATGGATTGACGTGACAGGCAGAGGAAACTGGAGACAAAGACGAGTACTATTTGCTCTAAACATTTTACTGAAAATGATTTTATCATAAAAAAAATCAGAATACACTTAGTTTTGAAAAATTCATTCGCAATTAATAGCAAGCGCCAACTGCTTAACAAATACGTTTTATTCCAGCGACAGTGACTATTTGTAATTAATAAAAGTAAAATAGTTTTTTTTTTCAATATTTATTTCATGTTTCATTTTCTCCATTCATTCATCAGATAATTTATCGATAAAGAATATCGATTTTATCAAGCACTAGCGTGTATGAACATTTTTATTGCCTTTTTGCGTGTGTGAGTGTGTATGCCTACGGGTGTTTTGTGCTAGTTTGCGAACGAATATCTGTCCTGAGATTTATGTGTGGGTGTTTTTGTTGTGTGCGAAATACTTGTAATCACAATGTGTGTATGTGTAGAAATTAAAATAGTGGGGATGAAGCGGCGACACTGGTTCTAATACAAAATTAGAGCAAAGGCCTTTCCAACCTTATTTATCTATTCCGTGGTATTAATAATAATGTTAGCCTTAACAAGCAATGTTGTCACTATAAAAAAATAGTATGACATCGTTTTGAGAAAATACAGGTAAATTTTCTGTCTTGCCTGAAAAAAATCCATGATAGGGTAACCAGGTCACATGGCCCACCTAGTCCTAACAGACTATTTGAGCCCATGGACAAATCAGTGTGAATGACGCAAAACCAACTTTGAACTGTGATAATTTGATTGTATAATGGTAATGACACGCCACAAACTCGAATTACTCACTTCTATCTAGGCGACAGAATTCACATGCAATGTCCATAAAATGACGGACATTTTACTGGTGGTAGAACCGCACGGGTAGATACCACCACCCCGCCTATTTCTGCCGTGAAGCAGTAATGCGTTTCGGTTTGAAGGGTGGGGCAGCCGTTGTAACTATACTGAGACCTTAGAACTTATATCTCAAGGTGGGTGGCGCATTTACGTTGTAGATGTCTATGGGCTCCCGTAACCACTTAACACCAGATGGGCTGTGAGCTCGTCCAACCATCTAAGAAATAAAAAAAAAGACACCTAATCCGACGGTCGACGATGACGTATTTAAGGAGCATACGTACGGAATTCACACTGTGGTATCGGTTGCGGGAGGAACACTCCGCTGTCGTAGTGACAAGTGTAGACGGGAGCCGGTGTCGCACTGAACTTGGAGCCCCTGGGACATTTGAGCTTGCAGCTGAACTTTTCTCCGTCTCCGAAGCACTTGTAACCACCGTTGAAAGCCAGCTTCCTTATGTCGCAAACACTGGTTGCTGATGGAACGAATAATTTTTGACTCATCAGTAATTCCATCAAATTGACATGTAATTTATAATAATCGACAATTTAAACGAAAGATTCCATAAAAATAAATAATAGTTTAAAAAAACTAACAATATCCGAAATATATAAAATAGAAAATAAATTTTAATAAATTTGAATTAAAAATAAAATAAGAAAAAAATATATTGTAAAAAAGCGTGGAGTGCTTTTCAGGATATTATCAAAATAACCCTTCTACTCATATTTTTTCATAAAGTATTTATAACTACTGATACCATGCACCCCACGCTTATATTTGTTTATTTTTTAATATTGAATTGTCATCGGTCCTTAATAAGTATACCAAGTTTCGAGTTAATCCGACGTTTTGAAGGGGATCACAATCATGTTCAAAGATTCCGTTACAAACATACAATACGTCTGAAACTAATAAAAGCGTATTAGTTAATAATACTAGTTGTGGCACATAAAAATGCAATAGCAAATAGGGTTGCATAAACAAATTTGATACTCACAATATTGACACTGCGGTCCCCTGTATTCGGCTGAGCATTGGCACATATTGAGAGACAAACAGATCCCGCCGTTCACACAGGGGGGCTCGCACTGGGGCTCGCAGTCCGGGATCGTGGTGAAGTCGGCCCGGGTCGGCTGCCACTCGCCCTCAGTGCACTGCATGTTGGCCACGGTTGTGCCGTCGATGAACTTGTAACCTTCCATGCAGGTGATCGTGCACAGTCTAAACAAATGGAAATAAATTCGAACTATTTCCGAAAATGAAGACAGATTAATTCCTAAAACCAAAGCGAACGTGAACGAGCGAAAGCATCGCACGTAATGTAACACAATTAAAAAATAACTGACACGCGGGGACGAGGACTTGTTTTTTTTTATTTTGAGAGATTACTGGTGGTCCGGTGGCCTTTCCAGTTTCACCAGGACGGGTGGGCGAGCAAAGGCTCAGCCAGGAGGGGTGGGATTTGCTAATAGCTGCCCGAGCGCCTCCTAAGGAGACCTAACAACTCACGAGCAGCTGCTACGTGAATGAGTCTACAAGCGGATCGGAATCGCGACCCGCTGAGAAGATCCGGCGAGAAACTCAGCGGGCTGATGCATGGTTTAGGTTGCACGTACAAGTACGGTTACCGAGGTCCTTACTCCTTGTGTTAGAGCTAAAAGTGTCTAATGCAAGGGTTATTGGATCTGATGGATCCGTAAGGATGTTTTAGTGGTAGAACCTCTTGGGAGTCCGCACGGGTAGGTACCACCACCCCACCTATTTTTCCGCCGTGAAGCAGTAATGCGTTTTGGTTCGAAGGGTGGGGTAGCCGTTGTACTGAGACCTTAGAACTTATATCTCGAGATGGGTGGCGCATTTACGTTGTAGATGTCTATGGGCTCCAGTAACCGCTTAACACCAGGTAGGCTGTAAGCTCGCCCATTCATCTAAGCAATAAAAAATAAAAAAAACTGTCTGTGACTGGCTTCTGCATGATCAGAATTCGGGGAGTAGTCAGCGGCGGCAACGATAAGGCGATAATCATGACGCATAGCCTTATCGAAGTACCGTTCTGACGCTGACTTCACGTGTTTCCCGTGTAGGTTGTTAACGTTCCTCACGAACCACAGAGCTCCGACGGCTATCCTGCAAAAGCGGGATGGTGTATGTGTGCGCAGGCCGCGTGAGCGAACACCACAATCGCGTGTAAGTCATGATGGGTCGAGGACTTGGTGGAACGCGAGGCGCATCTTATATTTGCGTCCGTGTACATTGCGGTTTCAGTGACATTCAGCTCAGATATTTCGAACATTTCGGATATACATAGGTCAGAGGTTCGAACAGGCGTACAGCCCCAGCTATGTCTATGAATCGTAAATATTTTATAGCCCTAATCTATTTCTATCTAGGCTTGGGTGAAAGCCCACAGTCACAGCTGAAAACGTGGTACAATTTGACCATTCGATGTATTCTTATATAGGTTCGACGAGAACGGTGACCGGTGCTTGAGGTACCTAAAAGCACCGTTAGTGAATCGGGAGGATCCGAAATGACGTGTTTGGAGCGACGTCGACTGCTTTCCATTCTTTCCGCAGGATCGGGAATGTAGTTACCGGCAGCCACGATGAGAGGGTTCTCGTGTCGTGCCGCTTTATCGAAGTGGAATTATCATTAAAAATGTATTATTGATATTAAGTATTTTATACATGTCTCATTATTATTTAATTATATTTCTTTTAGTTTTTTTTAAAGTACCTAATACCTAATACGAAGAACTATAAAAAGTAATTTGAAAAAAATAATAGAAGCCATGTCTAATAAATAGACAATAAAGACTTATCGAGGGGTGAAATGCTAGTTATTTGATTTAAGCGGCTTTTTGGCAACTTTACAGGAGAGCCATTTAAAGTTTAAAATTTGGAAAAAAGAAACAAGAACAACAAACAAAGAAACTTCTTCAGTTATTTGAATGGAGTAAAAAATTTTAATTGAAGTTCAATTAAAAACATCGAACTGTTGATGCTAATGCCAAATTAAACGCACCTTTAATTACAAAAATAAATGTCGCGTATTAAACGCAATGTCGGTTAAACCAAATAGCTTTTCACCCCCGATATTTAACTAAAGTCTAAATCAATGATCACCTAGAAATGGTACATAAAATAATTACTTACTCGCTCGAACATTTCCTACGAGCATTCATTGGCAGAGGCGGGTATGATAGACAAGGTTTCTTCTCGAACTCACAGTACTTCCCTTGATAGTTAGCTGGACAAAGGCACGTGTTTGTGTCAACGCATATGCCTGTGTTCCTGCATTCCGGGTCGCATTTCGCTGTCAAAATGTAACGTAGTTATTGTTTTTACGTTCAATAAAATGTTGAACGTAAATTTATGATGAATATCAGTTCGTAGAAAGTTGGCTCAATCTTTTGAGAGACCGTGTGATCTGTATCTAACGCTGTATCTGATAGCTTGAAAATAGGTAATTGCGATTGATTAGTTATCCCCTATTTTTCCCTACTTCTGAATTTCACCGTCAAACGTATGTTTATTCATGAAGTATCAGTATAAATAAATTCAATTAGGAAGTTTTAAAGGAATTTTGGACGTAATTTTCGTCGATTTCACGACATCTGATTGACTTGAAAATTTGTGCACACATCAATATTAAACAACAGAATAACAAAGATGAAATCGGTTAATTTATTTAAATATGTTTTTTTCTACTTTTTTACTATAATCAATTTACTAATATTATATTGTATGTTTTCAATCTTCTACAGTATAGCGGCTGTGATTTAAAAAAAATAATTAATATTTTTTTTGTATCTAAAATAGCCCCAACGGACACGAAGCTTAGATTTGCGTTTCCGGCTTGAACCGATAACATCCCACGCCTCGTGATAATCGTAATTATGTAAATAACTGTATTCTATTTAAATCTTATATATAAAGTTCATTATATAGACGAAGAAACAAAGAGGATATTTTTAAAAGTTCTATGTATTTACGTATGTAAATGAGATGATTTTTCGGAAAATTCATCTGCCTAGAAGGGCAGGAATAAAAAAATTTATTAACGCGAATTTTATCCGATGGACTCCCGCGCTATAACAAGTCTGTATCACGGTCTATATGAGGTATGTGTATTTTATTTATTCGTGTTGGTGAACTCAATGATTCAATGCCTGAAGTTAAACAGTAGATTTGTCCCGTCTTAGTTTTTGTTACATTAGAACAGGGTTTCCCAAACTTATTTTGCCTACTGCCCACTTTGGGAATAAATTATTTTTTAGCGCCCCTCTTTTTTCACCTACTAAACACCACTATAACGAGAGCTCAGACGGTGTCTACGCGTCCTCCTAGATGAAATTACAAATCACCTCCCGAGCCTCTACACAACGCTTCCTTTTTTTTCTGGGTCTCTTACCGCCCTCTTTAGGCCTGCAGCGCCCACAAGGGGCGTTATCGCCCACCTTGGGAAAGGCTGCATTAGAATAATGACTCTCCCGCGATTCAGTTAGCTTAAATGCTTCGTGATAGGTTAGATAGTCGTGGTAACACAAAAAGTGGTAATATTAGAAGTTAGATAATTTGGACCATATTTTTTTAGAAAATTACGTCTAAGTTACTAAAATATATTTTATAGGGTAAAAAAAAAAATACCTACAGAGTGGCTCACAGGATTGCCCTGACTTTGTGGTCTTAGTTCTTGGTAGTCAAAGAATAGTGACCGTAAATAATGTGGCGATATATAATATACGACATATATTCCCGTCAGCTTAAATTATTTGTTAAAAAAATATATTTATTTTGTCATGTCAAAAGTAATTTTAAAAATTAGATATGAAAGAAAATATTAATTTGATTTGGAATGAAACATATTTAAATCTTATAATGAACATCATTAAATTGATCAAATTGGCATCGATGATATTGTGAGGCATTCAAGAAAAATTATATATGTAGTTAACAGCTAAAAATCGGTCTTAAATAGCGAAGCGAACTAAAAAATAATTACAAATATATTTCCTATCCCTTTCATACTGGTCAGAACATCAGAGCGAAGTTATAAAATTATTGTATTGTCATCGGTTGTTGACGTGTGTGCAAAATTTTAACTTAATCGGAAGTGTTGAAGTCGATGAAAATTACGTTCAAAGATTCCGTTATGTACAAACAAACATACATACACACCAAGCTCATGAAATCTTTTCAACAATAAAGCAAAAGATTCCAACAAAAAAAAAACATTTACACTTACGTTGCAAACCTTGCATTGCATTATCGACGAACTGTTGGTAATTAGGCCTGTAAATAAAAATATTCACAATTACATTAAGATTTTTTTTAATGATCCACAGTGATACTATAATAATTATAAGCGATAGTTATAAGTGGACCTTAAGCAGAAAAGCGGATCCTGGCACTAGACCAGGAAAAGTCTAAGAAGAAGAAGATGTCACAGCATCTTTTTTTTTTATTGCTTATATGAGTAGACGAGCTCACAGCCCACCTGGTGCTAAGTAGTTACTGGAGCCCATAGACATTTACAACGTAAATGCGCTACCCACCTTGAGATATAAGTTATAAGGTCTCAGTATAGTTACAACGGCTGGCCCACCTTTCAAGCCGAAACGCATTACTGCTTCACGGCAGAAATAGGCGGGGCGGTGGTACCTAATCAAGCGGACTCACAAGATGTCCTACCTACCAGTAATTAAGCAAATTATAATTTTATGCGGGTTTGACTTTTATTATATGACGTATTTCTTCACCGTGGAAATAAATCGTGAACATTTGTAAAGTACGTATTTCATTACAAAAATTGGTACCCGCCTGCGGGATTCGAACACCGGCAGAGTTGCATCGCTCGATACGACTGCAATGCTTTAGGCCACGACGACTTCAAAATAGCTAGATATAGAATAGCTTGACAATATTAAACATGTCATCATTATGATCAGCCCACAGACGTCCACAGCTGGATATAGGGCTCCCACAAGGATCGCCATATTACCAAAACATAATTTTATAAAAATACTTACGCTTCTCCGGAATGAGAATGCCAAGACCTGGTTTCGGAATACTGAGATGGGGTGACCCAGGAAAACCCATGGCCACCACTACTTTGGCCATAACCCATGTTGGATCCTCCATATCCGCCGTGGGGTCCTCCGTAGCCGGTGTTAGGTCCACCGTAACCAGTCCCTCCATAACCAGTTTTGGTTCCTCCGTACCCAGTTTTTGTACCACCGTATACTGTCTTCGTGCCGCCGTAGTGAGTTTTCACGCCTGGGTAGCCAGTTTTCGCAAAGTTCTGGTTTTTCAAATAAGCCGGTACATATGGAGGGGCCTGAACGTCTGATTGTCTAAAACGAGATTTTTGTCTTAAAATAAAGAAATATTGAAGAGCTATATTAGTTAAAACTAATTTTTCATTCATTTATTGTTTACGTAAGTCACAAGTAGTTCGTAATTATAACTATGACTGCGACGCGCGAATACCAAATAAGAATATACCAAAGGTAATAAATAAATATTATTTAATATATTTTACCAATGCCGTTTCTACCAAATACCGCCCATATGCAATACCTAATTACCTTAGCGCCATCTAATAAGCGCGCGGTAAAAATGGAATAGGTACAAATGTAACAGATTCATTGAAAGTGATCACTGCTAGCATCTCGTACTAAATTAGGCACGGTAACTCCATTCCCGCCATCCGGCCTATACTATGGTATTCAAAGGCCAAGTATCTCGGCGTCCATTTCAACAGAGGGATGACATTCGGTCCCACATCAAGTCAGTACGCGACCGGGGCGCGTTTCTACTCGATCGGTTCTATCGTTCTACCGCATGACCCGCAACCGAACTAAACTGTCCCTTGGTAACAAGGTGACACTCAAAAAAACTTGCATACGTCCCGTTATGACTCTCTCCAGGTCAATTCCATTTCTACAGGAAAGCTGTCGGACAAACGTGGTTCGTCAATGTCGTCAATGTCGACCATCACCATGCTCGCCCACCTGTCCTGGTGAAATTGGAAAGTCCTCCGGGCCACCAGTAATCTTTCAATCATAAAAAAAATGTCGACCATCACGACGATCCAAATTTTGAAACGAGATACGTAAGTATCTAAAGCTAGCATCAGAACACTACTTCGAAAAAGCGGCGCGGCACGATAACCCTCTTGCCCTGGTCGCTGCTAATTATATATCTGACACAGGCTATCTCATAGGCACGGCCCACTGAGTTTCTCACCGGATCTTCTCAGTGGGTCGCGAATCCGATCCGGTAAGCTCTGCGAAATTCTTTCGGGTAAAAAAAAAAAGGTTGAGCTCGTGAGCTCACCTCCCCGTCCGCGCGAAGCTATAGCGAATAGGTAAGCGAATAGCCCGTTAGTCTACAAGCGAATAGGTAAGGAAAACAAATTGGTGAGGCCGCCTCTTTTAAGTACCCACTCCCGACTAGGCACGTTAACACCTTCGCCTCCGTCATTCGCCCAATCACGATGTACGACCAACCCATACCGTGGGCCCCGAAGGTGAAATACTTAGGCATCACCCTCGACAGAGGGAAGGCATTCCGCTCCCACATAAAGACGATACGCGACCATGCTGCCTTCATACTAGGACGCCTCTACCTGATGATATGCAGGCGAAGTAAATTGTCCCTTAGAAATAAGGTGACACTCCACAAAACTTGCATACCCCGTCATGACCTATGCAAGTGTAGTGTTCGCTCACGCGGCCCGCACTACCTTAAAATCACTCCAAATCATTCAATCCCGGTTTTGCAAGATAGCTATCGGAGCTCCGTGATTCGTTAGGAACGTCGACCTCCATGACGACCTGGACTTAGAGTCCATCAGTAAGTATCTACAGTGGGCATCGATGCGCCATTTCGATAAAGCGGCACGACATGAGAACTCT
This sequence comes from Bombyx mori, assembly GCF_030269925.1. Taxonomy (NCBI): domain Eukaryota; kingdom Metazoa; phylum Arthropoda; class Insecta; order Lepidoptera; family Bombycidae; genus Bombyx; species Bombyx mori. The sequence goes on along the minus strand of NC_085116.1, from coordinate 2,520,127 downwards.
CTCGTGGCCGCCGGTAACTACATTCCCGATCCTGCGGACGGAATAGAAAGCAGTCACCCCAAACACGTCATTTCAGATCCTCCCGATCTACTAACGGTGCTTTTAGGTACCTCAAGCACCGGTCATCGTTCCTATCGAACCCGTCGCTTACGACGAAGGGCTCAGTAAATTAACCCTCAGACACAGCCCACTGAGTTTCTCGCCGGGTCTTCTCAGTGGGTCGCGTTTCCGATCCGGTGGTAGATTCTGCGAAGCACGGCTCTTGCTAGGGTTCGTGTTAGCCACGTCGTCAGGTTTTAGCCCCGTGAGCTCACCTAGGTACTGATTAAGGTTACGCTAAAATAGCCTCTCAAGACTATCAGCTTAGGTAGGAGAAAAACAAGGAAGGAAAGTTTAATCTTTCAGGGACACGGTTGGATTCGCTTTAATTTTGGAACTTTCTTTCAGTCTATTTTGTAATTACAATTGCTACTGTTTTCTTGATCAGACATAATAGTACTGATATAACAAACATGTTGTGAAGCCAAAGCGAATATGGCTTACTGAAAACATTGAGTACATAATATTATGTATTTATTTCCATATATTTTTATTGCGTAAACGAGATCTCGTGATTTCCGGAATCTATGGACACCACAGCGCAAATGCCATCACCTTGAAATGAAGCTGAAGTCTCGTTTTTATCATATTAAGGCAAATCCACCCTTCAAACAAAATGCGTGATTACTTCGCAGCCATATAGGGCTAAACGGTTTCGGTAGGCAGCGGCTTGGCTCTGGCCCTGGCATTGCTGAAGTCCACGGGCGATGGTAACCACTCACCATCAGGTGGGCCGTATGCTCATCTGCCCACAAGGGAAATAAAATAAAAACGGAAAACGGTGGTACCTAAGCGTGGAGGTTTATAATACGCTGAATTAAAAATTTAGAAAGCTAGGAAAACGTGTTAGAGACCATTTGAAATTCGAATGTTTAAGTATTTTTTTTAAATAATAATGGGTGACATGAGGACATACAGCCCAATATTAAACTAAACTACTCACCCATATGTGTCACTAGAAGCCGGAATTCCATACCCAGCTTCGCAGTTAAATGTGCAGTAAATTAAAATAAAAGAGAAAAAGATTCGACGCATCTTAAAATCAATTATTACTAGCCATTGAGAAAAAAAAACACAAGTTACTGCCCCTGGTGGCAGAGGCAAACTAATTCATGGATCATCACGACGCTTTATATTATCATCACCATTCATAAATCAGGAAGTTCGTAACGTCATCCGACTGATAACTGTTTTTTTCAGGACAAAGCCGGCTTTCAATGAAGGCAAAATGATATGCTAAAAATGAACATAATATTTGACGCGTATGAAATAAATCTAAATTATTTTTACAAGGGTCAAATGTGCGGAAAAGCTTTCGAAAGCATGCTATACTCAAAGAAACTGCTACAGACGATTTGAATCAACTAAAAATCAGTTTCAGAAGTTAACTATAATTGGATGTAATTTCTTGCTTGAAGACGCAAATCAACATTAAGTATTTAACGTTATCGGTCTCCAGTTGTTACTTTCTTATTTTCAACTAATTACATGAAAAAATTTAGAACTTGATCTTTATTAAATTTAATTATAATGTTTAATTTACAATATTTATTAAATTGAACTAAATTAATTTTAATACATTCACCAGATATAAACCTTAAAAATATTTCCCTTTGCATAAACGCTTTTTGGCGCGAAATGCCGCGAAATTTTTCATTTACCAGAACCTAAATACATACCTAGCAGTGAATTTTGCATACTGTACCTATCATTTTTTATTTCGTGACCAATTTTGCGTACTAGCTTAACTCCAAAAAATATAAAAACAAAGTATAATTTAGTAACACAATAGTTACATAGAACTGAACCATGCCGAGAAAATCTAAAAAGAAAAATATGCAGGTATCTAGATCATTATTGTGTTTTTTTGTTTATTTTCTCTATTTTTGTTTCATGACAAGTAAAAGTATACTTTTCATTTAGGTTACATTACTTTTTTACTCATCAATAACGAATCTGAATTCACTAGCTTATCATATCACTCCTTAAAAAATATAACCTAAGGAACTAGAAAACATTTACTACTTTTCGTTATTTATATTCCTCAAATCTACAACGTCGCATATTATGTTATTAATTTAAAATATGTACGTATTTACGAAAAAAAACTTCAGCTGAAGCAAGTGACAACCAGACTTATGCAGGTCAGTTTAATTCTTGACGATTACATATACAAACATGGTACGATAATAACGGAGATGGATGCCGAGAAATACATAAAAGAGGTTGCATCTTACAAAATGATTTGCAAGCAACATGCCCAATCTTTGCAGGTGAGTTACTTATCTCTAAATCTATACACGGTGCCTTGAATATCTGGTTTCGATCGCTTGGGCGATTCTATGTCATATTTATGTATTTTTTTTATTATTTTTTTTAATACTAGATAGTTTCCCGCCTGAATCTTCACCTGCGTGGACCATCCGCTAGACCAACTCCGTCCTCGGTAGAGGGATGAAAGATTGCCTATATGATTTCTTATGGTTACCAAATGTTTTCCATACCAAAATTCCTCAGATCGGTTGTAAATTTAAAAAATCTTTAGATGACGGATTTTTTTTTTTTTACATTCGGTTAGAGTTTAAGAAATACTAGACGATGACCGAGCTTGGCTCGGTTTTTTTTTGATAACGCCATCTTGTCGTGTCTTTAAAGCGGTTAGTTGCCCTCAATTAAGAAAAATTGTATTATTATTCGCCAATAGATGTCGGGAAGAGTTGATTATTGAAAACACGAATAAAACAACAATTTCTGAAAATAAATCGTAGCTATATCGATTTATCGCCCCCGAAGTCCCCTATAACTAAATTTTATGAAAATTGTTGGAGCCGTTTCCGAGATTCAGATTATATATTATATATACGAGAATTGCTCGTTTAAAGGTATAAGATTTAAGAAATATTCCGCTTCAAATTAATCTGTCCTCATTGTATAAAAATCCTTTAAATAGGTCCGGTGTGTATGTGTGAACAAATAAACAGATAACACCATAAATATAATAGAACCATTCACTCCATTATTACCCGTGGGTGTCGTAAAAAGCGATTAGGAGATTCACCGCAGAATTTATAGCAGCTCTCTTTAAGTATTGGTGGTTATAACTGGTGGTAGGGCGTAATGTAAGCTCTTGCTAGTAGATACTACCATTGCTATTTCTTTGGCTCGACTCTCCTGATATTTATCCTGGCGTCAAGCCGTTATGCGTTCCGGACTATTATAAATGAAACTTCTGCCTCTTCCTCATGATATTTCGTCACGTTGAAGAATACAAAAGCTTTATACATCGATAGCTCCTCATCCTCCAATGGAACAATGGAGGCCTGACAACGCTAAAAGTGTTTTTCTATCGTAGCTTCTATCACATTATACAGTGGCATTTTTTTATAAAAAAACCTATAATGATATTTTAATCTTGTAATAGGTACTATCGCCACAAAAATAGGTATATGCATCAAACAAAAGAAACACTATAAAAATATTCGCACATTAACACATTCTTTCTCATCACATCGTGTGTGCATTATCATCATATTCCTGAAATTATTTTTTCTGTCATGTCCATAATTAAAGATAAGTAAGTACACATAAATTTGCTGCTGATACACTGAAGCGTCATTATGAAACAACATTCGAGTATTCCGGGTAAAATGTGTTAGCAAGCGCGCAATTATCTTCTTTGGTTTTTGTGAATCGCGTATCATAGTCATAATTGAAAATACATTTACCGTTGTTTAGTCTTGCCTTTTATCATCATTATATGTATTACTTTCAACGTTTTGAATATTTTTATGATTTCGTGGACACGAACGATTATAATTGTGTTATTCGTCGACATTTGAATATTGCGCTAACTGATTTTAGGACGGTAGCTATCACACAACACAAGAGATATTTGCCTTTTTTTCTTACCTATGCTGATAGCCTGAGAGGCTATTTCAGCTTCGCCTTGACGTGTAGATGAGCTCACGGGGCTCAAGCCGGAAGGAAGTGTTGCTAACACTGATCCTAGCAAGAGCAGTGCTTCGCAGAATCTACCACCGGATCGGAAACGCGACCCACTGAGAACATCCGGCGAGAAACTCAGTGGGCTATGTCTATGGGTTAATTTACTCGTCGAGCCCTTCGTCGCAAGCGGGTTTGGCGAGGACGGTGCCTGAGGTACCTATCTAAAAGCACCAATATTTGACAGATGCTTGCATCTGGTTTTTTTTTTTTTTTTGGTCAGGAGGACCGACATATGAAGGGGACCCGAAACACTTAGAGGGCCAGGGCTTGGGCGAGATCCGCCTCCCTGGCCCCCGCTCCACGGCGGCAGGCTTGCGCGTCTCTCACGCGCCCCGCCGCCTCCTTCTGCGAGATGGTGCACACGCAGAAGTCGATCTGCATCTGGCTTAAGACATTTTCAAGATAAGCTTGCATAATATATGCAAGTTCCGAACAACAACATTCGGACCATCGGTCTACCGATATATCACCCGCTCGGTGGTAAATCTTCCCGTCGTCGTTGAACCTCCTAAAATATAATATAATGACGTTTAAAAACGCTAGATTTTATTTATTTTATGTACTCATAAAGCATACTCTCACTCTCTCTCTCTCTCAAAATTAAATCGTAAAGGTAGTTTTTATTATGTTATAATTACAAGCCAAGCGAATTTTTTTTTATTGCTGTAGAGAACAAATATTCTCAAGGCAAACTTCCACCCAAGTGATTATATACCGAGCCCAGTGATATTTCTTCAGAAAGGATGCCACACGCGACATTGGGTCGATATTTTAAATGTATTTATTGATTGCAATAACAGTTGTCCAACTCCACGTACCGTTTATGCTCCGCGGTTGAATGTCAGGATAGTGGTACTTTTTCGTTTCCCACAGACACAACCCAATGAGTTTCTCGCCGGATCTTCCAAGTGGGTCGCGGTTCTGATACGGTGGTAAATTCAGATAATATCTGATCTCGCTATAGCCACTGCTAGCAAACTCAGGTTGAACCCTTGAGCTTACCAATTAGTCTGTTTATAATTTACGCAATTACTGGTGGTAGGACGTCGTGTGAATCCACACGGGTAGGTACCACCATCCTGCCTACTTCTGCCGTTTGAAGGTCGAAGCAGCTGTTGTACTGTAAAAACGGACCTTAGAACAACTCATGTCTCAAGGTGGATGGCGACATTTAAGTTATACATGTCTATTAGCTCTGGTAACCACCTAACAGCAGGTGGCTTGTGAACTTGTCTACCCACCTAAACCAAAAAATAGGTAGGTCGTATGTTGATATGACTACAATATAAGCTAAAAAACAATCTCGCACAAAAACCATGCACTAAGAAATGTCTTTAAGAAAAAAACAGTCTTATGCAATAATAAATAATAGTTTAAAAAAAAACTAATAAAATACGCTTTTATAGAAAATTCAACTAAAAAATAGAAAATAAATTTTAATAAATTTGAATTAAAAATAGTGTATGAAAAAATGGTTTTATTGTAAAAAAGCGTGGGATGCTTTTCAGGATATTATCAAAATAACCCTTCTACTCATATCTGTTCATAAATCTGTTAGTTTTTTTAAACTATTATTTATTTTTCATTTTTAGTTGATTTTCAATTTTTTTCTTCGATTTTTTTTTTAAATTTTGAATTGTCATCGGTCCTTAATAAGTATGCCAAATTTCGAGTTAATTCGACGTTTTGAAGGGGGTCAAATACATACATACGTCTGAAACTAATAAAAGCGTATTAAAAAGACAATCGTTTATTTAAATACAGTTCGATTAGTATACCAACGTCACGGAATATCACCGGAATAAGTCGCAACGCAATCAAGTCTATTCTACATCATTATTGACGACACAACAACGACTCCGGGATGCGGATGCAGTCCCCGACCGGATAGGATACAGATAAAGCGGAAAATATTCTTGGAACTGAATGGAAACGATTTTCCTTTTAGATTGCAGCGTCCCATTGGCCTATTTGCCAAAGTCGTCACATGTTTAGACTTTGCACTGTAACTCTATACTTGAATCGAATACTTGAAACTTATATCGCCGGGTATTTATATCAAGGCTATTTACCTAGTTTAAGCGAAAATTTTGAAACTTTACTTTCAATTTGAAGTTTAAAGTTTGGAAAAAAATACCACGACAAAAAAACTTCTTCAACTATTTGAAAGGGGTAAAGATAACTGAAGTTCAGTTAAAAACATCGAATTGCTGATGCTTGTACCAAATAAAACGGGCCTTAAATTACCAAGAAAAATGTCACGTACCAAATCACCCCTCGATACATTAATTTTATTAATAGAATCGTTCGTTTTTAATATCACCCACCATCGTAGCAGAGTTCATCACTATTATTTAGAAATTTATATTAAGCAATGTCACTAGGTACATTTATCGATAGTGTGTTTCCAGAGATCATTATTGTTAAGGCTGTTTGAACAGAAACAGAAGAACAGTTCTTAAAAGAGGCCTAAACTTTGTTTATCCCTGATATTACAATCAGGTAGGCCACTCGTAGTTGACGAGCCAAAGTCGTCGTGGCCTAAAGGATAAGACGTCCGGTGCATTCGTGTGTAGCGATGCACCGGTGTTCGAATCCCGCAGGCGGGTACCAATTTTTCTAATGAAATACGTACTCAACAAATGTTCACGGTTGACTTCCACGGTGAAGGAATAACATCGTGTAATAAAAATCAAACCCGCAAAATTATAATTTGCGTAATCACTGGTGGTAGGACCTCTTGGGAGTCCGCACGGGTAGGTACCACCACCCCGCCTATTTCCGCCATGAAGCAGTAATGCGTTTCGGTTCGAAGGATGGGGTAGCCGTTGTCACTATACTGAGACCTTAGAACTTATATCTCAAGGTGGGTGGCGCATTTACGTTGTAGATGTCTATGGGCTCCAGTAACCACTTAACACCAGGTGGGCTGTGAGCTCGTCCACCCATCTAAGCAATAAAAAAAAAATAAAAAATAAAAAACAATAAGTCCAGTAACGGGTCCAGTTGGAACGTTTGCCTACGTTTGCCGCTAGGGGCACTGTTTCAACTGCATACAAATTTGAGTTAACTTTTACGCTATCAAGAACATTAAAAAACTCGCGCTAACACACTGATGGGTTGTAAGCTCGTTTACCTATTCAGTGCAAAAAAACGCAATGAGAAATATCTGAATTTTTTTTAAAGTAGGTATATCTCACTCGTCCCTCACATCCGTCGACGCACTAATTTCAGTGCAGTCCACCGCAAAGAAATAATTTGTACACTTCACATGCGGAAAGGTTTTTTTATTTATTACTAAAACATATGGACAAGCTCACGGCCCGCCCAGTAATAAATGATTATAGGTACCGGAGTCCATAAATAGCGTAATTGCCGCCACCCATCTTCAGAACGACTTCTAAATCTCTTCTAGTATTTATGTTTATTTAACAAATTTAAAAAAAAAACCTTAGCTTTAGGCTGTGATGTAACTAAACGTCTGGCGTGGCGGTGTCCCGTAGTGACGATCGTAAGTGTTCGAGACCAACCACTATGGTAATCAAATGCAAACTAGCCCACTGAGAAACGCTAACTCCATCATTTATCAATATCGAATAAATATATCTATTTGCATATATTAAGTAGTCTTCGATTTAATGAAATAAAATTACGATTGAAATAATGCGAATCGCGGGATTTTTTTGGCCAATATTTTTCATCCTTGACTTTTGAAATAAACCGCAATATTTAACATCTCTTCAGGTAATAGAAAAGATCACAAGATGTATGAAAGCGATAATACTCGAGCGACAAGAAAACAAAGCAAATGAAAAAAAAACTACTACAATCAATTTTGCAGATAACAGTAGTATTGAAAAAGAAAACGGCAGGTTACAGAATAGAGATTTATCCCCAGTTCGTTCTTTACTTGATGAAGATGCAACTCAGCTATCGCAGGACATATTGTCAAATACTGATGGCTACTGGAGTGATTGCGATAAAATAGATAACGCAAGTCAACCCTTAAATACAAATTTGTGTAAAAGCTCAAGTAAATGTTCTAAACACGACCAAGAGAATCTTGATTTAGAAAAAGCTATTTCTATTATATCATTACATGATGACGAAGAAGCATTGGACACTAACTGTGAATATTCTCAAAGCGTACTTAAGAATTTTGATATTGATCCGCACAACAATAATTCTTCTGTTAATATTGCACCCGTTGTGAGCAATATAGATACCAAGCATTTACAACTTAACTTAAACAATGAAAGGACTGAAACTATTTCTAAAATAACAAAAACAATTGAAAGAAATATAAATATTACATTCGAACGCGCGAATCCTCCAATAGTACATGTTAAAGAGTACGAACAGACAAATACTGAATCACAAAATACATTAAATACAATTGCTGTTAATAAAAACTGCTCTAGTTCTACAAAGCCTCTTAATATTACTGAAGAGAAAGACCGAAATTTTCGTAAACGTAAATTTAAAGCGCCTACCAAAATTAAAGTAGACACGACGGCTTCTGTCGCTGAAATAAAAAGCAAAAGAATTAGAAAAAAAGATCAACAACAATCTCTTTTGATAAATAAAGCGAAGGATGCACCTAAAAGGCGAAATAAACGAAATATTGATAAGAAAGCAGAAAAAAAGAAAAATGATTCTGAAAATAAATCTGGTAATGTTAAAACTGTTCAGACAGACGCTGCTACTTCTAAAGATCCTATGGATTCGGAACTGTCGTGGCTAGAACAAATTAAATACACAAGAATTGTGAATAGCAACGAATATGAAAAAACCAATTTAGATGAATGTTTTTGGGACAATCTAACTTTGCCTAATAACTGGAGTGACCAGAATAATTTTTGTGATTAATTTTTATACAACGGGAAAACTTTTACTAGTGCGATTTATCTTTAATTCCAATTAAAGTTGCTTGTTTTTTTTCTATTTTATTTTACTTATGTCCTCCAATATATGTATTAGATTATAGTAAAATGTAGGCAACATCAATTTTAACTAAATCTATGAAAGAGCTTACTTACATTTCAAGAATTTATAATTTTTTTTTTTTTTTATTACAATGAGTAGAGGAACTCACAGCCCACCTAGTGCCAACTACCACCCACAAACATCACGTAAAGGCAGTTTAATTACCATGAAACATGAAGTTAAAAACTTTTGGGAGCTAATTTTTGGAGGTAAGGGTAAGGTAAATTTTTTTAAAGGTAACACAGGAATGTTCTTCCACCGAGCGGGTGAAATATCTCGGTAGAGCAACAGTCTGAATATTGTTCGAAACTTGTATATAAGTAATTTTATCTTCAAAATGTCATGAGCGAGACTCAGGCATCTGTCAAATATCTGGTTTTCTATGATGGCAACTGTCAGTCTCAATTGTATTATATAACGGCTTTCCCAGCCCAAAAATCAGAATGCATGCCTTTTTCGTTGCAGAAATAAGCTCAGACTTAATCGTGCAGATGACAGCTTATTTCATCATTCTTGAAAAATAATATTTCACAATACTGTTAGACGGGAACAGGCAATTCTTAATAAAATCTCATATTTCCTTGGGTAAATAAAATTCAACTTGCAATTAAAAACTTTTATAATAGTTATAATAAGTAGAGATAATTTTGAGAATGTACTCTCAATGAGAACATATTTTTCATTATTCTTAGTAATGCAGGTACTTTCGGATGTTAATGATTACACATTGATACAATTTGGAATCAGAACACTTTAAAATAAAAACATAATATTATCACCATCATTGCATCAAAATTAATCACATTCTATTATATTTAGTCACCAATTGAGAATACGTGTTAACTTTTTTATTCTGGAAAAAATATCCTTTTTGAATTTTCATTATCGAGAACAATCGGATTTTCAAACTTTTGAATGCACAATTAACAAACAAGAAGTACTTAGTGGAATCTAAATTAATATTCTTCAATGATGTCAAATTTATAAAATTTTAGGCCGTTATATTAATCATTATTTTCAATACTAAATAAATATTCACTGACTTTATCTTATTGTACTCATATACATAATTGTATATCAAACTATTAACATAACCATTTAACTATAATATCAACACATAACATAGTAAATAAATATTGTTTTGTAATACAATATCTGCTAATTTACTACATCATTCATAGTAACTATAATATTATAGATCAATGATACATAGATTTATCAAATAATAAAAACTATAATATATAATATATTCTCCAATTCTTATAGTTAAATTCTACTCCAAACATCATCAATGTTATGTAGTGTATTATTATTAAGTGCACTAAAATTGCACAGCAATAGCATAGAATGATTTATTTCAAATTGGGCTTATATTAAAATGGAAAAGAAAATCTTTTTTTACTTGTCCTACCTACCAAAGAGAATTCTATCCCTTATACATAAATGATTAAGTTATGCAATAGCATGTTTTATATATTCCACGCATTTCTAACACTGCTGCCTAGGCCAAGGGTACTCGTAGTCACTGGTCATACGGTTTAACCGTGGAACATGTACCAACATCTCTAAATAATTACCTACAAGTATTGCATTGTTCACGAACAACTTTTAATATGAAGAAATGCACTGGTGTAAGAAAAAAAACCTGCAACTTTTCGCAAAATTAAAATTTATCCACTAATAATACGTAATAATAACTTCGTTGAGTATTCAGCACCGGGCGGGTTACGGTCTCTCAAATAAAAAGCAATTTAACACACATACAACAGTAAATACCTCAGTATAGCTGAAGATAACATTTTAAATTGTTATGTAATATGTATGTGTTAATAAACTAATTCTTTAAAATCGGAGTCTTCAAAACTGTGGACCGAAAAATACCAAATAAAGTAAACATAACATAGAATTAAATATTTTTGACTTATCAATTGCACAACACAACATCCGCTTGCCCTTTTGGTTGTATAATAAATGCACTTCTGTTATTTTAGATTAGCTAATTATGAACAGCTTTTTGTATTTACATAGTAACAATTTGTCGTTGATTACTTTGAAATGCTAATTTTAGAGACTTATCAGTTCCTTTCAAAAGTAAATAAAAAATGTGTTTCACTGCTTTAGTTGAAATAGGTAGGATATGCTAACAATTAAACCAACCACAAAAATATGCATTTCTCATTTCAATATCTTTTTTTTTTTTTTTATTGCCTTTGTAGGCAGACGGGCATACGGCCCACCTGATGGTGAGTGGTTACCGTCGCCCATGGACTTCAGCAATGCCAGGGGCAGAGCCAAGCCGCTGCCTACCTACTATATAATTTTATTCCATAATTTGAACTCAATCTAAACAGTATTTTCTAGGCATTCATCTCTAGAAAATTCGAAATCAAAAGATACTAAGAAAATCCTAGCTTGGAACACCTCAAAATGCAAATGTGAGCATTTTATTACAACTCTCAGTACCTTTACATCCTATACTGAGCTCAATAGTATTTCAGTCATATTGCACTTAAATATCCGAAAACCTTGAGCAAATGATACTGATTGGCAAAAGAGACAGAACAAGAATGAGAACACATGAGTTGCCTCTCAGCAGAGTTCCCTTTTGGGTGAGTGACTATACAGATGAAGAAATACATCAGTCATCCAGATACAAGAGAAAAATTGAGGAGGTATAAAAACTGATAACAATGCAATTGGAAATTGGCCATCAAAGTTATGTTTGCTTACAAGTGGTGTGTTTGATATTTTTGACTCTCCAAGAGAAGCAGTCTGATTTATAGATGCCTACGCGATCTTAATAAAAACATTTAAAGACTAGTGTGTGTTGCGCTCCACAATATGCCTCTTATCGCTCATACCTGTACTTCAAAAACCATAAATTTTTATTTACATTTGATTCTCTTTTTCTACAAAAAGGTGTTTGTGTGTGTGTTTTTTTATAACATACAATCTTTGTTTACCTAGAAAATAAGAAGCACGAAATTACATATAGGTAAACAAAAACTAATATGAAAATGTGCATGACAAAATACATGCTATTTTCATTTTTCACCATCAACACAATCAAGACATTAAGCATTATGGTCATTGCACATATTGAACCAAAAGTAATATCATCATTTTGGTAATATTTGTTATACATTAGAAATATATTATGAAAAATTGAAATCATTGCTATCCTACATCATATTGGATCTAATAGTCACATCATAGCTATGTTGAACTAGTCGATGCACTCAGAGGATACTATGCGAGGACTAACACACACATTTACATAAAAACCCATCAGCGTACTTAGCAAAACTATTTTAATTCTATCAAATCATTCTGAATGGAATAAGAATAGCAGAAGAAAGCTTTCACTGATAATGCTTAAGTACTACGAATACTAAAAAATGCATAGATTGATTAATTTTTAAAAGTACTGGATACAGATAGTACCTAGACAAAAAAAAAAGAGATTGATTAATCACTAAAAATACGATTCTTAATTCTTTCATATTCAATACAGATGATTCGTAAATTACCAACGTTATCTTTTAATACTATCATATCACTTCAATATCTAGAACCTCTAACATTCTTAACCATTTTTAACAATCTTATAATTTCCTCCAAATTTTTAAAATATAAAATACTAACAATTACCATGTAAGTATTGTGAAGCAAATCTGTATTGCACAAAGCTAAATTTTTCTTTATGTAATATGTATGTACTCTATCTAAATTTTTTTATTAATTTTTATGATCTTTATTTATATAACAATTACAATAGAATTTGACAACACTGACGTAAGCTACGACTAAATGTCACAAAAATCACATCATAATATTCGACAAACTTTTTTTAATCAACGATTAGAATCGATTATCACATTCTTACCCAGGGCCATCTTTTGTATGGTTTAGAAACTAAACTTTCCCCTGACCTTGAAGAATCCCATACTGGTTTTATTATGGAGCATAGATGTTAGTCCAACATAGCTTTGTATGACAATGGGTGAGTGATGTATGCAACAGGAAGAAGAAGGCATTATTTCAATAGCTCTTTGTAGCTTTTGGGCAAAAGTTTCCATGTCGTACGTGGCGCGCTCCTCTACTCCACCATCTGAATAATTAGCAATTAAAAAATTTACCAAATGTGCAAAAATGCCTAAGAATCAAATCTTGAAAAAACTCAAGTAAATATTACCTTTATGCCAATAAATAGGATGTGAGGCAAATGTCAGAAATGGTACATCCTGACTAAACGGATTCCAAACAGTCTTCAGAGGCAGTGGCTCACCTTTGTTCCACATCAAACGGACTCCACGCAGGTTACGTTCCCTGTGATATTACAGACAGAAATTACTAAGTACTTTACTAGTATTTTTAAAGAAAAGCTTTCTATTATTACAAAAAAAAAAATCATAAAAAGCAAATCCAATCTTGTCAGGTTTTTTTTTAAATATTTAAATAATAAATATGTAAGGTCATTATTTTATTTAGCTTTTAAAATTTAAACAAAGACATTAATTATTATTAAAGGTTCCATGCATCAGCCAAATATAACATTTTTGAAATACAATAATAATGAAATAGCAAACTATACAAATTAGAAACAAGGTATTCTTAATGAGCACATATGCACTTCCAATAGCTTACATCAGAAGCATATACTATGCTTATAGGCCATAGGTGCCTTATCTTGTGTTAAACAAATGCTGATAAAACTTGAACAAATAAGCCACAGTACATCCTCCATTGCATTAAAGTTATTATTGTAATATCAATTTTCTCTATAGACATATAAAGCAAATAACAAGCAAATAAATACTATTCGTAGCTATAAAAAAATATGAGTAAATTGAGAAAAAAATTATGTGTTCCTTTACACTGTGACAGTAAATATAATAAAGATTGATGGATTTAATAGCAATAATGATACATCTGATCCTTGGTAAAATAGTAAAGATAGTTTTTAATTTTTAAACAGTTTAAGCATGGATAGACATTACATGGATATGTAATCCTACATCCTTAGCTATAAATGGAATTTCTGGTTGAAAGTTCTAAATCAGTATAGGATTCTCAAGTGTTGCTACTATATAAAACAAAGCTATAACTCAACAAATAGATGAATAAAAAGCTGACAACCACAGCATGACAACATCATCGTGCGCTACTACAGCAACCAAATAGTACCTAGGTTCAAAATACTTGGTATCGAACAGTCTACTATCCCTGATGCCTTCTGGAACTTCCTCAGTGCTAGGCCGACGGCAGAGGCGATCAATCACACAATCTTTGACGACCGTCGAAACCCCTGTCGCCAACCCATTTATACGGCTACAGAGGAATTATAATAATATATCATTTGTGTGTTTCGTAGCTGTTCTTCATAAAAAAATATTTCAGGACACACTCCTGGGACATTGATAATAGTCTGCTTAATCATACATACTAGACTGCAGATTATTTTACACATAAATCTTATAAAGATTTCATGATTATAAATACTGAATGAACCCGAAACAGTTAGAAACCATGAAAATTGACAAGAAAACTTGATTTTACATAATTCAATAAGAAATACTCACGGTACCAATGAAGATGGAGGATAAACCAGTTCACCGATCACAATAGTATCTAAGTCATCAAGATAAGTCTTTTTAAAATCCAACTGTTTCATAGCAATAAAGTCATATTTGATAGTCATAACTAGTCGTGAAGTAAGCAGTACGATTCTCTCCTTTTCGTTGTCCCATAATGTTATTCTGAAATTTAAATTTAAACTTTAACTTACTTTAAATTAGTAATTTTTTTTTCATGCGTTGTGGATGCTGCTTACCATCATAGAACAGTTTTTTTTTATTGACATTGCTGTAGATAGTGAAATCACATAAAACTTATTGCAAGCAAATAGTGCTGGTGCTTTATTAAGTAAACCTCTAGTAAATTAAACAAAATTATCAATTTTGCATATTTTAATGTTTATTGCAGCAAGGATAACATATCATATGAACCCAATAAAAACTACATCATCAATGTATAGAAAGCTCAAGACCATGAAATACTTAATATGAACTTACTCTGTCAAAAGCCAGGACCCTAGGTATTCTCCATCCTCCGGAAACAGCAAAATGGTAATACATTCCTGTATGGCTGCTTCTACAACACCTTTTCTGAATGTGAAGAAGTCTTTTATATTCTCCTTATTGAATGGCACATCATACCGAGGGTATACCGTCTGAGACTCTGTTGGAGATAATCCTGAGGCATTCTGCTGTTCCTGTGTTCTAGCATCTATAGTAGGTGAAAATTAAGTTTTCGATTTTATATTTATGTTTTTGTTATAGCCGCAGTTTACAAAGCAATATCACTGTCTTTATATAAAAAAAAGTAATGATTAAATTTCAATACAGATTTTATTTTTGAAGAGCAAATTTATTATGGTAGATTTCTTTTAAATGTTTATCTTTACCTGCAAAAGAATTAGTAGATGATGTCAAAGAATCTGCACCGGAGAGAACAGAAGGATGCACATTGCCCTGGGACTGTTTTCTTGTAGAATCTGTCGTGACACTGGGCTGATTTTCAACAACACCTACCGCAGAATTGTCGGTTGAAAGTTGAAGCGTACCGCCCCGAAACTCGAGATCATCTTCTAAAATATCGCTCATTGTACCCAAATATATACACTAAAGCACTTCGGGCTATTTTTGTTTTCTATAATTCGCTTTATTTATCGACCGCTGATAAGAACCGTCAAAAAGACGGATGACATAATATTGAAATTACTGTCAATGCGGTCAAACCACAAACTTTCAATCCAGCTTGTCAAAATAACTGTCATGAAATTTAAAGAAAATTTTGTGCAAAACAAAAAATACATGTTTAATGTTTTTGTTGCATAAAAGATATTGAAGTTAACTGTTTTGTTGGAATCAGTGTACGCATGAAGTACATATTCTTATAGTTTCGCGAAGGTTCAGTCTTATTATTTTCAAATATTAAGTGACATTTAAGAATACATGTCAATTCAAACGAAAACAATATTACATACTTACTTTATGAATGCCGTTGAAGCAACTTTTGTAATCGTTCTCAATATAGTTTTTTTTCAGGAAGGCGGGATTACTGGTGTATTTTTCAGATTCCCCAGCACTGGTGGGCGAACACGGGCATAGCCGGGGGTTGGGATTTGCTAACAACTGCCCGAACGTCTCCAAAGGAGACTTAACACATGAAGAGAGGCTGTTTGGCGAATGCATCTACTATCGAGCTGAAATCGCGATCCGCTGAGAAGTTCCGGCGAGAAACTCAGCGAGTTGATAAAATATATGTTGTGGGTTCCGGTTCGGGTATATTACCAAGATCCCTATATCTTCTGCTCTGATAATGTAGCGTAATTGAAAGGATTTGTCAAACAAAACAATGAGAACGAATGATGTGCGGTGGCAATCAAGCAATCAGTAAACAATCAAGATCAAGTGGTATATGAGTCCGTTTATCTCATTAAAAAACAGATATGTAAAAACTGAGGTCATTCACAAAACATTGGCTAATTCTTTTAATTTTTCATGCTTAAAACAAATTTTAAATCATTGGATCTATAAAATTGTGCAATAAATTAAATACAATTTATTCATTTAAAATTAAAATTTAAAAGAAAAATGATAATAGCATTTCTCTACTGGAATTTTGGGGCGACCGGAGTGACCGTGCCGGAAGGTTTTTGTGAGTACCCACTCCCACATTTCAGGCTGAGCACCCCGTACCCATACGATCGATATATCATATATCGATGTGATTACTCGATAAAAGTCGAAGTCGAAGAAAATGAGTAAATTCATAGTAATTACCTTTATTTATACAACTCCAATGCTTTGATTAGTGTGAGTAAAAGCGAACAAGATTGAATTTGCTTTAATTTTTATGCAGTGTCTTTGTAATTTCGACCGCGCCCCCGAACACAATGTGTAAACGGTAGCGGATAGATCTCCCACTAAAAAAAAAATACTAAAGAAAAACACCGAAAAAAGTTTTTTCTGTTGCATTTATTTTACAAAAATACATTTTCGAACCGAATATGAACCAATCATATCATACAAATAAAGAATTGAGTAAACTGGTTCTTTATTGTGCGTAATTAAGGCATCTTGTGTTGGCGAACGGAATAACATTAAAGTTTTTTTTAGATTTTATGGCATTGTCATTATTAAATACAAATAAATCAGAATGTTCAAGTTTTCAAATTAAACCTAAACCTTAAAATAAATGGTAACATGACTGTACAATAAAAAAATATCAAAAAGTTTTTGTAAAATCAATATGGACAATTTTAAGTTCTGTCCAGTGACAAATTCTATAGCAAAATCAGTTTTGCTTGAACAAAGTTAAATTTGATATTTGTCACAACATATCAATATTACATACATACGAATTGACCCCTTCAATTTACATAAAATATCCATTTACATAAAGCTACAAATTACATATTATGATTATATAATACAACTTGATGAGATATATTTACTACCAAAACTCTTTTTCTTACCAAATATTGCTCAATAGAAGCAATATCAAAAGAAAATCATTATATACATATAACATTTTTGTTCGCTACTTATATAATAAAATGGATCGATCTGTGTGTAAAGACACCACTCCCAGAGCCAAAATGGATATTAGGTACTTACTACGACAAACAAAAAAAAACATTAGTTATGCAAGACATAAAGTTATTGTTTAAATTTTATATTTTGACATTTACCAGCATTCAATAATTTCGAATTTAAAAATATATTTTGTTTTCAGAACATTTTTTTTTCTTTACGACCATCGGAATAATAGCGCGAGCTGCCTCCATAATGTTTTTTTTTATTTGTTTCATTATGTTTTAATTTTAATGCATACTTATTAATTCATTAAATGATCGAGTGAATATGTCACACTGCTGCAGAATTCTATTAATTTCGTTTTTTTTACTTGAATAAAATAAAACATACGTGACTAAAAGAAAAAAAAAGATTCTTTTATATACTATCGACTTGTTGACTTCAAATTTCCGGTCTCGACCGATGTAGACATCCGATGACGTCATTAGATCTTTGAATCCAAATAAAGATGTACTCAAAAAATTTAATTTAGTTTTAAAATATATTTTCTTGCTTCACGTGGATTTTATTTATTTTTATTATACAAATCAAAACATTAATAGAACTGCCTAGTGTTTTATTGAATCAAATCACTATTTGATGGAGGGCTTCTGTTAAGCCCTTACCATTGATGTGACAACGAGAACTTCCTTGGCATGTGTGGCCGAACTCTCAAATATTGTATTTGTAGCAGCGGCTGACTGCTCCTGTGTGGTGTAACAACGTCCTGGCACCAGCTGTGACAGTGCTCAGGGTACGGGATATGAGGGTAGCAGAAAACTTGAAGACGTCAAAGAACAATTTTTTTTATTAATTTTTTTATTTTATCAAAGTCCCACGTTGCCGTGGTCGGTTTAGTAGCAGCGGCACTTGTCCGTCGGACACTTGGGCGGGTAAACGATACACAGGTCCATGCAGTACACGTCGGCACCTTCGCGCCCTTCGTACTCGCCTACGGCCTCGCAAACTTGACTGGAAATTTAAATAGAATTAAGCTTAAGCTTAAAATATAACAATAGTAATGGTTAAATACATTTACGACGCGAATAATGAACGATAAATTCTCTCGTATATTTTGTTAAATGACACTCATTTTTACAGCTGTGATGTATTGTCACTTTGATGCAAAAGAGATGGCGGTAGTATCGACCCATAGATAATATACTTAATATTTAATATCGACCGCCGCGGGCTGGCGCATTGTTCTACGACCGAATATTATCCCAGTAGGTACGTAGATTAAGTAATACACTAGTATTAGCTTTGGTGGCTAAAGGATAAAACCGGTGGCCATGTCCAGGAAGCAGGTACCAATTTTTCTAATGAAATACTAGCTCATAATTGACATGTACGATGAGGAAGCGTTGAGTAATAAAAAACAAACATAAAGAAAGTTTGTTTAATTACAAAGTGGTCGTATGCCGCATTGTAAGCCCAAGTGGGTGTTTGCCATTATTTTGCTCATTTATGGTACAAAACCGGCTCTCATGTGACTGGCGGCATACACATTATGTCGTGAGCCCTGGAAACCCCTTCACGCCAGAGGGGCCCTGAGCTTCACGGGATTATGCATTTTTTTTTTTATTTTTTTTTTTTTATTGCTTAGATGGGTGGACGAGCTCACAGCCCACCTGATGTTAAGTAAAAAAATAAAAATAATAAAATGCATATAAAAAGTACTTACGGGCAAGAGCAGAGAGCTTCGGGGCAGTTGGGAGGGTACCGGAGACAGTTGGTCTGGCACCAGCTCAGCATGCCGGGCAGGTTGCGGAACCCGTAAGACGGAACGCAAACTTGGTCTCTGAAGTGTTCAGATTTTTATATTATTAATTGCTCATTAATTTTATGTGTGGTCTTACGTTGATTCCTTTGACACGAGTTCATATTAAAATCGCGCTGAATTTTGTCAATTTTTCGTCGTAAGTTGTAAATATTTTTTTTTTGTTCAAAAATCTGCCAGTATGTTTGGCTATAACACAAATCAAATACCGTTGTCATTACAATGAAAATATATAAAGAGTTAACTTCTAATTAAGTTACATTTTATTTATTTATTTGTGGTTCGAAATTATTATTCAAAATTGTTGAAATTTTAATATATATATTTTTTTGTAAATATGTTCCTGAACACAAGTTACATCACCGATGTCTATCCAAAATGTTGAATATTTAACAAGGGTGTCATGAAAATTAAAATAATTTTAATTGTTAATATTGTTTCTTGTACTAAGCCTGAGCGCATATTGTACGCCCATAACTGTCCGGCAAGTTCTTATCTATCTACAAGCGGCTATAGACAAATTTGTGCTGCAAGTGCTGGGCAGTTACCGGGGTCTAGTATGAGATGGTAAGGTCTGCACGGGCACACAATATGCGTTTTGGCAAAACGTTATATTTTTTATGTATTAGAAGAAAAATATTAATCACATACATGTACAACAACATGTGTTAGATACAAATAAACAAATCTGATGTTTTTATTGACTTCCGAACTAGTGCTTCAAATGTTATAGCAATTCAAATCTAAGAAGCTACTCGCAAATTATAAATTCTGTACCTATTGTTATAAAATGAAAATAAGTTCCTTTTCAAGCTTAAATTTATGACATCTAAAATGATACGCACATAATGTTAATTAGCTCGTCAGAGCGACGTAAAATTACCTAAAAACAAAAACTATTAGTAACAAAAAAGCTATTAATGAATATGAAATTTCACTTTAGATTAATACATTTGGGTTTTGGATCTTTAAAAAGATAATGTAACGGAGATATTAGTTGACTATTGTAGCGAGCAAAGGAAATGAAGTCTACATCCTAATATCGTACATTGGGTATAATCTATGAAATTGGCCGTTACAAAGATGCGCTAAATCGCAAATTTTCGTAGGCATTTCTCAAATATGAACTGTGGAAAGTACCTAAGTAAATTTTCAGCACCGGATTTCGTAATGCGTTTTAATTATCAATTTGTTAGTCACAAAACACGGAAACGAGCAACAAACACAAAAATTATTAACAACGGAAACCCCTTCTGTTTTCAGAACCCTCTGTTTAAGGACTGTACCTAATGATTGGCGGAATTAATTCCTCTCTGTCGTCAAACTCAGTTAGGTCGTTGCTGCAAAACAAAGTGTACACAATTTGTTTAACGGGTTTATTTATTGGCTTAATGCATTTTTTTTAATATTATTGTATTTTCATTACCTAACGACGTATTTGGCTGATTGAGAATATTTCCCGGCTCTGCGGAAAGTGCATGTGGAAAAACATAAAACGACATAGAGTATGGTAATTATAAAAAAAAAGTTACATAGTGAAGAAAGATCACGTTAAAAACGCAACACAAAATTGTATGATACAGAGAATAATTATGCAATAAAACTATACAAATATATTATACAACAAGTTCCATGTCCTTCGTCTTCTTCTTATAAAGTCTGTTTAATAAATTTCATTTTGTTTAAAAATTCATAATTCCTTTTTTTATGAATGAGGGTTTACTGGTAGCCCAGAGGCCTTTCTAATTTCACCAGACAGGAAGGCGAGCAAAGGCTCAGCCAGGAGGGGTCCTGATTCCGTGGAAGGAACAGCGTCCAAAAGGCTCTAATTAATTGACCGTTTGAGCATGTAAGTGTCCTTACCTTACAACAAGCGGGTAGATGGACTTGGGCATGTTGAGGTCCCGGTAGTAGAGCAGGAAGGGGTAGTCCCTGCGCAGGTCGCCGGCGAAGGCGGGGGGCAGGCCGCCCGTGCTGGTGATAACGCTGACGTCAGCACAGTTGCGGAACGTCTCCGACCTGCCGCAGCCGACCGCCTCCGTGCCGTTGGGGCAGATCCCCCACATGTTGCCTTAAACATACCACACGCTGTAGAACTTGTAGTGGAATGATGAGCTCACGTGGTTGACGGGCCTTCTCAGCCCACTGAGTTTCTCGCCGGATCTTCTAAGTGGCTCGCGTTTCCGATCCGGTGGTAAATTCCGCGAAGCACTGCTCTGGCTAGGGCCAGTGATAGCAACACTCCAGTTTGAGCCACGTGAGCTCACCTACACGTCAAGGAAAGGCTAAAATAGCCTCTCAAGGCTATCAGCATAGGTATGCAAAAAAATGCGCCTTCTCTATCTAGTAATGTAATTTGATCAAGACTTCCTTGATTAAAATGAATAGATGCTGCGCCGGCTGAAGTTAGCTTATCATGCATGTGTAATGAGGTTGCAATGTATCGTGTGAAGACAGTCAGTCGCATATAACTCGTCAACCTATACAGTCGAATTATTTATTGTATAAAAACCTCGTCAATCAGTGTTTACCAAGTGTATTGTATCTAATAATAAATAAATAGGGTACCCGTATATCTTAATTCCTTTTTTGCTGAACTTACTCTGACATACCAAGCAATAATTACCATAAAATACAATAGGCTAAAGATGGCACAACTTCTAAGTACCGGGTCCAAGAATACCGCCAAGGTACCGCGATAAGTCCAAGAATAGCTGGTTGGATGTGGTAAAGGGGGTTAAGGAGGAGAATAACCTCACCCAGAATGATGCCGAAAACCGGCAAATAGAAGGAGTTTAAGTAGGAAACCGAACTCTGGCACTGAACCGGAAAAAACGCTAGGAAGAAGAAGAAGATCAAGGCTTCCGTGGTCCCTACTTCTGAAACTGAATTAGACCAGCATCTTACCAGTATAATAAGTCCACTGTAGAACACATTGCGTGCAGGTTACATAAGGCGGCAGCCGCACTCTGTACCTGAATACCTCTTTCTTCGCCGTGTCCAAAGGTATCAGGAACCTGTCTTCTCTGGTTTCCGAAACGTAAAGGGGATATCTGGAAAGCAATTAATTAATTGCAGCTAAAGCTTATAAGAAGTTGCGAGTTTCACTTGAGCACAAATCGTTAATTAAGATTATTGAAAGGGTCAAAAGTTCCATGTGTGACCTTTTGACACGCATCACGTGTCACCGTCACAGTCGCAGGATTGACTCGTCTTTAACGACAGAAGAAAACGCAATTGTCGTGACTTGAACAACCCAACTTGACACCAGTGTGTGTAGCGCGAGTTTTTTAACGTTCTCGATAGCATACAAGTTAACTCAATTGCTCCCAGCATCTGCAGATCGTCGAGTCCTACATACCCCGAACGCCACCTCGGCGCGGGGACCTCGCAGGGGGTTCTGCCACCGGCCCGGAATAAAAAGGTTAGCTGTTGAAACAGCGCCCCTAGCGGCAAACGTAGGCAAACGTTCCAACTCCACACAAATGTGAGTTAACTTTTACGCTTTGGAGAACGTTAAAAAACTCGGACTAAGCACACTAAAATGATTTAGCCCAAAATGCAAGTTACGATATTTTCGCTTTTTTCCTGTTGAGACGCGAAAACTGACAAAATATAGTAATTATAGTTCCTTTATCTCTTTATAAATGTGGCTTTTAATAGACTACGAAGGGTCTAGTTCAAAATTTATAAGTATATTGCGACGTTGCTCGGTGGACGTTCACTGGCATACAATTTAAGGTAAACTCGGGTACTTGTAATCTATAAGATCATTAAAAGTTTGCGATAATATTTCATATGTCGCTAACTGCTGTGTGCCTGTGTAGTTTTATACCTGTCGAAGCACTCCTGAGTCGCTTCTTGTTTCGGGTTGTTGTTTGGACACAGCTTCATCACGAACGTTCCCAAGTGATTAGCTGTCAACTCGACTTCAACCTCGATTTCCTGTAATATTATTTATTGTTCTAAACCACGACGAGAGACGAGAAATTTTTATGAAGGCCTTTACAGTGCTGTCGATGTTTTTTTTCTTGCTTAGGTTGGTGGACGAGCTCACGGCCCACCTGATGATATATTTTTTTATTGCCTTTGTAGGCAGATGAGCATACGGCCCACCAGATGGTGAGTGGTTACCGTCGCCCATGGACTTCAGCAATTTCAAGGGCAGAGCCAAGCCGCTGCCTACCGAAGTAAGTGTTAAGTAGTTACCGGAGCCCATAGACATTTACAACGTAAATACCGCCACCCACCTTGAGATATGAGTTCTTAGGTCTCAATTTGTACAGTACAACGCCCCACCCTTCCAACCATAACGCATCACTGCTTCACGGCAGAAATAGGGAGGGTGATGGTGCGGATTTGCAAGACGTCCTACCACCAGGATGTATGACACATTATGAAAATTCAAAAAGTAACATAGTTTTATCACTACCTTGCTTTTCTTCGCTTCATAATAAGCATCATTAACAAAACTAATACAATATGACTATGCTTAGAAAATAAATAATAGTTTGAAAAAACTAAAAAAATACGCTTTTATAGAAAATCCAACTAAGAAATAGAAAATAAATTTTAATAAATTTGAATTAAAAATAGTGTAAGAAAAAATGATTTTATTGTAAAAAAAGCGTGGGGTTGCATGGTATCAGTAGTAATAAATATTTTATGAACAGATATGAGTAGAAAGGTTATTTTGATAATATCCTGAAAAGCACTCCACGCTTTTTTTTTATAAAAGCTTATTTTTTTAGTTTTTTTTTAAATTATTATTTATTTTTCATTTTTTAGTTTAATTTCAATTTTATCAATTTTTTTTAATATTGAATCGTCATCGGTTCTTAATAAGTATGCCAAATTTCGAGTTAGTCCGACATATTGAAGGGGGTCAAAATCATGTTCAAATATTCCGTTACAAACATACATACATACGTCTGAAGCTAATAAAAGCGTATTAAAAAAGGTTGCTATTTCATCTGCTAAACGTCAAGTGAGGGATCTCTTACCTGGCCAACGCTATAATGCCTGGTCACGATTCCCTTTCCGTACATTCCTCCGGCCTCGTGGGGACGGGGCTCAGTGAGATGAGCCGCGTCACCGCACACTCCGCACTTTCCCTCGTTTTGCTCCCATTGCACTGCAAAAGACACCTTTTGAAACCTCGGCAATTGTATGTAGTTCTGATGGCAATAACATAATTCATGCCATGCACTAAATTTATCTAATTTAACCAACAATAATTTAAACTAATACGTTTTTTTTTTTCAGTTTTATTAATCCTATCACAGTTTTTTATTACCCATAAATCTTTATGTTTCAAAGATTATCGCAAATAATCAGAACTAATTGCATATATTTTATCTAAGCGTCAGTTACAATATGTTCTCTGCTTAAATTATGGCGATATTTCATTATAATTTGCTTGTAATCTTTTCTTAAAATATTTGCTTCACAAACAATTGATATGTATCATCGAACACTGAGTCGTATCTGTATTTGAATAATATATCTGTATTTGAATGTCGCAAAATAATAGCTAAATCTCTATTTGGATTAAAGTAAAGATAAAGAGAGAAAGAGAAGAAGAGACACTACGAGAATCTTGGGGACATTTACGTTTAAGTCACTGTTTACTAATTCAATACATGTTTCAATGAATGTATGTTTTGCACCTAGATGTATAAAAGCTTACTTGCCTACTGAATTAAGTGTATGCCTTTTGACTATGTTTGTTTTGCTAGAATACCAAGAATTTGGCCCATCGATATTGGTTCATGAATATTGTTTATTTAGTTATGGTGTTCATTAATAAGCACTTTAACTAATGAACCACGGATTTTAAATTTTTATTATTTCAAGCCTTAAGAACTGCTATGTTCTTAATTTGTTCCCTTAAAACGCTTAGGAAAGCATACATAGAATGGGTAAATACTGTAGCTACCACATGTTTTTTTCCCTACTTATTCTAGTAACCTCGGGGGTTATTCTAGATTCGCCGAGCTTGTAGGTGAACTCACGGGGCTCAGACCTGACGACGTTGCTAACACGAAACCTAGCAAGAGCCGTACTTCGCAGAATCTACCACCGGATCGGATACGCGACCCTCTGAGAAGATCCACCGAGAAACTGTCTGTGGGTTCATTTACTCGTGGAGCCCTTCGTTGCAAGCGACGGGTTCGACCATAACGATGACATGGCGACGTAGTCATGAGTCAGCTAACGACAGTCAGCCTTAACCAATCAAAGGGAATCAAAGCGCTTGACCAATTACTTTTGAGTTTTAACAAACAATTGCAGCAGAATTGTATGTTTTTTATAGTTTACCAAATATGTAATTGTAAATAAGAATTTTTTTTTTAAAGTGACACTATCCGTCTAACAGACTTATCCCATATAACTAAAAACCCGGAGGCTTGCTTATTGGTGATATAAGAGGACCGAGTGCTATTTTTTGGATTATTATATCCACATTAATCCAATATAACTCGAGCCGGAATTATTGACTTGGTTAATGAATAACAATGGCCCGCGGTTCGACGACTCTTCAAGTACACAGATGAGACCATTACCCTCCGATATCAGTACAAAAAAACTGTTCAAGTGCCTTGTATCAGACATACATTTTGTGGTTTTATACATAGATAATTATTTTAAAGGCATACATGACGCACTTACGATTAAATCTTGGGGGTTTGGTTTGGTTTTTTTTTTCTAATATTGTTCTATAGAACAACACAATTGCTGATCGAAAATTATCATAGGTACATAGTTTTTAATTGAATAACACAAATTTTGTTGAATAGTAAAAACTTTTTACTTTTTTTATTAATTAGTAGTAGGTAGACAAGCTCACGACCTACCAAGCTTTAAACGAATACCAGAGCCCGTGGACCAATCTTGTAACATGAGATGTGAAGTTCCATTGTATTTTAAAACTCCTATCCTATCTTTCTGGTGGGCAGACACGAATGCTTTAAAATCAAATTAATTTAAAAGAAGAGGTCGAAATGCGACTATAATCAGTGTCAATTAGAGATTGCTTCTATACATTACGTTGCTTGCTTCGTTTTCTTTTTTTTTTGTTATATGGACAAAATATTGTCTTACAAATGTTTTTTAAGACCAGTAAAGCTCGTCAATATTTAACACAAAAGAAATATTAGTTGGCGAATACAGGAGTTAGAACGATTGACGAAATATACCTTTGCCCATTTACATATGGAGTAGACGTAGTCCGTGATTTCACCTGTGTTAAATTTTGTAATCCATATATAATTATTGATTCATATATATTAACCATATGTGTTTAGTAACTTCCACACCAGTCATCGTTCTCGTCGAACCCGTCGCTTGCGACGAAGGGCTCGGCGAGTAAATTAACCCACAGACACAGCCCACTGAGTTTCTCGCCGGATCTTCTCGGTGGGTCGCGTTTCCGATCCGGTGGTAGATTCTGCGAAGCACTGCTCGGACTAGTGCTAGCAACGTCAACAGGTTAAAGCCTCGTGAGCTTAGCTACTAGCTCGCGTGAATCTAGCATGATTCCTCGAAGTCACTAGAATAGGTAGAAAAACGAAAGTGCTTTCCTGAAAATGTTTAAACATACCAGCATAACCTCCACAGAAAAGCTCGTTGTCGTTGTAGTTGACGGGGTTGGGGAAGCCGAACCTCCACATCGAGTTTCTGGCGGGCGGGTCCATCAGTCGTCCGTGACCTTCGGCTCCGCGACGCGCGCTTTCCAACATCTGGAATGATTCGTACCTGCTTTTAAACACTTATCTATAAATCTACAGTGGTTTTTACGAATGTTCCGTTATAACTACTGAATGAACCATGCATCCGATTAACTTGAAACTTGGTATCCATGTACTTAATGGATAGGCAATATTTATATGAGTGTTGGACTCCTTACACCAGTTGCGGGGGCGTAAATGATGAGAATCTTTGTGGGGGTGAGAAATAATTATGTTAATTTTAAATGCACAGCGAAGCGGACGGGTACAGCTATATTATATATTACTCAAACTTACTTGCAACAAAAATATCCAATAGGTCAGCAATGAGGTCCGACTAGACCGGTACCATCGCATCTCCATCTGGAAAAAAAAGCGTTAAAAAATAAATTATAATATCGCATTCAAATTTTATACTCTGCAGTTCAGGTTTCAAAGTGTCAAATTACTAAGGACCCGAACACAGAAAATATTCAAAGTGTTAAAAAAAACAAAAAAACTTGTTAATTTGACACATAAATATATTTATTTGACGAGTTTTAACAAAAATATCACTGTAGTTTAAATACGCGAATAAAGAGTATAGTAATATTAGAATATTCGAACATTATGGATACTATGAGATGTTATCAAATATAATAATATTGAAACTATCCGAGGCATATCCAATAAAAAAATCATATTAGGCATACTACAATTTTGTTTTCTCTGATGCGTTGACACACTTCACGCGCATAATGAATGGGCTTTTAAATGCTTTTCGCCATGGGACGCTCACAAAAATATTGAAGACTAGCAGACCTGGCAGACTTCGTAGTGCCTCAATCGATAAATAAAAGACCTAAACTTTTGTATAAAATAAACTTAAAACAAACAAAGGAATCTGTCCGAAGGGGAAAAAAGGAAAATCATTCCATCAAAGGAAATACAAAATTGTTACTTTTATTTGATTCCGAGCATTTTCATATTTATCTACCTTTTAAACCTTCTCTGGACTTCCACAAATTATTCACGACCAAAATTAGCCAAATCAGTCCAGCCGTTCTCGAGTTTTAACAAGACTAACAAACAGCAATTCATTTTTATATAGATTTAGTTACAACTTCTGCTAGCTATACGAGGAACGGAATTTACCAATTATGTATGAACCTTATAACCCATATGAATTCTTTAAAATCCGTCGTCGTGAAATGAAGTCGTCGTGGCCTAAAGGATAAGACGTCCGGTGCATTCGTATCTAGCGATGCACCGGTGTTCGAATCCCGCAGGCGGGTACCAATTTTTCTAATGAAATACGTACTCAACAAATGTTCACGATTGACTTCCACGGTGAAGGAATAACATCGTGCAATAAAAATTAAACCCGCAAAATAATAATTTGCGTAATTACTGATGGTAGGACCTCTTGTGAGTCCGCACGGGTAGGTACCACCGCCCCGCCTATTTCTGCCGTGAAGCAGTAATGCGTTTCGGTTTGAAGGGTGGGGCAGCCGTTGTGACTATACTGAGACCTTAGAACTATATCTCAAGGTGTGTGGCGCATTTACGTTGTAAATGTCTATGGGCTCCAGTAACCACTTAACACCAGGTGGGCTGTGAGCTCGTCCACACACCTAAGCAATAAAAATAAAAAAATCCATAGACAGCCCACTGAGTTTCTCATTGGATCTTCTCAGTGAGTCGCGATTCCGATCCTTCTGCGACGCACTGCTCTTACTAGAGTTAGTGTTAGCAAATTTTCGTAGATTAAACTTGTGAGTTCACCTAATAAAAATAATAATAAAAAAATACTACGAATTAATTTTGTTTACCGTTATTTAAAATTTATATTTTATAAAGCCACACCTTTCTTTGATCTATTGATTTTTCGTTCAATAAATATTCAGTTTACATTAAAAACAAAATATGACACTTTAAAATAATAAATTATAATTTAAACGACTTCCATAAAGGATAATGTCCGGTGACAAAAGGAATTTTCATGGATTCATCAGATGATTTTACCGTAACGTATGGATTAATTTTAATAATTTTCACATAAAAATTCGATACGGCCGTTCATCTTGTAAAATAGTGATTTTTATTTTAAAAACTTTTATTTATTATTTTACACCACTGTGTGTTCACAAACTAAATGATCGTAAAAGCCTAGTGCTGGTGTAATTCCATTGATAGTGGAAAATCTGTTGCGTTTGAAAATATGCTGATTGCTAACGTAATACAGTTAGTATTTGCGTTCACTACTTCATTCTAAAGCATACCTGGTATCCTATTGCTTACAGCTCATCGACTGGTCTAAGCTAATAAACAGTGAATAAAATAAAATATATTGGAAATTGTCACGAAACGTGCCATCGATGCTTTAAAGCTTTTTACTGAGAACTATTTGCATATAATGGATGACTGTTCTATATTGAGTATTTCAATAACTTTGATGTTTATAAAACTCAAATAAAACCTAAACCTGTCGGGAATACAGCACACATTGATTTGTGTTGGGCCAACGTTTAGATAATTTTTAAACAGGTTCAATTTGAAAGAAGAAGCGATTAATTTGCAAATTATTTTTAGTTTTTTTTTCCAAAATAAATGAAACTGATATGAACAAACTACATTTTATAATTAAAAAAAATAGTTTTTTTTTGTACATAATAATAAGAAGGAACCCATTTACTGCGCTATGGTTCAAAGATCCCCTTTCGGAGAACTTCCCTACAATAATAATAGACTCGTATAATAAACTCGCAATATTAGATCTCCGTTACAAAATCGTACAAAATGAAGTTTTGTAAGTATAATTAATACGTGAAGCAAAAACTTTGTATCCCTTTTTACGAAAATTGCGCGGACGGAGGAGTATGAAATTTTCCACACTTATAGAGAATATAGAGAAGAAGTGCACAATGCTAATATTTTTTTAAAATAATGCATAAAAGATACATTTAATCAATAAAGAAAACATTACACATACTACATAATATGTATTAGACGCACACATGCATGCATACTATTTATTCAAACTTTTGTTCTTGACGTCTGTTGTCAAATTGAGAATAGATTAAATATTGTTTGTGTTTGTTAATATTTTTATAGTGTAGTTTTGGCGAAATTTGTGATTATCGAAGTATAAAATACACACATAATAGTGTACAAACTTACAATCCCAATTAATTATAGTCGAATTTCGACTACTGCGGGACCTCTCGTAAGTATAAAAGAAATACACATTGTAGACGCTGTATCTTTTAGCTTGCACCACAAATCTAAGCAAGGGACATTGACAGTTTGACAGCGCCGTATTGTTTGTAGGCGTTTAGGTCAAGACACTCGCGACCTTGACAGACGACTAGATCCTCATTAGGATACCGATCACATACATTGAGTGCCGCACGAATCTATAGTATGGTTTATTGATTGACAGAAAATTGAAATATACTAATTTTTGTGTACAATCCAGTTACATTATCTCTGGACCTGGCGAAAGGGAAACGGGGAGGGGCTTTACATTCCAGCGAGGTCCAGAGATGTTGTAACCGAGCAATACAATAGTGGTAGCTATAAAGGTCACTACAACCTTATTACATTATCTCTGGACCTGGCGAAAGGGAAACGGGGGGGAGGGGCTTTACATTCCAGCGAGGTCCAGAGATATTGTAACCGAGCTATAGACTTATCGACCGCAAAGCTCTAGAAGCTTTTAAGATAGCAATGGTTAGCCAGAAGTTAAATGTTAATCACACGTACACACGATCACGATGTCGAACTTTCGAATGTATCGGAGTAATTGCCCGAGTATTTCAAACGGGGCTTGTGGAGAGTACTTAACGGTACATATCGGCTTATCTCGGCCCCTGGCACTGCTGACGTCCATGGGCAACGGTAACCACTCACCCTTGGGTGGGCGGAATGCTCGTCTGCCTAGAACCGTAATTAAAGAAATACCAATCGTTCATATCCTAGTTCAATATCCTTCTCTGAAATTGATGAAGAAAGATATATTCCTCATTAGTAATAATAATTTCATCATTCTATTTCCTAAGCCATCAAAACATATTATTTCAGAAAAAAAAATTCATTAATTTTTAACAGCATGTACGTTCTTAATTAAAGAATGCAATAATTAAAACAAAAATTCACATCTTATAAAGAAAAACTTTCATGTATTTTTTTTTGTCACTTAATTGCTTAATTGTCATTAAAGCTATAACGAGACGATCCGAAAACGATTAACATACCCGACACACGCTTGCACGAAAAATATATCAACGAAAACCGTATTTCACACGAGAGAACGCATTTTAATACCGTAAATGGATAAGTTTAACGATTATTAAAAAAGTTCGTTGTATTGAACTTATCGTATTGTATCGTGAAGAGAATTTAATTGAACAATATTTTATGACTTCATTTTTCAACATTTATCAGAACATGTTTTGTATTTAGACGCGATGCTACACGAGCGAGTGGTCAACCTTTAAGCTTCATGTAAATAGCCGTCTCGATAATAAATCGCTAAAAAGGCATTCCCTACATAATTCACGTCACACATATTTTAACAAGGTATTTCTTTCTCGCAGCTGGAACGTGGACAATATCTATATATATAAAAATGAATTGCTGTTCGTTAGTCTCGCTAAAACTCGAGAACGGCTGGACCGATTTGGCTAATTTTGGTCTTGAACTATTTGTGGAAGTCCAGAGAAGGTTTAAAAGGTAGATAAATATGAAAATCCTCGGAATTAAATAAAAATAACAATTTTGTTTGTTTTAAGTTTATTTTATACAAAAGTTTAGGTCTTTTATTTATCGATTGAGGCACTGCGAAGTCTACCGGGTCAGCTAGTAAACAAAAAATGTGACGAAAAATATTTTATTATTCACACAGTTTGATTTTTGATTGATTTGACAAGTGAACGAGCTCAGAGCCCACCCGAGTCCGTAGACATCACTAAGTTAATACCACCAACCACCACAAAACATGCGGTCGAAGACTCTAGTGTATTTTTTTTTTGGCCTTTGCAGGCTGACAATCATACGACACACCACCGTCCCTACCATTGAGTACTCTCAGCAAGCCTTGTTCGAAGAAAGACATGTCATAGCGCTTGGGAAACACTGATGGTGAGTTGTTACCGTCGCCCATGGACTTCAGCAGTGTCAGGGGCAGAGCCAAGCCGCTGCCTACCGTTTAAAACTCTGCACAAGCCTCGTTTGAAGAAGGGCATGTCATAGCGCTCGGGAAACACCGTGGAGGGGAGCTCATTCCAAAGCCGGATGGTACGTGGCAGAAAAGATCTTTGGAAACGGAATGTCGATGAACGCAGTGGTTCCAGATAATAAGGATGGACTCTACTCTGCTGCATAGTTGAATAAATTAGGTACGTAGAGTATCTATAATATAGTAGTATACTAGTATAACTATCCCACCCATAAAACGGGACGCATTACTTCTTCGCTGCAGAAATACATAGAGTAGTGGTACGTACCCGTGCGGACTCACCGTAGACTACACCGTAACACTAGTAAATAAAGTGTAAAATTTTAAGTCTCAATTCGGCACTGATTGTCAGTGTCTTTCAACCAAAAAGTACGTGTCGTTATTAGATATTTAAAACTCGGATATTCACGACGACAATTTGACTCTTGACTCATTCAATTTTTAATAAAAACTTAAAAGAAATCTACTAATAATTACAATCGATCAGCGTAAAAAATGTAACGTCAATAAAAATAATGTAATGCTAAATCACTACATAGTATAAAACAAAGTCGCTTTCTCTGTCCCTATATCCCTATGTATGCTTAAATCTTTAAAACTACGCAACGGATTTTGATGCGATTTTTTTTATTAAATAGACTGATTGAAGAGGAAGGTTTGTATGTATAATAACATCCATTAAATAGTGGAGAAACCAATAATAAATTACAGTTTCCGAAGCGAAGCGAGGGCGGGTCGCTAGTTAATTATATACGGCAATACATTTAGCGCTTATGCACACAAAAACAAACTTGGCACGTCGTCGTCACCTTTCAACGTCCTTCTCAGAAGCACACGACTCATCGCGTCCGAGTCATTACAGGAGGAAAATAAACGTGATCCATTACATGTCATCACAATTGCAAGTCACAGCTTCGATTCACCGAAACGTCCTTTAAGGAAGTATCGTAACATTTAAAAAAAAAAAACAACGCTACGGCGAGCCCGATATAATCTTCTGTTTTTATCATTGCAAATGCTTTAACCAAATTACTTGTGAATATGTTTACCTAAGTAGCCTCTTTAGGTTTTTGCGTAAGATTTGTATATGGACGGTAGAAGCTACTCCTGACTCCTCACCGCTGAAAGAGAGCAAATTAAGATGGCGCCATAATACCAAGTGGAATGATTTTAAAAACAGCGCTATAGACCACCACACTTCACTTAAATCCAGCACACTTCATTCGGTTCAAAACTTACACTTCTAACCCTAGCGCTATTTCGGTGAGTCTTCCAACATGGATACTTTTTCAATATGTCCCCTATACAAGATGGCACTCCTGACCTCAACCCTCCGGGGGACATAATGTCAGTTTTGTGCATACGAGGGCGGCACTGAAAATTTCGGGAATTAACCAAGTGACACAACATTACTATTTAAAAATGTATTTATTGCTTTTCGAAGTATTCTCCGCGAAATTTGACACATTTTTCCATACGATGGAACCAATCATTGAAGCAACCATTCCATTCGGAAGTTGGGGTCTCCAAAATGGCCGTTTTGTAGGCGTCCACGGCTTCTTCAGGTGATGAAAATCTCTGTCCACGCAATTTATTCTTTATTTTAGGGAAAGTATAGAAATCATTAGGGCTTAGGTCGGGGCTGTACAGCGGATGGTCTAATAATTCTATGTTTTCTTGCTCTAAAAACTCTTTTGTTCTGTGCGCGGTGTGAGAACTCGCATTGTCGTGATGGAGGATGATGCGGCGGTTGCAGTTCTCTTTACGGAGTTCAGAAACGACCTGTGGCAAACAAATGCTAGCATACCATTCTACATTAACCGTTCTTTGTCCCTCAAGAGGAATAGTCGTAACATGGCCGGTTTTGGAGACAAACGTGGCCACCATTTTTTTTGCAACACTCTGTGAACGAACAATTTTTGTTGGCTTTAACTCATTTTCGAACACCCAAACTCGTGACTGGTTTTTTGTTTCGGGTTCGTACGCGTATATCCAGGATTCGTCACTTGATACAATGTTGTATACAGCATTTGAGGATCCTGCGTGGAATCTTTCGAGAGTTCTGACGCACCAAGTAACGCGAGCCGCTTTTTGCTCTTCACAGAGCGAATGCGGTATCCATCGGGAAAACAACTTTTTTACACCTAATTAATTGTTCATGCAAGATTATTTGTATTTGACTCATGCCAATGTCTAAAGTTTCCTAAATTTCGCGGTATGTCACATGTCGATCTTCCTCAATCAGCTTACGCACAGCATCAACGTTTTCTTGGGTGACTGCAGTTTTTGGAGGACCTTGACGGGGATCATCACTGAGCTTGACACGTCCACGTTGAAACTCAGCAAACCAGCGATAAATTGTGGTTGATGGGGCTTCATCACCAAATGCAGAAATCATCCGGTCAACACACTGTTTTTGTGTTAAACCACTTCGAAAGTCATAATAAATCATCGCTCTTGAATTTTCTCGAGTCAATTCCATTTTCTCAACGACTAAACAAGTTTGACAAAACCTCGTGACAAGACCGAGAATCTTTTTTAAAATAAATAAATGGTATTCGATTTTTAAAACCAAGGAGTTTTCAATTAAAAAGATTTTAATATGACAGGAACAGTGGAAATATTCCATTCCCGATACTTTTAGTGCAGCCTAGTAGATAATTTAATATTTAAGGTTTTCTGAACAGAGAATATCGGTGACAATCAGCGAATATAACTGAAAATTCGATAATTGTCTGATTAAAAACCGAACTTTAATATAAATAGTCGATCAATGAACGTAAGTTTAATTAAATAACTATGTATATGAATTCTAATTTATAATTTCAAGATAATATATCGTATGTTTATTAACTCTTCAAAGAACAGAGAAGATGCCTTAGAGACTTTGAAGATTCAAGAATTGAAGTCGTCGCGTCGTGGCCTAATGCGGAGTTTACATTACGAAATTAGTGTCATGCATGTTGAACTCAGTTGCACGAAAGTAGTTTCGATATATGCGAAAGTAATTTCGTAAAAAAATTAGTGTCGCGAAATCCACAGTATCGCAGTAACCATGGCGCCGTCAGCATCAAAGCTATATTTTGCTATATTCAATGTAGCTAAAGAAATGCTTATATACCTATAAACTTAAAAAAAGACAATCAAGAAAAAAAAGACGTTGGTGGATTCGAAGATGGTTAACAAGAAATTTAGGTGCAATGAAGTTAGTCTCTGAATTAGCAGATGAAGATCCTGAGAGCTATAAAAACTATTTTAGAATGAGTCAAGATAATTTTAATTTTTTACTGACAAGAGTGTCCAACAAAATATCTAATAGAAACAAGATACGATATGTCGAGAAGCGTTACCAGCAAAACTTAAACTTCAAATTATGCTGCGCTTGTTAGCATCTGGAAATAGTTTTAAGTCTTTATCATACCAATTCAGGGTGTCATCTTGTAGTATATCGAAATTTGTGCCTGAGATCTTGGATGCAGTCTACCAAGAATTAAAAAACTTAATTGAGGTAAGCAAATATTTTTTATTTTTTATTTGGAAGTAGCTACAAACAATCAACAACTTAGGATATTTAAAAATTAATATTGATCATAACTCTATTTGGACTTCGACATAGATGTATCATGAATGCTTGCTACAGCCCGTGCGAGTACATCGTAGTCCTCATCATAAGGATACTCGTTGTCTGTTATTACACCACTGGTACCACTGGTTGAAGCAAAGGTATTGGGGTTCCGAGGATAAAGTTGGAAGGCGAACTTATTGAGTTGATGTCTGTTGTTTTGCTAATTTGATTCGTTGCTTGCGGACTGTTGATAAAATCATTTCCTCTGTTTTCAGAGCAATTTCTAAAGGAAGTTGCCGTAGCTGTTGAGCTATAGTTTGTCCAAAAAGATCAAATTCATCATTTGAAAAGTGCTGCGTTGAAACTTTTTCTAATGCATCTACTGCCTGCAATAGAGGATTTATACTTATTGTACACACAAAGAAAATACAATAAAAAACAGATTTAAAGAATGTCTAAATACTATGTACAAAGGTGAGCTTAACTCATTCATGAGTTTTCTTCCAGCAAACCAATAGCAGAGTGAAATACGATGTATAAGGGGGGAATAGTGTACAATATAAAAGCTATTAAAGCATGATTTTTAAACTAAGCTTTAAAAAAAAAATCTAATATAAAATGAAAAATACATATAAATAAACATACATAAAACAATAACTTAAATACAATTAAAGTGACAGGAAATGTTTCTTCATTTGACTCTTAAAAACTTCTAGAGAGGAACTAGCACGAATAGGTTGAGGGAGAGAATTCCATAATCGCACTGCTTGTATTGTGAAAGAGCCACTATAGCGACTAGAGCTGTGAATGGGTGTTTTTAAAAGAAGAGAGGATTTTTGGAGTTTACTCCTTTAGAATCGATTTACATATATAGGCCCGGGGTATGAAAATTATGGGGACCAAAATCGTACTAGCATGTCACACGAAATGCGTTATGCGCCTGATTGCGCATGTCACACGAAATGCGCTATCGCAGGTGACGCCGGGCTGCTGCGCCGGCAGTCCGCCACAAAGCCTCGTACTGATCGCGCGTTTCTCTCATTATTGTATTTTCATATATTTGTTAGTCGTTTGTTTTGTGTCTCGTTAATTTGTTAATAATCTGTAGTGTATCGTGTTGTCGTAATATAGAACTATTTCTCGTATTGTTTCGTTTAATTTTTTATATCCAGTAAACTCCAGTCGTGCGTCGGAGCGGACACACACACTTTTTTATTTTTCTTTTATTTTTTGTAGGTATGGATGGTACGGTAAAATCTTGGCTCTCAGATTCTGAAGTAGAAGC
This sequence comes from Bombyx mori, assembly GCF_030269925.1. Lineage (NCBI taxonomy): Eukaryota > Metazoa > Arthropoda > Insecta > Lepidoptera > Bombycidae > Bombyx > Bombyx mori. The sequence goes on along the minus strand of NC_085116.1, from coordinate 2,482,817 downwards.
TGCCTGGGTATTTGGTGCATGAAACAATTAATTATATTTTTAATGAACGTTTTTTCTTTACACTTGGCAAACACAGAAGAAACTTGGAGCGAGATAGTTTATGGTTTTAGTGACAAATGTGATTTTCCGTTCTGTGGTGGCGCTATAGATGACAAACATGTCCAAATACGTTGTCCAGCGCGTTCAAGAACTGATTACTATAATTACAAGAGAACTTTCAGTATAGTCCTTCTAGCAGTCTGTGACAGTAATTTAAAATTTAGATACATTAAAGTGGGTCATTATGGTCGTGCTTCTGATGGGGGAATTTTTGCTAGATCAAATTTAAAAACAATGTTGGAGGAACGCTCCTTGAATGCTCCTGAAGGAATGGTTTTGTTGGGAGATCATGCTTTCCCCCTAACCGAATATCTTATGACATCATATAGTCGTCGATTAGACTTATCAAACAAGCAAAAAATTTTCAACTACAGATTAAGCAGAGCTCGAAGAACTATAGAAAATACTTTTGGTGTCTTAGTTAGTAAGTTTCGGATATTCGAGAAGCCTATCCCGGTATTGCCAGAAACTGTGGACAAAATAATAAAGACATGTTGTGTCTTGCATAATTGGCTGAAAACTATTTCATCGACTTACATAGGGTTTGATTGATGAAGAAAATCCAGAAACGAGAGAATTAGTGGAAGGTTCATGGCGGACGGTAACCCAAGGAGCTTTTTCCACACTCCGTAATCTGGGTAGAAATCATTCTAGAAATTTAACCCTCATAAGACAAGGTTATACTACTTTGTTGGACATGGTCGTGTAGAATGGCAAGAGAGAATGCTTTTTTAAATGCATGGAGGCAAAAGCGAAACATCCATTGTAATATTGTAGCATAAAGTATACTTACCATATTTTCTGTATTTTCTCTCGTGTAACTGTCAATATTTTTCAAGAAATCCAAACGACACAGCCAAGGAATTTTAGAAATATACAGATCATTGGTTGCCATACCCGTAGTATTAGATTTTTTTACCTTTAACAACTCATTGTTGTAAGTATTTCGAAGTGATCGTATTTTACCAACAACTTCTTTGACACATTGCATCTCCATGGCTTCCATAATTATTTTGTAGGCCGCATCTCGGGCATCCCTATTTTTATATTGTAGGTGTTTCGGGTCCCAGAGACACTCTTGTCGATGATATTCATTAATGAATTGTATATTTTTTTCTGTACTCCATCGTTGGTTTGCCATTTTCAATACTTGAAGCGCGTCCGAACTAACAATACACACGTCCGTACAGCGCAGGCGCTTTCGCGACATTAGTTTCGCCTTAAGCCGAATTTACATTACGAAATTAGTGGCGTGAAATTAATTTCGTGACATTAGTTTTACCAACAATTTCACGTGTAATTTAATACTTTCGTAATGCATGCATTAATTTCATGCATGTAAATTAGTTTCGTGCCCTGCGCGATTTTTTGGTGAAATTAGTGTCATGCAACTAATTTCATAGTGTAGACGCGACGTGAAACTAATGTCGCGAAAGGGCCTGCGCTGTGCGGACGTGTGTATTGTTAGTTCGGACGCGCTTCAAGCGTTGAAAATGACAAACCAATGATGGAGTACAGAAAAAAATATAGATCTTATTAATGAATATCAATGATAAGGGTCCCGAAACACCTATAGTAAAAAATCAAAATTATCTTCACTCATTCGAAAATAGTTTTTATAACTCTCAGGATCTTCATCTGCTAATTCAGAGACTGACTTCATTGCACCTAAATGCCTTCTTGTTGACCATCCTCGAATCTACCAACTTTTTTTTTTCTTGATAGTCTTTTTTTAAGTTTATAGGTATATAAGCAAGCATTTCTTTAGCTACATTGAATATAGCAAATTATAGCTTTGATGCTGAAGGCGCCATGGTTACTGCGATACTGTGGATTTCGCGACACTAATTTTTTAACGAAATTACTTTCGCATATATCGAAACTACTTTCGTGAAACTGAGCTCAACATGCATGACACTAATTTCGTAATGTAAGCTCCGCATAAGACGTCCGGTACATTCGTATGTAGCGATGCACCGATTTTCGAATCCCGCAGGCGGGTACCAATTTTTCTAATGAAATACGTACTTAACAAATGTTCACGATTGACTTCCACGGTGAAGGAATAACATCGTGTAATAAAAATCAAACCCGCAAAATTATAAATTGCGTAATTACTGGTGGGAGGACCTCTTGTGAGTCCGGACGGGTAGGTACCACCACCCCACCTATTTCTGAAATAATACACGGGACGCATTACTATGCGTTTCGGTTTGAAGGTTGGGGCAGCCGTTGTAACTATACTGAGACCTTAGAACTTATATCTTAAAGTGGGTGGCGCATTTACGTTGTAGATGTCTATGGGCTCCAGTAACCACTTAACACCAGGTGGGCTGTGAGGTCGTCCACCCATCTAAGCAATAAAAACGAGGTATTTTAGTCTCAATTACATTATTTAACGCTCCATCGTTCAACCCGGATCGCTTGATTCTCTTGTGGCATAAATACGGAGGACCACAGTACTTACGGGCAAATTACGCAAATTATATTTTTTGTGGAAATTATTATTCCATGTTAAGTACGCGTTTCATATGGAGAATTAGTACGTGCCTGCGGGATTTGAACACCTGCTCACATCGCTTAACACCAATACACCAAGCATCTTATCATTTATTCCACAACAGTTTTTTTTTTGCCCTTGTAGGCAGACGAGCATACGGCCCACCTGATGGTGAGTTGTTACCGTCGCCCATGGACTTCAGCAGTGTCAGGGGCAGAGCCAAGCCGCTGCCTACCGTTTAAAACTCTGCACAAGCCTCGTTTGAAGAAGGGCATGTCATAGCGCTCGGGAAACACCGTGGAGGAGAGCTCATTCCAAAGCCGGATGGTACGTGGCAAAAAAGATCTCTGGAATCGCACTGTGGATGAACGTAGTGGCTCCAGGTAGTATGGATGAACACTACTCCCGTGGTGGGGGGTGCGATGATAAAAAAGAGACGATGGTATCATCTCGAACAATTCCTCAGAGCACTCCCCACACACAACTTCAAACTTCGACTTGTTTATAATTTTGATATTTCTAAAGACAGTCTTAACCTTTAATGTTAAAAGAGCAACTTTAATTAAGGCACGGAATGTGATTGCGTCTAGTGATGTTAAAAAATCTGCTATTCTTCTTTAACAATAAGCTCGACTGATACTTAATCTACTGGATCGTAATCCGAGCTGAGTCAGATAAAATTTAGAGCTGCTACAAAAAAATTAAAATACAATCAGAAATAAGATGATTATCAAATCTAGAAAATTGTTATGCCAGTTAATAAACATTACGTAGATACTACAGTGCAATGTCCAGTCTTATGGTAATACATTATAGTGTTGTACCAGTAATTGGTAATTTGTACGCATTATACGTCGCATGGCTTCACAATGAGCATTTCAACACGTGTTACGTAAGTTCTGGCAACGATATCTCTTAATTTAATATTGTGATCGAGTGCAGTTTAAGAATTTTTTTAAACAATTCTATCGTGTTCGAATTATGGATAAAGACTCGTCTTTATGTTTAAGAATAAGTGTTTTTTTATTATGAAATTGAATTTTCTGTTTCGTTTACTAATTACCAAAGAGAAAGTATAACCGAAAAAAAGCAATGTAAGTTGTCTTGTTTTAAAAATCTCAAATTATTACTCAAAAGCGCTCTCACTAGTGAACTCACACTGGTGAATGGCTAATCCGATCTTCTTTTCCTCGAGGCGAATATTTACTCCAGTCCAAAGGGTATATATAACAGTAAGTATTAGAATGAAATTCATACTTCGATTGTGCGCCGCATTATATAGTGGCTTTTTTTCCTACCTAAGCTGATGGTCTAGAGAGACCATGTCAGCGTCACCGGGCTAGAAGGTGAGCTCACGGGGCTCAAACCTGACGATGTGGCTAACACGAACCATAGCTAGAGCCGTTCTTCGCAAAATCTACCACCGGATCGGAAACGCGACCCACTGAGAAGATCCAGTGAAAAACTCAGTGGGCTGACGTAGTGGCAAATTCCAATAGTAGTTTAGAAGAAATCGGACCCCGAAATCGTTTGCTCGTTCTAAGCTATGATCATGTAGATTTTGTGGACAAGAAAATATTCGACAGAACTAAATGGCGCTGACGACATTTACAAAATTTACATGACACTAGCGGTAAGCAATGACTTGAACGTGTCCCTGGCACAGCTCCATCAGTTACGGTGACCAGGCACGTTCCGTATAAACTCAATAAAAACAAATAAAAGTCCCGAATAACATAACGGACCGCCGACCTACCGAACAATAACAGGGCTCAGTTATAGTATTCTCCTTACGTGGTTGCCATTCAAAACTGGTGAGGCGATTTAAGAACACGTCAGTTAATAGCGTAAGATACTGCAAGCGAGCTTTTGTGCCAACAACTTTAGTAGCGCCCATTCTACTAATCAGAGGGTAAACGCGATTAGTAATGACTTGAATAGTACCTAATGTTAATACTTTGGAACAGTATTGCCTTAACGCTTGCACTTGGAGCGTTGAGAAAAGTAGTGGTTTTCCTTGAATACATTTTCTCTTTCAAGGCTTTTATTTATATATTGCATAGGTGGGTGGACGACCTCACAGCCCACTTGGTGTTAAGTGGTTACCGGAGCCCATAGACATCTACAACGTAATTCCCGCCCCCACCTTGAGATATCAATTCTAAGGTCTCAGTATAGTTACAACGGCTGCCCCACCCTTCAAACCGAAACACATTACCGCTTCACGGCAGAAATATGTAAGTCGGTAGTACTTACCCGATCTAATGAAACCTAAATGAAAATCGCAACTATGTCAACGTGGCAGTTGTTGTCGTCAAAGCGAAATTGTCATTTTGCACCAATAAGGCCTGGTAACCTCAAAATTTACTTAAATTAAGTTGGCTTTTTGTCCCTACGACTGCGTAACTAAAGGCTTAACTCACTATGACCAAGATGCCGAAGCGAATGTTAAAGCTATAGATGTATTAAAATTCACATGTTCATTACTGCAGCAGCAAGTAGCAACAAAATAAATAATAGTTTAAAAAAACTAAAAAATAAATACGCTTTTATAGAAAATCCAACTAAAAATTAGAAAATAAATTTTAATAAATTTGAATTAAAAATAGTGTAAGAAAAAATGATTTTATTGTAAAAAAAAGCGTGGGGTGCATGGTATCAGTTATAAATACTTTATGAACAGATATGAGTAGAAGGATTATTTTGACAATATCCTGAAAAGCACCCCAAGCTTTTTTTACAATAAAATCATATTTTCTTACACTATTTTTAATTCCAATTTATTAAAATTTTCTATTTTTTAGTTGGATTTTCTATAAAAGCGTATTTTGTTAGTTTTTTTAAACTACATAATACTTAATTTTCATTTTTTAGTTGAATTTCAATTTTTTCCATATATTTTTTTAAATATTGATTTGTCATCGATCCTTAATAAGTATACCAAATTTCGAGTTAATCTGACGTTTTGAAGGGGGTCAAAATCATATTCAAAGATTCCGTTACAAGCATACATACGTCTGAAGCTAATAAAAGCGTAATAAAAATACAGCCCTCTAATAACAACAACATTCCTGCATTATTTTGTCCAAAATTTACGACGCCCACCGCTCTCTGGTGGAAATGTCAAGCTGGACCAGTTAGAATTGGCCGTTGACCATGACATTATAGCATCACCAGCGTAAAGTGCTCCGGCGCCTAACATGATGTAGTGAAAGTACATCCGTGATTTTGAAGGTTTGAAAAAAGGGCTTCATTTAAATATTTGTTTAATTCGGTTTGGTTTGCGTTTGATAATATTTAGTGGAAAACTAGGTAAAAAAAATCGTTTCTTTTTTCAAATTAACAGTTGATTTCAAACATAACAATACCTAATTCATCAGTTTCTAAAGAAATTGCTACCATATGACCATATGACATTATGATTACTTTCAAATCACTGATTCATGTACAACTGTTAAATTAATACTCATTTGTCAAATCGTTTGCGGACAAGATGTAAACTGACGCACTGACAAATCATGACGATCTTAATCGACCTGTAAGATCGATCTGGTTATCAATGCGGGCTGAATGAAACTAATCCCTAATCCTATATTTATGATCGCGCATGTGTTGAATAACGTGGATACCGAGACTCATATCCCATAGAATCCCATTTTTATGCAAATAATCATTCACTTAGTCAGAATTAAATGTTTGTTGTGTTTTAACACTACAGCAGAGGCGCTGCGCAATGCATCGCATCAAATCAAACTATAGATCACGTGTCTGATCATTTCTAATTTACTTTACATTGCAAACACTGCATTAGTCATGCGATCGAAGCATAATCCGTAAAGTAATCGAAAGGTCCTAAATAATATAAATGACAAGAATAATACAAATCTCTCTCTCTCTCTCTCTCTCTCTCTCTCTCTCTTTCCTTTCTTAACATCTCTCTCCCTTACTCTCTTTCTCTCTCTCTCTCTCTCTAATAAGTTAACCGAGTGACCTAAAGGAAAATTAAACAGATACATCCAATTCAGAGTGTAGGTTTCTACATAAACGAGCAGGATAGATCAGACGTTCAGAGAGTCAACGAAACTTCATGTAACTTATATTTCCTTCATCCATATTACGGTTTTTAGAATCGAATATCACGAACGCCGATATTTATTTACGATATTACCATAAACTTTTAAGAAAAGGTCGATATGAAATAATGCATACTTATTTTTTATTGGTCACATTAAGATGCACTCACTGTTTTTATGTTTTTATTTTTCGGTTTCAACACTATTATTACACACCCGATTAAATTACATATCAATATATTTTCAAGATGGGTAAGCAGAGGGGCTTTGTATACTTCAAACAATTTAATACTCGGTTTTTACCGTGACTGGTTTTGTTACTGGCCACAAATCGAGGGTTTTCAGGAGATAAATTTGATTTATATACGCTATTTTACTGTTGTTAATAAATTAATTTAATTATTCATATAAATCAATCGTTTATACGTAACTATCTATGTATGTATGCATGTCTTTCAATTTTTTTGTTTTATCATCATGAGGTTTGGTCAGTAATAGTGAAAATACAATTAGTACAACACCACCACCATAATGATCTGAAGGTGAACCAAAGCGTTGTTTAATGGAATTTCTAAAACAGAAAATGATTAGATCATTCACGCACAAAGCCTGTTTATTTAATATATGCAATACATACATTTCGAAATGCCAGTATCTTGACTTATTTTTTGTGTTGCCATGACTGGAAATAAACCAAGCAATGAGTTTTTTTTTTACGAAAAAACCGTTTTCTATGCGAAGGTAAAGACCACTAAGTGGTTCGCCTAAGAACAAGCAACAGCGTTTATTTACTGTTGATTAAATGCAATGTCGGTTCCCGAAAACCAGCATCCTGCCTATTCGTGGCACGAAGCAGCCTTAAGTTACCTACAGCATAAAGAGCCATCACGCTATACAATGAGTTTTCCGTGTATTAAGGTGACCGCATTCAGTCATGGACTCCGATAATTTACCACTAGGCGGATCGTGAGGTCCCACCTACACACCACGTATATGGGAAAGGTCACCCATATAAATAAATGAAATGTGGTCAACAATTTTTTTTTATGACAATCAATCAAAAACGACTCTGCTTTGGGTTAATTAAATTGACACATTTCCGACAAGACGTTGACAATCGGAAAATCACTCGTAACGACTACACGTTCACAATAAAACCTGTTGATATTTATTTTAAAAAAAAGTAATATATAGAGCTTGTCAAAACTATGGAGTTGTCAAAATTGAATGTCGAATGGAACGAATTTGTGTCAGCTGTTTTTAATTTTAACTTGTCAGCTCTTTTTAAATAGTTCCACATTAAAATGGTATTTTAAGGATAGAATCATTTATGGCATAAGGTCAATGAACGGAAAGTACACGAGACCTATAATACAAAATAGAGATATATTCATTTAGCATTCAACAATTTCCTTAGCTTTTTTTTCCTATGGTCTGTGTCTATGGGTTAATTTACTCGTCTAGCCCTTCGTCGCAAGCGACGGGCTCGGTGAGGACGGTGACCGGTGCTTAAAGTACCAAAAAGCACCGTTAATGGATCGGGAGGATCTGTAACGACGTGAACTTACCTTGTTTTTTTATTTATTCTACCTGATTGGTGTCTCTACCCTAATTTTAAATAATAAATAATGGTTGAGTGTTGTGGAAAAATATGCAGAATCGAAACGCCTTCCCGTAAAGATTTCTATGTAGTATGTCCAACCATCAGTAAATTAACATTAGATTTCCAATGAAAATCTTGTTTCTTTTAACAAAAATTTATATGTTATACTAGCTGACCCGGCAGACTTCGTAGTGCCTCAATCGATAAATAAAAGACCCAAACTTTTGTATAAAATAAACTTAAAACAAACAAAAAAACAAAATCCGTCCGACGCGACGAGGGACACATCGAAGGAACAACAAAAATGTAATTGTTATTTAATTACGAGCATTTTACATATTTATTTACCTTTTAAACCCTCTCTGGACTTCCACAAATAATTCAAGACCTAAATTAGCCAAATCAGTCCAGCCGTTCTCGAGTTTTAGCGAGACTAACGAACAGCAATTCATTTTTATATATAAATCGATAGGTTATAAAAGAATATCGGCAGTCGCGATATTAAGATCTATAAACATTTTTGATTAACAACAAAACTGTTACAAATCGTCAGTCGTTCGAAACAAAACGTCTTAAGTAAGAATTTGGAGTAGACGAAAAACAACCGTATACGATCCGAATAAAATGACGGTCTTCCGAAACAAAAATCCTTATGGTTGTATAGAATATCGTGTGTGTGGAAAACTGACCTTTTCGATCTTTATGTAAAACGTTAATATGATAAAATAGCTTTATTACTTATTAATAACAATGGCTGAGTGCCTAGAGTTACAATGTTAATAAAATTTCACATTTAGGTACCTACTTTTTTTTAAATTAAACTCATAAGGAAGACAAATCCGGATGATCATGCGTAGGTATATAAATATGTGTATAATGTTGCCGCTTAAAAAATTACATGTGACTAGGAGATGTATGGAAATGGTAGTGCAAGGTATACGGTGAAGAGGTCGACCGAAGAAGACATGGAGTGTGTGAATGACGATATGAGAGAGAGAGAAGAGTGAGTTTTTAAATGACGGCTGATAGAAGACTAGAAGAGTATGGAAGAGAAAAATTTGCTATGCCGACCCCACGTAGTGGGATAGGGTAAAAAAAAGAACAAAAGTTGTCGCTTAAAAAAATTTCTATACTCTAAAAACTGTTTCACTAAATCATTCGAAATATCGAAGCTCATCACATGACAATGACCTCACTATACATATTAAACTGAACTAATAATAATTTGAGCTTATAATATCCATATATATACATTTAAACGTATGAGTTTATGCATACGAGTATCTACTTCCAGTTGATGATTTCTTATTTATTACATTATATATGCGAAAGTGTTTGTTTGTTTGTGAAATTTTCACGTCTTAACTCGATCATCACGAAATTTTGTGTAGTTGTTGTTGTAAAAAAAATTTCTACACTAATGTGAATGAAGTAGCGATAAAAAGCTAGTTAACACAATTAAGTCGATACATATCGGGGCTGTCTATTTGACTCTTACAGTAGGTACGAGTTCTCTCTCTCTCTCTCTCTCTCTTCGATCGGTCCCTCACTGCTATGGGTCGTGACTCCGTCTGATTCCGTCAACCAGCTGTCTCCATCGATCCCGTTTTGTAGCTTGGTGACTTGCGTCACTGACAGGTAAGAGTTAAGGTAAGTGTTTCTCGTGGGTTGCATCCAAAAAATGCACGTCAATCGTCAAGCTTGTAAATTATAATTAAATCTTTGGGAATAACGACGAAGGGAAGATCTTCCACTGAGCGGGTGATATTGCTCGGTAGGCCGACAGTCCGAATGCTGTTGTTTTTTTTCCTACGTATGCTGATAGCCTTAAGAGGCTATTTCAGCTTCACCCTAACGTGTTGGTGACCTCACGGGGCTCAAACCGGAGAGTTGCTAACACTGACCCTAGCAAGAGCAGTGCTTCGCAGAATCTACCACCGGATCGGAAAAGCAACCCACTGAGAAGATCCGGCGAGAAACTCAGTGGGCTGTGTCTATGGGTTAATTCGCTCTTCGAGCCCTTCGTCGCAAGCGACGGGTTCGACGAGAACGGTGACAGGTGCTTGTGGTACCTAAAAGCACCGTTAATGGATCGGGAATATTCGTAATGACGTGTTTTGGGCGCGAATGCCGTTGTTCGGAACTTGTATATATGCAAGCTTATCCCTAAAATGTCGTAAGCGAGATTCAGACATTCGTCAAATATCTTGTGATGCATGATAGCCACCGCCACAAAACTACTTTTACGATTGAATCTCTTTAAATCCGACGTTTATAATACTCTATATAGCTTTCCGAGGACAACAAATAATTATTTTCACGACCCTTGAAACCCGAAGGAAATATTATAGCCAGAAAATTATGTGAATCGCAAAAAACCTACGTACAACCACCAGAGAAAGCTGGTAAATGAATTACAAATAAAAACAGAAGAGTTGGACGTACAGACGCCGCGTCGACATTCCACGAGCATTGTTCCACCTGGTATCGTGATCAATGAGGACGATAAAAGATTTATTGACGCTACTGGAATACGAATTAACTGTTCTGTAAGCGAACTTACGTGTTCACTGACAAGAGACAATAGTAGTATTTTAATACAGAAGAGTCGCTCGACTGTGTGGCATTGCCGATTTCCCGGACCATGAGTGACTACTGTCGTCGTGTGGGTTGTAAAGTTGTGTTCTAATACAATAACATTATTTTAGAAAAATGTTTTAGTTTTTCAAATTTTTGCGTGTGCATTATCATCATTACCTTTATTAGACTATAATATGCGATTGCCTAAAACTCCTCAATAACCTAGAAAATGGCTGTGTTCTACAAAGCTTCGGTCTAAGATAAATTATCAATAGTACACGGACGTGAAAGAGAATGTCAAGCTATCGAACATTTTGGCATAAAAAAGGAAAGGCCTATGCCTAGCAATGGCTACAAAATTGCTGAAGATAGAGAGATACGGATAATGAAATTTTTTTATTTACAATATTTATTTTTACAAAATCGGTGCCAGTCGATACGCGTATCCTTGGACGGACAAAACGAATCCAGACCGCATTCGACCAACAATTGAGAGTTGTCAATCAGTCATGCTATATGTTAATACGACACCTTCAAGCGAGGACAGTGGCTTCGTGACTCGCGCCGGACAATGATTCACATTTCACAAGTTCGATTGAGGCTCGGGAAAGGTATATACGTTGACAACGTCGAAGCGACCGACGCCGGCTTATTCTTCCTCCTTAAAGCTTAATCATGCAAGTTTCTTAGATTTCGACTTTCATTTGATTTTGAGAGACTTCAAAAAAATATTCGATTTTACTGTATTTGTTTATGTGTAGAACTTTTTCTTGTTTTTTTTTTTTTAATATGATATCTGGTGTTTCTCATATGGCCACTTTTTCACTTCAAGACCTGACTGTTAGTATCATTGATAATGTATATTTAACTGACTTCGACTAAATTGATGATTTTCAATTTTTTTTTTTATCCGTTAGGTTAGATGGTTCAAGGAGCTCACAGCCCACCTGGTGTTAAGCGGTTATTGGAGCCCATGAACATCTACAAACGTAAATGCCGCCACCCACCTTGAGATATAAGTTCTAAGGTCTCAGTATAGTTACAACGGCTGCCCCACCCTTCAAACCGAAACGCATTACTGCTTCACGGCAGAAATAGGCAGGGTGGTGGTACCTACCCGCGCGGACTCACAAGAGGTCCTGCCACCAGTAAATTAGGAACAGTCGGACGCGAATCACCTTTCAGGCCAAAACGGATTACTACTTCACGGCAGAGGCACACCAGTAATAACGCAAATTATAATTTTGCGGGTTTGATTTTTATTACACAATGTTATTCCTTCACCGTGGAAGTCAATCGTGAACATTTATAAGTACGTATATCATTACAAAAATTGGTACCCGCCAGCGGGATTCGAACACCGGTGTATCGCTAGATACGAATGCGCCGAACGTCTTATCCTTTAGGCCACGACGACTTCTTCTTTGTTGCAGTCCGTTTTCTTTTTTTTTTTTTCATCGCTTAATCTGTGCTAGCTAACTTGCATGCGTCTGTTAAACTTGCACGGGGCTGCACCCGCTATTAACTCGACATATTTCGGCCGTAATTAGCTATGTAGTATCTATAGACTCCGGTAACGTTTCACACAGGTCTGTCTTTCTAAAGAGTCAAAATTAGAGGCGACTAAAATACCATCAATTCCAAATAAAAACGTATAATGACAACACAATTCAATTAATTAAACCGGCGCATTCATACGACAAGTGGCGGGTGAGCCGCGATCAAAAACTCCTGCAAAAGTATTCCAGCAAAAAATGTGATCATTAAAATTCCATGAACATTTAATGTGTATTAACATTACATATTTCACCGGTTGACATCAACATTAAAAACAAAACAAACATTATAATGTAAATCTTGAATACTTAAATTTTAAACAATTTAAAAAAATAAAATAAAATAAAACATATAAATACAAAGATTTTTTTAAAACTTATTTTCGGATCTGATTTTGCATAATCGCATTCTTAGTTTATTTTGATTTTTTTGTCCAAATATGTATTGTATGATGTTAACCATGAGTGATACCATCGCATATTTCTGGCGCAAAAAATCATGCATATTTTTTCAAATGCTGATAAGACAAAGATGGCGCTATTGAACTCTGTTATGTAAACTGCGAATTGCAATCTGTGCCTGGTCATTTGCGTCATTAAAAAAAAACTTAATTAATGTGTCAAAACCTATTTAGTTGAAAGCGTTTTAAAAAAAACGTTGCTTTTCACATGATTAACGTTAAAAATATAATTAATCATTTTTCTACAGGAAACCTTGCAAAAGTTTTAACAATAAAAATAAATATCTGTGATATATTAATTTATAGGCAGACATTACCATTCAAATTCGCGAATAGATCAAACCATGAAGTTGTTTGTAAACTGTATCATTTGCATAACCAGTGTATTTTACCGTTGGTCTTAGATCGCGATCCTGTTAAATATTTTTATATGTGAAATTAAATTTATTTGATCGTCCTCAAACAATTCAGACTCATGTTTCGAAATGCTTATTGCAATTATTTACGAAAATTTCCTTGACATCAAGAATTGTTTTATTTATTTTATTTCTGTGTATATTAATGTTATGTTCTGTATCCTCTTAATATTGAAAAATATATGCTACAACTATATGTTATAAGTGCACATATGTTCAATCTATCAATGCATTCAATTCTCTACGTTACCTGTGGTTGACTGGTAGAGAATGCCTTAGGCATTACAAAGCGGATGCAAAAAATTAAAGGGCATGCAAACAGTCCCATCTAATCTACATGCTTAATATATTTTACATAAAAAATGTTTCATCTAGTCTACTACTAAGACTAATATGAAATTGAACATCAATTTTTAATCTGTACGATTCACGAAATTCAGACCTTGAATTCTGTAGTACCTCTGGACTATTCAGATAAACCTGAGATTTTGGCCTAATGTCGCATTATTCAAAGTGCGGTGTCCATTAGCTTCAATAGCCGTTTCATATCAGATAGGACGTGAACCTGTTTGGACATTTAACCTAATTTTAATAGCGCTGGCAACACAAATGCTACCACCACGAAACCATCTACTACTACTCATTACGCAGTGAAATTCGTTAAAAATACCCAGATAAATGCATGAAATTTTTAATTACAAAAAAATTATAAACAACAATTCTATTCGTTTCTATTACGGTCCCGTAAAGGTCAGACTCGTTTAACAATAAATTTCAAATGAACCAATATGACATTTCAATAAATCATTGACATTTTTACTGAATCGATTTTATATTATCGACACATTATTCCATTTGCTAGAATTTGAATGTAGCAACTGTATTCTCATTTGTAAGCTCGTGGATCGCATTAATGTTAAAATAAACGAAAATCATAATACTTTTTATCGACTTTTAATGCTGTAAGTCCTCGGACAGGTTTCAAGATGGCCGCAATGAAGGAATAATGTCCTGTCATCAAATCAAACCAGCATTCCTAAATAATTTTACCTCAATATCGATTGTGAGACGTGTTAGTTTTTTTATTACTTAGACGGGTGAACGAGCACTCGGTCCACCCGGTGTTAAGTGGTTACCGGAGCCCATAAACATCAACAACCTAAATGCCGCTACCCTGAGACATGAATTGTATGTCTCAGTTCTATAGTACAACGGCTGCCCTACCCTTCAAACTGGAATGGATTAGTGTTTGTCTACAGAAATAGACACAGTGCTGGTATATACACGTCCGGGCTCACAAGATGCCCTACTACCAGCTCTGGTACTGCCGTTTTTCACCGGGTCTATCTCAAGCAATCATGAGTTTCATTGAAATGAAGACGTTCTTTTTAGCTTGGCGACCAACTAAGTTGTAACATGACAATGTATCAGCTCTACGGATCTTTGACAAGGAACCGAATCAAAAAAGCACTCTACAATGAGACAAGAGATCTTCGCTTATCTACTGAAAAAAATGTAATGATTAAATGACAAAGCCGTTTTTTCCTTATGAAGTTTTATCGGTCTTCCAGCCCACAGAGATCCACAGCTGGAAATAGGCCTCCACCAAGGGTCGCCACAACAATCGGTCCTACACTGCATACATCCCCGCGAATCTCAATAGGCCGTTGTTCCACCTCGTGCGAAGCTTACCCACGCTACGTCTTTATTTCTAACTTCATTTTACCCAAAATCAAAACACATTCTAAAACCTTGTCGCATATAATTGACATTGCCCTTGGCAATGGCGCGGTCAAGCAAATGTCCCCAAATGAACTGCACTTAATTAATACGAACCCAAAGACCGGTTTCCGTTCACGATTCGAATCCAGTTTCGCGAATAACTTTGTTATTATAGGAAGTGCATGAAGATCTACATTCTTTTGCGAATCGTATCTTGGTTAATTAAAAACAGCACTTATATTGTTACTAGATATTATCTATAAGTATGTAAGCTACCGCGTTCAAATCCCGCGGGCAGGTAACTAACTTTGGTAAGTGAAATACGCACATAATGACTTCCACGATGATAGACATAACACCATTTAAAAAAAATCATACGCTCAAAGAAAATTAGAATCTGCATAATTAGATTAGATATGATTTCTGTGGATTACGGTAATCAGTTAACACCAAGTTAACCATGAACTCGATCACCCGTATAAACTATGAAAAATATATGATCCATAAAAAACTATAAAGCGCTTTTTTTTTTGTTAAAGACACTGTACTAAAAAGAGGTCTAGTGGATCGAAGTGTAGACAACAAGGAATTCTGTCCTTAACAACTTTCATGATCTTGTGGAGTAAGCACATGTTGGTGACTTCCGCTAGTTTAACACTCTTTTCGTTATCAATTACATGTACATTTTAATAATTTATAGTTGTTGTTTTGTAGCACGAAGACTGGATCTGTTTGTGTGCGGAAACAATCACAAAAAAAAAAAAAAAAAGCTCGACACAAAATGTCAATGTCGATTTGAAAACGTTCCATATACATATTATGTGCTTTTATTCATATGTGTGTGTGCGAAAATTACGGAACCATAAATTTTTGATTTAAAAGAAGGAACCCCAAATTTAATCGTCTATTTAACTATTTAGACACAAACTCTCTAAACTAATCAACGTACTCACTCAACTCGCTCAAGGTCGTGGATTCGATTCCCACACCGAGCAAACATTCGTGTGATGAACAAGTTTATTGGCTCTTTGTCAGGGTGTTAATTATCTATATATGTATACATTTCAATGTTTATAAGTATCTATGTTAGTTTCTGGTCCCCATCTGAAGGCGATTATTCGCCGGAAGAGAGGCTTGAGGAGGCTCTGGGCGACAACTCGTTGTCCCAGGATAAAGCGCGAGCTTAATGAGCTGGAAACGGAGCTGGCGACAAAGATTAGCACCTTCCGGGGCTATGCCTGGCAGGAGAGGATCGAGGAGGCTCGCGAGGACCCCTCCTCAGTATCCCTCCACCGGCTTTGTCGCCAGCTCTCAAATCGGCCTGCCCCGACTTGTCCACTCGTGGACGAGAGGAGCAACCGATGCTTCTCGGCTCAGGCCCGCGCCGATATCCTGGCCGAAATGCTGGAGCGGCAGTTCGCTCCTAATGACTCTGCACCCTCAGAGGCCGCATTCCACCAATCGGTGGAAGAGAGCGTAGCAAGCCTACTCTCCTCCCCGGTGCCACCGTTGGGAGATGGTGATCTCATCACTCCCAGCGAATTGCGCCTCATCATCAAGCGGATGAAGAGGCGCAAGGCGCCGGGCGAGGACGGTATTCCCTCCCTCGCTTTTTTCCACTTCCCTGAAACGGTCGTGTCATATATGACACGGCTGTTCAACTCCATTCTGTCCACAGGACACTTCCCGGGAATTTGGAAATTGGGCAAGGTTATCGCCTTGCCCAAACCCGGCAAGGACAGGAGAAATCCCTCCAGTTACCGTCCGATCACGCTGCTGTCGCACGTGGGCAAGTTGTTCGAGCGGCTGCTGCTGAGAAGGGTATCGCCGCACATCCTTCTCAGACCCGAGCAATTCGGGTTTCGTAGCGGTCACTCGACAACGCTGCAATTGGTCCGCGTCATGCATCACTTGGCGGATCGGTCCAACGCGCGCCAGTACACGGCCGCAGTCTTTCTCGATATCGAGAAGGCCTTCGACCGTGTCTGGCATGCGGGACTGATCCACAAGCTGTTGCAGAACACGGACCTCCAGCACGCCTACGTGCGACTGCTGGGGTCGTACCTGGAGGGAAGATCCTTCCTTGTCGCGGTCGAGGGCGCCAAGTCGTCGGTGCGCCCAGTCACGGCCGGAGTTCCGCAGGGGAGCGTCCTGGCACCATTCCTCTACGCTCTCTATACCAACGATATTCCCACGCTCGAGGGCAACCTCGAAGCGTGGGAAGCCGACGTGAAGTTGGCGCTGTTTGCCGACGACAGCGCCTACTTCGCGTCATCCAACTTCCCCTCTGCGGCCATTTCGAGGATGCAGAGGTTATTGGACTTACTGCCCCAGTGGCTGGACCGATGGAGGGTCGCGGTCAACGTGGGGAAGACCGCGGCTATTCTCTTCGGTCCGGTCCGCACAAGAGTCGTCCCGGGACAGCTCAGTCTCCGTGGCGTTAATGTCGAGTTTAGATCCAGCGTCCGGTACTTGGGGGTCGATATCGACCGGAGTTTGAGGATGACCGCCCACGCCAATAAGGCGTTGGCGGCCGCTCGCTACGCGAGATTCCTCCTCCGGCCGGTGTTGGCCTCCAGGTTGCCGGTCAGGACTAAGCTCGGCATTTATAAGACGTATGTCCGTTCCCGTATCACGTACGCAGCTGCGGCCTGGTATCACCTCATCCCGCAGGTCACGCGGGTGAAGTTACAGGCCCAGCAGAATCTGGCTCTTCGCACGATAGTCGGAGCAGGGCGTTACGTCAGTAATGCCGTAATCGCCCGGGATCTGGATGTGGAGTCGCTCGAGGAGTTCATCCGGAGGCTAGCTCGTAATCTTTACGAGCGGGCTGACGGTGGACCCCACGAGCATCTCCACAACTTAGCTCCCTTGCACGCTAGACCACCTGATGGTCTGGCGCTACCAAGGGAGCTACTGGAACCCCCGGCTATGGTAAGATAGTCGGCTTAACCGGAGTGATATGGGAGTGCTCATAATGAGTGCCCCCATGGGACTGAGCTGTCCACACTCGTCACTTCCCCCCACATTGTTGGGGTGCCCCCCTATGGGGACCCATTTTCCACCCCCGAGGGTGGACCACTCCCCCGTTTGGGGAGTGTTTTAAGTCGGCCCCTCCCCGTGACGGACTTCCCCGTGTAAATAGTAGTGTAGTTTAGTTTGTAGTTAGTTAGTAAGGGAAAAAAAAAAAAAAAAAAAAGAAAAAAAAAAAAAAAAAAAAAAAAAAATTGAGGACAACACGACGCCGGAGGATCCTGCTGCCGGGCGTCATCCCTGGAGCCATTCAAGCCCATCGTATTATGTATAAGTATATATGTTTTGTCGATGTAGTGCAGCCGTGCACGCTGCGAACAGCGTACCTTCCCCAAGTCCTCCCCGCATCTACTTCACCCCTGCCCTATGTGGTAGGGAGTTTCAGCCCGGGTAGTGGGGTTTGCCCCGAGGCCCGTTCCGTGCCCCCGAAAGGGGGTACGACGACCCTTCTTCTTCTTCTGGTCCCCATAACAGAGGGAATCCTAATTTGGAGCGGAATGAGCGTGTGTGATTTGTTCTCAGTTATTATTGTAATTCATGACATGCCATACAAATTAGTTTATTTATTTATTTATTACTTAGTTGGGTGGACGAGCTCACAGCCCACCTGGGCTACCCATGCGGACCTACAAGAGGTCTTACCATGAGTAATTACGCAAATTATAATTTTGCGGGTTTGATTACAATCTAATGTATCTTCATATTATTCGAGCTTTCTATTTTCTTAGATCGGTGTAAGATTTCGCGGTGTACCTGTTTTAAAGTGCAGTACTACCAATCACCTGTGGCTGAAGTCGAAGTCTCACTTCTACTGTGTCGTCACGGTATGACTGCTTCGCGGTAAACATAAACAGGATAGCGATACCTACCCGTACGGACTTATAATACGCCCCGCCATCAATTATAACTTTGTAATGAGTTTCTATGACGTAAGATTCAACGCCAAGGGTTTACAAGGTGTGCCGCCCTATAAAATAAAGAAACATCAAAAAGTTTTAATCAAAATATTAAATCTTGGCGTGTTTTGTTGTAAGCTGAGAATGATGATAATTAATGGAAATGGGTACTGAAGAGGTTAAATAAAGAAATAAACAAAACTGAATGTGGTAGTGTGCCTTGCGCCGCCCCCGTTGCCGCGTAGCTGGTATAAGCCCTAAGCTACCTGCGAATAGGCAGGAAAAAACATATATGCCGCCCCTCGTACCCAACCGCCCCGAGCCGTGACTATTTGGCCCCTATGATAAAATACGCCCCTGATGATTTTATAATAATAATAATAACCCTAAACAGTATTTCATTTCAACATGTCCTCTCGGATTCTTCTTAAATATCTGCGTAAATTCCCTCCATTGAATATCAAAACAAGATGCAGCAAATGCCGACTCAAAAAATTTAATAGTCCTCAAATAACCCGTTCCAGAGTTAATTGAATTTTAAACGCGAACCGGACAATAAAGGATATTTTTAAACCCACTTTTATACTTAAAGTCTTAGAATTATTGTGTTTAAGGTAAACAACTAATAAGGTTGAAAGTTAGTGAGAGAAAGAACTATGTACATAGCTTATTGTTTAATGTATTAGTAATAATTACTCTGTGACAGAATTCTAACAAAACTTACAAAGAGGCCCTAGCTTATTTGTGGACTATGTATTATCTGTAGATTATTCACATATTATTAGCGACGAAACGCTTAAAATCTAAAAATTAAATGCCTAAATCATAAGTTATTCAAAATTATCTAGATAGAAATACCTTGCAAAATTTACTAATCACAATTCTAGTCAGTACGAATAAAGAATTAACACAAAATTTTATGTGCTTGCTAAACTTCGTTCGAAAATCGATATTTGAATTAAAAAATACAGTGACATTTACACGTAATCCTCAATCAAATACACATTTATAGGTCAGTAAAGTTCAGTAATGCCAAATTATAGTCTATATATTACTTGAGACATACTTTAAAAGGTATTTATTATCATTCCTAATAGAAAAAAAAAACAATCGATTAAATAATCCTTTTGCGTGCAAAATCGATTACGCGATAGGCATCTAACATAGTTGACATTCTGAGAGTCAAAACTGAGTTTAGAGGGCGCGTGGGAGAACTCCAATCCGAGATTACGATCGCATATTACCATTAATTTTAATTTAAAATGCATTACTGTCACAAAATATTTAATATGCATTTATTTTTTAAGTTTTTATAAATCACATATTTAAAACAAATAAAGAATGCTTATACACTGGAATCTTCTTAAAGGCGATTGTTTTTGACTTAACTCGGCTAATGGCGCAAATCGGCTTTCGTACCATTTGTCTGTCAACACTAAAACAATTATTACTGTTTATGAATACGATCTAATATATATTATTAAATAATAAAACTATTCTTATTTTTGCAAGTATATTTAAAAAATAAATGACCTGTTGTGCATTCATTTACATTTTACGTCAACAAGGAAGGCATGTCTACTCGAATCGAACGACTCTGTTAAAATTTTATTTGTCGTTACCTGACCGGTTAGCAACAGTTGGTATCACAACTGCTCCAGTTTACTTACACAGATCGTTGGACGCATAGATATGTCTTTTCGATACTTTATATTTTGAGATACTGTGAACAGTAGATAAGGGAGGTTAGTGGGGTGCAAGTACTTTCAGTCTAGTTTAGACATTCAGATTTTAGGGTCAGTGAACTCCGGTAAATACTTAACACGAGCTGATCTAACCAAAAAGTGCAATAAAAAAGTGTTTATAAAAAATCTAACCAAAAAAACTCCAAACAATAAAGTACCTGCCAAAATTTTAATATATTCTACCTATTGCTTCCATAAATTAAACTCTTGGCTGTTATAAGCCCCGGTAACCGTCTAAAAGTGGAAATCTGATATAGTTAACGATTAAAAAAAAGACTCCCAAACGACTTGTTAAAAGGGTCTGTCAATATAATACAATTCACTGAACTTAATCAAATTATTCTAGTTAAATATGCGAACCTAAAATCAAATGAGTTCGTGATAACGGTTATATTAGACGTGACGGCAGTTTCATTGGCCGGCAACATTAGAGAAATGTGGCCGCCATTGTTTAACGTTTTTTATTGTCATTTGATGTAACCATTGTAAGCGGTGACCTTAATCCATAATCATCAATGCAACTAATGATATACTTGAGAAGTCAAAAGTAATCTCCAGCAGTAACGGTAACAAAAATTGGTTTTCCACCTTTTATAATGTTTTTTAGCAAGATCTGTGACATTTGCGTAAAAGCTTTTGGGTATCTACATACTTTTTTTTTCGGGTAGGGGTCCGAATGTCCCACGAGATGCCCAAACCTAGGGGGCACGCGGGGTATATAGAGGACTTGACAGTCTACATAACATGGGCACCAACATTCTATTAACTACCAATTTTTTTTATTGCTTTGCTTGGTGGACGATCTCACAGTCCATCAGGTGTTGAGTGGTTACTGGAGCCCATAGACATCTACAACGTCAAATGCGTCACCCACCTTGATATATAAGTTTTAAGGTCTCAAGTATAGTTACAACGGCTGCCCCACCCTTCAAACCGAAACGCATTACTGCTTCACGGCAGAAATAGGCAGGGTGGTGGTACCTACCCGCGCGGACTTACAAGAGGTCCTGCCACGAGTAAATTAGGAACAGTCGGACGAGAAAATAATCGTTGTATCAGAAATTACATTTTGAACAGGCCTATCTGTTGCGTGTCTGCTCTGTACGCTCGTAAGTTATCAATTGGACGGGCGAGCCCCCAGCGATTAAATTGAATGCCAAGGACACAAAGCACTGACTCCCGGTGTAACTAGGAATTAAAAATCACAAAATGTTGTCGGTGCGGTGTACAAATAATAGGCGTTTAGTCTCAATTCAAAAGCGATAAAGGTCTTCTAGTATTTTTCGAAAGGAAAAAATCATAACGAAGTTACCGGTACATAGAACACTGACATTTAGTGCGTGTAATTAAACACAAAAGAATGATACAACACAGCGGTAGGCAGCGGCTTGGCTCTGCCCCTGGCATTGCTGAAGTCCATGGGCGACGGTAACCACTCACCATCAGGTGGGCCGTATGCTAGTCTGCCTACAAGGGCAACAAAAAAAAAACCATATTTCATGTGGTGGTACAACACATTTGACATAATACAACCATAATACAACACATTTGACATATGCCTGAATCTTGCTTACGACATTTTCAAAATAAGCTTGCATATATTATTATACAAGTTCCGAACAACAACATCCGGAACGTCACGCCGGTCCACCGAACAATATCACCCACTCGGTTAAAGATCTTCCTTTCATCGTTATACCAACATTTCATTTGTCATAAATGTTAGATGACAATATATTTTAGTATCAAAACTCCAGTGCATAATTGAACTTGGCAGTGATCTGCAGTAGCCTTTGGATAAAATACAATCTTACGAATCCACTTCTACAGCGGAATTATGCAAACCACCAGAAAAATAAAAGATTATTCACGCTGCTTGTAAGCTACACCTTACTCAGATGTTGCTTCGTCATAATTTTGTTTCTCAAAAACGTTAATCGCCTCCGCTTGTATACGGCACCACGCCATTTTAATCTTCGCTTCGACTCGAATCTGTATCTATATCATTATTTACAACATGAACTCGACGAGTAAACGTCGGTATCGGTTTGAACTACACAACAAAAAACTGCTACCTGTAAACAGTTTAGTGTTACAATAATATGTACATGTATAACAATTGTTTTTATTAACGCAGTAAACAAAAAATATGGTTTGTTATACATATATGTTATGTAATAAAGGGATGTTTTCAAAAGAATATCATAGAAATGACGACCTTGTTCAGGGTTCAACTGAGGTGAATATTATTACAGCTTCCGCCTCGTTTTTTGGCAGTGATTGATGACTTCCATATGGTTTTGGCAATATTGAACTGTTTTTTTTAGTTTTGAAGTTTTACTGGTGGCCTGGAGGCCTTTCAGTTTCACCAGGACAGGTGGGCGAGCAAAGGCTCAGCCAGGAAGGGTGGGATTAGCTAACAGCTGCCCGAGCGCCTCCGAAGGAGACCTAACAACTCGAGAGCAGCTGCTTCGCGGATGAATCTACTACCGGATCGGAATCGCGACCCGCTGAAAAGATCCGGCGAGAAACGCAGCGGGCTCATACATGGGTTAGGTTGCACGTCGAACTCTTAGTCGACTTCGATGAGTACGGTCACCGGGATCCCTAAGTCAGCTCCTAGTGCTAGTATTGAACTGCATTCAGACGACAGACGATAACAAAAGTCTTCAAACAGAAACAGTTGTCTGGTACTACCAACAAAACTGAGAAGAAACAAGCCACACAATGCCACAAAAATACTCCTTTCGAATGAACCGTAGCGTACCCGTTAATTATGATCCAACAAAGGTTGGTGGGGGTTGGTGCTTCCCGCTTCCGTAGGTTTAACCCGCGATTCCCTACAAGTGACCCCTGGGTGGTGCAAAACGGGAGCCGAATTCATAATCGGTGGTAGGACTTGTCCGACTGGCTGGCGACCACCCTCCAACTAGAGTCCGCCGCCAAATAGCCTAGCTGTGTTCCGGCGTGTGGGTTGGAGAGACAGTTCTATTCCTTCCCTTTCCCCTTCCTTGCTGGGGGTGAGTCTTGGTGACGTCTGGAACATGCGGAGCAGACGTGCGTGCGAGCTCACGGGGCGTGATTGTTTGGCGGGGGTATAGGGAGACCTAGTGAAACGGTATCCGCTGCCGCCCGCCGGTCAGTAGGGGACCTGAACCCGGGTGTCTCTACTAAACTCCGCCCCGGGAAGCTGTCCCGCCAACCGGTGTAAAATCCTGTCGTGCGGTCGTCGTGCCGGAGTCGGAGACCGGAGTGGATCCCGGCGATCGTACGCAGGGTGGACTGGGGGACCTTCCATGCCCTGCGTCAGTCTCTCGCGCAACCCGTGGTCGAGCACGTACTATGATCCGCGCTTCATTCAGGTGTTGCCTCGATCTCACCTCCAACATCCTACCTCTCCTAATCCTACTCTCCGGAAATATAATTTATGAAGTTTAAAAAAAAGAAAAGGGTTTTACAGGCGGTTCCCCATTCCACATTTAATGTGGATTTCAGCAATGTCAGGGGCCTACATAGCAACCTTGACGCCGTACACCACCACCTCGAGACGGCGCAGCCTGCCCTGCTTTTTTTAACGGAGACGCAGATATCTGCTCCGGACGATACCTCATACCTTGAATACCCCGGCTACGTATTGGAGCACAACTTCCTACGTAAAGCCGGGGTGTGCGTATTCGTCCGGGCGGATGTCTGTTGTCGCCGTCTTCGGGGCCTCGAACAACGGGACCTGTCCCTCTTGTGGCTGCGCGTGGATCACGGGGGCTGTATCCGAATCTACGCGTGCCTGTACAGGTCCCACAGCAGTGATGCAGGTTCAACTCTGTTTGAGCATGTGCAAGAGGGGACTAACCGCGTGCTTGAGCAGTACCCATCTGCGGAGGTGGTGGTTCTTGGAGACTTTAACGCTCACCATCAAGAGTGGTTGGGGTCCAGAACCACTGACCTCCCGGGTCGGACTGCCTACGATTTCGCCTTGGCCTACGGCTTCTCCCAGCTGGTGACACAGCCCACCCGTGTCCCAGATATCGAGGGGCACGAACCTTCTTTGTTGGACCTTCTGTTGACCACGGATCCGGCCGGATACAGTGTGGTGGTCGACGCTCCGCTTGGATCGTCTGATCACTGCCTTATTCGTGCTGCCGTACCACTCTCTCGTCCTGGTCGTCGAACGACGACCGGGTATCGTAGAGTTTGGCGGTATATGTCAGCAGATTGGGATGGATTGCGTGAATTTTACGCATCCTACCCATGGGGGCGGTTCTGCTTTTCCTCTGCTGATCCTGACGTCTGTGCGGACCGTCTTAAAGACGTGGTGCTCCGGGGGATGGAATTGTTTATTCCCTCCTCTGAAGTGCCCGTTGGGGGTCGCAGCAGACCCTGGTATAACAATGCCAGTAGGGATGCTGCACACCTCAAGCGGTCCGCATACGTGGCATGGGATAATGCCAGGAGACGTCGGGATCCTAACATCTCAGGGGAAAGGCGGAAATATAACGCCGCTTCCAGGTCCTACAAGAAGGTAATTGCCAAGGCGAAGTCGGAGCACGTTGCTAGAGTTGGCGAGCGATTAAAGAGCTATCCCTCCGGGAGCCGTGCTTTTTGGTCGCTCGCCAAAGCTGCAGAAGGAAACTTTTGTAGGTCTAGTCTCCCACCACTGCGCAAGTCCGATGACACTCTGGCCCACAGCGCGAAAGAGAAGGCTGACCTTCTGGTCAAACTCTTCGCCTCGAACTCGACTGTGGACGACGGGGGTGCCACACCACCGAACATCCCCCGGTGTGATAGCTCCCTTCCGGATATCTGCTTCACACAGTGTGCAGTTAGGCGGGAGCTCCGACTCCTGGACGTCCATAAGTCGAGTGGGCCAGACGGCATCCCCGCAGTGGTTCTGAAAACGTGCGCCCCTGAGCTGACACCTGCGCTAACGCGTTTGTATCGCCTCTCTTATTGCGCTAACAGGGTTCCGTCTTCATGGAAGACCGCCCACGTCCACCCTATCCCCAAGAAGGGTGACCGGTCGGACCCGTCGAGCTATAGGCCTATCGCGATAACTTCCTTGCTTTCCAAGGTGATGGAGCGAATAATAAATACACAACTCCTGAAGTATCTTGAGGATCGCCAGCTGATCAGTGACCGACAGTACGGTTTCCGTCACGGTCGCTCAGCTGGCGATCTTCTTGTATACCTTACTCACAGGTGGGCTGAAGCCTTGGAGAGCAAGGGCGAGGCTCTTGCTGTGAGCCTTGATATCGCGAAGGCCTTCGACAGGGTCTGGCATAGGGCACTTCTATCGAAGCTACCATCTTACGGAATCCCCGAGGGACTCTGCAAGTGGATCGCTAGCTTTTTGGATGGGCGGAGCATCGCGGTCGTTGTAGACGGTGACTGCTCTGATACCATGACCATTAACGCTGGCGTTCCACAAGGTTCGGTGCTCTCCCCCACGCTTTTCATCCTGTATATCAATGACATGCTGTCTATTGATGGCATGCATTGCTATGCGGATGACAGCACGGGGGATGCGCGATATATCGGCCATCAGAGTCTCTCTCGGAGCGCGGTGCAAGAGAGACGATCAAAACTTGTGTCTGAAGTGGAGAACCCTCTGGGGCGAGTCTCCGAATGGGGTGAATTGAACTTAGTTCAATTCAACCCCTTTGTCATGGCGCCGCAATTCCAAGGAGTATCCCTGCAACCTTCCGAGAGTATCGGGATACTTGGGGTCCACATTTCGAGCGATGTCCAGTTTCGGAGTCATTTGGAAGGCAAAGCCAAGTTGGCGTCCAAAATGCTGGGAGTCCTCAACAGAGCAAAGCGGTACTTCACGCCTGGACAAAGACTTTTGCTTTATAAAGCACAAGTCCGGCCTCGCGTGGAGTACTGCTCCCATCTCTGGGCCGGGGCTCCCAAATACCAGCTTCTTCCATTTGACTCCATACAGAGGAGGGCCGTTCGGATTGTCGATAATCCCATTCTCACGGATCGTTTGGAGCCTCTGGGTCTGCGGAGGGACTTTGGTTCCCTCTGTATTCTGTACCGCATGTTCCATGGGGAGTGCTCTGAGGAATTGTTCGAGATGATACCGGCATCTCGTTTTTACCATCGCACCGCCCGCCACCGGAGTAGAGTTCATCCATACTACCTGGAGCCACTGCGGTCATCCACAGTGCGTTTCCAGAGATCTTTTTTGCCACGTACCATCCGGCTATGGAATGAGCTCCCCTCCACGGTGTTTCCCGAGCGCTATGACATGTCCTTCTTCAAACGAGGCTTGTGGAGAGTATTAAGCGGTAGGCAGCGGCTTGGCTCTGCCCCTGGCATTGCTGAAGTCCATGGGCGACGGTAACCACTCACCATCAGGTGGGCCGTATGCTCGTCTGCCTACAAGGGCAATAAAAAAAAAAAAAAAAAAAGGTAATCTCGATCGTATTTTTGTTAATCGCATTTTATTCTCCGGCAATAAATTATGTTTTTCAAAAATATATTGTATTTCTAATGATACAATCTAAGCGCGGCTTAGTTTATTTTTAAGTTATATTAATTCTGTTCGAAAAGGAATTTGAGATTTTAATTAGTTATGAAGTTAATGAACCGATCGGTGCGATACGAAGATTGGAATTATTAAGCAAAAAAAAATACAGTACCAATTAATCTTGACTTCTCGGCTATTAATTAGGTTCGTGTGTTGTCGTGTGAAAAGACCATTCAGAAAACGCGTTATTCGCTTTAACTCGCTCGAAAGAAAGATTTTCGAGGTACGATAATTAGTACTAATGCAATTGATTAATACATTTTCTATTTGAGTTTAGCTATAAAGAGAATCGGCCAAGCACATAACACATAGGTAGTGTTGACAAGCTCAGTCGGACTTCGGTAGTTCATTGTAGTCCATAAACAGAAATATGTTTCATTAGTTAGCTAGTTTATGAAGTTTTATTTTTATTTTTTTATTGCTTAGATGGGTGGACGAGCTCACAGCCCACCTGATGTTAAGTGGTTACTGGAGCCCATAGATACCCACTACGTAAATGCGCCACCCATCTTGAGATATAAGTTCTAAGGTCTCAAGTATAGTATCAACGGTGGCCCTACCCTTCAAACCGAAACGCATTACTGCTTCACGACAGAAATAGGCAGGGTGGTGGTACCCACCCGCGCGATCTCACAAGAGGTCCTACCAACAGTAAAAAACCTTTGACCTATCTTAGTTAATATGTAAGTACATCTCTCTTGTGTTTTATTATGTTATTACTATTTACTATAATACTATTTAATTTATTGTGTAATCGTATACATTAAGCCGTTGGATTGTCGAATAAAATTAAAATGTTATCCTTATCTAAAGTCCTATTAAAGGAAGGACTACCAACGTATTAATCACGGAACATATCTCACATCCCTTTTGTGCTTGTTTTCGACGAAAAAACAATCAATAAACAATATAAATAAATGCTATCGGCGTATACACGTTTTATGTGTATCGCGAAAGGGCATTTTGCTCGAAGATAATGACAATTTATTTAACAAACCGAAATGATCAAGTTACGGACGCGATTTATGTGTTCCAATATGTTGCAGTCATGTTTGAAGTTTAGACTTTGTGTAAATGAAATCTTAAGCAAAACAAAATACTTCTCACCGTATGATAAAGAATCAGAATTGAAAGATGTATGGTCCTTTACAACGAATTTCACAATTTTTTTTTTTTTTTTTATATTGCTTAGATGAGTGGACGA
Organism: Bombyx mori; assembly: GCF_030269925.1. NCBI lineage: Eukaryota > Metazoa > Arthropoda > Insecta > Lepidoptera > Bombycidae > Bombyx > Bombyx mori. The sequence continues at coordinate 2,454,397 of NC_085116.1, read as the reverse complement.
GCTCACAGCCCACCTGGTATTAAGTGGTTACTGGAGCCCATAGACATCTACAACGTAAATGCGCCACCCACCTTGAGATATAAGTTCTAAGGTCTCAATTATAGTTACAACGGCTGCCCCACCCTTCAAACCGAAACGCATTACTGCTTCACGGCAGAAATAGGCAGGGTGGTGGTACCTACCCGTGCGGACTCACAAGAGGTCCTACCACCAGTAAATTTTACTTAAATTTCATGAATTAACTGAAATTGCTGACTGATAGATAATTTTACTCTGATCCGACCGTTGCAAATCCACAAGATCATCTGCTAAGCTAATAATCTGAATTCATAATCTGAAGACTACCTGGAAATTTCATCGAAATTGGTCCAGTCGTTAACACTTATTGGTGCCGCATGAGCCATTTCAATAATTGGGTCCATTTCATAAATATTACGAGCATAGTATGACTAGAATACATTAGATGGTATCAGAAAACCAAAATACAAAATTTCTTAATTTTTTCCTAATCTTCTACATTCATTAATATTGCTACAGGATTACTACATAGGTACGCTCTAGAGGGACCCTGTAAGTGATAATTCATCCAATAGTATTAAAAATATTTAAGTAACAGCGCAAAAACACCCTTTATCACCTATTAATTTTTAATTCAAATCCTTGATGTTTGTTTGTGTTTTAATAACCTAAGACGGCAGACGAGCTTACGATCCAATAGCAAGCCAGTCATCATCGTCACCAACAGACGTCGGTAATGCCATGCACACAGCCAAGCCTGCGTGCCGCTGTAGACTCTTTTTAACGGACTTGAAAAAGAACGAAGGATATATCTAATTAGACTGATTCTTTTATGGGTGTTACCTCAAAACTTTTTTGTAGGTGAACCGATTTTGATGATACTTGGTTTATTTGAAAGCTGCTACTTTCCATGGTTTCAATAGGACCTCCCATTTAAATTTGACTAAAATCAGACTATTCGTGGTTGAGTCGTCTTTAGAATTACATATTTAATTCCACTTCGACTACATTGATTAAATTCTCATTTCAAGAGATTCACACGCCACTTAAATGGCGGTATTGCCAATTTTAAATTACGACTGACAGCACTCACAATCACGATGTCAGATGTCAGAATAATGAAATCCAATTTAAAAAGACACCACGCAATTATTTCGTTACGTTTATTAATTCTGCGTAAAACAGAACGTTTTTTGAATTTCTTTTATAGCCTTACGCGACTTGGGATTTTGCTGACGTCCTATTATATTTTTCCTTATAAGCAAAGTTTACGCTGTATTCAACGAATAGCAAGCTAATATTTCTTATTAATTATTACACCAATATTTCGGTAGTTTTTAAATATTCGTCAACGTAAAACTAAAAAATAAACTTTTATCATAATAATAAAATTTTGTTCTATGTACGTGGCCTTGGGTTTTTTTCCTTCCTTATTCGCTGGCAACTTATGGGATATTCCAACTACACTTGGACGGTGACCTTTGGTATTCTTCATCACAGAAAAACTGCATAAAGTTAAATTTACTAAAAATACCTTACAGGCGAACTAAAAACACTAAAAACAAAAATTTTTGAAATAATCCCTATTCTCATTTCAAACTCTTTACAATGTCAAAAGTAACTTTCAATAATGCTACATGTTTTTATTATAAAGTTAAATATTATAACTCTGTCTCCCGTGATTAGATGATCGTTGGATTACTTTATAATTTAATTAATGAAAATAGCGTGGTTTTTCTAATATCAATCTTACAAGGTAGAAATTCGGTATTGTCTGATGAATGATGATGCACAAAACAAACAGACAGTACGTTAACCTCTCCGTGACATTTCGAAATATTCATAAGCCGTTTCATGCATATTTATGAAACCAACTCTTTCAAATGTATTGTCAACATATTATTATTAGCCTTTACATTTTTTTCTGCCTTAAATAACTTTTCTAAGATTTAATGTTGTTTTTGTGGATTTTATATAAAAATTTTGAAATTTTTTATATAGAAAGTAAATTTCGAGGTTTATTATTCTATGCCTATTTTATGATTAAATATTTATCATTACATCTGACGCTTCGATCATAACGCCGTGAAAGAATATAATCTTATACTTATAAAATATAGTAGTACAATTTGGAGTTTGGGACATAGTGAGGGAATAATTTGCAGGGTACTTATTATATACATTATTCTATAAAGATATTCATATGATTAAAAAATTAGTACCAACACTATTAGTATCAGTAATGTTCTTTTCAAGGAAAACATATTAATAACTGAAAGGACAAGAATTTCGAGATTTCATGAGAATGACCCAAGTATGAAATTGGTCTGTAAACCCTTTAAACTTTTTTTTCTCTTCGATTCATGTACCAAAAAAAAAACTTCTGTAAAAATGTATCAAGACTGATAGAAAAACGTTTTTAAACGATTTACTAAATTATGTGAGAGGTTTTCGCTAACGTATTAATATATAAAATATATATTTTCTATGTTTTGTTAACTATTGATTTAGAAGTTTAAAAAGTACTTACCTACCTAAAGAGTACTTTTAAACCTGTCGTTCCAAAATAAATAAATTAACAAAAGTAAACTTTACATGTCTTTAAAACTACTATTTAATGTTGGGAATGCAAATGGCGTGTTTTTAAAAAGACGAAAATAAATGAGTTTCGTGTTTTAATGCGAAGCCTCCTTAGTCCTCAGTGCGTATTCTCGATATGGTATTGTTGTCGTTTAATGAACTGACATGAAAGTTTTAAGAAACATAGGCTAATTTTGAGTCGTTCCCGAAATCGAAATGACGTTTTTTTTTATTGCTTAGATAGGTGGACGAGCTCACAGCCCACTTGGTGCTAAGTGGTTACTGGGGCTCATAGACATATATGACGTAAATGCGCCAACCACCTTGAGATATAAGTTTTAAGATCTCAGGAGTAGTTACAACGGCTGCTCCACCCTTCAAACCGATTACCACATTACCTACTGCTTCACGGCAGAAATAGGCAGGGTGGTGGTACTCACAAGAACTCGGTACTCACACTACTCGCGCGGACTCACAAGAGGTCCTACCACCAGTAATTACGCGAATTATAATTTTGTGGGTTTGACTTTTATTACACGATGTTATTCCTTCACCGTGGAAGTCAATCGTCAACATTTGTTGAGTATGTATTTCATTAGAAAAATTGGTACCCGCCTGGGGTTCGAACATTGGTGCATCGCTCAACACGAATGCAGCGGACGTCTTATCCTTTAGGCCACGACGACTTCAAATGTCGAAGATGTTCCTGACAAGAAAATGTTTTCAATGTTTTGGTTCGGGAAATCTCATTATATTGTAGCATAAAAAGCAAATAAACCCTTAAATATACTAAGTATCGAATACATTACGTACTATTTTGACTATCAAAGGGCAATTACATTTTACTTAAAAATCATACTATACTATATATCTATTTTTTGTAATTTTTGCTGGTACCTGTGGCGGAACGCTATGTTTTTTTATCTTACCTTATTCTCTTATAACCTAATAGCTACTCCAGGTTTAGTTGGTGAGCTCAAGAATTCAACCTAAGAGGACTCACCAACCCTAGCAAAAATAAGGCTTCGCTGTATCTACCACCGAATTGGAATCGTGAACCATTGAGAAGATCCGGTAAGACACTTAGTGGGTTGTGTCTATGGAGGAGATAGCACGTCGAACTCTTCGTCGCTTCCATGAGCTCGAAGAGAACGGTGACCGGTGCTGGAAGTGCCCAAAACCACCCAGAGTGGATCGGGAGGATCCGATGCTTAGGGCGACGGTTGCTTTGCGTTGACCGTCGCCTGATTCAGAAATGTAATTCAAGCCGACCACGATAAATGGGTTATGGTATAGGATCACTTTCTTGAAGAAAAGAAGTTATGTAAATTGTTGTATTCCATTAATTAAATTTATTTTTCTTCAGCCTTACACATGTGGTAATGTTGTATTATTAGGTGTGTAGCATCTGTGAAAGTGCACACGTCTGGGAAAATGAACCTTAGGGACTAACTGGACATGTCTTCTGGGGTACAAGCAAACAGCCTTCTAATTCTTAATGAATTCGCACCATTTTACTGAGACATGGTTTCATTACATTTCCTCCCTTGGCACTTCATTTAATTTATTTTAAGTTTTATCCCAATCGATTAGAGTTTCTGTTCAATCAGCTTCTTTTATTCCGCTCCACTGCATTTATTATAAATTCAATTAACAATTGAATATTTTATAAACTCGATTCAAGAAACCGATTGTCATAATTAAAAAAGGAAGAAGAAGACGAATTAAATTTATGGATATTTTTTGTCTTTTTCTTTGGATCTCAACTTTCGACCTTTTGACTATAATTTATAGATGAATTATTTAAAGTATCCTAAAATAGTCTCATATATCTCTATGCTATTTAAAATTTACAGTTCAACATAATTACTTCTCTGGTAAGTGAAAAATATCGTTATCTGACCTTATTATGCCAATCAAACAAAGTTTTATCTAAAAATGTTGTACAAGCTTTTAAGCATTGTTGGAACACAGCTTCTAAGCAAATATTGGCTAATGCTAATGCGAGCAGGTGATCTCTCAGGGCTCTAAAGGGGCGTTGCTAACACTGGCCCTAGCAAGAGCAGTGCTTCGCAGAATCTACCACCGGATCGAAAACGCGACCCACTGAGGAGATCCAGCGAGATACTCAGTGGGCTGTGTCTATGTCGGTGACGGGTTGTAACCTTAGATACTTGATATCACTACAGTTGCGAGTTTCATTACTCAATGACGCTAGCAAAAAAAAACTTTTATTACCCACCCTAAGTTAATACTGCGCTTCACAATAGCAGTTTCCGCAACCAAACATTTATAAAACATAAAATCTTTAAGAATGAATAACGACTTCTTTATAAGAATTGTCATCTCATTCTTCGATTAACGTATAAATGGGTTTAATAATGACAGAGCTGTTGTCCACGGTGCAATTATCTAAAGGCAGGATCATTCGTCAACTTAATGCAACGTGGGTGGTGTTGCATTAATCATTTCACTGACGAGCGACCGACGAATTTACGACCCACCTGGCGGTAAGTTGTTACCGGTACATATACCTGAATGTTAAAGTCTATGCATTAGTCTATGCATTACATTTGGCCGAGTATTTGACCGTGCTACTGATTCGTGGCTGAAGGCATACCTACGGAATCGCTGCACACCCTACGAACATTTTTTTGGGCATGAGCCAAAACTCGTACATGAGGTTTCTGCACCTAGGACGGGCGCATGCTTTGTGAGTCTTGACAGTCCGCAGATGTTGGGAGCGGACAACGGATCCAAAATGTTTTAGGCCACAACCCACCAAACGACTCCTCTAATACTGCTTGGTATCGATACTCCTGATTTAAGCTTCATTATTTTTTGTTATTACTTTCCATGGGCAAGAGATTTAGTGCCCCGCTTAACAGATGTAAGTGAATAACGAAGTGCATAAATGTACCTTGATGTTCAGTACCAGTCTCAGCTATCTATACTAATATATAAATCTACAGTGGTTTTTGCGGATGTACCGTTAAACTACTGAACCGTGCATCCGATTGACTTGAAACTTGGTATCCATGTAAAAAATACATGTACTTAATGGACAGGCTAATATTTATATAAGTGTTGGACTCCCTACACCAGTTGCGGGGGCGTTAATGATGAGAATCTTTGTGGGGGTGAGAAATAATAATGTTAATTTTAAATACCCAGCGAAGCGGACGGATACAGTTAGTATTGTATAATGTCAAACCCGCTTTTTTTAACTGAAACGCATTATGTTTGGCGGCAGACAATGACAATAACGGTAACTATTTCTTATAGTTACTACGTCTGGTGTAGTGGTAAGTGACATGGTCACTACACAAGGGGGTCGCGGGTTCGAATCCCGCCAAGGGAAGATATTTGTATGATAAATATAAATGTATTTTCCAGGGTTATGGATGTATATTAAATATGTGTATGTGTATAATAAAAATCTTATATTTATTTCCGTTATCTGGTACCTGTTACACAAGTTCTTTACGAACTTATCACGGGACCAGTTAACGTGGCGTGACTGTTAGTAAATAGTTATTTATTATTATTTATATTTTATTATCCATCGTAAATCCTGAATACGGCAGAGTCGTGATCTGATTAGCCGCGAGAAGTCCTCGGTCCTCCCGGTCTCCTAGAGCTACTGCTACTCACTCCAATGATATTTTTATAGTAGCAGTATATTCCTATCCAACGTCTTCTAGTACTCCCCCTAGTTCTTATCTTCAGCACTGATGTTAGGATATACATATTGTGGGGCCGAAGTGGATCATTAAGATTATGTCTACTGCGAGCCCATGTGTTACATCTAAATTAGGGATTCGTTAGTGTCCAAGAATACAAAAATTTCCATTTTTTAGGTGTGAACAAACTTCTTTTTTGCGTTGTGAAAAAAGTTTTGAAAAGCGTAATCCCATTGAAAATATTTATAAATCATACGACGAAACATAAGTTTCCATATCTCAAGCGTTGGACAAATAGACAAGCGCTAAGATACGCTATGCATTACTCTCCCTTAAAAAGTTCTTCTTTTGACAGTTTACATATTTTTATTTTTTATTTTAATCCGGAACTTTACTCAGTTTATTTAAGATATAGATAATGGGCATTTACACAGGATCCCTGTGTGCAGTAAGGTAAGTCCGTCCACATCGAAAATACATCAAAACTTCGTCCTTAAAGTGTCGTCTGACCATGACACCGGCAAGCACTTAACACTACATAGACCGTAAGATCCACGATAAAATAATACTTTTCACTTTTCATAGAATTCATTTAAAAATTTAAAAAAAAACATTCTAGGGATACTCTATTTACATTTTTTTTAATCCACTAAAATACAGTTCCTTTTATCTGCGTCCATCGTCTTAACTTTTTTCTCAATAATCAATTTACGATACCGGAGATAGCGCCGAACCACATAATGAGGAGCCCTTAGTTCAACACGATGACAGTAATCAATGGAGGAAGCCATTATTGAAAATTTATGGTAACCGACGCCATATTGGTACGCTAAAACACAGCGTGCAAAGAAATTATTAATAAACATGCAATTTATTTTAATACTGACGTCCGTGAATTATGTTCATTGAATAAACAACTTATTAAAGGCTCGTGTAACATTTAAATTACGTGTTATATATTTTAATGAACAACATAAAAAAGTACCTTTTTCCCTACCTATTCGTTAGTAGACTAACAGGCTGACAGACATGAAGGATAAGACGTCCGGTGCATTCGTGTTGAGCATTGCACCGGTGTTCGAATCTCAGGCGGGTACCAATTTTTCTAATGAAATACATACTCAACATGTGTTCACGATTGACTTCCATGGTGAAGGAATAACATTGTGTAATAAGAATCATACCCGCAAAATTATTATTTGCGTAATTACTCTTCGATCAATAATACTACTAGATTCGCGATTAGCGCTTCAAAAGCGGCCCGAAAAATAAGACCACAAATAAATTTGTGGTCTTATTTCAAATTAGTATGGTCCAATCATAGCCAACACTAAGACGTCAAAACGCTGCAATGCGCGTTCAAAAACTGAGTAAAAAACCACCGTAACACCAAGGTTTTGGAAGGAATATCTTTTTTTGGTAAATTTATATTATTAAGTGTTTTTCATAAAATAATAAACACAATTATATTGTAAATAAAACACAATTTACGAATATTGTAATTGTTTGGCCAATGTTTGCAACAAGGCACCAACTATTGTAACAAACATCACCTATTCTTGGACAGGGAATGCATAGAGTAGTTTTGTTATTTTATAATGTTATTTTTGTTTGTAGATTTCCTAGTAGCCCCTTGTCGCTGTGCACAATGGATATATATTGTCGCGAAAGAAAGAGGAGAAGAAATATAGAACTCTTATAAACATTCTAGAATTGTTCAATGGTGGTGGCAAATCAATGCAAAAAAGTATTAAAAAAACTTTATATGTATGTGTAAATATTTTAAGCGTATATGCTGAAAAGGATTTGTTTTCTGGAGGAAACGAACACAGCCATAAAATAAGCCTAAATTAAACTGATTATAGAAAAATTCATTGATATAAGATTACATTATATTTGTAAAAAAGAAACCGCTCATATAAAAATGACTTCTAAAAGACAGCTTTATAACAAACTGAATCTGTTTAAAGTTAATTAATTAAACCTACATTATTGTTTTAATTACTTCTGTATAAAGAATACGTGGAAAACATGTTTCGTGTTTCCTTTCATATTTTTTTTACTTTATTCAATTTTATTTTTTATCACCTATTTGTTGTAATAGCGGCAATGTAAAATATTATCTACTACTTTTTTGAATCGGTCAAAAATAGTTGCGACCATACAAAACAAACCTAAAACAAATATGTATATTCTGCAACTCTATGTCTTTCAATACTTACTGTGTTCTCAGCATTGAAATGTAATACCAAGAACTACATCTAGTTCCACAATACAATAAGCACGAAATTTTAAACAAATATTTTTAACCTTATAAATTAGGCTTTAAGTATCATTTTAGAATAAATATTTTTGTACTGATGACTTTTTATGTTCAAGTGACATTTTAAATTTATTCCATAATATTCTTTTTCTGACGAAAGGACCTAAATACATATATTTTGCAATGGTAATTAAACTTTATGTCTAAGTTTTAAGGTTTATAATAAACTGAAGTCGTTAACATTATTAAACTTTTTTCTAAGAAATGAAGATGTTTTCGTGTCTGCAAACGTGGCCACTGGAGCGTCTTATTTTTGTTCCTGATCCGTAATCTAGTACTATTATTGATCGAAGTAATTACTAGTGGAAGGTCCTCTCGTGAGTCTGCGCAGGTAGGTACCACCACCCTGCCTATTTCTGGCGTGAAGCAGTAGGCAGCGGCTTGGTTCTGCCCCTGGCATTGCTGAAGTCCATGGGCAACGGTAACCACTCACCATCAGGTGGGCCGTATGCTCGTCTGCCTACAAGGGCAATAAAAAAAAAAAATGCGTTTCGGTTTGAAGGGTGGGGCAGCCGTTGTAACTATACTTGAGACCTTAGAACTTATATCTCAAGGTGGCTGGCGCATTTACGTTGTAGATGTCTATGGGCCCCAGTAACCAGTTAGCACCAGGTGGGCTGAGAGCTCATCCACCCATCTAAGCAACAAAAAAGGCTATTCCAACTACGCCCGGACGAGTAGGTGAGCTCACGAATTCAACTTGAGAGAATTTCCTAATACTAGCCCTAGCAAGAACAGTGCTGCGCAGAATCTACCACTGGATCGGAATCGAGACCCACTAAGAAGATCCGGCGAGAAACTCGGTGAGCTAAAAAAATTTTTTTCAAACCCTTTTCATCTGACGCGTGTACGAGACTTACATATAACCGTTATATAATAAAAAAATGATAACAAAAAAGCAGCGGTTGCTAATGCGAAGTTACGACATGCCACCATTGAAAGTAAATAATTAAAATTATATTTTTAACGCAACGTCATAAATCAAAATGAAACATTAACATATTTTTTTCTGTTATTATTACACGCAAATCATTAATATATTATTTAATTCTCGGAATGAAACTTTTCGCGCAGCGATGCGATTTTTTTTATCTACAACTAGCAACACTTGTTCTACCTACATATTAAATACCTACATATTTTTACTTTTCGACACACACCTTTTTCAAAACTACCATTTGTGCGCCAAACTCGAACAATGCCTTAAACGAGAAAAAGCAAAACGAATTGACTATTTACCAATACAATACCTACTCATTTATTTAGCATTTGAAAATCTTGGACTAAGCCGAATTCTTGTACTTTCAAAACATTGTCTAAGAAAAACCCAAAGTGTTCAGTGTTTTAAATATTCAAACGACCGTTAAATCAGAGACGCCACACGAAATCAATGTAATTTTATAATGAAAATAATAACATAGATCGAAATGTCGTCGAACAGGCTATGAGCATGATTTTTTGCCATCCACAAAGCTTGCTCCATTTAACATATATCTGTGACCTTTACTATAATAGCACAGGAGAAAAAACTTCGCCACTCAATATGATAATTTGTTATATTGAATGATTGTATAAACTGTCCAGATATTTTAAACAGGATTGTCAGGAAGTGTTTGGCTTTAGAAAAACTAAACTACTCGAATTTTAAATACGATGGTTATTGAAATTTCTGAACCCTCATTAAAATAATTACTCAATCGGTTTTTTTTTCTTCTTTTGATACTATTGATTTTTATGCATAATGTATTTTTAACATTAGTACATACATAAAAGATGACCCATTCGGGGTGAGAAGGTAACATTCTAATTATATCTTTTCTTAGCTAAGGTTATGGGTCCGTTTCCAAGAAGGGTTGACGGAAAACCGACAGTTCGACAGAAAACTGAGTTCAATGAAATAACAGATAGCTAACGTGTTGTGCCGGACTCGACTTTTCTACGAGAACAATCTCCAAAGATTAGTACTTTCATGAAAATGTTTAAAATGAGACCTATTACTATTTGAATTCATAAAACAGTAACGCAGGGAAGCTAATTGTTTGAAGTAATTACGAGTAATTTTAAACAAAATGAAGAAAATAAACTGATAATCTTATGATAAATTTAGTTTACACTGAATTGGATAATAAAAAAAATTTCCGTTTTATAACTAAACGGTTTCTTAATAAATCATGTAGTCGGCTAATTTTAGTATCCTGCGGTGACTCTTATTCATAAAGTTTTAATTTTCACCGGTCAGCGTGTGCGACATTACTGACGAAAAAATCTACAACATAAAATAGACCAACAACATAATAACTGCCAAGAGGTTTCTCAAAGCACTTATGAATATGAATTCCTAGGATGAATTTTTATTTCGCCCCAAAACGTACAGTTCGAGTTCTACTGATTAAACACAGAACTTAGGCAAGGACTGACGCGGCCGATCACCAACCCGCTGGGCTGATTTATTAAAGAAAGGAACCTGGTCCACCATGGTCCGGTGTACTCGAAACGCCTCTAACCACCAGACCTGGAACCTCATCGTCAAGAGGGCAGCCCTCAAAAGCATTGTGGACCCAGCGAAAGCTTCTGCATCACTAGCGCAACCACGACCACTCTGACAAGAGCGCCCAACTAAGAAGAAGTATGCCCTACTCTGGGATATCTCACTAGTATCTACATACGTACGTCAACAAAGACAATATCAAATTACTACAAATTAACAAACCCGTTGATGTTCAACAGGGAAAATGATTCTACTAAAATACATGCATCGTATCATATTCAACTTGATTATATTACGATAATCAAAACAGAGTTGTTATCGGTGAAACCGAATGAAACTATTTGCTATAATTTAAACTTTTATTATGCTGTTTCTGAGTATCGAGAGGGCGTTGAATAAATTTAAAATATTTATATGGATAATAATTTTGAATATAACATAGTTGTAGTCACTACAATGTAGCATATTATATAAAATGTTGTATGTTCTTAAGGAATAGAGTATCTTAAAAAAGTTTATATCTAAATGAAAACTGCTTTATTAACATTTATTTTAGATTTTTTTCATTCATTGCTAGATACGCATTTATATGTAATTCTATGGATTTTTTTGTTTCTTATGAGCTGGTGATAGCGCTCGGAAAACATCGTGGAGCTCATTCCGAAGCCGGATGGTACGTGGCAAAAAGATCTCTGGAAACGCAATGTGGATGAACGCAGTGACTCCAGGTAGTATGAATGAACTCAATTCCGGTGGTGGGCGATGCGATGGTAAAAATGAGATCATGAGATCATCTCAAACAATTCCTCAGAGCACTCCCCATGGCGCACACGGTACAAGAGAGGACCGAAGTCCCTCCGTCAGACCCTGAGGTTCTAAGCGATCTGTAGCGTGATGGGTTAGGATGAGCTAGCAATGTCGCTTCAGCTAAACTTTTCTTACAAGCGATAAAGGCTTCCAGCAGTTCAGCTGACCAGGTAATAGGCGTACGCACATGTCTGCCATGCCAGCGCGCGAAAATCACTTTGCTGATACATCTCCAAGCATTTCACGTTCAGTGCAAAGAACGAAATCTGGACGTCAAGTACGCTTTACCGATTTTTATCGACCGTAACAGTCTCCGGGGGGGCTGATGTAGCGTGAAACATTCGGGTGCACTCGGGCGTCATCGGTCGCGATCGGAGTTCCCGAACGCGCAGGTGTCCCGTGACGTCACACGGCGAGATTCGCGCGCGTCGATTTAAGTGATTTGTAAAAACGTATTATAATTTTAGTTTGAATTGGTGTCATGTAGTGCCTAGTGACTTGTTTACTCTTTATACTTTTTATTAGAACATTGTACACATAATATTATATTATTATATGATCGTTGAATTGGTGTGTTTGACTTTTATGTGTTCGGAGCATAATATTCCCGAGAGTACAAATAACAAACTACAGATCCGTGAGAATGGGATTATCGACAATCCGAGCGGCACTCTTCTGTATAGAGTCAAATGAAAGTAGCTGGTAACCCAGAGGTGGGAGCAATACTCCACGCGAGGCCCGACTTGCTCTTCATAAAGCAAAAGTCTTGGTTCAGGCGTGAAGTACCGCTTCGCTCTGTTGAGGACTCCCAGCATTTTGGACGCCAAATTGGCTTTACCCTTCAAATGACTCTGAAATCTGACATCGCTCGAAACGTCGATCCCAAGTATCCCAATACACTTATATAGTCACGTAGTCTTTATGACAGTTCTTTTCCAATCCTGCGGACCAAATGTTAAACAGTCGACGGCGTCCAAAACACGTCACAGATCCTCCCGATCCACTAACGGTGCTTTAGGTACCCCAAGCATCGGGCATCATTCTCGTCGAACCTGTCACTTGCCACGAAGGGCTCGGCGAGTAAATTAACCCACAGACAGCCCATCGCGTTTCCGATCCGGTGGTAGATTCTGCGAAGCACGGCTCTTGGTAGGGTTCGTGTTAGCAACGACGTCAAATGTGAGCCCCGCTAGCTCCCTACTGGTTCGGTGAATCTAGAATCTAGAATAACTCCTCGAAGTTAGAATAGGTAGGTAGGTAGAAAAGAATTGGTAGGAAAAAAAAGACAGTTCTTTCGTTGATCAAGGCGGACAGAAGCCAGGTATGTGCCCTGGCTTTGCCAATGCTTGCGAACGAGGATCACGGTAATAATTACAGCAAAAAAATAATAAAAACGCGGAAAATCATTTTTGGTCATTAAAATGTCAGCCGCTGTTTTTTAAACGCTTTTATTGGCTTGGTATGTATGTATGTATCTTTATTTGTATGTAACGGAATCTTTGAATATAATTTTCACCCATTTCAAGACCTCTATACTTAAAAGTTTGCACATGCACCTAGGACCGATGACAGTAAGATACAATTCCAATTATTTTATAACTTCGCTCTAATATCCTGAACAGTATACTGTATGGACGGAAGAAAAAAAAAATTTTTTGTTCGGTTTGTCGTTTTTTTTTAAAATTATTTTTAAGCAACACATATTATTTCCATATTAACAACTACACTCACACATTTGTCATCGGATTTGTATAATATTATGATTTTTTTTATATTATCTCTTACGATAGATACACTTAATAGGTTCTTGACTTTTGTAGGAACGGTAAAACATTATTTATGTTCTTTTAAAATTGAGTAGTCATCGTTTTTTTTCTGTTTTCGTACAATAAAATGCATAGTAATGAATTCTAATTGCCGAATTAATACTGGCCAAATAAAAGGGTTCTGCTGTCCAGTAAAATGGGTATTCACTTTTTTAAAATATATATTGTGTCATCAAAATAGCCATAGTATATAATCAAAAAACTTTATCCGTTATTTAGGCATTTTTTCGGGCCTTTAATAATAATAAAAAATCTACATAATTAATTGCCCGTTTCTCCTGCCTTCAATGACACATTTGAATCCTCGATTGAATCCTCATATCGGAGCGGTCGGTCGTGTTTACCTATCTTAAGTCAATGTCGTCTGACTGTGAGTAGAGCCTTTAATTTTTTAAATATAAACAACTTTAAGTAGATTATACAGGTGTATACGATCGTACCTTTTCAAATGGGATAGGCACGATACTTATCTCTTTACTATTTAAATAAATAATTGAGATGAGGTCGTAAACATTAATGACTTTTATATGGAAGTAAATCGGTTTCAAATCTCGTTTCTCGTGATTCATCTAACATAAAATCTAAAAGTTTCTCTAATATTCTCTGTTTAAGTGTAATAATAATGTTAAGTTTAAGAATGTATTAGTTAGTAAATGTATCGCAAAATATTTTAAAATGTTCACTTACTCTGGTTCGACGATATTTTTTCCTCTCGACCAATGAAAATCCAATGAACCAAAATTCCTCTGCCTGGTGATGGCACTAAAAAAAACCGGACAAAACGCACCTGTGCTAGACACAACTACAAAATTTAAATGGAATATAACCGGCACAAAGCTATGAGAAAACACAAATGCGAAAATGAAATAAAAATCAAAAATTATCAACTGTTCTAAATTCAAACGGCGCGCGAAACTACAGAAATATGTCAGTGGCGCGGCGCGGCGGACGGCCTAGGCACTAAGCGTGCTCCGAATCACAATGGTGTACCCGTACTTATGTATCGAAATTGAATGTTTTTGTATTTCAAAAAACTTTTTGGGAGCGGTTGTACCGCAGCGGAGGCGAGGATTTGAATGGCTTCGCGGGGCTCGCGCTGTGGCACCGAGAATGGCCACCACTGCGACAGGACATCGACTTTATTTTGCTTTGTCCATATCACGGTAACCGTTGTTCGGATAGATGTATGGATAACACAAAAACACATACATACCTACGTGTTAGAACTCGTCTGTTAATTAATTCTTTAGTAAACAATATTCTCGTTCTTCCATAATAGCCGCCGTTTGAAATGTCGAGAGATGTGATTTTTGGTCGACTCAATACTATTTTAATTTCAATATTTTTTACATCAATTTTTTAATAAATATTACCGTGCCCAAATAAATAAAATATAAGTTGTACATGTATCTAGCAATCGAAACTGTCAATACTGTTGGAGATATATTTTCTGTCCGCTCTTCCCCATTAGTCAAGATAAAGATTAAAAGATATCTTAATACTGCAGAACGCAGAATAGAGAATGGCTATTCACAGACCAAACACAGCCGAAGGTCGATCAAAATATACAATTAGTATCAAAGTAAGACAATTCTTTACCCGCCCTGCAGAAAACCCAATTATGGACTGCGCATTACTTATGGAATCCAACTTGATTTAAAAAGGAAACGAAAAAAGAATTTCAGAAAAAGTTTAAGACTCTTAAATAGAAAAACCTCTTTGCAACCTTCGCTTAAAGGCTTATTTTGTTATACCAACGTTCAATATATTTGCGTTAAATTGAAACCGACTTTTACAAAGAAAACTGAAAGATAAAAAAAAGATAAAAAGTATAAATCAAAATTGACAACCTGTCTTCGCGACTATAACCTCAAAAGGAAATAAAGATAAATAGCCAGGCCTTAAAACATTCCAAACCTGTTCTTCACTTAACTTGCTAATTACATTTTCTCGGTAGAACAAATATTAAAAAATAACTTTAAATTCGTCATCTAAAATTCATGAAGAAGCTATGGAGACAGAGAGCATTGATCTGTTTGCATTGCAGACTGCGGTTTGGCGCCTTAAAATCATTTTATTATGCCCATCTTATTTGTAGATTTTTTATAAAAACATTCTAATAATATAGCTCTTCCAATTCTACATATTATATATTTAATTAGCATGTTAGAAAATGGTAGATTTTATTAAAACTACACGAAGCTCTTTTTTTTTCTCGTCAAATAATGTGTACCGGTTTCCTAAATTTATAAGACTAGGGATAGTAGTTCGTAATTCTTATTTTGATCTCAATGAATATGATATGAATAAAATAAAAATCTCTTGGATTTCCTAAAGTGAAATGCATATAGTGGTTGTGGTTTTTAGTTGCATAGCCTACGAATTTCGAAGTCGAAAAATAAAACTTTAATTTTTTTACATTTCACATCATGACACCTTTTGATACCAGAGCCGTTTGCCGACCGCCATTGCTGTTAGTCTCGTGTTCGCAAAATAAATGCCCACGAAACGTATATATATATATGCTTAGAAAAAAAAACTAATGACATGAATTTTAAATTCCTATTCCTGCTATTTTATCTAATATTTATACCAACTCTTTAAACATAGTTAACAATTTGCATCATGAGATGATGACAAACGTAAGATGACATACCAAATGTTAAACAAGGTTGGGTTGACGTTGTTACAGTAATTAAAAAGAAACAATAAATCTAGTGATAGCCATCGTCTTGATACAGTAACGTGGTTTAATTTATAGACTGGAAGCGAAAAACTACTGTAGAATTTTATATCGTGTACAAAAATCTATCTATAGTCGTCATGCTAGCTCCGCTCTATACTTGCAGTTCGAAAAGAAATTTAATTTGTAACAAATACTAAAGGCGACCTGAGCGACCGACTTGGTGCTAGGACCTCTTGCGAGTCCGCGCGGGTAGGCACCACCGCCCTGCCTATTTCTGCCGTAAAGCAGTAATGCGTTTCGGTTTGAAGGGTGAGGCAGCCGTTGTAACTATACTGAGAACTTAGAACTGATATCTCAAGGTGGGTGGCGCATTTACGTTGTAGATGTCTATGGGCTCCAGTAACTACTTAACACCAGGTGGGCTGTGAGCTCGTCCACCCATCTAAGCAATAAAAAACACACACACACACACACACACACACAAACCAACCGGCACCGAATTCACAAACAGCATGAAATACTTGAACTCGATCGTCTCGATCATAGAATTGAACTCCAAATATTTATTGGTAGAGTCAATATACCTACTTATTTTATTAACCGCGATCATGCGAGCTGGAATTATAATATAAAAACATCGATTTTTAACAACCGTTTTGAACCAACGTG
The DNA here is from genome assembly GCF_030269925.1 of Bombyx mori. Classification (NCBI taxonomy): domain Eukaryota; kingdom Metazoa; phylum Arthropoda; class Insecta; order Lepidoptera; family Bombycidae; genus Bombyx; species Bombyx mori. Next base: position 2,437,317 of record NC_085116.1, on the reverse strand, counting down.
AAACATGCTTACTGATTTTGTTCGCGAACGCGATCACTCACACGTCGACTTCTCATACCCGATCCTGTAGCCATACCCGATCCTGTAGATCGAATGGTAAACAGTCGACGTCGCCCCAAACACGTCATTACGGATACTCCCGATCCATTAACTGTGCTTTTAGGTACCACAAGCTCCGGTCACCGTCCTCGTCGAACCCGTCGCTTGCGGTGAATTAACCCATAAACACAGCCAACTGAGTTTCTCGCCGGATCTCCTCAGTGGGTCGCGTTTCCGATCCGGTGGTAGATTCTGCGAAGCACTGCTCTTGCTAAGGCCAATATTAGCAACAAACCCGGCTTGAGCCCCGTGAGCTCATCTACACGTCAAGGAGAAGCTGATATAGCCTCTCAAGGGTATCAGCATAGGTAGAAAAAAAAGTTGACTTCTTGAGTTACCCTCCTCAACTAAGTGCTTAGAACTCACTAGCTGGCATATGAAGTGATCTGAAAACATTTCGGAAGGGATCGAGAACAGATAGACAAATATATGCAGCCTTGCTTCTACCACTGGATATTACTGACATCCAAAAGCGGCATTACCACTCACCATCAGGAACGCCGTATGCTTACAAGGACAATAAAAAGAACAATGGATGTCTTTTTTCCCCGCTCGTGTGGTTTTAATTTTAATATAAATCAGGGCATTCTTACGACCTGCCATATAGCTCTGTAGTGAATTCCTCTTCAGTTTTCCAGGCGTGACGGCATGTCCTTTATTTTCAAACGAAGTTCGTAAAGTTTAATACTGGGCAGTGACTCGGCTTTAACATTGCTGTCATTAACTCTGTAACTACTCTCTTCCTATTTACATAGAAGATGTTTTAATTGCTGAAGGTAGTGTGCGAGATAATGTCTATTGAAAATTAAGTTTCCTGCTTACGGCTATAACTCGGACCTGATACCCAAATTTATGTAAATTACAGATTAAATTGTTCTCTTCGGTGCTTAATCTAATCAGATACCGGACTGTTCAGATTTGGAGACCGAGCTGTCGTGTCAACAAGATTATTTAATTTATCTTCATTAATCATTTTTCAAAGCACATTTGTATTATTTTTTATGTATATTGTGTTGAAGACTACATGATGATGATGATAAGAATCAGATAGATATATAAACGAATTGAGCGTGTTTCTGCGAAATCATGAATTTGTAAAACTATGCTATTTTTAAATGATAAGATCGTATTTAAATTGATGCTTAATATGATTTAACTTGACATTGTCGGTATCAACTACTGTTATTACAGGTGCTCATTAGGTATGGTTGTTTCGGTAAGTTCCTGTACCGGATCGGAGCCGAGCCGACGGCAGAGTGTCACCATTGTGCTTGCAGCTTGGACACTGTGGAGCACCACTAAGGTGCTAGAAATTTTTTCATCAATTTTTTTTCATACCATAATTTATTGAATAACCTAAAGAATGACCAAGGATACTATGAAATAATAAAAGTCCAGACAACAACCCTATTGGGGTTTGCTTAAAGATTTTGCTGTACCTCATAAAATATACCTTATTATTGTGGTCATATTACAACAGCGAAGAGCGGATGATAAAAATCGTAATTTTTCACTATTTAAATTACAAGTATTGCTAGAACACGATTTTTACTTTATTTATTGGATAGATGAGTGGACTAGCTCAAGGCCCACTTGGTGTTAAGTGGTTACCGGAGCCCATACACATCTACGACGTAATGCCGCCACGCACCTTGTGATATGAGTTCTGTCTTTACAGTTCAACGGCTGCCCCACCCTTCAAACCGAAACGCATTACTGCTTTACGATAGAAATAGTGGATGGTGGTATAGTATAATAGCCGGCAAACTTCTTGAGCATTTGTTGACGTAGTGGGGGTAAGTTTGCGCATGGTACACTCACATGCAAAAACATTATTTACTCTGCGTCATAATGCAATTAAATTATTAAAATCAACATATGTATTTATTTATATATTTATTAGAACATCAACAAAAAATATAGGTTAATAATTATAATAATTTAATCTTGGGGTAAAATAGATATTCCTTCTATTAAGTCAAAACTAGAACTGTTGCCAGGTCTTCGCTCAGTTGAAGCGAAGCTGGTATTTGTAATTTTTTTTCGTTATCATAATCTTGACCATTATCATCATCACTGTTTTCATCACCCGAGTCGCCAGCATCGTGATAAGTCGACATAGGGCTCATCGGTGTAGTTTACGACTCGGTCGGTTCGATCTTCTTTTTTGTCTATAATTAATTATTTTTTGAAGATATTCGATTCGTAGTAATCGAATGTTACTTTTTTCAATTACCAGCTTCCGATTATTTTCTGTTTTTTTTTTTCCATCTGAAGCCTAGCTCTTTCATAATTCGTCGTAAACTTCATTCCGAGCCATTAAAATGTATATCTTCTTTAAAATTTTCGAAGCCTTTCTACGGTACGGAGTTTCGCTGTTTGTTATGTAGTTATTATGATTACATCTTTTTATTACAGATTGAACGAAACTATCCATTCCGGTAACATTCTTCTTCCCTGATCTTTTCTTACCCGGAGTCCCAAGCACGATGAGCAAGCCAGAGCCTTTAGCTTCGTTAATAATGCACCTAACAGTACTCACTGATGTTTTTGTTGCTTCCGAAGTCTGTTTTACTTTTTCCATATCATTCTTCCCCTGTTTTATAATGAAGCAATATACGTCGTACACAATTTTTTTACCCTTTCTTTTGAATACGACACCAGTTTGTCGCGGCATAGTGTATTTTTTTATAAAAAATCAACAAACACTCAACAAATAGCAATGGCAACAAAGTCAACAAGCAATTATAACAAAATATAACTTAACGATTAATAAGGATAGACTTTTCACTGTACGCAAGCGTACTTTTGGGAGCAAGCGGAACGACGGCGCGGTGCGGGACGCAAGGTTCGACTGATCTACCAATAACGCGCTCGATACGATTTCCCCTGCCGTCGCGCCTCACCCTCACCACCAAAGTGATCTAAAATTCGGTTCTGCGCAGTCAAGGTCTCACTCACGATGTTTGCCGGTTATAGTATAACCGGCAAACATCGTATAACCGGCAAACATCGTGAGCAAATGATGATGATGATGATGGCGACTCGGGTGATGAAAACAGTGATGATGATGATGGTCAAGATTATGATAACGAAAAAAAATTACAAATACCAGTTTCGCTTCAACTGAACCAAGACCTGGCAACAGCTCTAGTTTTGACTTAATAGAAGGAATATCTATTTTACCCCAAGATTAAATTATTACAATTATTAACTTATATTTTTTGTTGATGTTCTAATAAATATATAAAAAAATACATATGTTGATTTTAATAATTTAATTGCATTATGACGAAGAGTAAATAATGTTTTTGCACATGAGTGTACCATGCGCAAACTTACCCCCACTACGTTAACAAATGCTCAAGAAGTTTGCCGGCTATTATACATACCCGTGCGGACTCGCAAGACATCCTACCACCAATAAATGATGCCAGGATGCTATTAATGAACATTCATGTCATTCATTCAAAATAAGATAAATGCTAAGCCTCATAATTACAACTTCCTAAAATAATGATTATAAAGTATTAGTATCGGATATTGCTCAATGTTTTAAAACAGTAAATACAAATTGCGCAACGTAGGTAATGTTATCAATCGAAAGTGCGCAAGAGTCTCCTCGTGCTGGTTTTTTCTTACAAGATTTTCCATCTTTATTGCAGTTGTAAACAACAATATTATTATGTTTACTTGAATTTGTCACCGTTTGAAAAGTATTCATAGGTAAACAAAGTAATTATTGAAATAACCGCTGTATGTTCCTCAACTTAATACAATGTATTTTGATGCACTATTGAATACATTGATCTAGTGTCGAACTAGTGTTTATAGATCTAGTTTTCTTTTTAAATGATGCATTACTGTTGGCCCTGACGTACTTACTGGAGGCCTTTCCAATTTCACCAGGACAGGTGTAGATCTAGTGTCTACAGTATTTAGAGTGGCGAAAAGGTTATTTCAAAACGCACTGTGAATGATCGTAAAGATTCCTAGGCCTAAAACGCTCCGAAGGCGAGTGAGTCGAAAAAGTGTAAGGCGGTAAAAAGACGGCATCAACACAAACACCTACTGGGAGTAGGAAATTCTCACGGATCGTTTGGAGCCTCTGGGTCTGCGGAGGGACTTCGGTTCCCTTTGTATTTTGTACCGCATGTTCCATGGGGAGTGCTCTGAGGAATTGTTCGAGATGATACCAACGTCTCGTTTTTACCATCGCACCGCCCGCCACCGGAGTAGAGTTCATCCATACTACCTGGAGCCACTGCGGTCATCCACAGTGCGTTTCCAGAGATCTTTTTTGCCACGTACCATCCGGCTATGGAATGAGCTCCCCTCCACGGTGTTTCCCGAGCGCTATGACATGTCCTTCTTCAAACGAGGCTTGTGGAGAGTATTAAGCGGTAGGCAGCGGCTTGGCTCTGCCCTTGGCATTGCTGAAGTCCATGTGCGACGGTAACCACTCACCATCAGGTGGGCCGTATGCTCGTCTGCCTACAAAGGCAATAAAAAAAAAAAAAAACATTAACAGCTCGCACGGGTAGATTTCACCGTATTGCCCTTTTCTGCAGTAAAGTAGCGAAGTTTTGGTTTGATGAGTGAGAAACACTTTATAAAATACAATTAAAACCGTCTCTCTCAAGAGAGGTAGAGGGTCAGGTGAGCTGAGTTGGTCCGCATGTCCGAACACACCACTTTGAGAAGGCGGCACGGCATGAGAACCCTCTTGTCGTGGCCGCTGGAAATTACATACCCGATCCTGTAGACCGAATGGTAAATAGTCGGTGTCGCCCAAAACACGTCATTATGGATCCTCCCGATCCATTAACGGTGCTTTTAGGTACGACAAGCACCGGTCACCGTCCTCGTGGAACCGAAACGAAGGGCTCCACGAGCGAATCAACCCATAGACACAGCCCACTGAGTTTCTCGCTGGATCTTCTCAGTGGGTCGCGTTTCCGATCCGGTGCTAGATTCTGCAAAGCACTGCTCTTGCTAGGGCCAGTGTTAGCAACACTTCGGTTTGAGCCCCGTAAGCTCACCTACATGTTAGGGCGAAGCTGAAATAACCTCTCAAGGCTATCGTCATAGGTAGAAAAAAAATGTCCGAACATTTATAAAAAATATACATTTGTATTCAGTCTTAGTACCGCCATCTATCTAAAAGTTATTAAACTAAGTAGCTGACCGGTGGCTGTATCACGTATTTCGCAGACAATTAGCAGAAGACAAAATTAAATATTGTGCAAATATTGCTGTCAACTGTCCATTTCGTATTACGGACTTCAACAGAAAAACAGATCGCGAACCATCACTAGTGCTGCCTCTGCAGAGCGATTTGTGAAACTTTAGTGCATTCTTTTCCATACAACTAACAACAACTGGCTTAAAGTCGGTATTACGGATGCTTTTGTCTGCCACACGACAGCAGATATTTAGCAATTTCGTTTGTCAAATTTGCGACACCTTTTGTATCTGGTGCTGAATTGTTGCTAACTATCTGCAAGTGTAAAATTTGTGAAATTAAATTAATTAACTTGATTTAGGTAAGTGTAATTGGTTTAGATCTTTATTTGTGTTTGTGTTTTCCACAGTATTAACATTAAATACCACGCTGGGCAATTTAAGTACATTAATAATATTGAGGTTATATAGTTTATTTTTTACAAAATAATATTTCTTCTAGGTATGTACTATGGACAGAGCTCAAATAATAAATGGGGCTTTGGAGTCTAAGGAAATTAGGTCGGATACATACAAATCAGTGCGTTTGCGACGCTGTCTTCGTGATCAAGCTTGACCCTTTTATCTATCGGAAAGTTTGTTCAGAACACATTACAGAATTTCGAAACATCAATATTTACAATTGTGCTCTGAATTAAAGCCGTTAATAACCTAGATCATCAAGACGAACAAGAATAGAAAGTAAAATGCAAGGTATATATATTCAATTTAACATTTTAATGTGTAAATAATGAAGAAAATAAAAGATTCACAAAATCTTGTCTTCAAAAGTAGCATTGTTTTTTTGATTTCAGATTTATTCTTAACTAAATGTTTTAAATAACTTGTTTATACAGGTGTTAACAGCATTGCAAAATGTCATACCAGAAACCTGTGGGAATGAGCTTTTTGCATTTTGAGTTAAACTGTAGTAAATCCAATGCCATTAGGGAAGTGGCTATGGCATTAAACAATCTTCCAGTTTTATTGAAACATTTAAAGTTTCTGCAAACAGTACAATGGGTCACAAGTTATTATAAATGGGTAAGTTAATTATTTATCTTATAGTATAGAGCACAAGAGTTCCACTGATTTTACAATTTCCACGAGTCAATCATATAGATCAGTTATATTCTTGAAGCTTTATAACTATAGCTATATTTTGCTATATATAGCTATATTTTAAACAGAGTTCTAAGAAATGTCAAGTCCTGGTGAAACTGGAAAGGCCTTCAGGCCACCATTAATCTTTCCTACATATTTTTTTTTTAATTCAAAATTTGTCTTATTTTTATAGTACATAGATATTTGAACAATAATAATTTTGTGATTGAAAACAATATAATAGTAAATAAATTTCTTTTCATTATAGGTTTTACAATAAATTTGGCTTTCCTGGGGTTTCGGGGTGTATAGATGGCACTCATTTGCACTTATCAGATCTTCTGTATATGAAGAAAGGTTTTAGAACCGCAAGCATTATCATTTCAAGAATGTGCAAATAGTAAGTATTTTGCTGAAGCCTATCATTCACAATAACAAACATTTGATAGTACTTATCTAAAGAATTACATTTTTCAGATCTGTGATAGTGATCTTAACATTTTACGTATTGATGCAACATTTCATGATACATTTGTCTGGCTTAACACAACTGAATATGCCTATGCAGGACCTGCATCATAATAGTGAAAAAGTTTGGTTTTTAGGCAAGTAAAACATCATGAGCTCTGTCTCAGTAACCTGACTACAAAATAATACTCAATCTAAAAGTATATTTAAAGCTGGGAAGGCCGTTAATATATAGTACTATAGTAATGTTTATTGTCATACCAGGAACACTGTTGACCATTGTGAGTATTGAAAGCCAGTTGGAGATGCTTGTTGGTACATAGAGTACTGCATTATGATCATCATATGATGGCCAATACCATAATTGTTAGCTTGTATTGCATAACATGGCAAACACACATGGGTTTCCAGTGCCCCAACTATCTGACGAAGATGCTGAAATTGATGTTTCTTATCAAATACATAACATTGTATTTTTTGGGAGAGAAGAGGAAACACAGCACTTAGCACCATGTCAACATTCAAGGGTGGTTCAATTGGATTGTGGAGAACAGACATTAAATTTAGTCCAACCTCTGTATTCTAGTAATTTTATGTAGATATTTTTAAAACTGCTGTTCTTAATTATGTGAACTGAGAGGGCAAGAATAGCCTAATTATTTCTGCCTATAATTTTTTTATTGTGCTTAGTGGAAATATACATATTTCCTTAACATTTTTGTGTTTATAGTAAAGGATGGATTCATAACTATTTGAAAGCAAAATTGTGAGGTTGTTTTATTAAGACAATGTTTTAATCTGTCGTGCTCAATTTGTTCTGTATCATTTTATCTTTATATTAACCCCGTTTGTATGTTGTGTTGTTATATATATTATTGTATATACTGCTGTTTTAAATAATAGAATAGAATGAATAACAAATCGACTAGTAATTCATAATTCTTCTAGATTTTGTTGGATACTTACATGAATATTACTTACAAAATGAAAAACATATTTCATAATTTAGACAAAATGTGGATCAACCACCACTGATTTTCGTTCATTGTGATAATAATAATAATATAAATATAAATATTTACTAACAATCACACCACATTAACTGGTCCTGTGATAAGTTCGTAAAGAACTTGTGTTACAGGTACCAGATAACTGAAATAAATGTAGGATTTTTATTATACACATACATATATTTAATATACATCCATAACCCTGGAAAAGACATTTATATTTATCATACAAAAATCTTCCCTTGGCGGGACTCGAACCCGCGACCCCCTTGTGTAGCGACCATGTCACTTACCACTACACCAGACGGCCGTTAGATAAGTTTGATAATTATTTTTTTTGTGTAATTTTGTTTTATTTGAATAATAATTCTTAAATTAGGAAATCGTAGTTTGTTTGTAATACATGTCCAACTTCTTGCCGCATGAAATTGAAGCCACAATTGAAACATAATATCGACTGCCGATAACTTCAAAGAAACATAACTGAACTTGGGGCCGAGGTAAGTAGGATGATAGCAAGGTGATAGCTCTATAATCCTATAGACTAGAAGCAGAACATGCCAAATACTGTGAGTACAAAATATACAATGAAGCTAAATACTGGTATTCTACTGGTGGTAGGACCACCTGTGAGTCCGCACGAGTAGGGACCACCACCCCGCCTATTTCTACCGTGAAGCAGTAATGCGTTTCGTTTTGAAGGGTAGAGAAGCCGTTGTAACTATACTGAGACCTTAGAACTTATATCTCAAGGTGGGTGGCGCATTTACGTTGTAGATGTCCATGGGCTCCAGTAACCACTTAACACCAGGTGGGCTGTAAGCTCGTCCACCCATCTTAGCAATAAAAAAAAAATAGTTATTTTGAAATGCTAAGTTGAGAGTAGTTTTATTAGCGTAAAATATACTCATTAGTGTCATAAATTTTACTGTAGTACCAGCCTAAAGTAAAACGTATATATTTGGATTTGCTTGACTATTGTAACAAGCGCTATTTCGTTTTTATGGTAATATAAACTATTGCGGACTCCGCTAAAATTAAAACAAAATTGAACTTATTATTTTAAACAAGGTTTTTGCCGATATTGGTCAATTCCTTGAATTTTTTTATATATCTCAGCTGGAAGATGCGCGGCCTCTGCCTGCGTACGAGCAGCCTCTGCTTAAATGAAAGCTGCATGAGCCAGTGGTTCGCCTTAGTTTCCATTTTCTCCTCTTTCTACAATTACAGCTCACGATGTGTCTACTCTTGTTTGTTCTCCGCTATAGTCTAGATAATATAATGATTGATTAACATTCTTACTGCAGTGAGTGAGTGCAAAGAGTACCTGGTTATTGAATACAAATAACTTACTAAATATCGGCCTGATATTTGCAATGAAGCTTCTCTTAAGATGGCTTCGTCGACGAAAAACTGGGCTAATTATAAAAATAAATATTTATTTATTGTCTTAAAATATTAGATTCATTTGTTTAAAAATAATATAGAACATTAAGTTAATGTCTGACATGCAGTTTCCTATTCACGTCATATTGCCCATGACCTGGGTGAACATTATTTTGAATAGTCTGCACAGCTTTTATTTCCCTTCAAGCTGTGAAAGAGTGCAATATATTTCTGGTATTCAAATCAAAGCCTACTCTTGCCAAGTCAAACAAATCCACTATCTATTACTTGATAAAGAATAGCAGCATCTCGCCTAGAATATCATCGACTGGTTGTTCTAGCGTTGTCGGCCTCATGTCGGCGTGAGATGGATCTGTTGTACACGTTATTATTGATTAAACCATAAAACTAAATCATTTATTCTAGAATTTACTATTTAATTTGAAATCGTCGTGGCCTAAGCGGTGTAGTAGAGACGGCCGACTTTCTAATAAAGATGCGACAACCAGTGTTAGAATCCCGCAGGCAGATATAAATAAATCCAATGAAACACGTATTTGACATAAATACATGGAAGACTTCCATCATTAAGGATTCATTCATCTTTTATTTAAAATCAAATTAGCAAATATTCTTTAAGAAATCGTTGGTGGTAGGGCGTTTGATTAACCCGCAAGACCACCATTTCTACCGCGAAGCAGTAATGCGTTGCAATTTGAAGAATGGGGCAGCCGTTTTGGTATACAGTTGAAACTCAGAACTCGTTTCTAAAGGTGGGGGCGGCATTCACGTTGTGAGGTCTATACCACTTAACACTAGATGGGTTGTGAGCTTATGTACTTACTTAATTGATAATGAAATTAATAAATTAGGCTATAATTTTGATCCATTCTTTTTTAAAATAGGTGCGTAACGTAAACAACTATCTGATTACAAATTATCAAACGATTACAAAAAAAAAATGTTATCAGTGTTTGACACGACACAATTACATTTTTATAGCTATTATTCAAAATAAAGCAAAAATTATTATTAGATCACTTATTTTTAGTAACGCTTCATCGAAAAGAACAGAATTAGCAGCTCTCACTTGGCGTTTCAAACGTGAATTCCACTTAAACATTTTGAAATGTTTATATGTAACGCGCTTTTATAAATTCATTTGCCGGTTTGTTCAGCAAAAAAAAAAAAAGTAATGTGGCTTTTTAGTGCCAATTATTGCTACCCGATTGCGACTGGCGCTAGTTGTATGACAGAAAACTGCAGTAAGCGGTAAGCGAACAATCGCGGTACGTGATACGAAATAATTTGACGTTTTGCGATCGGTCGCGACGCGTCTGCACAACATCTGCAAAATTGTGGCTGTCGCAAATTTTTACGTGATCAGGGGGCCGGCAAACATTGTTTTGCCATATATAAGATTTTCGATTTAAGAAGGGAATTTCTAGTGTAGAAAAAAAAACGAAGTTATTGTAAGTGTGTAAGGATGTGGTAAATGAGTGAAAGAGGTATGTAGTGCTGTGAACGATGAGGGAATATATAATAAAAATAACAAAACCTCATTCAACCACATAATACCTCATTATAACAAAAAAAAATGTCCAAATAAAAAAAAAAATGTTAGGGGTGGACAACCCTAATCACTTAGGGGTATGAAAAATAGATAGTAGCCGATTCTCAGGCTTACTGAATATGCATAAAAAATTTCATGACAATCGGTCAAGCGGTTTCGAAGGAGTATGGGAACGAACATTGTGACACGAGAATTTTATATATTAGATATGCATTTCAGTGGCCAAAATTTAAAGCAGTTTATTTACCTTATTTTAAAGTCTGCATAATATGTATAACATTTCTTTTATGTACTCATTTTTGACGGAAAACGAGTAGTTTAACCATTGACTTCACGCCTAAAGACGCTAGTTTACCTACCCATGATAATAAAAAACAACCTTAATAACGCCGCAGCGGTGCATTCAGTGGGGGCAGTCCGCGGCCACAATTAAAACAAAAACGCTTTCATAGAATTCATATAATTAAAGATCTCTGTTCAATATCATATACATTTGTAAAAACTCTTTTATATTTACACATATCTCGTTCTAATGCGCGACATAGTGCGATCACAATATAAAAAATCTAAATAAAAGAAAATAAAATAAAAAAATAACTTCATCCACACACCTTGATCTTTTCACTACACATATACATATAATCATTTACAAATTATTTACAATTAAAATACTGTAATTGAGATGTATGTGTTAATAAATGTTACAAATACACTTTATATTTGATATAGTATTTATTCATTTGCAAGTATCAAAATAGTATAAAAAGTACATTAGAGATATATAAAAAAAAATTACACCGCCCAGTCAAATATAGCTTGGTTTTCACATCTACCTAGTTCTTGAAAAATATACTGAGATATTTAAATAGTTTTCACGATCCAAGAGGATTTGTGAGAAAATCAAATACCTGTGAAAGTAATCACAGAATTGACCTACTGAGCACTAATTGTAATGATTTAAAAAAGAAACATTAATCACTTTTTACTAAAACCTTTAAGAGTAAATTTATTACAAAATTCATTGAAAATCATGGAAGTCTCCGCTATCAACTAGTTTCGGTTTTAGAAATTGAATATCGCTTAAAGAATATCAGTAAAGTCAGAACTCCGTAAAAATAATGAAGAAGAAAGTTGTACAATTAGTCTCGGAAAACACACTGGCAATTAAACTCTTTTATAGTTAATAAAATTTAATACCAATACCAATGTGGGCTGTTGCCAATGGCACATATATGTATGCATGTTGTGTGGCGATTGCCATCATACAACACAAGATATTTGACAGATGTCTAAATCTCGCTTACGACATCTTCAATATAAGCTTGCATAATTATATACAAGTCCCGAACAACATTCGTACCGTCGGCCTGCCGAGCAATATCACCCGCTCAATGGAAGATTTTCCCTTTGTCGTATACAGTAGATTGGGGGGAATAGAGACTAGAGTTAGAATAGGGACAAATCTGGGATGTCACAATACTCTTGTTGAGTTGTTAGATTTAACTTTGTTGAACTGAAAATTACTTTTATTTAGTGTTTAAAAATATTAAATAGTTTAATTTAGTCATCAAAGTTTTGCAACTCATTAAAGATATTAAAAAGTTAATTACCTAAAGTTACCTACCTAACAACTAAATAGTGCCCAGCCCTATCGAAAAGCTCTATTGTCCTCATACGTAACCTGATTCTCCCCAAAGCCAAGGTGATTCGGTTCAAGCTAGTTTTTTTTTAGTTTTTGTGTATATCTTGTATTGAACTATGTATAATAACGCATCGTATATAAAAATTTAAGCCTCTGGAACCATTATGATCTCAGTTTTATTACTAGATCTCAAAAAAAAACTATAAAAATGTCGAACTTAAAAAGTGTCCCGATTCTCCCCATTTTACGGTACCCCCCCAATGTAATTTGGAAGACTTCGGGTTTTGAAGACACAGTTCTGTCATCGTCCGAACTTTACTGCTGCTCTTTTACTTTCTACAATCATGTGTGGCACTATGCAAAAGTTCATTTTACAAGTTGCTTATAATACACTTAATTTTTTTAGGTGTATTGCACAACAAAAAAACGAATAAGTAACTACACTGTACATTACATTAGAAAATAATTATACTAAAACATCATTTTATAATATTTTGTTACTTGCAATTATTCTCTTATATACATACATACATTTAAGACTCTTAATATAATTTTGTTGATTTAATGTACAACGGAATTCCCGTTACTTACTTGGATAACCAAATTCGTATTTTATTTAATGAATCGGTTTTTTTTTCAGTCATATTGTAACTACACTATTTGTTTGGCCTGTCGCCATCCCTAAATGGGAGGTATAGAGTTACATATATAATTAAAATAAATAATAAAAGTTGGATTTTTATAAGTCAAATGCATTGTGAAAAAGCATTACATATTTAAAAAAAAAAACATTCTGCATTTTCACTTCGTCAAAACACATTTTAGATATAAAAACCCTGTTAAACGTTATAAGTAATTGTTAAAGTAGTTGAGATTAATTTAATATGTTTAGATCAGAAATTTAATCATATTAATAAAAAAAAACATTCTGTTAATTAAAAAAACACTTTCACAGTTCAATACAGGCATAGCAGTAATCATGATTACAGAACATATGAGGTACTCGAAACATTAAAATTGGAAAATATTTTTTTTTTAGTAATATTTAAGTATTCTCCAAACAATGATTCTGGCTTTCATAACGGTATTTATAAACGAACCGATTTTAAGGGTAATTTCAATCTTGAAAATAGAATTTGTCGATCTGCTAAGTTCATTTAGAAATAAGAGTAAAAACTTTCAATAGATAACTTTTAATTTATGCATCTAAGCTATAGAATTATAATATATTTCATTAAATTAATATGTTTTTTCAAGAAAATACTTAGGAACTACTTTTAGCGGTAGGCAGCGGCTTGGCTTTGCCCCTGGCATTGCTGAAGTCCATGGGCGACGGTAACCACTCACCATCAGGCGGGCCGTATGCTCGTCTGCCTACAAAGGCAATAAAAAAAATGCTGAACCAAAATTAAAGATACCAGCATATAATAAATTCAACACTTTTATACAAATATGTGATCCTCGTAAGCATATTATAATTACATTTCTGACCAAAACAAACTTTACAATCCATTGTCACGACAAGATATAAAACTATAATACAATCATATATACAAATATCTAGCGTTTGTCCTAGTGTCCGCACACACAAACACACCCGTAACACTGCACGCAGCTTGTATCACAGCGCGTAACGCGTAACGTGTAACGTGTAACGCGTAACGCGTAACACCGCAACGATTACGACGCTCGTCGTTTTAACGTCACTTTACCGCGCGCTAACTGCGATATGTATATCCTTATTCGTTCCACATTCGTCTTCTTTACCCATATCTGAAAAACAGACATGAATTATGAATAAATTCTTACTATTTTTTTAAGGGATTTTGTGACCTTGTAACTGAGACCTTTAAGTCATATCTTATTTTAATTTATATTCTTATTTTTATGAAAAATGATAATATGGAGTGAAATTAAATAAAATGAAATGAGATGATATGGGACGAAATATAATCTTGTTGTTGAGTTGCAGAGACCAAACTGCCACTCAAGGATTCAAGAAGAAAATTGAAGTCTAGTTGTGATATAGAACTCAAAGATTTCTTATATCATCGTCAATATTTTCAACAGTTTTCGCAGGTTCAAGAAAAAAAAAACTAAAAATGTTTTTTCAGTAACTGAAAATACATACCGCCTCATCTGTAATGGCGTGGATGTGTCCGGGGAACTTTGGAAGGTCCCGCCCCTCGACGTAGACACTTTGCCCGCGGTGGTACCAGCGCCTCTCGTACAACAGCTTGCCGTCTTCCACACGAGTGTCGCAGGTCTCGCTCTCCCGAATAGGGGAGTCGCCTGAGTACAAAATCCACATATTGACTGATATTGATGATTCCATTTGTTTTTTTTTTAAATATTTATCGACGCTTGAAAGGCAAACGTGACTAAGCGACAATGCGTGAACTTTACAGTAGACTAATTTAATGTTGAAATACCTGAAAAAAATTCTATTTTAACGAATCTAGCTGTAGGATTGAAATGATTTTAATAGACCTAGAAATATATATTTTTTTGCGCATCGAATATGGTTATTGCCTATCATTTATGTACAAAGCAGTTATTGTCGCTTAGTCACGTTTGACTTTCAAGCGTCGATATGGTCTGGGAGCCATGAATTCATTTCGTTCAAGCCGTACATTATTGTGGAAAACGGAACATTTGGAGTGAAAGGGATGAATGTAGAAGGAAGAAAGGGACGGAAGGGAGATGGTCAAGATGGCAATCGGGCATAGTAAGAGTGTGAACGATTACGACATGTTATCCTAATAAATTTTGTTACTTTTCAAAAAAACTGCTTTTTACTTTGAGCAAATACCACATTAC
Organism: Bombyx mori; assembly: GCF_030269925.1. Classification (NCBI taxonomy): domain Eukaryota; kingdom Metazoa; phylum Arthropoda; class Insecta; order Lepidoptera; family Bombycidae; genus Bombyx; species Bombyx mori. The sequence goes on along the minus strand of NC_085116.1, from coordinate 2,421,992 downwards.
TAATGAACTTATTAAGCCACACACCCTTCAAGATATTGCTATACAGGGTGTCCCAAAAGGTAACAATAAACTGGCATTGGAGGAAAGGCCTCGTATGATGAGCCAGTAAATAAAAATCACCTTACTACACACAGCAGTACTTGAGTACTAATATACGGAGCGAATTTTCGACATTATGACTAGAATTCTTAATTATTTGTAGGTTTTAATGCCGTATTGTCCTGGCTAGAAGCCAAACTAGTTGTTGCCAAATCAAACAGTTCATTGATTTTAATGAAGAACTGACTGATATTATGATGCGCCTATACAACAAAATCCCACAAGATGTTCAGAACCTACATATACATAGGTTTAAGAAAACTATTCAAGAACATCTGTGCAATAAAGCTTACTATAAAGTCAATGATTATCTAGAAGATTGCACAAAGTGAGAATTAGTTGCTCGCTCCGGCATTTCAATATTGCAATAATTGTTACATTATAATACTCATTGTAAAAATGAATATAAAAAAAAAATGTAATATTAAAAAAAAAAAGTAATGCCTGCCGAGTTTCTTGAAAATTCTTCTCAGGGCGGAGGCTAGTTTTTGTGAATTGGCGGTAGTTCTTTTTGACGTTCAACAAGTATGTACTTTCATTTATGTTGAATAATTTTTTTTTTATTTGATTTGATTAGTGTGAGCTTACATGTACTGCCAGAGTTGAGATGTTTCCTGGGCTGCGCGGTGTTGTGCTGCACGGGATGCCTGGGCGGGGTGGTCCGCTGTATGGCGCGGAGGTCGGCCTCGATGTCGCGCTCGTCCAGCTGGAACGTGAGCGTGGTGGCCAGCGGCTTGCGGCGCTTCTCCGGCGCCGGGGCCGGCTCGTTGGCTCGCCTCCGCAATATTCTCTTCATTACTGGTTTCACCTAGAAAATAATAAAGTAGATTACCCCTATAACAACTATATTTATGTGATGTGAGGAAAAGAGTGATGTTTATTGACGTGTGATGTTATATATGAGCAATTTACCATCAATGAATGGTCGTTTTATTCTTTATACATCTGTGATGTATCCGCAGACTGACAGATAACCTGATGCAAATGACTGACATCCGTCCAATAACAGTTACTACATTGATTCAGAACCAAAATTTTTGTTCCAGTTGTAGTATGCAAGCCATTTTGGGGCATTATAGATACTTGTGTGCCAGTAGATTTGGATAGTGAATCCTCTTTTATATTTGGTACAAAAAAGTTGCGTTTCACTGACTGTAGATATACAGAGTTGATATAATTCCTTATTATTGATGAACCAAATATCAATCAAGAGGTATTTCAATATTAGTTTTAAAAAATTCTGCAGAATATTAACATGTTAATAATGCAGTCTAAGCACTCGTCAGGACTGTCTTGAAAACCAGAAGCTTATTTTTTATAGAGAGCTTTGAGTTAGCTACTCTTATTTTAATATGAGCTTTCTAAGTTTAAGTAAGTCTGTAATCTCATTTAGATATACTGAAGTACTAAAGTTACTTATCTGCATCTAAAAATAATATTTTATTACAACACACCTAGATTTCATATAGTCTTCAAACTATATTTAATCTCGGTGATTACAATACAAGATTTGTATTGGCTTGTTCGTTTCCTTACATAAATTGATAGAAAATTAAGTTACCTCCATTGAATCACCATTCAATTCCATGCTGTGTCGTTCACTCTCAATCAGTTTCCTCTTGTCTTCAAAATCAGTGAGCAAGTTCTCGCGTAACTCAACCTTCTTCTCTTCAAATTCTTTAGCTGCAGCTTTTTTTTCGGCGACATACTCCCTGTCTACCACTTCATACATGTGATCTCTGGAAAAGGTTACTTATATAATTATCAATAACAAATTTTTATTTACATTATAATGATTTAAATTGTTATTTTTTCCTTTTTTCGGGTGTCCACTGCTACAGTTGTAAATCCTATGTAGCCAGACATAACTAAACATACTGACTCGGCTCTGACTTCACAGAACATAATCTTCATGGTACAAATATCAAGTTGAATTTTAAAGTTAAAGCCTTTCTAAAGTGTCATTAGAACTTATGTACAACCAAATAAAGCGTACTTTACTTTTTAAATCGTACCTACCACTTCGCACTCCAAATTTCAGGCTCTGACCCTAATTATAATGTATGTGTAGTACCACACACTTTACTTTTTTTGATACACAATTACAATAGAGGTATACTTACTTGTATATTCTGTTCAATCGTAACCTCTCTTGTAACTGATGTTCTAACCTCTTCACCCGACGCAAGAACTCAGGATGGAGGCTGTCTTCCAATTGCTGCAGTTGCTTCTTGAAATTTGCAAGTTTATCTTGATATATTCTGCAATAATAATTTAGTTTTAAATTATAAAAGGCAAAAAGTACTATGACAGATTGATAGATAGTATTTGTTTTTTTTAACATTGCAGTTAATTGACTCATTCCCACAGGACCTCAATTACTTATAATGTTGAAGCATTTTTTAAATTAGTCCTATCACACAATGGAGTTCAGTTGCATCATATTGCAAACCCAATATTTTGTTTTCATTAGATGGTTATACATTACAATACATATCAAACTGCTTTCTTCTTTGAATTCTATTATTTTTGAGCACCAGAATTCTGAACCTCAAATGTTTCTTTTAAGTATCTTTGATTTTTCTGTGATATTTCATCAGTGCATAAACTATCTTTGTGCAGAAAGACATTTGGGCTCTGTTCCTGTTATGTTTAGATAATAATGGACTAATAGGCAAACATACATACTTATGCTTTTAGCCTCATTCTAAATTCATTTACAGAACATCTTACATGATTAAGGAAGCTTATTTCAAAAGAATTATTATTATTTTACATACTGTTCTTTAACTTCCAGAGGTTCATTGTTGTTCGGTAGTTCTGCCTCGCTTGCCTCTTCTGTATCTGAAAAAGTTTACATTGCAACACTTTTTCTATAATGTAATAACATATTTTTATTTAAAATAGCTTCATTATATTTTGAAACCTAGTGTAATAACAAAGAAAAAAGTATTTTCAAGCAATGTATCATATATAATATCAAAATATTCCTAGTTGTGTTTCACAGAAACAACTCAAGAATAGAAGCATAATTTTATTCAGTATGGTTATACTAGAGAAAAAAAAGTATACTTATTCATCTATTATTTCAAATAATTTTGCTTATTAAGGATTAACTTTTTGCATTAGTGTGGCATTGAATTTGTTTTGTTTTTGTGCTAAACTATATCTATTGCATATTAACAAAACAATCAGCTAGGCATATTTGGGTACCGTAAAATGGGGCGATTAGGGACAAATTCCAACTTTATGAGCAATTTTAAGGTAGTTGTTGATGTATATAATGCTATATCAGGATCAAAATGATTGAGTCTTGGGGGCATCTTTGTTGTCTAATTTAAAATTATGCAAGTAGTATTCCAGTTTAAGCAAAAAATGCAAAAATAGGTGTAATCCCTATTTACCCGAAAATTGCGGTTAATTGGGACGAAATGAGAAATTTGCTAGGGTTGGCACTACTTTTATTTTTATATATAGTTTTAATTAATTTATTTATTTAGTTGCATCAACAAAGTGATCATCAATAAAAAAAATTGAAAAACTGACAAAAGTACATGGCAGACATCACCTCAATTATAGGTGCAATCGACAGTGCAGTAACAACAAAATATATATATATTAAATATATATTTATACATATATAGTGGGCTTTCTTAGAAACGGTTTATATTTCTCCGTTCTTGGTAAGTACTTAGGGGCTGATATTTCTATCTGGGTTAAGAGATTAGGTGTGTCGGTTATTCCATGGATTAATCAGATGAATACCCCCACTCTGAACAAATATTAAATATTTTATTATGTATTACTTAGACATTTTTGTCCACCTTGAGATTTCATTGATCTTGTTACATGTCTCTTCAAAATCGACTTAGTTATATTAAATTGCTTATCTATTTCAACTAAAGACTTATTCCCAATTTCGCTTTGATAAACCAGATTTTTACCAACAAATTTAAAAAATATTGTTATAACTACATAGACAACCCTACAAACCTGTACCTATTTATACTTAGCTCGTTTCCATTTCACGTATTCTCATCCCAATTGACCCCTTTTTCGTTGTTATTTGTACCTAAGACGTCCCCAATATCCCCAAAAACAACAAATTTTTACATGTATTTTTATTTAATCAAATACATTAAAACCAATAACAACTGAGACTTACCTTTAATATATATGCTGGTTCAAACACTAAATAACATTTATAAATCATAGTAGTCTTCTATTATTAGCAAATAAATAAAAGAGAGCAAAGTTTCTAGCACTAAAATAATTACCACCACAGGAAGTTAATTTGAAACGCGATTTTTTATAAGTTAGCAGCTATTATCATGCATATTCAGAGTTGTTTTGTGAACTTTCAACATTCTACTGTTAAACTACAAAAAAATGGAAGATTTTTCAACGAATATAAAACTTATATTGAGCGTCGAAAGATTTTCCCAGTTTTTTCCCGATTCGCCTTTCAATCCCTAATCGCCCCATTTTACCGGTACATGTAAAGTTAGTAAAATTGTGTACATTTTTTTTATTTTTTTTTAAATTTGTACCCACGTAGAAGAATCATCGAAAGGTAACCACCAGTTTATAGGATTACTCTTTATGTGTTACTAAGTGAGAAGTTTTTTTTTTAAATATAATAGGTAATTAAATATAATGTTATAATGTATATTAAATGGTGAAAGTATTTAAATTACGTCATCAAGAAGGCTGTCCGAGAAATAGGCGGGAACATTCACTGAGTCGCAAACATGAAAGCAAATAACCTTGTTTTGATTACGTAACCTCTGTTTACATGTCAAATTTGAAAAGATATTGAGGTTATAGTTATTTTTTGTGGAATAATGTACAAATTAAGCGTTATAGATGCTGGTAAATTAACATCGTAAACAAACCTTCGTCGCTGTCTAACACTGGTGCAGGAGGTGGGACGGTTTCTTCTCGGTCTCTGAAGTCGTCTAAATCGTCGTACCCATCGTCTTCAAAATCGTATTCATCCCCCGGGCCGGAATATGGTGATCCTTGGTAAGACATAGTCGAGGCGACGCGTAACAGTTGCATACAGATTGAATGCAATCACCGCTTCACAAATAAATTTATGCGCTCTTGTAACGTCGAGCTAGACACGGGCACCAAATGGCTGAAGCCAGTTGTGTCACTCATATAAAGAATTCGGCATAAAAACTTCTTAAAAGAAACGAAACTGGAACAAGTTCTGATTAAAGCAGAAAGATGTTTTACTTTTACGTCAAAGTGGACTAAAACTAAAAAGTAATTTAACCGACTTATTTGTATAACATTTAGTCATTTCAAAAAGTCAATTTTGTTAGATAGTCATATACAATTGTTACTTAGTGTAAGTGAAAGGTCCGATTTTTTTTTGATCATTCGTGTCTTTGTAATTTAGATTCTTTATATGGGGTTCCATAAACAATTATGCTAAAATTACACAATTTCAACCAAAGACAATGCTCTACTCGATTTGTTCAATGAGAAAGCAAAGGAAATATCGTCTATTTCATAAAAAATTAAATAGAACGAATTGTGAAAATGCAAATTCAACTGCTGATTTATTATCACTCGCTACCAATGACCACCGATTCATCAAATTGCGATAGATAGGCTCAATTATAACCATGTCAACGATTTCTCCAGTGTGGGCTTGGCCAGTCACTTTCAAACAGCTTCTGTGGGACGTTTTTCTTCGTTGTTTCTTGTCGTGATATTTCAATAAGAAGAGCGTTCTGCAATTCTATCTTCTCCCCGCAAAATTTTGGCTGTACATTAAAATGGCTGCCGTGCAGATCACATTGGCTGCAATTTCCTACATCGCTCAATTCGTGGCGGGTTGTAGGAGATAGATTAGGTAAATGGTTTAATTAAATGTCACCCCGATAACTGCTTTGCGGCAAAAATAGATAAAGTGTATTAGTACTTACCAGAGCGGGCTTACAATGCGTCCTAGTATCAATAATCACCCATATTACGTGTGTTAATTATTCGATAAGGAAGCCAGTTCACCCATGGCTACGTGCAGTACGTTTTCCATTGGAAAAATTTGAATCTGCCTACAGGATTTTAACATCCGTACGGATGTTTCAATCGATTAAAATATGCCGGGCGTTTTATCCTTTATATCATGTCTACAAATCATTCTACGCTTATTTTGGTATTTATTTCAAGAAATAAGAAATAAATATGATTTAGTTAAAATGGTTGATATCTGCCAATAAGATAATACTGAGTACATACCTTTGATAATTTTTAATTTTGACAAAATATCTTCATTATTCAATTGGCAATTTATATTTTTTTTATCAAAGGATGTTGTCAAGTTACGTTAAAATGCTTTTCATTAAATTTATTAGATCCTGTAAACTTTTGGAGCCTTGGTATATTGTTCGTGCATTCTTTTACAATATCAGTATTGAAGAGGGAAGCAGCTACTTAACGGACGGTGGCATGACATTTAAAACTTAACCAAGTACCTACCTACCTGGGCAGAAATCGAAAAAAATGTATGAGATTGTCTATTGTTGTGATACGACGTCACGGTGGAGGACGTCATCTTGCACAAGAAAATTATTTTATTATTTATTTTGTTACAAAGCACGTAACATTACCCGACTTACCCGTTATCTTGTGTTTTTTTTTATTTTAAACCATTTCTTAAATTTTGTTGTGAATTTAAATTTCAATAACTAGTTTGTCATGTTGAAAGTGTTTGAAGGTGACGCTTCACGCTATTGTGCGGTGATGTAATTTAAACGATTAGGTGGCTTCGCAGTCATAGGCAGTGCAATGGAGGAATCCTCTTTCACGATCCCAGCCGATGACAACGGCGATACTGAGCTCGACCCTAGGATCCAGGTCAGTGCGTGACAATATAATGTTCTGAGTTGTAACGGTAGCATCTCGCAACTGCAAACATGAGTGTTAACTTTGTAGATTATTTCGCCAACGAGCATAATGGATATGATATATTATATCAAAACATGAAATACGGACTTATAGCAAGTAAAGAGCTCTCCGAATATCTAAGGGAAAGGTCCAATATTGAGGAGACTAATTCAAAATCATTAGCTAAACTAGCAAAACAAGCGAACGGTAACTGCGCACAGGGTACATTCGCGCCCTTCTGGAGCGTTCTCAAATGCTCAGCTGAGAAACTATCTAATTTACATCAGCACATGTTCCAGAAGGTGGGTGAATTGGTCAAAGATGTGGCGAGATATGCTGATGAATTACATAAAAAACATAAGGCTGTCAAAGACTCTGAATCTAGTACTTTAGAAGTAGTATTACTGATACAAAATACTAAACAGGCACTTCAGAAAGCAAAAGATGTCTATACTACAAAATCTGCTGAATTTGAAAAACTCCGAAAGGATAATGCATCTGCTAAAGACCTCGAAAAGGCTGAGGTTAAATTGAAGAAATTACATGAAGACTATTGGCAGCTTGCTGAAAAGTATAATCTTGTAAAACAAGATTTTGAAAAGAAAATGTCTCAAACATGTAAGCACTTTCAAGATGTGGAGGAGGCACACTTAAAACAAATGAAACAGTTTGTTAATGTTTATGCTGATATAATTCAAAACAATCACGATATGATGGGACAGGTGCATCGGGACTTTAAGCACCAGTGTCTAGAGTTGACTGTTGAAAAACTATTAGAACAGTTCTTGATAGAAAAATATACTTCCATAGAAAAAGCAGTTCTCGTTGAGCTGCCCCCAACTTTACCAAAACCCGGTTCAGCTAACAACTCTATATCAGAAGCCGATCAGATATCTACAGTCTCTAATGGCTCTCACAAACCTACGCAGCCAGGAAAAGCTCCCAAAAAAGAGCCATCTTTTGCTACTAAAACATCAAGGAGGACTACTTCACTCCTTAATTTATTCACTCCCAATTTCCAAAGCAAAGATGAACCCACTATCAACATTGAAGGTGCTGCACCATGCTCTGCCCCTTCCAGCCCAAGTGGAACTCCAGCTATTCCGGTAGCTCCAGATAAAGAGGACAACATGGGTCGAACCACCTTGCGGGAGTCCAAATGGTTCTTACGTAGCAAAAGAACTAAGCCAAAACAAAAAAAATCTAAAAAGAAAAAGGATGATAACTCTATGAACTCAACAGCTGACAAGTCTGATTTTGAGGAAAAACAAGAGGAAACACCAATTAAGGAGGATCTGATAAATTCACCTGAAGTAGATGAGGAGGGTTTTTGTATAAGACCAAAAGAAGAGAAAGGCAGTGTATACTCTTCTAGTGATTCTGACTCTGAAGAGGAAAGGGAGCAGAAAATTCATGTTGAGATTAAACCTATAACCAATGGTAGTGCTCCAATGTCTGCTAGTGTAGATGAGCTCAGAGCTACCGTAGAAAATATCTCCTTGTACAAAATTGGCACAACACGTCGGGGTTCTAATGTGAATACAAGCAAAGCAAGCAATGACCTAGTTGGCCTGGACTTCTTCCCGAGCCCAACTGTCAGTAATCCCACATCACCTCAAGCTAATGTGTCTAATCCTTATGCACCTTTACAAGGAAATCAGTCACATGTGTTTGAGAGTCCCACACCCATTTCTAATACTGAAGTTGGTGATTTATTCTCAGAAGTAGGTGAAATGAGTCAATCCAATATTCGAACATCCACCCCAACAATATCTACTATTTCTCTCCCACGTCCACCATCAAGAAGGTCTGATGGAGAATTTCGAACTGCAGGTTCTACAGGCTCCCGTGGTCCTTCCCCACTTACAATCGGCATGGCGGATACTATACCGTTGGCAGTTGCGTTCCATGAAATAATTCATTCATATTTCCGTGGTACAGAAGAATCAAAATGTCAAGTAAAGATGTCTGGAGACATGATGCTTTCTTTCCCCACTGGTATTGTTGGTGTGCTTGCTAACAATCCAAACCCTGCAAAACTTTGTTTTAGACTAAAAAACATACATAGATTAGAAACAGTACTTCCAAATAAACAGTTGGTTACCATCAATCAATCAACATCTACACGTGATACCACTGTTGTAGATTTCAATATGCCTGCTTTGACCTCATTATTGAAGCGACAGTCAGAAAAAAATCCCACCGCACAGTACTTCAATGTAGATATATTAAAATATCAGATAAGACCAAAAACTGGAGCATCCTCATGTCCATTTCAGCTGGTTTCTTATTGGAAATGTGAGAAGGACCACACAGATCTGAAAGTAGATTATAAGTACAATATGCATGCAATGAGTCCTCCATCACCACTTTTGAATGTGTCTGTGTGTGTTCCTGTGAATGGCTCTGTTAAAAATGTAATTGCAATGCCTAAAAACATTTGGAATGAAGAAACTGAACAAGCGTTATGGCGTTTTACCGAGTTGTCGCAACATTCAGAGGACCGTGGCGTAGGATCGCTGCGGGCGCGCTTCGAGCTGAACAAGGGACCCTCTAGCAAGGCCACTCTCTCATCTCAGTTTAATTGCGAAGGCGCCACCCTCTCTGGGATAGAGTTTGAACTGATTGGTGGTGGGTACCGCTTGTCGCTCGTGAAACGTCGCTTCGTGTCTGGGAAATATATTTGTGATAGCGAAATGAACTAATTGGTCCAATTTCGACATGAGCGTGTGCTTTTGTATATGTAATTCTCGTTGTCATATATCCACGTGTGTATGAGTTATGTAGATCTTTAATTTAAAGAACTTTGGTTTTTGGTACCTTATAGGACTTGTTTCCTGTCCAAAATGAGTTACATACGTATCATAAAATGAAATATGTCAATTTTTCGATGTAAAATAATTAATTTGTAAAGTCAATGTTGTATTACTTGTATGTGTGTGAGAATGACATGTTACATTGGAGCAGGTACTACCAAATTATCAAATAGCGATTGTGCCATTGTATAAAATATACCTATTAAAAGCAAAGTTTACACTATGTATTAATTTATTGTTTCTTGCACATGAAATGTCCATGTCCATCCATGAAAAATTTTTAATCTGAAATTTTATCATTCAATTCAAATTTACATCAACTAAATTAGCAGATTCACAAATGCAGAACAGTTTGCTTCCAGATTTTGCTTAAAAATAGCTAGAATGTAGATAGCCATTCTAGCAATTGTTAAACAGTGATAATTTTAAAACAAACCCCAAAAGGTGACAGCTTTAAAGCATTAACTTAAGCCAATATTAACAATATAAAATATTTAAAGTATATAATAGTTTTCCTTAAATATAAAATTTTAATGTAATACTTACTATTTTTATGAGCATAAATTTATTTGATACCCTTAAATATTTATTCACTCACTCATTATTATTGATTAATTAATTATTATTGTACTGTATAATGTTATTTACATATAGTCTAATAATGTACTTTATTTATGGTCTATTGTTTCAATAATTCAAAGGCCACAAATTTTATAAGTCAATTTTTCTAATAAGGATTTGAAGTTATGATTAAACATAGTACAACATGTTTTTGGTTGATAATTGTAATTTTTGTTAATAATATATATTCTTTAAATGGAATAGTTTCTTTTTTTTAGATTTGAGTAATTTTAACTGATGTTTTTTGACTGTAAAACTTCAAAATATTTACTCATTTTATGATTCACTGAATCTCTTTTTTTTATTTTTATATCATCAGACAGTCACATAATGTGATTATATACTGCATTTAATGTTTTTTTTTTTTGTTTTGTTTCACAATACATTTGTTTTTGTAATCTTCACTTCTCATGCAAATTATCATGATAACTCATGTTAAAGATTACTCTCGTGTCTTGTTATACCGACAGTAATTCACATTTCGTTTAAAATTGTGTTGCTTATTACTATGTACAACAGTTCCCACGTAGAAATTTTGGTTTGAAAAAAAAAACAAAGAAAGCAATAAAAATAATATTTGTTATCTTTGTATAGAGAAAAACAGAGATAATAAAGTCAGTTGTAATTAGTGCGTGACAAAAAAAATCAAAACAAAAATCTCCAAAGGATTTTGTTTTAAACTGGCTTCCGACAGTAATGCTATGATTATTTCTTCTACTTTACGATCACTTTTGCATAGCCAATCGTAAATCAACAGCCAACTCTAGTACCTTAAATAAAGTAAATCATTCCATTTTTTTTTCTTAATTAATCTCTTTAAACTATTTAATTTAAGTATTATTTAGTTTGGTTACACTTTTTTTTTATTTATGATTTTTAATGTTTAACATGTACCACTTCTTAAAAGATCTTCACATAAAATTCTTATGAAAAATGTAATTATTACACTCGAGAAAAAAAAAACCTTATGAACGACAGACTATTATTCTAAATAATAATAATAATAATAATAATTATAATGTTATGAGATTCAATAGCAAAAATTGTATAATGAAATTTAATTGTAAAAAAAGCTAATTTCGAGACGCATGAAAAATTATTTTTGTATCGATAAATTTATGGCATGTATCATTAACTATAAAATGTAATAACTTGTACCTATGTTTCGTAATTGGAATAAAAAGTTATGAAAATGTAAATTTTAGAAGTTTTTTTTTTCATAATTATCTTTTAGTCAATATAAAAACGGAAGAACGAAGTAAGTAAAATCTTTTAACTTATTGCTTCGTCAATATGTTAGGGACAGGAAACGATCCTAATAAGGTACTCTTAGATAAAATTATCGATTTTATGTTATCGACAGTTAGATAAAGATTTTCTTGTGCGCTGATATTTTAGTATGTTACGGATGTTTCCCGTCTCTACATGTAGTTTGCTGTTGCCGTACGTTTGGGAATACAATGTTCGTGTTCCGTGCGATTGTCTAAAGTTGTTTACGAATTTTCAGGTCGAACTCGAGAAGTTGAACGCCGCCACCGACGAAATTAACAAACTCGAACTGGAGCTCGATGTGAGTGTGTGTCACGTTATTTTATAGTCTTTTTTTTTTTTATTGCTTAGATGAGTGGACGAGCTCACAGCCCACCTGGTTTTAAGTGGTTACTGGAGCCCATAGACATCTACAACGTAAATGCGCCACCCACCTTGAGATATAAGTTCTAAGGTCTCAATTATAGTTACAACGGCTGCCCCACCCTTCAAACCGAAACGCATTACTGCTTCACGGCATCCTAATACAACACATACGCCATAGATTCAGTAGTTAATAATTAGCTGACGTAAAGAGCCGTCAAAACCTATTCACGTAATTGGAGCACAATTATCTCTATTAGCACATACGTTTACCACTCACATAGGTACCTACAACTCATCGTTATATTATGTATTTGTTGTATGATAATTGTGTAATGGTCTGAGGCATGGTAGTAGTACCTACCATTTAGGGATACTGGCAATACTTTTTTTATATTTCCTTATACTTTTCCGTGGCAACACCGTGCTTTAAGCCTTAATTAAAGAAATAAAGGTCTACCAGCCTTAAGCTACTCTTAAGCTAGAACTGTCTAGATTTAGCAGTGTACGACAAAGTCCGTAAATTCAGACTTGGATCAGTGGTAGTAATTATAAAATGTACATGTAAACATTTTCGGTATTAATGAGGAAATAAATGCGCATTAGTTCCGACGAACGTAATAACGTCAATGGATATCAAAATGGAAATGAAACGAAACGCCGTATATCGCAGAGAACTCGAAATAACTATGAATTTTAATAAATCGTGAAAATAATTTAATTTCAAAAACAATCATGCTAATTTCTCTTAACGCTCTTTTAAGGTATTTAATTATAAACACGAATGACAGTAAAACAAGTTGTTATGCTCATGTTGGAAGTCGAAAATAGCCTTTTATTAGCTTTAATGCATCCACTTTGGCACGATCTAGTGTACGTGATAATATTAACCCTTTCAACTCGAGAGGTGAGTCTTGCTTACCACATTATGTAATACCTAAACACGAGAGATGATTCTCTGCCCATAGACACAGCCTACTGCGTTTCTCGCCGGATCTTCTCAGTGGGTCGCGATTCCGATCCGGAGGTTCTGCGAAGCACTGCTCTTGCTAGGGCTAGTGTTAGCAAATTCTCTCAGCTTAGGCCCGTGAGCTCACCTACCCGTCCAGGCGTAGCTGAAATAGCCTCATATGCTACCAGCGAATAGGTAGGAAAAAGAAAAGATGATTCTCGCTCACCACTGTGTTTGATGGGAAAATTCGATGTGCCATGTAAACTATTTATGTTAGTTTATATTAATACGTAAAGCAAAAACTTTGTACCCCTTTTTACGAAAATTGCGCGGACGGAGGAGTATGAAATTTCCCACACTTATCGAGAATATAGAGAAGGAGTGCAGAATGCTAATATTTCTTTAAAATTATGCATTAATAACACATGAAATCAATAAAAAAATCATTACACACACTACCATGTGCTTGAAACACACACATACATAAGTACTCATTGTTTATTGTCAAACCTATGTTCTTAAAGTCTGTGATCAAATTGAGAATAGATTAATAATGTTTCTCTTTAATATGATTTGTCTATAGTGTGGTCTTGGCGAAATCTATGAATTAAGAAGTATATAGTCTTTGACAATATTGCCTTAATAATGTCCAAACTTATAAATTCAATTAATTTTAGTCGAATTTCAACTACTGCGGGACCACTAGTGTTAGTTTATTTAATGATGAAGATGTCAATTCTTGTTTGTGTTCTTGATGTCGGTTCGTATCGTTTTTTTTGTCGTTTGTAATTAAATCATGCGGAGAGCGATACTCACCTGTCGAGTGCAAAGGGATAATGTTAGCGTCGATTCTGAGCATTACTGACAATAAGATCCGATATACCTACGTTCTGTGGCAGTCTAAAACCACGGATTCCATATTATCAATATGAACTATATACCACTGATAAAATGTCTAACTATTATTATAGGGCAATAGTCTTATTTATCTGTCGTAATTCGTCTGAAACGTTTCAGATAACAATTCTTCCCGGACTTATCTATTTCGATAAATGTTTTATCTTATTTCGTTATCATTGTTACTCTTTACTGATTTCCCTATTTATTCTTAAATTTTTACGTAAATTATTTGTCTACCGTTTTGCAAAGGTCATATAAATGGAGGCCACATTTAAATTGAGAGGGGCGCGTGGCGAAACGTAATGTATTGTTATTCCTCATTATCTGAACAGCTAAAAAAATCCAGTAATCACTACATAGTATAAAACAAAGTCGCTTTCTCTGTCCCTTTATCTGTCTGTCCCTATGTATGCTTAAATCTTTAAAACTACGCAACGGATTTTTATGCGGTTTTTTTGAAAAGATAGAGTGATTGAAGAGGAAGGTTTATATGTATAATAACATCCATTACATAGTGGAGAAATCAATAATAAATTAGTTTCCGAAGCGAAGCGAGGGCGGGTCGCTAGTTGAAATATAAGACAAATTCGAATCGATACTCAGGTATATTAACATCTATAATACGATCCATCCGCGATTCTAAGGTTCAAATACACATCTATACATATAAATAAAATTGGAGTGTCTGTTTGTAATATTGAAATACAGTCAAAACCGTTTACTTAGTTTAGTGTAGGGTCTTTTCTAATTCTTAGAAACAAAACACATGCATGCAGTAGAGTCAAAGCCCGCTTCTTCATATCTCTTCAGTTAGTTTGTACTTATCTATACACAAGACGCACCAAAACTTTGTAGAGTTATTCGTGAAACTTTCAAAATGTCGCAAAGAAAAAGAAAACAAATTAATAATGAAGAAAAATCGCGTATTATGTAAATATATTTTACCAATAATTCCCTATCGATTTATTTGTACTTGCACGATACACATTAAACATCACCGGTTGTTACGACTATCGGTTTTTACGACTGAATATGAGCAGTCCCTTCGATGTCGTTATAACAGATTTTGACTGTAACCGCTTTTTACTACATGTATATGAATATATGTACGGTACATACACCAAAATAAGGTTTTTTACATTTTTTGTCTGTCTGTCTGTTTGTTCCAGCTAATCTCTGGAACGGCGGGACCGATTTTGACGAAACTTTCACTGATAGGTAGCTGATGATATAAAGAGTAACCTAGGCTTACTTTTAGACTAGCTTCGCCCCGCAGCGTCACCCGCGGTACGATAATAACAATCAACAACAATAACAATAAACAATCTTTTATCATAAGTCATCGCAAACTCCGAAAAACTCTGCTCTCATTTGTCATTCATCATGAATACAGACGTTATTTGTGGCCATACAATATTACATTTACCAGTAAAGAAAAACACGGAGGCTTGACTGACACAAAGCGAACAATAGTCTGTGAACTGCTGAGTTATACCGGTTGCGTAACAAACAAGATGAAAGGCATTCCAGTTATGTGTGTTCCACATGTTCACGGCTCAACTGTAGGTACCTAGTACCGTATTAAGAAAGGCTTCTTCGTGTAACTCGTTGACTGGCCTTTTGTCGTTTGAGAAACCTTAGAAAATACGTTATTAGGAGTACCTACTTTACTAAAACGCTTTGGCTGGTCCTATCCGTCACTGTTTCGTATATAATTTCTATAGTTTTTTTGCTCGGTCTTAAATATAATTAAATTTTTAATCATACTCTTAGTTTTTTTTTATTGCCCTTGTAGGCAGACGAGCATACGGCCCACCTGATGGTGAGTGGTTACCGTCGCCCATGGACTCCAGCAATGCCAGGGGCAGAGCCAAGCCGCTGCCTACCGCTTAATACTCTCCACAAGCCTCCTTTAAAGAAGGATATGTCATAGTTGCAATTAGATAGCTTAAAAACGAAATTAATTATTGATTTTATTATTATAACGGTTTATGAAAATTACGTTTCTGCGAATTCTTTTTTAGATCACCATTTTTATTGGTCTGTGTATCATATCGGGCCAATATTTCCACTTTGAGACAAGTACAAGATGGTAGAACTGGTTTTCTGGCTTTCAATTAAGAAGGAATAGGTCTTTCGCTGCAGAAATAAGCAGTATGGCCATGAAGCATGTCCTGCCATAATAGGAAGCTAACAGTAGTTTCTTAAAATTAACGTTGACATGCTATTTTTATTTTTTATTTATTTATTGTTAACATAGAAGTAGAAACAACATAATTATTTGTATCTGAGTAATTTGTATCAGCATATATTTATATTATACGCTTGTAGTAAAACGATATCCAAACTGATTTTCTTTTTATTTTTTATTGCTTAGATGGGTGGACGATCTCACAGCCAACCTGGTGTTAGGTAGCAGCTTGGCTCTGCCGCTAGCATTGCTGAAGTCCATGGGCGACGGTAACCACTCACCATCAGGTGGATCGGGTGGATCGTATGCTCGTCTGCCTACAAGGGCAATAAAAAAAAAGTGGTTACTATAGCCCATAGACATCTACAACGTAAACGCGCCACCCACAAAAGGTTGGGTACCGTTAACCGATCTGCCTTAGTGTGAGCAGTTCACATACACACTGCATATCCATAATTATTTATGAGGCATTTCCTCTAATATCACCGCGCTGAATATAAATCGTTCTCGTGTGCATTCGGAGGGGTCTAAAGCGCGGTGTGAGGTTACAGCGCGCTCCTCGTCTCCGATAGATTAGGTCAATTGCAGTAGCCCCAGTTTAACAACAAAGACCGTCGCGCTGTTTGTTTATTGAAACAAATTGAACGGCTATCAAGGCGAACGACCATTTTGAACTTTGAACTTTTTAATTATCGTAAGAGGATATATTCGTTGCGTATGTCACTGATTTAGATCGGCGCTTGTGATTTTTCGTGTCGATTAATGTTTCGAGAAACTGTGTCGCAACCGTCAGACACAACAGCGTAAAATATCTCATTAAGCTATCGATTAATTTAACACTACGTAAGTTCAAAATAAAATTGCCAACAAATATACGCGGTATTTGGTTTTTTTTTTATTGCCTTTGTGGGCAGACGAGCATACGGCCCACCTGATGGTAAGTGGTCACCGTCGCTCATGGACGTCAGCAATGCCAGGGGCAGAGCCAAGCCGCTGCCTACCATAAAGTACTCTTCGCATGCCTCGTTTGAAGAAGGACATGTCATAGCGCTCGGAAAACCCTGTGTTAGATATTTTGTTCATCAATATGTCAAGCGAAGTAACAATTTTACTCAAAAAACAATTCGGAATACTCATTTCAAGAATGACACATGTTGGGAAATGCTTAGGATAGGATTAGTTTAAGAACTTAAGCCTTAGAGCGCGAACCGTCGATAGATCGACTCTCTATTAATGCGTATAAAGCGCGGGGCATCAAAATACCGATTATTGTGTAGTTTGATTATAGGTATTAAGTATCGGCCTGTACGGACGTGTCTTAGCGACTTAGCGGGCCTATCTAAACGTTTTTTATAAGTTAATAACATTTATAAATGACCATTTTAGCATTGATTTTTGTACATTTTCCTTTTTTTTCAAAAACCTTAGAAATTTCTGAAAAATTGCTAGAAATTAGCACAGAAAGAATGAACGTGCCGACGAGATTGCTTACTAAATGAATTTACCGGTTTTTTTTAAAATTAGGAGTCGATGAAGACATTTCATCTACTGCTGAACGAGACGTCCCGCCGCCTTCAGGCCCTCACGAGGAGACTCGGCACCTGCGTGGACAAGTCGAGGCCGTACTACGATGCCCTGGGACAGGCGGTGGCAGCACGCTCCGAGTGTCAAAAAGCAGCAGTCCAATTTCAAAGAGCTAGTGGTCAGTACAATCACTCCAAATTTTTTATTTCTCAGGTGAACCATCGAACTCACGGCCGACAAGTGTGCTTAGTGCGAGTTTTTTTATGTTCTCGATAGACTGACACGGTACCTAGTGCAGTAGTGGTCTATTCCCACATCGAGCAAAGATTCGTTATTTTATTATTATTACAAGCGGCACGTTCCGGCTGCGCTCGGGTCTTTAACAAAAATTCAACGATATTTAACTTTTATTTTTTAAAATAAAAGAACACCTATTGCGGCATAACTACAACAATTAGATATATACTGTCGCGATACTTCGTGTAAATATTAATGTGTTCTACAAAGTCGTAGTGTATCATTTTATTCTATCGTCAATCGTTTTAGCGGGGCACGCGATGTAAAGAATATTTTAGGTAATTTTTTTACACCTTGGATTACATTATTGAAGTTTTAGAAGGATCCCAAATTTTTTTCAAAAAAGATTATAAGCCTATGTCACTCGGGAATAGTGTAGCTTTCAAACAGTGAAAGAATTTTTCAAATCGGTTCAGTAGTTTCGGAGCCTATTCAATACAAACAAATAAACAAATCTTTCCTCTTTATAATATTACTAGCGATCCGCCCTCGCTTCGCTTCCGAAACATTAAAACACACATGAATCCAAAAAAATAAAATAAAAAGAAATTTAAAAAAAGTAGCCTATGTTCATCAGAGACAATGTCGGCTTCTAATGGAAAAATAATTTTTCAAATCGGTCCAGTAGTTTCGGAGCCTATTCGAAACAAACAAACAAACAAATCTTTCCTCTTTATAATATTATATTAGTAATATTATAATTATTATTATTATAGCGCAAAACAAAGCAGTAGATTATGGCCTAATTTCGAACAACGCTGGGCGAACATTGGCAGTAAGAAAAAAATCCCTTTCCAAAATTTGTTATTTCGAATTTCTCAACGGTAGGTAACTTATTATGTACGAATCAGTGTGCTTAGTATGAGTTTTTTAACGCTCTCGATAGCGTAAAAGTTAACTCAAATTTGTATTGAGTTGGAACGTTTACCTACGCTGGCCGCTAGAGGCGCTGTTTCAACTGCATACAAATTTTAGTTAACTTTTACGCTATCGAGAACTTTAAAAAACTCGCACTAAGCACTCTGTTTATTGGTTACCGGTGCCCGTAGACATCAACAAAACTAAAATGCTGCCACTTATCTTGAAGCGTAAGTTCTGGGTCTGGTAAGTAAATTTTGATTACAGACAGTGAATAGTCAGCTGTCATTACAAAGCTAATGCAGATTGTTATGTTACGTATAGCAGTAGGTACGTAATAGAGGTTATCTCTAAAGAACACATTTGAGATTCGTTTCTATTGCAAAAAAACGCCGCTGAAGTCAAAATGAATTATTTTAGATCACTTCTACTAATTTAAAGTGAAATAAACAAAAATTATCAAACTTTTTTTTAACCTCCATGGTTTTAGGAAGCGTCAGTATCTTGAATTGTGTTAAATTGCGTGCTTTGCTAAAAACATATGGAATTATTCATTTTGAAATCATATTTGTTTCGTGTTATCTTGTGTGGAATCTATTATCTAACTCTGTCTTCATTGTTGAGAACAAACTTACTAACTAAATAAACCCGATACAAATAATATATTTAAATTAATGTATTATAAGAAACAAAATATAAGAATCAAGGAAAGAATTGGTGATATTTCACAAAAAACTAATTCGTGGTTTCGTCATTTTCAATGGAAGTTTGCATTTACCTTTCGGAACCTTACCTTACCTTACCTTTACCTTACTGTTCGGAACTTTTCCGTACAATATTGACACTGGAGGTCTCCCGAACATTGACCCCAGCTCGGCGGAAGATATTCTATATATAAATAACGTTATTGATATAAAAAATTATAACAATCATTTTATACGTTTTAATCTCAAAACAGAATGTTTCAACGGAAGCGCTCAGTACGTTGGAAACTTCACAAACGGAAAAATTACGTTGGAATCTATTTTAGAAAAGTATTTGAAAAGCAAAGAATTATGTTTGGAAATATTGAAAAAAAACAAGTTTAAAGGTCATAGGCGACGGTTGCGAGCCCACTCGTAAACTGAAGAGTTAGTATTTTGGAAAGCTTAAACGACAAAGGGAAGATCTTCCACCGAGCTGCGACATTGCTCAGTAGACCGACGGTCCAAATGTTATTGTTCGGAACTTGTATATATGCGATCTTATAATGTCGTAAGCGAGATTCAGGCATCCGTCAAATATCTTGCGTTGTATGATGGCTACCCGCCACAGTATCACGGGTTATATTAATTCGATTATACCGTATCGACCATATCGCATATTAAGAATCGAAGTGGCTCAACAAAAAAAATTAAGAAAATTCGTTTTATACTTTTAACGACTTATAAAAATGTGCTCTAGCAGTTTATAAAATATATTTAAAAAAAAATTTAAATTAAATTTAAATTTTAGTTATAAAAAGTAAAGTACACTTACCGTTTCTTTTAAATCAAGCGTACACCTTAAACTTTAAGAAATACGCTTCAAGGCTTAAAGTATTTATTAAAATCGAAACGAAAAAATTATAATTCTTCAATTACATTTTTGTCGTTTACCAAAAAAAAAAACTGAGGCACAAACAATGAGTAATGGAATGTATTTAAATAAAATGTTTGACGAAATAATTACATATTTGGTTTGTATACTTCTAATTATTTACACAAACGTATTCCCAGAGTACCTATTGTATATAATTGTCATTTTATATATGTATATAATAGTCATTTAGTAATTTACACCTCGTTTTTTATTACTACACTAGGTGAGTGTACGAGGTCACGGCGCGACTGGTGTTAAGTGATTATCGAAACCCATGAATATCATAAATTTAAAACCGCCGCCCCAACCTGAGAAATTCTGCTCTGTCGAGGTGGTCCGTGAGGAAATATTCGAGGTGCTTCCGTTATTTCGTTTTTAGCATCGAACCAAATGTCGCCGGAACAGAGTTCACCCCTAGTACTTGGAACTGCTGTGTTCTTCCACATGGCGTTACCCATAGACACAGCCCACTGAGTTTCTAACGCGCAATAGGTCGCGTTTCCGATCCGGTGATAGATTCTGCGAAGCACTGCTCTTGCTAGGGCCAGTGTTTGCAACACTCTGTTTGAGCCCCGTGAGCTCGTCACGTCAAGGAGAAGCTGAAATAGCCTCTCAAAGCTATCGGCATAGGTAGAGATAAATAAAAAAACAAACGAGTTACAAAAGGAGGTTTTAATAACAAGTAATAGTTTGGCAGCAACAGTTTCTTTTGTAATGTGGGCCGTATACTCGTCCAAAAAATACCATACTAATTGCTGCTTCGTGGCATTGGGTGGACTCACAATATGAGTGCTCTGAGGAATTGTTCGAGATGATACCGGCATCTCGTTTTCACTATCGCACCGCCCGCCACCGGAGTAGAGTTCATCCATACTACCTGGAGCCATTGCGGTCATCGACAGTGCGTTTCTAGAGGTCTTTTTTGCCACGTGCCATCCGGCTATGGAATGAGCTCCCCTCCATGGTGTTTCCCGAGCGCTATGACATGTCCTTCTTTAAACGAGGCTTGTGGAGAGTATTAAGCGGTAAGCAGCGGCTTGGCTTTGCCCCTAGCATTGCTGAAGTCCATGGGCAACGGTAACCACTCACCATCAGGTGGGCCGTAGGCTCGTCTGCCTACAAGGACAATAAAAAAAAAAAAAATGTACCGCCATTAACGTACCGTAAGGAAACATAAAAAAACATAGTCTGTTTTTAATACTACATTTTCGTTATTACTGTCCGTTTCAGATTAATTACGTTAAAAGGTATTTTATATATTAATATCGTGTCTGCGGAAGCGTACTGTGAATAATTCCATTAGCGTTGTATCAGTGGACAGAGACTTCCTGCGTTACGGACGCGGCGCGGCGGAGCGGTCAAGGTTCGTCCTTCAACACACGTTAATATGTAATACATTATCGATAGGCAACTACGACGGTAGGTACTTGTGAATACGAAGATCATAGATAATTAAGAAAGCTACACGGATACTAGAAGGGTTCTGCCAAAAGTAAATATTTAGAAGTTTAGGAGAAAATGCTCGTATATTTTTATACTTTTATTTAACTGGTGCGCGCAATTAGTGATCTGTGTGGAAAGATTCTTCGCACGTATATGTGTAACAGAATCCTTCATTATACGTTTCTCGATATGGCTCTGCGATATCTAAAACTACATTATAAATGTTGAAATTCACGTGCGCTTGTTTTTTTTATTTAACCGACTTCAAAAAAGCAGGAGGCTCTCAATTCGACTGTATATTTTTTTTTTATGTTTGTTACCTCATAACTTTTGACTGGGTGAATCTGTTTTGACGATTCTTTTTTTATTAAAAAGCAGACGCTCCCCATGTGGTCCCATTACAATTTAGTCCAGTTCTGATAATGGTATGCATGAGAAAACCATATAAGTCTTAAATTTGCATTATGTACGTGCGCGACAAATAGATGAACAACTCAATGACTCAATATCACGCCAACCGGTTTCGGTAAAATATTGAGAAGAAATATTTAGCTCTCAATCAAATAAACCGAAGGGGTGACTGAAAATCGGCCCCAGTTTGGTGCATCCACTTTGGACAGCATCTTTTTGCCTCTTTTTTTGTTTTATTTTTTTATCTACCTGTAATAATCGAAATCTGTGTGAAAGGCATGTGTGATTTTATTATTATTAATATTATTATAGATAAACGAAGCGAAAAGATAAGGCAACACGAAGAAACAAACATAAACAACGATAGTTAGTTTTTTTTTTCATTTTTTTTTTTCGATTTTATATTTCAGCAACACAACTCGCATTCATTCCGCCTACATGTAATTTAATAGCTCAATTTGTTTTAATTTGCTAATGCGTGTCAACGGTGAACTTTAGCGATTAACCAACGTGATGATATCACGCTACAAACATCATAGTACATATTTATTCTGTTAATATTTTATGGTTCACGATACGTTGTCAAGGTCATGTAGTATGTATCGATACTAAAGATAGCTATAAATGAATGAATGGCGATCAGTTTTACGTACAGTATTCAGTGATATCGAATGGTAACGGATTTGAATCGGCCGTGACCTCGCAGTGATTTGATGAAATTAAGGAAATATCCTGTTTAATGTTGTCGCGAAGCGGTCCCGTGTTTGCGTTTTCAATGATGGGGCAGTAATAAAAGACACGCTGGCGTGTACGTTGTGATCTGTATTTGGTCGAATAATCACATCGAGGGGTTGGGCTATATGGCATAAGGTTATTTGGTTTCAGAGACATTTTTGCAACTTTACACGAGAGTCATTTAAAGTTTAAAATTTGGAAGAAATATCATGACAAAAAAAAATCTTCGGCTATTTGTATGGGATAAATTTAATTGAAGTTCGTTTTTTTTTGTTATTGCTTATATAGGTGGAGGAACTCACAGCCCACCTTGTTAAGTGGTTACTGGAGCCCATAGACATCTACAACGTAAATGCGCCACCCATCTTGAGATATAAGTTCTAAGGTCTTATTCAACGGCTACTCCATCCTTCAAACCGAAACGCATTACTGCTTCACGGCATCTTCAACATATAGCTATGTTTTATTGGGTTGTTTTGTTACACCGGCAGACATGCAGCTCGTGCTATTTATTGCATTTAAATGTTATCAGGACTTATTTTATTTGTCATAGGTAGTGTTGTGAGACCAATTTTTGCGTGCTATCGATCTTAATAAGCAAAGCGTGCCGGGTACTAGCCCACTGAGTTTCTCGCCGGATCTTCTCAGTGGGTCGCGTTTCCGATCCGGTGGTAGATTCTGCGAAGCGCTACTCTTGCTAGGGTCAGTGTTAGCAACACTCCGGTTTGAGCCCCGTGAGCTCACCTACACACGTTAGGGTGAAGCTGAAATAGCCTCTCAAGGCTATCAGCATAGGTAGGGAAAAAAAAAGTGCCGGGTAGCGTCGCTTGCAATATGATAGATACGCCGATTTTATGTTGTAGTTGGTTTTGTTTTACTGCATAGGTAAAGAAGGTGTAGAAGACCAGTGAATTAGCTGACAACTCGCCTGGTGTTAAGGGTTTCCAGAGCCCATGGATATCACATGACCAATGCCCATCATTCGGGTTCACAAGTTATTACGCAAACTATAATATTTGCGGGCTTGATTTTTCTTATACGATGTTATTCCTTCGTCGTGGAAGCCGTTTAAGAGCATGCGTTAAGTACGCATATTGACTTTAACGAGATTTGAAGCTCGCTCTGTACTCGTACCAGGCGTATTATCCTTCAAGCCACGGCGACTTCAAAACGAGTGGTGGCTTTAATATTGTTACGAGCTGGGGTTGGGGATAAATAAAAATATTCCACCAAAGTACAAGTTAACACTGTGTTTGCACTTAGAACATTTAAAACACTCAACAATCACTTTAAAACCCTCAATTCGATTCTTCGGCTTCGCTTCAGATGATCCGTTCGTTGCATCGCTTCGCGTAGTTCCGGTTACTGACTAACTGCGTGTCATCCCTGCAACGCTTTTATAGCCGATACCACATCCCTAGAATTATCGAGAATATTTCACACAATTCTAGCACTGTGTTTCCGCTATCTGACAATAGATGGCGTTGTACGTCTCGAGCGTTCTAGGTGCTACGAGATCTTTTGATATTCGGCGATAGATGGCGTTACTCTTACCGGCGTAACCATATTATATAGTATTTGTGGTCTAAATTAAACACTTAACTTCACCAGTGTGCTTAGTGTGAGTTTTTTAACTTCTCGATCGCGTAAAAGTTAACTGAAATTTGTATTAATTTACGAAAAGTTTGAAGTTATTATTTATAATAATTTAAGACTTTTATCGTACACTTGTACATACCAGCGTACATCCCGCAGTTATTACTATAAACGCAAGTGCAAACATCGAACGATGATAATGTAAACAGACAAACATGTGTTATATATATTTTGATTAGATAAAGTTTTTGTACCGAACGCGGAAAGCTTATCAGTTCACCTTGTATGTTGCTTTGTTTAACGGGTAATCGAAATACTAAAATATTTACATTAGGTATATTTATCTAGAGCGTTTTAATGTTAATTGTTTTATATTGTTTGTTCTGTGAAAAATTTACATATATATGTTTTTTCTTTATTTTTTTATTGCTTGGATATTTGGACGACCTCACGCCGCATTTGGGGCTAAGTGGTTACCGGAGCCCATAGATATCGTAAATGTAAATGCCGCCACCCATCCTGAAACATGAGATCCGCCCTTCAAATCGAAACGGATTACTGATTCGCGGTAAAAATAGGCGGGCGGTGGTACCTACCCGTGCGGACTCACAATCCTACCACCAGCTTGTACCGTATGTTCCATGAGGAGTGAGGAGTGTTCATCCGTAATACCTAGAGCCACTGCGTTCTTCCACAGGCTCGTTACAGACATTTTTATTGGCACATACTATCCTGTTCGAAGTGGCGGGTTCGATCCCCGCACAGGATAACTATTTGTGTGATGAACACAGTAATTTGTACTGCATCTGGGTGTTTTCTATTTATTATATTATTATATTTTATTATATATTTACAACAAAAAGTAATTTAAGTAGTATATCCGTAATCTGGCACCCATAACACAAGCATTAAGCTTAGAGAATGTTATGTGAAAATACCAGTGCCCGTGTTTTAAAGGATGTTCCCGCCACAGTATCATATGACACTATGACATGTCTTTCTTCGAATGAGGCGTCCGGAGAGCACACAGCGGTGGACTTGCCTCTGTTATTGATGACGTCCATAAGCGCCGGAACATTTCACCATCAGGTAGACATTTGCAGAAACAATGTGTTAATATTCGCTCTTATTAATTTTATCAACAGAACTCCACGCGGCGGCTAAGGAGACCGTGACACTGGCCGAACAAAGGTTCGTGAGCAAACAAGACGAGTGGCAGTTCGACAGTAACTGGCAAGAGGTCCTCAATCATGCCATCATCAAGGTATAACGACATCGCGTGATCTTAATGATATGTCACTAAACGAACAGTGCGATAGTAGAACGTTTGAAAATATTTGATTATAATAATATTTAACTGGTGGTGGTACGTTTTGTGAGTCCGCACGGGTACGTACCACCACCCGCCTATTTCTGCCATGAAGCAGTAATGCGTTTCGATTTGAAGGGTGGGACAGCCGTATACTTGAGACCTTAGAACTTATATCTCAAGGTGTGTGGCGCATTTATGTTATAGATGCCTATGGGCTCCAGTAACCACTTAACACCAGATGGGCTGTGAGCTCGTCCACCCATCTAAGCAATAAAAAAGAAAGATTAGTGAAACGCAAAAAAGGTTTTATTATAATAATATTATTGGTGGTAGGACATCTTGTGAATTCGCACGGATATGTGTACCACCACCCTGCCTGATTCTGGTTTGAAGCAGCAATGCGTTTCGGTTTGAAGGGTGCAGCCGATATACTGAAAAACTAAGAGTTGGAACTTATGTCTCAAGATGCATGACGGCATTTACCTTGTAGATGTCTATGGGCCAGCTAATACCAGGCGGGCCGTGAGTTCGTCCACACATTTTAGCAATAAAGGTATCAGGGTACTAGTGTTATGATGAGACGTCAAACTAAAATCATGTAATGTTCAGGTTATGGATGCCGAGAAACGAAAAGCGGAAAGCGGCCGCGAACACCAAAAGAAGGCGGCCGCTTACATCGCAGCCGAGAAGAAGGTATAAACCAATTTGACTCTGGTTATAGTGGCTACAATATAATGTTCCGTGCTCGTATCAAACTAAATCTAAAAACTAATCGTTTGGTGTCCAGGTAACGCAGTTGGAGGAGAATCTAAAACGGAACATAATCAAGTCGCGTCATTACTTTGAAGAGAAGAAGTTGTGCGACGAACAGCTGCAGACGCAAAACGAGAAAATCGAGAAGCTTCAGCGGCTAATAGCGGACGCGAAATTTCGGTACTCGAAGTCGTTGAAGGCTCTAGAGGAAATCTCTGAAGAGATCCACAGACGCCGCGGCGAGTATCCACCGGGGAAGGACAGCATACCTGTGGGACCTCGGGAGCCCGGAGTGGGAGCCGAACGGGATCCAATACACGACGAAATCAAGTTAGAAGATGAAGATTCTAGCCTCCAAGAGCTGCGTTTGAGGGTCCGCGAGCTAGCATTGAAGCCAATCGACAAGGCTGTGGAGACAGATGACGCGTGGGCCTTGGAGCTAAACGAGACCATAAATAAACTGGACCAACTCCTGATGATGAAAGAGAACAATCAACAAAAGAGATCTAAATTCACCGCCAGTACCCCTCAAAACTTATCAGCGCCCTCGACCAGCACGAACGTGGCTAAAAACGCTCACCCGCCCAGCGACTCCTGGAAACCGGACACGAATCTCGACAGGGTCAAATCGGCGAGTCGGGAGGCGGTCTACGAGCACACGAACCCGCCCATCAGCAAGACCGAGAAGTCAAAGAGCATGATGTCGCTGGACGTGTTGGCTCTCGCGCGGGATACGAACATCTTGGACCGCGAATCGTATCTAAAAGCCGTGATAGAGGATAAGTCGCCCACCGGCACGTACACGGAGAGCAATTCGGATCGCAACGAGAGTCCAGACGATATACTGATGGTGGAGTGCGACTCCAACGACTCCGCCCAGAACCCGGTCATCCGCATGACCAGCTCCACCGTCTCGGACAGCGACGACAGTTAAATTCACGTCGAGGAGTTAAAGGCTATTTGGGTTAAACAACATTTTGGAAATTTACCAGAGCCGTTTGATAAGTCGTCGTGTGGCCTAAGGGATAAGACGTCCGATGCATTCGTGTGTAGCGATGCACCGGTGTTCTAATCCCGCAGGCGGGTACCAATTTTTCTAATGTAACATCGTGTAATAAAAATGAAACTCACAAAATTATAATTTGCGTAATTACTGGTGGTAGGGCCTCTTGTGAGTCCGCGCGGGTAGATACCACCGCCCCGCCTATTTCTGCCGTGAAGCAGTCATGCGTTTCGGTTTGAAGGGTGGGGCAGCCGTTGTAACCATACTGAGACCTTAAACTCTTATCTCAAGGTGAGTGGCTTATTTACGTTATATATGTCTATGGGCTCCGGTAACCACATAGCACCTGGTAGGCAGTGAGCTCACCACCCATTTATGCAATAAATAAAAATTTGAAAAAATATCATTAGAAAAAATTCTCGAACTGTTGATGCTAATGACAAATTCAACACACCTTTAATTGCAAAGATATATGTCACCAAATAGCCTTTTACATCCCTTGATTTAACCTATTTCTATTCACGTTTCGTATTTGACGGTCAATCGATAGGGTTGTGACTTCAGCAGGACTCGGAGCAGCGCAGAGGGCTTGCCAATAATTTAATGATTTGGAAAACTTTATCACTTGTAGTCCGTAGGCAGGTAGGAACTTTTGAATTTCAAATTAATTTGGCGCGTGTTGTTGTGTAGAGTTTGTTAATTTTTTTGTTTGTTTTTAAACAATTAGTCAAATTGTTTCGCATTAAATTTTGTGTTGTGAAGTTTTTACCGGATTATTTTTACAATAAAATGTTAAATTGTAATTGTCTATTAACGAATGTAGATAGTTGCTCATGTTCCATTGGAGATATAGGTAGTTTTCCAATTACAGAGCATAATGCGACTCAGTGGCGCACAATGCCGAATTATGCTGAAGCTTAATTGGAACGTGGATTAGTTTTCAAATGCACCAGCAGAGTGCGCTAAGTTAGCACAGTTTTAATTAACATTAATTATTTCTAAGAAACTACGACGAAACGAAAGCCTTACAATTTTTTTCAACACTAAGTAATATTACTAACGATAATATAAACAAAATTTCGATCAATGACAACTTAAAGAAAAAACACTTGTCAATTTTCTGTCACTGAGTCGTTATCGATTGCGAGTATCACGCGAGAGCAGTACCTACTTTTGAGAGTGCTCGACTGTGCTTCGAGTTGCTGTAGTTGGAACATTCAACGTTGAGCATTATGCCACATTATGCGTTCTTGTGCTGTCATTGGAAAACTACCATAATCAAGGAATTGCGTTAGATTTTAACCGACTTCAAAAAAGGAGGACGTTCTCAATTCGACTGTATGCTTCTTTTTTATGTTTGTTATCTCATCACTTTTGACTGGGTGAATGGATTTTGATGATTTTTTTTTTATTAGAAAGCTGACGCTACCCTTGTGGTCCCATTTCAATTTAGTCCAGTTCTGATAATGGTATTCATGAGAAAACCATATAAGTCTTAAATTTGCATTAAGTACGTGCGCGACAAATAGATGAATATCTCAATAACTCAATATCACGCCAACCGATTTCGATGATTATTGTTTTTAGAGTATATTCATTTGTTTTTGAATATATATTTTTTTTCTATTTGAAGTCGGTTTTTGTTAAAGCATGTCTATTTAAAATTATTTATATATTGACAAGATCGTTTGTCTGTTTTGTTTGTTTATCTCGAATTCGGGATCACGGTGATATTATACAGACTGCACGACATCTCCCGTGTATTACGTTTACTGTATCTGACTCTACGGTTTTGTGAGCATTACATTGCTGGCTCGCAAAATATTAAGTTGCTAGTGCATTATGATGGTTGACATTGACATTATTGACATTACATTGACATTGACATTATTATTGACGGTTGACATTATGTGCAGGGGTGAAAGAATATTTGGTTTAAGCGATCCTTTTGCAACTCTTAGCCATTTAAAGGTTAGAATTTGAATATAGTCTCGCTAAAACTCGAGAACGGCTGGACCGATTTGGCTAATTTTGGTCTTGAATTATAATTTGTGGAAGTCCAGAGAAGCATTAAAAGGTAGATAGACATGAAAATGCTCGTAAATTAAATAAAAATAACCATTTTGTTTTGGACGGATTCCTTTTGTTTGTTTTAAGTTTATTTTATACAAAAGTTTAGGTCTTTTATATGTCGATTGAGGCACTACGAAGTCTGCCGGGTCAGTTAGTACCAAATAAAACGCACCTTTAATTAGGAAAATAAATGTGGCTTAAACCAGATAGCCTTGCACTCCTCGGTATTTTTACTCATGTTAGCTCGAATATAGGTATTATTTCGGCTTGAGAGTGGTCACCTAGTCCTCTGCCGGTCTTGTTCCTACCTATGCTGTAGCGTGACGGTCACTATTATGTTTAAATATCACTGGGCGGTCCATAGCGCCCTCACGAGCCATATCAATCCACCGAGCTTAATTCACAAATAGTTTATAATGTTAAGATGGAGTAATTGCGTTGTTTGAAAAATAAAGTCGTAGCGGCTCGGCTGCGCCCCTGGCATTGCTGTTGACCATGGGCGACGGTGAGAACTTTCCGTCACGTAAACTCATCTGCATGCATCGACAGCATAAATATAAGTAGTTTTAAGATTTTTTTATATCTTCAAATTGTAGAAGGAATCTGTGTGAAATAAGATTAATGAAATTCATAATAATATGTAGTATATGTGAAGTGTATTGCAATGGCGACCCGGATGTTCACAAAATGGTTGTCAGGTCACTTACCGCAGATGACGGATCGATTAGAAATCACAATTTACAATTAAATGTTTTTGTCTGCAAATCATTTGCACTCACGGCTTGCCAGCGCAGAACGTACCTTAAAACTGTACGATAAGACACTGATTTGATTTGTCAGTTGTAGGCTATATGTGATGTTTTAGTACAGAACACATTACACATTTACATTTGGTACTTGTTTAATGTTTGTGAATATCAGAACCTATGGTTGTCTAGTTGTTGTGAGTTAGTAAGTTTTGTTTCATTTGAGTTCTATATATAAATATTATTTACGGTACATATGATAGTATTTTCGATTTATGACTGTTGTCTTATTCAGATGATCGAATTCTCAATACATAGTTAAATAGAATCTAGAAATATCTGTGAGTGAACATTAATGTGCTCTATAGAATAGGATCTAGTTTTTTTGACACAGCTTAGTAGAATTGCTTAGATTTTAATTTGTTTGAAGTGCGCTCTTGAGCCCCCAAAAAAAAAAAAAAAATTATTAATTGCCTTCACACTAAATAAAATATAAATAAAAGAAAAAGGAAAAAGGAGGTGGCTCAGCTAATATTGTTCAAAGTCGATAAATCGAACCGAATCGAATCGAAAAATCGAAAGATAGAAGTTAGAAGCACCGTCTCAGTGTATTTAAAAGTGTTCGCGGAAAGAGAGTCAACTGAGATGGCGTCACAGTAGCTAGTGGAATCTATATATTAATACGTCAAGCAAAAACTTTGTACCCCTTTTTACGAAAATTGCGCGGACGGAGAATTATGAAATTTCTCACACTTATAAAGAATATAGAGAAGTAGTGCACAATGCTAATATTTTTTTTAAATAATGCATAAAAGATAATTTAAATCAATAAAGAAAACATAACACACTCTACCATGTATTTGACACAACACATACATAAAAATATACTCTTTGTTGTCAATTGGGAAACTTCTGTTATTGTTTAAAGTCTGTGGTCGAATTTAAAATAGATTAATATTGTTTGTCTTTAATATTATTGATCTATTAATATTGTTTGTCTTTAATATTATTGATCTATAGTGCAGTTTTGACAATAGTGTTTGACAATAGAACCATAAATAATGTTTAAACTTATAATTTTAATTAATTATAGTCGAATTTCGACTGCGGGGCCACTAGTGATTTTTAAAACTACCACAATTTGTTTAAAACTGCTATACTCATAACATTTCCACTTCCTACACTAGCGCTATTTCGGTGAGTCTCCCAACACTAACTTGCTATTTACATGTGGACACTTTTCAAATTATCCGATATACAAGATGGTGCTCCATATCTTTACCCTTCAGTCAAGCTAGGCTGTGTCGTTCATAGTTATAGATTAGGTTAAGTTATATGATATCTCAATTATTATATTTTCAATCCCAAATGTTTTGTTGTAAATCAGCGAGTGATTTATTCACAGTGCCTTCGTTGTATCGTTAAATCACAAAGTCAGTAACGAGAAGACTGCTACGGTTGGTACTTAAGTCGTTTATAGGTTAAGTTAATATTTTCCGCGGTTTTGTGGCAATTTGTTAATAAAAATATACACAAGATAATTAAACGGGTTCTTGTAGCGATTTTCAGTTGGACGTCTTAAGTTAGAGACTAGACGGGAATTATTATAATGGACGTAAAAATAAGTGTCTATGGTAACATAATATTAACCAATGACGTACTGTAGAGGACGCGTGATGGTTATTTCAAACTGATGGGATTATTTCGTGTAATTAAAATCATACGTGGTAGGACTTCTTGCGAGTACGCACGGGTAGGTACCACCACCCTGCCTATTTCTGCCGTGAAGCGGTAATGCGTTTCGGTTTGAAGGGTGAGGCAGCCGTTGTAACTATACTGAGAGCTTAGAACTCATATCTCAAGGTGGGTGGCGGCATTTGCGTTGTAGATGTCTATGGGCGCCAGTAACCACTTTACATAGGGTGGGCCGTGAGCTCGTCCACTCATCTAAGCAATAAAATAATAAAAATCAAGTTTGCGATAACTCTAATGTCGCAGCTTTGCACCGTGACTACACAAACAATTGTAGTGGGTACAAAACCATCAAATTGTATTTTTATAGCTCGCAACATTTTTCTGTCAAATTTCAAAGATTAATTCCAAAGGACGAGCTAATCGTGTTTTAACTTTACAATTATTCTTTGATAGCACTGAATGTTTTCAAATTGTCACAAAAACATAAATAACTGACCCAGTTTCAGCTAAACGATTTATTAACAAGATGAGGGTAGATTGATATACTCATTAATTTAAGTAGTTTTAGATGAAACATCGAATATTTCACTTGCAAAAGGGGATAAAATGATTTTACGACACGTTTAATTTTGATAAGTGTATATATTTAGGGTGTGTGGGAAACATACCGATATTGTATAGTAGGGAGCCGGACTGCATGCGTTCGAATTCAAGTCTCGCCTGTCCACCGCATCTTTGATTAGGGTACTTTGCATTCGTGTACTTTGTTCGAGTTTTTTAACTTCGCGATCGAATAAAAGTTAATTCGAATTTGTATGGAGTTGGAACAGCTTCCCTTCGTTTGCCGCTAGGGGCGCTGTTTCTAACTCCATACAAATTTGAGTTAAGTTTCACGAGCTCATCGTGTACGTTTGTCTCGTGTATATGTGTAAGTTTCTGGCTCCCGTAACATGAGATACTCAGACTTTGAGGTCGTTTGTGTGACACGATTGACCTCAAAACATCAGGAGCTTTTCCTACTAATCGTTAATAAAACGTATATCGTAATAATCGATTGTTGATATTGTTAGCGTGAATGTATTAGCGCTTAAATGTGGCCACGTAATCCATTGACTAACGCATGTAAAGTAATTTTACCCTGAACATTAATTCCGAATTCATATATCACAAAAGCTTTACTAACCCAAGGCACACTAGATATGTATTACGAATTACTTTAAATTTTAATGAATGTGTTATACAATTTAATAATCTGATGTCTCTTGTGTATGACTGGTGATTTACCGCACCATAGAGCTAGAGAGAAAGAGAGAGACATACATCAGATAATTGTCATCTCTGTCACTCGTACGCGAAACGTTTCATCAGAGTCGCACTTAGCTTGGCGTTACAAGTGGCTGTGCGGCGAGATGACGTCATAAAATACACTTACACGCATATGTTAGATGTATTCTTTTTCGCACCACTTCTTTCTTATCAGTGTTATTGAATAAACATTTAGCAACATTATGATTATAAATTATTTATTAAATAAAACTTAAAAGAAATTAATAAAGTTTGGCATTATTAACAATTGACAAACACATTCACTGCGACTCCAGTGTGCTTAGTGAGAGTTTTTTTAATGTTCTCTATAGCGTAAAAGTAACAACAGTAACTCGAATTTGTATGCAGTTTGGAACAGCGCCCCTACCGGCATACGTTCAAACTGCATACAATTTTGAGTTAACTTTTACGCTATCGAGAGCGTTAAGAAACTCGCACCAAACACAAAGGTCTTAAATCCTTTGACTAAACTATACGCTCTTGTGAAACTCAAATATCGCATTCTATTAATGTGGCGTGAACTTCCAACTACATAGTCATTTAAATGTGAAGTTGGGCTGACAGTGACCACCGCGTCGCCACGTATATACATGTGTTTAAAAGATATACAGTCAAACCTGGATAAGCGAGAGTTCAAGGGAGCACAATCTCATTCTCGCTTATAGAGGTTTCTCACTAACCCTAGTTTCTCGCTAATGCACCCTCTGAATTTCATTTAGCGATTTTCCGGATTCAAACGCATTCACTATTTTAAGTTTATCACTTAATGACAGTACTTTAATTCTCCGTTTTGACATGATGCAGAACAGAACTTTCCTTCGCAATTGACTAACGATAAACTGAGTAAGTCCGAGAAATAGGACGGTACACAGACACACGTGTCCATTCGAAAAGAATGCGATAAAATAACAATGTTATTTAGTTCCACGAAATAGAATAGGTTCAATATTGACGAGAAAACAATACAAAAACAATAGTAAGAAGTTCCACGAAAGTTAAGAATGAGTCATAAAATAGCAGATGTTAAATTTGTAATTTTTTTTGTCATTTGTTCCTCGTAAATATAATAAATAAATAAAGCTCGATTGTCGCTTATAGAGGTATAGATAAGTAGCAGTCTCACTTACGGAGGTCCATGAGGGAAAAACAACTCTCTCTTACAGAGGTTTCTGTTTCTCGCTAATAGAGGTTTTGGGAGCTTAAAATGACGGGTCCTGGCTATTACTCTCACTTATAGAGTTTTCTCACTTATCCAGTTCTCACTTACCCAGGTTTGACTGTACTATTTATAACAACAGACTACGCCACTGTCGTTACAACCGGACGGACACATTTGGATATTGTTCACTGAGCGATAACTGTTTCAAGTATACTGTATTTGAATTATAAAACTCTCCAAACGTAATATGACGTTTTACACTAGACCGTCAGTTACCAGACCAGTGAAATAAATTAATTGAAATAAATACAGTTCCGAGAGATGAAAATTAAAAAAACATCCGATATGTCCAATAAGAATCATTGCGTCACATAATTTGTTTATTTCAATAAAATCAGCTCCCAATCTCAAGAAAATGTCCTTCGTTGAATCAAATCCGAATCATTGAGAAGTGAGACTTCATGTAATAGACGCACTGTACACGGAATGTAATAATATTCAATAAATTGATGTTTAAAATTTTATTGTTTTATTGAAATATTCCTAATAATACGTTCCAAGTCCAACAAGACATGTTTCGGACGATGGCGGCTTTGCATTGCCCCGTTGCCTGTGTCGGACATGGCCACGTTAAGAGGGTTATCGTGTCGCGCCGCTTTGTCGAAGTAGTGTTCTGACGCTACCTTATGATACTTACGTATCGGTTCTAAATTTAAATCGTCGTGAAAGTCGATATTGCAGCGTGGGGTGCTGTGCGATTCTGAAAAACGAGATTGGATGACTTGTAGGGTGTTTACGTGCATGCGGGCCGGGTGAGCGAACACTATACTCACAAGTCAGGACGGGGCGTATGCAATTCTTAGCTTGCAGATCATGGGGTAAGAAGAACTGTGTTGTTTGAGACTAATAAAACGGAAAACAATACAATAATAAATTTTATTATTCTTAATTTACAAAATTCAACATTTCTACATAGTTAAACACATAACAAGAAGAAGGCACTTCTACAAGTGATACAACTCCAATTTATTCTTAAGTCTACATACAATTTACAGGGAAAACAAATAAATCCATTACACATTCGTAGCTTATCAGCCGCGAGTGCCCGGGCGAAACGTCGGTACCGCTTACAATCAGGAGGGCCGTCAGCTCGTCTACCCGTTTACGTAAAAACGATAAGAATTACTCTCAGCTAATAGTGTCGTAAAAATTAAGGATGTCAAATGGTATTTGACGGGGAATAGTTTTGGTTTGACCATAATGGAATGACCTCAGAAAAATGTCTGCTTCAATGTTGATTAAAAATCACTTATTAACAATGTATTTAAACGAATATTGTGCAGAGCTGGCGTGTCTGAGAAACGATTTGACCTGTATTTACAGAACACTACTACACAAATTACAAACGAGGATTTGATATAAATTAAAATGTTATTGAAATAAGTATACAAAGAAAATTACATTATTTAAGTTCCAATAAAAGATGAAAGTAGTTGACTGAGTGACACGCAGTGTTCAAGCACAGACATTTCAAAGAATTTATTATTCATTAAACTTGTTACACGATGGAAAAATTAGTCAGTTGCAGTAAAATATGATATGAAAATAAATATAAAAATTGAACAAATGCTACAGACTATTCAACATCGAACGTGACCAGACAGGTCCTACCTATGCTATTACATCGACCAGTGAAAGACTATTTGGTTTCAACGACATTTATGCAACTTTACAGAAGATAACATAGTCTCTGTTAAATGCAGTTGACGCAGCAACGGTAAGTCTTCCACGATAATTATCGATAAAAAAAATTAAATACACATACATTTATATAAAATTAAAAAAAAAACATTTTAATTATAAATACCATATGTTATAGAATCTAAGCAAACAACCGATTTACTTTTATTATTATCTTTAGATAATTCGATAAAAACCTTTAATAATAATTCCGCTGTTGAACATGAATTTTTGTTAATAAACAGATAAAAATTTTAAAATTGGTAAATCACATCGTAAAATATCTTCAAATTCCTCGTTGTCCAAAATAATAATCGTTACAGATCCGTTAATATAAATTACCCAGTGACGATCTTTCGTTAATTGCTTGAGGTATCACCATTTAAATTTAATAAAATAATTTTCCTTTCATGCCGAATTTAAAACAACAAAAAAACTTAAATTTTTTTTATAACAAAATATTTGAATATAAAAATGAAATTACATTTCCCCATGTGTGGTCACTGCTCGAACAGCGATATATCCAATGTAGTAAAAGTTTACTGTTGAAACTTTAAAAAATTAAATTGATTATAAACTTATAAATAAAATTGTAGTTTAGCTTGGCGATCTTTAATGATTAATAAACATTTTGAAGGGAAACTTCTTTAGGCGCGTTAAGAATATAATTTAACTCACGGCCGATTCGTTACGGTTAGAGAGAAAAGATTGAATTTAGGACGAGCGAGAGTGAGAAAATAGACAGCGTCTCGCGAACCACTCGACCGTGGAGAGAGGGAAAAGACAAAGTGAGCTAGGTCGTTTTTCTTATACACAGCATTCCCTATTACAAAAGAAATTTGATTTAATGATGAAAAATAAAGAGAACCACAATACTACACATCGCAAAAGAAGTTTCACGTGCATCAATTTGCACGCGCACCATTTTTTATTTTTAACAATATTAGCATCTGACCGTAGAGAATATTTCAAATATTATTTCCCAGATTCACAAATTGGTACTTATCACTGTTTACAAAGTGGCCACGGATACAATTGTAATTACTACTAAAATAAGGTAACATTGTATAAATGGTTGTTATTTGTTAAAATAATAATTGTTACCACAAAAATATGGAATGCAAGTAATAGAGCGATTCGATAAAGTGTCAACCCGACTTTGAAAATACGCGATTTAATTGTAAAGAAATTTTTAAAACGTACAAATTAAACCTAGACTCATATCGAGGAGTGAAAGGCTCTTTGGTTTTAGCGACATTTTTGCAACTTTACAGGAGAGCCATTTAAAGTTTAAAATTTGGAAAAAATATTATAACAAAGAAACCTCTTCAGCTATTAGAATGGAGTAAACATAATTGAAATTCAATTAACAACATCGAATTGTTGATGCTAATACCAACTTAACAGACCTTTAATTACGAAATGTACTGATGCCAATGGACAGTTCCGAGAGTGCTCCGTCACCGTAATGACTAGCAATTAGATTTCGCTAGATTCATCTTAACTATTGACTACATTGACAAAAAATAACGCAAAAATCGGAAGCCTCAAAATATTTCTTATTAGCATCGATTTTTGATCTGGCCATTTAACCATAGCAAACAAATCTTCTAGTAAGGAGGAAGAAAATAATACGTAATTACAATCATTTTAGTTCCTGTATATATTACACAACCGTTACCCCCCACCCCCCACCCAGTTTGACACTAAACGGACGACTTTTGATGTGAATGGCATGCCAGTGTGCTTATTGCGAGTTTTTTAACGTATTCGATAGCGTACGAGTTAGCCCAATTTTGTATGTAGTTGGAACAACAAACATGACCTAACTTTTACGCTATCGAGAACGTTAGAAAACTCGCACTAAGCACACTGATGAGCACACTACGCAGGGAATCCCCGCCGAGAACGGAAACAAGGGCCATAGTTATCTTCCTCACGGTTGGTTGCATTTACGGACTGTATTTACGTTTTTGCCAGACAGCATCACACTTATATAAATTACGGAGCCAACAATTTTTAAACAGCTTAACAATACCCACGGTTATTGACCCACGAATTATTGTTCATCCTACATTGCTCTCTGAATTCTTTGGAACAATAAGTTTGCTTTAGTAATTTAAATTGTAAATATAATCACTTCTATCTTCTTCGGGAACGTTTTCCTGGCATGCACGTACTTAGATATATATGACGTCAACAACCTTACATTACATGTGTAAATAAATGCATATTTCTTAAATTCTTTGTATTATAAAATGTTCTTAATGGTTCGTTGACCTCTCACAAATGTCCATTCTTTATTCGATATAAAAGCTTATTATTATTTAAGCATACTTGCTTTGTGCTTTTAATTAGCATTGAGGATCTATCGGAACATAAATACTATCATAATTACAGTTAATATTTTTGTACACGAAAATATAATTAAAAAACATATTATTTTACACATTTGCTAGTGTTTAAAAAAGATAATAATATAAAAATCTCGTACGATGATCTCGTCACGACATTAACTATATAAGATCTTAAGAGTCGATAATTTAATTTCGATCATATTTCAAACTATTAATATTGGTATTGGTTGTCGTTATAGTTTGGATTTTGGTACATTGACCACTTCCTGCCACCATCTTGCTCGTTCG
Source organism: Bombyx mori (assembly GCF_030269925.1). Lineage (NCBI taxonomy): Eukaryota > Metazoa > Arthropoda > Insecta > Lepidoptera > Bombycidae > Bombyx > Bombyx mori. Next base: position 2,382,945 of record NC_085116.1, on the reverse strand, counting down.
AAGGCACCAGGATTACTGAACAGAGTTTTCTGTAGGTTCTGGTAAAGCTGTAAACGTATAAAAGCAAATTAAAAGAGAGATTCCATTGAGTTTACCGGAAACGCATAACATATCCATTTATCTTATAATTTTACGTAATCAGCAAACTAAAGTTTCATTTTTAACACGTTACATTGCGCGCTAAATCAATTTATTGAAATATCCAATTCTTAAAATCAGATCGGGTAGGATGTACTATCGAAAAAAAATTTTTTTTAATTTAGTAGCATGAATAATCTTACATACAACCTACCTGGAGTACCTAGTGTACCTGGTGGGTACCTATATATTAAATACGTGAAGCAAAAACTTTGTATCCCTTTTTACGAAAATTGCGCGGACGGAGGAGAATGAAATTTCCCACACTTATAGAGAATATAGAGACGGAGTGCAGAATGCTATTTTTTTTTTAATTATGCATAAAAAACATTCCACACTACATGTATTTGACAGAACAGATGCATATAAATATACTCTTTGTTTATTGTCAATTGTACTTATACTGGTGGTAGGACCTCTTGTGAGTCCGCACGGGTAGGTACCACCACCCCGCCTATTTCAGCCGTGAAGCTGTAATGCGTTTCGGTTTGAAGGGTGGGGCAGCCGTTGTAACTATACTTGAGCCCTTAGAACTTGTCTCAAGGTGGGTGGCGCATTTACGTTGTAGATGTCTATGGGCTCCAGTAACCACTTAACACCAGGTGGGCTGTGAGCTCGTCCACCCATCTAAGCAATAAATAAAAAATAAATAAATAAAATTGTCAAACTTTTGGTATTGGTAAGTCTGTGGTCAAATTGAGAATAGATTATTATTGTTTATCTTTAATTATTTGTGTACTCTTGGCGAAATCTTTGACTTTAGAAGTACAATAGCCTTTAACAATAGAACCGTAATAATGTTCAAACTTATAATTTCAATTACACAATTATAATTGAACTTCGACTACTGTGGGACCACTAGTAAAAATAAAAAAGTGGACTCACATTCCCGTCGCTGTTCCCCAGTACGGAGTTGAGCACGAAGTCGGTGGGTGCGAGCGCGTCCACCACCCCCACCACCTCCCCCTCCAGCTCCGCGCACAGCTGCAGCACGGCGTCGCGCACTGCACCCGCACAGTCCTCCCCCTCCGCAAACCCGCCCTGGTACAACTCCACCAGGTGACCGTCCAGCGACCACAGCCCGTACAGCAGGAACAGCTTCCTCAAAACCGGCTGGAGCTCTTCATCCTTCTTCTGGAGCTCCTCAAGGAAGAACAGCAGCGCCAAGTACTCGGCGTACAGCGTGGTTAACGTCTTCCACTTGTAGACCTGGCACTTGGCGCGGGCCTCGAACTTGCTGAGGCCCTTGTCCAGCTCCGACTCGTACTTCTGATGGGTTTGCTTCAGCACGTAGCAGATCAGCCATTTGTATGTTGACATCAGGACTGAAAGTGTACAGTACACAGTAACATCAGTTAAGTACTCAACACACCTTCACGAACGACTTCCGCGTAGAAGGAATAACAGCGAGTGACGAAAACCAAAGTTTATAAATTTATGTAAAGACTGGTGGTCTTGAGGCGTGAGGTCGGCGGCTGGACTGCAGCAGACCGGGCGTTGACCAACATTTCAACCAACCTGTTATTGCTAACAGCACAAACCCGACAGGGCGGTAGTTGAGGATCTGGGTAGGGACACAAATTTTGTGTGCTGACGGTGGCGCATGGGGCAGCGGGTGGGTACAATCTTAGATGGTCGTGTTTCAATACAATCGATGGAAATCGAGGTGAGAACATTAATTTATACTGGGTGTTAGGAGACCGCTTCCGAAAACGAAAATTTGTTACCTACAAAGTTGTAAATTTTGGGGAGCGCGGTAGCAGCGCCGCGCCCGGGCGTTCGTTGACCCGAGCATCAGCTGTTTTTGATTTTGTGTTTCATTGCTGGTTTTTTTGTAATGTATTTTTTATGAAACTATCGTTTCATTTAACTGTACTAACATGATGAGCGTAAATAATGCTAATAAAACGTTTTAAAAGTATGATTTTTTTAAATCAGGATCGATATTTTTTTTCGTCCCATCATCAAAGGTATCATTAGTACTATCGAAGCGGTCTCCTAACACCCAGTTTAAATTAGGTGAAAACATTATTTTATTACTATATTTTAGTAAAGGTAGTAAGTAGCGAGTAGTGTCATTTGATTCTTTGAGCTTGAACCTGTATTAATTGATTTCAAGACTCACAGTGTTCCGATTTGACCGCAGTGTCGGGAATGAACTTCTGTTTGAGTATCTCGGTGAGGTCGGTGAGGAAGAGCACGGTCCCGAGGGGGGAGTCGACGGAGCCGGCGGTGGTGGCGCTGTGGTATTGTCGCAACAGCCAGTTGCCGGCCTGCTGCGACAGCACGTTGTTGTCGCCCTCGTACGTGACCGTGGGCTCGTGGTTGCTGCGGATGTCGCCGAGGTTCGAGGCCTGCGGAGCGGGGACCCGTTTCGTTTATTCATTCCTAGTTAGACTAATGTCATATCTTAATAATTAAGTCTACTTTTACGGCTTAATTTAATTTCTTTTTTGTCATTATATTGTTTCCAACGTTTCCAATACTTACGGCTTTCATGGTGACAGATGACTAAGATATTACTTATGTTTAAAATTAATCGAGAAACTCAAGAAACATTATTTTTCTCCTACCTACGCCGAACGTTCGGCTTTCGTCCCGCTGTACAGGGAAGAAAGTCTAACATTTCCTCCCTGGATACTGACAAGTGCGCATGCGCGTTAGTTTCTAAGTCTGCTCTCACGCACCTAAAATTCTCCGCCATTGTTGTGCTCGGGTAATTTGCAATATTGTGTTTAGTGTAAAAATGAAATAAATAAAAGGCAATAAAATTTAGTAGTGAAGTATTAAACAAAGATGAGTTCCTCAGACAGTTCTTATTCAATTAGTAGTAGTTAATTTAAAAATTAAAAAACAGTTAAATTGCCTTCGGTTCGGGTGGGACTTTTACACGCGGGAGGAAATGTCCAACTTTTCTCCCTTGGTGCACAATGTACTACATATTATATGTAATCTTAATGCTAGTTTCCTTGATTGGCTCAACTTGAGGTGACTGCAGGAAGGTTCCCCCCCCCCTCCTACCTTGAGGAAGCCGTGTCCCCCGCAGGCCTCGCGGCACTCCTGCGCGGCGGCCAGCACGCTCCACGTGAGCAGCGGCTTGCAGCAGGACACCATGGCGTGGATCTCCGACACCGCCTCGCTCTGACGGCAACACACGCTGGCTTAGTGACGTCACCAACACGCACATACGCGCACACTCCAAACGAGTTAATCCGCGCGGGTAGGTACCACCACCCAGCCTATCTCTGCCCTAAAGCAGTAATGTGTTTCGATTTGAAGGGCGGGGCAGCCGTTGTACTTGAGACTTTAGAACTTATATCTCAAGGTGGGTGGCGCATTTACGTTGTATATGTCTATGGGCTCCAGTAGCCACTTAACACCAGGTGGGCTATGAGCTCGTCCCCTTACTTAAGCAAAAAAAAATAAAAAACAAGCTGTACGGGACTCACCAAGTTGTCCACCTTGATGCCGGCATTCGATTTCTCTACAATGTCGAGGTACACGCGCGTGAAGCTCTCAATGTAGACTCGGAAGACGACCGCGGCCGCCACGTACCCGAACAGACGCCATTGCTGTAAAGAAGCGTGTAAATATACATGTGACGGATGGACGTTGTATTAGCCAAACTTAAGGCATTTTCAAAGTGAAACTTCTTTAGAATCATTGTAATTTCAAACTCGATGAAACGAAAAAATAAGTCCATAGAGACACAAACGTATAGGGCTGAGCTTTCTTTTTTCTCTTCTGTTTACTGATGGTAGCCTAAGAACCTTTTTTTTATTGCTTTGATAAGTGGACGACCTCACGGCCTACCTGTTGCTAAGTGGTTACCGGAGCCCATAGTCATCTATAACGAAAATGCGCCAACCACCTTGAGATATGAGTTCTAAGATCTCAGTATAGTTACAACGGTAAACCAACACCCTTCAAGCCGAAACGCATTGCTGATTCACGGCAGAAATAGGCAGGGTTTGGCGCGGTTTGAAGGTCAACTTGGGAGGACTTTCTAACCCTTGACCTAGCAAGAGCAGTGCTTGGCAGAATCTACCATTGGATCGGAATCGCGACCCACTGATGAGATCCGGCGAGTAGCTGAGTGGGTCGTGTGTCTGCGGGTCCTTACATGGAGCTGGTACTCAATGAGTGGTATCTCCCGGCATCGCTCGCCGAACTGGGTCCTGGTGGCGGCGTAGCGCACGGCGATGGCGACGGCACTTGACATCGAGTGGCAGCTCTCCTGCATTATACCGATCCGACCTGAGAACCGGGTTAGCGAAACTTGAATCGAGCTCCGACACGCGTAAGGTTCAGTTTTGATTAACCACGAGTCGGAGGCGGTTTTGAAACAGCCACAAAAGATCAAGTTACATCATTAATTAACATTTTATATAATCCGGACCCTTGTCTGAAAGCAAATATCATATGTAGTGTAATTTGGAGACCTTACATTTGTGCCGGTTCGTGAGTTTTCTCAACTGCCTTGCGAGGAAAATTAATTAACCAAGATTAATTTATTTATTTATTCAATTCAATACAAAGTCAAGCTTACAGTTTGCCCCATAACGCCTAACTCGTTAACACAAAAACATTACTGAAATTATTAAGTACTAGCTGTACCCATCCGCTTTACTGGATGGACATTTAAAATTAACATAATTATTTCTCACCTCCACAAAGATTCTCATCATTAACGCCCCCGCAACTGGTGTAGGAAGTCCAACACTCGTATAAATATTAGCCTATCCATTAAGTACATGTATTTTCTACATGGATACCAAGTTTCAAGTCAATCAGATGCATGGTTCAGTAGTTATAACGGAACATCCGTAAAACCCATTGTAGATTTATATATTAGTATAGATTATGTATTATGCTAAAAATAACATTATTTTAGACAAAAGTATTCCCCAACTATCGGCAACACGTCAGCATCCTGGATTTCGGACAGAAATTCGTTTACCAGCGCAATTGCCCTGGGCCGTTAGACAGTTCCTAGCCCTACGGATCCTTAACCCCCCAACGGCGCGAATAAGTGGTGGCGGCGGCGCACTCCCGCCCCCGCATACTGTTGCATGACGAATACTGTCAATACCGAATTTGGTCAAGTTTATTTTTGGAAAGATGCGTTGTATTCGATACGTTTGAACAACTGTTCGAATTAACGTGGAATATCAATAAAGCAGCGGTGACCGCGATGAACAAATGTCGAGTTATGAATGTTCATTTCTATTCAGCTATTGTGAATTGTGTATTATAAAGATAAACATTAAATTATATCGTGTCTTTGTTTCTATTGGTTAGTGTGGCAATAATAGTAATAAATAATAATTAAGTACATAATATGTTAAATCAAAACAAATAAAATAAAATGCTTTATTTTTACACGGCAACATATTGAAATCTTATTTGAAATTATAATAAAAAGGACAATTTGAAGTTAATCGTTTTTTTTATTAATTAGATGGTTGGACGAGCTCACAGCCCACCTGGTGTTAAGTGGTTGCTGGAGCCAAGACATCTACAACGTAAATGCGCCACCCATCTTGAGATATAAGTTCTAAGATCTCAGTATAGTTACAACGGCTACTTACCCTTCAAACCGAAACGCATTACTGCTTCACGGCAGAAATAGGCAGTGCGGTGGTACCCACCCGTGCGGACAGTGAAATCGCTATGTCTATGTGCAGCAATGGATGGTGTGCAGCCGGGACCAAAGGGGTTCAATTTAAATTCGACTTTACGACTACACTAAAACGACTCATGTTGCATTGGACTCAGGGTGAACAATAGATCCGCTGAAGTGTTAAATATGTTATATTCATTACTTGTTTTACGATTGTTTAAGAAACCGCAATATAATATTGTATTGTGGAACATAAACATTACGACGTTGTAAAAACTAGGCAATTACACATTCATGTGTGTTTTAAATTTATTTTAAATACTGGATATTGTATAAGCCTGTTATTGTTGAAACAAATGTAGACGGTTAAGTCTTATCTCGTGTCATTTAATTTCACTCCACGAAAAAAAAAAAACATTTCTACCATCGGTTCCATTTTACTTATTACTACAGTAAAGGTCAACGACCTCGAGTGAGGCGGGGCGCGGGGTGCGGGGCGGGGCGGGGCCTACGTCAGAGCTTAAAATCCACATAGTGATTATATTCCTCGCACTGTGAGACGGTTCGGATAACAGAAAGAGATAATTCAGTCTAATGTATTCGCATATGTGCTATCATATTTAATACCTACTTTAATTCTATAAATAAAATTTCAAATACAGTAGTAGGCAGCGGCTTGGCTCTGCTCCTGGCATTGCTGAAGTCCATGGGCGACGGTAACCACTTACCATCAGGTGGGCCGTGCGCTCGTCTGCATATAAAGGCAATAAAAATAAAAAATAAATACAAAAATGGTACCTCAATACAATGACATGTTTTAAAATAGTCTTTTTTTATTTCAAAAAGCAAAACCGGCTTATACTTCGCGTCTGTTTAACTTTTTTTTCCTAAGTAGCTAAGCTCGCGGGGCTGAAAGCTGACGTTGTTGCTAACACTGGCCCTAGCAAGAGCCGTGCTTCGCAGAATCTACCACCGGATCGGAAACGGGACCTACTGAGAAGATCCGGCGAGAAACTCAGCGGGCTGTGTTTAGCTAAGCAAACACATTTACTTCCTTATTTACATCCAGAGTCCATTCGTATGAGAAGAGGTTACTGATAAGTACCTGCAGATAGATTTTCGAGAGCCGCTCCGAGTATCCTCGAGGGGTCGGAGAAGGAGCTCTCGTAGACGCCATCCTCGGTGACGTCAGCGGTCCGGTTGAGCAGGTTTTCCCTGGGTATCCTGTACTGGTTGAACATTATGAAACTGGAAACAGAATGATTATACAGAATTAATTAACCACGTATTACAGCTGAAAAACATAAAGAGCATTAATTTTTATTACTTGCAACGCAAAATCCAATATCTATTTATATAATAAAAAAAATACATCTGTTTGTATGTCCTTGATGCGTTCCTAAGGCGTATGTCTGATCGTGACGCAGCCTGTTGATGCTCCGAATGGAACGGTTCAGTAGAACCGCCGCCGGGTGACGCGCGGGTCTTTTTTTTTTATTTTTTTATTGCTTTGATGGGTGGACGAGCTCACAGCCCACCTGGTGTTAAGTGGTTACTGGAGCCCATAGACATCTACAACGTAAATGCGCCACCCACCTTGAGATATAAGTTCTAAGGGTCTCAGTATAGTTACAACGGCTGCCTCACCCTTCAAACCGAAACGCATTACTGCTTCACGGCAGAAATAGGCGGGGCGGTGGTACCTACCCGTGCGGATTCACAAGAGGTCCTACCACCAGTAAGAAGGTCGTTTCAAGAGATCGACACTTTCCATACACGTGATGCTCACAGTGGAGGACGATCGCCAGATTCGAGTCGCCTGAATCCTAAACTTTTTTCGAAGATGTCGCTGAAAGGATATCGGAGACGTGACACCAGTTACACTTACCCGTTATCGATTCCATTAACGCCGATTTTCTCGCCCATCTCCCCGACCACTAGCCCGGGGTAGGTCTCCAGCGTGGCCGGGTCCCTGATCGGCACCAGGAAGGCGTGCAGGCCGTGGCCGGCGCCGTCCGGCGTGATCAGCTGCGCGAACAGCAGCGTGTGCGTGCACGTCCTGCCTAGAAGCAACGGGCCTTAGATTCAATTCGATGAACAGTATAAGTCCCCCTCATGGAACTTCATACCCGATCCGTTGGACCGAATGGTAAACAGTCGACGTGGCCCTAAACACGTCATTACGGATCCTCCCGATCCATTAACGGTGCTTTTAGGTACCTCAAGCACCGGTCACGTCCTAAATTAACCCATAGACACAGCCCACTGAGTTTCTCGCTGGATTTTCTCAGCGAGCCGCGTTTCCGATCCGGTGGTAGATTCTGCGAAGCACTGCTCTTGCTAGGAACAGTGTTAGCAACACTCCCGGTTTTAACCCCCGTAAGCTCATTACGCTGGGGAATCCATTTACGGATACCCGGTCCGGGGGGGTAACGAACCGGGTTATGTCGGACTCCGGCGCCTCCTGAGAGGAAGAGGGGGACGAGAAGGTCCTCCACCTCCCCGAATTCCTCGCAAGAGACTACGCCTTGAAAAAGGCGCGCGAAGCACTTGCCTCGCAGAACGACTACCGACTAAACCCCATCGAGCTCCACCACACCGGCTACACCAGACCTACGGTATCGCAGTGCGCGCCGAAAGTCCGCCTTCGCCGGTACCCGTCCTGCTGATAAGACGGGATTTCATCTCCGGGAAAATCCCGAAGGACGTCATTTCGGGAGATACACCGTGGGCGGCGCACAGGAGCCACCTTGCACCGCCCCACCACCGGACCGACAGTCGAGTACCGGGCGCCCTCGCACCCGCCACCTGATAGTCCCTACGGGGGCTGAGCGGGAGCTTCACGCCCGCGCCGGCCATCCCGTCTTCTGCGCTGAGGTGCTGAAGAGGGATCCCACTCCCTTTCACGCTCCTCAGCCTCGCGGGACGCCATTACCAGATCACAAAACCTGGCCATGACCTCCCACGAGCCCTGATCCTCTAGCATGCGGGCGACGACAGCCCGCAGGGAGAGGTTACTCCCCAGCACCGCGACGAGATCTCGCCGCGAGTGCTCCCAACGCGAGTGCTCCCAACGCGAGTGCTCCCAACGGGCACGTTTCGAGCGCGTGCTGCGCGTCATCGTCCGGGTGCCCGCACTGGTGGCAGCCCGGATGTGGCTCTCTCCTGCAGACCTTCCACAGGTACCTCCCGAAACAGCCATGTCCCGAGAGGACCTGCGCAAGGTGAAAGGAGAGTACGCCGTGACGCCGATCCGACCATGCCCCCAGCACGGGCACCAGGGCCTCGAGGGTGCGCCGGCGGGCCCGTAAGCTCACCTACTAGTTCGGTGAATCCAGAATAACCCTTCGACGTTACTAGAATAGGTAGGAAAAAAAACATGGAACATTTTGTTTACGCTGTTCTATAGGGAAATAAAGGAAGGCAGTCAAAACGTCGGGAAGATGAAATATAGGATATGGCTGACCCACATTGGAGCCGAATGGCCAAAAAGTAGAGAATATTGGAAATCTTTAGAGGCCTTTGTCGAGAGACAGCCTGTTTTGAAAACCACACCGAACGCCGAACGTAAAACAGCAATAAAGGCTTATTTTTTTTTTTTTATAGAGAATTTGACGTAAAATCTGAAAACGCATGGGATGACGTTTGACGTATTAGTTTGGACAATGTTGAGTATGAGTGGACCACGCGTTTTCCCTATTAACTTTGAACTCATTTATCGAGTAGGCATTGATAAAAACTGTACTGTGTTATTACTGGTTGTAAGACGTCTTGTGAGTCCGCACGGGTTGGTACCACCACCCTGCTTATTGCTGCGGTGAAGCAGTAATGCGTTTCGGTTTGAAGGGTGGGGCAGCCGTTGTAACTATACTGAGACCTTAGAACTCATATCTCAAGGTGGGTGGCGGCATTTACGTTGTAGATGTCTATGGGCTCCGCTAACCACTTAACACCAGGTGGTCTGTGAGCTTTTTCACCCATCTAAGCAGAAAAAGAAACGTGAGCGTCTATTAAAAGCATTTTAAGTTACGAATATTTTCGCACGAAAATCCGCAGATCGACCAAGGTCAGCTCGTAATGCCATCGATAAAAGAAGCGTACTACAGGAATGTTTAAAGAATTACGTTATCGTTAAATTTAATATCGTTTACTGATATCGATTCGAGTGTCGTTTACGAGCCATTGTAAGTTGTATTCCGACTAAGACAAAAAAAAATTTAAGGTACTTTATGACCTGGTAACTAAGACCTTTAGGTCAAGTCTTATTTTTTATTTATTTATATTCTTATTTTTATGAAAAATGATATTATGGAGTGGAATTAAATGAAATGAGATGAGATGATATGGGATGAAATATAATCTCAGTAAAATGGTGGTCATTTACTGAGACTTTTTCAGTGGACTTTTTGTAGGATCCTGAGAAGTTACGTCCAGCGGCTTTGTTTTATTTTCCCACATTTGTGCACACTAAGACATTAACGTCGTAAAAAAACAACATTATGTCGCATGTCATAGTTTAAAATATATTAAATAATACGAAATATATAAAATAATTTATATAACAAAAATCGTTTGAATATTAAAACGAAGTTGTAGTTTCTTCGATTACTTTTTTTGGTTAGTTAATTATCATTCATAATATTCATTGAACGTTAAAACAATAAGGTATTTTTATTAAATCTAAGCCATTATCATTAAATTTATATTCAGTATTCCTTTATGTTCGCTTGTTTCACGAGCACTCCCTCACATTACAGGATGAAATAAATCGAATTGTCTTACATACAGACATACATAAACGGCAGATATTATAGTATTGTAAATTACCTTTATTTTATCTGTATTGTATATAATTTTTCATGCATTCAATTTGGTGATTTTATTTGATGTTTGATTTTAAATCTTGATTTAAAAATTATAATTTTTTCATTACCGCTTTGTTTAGAGTAGACATATAAGATTAAATGTAAATAATCATATAATATAATGTTGATTTTAAATGGAAATTTCCTGGTTCCCGATACTAAGTGCGCGTCACAAATGATATGAGCCCATCTTTTTATTCCTTAAATATAAGTTCACAGCCCACCTAGTGGTAAGTGGTTACCGGAGCCCATAGATATCCACAACCTAAATGCCGCGTTACCCACCTTGAAACGTGAGTTCTAAGGTTAAATTGCAGATAGGAATTTAACAACGGACAACTTCCGATCATTAGGTAGTTAACAAAAAAAAACAGCCAATAACATTGACAAAAATTCTTCAATTTAAACAGTTGAGCGCGTGTCCGTGCCGGCATGTCGGCTCGAAGGTTAGCTAAGCGGACTCGACTAACCCAGGGTCAGAATCATTTTTTAACAAACCCGTATATTGATTTCTATACTAATATTATAAAGAGGAAAGATTTGTTTGTTTGTATTGCATAGGCTCCAAATTTACTAAACCGATTTGAAAAATTCTTTCACTGTTTGGAAGCTACACTGTTCCTGAGTAACATAGGCTATAATATTTTTGAAAAAAATAGCGATCCTTACTAAAACTCCAATAATGTAACTCAAGGTGTAAAAAATTTACCTAACATATTTTTTACATCGCGTCCCCTGCGAAAACTATTGATGATAGAATAAAATAATGTACTACGACTTTGTAGAACACATTATTATTTAAAAAAAATGTCGCAACAGCATATGTCTAATGTAGTTATGCCGCAATATGTGTTATTTTATTTAAAAAATAAAACAACGTCAATATCGTTGAAATTTTTGTTAAAAACCCGAGCGGAGCCGGAACGGGCCGCTAGTAAGTTATAAACTTGTACAGTTCGTAAATAACTAAACGTGTTATTTAACAAAATGAACGTAAAATAAAATAATTGAATAATTTAGCACGAATTATAAAGTATAATTATTCGTCTTTTTTTTGGACGCTGGAAATAGAGCGACTAGAGATTCTGTGACTACTTCATTATGTAATTTCTTGGTTCCTTGTTGTCGAACACCGCAGTTAATATATTATTATCGTTCCTCTTAAATAATAATAAATTTTACAAACTTTATACACAAAAACGGACAATCATTTAAGGTTTTTTTATATATTTTTTATTGCTTATTTGCGTCAACGAACTCATAGCCCACCTGGTGTTAAGTGGTTACCGGAGCCCATAAACAACTACAAAGTAAATGCCGCTACCCAACTTGAGATACGAGTTCTATGGTCTCAGTATAGTTACAACGGCTGCCCCGCCCGTCAAGCCGATTACTGCTTCACGACAGAAATAGGCAGGGTGATGGTGGCAGTACCCGTCCACCATTTCCCTTGACGTCCGTCACAAGGAAATGCATTTGTTATTCCCTATTATTAGTATAGATGTCACACAAGTTTTACCTAGATTACCGACCCAGCATTTAGCCGCCTCGAAGTCGGGGGTGTTGATGATGAACTGCTTCTGGATCGGGTCGTATGTGGCGGTGGTGCGCATCAGCCGCGCGTCGGACCCGTGCGCTATCTCAGTCAGGGCGTAGCTTGCAAGGATCTGCGTGATTCAAAATGTCATTTGAACATTTGAACCAAGTGGATTGTACCAAGAGATTCGAACGCCGGCACAGACGCATCGCTAGATACGACTGCACCGGGCGTCTTATACCGCAGACCACGATGACTTCAAAACCATACATCCAATCTAGTTTTATTTATCTATGTAAACATTAATAATAATAAATTAATAATAGGTTGAGGAAAAAGTTTCTTCGCATTTTTTAAGAAAAATCACAACATTTTTTAATACAGTATTGTTCGATAACTTTTTGCCATCTTGTAAGTAGGGACATGATCCCATTGCTATAGAAATTTTGGGGCTTCTGATCAAAATACCGCGACAATTGATTTTGGCAGTCCTCTCGTGATGTTAACCTGACACTGCACTAGGTCCATAAACATCGCAATTTTTTTCGCGGCTTGCGTTGCATTTTTACCTTTTTTGTAGTAAAATTTTATAAGACGTTGTCACGTCAAAATGCCTCCAAATTATAACTTGCCCATTTTCTCCGATTTGAAATCAGTTAATAAATACGACAATCTATCTGCCATTATAATATGTATTATTAATAAATAAATATTATATTATACTCGAATTTTATCTTAATGTCTTACACTCTTCTATTAGCTTTCTATGTAAGGGTGTTGATATGTACAATATTACGACGCAACACCACTATTTATTTAAGTAAAATTAGTTAATAATTAACGTTTTCCTTAATGTCAAAATTACTGGTTAACTATTATAACTACAACGCTTGTAAACAATTGTTTAAGATGGTACTCAAGAGAATTCATGAACAAACTACCCCCAGTTTGCATTCGGTAACTGTGACGTCATCATTTTTAAAAACAACATGGCGTCTTTGATCCTTCATGTATTACATGTGACGGCCTCTTTGAACGTGAATTTTATCGACTTCAAAACGTTCGCTTAGCTAGAAAATTTGCATACGCATCAAGGACCGATGACAAAACAACAATTTTATAACTTCGCTCTGAAATCCTGGCCAGTAACAACAAGATAACACATCTATTGTTGGTTATTTCAGAAGTATAATTGGTGAACAGTGTTATTAATTCAAAGCAAACATTAGGTTCCAGTCAATATTTTGAAAATAAATAGTGTTGCAATTTCTGTGATAATTGTGTGTTCTGAAGTGACACATGTTCTTGTCTCTTACGGATTGCCGATAACACATAATACAAGGAAGTAAGCAAGAAAAAAGACAAACGTCTTCAAAAATAAGTATTCTTTTGCCTGCTCTTTCTCCCACAGCATACGCAGGTTACAATTCCGTTGGACATAAACATTGCCGGCCACTTTAATCGCCCACCGATGTTTACTGGTGGGCGGGCAATAACAAATACGTCGGTAAAGTCATAAAACATATACTCACTTCTCTGTTAAAGAAGACCGCTTCGTAAAACTTGAGATGTCTCTCCGTTCCTAATGAAAGAATGGCATTTGAGAACAGGTACATTCCTATGGCCATCTTGACTGATACGCTAGGGTTTAGCGACTGGATGGCTTCGTTTAGCGTCATAACTGCCCGCGTCTGTTGGTCAAATTTAGAAACAGCTGTTCAGAATATTATTTACATATAACCTATTTTATATATTTATATATCCAGTGAAACCATATCCAGTGAATATTACCGGTGGTAGGACCTCTTGTGAGTCCGCGCGGGTAGGTACCACCACCCTGCCTATTTCTGTCGTGAAGCAGTACCTAGTGCGTTTCGGTTTGAAGGGTAGGGCGGCCATTGTAACAATTCTTGAGACCTTAGAACTTATACCTCAAGGTGAGTGGCGCATTTACGTTGTAGATGTCTATGGGCTCCAGTAACCACTTCACACCAGGTGGACTGTGAGCTCGTCCACACTTCTAAGCAACAAAAATCATTTAAAAAAAAACCTATACGAATTACCAGCTCACATTGACCGACATATCAAGGAACCAGCCAGATTACATTTACAATAACCATACCAATCCCTCTCCAATTTGACCGCCCGAAAACATTGACCACTTAATTAATATGACCTTCTTTCTGATGGTTTTCGAGCTGTAATTGACCTACGTATAGTGACCACTACGTCCCAGTACTCAACGACCCTGTTTATTGCGCCGCCCTTATTGCTAGAATAAATGTATTAATTTTGTTCAAATATTTGTATTTAAAATTTAAAATAACTTTATTTCCTTAGAATCCATTTGGGGATGCAAAAAACATTTGAATATAAAAAAAATTGGATATATATTTTTCAATAAAAAATATTTTTATTAATAATAATGTTCTGACGTTTGAATTGATACCAAAATGATATTTAATACATGTATATCTACAGTATTTTTATTTAACGCTAAAAACAAATTTGCGAAATTATTCAGATTTATTAAATATTTTATAATTATGATTAATTTCAGTAAAAAAACAAAAAGTAACGTACATCATTCGATACAGACTATAATTAAAAATATAACTTATTCACAGGTAAATAAAAAAATTAAATTATATATTTTATAGTTTTTTTTTTTTAAACTTATTCTGAACTATTTTCAAAGGTGGAAAAAGTACCGTAACAAAAATCTTCTTCAGCTAAGACTGGCTTCGACCCGCGGCGTCACCCGCGGTACGACAATAACCGCGGGTAACATCGCGGGACTTAGCTATCAATAATAAAATTTAATGTTTCCGAAGCGAGGGCGGTTCGGTAGTATATAATATTACCGGAGGCTATAGACTCCACAGCGTGTGTAGGGTGCGATGTGAGTTTGTTAGTTAAAGATAATGTTACTTAAAAATGTTTATTGTTAAAATATAGAGAAATTAAATTAAATGTTAATGTTATGAATGCACCCGGGTGACGCGGTTGTTGATCGTGCACTGACGAATTGTGGAAATGAAGTTAACGCGTCACGCGAATTATGCTGACAAAGGTGTTCGGTAATATATCACCGAACAGCGTGAATGTCGCCTCGTTGAGTCATGAATTCGTAGATGTTCGTCGTGGCCTAAAGGGAGGACGTCGTGGCCTAAAGGTTAAGACTTCCGGTGCATTTGTAACTAGCGATGCATAGGTGTTCGAATCTCGCAGGCGGGTACCAATTTTTCTATTGAAATACGGACTTAACAAATGTTCGCGATTGACTTCCACGGTGAAGGAATAACATCTTTTACACAAACACAACAAAATTATAATTTGCGTAATTACTGGGGTAGGACCTCTTGAGTCCGCACGGGTAGTTACCACCACCTAGTTAACCTAAGTTACTCTTTATATCATCAGCTACCTATCAGTGAAAGTCTCTTCAAAATCGGTCGAGCCGTTCCAGAGATTAGCAGGAACAAACAGACAGACAGACAGACAAAAATTGTAAATAATGTTATTTGGTGTATGTACCGTATTCATATGCATGTAGTAAAAAGCGGTTATTTCAATATTACAAACAGACACTCATTTATTTAAATGTATAGATGTATAGATAACACAACGATGACGCGACCAACCGCATGACGCAAATATGACGACTTAAAAAAAAAAAAAAAAAACTGTTATGCTTCTAAAATTATCCAACTAAAAAATTTATCATAATTTCACACAAGTATACATTAAAGATAACAGAATAGTACTTAAATATGTGTTATAGCAAATTCCTTATGCCGGCCACTGACATGCGCGCAAATATTCGTACATTGTACGAAAGTTTGCGCGCATGTGAAGGGCCGTCAAACATTCATTCGCAAACCTAGCGGCTGTGCAAACGTTCGCATACTCAATTTGCGAACCCGTTTGCGCTTCCTCCTACACTTGTTTACGAACGTCTCACGAATTTCTCCTCCTTTTTAATTCGTCAATAGAACATTGAAAAGAAAAAGAGTTTTGAATTCTTTCCCAGACATCATTAACAGCCATGCTGTTTTTATGGGATTTCTTTTGATGAAGATACGCTACACAGTAGACGTCACGAACTATGAAAATGGCGATACGTCCGTTACCTTCGCAATCGTCGGCGCAACTTGGCAAGCGAATGTGTGGGAGACTACGCGAAGGTTCGAGGTTCGCGCGCTTTGATGTCTGTTAAAAAACCGACACAGCTTGGAAAACCACGAATGCAGCGAAAACTTTGCATAATCATTCGCAAATGTCGTCCTACACTTGCGGGTTTGCGTATTCGTGCGCATGTGAGTGACCAGTGTTAGAGATTGATTATAAGGTTTCTGTTGTCTACACGCGAATGATGTTTTATCATTATTATGTACTTCATACCGAATCGAGTTTGGGAACGATTTTATTTAAATTTAGGTTTTTACATTTTTTGAACTATCTATCTATATATATATAAAAATGAATTGCTGTTCGTTAGTCTCGCTAAAGCTCGAGAACGGCTGGACCGATTTGGCTAATTTTGGTCTTGAATTATTTGTGGAAGTCCAGAGGAGGTTTAAAAGGTAGATAAATATGAAAATGCTCGGAATTAAATTTAAAAAAAACAATTTTGTTTTTCCTTTGATGTGTCCCCCGTCGGACAGATTCCTTTTGTTTGATTTAAGTTTATTTTAAACAAAAGGTTTTAGGTCTTTTATTTATCGATTGAGGCACTACGAAGTCTACCGGGTCAGCTAGTATTTAATAAACATTATTTTTACACACTGGTGGTAGGACCTCATGTGAGTCCGCACGGGTAGGTACCACCACCCCGCCTATTTCTGCCGTGAAGCAGTAATGCGTTTCGGCTTGAAGGGTGGGGCAGCCGTTGTAACTATACTGAGACCTTACAATTTATATATCAAGGTGGGTGGCGCATTTACGTTGTAAATGTCTATGGGCTCCAGTAACCACTTAGCACCAGGTGGGCTGTGAGCTCGTCCACTCATATAAGCAATAAAAAAAAATAAAAAAAAAAACACCAATTTAATCGGTGATAACGGTTTCAGGTTTATCAGTAGCACTCTGACGTCACCCACGTTACTCATATCCTAGTAACAGTATTACTCACTGTAGATAAGTACGCTTCTGATCTTTACCGATCGATTTTTTGTTAATTAAAGATATCGTTTACGAGTTCGTACCGAATTATGGCACTAGTTACAAGGTTTCGAAGTGCCATTATCAGGCGCTCAATAATCATAAATCTTACTATAGTCTCATGCGAATAAAAGGTTTATTAATCTAGTAGATGCTATTTATAATATAAAAATATTGAGATAGTGCCCATTAAAAAAAAATCTGCGGGATGTTTGGTTTTGTGAAGAAAAACATTTTCTTGTAATCGCGAAAATACTTTAAAGAGCCATGCCCAAAACACGTCATTACGGATCCTCCCGATCCATTAACGGTGCTTTTAGGTACCTCAAGCAGGCCCACCTGATGGTGAGTGGTTACCGTCGCCCATGGACTTCAGCAATGCCAGGGGCAGAGCCAAGCCGCTGCCTACCGAAAAGCAACGTCTTAGCAAAGTCTTAGCAACACTCCGGTTTGAGCCCCGTGAGCTCACCTACACGTCAAGGAGAAGCTCAAATAGCTTCTCAAGGCTATCAGCACAGGTAGGGATAAAAAAGAGCCATTCCGAATTACACAAATATAATTGAAGATTTGAAAAAGTACATAAAAATTAATTAGCTCGTTTAGGACGAGGAAGTGGATTTTTTTTCTAAGAGTTAAGTGTTGGTAGGGAAATGTTACGAAATCGTGTGTGAAGACTACTTCTGCAGCGAGATAAACATGAATGTAAAAAGATGCTTTTCGATTTGGAGGCTAGTCGTCGGCTAGAGGCCGTCGTAACTTATCCATTGAGACTTCCTAATCCCGGCACGTAAGCCAAAAAAGAGAATCAAGCTCCGAATGAGAGATAATAAACTATAAATATGGATAAACCTGTATTCAAGTATTTTCAACGTTTTGCAGGCTATTTATGTTTTTAATGTTGTTAGAACTGGAAAAAGGATAAGTTAATTGACTCACTTCAGAGCTCCTTGATCCTCGACTTCTGATTTGTCACACTTGAGAGAGTTATGCAGATTGATCAACAATTCACAAATTTTCCTTTTTGGCACCGGCGTTCTGATTTAGTTTGTTTTACCGCCATTTTTTATTTTTTATTTTTTCTTACTTAATTTACACGTAGTTTTACTTGCAACATAAACAGGTGCGTGCATAGAAGAAGGAATCAGGAAAAGGAAGTCTTAACGGGTCTAACTAAGCATTCGGAATATGTTTGTATTTTGATACTACTTTTGCCAGCTTTTTTAAGGAAATTGCTTGATTGGGCACGTCCAATCATAATGATGTGCCTTTCTATATCTTTTACTTTGACTGCAATTCGTTTTGATTGATCAATAACTGTTTCGATGATGCCACAGAGCAGACGATGTTTTGTATTATGTGACCTTGCATTATGTAAAACTAAGAGCTGATTGCTGTTCACGCTGACTGAAAAATGACTAAGCATATTTAAAAAAAGGTGAAACACCGTTTTCGAATTATACTCTACAACAGCAGGTCATGAATATCAGGGAAAGCCAGGTCCAAGCAAGAAAAAACAATTTTATCGCCTTTTATATCTTAAGAAACCGAATCGTGAGTGCACCGGGCTTATCAACACATTATTGTCAACAAAGAAGTGGTATTTTTGAGGTATGATACCTAATTTCGCTTAAGACTTATACAGAGAACAAAATACTACATCTTTGGTTTGCCCTACCTATTCGCTGGTAGCTTAAGAGGCTATCCCAGCTACGCCCGGACGGGTAGGTGAGCTCACGGGCTCAACCTGAGAGAATTTGCTAACACTAACCCTAGCGAGAGATCGGTATCGCGATCCACTGAGAAGATCCTGCGAGAAACTCAGTGGGCTGTATCTATGGGTTAGTTCGCTCGGCGAACTCTTCATCGTAATCGACGAAAAGTTCGATAAAAAACGAACGATTTATGTTTTTATTCGAAACATAAAAAATAATATAATGACAATTAAAAAAAAAACAGTTCAAAGCGTAGTTTTCATTTTACCTTCCGTGAATCCACAACACAAGGCAGAGGAGGTTATAATTCACCGCATGCTTCGATAACATCATTTGTAAGTCATTTAATCATCATCATCATCATCTCAGCCTGTCCATTGTCCACTGCTGAACATAGGCCTCTCCAAGTGATCTCCAGTGCGGCCGGTCCGTTGTCACCGTTGCATCCAACGTGACCCAGCGGTTCTTGCCAGGTCGTCGGTCCATCTCATCATCACAGTCATTTAATATTTAATTATTAATTAATTTATTATTAATCATATTTATTACATAAACAAAGCGTTTTAGTACTAATATTTGAGTAGGCTTAGGAGGGTGCGAAGGCAGGTAATGTTTCCAGGATAATTTTGATACACCCTGTATGTAACAAATTACACACGTAATCCGAGATAGCGATCTATTATGTATAAAAACTCGTATTTATATAACAATAAATAATTATCGGCATTTGGCCAATGACCTACTTTGCTTATCGTCGCGTACATTTTTTTTTTATTCGTATTACACTACGTGCGAAAAAAATTGTCCTGGACGAATTTTGCGATAATTTTATATTAGAATTCTGTAAACTAAACTATAAAAAGTTTAAGTGCTGACAAATGTTCCAATGATAGTATTAAGGGCGGGACAAGACAGAGTTTGTTTTTTCTGACAATCTCTTTTATAAAGTAGTCTTTAATTTAATTATTTTTAATGTAATCTCTTCCTCCTCTCCTCCTCTAACCTCTGTAAATTTCCAAGATTGGTGACAAGTAAGCAATAACTTACCCTTTTGCTGTATCCAACTTTGAGTGAATCCTTAGGTATAAAATTGTATTCATTTATTTTGTTTAACTGCAATTGTGCTATCCTTTTCTGTTCCTCGACGCTGGGCGTCACAGACTTGTGTGCGAATAACGGATCCTTCTCCAGTGTGTGCCATATTTTGTACTAAAACAAAATAGGTATATTGATTACAAAAACATTACATCGGTTACTAATTTTCTCCATTGTCTTAAGTTCTCTTCCAAGTTATACATCATTTCGATTTTCTATATTTTGTTGGTCATTATTTCAAAATCTAAGAAATTATAAAATAACTAAGGGTGATCTGAAATTTATCCAGCATTAACATTCGACTGTTATTTTCTGGAATAGGACAGAGAGGTGAATGGATTTAAGATAGATGAAGCTCATATTGTTTAATTCACAATAAAAATCTTCAGTGCACATATACTAAGAAATAAACAAATCACATTCTAATAACATTTAGAAAGAAAGATGAAAAAGAAGAGGCATTGATGGTAGGGCATATTGAGGGCATGTACAGATGATATTGACAATTTGACCTATTTCTGCTTTAGAGCATACAATTCTATTTCAATGATCGATTGAACAATATACGGTACCCTGAATACTTAACAAAATGCTTAGCTTCAAATAGAAGGTCAAATAAATAGGTAATAATAAAATGAACTCCACTTGGCTAAGCCCTGTGGTTTTCAGTATTTACAAAAATTCATAATTCGAGAATAAAAACTTTATACATAATAATAATTATAATAAAATGTGAGTGTCATGGTATGTTGAATGCCAAGGATCTGCATAACATATACAACCTTAGGGAAATGTATCAAGATGTTGTTACAGTTGATAAGGAACTAACTACATTACCCTTAGGAATTGGAAGAGACCGAACGTGGAGTGTATTTTGGATCATATAGCCGCATGGAGGATCAAGGAGTTACGTTGTAGGTTCTACCGGGCTTTCACAGGGCCTGATATAGACCAATTAGCTTCTGTAGCCTGGTTACAATTCAGTAAACTCTTTGAGGAAACTGAAGGTATTATTTTGGCAATTATGGATGAAG
This sequence comes from Bombyx mori, assembly GCF_030269925.1. Classification (NCBI taxonomy): domain Eukaryota; kingdom Metazoa; phylum Arthropoda; class Insecta; order Lepidoptera; family Bombycidae; genus Bombyx; species Bombyx mori. Next base: position 2,361,778 of record NC_085116.1, on the reverse strand, counting down.
TTATCATGATTAACAACTACAGGAAATATATAATATGAGGACACATGGAGGAGGCATGCTACCATCTTTGAGAGTCTATTAGACTTATTGTTTCTGGCCGTTCTCGTTTTCCTAATGGTGAGTACTTGCATAGACATAACAAAGTATTATCCAATCAAGAAAACCATATTTCGAAGCCATCTGGCTACGAAAAATTTGTTTTATTGATTTTGCTGTTCCGTATTACCCCAATACCAACCTCAACCATTTCTTGAAAATGGTCATGTTACGTTCTACTGGGACCGATCTATTAACACGGATACGTATATTGTTGCAAATATGCAATAATACCAGTGATAGCATAGTATCAGTGTGATAATAGATTGGTCTGTGCCTTGAGCAGTGTTGGTCGATATTACCATTCCTCATGACGAGAGCCTCGTGATGGCAGAAAAGGACAAATTAATAAAATATTTAGGAGACTACCACCATGTAGCATGTTGATTCAACCATCGTTGTTCTAATACTTCTGTCGGTACAAGATTTGATAGAGAAAAGTTTTGATCAACATCTTAAGCCACTAGGAGTCTGATACAGAAGGCTATTATCCTCGATACTGCTCATATTGGGAGGAGTTTTCTCACTCTGTAGTCCTAACCACTGGTGGCTTGTGTCGTAGACACCACTATCAGCAGCAATCTATTTTTTTCAGTATATTTAATAAGTTATTAACAAATATAATGTAAATAATGATACTAAGAGAACAAGTCACACACTGTCATCTATGCCCAAACTAGAATTCCCTGTACTATGAATAAGAACCAGATATTGATATACATACTTATTTACAATTTCATAAATACAATATGCATATATAAATATTAAACACTTTACACTAAATTAACTGATTGTGGGAATAGAAAGAATAATTTCATTAAAAACTTTTATTACCCATTGTATATTTAATATTAATGACGGCATTGTTTAGAATGATTATTATTATACAGTATATCATTATACTGTTTTTATAAACTATTTTTAGTATTTTTTCTGTTAAGTTATTTTTAACCTGCATAAATTTCTGTAATGAGTAGTTAATCATTCATTAAACTTTTTTATTCACATGTATAGCCAATTCAATTTAAGGTTATGAAATGGACTGTTTTGTTGGAAACACAATTATAGCATAGAGGAAATTAAATTAAATATTTCGCAATATTATCGTCATCATGATCATCAGCCCACAATTATCTACTTCTGAATTTACATCAGTGAGCCATCTTCATCTCTCCTGTATCATTTTGGTTTACATACATAAAATTTGGTGTGAAAAGCATTAAAGCTAGAAAGCATGTCGACACTCTGTGCCTGTAACATGTCTCATGCAAGGTCTATGTGCATGGGACAAGCTTACCTTCAGTCTTAATAGATCGATGTCTCCTTCCATAGCTAATTTAAGGCGTTTCCAATCGAATGATGCCTTTTTTCTGTATACATCCAGAGGTCCGCTGGGAAGATCGGGTATGAAACTCAAATCCTCCATACTACAAATCATACACAAAAATTCAATGAGTATACGCATTCTGTAAAATAAAATTTAATAGATACGCGCGATTTATGAAACCGGATGATCAAATCTATACGAGGACAATTCAAATTCCCTCGCAGACCAAATTTATGAGGCATCGCGACCCGTGAAAACTTTACAATAAATAATAATGAATATTTCACCTCGAAATTTAAAGAGATTTTTCTTATTAAAAACCAGCAATCTCGCCGCTATGTGAAGACTGACAATCGGGGAGATGAAATCACTTTTAAAAGTTTTAAATTAGTAACGTCTGTTAACATCAATACGAAACATCGTTTTAGTAAGTTAAGTTTTCGTGGGCGGTCCTAAATATACCCTCCCTTCGTTCTTCATTGCGATACGTCACTTTATTGTCAATTTGACATTAGTTTTTGTTTATTTTTTGTAACATAGGCAAATGGAACATGGACAATGCAAGGTCTGAAAAGCGTTTTGTATTGCAAACTATTTGTTGTTCAAAACTTGTTATTGAAATTCAGATATATTTCGGATGAAAAGTGAAAACGAATTGTAGCTATCGTGACCTAAAAATGATGGACTCATATCGAGTAATACAACTATGTCACTTTTAATTCCGATTGGCCGATACTAATATCTCTATTGAAATACTTAACGCGTGGTCACAAACGACTTCAACGGTGAAGGAAAAGCACCGTCTTATAAAATAATAAACATAAATAATATAAAATCTACTCCAAAAACTATGAGCTGCTACATTTTTTCTTAAAATTCACTTCTTAAAAGATACGTTTGTTTTTGTAAACTATTTGGAACTGATTATTAATTTAGCTATTGCGACTTGTAGCAATCAACCACAAGAAAGCAAGAAACCACATTTCCCTAATGCATTTTTTTTAAAAATTGCGAAAATTAAATTTTAAGGTTTGTATGAATCTTATGGAATCCTTGGTACACAAAATGAAAATTAAGATTAAAATATTACAAAAAAATTATTTCATTGCCACTCATTCTCCTTTCTGATATTTTCTTACTATAACAATAAAAAAATAAATAGTATAATGTATATAACGCATGTAGTGGCGTCTATTTTGTCTTCTATTATTAAGGAATTATTACAAAGAAAAAACTATATATTGTCAAGTAATGTTCGATTTATAGGCAATTTTTCCAACATCACTAAAAAAAGAATTGATGGAGGCATGCAGGAGCGCAGTATGGAAAAAAACATTCTCATATTATTGTTTTAAATCGGGTGTTTGTCTTTTTTTCAATTGCTAAGATGGATGGACGAGCTCACGGCCCATATGGTGTTAAGTGGTTACCGGAGCCCATAGACATCTACAAAGTAAATGCCACCAACCACCTAGAGACGAGTTGTAAGGTATCACTTTTAACAGTACGAAGGCTGTCTCACTCTTCAAACCGAAACGCATTACAGCTTCGCGACAGAAAACTGCCAGGGTATTGGTACCTACCCGTGCGGACTCACAAGACGTCCTACCACCAGTAATTACGGAAATTATAATTTTGCAGGATTTTATTACACGATGTTATTCCTTCACCGTGGAACTCAATCGTGAACATTTGTTAAGTACGTATTTCATTGAAAAAATTAGTACCTACCGACATGATTCGAACCGGCGACGCGGCGATGACTTCAACACAGTCTAACTTAAGATACTTACTGTAAAATTTATCTGTGTGCAACGAACCGTCAATGTCATTATGAAGGAGTACTTGGGACTTTTTGGCGGGAACGCGAGGTGTGAAGTTGTGTGATTTGTTTTATTTTGTCTATTTAGTATTTCTCTAGGTTTAAATGTGTAATAACTCAATATAGCATTTATCAACTGTTTGGTATCTGTGAAGGTGCACAAATGTGGGAAAATGAAACAAAGCTGCTGGACGCTGGACATAACTTCTCGGGATCTTCCAAAAAGTCCACTGAGAAAGTCTCAGTAAATGCCCACCATTTTACTGAGATTATATTTCATCGCCTATCATCTCATCTCATTCCATTTCATGCCAAGTTTCATAATATTAATCAACTTCATTTCATTTCACTTCATATTAGCATTTGCAGAGTTAGGTACTATTAACACATTAATCAAATTACTTTCTTTATTATTCATAAACTGTAAATAATTAAAACAATGATTAAAACGGCGAATAATAAAAATCTTATTACTTGACACTGGCTAATGTACAAACCGTGCCGGAGCCAAAAAAAAGAGAAGAAAGGTTGGCGCGACATTTAATTTCCGATTTTTGCATCAAAACAATTTTTCTTTAGTGCCGAGAAAACATAGAAATTCTAAAAAAAAAAACAAAAACTTAACAAGAGGAAACTAATACCTATGTAACATTTTTAATCATAAGACTTTCCGAATATGGTTCGTATCGTAACGTGGTTTCTCACTCGAGAGCTCTACCATACTATTTTCTTATTATTTTTCAAAATTGCTTTTAATTTCTTTCAGTACCTACCTAATGGAAAGTCATCGTTTACGGAAAGAAAAAGTTCGCATGGCTTAGTGTAAACGCATGCTGTGAATTATATTAATCTGTTCGAAATGATGACGGATGCAATGCCGGATTTTTTTTTATATAAATGAACGAAATTTATTTTGAAAGTTACCTTATTTCATTCTGGTGAACAGACAGGAACAAAGGTCTCAGAAGAATTTAAAAAAAAGGATGTAAATTCACTTTTTTTTTTATTGCTTAGATGGGTGGACGAGCTAGCCCACCTGATGTTAAGTGATTACTGGAGTCCATAGACATCTACAACGTAAATGCGCCACCCACCTTGAGACATAAGTTCTAAGGTCCCAGTATAGTTACAACGGCTGCCCTACCCTTCAGACCGAAGGCGGTACCTACCCGCGCGGTCTCCCAAGAGGTCCTAGCGCCAGTAAAAAATTCAATCACATTCGAGAATGTTTACATACGTCCGTTACGTACTTGTGCCACGTAAGATTGCAATCTATAAATACCTAGCCTATATTTATGACCAACGCTAGACATCCTACCGTGACCAAATAAATGTAAGTAGTAATATTCTCGTTGCTTTTTCTATGATGAGAGCAATTTTCGAGAATAGGTGCAGGATATCCAAAATTAGTCTTGAAGTCTTAAGTCTTGAAGAATTAGTTTTGAAGTCATCGTGGCCTAAAAGATAAGACGTTCGATGCATTCGTGTTGAGGCGATGCACCGGTGTTCGAATCCCGCAGGCGGGTACAAATTTTTCTAATGAAATACGTACTCAACAAATGTTCACGATTGACTTCCACGGTGAAGGAATAACATCGTGTAATAAAAAGTGAAACCCGCAAAATTATAATTTGCGTAATTACTGGTGGTAGGACCTGTTGTGAGTCCGCGCGGGTAGGTACCACCGCCCTGCCTATTTCTGCCGAGAAGCAGTAATGCGTTTCGGTTCGAACGGTGGGGTAACCGTTGTAACTATACTGAGACCTTAGAACTTATATCTCGAGGTGGGTGGCGCATTTACGTTGTAGATGTCTATGGGCTCCAGTAACCACTTAACATCAGGTGGGCTGTGAGCTCGTCCACCCATCTAAGCAATAAAAAAAAACTAAAAAAAATTAAAGAAGATTGTGCATGTACTTGCCAGCTAACGAACAAGGACTCAGTCTTAGACAAGATGAACAGAAACATAAGAGAGCCGGGGAGATTGTACGCTACCGTGCAGAGCTGCCGGTTGACGGTATGGTATGACGGTTAGGGGAAGGGCTAAGCCAGACATTTTCCGAGGAGAAGGTGTAGATTTCGTCCGTTCATTTTGTTTCGTCATGTTTCATGGTGAGTGAAGATTTTCACATTTTGATGTCTTTCTATTCTGGTGACAGCTTCGTTCGACTCTTCACAAGTCACGTCGCAAGCGTTGGTTGCACATGTCATTGACACTACGATGGGGTGATGCCTAGTTTGAATTCTGTCAGTTCCCAGGTCTGCCAGAATAACTCGCTCGCCATATTTGGAGTGATAGTTGATATTACGATAGAAATTTTCGCTATGAAGCCAATTGAGATTTCAGCTTCGGTTTTAGCCTGTTTGTTGGCATCATTTAAGCAAATAAAAATATTACTTACAAAGAAAATTAGAGTTAAAAAAAACTGATTTTCAATACATAGCTCTCCCTTCCTTCAGACTGATGAAATAACAAATTTATCGGTCTATATAGTTTGTTCTAATATGAGTTAATGTTCTAAATGTAATGGCAGCCATTTGTGGTGTAAGTTATTTTTGTCGAATGATCTATCTTTTTTGAGGTTTTATTTAGGTTTATCATGGGTTTTCGTGATGCACAAAGAGGTTTCAAAAACACTTAAATTTATTTAAAACTGGATTAGACCTAAAATTACTTTATCTAATTTAGCGCCATCTATAAGAAACTAAAGGTGAGAAAATGTTTCCCTCAAATATTTCGAAGCTCAACGAGAAATCGAAGCAGCGCAGCGCCGCGTCCGTCCAAAAATAAATTTACATTTCGTCAACAGATGGCAGTGCGCCCAGTAATTTACTGAACTGCGTGACAAAGATGGCCTAATATTGAAGTGTATGCAAAAAAACGAGATGGCGAATTTTCAACACATTGAAAGTTAAACTACTACATGAAGAGTGAAGTACAGCCAAATGAAAAACAACTAAAGAGAAGTTGTAAAACAACAAACTGAGCGCACAGTTTCTATTCTATCAGATGTAAAATGGACGGGCGGCTGTTCTGTCGTGCGCTCGTGGGCTCCGCGTGTTTGTTGTAATATCGAAGTTTATTGTTTTATGTTTTGACGTGTTTACGAATATTGTTTACGCGATTGTACGACTACTTCGGTGTACGGTTGCCGAAGGAGATTGTGTATAGTGCATGTGTTTTAATTTCATATGACGTTAGCGCTCACTTCACTTGCAGTGATTTCGCTGATAGCTCACTCACCGGTGGGTGTGCGCGTGATAAACTACGTGTTCGATTTCGAAAAAGGGCGAGAAATCGTCAAGTGTTTGTGTTCAACCGTACCATGATGGTGTGCACGGTGACATAGTGAACGTTGAATGACCCTGACCTCTGACAATCATGTCTGGGCGATCGGATTGCAGGAAATTTGCACCTAACATCTTCAATAAGAGCAAGTGTACTAATTGCTTTCGTCAAAAGGACGAGCATAGTGCCGAGGCTTTAGAATCTAATCGGGTAAGTTCCCTGTGCTTCAAAAAATATTGTCGAAATACAAATGTCGAACGTGAATTCTAATCTCGTCTAATGAACGTGTAAATGTGAGTATGTGCTTGTATAGATGTACGTACATATGTAAGTGTAGACGTTTGCGTGCGTGGGCCTACACAACACTTTAGTTTCGAACTTTAGAAGCCGAAGTAACGGATTTGAAGTTATTAAAATAATACAGTAAAACGTGTTCCTAACGTCAATTATTCAAGATTTCGTATTGCGTGAGCTATGCTAAACTTTCCATATCGTATTTTTATATTCGTTTTTGTAGGAAACTACCCTCAATATTCTACCGAAATCAATTTACAAATACAAATTTTTGTAACTTTTAAACGATATACTATTATTTGATATCACATTAGTACATAATGATTTAATAACACGTTATGCTAATTACGTAATGCCAAGATAGTTTTGAAATTCATTGTCACATAAAAATTACATTTCATTTGCAATTCAATTTCATTTATTTCTGTATTTGACATTACATATTTACGGAACATTGGATTTTATGGAATATAGTTCGCCTAACCGCCTTATCGTTCACTGCGACCTAATAGGTAAATTATATTTATATTTGTACTTACATCGAAGCGTTTGTCAATTCCCTGGCTTCGTCAATTTTTGGACTCGTCAACGTCGACGAGCTCGCATAGATAGATGCATAAGACGTGCTCTTGCGCAATGACATTAAAAAAACGACAAAAAGGCAAGATGTGTTTAAATTAATATAATATAGGTACCACTGATAAAAAAAAAAATTATCGAGTCAATTGAGAATTTTCGTCAGAAATCATGAAAAGTATTCAAAACGTTGCCTTGCTGGAAGTAAAACAACAAAAAAAGAACAAGCGCCAGAAAAAACAATTTGTTTTTAGAACCTTAAAAAACCTATATTTTTGAATAAAATTTGCTTATGAATATGCAGATTTCCAAAGCGTTGATGAATAATGTTTCTTAAGCGATTTGTTGTCAATCACGCGATTCTTCAATCGAAATATCCCGTTCTACAGGGTACTGAACCCCGTTTTATATCATTCTGTATAAAAGGAGTTTATGACTCCAGTTCCTAAAGCAGTTAGTTGTACTAGATTTGTAGCAGAATGATACCAACGTTAATCAGTAGGATCTGAGTTACTGAAGTCGTCGTGGCCTAAAGGATAAGACGTCCGGTGTATTTATATCTATGTATGCACCGGTTTTCGAATCCCGAAGGCAGGTATTTTCTAATGAAATACGTACTTAATAAATGTTCACGATTGACTTCCACGGTGAAAGAATAACATCGTGTGATAAAAATCAATCCCGCAAAATTACTATTTGCGTAATTACTGGTGGTAGGACCTCTGGTGAGTCCCTACAGGTAGGTACCACCACCCTGCCTATTTCTGTCGTGACGCAGTAATGCGTTTTGCTTTGAAGGGTGGGATAGCCGTTGTACTGTAAAAACTGAGACCTTAGACCTCTTCCAGGTAGGTGGCGGCATTTACGTTATAGATGTCTATGGGCTCCGGAAACCACTTAACATCCAGTGAGCCGTGCGATCACCGCCAATGTAAGCAAGAAAAAAACTTTTAGTGGCTAAGATGCCCATCGCCCGACTGACGCGACGTGTATCTTTTAGCCTACCTTAAGGAATAAGATGCTGTTTCAATAACTTTGGTGCAACGGATGCACCACACTTTAAACCAGAACCAGTCCGAATCATGGTAGACACCTTAGTGGGCTTGCAACATTTCCTTCCACTAGTAATAAAGGAAATTGTGTGAGCGTAATGTAACTAGGAACTGATGATGGGAGAAACCGCAGTAGCTCTAGAAGGTCGCGACCGTATGTATCCCTGTCGAATAATCGGTATTACAATAGTCAGTCTTGGTGGATTTACTGTTATCGTCAAGATCGTCTGAGACACTCAACTTTAAGGTACTCATACGTCACTACAAAAATAACAGGCAGATAATTAATGAATGCATATACATTAATTAATAATTTTTTTAACTTACACATAAAAAAAAAACTGAAAGACTTCACTAAATAGTGGAACGTGACATCTTTTAAACGGAATACATTCTTAAACACTTCAAAATAAACAGTAGAAAAGTCTTAGAAAGTTGTACAAATATGTAACAAATGTAGTGAAACAATAACTAAACAGAATCGAGGTCGTTTTTACGCATGCATGCGCATGAATCATTACATTACAGGGTATACAGCGAGCCGCTACGGGTCGACTGACTAGTTTAGTTGCTCAATCAATGTGTGCTTTGAATATCAATATACTTATATTCTGCGTAATCTGAGACTTGCGAATCACAGGGTCAAGTTTATTTACATATAATACGAATGTTTCGATTTTTTAGAGATCCCACGTTCAGGGGTCTCAGTCTCATGATCCTCATTACGCAAATGATATATACTAGGTACGCGTATTACAGACAAAAATAATGCGTAGTGTTATGCACCCAAACTTGAACTCTCGATACGAGCTCGCTTGCTACCGCCGCTGCGCCGGACCGCGATGTGTTTCACTGTCATACTTTCTGTTTACAATCTCAACTTTTATAAGGCATCCAGGTAGGCATATGGTGATCCACGTGATACTTGGCTAGAACAAACCATGAACAAAATATTTGGCCAAACTACGATAATATTTTAGAACTGTGAATTGAACGTATAAAAATAGACAATGTCGAAATTCGCTAAAAGAGAGTGGAGTGTGATAGCCTGCTTTTTTCTGCCGCGAAGTAATCACGTCATATGGGTTAAGGTCTCCGGTATCAGCATAACACCAGGTGTGTCGTGAGTCCGTCGATTGATATGTATTCCTGTGCAATATTTTAGTTAGAAGATCTAATTAACCCTTACAAACTAGGATACACTGGTATTTGAGGATTATCTTCAAGTAGTCATACGGAACTGTCTTATTCTGAATGCCCTGACTCCTCTTAGGTACTAGCGGTAGGGTATATTTTAAGCACTGGAAGGTCCCGCCCGCCTTATCTGTTTCGAAGCAATCATGCTTTCCGGTCTCAAAGGTATGTGAGATATACCAGTTGTATCATATCAATTGAGACGTAATCTTATGTCAAGTCGGAATGGCCACTTTATTTTGTCACTGTTCTCCGGCAACATCAAGCGTATTGTAAGTACAACTATCCAGTTACGCAATAAAATAATAATGGTACCAAAACTAATATTCATTTCATAATGGAGCAGTGTGAATGGCAGGTTGACCACTAATACAAGTGTATGCTAGGGAACAATTCTATCAGTTAATTTATTGGAACACGAAATACTATCGATCAAATTTTCATTTTCCTATTGTAATAAAGTGAAACAATTGATATTCAATTGTGTATTGGAGTTTATTGCATAATAAAACTTTAATGTTAACAAAACCAGAATTATAATCCAGTAGACATCTAAACTTGAAAAAATGCTGTGTGTTGTAATAAGCCATGAGTTGTCTTGATAACCTTAAAAAGATCTTCACGGCCACGTGGTAATTACCTCGTTATTGTACAACAAATATAACTCTTGAGTCGTTCCAACTTAAACGCTCAGAATAAACAATCAAAGGACTATGTATCCGTATAAATAACAATAGTCGATAGTACCCGGTCCATTAACAATAAAAGCCAATATTGTGCCATTAAATTGCCATTAAAATAAACGTGCAATGACATTATACGGTTCAACAGCAGTCACTCAGAAATCTAACTCGGAGAATTGACTAACAAGTCTAGAGAAGGACGGTGTTATACAAAATAGGATGCGAGCGAAAGAGGTAAATCTATCTTCTATGTCGGATTTTAATCAGATAATGAGGCGGCAGACGTATTCGATAATTTCGGTTTTAATATAAATAATAACTCACTTACGTTCGTAAAGGCACCTGTGACAACATTGTGTACGCGATAACTAACCCCGTTGAGGCCCGCACTTAAAGTTACTTATCGATGTCTATCAAGCAAAAAAAATTACATCCCTATATAGTGTTTTAAGTACACCCAATAATCCCTATAGGTTCGGGAACAATTACCCAAATGCCATGATTGGATTTTAAAAATCGCTAACCATGGCATTATTTGTTCTTCTAAAAGTTCATTTTTGTGTAATATTGCTTGCTGGCCGCTAATTTTACGTTGTGTATTTAAAAAAAAATTATTGATATTAAGTAAATGTACAACATTAAAATGTGGATTCCCGAATAAAATTAATTTAATATTGTACGACTTTGGCGTATGAATGGATCGGTTACCATTTAAAGTATTTTGATGGTTTACATATTAGCTTAAATTAACTAATAACGCCAGTCGTTTGTCAAGGTGATTTTACAAAACGATCCGTTTTGGCTGCACGTGACGCGATGTCAAAGCCAAGGCTACTCATGAAAAACCATACCATTCTGCATAATACAAAATATTTACTTCCGAATATCGACCTTGCTGTACTATAAATAAAGATTGTTCAAACACAATTATGGTCGTATATAGATGGAAATGTCAGCCTGAGTATTGTTACATTCGGACAATTATCTTGACAAATGCTTCACTAACGAAGCATAGTGGTGCGCGCCATTTTGGATGTGCATGCGCAGGTGACGCGCCGATAATAACATGGATAATGATTGTTGTTAAACGCTATGAGACATATTAAAGAAATGCTAATTTCTTTTATTTGTTCACTTGTGCTAAAGACGCCGGAGAAAGTTGAAGTTTCTTTCTAAGAAAAGTTGAATGAATGTAAATATATACCTATTTATTACAAATGTACCGATTTTTTTATCAGATTTTATTTTTTTATATAAAAAAGATGGTATTTAATATATTTTACGTAAAAAAACGCATCGTAAGACCACAAAAATGATCATTTAAACAAATCGGTTCTTTTCTTGTGACCGGCTTGCGAATTTCCTACGAGATTCGGCCGTCCGGGGTATCTGGGACTACTGAAGCCAACCATTAAACGACTCTCCTGCAACTTGGCTTGAACGTCTGAATCTCGCTCGGGAGAGATACTAGTTGCGTTCGCGGTCAAAATTACAACCACACACTCGGCTACCTGAAGGACGCCTGAGCGATAGTCATTGGCAAAATCGCTTTTTTCCCTATTCTAGTAACCTCGAGGGCTCATGCTAGATTCACAGAACGATTAGATGAGCCCACGGGGCTCTAACCTGGTGATGTTGTTAACATTAGCCCTAGCAAGAGCTTCTAGAATCTACTACCGGATCGGAAACGCGACCTACTGAGAAGATCCGATGAGAAATTCAGTGAGCTGTGTCTGTAGGTTAATTTACTCGCCGAACCCTTCGTCGTCAGCGACGGGTTCAAGCAACGGTAACCGGTGCTTGAGGTACCTAAAAGCATCGATAGTGGATCGGGAGGATCCGAAATGACGTGCTTAAGGCGATGTGGACTGTTTACCATTCGGTCCACAGGATCGAGTATGTAGTTTCTGGCGGCCAGGACATGAGGGTTTTCGTATCGCGCCGCTCGAAATGCCGCACTGATGCCAACTGAAGACACCTACTGATGGAGTCCAGCTCCATAACATCGTGGAGATCCGTGTTTCTCACGAACCACTGTGCTTGACCGACAGGTTAAAGGGGCTTTAAGTTAGTGCGGACCGCGTGAGCGGACACTAAACTGGCATAGGTCATGACCGGACGTATGCAAATTTTGTATATTGTCACCTTATTACGAAGAAATCGTCTTTGTCGGCCATTGTCATCGGTGGCCCATCAGGTCGCCCAGGCCGTTGGACCAGAAACAACTTGTCGTGTCGGAACGCGATATACCGCCAACTTTCCACTTCTTAATATCAACTTTACGGCACGTTAGAGTGCAAGTAGGCCGCCGCAGGAACTCGGCCTCGGTCGCTCCGAACCGTGACCTCATACAGAGGGACTGGAGCTGAGCGTTGGTCATCTTCCTGCCCCCAGTCGAACGGCGGAACGTGGTGGACTCTCAGATGTTGAGCTGTCGCTGGCGAATATCAAAGCCACGAAAATCGATAAGTCCGGTCCTATTTGACCGCCGAGAACACGACGTTGCTCCCGTAAGGCTGTACACGCTGCGAACGTATGCTTCGCCGTATCATCGTGCCACAATGGTGAAACTCCATCGTCGGCTCCATGGCGGTAATACCTTTTGAGTACTACCAAAACAGCCGTGACACGTCAGCGTTTGCGCCAGTCTGAAGGTGAGACCATCTTGATTACGGTTCCCAGTCTGCGAACACAGGCTCAACCTCCTCGATGACTCGTAGACCGACAGTCTGATGGTTTCTACAGATCAAGCGCAATTAATCTTATCATTTTTAATGGCATGAGCTAACGCGAAATTAAACATCAGTAAATTTTGGATAAAACAAACGCTGTAAATTCTCGCGTCGCGTCGTTAACAAAAATCGTGAAACCAACTCTAGGGTCGATGCTCCACCCAATAGCCGCACTATTAACAATCACGTCAATAAAATTAATCGTCAACAAAAGAAAAGGGCGTATGTGATCACATTATTTAATATTGTTCATATTTATTTTGTTATTAACACGCACATTATTATTCAATGTGTCCGTTATCAGTGAGTGCATTTGTTATCTGTACAATTTCATATTGTAATCTCGGTTTTATTGATTTTTTTTAATTCAACCAACTGGAACATATAAAAACTTATATCCATTTGAAATTAGATGCTAAATTTCAGAAGTTCAAAGAAATCGTTTAAAACGACGAACAAGCGAAAATTTACCGTTCTGTGCTTAATAAGTACAGGTTGAAGTGAAAATTTAGCTTTTCCCGCTTTCTCGCAACGCGGGTTCACGCATATTGTGGGTCACGAACATTATTTGTTTTAACTAAATTAACGTTTTGCGAAGTCTTCGTTTTATGTCTTTGTTGGCTATGTCGACCCTGTTTTTTTTGCGGTTAAAACATACCACAATACGAATACCTATAACTAGACGTTGTTGACATCCATTTTTTACGTTTAGCGGATTGAATTGAAACCAATTTATACTCATTCATACGTGATCGACCTTCTACGTAAATTGAATGAAAAGTCTAATAACAATTCGTCGACTCCCAAAAAATCACAAAGGCACATTATATGGACTTAATAAATTCTACGGGACTGTTGGTGCGTTGATTCTAATTTGATATTATTTACAAAAGCTTCAAATTAAAAATTCACCGCCTTTTCGTGTGTACCCGCTAATTCTACCGACAAAACGACTGTGGACTCACAGGGATCATAAATCTAACCTACAAACGAACAACTGTAAATATTGACTCCCATGCTTTAAACTATTCTGAAACGTTTACGACCACAGTTGCTGGCGCCTAAATCCATTTGAACCAAACTACGGGGCAACAAAGACGAGAATACTTTAAAAAAAAATGAATTGTACGTTCCTGTACAACGACCGACGTAATGGGAGCTCCGTTGACGTATCGACGGCGTTTCAACGTGCGACGAGAGTGACGGACCAGTCTAGAATGGTGGGGCTGACTTGTAGTGTAGCATAAAAAGGAGTGCGTGAGGAATGCGCCTGCGAGATCGTCAGGTGCAACGGCCGCAAGCCCCGCCCCTTACTGGCATTTTTGTGTACCCGCCTAATGTGTGTCGACATTAACAGAAATCGAAGCCGTCGCCTTTAACACCGAATTAATAAACGTTGTAACGCTTTTATGACCTTACTGTGTAATTTCGCTTTGATGTCAACCGATAGGCGATTACAGCGGAGTCATCAGAGATCATATCGGTATCCCGCTAGTAGAGAATTAGCAGCAAAACAAACGGGTACTGCTCTGACGAAAACTGTCGGATAAATAAAGTTTGAATGCTATCTGCGAACCGTTAGTAACACAATGGGCTGCCCGCACTAAATAACAATATTATGTGGGTCGCTGTGCTAACGCGACTCCGGATAAGGCGAACAATTAAAATAAACATACAACACCTATTTGACGGCGCTTAATGTCTGCGCAACGTAACCTGATAGCATATTATAACATCTTTATATTAAACCGTGCTATTTGAAAACCTCTTCATTTGTCATGACACTACGAGAGCTAAATAATGTTATCTCGATTCGCATTTTATTCCGGACCGATGTACCGTTTATAAAATAGTCTTCAAGTCAGATGTCGTGTTTTATGCCAGTTTTTCCTCTTTTTCTAAACAGGGCAAATTTAAATTGTAAAGTATAATGTGTGACATTGTTTTATTAATGCACCTGATTAAATCATCTTAGTTGGCTGAATTTCATATTAGTTTCGGGTAAAGTCAATGAGCTTCTAGAAAGTTTTTTTTTCTCATCGACAATGTTACTAATTGGCGTTTTTAATACACCATAATATCACTATGGTGCGTTACTATTTTCAGTATTGGTGGTTTAGCTAAATATTAGAAATACAGAGAAACACACTGTAACGACGTTTTTAAATATGTATACCTCACAAAATTGACATTTTTTGGCGGAAAAATCCTAAAACAGTGTCTGTGCCAAATACATCGACAGGCAGAATAGGGTTTTGTTTTCTGCCATTTGATTACGGAGCCCTAAAAGAGAATGTTCTTTATTCAAATTATCACGTTACAATTCGCTCGGCTGCTGTTGTCACAAATCTCGGAATAGTTTGTTTAGCCAATGAATTAAATTCAAAGCCACTATGTCTGCAATATATGGTCTAGTCTAAATTGTTCCTGTGTTCGAGCCTTAAGAATTATATCGTAAGGTGATTTCGTAATGCTTGCGTTTGAAGATTATAGCAATTTTTTATTTGGACATTTCAATGAATCGTCAGTAAACTGCTATCTGTCGCTTGGTAACAAAAAAACAAGCAGAGACATCGACATTCCTAATAATCGAAGTTTAAATTCCTAAACGCTAACATTTACGACTGAATTACATTTTATAATTAATACGAAGAGCAAATTAAAAGAGCGTTAACTTTTAAAAAGTGCCCACCAATGTGATTTTGATATGACTACTAAATCCGTGCAATAAAAGGCTGTTTTTTCCTTAAGGTTTTATTGCCTTAACGTCTCTCGAGTCACGATGCCTCCTGCAAATTTACATATAATTTATTAAAAGTCTATACAAACTACTTTGATCTTTTCTATCATTTCTTAGTAATAACCTCTCGAATAGTAAATATTGAAATCTTTATTTGAATATATCTTTATTAAAAAAAATAACAATTTTAGTGTTCATTATTTCAAAAAAAACAATTTACACACAATTTACAATTTAAAAGCTTCAAATACTACGAACTACTGAAGCGGAGACTTGGTGTTAATGGCTAGAAAGATAAGTATGTATGTGTGCATATATGTAATAAGTGTAAATTTAAATGCGAGCTAAGTAGTTTTAATTAGTAGGTTAAATTATTCCTGGTAGTATCCAATTATACTAACTTACACATAAAAAATAATTACCAAAAGTTAACTGTTAGATAATACTCTATAGCGATAAGTAAGCATTCGCACCTGTTTTTTGTGCAATAAATTTTCTATCTATCTAATAAAGTAATTTAAATTACTATTGGACCGTGAACAGTCGACACAGCGAGGCGGGCCTTAGCGCTAATTGTGCACGGCCAAATTATTGCGTTTATAGAGCGCGTGCTTAATTACTAGTCGCTTTTTATATAATCCCGATAAATTAAAAAAAGCTGGAAAAAATATGAATTTGCGTAATGATTAGCGAATAACGAAACTGCCTAGACCAACCACTGCCAATATAGAACATAGAATATACTTCATACAAACCACACTTAAAGATAATGGTTAATGTTTCTGTATAAAAATGATTTTCAATAATTTTATAAATTACTAGGATCTAATTAATGCTTTAGCCGTATGTGACCACGAAAACTGTAAAGCATTTGAAAATACAGATATTGTAAAATGAAAATAATAAAAACGCTTATTTCTTTCTTTATTCCTGCATTAAACCGTCCGTACCTTTATATCGTCGAGTAAACACGTATTGATTTTCATGACTGTTCAAAAGAGTTCATCAACCAAGAAGTAAAATCTCTGCAGTGTAAACTAAAAACACAGACTAACACATATTTAACACGCATCATTCGTGACGTATAAAAAGTAATGCTGCTTTTTATGTTATATTTATCGGTCATGTTCCCATCTAAAACACGGGCCGGTTTGTTAGAACCGAAACGAATCGAAATGCTTAGGGATGCCACTTCAGATTGATGTCAGTTACAAAAACACACAGCCAACACTATATTTATGAAAGCACCTTAAGCCACGTTGTTTATATATTTTTCTACAGCAAAAGGAAATCGTCCAATAAGCTGAAACTGTTGTTCTGCAAACTAACTTATTATAATTTTGTTCGATCGGGTAAAATAATACTTCTCATATCCACATAACGTACACATTCAACATTTATTCTGTAGAATGGCTAGACTTTCGAAAAATGTGACTTTGCCTGGCAAATATCATAGTAATTAATTACATATTTTGTATATTTTAATGATAGTCATAACATACATTCGGACAATGAGTTTTTTTCATACGAAAAATCCGACATCGAGCGCATGTAAACTTACTATATACGATAAATACATATATGGGATATTTTTCAAAGTCATAACTGGCCCTTGTTTGGATTTTACCAATCTAAGACCTCAACCTTGAGCGTAAAGATGGGCATTGACGTTGTAATGTTTATAGGCCCCTCTAACGTCTTAACACCGAGGACACGTGTTGAGCTCATCTGCCAGTGTTAGATAATAAGAATAATAAACATTCAGTATAAGTGGCTAAAACAGACTTCCTTCTGGTTTTTGACGTAGACCCGTTGAAACTCTAAAATTGGATGCAGTTAACAACCCTAGTCGTACCGTTAAGTTGTCGTTCCGATAGAGCAATAAACATGAGCGTATGTTAATAATATAATTGCTTGTTTATCCGTGACCCTGTGATGTTTACGCGTTGAACCGGAACACCTCATTAGCGATTTTATAGAGAAGAAACCTTGTTCAATTAAAACACGAATTCGTTTGACTCGTAATAGAGATAATAAATAGTATCTATAAAGCATGTGTACATTCGAGCTGTGAAGTAAATTTTATAAGCGTAGACCACCCATGAAATACTAGTTAGAACATTAAACAAATATAATTATAAATATAATTTACTGGTGGTAGGACCTCTTGTGAGTCCGCGCGGGTAGGTACCACCGCCCTGCCTATTTCTGCCGTGAAGCAGTAATGCGTTTCGGTTTGAAGGGTGGGGCAGCCGTTGTAACTATACTGAGATCTTAGAACTTATATCTCAAGGTGGGTGGCGCATTTACGTTGTAGATGTCCATGGGCTCCAGTAACCACTTAACACCAGGTGGGCTGTGAGCTCGTCCAACCATCTAAGCAATAAAAAAAAAGTACATTTTATAAACGTAGACCACCCATGAAATACTAGTTAGAAGAATAAACAAACAAACTTATATGTAATATATTTATAAAAATTTGGAAAGTGTTTCCGGTTGCATAATTATTTCCAGATTGGTAAACGGTACAACGATTCCCATGATAGGGAGTTTTTAAACAAATATGGTTAAAATGTACGCGTTGTTTAGCCAAAGAGACATTTGTGTGTAATTAATTAGGTATTTTTACACTTTATTTTAGATTTTTTGAAAATTTCACACTATTAGTGGTTTCCTTTACATAACTGACGTATTGAGAATTAGTTTTCATAATTTATCAACGTGTGCCCCAACAAAAATGAAGTAGTTTATGAAGAGACTTATATAAAATAATAATATTTTAAACGGCTTAAGAAACAAAAAATGTATAAAATTTACCTGCTTTTACAACTACGAAACATTCGCGCCGTCTCAAAATCACGCGGGAAAATCTTGCCGCCATTGTTCCGTTCAGAAATGTTTAGATGAGCAAGGATCATGTTTCGTAACTCATTGCTATTGTTGAATCGATTTCAGACGAAGTGTCAACACTGCGTGTTTGTTTACCATTGTTAAGGTGTTTGGTTTTTGCTTTAAAAACTATATCCTTTGTTGATGAAACACGATGAGCGTTGTCTTCACAGAATTTATAAACAGTCCGCCGATTTATCACCGTGTAATATTGCAAACACGCACATACTCCAGTATAATATAACTAGCTATATCGATAACAAAATCCTAATTGCTCTTAACAATTTTTGAGCTTGCGATGAAATACCCGAGTAAATATTACAATTTGATTAAATTGCTGACCAACGGTTATAATTGGTTCTTAACACCACTAGGCTTGGGCATATTTTTTGCTGTTTTTTTTTCTACTATTGTGGCAGGTATTTGGGTGGCGATTAGTAATCATTACCGCAATTTGTAAACTTGTATAGTCGAGTACATTGAACGGTAGTAAAACAATTGAAATTGCTGTACGCTGTGGTCGTCTGTAGCTAGATTAGCATACCGGTCGGAGTTTGCCTACGCACTCTAAGCCGATCCATCATATTTGCTGTGTGCGTAGACGGAGATGTTTCATTTTGGTTCAGGGCTTTCGTTTCTTTTTTAGAATTTCTGAACGAATAATCTTGATATTTTTAGAAAAAAATATTTCAGTAGACTACGTTTTACCCTTTCTGACTGTGACGTTAATTTGTTTCATACAGTGACCTATAATGGCGTCCTAGTACATCAGTAGGACCATGAAAATTATAAAATTAAAGCATTATTTAAAAATAAAAGGGACACAGGACATTCAGATTAGTATTTTGTTAGTTTTGAATTTCGATCAATGTCGACCCTAATACAAAGCAGAATTTGCAGAATGTAAAATTACTAAGCATTTGCTGCGACTCGCGATTTTGATCTATTCGCAATGCCTTAAGTCACATTTTCCTTTGCCTTCATCTTGGTTGCCTTTTTGCTCAGTTCTCTGAAGGAAAAGTAATGGCTTTCATGTATCCTTAGCTGTCTGAAGGTTTTACAACAAATGAATTGCTTGTAGCAAGAATTACTTTGCAATTTGAATAAGGATAAACCTATCGGTAACTATGCTGTTTTTCATCATGGGTTTTGTAGAGAAGCGCTTGTGTTACTGTGCTTGCTCATTGCGTAGGTACGCATATCGATTTTAACGCCGGTTCGTACGATCAAAGATATCTCAGAAGATGAACTGTTCACAATCAGTACAGATCCCCACGAATCGTTCTCTGTGTATGCTCCCATACTAGGGCGTGTTGTGACACGGGTAGGCACCATCATCCTGTCTATTTATGGCGGGAAGCAATACTGTATTCAGATTCAGACCCAAGGTGGGTTATGCGCTATTAACCCATCGATGCATTAAAAATAAAACAAGCATTCAAACGCCAACAACAAAAATTATATTATTACATATTTGCAAATAGTTATTAGAAAATGAACGTCGCAATACTAGGCTTCGACTCTCAAACCGACCGGCTACTGGCTACGTGCTCGATACCACCACTGCGTAATGTTTTATTTAAAATTGGTCAAATGAGTGCGTCCCGTTATCAATGTGACACAAAGGAAGCCCTTGAAATAACAATATCTCAAAACCGAACGTTGGCTAATTCTCATTCTTCACAGACAATAGACTTACAATCTGTCATAATTTATAACTAACAATAAAAAACTATGTAGTTGGAATTTATTCAACGCAATACTAATATTTATACACATATAATAACTAAACTAAAATAAGATTTTTTTGATTTATTTTTGCGAATTGAACGACGATGATAATGAATAAATATGGTTCTTGTATTTTTTTGTCACATGGTCCTTCGGCGCGGCGTATTGATTAAGATGGCCCGTCGTCTCTTTTATACATGTACATCCGATTGTAAAAGTCCTCAGCGGTAGGTAAGCAGAAAGTAGCCTGGCTATATCATGTACTGCTTTTAAAATAAAATAAAATAAAATAAAAAACATATTAAAAATATAAGTTATTTCATCTTTATGAGCGTTTATCAAATATCAATACAAACCGTGTATTCTTATAGAAAAATTATGTAGCTATGTAGATTTTTACAAAAGTTTTAATCAGATTGGCAGCATTTATTAACTTAAGTAAATACAGACATCAAATCTCTTGACTGCACAATTCTGCTCTAATTATTATCATCATATTGTGTTTAAGATTTTCAGCGAATAAATTCTAGTAATAATCTGACGTTAAAGATTTAATTATGATTTAATCTACTGGTGGTAGGACCTCTTCTGAGTCCGCGCGGGTAGGTACCACCGCCCTGCCTATTTCTGCCGTGAAGCAGTAATGCGTTTAGGTCTGAAGGGTAGGGCAGCCGTTGTAACCATACTGAGATCTTAGAACTTATATCTCAAGGTGGGTGGCGCATTTAAGTTGTAGATGTCTATGGGCTCCAGTAACCACTTAACACCAGGTGGGCTGTGAGCTCGTCCACCCATCTAAGCAATAAAAATAAAAAATTTGGATACATAAAGGGTGGAATAGCTGCTTTTTAATCTTCCTTCCAATATATGGTTCATTCATTGATTGTTTGTCTAGAAGTGCGCGCGTGACCTCCGTACGCCTCCGCGCAATCTAACGCTAACCAACTGTGCCAACAAGGGACAAACCGATGGAAATGAATAATACTAATTTCAGCAATTTGCTGTCGAAATGTTTTGTGAAACGAGTGCTCATTGGCGATGAAGGTTGAAGGTAAGCAGGCGCGCTATGACTTGACCCGCCAACATTAAGATTGTATGTATTTTACTTGTGTGTAAGCGAGGCAAAAAAAAAGGGTGCATGTACTTATGTACGCGCGTAAAAAGTTATGCTTTATTTTTATTACATTTATTTCCTTTTTTTTATTTAAATTTTAATCAATTTGAAAAAAAATCGATTAAACATCCTTAAACACGCATATTGGACATCCCTTTTCTTGACATCGTATAAATTCGGCAATTCTCGGGACGGTTCGGAAACCCACCTGTCTTGGTGAAACTGGAAAGGCCTCCGGGCCACCAATAATTCTTCAATCATAAAAAAAAAAAAAACGGTTCGGAAAGTTCACCTGCGGCTATATTCAGACTCGCCAAGTTACGTCGGTCGTATTGTAATGAGCGATTTAGTGGGCAACTTCATTCTGTTAATTTTGTGTCACGGTGCGCGGGCATCGTAAAATTTCACTCTCATCAATTTTTAATAACGCGCCTAAAGAAGTATAAATTCAAAAAAAGCTGATCGTCTTTAAATTTGAATGAATAAAATTAAATATCCTTAACTTTCTTTAACAAATACTTATGTATATGTCGGAGAAGCCAGAAATTATTAACACCTTCGTCAGTCATCATAGGGGCGAATAGGGCGATCGAGCTAAGAGAAATATTGAGTGCACCAATCACGTTTGTCGTTTTAAAAGAATTTAGAAATCTTCTCTTGACGTTAGCCAACAAAAACGAATGACAGTTCTTAGGACGGAGGCACCGCTCTTCAAGACCACTTCGATAAAGCGGCACGACACGAGAATTCTCTCACCGTGGCCGTCGCCGCGTCGGTAACTACATTCCCGATCCTGCGGAAAGAATGGAAAGCAGTCGACGTCGCCCCAAACACGTCATTTCAGATCCTCCCGATCCACTAACTTTTTTAGACTAGGTTCGCCCCGCGGCTTCACTCGCGGTACGACAATAACTGCGGGTAACATCGCGGGACTCAGCTATAAATCAATAATAAAATATAATGTTTCCGAAGCGAAGCGAGGGCGGGTCGCTAGTATAAAATAATAAATGAAAAGACCTAAATCTTGATACCGTATTTTATCTGTAGCTAATGAACCAATACTTACATGTGTCACTTTAAACTAGAATGCATTCCTGCTTTGGCCAAGAAACAGGATAGATTGTCGTGCTACCAAATTAGTGTATCATGTTTATGTATTTATGTAAAGTGTTTCAAGAAATTGCTCAGTGCACTAACATATCAAATCGTAAAGAAGAAAATCACATGTTGCCTTTATCGAAATTGATTTCTCACGATCAAGAGCTCATGAATAAAAGAAGCGTAGGTACCTTAAAAATTGATTCCGACGTCGAACTACAAAAGGCCGCTCATTTGCACACACCGAACCGCTCGGAGCTGATTTCGAATGTACATTTTTTGGCAGAAAACCAGCCTTAAGATCGGAGATGCGCGTTGCGTGACCAGCGAGCGCTGGAATCGATTACATGCCGTATTTTCTTACAAAACCGTTCACTGATTAGGGATTAAAAAAAAAAAACAATCTTGCAGAATACATTGATTTTAATTGAGGTTTATTTTGAGAATATTCGTGTATTCCGTACATTACATAAGTTTGGTGACAGATCATATCACATACAGTTGATAAATAAATGTAGTTTAAAAACTACCTAGATAATGACCGAGCTTTGCTCGGTATTTTTTTTTATAAATTGTGTTTTTTAGAAATTATATTTAAATACGAATTACATATTGATAAAATGATGAAATGTGAATAATATTTTTCGATCTTACCGACAGAATAATAAAAAAAAAAAATATGTACTGGTTATTTAAAGAAAAAAATCAAAATTATCGATGAAGTTGATTATTGAAAACATGAATAAAACAACATTTTCTGAAAATAAATCGTAGCTAGATCGATTTATCACCCCCGCAATCCCCTGTATACTAAATTTTATGAAAAGTCAAGTTAATTGGAGTTCTTCAGATCGATGAAAATTATGTTCATAGATTCCGTTATATACAAACAAACATACATAAGGATAAAGCTAATAAAATAGTGTTAAAAGTGGGCAACCCTTATCATTTTATTAATCACCGCAGGGTGACCAATGAAACAGTAATACATTTTAATAGTTATCTTAGTGAATAGATATTACAATGAGAGCGAGTCCAACACCTTGTAAGGACAAATACTTCTGGGCGACAATAAAACAACATACCTGGGATATCTGAGTGAGTGGACGAGAGGACGTGCTTAGCAGGACAATTTACATCCTGTGCTGTTTAATACTGTGTTTGTATTGAAATTCTTGCTTAATATAAAGGTTTGAGAGTTAATTGTGGATTTAAGATCCTTTGGTCTCTTGCGCATCAAGTTTGAAAACATACTATTGATGGGGTGTATTCACCTCGCCATAAAAACCTTTACCATAGGACGTCCTCGTCTATCTGTTACTAAAAGTCATGTGTTCCAATTTATAGGCTATCACAGCCCTTATACAGTGCAACTGGGACTTCGACCTCATGTCTCAAGATGTCCATGGACTCTGGCAACCGTTTGTCTGCCAACTATAACAAAAAAAGTTGTGCAGTTATATGCAATAAAAATTATAACTTCAGAAGTGTTCTATCTGATGCTAATTTGCTACAGATATTTGTATCTTTTAGGACTGTTTTATTTTTGCGTCGAGTTTCAAGTTGCAACGATGTTAAAGAACTGCTACCTCTGCTACTTCTCTTTGGCATTTGATGTTTTATATATTCTAGTCTCGACATCTGGTGACGTCTATCATCATCAATAAACAAACTTGATAGAGCATTTAAGACATATTACAAAGTATTATTGTCTTCTGCAGTTATATCCCGGGTCTCTGAATGATTATCTCTCTTGGTTTGGGTTGGACGAGCTCACAGCCCACCTGGTTGTTAAGTGGTATCTACAACGTAAATGCGCCACCCACCTTGAGATATAAGTTCTAAGGTGTTAGTAGAGTTACAACGGCTCCCCCACCCTTCAAACCGAAGCGCATTACTGCTTCACGGCAGAAATAGGCGGGTGGTGGTACTCACCCGTGCGGACTCACAAGAGGTCCTACCACCAGTAGGTACCATCTTCGATTACTTTATCGTACGCACATCTTCTGTTGTAGGCAATAAAACAAATTTTAGGTACAGGTAATCACCTTTTTTTTCGGTTAGGGGCCGAATTTCATACGAGATATTTGCGCTTAGGAGACGCGAGGGGTATGTGCGACAGGTACTACTAACCTGCCCATTTCTACCGAGAAGCAGCCGTTATATACTTATCTATATATTAATATGTGAAGCTAAAACTTTGTACCCCTCTACAAAAATTGCGCGGACGAAGGAGTATGAAATTTCCCATCCGTATAGAGAACATAGAGAAGGAGTGCATAATGTTAATATTTCTTTTTTTTTAAAGTATGTGGTCAAATAGAAAATAGATTAATATTGTTTGTCTATAATATTATTTCTCTATAGTGTAGTCTTGCCGAAATCTGTGATTGGAAGTATAATGGTCTTTGACAACAGAACCATAATAATGTTCAAACTTATAATTTCAATTAATTATAGTCAAATTTCGACTACTGAGGGGCCACTAGTAGACTTAAAACTCTCTTCTCTCTGGATCTCTGGATCTCCTGTGGTCTCCAAGTGGGTGGAATTTACGTTGATGCAATGGTCCCCGGTAATCACTTCACACCCGGTGGGCCTTGAGTGCGTTCACTCGTCTGAGCGATAAAAACAAGAATATCTAAAAAGCTCATTATAAATAAATAATATATTTACGATTGTCGAATAAATTGTTTGAAAATACATTCTGGCTAACGTCGGGTCGTTAGTGAGTTTTTATGTGTTCGAAACCTCGCTTCGTTTTAATTAATCCGTGTCTTTTTTTCTTTTTTCAGGTACGTTACGCAGGGTGCTCAATTATTTGGAGTTAAAGGACTTTAAGGAGTTTTTATATTCTGATGAAAATGTTTAACCTTAATCTCTTACTTTATTTACTAACTACTCCACTATAAACGAAAACTACATTCCAGTCGTTAATATCTCTAACAAACCTACTAAAATCAGACGTAACCTTAAATTAAAACTAGATCAAATAGATACCTACCCAATTCAGACTCTCCTGAACGTCGAGAATGTAACTAAACGTACAAAAAAGGTATTAGACTATTTAAGAACATCTCATTTAAATCAAGAGGAAATTGATGTCCTTCTTAACCTATGTTCAGATTACTCTGATATATTCCATCTTCCCGACGAGCCTTTATCCTTTTCTCCAAGTATCGAACACGAAATTAAAACCACTAAACATTTAAATTTTATAAAATTGTCTCACAAAATTTTCTTATAATTTAATGCGTGAAATTTTTTTGTTTTTCATATTTTATTGTCGTAAAACGTACTGAGCACCCGCACTGGTGCTTAATGGCTCACAGCCCTGCCTATATCTGCCGAGAACCAGTAATACATTCCAGTTTGAAGCCCAAGGCAGCCTTCAAACGAAACAATTGACACGTATACCTCGTGCTTCAAGTGGGTGGTGGCATTAACCCCTTTTGAATAATATGGGTTCCGTTAACCCTAAACACCATGTGGGTTAGAGAACTTCTAG
The DNA here is from genome assembly GCF_030269925.1 of Bombyx mori. Classification (NCBI taxonomy): domain Eukaryota; kingdom Metazoa; phylum Arthropoda; class Insecta; order Lepidoptera; family Bombycidae; genus Bombyx; species Bombyx mori. The sequence continues at coordinate 2,335,633 of NC_085116.1, read as the reverse complement.
CCTCATATATACAGCTATAAATAATATACAAATTCCTTTCATCTACGTTTATATTAATAGTAGAAATAGTTCGTGTCCATTGTAACAATTAAGAGCACGTAAGTATATATATTCTGTAATTAGAATTTCAACTTTTAATTGTCTCTTAACAACGAAATCATTTAAAATCATCATTAGACAACATACTCGTCAAGATCGCATTAGTTACGAACGATATTTACCAGTAAAACATGAAACCGAATAACTGGACCTAGAACCATTGGCCTTAGATTAATTTATTCAACTAATCTAATTGAAAGCGGGCGGTTAGATGTCGTAACAATAATTTCATAAACGGCACGCGGCTTACTCGGCATTAATTAGAGCTATTTGACATTGAGTATACATGCAAAGGCTGCATCCGACGTACAGCCTAATCACGGTCAAATAATTACGTTCCGGCCACGGACAACCGCTTTTAAACAAACAAGAATTACGGTGTTGAAACAGTTTTGTTTGTTATTAAACACTTATGAATTATCCGCATTGCCAAAGATATGATTAAAACTTAAAAATACAAATTTTAATTATGTTTACCATAATGTCCCGGGACAACTGTCATCTGGGAATCTGTATGAATTTGTATGAGTTTGTATGGTAATATATTCGTCGTATTTACAAAATAAACTAACGCATGGAGCTCGATGCGAATAGTTTACGTTTGACGTCAGTAATTCGAGTAGACTTATGTGTTCATTTAAGGCATCTTGTAGCTGACGTGACAATGACGCTGTCAAACTCATAATTTCAATAAAATTCTTTATGTATCCCTTGAAATCAATACCTACTACGTTTATAGGAAAATTGTAAGTAATTGTAAGTAGTTTATAGTAAAATTGAACTTCGAACATGCCTTATATTTCCATTTTCGTTTTCTTTATTATCTTTTTTTTGGTATCACACAATTCATGGACCAATATTATAGACCGATGTGAAATGAAGTCGTTCCACGATCCCAAAGGCACTATTCTGATTCGGTTGTAAAATCGCGCTTATTTGGAATTATCTGTGGCGGTCTCGAATAAAAACTATTTAATTTAATTTGACCGCATATTGAATTTCGTCATCTAATGTGAATTTTGTAGCCCCAGGCCTGTCTATATTGCAGTAGCGACTCGTCTACTTGGAGTTTTGGCAATCTGGCAGTACGTACCCATTCAACCGTCCCACCACCAGTCAAAAAAAAATTTTATACAAAAATTAATCTACACCCAAAATGTCAGTTCTATTTTTTTTAAGCGCCAATAAAATGCTCAAAGCCAATAGATAATCCGCAAAGAGACGTGCTCATGTCGCTTATCTGTCTGTGTCAAGTAACTGTTGCTAGCGTATTTATTCATTATCTGTGGTCGTTCCGTTCATTCTTAAATTGTCCTAATCGTAAGCGTTGACGCGCTTCGCGCAACTCAAATGAATATCGCAATGGTTCTGTGTGCTTAGTGCGAGTTTTTTAACGTTCTCGATAGCGTAAAAGTTAACTCAAATTTGTATAGAGTTGGAACGTTTGCATACGTTTGCCGCTAGGGGCGCTGTTCCAACTGCTTACAAATTTGAGTTACTTTTACGCTATCGATAATGTTAAAAAATTCGCACTGAGCACACTGTTGGCATCATGTACATAGTATATAATTGTTATTCGTCCTCTTTGTTAAACGTGAATGCTGTTGGTGATATATAATGCTTGAAATTTAATTTTATTGCTTGAAAGTATAATACATTGTATGGCAGTGGTCTACAAGCTCATTTGCCTTTGAATACTATATCTAAGTACTCGTCAGTGAATGCCAATATACTATGCAGCTGAAATTCCTCTTGTATTACATGATTGCCAAAATTCATCAACTCCCAGGCCGAGTCGAACTAAAAAGCTGAAGCTTTAACAGAATTATTCATTTCTTTTGTGTACTATTTATGGAACTTTCATTTATTAAAAAATTAAAATGTTTAATTTTTAATAAAACTGCATTTAAATAGATACGAGATTGTTTAACGAGTTTTCGTCCTTATGGAGCAGGGTGATTTCGTATTAAAGCAATCAATATTTATTCAGAAAGCAACGCATATAGGTTTATGTAGGATCTACGTACATTACGTACATTCTATTGTAAATCAAATTCGTGAGAAAACAAAACCGCAGCACGTGCGTTACTGCGCCATTTTTGCCATAGACAATAAAGATTAAAAAGCAATTGACATCTGTGGGTGCTACAGATATCACTTGTAAATTATCAGACTGGATTGGTTAGTTTAATAGGCATACTTATGTTTTCTTATCTAAGAGCTTCTACGCTATCAAACATCTGAAATGGCAAAATCGTTATATGAGTCGACTATTATCAAAGCCGGCAATGTGACTTTTGGACAATTATTAGTAAATCAGAAAAACGAATTATTGACTTTGTATTCCATTGGCAGTCACAAAACTCTTCTGAACGACATCTTAGATAAATAACAGGTTAAGTATTAACCTTTATTTAATGCAGGTTTTGAACCGTATTCTTTGAAGGAGACGATTATATTCAAATCAATCTGTATTGACATATCAATAACATTTTTTTGTCCAAATGCACAGATTGCCACCTTTGATAATAGACGACTCATATGTAGAGTATTGCATCTGTCCAATTGTTGAATAGACACTGTTTTACCTCACAGAAACACGTCGCACCCTTCAAGGAGGCGACAATTTAACGAGTACTCGTGAATGAATTGTGTAAATATGAACGGCAGCGGTTGCCGTTTCAAAAGTCAAATAAAAAAAGTTAGGTTCTGTATGTGCTGTCAAATTGACATTATGGTCTTCCCGCCAACGCGTCGAACCACCTACGCTCACTTGTGTTTGCTGATTATAATTATTGGATTTTCTCTACGCAAAGTAGAATGTGATTAAGTCAAACGAAATACGTAAAAAGTCCAGAATAAATTTTACTCGAATTTAACCGAGTTTTTGTTATTTCAATTACTTAGTTAAACTCTTTGGAATAAATAGCCATACAGTACGTCAGAGTATAGTTGGACAATAAACTGACTTATGGCCGCAGAAATGGTGTGCGACCTCTAATTTAAAACATAGGGCTCGACCAAAAAAAAATTGAGCAGCTTAAGAGACAATAAAATTTGAAGACGTGTAATATTTAAACATGTTCATGGTGATTTTTGTACATTTGTTCATAACTCTAAAATGTAAATTTTAAACTTTTATTATAACTTGTTAAATTTAATAAATATTGTTTTGTTTATGTGTTAAGCGTATTAAAATGTCAATGATCTCGTCGAGTTACGAGTGAATTTTGAGTGGTTTCTCACACGCACTCATTGCGGCAATAAATCATTCACGAACAAACGTAACGCGAAGGCAAAACATAAAGTACACTGTCAGAGAACTTCTCGAACGACTCAAGAGTGGCCAGTCCTCACCCGACTGCCTAAAAAGGCCGGCCAAGAAATTACCACATCGTAAATAATTCGTGCATTTATTACTCAATCATTTCTGCAACGGTGAACGTTTCAGTGGGACGTTTTTTTTTTCTTTTTCTTTTCTTGTATCCCACTTAAACGAGAACTGTTTTTCCGGCGCTCATTGTCCCGTCCGTCGATCGACATAAAACAGAACACACTGCGTAGAAAGTATGACTCACGCGGGCGCCAAAAACAGCGGCGACGGCTTCTGAAGAGTTCGTAAACGCGACTCGCTTGTAAAGCAAAATATTAGCTCCGTATGCCAACATAAAAATGTTTAACGGCACTTTGTATCGTCACAGTGACCCGACTATAAAGTGCAGAACGACCGACCGGTCACGGTTAACCTTACAGGTGCGCCTACATTCACTTTCGATCAGCGACGCTACGATTTATTTTTATACATAATAACATTCTTCTTTAGGATAGCCTGTGGTGCGACTTATTTAAAAGTTTTTAAAAAGTAATGAACTTTTTCCAAATAAGATATGACCTAAAGGTCTATGTTACCAGGTCGTAAAATAAAAAAAATTAAAAAAAAGTTTTTAATTGGCGGGAAACAATTTTTTTTTTAAATTAAAGTGACATCTGTCTTTTTTCTTTTTTTTCTCCCTGCCTATTCGCTGGTGCCTAAAGAATGGCCCCAAGCTACGCCCAGACGAGTAGGTGAGCTTAAAGGCTCAACCTAAGAAATATTTGCTAACTATAGTAAGAACAGTGTTTTGCAGAATCTACCACCGGATCGCAATTGCAACCCACTGAGAAGATCCGGAAAGAAACTCAGTGGACTGTGTCTATGGGTTATTTCGCTCGTCGAACTTTTCGTGACAACTGGTTAAAATAGCTGTTGTCAACGTCACCAAAAAAAATATGCATCAACGGACAGTGCTTATTAATTAAAATATAATACTTTTAGTACATTCAATTAATTAATGCGCAATTTGTTCGAAAAGAACATTAATATTTACTAACGTTGCCGGAAACCGCTATAACATCTTATTAATAATTAGATTCAATCTGTTGACGTTCGTGCGAAGACACGATAATACGAAATCGAGGTCAGGGTGTAGCGGGAAAATTGTCATAAACTTGATTCGGAAACAACTGTAACATAGAAAAATACATAATACATAGTATAATATACCTGAACAAAAAAGAACGAATAAGAACATCATTTTAAACAAACTGTCAACATCACCCACAAACTTAAAATAATAAAAATATAAGTTTGTTAATTCTAGTTTTTCATTGACTTTGAGCGAACGGTCCCTGTCAGGGATGCCCCTTACCGATTTTTTTACATTGTTGATGTCATCTTCGAAATTCCACCTAATCTATTGTTCACAGTAATATTCTTGCTAACGACAGAGTACCTATCATTAATTAGAACATCCATAAATAAACTGAAGAATACTAAGACTTCTAGAATGGGTACAGATATCACCCTACTCCTGCGTACAATTTAACGATAGAAGTGCATAGTAATGACCAATTGTTTAGTACATTTTGTTCCTGAATTTTGAAAGCCACTGTCGTAATCTGTGTAAATCAATAAAACCGTATTTATTAACATCCGTCATCGCTACGAATTCTGTGGTATTCTGATCAAGTTTTTTTCTTATTCTTATAAATTTATAATATTTCACATTTATTAAGCTATTAGATGCGTTTATAGATAATACGAGGAAATGTATTTTATATCCATGTTAGTTTTGTAGATTAAGTATAGAGATTTATGCTCAGGCATATAAGCGTTTTCAAGACAAATAGGATGAGCAGTCTAAATCGTATTTACTGGTGTAAATTGGGAGAGGTCTATGTTCAGCAGCGGGCAGATGATGATGATATAAGCGCTTTCATTTAGAGTAGTAGACCGATTTTTTTGTTATCCCTAAAAGTAAGACACCCTGTGGATGTACCTTCAAAAGGTAACATGATCACAAAATGTTAACATTGTTTGTGTCGTTCCTCGACTTATGGTACACTTCCACTTTGTTCCGATCTGTGCCTACGTTATGCCTATGTATGCTTGTGTCTATGTCTAATACCGCTTTATCTGTGCTTTCTGTTTTCCATACTTTCTCCTCCTGCTAAATACACTGTGTAAATAGGAAATAAACTGCCTATCCTATTACGGACTCCTTATTGTGCCGCTCGGCACTGGTGACCTAATCAAACGACCTCTAAATTGTTAATTTAGTAACACTGCCGACGTCAGCTTTAGCAGCTGCAGCCCGATTTTGTGGGGCTTTCATCTAGCGCGAGATCGTAAAAAGAATAAAATACCAGTTTGAATGAAGAATCGATTACAAAAAGAATGTATGTTTTTGTGTCGAATTCGAATTAGCACTATCTAATCAGTATTCGTGTTTTTGTAATTTAAAATCTGTGCTATATTGTCTATTTCACTATATTCCGTCTTCTAATGGACTGACGGCCTGATGTGATGATTTCGTTATCATTTTACGCAGCGTTTGACGTTGACGTTGATGACGTTGTAGCGGTATCATGAGTGCGGCTTTACTAGAGCCCGCAGCTTCGAAACTGGCCTCGTTCCACTATTATCATTATAGTTTACAAAACAAACACACAGCTTTCCCTAATAAATTTGCTTAAAAGCTCAAAGAATTGAATACGAGCTTCTAAAGGAGTTTAATTTTAGTTTTGTGTCAATTTTATCCTTTAGATCATTTCGCGCAGTCATAAAACGCGAGTTGGCAGAATCGTGTTCATAATTGACTTTGCTTGTCTAGCAAGTATTATAAATGACGCCGTTTTTTTTTATTACCAATATAGACAAACGACTATAAGGCCCAGCTGTTGGTAATTAGTCTCTGCCACTCATGGACATCAGCAATCCCAGGGGCCACTGCCTAACATAAGTTTTTTCGTTTACTGATTCATCTTTAGTCGTCCATCATGGAATTATCTAGACGGATTCAAGATCAGGCCTGGTATTAAGTAGGCATCGGAATATAAAGACGCAATGGCGTGACTGCTGCCATCTACATTATTAGAACCACGTTTCGCGTTTAAATCAGATTTTACATAAATTATTTATCATAAGCCATCGCGATTGTCTACATTATAAATGCGATTGTTTAAGGGGCTCTTATTACAATGCTTAGTTTTAATAAGTTTCCGATATTCGGTCTACCTGCAGTCATGGCGCTTGCATCAGCGCCAGAATATTGAGAACTTTTCCAAATAAAATATCGTGGTAGGGACACGTTGAATAATAATGTTTATATTGACTATTTACATTTCGATTTATATTTTCCACGTCCGATGATTGCTTGGCCGTGAAATTCCTACAGTATACTTTGACTCGGCGGTACAGTAATTAGGACCCCTGATTGTTGCTCCGGGGGTGGGTTCGATGTCGGTATCGGGCGAACATTCGTGTTATGAACAAGTTTGTTTGCTCTTTGTCTGCATATCTATTATCTATATAGGTATATAATTAAACATAAATAAATATGTATATCAGTCTTTGGTTCGGATAAAACATGGATACCTAATTCTGGGCCGGATGACAGTGCGTGACTTGTTCCCGGTATTTCCCGGATTTTTCATTTTTGTGTCTCTAATTTTCATAAATATTTTGTTACTCAGAAAATTTGCGTTAAATTGTTTTGGAAATGCTTCTAATATGTAGCTGTGTATAAGCCGAACGGTCGAAATGTCAACGTTCATCTAACTGTATTTGTCTGGTCAGTTTATTATAAAACTACTAATTTGTATTTCCTGGAACAACAGAAACGAGGACATTTTGTTGATGTCCACATACATACATGTATTACGATGTTGGCAGTTGCAATATTTTTTACTGGTGGTAGGAGCTCTTGTGAGTACGCACGGGTAGGTACCACCGCCCCGTCTATTTGTGCCGTGAAGCAGTATTGCGTTTCGGTTTGAAGGGTGGGACAGCCGTAGTAACCATACTGACACCTTAGAACTTATATCTCAAGGTGGGTGGCGCATTTACGTTGTACATGTCTGTGGGCTCCAGTAGCCACTTAACACCAGGTGGGCTGTGAGCTCGTCCACCCATCAATGCAATAAAAAATATATATACGTAATATCAAAGTTCTGATTATTTCTGCTGCAGGCAAAAATGAGCTTCTCTTTGAATATTGGGATGTATATTATTCCTCAATAATTGCAATATCGACTGTCTTGTGCTGGTCCGTGGGAATTCTTATAATGATCGTATTATAGGTTTCAAAGCTATAACACAAAATAGACCAACTTTACATTTATGACAATAAAAAAAGAATATGTCAGATGGTGTCGAATTAATAAAAACGTTTCAAAAACAAACCGACTACTTTCGTTTTGTCCGTTTATTTTCTCCGTTTAGTGAGCGTTTTAAGTTTAAATAAGCACTCATATTAAATTATCAAATAAATTTAACCCTTGACTGTTTTATTGCGTCGTAAACGAATACACATGAAAGTACTTAACAAGAATCGATTAAAACGTTTTCCTTAAAATCGATTAATCGTCTCGTTCGGCTTAGCCATTTATCCGGCTGCATCTACAAGCACCCACCCTCCCCTCCCCCGCTACTGTACATCGTTATTATTAGACGTCGCGACGCTACGGTCGTTGACCCACGCGACCTGCTTACCGAAATAAAACGTGCGCACGTGCCAGATCGCGGTTTTGTCAAGCAAAGCTGACGGCGACTGCCCCTCGTGAATGATACGGGGTGTTCGAAAACTAAACATTAATTTACAAAATTTCGACAACATTGCCATTCTACAAAATGTATTTATTAATCGAGTGTACGACAAAAATATTCATTTTACCGAGAAACGTATATAAACAATAAAATTGTGTGAATAAGCTGTGAGTGACCACACACGTTGACGCTTCACGTACTTATTACCCGAGATAAATGCGTAATTATAAACTCTCTGTACTGGACAGAGAAACTCAAGATTCATCTGGTGTTAATAGATTACCTAAGTCTATAACAAGTACAAATACAATGTGAATGCTACTAGAATAATTCAGACCGAAACATATGATTGCCACTTGGCAAAAATATATAGGGCGGGATATTAAACTTGGCCGGCTTATAACATTCCCTATAAACCAAAATACGGTGAATTCCCCCATTTGTGGGAATGAAATTGCGTCCGCTTGTATTTATGTATTTAACTCTCCTAATAGATACATACGAATTTATTTGTCACCTCAAACGATAGGGTTGTAAAAAGAATGAATAGTACGATTTAATCGAATACATTGTTACCCTCGATTTTATAACTCGAATCGATTTTATTTCGTTATAAATCGATTCTTCGTAGAATCTCATTTACGAAGGCGAGTTTTATACTTGCTTTATAGCTGTATGAGTTCGTTTTGTGTTGTTTTGCGTAATAATATCGATTTATTTCTGTTCGTCGTGTTAATGTGTGGCAATTTTATTGGTACGAATTGTGTTTAGACTTTCACCGTGCTCCAACGATTTTGATTGTATTATTATTATGCTTTTTGTGTGAATACTAAGAATAATTTGATGCTCATAAATAATAAGTATGTAAATAATCAAACTATTATAATATATCCACAATAAATCTTATTCTATATCTAGTATCTTGTGAGTCCGCGCGGGTAGGTACCACCGCCCTGCTTATTTCTGCCGTGAAGCAGTAATGCGTTTCGGTTTGAAGGGTGGGGCAGCCGTTGTAACTTGAGACCTTAGAACTTATATCTCAAGGTGGGTGGCGCATTTACGTTGTAGATGTCTATGGGCTCCAGTAACAACTTGACACCAGGTGGTCTGTGAGCTCGTCCACCCATCTAAGCAATAAAAAAAAGTAATTATCCGCTTTTAACTATGTACTTTACACTATTGCCGTTTTCAAATGTCACATGCACAAAATCAACGGTTAATTCGAAACCAAACGAACTCCGAACATCTCAGCAATGCGATGAAATTTAGTAGCGAACACAACTCACATCCGACACGGGGAATCGAAATAAAACCAGTGCATCCTATATGTCTGGGTGCACTGTGGACGAAATTAACATAATACTTCTATATATTGTCATTGACGCATTAAGGTGCGAAAATTAGAGGTAGTAGGTCTCTTGAAGCGATCGTTCGATTTTACGAATGAAGTACAAGGGACCTTCATTATACATTCCAATGAAGACTTTGACCCCCATGTTTCAAAGCCACATTTAGCTTGTTTATTTTTACTGGTGGTAGGACCTCTTGTGAGTCCGCACGGATAATACCACCACCCCGCCTATTTCTACCGTGAAGCAGTAATGCGTTTCGGTTTGAAGGGTGGGGTAGCCGTTGTAACTATATTGAGACCTAAGAACTTATATCTCAAGGTGGGTGGCGCATTTACGTTGTAGATGTCTATGGGCTCCAGTAACCACTTAACACCAGGTGGGCTGTGAGCTCGTCCGACCATCTAAGCCATAAAAAAAAGGTCTCTTGAAGCGATCGTTCGTCGACTTTACGATTGAAGTTAAAGATAAAGCAAAGAAACACGATCAAAAATTTATTCAGAAATGATTTTGAGCAGTTCTCAAGTGTATGAGACGCCTTTTAAATTATAACTCGGACAAGGGACCTTCATTATACATTCCAATTAAGACTTTGACCCCCATGTTTCAAGTCCACATTTAGCTTGTTTTTATATATGGAGATAGGCTGGAAGAGGTAAACCGTTTGCTCGTCTCCCCCTGTCTGAAATAAAAACGGTGAGTGTTCTGTCAAGAATAACTTGACAACAAATTTAAGAAGGAAAACCTGGCGGACAGAAAACTCTTTAATATTTAAATTTAATGTATTTATTTATAGTATCGCTTTCAGTTCGTATTTTTTATTCTAATTTGACCCCCAATTGTCAAATAACAATCCAGCCCTGTACAGCGTATAAACATCCCAACGTACTAAGTTTAGTCGATCGATACACCAGCCAGACGCCGTCTTGCTTCTGTATGTCCGAGTTTGCGTTTAAATCTAGCATCTAAATGAATAATATGAATCTAATCTAAGATAATTACGCTTTAGTAACTAACTCATCTAAAATATGTCTTTGAATGGTTGTTTTAGTATTTTTTATTTGCATTTGAAAGTACTGAATTTGATATAAAAAAATCAGAAATCACTCAACATGATTATAACTTCTTTTTTTGCCAAAACAATTACAATATGCTATATCCTTGTTATTGTACCCTGGAAAAGGATAAATATTTAAAGCATTGCGTATACAATAATGTAAAGTATAATTGAACTAATCCATGACATTAGTTGTGTTAATTTTATTATGGCTATCTACATACATATGTGGAAACTTCTTGTTTTTTCGTTTTATTTTCTTCACTGGAACGTGTAATTTTATTTCAATAACTAATTTGAATGCTCGCTCGCTATGTACACTAAAATGGGTTTGCTGAGTGCCGATATCATTTAGATTCCAATCCAGATCAGATTTAGGTACTATTTGTACGAATTAGTTAATATGTAAAGTACCGTAATGATTGTGATTTGTTTTGTGCATCAATAAATAAATAAAACAGTCGAAAAAAATTGTGAATGGATTAAAATAAGATAAATAGAAAATTATAAATCGTCACATTGTTTCGTATCTTCCCTCGTAATTTCATTTTTTTAATACAAGCGTATTAGCTTCAGACGTATGTATGTAACGGAATCTTTAAACTTGATTTTGACCCCTTCAAAACGTCGGATTAACTCGAAATTTGGTATACTTATTAAGGACCAATGACAATTCAACATTAAAAAAAAAATTGAAAAAATTGAAATTCTACTAAAAATGAAAAGTAAATCATAGTTTAAAAAAACTAACAAAATGCGCTTTTATAGAAAATCCAACTAAAAAATAGAAAATAAATTTTAATAAACTTGAATAAAAAATAGTGTAAGAAAAATGATTTTATTGTAAAAAAAAGCGCGGGGTGCATGGTATCAGTAGTTATAAATATTTTATGAACAGATATGAGCAGAAAGGTTAATTTGATAATATCCTGAAAAGCACCCCACGCTTTTTTTACAATAAAATCATTTTTTACTTCAAATTTATTAAAATTTATTTTCTATTTTTTAGTTGGATTTTCTATAAAAGAGTATTTTGTTAGTTTATTTAAACTATTTTTTTTTCGAGTGTTTAAATCAAATATAGTGTATTGATATATAAACGGTTGTAGTCTCTGAGTACAAGTGAACTTGTGTCGCAACGCTGTCACACCATATGGCTGCATGCGTCTGTTCTGCGAAATGTCGCTACCGGGAACTGTCTTAAAACTGAGCACATAAACCAGCCACCCTATTTAATTGATAACTCTGACATTTTGTTGACGTTAAAAACGTGTAGCAGATCCTTTTCGGAAACAGATAATACAACTGAAGGCGAATCGTAGTACGGTTTGCAAAATTAACTTATGTTGTAAGACTAGCTTTTGTCCGCGACGTCGTCCGCGTGTTCATAAATAATGCTTTATTTTATTATAGAACAAATTTGGTTAGCATACAAACTTTATAGTGAGCTAACCTTAACATATAAACATATCCTGTCGCGGACTTTTTTAAGATCCCTTAAAGGGGAACAATTCTGTCATACATTATTTTAGCGAAACTTTAACCGTTTCTGCAGCGCACGCAGCAGAAGCTCTCAAAAGGGGAAAAAAACCTGATTTTGAAACATTCTTTATTGGTGCTACGCTTGTATTGGTCTTAGTGATGTTATATAGCCCCCGATAAATGGGCTATCTAAAACTGAAAGAATTTTTCAAATCAGACCAGTAGTTCCTGAGATTAGCGCGTTGCTAACAAACTGCCAACCATAGCCAACCACCACAAACATACGCAGTCGTTCATCATAGCTTATCAACACCATCTTAACACTTAAGAGCCTTAACAGCTTCCTCGACGTCATTTATTTAACAAAATTCTATTAACCACTTCTCAGTAGCATGTAACGCGGTAAAGCTAATTGGCGGCCATTGTTCCACGGAATAGCTTACTAGATAAAATGCGACAGGAATTCAAGTTGGCCTCGTTCAGACCGGTGCTGGACTCCTGAAGGTCCTACGTGTTCATAATATTAATATAGCGATTCTTTTTAATGATATTTTTAATGATATAATTATTATTCCTTGCGAATTTTAAAACAAAAAGCAGAATTTTAATATAAAACACAGCGTAGTTGGTAAATAACATAGATTACTATAAAAAAAAACGAAGTAACATACTTGCTGTTTTGACGTTTGAAGGATCAATTATGTGTTGCTAGTGATAAACTTTAATAATCCAAGTAAATTTTACTTTTACTCTCTTTCTATTAATGTTCGTAGGGCGTATAATAAGCCGCACAGACAGGCAGCATCTTCCGGCTTATATTTGTCGCGAAACATGCAGATTCATGCATTCCGTTTTGAAGGGTAGTACAGTCTTTATGCAATATAATTAAGGCTTTTTCCTCGTATTTCCGTGCATATTTTTTCCTCTACCTATTCGTTGTTAGCGAAAAGAGGCTATTCCAAGCACGCGCAGACGGTTAAGTGTGAGCTTACGGATTCAATCTGAGAATTTGCTAACACTGACCTTAGCAAGAGCGAATGCTTTGCAGATTTGACCCCTGGAACCACGACCTACTGAGAAGATCCAGTGAGAAACTCAGTGGGCTGTGTCTATGGGTTAGTTCGCTCGTCTTACTCTTCGTCGTGTTCGACGAGTTCCGATAGTGGTTCTGAGAGATCCGACGAGACATGTTTCTGGCGATGGCGGCCTTACGTTGCCTCGTCGCCTAGGTCGGATATCTAATTAGTGAAGGTCACGATAAGAGGGTTAATGTATCGTTCGAGCTATGTATATATTTCTATGGGCTCCTGTAACCACTTAACACTAGACTTAATTAGCGTAACAAAGAATTTTAATATAATACATTTCAGGATCTTTTTCTTGTATTATCTAACACAGATGAGCTTCTTGTGCCAAGACAACCAACTACCAAATACCCGCATTTACAGATAATTGGTTGGGCAAACTATTATCATTAAGAAACTCTGATCGAATGACTGTTATGCATTTAATTCTTATCTTTTACATTCTGATTGCTGTTAATTTTAAATACCAATAGTCAATAGTACAGCGGAATCAATCACGCGATATGTTAAAATACTTTTATTTATTTTTTATTTATCGATTGCTATAGGTATTCATTGCAGAACTTTGTTTTGTACAATTTCCGATACGTTTTTGTGATGTATTCTAAAACTAAATTGAAGATTTTGCCGAATTTTTTTTTGCATAGCAACACTGTGCATGGTTTTGATTTCTAGTGCCTGCTCATTACGCTCTTATAGACTCTAAGGTGGCACTTAGCGATGTCATGTCCATTTGCTGATTAACATAACGTGATCCTTCAATTACCGTTGCAGTTACATTTATTAACCATCATAACACGGTGTATAGGCGACGTAATTATTCGTTTAGTCCGATGCGTCGTCACGGAGTCTGCGGCCGGTCGGGCTCCATTTATGATCTACGGTCGATTTCTCGTGATTAATAGCTCGATGCATTAGGATTCGCTTGCTTGCGTATTTCGATTGCACGATTTAATTGTTCGTGTTACATTACCGGTGTGTTTATTAGCTGTTTTCCGTTAGTGGCCACGATTCGAATATTCAAATATCGAATTATCATTCCAGTTTATTCCGTTAATGAGCAAAATTTATTGCCGAATTCAAAAATTACAATAATTCACCGATTTTATGTGTGTATAGTTTTTTTTTTTAAACATCGTTTGTAAATTACACTGGTGGTAGGACCTCTTAGGAGTCCGCGCACGGGTAGGTACCACCGCCCTGCCTATTTCTGCCGTGAAGCAGTAATGCGTTTCGGTTTGAAGGGTAGGGCAGCCGTTGTAACTATACTGAGATCTTAGAACTTATATCTCAAGGTGGGTGGCGCATTTACGTTGTAGATGTCTATGGGCTCCAGTAACCACTTAACACCAGATGGGCTGTGAGCTCGTCCATCCATCTAAGCAATAAAAAAAAATACAAGTCGCGTTGTAAAATGCTGTGCGATTTAAATTCGTTGAATGAAATTGTCGGAAGTGATCAGGTGCGCGTGGGTGTTGTCTCGACACCGATAATCTCGATTATACTTGTCCAATGTCCGCGATAATGTAGGCGTTTCTGTGTTACGGAGCGTCAATTATCTATTGATCATTTCTAGATATAAAATGTACTGTAACCTCCAATGTATTTTGCATCTCGATTAGAAGCGAATAGAATACGATGCTTACAAAATATAATCATCATCATCATCATTATCCTGCCCTTCTCCCAGTTACCTGGGGTCGGCGCAACATGTTTTCTCCCTCCATACTCTTCTATCACATACCATTTCTTCGCTCACTCCCCTCTTACCCATATCGTCTTTCACTTAGGTCTACCTCTTCCTCTATATCCTTCCACATTCATAGTTAACATTTTCTTACCAACCTCATTTTTATTTCGTCTCATCACATGCCCATATCATCCCAAACGCTTCTCCGTCACTTCTCAGCTTCTCTGTAACAGGTGCCACTTTCAGACTTCCTCTAACATATTCATTCCGTATTCTATCCATTCTCGTTACTCCACACATCCATCGCAACATTCGCATCTCTGCTGCATGCAATCGCCTTTCATTACTTACAATTGCTTACGCGCTTACCAAATATAATCATAGAAACGAAATTATTTAAAAAAATGCTTGAATTGATTAAAACAACGTCTCGACGATAAAAATACAACAGCCCTATTAGTCTTTGAGTGACGATGACATTTTTCACATGGAATCGATTATCGAAACTACCGATATTAAATCGAATGAATTCAGAGCAACCCTGAATGTCGAAACAAAAAAAAAACGTTCGTCGCGGAAACGCATCCAACCTGACTTACAGGAAGAAATTCCATGTCCAGATAGAGAAGCGAACGGTAATTAATAGAAGGTCAGGAATCGCCGTTAGTCGCTCGAACGCGCTTTATATAGACCCATTTAGAATCGCGAGCTGTGCTATGCGACTCTTGCTGGAAGACGGATTCTCAACAGCTCCATACGAGCATTTGAATGTACGATTGACGCAGACCGAAATACGTAGCTAATGGTACCCTGTATGTACTCAAAGTGCGCGGTACCACAACTAATCTATACTAATACATTAATAGTATTGTTTATCTTTAATATTACTAGTATTTGTCTATAGTATAGTCTTGGCGAAATCTGTAACTATAGGACCATAATAATGTTGAAACTTATAATTTCAATTAATTATAGTCGAATTACGACTACTACGGGACCACTAGTCTATACCTACTAATATATAAATCTACAGTGGTTTTTACGGATGTTCCGTTATAACTACTGAACCATGCATCCGATTGACTTGAAACTTGGTATCCATGTAGAAAATACATGTACTTAATGGATAGGCTAATATTTATATGAGTGTTGGACTCCCTAATAATAATGACAATAAATAATAATGTTAATTTTAAATGCCCAACGAAGCGGGCGAGTACGGTTAATTATAAATAATTCTGTAAATTTGTTTGGGGTTTCATATCCTTTATACTACTCGTAAATATAAAGCTCTTACACATTTTTATTTATTTATTTATACGAATATATATCTGTCGCAACACGTAGTGAACACACGCGGACTTAAGAAACGGAACTATGATATTTTTTTAATTAAATAGATAGTTCTAAGGAATAGGAATGCGTTCCATTTCTAAAATACAGATAAATGATGATAATTACTAAAAACTATTTTTTTTTGTCATGACCATTCGATCATACGGACAAAGGAATTTCATTTCATAGTGTTCTCAACTAATCTATATATTAATACGTGAAGCAAAAACTTTGTATCCCTTTTTACGAAAATTGCGCGGACGGAGGAGTATGAAATTTTCCACACTTATAGAGAATATAGAGAAGAAGTGCACAATGCTAATATTTTTTGTAAATAATGCATAAAAGATACATTAAATCAATAAAGAAAACATTACACACACTACATACCATGTATTTGACGCACACACGCATGCATACTATTTATTGTCAAACTTTTGTTCTTGACGTCTGTTGTCAAATTGAGATTAAATATTGTTTGTCTTTGTTAATATTTTTTATAGTGTAGCCTTGGCGAAATTTGGGAATAAAGAAGTATAAAATACAATCATAATAATGTACAAACTTACAATTCCAATTAATTATAGTCGAATTTCGACTACTGCGGGACCTCTAGTTAGTATAATCCTTTCAGTATTCTCAGTTAACGTACTATGTTGAATGTTAGATAATTTTGTTTAGTAACGGTCCATACGAGAGAACCTCACAATAAGAGAACTGTTTAAGATGAAAGCGCATAATTAAAATAATATCACTCCAAGTTTCATTAGAAAGTGCTCAATTGCGGATGTAATCAATTCTATCAATGAAACACTAATTGGGATGTCTTGTAATGTCTGCTCTCTTCAAGACCACGCGAGTCATTCTAGAAAAGTTTCAATTTGAAAAGCAGTTATAATTACGTAATACGCTATTTCGATTTTCAAACTTGATTCTTAAACCGCATGTTGTACTTTAAAAATTCTAGTAATGATTCACGGTGAACTTAACTTTTAAAATAGTCCAATATAATAATAATTCGTCCATCAGTTTTTTTATTACCTAAGCTGATGGCCTTGAGAGGCCATTTCAGCGTAACCCTAACAAGTAGGTGAGCTCACGGGGCTACGTTGCTAATACTAACCCTAGCAATAGCAGTGTTTCGCAGAATCTACTACCGGATCGGAAACGCGACCCACTGAGAAGATCCGGCGAGAAACTTAGTGGGCGGTGTGTGTGGATTAATTTACTCGCCGAACCCTTCGTCACAAACGACGGGTTCGATGAGAACGATGACTGGTGCTTGAGGTACTTAAAAGCACCGTTAGTGGATCGGGAGGAACCGAAATGACGTGTTTTGGGCGACGTCGACTGTTTACCATTTGGTCCGCAGGATCGGGTATGGGTCCGTCAGCAGAGACCTTGAAAGTTAATGTGTTTCCAAATACAAATAGAAGAACTTCCATCGAGCATGTCTTAATTCAGTAACTCCACTATTTTTTTTTTATTCCATACCTATTTGCTATTAGCATAAGAGGCTATTCCAGTTTCGCGCGGATGCGAATACCTCCACATTTTACAGGATGCTATTAAGGTCATATTTTACATGATTCCATAAGAATATTCGCGAGATTACTTACTCGTGATAGCGCGTGTCGTAAGCCCGCACAGGTAGGTATCACCACCCTGCCTGTTTCTGCCGTGAAGTAGTAATGTGTTTGGTTTGAAAGGTGGGGCAGCCGTTTTATTGCAAGATTGTGATTTAGAACTCACTCATTTTTATTCGTCATTAAGTGTTGCTATACTCCTCAACAACTTATATCCATTCCATGCAAAACGTCACATTGAACTTATTCTAGGAAATCAATGCTAATAAGAAAGATACCGGTGATTATTAATTTAACGTTTAACTTAGAAATTTATCTGACGTCTTCATCATAAGAAACCAATCGTGGTGGCAAGTGTTATAATTAACGTTAAATTTACATTAAAGTTACATTGTAAGCATTTTATACACGTAATAATGCAAAACTGGTATCCTAAAAACCGATAAATAATTTATAAGTCATATAAAACCGTTGAACATAACGTAATATTAATGATTATATTCAAGTTGAACGTGATTTTAGGTCAAACGACCGTATCTGTTTACATAAATCGCATCCCTTTCACGCGACGAATGACAGTGTGACAGCTGATAGTGCATAGCGGACGGACTTTAGAACTACCGACGCGATTAATGAAGCTTACGACACGATTAGTTGTTGATTTAAATTCGTTTATGTAATCAAGAATATTTCATAAATAATTGTAAACGGCGCTAAATTATTTTCTATTTAATTTAGTTAGTTAACACATTTGTGAAACATCCCTTTCCTGCGAAGTATCGAGTTCGGGATTTTAAATATATTATATATTATAAAACGGTAATCGTCTTATAGAAATATCGCAAAGCCAGTCCACTGTCAACCTGCTGTCTACAGCTAGACTATTCTCAACAGTTAGCTCTGATTCGGTTTGGTGCGACGTAGGAGAATACGAAGAATTTCAATCAATTCTTTAAAACACTCCACTAGGCGAACATAAGTTTCCAGGTAGACTCAGAAGACAAACGCATGATAAGCTAGGTTCGTCGATATTGTTTTTCTACCTATTCGTTGGTAGCCTACGAGGCTATTCCTGCCGCGCCCGGACGGGTAGGTGAGCTGACGGGCTCAACCTGTGAGGATTTGCTAACACTAACTACACTGAGACCTTAGAACTTATACCTCAAGGTGTGTGCCGCCTTTACGTTGTAGATCTCTATGGGTTCCAGTAACCACTTAACACCAGGTAGGCCGTGAGCTCGTCCACACACCTAGGCAATAAAAATAAAAAAACACTAGCCCTAGCAAGATCAGCGCCAAAATATCGTAACAATATCGTGTTAAAAGTCGCATATTAGAAAATACCCCACACTGAAAGTGTAATAGCTAATCAGCTCCGGAACTTTTGGTTTCCAGTGAATAAGTTATTGTCCATTGCACATGTTGGTACTAATATGGGGTTATTAGGGTTACATCAAAGTGTCTATAGTTAAACACATTAGCTGATAAACTCTATCTTTTGGCATTATTGGATAACAAGTATGGGAACAGATATTACTGGTAGGCGTGAGGAGTGATAATATCTCTAAGGTGTTTTTATATTATTCCTTTTAAAACAGTAACTATTTTCATGATTTTTTTGTGATTTAAGAATAAGTAAGAAGTGGGAACTGAATTCGAAGGAGGTAACTAGGTTGAGATGTCATTGTGTTCGCTATCTTTTCACAAATGCCTTACACGATGAAGGAATAACATTGTGTAATAAAAGTCAAACCTCTATAAGTCAAACCCCTATAAGTGAAATGGGAAATTATTATAAAATTTAAATCGAAACAAAGTAACAAGGGTGAAGGCATTTACGTTGTGATGTCTACAGGCCTCGATAACCCCTTAACACCAGGTGAGCTGTGAGCTCATTCACACTTGTAGGCAATAACAAAACTCATATTTTTGTTGGATTTTTTTTTGTATTGCTTAGATGGGTGGACCAGCTCACAGCCCACCTGGTGTTAAGTGGTTACTGGAGCCCATAGACATTGACAACGTAAATGTCGCCACCCACCTTGAGATATAAATTCTAAGGTCTCAAGTATAGTTACAACGGCTGCCCCACCCTTCAAACCGAAACGCATTACTGCTCCATGGCAGAAATAGGCAGGGTGATGGTACCTACTAGTGTGGACTCACAAGAGGTCCTACCACCAGTAATTACGCATGTTATAATTTTGCGGGTTTAATTTTTATCACACGATGTTATTCCTTCAACGTGCACGTTAAGGTTAGTACGTATTTCATTAGAAAAATTGGTCACGCCTGCGGGATCCGAACATCGTTGCATCGCTACATATGAATGCACCGGACCATCTTTTAGGCCAAGACGACTTCGTTAAGAGACTTCGACTGAGTTCTAAGGTCTCAATATAGTCTGCTTATATAAATCTGCCTACTTTGATTTTATATGGCTTCACTTATATCTTATTTAGAGCTATTCCGCAAAAGACGCAACCTCAGCTTCGTGCAGTACTTGCCGCAAACCACAACATTGAACCAATGATCGGTAATATTGCATGGACGTGTGAAGAGAGACCGCATGCAAATTGCGACGCACCGTGTGTGTTGACTCCCCAACACTTGGATTTATTTGTCAGGTTATTTTCGAAGTCGGCTTGTGAGTTTTTTTTATTAGTACCTTCTTGAGCTGAAGTGAGTACTAAACATGAATATAACTACGGTACCGATTTCGTACGAAAATAAATGTTTTTTTATATAAAAAAGTATAATACATTCGAACGCATTCTTTCTCTAAATAACGAAAAAAAACAAGCTCTGATTGAATTTAAAAAAATAAAAAAAACATATTCGTTTTCTATGTAAATGATAATTCGATAATCCATAATTATATAGAGATTCAAAGAAATTCTCAGCGATGTCGGTCACGCTTCGTGTTTACTTTTATCTGGAAAGCGAAATAGATACGTAATTTGATGAGTTTATTGAGTACACGATGCGTATTTTATTAGTAGACATGTATCCGTAATAGCATGTTTTGTGAGCGATAATACTTACCAGAGAAAAAGGGCAGAACCAAAAACAGTATCCTTATAGCGGACGCTTTTTTTTTTAAATTTGGATGATTAATTCCCTATAGATCTACAACGTAAATGCGCCACCCACCTTGAGATATAAGTTCTAAGCTCTCAGTATGGTTACAACAGCTACCCCACCCTTCAAACCGAAACGCATTAATGCTTCACGGCAGAAATAGTCGGAGTGGTGGTACCTACCCGTGCGGACTCACAAGAGGTCCTACCAATTTAATATTCATAATTTAACTTTAATATTCACCACCCTTGGTTGTTTAACTAGTTTTGTTACAGACTTGCAAAATACCACACAGGTTTGCAGAATATGTGGATAGTTTTTTCTAGATATGGTTGCGCTTGCACCCGACTGTTCTGTTTGATATCGTATTTGTTTGTTTCGCTCAACTGTTTGGTTCAAGTTATAAGATTTGAATCCTATAATGGGTAAAAAATTTGAAAATGATATCAATTGTAAATTAGATTATGTACTGTGCATAAAACTAATGAATTATATTATTTAGAAATCGAAAATTGTATGTTTAAAAAACAAATTTCTTCGTTAATTGCTAGATTTGTGTTCGTATAGTTTAGAGAAAAGATATGAATAGTGTTGTGTTTTGTTTGCTTGGTATGCATGTAAATGTGTGTGTTTTTTTTATGTAACGAGATCTTGAACCTTATTTTCATGAACTTATGATGTAAATTTTATAACTTTTCTCTAATACCCTGATAAGTATCACCCGGATAAAAAAAAATTTATGGTTAGTTCAATTACAGAACAAATGTTTTGCTTCAGATTTAATTTAAATTATTCTCTTGTACTTCTTGGACCAAAACTTGGTAAAGCTTCGCGACTTCTTCAGCATGAAGAGTCATGTTTGTTCCTTGGGGACCGTGTGTTCTTAATACCTATTGTGAATAAGTTTATTTGCTTAGGAACGTATTGCATATTGTGTTCCTTTGTACTCGGCAAGTTTTCTTGCGTCTGACTGCAAACATTACTTTTCGTTGGAATTTTGAAACTCGTTTTGCAACAAGCTTTTTGTCGTCAATACACATACCAGTTTGATAATACATAACTATTTCTATTTAAAATCGCTTCTGACCGACAAAATCAGCAGTCCAAATTTTGGCATTTCATACACTAAGACCTATACTGAGTAACTATACTGAGACCTTAGAACTGATATCTCAAGGTGTGTGGCGCATTTACGTCCTAGATGTCTATGGGCTCCAGTAACCACTTAACACCAGGTGGGCTGTGAGCTCGTCCACCCATATAAGCAACAAAAAAAAACGGGCATGTTTTGTTTTTGCGCTCGTCATTTGAATATTCACGATAGCTCACAGTTGGGACACTGAATTAAACAACTTTATGAATTTCTTTACTAACACTTATGCCCGTATATATGAATACAGAAGATATTTCTGTGAATATTTCGCTCTACCTTCTCTCTTATCGCATTTCTGGCAGAGGCTAAGTAATGCTTTTAACCCCTATCTTTGTCATCTCGACTCCCTTTCTTTTTATTGTTTTATATATTTTTTGTATTATTTTTGTTTTCATAAACATAAAAGACACTTCTTTTCTTTTCATACTCTACTATTTAAACAATCACAAATACTTAAAAAGAGATAGTAAAGCAAATGTTATGACTTTAATATTTTTGTTCCACATTGATAAGTTTTATTTCAAGAGGTTTCTCTTATCTTCAAGAACCAATACACTCTATTGTGAACCCTTACTTCGTTTTCGATGATTCACAAGTACAGTCACAAAAATAAAATTAACCACAATGAGTAAACAGTAATTAGATACACGCAAATAACTATGAGACAATGCGTATTTGTCCGCCATTTTGGGCACTACTGCAAGTATTTGATTTGACTATAAAATTGATGTATGTTTCATGAAATCAATACTGAATCTGTTAAAATATCAAATGTGTAATATTATTTTCAGGTCTCTTCAGATATGTTAAATCATAATTATAAAATTGACCTCTGTAAATGATCAAAGTATAATAAACAAGCAAAGCTAAGCTAAGCAAAATGACCATTCAAAGTGAACCTTAACTAGAAACAGGATATAGCTACAATTAAAATAATAAATGTGCCTTTTTACGTGACAGAGAAAACTAAAATAGTCCCTTAATATAGCTATTAATCTTTTCGTTAATGACACCATCAAGCAAACTTGATTTTTGTCAGATTTTGTGGGAAAGACGTGAATGTTTATGTTTACGAATGATGGGATTAATAATAAGATTATAGATTGTTATCGTTATTTCGAAATATTTGTAAACGTATCTGATAAATACGGATTTTTATATCGAGTCACGTTACCGATTAGAAATTACTAGGTGCGAATCGGAATGCGAAATAATCGAACGACCTTAAAGTCAGCGTGGCCTCAACGATGAGCCGTCTGATAGATTCTGCGCTGCTCTTGCTAGGGATAAGTGGACGAGCTCATAGGCCACCCGGTGTTAAGTGGTTACTGCAGCAAATAGACATCTACGACGTAAATGCGCCACCCACCTTGAGATATAAGTTCTAAGGTCTCAAGTATAGTTACAACGGCTGCCCCACCTTTCAAACCGAAACGCATTACTGCTTCACGGTAGAAATAGGTAAGGTGGTGGTACCTACCAGTGCGGACTCACAAGAGGTCCTACCACCAGTATTAGCAAATTCTCTCAACCGTGAAACCGGTCTCTAGAAACCGTGTGATCACCTGCCCGTCTGGGAAAAGCTGGAATAGGCCCTAAGGCTACCACCATATAGATAGGGATAAAAAGGAAAAATAATCGTCTATATACATGTACAGCAGATGAAGCGTGAAATGACATGTGACACAACAAGGGAGTATGACTTAGTGGCTACTCGACAATTTTACACCCTAGAACTACGGTATACGCCTAAAAGAAATCAAACCTTAAGTGTGCGTGTGGTCTAAATAAAACTCTATCTTAGTGCATAATTAAAAGATTACGATTATATGTTAACTACCAATTGTATCTACAATTAACTTTTTGTTCATTTATTTTATAACATTTATACTTAATGAGAATGTGACTTAACCATTTGTATGCTTTAAAATTGTGTTTTTATTTTTATATCTGAACAAAAGAAGACACTAGACTAGACATTATATTTTTTCAGCCTATCGCAATCATAATAAAGATCAGAGAACTCAACCGTTGACTCAAATCAATCAACCGTTTGCTGCGTGCAATATTGTTTCTAGTCGTTTCTATTTTGCCCATGTGGTTTATTGCCGTCAATTCTGCTAACTAACAGAAGACAGTTATAGAAAATGCGGAGCTCGTTAATCTTTATAAATATTCATGTGTCTTGTAGTAGAAACAACGGATTTACCTATTAAATGCAGGTTTTAGAAATTGACCCCCTTTTAAAAGATATGTTTCTGAGAATTTTAATGAAAAATCGATTTTTGGTGAATTAGTGTTATGAAAGTAACAATCTTAAAAAGCACCAGTTACCACGACGACTTACGTGGCTAGCTAACTAACTCAGTGCCGTTGGCAAGCAATTCGTATCTGAGTAAGACTGATTCAATATTCAAATCATTAGATTATTCATTCCTTTTAAGCTAGTTATTATTAATGGAGAGGGGGGAGAAGGAGGATTAATTGAGGACCTAACCGAAAAATTTATGAGGATAGTTTGCGACAGTTTCTTTTTGTTTGATAATACACCTCAAACATGTATTTTAAAGATCACAATTATACGCCTGATGACCTCATATGGTTTGTTATTTTATTAAAAAAGGAATTGTCTGTCATGGCAGCAGTCAATACCTACAAAAACACTCTCTTGCATAACACTTAAACAGTTTTGTTTTATTACTGCCTCTCTTCCGTGACATGCCATATCTCTATCAAATTTAATCAAAGTCGATGCAGCGAGAACACATTAGTGCATCGAAATTCTTCAGCTCATTTCAAATGAATGCCAACAGCGTGTTTTTTTTTTTATTTAAATTTTCCCGAAAGTGAATTAATTGGGCTCTTCTCTAACGGTTATTGAAATCGGGCCTTAAAAGGCCACCCATAAAATATAATGTCCATAATTCGGTGCATTCGTTCATTAGTGAAGTCGGAGCATCGTTCGTCTGTGACAGATTTATTCGTTGGGAACTCGTGTAGTACGATCTCGAAATTCAGAATTTATAATTACAATACGTCCCAGAAGCATAATTCTATGATTAATAACAACAATAATAATAAGAAGAAGAGAAATAAAACAGCGAAACGAATAGTCGCAGTCATATCAGTGCTTAACGGTTCCAACTGGTTATAGCTATGGCCGACTGTACAGATTCCTCTTATTTGTGCTTGGTATATGTAGGCCAATCTACTTTTTGTTTGCGACAGGTTTTTGATAGCGAAGACGTTGACGCCGCCAGCGCCGCTGCCGTTTTATCGATCTCGGATACGTTATTTCGCGATATTTTATCGATTATAATACTTTTATCGACACTATTACAGCACTTTTGTTATTGCCGCCCCGTTCGGTGTTTCGTTTCGATTCTTTGATCTCCGTTACAACGTATGAGGTTAATATTACAATAACATGTCCATGTCGTATCGTTGTTCAATTTTGGTAGTTTTATTCGTTTGGTTCGTTGAAATTCAATGGATTGATAGTTACTGCAAATCAATTCGATGCTTAAAAATAATTCGCGAATAATTCAATTTATAGATTACGATAGAATTTCATTTAACGCAACGACGACGGGCCGTTTTTTTTTTATTACTTCCCGCCCTTTTTGAAATACGTTCGTTATGTTATTCATTACTTTTATATGAAAGTGAACCTTAATCCTCCGAATATTGAATCTAATCTCTGTTTTAGTCCAAAGTTACTTTTGAAAAGTACCAATGAAAATCACTACCGTTAAATAAATAGAAATAAAGATTTGTTTTTTAAATTCAATACAAGTGACTTCTTAAACTTGTTTAACATATAGTAATAGAGGAGGTTTATTTAAAATTGAGAAATTTAGTAGTATAAAATTACAGCGTAGTCTACATCAGAAGTTGCGTTAATCTGCACACGTTTTCGCCTTAAACAGACCTCGAGATAATTAAACAATGACTCAACATAGTAATCGACAAAAAAATCGATTTCCGCAGCTGGTTATCGATACCCATATCGAGATCGAGTTACCCTTGTCTTGGGTACACATACTTGTAAAGGGATCCGGCCTGACTTGAGTAGGTGCATTACGCAAAGGAACGTGATATACAACCTTACTCATTCAAAAGGTTATAAAATAATTTTTTCATCGAGTATCAAGTTGTGGCACCTGTCAATTATGTATCCAGTGTATTGTGTTGCTATTTGTAATAATTAAGTTGGGTTTTTTTTTTAATTCGCATTTAAACATTAAATTAAAACTTCTTGTAAGCGTTTAGTGTCTGTTTTAGGTTACATGTTGAAATTTTTAATCTTCTTTTTATTTGGTGATATTTAATTACGTTGGCCTTCGCTATTTTATAGGATTTTATTTAGACTTAACATTATTTGAATTAGATATAAAAAGAAAAAATGATTTTATTGGAAAAAAAAAGCGTGGGATGCATGGTATCAGTAGTTATAAATATTTTATGAACAGATACGAGTAGAAGGGTTATGTTGATAATATCCTGAAAAGCACCACGCTTTTTTTACAATAAAATCATTTTTTCTTACACTATTTTTAATTCAATTTTTTTATTTATTTTTTATTGCTTAGATGGGTGGACGAGCTCACAGCCCACCTGGTGTTAAGTGGTTACTGGAGCCCATGGACATCTACAACGTAAATGCGCCACCCGCCTTGAGATATAGTTCTAAGGTCTCAGTATAGTTACAACGGCTGCCCCACCCTTCAAACCGAAACGCAATTTAATTTAACAATTTATTAAATATTATTTTCTATTTTTTAGTTGGATTTTCTATAAAAGCGTATTTTGTTAGTTTTTTTAAACTATTTTTTTTTTAAACAATTAATTGAGATTAAACAAAACTCAGAAATCCGTTCGATGCAAATTATCTATATATTAAAAAAAAAGTCGCATAATTGACAGCAACTAACAGCAAACGATCGAATCGTTTTGTGTATTTTACGATTAGTAGTATCGATATGTTATTCCGATTATATCTCGGCTGTATAATTACCATAAGTAAACAGTGAAGTTATAATTAGCTGATCTGTATATTATAAGCAGTGTCTCTGCGGTCGCCGGAAATGACGTTCGTGCAGGTGTCTCGGATATACAATCCGAGCGATTACAATATTGACCAACACATCGCATTCGATTATGCATAATAGTGCGTTTAAGGTATTTTAATTAGTTCACAGTAGATTAACGATGTTTTTTTTTATTGCTTAGATCGGTGGACGAGCTCACAGCCCACTTGGTGTTAAGTGGTTACTTGAGCCCATAGACATCTACGACGTAAATGCGCCTTGAGATATAAGTTCTAAGGTCTCAAGTATAGTTACAACGGCTGCCCCACCCTTCAAACCGAAACGCATTACAGCTTCACGGCAGAAATAGGCAGGGTGGTGTCACCTACCCGTGTGGACTCACAAGAGGTGTTGCTAACCGGGTACTCATTATTTACATCCTTCAAAACAAAAACAAAATACTCAGAATTACACAGTTTGCAATGATTGAATAATAGGCATGACCCGCCTGACTCATTTCAAATTTAACTAATGAGTGAAATGGATTTAATCATTTTGGGATACGAAAGTAAGCCTGTCAATCTGATCTCTTGAATAATGGAACTCTGTAGATGGACCGACGATCTATTGAGGATCGCGGGGATCCCCTGGATGCAGGCAGCGCAGGACCGGTCTTTGTGACGAGGCTTGGGGGAGGCCTATGTCCAGCAGTGGACGTCTGTGGGCTGATAAGAAGTAGATGTTTAGGTATTTTCACTTTTACCAACCGCCCTAGGAAAGTAATCAGTCTTCTAACATTACCGACAATTTAAGTAGTTTCCGGTTGTCAGCAACTCCACCACACATCAAAAGGACGAGAGATGCCACCTCATCCGCCTTTATACGAAGCTCTGCGCAGTCGATTGCTAGTAAAACCTTTAGGATTTAAAAAAAGTCTGCGACACCAACCACCGTGCTATAATATCCTTTTTTAAGGCTTTCGGTGCTTGGGATAGACTCTCCCTTAGCAAGGCCTGCATGTCTGCAATCACAGAGTTCTATTTCGGTCCAAAAGTCGTTACGTGTTTGCGCGCTCTCTGGTCTATTTGCGCAAGCAGCCATCAGAAAGAAGGACAAACAATCACACTTTCGGATTTGCACGGATGTTCAGAGGGAATTACTTCCTTCAAGTACTTTGCAGGAAGCCCATCAACAAGGCATACGTGCATATGGTATACTTGACAAATTTCACCGAGACACTACCGGAATACAGGCCGCTAAATAAGGGGCCTTCAGCAGTGGACGTCTCGTGGTCCTTAAAAATAAATCTAGAATATAAATTACAAGCACGAAACATATCATTGCACCTTAAATCGTTCGATCTACATAAATCTAAACAACTCCAATTTAGTAGATTGCATTATCGATATAACATTCTAATGCATCAGAAATCTCAATTCAAGTTTCAAGCGTCGAACGTACGTGACTAAGCAACGCCCAGTCATTTAACTTCCGATCTTTAGAAAAAATACAGTATAATTTCATGCAAATTATAACTCAATTATTCGTTCACGTCAAATAGAAGCCGGGCCGCACAAAACCGCGCTTGATTTGTTTGCAATAAAGTCAATATGGGTCAACGGGGCAGCCTTTCTTTAGGGCTAAATCGAAATTGAAACGCGAAAGTGGCACGTGCCGATAATCTGCCATATTTATGTATTATGAACGTTTGGCCTACTACGACTCTGGCTGACTGAAGGAATCGTTATCTGGCTTTGGAATTTTTCAAAGTAGTTGAGAATTAAGTACTGTATACTGTAACGTTGGTGCCTTTGCGAAGCGGGCGTCAGCGGCATAGTTTCTATATTAACCCTCGCATTAGACGCCTTCAGCTCTAACACTAGGAGCAGGGTTAGGGACCCCGGTAAACGTACCCGTCGAACAACGGCAAAGAATTCGACGTGCAATCTAACCTAAATATCAGTCCGCTGAGTTTCTCGCCGGATCTTCTCAGCGGGTCGCGATTGCGATCCGGTAGTAGATTCATTCGCGAAGTAGATACTCTTGAGTTGTTAGGTCCCCTTTGGAGACATTCGGGTAGCTGTTGGCTACGCAACAAATAAATAAAAATTCTATTTAAAAAAATCAGATATTCTCGGCAATGCAATTAGGATTGTTTACGGAAAGATCTATTCATCTATTACGTTGCAGCACCGCTAGAAAAACCTAAGCGATATTAGATTTCTTTTCAATCATCAGTTTCGATTTCACAATTTACAAAAACAAGTTTACGCCGATATGTAATACGAGTTTGATTTATAACGCGAAATTGTACGTTGCCAATATGAAGAGAATGTTTTAGATTGAGCTCAGTGATGAAAGCCCAATTTATATCTAACATTATGTACCGGCTTATTACCCGGTCTGTTAGTTACACGGTACGGCACGTTCGTAATTATAGCTAATGAAATATCGGACGTGTTAAATTCTGTTATGTTATTACGAATTCGTAGTGTTGATTGTTATTAACAGTATTGGTTGGATCTGGGGTATGTCCTGCGAACGTGGCCTTGGAGAGGCTGTAGTCGTTTCCAAAGGGTTTGCCGGTATTGCTAATGTCAATAAGCGACGATGCAACTTTCAGTCGCGAAGTAGATTCTTCATGTAAAAAAAAAAATGCTTGAGATGATTGGATATGAAAGTTACGTTTATCACAATAATGTTGATAACTTTGAACACGATTTAAAAATAATTATTGGCAAATTCTTCATCAAAGATCTTGGTATTTTGACTGATAGCTTCGTTTTTACCGTACCTCAATATTCAGCAATATTCTCGGTCGGAGTTTGTGTCCTTATCAAAGGTATTTAGTAATTATGTTTCTGCACGAACATTTAAAGGGTATATAAAAATATACATTATGACAATAAAATGCGTATCATAGAATTAAAAAAAACCGGATAAATTCAAAGAATCATCAATAGAAGAAACGGAAAAGTCTCCCTCTATATTACGTTGAAATGGATATATAACCCAAGGAGACTTAGAAGTTTTATGAAACTCACGCCTGATTCTTATGCAGTACAATTAGAGATTATGCTCTGGCGACCTCACATAATGTGTTTATTTACCCACACAGGATGTACATTAAACAGTGGCCCTTAGTAGATTCTGGTGCTCAAAACAAAACTGTTTCGTGATCTTTATTTACTCTTGTTCAAATATGTAATACATGTTATTGTTATGAACTTTTTTTATATCTGTCGTGGATAACGACTTTTAGTTGTCGTGGATAACGACTTTTAGTAATATTAAGACGGTGGTTTTGATTATTATTTTTAATGATGAAATGTTGTTTTGATAAATATCACAAAATGAAGGGTAGACTCCGTAACGCCACAGTATAAAATGGCGGTACGTGGACAGAGTCGTGGCATTCCGTGTCAGACAGTCATTCCGTCCGTCTCAGTCAGTGAGTCTCTGGCAGTCAGTCAGTCAGTCAGCCAGTCAGTCAGTCAGTCAGTCGGTCTGTCGGTATGTGCAACGAAACTGTCGGTTTATCCTGTCATTGTGAAAGTTGTGTGTGTTGAAGTTTCAATAATTATTATTGAAAAGTTTTATTGACTAAACTGAGTTCAATCAAATACGAGTGATGACGGAACCTACCGCTCAGCCATCCCTGATGTGTGCCAACATATCTATAACCTTTAGTGTTTCAATCACGAAATAAAAGTAATGTTATCATAACATAGTATTGTTTTCTTCCATTTACGCGAGTCGTAGAAATCGTTTATAAATACGTCTACGGCTATAATAATCTTCCATTTTATATTATCATTCTATTATTTATGACGGATTTTGAATACTACACAATATTCGTGGTCACGGACGATACGATAACAGACGCAAAATTAATTCATAAAAGTAGTTTTAATTTTAATATTAATCAAGAATAGAGTCCCTTTCAAAACATATCAATCGTTTATATCAGATGCAAACAAAGACTAGTTAACTTGAACTTTGTCAGGTTCGTCTCGCTGCCTCCTTCACGGTCTGTAGCGCTGTCTAGATTGTTCTTAGCACAACAAAAAGGCACAGCACACAAACATCTAAATGTATTATTGTACAGGTTAGGTTTATAATGGACGTGGTCTGGTAGTTAAGTGGGGCGCCTGGTGTCGCCAAGGAACTATGCTATAGGTCAGGGGTTCCCAAACTTATTTTTTCTACTGCCCACTTTGAGAATAATTTTTTTTTTCACCTATTTAAAAACCACTCTGGCCGTGTGGTGGCGGCGGACTAGAATACCACCATCCCATGTCTTCCCGTGGGTATCGTGGAAGGCGATTAAGGGAGTGTGAAAAAGTACTTATCCCCTGTAACTTTTTCACCATTACACTGGTCCATCTGTCAGAGTCTTTCTCCTGTCGTAACAATCCCCGTTCCATTGGGTCGAGAAAGATAAGGACGAGTATGTGTACCCATCTGTCTCACAGTTCTTAGGATGGAGGCACCGCTCTTCAAAAAGGCTGGTTGGTAAGTGTGATGGCGTCTACGCGCCTCCATGAGCTAGGCTCTGTCGTAGCACGAAGTTAGCCGAGTTCCGACGATACTGCAATCGTGCTGCAATCTTTCGGGGATTGTGCTGCGTTTCGTTTAGCTACCAATCTAATGACCGTCTCCGACATTTAGATTTACCTAAATATTAAAAAAATATACCAAGTAGATACTTAAACATAAAATGAATACCACGACTTAATAAAAATTAAATTCGTCTCAGATCCCTTCGTTAAAAAAACTCAAGACATTTTGTAAATTGTCTTGGAATTTTTTAACATATATCGTGTAACCTCGTATTATCGTGTCTGTCACACTTGCGAGAAGAGATATCGCCGGTCGACCCCGGACCGATCAATTGTGCCAATGGCGAACATAATCAGTCGACATAGTTGTTTTAAATAGTTTGTGTATAATTAAAGGTTATTAGCGTATACTTGTGACCTCAAATTTTTTTTTTTTTTTTTTTTTTTTTATTGCCTTTGTAGGCAGACGGGCATACGGCCCACCTGATGGTGAGTGGTTACCGTCGCCCATGGACTTCAGCAATGCCAGGGGCAGAGCCAAGCCGCTGCCTACCGCTTAATACTCTCCACAAGCCTCGTTTGAAGAAGGACATGTCATAGCGCTCGGGAAACACCGAGGAGGGGAGCTCATTCCATAGCCGGATGGTACGTGGCAAAAAAGATCTCTGGAAACGCACTGTGGATGACCGCAGTGGCTCCAGGTAGTATGGATGAACTCTACTCCGGTGGCGGGCGGTGCGATGGTAAAAACGAGATGTTGGTATCATCTCGAACAATTCCTCAGAGCACTCCCCATGGAACATACGGTATAAAATACAGAGGGAACCGAAGTCCCTCCGCAGACCCAGAGGCTCCAAACGATCCGAGAGAATGGGATTATCGACAATCCGAACGGCCCTCCTCTGTATGGAGTCAAATGGAAGAAGCTGGTATTTGGGAGCCCCGGCCCAGAGATGGGAGCAGTACTCCATGCGAGGCCGGACTTGTGCTTTATAAAGCAAAAGTCTTTGTCCAGGCGTGAAGCACCGCTTCGCTCTGTTGAGGACTCCCAGCATTTTGGACGCCAACTTGGCTTTGCCTTCCAAATGACTCCGAAACTGGACATCGCTCGAAACGTCGACCCCAAGTATCCCGATACTCTCGGAAGGTTGCAGGGATACTCCTTGGAATTGCGGCGCCATGACAAAGGGGTCCTTCTTCGCAGTGAACGCGCAAACTTGTGTCTTTATCGGGTTGAATTGAACCAAGTTCAATTCACCCCATTCGGAGACTCGCCCCAGAGAGTTCTCCACTTCAGACACAAGTTTTGATCGTCTCTCTTGCACCACGCTCCGAGAGAGACTCTGATGGCCGATATATCGCGCATCCCCCGTGCTATCATCTGCATAGCAATGCATGCCATCAATAGACAGCATGTCATTGATATACAGGATGAAAAGCGTGGGGGAGAGCACCGAACCTTGTGGAACGCCAGCGTTAATGGTCATGGTATCAGAACAGTCACCGTCTACAACGACCGTGATGCTCCGCCCATCCAAAAAGCAAATGTACATTCCAAATGCTAATCGTAAGCAGTTTTGTTCGGTTTTAACGTTATTAATATTAATTTTTGTTTTTTGTACGCTGGCAATATCGGCGTTCACGTAAACATAGATTACCCGAATATTTGACGTTAGTACTTATGTCTTCGTTTTCGCTTTTCTCTCTAATCGGTCCCTCATTGTTGAGGATTATGACTCCGTTTGATTCCGTCAACTAGCTGTCTCCATCGATCCCATTCTGTAGCTTGGTGGAGTGCGTCGGTGACAAGTATTTTTAGGTCCTCCGCTATTTTTTCCTTTTCCCTTTAATGTGACATAAATATCATTCTCTCAAAATGACAGTATCAAGATTTAGAGACGCGACACGTAGAACGCTGACGGTTAGCAATATGATATACAAATGCATTAATAAGCATGACCGAGAGAAAATTTGAACGCGGTCACAGACGTATCGTTCGATATGATTACGCTTTACCCGTTAGTCTAAAGACGCTTCTTGCACCGCCGATGCTCGCATTTCAAACATCGAGTTAGGAATGCATAAAATATTGTTCACACGTCTCTACAGGTAACTTATTGTACCTGCATAAGGACATATTTAAACACAAAAAATGTAAGTAAAAAGTCGTTGAGGTCAATCCAATAAAAACTTACTAAAAAAACTACAGTAAAATACTGAACAAGCTTCTACATATCCGAACAGTAATAACAGTTCATAAATACGGCAATAAGTATGCGAAACACAAATAATAAGGCTCCTTCGGAT
Source organism: Bombyx mori (assembly GCF_030269925.1). Lineage (NCBI taxonomy): Eukaryota > Metazoa > Arthropoda > Insecta > Lepidoptera > Bombycidae > Bombyx > Bombyx mori. The sequence continues at coordinate 2,301,731 of NC_085116.1, read as the reverse complement.
TGTGTAGGGTTACCATGGGCCTTGGTAAATCCAAGAATATTTTTTTATATACCTAATAATTGTAATTGTTATTTCGAAGGTTTGCTGTTTTTTTTTAATAAATTCGGATTATCTAAATAAACCACTGCGTCAATAATCTATATATTATCTATATATACGTAAAATAATTATCAACTGCAGAGCGACCTGATTGATTACGATTTAATTATCAAGAAGTCTTCAGATCGGCTTAGCGGGTGATCCTGTGAATTTTCGTAAATAAATTATAAATAATACTCTGAAGAAATAAAACATAATTACATTTTACGACTATTCATTATAGTATTATTTATTCATTCCACTGGTGGTAGGACCTCGTGTGAGTCCGCGGGGGTAGGTACCACCGCCCTGCTTATTTCTGCCGTGAAGCAGTAATGCGTTTCGGTTTGAAGGGTGGGGTAGCCGTTGTAACTATACTGAGACCTTAGAACTTATATCTCAAGGTGGGTGGTGCATTTACGTTGTAGATGTCTATGGGCTCCAGTAACCACTTAACAACAGGTGGGCTGTGAGCTCGTCCACCCATCTAAGGAATAAAAAAAAAAAATTCGTCCCTTAAACAAACTATGTAGTAAGATTAATTTATGGTCAAATATTTTATAATAATAACAATTACCACTTTATGTTATACTAGCGACCCGCCCTCGCTTCGCTTCGGAAACATTAAAACACACATGAAACCAAAAAAATAAAATATATTTTTTTTTTAAAAGTAGCCTATGTTCATCAGGGACAATGTCGGCTTCTAATGGAAAAAGAATTTTTCAAATCGGTCCAGTAGTTTCGGAGCCTATTCGAAACAAACAAACAAATCTTTCCTCTTTATAATATTATTAGTATAGATGTGAACTGAAAATTCAGAATCCGCTATCGAGTATAGCCGCGTTCTTAAACAAAAACAGAACGAGGATAGCTCTTACATTCTCTACACGGATTCTGACCATCTTGATAAATAGCAAAAAACACCCATTAAAACATTTTAGATCGATAAAATTAAATTTTAAATTAGCATATTGCCAGTTCGGATTAACGTCTCATCGTCCACTTGCTGGCGGTCATGTGTAAACTGAATTACTTCATGTACCGTCAGCAGCGACACCGAATAAGTGGCACATGTAATTGCTACTAAGCTATTAAGTTTTTGCCACTACGTTTTTTTTTTTTAATTAACATTTGCTTCGCTGATTTGATATCTTAACTGGCGTGTGTCTTGAGTGTTTTTTTTTATCATCACCATTTCTGTGTATTCGCGAATAGGGTGTGATAAAACCGAGTTTTATTTTAAAATGTTGGTTCACGATATTAAATTAATTCTAAATCTACGTATACTTAAAGATGCTAAAATAGGATAGAAATGAAAATTTAACAGAATCGAATATAATCGATTGCCACAGAAAGCTGTAATGTGATCTTTAAGTACCTTATTGATAATATCCTTTGAGTTAAATATGACAGATCACAAAAAAAAGATATAAAGTTCAAAAGCATCTCTTTCACATCTAACTGAATTGTTACACTCAATCACTCACACTCAATCTTAAGCGCACATGAAATTGCTGCACTAAACAAAAAAAAAAAACAAAAAAAAAAACTTTGCTGTCGAACAAAAACTTTTCACTGAATACCGAAGTCGATTTCTGCCTAAAAATGTCGGTCAGCAAAAAAAAAAAACTTTTATTAACAGTACGTGACAATAGTTTGGTCACCGTAGTATCGGTTTTTGTGAATGAGACCGACGCTATAGGCTACAGGTCCGGTTTAAGCTAATATAACGGTAATGATGTTATTTAAAATGATCTAAGCATAATGTAGGTAGGTACGTTTCATTTTTTTGGATGTATCAGATAGGTTCCTGTAGAGATAAAACTTAGTGAATATCAAAAGTCGATTAAATCAGTTATACAATGATGACGGATGGTGATTTGATGCTCACTCTAGTGTTTTTCATTGCATGACGGATTTAACTGCATTATATTATGTACTTTTTTAATACGCTTTTATAGGCTACAGACATAAATGATGATTTTGACCCCCTTCAAAACGTCGGATTAACTCGAAATTTGGTATACTTATTAAGGACCAAAGAAAATTCAATATTAAAAAAATAGAAAAAAAATAATAGTTTAAGAAAACTAACAAAATACGCTTTTATAGAAAATACCATGCATCCCACGCTTTTTTTTTACAATAAAAAATTTTTTTCTTACACTTTTTTTAATTCAAATTTATTAAAAATATAATTCTATTTTTTAGTTGGATTTTCTATAAAAGCGAAAGTATTTTGTTAGTTTTTTTTTAACTATTATTTATTTTTCAAATAAGTGTATATTTATGCTTAATTAGTAATTGAACATTGTCTATTATTTCATTTAAACAAATGAAATGTGACACATATTTTTTACACCGTATTTTTTTACAAATATACAATTTTTTAATAAATTCATGTTGGATGCGATAATTAAATGAATTCGTCTAAAAAGTATACGTATTTTTTTAAATTTCTTTAACAGTTATTTTCGATGCTTCCAATGAATGAACACTACTCTAACTCAAAATTTTGAAATTTTCGTTTTTCACGCAAATCGCTTCACTATGTTAAAAGTATTACAATTAATCATTATTAATGGGGTTCGAAGCAAGAGTAAATCAGCTAGTTACACAAAAAAAAAACATAAATATATCTGCAATAAAAAGATTTTATCAACTTTTTTCGTTTAAACGCTCCTCCTGTAAATCTACGAATTTAGAGTTAGCGTAGTGTTCATTGGAGGCATCGATTTAAGCATTAATTTCCAACAATCTGTAATATGGTATTTAATTCGCTTTTATTGGCTTCCGATGGCTTAATATAATATAAAATAGTTTATTAATAATATTATTGTTTTTTTAGTTACGGACTGTGTGGTGACTCCGTAATCTACCACCACGTCTAGAAAAAACGTTTTTGATGTGTTTGTAGGAGATGTATGGATTGATTGCTAGTGCAAGGTAGAGGGGGAAGAGGTCGACCGAAGAAGACATGGATGGAGTGTGTGAATGACGATATGAGAGAGAGAGAGAGAGAGGAGTAAGTGTTGAGATGACGGCTGATAGAAGAGAATGGAATAGAAAAATACGCTGTACCGACCCCACTTAGCAGGATAAGGTGAAGACAAAAATAAGAAGAATGCATAATAACAATATCCATCGCGAGATTCAACCGTAAACGAGACTTTAGATATTTGTGAAACATCCTGAATTTATTTAATTATTGTTTTTTTTTTAAATTTCAGGTACGTATCAACTATGGCTACTGCATTTACGTGGAGCATGCTCATACTACGCTAACAGTAAGCAGGCTTCTGTACACACGCTTAGGTAACGTATAAAAATTAGACTTTAGAATAATAACATCGAAGTACCACAGTCTTGTCCATTTCTTCCGTTAAGAAGTTACATCCCATACATTCAGAAAGTTGTAGAAGACCATTAAGAGCTTCACTTCGCGTCCTCAGACAGAGGGATTTAGGTCACAATGAGATAGACGTTGATAACGATCAGGTTAACTGGTCGTAGGAAATCTTGTGAGTCCTCACCTGTAGGCACCACCACCCTCCCTATTTCTGCCGTCAAGCAGTAATGCGTTTCGGTTTGAAGGGTGGGACAGCCGTTGTACTGTTAAAACTAAGACCTTCGAACTTTTGTTTCTAGGCGGGTGGCGGCATTTACGATGTAGATGTCTATGTGCTCCGGTAAACACTTAACACCGGGTGGGTCGTGAGCTCGTCCATCTATTAAAGCAATAAAAAAAAGATGACAAAAAACTAGTAGCAAAAATGGTAGCCAAGAATGTGAATCTTGCCTACTGCGAGAATTTCAATTTAGAAAATACATACACGGTTATCGTTTAAGACAAATAAACTGTTTCCGCTTTATTATTTGTTGAATTGAATAAAACAAACAATTTGTAAGTCAGTTTATATCATTACATGCTTTATTTAAACAATAGATAAAGGTTCGTTAACCTCTTATTCTGTTTCGATGTTTGGGCGTCGTATTATCTTTGTATTTGTATTGTGCTTAAATAAGACACAAGACAACTACTCTATGGCAAAGCATAGGGCCGCAGAAGTCGTGGCAGACCCAAACTCCGATGGTTAGATGGTGTAGAGTAGGAACTGGAAGGAGAAAGCCCTGTCTGGAGAGACATACTGGACCAGGCTAAGGCCCGTGGGCTGTAAGGCCTAAGATGATGATAATGATGATAAATAAGACTATACTATAAAATACTTTCGGCAGGACATATTTTTTATCATACTACACACTGCAGCAGTGGGATAATTTCGAAATTCACTTCTATAATACATATTATTGTAATCTGTAAGAAAATAACATATAAGTATATGTACGATTGTTTATTAAAATAAATATATAACTAGCAGTTAAGGAATGATTATTTTAAAATGTCGTAATGATAGTAATAGTTATGTATCAAAATTCTTATTGTGGGAGAGGGACAAAGAATCCTCTCTCAATTCATTTAAAAAACTTTAAACGCATAAACCGCATGATTTCACCGGACGATTTCGAATATTGTTTTGTTTTTTTTTCATTTTTGATAGCTGAGTGAACAATTTCACCCGGTTTTGAAAGCAACGGGAATCCATAGACATTATGCCGCCACTCACCTCATGATACAAAATCTAAGTCCCGATTTTCGTTTGTCTCCACCAGGAATCGGGAGAATGGTAAATCCTGGCTGTCGTCTAATGGACTCTGAAACCAAACTCTCTAAGCCTAAATCTCATTACATAATCAGTTAACTATCCAATACAAATTTATTTACTTGTGATTGTTGTTAAAAATCTCTTTGAAAGTAAATATAAAAGTTTACGTACCATTCTTGTGGCAAGTTAAAAATTCCTAAAGCGTTCCTAAGAAATATATAAATACACTGCGTTTTCTTCAACTAAATTCACTATAAAAACGCGATACAAAAGGTAGGATAGCATTCAATAAATAATTTCTCGTGTTGGCATATGTATGTCGCGTGTGTTCGGAATATAATTTCTATTGGCGGCGACGTGGATCGTGATCATATGCACGCGACATAACACAGTTAATAACATGTCCATACTCTTGCGAACGTTGGCGAAAGGAAAGTAGACGAACCTCAGGCTCTACGTGAAACGTGTGTGAAACATTTAAATTTGTTTCTTCCAGACTTTTTACTATGTGGTTTGTTATTTACTACACTACATTAGCGGGAAATTTGCACTCAGAAATAAGTCAATCACCCAATTTTATAAATACTTATAATGTTTTAATAGTATACAGTATATTATTATTAACATTAACAAAAAACGGAGAAAAGGAGGCTAAGAATATTATATTATTATTTCGAATCATATTATATTTAAGTTCAATATTAAATCGGCGCTCGAGTTATTATTGAGTATCATCTAATGACACTTGGGTATTCTGGAATTCTGATTACGCCCGATGACGCCCAATGACACCCGAGTGCGACTTGATGTGCCAATTTTATTTTTCCTACCTATGCTGATAGATAGCCTTGAGACTACTTGAGAGGCTATGTCAGCATAAACGGGCGAGTAGGTGAGCTCACGGGGCTCAAACCAGGAGTGTTGCTAACACTGGCCCAAGCAAGAGAAGTGCTTCGCAGAATCTACCACCGGATCGGAAACGCGACACACTGAAAAGATCCAGCGAGAAACTCAATGGGCTGTGTCTATCGGTTAATTTACTCGTCGAGCCCTTCGTCGCAAGCGACGGGTTCGGCGAGGACGGTAACCGGTGCCTGAGTTACCTAAAAGCATTGTCGACTGTTTACCGTTCGGTCCACAGGATAGGGTATTGTGCCAGTGCTGCACGCTACAACTATCCCAAATAAGAATAAATGACGAATGGGAAATAAAAACGAAAAACATTCCTACATCGCTTAGTGTTTCGATCTGTTATGGGAACAAAAGCAGAACGAGTTCGCGAGAGTGTAAACGTGTCGTTAAACACATAGAATGAATGTCTTATTAATATTCTTGTGATATCGAAGACTATAAACAGATACATTTGTATGCAACAAGAGCAGTCAACGCATAACTAGAGATTTTTAACTCTAATCGTGAATAACATCGTGAAATGTTTGTTTAAAAAAACTTTACACGCGTCCGGATTTATTTTATAATAAATTAAGGAGGGATTGGACGGGCAACGAGTTCATATACCGCGGGTCCTTACTGACCGACCGCGGGGGCAATGAGGGAGAGATAAGGAGGAGGACGCAGATGGCCAAAACAGCGATGACCAAGCTCAAACGAATATGGCAAAATCGCAAAGTCTCTAACGTCACGAAAATGAGACTCGTCCGAACCTTCGTTTTCTCAATCTTTCTCTACGGGGCAAAGTCCTGGACAATTAGGGCATCCGAGCGCAAGAAAATAAACGCATTTGAAATGTGGTGCTGGAGACGAATGCTCCGAATTCCGTGGACGGCCAAGAGGACAAAAAAATCTATCCTGGATCAGCTTCGCATCCGAGTCAGGCTCTCAACAATCTGTTACCAGAGGATCCTCAGCTACTTCGGTCGTATTGCCCGCCGACAGTCAGATAACATGGACAAAGTGATTGTGACGGGCAAAGTAGAAGGAAAGAGACCCCGCGGCCGATTACCTAGCCGTTGGTGTGATCAAGTAACCGCTCCAACTGGGTTGCTAGTCGCAACCGCCATTCGAGAAGCTGAGGACCGGACGAGATGGAAACAGCTCACGAGACAGGCCACGGTCAAGTTTCAGGGACACGACCTTCAGCAATGAAGAAAGCGACGAAGAAGAAGAAGGACGGGCAACAATAAAAAAATATTGGAAATCTGTTCACTGAGACACATCAGGAATTTTGTTGTATACTATCCCCATGTGTATAGATTCGTTACAAACAAAATTAAATCTCCATGTAAACTATTCAGAGCATCGACAAAGTCTGCGTTCTAAACGTACCTTAAACGTTATTCGTAAAATTTTACCGAATAATTTAGATACGCAAACCTGTTTACGAAATATCGAACTGAATTTTTAAATATCAACGACGTGAACAAAACTAAATTTAACAAGAAAAAACCACACACTTTACGAGCAACTTGATAAAGGTTATTGGAAAAAATACCGTTTTACAAATAGAATCTTGACTGGTTTTGTTGGATGCTAAATGTATTTAGTTCATTCGTTTATTAGGCCAGTGTGGTTTATGAATATTGTTTTGTATTGATTCGGTTCTGCTGGCTTAACGGATAAAATACCCGACGCAGCAGTCATGCACTTCGATTAGGGAGCAGAACGATTTTATTTTGAACTAACGAAATAAGATCTTAATGATATATGGCGCCTCGGACGGTTGTACCATATACCTTCCGGTTGCTGTCTTTATGATGATGATATTTGAGTTTATCTCACAATAAAACAACGTGGACTCGTTCAAATCTTAAAGATTACTTGCATACGATTGTTTCTCTGTTCATCTGCTAGTCGGGCTAATCTCCGAAATATTCTGAATTCTAGGCTACAATTATCGCGTTCATGTTTAGAAATCACATGTGTTTATTTTAGAGAAAAATAATAATAATAGGTATATAATTATAAGTAATTTTCTATCCCGAAAATGTATATGTTTCCTCTACTATATGTATATAGTTTAAAGTGTGAGTGTTTTAAATTTTTATACAAAATTGAACCACCGTTTACCTTGTGCATGAAGAAGGGGGTAACTATTTCGAAATAGAGAAAGTATCTCGAACAAAACAATTCTCTAGAATAAACAACTCGACCACAAAATTGTTTGTTCACATTCGAGCTTGTTCAAACAAACAAGAACGGCGGGCCATTGTTTGATTGCAAAAACAAAATAACTAAATTTTCATTTTGTCTTGACCGCAAATGATCGTCCGTTTGTTTTACAACAGATAGAAGTTGTTTTACAGACCCACTGTGTGTTTCTTGGTTTTATTTTTAAAAACAATTACGTAGATTGAATAATTATGGTTTTTTTTAATAATTACAGATTAGAGGTAGGCTTTATAGAACTAAAAACATTACGAATCGGATTGCGAGTTACGTTGCTCGGGGCTTAAACAATAATTGGTAACATAATAAGTCGACTGCTTAGACAGTCACAATCATAAGGCGAAAACAAGAAGAGAGAAGTCATCGCAGTTGTAATAGTAAATAGTAACAGTTGCAACGTATAGAATAATTATCTTGTTATCGGGTGACTGCTTTGTGACACAGAATTTGGCGCACTGTGGTACAAACCCGTCACGACTCACAGTACGGCTATTTTCACATTATGAAAATACAGAAAAAACGAACAAACTGTGATATTTTTATCTTTTTTTTAATTAATGTTTATAATAATAATATGCAAATCATAGAATCAAATAAGGATGAACAAGTAGGAGGAATACCATAAGAAGAAACAGAAAAAGACACTATCGCATCTGGAAATGGATGTACATAATTACTAAAGAGCTAAAATCCAAAGAGGATTGACGTCAGGCAGGCGGCCAGTCGTGAAACTGTTGCCAAATCCACACCCCACTTAATGTAGGATAAGGACAAGAAGAAGACTCGCAATATCACCATTTCCCACAAATGTCCTTCAACTTTTATACTCGAACGCAAAATTAAAAACACCTAGCCCTTATTGACCAGTAAAATCCTTCTTTAGCACCTCGATTCGCACAAAACTATCATTTTACTTATTAAACCTTATCAAAATTGCATTAATATATTTTTTATTAAACACCAATCCTATCTTAATCCTCCAGTTATAAAGTCACTGCACTCCGAGTAATCGCGTATAAGGAACGAGGGAAAACACATAGGATCATAATGTTGTAACGAAGTAAATTTTCTTACAATGTTAAGTCAATAACGGTTATCGCGAAATGGATGGTTGATAAAAACGGGTCTCTGGTTGGCTGGTGCACTCCGATGTAGGGTAACCAATGTTTTTTTTTTTAATAGCCCACTATTTTCAGATCAGCGCAAGCTTATCTTAATACGACCGACCAACGTTTTGATTTTGCACTGGATTAGGTTTAACGGCGATCGAATTTCAATTATCTGTAAAATTGCACAGAAAATATGTACTTTGTAGTCAAACGCTTGTACGATATATTGTTTGTTGTAATAAAATTTCCTTCGTGTTTCATTTGTGTTTAAAAGCATATTTCTTTCTCCAAAGTATAAGGAATAATATTGAAATTAGAAAAAGAAGAAGTAAAAGATGAAGATAGAGAGAGAGAGAAAAACAAACAGTTGTCATGTTTTCACTTAATAGGAAACTTGGATGTCAAAAGACAAAATATATCGAAGACAAATAAAAATAAGAACAGTTTCAAACGATATTTGAAGTCTCTTTATAAATAAACTAGCGACCCGCCCTCGCTTCGCTTCGGAAACATTAAAACACACATGAAACAAACAAAAAAAAAGTAGCCTATGTTCATCAGGGACAATGTCAGCTTCTAATGGAAAAAGAATTTTTCAAATCGGTCCAGTAGTTTCGGAGCCTATTCGAAACAAACAAACAAACAAATCTTTCCTCTTTATAATATTAGTATAGATTCCCTACACAATATCATAATTGTGTAACTACGTTAATCAAAATTTACAATAAAAGGTTAAAATTGTGGTAACATTAGTCTAGTTAATTGTACGATCCGCTAACGCAGTTTCGCTATCAAATACCGATACGAGCTCTAATGTGAATGAAATAATGTGGTCGCTTGTGCTTAATAAGACTTTGTTATAGATTTCAATTGGATTGTATAAGACAAACCAGTGATTCTGGCGTGACGTGCGACTAATGAATCTGCAATATGTCTACGGTTGAAATATGTTACGTACCAAGCGAAGTAGATGTAAACGAAATGAAGATGTTGCGCTGGGCGGGTGGGGTGACCAGGATGGACAGAGTTCGAAATGAATAAATACGGGGGAGCTTTAAAGTCACATCAATCACAGATAAAATGACGGAAAACCGCCTTAGATGGTATGGCCATATCATGAGACGGGACGAAGACCATCTAGTGAAAATCGCATTAAGCTTGTCAGAACAAAAGAAAGGTAGAGGCCGCCCGCCATCGACCTGGTGGTCAAACATCGAAAGAGACCATAAGAAAGCCCAATTGCCAAAACCGATAATCCAGGACAGATCAGCCTAGCGCCGTAAAGTGAGGGTACCCGACCCCACATAAGGGGAACAGGGACGGATAGTGGTGGTAGTAGTAGTGGATCAAGCGAAGTAGATAGTAGGAATATTTTTGGCAGCACGACGAAGTAGAAAATAGCCTGATTCTACAAAATAGTGACTTCACTTTTTAAATTGGTATTAGTCGAAACTCGATATAATTAATGGTTTTGTAGACTCAAGTAAAAATCATGGTCGAAGTAAGCTAATTTCAACAAGTTGCCTCTGAAAGACGTAATGATCTTAACACCGTGAGGTAACTTTTTGCTGAATTAACTTTTTGTGCGTGTAATTAGGTGAAGTTGGCTCACCCAACTGGTGTGAAGTGGTTAAAATAGGCAGGATGGTAATCAGATAAAGTTGCTGGCTATTCCCTGATGAATACCTTAGTCTCTATAACATGCTATGCAGTTTAAATGACCTCACGTATAGATTTTGACTTTCTATATACAGCCTACAATTTATTTTTAAATTATATAATAAGCACTATTTATATAGTAAGTGCTATCAAATAATTTAGCTCGATTACAAATCGAAAAGTTGAAATCTTGAATAGCCAGCCTTATTCTTCTAACGTTGAGAAGTGTTCAAACAATTATAAACCTTAAACAAGTTACTGGCATAAAATTCGTTTTGTTATGAAGGTGTGATCGTAAATCAGTTTTGTATCATGACTACGTGCCATTGACTTAATATAAGGAATGGGAGCGTGCATTCAATTTCAAAGTCACTGACAAAAAAAATACTCCAGAGAGATTGAAATTGTGAAAAATTTTTTATTCCATAACCAATATTAAATTCATAATTACAATTTATAAATTTTAGTCTGAATTCACTGATAGATAGCTCTGTAGCAAAAGTCAAATTTCAGTTTCAAAGATTTCTATGATCTTCATAGAATTGTCAGTTCGTCTTATTTAGACACAAGTCCATCTGTGGACTGATATAGGTTGGTGATGATGATGATACTAACTAACTTCAGAAAACATGCTTGAATACTTCGCGGCAGAAATAATAGGTTCTTAATACGCTTCGATATGTTTTGCCATAATTAAATTATAGTTTTAAATGGGATCAGGGGACAGAAATAATTTTGGAAAAATAACTTAACTCAGACGTGGATGAGGTACTGGTTTGTACAATAGTAACGGCAGTTAAAGGAGGCTGGGGTCATCCAAGATCCCCTTTTTTTTTTTTATTGCTTAGATGTGTGGACGAACTCACAGCCCACCTGGTGTTAAGTGGTTACTGGAGTCCATAGACATCTACAGCGTAAATGCGCCACACACCTTGAGATATAAGTTCTAAGATCTCAGTATAGTTACAACCTTTCAAACCGAAACGCATTATTGCTTCACGGCAGAAATAGGCGGGGCGGTGGTACCTACCCGTGCGGACTCACAAGAGGTCGTACCACCAGTATCCCCTGATAAATAGCCGTATAGATAATTATATAAGTTGACTTATGGTCTGAAAAAAGAAAATTTATTTGTGCAATTGACGCACGCTATCTATCTTACGTCTATGCATCGAACAATTACCAAGCGTACATCAGAGCGGTAGGCACGACGCAACAAATCGTTATCAACGCCACCTGTCGGCGGGTAGCCGCGAAACATCTCGTATATCCATTTGATCTAAAATATTTGCATTGATTTCAATTTAATGAATATTTTACATAAAACATAGATAAAACTGATTGCTGAATGAAATATTTATGTTCGACGTCTGCAAATATCGATTTCAAAACGGTAAATAAAACTGAATCCGATGTTCTCGAAGTGAAGTTTTTACGGGTTCTGTTTAGTTTTGTTATATGCATGTTTTTATTAGATATTGATTATGTATTGTATGTTAGATAACCGAAAGCATAGAAGCTTATTATTACGCCGTGCACAATAGGACCACTCTTAGAGAATGGATCTTCTCAGTGGGTCTGACTGCTCTTGCTGAGGCTGGTATTATTAAATTATTTCAATTTGAAATTGGAATGGTTCCATAGGCTGCCAGCGAATAGGTAGGAATAAATTCAGTAAGCATATTTTAATATACAATATAATTAAACTAGCTTTACTTTTTGGGTCGCTTTTTTTATAATACTAGTTTACGTTTGTGGGTGAGCCTGGTACACACATGTAAACAACCGCTAATTTGACTTGGTCTACCCATCGCATGGCCGATTACTCGTGATGCGCATAACATCTGCCCACAGCAATGATACTGAATGGCGACTGATAGAACAAAGAAGAAGAAGACTTTTACGTTTTTCGCAATCACAACTCATCCGAATCATCATGGCGACTCGTGAAAACCAAAAATAGAAATACTGTATTTTAATAAAGCCAAAAAGTACATTCTTCAGAGCAATTATGGTTAGTTATTTAAATAATACTTATTTAGCGTGATATGACCCCTTTGGTTACCTATACGGCTTAAGGAAGCCAAAAACTAATAGAGTTGTTAATGGCAATTCTTAAAATTTCTCGATACCCGCGTATCCTCTTAATATCCTACTATAATGAGGCTCATTTACATCAACAGGTGTATCTGCATTCTTACAGAAAGTCGTTGCATGCCTCACGGAATCGGCTAGAAGTATCAGACCGTGTATTCTATGAAAGTGACACATAGCTATCAATTAACGATGCAAATTAAAATGTTGTCGTGTGAAATTCTTTGATGGATAGGTTATAGATAACATTGAAATTGTACCTGTTAAAAGGGGAAATTCGAAAGCCTGAATTTGAAAGTTTTTTAGTGGCGTCTACCGCCAGATTTGTGAACCTTATCAAGCTAATGAGAATTTCAAGAACTTTGGTTCACTTCTATTCCCTTGTACTGCTGTGAAACCGTAAAAAGAGCTTGTATTCCGATGAAATTAAGCCCACTGAGTTTCTCGTCGGATCTTCTCAGTGGGTCGCGTTTCCGATCCGGTGGTAGATTCTGCGAAGCACTGCTCTTGCTAGGGCCGGCGTTAGCAACACTTCCGGTTTGAGCCCCGTGAGCTCACCTACATGTTAGAGTGAAGCTGAAATAGCCTCTCAAGGCTATCAGCATAGGATATAGGAAGATAGGAAGAAAAAATGAAATAAATAAAATATAGGCTTATAAGGATTTCTCCATGATTGCAAAACAGATATTTAGAGATCTATCGATTTATGTTTATGTGTAGTTTTGTTCGACCATCAACAGTCTTTCGAAGCGGCTTTGAAGTAACTTTTGTGTTTGTATGTATTGTTCAAATTTATTTTAATCAATCTCTAGTAGGTAATATGTATTTATTCGAAAATGTTAAATATCCACAAATCGTTTTGTTGATTACTGATCTTTTTATCGACATTTTTTATCACGATAGAAAATTTTCCATTACGAAAAACCTTTGTTAAAAACATTACTTATCAGATAATTAAATAGATTATTTAATGTAATCGTTAATCACTTTGTGTTGGTTTCGTTTTGAAGAAAACGATTATGATAAAAAAATTGAGCCTTTAACAAAACAGATTTGTGTTTAACATACAATATTTTTATCGCTGCTGTGTTCTTATCTGTGAATATTATATCTAACTAGCGGACCCGGCCGATCTTATCGTACGCTGAATATAAACTTACAAAGGAACCCAGAATACGATTGCAGCACCACTTACCGGGTCCAAAATTATATCTAAACCATTTGGACACATAAAATTTCAACAAAATCACTACGGCCATATGAGACCGACAAATATAGGTACAGAAGAGTTATACAAGTAAAAAGGTTACGATCCACTTTGTGCTTGATTACCGAAATATACAATAAAATTAATCGCATCACCCTCCTTGCGACATGAGGTCGAATTCCCACCCTGTAAAACCAAACGCGGCAGAATTAAGCAGAACGGTAGTACCTGATGCAATTCTAAGCCGTTGTTGAGTCTCTATTTCGGGCAAGGATTAATAAGACACGTGTTCAGTTAAGTGACTAACGTATATTGGGATTACAACCTAACGTGCTATCGACAGCCCGACAATCCCGAGACTGACGTAGCATTATTGCATTATAATTACCGCTAACACATACATAATAATTATCAGTTGCTATAGGGACATTTGTGGTCCCTACAGAGTCGTTAAAAAGTACTCTCAACACATGCGTTTTAAACCAGAGCCCGCAGACTGCCAATAAAATTGAAAAATCCTTTCAATTTTACTTGTTTTGGGTAGTGAAGCATTTTCAATACCGGAGTAGACATGCGCCAGAACTTATAGTGTACTGATAAATCACCAATAAAAACAACTATGTATTTCAGTACGTGAATGACTTCGTGTCGTCACTTTGCAATGCGTGTTATTTCAACGAATTTGAGACGTCGACTTCCTGTGTGAAGGTGGTCTTCGTGTCTGTGAGCTCCGGTGAGCACAATCCTAGTGGACTGTGAACTCGAATTATTAAAAGAGTTGCTGGTAGTTTTACTTTCATTAAACGTCTCATCATCTTTCGTCTTTAATCATTTAATGTGCTTATTCTGTTTGATAAGACTACTGTTTCGATCGAAACCACTAAAAAGATTACTAGAATTGTTACATTTAGCAAGCATTTTTTTGTATTCAAGACTGTGTGTAAAAAGTTTAGCAAGTGTATTTTTTTAAATTATGTTTTAAAAAATTGCCGAGTTTCCCAATTTTTACGTCGTGGTCGTAACAAACAGCCCACACTTGTCCACTGCTGGACATTCTCCGACAGTTTGCACTAAGCCCAGTTTTCGCATTCAATTTTGTGTACAACATTAGTGCATATGAAACGGTCGAATCGAAATTTATTCCAAAATCATTCACCGATATACTTAATATTCATACATATAAGTCTACCGCGTTATTATATAAATTAATGTATGTAATTTATAGCTGATAATTGTACCGCCTATCGGATGATAAGCAATCGGGTAATATTGCAACTTTAATAATAATAACGTTCGTGGAAATTATGAAATTTTGGAGACGTGTTTCGTTAATAGTTAAGTAATTTGTGTGAATGTTACTATGAAGACTTAATACACTTGTAGCTTAAAGATACTTTAAAGTTGTTTTTTGACGGGTGAACGCGCTTGTGAAGTGATCGTGGCCTAAAGGATAAGACGTCTGCTGTAATAGTGTCCAGCGATGTGACTATGCCGGTGCTCAAATCCCGCAGGCACTTACTGACTACTCTAAGGACATATACATAATTGCAAAGTTATAATTTGAGTAATTACTGGTGGTAGGACGTCTTGTGAGTCCACTCGGGTAGCCACCATCGCCCTGCCTATATTTGCCGTGAAGCAGTAATGCGTTTCGGCTTGAAGGGTGGGGCAGCCCCTGTGCTGTAAAAACGGCCTTAGAACTCATATCTCAAGGTGGGTGGCGGCATTTCGTGGTAGATGTCTATGGGCTTCGATATCCACTTAACATCAGGTGGGCCGTCAGCTCGCCCACCCACCTAAGCTATAAATAAAAACGTACTTAAATTTTTGGTGATTAAATTAATTGTAGATGGTCCATTAACTTTTGCTCATGAATAATTTCCTATAATATAATATGTCGTGTAATAAAAATTGTACCCGCAAAAATTCAAATTTGTGTAATTACTGATGATAGTAGGACGCTTCTCCTGAGTTATTACAGTTAACTCGAAGTTTTTCTAAGTTTAATGTTAATTAAACATTTTGATGTATCGATGACAGTTGGAGATTAACCTCTGTTAAATTATATTCATATAAATTTGACATGAACGTTATCCGTGTGCAACTTGGTACAAAACATCGTTAGCTTTCTTATTAAAGTTCGAAAACCAATATTATAAAGTTTTATCCAATTACTTTTTAGAGCATAGCGAATTTTAATTTATCTAAATTGATTGCATTCACTATATAACTACCATAAATCATTAGAGTAACAACTTCCTGAATAGTGTTCTTAATTCAAATTATATGTAACTCTAACTGCTGTTTATATATACCTATTATTTAGATTATATCCGAAACCGGAACTATTAAAACATTATTTATCCACTTCCCTATTACTTTAATAATGAATAGCGGTTAGGAAACCTTCATTGCCAATTTCACTCGACGACACGATTAGAAACAGGGCGTCTGTCTACACGTATATGTAGGCTTGATGGTAGACATTATCTTGTTGAACACCAAGTAAAACGATGTCACTTCTGATTCCTGATTTAATCAACAATATGTTATCTTAACAATTCACTTTAACACTTGTCCAACTTTAACCAGTACGTACAACAGTCACTGAATCACACAACGTAACAAGGATATAGTAAGTGCACCAGGCAAGCGCAGTCCAACGAATGTTTCTCGCAAGGCACGCACCGCCTTTTTGTACTAGCCGGCGCAGCTGGCTTATGAGTCACTTCTGTTGCACGAGTGGAACGACACGGCCGGCGCACCCGGCTTGTGTGAGTCACGCCTGTTGCACGTGATGTTTATTAGAAATATTGTTAACGCCGTCACGGCCATACTGACATGCGCTCGTCCTCGTGCGCCTTTTTATGGTTGTTCTGTAGACAATAAGCGTATTCGTTCATCCTGACATTAACGGATGCAACTTAAAACGTGGTCTATGATATTAACAATCTAATACGGTTCGGTTCGCATAATTCTTCAGAAAATCCTATACTGGCTATAAATACTGACTGCTTACATACCTGGGCCAGTTCATTTAAAACTCTTCAGGTATGTAAGTATGTCCCTTTTAACTTAAATCGGAATTGTTATCCCTTCAGTTTTTCGAACTGGACCGGATAATGCTAGACCGGATCGCAATCCCTGTAGCTAATTGTTGTGGCTAGTCCGGATGAAAATCCCTATAGCCAAGCCATTGGACCGGACAGACCCTTCAATGACTTCACACTTTTTTTTTTATTATTTTTTTTTTCTTTTTTTTTTTTCTTTTTTTTTTTTGCTAGTCCGGATCAACATCCCTTTAGCCAAGTCGTTGGACCGGATACACCCTTCAACGACCTACATTTTTTTTTTCTTTTTTTTTTTTTTTTTTTGCTAGTCCGGATTAACATCCCTTTAGCCAAGTCATTGGACCGGATACACCCTTCAATGACTAACAATTCTTTCTTTTTTTTTTTCATTTTTTTTTTTTTTTTCTTTTTTTTCTGTTTGAGTCTGCGTGTACGGTAGCATTTGTTGAAACATTTCTTAAACTAGAACATTTATACGGACTTTCTTCAGAAATAGTGCGAGACCGACCATCGTTTTCTACATTTCCAACACTTGCACCCGAGGTGCCTGACCTAACAGACATTGTATCACTACCCACAGACATAGTATCGCTATTTGCGGATAAAAATGTCGCTTCTCTTGTCAGTGATAGAGTCGTCATCATTAAGATCAGTTTCATGAACAAGATTACTTAACCCATCTGTGTACGCCGTCACGTCATCGTCACTATAATTTTCAGAAATTTCTAGTAGGCCTGACGGGCCTCGAGGTACTTCGCGTAAGTTTTCATGGGGAACTTTGTACACTAGAACCATTTACATGTCTCAACTTATACCTATCGTTTTCCAAAACTGCAGATGATTGAAAGATTACTGGTGGCCCGGAGGCCTTTCCCGCTTCACCAGGACGGGTGGGCGAGCAAATGCTCAGCCAAGAGGGGTGGGATTTGCTAACAACTGCCCGAGCGCCTCCGCAGGAGACCTAACAACTCAAGAGCAATTGCTTCGCGAATGAATCTACTACCGGATCGGAATCGCGACCCACTGAGAAGATCCGGCGAGAAACTCAGTGGGCTGATGCATGGGTTAGGTTGCACGTCGACCTCTTTGTCGAGTTCGACGAGTACGATTACTGGGGTTCCTCAGCCTGCTCCTAGTGTTAGAGCTGAAGGTATCTAATGCAAGAGTTATTGAATCTGATGGATCCGTAAGGACGTGTCTAGGGTGACTACGGTGACTTGTTCATGAAACCGCTTACCATTGAATAAATTACTATGGCTTTGTTTTATAAGACTACATTCTGACCCTGAATGGAACATAAAGGGGGAGCCAAAACCACTTATCTGTAACACACTGAAGCTCTGGAACACACGTTGACGTCTCTGGTTGCACCTGCCACAGCACCTGGAGCAGTGTCGTTTTTCTTCTTGTAGCGCATGGAACACCCAGAAGCTACATGACTCGCATCACCGCACACGTAACCGCTGACTTGCAGGCGAGAGCCGGGCGCCCACGGATGAGGAGGTTGTTCAGGTTTTGCTGGAATATCGAAAAAAGTTTGAGAGCAGTATCTGTCGCAACACCCTTCGGCACGATGCCCAGGTTTTCCGCAGAAATGGCAGCTTCCACGGAAAAAAACTTCGAGAGCGTTTTGGTTCTTTATCAGGATCTTCGTTTTTTTTTTGAGGGTAAAGCCACGTAATGTGTGAAATAGACGATTTTTTGTGGTAATAACGACAGAGTTCAATTCCCGACGGATTCTTTCATCACACTGCGACAGTATTGATATAACAAATCCGGTGGCTATTTGTTCTGGCACATTAGCGTCGGGAATCTTCTTTATAAGTTGCCATAGCCGGATACCGGCTTCAGCTGGTCCCTTTTTGCTTTCCATTTCAAATTTAATAACCAGGTCGAAGTGGTCTTGCATCATTAGATAATTTTGTCAGCATCTCTTTAATAGTAGGCCAGGATATCTTACCAGTCTGTATTTTTGTGAGGCAAGTAGTAGCTCCAGCCTTAAGCGAATGTGTGAGAGTCAAAATTAAATCGACACCATCCAATACTTCAACTACTTTAAACGGCCCTTTAAACTTCGTATCTAATTTCGTTTGATTATGCTCTTCGTATTAATGTGTGGACGAGCTCACAGCCCACCTTGTGTTAAGTGGTTACTGGAACCCATAGACATCCACAGCGTAAACGCACCACACACCTTGAGATAGAAGTTCTAAGGTCTCAGTATAGTTACAACCGCTGCCCCACCCTTCAAACCGAAATACATCACTGCTTCACGGCAGAAATAGGCAGGGTGATGGTACCCGTGCGGTCGATGGCACTATACGGAGCACCCGTCTGGTGCCACGTCCTTACCCACGAGAACGTCGCCGCGCTGCGACGCCGGCAGCGCGCGATCGCAGTCAGAGTTATTCAATGATACCTCACAGTCTCCTACGAGGCGGCGCGCCCTAGCGCAAGTGCAGCCGGAGCGCGGGGGCTCCAATATCGGCAGTCCGTGCTGGAGGCGTGGTCTCGTCGTTTGGCGGACCCGTCGGCCGGCCTCCGTACCGTCGAGGCGATCTGCCCGGTTCTCGCGGACTGGGTGGGCCGCGACCGCGGAAGTCTCACCTACGGCTACCTGTGCAGACTCACAAGACATTTTACCACCATGCAAACTTCTTACCGCAACAAATCTTACCAGCCACCACGCAAACTACAATTTTACGGGTTCCACCTCTCTTACATGATGTTACTCCCACACTGAGGAAGCCAACCGCGAACACTTGTCAAGCACGCACAAGCACGCACTTCACCGGAAAACCTGCATCCGCCAGCGGAACCCGAACACCGCCGCATCGCGACACGAACGCACCGGACGTCTTATCTTACAGGTCACGACGACTTCAGATGTGTAAATTTTTCTTCCCCACGGAAACTTGCTTGCTTTCTTGTTTGCTTGCTTGCTGGAGCCCGAAGTCATCGAACGTGTAGTGTTATTGGTATTGAATCGAGTAGATTCTAAAATTTCAGCGACAATTCACAGTCTCATGTCCTGGTTTACTGTACTAGTGCCATGTAACTCTAGCAGTAGTCATTGGCTTAAAAACGATTCGTGTCAGAACTACCCACTCGTCATGACAGATCCATTATTGCGATCGAAGTTTCACTTGAGATTTGCACTTGCCTTAATTTCTTGCAATAGCTTGTTACGTGTTGTATTTCCGTTAGTAAATGCCATGTGATGAAGTCGACAGTCAAACTGGGCAACATGAGCCAGAACGTAAGATGTGACGATTTCTTCGTGGCTCAGATCTTCCATCGAGGTAACAGAGACGTTATTACACGACTTACGTATGCTGCATTCACGCTCTTGTCGCGTACCACTACTAGTATTCTGATCTGCATCATGTTTTTTTTTTTGCTGTACTTTGAACATGTTCAAACACGTCACGCCAGTGAGAGTAGAGTCCTGATCCCACTTCTGATGTAGGCTTGATGGTAGACATTATCTTGTTGAACACCAAGTAAAACGATGTCACTTCTGATTCCTGATTTAATCAACAATATGTTATCTTAACAATTCACTTTAACACTTGTCCAACTTTAACCAGTACGTACAACAGTCACTGAATCACACAACGTAACAAGGATATAGTAAGTGCACCAGGCAAGCGCAGTCCAACGAATGTTTCTCGCAAGGCACGCACCGCCTTTTTGTACTAGCCGGCGCAGCTGGCTTATGAGTCACTTCTGTTGCACGAGTGGAACGACACGGCCGGCGCACCCGGCTTGTGTGAGTCACGCCTGTTGCACGTGATGTTTATTAGAAATATTGTTAACGCCGTCATATACATTACTATGTCACTTCATCATTTCCATAGTTCGAGTTACGGGACCATGGGAATGTCACGAAAAGTTTCAAATAACAAACATTGGACACTTTCACTGTTTCACTAAATCCAATAGCTGACTGGCCAGTAATTTCCTATGCGGTTGCGATAAAACGGTTAGTCGTCTACCGCAAATTAATTATCATCAGCGGTTGTTGAACTCTGAGCACTCGTGAGCACACTACACTAACGAACTAATTCTCGCCCGATCGAGATAGAAAACTCTGGTCTATCATTCACGTCGGTGACAAAAAAAAAAAACTACAAAACTTAAAATGCATCGTTTTCACACTGCGTCTTTTGTAAGCGTAGTCGATTGCAGCCCATTAAAATAATGTCTTCATTTATATGGGGCATTAAAGTGATTTATGTTAAGTTCCAAGTGCGCTGTATCGAACCAGAATGATTTCTTAAAATAAAATCCATAATGATTCTTAATTCGTTGGATGTGTTAGAACTATTAAAACGGTTTATACGACATAAATATATTTTTTGGGTGGTTTTATTATGAACTAGAGGTCCCGCAATAGTCGAAATTCGACTATAATTTATTGGAATTGTAAGTTTGTACACTATTATGATTGTATTTTATACTTCTATAATCACAAATTTCGCCAAGACTACACTATAAAAAATATTAACAAAGACAAACAATATTTAATCTATTCTCAATTTGACAACAGATGTCAAGAACTAAAGTTTGACAATAAATAGTATGCATGCGTATGTGCGTCAAATATATGGTATGTAGTGTGTGTAATGTTTTCTTCATTGATTTAATGTATATTTTATGCATTATTTAAAAAAAATATTAGCATTGTGCACTTCTTCTCTATATTCTTTATAAGTGTGGAAAATTTCATACTCCTCCGTCCGCGCAATTTTCGTAAAAAGGGATACAAAGTTTTTGCTTCACGTATTAATACATAGATGTTGCTATTCGGGAGTGAATATGTCGTGATTTCTGTGTTTTGATTGAGTCATGTGGACTGGTCATCTTCTTTGTAGAACTCGTAAATTAAGAATTCGACGATTGAACTAATCCATAATCAACTGAGTTTCTCGCCGGATCTTCTCAGTTAATTGCGATTCCGATCCCGTAGTAGATTCTGCGAAACACTGCCATTACTAGGGCTAGTGTTCGAAAATTCTTTCAGGTTGAGCCCGTGGGCTCATCTACTTGTTTGGGCGTAGTTCGAATAGTCCCCTAGGCTACCAGCGAATAGGTAGGGAAAAAAGAAAAAAGAATGTGGCTTAGAATAGCACCACCCCGTTCTTCCTGTTAGTGTGAAGACTACTAAGTTCTCCGAGCATTACAAACGTACTACCAACCAGCACTTAGAATCGGCAGACCGTATTGCAAACCCGCATGGTGAGGAGGTACCAACATCGTAAGTATTTCTGTCGCGAAGTAGTTATAGTTGGAGAAAAAAGTTTCTACTCACACTTCTTCACATCATCATAAGAGTAATGTTCTCTGACTTTATAGCCAAGATTGCTAGCTGATCTCAATAGTACCGACAATCCAATAGTATCAAGAAAATTACGAACAGCGAGCGAAGCCAGGGGCTGTGATTAGCGCGCATCCATCTCTGTCTCACTCATAATTATCGCGCACGCGCATAGACAAATCACATGTAGACTCTGTGGGATAAGCTATAAGCGGAGGAGCTGCTAAACATTTTGTTTGTAAGGAAAATTAAAGAAAGAAATACTTAGAGTATACTTTCAGTACTTTCTTTCAAAGAATTACAATCATGTTGTTTAGTTACACTTGCTAGATATTTCAATAACAAATATACCAAAAACAGTAAAAATATCGGCCACTAAATAATAGTATAGGAAAAGTCTAAAATTCGCAAATAAAAATGTGATTTTTATTCTATACTGATCTTTATCTGGAAGCTCAGACAAAATATCCTACATTTTTGTGTTTGCGCTTTTCTGTAACTTTTTCACTCTAGTCTAATAATACGATTCAATTGGAGAATATATTTCTTGTTTGTCATCGGTGTATGCATCAACTACCCAACGTAAACAAAATAAAGTTAATCCGCCACAAGTATGTAACTTAGGCACATGTGTTACACATAAGTACGCGTTTTTGTTGTCAGCATCAAAACCGGGAAATCCAGTGCTGTGAGCCAACGTACCTGCGTAACGTGATGCAATACTAGGTAGGTACTTAACAGAATATCTGTGCGTTCTGTCTGAGTAAGGCCCATATTATAGTGATTCTTCTATACCAACTAGTTTTTTTTCTACCTATTTTAGTAACCTCGTGGGGTTATTCTAGATTTGCCGAACTAGTAGGTGAGCTCGCTGGGCTCGAATCTAACGTTGTTCTTAACACGAACCCTAGCAAGAGCCGTGCTTCGCAGAATCTACCTCCGGATCGGAAACACGACCCACTGAGAAGATCCGGCGAGAAATTCAGTGGATTGTGTCTGTGGGTTAATTTACTCGTCGAGCCTTTGTCGCAAGCTGCGATTTTTGTGACTACATGTCGTATGCGTTATATAGATTGGTGTCTATTAAGCTGAATGTATTTTGTAGAGTGCCAATACTCAGCTGTGAGCTTTTTTAAGTATTTGTTAGCAGATGTGCATAGGGCCAATCTGATGGTATGTGTTACTGTCGCACACGGACGTCAGCAACGCCAGTGGCACAGCCAAGTCGACACCTACCGCTGAGTAAGGAAATGTTATAGAGACAAGGAAACACTGTGAAAAGGGGCTCATAGCCTGGTGGTTCGTCACAATCTCTGGAAACGTACTGTCATTTGTTTTACTTGTAATGAAATTTCTAGTTTACAATTATAATGAAATTTCATACAAGATCGTTTCGATGTTATGGTCATTGAGCCGAGAGAATTAATTAAAAGGGGTACCATAAAACCTACTCTGATTAGATTATTAGCTTTCTCACTCGCACTAATTTGTTTATTGTCTGTCTCTCTATTTATTATAAATCGCTGTTTGTTTTTGTCGGTCCTGTAAATGGAAATGATTATTAGTAATATTCAGTGACTTTATCCTCTTTAATTGGTACAAACAGTTATTTAAATTAAACGTTTTAGTTGTTATTGTGTCTTTAGACATTATCATCTCATTTATGAGACGAACTGGCAATTCGATGAAGGTCGTACAAATCCTTCCAATAATCGGTGGTTGTGGCGAAATTTGGGCGACTCAGGTCCGGTAGTGGAGATCTTTTGGTACGATGTGTTTGTTAATTATCATTATCGGCCTGTAGCAGTCCACAGCTAGACATAGGCCTCGCCAATTGCCCGCCACTAATCTCGGTCCTCGGCCAATCTCAGCCAGCTCTTACCACCCAAGGTGTAGGGCACGAACAAAATCCTCCCGTTTACATCGCTCTTGGGCAGTCTGTTCTAGCTTCTCCCACGTCATACCCAAGACGCCCAGCTCCTGCTCCACCGGGCGACGCCAAGTTGTTCTGAGACGGCCTCTCTTCCTTTTGCCAGACACTTTCCAGGTCAGTGCTCTCTTGGATAGGTGGGTATCGGGCTTTCTTAATATGCGAGCAATCCAATGCCACTTCTGCGCAAGGATCTCTTTCTCCATTGGTGTCTGATTGGTGATCCTTTACAGCTGTTTGTTAGTGATCGTCTCAGGCCAAAAGAATTTCAATTTTTTTTTTCAGAATTACTTGGACTACTTTTGCCAATTCGCGGTCTCCACTCAAGAACACGTAATCGAAACAGCACAGCGGATTAGTAAACTGAAGTGGTAATGAATGGGCTGGCTATATATGCCGGAGACCCGATAACCGTTGGCGTTAACTAAATCTATAGAAGGTTTCAATATCCTGTAATCTACATCGACGTTACATTTATTATGATCCACCTCTACGTTTTTATGTGTTCTGACGTTTCAACTACTATAGTTTAGCGGTTACGTTGGAAATACGTAATCACGTCTAGTCCGCAAAAATCTAAGGTGATACTAATATCGGCATTGCTAACCTAGTTCACATGGATCGGTGTGAAATCACCGCACGTGTGAGTCTTACAAATCGCCCACTTGTAGCTGCGGTGTTGAACTTGGGACCACCAACGCGTCTGCCCACACATCCGTCCACTACACTCGAGTGGCCCTTCTGAAACGCAAGGTGTGAAATGACGTGATCGAGAATTTCTCGCATACACTTGCATATCTTATTACTTCATGTTCTTGCTCGAGTATAACTTCATAAAGTCTGGTTCATTGAGTTACATGTTTGCGATTCAAATTTTAAATTGTATTTTTTTCTCATCTTATCTGAATGTCGAGCTTTAACATTTCAACAAAACTGCCAAAAAGCTCACAAACAATTGAACTTTGATGATCCTGGAGCTAAATGGTTACCGGAGCTACCACAGATATCACAAGCTTGAATGCCGCCACCGATTTTAAGATATGCGACTGAGCTCTTCGTTTTGTTATTAAACGGTTGTCTCATCCGTCAAACCGTGGTGCATCACAGCTTCGCAGCAGAAACAGACTGTTCTTAACCCTACGGGGTCACGAAACTCTTTAGCACCAGTAAAATTCTCCGGTGTACCCCTTTGTCGCTTTTTACGACTCCTACAGGATGTGATAGCGTTATGCTAGACACAGCACAGCAAATTTTATTTATTCAATCATTGCATCCATTAAAACGAAATGACTAGAAGTCGTAAACGAAGCGAACGGCCAAGGCACTTGGGTTAACAAGAATAGAATGAGCTTATCCACGGAGCTTAATAAATATCTTGATTATCTATTTGTGGCATTAGTAGTCAGACGCAAAGTAGGTTCGGCACGAATCTAGAAACACGTTTACGCAGTACGTTCGTCGTATCAGGTGCCACCGTTATGCCGGATTAGGGTTGCCGATTCGGAGAGACACGGTAAGAATATACTTTATTGCACATTAAAACATTAATTAACATAGAATATAGGCCCACAGGTAGGTATAATTACCATAATATATTAAATATGTGTATAATAAAAAATAAAGAGGAATCCCTGCTACCTTGTCTTGATTCCATCTCGGGCAGTCGGCATCAGGCGTTAGGCGAGAGTGCAAGGAAGTCGCTTAGAATACGATTGTGATACCTACCCTTCCTAATTTTCTACCACTAGTAATTGACCTAGAACCTAGACCTATTAACCAAGCATGCAATTCTGTGACTGAGCTGATTGCCTTAGTGGATATATGCTTTAAATTCTATACTTCATTACTGAAGGTCATATCTGAAGTCATTTGTGGCATCGGTAACAGTCTTTCCAGAATTTCATTGACCAGTTGCGACACCAGTGATAATCGTCAATATATACTAGAGTGGATTCTCAGTCACGGGTCTTTTATCTTCGACCGGGCCTAAAACAATTATTATAAGAACTAGCAAAAAATATTTTAAGTAAAAAAAAATTATTTTAAGTTTATTGGCAGCCCTGTTATGGCACGTGACAGTTCACGGGTCAAGTCGTATCCACTGCGAGTGACACACTCAACGTCTCAACCCATCGCTTCTCGGTTTCCTTGGTTAAGGTTCACCGACTTAAAGAATATCCTAATTGTCAACTTAATTTTTTTAAAAAGGGTTTTTTTTTAAGCAGTTTTTTAAAATTTTAAAGTTATCCCACAATATTTACTAAACCAATTCTATCATTTAATTTGGTTACATTAGCAGTTGGTTGAGAATTACGTTCGCTCCTTTTAAAATCAGCTCCGATTGGTTTTGTGTTAACTTGACGATTTTATGAGAGAAAAGACAAATAATTTAACAATTTCTATTATTTAAGGCCAGTATAGTTTCTAAATCAAAGAGTGTAACTTATATGACTGGATGTCCAACGTTTTTATAATAGGGGTGTTAGTATTTCTTTATGAGTTAAGATTTTCTGTTGTGTCTTTATTTCAAGGACCATGGCAGCTTCCGTTTGAATAGCCCAGAGTCTAGGCCCTAGACAATGTGTAAAATGGAAAATTAATTGAAATTATCAATCGTTTCACCATTGGTTACGAATTGCAGATGGAAACCAACCACACTTTTAAAACCTTACGCGGATATTTAAGAGTAAATTTAAATATCACCGATGTCATTAGCAGTGTCAGTGAAAATGAACATACTTTCACATTTCTCGCAACGACCACATTAACTGTCTTAATCCAACGTCAGTATCCTCATATTCGTCTACATTAAAACACAGTTACATCTTCAACTAACTCCCGTCCAAGTGACCATAAAACGAAAATATCATTAAATTGCATTACCATTGTTTGCCATCACTTACGCAAAATGGTGAACAGTTACCTACCATTCATGCCGTTTACATTGTTGCCGACCGGTCTTAAGTAGGTGGCAATCGTAAAATGATGTAATTTAATACACGGAGAGAGATCTAAAGGGAAGATTTGTAATGTACACTTTATTGTATTCGACATTATTTTGGTGCGACAGGATGAGATGGCAGAACATTGTAAGGACGAGGTGGTCATGACCCTCAAACGTTAAATTACGACTGGAGGCTTTTTTTTTTGGTCGTGTCCACGAAAATTAAACTATTTAAAAGCATTCGAATTCAATAATGAAGATTGCTGCTGAAATTAGCATATCTACTAAACTACCATATCAATTGCTGCTGAAATTAGCAATGCCGACCACTAGAAGCAGTTCAATTCACTTTGTTTGTCAAGGATTTTTTTTTAAATGCACCGGCTATTTTTGTAGCTGACCGTCTAATGATACTCCTTCTCCTTGCGTCGCTTTGCTTTGCTTTATTAAAGGTTGTGACCCCCCCGCTGCATTATTCTCTCATGTGCAATTTCCCTCCATTTGCTGCGATCCTTAACTTTTAATGATAACCATACAAAAGCTCGTCAAAACATTTTTTTGAATAAAGTGCAACAGGAAGAATCAGATAAGATTCTTTTTTAAATTACCATTTATTTTGACGTGTCATTATTTCACCGACAAACGCATATATGAGTCGTCTATTATCAAAGGTGGCAATCTGTACATTTGGACAAAAAAATTTTATTGATATGTCAATACAGATTTATTTGAATATAATCGTCTCCTTCAAAGAATACGGTTCAAAACCTGCATTAAATAAAGGTTAATAGTTAACCTGTTATTTATCTAAGATGTCGTTCCGAAGAGTTTTGTGACTGCCAATATAATACAAAGTCAATAATTCGTTTTTCTGATTTACCAATCATTGTCCAAAAGTCAGATTGCCGCCTTTGATAATAGTCGACTCATATGGTTGTCGTAATTGAAGAGATTAAAGGGTCAAATGAATTTGCATGTTTAGTACAAAAAAATGCTTTGTTAGATCGTAGATCTAGACTTTTTAGGTAAAGGCGAAAGTACATATGTTGCCGCGAACGAAAGTCGAAGGTTTTATTGGGATTTTCAGAATGGATGGATCGAGAAAATTTTGGTTTGTGATGTTTATAAATACCAATATTTAACGGAATATGTGTCTTTATAAGATTCATTAATTAAAAATCTGTGTTCATAAATTTTAATATCCTCATAAATCATTTTGTTTTTTTGGAACCGATACGCACAAGACCCGTATTTCTTCAAACTATTTTATTATCTTCGATGCTTTTTACTATCTTTAATGTTAATATTGAACAGTTTACGTTAACAACAACACGAGAAGCATTCCACAGTTCACGCAAGGTCGCACCACCTATTAAACTGGCGAATTTATTAAAAATGTACATCACAAAAATATACTGTCATTAAAATTGTCTATAATAACAAACATACAAACAAAACAATCCACAAATTATAAGCTATACAGGGACTAGATACATTAATTGTATCAAATTCCACTACAATCGCGAGCAATAGTGCAATTAAATCGGTAAGAAAAATAAAAACCGAATGTCGTGCACGAGTCGTTCGTGACTAACTTACGCCATGGAACCGAAATAAAAAGTAGTTCTTGCGGGTGCAACAGCTAAAATTATTATGGGCATTTTGAAATTGTTTAGCATTGCGGATAATTGTAACAGCAACTCGATTTTAACTGAAACAGGAACCATATTGTGTTCTTAAAGCACCTCACTAAGCAAGTTTTTACAACTGTGTGCTTAGTTCGAGTTTTTAACGTTCTCGATAGCGTAAAAGTTAACTCGAATTTGTAAGGAGTTGCACACATATGCAGTCATACAATATGCAGTTGGAACAGCGCCCCTAGTGACAAACGTAGGGAAACGTTCCAACTCCATGCAAATTTGACTTTTACGTTATCGAGAACGTTAAAAGATTCGCACTAAGCATACTGAATCATTGTTACACCCTACTAAAACGATACTTGAAATCGGTCCCTTGAAACTACTCGCGCACCACTTATCGTACGCTGATAGTACTATGACCGAAACCTTCCCTAGAGCCGCAAAAAGAACTACAAAGATTCAATACAGTCATAAAGAGCGTAGAAGTCGAACGATTTTTTTTCACGACTTTATTAGCACGCATTGTACTATATGAGTCGTCTATTATCAAAGGTGGCAATCTGTGCATTTGGACAAAAAAAATTTATTGATATGTCAATACAGATTGATTTGAATATAATCGTCTCCTTCAAAGAATACGGTTCAAAACCTGCATTAAATAAAGGTTAATAGTTAACCTGTTATTTATCTAAGATGTCGCTCCGAAGAGTTTTGTGACTGCCAATGGAATACAAAGTCAATAATTCGTTTTTCTGATTTACCAATCATTGTTCAAAAGTCAGATTGCCGGCTTTGATAATAGTCGACTCATATCATGTTATTCAACCTGTTATAAAGATAATCAGTAAATCTCGCATTTTGCGAACACTAAAATAGACTTTTTGGAAGCACCCGAGATTGTATTTACATTGGACTTTCGATATGACGACTGTTATTGAAAATATTGTCAACAGTATCTTTTTGTAATATCCGAAGCCATCGAATATTAAACATATTTCTTTGATGAAACAAGTATTCGCATTAAACATCAAACAATCGTTTAAATATTATAGTAGAAATATTTAAATTCAGATTAAAATGGCACTACCTTGCACAATTATACGGCTCCTACAATATAACTGTACAAGTTGCTACTTATTTTGTATTTACTTGCATATTTAATCTTGTGTAAGTCTATCTTATATTGTATTTATTTTTCACATGTGTATATAAGTATATATTTTTATGTAAGTTTGTTATGATATAGCACCGTCCAGTTCCCTTATTCCTCTCCCTGCAAGGTTGCCGGGAAGAAATTGCTTTCAGCGATAAGGCCGCCAATTTATGTCACCGACTATTATTTGTTTTATTTGCTCACTCTGTACATATGGTGTTAAATAAAGTGTTATTATTATTATTCGTAGGTTTTGGATCATCACGATCAAAATGCTACTATTTTAAATGTAAAGTTTATATTAAAATATCACGCAATTAAAATTAAACAGTCTTGTTATTCCATTATGAAATTTAAAATCAATTTACAGTATTTCTTGGGAACTAACTGTGTGGCGCCAAAACGCCATCAAACAGCAATACAAATCTTCGAGTGCTAACTTTATTGTGCTTTCAGATTGAAAGCTCGTATCACGTTTTAATACTTCGAGAGCCGTTAAATGTACAGCGTGTGTGTTTTATGGAATTAGTAATTGGCAATATAAAACTATGACCTGTGAATTTTTTTTTTTTTTTTTTTTTTTTATTGCCCTTGTAGGCAGACGAGCATACGGCCCACCTGATGGTGAGTGGTTACCGTCGCCCATGGACTTCAGCAATGCCAGGGGCAGAGCCAAGCCGCTGCCTACCATATGCAATACCGAGAAATGTCACAAAGTGTGCCTTCGTGTTCATTGTCCGAATTTTTATTGCATTTTGATACATCAGACATTCTATGGATGAGATTTTTGTGCGCATAATTTTGACTGGTGATAGGACGTCTTGTGAGTCCGCAAGTATCTCAAGGTGAGTGACGGCATTTACGTTGTAGATGTCTATGGACTCTGGTAAACACTTAACACCAGGTGGGCCGTGAGCTCGTCCACCATTCTAAACAATAACAAAAAAAAAGAATAATTGAAAACAAAAATCTTTAATAGTTACCCGAATTTTCGAGCAACTTCTAGCGTTTTATTTGAAATGAGTTTGTCTTTTTCATCTTTAGAGAACAATTCAAATACTTTTGTAAGCAATAATAATATTAATTTCATGTAAGACCTCAAAAAACCGGACATACCTAATCCCGATGACGTAAAGGAAGGTTTTCTGTATTAGCAGTGTGTGTACTTACGACCTTTTTCAAAACAAATTATTAGGCAGTCGGATATATGACACGGTGTATTAACAACATGTGTTTACGACCAGTATGTACACAAAAGCATCATGTGAATATATCGGCGTGTTATGATAAGGTATAAGCATTTCATGTTATAAAAATAACGCCAT
This sequence comes from Bombyx mori, assembly GCF_030269925.1. Classification (NCBI taxonomy): domain Eukaryota; kingdom Metazoa; phylum Arthropoda; class Insecta; order Lepidoptera; family Bombycidae; genus Bombyx; species Bombyx mori. The sequence continues at coordinate 2,270,408 of NC_085116.1, read as the reverse complement.
TTCGAAATTACGCAGTACGAAAATAAACTGTAAATTGTGAAAATAAGCTGAAAAATTGATTGTAAGGTTAAATCCGATACTAAAAGTTAGCAGACTTGCGAGATATTTTTGTCTAACATACTTCCTATCAGTGTTACTTTTATGTATTACTTAATGAGGACTTTTAATAAGTTGATCCTATGAAACTTTAATGCACTGGAGAAAAAATGGCTTTATTACAATCTATATAAATAAAAATACATGTATTTCTGTATGTGGGTACCTTAAGTATAGTAGCAATCGTATCAAAGTCATAGATAGTTAAAAATATTAATTTTAGTCAAAATCAAAAAAGTTTAAAGTTCCTAAAAATGGTTTTTTTTTGAACAATGCACACCTAGTTAATCTTTATTTGAACCGTGTGGTTAGTGCGTATTTTTGAACTTCTCGATCGCGTAAAAGTTAACTCAAATTTGTATGGAGTTGGAACAGCGCCCCCTAGCGGTAAACGAAGGGAGATGTCAACTCCATACAAATTTGGGTTAACATTTACGCGATCGGGAAGTTAAAAAACTCGCACTAAGCACACTGATCTCAAACCTGCAATTTATACCATTTAAATCCGTTGTACTTATATTTTTTGCAGATTTTGCACCATTATGATCGAAAAATTAAATAAATGGCTCGATGCTTACATTCAATACTTTAAAGTCGTCGTGGCCTAAAGGGTAAGATGCCGCATCCCGCAGGCAGGTACCAATTTTTCTAATGAAATACGTACTTAACAGATGTTCACAGTTGACTTCCACGGTGAAGGAATAACATCGTGTAATAAAAATCAAACCCGCAAAATTATAATTTACGTAATTACTGGTGGTAGGACCTCTTGTGAGTCCGGACGGGTAGGTACCATCGCCTTGCCTATTTCTGCCGTGAAGCAGTAATGCGTTTCGGTTTGAAGGGTAGGGCAGACGTTGTAACTGTACTGAGACCTTAGAACTTATATCTCAAGGTGGGTGGCGCATTTACATTGTAGATGCCTATGGGCTCCAGTAACCACTTAACATCAGGTGGGCTGTGAGCTCGTCCACTCATCTAAGCAATAAAAAAAAAATAAAAAAAAAGCGCTATCAAATTCGATTTTACGACTTTTCATGCTGATAGCGCTGACTAATTTTATTTGCTGAAAGTACCCGCACAGTCTGTCGTCGTTAGACACGGGCGTACTCGGCCGCCATGTTTACGATTTTCGCGCGCCCATATTTCCCGCGCGTGCGCAGTAACGGTCCCTTTGGGGCTGCCAGCCTATTGCATTACGATTTATGCGACAAATTTATTGTACGCGGCGATAGCGGCAACGTTCTTCGTTTTAGGAAGTTATTAATACAAGTTGTTGTAATGTAAGTTGTACAATTAATTTGTGTAATGTTTTCCGTTAAAACTATTGCCTTTCGTTTGTTATTTTATTATTTATGAACTTTGATGTTTTGATACCTGATGCTATATTATATTTCGCCAGAATTTCTATGCCGTTATTTTGCCAAATAAATAACAAGATTTGTAATGTTAATATTTTTCCCATGACTATCATAAAAGCAATAGCAAAGCAGGCCAAGCATTTTAATAGTTGAGTGTATTGTGACTTCAACTCGCTCTAGCTAAAAATTCTTCCCCATAGTGGTATGTTACGTAAGCGTATGTTTTGTTGAGATTGTATTCCTGTTATCCTGATAAAGTTGAACCTAAGGCTTTCCAAATTACCGCAAGGTGGGTGACAAATTTATTAAATTTATTCCCGAAAAAGAAAAAAAGAATGCAACATTCATTTTACTCGTGACTAAATTAAGAATATAATCTTTTCAATCATACTTAAGTTAATACTTTACTATCGTGAATGTCACATCCCACGCGGGCCGCTAAACGTGATCTACCTGCAGCCAGAGATCAGCGCGAGACAAGGTCACGGCCGGGTCAAAGATTAAATTACACAGTGTAGTTGTAATTAACCGATGTGACGGTCAATAAAGGTTTCAATTGTATTCAGTTATGGCGAAATACATAACGTAAATAACAGGACCGCTTTATTTTGATTCAATGAATTTGCACACCCTACTGTTGGAATAATAATTGTTAGTTCAACAAATATGCAGATTGAAAAAGGCAACTGTACTGAAATGGAAATGAATGAATTGAAATATCTTAATAACCATTACTCTTTTTGAAGGTGCTCTTTTTCTTACCCTGGTGGTGGGAGTAGGGAAACAGGCACACAATGACATGTTTTGGCAATATTACAAGCTCCGTCTCATTATTAAATGGTTTTGACCAACATTTTATATTAAACGGTGCTACCCTAAAGATTTATTCATCTATATATTCCACTTTAGAGCCAAGGTTTTCGAAACACCCTCTTCTCGGTTTGATACGATTTTCTGATAAATTCATACTCAAAATAATCGTAGTTACGGAAAAAAATGAGCTTTTTTTTATTGCTTACATGGGTGGACGAGCTCACAGCCCATCTGGTGTTAAGTGGTTACTGGAGCCCATAGACATCTACAACGTAAATGCGCCACCCACCTTGACATATAAGTTCTAAGGTCTCAAGTATAGTTACAACGGCTGCCCCGCCCTTCAAACCGAAACGTATTACTGCTTCCCAAATTTTATTACTTGTAAAGCTTGTGATCGATAATTATCGTTAGTCTCAATGAAATCACCGTAATTGTCAAGATCCGATTTTAAACTTCTAATTAGTTGATTCAGCGCGCACGCGTCGAGCTTCGTGATCGATTTTGATTGCTATTTATTGCATCCTGCGGGCGTTTTACTATGAAATACCCGGTAATTTGAGTCCGTAGAATGCATTTTCTTGGACGTTACCAAAGTTATTGCATTTGTGTCGGAGCCTCACCTCTTAACGGAACTGCATCTCAAGACTTGATGGGTGATATTTAATTAAACTGTACTTATAAAACATTTAACATGAACGATATTTTTAATGGGCGTAATATTTAATCTAGCCATATAAATCTAGCCATAGTTTTGGTTAGGTTACGCAATTAAACAGAGTGAATTTAGGATTGGATTAACTTTATTTCGTCTCATTTCGTGAGCTGTCGCAAAATAAATGGCAACACATAAATGACTACGAATTTTATTTCGCCCACCTTTAATCGTACGATTTCAATAAATACTGTCCGGAAGAACGGTAATTGGCAACATTACGTTTTTGCGCATTACATTCGTTCGTCTCGGTCATTGTATGTTAACGTATCCCCAGCAATCCTTCGGACTTTATTACAAAAATAAAACAAAAAAAATTACAAACATGACTTCGATAATGTCGATAATATTTCTTGGACGGCGACGAAAAATAAAATATTCGGCGCCGTCTCGATACTGTTATGTGTTGCAGCCATATTGAATTTTTGTCGCAGAATTTTGTGGTCTTTCGCGTGAAATGTCATCATTCAAAAGGACGTTTTATCCGATCAGTGAGGCTTCTTTATTGCTATAAAAGTAAAGATCACGGCCCACCTGGTATGAAGTGGTTACCGTAGTTTTTTTTAATGATTGAAGAATTACTGGTGGCCCGTATGCCTTTCCAGTTTCACCAAGACAGGTGGGCGAGCATTGGATCAGCCAGGAGGGGTGGGATTTGCTAACAGCTGCCCGAGCGTTTCCGAAACCTAACCACTCAAGAGCAGCTGTTTCGCGAATGAATCTACTACCGGATTGGAAACTCAGCGGGATTAATGCGGGCGAAATAGGTTGCACGTCGAACTCTTTGTCGAGTTCGACGAGTACGGTTATCGGTTACCGTAGTATAAACATCACAACGTCAATGCCACCTTCATACAGAAAATCTAAATTCGCAGTAGTAAAGGCATAATGATTATCGCAATTCTTCAAAACAGAGCTACCTTCCACCAATGAATTCTCGTTGTCGAATTACATCGTGATTTTAATCAGAGAATGTTGAGACCCATTCTCCAGTAAATCCTATAGCCTTACATTATACTCACGGGAAGTGATGGGGTGATGGATGCTATTCATATTGAGCCAAGAGTAACTTCTAGTATGCAGAAGAATTCGAGTATTGGCTATTTCATTTCGGGTTATAAGAATACGCCTTTGGTTTATAACCGGTGTTAAAGTCTAAAGATACTGTCAAAAACGGGATTTATCATGTGTCCATGTCTAATCTTCGATCTTAAAAGAATTAATAAACATAACTTTGCGTGTAACACAAAGTATCGGTATATAGTTACGAACACGAAACAATATAATATAGTATTAAAACATGTATACTCTTAAGATGCACAGCATGAGTCACCTGAAAAAGTCGAATAGTTAAAGAAAATAGAGAAAATAAGAGATACTGCTACAATTACAGTGGCCTTTTGGGTAGATTGCAATCTTATAAAAACATGATTTTATAAATGAGCATAGTTAGTTACTGAATGCCAATCTTAAATATCAAGCCTTTAGTGGGACAAATTCTTTTGCGCAGATCCAATCCAATTTGCATAATGGGCGCGAATTGCCATTATATGCAAATAAACATTAAGATATACAGAAGGAACACTTCCATAAATTATCACTTTATTTAAAATAATATGTGTTAATTTATATTTTATTTTTTAGGAACGTCAATACAAAAGGAAGAGTGTTAAAATAAAATTTGCGTTTTGACGTAAAAATTCAACTAAGAAGACTTAATGATAAAGAAAACGTTATCCTAACAAAATATACAATTCTTTAATGCATCTATTGTATAAGTGATCCTAATTCAATGTTAAATGTGAGTACCACAAGTACTACTGACCATTCAAATCTAAATTGATAGTTGTTTTGTTTTACGTTGATATTAATTATTGACAACGGCAGCAAAACGCCGTAAGTAGGATGCCTCAAAACCAGTCTTTAGCAATAAACCTGTACGATAACACGATACTATAATGGCATCCATTACGAAATATGTCATGGACCGCTTGTCAAATGCTGAAGATTAAAAAAATCTGCGCATAGTCAAACGGGGTCACTTGTCTTACTGTCACAGGATTAATGATTATAACCTGCACTCAAAGTATTCAGGTGATAAGTAGACCTGTCTCTTTGGAATTGTTTTAAATGGTACTTGATCCTTGAAGGGAGATATATTTTTTACCGTAGAGTGATTAGACCGGCTACCAGCAAATTGGCCCTTTGACGCAATCTCGACCGTTGCAATACACTGCTTAAGTTCGCGGGAAATTGAGGTGAAATGTTTCTTGTGTGAATCAACCTGTCGGATTCATGCAATTCTAACACCTTCAACGCTTCTTCTTGCGTTATTTTTTCCTGCAATTAGTTACTTTCAAGTTTCCCTTGCAGGTTTAGTTTTATTGTTAGTACGTGTACTTATTATAACAATTCTTCCCCCGTCACCTATAGGAAGTTTTTTTATTTAATTATAGGGGCGCACAAATTTATGGTTCATCTTGTGTTAAGTAGTTGCCGTAGACAAAATCATTAGTGCGAAGTCTCAGTTGTCCAATCGAATAACGACTGTGCCGCATTTCAGTTCGGAACGCATGAGAATCGCTATGCTATTGTGCATTATCCTAGTCTATCAGCGACTTTGCGTTATTTTTGTAAGTCACTTCACTGAGAGTCTGTCATACACTTCAGATAGGGTTCGACCATACAATATCAATCTTTACCACTAATTCAATTGCGCTAACTACATGTGGTATGATAAATCAGAAGTTGGCCAGTATCGATCGCCTTCAAGATATGCAAATTCGAGATCTATAGAGTTCGATTAAGATTTCTCATTGCTGAAATTTTGATTAGTACATTGATTAGTTATTGTTTAGTGTTGTATTGGCAATGTTATTGTTCTTGTTAGTCTGCTTATGTCCTTCGTTTGCGATTAGGTGGGAATCCATCTTAAATGTCAGCTGCTGATCGGATTGGAGATAATTGTTTCGTAATGTTAAATGTCTATGGCGGTCAAGATTGGTTTAGGTGTTGCTTAAACTAAGTGACAGGTAAATTAGGAATACAGGTATTTTAAATTTGTTTTTATCAGCCTCGATTAGATAAAACAGACTGGCAATTGAGGCAGCATTGGGTGCGACTGCTAGTCTATTTAGTGAGAAAAAATGTGTTGTATCATATGATATTAATTCTACTTAACCTTTGTTTCAGGTACGTCATCCAATTGAAATATTCCGCGTTGCCAAGCTGAATAGTCAAGGTTTGGTTGGAGAATTAGAGGAAATACTGCTTGATTTCGAATTTCAGATATAAGTTGATATGGTTAAATCACCACGCCAACTAATTGCTGATTACCACGGAGTCCTGGTCCTATATCCGATCTAATTTTGCAACAATGTTAAAAAATTATTGGGGTTCTATTGTATTTATTGGGCAATTGGGTATTGGGTGTATATTGAGTAATTGGTAATTAATATTGCCGGTTTCTAGAAAGAAAGCAGAAAATCTAGAAAGAAAATTAAGGTTTGGATACTACTAGAATTTGGAGATGAACCAATACACAGCAACTTGAAAATCTCTTATAAAATTTAATTATTAAAGCCGAAAATATAACTTATACAAAAATAATTCATGAACTGAAGCATCCAAATTGACTTTTATCTTCTCTTACTTTTTTTTCTCATAAAAATCAAGTTGTTTATTTTGAAACATAAAACCTTTGGTGCCAACAAAAGAGCCGACTAAAAGCTGAAAATGTTTTTGGGACGAACGTCAAAACTGTCAGAGTCCAGTCTGAACAGGAATTGTCGAACTGGCAACATTGATTGTGACACGAGTGATTCATGAGAACCAAAAATTATATTTTTTTCCTACCTAAGCTGATGATCTTGAGAGACCATTTCAGCGTAACCTTAACAAGTAGGTGAGCTCACGGGGCTCAAACCTGACGACGTTGCTAACGCTAACCCTAGCAAGAGCAGTGCCTCGCAGAATCTGCCACCGGATCGGAAACGCGACCCACTGAGAAGATCCGGCGACAAACTTAGTGGGCTGTGTCTATGGGTTTAAAAAAACGAAAGGAAGTAAACGCCGTATTTATGACTTTACTTGAATCAATAAAATTATCCAATATGCTTAAAAGCTCAACAACATTTTCGTCATATTGATAATATGCTTTCAAATTGATAAAATTGCGTAGTAACTTAGAGGATATTAGATTGAAAAACCGCACCATATCCACAAAGGGTCGTGGCGAGTTTAAATTAAAAAACAAACTATCGAAATATCGATTTATTACTCGACATCGAAACCCGTTAATGATGGATTTTGCTTGACAAAGGGCTTACGTTACAATACATGAAAATTTGAACGTACGGCGGTATCTGTGCAAGCATTTTACAGCCAGTGTTACTTATTTTTTTTTATTTTTTTTTTATAGCGAATTTATCTTTAAAAAAAAATTGACGTGTCCTGTGAATTTTTTATCTCCAAAAACGATTTTTTATCTCGGGTGTCTAAATTAAGTTTCTTGAAAAGTTTTTGCGATAAGGCCTCCCGTGGCGAATGATTAGCTGTATTGCTTTCATGTCAATTTCACTATGGAAAATATGATATGCATTTATTGGAGAAAATTTTAATGCAAGTGGACAAAATATGTGTTTATCATGATTTGGATGTTGTGAGGTTCTGGTTTACGATTTCACGGATTTTACCTTAATGCTTTGTACGAAAGTGACTAAAAGGCTGATGATGATTATGATAGATTATGACAGGATGTTGGCCCTTCACGTTAGGGACTCACAATACGTCCTATAATCTGTAAGAAACATACGGTTTCGGTTACGGTGTACGGTTTGTCCATAACTAACTCAGTACGTGGACGCGCCGTGCGTCGTCATTGTGGTGTCAAATTATTTTATTACATTCTTGTATAGCAGTGCACTTAGCAACACGTACTCGTTAACACGCTACCATTTTTACGTAACTAACATAATAAAGGTGCTCAAACAACATACTCTTTTGGAACTCTACAAACTTCCCCTTGGACCCCAACATAGTCCGTCAATGAGGACAAGTTATTACGTATGTACAAATTATCGTTTCGGATCTGGTAACGGTCCCCTAACCTGTATGAACTCGGAGACGGTAGTCAGCAGTCGACGACGGCGACCGGCATCCGCCACGATATTTCGCCGGTGGCGTGTGAATTTTTCCACTAGTTCCGCCCACAGATCCGATCTGCGACGATTTCTGGACAGATTTCACATAGATGAACGGTAAAATGAAATCTCGAAATCGTTAAGCGAACTAGAATTGTTAAATTTACGTTCGATTCATTATTTATATGTTACTGGTGGTAGGACCTCTTGTGAGTCCGCGCGGGTACCACCGCCCTGCCTATTCCTGCCGTGAAGCAGTAATGCGTTTCGGTTTGAAGGGTAGGGCAGCCGTTGTAACTATACTGAGATATTAGAACTTATATCTCAAGGTGGGTGGCGCATTTACGTTGTAAATGTCTATGGGTTCCAGTAACCACTTAACACCAGTTGGGCTGTGAGCTCGTCCACCCAAATAATCAATAAAAAAAAATGGTTCTTGTAGTACCTCAATGGTAAATAGGACCCTCACAAATTGTCTCCACTTGACTCTGTCTTGCGCTTGCTCCTTAGTATCGCTCCAGGTCAGGCCGGCAGTCCTCATCTCGAGCTCCACGGTGCGTCACCAAGTGTGTACAGGTCGACCAGGTAATTCTTAAGATCCACTCTTAAAAGCCAGAAACTTAAAAGAATTTTATCACATTCTCTATTTGGACCTAAAAAATGGAACAAATAAGTCTGTCAACAATACGTCAGCACTTAATTTCAGAGAAAACAGAAAGGTGCTTATAATGTATACTTATAAACAAGATCTGGTCATCGATGACATGTGTTGTAGTGCAACACTAATAATGTAAAATTTACATTCGCCTAATTTTAATCAAAAATGTCTATAGCTTTTTCTATATATATATAATTCCATAGAATATCTTTCACTGTGTACACCACACTCCTGTTTCTTATTAAATCCGAGTTAAATGCTGTAATCTCTACCGAGTAGCGTTTTCTTGATCACTGGTAACGCTCACGGAGAATGCTAAGGATTTACTCCAATTAGTTTTAATTGTTTTAACTGTTGTTTTTCGATACTTGTTATTCGTTTTATGCTTAAGTTATTGTACTTTTAGAGAAGGTCGTTTTGTGTGATTACACGAACAACCTGATGCTTATGGATTACCAGAGACCATAAACGCGACAACGTAAATGCTTTCTCCCAAAATTGAGGCTAATGCTTCTAAATGTTATTGTTTTTAATTGTCATGGACAATATATGTATGTATATGGTCTCGTTCTCGTCATCGTTCTCCCGAACCCGTCGCTTGCGACAGACACATTGTCATCCACAGATACAGCCTACTCAGTATCTCGCCGGATCTTCTTAGTGGGTCGCGTTTCCGATCCGGTGGTAGATTCTGCGAAACACGGCTCTTACTAGGGCTCGTGTTAGCAACATCGTAAGGTTTGAGCCCCGTGAGCTCATCTACTAGCTCGGTGACGCTAATAGGGTCTCTCTACACCATCAGCTTTGGTAGGGAAAAAAAAGTCGAGTCTATTTTGATTTAATGATCTGATTGTGAACAAACTGATGTGGAAACTCGTTCATTTGTGTTTATTTTTCACTTGCGATGAATATAAATCGTATTACAAAATAAAGCCACAAAAGGATTCAACTAAAATGTGTAACGCAAAACAATAATAAGCATCTCAACAGATTTCAAGGAATTTAAGTGATATTTACTACATCATTTTCCTGTACGTTTATTAATAAACACATAAATACTTATTTATTCCGCGAACTCAAAACGCTACTGCTACTGTTGAATAAAAATACAACTCAAAGATTAGTCACCGTGTTCTCGTTATTGGACGAAAAACGTCCTTTGACTAATCAATAGATGACACACGTGTCATTGAGAATGGCGCCAAAACTATTTGCATATAGGGCATTCCGTTAGCCGCGATTTCAGAAAAGAGTTTAGAACGAACATAAAAAACATATCAAGCAAATAAGCTCTTCGTTATTATTACCTATCAGCTGACCCGGCAGACTTCGTTGTGCCTCAATCGATAAATAAAAGACCTAAACTTTGTATAAAATAAACTTAAAACAAACAAAAGGAATCCGTCCGACGGGGGACACATCAAAGTAAAAATAAAATTGTTATTTTTGTTTAATTCCGAGCATTTTCATATTTATCTACCTTTTAAACCTTCTCTGGATTTTCACAAATAATTCAAGACCAAAATTAACCAAATCGGTCCAGCCGTTTTCGAGTTTTAGCGAGACTAACGAACGGCAATTCATTTTTATATATAGAGATAACAAATGTAGTAGATTAAGACATAAAAATCGAATGACAGACATCGATTGATTTACGAAGTGAAAATAGTAGCAAACATCATCCATTTTCAAAATGGCTTCTATTGTCACAACATTGAATTTATTATGTACTACAATAACCAGTGAACTCGTTAGTAGCGAAGCGTGTTCGTCGCACAGTAGGCCAGTTATTACATTTCTGTCGCCTCCCAGACGGCGAAAATTGGTGAAGCGTGCCTTTTGCCTATCCGCTAAAGCTCTCAATATTCATAACGGGTCTACATTCAGATAAAGGTCGCAACGCCGGGCGACCATAGGGCCCTCTCAGCATACCTCCGAAAGGAGAACATAGGTTTCCACACCTATGCTCTTCAGGAGGACCGCGAGCTCCGCGTAGTAATACGCGGAGTTCCGAAGGAACTCGACATAGAGTACGTAAGGGAGGATCTGACCGCTCAGTCCCTCCCGATAGTAAGTGTGCACCGGATGCACAACGGCCGCGACAAAAAACCATATAACATGGTTTTAGTCGCTCTAGAACCAACCCCGGAGGCCAAGAAAAAGATCGCATGTCTCGCGACAGTATGTGGCCTATCCGGGGTTACCATTGAAGCCCCCCATAGACGTGGCACTCCCGGACAGTGCCACAGATGCCAACTATATGGCCACTCGGCTCGGAATTGCCACGCGCGCCCCCGCTGCGTGAAGTGTCTCGGCGATCACGCCACGGTAGATTGCTCGCGAGTTAGGGAAACCGCGACCGAACCTCCAAGCTGTGTCCTATGCCTTAAGCAAGGGCACCCCGCGAATTACCGTGGATGTCCTAGGGCTCCGCGAAAACGTCCGACCCACCCAGCCCCCCGTACCGTCGGCCCAAAGACTTCGGTGCCTTCAGCACCGAAACCCGCCTTCGTACCGGCTGCGGTTCCCACCGTCTCGGCGTGGAATAAACCGCTGCCGTATACGAGGTCGGGAACACAAACCGCACCCCAGCCCCCGCTCGCGACACGCCCCGCGCCGCAGCCCCTGCTCGCACCTCCCCCCGCGCCCGCGTACCGTCCCCCGCAACCCTCAGCCGTCAACGACTTCACGCTCGTGCGCGACTTCGTCACGACGGTCAACTTCGACCGTCTGCGATCGTTCGCAGACGCGTTGCGAAGGGCGGTAAACCCCGAACAACGGCTCGCGGCCGCGTTCGATTACATGGACGTTTACGAGTCCGTGGCCCGTACTTTCTAAAATCACCGGTAATCAATGGCGCAAAACGCTAGAGAGAAACCATATTCCCTTACGTTAGCATTCTACAATGCTAACGGACTCGCGCGACAACGCGATCAAATTTACGAATTCCTCCGCGACAATCTTGTAGATATTCTGCTAGTGCAGGAGACCTGCCTGAAGCCCTCGCGTCGTGACCCGAAAGTCGCGAATTACGTCATGGTTAGGAATGACAGACTCACCGCCTCCAAAGGCGGGACTGCCATTTACTATAGGCGGGCCCTGCACGTTGTCCCTCTCGATACCCCCTCGCTCTCACATATCGAGGCGTCAGTGTGCCGTATCTCGCTGACGGGACACCAGCCGATCGTCATCGCATCCGTCTATCTCCCCCCGGACAAGCCCCTTCTGAGCAGTGACATCGAGTCACTGTTCGGCATGGGAGACTCCGTCATCCTGGCAGGCGATTTAAATTGCCACCACACTAGGTGGAACTGCCACAGTTCAAACATAAATGGTAGGCGTCTCGACGCGTTTATAGACGACCTTACCTTTGAAGTAGTCGGTCCCCCAACTCCAACATGTTATCCGTATAACATCGCGCTCCGTCCGAGCACTATAGACCTGGCACTGCTGAGGAACGTAACTCTGCGCTTGCGTTCCATCGAAGCAATGTCAGAGCTTGACTCAGACCACCGACCTGTCGTTATGCAGCTCGGTCGCCCCCACAACCCAGTCACAGCTACGAGGACCATGGTGGACTGGAAGAAGCTGGGCAAATGCTTAGCCGATGCCGCTCCACCAATCCTCCCCTGCGGCCCGGATTCAACTCCCTCCCCCGAGGACACAGTCGAATCCATAAACATCATCACGGATCACATCTCTTCCGCGATCATAAGATCCTCAAAAGAAGTCGATGTGGAGGATAGCTTCCACCGCATCAGACTGTCCCCCGAACTTAGGAACCTCCTAAGAGTTAGAAACGCGGCAATCCGGGCCTACGATCAACTTCCCACGCACTCAAACCGGATTCGGATGCGTCGTCTACAGCGGGATGTAAAATCTCGCCTAAGCGACGCCCGAAATGAGAATTGGGATAGTTACTTAGAAGGACTCGCGCCCTCTCATCAAGCATACTGGCGACTAGCAAGGACTCTCAAGTCCGAAACTACCGCTACTATGCCTCCTCTCGTACGCCCTTCAGGCCAACCACCGGCTTTCGATGACGATGACAAGGCAGAGTTGCTGGCCGATGCACTGCAAGAGCAGTGCACCACCAGCACTCAATACGCGGACCCCGAACACACCGAGGCAGTCGACGGGGAGGTCGAGCGCAGAGCTTCCCTGCCACCCTCGGACGCGTTACCCCCCATTACCTCTGACGAAGTTAGAGAAGTAATAGACAACCTTCAACCTAAGAAGGCACCCGGCTCCGACGGCATCCGCAACCGCGCGTTAAAACTCTTACCAGTCCAACTGATAACAATGTTGGCTACCATCTTAAATGCTGCTATGACGCACTGCATCTTTCCGGCGGTATGGAAAGAAGCAGACGTTATCGGTATACACAAGCCGGGCAAACCGAATAATGAAACCGCTAGTTACCGACCGATTAGTCTCCTCCCAGCGATAGGCAAAATTTACGAACGGCTCCTTCGGAAACGCCTCTGGGACTTCGTTACCGCGAATAAAATTCTAATAGACGAGCAGTTTGGATTCCGCGCCAAACACTCGTGCGTACAACAAGTGCACCGCCTCACGGAGCACATCTTAATAGGGCTAAATAGGCGTAAACAAATCCCGACCGGCGCCCTCTTCTTCGATGTAGCGAAGGCGTTCGACAAAGTCTGGCACAACGGTTTGATCTACAAACTGTACAACATGGGAGTGCCAGACAGACTCGTGCTCATCATACGAGACTTCTTGTCGAACCGTTCGTTTCGATATCGAGTAGAGGGAACTCGTTCTCGTCCCCGTCATCTGACTGCCGGAGTCCCGCAAGGCTCCGCACTCTCCCCGTTACTATTTAGTTTGTATATCAACGATATACCCCGGTCTCCGGAGACCCATCTAGCGCTCTTCGCCGATGACACGGCTATCTACTACTCGTGTAGGAAGATGTCGTTGCTTCATCGGCGACTCCAGACCGCAGTAACCACCATGGGACAGTGGTTCCGGAAGTGGCGAATAGACATTAACCCCACGAAAAGCACAGCGGTGCTATTCAAAAGGGGTCGCCCTCCGAATACCACTTCGAGCACCCCACTCCCCAGTAGGCGCGTAAACACCTCCGCCGTTAGCCCCATCACTCTCTTTGACCAGCCCATACCGTGGGCCCCGAAGGTCAAATACCTAGGCGTCACCCTCGACAGAGGGATGACATTCCGTCCCCACGTAAAAACGGTACGCGATCGCGCCGCGTTTATACTAGGACGACTCTACCCAATGCTTTGTAGACGAAGCAAACTGTCCCTCCGTAACAAGGTAACCCTCTACAAAACTTGCATACGCCCCGTCATGACGTATGCAAGCGTAGTGTTCGCTCACGCGGCCCGCACCAACTTGAAACCCCTTCAGGTAATACAATCCCGATTCTGCAGGATAGCCGTCGGAGCACCATGGTTCCAGAGGAACGTGGACCTCCACGATGACCTGGAACTCGACCCCGTCAGTAAGTATCTACAGTCGGCATCGCTGCGCCACTTTGAGAAGGCGGCACGACATGAGAACCCTCTTGTCGTGGCCGCCGGAAACTACATACCCGATCCTGTAGACCGTTTGGTAAACCGTCGACGTCGCCCAAAGCACGTCATCACGGATCCTCCTGATCCACTAACGGTGCTTTTAGGCAATACAAGCACCGGTCACCGTCCTCGCCGAACCCGTCGCTTGCGACGAAGGGCTCGACGAGCGAATTAACCCACAGACACAGCCCACTGAGTTTCTCGCCGGATCTTCTCAGTGGGTCGCGCTTCCGATCCGGTGGTAGATTCTGCGAAGCACTGCTCTTGCTAGGGCGGTGTTAGCAATTCTCCGGTTTGAGCCCCGCGAGCTCACCTACACAAGCTAGGGCAAGCTGAAATAGCCTCTCAAGGCTATCAGCATAGGTAGGAAAAAAAAAAAAAAAAAAAAACGGGTCTACCATTGTTTCCCGCCTTTAGAAACGTCACGTACCAGGCGCCATCTTGAAAGGGACGTGCTCTAACGCAACCAAAACTAGTTGAACCCACATAGTTTAGTGTCACTATATCGATGTCCGATTATGACGGTTCTAATACAATTGGTGGTTTTCATGACCCAAAGAAAATCATGAATGTACGGTGTAGCATTGAAATGGTCGGCTGCCCGTGTGGTAGCGGCCCTGCTGTACATTTTTAAAACATTAGAAGCATGCTCTATGTGGAACGACCGGATTGAGTTTCGGAATGTGACTAATCCCAATACGAGAGGACTCAGTAGTAATGACTGTTTATGAGGATTAAACGCTTTGAAATTCACCCTAGTTATTATGATTTAGTGTTTGAGCGAGTGCTTCTTTAGTGGCCATAAATTATGGTCAACAATGATGGACGGAGGTAGGACAGTGACCTGGTCGCACAAAAACCTGTTTAGCGACGTGTTCTGTTAATTATAACGAGGAATGCTATACGTGTGGGCTTAATGGTGTCTTACCTTTATTATTAATAAAACCAAAAACAAAATAGTGTGGAGTATGCTATTTTTAGTAACAGTGTTACCATAGCGGCCACTGTGCCAGTGTGGCCATTGTTTCCTAAAACAGCTTCGTCGCTAATACATCAAAGAAACCTTTTTTTTAATCGACAAGAACCGAAATATTCCGATTAAATACCAACTCAGTTCTAAAAACAATATACACACTAATTTATATTTGCAATAAAAAACGAATGAATGAAGAAACATCTTTTACTGTTTTGGGGGTATCACTATTTGTCCAGACCACAGAATTATTTAACAATACCCAGGTGATTTTTTCATTGGATGAAACGTACGATTAAATTATTAAAATCAGATAAGGCGTAGTGTCGACAGGGATGCGGGATGATTCCTCCGTTTCCACTTTAGAATGTTGGTTTACTGAAGGTATGCGAAAACTGAAGAGACCAGTGTAATCTGAGCTTATGAAATACGTTTTTCTCTTTGCGACACGCGAAAGTCATTTTAGATACATACTGTTGGTAGGACCTTTTGTGAGTCCGCACTGGTAGGTACCACCACCCTGCCTATTTCTGCCGTGAAGCAGTAATGCGTTTCGGTTTGAAGGGCGGGGTTGCCGTTGTAACTATATTGAGACCTTAGAACTTATATCTTAAGGTGGGTGGCGCATTTACGCTGTAGATGTCTATGGGTTCCAGTAACCACTTAACACCAGGTGGACTGTGAGCTTCTCCACCCATCTAAGCAATAAAAAAAAGCATAAAGCAGTTTTCCTTCTTTTTTTTTTTTTTCCTACCTAAGCTGGTAGCCTTGAGAGGCTATTCCAGCGTAACCCTAACTAGTAGGTGAGCTCACGGGGCTCAAACCTGATGACGTTGCTAACACGAACCCTAGCAAGAGCCGTGCTTCGCAAGTTTTCCTTCAGGAGCGGCTCGGCACAGTAAATGCAATTGTGACTTTTACCTCATAATCATGACTGCGACATACACTTTGTGGTGTACATACACCAGGTGACCTCGCCTCGCCGTCAACTCGTCCGTCCACCTACGAAATAAAAAATACATGTGGAAGTATTTTTCACGTTTGCGTAACATTTTCCGTTGAGTGTCGCACCTGCCGTTGGAGTAGAAAGTGATGATATAAAACACTTCGGAGATTACGTAATGCGGCTCTTTTCACAGGGCTGCCAATATTATGACATAAATTTTAAGGGCTACCAATATCTTATTTTTTAAATTAGAGCTGAGCCATAGACGAGAATCGATTCAGTAGGTGTATCTATTATCTACTCCTAAACTATTTACTGTATCCGTATCTGTGTTTGGTTTTAGTGAATTTAATTAACTTATTTTGTGGTCGCGTATTAGTTTCTAAGCTATTGCATTACGTTTTACGCAAGAGCATCCGGGTGATGGAAGGCCGGCTATCCTCGACCCACGCTGGTTCTGACCCAGCGGGGTATTCCGTAGGATAGCTCACTCTAACCGGCGCCATCTAGGCGGGCTCCGGATAGCCTGCCGACCGAGAGGGCTGGTGGTCGTGGCGCCGACGACCGCCAGTCCGGCGTCCCGAGGGGGAGGGTGATGGGAGAGATGTGCTCCGCACTAAACACTTCACTTTCCCCTCTTTGCCTTTTCATGAGTTCTGTCTCATGTGAGGTTTGGACGTTGGTTGTTGAGCGACAGGAGGTTTTAGTCGGTTCGACTCCGACATGCTCCGCCCGCCGTCCCCAGTGGAGGGCGGAAGTCCGGCGATTTCCTCCTGACCAAAAAAAAAAAAAAAAGCTATTGCATAGCTTTTATCGCGGGCTTTGAGCGCGGCGAACGAATCAAGAAATTCCGTAACGAAAATAAAACCTAACGTCCCCCACTCCGCCTATCATGTAGCTCGCGCTCAACACATTCACATGCTGCGCTTGTATAGTGTTTGTGGAATAAGCGCGCGGCGTGACGTCGCATTGCATGCGCATTATGAAAAGTCTGCCCATCTCTCTCTCGCGCAGTCTAGCTTATGAGTGTGAAAGGGACAGTTAATGTTTTGCTTTTGGTAATGTTTCTAAATATAGCATGGACTTATTTATTTTTTTAATATTAAATTATTATTGTCTAATTATAATTGGATAAGTTGATAAAAAATGCTATGCCCCACGTGTTTTTTTGTCTGAAAACGTCAATCATTGTAACGCGTATGACACTGCACGAATTTAAGAGGTCGTTGCCTTGAGTGAATCTGAAAAACCCATCTGCGTCTATCTTGTGACCGCAAGTCGCAACAATCTTTGCGGTAGAAATATACAACACTGCCATCAACTAATATGAAACGATCATGTAGAACTCTTTTCTTTGTAAATAAGTGAGTGTTTAGCGTGGTATGGAAATAGGATGCGTAGAGAGAAGATGCATGTGACTAGGAGATGTATGAAAATGGTAGTGCAAGGTAGAGGGGGAAAAGGTCGACCAAAGAAGACATAGATGGAGTGTGTGAATGACGATATGAGAAAGAGAGAGGAGTGAGTGTTGAGATGACGGCTGATAGAAGAGAATAGCCACGTCCTTACGGATCCATCAGATCCAATAACTCTTGCAAGATACCTTCAGCTCTAACACTAGGAGCAGGCTGAGGAACCCCGGTAACCGTACTCGTGGAACTCGACAAAGAGGTCGACGTGCAACCTAACCCATGCATCAGCTCGCTGAGTTTCTCGCCGGATCTTCTCAGCGGGTCGCGATTCCGATCCGGTAGTAGATTCATTCGCGAAGCAGCTGCTCTTGAGCTAACAGCTCCTTCGGAGGCGCTCTGGCAGTTGTTAGCAAATCCCACCCCTCCTGGCTGAGCCTTTGCTCGCCCACCTGTCCTGGTGAAGCTGGAAAGGCCTCCGGGCCACCAGTAATCTTACAATCCGCAGAGAAAAATTTGCTGTGTCGACCCCACCTAGTGGGATAAGGTGGAGAAAAATAAGACGTGAATTCTAACTTCAACTTTGAAGTTTCACGGACCTTATTTTAATAATTCTTTGTTTAGGTACAGCGACTTAGGGTAAGTTAGAAATATTTCTATCTAATGTTAATTGATTGATTAAAATTTTTTTTAGATATCATTCAGAAAGTTATTTAGTATAAGCCATAAATACTAATAAATTCCAATCAACAATACACACAAAAGAGCGTTTTACGTAACATATCTAACAGAAGATTAATTTAAAACGTGTGAAAAGCATTAAGTTAACATTGATAACCCTGTCCGCCATTAAAAACGTCTGTGACCGAATAAATTTGAGTTACATAAATAAAAATGGCCACTCCACAGCGTATTATAAAACCAGCATTCGCGCGATTTAGTAGAATTTACCGGACAACCCGACAAAATATCAAGAACATAGTTTTAGAAGTGGTAACTACTTAGAATAGTTTAATCCAATTTGGCCTGGTCACACCGCAGATTGTGCAAGTGTTGCCATATAATTTGCCGTGAAACACGACGAATTTAGTGGCAATAATAAAACGGTATTTTATTCGTGCATTCTGCGCAATAATCATTAATGACAGTTTATATTGCAAAGTGTGATCTTGAGATATGAGATTATAAAACTTTTTTTTTAAATCTGCTGTAGATACCGTAACGAGATCATGGTACACTTGGTCACTATCATTTATGGACATCGGCTATTGCAGGTGAACAAAATACAAAATCGCAGTAACGAATTTCGATTAGGAAAACAAATTACGTATCAAATTCTCAATTTAAAACGTTTACTCATATACACATACACATATAACTCATATAGTCACAAAGAACACACGCAAGTAAACAAAACAGTTCTTTCCATAAAAACACGTCAGCAATGTTGTGTTTCAACAATTTGTAGCGGCCAGTACTTGGGCTTGGAAGAAGCTGAGCGCATTGCATAGACATGCCAACCCATTAAAATACCCGTCCACTGCCTATTTACAGAAGTAATAGGCCTCATAATGAACCTTTGTACGTTTCCTTTGCCTTTGTAGTGACAGAAAAAAAAGACAGTGTTTCTAAAATGGCGTATTTGTTTAGCAAACGCATGTTGAATTTTACTAAGCTGAAAAGATCGCAAATAAATCTGGTTAATTGCATAAAAAGCCCCTCAAATATTTTTTATAATCCAAAATCATCAATGCAAGATCTCCTGAGAGGTATTAGTAAAGGATTGTACTCACAATTATTGTTCATATAATAAGTTTCAATGTTAGTAACCTTTTTAGGTTTGTGCTGACTAATTAACCAGCTTTAATTTACTCTTCTTCCTAGAGTAAATTAAATTACTACTCTTGCATTAGTCTTTATCTATACTAATATTATAAAGAGGAAAGATTTGTTTGTTTGTTTGTTTCGAATAGGCTCCGAAACTACTGGACCGATTTGAAAAATTCTTTTTTCATTAGAAGCCGACATTGTCCCTGATGAACATAGGCTACTTTTTTTATTATTTTTTTATTTTTATATTTTTTGTTTCATGTGTGTTTTAATGTTTCCGAAGCGAAGCGAGGGCGGGTCGCTAGTTATTTATATAATACTAATTTTATAAATAAAAAAAGCTTTTGTTCGAAAAAAAAAGAAACATAAAATCAGAACATATTTCAAAACCGTACTTCAAAGACTCCCACGTCAAATATGTATCATCATTGGATCATATATATTTTTTTCGTTCAAAATATATTGGGTGAGAGAACAGAAATGTATGATTACATTATAATGATTTTACCCCGCGGAATGGATGGTAATGAAAGGGCCTTGCGTCACACCCACACAAATCCCACATTATCTCAGGTACATGAGAAATGATATTTGGCTTTCGAAATTAGTTTATTTTTTTACGGCATTTGTTTTGTGAACGATAAATAAGCAGACAAAGGGATTTCCACATTGCTCTGGACTGGAAATACTCTCCTAACTGTGGGCAGGGTATTGAAAATAATAAATAGCATTAATATGTGTGATAAGGAATACGGCCGTAAAGTTTATGCAAAGGCCCGCTCGGGTAGGTACAACCATCTTGCCTATATCTGTTGCAAAGCAGTCCTGCGTTCTGGTTTGAAGGGTGGGACAGCTGTCGAACATTACAATTTAAGCCTTATGGTCTCGGTCCTAAGGATTAAGATGGATAAATACTTATTATATATCCATCCATCTTATCCGTGTATATATAAAAATACCGTGTGTATCCGTGTATATATAAAAATACATATTATATACATACCTATGTAGATAAAGCTCAATTACATATGTATGCTTAAGGTCAACCTTATGACATATACCATATATGTATAAGATGAACACTAAACATAACTCGCATTTGTGTAAAAACCTAAAACCACACACAAATCAAAATGAATGTAGAAGTTATCATTTATATGTGCATAATAATTATTTATCTATTTTAAATTTTGACAGTAGAATTATGCAATCTACAAAAGCTTAAAGAATTTATTTATTGCTTGATTAATTTAGAACACGGAAGCTGCTATTGAAAATTAGTATAATACCTTACGGAATTCACCGGATTGGATAGGAACGTGTGTTTTGACTTACGACATGTTTTAACTGACATAAGAAAAAATGGAGGTTCTCAATTCGACTGTATTTTTATTACGTGAAACAATTCTGATGATTCTTTTTATTTGTTTGAGAGCCGGCGCTTCTCATGTGGTCCCATTTAAATTTTATCAAGATCTGACTGATGCAATAATGCATATTTAATTGACTTTGGCTACATAATATATATTATATTGTCATTTTATTTTGTTGAGCAAGTTTTTTTTTTAATTCCGTTTTTTATTATTAGTGGCTTAACTAATCGAACTGAAATATTAAGTTAGCGAAAAAGTATTATATAAATTCTCGAAAGGAAAAGAAACACATTTATATATATATCTAAATAAAATTTAGAGTCACACAAACACACACAAAATTGTACGCAAGAAAAGGATTTCAGAGTAAATTCGACCTTATTCATAATCTAAAATCTAATATTATTCAACAAAGATCTTTTAACATTATTTATCAGTTATTGAAAGATAGATAGGTAGGCAGCGGCTTGGCTCTGCCCCTGGCATTGCTGAAGTCCATGGGCGACGGTAACCACTCACCATTAGGTGGGCCGTATGCCCGTCTGCCTAAAAAGGCAATAAAAAAAAAAAGATAACCAAAATATGTATTTATTAGTCTACAAAACACAATACAATATAGATTCGTATTTTTGGACTTTTATGACATGGCTCCCAATTCCCCTGCTCTCTCCTAGTAGATGTTCTATCTAGGCACAACAATCCAAAGACTTTCCAAAGACAAAGTAACGATGCCGTGGCCTTCCGTGGACAGTTATGTTACAAGGTTTCAATGAAACGCCCAGCGCCGTCACAGCGGATGGATTGCCGATAATTTTCTACGGCAATAGAAAGTGTTCCCAACGATTGTGTGTGAAAAGCGAAACTGTGTAATGGAAAACGTTGTCGCTAACGTTCTATTGTTTGGCCGATGGATTTTCTTTTCACTGCGATTAGCGGAACACGTATTAGTCGAAGTATGCTTTATCACCGTCCTGCGCATTAGAGCAACAAAGTAAATAATAATAATAATAATAAATAAATAAATATTTACTAACAATCACGCCACGTTAACTGGTCCCGTGATAAGTTCGTAAAGAACTTGTGTTACAGGTACCAGATAACGGATATAAATGTAAGATTTTTATTATACACATACATATATTTAATATACATCCATAACCCTGGAAAAGACATTTATATTTATCATACAAATATCTTCCCTTGGCGGGATTCGAACCTGCGACCCCCTTGTGTAGTGACCATGTCACTTACCACTACACCGGACGGCGTTGAAATATGCGCTCGGTGTGCTTAGTGCGAGTTTTTTAACGTTTTCGATAGCGTAAAAGTTAACCCAATTTTGTATGCAGAACAGCGCCCCTAACGGCAAACGTAGGCAAACGATCCCATTCCATACAAATATGAGCTAACTTTTACGCTATCGAGAACGTTAAAAAACTCTCACTAAGCACACAGGACTCAAGGACAATTCCCTTGTTTATTTTAATGCTATAGACGTTTCGACTAGGGTCACTAGATGGCAGTGTTGACGTCATGTTTGTGGTCTTCGGAACCATCTTTTTTAATGGTCGTAGGACGTCTTGTGAGCCCGCACGGGTAGGTACCACTATCCTGCCTATTTCGGTCGTGAAGCACTAGTTATGTCTGGTTTGTAGGGTGTCGTAGTCCTTGAACTTTTCAGGTCGGTGGTGGCACTTACATTGTTTATGTTAATGGGCTCCGGCAACTACTTAATACCAAGTGGGCTGTGAGCTTGTTCATCCAATAAAAACGCCTCTATGCAATAAATAAAACAACTCGTGTGCCCCTGATGCATTACATTGATAAGCTGGGCATTTTCCACTGGTGGCAGGATCTCTTGTGAGTCCGCACGGTTAGGTACCATCACCCTATTTCTGCCGTGAAGCAGTAATGCGTTTCGGTTTGAAGGTTAGGGCAGCCGCTGTAACCTTTAGAACTTATATCTCAAGGGAGGTGGCGCATATACGTTGTAGATGTCTATGGGCTCCAGTAACTACATAACACCAGGTGGGCTGCGAGCTCAGCCACCCACCTAAACAATAAAAAAAATATTATTTCCGGAAAATTTTATGAACTGTAAATAGGTAATATTGCTTATGGCTTTAATATACGTTTTACATATTTTATTACATGCGATTCTATATGAATAGCAGTGTTTGTATTCCTAAAATAGCGTGAAATCCTGTTAGGATGACGGCATCCGCCCAACCTTGGCTGCAATGAGTCTGAGGACGGATGCATTAGGATCTGTGTCACGCATTTAACGATGCATCCCGCGAGCTCGCGTGGGAACAGTATTTGGATATCAGTGATGCACGCGCCTTCTTTAAAATGTTCCCCATTTGAAGAATTAATTGAAAGTGTATCGTGACCTCGGAACATAGAAGCTATATTGGTTAATATGATTCAATAGTTATTCAATAGTAGTCCAGGTGATTGACAAATTAAAAAGCGGACGGTTAGCGTGGTGCGTGGTAGACATGTGATGCCTAGAGAGATGTATGTGACTAGGAGATGTATGGAAATGGTAGTGCAAGGTAGAGGGGGAAGAGGTCGACCGAAGAAGACATGGATGGAGTGTGTGAATGACGATATGAGAGAGAGAGGAGTGAGTATTGAGATCGCAGCTGATAGAAGAGAATGGAATAGGAGAATTCGCTATGCCGACCCCGCCTCGTGGGTTAAAGTGTAGACAAAAAAGAAGAAGCTATTCAATGAATTCTACAGAATGACAAATAAAATATCACCATTTGAAGCATTACATATTCTGATGGAAAAAGGATGTTTTTCGACAAAAGCACAAGATCTACTACTATATCTACAAGATGCATATGCCTACTGCGAAGCAATCATTCGATGAGACCTGGCTTAAAATAATATATACATAGCTGTTGTACAATAAAATTCAAATTTAGACGCTACGTATGAAATTGTTTTACAATGCTCACGCAGTACTGACAGCTACTTAACACAAGGTGCACGTGAACTATCTTTTATGTAATAAAAAATAATAGATTACACGTAGAAAGGGCTAAGACTACATAGAGATGACCGACTCTGAAGTTTTTTATGAAAACTGTAATTTGAACAAAATTCATTACTCCCACAAACGTGTGTTTTGATTGGAACCCTGTATTCGGAATAAGTAATTACTTGCACAATTACGTAATTATATTCCAATTTGCGCACACGAATGTACAACATTTTAAAAGGATAGGGTTAAGAAAACTCAATCAATGTAAAAGTTTCATCTGTTTGCACGTAAGTCAATTAGGTAATTTAATTCAAGCACTAAAGTAATCCCTTTTTATGTCCGAAAATACAACTGCATTATTCATCATGAGAACTAACATACATACATATCTATACTAATATATAAATCTACAGTATTTTTTACGGATGTTCCGTTATAACTACTGAACCATGCATCCGATTAATTTGAAACTTGGTATCCGTGTAGAAAATACATGTACTTAATGGATAGGCTAATATTTATATGAGTGTTGGAATCCCTAATAATAACAATAAATAATGTTAATTTTAAAGGCCCAGCGAAGCGGGCGATTACGGCTGGTAGTGTATATTATATTATATATAACGTATTTAATATGATCGCCTCTGTGGCTTGGTCGAGACTAGGCGACGGTCGCGACCTGTGGGCGTGACAATTTATAGTTCTTAATGACAAAAGTATATCACAGCGGTCGCTTTGATCCCCTGCCTTAATGCTGATTAATTACTGGCCTGAACTTTAGAGAAATTGCGATTTATCGACCGGCGCTACCTTCGAGTCAGTGTGAAACGAATTTTTCTATTGACCAAACAGGTTTAACCATAGATAAGGTAGAATCTATTTATAATATACAAGCGGCTCGCTCCGGCTCCGCTCGGGTCTTTAACAAAAATTTCAACGATATTTCACGTATTATTTTTTAAAATAAAACAACACTTATTGCGGCATAACTATAATAGTTAGAAATATGCTATCGTGACACTTTTTGTAAATAATAATGTGTTCTACAAAGTTGTAGTAGGTACATTATTTTATTCTATCATCAATAGTTTTCGCAGGGCACGCAATGTAAAGAATATTTTAGGTAATTTTTTTACACTTTGGTTTACATTATTGGAGTTTTAGTAAGGATCCCTATTTTTTTTCAAAATGGATCATATTGTTATACTTATGTCACTCGGGAATAGTGTAGCTTCCAAACGGTGAAAGAATTTTTCAAATCGGTTCGGTAGTTCAGGAGCCTATTCAATACTAACAAACAAACAAATCTCTCCTCTTTATAACATTAGTATAGAAAATGCTTAAAAGCAATTGTAATAATGGTAATTCAATAATTGGCAATAAAGTTAATATGTCATTGTGAAAATAAAACGGACTTAAATGAAAAAGGAATTTATTATAATTTTACTATAATAAATTCCTTTTTTCTTTTCTTATTCTTTTTTGCCTTTCGCGGTTGAGACGATGGGCCCTTGAGGCCCTGAAGCAAAGATTTTTTTATCAGAAATCTCCAAACGCTTGAAGGAGGTGACACGTGATGCTAAGGCTAGCTGGTACTTTGTACAGAGAGTGAGTCTAGCTGCCCAACGAGGTAACGCAGCTAGTATCACGGGAACTGTGCCTCCTTAAAGCGCATTGGAAGATTTGTTCTACTGTATGAATTGATTTATGTTAAATTATTTTGATTTGTTATTTAATAATAAAAGTAAAAAAAAAAAATTATCGATGATATTTTATTATGACTAAAATAAGAAGCACACCTAGAGAATCGGCGATCGATTTATTCAAACGGAAATTTTACGCCTGTTACCAAGAATCAGGGAAAACTATGTTCAATATCCGAATTCCTCGTCACGTATAATGTATCCGCATAACAACATAAATAACTATCCTCTGAATAAACACATTGCGGACTCTTACGATTATTTCTCAGAATCAATTTTAACAGCACAACGAGGGGGGCCAAGCCATGACCACTTAACGTTCAAGGTGACACGTCAAAGTGCGAACAATCATATCGGTAATAAGCAACCGACCGAAATGAATTAGGACAGTGTTATGATAACAAATTAAAACGTCAATAATATTTGAGTAGTGGTAATAGTTTTATTTTTCCAACTGAAAAGGCAAAGGCGTCACGTCATACAGCTTAATCTTTTATATGTACATATATAAATATATATTTTATATGAAAAATGATAATATTAAGGATTAATATGAAGCATGGCATGAAATGAAATGATATGGGATGAAATATAATCTCAGTAAAATGATGGTCATTTACGAAGACTTTTTCAGTGGACTTTTTGGAGGATCCCAAGCACTTACGTCCAGCGGCTTTGTTTTATTTTCCTGCATTTGTGCAGTTTCACAGATACTAAACAGTTAATAAACTATTGTTATTACACATTTAAAGCTAAAGAAACACGAAATAGACAAAAGAAAACAAATCACACAACTTCACTCCTTGCGTTCCCGCCAAAAAGTCCCAATAATATTTGAATTGTCGTGCGGGTAGTTTCGACAGTGTCACCTTGGTTGTGACGTAACGATGGTAACGAGGCTTTAAGACCTGCAGAACCTGATTAGAAACGTGTTGAAATACAGATTAATGGCGTTTTTACGGCTTTTAGTTTTATTTGACATTAAAAAAAAATCAACATAAATCAGTCGACTAAATCAATATTTAAAAAAACGTATCTAATTTAAAATCCGTTGCGAAATCGCATAAAACCTAATCGATTATAGATGACATAACTAATTTAAAAAAAAAGAACACTTGATTAAAAAATTCTTCAATCGCCTACAACTAATTTATCATTCAAAATAATTCGATTACAAACGGATAATTCGAATTCTTATGCAAACTAAATAACATAACTCTTAGGTGTCAAAACAAGAACAAGGCTGTGTACAACGGTTCATTGGCTTTGATCACGATGTGTGAACATTATCGGTAACCAAACTGCATTGACCTTAACTTACATTCATTAGAAGTCATTTTCCTGATCATCTGTCTCTTTTTCATTTGCTCTGTTAGAGCGTGAGATTAAATATATGTGATTTTTGAATCGACAAGTATGATCATGCGTTGAATTGTCGTGATCAAAGTAAATGGAATATTAAAATTTATCGTATCCGCATTAGATGTCAGTTTACAATAGGATGCATGTTTGATAGATGTAGAACGTTAACACGATTGTATTTCTAAAAATCTATATATATAAATGAATTGCTGTTCGTTAGTCTCGCTAAAACTCGAGAACGGCTGGACCGATTTGGTTAATTTTGGTCTTGAATTATTTGTGAAAGTCCAGAGAAGGTTTAAAAGGTACATAAATATGAAAATGCTCGGAATTAAATAAAAATTACAATTTTGTTTTCCCTTTGATGCGTCCCCCGTCGGACGGATTCTTTTTGTTTGCTTTAAGTTTATTTTATACAAAAGCTTAGGTCTTTTATTTATAGATTGAGGCACTACGAAGTCTGCCGGGTCAGCTAGTACATAATATATTAGATTATAATTGAAATAAAACTAAATGTTTGTACTACATCGTTGGGGTTCAGTGGAATTTAATGCAAACAGTTTAGAATACTGGCTCATTTATAACTTAACTTATATATATATTTGGAATTTTGAAATATACACATTTCAATATTTATAAGGTGATATAGTCCGATGAGTATTACTTAGTTTTATAGTATAAGTGGATGCACTTATTAA
This sequence comes from Bombyx mori, assembly GCF_030269925.1. NCBI lineage: Eukaryota > Metazoa > Arthropoda > Insecta > Lepidoptera > Bombycidae > Bombyx > Bombyx mori. The sequence goes on along the minus strand of NC_085116.1, from coordinate 2,242,774 downwards.
TATGTTGCTAACACTGGCCCTAGCAAGAGCAGTGCTTCGCAGAATCTACAACCGGATCGGAAACGCGACCCACTGAGAAGATCCGGCGAGAAACTCAGTGGGCTGTGTCTATGGGTTAATTCACTCGTCGAGCCCTTCGTCGCAAGCGACGGGTTCGGCGAGGACGGTGCCGGTGCTTGTGGTACCTAAAAGCACCGTTAATGGATCGGGAAGACGATCTATAGTCAGGGTAATATCAAATGTTCTGTTTAGACAGCGCTAACAAATTAACATTACAAATAACTCTTTCACTAAAAATATCACTGTCAATTATCATCATTAAAAACGAGTTTCGTAATTATGTCAGACTCTCAGTCGTTTTTCAATTAGAAAAAGTGATTAGGCCGACTAAGCCACCGAACAATCTGTTTAATATTCCATATATAATTTAACCGGCAACACAAATTTCACTTTCAACCGCTAATGAAATGTTGAATTAAGAAATATAACTCCGTAAACTAGTTGCGTATGTATGTATTCGTGTAACAAGTTACCGGAATCACTTTTACACATCCGTGCTCCAATTGATCAATAAATTCGGCCACTATAATATATTCCAATCGATTAAAGAACAAATAAAATACACTTTCACATTGACAACTGATAGTAATAAAAACCTTCGAGTTTGACACGAAAATGAGTATCGACATGGAGCTTTTGATTTTGGACAAACCGAAAGACTACCAGGTCTTACTTTTGTATTCATTTTTATTCTATATTAAGCGCTATAAAATTTATAACCTCACTTGCTTTATGAAAAGGTATCTTGAGATGTTTCATGCCAGTTATGTTGAAAGCCAATTTAAAGTTGTAAATTATTATGTCCACTCCTAGTTGGGACAGTTAATTTTATGCTTTAGATTTACTCCTTCAGACGAGAAAAAGGTTTTTGTTAAATTTGTAAATGTGCAAACCAGTTTGACACCTGATATGAAGTTGTTATTGGGAGACAGTTTTTTTTTATATTGCCATTGGCAGACGATTGTAAAACAAGAGTCCGCAGTCTCATTTGAATTGTAATTCACAGTTCTAAAGTCTCGGTCTAAACGACGGTAACTTGGTAACAGTTTGGTAAACAAAAATTAAAACGCCAACTAAAACAAACTGACAAGTAGTACACAAACACAAAACAAGGCCTCAAAAGTATGCTTCGAATTGCCCAGCACTCAGAGATGCTATCACACGCATCACTAGACGTTGTCTAAATAGTTACAAGTAAAAAAGACCTCAATACACTGAATGGACATCTCAATCGGTTGGTGCTCAGAGCTAAATGATCTGTCATTAGACCGCGGGAGTTCTACGTCGCCGGGGCCATGATCTATGATAGCAAGCAAATTATTGCCAGTGAAATTGCCTTGTTGATTCCGCTGTGACGTTTTGATAGATTTCGTTTTGTTTTTAATTTATAGCTTTTTTTTTAACGCCGTCTTTTAGTTTGGCCACATTGAAACGTTAATGAATCTAGGCCTGCTGTCTACTTGTTTAAATTCTTCGCGGCCGGAATTCTGGTTCGAAATTACACATCATAGATGCGTGAACACGTTTTTGTTCTTGACAGCCTATTAGCAATTTATGGCTATTGTTATAGTCTCTTTTTTCCATTAGTTTCACGTCAACCTGATAACTTAATTCTTTATAAAATCTTAATCAATATCTCAATACTGATAATAATCGGATTGCTTTTGTAGAATAGACATTCTCGCTCACGACTCGGTCGTGCGCGGACGTGCTTTCCGATCCGTGGCCCGCTTGCGAGCTGCGTCTCTGAGATCACAGTTGTGCTCGACAGTTTAGTGACCGTGAATACATTCTCGTTTACGACTCGGTTGTGTGTGAACGTGCCTTCCAATCCGTTGGTCGCTTGCGACCTACGCATCGGAATACACATTTGTGCGTGATAGTGTTGTGACCGTGAATATCCACCTCATACCAACTGTCTTTTTCAAGGCAACCAATCGCTACGATCAGGCTTCCTGTGGCACTCACAGGCTAGCGATTTCCTAACCCTTCCCAAAACAACAGTCTTTTTCAAGACTAGACCCCCGCTCGCGATTCTGCCTGCTGTAGCACTATACAGCCCGAGCGGGTTCCTTTCCTTTTCCCCGCCGATTGCCGTTTTCACGGCATAGGCATTCCCCCCCCCTGCTCCTTGCTGTCCTGCAGCACAGGGGGGTTACAAATCCTATCCGGGGCCTCGCCTTTCGGCGAGTTCAACAAAAGTCCCGGGGCCGCCCCCCCCGGGCAAGAAGACCGAAGAAATGGAGCAAGAAGATGTTAGGGATATTGTCGGGTTCCTCCGGGATAGGTACCCGTCAATTAGGGCCGAGTACCTAGAGTATAGGGCCGCCCGTGGCAATCCCTCCCCCCCCGCGTCCGTCGCCGCGTATCTCAAACGTGCCTCGGAGGCACGCCGCGCGCCCCCCGCCGCCGCGTTAAGTTCGAGCGCACGTTCCGACGATGCGACTCACGAAGCGCCTAGCGCTACCCCCACCCCCGCGCCCGCGTCGACTACGTCATCGCGCGTCTCGTCCGTCGCGACCTCGATCGTTTCGAGTTCAGGCTCCGATACCGAATCGGAGATGGATTTCGAATCCGCGTCAAGCCCTCAGCCTGGAACTTCGGATGGGTTCCAAACCGTAACGCGCGGTAAAAAGCGTACTCGCGCCGTGGAGTCCCGGAGCTCCACGACGAAGCAGACAAAATCCGCGACCGCCTCCCGCCCGCAGGTAGTCGTGACACCGGAGTCGGACTCCGCTCGCCGCGTAACCCCGCCGCCGCTTCCCAAGCCCGCGCCCGCTCCTAAAGCAGCTGCCCCGCCCCCGCTGATTCTCCAGGAAAAAACTGCGTGGAACCGCGTTTCCCAGGCCCTTCAGGCAAATAAAATCAACTACACCCATGCGCGTAACGTCGCGCATGGGATTCAGATCAAGGTCGCAACGCCGGGCGACCATAGGGCCCTCTCAGCATACCTCCGAAAGGAGAACATAGGTTTCCACACCTATGCTCTTCAGGAGGACCGCGAGCTCCGCGTAGTAATACGCGGAGTCCCTAAGGAGCTAGAAATAGACTATATTAAGGAGGATCTGACCGCTCAGGCCCTCCCGATAGTTAGTGTGCACCGGATGCACAGCGGGCGGGGCAAACAGCCCTATAATATGATACTCGTGGCGTTAGAACCCACCCCGGAGGCCAAAAAGAAGATCGCATGTCTCACGACAATTTGCGGCCTATCCGGGATCTCGATCGAAGCCCCCCATAAGCGTGGCACTCCCGGGCAGTGCTACAGGTGCCAACTCTATGGCCACTCAGCGCGTAATTGCCACGCGCGCCCCCGCTGCGTGAAATGCCTCGGCGATCACGCTACGTTAGATTGCGTTAGAGATAGGGAAACCGCGACCGAACCTCCCAGCTGTGTCCTATGCCTTAAGCAAGGGCACCCCGCGAACTACCGTGGATGTCCCAGGGCTCCGCGGAAACGTCCAACCCACCCAGCTCCGCGAACCGTCGGCCCAAAGACTTCGGCACCTTCAGTGCCGAAACCCGCCTTCGTGCCGGCTGCAGTTCCCACGGTCTCGGCGTGGAAAAAGCCGCTGCCGTATACGAAGGCGGGAACGGAAACCGCACCCCCGCCCCCGCTCGTGACACGCCCCGCGCCCCAGCCCCTGCTCGCACCTCGCCCCGCGCCCGCGTTCCGTCCCCCGCAACCCTCTGCCGTCAACGACTTCGCGCTCGTGCGTGACTTCGTCACCGCGGTCAACTTCGACCGTCTGCGATCGTTCGCAGACGCGATACGTAGGTCGGTAACCCCCGAACAGCGGCTCGCGGCCGCTTTCGATCACATGGACGTCTACGAGTCCGTGTCGCGTACGTTATAAAATCTTTACCGGTAACCAATGGCGCAAAAAGGTAGAGAAAAACCGTATTCCCTTACGTTAGCATTCTATAATGCTAACGGACTCGCGCGGCAACGCGATCAAATTTTTGTATTCCTCCGCGATAATCTTGTAGATATTCTATTAGTGCAGGAAACCTGTCTGAAGCCCTCGCGTCGCGACCCTAAAGTCGCGAATTACGTCATGGTTAGGAATGACAGACTCACCGCCTCCAAAGGCGGGACTGCCATTTACTATAGGCGGGCCCTGCACGTTGTCCCTCTCGATACTCCCTCGCTCTCACATATCGAGGCGTCAGTGTGCCGTATCTCGCTGACGGGACACCAGCCGATCGTCATCGCATCCGTTTATCTCCCCCCGGACAAGCCCCTTCTGAGCAGTGACATCGAGTCACTGTTCGGCATGGGAGACTCTGTCATCCTGGCAGGCGATTTAAATTGCCACCACACTAGGTGGAACTGCCGTCGTACAAACGTTAACGGTAGGCGTCTCGACGCGTTTATAGACGACCTCACCTTTGAAATAGTCGGTCCCCCAACTCCAACATGTTATCCGTATAACATCGCGCTCCGTCCGAGCACTATAGACCTGGCATTGCTTAGGAACGTAACTCTGCGCTTGCGTTCCATCGAAGCAATGTCAGAGCTCGACTCAGACCACCGACCTGTCGTTATGCAGCTCGGTCGCCCTCACAACCCAGTCACTGTTACGAGGACCATGGTGGATTGGAACAAGCTGGGCACGTGCCTAGCCGACGCCGCTCCGCCAATCCTCCCTTACGGCCCGGATTCGAATCCATCCCCCGAGGACACCGTCGAATCCATAAACATCATTACCGATCACATCTCTTCCGCGATCATTAGATCTTCAAAAGAAGTCGATGTGGAGGACAGCTTCCACCGCATCAGACTGTCCCCCGATCTTAGGAATCTCTTAAGAGTTAGGAACGCGGCAATCCGGGCCTACGATCGTCTTCCCACGCATTCAAACCGGATTCAGATGCGTCGTCTACAACGCGAAGTCCACTCCCGCTTAAGCGACGCGCGTAACGATAATTGGCATAGTTATTTAGAACAACTCGCGCCCTCCCACCAAGCATACTGGCGACTAGCTAGGACTCTCAAATCCGAAACTACCGCTACTATGCCTCCCCTCTTACGCCCTTCAGGCCAACCACCGGCATTCGATGACGATGACAAGGCTGAGCTGCTGGCCGATGCACTGCAAGAGCAGTGCACCACCAGCACTCAACACGCGGACCCCGAACACACCGAGTTAGTCGACAGGGAGGTCGAGCGCAGAGCTTCCCTGCCGCCCTCGGACGCGTTACCCCCCATTACCACGGACGAAGTTAGAGACGCGATCCACAACCTCCAACCTAGGAAGGCACCAGGCTCCGACGGCATCCACAACCGCGCGCTAAAATTTTTGCCAGTCCAACTGATAGCAATGTTGGCTACAATTTTAAATGCCGCTATGACGCACTGCATCTTTCCCGCGGTGTGGAAAGAAGCGGACGTTATCGGTATACATAAGCCGGGCAAACCGACAAACGAAACTTCTAGTTACCGTCCGATTAGTCTCCTCTCGACGATAGGAAAAATCTACGAACGGCTCCTTAGGAAACGCCTCTGGGATTTTGTTACCGCGAACAAAATTCTCATAGACGAACAGTTCGGATTCCGCTCTAAACACTCGTGCGTACAACAAGTGCACCGCCTCACGGAGCACATTCTGATAGGACTAAATAGGCGTAAACAAATCCCGACCGGCGCCCTCTTCTTCGACATCGCGAAGGCGTTCGACAAAGTCTGGCACAACGGTTTAATTTATAAACTGTACAACATGGGAGTGCCGGACAGACTCGTGCTCATCATACGAGACTTCTTGTCGAACCGTTCGTTTCGATATCGAGTAGAGGGAACTCGTTCTCGTCCCCGTCAACTGACTGCCGGAGTCCCGCAAGGCTCCGCGCTCTCCCCGTTATTATTTAGTTTGTATATCAATGATATACCCCGGTCTCCGGAGACCCATCTAGCGCTCTTCGCCGATGACACGGCTATCTACTACTCGTGTAGGAAGATGTCGCTGCTCTATCGGCGACTCCAGATCGCAGTAGCCACCATGGGACAGTGGTTCCGGAAGTGGCGAATAGACATCAACCCCACGAAAAGCGCAGCGGTGCTCTTCAAAAGGGGTCGCCCTCCGAACATCACTTCGAGCATCCCACTCCGTAGTAGGCGCGCAAACACCTCCGCCGTTAGTCCCATCACTCTCTTTGGCCAGCCCATACCGTGGGTCTCGAAGGTCAAATATCTAGGCGTCACCCTCGACAGAGGGATGACATTCCGTCCCCATATAAAAACGGTACGCGACCGCGCCGCGTTTATTCTAGGACGACTCTATCCAATGCTTTGTAGTCGAAGCAAACTGTCCCTCCGTAATAAGGTAACTCTCTACAAAACTTGTATACGCCCCGTCATGACGTATGCAAGCGTAGTGTTCGCTCACGCAGCCCGCACCAACTTGAAATCCCTTCAGGTTATTCAATCACGATTCTGCAGGATAGCCGTCGGAGCGCCTTGGTTCCTTAGGAATGTGGATCTCCACGACGACCTGGAGCTCGACTCTTTTAGTAAGTATCTACAGTCGGCATCGCTGCGCCATTTTGAGAAGGCGGCACGACATGAGAACCCTCTCATCGTAGCCGCTGGAAATTACATACCCGACCCAGTAGACCGAATGGTAAACCGTCGACGTCGCCCAAAGCACGTCATTACGGATCCTCCTGATCCATTAACGGTGCTTTTAGGCACCACAAGCACCGGTCACCGTCCTCGTCGAACCCGTCGCTTGCGACGAAGGGCTCGACGAGCGAACTAACCCATAGACACAGCCCACTGAGTTTCTCGCCGGATCTTCTCAGTGGGTCGCGTTTCCGATCCGGTGGTAGATTCAGCGAAGCACTGCTCTTGCTAGGGTCAGTGTTAGCAACTCTCCGGTTGAGCCCCGCGAGCTCACCTACTAACGTTAGGGTGAAGCTGAAGTAGCCTCTCAAGGCTATCAGCATAGGTAGGGGAAAAAAAAAAAAAAAAAAAAAAAAAAAAAAAAAAAAAAAAAAAAAAAAAAAAATAGAATAGATTTCCGCTAATGTCGATGCTTCACAGAAAAGGCTAGAAAGCGAAATGAACATTTACAATTAACTTTTAAAGGGTTTCCTCGTAAATCTTGATAATGAAATGCCCGGTGACTCACTACAGATGTTTGCTAGAGAACTTTGATCTAAATGTAATAGATGTTAAGTAATATTTTAGTTTGGATTTCTAGCGAGTAGATAAGTCATTGGTGTGGGAAATGGGGGCGCACCTGACGTTGCTTTCTTTGCGGCCCGCTTGTAGTTTTTGCTTGCAGTGAGAGTGGTCCAGATTTGATAATTGTGTCGGTAGCGAGTCCGTGACGGCTCCGATCCGCCCTCCCGGGGTTCGAATCTCCGTGCTTCGTCGCTTGACGGTTTCCAATTCTTATAACTTTTATTTATAATGTACGTAAATATTGAAGGACATTGTTATCGTTTAGGTTATTTCATTTATACTTACTGTTAAGCATTTGTATTTTAAAGAAATTCATGTGGTTTGAAATTTTTCTGGTGGTAGGACCTCTTGTGAGTCCGCGCGGTTAGGTACCACCACCCCGCCTATTTCTGCCGTAAAGCAGTAATGCGTTTTGGTTTGAAAGGTGGGGCAGCCGTTGTAACTGTACTTGAGACCTTAGAACTTATATCTCAAGGTGGGTGGCGCATTTACGTCGTAGATGTCTATGGGCTCCAGTAACCACTTAACACCAGGTGGGCTGTGAGCTCGTCCACCCACCTAAGAAATAAATAAAAGTTTTTTTTAAAATACTGTTTAGAAATTAAGTTTCCATCGTTTAAAATATTTTACCGTTTTTGTGGCGACGAACGACTTAAGTTTTATTTCACAATTTTTGAATTAACATTCAAAAAGTTGTGTCATTTTGTCTGAGATTTGCGAGGATCCTTGAAGACGTTTCTAATCTGAAGTGTAACGTTTGTGGAACTGAACGGAATCATTGTGTAATTTATTTTGACCAAAATTATAGTTTACAAGTCACAAACGACCTTAAGAGTAAATAAATTTGCGTAAATTTAGCGGGAGTCCACGCTGAGTCCGCATGCGGTGTGCCTTCCATTACTGATGGGTAGGGATGACCGTGAGTCCTATGCTATTGAGAATAATATTTTTATTTTACTGTTGAGACGTTACAGCGTGTCCGAACTAGTAGGTGAGCTCACGGGGCTCTAACCTGGGGACGTTGCTAACACTAGCCCTAGCAAGAGCAGTGCTTCGTGTGATCAGAAACACGACCCACTGAGAAGATCAAGCGAGAAATTCAGTGGTCTAGGGATCAGCAAGTCCCACCTGGGGTTGAGTGATTAGCGTAGACCATAGTCATGGCGACGTGTGTGAGCCACCCGGCATAAGACTTCGGGTCAGATAGTAATTACTAGTCTAGTAGTTACTTAGTATACGATGTTGTTTCTTCATTGTGGAAATTTTTCGTCAACACGATGTAAGTATGTTTTTATTAGAAAATTTGGTGGCTTGTGGGATTCGAACACCGGAATGGTCTTGTCGTTTGATTCAAGTGCACCGGGTCTTTAGGCCACGAGGATATCAAGCTAAATTTAAGACCAGACTTATCACAATGCGATTGGCGCTCTGTGTTTCATCACTGTTATTTGGCAGAATGCTTTTGAGCGCGTCTTCTCGTCTTTAAGCTAACAATACAGCTCACTAATAAGACAATCAGTATTGCTGATCGAAGTAAGCATTATTTCTTTACTAGGAGCAAAGCCTCATGTAGGAAATAATTAGAAATGTAAATTCATGTATTAAATGTAAACGCGAGTACATAAATATTATAAATAAGCGTTTTATGATAATTTACATGTTACAATTATTCTAATGTAAAATAATCACTTCATAAACGTTCCTCGGAATGTCTTCTATATTGCATTAATTGCTCAACATTTTGTAGGATGTAGTTGATTTACATTTATTAATTAAATCCATCTATACTCTAAGCTGAAGTGGCAGTGGGCAGGCCACACAACGCGAAGATCGGACGGCTGATGGGGCAGAAAGATTTTTGAGTGGTGACTGGCAGGCGCAGTGTGGAACATCCACCTACCAAATAGACCGACGACCTAATAAAAATCGCTGGGTCACGTTGGATGTAGGAGGCAACGGATCGGTCGCACTGGAGATCGATTGGACAGGCCTATCTGTAGCAGTGGATGGCTATAGGCTGAGAAGATGATGATGATGATGATACCCAGGACACATCTGGTATTAAGTGGTTACAGTCGTAAGACAGACGGTACAAAAGCGTTTTCTGAAAATCTTCCATCACCAGCTACACTGGCGATGCGCGGTCTTACAAAGCGAGTGGCAACATTCGCGATCTGATCTCTTTTGGTTCCGGTAACCTCTTAATACAAGGTGGGACGTCGCCGTCATTGTTTGCTTAGCAGTACTCACGAATGTTCATTTTTGCACACCCGTATGCCCTTGTTTAATATGAACATGAATACGAGCCACTGGCCTACATTCGCGTGGCCACTGAAGCCTATAAAGACCTCAGTGTCGATGTCATGAGGTCGATCTTTTAATTTTATTTATTTATTTATCACACTTCTTGTAAAATTTATATTAGCGGACTTAATGTCTAAGACATTCTCTACCAGTCAACCAAAGGTAGTGCAGAGTAAATAGTGGTAGGTGCAATGAAATTTATATTAAATTACAAATTTACTGGTGGTAGGACTTGTAAGTCCGCGCGGGTAGGTACCACCACCCTACCTATTTCTGCCGTGAAGCAGTAATGCGTTTCGTTTTGAAGGTTGGGGCAGCCGTTGTAACTATACTTATATCTCACTTATATCTCAAGGTAGGTGGCGCATTTACGTTGTAGTCTACGGGCTCCAGTAACCACTTAAGTACACCAGGTGGGCTGTAAGCTCGTCCACCCATCGAAGCAATAAAAGATATATATACATACATAAATACATACATAATATAATAGTTTATACAGAATTAAATTTTATTACATACTCATTGCTTACTATTAGTCAGTGGCGGTGGTATCAACTCGCGCGACCTCATCTCACGCCCGCGACCAGCCCCCACCGAACGTTTCCTTCACAAAGTGAAAACCAATTGTGCGTTTATTTGTTTGTATTTTATCATTATACATAGTTCTGTTGAAAGTCGTGTTGCCATCTTTATTGAACGGCGCTAGTTTTTGTCACTCGGCGGCGCGTTTCATGTTCCGAGGCGAATTAGAAAGTCTTAGAGCTTTTTTGTGTTGATAACATTATTGTTTGGGTTTTTGTCCTTTACACATTTTGTTTTGTTAGAGTATTTTAAAGAGTATCAATTCATTTCGATGGTTTTGGTATTTATGCGTTAAACAAAATCGATTGAGCGTCTATTAACCGTATTGAGAAATTAAACACGGGTACATAAATAATGTAAATGATTGTTGTATGATAATTTATTTGTTGCAATTACCCATATTTAAATAATCACTTAATTTGACGTTACTTTTAATCCTTATATTTCATAAATTACTTTAAAAAAAAATTACGATGTACTTTTTAAAATTTTGTTGACTTCGTTAATAGAATAATTAGTAAAATTAAAAATTGATCGAAAGTTTCACCAATTGAATATAGGTATATTATGATTTGTATCATATTAAAAACATTCATACGCGTGGTCATCTATACTAATATATAAATCTACAGTGATTTTACGGATGTTCCGTTATAACTACTGAACCATGCATCCGATTGACTTGAAACTTGGTATCCATGTAGAAAATTCATGTACTTAATGGATAGGCTAATATTTATATGAGCGTTGGACTCCCTAATAATAATGACAATAAATAATAATGTTCATTTTAAATGTGCAGCGAAGCGGGCGAGTACGTCTAGTATTTCTATACAACTAACTAACTATGAAAGGCGTATGGTAGAACTTTCACCGAGTATTCAGCAAGGTTTGCAGATGATTAATCCTTAGTCTAGACATTCGTGAGCAGACGTGCCGGCGCCGTATCACGGAGCGCGGCGCGTGCTCAAGAAAGTGCAAGTCGATGGTTCTCACGGCTCTTGGGACGCCACCGGGAACAGGGCTGCCTTGAACTGCGTTATTGTTTTGACTCGGGTCACGTGTGAAGGGATTAGGGATGGAATGTTCGTTGCTTATTTACGTAATTCTTTTTTGGAACGAAGTTCCTTATGGAACGATGCGGAGGGGTACCCTAACCGGGAAGAAACATCCGTAACGTAAGATTTTTATTAGTAATGCACACAATGTACGACTTAACTTTGTAATAACGTACCAATTAGTAATGCACACAGTGTACGACTTAACTTTGTAATAACGTACAAAAAATATAATATTTTTTTTTACGATCTCAGAGCGTTCTTTGTGCAATACAAGTTAACTCTTAAGCAAACATCCGTGAATGAAGTGTACCACAATAAGTTCGCACGTTACCGGATGGCCGTGGGTTGTTGCGAAAACTCCAGTTTTATTTTCTTTATACCTCGAATAGAGCTTAAAATTAATATTTTTATAATAAGGAACTTCGTTCCTATCCGGTGTTCCACGACACCACACTAAAAAATTCAAGATATTGGCGCTACCTTACTTGCTTACGAGAGTAATCTTTCAACCCTACACCAACGAGTCGCGGCCCGATATTTGTATATATTTGTTATTATTTGCACTTTGGATGTTCGTGAGATGACGCGTTGATAAGCTCCGCGTTAGGACGAGCGGAGAGTAGCACGTTTTTTCGGAGATGAAAGTTGATTTAACAGATGCCGAATTTGGAATTTCAAAGATTTTATATCACTTGTTGATTATTTTCGAACTGTAATTTTCATGTGTTTGTGCATGATATCATTTTTGACACGTATAATCCAACTCTGGAATGAGTTTCCTTCCTAGACGTAATCTAGCTGTTTCGATATCTGCTTCTATGATTTTAGTGAAGTAGCTCCAGCGGTAGGCAGCGGCGCTCCTAGCATTTATACCCCGTCGCTTGCGACCAAGGGCTCGGCGAGTCAATTAACCCACAGACACAGCCCACTGAGTTTCTCGCCGGATCTTCTCAGTGGATCGCGTTTCCGATCCGGTGGTAGATTTTGCGAAGCACTGCTCTTGCTAGGGTTCGTGTTAGCAACGTCGTCAGGTTTGAGTGAGTCGTTGAGTGAATATCACAGAATTAATCAATGTTATGTTATTAATGTACTAATCACGACAACTAATCGAAGCTGATTCTGGTATCGAATATAATTGTACATCACTGAAATTCTCGCTAGAAAGAAAACATATTCAGAATTTTATAAGATATTTTAATCTGTGATCGATTGTGACTACATCAATATAAAGTTGGTTTAGTGCCGATGTTCCCAGTTATTTAAATTATAATACACTAAGCGTGAATATTGCTTAGAACCTGTTGCCCAAGTTCTAAACTTTCGCGGGTATCTCTTTGATTTACTTTTCACTTTTTTTACGTCACATATCTTTGTTACAAATTTATTTTCAATATGCAGTTTATCAGGACTCAGTCGTGGTTCTCTTAACATTCGCTATTCGCTTTCTTTGGCAAATTAAATTCTGTCGCCGGCCTTAAAGAGTCTAGAGCAATAACATTTGTGAAATAGTAAGCAAAACGCTGTAAGCCTATAACTTAGAGGTGGACCGGAACCGTAAATTATTGCAGCGATCCCGTGCTCTACTGGCTTAGCGGCTTAAGTTTGTATCACGGGATTAAGTGTGTTATGTGTAACTTAGTGGTCGTGATGCGACAGGGGCCATGATTCTTCAGATAAAATAGAGAAATGTATGGTGACGTCATGGTATCTAATTACAAAAAAACCAGATTTATTTTCTCATATTGCGTGTATACAATTATAGTGCGCTTCCCCTTTAGCACCAATGACCATCCTCGTCAATCGTATCAGTGACGAGTCGACGAAGAGTTCGACGAGCTAACTAACCCATAGACACAGCAAACTGAGTTCCTCGCCGGATCTTCTCAGTGGCTCGCGTTTCCGATTCGGTAGTATATTCTGCGAGGCACTGCTCTCGCTAGGGATAGTGTTAGCATATTCTCTCAGGTTGAGCCCGTGAGCTCACCTACCCGTCCGGACGTAACTGGAATAGTCTCTTAGGCTACCATCGAATAGGTAGTGGAAAAAAGCAGTACGCTACTGTGATAATATTTCTTGGCTTTTTGCGACTTGTCGACACAATTAAAACTGCTTTACGGTTTAATATTGCGTTAATATTATCACTAGAGGTCCCGCAGTAGTCGAAATTCGACTATAATTAATTGGAATTGTAAGTTTGTACACTATTATGATTGTATTTTATACTTTGATAATCACAAATTTCGCCAAGGCTACACTATAAAAAAATATTAATACAGACAAACAATATTTAATCTATTCTCAATTTGATCACAGACGTCAAGAACAAAAGTTTGACAATAAATAGTATGCATGCGCGTGTGCGTCAAATACATGGTATGTAGTGTGTGTAATGTTTTCTTTATTGATTTAATGTATCTTTTATGCATTATTTAAAAAAAATATTATCATTGTGCACTTCTTCTCTATATTCTCTAAAGTATGGAAAATTTTATACTCCTCCGTCCGCGCAATTTTCGTAAAAAGGGATACAAAGTTTTTGCTTCACTTATTAATATATAGATTAAATTATTTCTGACATTTCAAAAACTTTACAGTATTCGCGGTCACGGTAAAGTCGCGTCACTCTATGCTCATTGTCTCCGCAAAATTTAACGTTCGCTTCACAATCATGTTGACATTAAAGATAATTTAAATCAACGCCCGATTTTATGAGCATGTTTATTCGCCGTAATAAGGCGGTCCATATAAACGTTAATGTCATACGCGATGGCGGATATTAACATAAATTTATAAGAAACCATAAAATTATATTTGTGGCCTAAACTCGTAGCGAACTGTGTCGAGAGGAACGCATACACGCCTACGTGGTAACAGGGTGGACAGAGAAATCGTTTTGGTTTTTTTTTTTATATAAGGCCAATTATGCTCCGATCGTGAATGCCATATATTGACCGCAGAACCATACATTGAGTTTGTCGTGGCCAAAGGATAAGAGGCCCGGTGTAATCACACCGAGTGCCTATACCGGTGTTCAAATATCGCAGGCAGGTGCCAATTGTTTTAATGAAGTACGTACTTAACGCATGCTCACGAACGTCTTCCGGGATTTAAGGTATAACACTGGATAATAAAAATGAAACTCACATAAATTAAATTTGCGTAATTACTATATAATTAAGGCATAGATCGCAAGTCTGAAGGTGGCTTGTGGGATTCACATTGTGATGTCTATGGGTTTTGATAACGGCTTAACATCTGGTGGGCTGTCAGCTCATTCAACATACACGCACTACACAAGAAATAACTAGAAACTATCATCTAAGCGATATGATACCAGACGGCTATCTATGTAGATTTCATACATAAACGTTAGATATATTAATAATTATTCCTATAACTTCAGTATAACAATCTAGCTGTAGTTAATTAATATATTATAATTAATTAAGTAAGTCGTGTTTATAAAATGAAATTGCTAATTTTCATTCGAATCTACAGGTACGTCATTTCAATAAACCACGTTGCGGGTGTTATTGAAATGTGGGCAATTTGAAAAAAAACCGCATTATTTTTTACACAATTGCCCAAAAGAGGAGTGTAATAATTTTTAGTACTAATGTTATATGAGCTTCTTTATTTCGTGTTAACTTTTAAACGCCTGAACAGGTTGTGATGTGTAAGGTATCGATGGAATACTTACACCATTAGGGATGCAATTGGCCCACGGAAAAATTAAATTATGGCAGTATGGAGATCCATTTTTTTCACACAATACTAAATTATCAAATTCCAATTAGCCGCGCTACTGACCAAGACTTAAATTACGAGAATTCCCTTCGACGGAAATCTTTCCTTTACCGTATAATAATTTTTGATTAACAAATATAAACCTTAATGAGTTATCATGTTGATTATTAAGCAAGGGGTTAATTAACATATATACATATATCGCATATAATTAGGATTAAGATGTCGTTAATCAAATTCAAATATTAACTGTACTTTTGAAATGTTCAATTTAATGTGTTTTTCACCTACTTTTATTTGAGTTTTATTAAGTTAATCATGTTTTTATGAATTTCTTTATGAATACGACCTCCATTTTAGTGGCTTACCCGTGAACATCTTTTAAGAATGTATGTCATCAATTTAATGACGCTACTCTCCTAAACATAATCTTGTATATATATGTATATATAACTTGACTTGACGATGTTTTATTCTTGTCCTTCGAACCAGCCTTTAATTGAGTAAGATTGAATAACGAGAAAAACAAATATGTCTGATGTAAAAAATATTGGTTGTAATTTTGCCATATACAAAATGGTTCTATGTCTATAATATTCATTGTTTTATTATATACCATATAAATATGTACAGATTTACTCACATTCACCAGTTCAATGAAGTCTTTTTTATAATTAATGCGTAGGATCCCTTTGAATGTGTCGTGTGGTTTGTTTATTATTCATGGCTCTGTAATTTATGTGTGTTATTTGTTGTTATCTATGGTTATTTACTGTGCCTAAATGTGTGGATAAAGCTCATGTTTCCTTATTTGACGATCATCATCATCATCATTTCAGCCTATCGCCGTCCACTGCTGAACATAGGCCTCTCCAATAGATTTCCAGTGCGACCGGTTCATTGCCACCTGCATCCAATAATCCAGAATTTAAATATGGTAGTCAATGATTTGTCTATAACAATAATACTGTCCATGTCTCTGGGTGACCTAGATCATCACGCATCCCGCATTTCAGTCTACTTTAATCGGAAATAAATAAAATAAACAAATCTTAACTGATTTGCTTAGATTTTTTAAAACGGCCGATATTAGTAATATTAGGTTGCGCTGCGACATTTCTCTCGGACCATAGCAAGCACTAGGATTCGACGCGCTGTAATGTCGCACTCATAATGGGAACAATACTAAACGAGTTAACGCATTTCGCTACTGTTATAACATTGAATACAGGGTGTGAACAGACCTAAACCAGAATCTGATTTTTTTATTACTTAGATGGATGGACGAGTTCACAGCCCACCTGGTGTTAGGTGGTTACTGAAGCCCATAGACATCTACAACGTAAATATGCCGTTACGAATAGTTAATTTGGCATAACGCTAAATTTTACCCGCGACTTTATTTACGTAGAAAGTGAAAATATTTTTGAATAATACAATGTTTAGGGAATATTTAAGGTACCAAGTGCAATATATAGCCTATATATAGCCTTCTTCAATAAATGGGCTATCTAACACTGAAATAATTTTCCAAATCGGATCAGTAGCTCCTGAGATTAGCGCGTTGAAACAAACAAACTCTTCAGCTTTATAATTTTAGTATAGATAAAAATCTTCCGGGAGCCTTTTAAGCGACTTTCAGATTACTTATTTATAGGGCAATTTAAATGTGAATCCGTGAACTATTATAAAACTTAGCTGTAACAGTTTTGAAGTTAAACAAAAAAAAAACCTGTAGCTCTTTAAAAAGTCACAATTATTTCTGGTCCTTTACCGCAGCCAGTCATTGAACTCCTTACGTAATTCGACATTTCACTGTTTCGACTCTGTTACAGTTCAAAAAGAACGACATCTGAAAATAATTTTTTTATCGCGGGACATTAGTTTGATTACATTGTTTTTATGCTTCATCCGCTGTTGCGATTACATGCAAAACAAATCGGAGATACGTAACAGTCCGATGACTCTGGTGACGGAGAATTTAAAGGTAACTTTTGATTGGTTAAGACGCGAATTAAGGTAAGTAATTAAGCACCGCCACCCTGCCTATTTCTGCCGTGAAGCAGTAATGCGTTTCGGTTTAAAGAGTAGAGCAGCCGTCGTAACTATACTGAGACCTTAAAACCCATATTTCAAAGGTGGGTGGCGGCATTTACGTTGTAGATATCTATGGGCTCCGGTAACCAGTTAACACCAGGTGGGATTTGAGCTCGTCCACCCACCTCATCAACAGCCCACAGTCGTCCACTGCTGGACATAGGCCTCTCCCAATCCACACCACTGAGCCCGGTCTACGGCTCTCCTCATTCACTTCTTGCCGGCCACCGTTCGGAGGTCATCGCACCACCTAGCCACGTCCACCCACCTAAGCAATAAAAAAAAATATTTCAACTGCTGTCACAGAAAGTTTCTCCTGTGTTACGGGTGTCAGAAAAAAAACGTACGAGACAACAGCAGATGCAGCTATAACTCGCGTATCGAACCTGGACTAAGTGGTACAGCAATCGCAGTCTACTAGCCAAGAAGCTTTTAAAAATATATATTTACTTCGATAGACATATATAAATTGATTTTGAGGATCGCGGCATGCGCATTAAAATGTTATTGGTCTCCGCCAACCACTTAACATCACGTAGGTTCCAAGTTGATTCTTCCATCTATGCAGTAAAACTAAAGTAGTAAAAAGACACTAAAGACATGATCGAAAACCCCAAACCTGGCGATCAAAAAGTAATCAGTGTAAAACGATCGAGACAATTCATTTCCATATACATAAAAACGATATAACTAGTATGCGTATGTATTGACAATGTTTTAATGTTCTTATTTTTCAACAGGCAAGCAGGAAGATATCGAAATGCGGCTACCTTTTCGTCGCGCCTGGCTGGGACTTCTCCAATCCCCTCTACAGAACAAAGGTAAGACAAGATCCAACCTTCATAGGCTTTTATTAATAACGGGGGGAAAAGATAAATTGTCTAACATCCTTTTTAAACAACTATATAGGAAGTTGTCAATTGAGTCAGTTGTCAGTTGATGTTACAGTCCTCTTGAACGAAACCCTTAGTCTATAAAGGATGAATGGTGCAACCATCAGAGTCAAAATATAATAACTAATACTAATAATGATAATAATGTAATAATAACATGTTAACAAATCACGCACGGACATCTGGCCCCAATTTAGGATTCCTTGTGTTATGCTAGAGACTGGTAAACATACATATATATTTTTAAATACATGTAGGTGTGGGTCTAAATGAAATACTCTTTTCTAGGGTTTCACAATACTTTTTATTTAATTCTTAGAGAGCACTTTGAACACGTCTTACTCCTAATGGCGGCGTCGTGCGAGAGAGCGAACTAGAGCTACATCCGTCCCTTTCACACATCATGCGTTCAGAATCTTTCACTCGTTCAGAAATGTTTTACAATAATTAGAAATGTTAGTAATAATTAAATCCTACAACTCGGCCTTCCTGCACATCAGTCTGGCCTCAGACTGAAAGTACTGAGATAATAAAATAGTTCTTATGAATTAAAAATAAAAATAACAAAAATAAAATCTCTAACTTTACCTTAATTTACCTAATACTACTACTATGCAAATTTTTTTTTCTAAACATTTTTACACAATAATAACGCTACAAAAATATTTTTAGTTAAACCTTATACTACCTATTACAAACAATCATGCTATAACTCTGCACACAGCTAATAAAAACAAATAGTAATTACTCTTACTTAGTACATAACACAACAAAAACAGTAGGTTTAAACTATCAGTTTAGAGGCAAACAAGTTACAATGACAGAGAACAGCAATGCATGATAATTATTCACAGTTACTTATTCAATAACAAAATGAGCAATGTAAATACTAGATCAACCTAAAATAAACAAACAGTGTAGTGTTACAATGCACCTAAACACTCAGACCAGAGTTAGATTGAGTCAAGGCCACCTCTTCATGAAATCTAATGCTGATGTAGTTCGTACTGGCCCATCTTTGCTTCTGTCTATTTTTTCGACCTCATATCGACCTTTCCCCATTTCCCTAGTGATGCGATATGGTCCATAAAATTTAGGTTTCAATTTTAGGGCGTTCCCAAATTGTGTCCTTTGAATAGCTACAAGATCTCCAACCTTGTACATTTCTCCTACTTTACGTCGTTTATTATAAGTCTTTCTATTCTCCTCTTGCATTCTTAAAATTTGAGCTTTGGCTTCTCTTCGTGCTTCTTCTCTCCTATTCATAAATTGCAATCTATTTTCTTCTTCTAAATATTCTAAAATTGATAAATCTTCTTTCAGTTTAAGTTTCACTCCTGTTAACAGTTCGAATGGCGTAGTACAGATTGCCCGCTGGTATGTGCTGTTTATCACTTGTTGTAGTTTGCTTGTATATTTGTACCAGTGACCAGGTTCTTCAATACACATCTTTGTCAACGCAGAAATAATAATACTGTTCATGCGTTCTACTTGGCCATTTCCACGAGGTATTCCAGTAGTGATTGTAACATGTTCGATGTCTTCTTCTTCACAATATTCTCGGAACTCACTGCCTGTGAATGCTGTACCTCGGTCAGTGATAATCCTCCGTGGGTTGCCAAAATCCTTTTGATGTAATCTCAATTTTTCCACAGTTTCTTTTGCTGTTACAGTCTTGACTGGATAAATCCACACAAACTTTGTAAATCCATCAATTATAGTAAGTATGTAGTTATACATTTTCTTAGTTGCATCTAAGGGTCCTAGGTGATCACAGTGAAGAGTATCCAGTGGTAATTCTCCTTTTTCTATGGGATTTAACAAACCTTCCTTCTTTCCAGACTTCCTGCTTGCTAATAGACATGGTACACATGTAGAAATTACTTTTTCAATTTTGCTATCTAATTTAGTAATAAAGTAATCTTTCTCTATAATATCCCTTATCTTCTTTTTACCAAAGTGTCCTGTACAATGTGCTTTCTTAATAATTTCCATATCCAGTATCTTAGGTAACACCAACTTCTTTTCTATACCCTTGTAAATAACTCCATTCTCAAGGAAATAATCTTCATACTCATTTTCTTCTAAGATTTTTCTGATAACCTTCAAACTTTCGTCATCTGCTTGAGCCTTCTTCACTCTTGCATGTAACTCGACATCAACAAAAAGTATGTTTCTGCTCAATGCATCAACATGCTGCTTAACTAACTGTTCTTCAGTGATGGCTAGTCGTCTTGGTCTTTGTGAAACTGGTACATCATCCTTCAACACAATCTTCAGCCTGATAGGTGCATCTTTAGTCTTCAAAGGTGTGTAACTGTCAATAATTTCCCTCACCGCTGTACACCGGTCATCGCTACTGGAAGATAGACAGATAGCATTTTGATACGATATGTCATAACAAGTAGGCCTGACCTCAACCAAACCCCTGTCAATAACTGTGATAGTATTTACTAAAAATTGTTGACCCAGTATTACATCATATGGTATTCCACCTGTAGGTACAATATACAAATTAATACTATATCTGTGACTGTCAATAGTTAAATCTGTGTCGAACTTACCAATCGAATATACTTTAGAGCTTCCTAACCCAGTAAGCAACATTTTTTCTGGTATGTACTCGCATTTTAGTTTTGTAAACAAATCAAAAGTTATTAAATTTAAGTCGCTACCTGTGTCAATTAAACAATTAGTCACATAGTTACCAACTTTTACTGATTTTACACTCATGTTTATAGAATCACGTTTGTTTACATTTAATAAATTTGACGAAACAATATGATTTAGTTGTTGACAACTAAAATTTGGCATATCACTCACTTGCTCTTTTAAATCGCATTGCTCACGTTCGTATAGTTCGTTCTCGTTCTTCTCGTCGTCCTCCTGCTGTCGAACAAACATAGATCGCCGATCTTGTTCATCACCTCCTCCATAATAATTATTTGATGCTTTTTTAGCTTCCATACCTTGTGATGCGCGGCACTCCGTACCCTTGTGCCCGAACCCGTTGCACTTGAAGCATTTGATACCTCTGCGGCAGGAACTAGATAGGTGCCCTCTTTCACCACAATTGTAACATCGATGAATCTGCCTAGGCATTACCGCCGTGTCTCGCTGACCTCGTCTCATGGTATCAACACTTTTTTTGGACTTCTCTTTGAAACTTTCATATAATACTAATTTCTCCTTGAGCACAGAATACGACGTTACCCCGTAGAGTAACAACTTGTTAGATTCATAGTCAGATATTCCGTCGATTATATACTGAATCGCGACGTAATCCGGAAACTTAGCTCTTTTTCCGAGTTCTTTCATTACGAGCATATATTGATAAAACGACTCATTGGGTTGTTTTTTCCGTCTGCTCATTGTCTCATGCATTTGTTTACTGTTTATCACCTCAGGGAATTCCTTCATCAAAGCCACTTTTAGTTCTTCGTAACTTCTGAAAGTTTTTTCGCTTTTTAGCCATAATTCTGCTGTTCCAGCTAAACATCGTCGCGCTATAATGAGTTTCTGCTGCTGGCTCCACCCAAATATATCGGCATTATCGTCGAGATCTTGTGTCCACTTCGCAGAAGAGTACGTGATGTCATCACCCGTGAACTTTGGCACAGCGTCCATCGTGTAAAATAAATTCTTGCTATCGTCGTTTTTGCTCTCCGCCATCGTGCAGAATCGTCGTATATCGTCGTATAAATGCGTCTTTCGTCTTTGAAAAATGTAACCGGCGGCGTGGCGTCGGCGCAGGTTAAGTATGGCGGCCGCGGCGTTGTTCACACCACGCGACAGCTTCGTAAAATATGCGTAGATACGTTAAATCATTTAGACCCTGATATTCCTGAGTATCCCGGACGAGAAATTGTAGGTGTGGGTCTAAATGAAATACTCTTTTCTAGGGTTTCACAATACTTTTTATTTAATTCTTAGAGAGCACTTTGAACACGTCTTACTCCTAATGGCGGCGTCGTGCGAGAGAGCGAACTAGAGCTACATCCGTCCCTTTCACACATCATGCGTTCAGAATCTTTCACTCGTTCAGAAATGTTTTACAATAATTAGAAATGTTAGTAATAATTAAATCCTACATACATATATACTTATATCTATCTTCCTCCTCCTTGCGTCGTATTCCTCATTGCTGAGGGTCGTGACCAGCCTTTTGTATCACCTTCGCACGCACGATTTTTCTCCATTCATTCTTGTCTCTGGCGGTGTGGAGGGCGTTGTGAAACGTGGAATCAAGAGCGGTGCGGATCTGGTCGGACCAACGTATTGGGCTGCGCCCCCGAGGTCTTTTCCCATCTACCTTACCAGTCACGATGAGCCTCTCGAGATTGCTACCATCCTTCCGTGCGATGTGACCAAAGTATTCAAGGACTCTGCGAAGACACTCGGATGACAGCCGCGAGGAGATATCTATCTTAATCTATTCTAATATATAAATCTACAGTGGTTGCATCCGATTGACTTGAAACTTGGTGTCCATGTAGAAAATACATGTACTTAATGGATAGGTTATTATTTATATGAGTGTTGGACTTCCTAATTATAATGACAATAAATAATAATGTTAATTTTAAATGCGCAGCGAAGCGGGCGAGTTTTTAGATAATAAACACCCAGACAAAGATCAAACAAACCTCACACATTTTTCATCACGCTATGCTTGCCCGATGTGGGAATCGAACCCACGATCCTAGGCGTGCAAGAGTCAGGGCCGCTAATTACTGCACCACCAAGACAGAGCGAGATTAAATTCTCTACTCTTGCCACTAGAACGCATGTCCGGATCGTCGCAGAAGTAGGCACGTTGCTAGTAAAATACACATTAAGTATTATTAAAACGTTCGCATATCGGGCACACACATATACGAACAGACCAAGCTAATTTACGAGTGTTAAAAAGCCATTCGGGTCTTGTCTGTAAAGCCAATATTTTGGCTGTCATAATATCTTAAAATATTAATGATTGTTTTTGACGTTTTGCGTCATCAGTTATCTCCGTACCTCAGGGGTCCCGATTATGAGATGAAATATTTTATGCAATAAATACCGAAGCATCGCAACGTATAAATTTATTGATAGCATCGATTTTGCATAAAGACATGCGTATCTGCACTGAACGAAAAAATTGTAAATGACAATTCCGGATATTGAAATTATGCATGGGTGTTACTATTTTTGCCTAATTCTACGCGAAGCAGTCATGCGTTCTGGTTTGGAAGGTGGGACAGCTGTAATAGAACTCAATTGAGACTTCGAACTTATGTCTTATGATGAATAGGGCCGTACTCATTGTCACGCATATTGGCTCCGAGAACACTAGGTAAGCTATAGAACTCGCTCAACCTTTAAGTAAATATTAATATAAATTCATTTTAGAAGTTTGTTTCGCATTAAGATTTACTGCAAGCAATGGTTACGTACCGTTTATTATAAAATGTCTTTCGTTGTTTTCTCGACACTATTTTGTAGAGACAACCAGTGTTAAAAGTGGACCAGTAAAGAGAGAGACCGCGATGCTCCTACGCTATGCCACGAACCCAGTTGCAACAACAATGGCTATACCGAATTTCATAATATGTATATTTTAAAATGCCGCATACACGTTCCGAAAATACTTCAATGCACAAGTTATGCGAAGGTTCACAAAGGTGATAATAAATACAAAGTTTCGCCGAAACCAGATTAGGGTCTAATGTGCTTGTTCCTTTTTTAAGGATTCAGTGTCTCGTCCTTGAGACGCCCTTTATAAATAATTAAATTAAAAGGACGATGCATTAATGAAAATGAAAATGAAATCATTACGCGATAGATAAGGTGATTTGAATTAGTACTTTTTAGGATGTTTGCGGAATTTGGCGATTCTGGGGGGTTGATTGCTATCCAGCGTTGGTTTTTGTCCACTCTATAAATACCAGTCTGTTTAAATTTGACTGACTTCAGAATCGAAGGAGCTACTCCATTCCAACTTTTGGGCTTTTTTAATTTTCGGCCATCACTAATCTAATTATGTTCTCAAGTACTACTTGCTGTATTTTTTTATTATATTATGTATTATTTATTATGTTATTATAAATATTGACGAAATGAATATGGGAAAACGAATAAAAAGTTATATTTTTATCTTTTGGTAATCGAAATTTTAGTGTCAACGTTTGTGTAATAATAAAATCTTCTTTGATTTGCAATCATAGAACCAAAAACGAATGTAGCAAAATAAAAACTAAGAGAAGAAATAGAAAAGTCCCTCTCCGTTCAAATGGAGATATAACCGGAAAAACAAAAATTAAAGAAAAATATTACTGGGTGTTAGGAGACCGCTTCCGAAAACGAAGACAGACGATAGTACTAATGACACCTTTGATGAGGGGACGGAAAAAAATCGATCCTGATTTAAAAAAAAAACATATTTTAAAAATGTTTTATTATCATTATTTACGCTCCATCATGTTAGTGCAGCTAAGTGAATCGATAGTTTCATAAAAAATACATTACTTTACTAAAAAAAACCACCATCATAATCATTATCCTGCCCTTCTCCCAGTCACCTGGGGTCGGCGCAACATGTTTTCTCCTTCCATACTCTTCTATCATATACCATTTCTTCGCTCACTCCCCTCTTACCCATATCGTCTTTCACGCAATCCCTCCATTTCTTCTTAGTTCTATCTTTTCCTCTATATCCTTCCATGTTCATAGATAACATTCTCTTACCAACCATATTTTCATTTCGTCTCATCACACATGTCCATACCATCCCAAACGCGCGCTTCTCAGATTCTCTGTCACAGGAGCCACTTTCAGACTTCCTCTAACATATTCATTCCGTATTAAAAATCAAATCATAGTAAAAAAACCAGCAATGAAACACAAAATCAAAAACAGCTGATGCTCGGGTCAACGAACGCACGAGTGCAGCGTTTCTTTTACACGCGTGCCGGTGTGCAATGCAATGTCTGCATTGATCTTTTTTCTTTTTTTTTTCCTACCTAAGCTGATAGCCTTGAGAGGCTATATCAGTATCGCCTTAACTAGTAGGTGACCTCACGGGGCTCAAACCTGATGACGTTGCTAACACGAATCCTAGCAAGAGCCGTGCTTCGCAGAATCTACCACCGGATCGGAAACGCGACCCACTGAGAAGATCCGGCGAGAAACTCAGTGGGCTGTGTCTGAGGGTTATGCATTGATCTTAAAACTCGAACCACAAGTTTAAAAGTTTTAGTTTTAGTTTAGTTTCGTGGAGTGGCTAATTTAGTGTGTGCTTTTTATGAATTTGTACAGCACACCTCGTTTGTTTTATTGCTACCTTTCTTTTAAAATGTATTTATCTTATCGTAATTTATTTCTATTAATTTAAATAAGTCGTTTATTTTTCGGTATCATTCTCAAAAATTACCAAAAAAAGCAATCAGCATTATTGAATGCGCTTAAAAATGCTTCCAGGAATAATCATCATGAACGAAAATGAATTATTGTTTTTTATCCGTTCTCGGTTTCATTTTGAAAATATATATTTTTTTAATTGCCAAATCTAAATTCATAAGATTCAATCAACCTCCTGGAGTCGTCTTGGAACTGTCAAAATGTCAAGCGGGACAGTGATCAGATATTTATAAATAATTTTGGTATAAAATTTGAGGATGGAGTTCACTTAAAATTGAAAATGGCTCTTGTTGCTTTTTGTTTTTAGGGTTTCGTAGCCTAATGGAAAAAGCCGGTCCCGTTAATTCAGCGAAATATTGTTATTCAATTTATTATTAAACATTCATCCCATCTACAGAACCTTCTCTCTGGACGCAACTTAACCTTTTTAAAATGGTAAATTTTTATGATAAAAATGTTGTTGTTGTAGGTTTTTGCATTTCCAGAGAGATTTTCGATTTTGATTTTTTTTTAATTACATTATAATTATTCCAATAATCTATGGAAAAATAGGCATAAAAAAAGAAATAAAAAGGTCAGTCAACCGTTTTACTAGGTTTAATGTATCAATAGTATTTCCGTCAGGTCTCGTGATTCATTCTCATAATTAAAATTACTTTTACGGTTTAATCTTACTTCTAATAAATAATAAATTATTTTCGTGTATTATTTTCTAAGTTTCGAAAATAGTCTCCACGGTCGCGGATACCTTAATTGTTACTTGTCGACATTTAAATACTGTGCTAATTACCGTCAAATACTCCATTTTAAAAAATCTTAAAAATCTTAAACCTTGCAAATAGTTTTAATGTAAAAACTTTAAAACTGTAAACACACGTAAAAATGAATACCGAAAATGAATCTAAGTGATACTGATACTGGATCAGTGATTGTGTCGAATTCGACCACCGGGCGGAAACAATTCGAACAAAATTAAATACTGAAATATTATAATGTATTTTTTCTAATTAAATACGTACTTAACAAATGTTCACGATTGACTTCCACGTCTTGTTAGCTTCTTCAAAAATCAAACCCGCAAAATTATAATTTGCGTAATTACTGGTGGTAGGACCTCTGTACCTAAGTCTGAACGGGTCCGCACCACCCTGGCCATTTCTGCTGTGAAACGGTAATGCGTTTCGGTTTGAAAGGTGGGGCAGCCGTTGTAACTATACTGAGACCTTAGAACTTATATCTCAAGGTGGGTGGCGCATTTACGTTGCAGATGTCTATTGGCTCCAGTAACCACTTAACACCAGGTGGGCTGTGAGCTCGTCTACCAACCTAAGCAATAAAAAAATAAAAACAAAGTAAAGTGAAGGTGTAAAATGAATTTTAAACTACGTCTTCCTGGGTTATTGTAATTGCACAATGTGTTTTACGTTTAATAACGCATTTCCGCGGGAAATACTTATAGGCGACGTTGATTGAGGCTTGTGTTGAACGACTGTGGGATTTTAAATAACCAGTTCATTCATTCATTCTCTTGCGAATAATATCGAAATTTAGTTCCAGATGAATATAATTATACTACAAAATTATATTGCAGTTACATGCGTGGAGAGTGGTTATTTTTTTGTTTGCTTTAGAGCACTTTATTTGATCATTACAATTTGATCTTACTATCAAAATATTCACGTTTATGTGTTTTTTTACGCTCTTTCTGAAAAGGGTGTGGGACTTTGACTCTAATAATAATATGTGTACAAAGTATATTTAAATAGAAAAATAATTGAAGTATCTTATTTAGTGCAGAGCGATGCGTTCGAAGGATGAGCATATGGCGTTTTTAATCACTTGAAGGTTTTGGTGGTAATATGCTATTTTTTGTATAATATCACCGCCTAATATCTACTCATGGGAGGAATGATTCTCCATCTTCTCTTTACCATCGCAGCTCCCACTACCGGAGCAGATTTCATCCTTACTATATAAAATCGCGTTCATTTACAGTGTTACCAGATATCGTTTCTGTTACGCACCATCCGGATCGAAATTAATTCCTCTCCTCGGTGTTGCCCGAGCGCTATGACATATTCTTCTTCAAACGAGGTTTGCAGGGAGTCCTCGGCGGCAGTCAACGATTTGGTTGTGCCAAGGGCATTGCCGGCATCCTTGAGTGACATTAACCACCATCAGATTAGTCGCATGCTCTTCTACCTACAAAGCCTAAAAAACCTTGGCAAGGTGCCTCTTCAGAAAATTAACAGAAATTAATTATTATTATATATAAATGTATTTAAAGGTTACTTCACTAATATATTATACTTAGTTTTATTGGTACTAAGCTTTCTATAGACTATAATTCAAATCTATTAAAAGTACAGACTGCAATAAAAGTCCTTAAAAATCATTGAACATAAATATTGAATACAAAAACATTCTGTAATCGAGCGCGCTACACACGGACCGCGTCATAGTCTAATAATTGTTCACGCGTCGCGAGCATGTCAGGCGGTATCGCGTGTCCGCGTGTTTTCTAATGTTACTTTGCTTGGGACGCTATTTCACAAACGATTCTGGATCAGCCACGTGTGAAAGACGGTGTTGGCTGATGCGGTGCCTGTGTGTAACTAATTATGATGGTGTAAAAATATTAGTGATTTTTTTTTTACCTTGATTCTAGAGTTTAATCCTCAATGCTATTAACGATGTCAATAGAATACAAACAGGAATCTACCACATAAACTTTTAGGGAATATAATCGTGTAATTCTTTAATAAGTCAACATAAAATTTTAATTAATTATGTATTGTTTTTAATCATTAAGGGTTATAACAACTTTTTTATTATCAACTTTTAAAATATTTGTCCTGTTCTTAATTAAATCCCGGTGCATTTTTAGTCTTGCAAAATTTTCCATTTGAAGTCTCCCATTCAATGAGCTTTAAAATATTTTCTTCTTAAAATCCTTTAACATTCCAAATATCCAGGTCTTCCGACTAACTGTGTGTGTGTGTTTCTATTTGTAGCGTGACTTGCAAATTGTCAGCATTTATTGTTTTTGATTCAATTGTAGACAAAGTCGTGACTGATTAATTACAAAAGAAACACAAAACTTAATTTAATTAGATACTTTGAACATGAATTATTATCATAGTATCATAGTACACTACTGTTGTGAAAATAACTTTTGTTCAAAACAATGTTAGTTTTGCCAAATAAAAGAAATCAGTTAGATACAGTACTTAACAACCTCGCATCATAAATTAAATGATATACTCAATAAAATGAACCTAGTCAAAATTCACCAACAAAATTTTTAAATGTGTAATAAAACCAATTTATTGTAAAAGGCCGTCATGAATCAACATCAAACCGCATCCAAGGTACACAAAAGCTCCGCGCTAACCGTGCGTGCAGCGTTCGCTATGCGGAAGCTTTTGAGGTACATACTCTGAGATCTTGCTATATAATTTTCTCCTTGAAAACATCGTGTTAAATTAATTTAAGAAAACTAACAGTACTTTGTGTTTAAAGTATAGTGTGCATAAAGGAGGAGCTCTAACCGTTAAAGCTATCAAGATGTTTGTGTAGTTTTTTGCAAATTATTTTCTAACACTTAAACAATTAAATATTAATCTAAGCAAAGCTTACTTGGAAAGCCAAATTGAAAATCGCTGACCTTTTTTTTTATTGCTTAGATGGGTGGACGAGCTCACAGCCCACCTTGTGTTAAGTGGATACTGGAGCCCATAGACATTTACAACGTAAATGCGCCACCCGCCTTGAGATATAAGTTCTAAGGTCTCAATATAGTTACAACGGCTGCCCCACCCTTCAAACCGAAACGCATTACTGCTTCACGGCAGAAATAGGCGGGGTGGTGGTACCTTCCCGTGCGGACTCACAAGAGGCTCTACCACCAGTAAAAAAAAAAGACCTAAAAAGTAAATAAAAATAATAGCCGATTATTATGCTTTTATCATACAGTCGAGTTGTAAATAAACAAATATAAGTTAGTGGAGCTGTCTACTCCCTAGATCACCAGGAAGTGGTCTCAGAACCGCGCAGTCTTTCCCAGAATCACCGGGTCACCATTATTCCTGGTCCGAGACCGGTAGCAATGAACGGGCTACAATGCTAATAAGTTTTTTACGTCGGCCAGATGCAGTCTGACGGGTTAGCGATGGATCCTATTATGGCAACAACTAGGAAGTGGTTGATGCACCCTCAATTACCACAAAGAAATGGAGTACAGGCGTTATAAAGCGTACTTACGGAGTATACGTTTGGTCAGCGGTTAAACATTAAGAAATATTCTTAATGTTTAACCGCTGACCAAACTTAACGTACGTAAAACGTAAACTTTGAAATTTACACGCAGATTTTCGGAATTGAATATTTTTTTGGCAAACACAAATCGATGATTATCAGCCGTAAAGCATAGTTTACTATGTAATAAAGTTTTTTTTAAAACTAAAACTTTAAAACTAAAGTTTTTTGGTAGGTGATCTTATTAATATGATTTCGTTTAGATGACTTGACATTATGATATTTTGATACTCGTTTTCAAAGGTCCTGCTGTAGATTTTAGCATCATTTGAAATACGTAGCTTTTATAAAGTATAAAAAACGTATTAAGCGTATAAAAAAGATCAAATAGTGACATTTAATTTGATTTTTGTTTTGTTTTTTTTTCTTATTTTTTTTATACTAGTTTATACCATATTCTAAGACTGTACACACGTACCTAGCCTTCATTCCCGCAAAGAACCAAACAGCAACGGGGGTGACTGAAAATCAGCGCTGTTCGATTTATCGACTTTGAACAGCAATAGCTGAGCCACCTCCTGCCACCTCCTTTTGCCTCTTTCTCTTTTTTTTCTTTTCTTTTATTTGTATTTTATTTTATTTTATTTTAATTGATGTGTGATGAAAGGCAATAAATGATTTTATTATTATATTATTATTATTACATAACCAAATCTCTGACCTCAAATGCACCGCCTAAATTTATTTACTATCGAGTGTTATTGTTGTAAATTGTTCCGGTACGTGTGTATCAATCGCTTCGTCGACACATAACACTAAATCGGCGGTGGAGTCGCGTGCTGAACACGCCCCGGCTAATTGGTGTCGTCGACGCCGCCGGAATGCTGTGCTGCGGTCTATCCTCTGCAGCTTCATAATGGGATTCGAAGTTTCCTGTAGCTTTATTCTATGTTTTAACTTTTTGCACATCTATATCTCTCTATATATAAAAATGAATTGCTGCTCGTTAGTCTCGCTAAAACTCGAGAACGGCTGGACCGATTTGGCTAATTTTGGTTTTGAATTATTTGTGGAAGTCCACAGAAGGTTTAAAAGGTAGATAAATATGAAAATACTCGGAATTAAATAAAAATAACAATTTTGTTTTCTCTTTGATGTGTCCCCCGTCGGACGGATTCCTTTTGTTTGTTTTAAGTTTATTTCATACAAAAGTATTTATCGATTGAGTCACTACGAAGTCTGCCGGGTCAGCTAGTGAGTAATAAAGTTCACTGATTACACAGAAACAAAGTTTTTTTTAAGTCTATTTGATTTCATCCTATTAATAAATAGGAAAGTAAGGATTCCTATTTTCTTTTTTGACAACTACTCTAGGAGCAGGCTAGGACAGGTTGAGGGGGTCTATTACGATGTCTGAAAGGTCAAATTTCCTTTTTTGAAATAAAGTAGTTAATTTCATCAAACTCACTGATAAAAATCGCAACATAATAAATAGTCCGTCATTAGCATCCGTATGTCGCGACTTTAAGAAATTAACATTGACAATTTTTATGGATCTATCCGTTATTACCGTTTATTTTCTGTCTATTTTTGTTGAAAAAATGGATTTACAATTTTAATTCGCCGTAGAAATAACACATAAGAAAATAAATAGGATATTAATTCGGGGCCAATACCACAAAATGTGAGCAAAGGAAGTTCTTAATTAATACAAACTGTATTATTTAAGTAAAATTACATAAGTTATGTGTGTATAATATAAAAAGTTAATGTCCACAGAAAGGTTACGAAATTCGACGCCGTGGGAATTTTTTCATGTGAATGATAAATAAAATTATAACGGATTGATTATTATGCATATGTGCAGGATAATATTTATTTAATAAAATTCTATTTTGTGTTGACAAAATTAAAATAGTGATAGCTTTATTTAATGGTAGGCAGCGCCTTGGCTCTGCCCCTGGCATTGCTGACGTCCACGAGCGACGGTGACCACTTACTGATGGTAAGTGATGGGCCGTATGCTCGTCTGTCTACAAAGGCAATAAAGAAAAAGGTTTTTTTTTCGTGAAACGAGTGAAATGTTTTTTGACGATACCACAACATGTTGTTTATTTTGGTATGTATGTGTTTGTTGAGCATTAACAAACAATTAAAACATCCGTAATGGAACTCGAAGTAGGACAAAGCTGCACCGAAGAGCTTAATAAAAACGTCAAAAAATTAAAAATTATAAAAAAAAAGAAGTGTGGAGAAATGTTGTGAAAATCGTGAAACTATCGAATTTCTAATAAAATTAACGGTACAATTGTTGATATTTCAAGATTTTTTCAGTAATCACCAATACAAACTCGTTTCGTTTTCGGCTTGTTGTTGTTGTTTGTTGTAGTCCTACGGTAACCAGTGGTTCATAGGACTCTCACAAGTTGTCTCCACTTGACACGGCTTACAATATTAAAACAAAAAGTAAATAGTTGATAATTTTACTTCGTGCCGTGGCCGCTGGAAATTACATACCCGATCCTGTGGACCGAATGGTAAACAGTCGACGTCGTCCTAAACACGTCATTACGGATCCTCCCGATCCATTAACGGTGCTTTTAGGTATCTCAAGCACCGTTATAACCCAAAAAAAAAAAAAAAAAATATCTCAAGCACCGGTCACCGTCTTCGCCGAAACCGAATGGATCTTACAGATTATAGGACGTATTGTGAGTCCCTAACGTGAAGGGCCATCATCCTGTCATAATCTATCATAACCATCAACAGCCCACTGAGTTTCTCGCCGAATCTTCTCAATGGGTCGCGTTTCCGATCCGATGGTAGATTCTGCGAAGCACTGCCCTCGCTAGGGCCGGTGTTAGTAAGCTCACCTACACGTCAAGGCGAAGCTGAAATAGCCTCTCAAGGCTATCAGCATAGGTAGAGAAAAAAATTCACTTCAAATAATACAGAGGGTAGATTACAATTTCTTTGAATGTTTAAGTTACCGGCCACTTGTATTAAGTGGCGTCAATCACTCGATCTCAAAATTAAATAATCTAAATGATCCGCTATCGTTTATGTCAACGCGTCCGATACTTACGCTGAAGTGAGTTGGGAAGACGGTGCTCTTTGCAGATGGAAGTAAGGTAGTAAGGAAGATGCTTGCTTGTTTAATGAAATGGTATGGCAAAGTCGACGACGTCTTATTAAAATCTCAGTATACGTTTTTTTTTATTGCATTTGTATTCAGACGAGCGCACTTCCAATCTTAATGGTCACCGTCGCTTATAGACTTCGGTAATGCTAGAGTCAGCCGAGCCGTCTACAGCTTAGAACTAGTCAAACCTTGCTCAAAGAAGGTCATGTCATAGCTTTCAAGGAAAATCGTTGAGGGGATTTTATTCCAAAGCCTGCGTGCAAACGGTGTGTTTGATGATAAAAAGGAAATGACGGCATCATTAAAACAATTGCTTAGAGTGTGTCTCATGAAGCTTAATTGATTGATTGATTGAATTTTTTTTATTGCACAAATAAATTGTACAAACTTAACACCATGCAGGCATTCTCTTACGGCATCTTACTGAGTATACGGTACCAAACATAAAGAGCCGTGGTTCTACCATAGATACATATAGTTGGATGTATGAATCTTAGCAGAAGCTTCGCCTGAAAGAAGAAACCAAGTTATTCATTGAGCATTTCGAAAACTACTTTCATGCGGCGGCGTTCATGTGATACCGAGCCCACTGAGTTTCTCGCTGGCTCTTCTCAGTGGGTCGCGATTCCGTCAAATGGTGATAAATTCGGCGATGCACTGCTCTTACTTTGGCAAGTGTTAGCAAACTCTGAGGCTGACCCCCATCAGCTTGCTTATCAGACCGGTGAATTTTGTATAGCCCATTGAGACTACCAGCGATTAGGTGGGTAGATTCCTTTCAGTTTTTGTAAACCGATAGATACATCATCAAAATATACTATTAAAATTATCTTTATTGTGATTCAGAAATTTATATAAAACTCCATTGTGAATTAGCAAACTTTAATTATATAACCCCACAGCAGGCTTGTCGATAGCGGTTTTGATTAGCTTCTACAAACAAACTGCAAGCAAGGAAGTAGTTTATGTGCTTTAAAAATATAAACCTGTATGTCTATTATCATTCCTGTTAAAAGTCTGAAAGGTAATACTCGTAATCAAGATAGTGTAGATTTTTTATATAGACCAAGCATCTTAGGGATCAGCATTTTGAATTAAACAATTAATTATAAAGCATCATTTAGCGCCCGCGAAAAAGAAAAAAATCACTGTCACAATATCGTCTTTTCGCATTAAAAGTGTACAATTTCCAAAAATATTCGAAATTGAGTTAATATGCGGAATCATTTGGTATCACCAGTATTTTTCTTATAAATACTGTCAAAAGAGCGTAGTTTAGTTTAAGTTTTTTTTCTTTGCCTATATTTAGACTACTATAATAAAATTAATACATAATTTTATCTTCATTTAAAAGACAGATAATGTAACTGGTAAAAAATAAAAAATAAATGTTGCCATAATGATTAATATTAAAAATATCACATGTTAAACCTTTAAAACACTCCTGTAAAATTAATAGGTAAGTTTTAGCCCGCTGAGTTTCTCGCCGGATCTTCTCAGTGGGTCGCGATTCCGATCCGGTAGTAGATTCATTCGCGAAGCAATTGCTCTTGAGTTGTTAGGTCTCCTTCGGAGGCGCTCGGACAGTTGTTAGCAAATCCCACCCCTTCTGGCTGAGCCTTTGCTCGCCCACATGTCCTGGTGAAACTGGAAAGGCCTCCGGGCCACCAGTAATCTATAAATCATAAAAAAAGAAGGTAAGTTTTGAGATTGTACAGTTTTAATGCGAGAAGACGAATTATGTCAGCGCATTCGACACCCTAAATAATTCTGTTACACACGCGCTTCGTTCAACGGTTACACAACGGTTATGTGTAACAACGTGCTAACCGATCAGTAATTAGTGACCGGCTGGCAGTTTACATATCATTGAGACGTCACACGAGTTCCCGGGTTCGAGTACCGTTCGTTCAAACATTGTGTTTGCCTGTTAACGCTTGTTATTTATGAAGGCTTCAATTTAAAGGTTCTGTGCGTGGTGTTTGTAGAAGAAATGTTCGAATGAGGTACGCGTAAGTGGAGTTGTAAATTTGGTGAACTTGTTTTTGTCAAATAGTTTAATGTTTGATTTAGGCGCGTATTGAAGCTACTTGGAAACTTCTCAAATTTGATTTACTAAGATGATTGCCGTTAGTTTTTTTTATGTCAATTCAATAGATGTAAACTTCATTATAGCTTGGTAGTGAGTAAGATATAATTTTAAAATAACCACTGTTGTGAACCGTGGATTGCTTGACGTCCTTAACAAGTAAGATCGTGTAATACAGGCAAATGGAAGCAGGACGAAAATACATTGTGCATTTCGTAATTAAAAACCATCTCATTTCGTTCTCATTTCGAGAAACAAACCGAAATTATACCAATGAACGTACGTATAATAAACTTTTGTACGATCTAAATTTCATTTAACAATCGTTCCCCGAACGTAACCTAGTCTCGGTATGACTAAACTGACCCATTTAAAGTTTGATATACAATACGGAGTCATCAACGGGACTAACGCCGGCATTGTGTCAAGAATAGTTTGACATTTATGTTTGACATAACCCAGATAGAAGCGGACATGTTTTATTGTGCGTCAGGTTAACTATTTCAAGAAATTGTTTCGTTTTTCCAATGCTGTTCAAAGCATTAACATTATGTTGTGCTGCTTTATATAATCAAGAAATGGGGTTTCATTGCTTAGAAGCTCTTCATCGTTGATTATCAAGCAAGGGCGTTTCTGAATTTCATTGTTGCGATCTGTTCGTAGCTCCTATGAGCGAAGACGTTTTTTTTTATTGCTTAGATGGGTGGACGAGCCCACGGCCCACCTGGTGTTGAGTGGCTACCGGAGCCCATAGACATCTACAACGTAAATGCCGCCACCCACCTTGAGACATGAGTTTTAAGGTCTCAGTATAGTTACGACGGCTGCCCCACCCTTCAAGCCGAAACGCATTACTGCTTCACGGCACAAAAAGGCGGGGGCGAGGGCGAATAGAAATAGTTCGACGTGCAACCTAACCCATGCATCAGCCCGCTGAGTTTCTCACCGGATCTTCTCAGTGGGTCGCGATTCCGATCCGTTAGTAGATTCATTCGCGAAGCAGCTACTCTTGAGTTGTTAGGTGTCCTTCGGAAGCGCTCAGGCAGCTGTTAGCAAATCCCACCCCTCCTGGCTGAGTCTTTGCTCGCCCACCTGTCCTGGTGAAACTGGAAAGGCCTTCGGGTTATCAGTAAACATTCAAGCATAAAAAAGTTTAGCTCTTATTACGCAAAATGATAATTTATGCGGAATTGATTTTTATAAGCAGAGTAGCGGGCAGCGGATTGATACGAGAGCCCCCGGATCGGTTCACGTGGCACGCCTTAAGAGAGGCCTATGTTCAACAGTGAACTAAAATAGGCTGTTAATGAGATGAAGAATGAGATTTTTATTATAGTTCGCGATCCCTTCACCGAGAATTCGATTTGTACAATGAAATGTTAATAAATATTCAAATAAGTAGTTAAAAAAAATACAGAATTACTTGAATCACATCATATCACATCACATTATGCAGAATTTCAGTTTTCGTCTGAAACAATACGTGTCATAGGATTTTAACACTAAATTTGTCAATCATTTTAATTACAACTAGTGGTCGCCCGGTAGTCGAGTAGTAATTCGACTATAATTAATTGAAATTATAAGTTTGTACACTATTATGATTTAATTTTCAAAGACTATTCTATAATCACAAATTTTGCCAAGACTACACTATAGAAATATATTAATAAAGACAAACAATATTTAATCTATTCTCAATTTGACCACAGACGCCAAGAAGGACTTTTTTGGCGGGAACCCGAGGAGTGAAGTTGTGTGATTTGTTATGTTTGTCTATTTAGTGGTTCTTCAGGTTTAAATGTGTAATAATGGTGGTTTATTAACTGTTTAATATCTGTGAAAGTGCACAAATGTGGGAAAATGAAACAAAGCCGCAGGACGTATCTTCTCGGGAGCCTCCAAAAAGTCAACTGAAAAAATCTTAGTAAATGACCACCATTTTACTGAGATTATATTTCATCCCAAATCATCTCATTTCATTTCATTTAATTTCATCCCAGTTGATTAATGTCTCAAATTAATCATCTTCATTTAATTTCACTCCATAATATCATTTTTCATAAAAATATGAATATAAAGTTAAATAAGACATGACTTAAAGGTCTCAGTTACCAGCTCACAAAATCCCTAAAAAAAAAAAGACGTCAAGAACAAAAGTTTGACAATAAATAAATAGTATGCATGCGTGTGTGCGTCAAATACATGTTAGTGTGTGTAATGTTTTTTTTATTGATTTAATGTATTTTTAAGCATAATTTTAAATAATATTAAGTAAGTAAGTTAAATAATATTATTAACATTGTGCACTCCTTCTCTATACTCTCTATAAATGTGGGAAATTTCATACTCCTCCGTCCGCACTATTTTCGTAAAATGGGATACAAAGTTATTCCTTTACGTATTATTTTAATTACAATACCATATGATGAAAGTATTTCAATGAAAGTTAGGTAAACATAATAATGACACAGGAAAATATTCAATACAGCGGAAACATCTTGTAAAGCGTTAGCGGTTATTAGATAATGGTACGTAATTGCGCGTGATAATGAGGAAATGTGAAGAATGTTACTTTAACTTAGAGGTCGTTGAACCTCGTCTTGCTGGAGCATTTGCTGTGATTTATTTACGATGACATTTTGTCATGATGTGTATGTGTTTAGTTTTTTGCTGTTTATGTGTAAACAAGCTCAAGCATCGCCTGATTTTAAGTGGTTACCGGAGTTTATGTATCTGTACTGTACTGTAAAAACCTTAGAACTAATATCTCACGGTGTATGGCAGCATTTACATTGTAGATGTCTATGGGCTCCGGTAACCACTTAACACCAGGTGGGCCGTCAGCTCGTTCACTAATCTAGAATAGTTTAGAAAAGAGCAACTATACTGTAACTATACCGAGACCTTTGAACTTATATCTCAAGGTGGGTGGTGCATTTACGTTGTAGATGTCTATGGGCTCCAGTAACCATTTAACACCAGGTGGGCTGTGAGCTCATTCACCCATCTAAGCAAAAAAAAAAAGTTCTGTAAAGTATGCGCAGTAATTGCTACACACACACACGTAATATTTACAACCGGTACAAGTTTATGTAATAACATGGAAGAGTTGGGCCGTCAGAGTTATCAATTCGTTTCAATATAATATTTTTCCCTACCCATTCGCTGTTAGCCTAAGGGGCCATTCCAACTACGCACGAACACGTAGGTGAGCTCACGTGCCCAACCTGAGAGACTTGCTTACGCTAGCCTTAGTAAGAGCAGTGCTTCGCAGAATTTACCGCCAGATCGAAATCGTGACCCACAGAGAAGTTCCTGCGAGAAACTCATGACTGCGCCATAAAAGTAGAAATAATAAAAAGCTACCTGAGAGAATTTGCGGAACATAACACAAGCACTAGCCAGTTATCACGTCATTACGGATCCTCCCGATCCATTAACGATGTTTTAGGTACCACAAGCACCGGTCACCGTCTTCGTCGAACCCGTCGCTTGTGACGAATGAATTAACCCATAGACACAGCCCACTGAGTTTCTCGACGGATCTTCTCAGTGGGTCGCGTTTCCGATCCGGTGGTAGATTCTGCGAAGCACTGCTCTTACTAAGGCTAGCGTAAGCAAGTCTCAGGTTGAGCACGTGAGCTCACCTACGCGTTCGTGCGTAGTTGGAATGGCCTCTCAAGGCTATCAGCATGAGTAAGAAAAAGAGAAAAAAAAAAACAGTTATCAAACGACTACAGATAGGAAGCACATTTCGAATATTCTTCTTCTTCGTCGCTTTCTTCATTACTGAAGGTTGTGTCTCTGAAACTTGACCCTGGCCTGCCTCATGAACTGTTTCCACCTCATCCGGACCTCAGCTTCTCGTAGGGCGGTTGCGATTAGCCAGTTAAGGGTGGTTATTTAGTCACACCAGCGGCTAGATGATCGGCTTGCCTGGTCTCTTTCCTTCCACTTTGCCCGTCACGATCACTTTGTCTAACTTATCCGGCTGTCGGCGAAGTAGCCGTGGATCTTTAGCAGATTGTTGAGAGCCCGTCTCGGATACGGAGCTGATCTAAAATAGACTTATTCGTTCTCTTGGCCGCCCGAATTTCGAATATATGTACGTCTAATTCATTTCGAGGGCCTTCTATCTAAATAGTGGCTAAGTAGTCGAAAGATTCTCACACATATGCGTCGGACGAAACGGTGCGCCCGTCACGTATGTAATAGTGAAAGTGAACAGGTCTTCCGTACGTCATTAGCGCGGCGGCGGCTGTTGTCGGCAGCGTTGCCGGCGATCAGTTACGTATCGTCACGCCTGTCAACGCGGCGTGGGCAGGGACGTGTGGAATGGACCTAATAGTTTGGGAGAGTAGCTGATAAAATTTGTCTTTGATGATGCCATTACTGAGCAACGAAAATCTTTATTACTTAGTTAATGAAGCTCTGGGATTCAGGGCTGTCCATTTAGATTTATCTTAATGATTTTGCTTGCAAACACCTAAGCAGTGAGATGAATAATGAAATTAATTTAAAATAAAATTTAAATGTATATTGAAATTATTATCATAAAATACAAAAAAACATAAATGTGGAAGTCAGATTTTTGTCCTTTATCAAAACAAACGTCATTTTCTAATTAGATGGATTTTAGTTGGTGATGATGTGGTGGTGGTATAGCTCACGGCCCACCTAGCGTTAAGTGCTTACCCATAGACTTCAACAGCGTATATGTCGCCACCCATCCACTTTGAGGAATGATTTCTATGTCTCAGTTTTACAGTAGGTACAACGGCTGCCCCGTCTTTTTTTTATTCCTACCTATGCTGATAGCCTTGAGAAGCTATATCAGCGTTACTCTAGCGTGCAGGTGAGCTCTCGGGGCTCAAGGCGGAGGTGTTGCTAACACTGGCCCTAGCAAGAGCAGTGCTTCGCAGAATCTACCACCGGATCGAAACCGCGACCCACTGAGAAGATCCACCAAAAAACTCATTGGGCTGTGTCTATGGGTTAAGCTGCCCCGTCATTGAAAGCTATTTAAACCGAAACGTATTACTGCGTCACGGCAGAAATAGGCTGGGTGCTGGTACCTAACCTTGCAAGCTCACAAGACGTCCCACCAGTTCATTTACCTAAGCTTATGACAAGCGAAACAGCCGGGCACATGTAGTGTAATAAATAACATTAAATAGAAAAATTAAATTATCATAAATTACCGGATGTCGGCTTTCCAACACGAGCTCTTAGATATAATACGTATCTTCGAACCGTCACCAGAGGGGTCATTAAAGACGTCAAAGTCAAGAAACTATTCGTTAGACGTACGTAAACGGAGTTCAGTGCTCTATCTCCGTCCTGCTCGCACATCGACCCTCCTCTATCTTCAGGGATGAAACAAAACTATACATTTCATTCTATTCGTGTTAGTAGAGAGAGCTATTGTATTGAGACTAGGAGTTTTTGTAATGAAAAAAATCTCAATTGAAGGTTAGGCGCGTTCTTCATGAATTAGAACAGACAGGATAATAAGTGGGTTAAGAATAAGAGGGTTGTTCAAAATGAGGTATTTAAATTAGGAAAATGAAGGAAAGTTGGAATATTAAATAACGGTAACAATGGTGCTTAAGTGCCGGCAGTTGCTTTATTACAAGGTTGAGGGAGAGGTCGCTGACCTCAAGTTTTGTACGCGTTCATTGCGGGCTCGCGAAACATTAAATAACTTAAACGAAAATTAACTTCGTTTAACAAATCACGGAAATAATTTAACATCTTTTCGATTTCGGGACCGGGATTAGGTTTTTTTTTGTTATTTTACCAATTGATCTTTGATTCTCAGCTGTAAGTGTGGTGGTAGCCGTCATAGAATATAAGTAATTTGGCACAAACCTGCATTGCGCGACAAAGGGTTTCGAGATACGCTAGTAAACTACACAATAGAACAAGTCTACAGACAGTTTAAAATAACCTATCTCAAAATTTTATAATTTTTGTGATAAAGCATTCTATTGACTAATAAAAATAATTTCAACGGAAAACTTACGCTGCACAGCTAATTAGTACGTACGTAGAAAGAACATGGGGACGTTTACAATTCTTTCCTACGATTATCGCATTCAACTTTTCAAACAATATCAAAGGCTAGTATCGATCAGCCTATACGCAAATAGAGACTATGAGGTAGCTAGGTAGCTTTTACACATGACGACTGACGAAATATTCTCATATTTCTTTTGCGCAAATCGACCCTTATACTCTGTGAATCTTGTTGAGTAAATCAATTTAATATTGAATTAGTTGTTAGAGAAGCTGAGAAGTGTGCGCTTGGGATGGTATGGGCATGTGATGAGACGAAATGAAAATGAGGTTGGTAAGAGAGTGTGAACTATGAATGTGGAAGGATATAGAGGAAAAGGTAGACCTAAGAAGAAATGGATGGATTGCGTGAAAGACGATATGTGTAAGAGGCGAGTGAGCGCAGAAATGGTATATGATAGAGGAGTAGGTATGGCAGGAGAAAACACCGTCATGATAATCGCCTTATCGTTGCCGCCGCTGACTACTCCCCGAATCCTGATCATGCAGGAGCCAGTCACCGTCGACGCCCTAGACACGTCCTTACGGATCCATCAGATCCAATAACCTTTGCATTAGATGCCTTCAGCTCTAATACTAGGGGCAGGCTTAGGGACCCCGGTAACCGTACTCGTCGAACTCGACAAAGAGGTCGACGTGCAACCTAACCCATGCATCAGCCCGCTGAGTTTCTCGCCGGATCTTCTCAGCGGGTCGCGATTCCGATCCGGTAGTAGATTCATTCGCGAAACAATTGCTCTTGAGTTGTTAGGTCTCCTTCGGAGGCGCTCGGGCAGTTGTTAGCAAATCCCACCCCTCTTGGCTGAGCCTTTGCTCGCCCACCTGTCCTGGTGACACTGGAAAGGCCTTCGGGCCACCAGTAAACTTTCAATTATAAAAAAAAAAAAAAAAGGAGAAAACATGTTGCGCCGACCCCAGGTGACTGGGAGAAGGGCAGGATAATGATGATTGAAGTTGTTAATGTCTAATTTAGTATAAAAAATGC
The DNA here is from genome assembly GCF_030269925.1 of Bombyx mori. Taxonomy (NCBI): domain Eukaryota; kingdom Metazoa; phylum Arthropoda; class Insecta; order Lepidoptera; family Bombycidae; genus Bombyx; species Bombyx mori. The sequence goes on along the minus strand of NC_085116.1, from coordinate 2,200,895 downwards.
ATTTTGCGATGGAAAACAGCTTGGTTGTGCCCCTGACATTGCTTACGTCCATGAGCGATTAACAATACACCATCAGGCGGGATTTACAATAGTTTTCTCACAATGACAATATACAAAAATACACCTTTGTTTATTCGCTTACAAAGTGCATTTATTTTAAATACCAATAGACTATAAAACTTAAAAATAAAACATCGTATGCAAATTTGTATAATGATTTATGGTAAGCATAATAAACGACTTAATTAACTGACTATTAACTAGTAGAAAGTATCAGTTTAATATTTTGCTAGTTTCAAGTCCTAGTCTCGTGTCTAAATGCGGCCTGAAGTCCGCTAATGATTTAAACGCTGCGAGAGATAAATCGTCAATAAGCACGCAGATATTTTTGCTTTCAACGAGCATGCGGCTCAAATATATATATTTGTTGTATTTATATGACTAGTAGGTACCTTACAAAAAATATATTCTCGTAAGCCACAGTGCAATAATAAACACAGTCACTCGGGTTATAAAAATTGTTGTACACTGTGAAATTGCTATGTTAGATTAAGTCAAACCTTCAGAAACGGCTACTTCCAACAAATGTACAAACTAATAAGGAAAATAAGTTTAGTTTAAAAACTTAAAATAAACGGTTTTTTTTAAATTATTTTTACCCAGTTCAGCATATTGAGTCACTTCTTGATACTTGTGCAAATCTTTAATTCAATTGGACACTTTGAAGTTGGTGAAGATTACATTAAAAGATTCCGTTTCGTGGATTTATTTAGCTTGTCTCTTTTTTTTCCTACCTAAGCTGATAGCCTTGAGAGACTATTTCAGCGGAACCTTAACTAGTAGGTGAGCTCACGGGGCTCAAACCTGACGACGTTGCTAACACGAACCCTAGCAAGAGCCGTGCTTCGCAGAATCTACCACCGGATCGGAAACGCGACCCACTGAGAAGGTCCGGCGAGAAACTCAGTGGGCTTGAGCTTGTCCCGCGTGTTTGTGCTGCCTCTAAATAATCGATTACAATAATCTCAGATGCGTTCAGCTCAAACGTACTGACTCCATCGTCTTTTTACTGTAAGAATATTAACGTTATTCACATTGACATATAATTTATTTATTACGCCTCGGGCGATCATAATCGACCGTCATTTCCGGTCTGCTCACCTGCGCATGCCCGGCGAAAGTTGTGGATTTGTCAACACGAGATTATTTCGCCGTAGTTAAAGCCCATAGCCAAGTTTCCACTATGTATTTTAATGTTTCCCTCGTCTAAATAATGTTAGAAGGTTGGTATCACTAACGAATAGTAATTCAGATTGCGTCTAACATGATGTGTTTGCATCTAGTTTTAACATAACTCCGTTATTTTGTTTCAGGTATGTAGAATAGGGATCGCAGCGTATAAATAAAAATTTACACTGTTCCAAAATCTTCTGTTATAACAATAATTAAAAGTTAATTAACACTTTTATTACGCCTTGCTCATTTTTTAACTGTCTTCGCCATCTTCTATTTCTCTGTCATTCTCTTTTCCCTTTCTTACCGTTTTCTCTCATCAAAATCTTAACGTTCCGTTCCACACTCTTTTCATAAGGTCCGTTCTTACCAATCCTACAGGTATGTAGTTCTGAAGATATTGGATATTCGGTGAGCGGAGTCACCGAAATTTCATGTAAGTTTAAGTTCACGCGAGTTTTATAACGTTCTCGATCGCGTAAAAGTTAACTCAAATTTGTATGCAGTTGGAACAGCGCCCCTAGCGGCAAACGTTAAAAATCTTTTTTTTATTGCTTAGATGGGTGTTAAGTGGTTACTGGAGCCCATAGACATCTATAACGTAAATGCGCCACACACCTTGAGATATAAGTTCTAAGATCTCAGTATAGTTACAATGGCTGCCCTACCTTTCAAACGCATTACTGCTTCACGACAGAAAGAGGCAGGGCGGTGGTACCTACCCGCGCGGACTTTTTTTTTTTTTTTTTTTTTCCTACCTAAGCTGATAGCCCTAGCGGCTATTTCAGCGTAGCCTTAACTTTAGTAGGTGAGCTCACGGGGCTCAAACCTGACGATGTTGCTAACACGAACCCTAGCAAGAGTCGTGCTTCGCAGAATCTACCACCGGATCGGAAACGCGACCCACTGAGAAGATCCGGCGAGAAACTCAGTGGGCTGTGTCTGAGAGTTAATTTACTCGTCGAGCCCTTCGTCGCAAGCGACGGGTTCGACGAGAACGGTGACCGGTGCTTGAAGTACCTAAAAGCACCGTTAGTGGATCAGGAGGATCCGAGATGACGTGTTTAGGGCGACGTCGACTGCTTTCCATTCTGTCCGCAGGATCGGGAATGCGCGCGGACTCACAAGAGGTCCTACCACCAGTAAACTCGCACTAAGCACACTGTATAAACAATAAATACCATCTATCTATACACCATGTGGCTGATCCAATCTATTATTATGTAGTAGCAACAACACTGCGACACAACTTTAAACTTGATGATTCCTCGGTAACCTAACCAGTCCAACTCCTAAAAGTGAAACTTACGGACATGTCAAACTGACGCTGTCACTGTCGCTTTCGTAAAAGGACACACAGGTAGTGAAGTGTGCGCGAAATACCAAGTTTTTCTTAACTCAATGATAAGTTTCTCTCCATTTACGTTTTCAAACGGGAAAAGTGTATATTTCTTGCGTATTTAAAATTAGTCGTATCCGTAGTATGGCTAGAAATCTGCGGACACGTTTTTCAATTGGCTATTCAAACAGTTTTCCCCCGGTGGACATAAGGTTTGAAAAAAAAAGTAGAAAAACAAGTATTTTAATTTTTTAAATCCTCTTTGGATAAAATACCCTAAAATACTCCAAGGATTGAACCTAAACAAGCCCGAGATTAAGCCATAAAAAATTGTGTTTATCTTTTAAGAAGCTACAAAATATGAGTAATTCAGAAAACCCTTCATACATAGGTACACGATTTTAAATTAGGTTAAAAGAACACAAGATTTAAGTAAAACACTTCTTTCAGATAACTTACTAAAAGTATTTAGAACTTTTCAATTTTATTTATTACAGGCGGTTTATAACAGTTCAATATTATCATTTTTGTAGTGTTCTATGATTCTATGCAGAAGCGTATCTGCATATATAATAAGTTTTTTTTTTAAATAGAACAGCTAATTGTAGAACGCGGTTTGTCTCCGCTGCTGCCATCGATGACGTCCATGAGCAAACATGAGCACTTACTAAAAGTTTTGTTTTCGGTTAACTAGCCGAACAACCACACCCAGGACACTTAAAGCGACTTTCACAAAATCATGCTTACTCTTGTTTTATCATACAAAAACTGCGTAGGCGACTATGAGCCGGAGCCCATAGACATCTACAATGTAAATATTGCCACCCATGAGATATGAGTTCTAAGGTCTCAGTATAGTTACAAGGGTTGCCCCACCCTTCACGGCAGAAATAGGCAGGACAGTGGTACCTACCCGTGCCGGCTCACAAGAGGTCCCACCACCAGTATATCTGAAGATTACTAACAGTAAAACAATAATGGTTTTAACTTTTACTCTGTCGCTGCTTCTCAGAACAAGAATTAAGTAAAAAAGCCAAGTCACGGCTTTCCCATCGTTTATTAACCGGCAAAAGGTAATAATATATTATTGACAATAGATTTCAATTAGCCACTACAATCACAGATAATTTTCGATGGCAAAGATGTGAAGTGTAGACCTTCCAGAAGTTTCTATAATGTTTCACAAGTGGAATGAAGACGCTGAAATGATTAACATATAGTATTACTAGATTGCTACCTGCTTCAATCAGTCCGATATCCATATATCTAACTATGACGATAAACTACACATTGATATTCATATGTATATGGTAGTCTTACTAGGTTACGCACTCCACCAATCTACAGAACGGGATTGATGGAGACAGCTAGTGCACGGAATCCAAAGGAGTCACGATCCTCAGCAATGAGGGACTGATTGAAAAGAGAGACTAGGTTTCTGCCTGCCTCATTCAGTTCGATATCCAAATATCTCTAACTATGACGATAAAGATAGCACAACTATCGTCTGTGACCACGATATCTATGAAGTATTCGAAATGTCAGAACAAGTAAAATGAAAACAATTAATAAAGTCGTTTTAATGACGTAAGAAGATGGACACGTGGTAACAAATTTTTGTCTTTTTTAAATCTTTAAAGCAGACATGTCACTAAATAAAGTCCGTATCTCCAAATTCGTTAAAAAACGCGCGGTTATCGAAGCTAAAAATTCTAAGTTTATATAGTTTTTTTTTTCGAATGAGCTCCGAGTTCTATCTGTGACAGCACAAAACGAATCAGAAAGAGAACAGACAGTTTTGATTTTTCGCAAACGTTATGTCGGTATTTTGACTTGACTCAATAGTGCAGTAGTCAGCGCCCTCGACTGCTGCGCTGAGGGTCGTGGGTTCGATTCCAACATCGGGTAAACATTCGTGTGATGAACAGGTTCCTTTGCTCTTTGTCTGGTTGTTCAATGTCTATATATGTATATTATTTAAAGGTATATAAGTATGTTTGTCAGTCTCTCGTACTCATAACACAGGGAATTTTAATTTGGGGTCAGATAACCATGCGTGGTTATTTGTTCCCAATTGTATCGCACATACAGACTTATAATGTCCCTTATGCGATTCTCGTTAAAACTAAACTGAGTTTGAGAAAATCCGTTTTTAATATCTAGTTATTAGTGAGATGTTTGCATTTAATAATAAGGTTTAAAAGTTGTAGTTTAAATATTATCATTTTATTTCTTCAATCGAAAAGTACTATATAATTGTATTAAGATGTTGAATTTTCCAATGCTCCTCCTGAAAAATTACATAATTTGCATCAGTGATGTTATAGCACCATATGTGCGAGATGTTCCCATGTACCAATAACGTGCTAAGAACCTGTAGGTATATCAATTATTCCATCATTAACAATTAATAATAGCATTCTCGCATCTGCCCAATATCATATTCTATAACACAATAGAACTATTCACATCACATCTGACTTCATTTTATGCCCAATCATTGTTTTAAGTAAGTCACAAAAAGTAAAAGTGTTAAATTTTGCCGAGATTGTATCGACGGTAAAAGTTACCGTCCGATTCACGGTAACAATTTCAAGGAAATATAAACTTTATACTGTGGACGATTGAGTTGAATTCTGTAAGGAGTCCGACAAGCTAAAGTATGGCGATCCATCATGCAGTTAGCGACAGTCAGCGACGTATGTACAAAGGTAATTAGTAAATTTCGGTCGTTTATCGCGATATGAATCGATAACAAATAAAAATTAAACTAATTTTCGTAACGGTAGCAGCCATTTTGTTCTACTTTAGAATTATATTACTTTTTTACCATGCAGGCGGCACGTTTTCTTAAACATAATTATTTATGTTTTTAAACGTAACGACTCAAATGCTTACGTAATGGAGGGTAAAAGTAAGGAGCTCCATCTCAGTATATAAAAAAGTGTCTGCTAAAAGGGATCCAATTAAGGTGCGAAATAGTAGCAAGTTGATTTAAAAAACAGCGCTATGAACTACAACACACTTCACTTCAATCCAACCCAGCGCTCCGTTTAAAACTGCTATATTCATATCATTACCACTTCGTACCTAAGATTATATCAGTGAGTCTTCCAACATGGACACTTTTTCAAAACAAATTACAAACTTTAAAGACTGTTAAACCTTATAGTTTTGTTTGCAAATAAAATTTAAATAGCCGAAATATGTATCAACGTGTTATCTGACGAAAAAATGCTATAAAAAACATTCAGTACGAAGTTTACTACATAAAAAAAAGGAAGCAATCATTCTATGAACACTGCAACATCTTCTTTCTCATTTAACACCTAGAAATAAACTGTACAAACAAAAACATCCTTGCAACTTCCTCTGTAATCAAATTTAAATAAATGTGTATAATTAAGACGTATTAACCTTAATTTTAATTGGCATTTCCTTAATTTTGTTTCGCTTTAGTCATTTACCAGTATTACAATTACTTTCATTTTGTCTTTAAGTTTGCCGATGCTCTGTGTGTTTAATTCACAGATCAAAATGGATTAACGAGAACGGCTTAGTGACTCGTTCGCGATAACTAGATTTCGTTTCTAAACAGATCATCAATTATATGTAATGGCGTTTAAAAAACGCGTGCGGAGCGTCTGCGATAATAATAATAAAAATACTGTGTGTTTTCTCTACTGTTTTTAATACGCTTTTATTAGCTTCAGACGTATGTTTGTAACGGAATCTTTGAACATGATTTTGACCCCCTTCAAAAAGTCGGTTTAACTCGAAATTTGGTATACTTATTAAGGACCGACGACAATTCAATATTTAAAAAAAAAACTGAAAATCAAATATTGAAAAATTTTAAATTCAACTAAAAAATGAAAAATAAATAATAATAGTTTAAAAAAACTAACAAAATACGCTTTTACAGAAAATCTAACTAAAAAATAGAAAATAAATTTGAATTAAAAATAGTGTAAGAAAAAATTATTTTATTGTAAAAAAAAGCATGCATGGTATCAGTAGTTATAATAAATATTTTGTGAACAGATATGAGTAGAAGGGTTATTTTGATAATATCCTGAAAAGCACAATACAATTTTTTAGGGAACAGGGCATCCTAATTTTGGGCCGGATTATTATTATTTATTTGAGGTGATTCTGAAAATGTCGGTACTGCGAATTTTTGTAAGCAATACAAAGAATGCACGAATTGTGAATCATGTAACATAATTTCTGGTAGCACAACGAACTCAATTGACTTCGTAATACGCCAATTTACTAAAATTGTATAACATTACGTAATTAGTATGGAAATTGCGAATAACTGTTGCTCCGACAAAATTTACTTTGTATTTTTAAGCACGCGAGACGGTCAGTAATTTTGCCACATTTTTATTAACGGCAACGCGGCTTAGTGTTGGATGACGATGCAAGAATGTACGGAAAAAAACAATAGACATTTTAAACTATTTAGTACGTTTTAACTTAAAACTTTTAAGATACTCCGCTGAGGTGGAAAAACTATTTTATATAAAAAAAATTTTTTCCTCTTTTTATCTTTTTTTTTTGTTGAAAAAAAAGTTGTTCTGCATATTAATTTCTTTAATAAATTTGCACGTAGTTTGGAATATTGTATGAATAAAAACCGACAACAACCTGATAATATTTTATTTTGTACATTAATCCAGAACTATTGTTTTACGAACGAAGAACGTCATTCTAAACCCTGCATTGTCTGTAACAATACCAGTTCTCAAACGTCATCCGACACACAACACGAGCCCTAAGGAACTCGACGGACTAGTCGCGTAACGAGACCGCCATTAAAATGGCGAGTGTAATTGTTCAATGTCGTGCCACCTATGATTATACATCGGTCGTACAAGAAGAACACACGGGAAGATCAGTCCCGTATAGGACATTAAACTTGATTTTATGGACTGGCAGACAAACAGACGGGCATAAGGCGTGTTATTCTGTATTATATACCGATGGTAGGACGTCTTATGAGTCCTTACGGGTAGGTATCAGTGAAACAGCTATGCGTTTCGGTTTGAAGGGTGGGGCGGCCGTTGTAACTATACTTGAGACCTTAGAACTTGTATCTCAAGGTGGGTGGCGCATTTACGTTGTGGATGTCTATGGGCTCCAGTAACCACTTAACACCAGGTGGGCTGTGAGCTCGTCCACCCATCTAAGCAATAAAAAAAAAGGTAAATCGTTACCTACTAGAAAGAATTGAGTTAGACAATCTGTTGTTAAGCATTAAATCTGTATTGCGTATCGTGACATCGCACCGCACACGAACGACGATACGATGCGTTTGTTGAACCTCAGCGATGCACACGTGCCGTACATCGTAATGCACGAGGGTTGGGTTGCCAGGGACGGCATTTCGATGCCTCCAATGAACTCTCTACTCTAACTCAAAATTTTTAAATTTTCGTTTTTCACGCAAATCGCTTCACTATGTTAAAAGTATTACAATTAATCATTATTAATGGGGTTCTAAGCAAGAGTAAATCAGCTAGTTACACAAAAAAACCATAAATATATCTGCAATAATAAAGATTTTATTAACTTTTTTCGTTTAAACGCTCCTCCTGTAAATCTAAGAATTTGGAGTTAGCGTAGTGTTCATTGGAGGCATCGATTTATTCTCGATTGGAAATAGCTTTTAGAATCAAAATTTGAAATGGGTTTACGCGCCTGCACATGGTTTATCGGACAGCTGCCGATCGAATGTCAAAATTGATGGTACGTCTGAGATCGTCTCAATAATCCATGGCTCGGAGCCGTTGGACCCCACTACGTCAGCGCCCACTGAAATAAAATCATCGTAATAGTTAGAGAACTTCAAAAATCAACCTGCTCAGTTTCCTGCGGGTCCCGATTCAGAATCTGCCCTGGTTTCCTGCAGGGGGGAACTTCCTTACTCTGACCGGGCTTTGACCTCGGCCGGAGATCGCTTGTTGGTTGAGAGAGTGTAAAGGGAGTCGTTTGGTTCAAGTAGGGCCCCAAAATATATCATTTGGCCTGCGGTCTGCTCCCAATATCTGCAGACCGTTAAGTTCCACATATTCCCCCAAGGCGCAGACACCCCGATGGAGGTTTGGCCCCTGCCCAAAAAAAAGTTTTGAAGAGATCGCGGCCAGTTCTTAGCAAACCTCTCCCGTTCGACTTGGCCATAGTACTCTGCCATATCCGTAAAGCTGGTAAGGCCTACGAGCCGACAGCGATCTCGACACTCTAAAAAAACCACATAGTTAAACATCAAATTTCTAAAGTGTCTTCAAGTTTGTAATAAATAATCCGTAGTTGGCCACACCATAACGAAGCGAATGATTTGCGACTGGAGTACTGGAAAGTTAAGTCTTCAAACGTGCGGAGAGGTGTCGTGCTGTTAAATCTGCTTTCATTGGACGTGCGACGTTTGATAAACACTTATATTAGACTGTAGTGGGCACGTTTATTAAGACTAGATTGGAAATCATTATATTTTATTATTTAAATGTACCTTTTAGAAACACGTATTAGATTAATGGATAAGACCCAGCCTGAACCGCTTTAAAAAAAAACCGACTAATTGTTCATTATCTTGGAAGAAACAAACTGAATTTCATTTCTTTGATATGTTTTTTCTTTATCTCGGAATTCCAAATTCAACGCGTTTTATAAGTACGTAAATAAACGAGTTATAAATCTTTACGAAATATTAAATTACTATGTAGTATACAAATATCGGATTCGTCGATTGTGGTGAAGAATGAACAATGCATAGCGGCTGTCGCCCCCGACATTTCCTTTTGGATCCACTCACCGTTCTCGTCAAATCCAACAAAGACTTCGAAACACAACCCACTGAGTTTCTCACCGGATTCAGCAAAGCCCTGTTCTTGTTAAGGCAGATATATATTTGACTAAAAAGTCGGACTATAATACATCCACCCCATCTCTTCTTGAGGGTGTCGTGAAAGGGGACTGAGGACCGGAGAATGGGTAGTCTTTGGCAAATGAGCTCACGGCCCGACTGTTAAGTGGTCACGGGAGCTCATAGAATTCAATAACGCCACCACTTACCTTAAGAAATTAGTTCTAAGTATCAATTACATAGCAAAACGGCTGCCCCACCCTTCAAAACTGTTACTGTTTCGCGGCAGAAATAGGACGGGTGGTGCGTTAATGTAAATATTCTAAATAAGCTTCATCGCGAGGTAAGACTTACCGGAGCAGTCGATCAATACACATTAAAATATTCGAAACTTTGACATATTATCCTAATTTAAATAAAAATCGTGTGGTCACTGCGTAAAAGTCACCAATAATTTATATAATTTTTTCTAATTGTAATCCCTCTGTCGACCTTCAGAGCTTTACTGTCACCGGAGGCGTTGAAAGTTATGTTAATCCTCGAGAATATTGAAAACTGTTCGGTCGGTTGACCTCTCGGCGGGTCGCGGATCAGTCGCCAAGGTCAGGTCGGTGTCAACGAGCCGCCATTAAGAACTTCTGTACTAAGCATTCCGTCCGGCGTTTGGAGGCGTCAATTATGAGATTCTCGATTCAGTAATGAAATATTCATGGCCTGCGTTAAATATGTTCGGTATAATTTTGTTATATCAAATATAAGTCGAAATCAAACATTTAGAAGAAGCAAGAGATTTTATTAAAATTTATAACTAAGCTGACAGCAATAAATACTTACATTATTAAGTTCATCTATTTTGTTATAAAATCTATTTATATCAACGTATCATTTTAAAATACAATATGCGTTATTGATTCCAAGTCTTCTGCCTTTTGGCCATATCATAGATTTTCCAGACGCGTGGTTGTCAGTGAGACAAGTAACTTTAAAAAAGTCACCGAATCATCACGGATCAATTGTAAATAACCAATCACGAATACTCTAAAGGTCAATAAGGGCGTGTATAGAATATAAAAAACGGAACGCTCAAGCTGACATGCGGAGGAGAAAGTCCGGGGCACATGTAATGTTATGTAACACATGCATTACAATTTTTTTTATATTCCCATCTGAAGGTATTGACGTCGATGCGTTATTGTATAATCAGCTTTAGAATAAATCGTTCTTAAGCGGTTTATTGTTTGTTAAAATTATTCTCGGATTTTGATGTTGCTTGTCGTAGAATAGTGGTTTTGTTCGCAAAGAGAAAATCACGAGCTGCCGAAAGGGAAATCTGTTATTACTAATCGCCACGGAATAATCCACGAGAGAACTCCTAAATCAATGAATTCTTCGACTTTTCAGAAGAAGAATTATTAGTGAAATACTAGAAGAGTTTACTAGTGGTAGGACGTCTTGTGAGGCCGCACAGGTAGGTACCACCACCCTGCTTATCTCTGCCGTGAAGTAGTGCAGTTTCGGTTCGAAGGGCAGGGAAGCTGTTGTACTGTAAAAACTGAGGCCTTGGAACTCATATCTCAAATTGGGTGGCGGTGGTAACACAGGTGGGCCGTGAGGTCGTCAAATCAAATCAAATCAAATCAAATCAAATCAAAAAATTTTATTCAACATAAATGAAAGTACATACTTGTTGAACGTCAAAAAAACTACCGCCAATTCACAAGAACTAGCCTCCGTCCTGAGAAGAATTGGCAAGAAACTCAGCGGGCATGTCTTTTTTTTTTACATATGAAATTATTATTTATTTATTTTTTAATATTAGATTTTTTTTTTAAATATGATTTTTTTACAATGAGTAATATAACGTAACAATTACTACAATATTGAAATGCCTGGAGCGAGCAACTCATTCCCACTTTGTGCAATCTTCTAGATAATCATTGACTTTATAATAAGCTTTATTGCACAGATGTTCTTTAATAGTTTTCTTAAACCTATGTATATGTAGGTTCTGAACATCTTGTGGGATTTTGTTGTACAGGCGCACAGACAAACACCCGAATGAATTTCGTATCTTATGTAACCTACTCATCGGCACAACAAGCTTGTGTTTGTTCCTAGTATTTCTATTATGTATGTCCGACTGTTTAGGAAACTCCTCAATATGTTTACGAACATACATCAAATTTTCAAAAATGTACTGGGATGGCATAGTGAGAACTTTAATTTCTTTAAATTTCTCCCTCAGGGATTCCCTTGAGTGCATGTTATAAATAGCACGTATAGCTCTTTTCTGCAGAATAAATATCATTTCTACACAGGCCGCATTGCCCCATAGCAAAATGCCATAGGACATGACACTGTGGAAGTAACTAAAGTAAACTAAACGAGCCGTGTCCGCGTTTGTTAACATTCGAATTTTTTTTACTGCGTATGCTGCAGAGCTGAGCTTACTCGCCAATTTATGAATATGAGGTCCCCATTGCAGTTTGGAGTCCACTGTTATACCAAGAAATACGGTTGACTCAACAAGCTCCAATGATTCCTCAGAAACAATTACATCACTCTCCACTTGTCTCACATTTAAAGATGGTTTAATACATTTTAAAGTAAATTTAATACATTTAGTTTTCTTACTATTCAATAATAGGTTATTGATACGGAACCAATGAACCACACACGAAATCGCGTCCACCCATTTGAGCAATAAATTAAAAAACTAGGTCAGTTTAGTAATCTATAATCTCAGGCATCGTTTGTAAAATCACTTATATGACCTCAGTTTATTGTAAAATAAATAAATAAATAATAATAACAGTCAAATTAAATACAAGAACTTACCTAATTAGTCTTTTTTTTTTATATTAGGCGTATATAAAATATTATATGTTCGAAGAGAACTAGAGACCAGAAAAAATGAATTCAGACTCCTAATACTAAACGTCTAGAACAAAGATAGAGATTCAGATAAAAATCGAATCCTGTATGTGGTACTGATCTCGATCACTAATGAAAAACAAACGAAGCGAAATGTTCTTAATCTCCACGATTAAATATGTTTGTGTGAGTCTTTGGTCAGCTCCTGACAGCATCATTCTCTTGCCCTTTTCCCAGTCACTGAGGGTCGGCGCAACATGTTTTCTCCTTTCATACTCCTCTATCATATACAATTTTTTGGCTCAGTCCTATCTTACATCTATCGTCTTTCACGCAATCCATCCATTTTTTCTTAGGTCTACCTCTTCCTCTCAAGTCAGCTCCTGACATACACAACTAAAATAAAAAACAGAAGATCAAATTAAAATAAAATGTAATTGACTTAAAATACTCGTAACGGCTTCAAATTGCAAATTGCACAGTACGGTTTCGAAGAATTCACGAACGTCATTGCCAGTTTTGCAATTTAACAATTCTTGTTGTAATTTAGGGACTTATTTCCGCTTGTTATTATTTTTTGCGTAGTCTACTTGGATTTTCGAGCACACGACTCATCGGGTGAGTCAGTAATGTAACAGTTAATTAAATATTATGATCCTTGATGTTTTTATAAGACTTTATAAACTGCTTGGAGCCATTTCGTCTTGTCGCATTAAAACTGTATAATCTCAAAACTTGCTAATTTTACAGGAGAGTGTTTTAAAGGTTTAACATGTGATATTTTTAATATCAATCATCTTTGTAATTATTTATTTTTTATTTTTATTAATTAATTTTGTTAGTAGTAGTCAAAATATAGGTAAACTAAAAAAAAAAACTATAACTAAACTACGTTAAAAAACTAATTGAATTATTTTACTTTTAGTATTCCTCGCGTCATTATTCCGAGATTCCTCAAACAAATTTCTCACAATACGGTGATGAATTTGAATTCGAAACAAACCTACACGGCTACTAAAAAGCTACACATTTAATACAAAATATTCGACATATCGTTTTACTGGTGGTAGGACCTCTTGTGAGTCCGCACGGGTAGGTACCACCGCCCCGCCTATTTCTGCCGTGAAGCAGTAATGCGTTTCGGTTTGAAGGACGGGGCAGCCGCTGTAACTATACTGAGACCTTAGAGCTGATATCTCAAGGTGTGTGGCGCATTTACGTTGTAGATGTCTATGGGTTCCAGTTACCACTTAACACCAGGTGGGCTGTGAGCTCGTCCACACATCAAGGCAATAAAAAAAAAAAAAAAGATCGATCACAACTCTGCGACACATTTCAATGTCATTTTACGCTTTCAACGGCGTGCGACATTGAGCAGCACTTTCTATCGCCCCGCCTTCTATTGTTTAACACAATCCATTTGACTGATCAATTGTCAGCAGTGGACAAATCAAGATCGATCCCGATATTCAGACTTATCCTATTGTCTCTGTCACGAGCGGTTGTTCGGATATATGTGTCCTTCTCTGGCATCATGCATGAGCTCAAGACTTGATCTACTTGCCATTAGTCATATTAATTTCATTTTCAAATTCCGATAACGGATATGCGCTATGACCCGTTATGAATTGGACGAATTGACGTGACCCGATAAGGCCGGTTTGGCGGTGGAAGGTCATCGCATGAATGGAATCTGGTTGCCTGGTTTGACCCATATAAGGCAAATTAACTATATATAGTTCGCAACTGTCCTCAATGCCCATAATGAGGATTCTAAGAAAAAAAGAAGAAAAACACTTGCAGTAAATCTAAGTTAACGCTAGAAAAATAATTGCGGAATACGTTATTTAAAACATATTGTTTTGTGCATTCAAACAAATGGCACTAACATTAAGTTAAAAAGGGCAATGAACTTATGCCAAACAAAAGATTGAATTTAATTCCCTACGTATAATTAAATGTTTATGATGGATAGAGAAGAAACAGATTATTCACAGCACGAATTCTTATCACTCAACAAAATCAAGTCAAAAAATCCGAGGGCTTTAGAAAAAAGTTAATTTTTCGATTCGGTATGTACGCACATTTCATCATCATCATCATCATCAACAGCCCACAGTCGTCCACTGCTGGACATAGGCCTCTCCCAATCTACACCACTGAGCCCGGTCTGCGGCTCTCCTCATCCACTTCTTGCCGGCCACCGTGCGGAGGTCATCGCACCATCTAGCAAATACGCACATTTAAACACCAGTAAATTATCAGTCTTAATTTACTTATTTGTCTAATTTTATGAGTTTAAACATCACCAAATGCCTTATTTACAAACAGAACTGAAAAAGTGTTACAAGCGCACAAAACTGGATGTCATCGTCCCAGTAATTTTTTTATTAAATTGTACCAAAAATTGTTATCGTGCCGGAAACAAAAACAATCGGTAGCTAAGTAACAATGAGTTCCCACACAAAAAACACGGCACTTCCATTACAAAATCAAAACGCTACAATAACACAATGAAATGTGTTAATTTCCAACCTCTCTTGTTTTATAATTGCGTAAGTCGTGTTGCCAGATGCAATAATGATGGTCGTAAAATTTTACGTATTCTGTGTAGTGTGTATTTTGATGATTTTACTTGAGTTTTGTGTTATTTGGTAAGAATACCACGTAATAATAATAGTTTAAGCAATCTCCGCTGGTAATTTCGTGCTGTTTTTCGGCTCTGCATTCTTCAGACACATCACTCATACTTTAAGATGATTAAAGATTTATTTGCAAAGCAATGCGTCCAACTTAAATGTTTTTCAAATATTATACTTTTCTTCAAAATTAGCACCAAATTGAATGTGATTAATCAATCCTAATCGATCTCCCAATCTGAAAATAGATACGCCTAATCAATTCCTATTATCTGTGTGATTATCGTTAACGCTGCTGTTACAATACGACAGATATCTATATAACACACATCCCTTAATACATTTTTGAAAATCGGCAACCCTGAAGCTTTTACTTACAAAAAACATTTTAACATAAAACAATGTCCTCATGACCGAGCCAAGTTTAACTTTCATAATAATTTCGTTACGTAATACGTAATAGTTGTAATGTCTTCATGAGTTCGAATCTTCGTGTCAATAGGCCAACTGATTCTCATGCCTCTGCCGTTTGCTTTGTTTAAATTTTAACAATGAATTATACGGTACTCCCAAGAATTTTATTTAACTATTTTGCTGTAGTAGTTTGTGCCTCTTTTCCAATTTATATCAGATTTACAGCAAGCTAATAAAACTTTAGACCTACAGAGCACGATTTGGCTAAAGTAAATCTTATTCAGTGTCTATATTGAAAAACATTTTAATTTAAATGTAAGGCAGACTAGTTCACTGCTCATCTGATCATCATAACGACATTCCTCTCATAAGTAATGCTAAGGATACAGCCAAGCCATTGTCCACCCGTTAAGAATTCAGAACCTCACTCAAAGAAGGTGACAATTCCTTCAAAATTCAAGAAACGCTTGGAGGACAATTTATTCCAAAGTCCGTGGCAAAAATGACCTCTGGCAACATTCTGAATACACGACTCCGGATAATAGAGAAGAGCTATGAAACAGCTTTAATATCTATTTAATATATTAGAGAAAATACGCTTGAACCTTTCGATTAACTGCAACTATACAATTGCTAGTAATTTAATTGAGCTCAATAGTACTAAATCAAGTAGGATGCAAGCAGTTTATCAGATACAATAATGCCGCGTTCACACACGTAGAGCGTAATGCGGAAGACACGCGTGGCCTGGTATTTGTAGATGGACCTTAATGATGTAAGTTTTCTTATAACCCTTTATAAATTTCTGCCTGACTTCTTCAGAAGCCAAATTCTCATACGTGTATTTCATAAATAAGAAAGTGAGTGACAAGTCATCGAATCATAGCAAGCCCACTGAGTTTTTGCGAGGGATCTTCTCTGTGGGTCGCGATTCCGATCTGGTGGTAGATTCTGCGAAGCATTGTTCTTGCTAGGGAATACGGGTTCGGTTATCAACTTAATACCGATTGTGCCGTGAGCTCCTTCACCCACATATACCGTTAATAAAAAATTAAAATCGCGATGGATAATGACTAGATTGAAATCCATAAGGAAAAAGGATAATTTACCTCGAAAGGTACCCGTTAATGGCAGGTTCACACGAGCATAGTGCTGAAACGCGCGTGACCTGACATTTGGAGATGCGCCAATCCTTATGACGTAAGATGGTCTCTCTTCCTGGTGCCAGCGGATTCCTACTTATGCAATGAGACTAAATGTCACACGGTAGAATATTTTTTGACCCCTACATCTATTATTATTAGGAAAACATTAAACGCTGTCGCTTTTTTTGTTAAATAAATTGTTCAGATGAATATAATGGATTGTTCGGGAAGGTATTTTGCAAATAAGAACCCATTTTCAGTTTAATTACAAGGGATTGTTCTTCAATTTTATGGGTATGACAAATGACATTTTTCTCTTAGGAATTTGTATATAAAATATAGAAATTTTATTGTTCCTTCACGTTAAGGTTCATATCAATGTAAATTTGGTAATAAAATACAATATGTTTAATTAATAATTATCCGTCGAAATATAATGATTGTTAACCTTTTGTCAATCTCGACATACTTTTTTGAAATATAAGCTATTTGGTTGTACTAAAAAAAAAAATTCCAACCTATTAAATATATAGGCAGTGAAGCTATCAATTCATACTGTGTAGCAAGGGTTGGGGAATCCAGGGAGGGCCAGCCGGCTTGGCGCCTCCGGCAACTTTCTCTGCAGCGGCTCGGGTCGACGACCGCTATCGCGCCAAAAATCAGCAACGCGGTCTGCGTTATGTCACTGCAATCAATCATCAATGTTGCTAGATTAAATAATATTTACATTACCGTAAAACTTACGCTAAAATTGCTTGATTTGTTTTTTTCTTTCTTTATACAATCATGTTTAACGAGTGATGTTCAAAGATTTCATTTAGATTAATATTAATCGCGCATTGCTCTATTAGAAATTAACCTCCAAGTGAACTTTCTAATCCAATTCGAGATATTGCTACCAATAAAATACTTTAAGCCGCTAAACAGTAAAATATTTAAATTTCTCCTACGCAGGCATAGCGCCGTAAAGATAGTAATCAGCACGAGATTAAATTAATAAAAAGTAAAAGCTGAAACAAGTACAAATAGCTTTGTCTTTAAAATATGATAGATATTAAATAACCACAGATAATATAAGACAATAGAGAGAGCGTGTTTGATACTGCCAAAGGCACCAATTTATTGAGATCTCACGCTTTATGGTGATCTTACAGAAAAAAGGGCCTTGTTTGATTGGAACATTACCACGCACGTCAGATCGATTACAAATGAAACCGAAAAGTTAAAATGAGTAACTGTAATCGATATGTAAGTAATCGATAGTCACGTCACATGAAACAAATCTAAATGGGTTCAATGAACTCTTATATTGTAAATTTTGATTTAAGATTTTATTGAGATAAAGCGAATCAGACTGAAGAATGCTGTGTTTAAAATATCCTGTTTCTTGTAGTGTTTACAACAGCAAAACGACTTTGAAAATTTACTGATTAATTTATTACACGGAATGGGTAGATGACCAAGGCATTCAACCAAAAAAATATATATTATATTAAAAAATAAGCCTCTGGCCTTTCAATATTTAAGAAGCCAATATGTTATCATGTCTCTTTGAGCATTCGTTGTCTAGTGTTTATATTTAATTTTTGCTGCCTTTTAATATTTAATTTAATAATAAATAGTCTAAGTTTATGATGTATGGAAATGGTAGTGCAAAGTGGCGGATGAAGTTTGTACACTTAACACTAATCATACCAACACTTACTGGTACCTATTTCTACCATAGCGAGTAGATAACGTTATACGATAAACATTACTCAAAATAAACAAAACAAAAAAAAAGTATAATAACTGTAGATTAATTGATAAGAAAGTCATGAAGTCAAATGTACAAAAAAAATAAGATGATGCGTGCAATTTTAATGCAAAAATTCAAAATGGGTAATTTCACCCGTTATGGTATGTTTAGTGTTAATAAAATAGAAAATGATCTCACTTGAGCTTCTCGTTTGCCGCTAGGGGCGCTGTTCTAACTGCATACAAATTTAAGTTAACGTTTACACTATCGAGAACGTTAAAAAACCCTCACTAAGCACCTCACACAGTACAATTTGTCATAGAAGTAAAGTATTTAAAGAGAACTGTTAAACAAATCTGAGGCAGTCTTTTTTTATTGCCGGGATGAGTGGACGAGCTCATAGCCCATCTGGTGTTATGTGGATACTGGAGCCCATAGACATCTACAACGTAAATGCGCCACCCACTTTTAGATATAAGTTCTAAGGTCTCAAGTATAGTTACAACGGCAGCCCCACCCTTCAAACCGAAGCACATTACTGCTTCACGGCAGAAATAGGCAGGGTGGTGGTACCTACCCGTGTGGACTCATAAGAGGTCCTACCACCAGTAAAAAGTCTCGTGTACAAAGATTAACAAGAAAGCGTACACAATCATTATAAAATTACATCTAATATGTCTGTGTTTGCTCAGCCATATTAGTTGGAACTAAGTACACTTTCACTACATTTCACTGTCCCTTACATCGGAAGCATTTCTACAGCTCATTAGCAATGGGACGTCTCTTTCTGATGTACGATGCGACTCACCAGCTAGAAAGGGGTGGATGTTAAGCAGTTAGGTGGCTATCGCTGATCGGTATTCGACATTCATTTCGATGCGCGAAGATTAGGGCCCGACGCATGACTTCCGTTTAATACTGACTGTTTTGCTTTTGATGCACCTCTTGAGTTATGGTTTTCTGGTACTTTTACGCGATACACATGACGAAAGTCGTCGAAGTCGTCGTGGCCTAAAGGATAAGACGTTCGGTGCATTTTTATATTTAGCGTTGCACCGGTGTTCGAATCCCGCAGGCGAGTACCAATTTTTCTAATGAAATACATATTTAACAAATGTTCACGATTGACTTCCACGGTGAAGGAATAACGTCGTGTAATAAAAACTAAACCCGAAAAATTATAATTTGCGTAATTACTGATGGTAGGACCTCTTGTGAGTCCGATCGGCTAGGTTCCACCACCCTACCTATTTCTGCCGTGAAGCTGTGATGCTTTTCGACTTGAAGGGCGGGGCAGCCGTTGTAACTATACTGAGACCTTAGAACTCAATCTCAAGGTGGGTGGCGGCATTTACGTTGTAGATGTCTATGGGCTCCGGTAACCACTTAACACCAGGTGGGCTGTGAGCTCGTCCAACCATGATGCAAAAAAAAAACAAATCCTAATAAGAGTGGGAATTAACAATCGTTGGTATTGTATGTATTTGATTGATATATTCGTATTAGTACATACGTCTTTTTTTTTTTTTTCCTGCCTAAGCTGATATCCTTGAGAGGCTATTTCAGCGTAACCGTGGCTAGTAGTTGAGCTCACGGGGCTCAAACCTGATGACGTTGCTAACACGAACCCTAGCAAGAGCCGTGCTTCGCAGAATCTACCACCGGATCGGAAACGCGACCCACTGAGAAGATCCGGCGAGAAACTCAGTGGGCTGTACATACGTCAACAAATACATTGTTGTTGTGAGAAACAATAAAGAATTTTATCTCATGGTATTATTGTGGTGTCAACGTGTTCCAGCTAGATACTTCAACATCAGGATAGATAATAGATGTTAAGCTATTTGTATATTTTTTTCATGATATTTAACAAAAAATATTTTCTGTTGCAGGTAAAAATCGTTTACTACACGAACGCAGTAAGTCTAATTAAAATATTATACAAATAAGGCAAATTTATAATACGGTCAATGTTCATCAGATATCTGATTTTATCAGATATCATTTTGTTACCAATCTGTCATTATTTCTAGTAATCTACCAAACGTACGACTTCCAAAAATTATCACTATTCGATAATTGGCAACGCCGCATAGCGTGATCAACTACATTTATCTTCACGAAATACAACCTTAACCTATCACGGGACACAGGGCGCCCGTTCCCACCCTTGATACGATGTCAGGGCCAACGAAACCAGCTATTAATGTTAATTAAACAACATTTAAAATGACAGTAAATAATTTGCGCGCGCAAAGTTGATGCGCAAGGAGGTCGGTTTGTTTTAAGGTTAGTGGTACTTCATGATCGATATGATTTGTTTTACAATAATGAAGTCTAATGAGCCTCAATAATTCACATGGGAATATATTATGTTGAATTATCTTTTATTTTAGTTCTTATAGAATTTCAACAGGACCATCGTATGTATTTGTTGCAAGGACACCAACTAAACCAGGGTTGAGTGAATTTGTACCAAGACCGTAGAATATGTTCGTCAATTACTGTCAAGAGGCAGCTCCTGTTTACCATAAAATAAATAATAATTTCTTGACTAATTAATAGTCTTGGACATTTAAAACTGACCATTAGCTCCTTTGGCCGGAACGTGAAGAGTAGGGTGTTGTTTTTTTTATTCGTCATATTAGTTTATTTGTTTTCTTTTTTAATTTGGTAATAGGTAGCGCATTATTAAACTTTGTAAATAACATAGTATACAAATTTAAATTATCGGATGCATCGACAAAAGAGTTCCGTTGAAGTCGCAATAGATTTTCGTTTTTTTCTGAAAGGGTTACAGAACAACGCTAAAAGACTGATGTGATAATAGCAATAATAATAAACATTTATTTTTGTCTACATACAAACATAAAACAGGAAAAATATCGAGGCTTGGAAAAGGCTACCGGCTCAGTAATGCCTAACAGTCACGAATCAATCAGTACTGCGACGCCGAGCAACTTGCGCACCAGCCTCTGATTAATCAGCTATTCCCACCAGAATTTCAAAGTAAAAAAAAAAAAGAAGTAAAATATAGGCTTAAAGGTCGCGTAAACAATGACCGTTAAAATCAAACCGTCAATACGAAACCATCGACCTCAAAATTACTAATTAATAAAATACGTGAAAACATCGATTGAGCAACACGATCTATGCAATCAATGCTTGTTATAAGTGTTTGGTGTGACTGTTAAGAATTTCATTTCATTCTATTCAATGAACCATCAATCAAACGATTACTTAGTTCTCCATACGCCTTACTGCTCAACTGCTCTATTGTTAGCAGAAACGAGTTTAAGGGCTACTGAAACTACCAGAAGGAACGTGAGTCTCACGGGTAGGAAAAATCATTCAGCCCATTTCTCTCGCAATGAACTCGAGCGTTTTCCCATTTCATTGGAACAACTCTGAACAATAGCAAAAATGGATTGTCGTGTTTTATGGTAGGGGCTGGTATTCATTCATCCCCGGCAAAGTGGATGAAAGAGGCCTAGAGAGCGTAGTCCCATGCGCTGATCCGATCAAATTAAGACGACATTGGACTCCAGCATCAATGTCGCTATCCAGGTCTGGAAGGAATGGAGAAACATAGTCCAATCAAAATGCTCCGTAAAGGTCACGACCCTTAGCACTGAGGAACACGACGCAAGGAGGAGGTTGGTATTCAAATTGTGACGTCATAGGCTTCGGTAACAATCTAATCCCAGTTGGACCATGCGACCGCTTGACCATCTAGATTTTAAAGCAATACAAAAACACCAACGGCTTGTCAATTCGTTTGACGTTTCTGAAACTTGTGTTTATTATCTGCTCAGATAATTTGGCCTGTGCTATTCGCTGTTTTATACTCTGGGAAAATGTACATTCTTTATTAGCTTTTAATATCAATCGAAAGCACAGAATAACGATAAATATACGAACAGTAAAGAAAAAAAAAAACCGAATTATAAGCTAATAATAACGCGAACGAAAACAAAACTTAAAAAAAGCTCTGCTGAGCTGCGTTTTGTAATGGCTTATTTATAATTCTTCAACGCGTAACTCGAAAAGGACTTGAAAATTATTTCGGCGAAGGGTATGATTAATCGATTCTCGTTCGACATCTCGATCGCAGTTCGCTTTGCTTGCCGCAGCTGTGCTTTTTGATACGTATCGAATGATTATGCGATCCTTAATAAATGGTACTTTACGAATAATGGGCCGGTACTGTACTTTTGAATACGCCTTCAAAAGCTTTCAAAGGCGGTGAATAGCATCACCGACGTATGGTACAGGATGCAGACATTACCAAACCAATATCGCGTATATATACCTAATTACGCCGTGGTTAAAGTACCAAGCGTATTAAAATAACTCTCATGACAAAGGAATAAGGCCACATTTTTTATTTAAACACAAGAAACCTCCTTTGGATGTTTTTACTATTATAAATTAAAAGGGGAAAAGGAACTAACAACCCATCTTTTGTTGAGCAGTTAAAAGGTTTGACGTCATAGTCTTACTCGCTTTGGAATTCTCCAGTCTATTTTCAGACTTGGAGAGCATATTAAATTGGGAAGCAGTAGATTAATAACAGTAGGAAACAACAGCATACAGGTATGTTTTGATTAATAGCGAGCAACAAAAGGCTATTGACATATTAAGATTCTTTTGCCTAATTTTAAATATGTAATTAAATTTAAATATGTTGCTGCTTTCAACTTTACTGACTAACAAACATATGTCCCCAATAACATTTATAAGGGCTTCGCCAAGTCTACGCGCAATAAGCAAAACATAAATAAAAACCAGTCGTTAATTTATTCTGTTACCAACAAATTCCAGCCATTCATAGTTTTTACACGTAGGCGATTTAAAATCAATACAAGCATTGCAATGAATCGATAATTAATCGCGAGAACTCGACTGTAACCTCAAAATAGAGTCCCACGCGCGGCCATATTTGTGCGACTGTAATTTTTCTTGATATAGTTTTTGAAGTCGTAAATGGCTAGACGACTACGGCCAGCCCACCTGTTGTCAAAATCTAGTGGTTACCGCATCCCTTGGGGACCACAACAAGCCAACGGTTTCGACCAGTGGACGCATATGAACATTTCTACAAAAAAAAACACACTGTATATCCGCCCTCTGCATATTGTAAACGATTTAAACTTAACAAAATGTTTTTTGCCTTTAAAGCAATAAAAATCCCTAAACTAGATCCTAAAGTCGTCATGGCCTACAAGATATGATGACGCTTGGTGCATTCGTGTCGGGCGATGCGGCTGTGCCGGTGTTGGAATCCCGTAGGCAAGAACAAAAAAAATCCTAAATTCATACGTACTGAACAATGTTCACGGACGATTTTCACAGTGATAAAACAAATCAACAAAAATTTACGTAATTACTGATGGTAGGGCAGGGCGCTTTTTGAGCCCACACGTGTACCACCAGCATGCCTATTTCTACCGTGACGCAATATTGCGATTCGGTTTGAAAAGTACAGCAGCCGGTCTAAAACTGAGAGTTCTAAACTCATGTCTCAATGTGGGTGGCCCCTTTTACGTTGTTTATGTTTATGGGCTGCGATAACTATTATACTTAATACCAACTGGCCCGTGAGCCTATCTATATAAGCAATAAAAAAACATTGGTTCTCTGTAAAGTCGGTTTACGGAGTTACGTGATAAGCTAAGCTCTGACATCACCCGAGAAGAGAAATAAATGTGTCACAAGCCAACGATTGAGCCGATCGTGCCTCTCTATCGTTTGTTCCCCGCTCTCGCTTGCACGCTCAGGCTCAGGCGAAACGTGACACTTTTTCGTGCATGCCGCCGCTGTACTTTTACTCTTAAAATAATAATAATAAAACTTATTTAAACAATTATTTCTAGAAATTATAGGTCGAGATGCCAGAGAAAAGAAAACAAAATGACATCAAGCAATATCTTTGCCATTTGTAAAATATTGAAATGTTTGAGTTCGTGGAAGCATCACCTCTGCATTAGAGTACGCCACTGTCACAAATGCCCACTCGACCATTATTTTGATAACCGTGAATTTACAAAACAGAACAAATAAAAATGATTTCATAATTTACTTCCAGCGTCCTTGTCGTAACTTGTAATTAAAGTTTTATTTATACAACGAACTAGTTATATAGCTGTTTTCTATTGTGGATAATAAAAACACTCGCGAATATAATATTGAGGTCGTTACGAACAAAGAAATTGTGTTCAATCGTTGGCTTGTGAGGTTTTTGGAGTTCCTTGAGTAAACAAAATCATGAGAGGATAAAGTTTTATGGATATCAATAGGCGTACGCTTTAGTAATTTTTATTATTATGTTCTTAGTGATGGGTAGGCTTCTCAGAAGCTGGACCGACGACTCGTTGAAGGTCTCAGGAATCTGCTGGATGTAGACAGTGTAGGATCATTAGAGCGATCACCTTGGATGAGGCCTATTGCCGGCAGTGGACGTCTGAGGAGCTGATGAAATTCTTATTAGAGAAGCTTACATGAATAAAGTTACGGGATCTAACGAAGTGTAAAAGAATTTGCGGAATACATCACATCTAGTGGTATTAGGACGTGTAGTGAAGCGATTTCCATCACCAACCTACCTATTATTGTCACATGCGAATATTTATTCTAACCTTCATAGCCGATCTTTCACTAACCGCTTAATAATATTTGTTCTATGAGGACCCTTTGTCTATTTACCCAAAAATATACAGTCGGTAAATTCGATTATACAAAATATTTTTTCTAGTCATCAATGATACCAAAATTAAGCTTATCATCATCATTATCCTGCCCTTCTCCCAGTCACCTGGGGTCGGCGCAACATGTTTGCTCCTTCCATACTCTTCTATCATATACAATTTCTTCGCTCACTCCCCTCCTACCCATATCGTCTTTCACACAATCCATCCATTTCTTCTTAGGTCTACCTCTTCCTCTAAATCCTTCCACATTCATAGTTAACACTCTCTTAACAACCTCATTTTCATTTCGTCTCATTACATGTCCATACCATCCCAAACGCGCACTCCTCAGCTTCTCTGTCACAGGTGCCACTTTCAGACTTCCTCTAACATACTCATTCCGTACTCTATCCATTCTCGTTACTCCACACATCCACCGCAACATTCGCATCTCTGCTGCATGCAATCGCCTTCAAAATTAGGCTTGTATAAATATATATATAAAGGAGCTTTAAATGCCTCAAGCATTGCTGAGGCTTAAAAAATATTTGTAAAATTAACTGGAATTTATCAAAAAGTGTATCAATTCAGGACAATATAAAGTATACGGGACCGTCGACAAAAATCTGTTAATCACCCTTCCTTGCATAAAGTGCAATAGTTAATAACCTCGTGTGAACAAGCGTATTTGTTTTAACTATTTAATTACAGAACTAGTAACCTTTGCGCAATCGTTATGTATTGGTTTAATGATTACAAACGTAATATTGCTCAAACTATCTTCGGTTTGGTGTCAAACTTGTGCAGAGACGCGTTTGGAAGAAGTGAATTGAGAGATGAGAAGATAATTTTTTATCGTGTAATATTTTTGTCATTGCATACTGGAGTTTGTATTTTTTTCTACTGATCTGTTTAATTGACCCAAATAAAAAAGAACAATATTTTTTTTATTTTTTTTTTATTGCTTCGTGGTTACTGGAGCCCATAGACATCGCACAACGTAAATGCGCCACCCACCTCGAGATATAAGTTCGAAGGTCTCAGTATAGTTACAACGGCTACCCCACCCTTCGAACCGAAACGCATTACTGCTTCACGGCGGAAATAGGCGGGGTGGTGGTACCTCCCCGTGCGGACTCCCAAGAGGTCCTACCACCAGTGATTACGCAAATTATATATCCATATGTGCGGTATTTCTTTATATTATCATATTATTTTGATTTCAAGAGAGTATTCTACTCGGCATTGTCGGGCGTCAAAAATAATCATAAAATATCTAGGCGCATACTTTATAATTGAACGCCACAGAAATTTCACATGCATAGCAAGATCGAATGACTTTCTTCAATCAATGAGAAAATCAAAACAAAGGAAAAAGTCGTAACTGCGCCGGTACGGATAATAAAAAACTGTCTCTAACCGTAATGACTTAGAGGTTGTTCTTCTGTTCTCGATATCTAAACATCCGCCATGTGGCCTTGTTAACAAGAATTTCCTTTGCGAATCAATCATGATATCACTTTCTATGCTCTTGTTATCGGCATGTAAATTGATGTGTTCAATCGATTTAATCGTATTACCATTATAATATAGTAGTTACAAGACGCCGTTTTCGTGTTTTAAATAAATTTTTAAACATTAGTGGTGGTAGGACTTCTTGTGAGTCCGCACGGGTAGGTACCACCACCCTGCCTATTTCTGCCGTGAAGCAGTAATGCGTTTCGGTTTGAAGGGTGGGGCAGCCGTTGTAACTATAATGAGATCTTAGAACTTATATCTCAGGGTGGCGCATTTACGTTGTAGATGTCTATGGGCTCCAGTAACCACTTAACACCAGGCGGGCTGTGAGCTCGTCCATTCATCTAAGCAATAAAAAAAAAAGTTATATCGTCGTGGCCTAAAGTATAACACGCTTGGTACATTTGTATGGAGCAATGTGGCTAGGCCAGTGTTCGAAATCCGCAGACAGGAACAAAACTTTGTAGAGAAACATGTACTTAACAAATTTTCACGTAAAACTTCCATGTTGAAGGAATAACGTCGTGTAACAAAAAATCTCATACCCGCAAAAATTATAATTTGCGTAATCACTGTTTGGGCGTCTTATGGTCCCGCAGCAATACATTACGGCTTGAAAGGTGGGTGGGTAGTCGGTTGTACTCGTTCAAAAACATTGAAAATCCAGTTCTAAATTAAGCAAAACAGAATTGTCACTTATCCTACTTGATGCATGGTGTATGTAATCGCTGTAAATCCAGAGAGTACCGGGAGTACGTCGTAACTCAAAACCGCGCCCGTGGTCCGACAGCGGACTTCATAAGGCAATCCTACTTTATGGTACGTACAATGTACATACACGTGTAATACCCGTTATAACGAAACCAGATAAGACGTAAGGTTCAACAAAACGAATATGTTTTAATTTCTAAATATTTTGCGTTCGAGTTACAATGTATTTAAAATACTTGTTGATTCTTTAAAAATGTCGTATAGTAAGTCTGTATATCGCTGGATAGCTTAAAACGGTAAGATATAAATTAATAGAGTTTTTATTGTATTATTGTTATTACATTCACTCACTGTTGTTGTGCCAATATAATATTTTGTTTCATAATAAGATTCATTGGAACATATCGACGCTTGTAAGGCAAACGTGACTAAGCGACAATGCGTGAACTTTACAGTAGATTAATTTAAAGTTGAAATACCTGAAAAAAAATCTATTTTAACGAATCTAGCTGTAGGATTGAAATGATTTTAATAGACCTAGAAATATATTTTTTTTGCGCATCGAATATAGTTATTGCCTATGAATTATTTATGTACAAAGCAGTTATTGTCGCTTAGTCACGTTTGCCTTTCAAGCGTCGATATGTATTTAATGATTTTATCATAATATTCTGTTTGTTTATTTACTCAAAACAATAAGTAAAACTAATAGAAAAGCAACAAATAACAACTCCTAAATGGAATTCATATGGTTAGTGAGTCAAACGGGAATTATTTGAACGTCCGCAACCCTAGCGTGTTTGATTTAGAGAAATAGAAAGGCGGTGCATTGTTTTCACTTTAAAATTTACTGTGTTTAGATAAACTGCAGTCGGTAATGAAAGCCGATGTTTAAAGAAAGCGTGCTGATTCATTCATTCATACCGTTTGTAGGTGCGAAATGCTTGAGCAAATATTAAAGGTTCAATTTGTTTCTTCGAACGGCAAAGAAAACCTTCCGAAGAAGATTACGTCGAAGTCGAAGATTAGGACTGACAAACAAAATAAACATGGAGATCATAATTGTAAATAGACATGCTTTAACAAAAACCGACTTCAAATACAAAAAAAAAGATATTCCAAAACAAATTAATACACATTAAAAACAATTATCATCGAAATCGGTTGGCGTGATATTGAGTTATTGAGTTATTCATCTATTTGTCGCTCATGTACTTAATGCAAACTTAAGACTTGTATGGTTTTCTCATGGATACCATTATCAGAACTGGGCTAAATTGAAATGGGACCACACGGGAAGCGTCAGCTTTCTAATAAAAAAATAATCATCGAAATCGATTCATCCAGTCAAAAGTTATGAGGTAACAAACATAAAAAAAATATACAGTCGAATTGAGAACATCCTCCTTTTTTGTCGTGTAACCTATAGAATATTACAGGTTTTAATTTTATTTCTCGCATAAAGCTACAAGAATCGGTTTATTATTATGACCGTGTATTTTAACAATAACAGGGAATGACATAGAAACCTTATATGCATAATTATAATTAACTAACAGACCCGACAGACGTTGTCCTGCATACACAAAAAATCATTCAAGTCGATCCAGCCGTCTAGGAGGATTGCAGTGACCTTACACACGTGCAGTAGAATTATACATATATATTATATAATTAATTAATAACTATCGAACTTGATTTTATTGGAAACAAAAGCAATGATTGCCCAGAAATAATGGAAATTCCTTCTGCGCACGCCACTTCAAAACTTCGTTGAATTATTCATTCCGATGACTTGTTGCAATACTAAAACATTGATTTGCAATATGAAAAACTAAAAGGCACTCGTCACACCATATAAAGCGGACAAACTCACCGGATTCGGAGGTCAAAACTGCGCGCTGGTACTCCAACAGATACGCAAGACAATGGTCAAATACGAAATAATGTTAATTGCTCACTTTTACTGCACACAAGCGAGCGACTCCGCAAAAACAATCCGCAAATGGAATCCGCAAGAAGCAATCGAAAGAATTTATGAATAAAAACACCGGAGGAATAATATGTTGACGCCAATTAAGGCCATCTTGAGGTTTAAGGGTTAAGTACGACGCCTTATCGGTACAAGACCACAGTGCTCTTGTGATTTAACAGAGAAATTTTATTTGCGTTAAGTTTTAATGGTTAGTCTAGAAAATGTAAGTGCTGCTACGGTCGACTTTTAAATCTGTTCGTTTCTGTTGAAACATGTAGATTTGAAAAATTCATAAAATATTTTCGTAATTAAACATTTACTACAGTTACAGTACAGTTAAAGAGTAACTATACTGAGACCTTAGAACTGATATTTCTCAAGGTGGGTGGCGCATTTACGTTGTAGATGTGTATGGGCTCCAATAACCACTTAACACCAGGTGGGCTGTGAGCTCGTCCACTTATCTATGCAATAAAAAAAAAAGAAAAACTTTATACCTTGCGATGCTCTCTCGAGGATCGAGTTCAAATCGAATTTCTAAACGTCTCTGTTCTCGTGAAATGTATACGTTAAGAAGTGTGTCAATGATAACAGTTTATAGTCGATTTTCAGTGTATTGATGTTGTTAAAGACTGCATAAGTTTACAAAATATAGACAGTAAAAAAAATTATGTTTGATATTGACATCCAATGTTTCAATTCTAATACAGAGCACACTTTTAATTCTAAATTACAATATAGTAGTTAATTGTTAATTCTACAATCCAGTAGAATCACGCGCACGTTTGAAAATCATCTCCATAAAATTCTTTAAGATCAATTTATCCTGTGTGACAGACATCTCGAATACTTCACACACTTACTGTCCAATTATCAGATTACGAAGAAAGTAATACTGCTACCCGTACCCATTCGATTCGCAACCTTAAAACTATGAAAGTTAAAGTTTATTTTGTAAAAGCACCTCTTAAATATTTGCCCTTAGAAGAAGCGTGACAATTGTTAGTAGTATCAGATGAAGATATTCGCTATATCTGTGCTTAGCGAAAGTTGTTGAAAGCTGTATTCTCATTCTTCAAATTTTATGTGCTCTTGAAAATCTACTTTCATTGGAATTCGTTCATTTCTAGTTGTCGATAAGCTATTATCTTTAGCTCTGTTTTTTTGTTCGTCGCTACCTTGAAACCCTTGTGTTCTTCCAATCTTACATATATATTACCCTGCCTATTTGTGCCGACAAGCAGTAGGTAATGCGCTGAGACGTGGAACTCTAGTATCAAGGTGGACTGCGGTATATACGTCGTCGAAGTCTATGGATTCCGGTGACCACTTAACATTAGGCGAACTGTGAGCTCTTCCACCCATCTAAGCAATAAAAACATTTCTAATCGTTAAGAACCATTTCAATACACGTTTATAAATTTGAATTTTATTTCTAAATATTAATATTGATTATATGATATTTAGGGTAATCGTGGTTCCAATGAAATTGAGGTATCCACATGTCTCCAGGTTCGTATAACAACTAGAGTATGGCCATCGAATCGTGACACAACTACTTACAATGGCGGCAATTCAAAATATCTACAACTGACAACATTAAATATAGCATGAAAGGGTAGTTTTGTATTTTTATATTAATGTGACTATGCCATAGAAAAACACAAATGTATCAAATCGTGTTATGTTATCTTTAATGTTGCTAACTGAAGATATTTTAGATTGCCGCTATTTAGTTGTGCCATGATTCGCTGGCCAGACTATAAACACTACCTGATTCACGAACTTGGCGTCTAATCTATCTGCAATAGAATATTAATTAATCAAGATTTTTTTCGGAATTAACAAAAACTTTATTATATCGATAAAATACAACTAAGAGTGTAAAAGGCGTACATAGTGTGTATGTATATATATATATACAATGCCCCCAGTAGTTAAGAATATCGAATACAACAATGTATGTTAATAGTATATAAACTAGTTTGAGCCGATCCACTTGCTTTTGTCGGGCCATAACAATTTTGTCGTAAATTAACGACACACATAACTTTTCATTCTTTATGGCTTTATTAATGGCAATGACCTAAATAATACGACCGAGATTTTTATTAATGTTTACCTGTTTAAAAGGAGGTAGGTGTTCGTCGTGGACGGTTGAAAAACTATTGTGATTTTGTCCTTGACATGTCCTTCTTCAAACGAGGCTTGTGGACAGTATTAAACGGTAGGCAGCGGCTTGGCTCTGCCCCCGGCATTGCTGACGTCCATGAGCGACGGTAACCACTCACCATCAGGTGGGCCGTATGCTCGACTGCCTATACGGCAATAAAATAAAAAAAAACTGATGAACCAAACTTTTAAATGCTTTCATGTTTCTGACCTACCATAATTATCGATTTGGATGCTTATGCCTTGTGGAGGATTTTTTTTTTAAGACATTAGACTTTAGCTGACAGCTGTCGTTATTTAGTAAACTCAAATCTATATGATACCTAAGTAGTATTTACACAATATGCTAAGGCTGGTTGGTACTTTGCATAGAGTCTGGCTTTCCAACGAGGTAACGCAGCCAGTACCTTGGTTACTGTGCCTCCTTCAAGCGCATTGGAAGATTTGTTCTACTGTATGAATTGATTTATGTTAAATTAAAAAAAACGAAAAATAAAAATATTTACACAATATATCTATGTCAATACTACCTATTTAAAGAAACCAAATCAAAATATCGACTATCTTGAATAACGTTGCAACGCATATATTATGAAAACAGCAGAGTGCGATTTAAAACAATAAAACCTCTATATGCTTGACTTTCCGCTTTCCTAGGCATTCTAACAATATTCTGTTACACCTGATTGTGGCCTTGAGATCTCGCTGCCCTCAGGTGCACTTTCACTTGCTCCTCTCGACGAGATCCATGACAAATATTTCAACATTCCACTCTCCGAATATAACACTAATTGTCATATTAACTATTTTTATATTTCTAGTTTATAATTCGCTTTCTATTTTCTGAATCTGTAATCAAAAGCATAAAGTAAATAATTTGTTTTGACTAGTGTAGCTAGTTCAATATATTTGTGATAACAATATTCTCGTGTCGGCTTTTTGATCCAAAAGTCGTAGGTTCGAGAGTGGATATATTACATACGGCTATTTCTTCTCAGTATTTTGTAAATCATCAATAGATAACGCAAAATTCGTTTGCTTATATTGAGAAGCAACAACTGCTACTCTGTTAACATAATAATACTACTATGTTAAAATAAAAACAGTTTGTAGCACTCTCAACAAAAGTTCCTAATATAATATTATGTATATTTACACTCATTTATCAATATCTAATAAGATTTATTGGGTAAATAAGGAAAAATGAGATACTGTCCTACATAAAAACGGAAAAGTTTGCGAATAAAAAAAGACGCCAATGAAATTATCTACACGGTGAACAGCACCTAATACATTAAATGTATACCTTACAGCTAAAGTACAAGATAAAGGCCGTTTTAAATCAATTTGTTAAGCGGTATTCTAAATATCTGGCATTATACTATCAACATCTCAAGCTATACCAGGTAGTAAATAAAACAATTATGCTCTGGATATGATTATTAAAAAAAAAAGAAACAAAATAATTCATGATTATGTTTGCTTGTGTGTAAATTATCTGAAAGTAAAACTTTTTACACCGCACGCAAATGTTGACACGCTGGTAATACTTTGAAATTTCTTTACTGTCATCTCTCGGACATCTTAAGTCTTGTGATTTTTGTACAAAGTTTTTTTGTTAAGTATTGTTTTAATTTTTAATTAGTTTTATTTTCAAAATGTCGTCCGAAATGTTAATACGAGAGCCACCGCCCACAAGAATGATTTTCAAGGCAATCGACGAACAAAGTTCTGAGGAGCCTCCGATGGAGGAATGGTCTTCGTGTCAACTGGAAGTCAATGAAACTAATGTGAAGAAAGCCTTGTTTCAAGAGGGTCTTTATGCACCAGGAAGTGGAGAAATATGCACTAAATACATTACTGTTTCTGACAGCTCAGTTCTAAGACACCCATATTTTAACTACCCTGGAGTCATCGATCCTGGTATTGAAAAAGCTTTGCTACAACCAGAACCTCCTATAATATACCCTGACGATGGTCAGGTATTATATCTTGAGCTGTGCAAAGAAATGGGACAGTGCCCAGTTAGAATGTTCCATAAAGGACTACTGAACGATGTGATAGATTTGAGGTATTACGGTGTAAATCCAAACAGTGTCCGATGCATGGGCATTGCAATGAAATTTAATAATTTTGTCAAAGTTTTAAATTTAACCGATAATTTCTTGAATAACGACGCTTGTTACCACCTTGGTGAGATGCTTACTACGAATTCGTGTTTACGAGAATTGAATCTTTGCGGATGTCGCATTGGTGTTGAAGGTCTTCGAAGATTACTTCCCGGCCTCATCGTAAATAGATCTTTGAAAGTATTGAATCTTAATAAAAATCAGCTGGGTGATACTGGGATACAATTAGTAGCAAGAGGTATAGTTCGCGGTATGGACGTCGAAAATTTATATCTTAGTTATAATGATCTCAGTGCTAATGCAGCCAATATATTAACTGAAGCTTTCAATAGGCACAACAAACTTGTTTTACTAGATCTGTCTTGGAATAATCTGTACTCGCCTGCAGAGGTATACGTTTTATTAACTAAACTTGCTCAAAATGAATTTTTGCAGACATTAGATTTATCTTGGAATTCTTTAGCCGGAGCCAGGATCGGTAATGCTATAAAAATATTAATGAAAGCTCCTAATTTGCAAAATTTGAACTTAAGCAACAATAGATTAACCGGTGATGCTATATCCAACCTGCTGAAGAATATAGAAAAACCCCAGAATCTCGTTCTGAATCTCTCGTACAATCCTATGACACCAACTGATGCCTTATCCATCCTTAATAAGTTGAAGTTACCTGAAGTGAAACTAAATACACTTTTGTTAGACAACGTTTTAGTGGGGTGCGAATTTTTGGAGGCTCTTAAAGAAATCAGAGAACTTGAATTTCGTAGGGATACAATCATAACCCACGGAGGATTAACTAATGGCAACAAGCCTACTGGACCTGATCCTCGTGATGTGGTGTTAAACAGAGCTGATTTTCTGTGCCTGAATCCAAAGAAACAACCTATAGACATTGCTTTAGTATTATTGAAGCTACTAAAAACAGGTAACAAGATTATGAGTATAAAGGACTTTGCGAAAACTCTTCGAAGGTCCGGTGTTCCTCTGGATCCAGATTTAATTGAAGAAATGACAGATGCGTTCGCAGGACCACGGACAACTAAAGCTAAAGTAATCGATCTAAAGCTTGTCGCAGATTACATTAAAAGGAAATGGCCTGAGAGAAAATTGCCCGTTACGCCTCCACCTGAACCAATACGAAAGAAGAGCAAAAGGAAGGCGAAAAAGAAACATTGAAAAACCACTTTTATTTTTAGATGATAGTTTTAGTTTGTGGTATTTTTAAACAATTTAACGTTTATTCTTTTTTTAATTTACTAAGTTTGTGGAGAGTAGGTAAGTTTTAGACAAAGTTTTTTTTTAAGGATTAGGTAGTTCATTTGCTAAATAAATTGACAATAAATGTATTAAAGTCTTATCTAAAATAAGTTTGTCTCATTAGTTCGAAACGTGAATCTTCCCTATAAATAAATAATTGTAACAAATGACGGTTAGGTGGTAAGGCGTTTTGTTAGCTTGCGGGATTAGGTACCACTACCTTGCCTATTCCCGTCGCAAAGCAGCGATGCATTGCGGTTTCATGTGTGCTTCAGCAGTTGTAGTAGATAATGAAGACTCATATCTCAAGGTGATGGCGATATTCACGATGTCTCTGAGCTCCTGCTTAACTTTAGGTGAGCCGTGAGCCCTTCTGTAATGCTAATGGACAGTAATAAAAAAGGGACCCCATCAAAGGAGAATTTTCTTTTAAATAATATGAGATAACCCTACATTTATAATATATTGGATAGTAAAATCGAGCGTTCATAAAAAAATGTGGTTCTCGTGTCAATGGAATGTTGTCTTGAACTTAAACATTCAAAGACCAAAGTCTATTTATTGTACCAAATTGTAAAATCCGCCCACTGAGTTTCTCGCCAGATCTCGGTGGGATGCGATTTCGATCCGGTCGTAGATTCAACGAAGCACTATTCTTGCTAGTGTCAGCAATACTCTCGGGGTGTGCCCGTGAGCTCACCTACAGGTCTGCGTGATACGGGAATTCCCCCTTAGGCTACCAACTATTAGGTAGGGAAAAAAATATGTAAGATCCCATCTGTTGTCGCTTTAGTAAAATATTTGCTTGACAATTCCCCATTTGACTGAGATGCATGTTGAGTAAGTGTAACAAAATATTCCCCATACAGCAATGATTTTAATATCTTGCTTGAAGAAAACAGCCTGTTAATAGGATAAGTTATGCAGAATACAATAAAATAAATACCTCACAGTAGATAGCAGGACATGTATTATTTATATTACATCTTGAAACAGTTACGTAAAACGTGTAATACCATTATCATGGCAATTGAATTCCCCCTATCCAATGTCGCGTTGATCACGTATTTTTCATCACGGTCGACCTACTTCTTCGGATGCATGTGGCAGATGCGTGTAGTTATTCAAATTTCTGCTTTGTTTGTATTCTCATTAGAAATTCAACAGCATGTCGTGTCTGGGTCAGTGTTACTTACTTGATTGTATACTAGCGTCGCGGTGACTCTAGATGAAAAAAATTAAAATAATAACGAATGAAGTAAATAGACTTAAGAATTGTTACCAGCTGGTGTTCTTGGTAAAATAGTAAATTTGCTTTGAAATAAATACACGTCTATTGACAGTTTGTTTCTCATTGAACCCGTCGCTTGCGAAGAAGGGCTCGGCGAGTAAATTAACACACAGACACAGCCCACTGAGATTCTTAGTGAGATTAGTAGATCGCGTTTCAGATGCGGTGGTAGATTCTGCGAAGCACTGCTCTTGCTAGGGTTAGCGTTAGCAACGTCGTCAGGTTCGAGCCCCGTAAGCTAACCTACTTGTTAGGGTTACGCTGAAATGGCCTCTCAAGGCTATCAGTCTAGGTAGGAAAAAAAATACAGTTTGCCGTCAATCCGAATCGCATATAAGCAAAATACCAAAAATGGTCGTAAATTGTTGTTCCACCAGCATTCACTCCATAACACGCTCCAATCATCTCGGATCACTTTTCGTTTCGAATAGTTTCGTTTTTCTTGCTTCGTAAGGTTTCCATCATTCTGTATTATTCTATGTTATTTGTATGTTTTTTATGTATCACTTTATGGTTGGACAAAGTGACTCATACATACACATACACTGTATGTAT
Organism: Bombyx mori; assembly: GCF_030269925.1. Taxonomy (NCBI): domain Eukaryota; kingdom Metazoa; phylum Arthropoda; class Insecta; order Lepidoptera; family Bombycidae; genus Bombyx; species Bombyx mori. The sequence goes on along the minus strand of NC_085116.1, from coordinate 2,164,348 downwards.
GAGTCACTTTGTCCAAAAGTGGTTCTCATTGTCACAGGATGTGGCTCGAAAAAAATATTTTATCTTAAGGGATCATCTACATCTTTAATATATCTATATTACTTATCATCCCTTTTTGAATTCGTAAACGTTCATTCTAAATCTTCTATGAAACAGATTAAACCCTCAAAATGTGTCAATCGTTTGAAAACCTTTCTAAATACCTACATTTGTTAGTTTAGTTGGTCGTTAATTTATTTACTTCTTCTAGAATATTCTATCTGATTTCGGTATCCTGTACAACCCATTCTTCTGGTCAAATTGATCATACAAGCCGTAGAATATAACAGCTCCGTAGACGGATGTTTCGCAAGATTCTACTGACATTGAAGTTTTTAAATAATATTTTATTTGAAAATAATCTAAATCTTCATTTCTAGGTAAATGAATCATATGTTTATCACACTCTTTAATCCTAAAATATTGGTATAACTGAATCCTTAAATTTTAACATACTGTCCGTATGATCTATAAGCCGTAGGACAAGGAAATTACAGCCGTCTTAAATCAAGGATTACTTGTTTGATAAAAATTCGGAATAACCTTCACAAAGTATTTCTATTCTTGATGACCTTGTTCTTATTTTTTTTCTTAGATAGGTGGACGAGCTCACAGCCCACCTGGTGTTAAGTGGTTACTGGAGCCCATAGACATCTACAACGTAAATGCGCCACCAACCTTGAGATATAAGTTCTAAGGTCTCAGTACAGTTAAAATATAGTATAGTTAGAAAAAACATTTCATCCTCACGGGAAAGTACCATAACAGTTTTCTCCACCACGCGGGCGAACTCGCGGATAATACTCGTAGTTACTTGTATAAAAATAAAAGCTTATTCATATTCAATTCAATCTCAGAATTCATAAAAAAATATTCCGTTTCACAAGACGTATTAAATTTGTATAGTCTTAGAAATGCAATAAATAATAATAAAACGTAATTTGATCGGTTCGCGTGACGCACGCTACTGATGTCCCTGGTCGGTTGCGTCTCCATTACTAACTTAACCCATTATTGACAGCCGACAAGTATGTTGCTGCTTTGAGAACTTTGAACTGGGTGGCGCATTTACGTTGTAGATGTCTATGGGCTCCAGTAACCACTTAACACCAGGTAGGCCGTGAGCTCGTCCCCCCATCTAAGCAATAAAAAAAGAAAGTCTATTAATCTCTTTAAAATATTTTATGTCGTTAACATGTGTGCAAAGAGGTTTATTTATGTTTCCTTTCACGAAATAAAATAGTAAAAACCAATTCTTTTGTCTCCGTAATCTTGTCGAAATAATTACGTACGGCAATTTTTCGCTACACATAATGGATCGTACACAAAATTAGTAGAAAGTCAATTAATATAATGAACGTGTATTTACATTATACATGTGTTGTAAGAGTACTTTTTTTTTGTTTCAGGTAACTTTTACTAAAGGAAAGGCTGTTTGTTTTTTGATTGGCATCATCTTTGAAATACGTCTTTTAATACGCTATTATTAGCTTGGTATGTATGTATGTATGTTTGTTTGTATGTTACGGGATCTTTGAACGTCATTTTAAGCGACTGCGAAACGTCAATTTTTAAGCTATTGCATAGCTTTTATCGCGGGCCTTGAGCGCGGCGACCGAATCATGAAATTCCGTAACAAAAAAACCTAACACCCCTCACTCCGTCTACCATGTAGCTCGCGTTCAACACATTCACACGTTGCGCTTGTGTAGTGTTTGTGAATAAGCGCGTGGCGTGAAGTCATCATGAAAAGTCTGCCCATATCTCTCTCGCGCGGGCTTATGAGTGTGAAGGGGACAGTTAATGTTTTGCTTTTATTAATGTTTAATATAGCGTGGTCTTGTTTTATTATTGTTTTAATATTAAATTATCATTGTCTAATTATAATTGTATAAGTTGATGATGCTCTGCAATAGCTTTACCGCGGCAGTTCCCGAGTGCCACATGTTTTTTTTTTAATCCTATTTCCGTGAGCTACTACAGGCTAGCTTTACTCGCTGGAAGCCTAAGAGGCTATTCCAGTCTCGCGACGGGTAGGTAAGCTCACTGGCTCAACCTCAGAGAATTTGCTAACACTATTAGTCCTAGTAAGAGCAGTGCTTCGCAGTATCAGGGCCTGCTGATTGCACATACCATTTACATTGCAATATATAAAAAGATAAAAAAAATAACAATCGAACATTAGATCGCGACCCACTGAGAAGATCCGGCGAGAAACTTAGTGGGCTGTGCCTATGGGTTTAAAGACTTGAAAATATACATACGCATCAAGACCGATGACAATGCAATCATTTTATAAATTCATTTTAATATCCTAACCAGTATATGTAACACGAGCAGGTACTCGATATTACACTATTGAATAAATAAAAAATAATGGAAAAAACTCTGTTACTTAGAAGATAGTTCTCGTTCTAATCTTGTATTATATATTAATTGTGACTTTTATAATATGCCTATTTAGCGGCCCTTCAGAAGTAAACGTAGGCAGCGGCTTGGCTCTGACCCTGGCATTGCTGAAGTCCATGGGCGACGGTAACCACTCACCATCAGGTGGGCCGTATGCTCTTCTGCCTACATGGGCTATAAAAAAAAAAAAAACGTACAATAGTAGTAGCAATACTTAGCCATTGTTAAGTATTGGTGGAAATTCACGAATGTGGCGTTACTGGTTGTATGCACTATGCTGCGCCTGTTTCTAGCGCAAAACAAGCCTTCATTTCGATTTGATGAGAGGTGTAGTCGTTATACTAACCAATTAATACCTCGAGGTAGAGTAAGGGAGATGGCTATATCTACGTTGTTTTCTTTATAAACAACCTGAAGCCTGAAGCCTATAGGCTTCAGGTACCACATAGCAATCAGATTAAAGTTATTTACATGTAAAGAATAGCCATTTTTTGTAATTTTTATATAAAACCTTTGAAACTTTTTAGTTTTTAAAAAAAATATTTTTCTTGTATAATAAAAATCTATATAGATTAACTGAACTCTGAAGTGTCTCTGAACTGTCTTTGAGAAAAAAGATGAGTTCAGTTTTACTTGATTCAATAATACTGTATAAAATAATATTTTGTGGAACGGCTACAAATGTTGTTTGCTTAATATTGTACAGAAAACGCAATTAAGACTTTTAGTATTATGTTGTTCAACCATTTTTAGAATATTCGGTATCATTATGTACATCATTTGAAAACTTTTAATACATGAACAGGGAAATCATCTAACGCTATTAAAATAAAAAACTATGAGAGAACAAATAATGTAAAACATAATTAAAATCCAAAATCATATTACGCCACAGATTATCTAATAATTATAGAGTGTATAATAAAACCGACCCGCTTCATTCCGTACGAATGAATATTTATGACCACAGACAACAATCTGTTTACTTTCGATCCGGATCGAATGATTTACGCTTGTTTTAGCTTCCGTCTGTGGTTTTTAATTAGAAAATTTAATTAAAAAATTTAATCGTTACAGATTCTAATGTTAATTTGTAAATGAACAGTTTTATTGTGAGGGGGTGTTGCATGTATCGATCGTGGAACTATAATATATTTAATTTATTGTTTTATCCGAGGCTTTGTTCGGCCAGTGTGCACGATCTGTTATGAAGATTTATTTTTAGACAACAAATTAATGTTACTCGCGTTAATTTTGGGGAAAAAAGGTAGCTTACTTAGCAGTCAGTAGTTGTTGTATCTTCAAGCAGAATATTACTTTGAAATCGAATCATTGGCAAAGACTAGACACGTTACTGCATCGCGGATTGTTTGCGTATTACACTCGTAGATACTGCTTCAATAAAAACATGCCAAACGATGTAGTTTCTAGTTTTTTTTTTTTTTTTTTTATTGCTTAGATGGGTGGACGATCTCACAGCCCACCTGGTGTCAAGTGGTTACCGGAGCCCATAGACATCTACCACGTAAATGCGCCACCCACCTTGAGATATAAGTTCTAAGGTCTCAGTATAGTTACAACGGCTGCCTAACCCTTCAAACCGAAACGCGTCGCTGCTTCACGGCAGAAATAGGCAGGGTAGTGGTACCTACCCGTGCGGACTCACAATAGGTCATACCACCAGTAAAATGATTATTATTTAAATGTAAAATTATTTGTCAGCTAAACAGAAAAGAAAACTCTGAAATGTAAATGATCGTCAAACATCACGCCTCGCCTATCGGGACGCGTGGGTAGATCATTACCGACGATCGACGACGGTCGCATCAGCGCTTTTACTTTTAGCGCTAAGTTTTCACTTTGTATTTATTTATTGTCTTTGCGGCTACGTTTGTTCTAGACTGTTCGATCATTAAGTAGTAGACGATAGACTGGGAAGTCGCATATTGTAAGAAGTGTCTGATGGTGGTCGGAATTTATTTTTCACTAGACCACGTGTGCGACAGTTGAAGGATTGCTAACTCTTTTATTCGCGTTAGATTTTTTTCCGAAAGACACGTACTTAAAGAGGAACTTCGCTTAAAATATTTCAACCCCTTATCCACATTCTTAGCGGTATTTTTTTTTGTATTAATATACGGTACATTTATTTCTAACAGAAAGCGGTTATATGAAATTTCACTCTTAATTTAAATACATATGACAAACTTCTAGACAGTTCCTCATCTCTTATTGTCCATTAAAAGTACCACTTAAAAAAGTATTGTAATCCCAACAGCTTAGGCCCTGCAGTAATAAGACTTTCAGTTAAGACAATTATAGAAGACAAATAAGAAGATAGGTTCTGCCGAGCTTTGAGCACTCTCACTACAAAACGTCCACAATCACTATTAAACTCTAACTAAATTTTTATCACTGGTGGTAGGACCTCTTGGGAGTCCGCGCGGGTAGGTACCACCACCCCGCCTATTTCCGCCGTGAAGCAGTAATGCGTTTCGGTTCGAAGGGTGGGGTAGCCGTTGTAACTATACTGAGATCTTAGAACTTATATCTCGAGGTGGGTGGCGCATTTTACGTTGTAGATGTCTATGGGCTCCAGTAACCACTTAACACCAGGTGGGCTGTGAGCACGTCCATCCAACCAAGCAATAAAAAAAAAAACTCGAAAATACGACCGAAACATGAGCTTCCAAAATAATAACCAGTGGTATTTCATTGCAATATTGGTCTAGTATAAACCTAAAATAACAGGACCCGCGTCTGACATTCGGTCGTAGTCATGTCAGTGTTAAAGACATTTGATGTTCATGTCGTTTGTGTCTGCGGCTTTCAATACTAGAGAAGATGCTGGTAAAACTCCCGGTGTGTTGAATTTATCGAATTCACATCAACATTACAGCTTACTGAGTTTCTCGTCGGATCTTCTCAGTGGGTCGCGATTCCGATCCGGTCGTAGATTCAGCGAAGCACTGCTCTTGCTAGGGCTAGTGTTAGCAAATTCTCTCATTTATTGCCTAGACGAGGATACGGCCCGGCCCACCTGATGGTGATTGGTTACCGTCGCCCATGGACTTCAGCAATGCCATAATAAACATTGTGCAACATTAATGTTTTGATAACGATAAATCATTTTCGGTATCGTTAAATGTTTATACAATATGGTCCCGAACGTAAATCCGTTAATGTTTATGGCATGAAATTTTTACGACTTCCAAATAAGGGTGCGCGACGTGTGCGTACGTACACGCAACGCCAGAATACGCCGGCGGCGGGCAGGTAGATTGTTTTTTAAATGAATAATTCATTCGGGCCACGGCAATGAGACCAGTTTAAATGAGGACACCACGAGCAATGATTTTTGCGTTAAACTCGCTGTTAGGTGATAGTGATCTTATACAAAATCACGTGCTTATCTTTTCCTTTTTTTTCTTCTATGAAGATCATTTTGTGTTTTGTGTGGAGCCCCTTCCTCAGACGTGCCAGATCTTCACTATGTAGTTGTTGGAAAGACCTGAATGTACATTTCACAACGAGCCCCATTTTAATTTAATTTTTCCTTACCAAATATGTATTTATATACATTATGTTTTGTGTAATAATGTTTTTTCAGTATTTTCATCAAACATAGTACGTTATGTTTATAAGTAGATATTATACATACGTTATGTATCTTACGGTTGTCTCAGCTTTCAAAGCAGAACGCATGACTATCCTTAGGGACTCACAATACCTGTGGTACTTAGTTTTCTTTGATGTTGACTCATCGAGCCACACGTGAAATATATACTAGACTATATACCTAACGTGACCATTCATTTTTTACGGGATATCTGCGGTATTATAATATATAATAAATAAAATTATTTAGTGTTTTACAAGCACTAAACACAAAATAGTTAGTACTCTGTAATAGTCTGTACCTTTTTTTGTTAAATTTTCCCATTTAAACACATCCAGCTCTATGTTGATATGAAAAATAAATTTGTCGTTTGGTCTGTTTGCAAAAGCGGAACTATGTCGGCCTCACTGGGGACAGCGGGACAGAACGCCCGAAAGCGGGACAGTCCCGCCCAGACAAGGGCGGATTCAGCTTTGGCGCCAGGAGGGGGTCACATAGTCAAATTTTCGATGCGCTCGTTCCCAAACGCTTGCCATCATACAAAGTTATTATATTATATTAAATTAATTAAATATTGAAGGTATGTAGTTACATAAAATCTTTATAGTGACAAAATATATAAATAAAATCATTATGTTCAATTAGTGGTTCACCTAAGTCCTGGAACCAGCTCAGGGGGGGGGGGGGGGTTATGACCCCATGACCCCTCCCTGGATCCGCCGTTGCGCCCAGATCGGGACGTATGGTCACATTATGTATACCCTATACAGTTAGTTACATAACATGGAATACGTTAAAGTTTAAAACAAACGTGTCGCGGTTATACACTGTTCTCGCGCTGTCCAATCTCAATAATTCGATAGTACGTATGTATGTGGCGGCGGTTCGCTTTCAACCATTACAACGTTTTCACTTTCGGAGCGGCGGTGACGTTTGACGCGCTTCGTCGGAGCAGCGAAATTTTTGATGAAGCACTCTCTCTCTTTCTTCGCATCAGAAGTGAAGTTATTGCGAAAATCCACGGTATGCAAACGTCACGACGTGAACTTCTTACTAAGCCTTTGAAAGGACTTTTGAGCCATAGATATAGAATCAGCTGTATCTCCGCATTGCTGATGAGTGACAGTATAGGGTCACTAATGTTTTTTGTTGATCTTGTAGGCACACGACCCAAATGATGGTGCGTGGCTTCGCTCATAGACATCAGCAATGCGAGGGGCATAGCCAATCGCTGCTTACCATATACCGATCTTGTAAGACCTTTATGTTTGTAAAGGAACCAAATTGCTTAAATGGGTGGACGAGCTCACAGCCCATCTGAAAGTGGTTACTGGAGCCCATAGATATCTACAACGTAAATGTAGCCACCCACCTTGAGGTATAAGTTCTAAGATCTCAGTATAGTTACAACGGCTGCCCCACCCTTCAAACCGAAACGCATTACTGCTTCACGGCAGAAATAGGCGGGGTGGTGGTACCTATCCGCGCAGACTCACAAGAGGTCCTACCACCAGTAAAGAGAACATTAACTGCTCAAAGATGATAACAGAGTATAATCGCTTGACCGGAATCCTCATTTATCATACCGCGGATGTTGTCTCTAGTTTGTCTTAAAACAAGCAGGAAAAAAACTTCAGACGACGTCTCGACACATCACCACCCTGTATGGAGATAGATGTCTCGAAAGACAAGACATTCGCGTCTCAGTGAAATTCAACTATGCCGTTTTGTTAACGACGATGCATTCTGAATAGCTAATGAACTGAAAGGCTTATTGTTTTGTGTCGTGTATTTGTGAATATTTTAGCTGTGAGTCGCGTTGTGAGGTACGTACCTCGCTCGATTGGAAATACATCTTTGTATTAATGAGTCTCGTTCGGAAGGGTAAAGCTTTTGCTAAAACCGCTCAACGTATTGTTTTTTTTTATTTTTTTTATTGCTTAGATAGGTGGACGAGATCACAGCCCACCTGGTGTTAAGTGGTTACTGGAGCCCATAGACATCCACAACGTAAATGCGCCATCCACCTTGAGATATAAGTTCTAAGGTCTCAGTATAGTTACAACGGCTATCCCACCCTTTAAACCGAAACGCATTACTGCTTCACGGCAGAAATAGGCGGGGTGGTGATACCTACCCGTGCGGACTCACATGATGTCCTACCACCAGTAAAAAGTAGTCCTTTCTATCTATGCTTCATTTCTTCATGTTTAACAATTGATTTCTGTTTTTCTATAGTCCCGTTGCCTATGGTCTTACTATATGTTTAGATGGAGAATATTTCCATTAGTTTTAAACAACGATACTCAGAAAGAGCATCGAAACTGACTATTTATCTGTTAAAAAAAACGTTATAGATTTTCATTTCCGTGAGTGAGACTAATCATTTCTTGCCAGCTGATTGCGTATCGACCATTAGGATGCGCGTGCGCACCGCACAAAGGCGCCGACGTACGTAATCCCGGGATTAGATCCGGGATCATTTGCCGGGATTGCCTCCCGCGGGACTGCCTTCACTAATCTCTGAACTCAAGGAAGGGAATCTCATCTTATAGGTAACGGTTGTTTAAGATAATGGAGCGCTGTTATCGGATTACTTGTGTTTTGGATTGTTATTGAATTTCGAATTCAAATCTTAGTATATATTATAGTATGTTAGCTTGATATTATCTTGGCAGAAAATGGCAAACTTTTAGAGTGCGGTAGTAAATAAATCTGTTATTTAAGCACAACTATCTATTTATAGAAATTTTATAGAAAATCCGATAAATTGTATGGACTTAACTTTTAGATTCGTTTTATATTTTCTCTTTTATCCAATCAACGACAATGTTTTTTTGTCTTTACAAGAAATAGAAAAGGTTGCCGAAAAAAATCACTAAAAAAGCCGACAGCCACTAAACAAGAATAAGAAGAAAATCAATTGAAAAATATACTTAGTTCCGTTGCTAAGAAAACTGAAAGATATTCAGTATTAAGGATAATAGTCGCGTGATCCTATTTGACGAATACGATAGCCGTACAAACAGCGCCGCGATCCGGTGGAAGATTCAGCGAAGCACTGCTCTTGCTAGGGCTAGTGTTAGCAAATTTGTCAGGTTATTTATTTATTTATCGTATGGCATTCGTTTACACTGCGTGGTTATAATTTAAATTTACAGTTAGTGAAATAATCGATAGCTTCTTCTGTTACATTTTTGAGATCTTCCACTGGGCCTTCGAATTTCGTTAGTGGGCATTCCATGACAATGTGGCGTATAGTTTGCTCTGGGCATCCGCATTCACAGCTTTCGTTTTCCGTCCAGCCCCATCTCTTCCGCAGTTGGTTACAGTGACCAACTCCCGTTCGCAGGTGGTTAAGCAGGTTAGAGCCCCGTGAGCTTACCTACTCGCTCGGTTAAGCTGGCTACCAGAATAGGTAGGAGATAAAAATATGCCGCGTTCTTAGTACAAATGTTTACGGGTCCGAACATCAAAAACACAACGCCAAGGTCAAAGCCAGATCAAGTGCTTGTATATAATTAAGGTGTATATAAACTCGCACACGATAATCCGGCACCAAGATCAAACGTTGAAGGTTTATAGCCCAATCATTATAACGTTATTTAAAGAGAATAAATGAACGATTGTGTACGTGTTACGTGGAACGAAATACTTTAAGGTTATATATTCAATGTCGATTGGTCCCATTCGTATTGTTTGTTTGTTTAATGCTGGCGCTACACTCGGTTGTTTCTTACATAACAAAATCAATTTAATTCTCATTGGCAACAAGTTGATTTTTCTTCGAGCAAACAACCGGAATACTGTTTAAATACGTCTAGAGAAGTGATAGAAAAACTAAACCAAAGTTTCAAAATTGGTACACACAAAAATGGGCATCGGACATTCGCGTATGACAAAAATAAGTACACATTTCATCATCATTATCCTGCCCTTCTCCCAGTCATCTGGGGTCGGCGCAACATGTTTTCTCCTTACATACTCTTCTATCATATACCATTTCTTTGCTCACTCCCCTCTTATCCATATCGTCTTTCACGCAATCCATCCATTTCTTCTTAGGTCTACCTCTTCCTCTATATCCTTCCACATTCATAGTTAACACTCTCTTACCAACCTCATTTTCATTTCGTCTCATTACATATCTATATCATCCCAAACGTGCACTTCTCAGCTTCTCTGTCACAGGTGCCACTCTCAGACTTCCTCTAACATATTCATTCCGTATTCTATCTATTCTTTTAACTCCACACATCCATCGCAACGTTCGCATCTCTGCTGCATGCAATCAAGAATAAGTACACGTTGACGTTAATACCAAATATCTTTTCCAACAATCCTGACTTCGACTAGAAATCTAACCCAAAACCAATTGATCGACGAGGCGATGTCAGTGAAAACCACATATAAAATAGAGATTGTTAAATAGCCTAGACCGCGGTGTGGAACGTCCGCTCAAATACCACATTCCCATCAAATCGAATGAAACGAATCGATAAATTATTACAGAGGAATTAAACAATTACGAAGACAAACAACAAACCTGACATTTTCGACGACTTGCGATCTGTACTTCCGAAACACACAATATAGTTAACATTCAGTACCACATGTGGATAGTACATTTGAATATAGTCAATAATAACCGTCGTCATTAAATTCTTACACATTACTTAGCAGTATTAAGCTATTTAGCTACTATAAGTAAAAGTTTAAAAATAATATTTAAAAATAAATAATCTACGTCAGCATACTGTTACAGCACAACATGAGGACGCCGTAAATATATAATTATTTCATAATTAAATATAATAATACTACCTCCTACAAAGGATTGTTCCGCACCGATCATACAGAAAAGATCTGTTATTTTAATTACACTTGTAATTACGGTATAGCGTACAATTGTAATTACCGCCAATTACATAAGGCCACCCTTTTGTTGGTCGGACGTGTTAAATAATTACATGGGGGGAAAATTTAAGACCTTGATAACTGTCGTCCAAACTCTTCCGGTTTTTTTTTTTGGATTAATATTTAATTTTAATTGGCTGAGGACTTTGAATGTAAGGTAACTGTTTCTTATAGTCACGGTCATTCTGACCATAATTTCCACCGAGAACCAATTATAGGTTCCGGTTTGTGGAATAACCTTGGTTTATTCTTGTAAATAGGTGGATGAGCACCTAGAATAGGCTCCGCCTAGCTGGTGTTACGTGGTTACCGGGGGGCATAGAAATCGCAGTCGTGTCTAAACATGATGGCTCCGACCCTTAACAGTGAGGAAACGATGCGAGGAGGACGAGGAGGAAATATCGCACTATTAAAACCACCGTCCTACCTTAAGACAATTTTTCAATTGTATTAGCTGTTCCACCTTTCAAACCGAAATACGTGGTAGAAATACACAGAATGGTGGTGCATACACGTACAGGCTTTAGATATATGGTTCCTGTTTATGAGGTTAGAACACCGGCATAGTGGCCCAACTAGAAACACGTACACCAAGCCTCTTATCTGTTATCATTCTCACTTGCTGAACCATAAAAAAAATGCTTTATGTTACCCAAACTAAGAGGATACCCACGACGCTTGCCCCAGCAGTCAGAGGCGCTAACCACTACACCGCTGTATCAGTCAATCAATATTGATGTTCAGTTTCAATGACCTAAGGCCATCTCACTTTAGGATACGTCATAACTGTGTTTTCAAGAACGCAAAATTTTTACGAGTCGACCCACAAAGCTCGTGCTGAATTATTTGTTCAAATACCAATAAAAACAATAAATAAATATTTGCACGTGAAGTGTGAAGATCGCAGCATCGAAACATTAGTGAGGAATCTGGCGAATATTTTATTATCCGAGCGGTATTCCCACGCGCGGCAGAGGTCGGTCACGACCGATGCAGTCCGTTGTGCAACTATTTGATAAGCAGTTTGTATCGACAGATCGACGCTGTAGGTCAAGGTGATACAGTGATTCATGTTTATGCAGATCACTTGACTGTCTGACTGATTGTTGACTGTGGCTTGTCAATTGACAGAGCAGACATTTGACAGAGCCTTTCCCTGTAGTTTAAAACGATTATACATAGCATGGTACTGGATTTTGAAGATGCAATACAATGAACAGACGACTTCACGAAGGCATCCACGAAGGAAATACCCTGTCATGCTCTGTTTTAAAATGAAACTGACCTACTAAGCTCCCGGGGGATCTTCTCTTTGGATCGCGATTCCGATCCTGTGGTAGATTCAGCATAGCACTGCTCTTGCTAGGGCCAGTTAGCAATTCTTTAAGCCCGTAAGCTCACCCACCGTTCCGTGAGCAGTTGGTATAGCCGCTTAGGTTACCAACGAATAAGTTTCAGTTGTTAGATACACGGCAAAGTGATGTTAGGATAGCTTAAGTTAAATGGATGAACGAGTTCATAATCTACCTGGTGTTCAGTGGGTATTTCTCGCCATTCAAACCGGTACGCCCAAATCCTGCAGCAGATATATAAAGATGCACCCTTGCTGATTAACGATACTTCCACTAGAATTAGGGGAAAGGAGTGGGGGTACAAAGCTATCGACAGTCGGAGTCCCGCCGCACGAATTGTAAAAGCATAGCCAGAAAGACTTTAGGAGTTTAGAATCCTGAGAACTTTAAAATAGCCTCATGGCTTACACTCAAACACTGAAGAGACAAAATTGTCATTTCATCACCACGCCACCTTTTTGTCTACGCACTACTTCCTTAATCCATGATAAAAAGCGATCTATATTTCTCTGACTTGTGTGAAAACAATTTTGAAATGGTTCAGTGAAAATAAATATACTTATAATGTCACTCTTTTTTAAATCTTACTTAATCCAAATTTAAACAGGCTACTCTCGCTGCTGTTGCTCGTAAATAGAGCTTTTAATACGATGTCGGGCGAAAGTCACGTCACCTGCGGTCACGGGGTCTAGGCTCAAAGGATTATGTTCCACGGATTCTTAGGGTTCTGTAATGTTAAATAATTCCGCTCTAATGTTGTTTTTTTTATAGCTTTGATGGGTGGCCGAGCTCACAGACCACCTGGTGTTAAGTGTTTACTGGGGCCCATAGATATCTACAATGTAAATGCGCCACCCGCTTTGAGATATAAGTTCTAAGATCTCAGTATAGTTACTGTACTGTAATGTACTGAAACAGCTAAGACTTGAAAACAGATATTCGAAATTAAATATTTTTGGGCTTGAATTACCAGGTCATTATCGTGTTTGTGTTGAGAGATGATATGTAAGGAGTCGAACCACTAGATGACTTATGTCGCTTCTTCAAGCATCCACCTGGTGGTGCGGTGGTGGTAATTGCGGTGCTGGTTCACAAGAATGAACACCACCGATCCACGCGGCAGGATTGGCCGTTAGCGACTTGTCCATCAAGCCCCGTGACTTCCTAGCACATCATTAATCCACATTCGACTCAATGTAAAATACAAACTGAACTAACTACGGAACCTGAACTGTAAATAATAACATTTTAAAGTTCTTTTTTAATTGTGCTTTCTTGCGGTCGCCAAGGGAAGTCTCGTATAGCCTTAGAGCTTTTAAACGTGTAACGACGAATTTGCGGTTTAAAACAACGCTTATAGGTTCCCATGTCATTGAATGTTTTTATTTTATATTGATTACACGCAGGCCGCAAGTCTGTTTCTTATTTTTAAGGTTTTTTTTTTGAGATTCGACGTCATGTGTTTGAGAAAAATAAAAAGCCAAGCTTAATAATTGCGGGTCACGTTAATTACTAATATGCGAGTAAATTGAAATGATAAATTTATTTCAGTGTATAATTAAACAAAATTCCTCATAATGACATTATTATGGACATAGAAAACTTTTACAATTCCAACTATAATGGCATCTATTATTTCCACGTTATACAATAAAATAAATTGGAACCCACAAACATAATTTGTATAGACAAAAGCTGACGGAAAGGGTATTTGTAACTGTCAATGTAAAATGTTCAATATTCATTGGAATTTTGAATCGTAAACCATGCAGGAAACCGTCGCGATCAATCATCATTTGTACACATTACCGTCTCAAGGATCATGGGTTAAACGGGGTCGAATTTAGAGCAGGGAGGTAGCGGGCTGCTGCGAAAACAGCGGTTTGAATACGGCCCGCATTGTCTGGTCTCACCATCTTAGTCATTGTGGTTTCAAAGCTAAACTAAGAGTTATTTCAATTGATTTAGATATAAATTACATTGGCGACGTAATGAGTCTACGACACGGTGATGAGTGGCCACTGTCGCCCTTTGATATCGATACGGCCAGAGTTAATCGATTACTGATGATTTGGAAAAAAACTCATTTGGAGATAAACAGTCACAGAGCTTCCTAATCACTGAGTAGATATATTTACAATAGAGGCTTATGATGTAATCGATGAATACAAATGTTATATGTGTTAAAGATGAGTGGTTTGCGGAAAAACCAGTGAATACAAGAACTTTTTTCCTGATGGTAGAACCTCTTGTGAGTCCGCGCGGGTAGGTACCAACACCCTGCCTATTTTTGCCTTGAGGCAGTAATGCGTTCGGTTTGAAGGGTGGGGCAGCCGTTGTAACTATACATGAGACCTTAGAACTGATATCTCAAGGTGGGTGGCGCATTTACGTTGTAGATATCTATGGGCTCTAGTAACTACTTAACACCAGGTGGGCTGTGAGCTCGTCTACCTATTTAAGCAATAAACAATAAAAAAAACTACGGGGTCAACTTAAAGGAAAGAGGGACTTATGATATGATAATACTTTTAAGGAACGTAAGACTTACATAGCTAAATAGATAAACTGGTTCGTTCCCCGGATTGACACATGTTTTTTTTTATAATTCGTTAGTAGCCTACGGGTCTAGTCCAGCTACGCGCAGACGGGTAGGAGAGCTCACGTGCTCAACATGAAAGAATTTGCTAACACTACCCCTTAGCAAGAGCAATCCTTCGCAGAATCTACAACCGAATCGTAATCGAGACCCATCGATAATCCAACAACTACCGCATGAAATAAGGCCAAAAAACTTCAAAACATCCACAACTTTGTAACTTGCCTTTTTATTTTATTTTTCTACCTATGCTGATAGCCTTGAGAGGCTATTTCAGCTTCGTCCTAACAAGTAGGTGAGCTCACGGGGCTCAAACCGGAGTGCTGCCAACACTGGCCCTAACAAGAGCAGTGCTTCGCAGAATCTACCACCGGATCGGAAACGCGACCCACTGAGAAGATCCGGCGAGAAACTCAGTGGGCTAAATTTGCTCATGTTCGTGCCAAGTCTTGTAAGTTTCAAACGAAATTATTTATTTCTCACGCTATTCAATCAATGTGATGATCAAATAAAATTGTTAAATTATCGTGTTATGTAATTTACTCTTGCATTAAAATCTTGACGCACGTTATATTCAATCACGACTTTTACTGTGTCCGTGTGCATAACAGACCCTTGACCCTTTTGTTAATTTTTCAATTTAACCATATATAAATATTATTCTCTGTCATGTTTTAACTTGACGCAACAGCACACGCGTGCTTCTAAATCTACACGTAGGGATTTTCAGACAGCCATATTGCCACGGACCCATGACTGCATAATCATTATGACAACACTGTATTGACAAAGATGAGACTTAATGTGACTATTAATTTTGTTAGAAGACGCATCGATACTATGAACATTTACTATTAACCTCTGAAAACTCGTTCAAGGAATGCATTCATATATATTTTTTTCAAAAAAAGAAAGACTTTTTAGGGACTTTTTAATGGAACAAGAAAACAGGACTCATTTTTTGTAGTCAGTCACGCTCCTTCCACTCCCCTTTCGGCGTATACTCACGATCTTTTGTTCGGGGTTGCAAGATATAAAATTGATTATCCAAATTATTTTTATTGCTTAAATTATGACATGTAATAGGTCAGTTTTACGGTACAATTAAGATTTCGCAGCCAGACCTCTAGTTGGCTTTCTTTTTAGCTCTTGATACATACTGTTAAGGAATCAGCGTCACCAAATATCGTATTTGTAATAAAGGAACGTTATTTGAATATGACAACAATTTGACAGTTGACAGAAGAATTAAGAGGAACTATATTGTAGATTAGTAGTTGTAAAACCATAAATATTAAAAGATAAAATAAGTACTTGTATAAATCTGATTAAAATGACTATTAACAAATATACAAAAGACCCAAACAAGTATTTTAATAATATAATACGAAACAATATCGTCTTTGTAATCCACCTATACATGAGGCTTGAATTGGCTGCGGCTGAAATTGTATTATATCTATACTAATTGCCACTGGAACAGTTTTAAGGAAGACTAGCTTTATCCATTGTGAATCTCAGAGTAAAGGATACAATATGATCTGGTTTTCAATATCCAACCACTATCCTACCACCTATACGTGGAAATTTCGAAAACTCTACGGTAATTTGGGTTATATTCGTTAACCTTCTTATTTCTGAACATTCCAAACCTAGTGTCATATTATGTTGGGTAACAGCATTCATATTGTGGCGTGAATGAGGCTACCGGGCCTGGGTTACTTACTGGGTTTCGACTGGACAAACCTTCACCCTAAATTTCAATCCTTGGGATCTCTTGTGTTTTCTCCCACCTTCTACTCTACTCATCACTCTTATGAATTTTGTAACAATGTTTGGAAACAACGAAGGTATCTTTTGCTGGATAGTTTATTCTCAACATCTCCCTTGCTATAACCATCACGCTCGCAAAGTATTTGATGCTTAAACGCGTAAAATGTGTGTTGAAAGAATTAAAAATATAAATCGATTTCGTGTTTTACCCAAAAATCCTAACAATAAAGATTTAATTTTTCAAATGGCAATCGTCCGCCGTCAGATACAATCGCATTCCCGGGTCTCCTCGTCGTAACAGTGATCATTATTTGTACCGCCGTGACGGTTTCGGCAATTAAAGGCCTCGGATGACATGTTATGATTCAAGATAGGAAGTCGTTTTTGGAATTTTCTGAACGCAGTCTCATTTTGACTTGGACATGCTGACGCAGTTACTTAAATTAACCCATAGACATAGCCCACTGAGTTTCTCGCCGGATCTGCTCAGTGGGTCGCAATCCTGATCCGGTGGTAGATTCTGCGAAGCACTGCTCTTGTTAGGGCCTGTGTTAGCAACACTCCGGTTTGAGCCCCGAAAGCACACCTACACGCTAGGGTAACACTAAAATAGCCTCTCAAGGCTATCAGCATAGCCTAGGGAAAAAAAAGCAGTTAGTAATAAACTCTTTTGTGCCTACGTCTATATACTCAATCTAGTAGGCAATTACTAATGCTCTCAAAATATATTATTTAACTTATCAGCCATTCAGAATTTAGCTTCAGCACTAAAATAAATCCTAAGAAGCACTGTACTTGCAAAGTCACAAATATACCATGTATATTATATTAGAGAACATACTATTACACAAAATATGTCAAATCGTAAATCCTCTAAAAAGTTGTAAAGTGTAATTTAATAGTGCCTTTCAATTTTATAGTATTTTTATTAATTAGATGATTCGTGGCGATCACTTAGCTATGTCTATGTGCTCCGAGAACTACTTAACACCGGGTGGACCGTGAGCTGGTTAATAATGGTTAATAAATAAATAAGATATTAGCCCAAATAACAGGAACAATTTAACCAATTATGAATTTGGGATTGCCTCTTGATTGATTTTCACTTTTAAAGCTAAAATAATTCATTTAAACGCTTTAAATTCTTCAAAGTGATAAGTTATTATTTAAATAAAACTTTATGTGCATTAAAATTAGTTTTAGTATGTCATTATTAGTTATAATTGAATTTACACAATGAGTTGGTTTATTTTAACTGTTTGCTTATTCATTTTCATTATTACTACATACGGTTCGGTACGGATGTAACAGGATTATCGCTAGAATCTTATAAGAAGCTGTTCGACTTAGTGATATGTTAGTTAGCCGTATTACAGTTTAACATTATCAAAAAAAAAAACAGAGGTCCGGCGATTGGGGGCAACGCAGCCAACCAGAGTTTAATCTGTTTTATCGAGGCCTTCTCTCGCTAGTTTATCTAACGATTTCATTCGAAACATAATTACTTACAACAGATATATGTTATTTAAATTTAATTTAGATACAAAATTCCATTTACGTTTTAACGATCAAATAATAATACATCGAACAATTGAAAGAGGACGAAAAAAAAGCATACGTTCAAACCCGAACCAATTATTCATTTCTCTGAACTCATCCATTAAGATTGTTGGTTATACAGGTAAAACAAAACCACGTCGCGGTGTGGTCCACGTAATGTAGAAGCTGGCTTATCTGCGAAATTGATGGACTCACTGCCCGATGTAGACACGGGGATGTTTCTAAAAGCAAATTAAAATGTTAGGTATAGGTGAGAGAACAGTTTGAATATCTATACTAATCTACAGTGGTTTTTACGGATGTTCCGTTATAACTACTGAACCGTGAATCCGATTGACTTGAAACTTTTTATCCATGTAAAAAATACATGTACTTCATGGATAGGCTAATATTTATATGAGCGTTGGACTCCCTACACCAGTTGCGGGGGCGTTAATGATGAGAATCTTTGTTAGAGAAATAATAATGTTAATTTTAAATGCCCAGCGAAGCGGGCGGGTACAGCTAGTCTTTGATAATAAGAACTGCTCATGTGTCGAATAAAATTGTAGTCTTACCTTTACTGCCATTTCAGACAAGCATCTAACTACAGGTGTCCGCTAAAATAAAATCCGGTCAACCTTTTGACGAAACGTGCTAATACTATATTATAGAAAAAGTAATATCGTTACACACAAAACTAATTTATAGACTCAAAATCGTTTTGATTCCGCTGGCATCCGTATCTCCGGTGATTGATCGGTTGGCTGATGCTGTAAGTGCCGAGGATGCGACCTTAAATGGGGTTCTGACATTGATTTAATATGAACCCTTCATTATAACAACAAAGAAGACCGAAACATAGAACAATAAATGGAAAGATATCTACGCTTAACAAAAAAAAATTGGAATTAAATCTAATGAATATTTTTGTCACCTCAATCTTGCGATACTAATATAATGCACAGAATATAAAAAAAAATACATGAAATCTTGTATACTTGTATTTTGTATTGGCGGTAGGAAATCTTGTGACTCTGCACGGATAGGTACCACCACCCTGCCTATTTCTGCCGTGAAGCAGTAATGCGTTTCGGTTTGAAGGGTGGGGCAGCCGTTGTAACTAAACTTGAGATCTTAGAACTTGTATCTCAAAGCGGGTGGCGCATTAACGTTGTAGATGTCTATAGGCTCCAGTAACCACTTAACACCAGATGGGCTGTGAGCTCGTCCACCCATCTAAGCAATAAAAAAAACACGTATTAGATATTTATAGAAAACACTCTATTTATCACACAATTTATAGAAAAGTAGATTTAAACTCATAAGTCTATTCGTATCATTAATCGGAAAAAAAAACGAATATAAAACATTATCCTCGTTCAAAGTGAACCAAACCGTTATTCACATAAAAATCGCCATCGCAATCAAATTGCTAAACTGTTGTCGGGGTCAATCAACTAGAAAATTCATCAAAACTTTGCCAAAACACCCATAACAGCTAATCGCTTCGTGGGCTAATCAACGAAATTTCACTTTAGATTTCTACAAAATCACGCGAATTCTCGTAGGCTACCTGTTCCACCTGCCCCTTCTAATTTTTATAGACTCTATGAAATAATTATTCACATCTGAGCACGCGATGTGCAGTAATCATTTTGAAACACAAGATCACGTTTGGAGGACCAATTATTTCGTTAATGCTCATTCATTGGCTTTCACCGTCATAGTTTCTGATCAAGCTTATGTCAAAATGTTTTAGAACTTTGATTTTATTCGAATTAAATTATGTGTTGCCGTTTAAGTTTATTATTGAAAGCTCTTGCTAGCCTGCTAGCCCTAACAATTAGGCTAGATTAAATCTAAAACTTTATGATTATAATTATTCAAGTTAGAGCCCCAAATTGAAATTGAAATTTGAAATTGGAATGACTACGAAACATAATTACTTTTTTTATTGTTTTAATTCAACTAAGGTCGGCATATTTCTTTGATGACTGGGTGAATCGTGGCGAAGGACGTCTCACCTTTCGTCTGGTGCAGGTGCTGACCGGGCACGGATGCTTCGGGAAGTACCTGCGCCGGATAGGGGCTGAGCCGACGACGAGGTGTCACCATTGTGGACACGACCTGGACACGGCGGAGCATACGCTCTGCGGCTGTCTGCCCCGCTTGGGAGGTGCAGCGCCGTGTCCTGGTCGCAAAGATAGGACCTGACTTGTCGCTGCCTGGCGTCGTGGCGTCGATGCTTGGCAGCGATGAGTCATGGAAGGCTATGCTCGACTTCTGCGAGTGCACCATCTCGCAGAAGGAGGCGGCGGGGCGAGTGAGGGAAAGCTCTCCTCACTACGCAGAAACCCGCCGCCGCCGAGCAGGGGGTCGGGACCGGGGTCGTATCCGTGACCTGGCCCCCTAAGAGCTAGGGGTCCCACCCGTTTTGTGCGGGGAGAGACCCAGACGTAGGGTGGCGTGCTTGCACGCTCACCCGCAATAGGAAGCCGGGTGATGGCAGACCGCGTTCCCCCGACCGCTCTGGGGGAAGGTGTAACGCGGCGCCATCAAAGCGGGCTCTCGGCCCGCTGAACGAGGGAACCGGTGGTCGTTTCGCTGGCGGCCACCGGTCCGGCGTCCGTGGGACGGTGGGATGGATGTAATGTGCTCTGCGTCAACCCTGTCCCGCCGTTTCAATAGCCCCGACTGGGCTCCGGCCCGGTCCGAGGTAGGGCGCCGGTTGTGAGCGGCAGGAGTTTTTAGTGAGGTTCAACTCCCACATACCCCACCTGCCGCGCGGGTGGGGATCCGGCGATTTTCTCCTGTGGAAAAAAAAAAAAAAAAAAAGGTCGACATATTAAGAATATAGTATATTATTAACCCTAAATGTGTGATTAATTCGCTTTTTCCTAATTTTACACAAAATGTCTTTCGATAAATACCAAAAAATTCACCCCTCTATAAATTCGTCAATGTCCACCTACCCATGTCGAATATTTCATTAAATAAGTCTTCACGGCCCAGACATTGGCACGAGCCAGTCTGAATTCATGGTGTGCGCTCACAAAAACACAATCGTAAGAATACTGGCCATTTATCAAGAGCGAGATAATAAAAAGTGACTGACCATGTAGAGATCGAGTCATGGTGCCAGCGATTAGCGTTTTACATTATATTACTGCAACATGTGCTCGTCCCGCTTCGGACATAGTCAAAAGTAGTTTTTTTTTTAAATAATAGATATGACAATTTTTGTTCATACCTATGCCTCGACGGCTTATCCTAGTTTCACCGGTCCTGTGAGCGAGTTTACAGGGCTCAACCCGGCGACTTTGCTAACACTCGCCTTAGCAAAAGCATGACAATTTGTATTTTCGTGACGTTTTTACATCGTCACTACGTCCTGTGTATTTTTATATTATAGCCTGGTAGCATCGCCGCCGGTTCAAAGCTTTTCACTGTTCGTTATCAAACTATGCATGTAAAGAAAAAAAAAACACAAAATTAATATATGTAATGTTTAAAAAGGAAAAAAAACAGAAATAAAAAATCAGTTTCGGTGTTATAATTTTTCAAAAATTCAAAAATCATCATTAATCATAATTTTTCAAAAACTTTATCGACATCAATGTCTAAAATCAAATTGTGAATCCGATATAATCTCGCGCTCAGTAAAACCGCAACCTTAAGGTCAATGCACAAAATTAGAAGGCATATGAAAGCATATATGTTCGTTCACTAAATAATACTAATGATACTAACTTAAAGAATTCAAGAAACGAACTATTGCGTATTACCATAGATGTGGTACTGTAGATGTAGTATGTGTAGTAATAGTACTACCTGCATAAAATTTACTTATAACAAATCTGCTTGGAGTTAGACGGTGCAGCCTATTTGGTAACCCAGGATCCTGAATTTTAACCTACCCAATTAAATTTAGACATGTACCTTTTGGACGTTACAAACTCCTTTTATTTTTTTTATTTAACCTTAAAATTGAACATAATGACAAAATTAATACAAGATTTTTACGATCAAGCTGCGAGCACACAAAATAATTAATTAATTTTAAGCAACGTACGCTGATAGCGTCCATAAAATACTAAGTTTTTGTATTTTTATTTCCATCAATGCGGCAGTGAAAAGATTCGATAAGTCCATAGTATATATTTTTTGTTCGCATTCGGCTACCGAGATGATGGGTTCCTTAGCACTTGGCCCCATCATTCTGAGGGCCAATTTGGACGCGTCTTCCCGAGTATCGATCCTCTTTTTATTCGACACGTGGTAGTTAAGATTCCTGCATTTCTCGGAAGCGTTCTGTGTAATTGGCGCTTTTACGGGCTACGGTTATGAAAAATTCCAAATTAAATTTGTGATGCTCGAAGCGGTTGTAAAAATTTTGATAAATTGTACATTAATTTACTGGATTTGATTGATAGTTTTGTAATATAGCATTAAAGCGCTATACGCTTATATGTGGATATTATAAGCATAATATTGCCGCTACACTATCATATTACCAAAAAAGGAAGTACCTCTTAAATTGAGCCAAATTTTACTTCATTAAGGTCCAAATAATATTGTTAAACTACATTTAATTATTAATAAGGACCTATATTGTTATTAACTTATTGTTAAATTCTATACGACTCGTTTATCTAGGATATTATCAGTTGGAAACTCTGACTTATTGCTCGTTTATTGTTTCGTTACTTCATTATCCTCAGACAATAATTTGTGTGGTCCGTTCGTTTTTAAATCAACACTAAACTTGTTCTCTCCTAAGTGACGAATCGAGTAAGTCCAAACGTCCGAATTCTTCGTCAAACACAATTGGAATGTTGTAGTATCAACAATTATCTTGTTGAGTGTCTTTTTAAAAACTTTTCCCCGCAACAGAAACCGGTCTGAAGCCTCGTATTTCTAGAGGGTGGGTAGAGCTGATAATGATAAGCTATAGATAAATCGGCTTATTTTTCTTTGTCGTCCTTAAAAACTTTCGTATTATCCTTTCGGCATTTTACTTATGGAGTGGTCAGTAATCCTTTTAAAAAAACTAGTCCGGGCTTTAGAGATACATATTAGGTTATTATCTGGCCACCGGTTGTGATTAACTTTCTGTTGGCTGTTTAATTCGTTATGGCGGTAACTCAAAAAGTCGACCAAATTTTAAAAGGGTCATTTAAACCCGTGATATTAAGACACCGCGTTGAAACATGCACGTACATGTACCACCATCCTGTCCATATCTGCTCCAAAGCACTCTTGCGTTCCAATTGGAAGGTTGGAATAGACTTTTATACAAGACAATTTGACATTTTAACCACGTCTTTTAAAAGCCGCAGTAGTAAATAGTAATTCGAGAACAGATTGTGAGTGTAAGAAGGAAACATGTCACATACACTGGTTTTTCAATTAAAAAATGGGACATAAAAAGTTTCCACCACCAATTAGCTTACGCAAAATTAGCTTTTCACTCCCCGACCTTCGTGTTGCACCGTTCTGTATGCTTTCCATACCCATAACATTCGTATTATGGAGAAATTAATTTGTATAACGTAAACGACGTAAGCGCCAGGGTAACGTCCTGTGGTCATTGTCGTTTCGTTTTTGCGCAGTTCATTGTATACGTTTCGGTGTTTCGATCTCGTCATTGAAGCTATACAGGTCTTCGGCCCCCGAGGCCGCTAATTACCAAGCGCGCTGGACAAAAATACAGTGTGTCTTTGTATTGTAATGGCCATTGTCTAAATTTACGGAGCGTTTTGACGTGAAGCCTCCCGAGGATTTGTTACGCTGGATGTCTTGAAGATGTGGAACGTAGATTTGGGAACAGGATTTCAATAATGTTTCTGCCTAGTTTTGTGTATTTATTTCAAGTTATTGATCTAAATCTCCAGCCATATAATCCTGAACCCCGACGACGAATACCGTGTTCTCTTCAATTCCATTGCTAGTGGACAATTCGCTGGTAATACCCTAACTACCTATCTAATATGCATAAAATAAATAACAAAACATGCATACGTACTTTCAGATTTTAAAATTCGAAATACATTAAAGATATTTGAGTAAATTTTATGTTGTGTACATGTATATGTTGTGTACATGTTTTTTGTTCGCGACGGACATGAATAAATGCAGCTTAATAGATATTGTTCGCGACGGACATTGATAGTTTAATAGATAAATAGTTAAATAGAGATATGTTCGCAAAGTACAGCGAGATTTAATAGAAATAGACAATGTCCGCAAATAGATAGTATATGAAAAATAGCTGTGAAATAAATAGATAGAGAATGTCCGTAATGAACATAGTAAATATATAATAGAAATGTCCGTAATAAATAGTTATGTTAAAAATAAGTTAACATAAAATAGATAATAAATAGTTTATAATAGAGAATGTCCGTGATAGACAGTATGTTAAAAAATAGTTAGCATACAAATGTAAATAGATATAAGTAAATTTGTAAATATTTGTTTGAAAATAAAGATTGGTCCTCGTGGTATTTAATTTGGCGTGGGAACGCAGGAGCGAGTCACAATACGGGCGACTAATAGAGCGACTAGGCAAACAATAGGCGAGCGAGGCGGCCTAGAGAACAATAGACGCCCACCGTGCTCGGACTCATAATAGCGCTGGCCGAGTGCGTGTGGGCGACCATAAATAAGGGGCCTACCTCGCTGCAAATTCAGTTCGAGACAGCGAGCCGACGAGTCAAGACCTCTCCAGAAGAAGAGGAGAGAGCCAATCGACGACAAGAAAAGACTCGCTCCTACGCCCTGCGCCGGTCAAGCCACGAGGACCGTGTGAACGCCATACTGAAGCCTTCGTTATTTTCCTCGAACCAATCCCAGCACCCGTTCCGCGACAGCCACTGCGGCAATACTCGAGCCACCACGTTTCAACGAGTAAGAAGTCTAAAAATCACACGTGGTGGCCGAAACCTGAGCGGTGGCCGTCCGGAATATTGGTCCTTCGAGAGCCGGATTCATTTGAGGAAGATCGAAGAAAATTGAAGATTGAAGATTGAAGAAATGGTGCTCACACGGTCCGAGAAGATGAGGTCGTCACGCCTTGACCGGCCCGGCAACGAAGCTGTCTCGGGCTCAACATCGCAAGACGCACAGCAACGAGCTGTGTCGGCCGCGCCGCGTTCGGGAGTGACGCAGGGACCGCCACCGTTGGCGGCAACCTCCTCCCAGTCAACCGCGCCGCGTTCGGGAGTGACGCAGGGACCGCCACCGATGGCGGCACCCTCCTCCCAAGTGGAAAAGTGTCCGGGAGTGCCGCGGGGCTCACAAGCGATGCCCCCCTCCCGCCAAATATTGCCTACGCAATACTCGCCGGCGTCGCCAACGGGACCGAACAGCGGGGTCTGTCGTCGAGTGGTCAGACCTCCCAGCACCGCGACACCGGCAACAACTTCAGGCGACGCAGCAACGGAGAGCGTCGTATCCGCGAGCCAGAACAAGAAGGAGTCAGCGCTCGCGGCCAATCAAATAGTACACGGGTCCCACATCACGGACGCCGCTGCCAAAATCTCGACGACAGAAGAAGGCTCCACACTCCGCGACGGGATGGCGCCACCAGTACGAGGATCTTCAAGAAAGTCGAGTCAACAGTCACAACGGCTGTTGCTTATGGCGCGCCTCAAAGAAGAGCATCTTCGCGCCAAAGAAGAACAAGCCCGACTCCAAGCAGAGCTCGCCGCCGCCCGCATCTCAACGTTAGAAGCCGAAGCGCTCGTTGAAGAGGAGGAAGATGCGCGCACAACACTCACGGAGGACGAGAACGAGCAAACACAGCGCGTCGATACATGGCTCAGTCAGCAACGATCGATCGCGCTACAGGGAGTCGAAGAAAGAGTAATGCAGTCAACACACGGATCACCAGCCACCATCGAGCAACCGCAACTGGAACTTCCCGCACCAATAGAACAGCTGAAGCTACCGGCCCCTGCCGCGGCACCGATTGCCGCACCTGTCGCACCGAAGAGCGACATCGCCGAACTAGCAGCTGCCATCACGACGGCCGCCCGCCAGGCCAGGCCCGGACCATCGCACCGGTACTACGGGGAGCTTCCAGTGTACAGTGGATCGCATCAGGAATGGCTCTCCTTCAAGGTCGCCTACGCCGAATCAGCGGACAGCTTCAGCGCTGCAGAGAACACTGCGAGACTTCGGCGTACGTTGAGAGGAAGAGCAAGAGAAGCGGTCGAAAACTTGTTGCTGCATTACACCGAGCCCGCCGAGATCATGCGGACTCTAGAATCGCGCTTCGGACGTCCAGAAGTAATCGCCGCAACGGAGCTGGAACGACTGCGCGCGCTGCCACGCTGCACGGACACACCGAGGGACATCTGCGTATTCGCGAATAAGGTGAACAACGTCGTCGCCGCTCTGAGGGCCCTCGACCGCGTACATTACATGTACAACCCGGAGCTCACCAACATCACATCAGAGAAGCTGCCGTCCACTCTACGCCACCGCTGGTTCGAATTCTCAGCGACTCAACCGGCGGGAGAACCGGACCTCGTCAAGCTGTCGCGCTTCCTGCAACGCGAGGCGGACCTGTGCAGCCCATACGCACAGCCGGAGCCAGAGACGAGAGTGGAGAACACCAGCGGTCGGCGGAAGATGGTGAATACGCCTCAGAGGACGCACACCACGCAAGCGAAGGAAGAGAGGAAATGCGCAGCATGTCAGAAGCCGGGGCACATCCCACAAGATTGTCCCGAATTCAAGAGAGCAGCCGTCAGCGAGCGCTGGGATACGGCGAAGCGCGAAAATTTGTGTTTCCGGTGCCTACGGTTCCGGTCCCGGGGACACGTGTGTAAAAAGAAGAAGTGCGGCGTCGACAGCTGTGAACGCACGCACCACGAGCTGTTGCATAAGAAGCCAGCATGGCAGAAGCCGAAGGAAAAAGAAGAGGCGGTCACCTCGACGTGGGCCGCAAGAAGTGCGACAGCCTACCTAAAGATGGCGCCAATTACTGTTATCGGACCGGCGGGAGAAGCAGATACATGGGCCCTGCTGGACGACGGGTCAACGATCTCGCTGATCGACGAAGACTTCGCGAGACAAGTGGGCGCCAAAGGACCGATTGAACCCCTCTTCATCACTGCCATCGGAGACAACAAGATAGACGCAACACGCTCACGACGCGTCCCGCTGAAGCTATGCGGACGCACGGGGGAACCGCAAGAACTGAACCTACGGACAGTCAACGGCTTAAAATTAACACCACAGCGACTGAACATCGAAGTCCTCGCGTCGTGCCATCACCTCACCGACCTCCGCCATCACTTCAAAACAAGCTACGCCTCGCCGAAGATCCTGATCGGCCAAGACAACTGGCACCTGCTGGTGACGGAGGAGATGCGGACGGGACGACGCGATCAACCAGTGGCGTCTCGTACTCCGCTCGGGTGGGTCGTGCACGGAGCACACCCGGGAGGCAAGAGACAGCGCGTCAACTTCGTGGCACACGCGACGACGGCCGACGCGAACATGGACGAAGCCCTCAGGCACTACTTCGCGATCGAGGGACTCACCGTCGCCGCCAAGACGCCAAAGAATGACCCAGACGAGCGCGCGCTGAAGATCCTGAGAGAGACCACTCATCAGCAACCCGACGGCCGCTACGAGACCGCACTGCTGTGGCGTGAGGAGGGCCTGAAGATGCCCAACAATTTCGAAGCCGCGCTAAATCGCCTGACGTCCGTAGAGAAGAAACTGGAGAAGGATCCAAATTTGAAAGAGCGCTACAAGCAACAAATGGACGCACTGGTAGCGAAAGGGTACGCCGAAGTAGCTCCGTCAACGGGGACGAAGGACCGAACCTGGTACCTGCCGCACTTCGGCGTAACACATCCGATGAAGCCGGACAAGATTCGCATCGTGCACGATGCCGCTGCGAAGACCAGGGGGAAGAGCCTCAACGACTTCCTGCTCACCGGCCCGGACCTGCTGCAGTCTCTGCCTGGAGTGATGATGCGCTTCAGGCAGCACGCCGTCGCCGTCTCAGCGGACATCACGGAGATGTTCATGCAAATAGGCGTCCGAAGCGAGGACCGCGACGCGCTCCGGTACTTATGGAGGGAGGACCCTTCACAGGAGCCTACAGAGTACCGGATGAAATCTATAATCTTTGGCGCGACAAGCTCACCCGCGACCGCCATCTACGTGAAGAACGCCAACGCGGAGAAGTACCGACTGCAGTACCCGGACGCCGCCGACGCAATCGTACGCAACCACTATATGGACGATTACCTGGGAAGTTACCGGACAAGCGAAGACGCGATCAGGATCGCAAATGAGGTGAGGGCAGTACACCGGCAAGGCCATTTCGAGTTACGAAAATGGACCTCGAACAACGAGGAGGTACGGTGCCACATGACCGACGAAGCCCCACCTACAAGTGTGACGCTGTCCGATGGAACGGAAATAGAACGAGTACTTGGCCTGGTGTGGAGACCTGCTGAAGACGTCCTCGCCTTCAATCTGGACATGGCGCGAATCCCAAAAGAAGTCTTGGAGAGCAGCGCGCCTACGAAGAGACAGGCTCTGCGAATAATGATGTCCGTCTACGATCCCCAAGGCATCGCATCACCAGTCACTGTCGGAGCGAAGAAGATCCTGCAAGAGACGTGGCGCCGAGGGACGGCGTGGGACTCCCCCCTCGATGAAGACCTCTGCGCGATGTGGAGAGAGTGGATCGACCACTTAAGACGCCTGCGCGGCGTCTCAGTGCCGCGCTGCTATCCCGGCTACTCAGACGCCGCCAACCTCCAGCTCCACACATACGTAGACGCCAGTGAGTCCGCCTACGCCGCCGCGTTATACTGGCGCGCCGAAATGCCCGACGGGGAGATCAGGACCTCCCTCGTACTCGCCAAAGCCCGAGTCGCGCCCTTGAAACTCACCTCGATACCGCGCCTCGAGCTACAAGCTGCCGTGATGGGCAGCCGCATGGCCGCGGCTGTCACAGAGGAACACGACAGAAAACCAGACGCGAGAGTGTTCTGGACAGACAGCGCCACCGTACTGACCTGGCTACGAACGGGGTCGAGGTCGTATCGACCGTTCGTCGCTCACCGCATTGCAGCGATAGAAGAGAACAGCACTGTGGAGGAATGGCGCTGGGTCCCCACAAAGGAAAATGTCGCCGACGACGCCACTAGAGAGCTACCCGTCGGCTTTGAAAGAAACCACCGCTGGTTCATAGGCCCGGAATACCTAAGACGGCATCCGGATGATTGGCCCGTACAACGGACTGCAAGAAGGGCAGAAGAGACGGGTGAAGAGAAGTGCGCAGCGCTCGCCGTGAGCAGAGAGAGCCTCGGCGAAGCGATCCCGGACCCAAGACGCTTCTCCAAGTGGGAGAAGTACCTGCGTGCAACGGGGCGAATACTGCAGTTCGTCGACCTATGCCGCAGAAGTCGCGAGCGCACTCATTACAAGAGGACCAGACGGAACCCGCGTTCGGACCCGACGTGGGAGAAGAATAGAAAGAAGACGACTTCGAAGACCCCGCTGAACACACCGCGGACGCCAGAGCAAGCTGTCATTCAATGGAAGACTTTAGACGCCGACACGCTTCGACGCGCCGAGATGCTCATTTGGCAACAGAGCCAGCGGGCGGCCTTCGAGGAAGAGATTTTGACGCTCCAGCGAGGGAAACAGATATCCCCAGCGAGCCGACTGCGAAACTTGTCCGTAACTTACGCGGACGGGATATTGAGAATAAACGGACGCATCGGCAACATTGAGGGAGCTGACGTCATCACCTCACCTCTCGTGCTAGACGGATCCCGACGCGAAACGAGACTGATGATAGACTTCATCCATAGAAAGATGCACCACGCCGGAACCGAAGCTACGATCGCCGAGTGCCGACAGTCGTACTGGGTCTTGCGCCTACGCCCAGTGACACGGAGCGTGATCCACAACTGTCTTCCGTGTCGTATCCGCAAGGACACTCCACCGCGTCCAGCCACAGGCGATCACCCACCGAGCAGACTGGCACACCATCGGCGACCATTTACATACGTGGGCCTCGATTACTTCGGGCCCTATCAAGTGACCACCGGCAGAAGCACCCAGAAGCACTACGTGGCCATCTTCACATGTCTCACTACGCGTGCGGTGCATTTAGAACCGGCAGCGAGCCTCAGCACGGACTCAGCAGTGATGGCACTCCGGCGCATGATCGCGCGCCGGGGAGCTCCGACGGAGATATGGAGCGACAACGGCACCAATTTACGGGGTGCCGACAAGGAGCTGCGCCAAGCTTTGGACAAGGCGACTGAGCATGAAGCGAGCTTAAAACTTATCCAATGGCGCTTCATCCCACCGGGCGCGCCTTTCATGGGCGGCGCCTGGGAGAGAATGGTGCGGGCGGTAAAGGCCGCACTCTCGGCCACGGAACAGCCGAGGCGCCCGACGCCCGAAATATTTCATACTCTGCTAGCAGAGGCAGAGTTCACAGTGAACAGCCGACCTCTCACCCACGTATCGGTGAGCGCCGACGATCCCGACCCTCTGACACCGAACCACTTCCTGCTGGGAGGCCCGGCGCGAGTCCCCGTGCCGGGCAAATTTGACGACGCCGACCTCATAGGGCGCGCACACTGGCGCGCAGCACAACGTCTGGCAGATGTGTTCTGGAGTCGCTGGCTCCGGGAGTACCTGCCCGACCTGCAGAACCGGCGGGAGCCCCACAGCCGCGGGCCCGCCCTGAAGATAGGCGACGTCGTGATAATAGCAGACGGAACGCTCCCACGCAACACCTGGCCACGTGGGATCATCCAGGAGGTTTACCCGGGGGCCGACGGCATCACTCGAGTGGTCGACGTACGCACCGCCGGCGGTATATTGCGACGCCCGGCAAAGAAGATCATCGTGCTGCCCACGATGTCCGCCGCTCACCAAGGAGGATGCAGCGACGTGAACGACGCTGCACGGCGGGAGGATGTTCGCGACGGACATGAATAAATGCAGCTTAATAGATATTGTTCGCGACGGACATTGATAGTTTAATAGATAAATAGTTAAATAGAGATATGTTCGCAAAGTACAGCGAGATTTAATAGAAATAGACAATGTCCGCAAATAGATAGTATATGAAAAATAGCTGTGAAATAAATAGATAGAGAATGTCCGTAATGAACATAGTAAATATATAATAGAAATGTCCGTAATAAATAGTTATGTTAAAAATAAGTTAACATAAAATAGATAATAAATAGTTTATAATAGAGAATGTCCGTGATAGACAGTATGTTAAAAAATAGTTAGCATACAAATGTAAATAGATATAAGTAAATTTGTAAATATTTGTTTGAAAATAAAGATTGGTCCTCGTGGTCTTTAATTTGGCGTGGGAACGCAGGAGCGAGTCACAATACGGGCGACTAATAGAGCGACTAGGCAAACAATAGGCGAGCGAGGCGGCCGAGAGAACAATAGACGCCCACCGTGCTCGGACTCATAATAGCGCTGGCCGAGTGCGTGTGGGCGACCATAAATAAGGGGCCTACCTCGCTGCAAATTCAGTTCGAGACAGCGAGCCGACGAGTCAAGACCTCTCCAGAAGAAGAGGAGAGAGCCAATCGACGACAAGAAAAGACTCGCTCCTACGCCCTGCGCCGGTCAAGCCACGAGGACCGTGTGAACGCCATACTGAAGCCTTCGTTATTTTCCTCGAACCAATCCCAGCACCCGTTCCGCGACAGCCACTGCGGCAATACTCGAGCCACCACGTTTCAACGAGTAAGAAGTCTAAAAATCACACGTGGTGGCCGAAACCTGAGCGGTGGCCGTCCGGAATATTTTTGTGTATACATTTATCAAAACACATTGATTAGAACAAACAGGTTCTGATGGCAAAATTTCGCCATTCATTGCGTTTTCAACGGTAGATATCACAGATCATAGAAAGACAGTTGTTGCTATGATCTGTGGTAGATATCATAGAATATGGTTTAACAGAAGAAAAAAAAACATGAATACGCACTAATTATGTTTCGATAACGAATAATTATAAATTTAATATCAAATTAATATAAAATAATCTGATAATTATATTAGTCGATAATTATAAAATTAAAGCTATTTTTATCATTTATTCGCAGGTTTTTTTATTATGATTGTATTAATTTCGACATTTCGAATACACCAGGTGGGCTATGAGCTCGTCTACCCATCTAAGCAGCAAGTAAAAAAAAGTATTGATGAAGATAAGGCGGTAAATGTGTAATTCCATTTACTAGATAGAGGTCCCGCAGTAGTCGAAATTCGACTATAATTAATTGGAATTGTAAGTTTGTACACTATTATGATTGTATTTTATACTTCTATAATCACAAATTTCGCCAAGACTACACTATAAAAAATATTAATAAAGATACACAATATTTAATCTATTCTCAATTTGACCACAGACGTCAAAAACAAAAGTTTGACAATAAATAGTATGTATGCATTATTTAAAAAAAATATTAGCATTGTGCACTTCTTCTTTATATTCTCTATAAGCGTGGAAAATTTCATTCTCCTCCGTCCGCGCAATTTTCGTAAAAAGGGATACAAAGTTTTTGCTTCACGTATATAGATGTTTCCGACTCGCGGTAACTGAAGTACATATCTTGGTTCGTTATTCAATTCTCCCACATTTAAACCATCGGGCTGCCGAGTAAGAAAACACGATCGGTGAAACATCATCTTGCTGTCGATCCCTATTCATTCCAAATCCGTGTCCAATAGGGGGAACGTCGGTCAACGTTTTGCCTATCATTACCCACCAATATAATGTTAGCGACGAATTTTTAAAACACCCACACGTCTAAAAGTCAGCGGCCCCGACATGACATGTGTTAGATTACCTGACATTTCTTGTTAAGCGGTACATGATCTAAAATCCCCGTAATCAAAGGTAACCTTTAGCTCCGAGACAATGGGAGAGCGCTTTTTAATCAATCAAGCGACGGCGTCGACGGGTCTGTCTGTCTGTGGTTGCGCAAGCCGCAAGATGTCGGTGTTCCTAACGTTCGTGTTAGTGATGTGATTGATGTTATCGTTTCAAACATATATTATTTAGCAATATCGATTTTTTTTGCAGCTAAGAATATGTAAAAATGAGTGTGAATGTATGTTACGTTACGTGTATGTTTGTTTTCTTACGTGATTCACGTGCACGCGTATTCAGATTTTGCAAATTTTAATACGTTATATATAATTACTTTTTTCACTAAATTATGACAATTCAAAAGTACGTAAATTTTTCAATAAAAAATCTTATCAAACTAACTTAGTTATGAAACGTGATGTGATATATTATTTTAAATTATCTACAGAGTTTAACAACTTAACGTTAATTATATTTTCTTTTTGCATTCGAGAAAAAGAGGTAGTAGTAACTATAAATATTACAGAAGGAATTGGGAAAATCCTAAATCGGGCTGATAAATAATATTTACATGATAATTATACTAATGAATAATTTCCGGGCAACAGCATTCGGACTGTGTTTCTACCGGCGATTAAAGCAGGTTGCAAAAGCACAAGCTAAACTAAGTTGGTTCAGCTTAGCTTATATGGTTGGTAAAGACGTGAACTAGCCAAACCATGTCAATCTAAGTAAGTTGTGTCTGACTTAGCTTAGCGTGTGTGAAAGACTTAGCTTAGCTCACATAGCAAAGGAACCATCCTTTGCTATGTGAGCTAAGCTAAGTCTTTTCTCCCTCACCTGTCACCCTTCTTTTGCGCCTTTTGGAAACAAACTGAATTACTTGAACAACTTCAACTTCACTTTTGCTTAGTTGCCTTTCGCTAGTTTATCTACAGCTAGCTTAGCTTATATGCCTTAACTTTACTTTATCATAGCTTTCGGTCTGAAAGGTTCTTTCCTTCCCTCCTCTCTCGTTCCCTATAATGTAACTATTTTAAATTTCGCGAATGTGCAGTTTTTTTTTAAATGTCAGCTACATATAATGACGTATTGAGGTTGTGGTTCAATTTAAAAAAAAAAACAAGGCTTACGAGTCTACATATTTCATTAATGGGATTTCAACATCCCAAAATTTATTTGAAATAAATAATATGAATTTGCTTGGAATGAGAGCTCGACTTATAGTGATCATGTTTAATTGTAAAGTGCTTTTTCGTTTTTGAAAAATTTACCAGCATACGAGCAGCACCTAAATAAAATCGATTTTATTAATATAGTTCCTACTAAAGCCGCTTTGCTCGATTTTGTGACATTTCCGCACATCTATTAATAAAATCGGAGTCATTCTATCGGCTAATAATACACTGCTCTCATCTTAGGCCTTACATCCCAAAATAGGCTTTTGCTTAATCCACTATGTGTCTTTAGACTCTTTTATTCATGGCTTTCTCCTTCCAGATTTTGACACCAATTCCTTTGAGATCCTGTTCTACACCATCTAAGTATCTGAGTTTGAACTTGTCACGACTTCTGCGGCTATCCGTTTCCTACTAGTTGTTTCGGAATATACTAGTTGGATACTTGTCGAAATTATACCATATATTAATTTTTATCGTTTCTTTCATCTGGTCTCTCCCACTTTTAGCTGCCAATCTAGGCGTTAAATTTTATCCAATCCAATCGACTAATGTACCGAAATATTAAAATTAATAACATACATTTCTGTAATTGAAAGGTAAACGCGATTAGTCCATAAGATAAATGGTCAGTTTATAAGAACATTAAAAAAAAAAAAACTAATTACATTTTAATTACAGCGAGGTTGATGTTATTGCGAAACACAGTTTATTCGTACTGTACTAGAGTAATAAATTAATAATAAGATAACTTATCGGTTATTCTTTTTTAAACATAGGTGAATTTTCAATTTAGCTCGAAGCTATTTTGTGTATTTCTTTCATTACTGCGGATCGATTTTTATAATACACATAGAGGTTGTAAGGTCCCCGTTGCGTTTGGCGCGTTGGTTCTCATTATAAAATCCTCAACAGAATCTTCTCTTTTCTGTATAAATTGGCAATGTAATCGCGATGCATTTTTGCCCTTTTATTAGCTTCAGACGTATGTAGGTTAGTAATATATGCTAGTATGTAACGGAATCTTTGAACATGGTTTTGACCCCCTTCAAAACGTCGGATTAACTCGAAATTTGGTATACTTATTAAGGACCGATGACAATTCAATATTAAAAAAATAATTGAAAAAATTGAAATCAATCTAAAAATTAAAAAATGAAAAATAAATAATAGTTTAAAAAAACTAACAAAATACGCTTTTATAGAAAATCCAAATAAAAAATAGGGTGTGCTTTTCAGGATACTATCCAAAGAACCCTTCTACTCATATCTGTTCATAAAATATTTATAACTACTGATACCATGCAACCCCACGCTTTTATTACAATAAAATCATTTTTTCTTACACTATTTATAATTCAAATTTATTAATTTTTTTTTTCTATTTTTTAGTTGGATTTTCTTTAAAAACGTATTTTGTTAGTTTTTTCAAAATTTATATTTATTTCTTTTTATTTATTAAGTTCGATGTTAAGTCTAAGCAGCCTATAGATATATATGTAGAGGCTAATGTCAAGTCAATTTTTAATATAATTGACACACGGTGTCACATTGAATACATAGGGCACGTTCATTGAACCGACACGATGCGTAAACCGGCCCGTCGACGTGACCACATCCGAGATTTGACGGATCACATCACAGCGTGCCACGATCAATTAATGTTACGTTAAATGTAATCTGTGTTTTTCTGCATAATGATAACGCGTCTACTGTCTTACGTGACTTGCAAATCATTCGAAAAAAAAGACAAATATATGATTATTTAAAAAAAAAACCAAGCTTTGTTAAAATAATAAATAAATAATAGGGAACAAATCACGCAAGGTCATTCGGCCCTAAATTAGGATTCCCTGTGTTATGGGTACCAGAGACTGGCATACGTACTTGTATACGTTTATTTATATACATACGTAAACGGATGAAAAGACATCCAGACAACTAGCAAACAAACTTGTTCATCACACGAATGTTTGCTCGATGCGGTAATCGAACCCACGACCCTTAGCGCATCGCGTCAGATGCGCTAACTATTGCACCACCCAGTCAGTCTGCATATTTATAAAAGTAGGTTTAATTATGTATAAAGGCAATGAAAAGACAAGACAGTTTTGTATATTATATTTTTTCAAATTTATTTTTATTCCTTTCAACCGCGTCCCTGTTCAAATTGACACGCAGGTCGCGTTTTGACATTTGAGCGACCACGTTGCGATGTTTCGATAGATTGCGACATATCAACGTTACCGCCAATACAAATAGCAAAGAAAGCATTGTGTACTCTGTTGCCTCATTATGGTGGCTACGTCACAACACCGATCGACGTGGCCGCGTGAACGTCGCCCGTGAGTCGTGAGGTCTAAGCTTCAATTGTATTCTAAAATCGACCATTGCACGCTGCACTTTAGTTCGCAATGCACGTATGCTAAAACGGTAGAAAGATATCGCACCTTTAGAATTGAAGTGGTTTAATCAAAAATCCTTATTTGTTGGTAAAATCCAAAAATGTAATTTTAGAATTGTATTTTTTGTTTTTGGAGCTTACAAACAACTTGGAAAACTTTAACAGTACATATTATGTGCTTGATTTCAAAGAGACGGAAAGAGAATGTTTGTCCTTTTCTAGACTAAAAGAGACTGTTTATTTTTATAAACTGATAGAATACATTTTTATAAGTCGTTCGAAGTATGTATAGATCTCGTTTTAATAAAATCTTCTGTTATTACTGGTGGTAGGACCTCTTGTGAGTCCGCGCGGGTAGGCACCACCACCCTGGCTATTTCTGCCGTGAAGCAGTAATGCGTTTCGGCTTGAAGGGTAGGGCAGCCGTTGTAACTATACTTGAGACCTTAGAACTGATATCTCAAGATGGGTGGCGCATTTACGTTGTAGATGTCTATGGGCTCCAGTAACCACTCAACACCAGGTGGGCTGTGAGCTCGTCCAACCAACTAAGTAATCAAAAAAAAAGATTAAGCCACTTCAATTCCAAAGGCGATGTATTGATGGAACCTTCGATGCTCATTTGAACGTGCGCCCCGCAATCAATACAAATCAAAAAAATTAAATCGAAAACAATCAAATTATCTCACATTAAAGCCGTTACACACAACATTATTGTATTATATATCCGCAAATGTTGCCTCCGCAAATGTTATTATTTATCGTGACATTTCCGTAAAAATATAAAAATTAAAAATAATATGTCAGATCAGACGTACCCAATAGAACGTAGGTTATTAATTCGAACACCAAAACCTCACCCATATTTCAACATGACCACAGCCAATAAAGTAATATTGAATCGATCGACATGCCTGCTGTACATTCCCGTGCTTGTGTCTCGTTGCGTCACGATATTCACGCGGAATGACGAAAACAATGTAACTAACAATCTTCGCAACGTACATTGTTTTCGTGCACAATAAATAATTCTTGTTTAACTTTAATGCTAAATGTTCGCGTGCTCATTTGTTTACACAACTTCTTGAGGTCGATTCAATTGATTAATTGATTTTGCGTATATGAATGTGAAATAACACACTTTTTATTCTCGATTACTGCGAGTTTCTCAACGGCAGCTAAATGAATTACTTGCTTAGTGCGGACGCACTAAGTTACGTATGTTATTTGAATTAACTGTTTAATTTTCATTAAATACTTTATTTATTCTATCAGTTCAACTTGGGGTCATGGTTGGCTACATAGAGGTCCACACGTCATCGTCTTCAAATTCGCTAATTAGAACACATAAGTCCATTCTAAGGCAGCTAGACATCCGAAAAAGGCTCTCTTCCATCTGCCGGGAACGTGTTATGAGTTTCTTCGGACACATCATGCGGTCTCCCAGACATGAATTAGAGAAGCTCATAATTACGGGTCGAATAGAAGGCAAGCGCGCCGTGGGCAGAACACCAGCCAGATGGTCAGATCTAGCAAGAGAAGCACTCAGTGGTAGTCTGTACCATGCAGTCCATGCCACCCATGATCGAGCGCATTGGAAGTACGTCGCATGTGATCGCGATCCTCAGTAGTGAGGGAACGATATAGAAGAAGAAGATGCTGATGAGAATATCTTGCATATATTTTTTTTTCGAGATAAATAATA
The DNA here is from genome assembly GCF_030269925.1 of Bombyx mori. NCBI lineage: Eukaryota > Metazoa > Arthropoda > Insecta > Lepidoptera > Bombycidae > Bombyx > Bombyx mori. Next base: position 2,125,903 of record NC_085116.1, on the reverse strand, counting down.
GATAATAATATGCACTTGGTGGCCCAGCTTGACAAAAAACTTGAAGCAAGCTGCACGGAAGGAAGACCAAAAAATGTATATACTTCTGCATTTAAAAATATATATTAATTAAGTGTATTACATAGTGCATTATTATGTACATAATATGTGTAACTTCCACTTCTGGAATGTAAACAAAAGTAATCATGGCGAACACGATCTTCAGATACCTTTAAAAACAGAAAGGTGCTAGAAAACGAAGAGATTGGTCATCGACATTTGACGTTTTGCATACTAAAACAACGGTGTTTTATTTGAAACTGGCATAAACTTAAAACTATTGCCATATAGAAAAAAAAATATGGTGACGGTGACACGTCTCGCACTTCTGTCATTGTGACACTCGACCTTCGATTTCCGGGAAAGAAATCTTTTTAAAACCAATAACATCTACTTGAAATCGCGATGCGCCCGATTTTTACGATTCAGTTTCTTAATCATTACGAATCGATTGATATTCCAAGTTGACTTCACGAGGGCTACGTGCGGACAATTTCTTATTTCATCTTACGAAATATTTACAGGGATGACAGGTAAAAAAAGATACCTAATATTGTGCTAATTCTATGTTAATACTATCTCTACGTATGAAATAAATTGGGAAATGTACTTTCTCACTAATAAAACTAACACATTACTCAAAAACCTCATATAATGCTTAGAAGAAACCACCTTATCAAGCGAGCACGTCCGAACTAACATCTGAAGGCATCGAAAAGAATTTAGGGAATCTTCATTCGTTCTCGAACTATTTCAACTAAACGAACGAATATTTGACAAATTTATTCGCAAATTCGATGCGTCATGATGGGCCGTACTCATTTAAACCAATTAAAATTTTGAAGACTAAAGAAATTAAGAAGTCTTGACCAAACCTTAACTTTGTTCTTCGAACTACATAATATGATTTTGATAAAATTCATCACTTCTTATTTAATTGTTAATTTAACATACATTATCTTAATATATTGATACATCAGCATTTTAAATACACATCTTTTAACTATTTATAAAAATATCCTAAATTCGTAAGCATTTTCTGAAATATGTCAAGACAATTTAACTCTGACAACCCTGTACCGAAAGATTAAGGTAGCGCCTAATCGATATTGCAAAACCTAGCTTGTAAAACTAAAAATGAAATATCTCAAAAATTGCCCGTAACGAATTACTGTATTAAATAAATAGTGTTTATCCAGCAGGGCACGAGGGGTCACGCGGTGTCGAGGTCACACAATAGTTGGATCCACTCACTTTTATTTAATGTCGACTGCATTTTTATATACGCTAGTGGACACCAATTTGATTTGGTTTGCTTCAAAAATGCAAGCTGAGTTTCTCGCCGGATCTTCTCAGTGAGTCGCGTTTCCGACCCGGTGGTAGATTCTGCGAAGCACTACTCTTGCTAGGGTCAGTGTTAGCAACTCTCCGGTTTGAGCCCCGTGAGCTCATCTACACACGCTAGGGTAAGCTGAAATAGCCTCTCAAGGCTATCAGCATAGGGAGGAAAAAAAAACCTCGATCAAAGAGGTGCTTGTAAACAGAAAAAGGAAATTAATATTTCAGAAATAAATGTTTTCAGTGGCAAAATTTCACAGAAGTCAAAAGGACTTATGGGAAGGTGCCTAGCGATGTCAGCTGAATTTTGTTTTTTGCGGTATTTAGTGTTTTTTCAGGTTTAAAAGAGCCGAGTTAACCTAATAGGTGTATGGATCTAATAAAGAATAATAAAAAAAGTTAAAAAAAATCTGTAAAAATTGTGGCTTATTATTATTATTATTAACCTTCCAGTCCGTGAGTAGTATAGCCGCTTAGGGTACTAGCGAATAGGTAAAAAATAAATCTTTTAGTACTTGTGTATAGATATTGGGAAATGAAAGAAAACCGTGGACATGGCTACTCGGTTTCATTCCAAAGAGTCCACTGAAGTCTTATTCAATTCCCATCGGAAATGAATGAAAATTTGACATATTATTATGTGTTCTGTTTCTTTTGATTATAAGAACTGATTTTCAAAACGAGAGCTGTAAATTTCTGAAAACTTTTCTACTTTTGGTGGACGCGGAACATTATATTTATATTTCGTCAGCATTTTATTTTAAACGAATGCGACAACCCGATTTTGCCATTGATAGTCAACACACGCCGCATAGAAGCTCTGATAACATCTGTGCTATTATATTATAGTAATCTAGGCCTAATCCTTAGAGCTATAAGGATCATTTTGATAAATACGAGAAACTGTCGTATGTGCAATAAGTTTGCTAAGTGTCGTAATGAAGTCTTAATATGCCATTACAGTAATAGGATCAAAACGTGGCTTAGTGATCGAACGTTTGGCTTATATAATATATTACTAGGTCGTGAGTTCAGATCTTTATCAAAATACTTTCAATTTGGACGAAATATTTCATAAATTAATATGACATCTACCTATCTAATTAAAACTAGTAATCCCCCAGAAGTCGAAATTCGACTATAATTAATTGAAAGTTTGAAGATTATTATGGTTCTATTGTCAAACACTATAATTTATAGTTCTATAATCACAGATTTCGCTAAGACTGCACTATAGACAAATAATATTAAAGACAAACAAATTAATCTATTCTCAATTTGACCACAGACTTTAAATAATATCAAAAGTTTGACAATAAACATTTTTTATTGATTTAAAGTATTTTTAAAGCATAATTAAAAAAAAAATACATTCTGCAGTCCTTCTCTATAATCTCTATAAGTGTGGGAAATTTCATACACCTCCGTCCGCACAACTTTCGTAAAAAGGGATACAAAGTTTTTGCTTCACGTATTAATATATAGATTTCATTTTATATCTTGAGGGTCCACTGAAGACTATTACATTGTATTTCGCATTATTACATGAGTAGCCGTTCATACTTTATTAGTGGTAGGGCATCTGGTGAGCTCACACGGGTAGGTACCATCACCCTGTCGTATTTCCTCCGTGAAGCAGTTATGCATTTCGGTTTGAAGGGTAAGACACCCGTTGTACTGTAAAAACTCAGACTTTAGAACTCATGACACAAGGTGAGTGGCGGCATTTAGGTACGTTTACGTACGGCGACCACTTAACACAAGGTTGGCCTTGAGATCGTCTACCCATCTAAACAATAAAAAAAATCTTAACTGGCACATATGACCTTTTAAATTTTCCTCAAAACGCACCGCTATTTGCTCGGAAGGATTTTTAAAAGACACACATGAAATTTTTTTGTCGTCTTTACTATCAGTATAAGCAAACGTCATTGTTTGTTTGTTTTTTGTTTTTTTTTTACTACCTATGTTTATGCCTTGAGAGGCTATATCAGCTTCACCTTGACGTGTAGGTGAGCTCACGGGGTTCAAACCGGAATTTTGCTAACACTGACCCTAGCAAGAGTAGTGTTTCGCAGAATCTACCACCGGATCGGAAACGCGACTGAGAAGATCCGCCAAGAAACTCAGTGGGCTGTGTCTATGGGTTCCTGTTTGTGTTTAAAATCTAGGAACTCAAAACATCGATGTCGATGCTCCCGTGGTCTAAGAGATTAGAAGCCCGGTGTACTCGTCTCAAGCGATGCCACTATGCCGGCGCGCATCCCACGTCACGACATGTTCACGAGTGATTTCCATGGAATAACATCGTGTAACAAACGTGAAATGCATTAATAAAAGAATGCATAGTTAATGGTGATATTTTGATATCGATATATAACGCTATCGTGTCTGTCTTTGCTGTCCTAACAGCTATTAAGAAATGCAATGAGCTCACGCGTCAAATTAGTGGACAGCATTGACATTCGCTATGTAACCGACCTTAACACCGACAGGGCCGTGAGCACGTATAAACCATCATAGTGGAAAAAAAACTGATTTTTGATACTAATTATTTTTAAATCATCTCAACTCAGGAAATGTGTGATTACATCGATCAAAAAATAATAATGGACGTCAGATCCTTTATCGTAACGACTGTACAAGTGTTGTGACTGCTTCAAACGAATTGTTCTCGATTGTCGATCGATCATCGTGTAATCGATTTTTTTTTGGTACCTTCCGAATAAAAAACTGAAACATGACTTTGAGATTCATGTGTCTTTTTTTTTGTACTTTATTGAATCGTATAATTTACCAACGATTCTCAAAGTTTCATTATTGATTGTCATTGATTTATCAGCAACGACTTGTATATGTCATTTCAATGTATAGCAGCTGTCGCACCCTTGAATGGCAGAATGCATGTTTTCGTTGAAGAAATAATTAAGGTGGTACACCCTACCACAACTTACACATACTAGTTTTTCTGAGTACTGAATACTTACCTTCCTGAGTACCTAATGTACAGACCAATAGATCAGCAAGCTTAAGGATAAATCTAGATGCATGCTGCCAGCTTAATGTCTAAGTTTCCGGTAGTTGCATCAACTGATTCATCGACTTTAAGATGAAGGTATACGAACGTGATGTAATAAAAATCATATACGACTTTATATGGTGCCATTATTGGAGTTAGAAAAATTATAAATTCACACGTCTATATACCGAAGTTCAAGCTGTTTCTGCCGCGAACCCTTCGATGACTAAAACTCAACAGAAAAATCGCTCTAGCCTAGTTCAAAACCAGTCTTGTTTAGCTTAAATGAAAATGATCTTAATCTGGTATTCAATAAGGTTCAAACATTTAAAGAGCCTGACTGCAAAAACAATAACAATTAATTATAAATACTCCACTTTTATATGCAATAAATACTCCACTAACAATGATCAGGAATAACTCGAATCATTCCTACTAATTGAACAGTGTTACCACAAAAAAATAGCTCAAAAAGCTACCGGCGGAAATACCGTGTCGGCCCGTCCGATTATAAACGTGCTATTAAGAAAATTCGATCCGATAATCGTACGTTACGATCGTTCGGTGCGGCGGCGCGAAATCAAACGCTAGATGTGATTGGCCGATAAGAAACGCTCGCGTGCCCCGATTGGTCGATACTAAGACACACGTGCCGAATCCCTTTAAATTTGAACATAGAATTTTTCATCTCGTAAATTAATGGCGACAGTTTTAGATACGTTTATCTTGACTTTAATGCGACTGTAAATGTTTTACTCAATTTTAAACATCGGAACTGAATGTTATAAATTTTCTTATCAAAAGAAGCAGTAATATCCTTTAAATCGAAGACAATAATGGGTATTGTCCGCCAACGCTATAATTCGGATACGTTTGTCATTAAACTTTAAATAACTATCTTTTAAAAATAACATCAATATTATTTAATCGGCCAATAAAAACTTCTTTGTCTTTAGTTTAACTCAGCTATAACTTTGACAATTTACGATCACTTAATTATGTAACGTCATTGCCTAAACTTTATTTTCTCGTAATAGAAGTAGAAGGACGTATCTGCACCGGGCGGTACCAACGTTCTGCCTTTACGGTTGCAAAGCTATTTATGTGTAGGTATATTTTCTATCGCAAAGCTCTAGATCAATCATATTTAATGCTGTTCTTAAAATCACAGATTCGAAGGGCGGGACAGCCGTTGTAACTATACTGAGACCTTAGAACTGATATCTCAAGGTGGGTCGCGCATTTACGTTGTGGATGTCTATGGGCTCCAGTAACCACTTAACACCAGGTGGGCTGTGAGCTCGTCCACCCATCTAAGCAATAAAAAATAAAAAATAAATCGCATATTGAAGAACTGATCAAATTTATTTGTATTTAGATTTTTTCTCTAAGCACCTGTCATTTTTGTGTATACTGTGACAATGGCAAAAGGCGTTGGAGCCAATATCTTTTTAAACAAAAAATAAATAATTATATTTATGTAACTGCGTTTACCTTGGTGGTGTTAATGTGTTAATAGTTTTACTTACCTACACTTATCGGAATGGAATCTAGAATATTAACTCTAAAACTTAGGAAAGAGAGCTAATTGTGCCGATGACCTTACGTCCGGTCCGGGTACGACCGGAACCCTATCAGGAGGTGTATCGGCTGGCCGGTGTCCCATTAGCCCGCGACCCACTTTCCCTGGCCTATTGTTTACGATTGTCCCTAGTCGATAAGAGGATAATTGCTGAGATATTTTCTTGTTCAATAAAACAGACTAAGGTATGGCTTTTAGGACGCACTGCCTATGTGCAACTAGAATTGACGTAAAAGATACATTTACACACTAAAAGATTTGAAATTGTACTAAATATATGCTCTGTCGAAATTCTTTTAAGAAAGCTTAATAATGTTTCTTAAAGGAATTTTGTCGCTTGTTCTCAATAATCTAAAATGAATTAAAAAAAAAAAACGCATTTCTTTAAATCAAATTGTTGATATTCCAACGTTTACGTATTAGTCAGTAGCGGCTTGGCTTTGCTCCTGGCATTGCTGTCGTCTATAATCTATATTTATAAACATTAACAAAAGCAAAACATTAACTGTCCCCTTCACACTCATAAGCTAGACCGCGCGAGAGAGAGATGGGCAGACATCATGATGCGCATGCAGTACGACGTCACGCCGCGCGCTTATTCACAAACACTACACAAGCGCAACGTATGAATGTGTTGAACGCGAGCTACATGGTAGGCGGAATGGGGGTTAGGTTTCATTTTCGTTACGGAATTTCTCGATTCGGTCGCCGCGCTCAAACCCCACGATAAAAGCTATGCAATAGCTTAAAAACTTTCAATACCGCCCTTATCAGTGATTATAACAGAAAATTAAAAGTTTTTATGGTAATATTCTTCGTGACAACAAATTAATAGAAAAATTCTCAATCATTTTGCCGTTTCCCATTGGCGTCCACTATTCACGTACTAATGATAAGTCGGTAAATAACAGCCGCGATCCCTGCGACCGAACAAATTCCACCTTCACCCGGCAGCGGTGCGGCCACTTTCAAACACTATAATGCACATTCGAGGCCGTCAGCGCAAAAGTGGCCTAAACTTACCATAGTAAGTATGGAGGTAATTAGGTTTGAATTTTCATGAATTTGAATAGGCAAAAAAAAAACGCGCCAAAATAAAGTTTACAAAGCTATCTGTTATCTATGGGTGAAACTATGGATAGGCCGGAATTGCATCAAAATTTATTATCTATATATATAAAAATGAATTGCTGTTCGTTGGTCTCGCTAAAACTCGAGAACGGCTGAACCGATTTGGCTAATTTTAGTCTTGAATTATTCGTGGAAGTCCAGAGAAGGTTTTAAAGGTAAAGAAAGATAAATATGAAAATGCTCGGAATTATATAAAAACAAACAATTTGGTTTTTCCTTAGATGTGTCCCCTTGATGTGTCTTTTATTTATCGATTGAGGCACTACGAAGTCTGCCGGGTCAGCTAGTATTTTAAATAAATTCCAATATACGTCATATAAAAGCTTGAATATAAAAAACTGTGGGTTAGACCACTTTTGCGCTGATGGCCTCATTTATGAATTGCATATAATAAGCGATGTCTGATTCATGAACTATGTTCGACATCGCCTTAGAATTTTAAGTACAATTTATTCAGCCTTATAAGGGCAGCCTAGATAATGCTCGTCCCAGTTACAAGAGCATCCCCAGACATTCGAGTTTCTAGTTTTGGTTCCGTCGAACAGCTTAAGTGAATCGAGATGTATTTTATGTTTAATTCAGTTTTGTAGGGACGACTCTGTTAGTAAAATGCTAGTTTGACTTTTACTGAAATTTTACGTGTTATGTCGTGCAAATGTTGCAGCTCTACACAAACTATATATGAGGCCGTCAGCGCGAAATGGCCCTAAGCTTACAATAGTTAGTATGGAGATAATTATGTTTGAATTTACTTTTACACTGTTTCGTATCGTAGGCAAAAACAATACGCGCAAAAACAATGTTTACAAAACCATCTGTTATCTATGGGTGAAACTAGGGATAGGCCGGTTTTGCATCAAAATTTATTATGTTTTAAATAAATTAAAATATATAAGGCCCCTTTTACGCTGACTGCTTCATATGTATATAGCTGCACGAGCTGAGCATATATGAGTGTATAGTACCCGGGAATATACTTCAAATTATTTACTTGCAACAATATCTACAACTATTAACTGATTTATAGTACTTTAAATATTTAATGGCAGGGTTCTTTGTAGTATTTTTTTTCGCAACAAGTCACTCACGTTCGTCCCGTCCTAAATTTCTCTGTACTAAGGGAACCAGAGACTGATATACTTACTTTTATACGTTTAAATGTATACATATATAGACAATAAACACTCCGAAAGGGAGCAAACAAACCTGTTCATTACAAGAACGTTCGCCCGATGTTGTTACTAGTGGTAGGGCCTCTTGTGAGTCCGCGCGGGTAGGTATCACCACCCTGCCTGTTTCTGCCGTGAAGCAGTAATACGTTTCGGTTTGAAGGGTAGGGCAGCCGTTGTAACTATACTTGAGACCATAGAACTAATATCTCAAGGTGGGTGGCGCATTTACGTTGTAGATGTCTATGGGTTCCAGTAACCACTTAACACCAGGTGGGATGTGAGCTCGTCCACCAATCTCAGCAACAAAAAAAAAGTTAGAATCGAATCCACGACCCTCGACTCAACAGTCAGAGGCACTAACTACTGTACCAGTGAGCCGGTCAATTGACCGTATGACCGTATAATCATGGGTATAGTAATTACATAGATAATGTTATTAGATACAAACTGACATTCAGCGTGCGCCGTTGAGCCCAGCTCAAAGCTCAGGAATTCTAAGGTCGACCATTGAACCTTTAAATTGGTTGTATTAAAATGAAGATAATCACGAATTAATGCCATTTATTTCAAACAGATCAATTTCAAACTATATACGAGAGTAATATTTAGAGTTAGAGTTGTGCAGTTATATAATTCCCGGTCAGAAAAAAGGCCCTTAATACCAAAAAGGTCAAAATACACTTTGACATATTGAAAGAGGGATAGTAGTGCCTCTTAAATGATAAAAGAGACAATTTTTTTTTTCTGGCTTTGATGTATTTACGAGCTCATAGCCCACCTGGTGTTAAGTGGTTACTGGAGCCCATAGACATCTACAACGTAAATGCGCCACCACCTTGAGATATAAGTTCTAAGATCTTAGTATAGTTACAGCGGCTGCCCCACCCTTCAAACCGAAACGCATTACTGCTTCACGGCAGAAATAGGCAGGGTGGTGGTACCTATCCGCGCGGACTCACAAGAGGTCCTACCACGAGTACATACAAATTGTAAAGAAGCGGTTTCATGAAAACCGACATCCGACCTTCTTAAGCCGAGACGTTAGTGAAAGATTTCGTTAATTGTTATTCTTTTGTTACAGAGATGGCAGCGGAGATGGTTCGTTTTGTACGACGATGGCGAGCTAACGTACTCGTTGGATGAACACGTGAGTACTGCTTATATATTACTAGCGATCCGCCCTCACCTCGCTTCGGGAACTGTAATTTATTATTGACTTCTCCACTATTTAATGGATGTTATTATACATATAAACCTTACTCTTCAATCACTCTATCTATTAAAAAAACGGCATCAAAATCCGTTACGTAGTTTTAAAAATTTAAGCATACATAGGGTCAGATATAGGGACAGAGAAAGCGACTTTGTTTTATACTGGGTAGTTATACAGAAACATCAAGCTTAATCAATATCAATATACAAATCATACTGAGTTAAACCGATAGAACTTCCGACCATTACCGCGTCACGAAATGTATGAGGACTACGAACTTCTTCTTTTTTTTCTTTTGCCTACCTACCTCCCTGCGCGTAGCCTGGAGGGGCTATTTTGGCTTCACCTTCATTTGTTGGCGAACCCACGGGGCTCAGCCTGAAAGAGTTTGCTAACATCTACCCTAAAGATCTAAAGATTATAGGACGTTCTTAGTTCAGTGTATTTTTTTTATATTAAATGAAAATCCAATTTTATTCACAAGGGGTAGTGACGGACTTAACATCTAAGACATTTTCTAGCCTCTTTGTTTTATTGTTAACAATATAAAAGTTAAATATTATATAATACCAAAATGAAATATTTTGGCCACACAAATATATATAGAATATACATAATATAAGTATTGTATATACATATGTACATACATAAAAAATAACGCAATTCATATTAATGCATATTATCACATACAGTTTTTCTCTTATAACTTATCTATATCTTTTATAAGTCAGATAGATAACGTATTCAACGTTTTTAGAAAAGGACAAGGCGAGTAGAGCGGTTTTGCTGGTTCTCTTTTGGTACACAAAAACTCATTAGTCTAGACAGAGAATTAATAAGTTTTTGCTATTTCAAACTATTCGCTTGAATTTACAACCTTTTTTTTATACCTTTAAATATATATAATTTCATCATCATGCTCTTGTATAATTTCATCCCATAAATCTAAGTCATTTCTAATGTTTATTTAGACATAAAAAAGCATCTTAAGAATGCTGAAATGCTTACTAATACCGTAATAAAAACATACATTACCAAAATGGTGTGACGACGCGTATCAAGAACCAGAGGCGTCCGCACGCGTCAATAAGAAAACACCAGGACTGTAAAATGATCAAATCTTGGAGTTTTTCTTTGAAGGAATCCTTATAAATATTCATAATAAGTGCCAATGTAATTCAAAGCTTGCGTACGTGAATTTTAATACCGCCTTTTTAGGAGGAAAGAAAAACTCGACGCATTGCAAGTGCATACTGTAAGAAGAAGAGCTTTCACTGCAACGAACCTTAAACATGTGTATTTAAACTTTGAAGTTATTGCACAACTTTTTCCACATTTATACTGATATCACAATTTAATTACACAATTTCGTGACAAACTAAACTCTCTCACTACTGCTAAGTCTTAGGCATGAGAGAGGGTTGAAAAAGAGGATTAGGAAAGCATAAAATTAATTAACAATATGCGAAAATGCAGACCTTCAGCCGTGAAAATAACGGCGAACAATCATTTTCCCGGGGCTGAGAAAAAATTTATTTTATTCTCAAATAATTTCGAAAACGTTTAAGAGATTTCTGCAGTGATTAGAAGACTAAATGTACACGTTTATTTAAAATAGCCAAATTAATTCAACCTGTTATTATAAATTCATAAAGTCACAATTTTGGATATTAGGATGATTCCTCTTAACTAATTTTGTTTTAAAAACAAAATGCGTTTTAAATATATTACTACCGAAACTCTACATAACAACAAATTTTTCACTAGATTAAATTTCTAAAGAAAATTTATTTTACCTCATACTCTTTTACCTCATTTATCCAGTAAAGCCATTTTTTGCTACTGCTGCTGCTGTGCTTTTGCTGCTACTGCTCTTATTATTAAAATTTTTCGCGCAATCTCTACCAAACGGTTACATTATGCAATTTCATTATTATTACCAAATCGGGGATCGAGTGATCGTTTTAATTTATTCAAGATCTCTGGTGGTTTCTTTTTAAATTGTTCTGTGTTACTGAAGTCCGATTTCCGCAACGTAGACGAATCCGCGGGTCGCGTCTAGTACTTGTTAGTTCAGCAAAAAAACTCTCCTCGTTCTCAACGGCTGCGTTGCATCAGTCTCTCATCAACGTAGATTGATGGCCACTAAATTGAACGTCTGATGATCGGTAACGGGGTCTACGCTGCTGACGGTCGCGATGCGTGCGGTCACTTTTACAGTTACTTTAATAATTAGTTGATCGAAATGCACCAGCTCGTAAATATTATACAACAATAAAACCGAAGGTAATAGTCACTTTTCGTGAAATCAATGGTTTAAACGGCTTACTGGTGGTAGGACCTCTTGTGAGTCCGCGCGGGTGGGTACCACCGCCCTGCCTATTTCTGCCGTGAAGCAGTAATGTGTTTCGCTTTGAAGGGTGGGGCAGCCGTTGTAACTATACTTGAGACCTTAGAACTTATATTTCAGGGTGGGTGGCGCATTTACGTTGTAGATGTCTATGGGCTCCAGTAACCACTTAATACCAGGAGGGCTGTGAGCTCGTCCACCCATTTAAGCAATAAAAAAAACCAAAGAACTGGGCAGGTTCTAACAGTAGACATGCTCCGTTTGAAGATTGGACAAAGGTACATACAATACAAAAGAGACCTTTTAGGATACCTTTTTATTTCATTTTTATTGCTTAGATGGGTGGATGAGCTCACGGCCCGCCTAGTCTTCAGTTTTATGTTCGAAAGGCTAAATCACCTTAACTTAGAACCTCGATCTCTTGATGACTTGCCCTCTCATCAAGTTGGCATTGAAACGGTACAGCTAACAGAGTTTCAGTTTTCAGAAGCTATTTTCACTCCAAAAATCCGTCACTTGCTTAATGATTGGTACTTTAATTGCGTACACTTGTGGCTTCAATTGCAATATATTAAAATGTAATTAAGTTATCATTACCGGACTTATGATAGCTTCGTTGCTGGTTTGTGATCCAGACAATTGTATCTCGGATACCAGGTTCGGTTCTAGGTCAAAGTTATTCTTTGTGTTGTAGAAATTGGATTTTCGGAGTCTACGTAGACTTGTTCTTGTTTCGTAAGTGTCTTTCATAACACAGAAGAAACCTAGTTTGGAGCCGCTCAATTTTAAACGTTTGTTTGTTTAAGACATAGCCAAAGCAGAGTTGAGAACTTAGCAGTGGAAATCGTTATCTGCTTTTCCCTTTGCCTTTTCCCCAAATCTGACTTAGACCCTAATTGTTTCGGAAAATAAAATGCCATCTAATTGAATTGCGTTGGACCAATGCAAGTTGACTTTTGAGCTTGAAAAACCTCTTTAATTCCTTAATAGACTAGAATTAACGGGAACCCTAAGCCAGGTATGCAAGGTAGACTTAGTAACCATACCGGTCCGTGCATATGCAAAAGCCATTCATAAATTAATACGAGAGCTAATGAGAGACGCGGAACGTTATTATGGTAAATCGAGTGTGGGCAGAAACCTTCAATGCAAGTTTGTTATTAACATGTACTGCAAGATGAATTAACAATGGCGGCACATACTTCATTTAGAATAAGTTGTCGATTGTTTCGATACGTTTAACAGAGTATTCAGATTGTTACTTTAGAGAATGCATAAGTTAATTTTCTTAATACCTAATTTGTTTATTTATTTGTGTTAATGAAGCATCTATTGGCCGGTTTATATCGACATTATTTTATTTAGTCACAGCTGGAAGAGGAGGCCTTTCAACCGGAAAAGGTGTGAAAACTTCAAACCCTATTGTGTTTATTTTGGTTGCTTAGTGTTCAACTCTGTAACTTTATTCCTTTAGTGAAAATTGTATTGGAACTTATTGGTTACTGCATGAGTTAATTGTTAAGTTCAGGCATAAAATAACAAAGTAATTAGTTTGGCCAACATATTGGCGCCTTATTTATAACATATTTGGTTGAACGAACTTATCATGTCAATAACCCTGCTCAAGCCTTGAAGCCGAAATCACTTTTTTCTACCTATTTGCTGGTAGCCTAACCCTAACCCTGGCCTTGGCAAGACCAGTGCTGCACTGAATCTGTCACCGGATCGGTATAACGACTCCCGGAGACGATGCGGTGACAAACTCACTGGCATTTGGCTATGGGCTATATTGCCTGTGGAACTTTTCATCTTATTCGACAATTTATGTCAATTATGGTATAACGAAAGTCCTTGCCCACAAACCAAAACACATGACTAATTCACAGCAGCATTAAGCAAATTGGTGGTTGGTTGACTACATATTATAATTATTATTTTTTATTTATTTTTTATAGCTTAAATAGGTGGACGAGCTCACAGCCCACCAGGTGTTAAGTGGTTACTGGAGCCCATGGACATCTACAACGTAAAATGCGCCACCCACCTTGAGATATAATTACAACTCTCTCAGTATAGTTACAACGGCTGCCCCACCCTTCAAACCGAAATGCATTACTGCTTCACGGCAGAAATAGGCAGGGCGGTGGTACCTACCCGCGCGGACTCACAAGAGGTCCTACCACCAGTAAACTTTGTCACTTCGAGCCTTAAAATTGACTAAAGAACGATTATTTAAGAGAGACCTTAAGAGATATAGCTTGAATAATTCACGACGCTACGTCCCGCGTCTGGAATAATAATTAAATTCAGTACAAACTTACACTCGTGATAAACCAACAAGCGTGTATCCAAAAATAAACGGATTTACGATTTACTTGTGAAAATCGCGAATATATGTGTAGTACACACATCATGGACGCAAGTCGTCTGATTCTTTAATTAGATATTAAAATGTACGAGATTATATGAATTTTTATATTAAGTTTTAGATATCCGGATATTTAAAAACTATGTACACACAAAAACACGTATGTACACTAAGGACTGCATTCTTATTTGCTAACAATAGCAACTGAGCGTACCTCACGTTTCAGTGAATTGTTAAGGTCACTCTTAGAGGGAAAATGCTGAAAAGCCATGCAAAAATACTTGTCTCAGAACCGTGTTATTTTGTTTCAATTGGTTCTTCAATATATAACCCGTTCTGATGAATACAACATAAGTCACCTTCCAAATTGTCAGGCAATATAAGTACAATGTCGTATTACTATATACATATAAAGAGCAACGGACGAACAAATTGGCCGCTTATTACACTCGATATATTTTTATTGTTACTGATCATCGGCCATTTGTCATCGCTCGTTAGTCGATGATTATTGACGGAGGTCGTTGTGAATGACATTGAGAAATATTTCTTCTCTTTTATCAGATTGTATTGTTTTGAAAGCATGTCAAATTGTTTTTTAAATTGCTTCTGCTGTGTCTTGAGATATTTTTCTAAATGTTGCTATTATAAAGCTAGCGAATCATATTAGGTTGGGGTCAGGTCCTTACGGATCCATCAGATCCAATAACCTTTGCATTAGACGCCTTCAGCTCTAACACTAGGAGCAGGCTTAAGGACCCCGGTAACCATACTCGTCGAACTCGACAAAGAGGTCGAAGTGAAACCTAACCCATGCATCAGCCCGCTGAGTTTCTCGCCGGATCTTCTCAGCGGGTCGCGATTCCGATCCGGTAATAGATTCATCCGCGAAGCAATTGCTCTTGAGTTGTTAGGTCTCCTTCGGAGGCGCTTGGGCGACTTTTAGCAAATCCCACCCCTCCTGGCTGAGCCTTTGCTCGTCCACCTGTCCTGGTGAAACTGGAAAGGCTTTCGGGCAACCAGTAATCTTTCAACCATAAAAAAATTATTTTGGGGTACTTGCAATTGACATTCAATATTAGAAACTCGTTTATGTAATTGATCGGCATTTTGCATTGGCTTAAACATGCAACTGAGTAAGTTTAGCGGTGATCGAAGTTTCATTAAATACTCTTTTAACATTTATCTCTGACATTTTGTATTGATGAACTCAAATAAATATTCGTGACCGTTAACAAATAGCTAAACTGTATAATGTTATTTGCTTGTCGACGATGAAGCCATAAGCGTCATATTGGATTAAACGGACACCTTACAAGTTTGTTTACGACCGGAGCGAATAGCGGGTCACTGCTACCTACAAAAAGAATTGCGTATTAAAATTCTAAGATATCAGAACTATATTTTTTTATGTCCCTCCCTATCATAGGTAGCCTAATAGGCTATTTCAGCTACGCACGGTTTGGTAGATAAGCTCACGGGGCTCAAGCCGAAAGGACTGGCTAACACTATTATTTTAACTTTATTACTGGTAGTAGGACGTCTTATAGACTCATAAGACGTCCTACTACCAGTAATAAAGTACGTAAAGTAAAGCACGGGTAAGTACCACTCTGCCTATATTTGCCGTGAAGCAGTAATGCGTTTCCGTTTGAAGGGTGGGGCAGCCGTTGTACTGTAAAGATTGAGACCTTAGAACTCATATCTCAAGGCGGTATTTACGTTTTAGATGTCTATGGGCTCCAGTAACCACTTCACATCACGTGAGCCGTGAGCTCGCCCACCATCCTAAGCAATAAAAAAAACACTTGCCCTAACAAGAGCAGTGCTTTGCTGAATGTACCATCGGATCAACATCGCGATCCACTGAGAATATCCGACGAAAATCAATACAATATTGTGTCTAGGTCAGAACAGTGACCGGTGCTTAGAATCCTTAAAAGAACCGACTATCCTCCTTAAAACATCAATTATATTCCTCACGGAGAGCAATACTATTATAATAGTAATACAAGATTGATTGTAAATTCCTTTGCACCTCAAATTTAATAAAAATATTTGTAAGCCAAGCCTCCATGTCTATAATGTAATATAATTTTATGTTTGAACGGCATTGTCTCGAAATTCAACTATCCGCCTAGTTGGTATGTCAGTTGCCCTTTGTGTAGGCAGTCGTACGATACTATCAAACTTACAATCATTCTCGTAATTGTTCAACAATTAATGTTTTGTGAACTGTTATCATTGTAGTTATACAATCAGTATTGAACGAGATAATATCGTTAGGAATTCGGTTCGCTACCAATTTAGATCGGTGCGGTTGACCAATGGAAATAATTGGCGCAGTTTTGCAGGTGGCACTTTTTTGTACGGAAACTTTGATAACATTGTTTTTGTGATTTGTCAATTTTGTTTGTTGACCGTATTGTTTGGATTGCGTAATGATTGTTAGTGATAAATTTTGTTGAAACTCAGTTGTGTAATTAGCCGTTCGTATTTGCTTGGAAAGTAAAATCAAATAGGAGTCGTCGGGTGCTAAATTGGCTAAGCCGTGCGTTGTACTCGTGTCAAGCGCGTGTCTGACTATACCGGTGTTCAAATCATTTTATAGCTATCAATTTTTCTGAGTGGAATAATACTTATCACGCGTTCCGTGACTTTCGCGATGAAGAAACAACATCACATCGTTTAGTAAAAATTGAATCGGCAAAATTCATAAATTTCATAGTAATGTGGCGTATTCAGACCCCGGGCGGGTTGGTAGCACTATCCTGCCAATTTAGGAATGATCCTCATTATTACAATATAACTGAGAGTACGACGTCATGGTGAGAAGCGGCCATCGCACCAGTTGTGTTGTCTATGAGCGCTTCCCAACCTGAGGATTCCCATTGGGGGTACCTGAAAATTATATTGGTAATGGTCCGCTATTAAAGTTAAAACAGTTAACTTAAATAAACATTATTATAATGTATTATGTCTACAATATGTAATTTAAAATGATTTATAACTTTGAGTGGTTCTGAACAGAGTCCTTTTTTTATTTCACGTGAAAGTCGTCTTTGCCGATTAAGTTTTAATTAGCACCACTATCGAAGAAATAGCAGCTTTATTTTTGCAGCAGTTTACAGCGCTATGGTTCTTTTTATTTCTTCGCCCTATTGGCGGTAATTATAATAATGTTACAGACTATCTCACTACCAACATGTAATGCGTTCCGGATCACGCATCACAAAAGGGTGTGTTCATAAACGTCACAACTAATTTAAGAGTGTGTTTGCCGATAGTTGGGGAATACTTTTGTCTAAAATATAATAGTGCTATTTTTAGCATAATAATAGTACTTAATAATTTTAATGTTTTTTGTGTTAACGAGCTACGCGTTTTGGTGCAAACTGTAAGCTTGACTTTGTATTGAATTGAATAAATAAATAAATTAAATAGAAACCGACCACCTAATTAAAGTCTTTAAGAGACACGAGAGATATTTAAGAGTAGGTATCGATTTAACACGGGCTGGTACTCATAAATGAGAAGTTGCATTAAGGGGTAACGAAAAAAGATTGGGAAGCACTGATCTATACTAATATTAATTTATAAAGCTGAAGAGTTTGTTTGTTTGAACGCGCTAATCTCAAGAACTATACTGGTCCGATTTGAAAAATTATTTCAGTGTTAGATAACCCATTTATTGAAGACGGCTATAGGCTATATAACATCACGGTAAGGTCAATACAAGTGGAGCACCAATAAAGAATGTTTCAAAATAGCTCCTCAAAATTTTATAATTCCTAAATATTTTCACTTTCCACGTAAATGAAGTGGGGGTAAAATTTAGCGTTATGCCAAAGTAACTATTCCACGCGGACGGAGTCGCGGGCAAAAGCTAGTCTAATACAATAAAAATAACATTAATTTCGGATGTTCGTCGCGTTTGGCAGTCCCTCGTGGAATGCGGCCGTGTGCCGAGTGGCGGAGTTGTGCAAGCGATGTGTCCCGCGCCTCTGCGCTCACCGACGCCGACCCACCTGCGCTTCCGTGTGGGTTAACACTTGCCTAATACAGATCTAATCGCAATACCACACCGACGGAACTATGTTAGAAATGCTTGATCAAAATTGTTTTTTTTTAATTAAACCAACTCAATGGTGCAGCTTTTTTTCCCTACCTATGTTGATAGCCTTGAGAGGCTATTTCAGCTTCTCCTTGACGTGTAGCTGAGCTCACGAGGCTCAAACCGGGAGTGTTGCTAACATTGGCCCTAGCAAAAGCGGTGCTTCAGAATCTACCACCGGATCAGAATCGCGACCCACTGAATAGATCCAGCGAGAATCTCAGAGGGCTGTGTCTGTGGGTGATGGCGCAGTAGTTAGCGCCCTGACAGAGACAGAATTTTCTATGCCAACAAATGCATATGCCAATTTACATGACGATTCATTAAGTAGTGAAAGGCGTAACAATCAATTAAACTCAATATCGCACAATATTGATATAAAGTTAACCTAAAGCCTTCCAATGTAATTTAGACGTTTTAGACTTTTAGATTTACTGGTGGTAGGACCTCTTGTGAGTCCGCACGGGTAGGTACCACCACCTATGCTTATTTCTGCCGTGAAGCAGTAATGCGTTTCGGTTTGAAGGGTGGGGCAGCCGTTGTAACTATACTTGAGACCTTCGACCTTATAACTCAAGGTGGGTGGCGGCGTTGTAGATGTCTATGGGCTCCAGTAACAACTTAACATCAGGAGGGCTGTGAGCTCGTCCACCCATCTAAGCAATAAAAAAAAACGCGCATACTCTGCTTCCATTACACGACGTGTTATATAGACGTCGAACGTAGACTAAAATTAATTGCAACATTTAATATTGCATTTCACCGATGGGTTACTCGCGTATTTAAATTTTGATAAGTCCGGAGCCCTGAGTTGAGCGGAAGCGACGCCGACCGCGCAGCAACCTTGTACCGCCTATAAATCTGTTGAGAAGCAAGTCTATCGAGTTGTCTTGCGCAAAAACATCCGGCAGGACTCGTTGACCTGAAAATGTTGCGACAACTGGTCAACGATTACAAAGTATGCAACTAAAGCGAATTAGAATATCTAATAATAGGCACATCATTATATTCGTGTGTGCGCAAAATCGAATTAATGAGGAGATTGGGACTTACATAGTTATGTTTATGTCTTCAGGAGTGCAGTCAAATTGAGGTTTTTTTTTGGCAGAACAATGTCTCTCTTAAACACGCTAGTAGACTAGCGGACTTTTAGCTGTAGGCAGCGGCTTGGCTCTGCCCCTGGCATTGCTGAAGTGCATGGGCGACGGTAACCACTCACCATCAGGTGGGCCGTATGCTCGTCTGCCTACAAGGGCAATAAAAAAAAAAGACTGGAATTCTGAAGTTTAACACATAAGTAACAAACGAAATTAATATACAACGGAATGTACAGTCAAAGATTCAAGCCATGTCACTTTATATGAAACCTAAAGGCAAAAAATAAATGTAATATTTTTTATGGTCGCCTAATTAGTTTTATGTTAAAATGATGTGACGACACTAGGTATTAAAAATTCAAGGATGACAGACTCTTTAGCCGGAACGCGAGGAGCGAAGTTGTGTGAATTTTGTCTGTTTAGTGTTTCTTCAGATTGTGTAATAACGGTGGTTTATTAACTGCTTAGTATCTGTGATAGTACGCATATGTGGGGAAATGAAACAAAGCCGCTGGGCGTAGCTCCTCGGGATCTTCCTAAAAGTCCACTGAAAAAGTCTCAGTAAATAACCACCATTTAACTGAGTTTATATTTCATCCCATATCATCTCATTTCATGCCAATTAATTAATCCTTCAAATTAATCAACTTCATTTCGTTTTACTTCATATTATCATTTTTCATAAAAAATACACAAAAGGTTTAGGCTGTATGGTATTAAAACTTTTGCCAGTTGGAAAAATAAAACTATCACTACTGAAATATGACATTAGCTATGACATGACGCCATTTTGATATGAATACGTTCAGGCCTAAATTACGAAACACTTTTTGTTTCGCGTATACTTTTCTCAGTCACCTTTCCCAGAGACGTGTTTCATTGACGTTTCGCTAAAGCGGATGCTATCGTTAGCACTTGTCTTCGAGTTGAGAGGCGCAAGCGCGACCAATGTCACTTAAAACTGTGACATTTAATGAACTGAAAAACGCACAGTGTTTTAAAGATATTCCATTTTGTGAGAAAAAGTTATTTCTTCTGATACTTGCTTAGAACAACTAATTCGGCAATTCGTTTTGCTTTTTTGCATAGAATCATCGTGTTCGTTCTGAAATGTCATTTTTTCAAAGGAATATTTGAAGGAGCGGCTTCGATGGTGTCCCGGAATTGCTGATTTCCCACGAGGGAACATAACCACATAATCTGTGGATCGTATATAAATCTACCACTGACGGAAAAAAGCGGTGTCTTCCATTAGGCTAGAGCGACTAAAGGCTCGATTCTCGAACATAATACGTAACCCCGTAGAATATATACGGAATACTCCCTCAAAGCCAGACAGAGATTGTTCACCTGAGAACAAATAGACAGGTCCAAGGAATAACATTGTAACTCAGCCTTTTCTAAATATCATTTACAACATTATTCCTTTTTTTTTTTTTTTTTGTCAGGAGGAAATCGCCGGACTTCCGCCCTCCAAACATTATTCCTTGCCTATTTTGAAAGCAAAAATATCTGTACACATCTTAAAGATTGTGCACAAATCGATTAATGTCGTAACAGCCACAGAGTGATTCCTCTTTTTAAATCTGGTAGTACTGATGACCCCTCTAACTATAGACCTATTTCAGTACTCCCTACGTTGAGTAAAATCTTTGAAAAAATAATTTTGACACAACTTTTAGAACATTTTAATTCAAATAACCTGCTTCATAATAAACAATTCGGGTTTACCAGGGGTCGCTCTACAACTGATGCAGGTGCTTATCTAGTCAAAAATATTTTTAAATCTTGGGAGGAATCACATGATTGTCTTGGAATTTTCTGTGACTTATCCAAAGCATTTGACTGTGTTGAACATGAAACATTGGTGAGGAAACTACATCACTATGGTATTAGGGATGGTGCATTGGAACTTATTACTTCCTATTTATCAGGACGGATACAAACAGTAGATGTGAAAGGTAATAGATCTTCAGGTACCTTGTTGAAAATGGGTGTACCTCAGGGTTCCATTTTGGGTCCTTTTTTATTTCTAATATATATAAACGATTTACCTAGTTTTATTGAGTCCCGACACGAGGTCGTATTATTCGCAGATGATACATCTTTATTATTTAAAATTAAACGACAATTACAAGTCTATGACGAAGTGAATGATGCGATTTCGTGTGTGGTTCATTGGTTCCGTATCAATAACCTATTATTGAATAGTAAGAAAACTAAATGTATTAAATTTACTTTAAAATGTATTAAACCATCTTTAAATGTGAGACAAGTGGATAGTGATGTAATTGTTTCTGAGGAATCATTGGAGCTTGTTGAGTCAACCGTATTTCTTGGTATAACAGTGGACTCCAAACTGCAATGGGGACCTCATATTCATAAATTGGCGAGTAAGCTCAGCTCTGCAGCATACGCAGTAAAAAAAATTAGAATGTTAACAAACGCGGACACGGCTCGTTTAGTTTACTTTAGTTACTTCCACAGTGTCATGTCCTATGGCATTTTGCTATGGGGCAATGCGGCCGATGTAGAAACGATATTTATTCTGCAGAAAAGAGCTATACGCGCTATTTATAACATGCACTCAAGGGAATCCCTGAGGGAGAAATTTAAAGAAATTAAAGTTCTCACTATGCCATCCCAGTACATTTTTGAAAATTTGATGTATGTTCATAAACATATTGAGGAGTTTCCTAAAAAGTCGGACATACATAATAGAAATACTAGGAACAAACACAAGCTTGTTGTGCCGATGAGTAGGTTACATAAGATACGAAATTCATTCGGGTGTTTGTCTGTGCGCCTGTACAACAAAATCCCACAAGATGTTCAGAACCTACATATACATAGGTTTAAGAAAACTGTTAAAGAACATCTGTGCAATAAAGCTTACTATAAAGTCAATGATTATCTAGAAGATTGCACAAAGTGGGAATGAGTTGCTCGCTCCGGGCATTTCAATATTGTAGTAATTGTTACGTTATAATACTCATTGTAAAAAACTCATATTTAAAAAAAATAATGTAATATTAAAAAATTAATAAATAATAATTTATTAAAAAAAAAAAAACATGCCCGCTGAGTTTCTTGCCAATTCTTCTCAGGACGGAGGCTAGTTCTTGTGAATTGGCGGTAGTTCTTTTGACGTTCAACAAGTATGTACTTTCATTTATGTTGAATAAAAATTTTTTGATTTGATTTGATTTGATTTGACACAATGAATTTGAAAAACAAACGAAAAGATGAAATATTTTTGACAAACCAAATTGTGTATTACTGGTTAGTTAGCCAACCCATGAAATCTATAAAAAAAATAAGCTGCTAAAACCATGTAATTATCTTCTTGATATTTTTGAAATATTGTTCAGTTGTTAACATTACTCTATGCAACGAAGAAGCTTGAATAGTAATTAAATGAATAAAAACTTATAACGTTATGTACGTACACTTGACTCCAACGTAAAAATAATCGAAATAAAAAATATCGAACCCGTTACCATGACTACGAATAAATCGATATTACTCAATCGAGTACACCTACTTCATCGATTAATGTCGAAATCATAATTCGTTCATTCATTCGAAAGAAACGAGTTCACTGTTACAGCCAACAAGCGCAGGGCTACCAACTGGTTGAAGAAAAAAACTTAAATTAGGTACTTTTTGTACCGGAGCTATGATCGTAGATATAACCAAATAGATATTTTTCAGTGTTTTTCGCGAAATTTCCGGTTAATATAGTTTTAAGCGGTAGCCGGAATGCATAGATGTGAACAACATGAAGTCCGACGCCTAGCTTGACAAATGCGCTCGAAGTCTCAATAATATAGTCACGATTATTAACCCATAGACACAGCCCACTGAGTTACTCGCCGGATCTTCTCAGTAGGTCTAGATTCCGATCCGATGGTAGATTCTGCGAAGCCTTGCTCTTGCTAGGGCTAGTGTTAGCAATTTCTCTCAGTTGAGCCCGTGAGCTGCTCACCTACGTAGCGTAGCTGGAATAGCCTCTT
The DNA here is from genome assembly GCF_030269925.1 of Bombyx mori. NCBI lineage: Eukaryota > Metazoa > Arthropoda > Insecta > Lepidoptera > Bombycidae > Bombyx > Bombyx mori. The sequence goes on along the minus strand of NC_085116.1, from coordinate 2,102,464 downwards.
AGACTACTAGCGAATAGCTAGGGAAAAAAATACAGTACAGCGGCAGTTCCATCTGGAACACGAGACTTCGTGCTTGAAGGGGTCTTATAAAACTAGTACCTACCTGGGAGCTCAGAGCGCCTGCATAGTCGAGCCGCAGTACACTGAGCCCAGAATCCATTGCCTTAGGTGTTAGGTCACGGACCCCACTAAAGAAAATCTAAGAGAAAGCTAAAATTATTTCTAAGACTATTAACAAGAAGGCTGCAATAAAGGATAATAAAAAATGAAATAAATTAAATTAATTATGCAAAATACATCATCGAACGACCGAACAACAAGTCGGTCTGCCGAGCAATATCACCCGCTCGGCGGAAGGTCTTCCCTTTTTCGTAAACCCACAGAACTTTGCTTCTCACTTTTGAAGTCGGTTAAATAATAACTTAGGCATCGTTTATTTAACGAGGAACTCTTTGATATGAATTATCGTAATAATTTCATATCCAAATTTGAGTAATCCGCTCAAAGATCTCATCAAAACACGTCCAGTAATGTCGAAAACGAGATAAAAAGTATTCAGTACAGTAAACAGCGGGGACATAAGTTTCTAAGATAAAATCGTAATTACGCAGTTTGGTACCGAGTCGCTAATGTTTTCAGATCTTTATCGTAATGTTACCGATACATTACGTTGTAAAGAACAGTATGACATGTTCAATTTGAAGATATGTTTTCAAAATGGCGTCGATGATAACAACGGCCTCTAGTGAGCGGCAATTATATTTAATAAAAAAACGACATAATAACATTTTATGTAGATCAGGTTACGTAAAGACGCTCTGACAATATTTGACATTGTTTTTCCGACAATAACTACTGACAGGTGACACTGAAATACTGACTCTAAAATATATCAATTATTTTAAATGTGCTAACTGTAATAATTAAACAAACACTAACGGACCCGATAGACGTTGTCCATTACAAACGTCTTATATCCAAAAAAATTAAACTTTTCCTATAAAAAAAATAATTAAAAATGTTCTTTGTAGTGGCCCACACACAAAAAAAACATAAAAATCGGTAAGTTGTTCAGGAGGAGCTCACTAAGATATAGATAGGTATTGGACAGAAGAATTATCACGTAACACTGTTCGCATACGATCCGGGATGATTATAATATAAAGTAAATAAAGTTTAAGTTATCATGACTATATTTCATTACCATGTGGAAATTGAAATGTGAAGCATCCCGTACATAATATACGTATGAACAGTAATGAACAAAAATTAACTGTTTCGTAGTACACATTCATATTTACATGCTAATGTATCGCAATGATCACCGCGCCGGTCGGCGTGGCCCACTATAAACGTAAACATGGTTTTTTAAGTTTAATTCCCTCCTACATAAGTACATCTCTTCATCCATACGAAGCGGAATATGTTTTGAAATTAACACAAATACAAATTTAATCCATACAAACTGCTCAAGTGAAAACACGCGGAAGACAAAACGTAATTACCTAGTTAAAGAACGAATAGTTATGTTAGGGAAATATGTTAAGGAACTTCGGTAAGCACTTAACCTCGTTTAGGCCGCGAACTGGTCTGCTGATGAAAAGACAAATTGAAAATTTGATTTGAAACTTCTTCAGCGCAACAATATGTTGTCTAGATACAAATTCAATAGTTCTAATAGATACGATCAAATAGTGACTACATAACGAAATGCAAATAAAGCAAAGATTATAAAATACAATCTTCAGTAATCGTTAAGTCTTAATATATCTTCGATGGCTTCCCTCATTTAAATGCTTTTTTTTTAATTATTATTGAAGGATTACTGGTGGCCCGGAGGCCTTTCCAGTTTCACCAGGACAGGTGGGCGAGCAAAAGCTCAGCCAGAAGGAGTGGGATTTGCTAACAGCTACTCGAGCGCCTCCGAAGGAGACCTAACAACTCAAGAGCAGCTGCTTCGCGAATGAATCTACTACCGGATCGGAATCGCGACCCGCTGAGAAGATCCGGCGAGAAACTCAGCGAGTTGATTCATGGGTTAGGTTGCACGGCGAACTCTTTGTCGAGTTCGAAGAGTACGGTTACCGAGGTCCCTAAGCCTGCTCCTAGAGTTAGAGCTGAAGGCGTCTAATGCAAAGGTTATTGGATCTGATGGATCCGTAAGGACGTGTCTAGGGCGTCGACGGTGACTGGCTCCTGCGTGATCAGGATTAGGGGAGTAGTCAGCGGCGGCAACGATAAGGCGATTATCATGACGCATAGCAAATTAAATGCTATGTAAGCATAGCTTCATAATAGCATAACAACAAGAATTACGAAGAAAGACATAACTTTAAAATTAATTTCTTCACATCCTAAACGATGCGTTAGTTACTTATGTACCTTGACCGTTCGCAAATCAGCGCGTTATTCCAACCCTGACCATTAAGTTAATGTTGTCAAGACGCAGCAACTAACAAACTCCGTAAAGACATATTTTTTGTACGGCAATTGTCTCAAATGGCAAATCAAGCCATCACTCCGTCCAGACGCGTGTTGAACTATACAATAAGATTGGTCCGTAATGAACTGTTATTTGCTTTGGCATTCGCTTCAAAACATTGGACCGTAAACGACAAAGGCGGACCCCGAGGGGTGTGCGGTACGCCTTTTGTGGTGGTGCAAGAGGTTAATTCTAAGCGATTTTATGTTCTACGTTGCTATCCTAAATGACTGGCGTAGGTCCTTCTTCTAAAGACGGATGTGTTATAGACATCCGAATAACATAATCCATTCAAGACCTCATGAATGGATCATTCAAGTTTGAGGTTTAGTAGCGGATGGTGCCATGGTAAGAGGCTTAAGACGATATGATAATCTCTAAGAAATTAGAACACAAATAGAACCCACGAAACAAAGAGGACTCGAAGTTTTTGTAAACTAAAATATGAAGAGGACGTTTTAAACATGCATAAGAAATCTCTCGACTTTCTGTCAAATATTAAGGAACCTAAAATTCAAATCTTCTATGACTTCTATAGTGATTCTCGAGAAACTTCTATAGCTTGCACCTCAACAATCATCCCGTCAGTTACGACACGCCGACACGCATAGGCGCGGTACATGTAAACACACTCGGCACATGTATTTTCAACGCATAAATACACGTGCTCGCTACCCGGAAAAACGGGGTTACTGTACGACTCCGATCTGCTGTCACGACTCGATAACGAAGCCGTTTTCTCTGTTCGAGAAATGTTCCTCTATTCGGGGCAGTTTCAAATAAGAAAGTGTCATTATTGTAGCTCGTCCGATCTGTCAAAGTTTCTATATATTAATAAGTGAAGGAAAAACTTTGTACCTCTTTTTACGAAAATTTCTCGGTCAGAGGAGTATGAAATTTCCCACACTTATAGAGAATACAGGGAAGGAGTGCTACTTGTTTTTTAAATTAGGTATTCGAAAAAAATACATTAAATCAATAAAAAAAGCATTACACACACTGCCACATATTTGACACACACACACACACACACACACACACACACACACACGCACACGCACACGCACACGCACACGCACACGCACACGCACACGCACACGCACACGCACACGCACACGCACACGCACACGCACACGCACACGCACACGCACACGCACCCGCACACGCACACGCACACGCACACGCACACGCACACGCACACGCACACGCACACGCACCCGCACACGCACACGCACACGCACACGCACACGCACACGCACACGCACACGCACACGCACACGCACACGCACACGCACACGAACACGCACACGCACACGCACACGCACACGCACACGCACACGCACACACACACACACACACGCACACACACACACACACACACGCATATGCTCTTTGTTTAATGTCAAACTTTTGTTGTTGCTTAAAGTCCGTGGTCAAATTGAGAATATATTGTATATTGTTTGTTTTTATTAATATTTGTCTATAGTGTAGTCTGTGATTATAGAAGTATAATTAAATTTAGTCTTTAACAATAGAATCATAATAGTGTACAAACTTATATTTCAATCAATTATAGTCGAATTTCGACTACCAGGGTATCACTAGTTCTCTGAAATCTGCGATGCGAGAATGGACCGTGTATAAACATGCTTAACTATAAATAAAGTGTCGCCCAAAGCAACTTATCTAAAACATTATTTTAATCGATTCAATAATACGATGTTGTTCTGACTGATATTAAAATTTAGGGGAAACGCCGTGGCCTTAATTAAAAGAAAAAGCGGTACTTGAACAAAGTCGGCTCAAACCTTATTTGGAATAAAGCTTTCTGTTTGCCCTGTTGGTGTTAGAATTAATTATCGTGAAATTATTATTGTTTGACAGGTGAAATCAAAACCACGTTGGGATTGGGATTAGGACGTTGACAGATTAACGCCTAACCTATCACTCTCGAACTCCCAGTGAGATATTATAAATCCGTCAATATAGGAATAGCCATTATGTCAATGCACCGGAGACTTGGATTTCGTGTGCTCAAAGTAATCTATAAATCTCGATGACAGATCTATGTGTCTGTATGCGTGAGTACTGTTAACAAACTGATGAATTAAAAAGACTAGCAATTGAATTAAAAAGATTTAATAGGTATTCACCACATGATCATAATTTGCAAGTCACAAAAAACTCGTAGCAAAAATTCATAGTTTTTACATAAATTTTCATTACATAATTGTAAATAGACATGCTTTAACAAAAACGGACTTCAAATAGAAAAAAAAAAAGATATTCCAAAACTAATTAATATACACTAAAAACAATAATCATCGAAATCGGTTGGCGTGATATTGAGTTATTGAGTTGTTCATCTATCTGTCGCGCACCTACTTAATGCAAATTTAAGACTTATATGGTTTTCTCATGGATACCATTATCAGAACTGGACTAAATTGAAATGGGACCACACGGGAAGCGTCAGCTTTCTAATAAAAAAATAATCATCAAAATCGATTCACCCAGTCAAAAGTTATAAGGTAGCAAACAAAAAAAACACATACAGTCGAATTGAGAAACTCCTCCTTTTTTGAAGTCGTTAAAAAAAGGCCTAAACAGGTAAGGCAAAATAGAGTATTTAAATATTTTTGCAAACCACAAAAATAGCCATACTTTTCGTTCAGTTATTAATTGCCTCATAAAAATCTTATTATCCAAAAGAACAAAGTAAGGTGGACCCGCAAAACAGGCTTTAAAGAAATTTAAAGTTTGTGTTAACATGCTTTTAGGGCCACACACGGGCCAAGATAAAGTTATCTACTCACATTAACTATTTACAAAACGAACTATAAAAAAATGTCTATTTCAATGTTGCCGTATTTAGGAAAAACTTTTAAACTATTGGTTTCAAAGAAGTACAAGTTATAATAAAATATATTCAATACCATTTTCAGCTGAAGTTGTGCCGAATTTTTTTTGTATTTTTTTTGCACTTTAGTTTGTAATAAATAGAAGTCTATAAAATAGAATTTCGCAGACAGTCCCTCCTCTGCCCTCCCCTCATTCCTGCCCTCTTTTTTTGGAAGTCTTGGAACGATTTCCAGTTTATTATGAATTTTCACAAATTCATATTTTCAAATTCATCAAATTCGTATCTTTAACCTAATCGGTAATCGTATCGACAAAATCAGCTACCATTTTTTTTTACATAATTAAAACGTCCGTACAAGCTATTTACACGCCGAAGGAATATAGTATCTTGTAGTAACAATGAATATCGTTGAGTTTATAACGTTATTACTGGTAGCTTCTCCTGGCTGAGCCTTTGCTCGCCCACCTGACCTGGTGAAACTGGAAAGGCCTCTGGGCCATCACAAATCCCTCATTCATAAATAATAATTAAAAAGATGTGTGGTGTCGTGAGACACCGGATAAGAACAAAGTTCCTTATTATAAAAATATTAATTTTAAGTTCTATTCGAGGTATAAAGAAAATAATTTAATTATTCGGGTACAAATTTTTTCTTATAATTTTTTTATTGATAAAAAAAACTGTACAAAGTTATCAACTTTATTTTATTCACAATGATTTATAAAAAATATATAATAAAAAAAAATTTTATTTTTTGTACGTTATTACAAAGTTAAGTCGTACACTGTGTGCATTACTAATAAAAATCTTACGTTACGGACGTTTTTTCCCGGTTAGGGTACCCCTCCGCATCGTTACATAAGGAACTTCATTCCAAAAAACTGGTAGTCGAACAGGTAGATGCCATCCTGGATATGTCAGCAGCGAAGCAGATACACGTTCCAATTTGAAGAGTAGGACAGCCGTTTCATTACAGTGAACATAATGACAATGTCTCCAGAGTAAGTGACGCCATTAAAACTATGACGTCTATCGGCCGCGGCTCTTAAAATCAAGAGGCGATATAGCATCGTCTGCCCTGAAGCAAAAACCAACACTTTCTCCTTGAAAAACTCTAAACGTTTTTACTTCAATTTGCTTCGCCGGTTTTCGATATAAACAACAGTAACTAAACTGATTTAACCCATAGACACAGCCCACTGAGTTTCTCGCCGGATCTTCTCAGTAGGTCGCGTTTCCGATCCTGTGGTGTTATAAATTCTGCGAAGCACTGCTCTTGCTAGGGTCAGTGTTAGCAACACTCCGGTTTGAGCCCCGTGAGCTCACCTAGATGTTAAGGCGAAGCTGAAATAACCTCCTAACCCTCAAGGTTTAAAGCATAGGTAGGAGAAAAAAAAAACTGTATTTGCCCTACACAACACAACGACATAATTGCCTAATCCAGTAACAAACCAACGCCCAAAATGGTAACAATAACGTACACATTATAGATACACATCGACGGACGCGGACGCCAGACCGACCGGAAGTTTAGCGGGATGTCAAACAATGTCCTATTGTGGTATAGTAATTACGAGGGCCGGGGATGCAAGCGCCGTGACAGTTTCGACAGGCACATCTATGTGTTTAGTGCGAGTTTTTTAACGTTCTCGTTAGCGTAAAAGTTAGCTCTTATTTGTATGGAATGAAATCGTTTGCCTACGTTTGCCGCTAGGGGCGCTGTTCCAACTGCTTACAAAATTGGGCTAACTCGTACGCCATCGAGAACGTTAAAAAATAGCGTAAAAGTTAGCTCATATTTGTATGGAATGGGATCGTTTGCCTACGTTTGCCGCTAGGGGCGCTGTTCCAACTGCATACAAAATTGGGCTAACTCGTACGCCATCGAGAACGTTAAAAAATAGCGTAAAAGTTAGCTCATATTTGTATGGAATGGGATCGTTTGCCTACGTTTGCCGCTAGGGGCGCTGTTCCAACTGCATACAAAATTGGGCTAACTCGTACGCTATCGAGAACGTTTAAAAAACTCGCACAAAGCATACTAGACTCGTACGAAGGCTGCTTGTTACTAAAGATTTGAAAAATATGTTGGTGTTTGAGATAAATACCGAAAGTTAATTTGGCAGCTTAAAAGATTAACACGTTTGATCTTATCGATGAGCCTAACAAAGGGCTGGCTGGACCAGTTAACATCTGAATCGAAACACAATCTGAATTTCTCTATTCGACTCTGTCTGGCAAAATTGTTTTTGAAGCCATTGCATACTGTCAAGAAATACTTCTAATCTTACCATTAAACCATCATGTGGACTGTGGGCATCATCTCTTAGAGACATCACTGATGTCCAGGGAACACAGTTTATCGCTGACGACTCTTTTCAAACATCTTTCGACATACCATAACACTAAGTAGACAAAGCTATTTCATAGTATACTAGCGGACCCGACAGACGTTGTCCTATTTAGTTTAGTTGCAGTATAGATAAATAGCCTAGATACCGACTGCAGCGCCCTCAGCCGGGCTGATTTGTGATTCTAAACCATCCAGAGAGCCACTCAAAACGCATACAAAAAAAATAAAACATTCAAATCAGTCCAGCCGTCAGGAGGAGTTCAGTGACATACACACGTACAGTAAAATTATATATATAAAGATATAATAGTACATTGAAAACATGATCCCTGAGCGTAAAATATTATTCAGAGGCGGGTGATTCAATGGTGAAACAACTTCATATTTTAATAAACTTAGGAAAACATTCTTCTATTCGTATAAAGCAGCCTTTCCCAAAGTGGGTGATAACGTCCCCTTGTGGGCGCTGCAGGTCTAAAGGGGGGCGATAAAGAGACCCAGAAAAAAAATTGGGGCGTTGTGTAGAGGCTTCAGAGGCGATTTGTAATTTCATCTAGAAAGACTCTTAGACACCGACTGAGCTCTAGCTATATTGGTTTTTAAGTAGGTGAAAAAATGGGGGCGCTACAAAATAATTTATTCTTGAAGTGGGCAGTAGACACAATAAGTTTGGGAACCTCTGGTATAAAGTAATGGTATAATAAAAGTACTTTCGCTGCCTCGCTTAGTACAACGCTGACATAGTTTCACCGCGTATACACTCGACCTATAAAATTATTTATAAGTACAGGCCCTTCCAGTACTCAATTACAACACAATGAGCAATCATGTAACGCACAATGAGACAGTAATTGTTGACACAATTACAACTCGTCCCTTATAAATATGTAATTATGATAAATCACACCCACCTCTGTACATTTTGAAGTTTTTTAATGCAAATATGAATGGGAGTTTTCATTGTTTGAACATCAGCACTGTTCTATATTTGTGTTCCTTCTGTGTTGATTTGTTTCTCTTAAATGAGTTACGGTTTGATTCGATACGATTTTCTTCGGTTTTTCTTTAGTCATAAACATAACTCAGTTCATGGTCCGTGACCACGAGAACTGTAAAGTATACAAAATTACGGAAAGTATTTGAAAAAACTAAATTAAACCGTAAGATAGTTTTAATTAGGCCCATTTCTACATAAATGTATGTATGTAATTTAATTGCAATGAAAATAATACGTTTTCGTTAATAATATAAAATTTTAGATTTTAAATAAAAAAGTAAAATTGGCACAATGAAAACAAACGAATAATTCTTAATGATTTTAAAAACTGAACATATAATATGTAAACTGCATTAATCATCGATAATAAACAATAAACGTATTAAAAATTCACTTGCAAATGTACGCCTCCACTCAATTCTGTTTGTCTATTCCCACGTACACATCAATAAAGCTGACCTCAATAACCTGTACATTAAAACAGGTTTCACCATATTAAAACATATTAGTTATGTCAGATTAATTAATTTGATTTATTTAAATAACAAAAAAAATCTAACTTTAGAAATGTTACATCACACACTTTCACTAAAAGATTCAAGAGAAATTGAATTAATACGAAAACACGAACAAATAAATCAATCTGTCAAACGAACAGTAATCAACGCTCGTGTGTACGAATCGATTCAACGTTATATTGATTCGCGAATCGATTTCAGAGATCTTTATCGTTTACGAGAATCGAATCCACTTCCGTTAATCGTAATTATATTGTGATTTATGTCCTATTGTATGTCATTATGAAATGTCCTTTAAGATTTACTTTAAAATAAAAACTAAGTCATTATTTGTTAATCATTAGATGAATTAGTGGTAGATGACGGCGATAGTAAAACTAATAAAGTGACTTATAATATAGTATGTAAAATAATATCGGTACAATATTAGAGATGCTTCCAAACCAACTCGATTTTTCATGTATCAGAAGGGGAATAAAAAAAGAATTACATAAACTAGTAAAAGCACTCATTTTATTAAATAAAATCGGGTGATTTCACTTAAAAAATTGTAGACTCCTTTATTTTAAGAAAAGCCAGTCGATCGGCTCGACCGGTCCCTGCTATAATTGGGCTTGTTACCCCATTTGCAAGGTAATCCATTAGTCTGGCAACACTGTCCGCGTTCAGATTAACTGTTTTGTCTTACGTCGCGTCTCTAGCGAGCGCGTCACTTGAGCGATTTGCAAACACCCACATCTAGGACTGACTGAGACATAGCTTACTAATGATTAATTGTGATTTATTAATTGAAAGAGTAAAGACCAAGAAAAGGCAATTCAATTAATACATCATAAAGAAAATAAACCCCGACTAATTAAAACATTACCGGATCCATATATTGTATTACCTTATTATTTAAAGGTCGAAGTCTCTTCTTTCATTTTATTTGCGACAAGCAACTGTAGCGTTAGGTATGATGGAAAAAAAAATATTTTGACAAATCCTGAATTGTAATAACCAAGCAATTACACCTGCTCAATGGAAAATCTTCCTTTTGCCCCTTCACAACTTAACATTTGATCCTAAAAGCAACCACGCTTACCGATTTCAGAACTAACAGACATCAGAACATAGTTGTCGACTCCTAGACAGGTGTGATCGAAGATGACAGGTGGCACAGATCTATTCCGATTCCACAATATCACTGGGAGTCACAATACTTCAGAACAAATAATTTGGGGGTTCACAAAAAGCCCTACCATTAACTAGCTATACAAAAAGAAACAAATCTCTAATTTCCTAGTTGCGTTCAACCACCAACTAATTACTCGACCAGTTGCAAATAGTCGTAACCAACAATCATACGAATCATTAATCAAATCACTTAAAAAAAATCATTAAAGCATTATCTATCTAAATAGGCGAAAACAAATCGTTTAAGTAAGGATTTCTCCTCTGTTTTTCAATCGATTCGACCTTGGTTTTTTTATTTAAGAACTATTGACGAGTTTTAATGTAGTAAAAATTGTTTTTTTTAAGTGTCAATAAAATAATCATAAGAGAATATGTACATAAAACGAATTTAAAACTTGAGTTTTCAGTGATTATGGTCGAATTTCGATCATCTTGCAAACACTAGTCATAATAACTAACTAACCGTATAATAACCGAGAATGAGAATTGATATAACAGAAATATTATATAACACGGAATATGAAAATGCAGCAAAAATTATAGCAGTTCCGTACTCGCTGTCTGTGACGGAATGATCGGTAATTACGGTGTGGATTATAGCATGAGCAGAAGCGATTAACTAAATTTTTTTTCAGCGGTGGTAATAGCGGTGATTTAAAAAATGTGGTGTCGTGGGACACCAGGTAGGAACGAAGTTCCTTCGGCTAATGTAGAATCGACACAAATTGCAAAAAAAATCGTGCTCAATTTTATGTAGGTTTTCTTGATTTTTCTCTTAAATTTTGCTGATTAGTTTTTATTTAAGTACAAGAAAGTATTTAGGAAATTCAGTATTTTAGGAAATAATAAATTACTTAAAATAAAAAAAACATCGTAATTCAAATTATCAACTAAAATAACAAAATATGTCTCTTTATTTTTGTTTGACAACATAAAATTACATAGAAATAGAAAAATAGAAATAATAAAAATATGTAATTACAAAATAGAAAGAGAATGTATGAGAGAACGAAAAGAAAGAGGGAGAAAGAGAAAGGTATTATACACTACTCGCTTGTGTATGCGACTGTCGCGCCTGCGCACGTCTCATTTAACGGTTTTATTCCACGCACTTTTTTCCACGGATTTTTTCTTACGGTTTTACTATCACATTTTTTTCAGTTCGGTCGCGCAGCAAAATCCCTATCCCCTCCAAGCCTGCCGTAAGGAACTTCGTTCCAATAAAACGCTGATACAACACGGACCTTGGAAGCTAAACTGATGTTTAATATTTACACTGTGTAATAGAGCCCAGTCGAGCCATAGAAAGAAATTTAGTGGAACACTACATTTATCAGATAAAAGTAACAACTTCAGTATGTTTTATTAGTTAGAAAAATATATAACGCATAATATAGATTCATGATGAAAATCAATAAATGAAATACAACCTCCAAGCTACAGACAAACCTAAAATAAAGTTGTGATTATTTTCATGCTATTGTATATCACTTTTGCTCCAAGATACTATAAATACTTTATTTCAGTTGTTCGCGTCTTTATTCTTTTAAATTATGTTTAATTTCTCACTTTGTTCCCCTACTTTTGGCTGGGCGATGTCGGCTCAGCATAGCCTCTAATATTAACACAGCACAGTATCGTTTTAAATCTCTGGGTCTACGAATGGATTTCTTTTTTCTTTGCGTTTTTTACAGTACGTATATAATTGTTTGAGTTGATCCCTTCATATCGTATTGACCTCTGGATTCCCATAAACCGGAATAGAGTTAAATCTATACCACCTTGACCCGCTGCGTTCATAGAATGTGCGCTTCCAGGGATCTGTTTTAGCTTGTTCTGCGACGGACTTTGCAATGAAATTCCCTTCACGGGGTTTTCTGACCGCTATGACATGTTCTTTTTAAAACGGAGTTTGATGAGAATCCGCAGCAGCAGTATAGTTGTGCCCCTGGAAATACTAACGTTCATAAACGACAGGAACCTCTCCCCATCAAATGGACTGAATGGGAATTAAAAAAAAGCACACAGACCTCATTTATTCTCGTGGGTGTCCTAAGAGCGCCTAAAGGTTTGCGTAATTAACAGAAGCATTCTAATTATTTTTTCCAACCTATTCTAGTAACCTCGAGTGGTTATACTAGATTCACAGAACTAGGGCATTCTATGAGCAATTCACCAGCATACTGCGACATCCAGCCGACATTTGCTGGTGGTAGGTACGTACTTACGACCTTCGGCACAGCATTCAGGGACGCTAATTACTGTGCCACCGAGTCGTCAGTCAATTAATCAAATTAATATATGCAAGTTTACCAAAAAGAACACTGAAATTATTACTGGTAGGAATTCTTGTGAGTCCGCACGGGTAAGTACTACCACCCCGCCTATTTCTGCCGTGAAGCAGTAACGCGTTTCGGTTTGAAGGGTGGGGCAGCCGTTATAACTATACTGAAACCTTAGAACTTATATCTCAAATTGGGTGGCACATTTACGTTGTAGATGTCTATAGGCTCCAGTAACCACTTAACACCAGGTGGGCTGTGAGCTCGTCCGCCCATCGAAACAATAAATAAATAATTTTTTTCGCCATATCTTATGAGCTTACACCGCACAACAACGTCCATGCATTTCCTACCTGCGGCTTTGTTTGCATTACCTTGCACATTACGGCGCTATCGACAGCGCAGATGTCGGCCCGCGGCTATCGAGCCGAAACCGAACAATTTACACAGATTGCCCGCTTTCTTGCTCCGAGCTTTCTTTCATTTAAAATTTACTGCTTCGCATTGATATGAATTAATGAGTTGTTATAAATTTTCTTGCGCTTTTGTTATTAATCTGAAGTCTTTATATTTATGTTCCTAAGTCCCAATAGATTCTCCTTTCGAATTGACTAAGGGAAACAGCTATGAAACGATGATGGAAACTGAACGTGTCCGCTTTGACAGTTTGTTGCTACTTATTTCAAACGGCAAAATTGAGTTCAGATCATGTCTTTTCTCGGGTATCGTGGAGACTTGCTTTTTTAGTTCAACGTGACGTTATTACATTTAAACTAAATAATAGTTTAAAAAAAACTAACAAAATACGCTTTTATAGAAAATCCAACAAAAAAATAGAAAATAAATTTTAATAAATTTGAATTAAAAATTTGTATTATAATAAAAAAAATATTTTATTGTAAAAAAGCTTTTCAGGATATTATCAAAATAACCCTTCTACTCATATCAAAAAATAATTCAATTTTTTTTTAAATATTAAATTGTCATCAATGATTCGCTGGTCCACCCATATAAGCAATAAAAAAAAATAAAAAAAAATTGAAATTATTCTTCAAAACACCTGATTTCTCGGTTCCTCGTCAGAATAAATTATGTTTGTGTTCAATCCCTGGTTTATAGTCAGTATTAACCACACCCACGCGCGACCTAATCAAGCTACAACCAATCCTTGCGACTCCTACCCCATATAGATAAAACTAAATACCATAGAATTAACTAGTGTCTGGAATTGTTTTATCGGAATTTAATGCTAGGGTTTTATCAGTGCGATAAGGAGTTGTATAGGGAGAATAAGTGTCTATAAATTGCCTTTTGGGATCGCCTTTTTATATGACGAATGAAGGAAAACAATTCTGGATTTTACTTTAAGACTACTTTTCTGTAGGACGAAAGCAGTTCATTAATTTGGGAATTTTTGTTTTTATGACAATCTAGAATGTCTGACGATTATGCGACACCAATAGGACTAAAAAGTTATATTATGCTATATATACTACTAAATTTGGAAAAACAATTATTATCAATCCTATACTTCGTATATGAATCGCTAGTCGACACAAAATATGACACTAGACAGCAGTCCCGCCGGTCCGGCGTCCCGAGGGAGAGGGTGATGGGAGAGATATGCTCCGCACTAAACGCTTCACATTTCCCTCTTTGCCTTTTCATGAGTTCTGTCGCATGCGAAGTTTGGACGTTGGTTGTTGAGCGACAGGAGGTTTTAGTCAGTTCGACTCCGACATGCCCCGCCCTCCATTCCCCAGTGGAGGGCGGAAATCCAGCGATATGCCACTGACAAAAAAAAAACTAGACAGCAGTCGATAACAATAGACAATTCTTATTACGTGAAGATGCCACTCTTCATTAGGCACAGAAATATATTTGGACAAAATAATATAATCATAATATGTACTATTGGTTGAATCTGTTGTGAGTCCGCGCGGGTAGGTACCACCACCCTGTCTATTTCTGCCGTGAAACAGTAATGCGTTTCGGTTTGAAAGGCGGGGCAGCCGTTGTACTGTTAAACCTTACAACTCATGTCTCAAGGTTGGTGGCGGTATTTACATTGTAGATGTCTATGGGCGCCAGTAACCACTTGACACCAGGTGGGCTGTGAGCTCGTCCACCCATCTAAGCAATAAAAAAAAAGCTTTCATTCAATAATGAAGATTCTCGGACTATTAAATTTAAAAAGTTTCTCACTAAATCAACGTTCCTGTTACTCAAGATTTTTACCATGCTTCATGCATCTTGCACCGGTCGCTCCCACAGAACTAATCATGCCAACAAACGGTCCTTCCTACTCCGTGACAAATCTCTAATGTGCTAACTGCATGCACCAGTCAACGCTGATCCCTCGATGCTATAACTCAATTCCGCATCGAAAATAACAGGAACCGCGGCGAGATCTGCTTAAACTGGCCGGGCTCCGTAAGCTGTAAGATTAATTGTTTTAATGCTCCTCCTAAGATTTATTACTGCATGATCTTTTACTTGCAGAATTCAATTAAAATTCAGCTTTCTTTACATTCTGTTCAAGCGCTCGAGTCGATACTTTATGCATTAAAGTCATTAATTTATGAATAATTAAAGAGTATCTATCCCCTTCAATATTAAACATTAGATTCTGTAATGGAGAGCACAACTAAGTTATTGAACATAAATGTAACTTAACAGGTAATTAATGTAGTGGTATCTAGTCGCCATAATTGGTAACTATAAACAATATTATTAACAGTTTTCAATACACTAGTTCTGAATAAGATCCCTGTATAAGATCAAATCAAGTAATATGGGAACTATTGGAAGTATTTGAGAGTAATGTTATGTAGTTTAGGCCACGTACACGTAGCATATACAGACGCTACAGGCTTGAATATCGATTTAAATGTATTATACAGACTAATAGTGTAGATAAACAAGCCCACTGAGTTTCTCGCCGGATCTTCTCAGTGGATCGCGTTTCCGATCCAATGGTAGATTCTGCGAAGCACTGCTCTTGCTAGGGTTAGTGTTAGCAACAACGTCAGGCTTGAGGCCCGTGAGCTCACCTACTAGTTAAGTCTACGCTGAAATGATCTTTCAAGACAATCAGCTTAGGTAGAACAAAAAAAAAACTAGATAAACTGTCCGCCTAGTACTGAACTATTTTGTGAGTTGAGAATGCATCACTATGCAAACAATCACACGTTGATAATAATTACAGTAGATCCAATTTTCGTGAATTTGTTGACTCAAGTGTGGAGACAGTCTATGCATTACGTATCATATGCAAAATAGTTTTATAGGGACTCCATTGTGATGAGATAAGGTAACTTATGCCGTGCTTTCTATCAGCGATAGGACGAATACGTGATATCTTACAAACTGACAACACAATGTTAATGTCCACTTGCCACATGCAGTAAGTAATCTGAAATGAATGTTTACGGTAGGCAGTGGCTTAGCTCTGCCCCTGGTATTACTGAGGTTCATGGGCGACGGTAACTACTCACCATCAGGTGGGCCATAGGCTAGTTTACCTACAAGGGCAATCTTCTCTTCTCCATCGCTCCCTCATTGCTGAGGATCGTGACTCCGTTTTAGCTTGTCGACTGTCAGCGTCCATCGGTTCCGGTCAGTTACCTGGTGTAGTGCAGCGCTAAGTGGTCCGCTGGTTTGCTCGGAGATCTGGTCGGACCAACGTTTGGGGCTCCGGCCTCTAGGACGTTTTCCTTCTACCTTTCCAGTGACCATCAGACGTTCCAAGGCAATAAAAAAATAAAAATAAATGTTGCGTGAAAATATTGCTAAATTCGTTTATACCTGTTTTTCTATATCGGCACGACAAAAAGAACTCAAACAAGGTTATTAATATTGTTAATTTCCTATAAAACGTAAGAATCTCATCTTAACTACTTCAAAAGTGTAAAATTAACTGTCAATATAATATTAACATTCGCCCCTTGTAAATTTTATAGTTCATTACGAAATGTTATCTGTATAATATATTCGTTTCTGTCTGGATTCTACCGTTATTTGCGGAATCATAATATCTGTAAGCAATCCCTAAGCTAAGTAAGCTCCGATAATAAAATTTGATGTTTCCACAAAGTAAGCTGGAAACTAGTCAAGGAGCTTGTTCATAAAAAATCTGCACATATAATTTTCGATCGCGGCTCGGCTTGAATCGATCGTGTTGTTAATATAAAAATTTGACTGTACGTGTGAATCCTGTTCCGAAATATCAAGAAGTAAACGAAGAAAGAAGATTCATAATTAATCTATCTATCTATAAATATAAAAATGAATTGCTGTTCGTTAATCTCGCTAAAACTCGAGAACGGCTGGACCGATTTGGCTAATTTTGGTCTTGAATTATTTGTGGAAGTCCAGAGAAGGTTTAAAAGGTAGATAAATATGAAAATGCTTGGAATTAAATAAAAATCACAATTTTGTTTTTCCTTTGATGTGTCCATCGTCGGACAGATTCCTTTTGTTTGTTTTAAGTCTATTTTATATTAAGTAATAAAGTTCACTGATTACCCAGAAACAAAGTTTTTTAAAGTCTATTTGATTTCGTCCTATTAATAAATAGGAAAGTTAGGATTCCTATTTTCTTTTTTGACAACTACTCCAGGAGCAGGCTAGGACAGGTTGAGGGGGGTCTATTACGATGTCTGAAAGGTTAAATTTCCTTTTTTGAAATAAAGTAGTTAATGTCATCAAACTCACTGATAAAAATCGCAACATAATAAATTAATATAAATTTATATATTTAATATATTTATATATAAAATTAATTATAATTTAATTCCGAGTTAAATAAAAATAGCAATTTTGTTTTTCCTTTGATGTGTCCCCCGTCGGACGGATTCCTTTTGTTTGTTTTAAGTTTATTTTATACAAAAGTTTAGGTCTTTTATTTAACGATATAGGCACTACGAAGTCTGCCGGGTCAGCTAGTTACAGTATAAATTTTTGGTCCTTTTGGTTCGTAACGCCATTATGTCATTAACTTCCATGAAATTTCCGTAACTAAATTGTAGTTTCGTTTGAATCCGCTGATGATGCGCGAATATTATCCTCAAACTCACT
This sequence comes from Bombyx mori, assembly GCF_030269925.1. Lineage (NCBI taxonomy): Eukaryota > Metazoa > Arthropoda > Insecta > Lepidoptera > Bombycidae > Bombyx > Bombyx mori. The sequence continues at coordinate 2,084,714 of NC_085116.1, read as the reverse complement.
GGATAACAGTTTCGCAACACACACACACTCGATATAAATTTATAAGATTTTCATATGATTCATTTTCACTATCACTTGATCGTTCTAATGACTGAATTCTGTGTCGAAATAAATACCGAGTCGGCATGTGTCGAATTAAACCTTTTACGGCGATCTAGAGTGACGTAATAAATCAAATAGTTTTGTGCGTGTTCGTGCCGCAGTATGCGACATTAATCATTATTGTAACAGAATTGCAAAGTTGTCGTTTGGGCGGTTGCGAAATTTTCGAAGTGACAGCGAACGCGTTAGATGTTTTGAGGTCTGTGGTCGCTCGCCTTTCGATATCGAACGGAAGAAGTATTTTTACTGGTGGTAGGACCTCTTGTGAGTCCGCGCGGGTAGGTACCACCACCTCCCTGCCTATTTCTGCCGTGAAGCAGTAATGCGTTTCGGTTTGAAGGGTGGGAGCAGCCGTTGTAACTATACTTGAGACCTTAGAACTTATATCTCAAGAAGGGAGGCGCATTTACGTTGTAGATGGCTCCAGTAACCACTTAACACCAGGTGGGCTGCGAGCTCGTCCACCCACCTAAGCATTAAAAAAAAAAAAAAGTAATTGACTAAAAAAATATTTTGTAATCTTTGATAACCGCAAAACGTTTTACGTGTGATCGTTACGTTTACGTTACGTGGTCGCTCCGGTCCCGTTCGCTTGGATGCGGGCTGCTCTATTTTGCACTCGTCAACCACAATGTTTTGACGTCTACTTACATTCGTATGGTGTAAGTTGTGACTTATAGCGATTTGAATTTTTTCTCGTTGTACTATCTCATAATGGCTCTCACAGTTTTTGAAAATAGAATTCCCATGAATTTCTTTCTTTAGAATACGATTAATGAACTACGAGTAATGAGATTCTAAAATTAAAACTATAGATATCTACAGTTAAAATTCACTTTTTTCCTCTTCAATGCAAATTCGTTGGAAACATGTCTTAGAAATTTTTCGTACCACGGAACCTGGTCCCTCAATTATCAAATTTTCGTTTAACTTAAGATAACGTCTTCTAAACATTTTAACTATAATATAAATAACTCAACGCGTACATTGCATATAGTCGTCGTCAACAACCGAAACTTTTACTGATGGTATTATAAGCGCACACGGGAAAGTACATGTAATATGAATGTCTGTTATGAACATGTATCCTTATTCTCGTTGTTATCCCAGTCATTCGGTCAGTCATTAGATTCGAAAAGAATTGACCGCACAAAGCAGCGTCTTGAATATGCCTCTGACATAGCCGATGTCCATAAGCGGTATATACTTACGAACATCATCAACTGGGGCATTACTGTCGCGACTAGGTTAAAGCCTTCTCTGGTAAATCTCCCCAATCTGAATTATTTGGGGCTTTTTTTCTATGACTAATTACCCCTAATTGCTTGGTATATTGTTCGATCGCGACGGCTATTATACGCCGGCGGCCGACGCCGTCCAAAGATCTGATCTTGGACCTGCCTCTGCTTCTGCGACCCTTAGATACTCTGGCCTTGTCCATTCGCGCCACGTGCAGTTCCCATTGCAGTTGTCCGACTAACTAAATTATTCTGTATGCCACTTTATGAAAACCATGATAACAGAAAATCCAATTACGTATTTGTAAAAAACCGACAGCTCTATTTCGACGATGACAACAAACGTCGGAAACTCTGAAGCTTACATTTTGCACCACAACGCAACCGGCCGAGACATTAACATACCGCTAGGATAAGCACCGGGCCAGGAGCAGTGATAAACGTTACATTATACGAAGGCGGCTACGCTATTAAACTCTACAGAACCGGGATCAAACGTACAAGGTCTGGAGGTCTTTGTAATTGTACACGCACCTTTAGAATCTTAATGATTCTTAATTAGCAACAGAACAAATAGATTACGGTTATTGTTCAATGCGTGTTTGTCGATAAATGCTGTAGATAGGCCGAGAAACAACCGACCCGTCCGATGTTAATTGGTGACCCTTTAAGAAATAACAACATAGACGGGAAAAAAGGTTACATAAAAAAAAAATAACGCGTGTAAAGTGTATATCATAGTAATGATCCCAACTTATCGAGCTTCGATTATTAAATAAGCGATCGTTACGAATATAGTTTTAACGCTTAGCATAAAACGTAGCGGTCTTAATGGATATATAGAACCCAGAACCTAAGGAACAAGATCTAAAACTCTATTAATTAATTACTGTAATTTTAATGAAAAATTATAATATTAACATTTACAAGGTATTTCACTTAAATGTAACTTGCTTAGTGAAGTGTGTTGGGAAAGCAGGATGCTCTGCGGAGAAAATAGGATAGATGATGGTACCGTTCCGTGTGGTCTCGGAACAGGTCATACCACTATTCTGAAAGAAAACATTACCAGGAAATTTGGGTTGGAAATTAATTTGCTTGAAATAAAGGTTCGATAAAATTATTTGCCAGAATAGAAACATGAAAACCCTGCCAACAGGCTGCCAACCATGAGCAATCATGAACATATTTGACTGTGTTCCTCTTTTTAATTAGTCACTGATACATACATATCTATCTACAAATACTTAGATATGAACCATAATCTCGATAAAAATGTGAGACTAACTATAAAAAACTTAAAAAAAAAAGACTATCTTCACGGCCGATGGCTTCTGTTGAGCATTCCCCGCCTTGTTTGATTAAATAAATAAAATCTAATCGAAGAATTAAGTCATCAACCTACCGAAACCTTTGCAGCTTCGATTGCGATTAGCATAAGCAAAATAAAGTAGCAGCGTTACGTAGATTCCAAAGTTTTGTCAGAATCAATCAATCCGCCAAACATCTGCTCGAACCGTCTTAAATAAACTACTAAACATCCCACTTAAATGCCCGATGCGTTTGACTATTAAAGTCAAAGTCACAGGTGCGCTATAAAATGTACAACCGAAGTGATATATGTTTAATATTTCGTTCCATTTGTCTTGGCGCTCTCGCGGGGGCTCGTTATTAATGAATTCATTAGGCTGTAGCGAGCAGCAACACCGCCGCGCCGCCTCAACTACTCGGATCGTTTAGTTCGCGTCTTAAAACATTACGCATTTCGTTACAGCCTATCTGCGCGTTTATTGACTGTATTTTAATTATATTTACGATAATCGATTTTGATGTAAACTTAAATATGTTTTGTTGTTCGATTCCTGTAAATGTGGACGGTTAAATAGGAGTGTTGTGAAACGAAATTCACACGTCACACAAAAATTCGTGTGAACAGTAATGGTTGCATATTGGATTATATACTGATCTGAGGAAATGTTTTTTTTTTTTTTATTGCTTAGATGGGTGGACGAGCTCACAGCCCACGTGTTAAGTGGTTACTGGAGCCCATGGACATCTACAACGTAAATGCGCCACCCACCTTGAGATATAAGTTCTAAGGTCTCAAGTATAGTTACAACGGCTGCCCCACCCTTCAAACCGAAACGCATTACTGCTTCACGACAGAAATAAGCAGGGTGGGGGTATAACTATAGGTATAGGGTATAACATCCAAATAAATTAAAAAAAATCGTTTCGTTTGAGTTTTACGTTTCAAATGACAATTAAAAAATTCGCTATTAAACATTTGTCTTAATTATGTTTACGACTACAAAAAAACCAGAAAAGATACTAACGTAATATGAAATTAATTACAATCAATAATTAAACAATTTTCACACATAAAAAAAATGCCAATATTGTGTTTACATATCACACACACATCGCAAATGACTAATGACCGAATTTGTTCTACAGCCAGACACGGTCCCGCAAGCCAGCATCGACATGACATCAGTCCTGGAGGTCCGCGAGGCTGACAGTGTTACGGGGCACCCTCACAGCCTCGGCATCACCACGCCGGAACGGATCACTTTCGTCAAAGGAACCTGCAGGGAGGAGACGCGCTGGTGGGCTGATGTATTGAGCGTCTACCCTAGGAGTAAGGTAAGCCAAATGCTACTACAGCTTCATATTTAAATTAGTTTTAGCAATATTAGACAAACTGTTATAGCCAGCAGAAAAGTCTTAATTTTCCAGCTCATTTAGCTCCAAGCGGCTTACCATACCTTACTGGTGGTAGGACCTCTTGTGAGTCCGCGCGGGTAAGTTACCACCACCCTGCCTATTTCTGCCGTGAAGCAGTAATGCGTTTCGATTTGAAGGGTGGGGCAGCCGTTGTAACTATACTGAGACCTTAGAACTTATATCTCAAGGTGGGTGGCGCATTTACGTTGTAGATGTCTATGGACTCCAGTAACCATTTAACACCAGGTGGGCTGTGAGTTCGTCCACCCATCCAAGCAATAAAAATATAAAATAAAAAACACTTACCATCAAATTAAATACATTAGGTGATCACAATGCCCTGGTATGACACTCAGAGGCAATTCATTAGTACTTTTTTGTAAGAATGAAAGGTGCCCCATTTTGTATTCTGTATTCTGACTAACTGAAGAGTTTCAAAAGTTATTATGTTGAATGTTTTGTTATGAAAAACTTAAAAGCTTTTATCCACGAAGTCGTAATCTTCAGTGACAGTAACCAAATTCATGCCTTGAAACTCAAAATGATCGCTGAGACATCAGCTTATTTGCTGGATTGAGCTTCCTAGTTATTTAATGAGGTAACACAAAGGCCTCATTCCCGGATCGGAAGCAAAACATTACACTGAATTCACACTCGAGCGTGAATCTGTTGAGTGCTAGTTGCGTGTTGCATTGAGTGCATTAATCTCGTATTCCACTACGGTGTTAGGGTTCTATAATAATTACAGGAAAGCGTACAAGGTATATATGAATACAGCAGTTTAATCAGCAAAAGTTTTTTAATTGAATAGTGCTTTGACAGAGGAAACCGTTTTGAATTTAAATTTCGATATATGTACGTACTACAAAAGCTTTACTTATTTCAAAATATAATGACGTCATGGCTACTGACGTCATTATCACCATTGATATCAAAGACAGAACAAAAATTCCAATTTGTTCAGTTTTGTACAGTGTCGCACAGACGAGAATATGCATCGATAAAGTTCAATTACATGTCTCAGTTTCGCAAAGATTCTACAACTACAGCACCCAATATAAGTCGGGAACTATGTAGTTATTTTAGAGCCACTGCCCACAAATCTCCCGACTTAGGGTCTGTACTACTCTCGGCTTTTTCCATTCAAGCCGTTACGACCAGTCCCCTCAATAACAGCTTTTTGCTTCGTGGGTATAAATTACAAAATAATAATAATAATAATTGTCTCCCAACAACTAGACCTCACGTATAAGCGTCATGACTAACTGTAACTTTTTAACACATAATATTTATTGCTTAGATGGAAAGGCGAGATCATAACCCATCTGGTGTTAAGTAGCTATCGGAGTCCATAGACATGAATAAGGTAAATAACGCCACCATTCATAAGACTTGAGTTCAAAGTCTCAGTTTAACAGTAGATCGGCTTCCCCAACCTTCGAACCGAAATGCATTACTGCTTCACGGCAGGAATGGATGGTGGTACCTACCCGCGCGGGCCCAAAAGACGCTGTATCAACAGTAATATTATCTGTCTATCGTCAACATATAAATTAACAAATTATGTGTCGGAAACTATTAGCTACCGGGCTGTTTCCAGTATAATCGAAGAAAACAGGAAGTCCTGTGTAAAATTAATATTCATTATGACTTTTTTTCCTGGAACCGGCCCGATACGGAGGCAGAGACTACGTTTAGATTGGAATCTAAAACATAGCCACAGATAATGAGACGAGTGCAACCACTTCCTAAAGGGAAAGCTGCGCGTTTGCAAATTGCAGGCTTCTGCGTACTGCCCTGAACTAGGAATCGTTGAGGGGAATTTTAATGACTTCGTCTCTATAATGGTATACAGCTTCGCAGTCAAATCTGAATTTTCACTTTTAAATATTCCATGATTTTAATTTTATTTATTTATTGCATAAATGGATAGACGAGCTCACATCCCACCTGGTGTTAAGTGGTTACCGGAGCCCATAGACATCTACAACGTAAATGCCGCCACCTACCTTGAGATATGAGTTTTAAGATCTCAGTATAGTTACAGCGGCTGCGCCACCCTTCTAACCGAAACGCATTACTGCTTCGCGGCAGAAATAGGCAGGGTGGTACCTACCGATGCGGACTCACAAGAGTTCCTACCACCAATAGAGAGATTGAATTGTATTGTCGAAGATTGCTGAAAGAAATTGTTCTACATTCTTACTAGGACAGACTATTTCTACAGATTGTCTGATAGTAAGTAGTTACTATCGTAGAGTTATGGCGTTTTGCCGCCTACAATGAAAAGAATAAAATACGGGAAACACTATAAAGAGAAGGCCATTCCGGAGTCTCAAATGATCTCTGATAATGGACTGTGTGATTGAACGCCGTATCTCTAGGTACTTTTGTTGCTGTGAGAGCACACCGCACCACTAACACTTAACGGAACCATGTTCAACGATTAATCTGAGCAACTCGAAGAGGCAGAAATAGTCTTAAACAATTTAAAAACGAAGTTTTTTTATATAAATATTTCATCACCACTTTAATATAGTTTACCAATAACCTGTGAATGAGCATGTCTTCACGAATAAATGGGCGATATTAACATACCTTGTGATGTGCCAACGATTAGGAAAAACAGATTAACTTGAAAACTATGTTTACAAAAACAACCGATCCCATCATCATCATCATTTTCAGTCTGATTCGCCTAGTGTTGAACAGAGACTCTACTCTACTTGTTCCGGTCCTGAACTGACGTCATCCAGCTATAGCTACAAACAAACCGACAAACATATGGACTGCAAATACCCAATTAAAAATAAACGATATCATATGTCATAAGTTCATGAATAAGGCCGACCCTAAATCTTTATGCCCAGCTGTGTCCCAAAAAGCTGTATGATGTCACCCCACGGTGCGGCACTGCTCAATGGATGTATAACCTAATTTTTCAATTGACCGTAATCGTCGGCGATCGATTCCTTTGAATTTCGCGTCTGTGTATGTGCCGACAGCGTAGTGCATTAGTAGTTAAGCGATCGGTAATTGGTTTGGTAATTGTACGTATTTTAGGTGTCGATGTCAAGGAATTATGTAGTCTATCGTTAAAATAACGTAATCTTCATTTTTGGATAAACATCCTTTGTAATATATAGGTATACATCCAGTAAATCTCGACTGGCTTTATAAACCTAATCAGGCCATTGGCATTTTTGAAATACCCCTTTTTTGCAGTTTTAAAAAAAATGGATGATGGTAATTAAATAGACTGCATTCTAATATCCAGCTAATTTTCCTTTATTATTGTATATTATATACTGATTAAAAGAATTTGCCGAATTTCAACACGCATTACTATTTTTCATAGCAAACAAGTTAGAATTTGAATTTCGACCCAGTGATACGAATGATATTTGGGGTAGTTTTTAATGTATAACTCCTAATTTAACAGTGTTTACGAATATATAGTTAAAGGACCACGCGCCTGTTGTCATGACAACAAATTTACTGTACTTATAATTGCGGTAACATTTAAGGTTATGAGAATTAAATCAAATAACTCGTTTTTGGTCACAAATTTGAAAACGTCCCTATTGATGATTCTGTTTCAAAATGAACTATGGCGCATACGATTTCAGCGATCACCAACGTGCAGTAATTAGTCAGTTTCACTGGAGCAGACTGTTTACATTAGCTAACCCCATTCTTTTAAATAGAACGCATGTGCAAGTCGATCCTAGATTCTTGGATTTGTTTGTTTTATAAATGCTCCTATCCATGCTCACATTTCTAAAGCTAAACAATTTCTCATAATATCGACACGGAATTCTATTTTGCAGTTTTAAATTTTAAAGTATTTTCTTTGGTGACATTAAAGACTAGGTTTATTTTTCTGCTATATTTTCGCTGGTAGCTTAAGAGGCTATTCCAGCCATCGATTTCATGTTTCTGTTTTAATCAATCTTTAATTTGTCACATAAAGACTAATAAATATCTCAAAATAAATAAATACAGTCCACGCTTATTTACCACAACGCAACACGGGCTCAACATGAGAGAATTTGCTAACACTAGCCCTAGGAAGAGCTATGCTTCGCAGAATCTACCACCGGATCGGAATCGCGACCCACTGAGAAGAAACCGGCGACAAACTTAGTGGGTTGTGTCTATGGGTTGGTTCACTTGGCGAACTGTTCGTCATAATGGACGAGTTCGAGTTTAATGACCACAATTATTTACGTAGTCTTTGTTCACGAGTGCATAAGACCACCAACGCCATGTTTAAATGAGTGACAGCTATCTACGTATCAGCTCTATCCTTGACTACATCTAAGAAGCCTCAACTGTCAGTTTTCAGTTACTTATCAATCTTGAATATAGCAAAATTACTTTGACCCGTCTTACGCAAACGGTTCGTTTCATATTTGATATGTTACAACAGGTCTGGCACGTTTTTATAGTCCGTGTTCATGTAATAATTGTTCTTAAGGAATTAAAATAAAGAGGTAATGCGTAGGAGCAGTAATAAAGTAATAAAATGTCCGGATTATATCCAAGTGATGTGTGAACATGAAAATTTCGTGACAATTCACATAATCCTATAGAGTATATTCGGTAAACCCTCCGGTATCAATCGCTAAAGGACACTGTTCTTCTATTTGGCTTACAAATTTCAAAAACCCATCCTGAAAAATCGATAATGTTACGAGTACAGATAATTTCTATTTTAATTACGATCGAGAATTAATAACAAATAACTAGAAATCAATTAATTATTTTTTACTATGGACACGGAAACTGCATTGTACTGCCTGTGATGGGATGGGTATTCGTTCTTCGGATAATTGCGAGCTGACCATATAAGTTTGACGAGGAAATACGTGCTGTACCGACAATTATCACCGGTATCCGTTGATAGAAATCGCGACTTGTGTACTGTTTATGGTATTTCTATTCCGAGATGTTTTTGCGAAACGCGTGACTATTTTGCGAGGTTTTGTTAAAGCTTTAGACGTATTTACGAGAGAGCTCATAAAGAAAGCAACACGCCACCCACCTTGAAACTTGAAAACAATATCTTAGATAAAGAACTAATTCTATTAATCACTAATACTGATCAAAATCGGTTGCCATTCCTAAATAGCCATAATTACTTCTCATAAACTCAATAATAGAGGAGTCGTCTATGTTTCATTTTTGGATTTTTGTTACGCTACAGGATTAAAAGAATATTCTCGCTGCTTTCAATTTTTGGAAATAACTTTTAGATATACACATAATATTATATGCTTGAAAGAAAAAAATAATTTAAATTACTTTTACGGTTCGAATACTCCATAGTTTTCGTGGTTACGGACTAGAGGAAATGTCAAAAACATGAAACATCCCCCATCGATCGGTCAAATGTTCATATGCAGATACTACCGAACACCTAACCATAAATCTATCAATACTTCAACTAGGTTAGCACCGAATGATAATATCTAATCCCATTCCGATCCGTTACCAGAATTGACGCACTAACAGCACATCCCTTTTCATGTTACCGAATCGTTTTAATTAATCCTTGAGCTGAGACGAATCAATTATTTCCTTTTCACCGACATACGAACGTAATTGATATGAACTAGTTCGAATGACCAGTCTCGAACGGGAGGAGGCGATGATTAAAACACTTTTTCTTTCACATGTGAATTAAAAATATAGACGTTACATGGTTGATTGCCAAAGTGTATTTATACGTTTAGATATAGAATGAGCCGAAAAGGACCATAAATAAAATATAAATGTAATGTAAATTTATTTACAGGTGGTAGGTAGGACCTCTTGTGAATCCGCGCGGGTGAAGCAGTAATGCGTTTCCGTTGGAAGGGCGGGATAGCCGCTGTAACTATACTTGAGACCTTAGAACTTATATCTCAAGGTGGGTGGCGCATTTACGTTGTGAATGTCTATGGACTCCAGTAACCACTTAACATCAGGTGGGCTGTGAGCTCGTCCACCCATCTAAGCAATAAAAAAAATTAAGAGTTTAAAACTTACCAATATTTCGGCGTGATGCAAGTGCCATTATAAGGGGGAGATTGAAGACTGCGGGTAAATTTTTAAGAGCATAAAGACAGCTTGTACCTTCTTTCTAGTCCGTTTTTAGTGTTACGACTGGAACTCGATGACTAGCCCCTATATTAAATAATATCGGAACACGTTAAATGTTAAATTCTTCTTTATCGTTCCCTCACTACTGAAGATTGCGACCACATGTGACGTTCTTCCACTGTGTTCGATCATGGGTGGCATGGACCGCATGGTACAGACTACCACCAAGTCCTTCTCTTGCTAGATCTGACCATCTGGCCGGTGTTCTGACCATCTGGCCGGTGTTCTGCCCACGGCGCGCGTGCCCTCATGCGACCCGTAATTATGAGCCTCTCTAATTCATGTCTGGGAGACCGCATGCTGTGTCCGAAGAAGCTCATAACACATTCCCGGCCGATGGAAGAGAGCCTTTTTCGGATGCTTAGCTCCCTTAGAATGGACTCAAAGAACCCGTAAAAGTAGAGAAATTTTTAATAATTTGATCCAATCTTCATGTTCATAGCGGTGTTGTAGAGAATATATACCCAAGTTTCTGGTTCATTCTGATGTACATATGTTTCATCGTGTCATCGCTGACAGACCTCTCGACTAGAAAAATGCCGTACAGAATAATATATCGTAAAAAAATATCGAAGTGTAAAGTTCGTCGACCTGACGGCGCCATGTTGTATCATACCGCTTGTTACGAATACCTGATACAAAAATGTTAAGGATTTGTAGACTCGTCGGATTAACATGGATATTAATTAAATTCATTTTTTTTGGCAAGTAGTACAATCATAATTATATTTTTGAAATGAAACTACGTGTGAAACATGATTGGTTAACAAGTAACATTAACATTTGCATCAGAATTAACTAAAATTTTATACAATGGATAAATTCAAATAAACTTTAGTAAAACAACAGATATCTCCGATTATTTCTAAATCGAAATCATTTTTAATTGTATCATAATCCGTCATTGCCTATCAATAAATACATACCCACATGTAAACATAAATAATTATTGCAAATTGGTTTATCATTACGATATATTAAGTAGTACATAAATAATGCAACTTTTGCATATTATTTTTTTCGTCATATTTTAGAAGTATAGTGTATTTATGTTTTTGTTTTTTTTTTCTACATTTAATTTTATTAACGCAATTAACATCCACTATTTTTACCCAAAATATTCCATGTTAATTTATGTATCGCAAACTCGATAAGTGGGTGCCGCACGAACTCAACGATAACCAGCGCAATGAACACATTAAGAAGGTATGCCTTGCGTTACTTAACAGACACAGAAACGAAATAATTTTAAAGCGCATTGTCCTCAATGATTACAAAAGGGATTCTTTTTGATAGATAAGCTATCATCATGTTTATCAGACCCTGGTTCAATACCTAGCCAATGCCTCAAACGAAAACTTACCCATAAAAGTGATGGTTACTGTGTTTGGTGGTCTAGTGCCCATAAATTTCATCACAGATTCTTACCAAGTAGCACCAGCATTACTGCGGATACTGTGAGGAACTGGACGCAATGATGCAGAAGCTCGCGAATCTCCAGCCAGCCTTAGTCCCTCGTCCCGCTGCCCCTAAATGACAACGGTGAACTTTATACGGCACAACAGACGAACTCTAGCTATAAGATCTAGGGTTGGAAGTTTTGCATCATCCACCGTACCGTCAACAGATCTTGTGCCGATAATCTTCTACTTTTTCCTAAGCTTGAACAACTTTTGGGCAGGGAAAAAGCTCAATACCCAAGTGGCAGTACAAAAGGTATTTGAAGAGTTGTTGGCTCCTTATTTCTTCAAGAATGGCATTGTAATATTAACACTGCGCTTGCAGAAACATGGTTGCATATTTGATTGATAAAAAAGGATTTAACTTTCTCGATAATTGTTTAATAGACCATGTCCATAGTAGTCGAACGCGGAGTCGAGTATGACGAAAACAGATGACGCAGCACCATCTTCTCACCAAACTGACCATGTACGGACGTAGATACTCTTATAATTAAAACCAGAAAATCTTAATCACCTTTATTCGTAGACACGCAAGAGCTAAAATCGTAGGTCCTAATTGTAGTCATAAAACAATTTTCTTGAAATTGTGTTATTAAGACTTTATATTGCCTTGTTCTCTCTGAATTTTTACCATTTTAGTATATGTTTTTAGGTTCATGGTTTTTCCATCGTAACGCGGTAGTCGAACGTCGCTGGGTGTTAATTGACCTATTAACTTTTTCTAAGAATGTTTAACTCAATTTGATGCAAACGGATATAACAGCTTTTTTTGTTTGATAATTCACATCAACATTGTTGAATTGTTCATAAAAAGCGGAAAGAGATGTGTAGAACATTCTTTTCTTTAGGGTTGATGATCAAATTAGCTGAAGGCCCATTTTCGACATTGATCATATTTGTCAAAACACTGATAAAAGTTAATGATATTTTTCATCAATATAATCGATTCTCGATATTACTTATATACTTACTAAATGTGATAAAAGTTTTTTTTACGCCATTACAAGAACATATTTATAAGTCATACATTGCATAACTTATCCATCATTCTTAATTAGATAAGACAACCAATTAAAAATTACCACAAGAACTGCGCGAGTTTCCTTTTTGCAGTATGCCTTCGAGATTCTGTCGAGTTGAATCCCACATCATTGGTCTGTAAAAGTATAGTTTATAAGTTCAGTGAACTCCAAGGTACAATGTAATAATTGAGGAACTGAGGTAGACATACACAGATCTGCAACGAATCGAAAAGCATCAACTATTTCATGCATAGTATTTCGATAAGCCTACTTATAGTCATATTTCTTTAGATACGTAAGACAATTCTTCACCACATTCAAGACGAGTTCAAACGCTATTTAAACTCATTATGACAAAAAAAAACTAGTATAAACAAAATTTTACATACAGACAACCACTATTAGTATTGGTTAGCTGAATTGATATTAATACCAATACCCATAACTAAAACTACATCCCAACTCGATTACAAGATCACCGACCAAATTTTTTTTTGCCCTTGTAGGCAGATGAGCATACGGCACAACTGATGGTGAATGGTTACCGTCGCCCATGGACTTCAGCAATGCCAGGAGCAGAGCCAAGCCGCTGCCTACCGCTTAATACTCTCCACAAGTCTCGTTTGAAGAAGGACATGTCATAGCGCTCGGGAAACATTATATTCAGTTGTATCTATTCTCTTTGATTTTCTCGAGTCGTAGATAGATATAATCGGAATTGCTTTTATGTTTAATCTCGCGATTTCTATATTCGTCCAATATTTCGAATACATTTTTCGTTGTTTCGTTGAAAATGATTTTTCCATTCCATCCATTTTTCAGTCCATTACGTTCTTTTAGCATAATTGTTTTATTTTATTGCTTGGACGAGCTCACAGCCCACCTGGTGTTATGTGGTTACTGGAGCCCATAGACATCTACAACGTAAATGCGCCACCCATCTTGAGATATAAGTTCTAAGGTCTCAGTATGGTAACAACGGCTGCTCCACCCTTTAAACCGAAACGTGGTACCTATGCGTGCGGACTCACAAGAGCTCCTACCACCAGTAAACTTCCTAACGAAGTCCCTAAACAGCAGACTTGTCTTCTCGTTACTGACATCGCCCGCATGTCATAAATATGCCGATCAAATGTAATATAGTACGTATGCTGAAGACAGAGAGTTCGCGATAACGGTACGGACGGCGCCGACGCTGTAATTTTATTGTTTTTTTAATGCATTCAACGATTGATTTAATGTTCTCTTTCGACCATCAACGTGAGTCATGCGTATTTTAATTAATTACTAAAAACCAACCAGTTTCGATTCTGAACGTTGTCGTTGCATTTGATTCTTTGAAAAGCGAATCATTAATTTATGGCGTAGGATCTGCCTCGGGCCTCTACGGGCTTATGTGAAACATATCCTCCTCCTTGCATCGGTTTCCTCATTACTGAGGGTCGTGGTCATGGCCTTGAAACAGTTTGTTTTTTATAGTGCACCGACATCTGTTCCTATCTGCAGCTGAGTGCAGAGCATCGTGCACTGTGGTATCCAGGGCTGCACGAATCTGGTCCGTCCAACGGGTCGGGTTCCTGCCTCTTGGTCGCTTGCCCTCGACCTTTCCAGTGACCACCAATTTCTCCAAGTTGTCACTGTCTTTCCTTGCGATGTGGCCAAAGTATTCAAGTATCCTTCGCATGCAAATGGTGGAGAGTCTAGTCCGGATCTTCAACTGAGCTAGGATGGATACATTGGTGCGGCGTGCGGTCCAGGGAATACCCAACATCCTCCTCCAGCACCACATTTCGAAGGCATATAGGCACATCGAAACACTAAGACTCATTGAGATGACGATCGTTACAGTTATCTTAACTAGCCAGACCTTAAAATTTAACGCGAAATGACTTTTATCAACCCGTAGAGGTTCACGCGACATATGTTCTCGAAATGAGAATTAAGATCGGATATTCATTTACATTAAATGTACATGTAATGACTATCGCTACTGCTGGGTATCAAACGGAAAAATATTCATTAGGAAAAATCTTCGATCAATAATACTACTAGATTAGGGATCAGGAACAAAAATAAGACGCTCGAGTGGCCACGTTTTCAGACCCGAAAACATCTTCATTTCTTAGAAAAAAGGTTAATAATGTTAACGACTTCAGTTTATTATAAACCTTAATGCTTAAACATAAAGTTTAATTACCATTGCAAAATATATTTATTTAGGTCCTTTCGTCAGAGAAAGAATATTGTGGCATAAATTTAAAATGTCACTTGAACATAAAAAGTCATCAGTACAAAAATATTTATTCTAAAGTGATACATAAAGACTAATCAATAAGGTTAAAAATATTTGTTTAAAATTTCGTGCTTATTGTATTGTGGAACTAGATGTAGTTCTTGGTATTACATTTCAATGCTCAGAACACAGTAAGTATTGAAAGACGTAGAGTTGCAGAATATATTTGTTTTAGGTTTGTTTTGTATGGTCGCAACTATTTTTGACCGATTCAAAAAAGTTGTAGATAATATTTTACATTGCCGCTATTACAACAAATAGGTAATAAATAATAAAGCTGTTTTTTAGAAGTCATTTTTATATGAGCGGTTTCTTTTTACAAATATAATGTAATCTTATATTAAAGAATTTTTCTATAATCAGTTTAATTTAGGCTTATTTTATGGCTGTGTTCGTTTCCCCCAGAAAACAAATCCTTTTCAGCATATACGCTTAAAATATTTACACATACATATAAAGTTTTTATAATACTTTTTTACATTGATTTGCCACCACCATTGAACAATTCTAGAATTTTTATAAGGGTTCTATATTTCTTATCCTCCTTCTTTCGCGACAATATATATCCATTGTGCACAGTGAAAAGGGGCTACTAGGAAATCTACAAACAAAAATAACATTATAAAATAACAAAACTACTCTATGCATTCCCTGTTCAAGAATAGGTGATGTTTGTTACAATAGTTGGTGCCTTGTTGCAAACATTGGCCAAACAATTACAATATTCGTAAATTGAATTTTATTTACTATATAATTCTGTTTATTATTTTATGAAATTCACTTAATAATATAAACTTACCAAAAAAATATATTCCTTCCAAAACCTTGGTGTTACGGTGGTTTTTTACTCCGTTTTTGAACGCGCAGTGCAGCGGTTTGACGTCTTAGTGTTGGCTATGATTGGACCATACTAATTTGAAATAAGACCACAAATTTATTTGTGGTCTTATTTTTCGGGCCGTTTTTGAAGCGCTTATCGCGAATCTAGTAGTATTATTGATCGAAGGGAAAAATGATGGATCCCCACAACACTTAATTAATGAAGAAGCAGATCTTAGAAAATTAAATATAACAATATGACAATTGTATGTCCAATGTTTTTGTAAGATAATTAATCGATTCTTGTTTTTATGCAACGGGGAAATATTGTTACTATTAATTGTTTCGTTACCCTTATTTTCGTTTAACTTACCCTATTGTTCGTTTAACTTACCCTATTTGTTTTGTCTTGTTTTTGTTGGATTGACTTATTTAAATAAATGTACTCAATATTGTGACACTTACATTTTACACTCCGCTACAAATCACACACATATAAAAAGTAATATTTTCTACTCAAGTAATTTCTCATTTAAACAAATGAAGATAATATTTCAAGTACATATACTCAAACCTGCGCTACTATATTTTCGATTGGTAACAAATACTTATATTCTGACCATAGGTGACCCCCGCAAGAAGTACAACAAATTGTTAACTCTAACTATCAAATATGGATGACACCACAGGCATGATAAACGATTTAAATTATTTAACTACTTCAAAATCCTACATTTGTGCTCCTGAAGAATGTTGTACATATGTCCAAAATGACATCACAGCGCTTAAAATCTTTCACATGAATATCAGAAGTATAGGTAATATAGCTAACTTTAACAATTTTCTTATTTTGATAAAACGTCTTAATTTAATGTTTGACATTCTTATTTTGTCCGAATGTTGGCTAAGTAAATGCACAAATGTGCCTAGTATACCTGGTTTTAAATGCTATAAATCCAAATATTTCAATCAAAACGATGGCGTTGTGGCCTATGTGAGACTTGACATTCCAGTCTCAATAGAGGATTGTAATATCATAGATGCAAGCTGTATTCTAGTCAAATTGAGTACAAGTGTCGCTGTTCTAGCAGTGTATCGTTCTCCTTCCATTCGTAATATTAACGGGTTTATTAATAGCTTAGACAAAACTTTAACAAAACTCAAATCATTTAAGACAATGCTCTTAATCGGAGATTTAAATATAGATATTTCTGAAAATGTCGGAGATGCGATTTCTGACTTGTATTTAAATGTATTGGCCTCACATGGTATGCTTCCAGCTCATTTGTTCCCAACGCGCGAAAACAACTGTATTGACCATGCAATCTTAAAATCAGATAAACCTGCAATTTCTCTAGTACTTGACACTCAAATTACTGATCATCGCCCTATTGTTATTTTCTGTAATTCGGAAATTACTCGTAAGAAAAATTCTAAACGACGAAAACATGTTAACATCCCTGCCTGTGTAACTAATCTTGAAAGCGTTGACTTTTCACCCGTACTGACTGCTGCTAATCCAAATATAGCTGCTTCGAAACTGGTCAACATTATTTCAGATGTGGTTAAATCAAATACTACTATAAGATGTGTACCTAATAAAGCAAAAATTATAAAACCTTGGATTACTTGTGGGCTCCTAAGATGCATCAGAAATCGTGACAAGCTGTATATTAAATCAAAAAGAAACCCAAATAATTTTGTACTGAAAAAGACATATACGAGATATAGGAACTTCTGCAATAACCTATTAAAGAAATTAAAACGGGAATATGAAAAAAATGAGTTTCTAAAACATCGTAATAATCCGAAGGCTACCTGGAAACATATTAAAAACATATCGAACATTACAAATGATAGATCTTCCGCCAGTGATTTGTTATCGCTCAAAGGAGATCCCATGGCTTCAGCAAACGCAGTAAATGAGTTCTTTGCAAATGTTGGAAAGAGTTATGCATCTAAAATAACTAATAAGTTAAATACTTCACGCAACAAGCAACGTCCGAGTATCACAACTACATCATCTGAGAACTCAATGACGCTCTTCGGTACGGATATTCATGAAGTGATTGGAGTGATAAATGGCTTGAGAGGGGATTGTGCGGTGGGTTGGGATGATATACCAGCTGCTTTAATAAAGGCGGCTGGTCTCATTCTCGCTCCAGTGCTTTGTCATGTTTTCAACACTTGTATTGATTCCGGTATCTTTCCAACAGTTTTTAAAAAAGCATTAGTGCACCCCATACACAAGAATGGTGATAAGATGAATATTACAAATTACAGGCCCATATCAGTTTTATCAACCTTATCTAAGATCTTTGAGAAATTATTAAATAAGAGACTGCTAAATTACCTGAAAACGTATAACATAATTGCCCAAAACCAATACGGTTTTAGATCTGGTAGAGGCACTGAAGACGCAGCACTGGAACTAACCTCCACTATATTAGAACACCTAAACAACAAAGCTAAAACGCTCGCCATTTTCCTCGATCTATCAAAGGCGTTTGACACTGTATCTGTACCTATATTGCTGAGTAAACTGGAAGTCATTGGTATCAGGGGACACTCACTCAAAATATTTCAAAGCTATCTGTCTAACCGCTCACAAATAGTCACCATTGATAATACCACCAGTGAAGAAGCGTCTGTCACTTACGGTGTCCCGCAAGGCAGTGTCCTTGGGCCTACCCTATTTCTTCTGTACATAAACGAGCTTTGCTTGTTAAAAATTAAAAATACAAATATCGTTACATACGCTGATGACACAGCTGTAGTTGTTCATGGTGATAACTGGATAGAGACGCGTTTATGTGCAGAGGAAGCGCTGGCGACAGTATCTGATTGGCTTAAAACTAACTTGTTGACCCTTAATATGGAAAAAACTAGATTTGTTACCTTCTCTCCGAGGAATGTATCGCAGCCACCGCTTTCCTTTTCCTTGACTGTTCATCAATGCCATTCAGAAACGAACACACATGATCTTTGTCCAAAAATTTCACGAACTAATGCTGTAAAATATCTTGGTCTAAAAATTGACGGCACCCTATCTTGGCAAGAGCATATAAATGATTTGGTTGGAAAAGTACGAAAGCTTATCTTTGTCTTTCGGAAGCTAAGAACATCAAGCGATCTCCACATACTGAAAATGGTTTATTATGCTTTGGCACACTCTGTCATAACCTATTGCATTGTCGTTTGGGGAGGCTGTAGGAAAGGATTATTACTTAGATTGGAAAGAGCACAGAGAGCCGTGCTTAAAGTAATATCTAAAAAACCAATAAGGTTTCCAACGGAGGAATTGTATGATATCTGCAAAGTGCCTCGAGTTAGACAATCTTTTATTAGGAGCACATTGTTACGTAAACATTTGGAACTCGTTTTTGACCCTAATGTCTGTTCGCAAACTCGTCGTCAGGGCAGAGTGTGCAAAATCTATGTAGCAAATTATAATGTAGTCAGGTCTCACTATAGGTATTTAAGCTCTATTCTGTACAACAAGATAAATAAATTACTAAATATTTACCCACTTATTTCTAAAGAAGTTAAAATTATCATTGATAGATGGCTTTTCTCCCTTACATACGAAGATATGGAAGAAGTACTGGAGTAGATTACACATTTTGGTAATGAGCAATTTATATATTAGGTATTAACACGCATCTACACATACACTCAGACATACACCCACACACACACACACACACGCACACACACACACACACACACGCACACACACACACACACACACACACACACACACACACACACACACACACACACACACACTAATTGTACTTCTAGATTTTGAAATAATATTGTATTGATTTGATAATTGTATTTAAAATTAATTATTATAATGTGTTTATGAAATATTTAAATTGATATGTTATTGTTCGTTGTGTGTAGGGGTTGGCGTTGTTATCTGCAACACAGTCTATGACTACAGCAGATAACATCGTTTCAATATTTGTTATTATGATTAAAATTGTATGTTTTTGTAATAAATAAATAAATAAATAAATAAATTAAAACCCAATAATTCACTATTTTGACATTTTTTTTTGCTTTTACACTGTCCAGGAGAAAAATATCAAAATTGATTGATCAAAAATCGATTTATTTTTTTATTGCTTTTTTTTATTTCTTAGATGGATGGACGAGCTCACATCCCACCTAGTGTTAAATGGTTACTGGAGCCCATAGACATCTACAACGTAAATGCGCCACCCACTTTGAGATATAAGTTCTAAGATCTCAGAATCGATACAGTACAGATAATATTCTTACATATAAACAATAATTCCAACGTCAGCATAGGCGGGCCACAGATTATACGAACCGCGACCGGCGGGCGCGCTAGTTATTCGCCAATTAATCTGTTCGCATGTAATTAGGGTTGGCGGCGATAAATATCGTCTTTTTAAGAACGAACAAAATGCGTACTCCAAATATAAATAAAATTGATATTTCTCTCTGTTATTTCAAAATAAGTTTCACATTGTAATTTGCAGTATTTCTTCTTCTGCTGAGTCGTGTTTCTTCATTGCTGAAGGTCGTGTCTTGTAATTCGCAATAGACAAACAGAAATAGACTGACTATGTTATTTCTTGATTGTCTGTCTGTCTGACTGTTAGCCAAATAAGGTAAAGTCAGGTTTGTTAAATAAACATTTCACACTACAAGTGTTTCCTCGTTGGACAGATTTACAAAATGAAGGCACTTTAATTCCTATTAATCACCATAAATATATTGCAACCAAAGTTACTTTACAATTACCAGCCAATCAACAACAATTACCAAGGTTCCTTTACCAGGTATTTTGATCAATCACGTGTCTTCAGGTAATGGTCACATTTGTGCACAAGTGCGGGTTCATTCTGACAGTTTGGACTTCCATCTCATATACATAGACAACGAAACTTGAACAATCCAGTAAACTCTGAACTTATCCGCCTTGCTCATTTAAACCGTTAGAAAAGACACAAGCCCAATCAAATGACGTGCCCATACAGGCAAACGCTTTCAAATAATTAACAGTTACCACTTACCGTTTTCTAACGAAAGTTTCACTTCGACGACTGTTTACGGAAACCAGACTTCGATCTAAGGAGTTCTTTAACAGCTATATTTAATTTTGATTGCAACTGGTTCGGTGTTTATAGTCTATGGCACGAGACCGCTTCCGGGTTCCGGTCTCAAGACAAATTATGGACATAGATTGACATGAACTTGTATGAATGAGCATTCACATACTGATTACTGATTTACAAACATAATTAAGTTTAAATTAACAAATCTGCACTTGGTCTCAAAAACTTACTGGTTACTGGTGGTAGGACCTCTTGTGAGTCCGCGCAGATAGGTACCACCACCCCGCCTATTTCTGCAATGAAGCAGTAATGCGTTTCGGTTTGAAGGGGGGACCAGCCATTGTAACTATACTTGAGACCTTAGAACTTATATCTCAAGGTGGGTGGCGTATTTTCGTTGTATATGTCTATGGGCTTCAGTAACCACTTAACACCAGGTGGGCTATGAGCTCGTCCACATATCTAAGTAATAAAAAATAAAAAGTTGATTCTTGTCGAAGACATTCTGCCCTTGATACTCGGAAGTATGATTTCTGCCCTGTACTGACATTGAATCAGTTCTTAACATAGGTTCTAGGAGATGAATTACATCGAAATAAGTTTAATGAACACAAACCCTTAACTTTTGGTCAATACCCTGCGACCACACGCTCTAAGCTGACATTTGTCTTTGACATGCCAAACAAAACTGAAGCCTGTATCATTGTTCACAGGGTCGACATAAACGTAACGCTACATTTCCTGGTGGTCAAACTGCGAGCCTTCTTCAATCATCGACAACAAGAAGTAAGTACCAATATCATTACTGACAATTAGTAAGGAGCTGTAGAAAAATTCAAGTAAAACTCGTCGCCCCGCCTGTCTCGGATGAGCTCTGTCTCTTTGTTGAGTGAAAGAGGGCTTTAGTCATGATTAGACCAACATATAGGTATAGGTGGAATTTTTTTTATTTTTTTATTGCTTAGATGGGTGGACGAGCTCACAGCCCACCTGGTGTTAAGTGGTTACTGGAGCCCATAGACATCTACAATGTAAATGCGCCACCCACCTTGAGATATAAGTTCTAAGGTCTCAGTATAGTTACAACGGCTACCCCACCCTTCAAACCGAAACGCATTACTGCTTCACGGCAGAAATAGGCGGGGTGGTGGTACCTACCCGTGCGGACTCACAAGAGGTCCTACCACCAGTGATTACGCAAATTATAATTTTGCGGGTTTGATTTTTATTACACGATGTTATTCCTTCACCGTGGAAGTCAATCGTGAACATTTGTTAAGTACGTAATATTGCTATTGCTCCCTAAATCTGATGATAAGGTTGTAAAATCATTTCCACTAATCCCTTTCTGGGACGACTTACCCGCGCAGGTGCTATGGTACAAATATCTCCTTCTTCAAATGAGGTTCGAAAATAGTCCTTGAAGTAGAAATTAACTATGCCTCTCGTGTTCCTGGCATCCATGAGTGATAGTAAACACTTACCTTCTGGTAGGCCACATGCTTTGACTGCAAACCACGTTATAATAATACTTTCATAGTAATTAGCCCTGTTTTGTTGAAACTGGAATGGCCACTGGGCTACCAGTAATCCCTCGTTCTTAAAAAGAAGTAATTAGCACGACTAACCATAATAACATTTATACAATTCCAGTACACAATCACGCACTGTCACCAGATCAATAAATCTGTAAATAGTTCTTCCGCCTACAGAATATTCAGCTGATGCATCTACGCTTCGGGATGTGGCTGAAAACTGTGCACCTAGCAGACAGAGGTACTGCTCTGGGGGTACGACGACGTGGCCGGGGCCGAGGGTGCAGCCGCCGCAGCCTGAGATCCCAAGCCTGGCCGCCGCCACTCAGCCCATTGACACCAAAGGTTGACACCAAAAATTTACTTGTGAAATTCAAAATTGATCAAACTTCCAGAATTCAATGCACCACCAATGGCTCTAGTATTTTAACAAATAGACGTAAACTTCAATAAAAAATCACGAAAAATCAAATTTCATCGCTGACAATAAAAACTTACATATATGTATGTATTATCAAAATACGGAAACATCTTGAATAGATATTAGATTCGTATCTGTTGTATTCGTTGTTATGTGATGATGATATCTGGGTTCGAACCTAACTCGGGGCTAACTTTTTTAAAAGTAAATAAAATCGTCCATACGGGTAAGCTTAACTATTATGCCCCGTCAACGCAATCGCGCGTACCAGCCGTTTTTTCTTGAGGGAGTACAAGAGTACAACCTCATATTTTAAAATGGACGCGACATCCACCTTGTATGCAACTCCTCTTAATACCTCACAGACTCTGCTGTCAACCTACCTGTAGCAATAAACGACTCGTACAGTTGATTGATATAATGTAAAGCTTAATACCTTTAATCTCCCACTCCCTCTCAATATCCTCCCTTATCTTGACCAAATCAACATGAAATCATGACGTTTTTGGAATTACTTCACTGCGATCCATTTCGGCATTTTCTCTGATACAAAACGCCTTAAAAGTCTCCACCAGATATTTAGTATTCAACACTGCTTAATGTATTTTCATATTGAGGAGTACTAATGACCGGAATTCGATCCGTTGTCCCTTAAATTTCACTAGACGATGACCGCGCTTTACTCGGTTTTTTTTTTTGATAATGCCATCTTGTTGTGACTTTAAAGCGGTTAGTTGCCCTCAATTAAGAAAAATAGTATTATTATTCGCCAATAGATGTCGGGAAGAGTTGATTATTGAAAACACGAATAAAACAACATTTTCTGAAAATAAATCGTAGCTAAATCGATTTATCGCCCCCGAAATCCCCTGTATACTGAATTTTATGAAAATCGTTGGAGCCGTTTTCGAGATTCATATTATATACATATATATTAATATACAAGAATTGCTCGTTTAAAGGTATAAGATTTATTTTTATTGACCTCGGATCGTGACACGTACCTTTTAGTTATTAATTAAGACTCAAAACTTGAGACGTGGCTATCGTTAGATTTTATTCGTTTTCGTTCCGTTTAATTAAGATTAAATGGGCGCCGTAATTATTTGGAGGCTTGTTCCTGTTTTATTATTATATTCGTCCGATGACAAGGCTGCGGTTATGAGAATGTTCTGGAATGTTCCTGAACTATCAAACTGACACTTGACACTACGTTACATTATGTATTATCATTTGAATTTTAAAAAAAGTCTTCTATAACAAATGACTTATTTGAACATGTGGATCTAAAACGTAAAAAAGTACCCTCTTCGTATATTTAATGATTTAGATGCAATTATCTGGAAAGCTGCAATAAAATGCTAGTAAAGCTGCATTTTTTTTAATACAATTGTAGTGCAAAATAAAATACAGTCGATGTTTGAGTATTATGAAATGAATGGGAATGATAACCAGGAATCTTTCTGAAGTTTTAGAAATATTTGTACATTATTTCAAGGCAATCTGATTGTGGTGCGCAAACATACAAGATACAAACAAATAACTATAATGTATCTTTATATATGTGCATATTATTAAGATTTGGGGGTAGAGACCAACAAAATTTTTTATTACTTAGATGGGTGGACGAGCTCACAGCCCACCTGATGTTAATTGGTTACTGGAGCCATAGACATTTACGATGTAAATGCGCCACCCACCTTGAGATATAAGTTCTAAGGTTTCAAGTATAGTTACAACGGCTGCCCCACCCCTCAAACCGAAACGCATTACTGCTTCTTACCGCTGCAGGGTGGTGGAACCTACCCGCGCGAACTCACAAGAAGTCCTACCTCCAGTAGGCTTTAATGTTACAAGTTGCCGGTATAAAGTATAAATATATTCTGTTTGCGTCGTAAAAACCAGACGGTAATAATACCTATTTGTTTTCTATAAATATCCCATAAACACACAAAATCAGTTCTAAAGACATTCCGTGCCTCAACAAGCCTTTCAACCACAAATTATATTGACTACCTAGTTGTTCTTCATAATAACTAAAGTACTGGGCTATAAATTATTGAGATATCCACTTACTTGTGATGAAGGAAAGGTCAGAAACTACCGCCTGGAGGCTGCACGTAATTACATTTGGCGCCAAACCGCCCACGCACCGAACTATGACAACACTAAAATTATAGTTGGCACTGGGCCATTGTGAAACGAAAAAAAAAACCTATTATTTGAATCCCACTGAATGTACAAAAGTTATGGATCGAAGCCATTTTACATTCATATTATAAAGGCTTCGATATGTTGTAATGATCTCCTTATTGGAAAAACATTTAACATTGCAAACGAAACAAAAACACGTTTAGTCCAAATTTGGCGAAATTAGTCGCAACAAATATGAAAGCTATGCGAACCTATGCTAAGGGCTCCAAGTCAGGTCTTTCTTCGCCTTCAGTTAATAACGATAACAGATAATTACAAGTCAAATAATTATAAAACAACACTAATTTCACGGTAATAACACCGCAATACAATAATAAATCAAGTTACGCTATTAATTCGTAAATTATACCCTAAATTGAAACTCGATCGCTTTCGATAATAAGACTTCACATTGCGCATGCGCATAATGACAGGTTGTAAAAATGCGCATGCGCGGAGGCGTACGACGCACTGTATTTATGCGCAGTTTGGCTTACTGCTATAGACAATTATAGACTCGTTGGTAAATCGACAATAAGAAATTATTAATAAATTGAATGATTAGTTAAATTTTTTTGTAGTAATTTAGTCAATTATCTGTTAATAAACATTGAGTAGTTGCGTAATGGATTATAGAAAATAAAAGCGAAGTACTTATAACATCATATTGTACTGTTTTTAAACATATATATCGTGCAAGGTTGATATGTGATGGAATGTACATATGCGTGACGCTTAATCAGAAAATATCCACCGAATACCAAATATAAATATTCCATAATAAAATCGGAACAGAAGCTTATTGTGTTTGTAGAACAACTCGAAAAAGAAGATGAGGTTTTATATGAGTATGTAGACTGTTTGATTGTTTAATAGATCAACAAAAATTTCAGAGCCTTTTTGGTTTTAAAAGATTATGACTAGGCTTTAGAATTAGTATGCTTAATTATAATATAAATTATTCTTGCAATAAATGTTAAGATTCCTTTTTAAGAATATTGAAATGTTTCAGTAGATCTGTTTGGCAAGGCCATGTCTAAATCCGCAGAAACTCCGTAACCAAACCGGTATTTAATTAAATACTTTACCAAACACTGTATAAATAAGTCTTGTGCACAATATTTCAACGGTTCATGCATCAGATACACAAACATGACCGGGCATCAGTTCTCACAGCCTGTGGGAAACTATTTACATTACAAATATATATACAAATAACGGTCTTATACTTGAGTGCAGGAATATTCAATTAAAATGTGTTACATCGTACATTCTGCATTTATCTACAGAACAACCTATTAAAAACGGTAGTATAAAATTGGAAATGCATTAACATTAGGTATAATATCACTAACAGGGCTGGCAGAAGTAGATCTGGTCTTAAATAAAAAAAAAATCTTCGCTGTAGCTCCACCACCGGGAAATTTTAATTTAAATCATGCAGAGCTCCACTAAAGCAACAAAAGAAATGTCAAAAACTATCCAGCCGTTAACTGACAAAACACGCACATTACGCAGAAGAATTATAAATATTCTATGAACATAATATATCTAAATTCTGAAACAGAGTTCCATAAAATACACGAATGTAATCAAGTTGATATCATTATCATGTCGGAACCCTACCGGATTTTAAATAATAAAGAATCAATGGAAATAATTTCATTTTTTAGTGTGACGTATTTATTATCTGCCGATATGAATACATATCCTACTTACTTTTGAATTATATTATCCTTAAGCCTATTCATTTTGGTAGGGCGTATTGGCTGCCCGAACGGGGTGGATCTACCAACCGTACTGCCTTGATTTTAATAATTTCCTACCTAATGGCTGGTAGTCCTGAGAAGTCATTCCAGCTTCAACGATTTTGTAGGCGAGCTCGCGGGGTTCAACTTGGAAGAACTTGCTAAGACTAATCCAAGCAAGAGAATTGCTTCAACTGAGAAGGTTTGAAGAGGAATTCAGTGGGTTGTGTCTATGGGTGATCCTTGGGGAATCCCTTTACGGATACCCGGTCGAGGGGGGTAACGGACCGGGTTATGTCGGACTCCGGCGCCTCCTGAGAGAAAGAAGGGGAGAAGAGAAGGGCCGAGGTCCTTCACCTCCCCCAATATCTCACAGGAGACTACGCCTTGAAAAAGGCGCGCGAAGCACTTGCCCCACAGAACGACTACCGACTAAACCCCATCGAGCCCCACCACTCCTACTCCACGAAACCTACGGTACCGCACAGTGCGTGATCCTGCGTTTCTGTCTCGCGCCCAACCATAAATTCCAGCTTAAAAGATGATGAACTCTGTTATGAAACTCCAATTATTATTTAATTGGTTGTAACTTCGCGCGACCCCTAGCCGCGGGGATCTCGTAGGAGGTTCAACCCCCGGCCCAGAAAAAAAAGGAGTTTACACTTTGAATGGACATTTAATTGTTTCGATTCGGCATTCGAAAATTAAATACTTGGAGTTTTCTGAAATAACAGCATACGGTACAGTACCGTAGACACAATAAGGCAGTAAATTAATTAGAATTCAGAAAACAAAACAACCGATCACACCGCGGGCACGCAATCATAAATAAATTAAAATCAATAATTCAATCCTCGTGCAATCGTGTTAAGGACGGCAAGGCCATTCATTTGTCTTTTCAGCACCCGACAAAATTAATAAGGTCTTCGTACAAGAACCGTTTTATAGATTTTATAGTCGACGTTTGGGTCTATACAATTGGTCATAACTTTGTCTGTGACCACTTAAAATGGACATGCTTGTGTTATGTAGCCAAACGAAGTTTAAAGGTCTTTGTTATTGGACATTGTGAAGTCCTAGTAATGCAATCTTACGATGATCCATAATGAAGTGTAAATGTCAAAAGTGTGTGGGTCTTTTCATAGTGGTCTTTTCTAGATTTATTAGTCGTGCCCACGCAGTCTTTGGGCCAGTGTGTGCACACCTGGTCGATCCTAATTACAGATCTAACGGTTATTGATAATTTTAATTAGCGCTGCAACCAAACGTGCCTTTTGGTTAGTTCATCAGTTGTGAGCATCAATTTTGTATTCGATTTCCTTATTTCGAAAATAAATGCCGACTTTTATTATTGTTTTTATTATAATAAAGAAATAGCACAAATTCAAGAAAGGCCAGACTAGATACAGTTTTTTCAGGCGCTATGTAACTATCTTATGCTATTGACGTTACTTAATAATTATATATCTTCCTGGCGTGACTTATTCAACCTTTACCAACCTTTAGCGTTTTCAGAGAAAACAAGCTGACCATACTACAATAAATAATAGTTTAAAAAACTAACAAAATACGCTTTTTTAGAAAATCCAACTATAAAAGGGGTGCTTTTCAGGATATTATCAAAATAACCCTTCTACTCATATCTGTTCTTAAAATATTTATAACTACTGATACCATGCACCCCACGCTTTTTTTTACAATAAGATCATTTTTTCTGACACTATCTTTAATTCAAATTTATTAAAATTTATTTTCTATTTTTTGTTGGACTTTCTATAAAAGCGTATTTTGTTAGTTTTTAAACTATTATTTATTATTCATTTTTTAGTTGTATTTCAATATTTTATATATTTAAAAAATCATGTTCCAAGATTCCGTTACAAACATACATAAGTCTGAAGCTAATAAAAGCGTATTAAAAAAAATCCATAACAAACGAATATTTTTAATCGCCACGAGACCGCACCAAAATTCTGAGACGAAATCGATTTTCATGGCACCTGACAAGACAGAACGATTCTCTGCTGCAAAAAAAAAATCGAAATTGAGTGAATCTCAGCGGGACCTACATTCTGGTGCACGCTCGACTGGGCACGTCTCTCGTAAAAAGCAAATGAAAGTGAAACAAAACCGCACACTTCCATGGATCGAAAACATTCGATAACTGAACCACTACTAATGCTGTCACAGCAAAAATATCAATCGATAAATTAACTATACGAAAAAAAGTAGTTTTGTTGTGAAGCACTGTTAGTTAGCGAAGCTACGTCTAATAGGTAAGCCGGTTTTCTCGTATCCAGTGATGCAACTGTGCTAGGGTGAAAATACAGAAGGCAGATCCATTTGTAAAGATGGAAAAAATAAATTTGATTTTTTTTTTAAATTAACGCCATCTAGCGTATACGTGGCGCAGTGTGGGGAAATAAAATAATTTTGAAAAACTCATTAGTTCTCTCACTCGACGCTGCATGACGTGACTGTGCGATGTTGTCTATAGTTCGAAGGCGAGATTAGCGCAGCAATATCATGCAGAATATTCGAGAACCGTCAGACTATTACTATAAAAGGACAAGTCAATTTGTCCGAGCCCTTTTTCTATCAACATCTCTCGAGCTGCAGTGAAAGTATTCTTAAGCATTTGCCTAAGTCATTGTAATAGTTTCTTGGTGTCGTGTATTGGCGTGAAGGTAGAAGGCCTCATGTAACATCAGCATACCAGGGGCACCCTTAGACACAGGCACGTTATAAAAATTTATCAATAAATACAGAACAAACACAGGTTCGTGAACATCTTGTAAAGAAACAACATAGTGTAATAAAATGAAACCCAAAAAATATATATAAATTTGCGCAATCGCTATGGGTAGTGGTCAGTCCTCGCGTATAGGCATCGCCGCCTATTCTTGCCGAGAAAATATGCAGTATCTGTTTTAAATGGTGGAACAGCTGTAATACATACATACGATTGACACTAAGACCTTATGTTTATTTCAAAGCGAGTGGCGGCATTCGCATCTATAGGCTCCGGTAACCACTTAACCCCAGATAGACCTCTCCCCTACATACCTCGAGAAATACGAATCAAATTAACATGAAAATAGAAAAATAATTTGTTTAGTCCAAAGAAACATTTCAACTTTATTCTTTCCATTTAAATTTAAACTGAATGATGTACAAAGTAATAAAAGCGTGGCTTGATTCTCTAAGTTCCAATGCTAAGAAATAAGACCGTACTTGATAAGACCGGAAAAGTTACAGCAAAAGCATTGACCAAACAAAAAGTTTCCATCCTACGGGTACAAGCGGTTTACGGGTAGCGGTATCACGAATACAGTGCAAAAAATAGCCAGAATTAGAAACGAAATCATCACGTCAGTGCGTCGACCCCGTCATTAGTCATTTATGAGTTATGGTGCGCCTGAAGCTACGGCCTGATGCGGCTTTCCCCGAAACTCCTCATACATCAATATACTTTTTAAGTCCGTCGTCGGTGAATTGTATTTGCATTCTCGCTATTTCATCATGACAGTTAGTCGGTTACGTCGACAAAAACGAAGCAAATTAATTTATTTGTGTTGCTCGAAATCAAACGTTAGAGACGTACGGAACGTATATACCGTTGTTTTAGTGCCTCGTCAAACAGCGAATACGATCAAGATGTTGTGATAATAAAAACAACAAAAATTGGTGGTACAGTGCAACCTTAATATAACGAACCTCAATATAACGACGTCCAGGATTTAACAAATTCCACTTTTTCCCCTTGAATTGTCCATAAGAGCCAATGTAAAATAGACCTTTACATTGCGAAGATTTCTTGCGAACAACCTCTATATTACGAATTTTCAACTATCAACAAAAAGTTGTAAATACCTCTAATTAACGAATTTTGTCAACCCAAAACCTTTATGTAACGTTCCCACCAATAAGACCCTTAATCCCATACATAGTATGTGAATCAGTCTCGATAGGTTTGAGAAAAGTTACCTACCTAATTGTTTTGAAATAGAAAATACATACAGTAATTTTATAAAAATGTGTTATCATTTATTAATAAAAGTTGTTCGTTATAACAAGATGAATACGTAATGTTGAGGTGAATGAAACATTTTTTTTACCACGTTGTAACAAATAGTAGACCAACCTAACCTTAATATAACAAACCTCGTTTACCGAATTACTTGATATAACGAATAGTTTTACTGGTGGTAGGACCTCTTGTGACCACCCTGACTATTTCTGCCGTGAAGCAGTAATGCGTTTCGGTATTGAAGAGTGGAGCAGCCGCTGTAACTATACTGAGAACTTAGAACTCATATCTCAAGGTGGGTGGCGGCATTTGCGTTGTAGATGTCTATGGGCTCCAGTAACCACTTAACACCAGGTGGGCTGTGAGCTCGTCCACACTTCTATGTAATAAAAAAAAAATACTTATTCCCTACCAATCTGTTATATCGAGGTTGCCCTGTATTTACTTCAGTGTTCCCACAACGTACCGAGTTGTGTATCGCCATACATAGTAGCACAGTTCCCATCGTACAAATGCATTTCTTGACCTACGTGTATCTCGATGATATCTGCAATGACGGCGGTAATTGAGCGGGCCACTTAACGATCGTGTTCCAGAGTCAAGGTCGCCGGCTAGGGTTAAAAACATTCGCCCTTTTGCTGGTTTAGTGCCTGCATCGGGTTTTGCGTGTCGGCCACAAATATGTATTTAAATTTTGTACTGAAAGAATTTGGACCGGTTATAACATCGGTTTTATTAACGAATGCCATTGTTAATGCATCTGTCGATAACAGAGAGTTCTCGAATATCATTATCTTAGGTGCTACTATTTTTAGACTAACAAAGTTTCGGAAGGAGATGTTAAAGTAATGAGTAGCACCTTTCAAATAAAAAAAATAAAAAACTGATTTCTCGCTTCGACACTAGTGTGCTTAGTGCGAGTTTTTTAACGTTCTCGATAGCGTAAAAGTTAACTCAATTTGTATGGAGTTGGAACGTCTGCCTTCGTTTGCCGCTAGGGGCGCTGTTCCGACTGCATACAAATTTGAGTTAATTTTGACGCTCTCGAGAACGTTAAAAAACTCGCACTAAGCACACTGAACATCGAACCGCTGTCATTATATTGAATAGCCCACTGAGTTTCTCGGCGGATCTTCTCAGTGGGTCGCGTTTTTGATCCGATGGTAATAGATTCTGCGAAGCACTACTCTTACTCGGGCCAGTGTTAGCAACACTCCCGGTTTGAGCCCCGTGAGCTCACCTACACGTCAAGGAGAAGCTGAAATAGCCGCTCAAGGCTATCAGCATAGGTAGGGAAAATATATATATATATATATATATATGTATTGAAATTATAGAAGCGTTTCTTTGAAATGTTTAAAATATATACGGCACACATTTACAATTTACGCAGAACTCCAATCGCTATGGTCTATACGTTAGTGAGAACGTTATTATAATAACATGATTAAGTTATTTCGTTTCGACATCACATCAAAATAACTTCACCTTCACAAACTTAAACCATTACACTCTTTAGGAATCGTTTTTTTATTCCAAATCTGATGCAACCTGTTTCTTTCGATCGATTCGAAGTCATAAAAATGCTAAACCGCAAACCTTTTTTCCCTCAATACTTTGATATTTACACTCGAAATAGCCGTCAGTATAGAAAGTGTGATAATAATTTCTCGTTTGTCATATCCAACGAACACAATCATAATACGAGCGTTAAAATAAATATTAAGTTTCTTTTTTTTTGTTTTTTGTTTCTGAATAAAATAAAATCGACCGGTGTCAGTGTGTCGCGTATATCAAATCGTTGATATTTAATGCTGAAAAAAGCTGGCGACTTTAATAAATATGAATGAAGCTCTTCGTAAAGCATCGTAAGTGCGCGCTGTAAATCACGGCCGCCCACTGCGAAGCTCGCGGTATTGTGCGCGGGTCGACTAGCCGGCCGGCTTTACGAAATTTCTCCAATAAATAAAATAGAAATTTTGCAATGTTTTTTTTTTTCCTTTGTACGCGAACACAAATGTACTCGAACGAAATCTAGAAATTCATAAATTCTAAGCTTTTTGACAAACCATTGAATCCGCTAAGTCTTGACTGCAATTAATTGTCCTAAAAATAGTTTCAATGCTCTTTGATGTATTTCAATCTAAACCTCACGGCGGGTTTGCGTATTTAACGTATCGTTAAATTAATGTTCAAAAAGCTAAAATGTTAAATATCTTTGTTCCAGTATATACAGATCAGCCAGTATCGTCGGCGTCACCTCCCACCAGAGATAAAATTAACGGAGAAGAAAAGGCAAGATCACGGCGTCGGGACACATGGACAGAAACAACCCCAGCGCCCGTTGCTGATGAAGGTATTTTAAACATCACATCTCGTACAGCATTTCATAGAAACTTCAAGATACAAGTCACAGTGGCTTATGTCCTTGAGATCTCACCATAATTTATTTTTCACAGCTGGCGTCCGGTCACCGCTGCTTCAACAACACCATCAGCGCTACGACGAGCAGCTCCGAGACATTGCGGCGTCGCTCACGAGACCTCGCTCTAGAAGAGCCTTACCGCCGACCCTTGAAAGACCGACCAGGCTGCCACCTGACCGATTGAAGGTGCCTATAAACAAATAAAAATCCAATTATACAACTTCGATAAAGCAACACGACACGAGAACCCTCTCATCGTGGCCGCCGATAACTACATTCCCGATCCTGCGGACAAAATAGAAAGCAGTCGACGTCGCCCCAAACACGTCATTTCGGATCCTCACGATCCACTAACGGTGCTTTTAGCTACCTCAAGCACCGGTCATCGTTATCGTCGAACCCGTCGCTTGCGACGAAGGGCTCGACGAGTAAATTAACCCTCAGACACAGCCCACTGAGTTTCTCGCCGGATCTTCTCAGTGGGTCGCGTTTCCGATCTGGTGGTAGATTCTATTATATTTTTTGTAGTTCATTAACGACAATATTTTTTTGTATTACAGTCTCGGAACTCACCTGATGGTGGTGCTCCGCCAGAAGAAGGCAGCTCCAGCTCGGCCAGCGAAGGTAGCGAGCCGACAGATGCGGTTGAGACCACTGAACCCGGCGAGGGTGGTAGAGTGGAACTACCGGCTGAAAGGTTACTGCATGCAAGGGCCGGTTGGTTATACAGAAAAGGTTCATCAGGTTGGTCACGGCATTGGTTCGTGCTCAGAGGAGCTGCGCTACTGTACTTTAGAGATCCACACGCAGAACAGCGAGGACTTATGGATGGGGTCATAGACTTGAGTGGGATTTCCAGAGTAGTTGAGTTACCGGCCGCAGCGTCAAACACTGGATATGGATATGCTTTTGAGACAGAGGTAAGTCAATATTAAACATACCTAAGTAATCCATTAAAATAATTCAAAAAAATGTTAGTAAGAATTCACTTCATTAGCAACGGACGATCCAATTATGCTTTATTTCATTTTACATAAATGTTTATATTGTTTTCAGACTTGGGATGGAAAGCAAATAGTGTTGTCAGCTGTAACCGCAGGGATAAGAGCAAATTGGGTTTCTGCTATGAAACGAACGGCCGGGCTGCCTGATACCGGCCCGCTATCTTTGATACTAAGGGAAGACTCTATTGACCAAGCATCAGAATCGTCTGCGTCACCAGTGACACCTGTCACACCCGGCACTGGGAAATCTGCACCATTCTCGTCTGATGAAGAGTATCGAACGGCTTCAGAAGGTGGTCGCAGGGATAGCGCCGATTGGGGTGAAGTCGGTGCGCAACCTCCACCGTCTCCAATATTAACCCGTACACCTATTTCCAAAGTTAAAGAAAAAGTCCGTGCACGTGGTAATCATCAAACCCCGACTAAAACAGACGCCTCTAAAGACGAAATCGACGCAACCAAAGAAAAAGAACGCCCGTCCAACGAAGTGGACGAAAACGAAAAGCCGATAGAACCTAGAAAACGCAGCTACATATCGACCATAGACAAACAATCGACCGAAATCGAAGGCTTGCGGAAGCAGCTCAAAATGGCTGTGAATGACTTGAACGCCGCCGAAGCGGAACTTGCAAGACTTCAAAAACTAAAGTCTGAAGCCGCTTTACGAGAAACCAAAATGGAGGAATTAGTTACAGCCCTACAAAATAAAGAAGAAGAACTAATATTAAGAACTAAGGAAGCCGAGAACTTAGACGCCATACGACAACTTTACAACCAGGATAAAACACTGTGGGAGAACAAACTGACTGAGACACAAAACTTCTTGAAGGAATCCACCGAACACTGTGAGCTGCTGACACAGCAACTTAGCGCAGCGCAGGAAAACATCAAGCAACTGCAGCGAGAGTTGAATGAACTAAACGACAAATTAGTAAAGAGTGTGAAAGAAAACGATAATTTATACACGAGAATAAGAGAACTAGAAGGTCGCGTGGCCGCCGAGTCACCCTCTAGAGAAAAGAGAAAAAGTATAGGATCACTCAGTGATCTGACTAATATCAAACAAGATTTAAACTTAGAAGCTTTAGAGAAAAATAGACTTATCGAAGAGTACGTAGAGTTACGAACGAGGTTCTTAAAAGCTATACAAGAAATAAAAGCGATGAAACAAGAACTCAGAGAATCACACAATATGTACGATGAACTAGAAGTAACTAACATGAAATTAAGAAATGAAATGAAACTTAGGGAGCAATGCAGCCAATCGGAAATAGACCTGATGGCGGCTCGTATCTTGGATTTGACACAAAAATTAACAGCTTCCGACAAACAGGTTCGTACATTAAAACACAAAATACAAAAATCCGAGTCCAGAGACAAAAGACGCAGTCTGTCGTTGAAAGGAAGAGAATCGTTTACTTTAGGCAAAGAAGTTGAAGAAAAACTGACAGAATTAGAAAACAAAATAACGCTATTGGCTTCAGAACACGTTCCCACGATTAATTCACCATCCAAGAGCTCGTCGCCTGCCAAAGAAAAAACCACGAAACCCGACAGTACCACGGACGAAAAACGTATGAAAAGGCTCGCCGCTAGATTACGGAGGAAGTCGCTGGATAGCGCCACAAGTTCGGAACCTATGAAAATGTTAGTCAGATTAAGTTCGTTAGAAACCAAAGTGGCCTCGGCCTTGGAAAATCGCCGAGACCTTATGAACTCCTGTGAGTCGTTGAATCAAGCCATAAGATCAACGGAAAGCCCTATTTTCAACGACAGTACACAGAGCACATCTGTCGGCACGCAATCACAGAGGCATCTTCTGGACAGATTACAGAGCCTCGAAAACGTCGTGATACATTCGAGAAATAAAGTAAATGAATGTTTGTGTCAGATGAGCGCAATGAGAGCCGCAAAGTCAAGGAGGTCACCTTCGCCGAGCCTGGAAAAAAAGTACAGCATCAAATCTATGGAAAAATGTTTGACAGAAGTCAGTAAGACATTACAAGACTGCTTCGACAAGTGTGTAGTTGATTGTGATCAAGAGCAGCAAGCGAATGACAGCGTCGCCCAAGTGGTCGTACAGCTCGAAGAACAGCTTAGAACAAAACTATTAGAAATATCTAAAAGGAAAGCAGAGCTGTACGAAGCTGGCGAACTCACGCAAAGAAAGAGTCTCGAACTGCTTGCCGAGAAGCTGGCCTACGAGTCTGTTCTCGTCAGCCGGATTCAGGAGGCGTTGGAGTCCTCAAACGGAAGTAGGTTCTTTGCAAGGTTAATTAAATCAGAGATTGTCGAAACCAGACAGTTAATAGACAGCCTTAGAAGGCGTCTCAACGGCGATGGACACACAGACAGCGCCGGCGTCAGAAGCTCTCTCGATTATCTTGCAAAAATTCTTTCGAGAAAAATCGATATCGTTAATGAAGCTCGCGAAGCTGAAGATCTCCGACGCTCGGAGCTGATCATTCACGCAGCCGATCTTGAGGCTCTGAAAGCATCGCAACGGGAGGTCGCCGAGGCCGTGGATCGATACAAGACTGATAAGTTAGGTGAACTCTGCAGCGCCTTGGCTTGCGAGACCCTCAGCTACGCGTCGCCCGATGGAGACTCTGATCGTGATAGAGCTAACGTCGAAGCTGCGAGAGTTCGGGAGGCGTGGGCCACAGCACGAGACACATTAGGCGCCGAGCTAGTACAGGCTGAAGTCGCCCGAGCTTTGGCCCGCGCCGCACAGCTTTGCGAGGAGCGCCTCGACGAGTCGCGCAAGGGACGCCTCACTCTCACCGCACAGGACCGCGCCGACCTCGAGCTGTGGTGGCAGGCGGCACACGACCATCTGCGCTGCGAAATGGATGCGGCCGTGAGGGATATTGCGGTGCGGTACCGGGAGTGTCTCGCCAACGGTCGACGGGAAGGCTCGGCCGGGCTTGACAGCCGAGCGCTGCTGCAGCAGCTTGCCGAGGTCCTAGCGCAGAGAGCTCTGGTGGACGCGAGAGTGGCCGTGCTGGAGGGCACGTACCGCGCGGCCCCGCCGGACCGGGACTCCGCCCCCCGTGCAGACGACGCCCTGCGCTCGCTGGAGACCGACCCCGCTCAGGAAGCGGAGTTCGTTTATCTCTTTCAGCGCTTCTCAACCGAGTGTCGCGCGCTCTTCTCCAGTGACTGTTCCGGTAACAGTGAAGACTCGATGAAGATCAGCGAGAGCCTCGAGCGGGTGGAGGCTGCCGTGGAGGCAGTGCGGCGCCAGCTGTCGGCCGTCCGCGGTGACGTCAGCACCGAGCTCCCGGAGGGCAGCGGCGAGCGCGGGGAGGGCGCGCTTGGTCGCATAGAGGTGCTCCGGCGGCGCGTCGAAGCTCTGCAAGCGCTGGTGCCGTGCCAGCACTGCAAGCAGCTGCAGGACGCACTGGACAGGTATGTACGGTAGCGTGTGGGGCGAGTAGGTACAGAGTAGAGAGACCGTGTTGTGACGTGCGGTGTGTGTGTGCAGGCTGCACGAGGAGCGTGCGCGCGGGGAGTCGGCGCTGGCGCAGCAGGCGGGCGCGCTGGCGGCGGCGCGGCGCGCCCGCACCCAGCTGCAGACGCAGCACGAGCGGGAGCGCACGCAGCTGCGGGAGCGGGCGCGCACGCTGCAGCGCCGCCTCGCCGCCCTGGACTCCGAGTACTCCGCACAGCTCGAGAGCCTCCGAGCGGCGTACCAGGTCAGTTCAACATTAATCATTAATACTGTTTCCATTAATTCGTTTTGCTCCAGCACCGACATCTAATTCAAAACTGATCCAGGGACTGTCTAATTATTGGGATTCGTAATTTTTCATTATATCCGGATTTTGGTAGGCAGCGGCTTGGCTTCGTCCACTCACCTCAATGGACTGTATGCTCTGCTTGCAAAAAATAAGAGTTCGCTTCAACATTTCATATAGAATTCAATTTACACATTCCCAATGAAATTAAACAACTGCTTCTTAATATTAATTCAAGCTTAAGAAATTTAATTACGAAATTATCTTTGTATTAAAAAATATTTTTATACAGTTTATGAATTTACAAAAAGTAGATTGTATTTTACAAGTCTCCTTTCGTTTCTGATAAGAAGATATCACATGAGACGTATTATTATATTATACTAACAACTGTATCAAACCCCGTCGTGGCGACAGAGCGCGGTGTCGGCGGACACGCACGGCGACAACCTGAGGGTCCGCTACCAGCAGGAGATCGAGCAGCTCCGCGCGCTGTGCGAGAAGGGACTCCTCGCCATGGAGAGCTCACACCGGCGCATCGTCAGGGAGATGGAGGAGAAACACCGCGCCGAGAGAGAACAACTCAGGTACTTAATAAATCCGTATGCATATAGCTTCACATGAGCTTTCTTAAGGGCTTTTTTGGCCACAGCACCCGCGGCAGCTGCATTATTTATTTATACGATGCGATAATACCTCTCGATAATTGTAGATCGATTTAGTCGATGAGTGTTATTCCAGTGTAATATTCAAATTAAATTGTCGACATTTCAATATTGTCCGACGAATATCACCTTAGAGTCGCCCGGACCCACGAAAACTGTAAATACTGCGCTATTCTAATGTTTCGACCTACAAGAGAAATGGACAAAAACAACTAGTCCCGGACGAGAACTAGAACATTTTTCGTCAGTTCAGATATACGAACTACCTCGTCTTCATCGGCATACGCTTTGTCAATTGGTTATGGTAAATCTCTCAAGAAGACAGTAACGTTAACCACCGTTTTACTGAGATTATATTTCATCCCATCTCATCTTGTTTCATTTAATTTAATTCCAATTGATTAAAGTCTGAAATAAATCAACTTCATCTCATTTAGCTTTATATAATTTTTCATTACAATAATTGCATGTATTTAATATCAGAAGATATTTTATAAGCTCGACACTGGCAACAATGGTATAAACAACAACAATGGCTTAAAAAAAAGAAAAAGAAGATCGACATTACTGATCGATGTGTTTGTCATTTTTCTGCTTTAATTTTTAATTGATTTGCTAATTCCAGGCTGGACAAGGAGCAGGCTTTAGCAGAGGAGACGCGAGCGACCCTGGCGGCGCTGGACGCCATGCGGAAGGCTC
Organism: Bombyx mori; assembly: GCF_030269925.1. Taxonomy (NCBI): domain Eukaryota; kingdom Metazoa; phylum Arthropoda; class Insecta; order Lepidoptera; family Bombycidae; genus Bombyx; species Bombyx mori. The sequence continues at coordinate 2,045,350 of NC_085116.1, read as the reverse complement.
ATGAGAGCGAAGTGCGAAGAGAGGTGGATAAGTTCAAAGCGGAGTTCCTGAGCAGAGGAGCTCAGAGTGGAGATCTGTCGCAGCTCAGCTCTAGACATCAGTGAGTCGATATTTCCAAGAAATCATTACTCATATATCTAAGGTTTCCACAGGCAGGAGGTCGCTGTATTAAGTAATAAGACAATTCCGAGTTCAAGTCCTACAATTGTTATCTTTTTTTGGTTATTGGTAAATAACCACATGCTCACGAACAACTCACAGGGTCCTCACGAACCGATCGCCTGCCGTAAGGCAGTTCAATAAAACCAAGGAAAGTAATAACAATAACCCTTTTGGTACGCAGGCAAGAGATGGAGGAGATCAAACGCGAGATCCTATCCCTCTCGGAGAAGTACTCGGTGAAGTGCGTGGAGTCCGCAGCGCTGGAGGACCGCCTCGCCGCCGCCACCGCGCAGCTCGCACAGGCCCACGGACACATCCTGCAGCTCGACGCCAGGTTACTGTCACATATATACAACTAAAGCGTAAATCGGGAGACAGATTAAAGCATCGTCGCTTGACTTAACTGTGATCTTAAATAGCAGTGGTAATGGAATAACGTCTGTTCTGCCCATCGAATCTGTCCTGGTGGACAACGTTGCCTGCTACCCATTTTCTACCAAACAAATCGACAAGACCACGACTAAACCTGTCGGTAAATCTGTAGGCTGTGAACATAGAAATTCTGATTGATGTTGCCTATGTAAGCTACTTACTGTATTAACAGAATAACAATGCTTACTTCCAGAAACAAACAACTTCGCGCGCACATCATCTCGGAAGCAAACGAAATGAAGAACTCTGAGAGTGTTCCCTCGCCGATGTACGAAGAGAACGGCACGGTAAGGACGGCTGCATGCCGCACGGAGCCAGCGGCGCACATACTCGCACAAACCAAGCTATAAGCATCCAGACTAGTTATCGCTCCACGCTTGCATCGTCTCACGCACATAACAAATGTATCATACATGCCACGCAATCGTCACCTTACATTCAAATGTAAATAAAAACTGCCTCTGCACTGATGTACGCACGTAAGAAGTTATACTTCTTTGGCAGAATATAACAATTAAACAACTCATCGTTCACAGCATTAATTTATTTAATGATAATTAAAAATATTAATCAGTAAAAACTCACAATACGTATATAAATATAGGCTCCAATTTTTGGTACACAATATTTACAATTAATTTAATTATGTGTGTATTAAATCATCTATTTTCCCAAATGAGCCAAAAGAAGTATAATTTCAAAAATCTTGGCAAATTACTGTATAAAAGCATTCAAATTCTTGTATATATATTTTGCAAAACTTAATATTCATTCAAAGGTCTCGGGAATCGAACTACGAATTAAACTTATTTTGATTAAAATTGTTTGTTTAAAATGTAAATTTTCATTCAGTTCTCGTACCACGATGTTATATTTTTTTCTGATATACGTAACGTGGTTTGTGTGCACGGATGCTCACGATTGGCTAAGCGTTGTAATTCCTAATTAATTGAACGCTACGATTGGCTGAAGTTTTGGGGGTGTAATGGCAATTTTGAACCCATAGACACAGCTCACTGAGTTTCTCGCCGGATCTTCTCAGTGGGTCGCGTCTCCGATCCGGTGGTAGATTCTGTGAAGCACTGCTCTTGCTAGGTCTAATGCTAGCAACAATGACGGTTTGAGCCCCGCGAGCTCACCTACTAGTTAAGGTTACGCTGAAATAGCCTCTCAAGGCTCTGGTAGAAAAAAAAAGTCAAGTTCGATTCCCGGGGCGGCGGTGAGTTCGGCGTGAGAGTGACTGTCCGGGTGCACTAACAGCATGCGCGGGCGGCGCCGCTGTGGACGCAGCTGCGCTCGCTGGCGGCGGGCTGGCGGCGCGCGCACGCACACGCAGGTAACACGCGCCCCCCTTACCCGACCAGAGCCCCCGATCGAACAAAGAAAATCATAGGTAAAACAAACAAAAAACTCATACTTGGGCCATTAGGAACGTGCGAACCGAGTCATAAATCATTTTTATCAGACCTCTCGCTCACACTTATAGGCGTATCGGATCTCTCGCTCTTATAGGTATATATATTGTGTGTATAAAACATAAATCTATATATTAATACGTGAAGCAAAAACTTTGTACCCCTTTTTACGAAAATTGCGCTGACCGAGGAGTATGAAACTTTTCACACTTATAGAGAATATAGAGAAGGAGTGCAGAATGCTAATTTTTTTTTAAATTATGCTTTAATAATCCATTAAATCAATAAAAAAACATTACACACCTACCATGTAATTGATACACACACACATATATATACTCTATGTTTATTGTCAAACTTTTGTTATTGCTCAGTCTGTGGACAAATTGAGAATAGGTTAATATTATTTGTCTGTATTAATATTTGTAATGTTCAAACTTTAATTGCAACTAATTATAGTCGAATTTCGACTACTGCGGGACCACTAGTCAGTATAATTACTCAAAAAATTGTTATTTATTTAAATGTAAAAAAGATCTTTTCCGGTTCACTATTTAATTCGTTAAACACTATCAACACATTATGAATAACCGAACGAATTTGGGCGTTAATATCGCCCTTTAATTTTAACAAAGTTAAGTTATCGAATAGTACTTCCATGGTTCGCGTAGGATTGTCTAATGATAACTAATACAATTTTTACAAACACTTACGACCTACAATTTACATGTACTAGTCATCAACGATCACGTCATCTGACTAGCTGAACCCGAGCGGCATCCCTTTATCGATATCGAGTTACGCGGCATTGTCACATCCCTTTAACGTAATGTTTTATGACTCAGTTCGAATGTTTGTAATGGCTCAAGTATAGTGAGTAAATATTTTTTGCGTAAAACAAAAATTCCCTGTTATTTGTTATTTTTTGAACGATGCGAACCTTGAAAATTCGCCGTAGATGTTATTTTAATTTAGATTTTGATTGTTCGACGCCCGACGGTAAAAAGTACTACGAACTTAGTCAAAACAACGCACATTTCCTTCAAGTTACCAGAGTTATAACATTTTCAGTGTACCAAATCCCTAATTACTTTAAAAGATAATTTATTAAACGGCAGTTGTTAGGTTAGGTTATTAATGTATACGATTATGTTTAAATAAATGCCGTAAGCTGCTAGTTTGACTTCTACTGTTTTTTAGACTTTTAGTGATGTTTAGTGGTAGGTTTAGACTTTTAGTGGTGTTTAGTGGTGGGTATGGACTTTTAGTGGTAATAACATATTCGCTAGATCACGAAATTACAAGAACATTTATTTGTTAAAAAGAGTATTAAGGAAATGACACTCGCCTTCCAAGTAGTGGTCTCTCTGATCGGAGTCTCTCTGATCGGAGAGATACATAAATTTTTATTCAGACTAAAATACACATTAATGATTATAGAATCACATATTTAACAAGGGTGAACTGACGCGACATTTTTCTACTAATAAATAAGTTTGAAATAGAGTTGAGATGCCAAACATTAAAACGGTTCTCACATAGGGCTCTAGTTTGACTTCACATTATTCATAACGCACTAATGCTTTTTACCGCTGCTTATTTAAAATGAATTATAAAAGTAAACGACAACAAACAAAAAATCATATATTTTTAGGGGAAACCGTCAAAGTCGAATCACTTAGTAGAGGCGAGAGCGGCGCGCCCGGCCAAGATACAGTTCGCCAAGACGGAGACGACCAGAAACCTACAACTGTCTCCCGTACAGGTATAGATACGTTGACATTAAGTCTTAACTGTCTTTTTTTATTGCATAGATTGGTGGACGAGCTCACAGTCCATCTGGTGTTAAATAGTTACTGGAGCCCATAGACATCTAGAAATCAACGTGGTCGAGCAGGGTATTTACCAAAAGTTGAGAGTTTGTATTCATTAACCTTATTTCGATGTGATTCACCTCCTAGAAATTATGTTAAGAACTGGTTCAATGTCAGTGCAGGGCAGCAATCATACTTCCCAGTATCAAGGACGGAATGTCTTCGACAATAATCAGTTTTTTTAATTTTTTTATTGCTGGCCAGTAACCACTTTACGCCCACCTGGACTAAAGTGGTTACTGGAGCCCATAGACATCTACAACGTAAATGCGCCACCCACCTTGAGATATAAGTTCTAAGGTCTCAAGTATAGTTACAACGTCTACCCCAACCTTTAAACCGAAACACATTACTAATTCACGGCAGAAATAGGCAGGGTAGCTACCAACTAGCCGCGCGGACTCACAAGAGGTCCTACCACCAGTAATTACGCAAATTATAATTTTGCGGGTTTGATTTTTATTACACGATGTCATTCCTTCATGGTTGAAGTCAATCGTGAATATTTTTTAAGTTCGTATTTCATTAGAAAAATTGGTACCCGCCTGCGGGATTCGGACACCGGAGCATCACTCAACACGAATGCACAGGAAGTCTTATCCTTTAGGCCACGACGACTTCAAACTGTCTGTAATAATGTCTACGCTGTGGTAGTTATAATAAGGCTGAACGTCAGGGACACGTTCTCATCATAAAAGTTGCGTTGAAAAGGAAAATGGGATCCTTTCAACTCAAATAACGATGCGACAAAATCTTGCGCACTGTTTTACTTTTGTTGATTTTGTTAAAATTGTATTCATAGTGTTGTCATCTCGATAGGTCTTCAGCGATGTCACTTAATGCAAATATGCTATAATTTACTTTTTGTATTTATTAATTTTGCAGAATTAAAAACTAGTCGGCGATGCTCTGTGAGTGGGCGCCCAGCCGTGGGACCCCTCGCCGGGATGGTCGCCGAGCGAAAAAAGCGCTTTGAACTGCTCTAAGCGACTCCGAAGTGCTGTCGATAGTGTCACAATTACGTCTTGTATATCGACCATAAACTTACTAAGACCATAAAGATTAAGTTTCTAAATTTAAATTAATCGGCAAAGAAATTAAACGAACTCAGCCTCGTCTATGGTCATAGTAAGCGCTGGGTACCCATTGTTTGATATAAAAAAAAAACAATGTAGAATTTAAAGATATAAAACGTTTTTTTATGATTGTAAAAAACCATACAGACAGTACGGTGTGTATCCAACAATTATTTTAAGTCTTACCCACCACGCTCACGCCTGGCCACTGCCTCATTATTTGTGTGTGTGTTCGGATCATTTTAAGTAGCTAACCTTTGAGAACGGCCTTTATTACAGATAAAGATTAAGTTTAATTTAAGTCATGTTTAAAATAAAAATCATTCGCAAGTGAGTATGCGAACTTATAACTGAATATAAACTAACTTACACATTATATCTAAAACCAAAACACAAGTGGCCAGATTCCCACCCACCACACGAAATGTATATAACTTTATTCATTGTTTTTATAATTAATTAACACTGTATATTTCTATTTAAAAACTCTTCGAGTGAATGATGCTAAGCTCGTTAATTAACGGTTAGTGAAGTGTTTATTGTATAGTTTATTTTGAACACGCTGTACATACTAACGTTCACGATTATTGTAATGCAATTTCAGAACACCCCTATACTTTATCTCTTAAGGAAATTGTTACCAAATATTTTTTTCATATTTATATAACCCTTTTATAAAGTTTTGAGGCGTAATTGTTACTTTTAGTTTTATTTTGACAGTCATTTTTGTTTTGTTCTTATTTGCAAAGTTTTTTTTTCCTTTCTTTTTGTAATGCCTTTTTATTTTTACATTTGCGTCTCAAACGATTAGTGTTAACGTATTATATAATCGACGTAGTTTTTAGGTCGCAAGGAGATTATAATCGACTATATATTATAACCTATTTAAAAGGTTTTTTTGTAACGTGTCGTATACGTAGACGAATGACCCGATTATTTATTATAATTTTTCAATGTGAAATTTTAATGATATTCGTCACAAAACAATCCGGAGGAGGTTATTCGTTCGAGTATCACGCGCGTGCGTAGAGAGGCCTACTATTTAATGGTTTTTTGTTGTTGTATGTAACATTAATTTATAAGATTCATTTTTTGACATTTACGTTTGTTATTTGTGTATCGCGTCCTTAACATAATATGTATTTACGTAGAATAGTGACATCACAGATTAATAGAGAAAGAAACAACTTTACACAACTTTCCCTGTTCCGTATAACTTTTAGTTTGTCGATTTGATGATTTAAATAATAATATTAAATATTTCATAACGAGCACAACTCCCAAACTTTTCTGTGATGTCATCAAATAAAAGTAATCTATAATTTTTAAAAAAATGACTTGTTACCATTTGTCCTCCGCAGCGGGCATTCGGCGTCTGAAGAACGATTAGAACGTGCCTCGTTTACAAAAGCAAGACGGCTTCAAATTGTATTGCTCAATGTTATCTAGTTGCATAGAACGAAGTTAATACCAAAACTGTATAACGTCGCTTTTAGTTATGGACATCGTAAAAGAAAAACATTTTTACTGAACATCTACATAGTGTTAAAGTTTCGCAAAGATAAAAGAAAAAAACATATATTTTATATTTCATTTGCAATGTTCTAACTCTAAAGCGACGATAAGAGCATTGTAATTAATCGCTTGACAGGTTTTTTTAGTTAAGTTCACGCGGCAAAGTAATTTATATTACGACCCGACCGGTACCGTCTGCAGCGGAAACGTGCTCGTTAATTATATTTCAGCTCGTTCAAACTGCAGACTGTACCCGGTCACGTTTGTAAAGTGTTGGTTTGTATAACAAAGATTTTTTTTAAATAAAACTTCTTAATACAAATTTTTCTTGTTTTTATTTTTTCCTCTTATATTTATTTACCCGATAATACATTACGGCAAGTCCAGTGCTACTATTCTAAAATATTTATATTATACAAAAATAGTATTCGTTTTTTTTTTTTTCAAATTTCCATTTCCTTACAATACTCAATAACAATTATTAATAAGAATCGGTTATGTACTGGTTTTCAAGAATTTATTTTTTTGATTCCTTTACGTCAGAATTTACATTTACATAATGAGAAGTCTAAATTATTCACTTTTATGATAATTGAGTTTAACATATTTCAGTTCAGTTTTCAGTAACTATAAAGAATTTTTTCTGGTAACATGTTTAGTGTTCCATAAAATGTGGTTTCACTTCAATAAATTTCCTTATATTGTGAACAAGTTTTAGTGAGTACACTCAGAGAATATTCACTCATTCCTCTCTAATAGTTTATTAGCCTCTTAACTGACTACCTTAAATCAAAACAATGAACTAACAATACTTAGTATTCAAAGCGATGAAGTCATTTCTAATTAATTAATTTATTCTCTTATTATCATACGTTATGACATTGTTTTTATTAAGCAACTAAAACAACAATGAAAAGCGTTTAGTGGTAACAATCAAACAATTATTAACTTTCAATGTTTATATTCAAGTTTTCAAATACTTCAACACATAAAGAATACCTTTTCTATGCTTTCATAGTTTTTGAAGTGAAAACTTCTTTAGAATCATTGGGATTTCAAACCGGATGCAACGGAAAAAACGACAGGTAAGAGACACAAATACAAAAATGTGTAGGATGAAGCCAGCAAAGAATGAGACAGAAATATACATACTATTTAATACAGCGCCATCTGTGAGATTTTTTAATACTAACGTGTGTATGAAAGCTCTTGTAGTGAATTTTAATTTAGGATTATACGTGAAATTAAAATATCAATTCACAGAGGGCGCTACCTTACAATTATTTACTAATGACAAAATTCTACATATAATTAAGACGTTTAGGATAATTGTATTTTAATTTTGGAAGGTTTCACTTCTACCACGTGTGAATTGCACACATGTAATTTTTTATTCACATAGTATTTTTTATGGACACATAACCATGTTGTGCTGGTGTTAGCAAATTATCTCAGGTTGAGCCCGTGAGCTCACCTACCCGTCCGCACGTAGCTGGTAATAGCCTCTCAGGCTACCAGCGAATAGGTAGTGAAAAAAACACTAAAAACTTGGTCGTAAGTGATGAAAAACTGTGCTAATTTTCAAAAATAACCACAGCTTTTCTTTATCACCAATTTCATTCACAATTCATACAATACTCTGGGAAACACTTAATCTAGAGTCCGTGTTACACATCATATGACCTTGGCCAGTAGCTTCCAGCATGTCTGTCCTTATAACTCGATAAGGGTGTGATCAGAGAAGTCTTCCTTCTGTTTAACTATCCTCGCTCGCCATTGGCTTCGGTCCGATAATATCTTGCGGCCGTAAGCAGTGTGGATGTCGCGAAAGGGAACCATCTTGCGCGGTACCTCGGCTCGAACACTTTCTTTATCTGAAAATTATTAAATAATAATTTTTATTTAACCACCTTTATTTCTTCTGTTTGAAAACTACGAAAGCCCGAAAATTTAGGATATAGGTCAGAATCTGATAACAATAATGCATAATAGTGGAGAACAAGAAGTGTTTTTCTACTATTGTTTACTTGTCTACAGAAGAGAAAATTGAAAACATTGAAAAGTACTTATAATCAATATTATTATACCCTGGGAGAGCAAACTATTGTAAAATACTGATCTTATTAGCCATAATAGACTCTATCATTTGAGTAAAACGTTAAAAATTACAATGTAAGAAGTCGTTCAACCCATTAAGCATTTCCAAGACCATCGATCAAATGATTTTATTCAAATATGTAGATTTTCATCTTAGTATAACCATTTTAATGAGACATATCACACAATAGACACCATTATTGTAGTTACGGTTAAGGACGAGCTCACAGCCCACCTGGCATTAAGTGGTTACTAGAGCCCATAGAGTTCTACAACATAAATGCCGCCACCTACCTTGGGATACGAGTTCTAAGGCCTCAGTATATTTACAATATCTTCAATGACTACCCCACACTTCAAACCAAAACGTCTTACTGCTTCATGGCAGAAATAGGCAGGGTGGTGGTACCTACCGACGCTGACTCACAAGAGCTCCTACCAACAATAACTACGCAAATAATAATTTTGCGGGTTTGATTTTTATTATAGGATGTTATTCTCTTTATTAATGGCATAATACTTACGATGTCTACTGCCTGGCACGGTCTTAGGTTCTGAATCAGGACCTCGATTGAAGGGATTATATCTCTGCCCTCGTGGTGGTGCTTTGGGTTCATCTTCTGGTGGAGACACAGTTACTACTGATGTGGCCTCAGCCACGACTTCAGCTGAAACAAAAAATTGTTGGAACTTTGTTGGACGACAATAGCTATTAAGAGATAAGATATAAAAAAAATGCTTTATTGGGTATATATTATTGTAAATATTTGTGATTATACCAATAACATTTTGTGTTATGGTGCTTTTTCTTTTATTTTGATTAGTAATGATCAAAAATGGAATAGATAGTGTAATATATATAGTGATATATAGAAGATAGATAGTGTAACATATAAAGGTCAAATACAGTGCCACCTTAATATAAGGAACCTCAATATAATGACGTCCTCGATTTAATAAATTATTCATTCCCCCTTGAATTGTCCATAAAAGTCAATGTAAAATATACCTACCTTTACATTGCAAAGATTTCTTGCAAACAACCTCTCTATAATGAATTTTCAACTATAAAAATAGTGTAAATACCTCTAATTGACGAATTTGATCAACCCAAAACCTTTATGGAACGTTCCCACCAATAACCGCCTTAATCCCATAGTATGTGAATCAGTCTCGACAAGTTTGAGAAAAATTGTTACCTACCTACTTGTTTTTATATAGTAAATACATACAGTAATTTGATAAAAATATTTATTAGTAGAAGTTTTTCACTATAACAAGATGAGTATGAAATGTTGAGGCGAATAAAACTTTTTTTTTTAACTCATTATCACAAATGGTAGGCCAACCTAACCTTCATATAACAAACCTCAGTTTACTGAATTGCTTGAAATAATGAATATTTACTTGTTTTGTTCTGATTGGTTATATCGAGGTTGCACTATATATAGAAACTTTTTTACATTCTTTCTTTTAACATTTATAACATTTTTATTTGGTTCTGTTTTTATTTCAAATAAGAAGAATTCTGTTGAATATTTCAACTGACCTTGTGCTTCATCCAACTGTCTCTGTAACTCAGCCACCATGAGTTTCATATAGTCATAACTTGCACACGCTAATGCTTTCATCCATGACTCCATGGATGCTTGTGAACTAGTGCATAAATAATATGTACGTCCTCCTTCACATTGAAATACTATTTTAAAACTGTATGCTTCCTCTTCTGTTAATTCTACAAACATAGGCTCTTAAGGGATTAAGAGTTTAGATCATTTTACATGAGACTGAAGACATTAGTTCAAAAACAATCATTGCACAAAATATTTGTAAATTATTCAAAAAAGAAGTATATATGTATGTAAGTAGTGAAGTGAAGAAAATGTTCTGAAACCGTCGTGGCCTAACGGATAAAACGTCCAGCGCATTCGTGTTGAGCGATGCACCGATGTTCGAAACTCAGGCAGGTACCAATTTTTCTAATGAAATACGTACTTGACAAATGTTCACGATTGACTTCCACGGTGAAGGAATCATGTAATAAAAATTAAACCCGCAAAATTATAATTTGCGTAATTACTGGTAGTAGGACCTCTTGTGAGTCCGCGCGGGTGGGTACCACCACCCTGCCTATTTCTACCATGAAGCAGTAATGCGTTTCGGTTTGAAGGGTGTGGCAGCCGTTGTAACTATACTTGAGACCTTAGAACTTATATCTCAAGGTGGGTGGCGCATTTACGTTGTGGATGTCTATGGCTCCAGTAACCACTTAATACCAAGTGGGCTATGAGCTCGTCCAGCCATCTAAGCAATAAATAAAAAAAACAGTAGAAAAAAAACAAAACAAACAATTACCAATAGTACAACCTTCCAGAATAACAACTCCGACAGGTTCCTTGTCACCTTTTTTTTCAAAATAAAACAACAAATTCCCTTTGAGAGTGAACCACCGACGCTGATAGCTCTTACCAACTTCACCACGCATGTCGAGCCACCCCTCGCGGTCCACCGGGGTTGCTGAAGAAGCGAAAGCACCCAAATTCTTCTCATTTATTTTCATAGTGATGTTTTTATTAGCCATGTACACACTTATACATTAAACACCGAAGCTAAAAAAAATCAAATGGTATGATTCTCAATATCATGAATACGCTCAAGGAATCCCTAGCTTCCTTTAAGATTTTTCTATTTTAAACAGTACGAAATTAAAAAAAACGACATTGAATGAAATACAAATTCTTTGATTACGAATTTTTGAAATGTCTAAATGTCATTTGTTGGTGACAATTGATTTTTTTTAATTGGGATGGCGAACGCGGCACGTTACATTGCGTACATGCAGGTCGGTAAATTCACGATACATTTAATTGATATTAAATGGACGCGTTTTTAGTGTGCGCCAATTAAACGGACTCCGGTAAGTACCTAGTCCTTGGGTAGTATACATACACTATAAAATTAATTTTCACCCACAATATATATTATGATGTCGAAGTTCAACAGGACTAGTATTCTTGTATATCATTTAAACGCAATATTTAAACTACTAACAAGAAAACCTTTTTTAAAACAGAAACGAAATTATTTTGAATTTGTTTCAAACAGCTTACTTTTTTACTATAGATATGAGTACACAGTAGTAGTGGCGTGCTGGCATTTCTCGCTACTACTAACATATTTTTGCAAAATTTTTAGAAAAAACAATTAATAATTCAAACTTAATATATCGCATGATGCTGCTGTTTCTTATTAGTCATGTCATAATTCGTTATGGCTAAGTTCCCAAATTACTTGCAATGCTACTGGTTAAGGCGTGGTGAATCTATATGTATAAATAACACCCTACATCCTATTTCTGATACGAAGCAGTTATGCGTTACTACAATTGAAATTTTAACACCCTGACTGAAGGTGCGAGGCAACAATAATGTTTATGGTGATTTGAGATGCTGGCTGAGGTGAGACACGAGCGCAGATAATACACTTAACATTAAAAAATACGAGTCCAGTTTAAATTAATAATAACTGTTCCGTAAGCTTCAAGCGACACGCGCAAGCCGTCGTGGCCTAAAGAACACAACGCCTGACGAACTCGTATCGAGCAACTATGCCACTGATCAAATTCCAGACAGACATTTTTTTGTAATGAAATCCGTTTTTGTAAACTTAACAAAAACGATCATGCTGTTGCCCTCAGTCCTCAATTACTAATATTATTCAATGAAATGAAACAAGCGTTTTAAATATGTAATATTTTATTCATAATTATTACCTATTTTCAGTTATTTATAAAGTTATATTAATATCAATTATTACACTAAATTTGTTTTACGAATTTCTAATGATTGCTTCATTTAGAAAATTTGATTTCCACATCAATCATCAGATTTCACCGCTTACAAACTAATATATGACAAAATGGTGAGGTCTATGTACAGAACATTCCCAATTCCCTAAAAAAGACAAATTCACAATAACAAAAAAGGTCAAAAACGAAAATTCCTTAAAAATTAAATCATTCAACTACGAATCACGCTAACAACTGTACAAAGTATTACGAGTGGTTTCTTTAAAACGTGCTCAAATTTTACGTCGGCAATGCGGGCACGTTATTAACGGTTATTCGATTATTTAAACCGATTCTGTACAAAATATCGATCACAAAAAAAAAAACAAAAATATAAACTATATACAACATCATTAAATATTTTCAAATGCCGTAACACATTTTAAAACATTTCATTATTCAACTAGGCATAATTCAGTAAGTCGCGGACGAGCCGCCTCTACATTTAAATAATTTATGTATCGCTCCTCGCACAACACATGTACAAATTGTCTATGGTCGACCGATCGCGTCTACCACTCAAACAAGTAAACATTAGGTACTAAGCAACAAAAATAATTTACAACATCGTTTTGTTCATGCGATCCAATCTGCTGTCCACATATTGTGTATAGAATTGAAGATGAATTAAAGAGTGACACGCAAAGGCTTTCTTCACGCCTCCCAATGTTTCTGTACAGAGAATGTTCACAGCACGTCTCCCTAAGCTTACATTTTAATAATATAATATTAAAATATAAAATTTCATATAACTACAAATAGTCGGAGATTCGACAACACAACAACGTCACGCCGTTTAGTTTGGGCTCCGTTCATATAAAAACGAGAACAACTATTTTTTTAAAAATACAAATGCTACAATCAAACGTGAACTAGGGGGCTCTTTTATAACTATTTTTATTATTATTATTAATTTATCTAATCATAAACTATTGGTGTTACTAATTAGTTATTGACCGGCAGATTTTATTTTTTTATATATCATAAGACAAATTTATATAACTATCAATCGTTTAGAATATGTTCACCGCATTGCTCTTATGTAATTTGAATTGATTACTTTAGTTGGATGTGTGCAATGCGGACGTTAATGCGTGAAGCACACGTTGAGCTTTGTTCCCTTGTATAAAAAGAGTGCAATAGTATACGGATTCATGATTTTTAAACAAACGAAATTCAATTTAGCTAAACAAATAGTTTCCAAAAATGTAAACACATTTAACCGTAAAAAAATCGTACAAAATGATTTAAAAAAAAAAACGTGTCAAGTTTACAATAAATAAATAGGTGTAGATGAGAATTCGCAAGACGTGTGGACGTTCGCTTATGAAACGCTCGTAAAAATATCTATAAGACTACAAGTATCTAACTCCTTTGGTAATGCATACCGGTTTAAATATAATAACGAAATATATTACATTATACACATTTACATACAGCACAACAACGAATACAACACCTCCATATAAATTGTGACGTTCACATTTGAGAATTTTTTTTTTTTAAGTTAAGGCCAAAGTTTTTACGCGTCGCTCGATCATCACATAGTCGACGAAGCCTATATAGACAAAAATTATATTCTTTTATTATAAACTATTTCACGTTTGGATAACTGATAAACTGTATCTATCTATCACCTAATATTATTGCTATAAAATTTCACATATTTGATAACAAAGAGAAAAAAAGGCCTTCACAAATACTTATTTGGTGTTGCATTTATTTAAGGATTCTCATCGGCCGCGCCAGACTGCGAATCCGTACGCAATCGATATTCATTCAACGAATAATGTAAAAATCAAAACCTCGACAAACATTTAACGGCCGCCAATCAAATAAAATATACTTGCAAATGAAACTACGTAAAATGAGGTTCGTATTGTGGAACAAGTGAGCGGGAAGTCGTGTGAGAATAATGCAAGACTGCAATGGAAGTTGGGTTTTGACAAATCCTAATGAATCGAGCGCTACAAGCAATCTCGCTCGTCACGTACTTTTTTTTCTTTATGAATACGCCAAAATACGTTATTTTATTAATAAAAGAAAAAGGAAGAATTGAGTAATTAAAAAATAATAATTTTCGTATCTATAACAGTTGGCAATGTTTCCTCCGGTTCTTATAAAACTAGTCGAATTGTTGAATCACTCGAACACATGTTCCGTTTTAAGATTTTTGCCTTGAAAACATCTTCCGAGTATTAATCACTTTGGATACGAATTTAGACTTTAGACAATACAAATTCAATCTGATCAATCAATGACCTACATCTTTGTGAGGTAGGAATTTGTCAAATACCATAATAATAATATTATGAAATCCAATCGTACATTTAAAACTGCGTTGTCGATTATTTTCAATTAGAAATAAATTCACTTCGATAACGTACAAACATTGTGAAGGCGTTATGGTTTGTTGCCGACTTCAGCGGAGTCAAAGTGACACTAAAGTGATCCAAATATTTAGAATTCATTTCATTCGTTAGTGAGCACACGGCTCGTTTCATTCGCGTAGTTGGTGCATTATTCGAAACCAGACGATTTTCATTTCAATGTCTTAATCATGATTATAAATAACTGGCCTTCTGTAATATTTCCTTGGTACAAAATTCATTATAAAACTGTTTTAATACTTCTTCTTATATATAATATAATACATACAGTTAGATAATTAACAAGTTAAATATTTCATCGATTAATTTTCCCTAACATTACGACGATGGTTTCAATTTTCATAATAATAAATCGAAATGAAATATTTTTTCCAAAAACTTGTATAGCTTTACTACTCATTATACATTAAAATCCATTTATTAAATTCATGTAGGAAAAATATCACAAAATAAAGTAAACGTCGTTCCCGTTCAACCAAAGTATATGTAACCTCTGCATCAAAAACATGGATTTTCATCATTAATGTAAAATGTATATCTTTGATGTTCGATAGTTTTGAAAATGTTGATCGATTGAACTTTCAATCGGGGTAATTGTAGTTGTCAATTTCTTTTTAATAATCTATGTATGCATCCTCCAAAATTTGTGATAATTCTATGACCAGAAAATGCTTAAACAGGATATTGGGTCCCGATAATTGATAATTATTTTAATACTGCTCGATCGGAACTTCACATAATTTAACCGTTAGGACGGTCAATCATCTGTTATCGTGAGTATTGTGAAAAAATTGATTAAATTAATTCATAGTGCAGGGTGAGTCAGTACAATGAAGTTCATCACAAATTTTCAGGACGCTATTTTCTGATTATTTTAACTTTTATTTTTATTAAGTGAACACTTAATGTAAAGTAGATACTTTACATTAAGTGTTCACATTGAAAAAATATATATATTTTTAAGACAACACACCGAAACATTCAATCTCACGTAACGACCTAATTTTCACTATCATCAAACTAATTGAATACAACACGGCCCAACAACGACCGAAGGCCCTAATGGTAACCATGAACAAGAGCGCGGGGGTCGCTCAGCCCAGCGCGGCCGCCGCGTGGTACAGCTGCATGAGCACCTGCACGTGCAGCGGCAGACAGGACAGGCGGTCGTGCGTGCTCGTGTCCAGCGCCAGCCACGACAGCGCGTTGTAGCCCTCCAGCACGTACCGCAGCACGTCCGTGGTGGTCTGCGAGTCCAGCGGGTGGGCGGGCTGGTCGCGGCGCTGGGTGAAGGCCGCGTAGTCGTCGGCGCCGTGCACCGAGTGCAGGTGCAGCGCGGTCTTGAGGAAGGCGGGGCAGGCGTCCCGCAGGTGCGCGCAGCTCGCCCACCACCAGGCGGGCATGCCGGCCAGCGGCGCCGTGGACACGGTGTAGCCGAGCGCGAGCGGCTGCTGCAGCACGGTGCCCACGCGCTCCTCGCGGCCGTCGTCCCGCAGGCGCTGCTGCGCGAGGTGCGGCGTGGGGCTGGCGGCGTCGTCGTCGGCGCGGCGCGGGCTGCCGGGCGCCCACATGTTGTTGAACATGTCGCAGTTGAGCAGCTCGTCGATGTGCTCCCCGTCCTCGTCGTTGATGTCGAGCAGCATCATGTCGCCGTCCTCGCCGTTCGCGAGGGGCTGCTCGAAGGTCATCGGAGTCGACTGCGTGGTGGCAGAGGTGGGAAACACAAGGATGTGCGTGGCGGAGACGTCGCGCGGCGTGTGCAGGTGCGACTGGATGGAGGCCTGGGAGAAGCGTTCGTCGGGCGTGAAGCGGTCGGCCATGAGGCGCAGGCACGAGTCGGGCTCGGTGGACACCAGGCAGGCCGACAGCACGCACGGAGCCCCCGAGCCGCAGCTGCCGCACAGGTCTTTCAGCGTAGTCGACACTTGATCCAAGTTCTTTCGCGATAACAACCAACTCCAGCCTGAAATCGAAAATCGAGTCTGTTCGCTTGAAACGTCATTTTCATAGATCATTGAGAAGAAAATGTTTAAAGTGAAAGTTAATCATTTGACATTCAGTGTGTATGCTAGATTTGTCCCCATGTACGAGCACCGATAGCGCACATCCGCGCCCCGAGTGAAAAATAACTTTTACAAATATTCTGGCTCGGGTCGGGCAACGAATTTGGATCAGCACTACGAAATTACTGACCACTGTGTGAATACTTAACGACAAATTTTATTTGAAACAGTGGAGTATGTACTTCACCTTTGAGTTCGCCGTGTCCAATGCGACCGACTCGTCCAATGACGAGTCTCCAGGGTTGCGCGGCCTGGCTCATGACGCCCAGCGTGAAGTCCATGAGCTTGGTGAGTCCGAGCCGCCTCGCCGTGCCGCTCCGTCTCCGCCTCGATCTATAAGCATATGAGGAATCTAAAGCTATGGCCAGTGTTCATTATTGTTAAATATTTTGCGCATAAAGCGTTTCGACATATTTGAACAAAGCTCGGTGACGAGGGTCTAATTACCTGTGAGGTACGTGTATGTTGATCGCGATGGTGTCGAGCAGTTCTCCGCGGGAGTCGGTGGCGGCCGCCAACAACCAGCGCTGGTCGTGCGAGAGGCAGTACGACACGAAGAGGACGGCGTCAGCGGTCCCGCCTTGGCCCCAGGTCTCGGCCACTTCGCGCAGGGCTCGGGGCGCAGCCAGCACCCACGCGGGGGAGTACAGTCGGTAGGGCGCGCGGTTCTTGTCGTCCTTGGCTTGCAGGAAGAGGTTAGCGGCGGCGGCCGTTCCGAACCCGGTCAAGGACTTGCCGTTGGCGTGGTGGTGCAGCAGCCGGCGCGCGCCGCTGTACACCGTGAAGGCGAGGGCCCGCGCCCCCGCGCCCACGCCGGCGCCGCTCCACTGCTCGCTCACACTCTCCAACGATATTATCTGACAAATACACTATCAATCAGAACAAATAGTAAATTGTGTTCTACAAAGAGTCTCGGCATGCCAAGATTATTTTTCGTGTGACTATATGTTTAGGAAATTGTCAAATGTTCAGTGTTTAAATTTTCTCAAACTTACCTTAATGAGAGGGTTATGGTGATGGAGATGGTTGTACGTGTTAGCGGCGAGTCTCAGCAGGGCGTGAAGCGCGGAGGCTCGGTGGGCGGTGGCGGCAGGGGGTTCCACGATGTAAAGGACGAGGGCTGGCGGACCGGCCTCGTCGTCATCCGGAGCGGCAGGGGGCGGCGGAGCGGGCGCGGGCTCCGCCTCGTGATCGGTGGGTGAAGAAGGACGCTCGGGGGTGGCGGGCGGCCGCATTGAGTCGGACCGCTCGCCCTCCAGCAGAGTCCGGTCCAGGTTGAGGGCCGCGAGCTGCGGGACCAGAGCGGTCCGCAGCGCCTCGCTGTAGGCCCGCAAGTAGCGCCCGAGGCGGCCGGCCGGTAGGGGGCCCGCCCACTCGTCCGTCTCGCCGGACCGCGCCGCTCCCGTCCGCACCAGGCCGTCCCGGGCCAGGCGGGTCACGGGCCGGTGCCTGCCGAGACGACACGCCTCGTACGCCGTGGACAGCTCGCGGAAGAAGGCCCGGAGAGGGTCCGCGAGTGCGTCGCAGTCGGCGGCCACCACCACGTAGGCGACGTCGCGAGAGTAGGCGTAAGGTTCGAGACTGAGGCGCTCCCAGTGGCGCAGGGCGTACGGACTGAGCGAGATCCAGTCGCGGTCGTGTCCGACGAGCAGCGACGGGACCGGCTGGGGCTCGCACAGGTCTTCGTTCCTCCGGCCCGCCAGGCGGTGGAACTGGCGCCAGGTCAGCGGCCCCGTGACCCCGTCCCACATGCGCGCTCCACAACATCGCTTCTGGATCGCATCCTGGAGCAAAGGCCGGAGTCGTCGCATCAATCTGTGAAAATACGTTCACGATGCTCTGAGTCACGACTGTCGCCTTGTTGGATGTTCTATCGCTAAAACGATTACAGTGCAGTGTACCTCACGACGTCCCTGGAGGAGCGTGGCGCCCGCGCTCCGATGAAGGGCCAGCGGTGCACGGCGCTGGGGGCACTTTCATTAATGGAGCCACCGACGGGGGCGTTGCTGCACGGGGGACCGGCGCCGGCGTAGGCTCCGCCCGCCGCTCGTAACGCTTTCGCCGCAGCAGCTCCTCCATCAGAGTACCTGGAATGTTTTAATGTTCTAGTAATGAAGATAAACATTAACTAAAGGAAGGTGGCGTACGGTTGGCCGCAGGTTTCGGCTCTACCAAAAAACAACCACAATGTTACGTTAAGGCTTCGTCAAACAGAACGCGTACTTAGCGCGCGTCAGAGCGCTAAACATACGCCGCGCTATGTATAATACGCCGGTATAATAGCGTAGCGCTCTGACGCGCGCTAATTACGCGTTCTGTTTGACGAAGCCTTAAAGGATAAGTTAATTATCATCAGTACACTCTGTACACTCTTTTGTTTTGCGCGTGTATAACAATTTATATATTTCAACATTAAGAATTTTGTATTTATATAATTATGTAAGTGAACCGCAATTACGCCGCAATATAAATTTGTACGTGCGTACAATAAAATGATTATAATAATTTGTATATGTAGTGTACTTAACAAATGTTTACAATTAACTGCCACGGTGAAGAAATAATATCGTGTAATAAAAATCAAACCCGCAAAATTATAACTTGCGTAATTACTAGTGATAGGACTTTTTGTGAGTCCGCATGGGTAGGTACCACCATCCTGCCTGTTTCTGTCGTGAAACAGTAATGCGTTTTGGTTTGAAGGGTGGGGCAGCCGTTGTAACTATACTGAGACCTTAAACTCATATCTCAAGGTACCCACCCACCTTTTACGGCGGCATTTAAATTGTAGATGTCTATGGGCTCCAGTCACTACTTAATATTAGGGGGGCTGTGGGCTCGTCGTCTACATATCTAATAAATAAATAAGAATGTGGGCACGGTACTGACTCGAGCAGGTTGAGTCGCAGATGCTCGTGCGGGTGGTGCGCGGCGGCGGCGCTGCGGGCGGCGCGCGCCAGGGCGGTGGGCGCGGCGTGCACGCTGCCGAGCTGGGCCAGCACCGCGCCCGTCACGTCGCCCAGCCGCGCCCCGCCCGCGCTGCTCACGGTCTCCGCACACCCGGTGATCTCCATCTCGTCCTGTGTACGCATTAAACAACTTTCATTTACTAAAAATATTACCGATATTTCACTACTATACAATACTTACTTCTATATCGTTCCCTCATTAATGAGGATCGCAACCACATGTGACGTTTTTCCACTGTATTCGATCATAGGTGGCATGGACCGCACGGTACAGACTACCACCAAGTGCTTCTCTTGCTAGATCTGATCATCTAGCTGGTGTTCTGCCCACGGCGCGCTTGCCCTCTATGCGTCCCGTAATTATGAGCTTCTCTAATTCATGTCTGGGAGACCGCATGTGTCCGAAGAACACGTTCCCGACAGATGAAAGAGAGCCATTTTCGGATGTTTAGTTGTCTTAGAATGAACTCGTTTGTTCTCATGGCAGTCCACGGTATTCGTAGCAATTCCTATACAATATGTCGCTAGAATTATTCAGATATGTATCATTTGACCAATATACCAAGTTACCTCATAGAAGAGTCCGGATCGATGTGCGAGTCGCCGGTTGACGATGGCGCTGAACCCGCACGTGCAGCTGGCGGGCTCCTCGCCGCTCCCCTCTCCGCCCTCGGACAGGTAGGTCGCCGCGTCTGCTCCCCTGATGTTACCTATGACCTGTAATGGTCAAACATAATACTGATCATCCGGTTCCGAACTCGAGCGCGGCGGGCGGGCCCGGAACGCTTAAGCGCTCGTGGGATCGTCCACAGTGGATATTCGATTCAGAATCTGTTTTAAAGAAACAACTCTGTGGTCGGCGCCAACAGATTTTGTTCTTCATTCATGGAAAAATCATTGCAATATTTATACAGTAGGAACGATTGGCCTCTCATTAAAGTACTTACTAGATTTCGATACATTGAAAAATTATTTCAAATTTAATGTATGATGCGATATTAAAACGATTGTAACAAAAACAACAACTGTTTTTTTATAAATTTGTTTGTAAGTCCGATATTACGAACCTTAGTCCCTTCGTTGCAGACGCAGACCGTGCAACTATCGAAGTTATGATCCCGGAAGACGTTGAGTACGGTGTCAGCGAGCAGCACGTTGACCAGCAGCGGACAGGCCGGCAGGGCGGGTGAGGCAGGCAGGGCGGGCAGGGCGGTCAGCGCGGGCGGGGCGGCAGGGCGGCACGACCGGGCGGCGCCCCGGCCCGCGCCCCCCGCGCCGCATGCGACGGCCGGCCGGGACTCGCTCGCCGGAGACGCAGACCGCTTTACTCCTGAATTACAATAATTTGTTGCTTTTACTGAATCCGGAACAACCAGAATGTCGAGAACATGAAATATGGTTGGTTATCATTATTAGTGAAAATTATTATCACATAAATGATTTTCTTAAGGACGACATTGAAAATAAATGGATTTTAAGCTATTGCATAGCTTTTATCGCGGGCCTTGAGCTCGGTTTACTGTAATCATGAAATTCCGTAACGAAAAAACCTTACACCCCTACTCCGCCTACCATGTAGCTCGCGTTCAACACATTCACACGTTGCGCTTGTGTAGTGTTTGTGAATAAGCGCGTGGCGTGACGTCACACTGCATGCGCATCGTGAAAAGTCTGCCCATCTCTCTCTCGCGCGGTCTAGCTTATGAGTGTGAAGGGGACAGTTAAGGTTTTGCTTTTATTAATGTTTAATATAGCGTGGTCTTGTTTTATTATTGTTTTAATATTCAATTATCATTGTCTAATTATAATTGCATAAGTTGATAAAAAATCTTATGCAATAGCTTTACCGCGGCAGTTCCCGAGTGCCACACGTTTTTTTAAAATTATTAGTTGAATTATGGATGAATGAATGGTAAATTATATAATATAATATCTTGGCACTGTACTAAAAAAAAAAGAGAACTACAAGAAGATTTATGAAAAATCACGCACATTAAACACTGATTTCCCTCAATGGACAATGTAAATATTATAAAGGAGTGATCTCTAGTCTGGCGCTGGTACCTGTGTCGGCGGCGGCGGCGGCGGCGGCGGCGGCGGCGGCGGGCTCGGGGTCGCGGCGCGGGCGCGGGCGGTACACGGCGTGCGGCGGCAGCGCCACGGGCGGCAGCAGCTGGCTGGGCAGCGTGCTCAGCGCCGCGTACTTGGACGAGCCCACGTACTTGTACACGGTGGGCGGCTTGAACACGAACGACCAGTCCTGTGGGCGCGACACCACCTCAGTCACTCGCAACGACAATACAGGCTCATCTTGAGACGTAAGGTTGAAGCCTCATTGACACCGTCGCTACAGTGACTAGCCATTTATTATAGACTAGCGGCAAAAAATATCCTACGTTTTTTGGTGGTTCAAACACCATTAGTACTTGAGACAAGGTCGACGAATTAAGATGTTGAATAAGAGGTAGCTATATTTGGACGGAGCGGAATGCCGTACTTCACAACAGGGTACCTTTTCACCACTCATACAAACAATTACGACAACGCGTTTGTAATCAAGCTCTCATATTATTATGTTTGTTCGCTCGGTGTTGTGGAACTTCATGGACCTGCCGCAAACGTGCGAGCGATCCCAACGGTGAAAGCAAAGGTATCCTAAGTTTGATATTATCAAAACGAAATATAGAAAATTTTTTGGGCGAGTTTATTTTAGTGGATAGTTTGTGTCGCGTGGTCGCGCACCTCGATGGCGGTGTCGGGCGGCGGGTCGTCCCGGGGCGGCGCGTCGTCGGGCAGGCTGAACCCGGGGGAGGGCTGCGCGTGCGCCTCCATGGAGGGCGGCGTGGGGAACATCTTGCTGAGCTCCTCGGCGCGCACGCACCGCCCCACGCACCGCTTGCTCTCCTCCTCGCACTTGTCCAGGGCCGTGGACATCTGCGGGCACACGCACACCTCAACGAACGACCGACTCTACGTGACCTTCACGACCGGTTCTTTGATTAATATTTAACTTTAACCATTCCAAACACAAGTTGTTTAAGGAATAAGCAATCATTAAAATCAAAATAAACAGACAAACACTTAAATAAATATAAATAGAGAAGGGTGCACACTCACAAGTCTTACCGTCTCATCGCCGCTGGCCGCGTCGTCCGAGTTGTCGAATATTTGCTCCAGGTCCTTGAAAGTGGGGCAGAGCCCGTCCGACGTGAACAGGTTCTTGTACTCCTTGGCATCGTCCTGCGGCACAGGGACGCACTGTAGCAAACTAAACATTGACAACGTCTATAGCGCGTGGTGGTGGTGGTGGTGGCGTACCTGCTGTCGCTCCCGCTTGACGTCGGGCAGCAGGTCGGGCGTGGTGTGCTGGTGGCCGGCGTACAGGTCGGCGGCGGGCGCGGGGCCCAGCGCCAGCTCCTCGCGGAACCGCCCCTCCTCGCTCTTGAAGCGTTTCACGGGGTGCTCCAGCCTGCACGATATATTTTGTTTGTTTCAGAATCAAAGAATGAAATTCCTAAAAATGTAAAATTAGAAAAAGAATTAAGCTGTGTTAAAGTTATCCATCTATTTCGTACTGTAGTGGGGCCGGAATCTAGTCATGTTTGCAAAATGATTTTTATGCATTAATTACATGTGTTTTTTAAAACTAGTCGTTTACTGGGAATTATAAAATAACGAAATTGACTTAACACGTTGACTGCCACGTAGGTCACCGGTGACCTACGTGGCACACTGAAGTAATTATGTCAATTTCTCTCTTTGATCTTTTACTAACGTGCCAGAATTTCTAGTAGATTCTGGGAAAGATGAATCTGAAGATACTGAGAATGAATTTATTTCTAAGTAACCTAAAAGTCTATAGCACACATTAGATATAAAAGAAGGCGAAGTTAGGTAATCCAGGCGCTTAGTAACAGAAATCGACACAATTACTTCAACGTGTTAAGTGACAGCTGTTTCTAGTAGAGATGGGGGGGGTGCGTGACTGACCAGGCGTGCACGGTGGTGTAGTCGTACAGCATGTGCAGCGAGTGCTCGTCCTCCAGCGGGTCGGGGCGGCGCTCGGCGCGCGGCAGCACGGGCCGCCGCCGCAGCTCGGGGCACGCGCCCGACTCGCCCTGCCACACCACAACAATATATCACTAAATGCAAACATGTTTCAATGTATAATGTGTTAAAATATTGCTATAAATGACATTGAAATACAACTAGCGCCACTCTTCTATTGGCTATGGTTATACTGTGTCTATGTCACTTACTTGAATAAAAGTAAGTCTAAAGTCAATCTTTACTGCGTTTTAATATAATGAAGTCACGCTTGTTGCTCGATAGCATCTAAATTAATAATTACCGGTTTAAAAAATCTCAATAAAAATAGATGGTTTGAATTTTTTATTAGTTTTAGTTAAAATTAAACCAAAATCCCGACATACCTGGTTGTGCTTGGAGGGCGGCAGACACGAAGGCGCGGGGGTGGGGGGTGCCAGCGGGTCGGGGGTGGGCGCCGGCGTGTGCAGCGTCGTGGAGGCCAACCCGGAGGTCTGCGGGGAGCACTGCTGTTAGCCAGCGCGGTGTGAAACATGACATTCGATGGCTCATTTTTTTTTTAATTGTAGTTATAAGGCAAATAAATATCGTAAAGGTAAGTTCTAGTGACTGAAGGGTGGTCGTAGTTACCTGGTGGGCGGGCAGCGCGGCGTGGTGCGGGTGCGGCGAGGCGGAGGGCGGCGCGGCGGGCGGCGAGCCGGAGCACGAACCAGGCGACCCCGACCCCCCACACACTCCCCTGCGCGACAACAACACGGCTCTCGTTACACCGGCGCACGCACGGCTCGGCGGGACCGTACACTGACGCACGCAACTGAACTCGAGTCGATCAACTCATATTGGTGTTTATTTGCATTAAACCAAAATATTCCTTGTGTGCGTCAGCTCATCTTTGTTTTAATATGACGCCAATAATATTAAAACAAATTTACGGTCCAACCGAGTCTAGCAACAAGTGGTGTTGAACACAAACGAATAAATAATTGAATGAAATGCTTTTGTATGTTAAAGGACTTTATTCATGATTACTGTAATCTTAGTATTCATATGAATTTAATGACAACTTTAACAAGAATTTTATAATTCTCATTATCCCACATGATTTCATGACACCAGAGATGAGAGGTAGATGTTATAATGAATCGACTGCATGAGAGATTACACTGTATCACTGGGTCATTGCTCCATTATGAGCATCCTCAGTTGTCCGCACAAGTCACAGACATTAAATCAATAGATCTTGTATGCGAGATGTAAATATATACTACTAGTTTAAGATATTTAATATTGGGATATATCTGCAGTGATACAGTGTAAAGCGCATCATAAATGAACAACGAAGTGTGGTCACCGCTGATGTAACAGAAAATGTGTGTCACTCCATAAAACAGTAGCTTCAGTACTAATTATGCCGGATGTTGTCATAAACAATATATGGTTAACATATTGTTTCTTTTTAATTACAGAAACAGTAACGACACATAAACATGCAGTTTTATAAGTCAATTCACATTCACATGCAATATAAATAATGTAAAGCTACATATACAAACATAATTACGATAATATAAGCCAATAAAATAAGGCATGCAACGTTTTACAAGCATTGCATTATTTGTGGCTTCCTCTCAAGTTATCCTGTGTGAGTGTGGAGGTGAGGTTTGTGTCTCATGTGTATGGATGAGGTACTTTCATTTGTTTTAGTGTAATGATACTAAAAGTTTGTTAATAAGTGCACTGCAATTATGTGAATACCCGACTACGACATGCCAATGAATGGGTTTGACTCTGAGTTTAGAGCTCGTTGTATATTCATCTATACCTTACAGCTCTTAAAGCACTTTTCACATCTTGAGACACAAGATTTTCGATGTGTATGATTCGGCTCTGAGCGGTTAAGTGCCCAAACAAGTAATTTATAAATAATTTATATGATATTATAACATTTTTCGTAGTCGGGTTATCGATATTTTTGATATTCCAATTAGGTTAACTTGTCATGTAAAATAATGTTAGTGTCATCATTTCTCGTTTTAAGCAGCAGAAGCGCGCGCGTGTGAGTGCGTGCGGGTGTGTGCGTGCGTGCGAGCGCGCGTGTGTGTGTGTGTGTGTGTGTGGGTACTCACGGGTGCGCGAGTGTGTGGGCGCGAGCGAGGAGCGTCCGTCGATGGAAGGGCGGAGGTCGTGGAGGTCTCCGACGACGCCACCTGCACCAACAACCCGCCGGTACCACTCACGCACTCACCCTCCCCACCCCCTCTACACTGGGACACGCCCCTGCCGCCGGGACGTACGTCTCTCTCCAATCCGATACCCGAAGAGTTAGGGGGCTCTCGCGTGTCTCGCTTCGGAGGGGGGGTCGGTTACCAAACAAGCTCATGTATCTGCAGACACGTCGGCGTGTCTATACAAGCCCGTACTCGCCTCTAAACGCAATCATAACAACGTGAACATAACATCTACCTATCATATCTACGCAGCGACTACCCCTACAGCGGCGCGGCCCGGCACTAAACGTTACGGCACGAGACGCGGCACGTAACATTTTGTACCCGCCGCGACTGCATTCAACGCTATTTATATGCAAGTCAAAAATTAAATATATTTGATACATAATATTGGATGCAATAAACACACATTTCTCATACAGCTACTACTTACTAACATATATAATAATATTATACTTATGACAACCTATCTACTCAGATCATTCACATAAAGTTGTTTTTGGAGAGTGCTCTATATTAATTAGTTACTCAAATTTCCTTCAAAATAAATTATCTAGCACACTCGAAAAGCAACTGTATGGTGAAACAATTAAGAGGCATAATAATAAAATTGCAAGACAGTAAGAGGCAAGATGTTGTGTGCACTCACTTGGTGCAGGTGCAGGGCGCCTTGCGGGAGGGGTCCACGAAGTCGTCGTTCTTGTCCCCCGCGGGGTCCGCGTAGCACGCCTCCAGCGTCTGGGGACCGACACCACCGCAGGGTTAGCGCTAGGTGAGCTCTGGGGCACCACTAGATACTGCATCGCTTTAGCGATTCTTATTGGCAATTTCAAACTAATAGGCTCTCCAAGAACTAATTCCTATGAGTTTAGCTTTACACGATCAGTGGATTAATCATTAATTGGCCTACGTCAGAAATTACCGCCAAGGTTATGTATTATGGTGTGGCCAAATAAACAAGTAGATATCAAATTATATACATATTTATGAGAAATTACTATGAGATTTTAATTTTATTCGAAGTCATCATTGCAATAGTAACAAATAAATGGTAATTTTAAACTAAATTTGTTTTACAATAACAAATAAAGGCCTCATTTTTTACGTAATAAATCTTAATTTGAGAAAAAATAGAATCAGAGATCATTCTTACGAATTAGTTGTCATTGTTTGTTGAATGAATCATTGTTCAATATATATAATATGATAAAGAAAATTTTAGTAATCACAACAATTGTTCGGTTGTAAGAAGACTCCGGTGTGTTTTATTACTGACTCAAAATAATTCACATGATTAGTAACTTCTATATAATATCGGAAGCGATCTCTAATCGACCCTATATAAAAGGGAGGGTTAGTTTCCAGCTTCCCTGGGGTGGGAGGGGTGTTGGGGGGCGGGGTACCTGGTGCGGCGCGGGCGCGGTGAGTGCGAGTGCGGCGCGCGCGGCGGGCGGGGGGTGCGGCACGTCGGCGGGGGGCCGCGCCACGTCGGTGAGCAGCGCGTAGGGCGCGGGGTAGCGCATGCGCGCGCCGCCGCACACCACCTGCGGGCACGCACGCGTCACTATTGTCGTCACACAACGGCGTGTCTCAACTGGATACACTTTTCAAATTGGATTTTATTAATAGGGGTAAAACTACACATCGAATTAAATAGTATTAAGATCATGTTAAGTTCGTTCGTTTTTTTTTAAAACAGAGATATACACTCGCGAGCAAAAGTTTGGAATCACTTACTTGAAATTGGTTCCGCGCGATCTTGTGTACTAAATATTTTTTTAATAATCATAAAAATGACATCATCTTAAAGGTTCAACTTTTAACTTTAAACTGATACTAAATTTATTAAAATCAAGCCAGTATTTAAGAAGCTATCCCGGATTAAGTGAACGAATAACGAAAAAGACATGTTTCAATTGTTTGATACGTCGCGAGTTGCGACCTATTGAATCCTATAAAAGCACCTGTTATCGGATTTTTTTTATCACTCGACTTTCACACGTTGACCAGTATACATCTCCACTAATTTTGACCCTTTACCTTGTACGACAATGGAGACAAACCTACAGAATCAGCACAAATTGTAGCCCTATTGCAAGAAGGGCTCAACCAGCGGGTTGTCGCTCGTCGACTCCACATAAGCCAGTCCTGTGTTTCGAAAGCTTACAAACGCTTTCGGGAGACTGGTGGCTTTATCCCGAGACTAAGATCTGGACCGCGCCGGTACACATCGGAGAGGGATGACCGTTTTATCGTGTCAACCTCTCTCCGAAATCGGCATTTAGCTGATGTCGACGTCCAACAGGAGCTCCGAAATGTTCGTGGGGTAGCAGCCAGCAAGTGGACACTTTGTCGACGACTCAAGCTAGCGAATCTGACTCCAAAAAGGCCTACCACAGGCCCAAAAGTTACGGCAGCTCCCCGACAAGCACGCCTTCAATTTGCTCGCACCCATCTTGGTTAGAGGTTGAGCAATGGAGGCAAGTCCTGTTCTCCGACGAGAGCAAGATGTGTTTGCACGGTAGCGACCGAAGAGGTCGGGTCTATAGGCGGCCTGGGGAGCGATTTGCGCAATGCTGTTTCGCTGAAACAGTGGCTTATGGGGGCGGCTCTTGTATGATGTGGGCCGGCATTTAATTCGACGGTAAAACCGAGCTTGTTATCGTGCCTGGTGGGGGACAAGGAGGCGATCTAACTTCGGGCCGGTACATTTCCGATATTCTGCTGGAACATGTCGTTCCCTATGCGGGATATACCGGTGATGACTTCCTCCTTATGCACGATAACGCTCGTTGTCACACTGTCCGTGTAACAACTGAATACCTCGAAGAAGTCGGTATCGCCACATTGGACTGGCCAGCGCTCAGCCTGGACTTGAATCCTATTGAGCACGTGTGGGATGAACTGAAGAGGAAGGTTCGTTCCAGAACTCTTGCTCTTTCATGTCTGAAAGAGCTGAAATCGGCGTTGATTGAGAAGTGGGAAGGTATCCCACAAGAATCAATTTAGAAGTTGATCAGGTCTATGAAGAATCGTCTTCGAGCAGTTATTAGGGCGAGGGGAGGGAACACAAAGTACTGACACATAATTTGAAGGCTAAATAAAAATTTTATTTATTAATTTTTGTTGTTTTATTTTTTTCCATATTTCCTTGTTTTCCTACCTCCTCCAATTAATCCGGGATAGCTTCTTAAATACTGGCTTGATTTTAATGCATTCAGTATCATTTTGAAGTTAAGAGTTGAACCTTTAAAATGATGTCATTTTTATGATAATTAAAAAAATATTTAGTAAGCAAGATCGCGCGGAACCAATTTCAAGTAAGTGATTCCAAACTTTTGCTCGCGTGTATAGTTTGACAGCTTGCCTTAGTAAGTTTGACAGCTTGCCAATTTTAAAAACAAGTTTTTAAAATTAGACATTATATCAAAATTGTACATTCATATTTAAAGACAATCTGCCTAGGTGTCAGCTCACTAAATATGGAAATCAAATTATAAAATAGTATATATTTTAAATATACATTTAAGAGAACATATCGTCATTGTTTAACCAAAATCTGCTATGTGCGCTTTTTGAGTTTTTTACTTTTTGACCTTTTTGTATAGTTCACAGTCATATCTACCGTATAAAAAAATTGATATGTATCTATAGCTTTCATTTGATATAGTTCTTAAAAAATTACTTTCATATAAAATTTTATACGAAAATATTTTTACTCGTTAATTATTTTTTTGCACTTAGTAGATTTTGGTTTGACAGCGACGATATAGTAGTGGTCGTGAGGCGGCCGCACGGGTCCAGTACCTCGACGGCGCCGCAGCCCTGCTCCAGCGGGTACAGCTGTCTCCAGGCGTCCAGCAGGCGCGCCGTGGCCGCGTCGCCGTCGCCCCACTGCCGCCCCGTCAGCGCGCCCTCCAGCCCGAACGGAGCGAGGATCACTGTAATCACAACACTCCTGTTATTGCAACTTTCGTCAATCTCATCTCCTCAATATTACGTAAACGATACATCACACATTACTGGTGGGAGGACCTCCTGTGAGTCTGCGCGGGTGGGTACCACCACCCTGCCTATTTCTGCCGTGAAGTAATAATACGTTTCGGTTTGAAGTGTGAGGCAGCCGTTGTAACTGTACTGAGACCTTAGAACTTATATCTTAAGGTGGGTGGCGCATTTACGTTGTAGATGTCTATAGGCTCCAGTAACCACTTAACACCAGGTGGACAAACTTAAGAAGCTCATGATTTTTTTGATTTTTTTTACTGCCCTATAAGCAGACCCACCTGTTGGTGAGTGTTTACCGTCGCTCATGGACGTCAGCAATCCCAGGGGCAGAGCCAAGGCGCTGCGTACTGTTTAATACTCTCCACAAACCTCGTTTGAAGGACATGTCATAGGGAGATAGATAAACGATTAAGTTCAGGTTAATTTTCGATGCCGCATTAATTTCGACCCTTCGAAACTCGAAAATCGTTAGTCAGGATTTTTTTTAATGCTCTTGTAGGCAGACTAGCACACGGGCCACCTGATGGTGAGTGGTTACCTTCGCCCATGGACTTCAGCAATGCCAGGGGCAGAGCCAAGCCGCTGCCTACCCAAAGCACGTACTGTTGAGCACGTACTCCGATTAATGGAGAAGGAGCTATCTCACCTTTGGCGTCGGCCTGGTTGTCGGGCGAGTTCAGCTTGGCGAGTCGCTTGGGGGTGAGCGTCCTGACCGGCGGGTGCTGGCGCACGTCCACGGACGCGCACACCGTGCTCTCGCCGTGCAGGAAGAACGCGAAAGAGAATGACAGGTGCCACGGACTGTGCCAGAACAAATTTATACGTCACTTTAAATTGTAGATTACAATTTTCGTAACGAAAGCAAGTAGATTGTGCCACATAATTTTAAATTTAGGTATTATTAGATTTAAGTTTATAGATTAAGATTACAGGCAGCGGCAGAATAACAGCGATAGTTTCAGCTATAACAAAGCTGAGCCGCGACCTTTTTATTTCCACTGTGTCTGTATAATATATTGTAATATTGTTTAGAATTCGAATTTTTATGTCATATTAATTGAAAATTTATTTGTATTTGTATTGTGGAGTAAATAAATGCAATTATTATTATTATTATTTAGCAACGTCGTAATTACTAGATAAAATGAAAAAGCGACTCTAAAGAGTCAAACATAATATACACATATTGACTACTTCTAAATTCACTTCTAACGGGTGTAAATTCCGGATATGTATTATTTCATTATACAGTTTATTGTAAATGCATGCGGCAGAGATGCGAATGTTGAGATGGATGTGTGGAGTGATAAGAATGAACAAGATAAAGAATAAATATATCAAAGGAAGTGTGAAAGTGATTGACAAACTAAAGAGCTGACGGTTAGCGTGGTATGGACATGTGATGCGTAGAGAGAAGATGCATGTGACTAGGAGATGTATGGAAATGGTAGTGCAAGGTAGAGAGGGATGAGGTCGACCAAAGAAGACATGGATGGAGTGTGTGAATGACGATATGAGATAGAGAGTAGTGAGTGTTGAGATGACGACTGATGGAAGAGAATGGAAGAGAAAAATTCGCTGTGCCGACCCCACCTAGTAGGATAATGTAGAGATAAAAAATAAGGAGAGTTTGTTGTAAATTGACTTGAAAGCAACAGTACTCTCATTGACTAGATAATTTGCTTTAGTAATGAATCATATGATCATGCAGTACACAGTACTAGTGATGTGTAGATATGTTAGAAGAGGAACGAAGTCGAGCCCTAATGTCTCAACGTAGCTCAACACAGAATTCTTCCGTTTAATGTTGGAAGAGCGCTCCGCGTCGCCGCGGCCGCGATCCGGCGCCGGCCCACTGACAGAGCTGGCCCCAAATCTTTCTTCCGTTACAATGCTCACTTTCACTATCTAATCGTACGAACGCGCGGTACCCGCCGTTATGGTACGAAGGGCCACGAAATAAAAAAATAAAATGAACACTCAAATAAATTTACTTTTACTGTGAACTGTTGAATGTTGTTTTATTTGATTGGAACAAAAAAAAACAAGTTATGCAACTTTAGACAAATTTACAACTACCTTCGAGTAATACATAAAGTAAAGGCATATTATGGTACCTATCCCGCCTATATCTGCAGTATTAACCCGGTTTGAATAAGACAGTTCTTATTACAATTGAACTAAATACTTATAATAATATGTATGTAAGTGGACAGCGTCCACACTACGGTAGTATTTATGAGGTAGGTTACTTTACTCGTTTTATGAAATTATTTGTATCAAAATTACCTTTTTCCAACATCTTCTTCGTCGCCATCGTAAGGTTGAACAAACCACTTGCCGAGCCTCACAAAATCTCGCGAAAGCAGGCACCTGGAAAAGTTAAAATTCATTCATTAAAAATAATTATTGCATCAACTTTTCAAAGGGAATATGTGAATGTGTGAGTAATCTTGTTCGTCGTCGCGCGAGAGATACTACATAAATATAAAGACGTTATGTAAACAACTGTAGGTCCGATGCATCTCTCTAACTTAGTAGAATAGATTATTATCACAAACTTTCGTAAATTTCCACCATTTATAATGATGTTTGTATTTACCCATTAAAAGTGTTGTAACTGCTTTAACCTGATGGCTATTTCACTTATGTTTATTTTAGGATTGGTGGTATTAGATTTTGTTTATTACAACGTTTCTATCTTATGGAATAGAAACCCCGGTAACGGGTTTGGCGAGAGATGTTAAGGGCTACCCGTACTTCGTGTCGTTACTTAAAACATTATAGGATAGGAAAAAAAAACCGAAATCGTATGCTACTCAAACTGTTTGATTACATAACTATTCACCGAATATTTTTGGTTATAATAAATATTAAAACACCATATTATTATCTACTTTCGATGCTCGAGAGAAATTGAAAAACAGATATCAAAAGTTTATAACGTCGTCAATAACCAATGGTCGTAGTAGCAATTTTTTTTTCTCCTCCCTAATATCGATTCATTTTTCAATGACTGTGTGCCTCAATACGTACCACATCATTCATAAATCGCGCGGCCACATCGATTTTCCATAAATGGGTCATATTAAAAAAAATACCCAAAATGTTATGTCACTAAAAACTATCTTATTATTATAAACTTATTTTGTAAAGTATATATTTTTTCTTGTTTTTAATTAACAATTAATATGGTCTGCGTATTCACGACCTGTTTGGCTCTTCTGTTTTAAGTAATAATTCATTTTTAGTTGAAATCTAGAGAAATCACGAACTTTCCAGGTACGTATTAATTAAATAAACTAGTTTATTACAGAAAATACATAAATATAAATAAAATACACAATAAATTCATTACTCAATTTCAAATTCCACCATTTCTTAGTTCGATACTCATTGAAAAAATCGATTCCGTTCACAATCGAATTATTTAATAAACAATAATAATACTTTTGCATCACATTATCGAATGCTCAGAGTACGAAACCCCTCAAAACACTATTACGAAGCATTCGATAACAGCTTGCGTCTCAATAATTAGATAACTTATATTTCCTCATTTGAATCAGCGTCTGACGAAATTACGCCCGGGATTGTTAGCGCGTTCACACTAAAATTTACAACATTTGTTATTTTACATGACAGAAACTATAGACAATGTCATCACATATCCATACAAATATTTAAAATGTGAAAATGTTTTTGTTTGTCCTCCTATCGTGTCGAAACGAAGCAATAGAGTGACATGATCTTATTTATGTTATTATTAATTAGGTCAGGAAAATGATATAAACTTTAATCCCGAAAAAAAAACTCTTATTTCGAAAATGCACTGAATTTTTTTTCTAGACAACGCGGACGAAGCCGCGTCTAATAACTAGCAGGTATCCCATAATATAACAATATATTTTAAATTTAAAAATGAGTTAGGTTGCGGGTTTCGTTATGTTAAGCTTTCACGTCTCAACAACTGAACCACCGGTCAGTTTGAAATTATGCATACACTTTGTACGCAAAAGCATACGGAATAACTATCATCCGGGGAAAAATGTAATGCTCCCAAGGGATATTTATTTTTTCTACATTAATTCGAGAAAAGCGGCTTGGAACAGTATTAAAATGATTACTACTCTATTTAGCTACCAAACAACGTTGGTCCTTTAAACAATTGGATCGCTTCTAGCGGTGACTGAATTAAGCTAATTCAGGTTCCAAATCACGTTCAGTTCAACTAGGCTATTACTTTAATGTGCATTCATCTAACTCTTGACAAAGAAAACGTTTGAATAATTATTTTCTGATTTTCAGTTTTTAGTTTCGATCTAAAATTTTCATTTTATCGTAATACGAATTGCTTTTTGTTTGCACTTTGAAGAAAGGAAGAAGGATTAAAAACATCGTTTTGCTCGAATTAATCGTACTCAAATTACTAATGTGTTTGCGGAAAATTCCTGCATCACTCTTTTTAATTAAGTTAATTAGGTAATAACTTAAGCAACTTTTATGATTTAATCTCGGATTATTTTTTATTGTCGTTTTGTTATTTCCGCCGTTTCGAATAAAAGTAGTTTTCAGTAGAAAACCGAAGCACATGTACTAATCGGCTAATATTAATAACAACCTATTCGCCAACTGACGCTATGAAAAAAATGTTTTTAGTTTTTTCCGAAAATGGAATTTATGTTTGAACTATTGTTTTTTTTTTAAGTGATTTTATGACCTGGTAACTAAGACCTTTAAGTCATGTCTTATTTTAATTTATATTCTTATTTTTATGAAAAATGATAATATGGAGTGAAATGAAATGAAAATGATTAATTTGAGACATTAATCAACTGGGATGAAATTAAATGAAATGAGGTGATATGGGATGACATATACAATCTCAGTAAAATGGTGGTCATTTACTAAGATTTTTTCAGTGGACTTTTTGAAGGATCCCGAGAAGTTGCGTCCAGCGGCTTTGTTTTATTTTCCCACATTTGTGCACTTTCACAGATATTAAACAGTTAATAAACCACCGTTATTACACATTTAAACCTGAAGTAACACTAAATAGACAAAATAAAACAAATCACACAACTTCACTCTTCGCGTTCCCGCCAAAAAGTCAATTATTGTTTAAGAAATAGGTGCGTACAGATTAACGTCACTAAGGATAGTCCTGGATGGACTTCCTCCTTTTTTAGATAAAAAGAATTAAT
Source organism: Bombyx mori (assembly GCF_030269925.1). Classification (NCBI taxonomy): domain Eukaryota; kingdom Metazoa; phylum Arthropoda; class Insecta; order Lepidoptera; family Bombycidae; genus Bombyx; species Bombyx mori. The sequence goes on along the minus strand of NC_085116.1, from coordinate 2,010,023 downwards.
AAGATTAATTCGCAATATAATAATTACCACCAGTATTTGACATGGAGCAGCCCCGAAGGAGGCTTTGAACGCGCCGCTTTAACGAGTTCACAGTGACCATTACAAATTCGAAAAGCGTGAGCCCTCATGAACACACTTCACGACACATACAAGTGATAATTATTTCATGGCAGCCCTAGGTGACGAAATAACTTGAGCAAGCCCTTGATTTTGTAAATAACTTGTTTTCAACATGTTTGGCTAGTGTGGGTTTTATCATTTATTTTAATTCCGTGATACGTGCGTACTGTACATACTAATAACGGTTATAAAACACTTCTACGTTCAATCAAAATATCGTCACCTTTAAAAAATACACTTTCTGAATAGTGATTTTGTATAAAACGAATTAATTTTTTAAGCTTTACATATTGACTAAAATTTTAGCGGAAACAAAGTAAAAATCACCTTTTTTTTTAAATCTATTTCATCCCAATTCTTATTTAAAAAAAATATTAACACGTAGTATTATTTTTTTACATGACTAAACTTAATTCTAGTACTTAATATAGTTCGCCGTACATAACAGTGAATTCCAAAAACTAATGGCAATATTTGGATGCGTGACATTTTGAGACAGTTCAATGGAACTTGTTTTATGATTACAATATCAATTACGTGTCGTATTATTCAAGAAAAGAAAAAAAAAATGATATTAAAAAGTTATGCAACAACTTCCGTGAACGTATGCATAAAACGCTTCGACTTTCACTCGACAATCGTTTTGGGTGTAATGTCGGAAAACGGTTTCTAAGCGTTCACAAACGTAACGTGACATTTTTAGACAAACCGCGAGCTGGTCACTAGCTATCGTGTGGTATACGAATTTTGAATTTCGACTTATATTATTGGATATGTCAACATGCATTAAAAAAAAACAAAATGTGTGTGTGCAATTCACACGTGGTAGAAGTGAAACCTTCCAAAATTAAAATACAATTATCCTAAACGTCTTAAGTGTATGTAAAATTTTGTCATTAGTAAATAATTGTAAGGTAGCGCCCTCTGTGAACTGATATTTTAATTTCACGTATAATCCTAAATTAAAATTCACTACAAGAACTTTCATACACACGTTAGTATTAAAAAATCTCACAGATGGCGCTGTATTAAATAGTATGTATATTTCTGTCTCATTCTTTGCTGGCTTCATCCTACACATTTTTGTATTTGTGTCTCTTACCTGTCGTTTTTTCCGTTGCATCCGGTTTGAAATCACAACGATTCTAAAGAAGTTTTCACTTCAAAAACATACAATGAAAAATGGAACAGAAGTATACGTCCTACACAACCGCCATCAATCTTTCTATACGAAGTCGAAAAATCTTAAATACATTGGACTGACCGGCCTCCAAATCGCAATGCAATTCCTAAAACCCTTTGACCTTTCCGTAATTCAACTAGAACACGCAATATCGTTTACGTTACAACGACAACCATGTAATATTACGAGCCGCTATTCCCTCTGCTGGTTTGCACCAATGTCTTACTATCGAAAAGCGAACCTGCATATTAGGGCATCTATTAAGCCCGGTTAGCTTTCTATCTGTACAAGTAATTTAACCCTTGGACTGCCATGTAGGTCACTGATGCCCTGCGTGGCGAACTAAAGTGTCGACTTCTGTTACTAAGGCGACGGAATATCTACTAGACTCTGGGAAAGACGAATCTGAAGATACTGAGAATGAATATATTTCTAATAAAGCTAAAAGACCAAAACATACATAAACAAACGAAAACAGGCAAAGGTTAGGCAATCCAGGCGCGCTTAGTAACAAAAATCCTCGTAATCACTTCAGTGGGCCACGTAGAGCACCGGTGACCTACACGGCAGTCAAAGGGTTAATAAAGAAAAACAAGCAAACAATTTGAACCAATCGACAAAAAATGAAATTACAATTCGACATTTGAAACAAACTCGTTCGTCGGACGTGTGTAGGTACCGTATTCAAAGGATGCAGACATAGGCACGCACGCTCGCAAGCGTTGCCCGCCGCGTTGGTCGGCATGCAAACTGCCTTCATAACGGGGAGGGAATCGACGGAGCACGCGCAGGTGTCGGAGACCGGGGGCCCGGCGAGCCGCCGCCGTGTGCAATGTTTGCCGTGCTAAATTTAAAACGTAACCGACTTCGGGTATCGGTGGCCTAAGGGATAAGACGTCCGGTGCATTCGTGTTGAAGCGATGCACCGGTGTTCGAATCCCGCAGGCAGGTACCAATTTTTCTAATGAAATACGTACTCGACAAATGTTCACGATTGACTTCCACGGTGGAGGAATAACATCGTGTAATAAAAATCAAACCCGCAAAATTATAATTTGCGCAATTACTGGTGGTAGGACGTCTTGTGAGTCCACACGGGTAGGTACCACCGCCCTGCCTATTTCTGCCGTGAAGCAGTAATGCGTTTCGGTTTGAAGGGTGGGGCAGCCGTTGTAATTATACTTGAGACCTTAGAACTTATATCTCAAGGTGGGTGGCGCATTTACTTCGTAGATGTCTATGGGCTCCAATAACCACTTAACACCAGGTGAGTTGTGAGCTCGTCCACCCACATAAGCAATAAAAAAAAAACATTTTTAAAAAACAACCCTAAATGATCTAGGCGATCGAAAACACCGATTCAACAACAAACGAAATGATCTGTTACTAGTTCGAAATTAAAGTGACGCGTAAGTAAACTCGTACTCTGTACTAACATATGTATTTTTATACAATAATCCCTTGTATAATATACACACGACTTTGACAAAAACCAGAAGTTTACAAAATGTTGTTATCAACAGTCGTTGATTGGGGTCGATGTCATAATTATGTTCGTAAACGTTGCTGCGCGCTATTGTTGCAGAAATTAACCGACTTCAATTCTAACAAACAAACAAACATTTATTCGGGAAACAAAATATCCCTTAACAAAACATTAGAATAGGAGCAATAAGTCATTAATAATAACAATATGAATTAATCTTACCGCTTAGTTTCATCATTTTTAAATGTACCTACCTACCTATATCTGAATTAATCGTTTTATTGTTGTATTGAAAGGATACAATAAAACCTATTCGTCCGTTCCGGTCTTTGATCCCGATCCAGTAACGCTCAGACGACGTCGTGTGCGCAATATACGAGTATCCGCAGAATTCTCTATTTTACATGTGCATATCAAAGAACGCTGACTTGATTAAAGATTACAGAAAAAAGCTTGTTGTATTACAAAACAAAAACAAAAAAAACTTGGAATTTATTTAATCAATAAACCAATTTAAATTGAATCAAAACTTTATTTTATAATCATGTTTGATAACCTAACAAACCGCATCACGTCATAAAACTGACAATAAAAAAAATACAAACTCAATTAAATCGTCAGATTAACGATCGCGCACGGGATAACTTGAAGGATATTTTTTTTGTGTTTCGTTTTAATGTTGCGCCCCGATTACCGAGTGCATATCGTACGTCGGTCGCATCGAGGCAAACACGCATTGTTTCTTTGACGTGGCCGCCTGCCGACACTGCGGGGTCAACGACTCGTCTGGATTTCGTTCATATACCGAGATTCTGTAGCGCAGTGCCGTCGGCACCCGGCCGGGGCATCACGCCGGTGCCTGCGCTTCTTACGTCACGCTCCACAATTGATTATTGGAGAATTTTTCGAGCGACGTCGCGTCGATACATACGTGCAGGGAAAACTTTGTACCCCTTTTTACGAAAATTGCGCGAACGGAAGAGTATTAAAATTTCCCACACTTTAGAGAGTATAGAGAAGGAGTGCATAATGTTAATTTTTTTTTTTAATTATGCATAAAATATACATTAAATCAATAAAAAAAACATTACACACACTACCGTGTATTTGACACACACACGCATGCATACTATTTTTTTAATGTCAAACTTTTCTTACTGCTTAAAGTCTGTGGTCACATTGAGAATAGATTAATTATGGTTTGTCTTTATTAATATTTTTGTCTAAAGTGTAATCTTGGCGAAATCTATGATTATAGAAGTATAATAGTATTTGATAGTGTATAAACCTATAATTTCAATTAATTAGAGTCGAATTTCGACTACCGGGGATCACTAAGTTATTATAATATTCTGTTCTGCTTGTTTATGTTATCGATTGGTGTATAGCGTATTTGCTTCGTGAACCGGTTGATAGCGGACGATGAACGTTGATAGGCAAGCGTGTCGCGTTGCAAAAAACGACATTAGAGCGTCCCCGGCGCGATGCACCGTGTGCTTAGTGCGAGTTTCTTAACGTTCTCTTTAGCGTAAAAGTTAACCCAATTTTGTGTGCTGTTGAAACAGCGCCCCTAGCGACAAACGTAGGCAAACGAACCCATTTTTTTTTATTGCTTAGACGGGTGGACGAGCTCACAGCCCACCTTAAGTGGTTACTGGAGCCCATAGACATCCACAACGTAAATGCGCCACCCACCTTGAGATATAAGTTCTAAGGTCTCAAGTATAGTTACAACGGCTGCCCCACCCTACAAACCGAAACGCATTACTGCTTCACAGCAGAAATTAGGCGGGGTGGTGGTACCCACCCGCGCGGACTCACGAGAGGTCCTACCACCAGTAATATCATACAAATGCGCTAACTTTCACGCTATCGAGAACGTTATGAAGTTCGCACTAAGCACACCGACCTCCGGCGAGGACGACGCGACCGGCCCCGGCCAGGTGCAACGACTACCGTGAAACATTTCTGTATGCCTGACCTTCGTCAAGAGAAAAACTTCAAATACGTTCCAATGTTCACTGTCCGCGTTGTACTTCGAGACTACATTCGTAATCGAGGATAATTAAGATAAGACGCGAGAATCCTAAAAATCGACCTTCGACGTAAAACGATACGATTTTATTATTCATTATATTCTAAATCACTATCAGTGCCGTGTTTATTATAATCAAAACAAAAGTACCTTTTAATATTTATATTTTCGACCGCGACTTCAATGTAATCGTGCTAATAACATGTCAAGACAATAATTATCATAAAATTACGATATCAATGGAACACAATTTAATTTTACGAACAAATTGCATTCTTTTCGCAGCCTTTTGTAAGTCTGCAAAATTTACTTGCGATTTGAATGTGTGGTAGTAAATATATTTAAGAGTTTTTTACCTTTCGATCAAGTTATGCAAGGCCTTGAACAGCAGGGAACGACATTCGTACGACAGGCCGCTCTCCCAGGAGCCGTGTTCGCTTTCTGTGAACAAAAAAAAACAAAAAAAACATTAATAATCCGGCATTGTGACCATTTAGAATTTGTTCTAGTTTTTTAGAAATTTATACATATATGCACTATTATTATTATTATTTTCAACAACAAGTCAGAATGTTACGCATTGTTTACTATGTTAAAATATATTTTCGTGAAGACACCAATGTTAATGTTCAAGGTCGAGACGACAATGAAGATTCCTACTTTGTAGCGGTACGTTGAAGCGATAAGATCTTCGTTTGGATGCAAGCGTTGTAAGTTACGCTACAGAAATAGCTGTTGTTGCATTCGCAATCGGAAGATAAACCCGGCCTATCACTGGCGTTAGATGCGAAAACAAAACACGAGCGCGCGACGTTGCCGCCCCGCACTCCCTGCGACTATACCCGTCTCCGTCTGGAGAGGGGGCGGGGCGGGGGCGACCTGCCTGACGTCACACGTTCGCGACCGAAGCGCACGTGCTTGTGTTTGTAGCGCGCGCCGCACACAACACACATGCGAAGCGTGGTTAGCGTCCGCTAACAATTTAATTGACATTGAAATTTCTACGCGGAAATCGTTTAATGATGACTTTGTTTACACTTTTCTATGACGATGCGATAATTTACGGACACCTTGAAAAGAGCCCAGTTAGATAAAAGTACTTAGCTGTACTTGCCTCTTATGCCGCAACAAAGACAACAAATAAGTTTATCGCATAAAGACACAGAGGAACATTATCTGCAATGACATTTGTTGAGTCGCCTCGATACCGCTGGAGCGTTTCCAAGCGAACAGCCTTGACATTCGTATTCCAGGTGTACGCAGTGCGCGTACCTTCTCATATCAAATAAAATGAACTAGATTTTCCAGTATCTGGCGCGCGCCCGTCACAGATTCCTGGGAAGTTAAAACGTTATGCCGCGAATCAGTTAACGAGTCAATGTTAATGAAAATACATGAAAAATTGTTTTGCAAAGAAAATTTTAAAAAGAACACCGTTGTTTACATTGTAATTTGTAACAAATTGAAAAGTTAAGTAGTTAGTCAAGGGCGTCAGGCTGTCGTCAGCTGTGGTCTGCTGTAAAACTACAAACTACTTACTGGTCTGCTTCGAATTGTTTGAACAACTACATACAATCGCAAAGGGCTGTGTGACGGCTCTCCTTGCACGGGAGCAGGAGTGACAAAAGGTAATAAAGGTTTAGAAATATATTTACTCTACAGTCATAGGGGCTTGATTAATATTTATAGGCTGATACAGCTTTTTACTGGTGGTAGGACCTCTTGTGAGTCCGCACGGGTAGGTACCACCACTCCGCCTATTTCTGCGTTTCGGTTTGAAGTATACTGAGACTTATATCTCAAGGTAGGTGGCGGATTTACGTTGTAGATGTCTATTGGCTCCAATAACACCTAATACCAGGTGGGCTGTGAGCCCGTCCAGTCATTAAAGCAATAAAAAAAAACAGCTTTCGAGGACTCAACGGGCCTAGTTTACCGTCAAACAGAGAATAGTATTAATTAACAAAACAAATACATAGGCTAGATTTGAAAGAAGCAAACAACCAAATATATTTCGAGTGGATCGTCCAAAAATAGGTTAATCTCGTACAATTAAGATACGCGGCCGGTCCGGCGTCGTCCGCTCCGCCTTCCAAGGCCGCCGACACCACAAACGGTTACGTTTACCGTATGCCGGGTACCGGTGAGCGCGAATGCCGACCGAGTCACGATCCCGACCGCGCCATGCTACCAGCGCCGCTATATACTAAAACCACACAATCCCAAGTTTTTTTACAAAACGACGATCAATCATTTGTCTGATGCAAACCAAACTATTGGTTTATCGTACGTGCATTACCCAGTTTTGATGTTTCGAAACCGGTAACGATTTCTTAATCTAGAGCCGACTGCATGTTTAGTTTCGTAACTTTACCCTCGGTAATCGTTCAAGATATGGTTGATTCTTCAAAAGTTTTTTTTTTGCTTAGCGATAAGAGTGCATCATTTGTAAAGTGCAATTAAGCGGCGTTGTTTAAGGTTCAAGGTCGCAGGTTTCGGTCCGCGTGCGGCGGTCGGCGGTTGGCACCGGGTCGGAATCGATAGCGGGCAGACGACGCGCGCCGCTGCGCCCTCACCGCCTCCTCCGCCGACGCGAGCCAGGTAATCACCACGCGATTACCACTGCCGCGCTATTGTTTGTTGCAAACAAACTAGTGTTGCGCTTAATGCCGCTGATAACGACCCGATAACGTTCGAATAGACAGACGCGGGGTTATTACGTTATATACTTTACACGATAACGCAATCGCATTGTTGCCTTATGATGTTCTATGTCAAGATTTCTAAAGAGCATTTTCCACTAAGCTCGCGATGTTTCGGTTTTACGAAAACAAAAAATAAGACAAACAATTAATACGGTATTCTAATGTTGGAAGTTTAATTTAGGCACTTAAAGACAGTCTGTCGTTAATTTCCATCGAGCAGCCAATAAAGTAAGTGTTTAACGATCGGCTGGTAGGCGATACAATGAGATTTATGTTCGTCGTGGACGACGCGACACTACCCGAACACGTGGAACTATGAGCCGACTCAAGATTACCTTTCCTATACATCGGGGTTTCACAATATAGATTTTTGTTATAAACATAATTTTATTTTTATTATGGGATAGTTGCGCCCAGACTTCATTCCCTTCGTGACCGACTAGCACCAACTTCATTCATCACTTGCTATTTATAATTATCGTCTGTGCTGTAAATTTGAAGTCATTTTTGGAACGACTTCTATTTTATTTCCCTTTTTTTACAAGCATTAAAGGCCCATCCGGTGGTTTATTAAATCATAATATAACCAAACACTTTAATATGTAAAAAGTCATTTCTACTTCAACGTCTTATATTGTGTACCGATACTCGAAGTATCAGATCGTAAACCTTGAAGACGTGTAGTAAAACGAACAAACATGTACATACATATGTACACACACGGCAGCACGCCGAACGTGCAACCGACCGCTGCGCGAAAAACGTGAACTTAGCTTCGTGTCCGTGTGTGCAAAAATATACATATTGTAAGTTCGTTATAACTCAATGTAAGACAATAATTTTTACAAGTATAGTATACAGTCGATTAGGATCGCGTATTCTGTGCCCTACTGTACTGCTACAATAAACAACAGTTCCAAGTCTGTGTGCTTAGTGCGAGTTTTTTAACGTTCTCGATAGCGTTAAAGTTAACTCAAATGTGTATGCAGTTGGAACAACGCCCCTAGCGGCAAACGTAGGCTTACGTTCCAACTCCATACACATTTGAGTTAACTTTAACGCCATCGAGAACGTTAAAAAGCTCGCACTAAGCACACTGGACTGTTTTGAAATTACGGTATTTGCAATTAAAAACGGAATGTAAATACCGGGGAGTCGGTCATACTTAGCAACGTGCCACAAGCAAGACATCGTCGCGCATCAGATCTGCGAGGCGTTGTGTTTACAATCGGGCGGTCGGCCGAGGTTAACCGCTGCGGTAACATTCTCCGCCTAGACGCTAAGCGCACATGCTGGCCCATTATTTGAACGAGCTACTCGGATCAATTGAACCGGTTGCTGTTGCATTGCTCGCTAACGATTTCAAATACATCATTTGTGTAACTTTTCATGTGCAGAAAACGTGGTGCTGTCGCGGATTCTTTTAGTCTACTACTATCAACGTAGTCTTCATGTTATTAGAGTTCGTATTGACCCGCATCGAGATCTCAATTGGCGCGCCCTCCGCGGGCTCGGTCCCACCCGAGGTGGTTGGTTTGTCGTCTCTGTCGCACACGCCCACGTGCGTGTGACGTCAGGTTCGCGTAGCCCCGCCGACGTCACGGACCGCCCGAGCCTTGTCCGACAATCGCGAATCTATAGTACTGTTGCAGGTACTTGTTTACAAACTCTTAAACATTCAACTATAAAACTTAAAACTAGATAAGTTAGTCAAAAATAAAACCACCACAAGTGACCCGTGTCAAAATGAATGGAGCATTTTTTTATTATTGCTTAGACGGTTGAATGGGCCACCTGGTATTAAGTGGTTACCAGAGTACATAAACATAACAAATTCCCCGCCCATTTTGAAACATGAATTCTGAATTTCATTTACAAACGCCTGCTCCATTCTTCATAGCGGAACTATAGCTTCGCGGCTAAAATATGAGTATTACGGCAGAGTTTAACGAATAGTGAGTGGCAAAGAAATACAGAGACGCAATAAGTTCGACTATTACTCAACTGTACATAATCGTAAATGAATGCACGGACAACGACTATGGTATCGCAACAACAGACTCGGACAATGCGCAATGCGCGATTTGTGTCGAACGCTATTCGATCGAAACAAACGTATTAATCGACATTTTATTTATTTATTTATGTACACACAAAAAACAAGACATAGTACCAGAGTAATAGGAAAATTATGTACAAAGAAACTGCTTATTTCTTTAAGAAATCTCTTCCAGCAGACCTGCGAGAGGATTATGAGAATAATAATTAAAAGTGATGAGTGTGCGTAGAATAGCTAAAATAACAAATACAACATGAGAATTATAGTAATGCACATACACATAGCAAAACTTGAATACAAAACATTATAAGTAACACAGTATATACGAAGAGTATAGAACAATGATCATTCGGTTGATGAGAGATAGGTTTTCGGTCTCGTCGTTGATGTCCTATGATTGTTTGTTAATATCCCGCGGCGGGATCGATACGGGCGGTTATCGATCGCGGCCGGGCGGCGAGGGCGGTGCGCGCGCGCTTCAATAAATAGCCCAATATGTTGCGCGCCCGTCGATACACGTCACGCCGATTTTATTAATAAAACGCCGAACGATGTGCGCGCCGGCGGTCGGAGCGAACGTTCAACAACCCCGCGACACAAGCTTCTTACGTGCACACACTATACACGTTACATCACACACAATAAATACATTCATAACGCTAATTGCTTTGTTCCTAGAGACGATGCCTCCCTATTTCGTCGTCTTTCTAAGCAGATCATTTCTTACTTTTCTCTTAAGTAGAATGTATACCGTTAGGCATTCTGAAAAAACTGGCAAGTCAAAATCGTTTGAGATCCGTTCCCACGGCCTCGGATGCGAGCCTACGCGAATTGCAAAACTTGTGTACACTGACGACGCTGTTATGAGCTGGCACGCTAGATTAGACTCGGACACTCAATGGATGGAGCGTAAGGTAAACATCGGCGGAGTTGTGTAACCGACGTAAAACTATAATTGTTTATTCAACGTTTAAAAAAAAAGCTTAATCGCGGAAGGTTTTTTTTTTAACACAATTCGCATCATTATCAGTTACCGCCTTAATAGCCCAGGCTTCATACTGTAGCCTCATTTGCTCATCACCAACGGAAACTACAATAAAACAAATAAACAATTTTTTACTGGTGGTAGGACCTTCTTGTGAGTCCGCGCGGGCAGGTACTTACCACCGCCCTGCCTATTTCTGCCGTGAAGCAGTAATGCGTTTCGGTTTGAAGGGTAGGGCAGCCGTTGTAACTATACTGAGATCTTAGAACTCATATCTAAACTGAGTGTCGGCATTTACGTTTTAGATGTCTATGAGCTCCGGTAACCACTTAACACCAGGTGGCCCGTGCGCTCGTCCACCCATCTAAGCTATACAAAAAAAAACAATGGTAGGCAGCGCGGCATGTGCTGTAACTTCGATATTTCTGTTGTCCACGAGCGAAAGTAACTCCGCGTTCAGTAAGGCCACTGTGAGCCCGTCTAATATTCAATAGCAGTAAAATAAAAACAATTGAAATTTCTAATTCTGCCGTTGAATGGATAATGTCACGTCACGTTGCAATGTTTATAGGCTTTTTTTATTGCCCTTGTAGGTAGAGGAGGATACGGCCCACCTGATGATGAGTGGTTACCGTCGCCCATGGACTTCAGCAATGCCAGGGGCAGAGCCAAGCCGGTGCCTATAAAGGCTTGTGCGATGGCTAAACAACAAGAGGACCTCGAGCACGTCTGTCTGCCCGTGTACAGTAATAATAATAATAATAAAAACGTACTGAACGTACATTCCGACGATCCCCGAGCGATCCAGTTCAAGATGATATTTCCCTTTTAGTAGGAAACACTTAGAAACAGGGTTTCCAAAGCGAAAGCCCCTTTACATGCGAACACGCAACCATAAACAAAGTTTCGAGTGCGTTGTATAGTATCGATTCAGCTAGCAACTGATATTTCGCATCATCAAAGTGTTCGACACTTATGTTTCAGTAATATCACCTTCACACTACACCGACCAAGCTTCATCTCTGCACTCCCCTAAGGTAGACTGTTAGAGAATGCCTATGGCATTAAGTCCGCCTTTATACTTTACTAGCGACCCGCCCTCGCTTCGCTTCGGAAACATTAAAACACACATGAAACAAAACAAAAAAAAAATAAAAAAAAGTAGCCTATGTTCATCAGGGACAATGTCGGCTTCTAATGGAAAAAGAATTTTTCAAATCGGTCCAATAGTTTCGGAGCCTATTCGAAACAAACAAACAAACAAATCTTTCCTCTTTATAATATTAGTATAGAAGTATAGATAGTATAAGAAGTTATAAATAAAAAAATAAAAAATAAATACTGGTGGTAGGACCTCTTGTGAATCCGCACGGGTAGGTACCACCACCCTGCCTATTTCTACCGTGGAGCAGTAATGCGTTTCGGTTTGAAGGGTGGGGCAGCCGTTGTAACTATACTTGAGACCTTAGAAGTTATATCTCAAGGTGGGTGGTGCATTTACGTTGTGGATGTCTATGGACTCCAGTAACCACTTAACACCAGGTGGGTTGTGAGCTCGTCCAACCATCAAAGCAATAAAAATAAAAAAAAATATCCTTAATTCATTTAATCAGATCTGATTTGGCGAGAGTTGATAACGGCCGGGTGAACGCGTATGTAATAAGCACACCTAGTCGAGAGTCACTTAGTCGATTCTCACAATAACCGCATCGATTGCTGCGCGTGCGCACTCAACCCACACGATCCTAACTACTAATTAATAAAGCTAACGGAACGTTGCCACACTGTTTTCATTAAAACCGAGAACTGCGCTTGTAGCCTATATTGTGTTTTAGTTTTTATGAGCGTAAATCACAGACGAACTTTCAACCCATCCAATCATTTTCCAGCGGAGATGAATGCGGTGGTAATAAGTTTCTAAGAGTAATTTAGGGAAGCCGAGGGCGCATGCTCGTATATTTGGATAAATAGCCGAATAGGCTATGTAAGATGTCATCATATTTGCATCTCGGACCAAAGAGATACACACAAATTTACTAGTGGTAGGACCTCTTGTGAGTCCGTGCGGGTGGGTACCACCACCCTGCCTATTTCTGCCGTGAAGCAGTAATGCGTTTCGGTTTGAAGGGTGGGGCAGCCGTTGTAACTATACGTGAGAACTTAGAACTTATATCTCAAGGTGAGCGGCGCATTTACGTTGTGGATGTCTATGGGCTCCAGTAACCACTTAACACCAAGTGGGCTGTGAGCTCGTCCACTCGTCTAAGCAATAAAAAAAAAGATTCACATAGAGATATTTATTGTAAAATCAGTAGCTTATCTGCCAGCCAAGACTCTCCAAGAAAATACGATAACTTATAAAACCAAACGACTCACTCAAATCACAACTCAGTCACGGAAGAAGACAATTTTATCTTGACTCATCGTAAACAGTACATTCGCAAGGAGATAATGTTTCAATTAGATAAATATTTTATACTTTAAAAACATATGGCATTGCTGAAACATTATGTATTGAATTATTTACAATGTAATTAATTTAACGAATATATCCACAGATTATTGCAACTGGAAAAATAGTATATAATTTAATTGCAGGGTAGTTTTTACACGACCGTTTAAAAGGTCAACGGGCTGACAATATTAAGCACCTTTTAACCTCGAGGCTAAAGGATCAGATGTACATAATAATATTCCGTCTAGCTATATATGAGTCGTCTATTATCAAAGGTGGCAATCTGTGCATTTGGACAAAAAAAATTTATTGATATGGCAACACAGATTGATTTCAATATAATCGTCTCCTTCAAAGAATACGGTTCAAAACCTGCATTAAATAAAGGTTAATAGTTAACCTGTTATTTATCTAAGATGTCGTTCCGAAGAGTTTTATGACTGCCAATGGAATACAAAGTCAATAATTCGTATTTCTGATTTACCAATAATTGTCTAAAAGTCACATTGCCGGCTTTGATAATAATCGACTCATATAGACCTTTATATAAACGATTTCTTCACGAAACAAGTAGTGCATTCGTATTCCAATTTCTATTTATCATTAAGTTATTTAGTGATTTCGTTGCCTCGAGCTAATAACACTTCCTCATGATTGTCGGTCTATATTGGGTATGCTGAGATATTGTGGGTCTGCACAGTTAGGCGTCTGCCTTTATCTGTCGCGGTGCAATTATGTGATCCGGTTTGAATAGATGGTCACTACAATGTGAGAGAGATACTGAAAGTAACTATCCAATGTGAGCGGCAGCATTCCAATCGAGAGTTCGTTTAAAACTAATCGTAAACTGATTCAAATATATAACCTTTCCCGATACAATACGAGTACTACAATATTTCCATACACACATGGGATATATTAGGCAACGAGTGTATGATTTCACGAAATATTATTTTCAATCTTAAATTCAATCTCTCTCGGTACATTATCCTCCTGAACTGTTAGTTTCGTAGAGGACGTGATGGCATCAGCCGGGCGCAGGGGTCAACGACTGCGCCACAACCGAGCCGAGGTGAAATAATTTATCTAGGCTATTAGACACGGACATGGGGAGGATCAACACGAGAAGTCACTATCATCGCCGTAATCGAAGACAGCCCAAGTCATACTGTTGCGATCTTACTTGAGTGCTTCTCATCCAGTCTAGTTCTGTATATCGACCCTTTATATCGACATCCTTTAAACGGCATTCCGCTTAATACGCGACATTTATCGTTGTAACCAACAGTAGGTACGTTGTATTTGATATTAGCACCAACAGTTCGATGTTTTATAATTGAACTTCAGTTAAATTCACTCTATTGAAATAGCTGAAGAAGATTTTTTGTTATGATATTTTTTCCAAACTTTAAAGTTTGAATGGAACTCTCCTGTATAGTTGCAAAAATGTCGTTTTAGCCTTTCTTTCACCCTTCTATATACTGATTTATTATTATGCTATTATTATTATTATTATTAATTAATTGGTTGGTGGTAGTCTATACTATGCCGTTCATGCCACCCATGATCGAACACTATGGAGGAGAGCCACATGTTATGGCCATCCTCAGCAATGAAGGAACGATGGAGAAGAAGATTATAAATTTTCCCTACGATTGGTTATTCTTTATTTATTGCTTAGACGGATGGACAAGCTCATGGCGCACTTAAGTAAGAGGTTAGCAGAGCCCATAGACATCAATATCGCGAATGCCGCCACCCACGTTGAGACATAGGTTTTAAGTTTCCGTTTTACAGTACAACGGCTGCCCCACCCTTCAGACCGAAACGCATTACTGCTTCACGGCAAAAATAGGCCGGCTGGTGGCACCTACCCGTGCGGGTTTACAAGACGCCCTGCCACCAGTAACCTATCCTACGACAGGCGGAGTGTAATTTGCTTATTTGCTAGAATACGATAAGCGTAAAGGAAATAAAAGAGCAGATCTAGTTTTGACAGTCTAATAACATCAATAGATTCCACGAGAAAATACTGCAGGTTTCATAGTGACAAATATCTTCTTTATTACTTTCTATAATCACAAGTAAATTTTATAGAAACATTAAGATACAAACAAATCATGCATTTCCATAATTGTTTAGCGAAATCATACAGGAAGTTCTATTGTATTTTTAAAATTAAAAGTTAAACAAATTTATCATTACTAGTGTCCCCGCAGTAGTCGAGATTCGACTATAATTAATTGAAATTATAAGTTTGAACATTATTATGGTTCTATTGTCAAACACTATTATATTTCGATAATATAATCACAGTATTCGCCAAAACTGCACTATAGATCAATAATATTAAAGACAAACAATATTTGTCTATTTTCAATTCGCCCATAGATTTTAAACAGTAACAAAAGTTTCCCGATTGACAGTAAACAAAGAGTATATTTTTATGTATGTGTTGTGTCAAATACACGGTAGTGTGTGTAATGTTTTCTTTATTGATTTAAAGTATCTTTTATGCATTATTTAAAAAAATATATAAGCATTGTGCACTCCTTCTCTATATTCTCTATAAGTGTGAGAAATTTCATACTCCTCCGTCCGCGCAATTTTCGTAAAAAGGTGTACAACGTTTTTGCTTCACGTATTAATATATAGATATATAGAGACAACGAATTTAATTGTTCTGCCACAGTAGAATCAAACCAGTTTAAAGTGTGCCCGCTTTGGTTAAAAAACTTAAAACAGTGGAGTTCAGTGACAGCGGCACGTAAATGTTTTCCGTCAACGGGTCCATTGTGAGGAATTCGGGTGGCGAGACGGCCGCACGCGCACCATAGCATTATCGTCACACGTTTACAACCTAAATTGATTTTTCGATCCCGAGATTTATTATGGAGCCGTATATTTCGCTGAATCGTCTTTGCGTCCTATACCTGTTAAGCCGTCAACACGCATGAATGCAGTTGTCTGTCTATGTTGAATAGGAAACTCTTAAAATGATTACTATTAAATATCGAATTGTTGATAATAATACTAAACTACATAGTATAAAACAAAGTCGCTTTCTCTATCCCTAGTATGCTTAAATCATTAAAACCACGCAACGGATTTTGACGCGGTTTTTTTAAATAGATAGAGTGATTGAAGAGGAAAGTTTATATGTATAATAACATCCATTAAATAGTAAAGAAATCAAAAATAAATTACAGTTTCCGAAGCGAAGGCGGGTTGCCAGTACCAAATAAAACTGACCTTTAATTACAATGATAAATGTCGCTAAAAACCAAATAGCCAATCGACCCTCGATATAAAAAGGTTTTACGAAACGATATTTTCATGTATGTGATTATGATCCCCGAAAATTTGCTTGTTTCTTTCTACATTTGTCTAACACGAGGAGGAGTCCAGGACAAGGCATAAAACGTGGCACCATTTTTAATCAAACTCTTTGTGTACATAAGCTTATCTCTCTACGATGCCGCGATGATGTAAAACGAAGATGTAATAATAAAGTAATATAAAATAAAAAATTAAACAAAAATTTTCAATTGTTCCGAGTTGAATCGAGTACAATCCTCTTATTTCAGGTGCGTTCATTTTGTTTATTTCAGATTTATAATAATTCGGAAAGAATTGCTGGACAGCCCTAGTAATAATATTTAAAAAAAGAATAAGATTTATTGTATCCGAGAACATCTGCCTCTTTGTTCCTACTAACGCAGGGGACATGTGTAGTGTATATCAGGTGTCCCAACGCACTGACCGGGGCGAAACCAGACCGGCCGCGTTACCGAGCCGGTGTCCTCAGTCAGTCGACACGGGAGGCTCCAAAAAAGAAAAAGAAAAAAAACAAGCATTTAGTAACATCAAATGTCACCGATAAACTTCAGCAAATCGTATTAACTCCACTTAGGGAGTAATTTGGAGATCAGCAACTCAAGATATCGAGAGTGAAATGCGATAACAAAAAAATGAACAATACAGCGACGAGACGATTAGAATTAAAAAAATTAACAATGTTGCACGAAAGAAAAGAAGAACCAAGAACCGAGACTCGTTACGGATAACGAGCTGTCCACGGAATCGAAGGCGAAAAGAAACGATTTAATTGCGTACACAATTAGCCTAAAAACGTCCCGTTGAATTTGACTCGCTTAAATGTTTAGTAGAGTTAAACAACTACCTTACTTATAATTGAAGTTTAAGATCGATAATAGTAATTATCGATTACTGAACAGCGATTAGTATCGATATTGCATCTTTTGATTTTTATTATGGATGTTGAAGAGTAGTAAGGTGCGCGAGCGGTTAGATTCGGTTGGGTTTGCGATTGCTTTATAATTTTGCATGCACGAATTACTATTAGGAGATAAAACAGTTCGTTACAATTTCGACTAGCTGTAAATTTCTTTACACACAGTACAAATCGTGGAAAACGTTTTTGAAGTGTTCTTTTTAAATTGAGATTGAAGTATATATTGATTTATCATTATTCATTATATTAAACATATGAGTAGCATACAATAAATAGATCGAGATCAAGAAACTGGAAGAAAGTTTTGAAGAAAAACACGAAATCCAATTTTGACTTCTTCAATGAACTTGGGAGATATTCACTAGGCTTTGGCAACAGGCCAAGATTGTATCACGCGGTGTGATCGGCAGATGGCACACCGGGTATTTGATTAGCCGCTGGTGATGTTATGATCGTCAATAATAACACTGAGATCGTGTCGGGTCCTCGGATCACACATAACGTATTATTACGCTGGCGCCAGTTTCGCGCGTGTTTGAATTCTCCTTAGGAATTTGGAGCAATACGGTCGGCATTCTTTTTGAATTGCCTCAGTAAGCGACGCCACGCAATCGGTCCCCTAATATTAGATCATATTTTTCTTCAAACAATTGTCTTATTTTAAAGGTATGTTTGTTTGTTTAACGTCTTCAATTTTTTGGAATTCATAGAAAATGAGAAGTACCATGTTGAGGCAAAACTATGGAGGTATGTTATCTGAAGACGGCAATAGCCGTGTGGGTGCGGCGTGTGGCGGGGGCCGTATCGATCAGCGTGCGGCCGGCGGCGGGCGCGGTGGCGGGAAGCGCGCGCCGCCCCGGTACGCGCCACTTATCGCCGTCTTCACACCTAATTTATCGCGTGTCGCAATCTACTCCGGTGTTTGTATACATCGTCTTATGACGCTCTTGTGCTCTCTCATACATATTATGCACACTTTTAGCGATCTTTTCATACAGGTTTCATAAATTATGTGCAGGTGGGAATATGTTCCGGACACTGCCATCTAATATTTAATTTTAACATCGAATGGATTGAAAAACAAACTCAAATAAATAAATTGTTTATTAGTTACTT
Organism: Bombyx mori; assembly: GCF_030269925.1. Taxonomy (NCBI): domain Eukaryota; kingdom Metazoa; phylum Arthropoda; class Insecta; order Lepidoptera; family Bombycidae; genus Bombyx; species Bombyx mori. The sequence goes on along the minus strand of NC_085116.1, from coordinate 1,991,624 downwards.
TACTTATCCGATGATGAGGGTAATATTTATAAAAGTTTAGCATCATAACTGCGATTCGAGGTGTTTACAAGCGTATCCTGAGTGATAATTACAGTACAATTAAAGTGTTGTTGCAAAAGGTCAAGTTAACAATGTTTTCTCTTGAATGAAAATGAGTTCGAGATTTGGGTCATGCGGAGCTGAAGGACCAATACGTAGTTAGGGAGCGCGGATCGATCGCGATCAGCCCGCCTCCGCCTCTGCGTAAGCGCTAGTTCGCACCGTGACACCGGCCGTAGCCCCGCCCGCCTTGCAGCTGCGGCCGTTGCGTTCGAGTACCTTGCCACTAGGGGGTGGGTGACAAGAGACCGACAGATTCCGGTTCCGCGCGGGGTATCTTGCGGTTTTATGAAACAATTAAAACGATACGGTAAAAAAAACAAAGCTCGAAGTATATTGACAAGTTCATTAAAATGCAAACGTTAAGGAAATCTTTAGAGAATGTAATATATTTGAAAATGGAAGTAAACACAAAAAATGAAATTAAAGTTAGGAATGAGTAAAGTATATATTGTGTGGGTCACGCAGGGAAAACTAATGATAGAGACACGAAAATATCAGTGTTTAATTTTCACAGAGGCTCGGTACCGAGCGACCTTAATTAGCATTATAATTCCACTGCAGCAGTAAGTTAATAATTAACGCTAAAGGTAGCGCGAGGGCGTACCTTGACAACCCTTGAACTCGACTCCGTGCCGCCCCTATTTGCATACACCCGGTGCCAGTTGGTAGCAATCGTAATATCTATTAGATTTATTTTGATCTTTCAATTTCATATCTTTATAAAATGAATCTGAGTTACTTTTTAAAATATTCAATTATTTATGTAGGTCACACGCTTGGAGAAATGTATTTATGTAGCAAAAATAATTATAAATATTGTACAATTATTTAAGACTGCTACATAGATAATGTGAAGCAGTCTTAGCATCGCACAGACGGTCACACGGCCTGTCTTTTAACATCAGCATGACTACCGTATCCCATAGATATCATTGATGTATTGGAATAACGGCGATCCTACCCTTACAATTCACTTATAATTAGGTCTTTCGAATTTATAATAATCAAGTGAACTACATAGCCATTATCGATTTCACTAGTTGTCTGAAACGCGAAACGCCCACACAGGGTGGAGGAACGTGACATTTGCATCCCTCCACCCCCGGGGTGGCCGCCTGCCCTTCGACCCACGTGCCTGGCCCGAACGTGTACCAAGTAGCCTTCGGGCGCCTTCGATAACTTTCAGACAATATAAACCAATAAACAACAGTAGATTGAGAAATTCCTTTCGCTATTACAATCAATAAATAAATTCCACTTGATTTACAACTCAAAGACATATTTTACTGAAAGGTGACGGTACCTAATGTTCATTTTATTACATTATTACATGGCGTACTTTTGATTTTGTTTATAGATTTATTTGGCGCGCTTAGAAACAATCGACAATCAATTTAGTGATCAAAGCGAACGAGAATTTCTGTTAATTTGTCGGCAGCGCCCCTCGGCATTTCTCCCTGCAGTCCCAGGGTTGGCCTAAATAGATTATCGTCGTCTCGTCCGGCCGCGGGCTACCCATTACTCTAAGCATAAATATGTCTTCGCCGGTAGATAGCGCGACGCTGGTGTCCGCTGAAATTATATCTATAGCCGTCGCGGTTGGCGGTTAAGCAATAAAGGAGATACGATGCGATGAGACGTTCAAGTTAATTAAGAAAACGTATTAGGATACGCTTAGGGTCAAGTTTTTATTTAGTCAAATCAGTTTATTAAAATTCGAACATTAGTGCAATACATGTTATATGTTTGCTGGGCAGTACATACGGGAAATTGCCATATGTTACGGCTATTTCCGTCTGCCGTCGCGTCGACTCCGACCTTCGTTTCAATGCTGCATCGGTGCATACAAACCGTACGATATAAACAAACAACAATTTCACAAAACCCCACGTTTCACGTTTATTTTTACTTTAGATTGAATTTAAGGCAGACTCACAATGGCACACCCCACGCTCTGTTACCGCCGTAAACAGAGATTAGTAACAGTTACGTCACTAATATGCGATCTTCAACATTGCCACTATGAGACGATGCTAGGATTATTCGTACAAACTTGATTATCCTTGAGAATTTTCACGAAAACAAGAAACTTTCGAGCAAGTCTATTATTAGTTCGTTTCTTATGAGAATCAAAACGGAACGTTTACCCACGTATCAACGCATCGACCATTCCGAAGAGTAAACATTTGCGAGTGTTGACCGCGAATACCGAGAGTGAAAGCATCAGGTATTCTATAAAAATATGTATTAGGTGTAATTCGGTTTCACACGGCCGCGTTTAATCTAAAATAAACATTGATTCATATTGCAACTACTTTTACATTAAACGGGAGCTCATTTTATATTGGTTCTTAATTTTTGCTTTTTATTGTTTCATCCCCGGCTCTCGGAATTATAAAATGAGGTTTTAAACACAAAGTATAATAATATCAATCTGTTTTATAGTTTTTGCGTTAATATAGAAATTTTGGTAGAATATTTGAACGTACAGATAAACAACGCACAACTTTATACATTATATTATATATTAATGACGTTTAAATACTATTACAAGTACACCGCAATTCATTTATTTTCTTAGATAATTCTTGGCCATCTAATAGATGTATAGAAGAGATCACCCGTCGTACTTTTAATAAATAAATAAATATTTACTAACAATCACGCCACGTTAACTGGTCCCGTGCTAAGTTCGTAAAGAACTTGTGTTACAGGTACCAGATAACGGAAATAAATGTAACATTTATATTATACACATACATATATTTAATATACATCCATAACCCTGGAAAAGACATTTTTTTTATATTTATCATACAAATATCTTCCCTTGGCGGGATTCGAACCCGCGACCCCCTTTTGTATTGACCATGTCACTTACCACTACACCAGACGGCCGTTATGTATTTGTGTTGATTTTATAAAGCATAGTATTGCTCTATTCTACTCTACCAGGTACCTGTTTGAGTATGTAAATTAATTACCTAGTTTATTATGTTGTTTAAAACAAAATTTTGTTCAACAAATTTAGGGAAACTGTTCCGGCAGGTTTAGGCCGTCTGCGGACTTGTTAGTCAGTTACCTATGCGCCTATACCTATTGCATGCTGATGCACGTCAGAATCTAACCGAACCGCATCATCTGTGTAAGGCGCCCACGATTAATCTATTTTTTTTGTAATTCTAGCTGGGTGAACGAGACAGACTACAATCGTTCTAGTGTGAATTGGTTACTAGAATACAATTTCCAGCGTTTCAAATATTGGACCTTGGGCGTGATATTTATAGGTGTAAAAACAATAGTTTTGACAATTAAAAACCTCGTCGCATTCTAATAAGGTTGGGCCTAAGGCGAGCTCACGGAGCTCAGTCTGGACATTTTAATAACACTAGCCCTAGCAAGAGCAGTGCTTCGTTCGAGCGGATCGGAATTACGACCCAATGGGAAGATCCAGCGAGAAGCCCAATGAATGGGCTGTGTCTGTGAGTTAATTTTCACGAGGAACCCTTCATCGCATTCGACGTGTACAATGAGAACGGTGACCGGTACTTGGATTGCCTAAAAGCACTGATAGGTAATCGGGAGTGATCGGGGATCAGCCAACATGCTCTTCCATTTTTACTAACCTCGCCTAGGGCTTCCGGAATGCATAGGATTGGCTTCCACTAAAGAGCCGTGACGAAAAACGACAGCTACTGATTTAAGCAATTCACTAAGCAAATGCTTTGCATCCTGCATTTACTCGGCTATCCAAGCCCCCACCAGGAGATATTAATCAGCTGTCTACTTAAATACTCTCTTAGGGCCACTTAAAAGACACGTACGTTTTGTCTCAATTGCAATGGATCAAATTATGACCTTTGAAATATTTTACACGAATACGTTGACAGAAATAGGCTGAAGACAATGATGCTAGCGCGATAACGCGTGCGATTTCACGGCACGTAAATATCACGTAAGCAAAACACCACATCTAAGATAAGCCTTATTGCCTTATTCACTAATATCGTCATTGAAAACTGCACCGTTTACTACAAGAGACCGTAACTGAGGCGGCGCGTAGCATTTTACGGCCACTTAGCACATACGTGCGATATTACACAACTTTTCCTGTGTCCGATAAATATTATTGAGATATGCGTAATATGTTTTCTTTTTATAGCTCGAATTCGATGGCGTATCATTGTTTGGTTAATTGTTGATTATTAGTGATGAGTGGCTACTTTAAAAAGAATTGAAGTCACAAATTAGACGACCCTGTTTGTTACGATTATCTTATCAGATAATTATCTGTCATGTATGTGTGTGTCGATGTATTTATGTATGTTTGCAGATTAATTCCCGAGCCGGAAGTGGTCACACGGGAGTTAATACGGATGCAAAGATAAGGATAATTTTGAGGGATACGAGTGCAAAAAAAAACCGGCATTTTTGGTTAAAAATGCAGTCTGAGGCCTTTTTACTGAAATGCTCGATTTTTTAAAGTAAGAATGATTTTTTTTGTCCTTTACTGTTGCTAACCTATGATGCATTCGTCTAATGAAATCGCAAGGTCGAAATAATTGAAATAACCACGGCCACGGTACGGGTTTTGTACAAAAAGGATTCCAATTTTAATTCACTTATTTAAAATTGCTTTTTTTTTAAATAAATACCAGCTTTCGAAGGTTCACACGCAATACGGCGGGCGTAAGGGAACCATTTTTTTTATTACTTAGATGGATGGACGAGCTCACAGCCCACCTGGTGTTAAGTGGTTACTGGAGCCCATAGACATCTACAACGTAAATGCGCCACCCACCTCGAGATACAAGTTCTAAGGTCTCAGTATAGTTACAACGGCTACCCCCACCCTTCGACCGAAACGCATTACTGCTTCACGGCGGAAATAGGCGAAATAACCATTTCCGAAAACAAATGAATATCGTTTGGGCTTTACAAATAACTTCTGTTTTACGCTGTTGTTTAAAGTGTTTTAGCTTTCCACCGTACATTTCCCAATTTCGTATAATACACCTAACAACGAACACAAAAATAAACTAAATTGCGCTAATGACAATTTCATTAAATATCACGTACTAAAAATTTTAAACAACAAAATCCTGAACGTCGCTTTTTTTTTTCCTTTCTAACAAAAAATACATATTGACCATATAACGCCCTCTATTTATCTTGAATCGGCTTTCCGCGTGGACGTTTTATCCCCGAGATTTAGGATATTCTTTTTCGTTCTGTCTCTCTCTATTTAGTCGCTGCTTCCGTTGCGTATACCGGCCTACGTGCTCTAATGTTAATTATTATGTGATTATTTATGTATAAGCCCGTGAGTGTACTCGGGCAGAATCATATGTGGTCCATATTTTGGTAAAGTAATGATAATAAAATATTGACAACGCAACACTATTTTGCGTATGAAACAATGCAAGCGTCATATCACCAACCATTACAGAGTAAAATCTAATAATAAGTAAACTGTGAATAATGTTTTTTTTTTTGTAACGGCAAAGGAAAATTTCTTAAAACGCAACTACAAGTATTTGTGTACTTTATCCGTCAGAGGGAAGGATAAATGACATAATTGTAGACAATGTCAATGTCGAACAAGGAGTTGACCTTCTGAACGAGCGCGGTAGTGACTGATATTAAATCTGTTACGATTTGCTCCGTTTACCTGTTTACATTATTAATTTAGCTATTAGTGACGTCAATGTGTCGTGTTATTAATAGTTCCTTATCTGCTGTTATCTGCAAATCAGTGTTACGTTATTTATTTACAGAGAGATTCAAATACGATCCAATGATACCAAATATGTTGTAAGATTGAAGAAGGCATGGAATGGACAAACTTCTCAGTAACATTGCTGCTGGTTCAATGAGAGGCGTTAACGAGAATGCTTGAATTTCGAGTCCATTGCTCTTCAAACAGAAACTTTTCTTTAGTAAAAGTGAGTACGGTAAGTATTTAAGTTATAATTTAAAATAATATAATTTCCCGAATTAGGTTTTGTTTAACTAGGAAGTATTCGAATTCCAGGCAATTATGTCAAATAAGCTGCGTCAACAGATGAAGGCGATAATATCAAATAAAAAGATACACAGTACGGTGTTTTTATATGTTCTATAGTAACTTTCATTCCACCAATCAGCTCTTACTCAGAGTCAGAACCCAAAACAAAAGCGTCAGAAACATAATTACGTAGATTTATTTATGTCACGTTCTATTTTCGTATACACGAGTAATCGTACGTGAACTTGCACGCTAGAGGGAGTTGCGATGCTAACGGCGCACGCGACTTACAGTTTTAATAAAACTTTCCTATCTAAAAAAAAAAACTATGAATAGAGCTTTAGGTACATGCGAAATTTTTTATAAAATTATATTATGGAATGTATTTAATATATTACAAGTCCTCGGAAATAATAAATAAAATTCAAATATACTAAAAGATGATCTCATATAAAACAAAAACAAACAAAAAAACAGTTAAAAACGAAATTAAGATAATTTTCTGAGTTTATGTCTTATTGTAAGAATATATTTAAAACATAAAAGGATTTTGGGCAGATCTAAAACTGTACATTGAAAGAATGTCCAAAAACAGACCCTAAGTCATTTGAGATGTTGAACTTTCTTACGATTCACTATGCCACCTGTTGAATAAAGGATTGATCCGCAAAAGTATAGTAGAACAACGTCCTGAAACTTCTGCCCCTCTTTGTTCATGACTTGAGTCGTGTTTGTTAGAAGATTTACTGAAACTTTGATGCAGTCTTTTCTCAATTTTTTTATGTATTAAATTTGTGATATCATTCGTTTTTAATGAATTGACTTAGTAGAGAAACATTACACTAAATTTGATTATTATCATTGGCTTTTGACTTTAATTTTTTGTAAATTATTCAGAATATTTCGATATTAAAAACATAACCCCACATTAAGTTTTTACCATAATCACTTTTATTCGTGTGTATTATAGTTTTTTGTTCCTCGCATTGGGTCTAGACTCTCGCCGTAGGCAACATTAGACGAATCGAAATCTTATCTTAAAAATGTGGTATTTATGTTATGATATATTAGAACCAATTATGCTTTAAAATGAAACATTTTAAATCTTATAATCATGCAAGCTAACATGCACCTAACCTTCCTTTATGCCTATAATGTCTAAATATACTTATAGGTTCATAGTCTTATTTACAAAGGGCTTCATCGAAAAATATAAATATTTCTTAGTCAAAGTGGGGTCCCACATTGGAGGCCCTTAAATCGAGCCCGGCTATTCCGAACCGCCCTACGAGATTGGGCGGGCGTCAGCTTCCCTATCAGCCAGCTCCTTTTGTAACGACCGAGCGCTGTGTCGCAGTTATGACCGAATTCGTAGCGTTGCGGTAAATATAAATGAAGATTTTTTATTCTCTCGGATTGCAAATGGGGCAATGAAGTTTTATTATGGCATTTCGTACGAATGGCCACGCGTAATGAGGTAATATTATTCGATGTTTTGGAAGTCGAAAAGTTTGCAGATTTAATGAAGACTTTTCTGAAATGCATTTTATTTTAAGATTATGGTTTGGTGACAAAATGTGCTCTGATTGGTCGCCATATAATTTGTTATTTGAGAAAATGTTTCACAGACGATTGCACTTGTACCGCAATATTTATTTCTATCAACAAAATAGCTATTTAATTTTGGAATATTAAGTAATGTTTATTAAATGGAATTAATATTCCTCTTGGAAATACCCTGCGTAATAAATAATATCTTATTACTGAATATGATTTACATTTTCGTGTGGAATTATGAACCACTGCGACATTCTTAATTAAAATGTAACCGCCGAACGTTGGCGAGTATACCGAAAAAAAACGAAATTCGTGTCTAAAATCTTAATTCACCGCCCCAGACAGCAGACGCTATTCAAAAAGACAATCCGAAAGACTCCGGGGGAGGGTTCTATTCATTATCGTGATTACAGTACACTGTAGCTTCCTGGATTTTCGTCTATTGTCGCCGGATGACGTCGCAACTCGCGAGATCTCAATCTAAGCTAATTGCTGCGTACAACACAGTCTGGTTAACGAGCTGTTAACATCCCTTCCTATTGTTTCAGACTGGTTATGCCGGACCGATTTCATTCAGAATGTCGTTAGTCAAATATCTTTAACGAGCCTGTTAAATAGTGCTCTATCGTGAAGTTGTACGCGTGTGGGTTAAATTAGAGTGATTTACAACTATGACTTACGGCTCGATATGAGTTCCGGTGCGACGAGTCCGTTGAGGTCCGGCTCCTCGCCGTACCAGAATATCCAAAGTTCTTTGGCGGCGCGAAGTGAAAGCGGCGGCGGCGGTGGCGGCGGGGCGGGCATCATGTCATAGATGTCGGGCGGCGGTTGCGGGGCGGGCACGCGCCGCCACACGCAGAGGATGTCCCCGGCGAGGCAGCGCGCGTAGCTGCTGATCACGGGGTCCGCCAGCGGAGCGGCGCCCTCCTCGCCCTCGCCGCCACCGCTAGTCTCACCCCACACAAGCTTACGCCATTTTATGCCGAAAAGCTCCGTCTGGAACAAACATATCAATAATTAGAGACGTGTTTCAAAGACACATGGTACACACAATATGTTTGCGGATTATAATTACAGATATATGTAAGTTAGATGTAACTAAATGTTATCAATTCGTTTCTAAGCAATTACCAAGACTAAAATGTCTTGTAGTCTTAGTACAAACTTACTTATATAATATTGCGTAAGTTGATCAATTATTATTTTTTTGCACATTCTGGGTGAAGGAATTGGCGGCCCGTTTGTTGCTAAGCAGGTACCACTGGTGACTATTTCGACAGTGATATGTACCAATGCAGATTCACTAGGGCGCACCCTACCACCGGTACTTAATAGCTCTATCTAATAAATTTTGTAGGTTTCATTTTTTATACTCGATATTATTTTTCTTTAAAGTCATTCATAAATACATCATAAGTATTATTATAATTCCGATATAGTCACATAAGTTAGGCTACCCATACGTTTGGTCTATCTAGGCCCTTTCATCTCAATTTTCCGCACACGAAGTTAACATAATTGTTTGATGACACTGTTGGTCTAATAGCTAATGCGCATCACTACAATACTTATCTATTTAATTCCCTCGCAGCATTTTATCGATACGCTACCTACAGTCATACGTAACGCATCGTTTCGAGACAATGACTCCAAATTGAGCTTAACAGCCACATTTAAAGCGCTATTGGCAAACGTCCAAACGCATAAAGGTGAGAAACAGGATTTACATTTAGACCAACGGGAGGTACTCTCGGGCATTCATTTACGTATCTAGTGAATATTATAATATCTAAGTTATAATATTCTTTCTACTTGCTCGTTTCCTCACTACTGAGAATCGCGACCACGTGTGACTCTCTTCCATAGTGTTCGGTTATGAACCGCATGATATGGACTACCACCAACCAGCTGAGTTTCTCGCCGGATCTTCTCAGCGGGTGGCGATTCCGATTCGGTAGTAGATTCATTCGCGAAGCAATTGCTCTTGAGTTGTTAGGTCTCCTTCGGAGGCGCTCGGGTAATTGTTAGCAAATCCCACCCCTCCTGGCTGAGCCTTTGCTCGCCCACCTGTCCTGGTGAAACTGGAAAGGCCTCCGGGCCACCAGTAATCATTCAATCATAAAAAAATGAACTTTTCTAATCCATGTCTGGGAGACCGCATGATATATCCGAAGAAGCTAATAATGCGTTCTTGGCAGATGGTAAGGGCCTTTTTTGGATTTTTAGCTCTATTCAAATACACTTGTTAGTTCTCATTGCAGTCCTTTGTATTCGCAGCATCCTTCGTCACACCCAAATTTCAAAGGCATCGATCTTTTTGCCATCGCGGCTTTTCATGATTATTGTTATCATTCATACAAGACCCGATATGACCAAATAGTTGAATTAGTGTTTCTTTTTTTAATAAACATATTTGTCTCTCAGCAGTCTAACATAAGGCAGCAACTTCAATGTCAAGTCGTCTTGGCAGGAATTAAATTCGAATTGATTCATCGACGTCATAGTTAGCACAGCTGTGACCGAGTTCACTCACAGATGCTTCTACAATTGCAACGAGCCTGCGCCGTACAACGTTTCGACGACTCCCGGCAACTGGTTGACCGGATCCTGGCGTGAGACCGGGGCAGGTGTCCCGCAGTCGACCTTGACTTTGCAAATATGTTAAGGGGTCTATGACCTAGCCAATCATGTGATTTTAATCGCATGGTTGAATAACATTTTTATGGTAAAAAATTTTCACTTGTATAATGGATTGTGCGAATAAGGAATATGTTTATTTTAAAGTATGCGTGCACTGAGATGACGATATGCCAACACATGCACTAACTTTTTTCCTACCTATGCTGATAGATAGCCTTGAGAGGCTATTTCAGCTTCTCCTTGACGTGTAGGTGAGCTCACGGGGTTCAAACCGGAGTGTTGCTAACACTGGCTCTAGCAAGAGCAGTGCTTCGCAGAATCTACCACCGGATCGCAATCGCGACCCACTGAGAAGATTTGGCCGAAAAATAAAAATACCCTCAGAGCCGAACAATTATAGGCATCCATCAAGATCATTATAAACCTTGACAGAATGTAAAAGTGAAACAATTATTTTCTTCTTCAATTTGTTTTATTTTTGCCTCCCTATAACTTTTTTCCGTAATTGAAAAGTCAGCCCTATAGCTTACTAAAGGATTATAATACCCTTGCGGTAAGTACAAATTGGTAATGATCGTAAAAGACACAAGGATACAAAAATAGCTCTAGCCTCGGTCGTGGATCTAAGGAACGTGCAAGTGTCAGCCGCGACAACCATCTGCGGCGGAAGGGGAGCCGGCTCGCACCTGGCAGAGCGCGCGTGGGGTCGCATCGACCCGCGCCGATAAACCGACAGTTCAAACCTCGTTTGATTTTGAAACTCGAGGGTTAATGATCGTTGGCGTTAGTGTTTAAATAATATGGTTAAATAATTACTGGTGGTAGGACCTCTTGTGAGTCCGGGTAGGTACCGCCGCCCCGCCAATTTCTGCCGTGAAATAGTAATGCGTTTCGGTTTGAAGGGTGGGGCAGCCGTTGTAACTATACTTGAGACCTTAGAACTTATATCTCAAGGAGTGTGGCGCATTTACGTTGTAGATGTCTATGGACTCCAGTAACCAGGTGGGCTGTGAGCTCGTCCACACATCTAAGCAATAAAAAATAATAATGGATCGTTGGATTAGATGCATACCTAAAGCTCGAAACAGGGATGAGTAGAGATATTTGAGGCCGTCAGAGCAAATGTGGCCTAATCCAAAAAAAAAACATATTCGTGCTTATATATGCAATTTATTTAAAACATAATAAATTTTCATGCAAAACCGTCTTATGCCTAGTTTTTTTTTATGGCTTAGATGGGTGGACGATCTCACAGGCTACCTGGTGTTAAGTGGTTATTGGAGCCCATAGACATCTACAACGTATATGCGCCACCCATCTCGAGATATAAGCTCTAAGGTATCAAGTATAGTTACAGCGGCTGCCTCACCCTTCAAACCGAAACGCATTACTGCTTTACGGCAGAAATAGGCAGGGCGGTGGTACCTACCCGTGCGGACTCACAAGAGGTCCTACCACCAGTAAATAGATCCTAAATAGTCCTACCACCCATAGATAACAGATGGCTTAGTAAACATTATTTTTGCCTACGAAGCAGCGTAAAAGTAAATTCGAACCTCATTATCTCCATACTGACTATGGTAAGCTTAGGCCGCTTTTGCGCTGACGGCCTCATTTAGGGTAGGCCTTCTGATGGGGTCCAAGCTAAGTCACCAAATAGTTATATTACAATTACGAATAAAGATTTTGTTCGTTGTAAATGAATGAAGGCTAGCAGCATAGGTAGGAAGAAAAATAAATAAGGAGGTTCAACGAGACAAATTGTGAAATACGTCTGCGGTTTCCATCAAAGCCCGATAGATGGCGGTGTGCCGGTATCCTCCATCGCACTATGGTTTTTTTCTTTATTCCGTAGATATGTGGACGAGCTCACAGCCCACCTAGTGTTAAGTGGTTACCAGAGCCCATAGACATCTACAACGTAAATACCACCACCCACCTTCAGATATGAGTTCTAAGATTTCAGTATACCTAGTAACAACGGCTGCCCCACCATTCAAACCGAAACGAATTACTGCTTCACGGCAGAAATACGCATTTACGTTGTAATGTTTATGGGCTCCGGTAACCGACCAAAATACAGAAGCGTGACTGCCGCAGTCCATCTCAATTATGTTACATAATGACTACCCCACCCTTCAAACTGGGTCGCACGTGATATGTACTAAACATAACTACTTCCGTTGGTTAACAGCGAACCACTACTCTTGCTGGGGTAGATTTAAGCAAGTTCTATCAGAGCTAGACTCGTGAATTCACTAAGCCCTAGAGGTTACTGGCAAAAACAGGTAGAAAACAAAATTTGTATATAAAAAATCTGCGTAACGTAGGTATGTAAGCTCATAACTACAAACAACAAACTGGACAATACTCTGTTTTGTTGTGTTTATTATTTACAAGAGAAGGTTCTTATGAAAGAAAAAAAAAAAAAAAAAAAAAAAAAAAAAAAAAATTCGCGTAATATTAGAAAATTTAAGAAAACTTAACTACCAAATTTTCAAATGTAACCTAATGGCGTTTGACTTATTAACATTTTCTCAGGTTCAGATTTATAAAAAAAACAAAAAAACAATCAGCACTATTAAATTTTAGTCCCCGAAACGAAGCGAGGTCGGGTCGCTAGTTGATGATATAAATAGCGTATGTATACCTACCTATAGGTACTAGCATTCTTAGAGACTATGGGCGATGGCGATGGTAAACGTAAATTTTGCAAATTAAATTCATAGCGAAACGATATTCAAAGATTTCGAGTTTTTTACATTGCGCACTACGTACCTACCTACCCACTTGTGTGTAGGTTAGGTACCTATGTTTTTTTTTTTTCGTCGTTGGAATTCAAGTAAAGGTTGTGAAGACAAAGTCGGACGGTGCTCCGTGTACGGTCCGACCGCTTTCTAACGCCCGATGCGACGCTTCACTTTCTATTGTAACTATGTGATCACTTTACTTCTCTATTTATCGTGAAAAAAAACAAAAAAAAAACCCCTAGCGCGCTAAATTGTGATTACACACTTAGGTACATTTGATTAAATATTGTTTTTGATTTAAACACACAAAATTTGTTACGCGTAAGGCTTTTATATAACATATTTCGATCATCGTTTCACGCAGGCACGACAAAAAAAAACCTTTGCTTAACATTGGAAGTTTAAACAAAAACCCTTAGCCTCGAATTGGACTCCTTTGTCTTTTGACGTGAATCAATTAGCAATAATTTTTTTTACAATGAAATGAAGTGACTCAAATAAAATTACAGTTGAATTGAACGTTAGACGTGTCGCTACTGAATGCGCCCGCCCACACGAATGAGGTCAATGGTATGCAATGAAAAATCAAGAGCAACATTTTAGCTGGAACGTCGATAATACGAGAATCAGGTACACAAGGGTACCTTTTTTTTTAAAACAATTCCACTGATCGTTCAGGTAGAAGCTAAATTAGCTGCAGCAGCTAACTGGGGTACTTCTACAAAACGTACTTACATTGAAATCAAGTCAATATCCGAATGTCACACAACTTCACCACAACGAAGTCTATTGCTGTCAAATTTACAGAATTAATATAATAGAAATGTATTATTTTGGTCTTGCATTTATTTCCGTTGCTTTGTGTGCGTAGTCCCTGCAATAAAGGTCGCCCACGCGAGCAATTCACGTGCAGGCGCGTTGATATCTTTTGCATTAACTATATTTGGAAACAAGCAGGAATGACTAACTTTGTCCGTTACGTTCGTAAATCGATATAAATGCACCAACAGAACGATTGGATAACGAAAACATTTTTACGTAAAAAAAATATTTGATTGAATTAGGACCCGAGATTTATAATTAATTACTAGTCGATTATAAACAACCAATCGCGCAAGGGTTCACAGCCTAGACCGAAAAAGTTAGCAAGTAGAAAAAAGTTGAGCACCGCTAGACGTGCGAGCGGGACGGCCCGTACCGTGCGTACGAGACGGCGCTAACCGCGAAAGTGAGAGGGGTATACGTTCGCAGCGGCAACGTCGCGCGGTTACGTTACTAGCGACTAGCGGGTAAACAATCGATGCGACGACGTGCGCGTGCGCCGCCCCCGGCCCTGCACTTCGCTACTGCATTTTTGACGTATGACGTCACTAGACGTACCACGATTTCGGCGGGGTCGAAGGGTTGGTTCACACTAGTACAACACGAGGTTCAGTAACGACCTATAAAATGTCCCACATGCGCCCTTCCTTGTTCGGGCCGACCAATAAAACTGTAGGGGCTACAAAATTATTTGTTTGTAAACAAAAACAAAAAGACGGTGGGTGTTATTGAAACGATCTAATCCGTTGAAATATTTCACGTTGTAAAATCGACCGAGGCAAATAAAAAAAAGACAATTAATACAAAAGAACTGTAATCGCATTATAAATTTTAATTTGAATACTACTATTTGGCTTCCTAGTAATATTGGAGGTCAAGGAACTTTTGATTCTTATCTCAATTATTCTGGTTGTGACAGCACAACGAGTATATGTGCATATCGGGGAGACAGATACGATGTTTACAATTACGCGCCGTATCAGATACAAAACTGTTGTGCATTTTAAATACGTCGCCAATAGCGTCTTACGAAGAAATACATGAACATGACATTTTATACTCGATTTCTCCTCCTTGGTAAATACGATAAAGAATTAGAACTAAATTACGATATGAGACATTGAAATTTTGAAGAATACGGTGTGCCATTCAGTTTTGTAATTTCATGTGAACTCACGGACTCAACTTGAGAGAGCTTGCCTAGCAAGAGAAGTGCTGAATCTACTACCGGATCGGAATCGCGATCCACTGAGATTGGGTGAGAAAGTCAGTGAGTTATGTCTATGGGCTAGGTTGCATGTGCAGGAACTCTTCGTAGTAATCGTACAGACGGTGACCGGTGCTTGAAGAAACATACACTTTTTAAGTATGATCAATATCGGCTCAAGAGTATTGCAATAGATTCAAAAGCTTCACATTTGACATCTACTGGACTAATGTTCTATTGAATCGCCGGAGATGCCGACATCTACTTTTTACCATCGCATGGCCCGCCACCGGAGAAGTCAATTTTATCAAGAACGATCGCGTCCATCCACAGTGCATTTCCAGGGATATAGTTCAGTACGCGCCATCCGGAATAAACTTCTTAATACAGTTTGGAAATCGCTATGCAATGACCGTCTTCAAACGAATTTTGAGTAGCATTCTACTCAGCGGTAAATAGGGCTCCTGGCATTGCAGACGTCCATGAGTGACTGCGAATATTTGTATCAGATGGACTCTATGCTCGTATATGCCCCTCTTCCTGTAGTAGCAAAAGATTATTAAAACATCAGTCGAGTTTATCTGGATAACAATTTGTGCAACTAGAGCACACATGCTCTTGACCTCCGCGCGTTACTACAACTATTTCTCTGTAATCCGACGGCGTGGAGTAGTCTCCTCATTTCTCTTTATTCCTAGGTCGAGTACCGGCATGATGACCCTCATCGCTCAACCGTGGACTTATCACACGATACGCTTTCAAGAGCAGCGTGGAAGTTATTACAAAGCACTTGTGACTTCGGACTTTTGCTTAGATGGGTGGACGAGCTCACAGCCCACCTGGTGTTAAGTAGTTACTGAAGCCCATAGACATCTACAACGTAAATGCGCCACCCAGATTGGGATATAACTTCTAAGGTCTCAAGTATAGTTACAACGGCTACCCCACCCTTCAAACCGAAACGCATTACTGCTTCACGGCAGAAATAGGCGGGGTGATGGTACCTATCCGTGCGGACTCACAAGAGGTCCTACCACCAGTCAAACGTCAAATACCGTAAAAACTTTTAAACATTTTGCAGCGTATGTTATATAATAAAACAGTTGACAATTTGTCGTTTTTAAATTTCCAACTGGAAACAGCTACAGACAACGGCACTCCTCGTATCGCGACCGTCTCGCGGTCCGCTCGACTTCCGCCAACGTCATCGTTAATATGGATTGCGCGTGTGTACACTTATGTCACATACACGTTATCCACCGTACTGTGTTGTGTTGTCCGTTCGAAACGGTTTTAATGTTGATCTGTGATGTGTATTATTTTTATTAGCCATGATTAGTAGAGGCATTGACAGACCTATAAACGCTAAAACATGAATGTTCTTGGAATGTACCCACTGGTGGGTAGGACCACTTTTGAGCTCGCATGGGTAGGTACCACCACCCCGCCTATTTCTGCCGCGAAGCAGTAATGCGTTTCGGTTTGAAGGGTGGGGTTGCCGTTGTAACTATACTGAGATCTTAGAACTTATATCTCAACGCGGGTGGCGCATTTACATTGTAGATGTCTATGGGCTCCAGTAACCACTTAACACCAAGTGGGCTGTGAGTTCATCCATCCATCTAAGCAATAAAAACAAAAAAAACACTTGACACAAAAATAACACTAGCAGCAGCCAAAAGATTACTGCGACATTAAGACCATAGGCTTTTCCTAAGTTTCCGTCGGAACGGTCCGCCACTTTGACCTGATGAGTAGTGGATTT
This sequence comes from Bombyx mori, assembly GCF_030269925.1. NCBI lineage: Eukaryota > Metazoa > Arthropoda > Insecta > Lepidoptera > Bombycidae > Bombyx > Bombyx mori. Next base: position 1,974,774 of record NC_085116.1, on the reverse strand, counting down.
TAGCTTCGGTGTCAAGACGCGAAGGTTAGTTAAAACAATTCTTCAAATAAATCTCCAGGGATCATACTGTACAAAACGCAGAGAACACCAAATTATCTTCGCAGACCTAGAGGTTATAAACGATTCGCGAAATCAGTATTATCTACAGTCCTAACGACTTTCTTTTATCTAGAGTGAAATGGAAAGGCCAATTCCGAGACGGGAGTAGTACTCAACCTTTTTTTTTTTTTTTTATGATTGAGAGATTACTGGTGGCCCGGAGGCCTTTCCAGCTTCACCAGGACAGGTGGGCGAGCAAAGGCTCAGCCAGGAGGGGTGGGATTTGCTAACAACTGCTCCCGCGCGTCTCCGAAGGAGACCTAACAACTCAAGAGCAGTTCTTCGCGAATGAATCTACTACCGGATCGGAATCGCGACCCACTGAGAAGATCCGGCGAGAAACTCAGCGGGCTGATGCATGGGTTAGGCTGCACGTAGACCTCTTTGTCGAGTTCGACGAGTACGGTTACCGGGGTTCCTCAGCCTGCTCCTAGTGTTAGAGCTGAAGGTATCTAATGCAAGAGTTATTGGATCTGATGGATCCGTAAGGACGGGATCCGTAAGGACGTAAGTACTCAACCTCTGAACCAAGTACCGCTCTTCTGAAAGAAGCATCCCTCTTTAGTAGTAGAATCCTCATCCTATTACTAGCCAAATACGTCAACAATAAATACACAACAAAAGAAGAAGAAATCATTTTTTATAGTGCAGATAATATAAATACTGATAAAGATACAAAGCCATAGCGAGAATATGTAGATAAACAAAAGAATGCACTATATAAACACTATAAGATACACAATGCAATCGCTTATAGAATTTCGAATGTTTAAGAACGTGAATATAATTCTAATACGTAAGCTACATATAGTATTTAACAATTGATATTCAATCGTTCTTGTAAAATCATTGGGCTGTTATGCGCTTCCTGATTTTTTTAAGCTTACAATTGCATTTTATAAGCATTAAGTATGATATTTATGTTTCTTATGTTTAGCATCATCAATATACTAATCATGTTTTACCTAATAATGTGTCCGTCTTTTGAACGGTTTATGAGTAATATGAGGTGTACATAAAAAAAAGGTTTCCGTGTACGGTTATTCTTTAGGCCTAGAATATCACCGCTATATCTCCTCCGATGGGTATCGTAAATGACCCCTAATGGTTTCACTAGAGAATGAACTGCAGCCTTCTCGTGAGTTTTATACAGAGGTACTGCTTTTTTTTCGTCCTTAGCCGCTGGTAGGCTAGAGGGACTATCAGCTACGCACTGTCTGGTAGATTTCGTCCGCCACCGGAGTAAAATTCATCAATATTACCTTGAACCACTGCGTTCATTCACAGTTCAATCGAGAAGGACTTGCTAACACTACTCCTAGCAAGAGCAGTGCTTTGATGAATCTACTACCGGAACGGAATCGCGACCTTTTGAGAGGATCCAGTGAGAAATTCAGTGGGTTACGTACTGCGATCACTAACTGTAATTTACTTGTGGACCTATTGGAAACCCACAAGGGTAGGTACCGTATGTCCGTAAGTTCTACTGCGTAGCAATAACACTTTACACCAAATAGAGAGTTTTTGGAAGAATTTTAGTCGAACAAAATACACGAATGTATACAATTTTCTTTTATTAGTGCAAAAATTTACATTGCGCTCAAATATATTCCACTGAAACCGTATGTACATATTCAAATACTAAGCAAGTACGCGTAGGCGGTCGCAAACTAGACACAAATTAATGTGGCTCTCTCTCTATCCTATAGGCGGTGAACTATCAACGTTAGAGGGAGATAGGAATATTTCTCACGACAGCAAAATAATCACCTATGAACCCAGATGTACGAGATAAAAGATTAAAACGTTTAATAGTGATTCGGTTAACATTGAAACCGTTGGACGAAGATTGAAAATAAACAGTGGCGATAAACGTTCTATTCTCGAGACTGTCAAGAGCAAGGACTATTTGTATAGACAATACTTACACAAACAAACACGTAAACTGTATTAATTAATACTCCACGTTATTATTACGTTTTGTAGTTAGTTGTTTATGATATATACTTTTAGCACGTGAATACTGAATGATGGAATTTTTGCGCTGTTTTAATTTAAAAAAAACAACAACAACAAATTGAACGCTAATATGATAAGAGGAAGCAAAGAAATGAAAAAAAAAAACGTTTATTTTGCGATCTAAGCCGTCTTGGCTTAAATCGCAAACTAAATGCAAGGACATAAGGAATAGGTTTTTTTTATTGCTTAGCTGGGTGGACGAGCTCACAGCCCAACTGGTCTAAAGTGGTTACTGGAGCCCATAGACATCTACAACGTAAATGCGCCACCCACCCTGAAATATAAGTTCTAAGGTCTCAGTATAGTTACAACGGCCGCCCCACCCTACAAACCACACTACTGCTTCACGACAGAAATAGGCGGGGTAGTGGTATCTACCCGTATGGCCTCACAATAGGTCATACCACCAGTAAAACAGCTTTATTTAACCCACAAAAAAAAAACGATTAAAGAACGCAGAATAACTTCGGAGAAGCACGTAGCTTACAAAATTTAAATATTGTAACGTTATATTCATAAACAAGGCAATCGTTTGAGTAAGCGAAATTCGTTGTTACAATCAAACGGAGTCTCATATTGCATGTGTCGGAGTACTAAAATGGAATTGTTATGCGTTGAATGCGTCTAGAGGCACGCGCCATCGGCTCGGGGAGGCCACAGCGAAACTCTTGCGCATTATTTTCAACTTATAATGTCCGTACATACTACCTACCTACATACCATAAAATTCAATGACGAAACGTGATCTCTGTCGTGATATCAATAATATTTATCTACCTTAAAATTGTAGTGATTGAACATTTCGAACGACGGAATAAAACGAGTGCATGCTTGATAAATTTTAAGAGTAAATCGGTTCACGTATGTACGTACCTACATCTTACACGTGTATCGTACAGTCACTGTTTTTGTATGTATTTGTTAATGTAATTATGATAAGTCAAGTAAATTAATTTACCATACGCTTTTTTATTCAATACGCAAAGATTTTCAATACTTTTTTGTCATGGTTTTTTTTTGCTAAATTTGAGTGAACAAGCTCTCGGCTTATTTTGACACCACATACGCCTACCGGAGCCCAGAGTCAGAGGTGAAAGTCTCAAGTAACTGTTAACCCTAAAAAAATAGGAAAAAACTTAGAAAATATATTATTTTATTTAAAAAAAAACGAAATTACATAATACATATTATTATGTATTTCGAAACTTTTCTGTAACTTTCCTTTTCAACGATAACATGATACTTTTTTTACGAATTTTATAAACAATATTTTTAAACTGATTTCTGGATAAATCTCCAAATTAATATCGAAACCAAAACAAAATATTGTTTCAAAGTTTAAAAGGACAGGCGCGCCGCTCGAGACACTGGTTTTTAAGCGTAACCCGTAGGTGGAAATTTTAATATTACAACTATTGTAACTTATAAACTGGAATCTATGATAGCTTCGCAAGAAAAAAAGATAGGATTTTAGGGTTGGCTCACGCGGGCACTCAAGACACCATAGTGTTCAGAAAATAAGAATAAAGAGGAAGGAAGGAAGACTTATTACTATTATAAAGAGATAATGTCGAACAGTATTCCGAGAGGAGTTGCATTCCCGTATTCCTTACCTACCCGTTTTAGCCTTACTAAGAAAGAGATAGTCAACTATAGAGATACTAAAAAAAGATAGTCTTACTAAAATCCTCATTGGAATGGGGGCAGGGGAGACGAGGTGTAATTCTGATGTTATATGTTTTTATAATACACTGTAAGCTGTAATACAACGTGTTGTCTCAATGCACGATTCCAACGATAACATCTCTGTCGGTTATGTTGTTAAGTCCTGACAACGCTATAAAAAGTTAAGGACCATTCTGTTTTAAATATTCGAATTCTTGCTTAAGTACCTACCTGATACTTATTAAGCAGCCGACCAGTTGGCTTGGTACTTACTTTTGCTACTACAACAGTAGGACGCGTTCAATGGGGGGTTATTGTTTGCGAGTCGTTTATGGTGTTGTAACAATCAATGACTTAATCATTTCGATGGTACGTTGACACGTGACGTCATCGTTTTTTTTTTTATTGAGTTTGACTGAACTCAATGTATGAGAATGGTTCAAATCTAAACGTATTTATTTCCTGTGAGTTCTACTTATTTAAGGGTTACTTATTTTTTTAATTATCTAAAGGTTTCAAGAAACGCCTCATGTTCATTTCAATCAAATGCGTTGTATGAAAGCAATTAGCAAAATCAAAAATACGCTTTCATATTCTACTAAAAAATTATTTAGAGATAAAGGTAATTTAAACTGTCTTTAAATATTCCGGCGAACTGAAAGCGTGTGTTAAGAACAATACTTTTGTCTATAAAATTGATTTTATAAATGACCCATTTTTGTAGCGGATGGAGGGGTAGAGGAATTAAGATATTTTAATGAGTATTAGTACAAAATTTTTCTTAGCGAGCATAATATGAGCTCTGCTAGGTCTACAATCCGTTTGTCGTTAATTGGAAATTGTATAATGCTAAATAATCTTGAAAATATTGTAAACGCGCCTCAGCGTTTTGTCAAATATCTTGTCTATATGTAAGAAATAGCTACCGCTAAGGGTTATAGTCACGTTTAATGGTTTATGAAGGAGAAGAGGCATAAATGTTAATTATTTTTGTTTTTAACTAGCTATCATAACGACCAACTGATTCGATTGATTGATTATGGTTATCAAAATAATAAAACACAAACAAATGCAACTTGCGGAAACATACCTACATTTTTTTTTGACAATTATAATAAATCAATTACTCTGGTAATTATGTATTAAAGATAAACATAACGTAACTTTAAATCTATCTTTTTATCTTTAACGAGAATGGCTACATAACATTGTTTGGTCAAAATTAAAAGTTTTATTTTAACCTTGTAATAAATTTTTTTATTTATTTTTTATTGCTTAGATGCGTGGACGAGCTTACAGGTGGGCTGGTGTTAAGTAGTTACTGGAGCCCATGGACATCTACAACGTAAATGCGCCACCCACCTTGAGGTGTGTTCTAAGGTCTCAGTATAGTTACAGCGGCTACCCCACCCTTCAAAACGAATCGCGTTACTGTTTCACGGCAGAAATAGGCGGGGTGGAGTTTTATTTTGACCTTGTAATATAGTAATTTTTTTGTTGTTAGAAACTAGGGGCGTTACTCTTCTTATAGCATCGTTATTGTTGTGCTACAACGGCTCTTTCTCCTCAGGTGGACTGTAACACGACTGTCCGTCTGTGACATTGAGAATAACATACGTAACGAGCGTGAGGGGTTAACAAGTGCGCGATGCGGCTACACACGCTGGTAAAACGGCAGAGGCACGCGCCGACCGCGGTTAACGAACCCGTCGCCGACGACCTCACGTCTAGTCTAGAAATTCGAGGGCACAAAAACCGATCCTAATTTTGCTGAGCTGTTTTATTTCGCACGACGACATCTCCTACAGAGTGACATCGTACAAGCAAACTGTATACGTTAATACGTCAAGGGAAAATACTTTGTACACCTTTTTACGAATATTGCGCGGACGGAGGAGTGTGAAATTTCTCACACTTTTAAAGAATGTAGGGGAGTGCAGTTTATTTAAATTACGCATTACAAATACATTAAATAAATAAAAATAACACGCATATATACTCTTTTGTTTATTGTCAAACTTTTGTCATTGTTTAAAGTCTGTGGTTAAATTTAAAATAGATTAATATTGCTTATCTTTAATATTATTTGTCTTGGCGAAATCCGTGATTGTAGAAGTAAAATAAATAATCATTGACAATAGAATCATGATAATGTTCAAACTTTTAATTTCAATTAATTATAGTCGAATTTGGACTAGTTTGGGGAGCACTAGTTTTAAATCGATGCCTCCAATGAACACTACTCTAACTCAAAATTTTGAATTTTTCGTTTTTCACGCAAATCGCTTCACTATATTAAAAGTATTACAATTAATCATTATTGATGGGGTTCGAAGCAAGAGTAAATCAATTAGCTACACAAAAAAACCATAAATATATCTGCAATAATAAAGATTTTATTAACTTTTTTCGTTTAAACGCTCCTCCTGTAAATCTAAGAATTTGGAGTTAGCGTAGTGTTCATTGGAGGCATCGAAATTAAAAGCGAACGCTATGTTGTTTAGACGCAGCAGCGACCGGCGTGCCTTCTGTTTATCATTGAAATAACTTCTCACGGTTGTTTTGAATCGGCCACAATCTCTATGGTGACACGTAACCACCGCTCCGTGCACCATTTACTAAGTGGAACGAGACTAATGTCGGCGCGAAAGCCAGCGCTTTATTTCGTCGAGCAAGAGAGACAATATCAACTAATAATATTCGTGATGGGCACCATATATACGCGTTTAACTACACGAATAATAAATACAATAGGTAATGCGAGTTGAAATGATGCTTGTCCTTCGTTGCATGCGTCATTTCAATTTAAAATTCAATATACGACCAATCGAGTTTACCTACGAATAAGTTACTGTAAATCAGAACCGACTAAGCGCCCGCAACAATATTCATCGCTAAGAATCGTACTCGTAAAACTAAAATCCGTATTATTTGGCGAATGAGAACGAGCGCGACTTGGCGTTCACACCTTCGCGCTTCGGAGTACGGTGGGGGGGTGGACAGAGAGGGGTTATGTAGAGTGAAAGCGTTTTATATTAAACGGCGTGACCTCAGACGGTGCATTTGACGATTTTCAACACAGTTAAAAATATAAACTTTATTAAATACACATTTTACAAATTAAATGTTTTAAAAGATTTACAAGATTTTTTAGAACTTTATTATAAAGTTGAGTTTTATATATCTTTCTGGCAGATTTGTAAACGAGGTTATATACGTAGACGAGAATGTCGCCAGTTATAATGATTACGTAACATGTTAATTAATCAATTTCACAATAGCAAACGGTGACATACTTTGAAGTTTCTACTATATAGGCATACAATATCTCCGCGGTAGCTTCACCACAACGACGTTATGTTCATGAGATGTATCTTAAATTTGAATGTATTAAGCAGGCTACGATAGCGTACAAACAAGAGAACAGTGTTGTTTCGTCAAGAGAAACTGGTTTACCGTGAGAAACGATCTGGCATGCAAAGGGCCAAGACGACTAATGTGGTTTTTAGACCTACATGACTTACAACTATCACGGAGCAATGATTTCGTTACATTTTCTTAGTTTTTTTTAAACAGACTATAGCCTAATTTCCGAACAAGAGAGGATCTAAATATTTTATTATTGAAGCCCTTTTTAATGAAAGCATACGAACCGTTGTACGAATGTTCGTGACGAAATAACCTTTGGCCGATAAAAGCGAAAGTGGAGCAACAAGGCTACTTACAGAATACTTGTTTAATTCGATCGATAATTCACCGTGAAAACAAACAAAGCATTATTGCGGCGATGACAACACAATCACCAATGCGCTAAAACAGATTACCCAAAACACTTGTATTATATTTAAAAGAAATATGCGGCGTTTGTGTGTGGATACATGAAAATATTGTTCACAAGTCAGGTTAAACTAGAGGACATGTGCGTACTGCCGTCGCCGCATCGTCAGTATCAATAACAGGGCAGTGAACATTCCTGAACACACCACGTTTCACATATTAATGTGAAAATTGTATATGAGCAACATTGCGACCGCCCGCGGTGTCGAATGTGGGACGGGTAGCGAACACTCTTCGGTTATCTTGACCCACATATCGTGACCGCGGTCGTCACCGGATTGCACTGTCACTAATTTAGCGGAAGAGAACACATATACCACGGTTTTTTTTTTTTTTATTGCTTGGATGGCTGGACTAGCTCACATCCCACCTGGCGTTAAGTGGTTACTGAAGCCCATAGACATCTACGACGTAAATACGCCACCCACCTTGAGATATAAGTTCTAAGGTCTCAAGTATAGTTAGTTGTTACCACGGCTGCCTCACCTTTAAAACCAAAACGCATTGGTGCTTCACGGCAGAAATGGCCAGGGTGGTGGTAGGCACCTGCCCGCGCGGACTCACAAGCAGTCCTACCACCAGTAACTATTAATTTTCCATTTAAATACAACGTTAGTTAAATCGTTGTGAACGAAATGAAATGCGACAAACAATTTTCCTCAAGAGCATCACATCAAAACAGAACCTTGACCCAGAATGTGTGGCTCATAACAAAATAAGAAGGAAAGGACGAGCTGGCATTGGCCAGATCAGGACGTTACTCTGTCGTCTTGTGTCCGTAGATTAATATCGTAAGTACTGCGACAAACGATTTATGTGGCGGAAAATCGTATTATTCATTTCAGAGAGGAATCAGATGAGCTCAAAACAATTTCAATTTAGATCGCAACTCAAAGATAAGTGATAACGCAAAAAAATCAGTGAAACCATGTATTATTGTGATTACAATTTCAATGAAATACACCACCTCTACGGAATAAACTTAAATGTCACATTAAGAAAGGTTGATTGAGTTACACATAGAAAAATAATTCCGGTTTTATATAGATCAAGAGATTTTTAAACGCTTCATACATTTCTCGAAGCGAGGTCGAATAAAATGCTTGGTACCAGAGCAACCTTGCTTAGCATGATACGGGCGAAGGACGATCTAATGTTCTCAATACGAAATGTTTTATTAAACAGAACATCTGACCTTGACCTAAATGGTGTTGCTGCAGAAATATGATGGGCAATCGAGCTCACGTTCCGCCTGGTTTTAACTCATCTTGATATCTTAGGCGGAAGTCATAGTTGTCAGACCGAAACATCTGATCGTTTTGCGGAGGATAACGGCGGGACGATGGTAAGATGGTATCGACGCGTGCGGGTTCACATCACATACTAACATCGGTGTTTAAGATGGAGGGTTGGATTAAAGACAATCAATAACGAATGATAGGAGTAGCTTGCGATCTTCTAATTAACAACCGACTATAATCGTATTCTTTGACTGTCGATTATAATCATCGTTGTTTATATGGCGGAATGTATTCATCGTGAGCACGTAAATTATGTTCATCAGTGCTCAATGTGAACACCAATGAAACTAATATTACGTATCTTACTGGACCTGCCCGACACGACGGCAAAAGCAAAACTGTTCTTACATCTGTTATTAAGCACTTAAAAATTGGAAACACTTATTATTATCAACACTAGATGTCACGTTTGATGATAACAAAAGATTCCTTCACCTTCACGTCACCCGTGTTGTGAACAATGACGACATGTGATACCCCATAATAGGTAATGTTTTTTCCTACTCAAAGTACGTCAGTGAAATATATATCCGCGCCTTTAAAACGAATTAATGTCATAATTTTTTTCTCATTTTGCACGGACCAATCGCAGAATTTATGTTACGTTATTAATTAATTAAATTTAATTTCAAACCTTGAAACTTTATACTCGATCGTATATCCGGATGATAATGCGTTCTTACTGTGATTCCGTTTTGCATTTCGTAAACGGGTTTCATGTAAAAATATCGCTGCCCTTTCACGTGGTCACGAAACGGTCCTCTGTCGTGGAGAAAATAAGAACTATTTTGTATATTATTGCTGACCCGGCAGACTTCGTAGTGCCTCAATCGCGAAATAAAAGACCTAAACTTTTGTATAAAATAAACTTAAAACAAACAAAAGCAATCCGTCCGACGGAGGACGCATCAAAAAAAAAAACAAAATTGTAATTTTTATTTAATTCCGAGCATTTTCATATTTATCTACCTTTTAAGCCTTCTCTGGACTTCCACAAATAATTCAAGACCAAAATTAGCCAAATCGGTCCAGCAATTCTCGAGTTTTAGCGAGACTAACGAACAGAAATTCATTTTTATATATATAGATAGATAGATAGGTAGATTTGACTACATAAACGAGCACTAAGTACAGCGACCGTGCTAAGTGAAAGATATGTTTTCTTGAATCAAATTAAGTTCATTACACTATTTTATAAGACTATTTCAGACTACATGTGTGTCTATGAAAAGACTTTGAACTGTTCGTTTAACATATCGAAAGGTGAAAGGCTATTTGGTTTAAGCGACATTTATCTTTGTAATTAGAGGGCCGTTTTATTCGGTATTAGTATCAACAATTCGATGTTTTTAATTGAACTTTAATTACGTTTACCCCATCCAAATAGCTGAAGCTATTGAAGCTATTGTTATAGTATTTTTTCCAAACTTTAACCTTTAAATGGCTCACGTGTGATGTTGCAAAAATGTCGCTTAAACCAAACAGCCTTTCACCTCCCGATATTATACACCATCAGGTGGGCCGTATGCTCGTCTGCCTACAATAAGTAATTAAAAAAAAAAACACGTATTATTAATCAGGACGATTCATACGCTTTATTATAATCGTCACCAATTATTAATTATACAACAATATACATATTTCAAAGTTTTAAACGATAGGTACTATTTTAAAATTCCGTTCCCGATAAAAATTGTTAAACAAATGTTTTTGACATAACCGAACAAAACAGTACACACAGACGATCAAATCGAGCACATTTTACGAAGAAACACTGATAAAAACACCGCAAATGTGACTCTTATCGTGTGTGATACTGTGACGTATGCGTATGTATATATGTATTCACAGCGACCATCGTAAAAGAAAAAAACAAGAAGCGGTAATTCAATAATAATGCAGCTCTCGTTTCATTACAAATTGGCTTGATCTCCACATTGGCTTTGATATTTAAATAACAACTGGATGATGACAGAGTTTTGCTCGTTTTTTTTTTTTTTTTTTTTTTTTTTTTTTTTTTTTTTTTTTTTTTTTTTTTTTTTTTTTTTTTTTTTTTTTTTTTTTTTTATAACGCCATCTTTTTGTGTCTTTAAAGCGGTTAGTTGCCTTCAATTAAGAAAAATAGTATTATTATTCGCCAATAGATGTCGGGAAGAGTTGATTATTGAAAACACGAATAAAACAACATTTTCTGAAAATAAATCATAGCTAGATCGATTTATCGCCCCCGAAATCTCATGTATGGGATTCCATGTATACTAAATTTTATAAAAATCGTTGGAGCCGTTTCAGAGATTCAGATTATACAAGATTGCTCGTTTAAAGGTATAAGATAAGATAAGATACAACTGTTGCATATTTTAGTATAGATTTTTTATTAGAGAGTACTTTCTATTCCAAGTCAATTTGATTTTTCCGATATTAAAATTCAATAAGCACGATTCGAGTCAAGCCGCGAATGCAAACTCTGTCTCCGTCAGTACGTTCGGTACGTGTTTTATCTTACAAATTACGTAATACTGCTTGCTTCAAGTGTCTTTTCACAACTCGTTTATATTTAATTGTGATATATTCAGCCTATCGAGATAACTACTGACCGACGATATAGAGATAGATACCTTGGTGGAATTATGCCATAGTGATCATACGAGAATGTTTCGAATATCGGAATACGAATTATTCCGGATTTAGTTTGGAGTAATATCGATAAACAACAAGGCTTTATTCTGGGCACCAAACCTTTGTATGAAAAAAAAAAAAAAAAAAAAACGATAAGTTATCAGTTTAGAGTTGGATGATAACGACCCCCCGCCACAACAAACCTGCCGCAATCGAAAAAGTTTCTATACTAGTTATTTCTTCTTGATTTCCATAATAATTACGTGGTTTTGTTACAAAAAATATATATTTAGATAACATGACATTCACTTTACCAATTAAAGTGGTAAATTTGTTTTCAAGCAATAATTTGTAAGTTATAATTATTAATGTTGTTATGAAGTCTTTAATTTTGGTGTTAATTTTTATTTAAGTTTTATTACTAAAATCGATATTTATACTATTTTTCAATTAACCTAATGATATTCAGCAGCATTTAGATGAATGCAAGTTTCAATAGAACCCCAAAAAGTCCGAACCAATAAACTTTATCGTTCAATAATACCAGTAACCAGAACAGTACAAACGAAGCGTTTAACAGCCGAGAGGTCATTACAGTCACCTTAGATATCAACCTAAGAAGGGATCATTTGAACCTTCTTCGACCGTTATAAGGTTCAGTTTTATTTACCATCACCGCGTTCGAGTAAGGCACTGATTTCGTAAAGCCAGGTAGAAGTTTTTTAACGACCTTGAGATATACGACGAACGCAAGTATTCGTTGTAATTGCTCATTTATTTACTACCACGCTACTGAAGTATCATGATACTGCTACTTTTAAACTAAGCTGTTAAGCCTTAATATGTTTAATGCCTACGTTATTTGTACATTTTAAAATTGTGTACTGAGGGAGTTCATAATTTTTTTTTAATTTTTTTTTTATTGCTTAGGTATGTGGACGAGCTCACAGCCCACCTGGTGTTAAGTGGTTACTGGAGCCCATAGACATCTATAACGTAAATGCGCCACACACCTTGAGATATAGTTCTAAGGTCTCAGTATTGTCACAACGGCTACCCCACCCTTCAAACCGAAACGCATTACTGCTTTACGGCAGAAATAGGCGGGGCGGTGGTACCTACCCGCGCGGACTCACAAGAGGTCCTACCACCAGTAAAGTTCTTTAAAACGTTTTTCTTTTCATTAAGACTCACCCTCCCGCGTCAATTGGGTAATAGCATACTGTGTGCACAAATAAAATACTTCAGCAGGAGTGAAAGAAAATCCTAATTTTTATTATCTGTGTTATAATGTAATTTTAAAGTTGACGTAAGCTTTTAATTTATGACCCCCCGATTTAATGAGGTATTATTATTAGACCCCCCATTCGTTTTCTGTGCAGCTCCTAAAGGACTTTAATAAAAATTAAAGATTTTTTAGATTTCTTCCTGGTTAAGTCATTTAAAGTTTATAATCGAGTTTTAATTTTCGTACATAATTAAATATTTCAGATTTATTTTGTAGATACATATAACGGCAGTTAAATAATTATAAAAACGAAAACTTTCAACACCTAACAATCACAAGAGTTGAGTTGTTTTCTATGTGAGATAAAAATTAAGATTACGTTATGTAGTATTATTGTAAAAGTTATGACCTACAAGGAACTAAGGATTCATAACACTGGGAAAATATGAGCACATTCAAGGCGAAATTGAAGTCGTGCTCCGTATGCATAGAGGGCGATAAGGGGTCGGAGGCCGAGGGTGGGAGCAGTGTTCGTCAGATGTCATGAATAACTTAACGGTGGATTTCAACACTTTATGGTCACCATCATGTAACCAGATCGGTTATGAATATTTTCATTTTAGACTGAGAATGGTTTGCCGTCGTACGCCATTTTACTGTTCATCTAATGGCTATATTTAACGATTACAATATAAAAAAGGCAACATTGAATCGTTTCGAAACTGAACAAAATTAGGAATGTTTTAACCTAGTAGAAGACAAAGGGCCACAAGTGAACAGGTAATCTGTCCGCACGCGAGTAGTGCCTGGGCGGAGGCCCGCTTATGGGAAAGTTACAATCATTACGACCATTCATAAACGGTTGAATGAGCCGCAAGACGCCTGCGCAGCCGGCAAACCAGTGCGCGCGCGCACACATCGCGACATCTGTCTTGTCGCGGAGCAGACGCCGCTGTGTTGCGATACCATCTCGACGCCGAACGATCTCCTCAATATTTCATCTTTTATATCCTGAAGCCATAACTCAGCCCAAGGAAAAACCTATTTGAAAATTATATCTGACAAAAACAACAGACTAAAAGAGTGTAATGAACCCGTCAACCTAGCAACCTCTGATGCGTCATCGCAGTCATCGCGCTACGTAAACGAGTACAATTCCACACGACAAAAGCTTGTGTCCGCAAACGACGCATAAATAATTAGACAATAAGCAGGCAGGGCAAGAAATCGGTAATTTGTATCGTGTCGAGATAGGCGGAGCGCAGAGGGAGACGGGTGCAGGCAGGCGCGCGCCGCCGCGGCGCGAAGATATGGCAACGCGTCAGGTGGAAGTGGCGCCCGTGCTGTTCTCGCTTCTCGCCGAGGACGACCGAGCGCCCCCGGCTCCCCGCACCTTCAACCCGCACCCGCTAATCCTCACCCGAACACAATCTGATAAAATTCGCGCCAGCTATGAACATTACGCAAAGTCGTTCAACACTATAAGGCACCGATAATGAATGACCCCGACGATTTCTATACCATGCTGTCATACATAAACATTCGAAGCTGTCTTGCTATCGAAAGATAAAGCGAACAATTTCAAACGTATGAAAGTTATTTCCTCGACTTGGCGAAACTAGTCTTGCGAACGCATTACGGTCCGCGTTACGGCCAGGTGAATTTAAAATGACCTCTATGGGCCGGTGGCTTCTCATGGCCTCGCTAGCCGAATGCGTTGACATTTTGTGGGTTAGCAACTCAACGTGAATCTGTGGTGTCGCGAGAACGATGCCAGGATGACTAACAAACAGGCGTCATTAGTTGTTTCTGTGTAAATGGTCTCATACTAAAATTATAGCGCAATAAGATCGATTAGGAAGTCCGATTGCAGAGAGGCGAATTTCGTATATCAACGGCCGATGACGATAATCAGATCGTCCACTTAACTGTCGTGGTCTCTTTAGTTAGGAATTCTCAAAAAAATGTGGACACGTAGTCAAACAATAGTGGACTTCACAGGTGTCACACACTTCGTAACGATTTCGAAAGAAAAGTACATACGAGTTCTTTCATCAATGTAAAAGTGACTTACCAAGGCGAAGAAGTTTGTGTGGCAATCCTCGAGACTTGCACCGTTTGTTTGGTGATTTTGATGCGTCATGGTAGTCCGGGGCACTTCATTTTCATTTCACAACACTAAAAACAGGTATAATCTTAAAGAAACCACTCAAAATCTTAAAATCATCACCGACATTTAGCGTAGTTTTCACCTCTCAATGGCGACTGGAAAATGGCGGAGAGGAAACAACAACCCAAGCCGACAGTGCTGCACCCAGCGGCAGAAATCGAAAGCTCATTTCGTCCAGAAACAATTACAATTCGTTCAACAATAATTATTAAATACAATTCATAATAGCTATAAATTAATTAAGGAGTCTTGTTCAAACGTTATAATTACTTTAGCAGCTTTTTAGACAAGGGCTTTGGATCAAAAACACCTTTTGACAGTCCAATAAATACGGAATTCAAGTTATAAAATTTATAGCTGGGACAACTCTGCGTTTAATGGAGTTACGCCACCAACCATCCTGTGGATTTGACAACTTCAAAAAAGTAAATATAGGTTATGGTTATGCTGTTCGCGAAAGATAACATTGTTTAAGAATTATAAATATAACAAAACTGACTAGTAGATACCAAAAAAAATTAAGAAATGCTCAGAAATGTATTATCACCCTTACGTCGTGGAAGTTTCCAGGTATGTTTCATCAGTATCTCCGCGTTCAAAACGCTCTTAAACAATTTAATGAAAACAAATATATTGTTTCACAGGTCACATCTATCAGACAAGCTCAAAAAAAATATCCCAAAGTAGATAAAAAGGTTCAAGCAGCGGCAGAATCCTTAGCGGCAAGAGGGTAACTAAAAAAAACCAATTCATGTCAATGTGTCAATAACAAGTCTTTTTGTTCTTCTCCAGAGGGTAGATGAGTTCATGGTTTCCCTGGCTTAAATTATTGAATAGAATCCATAGACATTACAGTGTGAATGCTACATCGAGATATTATGATAGTGTTGTTTGATTGTCACAAGTCAAAAGATTCACATGCTACTTAATATACATAAATCTTAATGATATACTTAAAATCTAAATGCTGCTACTCACCTTGAGACATTTAGATCTATGACACTAGATTCCGTGCCAACTATCATTATTAAAAAAATCTAAATAATTAAAAAAAAGAAAATGCATAGAAATATTTTGTTGCGAGCATGTTTTTTTGTAAATAATTCATGGCTTTTCTTGATTGAAAATTTCATTTAATTACATTTAAATTTAATCAAAGTACATTTTAAGGTATTGTTGCTGTTTAGAGATTCATATTACAGTATAAGATTTAAGTATTTTTTATTTATTTAAGCTTCCTACGTCCCACCAAGTCATGGGATCCACCTACAAACATCAATGAAACAATTCTGAAAATATGTGCAACATGTGGATTAAATGGAAATTCAGAATTTGAAGCATTGGACACAAAATTTACAGTTCTCAAAGCTTGTTATGAAGAAACAGGCCATAGTGTGCCTAATTCACTTTTGCATACAATTGAAACAGTTGGTTGGTAAACAATTCTTAATATTGAGATTGAAGTAGATAGGTACTCAAGTAGCCAATACCATTATACACATAAGAATAAGAGGACTATTAGTGATTGATATTCAAAATTAATTCAGATGAATTATTAATATGAATGATGAATGATTAATATTTAGAATATTACAATTGACATGTCCTTCTTCAAACGAGGCTTGTGGAGAGTATTAAGCGGTAGGCAGCGGCTTGGCTCTGCCCGTGGCATTGCTGAAGTCCATGGGCAACGGTAACCACTCACCATCAGGTGGGCCGTATGCTCGTCTGCATACAAGGGCAATAAAAAAAAAAAACCTTTTTTATTTAGTGTGTGATAGTGTTGTGTAGTGATTGATCTCTTCTAAGCAATCCTATATAATGAGAATTTGAGAATGCTCTGTGTTGTTTAATCATTATCAATGTTTGTAAATTTTCAGATGACCTAACAGAATTTTACAAAACACCTGTGTACACAACTACACCGTTTGATGCTCTGAAGTTAATGGATCTACCCAAAAATCTACATGTTCAAAAAGATTATGTTAGATTTCATCCAGGTCAGTTTTGTTTCTGAGTTTGTTCTGAGTTATAAATGTTGAAACTTTTATAAAATGATGAATGAAAAGATATTTTATAAAATGGCAATCTGTAAGAAAGGTACAACATGATCAACATCACTGGTATGGTATATGATAGAGGAGTATGGAAGGAGAATACATATTGCGCTGACCCCAGATGAATGGCAGAAGTGCAGAAGAAAAATGTTGATAAATCACTGACACTAATTCTCAATAATCCAGTAAACAGCTCATTTTCAAAATGATATTTTTTCTATTTTCAGATACGGACACTTTATTCAATGGCGTCTCCGCTTTTCCGAAGAGTTCGACTATTGTAACCGGCCTTAAAGCACGGAAGAAGTATGAAGGCTACAATGCTAAAAGGAAATGGCCTTGATTCAATACATGTTTTCAATAGCTTCTAAATTACTTAGTTCATGGAATAAATTTTATGGAAAATGTGTTTTATTATTTAAATGGTCACCATTTAAAGATATCATCATTTTATTTCTTTAGAAGTCAGCTGGTATCAATAATAATATTTACTAGAGAATAGTCATCACAATGTAAATGCTGATAGCTGCTTTGGCATTTGAAGGCGAAATCTCAATTGTACTGTAAAATGTCTGTCTCGCCTTTCAAATTGAAAGGTTTGACTGTTTCACTTTATAAACAAGACGTATTTAGTAGCACTTAAGATTGCTTTTTTTTTTTTCCTACCTATGCTGATAGCCTTGAGAGGCTATTTCAGCGTACCCTAGCTTGTTTTTTTTTTTTTTTTTTTTTTTTTTTTTTTTTTTTTTTTTTTTTTTTTTTTTTTTTTTTTTTTTTTTTTTTTTTTTTTTATTGCTTAGCTGTGTGGACGAGCTCACAGCCCACCTGATGTTAAGTGGTTACTGGAGCCCATAGACATCTACAACGTAAATGCGCCACACACCTTGAGATATAGTTCTAAGGTCTCAGTATAGTCACAACGGCTGCCCCACCCTTCAAACCGAAACGCATTACTGCTTCACGGCAGAAATAGACGGGGCGGTGGTACCTACCCGTGCGGACTCACAAGAGGTCCTACCACCAGTAAAAAGTGAGCTCGCGGGGCTCAAACCGGAGAATTGCTAACACCGCCCTAGCAAGAGCAGTGCTTCGCAGAATCTACCACCGGATCGGAAGCGCGACCCACTGAGAAGATCCGGCGAGAAATTCAGTGGGCTGTGTCTGTGGGTTAATTCGCTCGTCGAGCCCTTCGTCGCAAGCGACGGGTTCGACGAGGACGTTGACCGGTACTTGTATTGCCTAAAAGCACCGTTAATGGATCAGGAGGATCCGTGATGACGTGCTTTGGGCGACGTCGACGGTTTACCAATCGGTCTACAGGATCGGGTATGTAGTTTCCGGCGGCCACGACAAGAGGGTTCTCATGTCGTGCCGTCTTCTCAAAGTGGCGCAGCGATGCCGACTGTAGATACTTACTGACGGGGTCGAGCTCCAGGTCATCGTGGAGGTCCACAGGAGGAACCATAAGATTGCATTAACTATGCAATAACACAAACGCATTAAAAACCATTTACAATAATCATAATAACGATAAACAATAAACACATGTAAATTGCTGTGTGTTGTACGAATATTATATTTATTTAAGTGTGTCTGTGTGTATTTAGTGTAATTTTAAGAAAGATACAATTACATGTCAATTCTCACTAAATTTAGACTAAATTAAAAACAGGTCTTTACGTAAGTAGGTAGTCTTATTTAATTATTCGTGATTGAACAAATTATTCGCCGACAATCTGAAAAAGGCATAAAAAGTTAGACAGACGTGCCAATTGAGTATCATGTAGGTACCTTATATCTCAAAGTGTGTAATATCATTCTCATTGTTGGCTTATGAGCAAAGACGATCACTTAGTATGAGATGACTTATGAGCCTGTGTACCTCTAGAGCGCTCACCACGCATAGCTCTGTATTTATTCTATATCTTATATATATTTCTTATATATCTTATACGGTATATATTTCTGTATTTATGCAATAGGTTTTTAAACGAAAATTTGACATATCGTATGTTGACGTTTTATGGCTGTGATTTTAGAGGTTAGGAATTAGAGATTTGAAACATTTCTCTTATTCCTTTAAATCGACAAATATTATATAAAGAGCGATCGGGATGATCTGAGATTACGAAGATGCATTTGTTACTCATATTATGCTTTATTTTCTTGGCTATATATTCGTGTGTTTCTTGGTCTGTATTAATTTAACATGTACCGCTGTTTGTATTATTGTTTTTGTTTTGCGTACGATTTATTTTCGTTACGTTATTTATAGGTTGCTGCCGACCCTGTTGGCTTGGCTCTTCAAGAGAAAGTATCATATAAAACTAAAAATTGGCCGAATTGCTGTACCTAAATTAATCTTGAAGGATGTGAGTTTATCAAAAGATGGATATTATATTGTAAGTAGTAAATAAATAATTTGGTATTTAAAATTCTCTATGCATTATTTAGAAAAAGTTATATTAAACAGAAAAATATTTTTTTTTTATTTGTAAAAAATATATCTTTTACTTCTTTCAGCCCACAGACGTCCTCTGCTGGACATAGGCCACATAAATAATATAAATATATATTACATTGATTCTTAATAACATAAACATAACAACAGGCACTAGATATTTGCATTATGGTACAATGACTCTTCTATTCTTCATCTTCAATTGTAGCAGCCCATAGTAATTTTGCAAAAAAAAACTGGTTCATGCTGTAAATAAGTAGTTTTTTTTCAGCTTGTAATATGACTTACTTATACCTTATATCTATAATATATTAGATTGAGGATAGGTTGTTAGGGATATAGGATTTATGTTGGAAAATTGATAAAGATTCTACTTCTGATTCTACATGATTTTTGCAGAGAATTGTTTACTTTATTTTCAGCACATAGATGAAATATCATTTCAAAGCAGCTGCTTCAATTCAGATATTAATAAACTAGTGTCAGTTGTGATAAGAGGAGTAGAAGTGACCAACAATGTTGAACAAAAACGAAGTGTGGTTGTGGAGACTATCCTTAAGCCATTACTATCAAAACAAAATTCGTTTTCAACACGTGAAGAAATAACAGCTACCAGTGGTCTAAATTCTCTGAGCCATGACCTTTCTATTCTAGATAATAAGAAACTGCTAGACTTTAGGGACAAAAAACTTCCCCCTAGTCTAATTATGTTTGCACAGGTAAGAATGAACTTCAATAGTTTGAATGAGACACATTTTCCTGTTTTATGTACTAATTTAAAATAAAGTATTTCATATTGCTTTTGTGAGTTTTAAACAATGAATACTACTATCATAACTTAGTCTCTGACTGACAAATCAAAAAACACCAGAACTCAAAAGACGAACAGTTTATTCTGTGGAAAATGAAATGTGAAATAACAATTTTTATAAATAATAGACTAGTTGGCACAATATTCAAATGTTGACATGTGAAACCTTAGTTGTCTTTTACCATGAAAATTGTAAAGTATTTGAAACATCAGAAATAATAGTAATATTAACGATATAACATTAAAAAAACAATGTTAGATTAAGCTCTTTAATTTATATTGTGAAATAAAAATTAATCTATTTGGTAAGGAACTCTGAGTTTCATGCTCCCCTGAAACGAAGCTCTGGGAGATACATCAAGATATGGACTCCTGTGTTGCATGCAAAAACGCAGTTTTTTTTTTTTTGCTTAGATGGGTGGACGAGCTCACAGCCCACCTGGCGTTAAGTGGTTACTGGAGCCCATATACATCTATGACGTAAATGCGCCACCCACCTTGAGATATAAGTTCTTAGGTCTCAACTATAGTTATTATAATTGTTAGAACGGCTGCCCCGCACGCCCCGAACGCACGCACTAATGCATGAAATTAAACTAGTCTCTGTTTACAGTTCATGGGAGTTCACATATTTAACATCTCAATAACAATCAATAATGTGACGGAAGACAATTCTTTCTCCGTGCACACCACTGCTACAGAACTTCATGCTGATGGTGCGGCCGGTGGACCTGCCCGCGCATTGGTGTTTTCTACGAAACTAATGAATGCAAAGGCCAGGGTTGTTAGACTAGGGCTCTGCTTAGGGGAAGTTGCCTGTAGTCTTCTTGTAGAAGGTACAGTGAAAGCTGATGGCCCCTTAAATGTTGAGGTTAGTATGAATATTGGATGTCAGTGTGATCAGAACACTGAATTTAGTTTTAGCTAATAATTACAAGATTTCCTTTAATTTTTGAATCCGTCAAGTATGTGTTAACTGGGAGCTGTGAAATAATTGGGGGCCACAGAAATTACATTATCCATGCTGCCCATTTCATGTCAAAGTCCTAATGAAATTAAAAGCTGAGCTACATCTCACAAATGAGTTTATATTTATAAAGGTTTTACACAAATAGTCAGTTTGCTGATACCCACTAATGTGAACTTGAAGTTCCCCGAGCACCACCATGAGTGATTAAATAATAATATTCAATATTTTTACAGAAAATCCACATGACCATCAACAATACAACAGCAACATTCCAAGATGAATTTTATCAGTTTCTAATACAGCGTAAAAGACAAAAACGTGCAACACTTCACTCAGA
This sequence comes from Bombyx mori, assembly GCF_030269925.1. Lineage (NCBI taxonomy): Eukaryota > Metazoa > Arthropoda > Insecta > Lepidoptera > Bombycidae > Bombyx > Bombyx mori. The sequence goes on along the minus strand of NC_085116.1, from coordinate 1,953,200 downwards.
GTTAAATGAAGAGGACCATCTCGGTACACTCATACCCAGACTGTCGCCTGTTATACCAAAGGTAAGTGTAATTTGTCATATATTCATCTTTTGAGTTCGATTTGATTGTATAAATCAAATTTCAAAACTTAATTCATGTCTGATTGTATTGCAGATATTCATGTAAATACTTTAATTAAATCCTCTTTACAGATTTTTAGCTTAAGGATAGAAATGACGAAAGTCAGTTGCCTCGACAGGCAAACGAACACAAACTTTGAGATGCTACTTCACAGTTTACAAGTAAGTATGACTTTATACCTTTTTTTTTTTATGGCTTGGATGCTTGGACGAGCTCACAGCCCACCTAGTGTTAAGTGGTTACTGGAGCCCATAGAAATTCACAGCGTAAATGCGCCACCCACCTTGAGATACAAGTTCTAAGGTCTCAAGTATAGTTACAACGGCTGCCCCACCCTTCAAACCGAAACGCATTACTGCTTTACGGCAGAAATAGGCAAGGCGGTGGTAACCACCCGCGCGGACTCCAAGAGGTTCTACCACCAGTAATGACGCAAATTATAAGATGTCTAGATGTAGAAGTTGTAGATGTCTACGGGCTCCGGTGATCACTCAACACCAGGTGGGCCGTGAGTTCGTTCACTCAAAAAGGCAATAAAAAAAAAACAAAAAAGTGAGAGCTTGTCGAGTGCTTTCGGCTGTTGCAGATAACTTGTTGTTTTCAGTGAGATTTATCATTATGGAGAACCCAATAATGAGCTATAACATGTTAATGTTCAGGTGAACTCAAGGTTTAGTGCAGCCGCAGGGCACGCAGACGAGGCAGGCGGCGAGGCGGCCGGCCTGCCGCAGCTCTACGTGGCCTTCCAGATGGATCAGCATCAGATTTGCGCTGATGACGACACGCTTATGTTTTTGAATAAGTTAAAACTCGATGCTAAGGTACACTTCACTAGCTATTTTTACCCAAAAAAAAGTGATATCTTTTCTGTGTGAAATAATTTATACTACTATATTGAAGTTAACATGAAATTAGGAATGTAGGTAATGTTGATAGTATAAACAAGAAAAATCACAAAACAAAAATTTTCAAATAATATATTCAAATGTACTAAAGATATCATAAAATCTTTTTTCTAGCTAGAGAAAGGTGTTTTGAATCTGTATTTGATTATAAGCACGTTGAACATCAAATATGACCATTTGAACTACTTCAAATGGTATTCTTCGGTTAGAGACAAGTTCAACAAATCCAGACCTCTGCAACTCCCAGAGCCGCCGACCCCCTGTAAGTAAACACATTATCAGATCCCTTTAGTTTCATTATTAAGTGGACGTTGTATAATAAATACGACAACATTATATTTAAATACTAGCTGACCCGGCAGACTTCGTAGTGCCTCAATCGATAAATAAAAAGGAATCCGTCTGACGGGGGCCACATCAAAGGAAAAACAAAATTGTTATTTTTATTTAATTCCGAGCATTTTCATATTTATCTACCTTTTAAACTTTCTCTGGACTTCCACAAATAATTCAAGACCAAAATTAGCCAAATCGGTCCAGCCGTTCTCGAGTTTTAGCGAGACTAACGAACAGCAATTCATTTTTATATATATAGATTAGTGTAGATTTTTGATCAGAGCTATGTGTGTGGTTCTTTTAAGCGAAGCTTAACTGTTAAGGATTGATTTGCATCTCAGAGTCAGTGACGGCGGTGCCACACTAGCCTACGATCTTAAGACTTATTACTTTGTCCATCTCTTGGTTGTGGCACATCCCTAATTTGTATTTCCTGTGAACAGGTGATCGGCTTCGTAAGCAGTCACCATACCTAGAGTCGAGCTTAAAATTCTTTTAATTATTGATTGTGTCCACAGTACACCAGTACACCAACAACAGTAAAAACAGTAGGTATATGAAGTCAATTCAGAAAGATTGTCGATAGATTACCATTATCGATATTGAACTTTAATTAGATATGTAATCATCTTCAGTAATACTTTCAGTAAAGTGATGGGGTTTGTATTGTTGAATAGTAATTTACTAGTGGTAGGATATCATTTTGAGTTGGCACGGGTAGGTACCACCACTCTGCCTATTTCTGCCGTGAAGCAGTAATGCGTTTCGGTTTGAAGGGTGGGGCAGCCGTTGTAACTATATTTGAGACCTTAGAATTTTTATCTCAAGGTGGGTGTCGCATTTACGTTGTAGATGCCTATGGGCTTCAGTAACCACTTAATACCAGGTGGGCTGTGAGCTCGTCCACCCTTCTAGGCCCATATGTGTGAAGTAGATTGTCAGAGAGAGGTTGTCGACAGCGGCGGCCCCGCGCTGGGTGTCGCGCGCGCTGCGCTGGTGCGTGGTGCAGTGCTGCGCGGAGCTGCGCGGCGTGACCGCGCACGCGCGCCTCAAGGGCGACAAGGCGCTGGCGGCCGGCTGCGGCGGACTCAAGGTCAAGCTGGACCAGCTGCTCGACTCCAGGGGTACGTTGCCAACACTGAGAAGCTCATAATCTATATATTAATACGTGAAGCAAAAACTTTGTATCCCTTTTTACGAACATTGCGCGGACGAAGGATTATGAAGTTTTTTAAATTATGCATAAAAGATACATTAAATCAATAAAGAAAACATTACACACACTACCATGTATTTGACACACACACACGCATATGCTCTTTGTTTATTGTCAAACTTTTGTTATTGCTTAAAGTCTGTAGTTAAGTTGATAATAGTAGTTAGTATTAGTTAGTATTGTTTATCTTTAATATTACGAGTATTTGTCTATAGTGTAGTCTTGTCGAAATCTGTAACAATAGGACCATAATAATGTTGAAACTTATAATTTCAATTAATTATAATCGAATTTCGACTACTGCGGGACCACTAGTATACTATATATATAAATAAATCTACAGTGGTTTTTACGGATGTTCCGTTATAACTACTGAACCGTGCAATCGATTGACTTGAAACTTGGTATCTATGTAGAAAATACATGTACTTAATGGATAGGCTAATATTTATATGAGTGTTGGACTCCCTAATAATAATGACATTAAACAATAATGTTAAATTTAAATGCACAGCGAAGCGGGCGAGTACGGCTAGTAATTATATAATACTGGTGCTCAGGCCGACTTGTAACTCCTCACGTAGGTACCACGACCCTGCCCATTATTATCGTGAAGCAGTATTGCATTCCGATTGGAAGAGTGGGATGCCCTTGATATTATATTATTGAGATATAGATTTCATGTCTCAGGATTGGCAGCGGGATCCCTGATGTGATATCTATGGGCTCTGGTGAGCACTTAATACCCGGTGAAACATAAACTGGTTCACTTATCTATGCAATAAAATAATGCTAATACGGCAAAAATATTATTACTAACATCTTGACGTAGTAGTAAAACTTACATTGTATTCGCATCATCAATTTTGTTGATGTTCAATATCCTTTTTTTAATGTATGACTATAGTTGTAAATTAAGTAAAAAATGGTTATTTGTTCTAAAAACATTTGTATATTCAAACATGACAAATAAACAAAATATATTATATTAAAATGGAACTCAGTTTTAACTTGCCGGGGAATTACTGCCAACAACAATAGGGAATAAGTAGTGAAATATTGCATTGTCAGAGGAGGCGTACAAGTCCCGCGTGGCCCGGCTGGTGGTGGGGTCGCGCCAGTGGAGCACGGAGCTGCTGGTGGACGGCGGCTGGGTCGCCAGCGGAGCCGCCTGCCTCGCGCACAGGGAGGCGCCGCCCCGCCGCCACCACGCCTGGGGCTCCGCGCTGCTCGCCGTGGCGCTCGTCAAGTGGGGCAGCCACGGACCTCGGGACTCCAAGGTCTTTATGCATTCAAAGACAGACTATTGTTATTTGATTGCCTCATTGGTCATTATCCGGCCACCGTCCTTGCTGAACCCGTCGCTTGCGGTGAAGGGCTCGGCGAGTAAATTATCTCACAAACACAGCCCACTGAGTTTCTGGCCGGATCTTCTCAGTGGGTCACGTTTCCAATCCGGTGGTAGATTCTGCGAAGCACTGCTCTTGTTAGGGTCAGTGCTAGCAACATTCCGGTTCGAGCCCCATGAGCTCACCTACACGTTAAGGAAAAGCTGAAATAGCCTCTCAAGGCTATCAGCATAGCTAGGAAAAAAAAGGTCACCATATACAAACATTTAATATCAAACATCTGCCTTGATATTTACTGGTGATATTGTAGGGTCTGAACGAGGACCGCCTTCTGGCCCATTTTTGCCGCGAAGCAACCACGCGTTTCAGTTTGTAGGATGGACCAGCTGCTATAGAATACAATGGAGACATCGATCGCATTTCCAATATCGTGGCGACGTTTGAAGTATGTGTATGGGAATGACGATCGAAGCAACGTTTTACTGTTTCCAGGTAGAAGCTATGATGGACTGCCTACGCCTGGAATGGAGTGTCACATTAGCTGAAACTCTGATAGCGGCCGTCGAATGTATGAACCAGTACAAGTCGGCCCGCCCCCCCGCGCCGCCGCCGCCCCCGCACCCCGCCGACGTCCCCCTCAACATCGCCGTGAACGTGGCTCTGTCGCACATCAACCTGTTCTTGATAGTTAACGAGAACATGTGCCTGATGACCAGGGTCGACGCCGTCAGCATCGAGAAGACGGTCAGCAAATCTGGTGCCGTCATCTCGGGGTTCAAAGTTGTCGATATGGTGCCTTACAAGGGTGAGTTCATTTTCTCCGAGTAAAATGTGTTTATAACTTTCTATTATCCTCAAACTTGGGATGAAAATCAATTTCAAGTATTATATCAAAATACAAATAATATATAAAATGAATTGTACCAAATCTTTTCTAGGTAACATGCAGTGCCAAAAATCAGACGAGATACCTACTACATTCTTCCATGTAAAACTAGCTAGAATAGAGCACACGCTGTCGAAGGAAAGGAATTCTGCGCTTTTGGACGTACAGTTTATAGAAAATGTCGACTTCGAATGGAGCGTTAATCTCCATCTTAAAATACTGACGTTCGTCAGAGCCTTCAAAAGCTTTATGGGAGAGTTGAGTTCGAAAAACAGAAACATCGACGCGGTACCCCCTAGTGCGGGCGCGGTGCCCCCTGGTGCGGGCGCGGTACCCCCCGGTGCGGGCGCGGTGCCCCCCGGTGCGGGCGCAGTGCCCCCCGGTGCGCGGAGGAGAGCATTGGACTGGCGCGTCACATTCAAGGGAGAAACTAATCTAGGTCTGATTTTGTCGGATGAAAACAATATGCTTTATAATACTGGTAAGTGAATTTTTAGCGAGCTTATACAGTGAACAGCGGTATCAAAATTATTCTGTATTCTAACGAAAGATTAGCTTTGTGGAGTTTGTGTCATTTTCATTAAATTTATATAGTGAATTTAGAACTCAAAGGTTCATAAAGGCTAACGGCAAGCATATCCTTACAAAGTGTCCCAAGTAAATAGAAGACGTCACTCACCACATTAGAGACAAACGTTTTTTTTGTACTTTGTAATTTCAAGAGTTGTAAAGTATGAGGGCGCCACTGTAGCACGACCACTGATTTTTATAGTTAACTTTAAAGAGCACTTAACTTAAAAGAGTATGTAGTTTTAAATAGTAATTAACGCTAGGCAGCGGCTTGGCTTTGCCCCTGGTATTGCTGAAGTCCATGAGCGACGTTAACCACTCACTATCAGGTGGGCCGTATACTCCTCTGCCTACAAGAGCAATAAAAATGAAATGTAAAATAAATTTAGAATAAAAATTTATAATATTGTGTATTTACAAGCTTTGTTCAATTAAATAAATACATTTGTGGTGATCTCAAGTACTCCAGTTGCTGTAACGATACATTAGTTTTCACAGAGAATACTTAATTTTGTTTAGGATTGCTAAGTTCATATCAAACCCTGATTGTATGGACGTGCTATTATTAAACTCCTTTTTAGTGTTACTCTCCTACCTTCCACCATCGCCTGCCATCACTCGATGGTTGTTAAAAATATAATTTTCTGGTCGCCTTGTTGCAGACGACATGATAATCTCATATGATCACGAGGCGGGCTTGTCGCTAGTCTGGAGTAAACTCCACATGATACTCAACGGTGACGAGCTGATGACCGTGGAAGGGTATACCATGGAACGCGCCGTCGATGACCCTGAGGTCAGGGTCGAGAGGAAGGCCAATGAAAGCTTCCAGCTCAAGTGGAATAAAGTCTGGTCAGTCGCAGTTCGCACCTCACTAGGACCCTAGTGGAGTCAATATTAACAAATGAATCAAAATCCATGCACTTAACTCATATGACATAGTTATATCATGATTTTGAGTAGATTATATTATTGGAAGTAGAAATAAAATAAAGAGAACTTTATAGTGTTCGGATGGTATTGTGTGAAATAAGGATCGTGGTGCCTACGCGTGCGGGATCACAACATGCCTTAGCCCCAGTAAATGTAGTGCACTGGCTATAACATCCAGAGGGCGCTGCTGTCCGTTCTCCGGTGAATCCCTTAGTTCCTGTGACACCCGCGGGAAGAGGTGAGGTAGTGCTATTTCAAACCGGCCCCATGCAGCCAGTGTATGTGCATAAAATAAACATATTCTATGTTGCCATTAAGGCAGAAAAAACAATACGAAAATATATGATTTCTTCATACTAGTCGGGAGCGTGCTCAGCTTTCTGTTAGGTTACCCGGGTGCGTACTCCCGGTGTTGGTACACTTGCGAACATGTGTCCTTAGGGTCGTTGGGTACCGAATAAATTCCTTTAAACTACATTTCCTTTATGGTCATTTAGATATAATTGACGCAGCCGGGCGTATTCTTCAATTAAGTTTATTAGCAATTAACAATTTTTGATGGAAGCGCCATCTGCTGGCCAAGACATAACATGAAATAATACTTACAGGTTGGTGAGTGTACATTCAGTACGTGTAATATTCCCGTACAAACATCGTTTTGCTGAAGCCGTGCAGGGAGATTTTGTAACACTGTTCAAATGGATTAAATTGATTCACGGCATCAAGAAGAAACCCTTCACCGCGGACAGCCCTCTGCCCAGCGACCTGCACATCAAGGTAGCGTCGAATGGCTTCGTTCATATTCTACTCACTATATCTTCAGTTTGACTGTTAGTGAATAACTTGAAGTCGGATTTAAATTCATTATAAAATAACAAAATATTATCGATATTTATGTCGATATTTATCGATATTGCGCTGAGGAAAGCGACGTTGGAGAGGTTCAGTTTGTCAGTGACTTTGTATATTATTGCAGATTGACGAGATATTAATAGAGATGAGCGACGACCCGTTCGAAGTGAAACTGCGAGACAACTACGAGCTGCTCGAGGACGAGTACAAAGAGAGCCAGAAGAGACGCACCATGCTGGACGCCAAGGTCAGCCGCGGTACTAGTGCAGATATCTGTGCTCAGGACCTCAGGTTTTTATTATAACTAGGGTTCCCGCAGTAGTCGAAATTCGACTGTAATTAATAGAAATTATAAGTTTGAACATTATTATGGTTCTATTGCAAAGACTTTACTTCTATAATCACAGATTTTGTCAAGACTATAGACAAATAATATTAAAGATAAACAATATTAAACTATTTTCGATTTGACCACAGACTTAAAGCATTAACTAAAGTTTGACAATAAATAAAGAGTATAATACATATGTGTGTGTGTCAAATACATGGTAGTGTGTGTAATGTTTTCTTTATTGATTTAATGTATATTTTATGCATTATTTAAAAAAATATTATCATTGTGCACTCCTTCTCTATGTTCTCTATAAGTGTGTGAAATTTCATACTCCTCGGTCCGCGCAATTTTCGTAAAAAGGGGTACAAAGTTTTTGCTTGACGTATTAATATATAGATATTGAATTGTGGCCAGGTTCAAGAGCTGTGCAAGCCGCACCTGTTCCTGCCGGCCGGCAAGGTGGAGGAGCTGTACGCGGCGCTGCGGCACAAGGACGCGCAGATCTACGTGCAGCGGAGCCGCGCCGCCCCCCCGCCGCGCCGCCGCCTCGTGGCCTGCACGCTCGCCGCGCTGCGCGTGCTGGCGCTCGCCGACCCCGCGCTGCACGCCGCCGCCGCCGCCGCACGCCTGCGCGACATCGACTGCGACAGGCACGCACCCCTCCCCCACTGCTTCAAGGGTTACGGGCCAAACCACCCTCGACAAAATATATCCAGATTGACACAAATCGAAATTTCTCCTAAACACGTCATTACGGATCCTCTGGATCTATTAACGGTGCTTTTAGGTAGCTCAAGCACTGGTCCCCGTTCTCGTCGAACCCGTCGCTTACAACGAAAGGCTTAATTTAACCCATAGACACAGCCCACTGAGTTTCTCGCCGGATCATCTCAGTGGGTCGCGTTTCCGATTCGGTGGTAGATTCTACGAAGCACGACTCTTGCTAGGGTCAGTGTTAGTATCACTCCGGTTTGAGCCCTGTGAGCTCATCTATTAGTAAAGGTCACGCTGAAATAGCCTCTCAAGACTATTAGCATAGCTAGAAAAATAAATTTGACGACAGCGATGCCCCGCGGATCTCGTCTATTTCTCTATACACTATGTACTATATACAATCTGTTTAGAATCAATGAGAGGCTTAGAACAGACTTTTTGGCGGGAACGCGAGGAGTGAAGTTGTGTGATTTGTTTTATTTTGTCTATTTAGTGTTTCTTCAGGTTTAAATGTGTAATAATGGTAGTTTATTAACTGTTTAATATCTGTGAAAGTGCACAAATGTGGGAAAATGAAACAAAGCTGCTGGACGTAACTTCTCGGGTTCCTCCAAAAAGTCCACTAAAAAAATCTCAGTAAATGACCAGCATTTTACTGCGATTATATTTCATCCCATATCATTTCATTTCATTAAATTTCATCCCAGTTGATTAATGTCTCAAATTAATCATCTTCATTTCATTTCACTCCATATTATCATTTTTCATAAAATTAAGAATATAAAGTAAAATAAGACATGACTTAAAGGTCTTAGTCATCAGGTCATAAAATCTCTTAAAAAAAAAAGAAATAGGCTTAAAACATAAAAAGCACAATATTGAGTTAGTTAGTATTGTATTGTGCGCGCTGCAGCCCGTGGCCGGAGGAGGGCGTGGAGTTCAGCTCGCTGTGGTGCCGCGCCGTGACGCTGGGCTGCGCGCAGTGGCAGCTGCTGCTCCGGGACTTCCCGCAGCCGCTGCTGCACATGAGCAGCCTGCGCACGTGGGGCACGTTGCTCGCCGCCGAGGAGCAGCCGCCGCCCCGGGGTCAGACCTCCTATTCTATGTATTTATAATAAAGTGTAAACGCAGTGCTGATGCTGTCACTGGTATAGTGACAAACGCGTCATGTCATGGAAGGCCACACCTTTGCAGTTCACGACAGGTTGTGAGCGTTAACATTTGAATAAATATCTATGACTTCAAACTGAACTGAACCATTAGGAGTGAACGTTGAAACTAGAACTGTCGTGTTGGTTATAATACTGTAGAGATTTTGTGACTTTTTCATTTAATTTACGCTAAAAATCTGAACGTTCAATTTTTTTTTTTTTTTATTGCCTTTGTAGGCAGACGAGCATACGGCCCACCTGATGGTGAGTGGTTACCGTCGCCCATGGACTTCAGCCATGCCAGGGGCAGAGCCAAGCCGCTGCCTACCGCAATTCGCAGTATTTTGTTAAAAAATGACAATTGGCACGCATAAACTACCACCAGAGTTCGCAAACAAGGGAGCACGACTCGATTTTTAATGTTTTGGGTCATTTACGTTGTAAATGTCTATGGGCTCCGATAACCACTTAACATCAGGTGGGCCGTGAGCTCTTCCACCCAACCAAGCAATAAAATAAAATAAAAAAAACATGTGTGCAATTCACACGTGGTAGAAGTGAAACCTTCCAAAATTAAAATACAATTATCCTAAACGTCTTAAGTATATGTAAAATTTTGTCATTAGTAAATAATTGTAAGGTAGCGCCCTCTGTGAATTGACATTTTAATTTCACGTATAATCCTAAATAAAAATTCACTACAAGAGCTTTAATACACACGTTAGTATTAAAAAAATCTCACAGATGGCGCTGTATTAAATAGTATGTATATTTCTGTCTCATTCATCCTACACATTTTTATATTTGTGTCTCTTACCTGTCGTTTTTTCCGTTGCATCCGGTTTGAAATCACAACGATTCTAAAGAAGTTTTCACTTCAAAAACATTCACTTTTATTTTATTCGATCGATTATCAATTTGATTCTTGCGATAACTTTTAGTGGATGAATAGTTTAAATTAGTCTATGACATGAAACGCTCGTATATTTATCATTGGATATCTAAAGGCAGCAGATAAGCAGGTAGTCTGCAGAGTAACCCCCAAAGGCATCTAAAACTTAGCCAAGCGACAAAAGTGTCGATATTTTAACGAATAGTTATCTGACGTTGTGTTATTGTACTCCAGCTGTCCGCACGGTGGTGGTGCGGCAGGGCGAGCCCTGGGGCGACGTGGAGCTGGAGCGCAGCATGATGCCGCTCAAGTGGTACTACGACCTGTGCTGCGAGATGGCGCAGTTCAGCTACGCCTTCGGGCCCTGCTGGGACCCCGTCATCGCTCACTGCAATCTCGGTGAGCACCATACTTGCCCGATCATATTAATCGCATCGCGTCTAAAGAAGGACATGTCATAGCGCGGTAAATACTTGATGACTCATTCTGACACAAGGAAGGCTGCAGACGAAGAAGCCACGAAAAACTTCTAGTCGTACGTTCGCTATAAGATGGGGTCATTGCCTTCCAGCGTTCGACCACGTGTCCCGGCCGTCCCTGGACCCGTCCCCGCCCCTGGCCTGGTGGGACAAGGTGCGGCTGCTGATGCACGGGCGCCTCACTCTCAACTGCAGCAAGTTCACGTGCCTGCTGCACGTGTCGCTCGACCCCTACAACACCACCGAGGAGATGGAAGTCACGTGGACCGACCTCGTCTTGGACTGGACGAACGGTTGGTTGCTTCTCTTGTGAACGTTGAAAACAACTACATACAGGAGCATGGAAATACAGTGTTCGTATCGTCGAATTGAAAAGTTGGTACTATTTCTATAACACTGCACTGGTGTGTGCAGGCAAGTTGGGTTTCCTGGGCTCGCTGAGCGTGTTGGTGCGCACGGCCAGCAAGTACGACGACTGCCGCGTGCTGAGCGCCGGCCGCGTGCGCCTGGGCGTGCGCCTGGCCTGGGCGTGCGGCGCCGACCCGCGCCACCACCACGCCGTCACGCCCTGCGCGCCCACGCGCACGCCCGACTACTCCAGCAACCAGGTCCACTACTCTCGCACGCACTCCCGCCAATTTTTTCAACGCTTAAATCTTCGAATATTATTAGCCGATGTTTTCATTGAATGAATTATTCCATTTATTTAGAATATATTTGAACACAGGAACACGACTCGTACCGCGCCTTCCGGTCGCAGGGCCTGGACCTGCACCTGACCCTGGAGACGAAGCCGGCCGACAGGGACGCGCCCGGACCCGTCCTGCTGCTGTACGGGAGCACGCTGCGGTACTTGTCAGCCAATCCGACTTCGGTGATCGTATAGAAGCTAAAGATAAGCACACGCGACCATTCAAGGGAAACGGAACCAGTTTGAACCTCAAATTACTGCCTGATGATCAGCAATTTTGATTGCATTATCAGTTGCAAGGCCACACGGGCCTCTGTCATAGATTGCAGGAATGAGCATTTTCGACATTATACCTCAGATCGATCTTGTGATACGAGGAACTTGTTCTCTTCCAGAGACCACGTAGTTAGATTCCTTAGCCCTTCTTTCTAATTCCGATCTCGAGCAAATTTGTAGGGCACAGAGTGAGGAATCCGATTGTGAAATTTGAGATTTGGTCACCTCTGCAATCACTCAAATCATCAAGTGTGTCGCCTCTGATGTTGCATTGCCGAGCATTTCAGCGACCCGTCGCTCCACAGATGGTTCGAGAGCCTGAAGCTGATCCTGTCGGGCATCACGCGGCCCACCCGCCGCGGCCGCCTGTTCAACAACGTGCGGCCCCGCAAGCCGCAGCTCTCCCGCCACTACCGGAACGTCAGCGTGTCCCTCACACTACATAATTTGCAAGTGAGCTTGATGTGTCGAATGTGGTGGTCCCGGTTGTCCAGCTGTGAGTGCTAATGTGGACGCGTGTGCCGGCGGGCAGGTGTGCTACTGGTCGTCGTCGTCCCTGCAGCGCGGCATCGAGCTGTGCGGCGGGCGCGTGACGTGCGGCGCCAAGCACGCGCTGCGCCTGGAGCCCGCGCCCGGCCCGCTGCGCCGCCGCCCGCGCGCGCTGTGGGCCGCGCACTACCTCACCTGCGACCTCAACGACGCCGAGATCTGGCTCAAGACGCGCGCCGCCGACGACAAGGTAACGAACGTTGAGGCAATGGAAAAAAAAACAAAAGACTAATGACAAATATTTAACAAGGTCTATACTCTTAAGAAATCTAAATACATTTTAGGAAAATAATATTTCTTTTACATCATTATTAATTATCTAGGATGTATTAAACACATCTGTCACTCATCGATTAATGTCGAGAGTCGATTAATTCCAGATGAGTGTGGGCGGCGGCGGAGGCGACTCTCCGCAAGCGATGGAGAAGCTGTACTGTCTGAGCGTGCGGCGCGTCTCGTACACGCGCGAGGCGGGCGGGGGTGGGGGCGGGGGCGGGGGCGGGCCGGCGCACCGCGTGGCCGTGCACCACCTGCGCGGGGCCTGGACCAAGCTCAACCGGGACCTGGCCTTCGGGCTCATCGACACCTACATCAAGACGCAGGTACTCCACACCTCACGAAATCTCACAATAGATAGGCACGTACCATTTACAAAACTACCTGACATTGACAGTAAGTTGGTATAGGAGAGGCGATATAATTTTATCATTATAATATCATCATTTATTTATATTAACATTAATCGACAATCAAAGATTTGTATCTGACAGCAACTGAAGAAGAATTTGTCAACAAAAGCTTTCAAGGAGGAAGAGCAGCCGGCGACCTCTCCGAAATTGCAAAGAGAAGCCGATGTCACGTCCCCGCCACCTACGACGTCACAAGTTAGTAAGAATAAAAAACAAGTAAATTGATAATTAAATGCAATTAAATTTGTTTGCCATTCTATTAAAAAAAAAAATTTAGAAATCATAACAAAAAAAATATTACTATTAAATAAAACGTTAGATATAGTAAGCTGACAGGCATAATTATTATCTGTACGAGCAGAGCGTGTCGAGCCAGTGCGGCGGCGGCATGCTGGCGGCGCTGGTGGCGGAGGCGGGCGGGGACGCGCCCGTCGTGTTCAGCGACGAGCTCAGCGGCGCCGACACCGCCGCGCCCGCCGCCGCCGCGCCGCACGGCCGCCTGCTGCTCGACGACGACAACTCGCACACCGCCTGCCTCGGTGCGTGCGGCAAGCGTGTTTGTGTCGAGTTAAAGGGAGATACATTTCACATACAATACTATCATGGATGACTTGGACCTCATGTCACAAAATGTGTCGCGAAATACAAGTTATAACTTTAGTAAGCACAAAATAGCAATTCCTCGCTGGCTCACTCTGTTCCCGTCCGCAGTGGAGCTGGTGAACTCGCAAGTGGTGCTGAAGGGGTGCGAGACGCGCGGCTACGTGATGGTGTGCGCGGCGCGGGCCGAGGTGCGGCAGCGGGTGAGCCGGCCGCCCGCGCCCGCCGCGCGCGCCTGGAGCGGCTCGCTGTCCGCCATGCAGTACTACGCCACGGTGAGCGCCGCCGACAACCACCGGCTGGACCACCACATCCAGTGGGTGGGGGTGGAGGAGATCGAGGAGCGCTGCCCGGAGATCAGCGCGCTGCCGGACGTGCCGCGGCTGGTGGGCAGCGGGCACTCTGCGGGCGGCGTCATCGGGCGCACCGTGGGGCCCAGCGCGGCCGCGGCGCAGCTGCAGCGCATCGTGTCGCGCTGCGCCTGCGAGTTCCACTACGTGTCGCTGGAGGACGCGCCGCACGCACCCGCCGCCGCGCCGCACCCCTACGACTCCTTCTCGCTCATGCACCACGACCTCGACGTCTGCACCAACTCGCTGCAGGTACGCTGCTCTCAGTGAACATACTGTTACGCGCTGGGGTTCGGGGTAAATAAAAAATATTCTACCGAGTTACAAGTTAACACTGTATTAGCACTTAGAACACTTAAAACACTCAATAAACACTTCAAAACTCTCAATTCGCTTCTTCCGCTTCGCTTCAGGTGATCCGTTCGCTGTTTCGCTTCGAGTAGTTCCGATTACTAACTGCGTGCCATCTCTGTAACGTTTCTATAGTCGAAACGAAATCCCTAGAATCGTCGAGAATATTCCACACGAGTTCCATTTCGAGTTTCAATTCCATTTCGAGTATTGTGTTTCCGCTATCTGACAACAGATGGCGTTGTACTTCTCGAGCGTTCTAGGTGTAGTATAGGAGCGTCTTATACTACACTTTCCGTGGGCGCTGTAAGATTACTAAGTCACCAGAGAGTTGATAGCCGGCTTGTCTGAGTATTACACCTGCACACTGCGATTACCAACTGGCATTTACCGGCGGCACGGGGCATCTTAATCCTCATGGGCATAGAACTCATCTTCCTCTATGTAGTGACAGCGGGTGTATATCGGGATACAAACACATCTATTTCTGAGAACAATAATAAAATTAAACACTTTATTTAGCTTCTATGTAAAAAACAAATACCTCTATACTCTTACTTGCCGCTTATTCTCCACAATGACTGACAGTGTTGAAAGAAATAATAAAAAACAGTTTTATTTGCGTCACCAGTACGCGATGCTGCTGGACGTGGTGAACAACGTGGTGCTCCACGTGGAGCCGGAGCGGCGCCGCACGCTGGAGCGCCGCGCCAGGATGCGGTTCCAGCTGCAGCTGCACCAGGACCAGGACCCGCGCCAGCAGATACACAAGCTGCAGACGCAGGTACCGGCGCGCGCACTAGCCGACACCCACCAGCCAAATACATAAGTGCCAATGTCGCCTGGTTACCGGAGCCCGTAGACATCTACAACGTTTGGCTTAGACAAGTTCTCTCTCTGGAGAATTGATTTGAAATTTACCACACAGCAGTCAACGGTTTACTGGTGGTAGGACCTCTTGTGAGTCCGCACGGGTAGGTACCACCACCCAGCCTATTTCTGCCGTGAAGCAGTAATGCGTTTCGGTTTGAAAGGTAGGGTAGCCGTTGTAACTATTAGAGCTTAGAACTTATATCTCAAGGTGGGTGGCGCATTTACGTTGTAGATGTCTATGGGCTCCAGTAACCACTTAACACCAGGTGGGCTGTGAGCTCGTCCATACATCTAAGCAATAAAAAAAAATTAGTTTGATGAGTGTTCGCGTACAAAGCACTGAATTATGCGATGTTGAGTGTAATAATAATATTGAAATACTTTAATAAGTAAGAAAGGGAACACTGGAGCACATAAAGTGAGTTTGTGTGATTTATTTTATATTTTGTTATTGCTTTTGTGCTCATTATAACGACATTTTGCACGTTTGCTCGGACGCACAGTTTATTCTCATCAACGATTAAAGATAGTTCTTTCAAATAGCGTCTACAGACATAAACAACAAATGAATCTTATTCATCTATATCTATACTAATATTATAAAGAGGAAAGAAATTTTGTTTGTTTGTTTCGAATAGGCTCCGAAACTACTGGACCGATTTGAAAAATTCTTTTTCCACTAGAAGCCGACATTGTCCCCGATGAACATAGGCTACTTTTTTTAATTTTTTTTTTTTGGATTCATGTTTCCGAAGCGAAGCGAGGGCGGGTCGCTAGTAGTATCATAATTTGTATAGTTCTACCGAGACAAAACTATTAATACTTTGGTTGACACAAAAAAAGCAGTCTAAAAAAATTATTTTTAATATTTTAACATAATACAATAATGAAATTGAAGGAAAATTTTAAAATTTGAAGTTCCCACAACACTTTATCCAATGCTCTTCGGGAAACAATGATGCGAGTATTTCTAACAAAATATGTGAAATAAAAAAAGGAAATGGAAAATTGGATTTGTAATTTGTGAAGTAAGGTTCAGATATATGAAGAACGATTTTATGAAAATAAGATAAGGGCCTTGACACATTAAACACGAGAAAAAGTGGCAAAAAGTTCTCTCCGGCGGGGAATCGAACCCCGGTCTCCCGCGTGACAGGCGGGGATACTGACCACTATACTACCGAAGACTCTGTCCTCCGTCGCAAAATTATCAACTGCTTGTCTAGAATTTGTTCTTGTTTTATTTTCTTACATTCTATTAAAAACCCTAAATAAATTTACAAATGGCGTTCATAGATCATTACATGTTACTGTTTTATACGTACCATAATAATAAAACATATATAGAACATTGATAACACTAGTGGTCGCCCAGCGGTCGAAATTCGACCAAAATTAATTTAAATTATAAGTTTAAACATTATTAAGGATCTATTGTCAAAGTCTATCATACACTTCTATAGTAACAGATTTCGGCAAGGCTGCACTATAGATAAATATAATAAGACAAACACTATTAATCTGTTCTTAATTTGACAAGAGGCTTAACAATAAACAAAAGAGTACATAAATGTATGCGAGTAATGCGTTTCGGTTTGAAGGGCGGGTTGTTATTATACTGAGACCCTAGAACCCATATCTTAAGGTGGGTGGCGACGTTTACGTTGTAAATGTCTATGGGCTCTGGTAACCACGTAACACCAGGTGGGCTGTGTAATCGTCCACCCGTTCATGCATTAAAAAAAAAATGGTAGTGTGTGTCATATTTTTTAATTGATTTAATGAACTTTTTAGGAATAATAAAAAAAAAAGCTTTCTGCCCTCCTTTTCTATTTAATTTCATACTCCTCCGTCCGCGCAATGTTCGTAAAAAGGGGCACAAAGTTTTTGCTTCACGCATTAATATATAGATTACGTAAAATACCTAAATTTAACAAGAATATTTACTTAAATTGTAGAATGTTCCTTAGTTCGATGTGTTTTCTGGCATAGTCCTCTTCCAACTGATTTGTTTGTTTCACACCCTACTAAAATAAAATGTATTATTTCTTTACAATAGAAATCTATATCTTGATTAGTTTTTATGCGATAATAATTTTAAATTATTGTCTTTAGAATAAATCTCGATTCAGTACGAATAAAATTAGTAGGTTAAAAAGGACTTGAAAACTATTTTTAAATTACTAAAAAAGTTCTCTCCGGCGGGGAATCGAACCCCGGTCTCCCGCGTGACAGGCGGGGATACTGACCACTATACTACCGAAGACCTTGTAAATGTGTCTGAAATTGAATGGTACATGCGTGTATTTACTTTTAGCAAAATAAAAGTAATTTATCACTGAAGATAAGTTATCACGATTTTGGTACAGAATGTTTTTGTATTGACAAGAACTCAGAATATTTTTTATGTTATCAGTCTTTCAAAATTATCTTGCGTTTTAAATCCGGATATTTAAATTTAATTTGTATAAACTACAAATACTCGTGTTATTTAGCCAAAAGAAATTCGACGTTAGGCACAGATTCAGTAAGTTCATTGTACATAGTCCATCGATATTATTACAATGTGAAGTTTTTTAGTGTACATGATGATTTAGAAAATGCGTTATTATAAATATATAAAGACTCACTATGGAACTGCGTTCAATATTATGTCTGAGGGTAGATTTTAAGATGAGCTTTCTATTGATGATGAAATAAAATATTTGTAAATTTACATAATAAAATATATTATCGTTGTAAAAATATTGACCAAGGGTAAATCGAAATGTCTGTGAGACATTGTTTTTTCACTGGTGGTGGGACCTCTTGTGAGTCCGCGCGGGTAGGTACCACCACCCTGCCTTTTTCTGCCGTGAAGCACTAATGCGTTTCGGCTTGAAGGGTGGGGCAGCCGTTGTAACTATATTTGAGACCTTAGAACTTAAATCTCAAGGTGGCTGGCGCATTTACATCGTAGGTGTCTATTGGCTCCAGTAACCACTTAACACCAGGTGGGCTGTGAGCTCGTCCCCCCATCTAAGCAATAAAGAAATACGATTGTAACGTCCGTCTTTGTTTTAATACTAAATTCTTAATTTGTTATAGGTATGTACTATATACGTGTAGCATAATATCTTGCAAATAATGTTTGTACAGCCGTCTTGACACCTGTCTAAACATCACTCCGATGTGACAATGGAGGATAACTTAAAAATATTACTAACATCAGTATGTACTATGAATAGAAAATTTTATATTTTATCTTATACTAAAATGATGGTACGTCTTGTGGGCCCGCGTGGGTAGGGACCACACCTCTCTGCTTATTTCTGCGTTGAAGCATCTTGCTTCGAAAGCTGGAACAGTTAAATTACGATGTAATTGAAAATTCGTCCTACTAGCTACTAGCTCCAGTAATTTCCGGTGGCTGATCGTAGTACCCTGGTACAATACTCAGAGAAAACTATCGTCCGCTCCCCAGTGAATCTATCAATCGCCTTACGAATCGGAAGGGACTGGGGCGGTGCTACACTCGGTCATATCTCTCTGCGTCCTCCAACTTTCCACGAAAATGTGGTCATCTTATTAATTAAAAAAAAAAATTTCTACCTGTGCTGATAGCCTTGAGAGGCTATTTCAGCTTCACCCTAACGTGTGTAGGTGAGCTCACGGGGCTCAAATCGGAGTGTTGCTAACACTGACCCTAGCAAGGGCAGTGCTTCGCAGAATCTACCACCGGATCGGAAACGCGATCCACTGAGAAGATCCGGCGAGAAACTCAGTGGGCTGTGTCTATGGGTTTATTCTAAAAACAGTGACCATGAAGCGTACAGGTTTCGTTAAGACTTGATGTAGCGTTGACCAGCGGCCTCATGCTTCAGTTTTTCGCTTCAATGGTCGATGCAACATTCATGTCGTTACGCTGTTTATTTTGACTATTTAAAATACTTATCCAAGTAACGTAATAATGTTATTTTGACGAAGGTGATGGGGTGTGTTTACTTTTGTTTATAAACTAACATTAAATTTTATTATTGATGGTTGAGTCCCGCGATGTTACCCGCGGTTATTGTCGTACCGCGGGTGACGCCGCGGAGCGAAGCTAGTCTTAAAAAAAGTAGCCTAAGTTACTCCTTATAGCATCAGCTACCTATCAGTGAAAGTCTCGTCAAAATCGGTCCAGCCGTTCTAGAGATTAGGCGGAGCAAACAGACAGACAGACAGACCAAAATTATAAAAAATGTTATTTTGGTGTATGTACCGTATATATATTAATATGTAGTAAATACGTAGTATATGTAGTAAAAAGCGATTATTTCAATATTACAAACAGACACTCCATTTATATGTATAGATTTAGAATAATGCCGAAGAAGACTCTTACCAATTTTACGAATGCTTTGTTCAGGTGAGAGAGTCTCTGGCCAGACTGCGTCGATTGGAGAAGGAGTACTATTTGAAGAACAGGTCCATAACGGGAAACGATCCTGTCGCTGTTGCGGAACTGAAGAGCTTGGACGATCAGGTACGGAACAGTTTTGTTTCATTTGTACAAAACTATAGAAGACGTTTAAGGATTGGTAAATAGTGTTTCCAGCAGTTTCCCGTGGTCTCCTGTATAGTCTACTGGTGGATGAGGGTTTCAAACTGGTCATGTTCATTTGCTGTTTGTGTTCATAGTGCACCTGGTGTTAATTGGTTGTCGAAGTGATCACCTGGAATTACGTAAATGCATACATTTTGTGGATATCTTTTTTGTACCACGATATCACTTCTCCCGTACGTTGAGTACGAAGCTCATTACAAAAATGTGCACCTCCCTGCCGAGTTCGAAGCCCGGCACAGTCAGTCGCTTGATACGTTTACACCGGATACTTCGGTCTGTAGGCATCGTGGATTTCAAAATATCGATCGGTCGTAAAAGCTTACTGTGGTTTTTTTTTATTGCCCTTGTAGGCATACGAGCATACGGCCAACCTTATGGTGAGTGGTTACCGTCGCCCATGGATTTCAGCAATGCTACGGGCAGAGCCAAGCCACTGCCTACCGCTAAATACTCTCCACGAGCCTCTTTTAAAGAAGGACATGTCATAGCGCTCGGGAAACACCGTGGAGGGGAGCTCATTCCATAGTCGGATGGTACGTGGCAAAAAATACCTCTGGAAACGCACTGTCGATGAACGCAGCGGTTCCAGATAATATGGATGAACTCTGCTGCTGTTTTGTCCCGAATTCAGCTTTTCAATTTGCGGTGGATCAAATGTGGTGGTCAATTTGAGGTTGACCGTCCACCCATCTGAGCTATAGGATACGCGATGAGTAGGCACGCGGCGGGTTGCTGCAGGTGAACGAGTGCAAGGAGTGCGTGTGGTCGCTGGGCGAGGAGCTGGAGGCGATGGTGCGCGCGGCGCGGGAGCTGCGGCGCGAGGTGCCGGCGGGCGCGGCGCCGCACCGCTACAACGAGATCTGCTTCAAGAGCGCGCGCTGGCGGCTCACCGACGCCGACGGACAGCTGGGCATCGCCGACCTGCTGCTCACCAACTTCCTGTGAGTTGTCTGCGCCCGCACCCTTACATCAAATATTTCTTGCGTGTAATTCAGGTTTCAATTTATATAATGAGGTAAGAATCTCATTGAGTAGGATATTATTATACACAAACTAATTGGCTAGTTGATTCACAGAGTATAATTTATTAATGTGTTTATAATTTATTAGTGTTAATATTTATTCACAGAGCATAAAAGATTATAAATGTTTAAAATTATTGCGATTAAATGGGAATATGGTCTTGGAATGATGACTTTCTTAGGCACGATATAATATATTGTTGTCGCAGATCGGCTGCTTACGATTAGATTTTGTAAGCTAAAAATTCAATTCAACATACAACTTGTGTTGATAATTGAACATTTTTTTTACAAATGTGAAAATAACATTTGCGATTGAATAGTTTCTTTAAAGAAAATGTATACAATAATAATAATAATTGATGTGAAATAATCAATTTAGTTTTTAAAAACAACAAAAAGTACTCTCCGGCGGGGAATCGAACCCCGGTCTCCCGCGTGACAGGCGGGGATACTGACCACTATACTACCGAAGACTGTAGTAGCAGTCTCGAAATTTTGATATAGTTATTAAAACTAAATAAATACTTATCTATACTTCTATACTAATATATAAATCTACAGTGGTTTTTACGGATGTTCCGTTATAACTACTGAACCATGCATCCGATTGACTTGAAACTTGGTATCTATGTAGAAAATACATGTACTTAATGGATAGGCTAATATTTATATGAGTGTTGGACTCCCTAATAATAATGACAATAAATAATAATGTTAATTTTAAATGCACAGCGAAGCGGGCGATTACGGTTAGTTGTTTATATTATTATGTACATGACATCAATAATATTTTCAACAATTTTTAACAAACGAAATATTGATACACTATGTATAGTTATGGTTGTTTATGTGATTTGGAGTTTTTAAATTTTTTTTAATTTAAAGAAATTTGGAATTTTGATTTGGTTTGTTGTATATTTCAATAATTTTCACTGTTAAAAGTTTGTTTCATAAAAAAGTCTGAACGTGTGCCTCTCCAGGTACACGAAGACGTCTCGTTCCGACGACTCAGTGGAGCACCAGCTGGAGGTTGGCTACGTCAGCGTCAAGAATCTGTTACCCAACGAACCCTTTCCAGAGGTCAGAGACCTTGAAACATATATTTACTTCATATAAGAATATTATATTGTATTAATTAATAGTATAATAATTAATACTATTATATTAATTTCATATACTAACTTTGAAATTTTAAATGAGAAGTTTGTTCACTATCAACGCTGTCATTAGTGGATAGCGAATTGAATTTGTTGTTGTAAGAGGTGCTGCCCGCCCACACGGAGGTAGCGCCCCTAGCAGCAGAGTGTAGCGGGTGCGCGGTGGTGTGCAGGTGCTGGTGCCGCAGGAGCCCTCGGGCCGCGCCCCGCTGGCCCGGCGCGCCGCGCTGCGCGTGTTCTGCCGCGACCGCCCGCCCGTGGGAGGCATCGCCGTCAAGGAGCACTTCGAGGTCAACATCGTGCCCATACGGATCGGTGAGCCCTCTCCCTCCCACTCGCGGTCGCGCTGCGAGCCAACACCTGAATACGTATTCTACTTATTTCTGCCGCGAAGCACTCATGCGTTTCGGATTAAACGCTCACATGACGTCATCCAACACAATTGCGACTTCGTGCTTCGAGATCCCATGCTCATTAATCGGCGACATTTCATCATCTTCATCATTAGAACACAGTCGTTCACTGCTGGTTATAGGCCTATCCCAATCCACTTTTACTTCGTGACAAAAAAAAAAAACTAATTCAATTTGCATAGCTAAAATAAATAAATATAACAAACGAAATTTTTGGAAATTATACACTTAATTTTTTTTGGAAAATAAAATGCAAAAAAATTCTCTCCGGCGGGGAATCGAACCCCGGTCTCCCGCGTGACAGGCGGGGATACTGACCACTATACTACCGAAGACTGTGTTAAGATCGTCGAAATTATAGAACACTTTGTATGTACTTTTGTTTTGAGTCCTACGTATTTCACGCACCGCGCGGGCAGGGCTGCAATCAGTTCACTCGAAATAGAATTATGCTATTCAAAGTCCTATGGATCCGTTGTTGTTTTGTTTGTATCTTCTCGATATCTATTAAATAATATAGGAAATAATTCTACCCTTTTAATATATGTAATTACCAAAATGGTTTATTTTTATTACATAGCTTTGTGCATTCGCCCCGTCACGAGGACTGTGGTGGATTGGCACACGCTGGGCATCAGCCTGGCTGAATCTGATCCACCATCGCTTCCGTTTAGTCCGGACTCTATCCCGTCTCCTCAGGATACCGCTGAAGCCATAGACATCGTAACGTCACACATCACCTCGACATTAGATAGGTCATCGAAGCAAGTTGTAGCGGAGGACTTCCTTCACCGCTTCAAATTGCCCGACGATATTAGGGAACTCCTTAGAGCTAAGAACGCCTCGATCCGTGCGTACGATAGGTATCCTACCGCGGAAAATCGTATTCGAATGCGTGCCCTACAACGCGACGTAAAGTCTCGCATCACCGAAGTCCGAGATGCCAGATGGTCTGATTTCTTAGAAGGACTCGCGCCCTCTCAAAGGTCTTACTACCGCTTAGCTCGTACTCTCAAATCGGATACGGTAGTAACTATGCCCCCCCTCGTAGGCCCCTCAGGCCGACTCGCGGCGTTCGATGATGACGAAAAAGCAGAGCTGCTGGCCGATACATTGCAAACCCAGTGCACGCCCAGCACTCAATCCGTGGACCCTGTTCATGTAGAATTAGTAGACAGTGAGGTAGAACGGAGAGCCTCCTTGCCACCCTCTGATGCGTTACCACCCGTCACCCCGATGGAAGTTAAAGACTTGATCAAAGACCTACGTCCTCGCAAGGCTCCCGGTTCCGACGGTATATCCAACCGCGTTATTAAACTTCTACCCGTCCAACTCATCGTGATGTTGGCATCTATTTTCAATGCCGCTATGGCGAACTGTATCTTTCCCGCGGTGTGGAAAGAAGCGGACGTTATCGGCATACATAAACCCGGTAAACCAAAAAATCATCCGACGAGCTACCGCCCGATTAGCCTCCTCATGTCTCTAGGCAAACTGTATGAGCGTCTGCTCTACAAACGCCTCAGAGACTTCGTCTCATCCAAGGGCATTCTTATCGATGAACAATTCGGATTCCGTACAAATCACTCATGCGTTCAACAGGTGCACCGCCTCACGGAGCACATTCTTGTGGGGCTTAATCGACCAAAACCGTTATACACGGGAGCTCTCTTCTTCGACGTCGCAAAAGCGTTCGACAAAGTCTGGCACAATGGTTTGATTTTCAAACTATTCAACATGGGCGTGCCGGATAGTCTCGTGCTCATCATACGGGACTTCTTGTCGAACTGCTCTTTTCGATATCGAGTCGAGGGAACCCGCTCCTCCCCACGACCTCTCACAGCTGGAGTCCCGCAAGGCTCTGTCCTCTCACCCCTCCTATTTAGCTTATTCGTCAACGATATTCCCCGGTCGCCGCCGACCCATTTAGCTTTATTCGCCGACGACACGACTGTTTACTATTCTAGTAGAAATAAGTCCCTAATCGCGAAGAAGCTTCAGAGCGCAGCCCTAGCCCTAGGACAGTGGTTCCGAAAATGGCGCATAGACATCAACCCAGCGAAAAGTACTGCGGTGCTATTTCAGAGGGGAAGCTCCACACGGATTTCCTCCCGGATTAGGAGGAGGAATCTCACACCCCCGATTACTCTCTTTAGACAACCCATACCCTGGGCCAGGAAGGTCAAGTACCTGGGCGTTACCCTGGATGCATCGATGACATTCCGCCCGCATATAAAATCAGTCCGTGACCGTGCCGCGTTTATTCTCGGTAGACTCTACCCCATGATCTGTAAGCGGAGTAAAATGTCCCTTCGGAACAAGGTGACACTTTACAAAACTTGCATAAGGCCCGTCATGACTTACGCGAGTGTGGTGTTCGCTCACGCGGCCCGCACACACATAGACACCCTCCAATCCCTACAATCCCGCTTTTGCAGGTTAGCTGTCGGGGCTCCGTGGTTCGTGAGGAACGTTGACCTACACGACGACCTGGGCCTCGAATCAATTCGGAAATACATGAAGTCAGCGTCGGAACGATACTTCGATAAGGCTATGCGTCATGATAATCGCCTTATCGTTGCCGCCGCTGACTACTCCCCGAATCCTGATCATGCAGGAGCCAGTCACCGTCGACGCCCTAGACACGTCCTTACGGATCCATCAGATCCAATAACCTTTGCATTAGATGCCTTCAGCTCTAATACTAGGGGCAGGCTTAGGGACCCCGGTAACCGTACTCGTCGAACTCGACAAAGAGGTCGACGTGCAACCTAACCCATGCATCAGCCCGCTGAGTTTCTCGCCGGATCTTCTCAGCGGGTCGCGATTCCGATCCGGTAGTAGATTCATTCGCGAAACAATTGCTCTTGAGTTGTTAGGTCTCCTTCGGAGGCGCTCGGGCAGTTGTTAGCAAATCCCACCCCTCTTGGCTGAGCCTTTGCTCGCCCACCTGTCCTGGTGAAACTGGAAAGGCCTTCGGGCCACCAGTAAACTTTCAATCATAAAAAAAAAAAAAAAAAAAAAAGCATTCGCCAGGCCTTACAAAGAAGTTCTTCAATACGATGCTGAAGTTCTGTTTCCCTGAGCGGGACCCGGACTCCATAGACGAGGCGGAGGACGAGGAGGGCGCGCCCAGGCCCTCCACCGGGCTCGTCTCCACGGGCTCCAAGAAACTCAAGAAGAAGGCGAAGGACTCCAACTCCAACTTCTACGTCAAACGGGACAATAAAGATAAAGATGACGTCGAGAAGATGAAGGTGATTATATGTAGACGATAAACGTCTTATGTGATATATAAGTTAATGGTTAATTAATTGCTGGCCGATCCTCGTTCTGATCGCCACTTTTTTTTTTATTGCATAAGTGGGTGGACGAGCTCACAGCCCATCCGATGTTAAGTGGATTCTGGAGCCCATAGATATCTACAACGTAAGCACAGAATTTTAAGGTTTCAGTATATTTACAACGGCTGCCGCGCCCTTCAGACTGAAATCCATTATTCTTCACGGCAGAAATAAGCGGGGCGCGGGTACCTACCCGTGCGGACTCACAAGAGGTCCTACCACCAGTAAAAATTTAAACTGTATATTATATAAATGTATATATTGAAACGTATGTATGTCAGCCTTTGTTACCCATAACACAAGAAATCCTAATTTGGGGCCGGATCACAGTGCGTGACTTGTTATTTAAAAAAGCAAAAGTTATTCAATTCGTTTATGAGAACATTCTATAGGTCTTATCATTCTTAGATAGAAGAAGCGGACTGTTGAGTGAATGTTTTTTGTGGCAAACCGATTTTTGGTATAATTGGAATGCCTCTATTCTTTTAAAGCCTCTGTGGACTTCCAAAGAATCCCTCCAACTTGCCGCTATTTTAAGAATAGGTTCATCGAAACTGTTCTATAAAATAATTGAAAACGTTCTAAGAAAATGTGTACACGTGTAAACATCCCGGGCGTCCGTTGTCCAGGAGCGTGCAGAGAAGAACAAGCTGTTCATCTACATCAAGATCCCGGAGGTGCCCGTCCGCGTGTCGTACAAGGGCAGCAAGGAGAAGAACCTGGAGGACGTGCGCGACCTGCCGCTGGTGCTGCCCACGCTCGAGTACCACAACGTTACCTGGACCTGGCTCGACCTGCTGCTCGCCACCAAGAACGACACCAGGAGGTCACTCTTCTCTTGTCCGTCGCGATACGTGTCATGATGATGTTGGAGTGTGTCGTTAACGTGGCCCCGATCTCGCAGGGTGATCCTGTCGCAGGCCATCCGGCAGAAGCTGCAGCTGCACCGGCGCGCGGCCGCCGCGCCCGAGCCGCTGGAGGAGGACAAGGCGCGCCTGCTGCTGGGCGAGCGCACGGTGCGACCCTCTACCCTACACCTGGCCTTAGCCCCACACAAACCGATCTTTGATAAACAAACAAAATTGTTACAATCATTTCTATAAAAACAATTTTAATTCAAACTGTCGATAAAATAGTTGGAACGGATAATAACTCAATATTTTTTTCTGTCATTGTGCGTTTTAGCTACATCACGTATAAAAATAAATCACAAAATTAATTATGTTTTTGTTTTCCGTTGAAGGTCGCCGAGAACAAACCCCAGAAGAAGAGCACACCGAGCGTCTTCAAGTTTTCCAAATCGTAACTGGTATAATTTGTTATGTTAGATATTATAATATTTTATTTACAACAAAAAAAAAACTATGGCAATCATGTTTATTGAGAACATCAATTTATTTACAAAATTTAATCAAATTTTTATTCGATTATCTATTAATTATATAATATATAAAAAGTATTTTTTAAGAAAAGAAAAAAATGACTGCATAAGACTTGAACAAGGCGTTTCTTAGATTAACAGCAAATTTCTCAGTTAACCGCAGCTCGAGTCTGAGACGTGGACCCTTCGTGAAGACTTCTCCATCAATAAATTAATTAGGTTATCTTCTGGCTCTGCCTTATCGAGGATTGAGTTCTGACGATATTTCGTCACGCCGTAAGAGTGTGACGAGCGAAGGGACGTGCTTTATGTAATAGCAACATTTTAGTTTTCACGTGTAAGTACATAAAAACGAATTTTCAACGAACGAATATCCATTTTATTTATTTTCATTTTATTTTTAAGGTTTCATATTGTTACGACTGACGAACAGATCTCGAGAATTAAGTGTTTGAGATTACAATTTTGATTGAAATAAGGAATTTTAACCTTCGACTCTTTAGAATGCTGACACTGTGCGTTATACATTGCCGCGCGTAACCTAATTTGTTTAGTGCTTTCTTTAAGATTTCACGAATCGTAAACATGATTTATCAGTGTATATCATTTTAATGTTTATTGCAGTAGATATAGGTAACTGGTGATTTAATCGAGCGTTTCATGTTTAAACTTATTAAATCTACGGCATTAAATACCTACCCTTTTTATATGACACAACATACCCACAAACTTCGAAGAAGTCGGAGGAAACCGGAGGCCAACACTTAATATTTAGCTTATTTATATTTATTTACAAAAGTATAATATTTATAAGACATTTGTAAAGACAATCTCTAATAAAGACGAAATTTTAGTTTAAGAATATATTACAATTAAGTACGCAGGTTTCCTAGAGAATCAATAGTTAAGTTGGTTAAGAAATGTGATGTGAGATTTTTTGACAATTTATGTTGTTCGATTATAATTCACAGACGATTTAATGTAATTAATACTAATGAAAATTTTTAATACGAAAAATAGTTTTTATTTTATTGCAATATTTGCGACCGACACGGAGCTGCCTGCCCTCAACTATCGCCTTTTTTGGTTTTCACTGATTACGGCAGTCCGGAGACATAACAACCCGCACACGGCCTCAGGGTAGGAGCTGATCGTGGTTTTAATAGCCTAGCAATACCATAGCTGCTCCGCTGTTCGAATCAGAACGTGCCTACTTTGCAACTGAAATTGACTCGTGGCTTTTGTCCACCTCAAAAAAAATCCCTACTGCACATAATAATATTTTGTGTAGTGTTTACTCTGCACTACCTTTGGTTGACTGGTAGGGAATGCCCTAGGCACTAAGTCCGCATAATAATGTGTAATAAATAAATAAATATTATGTATTTTTTCTTAACACATTGATTGCCGTGTAGGTCACCGGTGCCCTACGCGGCGCACTGAACTAATTGTAGGAATATACGACAAAGGGAAGATCTTCCACCGAGCGGGTGATATTGCTCGGTAGACCGACGGTCCGTGTTGTTGTTCGGAACTTGTATATATGCGCTTTATCTTGAAAATGTCGTAAGCGAGATTCAGGCATCTGTCAATTATCTTGCGTTGTATGATGGCTACCCGCCACATAATTATGTCCATTTCTGTTACTAAGCGTCTGGATTGCCTGATTTTGCCTTCTTTTGTTTGTTAATGTATGTTTTAGTCTATTAGGTATCTTAGAAATAGATTCATTCTCAGTATCTTCGGTTTCATCTTTCCTAGAGTCTAGTAGATATTCTGGCGCCTTAATATGAAGATCGAAGAGAGAAATTGACATAATTATTTCAGTGCGCCTCGTGGGATACCAGGGAACTACATGTCAAAGTATCAATCAATGCAAAATGTTTATCTCAGGAAGGATCTCTATGGATATAGGTATCACCTTAAATGGTGCCTCATACTAACAACGTGTCTAAGCCAAACAAAAAGCCATGAAATAACATAGACTCAGGATGATCTTTTCAATTTCATAGTGTTATGCACGCTGTGGATTCATTTGGTCGACGAGGTCGATGACCTGTTCTAAGAATACTGCCAAATATTGACATTCCATACAATCTGTGTTTAACTAATAAAATATTTGCTATTTTGCGTACATTGTGGGTTGAACAGTTGTGTATCGAGACTCGTAAAATTTTCGTACCGGCTTTTGGTATTCACTATTTCAGTTCCATCAAGACGTGGCCTTTTTCTGAATTAGATATGACTTTATTAATTAAAAAGGTCAAAAATAAAATCAAAATGGCGAGTTAGAGACTAATAAGAGTTTTGTTTTCATTTAAGGCGATATTGTCATGTCTGTCCTTTAAAAGCAAAAAGTTTCTAACACCTATAATTACTTCTTATTGCTGATGTTTCCATGACCACTCCTTATCAGATGTAGCGGTCTTTATTCTGCGGTTTGTGCTTTCTTATATTTAGCCAAACAACTATTAACATAATCACGCACAAATGCTGCCGGGAGGTTATTCAGTATCTTTTAGGTTAAGTTCGACAGATAAAAATATTGAAGTATGTTAATGTTAAGCATGTATTTTGATATATAAGTTATTAAATAAATTAAAAATGATTTTGATTATATAAAAAAATTGTCTCATTTCTGTTTGAGCACCCTGTTGTTTGTTTTTACAGTGTTATCTTCCCAAAATCGATGGCCTATCGGAAATTAATGTAAATTTATGTAAATAACTAAAACAACTTTAAGGGCACGATCTAATGCGATGACTACAATACCAAATATGGTGTCTATTCTCACGTGATTTTATTAGTCTCATCAAATCGATTTTTATGGCAGAATTTAATGGAATGTCTGGATTCTGGGATCTTGGTAAATTGGTGAATGCCTTCATTAGCTGAATTGGGCAGACTTAAGTTCTATCTCGTAATAAATGATTATTAGAGAAATTTATTGCACTACAAAAGCAGTAAATTACAAACAAGTATTGTAAAATATATCAATAGGTTGGTCTTATCGTTTGAAGCGATTTACTAGACCGCATCTTTTTAAGGTTTTATTTTGAACCAGGTTTGCATTATAGAATGTAAAGAATAAAAAATAAATTATTCGTACGTTATTTTTTATGATTCGGGCTAGGAATAACCTTTTTATTTTTTATTGCTTAGATGGGTGGACGAGCTCACAGCCCACCTGGTGTTAAGTAGTTACTGGAGCCCATAGACATCCACAACGTAAATGCGCCACCCACCTTGAGATATAAGTTCTAAAGTCTCAAGTATAGTTACTACTAAAACTGATCTTCTTTTTGGAAAACGTTCCAATAGACCATATACTGGCGACGACGATATTTCTACTAAATTTATCTATTTTTCATTCTAAGAGCTTTTTTTAATATTTTTGTCTAATTGGTCACAAGTTTAGAATAAATATGTGTTATAAATTTGATTATTTCTTTATTACCAATATTTTAAATAATTTCTGCAAGCCCCTTAAACATTAAACGCATGCGGCCCGCGTGCCTTTGTCCAAACCGAACAAAAATCCGCCCTGATATAATGACTAAGCTATATCTGATATTTTTAAGACTAGACGTTCGAAGATAAGCAAGGAAAAATAACCGATACTAAAGTATTTTATTTTAAAAGCGGCAAAACTACTACATCACTATGTAACTCTACTTGAGACCTTAGAACTTATATCTCAAGGTGGGTGGCGCATTTACGTCGTTGATATCTATGGGCTCCAGTAACCACTTAACACCAGGTGGGCTGTGAGCTCGTCCACCCATCTAAGCATTAAAAAAAAACATAATTATTTTTTACACGAATTCTTATAACATGGTTACTGTTAGGTATATAGTGTATGCTTAATAGTCTCATCCATTGGTATCATAGATTTTCGATTATTATTATTATTATAGATGTTTAAATTAGGCTAGAATCTTCGTTATACCATTTTCAATGTAGTTTTAATTAAGAATCAACGAGATTATTTTATTATTAAACGTCAAATTTACAACTGCCTTATCATTGTTTTAGACCAGTGGTTCCCAAACTTATTTTGTCTACTGCCCACTTTAAGAATAAATTATTTTTTAGCGCCTCCAATTTTTTCTACCTAGTTAAAAGCCACTATAGCGAGAGCTCAGTCGTGGCTAAGAGTCTTTCTAGATGAAATTAAAAATCGCCTCCCAAGCCTCTACACAGCGCCCCCATTTTTTTCTGGGTCTCTTACCGCCCCCCATTAGGCCTGCAGCGCCCACAAGGGGACATTATCGCCCACTTTAGGAAAGACTGTAAGACGAAAACTATCAACGGACGTTCGCACAGTAAACCGGTAGGAATTGCACGTTGATAATGATTAAACAACAGATAGCTCAATTCGACACAGCGTTAAGCTTCAGGCGATTTCAATTTGTAATTATTATGATTTTAATAATCAAACGTTAACTTTATTTAAACGAAGGCAGGCAGCGGCTAGGCTCTGCCCCTGGCATTGCTGAAGTTCATGGGCGACGGTAACCATTCACCATCAGGTGGGCCGTATGCTCGTCTGCCTACAAGGGCAATAAAAAAAAACGAAGCGAGTAAAAAAAAAAGAGTATGTATGAGTACGAGAAGAAAGCAAAAATTTTAATTCGATTGAGCTTGCTTCGCCGGTTTTGTTCCGGAGTCGGGCTTATTTTGCGTGTGAAAACTAAGTATGAACTTTTCAAAATTAAATATTTTCACATTCAACAAGTGGACGATATTTAGATCGTGGGGCATGGGACATATTGATGAGAAAACATTAAATTAAAATAATTTTTATTTTTTATTTTTTTTTATTGCCCTTGTAGGCAGACTAGCATACGGCCCACCTGATGGTGAGTGGTTACAGTCGCCCATGGACTACAGCAATGCCAGGGGCAGAGCCAAGCCGCTGCCTACCGCAAAATATACCTACTATTAAATTACTTAATTAAGTTTAGTTTCATTATTTCATGTTTCCCGAATTCTACAATATGCTCATTTGCAGAATAAGTTTGAAAATCCTCTGCGATATAGCGCTGACTTGTTTATGCCTTTGGCATCGCTTAAGTTCGTGAATGGTAATAGTAATTACTGACCGTCGGATTGATCTGTATGCTTTATAAGAAAATAAAAAAATATCTGATCTGATCACATTCATTGGTACCTACATACTATCTTATTAGTAGGATTTCTTTTCGATCTAATATTCTCTAACAGATTTAAAATAAGAAGGGAAAACATTATTCAGTTCTATTAATCCATTTTTATTTTCACATAGACAGACCAATCGGCGTGTTGAGTACAATTTGGTGGTTTAAAATCGATACATCGTAATCGATACTTTTAACAAATATCGACAT
This sequence comes from Bombyx mori, assembly GCF_030269925.1. Taxonomy (NCBI): domain Eukaryota; kingdom Metazoa; phylum Arthropoda; class Insecta; order Lepidoptera; family Bombycidae; genus Bombyx; species Bombyx mori. The sequence goes on along the minus strand of NC_085116.1, from coordinate 1,920,806 downwards.
GATATCATGCGACATTAATTATTATTGTAATTTCGACACAGTATACCTAAGCGGCTGACCGCAAGTTATAATGCTGCGGCCTCGCTCATACACACTACGTAGTCTTTAGGCACTGGTAGCGGGCAGCCGCACGGTTGCCATGCGCATTGTGCGTTTAGTATCCGGCTGCCCGCCGTTGAGTCAACTTGTGTGTATAGAGTCACAAATGGATTTCGATACAGAAAAATTTATTACTGAAGTCCAAAGCCGACCACCAATTTGGAACACGAAATGCTTAGAGCATTCTGATAGAGTCGCAAAACAAAAAGCATGGGAGGAATTGGCGACAGTTTATGGTGCCGGCTTATCAACGGAGAAAAGGAAACAGCTTGGTAAGAACGTGAATTACTGACTTGTAAACGATCGCCTTGTTGGACTAGTGGTTAGTGAACCTAACGGCTGTTCGTATCAGGAGGTCCCGGTTCGAAAGCCGGTTGGTAAAATGTTGTTGGTATTCGGAGACTGGGTATACTTGTTACCGAGAAAGTGAACCCTTCCCTTTTGGTACTGATCCACCACCGTGAACTTGGAAGCAGGTGATTGTCTTGTTGATCCAGTTCAAATTGAACAGCGAAGTAGAGGTTGCGGGGTTCGCTCACGCACTGTAGCGTATCGCAGAGGACACCGACCGAGATGGACAACGTATAGTCCTTTTTTGCCAATGGCTGCGTGTACCAGACTTTCTTGGAGTGGCCGCGTGTTTGGTTGTAGTGTTGACCGTAACCCTTTCTTGTATCTCCCCTGGTTCTGTCTTGGATAGCACTCGCATACTCTGCAGAAGAGTCGCTTAAGTTGACTCCCTTAAACAACGCTTTCCTAAGGTTATGAATGAGATGTTAAGAGGTACAATGTTGTTTCCTGAAATGTTTTTCGACAAAAGCAACAGTAACTAAAATTAGCTTTTTTGGAAAAATCATTTGTAATTTGAATTCGCTTTATTCTCGGTCAGTTCTTGTAGACATGTTTTAATTAGTTATAATATAATCATATACATTATATTAAGTAATATAAAATACGAAGTAAATAAAATAAGTTGTTTTTTCCTCAGTTTTGAATCTTCAGAAAAAGTGGAGAAATATACGGGATTCTTTCGTGAAGGCCCACAAAGCTAAAAGAACGAAACGAGGTTCGGCCGCAAAAAAGAAAGTACCGTACATATTCTATGAAAAACTATTGTTCTTAAAGGATGCGTTATTTGTTAACAACACGAACTTGATATTTAGTTCTGAAATAAATAGTGAGAAAGCTACGCACCATGCTGACGCACCGCAGAGTACTTCACGGGCGCAGGAGAGAAGTTGTGGAAAGAAAAGCGATGACCTTGTTGGTGCAGAGTTCGTCGACTTAAACAGAAATTTAGAGAACAAGAATGTTGAAAATGACGACGACCGTCTCTTTTTCTTGTCTCTGGTGAAAGAATTTAAAAAAATACCGGACCATATGCAAATTCAAACGAAACTAGATCTTTTAAAGGTCATAAGGGACGCTCAGTTTTCTGACTGCCTAAACACATCGTGGGAATATACAAGCCCTAATAACTACTTTGGATATCAAATCGAAAACAGTTCGAGAAGAAATCCTTACACTATACCTATGCACTCGACAGATGATATCTTAGACAGTCCGGTACATGTCCAATCACCTTTATCGACCGACAGCCAAAACTCTCAGGACAGTGAACAAGATTCTTGAACACTTATTTAGATAGACTTTATTAATTCCATTTTGTTCTATTGCAAAAAATATGTACCTTACCTTTATAAATAAGTATTAAATGTTGTCTTTGCTATTTTGTTTTTATATTCACACGGCTCACCTTAACTTAAGCGGTCCACACCATGCAATCCTAAAAACAGAATGATGCTACCTTCTGTTACTGTATATTCATAGTACTAGATAGGTGTTTTTTGGACACAAAATGTTCTTCACGGTCGATGTGTCTGGCGGTTATCACTTTAAGCATTAGGAAATCGCGTCAAGCTTCATTTGAAACATTGTCAAAGTGATTTATGATTGATCTACCAGTATTCTTGATCTAACTGCTTAGTTCGAGAGAATTATGTTTGCAATTGTGTCGAACCGGAATGCGAGGATACATAGTAGAGGAATGTAACGAATATGCCAATCATTATCTCTGTTCGAAAGAGAAACAAGTCGGCATGCGTAGTAGGAGTACCGACGTAATGAACTTACAAATAAATATTTGAGATAATATCCTCCGGAGGCAATATGGATTTTGAAGGGCAAATTGCAATTATTTTCAGATAACGTGACGTAATAGATAGGTAAAGATGACGTCAGCAATGTCATCGGTAAGGTGGTTGGTTTTACGCAATTTTGTCAGGTCATTTTTTATTTTTTTCATTAGCTCAGACAGCCGGAAGGTCCTGACCAACTTGAGAATAAGTGGTCATCAGAGCCCATACATATCCTTTCGCGCTGAGATTGAATTTAGAATATCTTACAATTTCCTTAAAACAACAAAATATGCAAAACTTACAAAATAAACGGAGGCTAATTCATCATAGTTTTTAATCATACTAAATGTTAGCTTCTTTTTTTTCCATACCTAAACTCACTGGGCTCTAACCGGGAGTGTTGCTAACACTGGCCCTAGCAAGAGCAGTGCTTCGCAGAATCTATGGGTTGTGTCTATGGGTTATTTCACTCGTGGAGCCCTTCATCGCATGTTAGCTTAAGTAGCTAGCTGTCCTATGCAGCGAAGCATGGTACGGCTTCTGCCGAATGTGTCGGTGTTTGCTACGCGGCCGTTCTCGAATACTGGTTCTACTTATCATTTAATATCATATGGGGCGTGCGCTATTTTACAGTAAAAAGTCATCAGCGTAACATGCGTCCACTAATACGTACATATGTATATATATCCGTCTTAGATATATACTTAGTCTGGCTATAAATACTGTTACAAAGAAAAACAAAAAAAAAAACTATGGCAAATAACATTTATTACTTTTACAGTGTGTTAGTTTAACATATAAATATAAAACAATTTTAAGTATAAAAAGCTTATTCGATGTGGTCTCCATTGGCTGCAATACAGTCCTTTAAACGTTGAGGCCAGTTATCTATAGAAGCACGCACTCTTTCCATGGGAATATTTTTCACTGCCAGTCGTACGGATTGTTTTAGGGACTCCAAATTATCATGGCGTTTAGAGCAAGCCGTACTCTCTAAAACTGACCATAAATCATAATCCAGCGGATTAAGATCGGGATTAGACGACGGCCAGTCTTCAGCTCTGATGAAGTCCGAAACGTTCGTTTCCAACCATGACTGCGTAGACCGAGCTTTATGACCTGGCGCCGAGTTTTGCTGGAAGGACCATTCTTGATTATTGAACACAGTGTTGTTAAGGAGCTTCACTACCTTCTCAAGAATGGTATCTTGATACACTTGTGCCGATGTTTTGATACCTTTTTCACAAAAGTATGACCCAATCACTCTTTTATAGCTTACCCCACCAAACCATCACTGAAGTCGGATAGTGCCCACGTTGCACTCTGTGGACTAATTGGGAAGCTTCCTTAGAGCTTTGAGCATAAATACGGTCATTTTGTTTGTTAAAATGTTGCTCAAATGTAAAAAAAATCTCATCCGTAAACAAAAAATTTCTATGACCTCCCTTTGCGTACCGCTTCAGTAGTTGTTTCGATTTTACCACCCTATTCTCTTTTAAATTATCAGTTAAGAAATGACCAGTACGTCTCTTATAGGCTGCAAGTCCTAAGTCATCTTTTAAAATACGCGACATGGTTCTAGGTGCTATCTTCATCTCCCGAGATAAAATCTTTTGCTTTCGGACAATATTTCTTCGAATTCTTTCCCTTACTGCTTTGACCACCTTTTTCGTACGAACACTACATGGACGGCCAGATCTTTTTCTGTCACAAACAGAAGAGGTCTCATTGCACATATTAATAGCCCGGTACATAAACATTTTACTAATACCAAGCGTATGGAGAGTTTTAAAAATTGCATTTGGCTCCATACCTACTTTGTGTAATGCAATCACAGCGATTCGGTTCTCTTTATCACCCCACTCTATTTTAATATTGCAAAATAGTGTACAATGTATTGGCGCCAAAATGAGAAAACCCAATGAGCAATTATATAAAAAAGACAGATTCCAAATTCAAATGTGATATTTTGTTTATTTTTAATTGTAACATTATTTATGGCCAGACTAAGTATACATAAATAAGTTTGCAGGGTTACATGGCTTTGTCAGCTGATAAGTTTGTTAACTAACTAATGTTTTTATGCGAATGAAATTTTATATTTCTAATTTTATTTGTTGGCTAATCTAAGCCTGCTTATCTATAAACGGAATAAATTGACGCTTTAAAAGTTTTGTAAACGTATATTTGGAGCAATTGAGTTTATTTGGGAAAAAAATATTTGATGCGTACCAAAACAAAAATACGATTGAATGCAGTGAATGAAATTCAGAACTTTAGCAGTTTCTAAGTCAAGAAATAAATCGTAATCCATTGTTTTTATGTATGGAGTTGAAGTAATCGCCGTGAAACACTCATCGTAACGAGAAAATGGCGCGAAAATCATACGAACAGTCACTTTTATTTTCCACCGCTTTAGTCATCGTTGACGTCTTACGCCTATGGATTCGTAAGGCTCCTCGATTATGAAGCGCGCGTGTCGCTTAGCAGCTGCTAGGCAAAGGCTAGGAGCATAACAGATTAATCCGTCAGTACATCGTGGACCGTCGCAGGCGGAGCACTCGTCGCCGGTCGTCACAGTTTACGACTACGAACTCGCAAAAGTTACGAACGAACCATGAGGACGACTTATATAACAAAAATAGTGTTTCGTATTTAAATTAATTCTGTGCTGTGTTTCTATTAACGATGGCTTTATATGTGTGTGTGTTACTGTGCGTGTGCGCCTTCGTTTCGGGGTTCAACGTGGACATACCCTCGAGGGTGGTTTATAGGGGAAATGAAAATTCTATGTTTGGATTTACCGTTCAGGCTCACATTGACGGAGATCAGAAAATGTAAGTGTATTTTCATACAATTCTTAGCTTATACATTTTTTTTTTTTTACAAATTTGTAAAATCGGAATTTCATTAAATTTCTGAATATAAAGAATGTATTATATATACGTTAATATGTTCTTACGCGTATCTTGAGTTCATCTTAAATATCGCGATGATGTCAGACGGCGTTAATACTAGTTGGCAACCGATGAACTGGCGGACAACGTAAACAACGATGTATTTAAAAGTAACTGACTAATATTTGTAATTTATCAGCAGTTGTAATTGTATCTACTAATGAATGGAATCTTCGTTATTCGGTAGGCTAACTGTGGTCGTCGTGTTATTGAGATTTCTTTGTCCACTGAGTTTCTTTCCAGATCTTCTGAGTGGGTCGCGTTTCTGATCCGGTGTTCGATTCTGTGAAGCACTCTGTGAGGCTCTTGCTAAGGCCAGTGTTAGCAAGACCTTCTGGTTTGACCCCCAAGAGCTCACCTACACGCTAGGGTAACGTAAAGGCTATCAGCATAGGTAGAATAAAAAAAAAAGATTTCAACCTCAAGATTCAAAGTAAAAGCCAATTTCAGTAGCCTCGATCACTTAACATGTGTGCGTCTGAGCTGAAGCAAGTTTTGTTAAATTTAGCGACCTAAAATATAAACCTACTTATTCTTCTTTTTTGTCTCCACCTTATCCCACTAGGCGGGGTCGGCACAGCGATTTTTTTTATTCCATTCTCCTCTATCAGCCGTCATCTCAACACTCACTCGTCTTCCTCTTATATCGTTATTCTCACATTCCATCTATGTCTTCTTCGGTCGACCTAAATGTAAAATATAAAACTAATTAAAAGACACAATTTTGTGTACTAACAGGAAACAAAAATATAGATTTTCGATGCACATGTGCCTTAGGAGTAAAGCGTCAATCATTAAGTAGCTTTAACTCTAGCGACTCTACTTTATCTCGAAATGTAGAGAGAGTCTACCAAATTGAATGTGCTTAGCCATTCTTGATTCTTGATTTTGTTAGTTGATATTATGACAGAAATTTACGTCCCCGGTATTCATTTACGTTTAACAGATTTTTTTTTTTTTTTTTTATTCTTTAAATGATAAAAAAAAACTTTATAATTCGTGTTCCCAAGGCTACTAAAAAATATCCACTACGTTTTAAGTCATACTATATTCCTGTATGATGTACTATTTTCAAATACATTGAAAATGAAGCTATTATTCATATATAAATTTACATTCTCAAAAATGCGGCACTTTACCATTTTAACAAGTCAAAATATAAGCGATCGTTTTAAGCCTTTTGAACATTTTTGACAATTAATGGGATCAGCACGACCATGGGCATTCGTGAACATATTTCTCGTTACAATTTTTTTTTTCTGGAAAACTGGAAACCGGATCGTGCCAGTTATCGAACTTGCGACCTCTCGCACAACAAATACCCTTAAACCCTTAATACCAAATATCTTTAATATTGCGAAGCTCACGATTTCACTAAATATGTAGACTACAAAATATTGCAAGGCAGCTTATTCATGATCAGAATTGATTCATATAATATGAATTGCATCCACGTAATTGTGTAAGTCACGTGTCAAATATGTAATGTATGAGTAATGTTTCTTTGCATGGAAGGCTTATTATTTCGGAATTCTTGTAATATAAAAACTCAGCGCTTTCAGGGAATAAGTACACATGGCGTCCCGTCCATTTTAGCGGGAAATCACGTTTATGAATAAGGAACTTTTCACGTCTTCTAAATATTTAAGAAATCATTTTTTTTTAAATGAAAATTACACATTATCATTGGTATTTTTATAATCACAAATTATTCAATGCAAAGAAATACTTTGAAGCTACTTACTATTTGTACAACTGTCGTGTGGAGTGAAAAATGACAGTCTCATATTCTTAACTCTATGTGATCAGTTTCACTTTGTTAGTGAATTAATGTGACAGTAAAGTTCTGTTGATCATTATAAATTCACACACTCACACTAGCCCGTGTTCTATAATATGATCTCGTTTAGAAATTTTACCAAACAAGATCATGGAAGAGAAAGCTATTTTATATTTAATGAACGAACAAAATTATTGGATTGTTTTTTATCAATAATCATTTAGTGTTAGAGTAATGATCGGATTATATAATTGACCAGGTCCGCACGACCCTCGATTCCACCGTCTGCGGTGCTCTCAAAGTAGCCAAAGACAGGATGAGATGTCACAACATCGTGAGAATGAAAATAATAGATTGAATTGGTCACGTCTCTCAGACATGAGGAGCACGATTAAAGGAGGAGAGTTAGATTAATGTACTGCACTGGCGTATAGCTCAGCGGTTCTTCTGTTTAAGGGCTGTTTTTCAGCGAATATATGTGGTTGTTAGTGCTTATCTAAAGTTTTAGATACAGAAAGTATCTTAGAAGGAGATCAGGTGCTTTTTCTAGATCAATCCTGCATATCTGCGATTTTTCAGCCACTATCTTCTTTTCTACGATACACTCCTGTCTCCTTGTTACATTCTCATCAACCGAGACATATCTATGCTGCTAAGCATAGGCCTCACTTGAAACTGGCTGTAATGGCAGTTCAGATTAATTCCATGTATTGTTCTGCTGACGTTCTAAAGACAAGGAGATTCTTAATTCTTTATTAAATGACAAACAAGACTAAAACACGCCAATTCTACTGAACATACACAAGCATTTATAAAGTCGTAAGAAATCTCATATCGGTGAATAAGTGAACTTAACTAACCTTGATTAATATTCGTAAATATTTTATTTTCTTGAAACGAGAAGGTTGGCTCGGCTGCGTCGATGACATCACCCAGATGAACAAGCGCGATTTTTAGCATTCGCCGTTTCCTTCGAATTGTATGTTTAGTCTGTATGTTTGAACACTGTAACACAGTGATGAATTTGCATAGTGTACAATTTCTGTTCTCTGCAACTCTAAGCAGTCTGGATAAGAATTTAGATTGTATATTATGCTGATAATTGCCTTTAGCTTGGTTCTCGAATTTGATTTGTATTTAAAAAGGATATAAGGAGCCGTGAGTTGACATTTACATTTAATAAAACTATGAAGATCTTAAAATACGATTAAAAATATTTAATGCAAAATTCTGGTTCTATCTGTTTCGAAAAACATGTATAAGACTTGATATTGTGGGTTGGTTATTCGTTATTGGTTATGACGCTTTCATTCTGGAAGTTTCGATGCGTCGAATGCCCGCGAGTAGCGTTCAATGATGAATTTAAGGTGATAATGGAGACGAATTCGCCTTCACGTATGTTTGTGGATTTTGAGTTGGCTCGATTACAATATCATGGAGTTATTTATAGTTAAATGAAATTTGTGAAATGAGCTGTCTTTCTACATCGATCTCTGTCACTGGCGTCATGAAGTCCTGAAAAGTTTGTTTTGTTTTGTTCATCGATATTCTCTGGAACCGCTGCGTTCATCGACAGTGCGTTTCCAAAGATCTTTTTTGCCACGTACCATCCAGCTTTGGAATGAACTCCCCTCCACGGTGTTTTCCGAGCGCTATGACATTTCCTTCTTCAAACGAGGCTTGCGGAGAGTACTTTATGGTAGGCAGCGGATTGGCTCTGCCCCTGGCATTGCTGACGTGCATGAGCGACGGTGACTACTTACCATCAGGTGGGCCGTATTCTCGTCTGCCTACAATGGCAATAAAAAAAAAGTAGCTCTAGTTCTTATACTTGATGGATACAAGTTTTGATTGTCTTGAGTCTTGAAGCCAACAGGGTCTTACACTGATACTTTTGAAACATATAAATTAGGACAGAGATACACAGCTGTTATAGTTATACGATTTTAATGATTCATTATTAAGACATTTATTTGGACACGCTTTGACGTTTAATTACTAAAAGGAAGACGAAAAATAATAATTTCAAGGGCCACTTCTTCGTTTTCCCCTCGACACAATACTACATTATGGGGAGTCGGTGCAGCTTGTTCTCTAATCATGCTGCATTGAGATCCGGCATGAGTTTTCCGACCGGCCTGCGTGACTGACGTCAACCCTCCTTTAGTTGTATCTTCAGTAGTGTATCCATTGCAAGGTACTGTAGGGAGGGTATTTTTCTGTTTCTTCTTCGGTTCTATGATTATTATTTTTATAAAAACAATGACACTAAAATGTAAGTTCTCAAATACCAAAAAGATAATATTATCACCTTTTTTTTTCTTTATTCTGGATCATTCAGGACTAAATTAAAGTGGCACTCTATTTTAAAATTATAGAGTAACATTCAGAGAGCTTAAGCATCAAGACTCGTCTGAAGAAACTCTTTTAGGTGTTATCTCAGCTTTCAATTCCTGATGATCTGTCTTTTTTAAATTTTTTAAACGAATTTCAGTTTTGGACGCTTAACATCGACTTAAAGGTGTATTGTATTGTAAAATGAATAATATGAAAATAAGCACATACTTACCATGACCGACAAAGTTCCCAAAGGTCAATTGCCACCAAAACACTATTATTTAAGTAAGATACAAACAAACATAGTTGTCACTCTAAATAGTTTTATCAATTCAAATTGACTTTGAACTTTTTATTATCTTTAACACTTCGAGGGATGGGGCACAAAAATTAGTAACCGGAAACGGTTCAGCGTCATATGTTCAACACATGCGTTTTGTGCACCCCGCTGCGCCCTTTTTAGCTTATTTCCGGTCATTAGGGATCAGTTTTGCGATATTTTATGCGTTTTTTTTTGCGATAACTTTCTTTTGTCTTATTTAGGTTCTTATGAATTTTTTTCTTAAGCGACGACTGAATGACCTTTGTAACATTGTATATAATAATTTATATTTTATATACATATGTATATGTTTAATCTATGTAAAGAAAATTAAATCGGAGCTTGCTTCACTTGCGGCTGGCTCGACCGAACCGATTTGTTTTTGTTCTATTCGTAATTATCAGGACGAGGTTTGTATGAAAGCTCTTTTTTGGTTAATGGAATTTTTTCGAGCATTTCGCGATAGTTACATGATCTACTTTCACTATTATAATAGAATATAAGATACGCAATCAACAGGTCGATCAGCCTTCGTCACAATGTTTCAGATCTGTCTTTAACACAATACCAATTAAAACAGAATGACTTTAATTGAATTTTTTCTTCTTTTTTTTGTTGTCATTATAATAATACTATTTCCGACGTTTCGAACACTGCAGTTTTCGTGGTCACGAAAGACTGTCGTCATAATGAAAAGCTGTTTTATTTATATCCACGACTTGCGAAATCTGAAAAAAAATGCTAGACATATTTTATATTTTAATTTTAATACTATTAATACCATAATATTTAATACTATTAATGGTTATTATTTAAAAATATTTGTACGTGCACATAATATATAGCTGGGTAGAATATTCCTATCGATTTTCGTAATAATGTCCGCTGTATAAAAGAAGCGTTTCAAATTATTTAATTGGAGCATTATTTTTATGAATAAAACGCCCTTATAAATCCGTCGAGCAGCTTTACTGACTTGCTTAAACATTTCAACTAAAAAGAGGGTTTATTTTTAAATCTAAAAATACTCACGGAACCCTCTCCTGGGTCTAGTTTATTTTATTTTATTCATGTTTGAGTTGGCGGGCGTGATGCCAGTTCATTTATATCGTGCTCTCTTAGGACATGATCACATTTGTAAATCCTAGGATTTCGTTAATAATCGCAATTAACTATGGCTTAAAGTTGAAAATGTTCTAGATTGTATCCCTGTAAGCTTATTTATTGAAATGAACATACATATATGGCATTTTTTGTTTGTTTGGTCTATGGAGCGCTTGTCGGGTTCAATTTAAACTTTCACAATTGTCGTTTAAAATACATATTTTAATTATTTAATGATGGAACTTATCTATGCTGCTATCAGTAGAGCAGTTGTTTGTAAAACTGATTTTGAGGCAAATACCATTGACGCGTAGACTAGACTCGAAGTGGGTATAAAGATTGATTTTTCTTTGATAAGTGAAGCTATATCATTTACTAGCACTCATTTTAGAATAAGGCAATAATATCTTTCATTAGAGTAGTTCATTAAGAGCGTTTGATGAAACACTTTTGTTGTGACTTGGCCTTATGATTTACACAAATCTTTTTTTATTCGTCAGTCAGTGCTCCGACCCGACAAGTGAGTCTTTGTGTCACTAATGGTCCGGGGTAAATGATGACTGCAGATGTGACGTGGTATTGATTGATTCGAGCCGAGGTCAGGATTTCGTTGGTCTTGTCAGTGTTATAAGAAGTATATGTTTTCGTTTGTTTATTTTCTGATTCCAGCTTACTTTCATATATAAAAGTCGATTTGTGTGGGTCTGTGTGTGTTTCCTATAGACTCCAAAACGGATGGACCGATTTAATTGAAATTATCACGAAATCTTTTAGCAATTGGCCTAGTGAACGACCCTGTGAAGTATGCTAGCAATCGCGGTAGGCAGCGGCTTGGCTCTGCCCCTGGCATTGCTGAAGTCCATGGGCGACGGTAACCACTCACCATCAGGTGGGCCGTGCGCTCGTCTGCCTACAAGGGCAATAAAAAAAAAATCGCATCTAAATTCTTAATAAATTGAAATGTTCTAGATTATTCTTCTTTTCTTCTCTATCGTCTTGGTTTTTGTTACGGATCGCTGTACGATTTTGACTGATTTCAAGTTTGGTTTTATCTAATAAAGTACGTTATACCACATCCTTATAGTTCTGAGGTAAAATTTTACATTTAAAATATTTTATTAGTGGATGCTACTGCATTATTATTCTTCATTATAGACACATGATTTTTTGTCTTCCATTTCATCTTTTTTACTGCTCTGTTTGGTTGGGCCACCTCACAGCTGATCGTATGTAAATTGTCGGAGACCATACACGCCACAGCTACCCTTGAGACCCGAGTGTGACCGCATCGTCAACCCCTCAAACCGCAATGCATGGCAAAACCAATAACCATGACCGGCACACGATGGTTTAATGTAAGCTGTACTTGGTAATTATAAATATGCTTTGAATTCGGTAGGATCGAGATTAGTGACAGAATCAACTTAGCAAATAAGTTAGGGATTACTACGCTATGGATCCGTTGGAAATAGTACTTTGAGGTGAGTAGTCAGAATATTTAATTTAAAAAAAAAAAACTTATAGAAACCTAAAAGCTATTTGCATGGTAACCACGAACGTGTTGTTATACCAGTAAACCCGTCCACAGTCGAAAGTATTTTAGTTTATTAGTGTCGTTGAGGAGATAACGCGGAGACACCGGCCGAAGGTTATCTGTGCAATAGTCGCGCTGCATGCTGCCGCACTGATAAACGATTTTAATTCGGTTTTGTTTTGTAACAACGAGCGCTTTAATGTAATTTGAATGTTACTGTCAAGTGATGGGTGTCGTTAAAAGCGACTAAGACATTCACGGGATATGGGATGGTTTGGGAAGGTATGGACATGTGATGAAACGAAATGACAATGAAGTTGTTAAGAGAGTTTTAACTATGAATGTGGAAGGATTTAGAGGAAGAGGTAGACCTAAGAAAAAATGGATGGATTGCGTGAAAAACAATATGCGTAAGAAAGGAGTGAGCGAATAAATGGTATATGATAGAGGAGTATGGAAGGAGAAAACATGTTGCGCCGACCCCAGGTGACTCGGAGAATGGCAGGAGAATGATGAAGAGATTCACGGGATAATGGACAGCAGCGTTCTCTGAGTATTATGCCGGTATATTGTGATCGCAAAGCGGCTTTTAGTGATGGTTGAGGTATTGTAGCCAGTAGAAATATTTTACCTTCGTATTCGAAGTGTGGAACAGCCGTCAACTTTTTTTTTTATTGCTTGTATGTGTGGACGAGCTCACGGCCCACCTGATCTTAAGTGGTTACCGGAGCCCATAAACATCTACAATGTAAATGCCGCCAGCCACTTTGAGACCACCAGCCACCCCGCCCTTCAAACTGAAATGCATTACTGCTTCACGGCAGAAATAGGCAGGATGGTGGTACCTACCCGTGCGGACTTATAAGAGGTTCTACCACCAGTAAGACAATAACATTGAGATTTCGATCTCAAGTCGTAATCAGAATAGTTTTTTTGTTAAATTTACGATTCGATATAGGGGTCTCCTATAAAAATATAAATTCGACAAAAGGCAACTTCGTGGCCTAAACGTAGAAAGATGCACCAAAACTTATTAGCGCCGTTTCAAAATAATGTGTCTAGCGACGCACAATCGTGACCTCGTTACGGACGGCCAACATCTCTGTAAATAATTCATTGTTGTCAACATTTACTGTGTACGTAGACGTTATAACTTTATTCATATGTTCTGAGAATTTCGTAACGCACCACTCGATTTGAACATACACATAAAATGATTTTATAGTTCTTCATTTAGTTTAAATGGGCGACTGCATTTGTATTTTTCTTCTTTTTTAATATTAAAAGCTTACTGGTTGGCCGGAGGCCTTTCCAGTTTTACCAGGACATGTGGGCAAGCAAATGCTCAGCCAGGAGGGGTGGGATTTGCTAACAACTGCCCGAGCGCCTCCGAAAGAGACCTAACAACTCCAGAGCAATTGCTTCGCGAATGAATCTACTACCGGATCGGAATCGCGACCCACTGAGAAGATCCGGCGAGAAACTCAGCGGGCTGATGCATGGGTTAGGTTGCACGTTGACCTGTCGAGTTCGACGAGTACGATTACCGGGGTTCCTAAGCCTACTCCTAGTGTTAGCGCTGAAGACGTCTAATGCAAAGGTTATTGGATCTGATGGATCCGTAAGGACGTGGTCTTCTGTCGTGTGTACGGGTTCCGATAAGGGATTAGCATTCAGATGGATTTTCAGTTCATCCTCCCTATTTAGGTCGTTAAGTCTAGTCAAAGGTCGTGAACACATCTGCTGTGTATACTAGTAAAAAAATATACAGCGATAGTAAAATATCTACTCATAGTGCATAACATATATTGTGAGTCTGCCCAAATCTGTACTCTCGTCGTGTCTAAATGCGAAATAATCCTGTGTTGTCACATAGGGTTACTCTATAATACTGCATTATTATCGCTTGCGACTGTTATAAGACTTAAGAAATATGATAACGCAACTGACCAAATATTTATGACCACAATGGGCAGTGTGAATAAGAACTGAAAACCATTAGTTAGTAACATCATGGGTGTCAAGGAGACTGATAGCTGAATTCAGGTCACTATTCCGAGATCACTGGAAATGGTTTACGTAAACGTAAGTGTTAAGTATAACTGAATTTAAACAGAACCTATGAGGATAACTTTTAATATATTTTTAATATAAGAAATAACTAATTTGTAGCAATTATTTGGGACAATTTTAACAATTAAAAAGTAAATAGAACGACCGTGACATAATGAGTGAGACGTCCGGTACTCTCTGCTATTGGCCCTAAGCACGTTATTACGGATCCTCCCGATCCATTAACGGTGCTTTTAGGTATCTCATGCATCGGTCGTCGTCCGCGCGTCCTCGCCGAACCCGTCGCTTAAAGGACTCGACGAGTTAATTAACCCATAGACACAGTCCACTGAGTTTCTCTCCGGATCTTCTCAGTGGGTCGCGTTTCCAATCCGGTGGTAGATTCTGCGAAGCACTGCTCTTGCTAGAGCCAGTGTTAGCAACACGGTTTGAGCCCCGAGAGCTCACCTACACGCTAGGGTAACACTGATATAACCTCTCAAGGCTATGACCACTGGTAGAAAAGAAAAAAAACTGCTATTCTCAGCTCGCACGTGTAAACAGAAGTTACAAGTTAATAAAGTATATTTGAAGTCGTCGTGGCCTAACGGATAAGACGTCCGGTGCATTCGTATGTAGCGATGCACCGGTGTTCGAATCCCGCAGGCGGGTACCAATTTTTCTAATGAAATACGTACTCAACAAATGCTCACGATTGATTTCTACGGTGAAGAAATAACATCGTGTAATAAAAATGAAACCCGCAAAATTATAATTTGCGTAATTACTGGTGGTAGGACCTCTTGTGAGTCCGCACGGGTAGGTACCACCACCCTGCCTATTTCTGCCGTGAAGCAGTAATGCGTTTCGGTTTGAAGGGTGGGGCAGCCGTTGTAACTATAATTGAGACCTTAGAACTTATATCTCAAGGTGGGTGGCGCATTTACCTTATAGATGTCTATGGGCTTCAGTAACCACTTAACACCAGGTGGGCTGTGAGCTCGTCCACTCATCCAAGCAATAAAAAAAAAAAAAATTTGAATCACATTATTATTGCTCTTTCTAATTTCCCGCGCGTAGACGCACCGAGCGCGTCTGACGTCATTTTAAATTGATCGTTTAAAGTTAATTGCACAAAATTTATACAACAGCACTGCCAATTTAGTTGCTCTGAACTTGATAACGTTAACCTTGCTAGTTAATTTTGATTGATAAAGTGCACAGTCTGCGTATGTACAAATTCAAGGTATTTGTGTGACCATTCCTTTTAACATAACTAGTGGTCCCGCAGTAGTCGAAATTCGACTATAATTAATTGAAATTATAAGTTCAACATTATTATGGTTCTATTGTCAAAGACTATTTATTAAACTTCTATAATCACAGATTTCAGCAAAACTATACTTTAGACAAATATTAACAATATTTAATCTATTCTCAATTTCACCATAAACTTTATGCAATAAGAAAAGTTTGACAATAAGCAATAGTATGCATGCGGTGTATGTGTCAAATAAACGGTAGTGTGTGTAATGTTTTCTTTATTGATTTAATGTATCTTTTACGCGATATTTTAAAAAAATATTTGCATTGTGCACTCCTTCTCTATATTCTCTATAAGTGTGGAAAATTTTATACTTCTCGGTCCGCGCAATTTTCGTAAAATTTTCGTACACCGTTTTTGCTTCACGTATTAATATATAGATAGATATCCAAATCGTCGGTCGGTTCATTTCTGTAGAAAATACTTATATTCTAGTTTATCTAGTAATAATAGTTTTGAGCAAATTACGGGTTTTAGAAACCTTCTTTGATCGTTACTGATTTTCGTAATAGTAAACGCATAGATAAGTATTGGTATTTATATGTATGTTTTATTGTGTTTTTTTTTCTTCGTAAAACAACAAAAATATGTACCGGTTTTGTTTGATTGTATTTTCTAGAAATTGGTGAAGTCCCATTGCGCTTCCTGTTTTTTAATTTGTTATCTTTCATATTCATAATTCCTAGTATTTTTTTCGGTTTGTAATATTTATGATAACTACCATAATAATCAAGTGACTCCTTCGTGACCACGATAACTGTAAAGTAATAGAAACTTCGGAAGTAATTTGATGACATTCAAAACGAGATCAAACCGTAACAGTGGTTTTGATTATCTATATATTAATACGTGAAGCAAAAACTTTGTATCCCTTTTTACGAAAATTACGCAGACGGAGGAGTATGAAATTTTCCATACTGATAGAGAATATAGAGAAGAAGTGCATAATACTAATTTTTTTTTTAAATAATGCATAAAAGATACATTAAATCAATAAAGAAAACATTACACACACTACATACCATGTATTTGACGCACACACGCATGCATACTATTTATTGTCAAACTTTTGTTCTTGACGTCTGTTGTCAAATTGAGAATAGATTAAATATTGTTTGTCTTTGTTAATATTTTTTATAGTGTAGTCTTGGCGAAATTTGTGATTATAGAAGTATAAAAGACAATCATAATGTGTACAAACTTACAATTCCAATTAATTATAGTCGAATTTCGACTACTGTGGGACCTCTAGTTTTCTTAAATCCTTAAATTTTTCGAAGTACTCATTTGGTATCAAATCCTGTGCCAGCTATGTTTGTTTGCTGTACACTGATGGGACTGGATAAAATTTCCCTTTAACGCCCAAAGCGACTGTATAATTCAAACAACACTATTTACAATATTCTCTACGGTAAAAATAATGTTTACTGCAATATTTTCATGCGATCAATATTGACGCAGAGAACCAACATCTGAATCATATGGCTTATTTACAAGTAAGCTTGGTTCTTAGTACAGAGAGATAGGCGTTTTAGGCCAGTGTCGTGTACGAAAACAAGGTTTTCCCTTAAACAAACCTATATTGCTTTAAATACGAACTGATCATACCAATTCAACGTACACCGCTTCTCTCCTTGACCTCAAATGAGTGTGTGTACATAATGTCGAGATGAAATTTCTCAAGAACTGTTTGTGGTTAGACACATAATTACGATTGTTTGCTTTTATAAAATGAAAAACAGAACGATGATTCAAAATAATGCTTGCGGTTTAATGTTTTTGGTTTTTTTAATAATATCCAAACAAATTAATATAATTATATAGAAAATTTCATTCGTCGTTCTTCTTTGGCAGTGATTGAAGTCATAAAAAAATATAAACAGCAGTTTAAGATTGTCGGTGCATACCAAAATTATTAAATTAAAATTTTTTTTAAAAGTAATTCTAAGTTCTACATGTGTAAAATTTTTATTTGTTTTCACGTAGTTAATTCGAAATATAATAAAATTTTCTGAACTTCTATTCTATTCTATCTTCTATATAATTCTATTCTATCTATATTCTTCATACTGTTCTCGTACAACGGTTTGTGGCGAAACAGCGTAAAAACTAAGCATCCGGTTAACCATATATTCGGTTGCCTTCGCTTGCTACAAAAAAAAACCTTTATCGAAGTGAAAGTGTATGGTAATGAGAGCAATCTGTCTCAAGCGTAATGTTTGTTCATTGCGCGTCATATCAGCGAGAGCTCGCACCGCTTCGTTATTGTACTAGTGACATTTACGAATTGAAAGGTTTAAAATTATTATAAGTTATTGCGCAATTACATTTTACGATCACGTAAATTGAATCCATTCGAAATACGACATTCTTCAACGTTTATTGCTTACTCGCTTATTTGTTATTTGTTACATTATTTAAATAATCATAAAACACGTGTATCATTTTTCCGTGATCTTCGGCCCATGAACTGTCGTTTTTTTTGTTATGAAATATGATGTGGATACATAGTTGCAAGCGGGATAAACTAACAGACACCATTTTTAAAGTTATTTTTACACGCTCAGACATTTTAAGTATTTTGTTATCCGAAAAGACGTGGTTGAAAGCGATAAAGAGGTCGGTGGAACAAAATATGCGGTGACACGATAAGTGATAATAGCTTGCTGCGAGTTGGTTTAGATATATCTGAAGAAGTATGGGTGGTTTTGTGAAAGAGAGTTAACATAAGTTTGATATTGAAAGTAATTTCATAGAATATATAATTATGGTTTTTAAAACATTACAGCTTATGGAACAAAGACTTTTAAGCTATTTTGTTATACGCAGACCATAGCATATCGCATTAGATCTTCTAAACTCATAGCAGCATTAATGACTCATTTTTATAAATTCCAAGAATAGCCTTGAAAGCGACAACATGTTTTAACTACCTATCTAATGTTTCCTACAAACTTATACAGACTGTTTAAAATTCAAGAACAACAGAGACTCTAAAGTTTCAATACCCTTGATTCCAATAGTTCTATTGTTAAAAAAAATACCTTACCTGTAGATAATATTTGAATAGCATAAAACATAGTATTGTGCTCAAAAATAAAGATTAGCAATATCTAAACTGGTGATGGAATTATTATGTCACCCGTATCCAATGGCGGGCAGGTGAGTCAAGGTGACGCAGCCGAAACCAGTTCTTTTCCTTGTGCCGATGGTTGTATGACTGTAACGATGTGAGCCGCGTTTTTGCGTGTGTCATACTTAGCTGCCACTACACATTAAAGCTGAAACTAGACTGAGTGTTCATAGGAACAAGACTTTTATCTGTAATGTGGTTAATACGTGAAAGGCGACGTATTGATGGAGGTTGACTTTAGTATTGTATTCTCTAGGGCTTTCAAGGGAACATTGTGGTAATGCTGTGACCAAGAAAAAACATATACGACACTTCGGAAGCTTTTTTTATTGTTTAGTTGGGTGGCCGAGATTACAGCTCACCTGGTGTTAAGTGATTACTGGAGCTCATAGAAATCTACGACGTAAATGCGCCACCCACCATGAGATATAAGTTCTAAGGTCTCAAGTATAGTTACAACGGCTGCCGTACCCTTCAAACCGAAACGCATTACTGCTTCACGGCAGAAATAGGCGGGGTGGTGGTATCTACCCGTGCGGATTCACAAGAGGTCCTACCACCAGTAACAAGAAGTTGTGCAATATATGAAATATGTTTTAGCCTCAAATGTTCTGTTGTTAATATTATATTTATTAGTGTAGTGAGATCGTTTGTGTGTATATGCCAGTAAAAAGGCTACAATTCAAAAGTCATTTGAAGAGATTCCAGAAAATCTATGTATCTATCAACCCAAGCCTATAAAAGACTTATTTAATGCGAAATTTGATGTAGCTGATCCTACAAACGTAGCTAATACAGGCCTTGATGATTCAAGCTTAATTAAAGCTTAACTGTGTTGTCGTGTTTTCCGTAACATTCAAGCGAAACAAAGGCCGGACGGGTATGAGCCACATGGCGCTTCGTCACAGCCTACTCCGCGCGTCATCACACCGGATACTACACCGGATCACATCGGAAGCTCGGCGCAACACATAACTAATTGACACATTAATACGCACTCGACGACTGGGAACGCGAACAATTAACCAAGCTAGAACGATGATTTAGTGTTAATGGCTAGTGATTAGAAATTGTTGACTTCTTTAATGTGGCGAAAGTTTTAATGTTAGTTTTGTTATACCTAATTTTTGACCGAAATTCGATCATCACAGCCCACTGAGTTTCTCGCCAAATCTTCTCAGTGAGTCGTTTCTCCGATCCGATGGTAGATTCTGCGAAGAAATGCTCTTGCTAGGGCTAGTGTTTGCAAATTCTCTCAGGTTGAGCCCATGAGCTCACCTACTCGCCCGGTGAATCTAGTATGACCCCTCGAGGTCACTAAAATAGGTAGGGAGTGATACCTCAAGATATAGAGATCCATTTTACGTATTACCTATGCTTTCTTTATGATATTTTTTCTTCGTTCAGAAAAAGAAACAGTAAAAGTAATTACGGACAGACAAAGAATTTGTCTTGACTGCCTGTTTACAGAATTAAATAAATATTAATTGTCAACGGATCTAAGTAAAAAGTTGACCACACTCGTGATTGTATAGCACGATCTAATTAACAAGAAACAATAATATAATAATATATAATTAGCGTTATCTTAATTCCTTGTTTATTTAATTATTATGATAATTAATTATTAAAGGGTGATTGAAGATGGTTACTAATATGTTGCGTAATTATTTATACTGTGAGATTACGGATTTTAATAAGTGTTTATTTCGAGGGAGACTAGCCGGCTCATCTGTTCCTATGACTGCTGGTCAGATCTTAAAGTACTATGCATACGGAGGGATTTTCTTTGCTTTTTTTTTATTTTTATTGCTTAGATGGGTGGACGATCTCACAGCCCACCTGGTGTTAAGTGGTTACTGGAGCCTATATACATCTACAACGTAAATGCGCCACCCACCTTGAGATATAAGTTCTAAGGTCTCAAGTATAGTTACCACGGTTGCCCTGCCCTTCAAACCGAAACATATTACTGCTTCACGGCAGAAATAGGCAGGGTGGTGGTACCTACCCGCGCGGACTCACTAACTATTATTATTACTTACTATTATTGTTGTGATTTTAATTACTCTATTATGTACGCGAGTACTTATTAGGAATCAGAAGAAAGTAGACGTTATTTCGGATGCATTCGGATACGTATGTGTCCAGTATTTCATAAAATTAAAGGCTTTTCTGTCGGACCTGGAGATTGAATTGATGATCGCCCCTATGGGTCTGGACGATGGATGGCTGTCGTCCGGTTAGTTACGTATGATGTACATATCACTAGATACACTAGCAGCAAATTCAAAAAATCTGACACCAACCTTTCTTACTAAAGGAGCCATTGCTTACACGGAGTTAAGTGGTAACCCGAGCAGACACAATGATATGAATATCATGATCGAAGCCTCATTTCTAGTATACAATTTCACGTTTCATTTTTCAACTGAATAATATTAGGATCGGTATTTTATTAAGCGGAGACTTCCTCTGTAGAAAAAAAAAACACTTAAGCTTGTCATTTAAGTTCCGTTACTATACAGATACAGTAATAATAATAATAATAATAATAATAAATATTTACTAACAATCACGCCACGGTAACTGGTCCCGTGATAAATTCGTAAAGAACTTGTGTTACAGGTACCAGATAACGGAAATAAATGTAAGATTTTTATTATACACATACATATATTTAATATACATCCATAACCCTGGAAAAGACATTTATATTTATCATACCTTAAATATCTTCCCTTGGCGGGATTCGAACCCGCGACCCCCTTGTGTAGTGACCATGTCACTTACCACTACACCAGACGGTCGTTAAACAGCACCTCTTTACTGTACTAAGCTTCTCTGATTAAATTGCATATTAAATTCCGTATATTTGTTAGGGTAGGTAGGGCGTTTTGTAACTTGCACGGGTAGGTAACACCACCCTGCTTATTTCTGCCGTAAAGCAGTAATGCGTTTTAGTTTGACGGGTAGGGCAGCCGTTGTACTGTAATAGCAGTTAGAACTCATGTCTCAAGATGGGTGGCAGTATTTCATGCTTGGTGTCTATGGACTCCGGTGAGCGCTTAGCACCAGATAAGCCGTGAGCAATAAATAAAATAATAGTACATTTCGGCACAGTTGGGAAGATCCCATTTTGCGATCTTTTTGTGGAATATTTAAGCTCGACTTTAAACTGTTCTTTCTAACTGAGTTTTAAAATAAGGTTTTGTTTGACAGTTGCGAGCGTTGAAAAAGGTTCAGGTACCGCATTTTTTTTATTTTTATTTTATTGCCTTTGTAGGCAGACGAGCATACGGCCCACCTGATGGTAAGTGGTCACCGTCACTCATGGACGTCAGCAATGCCAGGGGCAGAGCCAAGCCGCTGCCTACCATAAATTTGGTTTTATGGATCGAAGTAATGCACCAGTAACATTAATGCAAATTCAATTTGTTTAAATTTAAAATGCAATGTATTTATTATAGTACGAAAGATAATTAAAACGCTATATAGGTAGTTTTTGTTTAGCGTTTTTTAAATAATTGTCATTTTTGAAATCGGTGAATCACCAGGTGAATTGTGGGGCTCTTCCGGTATATACGAGGTGCGGTAAGTCACGCAACTCTTGGGTTTTCTGTGGGGGAAACGTGCAGGGAAAAAAAATTCATTGAGTTGTATGCTTAGGGCTGTGATATGTTCGTAAATTGCATACAGCGGATTGAAGAGTGTGTTCATATTTCCCGTTACCTTTGAGTTATATTAAAGGCCTCTTTCGTATATTTCAGTTACTTATATTTCTATTGGGAGAATATATTGTCAGCACGTAACGGTAGGTACAATTTTTCCGTTTAATGTTTATAAATATGGC
Source organism: Bombyx mori (assembly GCF_030269925.1). Lineage (NCBI taxonomy): Eukaryota > Metazoa > Arthropoda > Insecta > Lepidoptera > Bombycidae > Bombyx > Bombyx mori. The sequence goes on along the minus strand of NC_085116.1, from coordinate 1,898,173 downwards.
GTGGTCTTATTTTTATTATTGTTTTAATATTAAATTATTATTGTCTAATTGTAATTGCATAAGTTGATAAAAAATGCTTTGCAATAGGTTTACCGCGGCAGTCCCCGAGTGCCACACGTCTTTTTTTTATTGCCCTTGTAGGCAGACGAGCATACGGCCCACCTGATGGTGAGTGGGTACCGTCGCCCATAGACTTCAGCAGTGCCAGGGGCAGAGCCAAGCCGCTGCCTACCGCTTAATACTCTCCACAAGCCTCGTTTGAAGAAGGACATGTCATAGCGCTCGGGAAACACCGTGGAGGGGAGCTCATTCCATAGCCAGATGGTACGTGGCAAAAAATACCTCTGGAAACGCACTGTCGATGAACGCAGCGGCTCCAGATAATATGGACGAACTCTGCTCCGATGGCGGGAGGCATATACCTTGAGGCGTCTTTTAGCCTCGACACCTCATATTTTCATGTGCACCAAAATAATAATTGAACCTAATTGACTCACACAATGATTGTTCCACGAAACTACTACACTAGTCTTTTAGTTTCGAAATAGGTGTCAATTTCGAAGAATCTGTGAGCTCAGCGTGCTTACGTTACATTGATGACAATGTGTTCATTGCTTGCTCAATAAATAATCAATTTCACGCCAATATGCGTGATACAGTACTAAAATCTCGACTAGAGTTTGATAAAAGAAACAAAGTTTTCTTAATTATTTCGTAAGTAAACGGTCCATCTGATGGTAATTAGTAACTGTTGCTCATAGACAGCACCATTATCAAGGACATATGTGAACCTCTTTAGAAAAACTTACTTTGGCAAATATCAGTCTTGATTTCTTGTTCTTTTTTTTTGAATGAGGGATTACTGGTGGTCCAGCTTCACAAGGACAGATGGGCGAGCAATGGCTCAGTCAGACTTCTTGTCTTGAGAACTAATCATAGGCTTGAAATTGTATGCTTCTGTAAACAAAAGTGTTGGTATTTATTATGAATATCTACAGTGTAGCGTTCAAAACTATAAAGGATGGTGTTGAGATTGTTGTCGCAGCCATATGGCGTGCGTGGGCATTACGTGGGCATTAAAGGCGTGACGTCACCTCCATTCATAGCCCAGTATGGCAACGACACGGTGTCCGCTTTATTTGGACAGTTCGGCATGTACGCTCGTATCCACCTATATCGGGCAAATCGTAGCAATTTGTAGTTCTGTGGTCCGAGTCGTCTGGAAAATCGACTTTCGATTGTAGTGGCGTGTGAATTTTCGTTAAAGCTATCGCTTCGATACAGTACTGTGTCTAATACTGTGTATCTGTGTATATAGTGTATCTGTACTGATTTAGTAGACGAATGGTATCAATATTATTGTGTAAATCAATCTAATATTTACCATCTACCAATTGTTTACGCCCTGATAAAGAAAATAAATACCTACTCAGTGTAGAGTGTGGTGTTACACTCAGTTACACTACATGATCGGAATTTATTTAAGTTTACTATTTATTATTATTAAACTTTTATTCAATTAAAAATTATCACAATTATAAAATTTATTTATGATTTAAATTAAAATTTATTTATGATATTATAATAATTCGCATAGCACTAAAAAAATTCCAATTTTGTTAACTAATTTAATTCCATTTTTGTATTGGAGCCCAAAGACATCAAAGCACAAATGCCGTCAAATCTTGTTGATACCTTTAGATCGGAGCATGTTGCTGCTTCGTGCACAACAAGGATGGTAATGGCCACCCGTTTGTACTCATAATGCGTCTGATCAGCCGTAAATTCTGGAGGGCGGTCTCAGTTTGCTGTTTGCCCTTGGTCGGTGTTTAAGATACCAGCGAACATAGTAGGGCGGTGCTGAGCTGACACTAAATAACCAAAACGCTATCAGAAATGACTTCGTCTTAATGCGTCTTCGGCATCTTGTTATTACGTCCATTCGTATGCGCTCCGAAATATCGCTCAAGTCTTTCGTCATTTATTCCGACAAAGTTTTTTAGAATTAATATGGTATTTATTGTCGGCGGACTCCATCACTGAGGTGAAACATTCCTGAGCCAGCTTTTGCTTACAAAGAAAAAGAAAACGGTCAATCCGAATTAATTCCCTCACACTTATCTGTAGCCAATTAATAATACAAGCACGTGTTAAAATTGGCACTTCCCACATGAATTCCCCATGCTAAACACGTGTGTAACGGTCGTTCTCCAGGTACCGTCCGGGTGGTCGATCCGACCGTAGCCGGACGTAGCGTAACCGGACACCGAATTCAGTTGACCTTTGAGTCTTGAGAACGTTAAATGTTTACTGTGAGTGCATTTTTGTTTGGCACAGAAAGGCACGTGAAGCTTTAAGCCCTTAGTGACCACGACCTCAAAGTAGCACCTAGATACTTCGAAAAAGACTGAAGTCTCGTCCTTAGCGCAGATGTAATTAAAACAATAATTCCTTCGTGCTGGATTAACAATACGCTTTTATCGTGTTCATTGTCCAGGTCAAGATTGCAGGGTCTCTTCATGAAACATTTTTTCAATGGACCCAAAGATTTAGTTGAGGTTGATTTACAATTTCCTTCTTGATTGTTAAGCTATTTGTAGTCTAACTGGAATAATAATATCTGATCTATATAGACTACTGAAGTAAATAAAATGGTTATTAATATTCTGGTTTGTTTACGATGTTTTCGTAATGGCATGCTTTGGATCAGGACACTGCACCGAAGGGCTAATTAGCTCACCTAAACAAGTACAAAGCGAATCTTAAACCACAAAAGTTTTTATAATAGACCGAACCACTACTTATCACAGCACTGTTGTGAATTAATTCCGATGTTAACATTCCCGATCCTGCGGACAGAATGGAAAGCAGTCGACGTCGCCCAAAACACGTCATCTCGGATCCTCCCGATCCACTAACGGTGCTTTTAGGTACTTCAAGCGCTGGTCACCGTTCTCGTCGAACCCGTCGCTTGCGACGAAGGGCTCGACGAGTAAATTAACTCTCAGACACAGCCCACTGAGTTTCTCGCCGGATCTTCTCAGTGGGTCGCGTTACCGATCCGGTGGTAGATTTTGCGAAGCACGGCTCTTGCTAGGGTTCGTGTTAGCATCGTGGTCAGGTTTGAGCCCCGTGAGCTCACCTACTAGCCATGGTTACGCTGGAATAGCCGCTCCAGGCTACCAGATTAGGTAGGAAAAAAAAAACGATTTTAAGCAAAAACTTCCTTGAAAACGACAAAAAAAATGATTGCGAAGTCATTGACCCCTGCTATCTTAATTCTGTATTATTAATTTAACAACGTTTGAAATTTTGTCTGGGAGTATTGTGTTCTGATGACATTTGTATTCCTGTAATTAATACCAGCGGTTTGACATCACGCGTATGTCACACACTTGGTTTAGCTTGCAACCGAGCGAACATAAAAATATCAGCTATGACCTATATACGTGTGTCTTTTATTCGAGAGGTTACAGCTTCGAGATTGTGCATGTCCCATTATATTTATACATAAGATTTATATATGTGAGGCCGTCAGCGCAAAAGTGGCCTAATCTTACCATAATGTGGAGATAATGAGGTTCGAATTTACTTTTACACTGCTTCGTAGGCAAAAAACAAATATGCGCAAAATAATGTTCACAAAGTCATCTGTTATCTAGGGGTCAAAACAGAGATAGGCCGGTTTTTCTTTGAAAATTTATAATGTTTTAAATAAATTGTAATATATATAAGCACGAATATGAAAAATTGTGGGTTAGGCCAGTTTTGCGCTGACTACCACATATGGCATGGGCGGCTGAAATTGTTTTGCCTAGACTAGTAGAACAAGTCACCCAAATCTCTTTTTTTAGACATATGGTTAGAGGAGATCTCTCGTTCCGAATATCTTCAAGCAGCTACGTACCCGTGACATCAGAAAGTGAATTCTATTGTCTACCTTAAGACATAAGGTAGAGTGTCTTAATCGTATTGGCTAAATAATTAAATTATCCTTAGCCAGGCAGAACTCTATTTAAATGTAGACTTTAATACGCTTTACGAATTTATTTTCATTGAAGGTATTTTTGTGCAAGTCGCTTTTATGAATTAATAGAAATAATGGAGACATATCTTCTTCTTTTTCTTCCTACCGTTTTCCTGGTCCAATGCCAGGATCCGCTTTCCAACTTAAACTCCTCCACTTTGCCCAGTCTTCGGCATTCTTTTGGGTGAGTTTATTCTCCCATATCCACCTTTGCCACATTCAACCAGCTTTTCTTGGGCTTACGGGGACATATACTGTCATCTAGCAATAAAAAAAAAAAAAAACTAAATTTCCGATTATTATTTATGTTATTGTTGGATTATTTGTATAATCGATTAAAAAAAACGAAGAAAATATTAAAAGCAGTTCTATTAAAATGATGAGTATATTATTTTATATTAATCTTCAGGATACTATGAATTAATGTACTAACTACTAACATACCGAAACTGCATTTAGTTTTAGAACCAAAACAATCTTATTTAAAACTAGCTTTTGCCTGCGACTCCATCCGCGTGGAATAGTTACTTTGGCATATTGCTAAATTTTACCCCCCACTTCATTTACGTAGAAAGTAAAGATATTTTTGAATTATAAAATGTTAGGGAGCTATTTAGATCCCTATTTTGAAACATTCTTTATTGATGCTCAACTTGTATTGGTCTGACCGTGATGTTATAGTTATAGCCTATAGCCTTCTGCAATAAATGAGATATCTAAAACTGAAAGAATTTTTCAAATCGGTCCAGTAGTTCCTGAGATTAGCGCGTTCAAACAAACAATCAAACTCTTCAGCTTTATAATGTTAGTATAGATTTTATTATGTTACACTACAGATTTTAAGATTAGAATGCTTCTAAAGCAATGGTAAGTAGAAAGTTTGAATGAAAATCGGCATGCAGATATGCAGATACTCTATAAGACAAAGGCTTCCTCGTGTACTAAGTGTTTGCTGAGCGATACTAAGTGTTAGTGAAAGGCGCTAACACCGGCCGTTATAGCCGCTCCAGTTGTTGGCGGCAAGTGGTGCCACTAAAAACATCAAAAAAGCTAAACATATTTAGCAGTTTTGATTTTGTTGATTGTGAACTTCAAAATTGATGATAATATTGCATTTTTTCCCCCTACCTATGCTGATAGCCTTGAGAGGCTATTTCAGCTTCACCCTAACATGTAGGTGAGCTCACGGGGCTCAAACCGGAAGTGTTGCTAACACTGGTCCTAGCAAGAGCAGGGCTTCGCAGAATTTACCACCGGATCGGAAACGCGACCCACTGAGAAAAGCCGGCGAGAAACTCAATGGGCTGTGTCTATGGGTTAATTCACTCGTGGAGTCCTTCGTCGTAAACGACGGGTTCGACCAGGACGGTGACCGGTGCTTGTGGTACCTAAAAGCACCGTTAACGGATCAGGAGGATCCGCAATGACGTGCTTAGGGCGACGTTGACAATATTGCATACGGCATACGTTTAGAGCAATTTATAACTATTTTGGGGAACTTGGGAACTTACTCTTTTTACGTCGTAAAGCAGTTAGCCTAAAAGTGGGAAGCGAAAATCATTTTTTGAATCTTAATAGAAAAAGTAAAGTTGTTTTGAGAATTGTAATCTATTTGAGTTTGCAGTAGTTTCTTATCTGTTTGCAGCAGCAAAACTGTGAATTTTTCGATAACACGCACGGTCAAGTGTCAGTTTTCGCCCACAACCCGACGTACATTCATACACGAGTGAGCAATGTAACATCACGTAATGTACTAAAATAAACTGCAGATCTGTGCCGAGGTGAACCGATTTACTTCAGGGTTAGGACTACCACGATTGTGATTGTTCAAAACGTACGCGAAAGTATATGTATAAAAGACATGTCTTATATTATTTAATGCCTCGTTATTTAATAACATAGACGATGGTGATTGGCTTATGTGTATTTTGTTGGTGTGCATTATTTATGTACCCTCCCCCGGCCTATTAATATTAATTCTTTATTAACTTTAGTCTATTCTAAACATGTAAATATTCTGTGTAAATTTTTATCTGCTAATTATAATTATAAATAATATTTATCTATAAAGTATTTAATCTAACATAATATATTTGTTTGTGCTGCTCTTAAAATCACAGATTGGCATATGGAAAAACTGACCAATTTTATTTGTATTTAGTAAAAAAAAATCTTTCTAAACACCTGTCATTTTTCTGTATAATTTGACATTGGCAAAATCAATGCCAAAGGCGTTAGAGCCAAATTATTTAAAAAAAAAAAAATTATGTACCTTTGGAGTGAGAGAATGAGTGAGTCGTTCTACATACTAGAGGTCAGGCCGTAAATCCAATGTTTGATCTAATGTTTTCATATGGAACAAATCAAATCGTATAATACTTATTGTTACGGTTTATGGAAAAACGAACGCATGATAGAATATCTTTGCGCTATGAGACGATTACACGTTTGATGTGAATGATAAAGAGAAGATCTTCCATCGAGAGGATCAAAGTCCGGTAGATCTTTTTTTTTTTTTATTGCCTTTGTAGGCAGACGAGCATACGGCCCACCTGATGGTAAGTGGTCACCGTCGCTCATGGACGTCAGCAATGCCAGGGGCAGAGCCAAGCCGCTGCCTACCAACTATACTTCGTAGTAACTATACTTGAGACCTTAGAACTTGTATCTCAAGGTGGGTAGCGCATTTACGTTGTGGATGTCTATGGGCTCCAGTAACCACTTACCACCAGGTGGGCTGTGAGCTCGTCCACCCATCCAAGAAAGAAAAAAAAAAGATCGAATTTCGCTTGACACTTCTATATTGCAAGGTTATCTTTAAAATGTGGTCGATATGCTTCGGCTTTTGTCATATGTTTTTAATTGTATGATAATTACAGCATACATAGTACGGTTCTTTTGTAATTATATTTACGTTTATTCTACGTAGTTATTAAATTAAATTATCATATTTATAAATGTATATATGTAAGGAATTTGTTGATTGATTGGGACACCACGTGTAATTAGTTTCCAAATGATTCTTTTCTACCTGATAGCTGTCTGGAAGAGATCGCTCTTAGCGATAATACCGCCAATTGTACTTTTTTTTGTATTTATATAGTAGTAGTATTTATATAGTAGTATATATAATAGGCAGCGGCTTGGCTCTGCCTCTGGCATTGCTGAAGTCCATGGGCGACGGTAACCACTCACCATCAGGTGGGCCGTATGTTGGTCTGCCTACAAGGGCAATAAAAAAAATTATTAATGTTTCACATTTTTTCTGTTGTTGGTGTACAATGCAGAATACTCTCTCTCTCTCTCTCTCTATATATATTTTCTAAAGCAAATGTATCATATTCTATGTACACTGGTAGCGCATTTAGTAAAAGCTAACCATTGAAATCTACCTTAAAAAACAGCATTCCGCGCAAGTACGCGTATGAGATTATAAATAAACGTTATTTTCGGTATTACAGTGGCCAGATGTCGGTACAGCTGGCGTATTTCATAAACTTTCACACCTATACCGCGTTTAACGACTTTATGTGCTTTTATAGACCTCCCGACTTCCTTCCCGAGTCGACAGTTCCGACAATTATTACAAAATACACGTGTCTACTAATGGCGTTGTGGACGTCTGTCAGTTTTATTCCTGATAGCTGTCTTTGTTTTCAATGTTTGTTATTGTTTTCATTTTCCTAATGAATCTGTTCAGATGATAATCATCCATAATGGTATACTACTCTGTATTATAGATAATAGTATTTTTGTCGATCGAAGAAAACATGGAGGGAGTGTGTGAATGGGCGATATGAGAGAGAGAGGAGTGAGTGTTGAGATGACGGCTGATAGAAGAGAATGGAGTAGAAAAATACGCTGTGCCGACCCCACCTAGTGGGATAAGGTGGAGAAAAAGAGGAAGAAGTATTTTTGTAACATCCGTAAATATTAGATTCTACATTTTTGTTTATTAAGTCGTTAGTAGTTTTAATTATATCTACGCGTCGCGAAAACAAAATAAAATACTCGTATTTAATCACAAGATATATGATCTCTTGTTAGAGATCCAATTTGCCAATCTTTTCCCGGCATCTACATATATTTGAATTCGTATATTTATATTACAAAGTCACACTTAACCGATCGTACCAAAAACGATTACATCCAATAATAAGCGTAACGGGAAATATTAAAGGTCGTTAAACTTTTTTTTTTTCTATATTCGGCTCAGCGCGTAATCTTTGATCACGATCTCATTCACAATGGGGCGGCGCGCGAGCACGTGCTAGCTTCCTTTACGTACTCGTCTGAGGAGACACGGGCCAGTAGGACAGGTGTCCGCTGACTTAATTAAAGCGCTGACAGAAACACAAAGCGCCCGTTCCCCGCAACCTCACGTAATTAAACGTGCCTTTCCTGTTTTATTTAAATTTGAGTGTCTTTGACCCGAAATAACGAATTCGTGATTATGTCGGTTTTAAGAATCTTCAACGTACCGATCCTGCCAGCAGCGATTTTAAGCTGAATATAAACAATAAGAGGACGACAAATTGAATTCGTAATCAAGTTAATTGTTTCTAAGAACGTATAGAGATTCCTTTTGCATTACAAATTTGATTTTGGACACAATTAAACTTATCATTTATTTTTTTGTGATTAATTGCAATGTCATTATATTATAAATTATTTGCGTTGTAGAGTTAATGATATCGTGGCCCATCTGGTGTTAATTTGGTATTTGTCCGAGCTCATGGATGTCAGTCACAACGAGAATACCTTTCCTACTCTGTGGCGTGAGGTCAACTGTCTCATTCCTGACACCGGAATGGCAAACACAGGCAAAAGGGCTTACGGTACGCCCGACATCCAGTAGATATGTCATACATACATACATACATAATATGTATATGTAATCGAACTTCTTCATTATATCCAGTTACAGGAGGATTTTTTACTTTTTATATTCTATTTTTAAAATGTCATCTATTATAGAGTATCCAAATCAGTCAGAGACGACAGTACAACCAAAGATAATTTATTGCAACTTTTTATTAGAAAATAAAATTCCCTATTCATAAGCAGTGCATATTCATACTTGCCTATTGCCCGATTGACTATAGATTTTCATTCTGAAACAACTATGTGTTTTGTTTTGAAGGGTATCTTTGTTTGGCGTACGAATAAATGCGACCTTAATAGCGTTCACACCAAAGCACTGCGTGTGCTGTGAGCTAATCACGCTCCGCTTGAGATACTATAAACAGGAAACATTTAATCTTAAGTCAGTAACAATGAACGCGGGCTTATCTATTAAAAATTAACCGAGATTATAGTGAGGACGTTCTCCCAATACTACATCCAACTTTTTTATTTTTTTATTGCTTAGATGTGTGGACGAGTTCAGAGTCCATCTGGTGTTAAGTGGTTACAACGTAAGTGCCGCCACCCACCTCGAGATATGAGTTGTAAGGTCTCTGATAGTTACCTGTAGTAGATAGTGGACGGAAACTGAAGCCAATAACCTAATCAGTCATAGATCGGGTAATAAAGGCGGTGCACACGGGTGGTCTCCACGCTATACTCGCACAATGGTCGTCGCGGCATCGCGTGTCGGTACACGCCATAAATTTACATGCTTTACCACGTATCTGTTTGTAATAGAATTATTGTTGTAGTCCATGTTACGAACTGACGGCTATGGAAAAGATATCGTTAAATACTTACTTACCGAACTTAACGTTGGAAATTTGGCTTTATTGGTGTTTTATGGGATGAATTTTCCTAGATAAATAGATGTAGGGGAAAAAATGTTTAAACTGCTATTCATGTGTTTTATACGTATGTAAGATGTATGCGTGTACTCTGAAAGTATCTATATATTTAGATTGACAAATAAATTTATAGTAGATAAGTAGTTGTTAGTGTTCATATTCTTAATTGAATGCCGCATTTCGTCTCAAGCGCCAGGCTTGCTTTTCCTACATTATGCCGCGGCAGTGATTAAGTTGGTAATTATACTGCTCAATTTTATCTTGATATTGTAAAGTAAAATAAACGCTGTTTGCTTATGAATTAGACCACGACACGGGATTAAATCACTAATTATTTTATAAGATCTCCTCCCATAATCTTTGTTGATCTTAATTTAGATAAGATGTTTATAGTGCCCTATGCAATATATTATGCTGGTGTAGAAGGTTTTATTCGGTTTAGCTTGTTGAATTGTGAGGTGTCGGACACGGAGATCTTGCACTGGTCAATCGGTTCTTATACCGTCTATAATTAGGATACATTCATTATAGATTTTTCTATCATATTTGCTATCTGATCCTTTTTTTCCTACCTAAGCTGATTACTACCTAACTATGACAGGCTATGTCAGCGTAACACTAACGTGTAGGTGAGCTCTTGGGGTTCAAACCAGGAGGCGTTGTTAACACTGTCCTACCAAGAGCAGTGCTTCGCAGAATCCTTTTCCAACCATTTAAAATTTATAGAGTTGCAAAGTATTATTAAATGTTCCCATACCATGCAGGATACTGGAACTGTTAGTGTGCACGTTGTTGTTTTAAATAAACATAAGATTACAGACATTTAAGTAACTGCGGCCATGTAATTGACAATGCTTTGAATTGCTTTTACTGTAATTATTATATTTAATTAATTATTCGTCTACACATTTCTACGTAGGTAGTTTTTTTAGATAAACTAAAATGACAGCGGTAAAATTAACGCATAATTTTCATAAAGTCAGATAAACAAGTTGGAAGCGTTCGGGAAGAAATCGCATCTAGCGAAACAAATATTATATTCTGAATAAATTATCTCGTCCTTGGTATTAAAAAAGGGCTAAATTCGAAATTCCGATTAACTTAAGACTAAAATACTCGAATGGCTCTTTCGTTTCTTAAGGCCGCCTGCACACCCACGATTGTTTTTAAGTCGCGCGACAGTTTGAGTTGCGTAAACATTGTCGCGACCCACGCTCTCTTGTACGCCACTGTGTGTATTTGTTAGGTAATCGGTTAATACGTATTGCGCGATAAGCTCGCGTGGGTTAACAATTAATCGGAGTTGATAGATTAAAACCTTTTGTTTAGTATAAATATTGGCGCGTTTTTTCAATTTTCAAGTTAGAAAATGTATGTTTTAAAATCATTGATTGTAGTTTACATTTCACATGCTGATTGATAAATTTTAATTTCATTTTTGTAGCAGCCACAATCTACTGATTTTTTTTATTCATTGATCGATTTAGAGTCATACATTGAGATTGTTGATTTTTATGAAAACGTTTTTATTGGCTTGGTATGTATGTATGTTTGTAAAGGAAATTTTAAACGTAATTTTCACTTACTTCAAGAATTGGAATTTGAAAACTTGCACACGCATCAAGGACCCTTAACAGTACTATCTATACTTATACTTAATTTTATAAAGAGGAAAGATTTGTTTGTTTGTTTGTTTCGAATAGGCTCCGAAACTACTGGACCGATTTGAAAAATTCTTTTTCCATTAGAAGCCAACATTGTCCCTGATGAACATAGGCTACTTTCTTTTAATTTTTATTTTTTAATTTTTTTGGTTTCATGTGTGTTTTAATGTTTCCGAAGCGAAGCGAGGGCGGGTCGCTAGTAACTTCATAAATTAGGTCTAATCCTCACTAGTAGTAGCGAGACAAAAAAAACATACCTATAATTATTACTTCTGCTTCTTACTTAGGCGTGATTGATTTTTATATCATATTTCCATCTTATATTATATTTTCACACTTCGAACAGTGAGCACAGTGTTATTTCTCTCGATGATTAACAAAACAGCATTTTTTTAGTATTAAAATAAACTCTTTTATTTATTGCTTAGTTGAGTGGACGAGCTCACAGCCCACCTGGTGTTAACCACTGGAGCCCATAGACATCTACAACGTAAACGGCACCCACCTTGAGATATAAGCTCTAAGGTCTCAAGTATAGTTACAACGGCTGCCCCGCCCTTCAAACCGAAACGCATTACTGCTTCACGGCAGAAATAGGTAGAGCGGTGGTACCTACCCGTGCGGACTCACAAGACGTCCTACCATCAGTAAAATGTAAATCGATCGTAATGTAATTAAACCGCCCGCATAATCGGCACGTACGGTGTGAAGGCGTCCTTACGCCGACCTACACCACTTTCCCTCTCATTTGCATTCAGATATAAAACTTACGAAAGACATTGAGAGCATTCAAAGTACTATCCGTTTATTGTTCGTTAAAAGGCGTGATAATATATTTCGAACGCTTTCAGAAAGAATGCAATACAATTCCGGTGACATTTTCAATAATATGTTTTGTATATAAATGTCAGAGAAACGAACGCCGCGCCGGTCGGATTTAGTTTGAAAAATTACGTGTTTCCAGTTTCGTTTTGTTCTAAAATATGTAAATGGTGTTTCGTAACTTTGTTGAGATTTTTTTTTTTGTTGATAAGTTTAAAAACAAAAGCTTTTTTGAATGATGAAATTGGTTCAGGCATATCAAATCCTTTGGTTACTAATCTTTGATGCGAAATGAATTTTTCTTAGGGTTTTTTTATGTCGTTGTAGGTAGACGAGCATACGACCTTACGATGGGTGGTTACCGTCGCCCATGGCCTTCAGCAATGCCAGGCGTAGAGCCAAGCCGCAGTCTATCAAAATTAAACCAAACGAACAGTTGTTATTAAAACTTCCAGTTGCAGAGGTAATGTTACAACGGACTTGTCTTTTTTCATTACGATAGTAACCCTTCTATGAGTGTAGAACACAGGCCCGCATGCCGCACCCTCGCCATATAACTCTGATTGTCTCAATAAGAAGATTGCGAGCATTCGCGACCGGCCGCGCCCGTGGGAACACGGCTCAACACGCGATCCTAGTTATCTCTGGCTGAATACTAATAAAAACGTTTGGCAATCGTTAGAATTCCAGACGTTATGTCGTCGTGGCCTAAAGGATGAGACGTCTGATGCATTCGTATCGAGCGATGGACCGGTGTTCGAATCTTGTAAGCGGGTAAAAATTTTTCTAATGAAATACGTACTTCAAAAATGTTCACGATTTGCTTCCACGGTGTAGGAATAGCATCGTGTGATAACAATCAAACCCGCAAAATTATAATTTGCGTAATTGATAGTGGTAGGACCTCTTGTGAGTCCGCACGGGTAGGTACCACCACCCTGTTTATTTCCGCCGTGAAGCAGTGATGCGTTTCGGTTTGACGAGTGGGGCACCCGTTGTAACTATACTGAGACCTTAGAACTTATATCTCAAGGTGGGCGGCGACATTTGCGTTGTAGATATCTATGGGCAGCAGTAACCACTTAACACCAGGTGGGTTGTGAGCTCGTCCACCCACATAAGCAATAAAAAAAAAGCGTGAAGCAGAATGCGTTTCGGTTTGAAGTTTGGGACCAGGCGTTGTACTAATAAACTGAGACTTCAACTTATGTCTCTAGAGGGGTGGCGGCATTTGTTATTAATGTCCATAGGCTCCGGTAACCACTTACCAACAGGCGGGCCGAGTGCTCGTTCATTTTTCTTAGAAAACAATAAATAAATAATAAAAGGCTTGACACAGTTAAAACAAACACAAGCAATAAGTTTCATTAGAATTTACTATAGAAATTTAATATATAAAGTAAAAAGATAATGTCATATGAAATTTGTGCAGTACAAAACAATAGTTCGCTGTGTTCTGTCATTAGTTATTATTAATGGAATCATGAGTTTATTTTAATTATTTTTTTAAATTTAATTCTAGTTAAGCCGAGTTTAACCTCAGCTAGATGAGCGAACGTGGTGTTAGTTACAAGTTACCCAAGTTCACTGTGAGATCAGTTCGATGATAATATCGAATTCAGGCTAATATATCACCGCTCTGCCTATTTCTTCTGCAAGTAGTCATGTTTTAGATCATCATGTCTCAAGATGGCTGGCGTTTCCCTTGTAATGTCTGGTAATCGCGTAATATTAAGAGCAGCTTGAGAGTGTTCAATCGTTAAGGATAAAAAAACCCGCGCTTAAAAATATAATACTTGGTTCAATTTGAAATTTGTACTTACAAAAGAGCTAAAGTAAAATCTATCTCGGATTTTAAATTATAATAGTCTATGCGACATAAAAGTAATCCTCGAAATAGTTTTTCTTATTTGTAACTGACAGTCGCTTCCTATGCTCGACTGAGGAAAAATGTTGAGTGATGTCAAGTAAAGGAAATTTTTTGAACTAAGAATTTTCTCGAATTTGGTTGAGTAAAGGCGAACTTTCGAGGTAACATAACAGGTCTTTCGGAACTAGAGGAACCTTACTTTCAATTTGTATTTTAGTTCCTTCAGTCAAAGCCTTGGTTCTGAAAGGTTTCGTCTTATTGCTCACATTGACCCTCGCGGTTCATTAAGAGCTGCTCAGTGTCATCTTGCAAGATTTTATTTAGGTTTTAGGTTTTTTTTTATTGCCAGATGGGTGGACGAGCTCACAACCCACCTGGTGTTAAAGAGCCCATATATTTCTTCGCCGTAAATGCGCCACCCACCTTGAATTATAAGTTCTAAGGTCTCAAGTATACTAACAACGGCTACCCTTCAAACCGAAACGCATTACTGCTTCACGGCAGAAATAGGCAGAGTGGTGGTACCTACCCGCGCGGATTCATAAGAGGTCCGACCACCAGTAGCTCAAGAATCATTTAAAATAAATTTATTCCTGAACGTGTTTACAGAGAAAACATAGTGTCAAACATGACATGATGAACTGTTGATAGCTGAAAACATATTAAAAGCTAATCGCAGCATGCAATTAGTACCAACATAAAGAGAAACAGCAAAGAAAAACACATAATAAATAATAATAATAATAATAATAATAAATATTTTACTAACAATCACGCCACGTTAACTGGTCCCGTGATAAGTTCGTAAAGAACTTGTGTTACAGGTAGCAGATAACGGAAATAAATGTAAGATTTTTATTATACACATACATATATTTAATATACATCCGTAACCCTGGAAAAGACATTTATATTTATCATACAAATATCTTCCCTTGGCGGGATTCGAACCCGCGACCCCCTTGTGTAGTGACCATGTCACTTACCACTACACCAGACGGCCAGAGGCCGGCACAAAATGCTTATCTTGTCTTCCAAATTAGAATCCATGGTTGTTTCTCGTCAGAAATAGACAGAGTGGCAGTAGATATCCGCGCTACCTCACAAAAGCATTTTTGTAAGGCAGCACCATACTGTAGTAATACTGAGAACATAAATATGTAGTACTGGTTTTACTGGTGGTAGGACCTCTTGTGAGTCCGCGCGGGTAGGTACCACCACCCTGCTTATTTCTGCCGTGAAGCAGTAATGCGTTTCGGTTTGAAGGGTGGGGCAGCCGTTGTAACTATACTTGAGGCCTTAGAACTTGTATCTCATGGTGGATGGCGCATTTACGTTGTGGATGTCTATGGGCTCCAGTAACCACTTAACACCAGGTGGGCTGTGAGCTCGTCCACCCATCTAAGCAATAAAAAATAAAAAAAACGTAAACAGTATAAAAATATCTACGGTAATAGACTAATCGTTTGGGGAGGCTGTAGGAAAGGATTATTACTTAGATTGGAAAGAGCACAGAGAGCCGTGCTTAAAGTAATATCTAAAAAACCAATAAGGTTTCCAACGGAGGAATTGTATGATATCTGCAAAGTGCCTCGAGTTAGACAATCTTTTATTAGGAGCACATTGTTACGTAAACATTTGGAACTCGTTTTTGACCCTAATATCTGTTCGCAAACTCGTCGTCAGGGCAGAGTGTGCAAAATCTATGTAGCAAATTATAATGTAGTCAGGTCTCACTATAGGTATTTAAGCTCTATTCTGTACAACAAGATAAATAAATTACTAAATATTTACCCACTTATTTCTAAAGAAGTTAAAATTATCATTGATAGATGGCTTTTCTCCCTTACATACGAAGATATGGAAGAATTACTGGAGTAGATTACACATTTTGGTAATGAGCAATTTATATATTAGGTATTAACACGCATCTACACATACACTCAGACATACACCCACACACACACACACACACACGCACACACACACACACACACGCACGCACACACACACACACACACACACACACACACACACACACACACACACACACACACACACACACACACACACACATACACTAATTGTACTTCTAGATTTTGAAATAATATTGTATTGATTTGATAATTGTATTTAAAATTAATTATTATAATGTGTTTATGAAATATTTAAATTTATATGTTATTGTTCGTTGTGTGTAGGGGTTGGCGTTGTTATCTGCAACACAGTCTATGACTACAGCAGATAACATCGTTTCAATATTTGTTATTATGATTAAAATTGTATGTTTTTGTAATAAATAAATAAATAAAATAAATAAATAAAAAAATCCTTTTTTTTAAATCGACCCAAATGTTATTCGCTTCGTAAGTTCAGCCGACAAGAATCACAAAGCCAGCTGATATGCCGCTATGTAGAGCGCTATTTACATACAAATATCTCGTCGCGAGTGCACCTGCATTGCCGTGTGTTATGCAAAATACGTTGCTATTCCAACGAATATATAGAGCTATCTACATGGTTAGAGACTTATTTTTACTGTATATACCATTTCCTCGGTTGGTATATAAGGGTTCATGGTTAGGCACTATCATTTTACCCATTTTTGAGGAGGAAAATGCTGCTATAGATTGAGATGTAGGCTTTGTCTCAGGTTTTGTTGCAACATTCATTTTTCTGGGTTCTAGTAGCAGTTGAACAGAGAGTATACAGTGAATTTGCCAGGAAACACAGCTTACCGACGTAACCCTTCACCATCACTTCGATCGTATGCTTGTCCGCCTACAAGGGCTAAAAAAAATATCTACGATTATTAAGACAGTGGCTTGCACATCTCAGGAAATACTGTTGATAGTACTAGAATACTAATAGTAGGAAGTTTTATGAGTCTGCACGGGTAGGTACCTCCACTCTGCCTATTCTTGCCGTTGCGTTTCGGTTTGAAGGGTAAAGCAGCCGTTGTTTCAAGACGGCCAGCGGCATTGACGTGGTTAATATCTATAGGCTCTGCTAACTACTTAACATCAAGTGGTTCCTGAGCTCGTCGACCCATCTAACCAATAAATAAAAAATCCATTCCATTCAAGTTGTCGTGGCCTAAAGGATAAAGCGTCCGGTCCGGTGCATTCGTGTTGAGCGATGCACCGGTGTTCGAATCCCAGGCGGGTACATTTTTCTAATGAAATACGTACTCAACAAATGTTCACGATTGACTTCCACGGTGAAGAAATAACATCGTGTAATTAAAATCAAAACCGCAAAATTATAATTTGCGTAATTACTGGTGGTAGGGCCTCTTGCGAGTCCAAACGGGTAGGTACCACCACCCTGCGTATTTCTGCCGTGAAGCAGTAATGCGTTTTGGTTTGAAGGGTGGGGCAGCCGTTGTAACTATACTTGAGACCTTAGAACTTATATCTCAAGGTGGGTGGCGCATTTACGTTGTAGATGTCTATGGGCTCTAGTAACCACTTAACACCAGGTGGGCTGTGAGCTCGTCCACCCAACCAAGCAATAAAAAAAATCTAACCCAATAAACAAATAAATCCACCTCTATAATGATTTTCTAATATTACATTAATAGTTCTAGAATAAACCCCCTCTCCGCCAAGTTGTAACAGTCATACGACCAGTTCGCGGACCAATTCTTAACGCTAATTGTTATCGTCATTAAACAACCGCGACACGTCACGTATTACGGTCATCCTAAGCGATTTTGATTCATAGTTCATAGGAAAAAACATGATGATATTGTTCATTCACACTTCATTACGGGTAATTGTCATCGGTGTTTATACGTAATTGTGATTAGTTGAGGAAGTAATTGAAAAAAATACAGTTTAGAACATTAGCTACTTACTGGTGTCAGGGAAATACTTTTTTTTCTTTTTTTTTCCTACCTAAGCTGGTAGCTTTGAGAGGCTATTCCAGCGTAACCTAGCTAGTAGGTGAGCTCACGGGGCTCAAACCTGACGACGTTGCTAACACGAACCCTAGCAAGAGCCGTGCTTCGCAGAATCTACCACCGGATCGGAATCGCGACCCACTGAGAAGATCCGGCGAGAAACTCAGTGGGCTGTGTCTGAGGGTTAATTTACTCGGCGAGCCCTTCGTCGCAAGCGACGGGTTCGACGAGAACGGTGACCAGTGCTTGAAGTACCTAAAAGCACCAGGGAAATACTCTAGCTCTTGTGAATGTAGGAATGTATTTGTAGGAATTTCCTACGATAACTTAAATAATCTAAAACATAAAAATGAAATTTTGTATGTACTTAAGTTTGTCCTGTTTGCGTAATAAAACCATTCACGTGATCGGGTAGAACATTTCGTAAATTTCTTTCATAGTACACACATAGCTGTCATACAATATTACGTTTTTAATGTCTCACAGCGGGTCAATACAAATGGGTTTGATAACAACCATTGAATACCACAAGAGTCGTGAGCTGCTTTGACTCTTTCTAATTCATAAAATATTAAATATTGCAAATAAATCCGTTTTTTCTTCTTCTTAAAAACGACTCTACAATATTCTGTGCGATATGTAGGTACGTTCACATGTGTAGTACGAACAAAGAAGGTTGATTAGGTTCAATGTATTGTCGAGACCAACGCGCCAATGTTTGATCACTTACACAAATATTTGACGACCAAGCTAATCTAAGTTTTCGTCACAGGATTTTAATTAAAAAAATATATTTACCTAGAGCATATCACCTAATCGTAACCGCTTATTATTTTAAAACCTTATTTAACACCAAACAGTTTTTCGAGTTATCAAAGTAGGTATAATCTGCAAGCTATTTTAAATACAATAGAAACAAAATACTGATATCTTTGGTATATTAAGATGAAATGTGATATAATAAGCGTATACAATAGGTAGTGGTGTTACTAATCTGTAATGGGTAAGTCGTGGGTGATTGGACACGGTGCCGCCCTCTGGCGAGGAAGTGCGTGTTGAATAACGGTCTTACGAATGCTGAGCTCCGAGGAAGCACGCTGTTTGGAAACAATAATATTTTAAATATTAAATTATTAAATAACTGAGATGATATTTTGTGGATGTGTACGTTTTTATTTTTATTTTTTATTGCTTCGATGGTTGGACGAGCTCACAGCCTACCTGGCGTTAAGTGGTTACTGAAGCCCATAGATATCTACAACGTAAATGCGCCACCCATCTTGAGATATAAGTTTTAAGGTAAAGTATAGTTACAACGGCTGCCTCACCCTTCAAACCGAAACGCATTACTGCTTCACGGCAGAAATAGGCAGGCACCTACGCGCGTGGACTCACAAGAGGTCCTACCACCAGTAAAAAACGTTTATTCGTCTTAAATCGTTCGAGTTTTTTTTTATTTATTTTTTATTGCCCTTGTAGGCAGACGAGCATACGGCCCACCTGATGGTGAGTGGTTACCGTTGCCCATGGACTTCAGCAATGCCAGGGGCAGAGCCAAGCCGCTGCCTACCGCTTAATACTTTCCACAAGCCTCGTCGAGTGCCGTTAATGGGTTAGGCTTTGGTTTTTATTCTCATCATTCTGGAAACACTGCTTTTTCTATCTGTCTAAATCGTTTTCTAAGAAGACTGTTAATGCAAAAGATAATAATAGCCTGTAGTAATTTTTTGGTTACAATATATTTATTAATAACATAAAATTTTAGTGTACATTGGTTTACATTGTAACAAAATATCTAATTCGTTCAGAGCGCGTCCGTTTGGCAGCCCGCCACATAAGGTTGACTCACTCACCTGCGTGTAATGGCTGAAGGAATAATCATATTTAGTGAGAATCTCTTTATTATGTGCAAAACCGATATGTAGTGATACTCAATAATGGTTTCCCTAGGAAAGCGAACAGAGGCTGATAATTACGGTTCGTTTATAGCTTGTTTTTTTTGTTAAACTTTAAACTTAAGCATAATAAAAATTCACCAATAAAGATAATTTTGAAGCGACCATGGCAGGTGAGCGGGAAGTCAGTGTGCTTAGTGCGAGTTTTTTAATGTTCTCGATAGCGTAAAAGTTATCTCAATTAATTCAAATTTGTATGCAGTTAGAGCAGTGCCCCTGGCGGCAAACGCAAGCAAATATTCGAACTCCATACAAATTGGAGTTAACTTTTACGCTATCGAGAACGTTAAAAAACTCGCACTAAGCACATTGGTATATTTGTAGTGTTGCGACTATATCAGGGTTCAAGTTGTTTCTAAGTAGACATGTAACTAATGTACGCTCACGGACGACTTCCGTAGAACAATAAAAATAAATCCCATAAAATTTGCGTGATTACTGATGGTAGAGCTTATTTTGGACTCGCGCGGGTAGATACCATTCAGCCCATATCTACCGCCACACACAATGCAATAAAATGAAGCAGTCACAGACATGCGATTGCGTCTTGTTTTATTTTCATTTTTTCTAAGAATTGCGTGTATTTATATGTAGAATTATCATCGATTAGGGGCCCCTAGTGAATGTTATTATGTCGTGCCACCGTATAAGCTGATACGTTGTGGGGAAAATTAAAAAGGGCTCTGATTTTCCCCTCTGCCTTTAAAATGTAGGGTTTCCGATCATACTTTATGAGGGTTGCAATATAATGTGTTTATCAAATGTTAGTTTGCTGATACAAATACCTTAGATACTTAGTTAGGCGTGGAAAGTTAATCGTAATTAAAAATCAAGAAGTGTTTCGGAGTAGTGATTCATGAACACTAATTATAATAATAAAAAACCTATTAAAATAAGTTTACCTTATTTGATCAATTCCAAACGACCTACAGAATCATTGTTCTAATTGAATCTACGTAAGGCGTTTTTGGAACTATTCAATTGGCCATAAATAATGTAAGAAATTCGAAGGTCTAACAATGATTTAGCAATATTGTTGTCACTGTTTGCACCTAAACCCTCTTTATGTAATACCACAAACTAGGAATGATAATAATGTTATGTCTTTTTTATTAGCAGAAAGTACAAAGTATAGTGCAAGCTATGATAAATACTGGCTTTGATAATTAATTATTTTTATTAAACCATGAAAATGGAATTAAATTTTAATTGTTTAGAATGTAGTCTAGTATTTTCTTTAATTTTCGCGAGAACTCTAAAACTATCTTAAAGGTACAATCTCGGTTTTACAATATCTGAAATCTCATTTATCTTAAACCATTATAAATTGTATTTAGATTCAGTACTTAGTGGTGTCCATATCACATCATGGATGAAAATTGGTAAAGCCGCCTTAGAACAATTGGTATGTAACGTTCCATATACTTAAACACCAAGATTTACAATATCTACAAGATTCGATCATCGCATGTTACGGTATCAATTGAGGCTATAAAAGTGCCATTTGCATTATAAGGATGATCCTAGCGTTCAGCGTCATAAAAACAAGAATTGGTTCATTGTAATTTGGTTGAATTCAAATAAGTTAAATTAAAATGTTGTTTCACTTGGTCAAGAGTAAGACCTTGTTTGCCTTATATAAAATATATTTCGTACGATTATTAACTTCCAAACCAAACTCCGTACTCGGCTGTATTTAGAAGCAATGGCGTGTAACCGGCAACACTTCATTAACACGAAAATAACCGAGTTCAAAGTCCAGTAAATCGCGAGATCTAAGGTGGGCTGGAAATAGTCCCCTTCCGGCGATACGGAAATATCCCGCGCATCCTATGGGACTGTCGCTTGTCGTTTGCATCGGTCACGAACTAGAGTGGTCATGAGTTCTCGAATGATCGTAGGAATATCGAAATATTATAACTATGAGTTATAATGTTAGATAGATTTGATCAGAGAAATGTTTCAATCTTTTGAAATGACACACTGTTCTGGTACCACGAAATAATTTTCGTCATAGACGTATCAAATCGGTTATTCAGAATTGAAATTATTTAAATTTAACCACCGTAATTGATTGTAATGTTTGTTTGCTGCATTACAAGATATACATGGGACTATTTTTAAGAAAATATTTCTTTGAAAATTTCATCTAAATTTGTAGCAGCAATTAATACTCGGATAAACGTCAAAATAAGAGAACTTGAATCAGTATAGAAGCTATTTAAGAAAAAGAAAAAAGAAAATGACACGAATTTATGCCTATGACGTCGTGAAATGTTCAATAAAAATGTTTTAAATAAACAAATGTATAACATGTATCTGATTTATTCGTGCGGGCTCCCAAGACGTCCTAGTAAGGAGACCGCTAGTAAGAAGCTCCGAACAATGTTTGCATTAGTATGAACCGTTTCGTTTTTAGGTCACGAATGTGTTAGAATTGATGATACTATCAGAACTGGCATATTATAATCATTTACCATCTTATGTGGCATCATTACATCACATTAAACGCTTAAAAATATTTTTTACGACTCAAATTTTTATGTCCTATCGAGGCTTCTCAAAGTTTTCTCTAAAAATTAGTTCAATGCCCCGTTCCCGGAGAAAGTTTCTTTTTTTTTCCTACCTATGCTGATAGCCTTGAGTTGCTATTTCAGCTTCTCCTTGACGTGTAGGTGAGCTCAAGGAGCTCAAACCAGGAGATGTTGCTAACACTGGCCCTAGCAAGAGCCGTGCTTCGCAGAATCTACCACCGGATCGGAAACGCGACCCACTGAGAAGATTCGGCGAAAAACTCAGTGGGAGAAAGTTTCAACAACTCATTTAATATTACTACTTTCAGTTAAAATATACCGAACGTAAATATAAATTGTCAACTTATCGTTTTACTTATCCATATAGTTGGTGTGATTTTCTGATCGCGATTACTTTAGTATTAGGTACCATTCTAACTGCTGTTAGTTGACTAAACAACTATCCTTTAAGCAGACCTCAGACAAAAACAATAACATCGGTCGCCTCAGTTGGAAACAGGTCATGCACACACAGGCAACCGACGTTGGCACAGCGCCAGCACGCAAATAGACCGGGGTTCGATCCCGGTAACTTGCCCAACAAATATACCTCTGACTAATCGTATGACGCGACATTAAAAATGTATACGCTTTTGTTTACAGTTTTACCGTCAATGGATAGGTTAGAAGTTTCAAGGTTCAATGAACTTGACTCATTATTTTTGCCTCGAATGCCCGTGGTAACTACATTCGTGAAAAACCCCAGGTGACTTATATATTCGTGACGTATGAATTTTTACATTAGTCATATTTATATGTACTATATATGCTCTTAGATATTTACCGCTCATCTAAATGGATAATTCTAAAGTTTTGAGTCGAGTCTAAAGTGAGAGAAATAAGGAAATCTATATATTAATACGTGAAGCAAAAACTTTGTATCCCTTTTTACGAAAATTACGCAGACGGAGGAGTATAAAATTTTCTACACTTATAGAGAATATAGAGAAGAAGTGTACAATGCTAATATTTTAAAAAAATAATGCGTAAAAGATACATACATTTAATCAGTAAATAAAACATTACACACACTACGTACCATGTATTTGACGCACACACGCATGCGTACTATTTATTGTCAAACTTTTGTTCTTGACGTCTGTGGTCAAATTGAGAACAGATTAAATATTGTTTGTCTTTATTAATATTTTTTTATAGTGTAACCATGGCGAAATTTGTGATTATAGAAGTATAAAATGCAATCATAATAGTGTACAAACTTACAATTTCAATTAATTATAGTCGAATTTCGACTACTGCGGGACCTCTAGTTTAAATTAAATAAATAAGTAATTAAATTCTAAGCTTGTTTGTTAAGAAATTCGTTTTGTGTCTTTCGTTTTGAAACACGCTGTCAAAATACTACGATATCACTTTCTTTAGGGTACGCAGGGTGTTTTTCTTATGTAAATTTAAATATCTATAAAATAATACTATTTATTTTCATTTTCGGTCGACAGGATCCTGGTCGGAGCGCCAGAGGACGACCGTTATCCGGCCCGCTACAACAATATCTCCCGACCCGGCGCCGTATACCGCTGCGAGCCGGGCAGGAGGGCGTACTCCTCCGAGGGCCACGAGCGTCCACTCGAGAGATGCCAAGAAATGGTCTTTGATAAACGATTCTGTGAGTACAAGCTTTGTTAAGTAAAATATAGAGTTCCACGTCTATTAAACTTCAAAATCTTTATATATAAAAATGAATTGCTGTTCGTTAGTCTCGCTAAAACTCAAGAACGGCTGGACCGATTTGGCTAATTTTGGTTTTGAATTATTTGTGGAAGTCCAGAGAAGGTTTAAAAGGTAGATAACTATGAAAATGCTAGGAATCAAATAAAAATAACAATTTTGTGTTTTCCCTTTGATGTGTCCCCCGTCGGATCGATTCCTTTTGTTTGTTTTAAGTTTATTTTATACAAAAGCTTAGGTCTTTTATTTATTGATTAAGGCACTACGAAGTCTGTCGGGTCAGCTAGTACGTTACAAATAAATCTTGAAAGGGAATGATCGAAAGCCTTCGTGGCCTATAAGGTAAAGCCCGGTTTCGATGGGTAATAAGTTCACGAATGTCTTGCACGATGAAGGAATACGATCATAAACAAAATAATGACATGTGCTTGCAGTGTGTTGTTGTTTTGAGACTAGAATTACAATAGTTGTATCCAATTGTGGCTCTGTGACTTAAATAATATTCTTGGCGTTAAAGTACCCCATTTAATTCAATTTTTACCGGATACCCTTGGAAATATGGTACAGTGAAGGCTTCAGTAATTAACCTGGTATGAACTGTGTGCGTAAGAAGTCTGTCTGCAGTGAACAGAATTTGCTCCGGCTTTTATAAGAATTGTGTTTTTAAGACTTCAATGGAAAACACTTTTAAATAAAAATTCCGTCTATGTATACAAGCTTACATACAAGCATACATACAAGCTTAAAGCTTAGTATAGACTACGTTTTAAGCTTGTATCTCATGTACGTTCATATAACGTTTTGTTACTGGTTTGTTTGTTGAGATAACTGCTTATCAGTAGATCGATTCTGAATTCATTAGCTCATCTAAGCTAAAATATCAAGATTTTGCATCGTAAATACCATAAATTTTTCATCGTAGCCACAACAAGACGACCTCCATTTGCGGCTCTCATATGTTGAATGCTGTATAAATCAGTTCAGATAAACGATCCCTTGTTAACAATCGACTAATACGTCTCAGTGAGTTTACGCGTTTGACTTATGGTCGCATGGGGTCATTATGTATTATGACCGATTGCGGAATGAAAACTTAAGACGTGATAGTTATTGCAAAAAAAAACCTACTGGTAACAAAACTTACTGGTGGTAGGACCTCTAGTGAGTTCGCACGGGTAGGTACCACCACCCTGCCTATTTCTGCCGTGAAGCAGTAATGCGTTTCGGTTTGAAGGATGGGGCAGCCGTTTTACTGTTAAAACTGAGACCTTACAGCTCATGTCTCGAGGTGGGCGGCGGCATTTACATTGTAGATGCCCATGGACTTCGGCTACCACTTAACATCAGGTGAGCCGTGAGTTCGTCCAGCCATCTAAGCTATTAAAAAAAAGAACATGTTCTGCTAGATATTTACCCATGTGACTAATTGCAGTAAGTCGACGTGTAAGAAACAAAGCGACCGTTTTAAAAGCGTCACATTTACTCAACATTTCACGGAACCTAACTCTAGGAAATCCGATCCCCAGCATTGTCTTTAGTTAAATCCGTGCGGATTCCCAAGATGAACGTGTAACCACCTCTAACGTGAAAAATATCTTAAATACATTAGAACCAATGTTTTTGATATAGTTATATGCTATTGGGAGTGGCTTTATGCCGCAGTCTATAACGGAGAACATTTTTTCTAGGGAATTCTGAACAAGATTTAGACCGAATTAAAAAAAAAGAGGAGGTTCTCAATTCGAATATATTTGTTCATGTGTTTTACTAAGAACATTTTTTACTCGAAACTCACGCTTCTTACGAGTATGTGATCTCCGAAATTTTTAATATTTTCATTAAAAACTGTAGAAGCCAGTTTATTTTTTGTTAAATTTTTTTTTTATTTGGTGCATTCGACAGCAGGCTAGTGTGGGTGAGTGATTACGTATGTGTTATGTCCAACTGTACATATGGGATGAAAGGCTATTATTTTAAGCGACATTTCGCTTAATACGCGACATTTATCTTTGTAATTAAAGGTGCGTTTTATTTGTAACTAGCGACTCGCCCTCGCTTCGCTCTGGATATATTAAATTTTGTTATTGATAGCTGAGTCCCGCGATGCTACCCGCGGTTATTGTCGTACCGCGGGTGACACCGCGGGGCGGAGTTACTCTAAAAAAAAATAGCCTAAGTAACTCCTTATATCATCAGCTACCTATCAGGGAAAGTCTCGTCAAAATCGGTCCAGCCGTTCCATAGACAGACAGACAAAAATTGTAAAAATGTTATTATGGTGTATGTATGTAGTAAAAAGCGGTTATTTCAATATTACAAGAAGACACTCCAATTTTATTTATATGTCTAGAAGATTAGCATCAAGAATTCGATGTTAGAATTGAACTTCAATTATACTTACTCCACACAAACAGCTAAAGAAGTTTTTTTTTGTTATGATATTTTTTCAAAATTTTAAACTTTAAATGGCTCTCGTGTAAAGTTGCAAAAATGTCGTTAAATTAAATAGCCTTTCAACTGTGCATAATATAATCCACATGGGTAGGTACCACCGCCCTGCCTATTTCGGCCGTAATGCAGTAATTGCGCTTCGGCTTGAAGGGCGGAGCAGCCGTTGTAACTACACTGAGACCATAGAACTTATATCTCAAGATGTCTATGGATTCCAGTAACCACTTAACACCAGGTGGGCTGTGAGCTCGTCAGCCCATCTAAGCAATAAAAAAAATACATTCCCGATCTCGAGCTTGCGACTTTATTAGTCCTGGTAATAATATCTTAAATTTTTATCAAATCGTTTTGTATGAAATCGGCCCCAGTCGTTCCTCATCTTCTAATATAAAAGAGCAGAAAAGAAACAAACCCGGAATGAGACACACATGCTCTGCAGATAAAACGTGGGTCGTGTTCTCGGGAGCGTGACGGCGAACTTGCACGCGCCTTCGGTGCACACTGCAAGCTCGCTTATGTTGCAGTCAGTTATGTGAAGATTTGCCTTCTTTGATACTTCCTAAACATTTCAGTCTTATTAGCGGCCTATTCGTCGTCGAACTTGGAGCCCATTTTTTTTTTATTACCTTTATAGGCAGACAAGCATACGGCCTACATGATGGTAAGTGGTTACCGCCGCTTTTGGACGTCAGCAATGCTAGGAGCACAGCCAAGCCATGAATGATGCAATTCAGTCTAAGACTTTATTTGGAAGTAAATAGTAGTTTGATTTCAGTGATGCCTTTTCCAGCCAGAATTATTGTGTAATAAACTTATTTCCTCATGTTTTAAAAAGTGTACATGTGTAAAAAAACGTGTGAAATTTGGGAACTGCCGCGGTAAAGCTTTTGCATAGCGTTTTTTATCAACTTATGCAATTATAATTAGACAATGATAATTTAATATTAAAACAATAATAAAACAAGACCAAGCTATATTAAACATTAATATAAGCAAAACCTTAACTGTCCCCTTCACACTCATAAGCTAGACCGCGCGAGAGAGAGATGGGCAGACTTTTCACGATGCGCATGCAGTGCGACGTCACGCCACGCGCTTATTTACAAACACTACGCAAGCGCAACGTGTGAATGTGTTGAACGCGAGCTAATGGTAGGCGGAGTGAGGGGTATAAGGTTTTTTTCGTTACGGAATTTCATGATTCCGCTCTCAAGCCGCGCTCAAGGCCCGCGATAAAATCTATGCAATAGCTTAAAAAACTGTTACTGTTAGTTAAACTTTTTATGGTACAGATACAGATTTTCATAGTGTCGTGCCGTGAAGGATTCGTGAGTTTCGATCTGAAACCAAAGTGGTCATGTCTAAAGACACGTGGTTTTAACTGTTCCGGTAAAAGCATTATTATCGGTATCTAAAAAGCTAGATACAAAGCAATGTTACTGCTTCAAATCATAAACAATAACAGTGCATTTCTATAAACTCGCATTCGTAACATTGACTGCAACACGGTCATTTTGCATCATGCAGTAGACGGATGGTTGTAATGTCTCATGTCGGTACTTTAATGGCTTGTTTGTGCAAAACTGCTTTAAATTTCGCTGCCAGACAAACTTCTGTGCAATGTTCCCACACACGAACTTTGGACGTATTCAGGTCTTCATGTTGAAGATCAATGATTTTCGTATTTCCCTTTAAATATTTGTTTATGAAATTTCATGACTATTTACCGCTGTTATGTTTTATTTTTATTGCTTAGATGGGTGGACGAGCTCACAACCCACATCTAAGCAATAAAAAAAAAAAAAAAAAAAACCTGGGTTTACTGGTGACTGGAGCCCATAGACATTTACAACGTAAATGCGCCATCCACCTTGAGATATAAGTTTTAAGGTCTCAGTATAGTTACAACGGCTGCCCCACCCTTCAAGCCGAAACGCATTACTGCTTCACGGTAGAAATAGGTGGGGTGGTGGTACCTGCCCGTGCGGACAAATTATAATTTTGCGGGTTTGATTTGACAAAATGCAAAATGTGGCCCCTTGACCAATTCCGTACTGCCTTTTATAAGCGGCGGCAAACTACCCTCAAATAAAAATGTTAGAAAAAGTGAAGCACCTAAAATTTTATAGGATCGTTTTGCAATAACCCGCTATTTCCTAATTGTATTATAATAATAAAATTGTGCATTAAGAGACACTCCGGCTTTATCAGTACCTGCTGTATAATCAACAAAATTGGATAAGTGTATGACATAAACCGTGATAAAACAGTAAACTTGTGTTATTAATCTAAATATTCCCCATTGAAAATAATTTAACATAATAATAGCTCTTACAAAAATGAAAGTAGGGAGAAGTCGAATAAATCGCGAAGTTAATCTCTTGACCGGCGAGTGTCCCAAATAAACCGCGACATTACAATGGCGGCACATGAATCACGGGAAGCTGTTAAGATTCCGCAAATGGTGCTAAATAAAGATCGGGAGCGTTAAGATTTGTGAGGGTTATCGTTTAAAAAAAGACTGATTAACCCAAAACTTTATTTGATTTTATATGTTAATTGATATTTAATCACGGTGGTAGTGTCTTCCTGTTCTATCTCGTTGTGGTTTTTAACAAGTGATAGACACGACATATGCTGTGACGTGTAACCATCTAAGCTAACGAAAGATGATGTTTTATGTTCACGGGTACTCATGATTGACAGCTCATGAGTAACGTATTAACATTCCTAATAGTATTGGCATATCGGCTGCCAAATCGTGTAAACATAAAAAAATTCGAATAAATACTAAATCCCGACAGCCCTACTGGGTGTAAGAGTATCAAATATCTGGGATATTTGAAGGTGTTCGCATAAAGAGCACAACGGCGAATCGCCGAGCGGGATGTGTCGGCGGATGTAAAGTAAGCTTTGATCGCAATTTCGAACCAGTACACTACAGTTGCATGTGTGGATCTTCTGCAATAGGATAGGATAAGATAGGATAAGCGATATGATATTTTTTGTCGTGATCTCGTGACTTTTTTTTTCCTACCTATTCTAATAACCTCGATTCT
Source organism: Bombyx mori (assembly GCF_030269925.1). Lineage (NCBI taxonomy): Eukaryota > Metazoa > Arthropoda > Insecta > Lepidoptera > Bombycidae > Bombyx > Bombyx mori. Next base: position 1,868,403 of record NC_085116.1, on the reverse strand, counting down.
AGATTCGCCGAGGTTGGAGGTGAGCTCACGGGGCCCAAACCTGATGACTTTGCTAACACGAACCTTAGCAAGAGCTGTGCTTCGCAGAATCTACCACCGAATCGGAAACGCGATCTACTAACAAAAGGACACCACTTAATTTTTATTAGTCCTCTGCATACGAATTGCCTACCTAATTTTAATCTGTTACTCTTTGTAATGAAGTTCTCTTGAGACCTACCTTGTATGGACGCTGATGCGATTCACACCGTTGACGGTTGAAGCGTTGAAAAAGACCTCAAATGTTCTTCAGAACACTCTCACATACATATGAATGATATTATTTTAAATTTCGACAAAACCAATTTCAACGACAATTCTTATGAACGAATAACTCTGTTCTCAATTCTCTTATCTAGTTTCACCTCATGTCAGAAATGTATTAAACGATAATTAGCATGAATAATGTACGCAGTTACAAAACAGATGTTAGCGGGTCACACGCGCGCGTCTCATTCGTGGGCGGTTTGTGCCCCACTCACTTTCATATCTTGCGCTAGATTCTTTACGTTTTTAAATTTGCTTATAAGTAAATTCTTTTATGTATCACTCTCGATAGTTTATATTATCGATAGTTAAATCTGCGTTTAAATGTACAAATAATTAGGGAAGTCGGGCCGAAATATTCCAAGTAAACGCCAATTTGGATGTAAGCTGTTTATTAATTCCCTGTGCACAAAATAGCATTGTATCCTAATAAAAGAAAACTTGATTGAAATTTTTTCTAACAATTACTCCAAATTTCTATTTTGAATGATTAAATAATACAATTAGAAATATTTGATACGTATAATATTTGATTTCTATTATGTTTTAAATAAATTAAGCTACATTTTATTTATTAATAATTGTAAATTACAAACAATAGAACAACTATAATACAAATAGCCTTAAAAGACATGACTGTTTTTAAATCAAAAAATTAAATTAAGTTTTAAAAGTTTAAATAAAAAAGAAATGAAATTAAAATCTAAACTTTGATTAGCAGTAGACAGCGACATAGTTGTGCCATTGGCATTGCTGATGACGTCCATTGGTGAAGGCGACAAAGTGGGTCGTATCCGCGTTTTACTATAAAAGGCAATTAAAACCTATGTACTACATTCAATGTGGTAAATACCATTATGGGATCTGAATACGCCTTCACACCGTACGTACCGATTATGCGGGCGGTTTAATTACATTACGATCGATTTACATTTTATTGGTAGTAGGACATCTTGTCAGAGCACACGGAAAGGTACCACCGCCCTACCTAATTCTGCCGTGAAGTAATAATGCATTTTGGTTTGAAGGGTGGGGCAGCCGTTGTACTGTAAAAAGTGACACCTTAGAACTTATATCACAAGGTAGATGGCGGCATTTACCTGGTCTATGGGCTCCGGTAATCACTTAGCATCAGGTGGGCCGTCAGCTCTTTTTTTTTTATTGCCTTTGTAGGCAGACGAGCATACGGCCCACCTGATGGTAAGTGGTCACCGTCGCTTATGGACGTCAGCAATGCCAGGGGCAGAGCCAAGCCGCTGCCTACCATAAAGCCTCGTTTGAAGAAGGACATGTCATCCAACTAAGCAAAAAAAAAAACATCGATAAAAATATATCACAACTTTCCCATCCCTAGAGAATTTCCCAAGCGGCATTTTTGTAATCGACGTTAACAGCAAACAGTTCCCTTGTTTTCATTCTTATCAGCAACTTTTCATTTTTATCACTATGCTTTATCATACGACGATGTTTACAATGCAATGTGAATGGGTTGATTGTGCGAAGTGAGTTATTTGAGTTGCGCAAATATGTTCGCGCTCATTTAACTTTCTGGTCGTATTAAATGTGTTTACGATTTGAGCATGGTATGTTTTTTTCATAACGCAATGTAGTGCACAGAGGAAACGCATGTAATCACTTTGGGGGTCGATTGCTTCCCGCTTCCGTAGGTTTAACCCACGATTCCCTACAAGTGACCCCTGGGTGGTGCTAAACGGGAGCCGAATACATAATCGGTGGTAGGACCTAGTCCGACTGGCTGGCGACCACCCTCCAACTAGAGTCCGCCGCCAAATAGCCTAGCTGTGTTCCGGCGTGTGGGTTGGAGAGCCAGTTTTATTCCTTCCCTTTCCTCTTCCTTGTTCGGGGTGAATCTTGATGATACTTGGAACATGCGGAGCAGACGTGCGTGCAAGCTCGCGGGACGTGATTGTTTGACGGGGGTATAGGGAGACCCAGTGAAACGGTGTTCGCCGCCGCCCGCCGGTCAGTTGGGGACCTGAACCCGGGTGTCACTACTAAACTCCGCCCCGGGAAGCTGTCCCGCCAACCGGTGTAAAATCCTGTCGTGCGGTCGTCGTGCCGGAGTCGGAGACCGGAGTGGATCCCGGCGATCGCACGCAGGGTGGACTGGGGGCCCTTCCATGCCCTGCGTCAGTCTCTCACGCAACCCGTGGTCAAGCACGTACTGTGTTCCGCGCTTTATTCAGGTATTGTCATGATTTTGCCTCGAACTTCCTACCCCACCCAATCCCACTCTCCAAAAATAATAATAAAATGACAGTTAAAAAAAGGAAAAGGGTTTTGTCGGCGATGCCCCATTCCACATTTAATGTGGATTTCAGCAATGTAAGGGGCCTACATAGTAACCTCGACGCCGTACACCACCATCTTGAGACGGCGCAGCCTGCCCTCCTTTTTCTGACGGAGACACAGATATCTGCTCCGGATGACACTTCGTACCTTGAATACCCCGGCTACGTATTGGAGCACAACTTCCTGCGTAAAGCCGGGGTGTGTGTATTCGTCCGGGCTGATGTCTGTTGTCGCCGTCTACGAGGCCTCGAACAACGGGACCTGTCCATCTTGTGGCTGCGCGTAGATCACGGGGGTTGTACCCGAGTCTACGCGTGCCTGTACAGGTCCCACAGCAGTGATGCAGGTTCAGCTCTGATAGAGCATGTGCAAGAGGGGACTAACCGCGTGCTTGAGCAGTACCCATCTGCGGAGGTGGTGGTTCTTGGAGACTTTAACGCTCACCACCAAGAGTGGTTGGGGTCCAGAACCACTGACCTCCCGGGTCGGGCTGCCTACGATTTCGCCCTGGCCTACGGCTTCTCCCAGCTGGTGACACAGCCCACCCGTGTCCCAGATATTGAGGGGCACGAGCCCTCTCTGTTGGACCTTCTGCTGACCACCGATCCGGCCGGATACAGTGTGGTGGTCGACGCTCCACTTGGATCGTCTGATCACTGCCTTATCCGTGCTGCGGTACCGATCTCTCGTCCTGGTCGTCGAATGATGACCGGGTATCGAAGAGTTTGGCGGTATATGTCAGCAGATTGGGATGGGTTGCGTGAATTTTACGCATCCTACCCATGGGGGCGGCTCTGCTTTTCCTCTGGTGATCCTGACGTCTGTGCGGACCGACTTAAAAACGTGGTGCTTCGGGGGATGGAACTGTTCATTCCTTCTTCCGAGGTGCCCGTCGGGGGTCGCAGTGGACCCTGGTATAACAATGCCAGTCGGGACGCTGCACGCCTCAAGCGGTCCGCATACGCGGCATGGAATGATGCCAGGAGACGCCAGGATCCTAATACCTCAGAGGAAAGGCGGAAATTTAACGCCGCTTCTAGGTCCTATAAGAGGGCTATTGCCAGGGCGAAGTCGGAGCACGTTGCCAGAATTGGCGAGCGACTGAAGAGCTATCCCGCCGGGAGCCGTGCTTTCTGGTCGCTCGCTAAGGCTGCAGAAGGTAACTTCTGCAGGTCTAGTCTCCCACCACTACGCAAGTCTGATGACAGTCTGGCCCATAGTGCGAAAGAGAAGGCTGACCTTCTGGTCAAACTCTTCGCCTCGAACTCGACTGTGGACGACGGGGGTGCCACACCACCGAACATCCCCCGGTGTGACAGTTCCCTGCCGGAGATCTGCTTTACACAGTGTGCAGTCAGGCGGGAACTCCGACTCCTGGACGTCCATAAGTCGAGTGGGCCGGACGGCATCCCTGCTGTGGTTCTGAAAAGGTGCGCCCCTGAGCTGACGCCTGCGCTAACGCGTTTGTATCGCCTCTCTTATTGCACTAACAGGGTTCCGTCTTCATGGAAGAACGCCCACGTCCACCCTATCCCCAAGAAGGGTGACCGGTCGGACCCATCGAGCTATAGGCCTATCGCGATAACTTCCTTGCTTTCCAAGGTGATGGAGCGAATTATAAATATACAACTCCTGAAGTATCTTGAAGATCGCCAGCTGATCAGTGACCGACAGTACGGTTTCCGTCACGGTCGCTCAGCTGGCGATCTTCTTGTATACCTTACTCACAGGTGGGCTGAAGCCTTGGAGAGCAAGGGCGAGGCTCTTGCTGTGAGCCTTGATATCGCGAAGGCCTTCGACAGGGTCTGGCATAGGGCACTTCTGTCGAAGCTACCATCTTACGGAATCCCCGAGGGTCTCTGCAAGTGGATCGCTAGCTTTTTGGATGGGCGGAGCATCACGGTCGTTGTAGACGGTGACTGTTCTGATACCATGACCATTAACGCTGGCGTTCCACAAGGTTCGGTGCTCTCCCCCACGCTTTTCATCCTGTATATCAATGACATGCTGTCTATTGATGGCATGCATTGCTATGCGGATGACAGCACGGGGGATGCGCGATATATCGGCCATCAGAGTCTCTCTCGAAGCGTGGTGCAAGAGAGACGATCAAAACTTGTGTCTGAAGTGGAGAACTCTCTGGGGCGAGTCTCCAAATGGGGTGAATTGAACTTGGTTCAATTCAACCCGTTAAAGACACAAGTTTGCGCGTTCACTGCGAAGAAGGACCCCTTTGTCATGGCGCCGCAATTCCAAGGAGTATCCCTGCAACCTTCCGAGAGTATTGGGATACTTGGGGTCGACATTTCGAGCGATGTCCAGTTTCGGAGTCATTTGGAAGGCAAAGCCAAGTTGGCGTCCAAAATGCTGGGAGTCCTCAACAGAGCGAAGCGGTACTTCACGCCTGGACAAAGGCTTCTGCTTTATAAAGCACAAGTCCGGCCTCGCGTGGAGTACTGCTCCCATCTCTGGGCCGGGGCTCCCAAATACCAGCTTCTTCCATTTGACTCCATACAGAGGAGGGCCGTTCGGATTGTCGATAATCCCAGTCTCACGGATCGTTTGGAACCTCTGGGTCTGCGGAGGGACTTCGGTTCTCTCTGTATTTTATACCGTATGTTCCATGGGGAGTGCTCTGAGGAATTGTTCGAGATGATACCGGCATCTCGTTTTTACCATCGCACCGCCCGCCATCGGAGTAGAGTTCATCCGTACTACCTGGAGCCACTGCGGTCATCCACAGTGCGTTTCCAGAGATCTTTTTTGCCACGTACCATCCGGCTATGGAATGAGCTCCCCTCCACGGTGTTTCCCGAGCGCTATGACATGTCCTTCTTCAAACGAGGCTTGTGGAGAGTATTAAGCGGTAGGCAGCGGCTTGGCTCTGCCCCTGGCATTGCTGAAGTCCATGGGCAACGGTAACCACTCACCATCAGGTGGGCCGTATGCTCGTCTGCCTACAAGGGCAATAAAAAAAAAAAAAAAAAAAAAAAAAAAAATGTAGTGCCTTTTGTTAGCCTATCTGTGAGAAATCCCTCGAACTATAGCTGTCAATACATACATTGTCTGAAGGTTGGACGGAATCACATGCCTTGGCAACACAAACCAGCCTATTTCGTCCACAAAGCAAACATGCTTTCCCTTTTGAAGGCTAGGATAAACTTTATAAGGCTACAGCAGAATCTCAGGCTTCATGTTTCACTCTTTTGATTAACTAGAAGTTACAGTAAGTAAATAAATAAGTAAGTAATATAATCTTTTCGTTTGTTTTCATTAGAATAGCATAAAGAAAGTGCGATTTCACGAAGCTTTTTTTACGTTACTAACAGACTTCTTACTCTACGAAGCTGAAATTAGCCGACTCTCTTTCTAAAGGACGATGTGCAGTATTTACCGCAGGGTACTGCGAATCAACTAATTTATCACAGGGTACTGTGATTCTTTAGAATTGACTTTTTATTGCTATAGTTGTGAAGACGATCTCGCGACCCCTCTGATGATAACATTATGAATTCCGTTTCTATTTGCATCATGTAAGCATTTATCAAGATGTTATCCAATAAACGAGCCCCTCATCTGGATTTATGGAAAATAAATGTGAAATTAATTCTTAATATCGGTTTGCGATTTGCCTTTTAAGGGTGTTCATTATGCGTGCTTTTATGCGTTCCAAGCAACGGCCACCGTTCTTAATGACGAAGAGTTCGACGAGCAACCCACTGAGTTTCTCGTCGGATCTTCTCAGTGGGTCATGATTCCGATCCAGTGACAATTTCAGCGAAGCATTGCTACCCTACCATCTACTGCTACTACCTACTACCTAGCTGCATGAGCTCACCTTTTATTTATTTATTGTTTTGATGGGTGAACGAGCTCACAGCCCACTTGGTGTTAAATGGTTACTGGTGCCCATAGACATCTACATGCGCCACCCATCTTGAGATATAAGTTCTAAGGTCTCAAGTATAGTTACAACGGCTGCCCCACCCTTCAAACCGAAACGCATTACTGCTTCACGGCAGAAATAGGCAGGGTGGTGGTACCTACCCGTGCGGATTCACAAGAGGTACTACCGCCAGTAAAAGAAGAGACGTTGCATTACCATCATCATAAGCAACTCCGCTGTCACTTCGGAGATGGCCAGTGGACATGCCACAGGACCTGATCGGCCCTATTAACAGGAAATTTATCTCGTCAAGATTTGAATACCTTGTTAGATTTAGAACAGGAATGCGTTTCAAAGGAGGCTGTCAACGAATTTTGAATGATCGTAGAATGTGGCCCGTGGGTTATGTAAGTGGGTGCCATGGTCATGCGTGGGCACAATTCTCGGCCGCAATTTTGGTGAATGAGTTCATAGACGTTTCTCGGCGTGGTTAAATTGTTACTAAATTATAAATGGTTCAGAATAAATTAGTACAAGTTCAAATGTATTTGGAGTAGGACAAGTTTCGTGTATGTAGGTCTGCCCCGAAGTATTCGTGACTTTCGTGAATTTCACCTGATATTTTTGTTCGTAGCGATATTCATCTTGTGAATTGTGTTGGCTCCGGAAATCTACATATTGTATGCAGCTGATGTTGGCAGTACAGGAAAGGTGTCCGTCTGGCATATTACTGTCATAATAACACGTTCTCGAAGAGCATAGAGAATTGCGACTTACCCGGCACGAAGCCAGAATAACCGCTTTAGAATACTGCTACTACTGGTACACAGCTAGGCAAATCTTTTTCTTCTTCTTCTTCTCCTTGTTCCACATTACGTGGAGTCATCGCAGCATGACCTCTAATCATGCTGCACTGAGATCCGGCAAGATTTTTACGACCAGTCGCCTGTCTGACGTCAACCCTCCCGGGCTACTTTCTAGGGAAGAGACTTTTCTGTTTCTTTTTTTTGTGTTTCTTTTACTCCATCCTTCTAAATTCTTGCCTTCTGCCTTGCTTATTATACGGATGTCAAACATGGACGTTTAGTAACAATATAAAAAACAAAATAGTCACATGCCAAAGAGGAATGGAGCGTAGTATGCTAAATTTAAAGAAAATACAGAAAATCCGTCACTCAAAAATCAGAAAAATTAGCAAAGCAACTGATGTACTAGTTCAAGCTTAAACTTTAAAATGGCAATGGGCTGGACATGTTGCACGCCTTCAGGACCAGAGATGGACAAAAAAGGTAACAACATGGACGGGTCCACTAGGAAAAAGAAAGAGGGGAAGACCATATACTAGATGGGAAGATGATATAAAGAAAGTAGCAACTACAAATTGGATTAAAATTGCGCAATCCAGAGAAGATTGGCTATCCTTGGAGGACGCCTTTACCCGAGGAGGGGTTCTTGCAAGTGGGAAATAATACCTAATATTATACAACAGATACAGTATTTAATTTTATTAGTTAGGAATTGAATAAATTTTTTGTTTTTGTCACTTTTTATGTCACTTGTACGAAATAAAAGGCTTTTTATTATTATTATTATTACTTCATCCGTTTTCGATTCCATTATAATATAGGTAGGCAAATAAAAGAAATAAGAAAGTAGTTTGCATGTTCGTTCATGAATGGTAAAAATTTTATACTCGTGTCTGCAAATCACGACAAATTATCTTGATGCTTGAACGCCTACTCAGAGAATGAATCAATAAAAGGCTTGTTGCTTCAACAATCAAAATGCCTCATAAATAACAATTTACAATCAATGTATTTGCTATAAACATTACAAGCACCACTAAACAGATAAACAAACTTTTCATCATACAGATATGTTTAAAAGTGATGCATTTACAATTCGCCATCACGCCCACACACCCTGGACTATGTGTGTCAAATGTGTGGGCTTTTAGAAATTCGTGAAGTAGCCTCTTCCGTTGTGTACTAACAATGTTGCGACCTGTTTGTCTGTTTGTTACCGCACTGCTGAGTAACAGTTTAATACTGTAAACAAGATTGTTTATAAGTGGAGGTCGTTGTGAGCCCGCCGGGGATTGTGTCACAGTTTTGCTGATTTCTGCCGTAAATATTGTGTTTCGGCTTTAAGCGTAGCATAGCAGTGGATGGTAGCAATCGTGATTGTTATGTTTATGAGATCCGGTAACTACATAACACCAGTTGGGATATGCAATTATTTACCTACTAACAATAACAATAAGACATTTTATTGTGTAAGAATACTGGGCGTCGTATGTCTGCTTTCGAAAGGGGTTAAAATATCTAAAATAATCTAGGGATATAATATAGCCAGCTTAATGCTTGGATTTCTGACTACTAGTTTTGGCAAACTGTATCCTTATAGTTATGTATATAAATTTAGGCAATATGGCTCCACAATTTGCGTAGGCAATCAATAATACAGTTTGTTGAACTAATCTAATGTTTAGGTTACAATAAAGTGCTCTTAAAACCGCAACTAGGTTATAATTTAAGCTGTTTATAGAACAGCTGTGTGGTAAAAACTTGTTTATGAATTTTAGAATGAATAGTTAATTGTTTCTTATGAAATTATCTCTCTTCTCTTACTGAGGTCGGTCACTTTTGACAAGAGTAGTCGTGGTCAATTAGAGCATCACTTGAATGTCGTTCTACTCTAAGCCAGTCCTAGCGTATCTGATAATTATTCGGTCATGATGTTATATTATTGTTAGAGTTATTATTAGAAGTTCTCTCTTAAATCCGCGAAGTGTTTCTACACAAAGTTCTGGACTAATCTGGTGAACCAACTTAAAGAAATTTGGATTAGACTTCCCTTCAATCCAAATTTCTGGGTTTAAATACTCGTGGTAATTGGTTCGTTTACCTGTACCCTGTCTATTTCTGCCGTGAAGCAATAATGCGTTTCGGTATGAAGGGTGGGGCAGCCGTTGTAACTATACTTGAGACCTCAGAACTTGTATCTCAAGGTGGGTGGCGCATTTATGTTGCAGAAGTCTATGGGCTCCAGTAACCACTTAACACCAGGTGGGCTGTGAGCTCGTCCACCCATCTAAGCAATAAAAAAATTTCATGAATGTCAAGTGTGTCTATTACTAGTATATCTGTATTATACTGACTTCTACTGGGACGTACACATCGAATTCTATGCTTATATGAAAGTACATAGTATCGGAATTACTTTAAGCAAGTAAAATAAATGAGCCAACCTTGAATTGCATTGGTGGTGGAACGTATTCGGAGTCTCATAATGTCGTACTGCCGTTTTTTCCATTTCATTTAAGTTGCACATCTTTTGTTCAGCGACTCTCTGGGCTATTGACGTGTATGCTGCCTCCCACCTTGAGGCAAAGACCAAGTTATCAAAGCCATTAAGATAATGACTAATGGTAATGCTAATTAGGTTATGTTAACGCCATGTGATCCCAGAAATAAAGACGATATTTCGACTATATCTCAAATACGGGTTACCTTAAAAGTAAGACCCACGCTGGGAGCAATCGTAAGACGGCTGCGCCCCAGAAACGCGATTCGTTTCGATTTGATGCGCAGACCCCGGGTCATCGACCGTCCGACATATGGTCCTGCAATATGCAAACAGTGGCTTGCCAATTTCGGCTTTGTTTAATTTCTGTAATGGTGTAATTGTAATGATCTTTTTATGAGATCTAACATTTAACAGATTCAAGTTTTAAGACAGTGCCAATACGCTAAGAGACGCTGCTAACGAAATAATGGTAATTAAATTTAGCGTTTTAATATAATAGTCACAATTTTTGTTAAATATATATTGATAAAATACATTTATAACACGAAATAAAAATTAAAGCGTTGTATTTCAACTCTAAACGACGTCATCACGTGTAATGAAGAATATTTAAAAAACATGGAACGCTTGGTTCTATATGGAGGGAATTTCTGGAGGGAAAATAGTTGGGACATTTTTGTACATTTAAAATGAAATGGTTGTATATTCATACAAAATTCCTTATAAAACATATTTGCATAAGATGGCAGATTCAATATTTCTGCGAAATTGGCATCCGTGACATCAACAGTACAAATACTTAAAGAAAATGATGTAAAGTGAATTAAGCCCTTAAATTGCAGAAGGTTAATGTTACCGCCCACCACGAGACCAGAGGTTCAAGTCGTATCTTTTTCTTGTAGACAGGCGAGCATCCAGCTCAGTTGATGGTGAATAGTTACCGTCGCACATCTGCAATGCCAGGGGCAAAGCCAAGTCGTTGTCAACCGCGGAGTACTCTCTCCATTTTTATTCATTTTGACTATTTATTTATTCGGGAAACCAACAGTACAATACAAACATATAATATTTAAAAAAATAGCTAAAACAATAACCAAACATGTTTCCACCATCAAAATCACTAGTACACATAAGTAGAAAGTGAACAGAGAAGAGAAATTTAGATTTAAGTTTACACAAAAAACAAAAGCAACACAATACGCACATATATTATTATGTACATCAACTTACACTATAAAACTAAGTAATACGCATCTGACTAAATCACCTTATAAATATTCCAAAATTGCATTTATATATATGCTACAAGTGACAAGCAAAAGATGTCAGCATTAGAGAGAGAAGATTAGTAATAATTGCTATAAAACACTATGCATTTTCATTACTTTTTCGCAGCAGTGATCCGCAAATATCGGTACCACACAAAGTCAATTCAAAACACAAGCCAGTGCTATCAGGAACATTTAATCCAGGAAAAGAGAGTTGGTTATTAAAATAAAATTATGATATTCCACCGACGTTAAATAAAAGATTGAGTGTTCATATTTAATTTTATAAATAGAACGCGATAATTGAACGAGTTTAATAGTTAAGTTCCAATAAGTCGGACCGTTGACCTAATTTACGTCATTTGACTCTAATTGGTCGTAGTTTAGGGTCACAACGGATATTTACAATTTGTTCATTCAATTAGGGATTTGGTTAAACCTCGAGTGATGGATTGAGAAGCTCATGCGCCACAAGCTATCTTTGGGTTTTGACAGTTAGTATGCGAGTTTATATCTTTAAGAGCTTAGTTTGGGCGTGCAAACACACACACACACACACACACACACGCACACGCACACGCACACGCACACGCACACGCACACGCACACGCACACACACGCACACGCACACACACGCACACGCACACGCAAACGCACACGCACACGCAAACGCACACGCACACGCACACGCACACGCACACGCACACGCACACACACGCACACGCACACGCAAACGCACACGCACACGCAAACGCACACGCACACGCACACGCACACGCACACGCACACGCACACGCACACGCACACGCACACGCACACGCACACGCACACACACACACACACAAACGCACACGCACACGCAAACGCACACGCACACGCAAACGCACACGCACACGCACACGCACACGCACACGCACACGCACACGCACACGCACACGCACACGCACACGCACACACACACACACACGCACACGCACACGCACACGCACACGCACACGCACACGCACACGCACACGCACACGCACACACGCACACGCACACGCAAACGCACACGCACACGCAAACGCACACGCACACGCACACGCACACGCACACACACACACACACACGCACACGCACACGCACACGCACACACACACACACACACACACACACACGCACACACACACTCGGCATATACACAGTGTCCAATGTCACTAATCTCAAGCCCAAAGGCCCATGTTTTCTATGTTGTTTAGTAGTTTATACAACAAATTAAATGTTACCTAGTTATTCGATCTGTTCCAATTTGTTTCTATGTTTGTTCATTTGTATTTAATTGAAATAGTTCGTAGCGGAGGACATAGCTTCATTGATTCGATCACGGACCACGAGATTGTAACAATTTTGTGTTCAATCGAATTGAGTGGTAGATTGGTTGATTGTAGTTATTGTTTTTATTTAATTCTGGTATACTATATGAAATGTTAATGAATGTAATATGGATACAAAATCTGAAGTAAATGAAATAATTATTTATATAAATAAAATGATTTTAAAGTATTGTTGTTAAAATAGTCTTAGGGTTGTTCATTAACTAATGTTGCAAGCTTAATGTGGTATTTTATTAGAACTGAATTGGTTAATGTGTTACAAAAAAGGAAGACAAAGCCAACTAGCGAACTGTTTAAAATGGAAGTGATGGTAGACCGAAAAAGCTGTGAAAATGTACATACGGATAGACGAAAGGAGACTGTTGCGAAAGAAAACATCTTCATAATACATTTTGTCGAACAGTACTGGAGATAAATAGAGATATAGATTGATTATTTTTCTTTTCGTCTGAATATAGTTTGGACGTCAGTAAATAAAATAAATAAATATTTACTAACAATCACGCCACGTTAACTGGTCCCGTGATAAGTTCGTAAAGGACTTGTGTTACAGGTACCAGATAACGGATATAAATGTAAGATTTTTATTATACACATACATATATTTAATATACATCCATAACCCTGGAAAAGACATTTATATTTATCATACAAATATCTTCCCTTGGCGGGATTCGAAGCCGCGACCCCCTTGTGTAGTGACCATGTCACTTACCACTACACCAGACAGCCGTTAAAAGTTAAAATAAGCCGTAAACGAAGTTTTAGCTACCTCAGCTTTACAAAACATTTAGGTAATATTCAAAATGGAGACTTCGATTTCAAAGACCTTAGACGAGCTAATGTTAGCTAACGAGATAGTGATTTTAGGCGAAGTCGAAATGAAAACAAAACAACTAGAATTTTTATTTCGAAGGACCATAAAAACTAATCAACGAATTCTGAAAAAATTGTAAGTTTACACTTTTCCAATCGATACAGTAATTCGTATCCGGTAACAGCAAGCCAGACAGCGGTGACGATCCGGCAGATGATGACAGCAAAGCTTAACATTAGCCAATATAGTGGACATGCTATTGCAATCAATGTACACAAGAAAACACTCGAATATAGCCTTAGTCTCCATCAATTACTGGTGGTAGGACCTCTTCTAAGTTCGCGCGGGTAGGTACCACCACACTGCCTATTTCTGCCGAGAAGCAGTAATGCGTTTCGGTTTGAAGGGTGGGGCAGCCGTTGTAACTATACTTGAGACCTTAGAACTTATATCTCAAGTTGGGTTGCGCATTTACGTTGTAGATGTCTATGGGTTCCAGTAACCACTTAACAAGGTGGGCTGTGAACTCGTCTAGCCATCTAAGCAATAAAAAAAACAAATTATGTACTCACTAACAAAAACTTAAACAACCGCAATCAAAGCGCACAGCTTTTCAATTAGCTGAAGTGTTTGTTGTACGCAATTAGTGATAACATTACCTATTTACGATCAAACGCTAGAAAGATTACGGAATCCGCCGTGAAACCAAACAGTATGCCGGCTTGTAAAAATAAATTATCCAGTCTCCAATAGAGAATGTTCAACTACAACTTTTCGATCGTAATGTAAATGTTTAATCTTGCTATATATACATATAAAGCGGAGCTGAGGCTGTGTGAACGCCACGGCTGACTGGTGGGCGTATATTTAAAAATATATCTAGTGTTCCCTACACTTGCTTATTATACTGAGACCTTAGAACTTATATCTCAAGGTGGGTGGCGGCATTTACGTTGTAGCTGTCTATAGACTCCGGTAACCAATTAACACCCAAGCTCGTCCACCCATCAATGCAATAACAAAACAAATGTACTAAGAGAATATTCTTCATAAACCATTCTGAAAAGTAGTGATTATTTAACTTGCTAGAAACTCGGAATTTTTTGACAGCTCTGAAACAAATGAAAATGCAAGAAGAAGGAAAGAAGAAACGAGAGAAGATAATATGAAATTTTCATTCCTTTTATAAACGTGTTAATTTTTTAAATCAAAATTATTCCGATTGAAACCACCGGTCAAACATAGTGTGCTCAGAAAACACGAGATCTCCTTTATTTGTACAGTTTCGTATTCAAACTGGCTGTATTCGTTTGTTTTATAAATATCCCAATAGCCTATAACGGATATATTCGATATAATTATTGCGTTAAGGAGATGAACAGGATAGTTATCACATGACTCTAATTACATATTGGTTTAAATAAAAACGCGATTTCGCTCACACTAATAATTACTTGGTTATCATGGTAAGACTTTTTATCTATATGAATATATGCCACTTTAGTATACGCTAAATAATTACTTGGCTATTGTGGTAAGACTTCTTATCTACATGAGCATATGCCACTTTAGTATACGCTAAATAATTACTTGGCTATCATGGTAAGACTTCTTATCTATATGAGTAGACGTCACTTTAGTATTTTCGGTGTTCGGGGAATCCAAGACCTAATTAAACTACTTTTACGATTGCTTGTCATGCAATTTAATTGTCATTATACTCATACCTCGGATGTTTCAATTACACTTTTCGTGCTTGCCTGGTTTAACCGTCAAAATCGACTTACTTTAGTAAAATTGATTTTAGTTAAATATTCGCCAGAATAGGGATTTAATTTAATAGAACATAAAACTTACTTTATATTAATACACAAGGTGTTTATTCATTGTAACAAAATACTTAACTATACATAAGGTTGGTTTAATCTCAGTAACAAAATCGGCTTAGGATAAACAGAAAATAAAATACCTCTATTGAATATCACATGAAAAAAAAAAATTTCATTCGGACTATCTTTGGATGAACTAAAATGTTGACAGCAAATAGGTAAGGGAATAGGTTAATATTATCATACAAGATACTTCAAATCGGAATATTACAGATTTCACATTTATTTGTGATTATATATAAATCTAGGGTTAAATATACTCTAGGGTTAATAATAGACTCAGTAATTTCAGCCCTTAACAAACGATTAACATTTATAGAAAATACTGATGTAGCTACCTACTGCTATTAGGTTATTTTAATATTTTGTTGATTGCTATTATAATTAACAACATATTCTGAATAGTCAAACGATAAGATCTCTAATTACAAAAGTAATTTAAAGTCCATAATCACCCTTCAAATCGGGTTTAATTAATCAATCTAATTAATGAATACAATATATCATAATTTATACTTCCTCGATGCAACGTACTCTGTTGAATATCTGATGAACTTAAATCATTTGAATACGAACGTATAGTTGAGTTGATGTTGAGTCGAATCCTTTGTTCAGTGTCATCTAGTAATGGTTATCTGTAATCTGTATATTAATACGTGAAGCAAAAACTTTGTATCCCTTTTTACGAGAATTGCGCGGAAGGAGGAGTATGAAATTTTCCACACTTCTAGAGAATGTATAGAAGAAGAGCACAATGCTAATATTTTTTTTTAAATAATGCATAAAATATACATTAAATCAATAAAGAAAACATTACACACACTACATACCATGTTTTTGACGCACACACGCATGCATACTTTTTATTGTCAAACTTTTGTTCTTGACGTCTGTGGTCAAATTGAGAATAGATTAAATATTGTTTGTCTTTGTTAATATTTTTTATAGTGTACTCTTGGCGAAATTTGTGATTATAGAAGTATACAATACAATCATAACAGTGTACAAACTTACAATTTCAATTAATTATAGTTGAATTTCGACTACTGCGGGGCCTCTATTATAATTAAAAGTCTCATTAGCTTATTTGTAACTACGTACATATGTAGATGTCATAGATGTCGCAGTCTCACTGGTACGTGTCGTCTGTGACCACCAAAGATGTAAAGTTTTCGTAATATCGTATATAACAATATCTCAATTATTGAAAATTAACCCTATTACTTCGGGTTGTGAATGAAAGTGGGTTATACAGGTACAAAACTCATCCTATCTCTTGATGCGGCGATGTCGTGCATTATGGTTTTTAAGACTAAGTTAGCTGTTAAACAATACAATTGTCAAATCGACCTCATCTCCCAACCTCATTGCTACTACGACTCTTGGGACACCTATGGGCATTGGCAACCACTTAATACCATAATGTATGTTTTTCCATTTGACTCCATACAGAGGAGGGCCGTTCGGATTGTCGATAATCCCATTCTTACGGATCGCTTGGAACCTCTGGGTCTGCGGAGGGACTTCGGCTCCCTCTGTATTTTGTACCGTATGTTCCATGGGGAGTGCTCTGAGGAATTGTTCGAGATGATACCGGCATCTCGTTTTTACCATCGCACCGCCGCGCGCGCCCGCCACCGCAGTAGAGTTCATCCATACTACCTGGAGCCACTGCGGTCATCCACAGTGCGTTTCCAGAGGTCTTTTTTGCAACGTACCATCCGGCTATGGAATGAGCTCCCCTCCACGGTGTTTGCTGAGCGCTATAACATGTCCTTCTTCAAACGAGGCTTGTGGAGAGTATTCAGCAGTAGGCAGCGGCTTGGCTCTGCCCCTGGCATTGCTGAAGTCCACGGGCAACGGTAACCACTCACCATCAGGTGGGCCGTATGCTCGTCTGCCTAAAAGGGCAATAAAAAAAAAGTATGTATATGTTCCGTCCACCCGTCTACAGCAATCATTTAAAAAAGAACCCTTTTTAATAGAATCATCGAATAATGTTTCTATACGATATTATAATTTGCGTAATCACTGGTGGTAGGACCTCTTGTGAGTCCGCACGGGTAGGTACCACCCCCCCGTCTATTTTCTGCCGTGAAGCAGTAATGCGTTTCGGTTTGAAGGGTGGGGTAGCCGTTGTAACTATACTGAGACCTTAGAATTTATATCTCAAGGTGGGTGGCGCATTGTAGATGTCTATGGGCTTCAGTAACCACTTAACACCAGGTGGGCTGTGAGCTCGTCCACCCATCTAAGCAACAACAAAAAAAAAACGAGTTGTCATAAATTTATTAAATTGTATATAAAATGTTTGCCACCGGAGGGTCCCCGTGCTTACTGACTGAGACAGCTTTGTTTTTGAATCTATTATCATTTTCACGGTTGCCCGGATCGTGTAAGAGCTTCAACGTATATACATAATAATATTTAGGTGCATTATTATGACATTACATTTGGTGTTCGTCTAAGTGTGACATTATGGGACAGGGAGTAATGTAGCTTTAGGATAATGAACTGTCAAAAAGTTTTATACCAAGACTCAGCTAGTAGAATGCGTATGCGAGTTGTGTGGGATTACAATCATTCGGCAAACACCTATGTTGTCCGGAATCTAACTATTTGCTATAAGGTTTTACTTCGGTAACTTTATATTTATTAAATATTCTATAAACAATATTAAAAATATTGATCCGTAATTGAAACTGAGACGCTGATGGTGAGGCGTGTATAATGGGAGCTATTTATTCTGTAAATCTAATGATTAATGTTATCTTGATCTTCAAAACACCAGCGTGTTCGAAGCGGCCGCCACGATGAAGGTTTCTTGTTCTAAATCGCATTAATTATTAATAAACACTTATTACTGTTCACATGTTATACATTATTACTTGTGGAATGGATTAAAATCCTACTTGGGTGGCTATCATCGCCCTACTTTGATCCTTTAAAGTTTTTATTTTTTTATTGCGTTATTGGACGAGCTCACAGCCCACCTGGTGTTAAGTGGTTACCGGAACCCATAGACATCATCTACAACGTAAATGCGCCACCCACCTTGAGATGTAAGTTCTAAGGTCTCAGTTTTTGCACTACAATGGTTGCCCCGCCCTTCAAACCGAAACGCATTACTGCTTCACGGCGGAAATAGGTAAGGTGGTGGTACCCACCCGTGCGGACTTGCCACCAGTAATAAAAATTAACATGGTTAAATGGGTATTTCTGTTGAATTGAAAATCGGGGAGACGTCGTAAAATTAGAACATCTGAATTCAGAATGAGTTACTCTAGCTATAAATTTGTTTGTTCTCCTCTTTTATTTTTGTAAGTTAAATGAATAATAATATTTTTTCTTATTTCGTCTGCATCGTGAAGTAGTTTTCGTCGTGAGGTGTATAATTTGGTTCACCGTATCATCACGACGTATATGGCCCTCGATTAAGAGCGAGCAGAGAGATAAGAATCGCAACGATTGGCCGTCGCACCATAAAACAAATGAAGGGCGGGGATTTTCGAGCAACGTTACTTCCTGTGTAATTACTTCAACAGCATTCATGGTCGTGTTAAGATTAATAATTTTATTCCGATACTTGATTTTTAATTAAGTACCTGAATAAGCAGATCCAGTTCTGTAAACCTGTGGATATATTGTGAATATCGTAGATTGGTTTTATATATGAGGTTAAGTAAAGATGTTGTATTTCTTATATGGCTTTGCTGACGTCCAGAAACGAGGATAACCATTCATCATTAGATAGGCCATATGCTAGTCTGGGTATAAGGGCAATGAAAAATCAATAACAATATCAATCTGCTAGCTAACCTTTCAGCTGACGTTCAAATGATATTTTTTCCATTTTTTTATTGCTTACGCGGGTGGACGAGCGTTAAGTGGGGTGTTAAGTGGTTACTGGAGTCCATAGACATCTACAACGTAGACGCGCCACCCACCTTGAGATACAAGTTCTAAAGTCTCAGTATAGTTACAACGGCTGCCCCACCCTTCAAACGAAACGCATTACTGCTTCACGGCAGAAATAGGCAGGGTGTTGGTACCTACCCGCGCGGACTCACAAGAGGTCCTACCACCAGTAATCTTTCCACCAGTATCTTTATTGTGCAAATGATTAGCATGCGTCCCACTGCTGTTGTCATTTTCTAAACAGTTTTTAGTTCGCCTCTAAGTAATGAAGACGCATTAAGACAAGACGCAGTCTATATTTGTTGGGAATAAGATAAGAAAACGACTTCTATAAAACAAATTAACAAAGTTAAAGAGCAAAGAGTTTCAACAAAGGCCTGCTTAATTTACGACGCTCATTAAAACAATGTAAACTGTCAAATAAACAAAATAACATGAGATACACTGCGGCTACTAACGACACGCAGTACTCGTCTGCTGTGGACAGTCGAGAACAAAATAGCTGTAAAAAAAGATATATTTGAATTTAAGCATTAATATTTCCTAAATTTGATTTAAATGAATCTGTCGGTCATTTGGAAAACATAATTGTAAACAATAAGACCGTCCTTCGGTATATTTGTCTAATCTTATATGAATCTAATGTTATCTTTTGGTTTACAATAAATAATTTCCAAATGTTTATTTACTAAAATGAAAATCTAGAATCTTGTAATTCTTTAACACAAGGAAAAAGCAATACCGATTTGGCGAGCTGAACATAAATAAGTACTTGTCATTTTAGAAAACGTATAATAAATATTTATATTATACGTTTATAATATAATAAATATAAATTTCGTATAATATGAGGGTCTGTGGTCATGGACTCCACGCAGCATCTGAATCTTAAAAGTCTTCTGAAAACTCAACAAGGCTTACATTCTTGTACGATTCTCTGTTTGTATCGGATTCGAGACGAGTATCTAATTTGGAAAATATCATCTTCTCTATATATTATTATAAAAATGAATTGCTGTTTCGTTAGTCTCGATAAAACTCGAGAACGGCTGGACCGATTTGGCTAATTTTGGTCTTGAATTATTTGTGGAAGTCCAGAGAAGGTTTAAAAGGTAGATAAATATGCAAATGCTCGGCATTAAATAAAAATCACAATTTTGTTTTCCCTTTGATGTGTCCCCCGTCGGACGGATTCCTTTTGTTAGTTTATTTTATACAAAAATTTAGGTCTTTTATCTATCGATTGCGGCACTACGAAGTCTGCTGGGTCAGCTAGTTTAAGAAATATTTTTAAGATTTAGATTTTCTTTGCGACGATACACTGTACACTAACTCATCTACATAGCCTAACCCCGTCTAATCGGGGGTCTTAAGGTGCGGTAAGGGCGCGCCGTGCGAGGCGCCAACACATCATTAACAACCTAATGACTGTGTCATTTTGTGATTTTGTTGGTGCGCCATTGCAGGGAACGATAGTTTAACATTGTTCTTACGAAAACTAACGTTTCTAAAGAATTAAATAAATTTCTGTACAGTTGTTTGTTACAGAGCGACTCTCATGGATTACAATGAAAGGTTGACATCAGAGGCTTATTAATCAAAATAACAATAATAAATTATTTATTAATTATTAATTATCAATAAATAATTATATGATTATTATTATCAATTATAATACTAATATATTTTTTTCTTTAAGCTACTCGAATAACTTCTGAAGTGTTCGAAAAGAAATAATTTAACGCTTATCTCTGAATTATCTTGAATATCTTGAATATTGATGTAAGTTGCAAGATTCGTATTAGTTCGTGCTATATATGTGACTTTAGTAGATCATTTTGTAGTATTGACAAAGCATGGTGTCCAAAATTCATTCATTTTAGTAACAAAAATTAAGGATACCTTTATTTTACCATCAATTGTTATTTTCTATATAGATAGAGTTTACGACAAAAAATAAGCTACCTTCCTAGCATAGTATTTCCCGAGGTTTTAAGAAAATGCAGTTAAGCTAAAGATTAGTAAAGACTAGGCTACTGAGTAATACATGAAACAATGTAAGAAAATGTGACAATTATATCTATTTCAAATTAAGACGAAAAGAAGACGGTCCTGTTAAATCTTCTGCGTGCGTTTTTAATTCTATCTGTATATATAAAAATAGTTCATAATCACAAGATATTTCAAATTTAATTATTTCACACTCGTTCCGAACTGGTTAAACTGTATTTAAATTTGAGAGCCCAAATTAACGTCATTCAACAAGTATTCTTTAAGTGATATTAAATTAGTATTCTGTTTTGTTAAAGTCACGTCAAAAATTGTATCTTTTAAAATTATCACCGCAAATCAGGTTTTTTGTTTTCGGTAAAATTAATAAAACTTTGGCTTGACGAATTCTTCGGAATTAAGGCAATATTAAACTTTAACGCTACTTTGAATGAGTCTCTTCGACAAAGATACTTTTATCACATTTAACATTGTGTTTACTATTTCACTGGCGTTCATTCAAGTTCATTCAAGGCGAAGTATTCAAAGCATTTAAAAAGTAAAATGCTGTAGCCAAAAGAATGGTCAATGTTTTAAAACGGAAGTTAGCGATTGAATTAAAATTGTGTGTTGAAAAAAAAAGCTCAGAAGATATTGCTTTTCAATTAATAATAATAAATAAATAACAAATATTTACTAACAATCACGCCACGTTAACTGGTCCCGTGATAAGTTCGTAAAGAACTTGTGTTACAGGTACCAGATAACGGATATAAATGTAAGATTTTTATTATACACATACATATATTTAATATACATCCATAACCCTGGAAAAGACATTTATATTTATCATACAAATATCTTCCCTTGGCGGGATTCGAACCCGCGACCCCCTTGTGTAGTGACCATGTCACCTACCACTACACCAGACGGCCGTTTTATATTCTTTTCTTGCTTCACAATCGCAAATCATTATGCGCACTGTTACAATTAATATATGTAGTTAGTTCTTCGAGTAAAAGTTAAACATTACATCGATGTAATTTTATGACGCTGCTGAAATTTCCTTGTAAAACCCGTTCTCTTCGAATTATTTGCATAAATTAACCTTAAAAATTCGAGACGAAACCTTTCATGTAACAGTTTTGCAATTATGAGGCTTCAAAAGCGGACTTTCTCTTATAATGATTGTCTAAAATTGTCACACCCACTCTGCTATTGCTACTCTGTCTATTGTCACTCTGTTATAATTGTCGTCCATTTTTCATTACTATCTCTCGTTAGGTAGCTAGTTATCGATCGTTGTTTCATTCTTTTAGAATATCTTTCACCTTGATTTCATGTGTAATTTTCACTTGTATTCTTCGGTTCTACAGCGAGAGACATACCTACTTCTTTCCACTGCTCTTAGCATACTCTGTGCTTTAAGGATTGTTTCTGTGTCATTGTCCAAATTTGGCATTCATATTTGCGACATGTAACATAGGTATAAATAAAAAAAAAAAAATCGGCAAAGCTTGCCTATAATTGTCACAAATAAGATCTTCAGGTTCGCGAAATTCTCCTCCCTATTTGGTCCTATTAGTTCTCCTAACCTTTTTCAACGTCTACTTGTTATTACTATTTCTTTGTTTTTTTTTGACACTACCGAAACAACGTGTCTTAATCGCACTAACCCCGTCTAAGCATTCGCTTAAAAATAAACTCTTGACATCTAACGAAGTTCACTAAAATGAAAACAACATTTAAATACGTATTAATAGTCTACATATTAATAATGATGTATTGTTTTTTGCACACAGCTAATAACGTGGATCCCCAAGGTCGGCAGGTGGAGGAGAAGTCGAACCAGTGGTTTGGAGCCACGCTCACCAGTACCGGCAGAAACGGGCCTATTGTGGTGAGTACCATTCATTTTACTATATCATTAGTAGATCCAGTGTATCCATATATGTACATCATAAAGTGAATGAAAGTGTATATGTATTTATTTAGGTACGATTTTTTTTTTGTTTAAATGGGTGGACGAGCTCACAGCCCACCTGGTGTTAAGTGGTTACTGGGGCCCATAGACATTTACATCGTAAATGCGCCACCCACCTTGAGATATAAGTTCTAAGGTCTCAGTATGGTTACAACGGCTGCCCCACCTTTCAAACGAAACGTATTACTGCTTCACGGCAGAAATAGGCGGGGTGGTGGTACCTACCCGTGCGGACTTACAAGAGGTTCTACCACCAGTAAAAATATTTGTACCTATAATTTTTTTGTTTTTTTTTTTTAATAAATATAATAAATATTTTACTAACAATCACGCCACGTTAACTGGTCCCGTGATAAGTTCGTAAAGAACTTGTGTTACAGGTACCAGATATCGGAAATAAATGTAAGGTTTTTATTATACACATACATATATTTAATATACATCCATAACCCTGGAAAAGACATTTATATTTATCATACAAATATCTTCCCTTGGCGGGATTCGAGAACCTGCGACCCCCTAGTGTAGTGAGTGACCATGTCACTTACCACTACACCAGACGGCCGTTGATCTATAAATATTATGTATGTTATATATATGCGTATGTTAAAGTAATATCACTACTACACTACACCTACTAAGGTTTATCTCTGCACTCCCCTAAGGTAGACTGTCAGAGAATGCCTATGGCGTTAAGTCCGCCTTTATACTATGAAGTATAGAAAGTGAAAATGAATAAATTTCGTTTAAATCCGTATTCAAAAACGGTTGAATGCTTAAATGAAAACATCCACAAGATTAAGTTTTAATTGTGTTTTAACTTACCAAGAGCATTAAGTTTACTATAGAGAACAAAGTTAACAAGTTGACATTTGATGAAGGTGACCTGGCGCCACGGTGCCCTATAAAGTTTATGGGGACGCCTAGACGCACCCTTCCTGCTGCGCCCAACGGCTTCACTGTCGCTTTGATTGCTCTATTCTATCAATACGTAATTACTTTCTGTACAAACATCGACGCATTAAAACTTTTTAGTCAACAATTCTGTAAAAAATCTTCATTTATATGCTATGTGGGTACTTATATTGTACATTTGGATGGATTAACATACTTCCACAGATACGTATCTATCTATGTTGTTTCTGTGGCAATCGTACAATTTTTTATATTTGTTTATTTATTTATTTGGGAATCCAACAGTACAATACAAACATATAATATTTAAAAAAACAGCTAAAATAATAACCTAAATAAACATGTTTCCACCATCAAAATCACATATAAGTAGAAAGTGAACAGAGAAGAGAAATTTAGAAATTTAAGTTTTCACAAAAAACAAAAGCAACACAATACGCACCTATTATTATGTACATCAACTTACACTATAAAACTAAATAATACTCATCGGACTAAATCACCTTACAAATATTCCAAAATAGTTCTTAGTATCTTCTTCTTCTTTTTCTCCACCTTATCCCACTAAGTGGGGTCGGTACAGCTAATTTTTCTCTTCCATTCTCTTCTATCAGCCGTCATCTCAACACTCACTCCTCTCTCTCTCTCATATCGTCATTCACACACTCCATCCCTGTCTTCTTCGGTCGACCTCTTCCCCCTATACTTTGCACTACCATTCCCATACATCTCCTAGTCACACGCATCTTCTCTCTACGCATCACATGTCCATACCACGCTAACCGTCCGCTCCTTAATTTGTTGCTTACCGGGGCTACTTCTACACTTTCTCTATCTAATATCTGCATTTTTTTTAACATTTTGTTGAAGTGGTTAATACGCTTCAATGCTTCAAACTTAATAATATAATAGATAATACAAACTTAACCATCGTTATCGGAGGAGTATACGGCACACATGATCGAAAACCCTTACGAATGAGGGTACAATCTTATTCTCAAACGACCGTTTTTTTTATCGACGGCATCGATGGAAGATGGCATCAGAAAATAGTACTCTCGTATTTATTTCTGCCACCGAATTGTATTCTCGTTGAAAATCGCTTAAAGGTCGAAACCTTTAGGAAATTTCGAGAAGGAAAATCAGTCTTTTGTGTCCTTTTAATGATGATATGTAATACCCACCGTACAAGACGGAACACGCAGAGAGATACGTTTTCTCTTCTCATTCCAAACAGCTGCCGTAAGAATGGAAGACCAAGCTAGCTTCAGTAATTGATCTCGATTTATGTATAAATTGCGGGAAAAAAAATAATGACGTCGTTAAAAACTGCGTGGGTGGGCCGGGCCACATGCGAGTCATATGTCATTATAACTTTCAACATCTAGAAAGATTGATAAAAACTGCCAAGGATGGCTATCCATTATCATTCATGTTTTTTCAACTAATACTTATGGAAAAATCTTGTGTTTATTATTTGTAGGATTTTTTATTTATATATATAGTTATAGTTATTCTATATACTTATGCTATTGTAGTAGGCTCAGCATTAATTTAGTATGATAAGATTTACTTTGTAAAAAAAAATCTTGTGAAAGTATTAAAGGAATTCTTATCTGAAAGATTCAAGAGACATTTAAGTGAGATACTTTTTCAAATAAAATTGTTTCCAACTACTTATTAAATGCATTATCAATTTAGAATTTCGTTATAGGTATTCGCAAGATTGAAATTAATTAAAAACTACAGGCGTCGCGTCGTTTCGAAAAAGTTCAAAGCTCGCATCATCGATCATACGGAACATCTTAATTAACCCCCCAAAAGCTCAGTCGACCATTAATCCTGAAACATAAACGGGTTTAACGTTTGGGTGATTCGGGTCAACGCGAGGCCTTGATGGGGCTGCCACCATGAGGTCACAGGTTTACGACGTAAAACTGTCTACCGGGAAGGAAATCGGGTCAGACTAGTTATATTATACATAGACATATACATAGACAATAATGTTTGATAAAGTTATATAATTTTATGGTTGCCAAAAAGCTATGTGCGTTTTCTTATTCATAGCATAGCTACAATTTTTATTTTTTGTCAACGCCGAAAGGCGCGGCTGTCGCAACTGTTACCACTGTCATTATCAATGTCAATTATTAGTCGACTAATTGTGAAGCACAATAAAATAACTTCACCTTATAGAACAACATTTTATAAAGAAACATTAAGATCGCATGTATTTTCATCAAACGATTTGTATTAATGAATTATTTATAAACTAAGCGATACTTTTGAATTTAAATGGAAAAGTAACGTGTTATAAAATTACCAGTATACATTTTATCTATATATATATCATCAGCTTTTTTTTCATACAAATACATACGCATCTCGGTTTCACAATGCGTTGTTTACTTTTAGTTGCCATTTTTTTTTTGTGTTGGTCAGCCATATTTGCGACGCCATCATTGGCCAGCGCCGTTCAGAAATGTTTCCGTTTTTGTCCTGTCTACTTAAGGAGTTGGAATTTTTATTTCGGAATGCCGAATTAGTGCAAAAAGCTGATTGTCTCAGGACTGTTGTCGGTGCAATTTGTTTAGAATGTTTTGTTCGATTTGCAATTTGATTGTGGACGCTTTCAGAATTTATAAACGTTTGTGAACGTGGTTCGCTACCTAGACGTTTTTTAATGCTTGCTATAAACACATTGAAATTGATTTAGCTTCAAATTTTGATACTTGAAAGTGAAGATTATTATTATTATTTATTATTTTTATTGCTTAGATGGGTGGACGAGCTCACAGCCCACCTGATATTAAGTGGTTACTGGAGCCCACTAAGGTCTCAGTATAGTTACAACGGCTGCCGCACCCTTCAAACCGAAACGCATTACTGCTTCACGGCAGAAATAGGCGGAGCGGTGGTACCTACCCGTGCGGACTCACAAGAGGTAATTACGCAAATTATAATTTTGCGGGTTTGTTTTTTATTACACGATGTTATTCCTTCACCGTGGAAGTCAATCGTGAACAATTGTTAAATACGTATTTAATTAGAAAATTTGGTACCCGCCTGCGGGATTCGAACATCGGAGCATCGCTAGATACGAATGCACCGGACGTCTTATCCTTTAGGCCACGACAACGACAAAATTGAAATTATTTGAAAATTTCTTACTATTTCGTTTAAATAAAACACATTATTCTCTACCTGTCTTGGTCAGAAGTAATTTATGCCCAATAAGAGTGAACAAATCAGAAAAAAATGAAATTAGTATTAAACCCTCATCTGTGTTTTATAAAATAAATCTTTATTAATCACTATATTACTAGCGATAGTGTGTTTAATTCCCTACATCCGTTCAGTCTTACGTCTGAGACCTCAGCGAATGATCAATAATAATAATTGATAACATGATAACTATGAAATAACAATAAATTAATGTTAATCATTGGCATATAAATTATAATCGGTTTCATTCTATTCTTGTTGTCATCAATCACATAGCTGTAGTGTTGATAAGTCATATTTTATATGAAGTAAGCTGAATAGTGAAAAATTAAATTGTTGAAGCTCTGTTGTCGCAAAAATTTCGATACAAAAAAACCTTCCTTCGGAAATTGTAAAGGTAATTTTGTTATTCTGCGTACATTTAGCTTTGACTACTGCTACTGCTCAAAATGTAATTTATACTGTAATAAATTATAAAAAAAAAATCGGTTTTCTGTAAAGTCGGTTTACTGACGATAGTTGAACGTGACAACGTCATAAGAAAATACTGATGGAATGGTTTCATTTTTCAATTATCACAATTATCGTTGCTATAAACAATTGACACCACATTCACTTTTCACTGAACTTCATACTTGACGAAAACATGTAAATGTATAGCAGCTGTCCACGCGGATGCATCGCTCACTCAAGTAGGAGAGAGACAGACAAATAAAAAAAAAACCTTAATTCCATGAAGCAGGTACAATTATATGAAAAAATTCTTAAATAATTAGTGCCTTAATATTAATGATATTAATGATAAAATAATTAATTTTATAATTACTCCACGTCATTCTTGTCCGAAAGCGTACTTACTGCTTTTTATCGCAACTAATTTGTAACAAAATGGCGCCCAGTTGATTGAGCATTATGGTCGTGTTTTTAATTAACCGCTTTTTATTCTATTTGTTTGGTTTTAAATGAAATTCCACATATTACAGTAGATATATTAGTATATTTTTTTCTTTTCTTAGAACGTTTTAAATTATTTTATAGAACAGTTTCCATCAACCTATTCTTAAAATAGCGGCAAGCTGGAGGGATTCTTTGAAAGTCCACAGAGGCTTTAAAAGAATAGAGGCATTCCAATTATACCAAAAATCGGTCTGCCACAAACAACATTCACTCAACAGTCTGCTTCTTCTATCTAAGAATGATAAGACCTATAGAATGTTCTCATAAATGATTTGAATAATTTTTGCTTTTTTAAAATAACAAGTCACGTACTGTGATCCGGCCCCAAATTAGGATTTCTTGTGTTATGGGTAACAAAGGCTGACATACATACGTTTTAATATATACATATATAGATAATAAACACCCAGACAAAGAGCAAACAAACCTGTTCATCACACGAGTGTTTGCCCGATGTGGGAATCGAACTCATGACCCTCAGCGCAATAGATAGGCGCGCTAACGACTGCATTACCGAATAGTCAAAAACAGATACATTTTCTAAAATAAAACAAAAACTCATTAGTAGTGTGAAGTTTTCTAAACGAATCGCTTGGAACCGGAGTCTTGGTGTGCATTTCACCATAGGATCCATACGTTTTAAGAACACGATAGATAGCCGTTGTTGTTTACCGATTTCAATCTGACATTAAAATAAAACTTCACTGCACGACGTCATAATTAATACTCTAAGTCACTCTAAGAATTAAATTACAAACGCGGTGTGCGATAGTTGAATTTGTTGAATGATGATTTCAAATTTCTGTTTTTTTTCCAAGAAGTTTGTGCTTTGGTGTGGCCTACCTAGTGTGGCGCTCAATCGGTCGAGCGGTTATCGAGCAAGTTGGCGGGAAATTTGAATTTAAACTCAAAAATCGAACACGCCGAATATTTAAATGCAGGTTACTATAAAAATTAAAAGCAAGATAAATAATAACAATTCCTTGACTTTGCTTTGTTCTTTGACACAAATATGGCTGAATTATGGCCGGTAGTGCGGTCGTCCTAATTCATTATTATTATTTATACGAATTTTGCTATTTAATTTTCGCTACCAAGTTGAAATGTACATAGTTGAAATCAATCCTAATCAATTGGGTAATGCATTATTGTAATTGCAAATAAATGTCTTGCGATAAATCTTCTGATATCTTACGTCTGCCGTCACACGGGCGACATGCTCGCTCGCATACGGACGCTGATAATAATCATAGAGTAATTAATCAATTGTACGTAGATGTGGTATGTCTTTGACAATGTAATCTGTCTTTTGAAATGTACTATTTATAGTCAGAGCATTTTGGTTCATTTAGTAATTCGAATATGTAGGTTCATAAGTGTGTTGTAATATGTAAAGAAGGGGCTCAGATATAAAAAGAAAGAAAATTATGCAATTTCTCATAGATCAAAACTTCTTTGATCATGGGTGTTTTTTTTTTTAAATAACTAACCCAGTAGGTATGTTCACTTATAAATATAAATTAGGACTTCATGGTGGGAATCGAAGCTGTGGAGCATCGATCTATTACCAGGATACTAGTGGTAATAGATCGATGGTGTGGAGTTAGGTGCATTAATGTGTTTGGTTAATTCAGTGTTTCTTCAGATTTAAATGTATTATAACAGAAAATTATTACGGTTAACTATTTAGTGTCTGTATATGCACCAGTGTGGGAAAATTAAACAAAGTGACTGTGCGTGAATTTCAGGTTACTTCATTTCGCTCAATTTCATTTTCTAAAATATATCTTAAGAAACTGATTGCCATAACGCTAAAAAGAAGTAAATGATTTTTTTTTTTTTTTACGTTTAAAATCAGTATTACCGAAAAACATTAAAATATAATCATCAATAAATTCTTACAATAAAAATATACAGAATTTCTTTGGTTTCGCCATATAAATTGTACAAGAAAAATCATTTACTTAAGCAAATTGAAAATGTTCGATTGCGTTTTTTCGCGCCAACATTCCTGACGCTGTTAGTATGTTTACTATATAAGGCATTAGAGACTGATTGATGCATAGATATCTTGTCCGCTAAGAATATTTTATACCTTATTGTTCCTTTAAGCTGTGGGTTTAAATTGCATATTTATTGCATGTAGTACGTGAACGAACCAAAGATTTATGCAAAAATCCGCAAAAGTATTTAAAAAGTAAGTTCTAGTGCATCTTGCTAAATAATATTATAATATGTTTTCATGGAATAGATAACATTATTTATCTATTCCGTGGTCTTACCTACCATGTTCATACGTGTTGAGAGCGAAATTAAAATATACACTAATATTGCATAAATAATATGCAGATACATGAATACTGCTGGTGGTAGGACCTGATGTGAGTCCGCACGGGTGGGCACCACCACCCTGCCTATTTCTGCCGTGAAGCAGTAATGCGTTTCGGTCTAAAGGGTGGGGCAGCCGTTGTAACTATACTGAGACCTTAGAACTTATATCTCAAGGTAGGTGGCGGTTTTTACGTTGTAGATGTGAAAAAAAATATATATTAAATTTAACTCAAATTTTAAAATCACGCATCCCATAAACGAAGCACTGATCATCACAGTTAATTTCAAACCTCCCCCGTGGTTAATTTCCTCGGTCATTTGTTTTTTACTTATTTAACGTTAACAAATCGTTCTGTTATTTGTCCGTTTGCGTGCTTAAATCCTTTGCCCGTGCGCCTAATATGGCAGCGCGCTGTCACCTGCGGACAAATTTGGACGAGCCCGCCTTTTTATTGCAACCATTTCGGTAGCTATCTCTTGTTTCGAGAAAGAATTAAAATTGCTACTTTGCCTCCACGGTCGGAAAATGTGTGTGAAATTCTTATTGGTCGTATTTATAATTTGATTTTTTATTTAGTCGAGATGTAAATTCATGAATGTAAACTACAATAGAATTATTAAAAAACTGTCATGATTCTTTGTAAATAAATCAAAAAAGGTCCGGGCGTAGAGTTTAAATATATTGGTGCGTTTAAAGTTTTTAAGAAAACGTTTACGCCATGCTAATATTTTTTGCTTAGAGAATAATATTCTTGGTGATAGTTATATGTGGTAGATATAGGTTAGCTATTGCGAGGGTAGGTGGAATTTCTTCCATAAAGGATTCACACGTTCATTTGTGAGCATGATAAAACTGTTAATGTATTATAGATTTAGTTCTACTTGTTCTAAAGTATCAGAATTTTAAGTTTTGATGTTTATAATCCGGTGGTCACTCAATATTTCAAGTTCGACTGGCCATTTAAGGCCATTAAAAGTATTTCAAAGCACTACTTGTAATTCGTTTGCCTTCATCGTGTACATGAAATCTCACATCACCGCCGAAAATAAGACTCTTTATAGATTAACTGGCTAACTGGTCGTCGGTAATAAAAATATTAGTAATCCACACTAAAATTCCAACGTTTAAACGATGTAATCTGTATTTATTGGATCTCTCAGACACAAAAAACTGAACGACCATTAATATCATGGTACTTAAGTTTCCATTATCGTTTAACCCAAAAGAATAATCTGGAATTAGTCACGCACGAGCTATATTGTTGAAAGCTTAGAAGGCACTAGCTCTGCTCTATGGGGTTCCGTACGATTTATTAATATTAATTTATTAATATTTAGTTACTATTAAATATTTTAAAATTACAAGTCTTTATTTTTTTATCATTGGAGGCATTATTATCGGATCTTTTCAGATCTAGAGCAAAACCAATATTGCTTTGTTACTTGTTGTTTTTTGGGTGGTGGCAGTTACGTTGTAGATATCTATAGGCTCCAATAACCAACTTAAAACTAGATACAGTTATTTACTATAAAAAATATTAGTATTCGTTTCACACGCCTCAAAATATGACAAGTCAAGTGAATAAATTAGGCGTAATGTTAGGTACTGAACTAAAGTAAGATACTACTTTAAGACTGCTACTAATACTGACGTATGATGAGTGATTTAATAAAAAATAAATTACCTAGAAACAGTTTTATAACGCCTACGATGACTGCTTTAAACGCAATTATGAATGTTTTCATATTAATTTTCTACATGAAATAAATGCAAATATTAAATTCTTCTCACGACGGAACCCTAAAAATTTTAATACACACTTGAGTTTTTAGGGCGTTCTTCATTAAATCCTATTCATTATTTAACAATTAGCTGTGCATTATATTTTTAAAGTTGTTTTCACACTTACAAGTGTTGGGATAGGAATACGCGTAAAAAAACGCCGCTTCTAAACTTTGAAGCTTTGGTATTTTTTAATTATGAAACGCGTTACTCAAAGAGCTGTGTCATCTAGAGATTCCTCGTAGGTCATAAGTCGAGATTTAATTAAATTAAATCTTCAAATACAAAAAAGAATCGTGGCTTATAGACTATGAGTGATGTTCGACATATATGTAGTAGATATGTGTCGTGCCTTCGTGCCCCCATTCCCGCTAACCATAAATCGGCTCTGTGTTTTTTTTTCTTAAGAGGCTATTTCAGCGTAACCTTAACTAGTAGGTGAGCTCACGGGGCTCAAACCTGGCGACGTTGCTAACACGAACCCTAGTAAGAGCCGTGCTTCGCAGAATCTACCACCGGATCGGAAACGCGACCCACTGAGAAGATCCGGCGAGAAGCTCAGTGGGCTCCCGCTAACAATAGTAATAACATTGCAGCGGATGTGAGAACGCCTTAAGTAATAATTATTTCTTTGAGCCACTTAACTTCTTATCGATTTGAGACGTCTTTTTGAATTCGTTAGGCAGCGGCTTGGTTCTACCTTTGGCATTGCTGACAGCCACGAGCGACGGTAACCACTCACCATCCAATGGGCCGTACGCTTAGCTGCCTACAAGGGCATTAAAAAAACGAATAAGAATGATTCACAGTGATGTTGATGTCGTGCTCCATGTTAATGTTGGAAAGGCGGTACTTTTGAAGTCGTTAGATAGTGATCTACACTCGGTGTGTATAAGCGACCACTACTAAATGCTCCGAAGTGAGAATCGAAGTAGCTGTAAGCTTAGTGATAGATACAGTTTAAGCTATAACACTAAATTCTTAACTGTTGAACGCTAAATGTTCGTAAAATACATAAATATTTTTTTATTGCTTATGTGGATCGACGAGCTCATATTCCACCTGGTGTTAACTGGTTACTGGAGCCCATAGACATCTACAACGTAAATGCGCTACCCACTTGAGATATAAGTTCTAAAGTCTCAGTATGGTTACAACGGCTGACTCACCCTTCAAACCGAAACGCATTACTGCTTCACGGCAGAAATAGGCAGGGTGGTGGTACCTACCCATGCGGACTCGCAAGAGGTCCTAATAAACTTGAAGCTAATATTACACTGTCTACCTTAAGACCGGCACGGGTAGGTACCACCATTCTGCGGCGAAGTCGTCATACCTTCCAGTTTTAAGGGTCGGGTAGTTTCTTTACAATTTAATTGAGATTTTGACTTCAACCCTCTAGATATATTAGTTGCCATGAGCTTAACTCAAAGAACTACGGTTTCTTTTGAAATAAAAGTATGTAGCCAAAGTAATTTCTTGTTATATCATGTTATATTAAAGTCCCGTAAAAATCGGTAAAACCGTTTCGAAGTTTAATTGGAACGAACAGAGAGACAGACGGACAAACATTTTTAGAGTGTTTTAAAAAGTACTGCACATATAATACTTTCATGTGCATTTTATAAAAAGCTGCTTTTATGCTGTGTTTTGTAAAAAGCGTTTTCACATTAAGAACAACCACTTCAATAATATTTGCTTAAATTCATATTAGGTATTGTGTTTTGTAATGAAGATCCTTAGTAAGAACGATATCACTTCATCTCAAAGCGGCATAGAATGTGTCGCCGACCGGTTTGCGAATTAATGGATTTACTGCTCAATCTATTTTCATTAATTACGTTAAGAAACTTAATTGGAACGTACTAGAAGCTAGTCCTGTAGAGAACTCCTTCATAAATATAATTCGGACATTCAATCATATGTGACGAATTTTTTATATTGTTTAAATGGATGGACGATCTTAGGTCCCACTTAGTGTTAAGTGGTTACCGCAGCCCGTAGACTTTAACAACGTAAATGCAGCTCGCTACCGACCTTAAGAGATGATTTCTAAGTCTCAATTATTATCCTGATCTTACTTGTTTCAATTTTATTTAAGGGGACTTCTTCCAGACTACACGACATTCTTGCTTTGATGTAGAAGTAGTAATTATAGTTGCTATCTATCCGTTAACGATACATCCTGTAGAGTGTATCCTTCTACGGTGAGCGATTAGTTGATTCGATTGTAGTAAGCCTTATACAACATACAACACGAATTTTTTTACTGATGGTAGGACCTCTTGTGAGTCTGGAAGAGTAGGTACAACCACCTTGCCTATTTCTGCCGTGAAGCAGTATTTCGTTTCGGTTTGAAGGGTGAGGCAGCCGTTGTAACTATACTGAGACCTTAGAACTTATATCTCAAGGTGGGTGGCCCATTTACGTTGTAGATGACTATGGGTTCCAGTAACCACTTAACATCAGGTGTGCTGTCAGTTCGTTCACCCATCTAAGCAAAAAAAAAGAAAAAAAAGTTCATCGTACGGTGCTCAATTAGTTGATTCCATTTTCAGTAAACATTATAAACAGAACGATTTTTAAAGTTCATCGTGTCTCCTAATGTGACTTAGAACATTTATATTTCATTCCTGATCACTTGAACTCAGCACCTGCGAAAATAGCCTTCAACAATGAATATAGAGTGTTGAATACATTATTATTAGTCCGTCTAAGCCGTTTCGATTTCCTTTAAGACTGTGCGAGACTACATCGATAATATAAATAGCAAACGCATTGTGGATATCCTGTGATTCAACTCGCGAGTTATAAGCAGAGGCTACATTTAATTTTTTTTAAATACAAACGGGGAAATTAACGCAAATACTTTTAATTAATAGTCTGATCTTCGTTTTTAGTTATCCTTTTGCAAGAACATTCTTTTGGTGTGTTTCTTCTTCTATATGTTCTAAAAATGTTCATATAACTAGACTCTTAGTGACGTATGTACATAGCGCGTAACACATTACAAATTAATTTCTCATCATCAGGCACAATTGTCATCCGCGAAACTGCCCTCGAGTTGTTAGGTCTCCTTCGAAGGCGCTCGGGCAGCTGTTAGCTAATCCCTTCCTGGCTGAGCCTTTGCTCGCCCACCTGTCCTGGTGAAACTGGAAAGGCCCTTGGGCCAACAGTAAACAATCAATCACAAAAAAAATATTCTCATACGACATCCGTGGAGTTTTTACTCGTTCATAGGTGAGCGAATAAAAATAGGGTTTTTGATAGTTAGAAATTGCTTATCTTTATGGTAGAAAAATGTAAATTAAGTGGAAATAACAATATAATAATTTACAGAGTGTTTAACAATTAATATTTTAAAAATAAAGTTACACGCTTCACATTCAACATTTAAGCTAGTATTATATTATCACTACCGAAAACACAAATAATAAATCACAAACGATCACATACTAGATCAGATCTTTAACAGAGATGCTAAACTAGGTGGGGACTGGAAACCGGTTGTGCAATCAATGCTTTTTTTTTATCCTACCTAAGCTTCTAAGGTCTCGAGAGACCATTTCAGCGTAGCCTTAACTAGTAGGTGAGCTCACGGGACTCAAACCTGACGTCGTTGCCAACCCTAGCCAGAGCAGTGCTTCACAAAATCTACTACCGGATCGGAAACGCGACCCACTGAGAAGACCCGGCGAGAAACTCAGTGGGTTGTACCTGTGGGTTAATTTACTCGCCGAGCCCTTCGTCACAAGCGACGGGATCGACGAGAACGATGACGGGATTAATGCTATTAATCGCTCGTAAACAGTAGTATAAATAATCGCGTTGTTTCCCACTGCCTATATTTTTGCATCATTAGAGCCAAATATTATTTGTTAGAAAAAATATCTCGCAACGCGTAAGTTCACAGCTTGAACCGCGCACAACCCTTTGGCAATACTTCGCAATAAGCTACAGTGCGTCGGCACTCGGACGCCGCGCCGGCCGGTAATAAATACCTTTTGTGCTCTTCTGAAATAGCACAGATGAAAATTAACATGAGCATAGGCAAATAATATTCATGCATATTCCTTACATGTAAAAACAAGGTATTTTAGATCCGTGTGCCGACCTATTTGCCATACGATTGATGTTAGAATACATCTCAGTGCTTAGTTGAGATGAGGTGTGTTCTTTATATACAGACTTTCTGGTTTATGTTTAAGATTTCAGTCTTCATGGTGACTGTTAATACGCTGACGCTGACACTGACAAGATAAACAAAACAATATTCACAACTTTATTCCCGAAGCAACAAATAAACTTTCTCTCGTCTTACGAGTGAGGGCGCTATTGTCGGCCAATTTACCGCATACAAAATCATCTTTGAATGGCCCCAACCGACAGCAGTGATAGCGTCGTCATCTCGACGGCACCAAGAACAAATTGTTCTCTTATTGTATTGTCTTCTGCAACGGAGTTTATTGGTTATTGTGCGTTGTGTGTTCGGATCATAAACTAGAGATGGAGGTGGAAATATACGATTTTTTTAATAACAATGTAGCGGTGCATCCAAATTACAGACATGAAGCAATCCAAAAAGTTAGGGTACAAGTAAAAGGTTGGATACTATTTGATGAAAATGAAAATTTGATCATTATTTTTGTGAAATTTGCATTATATAACTAGCATATATTCTATTTTTTAATTATAATAGTTTGTGTGGATTAACGATGAAGGGAAGATATTCCATCGAGCGGGTGATATTGCTTGAACTTGTAGCTTATCTTGAAAATGTCGTAAGCGAGATTCAGGCCTCTGTCAAATATCTTGTATTCTATGATGGTTACCCGTCACAACAATGTAAAGTTTTATCGTCTTCAAACTTATGTCTCAAAATTAATGGACCGCGGTCCACTTAAACCAAGTAGGTCTTATACAATTAAATTGTTTTACTTGAAATTATGCTGAATGGTTTTCGTAACCTGATCCTTAAAGGATTACATAGAATCGTATATTTTCAATAAAAAAATTCCGATCTTCACACATTAATTACTCAGTACCGTTTTAATATTAAAATTATTATTTGACTTGAGTTTAATCTTGTAAGCTTTGATAAAACGTAAATTTCCTTAAACAGCTAGTTATCCGTTGGACGTTATCTCCTGTAACAGTGATCTGATGAATGTCCTAACAGTATTCATAAATGGAGGCGACAGGTACTGAAATGAAAAAGGATAAATTTTTCAAACCACCACGGCATAGTTAAATGCGTAGGCGGGAACACACATAACAACACGCAAACGAACAATTTGCAAGCTGTACTTATGGTGTTTTGATAGAACTGTTCGTATTTCATATTGTCTTCACTTGGCTCTGTCTGACTCGTGTGGTACAATTAGAGGCGTGCCGGTAGAGCCCTCACAAAGGCGGGGGCGGCTCTGTTGAGTACTGTTTGATAGCTGGTGAAGAGTCAAGTTATTGTTAGTAAAATCGACGTGTGGTAAGCAGGAAATGATGTTCTGCAACAGTACTAGCTATAGAGTTTAATGATGAAGGCGTTTTTGGTTGGCCATTGTTCTATTCACAGTAGGAGTTTTTTTTTAGAAATTTTGTTATCTACATATATAAATTTGTTTTAAAATCAAATATACTTGCAACGCATGTGCTAAAAACAATATAAAGAGGCGGTTTTAAAAAATACTCTATAACTGTGGCATAAAAACTTCTTAAAATAAACTACTTAAAAACTACTTAAAATAAAGCTTTAAAAAAAAGTAGTGATCCCGAAAGACGAATATAGACCTTGATGATTCCTAACACAACATAAATCTTATTCTCATTTTATTATGATTTACTAATGCTATTACCCCGGACAACATGTAGCACAAATAAAAACATTGCTGCTATTGATATGAACATCAGTCAGCTCTTTTTGCTTGAGATTACGTGTTCACGGCTTTAAAGCTTTTATTAACAAGTATTTAAATGTAACTTATATAGTAAAATTTATCAAAGAAAACATAGTATTAACGTAGTATTTAACATAGTATTCCATTTACGATGACGTTTTAAATTATCGCGTAGTTTTGGCTTCAGTTCTCTTAAGTTCATTTCAATTCTTTTCTCCTCGAAAATAAACTCAAATTGGAATTGGTAAGCCGCAATTACTGCTAACATAGTAATGTCACTAAAAAAAAAAAGGAATGGACTTACTGGTTTGTTGATTTAAAAATTAAATTGCTATGATACCTTCCAACATCACTTTATGTAAAAACCTACATTTCTTGTGGCTGCCCTCAGCACAAAAACAAAATATTCTAGCCTCATAATGAGAAAACTACGACTTAATGAATGTGGTCAACTCCCCGTTGTTTCTAAATAGGCCAAGTTCTCCTAGAACAAAAACATTAACAGTTAATTTACAAGAAACTAACGCGCTATTCTGTTTAGGGACAGAGCGAGGAAAAACTAGCAATCACAGTTGCAGACAAACGGTTGCTTGTCTTAATATGGCCGAAGTGTGTCAGATCCTTGAAGTCCAGCTAATGGCGTGATTACATGCATTTAGTGGCAAGAGCGTAATGCTCTCTAGTTTGGTATTTCAAGTGACTACAGTAATGTAAATCTGTCGAGATTATCGCAGTCATATATGGCTGCAAATTTCAGCTATAACCATATTAAGCCATAACTTATCCACGTTTTGCAACCGTTTTATGAATTGACAAACTAAATTTATATATTTTTCCATTCACATAAGCACTTATTAAATATTGTAACAATAAAAAAAAAGATAATAATACATTTGGATTTAAATTCTCATATGAATTTTCATGGAGATTATTTAATATAAAGCCAATCTTTATTAAAATTAATAAAAAAATAAATAAAAAATAAAAAAAATTGTTTGCGACCGAGGAAGATTTGGCTATCCACAGATTTCACACTACAAGGGCAATCAAAGCAGTGTATGAAGGAAGGAATTTGAAAAAAATCTATACTGTGCCGCAATTTTTTGAGTTTGAATTTAGGGAAATGAATATTTACAGATTTTTTTTTTTTTTTTTATTGCCTTTGTAGGCAGACGGGCATACGGCCCACCTGATGGTGAGTGGTTACCGTCGCCCATGGACTTCAGCAATGCCAGGGGCAGAGCCAAGCCGCTGCCTACCGCTTAATACTCTCCACAAGCCTCGTTTGAAGAAGGACATGTCATAGCGCTCGGGAAACACCGAGGAGGGGAGCTCATTCCATAGCCGGATGGTACGTGGCAAAAAAGATCTCTGGAAACGCACTGTGGATGACCGCAGTGGCTCCAGGTAGTATGGATGAACTCTACTCCGGTGGCGGGCGGTGCGATAGTAAAAACGAGATGCTGGTATCATCTCGAACAATTCCTCAGAGCACTCCCCATGGAACATACGGTATAAAATACAGAGGGAACCGAAGTCCCTCCGCAGACCCAGAGGCTCCAAACGATCCGAGAGAATGGGATTATCGACAATCCGAACGGCCCTCCTCTGTATGGAGTCAAATGGAAGAAGCTGGTATTTGGGAGCCCCGGCCCAGAGATGGGAGCAGTACTCCATGCGAGGCCGGACTTGTGCTTTATAAAGCAAAAGTCTTTGTCCAGGCGTGAAGTACCGCTTCGCTCTGTTGAGGACTCCCAGCATTTTGGACGCCAACTTGGCTTTGCCTTCCAAATGACTCCGAAACTGGACATCGCTCGAAACGTCGACCCCAAGTATCCCGATACTCTCGGAAGGTTGCAGGGATACTCCTTGGAATTGCGGCGCCATGACAAAGGGGTCCTTCTTCGCAGTGAACGCGCAAACTTGTGTCTTTATCGGGTTGAATTGAACCAAGTTCAATTCACCCCATTCGGAGACTCGCCCCAGAGAGTTCTCCACTTCAGACACAAGTTTTGATCGTCTCTCTTGCACCACGCTCCGAGAGAGACTCTGATGGCCGATATATCGCGCATCCCCCGTGCTGTCATCCGCATAGCAATGCATGCCATCAATAGACAGCATGTCATTGATATACAGGATGAAAAGCGTGGGGGAGAGCACCGAACCTTGTGGAACGCCAGCGTTGATGGTCATGGTATCAGAACAGTCACCGTCTACAACGACCGTGATGCTCCGCCCATCCAAAAAGCTAGCGATCCACTTGCAGAGACCCTCGGGGATTCCGTAAGATGGTAACTTCGATAGAAGTGCCCTATGCCAGACCCTGTCGAAGGCCTTCGCGATATCAAGGCTCACAGCAAGAGCCTCGCCCTTGCTCTCCAAGGCTTCAGCCCACCTGTGAGTAAGGTATACAAGAAGATCGCCAGCTGAGCGACCGTGACGGAAACCGTACTGTCGGTCACTGATCAGCTGGCGATCTTCAAGATACTTCAGGAGTTGTGTATTTATAATTCGCTCCATCACCTTGGAAAGCAAGGAAGTTATCGCGATAGGCCTGTAGCTCGATGGGTCCGACCGGTCACCCTTCTTGGGGATAGGGTGGACGTGGGCGGTCTTCCATGAAGACGGAACCCACATCCAATTTAGATATATTATGATAATTTAAAAATGAAAGGTAGTAAATTCAAAGCAACCTTTTAGACGGTATTCAAATGAGATCAATTGTTTTTACCATTGCGCATTTTACTAAGTAGAATGACTAATTTTGTACCCCACTGGGCAGGGAGTCAACCAACAAGGAGTGACTGAACCATATTTTAGTCAAAAAAGTATCAAAACTTCGGTTGATTAAAATACGATTATTGAGAAGGCGGATGTTGCAAATTCCATGCGCACCACGATAGTTTGGAGTATTTTAAACATTCCATTTAGCATTGGCGAACCTTTAGAATAATGCGTGATCCAATTGTATAGGTAGCCATTACCGAACTGTATTAAGGCCAACGGAGATAATTTTGAATGAGCTCAGTGTGCAATGTTGTAATATTTTATTCGACAGTGAAAACACCTTTATTTTCCTTACATGGATATGTGTGGCAAGACTAGGCCGAAAAGCATGGTTGAATACACGTTTCTTACAATTACTAATGTGCAAGAAATGGACATCTAAATGTCCCAATAAAAATTTGCTTTGAATGTTATGTTTTGTTATTAGATACAGATTCTTTACCTTTGATATAATAATAACTTTTTATCAAGCGGGTCGGGTGTATACACAAAAATCCGTATTAGTGAAATTATTGAAGTTGCACCAGACAAGGAATGCTACATTGACGTTGTACCTTAAAACCAAGTAACCGAAATACTAAAGAACAATGTAAATATCTAGAATTCCCCGAGCACAGATCGGCGGATAACCATTTAACTTTAATCGTCTGTTTATTGTTAAAATAAAGAAGCGAGATACAAGCGTCGGAGTGGCCGGCAGTGTGAACATCGCATTCCACTTACTGCATCGTGTGAAGAGCCCGTTATCAGCTATTGGAACATGTAATCGATTTTAGATGTTGCTACTTTTACTCACGGGAAACAAAAGCCTATCGATATGGCGGCTTTCGAAATTTATAGCGCATTAATGACAATGTACTTGGTGTTCAGATAGCTGTTTTTGTCTTTTGAACTCGAAAAGCTACTTTAGGTAATGTGATACAAATTTTTAATGTATGTAACGTATTTACTGACAACCAAAACATTATAATGTAGCTTGATAAGAAAATTTAAAACAGCGTAATGTGTCACCCTTAGACACAGCCCGCTGAGTTTCTCGCCGGATCTTTTCAGTGGGTCGCGATTCCAATTCGATGGTAGATTCAGCGAAGCACTGCTCTTGCTAGGGCTAGTGTTAGGAAATTCTCTCAGGTTGAGCCCGTGAGCTCACCTACCCGTCCGGACGTAGCTGGAATACCCTCATAAGGTACCAACGAATAAAAATGGGGAAAAACTAATAAGTAACAGAGTTCACTTTTTAAATAAATTTTATTCCAACAAAGTATTAAGCGTAAATTTAATTAAATCCAACTTTTGTAGTAATTTTGAATAATAGATAATTCGGTTACTTTTTGTCTACCATTTCCCACATATTTTCGAATCATCAAGCCCCCTTTTATTAAAATACTAGCGACCCGCCCTCGCTTCGCTTCGGAAACATTAAAACACGCATGAAACCAAAAAAAATAAATAAAAAATAAAATAAAAAAAGTAGCCTATGTTCATCAGAGACAATGTCGACTTCTAATGGAAAAATAATTTTTCAA
Source organism: Bombyx mori (assembly GCF_030269925.1). Lineage (NCBI taxonomy): Eukaryota > Metazoa > Arthropoda > Insecta > Lepidoptera > Bombycidae > Bombyx > Bombyx mori. The sequence continues at coordinate 1,825,933 of NC_085116.1, read as the reverse complement.
ATCGGTCCAGTAGTTTCGGAGCCTATTCGAAACAAACAAACAAACAAATCTTTCCTCTTTATAATATTAGTATAGATATAGACAATGTAACTTTGGTCTCAAACGTATCTCGGTATCGCTTTGGATGTTATAGATATAATCATCGTTTAATTCGTAATTTAATCCAAACGACATCAGATTGCTTTATTTGCAAACCCCATTCATTACTATGGTTCCCAAAAACGATTGGTTTGTTTAAATATCATTAGAGTAATTGCTAATTCAAAAGAAAACATTTATGATCTATATATATAAAAATGAATTGCTGTTCGTTAGTCTCGCTAAAACTCGAGAACGGCTGGACCGATTTGGCTAACTTTGGTCTTGAATTATTTGTGGAAATCCAGAGAAGGTTTAAAAGGTAGATAAATATGAAAATGCTCGGAATTAAATAAAAATAACAATTTTGTTTATCCTTTGATGTGTCCACCGTCGGACGGATTCCGTTTGTCTTTTATTTATCGATTGAGGCACTACGAAGTCTGCCGGGTCAGCTAGTAATATAATAATATCTTAACGTCGTAAGCTATGAGTGATTGTATCAAATTAGCGTTATAATTATACCACTGAGAGCAGTGACGAAGATCTGAGATATTCGTTCGCTTGTTTAATAAAAGGTACTTCAATATATTCTAAATGCACTCGGAGATGTGCACCACATCGTATTTACATACATATATGAACGAATACGAACGTGCATCACGGACGTTGTTGTAAATCAAACAACAATGAGTCGCAGGCTCGCGACAAACTAAATACATCGTTCTGTTTGACGTTCAATATTGGACATGATTTATTCCGATGTGTCTTAACGAAATCAACACGTTCTCGTCGAAGATGTTTCCCCAGAAGAAAAGTATGCCTTGACTAGATGTTTGATGACGTGGCTCTGCAGAAGACTGAAGTAAGTCAAGAAAGTGTTGAGGCGCCATTACCAAGCTATATAGGCTTTTCTGTTTGTGATTTAGTTGGAGTATTTTAAAACAACGTTTTTACGCTAATTCATACGATAATTATTCCTCTGTCCAAACAAAGTCCAAAGGCTTTTAGCATACTAAATTTCCCAAATTCCCATCGGTACGATATGTCTTAGGTCACTAAGTTTCTCTTCACATTTCCCGTCGGTACAATACGTCTTGTCTATAAAACGTTAGGCTCCCACTGACCCATATTCTACGACGATTCCACGTTACGTCCGCTGCTATTTTCGTAACGGAATCAGGCCGGCTCTACGGTCCGTGTCAATCTTTATGGGCACCACACAAAGCTTCGGTAATGCAATGCGTTTTTGTTTTCTTTCTTTTTCTCGACTATAACTTTTGAAGTATATTCGGAGCGGATAACGCTGTCGTTTGATGTTACATTCCAATTGGATGTTAAACGCATTGCATATAAAATAATGAAATAGTTATTTATTTTCTTTTTTTTTTAGCTTTTAGATGAGTGATCGAACTCAGAGCTCATCTGGTTATAAGTAGTTACCGGAGCCCACATCACATTACAATTTGAATGCCACCACCTGCCTTGAGACTTGAGGTCTATTATCCCAAATTTATATTATTACGCAAATTACAATAAAAAACACTCACTGTGTTAACTGAGTTCTATGACGTGTTTATTCAAATGAGTTTAAAAACAGTGTTTTGCAAAGTCTTGTTCCTACTATTTTTAAAATATATTATACTAGTTCTATAATCCTATTATTACTACCTATCAAGTCATTATTTTTTCGTCAGCAAAAGATGGCAGTAAAAACCATCTAATTCTTGCTGGAACCTCACAAAACCGGAATGCTAATCTTTAACAAAAGGATTCTGGCCGGGAATTAAGTCAGGATCCGTATGATCGTCACTAACCAGTAGATCAATGAAGCAATATTATTATAATAGCTACTGCTTATTCTATCCTTTCATTTGGGAATGCATGAATTTGCGATAGAAACGTTTTTAAGTTAGTTCACAATACAGCCTCCCACCAGTTTGCGATATTTCCTTAAGGACATAATAAATAAATAAATAATAAATAAATACTTACTAACAGTCACGCCACGTTAACTGGTCGCGTGATAAGTTCGTAAAGAACTTGTGTTACAGGTACCAGATAACGGAAATAAACGTAAGATTTTTATTATACACATACACATATTTAATATACATCCATAACCCTGGAAAAGACATTTATATTTATCATACAAATATCTTCCCTTGGCGGGATTCGAACCCGCGACCCCCTTGTGTAGTGACCATGTCACTTATCACTACACCAGACGGCCGTTACAAATAATGACTTATTGTTGTTCGGATTCTATAACGGGATTCTGTTAGTAAAGTTTCTTGTATTAACAACGAACACTACAAATTGCTGAGCATCAATGATCACATTTATTTTTAAACACTCAATATTCGTTCTTGAAATTTAGTAGCAAATCTTAAATCTAAACCTTAATGATTAAAAACGTATTTTTTTTATTTTATTATCTTTATTTAGCTTAGATGGGTGGACGAGCTCACAGCCTACCTGATGTTAAGTGGGTACTGGAGCCCATAGACATCTACAACGTAAATGCGCCCGCCGCAAGGTGGGTACCTTGAGATATAAGTTGTAAAGTCTCAAGTATATTTAAGCTAAGTCCCATTTTTTGGAGACTCTGCTGCCGAAAAAAAGGTAAAACAGTTAGATATAATATCATGGTTTTGGATTTAAGCGTCCATGACTCATTTTATGTCTCACGTCGTCTGTGAGTCAGAAGCACTGCAGTTTACACAACGATAAGTAAATAAAGAGGTTTTTTTTCTTTCTTAAGAAATTCTTCGTTTACAAGACTTGTCTTTTGTAACCGTAAATAAATATTTCGTGTATTTTAACCGTTACGATTGTAATGATCGTATGAATTATAATAAATACGATATATTGTAAGTACACGACGCTACCAGAATTTATTGAAAAAAATTGTCCTTCAAATAGCCGTAGGAACAAAAAGGCGTGTTTTAGAAATAAAAAAACTAAATTGGACTTTCTGCTCGTACTGATTGTGTTGCCCATGTAACATGTTAAAAGTTATACATTTTTCCTGTTTTGAAGGCCGCCGATCAATAATACGTATTATAAATATCGACAAAATAGTCGATTTACCAGAGACACGTTTCTAATGACATTGACATTTGGACCTAACAACGCGGAATGTCATCGTTTATTTTTCGTACGGACAGTTACGTAATACTATAGTGCTGTGCCACATATTTTAGATAATCATTGATAATTGAATGACAGAATTAATTTTAAAAAAAACTTTGAAAGTGAAAATGTTTATTTCGAAGGCACAGGGAAAACTTTATTTCTAAACTTTTCAATTCGAAAGATTGACAGAGACAGACTCAGTTCTCTTTAATTTCATTATCTATAAAATTATTATGAATGAATGAATGAATGAATTAAATGCGTTTATTTCAGGCAACTTAAGCCCATAAAATGTCACATACAATTACATAACATCTAAATCAAAATATGTACAATAAAATTAAAATTACAATTTATCAGAATGACTAAAAACAAAAACAAACAAAAATGAAACCAAATCAAATGAAACCGAATCCAAATTATTAAAATTAAAATTGTCAACTACTAATATAAAATTAAAATTAATAAAAGAACTAATACAATTATAAGTACCTATTTCCAATAATACTAAAATTATAAATCAAAAACAAAATCGAAAGTCGATCGTGTGGGAATGGCATTCCGAAGAGCCCATCCCGATATCTTAATCAACTCGAGTTGACCAACATAAAGTCGTGCATTACGATTTTACGGACTTTCAAATACTTCGCTTATTGGTCATCTGGCAGCGTGACTCATGGTCCATGTAGAGGTCTTATGTATGTATGAACCCTCATTAGTGCTGCGTTAAAGATTGGTCATAACTGCTTTATCGTGTGACGATTTCGAAAATGTCAAGGTAGATTTTATTGGAAAATAAATTCAGAAATGGCAGAGTGAAACTAGTGATGACCAAAACCAAAAATCAACATTTACAATTACAGTTCTTTGTTGTTTATTTATTGCTTATAGTTCGTATTGCAAAGACAGCTTCAATCAAGAACGACTCTAATGGACATAACAAATAAAGGTTAATTTTTAACGCATGCGCAAGTTTATTAAGTACAAATGTTGATCTTTTGAATATAATTTCTTTGTTTGGACAGGCTTGCGCTCCTCGCTTCGTGTCCTTCGTTTCTGCGAAGCTGAATTTCAGGGATCCGGTTGGTACGTGCTACGTTGCCAAATCTTCAAGGGCTGAAGACGTCACAGAATTTTCACCTTGCAGGACTGGTAAGTACAATAATGAACTATTTAATTTCAAAATAAAAAAGTCAATAAGGTTTTAATATTTAGCTATACATTCGTATTTAGTATGTACGTGCGAAACCTTAATCTAAAGTTCATTAATCCGTGTATAAAATAAACCACACAATTAATTAGATCTTCTTTCCATTTATATTCGATTGGGACCATAATAAGTAAATTAAGTGAGCTTCCAATCAATCCCAAGGATTTGTTCCGCCATCTTAAATATTGATTGCTTATAGATTAGATTACCAAAAAAGAAATTTAAGAAATGTATATCTTAAACGTAAACGCTCAGAAAGTCAGCTAGACATACAATCAAGCATTTATTTATAAGAAAATTATTTAATAAGCCAATGTAAAGTTTACAAGAAGCAAGTTTCGGGCGTTACGCAACAATGGCGTCGGTAAAAGCGCGCGAAAAGCACGCTCACTTCCGCCGGTAATGGGGTTCGCGTCGGCATGATTTACGATACACTTTGCGACGTGAAAATCATATTATAATGTAACACTATGTTGTTAAATTACGTACTGTTACGGATAAACCTTTGAATATTTGGCAGTTTATTGACATTGTGAATGACATGAGCGTCCGTTGAATTTAAAACTGCCAAATCTCTCTATGATTAACTAACTACAATACAGCACGCTGAGATCAGACATTGTCTGAATAATTGTGGTATTAAACACGAGGAGTAATTATATTCGGCAGCTTATTAACAGGATTTAGGACTAAACAAATTGGTTTGTGGTTTAGAACGATTTTAAATCTAATTTACTGTACTAAATTAAAACCCTTTGCCACAAACCTAAACACTTCAATATTTTTGCACTACACTTTACAACTTGTTATATAGTATCAATATATGTAGTATTCGTATATCAACATATATAGTATTAATATATAAATTTATCAACAACAATTATTGAAATCTAGGATGCTAATCTACCTCAATTGTGAATTTTTCAATCAAATTAGAATATCTGGTACATTGTAACTACGAGACACATTGAATATTTATAAATGAAATCACACATTATGCTATTTTATTTGCTGCGCCTCAATAATGTTTTTTAAGGGCATGATAGCATAATATCTTAAATATTTACGCTAATTTCTTTAATCTAATAGACTAAATACTGTATAATATGTTTTAAAAAATATCAATATGCACATGTTCACGCTGGCTGATCTTGGAACCAAATTAATTATATTATTACGTAAAGTATTATAAAATGTAAAGAATATGTATTTTTTGTAGTGTTCGTATCGTTGGATGAGGGTGAGTATACGAACAGGTATCTATGGATGTTTAGCACATGTTTTGTAGTTTCATACCCACTGTCATTTCATTCACATTAATTTCATTGTGATTCGTTCAACATCGATTAGTATAATGGAAGCTTCGGTGATGTGTTAAGCAGCTATTCATTTCAGATTACGAATTAACTGTTAACATCTTGTCTGTATGGTTAGAATATCTAGGTAAATGCTATTGTTATAAACCAGGAGCGATTGAAAAACATTTAAACATTTCAAAACAACAAGAAAACCTTATTTGATTTTGTATATATACACAAAATTTATATTCGTGTTCATTATTTAAAAAATACATATGTTGTAATTCATTTATTATTATTATATTCTTTTATTGTATGTGTTAAATGTAATGTTCCTTTTATTATGTATATTTTAACATGCATGTGTGTATGTAGCAGTGTATCGATGTTGTGTATAGTGTGTATTTATGGATTATTATTATTAAAATACACTTCACTGCATATATATTGTTTCACACACATAAAACTAAATTCGAAGTCAATAAGTGGAAAGAGCAAGGGGCTTATTTGAAGGCAAATACTCGTAAGGTAAACGTTGCTTCAAAGTATTTTGCTCGAGATTTTGTCAGCAACAGTCCTGATGAAACCAGAATAGCCCCTCGAGGCTATTGGCAGATGGTAGACATAAGAGACTTTGATCTTATGGTTGTAGTTGGCAGAAAGCGTTTACATTTCAACAGTCTACATTGTCTATGTATATAACTAGCTTAAGTCCATCTAGGTAATATGACAATATCTACATTATCTACTATCTATTGACATTAAAGTATAGAGAGAAAAAAAAACTATTTTTTTGGTTTACACTGTAATCTCGTAATGTATTTAAAAATAGTTGAGTTTTCGTTTAAAATGTAATAAGATTGGAAAATGGCGATTAGTAAATAACAATAATTTTAAATTGAATTGAAAATTTTAAAATACTATTTTATGTTTACAGCGACTCACGGTCAACGCAAAACTGGTGTTTGTCAGGCTGGTTTTTCTGCCGCTATTTCTAAGGTAAGAATTTTTTCTTATTTTTCTTATTTATTACACTTCAAGTGTACTATAGTACGTAGGCAGACTTAATGCTTGCGAAATTCTCGACCAGTCGGCAAAGGGTGTAATAGAAAACAATGCAGCCGATAAATTGGTTGAATAATAATTAAAGAAAAATACCAAAGCCGTGAATAGCAACTAGTATAAACATTTTATCTAATTGGAGTTCTTTCTAAACCGCTGTTTACTTGTTTGCGGGCTATATCGGTGTTCGGGTCCCGTTGACAGGTACCTTTTATCTAACGGAACATATTTGTAGCACCTAAGAACGACTTCCACAATAAATGATAAAATACGTATAAAAAAGTTGTCGGGTGATGATGATTTTAACTTAATTTGATAGACAAAGAAATATCGTTTCATATTCAGAAAACGATTTTTATATTCTCACCCAGGTTTAAGAGAAATCTGTTTTTTTCTGCAGCTAAAATGAAGTTGTTAATTGTTTTCTTCGAAATCAATAATCGCTCTCATCAGTATTTACAGTATTAAATAAGTTAATTGTGGTTAATGTTGCTAGAAATAAGCCCTTACGTACATTTTATTATTATTATATCCTCATAATAATAATAAAATGAAATGAAATCCGGAAGCCGGCAACGATATTGTTGTTGTTGTTTTTAAATTCGCCAACAAGCAGGCAAAGAGCGTAGCCTATACAGTCTAGTCTGTCGTAGTTATACTTTTTTTATGTTAATAAAAATCCGGTGTATTTCTTTTTATTGCTTTTTGGGGGTTGGACGTCAACTTGATGAATAGCACATTGAGTGAGCGTGAATTTCCGCAGACCTTTTATCTTGAAAAAAAAAAAACAGTCACTGCTATGTTAGCCACAGTTTTATTCCAATGCCTCAATAATCGTGAACAACGTTTATTGACGTTTAATACACAAAACAACACCCAATTTCTATATTATACATCACAATAAACTATTAAAAAAACATTAAAATAAAGCTTCAAGTGACGCTTCACTCGGGTTGCTGCCAAAACTCTCTGATCATATATAATAATAATAGAGTAATGGTAGGCCATTGAGATTTTTACTAATGGAATCATTAATATCTAAAAATATTAAATAATTCATGGTTTTAAGTAATAATTATTATTACAATACATAAATATTGAATTGAACAACAATAAACTAAAAAGTCTGTGAATTATAACCATTAGCTTTTTTTTTTAATTTGTTGTTCAAGTCACAGACAACTCTTTCGTTTGTCAGCATATAGGTTTACTATAAGGCTGTATGGGCTAATTTTCCCTTTGTCTATTAGCGAATATAAAAACTATGGCACTCAGTTTTGGGATGTTATCAAATAAGTAATTTATTTTTTTGTAAAACAATGCCAGGGTGAAAGAAATGTTGATACATAAACTAAACAACATGAAAAAATAAGGCACAGTTTTTCAAGTACAAATAGTTTTGTCATGAAGTTGGCCCACTTTTGGGCATTGTCCTTTCGTAATTGCTGATGGTAGAAGGTAATGTTAGCGCGAGTAGCTACCTGCAACCAGCCTATTTTTATCGCGAAGAAGTCATGCGATTTATGGGCAGCTTTTACAGAAGCCTTTCCCAAAGTGGACGACAACGCCCCCTTGTGGACGCTGCAAGCCTAAAGGGGGGCGGTAAGAGACCCAGAAGAAAATGGGAGCGTTGTGTAGAGGCTTGGGAGGCGATTTGTTATTTCATCTAGAAGAACTCGTAGACACCGACTGAGCTCTTGCTATAGTGATTTTTAAGTAGGTAAAAAAATGGGGGCGCTAAAAAAGAATTTATTCTCAAAGTGGACAGTAGACAAAATAAGTTTGGGAGCCCCTGTTTTACAGTCACTAGCCTCACGAGGCCACGACCCTCAGCATTGAGGATTATCGACGCACGTAGGACCAGGAGGCGGGTGGTGGCATTCACGTTGAAGTCTAGGAGCCCTCGTAACCATTTAACACCAGATTGGTCGCTCAATAAATAAATAAAATAGTATTCAACGACATCGAAAATACTGACTATCTTTAGCAGCTACGCTTAATTTTGAATTCTCACACCCTAGTAAGATGGTTTAAAGCGGGATAAAGCTAAAATTTAATCCTGGGACGCTTTTCTGACACCTGTGCTAAATATGTTGGTAGGCAGTTTATGCAATATTACTGTTGAAATAGTTCGCACCGGTGAGGTTTTTATGAATTTTTTAATTATTATTTTTGGGCAACATTCCAAAATTTTCGTTCGGTAATCGTATTTCAAAAAAGACGAAACATTAAAATAAAGTGAAATCGCTTCATCCGGCTATAATAATGCGCTTACGAATGAAGAGCATTTAATTTGGTTGTAGACGAGAACTGACCTTGTTTTAAACTTTTGCGGTTATCTACATTATAAGCCCTATTATTACTGTGCGGATAGTTGCAAATCCCATGCTCACGGGTAAACTCGCGAAATGGACACATGAAATTTAGAAATTGTGGTAAGAACGCGTCAAATAATAGTTTATAAAACTGACCCTCACATAATACTGGTGGTAGGACTTCTTGTGAGTCTGCGCGGGTGGGTACCACCGCCCTGCCTATTTCAGCCAGTGGGGCAGCCGTTGTAACTATACTGAGACCTTAGAACTTATATCTCAAGGTGGGTGGCGCATTTAAGTTGTAGATGTCTATGGGCTCCAGTAACCACTTAACACCAGGTGGGCTGTAAGCTCGTCCAACCATGTAAGCAATAAAAAAAAAAACATACTCGTACAATTATTTTAAAATAGGAAATATAACAACCGAGTATTGAGACACTGCTTATTTCTCGTTAAATAATTTAAAGATATATCTATCACAGCAATACTTAAATACTTTTCGTTTTTTTTCTGAAACACGTACGACCAAAATAGCAGTGATGTTAAGCGTCGTGATTTCGAGATCGTGGGAAATTAGATATTTTAGCTCGTCTTGTGCTGCGTTTACATTGTGATTCTGATGAGCATTTCATATCAGTTTATATTATAATTAAGTACAACAAAATTATTTCGATTGAAAAAGATCAACGCAATCTATGCAATAGCAAATTGAATAATAAATAATGTACTTAACATTGAAAGCTTTAGTCTTAGATGAAATTTTAATTTACCGATTTTTTCACTATGCTCAAGAAACAGGATACTTTTAAAATTACACGACCAGTTTCATGCTTTTGCAACGCATTACGCAGCTACAATAGTATATGTGTGTAGTGATTCGAAAAGTGCAATTTTGAATATAAAATGCATCTTAAATAAAATAACCTCTGAAATAATGCCGCGTACGCGAAGCAAAATTTTACAAGATTCAAATTTCTAAATTACATGAAACACAGCACGAGATCTATCGCGATGTTATCTGTGGCTACGCGGCTGCACGTGAACCGAATGCGCATGCGCGGTTCCACCTTATGAATTATTGAAAACTTTTATTGTTCCCGCGCAAAAAAAATGACAGCTCAAAATGGTTGCCGTTCCTATTTCGAGAATAGCATCCGCGTATTTATTTATTGCCGTTTTATTATTTGCTTCTTTATTTGGCGCACAATTGAAGCTGGATCGGTTACTATGTTGGTTTACCTTTTATAGTACAGAAACATAATTGATACTGTGGCTATGAATGCGGGAAACTTGTGATTCATAATTTGAGAGTCAATGAGTTTCGCGGTGGCGCTTTGTTTCTCTGTGGTAGGTTCCGAAAATATGGAAATTAATCATTATAAGCACATTGCATACGTTAAGATTTCATTTGAAACTTAGCTCTTCGGTAACAACTGAACTTTTTGCGCTTATTTTATAAGCAAAACATAGTTGGACTATTTTTATCATAGCCTTATACAAACGATTTTATTATCCTTATATCTAATAAATGCGGTAGGTTTATTTGTGTGTCGCAGTGGCTTACAGTCCTCACTAACCTTGCCATGAATAAATAAAAGTAGGTAAATAAATCTTACATTATTAGTATTCACTAAGCATTAACTTCCTGAATAATTATTGCCATCAAACAAACTCCATGTTAATAAAAACTGAGTCAATAAAATAAACTAAAATATTAACTACATGAAAATATATAACCCTATACTTAAAAAAGATACCATAAATCTTCACTAGAAATCATTATGAACAAAATTAAAATCAGTTAAAATTCAACACGCGGCCACACCGAGCAATTAATAACCATTAAATCTACGCGTAAACAATAAAACTGACACGACAACGGCTACCACGAATTCGTTAACTGGCAACACTGCTTAGTAGCTTGAAATTATGATACTTATTATAGCTATGATTATTTCCTTAGAACGTTTGTGTTACTATTTCAAAGAAGATTGGATAAGTCTCGTGCTTGTTAATCTTTGGTCTACACGTATGAAACAGTTTTAAATGCAGAGACACTGGAGCTTGTTGATTCGACAGTTTTTCTTGGTATAACAGTTGATTCCAGGCTGCAGTGGGGTCCTCACATATGCAAGCTAGCGAATAGACTTAGTTCTGCAGCGTTTGCGGTAAAAAAAATACGAACGTATACTGATGAAAATACGGCACGTCTAGTTTATTTCAGTTATTTTCATAGTGTTATGTCCTATGGCATTTTGCTATGGGGCAATGCTGCCGATGTCGAAACGATTTTCATCCTGCAGAAGAGGGCTATTCGTGCTATTTATAATATGCACCCGAGGGAATCCTTGAGGGACAAGTTTAAGGAAATCAAAATTCTAACTTTAGCGTCCCAATACATTTTTGAAAATTTATTGTACGTGCGTAAAAACATTGTAGAATTCCCCAGAGTCTGCGATTTGCATAATGTGAACACTAGGAACAAACATAGGCTTGCGTTGCCGGCGGCTCGAATTAAGAAAATAAGCAACTCTTTCAGGGGGCTGGGTGTACAACTTTTCAACAAGATCCCACAAAACGTTCAACTACTACCTGTTCATAGATTTAAGAAAACTGTCAAGGAACGTTTGTGCAACAAGGCATATTATAAAGTTAAGGATTTTTTACTAGATGGCACTACGTGGGAATGAGGCGCTCGCTCCTGGCCTTTTCATTTTTCATTATTATTATTATTTATTTGAATTGTATTTTTTTGACTTGTTTTTTTGTATACTGTAAATATGTTTTCTTGTTTAAAAAAACAAAATAGTTGAGAAAATACAAAAAAAAAGAAGGCCGCTGAGTTTGTTTCGCCGGTTCTTCTCAGGACTGTGGCTTTTTTTGGAACCGGTGGTAGAGTTAACATTTTCTTTTACATTTTGACATTCAACAAGTGTGTTTTTGATGACATCCAAGTTGAAATAAATGATTTTGAATTTGAATTTGAATTTGAATTTGGTGTAGAATACTCTAGATAATTAACAGAGGCCTTTTATTTTCAATATAGCGTAGTCAATCTCCAAACGAGATTTCTTACGCTGGTATAACCCCGTGTTACCAGCATAGGTAGGAAAAAAAAGAGATTTCAGACAGTTTTCTTAATGTCAATACTATGGCTTATCTGTGAGTGGATCTCGATTAGTAGGTATAACTTAAGCTATTAACAGTTATGACATGAACAACAACAAAAAAGTCGTAGTTTAGTAGCGTTCCAAATTTTACTTAATTTTAGAACAGTCAGTGCAATTTAGACAGTTTATCTGTTACTGGCTGTAACCAGCTACTGTCGCACTTGACGTACTAGTCACTTGAAAATGCATTTATTAATTGTCATGTAATTTAATCGGAGTGCGACTCACAATACTAATAACGCCATCTGTCGTATGGTGTTGTAAGCACGCTTATAAACTAGAATCATTTATTTTGTTTTAATGTAAATGTCGTGATTTTTTTTGTAGATACGCGCCAGATTTCTAAGAATCTTCTCAAAGTAAGAAAACAAAAGGATCGAAATCTATCCGTTTTTGCATGATGCGCGCCTAACGACACTGTTTGGCTTCTTTTTTACTGCACTTTTGTATTCTGAGCACAGTTATCTTGTTCATTCCTACAATAAATACACGAAAATGACATCTGAATCTGTCAGATGTCACAGAGCTAAAGCTGATAACATCGCAGACGAATCTATACAGACTCGTGAGAGGGACCAAGAAATATACGTGATATGAATTTAAAAAAGACAAAAACACTTTTTAATTATTCAAAGTGGGAATGGCAGCCCCTAAATCTGTTGATTACATGCAACACTATAATTTTATAACATAAATAATCTAAAACTACTTTAAAATAATTCCGTACATGATTTCAAGTTAAGTTTGATCATCTTTTTAATACTTAATAGAAGCCGCTTTCGATAAACCCTTTCGAATGAACTGACCTAATAATGCTCTTAATAAATTTGTCCGCGCGTCATCGTGCGTATTGAATACACTAAGGTGCGAACACGTTCCGTAGCCGGCTGCCTTCAATGCGATTTGAATGGCTAATGGCTTGAGACGCCATCCCTGAGTCACTTTCCAAGTGGAACGGAACTTTTACTGTAAACTTTGATATGGACTATCGCAGCATCATAGATGATAACACACAACAACGTAGAATACACGATTTAATTTGATGTTTCTTTTCTCATTTTCTTTTAAATTTAAAGAGCTTCGTATATGTCGCTATTGTTATGATAACAAGAAGTGATTGTTATTATAGTATGTATCTAGAATAACAATGTCTTTGGAACCACCGATATTTTTCATTTATAGAAAACACAAATTTCATTTCTTCATTATTATTTAACATTCTATTGACTTAATATCACATTATATATAAAGTTTAAATTTCAACTAACTGTCCGTATGAAGTTTTCCTTCTTTTTCTGTTACCATACTCGGCAGGATTCCATGTCAAAAGTGACGCGAACATTCCTGTAAGCTTACAAACATGGATCCCGGAACGCGCCCGTAAACGGTGGCCATTTGCAGACAATGGCGTCGAGCGGGAAAAAGAAATCGCGCGTTTTACTTATAACCTTTAAAATTAAATATCGAAAAATACAGTCACGGAATTTCGAAATTTGCTTTGTGGTTTTACAAATTCGAAAACCATTCTTCACAAAATATATTTTTAATAGGTTTTAAATTATATAGTCAATATGATATCCTAGTATGTAGTTAAATGCATATCAGGTTTGATAACTCAACACCAATTAGTAACTAAATGCCTACACTTATTATTATTTCTTATTTGTCCTATTTAAAACAAACTACATAAAAAGTTTTTTATTTGAGACACGTGAGTGTGTTTAAAGATAGTTTCTCATATAGACTTGTTATGATGGATAAAAACAACATCTTGCGATTAACTAAAATACCTAAAACAGACATTTTAGACAGCATATGAGAAACAGCTCACGGCCTGGAAATTTTCATTTGAAAGGTTTATCATATTATATTTACCAGGCTTATCTACGGCACATGCTTTAAAAGCCTCAAACTTACTTCATTTTCTAATAAAACTGGTAATTATATTCAAATTGATAAAGTTATCCAGATTGTCAGTTACTTAGACAGATAAATTAAAGCTAATTTAAGATACACGTGTATTTCTTCGGTGCAATTTTCAATGATCGTTTGCATAATATAGTAGTAGTACGTAGATAACGCATTATCGAATTCGAGTATCGATTCTCTGAAGCGAGCCGCGAACTCGGCTACCATAAATGTTTACAAGACCCGCGAACCTAAATAAAATTATAAAAAAAGATGTGTGGTGTCGTTGGACACCGGATAGGAACGAAGTTCCTTATTATAAAAATATTAATTTTAAGTTCTATTCGAGGTATAAAGAAAATAAAACTGGAGGTTTCGCAACAACTCACGGTCATTCGGTAACGTGCGAACTTATTGTGGTACACTTCATTCACGGTTGTTTGCATAAGAGTTAGTGTATTGCGCAAACGAACGCACTGAGATCGTGGTCAATGAATTAAAAAAATTATGTTATTTTTGTACGTTATTACAAAGTTAAGTCGTACACTGTGTGCATTACTAATAAAAATCTTACGTTACGGACGTTTTTTCCCGGTTACGGTACCCCTCCGCATCGTCCCATAAGGAACTTCGTTCCAAAAGTAATCACAATGCAATTGAAAGTCTGTTGGAGTAATCAGGAAATGCACAAAGTAGTTACACGAAAACTTTATTCATCATTCGCAACGACTCCTCATGCACGTAAAATAAATGTACATTTAATATTCATGAGCAGTCAATATATTATGCAATTATTCACTTTGAACAGCCGCCATTGTTTTTGATATTAATACTACCATTACGATTGTTTAAGTGATGTAACAGCGATAAAATATTAAAGTATTTTGTTTTACCTATTTTACAAATATCCAAGAATTTTCTTGTTCTATTCGCTTAAGGCAAGAGCGATGAATTGAATCTCGTTTTAGGAATGATCGTCTGCATTTTATTAGTCCATTATGAAAAAAAAAAAAACTCCATAATTGCTAACCTATACTATATTATTTTTAATATTATAAAGTTGAAGAGTTTGTTTGAACATGCTAATCTTAGGAACTACTGGTACGATTTGAAAAATTCTTGCAGTGTTAGATAGCCCATTTATTGAGGAAGGCTTATAGGCTATATAACATTACGGCAAGACCAATACAAGTAGAGCACCAATAAAGAATGTTTCAAAATAGGGGTTTAAATAACTCCTTAATTTTCTATAATTCAAAAATATATTCACTTTCTACGTAAATGAAGTGGGGGGTAAAATTTAACATTATGCTAAAGTTACTATTCCACGCGGACGGAGTCGCGGGCAAAAGCTAGTAACGAATAAGCGTGCATGTAAAATGTTTTGCTTTTTTCCCCCCTACCTATGCTGATAGCCTCGAGAGGTTATTTCAGCTTCGCCTTGACGTGTACGTGAGCTCACGGGGCTCAAACAGGGTGTTGCCTGGTACACTGGCCCTAACAAAAGCAGTACTTTGCAGAATCTACCACCGGGTCGGGAACGCAACCCAATGAGAAGATCCGGCGAGAAACTCAGTGGGATGTTTTGCATTGCTTTTTAGGAGTATTACGGGTTGTAAGTCTAAATAAAATCTATTTTTAATACTTATCCTCGCGTTCTTAGTCTTTTTTAACATTTTATTATATACGACTGATAGAATGCGTCTTCGTGGTTAAGAACCGATACTATCGTATCTTGGTCTAACAATGAATATTGTGCCAAGGTCGATGATATTAAAAGTAGGATTGAAGTTAGTTAAAAGACATGTTTTTAGTGATAGATTCAACCTGACTACCACCACTTATTGAGAAATATGACTGAAGCTGAAGTTGGATTGGTATACAGTTGATTTACTAATGCATGATTTCTTCGCAAAACATTATACACATTATACATAATAAACATTACTATTTAACGGGTTCTCACTATGTACGATTTTTTGTTTAAATGAGTTCTCGACATTTCTACATCACGCCGAACCATAAGGTAGGAATTTGCAGGTTAGGAACTAAAAAAATAGCTGAAAATACTGCTACAACCGATCTACGATCGATGGCTACAACAGATTGGTAATTGCGAACAGCCCGGTCACCGTTCTCGTCGAACCCGTCGCTTGTGATGAAGGGCTCGACGAGTAAATTAACTCTCAGACACAGCCCACTGAGTTTCTCGCCGGATCTTCTCAGTGGGTCGCGTTTCCGATCCGGTGGTAGATTCTGCGAAGCACGACTCTTGCTAGGGTTCGTGTTAGCATCGTCGACAGGTTTGAGCCCCGTGAGCTCACCTACTAGTCACGGTTACGCTGGAATAGCCTCTCTAGGCTACCAGCTTAGGTAGGAAAAAAAAAAGCGAACAGTAGCAGTCTAGTAACAGAGCAGACTTCTCATGGACGTTATTTCACCAAGCATCTGTCTAGAGTTTCAGCAGTACAAGTAATACTGAAAACAAACATTCATTATAATGAATTGTGAAATTGACTTCAAGAAAACGCGCGTCGCCGAATTGGGTGTGTATTGTGCGAATGCGCAGTAACACTATATAAGGCAGAGCGCACGCGCATATTTATTCAATGCTTTGCGTAGTTGATTCAATGCTGAATTAAAATTTATATTGACTGTAGGTATAAAAGCCGCTTAAGGATTTTTAAATATAAAATTGCCATTTTATGAATCAGTGGCGAGATGTGTTGTGTAAAATTAAAACTTGAAGCTGCTGTCTCAAGATTGAGTTCGGCTAGTTACAAAATTGTTTTTTTTAAACTATTTTATTTTTCCTTACGTGACTATTTCTAATAGTCAAAGCCTACCGTGTTAAGCAATTTCGTTCAAAAATCTATACTAATATATAAATATACAGTGGTTTTTACGGATGTTCCGTTATAACTACTGAACTATGCATCCGATTGACTTGAAACTTGGTATCCATGTAGAAAATACATGTACTTAATGAATAGGCTAATATTTATATGAGTGTTGGGCTCTTTAATAATAATGACAATAACTAATAATGTTAATTTTAAATGCCCAGCGAAGCGCGCGATTACGGCTTGTAATTTATAAAGATGTGCACCATTTCGGTATGACTGTGGAGGCTTTATGCTACATAAACCCCTAAAGATTAAGGCGTACGATGAGAGCTGTCGATACCAGTATCAAGTTTTTGCCGATTTGGCGATACAAACGTTGGAATAAGTTACGTTACGCCAATACTTTATGCTTTTTGCTCATCAAACCGCAAAAATGCAAAACATAAATGCGAATTCCCATCATCAATCGCTGCCTCAAAGCATCAAATTGAAATCAATTTAAAAACATATGTTAACATTCTTTTTTTTTGGTACTTTTTGTCCGTGTCAAGTGTAACTCGAACTAACCGTATCTCGTTCACACGACACGCCGTGATGTCTGGTTTTTGTCCGTAATGGACGGGGCTCAAGAGATGCGTGATAGCGTTTGGCTACATTTATTGTTTTACCAAAATTTGAAATACAGTTACAAAAGCGACGATGACGTGATAACTTTATCGTAGTCATTATTGTGGAAGATTAATTAAGGGTCGGTCGATTAATTTGGTTGAAGTATGCGAAAAATGTTCCCATAATCACGACGATAACAATGTACAATAAGTACATTGAGGGAAATCAGCAAACTTTCCAATTCCAACACAAATTATCTGCGGTTTTTCTCAGGTTAATAAAATTGAGATTAAAATGGTTCCGGATCATTACTATACATCGTTCATTGCAAAATATAGTTACAGAAAAACTTAAACACTAGCTTGACCCGATTCACCAGGCCGGGACAACACAGGTTTTTCGATAGGACTAGCACTATTTAGTTGAATTTTATATTAATCAAAGATAAGTAGGTATGTAACTAATAGGTATCTTAAATAAATCGTCTAGGCGCAGAATGTCTAGCGGTCGTAGAACTTCCAACGCACTATTTGAGAAATAGAATATAGTACCAACAAAAATAAAATATTAACCAAATGTTGGTATTGTGAAAACTCCGATTTGTCTCTATTCTACCCTTAGTCCCTATTCCCCTCAATTGACGGTAGGTAGGTACTTAATTTTACTGGTGCTAGAACGTAAGCTCGTATGAATAAAAACACTCTGTTTCAACCGTCTCAACTGACAACTGTTATATAATGAAGACCTCATGTTTCAAGGGTTTTATGTCGTGAGGTCTGTGGATTTATAATTTGCTGGCCCACGACCCCGTTTACCTATTTATGCAATACCTAAATAAACGAAAATCTATAAAAAAAACAATCATAATAACATTAATAAGAGTGGCGCAGCCACCCTATTGAGGTATCTACTTATATATTTAGAAATATATTATATATATGTCAATCAGGTTTGCCAGTTCATTTTACATGTAAAGAAATAAAAACTGTGATAAACGGTATGAAAAGAGGCAAGTCTCCTGGTAATGATGGACTCAGCATCGAGCATCTCCAGAATTCTGGTGTTCACCTGCCGAGAGTTTTGACTATGTTGTTCAATTTGTTTGTAGGGCATTCTCACTTACCAAGGGAGATGTTGGACACAATAGTTGTACCTATTGTAAAAAACAGGACAGGAGACATAGCGGACAAGGGAAATTATAGACCAATTTCACTGGCAACCGTCATAGCCAAGGTGTTTGACAGCGTGCTTGACTCACATCTCAGTGGATACACTAAACTGCATGATACACAGTTTGGATTTTGTGCTGGGCTATCTACTGAGAGTGCCATTTTTGCACTGAAGCATGCTGTCAAATACTACACTGATAGGAAAACACCAGTGTATGCCTGTTTCCTGGACCTATCAAAAGCCTTTGACCTTGTTTCCTATAATATCTTGTGGGAAAAGCTACTGGGAGAGGGTGTACCTCCTTCATTAGTAAATATATTATCTTTATGGTATGAGAAGCAGAGGAACTTTGTACGGTGGTCCAATGTACTGTCGGACTCTTACAAACTAGAATGTGGTGTAAGGCAGGGTGGTTTGACCTCCCCGAGGCTCTTTAATATCTATGTAAATAAGCTACTTGAGGAGCTCAGTAGCATACATGTTGGTTGTCATATAGATGATTTGTGTCTTAATAACATTAGCTATGCGGATGACATGGTGCTGCTGAGCCCATCAATATGTGGGTTAAAAAAGTTGCTTTCCATATGTGAATCCTATGCTGAGGATCATGGCTTAAAGTATAACCCTAGTAAAAGTGAGCTGTTGGTGTTCAGAGGTGTAAACAAAAGTCCACCTCATGTCCCGCCTCTAATGCTCGGTGGCTTACCTGTACAAAGAGTAACACAGTTCAAATATCTAGGGCATATTGTAACTGAGGAGTTAAAAGATGATATGGACATGGAAAGGGAACGCAGGGCATTGGCTGTCAGAGGGAATATAGTGGCACAAAGATTTGCAGGCTGTTCAGTGCCGGTCAAAATTACCCTCTTCAAGGCTTACTGCCAAACCTTTTACACAAGCGGTCTTTGGGCTACTCACACACAAAAAACGGATAATGCCCTGCGCATACAATATAATAATGCCTTCAGGGCGTTGTTGAGGCTTCCACCTTATTGTAGTGCATCAGGCATGTTCGCCGATGCGCACACGGATGACTACTTCGCGATAATGCGCAAAAAGGTGGCATCCATTATGCGTAGAGTAGGAGGAAGCACCAACAACGTCTTGAGGGTACTAGCTGAAAGACTGGATGGCCCGACCCTGGGTAGGTTCATCAAGTTGCATGTTCTACATGCTGCTTGATGGGGCTGCCAGGGACGGAGTTGATTGATTTATTTAAATACTAACATAGTTCGTAAGTTATTTGTAATACTAACACAATATGAGACTTTTGTCTTGAAATAAAAGTTTTTATTTTATTTATTTTTATATTTATTAAATTCGCAATCTAAAGTGCAACACGTATCCCATTATTGACGTCTTGACGCGTTGAGTGATTTTAATTGTGCTATATTGTTTAGAACTACCGATGAGACAACACAATGTGACGACTGCAAAATCATGTCTTTGTTAATTTTTTAATTTAGCCCGGGAATCAAAATTAAAACTAACCTCTCTTAATTTCGGGGAACGATGATTATTCGTGATTGATTTGTTGCGTTCGGCTGTCTTTTTTTTTTCTTCCTATGTTGATAGCCTTGAGCGGCTATTTCAGCTTCGCCCTAACGTGTGTAGGTGAGCTCACGGGGCTCAAACCGGAGTGTTGCCAACACTGACCCTAGCAAGACCAGTGCTTCGCAGAATCTACCACCGGATTGGAAACGCGACCCACTGAGAAGATCCGGCGAGAAACTCAGTGGGCTGTGTCTATGGGTTAATTCGCTCGTCGAGCCCTTCGTCGCAAGCTACGGGTTCGACGAGGACGGTGACCGGTGCTTGTGGTAGAATGAATTTCTTCGATGAGATAGGACAATGAAACCGCTATATTTCATGACCGGTACCAAACCGTATAACTCGTATTCGCTGTCAGAGCTCGAGTGCTTGCTGACAAATTATTAAACAGAAGTCAAAATATATACCATTACTTTTTGTAACCAATCACAGCGCATAGGTGTTCTCAAACAAGATTTTTATTACTGCATCGATGGCGATTTTCTCCGATGAAATATTCGCGAAAATTAAATTAAAAATCAATTTCATAGTCCAACAAAATTTAATTATAAAATAGAGAAAAAACTAATAACTAATATGAGTATAAATTAGCTTTGTTTAAATAGAGCCAGTTTTTTACTACTTTACAAATAATTAAATTAGGTATTATCTTTTCATTAAATGACCATGTGACATAAAATCGCGTAAGGCATTTACTTAAAGCTGCCTAAGCGCTCGAATTCATTTCATTTTTGCGTAATGTTTGGCTTTATTATTAACATGTTGGCAGCGGTTGTTCTGCTTTGATAGAATATCCTAGAAACCTACAATTATCTATTGTCTACACTGACAGCTGAAGTTACGGCCTCCGCGCGACAGATAAGCAAGGATGATACGCCTGGATTAGAACTCGTTTGGTATTTAAGGTCTATCCAAAATTGAGAGTCATTTTGTAGGGCAACACCATTCATATTTTAGTGAATTCCCCGTAGAACACGAGTATGACGAAGCACTGCTCTTGCTAGGGCCTATGTTCGCAATTCTTTTAGATTGAGCCCGTGAGCTCAGCGACACGTCCGTGTGAAATTGGAATATCCCGTTAGGCTACCAACGATTAGGTAGGGAAAAGGGTGAATGCATTGACCGCAGACTTGAACTTTTACTGTCAATAATAATAAAAAATTAAGACAAATCCTAAGTCTCACACATAATTAACCTTCGTTTTAATGAAGCCCACTCAAAACCTTACTTCTTTATCTATTCTCATACACAGTTAGGGTACAAGCATCTCCACCGCATTATCATAAGTGGCACAATAAAACTGTATGGGCCGGGGATCGTAAAACACGCAATGGGCAAGTGGATTTTGACACCACGTTACCCTTCGTTTTATTGTCTTTGATGATGCGACGGTAATCTGAGACGGTGCTTTCGTATTCAAATAGATTTTTTTATTGGCCCAGTGCGGCAGATGAGGTCGGATACCATCTGGTGTAAAATGGTTACTCGAGCTCACGAGTTGTGATGTGAGGCCGCTATCTCCATGGCTTTGTGAAAATAAAGTTGAAAGCCGAGCGTAAAGATAATTTCTTCACTAAGCTTGTTAAACGTATTGTAAATTCTTCTGAATAAATTTGCTTTTTTGGGGGTTTGTTGATTGATTATTAGAATAGGTTTTCACTAGACTATCTGGGCGTGGAACTACGGGAAGCAGCTACTCTTGAGTTGTTAGGTCTCCCTTGGAGGCGCTCGGTAGCTGTTAGCAAATCACGCCCCTTCTTTCTGAGCCCTTGTTCACCCACCTGTCCTTGTGAAATTGAAAAGGTCTCCGGGCCACCAGTACACCCTCAATCATAACTATGGGGGTGCACAGCAGAATTCTTTAAAATAGACTTTCATCTCGTTTTTTCTATCACCTGCTCTTAGACATTGCCAAAGGAAACCTATGGCCTTCAGTCGCTTCCAATCAGGTTATGATTTCTATGGTCTCCGGTAACCGCTGAAGGACCTGAGGTAGCCTGACTTTGCATGCGATTTCAAGACAGTCCAACATTATGAAACTTAACTTATTGTCAAAAACAATTGTTACAGGATAGCCAACGTTTGTTCATTGGCGCACCGGGCAGCTTCTATTGGCAAGGTAAACAATACAAATATTTATTTAATACACACTTCGTGGTACTTACGTAGCTTCAAATCAGCTGAAAGCACAATGATACGTGTCCAGTTCAAAACTGCAGCATTCTGATGAAAAAACCGTACATTTAAGATGGTGCTTGCAAATTTGTGTATTCAAATTTGTTTATAGCCGTCCAAAGTTGTTTCTATTGTCAGTCATATTATACGGCACTTATAGTGCTCTCTGAGACAAGAGTTTGTCAGCCTGGATCCGCTATTAATAACCTGTTAAAAGTATTCAACTTGTTTATACCAGGAAAGTTGGAAACAGGCTATTATTAAATTTTCTTCAAAAGCGTATCTATTGTCGTCGATTACGAAAAATGAAACTTTACCAATGATTCACAGGACGAACGTTTTCAATTGAACCAAACGAAAGATTCCACTACTATATGCCGAAAATACCGGACGAAGGTAAAAATACAAAGTGAAGTTAACGCAAAAACTGACATTTAACCTCCCTAACAAAAGAAATAACACGAGAGGCTTACGAGCGCCTAATACCTTCAGTCATTTCTCATAACTATAACTCATCATAAATATGCAAAGAATTAGGTTGAAAATCGCGAATGCTTTCAAAATTTTACTAGTTATTGTAATAAAAGGAACAATAACAAAATTCTGCAATTCGTATTATTCTCCATATTGCTACTTTTTCATTATTCAAACGACTGCCATTCTCAAGACATTCAATAATCAATAATTAAAGTTATTGAGTAAAGTAGAACCTTTTTATGAATAAATATTTACCCCTAAACTATGTGCTTTAACATTTTTATATTGTTCGTAAAATCCTTTGATCCATGCTAACTTCAGTCTATTTAGATCATAGACAGCAATGAGTACGTCCCACATGGATACTATCCCAAATTACTGTATTAATCGTAAACCTTTAAATATGTAAATAGATTTTACCAAACCCAATATTGTAACATGAACTAAAACAACAAATTGCTTCCATCGTTGTATAATGTTCCTTCGTGCTTAAGTTTAAAGAATAACTAATGAAATGTTAAAACTTAAACTTAAACAAAACATTGGCTTTATATAAATCACCCGTAACAACGGAGTTGGCGGTTTTAACAACTTATTTAAGATCTTGAAGATGATTTAAAACTGATGTCGAACATCAAGAATATTGCTGGATCTTGCTTTATCATTGAAAAATGCTGTAACCTTTTCACGGGGAATGTTAACCTGAGAAATTTCATCTGAGTTCAACATCCGTGAATGGGTTAAGTAATCATCTTCGCTCCTCATTTGCATAGTTTTTAAAATTCATCACGACATTTGGTTTTCAAATTATGCAGCGGTCACCAGAAGATTCTGGAAGGTCTTTCTGGTGATCACGCTCAGATTTATTTGGAAAACATCTGTTCGAATCGTAAGAATCTGTCACCATCATCACATTTGGCTACGACGGATTGGCTTAAGCGATCAGAGATCTCTATTGTTTTGGATAACGTGCAAATCCGAAAATGCTTTATAATTTCGAGGTATTTTCTATTTTGAGAGTGGAAAATACACAGCATTCGGCATGCCTTGTTGAATGGAAACTATAAGACAAGGTGGTTTTAAAATTTGGGGCATAATATTAATTTCGACATGAGAACC
Organism: Bombyx mori; assembly: GCF_030269925.1. Taxonomy (NCBI): domain Eukaryota; kingdom Metazoa; phylum Arthropoda; class Insecta; order Lepidoptera; family Bombycidae; genus Bombyx; species Bombyx mori. The sequence continues at coordinate 1,801,807 of NC_085116.1, read as the reverse complement.
AAAATGTCAGATCTAAATATTTTAGCAAATAATATTGCATCCTTATTTATTTATATATAAATTGTTATATCTGTCTGGGTGATCTTTTTATTATAATTAAAATGATTAAAACACATCTTAAAATTAACCTTTAAATTATTTTCAATCACCATCCAGAATAAATAATTTATCGGAACTCAAAAAGAAGTTATTGAAATTATAGATTTACAAAAGTATCCAGCTTTTTGGTTCCGTTGTCGACAACTTTTTAAAGGTATAATGTACTGCAAAGGCGAGTACCACTATTCTGCCCAATTCTACCGCGAAGTAGACATAAATCCGGCTTAGTGTTGTATAGCCGTTAACAGAATGCATTTGAGATTATGACCTCATGTCTTGAGGTAATGTGAGGAGTGATCGTCTTGAAAAAACTTAGATTGACTATGTGAAAGAGGATATGCGAGGTAAGGGTAACTGCAAAGTTGACGATAGGTCTATTAAGTATATTAAGTATAATAGAATAAGAAGCTTCGCTAAATCGGCCTCACATAGTGGGATAAGGGCAAGAAGAAGGATGTTTTTAAGCGAACAGTTTTAGTTAGCAGTGTGGTGTCTGTCTACCAGATAGGCCAAACAAGATATTATATCCTATAATTGTAAATTAAGCAAAAGCAAACTAATTCTATCATTATTTAGGTCAGCTGATGTCACAGACGCTATACGCCCGGCCGGCCCTTATAGCTACGCTAGAGTCAAGTCCTAGGTACGACGACTCTTACATGGGATACTCTATAACCGTTGGTGATTTTGCTGGACAAGGCATTCAGAGTGTTGCTGTGGGTATGCCTAGAGGTGCTGACTTGAGGGGTTTGGTAAGTAATCAACGAAGGTAATACAAAAGCTTAAATCTGAAACATCATTATTGGGTGTAGTTAGATGGGCCTTTACAGCGGTCAAAAAAATTAAATTGCGCTAACAATCTGTCATTCAAATTCAAATTCACCATTAAATATCCTCATAAAATGCCTTATGGTAACATTTTCAGGTGGTACTCTACACTTGGGAGCTCCAGAACATCAAGAATATATCCGGCTCTCAGATCGGAGCATACTTCGGTTACAGTCTCGCTTCTGGTGACATTGACGGTGATGGAACCGATGACGTCATAGTAGGAGCTCCAATGTTCACCAAGCCGAGAAGCGACGGATACGAACACGGAAGAATCTATGTTATTTACCAGGGAACTGACAGGGTGAGTGCTTAGTGTCGCAAACTGGTATTTACGGAAAAAGCAAATTCCTGGATACACCATGCCAAGAAATTGTAAATTCTAAATCTAAAATTACTTTATCATTATCTATCTATCGTAATTTCGGTCTATTTCCCTACTTAAATTCTTGGTCTGGTCATTTGTCAGTCCCCATTCCAAAAGCGATTTATAACCTTAACTTTGATGCTTATTTAATTGCTGAACACCACCCACCTTAAATAATGTGATAGCGAAATCTCAATTGTATTGTTTAATGGTTGGCCCATTCATTAAGCCAGTACATATATGATTTTTAAGAAATGGACGGGGTCGTAGTGCCTTCCCATACGTACTCGCAATACGACCTAGAAATGGATACTGCTATTATACACTCAAGATGTGTATGCCACCTACCAACTTGGTTTCAGTTCTTAATTGATACCTATGTATTTGGTCAGAGGTGTGAGTGCGAGTGCTCAGGGTTGATGGCTATCAATGTATTATTTATGTTGTGTTCTTCTACTATTAGCTTATGTCAGTAAAAGATAACTTCTATTAACATTCGTAATGTTTCATTTCAGTCGTTCTCAAGAAGTCACGCAAGGACCGGCGAGGTCTCCCAGGGCAGGTTCGGGTTGGCGGTAACGTCACTCGGTGACATCAACTATGACGGATTCGGCGGTAAGTCATCAATACTCGGAAAGTGAATTAGTCATGATCACCATCACTTCAATCCAGAAAAATACCCACCTTAGAACAAAGGATTCTACGAAGTTTCTCTGGGGAGCCGGTAGAAGTGGCCTATACCCAGTACGCTGGTGTAACTTTTATCTGTTCCATCTTTTTGATAACTTATGTTATGTTATGTTTTTTCAATATCTTTACCTCAATACTAGTTTGTGCCAAATCATCATTTGGCATCGGTTTGGCATACTCCATCGGGTATAACCAAGAAAGTTCCGTCTCTGTGCATAAAATTCTTAAATTTAGGTACTAAATATAAGTTACGTTTTTGAAATAAGGTCTTTTGAAAACAAACCCCGTTCCCTCGCAAATTAAATTATTATTAATTGGCTTCAATTGCATGTTTTTGTAAAAACAGAAAACTGAACGTATTTTCTAGATCACTTCACGTTTCGTTTTCTAGATATCGCGGTGGGAGCTCCATACGGCGGAGAGAAAGGCCGGGGCGTGGTCTACATCTACCACGGAAGCGAAGTCGGCATATTGGAGAAGTACTCGCAGGCCATCACCGCGGAGGAGATCTCGCCGACCTTGAGCACGTTCGGCTTCTCGCTGTCCGGCGGAGTGGACCTCGACAACAACAACTACACCGATTTGGCAGTCGGAGCCTATAAGTCCAACAGTGTTGTGTTTTTAAAGTAAGTTGTTAAGACAAATATATTTTTGTATGGAAACTATCGACATCTTGTAGCGGATGCCCTAAACTTATACAATAATTAAATTAAATAGACAACTTGATAAAACTTTATCAATTTATGGTTTCTGAAAATTTACAAAATCTTTCACTAAAAATTAAATATAGGATAGTTAATGCTACTGCCATCTACAGGAGCAATGAGAAACTAATTGAAGAGAAGCCATCTAGTGGTCGAAGCCCGTAAACATTTTTGTTCAGTGCTTTAGTTGCTTATCTATAACTAATATATTGTGTGTTATTTATGGGATAAGAGTTGTCAGAGTGGTCGTGGTTGCGCTGACGATGTATAGAGGGTTGGTGATCGGCCGCGTGATCCCCTGCCTTCCCATCCTATTTGTTTGTTATAGTGAAACCATAAATAAATGTACTCTGATTAGTTCAATACGTTGTCCGTGTGTGGCCGGATTCAAATGACGTCACGATTACATCCGCTAAATGCGTTCCAGGTCTCGTCCCGTCGTCAAGGTGAGTGCCGAAGTGAAGTTCATGGGCGAGAGCAAGCTCATCTCGCTCACGGACAAGAAGTGCCATCTCAGTAACGGCACGGAGGTCGCGTGCGCCCAGGTCATGTTCTGTCTCACCTACACCGGGGTCAACGTGGACCAGCAGATAAGTGAGTGCTTGCTGATTTGAAACTTTATAAATCGAATTGTATAACGTGAAGCGTTTGCAATAATTAGGATATTGAAATTGAGCTACTTTTAAAACAGCTCGCGTTATGATCTTATTATCATAGTTGGGTGGAGGAGCTGCCACCGGGTGTTAAATGGTTACCGGTGTCTACAGATATCTACAACGTAAATGCGCCATCCACATTGAGATATAAGTTCTAAGGTCTCAGTATAGTTATAATGGCTGCCTCACCCTTCAAACCGAAACGCATTACTGTTTCACGGCAGAAATAGGCAGGGTGGTGGTACCTACCCGTGCGAACTCACAAGAGGTCCTACCACCATTAATAACGCAATTTATAATTTTGCGGGTTTGATTTTTATTACACGATGTTATTCCTTCACCGTGGAAATCAATCGTGAACATTTGTTAAGTACGTATTTCATTAGAAAAATTGGTACCCGCCTGAGATTCGAACACCGGTGCATCGCTCGATACGAATGCACCGGAAGTCTTATCCTTTACGCCACGACGACTTAAATTATGTAAAATGTAAAATGAAAGGAGTGTAAATAAAATAGGAGGCTATGTGCAGCGACTTCAGTAATTCTGGACTAAAGAATGAACTTTTTCTGTTTTAATTAAAAATCGATACAAAATAATAATTTGAGATACCATTTGCCACATTAAATTGTGGTTCGGCAGTCTTAACTGATTTAATATCGATTTGAATGTCGACTGTGTTTACAATTCATACTTACGTGCTATGAAATTTGTTTCCAAGCCGAGGGATACATTTGCTACTTCGGTGAGTTGTAGAAGCGTTGTCGTCGATAAATCATTCACGATCATAATTCCCGTGAGCTGCTCCGTAGTTCGCGGGGCCATGCTTGTGCTGTGTAGTTTCCTGTAAATAATTGTTACGTAGCAAACATCTTCCGTATGTTTCTCGACGTCGCGGCGTCGGAGCCAAGGCGGCGGTCGGAAGTACTCCATCTTAGTGATTCTAAGATCTAGTATGTCAGGGCTAGATCGCGATGCTGAATTTAAAATTATGTTGACGGACCGTTTGGCTTTTATATCGAGATTGACGCTAAACGTTGTGAGTTCTGTGGTTCTTTTTTTTAAAATTAGATATTCCAGTTTAGTTTGTACAAAAAAATTTATTAAGTTATAAAAGGATTAGATAATTTAAAAGAAAGTTTTGATTACTTTTTTTCATATTCACATTGCTTATGCCGAAACTGAAAGTAGTGGTAGATGCCAATCAAACACTCATCCAATCTATAGACATATACTCTGTGAAGCATTCAGGCACCTAGTGCTTAACCTAATAAATCTGACTGTCTCGGTGGCGCCTCGACCCTATTGTTGCGTCGAGGGTCGTGGGTTCGATTCTCACATCGGGCAAACATTCTTGTGATGACCAGTTTTCTTTGCTCTCTGGGTAGGCGTTATATTATCCGTATATGTATATATTTGAACGTATATAAGTATATATGTCAATCTCTGTGTCCTATAATAAAGGGAATCCTAATTTGGGGCCGGATGAATTCCACAATAAAAAGCCCTATTTTCATTAAAATATAAATACATTACGATATTTTAGTATAAAGAACGAGTAACTTTAAAATACATATTTTATCAAAATACACATATTATCAAATGCATAAAATGTTTTTAATCATCCAAACCCGTGCTTCCAACTGACGTCCTGCTCAACGTATAATATTTTATATATATAATTTTGCAGATTTCGAGGTGACTTTAGACCTGGATTCGCGTCAGACGACCAGCAAGCGACTGTTCTTAGCTGAAACCAGAGAGACGACATACAAGACCCACATCATGCTGACGCAGGGACTGCAGGAGTGCAAAGATGTCGTTGTCTACTTAGATGTGAGCAATAAAAAGTTTCATTACACCACATTAGAACCTGAGATTTACTTTCAATAGTGCGGTGTGCGCGAGTACTCCCTCCTCTAGTAGGACCTTTTGTGAGTTCGCACGGGTAGGTACCACCACCCTGCCTATTTCTGCCGTGAAGCAGTAATGCGTTTCGGTTTGAAGGGTGGAGCAGCCTTTTTTTTACCCTTGTAGGCAGACGAGCATACGGCCCACATGATGGTGAGTGGTTACCGTTATCCATGGTCTTATGGACTTCAGCAATGCCAGGGGCAGGGCCAATCCGCTGCCTACTGCTTAATACTCTTCACAAGCCTCTCATGAAGAAGGACATGTCATAGCGCTCGGGAAACACCGTGGAGGGGAGCTCATTCTATAGCCGGATGGTACGTGAGAAAAAAGACCTCTGGAAACGCACTGTCGATGAACGCAGCGGTTTCAGATAATATGGATGAACTCTGCTCCGGTGGCGGGAGGTGCGATGATAAAAAGGAGATGAGGGGATCATCGCAAACAATTCCTCAGAGCCTCCCCACAGAACAAACGGTATAAAACTGTAACTATACTGAGACCTTAGAACTTATATCTCAATGTGGGTGGTGGCTTTTACGTTGTAGATGTCTATGGGCTCCAGTAACCACTTAACACCAAGTGGACTGTGAGCTCGTCCGCGTATCTAAGCAATAAAAAAAATGTGTGTGTTGCTTATAGGAGGAGATCCGCGACAAGCTGACGCCCATAGAGGTGAAGCTGTCGTACGAGCTGGTGCCGCAGCCGTCGGGCGCCGCCGTCCCGCCCGTGCTGGACCGCACGCGCGCCGCCGCGCACTCCGACGCGCTCCACATACAGAAGAACTGCGGACCCGACAACATCTGCATCCCCGACCTCAGGATGTCCGCCGCCACGTGAGTACCGCGCCGTCAGCTTCCGACACGCAGACGCAAACAGCAAGTGGTGAAGCACAAATATATGAACACAAATAGCACAAAATTATAGATACCCGGTTCGATTTCTGATCGTACTCGGCATTTTTGTGCAAGATATCTCGTTTTGCATAATGTGGTTATGCAGGTTCTTGTCTTGTCAGCTCGAACTTAAAACCGTTGGACGTGGAACATTTATTAATTTATTATTAAAAGCAATTTATCGAAAGACGTGTATTTTATATCCTGGAGCTACTAGCACTACAGTGCAAATTTCATTGAGGTTAATGAGTTTCGTGGAATTTGTGAGGCCTCAAGCGCTGGTGCTAACCTTTCTGATATAATATACTGATGTTTCTCACTAACAGTCATCAGTTTTAGCTACTGTTATTCCTATGCAGTTAATATATCCGCCACTTGAACCAAGATGCGCGACCCCCTAGTGCCACTATTCAAGCCATAAGCTCATGAGATAAAACCTCCATCTATGCTTACTGATAAATAAATTTTGCTAATCATGATATTTGAGAGTTTTAAATTTTTGAAGCATTTTGGGTAGTTCTATTCGTCGTAGTACCCACGACACGTGATATCAGTGTTACAAAAGCGCCACCAAATCACATCAAATGTCCAAGCACTACAGCGCGGATTCTTCGCTGCTGTAGCGTAACTCTTGTTTAATAGAAGAGTACGCCTGATTTGAACTATCTTTTTCAACAGCCCGATCGTGAACTACGTTCTCGGCTCCGGAGAAAACTTGAACATCGATGTGAAAGTGGAGAACTCCGGCGAGGACGCCTTCGAAGCTGCCTACTACCTGCTGATTCCTGCCGGAGTTACATACGCGAAGACCGAACGTTTAGACAAGGACAATATAGTGACTCCTATATACTGTTCTATAGAGAAGAGGGAATCCGACGGGAACTCTACTTTGAAGTGTGATATAGGCAACCCCATGGCCAGTGGACAGAAGGTAAGGAATACTGTGGTATGGACTTTTCAAAGTGAAACTTCTTTAGAATCGTTGTGATTTCAAACTCGATGAAACGAAAAAATAAGTCCATAGAGACACAAACACATAAATGTATAGGATTCAACCGGCGAGAGAATGAGATAGAACACATTAGACGTTTTCGGTCTCCTCTTTGCGCGACTCTTCGTAGCATCCCCACTATCGTCTACTAAACATTGTCCATATGTATGCTCCTGTATAGTGGAATAGTCAGTATATCTATATCTTATTTATAAGTTTCACTTCTACCGTGTGTGACTTGCACACACACACTTTTTTGTGAGTTTCTTTTCTTCAATAGCTACCGGCGCGCATAGACATAGCAACGTGTATTTCGCCACCCAGCTTGAGGTCTGAGTTTCAATTTTATAGTACCGGCTGTTCCACCTTTCGAAGTGAAACACATGACTGCTTCGTAATTGAACCAGCCAAGGTGACGCCTCTAAGTGCAGGACTACAATGCCGCTGGTAACACCAGTAGTAATGTTAGAGACAGCTGATCGACAGTGATAGTCACTGTTGGTAGGGCGCGGTAGAAGTTTCAATCAGTACAAAAATTTGACAGAGGAACTATCTTGCTTTCCAGTTTGTAGTTGAAACTTTGACATTACGTCTCAATGGGAGAAGCAGCTCTCTATTTTGGTTCTTATTGACTCAGTTGCATATATAGTTAACACCAGAAGGATCGTGAGTCAGTCAGGATTTTTAAATTACTAATAAAGATTCTCTGGTAATCAACATCTTAAAAAACACGAATCATCAAAAATGTAATAATTAAATTTTATTTTGAAACTCATACAGTTTTTTTTTTTGCATATTTTCAGACGTTATGACTATAATTTTTGTATGTATTCCTATTCTTATATACGACCATTTTGATGATAAGGTAGGTAGGAAGTTACCAGTTATCCATCATGCTAAATTACAATTTTGAATGAAACTTTACGCTTCCGATCTCGAGAAACCGAATTACAGAAATCGCACATCTTTATTTCGCATTATTTCAAAAACACACACTCACAAAATTTTATGTTTTACGAACAAAGCGCTCTCCGCGTTTTTTATTCCTACGAAAACAGAGGCAAACTGAATCTCTTTAATGCGTTTCAGGTGAACTTCCGCGTGATCCTCGAAGTGGACGCGCTCGTGACGTCACTGAACTTCTACATGGAAGCGAACTCCACCAACCCCGAGCAAGGAACCGATTACGACAACGTCATGAACATGAACATCGGCGTCATCATCAGAGCACAGCTCTCTGTCATCGGGTATGAGAGACCTTTCTATTCAATTGAGGCTTAGAAGAGCGTTGATCATGACCGGGTTGTTAGGTGGATACCGCAGTTAACCTCATAATAACATTGGTACCGCCGTCCACCTTGGAACATGAGGCTGAAATCCACACTGTACCAGCTGTTTCTGCTCTTCACTTCTTCAGACTACAGTTGTACGATTAAAGAGCCGTGCTGTTCTCATCTTAATGGCGATGATCTACAATTACTGTTATGATAAATTATTGGATTAGTTGCAGCGCAGACCTGGATATTAAATTCAGAATACCCGCTATTAGTGAATAAATGAATACTATAGTGAGGGGTAGGTCTCAGGGGTATTTTTATTCAATATAACTATATGGGTTAGTCACTAATATCAAATTTCGAATTCTAATCTTGTTATATACACAAACAATTTTCGATTTAAAACGATAATTACAATATAATGCGGGCGCACGCTACTCACACTCAAAACGGGAGCGCACGGAACATAGATTATACACTTCTGTGTCAAAAGACGGACATAGATACTAAAAACTATGTAAAGTGAGCGGGCATACGACCGCGAGAGTGACGTACAGGTCGGTTTGCTCTAATACTTAATTTTTCTCCAGCGACTCAAACTGACAATTGACACAAGTCGCTATCGTCCCCAGGACCTCAGACCCGCCCGAGCTCCATTACAACGCGTCGGTATACGAAGCGACCGACCTGAAGGACGACACCAAGCTGGGCCCCCCCGTGATCCACAAGTACAGCATCAAGAACGAGGGGCCCTTCACCGTAGACGAAGCCGAGATGTACTTCATGTGGCCCTATCAGACTCTTGAAGGTAGCACCGAGGAAATGGCCTTACTTATTGTTCTGAATTTTACTGCAATAGGAAATGTTATCCTATTAATTAAAATAATATTTTTTTTGCTCGATTTCGTTAGTGTAATCGTATTCTATATAGCTCTTTCAGGTTTGTTCATTAAGAGTCAATCCTGAAATAAATGGGTAACGTAATAGGGTTCACAAACTAGAAAACCATTTTTGTAATGCGAACTTGTGGCATGAATTATGGATGCTTCTGCACCCGGACCATTTCCTCATTAAACAATGAAAGTACACTTTAGGTCTAACGGAATGAGTATGTACCAATCGAAACGCCAACTGGATTTTTTGATTCCTCACCAGAGACACATTTTCCGACACCTTCGCTCAGCCCAAATTCTGTTTCCAGGCGAAAACCTGATGTACATGCTGGTGCAGCCGCAGTGGCTCGGGAACATCAAGTGCAACGTGGCGCGACACATCAACACAGAGAACCTCTTCGTCCAGAATCCCTACATGCCTCTGCTCGAAAAGGAAAGAGAAGGTTTGTGTAATTCATTTCACAAGTCTGTTTCATAACGCAATAATCCAGTACTGCAATAAACCATGTCATTGACTACCCCCCCCCCCTCCCTCTCCATCGTGTCAAATAATATAGGAAGCATATATTTATATGGGCAGATAAGTCACGACCATCTTTGTACAAATCACAAAGTAGTTGCCACCACTTCGCAACATGAGGTGTAAGTCTCAGCTGTATACTATGACAGATGTTCCCTTTTTTAATCTAGAACGTCAACTGTCAACTGCTTTACAGTAAAAATAAGCGGTTAATGCCTAAAAAAAATTTGCTGTTTCTCGTTTTAAATATGAGCAATATTTTATTGTGCTGGAAAAATATCGGTTAAACCCCTAGACCGCTTCGAGGAGTCGATTGAAAATGATATTCAAGGTTAATTTATTTTACAGCAATGGCGAGCACCAACATGTACACTGAAGCACAGCTCGTCGGTGGCTTCGGATATTACGGGCAGAGTGAGTCTACTGCAGGCTTTATTGACACGAAATATATTATTCTTTGTATTAACACTTCGGGACAAAATTGTAATGTATTTGTTGTTCCAGCGCAATGGGAGCAGCATTCCACCAGCGGCGGTACAGTGACGTCACAATCTGGAGGTTTCGTGTCAGGTGGACAACAGGGATCGTCCACCCAAACTGGCCCCGCCAATTCCGGTGGTCAGCTTAGTAGCGGTCAAACTGCTGGTGGTCAGTTCACTCACACTTCTGGAGGTCAATACAGCGGAGGTCAAACTGCTGGTGGGCAGTTTAGTCAATCTTCCGGAGGTCCATACGGTGGAGATCACAGTGCTGGTGGGCAGTTTAGTCAAACTTCCGGAGGTCAGTATAGTGGAGGTCAAGAACAGCAATCTGGACAACATCAGTTCAGTCAGGGAGGACAGAACGGCGGAACTACTTATACATACAAGTGGACGAATGGACAAGGTCTGACTGTTGAAGAACAGGAGAAAATCAAGAAAAGTCTTGAAGCCTTCGCACAAGGAAACGGGCAGGGCGGTTTCACCCAGGGTGGCTTCACTCAAGGAGCCGACGGACAGATCTATGTCGATGGAGGAAGAGTCGTTCGCATTAGGAATATAACGACAGTTTACGACGCAAATAACAACACCATATTCCAGACTGAGACTAGCACGGAATACGGAAAACTTGGGCATGAAGGTGAAGCTGGAAGTTCATTTAATACGTAAGTTCTTTGCTCATGTGTTTACGCAACATCCAAGTTGTAACAGCATTTCGTGAGGTTTCTCTTTATCTATGAATTTTACTTTTATAGATACGTTAATAACCAAGGAGGACAGCAACACAGCGGCTCGTTCGCTCACGGCTCTGGTGGTTACGTCCAAGGTTCGGGCCAAACTCAGACCCAAGGTGGACAAAATTGGCAAGGCTCTGTTCAAGGAAATAGTCAGTTCTCTCAAGGCTCAGGATCTGGACAAGGCTTTGTCCATGGATCCTGGGGAACCACAGAGACAGTTAACCCTGACCTTGTGAAAGCCGGGTCGTCGACTTTCAGAGGAGCCTCAACAGTCACTGTAGTGGGTGACGAAGAAGACAACGAAGGACTTGGTTTTGGAGCTTTCGCTGCTTCTAACCCTAACAATGAGTTCAAATACGCGATCGGTGACGTAACCAACGCCGGCAGCGGACAAGCTGGAAGTCGCACCGGCACTGCTGGTGGTAGTTACCAATCTGGCGGGGCTTATCAAGCTGGAGGAGCCGGGCATCAAGCTGGAGGAGGTGCTTATCTGTCTGGTGGAGGCAGTTACCGAACTGGAGGTTCTGCTTATCAGTCTGGGGGGAGCGCACAGGATGGAAGCCGATCGTGGAGCAGTGGATATTCTTATTCTTCTCAATCAGGTATGCATAAAAAGACAATTAATAAATATGAATAAGACAATATTTTAAAGAGCTTAAAATACTTGTTGTGAATAAATGCATTTCAAAAGATCAGGTAACAATACCTTCTCTGTGATTCCTGAGCGATAGGACACGTCCTTCATACGCGTTTAAAAGGGAGTCTTTAAGCACATGGACCGTGTCCTACGATGGCCGTACCTCGTCCGCGCTTAGCTGGAATAACCCCTTACGCTACCAGCGAATAGTAAGGGGAAAAAATGACGGACGTAGGGTTGACGAAGCTTCGATGGAAAAAGTATCAGTTTCGTTATAACTTTGCAGGAGGTGGCTCTTCATACAACAGCCATTCTGGAAATTATGGCTCCACTAGTAGCCGAGAAAACACCAGGAGAAGGAGACAGGTCGATCAGGTAATGTCGTTTTTGTTTTGCTGGTAAATCATTATTACTTCCCCTCTTTTAATTTCCAGTAAATTTTATTTCTGACTTAACCGCTAGTGCCTCTCTTGGGAAATGTCAATCATTAAGAGGACGATAGGGGGTGATCAGTGGTAATCTCATTTTATCGGAAGCAATTTTTAAGAGATCAATTAATGAGGAATGAGGAGACCATTTAAGGTTAATTTTAACTGTAACTGTATCCGAAGGTGATGGCTTTAACAGTCCACAAGCGCTAGGAAATAAAACGTATTGTTTTTAATTTCAGTCACAAGTTGACAAGCAACTCAAGGACATCTTAACCAACTGTCAGGAGAAATACAAATGTGAAGTGATGAGGTGCACCACGGGCAGGCTGCTGAAGGGCCAGGAGGTGTGGGTGGCGCTGCGGTCCAGGATCAACGCAACTGTACTTAACGAGGTGGGTCATTCGGTGAATTAGTGATTATTGGCCATGTTGGATTTGTTCTAAGCTTTCGCGGCTGTCTGCCTGATACCTTCAATGGGTAAGAACCCACTACAATTTTCACATTTCATGAGTTTCACGATATATCCGCTGTTACAAACGTCCTAACGGTGGGTAGGATGTAGGGAGCAAACAAATTCGTCTGTACTCTTTCTAATCAGTTTTCAATTATTGCCTCTGGAAGTAAATTTTAATGACTCATCCCAAAAACATAGTTTGGTGTATCTATAGTTTTTTGATTAAAAGTAAAAATCGTGATAGGTTTCTATTAAGAGATAGTGTTTGTAACGTGTTAGTTGGTTTGATACGAAAACATGCGGTGATATCCCGGCTGTTCGCTTAAAGACTGCTGTGGTTATATGTAAATGAAATTTTGAAGGATACCACATTTATTATTAACTTACGTTCAATGATAGAAATTTGTCCACAATCACTATGCTATATACAATTTTTTTTTAAAACATTGACTTTCTTCTAAAAGATTTTCATAAACACAAAGAAAATATAATTCATACTGGTACTTAACAATTTTTTCTGTTCATATACATAATATATGTATAGATATTAAATTACAATTGTTCTATTTTTGCAAAGTTGAACTCAATGCAACGTAAAGTTATGAATGATTTAGCCGGCGAATGATTTAGGGGACCGGCGGCTACTCTGAGAACATCAGAGCCTATACACTACACGACATGTCACCACTCCCCCTCATATGAGTTCGGAGTCTCGATATCCGCGCCCTCAGTAGCAGCCCTGGATTGCAGATCTCGAAGGAGCGGCCGATAGTGCTGTCGTCGCTGTGCGCGGCGCGCGTGTCGCGGCTGGGCGGCGGCGCGGCGGGCGGCGCGGGGGCGGGCTGGGCGCGGGGGGAGGCGCGCACGTCGCTGAGCCCGCAGCTGGGCGCGCGCGGGGGCGGCGTGCCGCTGTGGGTCATCATCCTCGCCGCCATCATCGGGGCGCTGCTGCTGCTCCTGCTCATCTTCGCGCTCTACAAAGTGAGTATCTATTTGATGTAACTGTGCGATGACTCCCCGCGCTATATTTAGGTCATGTCGACCCGTTAAATTTTCAATTAGGTAGTGTTTTTTGAAAAACCAGTGCTTATTTCAATATGTGAGTGTAAAGTGTTTTCCGACTCTCTTCGACTTGATAGTAGGTACTGTCGTCTTCGACTAGGAGTACTAAAGGATTCTTCGCAAACTTATTAAGGCACATATTGCGTATTTAATTAACTCTGATTTGCAATGATCTACAGTGGTTTCTAAATAGCCTACGCCGTAGGGTGGCAGATGTCGCTACTACCCCATTTTCAGACCCCGTTTTCTTCACTATCACCGATTTTTTCCATGAAAATATGTTTATAACATTGTTAACAATTTAATTCCAGTGCGGATTCTTCAAGCGCAACCGTCCCTCCGACCACACCGAGCGCCAGCCGCTGAACGGACGTGACGAACACCTTTGATATCCGAGCACCGACCTCGGCGTCACGAGCGACACGCCCGTCACGCGCGACACGAGCGACACGAGCGACGCGAGCGCTACCAGCGACGCGAGCGACGCAAGCGACACCGGCGACTCCAGCTCGGCCACCGACGCCGCCAGTGACGTCACCAGCAGGGACTCCACCAGCCTGGACAGGTACTGACATCGCGACGTCTTCGTGTAGCCATTTTAAGCTGTACAAATTTCAAGTAATAAATACATATATAGACCATATCACGAACATTCTAGACTTTATAAATCAAAATTTCATAAAACCTTATACTTTGTATTCGTAGATATTAGACATATTATTATTATGAAGCAATAAAATTGAAATTTTGTACAATATTTATATGTAAACTAAAACGTAGGAAAACTATAGAATATTTTAAATTTAAATTTGTCTAATGAATTGATTAGTCTCGACCAAGCGTAATCAGAGTGCCTCAAGATAAAAAGCTTTGTACGTCTTTTTCATAAAGATGTTAAAAGATTTTATATATTTATTTACATACTGTAAGTAGAATCGTAATAAATAACTAGTCACGGTACATTACAGAACATAGTTCATGAGCACCGTGAGCACATTGTTACTCAACGTGTTAACGACATTGCCTCAATCAAGTCGCTTCTCTTTACATGAGAAGTATCATTTTACTTAAAATTGAACTTCCTAGAAATGTTTGAACATCTTGATTACACTTGACAACAGTAATCAATCAACTAATAGCTATTTGTAAAAATAACTTTAAAAAGAAAGTAAAATATGTGTGATATTGTAAAAAGCGTGTCCGAATGAAGAGAATTGTGATCTAATTTAATGATTGATGTATGAACGTTTTGCTTGAATTAATTTTTAAGATATTCATTAAAAATCTTGCAATTAATTAAAATTGAATACCATTACATAATAAAATATGTAATGTGAAATTAATTTATGTAATAACTAATAAAAAGCTTTTACTGTGTAATTTAGAATATTGTAAGGAATTAATATCTGTCATGTATAATCTCATTATTGTGGTAAATTTAAATATAATAATATAAAAAAATCTGATCATATCAATTTGGATAGTGTTGAACTTATAAATTTTAAAATTAAGATAAATTGAATTGCACAATGTAGTGAAGAAATTACAGACATCTAGTAGAAGAAATAAAAATAATTATCTATTAGATTAATCTTTAATATTTTAATACGGCAACTGAAGATTCGAAAAGATTGTTAATCACTTTTTTGTCTCCAAGTATTTTTAGTATACTTAAGCCCAAAATTATTATTTTTCTCCTTTAAATGTAATAATTTAACTTAATTAAAACGAGACGAAACGAGGGATGCTAGAGACGGCGATATTTCTTAAAATAATCTCCATTCTCCTGGCTACTGCATTTTACAAAAGGCAGCCATATTGAATCCGGAGCCATATTGGAATATTGAAGATTAGTTTGGAGGATCGTTTAGTTAGTACCTTGTGCCTTATGGATACACCACAGATAATAAATACACTTAGGACACACATTGCGATAGTGCCTTCACAACAGCTGTGTCATGTTTTTTCGCGCCTCAGAAACTGCCAATAACTGTTGTGTAAATAATTTATTTCCTTCTTTGCCATTTTTTAAAGGATTTAAATTCAAAACAAAATCGATTTGATTGTTCGAGTACTTAACTGAAATTTTTTTTTAATCAAGAAATTTTTGAAAAATACCCGCCATTGATATTATGATTTTCTGTTCGAAAAAATGGGAATCGGTTGTTATATATTTGTAATTAATTAAATTTATTTATTATTATTTTATTAATTCTATGACTAAGCGAATCGCTTTCTACTTATAGTTTAACTTTAATTATAATACAATATCATATTACTATTATATTATATGAACGCCATAATTAGTTTCAAGTAACGGTTTAAATTTTCGGTTGTTTTTCGTTTTTTCGGTTTTTTTTTTGCTTTTACCAAAAAGAAACTTTAATAAAATTGTTTTTTTTAGATGAAGTGTTTGTTTTATTGTCTTTGATCTAATCATTTTTTTAACTATTATCCAAGTAGACATGACCATCTCCTAATGATATTCGGTTACCAATATATTAATGACACATGTCATGTGATTAGATATCATTAAAATTCGAACCTAAAATATGTTTATTATTATATTTATTTAAAAAAATTAATTTATATTTATATAAAACTTGCGATACAGTATTTAGTAACGCGAATTGTAATTTTTCCGGATTTGAGTTTTATTACACAATGTTACTCATACGTCGTACAAGTCATTTGTGACATGAATCAGTATGTGTTTCATTACAACAATTGGGTACTGCCTGAGTAATTTGAACCTCGGTATAGTTGACATTGTTATTATTACGGACTATGCGCTCTCAGTCTAGTTCCAAAGTAACGAACTTCCTTAATTCCGAATAGTATTGTCATCATCTGTAGTCAAGTCTATTCGACGAGACAGTATAGAATGACACGCGCATCGAAAGCACCACAAGTAGGACGTTTTCCGCGGCTCCAGTGCCCAGGTGAGTAGCACCATCTCGTGTATTCTACAGCGATGTAATTATTTTGAGGATATTAATGATGATAGTGAGTTCAGCTGTTAGGTCACTATCGTCCCATCGTCCTTCGGTACTTGCAAAACCCTCAGCTATTATATTTAATATAGGCGGTGTAGCATTTTGTAAGCCTGCACGGATGGGTATTGGCAAATTGTCTATTTCTTCCGTCTTTGAGATGAATCATGTTTCAAGGCTGACCTTGGCTTACACATGGGGTCCGGTACCCACTTGGATCAGGTAAGTCATACTTCGCTGAAGTGCCACCACTGCACTGCCTCGACGACCGCGGCGACTCGGCGCCGCAAGTCTGGTTGTAGTGTTGACTGCGGGAACCCCGCTACTCTGACCGGGTTCCAACCCCGGACGAAGATTGGACGTCGGGTGAACGAATGCAGGAGAGTCGTTTAGTTGGTAAGGTCCTAAATTCCATCCCTTTAGCCCGTGGTCCGCTGCACATACACCTGCGGCAGTCCCAATTACCGCGTGCCCCCTAGGCACGGGGGTCTCGTAGGAGATTCGACCCCCGGCCCGAGAAAAAAAAGGTAGGTAAGTCATACAGCGATCACGCAGTCTAGCTTCCCTTAGTCTTCAAATGGGTTGTTATATTAACTTTATTGTAGCTATAGGTTACGTGATCGTCTAGCATCACGTGTGCTGAGAGTGGATCCGGCAATCAACACAAATGTAAATATTTACTAAATAGGTCAATTTCCTGGCGGCTTTCTTTCCTATGGCGTAAACCCAATTATAAACGTTAGTGCACAAGCCTACGTTTTTACCAGGTACGTACTCAGATTACAAACGAGTACAGACCTTTACATATCTTCTTTTCTTACCTATTCACTAAGCTTAAGTGGCTATTCCGGGTACGCATGGCTTGATAGATGAGGTAATTGGATTCAACCTGGGAGGACTTACTAACACTAGCAAGAGCAGTGCTTCGCTGAATCTGCTACCGGATCGGAATCGTGATCCACTGTGAAGATCCGGCGAGAGACTCAGTGAGTTGTGTATGGGCTAGGCCGCACGTCAAACTCTTCTTCGTTTTCTTTCTAGTAACGTAGCATAAGTGTATAATTCAAATTCAAATCAAATTTATTCAAATCAATTATTGGTTTCATAAAAATTATTTAGCATTAGTTATTAACGACTTCGCAAACCCGTTCGAGTAAATACGGTTATCCTGCCCACTTCTGCTGCAGAGTGTCCTTGGGTTTGTGTTTGAACAGTAAGACGTATGTTTAAGCAAATAAAAAAAATAAAAAAAGCGGTTGCAGCATTCGTAACGACAGTTATTTGATGTCTCAAAGAGACCGATGTTTATGTGCTTAGTGCGAGTTTTTTAACGTTCTCGATAGCGTAAAAGTTAACTCCAATTTGGTGGTTACAATTTTTTACTGTTGGTAGGATCTCTTGTGAGTCGCACCAACCCGCCTATTTCTGCCGTGAAGCAGTAATGCGTTTCGGCTTGACGTGTGGGGCAGCCGTTGTAACTATACTGAGACCTTAGAACTTACATCTCAAGGTGGGTGACGCATTTACGTTGTAAATGTCTATGGGCTCCAGTAACCACTTAATACCAGCTGGTGGTTTGGCTGTGAGCTCGTCCACCCATCTAAGCAATAAAAAAAATTGTTTGGAGATCTTAAGTTTGCCTACGTTTGCCGCTAGGGGCGCTGTTCTAACTGCATACAAATTTGAGTTAACTTTTACGCTAGCGAGAGTGTTAAAAAAATCGCACTAAGCACTCTAATAACCGCCTTAACTTCACGAAGTCTGCACGTGCACTCATCAAAATATCCTGTCATTTTGTTTTAGTTTCTAAATAGACCCCCTAAGAAATATCTAGATTCGTTCCTTTCAAACACTTGTACGACTCGACCCTTAAACAGGGTTGGAAGATAAACTGGCGATGGTCGCGCAGATTAAATTAACTTTCTTAAGTACAGTCAGCAAAACAACTGCATATGTAATATAAATCTAATTTTTAATATAGGATAATGACTATTCTATAGGTTTTTTTTTATGAAGGCGAAATAAAAATATTTTTTGCTGAAAATAAATTCGTTTATTTCAATAACTGATAATAGAATTAGTTTACATTAACGAATCCATTTCGTCTAATGTTGTCTTGACTTTACACCCTTTATCCTAACTAAAATATTATCCTATTTAATCCATTAGTAAAAATCCCACGGGAGTAATAACCACTAGTATTGACTTCATCATTAGCCTATAGCAGTCCACTGCTAGACATAATAGGCCTCTCCAATTACTCGCCATTGAGCACGATCCCCGGCTTCTTCATCCAGCTCCTGACAGCCGCTAAATCATGACTTTTGTTCTAGAGTGTCTAATGGAGACAACTCGACTTGTGACCGTCTCTGCTTTTGAAAGCAATGATAAAAATTTCAGAAAATAAAATTTTGTTTGATTGTTTTTCTGACGGTTCGATAAACAGGATTCACAGATAAATCTCAGTACAGTTCGTTTGAGACGTCTGTCTGTCTGTAGCGACTCCAGCGAACAAAGATAGAGAACCGACCGATACTGTTTATTAACTTTCACATTGTTTATTACCTATTAACTTTCTAATACTGAATTTCAATGCAGGACAAGGCGAAACAAATATTGCGTAGATAGGTGAATGAGTTCATGGTTCAACTGGTGTTAAGTGGTTACCGGATCCCATGGATACCGCAATATGAATGAGGTGGGAATCTTCTAGAAGATATTTGAACTAAATATTATTTACAACATTCGTATTTTGTACACATTCAAAACATGATGCTGTTTCCCTATATCGAGCCATTTATCTATTCGATGCTAAAAAACACATTAAAAAATATCACAAATATATTAAAAAAAGAACACACAAAAAAACATCACCCGCAAGAGAACTTCAAACAAAATTTGAAACCCAATTAACTTAATTTTAAACAAAAACCCTGGGGCAAGGGCGCCGAGGGTGATACAAAGGGTTTTACTGACACCACAACCGAATAATCACACCGCAAGGCTTAGTTAACCCCGCGTGCAAACAAAGGTTGTTAGGGATCTACTTATTCTGATAGACTGCTGGTTGAACAACCGCTTAATTGAGATGTAAACAAAATTGGACAATGTTATTATTGTCAATTTGATTACGTGAATCGAGATTGAATTTAAATGAGCTCTTCGAGTCTATTGTGTTTTATTGATGAAGACAGAAGTTTAATTTTAATTTAGGTCAATTTTCAGATGAACTCGTGTTCTTGTTTTTTTTTTACGTATTCAACGAACATTCAACATGCTAACATGCTGCAAGACGATAAGTTGTTTTGGATTTGAGAGAGCTTATTAAAAAGCTTTTCCGACGTCATCCGACCGCGACGGAGCAACACCAAGTCGCCGTCGCCCAAAACATGTCTTGTCTGAGCCAACGGATTCACTCTCGGTGCTTTTTTAGGACCCTCAAGCACCGGCTACCGTCCTCGTTGAACTCGTCGATCACGACGAAAAGCACAACGAGCGAACTAACCCACAAACACAGCCCACTGAGTTTCTCGCCGGATCTTCTCAGTGGGTCGCGATTCCGATCCAGTAGTAGATTCTGCGAAGCACTGCTCTTGCTAGGGCTAGTGTTAGCAAATTTCTCAGGTCTTCCATGAGCTTTTAAGAACTAAAACCAGGTTTCTTTTATTGCTCTTGTATACAGTCGATCATACTAGAGGCAGAGCCAAGCCACTGCCTACCGAAAAGGCACAGGTGGATATAATGCAATGGTGCAATGCAAAAAAAAGCTTTTCCTTATTTATTGCATGGATGTACACCATATGTTCATCCATGCAATAAACAAGAAAAGCTTTTTTTTTAAGTTACCAAGTAATATTATTAGATTTTCTTGAGACAGCACTTAGAAACATATATAACATAGTTTAATTACGGTTTTTTTTTTTACTTTTTTAGTTGATCAGGTTGATTAATGAGGTCATGGCCTTTATCGTTCCCTAAACCTTGAATAATATTTAAAAAAAAAGAAATCCGTCCTTTCTCAAAAAATAAATCAAAACTTCACATTCGCCCGCAAAAATTCAAAAGCCATAAACCTTTGTCAATCGTTTAACCATATATGGCAAGAACCGAAATGGTATAATACAGCTCGTCACTTATAAACTTCAGGGAGCGATGTCGCGACGCGGTACCCATCGTGAAACAATGGCGATAGAGAACATAAAGTTGTCACAAACGACGCCCAACGATGCACGAAAACCACATAAACAAAATATGTACACAGAGTATACGAATTCGAGGGCATTGGTTTGAACAACTGCCTAATGTCTCTAATATATACCTACTCTATCCAAGTTCTGGGAAATTTGGAAATTTGTCATTAATGACATTCCATTTTTTTTAAATAAATGACATTTGTGACAGCTCTTAATCAAAACAAAATGACGTATCTGGCTTTATATTCTGCTTTGCGGAAACTATAATACAATTAAAAATATGTGCATTTGTTAAAAATATGTTCAAGCAATGCCAGCAAAGAGAACTTTTAATGCTTAGTTTTAATTAGAATGATTTTTCAGTAAACGATGAAGGTAATAAAATAAACAAAATATATTTCGCAGACCGGATCAAGTTGCTCGTTGGCCCGTTGGACCCTTATCTAATGCAATGGAATTTTCTTGGCAAAGTTCTTAACAATGGTTAAGAACTTTTATAATTGCAAACCTATCTTGTAAATGTCTTTAGCGCTATTAAGGCATCTGTCAAATACCTTGTGTTCTGTGATAGCTACCACTACACGCTAGTGGCCATATGAAAAACAGATAAAAATCATAAAAAAAAATATTCCTATATGACAAAATCCCTTCATAATTAATTTAAAATCTTGTTCATAAAACAATTTATTCGAAAAACACACACACACAGCTCGTTGTGTTCTCGTAACACGTAGTACAAAATTCAATTCCTGTTATAACAATTTATTTGGGTAACAAATATCGAAACTGATTTTTAACTCGTGGTTTTAGGGTTGAAAATGCCGTGACGTAGAAAAGATTGAAAAATAAGTACACAAAACCATTTAGGAAATCCAGTGGCGATATGATAGAGAGTAGTATTAAGAGATCATTTCGGATTCCTCTTGTGTTCTGTTCGGTTTAGAGTGTTTCCATTGTAAAAGGGACGATAGAAAAGTGCGGTGACATTTTTAATATGGAAAATAAAGTTTAAAATGCTGCAATTACTTGAACTTATTAGCTTTAAAGCTTATACTTTTTAATATTGTTTTATTGCAAAATTGGGTGGACGAGCGTACAGGCCACCGGAACCCATAGACATCTACAACCTTGATACATGAGTTTTAAGATCTCAGTTTAATTACAGCGGCTACCCCACCCTTCAAACCTAAACGCATTACTGCTTCACGGCAGAAATAGGCAGGGTGGTGGTACCTAGCCATGCGGACTCACAAGAGGTCCACGATACAAATCTAATTGTTTGTTTTAGTGATACTGTCCCGAAAATAAGTCCTATTGAATAGAGAAATCGATAAAGGCGACGATAATTTCACGTGCACGAATACCATGAGTCAACGGGAACATACTCACTCGTCCCGTATTCAAGACACGCTCACACGCGGACCGGACTGATCGTCCGCGCGTGTCGTGTCAATATTTTCCGCAGTTAAGGATGCCACAGACACTTGACAAAATAAATAATTACTAGAGGTCCTGCAGTAGTCGAAATTCGACTATAATTAATTGGAATTGTAAATTTGTACACTATTATGATTGTATTTTATACTTCTAAAATTTCAAATTTCGCCAAGACTACACAATAAAAAATATTGATAAAGACAAACAATATTTAATCTATTATCAATTTGACCACAGACGTCAAGAACAAAAGTTTGACAATAAATAGTATGCATGCGTGTGTGCGTCAAATACATGGTATGTAGTGTGTGTAATGTTTTCTTTATTGATTTAATGTATCTTTTATGCATTATTTTAAAAAAATATTAGCATTGTGCACTTCTTCTCTATATTCTCTAGAAGTGTGGAAAATTTTATAATCCTCCGTCCGCGCAATTTTCTTAAAAAGGCATACAAAGTTTTTGCTTCACGTATTAATAAATAATTATTATTTTCAAGGCGTAACACACATTACACACAAGAGGCAATTTTTGTGTACTTGTTGTAATGTTCTGCTTATAACTAAAGAATTAACGAAAACTAAATAAGCGAGGAAAGTGTTACGAAAGTGTGCTTTTATTAAAAATGCTTTCTAGGTCTCCTGAAAATCATAACAAAAGACCATTGATGTGCATCGATAATTGAAATAATTCTGAGTATCGTGGTTTTCTGAGTTTATAAGTATTTTTAATAAATAGAATCCAAGATGTACTACTACATACGATATGCTGTGCATATCGTTTTCCTGGTGCTTTGATCAACCGTGAACTTTAACCGATTCTACCATTCTACCAAGCCACTCCCAAACTATGTTATGGAACGGCAAGTGTCTTGGAATCCCCCCGTCAGACCATTGAGTGAACCTCTGAAGTAAACAAATTTGTCGATGTTTTTAAAATATATTTCATAGTCCCATTGATATATAAATAATAGTTTAAAAAAACGCGCTTTTTTACAATCAAATCATTTTTTCATACACTATTTTTAATTTAAATTTATAAAATTTATTTTTTATTTTTTAGTTTGATTTTCTATAAAAGCGTTTTTTTTTTAGTTTTTTAAACTATTATTTATTTTTCATTTTTTAGTTGAATTTCAAATTTTTCAAGTTTTTGTTTTATATATTGAATTGTCATCAATCTTTAAGAAGTATGCTAAATTTCTAGTTAATCAGACGTTTTGAAGGGGGTCAAAATCCTATTCAAAGGTTCCGTTACATACATACTAACATACATTCGTCTGAAGCTAATAAAAACGTATTAAAAAAAGCTTCAATTAAAATTTATTTTAAGCACAGCGACACGGTGCCTGTTTGCGGTAGACTACGAAGGAGCAGCTCTGTTGGCTGACCCAGCGTGGTATCCCGGATCACTAGCGGCACCCGGGCGACGTGATGGGCCGCCGTACCGCGGAGACCACCTTCTTGAGCGTGGACAAACACCTCAAAGACCTGTCAGTCGGACAGTTATAGTTTTAACCGCGGGAACCTGTATTCTTTCTGGGATCTAATTCCGCTTGAGAAAGTACAAACGGAATTATGGTGTATAGAGTCCTAAAAACAAACTTGGGCCCGCGGTCCGCTAAGATACCATATACCTCGCACGTCGCCTAGCTGCAAAATCCTCATGTATCAGGTTCGGTACCTTGCACAAAACAGAGAATACCGTAGCTACCCTACTGACGCGCCGTCAGCCGCCTTCCGCAGATTATAACCACCATATTGATATTGCTTATTGAGGTCGCTTATTAAGTTAAGAACGCCGAGGAAAGTGAATTGCTTCGGCTTATTGGCTCCCTTAGATTACTTAGGTCTCAGACGATTATTATGTGAATAGAAGTAGATCGGAGTATTTGGTTTACCAGTGATCGCTCACTATCATTAGTCGAAATTCTACCATAATCAGTTACACCTTAAGTGTTTATTGATTTTAGGTACTTTTATTTAAAGTTAGGCAAATATAATTCAAGTTTTATTTATAGCTCTAGAGATCATTAATATGTAGTAACTTTATTAAAATATCGATTGAGAAACTGAGGAGTAAAATATACTAAGCCCTTTTCAATTTAAACTATGGATATAAAAGAAAATTTAACGAAAACCTTGCTGGTATGCTTATAGCGACCCATTTTCAAAGGGAAACCTTTTTAAGCATTTGTCATTTGTAGAACATTGCAAAAAGACATAATATTTCACTCCGAAAAAGAATATATTATTGTGTATCTTCGTGTCGTGTTGGCTTGAATTTACATTATTATATTTCTGTTAAATAAATATATTAAAAAAAAATAACATTCGATTTATTCTAAACACTTGTAACTTTATGTAGAGAACTAGCTTTTTCAACCGATTTTATATCCGATATAATTCGCAATCTTGCCAAGTTATAATATTAACGATCTCAGGAAAATTGTTCTGACAAGTTTCATAGACGTAAGCATCGTATAATTGAACTATCAAAGTTTGCGGTGATCGCTCAAGTGCAGGCGACTATGACGCAGCTCCTAGCGACGGAATTTTGTAGCTATATTTCCTTAATTATGGCCCTAGTGATATCGCAACGTGAATGCTATGAAGGTTTCCATTAAAAATATTTTAGAATACAATTAGAAATTTATTCGACAGAGGTTCAGACAAGTTTCACCACACCGCTGAAACATTTCAAGCTCGCCGATATTCGTGGGTACTATTTCAAGTACAATCAAATATAAATATAAATAGTTTCACACATCCTCTTAATAAACTGTGTAATAAACTTTCCTATACACTCGACATTAAAACGATATTTCAATAATGTTTTAAGTTGAACATCAAAAACTCTGGATGTTTTACTTTTTTTTTAAAATACACAATAAAAGCTCTTTATTCGCGGGGTATATGTTCCGTAAATATGCCGCGAATACAGAAATCGTGAATATGGAACGGTAATGGTACAAAGGATATTCGGTTGGATACCTAGATATTGGAATCCTTTTTATCGATGTGTATAATATACCGATGCACCGATTAGAACCGCGAATAAAGAAATCTTTAGCCGCGAATATAGGGGTTGGGTCGAATTTTTTTTATTCCGCGAATAGTGAAAACGACAATACGAATAAGGAGCTTTTACTGCATGTCAAATCTGTTAACTGAATCTTAATCTGGAATGTCTAATATTAAATTTGAATAGCAGCAGTGACACATAAACCGCGCAAGCAATAAGCAATTCGCGTAACTAACGAGTTCTGTCAGGTCACGCCTTTTCTTTACTATTTTTCTGCGAAATGAACGGGAAGCAATTGAAACAACGATGAAGAAAAGTGTGAGAAGAGTTATCCATAATTTTAAATAATTTTCTTACATTTTTAAGCTGTTTATTTATTTATTTATTTTATTATTTTATTTATTTATTTATTTATTAAGTTGCACCACCAAGCGATCATCAATACAAGACATTGACAAATTGACAAAAGTTCATGGCAGATGTCACCTCAATTATAGGTGCAATCGACAATGCATTAAAACAAAAATAAAATAAAATATATAAGGATAAAATTTGATTACATTTGATTGGTTGCTTAAAATTAATTTATATTTAATTGGGAAATGATCCGCGACAGATTTTTCCTGTAAGTAGTGAGACAATTAGAAAAAACATCTATTTCACTTAAAATTAGTTCAGCGCAATCGGACAACTCCGAACGAACATTGACTACAGCTATGATTAAATACATCAATTTCAAAACGATAGAATTGGAGCAAATCGTTCAATCTTAAATAAAATTTTTAACGAGTATAAAGTATAAATTGTTATTTAAACATAATAATAATAATTTTCATTTGCGTAAATGTGTAATAAGTTTAATTTATTTAAGGAACGCTGCGGGCAGCGGTGGCGGTGACATAATTCGTTGTAAATATCCTTTAATTTCTGCTTTATTAAAGCACACGGTCAGAAAATATTGTATATTTCTGAAAGGAACACACAAACAAACCGATATCACGGTAAACCTAAACATTATCAAAGACATTACGATCAAATAATATTGACTTAGGAACCGTGAGCCCTCGAATGCCCAGCTTATCCACCAATATCGTTATCCGTCGCTCTGGGGGTGTTTACACAATACGATTGTCTTATAAGCCCTAAATAATATCGGGCGGTTTTTATGTGAATTTGTTTTGTGTGTTAGTCGGTAACGATTGTTATTATTGCGGTTTGTATGTTTTTTTTTTTTTTTTTTTTTTATGATTGAAAGATTACTGGTGGCCCGGAGGCCTTTCCAGTTTCACCAGGACAGGAGGGCGAGCAAAGGCTCAGCCAGGAGGGGTGGGATTTGCTAACAGCTACCCGAGCGCCTCCGAAGGAGACCTAACAACTCAAGAGTAGCTGCTTCGCGAATGAATCTACTACCGGATCGGAATCGCGACCCGCTGAGAAGATCCGGCGAGAAACTCAGCGAGCTGATTCATGGGTTAGGTTGCACGGCGAACTCTTTGTCGAGTTCGACGAGTACGGTTACCGAGGTCCCTAAGCCTGCTCCTAGAGCTGAAGGCGTCTAGTGCAAAGGTTATTGGATCTGATGGATCCGTAAGGACGTGTCTAGGGCGTCGACGGTGACTGGCTCCTGCATGATCAGGATTCGGGGAGTAGTCAGCGGCGGCTACGATAAGGCGATTATCATGACGCATAGCCTTATCGAAGTACCGTTCCGACGCTGACTTCATGTATTTCTGTATAGATTCGAGGTCCAGGTCGTCGTGTAGGTCAACGTTCCTCACGAACCACGGAGCTCCGACGGCTAACCTGCAAAAGCGGGATTGTAGAGATTGAAGGGTGTCTATGTGTGTGCGGGCCGCGTGAGCGAACACCACACTCGCGTAAGTCATGACGGGCCTTATGCAAGTTTTGTAAAGTGTCACCTTGTTCCGAAGGGACATTTTACTCCGCTTACAGATCATGGGGTAGAGTCTACCGAGAATAAACGCGGCACGGTCACGAACTGATTTTATATGCGGGCGGAATGTCATCGATGCATCCAGGGTAACGCCCAGGTACTTGACCTTCCTGGCCCAGGGTATGGATTGACTAAAGAGAGTAATCGGGGGTGTGAGATTCCTCCTCCTAATACGGGAGGAAATCCGTGTGGAGCTTCCCCTCTGAAATAGCACCGCAGTACTTTTCGCTGGGTTGATGTCTATGCGCCATTTTCGGAACCACTGTCCTAGGGCTAGGGCTGCGCTCTGAAGCTTCTTCGCGATTAGGGACTTGTTTCTACTGGAATAGTAAACAGTCGTGTCGTCGGCGAATAAAGCTAAATGGGTCGGCGGCGACCGGGGAATATCGTTAACGAATAAGCTAAATAGGAGGGGTGAAAGGACAGAGCCTTGCGGGACTCCAGCTGTGAGAGGTCGTGGGGAGGAGCGGGTTACCTCGACTCGATATCGAAAAGAGCGGTTCGACAAGAAGTCCCGTATGATGAGCACGAGACTATCCGGCACACCCATATTGAATAGTTTGAAAATCAAACCGTTGTGCCAGACTTTGTCGAACGCTTTTGCGACGTCGAAGAAGAGAGCTCCCGTGTATAACGGTTTTGGTCGATTAAGCCCCACAAGAATGTGCTCCGTGAGGCGGTGCACCTGTTGAACGCATGAGTGATTTGTACGGAATCCGAATTGTTCATCGATGAGAATGCCCTTGGATGAGACGAAGTCTCTGAGGCGTTTGTAGAGCAGACGCTCATACAGTTTGCCTAGAGACATGAGGAGGCTGATCGGGCGGTAGCTCGTCGGATGATTTTTTGGTTTACCGGGTTTATGTATGCCGATAACGTCCGCTTCTTTCCACACCGCGGGAAAGATACAGTTCGCCATAGCGGCATTGAAAATAGATGCCAACATCACGATGAGTTCGACGGGTAGAAGTTTAATAACGCGGTTGGATATACCGTCGGAACCGGGAGCCTTGCGAGGACGTAGGTCTTTGATCAAGTCTTTAACTTCCATCGGGGTGACGGGTGGTAACGCATCCGAGGGTGGCAAGGAGGCTCTGCGTTCTACCTCACTGTCTACTAATTCTACATGAACAGGGTCCACGGATTGAGTGCTGGGCGTACACTGGGTTTGCAATGTAACGGCCAGCAGCTCTGCTTTTTCGTCATCATCGAACGCCGCGAGTCGGCCTGAGGGGCCTACGAGGGGGGGCATAGTTACTACCGTATCCGATTTGAGAGTACGAGCTAAGCGGTAGTAAGACCTTTGGGAGGGCGCGAGTCCTTCTAAGAAATCAGACCATCTGGCATCTCGGACTTCGGCGATGCGAGACTTTACGTCGCGTTGTAGGGCACGCATTCGAATACGATTTTCCGCGGTAGGATACCTGTCGTAGGCGCGTATCGAAGCGTTCTTAGCTCTAAGGAGTTCCCTAATATCGTCGGACAATTTGAAGCGGTGAAGGAAGTCCTCCGCTACAACTTGTTTCGATGATCTATCTAATGTCGAGGTGATGTGTGACGTTAAGATGTCTATGGCTTCAGCGGTATCCTGAGGAGACGGGGTAGAGTCCGGGTTAAACGGGAGCGATGGTGGATCAGATTCAGCCAGGCTGATGCCCAGCGTGTGCCAATCAACCACAGTCTTCGTGACGGGAACGGAATCGGGAGCGCGACCGAGCTTCATAACGACGGGACGGTGGTCTGAATCTAACTCTGAAACTACTTCGATCGAGTGTAAGCGCAGAGTTACGTTTTTTAATAACGCTATGTCGAGTATATCCGGGCGATGCGCGATATTTAGCGGGTAGTGAGTCGGGGTTAGCGGAGCGACGATATCGAAGGCGAGATCATCGACTAACGCATCAAGCCGCCTGCCATTCGGGGTTGTGGTGTGTGAGTTCCACCTGATGTGTTTACAATTTAGGTCGCCCGCCAGAATGACAGAGCTCCCCATGCCGAGCAGCGCCTCGATATCACTGCTTAGAACGATCTTATCCGGTGGAAGATAAACGGACGCGATAACGATCGGCGCGTGTCCCGTCAGTGAGATTCGGCACACTGATACTTCGATATTAGCGAGCGCGGGAGGATCGAGCGGGACGCAATGCAGGGCTCTTCTATAGTAAATGACGGTACCACCACCACGAGCAGAGAGCCTGTCGTTCCTGACCATGTCATAGTTCGCGATTTTAGGGTCACGGCGCGCGGGCTTAAGTAGGGTCTCCTGCACTAAAAAGATATCAATTTGATGGTCACGCAAAAAGTCAGAAACCTGATCACGTTGATTTGCGAGACCATAAGCGTTAAAAAATCCTATCGTTACGGATAGGGGCTTTATTCTACTTATATACGCCATTGATTACCGGCGGAGTGAGGGGAGGACGTACGTATTTAATGACGCGTATACGTCGGCGTATTCTTGCACAACGGCGATAAAGTGTTGTGCAGTGGAGGCAGCGCGAATGGCGTCGCCCAAAGCGTTAACGCGCTCAAAGTTGATCGACTGAAAGAAGTCGATCGCTAAAGCGAGATTGTCGGACGCGGTCGGAGAGCAAGTCGCGGGAGAGGGACGAGTCGCGGGGGCGGGACGAATCGCGGAGGAGGGAGTTGTAGCCGTGTTCATGTACGGCAGCGGTTTCGCCCAGGCCGAGACACTGGGCACCGGCGCCGGAACGAACGCTGACTTAGCCTGCGACACAGAGGGTGCCGAGGCTTTGATGTCTGGGCCGGAAGCTCGGAGGCGGTTTTGGCGGGCGACGCGGCGATTTATTTTCGGGGCTCGGGGGCATCCGCGGTAATTTGCGGGGTGACCCTGTGTTCGACACAGGACGCAGCTAGGCGGTTCCGTCGCGGTTTTTTGATCGCGAGTGCATAGGGCCGTGGCGTGATCGCCTAAGCACTTGACGCATCGGGGGCGCGCGTGACAGTTACGGGAAGAATGCCCGTATAATTGGCAGTTATGGCACTGGCTAGGTGTGCCTTTCTTGTGTGGGGTTTCGACTGCGATTCCAGAAAGGCTACAGACCGTTCGGATGTTAAATATTTGCTTACCCTCGGGGGTAGGCTGGAGGGCGACGAGAACCATATTATATGGCTCCCTTCCGCGGCCTGTGTGCATGCGGTGTACGGAGTTAACCGGTAGGCCTTGTTCGAGAAGGTCGGCCTTGACGAGCTCGGCATCCAACTCTTTAGGGATGCCACGTATAACGGCACGGAGTTCGCGCTCCTCCTGAAGCGTATACGTGTGGAAACTTATACGCTCCTTACGGAGGTAAGAAGAGAGGGCCCTATGGTCGTCGGGTGTTCGAACCTTAATTTGAATGCCGTTCGCGAGGTTACGGGCATTCGTAAAATTGATATTTTTGGCCTTAAGGGCCAGGGAAACTCGTTCCCAAGCTGCCTTCTCTTGAAGGATTACCGGGGGAGGGGTCTGGGTTTTATTTTGTGCCACCGGACGCGGCGACGGAGTGGCACGGGCTGGAGGCGCAACGGGAGTCTGAGGGCGGGGGCGCGACGCGTTCGCGGCTTTGCTAATTTTAGCGGCCGCGGGTGCTCGAGACTCCGCGGCACGCTTCTTACCCTTTTGCACCAGGGTGAATCCATCCGTCGATGAGACGGGGGCGAGGTCGACCACCATCTCCGAGTCAGAGTCGGAGGACGAGGAGGCGGGCGCAGGTGACCTACGAGTAGGTGTTTTGGAGGGCGCGACGGAGGCCGCGGATGATCGCGCTGCTGGAACGGTGACCACGGCGGACGACGCAGCAGTTTTACTCGCCAGTATAGGCGACGCGGGAACGGCAGGCACGACGGAGGCTGCGGTGCTCGATGCAGAAGCTTTGCACGCAGGTACAGGCGACGCAGGAGCAGCGAGCTCGGCGGAGTCCACGAGAGGGCTCGCGGTGTGATCGGCCTTGAAGGCCTGAAACTCGGAAGTGAGCTTTGGGTAGCGAAGCCGGAGAAATTCCGCAAATACAGCGTCCATGATGTCTACGTGCCCAGGTGGGGCTACCCTGGGTCTTAGAAAACACTCGCCTTGCGGCGAGGCCCCAACTTCTCGGACCTGAGCGGTTCTATTGAACACAGGTGGCGATGCGGCACGATTACTACAGGACAAAGAAAAAAACACAACAAAACGGAAATAACAAAAAGAAACAGAACAATTAAACACTTCCAGGAAAACAGATTGTCGGCAGATGTACCACGAACACAGAAACAACAAAAGGAAACAAAACAAATAAAAACTTCCAGAAAGAGCACTTAGTCGGCAGATGTACCACGAACACAGGCCGCGCGAACAATGGCCGGGCTAACAAAAGCCGGGCGAACAAAGACCGGGCAATCGAGTGGTCGATGAGCACGTCCGCACGTGACGGGTGCCTCTATCGGAAAATGGTTTGTATGGTCGCATCAAATGGTATATCAGTATGGCAGTATGGTCAGTACCATCGAAGCTGTAACCGCATGTCGAAAAGAATTTCCCTTTTAGAGTAGTAGGTAACAATACCATCGTCAGGACCTCACGTCCCCTTACGAGGGTACAGATCGGGTCTAGGGGCAACCGCCTCTGCCCAAGCGTAGGGTCCCTGTGACGATGTGACTTCTGCGTCGGATAACTTCTTCTTCTATCACCGCGAACAGCAGCAGCTCCTCTCCGTTTTTTTTCTTAATCTAGATTATATCTGCTTTTCAACTACCTTACTCACTTAGTTATGGTAGCGCGCATCCAGAGCACTCCAAGCACTGCTGAGGTAGCACGCACCATCACCCCTAATCCTAACTAACCTACCTAGTAACAATATTATGTAGCGACACCTTTTCTATCTCTGTTACCTGCCGCCATAATTATAGGTGCGTTAGCAATCGACAGCAACTAAGATTTCCTAACCAAAAATTATCACAGTTTCAAAAATACATCTCTTGAGTCAAAGCTACCTAAAACTTGAAGGTTATCCAAATACTAACAATTTATTTTCTGTTTTGTTTTTTCGATTTTTGAAATAAAACGGCAAAGGAAATCCCGGATAAAGCTATCTGAATGTTTATAAGCAGCAGAAATGAGATGCTGTGTTTACGATTGTCCGCTGTCTGAGTACGCCGGCGATATAAGTAGTAATAAAAGAAATTGAACGCATCTCAATGTGGAGCCCGAGTTATGTTCGCATTATCCGAGCTCTGCCGTTTAGCTGAAGCATCCTCCGGGATATAAGATTGGATGGCTGTACAAAGTGGACGAGGACATATTAATTTGCTTTGTTGAAAAATATTGGGCACACAAGAAAATATCTCATGCAATAGAAGATATTTGACAAAAAGCTCAATCATGCTAATATTTCAGTTAAATTCAATTTATCGTTTTGCGAAAGTTTTGCTTTCGTCGTTTCCCCAAAATTAAAGTTTAACAAGTACACAACAAAAAAAGCAATGTATGGAATGGAGATAACACAAGTATTCAGTATATTTTCAAAATCCTGATTTGATCACCCAGCACTCGACCGTATCCCGACTGTGCCTTTTTTTTTATTGCCCTTGTAGGCAGACGAGCATACGGCTCACCTGATGGTGAGTGGTTACCGTCGCCCATGGACTTCAGCAATGCCAGGGGCAGAGCCAAGCCGCTGCCTACTAGGGGCAGTGCCTAGGGGCAACTGGCCCTGGGAGAGGGTGATGGAAGGGATGTGCACTAAACACTTCACTTTCCCCCCTTTGCCTTTTCATGAGTTCTGTCTCATGCGAGGTTCGAACGTGGGTTGTTCTACCAATAACACAATAAAAAACAATAATTAATTGCCACCTGTTGTATTAAATCCTTACCAATGATGAAATATTGAATACACTGAATGGTACGTAGGTATATGTTAGCATATTTGAAAGAGCTCTTTCGTCATTTGAACAAAATGCGTATACTTGGCAAACTGATTTTTGTTATTTCACCGTTTCACTGTAGGAGGAGAACAAAGCGATCGGAATTGAAATATCTCGGCTTTAATATTATATTTGTCGATAAGTGTTCACTTATAGCAGATGTTTTAGCGTTTGCTTCCGTTGTCAGATACGACACGAGTTGGTTCCACTACATGCTCTTTTTCTATACATGTTTTTATACATTATGCGCTGTCAGGTCACTTAATTGGAGGCAATAGGTCATAGCGGGTACGGCTATTCTGTCTATTTCAACTATGAAACAATTTTGCATTCCGATTTCAAACATACTTCCTTACGCCTTAGTGCATGAGCAAACGAGTTGTTTTTTGCTGTGGTTATCAATTACCTCACTTTACTTTGGGCCGAGGACCGAATCTCTTTCAAAGATCCCAAAGATCCCAACGCACTGAGGGGACGCGCAGGGCATATGGTTTTTCTAGTGCTACGCACGAAACGACTTCCCTGCAATTTCATCTGAACATTCGATCTCCGACCGAGACGGAATTCTGAAGAGATAGGAGGTCCACACTTCGAACGGGGGCGCGGTCCACAGCGACGGCACATGGCCTGTGGAATCGTTCGCAAAACGAATCCACTCCCTCGGCCATTTCAGACCATTTCGGCCCCGACTCTTCGCTAATATAAAGCGGTTACGGAGCTCATGGACATCAGATTGACAATTACCCACCTTAAGACGAAGTCTTGGTTGTGTTGTATAAGGGCTGTCCCGCCTACAAACCGTAATGACTGCTTCGCGGAATAAGTTATCAGGGTGGTGGAGTGGTGGTACCTGTACACTCGTTTTTTTTTTCCTACCTATGCTGATAGCCTTGAGAGGCTATTTCAGCTTCACCCTAACGTGTGTAGGTGAGCTCACGGGGCTCAAACCGGAGTGTTGCTAACACTGACTCTAGCAAGAGCAGTGCTTCGCAGTATCTACCACCGGATCGGAAACGCGACCCACTGAGAAAATCCGGCGAGAAACTCAGTGGGCTGTGTCTATGGGTTAATTCGCTCGTCGAGCCCTTCGTCGCAAGCGACGGGTTCGACGAGGACGATGACCGGTGCTTGTGGTGCCTAAAAGCACCGTTAATGGATCGGGAGGATCCGTAATGACGTGCTTTGGGCGACGTCAACTGTTTACTATTCGGGCTACAAGATCGGGTATATATGAACTCTACCACCAGTATCAGCACAATAAGAGCCTCGAGACAATCTCGTGAGCCTATTTATGAAACATCAGTCCTGGCGTTTAAGTTTGAACGCAGCGCAATGGAAATACGTAAAACCACAGCGCACTTCGTGAACGTTTCACGAGTGGCTTTATTTACGATTTTGGAGGTCGTTTTGTTCCAGTTTCAGAGCGACGGCGCTTCGAGTGTCTTCCCGACTGTGCGATAAAATAATAAAAACGTTTCTTTACTGTTCTAACAATTCTACTTAAATATTCTAAAGAAATACGTATTTGGCATGAACGGATGACTTCCACGAAGAAATAACATTGGGTAGGTAGTAAAAATGTAACTCATTAAATTCTCACTAAATCATTAAATTTGTGTAATTTTTGGTGGTAGACCTTGTCCAGAGGAGGTGTGTACCACAAACCTGCCTATTCGAATTAACGGTAAGATAACGATTATACATTTTTTAACTTGTTGCTTAATTGTATGTACGACCTACCTACAGCCTACCTGATGTTAAGTGACCAGAGTCCATAGACATGTACCACGTAAATCCCGGCACTCAAGACATGAGTTCTAAGGGCCACTTTTAATTACAGCTGCCCCCCCCCCCCTTTAAACCGAGACGCATTACTGTTTAACGGCAGAAATAGGCAGGGTGGTAATACCTACCCTTGCGGACTCGCAAGACGTCCTACCACCAGTAAAAAATGAAAGTTGGATCTTCTGTCTTACGCTGGGTGGTTGTAATGATGTTGTGGTGTTTATGGGATCCGGTAGTCACTTAATATCAAATCAGCACGCAAAACTTTTTTGGACGAGTAATTAAAAAAAAACTTTTACATTGTAAGCGACAATAATTCAAAATTAACTGGAATTAAGTTAAACAGTATGATTATCTTGTTGAAGTACTAAATTCTGGTTGTCCTTGGAATTAAACTGTCACCAATGAAATATCTACTAACATAATTTTTATTTTATTCCGAAATTGTTCTTATTGTTTTTATTTTATATTTATATTGTGTACATGAAATGTTATTTTTAATGAATTTAATCTATACCTATATATAAAAATGAATTGCTGTTCGTTAGTCTCGCTAAAACTCGAGAACGGCTGGACCGATTTGGTTAATTTTGGTCTTAAATTATTTGTGGAAGTCCAGAGAAGGTTTAAAAGGTAGATAAATATAAAAATGCTCGGAATTAAATAAAAATAACAATTTTGTTTTCCCTTTGGTGTGTCACCAGTCGGACGGATTCCTTTTGTTTTTTTCAAATTTATTTTGTACAAAAGTTTAGTCTTTTATTTATCGATTGAGGCACTACGAAGTCTGCCGGGTCATCTAGTATCTGATATAAATGAAATAATAATGATAATGTAGTTTATTATGTCTAAAGTGGCTTTGACGCTACAAGATCTCATTTGAATATCATATCAAAACTACTCGATCGACGCCTAGTAGAACTTCCTATGTAGTTTTTTAGAAGACAGTATGTGATTTTATTCAATCACGCGGGGTTCACTCACTCTCTCTCTGCTTACTTATTGGCTGTTCTCTGAAGCTATTTTTCCCCTACCTATGCTGATAGCCTTGGTAGGCTATTTCAGCTTCTCCTTGACGTGTAGGTGAACTCACGGGCCTCAAACCGAGTGTGTTGCTAATACTGGCCCTAGCAAGAGCAGTGCTTCGCAGAATCATCAGGACAGGAATCAGGGACCCACTGAGAAAATCCGGCGAGAAACTCAGTGGGCGACTGTGAAGTAATTTACAGCTATAGCTATATGATTTTATATATATATTAGGGCCCTTAATAGGTCCTAACTCAATTATAGTAGTGCAGTATTGTTATAAGCGATAAGAACAGAGAATGTCAGGGAGACATTAAGATAAGACATTACTGTGACATTATTATTAACAATGTCACAGTAGCCGGAGATTATCAATGATACCACACTTTCGAAGCTAAGCTACGGAGCGCAGCATCTAGCACGAAGCAACGTTTTTAATTACATTTAGATTAATAAGTATTTTCTGTAAGCCGCCCTCATTATTTTTAATCTAACAACAACCGTGGTAGACTTATGGTATTGATCGAAAACTCAGCGAGAAATTCGTGGTAGCGTAATAAAATTACAATAATAACATTTCAATGCTTCTAAATGAATTAGTTTAATTAAACGCGAACTAGACGTAACTGAGTTACGGAGTACAAAGGGACTGACAGATTAGTGGGCGACTGGACTTCGGGCGGCACTCCACTATTTCATTCATATTAGATTAAGCAAATAGTTTTGCAATAATTATGGTTATTAATTTCGGTTCGTGTAAACTTTGTAACATAATCAAAATTAAAGTTTAGAATAAAAATCGAACGATATATAAATATCGAATAACGAATTTGCTTTGTAAATTACTTTTTTTTTATTGCTTAGATGGGTGGACGAGCTCACAGTCCACCTGGTGTTAAGTGGTTACTGGAGCCCATAGACATCTACAACGTAAATGCGCCACCCACCTTGAGATATAAGTTCTAAGGTCTTCAGTTTAGTTACAACGGCTGCCCCACCCTTCAAACCGAAACGAATTACTGCTTCACGGTAGAAATAGGCAGGGTGGTGGTACCTATCCATGCGGACTCACAAGAGGTCCTACCACCAGTAAAGTTTACCACCAGTAAAATTACTTTAGGTAATGTATAAAAGAAAATTATAAAGTTTCATTATAATAAGACTAAATATGAATGAATAAATTACCGCTTGTCAAGGAATCATTAAACAGAATTGAGAGTTCAGTTCATTCAGAATTCAATTCAGACGATAAACTGTTATTAAAAGAAACGTACAAAGATGCGATCCCCAACACTTCAACTGTTCGATAGCTCAGTAAAATCATTCTTGAAGTTTTATTATAAAGTGGACTGTATT
Organism: Bombyx mori; assembly: GCF_030269925.1. Lineage (NCBI taxonomy): Eukaryota > Metazoa > Arthropoda > Insecta > Lepidoptera > Bombycidae > Bombyx > Bombyx mori. The sequence continues at coordinate 1,764,507 of NC_085116.1, read as the reverse complement.
ATAAAAGGCAATTAAAATATCAGCCGCGAGTCGCGCCTGCGATTCTATATCGTTCCATTCGTGTTGAGTCGCGCTGTATGTGTTCGGCCCTCGCCGCTCGAGTCGTTGATGCAGTGGTGGTGGTTGGACGCCCCCGCAGACCCCATAGTCCACGCTTGTGCGTGAAGTACTGGCGTGGACATCAACTTCCCATTAACTACTTCTCTTTCATCACCTAACTTAATCCTTTGATCTGATCCTTAGGGTAACTATGAAATGAATGTAATAAATGCTGGCTTACAGTTTGAGAGCCGTTTTTTTTTGTCTTCACAATACTTTTTTGCCTTAATATTTCTATTACGTCTTTAATCAGTATAATGTATCTGTAACCAAAATCTGTTTACTAATAGGTTCGTACAAGACCATTTGCGGTGCTAAAAAAAAAACACGAGACGCAACGTTCAGAAAAGTTTTAGTAATGAAAAATGTAAGTTGCGAGTTACGAACTGAAAGGGCACTTACCAAAGTATTCAAGTTAGAGGGTATCGCGTGTCGAATGACAAATGACTGCTTTTGATCCTTTCGCCTTCCTAACTTTTACCAAAGCACCTACCGCCAAGACGAAGGAATAAATAAACGTAGTTTTAGGTTCGCGAAAATAACATCGGTGGAACTTATCACATTTAAAATTCATATTTTCATTACGATTTTTTGTACTTGTACATATCTTATATCATACTTGTGAACATAGTACATAAGACAATAGAACATTTGGGTTGTTGCATCGCAAACAGTTTTTTTTTCTTCCTAAAAATATATTCTGCTGGAAATCTTTCCAACTTCACAGTTCCTTGAATCCCGTCAAATAATCCCCCGTTTGTCATTTATAAAGCGAAATTCGTGAAAGGGATCTCCTGTTTATTAAGTAACATGACTTGGGGTTCGTATACGCGAGTCATCGCCTCTCAATGCTTCCATTAGGGAAGACAACGTACTGTAATTAGCTGTCTGCCTCGTGTATTGATCTCGAGAATGTTTTATGAAGGCGTAGTCCTTGATCAGAGCCTTATAAAAACCTAAATTTAAAAACAAACACGTTTTTACCCAAGAGTACTTCTTTGAGATTAGGTTCGAAAAGATTATCAATAAATGATCCATATCTCAGACGTGGCGACGGTCTCACAATAAAATTTGGTCGGATTCAGATTGAGCCAAAAATTTAAATAAAACACATATTCTGTAAAAATATTTCTTTATTTGTAAACATTAATTGTATATCGATGCATTAGCGCTTAAGCAACTTAAGCTTAAAAGTAGTATTTCCACCTCTATCTTCTTTCTAAAAAAAAAAAAGAGTCCAGACAAAATGTTCATTACAATAAAAAAAAAACTAAAGGTAAATTTGAGTTCATATATTTGAACATTAGTTTGTGACAAATACTTGAAAATGTTTTTAATCTTAACATAAAACTATGTTGTATAATAAAAAATTGATCCTGTTAATATTTAAAATGCTTAAAGTTGTAGACAATCGAGAATTACATCTACATAATAATTATGTTCTGTCACGTTGTTGCCTTTTGAATTATTTTTATATGAAAAAATCTGACGGCGTTGAGACGGTCGGAATATACGGAGGAGGTTCTGTACTGTTTATATGAAATTATAATAAAATTTGAAATTGAAATTGAAATATGAAATTCTTTTTGTCTAATTTGAGAGGGTATTAATGCGTTCCCGTTGAAATAAACTAATTTATATATTTCATTCAGAATGAACGGCTTTAATTGATATTTTTTTATTGAATTTACTATAAGTTCTTTTAAATACTGTTTTCATGTTTTGGAGCGGTCTTATTATGCTTGGTATAAGTAAAAAGAAATGTGTTTATAATTTTCGCGATAATGTTCTTAATCATATTTTATTAATGATCGCTCAAGCTAAGGTTTCGACCAGACAGATCATTATAATAATATTTTAGTTTATTTGGAAATCATAATATTAAATTCTAGTCTGAATTAACCAACTTAACCAGAGACTTATTAAGCACCCAATCGATATAACTAAAAAGTAATGTGTGTATAAATCTTCGCAATAATGTTTTTAGTCATATTTTGTAAAGCTTTAAAACAACGGTCTGGGAACCGGGGTAAATTACCTTAAATGGGGTAAAATGAAATTTTGGGGGGTAAAAATGAAACTTTTGTGAGTAAAAAGTATATATTGAAGTGAAACTTCTTTAGAATCGTTGTGGTTTCAAACTCGATGAAACGAAATGAAACGAAACGAAAAAATAATATTTTTTTCAAAATTATCATGGGTGCTATAATAATATGAAAGATGCTAAAAAGAAGCGATTTCGTTTTTTTTTTTTCTTCGCCATGGGGTAATATCAACTTACACAAAAATATTTTGGAGTAATAATCAAAAAAGTTTCCTGACGGCAGCTTTAAAATGATCGCTCAAGGTAAGGTTTCGGTCAAACCAATGTTGGTTTACTTGGAAACCATATCTCAAAATTGGGCGTGAATTAACGAACTTAACTAAAGACCTAAGACTCGTTAGTTGTGAGCAGTAGATCGATTTCATAGTTCGTCCTTCCAGTTCCTGTTGGCGGGCAGGTCGTGGTGCTGGAACCAGGTGACGTAGACCCGCAGCGGGTCGCGCGGCTCGTGCCGGTGGAACGTCGCCGGGCGGTCGCGCGCCACCGCTTCGCGCGCGTACTCCCGCGGCCGCGCCTGCCCCCCAACCACCCGCAGTGAACACGTTACGGACTTAACCAGGACTGCGCTACGCACTAGATATCCTACCACTACTAGAGCACAATATCATCAGCAGCTCGATGTATGGGTAAGGTGACCATTTGATTTTATTTTATTAAAGCGGGACATCTGCCGAATTATATAATAAAAAAAGGATTTAGTGTTTTACAAGTAATTTCTTATAGAAGATAGAATAACAACAAAGCACTAAATAGAACATTGTTAGTACTTTGTAATACTCTGTGCCTCTTTTGTTATATTAGCCCATTTAAACACATCCAGCTCTATGTTAAATTGAAAAATAAATTTTTTGTTTGGTCTGTTTGCAAAAGCGGAACTATGTCGGCCTCACTGGGGACAGCGGGACTGCTCGCTCAAATCGGGGCGTATGGTCACATTATGTATGGGTTAAGTTTCACGTCGAACTCATTAACGAGTTCGACTAATACGGTTACAGTGCCGGAGCTGGAGGTGCGGTGCGCGGTACCTGGTGGAACAGCGGCGAGTGCGTGAGGGGCAGGCGCAGTATGCGCGCGCACGCGCCCAGCGTCATGTCGTCCGGCGCCGCGGGGTCCGCGCACGCGCACGCGCCCAGCGCCGCCGCGCCCGCCACGCTCAGCGCCGCGCCGCCGCCGCCCGTCACGTAGTCGTACCCTGCGCGGGCGGACACACGCGGTGACTTGTAACGTCATCGCCCAGGTTGAAATGTCAGTGGCAAGCCCTAAATTGAACGGCTGCGCCACCCTTAAAACCGCAAGGTCACTGCTCCGCGATAAAATAAGCGGAGCGGATTACCGCTGGGTATTAATTAACCCAGCTGTGCAAACTCACAAGATGCCATCAATAATAATTTTAACGAGTTTGATTTTACTATAATGTTATTCCGTCACGGTGGCAATGATTCGTGAGCACGCGTCGAGTACATATTTCGTGAAACAGTCGATAGGGGGTCCGGTAGGGGGAAAAGCCGTTCACTATGAGGAAGGGGAGGAGTGCGGACGTACCTTTAGAGGCAGTCTCTCGCTTCCCGTAGCCGTACCCGTACCGTTCACCTAGAATGGTGACGTCATCGCCGCCCCTGTAGCAGCTCAGCACTTCGCACAGCCTCTGCACGCTGGGAACAGAACTTCAATAGTTTAATGCGACCAACGAAAATATTATCATTAGATAAAACATCAGGCTATTGTTTCAAACTTAGATATTACATTTTGAAGTAAAAACTTTTTTAGCAGCGTTGCGATTTGATGAAACGAAAAAGCGACACTAAAAAGAGACAAACATATAGATATAGAAAATGATTATGAATGCGAGATATATGTGTGAAAATAATTTTAAACATAGACAAACTGGTAGGACTGATTCCTATTTCTCCATAGACACGATGACTGTCTACCGAGTTTAGTGGTCTCGTCGTTTGGCGTAATATCAATTTATTTATGTGTCAATCCCACCAGTACATTTAGCGAAAGTTCTTCAAGAATAAAAGACATCTGATAAAAGTCTGAATGGCACTTGTGAATGACCTTTTCAATATTATTTTTTTGTACACAATGGCCCGGATAGCGACCCCCACCCGGAGGCTGATCTTCCCTTGTGTCTCCGAGCACTACACGTACCCTGGTTACCGCTGCACTTACCCCAAGATGGTGTCGTCGTCGGCCAAAAATATCCACTTAACGTGCGGCAAGTCGCGGACCCTCTCGACCACCCTCTGCAATATGGTGACCGTCTTGAGGCAGTGACCCGTCTTCGTGTTCGGTACGCCCACAGCCTCGGCCGGCAGAGACGGATCTATAGCATACATCCCCCGATTACACGACACCGGCCGGTTCGTGTAAGCCGCGCCAATAAAGAAGCGAATCTAAAATGGCGGCGGCGATCATGCGCTCTCACTCTAAACTATTGCTGTCTTTAGTCGCACACGGCGCGTACTGCATGCAAAAAAATATCAGTTCCGACTTTGTTCTCACACTGTCTCGACGCGCTCTGTTTTCTCTCAAATTCTGTTATTTGTTGCATTAGTTCGTTGTTTCGTTATTTTGTTGTTTTTGATAAATTTGTTATTGTTATCGTTTTTTGTGCCACATGTGGTAAATAATATGGCCTCTCACAAACGAGGAAAAGTCCTCACAGTGATGCAGGCGAAATCGTGTATAACGTTATTAAATACTTTGAAGAGGACAAGAATCTCAATTAATTTAATTAGTTTTTTTATATTTTTTTACAATAAACAATTTTTTCTTTCTATCTTTCTTTTTATTTGTTGACCCTACCATATGTCAGTGCAAGTACATAGACGCCATTTTCGATTCGTTTCTTTATTGGCGCGGCTTATGTCAAAACGCGCGTATATGGCCCCTTTGTTGTATGTGTGACGTCATTTGGGGCTAAACTGCATGACTTATATAATCACAGCTACGCGAATACGCTAGAACGATTTTCCCATATCTGCTGTTGGTCAACTTTAACGTTAAACAAGTTTGAATTATTCGATTTTATTTAGTAACTAGCTGACCCGGCAGACTTCGTAGTGCCTCAATCGATAAATAAAAGACCTAAACTTTTGTATAAAATAAATTTAAAACAAACAAAAGGAATCCGTCCGACGGGGGACACATCAAAAGGAAAACAAAATTGTTATTTTTATTTAATTCCGAGCATTTTTATATTTATCTATCTACCTTTTAAACCTTTTCTGGATTTCCACAAATAATTCAAGACCAAAATTAGCCAAACCATCCAGCCGTTCTCGAGTTTTAGCGAGACTAACGAAGAGCAATTCATTTATATATATATATAGAAGAAAAAGAAGATAGATAGATTTTAAAAGGAGTCATTCAAATTTCACACAAAATTATCATTATTACACTAGAACATTCTGCAATGATTCACGCATGACACTATGTTACAGCGAATGATCTCCGAGCCTGCACGTTGTCGCCAGATCCCAGAGCTTAGCGCACGAGAGTACGAACCGTCTTTGTCGCTGTAGAACATGATGTTCGTAACGTGCTTTCCCCAAGTCTTCTTGACGACCTTCGCCCTGGTCGAGTGGAACCCGCTCCAGGTCTTCACGGCAAAGTATATCGACGACTCGGGTATGGGACTGCCCTGCCAAGTGCCATCAACTTTAATACTTCACGCAATGGTCTACTCGTGAGGAACGTTCCTTGGCCATCAGAGATAAGTACTAAGGAGGGATGTTTATTACGTCCCTAAAAAGACCCAAATCCATATTATACATCTACTATCTACCCTTTCCTTCGTAGAAAACAACTATCGAATTCAACGGGCAATACAAGAAGTAAGATGTTACGTCAATTCTGATCGAAAAATTTACTGGTGGTAGGACCTCTTGTGATTCCGCACAGGTAGGTACCACCGTCCTGCCTATTTCTGCCGTGAAGCAGTAATGCGTTTCGGTTTGAAGGGCGGGGTAGCCATTGTTTAGAACTGATATCTCAAGGTGGGTGGCGCATTTACGTTGTATATGTCTATGAGCCCATGGAGCCCCAGTAACCACTTAACACCAGATGAGCTGTGAGCTCGTCCACCCATCTAAGCAATAAAAAAAATCCGTAACCACAAGCCAAATCAACACAAATAAGACAAACGAAACATAGGAATCTATCTTTATTGGCTTAGTACTTAAGGATGTGTACATATTGAAAACATTAAGCTTTGCAAAATTTAATCTCGCTGCTAAATGGCATAGCTCAAAACCTCACTGCTGTATCCATAAAGACCATTAAAGAGTCCTAAGAGTCGCTCACACATATGTCGAACTGGCGCGGATAAGTAGCGCAGTTATCCGCGGAGACTACACAAAAGCTCGGGTCGGCCGTCAGCAGAGGCCCAGGGTTAGTTTTGTCTCCGTAAATCAGCTGAGCTAGTTCGAAGGCCGGATCTATGGAGAAGTCCGCTTCCAATTTACGATCACCTCGTTCTATTTGATCCAGGAGTCTAGAAGTAATCATTACATGGAATAAAAGTATTTGATCTTGAAAATATACAGTGCTATAGTTCAGACCATGCAATGTTTCATAAAACGCCATTACTACCAAAAATTACTAAAACCTTTGACTTATGACTTAACCCTTCGTGCGTGTATTTCAACCAAAAAATGTGTTCTACGTTTAGATTTCAAAGATACGGTTGATCCCTTTTAAACTCCAGCTGTACTCAAAGTTGGCGGAGCCTGTGTTGAAAAATCTGGAAATTCTGGTATCTCGAAAACAGAAAGGACTTAAATGCTAGAATCCCGTTGAAGAATTTTGTTAACAAAACGTACTGCTCCATGAGTTGTATTCGCATGGCGAAACCGCTTGCGAAATTCGGATAAACGAAACCCCCTTCTTCTTCCAGCTCCTCGTAAAACGTGAAATGGTGGATTATGGTCGGTTCGTCATCGCGCAACGGATAACCGATCCACATTGTATCCTGAAATAAAAATAATCTTAAGCCCTACGGACGTATATTTTAAAATGGGGGTGGGTACCTTTGGCTTTTTAACATCATGAAACCGGTCCTAAAACTGTCAGTGAATTCAAAGAAAAAAAATTGCATTGTCATTTGCAGATTTAAAAAAAAACATGTTCTTTAAGTAAAATCCAATTTTCACAGGATGATCTTTAACGCATTCGATCCTATTTATAATATAAAGCTACCCTTTTGCCGCCCTATTTCAAATCTAGTGTAAATAGCAATAAATTCACATCGTAATGCCTACAGGTTTCGGTAAAAGCTAAACGCCAAGGCCATGAGTCTTGTTGTTCTAATATGATAAACATAAAAATCCGAATCCGAAACCTTTGCTTTTGTGCCATAAGTAACAGGGATGAAATAAATTAGGGGTTTTTGAGGGTTATATTACCATCAATCATTGTCTTTCAGTCCACTAAGCAATACGTGATCTCTTTAGTATAAAATAAATAACTAAAACTTTTAAAAGGTTTAGTGTGATGGGCACCACTCCCACTTTATCAAAAATCTTAGCAGTAGGCGACTGTTGGTCCATAAGCGACGATAAATACTTACCATCAGGTCATAGCCATCAGCATACAGATGCTCATCTGCCTACAAATGCCATAATAAATCTCAGAACCAAATCTATCCTGAAATGATTGGCTCAAGAGTATAGTAAAGGCAGTCTTTTCCACTTTAGTCTAAGTTGGCAAATTGCCCATGAAAATAAATCTTCAGCTACAAGACGCCAAATCACAATCTCAATAAACAAAAACCATATTACCTTATGCCTATCGGCAGCTGCAAGGGCATCGATCAGTCTCTTGCACCTGACAGCAGTATGGCTCTCCACAAACACCACCCATCTCACGTCGCTTCCATTGTATTTAGTTACCAAAGGTCTCAAAAGTGGTATAATAGTCCAAGCGCCCGGTATGGGAAAGTCTTCGTGTGTTACATGAACCTTTGGCTGTCGCTAAACACACGATGAATCAAAATTGTAATTAAACATTAACTAATTATTCCAACCAAGTATTATTTTTTTATCACGCCACGTTAACTGGTCCCGTGCTAACATCGTAAAGAACTTGTGTTACAGGATAACGGAAATAAATGTAAATTTTTTATTATACACGTACATATATTTAATATACATCCATAACGCTGTTATATTTATCATACAAATATCTTCCCTTGGCGGGATTCGAACCCGCGACCCCCTTGTGTAGTGACCATGTCACTTACCACTACACCAAACGGCCGTTATTTGAGTAAAATTAACTTGAAAACCCCATCGAGAATAGTTATTGTGACTTTTGTCTTTTGCAATGGCGCTAAAAGAGACGACAAACCGTTTATCTATTCTCAGGATGTTCATTGTTTATTAAAGCGCATTCCGTTTTAGCTTCACTATTTAAAATTTAAGTTACATTACAAGTATAATTTGTACTCTAGCTTGTTTTGACTTTTTTTTATTCAATATACTTATTTGTGTACTTTTAAGGTACAAACAAGAAATTTATTATAATATATAACTTAAAGTTTTGTATCGTTTACCTCTTCCAACTCCCACACTTGTGTCTCAATATTCTCTTTGAGTCGTTTGGCCACACTCGCATGATAAGGCTCCTGCTGACTCACAATCGTGAAAACTACATTTCTTGAGTCTAGGAACAAAAAACATATCTTATAGTAACCGGCAAACTTCTTAAGCAAATGACCTTGACTGCGCAGAACCGAATTTTAGATCACTTTGGTGGTGAGGGTGAGGCGCGACGGCAGGGGAAATCGTATCGAGCGCGTTATTGGTAGATCAGTCGAACCTTGCGTCCCGCACCGCGCCCTCGTACCGCTTGCTCCCAAAAGTACGCTTGCGTACAGTGAAAAGTCTATCGTTATTAATCGTTAAGTTATTTGTTATAATTGCTTGTTGACTTTGTTGCCATTGCTATTTGTTGAGTGTTTGTTGATTTTTTATAAAAAATACACTATGCCGCGACAAACTGGTGTAGTATTCAAAAGAAAGGGTAGAAAAATTGTGTACGACGTATATTGCTTCATTATAAAACAGGGGAAGAATGATATGGAAAAAGTAAAACAGACTTCGGAGGCAACAAAAACATCAGTGATATTAACGAAGCTAAAGGCTCTGGCTTGCTCGCCGTGTTTCGGACTCCGGGTAAGAAAAGATCAGGGAAGAAGAAAGTTACCGGAATGGATAGTTTCGTTCAATCTGTAATAAAAAGATGTAATCATAATAACTACATAACAAGCAGCGAAACTCCGTACCGTAGAAAGGCTTCGAAAAATTAAAGAAGATATAAATTTTAATGGCTCGGTATGAAGTTTACGACGAATTATGAAAGAGCTAGGCTTCAGATGGAAAAAAACAGAAAATAATCGGAAGCTGGTAATTGAAAAAAGTTACATTCGATTACTACGAATCGGATATCTTCAAAAAATAATTAATTATAGACAAAAAAGTAGACCGAACCGACCGAGTTGTAAACTACACCGATGATCCCTATGTCGACTCATCACGATGATAGCAACTCGGGTGATAAAAACAGTGATGATGATGGTCAAGATTATGATAACGAAAAAAAAAAATTACAAATACCAGCTTCGCTTCAACTTAACCAAGGCCTGGCAACAGCTCTAGTTTTGACTTAATAGAAGGAATATCTATTTTACCCCAAGATTAAATTATTACAATTATTAACCTATATTTTTTGTTGATGTTCTCATAAATATATAAATAAATACATATGTTGATTTTAATAATTTAATTGCATTATGACGCAGAGTAAATAATGTTTTTGCACGTGAGTGTACCATGCGCAAACTTACCCCCACTACGTCAACAAATGCTCAAGAAGTTTGCCGGCTATTATATTAATCATTGAATCTATATATCAAAAGGTATTATTTTTACTTAATTTTTTTTTTATTGCTTATGTGGATGGACGAACTCACGGCCCACGTAAATGCCGCTACCTACCTTGAGATATGAGTTCTAAGATCTCAATATAGTTACAACGGTTACCCTACCCTTCAAACCGATACGCATTACTGCTTCACGACTGAAATAAGCGGGGTGGTGGTACCCAGCCGTGCGGACTCACAAGACATCCTACCACCAGTCATTACGCAAATTAACTGTTTTATGAGTTTGATTTTTATTACACGATGTTATTCTTTCACTGCGGAAGTCAATCGTGAACATTTGTTAAATACGTATTTCATCTGCGGGATTCGAACAGCGTTGCATCGCTAGATAAGACTCTTTACTTTAATATAGTCTTAGCGGCGTGACAGCGCAAAAATATTTAATTTGAAAATCGGTAAGCCGATATAACAAACACATAATATCCAATAGCATCAACGTGTCGATATCACGTTTAAATTATGAGTAATAGCTCGCAGCGTGTCGTGCTACACGTCTCAATCCATCAATCAGGTGGGTACAGGGTTACCGGTTTACTCAAATTCGACAGGCATAATCCAAAATGGGGAGAATTTGATGCATTTTATAGAACATGAAATTTGGCCGTAGGCAACTTGACACCAATTTAGGCAATTTAGGCTAGATATAAATAGTAAATCTTAATTAAACTAATGCAAATCAATAACTTTTTTTGTAAAATTCTATTTAGAATTCATGTCTCAAGTGACCAACTTTCATCTAATAATTTAAAGACTCACATTGACGTTGCTAAAAACGTACATTGCTAAAAAGCAAAGTACCAATTACGACACAGGATGTCTTACATGTGGTTAATCATTGTGTACTTATGAAATTATCTATTGCTAATGAACTCTCTTATCGTGATCGCGGCTAACTACATATCCAATCCAGATGTCGGGGCAAAGCAAAACTGCCGTCGCTCAAGACATGTCTTATCGGATCCCCTGGATCCACTCATGGAGCTTTTGACTCCTCAAGCACCGGTCACAGTTCTCGTCCAATTCGACGTTCGAACTTGCCCATAGGCACAACCCACTGAGTTTTTCGACAAATTTTTTCAGTGGCTCGCGATCTGGTCGTAGATACAGCGAAGCATTGCTCTTAACTAGAGCTAGTTTAGGGAAATTCTCTTAGATTGAGCCCGTGAGCTTACCGAAAGTGTAAATGTTTAAATGTCATCTCGACAATTTTAATTTTAAACAGCAAATCTTAGTATTAACAGTAATGTCAATTACCTACTACACGTATGAACTAATTTTAAAAAGTGCAAAATTGCCTGTTATGGATGTATATCTATGTGACAATTATTACGATGTTGTCAAATCGTCAATTGATTTGTTTGGAGACCGAGATCCCAAAAAGGATACAATACGAATTCACGAATCTGTTTAAAAAGCGAATTTTTGAAAAAAGTTAAACCGATCAAATTGTTGTTGAAATAATATACGAGTTAGCTCTAGTTTATCATATCTTTAGACATTCTGATGTAGTGGTGCAGAATACCGGGATGATTCATAAAATCTTTATTACTAGTGGGTAGGGCGTATTCTAAGGTAGTTAATGTTTCTGGTTTCAAGGGCAGGATAGCCTGAAGTGATACTTAGACATCAAGTCTCATGGTGGATAGCGGCATTCATGTTGTGACGCCTATAGGCGTCGTTTAGAATTTAGCACCAGGTGGACTGCAAGCTCGTTCAGATAAACTTCCCCATAATCCGTCCGCGCTTATTACTCATTCTCATTACTATCTTGAACGCGATGAGCCTGCAAGAGGTCATATTACTTGTCAGTCTATTTTTACAGCGATGTTATTAAGCGCATATTTCAATGGTAAGATAGTTTGATATTAAGTTCAAAACAGGAATACAATACGTTTTCAGTGATGGCCTGTGAGCTTAACTACCCAGTACCATATAAGTATACAATATTTACTCCAGACATATATTTTTGGCGGAGAAAAATCGATTAACTATACGAGTATGTACCCCAACCCGCAAGTGGTGCGAAGGCACGCCTATTAAATCGCACCCGTAATGTTGGATGTTACAAAGAAGAAAACTGGACAGGGCATCCCTGCATGGAGAATACGCAGCCTTAATGTCCTAAAGCCGCATATACAAATTGATGTTCATTCCCCGAACCAATGGTATCTTATTACTCGTTTGATAATTGACATCTTTATTGTGGACTTTTATAGGTTTACTACTGAAATCAGGCCTGCATTGCTCGCCACTCTTTGGTCCAATTACCACCACAGAGTCCTCGCTAGGCCAATCTCAATATTTCCCAAAAATATAATTGAAACCCGCCCGTTTCGGAGTCTAGAAACCTAGACATACCAACTCTTATCTAGATAAATTAGCTTAAATGAACAGACAAACGCATAGTCAATCTACTATTAACATGCGACAATCGGAGCCTATAGTTATTACAACTCAAATATTATATAAATTAATATATTAACACACGAAGCCGATACATTAATAATTGAACCGGAAAACTAAGCGGCTGCTAACACTAATACAAAGTTAATATTTATTTTTAAGATTTCCTGAATTTTAAACGTCTTAAAATAAATGTGCAAATTTTACTAAGTTTAATTACGTTAAATATAACAAAATTATACTTTAGTCAAAAGTAGTGCTATGCAAATAAAAATAATATTAGCTTTAATTAAATAGTTTGCAATTATACTATTAATTAAACTAGAGGTCCCGCAGTAGTCGAAATTCGACTATAATTAATTGGAATTGTAAGTTTGTACACTGTTATGATTGTATTTTATACTTCTATAATCACAAATTTCGCCAAGACTACTCTATAAAAAAATATTAACAAAAACAAACAATATTTAATCTATTCTCAATTTGACCACAGAAGTCAAGAATAAAAGTTTGACAATAAATAGTATGCATGCGTGTGTGCGTCAAATACATGGTATGTAATGTGTGTAATGTTTTCTTTATTGATTTAATGTATCTTTTATGCATTATTTAAAAAATATATTAGCATTGTGCACTTCTTCTCTATATTCTCTATAAGTGTGGAAAATTTCATACTCCTCCGTCCGCGCAATTTTCGTAAAAAAGGATAAAAAAATTTTGCTTCACGTATTAATATATAGATAACGAAACTATTAATTGACACGCTTCCGATAGAGTGCGTTTATTTATGAAATGAACTTTAAAATTTCGAATCCCTTAAAACATCTCAAAACATTCGGGAAGGCACTGATTTCCAATTCCTTCCTTATACCGTTCCAATACGCCGAATCTTAGTCCAATAAATGTGAAAATGAAAACCTGAGTGGCACCCGATTCGAACTCTGCTCATGAATAATGCAAATCCCGCGATCATCCGAGGTGCGACACATTAAAATCGCATTCTGATACTTTATGACCTCCCGGGGGCGAGGAGACTTATTCCTAAGATAAGCTATTACGGTGTGATGGCCAGACGAATTTATGTTTCATATGTTAATATTTATAATTTTGATGATGTTGAAAATGAACTGACTCATAAATTAAGCAGTTTTGTACAACTACAGTGTGGGACGACCACCTACGAGATCGACCGACGACTTAGTTAAAATCGCTAGGTCACGTTGGATGCAGGTGGGAAAGGATCAGCCGCATTGGACATCAAGTGGAGAGACCTATGTTCAGCAGTGGACAGTGGACAAGCTCAGATGATGATAACGGGACTCAAACCGGAGGTGTTGCTAACACTGGCCCTAGCAAGAGTAGTAGATTAATCGTGCAGTATTGAGATGCAAATGCTACGGGCCCCTTGCCTTGGGATCCTTTCCCTGTACCCAAAAAACGAACAATAACAAAAATATACTCACACCAAATAGCAATTCCCATAACGCTGATCATACTGTAATTGTGACGGTATGTTAATAATATTATTATAATAATGAACACTGTTATAAATAACAAAAGCATGTGCACAAGTAATTATTACTGGTAGACCCTAGTCAACCAATGCTCGCAATGCAATTTATGGGCCAGCTGTTCCCTTTTGTTAAATGGTCGGAACATCCTGGACTGCATTTCGCATCAATGAGTTAATTCTTCAAAACTGAAAACATTTAAGGGCCACTCTCCTGCAGTCTCGTTTCCTGATATTTTGGACATGTATCGAGAGGTACAGATCTTTCAACCGAGCGCTTGGTGGTACAGGAGAGTAGAGAGTATCAGGCCGCGCGCCAGATCCCTCATCAGGTAGACTAACCAGGTTAAAGCTTCAATAAATTGCCCTCTGCATGTAAGCACCAGACGCGCAGCCAGAGTGGCGCCAGGTTTTAAAACTCAATACTGAAAACATGACGACCAAGAGCGTAGCGATGAACAAGAAGTTAACACTGACTAGTGGCTTCGCTCTGACTTTATCCGGCACTCTACGAATAAATAATATTTGTTCGAATAAATAGTGCCGGCTACGACTGCACTGCAGATAGGACGAGAGGAGTAAAAAGTTAACACAAACATGGAAAATCCGTAAGTACTTAGCTAACAAGAGACCAAACAGCGAGTCGTACCTACAACATAGAAATTAATACGAAGACACCAAAGCAATAAAAAACGAGACTTCAACATTAGCGACTCATTAAAAAAAAGATTTCTTTCAATGAAGTATACAATATATTATTCAATTCATTTCTTACAGACTCGATCTACATTTAAAAAAAAAAATAGACGTGCCTAAATTATTCGCGTACGGTAAGTGCTTATAAATAATGCGCTATTTGTTTAACAGATTATCACTTTGAAGACACACGCCGTACATTTTACGTTTTTATAAGCTTACTTCGAAGTTATGAACAAGGTAATAATTATATTTCAGTATGTCCTTCGGATGAACTTGATGAATAAATCATTCCAATACAATACAGTGTGTAAGTCATTGCAGGAGTGTACAGTGACGCCCAGCGAAAGCTGATGAAATCCTCCATACTTCCAATAATAGTTGATTCTAGACCATATTGGATCGTAGACTATATATTTAGTAAAATTATCGTGTGGTATTCGAATTTGCCAGACCAATGAGTAAAGATTACTAAAGATATTATTATTAGACAGCATAAGCAATTGAATAATAATGTCAACTGTCATGCCATTAATGTCGAACACTGCTAGCCAAATATTAATTGTGAGCACTCGTGAACAAGTATAATGTGATATTTATTCGTAACTAGCTGACCCGGCAGACTTCGTAGTGCCTCAATCGATAAATAAAAGACGCATCAAGAGGACACATCAAAGGAAAAACAAAATTGTTTGTTTTTATATAATTCTGAGCTTTTTTTTATATTTTATTACCTTTTAAACCTTCCCTGGACTTCCACAAATAATTCAAGACCAAAATTAGCCAAATCGGTCCAGCCGTTCTCGAGTTTTAGCGAGACTAACGAACAGCAATTCATTTTTATATTTACTTAGTCTGGCCATAAATACTGTTACAATTAAAAATAAACAAAATATTACATTTGAATTTGGAATCTGTCATTTTTATATGATTGCTCAATGAGTTTTCTCATTTTGGCGCCAATACATTGTACAATATTTTGCGATATTAAAATGGATTGGGGTGATAAAGGGAACCGAATCGCTTTGATTGCATTACACAAAGTAGGTATGGAGCCAAATGCAAAGGCGGTGAAGCCAATGGACACTACATAATGAATGCCACAGTCCGACTAGAAACTTAACGTCGTAGTTCCTACTGAATTGAAAAAATACTAAACCTTTAGTTAAAATCAATTTTTTTCTTACGTATTCAGTAGTAGTCTAGGGGGCTATTTCAGCTACGTCCGGACGGGTAAATGAGCTCACGGGCTTAGCCTGAGAGAATTTGCTAACACTAAGCCTAGCGAGAGCAGTGCTTCGTAGAAACTACCACCCACTTACTGAGAAGATTCGGCGAGAAACTCAATGGGCTATCGATGCGTATGATGGCTTAGCGACAAAAATAAGAAGCAAGACTCCGCGCCGTGACGCATCCGTGCGAGCCCACAGCACTCATACTTTAAATCTATATATTAATACGTGAAGCAAAAACTTTGTATCCCTTTTTACGAAAATCGCGCGGACGGAGGAGTATGAAATTTTTCACACTTATACAGAATATAGAGAAGAAGTGCACAATGCTAATATATTTTTTAAATAATGCATAAAAGATACATTAAATCAATAAAGAAAATATTACACACACTATATACCATGTATTTCACGCATACACGCATGCATACAATTTATTGTCAAACTTTTGTTCTTGACGTCTGTGGTCAAATTGAGAATAGATTAAATATTGTTTGTCTTTATTAATATTTTTTTATAGTGCAGCCTTGGCGAAATATGTGATTATAGAAGTATAAAAAGCCATCATAATAGTGTACAAACTTACAATTTCAATTAATTATTATAGTCGAATTTCGACTACTGCGGGATCTCTAGTCTTAATAAAAACTCAATCTTGAAAGATTCCAACTCATTCTCTTTTTCGGACTAGTTACAAAACGAACAGAAACACATGCTGTGGAATATATTCACATAGCGTGCCTGTAAAAATTTAATGAAAAAATTAAGGTATTGCAATAAGACCTTTCATTTTGATGAGCCCGCCATTATAAAAGTTGTCATGACCCGAGCTGTCACTACTTGACAGATGACAAGTAACAATTACGTCATTAATGGAACGAACGACTACGATTTACGATCTACACTTCAACAACGCATAGAAATTATCAAAATTCATTAGAAGCATGATTAAAAATAAATATATTTCATAAGACCATAATTACGAGGGCTGCACTAAAAGTATCGGGAATGGAAAATTTCCACTGTTCCTGTCATATTAAAATCTTTTTAATTGAAAACTCCTTGGTTTTAAAAATCAAATACCATTTATTTATTTAAAAAAAGATTCTCCGTCTTGTCACGAGGTTTTGTCAAACTTGTTTAGTCGTTGAGAAAATGGAATTGACTCGAGAAAATTCAAGAGCGATGATTTATTATGACTTTCGAAGTGGTTTAACACAAAAACAGTGTGTTGACCGGATGATTTCTGCATTTGGTGATGAAGCCCCATCCAAAACCGCAATTTATCGCTGGTTTGCTGAGTTTCAACGTGGACGTGTCAAGCTCAGTGATGATCCCCGTCAAGGTCGTCCAAAAACTGCAGTCACCCAAGAAAACGTTGATGCTGTGCGTAAGATGATTGAGGAAGATCGACATGTGACATACCGCGAAATTCAGGCAACTTTAGACATTGGCATGAGTCAAATACAAATAATCTTGCATGAACAATTACGTGTAAAAAAGTTGTTTTCCCGATGGATACCGCATTCACTCTGTGAAGAGCAAAAAGCGGCTCGCGTTACTTGGTGCGTAAGAACTCTCGAAAGATTCCACGCAGGATCCTCAAATGCTGTATACAACATTGTTTCAGGTGACGAATCCTGGATATACGCGTACGAACCCGAAACAAAAAACCAGTCACGAGTTTGGGTGTTCGAAAATCAGTTAAAGCCAACAAAAATTGTTCGTTCACGGAGTGTTGCAAAAAAAATGGTGGCCACGTTTGTCTCCAAAACCGGCCATGTTACGACTATTCCTCTTGAGGGACAAAGAACGGTTAATGCAGAATGGTATGCTAGCATTTGTTTGCCACAGGTCGTTTCTGAACTCCGTAAAGTGAACTGCAACCGCCGCATCATCCTCCATCACGACAATGCGAGTTCTCACACCGCACACAGAACAAAAGAGTTTTTAGAGCAAGAAAACATAGAATTATTAGACCATCCGCCGTACAGCCCCGACCTAAGCCCTAATGATTTCTATACTTTCCCTAAAATAAAGAATAAATTGCGTGGACAGAGATTTTCATCACCCGAAGAAACTGTGGACGCCTACAAAACGGCCATTTTGGAAACCCCAACTTCCGAATGGAATGGTTGCTTCAATGATTGGTTCCATCCTATGGAAAAATGTGTCAAATTTCGCGGAGAATACTTCGAAAAGCAATAAATACATTTTTAAATAGTAATGTTGTGTCACTTCGTTAATTCCCGAAATTTTCAGTGCCGCCTATGTACTCAATTCTCGATTTGGTTCAATCGTTGAAGCCTTCCATTATTTTTTAGAAGAGTGGAAGGTAGAAACTGCACTGAAAATGTTGAATTATTCGTTAGATTCGCACCGATCGACCGATCTCTATCGGGTATCCTGTGGGACACCGGATGTAACAAGCTACTGAATTCTATATAAAGGCGGGGTTGAAACTAGCCGCTACGGCCGGAACGATCACCATTATTTTGTGAAATATTTCGGGAAACCTAATCTTTTTAGATGTTCTTTTACCTTTCTATTTTTATAGCAGCTTTAATAACACTTAGATTGGGTTTTAACAGTTGTACAAATGAAAAGGATCACAAAAAACGATAATATTACTGGTGGTAGGACCTATTGTGAGTCCGCACGGGTAGGTACCACAACCCTGCCTATTTCTGCCGTGAAGCAGTAATGCGTTTCGGTTTGAAGGGTGGGGCAGCCGTTGTAACTATACCTTGAGACCTTAGAACTCATATCTCAAGGTGGGTGGCGGCATTTACGTTGTAGATGTCTATGGGCTCCGGTAACCACTTAACACCAGGTGGGCTGTGAGCTGGTCCACCAACTTATGCATTAAAAAAATTAAAAAAACAATTTGATATTCTAGCACGTAGTTTTCAAAAATTTTAACACTACTGGAATAATTAAAAATGGTCCTTTTACGACTTAATCTCGTCTTTTCGTCATTTCTACGTTGACATTTGAAATTTTTACTCACTGACCGCGTTAATACCTTAGTCGTCCGTGACCACAAGAATCGTAAAATCATCCCCCAACTATGCAATAAATAAATAATAATAGTATGTTTAACACATCTGTTGTTGTACATTAAACATATCTAGAAGATACAATTAATTCGCGTTACTCTTTTGAAAAGTTGTCATAGTATTTCAAGTTTATGGTAACTCTATCCAGGTCTAGAGTTTCCGGGAAACCTATTACGCTAGGAATTTCGATTTACGTATTCCAGTCCGAAGCCCTGACGTAGTTTCTATCTATTGTAATCTTTAATATCCAACTTTGTTTTTTCAATTAACAATATTCCGTTATTAAATCTTAAATGAATAGAGACATTGGAATGTCAATGTTGGTGCTCATCCTGAAGCATTCGTATTAGATTCAGATCGCATTCTTTATTTCGATGATACTAGATGAGGCATTATATATAGTGTGAGCCTATAACATCATCAATATATGAAGCTACCAGTGAAAGAGAAAAAACATATAACCCTGTTTATTTTATTGAAGGGTTACTACTATACAGACGGTATTTTAATATCACGATCTAAAATTCGAAAAGTGTTATGTGAAGCGAACCAGTACGAAGACAAGGTGTGAAAGTCTCTGCAGGGGATCGTGGTATCAATAATTCTAGATCACATCACACGGATTTCACGGGGCCAATCCTAAGGGATTGCCATATCGAATGGCTTGAAGCTTTAGTTGCAAGTTTCAATTTTCCTTGACTATTTATTGTCTGCTATTTTGGCGAAGAATTTTTTTTTACCTATTTTAGTAACCTCGAGGGGTTATTTTAGATTGTCTGAGCTTGTAGGTGTGCTCACGGAGCTCAAGCCTGGCGACGTTGCTAATACGAACCCTAGCGAGAGCCGTGCTTCGCAGAATCTACCGGGTCGGAAACGCGACCCAATGAGAAGATCCGGCGAGAAACTCAGTGGGCTGTGTCTATGGGTTAATGAAAGAACGATGATCGGAGCGAAGTCACTTGAACTAGCTCCTTTGAGAATAGAAATTGATTCATATACTTATGATTTGATATGCATATACTTATTAAACACCGTATTTAAACATTAGACAAACTTGGGCTATTTTTAAATAATATAATTTTGTCATTATTATGAAAACTTTATCGATGCAGATTTAAATTTTAGCATGAGCAATAAAACAATTTTAAAAATTACCTTTTGTTTTGCAATTTGTTAGTATGAATGCAGATTTGCAACGCTCATCTATACTAATATTATAAAGAGGAAAGATTTGTTTGTTTGTTTGTATTGAATAGGCTCGGAAACTACTAAACCGATTTGAAAAATTCTTTCACTGTTTGGAAGCTACCCTATTCCCAAGTGACATAAGCTATAATCTTTTTTGAAAAAATTAGGGATACTTACTAAAACTCCAATAATGTAACCTAAGGTGTAAAAAAAATTACCTAAAATATTCTCTACATCGCGTGCCCTGCGAAAACTATTGATGAAAGAATAAAATAATGTACTACGACTTTGTAGAACACATTATTATTGACAAAAATTGTCACGACAGCATATGTCTGACTATTACAGTTATGCCGCAATAAGTATTCTTTTATTTAAAAAAATAAAACAACGTCAAATATCGTTGAAATTTTTGTTAAAGAACCGAGCGGAGCCGGAGCGAGCCGCTAGTTTAATATAAGATGGTTCAATAGATACCTATGTAGTTGTTTTGTAATAAATAAATAAAACTATGCATTTTTAGTTCGTGTCTACAATCACAATAGACTAACAATACAAATTAAATATATTCAAACTTCAATATTAGAATTGTTCGCATTACGACGACACTTTATCAGATTTGGACGTTCAGGATGGAAGATTTAATCTATACAGAAACAGTCGACGTGCCGCTGCAAGCGGTTTAGTATTCCCGACTGGAATTTAATATAAGGCGATGTAGATATTGCACGTTTACGAAATGATTGGACCTTATAACTGTTGAGTATATTTTAGGATCTGTGCACTACTCTGTGGCTATATATGTTAGTCTATAATTTAGTTTAGTTAGTCTATAATGTGTTATTACAAAATGAATCTATGTCACTTCACTTCCCTTCCGCTCTGCTAATAAAATGGTGCCCGTACTTTTGTGTAATAATTTGCCAAAAGAAATCCAATACGCTTCCACTGCGCAACGACCGCCACTTGGAGTTTAGAAGAATTAATTTAACGAAGAAGAAATATAATAGTAACAATAAAAGCGAAAAGTCAAGAGGAAGACAAAAAATACAAGAAAAATTACTCGGTACTAAAATGGCGGACGACGCTTCAAGAAAATTACTTCCAGAGTTTACTGGAACTAATTTCAGCACGTGGATATTTCGAATATCATGCATCCTAGAGGAAAAGGAATGCAAAGAAGCAATTGAAGATGGCATAACAGAGGAAATATTGAAGTCGGAAAAATTCAAAAAGAAAGACGCAAAAGCTAGAAGTTTGATAGTCAACTGCCTCTCAGACAAACACTTGGAATACGTCAGAAGCGCTACGAGTGCAAAAGAGATGATCGAAAACTTACGAAAAATATTCAAAAGAAAAAGTACGTTATCTGCGTTATACGTCAGGAAGAAATTATTAACCTTAAAATGTGACCCCAGTGTCGAACTGAGCGACCACTTCAACAATTTTGATATGTTAATAAGACAATTAGAAGAAACTGGAAGCACAGTAAATGAACAAGACAAGGTGTGCCACTTACTACTGACTATGCCTGACAGCTACAATACTACAATTGCCGCCTTAGAAACTACGAATGTGGAACTTACAACAGAGTATGTCAAAAGCAAATTGTTAGATGCAGAACTAAAAAACCAAAATAATTCAATGGAATCACAGGATGCACACAGCTTCCTCAGTTGCTTTAAATGTGGTAAAACTGGTCACAAAGCTATACAGTGCAGAACTGGACACTTAATGAGAGGACAGCATCGAGGCAAAATGGGCAACGTCGGATATTTCAACGGAAGTAACACTAGAGACTTCTATCGAGGCAACGGCAGAGACTTCAATCCAGGTAACGGCAGAGGCTTTAACCGAAGCAATCCCAGAGGCAACGTGAGAGGACAATCGAGGGGATCATCAAGGGACACCATACTCCAACAAGGAAAAAGTGCTTTAAGTGAGAGAAATCCATTTTCTTTTGTTGCCAGTGAAAAGATGCTATCTGTTGATGTGTATAATGAGGACATTAAGTTTATTATTGATTCAGGAGCATCTCAAAATTTAGTCATTGATAGTTATGAAAAGTACATGTCAAACATTGAATATTTAGAAACTAAAACTAAGATTTATGTTGCTAATGGTCAATATTTGTTTTCAAGTAAAAAAGGGATTTTAAATGTAAAATATAATAACTTACCTATTAAAATAGAAGCACTACTTGTCAAGGGGCTATCCCACAACTTATTATCTGTTAAAAAAATATTAGAGAAAGGAAATTCTGTCAGATTTCATAAAAATTCTGT
Organism: Bombyx mori; assembly: GCF_030269925.1. Lineage (NCBI taxonomy): Eukaryota > Metazoa > Arthropoda > Insecta > Lepidoptera > Bombycidae > Bombyx > Bombyx mori. Next base: position 1,741,980 of record NC_085116.1, on the reverse strand, counting down.
ATCAATTGCTAAAGGAAATAACATAATTTATGGTACCATGCTTAATAGTCTGTATGCAATCAATCTAACATTAAACTTAGAAAAATGTTATTCGATAAATAATGATAAAGATCTATGGCATAAAAGGTTAGGACATGCTAATAGAAAACACTTAAAGTTATTGAAATTACCTATCTCAGAAAAACCATGTGGAATATGTGTAGAAGGAAAATCAACAAGATTACCATTCTCTACAACACCCAAGCCGAGATCAAAGTATATAGGAGAACTCATACACACAGATATATCAGGACCAATAAATATTCCTACACTTACAAATGAGGTATATTTTCATACAATTATAGATGATTACACACATTTCTGTGAGGTATACTTATTACAAAGAAAAAGTGAGGCAACGGATAGGCTTATAGAATATGTTAATAGAATGGAAAGACAAATAGAATGTAAAGTCAAGAAAATCAGAAGTGATAATGGTGGTGAGTTTAAAAATGAAAAACTAAATAAATTTTGCAAAGATAAGGGAATTGTTCAACAGTTTACTTTGCCTTATAGCCCACAGTCAAACGGAGTTTCAGAACGCATGAACAGAAATATTTATAACAGAGCTCGGACTTTATTAATTGAATCTGGTTTACCAAAAACCTTATGGGGTGAAGCGGTGCGATGTGCTGTCTATCAAACCAACAGATGTCCATCGTCTGCTATAAACTTTCAAACCCCAGCAGAGAAAATGTTTGGAAACAAAGACTTAACAAGACTTAGGATATTTGGATCAAAATCATGGGTTCACATCATACCAAAACAAGATAAACTTTTACAAAGAGCTAAAGAAATGAGACTCGTAGGATATAGCCCAAATGGATATCGTCTATGGGACCCTACAAGTAATAAAGTGATAGTGTCAAGAGATGTCAGAATTGATGAAACTCAATTAAACTACAAGGAAACTGAAGAAAAGCATAACATAAAAGGAGAAACATACTATGAAGATGAATTAATACAAAATGACGATACTGAGAAGGACACAGAAGCTGACCAAGAGACAAGAATACCTAATGAAAATGATGAAAACATGCAACATGATAGAATACCTGATAAATCAAATAAAGAAGTATCAAAGAATAATCAAGATGATGAAGAAGAAAATGAAAAATTGAATAAAAAAGGTAGAATAAATATACAGAAATATATAACAAGATCAGGAAGAGAAATTCGCAAACCAAAAAACTTAGAAGAATATGATCTAAATATAGCATACTGTCTTTTATCGGGAGATCCACAAGAATTTGAAGATGCAATTCATGACAAAGACTGGGAAAAAGCAATAAAGACAGAATTAAATTCACAAGTGAAATTAGAGACATGGGAAGAAGCTACATTACCAATGGGAAGTAAAGCAATAGACACAAAATGGGTATTCCGAACAAAACAAAATGGAACCAAGAGAGCTCGATTAGTAGCGAAAGGTTTTCAGCAACAGAACAATGATAATCATTATGCTCCGGTAGCCAAATTGTCAACTATCAGATTAATGATGAGTTTAGCAGTTCAACTGGATTTGTCATTAAAGCAATTGGACGTACCAACAGCCTTCTTAAATGGAAAGTTAAACGACAATGTCTATATAAAATGTCCCAAAGGAATGGAAATTAGTGAAGGAAAAGTTTTAAAACTTAAAAGGGCTTTGTATGGATTAAAAGAAGCACCTAAATGCTGGAACCAAAGATTTCATAATTTTGTCACTCAGAAAGGGTTTGTACAATCACAGCATGATTTATGTTTATATGGAAAAGGAAAAATTTGGATATTACTTTATGTGGATGATATTTTATACCTTGGAAATAGCAATGAGATGATAAAGGAATTAGAAAAGGAATTTAAAGTAAAAAACTTAGGAGAAGTACATCAATATTTAGGATTGGAAGTAACAAGAACAGAAGACAGCTTGGAAATAAGACAAACAGAAATAATTAAAAGACTTCTGGAGAAATATCACATGCAAGATTGCAAATCAAGCAAGACTCCAATGGAAATTAATTTTAATGTAAACATTCCATCACCATCAGATATAATTGAAGTACCCTTCAAGGAATTAATAGGATCTTTGTTGTACATTGCTGTGAATAGTCGACCGGATATTGCTTATGCTGTATCATTCTTAAGCAGATTCTTAGATAAACCCACACAAGAATTATGGACAGCAAGTAAGAGAGTGTTACGTTATCTGAAAGGAACCTCTCATCAGGGACTGATTTATAGGAAGACTGAAGAGTACACAAAACTTATAGCCTACTCAGACGCTGACTGGGCAGCAGATAGAACAGACCGTAAGAGCACAAGTGGCTGTGCCATATATCAAGGCCAGAACTTAATAACTTGGTTCTCTAGAAAGCAAACATGTACAGCTCTGTCAACAGCTGAAGCTGAGTATGTGGCTGGAGCACACTCAATGAGTGAACTTATTCACATCAAAGGAATACTTTCTGACATATTAAGTACTAGTATCATTTCAGCTCATTTATTGATTGACAATCAGAGTACAATAAAATTGATACAAAATCAGATGAATACTAAAGCTTCTAAACATATTGAAATAAAATATCACTACATTAAAGATTTAATTTATAAGAAAATAGTGTCAATCTCATATGTGCCTACAAATGAAAATATCTCTGATATATTTACAAAATCTTTAACTATTCAAAAACATAATTATTTTTGTAGCAAGTTGAATTTAGTTTAAACATTGCATTAGAAAAGCTGTGCATATTTATACATATTTAATTGTTTAGCATTATTATTATCTTAAGAGAATTAATTAGATAACTGTTAATTTAGTAAATATTTTAATGTAACTAATATTGAAAGAAAAAGAAAAAAGGTATTTATGATAAATAGTGTTAGTAATGCACAGAGTGGACAGTTAACAAAATTTGTAATTCATTAAACTTGTATTTTGTTTGAACAATTTTAGCAGTTGTAAACTTCTATAAATTGAGGGGGTGTGTTGAGTATATTTTAGGATCTGTGCACTACTCTGTGGCTATATATGTTAGTCTATAATTTAGTTTAGTTAGTCTATAATGTGTTATTACAAAATGAATCTATGTCACTTCACTTCCCTTCCGCTCTGCTAATAAAATGGTGCCCGTACTTTTGTGTAATAATTTGCCAAAAGAAATCCAATAATAACAATATATTTATGTTAATATTTCTATACTAATATATAAATGTATAGTGGTTTTTACGGATGTTCCATTATAACTACTGAACCGTGCATCCGATTTACTTGAAACTTGGTATCCATGTAAAAAATACACGTGTTTAATGGATAGGATAATATTTATATGAGTGTTGGACTCCCTACACCAGTTGCGGGGGCGTTAATGATGAGAATCTTTGGGGGGGTGAGAAATAATAATGTTCATTTAAATGCGAATTTAAAAGCGAAGCGGACAGGTACAGCTAGTCTGTTATAAAGTTGCACAAAATTCCTCGTTGTGGACGTCCCCATATTTTGGTACAAATAATCATTACTGATATTTGTTTTGAGCCATCAAAAGATATAGAAAGGTACTGAGATTTACTCTCCTGATGAATCCTATCGCTTCTACTATCTATAGACAGATTACGGTTTTTTACGAAAACGCAAGATATTTTGAGATTTTTTGTAAATATATATCTCGAAATAGATCTATTTAATATTAGTATTTGAAGAGCATGCGTTAATTTGTCTGATCAGTTGCAAATGAATCTATCTATGTACATATGCCTATACAATACAACGTCTATACTAATAATATATAAATCTAGTGGTTTTTACGGATGTTCCGTTATAACTACGGAACCATGCATCCGATTGACTTGAAACTTGGTATCCATGTAGAAAATAATTGTACTTAATGGATAGGCTAATATTTATATGAGTTGGACTGCCTAATAATAATAACAATAAATAATGTCAATTTTAAATGCGCAACGAAGCGGGCGATTTCGGCTAGTATTAATATAAATTTGGTGATACAACAAATATGTACGCTCGGCTCAGCAAATTAACATTCGTTTTTGTTTATGTTATGTCAGTATCTGAAACGGTTTATTTTCAAATTTTCTATACTACTGCTGTTCATGTGAGAGTACTCTATTCAAAATGTCAACATTGAACAGTAAACGCACACATACAAATAAAGTTTACCACAAACCGCTATAGAATATTCAAATTGCACCCCGTCGAAAATCAAAGTCCACAAAATACCAAACTAAATTGTAACCGTAGCGAGTCGAGTTGTCTAATTTTCGACCGCAGAATATAAGCATAAAGCTGCCATGATTATGGATGCGGTTCCTAAAAAAATAAAAAGTGACAATCACTTTGACCTCTAGACATATTCGAATCAGATTAACAATCTCACAGTCTAGAAGTGTGCGGTTTTGACTTGACCGAGGTTTTAAGACCTGTCATTACCAATTGAAAATCAACGTCATTAGTGATAAATGAGCACTGAAGTATTTACAAAGGTCTATGTAAATGAGAGCTACTTCTAGCCGTCATTTAATTGAACAACATTCAATATAATAGGTTAGGGAAAAAACTTCTTCGCATTTTTTAAGAAAATTCACAACCTATTAATAAAGTTGTCATGCTTATTTCGACCATTACAATCGAGAATTAGACGCCGAATGTACGTAATTGAGTTTGAATCGGCTAGCGGTGGTGTTCTGTTAATTGAATTTCGTTCCTATTGTTTTAGTTCGCCAAATATTTATTAATTTTGAATGCTCGCTCTTTGGACGCTTAGCTGTTGCTAATTTTTTTTTTGTTTTACTCTTTTTGTAAATTGTTTAAGAATATTAATTGATAATGATAAACACAACGAGCAGAGATGAAATTTCTAATGGCAACGTAAATGCTTGTAAAATAAGGTATGTTATCAAAGGTGGTTGAATAAAATGACCTTTGGTATGAATAAAATTCGTACAATCTTAATCGTGTTCGATTTTGGAGTTCAATTATAAATTAAGTGCTCTTTATGGATATTTTATAAAGTGGAATGCATTGTGTGGAGAGACTATTTATTATTCGTGAGTAAACCGGAAGCAAAAAATTCAGAGAGCTAAAAAATAGTCTGATCACTAGGCACGTGAAAATTCAGGACAACGCAGCACTGCAAACCTGAAAATACCAGCAGTGAGAGAATGATTTAAGATAAAGTTTTTACCAGTCTTTTTGATGAATTAATTCGCCTTTTTTATGATTGAAAGATTACTGGTGGCCCGAAGGCCTTTCCAGTTTCACCAGGACAGGTGGACAGGAGGGGTGGGATTTGCTAACAACTGCTCGAGCGCCTCCGAAGGAGACCAGCAACTCAAGAGCAATTGCTTCGCATTAATTCGCTGCAAAGCCAAAATAAAGGGGCGATTTCAAAACACACTAAACAAATTTTCATATCTTATGATATGCAATTATTTTCTAAAACCACTTAACCTCATAAGTCGTAGGTACGATACAAGCTTCAGAATAGCACCCTGTGGAATCCAAAATTATTAGTTTACGTTCGAGCGTCGAACAATTTGAAGTTGTTACATGAAAACAGCCTATTATTTAGGCATTATTTTAGTTTATCGATCAACGATTTTAAACTGTTCACGACAACAATTTGTAATCAAATACTTTTGTTAGGTCATGATTTCAAGGGTATCTATCACTCATTTGATCATCAATTTGATGAGATAACTCATGATCTAGTATTAATAAAGCCGTAACCAGAATACCATTTAATTTATGACACGAATTTTTTTTATATAATTGTCTTCAACACAACATTTTACTAAGTAACATACACGTAACAACAGCTTTCTCTCCTACATTTTTTGTATATAGTAGGAAATAAATAAAGTTCGGAAATAATTTAAAAAATCAAACCCGCAAAATTATAATTTGCGTAATTACTGGTGGTAGGACCTCTTGTGAGTCCGCACGGGTAGGTACCACCGCCCCACCTATTTCTGCCGTGAAGCAGTAAAGCAGTAAAGCATAATGCGTTTCGGTGTGAAGGGTAGGGTAGCCGTTGTGACTATACTGAGACCTTAGAACTATATCTCAAGGTGTGTGGCGCATTTACGTTGTAGATGTCTATGGGCTCCAGTAACCACTTAACACCAGGTGGGCTGTGAGCTCGTCCACACATCTAAGCAATAAAAAATAAATAAAAAAAACACGACGAAAAACAAACACGAGATTAAACTGTAACAGTGTTTTTATAAAGAATTATATTACTTTTAACAAAAGACCCATAAAATGTAAGAACATATAACATGATTTGTGTTTGATGTCGAAGAACTTCACCAAGCTTTCATTCTTACGAGTAAGTCTAAAAGTCCTTAAGCTTCCTACGGGACGTATTATACGAAAACGAAGTAACTACATGCTTGACTTCGCTAAGTATACGCTTAGATCGTTGTTAAGCACCTTTAGAAAGTATTATGTTTACTGATGCCGTTACTAGTTCAATTTCTAAGTTTTTTGAAACTATGGGTATAACGTGTCTGTGTCTAAGGGTGTCCCTGGTATGCTGATGTTACATGAGGCCTAGGAGTGGGTAATATCGGTTTTGCCGCGTATCGAATCGTATCTATATATCGAGGATCAATATCGGATATTGAATCTATATATTTTCTGAATCTATATATTGATGGATGCTAGTAGATTTTCTCGATTCATGATATTTGAGATTTGAAACGATACGCTGATATAATATCGTAGTAGATATAGATTTAAGTCAACGTTATACGGTTGGTTTTCTGATATCAATTTATAATATGATCTTAAAGTAATAAAAAGAACATGAAAATAAAAATATCAAAAAAACTTTCCTTCATGCTTTTACCAGGCTTAGGACTGGCTACATTATTTTCAGTTTTTAGTATTTTGTGTCTTAATTTAAAATTACAAAATATACCAAAAGAGTGTAGATTTCAAAAGTTTAATACAAACACAAGAAATAAACTCAATTATTTGGATTCAACTAAAAATAGAAAAATGTGTACTTTAAAAATCAAACACAAAAAACTTTTAAGTATTTATAAACACTTGTCCAAAAATTCTAGTTCAAGGTCAAAGCGCGTGAAATTAAATTCAACGATGCAAATAGGCTATACTGCATTCAAGTTAGGGTCGAAAGTTGAAACTTCTTTCCTTAATTGTATCCTGCTGATACGCTAAGAATAATCTACAGACGGATAGACTTAAATATAAGGTTTACAATTGTATGGATAATGCCTGTTTCTGTTTCATTCATCACATGATATCCCTATCGTGCGCTCACTCACTCTGGCCGATTCGATACGAACCAAACGAATATTGCTGATATTAACGAATCGGTACGATATGCCGATGCGCATCACATCGAGCAATATCGTGTATCGGCTGATATCGAAATATAGATTTCGATTCACGAATCGGTACGATATGGCGATGCGCATCACATCGAGCAATATCGTGTATCGACTGATATCGAAATATAGATTTCGATTCACGAATCGGTACGATATGCCGACGCATCACATCGAGCAATATCGTGTATCGGCTGATATCGATATATAGATTTCGTGCGGGGCGATATCGGATTCAACGATATTGCTGCGATATATAGATATTGAATCTATATACGATTTATATCACCCACTCCTAATGAGGCCCAGTCGCGTCTCTCCCCAAAAGGTGGTCTATGGGTCGAGAGACACGGGGCCGAGTCGCACCACTTCTAGACACGTCACCACCGGTAGACAACCGGTGAACAGGAGACTCTGTGAGGAGGATCTCAGGGCGCCACCACTTACCGCTCTGGGAGACTCACGCCAATAAATGAAAACAATTACAATATAACACTTGTGTTTATTCACTACAAATAACACAGATACTATGGTTATAATAATTCACAACACAGATACTATATATAGTTCACAAAGATTAATTTAGTGGTAAGGTATATGTTACATGTGTGTCGGTAGGTATACCGAACACTATATTGTTAAAAAATTGGAAACTGGGTGAAGTATTATTGTGTTTTTTGTGCACAATTAGCATATTAATCGTTAAGTAGTCGTTGGTGCTGTTAGATATTCTGTAAAGATTTTATTTTCCATATTGAATTTTTTTTATTGCTTAGATGGGTGAACGAGCTCACAGCCCAGCTGGTGTTAAGTGGTTACTGGAGGCCATAGACATCGACGTCAATGCGCCACTCACCTTGAGATACAAGTTCTATGGTCTCAAGTATAGTTACAACGGCTGCCCCACACTTCAAACCGAAACGCATTATTGCTTCACGGCAGAAATAGGCAGGGTGGTGGTACGTACCCGCGCGGACTCGCAAGAGCTCCTACCACCACTAAAAATATATATAAAATATTCGTCTTTATTTTTAAAAAAAAACTTTTTAACCTGTGCAGAGAACAGGAGTGTGAATTACTTTAAAGTTGATACACAAAGTGATGTGACGCCCGATCCTGTTTCGCATTTAAGCAAAGTTAAGTGGAAACATTGCTATTGTATTTTAATGAGTTCCAATTCGGAATCCTAATTCAATTATGTAATTACAAGGTAATTGTTTATTTGTGATGTGAAACCAATTGTTCTGGCTGTAGGTTTTACGATAAATTAACACCTGTGATTTGATAATATCGGCTGAGATAATATCACACTGTGAAAAGATAATATCTGAGGCTAAAAGCTAGACGACATCTGGATAGTTATTTCCAAGGACACGAAAACCTACAGACGTCCGATGCCATTCTGTAGTTGTTTATGAATAAAAACGTTAAACTATAATATAATCTTTTACTAACAAAATATTGGACGAGCACACGGCTCATTTGCTTTTAAACGACCACAGCCACTAATGGACGTCAGCAACACTAGATACATATTCAATATATTTTTTAAATTGTTTAGATGGTTAGGCGAGCTCACAGTCCACCTGATGTTAAATGGTTACCGGAGCCCATAGACATCTACAATGTAAATGCCGTGCCACCCACCTTAGTTAAACAAGTTCACAAATTACTTCCACAATGAAGGAATATCAACGTATAATAAAAATCACACCAGGAAAAATTATAATTTTCTTAATTACTGACGGGTGGGTACTGACGCCCTGTCTATTTCTGCCGTAAAGCAGTAATGCGTTGCGGTCTGAAGAGTGGGGCAGCCGTTGTACTATAAAACTGAGACTCAAAATTGATGTATCTAAATAAGTAGCGACATTTACTTTGCTGATGTCTATTGGCACTAATAACCACTTAACGCCAGGTTGCCCATGAGCACGTAGCATGTGGTAGAGTTAACATTGTTATTTATATTTTGACATTCAACAAGCGTGTTATACTGACATCTAAGTTGAAATAAATGATTTTGAATTAGAAATGAATTGAATTTGAATTTGAAACATCGTCAAAAGAATCATAAAAATCCTTACTTCGTTTTAGCCTGCAGGATGAATAATAAGATCATATTTTATTTCAAGTAACGAAAGGACTGATCAGTATTTAACGGAGCATGAGTCTTGAGGCAGCCGATGAGACGCGACTAATCGTATGGAAACGTAAAGCCGTGTATTTTTCGCGATTCAATAATCAAAGTGTCAAATTATGTCTACATTAAATATTTATTTTTAATAGATGATTTCAACAGCACAGTGGCTGGTTACTTATGCATCAATTGGTCGGAAAATTCGAGAATGAAGTGGGAGACAATGTTCATAGCATTTTGATCATTATTTATATGAGGCAGCCGTGAGAGTTCAAATCAGTCACTCTGACTCACATTAAGCTTATGTTTGTGCGCCTGTGCGCCTGTACAACAAAATCCCACAAGATGTTCAGAACCTACATATACATAAGTTTAAGAAAACTATTAAAGAACATCTGTGCAATAAAGCGTACTATAAAGTCAATGATTATCTAGAAGATTGCACAAAGTGGGAATGAGTTGCTCGCTCCGGGCATTTCAATATTGTAAAATTGTTATGTTATAATTACTTATTGTAAAAATGAATATTTAAAAAATCTAATATTAAAAAAAAAAAAAAAACGTTAAAAAAAAAAATTAAAAAAAAAAAAAGAAAAAAAAGACATGCCCGCTGAGGTTCTTGCCAATTCTTCTCAGGACGGAGGCTAATTCTTGTGAATTGGCGGTAGTTCTTTTGACGTTCAACAAGTATGTACTTTCATTTATGTTGAATAAAATTTTTTTGATTTGATTTGATTTGATTTGCGTGTGAGCTGAGTAGGTACTTGTGCAGAAATTCTTCGCGTTGTCTAGACCTAAAATGTGTTCTCCGAAAAGTCTCTTGCTATGGTGTATCTGTATGGATGGACTATGGATGAAGCTTCGTTCTTCAAAGTAATTGAGTATCATTAGGATTGTTGGATTTTTTTTATTGCATTGACGAGCTCACAGTCCACGTACCATAGCCATGGTGTTAAGTGGTTACCGGAGCCCATAGACATCTACAACGCAAATGCCGCCACCCACTACGCGAATGAGTTCTAAGGTCTCAATATGGTTGCAACGGCTGCCCCACCCTTCAAACCGAAACGCATTACTGCTTCACGGCAGAAATAGGCATCTTAAGTTCATAATCTTAATGATTATTGTTTCCAATATTATGAACAGTATTTTCTGTTCTGGGGTATTTTACTGAACAGGGCTAAAGCCTGACCAGCGTCAGTAATGCCTCTGATGATGATGATGATAATGATTTCCGTCTATTAATTAGAAAAAAGTTTCCGCGACCCTGAAGCTATTACTGTTAATAGCATTAATTACCACTAGCGAATTCCCTATTGTTATCTCAACAGTTCTACTATTGGGTATTGTAGAAGTCTACAGAGTAGACAGCGTTATCTCAAGATGGCAGCGGAATTTGTGAATATAGTGGTGGTAGGATATCTTGTGAGTCCGCACGGGTCCACCACCCTGGCTATTTCGGCCGTGAAGCAGTAATGCGTTTCGGTTTGAAGGGTGGGGCAGCCGTTGTAATTATACTGAGATCTTAGAACTGATATCTCAAGGCGGGTGGCGGCATCTACGTTGTAGACGTGTAAGCTTGTATCCACGTTAGTATTCTTTCACCGTCGCACACATCACTCCAACAGATATATAGCAGAAATTGTAACAACTTTAGTTAATAAAGTCATGGTTATGTTTTGCTTCAAACATTTTAATGAAAATTAAACCTATTATATTAATTAAATTAATATAGTGTCTGCTTCGATAGATAAATAGTAGATATTGTATCGACTTTAGTTAATGAAGTCTTAGTTATGTTTTGTCTTCAATAATTTGATCAATGAAAATATAATTAGCTACATAGATTATTTTGAATTAAAATGACGTATATTCGAATACAATTAATGAACAGTAAATAATTAACAAATATGCTTGTCAGTGAATACAGTGATTTGCTAATCGATCATTTCAAAGAGGACACCAAAGATACAACTTAGTTAAATAATTGAATACAATGGAGAAAAATAAACTTACCAAAACTCGACACATACTCTATGTAGGCAAGAATTAGCACCAACGTTTTAACTGAAATAAAATACGTATTTTTTAATATTAAATTAATTGCGTAGAGAAAATCATAAGTTATTCCATGACAAAGTTATAGTTAATTGCCTTATGACTAGGCAAAGTGAGGAGCAAAATTATTTGATTTACATATAAAAAAAAATATATATTTTTAAGGGTAGGTTTAGCTCTATCCACGACATTGCTGACGTCCATGGGCAGCGGTAGCCACTCACCACCAGGAGGGTTTGCACGTCTGCCTACAAGGGCAATAAAATTATATGTCATGTTACTACGTTTAGTAAAAGCACAATCAAAGAAAATAAAATAACACCGATATTAAAAGTATGTCCTTTGAAATTTTGAATTATTTTATTAACAGTTTAAACCGATTTAATAGATGGCTGATTAAAAAGTAAGAGGATTTTATTTCAAGCCGCCAACTTTATAATTCTTTTCTTGTGTTATATTGTCCAATTTCGATATTCATCAATGTTCATCGAGGAGCATTTTCTTTATGTACCTACTTGACTTATTGTTTAAATACTCAACATTAATAGAATGCTAATTTAAGCAATCGTATTTAATTAGGTAATGAAGGAGTAAATACATGTTACTAAAGAACAATGAACTTAAGTAAATTATTTAATACTATCCGGTTATATTTGAATGAGAATTCGCATTACCTCTCGTGTACATGTTGGCGGGAAACTTGGGACCGAACGACGTGCGTCTCCCCCGAGTTACGAAATGGTACTGAATTTTCCCAGTGGGGTATGTTTCAGTAGCAAATATAATTTTGTTAACGTGAAGCTCAAAGTATGACTCAAATATTTACTAGCTTACTATTCTAATATTAACATTATTTCCAAACAAAAAGCAGCCTTGTCATGGTGGTAAAATTTGTGATTTTGTCCGCGTTGTTTCCCATTTACATTGGTTTGAGCATGGTTATTTTATTGGAAAATTGTAAGGAGCCAGAGGCGCGATGAATCTCTACAGCAGCGGTACTTTAAGACCATAGTCTGGGCAGATTGTGACGAAGGTGAAAATGAAACTAATAATTAACATTTATTTTGTAGTGTCTTTTCATAATGTACCTAGTAGCCGCCTCAATGCCAATGATATCAACAGGTCCCGTGAGTCCAAATTTCGAAATGGTCCATATATTTTAAATACATTATTTATTACGCGAGCACGACAATAAATAAATTATTTAGTCAAAAAGTCGGTCTATGTTATCTGAACGAATATGCTTATCGGGGTTAGCGCAGTATAGGATTTAACTATCTAGTATTTGTTTTTGATATTTAGTACATAGTCATCGAAGCCTTTAGACACGAAAATGTACTGAAAATGTAATTAACAAACCACAAATCGATGAACACCGAAACTTTTGTTTCTCAAACAATACGAGCGACCGATAACAATCCGATTTGTAATTTTAAGTAAAGGATCAATCAGACTGATTGGCTCATTCACAATGTTCCCATTCAAATAAGTACTTTTCATTAATGCCTCCTTGAAACGCTATTGTTGATCTTGAGTAACTCTCAAGACATTTTCTTACGATTAGACCTTGAAATGGCAACCTATATTACGTAATTTGTGTAAATTAGGATTGGGCTTAGTTTTAAATAGTCTAAAAGTCAAGGCTCCAAACTTACATGTTACCGCTTGCGATATTTCTGGGTTTTACAATAACTTACTATGCAATTATCTACATTATTCTATTCATTAAAAAAAGCAAGAATGGGCTTTTTTTGCATGCATGTTTTTGCTGACCGACCGGCTCAATTTATAATTATCAAAGCTAATAAACAATGGAATCATTACATTTATTTATTTATTTATAACTTCTTATACTGGAAAGTATAAAGGCGGACTTAATGCCATAGGCATTCTCTAACAGTCTACCTTAGGGGAGTGCAGAGATGAAGTTTGGTAGGTGTAGTGTGAAGGCGATATTACTTAAGCATATGTGTATATACTTAAACATATGTGTATTATATTACATCTTACATCTACATAGTATATTACATCTTAAATATAAGCTTTTTTGTAAGTCATTATAGAACGGGTTTATACAGCTTAGATAATGCATAATGAATAAGACCGTAAGTCCGTTTTCCGAATGCAAAAGGCAAATTGCAGTAGCAGACCAGGAGGGGTGTTGATTAAATTATGAGCGCCTGTGAGAATTTATTCTTTTTATTTATTGCTTAGGTGGACGAGCTCACAGCCCACCTGGTGTTAAGCGGTTACCGGGGCCCATAGATCTACAACGTAAATGTTGCCAGCTACCTTGAGATAACAGTTTTAAGGTCTCAGTTTTTACAGTATAATGGCTGCTCCACCCTTCAAGCCGAAACGCATTACTACTTCACGGCAGAAATAGGCAGGGTGGTGGTACCTACCACCAGTAATTACACAAATTATAATTTTGCGGGTTTGATTTTTATTACACGATATTATTTCTTCACCGTGGAAGTCAATCGTGAACATTTGTTAAGTACGTATTTCATTAGAAAAATTAGTACCCGCCTGCGGGCTTCGAACATCTGTGCATCGCTAGATACGAATGCATCGGATGTCTTATCCTTTAGGCCACGACGACGACTATCTACTGTCCAATGAGCTCGTTTGCAATCTTCAGCATCAAAATAATATTTAATATTTTTCCGATTAATGCATATGACAATTAACTCTTATAAGTTGGCAATTAGTGACATCCGTTGATCCGTTAAACGGCACTGAAGTATAATGGTTAAAGGAAATAAAAAACGTTTAGTTCTTTTAATGTTAATAATTTGTATAAAAGGTGTCTGTTGAGATAGAAAAGTAGATGGAAAAAATTGCATGGTTTCTATTCAGTGGGTCTTTTAATCCCCGAAAAGATAAAAATCACGCAAACCTTCATGTCCTGGTGAAAAGAAACATTTATTTGGTATGTCATAATTTTTGGTATGTCATGAATTCTTTTCTGTGAAACCTATGTCATTACATAGGTTTCACAGAAAAGAATTCACGAACAGCTTAATAAACACCTTAACGTCGCAAGTCCTGCTACGCATGAGAAATTTAAAACAAACAGAGAAAGTGGTACAGAAAAGTTGTACCATTCAGCCTTGGAATGATGGTATGTCCTTCTTCAAATGAGGTTTGAGGAGTCCTCAGAAGGCAACGGTGATTTTTATATGCGATAACCACTACAGGTAAGCCGTATACCTACTTGTCTGCCGTCTGTCTAAGGATACGTCTAACGTCGAAACAGGTTTTTGTTATTATTAATTTTATGTTGTCTATTTGTGTCAGTAAATAAACGAGTACCTACTTACTAATCATGTAATCATGGAGAACTTTCAGGATGTGAAGCACTGCTGGTACTGCACATAACAAACAGCAAAACGACCATAAATATTAAATTACTAGCCGTAACCGTCCGCTTCGCTGGGCATTTAAAATTAAGATTATTATTTATTGTCATTATTATTGAGTCCAACGCTCATATAAATATTAGCCTATCCATTAAGTACATGTATTTTCTACATGGATACCAAGTTTCAAGTCAATCGGATGCATGGTTCAATAGTTATAACGGAACATCCGTAAAAACCACTGTAGATTCATATATTAGTATACATGTGCAAGTTTCAGCCTATGAATTGGCATATCCGAGTCTGAAAATAGCAGCGGTGACGTCAGATTTTATCGACTTTTAAAGTATTAAGCGTACATAGTAAAATTAAAACCTTAAATTTAAAATCTCTTTTTCTTGAAAAAGTTTTACCAATCCACGTCCGAGTTGTTAAACAAAGACATCGCCATCTTTGGAAGAAATATTTTACGGGAGAACCACGTAACGGTGATTCAAGTTTTAAAACTGAGGGTCCTATACGTGACGTCACGAAGTATGTAACCACTGGAAGCGAACATGATATTTATATTCTTTACATCAAAAATAGACAAGATATATGGATCATAAAGTTTAGTACCAACGGTTATTTTGGTTTATTGACAACACAATTTAAGTGCAATGGTTGAAACTATGAAAAGACCGGGCGGCCTCTTTGATAGCGTTTATTGCCGTCTATGGACACTAACAATCCATTAGTTACAGCGGGCTCGCTATCGCTTATCGCAAAGTAAGGATAACCGGAGGAAAATGACCTATGAAAACACAATGTCCATAGTAGCAGGAATGAACTTCACTCCTTGTGTTAAAATAAAAGTTTGTAACGCACGAGAGGATATATTATAATAAGCAGCATAGCTGAGATCTTGTAATAAAAATATATATTGAATTGATCTATCCGCTTGACAGATACGGTGCTCGAAGTCTTTATTAAAAGTCTAATAATAACTCTCTCTCTTTCTTGTCTCCTCTAGTTTTCGTATTTCAAGGTAAATAGACGGTCCAAGCAATCGTTTCGTTAACACCAGCACTACCATTTCAACGATTGCACGAACCACGAGTCCTTACTGAGACACTACATCAAATTAACCCGGAAAACTTGAGAACCTTTCAAACTCGCATGATTTGGAACATATGACATTAGCTGTTATGACGGAATTATTTATCGGTCTTTGTCGCAAATAAATTAAGGATACGTTTTAGAGCACAATATAATTTACATGATTATTCAAGACAGTGTCTCGTTAAATAGGGTTCAGTATAACATGATTAGACGTTGTAGCCACATGACATCAATACAGATATATTGATATGTTCTTGCGCCTAATGTGTTTACGACAGGATATGTGAAAGAACACATATTCAAATTTGGAAATCAAGATGAGAATCAGAATGAGGGTTAAGTAGGACGATAAGATATGATTTGTAATGTGGAATGTTAAAAAAGGAACATTATGAAGGACAACAAGCTAGGATTTTCTCGTATGTAAGCTCGAATTCTCTTTATTCGACACAATAACGCCTATCGTGTTCGTCACTAACTACACTACAAATCAGCATGCAGCCACCTTCTATGCGTTAGACGCGCGTTGATGGATCTAAACACGTCAAATCGGAACCTCCCGATCCACTAACGGTGCTTTTAGGTACCTCGAACACCGGTCATTGTTCTCGTCGAGCCCGCGAACGAAGAGCTCGGCGAGTAAATTAACCCACAGACACAGCCCACTGAGTTTCTCACCGGATCTTCTCAGTGGGTCGCGTTTCCGGTCCGGTGGTAGTTTGTGCGAAGCACTGCTCTTGCTAGGGTTAGTGTTCGCAACGTCGACAGGTTTAAGACCCGTGAGCTCACCTACTAACTCGACTACGTTGCATAGCCTCTCAAGGCTACCATTTAGGTAGGAAAAAAATTTGGATCTAGTTGTTCCACTTTTAGTGTTGTTGGACATTAATTTCTAGTTATAATGCTACCGGTAACGATATACAGGTGACCGTACTTGCCAAATTCTTTGATAAGTTCGGCATGACACTTAGCCCATAACATCAGCCCACTGAGTTTTTGCCGGACCATCCTAGTGGGTCGTAATTGTGATCCGATGGTAAATGCACTTGCGAGTCGAATTTCTTTCATGACTTCGACCGGGAATCGAATCCGTAGCGCAATCGTCCGGGTCAACTAAGCAATGAATAATCAATCATGAGGCACATCATTATGCCTTGAGGATATCCTGAAGCAGGTCTCAGGGTCTATCACCAGCTATAAATAAAAATTTCTCAAAGCAACATATTTTGCAGCATTATATTTTACAAAAACAGAAAAGTTCCTGTTTACTGTCTTATTTACTTAAGTAATTAAATGTCAAATTCTGTAACAGGAAAAAAAACAGTGAAAAGCAAGGGGAGATACTCTCATTGTGATATCATTGTGATAAAAAATATTGCAAATATTTTGCAATATTCCACTAAAATTACACTAAAATATGATTGAAGACTATCTGATATTTTTTATACATTCAATTCTTCTGTACATGTTATTCACTGCATAGTCCACCTAAACGGCTCTACTGGCTTCACATTTTACCAATACTAGGGAAGACTAAATTCTGTTGGGCCCAGTATTTTATAAAACAAACATGAATATACTTTCTTCAGGTTTTTTCATGGGGCAGCCAATGTACTATAGAACTGAGACCAATATGATTGGTGCTGCATTTACTGTCTTGATGTCTATATGGGTTCCAGTAACCATTTAACAATAAGTGGGCCATGAGCTTGATAACCTGTCTAAGGAGAAAAGAGATTTTTCAAAATAATCCACTAGCAATCTGTAATAAGCTAAGCCTCAAGTTTTAACAGGAGTGGTGGATTATGTTAGGAACCTTGTTTAGTCTGATTTTTATTTATTTAATGTCTTATTTACTTTTTATACTAATAATAATGAGTAAAGATTACTAAAGATATTATTATTAGACAGCATAAGCAATTGAATAATAATATCAACTGTCATGCTATTAATGTCGAACACTGCTAGCCAAATATTAATTGTGAGCACTCGTGAACAAGTATAATGTGATATTTATTCGTAACTAGCTGACCTGGCAGACTTCGTAGTGCCTCAATCGATAAATAAAAGACACATCAAGGGGACACATCTAAGGAAAAACAAAATTGTTTGTTTTTATATAATTCCAAGCATTTCCTTTTTTTTAAACCTTCTCTTATAAACCTTCTCTGGATTTCCACGAATAATTCAAGACCAAAATTAGCCAAATCGGTCCAGCCGTTCTCGAGTTTTAGCGAGACTAACGAACAGCAATTCATTTTCATATAATATATAGGTTAGTGTACAACTTTAAGTAGTTATGGTTAAATAGTACATAGGTTATGCTTAATCCGTCATAAAGGCAGACAATAGAGGCAGAATAAATACTTGTGAATATTGGTCCGAATTATTATTTACTCAGTAGATAGTTCATAATATGCAACGCTGGTCTCATCCACTATTACGGTTACCCCATAACCGAGTAATAGAAGTAAACTATTACTTCTATTACTCAACTTCTTTTACTACTTAGTATGATCTATTCCACCCTGTAATTATCTCAAATAGTAGTTTTGGCATATGTTGCCTTACGGTATTGTTTGATGCCACTGTCCTGCACATTTTACACTTGTCTGAAGGGCAGTTTAGTCAGTGTTTCAATATTTGTTCAATCTATTAAGTATAATATACTACCATCTATAATAATATGACATTTTTTCCTTTAAAATACGTATAATTTATAGACTGATAAGGTGACATGCAACCTCTTTGATAGGACATACAACCTACAATGACTGGACATAAACTAAGAGAAACTTGACAGGTGTGATTCTAAAAGAAACCAACGAAGTGGCACTGGTCATTTTAAAATACCCTTCTTAAAATACAATAGATGACAAAGAACTAACAGACCATTTAAGGATGTTGTGGTGTGCAACCTCTTTCACAGGACATACAATGACTGGACATAAATAAACTAAGATAGAGACATGACCAAAGAACTAACAGACCATTCAAGGATGTTGTGGTGTGCAACCTCTTTCACAGGACATACAATGACTGGACATAAATAAACTAAGATAGAGACATGACAGGTGTGATTGGATAAGAAAAAGAATGAACTGATCATTCACATACATGAAATAAATGATAAAGAACAAACCAAAAGCTCATAAGGAATAATAAAACTCTATGTTGGAAAAAGCCCACAATGTTGGACATAAAAGAGTGTATGATTGTATATTTATCTCATTCTGTAAATTGTTTGTTCTCACTGGCTATTTATCTCATAAATTGGGTTGATAGAAGTAATAAGAGAACATCAGATATATCTTAAGAGATTTGGCAATTCCAAACTTGCCTACCTTAGAAACTTATGTATTTGTTAGTTGTTCAGTCTAAATTAAATACTGTAGCTATTCATTGAAAAACGACATTATTTTCAAATTTGAGTAAATTCATTGAACATCAACTAAAAAAATACAGGTACACGGTTAAAATATAAAAATCTTTGTAGGCGAGACAAAAGTACACACCAGTGCTTTACGGTAAAGTTTTTTTTTTCTTCCTTTTAATTCATATTTTCAACTCTTAATCGGTTACGGAAAAAAATTATTATATTGCCGCCTTGAGCACTTGTGCCTAATGTAAATCTAACTCTGAGTAATTGCTTTCAATGATTCGTATAATGTACAGAATTTCATTACTTTCGCTCTCTTTAAATAATTCTATAAAGATAAAATTTGGGTTTTGATTAACCTAGGTACTTGAAGAAAGGAAAAGCTTCTCAGTTCAGGGTTCGGGGCAGTTTTCCTGAAGTTCATTACCAATGACATTAGTTCAAAAGTTAGATGGAAAGAGGAAACTTTTGCTATTGTTTATGATTAATTAAAATATACTCACAAGTATACATTTTGCTAAAAAGGTCATATTTAAACTTTTTCATTATCACAGACACTTACGTTTAAGCTTTAAGTTCATAAAATTTTTAACTTTATTATTTCGGTTTTGCAGAAATTATTGCTCAAAATTAATTCAAAATTGTTGAGGTAAGGGAGAACGATATATATTTTCTAACAGGAAGAGTAGAGACAATATATATTTCTCAGCTGCGATTCAAAACAAGTGAGATTGAAGTTTAAGGTTTTAAATATTTGGATTTGGAACACAGAATTCTCACAAAGTCCACAGAGTGATTAGAGTTCTTAGTCTTATGCCGGCCACTCACATGCGCGTAAATATTCGTACATTGTACGAATGTTTGCGCGCATGTGAAGGGCCATCAAACATTCATTCGCAAACTTAGCGGCTGTGCAAATGGGTTCGGTACTCAATTTGCGAACCCGTTTGCGCTTCCTCCTACACTTGTTTACGAATGTTTCACGAATTTCTCCTCCTTTTTAATTCGTCAATAGAACATTGAAGAGAAAAAAGTTTTGAATTCTTTCCCAGACATCATTAACAGCCATGCTGTTTTTATGGGATTTCTTTTGATGAAGATACGCTACACAGTAGACGTCACGATCTATGAAAATAGCGAAACGTCCGTTGCCTTTGCAATCCTGGGCGCAACTGGTCACACGAATGAATGTGTGGGAGACTACGCGAAGGATCGCGGTTCGCGTGCTTTGATGTCTGTTAAAAAACCGACACAGCTTGGAAAACCACAAATGCAGCGAAAACTTTGCATAATCATTTGCAAATGTCGTCCTACACTTGCGGGTTTGCGTATTCGTGCGAATGTGAGTGACCGGTATTAGAAATTAAAGGCTTACTAAATTTGTCCCTTCTTTTTTTGATTTTCGGTTTTTTTTATTTTTAATTTTTTTTATTTGTTCGTCGTTTGTTCGTTAATGTTCGAATGTAAAAATTGTTTGTTCGTCTTTTATTTATTTATAGCGACCCGCCCTCGCTTCGCTTTGGAAACATTAAAACACACATGAAACAAACAAAAAAATTAAAAAAAAATTAAAAAAAGTAGCCTATTTTCATCAGGGACAATGTCGGCTTCTAATGGAAAAAGATTTTTTCAAATCGGTCCAGTAGTTTCGGAGCCTATTCGAAACAAACAAACAAACAAATCTTTCCTCTTTATAATATTAGTATAGATATAGATAATTAATTAAACAAATGATCACCCTTAAGTTGCCACCCTTACTAGATATATTTATTTTTATTGCTCAGATTAATTAATTTTGATCAATTGTCGTTTGTGTGACGACTATTGGTGATTGTTCGATCATAAAAAAAAAAAAACACATTCGTCACGGGACGCCTGGCAGATGTGAAACATCGACATTATTTTGTAAAAGTAATATGCATAAAAGAACAGATTGTGATAGGAACTAAATATGTCATAATGATAAAATAAAATATTACGAAAAAATTATTTGTTTTCAAGTAAAACACAGGTTATGTGTACTGTAGTAAACAACACTGTATACACTACGGAGTATACATTGTAGGTATCCGAGCTCAGTGTAGTGAGAGAGATGGCTTAACGCCGGATCGATTGGGAGAGAATCGCACAGTCGATTACGCAGGGCGACGCGTCGCCACACCGTACACTACTTTTTTTTTTTTTTTTTTTCCTACCTAAGCTGATAGCCCTAGCGGCTATTTCAGCGTAGCCTTAACTTTAGTAGGTGAGCTCACGGGGCTCAAACCTGACGATGTTGCTAACACGAACCCTAGCAAGAGTCGTGCTTCGCAGAATCTACCACCGGATCGGAAACGCGACCCACTGAGAAGATCCGGCGAGAAACTCAGTGGGCTGTGTCTGAGAGTTAATTTACTCGTCGAGCCCTTCGTCGCAAGCGACGGGTTCGACGAGAACGGTGACCGGTGCTTGAAGTACCTAAAAGCACCGTTAGTGGATCAGGAGGATCCGAGATGACGTGTTTAGGGCGACGTCGACTGCTTTCCATTCTGTCCGCAGGATCGGGAATGTAGTTACCGGCGGCCACGATGAGAGGGTTCTCGTGTCGTGCCGCTTTATCGAAGTGGCGCATGGACGCCGACTGCAGATACTTACTGATGGACTCTAAGTCCAGGTCGTCATGGAGGTCGACGTTCCTGACGAACCACGGGGCTCCGACGGCTATCCTGCAAAAACGGGATTGAATAATTTGAAAGGATTTTAAGTGTATGCGGGCCGCGTGAGCGAACACTACACTTGCATAGGTCATGACGGGGCGTATGCAAGTTTTGTAGAGTGTCACCTTATTTCTAAGGGACATTTTACTTCGCCTACATATCATCGGGTAGAGACGTCCTAGGATGAAGGCGGCACGATCGCGTACCGTCTTGATGTGGGGGCGGAATGTCATCCTACTGTCGAGGGTGACGCCTAAATATTTGACCTTCGGGGCCCACGGTATGGGCTGGTCGTACATCGTGATTGGGCGAACGGCGGGGGCGGGGGTGTTGACGCGCCTAGTCGGGAGAGGGATGCTCAGCGTGGTGTTCGGAGGGCGACCCCTTTTGAAGAGCACCGCTGTGCTTTTCGTGGGGTTAATGTCGATGCGCCACTTCCGGAACCACTGTCCCATGGTGGTAGCTGCGGTCTGAAGTCGTCGATGAAGCAACGCCTTCTTCCTACACGAGTAGTAGATGGCGGTGTCATCGGCGAAGAGCGCCAGATGGGTCTCCGGAGACCGGGGTATATCGTTGATATACAAACTGAATAGTAACGGGGAGAGGGCGGAGCCTTGCGGGACTCCGGCTGTGACGTGACGGGGCCGGGAACGCGTTCCCTCGACTCGATATCGGAACGAACGGTTCGACAAGTAGTCTCGTATGATGAGCACGAGTCTGTCTGGCACTCCCATGTTATACAGTTTGTATATCAAACCGTTGTGCCAGACTTTGTCGAACGCCTTCGCTATATCGAAGAAGAGGGCTCCTGTCGGAATGGGTTTCCGCCTGTTCAGCCCTAGTAAGATGTGCTCCGTGAGGCGGTGCACTTGATGGACGCACGAGTGTCTGGCGCGGAATCCAAACTGCTCGTCTATCAGAATTTTGTTCGCGGATACGAAGTCCCAGAGGCGTTTACGAAGGAGCCGTTCGTATAGTTTGCCTATCGCCGGGAGGACGTACACTACTGCATAAAGACTGTATATATATACTATCATATAGCGTGGCGACGCGTCGCCACGGCATGCGTCGCCACGCCAGAAATCGGTTTTACGTGCGGCTATAGATGTCTCACATCAACAATTAAGTTCCCAATTATTAATTATTTTATATCTAATAAGCAAACCTCCTCATGCCTACAATGTGCAAGCGCTGGTTTTGATTTTCGGATTTTTTTTATTTTTAATTATTTGTTCGTTAATGTTCGAATGTAAAACATTTTTGGTCGTCTTTTATTTATTTAAAATTGAATTTAGAACGTGTACGATAAGAAATAAACAAATGAATGATCCTAACAAAAATCGTCGTTTCCTACTTTAATTTTTTTTTTATTATAAAGTGTAATAAAAATATTTAATTTTAAGCACTGAGTTTCTCACCTGATCTTCGCAGTGGGTCGCTATTTCGATCCGGCGATAGATTCAGTGAAGCTCTGCTCTTGCTGCGGTGATTGCAATTCTCTCAGAATAAGCATGTGAGCTCACCTATCAGTCCGTAAATAGTGTGGACAGCCCCATAGCTACCAACGATCAACATTTTTTTTTTCCCTGCCTAAGCTGATAGCCTTGAGAGGCTATTTCAGCGTAACCATAACTAGTAGGTGAGCCCACGGGGCTCAAACCGGAGTGATCATATATTTGAGAGGAGTGATGGTGTAGACTGGGAGAGGCCTATGTCCAGCAGTGGACGACTGTGGGCTGTTGATGATGATGATGATGATGATGCTAACACTGACCCTAGCAAGAGCAGTGCTTCGCAGAATCTACCACCGGATCGGAAACGCGACCCACTGAGAAGATCCGGCGAGAAACTCCGTGGGCTGTGTCTATTGGTTAATTCGCTCGTCGAGCCCTTCGTCGCAAGCGACGGGTTCGACGAGGACGGTGACCGGTGCCTGTGGTGCCTAAAAGCACCGTTAATGGATCGGGAGGCCAACGGTCGGTCAACTCAACGGTGAGATAAGAAAAAAAAGATCGAAACAATGTACGGTACTTTAGTTTTATTGACGTGAATGACCTCTATTATATTATCACTTCTTAAATATGAAGCTTATTGTCTACGCTTCAAATTCCTGAAATATTTTATGAACAAATTCCAACATTCCCTGGACTTCGATAAAATAGATAACATTCAATCAAGTGATTTGACATTTCAACTTCATAAATGCTTAATTGTAAGTACCTACCTACCTACCTACTTAATCATAGATTATACACTTAATATATTCGAGATACTTAATTATTTGGTCGAAATACGGGCTAGTGTTTTTATTAAGCTGGATTTTTAAATAATAATATTCATTCATTTTACACGAAATAATTAACATTTAAAACTATTGAATATATTTTAATCGTCGATTCATTTCATTCAGAATGAAGCATAAATAAGTGTTTTGCAGTTCGTTGTAGTTTGTACCGTCAGTCAAAGTACAAAATTAATTGGAGCGCGTTTTGCGCTAAGCAGAATTTTTGTAGGAAAATGGAAAAAGAAAATAACACAGTGCCTTCTGATGATGTACTAAAACAGTACTTCCCGGATTTGCCGTCCGGTCCTTTGGAAAAATTCAGGAAAAGGGCCAGTTTTGATTGGCGTCGAATGAAATTTATTTATGAAAATTTCAACACAATAAAATTGAAAGTAAGTGAAACATTAAAAATATTAAATTATTCCAATTTAATAAAATCATTCTAAAATTAAATAAATTGTTTAATATACCTTAATTTTCATTAAAAATATGTTACTGATGAACTAATCAAATTTAGTATAAAAAAACTCGACTTTTTTTTTATTGCCCTTGTAGGCAGACGAGCATACGGCTCACCTGATGGTGAGTGGTTACCGTCGCCAATGGACCTCAGCAATGCCAGGGGCAGAGCCAGGCTGCTACCTGCCGCTTAATACTCTCCACAAGTCTCTTTTAAAGCAAGAAACACTGTGGAGGGGAGCTCATTAATGGGTGAATCTGCTGATAGCTCACCGGGTGTAAAGTGATTAGTGCAGCCTGTAGAAACCACAATTTAAACAAACAACAATATTATATAATAATAAATATAGTGGATCCGGTGGTACAAAACTGGTTCACTCCTGTTCTGCTTATTAAAATAGCAAATCCTAAACTTTGTTCCTACTGTAAATGAGTGACTCCAGTAAGTATACTATTATATTTATGTATTTTGTAGTTTTGATTTTAAATTATGTTTTCCATAGTTTTAAACACCATTCATAATGCCAACTATTTAAGAAGAGAAATAAAATACACCTTAAATTGAACCACAATAAATTATATGAAGAAGAGTACACTTAATTATTTTATCTCTCACGTTAAATATATTCCATTTTTCACTATTTTCAGCATGAATTCTACACATTTATGGAGAACCATACCTTGTTTCACCACTCTGATGTCACCCCAAGCTTGGATGAGCAGAGGCATATAGCAACGAAAAGGATGTATGCAATATACAATGAAAATTTTTTACCATTTGAAAAGGTAGAAAATTTTGCATAATTTTTTTAATTTTACAGGAAATTCCAAATTATTTAAGTTTATTCTTTAAAATATTGAGCTCATAATGTCTATTAACAGAAGCCCCACATAGTCTCAACTCAATTTTTTTTTCTTATGTAATATATAAAATGGCTAGAAAAATGTACTTTGAAACTGCACAGGTCCCAAGGTTAATTTGTTAATGAATTTTAAAGTACTTATGACTGCAAATTCTTGAATAAAATCACAAAATCATTTAGATATAACATGCTTCACCAATATTCACTTAAAGTAAAACATAAACTTTTCCAATGTAGTTAATGGGTAGGCCAATTGAACTGTCACAAACATCACATCAATATATGTGTCCATGTCCGAGTTGTCCATTAGTGTATATTGGAAAAGCTAAGTTATCTTAAAACATCACAAAAACACGTATAAATTTATCAAGAACTTATATATCTCACAGATAGCTGCAGATCCCAAATGCTTTCAAGCAGAATCGGAAGCATTGTTCATGTTTGACAGTTCATTAGCTGTGAAACTTTCGCTCACATTCCGCATGCCCAGCAATGCTATAACTGGTAGCGGCAGAGACTATCATTACCCACTTGTTGAGGCACTGTCCAAAGCGGAGATTGGTGGATGTTTCGCTCTCACTGAAGTGTCCCACGGCTCTAATGCTAAAGGCATGAGAACGACTGCCACGTATTTACCAGAGAAGAGGCAGTTTGTGTTTCATACTCCTGATTTTGAAGCTGCTAAATGTTGGGTGGGATGTTTAGGTAAGCAGAGATATTAGTTATATTTTTATGAGCCATTCAAAAGTCTTGTAGCTGACAGTAAATTTAAGAAACAATATCTTTGCAGAATTTCAATATTTACTATATTATGTGAAATTGGCTTTTCTATTCAGAAAAGAGAATGTAATTTAGGGCTATTTGTCTACCACCGCTTCCATTAAAAGTATTGATAGAGATAAAATTGTGGAATTCATATTTCTACTTCAGAGGAAAATAATACACACTATTTCTCACACTCTTCTCTTGCATCTGCATCATGTGATCCCATACGGGCAGGTACCACAATTCAGCCTATTTGCGTTGTGAAGCAGTAATAACGCATTGCAGCTTTCAGAGCAGCTGTTGTATTGTAGAACTTTGACTCATATCTCAGAACTCAAGGTGGGAGGCGCCATTTAAGTTGTTGATGTCATGGGCTCCAGTAACCACTTTACACCAAGTGAACCGTGAGCTCTTTCATCGGTTTAAGCATTAAAAAATATTAAGTAGCGGTTTCATGTTGAATAACTAAGGGAAAATATTGTGTTTTAGGGAAATGCGCAACTCACGCCATTCTTTACGCAATGTTGGTGTCGAAAGGAACAAACTATGGTTTGCACTCTTTCGTTGTACCCATTCGTGATCCGAAGACCTTAAAACCCTACCCTGGAGTGTTCGTAGGGGACCTGGGCGAAAAGATCGGACTGAACGGGGTTGATAATGGGTCAGTTTCATATATTTAAATTAATTATTAAGTAAACTACACATCCCGAGCGTTGGACCTCAATGGAATTTAGTTCATTTTAAATTTAAGTTTTCACTATTAAGTCAAACCTCGTTTTTCAAAGAGGCTCATGTGAAGATCGTAAAAATTTAAATCCTTTGGGTCTACAGGTAAACGTGTTTCTCGAGCGCTATGACATGTCCTTCTTTAAAAGAGGCTTGTGGAGAGTATTAAGCGGTAGGCAGCGGCTTGGCTCTGCCCCTGGTATTGCTGAAGTCCATGGGCGACGGTAACCACTCACCATCAGGTGGGCCGTATGATCGTCTGCCTACAAGGGCAATAAAAAAAATGCAATATCCACTACTTCACTCCAAACCATAAGTCAAGTCATTGAAGTGGGAATAAGTGGCAATTAAAAAGCACAGAAAATGATCCTTAATGCTATAAACATAATGTTTTTTTAACTATTCCTAGGTTGTATAATTCTAACGACAAATATAATATTGCAGTTTCGTAATGTTCAACAAGTACCATTTGCCCAAAGAAGTAGCTTTGGACAAGCTTGGGGGCGTAGATGACAATGGCGACTATAAGACTCCGATCAGAGACCCTAAAAAGCGACTAGGAGCTTCGCTTGGCATCCTCTCCGGCAAGTAATGGCCAGTGATACTTCACATAATATTTTTCGTTTTTGTTTTCAAAATTTTTTACCATCATAGGCGACATTTGTCAGTATCAAATACTAGAGGACCATTTAGATTTTTCGAGAGATTTTCTCATGAGAAATTACGAAGACTCAGAACCAAGGTACGAAAGTGGCATATGATTTATCATCCCGTAACGTACGTTAAGCTCTCTCCATATAAATCGATCCTGTGCTTCTTTATTAGTCTGCTATTTAATAATGTCATATACAGGGTGTCATACACAATTA
Organism: Bombyx mori; assembly: GCF_030269925.1. Classification (NCBI taxonomy): domain Eukaryota; kingdom Metazoa; phylum Arthropoda; class Insecta; order Lepidoptera; family Bombycidae; genus Bombyx; species Bombyx mori. The sequence continues at coordinate 1,713,883 of NC_085116.1, read as the reverse complement.
AAAATTTAACAAGAAGCAAAATATAAAAATGGGCTAAATTATTAGGGTAGGGGATAGGGGAAAAGATTAAAAGGACGACGGTTCCAAAGGTGGGTAGACGACATAAGGTCGTTGCAGGCTCTACGTGGAAGAGGAAATGCCACGACCGGGACTCATGGCAGGATTTGGGGGAGGCCTATGCGAAAGGAATTTACTGGTGGTAGGGCCTCTTGTGAGTCCGCGCAGGTAGGTACCACCACCCTGCCTATTTCTGCCGTGAAGCAGTAATGCGTTTCGGTCTGAAGGGTAGGGCAGCTGTTGTAACTATACTGAGATCTTAGAACTTATATCTCAAGGTGGGTGGCGCATTTATGTTGTAGCTCCAGTAACCACTTAACACCAGGTGGGCTGTGAGCTCGTCCACCCATCAAAGCAATAAAAAAAAAGCAAAACAATCTTTGCCGATGTCAAATGTTTAGAAAAAATACATTAATAGTATGCGCCTAAATATGAATTAAGGTTGTTAATAAAGGCTTCTTTATCTTTATCTTTATACAGGGTGTTAGAGATCGCTTCTGAAATCTAGACGAATAAGATGCTAAATCGGTAAACAGCTAATAATTTACCGATTCAAGTAGAAATGTAATGTTAAGTGAGGCCGCCCCCGCGCTGCGTCGCGACGGTAGGCCGCGCGCGTCCGTGGATATTGCTTTGCGTTCCATTGCGCGCGCTACGAACCTATTTGTATCCGACTTTATGACCACGAATACGCTGACATACGTTTTTGGTCACAATAAACGCTGTATATTCTAAAATTTATTTAAAAAAAATTGAAAACAACAATATCATTTTCTAGACAGCATTCTTAATTAGTTATGTTGTTGCGTTTCTTCCAGGCGGCAGAGTCCATATAACCGGCATATCAACCTTCTATCTGTTGAAAGCTATCGTGATTGCTATTCGGTACTCAGCCGTGAGGAGGCAGTTCGGGCCCGAGGGTTCTGATGAGGAGACGCCGGTACTGGAGTATCAGCAGCAGGTATAATTAACATCGGTTATTTTATATAATTTCCAAATGTTCCTATAGCTAATCAATCGTTATCTTCGGGAATATCTGCCAGTCTGGGCGTACAATTTTACTGTAGATGGGTCGACAAACTTATCGCCATATTTATGTTGAGTAGATACTAGTGGTCGCCTAGTAGTCGAAATTCGACCATAATTAAATTAAAATTATAAGTTTGAACATTATTATGGTTCTATTGTCAAATACCTTCTATAATCACCAACCAAGATTTCGCTAAGGCTACACTATAGACAAGTAATATTAACGACAAATGCTATATGCACTATGCTGTTGATCACAACCATACTAATAATGTGATCAAATGACGCATTGAATCAATGTTGTTTATTTATTTATTTTTTATTTATTACACTTCATGTAAAATTTACATTGGCGGACTTAATGCCTAAGGCATTCTCTACCAGTCAACCAAAGGTAGTGCAGAGTAAATAGTGGTAGGTGCAATACAATTTATATTAAGTTACGAATACATACAAAAATACAATGGTTTATTCAATTCCAGCAAATAAGACTCCTGCCGTACTTAGCGGCCACGTACGCCATGAGGATATACTCTTCGTGGCTTGGATACACGCATATAATGATGACAATCAACAAATATATGGGTGGGTATATTAGTAATTAATGAAGAGTTCTCGAATACTATATCGATACACTCATTTGAAAATATTCATTTACGTAAAATAATTATTATACCATTCCGTGAGCCCTCAATCTATGTAGAACAAATTTGGGGTCAACAAACGCGACATTGACGTGGAAGCGCGCGACGCCTTCTGGGGATACGAGTAGTTGTGTTAGAGTGGAATCCGAATATAGTAGAATTATTTTGTCTGTAAATAATGTAATTTTGTTTCTAAATAATATTTGCACGTGCTGTTATCAACAATGTGTTAAAATTTTTCACTGAAATGAAAATAGTTCCGGAAAAGTTACAAAGTGTTAATTTCTGCCGTTCTCATTAACTTGCTGCGGCGATATGTGGCGTAAGTGTTCGATTAGTGATTTTTACTTTCATTTTTATGACACCACAAAATGACTACAAAATGACAAAACTAAATACACTATCGATAACGCTTATCGAAAACAATAATGCACATCACTATGTCCGTCCATAAGGCTCGTGAGTGGAAGAGAGAGCGAAATATTCGCTTCACCGCTCCGATTATTTATGACCCAAACTGCACGGACAAGATAATTCTACTATAGTCCGTGACGTTCGAGGCGAAGACAGAGAGAGAAAAAAAAAGAGAGAGAGAGAGAGAAAAAAAAAGAGAGAGAGAGAGAGAGAGGGTGACTGTACGCGGACGTGGTCGCGCAGGCGCGGACGAGGACGCGGGTGCGCGCGGCGCGGAGCTGCACGCGCTGTCGTCGGCCGTGAAGCCGCTGTTCGGCTGGACGGCGCGCGACGGCATCCAGAACTGCAGGGAGGCCTGCGGGGGACACGGATACCTTAAGGGTGAATACTCATTTCAAGCGATTTCAGTTCATTTTAAATCTATTAAAAAAAATCGCTTCATATTTGTCTCCGATCTCATATTTTTGTTGTTCACACGTATACATTCGGTCTGAAATAAAAAAATTTAAATAAGATTTCGTATCTCGAGATCGATTTATAAAAATCGTTCTTTTAAATTAAAATACCGATTTTTCGATTAATTAATTTCAGTATCCCATATCTAACTTCGCACAGTTATTATTGCGTGTAGAATAAATTTTAGTTACAATATCAGCAACGTACGACAGGTGGCGCGCGAGTGACAAATGTTTGTACATATTTATACATTTGTTGATAGCCACAGTGGAGATTTATTTTTTACTCACAGCGGAATGCGAGTTTTTCGTATTAGTAATTTGTTAGGAAATTGCCGCCCGTTAGGAAACTCCCCGTTTTTGGGAAAAAACATCGGGATAAACTAAGAAGGGAATCCAACATGCTTATATTATCGTATTGTCATGTTGATTATTTTTATTGCTAAAATGCATAATATCGAAACGGCTGAGGGTGTTTTGTCGCGCAGCGGCGGCGCTGGGCGAGCTGCGCGACGACAACGACGCGAACTGCACGTACGAGGGGGAGAACAGTCTGCTGGTGCAGCAGGCCAGCAACTGGCTGCTGGCGCTGTGGCCGCGCCGACACGCGCCCCCGCCGCACCCGCTGCGCTCCCTCGCCTTCCTGGAGGAGGCGGACCGGCTGCTCGCACAGCAGGCTCCCTGGAACACCGTCGACGACATCATCGAGCCCGCTAGTCATTTTTAAATTATATTTATCATTTTTTTTTATTGCCTTTATGGGTGGACGCGCTCACAGCCCACCTGGTGTTAAGTTGGTTACTGGTGGTTACTGGAGCCCATAGACACCTACAACGTCAATGCACCACCCACCTTGAGATATAAGTTCTCAGTATAGTTACAACGGCTGTCCCGCCCTTCAAACCGAAACGCACCTACCCGTGCGGACTCACAAGATGTCCTACCACCAGTAAATTATCAGTTTAATTTGCTTATTAGACGATTTAAGATGTCGACCCCCCACCCCCACCCTCATCCATGGATGTCGTAAGGCGTACTAGGGGATAGACTGGACAGAGAAACAGCCTTCTCCGATTATTATATCAGCATACCGTTATCTCCAAATAGCATTTGCCAAAAATATCATCATCATCATCATCAGTCTTTATCTGCCCACTGCTGGACATAGGCCTTATAAAATAATAATAAAATAAATCTCATAAAATCCCTTAAAAAAAAAACTATGGTAAAAAGTATCGTATCTGTTAATAGTATAATTAATCAAGCGAATACAATTGAAAATGACTATCGTCCCACGACACTGTCGCTCCACGAAATTGTCGTCCCAAGAGCGATTTTTGTCCAAATCTACTTCTAGCTAATCGAATACCAAACTCCGCAGACTTGGTGCACACTTACAAGTGGCTGACGGCGTTCATGCTCAAGATGACGTATGAGAAGGTGGAGAGGCTGAGGAGCGAGGGCAGGGACCCCTTGCAGGCCAAGAACGAATCCCAATCCTTCAACGCGGTCAACTTAGCTATCGTCTACGCAGAGGTCAGTGGGCACTTACAACGCCCGGTCGTTTATATAAAACTGATGATCAACACCCTAGTGGGCCTTATAGATACAGCGTCATACCCGATCCTGTAGACCGAATCGACGTCACCCTAAATCTTCTCAGTGGGTCACGTTTCCGATCCGGTGGTAGATTCTACGAAGCACTGCTCTTACTAGGGTCAGTGCTTAGCAACACTTCGGTTGGAGCCCCGTGGGCTCACCTACACTTTAGGGCGAAGCTGATATAGCATCTCAAGGCTATCAGCATAGGTAGAAAAAAAAGATACAGCGTGTTGTATCTTTTTTGTGTTGTGTGTGTGTGTGGGGGGGGGTGTATGTGTGTGCATGTGTGTGTGTGTGTGCATGTGTGTGTGTGCATGTGTGTGTGTGTGTGCGTGGGTGGGTGTCTGTGTGTGCCTGTGTGTGTTCGTGTGTATGCGTGTGTGAGTGTGAGTGTGCGTGCGTGCGTGCGTGCGCTAGAAATATTTTATTTAATAATTATCGATTTATTTGAAATTTACTCTTCACTAAATATCATTACTTTATCAGAACCACGTCCTGAGCCATTTCTACGAGTCGGCAGCGCAGTTCGCGGAGCCGTCCTGCCGCCGCGTGCTGCTGCGCCTCGTGTCGCTGTACGGAGCCTTCCTCGTCGAGAAGCACCTGGCCACCCTGTACATTGTGAGCTCACCTCATTGTTGCTTTACTGTCTGCGTGACTGTCTAGCTCCCACTGGTTGTTGGGATAGTATGCTCTGGTTTCAACAATATTTTTGGGAGTTTGTAAGTCACAACATTGGGAAGATCTTCCGCCGAACAGGTGACGTTACGTTCTAGATGCTGTTAAAACTGTATCTTGACTTTCGATTATCTTGTGTTCTATGATGGCTACCGCCACACGCGAGGCGATAAGACGAGCGGCGACATTTGCACCATCTTTCAGCGCTGCGATGTGGGCTTGGTGCAAAGTGGACTGTAATCTCGTTTTCTTGTACGCGAAAAAATAATATCATTCACCAATTTTCAGGGTGGGTTCTACTCCGGCAGCCAGGGTTTGGCCTTGCGCGAAGGGATCCTGCAGCAATGCGCCGCGCTGTCGCATGAGGCCGTGGGCCTGGTGGACACGCTGGCCCCACCGGACTTCTGCCTCAATTCGGTCCTAGGCCAGTCCGACGGAGAGGTGAGTAGAGCGGGCGACAACTACACGGAAGGAGAGTCACTTTAAAGAAAAGTCCACTGAGTTTCTGGCCGGAACTCCTCAGTGGGTCGCGATTCCGATCCGGTAGTTTATTCTGCGAAGCACGACTCTTACTAGAGTTACTGTTAGCAACGTTACCAGGCTTGGGCCCATCTACTCGCTCGGTGAATCTACTATGACCTCTGGAAATTACTAGAATATGTAGAAAAAAAAAAAATCCTTTTTTAATTCCCTTTATACTTTTTTCCTACCTAAGCTGATGGTTTTGAGAGATCATTTCAGCGTAGCCTTAACAAGTAGGTGACCTCGCGGGGCTCAAATCTGACGTCGTTGCTAAGACTATCCCCAGTAAGAGCAGTGCTTCGCGGAATCTCCACCGAATAGGAAAAGCGACCCACTGAGAAAATCCAGCGAGAAAGTCAGTGGGCTAACCTATCGAGGGCTGCGGGAGCGGGGTAACGCAGCGCGTGACGCGTGGCTGGTTGCAGGCGTACAAGCACATCCACGCGAGCGTGACGTCACGCCCCGACGCCACGAGCCGGCCCGCGTGGTGGCGCGACGTGGTGGACTGGCAGAATTATTTGAAGTCTAAGCTGTAAGATTTTACTGGTTTTTTGAAGTGAAAACTTCTTTAGAATCATTGTGATTTCAAACCGGATGCAACGGAAAAAACGACAGGTAAGAGACACAAATACAAAAATGTGTAGGATGAAGCCAGCAAAGAATGAGACAGAAATATACATACTATTTAATACAGCGCCATCTGTGAGATTTTTTAATACTAACGTGTGTATGAAAGCTCTTGTAGTGAATTTTAATTTAGGATTATACGTGAAATTAAAATATCAATTCACAGAGGGCGCTACCTTACAATTATTTACTAATGACAAAATTTTACATATACTTAAGACGTTTAGGATAATTGTATTTTAATTTTGGAAGGTTTCACTTCTACCACGTGTGAATTGCACACATGTTTTTTTTTTTTTATGGATTTCTTATGCTTCACTGATGCCAACATTAAATACTCACAGATGTGACGTTCATGATAATCGCGTGCTATGATGGGAACAGATAGTATTAAAATTATTTTTTTAAATTAACAAACGATATGTTTTGTAATCATTTTCACAATGAATGTGGTTGTCCTGGTCTATATTTGGTAAATATTGAAAACATCACTAATGCCAGATTATTGTTTTTAAATATTTAAAAAAATATGTTTTTATTTGCACTTATTGTTATGTATATTTTAGTGTTTAACGTTAATTTTATATTAAGAATTTATAATCTATAATATTAAGATACATTTTTATACAGGGATTTTTATAATAAAGGATTTTTTATAATGGTTTTTATTGAACTTTTTCTTTGATCTTATTAACAATATTTCCCAAATATTTAATCATTAGAAAGTTAATGTTTTCTGAACGCGCAATCAACACTGAAGGTGCCTCATAAATTTTAATTGTGATACGCTGCGCGCATGTCGTCGTGGCCTAAAGGATAAGACGTCCGGTGCATTCGTATGTAGCGATGCACCGGTGTTCGAATCCCGCAGGCTGGTACCAATTTTTCTAATGAAATACGTACTTAACAAATGTTTACGATTGACTTCCACGGTGAAGGAATAACATCGATAATAAAAATCAAACCCGCAAAATTATAATTTATACTGAGACTTAGAACTTGTTTCTTGAGATAAGTGGCGGCTTACGTCGTAGATGTCTATAGGCTCCAGTAACTACTTAACACCAGGTGGGCCGTGAGCTCGCCCACACAACTAAGCAATAAAAAAAATGTTTCTAATGTTTTTTTTTTAATTGCTGATTTTTAACGATATCACATTCATCTTTAAATTCTTAAATTCTATGAGAGCTATAATCAAAAAATAAAAGGCAGGAATATCTTGTAGATAAAAAGTACTGTATTCGAAAAAAAAAAAAAACTATTTGAATATTTAAGGTTACTTAATCGAATGCTCGATGGGTTTCCGTAATTGATACTTGCATATATAATGATTCCGTCGCTCAAGAATGAGATTGATAGAGAAGGTACCTAAAGACATTATTTTATTTCGTGCAGTAGACTTGATCGGACTAACGATGAAGTGGCGATTAACATTTCGTATTTTGATAGCTTTAATGTGAGCATTTTATTTGGTACTAGTAAAACTCGATCTCCTTAAATTGTGATTTATGGCTACACCAAACCTTGTATGTATATCGAACGAATAAAAATACTATTTTTCAACAAGTTTTTTTGTAATGGACTTACGCAATCTAATATGATTGGAAAGTAGCGGAAGCGTCGGATCTGGAGTATCAAGGGCCGTCTAACCGTCTGGGGGTCCGATAATTGATTGTCCTTAATTTAATATAATACTGATTTAATAGTGTTTTTATCGTATTAGCTGTTCTTTTATCTTCAGATAAAGTGCGTTTACACACATCTATACATTAGTGTGTGTGTGTGTGTGTGCGGGCGTGTGTGTTGTGTGCGCGCGTGGGTGTATGTATGCGCGTGTGTGTGTTAAATTTTATTTATTTATTTATTAGGTTTATTAAGTGATTAATAATGGCTGGTACGATTATGCCACTTACGCTGTTTTCTCGATCTCCCCGCTCAGGCAAAACAAGGTAAGAGTAGGGTGTCGTGTGAAATGGCGATGTTCACGTGTCATCGATAGTTTTTCGGCGAAGTTTCTGTGTGGAAAAAAATCGTGTGATCTGTTTGATCTTGAGTGGTCTCTCGTCTCGACTCGGAAATCATATTTAGACTTTTGTTCTTTCGTAATTTTTAAAACGAAAGTTGGTGTCGTAGTGCTGGTTGATAGGGCGTATTGTTCGAAAAACAGACGGCTGCTGGCGTCTAAGACCTCTCGAGTAAAGACGGCGCAGTGGAAAACGCAGCATGGTTGGGCCTCCCAGGACCCGCTAAAGGTCCACAAGACTGTTTTTTTTTGGTGAACTTTGAGTTAGGTATTTGTCCGGCAGTAGAAGCTTGTGGGCCATAATACCGCCACAAAAGGTTTGTTACTTAATCGAAAACATAGATAGCATTAGCTTCATTAGTTTCCAACTACAACAGGCTATAAACGTAGGCACGAAACAACATTTTGAATTTTCAAAACAAAATATTAATTTAAAATTGCGTGCCCCAATTTCCAGAGCGGTTTCTAAAGCATCACCAATTCTTGAAGATATTTACGAACAAAAGGACCTGGAGTTCGTTCTGGTTGACCTGCTAAACCACGCCGGACGCTATCACGACTTTACTTGCGTAGCTGTTATATGTGATGCTATTTATTACAACGTCTTCGACGGCGCATTCTTTAAAAGGATTGATACTGTGCCTTTTGTTATGGTAAGATTTACGTAAAACTGTTACCGGAAAATGAGGTATCAAGTGGAAATGAACGAGATGACGTCGTGTTTACGTATTACTATATATTATTGTATTAATATATTAACGAGATGCTTTCCTGCTGATTAAGAATTTTTCTGGAAAAAATTCCATCATCATCTCAGCCTATAGCTATTCATAGGTGAATATAGCTGAACATAGGCCTATCCGATCGACTTCCAATGTGGTCGGTCCGTTGCTACCTGCATCCACCGTGACCCAGCGATTTTCTTTGGATCGTCACCGCGTCGGTCTATTTGGTAGGTGACCGTCCCACACTGCGCTAGCCAGTACGTGGTCTCCACTCAAGGATCTTTCTGCCCCATCGGCCGTCCGATCAGAAAAGTCCTAGTTTAGAAAGAAAAACAGTTACTTCTCTCTATGTTTAGATTGTGGTAGAAGAATACGACGACTTACTATCACCCAACTTTGATATCCTGGAAGCATTGAGAGAAGCTAGAAGAGATGGTTGCAATATGTATATAATATTGCTAGCTAATGGTCTTCAAGCAGCTAGACTTCTAAAATTTGGCGACAGGTAATCTTTCGTTTGTCATTATTCTTTTAATGGCACAAATGAGCAGATATTTTGACAACCTGCTTGGTATTATCCGATTATAATGACTAGATCGCAGTGACAGCACAGATATTTTTTTTATTGCTTAGGTGGGTGGATGTGCTCACAGCCCACCTGATGTTAATTGGTTACTGGAGCCCATAGACATCTACAACGTAAATGCGCCACCCACCTTGAGATATAAGCTCTAAGGTCTCAAGTATAGTTACCACGGCTGCCCCACCCTTCAAACCGAAACGCATTACTGCTTCACGGCAGAAATAGGCAGGGTGGTGGTACCTACCCGCGCGGACTCACAAGAGGTCCTACCACCAGTAATACACAGTACAAATATTAGCTATCTACTTTAAAGTATTATTTTGTGTAATTTTACATTTTTTCAGGCACAGAGTCTTAGATACAAGAGCTAAATACATAATTTTACATGACTACAGACTTTTTCACAGCGACCTACACTACCTTTGGAAAAGAATAGTTAACGTAATATTTCTTAAGCACCACCGGAAGATCGGCAGTGTCGCGAAAAGCCAAGCTTGGTTTGATCTTTCAACGGTTCCATTTCCAAATCCAATTAAGGTAAATCGTAGAGCGCCGGTTCGTAGCCTTGTCTATCTTGCCGCCTAACATTTAAAAAAAATCGGTCACGGATTGAACTCTCCTGCTCTAACTACTACACTAATAGAAACATTTTTTTAATAGTGGTAGGACCTCTTGTAAGTCTGCAAGGATAGTTACCTTGCCTAGCCACCTTGCCTAATTATGCCCTGAAGCAGTACTGCGTTTCGGCTTGAGAGGCGGGGCAACCGTTGTAACTATACCTTAGATATATCTCTATTTCTATACCTTAGCACTCATATCTCATGGTGGGTGGCGGCATCTACGATGTCGATGTCTATGTGGTTAGCCACTTAACACCAGGTGGGCTGTGAGCTCGTCCACACAATATATTTTTATTTTTTATTGCTTATATGGGTGGACGAGCTCACAGCCCACCTGGTGTTAAGTGGTTATTAGACCCCATAGACATCTACAACGTAAATGCGCCACCCACATTGAGATATAAGTTCTAAGGTCTCGAGTATAATTAATTACAACTATGCAATAAAAAAATAAAAAGATTGTGTTCAATAAAAGAAAATTATTAATACGGCAGATAGTTTTATTCGCTCAGGGGTAGGTAATAATTATCATAGTTTTTGAGTCCAGATTTTAGGTGTTTTACTGTGGAATATCACAGTAGAAAATAGGACTTTAGTATAAACATAATCTAATATCAGGTATAGAGTAAAAATAGATCATCATACTTATCGTATTATTATATTCTTTCCTGTCTACATAATCATGTAAAGTATTATATCTAAACGTAAGAATCCGACAACGGTGACTTAATAAAGCTACACCTATTATAAAAGTATTTCTTTAAATATATCCTAAATGTTATATTCTTTGATGTCAAAATGAAAAGCTGTAAGAATGAAACTAGATTTATTCAGTCATTCGAGTCTTTCAATTTAAGGGTGTGTTCGTGCCCCGTCGCGTTGATCTCTGGAAGAGTGGGAAGTTTCACTACAACACAGTTCCGTTCGCCGATAAGACTAGTAACTTGAACGATGAAGTTCTGCACGTAGTTTATTTGGACCACGTGCCTTCTGTTGTTGTTGTGAACAGTAATGAAACTGGTCAAATTGGGGGCGTGGAAATAGAGGTAAATTAGTAAAAGAGGTATTTTCAAAGCAAACAAACCACTAAGGTCTATGAATCAAAGTTTTTTTTTTTTTTTTTACAATCACGCCACGTTAACTGGTCCCGTGCTAAGTTCGTAAAGAACTTGTGGTACAAGTACCAGATAACGGAAATAAATATAATATTTTTATTATACACATACATATATTAAATATACACCCATAACCCTGGAAAGACATTTATATTTATCATACAAATATCTTCCCTTGGCGGGATTCGAACCCGCGACCCCCTTGTGTAGTGACCATGTCACTTACCACTACACCAGACGGCCGTTTAAATTAAGTTGACATTGACTTATTATAGTTACTTAAACTGACGGATGTGGCAGGTCGAAATAAATTTATAGTGCTTCCAAAATTGAATCTTGTTCTGTTACACAGGTGTAACACGATCTATCCTTCACATTTGAAGTCTGAATTGTTTTGAAAATTTAAATTTATTTATACATATGTGTAAAATTTTATAAAATACTAGCTGACCTGGCGGACTTGGTAGTGCCGCAATCGATAAATAAAATACCTAAACTTTTGTATAAAATAAACTTAAAATAAACAAAAGGAATCCGTCCAATGAGGGACACATCAAAGGAAAAACAAAATTGTTATTTTTATTAAAATAAACAAAAGGAATCCGTCCAATGGGGGACACATCAAAGGAAAAACAAAATTGTTATTTTTATTTAATTCCGAGCATTTTCATATTTGACTACCTTTTAAACCTTCTCTGGATTTCCACAAACAATTCAAGACCAAAATAGCCAAATCGTTCCAGCCGTTTTCGAGACTAACGAACAGCAATTCATTTTTATATATAGGTATAGATAGTTTTATAAATTAACAATTAATAAATTGAAAAAGACGTTTGTTCAATGTTTCGTACTGTCGATGTCCAAACCTAAAATGGTCAAAGGGCTCAGGTTTACCAACACATCTAGAAATCAAGTTTCATTGAATCTCGCATTTTCTATTGTCATTATAATATCGAGACGTGAAAGGGTGTTTGGTTTAAGCGGCATTTCGCTTAATACGCGACATTTGCCTTTGTAATTAAAGATCCATTTTATTTAGTATTAGCATCAAGAGTTCGATGTTTTTAATTGAACTTCAATTAAGTTGCGAAATAGCTGAAGAAGTTTATTTGTTGTGATAAATCACCCAACTTTTAAACTTTAAATGGCTCTCCTGTAAAGTTGCAAAAATGTCGCTTAAGCCCAATAGCCCGTCAAAATTCACCCGTCGATATGTTCGATGTTTTGAATCCTTTAAAGTTTTTGTGGCTACGGACGACTTGTGCTAACTAGTGTCTAATTTTGTATATTATAAAAATTCCATAAATTTAGAAATATAGTTCAGAAATGAGTGAACGAAAGTTAAAAACGCTAGATTACACCGGAAAAATCGTTTTATGTTGGTAATCATATTTTTCTATTATTTTAGATAATAAACACATTATCTGAAAAAATGAATTTTAGACCAAAATTATACCAGCCAATGAATGTCGAACTTCATAAATGGGGCCAAAAGCAACCCAACGGCTCCTTCTCTGGTCTCCTCGGAGAAATGGTTAATGGGAGGGCCGATTTAGCACTGGGGAACTTGCAATACACCCCATACCATTTGGAGTTGATTGACCTTAGCATACCGTACACGTCGCAGTGCTGGACTTTTCTCACGCCCGAAGCTTTGACTGATAATTCTTGGAAAACTCTTCTTTTGCCTTTTAAGTGAGAACTAACGTTACTTGTAATTGTTATTGATTATTTAATCACATCGAGGGGTTTTTTACTTTTTGGCAATTTGGTTTAAGCGACATTTAGGTTAATACGCGAAATTTATTGTTGTATACCTAATTAAAAGTCCGTTTTATTTGGTAATAATACATAGTATCAATAATTCGTTATTTTGAATTGAACTTCAATTATATTTACCACATTTAAATAGTCAAAGAAGATTTTTGTCATGATATTGTTTCCAATTTTTATAACTTTAGATGGCTCTTCTGTAAAATTGAAAAACATTGCTTAAACCAAATGGCCTTTTACCCGTCGATATTAACTAGGTACTATTTTTTTAATACAGGGTGGCCCATAAGTCCTTTGAAAAGTAAAATTTGAATAAAACGAACAGGGCGCGCGTGAGCGGTGCAGGGGAAGCGGGGGGAGTAACGTCGGTTTCTGGGAATTTAGTCGCGATGGAGCGTTTTACCGGAGCGGACCGTGCGTTTTGTGTGCGCGAGTTTTATAAAAACGACAGTTCGGCAACCGTTGCGCGGCGTAAATTTCGAGAACACAAAGGTTTACACAACTTTGACGACACTCCAACTCTTCAAACGATTAAGAACTGGGTTGCTAAGTTCGAGGAGACCGGTTCGACGTTAGATAAACCGCGGTTGGGTCGCCCAAGGACGTCACGTACGGAACAAAACATAGACACAGTGACACAGTCTATTCGCGAAAATCCGACACAGTCAACTCGTAAGCGCGCCAGAGCATTAAACGTATCCAGGACATCGTTACAACGGATTTTGAAGAAAGATTTACATATGCACCCTTACAAAATTCAGTTGGTTCAAGAATTAAAGGAAACTGACGGTATTCAAAGACAAAATTATGCGAATGAAATGTTGAATCGGTTTACTTCCTTCAATAACATAATGTTCTCTGACGAGGCTCATTTCCATCTTAACGGGCATGTTAGTAAACAAAATTGCCGCTATTGGAGCCCCATCAATCCAAAACTTAAGCATCAGAAGCCCTTACATAGTCCGAAAGTGACTGTTTGGGCCGTTATGTCAGCCCATGGTATCCTAGGGCCTTACTTCTTTGAGGAGGGCAGAGGGCGCGCAGTTACTGTTATGTCGGAGCGATATGTGGCTATGATCGAAGAGTTTTTCATACCAGAATTGCAAAACTTTTCAGGCTTTAATGCCAGGACGTGGTTTCAACAGGATGGGGCCACTTCTCACACCTCTAACACTGCTATGCCCGTTATCCGTCAACTTTTTCCTGGCAAAGTTATCTCTAAGAGAGGAGACATTTCCTGGCCTCCACGTAGTCCAGATCTGACCCCGATGGATTTTTTTTGTGGGGCTACCTTAAGGCTAAAGTATACGACACAAACCCGCGGTCAATTGAGGCCCTAAAAGAAAACATCCGCAGAGAAATGACAAGCATTTCAGCAGTGACGTGCCGCGCAGTCATCGACAATTTTAGACGTCGTTTGCAAGAGTGCCGTGATCGCAACGGATTACATTTAGGAGATGTTATTTTCAAAAAATAATTCCCGTTTTTTAAGCTTTTTATGTAAATAAAAATTTAATTCATAATGTAATTAGTTTTATTTTAATAAATTTTTTTTCATATCAAAGGACTTATGGGCCACCCTGTATTTGCAAATGGTGTTATGATTGTCCCGGAACTAAAGAAACAACATCTAATATCCATGATAGGGAGTATCGTAAGTCTACATAGCCAAATACTGGTAGTACCTAAATTACCTATTTCTGCCGCGATGTAGTGACGCGTTCCGGGCTGAATGTTGGGCAGCAAGAGTTACGCAAAACGACCTTATATTTCACGGTAGGCTACGACTATGGAAACCAGTAACCAATTAACATCGAATGAATCGCTAGCTCGCTCGTCCATGAAAGCAATAAATTAAAAAAGAAAGGTCATGAGGTGCTAGATAGACAATTAGATTTTTTAAATAATCTATTACTGATTTATATTTCAGACTTTACATGTGGATTGCTGTACTATTAGTACTGTTAATAACAGGTACTATATTCTATGGATTAGCGAGATATCAAACTTATTTACACGGACTAAAACGCCAAGAGGAAAATGAAAAAGCCGGTTTGTGTGTTTTAACTCAGTCAAACAGAAATAGTTTGAATGTTTTCTTAGGGCCTTTGGAAAAAACTACAAAGGGAAGATCTTCTACCGAGCGGGTGAAATTGCTCCGTAGACCGATGGTCCGAATGTTTTTTTTTCCTACCTAAGAGGCCTGCCTTGAGAGGCCAATTCAGCGTAACCCTAACAATTGGTTGAGCTCACGGGGCTCAAACCTGACGACATCGCTGACACAGGCCCCAGCAAGAGAAGTGCTTCGCAGAATCTACCATCGGATCGGAAACGCGACCCACTGTGAAGATCCCGCAATAATAATATCCTTTGAGACTTGTATACCTATATGTAAACTTATTTTGAAAATGTTGTTTGCGAGATTCAGGCTACTGTCAAATATCTTGTATGATAGCTCGGATTCATTGAGAGCCATCTAGAAATACGTTTATCATTATCCTAACTATACCGCTAGCCATCAATTACCTACTGTGGTTTCCAGAGTTAGATGACTATTATTGTCGCACTTGGAGCGAGTTCATGTCTAAGATGGACTGCAACAAATCAAAACTAGAAATATATTTTAAATGATATAAATAAACAGCAGAAATAGAAACATCATTAATTTATATGTCATATAAGTACCCTTTTAGTGCTATCGGGAATATACTACAGCATTATTCCGACCCTTACTTCCGATACTTACTAAAACAACATTTTGCAATCACCAAACAAGTTTTAAGCCTAGCCGATTTGCATGAATGCATTCATTTGCATTCCGGCTATGTTTGACTTTGACCGATATTTGCTTTGCAGATTCGAAACCTGTCGGACTTTACCTGTTTGGCGAAATAATCAACAGCATTCTGTATACGTATGGGATGTTGCTCGTCGTGTCATTACCGAAACTGCCAACAGGCTGGTCTATTCGATTCCTGACTGGCTGGTATTGGTTGTACTGTATATTACTGGTGGTTTCGTACCGAGCAAGCATGACCGCTATCCTGGCTAACCCAGCGCCAAGAGTGACGATCGACACGTTAGTCGAATTGGCCGCCAGTAAACTTACTTGTGGAGGTTGGGGAATCGAAACTAAGAATTTTTTTCAAGATTCCTTGGATGAAATTGGTCAAAAAATTTCTGACAGATTCGAAATTAGTAACGACCCTAATATTGCGGCTGATAAAGTCGCTCAGGGTACATTTGCGTATTATGACAATAAAAACTTCCTAAAATACATCACCGTTAGAAGACAAAATGGTTTTATTATGGAAACTATTGATAACACAACTAATTTTACCAGCATTAGCACTAAAAGCAACAATGAGAGAAATCTCCATATCATGTCTGATTGCGTTGTGAACATACCTATCTCAATTGGATTTCACAAGAATTCTCCACTTAAGCCCTTAACTGATATATACATCACGAGAATAGTTGAGGTTGGTTTGGTTGAAAAGTGGCTGAATGATGCCATGTACACAATCAAAACTTTAGAAACAAACGAGGAGGAGATCAAAGCTTTAATGAACTTGAAGAAGCTTTATGGAGCCTTCATCGCATTAGCCATCGGCTACTTCTTGAGCGTGATGTGCCTAATTGGAGAGCTGGCCCACTGGAATTGTGTTGTGAAGAAAGACCCAAACTATGACAAATATGCTTTACACAAATATTATGAGAAAATAAACAAAAAGCAGTAGTTTGAAAAGAAAATGTATTGACATTATTTACAAAATTACATTAAGTTACATGATTTTTAAGAGCATTACATAATAAATAGTTATTCAGTCAAAACATAGTCTTTTGTTCTAAAATTTCTGAAAAAACCTTACCTATATCTTTTTATAATTATTATTATTGGTTAACTTAAGTATAGTATCTTGAGAACAGTATGTAATTAATAGCTATATAATTTTGTGACAATGATCTTATTAGTAAAATTTTCTAAACAACATAAGATGTTATTTTTGCTCAGCATTCATTAATGGTGGATGAGCACCTTCAGGAGCATTCTCTATAATCCACGGGTGTTTTAAGACATTTGATAGTGGCAACCTCTCTTCAGGCTCGATAACTAAAAGTTTTCCCATTAAATCTTTGGCTTTTTCAGAAATATATTCGGGATATTTAATTATGACATATCTAATTTTTCTGTAGGTTTGATGAGAGTCCTTGGCATCAAATGGTGGCAATCCAACAAGCAGTTCGTAACACAAAACCCCTAAACTCCAAATATCTACTGCATAATTATGGGGTTTTCCTTCAATCATTTCTGGTGACAGGTAATCTAATGTTCCGCACAATGTCATCCGTCTTGATGAGGGCGAGTGGACGGACCAGCCAAAATCAGCAATTTTAAGTTCCCAGTTGTGACCAATCAATAAATTTTCCGGTTTTATATCACGATGTATAACTTTCTTGGTATGACAATAAATAAGGGCCTTCGTCAAATCACGAATGTAAATTGCAGCGGTTTTTTCATCAAATCGGCCGCGTTCCTTCAGTAATTTGTAAAGGGCGCCATGTTTCGCGTATTCTAATATTAAATAAATTCGTTTTTCATCGTGAAAGTATCCATACATGCGTAAGATGTTCGGATGACGTAGTCGACACTGGATTTCAACTTCACGGCGTACTTGGTGCTCTATTTCTGAATCCAAGATTTGGCTTTTAAAAAGAACCTTCAATGCGACGACATAGTGAGATTCTTTTTCACGGGCTAAGTACACATTGCCGAATTTCCCTTTACCGAGCGGTCGTCCTAGATCGAAGTCCGATAGTGACCAAGTCTTCTTTTTATCGTCACGTTTCAATTCAAGTCTTGAAGAAGTCTGGTCTTTGTTGTCACTGGCGTTTGCTTTTGAACATAAAGGCCGAGAAGACGGTACGGCTGGGATTTTGAAACTGTCCGTAGGCATTTTCGGAATATTTATATTGCATTGGCAAGCAGACCGACCCGCAGTCTGCATACGATTCTCTTTACAGCCACATTTCTGAATATTCATCATCACAAATTAAAGTTAATTATTGATATTCAAGTTTCAAAGTTTTGAATAACGTTTTTCCGTTCGTCTCATCTGTCATTCACCTTACAGTTTTTATGCCAGTTTTGTTTAGTGATGTGCTATATGAGATAGACTCGATTACCTTGAATTTAGTATCTTATTCCCATTCGAATACTGAAATCAAAAATTGATACCTATAATTCGAGTTCTTAGATGGGCGGATTACTGGAGCCCATAGACATCTACAACGTAAATGCGCCACCCACCTTGAGATATAAGTTCTAAGGTCTCAGTATAGTTACAACGATTGCCCCGCCTTTGAAACCGAAACGTATTATTGCTTCACGGCAGAAATAAGCGGGGTGGTGGTACCTACCCATGCGGATTCACAAGTGGTCCTACCACCAGTAAAAAGTTTGCATACTACTCAAGCCTCAAGCACTGTTCTTCTTGTAGTTCTTGCGTTGTACTATAAAAAACAGCTTTAGTTATTTGTAGAGTAGTTTTCAATTTTGGACTGAGGGTCCCAATTATTGTTGGTAGTCAACAGATATTTGGAGATTGTTGATAATTGGGATCTCACAGATAGTACAGAATATAACGTCTGGTTCTAAGACGAAATTTTAATTTTATCCATGTTTGCAGCAGTAGTTCGCTGTTATACATTCTCAGGCAGGGAAAAAGCTTTATGCCCCTTTCATATAACTTTTTTTTTCCTTCACTCTGAGTTTTGCTATTGTGCACTAGTTCAGATTTAATGGTAACTTGTAATTATCATTACAGTTTGTGTTCTACAACGAATACTGAAGTATTCCGAATACTTACTGACAAAGCAAAATTGTTCAATTCCGTACATCTCTAGTTGAACTAGTTTGAATATGTGACAGACAGGTTATATAATAAAATAATCTTACTCTATGTGACAGACTCCATTATATTGTAATAATTGTTGCTAATAATAGGTTCGAACTAAAAAAATTTTTTTAAATTGCTATTTTAATATAATGACAAAAAAAAGTAACAATTAAAAAAAAACAAAATAAGATTTCTATCTTGATCCGATTTTTTTTTCTTCAGATAAACATAAAAAATCTGACGCATCAATTGTTTCAATATATTAAATTGTAAATATAAGTCACAATATAGATAAAGATGGTGATTGATATGACATAATTAGGTATTTTATTTTAGTATTAGGAATCTACCGATAGTGGTCACGCTGGTATTGATAGTATCTAATAACCCATGCTCACTCTATGAGTTAAAATGACATTTTGGCCATCTGTAAAATGCATAGACCTTTGTAAAATGAGGTTATCTGGTAATCATTTTACGTCAAAATCATTTAGGAGTTAGTGTCAAAAAATCTATTCATAAATAGAATATAAAAATGAAAGTTATTTCTAAACAATACAAATGTTTATTATAGATACCTTTTTCGATTAATGAAATTTTAAAGGCGTACACTTTTTATGTTTTATGAATAAACTTCTGGGTTAATTTTTTCCAATTTCATTATTGAAATTGGTAAGTATTATAGCAGTAATTTAATTATTGTGATTAAAAATTTAATATTGTAAAGCTGCTATTCGTGCTGTGTAAATTTTATACAATTAGACGAATATTTAATGAAAATAGTATTTGTCCTGAACCAATAATTTAGGTTAAAATTTTGAAAAATGCGATTTTCTATCGTATTACTAAATTCTAAATCAGGATGTTACTAATAATGCTTACTTTACAAAATTAGAAAATCATTTAAACAATTAGCGAAACGTAAGTGTAGTACATGATGAGAAATGTACTATTTATGTAAGCAACAGTTCTAGGTGGCAGGGGTGTGGGGACTCACATCTTTTGGACATCACATCTCATTGTACTATCTATATCTTGTTTACTTTTTCCTTCTTTGTATATTTTGTTTTCATCTTAAAAATAAAAAACTTTCTTTGTGTTCTTTTGTGTTTGTAACAAATTGCACAGACATTATAATACCAACCTAAGACGACTAAAGGGGCTTGATTTAGCAGCTAGTGGTATAATAGTTTAAAAAGAGAAGGGTATTATTTAAAATCAATTCAGCAGATCCTGATCGCTTTAAAAACACATACTGATAAATTAACTTAACATATACTTACTTGCTGTAAATATGATTTCAGTTCACGATACTGAATCATGTCTGATGAAGCCGAGCAGCAGGCGGAGGAAATTGAAGTATTAAAATCGATTTACGAGGGCGATGACAATTTCAAACAGGTGGATGCTAAAACTTATCAGTACAAGGTTAGTTGTATTGTAATTAAAACAACAAATTATGACATGTTGCCAAAATATTTGCAAAGGATAATTTTAATTATTTTTGTAATTAAATTTTTAAATTTTACAATTAGCCAAATTAATAAATACAGATTAAGATAGCATTAAGAAAATCATGATGATCCTAGGGCCAGTTGAATGTAAATCGCTTAATATTTTACTGGTCTTTTAGTAGCAATTTGATCTTGAATGAGGCTTTTAATCTACTTGAATGGCAAGAAAGTTTCACGATGTAGGTTAGCTTGATTTAAGTACCTTTAACCTGCACGCTACCACATAAAGAGTCATCCTGAGCATCAATCCTGAGCTTTCATTGAATTGGTTTGTTGGCTTAATATTGAAATGAAGGGCTAACTATGTTTATTGTATATTTTCAGTATATGGACGGTGATAAGTCATTTATTCTAGAAATATCATGGGGTCTAAAGTATCCAACAGAGAAGCCAAGTTTTAACTTAGAAATATTCTACAATCAACACTTGTAAGTTTTTTTTAAATTTAATAGCAATCAAACACAAGCTCAGTATTAGATTCTATTATGAGTTTCTGGTATAAAGCAAATACATATACAATAGATGCAATTAAGAATTTGGGATAGAAATCGATATCACATCACAAAATGTAATTATCATGCCTAAAGATGGGTATTGATGTTTAAGGGTTCCATTTAAAATCAGGTGAGCTGTGGCTTTATACACCATTCTTTGCTATAAAAAAACACTTATTAAAGTTTGTATATTTGTCAAAACTTTAGGAACTGTCATATTCCATATGAAAGTGAATAAACTTGTGATGAGATTTAATAAGAAAGGTTAGAAAAGAAAAAAATTATAGTGCTAATAAAATGTTGTATTTTTTGTGGAAAATAACCCAACATCATCAGGTGATCCGAGTGCCGTGTGCAAAGAATGTTAAACTACGCCCCCTGCAACATGTCGCCGGCGCATCTTATTTGTCGAAGTCGTAAAGACACAAGATGGCCACGCTTTCATCTATTGTCTTCAGGCGGAGGACATGTTGAAAGGGGCGGCAACTCCTGCGCAAATTATTATGGACTATATGTTATAGTTATAGATATAGTTTTGGTTTTTACTATAAATACGATTGTGCCGTAATTGTAAGACAGACCATCTGGAATACTTCAATAGTACTGAATAATTTAATTAATTAATTAATTAATAATTTCAGGTTAGCAACAGTAAAAGAAAACATACTATCAATATTGAACACAGAAGCGGAACAATGGCTCGGCTGCGCCATGACGTACACGCTGTTTGAGTGCCTCAGGGAAAGGGTGTCCGAGATACTGGCTGGCCAGGTCGAGGAGGTCGTGTCCACCAGGGTCGAAAAAATCGTGATAGATGATCAGGTATTCCTTTATTTAAAAGTAGCGGTTCCGCTCAGGCCTTTAACAAAAATATTAACAATATTAAAAATAAAACAACATTTATTGCGGCATAACTATAATAGTTAGACATATGCTCTCGCGACACCCTTTGTAAATAATATTTTAGGTAATTTTTTTACACCTTGGGTTATATTATTGGAGTTTTAGTGAGGATCCCTAATTTTTTTCAAAAAAAATTATAGCCTATGTCACTTGGGAATAGTGTAGCTTTCAAACAGTAAAATAATTTTTCAAATCAGTTCAGTAGTTTTGGAGCCTATTCAATACAAACAAACAAATCTTTCCTCTTTCCTATTAGTAAAGAAGTATAGATTAAAAGTACTACTACGTCTTAATCACGTGTTTATGATTAATTAATTTAAAATAAAATAAAATATTGAAATTTGCGGTTAAGACAATATTTGAATAATACCTCAGTCTTCAGTGACCATGAAAACTGTCAACTATTCGAAACATTGGAAATATTGAAATATTTTGATATCTATTAGTGATTATATTTGTAATTATTATACTAATTATTAATAGTTGTTTTTGTTAGCTACACGGTCGTAAAACACACACGCAGTTTTGAGTCATCGTGGCCTAACAGATAAGACGTCCGGTGCATTCGTGTTGAGCGATGCACCGGTGTTCGAATCTCAGGCGGGTACCAATTTTTCTAATGAAATACGCACTCAACAAATGTTCACGATTGATTTCCACGGTGAAGGAACAACATCGTGTAATAAAAATCAAACCCGCAAAATTATAATTTGCGTAATTACTGGTGGTAGGACCTCTTGTGAGTCCGCGCGGGTGGGTACCAGCACCCTGCCTATTTCTGCCGTGAAGCAGTAATGCGTTTCGGTTTGAAGGGTGGGGCAGCCGTTGTAACTATACTTGACACCTTAGAACTTATATCTCAAGGTGGGTGGCGCATTTACGTTGTGGATGTCTATGGGCTCCAGTAACCACTTAACACCAGGTGGGCTGTGAGCTCGTCCACACATATGAGCAATAAAAAAAAAAACGCAGTAGACGAATGTTTTGTGTTACGTCGCAATTGCTGAAGAATTGTACTTTTTTTCACAGACGGAAACTACTAAAAAACCAGAAAAGAAGGAGCAGCTCACGAAAGCACAGAAGCGCCGAGCGTGGGACAAGGCTGAACTAGGAAAGGGCGGTGAGAAACCCCGCGGATGGGATTGGGTCGACATCGTCAAACATTTGTCTCAAGTGCCGCATCAGCCCACGTCATGACACCAATAAACCGATCTAGGATTAAATATTGAAACCACGTAACGTGACAAAATTATAAATAAACAAGATTTTATATTATAGAATTGTTCCTTTCCTATGTCGTAACACTATAGAAATAGTTATAATAGTTCAATTAAAGATTCGTTTACATACATTTTATATTTTGAGGAGTGAGACTTTTTGATTCGAGCGACATTTCCGTTAAAACGCGACTTTTATCTTTGTAATTAAAGATCTTTTTTATTTAGTATTAGTATTAACAATTCGATGTTTTTAATTTGAACTATGCTTACCACATTCAAAAAACTGAAGAAGCTTTTTTTCATGATTTTTTTTCGAAATTTTAATGCTTTATATAGTCCTGTATATTTGCAAAAATGTCGCTAAAACCATATAGCCTTTCACCTTTCGATTTGATCTATCTTTAACGAGAGTGCCTCGTAACGTTATAAAACAAAGATAACAGGTTTTGTTGAGTTTAATGACAGCTGATGGAACGAACGAATGAGCGGGACCGATAGCTCCGGCGTGGTGGCGCCACTTGTACTACGCGGCGACGCTGTCATGTCACTGTCGGAGTTTTACGTTCACAGATTATAGCAATATTTTTTCATTTTGTTACTCTGTAAAGACGACTGAGCTACCTGCAATAGGTCACGTAGCTCATTCAATTGTATATAACGTTCAATAAAGTATATTGTTTATAAAACTTTATTTATTTATTTAATTTTAGTGGTTACGTTTATGTTTCTCAATATTGTGATGTTAAAATTAAAAGACTTCAAAAATTGCTTATAAATACAGATAGTAACAGATAGTAGTAGTGGCGGAGCCCCCATAGACACAGCCCACTGAGTTTCTCGCCGGATCTTCTCAGTGGGTCGCGTTTCCGATCCGGTGGTAGATTCTGCGAAGCACGGCTCTTGCTAGGGTCAGTGCTAGCATCATTCCGGCTTGAGCACTGTGAGCTCACCTACTAGCTAAGGTTACGCTGATATAGCCTCTCAAGGCTATCAGCTTAGGTAGGTACGTGGGGTAAGAGCGACGCGTTCTGGTTTAATGAGCAGCTCATATACATGAGGCTGTCTCCGGTAATGGTAGTTAAAAGTGGGCCGTGATTCGAACATTAATGAAATGAATAAAATACCTGATTTAAAAGTTTGTTCAGTAAACTATGAAACAGCACGTGGACGTAAAAGACAAAGGGAATTTTTTCCATTAGGGGGGGCTCACGCCAGAATGCCTGAGAAAACAAACTCTGTGCTGCCTCTACTAATGGCTTGACTAGAGAATGTGATGGTTGAAGTATAAAACTAAATTCGCTCACGAATTTTTGAAGAACCACGTGTGAAAATGGCGCCGAAAATATATATATATAAAAGTTATGTAACGTCACATAAATGTAGTTTGAGAGCCTATGGATTAAAGATTAAATCCTCTATAAATCTACAAAATCTAAATTATTTAAATAATTACACCTATCAAAATGACAGTAATGTCAAAAAATTTCAATAAAAGATAACCCAATGAAATACACTAAACAAGAATGGTACACGCCGGCCGAGGTAGCCGTTCACAATAAGGCGACAGACTGTTGGGTTTCCATCAACGGAAAGGTCTTGGACTTAACTTCCTGGTTGCAGGATGAGTTCAGAGTCTGCAAGTGCATTAAGGCATGCTCGTGTAAAATCAAGAACTGGTACTGCGAAGATGATTGCGTGGAAACCTGCCCTTGCTTCAAGCGAGGGTTCCCGTATTGTGACAGAAAGAGGGTAGATCTTAATAATTCTTAAATTAGCATTATCTTCGGTTTTAGCAAGTCATAATTTTCTTTCTTTCTGGTCGTTCCCTCAATGCTGAGGATCGTGGCTCTATGTCAATCTTCTCCACTCGGTCCGGTTCTGCGCCATATGTACCGCTCCCTGTATCTGGCCTCCAGTCACCTCCTTGAGTTGGTCCACCCATCTAGCTGGCGCTCTTCCGTAATTAGAACTACTTATATGGATTAATTTCGCGTTAAGCGTCGTGGTGGTAGTAGGTCATGAAAACTCTAAAATATTCGAAACGTCTGAAATAATATAAAAAAATAACAATTATAATACGCCAGATGTAACCAGTAAAGGTAGTTAATTATAAACTAATGAATTAATAATTTGCGCGTTTTTTTGTGACATTAAAACCAATGGCCAACGAGCTGTGTCATAGATATGCTTTAGAGTACTTTACTCTTGGTATTTTTATCATCATTGAGATCATACATCGTTCAGGTCTTAATCAGTGTTTTAATATAACAACCACACAAAGACCACAGTTCAACATACATAGTTTTCTCAGAAATGTTCGAAGCGGCCTTTTGAATTCAATCACCTCGTTAATAAGTACAATTGATTATAAGCTCACGATAACAAGGCATGATTTCTTCAAAGCTCCTAAAATGGTAGTTTTCGACAGCGAGCAATGACGATCCTAGCTTACGCCGGAAAGGATCTGAGCCACTGGTTTAAAGGAGATGAATGGATTCAGTACACCCACCCGATTGTGGGCTGTACAACGGCTTACCAGCGCCACGGTCACAGCCACCAGCAGCCGGTTGTACCGTCGACACGCTGGCGTCCCCTCACCAAGCCATGGTGGCAAGACGAAAGCCTTGTAGTCGGAAAAGTTACGGCCAAAACTAGACCGATACGGATCACTAACTCTTTGACTGGTACGTGTGGTGAAATTGTGTAATTTCGTCGGCAAATTAGTATGCTGTTTCTACTGATTTTAGTGAGTTTAGTCTTCAATTATAGTACGGTATGGCTCTATGAAAAGTCTTTTTTATTGCTTAGATGGGTGGACGAGCTCACGACCCATTCGGTGTTAAGCGGTTTCCGGAGCCCATAGACATCTACAACGTAAATGCCACCCACCTTGTGACATGAGTTGTAAGGTCTCAGTTTTAACAGTACAACGGCTGCCCCACCCTTCAAACCAAAACGCTTCACCGCAGAAATAGGCAGGGTGATGGTACCTACCCGTGCGGGCTCACAAAACGTCGTACCACCTACCTACAGTTTATCTGATTAGTTAGACTGATTACCTGAAATGAGACACACCACAAATGAAGTGGTTGTTTTTGAAGACCTTGCTAATTTCTAAAAATAAACTAAATAAACCGATTGCAAATGTTCGCCATTATTTTACTGAACAAACAGGTTCTACAGTGACCCTTGAGGTTTGCTCGGAGGAAACAATCTATCAGATAATGATGCGTTATCTCCGTCACAACTCTCACATGATGTCTTACACTTGGCGTTACCTCGGACGATCCATAAAATACAACAAAACTTTATCCGAGAACGGCATACCAGACGAAAGGGAGAAATTTAGTAACGTGGCTCTGCCTGAAAACTTTTATATTCCTGCCCTTATGATTTACTATGACGATGATTTAACTGAAGGTTTGTTTGTTGCATTATATCGAAGTAATTTTGTCTTGTCAGTCATGATATAGAGCATATAGTTGATACAATCATCAACTTCACCTACTTTCGTACCTTTTACAAGCCATCTAAAGGTAGCATTACTTTTGTTTTAATTGTATAGGTAAATCGCCTTTATTTTAAATATATTCTAGTATCTATGAATATATTTCATAAGAGATGTGAATAGTGGTTGTAGGGTACCTATATTTTCCGCTATCAACTGATCACGTTGCAATTCTTTAGACAAGCTGCTCTTATGGCTGATAAAACGTCAATAAAGATGTCGGTATTTCACCAAGACGATGCAGGTAGCGAGGTTTCCATGATGTTTTCAGTATGTATGGCAGCACCTGAAACATTAGCAAGGAATCAATCTAATGTCACTGAATAAAATTTATTAAATCTTAATAAAGCAGCGCCGAGCTTTTTACAAATCTCTTATAAAGAGCGTTACCAGCAACGTGCTTATCATTTGCTTAACATCCGTTTGCTTAGTGCGAGGTTTTTAACTTCTCGATCGCGTGAAAGTTAACTCAAAGTATGGAGTTGGAACAGCGCCCCTAGCGGCAAACGTAAAACTCGCACTAAGCACAGTGGTCACCGTTGGCAAAAGTCAGCCAACGGTGACCACTGTGCTTAGATGTCGTGACGTTAATGGCATAACGATTGTCTTTACGACTAGAATCATTTATTCTAGAGCTAATGTTGGCGAAATTGACAGTCAACTGAAGTAAACGAATCGGTCTAGTTTTTATCACAACAAATAAGTATACCTAAGTAGTTAACGAGAATAAGCGGTGCTAATTTTGTTACAGATCCTCCGAAAGACTTCTTTAGAAATGAACGTCATGACGAAAACTGTAAATGCAAAGATAAAGATTGCTCACAAGCGTTTGAGCTGTGCAATCAGTGATGTGAATAATGTGAACACATCGGAACGTAGCGACTGTTTTCATTTATACTTCTATTTTTCAGTGTTTATTGACATAGTTCGTTTAACTTAAAAAATGTCATTTTTCTGGATTTTTACAATTATTGATGATTATTAAAAATTACCTTTTTACTTTTTTTTAATGCATTGGATGAATTATAATTTCAAAACTGAGAAATGTTTGAGTGAAGTGTACTACTTTCCACTCACTTGCTTTGTCTTGACATTTGTAACTCACAAATTAATTATGATTTAAGGTATATAGGTTTTTACACATATGCGGAGTTTTTTTATTTAATACCTCCTATCAACATTACATGTTCGTATTTTGGAATCCTGTTATACGAAATCGCAGGTCGCAGAAATAGGCAGAGTGGTTGTACCTTTTGGGCCTGCAATATGCCCTACCAGTATTAAAATTTTTGAGATACTACTGCCAAATAAAATATACTATTACTATGGATGAGTAGTAGAGAGGTGAGATAAAAAGCCGGGCAGATATACGGAACCTGTGGACTAAAAAACCAAAGCATTTTTTTTATAATTTAAGCTGTGGTACCAAGTATTCTCTGGTGTTATAATTTCTTCGGTCATTAATAAAAGGTCAAAGTTTTAGTTTATTTTTTATCTATTTACGCTTGGGTTGCTCCCTTGATTTTATTATTGTTGAACAAAAACTTAATTTACACATTGTTCTTCGAATTAAAGCTTTAGGGTTCGTTTTTATTTTGTTCGCGGTTTGGTTCATGCTGTTGTACCTTATTTTTGTTTTTTAAATCACGTGCTTGTAATCAGTCTAGCGTTTTTGGTTTTTTGCAACACGTGTCGTTTCGGCTTTTTCAAAGAAGATTATTCAGAGTATTGAGTTTTGTAATTTAGATGTTCATGAAATTGTTTTTTTTTGTTTTTTAAACTTCAATGCAGTTTATGATATGGTTTTTTTTATTAAAAAAATATATATGTATATATGAAGCTTTTCGTCAATTACGAATGCAGTGAAGGCAGGGAATATTGTGAGCCGCATTCTCCAGGTTATCTTATCCCGTTTTTGAAGGATAGCTGTCGGAGCACCGCGGTGTGCGAGGAAAGTTGATCTTCACGACGACCTAAATCTAGTACCGATACGTAACTATGTTAAGAAAGCGTCAGAACGTTACTTCGATAAGGATCATGGCCATATTATTGTTGTTCTTCCAGTTTTATTATTCTATGTTTTGTGGCTATATGAATACAATAGCAAAAAGTTTACCAAGAAAGTTATTATAAGAAATTGGAATTTATTATCTACATTTCAGACCCAAGCGTAAGACGTAACGCACGCGTCAAGATATCTCATAAGGCCCGACACGCACGGTCGAGCGCACTTCCTGTGAACCTGCCGCAACACTCGCCGTCTGTACACGGTGTTTTTTGTTTTAAAGCCAGGGAAATTACGAATAAAGCATTTCATATTGAATTGCCTGATATAGGCTTAGAGTCATTGTACCGCGGAGCACGGTTTAAATAAACAGCCACCATTGAATGAAAAGTGCCAACATAAATGAGCATTTTATTACTGCTAGCGCTAAGATTAGGCAAGTTATAGACGTCTATGGTCTACGTCTATTAACATCAGGTGAGCCGTGAGCTCGTCCACCCATCTAAGCAATAAATAAAAAAATATCATTGACAATGTATGCATCTCTGCACTGCCGCCTCCAAATTAAATTTATTATATGAAATCTAGAATTTTTTATGTAATAAAAATAAACGGAATGTATTGTAACAAATAAAATAGCAAAGTTATCGTGTCTAGGTCTTATGCTCGGAATTTATGTCGGCCATGTAATATTTTGTGGACTGATATGGACACACACACAGCTATAAATCGACATTACTACATAATGTTTGTTGATTAATATAAATTTTGGGAGAGTAGATATATGCTCTCGTAATTCTCGTATGCAGACGTGTTCGATGTTAGTAGAATTACATTACACTACCTACCGTACTTTAACCACACCGTTTGTTTGGATGTTTATATGACAGCGGAGAAGTTGTCACCGTGGTGTTTTATTATAAATATTTCATTAATTTAAATTCAAGATTGCGTTAAACGTATTTGATACTCGAATACCACTTACGAAAGTGCCAAGACTAGAAATCAATGAACATAAACGAACGTAAAGCACTAATATAACTTTTTTCATTCATAGCATTTCGCTGCCATAAATAATCGCCCCACGCGATACGTTCGTTTCTAAAATGAATAACAGCTTATTTGCGTATTTAGCGAGCGCGACCACCACGCATGCGCGGATCCAATAATTTCACCCGCTCCAGCCCGAATTATGGCCGCAACCCCATGCAAAGACCATAAAAATAAACCATGGCATAAACAGAGCGCTTGTCAGCCATTTTCGTCCGATAGATAAATGAGTGACGTTATGAGCGCGTGACGTGTTTGCCGCGTTTTTTTGAAACGCTCCAATTTTTTTTTTTAAATAGTGACGTGATTTTGATGTTTGTTTGCATTTTGAACACATAATGTTTTTAATTTCTTTTGTGTATGCACTGCCGTGGTTTAGTGATGTTTTATTTCTTGTGATCTGAAGAACATTAATTAGGTACTCTATTTGGGTTTATGATTTTTTAATTTTTTTTAAGAATTTAGCAAATAAGTATGTTGGCTAGTTGTGATTTGGATTGTAGGTGGGTATTAAGTATGCATTCAGACATATCCGCCGTTTGTATGTTCATTTTTAAATTGACTACAAGGCCACGAGCTGATAATTTCAAACTTAAACTTGTGTTTTCCAACCGTTCCACACTTTTTAAATCTAGAAATGATATTATTTTTTTTACTTTTTCGATTTTACATTAGGTTTTGTAGATGGTTTATGTTGTCTATAGCCAATATGCAAAGAAAAAACAGCTAAGAATGTACCATTATCGTGTTTGTCAACCGAACTTCTTTGCGTTTTATTTGTTTAGTATCTAATGACGGGATTCAAATTTATTAATGTATTTTTTAATGAGTTTTTTCATAAAAAAAATTCAGTTCATTTTTATCTCCATTAAATTGTACTTTATGGATATAATAGAGATTTTATATTCACCGTTGTTTTGATTTATTTTAGTGAAATTAAAAATAATACTGATATATTCCGAGCTCATGGCCCAAGTCACGGAATAGACCTTATTTATCTATTCCGTGGCCCAAGTAATATTATGTGGCTATCGGAACCTAAATAAATCACAATATCAATGCCTTCATACACCTTGAAATATAGGATCGAGGTTTGTATTGTATTACATAGGCTGAGTTTTTAATGTTGAGAAATTGTATGTTGTGTTGCCTAAAACATCTACAAAACTGAACTATTGCGATGTTGAGACCCCTTGTTTATATAGTGCAATAAAGTTATTGATTTTTGCACACCCTCTATAGATCATCTACCAAAGTAAGAAGATCCCTGGTTGTTAATCTCTTGCTAAGATTTGTATAAATCGACTGATGTCTTTCTTATCTGGTAACTAACATCGATTCAAACGAAGCAAGTAGTTAAGAATGGATAAGTATTTCTCAACTTTTTTTTGCTCGCGAAAGCAGTCGATCTTATTGTTTTAAAGCGATTAATGTAAGGAACTCTACACTAATGCAATGTTTGATCTTTTATTTGTGTGTGTGTGTCTGTTTACTGATCTTGACTTCTGTACCGTGGGGTTAGGATCCCTCAATAGTGTGTTTGTTAAAGAATATTGCAATTTGGAGTTCGGATGTACATGTTCTTATCTAGTTTCTTTACTATTAAGAAGGTGAATGAACGTGTTCACAGGTCATTTGGTGTTAAGCGGATACCATAGCCTATAGACATTACTGTATAATTATTACTGGTGGTAGGACCTCTTGTGAGTCCGCACGGGTAAGTACCACCGCCCTGCCTATTTCTGCCGTGAAACAGTAATGCGTTTCGGTTTGAAGGGTGAGGCAGCCGTTGTAACTATATTGAGACCTTAGAACTCATATCTCATGGTGGGTGGCGGCATTTCAGTTGTAGATGTCTATGGGCTCCGGTAACCACTTAACACCAGGTGGGCCGTGAGATCGTTCAACCATCTAATCTGAGCAATAAAAAAAAATGCGGTAATAAACTCGTACAGTTATAGACGCTACGATAAACAATTAAATACTGATAACAAAACACCGATATAAGCCCATAGTGTTGTCCGAATCCGAACAATAGATGCAGTGCCTATCGAATAGCTCTATTGTCTACGGCGGTATACATCCGGTGTCATAGATTAACTGTTAATTTTTGAGGAAAAAAAAGTTTAAATTTGTCGCTGATTGTCACTAGAGCGGTCGGTGCTCGATATTTTTTTCGTGGCACATTGTTTCTTTACCGGAGCTAAATGTTTGTTACCTCATTATAACTAACGTAATCTTTTTTTAAATAAATTTACATACAATTTTAATAAGGCTTACGAGTTTGTATAATAATGTGTATTTTAATATGTATAATTTTATTTGAAATTCGTTGTTGACGTTGGCGAATAATGGCATAGGTACTATTAAAAATGAACAATTAACACAGCTTCGCTGCTCGCGTTCCCGCCAAGAACCATAGATAACAAATAGACTTATTATTTAAGACCAAAAATTTGAGCAGAATATCATTTCAGTACTTTTTTTTTTGCAGATAATTCTTTCAAAATGGCTACACTTCCGATTTTCGTTTCACTAAGCAGGTAAGACAAATCATATTTTATAAAACCTAAAGAGAAAATTTACGTATAAAATAGGAATTACATGTAAAATGACTAACTGTATACGTCACTTCTTTACAAAGCCAAGCAAATGAATACGTCAGACTTTTTATAACGATATAAAAATCAAATCCTCCTCAATGGCTTCGTTGTTGCTGGCCGCTGACGGGCATCCGAGCTTCCATCTCTTAGCTGCATGTAGATAGTGCGGCTGTCAACCTAAATCTAAACGTTCAACACCGTGGTAATTTGAACCCCGATGACACCAAAATGCGATGCTAAAAAGAGACAAACATATACATTTATAGTCTGCGAAAGAATGAGGTGGAATACTTCTAAACTTCTAAAGGTTGATCGAGGATACTGATGCTTTTTTTTTTTCTTCCTACCTATGCTGATAGCTGATAGCCTTGTGAGGCTAATTCAGCTTCGCCCTTACATGTGGGTGAGTTCACGGGGCTCAGTTGTGTGTTGCTAACACTGGCCCTAGCAAGAGCAGTGCTTCGCAGAATCTACCACCGGATCCGAAACGCGACCCACTGCAAAGATCCGGCGAGAAACTCAGTGGGCTGTGTCTATGGGTTAATTCGCTCGTCGAGCCCTTCGTCGCAAGCGACGGGTTCGATAAGGACGGTGACCGGAATATGCTTACTAAAACACACTGACTCTCTAAAGTACATGCAGGATGTGATCAAGGCTGGCAAGAACCTTACCCTACAACTGTTCTTGCTAGGGCATGCAGCTAAGAGATGAAAGCTCGGATGCCCGTCAGCGGCTAGCAACAACGGAGCCATTGAGGAGGATTTCATTTTTATATCGGTATAAAAAGTTTTTTTTTTTTTTTGTCATTGAAAGATTACTGGTGGCCCGGAGGTCTTTCCAGCTTCACCAGGACAGGTGGGCGAGCAAAGGCTCAGCCAGGAGGGGTGGGATTTGCTAACAACTGCCCGAGCGCCTCCGAAGGAGACCTAACAACTCAAGAGCAACTGCTTCGCGAATTTTACCCAAGGATTTTATACAAAACGTTATAGCCTTTAGTATTATGTATAGTAGAATACGATATATAGTACTGTTTGTAACCGTACTCGTCGAACTCTACAAAGAGGTCGACGTGTAACCTAATCCATGCATAAGCCCGCTGAGTTTCTCACCGGATCTTCTCAGCGGGTCGCGGTGCCGATCCGGTAGCAGATTCATTCGCGAAGCAGTTGCTCTTGAGTTGTTAGGTCTCCCTTGGAGGCGCTCGGCTAGTCGTTAGCATATCCACCAGTAAACCATCAATCATAAAAAAAATTAGTACTGCTTATAGTATTAGAATACGAATGATGAAATATATCCTAATAGCTTGCGCGTACGAAACACGCTGTGCGACCTAATAACCTGGTATAGTTTTAGTCGACAAGAGCTCGCTCATTTAGTAATTATTGCACCTTACGCTTGCAATGTTAATGTATGGTTGATATCAATTTATGATAAATTTTGATTTCGTGCCTATAATTGAAAACGATATAAAACTATTTTAGTTCAGTAAAACTGAGTACTGAATACATAATCATAGTAATTAATTGACGCGTTGTCCTTAAAATTCTAATTAGCGTCAATTTATTTTTAGTTCCCGCTTTCGGCGGCAGCGCCTTAGCCATTTTGAAGTCGTTAAAAAATCGTAAAAATGTATTTCTATAACGTTGTACAGTTTTTACTATAATTTTACGACCGGCTTGTTTATAAAGGAGTTTGTGAAGGAATGCGTGAGTAGGATAGTGTAGTTAGTAGCTATCGAGTTGCTATTATTGTCTACTGGTTGATGATGCAGCGTCTCTGTTGTGTCCCTGACATTGACAATGTTGACGAATAACGGTTACGTAGGTATGAATATGGACTAAAACAAGTGTTCAGTATATGATTAATACGCTTTTATTAGCTTCAGACGCATGTATGTTTGTAATGGAATCTTTGAAAATATGATTTTGACCCCCTTCAAAACGTCGGATTAACTCGAAATTTGATATACTTGTTATGGACCGATGACAATACAATATTAAAAAAAATTGATAAAATTGAAATTCAAATAAAAAATAAATAATCGTTTAAAAAACTAACAAAATACGCTTTTATAGAAAATCCAACTAAAAAATTGAAAATAAATTTTAATAAATTTGAATTAAATAGTCGACGTGCAACCTAACCCACGCATCAGCCCGCTGAGTTTCTCGCCGGATCTTCTCAGCGGGTTGCGATTCCGATCCGGTAGTAGATTCATTCGCAAAACAGCTACTCTTGAGTCGTTAGGTCTCCTTTGGAGGCGCTCGGGCAGCCGTTAGCAAATCCCACTCCTCCTAGCTGAGCCTATGCTCGCCCACATGTCCTGGTGAAACTGGAAAGGCATCCGGGCGATCAGTAATCCTTCTATCCTAAAAAAAACAGAAATCAACATAATTACTTCAGTGCGCTGCGTAGGGCACCGATGACCCACATGGCAATCAAAAGGTTAAATTAGTTAAACAATCAGGGATTACAATAAAAAATAGTGATTAAACTGAACAGTGAACTGTCAATGAGAGAACGGAAGACAAACGCAACTACATTTGGTATTACCAGCTCTGAATTAAAATTACTATTTAGTAGAATAGTTAATCGTTATTAAAACAAAAGAATAATTTACCAACGATTATAAAAATAACAAAATAAATTGTAAATAGCAAAATTATCTGATTTTCATTAGGTATTTGAAAATTTCATGCTATATTTAAATATACCAATGATATGAAAAAAAAACCATTTTCATTCTGTTATTCATTTTAAACAATGTGATCAGGCAATTTAAGAAACTGTAAGTTTGATTTTGTTTTATTTGTCTATAAAAACTGAGTGCAATAAAAAGAAAATACAACTAAAACTAATAAAAGGCTTTAGTCTCTGATGTACTACTACCTATATTATTATAATATTAGATTTACATTTAACACTACGGATGCTTCGAATAATTTACATTTTTCGTGTCCGCGGCTCACTTGTTTGTTTATTACTTAGATGTGTGAACGAGCTCACAGCCCACCTGGTGTTAAGTGTTTACTGAAGCCCATAGACATCTACAACGTAAATGCGCCACACACCTTGAGACATAAGTTCTAAGATCTCAGTATAGTTACAACGGCTGACCCCACCCTTCAAACCGAACGCATTACTGCTTTACGGCAGAAATAGGCGGAGCGGTGGTACCTACCCGTGCGGACTCACAAGAGGTCCTACAACCAGTAGTGGTAATCACTAATGGTAGTTCGAATTAAACCCTCATGAAAACCGTAGAAGAAAAAAATCTTAGGCCTAACTCAAGAAACAATCCGACTGCATTAGAAATACCAATTAAAATGCGAATGAATATTATACTATACAATACACTGTACTACAATAAATTCTATACAATAAATGTGATTTGAATGTTAATAAAGGTGTTGTCGACGAAGCCGTTTAAATAAAACATTCATCCTATGTTTTATTTCTTGGCCCTTCCCCGAATATTCGTTTCCAATTGAAGGCAATAAAAGAAACATCAACGGCCCACGGTCAGCATGACTTTGGACGCAATTCACGTTACGTTATGCACGATTTTCAAGAAATTCGAATAGACTGTTAATATGTTTTATGATTAAGATTGTCAAGCTGTTTTATTTTAGTCCAAGTCCTTGTATTGACCAGTGTGCTTATTGCGAGTTTTTTAACATTCTCCATAAAGTAAAAGTTAACTCAAATTTGTATGGAGTCGGAACAGCGCCCCTAGCGGCGAACGTAGGTAAAGGTTCCAACTCCACAAACTCGTTTCGAATTAACCCATAGACATAGCCCACTGAGTTCCTCGCCGGATCTTCTCAGTGGGTCGCGTTTCTGATCCGGTGGTAGATTCTGCGATCCCCGAATCCTGATCATGCAGGAGCCAGTCACCGTCGACGCCCTAGACACGTCCTTACGGATCCATCAGATCCAATAACCTTTGCACTAGACGCCTTCAGCTCTAGGAGCAGGCTTAGGGACCTCGGTAACCGTACTCGCCGAACTCGACAAAGAGTTCGCCGTGCAATCTAACCCATGAATCAGCTCGCTGAGTTTCTCGCCGGATCTTCTCAGCGGGTCGCGATTCCGATCCGGTAGTAGATTCATTCGCGAAGCAGCTACTCTTGAGTTGTTAGGTCTCCTTCGGAGGCGCTCGGGCAGCTGTTAGCAAATCCCACCCCTCCTGGCTGAGCCTTTGCTCGCCCACCTGTCCTGGTGAAACTGGAAAGGCCGCCGGGCCACCAGTAATCCTTCAATCATAAAAAAAAAAAAAAAAAAAAAAAAAAAAAAAAAAAAAAAAAAAAAAAAAAAAAAAAGAATCTGCGAAGCACTGTTCTTGCTCGGGCCAGTGCTAGCAACACACCCGGTTAGAGCCTGTGAGGTCACCTACATGTCAAGGAGAACCTGAAATAGCCTCTCAAGGCTATCAGCATAGGTAGGATAGAAAAAAAATCGCAGACAATTATCAGAAGACTAATATTGTGCAAATATCAATTTCATATTACGGACTACAACAAAAAAGCAGATCGCGGACCATCACTAGTGCTGCCTCTGCAGAGCCATTTGTGAAACTTTAGTGCATTCTTTTCCATACAACTAACAACAACTGCTTGTAAAGTTTTTAAAAGAACGCTTTTAAAGAAAATACTGACTTCAACCGAGAAACGAACCCAAATCTGGGGTATAGTAATCAAGGTTAGGGTATAGTAACTAACCATTAGACCAAAGAGACGATCTAAATAAAATTTTATGTAACAACCAAGTCACTTTTACCATTTAGCGCGTTCTTCCTAATCAAAAGGCAGTTGAAGTGAAAAGCTCCGAGCAGACGAGTAACTGTGAATTAAATTACGAAGACAATAAAAGTTGCGAGAGCTTTCCGTCCGCGTCCGACGCGAGCTTCCTGTCTCCCGTTTAGGAAGTGAATGCCGACGTGTGCTCATGCAGGGCTGGTGCTACCTTTCAAAATTGTTATTTTTTTAATTTTCTGATCATCAAATATGCTTTACAAAAAGAGAAGTGCATCGTTATTGCGTCGAGTTCGTGACAGTGGCAACAGTCTTTTGAGAATCATATCGAGCAAGATCGAGGGACTGCTGATCAATAGCCTTTGCAGTAGGCACTTGGAAGGAGAAAAATAAAATAAAAAATGTAATGGTATAAAATGTATATAATGATTGTTATGTGTTAGATTTTTTAAGTTACTAACATAGATTATAAGTAATTACTACTAACAAAATGTTATGGTTTTAAAAAAAACTGAAATAAGGTATTAATAATAATAATAATAATAAAAAGAATGCAAGAGAAGTCATGTTGATTGCCTTGAGTCAAACGGACAGCAGAGAGTGGTTGCACATTAAAAAACCTCCCTATGCTATCAACCCTTCTTCTTCTTCTTCCGGTGCCTCTTCAATCCTGAAGGTTGGCCGTTAGCTTCCTGTATTCATTTCTATTAGCAGCCAGCCGGAACAGTTCGACGGAGGCAATACCGGTCCACTCCCGGATATTCCGGAGCCATGACTTCTTTCTTCGCCCAGCACGTCTCTTTCCGTCCACTTTGCCCATCATTATCAACCCTGCTTTCTCATAATTCCACAAGAACATCCATCGGAGTGTCCATCGCTATCTTCCAAGTCTCATCTAGTGATGTTCAAATTTATGTCTGCAGACTTGGTTTTCTATCATGAGCCATCACTGCTCGTAATCTAAATTGACAGCAAATCGAACTTAACAAAGGATGTCTATTTCAATGGTGTAAAAAAATACTGTGAAAGTCCTTCATAAACAAATAGAAACGCTTGACTTAGAATTGTGACGTAGACTACCGCTTTCCATACTTTAACATACTTACAAACAATCAGTAGCCGATCAATCTGTTTACTAAACTGTGACGTAGAAAGCGGTGTCCACAAAAAAAAGATCCTCCAAGACGATTCGCCTATAAATTCACGATTGACTTTAACGGTGAACGAATAACATCGTGTAATAAAAATCGAACCCGCAAAATTATAATTTGCGTAATTACTGGTGGTAGGACCTCTTGTGAGTTCGCGCGGGTAGGTACCACCCCCCTGCCTATTTCTGACGTGAAGCAGTAATGCGCTTCGGTTTGAAGGGTGGGGCAGCCGTTGCCACTGTACTGAGACCTTAGAACTCATATCTCAATAAGCTCCAATAACCGAACAGTGAACTATCAATGAGAGAACGAAGACAAACGCAAATACATTCTGTATTACCAGCTCTGAATTAAAATTACTATTTAGTAGAATGGTTAATCGTTATTAAAACAATCGAATAATTTACTAACGATTATAATAATAACAAAATAAATTGTTTCATTTGTGTTTTCATTATTTGAAAATTTCACGTTATATTTAAATATACCAATGATATGAAAATAAAACACCAAAACTTGGTGGGCTGTTGAGCTTGTCCACACATCCGAGCATTGTAGTTTATAAAAAAAAAAATTTTTTTCAATGCAGTCGAAATTTTATTAAGACAATTTTTTATTTGGGTCTAACGCTGCCCTATGGAAATGACCATCGGGCTCTCATTACCGATTCCACGGTCGTCCATATGCTGCCTATTTCGTCAATATCACTTCTGTAACCCGCTTCACACATACGAACGCTTAGAGCACGCATGTCGACGCGTGTGTCCGAGCCTCATAATGGTGTTCTCATGCCGTATACGGAAGTAGATTTTGGCATTCATAGTCTTATTGTTTCTGATTCAAAGAAGAGATAGGTAGGTGCGTATTGTGTGAATGCTTTCTGTATGAATTGAGTACATAATTTCACGTACTGTTTCCATAAGCAGCCTGGACAGGGTCGTGTGTAGCGACAAAAGTTATTGTGTTTAAACAGCCTCCATGCATGGCGCCTGTTCCACTACTAAGACGAAAACAAATATTTTGAATAGTAAGATATGATTAGTACTTTTTATTAGTCGACTTAAAAAAAGAGGTTTTCTCAATAAGACTCTGACCACGTCTGGCGCTTGTCATGTGGTTTCATTTAAAATTTATCATGATCAGTAGTTTTTGAGTTGTCCTTATTAATGCAATAAGTATAATAAGAAGATGGATACGACGGACTATCTGGCGTTAAATGTTCACAAGAAACCATAAGCATCATAAAAGGAATGGTGGTAATCATTCATGATGACATACGTTGTCTATATCTCTGCCACCACGCGTTGTGGTTATGAAACTATACAATTGAAACTTCATTTCTATGGCGGCATTCAAGGCTGAAGTTTTTCTTTATTGCCTTTGCCGGCAGATGAGCACACGGTCCACCTGATGGTAAGCGGTTACCGTCGCTCATTGACGTCAGTAATGCCAGGGGACGAGCCAAGCCACTGCCTACCATGGGCCACTTAACACGAGATAGGCTGTGAGTTCCTTCACATTAAAAAATAACTCAGCTCATTTCCCGTTGTAGGTATAACGACTTTAAGAATTAAGGAATTAAGTAACAATATAGATGTATGATTGGCTATAGAAGTGGCAGTTTTAGCTCGAAAAGGCGGCGCCCTAACCACCTTCTGATGAACAGCCTAAGCATAGATTATACACTTAGTCTTTGAGAAGCCTAAGGCTCCCCGTGCACTAGGCAGCCTGACTGCGGCAACCGAAATATTTGAGCAGCCAGTTACAGCAGCCAATCGACACCAATTTATGATATTTTCGTCGAGTGATTTGGACTTTATCTCGTAAAGAACGCAAAGCATAGAAAAGACACTTGATTCACCCTCTTTTTCTAAACCGGCATTCAAAAGGCTTATTCTATAACTATTTTAAAAATGTTCACACATACTCAGACCGGTTTTTTTTAAATCAAGTGATTGTACAAGCATGCTGTGTCATATAACTAACATTTGGCAAAACGAATATGCATTGGGTGCTACAGCAAGTGCGCGGGGACTGACAGCAGCCACACACATTCGCCAACACTCGCTTTGGCTGCCGTGAAACACGCGCGTTGTATTTGCTGCCGCTGCCAAGAGTTCCGGGCTGCTTATGTGCGCGGGCTCCCATACAACGCCATATATTCGTCTGGCTGCCGCAGCTTGGCTGCTTAGTGCGCGGGGAGTCTAACCCTTCGGAACTCATGCTAATGACGCCATCACACACACAGCTCAACCAATAAGCCAAATTCTTTTAACTTCCGTCTTAATTCCTTTTAACTTCCGTCTTAATTCAAACTTATTGTTAATAGTTGTGATGCCAATAAAATCCGTACAGTAACAAACGTTTTGTGTCTTATGAACATGTTAAAGTTGATCCTGTTTGATAGAAGCCGTACGTATACGCACACGCGAACCGATCATTACTCATACGTAGATCATCAGTCGAACACGTGTATCAGTCAAGAGTAGTTTTCACGGATTGGTTGCCATCGTTACGGATTTGTGTTTGTAAAGATATGACTACTATTTGGACCGCTCTAAATGTAACATTAATATTGTCTTAATAACTATTATTTTATTGTATTTCTGATATTATTATATCGGTCGACTAAATCTTCGAAGCTGGCTTGATAGACTTTAAATTTGCGAGGTGAATACATCTCTTGCGATATCGGTGCAGGCTTACAATGAATTTTACGTAAATTCTACCCAAAATGGTTTTGCATCACTATTATAATGGCAACACATACGCATAACAAATGTTGCTACGGTTATCGTTGTCAGAGAGTGACACAGTAACTTATTATGGCGCGAAAATTATCATGAATATGAGACATATAATTGGGTGACATTTTGTTTTTTTTTTTATTGAGGGATTACTACTACTACCCGGAATCAGGCGTCAATCGCGTTGGAGTGACGTCATCGTACAGCTGAAATACAGAATGTGGTATGAACTTGACGACTCTGCTGTCCACAATCAAAAGAGTTTGACGTTGGAGCAGAGAACTACATAAATCCGATCTTATTAATAATACTGCGAGCTGCTACTGTGCGCGTTTGACGAAGAAGTAGTAGTAAGAGCTTGCAACCCACTTAGTTCCTCGTCGGATCTTCTCAGTGCGTCGCGATTCCGATCCGGTGGTAGAATCTGCGAATGTTATTATGATATATCGCACATGCGGTGCGATAACGTCACTTATGCAAATTATGTAATTTTTCAGGAGAAACGTTGGAAAATTCAACATCTTATTTTAAATAGTTCTTTCTGCTAGACTAAACAAATAAAAACGATAATACCTATTTAATCTACAACTTTAAATTTCATCAGTAAAAGCAAACATCTCATTGATAACTATTAAAAAAATGTATTTTCTCATACTCAGTTAAGTTTTAACAAAAATTGCATAAGCGACTTCATAGCACCGTATGTGCGATATGTCAAGCCCGCATGTATAAAATATCAACATAGACTTATCATCATCGCAAACGGGTGAACATGAATTATTTTTTCATATTAAAAAATTTCGAAGAAATTATATTGCCACGACCACTTTGTCAAGAGTGAAGCGTATAAAAATAGGAAGAAAGCGCTCTGTCGCGTGTCGGCCCGTGCAGAAGCAGGCAGGGAGATGGTTGGTGATTCGTATAGCACAATTAGAATTTTGGCGCAGAATATCACACAATAGTGCCCGCATCCGTCAGCTGCAATGTGTGGTTGAGCGAGTGCGGTTGTTGACTCGAAGTCTTTCATTACTGGTTTAGGAAAATTTAAAGTAACAAAACGATAACATTCATGTTTGGGTCCTAAACTATGTTTCTTCTTTTTCTCCACCTTATCCCACTAGGTGGGGTCGGCACAGCAAATTTTTCTCTTCCATTCCCTTCTATCAACCGTCATCTCAACATTCACTCCTCTCTTTCTCATATCGTCATTCACACACTCCATCCATGTCATCTTCGGTCGATCTCTTCACCTTGCATTACCATTTAAATTAAATTTAAATTGCGCTAACCATGCTGTGAGTCGGTAATAATTCGATTCAATACAAGGAATTATGAATTTACTTTTATCTGATACTTGACATTTACAGAAAAAACGATGTTCAAATTTGTTTTTACTGAAGAATTTTCGTATTTTTCAACCGTTGCTCATCTAGAGTAGTACACGATAACATAATAATTTAATAAAAAAATTGTAGCAAGTAAAAAAATACGCTTTATTATCGGAACCGATCTTATAATTGATTTTATCCTTAGTCTTTATCCTGATGATCAGGATATTAGAGCGAAGTTATAAAAATATTGGACTATTATCGGTCCTTGAGGCATGTGCATTATATATTCAAGTTAATCGGAGGCCTTGAAGTCAGACAAAATAAAGTTCATACATTGTGTTACATACAAACATAAACATACATACATACATAATATGGAGCTAATATAAGCGAGTTTTTTTTTTTATTGCTTATATAGGTGGACGAGCTTACAACTCACCTAGTGTTAATTGGTTACTGGAGCCCATAGACATCTACGACGTAAATGCGCCACCCACCTTGAGATATAAGTTCAAAGGTCTCAAGTATAGTTACAACGGCTACCCCACCCTTCACACCGAAACGCATTACTGTTTCACGGCAGAAATAGGCAGGGTGGTGGCACCTATCCGCGCGTACTCACAAGAGTACCTACCATCAGTAGGATTCCATTCATTCACTCGTAGCTGAGCAATCACCATCAGGTGGGCCGTATGCTTACTGCCTACAAGGGCATTAAAAAAAAAAAAGCATCGTGATGTGCCCACTTGACACCTTTTCTTGTGATTCGTAGCCAGTTATGTTGGTCAGTTACACTGTGAAGTGCGTCGCTCAGTCACATGTC
This sequence comes from Bombyx mori, assembly GCF_030269925.1. Classification (NCBI taxonomy): domain Eukaryota; kingdom Metazoa; phylum Arthropoda; class Insecta; order Lepidoptera; family Bombycidae; genus Bombyx; species Bombyx mori. Next base: position 1,671,016 of record NC_085116.1, on the reverse strand, counting down.
CAGATGCTCGGACACTTGATTATTCCATCATTTTTAGTTCCGACCCCTGGATCCTCTTCCATCCACTTCACCCGTCATTATGAGCCTCTACAGGTTATAAGAGGGCTGTATTTCTATATGACCAAAGTACAAGGAAAATGAATTAAACATAAGATTAAAACAAAACGCAACCACGAGATTCAATAGATATCCTCTGTTTAATGAAAATTAACTCGATTTAGTTTTTGTTGGCATTACATTCTCATGTAATCATCCGTCGATGAAGCGTGAAAATCATCAATCTCATCTCCGCTCGACGTCGCGGAGGAAACGAAGCGATAAATTAATACTTATCCTTAGTTAATATTGATGGATACGGTAATTAGCGAGTCTTAAAGCGGATGTGAGCGTGTATGTATATGTAAGTATGTAGGAATTGTAAATATAAACATTTTTAATTATTTCTGCACTAACTGTAGTAATAACTGGGATCAAATCACGCAGGGTCATTCAGCTTCTTCCATTTGACTCCATACAGAAGAGAGCCGTTCGCATTGTCGATAATCCCATTCTCACGGATTGTTTGGAATCTCTTGGCTTACGGAGGGATTTCGGTTCCCTCTGTATTCAGTACCGTATGTTCCATGGGGAGTGCTCTGAGGAATTATTCGAGATGATACCAGAGGTCTTTTTTGCCACAAACCATGCAACTATGAAATGAACTTCCCCTCCACGGTGTTTCCCGAGCACTATGGACATGTCTTTCTTCAAACGAGGCTTGTCGAGAGTATTAAGCGGTAGGCAGCGGCTTTGCTTTGCCCCTGGCATTGCTGAAGTCCATTGGCGACGGTAACCACTCGCCATCAGGCGAGGCATGTGCTCGCTTGCCTACCAGGGCAATAAAATCATAATAATTTAGTAATTACTTTTGCAAGATACACGCGCATATGCTTAATCCCATTCAAATAGCTAAAGAAGTTTGTTTGTTATTATATTTTTTCTAAATTTTAAGTTTTGAATTGATCTCCTTTAAAATTGCCAAATGTCGCTTCAACCAAATAACCTCCAACCTCTCGATATGTACAATTAAGCTATACATTGAACTCACCACATATTGTACTAAGTAAGCATTAATCCTTACCTCTATAAAGATAAAATAATTTAGACATAATGCGACCTTAAACAATCCGATAATGATTTTCTTGGAATAGATACATACTGATTATAATTATTACTCTCATTGTATTTAATTGAATACGTACAGACGAATACGGCGAGGTAGCCATATTTAGCTGACCGAACGTTTAATAAATAAATCCACGTGCTTGATAGCCTAATTTAGAAATAGGGACTTTAGAAACACAGAAATGTAATCAGTGGGGGGTAATACGTAATGTACTCGTATTCTACATTATTCAGTTAGTAATCAAATCGAATTATAGTTACAAATATAAAGTATAGGAAGAAACGATATTTTATTTAAACTTGCAGACTGAGAATGTATAGTAATATAACTATGCCGTGAAGCTGTAATGCGTTTCGGTTTGAAGGGTGGGATAGCCGTTGTAACTATACTGAGACCTTAGAACTTGTATCTCGGGGTGAGTGGCGCGTTTATGTTGTAGATGTCTATGGGTTCCAGTAGACACTTAATACCAGGTGGGCTGTGAGCTCGTCTACCGATATAAGCAATAAAAATTTAAAAAAAAACTAGCGGCTTTATTGAAATATTAACGAATTGGTGATATAAACAAAAAAAAACTTTAATCTACTAGATATTCCATTGCTTTTTACGCAAATTTTATGAATATCTATCACTAAGCATAATTTCGTGTAGAATTTGTCGCATTCTTTGTATACATTTTGGAAATCGTTTTTTGAAACAGAAATTTCACGTTATATCCGTAACATTATTTATTTGACCCCCGAAAATTGAAACAAATTCACTCCTGGAAAGATTCGTCCCTAATCAACGTATTTACGAGTCCGCGGGAGGCCATGTGGCCGCTTACGTTTAGCATCACGTAGATAGCATGAGACATTGACTGATGTCAGCACGTGACCGTCTAAGCTAATGACATAGAAGTGTCAATAAATGGTAGAGCGCGACATAACTTTCAGCACGGATATAAACCAGAAGAAACTAGCTTTTTGAGGTGGGTCAATTGGTTCTGAGTTAAAAAAGTCTGCAAGTTTACATAATTGTATTAGATGCATCACTACATAGTGTAAAACAAAGTCGCTTCCTCTGTCCCTATATCTGTCTGTCCCTATGTATGCTTCAATCTTTAAAACTACGCAACGGATTTTGATGCGGTTTTTTTTAATAGATAGAGTGATTGAAGAGGAAGTTTTATATGTATAATAACATCCATTAAATAGTGGAGAAATCAATAATAAATTACAGCTACCGAAGCGAAGCGAGGGCGGGTCGCTAGTTTGATTATATTATGAATTGAAATCCCAAACTTGTAGTTTATGTAAATACTGGTGGTAGGACCTCTTGTGAGTCCGCGTGGGTATGTACCACCACCCTGCCTATTTCTGCTGTGAAGCAGTATGCGTTTCGGTTTGAAGGGTGGGGCAGCCGTTGTAACTATACTGAGACCTTAGAACTATATCTCAAGTTGTGTGGCGCATTTACGTTGTAGATGTCTATGGGCTCCAGTAACCACTTAAAACCAGGTGGGCTGCGAACTCGTCCACACATCTAAGCAATAAAAAAAATACTTTTTTCTTTACGGCCAGTGTTATTTTACTGGTGGTAGGACCTCTTGTGAGTCCGAATGGGTAGGTACCACCACCCTGCCTATTTCTGCTGTGAAACAGTATGCGTTTCGGTTTGAAGGGTGGGGTAGCCGTTGTAACTATACTGAGACCTTAGAACTCATATCTCAAGGCGGGTGGCGCATTTACGTATAGATGTCTATGGGTTTCAGTAACCACTCAAAACAGGTGGGCTGCGAGCTCGTCCACCCATCTAAGCAATAAAAAAATCTTTACATTGTATTATTTTTATAATCACATACCTACCTCTTTTCAATTTCCCTTTGTCTTTTCAATTTCACAGATAATTAATAATCAGAGTAGCGTGTCAGGACAGGGACGGGGTAATACATTATGCACATTATCGAGCAACGAGTAATCGAGTCCTACAAAACGTCAGTTTCGGACGTATTCGGATGATCCTAAGTCAATGCACTTCTTTGTCCACGTATCGCCCACGCACTGGCATAAAATTATACAAGGATCTAATAAAATTATTGATTTCGAATGTGGCTTTTAATTTGTATTACATTTTTTTAAAGTGTGGTGCATTATTCATTAAATGTAAACCCGAAAATAAATTGGGATTGGGAAACAAGGATGGTGTTTCGGTTGTAGGGAACCATTACTATTTTAATTCTATTTTCATTTAGTCCCATCAAATTAGAGACTTTACTTGCCCGAACTCAGATTGTAATTTTAAAATATAGCACGTAATTATGTTTTTTTTCTAATAAATAGCTTAAAGAGTACACTGCCTTAAAATTGGCTTGGACAATAAAATGGTTACGTAATGTTAACGCGTAGACTACGAACACTTTCTCAGATACAATTTTCATATAGTTACAACTGTATAGTGTAGTCAAATTACTTATTTACAAACACCAATAGCTCTTCGTCGTAGCTTCGAGTCTTCTTTGAACAACAATCTGGAAAGATTCAGTGGAATTACATAAAATATGGAAATAGGTGACATGGAGAGTATTAAGCGGTTGGCAGCAGCTTGGCTCTGTCCCTGGCATTGCTGAAGTCCATGGGCAACGGTAAGCACTCACCGTCAAGTGGGCCGTATGCTCGTCTGCCTACAAGGGCAATAAAAAAAATTCTTAAGCTGCCGTATTACCCTTGAAGTGACTCTTAATTGTATCATCATCATCATCATCAACAGCCCACAGTCGTCCACTGCTGGACATAGGCCTCTCCCAATCCACACCACTGAGCCCGGTCTACGGCTCTCCTCGTCCACTTCTTGCCGGCCGCCGTTCGGAGGTCATCGCACCACCTAGCCAGGGTATATGTATTGTATATGTGACATTTATATTTAAAACCATTTTATAGCATCCTCTGCAAGCCATGCGTGCTGTCCCGGGCTTACTCAAATGTAAAATATGGGTTAAGAATACTAAGTTTCATGCTATTTGCATTCTTTCGTGTTACATCGTGTTCAGAAAAGTATTTTCTTTATATCGTTCGTGTGCTGTGCGGTTTTAATTACAGATGAACAACAGTTCTTTGAATGTTTTTTTTTTTGTTAATTGTTTATCTCTGTTTTTCTATTCTCTATTTAGGTGGGCTAATGAAGTCGCGGTCGAACTGATGTAAATTGGAAGTCCATAGACATCATAACATTAATGTCACCACCGATATTGAGACGTGAGAATGAGGTCGAGGCATTGTATTGAATAATAGCCATCCTAACCTAACCATTCAAATCGGGTCGGATGACTTTTTCGCGTTAGAAATTCGCGGCAGAATGGCGGTATTGGCCCACGTCGGCATACAATGTGCCTATTTTTGTTGTCTAGTTTATTTTTATATAACTTGTTGTTACTTCGTTCATAACACTTAAAACCTATAACAATTAAAATATTTTTTAAGCTATTTCAAAGCTTATTAAGATTTAAAATTCTTAGGCAGTTAAGTAATTGGTTGTATACTTCAGATACCCACTTCGGAAATGGGATTTTTTTTAATGTTTATTGCCTTTGTAGGCAGACGAGCATACGGCCCACTTGATGGTAAGTGGTCACCGTCGCTCATGGACGTCAGCAATGCCAGGGGCAGAGCCAAGCCGCTGCCTAACTTGCAGGCTCTTGTACATTCGACGGCTTTCAAACATATCCTGTCGTTATGACCGAGCTGGAGCGTCCCTAAGGATACAGTTGTCACTTTAACTAATTGTATGATGCGAAATATTATATTAATGCATTAAGTTTTTTGCGTTCGAAGTTAGTTAATATAGTTTATTTATCACAGTTCAAATCTCACAAAACAGTTTTACGGTTTATCAGTCATCACGAAATATTAAAATATTCAAAATGTAGGAAAAATGCCACTATTTATAATTTCCGGGTTTTATTGAAACCTATAAAGATATAATAGTACTTTAAAAAAAATCTTATTACTTAACATCAAAGTCCAGACCAATTAATGGCGTTTTTTGAATATAAAAAAGAATACACATCAATATCTTCTTGAATCCTGGTAATGCGAAATTTTCCCACTGTCCAAAGTTTCCGCCCACAGTCCCAACCGGACCCTGTTCAAAATTAACGCACCGACAATACCTTTTTTGTATATAGCTCGTAAATTAATAAACGTATTAATTGCATATATACGAGTCATTTAAATTAAATTAACAAGAATTGTTTCGAGATTAAAATTAATATCTTTTCGATAATTCTCGAGTTCTGAGTATCGTGCATATCAGAAATATTTACTCGATACCTGTTTCGGAATTCGAAGAAGCTTCTAGAATTCTTGTGTGGTTTTACGGTTGGCTGAATTTACTGTCTGGAAATAGTCATAGACTATTATTTTATTATCGTACTATCCTTCAGCGTACGAGTTTAACACATAAAATAATACATGTACATATTTACAAATTGCAAATATCGTAATTGTGTTGTTAATAATTAATGAATGCAATGTTCAAGGCGTAGGATCTATTAGTTATTGTGGAGCAATTTTGATTGGAGTTATTTAAATTAAAGGGAGGATCCCTATTTTCCAAATGGAGCTAAAATATTGAAAATTTTGAAATACATTTGTATTTAATTGGTTTAAAATTTTTGAGTGAATGGACATTCTTATTAGCTTTCAGTGGTTCTTTAGGCTTTTTGGCGAGTTGTAGACAAGATTCTTTGTCATCATCAGAAAGAGATTCAATGTTAGATAAAGGCCTAGCCTGTTTGATCGGTTCTACGTCACCCGCATCCGTCTGATCCGGGCGATCTTCATGAAGCCGGGCGCGGTTTCTCTTGTGTACCGCAGCTTCTCGGCTCCACTGACGTTAAGAGTGGTAAAACCGTAGACACGATTTTTTTATTGCTTAGATGCAATTGCTTTATTGCTTAGGTAGACGAGCTCACAGCCCACCTAGTGTTAAGTGGTTACTGGAGCCCATAGACATCTATGACGTAAATGCGCCGCCCACCTTGAGATATAAGTTCTAAGGTCTCAAGTACAGTTACAATGGCTGCCTCACCCTTCAAACCGAAACGCATTACTGCTTCACGGCAGAAATAGGCAGGGCGGTGGCACCTACCCGTGCGGACTCACAAGAGGTCCTACCGCCAGTAATTACGCAAATTATAATTTTGTGGGTTTGATTTTTATTATATGATGTTCCTTCACCGTGAAAGTCAATCCTGAACATTTGTTGAGTACTTATTTCATTAGAAAAATTGGTACCCGCCTGGGATTCGAGCACCGGTGCATCGCTCAACACGAATGCATCGGACGTCTTATCCTTTAGGCCACGACGACTTATAAAATCTCGAAAATAAATCTTCTTCGACCTTTTTTAATAATCAGTTTAATCGAATTTATTACTTTCACAGTTTCAGTCTTTAAGACCACTTCTTCTTCTTGTCCTTATGCCACATTATCTTGGGTTGGCACTGCATATCTTCTATTTTCATTCAGGTCATTCATACGTTACGGAATCACACCCTTCTCTCGCATATTCTCTTTCAATCCATCCACGTATTTTTAAGAAAAATACCCACATACTTACATTACCCATTATACATTATCAGTTTTTAGAGTACAAATTTAAAATCGTCTTCATAGTTCAAATCACTTAAGAATGTTTTGATTCGACTCGTAATTGGCTTGTCGATTAAAAGTTATATCGGCGCTCGATGCACGATAACGATACTACAAAACCTTGGACAAACCAACAAATCATAATATTAACAATGAACTAACAGCTAACTGTTTGTTACACCGTAGCGTTTCCCATGAGTTGTTCTGTGTATCACGGGGAGATGGGAAAAGTTTACAATACAATTTTTTTTATGACGTCGTTTTTGATTTTTTCTAATAATTATTAATTTTAAGACTCGTGTCGTCGTGATAGATAGAAGAGCATTCTATTAGAATATAACAGATCAGAACATTTAACTATTTATTGTATTTCACATCGTTTGATGTTAGAGTAAGTCGTGTAACAAACATACAGACTCTCTCAAATTCTAACAATGATGATAGATAATCATAGATGAATAGATGGGTAGATTACTGGAGCCCATAGACATCTACAACGTAAATGCGCCACCCACCTTGAGATGAGTCGACTAGTATCAAAGCCGGCAATGTGACTTTTGGACAATTATTGGTAAATCAGAAAAACGAATTATTGACTTTGTATTCCATTGGCAACCACAAAACTCTTCTGAACGACATCTTAGATAAATAACAGGTTAAGTATCAACCTTTATTTAATGCAGGTTTTGAACCGTATTCTTTGAAGGAGACGATTATATTCAAATCAATCTGTATTGACATATCAATAACACTTTCTTGTTCAAATGCACAGATTGCCACCTTTGATAATAGACGACTCAGATATAAATTCTACGATCTCAGTATAGTTACAACGGCTGCCCCACCCTTCAAACCGAAACGCATTACTGCTTCACGGCAGAAATAGGCAGGGCGGTGGTACCTACCCGTATGGACTCTCAAGAGGTCCTACCACCAGTAAATAACCACATGAATTGGTAGAAAGATTAATATAGTTCTAGCAAAGACGGAATTCGGAAGCGATTTCCTTTGAAGGGAAAGGGTTTTGTCCTGTACAGTGGATCCTCGCCTGGGTCCGTCATTAGTTTACCCAACCGAAGCAACACGCAGTCCAATTTGCGAAACATCTCGAGTCTAGTATTAATATCCACTGCTATTTATAATGATTGTAGCAGTGCATACCAATGCGATTGCTTGGGAAACCGTAATAATACACAGATTTTCATGGTCTGTGGGCTCCGTATGAGGTAGCCACTGGTGGTTTCATTGACATGTTCGGACATGTATTTTTCTTGACCGGTGGGTAATTTTAATTCAATTTTATTGTGTATCGCCATTGTCTGCGGCGTAGATTGCAGCTTACGTCATTTAGTCTGCTGAATTAAGCTTTAGTAAATTTTTTCTAAGATTGAAGTATTACTGGTGGCCCTGAGGCCTTTCCAGTTTCACCAGGACAGGTGGGCGAGCAAAGGCTCAGCCAGGAGGGGTGGGATTTGCTAACAACTACCCGAGCGCCTCCGAAGGAGACTTAACAACTCAAGAGCAGCTGCTTCGCGAATGAATCTATTACCGGATCGGAATTGCGACTCGCTGAGAAGATCCGGCGAGAAACTCAGCGAGCTGATTCATGGGTTAGGTTGTACGGCGAACTCTTTGTCGAGTTCGACGAGTACGGTTACCGAGGTCCCTAGGCCTGCTCCTAGTGTTAGAGCTGAAGGCGTATAATGCAAAGGTTATTGGATCTGATGGATCCGTAAAGACGTGTCTAGGGCGTCGACGGTGACTGGCTCCTGCGTGATCAGGATTTGGGGAGTAGTCAGCGGTGGCGATAAGACTATTATCATGACGACTTTAGAAACTAAGGCTCTATTGCAATCGTTAATTTGTGCTTTTTTGCGTGGATGAGCTCAAACCTCTCCTGGTGTATTAGCGGAGCGCACAGATATGAGAAAGGGAATGTCGCTAGACACTTTGAGACATGAGGTCCGTGCAACGCGTGACTCCTTTACAGCAGGCAGAGGCAAGAGGCAGTGGCAGACTAAAACCTTTTGGGGGTCTTCATTGCGCAATAAATACGATATATTTTAACTATTTTTGCATAAAGTCGATCAGCGATATGTCAAACCGTATTAAAGCTAACTACGATTTTATGTGATTACATTTAGTCCATATTAAAGTTCAATGATCTGTCGATATTAAATATGTGATCGCGTGTTGAATATGGTTTACTTATCTATTCGATACGTCTGTCGGTGTATAAGTCACTTAACACGTTTTATTATAAATAATTCGAGTTATTACTATAATATTGCAAACGTACCACGATTTGAAGTCGTTGTGGCCTAAAGGATAAGACGTCCGGTGCATTCGTATGTAGCGATGCACCGGTATTCGAATCCCGCAGGCGGGTACCAATTTTTCTAATGAAATACGTACTCAACAAATGTTCACGATTGACTTCCACGGTGAAGGAATAACATCGTGTAATAAAAATCAAACCCGCAAAATTATAATTTGCGTAATCACTGGTGGTAGGACCTCTTGTGAGTCTGCGCGGGTGGGTACCACCACTTAACCTATTTCTACCGTGAACAGTAATGCGTTTCGGTTTGAAGGGTGGGACAGCCGTTGTAACTATACTTGAGACCTTAGAACTTATATCTCAAGGTGGGTGGCGCATTTACGTTGTGGATGTCTAGGGGCTTCAGTAACCACTTAACACCAGGTGGGCTGTGAGCGCGTCCACTCATACAAGCAATAAAAAAAAATTATAACTTTTATAAATCATCCATACGTCGTTCATAGAAGTTTCTAGATGTCAATAAAGAGCGCGTTGCGATGCCGGCTACAGTGCCGGGCGTACAGTGAAACAATAATTGAGCTCCAATTACAAGAATTTCCAGCAACAAGGAAATGCTGCGCTCTGTTATCGCGGCGTGCAAGGTTCCCTTCATATTTTCATTGCATTACGATCGTAAACTTGGAACAATGGACCGCTCGAAAACGCTTATCCCGATTTTTAGTATTGCGTGCTTAGAAAGAACCGCGGAAATGCGTGATGCGAGACTCAGAAGTATCTGCACTGTGTAAGGTCTGTGTATTCCTGAAACCGAAAACGGGTCGTGGAGCCGGTTAATACAGACACGAAGCCATTGAATTCATTATTTATTTTGTGAGAACATAATAAACTCTTTATTTGACACCACATGTACAGAATAAGCATATAAAACAAATAATAGACGGTGACATAAATTGGCGGCCTTATCTCTGAAAGCGATCTCTTCCTGGCAACCTTGCAGGGAGAGGAATAAGCAAACTAGCATGGACGGTGCTATATCTTAATAAGCTTACATAAAAATATATACTTATATACACATGTGAAAAATAAATACAATATAAGACAGACTTAGATACGATTATATGCAAATAAATACTAAAAATATGCAAGTAAATACAAAATAAAATAAGTACCAACTTATACAGTTATATCGTAGGAGCCATATTATTGTGCAACATATATATATTCTTTTTTTATATCTTAGATGGATGGACGAGCTCACAGCCCACCAGCCGTGCGATTCTGTAAGCGTTGTTTAACAAACTCGCACGTGAATTTGGTGTGAGTTTTCAAATTGGCATTCTGTAAATTTCATTGTAGTGCCGAATCTACACTAGCGCCCCTCGCGGGTGAATTGAACTAGCAAGCGTGAGTTTTTTTTACTAAAATGTATGAGTTGACGTTTGAAACGGCATTCTGTAGTGTAAATCACGTCGAATTTCGGCAAGAACTTCGCATCGCAAAATCATTTTAATTGTCAAATCAAAAGTTAGTGTTTTATGTGTTTGTTGTGAGTGAGAATATACGAAAACGTTATAAACCGCTGTTAATTATTAAAAAAATACTATTAATTAACAAAATTGCACTTTAAAATAACTTTATTCTTCATCGATATTTTGTGGAGCGTATGTTTTTATTGAAAACATTGTTGAAAGAGGCTGACGCTACGGATCAGCGTGAAATGCGTCGACAAGCCTACGAAATTCACAATTTATCACTTTTAACTTGAGATGACGACCATGTAAAAGTATAAAGAAAGTGTATAGATTGTCGAAGGATCATATGAACCAGTTAGGGTGTGAATTACACCCTTTGATGAAGACCACTAAAAGCCATTGAAAAGGACTTTCAACTCTTCTAAAGGTAGGTATTCCACGTGGTAAGATTGTGTCTTTATGTACAAAATAGGTACTTTATAACATATTATTAAAGTTTGCCCATTTGTTTATATCCAACTCTCCCATTATTGTAAAACTATACCACTAAACTAATCTACCAAAAATATCTTGAAAGAATACAAATTAGATTCTCTAATAACTATGTGTATTGTTTAATGATTATTTCTTAGTTTCAGTTATTGTGCACCTTGTTATTTTTGGCCAATTGAAGTTACCAAAAAAATCATAAAAGAAAATATAAGAACACATTTGTCCCAGACATCCCAGTGTATATCTGAGGTTGTGGAGGCTCTGAACAACCCAGCAACTATATATAAATATTTAAGATTCCCACAGAATGCTCAAGAATGGCAAAAGTTGAAGGAAAAGCAAAGAAAAAAGAAGAAGGTGGTTTAAGCTAAATAGGAACAGATGGCGGTGCACTATAAAAAACAAACTGTTTCAAGGCCATGACCACGACCCTCAGTAATGAGGAAACCCATGCAAGGAGGAGGAGGAGAGGTTTAAGCTAAATAAAAAAATGTTTTCTTCATAAAAAATTACCAATATTAATGTAATGCTAAATATTGCAGTTTTTATGAAAAATTTAGAATCCTTTGGGTTATTGGGTGTATTGATGGGAAGTTGGTGGCCTTAAAAAGATCTGCTACCAATAAAAAATGGTTTTACTGTCGCAAAGAATATCATGCAAGAAATGTACAATTTGTAAAGCTATTAATATTTTTCGAAATTCTGATATGTAATCCATAAACGAAATGTGTATTAAGAACCTATGTATTCAGATTGTATTCATTTCAGTTAAATTGTAATTGTGTATATTGCTATAAGTTATTGTGAAATATAGTATTTATCTTAAATAAACTTTATTCAGTTATAATCAAAACAAAATAAAATCTACTAGATTAGTCAATGACAGCAAGTAATGACCATTATAATTATTTAACATCTTTTCGGGCTTTCTGTATATTGTCAACGTTCCAACCATATGACACCTTTTGCTATTTTTTTTTTCATTGCTTAGATCGGTGGACGAGCTCCCAGCCCACCTGGTGTTAAATGGTTACTGAAGCCCATAGACATCTACAACATAAATGCGCCACCCACCTTGAGATATAAATTCTAAGGTCTCAGTATAGTTACAACAGCTGCCCCACCCTTCAAACCGAAACACATTACTGCTTCACGGCAGAAATAGGCGATAACGCTATGCTATGCTAGCTAATACCTGCTAATAATAGCTAGCTATTGCTAATATGGAGGAAGATACTCCTGATGCTTTGTAGCACCGCCTTCATTCCACTGCCCGTAATTCAGTGTAAAGAACAATAGGTATGTTAAAGAGTAGATTCAGGTGTTTGCTGATCTATAGGGTGCCAATTTACCACCCTGATAAGATAGCAAAAATAGTTGTTGCGTGTTGTGTTTTGCACAACATTTGCAATTGTGCAGAGCTGCCCGTTCCCATGATTTCAGATGATGAGATTACATGTACATTAAGGTGGTCATGTTGAATTACTTTGTTAAATTTTACTAATTAGCTAACTTATAGTGTGAAGTAACTTCAAATATAAATGAATGATTTATAAAAATAGTTTTATTATAGTTTTAGTCAATAGTTATATACAATAATTTTGAAATTTGTTTGCATCAGTAACTTATGTGGAAATACAGGTTTAAAATTGCTAGCGCTGCATGTGCTAATTCCACCAACAGTTCATCCTTCTTGCAGATTGTCTGTGTTCAAAAATGCTTTGGACGACACACATATGAACACCCTGAATCTTCACCTGCAGTTCCTTATCCACAAAATTCTCTCAGTAATTTGAGTACACTCTGCTTTTCATTGTAAAAGTGGTGAAATAGCAGGTCAGGTGTTGAGGTGCTGAAAAAAATAATAAATTTATTTAAAAACAAGGTTAGGTAAAATACAATGTTTACAATACATGCAACAAAATGTTTTTATTTACAAGTAACAGCATTATACACAAATCAATGTCCCTAATATGGTGGTTCAATGAATAGGTACTTTGACCTGAATAAACACATATCAACCCAATCTCTTGACTAACATGTGAGACCTACTGTGGCTGGAGCTACTAGTAGTAGCATCACAATAAGTAGAAGTTACTTGCATTTAGTTAGAGGATGATGACTGCAAAATAGGTGATTCTTGATGCAATGCTAAAAAGGCAATAAATATTAATTTTTAAAATGCAAGTTTTGTTTAGGTATTTATTTCAGATAATTAGGCATAACATACATACCTGTATGTTTGCGATTGTTCCAATACTGATACATTTTCCGAGTTGGCTAAAAATTCTCCTTACAATATTCTGATGATGTGGATTAGTATTTCCAATCTGTTGTAGTTCCTTAAATATAATAAAATAGGTTATGCCTAAATTTTGTTCTTTATTTTAAACTGAGTATGCAGCCTTTAGCCAACATAATGTCAGTTTAGTCAATACTCTGGCACTGCCTGCCACCCCTGTACCAGTATGCACACCTTTTACCATAGATACAGTCACCTCTGCATCAATAAATACATTCCAACAACATCAATCTAACTTGCAATACCTAAATTGTGAATGATTTGATTTATTTAATTCAATATAATTTTTTTGTTGGTGAATTTGAGATACAAATAAATTACCTTCATGCCCTGTTAAAATAGAACATCAATAAAAACGTAGTAGATAGATATATCATACATAAATATATGTTAACATGTCCTAAATATCTCACCGGGAATGGATCTTAACTGACAAGAGAATTTAGTTCCTATATTTTTTTAATATCCTTGTTCTCTGAACATGTTGAGATTCGATTAATCCTTTTGTTTCGCTAGCTTTTAACCCAAAACGTTTATCAATGCCTCTATTTGCGCCAATGTCGGATGAGAAGAACGCTCTTTAAATCTGTTGGTAATATATTTAAATTTTACATTAAAAACGAATGGATGAAACATTGATAGCCTCAAATTAACTTTTACTTACCTCATAATTTTTATTTAACGTTAAATTCACTCACAAAGTATCAACAAATCTAGAAAAAGCAAAATAAAAACTTCCGACCGCTCGAAATTGTTTTGAAAACAATTAAAATTCTGTTTTTTAATTCTGGTATTCGCCAGTGCACGCAAAGGAACTTAGCGTACAGCCAGAAATTACAATTAATTTCATAAATATATGACTTTTAATTTTCTTTTTAGATATATTAGATGTCGTTTAAACACCAAAGCTTAAATTCATAGTATTTTCTTACAGAATGCTTCTAAATACAAAGAAAAACTGAAACCGGTAAGCTTCGATTTACATTTGCGTGTATACGGCTATCCCTAGTAGTATTGTAAACAAACTTCGTTGTCACTTCACTTCGCTCGAGGCAGGGTAATTAAGATTAGTGTTTACAGAATGCCAAATCAAGGTCATTCCATTGCGAATGCGAAGTGATGGAGAATTTCGTAGTGAGATGCGAGTTCTTGTTTGAATTTTAGAGAATCGCACGGCTGGTGTTAAGTGGTTACTGGAACCCATAGACATCTACAACGTAAATGCGCCACCCACCTTGAGATATAAGTTCTAAGATCTCAGTATAGTTACAACGGTTGCCCTACCCTTCAGACCGAATCGCATTACTGTTTCACGACAGAAATAGGTAGGGCGGTGGTACCTACCCGTGCGGACTCACAAGAGGTCCTACCAGCAGTAAAATAGTGTAGTTAACGAAATAAAGTGAGTTTTACGGCTTTCTCTCCACCCCTCTCCTCTCCAGCTGCCACTATTCCTCCGTCCACACAATATTACCAAACGCACAACATGCGAATTGGCTCCGCGTCTTATTTTCTAATTTCAGAATATTTTTTGCATTGCCCTCAATGTAATGCAATTAAAGGTGGGCTGACACGCGGAGTTGACCGCTGGCGGGTACTAGTTGACTTCACATTCCATTGCGCTTTCATTTGATGGTGACTGCGGGTACAATAAGAATTGTAATTCTTTTTTTGATAATGTCTACTATTATGCAACTACCGCTGATAGCATTTTTGGAAATTATAAATGGGCTTAGTAACATTCAATTTAGGGTTTAAATGGAAGTTAAAAATTTTCAACTTGAAATTGTAGAATTCTCTTAGGTTTTGTTTTGTCTTGGAAAAATGACTCTTATTTTTTAGGAAACAAGGTGGATGTAGTTCTCGGATGTATATTTGTTTGTAACATCCTGTTGCGGTGGCGGCGCGCGGATGTGGCGTAGGCAGTGACCAATAAAACCATAAAGCTTCGAGAAGTTTTAGATATTACGGTTGTGAAATATTAGGTATTATCTACGAATACATTTTCGATGGGTATTACCACTTTTATATGGTTGTGTTTAGTTTCTTTTTTGGATTTTTCTAATATCTCCAAAATATCTTTCCGATATCGAACGACTTTAATTATTTTTCTTTGATTTTTAATAAGATCTGACCTCATTAACTGTGACGAAAAATTATTTGTTATTGAAAAGCAATCTATCGTGTGTAACGATCAATCAGTGTCTAAGAACAGTCTTAAAGCGGACAAACTTTAAACTAGACTAAACGTCGCCTAAATAGAACTAATCTGTTGGGTCCTCGAATCCCCTTACGGGGGAGAGGGTCGGGCCTCAAGGCAACCCTCTCTGCTCAGGCATAGGCCCCCTGTCTAATGAGGCAGGAATGATGATCTTATGTGCTGGAATAAGTTGTTCTGAGTGAGAGTTGTTCTGAAATTTGAAGTTTGAAAGTTGTTCTGAAATGAGTTTTCTTCTGTCTTCCTTCCTCTATTGTGTCTTCTGTCTTCTCTTCCAAGAGCGGCCGTTACTTTCCGCCAAAAATTGTTTTTTTCAAGCAAATACTACATTTTTATTTTATCCACAATTACTCGGTTCAGTGTCGACGAACACCGTTCCCATGTAGTTTCATTCTCTTCACCATTACGTAGCACCTGTTAACTACAACCTGTACATATTTAATTAGTCCTGAGACTAGACTAGCGTTTGTCAATGCATAACAACAGCGGTTGTCGCCCGAGACGCACGCGCGCTCTCCGAACCTTCTCGAACAAGGAGCCTCGCAAATCGAAACGAAATTACAATTATGAAATCGTAGTCAAATTAAATCATATTAATAAAAGTGTATTCGAAGAGTTTTACCGCCAAATTCGAAATTGGAATTCGAATCGTGTTTATTTTTTTCTAATAAAACAGCGCATGCATTAGTTTAACGCGGCTTGAATTCGAAATACGAAATTTGAAAAACGTATTAGACGTAACAAAAAGGCAAAGAGGTTTTACCAGAAGATTCTGTGTTGGAATTTTAATTGTGTCAAAGTTGATGGAAAAATAAATATTGAATTTGTTTGTGTGTGAGTTTTATTGGACTGTGCCTGGATTTGGTTTATCTGTAACGAGATGACCCCTGTCGGACTACTGTTCAAAGTTAACAGGTAAGGTTTGAACCATTAGTTAAGGCTGACGGCGCAATGTATTTAAGAGTCAAGCCAACTTTTTAATTTTACTAAGCTTACAATAAAATAAACTCACATTACTATTTGTATTGTTAAAAGCATTTCCAGTCAGGCTTTTGTGTAATTTCGTTTAGTATAAAATCGTGCTGTATTTATTTAATTCAATTACTAAAAGCCTTGTTTATTTTTAAACCCATTTTTAAATTAATTTTAGTATGGTCGTGGTTAAAGAAGATTTTTTTATTGTCGTTTTGGGCAGACGTGCTAACGGCCTGGTGATGGTGAATGGTTACCGTCACCCATGGACGTCAGCAATGATGATCGATTACGAATACTTAATTTGAGCTATGTCCTTCGTAAAGCGGATGACATCGCCTTAAATATTAGTATGCCAGTGAAGTAGCAAGTTTTTAAACACAAAACAATTCGGGAAGGTGTCACGTGCGATCGTGTTTGTATTGTACATATTTTATTTTTTAGATCTAAGCTGTACGTACGCTCTTTATGGTACCCGTGTATTTATTAAAGAGATCCATCTATGTTGTGATATTTTATCTGTGGGAATTTTAAAATTTGTTTTACCATATGTTATATAGCTTTAAAGAATAGGATTTAAAGAAATTAAATTACGACTGTTGTAACGTGATCAGATTGAGCAGTGATCCGCATGTAATTGTTGATTTTAGTATTATTACAATTAATAGTTTTGGAACAATAGGTGCGTATGGCTTAGTAATAAAGGGATGATCGTTTGTTGACTTGATATTATCGCTTTATTGTCGTTGTTTCGTCGCAGGTTATAAGAATATGTAATAGGATTTTGTTTAACAGAGATCGCATATATTGCGAGATTGTCTTCGAAATGTCGTTAGAGTTTTTGCTTAATTCCCTACATTCTGTAATAGCTACACTGTGTAAATGTTAAAGTAATTTACATTACCATGAAAAAAATATATTAATATTATTTAGGTACTTCGAACAAAATTATTTTACGTTTTTTTGCTTAAGTGGGTGGCCCACGTGATGTTAAGTGGCAGGGTTGTGGTACCGTGCGGACTCACAAGACGTCCTACCACCAGTTATTACGCAAATTATAATTTTGCGGGTTTGATTTTTATTGAACTTGGAAGTCAATCGTGAAGATTTGATAAGTACGTATTTCATTAGAAAAATTGGTACCCGCCAGCGGGATTCGAACACTGGTACATCGCAAGATACGAATGCACCGGACGTCTTATCCTTTAGGCCACGACGATTCCTAAATAAATCGCTTAAATAGTGAGAATCCCATTAGTTACTAAGTACACTGATGAATAAATACGCTACGGATGCAATTAACAAACTCACGGATAAGCTCTGTCCACTCCGTTTAATTAGCGGCGCGATGATATTTTAATTGCAGCTCCTTAAGATTAATTTCTACGAATTAAGCAGTGGCTGTTTAACGATCACCGTCCGATATGCACGGGCGAGTTAGCTTTGTGCACACTCCAGCAGGCGTGCGATGCTGTTTGCTATAGGGGATTGTTCTGAGGGAAATCCGTAATTGGCGCCAATACTCATAATATAACAAACATTTGGCTCTCCCTCCGTGCTTCGTATTCCTTAGTGACCTTTACGGAGCACTTTTGTCAGGACTATTTTGTTAATTTTATTTATTACATTTACTTCAGATTTTGCATCCATATTACATTCATTAACATTTCATGTAGTATACCAGAATTTAATAAAAACAATAACTACAATCTCGGAATAGAATAAAAGCAATAATAACACAACAAAAAATCAAGTAATAATATTAAAACAAAACTCAAAATTAACGTTTAAACTACCTTAACCTAAAGGCTGGTTTGGATCCAGAGTGATGTTCCTCCATTTATTCCTGTCCTCCGCGCAGTGGATATCGACGTTGATGCTGAAGTCCAACGTCGTCTTAATCTGATCGGACCAGCGCATGGGACTACGCCCCCTGGGCCTCTTTCCTTCCACTTTGCCGGTGACGAGATTATCGCCCTTATTCCTCGCAACGTGACCGAAAAACTCTAAAATCCTATGTAGGCAAATGGTGGAGAGTCTTGTGGAGACGCCTAGTTCTTCCAGGATTTATGGCATTTGGCTCTAAAGACATATAATTTGTTTTTTTTTAATTTAATTAGTGTGACTGACTCGCTGGTACAGTAGTAAGCTTGTGACTGTGATGTCCAGCGTCGTGGGTTCGATTCCCACATCGGGGCAACCATTTGTGTGATGAACAAAGGAGACGGAAAATCGTGGGCCAAAAATGTAATAACTTGGAATCTAGTCTAAAAAATTTGTCATATTTTTTTATATAAGAATATAAAAAATCACCTCAATCCTCTTTCTGGGACCGGAGAAAAATGAGAAAGTTAGTTTTTGTTGGTATAACGGTGTGATCGATTTAATTAATCGATTACAGGATTATAAAAAGAAAAACATTGTACTAGGTAATTAATGCAAAGTAATTAAATGAGCGATTTATACTTGTTGTATACAAGTGCGGTATGCGCCGGATTTAATTGCGATTATATACATAAATGAAGAAAAAGTCTATTATTACTTAGCAAAGTAATATGATTATCGATTTCAAATCGATTAAAATCGATTGTATTTTTGATGACAGCTTTGACAGTAAGCTGACATGACGTTTGTTCATAGATTATACAATTATTTTTTTGCGCTTGTTGGTTTTTTCTGCTCTACTCGTTTTGTATCTTCGACGCATTTTGAGTGTGTATCTATCGGGCTTTTTTATATTTTCAACGATCACTGCTTTATTATTACGGATTACAACTCTGCCAGCCTTGTACGACAATTGCTTCTACACTGGACACCGAAGATCGCTCACACGTTTGACTTGAAATTATTGCATTGGATACTGTTGAAATTATGGATCGCTGTGTGAATTGTGGGATAGCAATTCCATATTCCATACCTGATATATATCATTGATATTCATTCATAATATGACATTTAAAAGATTATCCAATGGATATAATAAACATTTACTTATGCTTAAATAAGTTATTATTCAGCTCTTTTAAAGAGATTGTAACATAACCTAACTTTTACTAAATCTTTATTAACTCGGCTCTCAGATTGAGAAAACTTTTATAATTTTCAGCAAGGTACTGATAAATCTGAATCTATTAATTCATATTAGTTTCATCACGTTACATTCGGGCCCAAAAATGTATGTAATCGTTTCAGTCTCCTTTCTTTGCTGTTTGCCTGGCAGCTTAACTACATAATATGTATATTTTTAAAAGTATACTAGTATGTATGTCAGTCTCTGGTACACATAGCCCTGTGCTAATGCTAAATTGGAGCCGAATGACCGTGTGTGATTTGTTTCCAGTTATTGTTACGAGGTTCACCCCTAGTGATTAAAGCTGTTTGATTTATGTCGCTTAATACGTTTTCGGTTAATACGCGACATTTATCTTTGTAATTAAAGGTCTGTTGGTATTACTATTGATAATTCGATGTTCGATAATTGAACTTCAATTAAGTTTATCTACCAACCGGAGGGACGCGGCCCCGTAGGGAGACCTAGGTACCACTGGTTTGACGCTGTGGAAGGGAATTTACGTGAGCTCCAAGTGTCGAACTGGCAAGGCGATGTTTATTGTCGAAGGCCAAGACCTATTTCGGGGTCACAGCGCCAGCGCAGTAGTAGTATTAGGAGGTGAGAGCCCGTAGATTTTGGTTCAGATAGCGTACTTTCTATTTTAAACATACATTATCGTACGTATGTTTGTTTGTTTACGTGCAAAGTTAACTTGAAATTTTCATTCTTGATTCGATTTATTATTTAAGCGAGTTTTTGTTTGTTTTAAGCTACCCATATTATTTCCTGTAGAATCTTGCAAATTATCTAAGTATCCGTTTCGTCAACGCATGACAAGATTGACCAATTCGAAAAATGTTTGATAGCTTACGATATCAATCGCTCTGAAGTGTTGTAGTTCCTTAACAAATATCGAGTGGTCGCTGTGGAAGATTCAATTACACGTAACTAACGGTTCTTTTAATGTTATTTAAATGTGATATTTTGACGTCACACTCGGATGCGCATTTTACATACATTTGTCGACTTAAGAATAAGAGGGGGGCCTCAATTCGGAGGGTGTTTCTATTGAACTTTGTATTTTCAGTCAAAACTCGAATATTATAAATTTTGTTTTAAGGGAACAAATGATCATCCTTCCGCTTGTATCTATGGCCACGTTCACTTTGTTCTTGTCTATGGTCCTCGGTAACTAATAAACAAGAGTTGGGCCTTGTTCACTCAAATGTGAAAGAAAAAAAAATTGGCAGTCATCCACCTCATCATTACATTGTTTTGTACAAAGCTACTTTTTTGTTTAATTCGGTAATTTAAAATAATCTATTTTATACAATATTTCGAGTGTTCAGAGTACATGAAAACTGGTTTAATATTTACGAATAGATGTAAAGAAAAAAAAAGTTTTTAGCATTTTGATATATTGTAATAGCCGGTTCACAAAATTAATAATTAAAAATGACGAACATCTATTTAGATTTCCGAAGTAAGCTTATGTAAGCAGAGACTACGTTCTTTTTTTTTATAGCTTAGATTGGTGGACGAGCTCATGGCCCACTTGTTTTTAAGCGGTTACAACGTAAGTGCACCGCGCACCTTGAGATATAAGTTCTAAGGTCTACTGAGACCTTAGAACTTATATCTAACTTAGAACTTATATCGGATAGCCGTTTTAACTATATTGATAGTTACAACGGCTATCCCACGCTTCAAACCGAAAAGCATTACTGCTTCACGGCAGAAATAGGCAGAGCGGTGCTATCTACCCGTTCGGACTTATAAAAGGTCCTAGCATCAGTAATTACGCAAATTATAATTTTGCGGGTTTGATTTTTATTATACGATATAAATACATAAATACGATATAAATAGTATTGTTAATAAGCGGTAATAAAAGTCTGCGGGGTTGGAGTACAATCGATAGAAGAACACTGGATGTCTTGAGGACTACTAGGTTACCACCATACCCATCTCCTGAAGATAAACAGCGAGACAGGTCCCGACCTTCTGTTTACAAAGAAACAAAAAAAAAGGTGGTCGAATCCAGGAGTTTGCGTCGTATCTGTGTCAACGACATGCAACCGTGTGGTCGCAATGTCGTGTTCACAGCACGCTAACAGTAATCACACGAGAGTTTCTAACGAAAGATTCACACTTACATTGTATCTCTGCATATTTTACGCCGCTGCGACATAGTAAAAAGAATAGTCGAATTTAACGGGTTTAATGGCTTCGAGCTAATGAAAACTGAAGTTCGAAGTCTGAACAGGATAACATTTAGAACCATACATGACAAAAAAAGGTCAATCGAAATTCGACTTTAAACACTGATACGTCATGATTCAAATCGACGTGGCCTAATGGATAACACGCCCGGAGTACTACCATTATCGATGAGACTTTCCCATTGTTCAAATCCCGCGCACTGGTACTATTTTTTATGACGCACTTAACTCAAGCTCACCAATGATTTCCACGATATAAGACTGACACAATGCAATAAAATAAAAATCAATTCGCGTAATAACCTCATAATTAGAATATAGTCTCTTAAGTTTTAATTTAATAGTGAATTTAACTGTGCCACTCTTAAGACAAGACGCAGTAACTGCTTCTCGACAGAAATAGGAGGATTACTCCCACGAGATTCGGCTAGCGAGCTAGCGGGAGCGTTCGGAATACCAGATTGCAATCCCGTCTCCTGCCCTATTGCCTCATCCGCCAGTAGTAATAGTATGTCTGTAGAGCGGTGTGGGCGGTTGAGGTTTGAGGTCATGAGCGTTTCGAATCTATCGTATTCCTCCGACATTGCAACTTGGTGACGTTTTTTTCCCCCCTACCTATGCTGATAGCCTTTAGAGGCTATTTCAGCTTCTCCTTGAGCTCACGGGGCTCTAACCGGGAGTGTTGCTAGCACTGGCTCTAGCAAGAGCAGTGCTTCGCAGAATCTACCACTGAATGAATTGCTTAGGGCGACGTCGGCTGTTTACAATTCGGTCCACAGGATCGGGCATGTAATTACCGGCGGCCACGACAAGAGGGTTTTCATGTCGTGCCACCTTCTCGAAGTGGTGAACATGGTGACGATTGACGCTTTGTAACCCAAACAGCGATGTAGTTGCAACGACTAATTGAAATGCTAATGTATACGCAAAAATGTATTGCACGCATAGGGTTGCGAAACTGACACATACTAAACAACCTTTTTTTGGAATGTTTTTATAGTTTTTCGTTCAAACTGTTTTTTTATTGCTTAGATGAATGGATCAGCTCACGGCCCAGCGGCTTTAATCGGGTTCCGGGGCCCATAGACGTCTGCAACGTAAATACTGCTACCCTCCTTGAAACATGGGTTCTAAGGTCTCAGTTTTTAAAGAACAATGACTGGTCCACCCTTCTAACAGAAAGGCATTACTGCTTCAAGGCAGAAATAGGCAGGGTGGTTAACCCACTGAGTTTCTCGCCGGATCTTTTCAGTGGATCGCGGATTCAATCCGAAGATAAATTCTGTGAAGCACTGCTTTTGCTAGGGCGAGTGTTAGAAAATTTTCTCAGGTTGAATCTGTGAGCTCACCTACCCATTCGCGAGAGGCTGGAATAGGCCCTCAGGCTACCAGGAAATAAGTAGAGAAAAGGCAGGCTGCTGGTATGTACCCGTACGAACTCACATGACGTCCTACTACTCCTACTAGTCCAGTAAATAAAAAAAAATGTGTGCGTGTACTAGTGTACACACGTAAGAAGTGAAACTTGTTTATGGCCTTATTTTTCGAAAAATGATCTACATGCAACTTTCTAGAAATTGGTTAAATAAAGTTAAATTAGATAAAGTTTAAACAAAAGGATTTTATTATCATAGACATGAATACAAAAAAGTTAAATTAGATAAAGTTTAAACAAAAGGATTTTATTATCATAGACATGAATACAAAACAGATGGCGCGTAACGGAAAAAAGTGACGCGTAACCGAAAAATGTGACGGTAAATTTTTTTCCAACGCCGATAAGGAAGTTTCACTTCAAAAATGTGTGCGTGTACTAGTGTACACACGTAAGAAGTGAAACTTGTTTATGGCCTTATTTTTCGAAAAATGATCTACATGCAACTTTCTAGAAATTGGTTAAATAAAGTTAAATTAGATAAAGTTTAAACAAAAGGATTTTATTATCATAGACATGAATACAAAACAGATGGCGCGTAACGGAAAAAAGTGACGCGTAACCGAAAAATGTGACGGTAAATTTTTTTCCAACGCCGATAAGGAAGTTTCACTTCAAAAATGTGTGCGTGTACTAGTGTACACACGTAAGAAGTGAAACTTGTTTATGGCCTTATTTTTCGAAAAATGATCTACATGCAACTTTCTAGAAATTGGTTAAATAAAGTTAAATTAGATAAAGTTTAAACAAAAGGATTTTATTATCATAGACATGAATACAAAAAAAAATGTGTGCGTGTACTAGTGTACACACGTAAGAAGTGAAACTTGTTTATGGCCTTATTTTTCGAAAAATGATCTACATGCAACTTTCTAGAAATTGGTTAAATAAAGTTAAATTAGATAAAGTTTAAACAAAAGGATTTTATTATCATAGATTTCATATATGGATTAAAACACTTAATTAACTAATAAGTATTATTTAATATAGGAGCGCACACTTAACCGAACACTGTTAGGAAAAGACAAGACGGAAGTTGAGTTAAGAGCGAGATAGCTACATTTTAGAATTACAGGTATCGAATGCGTTTATGAATTGGTTTGATATCTCACACTCTCCCCAACTTATAATAAACATAAATGCCGTCAGCCATAGATTACAATACCTCTTAACTACACAAATGCATATTGCTTTTAATCATCACACTGTGAACATGAAACTATTTGGTCGACGTGCCGTTTCCATGTTTGACCTTCCACATCTATCATATATGTAAGACCTGGCACTGACTCAGCTAGTACTACACCTTGGACCCATGGCTTAGCTTCCTTCCTATAGTCTCTAACCATAACCTTTTCCCCCACTACCAAATTAGTTTTTCTATTTCCTATCTTCCTTTTGCTGACTACATTCTTCATGTTTTCCTCTATAGGTGGTGGACGTAACAAACTAAATCTATTCCTTATTTCCCTCCCCAACATAAGTTTTGATGGTGCTACCCCTGTACTTTTCTGTGGTGTACTTCTATAGTCATTTAAAAATATATTAATTGCTGTTGATAAGGTGTGACCGTTTTCTTTAATTTTTGTAACAGCTGTTTTGAAAGTTCCTACAAACCTCTCAGCTGCCCCATTTGTGGCTGGGTGGTAAGGAGCTGAGAATGTGTGTTTTATTTGATTGCATTTACAAAAATCCCTAAATTCAGAGCTAGTGAAACTTCTACCATTGTCTGTTACTAAGTGGTTTGGTAACCCAAATCTTGAGAATATATTCTTAAAAGCTTCTATTGTTTTGTTTGAAGTGATATTACTCATTTCAAATACTTCCGGCCATTTAGAATAACTGTCTACTACTACTAAATACATTTTATTGTAAAACGGTCCTAAGAAATCTGCATGAAGTCTATGCCATGGACCAGGCGGTATTGGCCATGGTTTTTGAGTTTTTGGTGGGGTCTTACTATTTTGTAAGCAAATCATACAAGTCTGTGTTACTAATTCTATGTCCCTATCTAATTTAGGCCACCAGAAGTATGACCTAGCAATTTCTTTCATACGCACAATACCAAAATGACTTTTGTGTATTTCAGATAGTATCTGATCTTTACAAGATACTGGTACAATAATACGAAACCCCCAAAACAAACATTCTCTGTCAATACTTAGTTCATTTTTTCTAATATAAAATGGCCTCATTTCTTTAGTTATTTGTTTTTTATGCGGCCAACCATCCATCATATAGCGAACTACTTTAGTCAATATTACATCTTTTTTTGTTTCACTTTGAATTTTCTTCCAATCTAATGTTTCTATTTCAGCATTGTTTACATGATAAATACTACTTAAATTAGCACTTACAATTAACGAATGGTCATTTATACAATTATTTTCAAATTTTGTTACAGTTCTTGATAAATAATCTGCCGGATTCATACATGTTTTAATATGACGCACCCTGTAATTAAAAGCGGACAAAAAGATAGCATAATGTTGTAACCTTTTTGCTGCCATTTTAGGTATACTTTTTGTTGGGCCAAATATTCGTACTAATGCAGCATTGTCTGTTTCCAACTCAAAGTGTCTGCCATATATATAGTTATAGAATTTAGTTATACCAAATATTATAGCCATTGCTTCCTTATCTATAGTAGCATATTTTTTTTCTGTATCATTTAATTTTTTACTGGCAAAAGCTATAGGCTGAACTATACCTTGTTCATTCCTATTTGATAGGACTGCCCCCAATCCTGTTTCTGAGGCATCACAAGTTAATATCAAAGGCCAATTAATATTATAATGCTGAAGGCTAGAAACATTCGCTAATTTCTGCTTGACTATTAGGAATGCTTTTTCTCGGTTAGAATCCTCGTCGCCACTTTCTTGTAGTCTGCCTAAAACTTTACATAATGTTTCATAAGTATCTTGCAAACTATCTCCCTTTATATAGATATTATCGATGAAAACAATTATGTTTGGTATACCTTCCAACTTTTTAGTCATTAGACGCTGAAATGCACCAGGTCCTGAACTGACCCCATATGGTAAATAATTATATTTGTATGTTCCTATCTCGGTTACAATGGTTGTGCAATCCTGGCTTTCTAAACTTAAAGGCGCTTGCAAATATGCTTCTTTTAAGTCTAATTCGCAGTAATATTCGCCCCCTTGTAGGGTGTTTATAATGTCTTCAACATGCGGTAAAGGGAAATGATCTACTTCCAAACACTTATTTACTGTTAACTTGTAATCTCCGCACAATCTTACTGAACCATCCGATTTTAAAATTGGTACTACAGGGGTGCCCCATTTACTGTGTTTTACTACTGTGATCCTACCATTGTCCAATAATCTTTTTATTTCATTATTTACTTTGTCCTTAAGAGCATATGGTACGCGTCTCACTGGTAAACACTTGGGTTCTACCTCCTTTTTCAAAACTAAATTTATGACGTCGCCTTTGAAATTTCCCCAGCCTGGGCTGAATACTTGAATGCTGAATGCTTTGCACGCGTGGGTTCGTATCCCATCCTCGTCGCCACTTTCATATATGGATTAAAACACTTAATTAACTAATAAGTATTATTTAATATAGGAGCGCACACTTAACCGAACACTGTTAGGAAAAGACAAGACGGAAGTTGAGTTAAGAGCGAGATAGCTACATTTTAGAATTACAGGTATCGAATGCGTTTATGAATTGGTTTGATATCTCACAATAGACATGAATACAAAAAAGTTAAATTAGATAAAGTTTAAACAAAAGGATTTTATTATCATAGACATGAATACAAAACAGATGGCGCGTAACGGAAAAAAGTGACGCGTAACCGAAAAATGTGACGGTAAATTTTTTTCCAACGCCGATAAGGAAGTTTCACTTCAAAAATGTGTGCGTGTACTAGTGTACACACGTAAGAAGTGAAACTTGTTTATGGCCTTATTTTTCGAAAAATGATCTACATGCAACTTTCTAGAAATTGGTTAAATAAAGTTAAATTAGATAAAGTTTAAACAAAAGGATTTTATTATCATAGACATGAATACAAAACAGATGGCGCGTAACGGAAAAAAGTGACGCGTAACCGAAAAATGTGACGGTAAATTTTTTTCCAACGCCGATAAGGAAGTTTCACTTCAAAAATGTGTGCGTGTACTAGTGTACACACGTAAGAAGTGAAACTTGTTTATGGCCTTATTTTTCGAAAAATGATCTACATGCAACTTTCTAGAAATTGGTTAAATAAAGTTAAATTAGATAAAGTTTAAACAAAAGGATTTTATTATCATAGACATGAATACAAAAAAGTTAAATTAGATAAAGTTTAAACAAAAGGATTTTATTATCATAGACATGAATACAAAACCGATGGCGCGTAACGGAAAAAAGTGACGCGTAACTGAAAAATGTGACGGTAAATTTTTTTCCAACGCCGATAAGGAAGTTTCACTTC
Source organism: Bombyx mori (assembly GCF_030269925.1). NCBI lineage: Eukaryota > Metazoa > Arthropoda > Insecta > Lepidoptera > Bombycidae > Bombyx > Bombyx mori. The sequence continues at coordinate 1,643,325 of NC_085116.1, read as the reverse complement.
AAAAAGTTAAATTAGATAAAGTTTAAACAAAAGGATTTTATTATCATAGACATGAATACAAAACAGATGGCGCGTAACGGAAAAAAGTGACGCGTAACCGAAAAATGTGACGGTAAATTTTTTTCCAACGCCGATAAGGAAGTTTCACTTCAATAATTATTATTACTATGTAGTAAAGTAATTACTGTGTACAACTTTTTAAATATCCGAATTGAATTTTTTTTAATTGCCTTTGTAGGCAGACGAGCGTACGGCCCGCCTGATGGTAAGTGGTTACCGTCGCCCATGGACTTCAGCAATGCCAGGAGCAGAGCCAAGCCGCTGCCCACTGCTGAAATAAATCAATATGCATTTGCTTTTGTGTTCATTTTGTAATCTATAACTTTTTTAATTTGCTAGGAATTATAATATATATATTTTTTATTAAATTATCTCCTTAAAAGTCTTAGTTATATTAGAACAATATGGACCTTAAATAACCAAGTGATATTTATCAACAAACATAAATTATTTTTAAATGTTAAATCCTACAAAGATGTACTTTGAAATTATTTTATTTGTTTACGTATGTATGCATATTCTAGGTCCTCCACCGCATCGAATTGTAATCGATATCGAAACAAAACGTAAACAAACAACCGGTCCGGCCGGTGGTAAGCGACACCGATGGGAAACCGCGTTTCGTTGATCACCCGTTGGCATGAACAATGTCAACAACACGAATACTGTAACATACGTAACTTAGACTTCCTATTCATTTTGATATTCATATTTTAGTTTGGTTCAATGACCTTTTGATGAGTTCTGATACGAGATTATTAAATAAGGTAATCGGAAAAGGCAAATGAGGTTGAATTGTTCCGGTTTTTTTTTTTGGAATTTATGGCCTGGTATCTAGACCTTTAAGTCAAAATTGTTACGGTTTGAGAGAGTAGTGGTGGCCAACTTTGTAAAATTATATTATTTCAAAGGCTGTTTGTTGAAGATTCTGCAAAATAAATTAAGTAGGGCATCATATTGTATTACACAAATGAGACCTTACCTTTTACCGGTGGTAAGATCTCTTGTGAGTCCGCACGGGTAGGTATCACCACCCTGCCTATTTCTGCCGTAATGCGTTTCGGTTCGATGGGTGGAGCAGCCGTTGTAACTATACTGAGACCTTAGAAATTATATCTCAAGGAGGGTGGCGCATTTACGTTGTAGATGTCTATGGGCTCCAGTAACCACTTAACAACTATATGGGCTGTGAGCTCGTCCACCCACCTAAGCAATAAAAAAGGAACCTCGACCTGTGTGCTTAGTGCGAGTTTTTTAACGATCTCGATAGCGTAAACAGTAATCGTATCCGTAAGGTATTCGTTAGGTATCCATTTTATTTGATACTAGTGTTCCCCCAGTAGTCGAAAATTGACTATAATTAATTGAAATTATAAGTGTGAACATTATTATGGTTCTATTATCAAAGACTATTATACTTTTATAATCACAGATTACGCCACGACTACACTTTAGAGAAATAATATTAAAGACAAACCTTAATAATCTATTCTCAATTTGATTTGACCACAGACTGTAAGCAATAACAAAAGTTTGACAGTAAGCAAAGAGTTTATATATATGTTGTGTCAAATACATAGTGGCGTGTGAAATGGTTTCTTTATGTAATTTTTATGCATAATTAAATAAAATATTAACATTCTGCACTCCTGCTCTATATTCTCTATAAGAGTGGGAAAAATACTCCTCCGTCCGCGCAATTTTCGTAAAAATGGGTAATGTTTTTGCTTCACGTATTAATGTATAGTTTAGGATTTTTTTCAAATTATAAACTTTATATGGCTTTCCTGTAAAGTTGCAAAAATGTCGCTTAAACCGAAATAGCCTTTCACCCTCGATATATATTTATAAGAATGCCTATTATGCAGCAGTCAAATTTCCTTTGCTGGTTCGAATTCGAATTGAATTTTAACCGATTGTTACCAAACTTCACAGTATCAGTCTTTTCGTCATATCTGAAAATTTCCTGAAAATTAGATCTAAATCTATTCAGCCGCTTTGCCGTTTATAGACAGCATACCCAAATATACTTTTGTATGTACATATTACAGTAGTTCAAATAGAATTCAATTAATGTGGGTATGTTTTTTTTTATTGCTTTGATGGGTGGACGAGCTCACAGCCCATCTGGTGTTAAGTGGTTACTGGAGCCCATAGACATATACAACGTAAATGCGACACACACCTTAAGATATAAGTTCTAAGGTCTTAGTATAGTTACGACTGCCCTACTCTTCCAACCGAAACGCATTACTGCTTAACGGCAGAAATAGGCAGGGCACCTACCCGTGCGGACTCAAAAGGTCCTACCACCACTAATGGGTATGGGTATGTATGGGTATTCAATATTTTTTTTATTAAGCACTAAATATCCGAAGATCTCTTGGTGTATTCAGCCAACACCCGCATTTTTTTTTTTATTGCTTAGATGGGTGGACGAGCTCACAGCCCACCTGGTGTTAAGTGATTACTGGAGCCAATGGACATCTACAACGTAAATGCGCCACCCACCTTAGTATAGTTACAGTTACAACGGCTGTCCCACCCTTCAAACCGAAACGGATTACTGCTTCACGGCAGAAGTAGGCAGGGCGGTGGTACCTACCCGCGCGGACTCACAAGAGGTCCTACCACCAGTAAAATTCATTAAGTAAGCATTTCTGTGTGTGAATACATATTCATATACCAGTTCTTAATAGAATACCATAGACCTATATAGTAGGGACACGACATATTGTTCTATACGTACGATTGCTTATATAAATAGCACCCATTTTGAAGGCACATACATAAACATATATCTATCTCGTTCTTACTCAGTACTTTAACTCGCAGGAAAACAATATAACAGTATTTCAGTGCGTACATAAAATGAAACATGAATATACGTAAATATCTCCGTCTCCGTCTAATGAGGCCGAAAATCCGCCATGTTTAGCGCGCCAAATGTCATTGTCACGTCAGTTCGGCCGTCTGTTTTGGGTTGTACATTATTTATTGACTTTGATATCGATTTAATATGATTGATTATATAAAATTTCATAATTTATCATGCTTAAAACATACAAAAATAATAATTAAAACGTATTTTAGAGGATCTCAAGAAAGTCGATGCCCAAAAACTATTATCTATATGTATTTAAATTCATTATGGAGCCCTCATCCGAAAAATCCATTTTTCGGTCGGAATCTATTGATCATGACACTAATCATAAATACCACTTTAAAATATGTCATCAAAACATATTTAGATATTCTGTTTAGATATTTCGGGAAAAAGGCTACCGACAAAATCTCTTCGGAACTATTTAAATAAAATAGTTTTATTCCGCAGTGAGTAAAACACTATTGTAAATTTGTTAAATATTTAATAATTAAGTGATTTTAGAGAGGAAGTCACAAGGAATGACGTTTGTAATTAATGAATAAATGTTCTGTAGGTGTTTTTTTTTTTCACGCGGTCCCTTGATAAGTTTAAAATTTGAATCACTCTCAAGCGAAAGTGATTCAAATGGTGCGGCGCACCTTCCTTGGGGTGCGCTGCGGTAGTATGTTACGGACTTTAGAGTCAGCAAAACAATTAAAATAGATTGTTATAGTCTAATAAAAACACGTACTCAAAATACGATAACATTTAGCATGCTAGAAATGGGCTGATGGCTTTGAACTACGCCATATCTTTATGTTTTGCGACAAACGACAACTTTATAAAATCAGTGTAGCAACTTTTAAAAATCATCATATCGTTTACTTGGCAAATTCGAAGGACGAACTTGTCTTAGATTTCACCCATCTAAATCATATCATATTTGCACATAACAATATACCTACTTACTTCCCATTAAAGTATAAATTCTACAAATAAATAATACTCAACAATATTTAAAATAAAATGAGCCAAGAACGTTTATCGATAAAACCTGATAACATTGAAATCTTTTGTACAGCACTAAAGCCGCCATGTTTTGTGGCCAGATGACGTCACAGTGGCACGAAATTTTGGTTGACGTTTCATTTCCATAGGTTTCCTACTTCATTGTAGAATACCCACTGCAATTACGATTTGACGTATAACGTCTTATTTAAATAATTTGAATTGATCGTTGTCTGCTTAAAGAAATCGTAAAGACCGGTAATAGCGTGTGAACATTCCTCTGTAACGTAGGTATTGTTATTTAGTTGGGTTTGAATAAATAAATTTCAATCTAGATTACGGAAGAGCCAGAGAAATTTTATTTAATTATGTAAATTTTTAAGAAGGTTCGCGATTTGGAACGTTTTTTATTCATTTAAATAATTGTAGATTAGTAACAACGATACAGGCTTTAGTGTGGATATCATTGTTTAAGAATAGTAAGAATGTTGCCAGAGCAACGTTGTGTATTATTGCCATTGGCCTCTTTATTAATTTTTAATTTGGACCCAACAGTTAAGTAATTACGTTCATTTATAATTTTTGACGGTTTAATGTTTATTAAACGACTAGTGGCCCGCTCCAGCTCCGCTCGGGTTTTTAACAAAAATACCAACGATATTAGAGGTTTTTTTTATTTTCTAAATAAAAGAACACTTATTGCGGCATAACTATAATTAGTTAGACATATCCTGTTGCGACACTTTTTGTAATTAATTATGTGTTCTACAAAGTCGTAGTACATTATTTTATTCTTTATCAATAGTTTTCGCACGCGATGTACAGAATATTTTAGGTAATTTTTTTACACCTTGGGTTACATTATTGGAGTTTTAGTAAGGATCCCTATTTTTTTTCAAAAATATTATAGCCTATGTCACTCGGGAATAGTGTAGCATCCAAACAGTGAAATAATTTTTCAAATCGTTTCAGTAATTTCGGAGCCTATTCAATACAAACAAACAAATCTTTCCTCTTTATAATATTATAGTATAGATGTTATTCCTTCACCGCTGTAGATGTTTATGAACACGTGCTAGGTACGTAGTAGTATGAGTGTATTATTTAATGTGGATACACAGAACACCTTAACTATTAGGCCATAATGACTTCTATCAATATTATTATAATGTTATAATTATATTATTTGAAGTCATCTTGTCCTTATGAAAAGACGTCCGGTGCATTCGTATCTAGCGATGCAGCGGTGTTCCAATCCCGCAGGCGGGTACTAATTTTTCTAATGAAATACTTAACCGATGTTCAAGATTGAGTTTCGCGGTGAAGGAATAACATCGTGTAGTAAAAATAAAACCTGTAAAATTACAATTTGCGTAATTACCGTTGGTAGGACCTCTGGTGAGACCGCGCGGGTAGGTGCCACCGCCCTGCCTATTTCTACAGTGAAGCAGTAATGCGTTTCGGTTTGAAGGGTGGGGTAGCCGTTGTAACTAATACTGAGACCTTAAAACTCATCAATCTCAAGGTAGGTGGCGGCATTTACGTTATAGATGGCTATGGGCTCCAGTAACCACTTAACACCTGTGTGTGAGCTCGTCCACCCATCTTCGCAATAAAAAAATATAAAAAAATGCTACATAATGTCCGTCTTATCTTAATGCTTGACCAGCTGGGCTGATCGCTTCCCACTCGCAAATTCGTAAAGGTTTCGCGTGGGATTTGAATTTGGGCATGGTCCCATCACTCGATGCGAACACATTTCTTATCTGTTAAGTTACGGACGCTTAACCTCATTATCATTTATAAAATTACATTTTTATCCAATTTTTACAAAAGTAAATTAATTTCGATGATGATATTAAAAAAATAACAACACTTAAGTTTCTTAGGTAGGCCTCAGAACGCCTACAATGGTTCACTATACCTAAATAAGAAGCTCGCTTGAACTGTGAGTGACTTCAGCGTAAGTCAAAGTATGCTACAATTATAAGTGAAAAAGAAAATGCCATTACATTCATGTGTTCATACATGTGTACGTTGTAATTATACTGAGACCTTAGAACTTATATCTCAAGATGGCTGGCGCATTTACGTTGAAGATATCTATGAGCTCCAGTAACCACTTAACATCAGGTGGGCTGTGAGCTCGTCCACCTATCTAAACAATAAAAAAAAAGACCTATGCCAAGATGCACGCCGAACTGCGAGATGGATTATACGAAATTATTATTATTATTATTAAGTACAAAGTTTTTATTCTAGAATTTCTATGAATTTCGGTAAATACTGAAAAACCACGGGCCTACGCCCAGTGAAGATCATTTTTAGTTTTAGTTTCATCTGACGTTTCATCCTGCAAAAACTTCCGAACAATCCGGCACGTATTTATAATTGTGGCTTTTTGCATGGTAAAAATATAAATTTTTGGGTAAATCTAATTGTTTGATGGAGTGGTGAAGGTACTTTGGTATGACTCCAGTGCTGGAAAGCACTAGCGGCACAACATATACTTTATTCATTTTCCAAACTTATTATTATTGTGTATTCAATACTGCCTCGCCTGAGAAGACGGCAGGACACACTTCGGCGAGGTGGGCAACAATCGGCCGGAGCGTCAGGGACTATTGGGTGAGAAACCGGCGAACTATGCGGGCATTGTCCAGCAAGACTGCTTTTTGCATTTGGGCCACCACCGACTTTTTGTTGAGACCAAGCCTCTCGAGATGTTTTGAGAGACTTTTAGGGACCAAACCATTCACCGATACAACTACCGGAATTATTTCTGTAGATAGCACCCTCCACATGTCGGTCACCTCGTGCGCCAGGTCCAGATATTTGGTCTTTTTATCTGACTCGGCGCGCACAAGGTTCTCGTCGTAAGGAATGGTGATATCATCTATTCCGTAGTGATATCCACCAGAAATACCCGAGACTCCGTCCGGTTCATTAGCACGATATCAGGCTTATTCGCAAGAATAGTCCTGTCCGTGATGATAGGCCGGTCCCAGTAGAGCTTTATTATTATTATTATTAATTATTTAGTTGTGAATTAAAATAATTTTATACGTTTCATTGTTTCAGTGAGGGACTATTCACGTGTCCAGTTAACGCTTCCCCTGTCGATTACGCAAAGGTAAGTTTAATAAAATAGAATAAACATAATTTTAATATTATTATTAATACTAAATAAATTTAGAAACTGTTAATATAAGTGCGAACTAATTGTTGAGAGGAAAGTGACACCACCGATCTGACCCACATTATAATATATGTTAATTTTTTTATGTAAATTATAAATACACGTTTTTTTATCAATGATTTTGAATGATTTTGAATGATATGATGAATTTCTATACAAAGGTATAGAATAACTACATAAGTCAAATATTGTTTAAAAGAACACTTTGACAGCCAGAACATGACGGGTGAGCAATATTTTACTGGCAGCTTAAAATAATTAATTCCGAACTTAGGCAAATGCTATGCGACTCCGGTGGTCTAAATAATAGGATTTATCTGTACGTAGTACACGTACTTGCCGCTAGATGGCGCTAATAACAATAAAACTAAAGCGTTTCAGTGCATATAAAATCAACCAATGTTTTATTACATCGTAAAGCCACTCGTCTTTTGAATTATTTCCTGATTTTAGATGTGTTTTACATTTACCGGTAATAATTTTAAAGATTTGTTTTACGGCTGAATATTTTAGTGTAAGATTTTATCTCGATATTTTTAGTGCCAATTGAAATGTGAATTTAGTTTGCATTTGTAGTACCTACATAATCTTTTTCACTTACGAGACCCGAGAGATAATATTTACGCATAAAACACCATTTCTTCACGTTCTTTGTCAAGCATTTGTTTTCGTGTGCAGAATTAAAGCCTGCTATTTCATGATATTGATAGCTTCAAAGAAATGAATTAAAGTCGAAATTCAATCATTTCGAAATAGGGTTATATAATTCTAGCGGTGCGGATTAAGTTAGACTAATAAATATAGGTTTTTTTATAATATAATAAAAATCAAAAACGTTATGAAATTTTTGCAGTCGTTATAAATAATATTATGTATAATAGTTGAGACTTAGATCTCATGTATCAAAGTAGATGGTGGCGTCCCCATGGAGATTTTTATGAGTTCCGGCAACCACTTAACAGCTTTTTTTTTCCTACCTATGCTGATCGATAGCCTTGAGAGGCCATTTCAGCGTAACCTTAACTAGTAGGTGAGCTCACGGGGCTCAAACCTGACGACGTTGCTAACACGAACCCTAGCAAGAGCCGTGCTTCGCAGAATCTACCACCGGATCGGAAACTAAGTAAGCGGGCCTTGAACTCATCGAACATAGTCATAGCGCCGTTAAGATTTTCGCACGGTATACGACTCGTTCGGTTCACACGCCTTCAAATTCAAATTCAATTAACGAATGCCACGTTCGAGCGTGATACGTTAGAATTTCCGTTAATTAGCTGCACTTGAGAGCTATAAGGCAGCAAAACATCCGAAAAAGGCTCTCTTCCATCTGCCGCGAACATGAATTAGTGAAGCTCATAATTACGGGACGCATGGAGGGCAAGCGCGCCGTGGGCAGAACACCAGCCAGATGGTCAGATCTAGTAAGAGAAGTACTTGGTGGTAGTCTGTACCATGCGATCTATACCACCCATGATCGAGCACATTGGAAGTATGTCACAGGTGGTCGCGATCCTTAGTAGTGAGGGAACGATATACAAGAAGAAAGCTATAAGTTATGAGCTTAAATAAACTTTTAAAGTTTGAAAAAAAAAATACAAAATTTGAATTTCGTTTCCGAAAAAGTATGATTGACGGGTCACTGACCTCTCCAAAACCGAAAAAAAACACTCAGATTAGTTATGGCAACTACATCAGCGATCATACACAACAATCAAGACATTCAATCAACAGTAATCGTCCATTTAATTCACAATTTTGAATCAATGAACAATAAAAATGTCATGGCGGATCAACACGCGAATAAAATAAACAAGGTGTCGATTTTACGTGAAAGTCATATTTACGCCTTATGTAGTTACAATAAAGTCCAAAGTCTGTTAAACTTTCAAATAAGAAATTTAATTGTGTGCCAAATGTGCTACAGCAGTTTGTGTTGGCAAATTCATATTATAGAATAATCGATCTTGAGCTGCTTAATTTTAAAGTTGAAAATAAAATGATGAATACCACAAACAAAAAGTCACTCACCTCTTTGCGACGACCTTGCAATGCTAACCGGTCACGCGACATTGTCACACGTCCTTGTTTAGCACGTCCGAATTTGTTATTATTAATATCGCTATCTCACATCACGGAAAACTGAAGCTTTGAGCAGTCGCGTGAGCCGGTTTTAGTTTTTATTTTTAGTTCTGGCCGCGAAATATAGATGGAGCTGAATCAACGCTGACAAGACATAAAATTATCATTTTATGATAATTTAGTTATTTTTGTATATACACATAATAATATATACAATTTGATTATTTACTATTAATGTCTAATTATTTCTTTTCTTAATGTTTCCTGAGCTTTTTGACATGCCTAGAAAGGCATGTCAAAAAGCTCTGAAGAATCAACTGAAATGTAAAAACAGTAATCGCGACAGAGACTTGCATATACCAGTGCAGAGCGAAAGTGACGACTTACCACTAGGTGCGCGCAACGTACGCTTGCTGCTAAGCTCAGTAGGTCATTTAAGTAGGTGTTGCTTGAGTACCTAATTATCTGGCATGGTTTAACTTAGTGACATAGTGAATTCATTCTAAGATTTATAGTCATTTATTTGTATGTCCTTGTGTGTCAATATCTGTGACATGGTTGACCTGTGAACACAAGCTGTTGATTTTTAATAACATCTGAATCGAGTTTCATCACTATCGGACGAACGGTTCAGTAAATACAAACATTAACATTTATTCACATAGATAAGTACGGTTGACTAGACCAGAATATACGAAAGTTGCAAAAAAGCCTTATTATAATGGTGGCATTATTTATTTACTACGCGTTCCCATTTCAATTCTACGGTGAGTTGGCAGCACGGAATAGATAAATAAGGCCAGAGACCGAAGAGAATGGGGTGCATTCGAAGAGATCTACATTCAGCATTGTGTGGACACGGGTTGAAGAAGAGATAATTGGTATTATTAGTTGACGACTAATTATCCGACTGCGACGGGGCAACGTAAAGCCGCCGTCGCCAGAAACGTGTCTTGTCGGATCTCCCGGATTCACTCTCGGTGCTTTTAGGCCCCTCAAGCACCGGTCACCGTCCTCGTCGAACTACCTAGCCCATAATAATAATAATAATGTTTTTATTGCAAGTAACCATGACTCATATAAATTGTTAATAAGACTTAGACCTATGTTAGTAGTTATATTTACATCACAATGAATTACTGTGGTAACATCCCATGGGAGATGGCACCACAGCGACTCATGTATACACAGTCCAGCCTGCTTGCGATCATGCTCAGGAAACTGTTGGAGCTGGCCCTCACTCTGCTTACCAGAGATGCACACCTCTTACGCATGGTAGCGTAAAAACAATCTATGTGCGCGTCTGCAAACATCCCTAGACACAGCCCATTGAGTTTTTTGCCGGATCTTCTCAGTGAGTCGTGATTCCGATCCGGTGGTAGATTCTAGCACTGCTCTAGCGTAACACTGCTCTGGCTAGGGCTAGTGTTAGCAAATTCTCTCAGGTTGAGCCCGCGATCTCACCTACCCGTCAGGGCGTCCTCTAAGGCTACCAGCGAATAGGTGGGCAAAAAAAGTTGACGCCATACTTTTTCGATGTGACTTCAGAAGAAATATACGTCGACCAGCAGTGATAGGACTGGTAGTTAAAATTTACATGCCCTTACATTGATCTACCAAGGAACTCAAAAACGTAATAATACTAAAATAACAATTTATTCTTCATTTAACATATTAGTTTTAGTCCGAATACGAAATGTGTCGCGAACATGTCCAACACGTGTGCTTCGTATGTCGTTGTGCTATTGTAGGACAATTTGTGCGGCCATTATTGTTTTACGATACAAAAACTGAAGGGTGGTTGGTTTGTATGATACGCACTGGCGTTATATAAACGCGTCTATTTTTAGCTGCGAAAAAGTTTTTATATTTGTCTACGCCTAAGTGAATCTTCTCTAATGCTTCGCAGCTATTACGTTCATCTGATTGATATTATTATGGATTGACTTATTTTTATGAATATTTGCAAAATTGAAAGTTTTCATAACATTATAATTCTTTTTTTTTAAATTGTTTAATTGGATGGACGAGCTTACAGGTCATCTGGTGTTAAAGGATGTTAAATGATTATGAGTAAGTCTCAATTTTATAGTACGAAAATCATCATTAACGTTCAAAAATCACCTTTGATCAGGCTTTTGAAATTGTCAAATCACAATTCTTCCACTAGGATATCGAAATGCTAGAGAGCCGTATGGAAGAAAGAATTTGTAGTTTTTCTCACATGTATCTTTTGTTTTTGGTCGATGTATACAAAATATATAATATATACACAATAAAATCATCCATAATAATATGACATACTAGCGCGCTTGATGCCGCAGATTTAAGATTGTAAGATCTTGGATGTCAGAATGAAAAATAAGTTGTGAAATGCTATCACGAATACTACATGTTAGTACATATGTTATGCATTCTTTATCAGCAGTAATCAAACAGCATTGAATTTATAACAATATTTACAAAAAAAAAGCATCTAAAATAAGTCGGAATCAAATTTTCTGTGGTTCGTCCAGGCAAAAAATATTATATCGTTAATCGATAATAATACCGACGTAGGTATCTGAGAGGTTTAGTATTAATTCCATTTTAAATAATCCGAATGACGTAAGAAAAACTTTGACGCGGCGTTTTAAATACGCGGTAAAAAATGCCATTAAGAAACTCTATTGTTTTATGAGACAAAAACGTACGTATTGTGTAGACAAATGATCCCGCAGTTGCATTTGTTTTTGTGCATTTTACGAGCTACCATGTGTGTGTGGTCCATATGCATGTACTGAATTCAGGGATTCTCACGGTTAGGATATGTCGACGTAGCCCTAAACACGTCATTACGGATCCTCTCGATCCATTAACGGTGCTTTTACGTACCACAAGCACCGGTCACCGTTCTCGTCGAATCCGTCGCTTGCGGCGAAGGACTCGACGAGTAAATTAACCCATAGACACAGCCCACTGAGTTTCTCGCCGGATCTATTCAGTGGGTCGCGTTTCCGATCCGGCGGTAGATTCTGCGAAGCACTGCTCGCTCTTGCTAGGGCCAGTGCTAGCAACACGCCCGATTTGAGCCCCGTGAGCTCACCTATACGTCAAGAAGCTGAAATAGACTCTCAAGGCTATCAGCAGAGGTAGGGAAATAAAAAATAAAAAGTTAGGGTATTCCGGAGTAAGCTGCATAATATTTGCTATAAAACATCACAATGGAAAGTGAAGTATAGCTGATTTAGTGTTACTTTAATCTAAGCTATGCCTATGGGTGACCGTATATTGAACAACTTATAAACGACCTTAAGGTTACTAAGAGAAAACAATACTTATTGTTCCAATATTGTTTAACGTATAAAGGCTTATATATTAAAATCCATGTCTGTATATAAGCCGTGTTGGAATAAACACACATCCATATGTTCCCTTAGACTCCCGAAGCGGCTGGACTGATTTCGATGAAGATTTCGGGAAATCTTCAGATTGGTTCAGTGTGTGTTCCTGTGAGCTTGGTAGCGATCGGATGGAAATAAAAAGATAGATCAGCGAACGCTTCAAAAAATTCTTATAAAAACTTTTCTTTCATTCCTCAATAAAATATCAAGTTTAATCCAAAAAAAAAGCGGGTGAATAGATTAAGGATCACCGTGTAAATTGAGTTTTACTGTAGGGCATCATATTTCCCTTGTGTGTTTGTCTATTATTATTGTAATGGGAATTTAACGAAAGGGGTGGCAACGTGTTTTGAATGGAAATAAATAATTTATAGTTCGCTATTGCGTAGTTTGTGTGTGTGTGTGTTGGTTGTGCTAGTTTATAACAAGAGGATAATTTTAATTTCGCAAATATCACTTAATTCTCACTACTTAATTCTATAGTGTGGAGCTCCGGGATCGCCCCTCGCTTTGTTTCAACAACAGCACGCGACATATTTGTGTCACGGAAAACATTTTGCTAAGCCAATTATAAATACTAGAGGTCCCGCTGTAGTCGAAATTCGACTATAATTAATTGAATTGTCAGTTTGTACACTATTATGATTGTATTTTATACTTCTATAATCACAAATTTCCCCAAGACTACACAAAAAAAAATATATTAACAAAGACAAACAATATTTAATCTATTTTCAATTTGACAACAGACGTCAAGAACAAAAGTTTGACAATAAATAGTATGCATGCGTTTGTGCGTCAAATACATGGTATGTAGTGTGTGTAATGTTTTCTTTATTGATTTAATGTATCTTTTGTGCATTATTTAAAAAAAATATTAGCTTTGTGCACTTCTTCTCTATATTCTCTATAAGTGTGGAAAATTTCATACTCCTCCGTCCGCGCCATTTTCGTAAAACGGGATACGAAGTTTTTGCTTCACGTATTAATATATAGATAAATATTTGTCTGAATCAATAGCTGAGTTTAAGCGTCAGCTGGCTTAGCGGAAGCCGTAATACGTACAGTTTTAGCCCACTGAGTTTCTCGCCGGATCTTCGCGATTCCGATCCGGTGGTAGACTCTGTGAAGCAGTGCTCTTGCTAGGGCTAGTGTTAGCAAATTCTCTCAGGTCGAGCCCGTGAGCTCACCTACCCGTCTGGGCGTAGCTGAAATAGCCCTTTAGGCTACCAGCGATTAGGTAGGGAAAAAAGTACAGTTTTAACGTGATTTTCTTATATTCTCCTATTAAGGATAATTATTTTATTTTATTTTTTTATTGCTTAGATGGGTGGACGTACTCACTGCGAAGTACTACTCTTGTGTTAGCATTAATGTTAGCAGCTCTTATCAGATTGAGCCCTGTGACGTCATCTACCAGACACAGCGTAGTTGGAATAGCTCGAAAAGCTAAAGAGTAGGGGTATAAAATTAAACCATTACTATTCCCGTCAACTGTTTACCTTTGAACTGTTCGAAGACGCAGCGTATAAATAAAATTCTTCAATAGGTACAATATCCTTTCGCTTTATGTGACCTAGCTTTCTTAAATCGTACACTGATTGGGTTGAATATTACAAAATGGCATTGAACGATGCGTAATGTCATGTTATTTAGTGGTTCTATTGACTTTCAATCCACTCTAAATAGATTATTTTTGAAAGAGTCATCTAGGCTACCTCGTTACAATCAATTCAGGCGAACTGACTCGATGGTGCAGTAGTTAGCGGGCCTGACTGTTGGGCCGAGGGTCGCGGGTTCGATTCCCACACCGGGCAAGTATTCGTGTGATGAATAAATTTGTTTCCTCTTTGTCTGGAAGTTTATTATCTATATATTATGTATATTTTTAAAACATATTTATGTTAGTCTCTGGTATCTATGAGATGCAGGGAATCCTAATTTCAGAACGGATGACCGTGCGTAATTTGTTCTAATAAAAATAAAAAAAGCATCTGCTTCTTGCTGCTCATCTGGCTAACTTAATCCCAAAATTAGACCAGACCGGGTTAAACTAGTAAATAATATTTAACTTAATGACCTGAAGACATTTCTTGTGGCCAAGGTCAAGTTCCTTTCACATCTCCGAGCTGTCGCAGTGAGTATTTAAACGCATATTTATATACGCTAGGTTCACAAGGAAGCACCTATAATAGAATTCCGATGTTCATAAACCAATTCATTATGTGCTATGCATTCAAATGGACATGCAAGACAGATGCTCTCCAAGCGCCAAATGTTTAGTCACGACTTTAGTTCTGTAATATTTTTGACTGTACATATTATGCTAGTTCCAAGACTTGTATTTCTACGTGATTTTCAAATAGTGAACATCGCCGATGCATTTGGGCAAAGCGCCGATAGTAATTTAGAGAAAAATCCGATTTTTGTATAATTTGTATAATAAGATTAGCTGACCCGACAGACTTCGTAGTGCCTCAATCGATAAATAAAAGACCTAAAGTTTTCTATAAAATAAACTAAAACAAACAAAACGAATCCATTCGACGGGGGACACATCAAAGGAAAAACAAAATTGTTATTTTATTTAATTCCGAAAATTTTCATATTTATATACCTTTTAAACCTTCTCTGGACTTCTACAAATAAGTCAACACCAAAATCAGCCACACCGGTCCAGCCGTTCTCGAGTTTTAGCGAGACTAACGAACAGCAATTCATTTTTATATATATCTATAGAAGAAGAAGATTAGATTTTTCATCATCTTTTATCATCTCTGTAAGATAACGTTCTCTACAACTATAAAAATTAAATAGTTGAATAATAATTGTCGTCGACAATACCAAGCTAGAGATACGTTTCCAATGCATCACAGATGCGTTACCCGTTTTTTGGGTCTCTTTGTCCGAAGCAGCATTTAAATTAAAGATTAATCTCTATTATTCTGTTGATAGTAGATGCGGATCACTGACCCGGCGCATGAAAGGACCCAATTTGAGTATATTCAAACTAGGACAGATCTCAGGAATATATTGTGCGTGCGTGACGTTAAAGAGAGGAGAAAAAACGAAACTTGAATTTTTTATTTATTGCTTTTGATGGATGGACGAGCTCACAGCCCACTTGGTGTTAAGTGGTTACTGGAGCCCATAGACGTCTACAACGTAAATGCGCCACCCACCTCGAGATATAAGTTCTAAGGTCTCAGTATAGTTACAACGGCTACCCCCACCCTTCGAACCGAAACGCATTACTGCTTCACGGCGGATATAGGCGGGGTGGTGGTACCTACCCGTGCGGACTCTCAAGAGGTCCTACCACCAGTGATTACGCAAATTATAATTTTTGCGGGTTTGATTTTTATTACACGATGGTATTCCTTCACTGTGGAAGTCAATCGTGAACATTTGTTGAGTAAGTATTTCATTAGAAAAATTGGTACCCGCCTGCGGGATTCGAACACCGGTGCATTGCTACATACGAATGCACCGGACGTCTTATCCTTTAGGCCACGACGACTTCAATGAATTCGCTGATTGCGCAATACTAAATCGGTTATTCAGAAGTGACCGAATCAAGCTTGTGAAAAAGATACAAAAGATCGACCCAGATGTATATTAATATACGATATATCGGCGCAACAGTTAACTAAGACTGGTTAATCAACTTCAAATTGTTGGATAACTATTATAAGTGCGTGTAAAAAATTGTATAAGACTGCGTCCAAGAGAATTGATGAACAAACTACCCCTACATCTCACTATAATTACGAGTATTTCGGCTTGAGTACCCGAATCACCTGTCCTGGTGAAACTGGAAAGGCCTCCGGGCCATCAGTGATCCGTCAATCATGAAAAAAAGTTAGGATTTTTTTTGGAAAAGTAAGGTTTAATTACTGTCACTGTGGAAGGCAATGATAATAATGAAGAGAATTGCAAGATTGCTGACGTCATCATTTTTAAAAACAACATGGCGCCCGTCACTCAGTTTTAATTGATATATTTTATATACTATACGTTAAAACTGCGATGTGCTCCAAACGTATTGATGTATTAAACTAATAATACAGTAATGTGATTGAGACAATAGGGTTTTTTTTATTATACTTACTTATGGCAAAATTAGGTGATCATTTTTATGTATCTTAAATGGATACAAATATAAAATGTTGATTCTAACGAATATCATAAACCCACATGGGTAAGTACTACTACCTTGACTTTTATTGTCGCTCAGTCACACGGAATAGTCATTATACGTTCCAGCTTAAAGGGTGGTATATCGGTTATACAATTGAGAATCAGACATCAGAACACGTGACTTGGCATAACGTATTCCCAATATACCACACAAGCATATTAGAACAGGGGTTAGTTGAAGTATAAAATGTTTTATATTATAATGTAAAGCAGCCGTAAACAAAGGCGACAACGTGACGGAACGCGACGGTAACCGTCGCTTTGACCGTCGTCGTCAGCGCTCCCTATTATAATTAGATTAGTTTTTATTCTTCGCGTTCCGATGTCCATCTCGACGTGTTGTATGATTTATTTGTTTGCTATTTAAATTTAATGTTAATTACGTAGCCAGCGGTTTATTTACAAAATCATTTTCAGTTCACTTGAAGACGGTCGCTTGGCTGGACTACAAACTCCAGAGGCCGGTCACTCTTGCTTCTAGATTTTGTTTCGATTCCCAGTCAGAGTTATGTTTGAAAAAATTGTTTGTATTAGTGTACCCGCAGTAGTCGAAATTAGACTATAATTAATTGAAATTATAAGTTTGAAAATTATTATGGTTCTATTGTCAAAGACTATTTATTATACTTGTATTATCACAGATTTCGCCAAGCCTACACTTTAGACAAATATTAACAAAGACAAACAATAATTAATCTATTCTCAATTTGACCATAGACTTTATGCAATAAGAAAAGTTTGACAATAAACAAATAATATGCATGCGTGTGTGTGTCAAATACATTGTAATGTGTATGTCAAATACATGGTAGTGTGTGTAATGTTTTCTTTATCGATTTAATGTATCTGTTATGCATTATTTAAAAAAAATATTAGCATTGGGCACTCCTTCCCTATACTCTCTATAAGTGTGGCAAATTTCATACTCCTCCGTCCGCGCAATTTTCGTAAAAAGGGGTACAAATTTTTTGCTTCACGTATTAATATATAGATTTCAGAATAAATGAAACATGTGTGGCGGGTAGCCATCATACAACGCAAGATAATTGACAGATGCCTGAATCTCGCTTACGACATTTTCAAGATAAAGCGCATATATACAAGTTCCGAACAACAACATTCGGACCGTCGGTCTACCGAGCAATATCATCCGCTCGGTGGAAGATCTTCCTTTCGTCGTATATTCCCAAACTGGTGACCCCGACGTGATGTGAACAACGCAACCTTCTGATTCATCTTCAGCGCATCAAGAACTCCGGCTACCACAATCCCCGCATTCTCGCAGATAAAAGCACGTCATTGACAGTCGTCCCACAGCAAGCCAGCACCGCAGCCTCAACAGGACCATCGCAGCCGACTCACCGCGCTTCCTGGTCCTACGGCACGCAACTTCACTGCCTCATCACGCCGCTACAGTTCATCGCAGCCCACGACCGGATCATTAACGCTTGGGGTCACACATCTCCGGCGTGGCAGCTCTGCATCACATGGACTACGCACGACACGCACGCAACGTTCAAGCTCAGTCTCGACTCACCGCAGACTTCGAGCAGCACTGGCGACACGCACGCAGCATTCAAGCTCAGTCTCGACTCACCGCAGACTTCGAGCAGCACTGGCGACACGCACGCAGCATTCAAGCTCAGTCTCGACTCACCGCAGACTTCGAGCAGCACTGGCGACACGCACGCAGCATTCAAGCTCAGTCTCGACTCACCGCAGACTTCGAGCAGCACTGGCAACACGCACGCAGCATTCAAGCTCAGCCTCGACTCACCGCAGGCTTCGAGCAGCACTGGCCCTTGCAAGCTAATCTCAGCACGGACAACGCTAACTAAAAATGACACGACCTTCAGTCTCGGAGGGGAGTGATGTGGCGGGTAGCCATCATACAACGCAAGATAATTGACAGATGCCTGAATCTCGCTTACGAAATTTTCAAGATAAAGCGCATATATACAAGTTCCGAACAACAACATTCGGACCGTCGGTCTACCGAGCAATATCATCCGCTCGGTGGAAGATCTTCCTTTCGTCGTATATTCCCAAACATGTTACACTTTTTTGGCACAAAGACTTGTTTGTGTCACTATCTGGTCTATAAGCTACTAGTCGTATTGTAGATCCACTGTTTTCTCGTTGTAGTGGTCGTATTTACTGCAGCAGATTGACCAGGCGTGGCCCGGACCATGTCATTTAGCACACTAAAAGTCTATTTGGTCTCTATCGTATCCCACTAGGTGGGATCGGCATGGCGAATTTTCCTGTCCCATTTTCTTGTATCACTCTTCTTTCTCTCATATCGTCATTCACACACTCCATCCATGTCTTCTTCGGTCGACCTCTTCCCCCTCTACCTTGCACTACCGTTTCCATACATCTCCTAGTCACATGCATCTCCTCTCTACGCATCACATGTCCATACCACACTAACCGTCTGCTCTTTAACTTGTCAATCACTGGGGCTACTTTCCACCACAATAAAAAGTATCCAGGTATAACTGTTTTTGTGTGAAATGTCATATAAAGCGCTTTAGCCATTTTTGGGATGTTTTTATTGCTTATAGATAAAAGATGAATGAGCTACATTACAACTTAAATACCGTCACCTACATTGAGACATGAGGTCTAATTGCAACATGAAAACATGACTACTCGCAGTCATAAATATCATCTATACACATAATCATCAACATTTATAATTTTGAAATGATGTCGTCCAGATAGATCTATTGGGTTTCTATAGCGACCTATGCTCTGACGATTGTTTGTCTATCGACATTATAAAACAACATAGTTTTCAAATAAATGTTTTTGTTTTTTTTGGACTCCGTGAAATTAAATAATTTATAAGTTTTGTTGTTGCGATATCTGTGGAAAGCATTAGTGTTGATCTAATCAACCATTAGCAGGTATGCCTTATGTGATGGTTCTAATGTTGGGAATTTCATTTCGCACGTGCGATGAAGGGTGAGTACGTGGAAATGGGGTCGGCGAGCACGTCCGGCGTGTGAACACTAAAAATACTTAATTAAAACCATTTCTTATCAGCCCACAAACGGCCACTGCTGGAAATAGGCCTCCCCTAAGCCTCGTCACAACGATCGCTCAAAAAAACCATTACTACGGTTTAATCTTACGTTTTTTATTGTCAATATATTACTTCCGACGTTTCGAATAACTACTTCACTGTTTTCGTGAACACGTACGTGTCCTGTACAACCAGAGATCATATCAAGGTGTGAAAGACTATTTGATATAAGCGACATTTCGCTTAATACACTGCATTTTTCTTTGTAATTAAAGGTCTGTTTTATTCGTTACTAGCTGACCCGGCAGACTGCGTAGTGCCTCAATCGATAAATAAAAGTCCTAAACTTTTGTATAAAATAAAACAAACCAAAGGAATCGGTCCGACGGGGACACATCAAAGGAAAAATAAAATTGTTATTTTTATTTAATTCCGAGCATTTTCATATTTATCAACCTTTTAAACCTTCTCTGGACTTCCACAAATAATTCAAGACCAAAATTAGCCAAATCGGTCCAGCCGTTCTCGAGTTTTAACGAGACTGACGAACAGCAATTCATTTTTTTATATAGAGATTAGTATCAACAGTTCGATGTTTTTTAATTGAACTTCAATTAAGTTTACTCCATTCAAATAGCTGAAGAAGTTTTTTTTTTGTTACGATATTTTTTTCCAAACGTAAAATGTTATTTGGCTCTCCTGTCAAGTTGTAAAAATGTCGTTTAAACCAAACAGTTTTTCACCCGTTGATATTTAAAAATAGTCTTAGTTATATAGTCTTATTTATATTATATAAATATAATAATTTAGTTTCTGGTAAGTTATGAATTCGGTTTTTACTGGTGGTAGGACCTCTTGTGAATCCGCACGGGTAGGTACCATCATCCTGCCTATTTCTGCCGTGAAGCAGTAATGCGTTTCGGTTTGAAGGGTGGGGCAGCAGTTGTAGCTATACTGAGACCTTAGAACTCATATCTCATGATGGGTGGCGGCATTTACGTTGTAGATGTCTATGGGCTCCAATAACCACTTCACACTAGGTGGGCTGTAAGCTCATCCACCCATCAAAGCTATAAAAAAAACCTTTTATGCGATTTAAGGTGCATAGATTTTACTAGAAGTGGTGCAGCCTAAAGAATAAGACGCAATATTGTATAGATTACTAGTATAGAGCGACGCTCAAATCTAGCCGACAAATACCAAAATTTTGAAAGAAAATACGTGCTGAACATGTTCCTCCGTATACCTTCTACTATATAACGATAACAGTAATGGTCATACGTAACCAGAGACGAGTCACACCCGGTCATCTGGTCCCAAACTAGGATTCCCAGTACAATGGGAACGAGATACTGGTATACTTACTTGTATACGATTTAAATATACAAATATATCAATATTAAACCCCCAGACACGGATCAAACAAACTTGTTCATCGAACAAAATATTGCTTAATGGGGGAATCGAATCAATGACGGTCTAGCAGAGGTGATACTACTGTGCTACTGAGTCAGTCAGTCAAGAATAACATGGTGTAACAAAAATTTAAGAACACCAAATTTATAAATTTGTGTTATGACCAATAACGAAAATGTAGTCCTGTGAAAACAACACGTGTGGGCTTACCATCGGTATATATCTAATAAAAAAATTAAACAAACAAAATATTTTAGATCTCTACCGGCCGCCCTACGAAAATCAAAAGATTTAAGATTCCTATGTCAGCTTAGCGCTGACAAATATTCACATCTTTTTATTTCATAGAAAACTTACAAGTCATGTTATCATGATTGTAAGATTAACCGTTGACCACCGTCCCGTGTGAGTTGGAACTGATGTGTCACTGTCCGTCCAAAGATTTCGGGGCACGTATTTTTTTTTTTATTAAATTACTATATCGGTCACCCGAGTTCACTATACAATGCTGTCTTTCATTGGTCGGTTTTTTTTATGCAGTCTTTTTTTATTTTTATTTTTATTGTTATGATGGGTGGAAGAGCTCACAGCCCACCTGGTGTTAAGTGGTTACTGGAGCCCATTAAGACGTCTATGACGTAAACGCGCCACCCATCTTGAGATATAAGTTTTTTTATTTTTTTTATTGCCCTTGTAGGCAGACGAGCATACGGCCCACCTGATGGTGAGTGGTTACCGTCACCCATAGACTTCAGCAATGCCAGGGGCAGAGCCAAGCCGCTGCCTACCACAAAAAAAGTTCTAAGGTCTCAAGTATAGCTACAATCTATCTGCGGCTAACGAGCTCACGGTCTGGTTGGTGTTAAGTGGTTCCCGGAGCCCGTAGACATCATGAAGTTAATGCCACCCCCCACCTCGAGGCATGAGGGATGAGGAGGTGGCTAGGTCCTAGAACACAAGATATTTGGCAGTCATTTAGGCCACGATGACTTTTTTGAGGTCTTAAATAGGGAAATATAATTTTAATTTCTAGGCTGTGGGCAAACTTTTTTTTGTGTGTGTGTAAACTTCTTTTTTCTCGTAGACTACTTCATTTCATTAATCCATCACAGACCAACAAATCTTTCTAGTGATAAACGTGTCATGCGTATTGCGTAGTCATAGATGTGTACCTGGTATTGCCCATATGAGCGATTTTCATCACCAGAAAGACCGGGAGCTTGTCGGTTTTTGAAAACAAAACAAAACAAAGTTACCTTCCCTATTTCTACCGGTGCCAACGCGTTCCAATTTTGAGCCTACGAATAGCCATTATTCAATGATATTTGAAGTCTTGACCTCTTTTCTCAATCAGAAAGCGGTATTCACGTTATAGAGCACGGGTCACGGGCGGGTACCAACCGAACAACCCATCTCGACTTATACAATAGTAATGTTTCTACTGCATCCATCACGTAATAAAGAATGCGTGTAATCACGTTCACTCACACGAGCAATAGCCGAAACCGCAGGAAACTAAAGCGTCGCCTTTGACACTGGACACATATTTAATCGGTGAGTGAATATAGCGCAGAGTACTTGGAATTCAGTAACTCTATGCGGTTAGAATATCTGTACAGTCTATAGGATAGCCTATAGGATAGCCTGATCTTATAGGATTACTGCGAGCGTAGGTATCAGTAATTGTGGAACTCCAGCAACTATTGGTGGTAGAGAGTGTTGTGAGGGCGCATGGGTAGGTAGCACCGCCCTGCCTGTGTATGTTCTGGAACAGTAATGCCCTTCGGTTTGAATGGTAGGGCAGCCGTTGCAGGTACTATATAGCTCACACATAGAACTCATGTTTCAAGATGGGTGAAGGCATATTCATTATTCATGTCCATGAGCTTCCGTAACCATTTTACACAAGATCGACCGTGAATTCGTCCAACCATCAAAGCAATAAAAAAGTATTCATAAATTAACACTTGTTGAATAATGCTGACCTTAATTTTCTTGTAGAGACATGAATGTAAATTTGAGGGCGAAGCTTGTGACTCTTGTCGCGTTTTCACGGAAGTAAATACATATTCTCGGCAGAAACAGACAAAATCGATCGGAGGACGCTAACAGAATGCCCGCATCGGTGTAATTATTGCCCACTGAGCTTCTTTCTCTCCAAACCTTCTCAGTTGGTCGCGATTCAGATCCGGTGGCAGATTCTGCGAAGCACTGCTCTTGCTAGGGCTAGTGTTAGCAAATTCTCTCTGGTTGAGTCCGTGAGCTCATCTCCCCGTCCGAGCGTAGCTGGAATTGCCTCTCAGGCTACTAGTGATTAAGTAGAAAAAAAAAGCGTAATTACACTGAATTTCTCCAATAAGTTTCGTCGCTCTAACACAGGACGACTACTCTAAGTTATATCCACTCACTGTGAATGCGCACTCAATAAAACGCACCAGCGTATGATGGATTATGATTACGGACGATAAATGGTTAAAAGACGTTTAATATCGGAGGCGCGACAATTTGATGGATACTCTCGAATATATCTAAAACATTGTTTAGTTTAATGATTTATACTGGACTGTTGTGTCGTGATTTATACTTGAGTAAGTTTTGATGCAGCGACTGACTCGTTATCTTCTCAAGATCTTATTGTATTAGGGATCGCATCAATACCGAAGAGTAAAAATTCATATATGTATATGTTCTTATGAAATAATGTGTTAAATTACCCATGTGCTTTTTTATAAATAATTTATTGGAAATGTGTGTAATGTTACACGCTGGGGTTCGGGATAAATAAAAATTCTACAGAATCACAAGTTAAAACTGTATTCAAAACTTAAACACTCAACAAACACTTTAAAACCCTCAATTCGCTTGTTCCGGTTCGCTTCAGGTGATCCGTTCGCTGTTTCGCTTCGAGTAGTCCCGATTACTGACTGACTGCGTGCCATCTCTACAACGCTTTTATAGCCGATACCTCATCCCTAGAATTATCGAGAATATTCCACATCTCTAGTAGTAGTTCCCGCTATGACTGATGATGATGATGACCGCTGACAACAGATGGCGTTGTACTTCTCGAGCGTTCTAGGTGCTACTAGATCTTTCGATATTCGTTCGACTATTCGGCGATAGATGGCGTTAATCTTACCGGCGTAACAGTAATAAAGACCAATGTGCGTGTGTTTGTCCTCTAAGCGTTTTTAACGCATTCAGCCGATTGTTATGGATTTTGGTACAGGTTTCGGGACTACAGGGAAGGTTTCTTTCATAGTACTTTCAGTGTAAGGTGGTGCCCGAGTAGATTTGATTAATTATTCTTTTTCTTCAAAGAATTAGTGATAGTCAGAGCTGAGCGTGATTTCATTAGTGATAACCAAATAAACTGACAGACTGCAAAATACTATTAGTTCTCTCTGTGTGAAATGAAACGAAAAAGTCTAGAACTATTTTTATAAATAAAAATAAAAATATACGACAATTAGCAAAATATTCGAATGTCGACAAATCAATAACATCTTAGTCGTCTGTGAGAATTAAACCTTAAAAGTGGTTTTAATTTTGTGTGCGATTGGCGAGGACAGTGTTATGTTTTTAATTTTCTTAGCAATGGATAACAGCAGACACAGTTTAATAAAATTAAGTACATATATCGCTTTTTCGTATTAGAAGTGTACAATTTCCAAAAAAATATTCGAAATTGAGTTAATATGCGTAAACATTTGGTAACACCAGTATTTTTCTCATAAATACTGTCAAAAGAGAGTAGTTTAGTTATAGTTTTTTTTTTAGCTTACCTATGTTTTGACTAAAGAGGATAGATGCTCTCGAAATGTGGTGCTGGAGAAGAATGCTGCAAATATCGTGGACAGAGTTCAGAACGAATCAGTCAATTCTACAGGAACTCGGCATCAAGCAGCGACTATCCTCCATCGTTCAGGGTCGCATTCTCACTTTCTTCGGGCATGTGTCGCGGCGGGGTGACGACTCAGTTGAGCGCCTTGTGGTGCAGGGCATGATAGAGGGTACAAGACCGCGCGGCAGATCACCGTTACGATGGACCGACCAAATAAAGGCAGCTCTAAACGGTCCCGTTAACGAGTGCACAAGAAGGGCCGCGGTACGCGAGGAATGGCGACGTCTGGTGAAGCGCACCACCAACCCAAGTGATGACCACGACCACTCTGCCAAGAGTGCATACGACTGAGAAGAAGAAGAAGAAGAATGTTTTGACTACTATTAACAAAATTAATAAAATAATTTTGTCTTACTTTAAAAGACAGATAATGATGTAACTGTTAAAAAATAAAAAATAAATGTTGCAAATATGATTAATATTAAAAAGATTACATGTTAAACCTTTATAAAACACTCTCCTGTAAAATTTTGTGAGTTTTGAGATTATACAGTTTTAATGCGAGAAGACGATATGTTAAAACACGGGTATCGAGGCGGTAAGTCGGCCTCTGTAACCATAAATGGATACGCGTTAAGCCCGCACGTGTCCGACCGCACCTTGCGCAGATGTGAACACAGCTGCAAGTGCTGCAACGCACCTCCGACAAAAATCTTAGCAAGAAAACGAGATTGGATTTGTTTCTGAATAAATATCGTTTAATTAAGTATGTTATTCAATGCAATTTAAATCGACGACAGCTGGGTCGAATCGGAAATATGATTTTATATTTGAAAAAACAAATACAGTGTACATCGCTGGTGCGTGCCTTTTAAGGCTAGATGATTCAAGTCCACAAGACTTTTGTTCAAAGAGTTTGACGTTGGTCAACTATTACGTAAGCCTACTTCAGTCACAGCTGGAATAGGCTAACGTTCAGCCCTGCCCCGCCTATTTCTGCCGTGAAGCAGTATTGTGTTTCGGTTTGAGGGGTGGAGTAGCCGTTGTAACTATACTTAGACCACTGAGACCTTAGAACTCATATTTCAAGGTGAGTGGTGGTATTTACGTTGTAGATGTTTATGGGCTCCACTTAACACCAGGTGGGCTGTGAGCTTGTCCACACATCTAAGCAATAAATAAATAAATGAACAAAACGTTATAGGTAGGAAACTTTGCAATTTCATGTTTTCAATACATTAGTATTATTTATTAGTTCTAAAATTGAAACATTCGTATATTTTCAATTGTGTCCGCATATATAGTAATAATACAACAATTGAGTCGACTATTATCAAAGGCGGCAATCTGACTTTTGGACAATGATTGGTAAATCAGAAAAACGAATTATTGACTTTGTATTCCATTGGCAGTCACAAAACTCTTCGGAACGACATCTTAGATAAATAACAGGTTAACTATTAACCTTTATTTAATGCAGGTTTTGAACCGTATTCTTTGAAGGAGACGATTATATTCAAATAAATCTGTATTGACATATCAATAATTTTTTTTTGTCCAAATGTACAGATTGCCGCCTTTGATAATAGACGACTCAATTATGAGCTAATGAGTTATAATGTAACACACAAATATTGAATCATGCTATTCATACTACTTTTAATAATTATGTACTTCGGAAACCTTTTAAGACCAGATAAACCGTGAGCTCTCACTGTGAAACAAAAAAATGGTTCCAATATACAAAACAGAATGACGAAATAATCCCAAAATCTATATTCTAGAATCATCTAGATATTGACGGAGTGGCAGGTTCGACGAACTCGCCGCGTCTTCGGTCTAGGTCGGCGCAAGGTCGGAGCCACCCGGAGACAGGTCCTGACTTGTCTGTATTAATTACATGCAGCTTTTATCTTTTATAAATAACATGATCATTATGGCATTCTCTTACGGCTGATACGAGTCGCTATTAGTAAATGAACAAGCATAAAATAAAATAAACAATAATAATATGAATTTCTTGCAGCTATTTACGAATATCATTGAACATTGCGTTGCCTTAAGAATATTCTCGAAGTTCTCATCTTTTTCTAAGACGGTCACTCTTGACAAATATGATCGTGGTCAATTATGACGATCATTCGCATATATCGTACTATTTCACATCGATTTTTTTAACTCGCATTAGGAATACTTAGTACTTGAATAATTATTTTAAACAGACTTAAGATTTGTCTTGATTTTATATTGTCATTATATTCTTTCCAATGTTTCGAAATTTACAGTTTTCATGGTGACCGTAAAATACTTGAGATTAAACTAAATGAGTAGTTTTTAATTATGTACTTTTCACATAGTCGATTCCGATAACCAGCTGTGAACGGTTGAAAAAAAATCGATTTAATTTTTGACAAATCATACTCGTCGTAGCAATATCATTAGTTTTTTATTTTTTTTATTGCTTAAATGGCTGGACGAACTCACAGCCCACCTGTTGTTAAGTGGTTACTGGAGTCCATGGACATCTACGACGGAAATGCGCCTCCCACCTTGAGATATAAGTTCTAAGATCTCAAGTATAGTTACAACGGCTGCCCCGCCCTTCAAACCGAAACGCATTACTGCTTCACGGTAGAAATAGGCAGGGTGGTGATACCTACCCGCGCAGACTCACAAGAGGTCCTACCACCAGTATAATAGCATATGTATACAAATATGAATAGGCGCAAGGACGTCTTGTCTCTTAAGCCGTGGGAGTTGTTCATTTATAGATCAAAATACATGAAAGTGAATTGCGAAAGAATAAAACAACATATTCGCGAACTCCATTGGCGGTGTGTATGTTTAAAAAAAGTGGAATTCTACCACTCAGGTGGTAATTTTAAACGGTATATCATTGTTTGACAGTTCATCTTAATTTATGCTTTTATTAAACTTAAAATGAACCTTTAGCGTTTGGAAATAAAGCAGTAAATCCCATCACGTTATCGTCTTTAAAGTCTGTATTTTCAAAATATATTCTCGTCATGTTTCAATAAGGTTCGTTTTGAATTGATTTGTTGTGATCGTTACGAATAGCGCGGTGTTTGTTTGTATCTTCAAGCCGCTTCACACAGCGGGTGGGCAGTGTTCCTTTCCGCGGAATCTATGCAGCTTTAGATCTGATTATGGCGGTCTGATTATGAAGAACACATCCAGTTAGTAGTTCACACAGCTGTTCTTATCTGTTAGATGGGTATAGCTAAATCGTAAAACACTTTTGGGTTCTATTTGAATACTGAACTCATATGATTTCGTTCTCTCTGTCTGTCTGTATTTGGAAATGTATTATTGTTTATATGTAAAATTAAATTTTGGTGATATACGAATGTAAGTTTTATTTTCTAATTTTTTTTTCAAACTTTATCTATACAGCTTCTATTTGGATTATCCGGAACCTCGGGTTTCATGGAGATAGTTTAGCTTTATTATTACATATTACAGACCATTGCGCCACCTCTTTTTCACCGTACACCATCGGAGCAAAGGCCATGTAGCAATGAAAGCCTTGCGTCTTTTTTGGACAGCAGCTTAGTCATAACAATTGCATTGAGAAAACCATTGAGCGATTGGAACCACTTACCCTCAGTTCGGCTGTACGTTCAACCACCATCGATAGCAATAAAAAGAGAAACGTCGATAAATAATTATTAATTTCAAATGTTTACTTGGAAGCAAATAATGGATTGGTTCTTTTCTGCATCAAAGCTTAGAGCTGTCTGTCGGCTACCTTTAGATTGGGGAGGTCTTATTCTAAGTAGTGTCGATGACAATAAGACAAGACCGCCATCGCCGCGCCTTCGGTCCGTGTGAAGTTTTTATTTGCCGAAACGTAAAAGTAAATTTATGTCTTTTTGCGTGTAAATGAAAACGTTTGGCCGGTAAATATTTTAGTTTTTGGTTTTTTTTTTGAAGTTAAACAAAATTGAAACGACTCTAAGCCGTGACTGATTGATTATTTGAAAGTATATTTTTTCTGCTGCAAAGGAGCACACAGTTGAAAAGTCAATACATCACAGGCGGCAAATGTTTAGCTGTGAGCACTTGTGATCATACTTATAGCTATTTATAAGGTTATTATAGATTGGCCATCGTGTTCCACTGGTAGAATATGACCTCTAGGAACTACGCGCGGATTCGCTAGGAAAAATAATTGACAAACAAGAGTTGATGACGTGAAACAAATATCTGGGAATTACTGAATGAATCTTGGGAGAAACCGCGAAAGCTAGGTGGAGTTGGAGAAGGTCTTCAACCAAAAAAAAGAATACCACAACATCATAAATCAATTAAGCTAGCTGACTTGTCCTTCTTTAAAAGAGGCTTGTGGAGAGTATTAAGCGTTAGGCAGCGGCTTGGCTCTGCCCCTGGCATTGCTGAAGTCCATGGGCGACGGTAACCACTCACCATCAGGTGGGCCGTAAGTTCGTCTGCCTACAAGAGCAATAAAAAAAAGTTCTAAGCGGGGGCCAGGGAGGCGGATCTCGCCCAAGCCCTGGCCCTCTAAGTGTTTCGGGTCCCCCTCACATGTCGGTCTGGGGACCGGCGAGGGGGGCCTAAGAAGACGACGTGCAAGCTGCTCTGCACGCGTTTTACGCAAGAGCATCCGGGTGATGGAAGGCCGGCTATCCTCGACCCACGCTGGTTCTGGCCCAGCGGGGTATTCCGTAGGGTAACCCACTCTAACCGGCGCCATCTAGGCGGGCTTTGGACAGTCTGCCGACCGAGAGGGCTGGTGGTCGTGGCGCCGACGACCGCCAGTCCGGCGTCCCGAGGGGGAGGGTGATGGGAGAGATGTGCTCCGCACTAAACGCTTCACTTTCCCCCCTTTGCCTTGTCATGAGTTCTGTCTCATGCGAGGTTTGGACGTTGGTTGTTGAGCGACAGGAGGTTTTAGTCAGTTCGACTCTGACATACCCTGCCCAGTATCCCCAGAAAAGGGCGGAAGTCCGGCGATTTCCTCCTGATCAAAAAAAAAAAAAAAAAAATTATTTAAGATGTGTTTCATTCAATAATCTCAATAATCACTCAATACTACATGGGTCGTGAAGAAGTTTATCTGCCTATATAAGCAAGAAAAGTAAGAATTATTTTATTTATTTATCCTATAGGATATATCTACGTTTTATGCGTAAACTGATTCTTATAAGCACTTATTATCAATTTTAAATATCAACGAAAGCTGCTCATCTTTTCGCCGTCTACAGACATTCAATAGACACATCTTGTGCTCAGAAGCTTGCCAGCGTAGGCTTATGAAATAACGTAGAAACTTCATTTAAAATATCTTATGCGGCGGTAACCACATACCATCACCTTTGTTCGTTCGAAAGGATTTTCTTTACATTTTTAGTACTGCAATTCAATATTTTTATTTGACCGTAAAACAGTAGCAATACTCTCGCTGCGGTTAAATATTTAAATTTACAACGTTTTTGTGGTCGACTGTACATTTTAGAACGTTATTATGTAAAATTGTTTTAAGTTAAGGTTTATTCTGTTATTCTACCAGACTTTCCAGTCTAAATTTAATTTCTAATGAAAAAATGCCTTGTATTGCCTAATATCAGTAAGTTTTTTGTTGGGTCGATAATGATTGAGAATCGTAAACTGCACAATGAAAGTTCTCCAACACAGGTGCCCACTAGTCGAAAATACTAATGTTACGATCAAAGTTGTATTTATTTTTTTCTCTTTATGTATTACAACTGACACTTGAGGTCAATGAACTAATGACGACGATTTAGCTACCTACTGTGACGTCACTTATATGAGGCATAAGAATTTGCTTTACAATGCTGGCTAGCCAAACACGAACTTTAAAACAGTTTATCTTTTTTTTGTCTCTACCTTATCCCACTAGGTGGGATCGGCACAGCTAATTTTACTCTTTCATTCTTTTCTATCAGCCGTCATCTCAACACTCACTCCTCTCTCTCTCACATCGTCATTCACACACTCCATCCATGTCTTTTTCGGTCGACCTCTTCCCCTTCTACCTTGCACTACCATTTCTATGCATTATCTTGCAAGAAATAAAAGCTTTTTTCGCTTCTTTTTTTTTTCTTGCAAGTATAATGGTATATAATAATAAAAAACTGTTTTTGATTTATTTAAATAAACCTATATTTAAGACAATATTTTATTGTATTTACTATTTAAATGAAATTCTTTAAAATACTAATAAATAGTATATGTAAGTGAGTGAACATTGCAGATCACTAGGCTTGTAAAAATAAACCGCTGCTCTCCTTAAAACATACAATCGAAGTCTCAATTCTTTTTATTTTATGAATGTAGGATTACTGGTGGCCCGGAGGTCTCTCCAGTTTCACCAGGACAGGTCGGCGAGCAATCTCAATTCTATTGTACAATGTATATCTCACCCTTAAAACCGAAACACGTGACTGCTCACTGGAAATAAGCAGGGCGGTGGAACCTACCAGTGTGAACTTAAAATGCTTCCAACCTGTTAACTAATTTCATGCCAAAATAAATTTAAAGTTTCTAAAAGAACCCTAAGCTTAAGGTAACAAAGAAGACAATGTCACAAGTAAAACAGTTAAAGGTGTTCTTATCTTAGCTTTTATCTACGGGAGCTCTTTAGTTCCACAATACTACATACGTCTTCAGTGCTCTCGTAAGAATTATTCATCACATCGTAATGGGCGGTGATGTTGGTACTATAACTCAATTGTTGCAATGTTGGTAGTTTTGCGCATAGAATACGCGTTTTTATGAAAACAAACTGTTTTAACCAATACAAAAGACTAAACTGTAATATTATAAAAGAAAATATATTGGTGGCACTGTTTGTTCGTGTTCTATATGTACTTTCTATACGATTGTAATAGTATGTTTGTTTATTCGATTGAGTTTAAGTTTAATTGTTTGCAAGAACAGTTGTGTGCCTTTAGGATTAGGCTTGTTAGCATACCCGATCCTGTAGACATACCCGATCCTGTAGACATACCCGATCCTGTAGACATACCCGAACCTGTAGACATACCCGATCCTGTAGACATACCAGATCCTGTAGACATACCGATCCTGCGTCCCGTCCCGAACCCGTCGCTTGCGATCAAGGGCTCGACGAGCGAATTAACCCACAGACACAGCCCACTGAGTTTCTCGCCGAATCTTCTCAGTGGGTCGCGTTTCCGATCCGGTGGTAGATACTGCGAAGCACTGATTTTGCTAGGGCCAGTGTTAGAAACACTCTGGTTTGAACCCCGTGAGCTCACCTACACGCTAGGGCGAAGCTGATATAGCCTCTCAAGGCTATCAGCATACGTAGGAAAATATATACATATATATAAACGCGGGAGTAGTTTTAAACAAATATGTACGTATGTACTTGAATTTCATAGTAATTTTCGCGATTGGCACAGTGTGGTCTGGTTTAATTGGTAATTAAAATCTTAGTTAATTAATTATCAATTTCATACTGCACTGACAGCATTAGCAATACTGTCATAACTAAATACATCAGTCGTATATTGTATATAGTCAATAATAACGCTAGTGATTTCAGTTTGAAAATAGCGTTTCGAACAAATAATAAACAATAAGTGTAGAACGAAAATTTAGGAGTCAACAACTCTTCTACATTAATCGCTCTCTAGTAAACAAGCAAGATAATGAATAAATACTAACAAGAATTATCAAAGGCGTCCACGTCGCGCCGATTCAAGGAACACCCAAATCGTTATAAAAGTTTATTGTAAACGTCACAAATGACAGAACTTCGTTCGAAAGTGACAATAAAGTGACAGTAAATTATAAAGAGCGGTCCCTGTGTGAGTCAGGAGTATTTGAACGTATGCACTCTCAGTCGTAAATACTTTAACTTCATTGCTATGTGTTGATTGTATTGTGTCATCGTTTTATTCCTTTAAGTCATCAAGAAATGGACCGCGACGTTAAAATGGGAAGAGAAAGACAAAAATATCGAAGCCTTTCTTGCATTTGGAATTTAAAAAAAAAATTAAAATTTTGAATTTCGTATTGTTTGAGATTTTCGTGAGCCACCGATTATAATTAAAACATTATTTTGATTAGTAGATTATTATGTTAACAAGTTAATTATAGCATTAAAGGTATTAAAATTTAAAAACGTCATAATCTATTGTTATCATTTATGCTGATGGTTTTATTGATACGAACTTAATAAAACTTTAGCAATTAGTTACAGTCTCTTAATTCGGCCTTTCGAGTCCGTGGTAATTGCGGTATAATGAGAAAGTTAAAAGGAAATTGTAAAATGATTTTTTACTGGTGGTGGGACCTCTTGTGAGTCCGCACGGGTAGGTACCACCACCCCGCCTATTTCTGCCGTGGAGCAGCAATGCGTTTCGGTTTGAAGGGTGGGGCAGCCGTTGTAACTATACTGAGACCTTAGAACTTATATCTCAAGGTGGGTGATGGTATTTACGTTGTGGATGTCTATTGGCTCCGGTGACCCCTTAACATCAGGTGGGCTGTGAGCTCGTCCATCCACTTAAGCGATAAAAAAATACAGGTTTACGTGTACTTAATTTGTTAAATTATCATTAAATCAAAATTAGATAATTCTGATAATGGCGGGTTTAATACATTAGCAGTCAAGAAGTTTGACCGAATCTCAGTTTGGTTGATTTTACATAATTACAAAATTTCTCGAAAGCAATTATAATTGAATACTTTTCCTCAGCTCTGTGCATGTTCTTTTTTTTTTTTACTTTGATGAGTGTATGAGCTCACAGCCTAGTGGTTACTGGAACCTAGAGACATCTACCACTTAGATGCGCCACCCACCTTGAGATATAAGTTCTATGGTCTCAGTATAGTTAAAACGGCTACCCCGCCCTTCAAACCGAAACGCATTACTGCTTCACGGCAGAAATAGGCAGGGTGGTGGTACCTACCTGTGCGAACTCACAAGAAGTCCTACCACCAGTAAAAAAGTGTTCAGCTCTATAATAATATATCGGCAGGATATAGGAAAATTAAGGAACAGCCTGATTTGTCCCAATTTTAATAAAAATACGTAATAATGTTTTATACATGCGAATAAATAAATAAAGGAGTTTTTCTAGCAGACAATATATAGGTAAATAGCAATATTTTCGGACAGTCTTGGAGAAAAAAATATCTATTATTATCTATTTTATTATATCTATATACATAAAAATGAATTGCTGTTCGTTAGTCTCGCTAAAACTCGAGAACGGCTGGACCGATTTGGCTAATTTTGTTCTTGAATTATTTGTGGAAGTCTAGAGAAGGTTTAAAAGGTAGATAAATATGAAAATGCTCGGAATAAAAATAAAAATTACAATTTTGTTTTTCCTATGATTTGTCCCCCCTGTCGGACGGATTCCTTTTGTTTGTTTTAAGTTTATTTTACACAA
This sequence comes from Bombyx mori, assembly GCF_030269925.1. NCBI lineage: Eukaryota > Metazoa > Arthropoda > Insecta > Lepidoptera > Bombycidae > Bombyx > Bombyx mori. The sequence continues at coordinate 1,608,808 of NC_085116.1, read as the reverse complement.
AAGTTTAGGTCTTTTATTTATCGATTGAGACACAACGAAGTCTGCCGGGTCAGCTTGTAATAAATTTTAATATATCATAGAGACAATATCACAGACCGGTCTCCAATTGAATCAGCTGTTTAACATCTTAATAAACCGGCCGAAATGTATTTATATTATATATAAATCACGCTTTTTTTTCCGTATCAATCGCTTAAAAGTCCGTTACGGCCGTTTGATGAGTAATGCGACCTCGGCAACTGGTATTTTAGTTTATGTTAAGCATTATCTACTGGTTTTTCTTGTATTCAATTGTGATTTGAAAACAGATTCGTTAGTGACCAGACGGACGGATTCAAATTAAACTAGATGTTTTTTTTTTTTTTTTATTGTATAGATCGGTGGACGGACGTGCTCACAGCCCACCTGGTGTGAAGTGGTTACCGGAGCCCATAAACATCTACAACGAGATATGAGTTATAAGGTCTCAGTATAGTTACAACGGCTGCACCACCCTTCAAACCGAAACGCATTACTGCTTCACGGCAGAAATAGGCAGAGTGGTTGTACCTACCCGTGTTGACTCACAAGAGGTCCTACCACCAGTAATTACGCAAATTATAATTTTGCGGGTTTCATTTTTATTACACGATGTTATTCCTTCACCGTGGAAGTCAATCGTGAACATTTGTTGAGTACGTATTTCATTAGAAAAATTGGTACCCGCCTGCGGGATTCGAACACCGGGCATCGCTTCAACACGAATGCACCGGACGTCTTATCCGTTAGGCCACGACGACTACAAAATTATACTATTAATGACTATCTATATATTAATACGTGAAGCAAAAACTTTGTATCCCTTTTTACGAAAATTGCGCGGACGGAGGAGTATGAAATTATCCACACTTATAGAGAATATAGAGAAGAAGTGCATAATGCTATTTTTTTTTTTAAATAATGCATAAAAGATACTTTAAATCAATAAAGAAAACATTACACACACTACATACCATGTATTTGACGCAATACATACTATTTATTGTCTAACTTTTGTTCTTGACGTCTGTTGTCAAATTGAGAATAGATTAAATATTGTTTGTCTTTATAAATATTTTTTATAGTGTAGTCTTGGCGAAATTTGTGAATATAAAAGTATAAAATACAATCATAATAGTGTACAAACTTACAATTCCAATTAATTATAGTCGAATTTCGACTTCTGCGGGACCTCTTGTTAATATTAATGATGAATGATTATTAATGATGAAGTGATATTTTCGTTCAGCTAACTTGAGAATCGAATTGTTGATGTCACAATTTTTATTCAAACAATACAATGACAGCATTGTTTCTAGGAGCATTGTCTACGACGTGATTGAAGTATTTCGTTTGTAAACAAATAGTTTATATACTCGGTAATACAATTTGCTAGACAAATTAAAAAGTTGATGGCTTTACGGTATTAAGTACGTATCCAGGAGGATCTTCGGAGGCGCTCGGGCAGTTATTAAGGCATCCGGGCCACCAGTATAATCCTTGAATCCAAAAGAATATCTCTAGAATGGTCGTTATTTTGAGCCGATCCAATTTATATATTAATTTATATGGATAATAATTTTTTTTTTTTTTATTGCCTTTGTAGGCAGACGAGCATACGGCCCACCTGATGGTGAGTGGATACCGTCGCCCATGGACTTCAGCAATGCCAAGGGCAGAGCCAAGCCGCTGCCTACCTAATAATATATATTGTTTTTATTTTACATTGGTCAGACTATAAAAATGGCAGCATGCAGTGAACACGAGCCATGTCGGCTTGTACAGACACATTGCGTTATTTTAAATAACCGTAGTTAGGTTGATCAGTATCTATGTATCTTTAAAGATAATTTTCAACAACATCAAGAGGCCCGATTAACTTAAAAATTTGTAGGCGCTTAAAAAAGACCGATGATGATATAATGATAACTCATTTTTTGGTTAAAAGCTCATGTTTTCTGCTCATGATAGGCACGATAAAAATGATTATTACATTTCTTGGTTCGACTTATATTTATTACTATTAAAGAGTGTTTTTATTTTTATTTTTATTTTTAAACAACTTATATTTATTTGCTTTTATTAAATTACCCTTTGTTACTTAATGCTTGACGATGCTGTACATTTTGCCCGCGATATATGCATATCAGTTAGTATCTTAATATAAAATATATACAATTCTTCTCTGTCAGTGTCTGTGTTAGAGTACTCCAAAACGGCTGGAACGATTTTGATGAATCTTTTTGCGTGTGTTTAGGTGGATTCGAGAATGGTTTAGATTTATATTTCGGTCGACTACAAAAATCTATAATATTTTTTATTTTTGAAGTGAAACTTCTTTATCGGCGTTGGAAAAAAATTTACCGTCACATTTTTCGGTTACGCGTCACATTTTTCCGTTACGCGCCATCTTTTTCTTCACCATTCATTGTTGCCGTACACAAGTGAAGGTGCCTCTTTACTCGGTAACAATAATTATAAAATACCGATGATTTTAAGTGGAGATTTTAATGTAAATTTTGCATCGGAAAATTCTTTGAAGCTAGTTGAATTTCTGAAAGATAAATTGAATTTATCCATGAAAAACAGTCCTCAAACGTCAACAACAAGATCTGGCACTACAATTGATGGAGTTTTTACTCGGTCACTAAATTTCGTGGAATGTAAACCATATATTTCATATTTCAGTTACCATAAGCCATTAATTACAAAAATATATAATGACAATGACAATGATAGTAATAATTCTATTACAATTAATGAAATGCTGTAATAATCTTAGTAGCAAAAAGGTAAAGTGAAATAATTGTATTATTTGTATTCATGTCTATGATAATAAAATCCTTTTGTTTAAACTTTATCTAATTTAACTTTATTTAACCAATTTCTAGAAAGTTGCATGTAGATCATTTTTCGAAAAATAAGGCCATAAACAAGTTTCACTTCTTACGTGTGTACACTAGTACACGCACACATTTTTTTTATTGCTTAGATGTGTGGACGAGCTCACAGCCCACTTGGTGTTAAGTTGTTACTGGAGCCTATAGACATATACAACGTAAATGCGCCACACACCTTGATATATAAGTTCTAAGGTCTCAGTATAGTTACAAGGGCTGCCCCACCCTTCGAACCGAAACGCATTACTGCTTCACGGCAGAAATAGACGGGGCGGTGGTACCTACCCGTGCGGACTCAGAAGAGGTCCTACCACCAGTTTTACAATAAAGTTTTGATATTTTCGGATTTAAGACAGTACAGTACAGGTTAGTACGTCTGGCGTATGCCGGGTCCGCTAATATTACCCTATATATACAAGAAAATAGTTTGATCCCATTGAAAGTTTGTTTAATCATTCAAATTGAAAATACACGGTAATAAAATCTGATCCAATAACATTTCGAAATTCCCAAACCTAAAAAAAAAATCTATTGTCAACACATCACAAAACGTTAGCGTTATCTCGAGGCTAATCTGTGGACCAATTAAGCTGTATTTGTGTTACGGGGGTGGTCTGTAATAAGACAGAATAGACTACAAATATAATACGACAGACGTAGCGTTATTAGTCGAGAAAGTGACGCCTAAAACAAATTAAGAAATGGAATAGAAGCAAGACTATTTCATCTATTTGTATAATTTAAGAAGTCCACTGATCGATTTTATTTTCAATTATATTTACATAAAACGTCGATATTTAATCACCTTAATTGCAGCCACCTAGACACATCTGTAGTTTACCAGCCATTGACGCGGCAAAATGGGTTCAGGGGATCTTAAAAAAAATGTATTATTTTTTTATTGCCCTTGTAGGCAGACGAGCATACGGGCAATGCCAGGGGCAGAGCCAAGCCGCTGCCTACCACTGTCTTTCTTACCACCTACCACTTACCACCTACCTACCACTTTTTTCTACCGCTGTCTTTCTTATAAAACTTTTATTATTTATGTAGTCTTCACTATAAAATATGAATTTTAACCGTAGCGTCCGACCTCCGTCAATAGGAAACAAACATAGCTTACGTTGTTTTGTCACTTTGAAGCGTGGCGGCGGCATAGACGAACACTCGCGTTAATGTCTACGCTTATGCCACTAGCAAATCTGAAACTTGAGCTTTTTTCTTCTACTTATTCGCTAGTAGTCTAAGGGGCTATTCCAGCTATGCCTGGATGGCTGAGCTCACGGGCTCAACCTGAGAGAATTTGCTAACACTAGCCCTAGCAAGAGTAGTACTTCGTAGAATGTACCCTCGGACCGAAATCGCGATACACTGGGAAGATCCGGCGAAAAACTCAGTGCCCGCAAACCTGAGTCTTGTCGATGTTTCGATTAAAGAAAAAAACATGTGTCCAACAACTCAGGTTATTGGTTAAGCTTTCAGAAGTTTTCTATCTCATTCTCCCGCCAGCTAATACCATATACATTTGTCTCTTTTTGGTGTTGCTTTGCGTTTCATCGAGTTTTACTTAAAATATGTTATACTAATCGCACTTTACTAACATTTTATGATGTTTTAAAGGTTTTGATCGCGATTTTCAGTCTTCTCTGATACAAGAAAATTTTAAGTAGCCACACCGAGACGCAGCAATTTGGATGCGTTCTCGCGTGCCGTAACTACACACCATCCCAGTATCCAGAGTACGGTCGTGAGTTTTCAAAGGCGATAAAAATAAAGGTTGTTTGAGATTATTTTTGCAAACATAATGTATACATACTCTTATATAATAAATACTGTTTTTTTTTCAATTTTATCCACTTTGTTGGGCTCGCTAATATATGAAGAGGCTGAAGTTGAATGTGGTATTTATGTATTGAGATAAAATATGCGTCGTAACTGCAGGATCCAACCTAAGCATCATTTTATCATCAATAACTGGAATCCTACTGTGTCGGAGCATCTAATATTTATGCTGGTTTCATTTAAAGTAATCGACATAATCAACCTTAACGTAAATACATCCTTTAAAGATATTTTCCCCATAGTGTTCCATAGCACTGGTCCACATTCCAGACACGCAGACACGCGGTATAGGTACATATACCATATAAATACCCTTTGTATTGTCAAATAAACCAAAATCTAAACGTGAACAATTAATTATATAAGTCTCACAGCCATGCGTCTTAAAAACAGTGTTGCCTAAGAGATTCTTACAACCCGTTCAGTAATATTATTTGTAAGCCGCAACAGTTGCAAGCAATCTCTGTATGTTTCGTTTGTGGTACTTAAATAATTATAGTTTTGTTTTAATTTTGGCATTTCTCCGAAAAAGTCAAACTTTCTTTTTTCCAAAAATAAAGTTAACAGATTTTTTCTTTTACAAATTTTACATCAACAAGGTCATGATGATTTGTTATCGTGTTCTAGGCTGACTAATAAAGCTTTCCTTACCCAAATAATAAAAACACAATCTATACTTGATTGACATAATATTCAAAATGGCGGAATACGAGCAGCTGATCGTTGACAGTTTCCCCCTAAGTCATTGTTCGATGCGCATCTGTCGAGTTAATAATTTTTATTGTGAAAGCACAGCTGACTGCACGCCCACAAGACCCATGACATTGTTCAATTGAATGGTTTTGCACCTATGGAATTGAAATCTAAAATTGAATTTGTTGAGCAAAACAATTAATAAAATGGTATAACTGTTATTGACTATTGTTACATTCATAAAAGCCAAGGTTAATGGTTATAGTAAAATCTGGAAGTAACATTAATCCCGTTGATATATTTCAGTTGCTGATTGATACCAGCTAATGGTTCATTTGCTGTTAAGTTCCTACTAAGGTACTTCTTAAGCACATTATAGACAAGATTGGGTTCATTCCGTTGTTTACATTGAAAATATATGAAGTTGGAGAGTTGCATATGAGCTATGGATTCTGTATCTTTTGACCTGAAAACCGATATGTGAAACCGTTAGAATTAGACAAGGTGGTTCTGTGACGTCATCGGTGGCGGCTGAACCAATCGGAATATGAATTTTAAACATTAACTATAATTGATATGATCATTACATATTCATTAAAGTAGATGTAGTCTAAGCGGATATTACTATTCATCTAATTTACATCCGTTCGATCAAACTCGTCTCTAGTTGGTTCGAACATTTAGTTGAATTCATTATAGTATGTATTATATTTGTTCTCTTCCGACTCATTGAAAGTATAATACTTAAACTATAACATAGTTTGAAATTTTGTAATTAAATTTTCTGAGGTATTCCTGAAGTTTAGATATAATCGATAATTTTGTGTGTTTTGAACATTTCACGTTTTGAGTAAGTTCTTCCTTCGCGATTATGAGCGACGCGAGTTTCTTTGTGGAATAGATTTTTAGGTTGTAGCTAGCTAAATTTCGTGTGTTTATGGTTGATTCCATTCATCAGTGTTTCAGTTGATCAAACTATTATATGAACCAATCATAAAATTCTTCAGTAATATCCTATTTGTCTTCAAATTACGTTACAATTAATTTAATAAATTATGATAATCACGTTTACATCTCTCGAATAAATAAAAAACAAACTTAAAATGTTAAAACAAAACCCAAATTAGATCATCGAATAAAAATGTCATCGAACTAAATCCTCTTTGTCAGACGTTATCATAGTTGGAAAAAAAAATCGTGGCGCCAACCTCGATGGTAATTACGTTTATAATGTTGGCTCTTCTATTACGAATAGGTCTCACCTGTCAAACGAATTAGGCATGTCTGACTTATGTCAAACGTCGTTCTGTCAACACGGACTATTAGTGAAAGGGCCAGTGAAACGGGTAAAAATGTGGTTTTATTAGTTGCTGACATGCATAAAGAGATAAAATTGTCATAATAAACGTTTTCGATTCTTTAGAGATTCTATCTGGGTAGATAAAGGAATTTCGTGTTCATAGTCATCCAATTTGAGACACGAGACAATAAAAGTTAGGTACAGAATCTAATTGAAAACATATTATTATATTTGATTGCTCTGCCACTGAAGTAGGTAGAGCTCTGTTCCTTATTTCGGAGTACTTGTTAACTACACTATAATAAAATTAATATTTTTAGATAACATTATATTAGACATTATTGCTTCATATAAAAGTATTTTCGATAAATAAAGATTTGCTAGCTACATTAACTGGTAAGTATGTAAAATAAATTTATCGACTTGTGGCCAAAACCAATAATAAAACACTACATCGAAAGATAATTTTTGAAAACATTCTTCAAATATTAAAAAAATTACAGCCATTACTTTATCCATCATTATTAAAACTACGCCACCATTAAAATAAATGTAAAAATTACGAAACTAATGTTCCTTAAAAGAATAACAAAAAAGCACACGAACAAAGCTAATGATAAAAGCACATAAATTATGTAGGAGCTTTAAAATGTGAAAGTACAAATCCGGTAGCCCATCCATCCACACGTTTGGCTTATCACAAATTAAAGTTCCAAACTTACGACCTGTCAAATGTAAGTGACAACTGACAGCACTAATAAATGTGTCATTGGCTTCTTTTTGGACTCGTTACATCAGTGCCTTGCACTATTTTGATGACTCTCGTTTTGTAGTCTTTCTTTGTTTCGATTTAGTATTTAGAGCTGACTGAATTATCGGGGTTGATTTTGTGGCGCTTTATATTTTTTTAATTGCGCAATGACTGGTTAATAGAAAATTACGATGATTTCAAACAAAAAAATGGTTACTCCAGAAGAGAATATCAGCCGTTGGAAGTCAAATTCGAATTTTCTTTCAACAGGACTTCAGTCTACTTTATAGGAGGTATACCCATTTTGCGTTTCCCGGTACGCGGTCGCCAATTCTTAAACTTTTTGAAATCTAATCCATCTTTCAAATTTCTTCATTCCTATGTGGAATTGAATGTATATTTTCTAGTATCCCATATGTATTTTCTAATATGTGTAATTATCTTGTGACATATTACATACTAATACTACGCAATACTAAGTACAGCTGACTCATATCATTATTGTTTATGTTTGAGTTCTATATACCCAAATTCAAATTTCAGTTTTGTATTTCAGCTCGATGCCTCCAATGAACACTACGCTAACTTCAAATTCTTAGATTTACAGGAGGAGCGTTTAAACGAAAAAAGTTAATAAAATCTTTATTATTGCAGATATATTTATGTTTTTTTTGTGTAGCTAACTGATTTACTCTTGCTTCGAACCCCATCAATAATGATTAATTGTAATACTTTTAACATAGTGAAGCGATATGCGTGAAAAACGAAAATTTAAAAATTTTGAGTTAGAGTAGTGTTCATTGGAGGCATCGAGCTGCCGACCATACCTTCCGGATTTGAGGGCTTTTTATTCTCTCCTTTTTTCGCAGTCAATACGTTAAGTTGGAATGATATTTCAAACTCGTCACTGGATATACGAAAAAGTACTGTTACAATAATAACCAAATTACATAATTAAAAATCGATCGTGAATCAAACACTCGATTATACCAAGAATCGATCGAACACAATACAACACAGCGTCGCCATTTTATCATTATTATGTTTTTTAATAATGGAGGACGTCGCCTCTTGGTCACGCTCTACTCGAACGTGACCCGAGTGAATGAGGAAATTTTCGTAATTTCCATTCATACATTTTATAGTCCGTACACATGTTATATAACGATTTTGAATTAATTGTTACTTCCTGTAGTTAGCAGGCGGAATTGTTTAGAGATTATTTTATAGACGGAATTAATGTACGGCTTTTTTTTATTGAACAGACGGATGGACGAGGTTACTTTCCGTACTGTGGTTACCAACATGGATGGTGGACATCAACAACGTTAATGCCGCCACCCACTTAAATCGGATTTGTACAAAGGTTGCCTTTTTCAAACCGAAACGTACTAATGCTTTACGTAGGAATAGGTAGGATGGTAGTACCTATCCCCCTCCTGGCTGAGTCTTTGCTCGCCCACCTGTCATGGTGAAACTGGAAAGGCCTCTGGGCCACCAGTAATCATTCAATCCTAAAAAAAAAAAGTACCTACCCGACCGCGCTCACAAGACACCCTACCACCAGTAATTACAAGTATTCGTGATGTATGTATGTAATTGGTGTCAAGTTTGGTTGTCATGAGGTTTTTATATAACATAGAAAGGACAATGCCCAAAAGTGGGCCAACTTTATGTCTAAACTATTTGTACTTGAAAAACTATGCCTTATTTTTTTACGTTGTTTAGTTTATGTATCAACATTTCTTTCGCCCAGGTATTGTTTTACAAAAAAATAAATTACTTATTTGATAACATCCCAAAACTTAGTGCCATAGTTTTTAAATTCGTCAATAGGCAAAGTGGCTTGTTAGTCCATACAGCCTCATAGTAAACCTATATGCTGCCAAACGAAAGAGTTGTCTGTTACTTGAACAACAAATAAAAAGCTAATGGTTATAATTCACAGACTTTTTAGTTTATTTTTGTTCAATTCAATATTTATATATTGTAATGATAATTATTACTTAAAACCATGAGTTATTTTATTTAATATTTTTAGATATTAATGATTCCATTAGTAAAAATCTCAATGGCCTACCATTACTCTATTCTTATTATATATAATATGATCAGAGAGTTTTGGCAGCAACCCGAGTGAAGCGTCACTTGAAGTTTTATTTTAATGTTTTTTTAAAAGTTTATTGTGTAATTTGTATTATTTGTATTTGTAATACTGTGTATAAAAGGTCTGCGTAAACTCATGCTCAGTCAATGTGGTATTCGTCGAGTTGACGTCAAAACTCCCAAAAAGCAATAAAAATAGATACACCGGCTTTTTATTGACATAAAAAATATATAACTTCGACAGACTAGGCTGTATAGGCTACGCCTGTTTGCCTGCTTATTGGTGAATTTAAAAACAACAACAACAATATCGTTGCCGGCTTCCGGATTTTCATTTCATTTTATTATTAATATGAGGATATAATAATAATAAAATGTACGTAAGGGCTTATTTCTAGCAACATTAACCACAATTAACTTATTTAATACTGTAAATAATTATGAGAGCGATTATTGATTTCGAAGAAAAAAATTAACAACTTAATTATAGCTGCAGAAAAAAACAGATTTCTCTTAAGCCTGGGTGAGAATATAAAAATCGTTTTCTGAATATGAAACGATATTTCTTTGTCTATCAAATTAAGTTAAAACCATCATGACAGGACAACTTTTTTTAGGGGCCCATACAAAATGGGCATTGTCCTTTAGATTCAGCGATTACTGATGTCCATTCTAGGACAGAAGTGTGCTTAGTGCGAGTTTTTTAACGTTCTCGATAGCGTAAAAGTTAACTCAAATTTGCAGTTGGAACAGCGCCCCTAGCGGCAAACGTTGGCAAACTTTTACGCTATAGAGAATGTTAAAAAACTCTCACTAAGCACACGGGTCCAATTTTCAATAAAACCGCATCTTCTAACCTCAAAACGGTAATCATAAAAAATATTATTAAATGAGAAATTTGTGAAATAACTCTAAAATGTTTGCTCTAGATATCTGGTTCCAGATTACTTAATGAAGTAAATGATGGTACTAAAAATTGTTATGATTATTTTTATTATTAATACCTGTTTTTGCTTTGTGTGTGTTTCTAATAATAGCCAATATGTTAGTGAATTCGTCTGTCAATATATTTTTAATTAAATTACATTGATTTGTTGAGAATTGACAACAAATTTTAATATCAATGAAATTTTTACTTTGAACGAGAAATACAGTTAATTAAAATTTGTAGTATAACATCAATTAAGAGTTACTATTCCGATTAAAATTAGCTTTAACAGAACGAGGTTATCCAACATAACACACGATACGATCGTACGTCTAATTTAAAAGTTCAAAGAATAAACACATTTAACTTCGTAGCAATAGAGGCGGGGATAGTTTTGTTTCGAAATTTCACATGCTTTAATGAATGGCGATTCAAATATTAACATCTGGGTCAACAAACGGTAATAAAAGGCGTGACTCTAACGCCATATGTGTCACGTTCGAGATGTGCGAAAGAAAAAAATCAAAAGGCCTTTATAGCGACAGATTGTTCAGCACATGGTTTCAAGTCATTCAATTCCGTTTTTGCAGGATAGCCGTCAGAGCACGGAGCACCGTGGTTCTTAAGGAATGTGGATCTCCATGATAACCAGGAGCTTGACTCAGTCAGTAAGTTTATGCAGTCGGCATCAATGCGCCACTTTGAGAATTCGGCACGACACGAAATCCTTCTTGTCGTGGCCCCCGGAAATTACATACCCGATCCTGTGGACCGAATGGTAAACAGTCGACGTCGCCCAAAACACGTCATTACGGATCCTCCCGATACATTAACGGTGCTTTTAGGTACCTCAAGCACAGGTCACTGTCTTCGCCGAAACCGTAGCTTCCGACGAAGGGCTTGACGAGTAAATTAGCCCAGACACAGCCCACTGATTTTGAGCCACGAGAGCTCACCTACACGCTAGGGTAAAGCTGATGTAGCCTCTCAAGGCTATCAACATAGGTGGGAAAAGTAGTTGTTTGACAACTTGACCGTGTTGAGTTTTCAGATGGGAGGGCGTATGTGGCCGAAAATGTTTTAGATTTTGAATGAGGACCTCTCTATGTAAGTGTTATGAAGAAAAAAAAATGTACGGTCTTTTGTTCTCTCCGTCCTGTCCTTAAATCGATTCCGCATTGCTGAAAATCGTTTTTTAATCATTATTCTTATATTTTGTATTTGACAATATCGTAGCTTCTCCAAGACCTAGTGAGTTTTACACACAATAAATCAATAATTACAAATGCATAAAGCTTCCAAATCAGATATTCATATTTAACTTAAAATTCGTATTATTCGATCGTCGCTTTGACTTCGAGTTAATTAAAGAATTTTAGGTTTTATCACCTAGTTCAAGCACAGATGCAAATTATGATTGTGTTTCTACTTCTATGTTAACAATAAATAAATAGCTTGAAAGATACGTATGAAGTAAAAAAGTTTACAAGTAATAGAATTAAATTAACATTAATTAGAATATAATTTTAAAGCTTGACTTTTTTTTCTGTCTATTTCAATCACGAATCGTTTATTCGTTCCTCTTTGAAGAATTGGTCAAGAGTGTTGTACAATTCAAATGAACTTTCGACCCCATATGTCAAGTTGGTCTCATACAACAACAAAAAAAAAACAACTCGTGGAAATTGTGGAGTCCTTGCCAACGTATAATAACAGTGCGTCGGCTCCTCAGTCTGCAGCTATAAAAGAAGATCTCGAAATTGGATCGATTCGATATAAATATAAAAAGTCTGTTTTACACTCTCCTTAGCCTTTGTGATTAAAAGCAAAAACCAGAAAGCCAAATTTATGAAATTTAATTTGCTGGTTTTGTTATTCACGATCAATCAACATGAATAATCCGTTCGGGAGTCGTGAGAAAAAGTTTAAGCATGCCACTAGGATGAACGGATGTCGGTTGGGAGTAGGTAAGTATCAGCCTCACAAATTTTATTTTTATTTTTTTTATTGCTTAGATGGGTGGACGAGCTCACAGCCCACCTGGTGTTAAGTGGTTACTGGGGCCCATAGACATCTACAACGTAAATGCGCACCCACCTTGAGATATGAGTTTTACGGTATAGTTACAACGGCTGCCCCACCATTCAAACCGAAACGCATTATTGCTCATCATGAAATATTAAACAAAACTTAAATCGATTGTTAATTTGTACTAATCAATATTATCACGACTCTCTCTCGCCCTCTCCATGTGGGTTAAACAGATCCAATCTGTTTGCCCCTAACATTTAAAAATTAAAATAAATTAATTACCTTACATCATAGTACACCGAACAAAAGCAAGCCTACCGGAAACTTACAATTGACGTTGTCATTTGTTAATGACGTTTAATGAGTTTGTGTTAAGGACAGCATGGGATAAGAATGTATCTTCACGACTGTGAAGTGATATATTGGGTAGCAGAAATGTGACGTACACGTGGCTTAGAGGTATCACAGACGGATGATTTGCGAGAGGTCCCAGTATTTTTGGCAGGTTTTTCCAAGTAAACTAAATTTCACATAATATGACCTGCGTTCATGGTCAAATCATGATTCGTCCTGGTTTAGCATTAGCAGTAAAGTCTCGCTCCAAATCTAAACGCACATTGACGACTTACTGCGCACCGTTTTTATTACGTAACGCAACATCCATGGACAAACACACTCTTGACCCACCTGGAATTTACCGGCATGCAAAGATAGAAACAAAACCATATAATAACAATATAACGGTAATCACCCATGCGCACTTACACCGGAAATTCGGTTATGAAATAAGGATAGTAATGGATTGATATATCTGGAATAGGAGTGGTAACAGAAAGAACTTAAAAAAAAAAGATTGCGAAGACAACATTTCTTTATACGATTACGCCGTAAAAATTGTATTTTTTAAATTAAAAACAACTGTTTTCCCGAGTATTATTACCAAAATAAAACAGTGACGAGAGTGTAACAGCACAGTCTATAGCCTACTGAGTTTCTTGCCGGATCTTCTTAGTGGGTCGCGTTTCCGATCCGGTGGTAGATTCTGCGAAGCACGGCTCTTCCTAGGGTTCGTGTTAGCAAAGTCGTCAGGTTTGAGCCCCGTGAGCTCACCTACTAGTTAAGATTACGCTGAAATAGCCTCTCAAGGCTCTCGGCAAGGTAGGAAAAAAAAGAAGAAAAAAAAAACAGTCTAAAATATTGACACAAACTAGAAAAATCCTAAAACCGCGCGTGTATAATGCCCGAAACTAAACCTCGTGTAACGTCACGTAATTACGTTGCAGCGAAACCGTGAAGTATTTTACGCGTTTAGATTATAATTTACGAGCCACAGAAATAGTCTGTAGAGTGACGGCCAACTAATTTCGTACTTGTATTAACCAGAGTTTTAATAACACAGGGCTCGAGTAGGGTGGCCCTAGTTTTATTTGCTAGCATTTTTGTTTTTGGTTCTTTTTTTTCTCCACCTTACCTCACTAGGTGGGGTCGGCACAGTTAATTTTTATCTTCCATTCTCTTCTATCAGCTATCTCAACACTCACTCCTCTCTCTCTCATATCGTCATTCACAATTCCACCCATGTCTTCTTCGGTCGATCTCTTCCCCCTCCCCCCTTGTTTTTTGTTAAGATCTAAAAAGACAATACTTGAATGGTTTGCGCGTTAAGATTGAGCAATCGAGTGTCAAAAATGAGCACATGCGATCCACTTGGATTAGAACCGCTGATCTCCTGACTGAGCCTTTTCTCACCCACCTGACCTAGTGAAACTGAAAAGACTTCCGGACTGCCAGTTATTACTCATTCATAAAGAAAAGAGAACCGCTGATCTGGTGGGTATAGTGGGACACACACGTGACAGCGTTCTCAGAGACACAACCCAGTGAGTTTCTCGCCGGATCTTTTCAGTGATCGCTATTCAGATCCCGTGGTAGATTCTGCGAAGCACTGCTCTTGGTAGGGCTAGCTAGTGTTAGCAAATTCTCTCAGGTCGAATTCTAGTAGCACTTACCCGTTTGCTACCAGCGAATTGCTAGGGAAAAAGGCATAATTTAAGGGATTTAATCGGGTTGCCAGTCTTTCGATAACAAAGTCTTGTGTTTCCGCGCTAGTGAAACATCCGATTTACGGGTTCAAAGTGTCCCTGATTTTGACTGGCGATTTAATGAAACACGAAAGTTGTAACCGGTTTTCAAATGAATATGTTGAAGTGGCGCATTATTCCCTGGATTCGGTAATGGATGCAATGGCAGCTTGAGCAGCGCGGTGTCGGTACTGTTTGAAACTTGTTACCAGGTTAGCTTAAAATCAACATTCCAGCTTACCTTAGTTTTTTACGATATCTCCTAAAAGTCACTCAACGTGTGGTCATTGCACGTGCTCACCACATAAACACGGATAAATTACTTTGACATTTTACATCTCTCCTTTGTTTGGTTTTAACGTTCGACGTTTGTTTCGTATTGAATTAATATTCGTTAGTATAAAACCCTAAATAAATTTGTTGTTCGGCTTGAAGGTAAAGAAGGTTTTTGAAATGCTATATTTATGAAGACATGCCTTTTATTAATAAAATTGACAAAGAAATATGAGATTGACTCGGCGGTGCAGTGGTTAGCGCCTTTGACTGTTACGCTGAGGGTCGTGGGTTCGATTCCCACATCGGGCAAACATTCGTGTGATGAACAGGTTTGTTTGCTCTTGTCTGAGTGTTTATTATCTATATATATTTAAAATTCAAGGAGCACTTCGCCTTGCAAGTCGGTACGAAATAAATAAAAAGCAAAATATCTTGTTTTGTATCAACAATTCATAATTAATGTAACCAGTTTACTGCGGCGCGGCGGCGTCTTCTGCTTTTTACACGAATCCAAACAGGTGTAATTTTTGGTATGTTGGTAGAATTTGCGTGTTGGTTTATCTGTGCTATCTGTCATTGACCTCGTTAAATACGAAGGGTTCATGTTTAATCATTCCTGATCTATTTGCTTTGTAATTCGTGCCATGAATTTTGTTAATTTAATTGTTATCGGCTATACATTAGGCCTTGATGAAAATTGACGTCTGAATAACTGAAAACATTGCCCGGGATCCAATCAGGGATCTTTCGTATTAGTAAAGTGGTTCGTTTCTCACGGGGTCTTCAAATTCTATAAAGAAATATTTTAAAATGACTGTTCCCGAAAATTACTTAATTAATAAAAAAAAATAAACAAGATTGTAGTTTTGATATTTTTTTTATAAGTTAGACGGGTAGACGAGCTCACGGCACACTTGGTGTTAAGTGGTCATCGGAGTCTATGGACATCTACAATATAAATCTAAATACAGTGTCCTTTTATGCCCTACTGATTCGCTGGTAGCCTAAGAGGCTATGCCAGCTACGCCCGGACGGGTAAGCTCACGGGCTCAACCTGCGAGAATTTGTTAACACTAGCCCTAGCAAGAGCAGGCTTCGCAGAATTTACCATTGGTTCGGAACCGCGACCCACTTAGAAGATCCGGCGAGAAACTTAGTGGGCTGTGTCTATGGGATAGTTCACTTGTCGAACTCTTTGTCGTAATCGACGAGCTCAACGAGGACGGTGACCGGTGCCTGAGGGCGCGGAGTCAATGGCTTCATGAGATACGGACGCAATCTATTGCGGGTTGAAAAATTACTGCCCTTTGTTACCTTTGTAAGCGGTCCTCTAAATAATGTAAGCCTCTGAATTTCAAACCCGCATTTTATTGAGACATGTTTTAATCACCATTTCTTTTGACCACTCAAACTGCAAATGTTCAAGCTTGAAGGATCCTTCACGGTGCTTGTTAGGGTCCCTTTCGTCCGTTAAGGGGGTAGGGGTACGATCCGTAATGAAGGGCGAAGGGTGGAAGCGCATTTGTTTTTGGGGTGCATTTGTGTATGGAACATAGCTTTTGTGAAAGCGTAGATTATTTGTAAGAGTTTGAGGTTGGGGAACTATTTCCATGTGGTTGGTCTCCATGGGCTCTAGTAAGGCAAGTCTTGAGACACCCTACCTGTACAAATTAAAGACACTTCTGATAAAATACCTACTTAAGAACTGTACAACGGCGTATTTCAGACTACCCACATTACGTCATTGTCCCACGTACATATAAACAAAAAGTAACCACCAAATTTTTATTTTTATTTATGGTATAGAATTATAAAGCACTACAATCTGCTACGTGTATAAACACGTCTCCAATCTGGTTTTGAAAGTAAATGTTGTAATCTAGTAATGTAGTAGTAGTCTACTCTGTAATTGTTTGAGTTGCGATCCTTAATTTGCGAAAGTCACGCCTACGAAGAAGAGTCAAAAGCTATTTTCCTTTACATTTTGAAATGGAGTACAAGACTTTCTGTTGCAAACACCGAAAAGCAGCTTGCAATAATAGACTTTCAAGAAACAAAAAATTGCAGATATTTCAACACAGCGTTAAACTACATTTCTATAAACTGATAAATGAGACATTCGTCGTTTTGGTTCTCAGAATAAAATTTGAATGGCACAATTTACTGATGAACGATATTAACGTCTATTCCGTAAACAAGAAAGACTATGTTATAATATTCCTAGTACTTTACCTACGTCGTTTTTATAGTTCGGGTTGTTCAGACCGTGTTCTTTGTATACAAAGGGTGGTAATTATTTTTTGTTTACATTAAGAGGGTTGATTTATCTCTTGAGAACTATCGACTACTGAAGTTTAGAGAGGGTAGTCAAAAACAATTATGCATTCAAATGCTTGGGAAAAAGTTAACAATGGTACTGCGGATGTTAATGAGCGATACTGTGATAATTTAGTATAGTGATGATAGTGGATATCTTAAACATGTATTCCAGATTTGAGGATATGGTCGTTGTTACTAAAAATTTGTACTGATGTATGATATACCTGTATAATAATATGCCAGTATAATAATATGTATATTTACCTATAAAGTAGCCGGCCATTGAATGAATGAAACATAATTTACGTGTGGCTGGTAATAAATTTTTAATTAAAATTAATGTTTTTATTTTTAAATTTGGAATTATATTTTCAAATTCAATCACAATAATAATATGTTTACCTATTGATTATTTTTTTTGTTTTCAAAGCCATTATAATATGTTATCAATTTGGCGACGGTATCGAACCCGTCGCTTGCGACGAAGGGCTCGACGAGTAAATTAACCCACAGCCACAGCGCCCACTGAGTTTCTCGTCGGATCTTCTCAGTGGGTCGCTTTTCCGATCCGGTGGTAGTTTCTGTGAAGCACTGCTCTTGCTAGAGTTCGTGTTAGCAACATCGTCAGGCTTGAGCCCCGTGAGCTCACTTACTAGTCCGGTGACGCTGATACGGTCTCTCGAGACCATCAGCTTAGGTAGAGAAAAAAAGGCGTCGGTAAAAATACGAGTAATTATAGAATTATTATGAAATATGGAACAAACGGCTTACGATATTAATGGCGTGTGAACACTACAAAAGAACGCACGACTCCTTATTGGTTATATCGAAAATTTTATTTACAAAATTAACCCCGTGGTCGCTCAAAAACTAAAGTCATCAGAATGGTGATAGTTTTTTTTATGTTTGAGAGATTACTGGTGGCCCGGAGGCCTTTCCAGTTTTACCAGGGCAGGTGGCAATGGTGATAGTAGAAATGATACTCAATAATGATACTCAATCCACCGCTGAGTTAGCAGCAGCCTCCAACGTTGGATTAGCATTAAAACCATATTGCACATTGGACCATTTGTGTGAAATTGACTAGCAAACAAAACTTGATAAGCAGGTGTCGCACGTACTGAGCGATCGCCAGCGCGACCAACGCGTTAAGGTGTGCCTTGCTTTGCTTAACAAACATAGAAGCGAGGTATTTTGAACCACATCGTCACTTGCAATGAAAATTTGAATCTTTTTGATAATCGTAAGCGGTGATCTAGCAAGAGAAGCACTTGGTGGCAGTCCATGCCACCCATGATCGAGCACCTTGGAAATACGTCGCATGTGCTCGCGATCCTCAGTAGTGAGGGAACGATATAGAAGAAAAGAAAGCGGTGACCATGTTGGTTAGATCCTGGTTCAGCACCTCAGCAATGTCCCAAACAAAAACATACCCCAAAAAGTCGTGGTCACTGTTTGGTGGTTTAGTACCGGTATAATTCATCACAGCTTCTTGTCAAATGGCACCAGCGTTACTATAGTTGTGTATTGGAGGAACTGGACACAATGATGAAGAAGCTCGTGAATCTCTAGGCAGCCTTGGTTAAGGACTCGGTCTCCTTGCTCCTGCACGACAACGCTCGACCTCATACAGCACAGCAGACTGTCTCTAAGCTCCACCCTACTTTTTTCAAAGTTTGAACAGCTTCTTGGCAGGGGAAAGTTCAATACACGAGAGGCAGTAAACATACCTTTGAAGAGCTTGTTAGCTGTACATTTGATTTCTTTAGAAAGAGCATTGGTGGTGGTAGGTAGGATCTCTTGTGAGTCCGCACGGGTAGGTACCACCACTCTGCCTATTTCTGCCATGAAGCAGTATGCGTTTCGGTTTGAAGGGTAGGGCAGCCGTTGTAACTAGATGTAGATATTGATGTAGATGTAGATGTCTATGGGCCAGTAACCACTTAGCACCAGGTGGGCTGTGAGCTCGTCCAACCATCTAAGCAGTAAAAAAATAATAATAAAAAAACAACTAATTGAAGCGCTTCGATTTTCCATTCGCATGTTTGTTGTTCAAAAGAATTATTCGTATTGTATATTTCCGACATGAATAGTTGCTTGTCTCATTCTCTGGTCCATAAAGTAGCATTTCGATTTCTATTTGGTATGTAAAACCACGAGCCAGCGAACTGTTTTGTCGTATTTAATTTGAAAGATGTGATTTCCGGCGGCGCCTGGGCAATATCCCCGCCTGCGACCACAAAAATCCATCTAACTCTTCACTAGGAGCTCAAGATTTCAATGCACGTTCAAATTACATAAATCTATTTTGGAACGTGCTTAAACTTAAATACGCTCATATTACAAAATCACTATTGAGCGCTATGCGCTTTGTATCCACTTAGAAACACAAAAAATAAGGGTCCCTGTTGGAAAGTGTGCTATTGGTGCGGGTGTCAGCTGCGCGGGCGCACGTGGCCCGAAGGAAGTTAGCCACACGCAATCTTGGGCATGCATTGTTTAGTATATTCATTGATATACGAACTTATAGTTTCTAATTTAGCTTCCAGGATAAACCTATTCGACTGAGCGGGTACACATACCATAAAAAACTTTATCAAAAGTGGTTAATAATGACATCGTCAATGATGGGATCGTATAGGGGAGAGTTTGGTCTAGACCTTAATCATCATCAGCCTGTATCTATCTACTACTGGATGTAGACCTCTCTCATAGTCCGCCACAATGACCGATCCTCCGCCTTCAGCACCCAATCTTTCCCAGCATATCGCCGCAAGTCACCGATTCACTGGGCAGGGGACGCCCAACGCTGCGCTTACCGCTACGTGGTCTCCAGTCCAGAACGCATCTGCTCCATCGACTATTGGTTCTGTGACATATATGTCCATTGCCATTTCAACTTGCCAGACCTTTAACTGTAGAACAATTACTTAACTACATTCAAAATACACAGTAATTTACTAAAACTTTTGTTGTAGCTTTAATGCTGGATTCAAGCATATGGACTGTGGTAAGTTGTTAAAGAGTTTGCATCGCAATTATTCTTAGCAGATCTTGATCACAATCAGGCAGTAAATAAATTCGCGAAACAGCTGCTTTAGAGTTGACAGGGCTCTTTCGGAGGCGCTCGGGCAGCTGTTGGCAATCCCACATCTCTTGGGTGCGCCCGTGCTCGCCCACCTGTCCTGGCGAAGCTGCAAAGGCCGTCGGGTCAGTTATCCTTCAATCTCAAAAAAAAAACATTTTCTCATAATGACAACACGATATACATACCAATCTAAACTTTTTTGCTCGTCTTGAGTTCGCAATGAATTTTTGTATCACAATGGGGTGTGACCCTTTGTGTCTGCAGTTACTCCCTGACTTTCTAGGGTGTGGATAATTGTATGGAGGGATAGGGAATAGTGAAGGACGTTGCGTCTTAAAAGGTCTGCTTTACGCAATACCTTATATGAGATCGTCGATCATTGTACCTTTAAAATTTGGATGATTTTTCGATTAGCTCACGGCGCCGGGTGTGTCTACAAAAAGTTGCAAAGTCAACATGAGCATACTGAATACAGGGACGTTTTACGAGCTCGTCTAAAGGTTATTGATGTCCATGGGCTCCAGTGGTCATTTAACAGCAAGCGCGATCAATTAGAAAGATAAAAAGAACTGTGTTTACGAGTGCTCACAATTGGCAGCTTATTAGTAGTACATTTTTATAATTAATAAATGAAATTAATTAACTTTGCAGCCGCCTACTTAAGGATTCAAAGTCTCGTAATCTGGAATTTTGTACGCTTGCCTCAAACTTTGTGTTTCTGAGAAAATTTATTTTCGATAACTTCAATTATTTTAAAAATGCTTTGTTAATTAAATTAATGCTTCAAAAATGTGATCAAAAGGAAAAAAAACATTTCATTTGCATTTCAATGTAGTGAAAAATGAAATTTGAAATTTGCTATTTTAGAATATACTTCAGATCAATAATATTAAAAAAAAAAATACTAGACACGATCTTTGGTAATAAATATAACATGACATAAAAGAAGAAAATAACATCGATTGAATGTTTTAGAATTAAACTGATTCTAGCAGAATTCATAATGGCTCGAAGTATATGTCGTCTTTTTAAAATCAGTCTATTACATAGTTTCCAAATGATTATAAAAATATTCTCTAGTAAAATAAAAACAACAAATTCATTTAGATAATAATCAAATATATTGCTAAATAGTAAGCGCTTCACATGGCAAAAGCTCGCCCGAAGCTTCCGATAACAACAAAAGAAAATCTGGCCCGATAGCTTCAGGCACACACACACACATCGTACACCCTCGTAAGGACCAATCGAGACTCAAGTCTGAACTTGCACAGGCTGTATACCAGTTGCCACCTACCAGTAGCGACTAGCTCGCTCATCGGAACTTGAAACTAACTTGGAACTTGGAAGTTCATTCGTCCGTCGTCTGCCGTCGAGAGCGGACGTGTCGCTCCTTTCGCGTCGTCGAGTTCAGTGAACGAGTGTTGTGCATATGAACAGAAAACATGGTGCGTAGCCTGTCGCAGTGGACGAAGACCCTCAGCTTCCCGGCGAGGCTGTCCCCGAATCGAACTTCGAAGGAGAGCGTCGGCAATGGTCAGCCAGGCTCCCCTGGAGTGTCTCCCACGCCAAGCGCCTCCTCGCTCCCCCAGGGCTCGGAGAAAACAATCTCCCCAATACCCATCACGGAGATCAGTCAAATCGTGAGTGTATTTATTCGATAATATTAAGATAATTTGCTAGGTCGGTCTGCATTGCAATTTAGATGCGTTTTGCATGTGAAGTGCTTAATTATAAACACTCAGGTCAGCATTCGCAGTAATGTCGCTAACCGCAGGCTCGACAATAAACCAACAGTCGATGGATGGCCATGCGATTCGCACATAATGTTGTGTAATTTTATTAATAACGTCACAGAATTGTCAGGGTTTCGCGATACTTCTGATACGTCCTTGATTTTCGGATAGCATTGTCTGTTTTGACACAAACGCGTGTTGCCACACCATTGTTTTGATGGCACGATTGCATTATGCAATTCAATCCTTTGTTTTAAACGAATACTTTATTTCGCGTTTTGTTTACAAATAAGAAACAGTTATAAGTTGACGTTGTTCGTAAAATGGTCACCTACGTGTGTCCAGTTCAGAATTGCATTACGCCCGTTCCTTATTAGTCGACAAAGGAAATGGTTAGGTCGCGCGTTCCTTTAGAATTTGTATGCCACTATAGACGTTTCAGTTCGGCACAAACTATCTCTATTTAGTGGAAAACGGTCGATGTAATGCAATGTGAACGTTAAAGTATGAAATTCAATAAGCGCATGGTGGAGTGGCGCGGTGGACCGTTATGTCCCGTTTGCGATCACCTTGCCAAGGCCGCGAGATGCGAGTTTTTGCCACGAGAAGACATGTGACTTTCACCTTTTCGGGTGTTGTAGCCTTTCTAAATATCTACAGAGTACGATGTTCTGCGGATTTTTAGGTCTTAAATTCAGAGGTTGGTAAGTCAGAATCTTCTAGAATCGACTTTTCATTTAGCGCACAGGGATTTTTTAAAGCTAGTATTTTAACAAATTTTTTTTTTACACAATCAAAGATGTTTTTGCTTTTAAGAGTTTCGGTGAAATTTTTGGCATTTAAATAAAATGTAGTAATAAAATTTAGTAATAGTGAAATAAATATATGTATACAGAGGTAGGTAATAAATCAAAGATTTGAATGTGTAATATAAAACGAAGTTTGACGATTTATGTAGGTGTAGAGATATATAAAATTTTCTGTTACATGTAAATAGGTAGGTAGGCAGCGGCTTAGCTCTGCCCCTGGCATTGCTGAAGTCCATGAGTGACGGTAACCACTCACCATCAGGTGGGCCGTATGCTCGTCTGCCTACAAGGGCAATAAAAAAAAATTAAACCATTTAAATTTAGTAAATAAATAATTGTCGAAAATCGAAAAAAGAAATTGTATTTAAGTGAGAAAAAATACAGAAGAGGTTGGTAGATTATCTTTGCAATGCTTCTTCACAAATTCTGAACATGAAAAATAAAAAGAAACTTCGTACATAATAAGTTAATCATTTGCATAGATAATATCTATTCATAGTTCTAGTAGATCTAATCTATTCATAAATTATACACTTTGATAATGTTAGGTGGCACGCTTTAAATTTGTTCTAATTTCGAAAAGACTTACATGAAAACACTCCATTTATTGCCCCACTAAGAAAAAGCAGAAGAAATAAAACTATCAAAGAACCTACGTAATCGAATCAAGCTTTTTTCTCTTCAACATTAACTATAGATGCATATAATATGCATTACAGATGAACACAACACACAAATTAAAAAATAATTAAACTCATTCATAAACATTAAAATTTTCTGCGGTAAAATGTAGGTATGGTTAAGACGACGGAATCGCAATATCATAATGCCTTGCATAACTAGGTAAATAGGCATGTTTGACATTACACACGTTTTGCAAGCTTCGTGCTATTTGAAACGGTTAGATTGGACGGTCGTCGTTCGAGTAATGAAAAGCAATCCGCATTCCTTTAAAGGGAATTGCACAAAACGGAGCTCTAAACGTTTATATGGAAGTGCTAGAATCTCTTTCAAACGGTAATTGATCTGTCCTATTTCAGTAATAATAATAATAATAAAATATATTTATGAACTTAAAAACAGATTATAATAATTTATAAAAGAGTAAGCAGGCCCAAATTTATGTAATTATTGGTATTCTAATAACTATGGATAAGCGTATATAGTTGTCATTAAACGTACTGACGTAATGACCCAATACATTAATTCATTAGTAAAAATAAAATTTGACGTGTTGACTATAAAGTACTTACTTAAAAAAGATTATTTAACAATTATTAAAACCAGTAAGCGACAGTTTTGCTTAATTTACTTATAATTCATTAATTGCCACATCAGTAATATCAATGTCTGGAGTTTTTCTGATTTTTAGATCCCTAATTCGTGTATTTGACTTTCCACTTTCCTTTTAAATGTTTAGTAATATACCGCTTTTGAATAAATAAATAAAAACGACTCTGATAAGTCCATGCATAAGAAATGCCATGGTATAAATGCAATACGCAACAGAACGCGTGTCAGAGCACAGAAAAAAAATATAAAACAAAAAAAAGTGATTTTAAATTTCGATCTGTCAAAAACTCCGCCATTAAAACGGACAATGTTATTGATGACTTTCTTTTACGATTTAAAGTTTTTATGACGATTCATGAAATATTTTAAAGAGATGGGGTCAAGCCTATAAATTTGACATCGTCTTTTAAGTCATGCGGGAGATTTTATTTTATTATGTACTTTGTGCAACTCATTACCAGTTTCATTGTCAACGTGGCTTGCCAATGTAAAATTTTATGGGCTCAGATGTAAAGCTCAATTGTGCAAAATGAACTGGGAAATTTACTCTGTTATTTATAACAATAACAATGTATTGAAATTACACTAACCAATTATTGTATGCCGTGTAAAATTTGTTTTGATTTAAATTTCCTTTTCATTCTATGGGACTGACATCATGTGCGCTTACCGGTAATCGGACGAGACTAATAAAATGTATTTTAATTACACCACTTCAATGGAAATGTCATTAATTACGATTAAAATATTATTATTTTTTTGTATTTTCTTAATGTACATATTATTATGATATTATAAATTAAAAATAAAAATTATTCGGTGCAAATTTATCAATAATAAATTTTATTCCAATTCCACATTGTTGACATAGAAATTCATTTGTTGAATGCTGGTTAGTCAATTTTAAAAAAATAAACGTACTTTATAAATATAATATAATGACAGTTAACGTCTATGACTTTTACGAAAGCAAAATTAAATAATGATTACAGAATTACACGGTGGCCATGTTTAGTTTGTATTTTATTGTGCCGGCGCACATCTGCGTGTCAAATTCCTTAGTGCCATGTGCAGCCTGATGGGAAACGAACCGTGTGCACACATGACTCGAAGAAAAAAATCGAATTGTAAAGTTTAAATTATGTACATTTCGTATGAACGGAATGATGCTTGTCGTAATGGCGGACTTGAATCGAAATTTAAAATATCGAGGACATGTTGGAAAATCTTTGTTATTAATTTTTTGTTACGCATTTAATAATTGTATTACGATGGTTTTGCAATTTTAAATTGGTCGAAATCATACCGACGAGGAAATAAATACGTTTTTTAATATTTAGCTTTTCGAAACCGATAGATGTGATGTGGTCAACGATCATTGAAAACTTATGGGACTTGTGGGACTTAATTGTCCCATCTATTATTAAATTTATTGATAGCTTTATGTTTTGCCTTTAAGAATATCTAATTACCAAAAATAAACATGAGGTGCCTGCGAATCCTCGTGATAGTCGTTAAAGGTGTGGTCAAGGTTGCATTTAAAATTTTGATTAATCAACCAACTATTAAATGAAAATTTTCATTACATTTTCGACCGTACATAAACAAAATAGTACTAATAATTTTCTGGAAAAAAAGATTTAAAGCATTTATTTTAATTTGGATGTCACTAAATTAATTGTTATTGCGCACAACACATTCTTATTGATTGTCAAAATAAGCTCTTCCGACGGTTCCAAGTAGCGCCACAGCTCTCCGTAGAGCCGCCGAAACCATCGATCCGAAACGAACACAGCGGGCATATCTTTTTTTTATTTATGTATTAATTATTGTCTTGCAAACATAACAATAATTTAATAAATAAACAAAATTACAACAGTAAACTGAAAAGGCCGGGTGCAAGCGCCGCACTTTCATGCAGCGCCATCTAGTAATAAATGCTAGCTTTATTGCACCAAGGTTCTTTGACAGATTTTTAAAAATTTATGTACACGTTGACGTTAAAATTTACACATCAGCCCTCTACAAGGGTTACGTTTTTTTAATTACATTGTTTTTTAAATTTGTGTTAAGTTTTGCGCTTGCTCCTGGAGTTTGCGTCATGTTTAACACAGACTGGAAGAATTTATCAATCTTTTGAAGATCATAAATTAAATTTCAAAACTAGATTACTATGTGTGAACTAAGTAAAGTTAATTTTTATTTTATTTTCATAAACTTGACCTTGATCGTTTCCCACAACTGCATTACATGGCACTAATAATAGGAATTGATATATTATCTAAATGTATCTAAATTGAATGGTGCTTAAAAAGAAAACTTTGCTTGGAGGTACTCTGTTTTCGCGAGAACGTAACGGCCTGGCCACGGGGATCGGCGGTGCGAACAGCGAAGCGGTGGGCGAGGCGACCATTCGCGCAGCACCGTTTGCAGGCCACGGGTACTCACGTTCGCCGCCGCGACTAGTAAGGAAGTCCGACAGCGAAATGTCTATATCGAAATTATCTCGATATTGCTTACAAATTAATAGTTTTTTGGTTCAGGACCTATTATTTGGAAAAGATTGTGAAGTACATGATTTGAATAAGAATCGGAGTATACCTATAGATGGAGAATTCCACAAGAAGTACGAGAAATACTTTGGGTGGCTAGACTTCCAAATAGCTGGTCTAGCTAGTATTTCAGCTATTTTATTTTTTTATTGCTTAGATGGGTGGACGAGCTCACAGCCCACCTTGTGTTAAGTGGTTACTGGAGCCCATAGACATCCACAACGTAAATGCGCCACCCACCTTGAGATATAAGTTCTAAGGTCTCAAGTATAGTTATAATGGCTGCCTCACCCTTCAAACCGAAACGCATTACTACTTCACGGCAGAAATAGGCAGGGTGGTAGTACCCACCCGTGTAGACTCACAAGAGGTCCTACCACCAGTAATTACGCAAATTATTATTTTGAAGATTTCATTTTTATCACACGATGTTATTCCTTCACCGTGGAAATCAATCGTGAACGTTGAGTGTTGTTGAGTACGTATTTCATTACAAAAATTGGTACCCGCCTGATATTCGAACACCGGTGCATCGCTCAACACGATTGCACCGGACGTCCGTTAGGCCACGACGACTTTAAAAATATAAAATAAAAAATAAATAAAAAATATAAAAATTTCGGCGTTAATTTTTCGCGGCGAAAACAACTAAACTCATTTAATCACTGTACTATTCGCCGCGACTACCGCTCGACTCCGTGGCTCGCGCCGTCCGTATTCATGCATTTGTTTTGCTCGCCCGCCGCATCGCGCGATTCGCTCGGTACATTTCGCCGGTCGCTTCGCCGGTCGCCGGTGCGCGTGGCTTGTTAGGTACATTTCTATGCGCTTGTTTTAGTCGCTAGACGCTTCGCCGTTCGCACCGCGCGAATATTCGCATCGGCGAATGTCCCGTGGCCAGGCTGTAATAACTCACAGCTCTAGGAGGAATTCGAAAATGCTGACCACAGCGTCGCAACACGTGATAACCCAGATACTGAATACTCGGCGAATATTTTAGATCGTATTACTGATTGTGTAAATCGCGATGGTTGTGATGAAGTGTCGTTGGAAATATATTTTTGTTGTTTGAGGTTTTTATTACTATAGGTGTTGGGGGAGTCTTTCGGCTAATGATGATGAAGGCGATTTTTTTTTAACGAAAACCATATAACTCTCAAAATAGCAGAAAAAATAGTAAAATCTCTTTTTTTTAGATCTTTTTTTGGAGTTCGTTCAATACCCTTGGGTTCTAGGTTGATTACTTTACCAATCCAAGTGACAGACCTATGTTTTTTTATGATCAAATTAAAAACTGCCATTGTTAATATCATATGAACAGACCAGAAATGGCATTGATAATATTATACGGGATTTAAATCTTCAGTATCTTAAATATACCTAAACATGTTAAATAATTTTAGACTAGAAAAAAAGCCGCTCTTCAACGTCCTTCCAATTCGACTTTGGAGTGCTATCGCAGAGTAAATATTGAAGAAGTACCAATCGAGTTTGCGACAGAATTTATTTATAGATTTGGTTTGAATGTATGTATTATGATGATTATCAATCGCACAGACATACGAAACCTCGACCGGAGACCGAACCGGACGCGCAAAAAACTTGACATTTCCGGTGCTGAAGAATATCAAAGGATATATTAGGATAGATACTCGTTTTATCTCATTCAAAGATAAGTTTAAACCAAAATCAGCACTTTTGAATTATTCGTGTTGGAAAGTACGAAGTAAAATTTATATTAAATAATATATTATATTGAAAGTATTTAATTTAATACGTGACCGGATCGCATTCTTTTGTTTTTATCACTGACAAGAAACTAGGAAATATAAGCAGTAATTTATATTTTACCAATTTAAAATTATCAAGTAATTCAAATAGTAATTGATTTCCAATAAGTGGCCTGTAATTTTGTGAAGTATTTACTCAATATAACCGAATAATGTTCGAAATTTAAAATTCCAACATGGCACCTGCTGTTGTTGGCAGATGTTTGAATGAAAACACAGCCGGAAGGCCACCAATTAAATTCCGGGTGATTCTCGAAAGCACGTTGCTGCGAGCCTGTACGAGCACACTAGCAGCTGGTGCTATGAAAAACGTATACCTGAGCATTGAATATGTTGAAATTCTTTGTCGAAACGCGATCAGCTGATGCCGACAGATGGCTTTAGTCGCCATTTTGAAAATATAATACGTTCATAGATTTCGAGTATTACTTGCAACTAATCCGTTGGATATGAATAAAATTAATTTTGGGGTCACAATGTGAATTTGTAACGATTTGGTTGTTAAATTAACATACCATAGTGAAACATATGGTTTATTTGAATAAAAACAAAATGATTTAATCGGTCATTCCGACATTGATGGCCATAATACCGTTTCTACAATTTGAGTTTGTGCTCTAAATGTGTATACATATAACCATAAAGAAATACATACAAAACTAATTTGAACTCTGTGTCAACATTTAGAATTATTGTTTTTCCCTCAAAACTGATTATCATGATACGTACACAACAGATGATACGTATTTAGCGCATATTTTAAAACATAATAAACTTCTAGTAGTCCATCCGTAAAATAAAATAAAAACATATTTCTATCTATATCAACTCTCAACCTTTGCAGTCTAAGAGTGGAAAAAAAAAACAAAATTTGTGTTTTGGTAAACGCACACATCGTAAGGAATATTCAAGATATTTTTGACAGTTTCAGCAACGGCTGAATTAAATTTGTAGATCCTTTCTCGTCTATCGACACAAACAACAACAAAAAAACCACTCATGCCAAATTTAAAGCAGCTGTAACACGCAAAAAAGTACTCGTTTTTTATTTATACGTGAACTAAACAACGGCCCTTTGGTATAGCGTCTGTTTTGTATCAAAGTCCCTTGTGTTTGTTGGTTTACGTCTAAAGCCCTTTGGTGGCCCTCTGCTTTGAACTCTACATATTGTAAATAGATTTTTATTTAACTACATACACACGTGCGCGTATCCGATAAATAACATTTTTCTGTAATGTTGGTCAATGCCATAGATAATAAATACACATTAGTGGTCTAAAAATAGTAGTAGTAGAATAAATTACCGAAGGTATTAAAATAATACCGTGTAAGAGATGATAAAGGTATTAAATATAATTAATTTTTTTTTATCTGAAAATGAAAATCACGTGATCAAAACATTATTACATCATAATAAAAATGAAAAAAATCATAAAATCATCGGCCGTAAATATGTTTTTATATGGTAATAAAATAATATGTGACTGTGTTGATCTGATAATGATATTACATTTTAACACGTATCCGTGTAAAGGAATTTCGACGTCATTTTCACAAAATTCAAGACTTCTGATTATATACATTTATTTTAAAGATTATATTTTAAAATATGTACACGTATTAAAGACTGATAACAATACAATTACTTTATTGCTTACACACGATTTTCTCTTAAAGATCGTTAAGATAAAAGTAATAATTCGACGTACTATGGAAACTTTAAATTCCATATTTTAATTAAACACGAATTGATAGGTGCACTTGCACGACTAATTCTAATTAGAACTAATTTACCATTTAAGATTATTGTTCATTGGCACGTAATCACGAAAACTATATAGATTAAGAAAAAATAACAAAATAAAAATAATAGGCACGAGGTTAAAGCTAGATTATCTAGTTTATTTATATTTTTTCTTAAAGTGGAAAAATTAAGGCTGAAATATGTTTCTCTCCTACCCATCAAATTGTTTTATTACAATACAAATTATTATATATTCAAAGCAAGAAAGCACGATTGATTTAAAATATACAATGCAAGGAAATACTTTGGTAGGTTTTCAAGCAATTAAAACATCAGTGACGGCTTGTTCGGTATTCAATAGTTCTGAAACACATAAATTACGCTTATCTCGAAGTCTACCCATTACATCTGCAATGTTATTAAAGCTAATAAAAACAAAATTAAAAAAGGTTATCAAATTAAACCTTTTTTGACAGATCTGAAGCGGCCATTATCCAAAAAGGGTTGCAAGCGAATCAATCAAAAACCTCTGTAATCACACACCAATAATTTATCATGGCAGCCCGTTATTTGCTGTAACAGATTCGTAATCTTGTAAAAAACATAACAATGGCCTTTTTTTAATGTTCGTTAGATAACGCATAGCTTATTGTGTTTCTTGGTGTAATTACTTAATGAATAGCTGGATTTAATGCTATTTTTTTCACTGAGGTATGAGGCTAATGATTTGGCATTAAATAAATATCACTAAAATAACCCTTTCAGATATTTTTTAAGATAAAAGGAAAACTGAATCTAAAATGCCAATACATATAAAAAAATCGTTTTCATACTTATCACAAGCAAAATTTTTATTACAATTAATTTATATCTAAAACATTTAGCATTTACTGATGACTTTGTTCAAAACAATAATATGATCCGAATTTACGAATAAGCAATCAAATGTTTTCTTATCACACTTTCTTATTCTGAAACAACTGTGTGATTTAAATGGTTAAATATTAAAATACTTCGATCGAACGATAGGGTAAATAAATGTTCACAAAAAAGTTAAATGGGATTATTTTCATTACATCTATTTTCCTTATAGCACGAAAGCGCGTATTAATTAAGCAGTACATGTAATCTGATGGGCGAGCCTCAAAACAACGGTTGCATGTCAGAAACACTCACTTCCCTTTATGATAATCCATTTGTAGTTAAATAAAGATAACAATAGCGGAAGATCTTTGAAAGTAAAACGAGTTCATTGAACTACATTAATTAACTAGAGTGACTTTTTTATAAAAACCTAAGGCAAAGGTATTTTAAACATAAGGACTACTTATTGAAAAATATCGAAAAAATTTAGATAAACTTCGAAGTAAGTTCTACAATGACGATGGATCACCTAATTGCTATTTAAGGATTACTGGAGTCCTTTGACAACGTAATCGCAGTGAAACTAAATTAAGATCTACGAAATCTCAATCGTAGAGAAATAATGTATATTTTAATCTTCGGAATCAGAACAAACGATATGCTTTCTAACAATAGTCAAGATAGTATTAAAAGAAGCGCTTCGGTAGGAAAAAGTAGCGCACACTACTATTATGGTTCGGTAGTTGGCGAGTAGTAGACTAATAGCTATATAATATAATTGAGAAGTCGAGTGTGGTGTCCCATTTCCGCACCTTCCAATCAAGAGCCAGACTGACTCTTGTCATATGAAATCCTATAAGAGTTTAATAAGATAAAAAAAACTTGGAATTTGCCAATTAGATCGTTTGCCGTTGTATTGTAAAATAGTAGTTTCTTTAATTTCTCGAAGCTGCCACACTCGGAATCCATACTGCGAAAATTACATGTTTTTTTATATTAGAAACATCCTATTTCTGCTGACATCTGTAGATTTTGTGATAGGATAGGCCAGAGATATGATTACAGCACGCGTGTTCTTCATATAATCCTAATGACGTGACTAAATAGTTCAAGTAACATAACTGCAAACTGCTATACGTAGATATCCAAAAAAATATCATAAAATACTAATTTAATAGTATTTCAAAACATAATCCGAGTAATTTTATAACATCTGCTAACAATTTCGAATCCGTCGAGTGGCAATTGTATTCTTAGTTTCCGGTGTCCTTCGCTTTTTTAAGACACACAAATTTATCATTTACGACGAAGCGATAGAGTTCATTGTCTTTCGAACGTGCCGTGAGAATATTCTTCGAACCGTTAAATTGTCGGAGCCATCATCAAATCTAGTTGACAGCCGAAATGAAAACGTTATAGTTACATACTATTTAACTCTCTACAGTCGACAGCGGACACTTAACAATTATTTTAAACTTCTGTAAATCTTCTTATTTAAGGCTTATATTTGAGCGGATAATTAAAGTCCACTGAGTTTCTCGCCGGACCTTTTTTTTTATTGCTTAGATGGGTGGACGTCCAACCCACTTGGTGTTAAGTGGTTACTGGAACCCATAGACATCTAGAACGTAACTGCGTCATCCACCTTGAGATATAAGTTCTAAGGTCTCAATTATAGTTACAGCGGCTGCCCCACCCTTCAAACCGAAACGCATTACTGCCTCACGGCAAAAATAGGAAGGGTGGTGGTACCTACCCGCACGCGGACTCACAAGAGGTTCTACCACCAGTAAAAAATATTTTCGGTGGGTCGCGTTTCCGATTCGGTGGTAGATTCTGCGACTGCTCTTGCTAGGGCCAGTGTTAGCAACACTCCCGGTTTGAGCCCCGTGCACTCACTTACTAGCTCGGTGAATCTAGAAATAGCCTCTTGAGGTAACTAGAATAGACACTTCGAAGACAAAATTTCAGCCACTATTCCGTCACTGTCTTATTACATCTGTTTCTTAAATACTGAAATTTGGCGCTTAATAAACTATTTTTGTAAGTCCTCCACAGTCTGCTCATGAGCCAATTTTTTTTTTACAACAGACTAGGTGTTCGCCCCAAGCAACTTAATTTCATTACTCCAATTATGTTACTACTTTGGTGGTGCTATAAATATGTTTATCGGGAATGAAAGAGAAACAACAAAGATATGAATAAAAAAGTTATTAATAATACATAGCGTGTTTGTTTCTTCGATAAAGTATTATCAGGGTCTAGGGTCAAATAAATGAATTCGGATTGAAATTTCTCATTTATGAATTATTGGTAATTCCTTGTTTATCCATACTCAACAACCTACATACGGTCTCTGAACTTAGCAAGGCCATGTTTAAATAGCTTACTCAATTGAAATGCTTCTGTGGTATGATTATACGGGAATGCCAGTTTTTGATACATTGTTATTCTATGTGTTAGTAACTGTTTTCGTAAGGTTCTTCACGTCATGTGAAAACACATCCCGTTTAACTCGCATAAGCCACATGTGTGTGTGTGTGTGTGTGTGTTTGTGAGAGACAACACGTTTTTAGTAGTCATCGTTTTGCAATGCGCACCACGCCTGCCTAATTTATTAGACCTGCGCGACTTCGGATGTGTATCCAAAATAATTTTACATGTAAATCGAAAGATTGTAAACTACTTTTATTTTAAAATCAGTTTTAAAATTGGTAGTATTATTTTTTCAGAAATTATTGATATGTTTTTTTACTACAGTATTCGGAATTGGAATCACTCTTTTAAAGCATTCATAAAGGAAAATTTATTTTAAAGCGCATTGTACATTTGTGGCGTCCGTTAAAATTTTGTTATTAACGTTATTATTGTGAAACTAGCAGCCATTATTATGAGCAGTGCCTTTAAGCCGGTATGTAGGCATAAAATAAAAACCACACAGATACGTTGTTCTGTAAGATTGCCCAAACATTCGGCGTGATGAATCGCGATCATACAGCCGTGACGAAACGTTTTATAGAACTAGCGTTTCCATAAAAACCCAATTTGCGTTCGGGACAGGTAATTATACATCCGCCATGATGGTTTTCTTTTCAATCCTCTATCTTATACAATTTGCGTCGCCATTGTTCCGTTTTTCGTCATGTTCCATTTTGATTTTAAATTTATGTCTGCAAAATGGAAGAAGGTTCTTCAAGAGTTAAACTTTAAATATAATTCGAAAAAAATTATTAAAGAAACGATTTATAAAACCTGTATTTTATTTTAGCACTGTAATTTAACTATAAAATTGTAATAAATGAAATATAAAAATATAAAATATAGATATATTATAAAATTGTGTAAAACGCCCTAAGCGGGTTCTGATGTCGTTTTCCACAAAATTCAATTTCTCCTTTATAATAATGTACGTAACGTTATTTCTTTGTATTAAAAAAATATAAACCTTAAAACTTTACCGATTGTTAAATGAATTACGACTCAATTCGATACACAGCCGCGCTTTATTTTAAATTCCGATCGAATTTCGAGAGTTAAACAAAAAAAAAAACAAAATGGCGACTCAACGTAGGTAATAGACGCATTTTAATATCCTTTATTGTTCGTTCGTTCCCACGTTTGATGCACGCGAGCGTTGTAAAAAAACAACTGACATCCGAGCCTGAGGCTGTCCCGTTTGTTACGCGCCTTATTACTGCTGAAGTAGTGATAGTCTATCATTAGGTACGTATTAACAGTGAAGTCGAGTGAGTGGGCGCTTCTTGCCGTGTTTCATTAACTTTATTTGTAATCACACAATACTCCGTCAACAATAGTTTTTATCGAAGTAGTAATTCTTGGAGTAATGGCTTGGATATTTGCAATAGTAAACGGAAATTTATAAATTTCCGAGACACATTTCAACGTAATGCAGATTTTTATGTGTTTTCAATATTACCCCGTTAAAACCAAAGAGCTATGAATAAAAACCATAGACAAAATATGAATGGAATAATATAGAGCGTTTGTGATTTTTTTTTTTGCTGCTTACATATTTGATTGGATTGTCTAATTAAAACTAAACTCTTTAGTAAACAAACGTAAGCAGAGAGCATTTAAAAAAATATAGTTTTCCTTCCACACATAACCAAGAAGATGCAGCCTTAGTCGCGCCGTTTATTTTGCAAGCCTACATCGAAAACTGGTTTCAAAGGGAAGCACAATTAATGTTTTTAGAATTATAATATTTAGGTTCGTTAAAATAAAAGTCATTTTACTTTGTCTATAAGAAGCACAATATTGAAATTTCTCAATCAGTTCTGGCGGATTATATATATTCTTGCCCTTTGCAGATTATTCGTTGTACAACAATTTAAGAATATAATTATTGAAGAAGGTAGAAAATAATGTGTAGATAGATACTTTAAATGATTCTCGTTTTATATAAAAAATATATTGGTTATTTGGGTGGAAGAGCTCACAGCCCACCTGGTGTTAAGTTGTAACTGGAGTCCATAGGCATCTACGACGTAAATGCGCCACCCACCTTGAGATATCAGTTCTAAGGTCTCTGTATAGTTACAACGCTGCCCCGCTCTTCAAACCGAAACGCATTAATGCTACACGGCAGAAATAGGCAGAATAGGCTACGTGGACGGTACATTGGGAACGCGTGTGTTTTGTAAGATAATAATAATCGTTATATCAACGACTTGAAGACGAACCGATTGGTCAGGACGTTGAAAAGATCAAAATATAAGCCGTATCCCTCACGACGGACATCTTATTAGACATTATCGATGTTTGAGAATAGCTGAAGAGCATTCTTGTCTATGATATTTCACAATGATAGTGTTTATTTATTAATAGATCGCTCCCGATCTATTAACATGCTTTTACGTACCTCAAGTACTGGTCACCGTCCTCACCGAACCCGTCGCTTGCGACTAAGGGCTCGCCGAGTAAATTAACCCATAGACACAGCCCACTGAGTTTATCGCCGGATCTTCTCAGTGGGTCGCGTTTCCGATCCGGTGGTAGATTCTGCGAAGCACTGCTCTTACTAGGACCAGTGTTAGCAATACTTCGGTTTAAGCCCCGCGTGCTCACCTACACGTTAGGGTGAAGCTGAAATAGCCTCTCAAGGCTATCAGCATAGGTAGGGGAAAAAAATAAAATACATCAGTCATAGTTGTGGTCGTAGTAGTACGTGCTGGGAAACTAATTTATGATTGTAGAATAAATTCTGGGTCAATATTAAATGAATTATTGATATATTGGCTTCTTACGACCGACATGTGTTTGACAAGCTTAAGTCGGTCAAGTAAAATACTATATTTGTGTATGTTACATTTTTATATTCATTATAATATGTCGTTGAAAACGAGATTTACAAAGTTTGATGCAGATTGACTATTCACGTTTTATTTACTTTTGAACTTAACGCTTTGAGCTAACTATAAATGTAATCAATTAGATCTAAATATATTTTTTACTAATAATGAATCGGTTTTGTATTTTGAATGCATCCGACGGTGGTCCGACGTTCGTTGTTATCTCAGAAACAAAACTGTCAAATTTGATAGATGTCAAACTATTAGTTTCCCCCAATTTTTAGTAATTACGCTCTTATTACTAACTTTACTACCAATAGAACTTTTTTTTGTCGTTTTAAGAATATAACATGGATATACAGTAATATGTTGTGGAACGTATCTACTTCTCTATATAGTCCCATAAAATACCCTGAAAATAAGGACCGCGACCGTTAAAACTTGAAAAAGGCTGTTGACATTGTAAAATAGGTATCAAATAAACATTATTTATTGTTGAATCGGTTGATTAGCCCAAACATGGCGGCAGGTGGCTGCGTGGGTTGTGAAGGTGCGACTGACAAAGCCAGTCGATTCAGTGATAGATTTGACAGTAGTTTGTCGGTGTTACTGCTTTAGCACCGTATTACTGGTGTCTGATGGGTCACGGGGGATTCCTCGACGAATTATTTAAGGTATTGTTTTTTTTAAAGTAAATATCGTTGTTTTGACGTTTGTAGTGATTGTTTGAATGAAATTTAAGATATAAGGCTTGTCTAAAAACACGTGTTAGACGATTTAAATGTTTCTTTTATTTATTTATTTTATGTTCAGTAAGCTCATTGCATACTCTAATACAATTATTATATTCCTATACTATTAGTATTTATTAGTGAATTCATAGAGGCATCCTTATTTTTCATTGAATGTAATTAATATTATTATTATTATTATAGGTAAAGTAATTGGGAATTTTTATTGTATTCCTTACAAACGAGATAAAATCGTAGAAGGAACACCTATGAACCGTGAAAAATTTATAGCAATTTTACGCATTAATTTTGATTTATTATTTACATTTGGAACACTACAGTTTTCCTGATCATGGGCGACTAAGTTGAGAACCTATTAATTGTAATTTTTTTAAATACACTCAAGTATTAAATGTTGAGGATTGGTTGAGAAACAATATTAGTTTTACCGTCATTAAACGTAATTACCTGCAAGTGGTCGCATTAAGATAAGACCGCGTGTTTATTCCAGGAACGCATTACTTTACATTGCGGGCGCGCAGTTCCGTGTGAACGAACCTCTGACCACAGTAACGAAGCTCGGCCTCTCGTTCTGTATGTACCACCTACCACTACCACCGTGGTATGTACCACCGTTCGCCACTGTTGCAAATATTTTCGAGTACATGTCGCGCGCTTAGGAGTGATAGTTGCATTTTATTATTGTACTTTGACAATCTGACATGGAACGGGAATAACATACCGAGTCCTCAGCGGTAAGATGCACTTGGTCAAGACAGTACTCCTGGCCTTGCTAATTCCCGCACGGTCACCACTTACCATCAAATCAGCAATAAGCGCGTCTACATTTTTTAAAAGGTGCGCAAAGTTTGGAAGATTTATTTGTGTCTTTTGAGAAGATAAAGATAAGTTACGCGAATATACCGAGGGGTGAAAGGCTTTAAATGAAATATTTGGGAAAAGTATCATAACAAATAAACTTCTTCAGCTATTTGAATGGGGTAAACTTGATTGAATTTTAATAATTAAAAACATCGAATTGTTGATACTCGTAATACCAAATAAAACGCACCATTAGTTACAAAGAAAAAGATATTGCCCACTGAGTTTCTCGCCAGATCTTCTCAGTGGGTCGCGTTTCCGACCCGGTGGTAGATTCTGCGAAGCACTGCTCTTGCTAGGTTCAGTGTTAGCATCACTCCGGTTTGAGCCCCGTGAGCTCACCTACTAGTTAAGGTTACGCTGAAATAGCCTCTTAAGGCTAGCTTAGCTTAGGCTTAGCTTAAGTAGGAAAAAAATATTGAACTATTGATCCTGTGATCAGCCATGAATTTGTTTTTATCAAAATGGTGGATGTGGTTTCGAGGTGGGTGGCGCATTTACGTTGTAGATGTCTATGGGCTCCAGTAACCACTTAACATCAGGTGGGCTGTGAGCTCGTCCATCCATCTAAGGAAAAAAAAATTACAAAATCACCGGGCAGTTGAGCATTCACCCACTAATTAGCTAATGCTGATCGATTCGGCTGTTTTTATTTGTATGGTTGTCATGGCACACCGTACTGACGTCGCGGTAGTTCGCAGCAGTAGGTAAATAAACGTTACCATGAATGGCGATACCAAAACTAGCCCGTTCTCGATTCCTAGTAATGGACAAGTCGAAACCTGTTCATATTATAACAAACTGACCGGAATACTAATGTGTGATAATAAAAATAATAACTTGGTCAAGTTAAAAACGAGTCGAGTATTTTATTTGGTGTATCTACAAACTGGGTAAATTATTGTCTTAAAGAAAGCTTTTTTTGTGAATAATCTCCTTAAATAAAGTTAAAAAAAAGAAAGCTTTTATTGACGTAACCAATCCACATTTTTTTTTTTCCTTGCAAATACCTTGCAAATGCTTATTGCAGGACTTATAATCAGTTGCTGTGAGGTCACTTTCGTATATTAGATTGGAAGGTAAAATACACAATATTCTGTCAATTATAGACTATATTATATACAGTATAGTAATGTAAACATAGAAATTTAAGGTTTATTCTTGCGATTTTTTTATTAACTTTACAACGCTGTTCTACATCACTGCATGCGCGTGTTTAAAATCTGTGGCGTAAAAGTCTCGATTAAATTTACAAGCCGTGTAGATTAAATAATGAAATCCATGGTCAAATTCTAGAGTGAACTGACAGCTATCTCTGAATATATTATATCTTATGAGTAACTACTAGTACTGGAGTGATACTTGATTATTAGGATATATATTTTTTTCACTATATACATTAATGAGTCATTGCCATTTTCATACGTTGCATATGAGGACTATGATAAGGCCAGTCGCATGCTTAACTACTTATTTTGTAAAAGTATTAGCATCTAGCAAAAAATAATATCACCGGTATCAATAGCTTAATGTTCTTGGAAACCGAAGTAACCGAATCATAAAAAGCTATCTATTAAACAGATCTAGAAGTCAAATTTGTAAGTCTGATGTAGTAAGATTTTCTTAAATCAAACCTGTTTTTCGATAACTAAATTTTTTCAACGTACTTTGCTAGTTGAAAAAAGTAAAGACAATTGAGTCGTCTATTATCAAAGCCGGCAATCTGACTTTTGGACAATGATTGGTAAATCAGAAAAACGAATTATTGACTTTGTATTCCATTGGCAGTCACAAAACTCTTCGGAACGACATCTTAGATAAATAACAGGTTAACTATTAACCTTTATTTAATGCAGGTTTTGAACCGTATTCTTTGAAGGAGACGATTATATTCAAATCAATCTGTACTGACATATCAATAATTTTTTTTTGTCCAAATGCACAGATTGCCACCTTTGATAATAGACGACTCAATTATACTATAGAGCATTTTGAGAATAGTAGGAGATGTAATAATAATAAAAGCAAATTCTAATTTCTATAAAATAAATTTCACAAACTTCTACTAAGTACTTTTAAATATTAAATTTTACTTTCCCATAAAAAAGAGACCAAAACATACCATGAGTCTAGGACCTCGATTCAAACCTAAGAACGCGGCGATAATGTCACTTCCGCTCGCTACGGAGCCTCCGACATCCGGTCACAGAACCCGCTATGTTGATTTATTGGCACTTGCTTGACGAATTCTTTTAGTTCCAGATATTTAAACTTTCTTCGCTTAGTTCATTGAAACAAAACGTAAAATAAAATACTGATACATATTTTATTTAGTACGCTTTCAGACTAATGGTTGTAATTTTTTTTTAATATATTTTAAGGTGAATCTTAAATTTTAAGCAATGGAATTTTCTTATCTGTTAATTTTTATTTTTGTTATTATTGTTTCAGAAAAATATGATGTATTTTTTGGGTAATTTTAACCGAATCAAAAAAAGATCTAATTTCTAAAAATACGCTTATTGAAACTTGTAACTGTAACTTCCCTGTGCCAAAAACAACCGAATTTTACGTTCATAACAGTTCGTTCTGGATAAAGAGTACACATGCAAAGGGATATTAACGACATTTCCTAGAATGCCACAACTTCAAATTTTATTTCTTACTCAATCTGTGCTGTATTGACTGACGACTGTACACTTAATTTTATTATTATTGTACAATCTCATTATTAGTTGGTATTCCAAATATCTCCGGCTGTATGTAGGTATGTATTGTGAGCTCCGATGAGTCAACGCTACGACTGACGTAAAGTCGGTCATGCGATTGATAAGTTGCGGTCGACAATAACTAGTAAATAGTGAATACTAATGACCTTTTATGTTTCTTATGAATCATTGTTTTCTCAAAAAATTTAAAAGGATGGTGTTTCACCGTGTATATATCTTTGTTGCTCACAGCGGGCAGACGAGATCAAGGCCTGTCTGTCGTTAAATGCTCATCTTACCTTCAGACCATTATATCGTAGAGCATGAAGTCGAAGTCTGAACATTGTTATGCAACGGCTGTTCCATCTTGTATGTCAGACTGCATCACTGCTTGGTCATAAAAGTGGCATGGTGATAGCTCTCCTCATGTTCTCATAATTGCAAATAAGTCCTCTTGTAAGATCAAATAAATAAAAAATCAATAAATATTAACTTCATTAAGGACGTAAGTCGCTGAAGCATTCACAGACTCTTCAACAAGTTTCCACTTCTACGCTTTCAGTATCTTTGTTAAAACGATTACATTCCCAGTGGTTCTATACTGAGGTATGTCATATATCAGCCCTTCACATTCATAATTCTATCTATAAAAACAAACTGTAATTTCTACCAGCCTTTATTATTAAATCAACGTGAACATCAGCGTACATAAACTTCTCGAACAACTACTCGAAATGAGTTATCCAAACTTTAAAACCATCGTTAATTCTTTTAACACGCGCCCTTTCCCGCCATAACAACGTCACCGGGCGCCATTTTGTACGCGTACCCATCAAAATGTCTGCCCCGTACGGAAAACTTCAAAAATGGTTATAAAGATGTCTATTTACGTGATTCCAATTATAGTTTAGTGATTAAATGTATGTTCGGTTTATTTTTTCCTTGTGGTTTTTTTAAACGATCTTAAGAATAGATTATGGGTTGTAAAATAGCGTATGCCTTGTTGGATGGTTACGTTAACACAATATTTACTCTTGAGGAAAATGACTTCAAAAGTAAACTTGAAAGTAAAGTGCTAAGATATCTCTATTTGTGAACCCAGCATAAAATGTTATTATGCCACTTCAAATCATCCTCATATTTGCATTGTCTATGGTAGTATCGTAGACTTATTTTCTAACGTAACAAATTTGTAATCTGACATACTAAACATTGCCAAGGAGGTTTGACGTCTGGCAGACCACCGCTTGTAAATCTGTAGGATAAATTATGTATTTAACAAACATGTATCAATAAATGGAACCTGAACCTGGAAGATCGGGAAGAAGAATATTAATTACACATACGCTTATGAAAACGACCTGTTATGTTTTGGACTGAGCTACCTTTTTTTTTTTTTTTTTTTTTTGGTCAGAAGGAAATCGCCGGACTCCCACCCTCCACTGGGGATGGGGGGTGGGGCATGTCGGAGTCGAACCGACTAAAACCTCCTGTCGCTCAACAACCAACGTCCAAACCTCGCATGAGACAGAACTCATGAAGAGGCAAAGGGAGGAAAGTGAAGCGTTTAGTGCGGAGCACATCTCTCTCATCACCCTCCCCCTCGGGACGCCAGGCCAGCGATCGTCGGCGCCACGACCACCAGCCCTCTCGGTCGGCAGGCTGTCCGAAGCCCGCCTAGATGGCGCCGGTTTGAATGGGTTATCCTACGAAATACCCCGCTGGGTCAGAACCAGCGTGGGTCGAGGATAGCCGGCCTTCCATCACCCGGATGCTCTTGCGTAAAACGCGTGCAGAGCAGCTTGCACGTCGTCTTCTTAGGCCCCCTTCGCCGGGCCCCAGACCGACATATGAGGGGGACCCGAAACACTTAGAGGGCCAGGGCTTGGGCGAGATCCGCCTCCCTGGCCCCCGCTCGACGGCGGCGGGCTTGTGCGTCTCTCACGCGCCCCGCCGCCTCCTTCTGCGAGATGGTGCACTCGCAGAAGTCGAGCATCGCCTTCCACGACTCGTCGTCGCCGAGCATCGATGCCACAACACTCGGCAACGACAAGTCGTTTCCTATTTTCGCGACGAGGACACGGCGCCACCCCTCCCATGCGGGGCAGGCAACGAGCGTGTGCTCCGCCGTATCCAAGTCGCAACCACAATGGTAACACCCTGCCGTCGG
Source organism: Bombyx mori (assembly GCF_030269925.1). Classification (NCBI taxonomy): domain Eukaryota; kingdom Metazoa; phylum Arthropoda; class Insecta; order Lepidoptera; family Bombycidae; genus Bombyx; species Bombyx mori. Next base: position 1,565,884 of record NC_085116.1, on the reverse strand, counting down.
CTCGGCTCCGATCCGGTGCAGGAACTCACCGAAGCAACCATGCCCAGTGAGCACCTGCGTGAGCCGGAAAGTGAGGCGTCCTCTGTCACGATTCACCCAATCCACAAGAATCGGGCGAATCGCCTCGACGGTCCTACGACCAGCCGAAGGATCAGCCAGCCGTCTGGACCATGACTCCAGCACGGACCGCCGAGATTGGGCCCTCCGCGCTCTGACCACACTGGGGCTGGGACGCGCCACGCCCCGGGCACGAAGGTTAGCCCGCCACTGATAGTCAGCAGCGAGCGCCTCCGCCTCCAGGACCCAAGGCGGCGTCCCAGCCAGTACACACGCCGCCTCAAAAGAGATGGTGCGATAACCACGGATGACCCTGACCGCGATGGTGCGTTGCGGCCGTTGCAGCAACTTCGCTACCCCCACGGCCAGGGACTGGCCCCACACGGGTGCCCCGTATAAGGCCATTGACCGCACCACCCCCGTATAGAGACGGCGCGTCACCTGGTCAGGCCCCCCGATGTTGGGAAGAAGCCGGCTTAACGCGCCGGCCACCCCCAACAAACGAGGGACCAGGTGCTGAAAATGAGCACGGAAGGTCCAACGACTGTCCAGAATGAGGCCGAGGTACTTTAACTGCACCCCGACCCCGATCCGGACGCCTCCAACCACGATATGGGCATCGACAGGTGGCACTCTCCGGGGCCTGTGGAACCACATGGCCTCGGATTTACTGAGCGCCACGTCGAGGCCCAATCTCCTGATTTTGCCGACGACATGCGCTACCCCAGCGGTGGCAAGACGAGCAGACTCAGCAAAGCTCCCTCCCCGGGCCACGACCAGCGTGTCGTCTGCGTAACAGATTACGCTTAGGCCCGGGAGGAGGGCACCCCTCAGCACCCAGTCATACCCGATATTCCACAAAAGAGGGCCGAGTACCGACCCCTGTGGAACACCGCGCACGACCGGGAACCGATGCACGACCCCACCGTGTCCGGTACACGTGACCGATCTGTCCTCCAAGTAGGAGCCGACCAGCCGGCGAAGGTAGAGGGGCACTCCGTGTCTTTCCAGCGCCCCCCCTATCACGGACCAGGGCAGGGTGTTAAACGCATTGGCGATGTCGAGCGACACCGCCAAGGCCACCCCACCCCCGCAGACGGCCTCCTCCGAGAGGGCCCGCACGCGAAGGATCGCGTCCACCGTTGAGCGGCCCTCTCGGAAGCCATACTGCTCCGCCGACAGATCGGGTCCCACCCCGAGCAGATGCTGGATGATGCGGGCTGCCAGAATGCGTTCCAGCAGTTTGCCCACCTCATCCAGCAACACGATGGGACGGTACCCGGCGGCAGTATCCGCCGGGCGCCCCTCCTTTCTCAACAGCACAAGTCTGCCCGTCCTCCACGATGAAGGAAACCGTCCCGACTCGAGGCAGGAGTTATAAAGTCTCAAGAGTCGGTCCCCTAGGGCACCAAGAGCCAAGGCCCAAACCCGGCCATGGACGCCGTCCGGGCCAGGTGCAGTGTCCTTTGCGCACATTTTGCGTACTGCCACACGGAGCTCCGCCCCTGTTATATGGGGCACCTCAGCAGGGGCGTCGCCGTCGTATTCCGGCGGCGCGCCCATAGCGGGAGCGACAAATCCCCCCTGCTCCTGCGGGAACAGCGCCGAGACGATGTCCCGCAGCTGCTGAGGCTGGAGACGCTCCGTGATTGGGGGGGCCCATGGGCGCATTTTATTGCGCACCATGTGATAGGGTCGCCCCCACGGATCCTCATCCAGCGTCTCCAGGAGACCCTCCATGTGTTGGTCCTTGGCTCTTCTGATGGCCAGCTGCAACGCCCTCTGTGCGACGCGAAATGCGCCGTACAGCTGGGCCTCTACCACCGCGAACGCCACCGGATCGTTGCGCCGCGGCAGGCGACGGCGGCGATGCCTCGCACACTGGCGCCTCGCCCGAACGCACTCCACACGGAGTTGCGCGATTTCGGGCGACCACCAGTACACTTGGCGATTGGGAGGTCGAGGGCTAATCCGGGGCATCGACACGTCACAGATGCGACGCATCGTGTCCCGGAACCACCCCGCTTCGTCCTCGACCTCAACTGGATGTGGACGCATGGGCGCCCACGCCGCCACCGTAGAAGCTTCCATCAGTAGCGCCTTATTCAAGCGCTTCAGTGCCCACCTGGGGAATGACCGGGATGCACCACGGGGGTGGTCCCCGTAGGCGACCGCGACTGTGGAGCGGGCGGAGAGATCAAATCGAATATACCGGTGATCTGACAGCGTCTCCGCCCCCTCCAGAACCCTCCAGTCGCGAATACGGCGCGCGATGGCCGGGCTCGCGAACGTAACGTCCACAATAGACTCGCCCTGCCACCGCACGCACGTCGCAACCGACCCTCTATTCAACAAATAGAGGCCGGCCACGTTCGCCCACCTCTCCAACAGCCTACCACGAGCGTCCGAGCGGGGGGAGCCCCATGCGACAGACTTCGCATTGAGGTCCCCCGCGAGAATCACTGGACGAGGAGCGAGGCGGCGAGCAATCGCCCCGATCCCGTCCAGGAAATGCCCGAACTCGACAGTAGGCCTATTCGGAGAGAAGTACGCCCCGATCACGACGGTCCCTTCCAGCTGCACCGCGACGAACCCTTGGCCCCTGGTCACCATCGCCAAGGGGGGGATCGTCGCGTCTCTTCTTATGACTATGGCCGCCAGGCCGCCATCGTCCCCGAACCAGCAATCATTTGCCGGGGGAACGAAGTACGGCTCGGCGACCACAGCCACGTCTATGGACCACTCCACCATGCTCTGAGACAGCATGTCCTGAGCTCTGGCGGAGTGGTTCAGGTTTCCTTGGAGGAAGCGATAGGTGTGGTCCATTACTGTTGAACCACATCCATCGCCCCCTCCTCTTCACCGCTGCCCCCACCCTCCGGCACCGGCGCCGCAGCGGGGATTGCAACATTGGCCAGTGCTCCTCTGGCCAACCTTCTCTTCTGCCGGCGCCTTGATTTTCGGCGCCGGTTGCGTTCAGTATTAACACCGGACGGGAAGCAAGCCTTGCCTCCCGCCCGGTGGTTTGCCCTACGCCCGGCCGCAGCGCACAGAGCGCAGTGCGGGGCGGCCGTGCAGGACGCCGCTTTATGACCAGGTTGGCCGCAGCGGAAACATAGACCGCTGCGGTCAACCGAGCTGGTGCACCTGGCGAAGCCATGTCCAGTGCTAAAGCACCGAAGGCATCGCCAGGCGCGTGACTCAAGCAAGCGTACGTGGGCCGCTATCCAGCCCACGCGCAGTATGCCTGGATTTCCTGATGGTCTCCCGGGCGGGGGAGCAGCCAGGGAGGCAGCCGCCTCCACCGGGCAACGCACCCACACCGAGCTGGCCCCGGTATAACCGCGGCGCGGCTCGCCTACGGTTACATTTTCCAGTGCGCATTTGCCCTGGACAGCGACAGCCGCCATCACCTCATCCCTGGTGGTACAGTCGTCCAGGCCGGTTACTCTTAATTCGGCCATTTTCACCGGCCTGTGCACCCGCACCTCCTCCTCAGGTAGGACCATACGGAGCTTCGCCACCAGACGCTCCGCGATGCCGGCACTATCGGCAACGGGACATTCTAGCAGCTTGGCCCCGTTGGCCGTCTGCCTGCAGCGGAGGCCCTCCTCCGCCCCAATCTCGCCCAGGTCAACTGCCGCACGCGCCCGGGCGATGACATCTCTGTATGTCATGCCCTTGGCTTCAGCGGCTGGCAGTAGGGTAAGAACCACTGCTGCCGACCGAGGCGCGCGCGGTAACTTCTTTTTTTGGTTTTTCTTGGCGGCTTCAGACGCTCGACCCTGTTGGGGTGCAGCTTGAGCCGCCTTGGCCGCCGGCGCTCTACCCATTTGAGGAGCTGCCGGTGGGGCCTTTCTGGTGCCCCGCCTGGCCACCACGTTCCACCCCTCGTCCATATTTGACGGAGGCGGAGGCAGTGGACGGGACTGGGGTGCTTGTAGTGGAGGATTCGCTATAGCGCCACCCCCTCGCTTGGTTTTAGCCCGTCCCGGGCCCGACTTGGTGGCCGGAGCTCGTACGGGAGCAGGACGAGTGGCCAAAGCACCCGACACCGCCGGCCGCCTAGTGTCAGCCGAGACCGAGACTTTCGCCTCGAGAGCTGCCAACCTGCCGCCCAGCCTTTCTATTACAGCCTGGACAGTGCGGCTGATGACCTCGTCCAGGCTGAAGTTTGCTGGTTCTGGCGGAGCCAACATCCGTGGCCCCGCGAGTGTCCGCCGTCGCTCGGCGGCGGACGTCTCCCTAGAGCGCGGTGACGGGAGACGCGGCCGCTGTTGTGCCACACGCGGTGGTGGCAGCACAGGCCATCGGTCGCCAGTCAGCGCCGGGGGACGGGGGCCCCGAGGGGCTCCAGTAGCCCAAGGCGTCGCTGCGCCGTCATTGGGTTGCTGCTGTGCTTGAAGCTGTGCTCGAAGCCTCGAATTTTCCGCCATCAGCTGTACTACCTGGTCATTGGCAGAAGCAACCGAAGGCAGAACCTTCGAGACCTGCGAGACCACTTCTCGCAGTTTTCGGCCAGCAGCTTTGGTTTTGGTGCCGTTGGCCGCATATGATTTGATGGTCTTCATGGCCCTGTCTATGACCAAGGCAGGGTCCTGAAGACCACCCTCTTCCTCCTCCGTCGTCTGCCCGTCTAGTGAGGCGACAGACATCGACACTGATGATGGTGCCGGTGACGGTGCGCCTCTTCTACGGGCGGGTCTCCCTTTAGGGGGCGGCATCTCCTCCGCAGCAGAGGCCGCTTCGGAGACTACCAGCACTTTCTCCGGTGGGGCATCCGCACCAGAGGACGACGCTGGCTCCCCTACCCCCTCACGAGAGGAAACTCGCCACGACTTCCTCTTCCGCCTGATCTTCTTGGCGGTTGTCCCTTTTGGATCAACTGCCTCGCCGTCGCTGACGAGCGCAGAGCGCGTCGAGCCAGCGCTGGCACACCTCGGTTCGACGGGTTTTCCGCTGCCCGTCGCACAGCCCCCTTCATCTTGGCATTCTTTGCCCCCCCCAGAATACGCGGGGCAGCGTGCTCCCACCGAGGTGGAAGCACGGAGGGATTCTCCACCTAAGGTGGTACCCTCCTGGGGTAATTTTTGTTTGAAGTTTGCCATCATTATATTTGTTCCTTTTTATTTAACCAGGGGTCGGTCCCCTGGGACGGTCCTCACGACTGGACTCCCTCCAGCCACTCATCTCATCACCGGACACGTCACAAGCTTAAGATTAGGGCATTTTTTATAGAGGTTCGCATCCTCGCGGCCCCTGCTAGGCAGCGGCCCCCGCCTCCTACTCGGTAGGGATTACGGTATGCTTCTACGAAGCCACGCCGGTAAACCGGTACCCCCCTCTGGAGGGCCTTCCCCTGTAGCCACCAAGAGGCAGCCGGGGACATGGCGACCAGCGACCGGAAGGGAATGCCCTCCGGTTCACTTCTCATCCACGTGGGTCTACCATTACTGACAGACCCACACGTCTGACCACGTTGTGGCCACGCCGGCGTACCGGTACCCCCCTCTGGAGGGCCTTCCCCTTTAACAGCCAGAGAGCCGCCGGGGACATGGCCTAGCATACAGGAGGGCTCCAGAAGGGAGCCCTCTCCCTCTTCACGCACCCTTTGCTTAGTGCTTAGCAAAGGTGGGAAAAGGGAACACGGTGTGCAGTCTTCTTAGTTCGCGGCACCCCTGTGCAGACAACGCTGCTCCACGGTATCGGGGTGCACGCTTAAGCCCCACCGCCACGACAAGGCGAGACCACGTTGTGTGGGGGAGCTACCTAATTGTTTTTTCCTTGGTACTGTAATGAAAAAAAAAAAAAAAAAAAAAAAAAAAAAAAAAAAAAAAAAAAAAAAAAAAAAAAAAAAAAAAAAAATTTCTTATTTTATTAGCCTAGTATTATATTATATATACATTTAGGATTCAGAAGAAAAACCATTTAAAAAAAATATAACAATCAGCACACTACAACTTTTGTTATTCTCAAACTCTAATTAATTGACTAATTCAACATAAATCACCAAACAACCAGAATTCAGAATAAACACTTTGATATTATCTTGTCTTTAAGCACATATTTACAGAGACTTAAAACAATGACTCACGCACACCATGTCCACGACTACCTTCTCTGACGAACGCCAACCGACACCGACAAATGCGCGGGTGACGGAGCTGCGCGCCGGTTTTATAACTTTTTAGTAGGGTATTCCTTACTCGGCCTCTCCTGACTGTGGTTCGTCCTCGACCACATAGCTTCTGTGTTCTTCTTCTGGAATCTCAGTGACGACCAATGTCAGAGGCGACTAACGCCGGGTGCGACTAACGCAAATGACGACTAACGTCAGAGGCGACTAACGCCGAGTGCGACTAACGCAAATGACGACTAACGTCAGAGGCGACTAACGCCGGGTGCGACTAACGCAAATGACGACTAACGTCAGAGGCGACTAACGCCGGGTGCGACTAACGCAAATGACGACTAACGTCAGAGGCGACTAACGCCGGGTGCGACTAACGCAAATGACGACTAACGTCAGAGGCGACTAACGCCGGGTGCGACTAACGCAAATGACGACTAACGTCAGAGGCGACTAACGCCGGGTGCGACTAACGCAAATGACGACAAACGTCAGAGGCGACTAACGCCAGGTGCTGATCAGTAGGAGCGCCACCAGCAGGCACACCCATCAAGCAGCGAACCAGCGAGACGCCTCTGCGCGCCTCGGCCGGTACGCACCACCACTGCCTCTGGAGACCACTTGCCACGCCAGGGCACCATGTGCTGTGTCGCAGCCTGCGTTGTCTTCCAGTAGTCCCCACTGAAATCATTGAACAAAGGCATCCCGCTCGGCCATACTGACCGGATCGTGGTAAACCGGAAAACTGAACCATAACAATCATTGACAACACAAGGTCAAAACACAATAATCAGAAACTATGACAACTCAAATCGTATAAAACGTTCTTGGCCTGGCTGTCGGCGCAGCTAGTGTCATTGATGCCACCCATATTATCATTACCACAAATGATAAAACCAATACACATCACTTCACAATATAGAGTCAGCGACTCTCAGGTCATTACTAGACCAATACAACAATAGTCTCCTTTGAGACCCAGGTCTCCGCTATACCACCAGCCGCCCATCGGCCTCTGAACAACTCACAAGTGAATTGCAGTTACGACTACGGACAAGTGCGTACAGTACGACCAAATAGTGATGGTATCAGCTGTATCACTCGGTGGAGGTACTCTCACCCCACTCATCAGTTTTCTATGTTTAACTCGTCAGTAGCACTACTTAGAGGCAACTTTTCTTTATGTAATCATGAGTGTTATAGGTTCTATTACCAGTTTAGGCCATCTATCTTCATTTCAACATTAAATCATAAAAAATTAACCACATCATCGTCATATTTTACTAACTTTGCTTATCGGTGTCGAATTCATTAAAACTTCTGTGAAGTCTTGTTTTAATATTTCGGAACTAAAGCATTTGGTACCAGAATCGAAATAAAAATAATTCGACTCACCAGATTGATTTCCCAAAAATTACCCGATATTACGCAGCTACCGGCACGTTGCTTGCGTGCTACTGCCGCAGGAACCATCGAGGGGCCCGAGCTGGCGGCAATGCCCGTGAGGCACCATCCTCACCATTCGGTAAGGTCCACGGATTCCCGGATCTAGATTTCCTATAGACTGGGAGTTATCACAAAAACAAGATTATCGACATTAAAAACGGCTGCTGCTCGTCGGTGCCCGTCCACGCGAGCATCAGTCGCTTTTCACTCCGTGGTACTAATTTATGAGCTCTACCTCGACCTAGTTCTCGACTAACTTCACGGCTCCGAGACACCTCAGTCATGACATCACTAATTAGCGTCCTCACCACAGGTGTGGTGGCGTCTGTTCCCACCAGAAGCTGCAGGGCAGATATCTGATGTCTTGTGTTTTGTGATGTTCAGAATGAGCTGTAATCTCAAAAGTTCAATTGACCATTTTGCCAACACAGTCCTGTCTACTTGTTTATATTACGCGTCACTGGTGACAACTAGTGCCCGAACCCTACAAGGACTCTGCCTAACCTGACCTCCAAAAATGAAATCAAATCGTGAGTAGATTAGCGTTCGCGGCTCTAACCTGAAGGCCCATTATGCCCCGTATCAATATTAAGGTTCCAAGTTCTATCAGAAGTAACCAATTCACCTAGCCACACCTTTGCGTTTCTCTTTAAGCAATTTGCCACACGCGACAGAGTCTCATGTTCGGTCCACCTGTTTAAATTCTTTGCACGGTCCACCTCCTCGTACCACGCCTCGATATTGTTAATAGTAAGGTCGAAGTTTGATACAAAATACTTCTGCGATCTTATAGGCTGGACTGCCTTTACGGCATCAATAATCGCTTGAGCAAGTGAGGGGGTCTCTGAACCGCGCAGGGCTGAGTCCGACACACGTCCCCGGTCCGCGAGGCTAGATGTAGCGTGTGTGGCAAGGGGAATGGTCTCCATCACACCTGGTGTCGAGATTTGCAACCGCAGCGAAGGGGTGTGCGTATTGAAGTCACGGTTTTCGTGAGTGATCGCGGGCTTGAGATACATAACGAGATCGACGCGAGCGTCTCGACCTACGGTGACTTCGTTTCGTACGAAATAACGCGCTGCGCGATCGACTAGTTCGATATGAAATGCTGCGTGAATCGCGTAACCTATCGAACAACACAAGATCGTTGCTACTCGAGCGAGTATCACGCGAATACAAACGCAATCTATGGCGGTAGCGGTCCCGTAAGCGATTGTCACGAGAACAGGAGACGTCTCGATTACGCGAGTCATTTCGACGATGCCGAGAACGTCCACGTGACGTACTTCGCATTATTTAGGTGTAAATACACACACACGCACTTTAAAATGATTATACACCAGGAAATATACGTAAAAACACGAAAACGAAAGTAACAAAATATAGTGAGGGGAGTTGTGAATCACCTGTTGTCTGTGAGCTTTGAGTTTTTTATCCCACTTCTGAATTTAGGATTCAGAAGAAAAACCATTTAAAAAAAATATAACAATCAGCACACTACAACTTTTGTTATTCTCAAACTCTAATTAATTGACTAATTCAACATAAATCACCAAACAACCAGAATTCAGAATAAACACTTTGATATTATCTTGTCTTTAAGCACATATTTACAGAGACTTAAAACAATGACTCACGCACACCATGTCCACGACTACCTTCTCTGACGAACGCCAACCGACACCGACAAATGCGCGGGTGACGGAGCTGCGCGCCGGTTTTATAACTTTTTAGTAGGGTATTCCTTACTATACATTACAGTATATGAATAAGATTGCCAAGCCAAGTGCCTTGTTTGTACCTAATAAACCTTATAAAAACCTCTAAAATAAACTTGACCTCTCATAAACTAAAATTAAAAAGTCACTTAAATTAAAATTAAAATTAAAAATTAAGTCCACGCAGGCGAAACTGCGGGCAGAAAGTTAGTAAAACATAAAATATATTCACGTCAAACAGAATACGAAAATTTATTTGAATAAAATCTTGTTTTATTGGTGTAATGTCGACGATTGAAATAGGTCAGAGCGTTAGGCGTTATGATGTGTTTGTGAAATCAGATAAATCTGTACACTCACTAAAACTGTAGATATGGAAATGTGTGTCAAACTTACGATAAACGTAGTAGTAGTATTTGACTGATAGTGACTGTATATTCTCTTTGTTTGACTGAAGTAAAATATTTGATAATGTAAATTCGTACAATTGTGTGCATACGTTTAGTAGAAGAGAACCTACGTCGAGAATTCGCTGTTTGTAGGCAGTGTAAGGCCGTTCCTTGTATCGTATCTTTGAAGAGGCATATGTCCAGTAGCAGACGTCTTTCTGCCAAACAGCCTTATAAAAATTCAATGATATGCGCGTGATTTTATGGCATCATGAATGCTTCAAAGGTCGATCGAAAGCTTGTGATATCGAGACGAGACGTGCAAAAGGAAGTTTTTATGTAGATTTTTCTTCGGGAATCATTAATTGTTGAGATTGACAAGCTGCCGGCCCATTTTATGCTAAGTAGTTACTAGAACCCCTCAACATAGGCCGAAATAAGAGCAGTACGCTTAAGTCACATTATGTAGTCACCGCGAAATGTTTTCAAAACTAATCAATTCTCTTTCTGAAATTCTATTGATGTAAGTTTTTTTTTTCTGCATTTTAGTACGTTAAGGCTTTCTCTAGCAAAGCTGAATCGAGCGTAAAGATTATAATAAGATGTTCGTATATAATTTATTTATTTATTTAGACACACCAACAGCAATACACACAAAACATTCAAGCTTAAAATTAACATGTATAAAATTAAGTACTGGTATGTAAGCCAGTTACAGGCATGTACAGCAATCTCTTATAACACACTATGACATGTTACAGCAATATATATATTTGAAAACAACATGAAAACAAGAGCTAACTACACACACTACTAACTTCACAGATTACTAAATAAGAAATAATGCACATATTTATATAGTAAAAAATTATAAATAAAAATTATAAAACTATAAAAAAATTAAAAAAGTCGACCGCGGCAATGCAAAATATATAAATATATAGAACAGACTGCGCAATGTAATCAGAATGACATTCTCTCATCAATTATAAGCAAAGGAACTTGGATACTAGTTTGTTTTTGAGACCAGGACACGTGTCGTTAAAAATGTCAATGCCGTCAATTAATGCACATATTTGGTTATATTCACCACAAATCTTTGATAAAGGGGAATATCTAAGGAGGTTTGTTCTACTTGCGGGAATATGGAAAATTTCAGTAATAGGATGCCGTGGGCAGTGGTATGGAACGCTAAAGTTGATTTTCTGAAGTAAGTGGCTACAATCTATGCTTCCGGAAATTAGTTTTTTTAGGAACATGATATTAATTATTCTACGACGGTTGCCGAGCGATATCATTTTAAAATGTTTAAGACGTAGATCATATGTGGTACGGTAAGATATGCTAGAAGAATGGAATGCCAAGTGCCTAGTGAATGCACGCTGTACGCTTTCAATACGCTGCGAGTAAGTAGCGTAATGGGGACCCCAAACTACTGATGCGAACTCAAGTTGACTGCGAACCAGCGAGTTATATAATATTATTTTAGTGTTTGAGGACATAAATCCCTTAGTATTTCTTTTTAGGAATCCCAGCATTCTGGCAGCTTTAATAACAATTGTATCAATATGTGCTTTGAATGTTAATTTGTTATCCATAACCACGCCCAAATCTCGAATTTCATTGACTTGCTGCAGAATGTCACCATTCAGTACATAACAGGATGTCATAGGGATTAGTTTTTTAGAGAATTTTATGTAATAGGACTTTTTTGTATTTAATGTCATTCCATTTAAATTACACCATACATTTATTCTATCTAGATCACATTGTATAAGTTCTGAGTCTGTTGGTAAAGTAACTGTTCTGTATATTTTTAAATCGTCAGCAAAAAGACAAAATTGACTGTCGCGTATTTCTGAAGTTATATCATTAATAAAAGCCGAAAACAATACAGGACCGAGATGGGAGCCTTGTGGTACGCCTGAAATGGCTATGTAGTCCTGTGATTTATGACCATTCACCACTACAAACTGGAGTCTTTTTGCAAGATACGAACGAAACCATTCCAACAACGACCCACCAATCCCAAAGCCTCGTAATTTATTTATTAAACGAGAATGACAGACCTTATCGAAGGCACTGGAAAAGTCCATATAAATTGTATCTACTTCCAGACCTCTATCAATTTCTCGGCAGAGGTAAGACGTAAATGAGACTAAATTAGTTTCAACAGAGTGGCCTTTTCTAAACCCGTGTTGATGTTCAGAAATAAAGTTATTTAGATGCTGTGTAATAAAAGGACAGACAAGTGACTCGAAGAGCTTTGGAATGCATGAAAGTATGGAAATTGGTCTGTAGTTACTAACATTGCTTGTGGCGCCTTTCTTAAATACTGGGACTACTTTAGAGCTCTTCCAAATGTCTGGAAATACACCATCATTCAAGGATCTGTTGAAGATAATTGACAAAGGTAAAGCCAAAGCAGAGCCGCAACGTCTAACAAAAACCGGGGGAATATCATCTGGTCCAGCACCTTTATACATGTCTAGCTTTTTAATTGCGCGTTGAATGTCACGTTCTGATATGTTAATACGACTTACAGGAGTTGTATTAAAAGAAAAGTCTACATAATCAGCTAGGGAATCTCTGTTAAATACTGACGAAAAGCAACTTGCGAACATCTGTGCGATTTGCGGTCCGGTAGATGCGATCTGGTTTCCCTGGTACATAATTGCTGGTACAGTGGTCTCACCATTTCGTCTATCTTTGATGAAGCGCCAAAAGCTTTTAGGATTCCTACAAATATCAACTTCAATTCTCTTCTTATATACATGAAGACATTGCTCGCTCAATTTGTGAACACGCTCTCGAAGGAGCTCAAATTCTAATTGGTCGCGCGGATTTTTATATTTCTTAAATCGATACCTCACTTTATTTTTCTCGGAAATAGTCTTTATTAGAGAGTTGGTAAACCATGAGGGAAATTTAGTAGACACAGGCTTCGTTCGTGGAGTAAATAAATCAATAGCCGTATAAATGAAATCATAAAATATGTCAGTCATTTCATTTACATTTTGACACCCCTCTAACTTTTCACTCCAATTAACATTTATTAAATAGGATACGATTTGACTATAATCTGCTCGAAAATAGTTGTATCGGGGTCTCAATATAGGTTTGAGGAAATGGGGACTATGTTGTGGTAAGGAAACTAACAGAGGAGGATGCTTTTGGTCGATTTTGCTCAATACATTATTGGATTCAGTAACTTCCAATCCGTTGAAATCAGTAAGAACAAGATCCAATATTTTACCATCCACATTATTCACGTTATTAAATTGTGATAAATTATTAACTGACATGAAATCAATAAGAGAAAGTCCCAATTTAGATCCATAATTCATTGCACTACATGGAGAGCTTTCCGACTTTTGAGACCAACCAATATGACTCAAATTAAAATCACCCAAAATTATCACTTGATCAGATTGCTCGATAACATTTGTAGAGTTTTCCAGAAAACTAGACAAGTGCTCGAAGGAAACTGGAGGGGGAAGGTAAACAGCGCAAATAGAAACTTTCTTGATCAAGTTGTTAGTTTTGATATCGATTGACACCCATAGATCTTCAGCAGTACTTTCCCAACCTAAGTGCCTATAAGATGGGATATGTTTAGATATTGCGATCATAACACCCCCTCCATCTGCCTTGGAGCTCGTCGAACACGATCGATCCTTCCTATATACAACATAACGTTTGTCCATAAATTCACTACTTAAAACATTACAATTTAACCAAGTTTCAGTGAATACTATTAGATCAAATTTATTAACAGCTATATTCCTAAGTATATCTTCTGTCTTAGTTCTCAAGCCGCGCACGTTTTGGTAATATATATTTACAGACATCTTTAAAAAAAATGTATTAAAAATCAGTTGATCAAATTTATGTTATCACACTAGGCAATTAATTTTAAGCTTTCTTCGTCTTTAATATATATAACGTGACTCTGCTCATTTTTCCTTACGAAAACTTTACCATCCCTCACCCATATAAACTTAAAACCAGTATCTTTTGTCTTCTTACGAGCGGCCGCATGTAAGTGTTTATTTATCGGCGTTAGATGTTCAGATACAAATACTGGCACACGACGTCCCCCGATTCCTAGATGCTCTGAATTCAATTTGTTGTCTAAATTCTTCTTATTGAACTTAGTAACTGCAGCCAGCAACTCATCGCGACGGCGCTGACTACGTAGTTTAATAATCACGGAGCGAGGACGGTCATTCTCCTTATTAAGTTTGGCAATACGTGTTACGTGGAGAATGTCGCTGTCGCCAAAAGGATTTCCGACAATTCTACCCAGCTGCTCAATAGTCGTTATTAAATTTTCTGATTTATTTTCAGGGATACCATTGATCTCAATATTTGGGGAACGCATGCTTTGTTCTACTTGCCCCAGTCTATTTGTCAAATTCTTCACTTGTATTGTTAAATTATTGTTTTTAGAAACTAAATCAGAAATTGTATCGTCCCTCTCGCTTACCATTTGCTTGAGTTCCTCGTATTGTTTATTAAAAAATGTTAAGGATTCGTGGAAGTCAGCTATTTGTTGGGAAATATTCGATAAGTGTTCAGAAACTAGTTGTTTGATAGTTTTTGTTATCTCCTGTTTAATAATGATACGTAAATGTCCTTCAGTAACGTAGGATCCATCGCTGTCACATTTCGAGCTCTGTTTTTTTGTTCGCAAAGTAATATTTCTTTCTTCTCCAAGACCGTTATCTTCATCAGAAGTGGCGGATCGACTCACTGCTCTAGCAGGAGTATTTGTGTTGTCAGATTTCGGTATCTTATTACGACATTCCTGACAACTCCAGTTATTCTTACGGTCTTGATCCATAAGAAAGTAAGATTTAGGTGTTATATTAGCACATAACAAATCATAACCTAAGCCACATGCGGAGCATATCATGTATTCCTTCCTAGAAAGTTTATTTTTACATCCAGAACAAATCTTTGGGACTGATGACATTTTTCCCTTCTTTTATCTTCCCAAATTATATTCTTACTGTCGAAATTAATTACTAGTTCTATGTATAAAAATTATAAATGTATTTGCCAAAAAGAAAAAAAGGAAAAAAATATGAGCTTTGCAGGATTCGATCTTGAGGCCTGTGCAGCTGACGGGTGCATAAAACTCGTTTGACTAACCGCTTGACCGCAGCATCTTTAAATTAACGTGCTAATTTATTGAATATACTCAAGTTTAAATTTTGTGTTAGTTCAATGTCCAATCTTTTATTCTTCAAACCTTCTTCATACCCTCTTTTTATTATATCAATATATAATTTTGAAATTATTTTTTGGTTTATTCACTGTTTTAACACAATATTAAACAATAATTTTTACACAGTTTCACAGCTTATGATTCACTGATTAAGGTAGTGTAACTTAAGGCTTGGTATAGACAATCTTGACACCATATAAGAAATAAAATCGGTTAGAACTACAATAACACGTCTAGTCGTTTTCAGTATTATGCACACAAGCTATAATGTTGTGGGCACAAAACGATGTTTGATTATTTTTTATTTATTTCTTTATATTGTTTTATTTGTGATTAATTTCGTATAACGTATTAACTTTATAGTGTTACGTATACGTTGATTTTTCGCAACGATTCAGCTTAATAAAGTTATCAGGACGTATCTCCGGTGTTTGGAAATTAGCTAATTGGTTAGTTATGACAAGGGATACACGAACAAAAGGAGAAATATCGAAATTCAGTATATAGTTGGTGAGAGTGCCCTTGGCCGGATCCAGTTGCCTTCGAAGCAAGGAAATCGTTTGTTGCGGTTTTGTCTTTCCAGCTTTCGGCTCCCAAAATTTCAGAAACGTTGGATATAGTTGAATTAATGGAAAAATATTAAAAAAAAATAACATGTTATTCTTTTATTTTTATAACTTAGATGTTTGGACGAGCTCTCACAGTCAATCTGGTGTTAAGTGGTTACTGGAGCCCATAGACAACGTAAATGCCGCCACCCACCTTGAGATATAAGTTCTAAGGTCTCAGTATAGTTACAATATAGTTACCACATCCTTCAAACCGAAACGCATTACTGCTTCACGGCAGAAATAAGCAGGGTGGTGGTACCTAACCGCGCGGACTCACAAGAGGCCCTAACACAAGTAATACACCTTGTTCGCGTCATAATCATTCTCTTTACGAGTTCTGTCGCGCTAGATGAAGATACGTGGGGTTACGTGAAGATACGCATGTTTAGTAGATGATATAGAGTCGATGGTACACACTTGAGCCATGACGGTGAATGCTCATAGTTAACCGGTCTGCTATATGCCATAGCCGCATTGCGTTTTATGTTTGTTTTCTTGTCGGGAGACGACAGAATTCGCACGCCACAATCACTCGTATCCGGTGATCGATCAAACCGCTGCGGGTACAAAGCCCTCGTTTCAATTATCGCCGACGACTCCCCCGGGGCCCGAGGTCAATTTTTCAATTGAATTGTTAAACAGTTTTCGCTGCTGTACCTCGATCAGCCCGCACGGATAGGTGCCGTAGTTTCGCGCGTCCTTTAAGCAATAACAATCATGGGCTATGATTACAAAATCATGGCCAATTCGAAAAGGTGGATCGCGAAATTGGACAGTTTTACTAGTGACCACTTCGACGAATGATCAGTCCACACTGGAAGCATTGGGAGTAATAAAAAATAAATTGCACTAAATATGAGCCGAAAATATAATATTATGCCAAGTCTGAAAGGTCCATTAGCAAAATAGATATTTTTACTCTTGGTAGCGCGGGTGTAGCGACTTTTGGAAATTGCTGAGAGCACACTAAAATGTCAGGAGTAATAGAAATAAAAAGTATGTCTCGTCGACTTCGTTAAACAATAAATTAGATGCACATCTTACGAAGTATCTATTGGGTTGGTATTAATAGGAACTAAATTAAAATTCAATAGATTGCGAGCATTCTTCACTGACCCGTACCTACAGCTGCTAAATAGGAATGCCTTCATTAACATATCTTGAATGTAATACAAAATATGTTAAAGAAATTTGATCTTAATCGTAGAATGTTGTACTAATTGACATTCTCGTAACTTCGTTTTTACCTTGGAGTTTCAGCTTGCTTCAGTTTTATTACTGCTTTGTAACAGATCTATACTATTTAGGTACGTAACATATGACACTTTATTGGAAGATTAAATAATTTAATTATAAATTAGTGTTGTAAAATATGCCGGATTGTACGCAAATAAATTAACTAAAACATCGATTCAGCGCCTTCATATGTACATGTTAGTGTTGTCATTTCAAACTACTGCTATTCCTTCGTCTTCCATCGGAAATAGTTTCGTAAGATCAATTTCTAATTCAACCCTCCCGCAGAGTCAGCTTAGAAAATCATTCTTAAATTGACTTCTCAATCCCGAGCCTACCATTTTCAAGAATGACTTACGTCAGGCAAGAAACAGTAGGTAAGTTTCGCTTATTTCCACAGACACATTACCAAAGTACCGTATTGGATAAATCATTACACACCATACCATACGAATACATAAATTTATTATCCGTATTAACTCACAAAGAGGATCTTCATTAATAAAAGATAACAAAAGTATTATATCGAAGAGCCATCATTACTTATAGCTATGTTACTGCGATATAGTTGATGCGTTGTGTAATGTTGCATTTGACGTTACTGCGCGCCGCGTTTGACAGCTGACACCGATGACCTCTGACAGCTTCCGGAGTGCACTTGATTTAAAGATAATGACCGGAATAATTAACGATGCTAGAAGAATTTTATTTTATAGACGATCACGGTGTTTTGACTCAAGCTTGAAATAATTGTTTCCAACTTATACAAAATATTTATTTATTTTTACGTAAATACGGGTGATAGGGAGTTTTGTGAGCCTACACGGGCATATGCCGTCACCCTGCCTATTTCTGTCACGAAGCAGTAAGGTGTTCCGGTTTGAAGGCCAGCATAGAATACAATTGAGTCATCGAGTAATTTATCTGGGCTTCGATTCCCACATAACACCACACATGGGTCGTGAGCTCACTTAACCACCTATCCAAAAAAATAATCCAAAATCATTATTAAAGAGTAGAGCATACTGAATAGCAAATATAAACTGCTAAGACAATTGAGGCCGTCAGCGCAAAAGTGGTCTAAGCTTACCATAGTTAGTATGGAGATAATGAGGTTCAAATTTACCTTTACAATATACTTCGTTGGCAAAAAAATACGCGCATAAATTATGTTTACAAAGGTATCTGTTATCTATGGATGAAACTAGGGATAGGCCGATTATGCATTAAAAATTTATTATGTTTTAAATAAATTGCAGTACATAAAAACGAATATGATTTGTGGGTTAGGCCACTTTTGCACTGACTGCCTCAATTAATATTAGGCATATGCGGTCTCTTATAAACGAGCATTTACTAAACCAGAAGATGAATATTTTTGTATTAACGTATCCAATAAAATATTTTTATTGATTCATAGTATAACTTAAAAACCTTTGTTATTTACGTTTACATTTATAATGCGAGAGTAGTTTTAATGTACTACTACCTACCAAAATAAAGAAAAAAACAGTGTATATTTTAGGCCAGTAATTTCGTAACGGTTTGGTGGTCCGCAGTTTTGTACAGCGTTGGATGAAATAAACAAGCACATTATACGGTTTTAGAGAAAGCAAATGACAGTGGTATTTTTGTAACAAATTTTGTACAATAATACACAACGGACGTAAAGGAAACATTTGACATTAAAAATCATGAATTTTTTGGCTAAAGTTTTATTGCATTGTGCACAATAAAAAAAATTACACGTAACCTAATATCGTTCTTAATTTTCAAAGAGTATTTATTCTAGACAATTCCAAGAAGGTCGACTATAAAATACATAGATAAAATAAGAACGGAGCAAGCGTCTTGGAGTGGCTCTCGGCTTTAATTCACTATGTAACGCGACACTCTCTCGACGTGATGACAGACAACCTAATTGATATCGAGTTCCGTTTGCCTTCGATGGTAGCATTCTATTTTGAAAAAGAATAAATATCTCGTATTTAGATGTTGGTACACCAAAGAACATTTTAATGCTTAATCCATAACGAAATTTAACATCATTATATTTTTTTTTTATTTATTGCTTAGATGGTGGCCGAGCTCACGGCTCACCTGGTATGAAGTGGTTACTGGACCCTTTAGACATCTACAATGTCAATACTGCCCCCCACCTCGAGACATGGGATCTAAGGACTCCGTTTTTTAACAGTACAACGGCTGCCCTACCCTTCAAGCCGAAACGCATTACTGCTTCACGGCAGAAATAGGCAGGGCGGTGGTACCTACCCGTGCTGACTGACTAGACGTCCTACTGCCAGTAAAAAACCAGTGAAACAGATAAACAGCCAAGCTTTCAAAATGCTACCGATAACTTATCTCAAATGCTTTTAAGCCACAAATCTGATGTTACAGCTGCCTGTACCTACATTGTACTTACAGATGATATACTATTTTCATATTAGAACACCCTACGTCTTTGGACCAAAACACGGCAAAAAGTCGACATTGATCTGATACCAGACAAAATAATTCCTATGTTATTTAATTTAGAATATCCCAACAATAGTTTATTTAAATGTTCCATCAAAAATCGTCTAAAAGCAAAACAATTTATCAATAAACGTTGGATAAACAATAACAAAAAGAAGCATTAGCATTTGAAGGTGATTTATGCTCTAGCCGTCAGTCCAGTCCATTGATGAAACCTCAGTTTGTTTATCGAATGAAATGATAATAAAGATACAGTAATGGCGGAACCCACGCATCTCAAACTTTACTACTACCTAGCCGCCAATGTTGTTTTTAATTTAAAACGAATTTATCAATTTGTTAAATCCGACACCACAAAAGCGTAAAATGTACCTATTCAAATCATTGAATGATATTTCTTTTTTTATATAACTTAGATGGGTGGACGGGCTCACAGCCCATCTGGTGTTAAGTGGTTACTGGAGCCCATAGACATCTACAACGTAAATGCACCACCCACCTTGAGATATAAGTTCTGAGGTCTCAGTATAGTTACAACGGCTACCCCACCCTTCGAACCGAAACGCATTACTGCTTCACGGCGGATATAGGCGGGGTGGTGGTACCTACCCGTGCGGACTCACAGGAGGTCCTACCACCAGTAACCAGTAAATAACCTAATTCCATAGCAAACAACAAAAATAATGGCTACAGGTTATGGGCTATGCGACTTTTCGCTTAAGACACGACATTTAGCTTTGTAATTAAAGGTCCGTTTTATTTGCCATTAGTGACAACAGTTCGATGTTCTTAAATGAACTTCAATTAAGTATACTCCATTCAAATAGCTAAAAAAGTTTTGTGTTATGATATTTTTTGCAAATTTTTTACATTAAATGGCTCTCTTGTAAAGTTGCAAAAATGTCGCTTAAGTTAAATAGAATTTCACTCCTGGATACTTTTCTTTACGTAAAAACGAAACTACTTTAAAAATACTAGAACAAATACCTGATACCTCTTACAGTATCGAAATATGTACAATGCATATTATCGCAATGTACATACCTATTTATTAATATATTCCTTATAATACTGTATAAACTATTATATGTAAGTATGTATATGTGGTTGTGTACATATGTATGTATATACTTTTTTCTGTGTATGTATTTGTAAATTAATATAAATTTCTTTGCACCTACCACTATTCACTCTGCACTACCTTTGGTTGACTGGTAGAGAATGCCTTAGGCATTAAGTCCGCCAATGTAAATTTTACATGAAGTGTAATAAATAAATTTATTATTGTTAGTTGGCTACATTTAGGAAGGTTTAAATGTACTCCGATGTCATACATTATGTGTAATTATGATAATTACGTAACACAGCACGGTAAGGTCCGTGCACGGGCATCGAACTCGCTTCCGTTCGACGCGCTGCCCGCCATTGATAATGATCTTTACACTTGTTTTATTAAAGATGTTCAACGTAGCGAAACAATTTGAAAATTTTCATCTTTAATCATAATTCTGATGGAATCGTTCGTACTATTTGAAATATACTAGCTGGCCCGGCAAAGGTTGTTTTTCCATATAAATTATTTATAGGAAAGATAAATAACCTAGATTCCGACGGCAGCGCCATCTGCCGGGCTGATTTGTAAATCTAAACCATTTTCGAATCCATCTGAAGGTACACAGAAAATTTCATTAAAATCGGTCCAGCCGTTTAGGAGTTCAGTGATTCAACTTCAAAGATTAAGTATCGCATATTAGTTGATCTGTCATCACTGCATTTTTTTTGCTTAGATGGGTGGACGAGCTCACAGTCCACCTGGTGTTAGGTAGTTACTGGAGCCCATAGACATCTACAACGTAAATGCGCCACCCACCTTGAGATATAAGTTCTAAAGACTCAAGTATAGTTACGGCGGCTGCCCCACCCTTCAAACCGAAACGCATTACTGCTTCACGGCAGAAATAGGCAGGGTGGTGGTGTTCTGTGATAGCTACCCGCTACAGTAGCCTTCCTTAACTACACCCCTGAGCTGGCTTTCTTAGCATCCAACCTCCATCGGGGCCATATACGTCCAGATGGATCGACGGGAGCTCTGTGGTAGCTCAGCTTTATTTAGCAATTTTCAGCTTTATCTACATTGTGTGCGTTGCTAAACAGCAACCAACAAAGCTAAAAACCAAAACAGCAACAACAAACTGAGGTTTGTGTACATTCTCACGATAGCGTGTGTCGATAATTATCTAAAGCTTCCATCTGTAAGTAAATTCAAAATGAAATACTTTATCGTTTCTTAGTACGAGATGACAAAAATGCAGAGGAAACAAATTAGTACTTTTTAATATCTTTTTTATTTATTTATTTTTCTTGCTTAGATGGGTGGACGAGCTCACAGCCCACCTGGTGTTAAGTGGGTTGTGAGCTAAAAAAACTAAAAACTAAAACTACTGCGATCTGTATCAATCAGAAAATATTGAATGTCTCTATTGCGTTTCGCAAAATAAAAGTAGAGTTTAGTAGAGTATCTCGTAAACTATACTTATTTATTAGGTTTTATTTAGCTGTAAAGATTATCAAATACAATGGGACCGAACTTTCTATTATAAATATTCTGTCATATTTCTGTTTTTTGGAATTAACGATCCAGAAAAAAAGAATGTTACGGTTATACTCCATTATTCAAAATTAGAACGACTTCACAATAATTACGTTCGCGCCATAATTTATAACCACGTACGGCTTCAGAGCTGTTTGGTTGCGATCTGTACCTGTCACTCGGGAGTATTAATTATGACTTTTGTTTTTTTATATATTAATAAAGACTTTACCGTCTTAAGGCAGTTTAATTAATGTTCGAACTAAATTGATGTTTTAATTTATTGTTAAGTTTAAATTTACAACAATTTGCTTTTTATTTTGAACTATATATTTTCTTAGAGCAAAATGTGGCGAAATTAAGGCGAATTACAGTTTAGAGATGATGACATTTTGTAGTTGATTTTAATTTGAATAGAGGTATATTTCTTTCTTATTACTAAGACAGTTGAACGAACTCACGAACCATCTGGTGTTAAGTGGCTACCAGAGTCCACAGACATCAACAATGTGAATGTGTCGCCACCCACCTTGATACATGGATTCTCGATTCGGTTCTACGAGTATAGTAAATCGGTTCCACCCTTCAAACTTTATTAGGCAGAGTGGTAGTATATACACGTGCGGACTCTAAAGACGCACTACCATAATGACACAATAACTTTTCATGTAATTACTTATCATACGAACTGAGAATCTTCTATCTAGCTTTGCAAAAAAAGGGCATAATTTATTTATGCTAAAACATTATATTAATATTCGTATGCCTTTAAAGCACATATTATTTATATGGCATAAAAACATAATTAATTTGAGTGGCAAGGTAGCCTGCCCACACGACTATTGCAACATTTCACCCACACGAACATCTAACGCGGCCTTCCTTCAAAAATCCGCTTAATGATTTATTATTATTATTATTAGGCATATAAATATGTATTCAAAATGTCCAATCAAATCAAAATACTGCTTAATTTAGTATAATAATATGTATTCTTCGAGTTTTGCGAGTCTTAGACATATTTAAAACTGTTTGATTTATGATTTTGGTTTCGCGTTTATTTGTAATTGTAATTATATTATTTTCACAATTTCGAATAATTAACAGTTACAGTCACGGACGCCAGTCGCAAAACTTGTTTTAATTACACTGCTTAGTTAAGTTCAGCTAAGCTCTCTTTCCATAAAAAACTTAGTAGTAATTGTTACTTTCTTTTTGTTTATTGCTTAGATGGGTGGACGAGCTCACAGCCCACCTGGTGTTAAGTGGTTACTGGAGCCCATGGACATCTACAACGTAAATGCTCCACCCACCTTGAGATATAAGTTCTAAGATCTCAAGTATAGTTACAGCGGCTGCCCCACCCTTCAAGCCGAAACGCATTACTGCTTCACGGCAGAAATAGGCAGGGTGGTGGTACCCACCCGCGCGAGCTCACAAGAGGTCCTACCACCAGTAAAATTCATAGTGTTAGTAATAGTTTGTAGTATAATAAAATTAGTAGTGTTTGTTGTAAAGTAATTGTTCGTCAGTAAGTCGTGCAGGTGTATTGATATCGGGGTGAGATTAAGGTAGTGGTTGTGCCGCGATGCGATTCAAATAGCTGGGAATCGAGCCAGTTGCTTGCTATTAGCTAAAGATCCCACAATACCAGCCAACAGTATCAAAGGGAGAAGTGGAGTGGCGCGATATACTCTCGCAAAACAATTTGCTGTCATGATGACATTGGTACATAAAGTGAATGTGTTCAATCCACTTCCAAACATGATGATAGCAGGAGAATAATTTCTAAAACGTAAATGTAAAATTTAGCACTTCCTTTTATCTACCCTTTATCAAGTTTATTAGGGTGACGCGTGCTGTAACTCTGCAGGAATTAACAAAAATTTTAAACATGTTTCAATAAATACACTGCCAATCGCTAAGTTAAGTCGCGAGTTCTTTTGCCCATCTAAAACAAAGTGACAGCGAATACAGTAAGCGTTATTACAACGTTAAAACGTTATTATAAAAAAAGCGTACTGCACTAAGCAGCAAGGATAGGCATAAGCGATACCGTTATAACGTTGTCTTCTTCGATGCGATATAATATGCATTCTAAGATCGTAAATAAACTTTGATTTGTCAACAGATTCCATTGCAAACATTGGTTCGGACACATTAAAATATAATATGTAGATATAAAGTATATTTACGATGTTATTCTATCTACGTACATGAAATATGCTAGAACCCTAGATTAAAAAAACCCACGCAGTTAAAATAAATATAAACACGTCCTTGTTTAATGATTGTGAAACAATCTATCGAAATTCATTAATTTAACACTTGATAGTGTAGGCGTATGGAGATTTGTAAAATACGTGGAAGTATTTATAAAAAGTACGTACTTTATTCTAGTGCTACATTAATTGGGGTCGACCAATATTTGTATTAATCGATGTTGTAACATGATTTGTCTTATAGTTTGTCCAACCGTCTGTTTAGGGTTAAATTCAATCATAAAATTAAGTGCATAAGTTCAAAGGTTCGAAGCTATTTTTATATAAATTACATACTACTACATATCTGTTTTTTGTCATTTCTTAGGATCGTGTTCCGTATGTGATAGGATAATATTAGAGGTGGGTCGGTGATAGCCGGGGTTGCAAAACCAGTAGTAGGATTATGGCTGATTTTCAACTGGAAAGTGTTATTGGATGTTCAAATGGCCTGAAACATGCCTATTTATTGTTATGACGTTACAACTTTGGATGTATTTGTGTAGAAAAAAATAATTCAAAACACATTATGTACGAGCGTAGTTATGTGATTTAAAAAAAGCCGCCAAAACGTGATTAATCAGTGTTTTCAGTTTCTTGGCTAGGTACTGCCACTAAGCCGCGAGCATCCAATTAAGTACTATGTTTATACAAACGAACGAAGTCTAAACACCCCTCGGAACCGTTTAAGGCAAACTATTGTTATAACACTTGTTACTAGTTCTTACCTACAAATTACATACGATAATGCCATCCCAATGAGTGACGTCTCACAAATGGCGTACTAACAACACTATACTTCAATCGTACCAGTTCTAAAACGTTGTAACTCCTATCTCCTCTAACTTACTGTTTGCCTTTCGGTCCTGTATTAACAATACGAGTTCTATAAATGACCGATGCGGGAGAGCTCAACACATCGCAGTCCATCTTTTTAGAACGACACAAATAACATTCTATATTTGTAAATTTATTCACTACCAACGAGAGAGCAGAGAGCACCTAGGCTTACGCGATCGTTATGCGATTCTCGCTCTTAAGGCGTGCTCATAAAGATAATATTTAGATCATCGGATTTGTATCGTTAGGTGTTCTGTTTGAATTGAATATGGACGTGAAGCGAAGGTACGTTTATGAGGCATCCATGCCGATGACCACATGCACCAGTGTTTGTAAATAGAATAGAGCGTACTATAAAACTGTTCTATATTTTTTAACATTTAAAATTTAAGTAATTATCGCATTCACTGTAAATACATTAAATTGAATTAATACTATATTAGTGCGATGTACCTTTTATGTTTATTGTATGACAGTTTTTCGTCCATGAATTAAATAGGAAAATGTTTGTTTAGTTATAAGTTCAAAATATTATTATGTTTTTAAATGCATTCTATCATGCTGCCTCCAAGTAACAGACGTTCGGTTTCACAGAAAAATTAGCTTAGTCGTGTGAAAGCAGCGCTCAAAGGCATCCAAACGAGTGTGTTTGCTTATTTCATTACTCAGCTGGTTTGGGAAGTGAAAAATCACGCTTATCTGTACAGCAACACAAGGGAATGCTGGGCCGCGTCCGACATCTGTTCGTTGCACCCATAAAGATAACGAAAACGTACAAACGGGAACGCATTCCGTATCAGCACTTTGTCGTGAACGCTCCTGTACGAATTACGCGCGAAATTGTGTACGCGTGGCCATTTTGCATATTTTCGCGCGCGCTATGTGTTCCATTTTCGAAAGTACGGTGCGTACACCAAAACACACAGGCCGTTTTTTATTATTCGCTTTTCGAGATGTTGGTTTATTTTTGATCGCGTTGTCCTATTTAATCCGTTGTGCGAGTGTAGCGGGCGCCCCAATCAGTCTTGGCGGCAACCGTTGCTTTTGACGTCGTGTATTTTGTATTCATACAACTTTACGCATTCTAAATTAATTACTTATTCAAAATGATTAAATTTATAATATCTAAGATCAAGAAGGTTGTAAGTAGCAATAATAATTATTTTAATGTTTGTGAGATTGTGTTTGCTACAGACTTGTTTTTTTTTTGTTTCGTTATAGATTTATCCCGATCCTGAGTCTGAGAAGGCGATAATGGGGTCGGTGGTGTACTGCATCCATCACAAAGAAGGATGTCAGTGGTCAGACGAGCTCCGCAAACTGAAGGTGAGGCGAGACGGCAAATATTGTTATAATGATAAACTTATGTGGGTAAATAGATCGATCTATCATTGATCCGCTCATACATATGTATGTGTGAGTGTGTGTGTGAGTAACACGCACCCACTTACAGAAAACTGTTTTATACATCTACTGATGTCAAAGATTGTGTTTACTTATTTTTATGTTTATTTTCTGTCTATTGGTTTGGTAAGAAATATGAAAATAGAATTCTTATAAAATACATAAATGTTTTGAAAGTAAATTCGGTTTAAAATTTAAATATGTAGATTTATCATCATGGGCACTGGTGGTGACATTTAATTTGAATTAAGTAAGAGATTGATTGTATTCCTTCAAGCACTCAAGGGTACTCAAAGAATATTACCTTCAAATTTTGTTCTACCCACTAGTTCCGAGGAAAAACCGAGAGACATAAAAAAATTCAATTGATAATTTAAATCGCTGGTAAAATAATTCCTAGAAACAATGTGGTTTCCTTCGATCAACAATAGTAACTAGATTTCGGGTCGGTGCATAAAATCCGTCTCGTCAAATAACAGCGCACTTGAAATGTGAGCTCTTATTTTGTTTAGTTCACTTCAAACACAGCCAATGTCAACCCGTCTCACAATACCGCAGTGTGTATTCAAAAGTTGCAAAAATAAGGCCCGAAAAAGCAATTTAACGGCCGGAGTATCTTACTTTCGGTAAGTACATGAAGTATAAACTATATTGTAAGCTTTAAACTTATAAATAATATTAAATTTTAAACAAAATTACCGATTTTTAACCACCGCTACAAATGTTGGCCAAGGCTCGGCCAACACATGGACAAACTTTTGCTTAACAAAACAGTAAATGCATGGAGTAGATTTGTGTTGTAATAATTTTTTAAAATTTGTTAGCAGCACTTCAAAATTAGTTGGTTAAAATTGGTTAATGCTGCTTTTGTGTCTGTTTGTTGGACTCTCATTAGATACTTAGCTTTCCATTTTTATTTTAGCTTTCCTAGCAATCACGTGTGCAGAATGGATCTCGATTGTCGCCAGAGAAACAAGAGATGACTTTTATAAGCCAGCTAACATCTCCGCTTATTGACACTGGACATCTTTGCCTTCCGTGCTCACGGCTACTGAAATGTGGCCGAAACATTGTAATAAAAATACCGCGCTTGAAACCGTTTAAACGTTGTTTTATTATGTGCACTGGTCGCGAAAACTTAAAAATATATATTACACAAAAACGTAACGCTAATAAAATAATAAGTAATGTATAGATACTAACAAACATACATTTCCAAAACATAAAAAGTAAATAACTAAACTTTTACTTTAATTCATTAATAAATTATTTTAGTGTTAAGCGCGACTCCCTTACCTCCTGTAGTAAATAGAAATCGGCATTTCAAGAAGCAAAAATAAATAAAGCAAAACGATGTTAGTTCTCTGAGCAATTAAGGGAAAAGTTACTTTATTTGTTGCGCCTTAAGATTGATTTAACATTAAAAGTTGTTTAAAATATGTCTTTTTATTGGTAAGTGACAGGAGTAATTTATTGCTTTGCTCGTTTTATGTGACGAATGATCGTAAGTATTAGATAATGTTTTGGAGATTTGTGACTTTATTACTAGGTGCCATAGTTGTTATTAGTTTGAAAGTAAAAGTGTTTCAAAACTTTTTTCTCCGTTTGTTAGTAAACGAATGTAGCTATATAAGTATATATTCACGCGGACAGTTTTTGCTTTAATTTTGTACGCATCCCTTTATCTAGTTACTATTGTTGATCGAAGGTGGTTTCAATCAGTATATACGAGTAACGCTGTTCTGGCGATGAGTTCTATCACCGCACTATGACAGGATACGGGTTCCCCTTAAACTAACCCATAGACCATTTGCCGTGAAACTCATGTTCTCGAACACAGAAAAAGCTCATGTCTTTTCTAGTATGCAGACCTTATAGTTATAACGAAAAACGACGACTTAGGTTTTGTTAGTTTATAAAGGCTCAGGGGTATTGCGTCTATAAGCGATGTTAGACCGTCACCGTCAGTTGGGACGTATGTTCTTCTGAGGCTATTCTTCTTCTGAGTCGGTCTCTTCATTGCTGAATGTCGTGTCTAATATAAAATTTTGACTACTCGATGCACAATGCCTCCCCACGTCTTCCTGTCCTCGGTGGTCTTTATAGCCTCGGTTATCGGTAGGCCGGTGAGCGTCTTTACCAGATCAACACGAGCGGGTAGATGAGCGTCCGCGTGATCTTCTCCCGTCAACCTGACCAACTACCAGCAGCTTCTCTAAGTTATCGGGGCCTCTACGAGCGATGTACTTTACTACTTCTGAGGCTATTAAAAACACTTTATTTCCCATTTAACGTGTACATCTTCCACCAGGCACATCTAAATACTTGCAAGCACGACGCGGTGCTATGTGCCGCGCACTGCGGCGCCATGATACCGCGGGTGCTCATGCAGGACCACCTCCGCTACACGTGCCCGCGGCGCCGGGCCAACTGCGAGCACTGCCACACCGAGTTCTCGGGTAGCGCGCTCGAGGTCAGTGCCTACCACACATCTTTTGGTTTACTTTAGAGATCCAACTATGAATTTGTTACTCAATTAAAGACATAACTAAAGATAAGTATAAGTAGTGGTAGGACGTGTTGTAAGTCCGCTCGGGTTGGTACCACCACCCTGCCTATTTCTGCCGTGAAGGAATAATGCGTTTAGCTTCGAAGGGTGGGGCAACCGTTGTATTGTTATACTGAAAGATAGCACTCATGTTTTAAGGTAGGTGGTGGCATTGATGTTGTTGATGTCTGTGGACTGCGGTAACCACTCCGGAACCCACCAGATGTCCGTGAGCTCGTCGTCCACTCAACTAAGCAATAAAAAAGGCTCAGGTTATAGGTCACGAATGGCAGAAATTTATACATTCTCGTTACTTCTAATTGAGAACGTCCTGACGTTTTTACTGTTCATACTTCCCGTGATCAGAGTGCTTAGTGCGAGTTTTTTAACTTTCTCGATAGCGTAAAAGTTAACCCATTTTTGTATGGAATGGGATCGTTTGCGTACGTTTGCCGCTAGGGGCGCTGTTCCAACTGCATACAAAAATGGGTTAACGTTTACGTTATCGAGAACGTTAAGAAACTAACACTTAGCACACTGGTTGGGCCTCTGAACGAACAGTTCATATTATTGATTAGTAAATCGTGACGGCTTCCAGGAGCACCAAGGAAACTGCGGCCACGAGCCCATCTACTGCGAGAACAAGTGCGGCGCCAAGGTGCAGCGCCGACACACGCAGCAGCATCTGCAGCAGCACTGCAGCAAGCGCCTCGTGCCGTGCAGACACTGCGGCCAGAAGTACACGCAGGTGAGGCCCGCGCCGGACCACGTGTCTCACCCTAGTTGCTGCAATTAACTTCGGAGCACGTCACGCTTGTCACGTCGATGTCTCATCCCTATGTTTACGCTGTTATGAATGTTATACCAAAAATACCTTCGGTCAATCGATATCTTTGCAATCTCATTATTCGAATCTAATGCCGAATTGTAATATGAATTGAGTGCATCCCACTATACGTTAGTTTCAATTCGAACGAAGTATTTTCTTTCGCTTTGCCAGTCGTAGACGTAATGGTAACTGGCTTTGCGGTTTAAGCCCACTGAGTTTCTCGCCGGATCTTCTCAGTTGGTCGCGTTTCCGATCCGGTGGTAGATTCTGCGAAGCACTGCTCTTGTTAGGGTCAGTGTTAACATCACTCCGGTTTGAGCCCCGTGGGCTCACCTACTAGTTAAGGTTACGCTGAAATAGCCTCTCAAGGCTATCAGCTTAAGTAGGAAAAAAAAGCGGTTTAATCTCGTGTCAACGTGACGTCCGGCCAATATTAACCTCGGTACGGTGTCGCTGTGCAGGACACGGTGTGCGCGCACGGCGAGGGCTGTGCCCGTGCGCCCGTGCCGTGCCCGCAGCGGTGCGCCGCGCCCGTGCCGCGGGACCTGCTCGACGCGCACCTGCGGGACCACTGCACGGCCGCCGCGCTGCCCTGCTCCTTCAGGGACGCAGGATGTAGATTTAAGGTAGGTACTGCCATACTTCAGTCGTTGTATTGTCAGTTAAAATAACAAGTGTGATGTTTCTATTTTGAACGTATTTATAATAAGGTCTCTATGATGGCATAAAAATCTTGAAAGTCTTCTATTTTTACCGTCACTACTTTTTACGGAAAGTATTTATGAAGAGCACGTTGTGGTATTTACACGTGTGCTATGTACCTCGTGGGCTACTCTTATCTTTTCCTCTTTTAAGCGATTTGATCGTTTAGATCAGCCTTTCCCAAAGTTGGCGATAACGCCCTCTTGTGGGCGCTGCAGGCCTAAAGGGGGGCGGTAAGAGACCCAGAAAAAAATGGGGGCAATGTGTAAAGGCTTGGTTGTAATTTCATGTAGACCCTTAAACACCGACTGAGCTCTCGCTATAGTGGCTTTTAAGTAGGGGGAAAATGGGGGCGTTAAAGAATAATTTATTCTCAAAGTGGGCAGTAGACAAAATAAGTTTAGGATCCCCTGGTTTAGATGGTGTAGGTTTCACGTTTAAGCTTCGTATATTTTCCTACAAGACATTGGACTGGTTGCAACAAGCCACTAATCGCTGTCCCCCGGCGCCGCAGGGCAGTCGGCAGGCGGTGGAGCGGCACACGGAGGAGAGCTGCGCGCAGCACCTGTGCCTGGTGTCGGCAGTCGCGGCGCGGCAGGCGCGGCAGCTGGACGCGCTGCGGGCGGCGGTCGCGCGCCTGTCGCTCAACTGCACCGGCGCGCTCGTCTGGCGGATCGCGGACTGGACCGCCAAGATGGCCGAGGCCAAGTGTAAGGACGGCGTCGAGCTGGTCTCCCCCGCCTTCTACACCAGCCAGTACGGGTACAAGTTACAGGTCAGCTCCGTTTGCTGTTCGACAAAAATCTGAACCGCGCTCACGATCATTTCAAGACAATCCTGCAAATGCCGAACAACAACATTTATTGTGCCGTCGATTCACCGAGCAAAAACTGCTGATTGATGAATTATTTTCATTTACTCATTACTTAAACATCCCTAGGTCGCCCTAAGAAATTTTAAAACATTTTTCATTTCCTGAATAAAATCATTGCCAACACTAAAATATCGATCACAGCGTCAAAAGCCCTTTGTTTGTAAACAAAGATCGCGGCGCAATCATTAATAGCCGGGTGAGTAACCGCAGGCGACTCCGAGACTGAATTAGCCTCGGTTAGTCACCGCGAAACTAAACTGTCAACTTAATCATGTCACGGTTTGACGGCTAATATCTATTGTAAAAATAAATCTTAGATATCGTCAAAAAGGGTTTTTTAATTCTGTTGTATTACATTGTTGAGTTTTTGTAATTACTTTCTGGTGGAGTGTCGTACTTTGCAGTGCCAAAAATATCAGTAAAATTTTTACTCAATAGAGTAAATGACGCGCGGATCCACAGCAAATAAAAAAACAGTCATAAATATTAATTGCTAGATTCATAAAGAAAATTAACTACGCACAAATATAAATATCTGAATAAATAGATAAATAGCTTGTAGTTTCAGCCTCAACCAAAATAATTTTTTAATTTATTAATTTCAGGCGTCGCTCTTCCTTAACGGCAATGGAGCTGGAGAGTCCACCCACATGTCGGTTTACATCAAGATACTGCCCGGAGAGTACGACGCTTTGCTCCGCTGGCCATTCGCCCACACTGTCTCCTTCACTCTCTTCGACCAGAGCTCCAGCCCGGACCGAGCCTGCAACATTGTGGAGTCATTTGTACCGGATCCAACGTGGAAGAACTTCCAGCGACCCTCGAAAGAGCCAGACGCATTAGGATTTGGTTTCCCAAGGTTTGTATCCCACGAAATGCTCAAGAAAAGGAATTTCGTCAAAGATGATATTATGTTTTTGAGGGTCAAAGTAGACCCGAGTAAAATCGTTGCTGTTTAAATTAAAATAGTCCTATTTTTAGTTCTTGACAACACTGCCATTTTTTCACTGTCTATGACATCTGATTCGATTTTGACAAACTAGATTTCATGTCATTAAAATTTTATTTTAAGGAGGGTATGTAGAGATTCTACCCTCTCAAATAGTTGAATGATTTATATAATTTTTGGTAGCAACTTAAGATTTAAGTAGAAATTTAAGTAATAACAACGGCGCGCAAGTTTTGAACAAGTCATGATTAGCATAAGTAATTTAAAAGTCATCGTTTTTAAGTGTAAATATTAAAATCTTAGCATTTACAGTATTTTGTATATAATATCATAATATTCTTGTAAATATTAGGAAGTTAAGAAGCGCATATGCAGCATTGTTATTCTTTCACTAAAGATCTCTTGTGTTTCATTGCCGATTGGAAAATGTGACTAATGTTTTGAAAGGTATAAAACTTTTTTGCTGCGAGAAAATATCATGAAAAATATGAACAACCTGTTGAAGTCTATGGAACTCTAACAATATGGATAATAAAGAAGTTTTAAGATAAACGAGACTGGTAATATTAAAGCAGAATATAAACATTTAAAAAGCAGAAGAAAGTTAATTTTTTACCTGCAAGAATTTTAATGATTTTATCTGACCTAAAGTCGATAAAACCACTTGTTTAGATAAAATATTATATGTCGCTAGTAGATTTTTTTTTAATAAATAATACACAAATTTTTATAGGTCACTGCAAAAATTTTGTGTAAAATTAAATAAGCATGTTCTGTAGTATTTTTGTTGGCCTTAAGTGAGTTATGTCAAAGGCTTTTTGAAAAATTCTCAGAACTAACATTTTCATTAGATATTTTAAAATTTAAAACATGTTCTCATTGTTTTTGGTAAACCATATCATGATGGAGTCTAAAACTGATTGTTGGCCATTTTAAGTCTGAAGAGAAATAAAATATTGATAATTTGCTATTTTGTTTTTGGTTGTACCATTGTTTCAAATATAGATGTCCTATTATTAGGACATATGGTATGTGAACTTAAAGGAAAATGGCAAAATTCAAAAGTCTAAATATTATGTCACTCATAAACTTCAATGAAATTTTGTATTTTTCAAACAGTTGTATTGAGTTCAAGTTACATCGGCAGATCTTTGTAAATAAATAAACATAATGTTTAAATTGTTGATATATTATACCTATAATAATTTTTTGCACAAAGTTATACTTAATGTGAACTGTACATATTATAGATATTTGCAACGAAGTGTTTCCATATTCTTAAAAGCTGGAGTTAGACCAAAGTATAGATATAGCTTTGCGATTGGATACTAATGAATACAAGGTCTTAGGTATACTAAACTAATAGTGCGTAAAATGTTTTTGTCTTTGTTAAAAGATGGATGGTGGTGTATTGCAGGTAGTCATTGCTAAGTTCATAAAGATTCATAAAGCAACAATTTTGTTCAAGAGTACTGATAACTAATGAGCCGTCGTTTGTTATAAACGTGTAACCACGACGCTGTTTATAAGCTTTATCAGCCATAGAGGTATTATATGCTTCTAAGTCACGGACACTTGATGCAATGGAATTAAAGACTGACGTCATTTAAGGGGAATGATTGGCACCAAGAATTAGGTATCTGCTTATTTAATCAAATTAAAAAATCTCACAATATGTAATAAATGATTTATTCTTTTGTTTTGAAGCACGGTGCAGTATGTATACAAAGACCTAATTGTATATTGTACAT
This sequence comes from Bombyx mori, assembly GCF_030269925.1. Lineage (NCBI taxonomy): Eukaryota > Metazoa > Arthropoda > Insecta > Lepidoptera > Bombycidae > Bombyx > Bombyx mori. Next base: position 1,531,838 of record NC_085116.1, on the reverse strand, counting down.
GAGCGAAGCATATCAACTTGTATCTACATTAAGCAGCTAAAGCTGTGTAACATAAGATTGTGTGTAAGGTTTATTTGCTTTTAAAACATGTTTTCTTTTAGTTGATACAGTTTTATTTTTAAATTTGGATACGTGAGGAATTCTTCTTGACACGTCAGCAGATTAAAATGTCATACTTGATAATTTGTTCAATAAAAACTAACAGCATTGGAAACTGAAACTTGTGTATTCATAATAATTATCAATTCTCGTTTATTTAAATTAAGATTTTTATATTATCTGTGTGTCTAATGTTTTGGATTAGGATCTCTATGAAACGCTTTCTTTTGTAAAATTATCTCAACCGTAAATGTGACATTCCAGTTAAAAACATTATAAATTAAGTTTGATTCGTAATAATCATTGATGGCCATAACTAACTACTAGTAATATACATACATAATTGTGAACAACAGAAGTATATGGGGTTTTTTGTAGTAATTATTTTACATAAATTTCCTTAAATACAAGTTTAATTCTTTTGATGGAACATACATTTAAAGGAATCTTACTTTAAAACAAATGGTCGTTTTATAATATACTAGACCAATCACCTTTTGGAAACATAGAAAATGATTAATATCCCTGTGCTTCTGTTTGAAAATACATGACTGAATTCTAAGTTCATTGACCGTTTGTTTGTATCTTTGATTAAATAATCCTTAATTTATGTAGGTACATAATTATATTAAATTTCAATATTTCTTTGATAGATAAAAATATAAATTAATATTTTATAGTTTATTAATTGAAGCTGCCTATCTAGATTATAATCTAGGCTAAGTGCATTTAAATTTAATAAGTACCTTATAGTGACATAAATAAGACTAACAGAGCAATTAATTAGGTTCGTAGTTTGCGTCTTCTACTTTTTTACATTTAAGTGAAGAATTGTAAATCTTGGTTTTCAGAAGAAATATATTTTTTTCTTATGAATTTTTTATTTTATTTCTATACAAAGCAATTGTAAGGGATTGTTAAAACGAAACTATATTGACAGAAAATAACACCAATATGGAACTGTTAATGTAGGGATCAGGTAGTAGTAGCAACCCGCTCGGCGGTGTATCGCCTTCCGACAGGCTGGTTCTGGCCCAGCGGGGTATCCCGGAACACCAGCGCGAGGCGGCCTGGTAGGGCCGCCGTACCGCGGAGACCGACGTCGTTGGTCGTTGACTATCGCCTCGACGACTCGTCGGTCGGGCGTCCTCGGGGTGGCGCCGCGTGTCTGGTTGTAGCGTTGACCGCGGGAACCTCCCTACTCTGACCGGGTTCTGACCCCAGACGGAGATCGGACGTCGGGTGTAAGAACGCAGGGGTCATTTAGTGCGGTACGGTCCTAAAATTCCTTGGGCCCGCGGTCTCGCATTCGCGGACCAGCCCCACATACCCCGCCGGGGATCTCGTAGGAGGTTCGGCCTCCGGCCCGAAAAAATAATAATAAAGGGACAGGTAATAGCAGGGGTAAGCAATACCTCGGATTTTTAAGCGAAACCGATCTGGAAGCGTCAGAACACAACTTTTATAAAGTGGCACCACACTATAAATCTCTTTTAATGGCCACCGCTAATTACACAGGTATGCAATGAAATCCTCCTTTAAAATTTTTTGTCATAAATATGACGATTTAAATGTTCTGAATCTATACCCCTTGGCCGATTTTTTCCATCACGTCTAGATTTTTTGATATGTTTTTTTTTTCAAACCTTTATGGAACTCAAACTACTTATGGAATATTTGTGCTGATTTAAAAGTCGTCGCTATACTCACCGGATTACAATGAGGGTACACAAAGTTTTGCCGTTTTCTTTGTGAGTGGGACAGTCACGCAAGATAAAAACTTTAAATCCTGGGCTTAAAAATGTGTCTCAGAAACCTTTGGTGCCAAGTGAGAAAAAATTTCTGCCACCACTCACATAAGGTTGGGACTCAAGAAAAACTATATCTAAAATTAATATCAATGAATAATTTCAATATCTAAAAACCAAAATTCCTCGAATCAGTGACGCAAAATTGAAGGAAGAAATTTTTGTAGATCAACAGATACTTACGTGAGCTAATGAAAGATGAAAATTTTAATTCGAAGTTGAACGAAGCAGAAAAAAGAGCTTGGGCGGCTTTTGTGAAAGTTTGTCATAATTTTCTTGGGAACAGAAAAAGTGAGAACTACTGACAAATCATTCGGGAGCTTCTTTTTGCTTATAAAGCTTTAGGATGCAATATGTCACTCAAGATTTATTTTTCCGACTCTCTTTTAGATCTCTTTCCTGAAAATCTTGGAGCCGTATCAGATGAATATGGTGAAAGGTTTCATCAGGATATAATGCACATTGAAAAACGCTACAGTGGGAAATGGTCAGCAGCAGTGCTTGCTGATTTCTGTTGGTCAATTCGCTGAGAAACTCCAATAGAAACGATGACAAATAAAAAAACCACAAAATAAATCTTCTCACCATATAATGAGATAACTGACCGATATATATTCATTTTGTGACTATAATTTCAGATTTTTCACTGTAAAACTTAGACCGAAATATGTTTTCATTTCGTTATGATAATTGATATTTTAATAATATTGTTTGTTAATTAAATAAATATTATATGGGAATCTACGTGTGGTAACTAATTGTATGTCAGATTCCGTGTTTGGAGCACAAAATATAATGAATTCATCTATGAAAAAAAAGTAGAAAAAAATAATTTTTTTTGTAGACCTGTTACATATCGCACCCAGGCGACGGGACAAGGCAGCCGCCGTCGCCCAAAATTTATCTTGTCGGGTCCTCAACATCCGCTCTCGGTGCTTTTAGGTCTTTAAGCAGTGGTCATTGTCTTCGTCGAATTCATCGATTACTGACGCGTTGACGAACTGAACTGAAGAGTTCGACGTGCGAGCTAGTCCATAGACACAGCCCACTTAATTTCCCGCCGGATCTTCTAAGTGGGTCGCGGTTCCGATCCGGTGGTAGATTCTGCGAAGCACTGCTTTTGTTAGGGCTGGTGTTAGCATATTTTTCCAGGTTGTGCCCATGAGCCCACCTAATGGTCCGCGCGTAGTTGAACAGCCCCGTAGGCTACCGAAGATTAGGCAGTGAAAAATAAAAACTGTTGAGATTTGAGGTTTCGGTCTAAAACAACAGGTTATCAAATGTTTAATATAATAAGATCAACTCTAAATGCATGCAATTTTAAATATCTAAAAAGAATAAAAACAAGGTTACAATAAGTGTTTTTAATGTTATTACCACTTTTTGATTGTTACCAACCACTTTGTTACAAAATCATTAAAAAGTATTAAGAACTTACTAAACTTAAACTACACTTAACTACACTTAAAACTATGTATTTTGAGAGCTCCCTGATTGACTGAAGGTTGAACTATTTAAATTGAGCGATGGTGCTGTCTTTTTCGTTTTCTGTAAAACAAAAAGTTGATTATTTGTTACAAAACTGTACTGCAAGTACATATAAGAATAATTGCACTCAGATCTTCAATTTTAAAGCCCACCCAAATAACCTTGCTAAGCATCTAACGGACAACCAAATGACAACAAGAAGACTGAAGAAGAGTGTCTTCAGATCTACTAGATCCAGTGTAGATTCACTGATATGGACATTGTGCGTGTACTGCCTATCAAATTATTTTTGTCAAAACTACAGTTGAAAGTCTAAAGACAGCTTACTGTAATTTACTCTATAAAACAAATAAAAAAATCTTCAATACCGAATTTAAGTTTAACAATGATATTGATAAGACCAGGTTTACAAACTCCAAATTACCGTAGTTACTAAACCTTAGGTTAGCTGAACTCACTGCACACTCACAGTTTTAGTTTTGGTAACACACATCATCATCACAACAATGTGATTTGCCCTTCTACTAGGACACGAGAGTGAAGTCTAGAACAGAAATCCAAGGATCCTTCAGAGTAGAATGCATAAATGTGTCACGTATAAGATGGTCCGAAGGATGGTACATACATTCAGAGATATTCGTAAAAAGGACAAAGTGGAGATGAAAATACAGAAGGATGTGTCTAAAGGAGAGTATATTACAATTTGTCACACATGTTCTTACCATTTGCATCCTTAAGAGGTTGTCCATAGCAGCAGGTAGAAGAGGTTTCACTGAGTTTATTTCCATCATTGTTAAATGATCTAATCTGCCATAGCCACCTGAAAATGTCAATTATAAATGTCCTGAATTTAACTTATGACTGAGTAAGTCACATTCTATATTTTTTTCTTATCTTAATTTAAGCATACCATTCTGGTGTTAAGTTGTTACCGAAGACCACATATCATCATTATAGGCTTTCTGATCCATGCAGGTTTACAATATCATCAGTTACAATAAAATAAAATATAAAATCCTCTCAATTCAAAAATCTTTAAAATGTAAGTTAAAAGTACTTAAAAGTAAAGTATTTTAAAGGAATCATTACAAACCTCCAGTTTTCATCAATGCATCCATTGATGTTCGTAACTTAGACATTCTTATATCCCAGATGTCTTTGATAATAGTCTTTATTTCTGGTGCATTGGGAACATCTTCGGCAGCTGAACCAAGTATCAGTTTGGCTTCCACCATATAGTGTTCATTTGGCATCTTTGTGAAGAATCTGGTAGTTTGATAATTTTAGGAAGATTTAATGTGAAAACTTTGACTACTACAACTACTTGCTTTATCTTGCTGATAATTCTCAAACGCCATTTAATGATAGATTTTATATTTACACACCCTTTCATGAGTACTGGCAAAGATATATTTATTGACCAATGAACTTCAAGTTTTTTAATCATGTTACAATTTGAGATTTATTAACAGGTAGACCACTAATAGTTATTGTTTAGTATCAGTGTTAGAATGGATGGCTCTAGAAGGTATTTATAACATAAACCATAATAATAAAATATACTTTTTGATTTAAAATTAAGACATGGAAGTTGTATAAACAAAATATTAAATTGTATCTGGAATAAACTGGACCACCTAGAAAGATCAAAGTTTTGAAACTGGTGTGTTTTGTAAAAAACCAAATTTATTAAATATATTGACAAACCTGGAACGCTTTTCCTCTTCTTTAATATTCTCCAAAACTTCCACGTCCATCCAGTCAGGAGGGATAACATGGCACTTTTGTTTCTGCTTTAGCATGATAGCCAGCCAGAGTGGTACGTTCACAGGTAAACCAGCACGAAACGGACCAAATTCACCGCATATCAAGTATATTTTATCATGGGTAAAGTTTGGTGTTATACTGATTATCCGATTCTCACCAATAAACTCGATTTCATAAGGTTCCATTATTATTTTTATGGTTTTAATAATTTATAATCATTTAATAATATACATATATTTAATTTAATTCATTTTGGTTAAAAATTTAGGAATATTACCTACCTTTATCATGTTTTTATTTATCATATTTTTTTAGGTATTTTATATTATGACCTGGTAACTAAGACTTTTAAGTCATGTCTTATTTTAATTTATACTCTTATTTTTATGAAAAATGATGAAATGAAATGAAGATAATTAATTTGAGACATTAATTAACTGGGATGAAATCAAATGAAATGAGATGAGATGATATGGGATGAACTATAATCTCAGTAAAATGGTGGTCATTTACTGAGATTTTTTCGTTGGACTTTTGGAGGATCCCGAGAAGTGACGTCCAGCGGCTTTGTTTCATTTTCCCACATTTTTGCACTTTCACAGATATTAAACAGTTAATAAACCACCATTATTACACATATAAACCCAAGAAACACTAAATAGACAAAATAAAACAAAACACACAACTTCACTCCTCGCGTTCCCGCCAAAAAGTCGCCTTATCTTTATCACTGATCTCAAACGTCATAGAGCGAGATTAGTAGACTTGCCAGCTAAAATCGGTACATTTGTACTATTTTGTACCCAAAATCGGTATTAGTCAAAAAATATACAATATTCAATCAAATGCGTTTATTTATTGAAAAAAAAACTTACATACTAATTTATAACAATCATATTTAAGAATAAATATTTTTTATACCAATATTGTTTGGCCATAGCTGCAGTCATCGTTGAATTAATTTCAAAATCATAGCAATTAGCTGTATTATAGAGTCGTTTTGCATGTAATAGACCAGTGATTGACTCAGTAGACAGCCTATTTCGCTGTTTTGTTTTCAAAAGAATAAATATGCGTTCAACGTTAGCGGATGAATAGGAAAGTGATAAAATATTAAGGATGAAATTAGACAACAAAGGAAACATTTGAGTTTCATCGCCACGTTTTAATAAAGTTACTTCTTCCCAAAATAGTTCTACATCATTAGGAAATGTTTTGATTTATTCACAATTTCTTAAAATGCGCTACTCTATCAATTTCCTGGAAATCATTGCTCTGAACAATATTGGGAAAGAGCCTACTTTTAAGTAGTATCGAAGTAGTCTTGCCAATTTTAACATGTTTTGGATCAATAATGTCTAAAAGTGTCAAATCGGTAGAAAAATCGGGAGAATTTCCATGTATACTCTGAAATCGTAGAAAAATCATTTTATTTCGGTATTTCAATAGATCAGTGCCCATATCGGTAGATATACCGAAAAATCGGTAGGTTCGAGACCACTGATATTTACTCTTGTTTATAGAGCTTAATTGTTTGACTTTGAAACTCAAATAGTAAGTGTTCTATGCTTTGACATACTGACATAGTGATGCAGATTTTTTGGCGGTAAGTGACCACCATTTTACTGAGATTATATTTCATCCCAGTTGATTAATGTCTCAAATTAATTATTTTCATTTCATTTCACTCCATATTATCATTTTTCATAAAACTATGAATATAAATTAAAATACGAAAATACGAAAAATGACCTAAAAGTCTTAGTTACCAGTTCATAAAATCCCTTAAAAAAAAGGAAAATTGGCGGGAATAACGTTTAAATAATACGACTTAGTAGATCGAATTTATGAAATAAGTTTCATAAATCCAGTGTTTTAAATAGCTGTATGAATGGCGATACTGGAAGTAGGTAATTAAGTTTTAATTTACATGTTTTCTTTAAATTTGCTTATTTAAGCGTCATCTATGCTACATTTAAATAACTGACATAGATGGTTTGTTTTCACTAAAGCTGGCGTAGTTCAGATGATTGAACTAGGTGGCACTAAAATAAAAAAAATCTACTTTAAAAAAAATCGTAGTTATAGAACAATTTTAAGTGGAATCGTAAATAAAGAACATTAAATAAGTGGGTATTATTTTTGTGAATTGCTTAATTTAAACTCAAATTGCATAAGTTAGCCTTACATGTAATTTAGTCGTTAGCATAATCCTGAAATAAAACGCGAAACTCGCTCACTCTTCATCTCTCTGCATAAAAGTAAAACATTGAAATTACCATTTAAAATTATTGACGTCATTTACGAGTGGCGATCGATGCAAATCGTTTTGGCAGAGTGCAAACTCCTAATTACTCCTCGTAAATTAGGGTAGCCGGTTGACAATGTCTCAGACGGGTGATATTTATGGCTCTATATTATTGGTGGGGACTCACCCCCTTGTGTCAGAGAGAACAGTAAGTTTATGCGTCTCTTAGTTTGGAAAAAACACATACATTGCTCTGTCTATAAACTGATCACTATGTATTTCATTCGCCCAATTTCAGTGCTAAGTCTACTATTTCGTCGGAGTTTTTAGTAACGCACCTATTCGACACTATGAAAATGGCAATAAATTTTATTTTGAACGAATCATATTTAATCTGTAGAGTCTATCTTTTATCATAGAAAATACTAATATTTCATTTATTTTCTGGTAAACCTTTGAAATATGTAAACATACTACAGTGAAATAATCACAAGAAGAAAAAGCATTCAGCGATTTCACGAAACATAAAAACGTCACAGATAAAAAACATCTTGGAGATTTATAAAAGTAACCTGTCTTGAATGCGACAAATAAATAACAGATGTGTCTGCACGAGCGAAAAACACATTGTCTCCGAGCAACAACATTCAACATCTTTCTTCTTAAATCTGCATACAAATTCGTGAGATCGCGCCCGGAAATTCAGCTAGTCATTTAAAACCCATTCTGTTTTAAGGCGTTTTTTCGCGCCATAAATATGTCAAATGTGACATTCGATGCATCTAGCGACATCTATTTTCAATACGTATGTACTTCCATTACGTTTACTAGTTTCAAATTTCCACAAAAGGTGGCGGTTAGAGTCACAACTAACAGTATTTTCCAAGTTCTTAATTAAACGAAACTAATGTTTTTTGTTTGTAACATGTCCAGAATAAATTCATTAAATACACCTATTAGTTCAAAATACACAAAAGTCATTTGAGGTACGTTGACGGTGCTATGGTAGAAATATTTCATTCAAGTGCAAACAACAATTAATTTATACATCACTTCTTTTTTTGTCTTTATTATCCAATCGTCTGGAAGAGATCCCTTCTTATAAGATGAACTTTCAATTCTAATATTATGGTATATTTACTAATTTATGTATATTAACTATGATATCACAAAATTTCGACTCGACTTATAAAAGACGCGTCGATTCATAGAAAATCATTGATTTATGAAGGGGGTATAGTCAAAACAAAGATAAAAATGAAACGGAAGTGCTGTTCCAAAGAGGAGATATTTTTTAAACTGCTAATTACTCCGGTAAGAACAATGAACTAACATTTTCATATATCTACGTCCCTTGTGGAGTGTAAAGTGAATTATTGTAATTACGCTTGGCCTCTGCCGCTTGCACAGAACTTTCATACTATCTTATGACTGTTGTTACGAACTTTTGTATAAGTATACAATTTTATATATTTCATAGTTTTTCACTGACTCCTGTAAGCATTATTTGTTGACGTAATTTTAACTATTTTTACGGCTTAATCTCTGTGGTTGCTTACAAAAATTCAAATGTAATAAGCTATGGTTGCTTATTCGTACGTGGCGACGAAAACTGTAAAGATTTCGAATTGTATTAATATAATTGCTTTATTGCAATTGCTTTATTTTAAATAAATGGGAGATCAACGTGAACGTAAAAAGTATGTTTAATTACGTTTACAATTCGTGATAACTGACGAAAATACTAATTTTAACAAGTTCTTATTAGAAGTTTGTAACGAGATATTTCGCCGACGTTAACACGTCTGACTAACCTAATAATTAGCAAACGCATCAAGTTCCGATGTCAAAACTACTTAAATAAGTTCGCTCTAATATCCTGACTAATACTAACAGGATAAAAAAGATGAAATTAATTGTTCGATTTGCTATAGAAGTATGTTTTTTTAGTTTTTAAACTACTATTTATCTATATTATTTAAGACAGCGATTTGTTCAAATGACTTGCGCGCTACCTGCGCCATATTTATGGTACTATGATAAAGACTTATTTTTAGTATCACATCACTCATATCACTCTAAATTCTATTTTAATTCATTATCTATCTGTGCTTGATCTTATTTTCATGATGAATATCTATTTATATATGGAAAGACAAAGAGTTATGTAAAAAATATATTTTCTCAATTGTTTGTCAATGTTTTTCTCTTCTTGTAGGAGCTTTAGTTTTATTGATTTTGTATTAGTATTTTTTGTTTATGGTTCTAGCACACCAAAAAGAGCAAATGAGAGAGAGAGAGCTATATGATTTCATATAAATAAAATGAATGTAGGTAATTTGGTATCGGTGATGGATAGTCAACATCGTTGTGTTTTAAATGTTCTATGTTGTTAATAATGTTGGTTCGTAATCACCTCCCTTGGTATTCGTATTTACCCGACTGATGTCGGGCAAAGTCGAACACTAAGGGTTTTGTTTTTCTTTCATATCGTTGTAATTTATTAAAAAAATATAAATGTTCATTAGTGAATAAGTGAGACAGATAAGTAAACTTTATAATAAAAAAACAAAAAAAAAACTGTGATCAAATTCCATGTTTTATTTAAGTTTTCCCTTAGGTGTTCGTATATCCCCCACTTTCCCCTAATTTGGTATCAGTGATTATGGTCGAATTTCGATCGTTGGAAACACTGGTCATTTATATCAAGTTTGTACGTGTAAATACATATAACTTTACTCTGAATGTTTAATTATATCAGTCGGAACATTGTCGAAATAATTGATGTTATGTATCTTAGGTAAATGTTTAATGTAGTATAGGTAATCCGACACGTATTTGTTAAATTTTTTAAAATCTCTTTTGATTGTAATAGGTCTAATTAGATATCTCAGAATAAGTATAGATTTATAAATGTAATAATCAAATGAAATGGTTGAATATCCCTGAATATCTCCACATAAGTTCGGAAGCTATAATTTATCAGTTGAACCGAAGTCTTAAGTGGCCACATTAAGCCTTAACCAGCCTACAGGGTGCTATTACATTCTTCGTCATAGATAATAAGTTGTTACTTGAACTTTAACTTTAGGTGAGAGATAAATTTTCAAGGAACTCGGCGTATTTCTAGAATTAACAGTTTGAGTGTGTGCCAAAAGCATTGGAGTTTTTTTTATAAAAAGTGTTCTTATATTTTAAGTTATTGTTGCTATAGACGGTAGGATGTGTTCAGAGCTCATCTGAGGTTTCGAAGTTACTGCAGCATAAGTTTAGATAGACTCCGGGTGATAGCAACTGTCCACCCAGCGTTATAAGATTACCTACTTGTCTTTTCTATTGTTCAACTCTTACCCACAAAAGCATTGCGGCAAAAAAGGTTTGATGTTATTGGCTGGGTAGATATGTTAGAGGTATTTTGTTGTCATATATGCGTGCTCACAATGCCTCACAGTTATTGAATACGTTTTTACTTTTAGAGGTTCGTTGTTGTTAATGATAATTACAATCCTAAGTAGATTGCAAAATTACATAAAATGAGCTAGTTAAAATAATTGAGCGAAAATTGTTTTTGTAGTTTTTAGAGCTTAGATTTGGAAACGCTGTTTTAATGAAATATACAGATAAATATATTTAATACACTATTTTACTATGATACTTTAAGGTGATGGATGATTTACGTATACATTTGTAGTCGTCGTGGCCTAAAGGATAAGACGTCCGGTGCATTCGTGTCTAGCGATGCACCTGTGTTCAAATCCCGCAGGCGCGTACCAATTTATCTAATAAAATACGTACTTAAAAAATTTTCACGACTGACTTCCACGGTGAAGAAATAGCATCGTGTAATAAAAATGAAACCCGCAAAATTATAATTTGCGTAATTACTGGTGGTAGGACCTCTTGTGAGTCCGCATGGGTAGGTACCACCGCCCTGCCTATTTCCGCCGTGAAGCAGTAATGCGTTTCGATTTGAAGGGTGGGGCCGCCGTTGTAACCATACTGAGACCTTAGAAGCTATATCTCAAGATGGGTGGCGCCTTTACGTTGTAGATGTCTATGGCCTCCAGTAACCACTTAACACCAGGTGGGCTGTGAGCTCGGCCACCCATCTAAGCAATAAAAAAAAATCAATAGGTTACGTAGATTAAATAAGATGGTTGCGATTGAAATCTTGAAATTTTAGATTTTAATAATATGTAACTCGTACGCTTATTCATTCTTCCTTATATAATACGTGTGAATTTCTTATAATTAAAGTATGAACATAAGTGCCATCTGAGTGGCGTCGGTTCTGGAGCGCTCGCGTTTTTTCAACCGTATCTAATTGTTCTTACTTCATTATTGCATGATTTGTGAGATTAATATGTTCGCTTATTTCAAGTTTAAAGAGATAATTTTGGGCTGATCGAATTAAGGAAATGATTCCTTAATTGGAACGAAGTTCCTTATGGGAGGATGCGGAGAGGTATCCTAACTGGGAAAAAACGTCCGTAACGTAAGATTTTTATTAGTAATGCACACAGTGTACGTCTTAACTTTGTAATAACGTACAAAAAATAACATATTTTTTATCGTTAATTGACCACGATCTCAGAGCGTTCGTTTGCGCAATACACAAAATCTTATGCAAACAACCGTGAATGAAGTGTACCACAATAAGTTCGCACGTTACCGAATGACCGTGGGTTATTGCGAAACATCCAGTTTTATTGTCTTTATACCTCGAACAGAACTTAAAATTAATATGAAGTCGTCGTGGCCTAAAGGATAAGACGTCCGGTGCATTCGTATCGAGCGATGCTCTGGTGTTCGAATCTCGCTGGCGGGTACCAATTTTTCTAATGAAATACGTACTCAACAAATGTTCACGATTGACTTCCACGGTGAAGGAACAACATCGTGTGATAAAAATCAAACCCGCAAAATTATAATTTGCGTAATTACTGGTGGTAGGACCTCTTGTGAGTCCGGACGGGTAGGTACCACCGCCCCGCCTATTTCTGCCGTGAAGCAGTAATGCGTTTCGGTTTGAAGGGTGGGGCAGCCGTTGTAACTATACTGAGACCTTGGAACTATATCTCAAGGTGTGTGGCGCATTTACGTTGTAGATGTCTATGGGCTCCAGTAACCACTTAACACCAGGTGAGCTGTGAGCTCGTCCACACATCTAAGCAATAAAAAAAAAAAAAATTTTAATAATAAGGAACTTCGTTCCTATCCGGTGTCCCACGATACAACACGTGTTTTTTTATAAATTTATTGCGATAGTCTATTCAAATCAGGATTCTTTTTGCCTCATAGTTTTAAAGTTTATTGGCGATATCCGTCGGCTTTATTATCCATTTACTTCCAAGCTGGTCGTGAGCTCGCATGAGCAGCGTGAACAGCGTGAGCATGTTACATAACAGTATGCTATGTTTCACGCATGCCTAATGAAGATTTGAACGAGAAAACTCTCTTGCCTCAATCTAAGCAATATCTCTATACAGAACCCGAAACACATTAAGTATTGTATGAAATGTGACAAGTAATATCGGCGTAATGACCCCAGGATCAATAACGGCAGCCGTCCACGTCATCCTCAGCGTGACGGACAATCTTCCCCTCGTACGTGATCTGGGAACGAACGTGAAACTCACTATAAATCCACTGAGCCGTACCCGAACGACCAGTCAAGGTGGACCTGCGAAGATTGGTTAGCTTAGTAGTATTTAGTAGTATTTGTATTTATGTAATGTTTTAACGTTTTATGTATACTAGAGGTCCCGCAGTAGTCGAAATTCGACTATAATTAATTGGAATTGTAAGTTTGGACACTATTATGACTGTATTTTATACTTCTATAATCACAAATTTCGCCAAGACTACACTATAAAAATTATTAATAAAGACAAACAATATTTAATCTATTCTCAATTTGACCACAGACGCCAAGAACAAAAGTTTGAAAATAAATAGTATGCATGCGTGTGTGCGTCAAATACATGGTATCTAGTGTGTGTACTGTTTTCTTTATTGATTTAAGGTATCTTTTATGCATTATTTAAAAAAAAAATTAGCATTGTGCACTTCTTCTCTATATTCTCTATAAATGTGGAAAATTTCATACTCCTCCGTCCGCGCAAGTTTCGTAAAAAGGGATACAGTGTTTTTGCTTCATGTATTAATATATAGATAAAATATGGGTTTAAGATTATCGTTTCGGGAGCCAAACCTATTAAACTGAAATGTATACTAACTCATCACAGTCTGGCATATATGTTCATTAAGCGAATGAAAGCTAATCAAGCGCTTGAAGCTCACTGAATTTCTTGTTGGATGTTCTCAGTGGGTAGCGATTCCCATTCGATGGTAGATTCTGCGAAGCACTGCTCTTGCTAGGGCCAGTGTTAGCAACGTAATCGAGTTAGATGCCCGTGAGCTGACCAGCTTGCCAGTTGACCAGCTCGCTCGGTTAGGCTGGCATAGCCCTCTTAGACTAACAGCATAGGTTTTTTTTTATTGCCCTTGTAGGCAGACGAGCATACGGCCCACCTGATGGTGAGCGGTTAACTTCGCTCGTGGACTTCAGCAATGCCAGGGGCAGAGCCAAGCTCCTGCCTAAAGAAAGAAAGAAAAAAAAGTGCTTGGTGTACTTGTAATTTTTAAAAAGTAACCGGCGGATACCGCGCCTCATCACTTGAGGTCAATTACTAGTGCGTCAGCTGATCTTCTAATTTGCGTTGCATTGCGTGTCGTTCAAAAAGACAGGTCCACGTTTGGCAAAAATCATTTTAATGTTCGTATGAAGATTTTTTAGCTTTTTCCTGAAGAGTCTCGATATCTAAGGTGAAATAATTAAATCAATTATTTAAAAAAAAACCCTATATATTATCACACAGACTTAAATAATGATTTATTTTCAAATACATTAGACTCAGCTTGTGATAAAATATACACTTTGTTGCAAGGTTTAATATGAAACTCCGTAAATCATTAATTCATTATTTTTTTATTATTCTAAGAGATCGATGAATCTACGGCTCATTCGACGGTAAGAGGTAGCCTTTGTCCACGTGTGTATATCAGCAATGCCAAGGGTGCGAATTATTTGCTGTTTACGGCACAAAACTGTCTTTCATTGTGGAATGATAGTTTTTTTGTTGTAGATGGGTAGGCGAACTCAGTGAGCATCTGGTATGAGGCTTGAGGTCAAAATCTCAAGTATTGTGTAGCAGCTGTTCCGCTCTTCAAACTTGAATATATTGTTACGCCGGTGAGAGTAACGCCATCTATTGCCAAATAGTCAAACGAATATCGAATGATCTAGTAGCACCTAGAACGCTCGAGAAGTACAACGCCATCTATTGTCAGATAGAGGAAACACAATACTCGAAATGTGTGGAATATTCTCGACAATTCTAGGGATGTGGTATCGGCTATAAAAACGTTGCAGAGATGGGACGCAGTCAGTCAGTAATCGGAACTACTCGAAGCGAAGCAGTGCACGGATCACCTGAAGCGAAGCGCGAATTGAGAATTTTACAGTGTTTTAAGTGTTCTAAGACTTCTAAGTATTGAATACAGTTTTTAGTTGTATTTTGTTGGAACATTTATTTATCTCGAACTCCAGCGCTTAACGCTATGACTGCTTTGCTAGAAGGATAGACACGATTATGTTAGGTAGTCCTGCGTGCTCGCAAGACATCCTACTGCTATCAAACATGAAAATTCCACCTATTTTTGTCTCGAAGTCATGCATGCCTATTTAAAGAGTGGGATGACTGCAGTAATTATGACTTCATGCGTCAAAGTGGGTGGTGGTATTCATGTGGTGACGTCTACAGCTGTGGTAACATCGGTCTCGAAGTTATGTACCAGCCAAAACTGCTTAGACATAGTTAAAACATTATTAAAGCGTGATTACCCCTGAACACACTGTACGCATTAGGAAACTAAATAGTATTACTATATTTTAATAAAAGAAACGTCAAATATGTTGACACGTGCGTCTACCCAAATGGCCATCTTCGTATTCCGTGTGGAGACCCGGACAGCTGGTCGTACGGTATCATCGTTATTGACTACTGTTATTGCCATTATAAATAAAGACCTCACGCCTCTGCGGGGATATTAAAATGTTTTGTTCTCACCCACGATGCAGGGGACAATGTATGGAACAACGCGAATAATTCCAAGATATAACGCCGTGGACGCTTATGGAGAAATCGTGTTAATGAAATAATTCACGAAAACGAAATGCAAAGGTTTTGATTTATTAATTAATTATTCTAAAGTGAAACACGACGACAAAAAATAATAATAAAATTGAGCTTAAAGAAGTGTGGACCTTCTTGGATGAGGCATAAAAAGGGGGAGTTGATATTACCGATTCGTGGTGGCGGACAGTATTTTTGTTATTAATATTTGTTTTCCGAAATTCCGACAAACACTTTTTTTAATTATTGGACGGGAGATCGAGTCCATGTCCTAATATTAAGGTAACCCAGTGTTAAACGATTACCGGATCCCATAGACTTCAATAACGCATATCCGCCATCCTCCTTGAAACAAAAGTTCTAAACCTTAGATCTATTGTAAAAAAAATCCTATAGAGCCATTTCGAAGATAGTTCGGGATTAACTAAATTTTTCGGGATTTTTCAGTGAACCATCACTAAAGGTAAAAGGTAGAAAATTTGCCCTAAAAATTAACATATTGTACAGATAAGCGATCACACGTTCTCCGAGTCGATGCCATCAAAACAAAAACCGTTGTTTAGTGCAAATTAAATGCAATTTAGCCCTCAAAAAGCATTCGTACATTCCACAACAAATTCTGTACCAAATTGGCGGAGGATCCGAAACTCGGCGCTCTGTTTATTCTGAGGGGGGAAATGGGTAAAGTAACCCATTTGAATGCATACTTGTCCGTCAGTCAAGGAGATATCGGCACAGAGCGAGCGAGGCGCGTGTTGTAAAACGCCCAACTAAACGTGGCACTCTAGCCCGCTTTTGCGCCCTTTAAAACTGGGCCTTTGAGGGGGAAACGTGTACCTGCGCGGGACCATGATAGTTCAGTCGTGGGCGGCAACGAGCTAACTTGTCACACACGCGATTAAGCCTGATTGTGATGTAGGCTCACGGGATAACTGTTGATTTGATTTTATGTTGCACAGAAACGTCTGTCTGTACGTTTATCGCTTGTAAACTCTCGTTTCGAATTGTACAGTATCGACAGATAAAATTGCCCGTTAAACTGTTATGATTACGGGCGGTTTGTGTTTGTCGTTTGTTGAAATTCGTTTATGTTTTTGATGTACTTTTTATTTTTGGTTTTGGCGTGTCTCCAATTTATTTGTTCTTCACTTTATTTAATTAATACGATGAGGGAAAATGAAAAAAATGCGGAAAATTTAAATTTAAACCGTTTGCTTTTAAATAAAAATAATATACATAGATTTTTTTTAAATCATCATTACTTTTCACAATTTCAGGGCCTAGTCATCAAAATAACAGCCAGTTACCGTAACTTAAAAGAACAAATAAATGTTTCTCTTAAAAAGCGAATTTCATAACCTTCCTTAATTTGTTCTCTGAATGACGTGAAAAATACGAATACATCATATTTTCTTTTGAACGAAACTAAACTTTTTATACATTCTCATATACTCGTAACGAAATAGAAAAGTCTGAAACAATTCGTTCGGCCGATATCATCAACGGCGCGGCACGAAGCACATTCCATTCGGGGAAGTTTCAACGAAACTTCTGGTACACCCAAACGCACAATAAATAAGGGGGTCGCAACAAAAACTCTGCAAACATCACCTCCGCACGTCACCCCACTCAGATTTCATTACCATAAAGAACTGGAGGCCTTAAAACCCCCCGCCAGTCTAAAAGGTGACGAATACCGACCGAGATCCGATGGCCTCCCGTTTTAACTCAACCGTCCCCTTTCTAGTCCCCAGAACTGGGTCTTGAAGGGGCGCGGAAGATTATTTTAAGTTGGACGGTCGAAATCCCTAAGCGGGCCAGTCCCCGCGTCGAAATGTGACCGTAAATCGTCATAAAACTGTCTGGTTCCATGATGTGACGCTGCCCGGGGGTAATTAAACGGAAATTTATAGTTTTGTACGGAGCTCACCCCCTTACCGAGGGTGGCTCCTGTCTCGACTCCTCGAGTGATGTCGAAGGTTTTTGCGAGATGCCTTCTCTGTTATAAATGTTATATTTCTTGAATATTATTTTGTATCGTACATTTTGTCTTTACGACTGATTTTAGTTAGTTTAATTTTTACTATTTGATAAACATACTATATTTATAAACTACCAAACAGTAGATACATTAAAGTCTGACTATTCAAAGGTTCAGCTCTGAAAATCAAATGAGCAAGCTTCATATGAGCTGTCTAACACTTGTCTAGTTCTGCGTTTAATTATTTACTTTATAGAAAATACAAGGAAATATCAAACGAATCGGATGAGAAATCATATTATTATGTCACGTCACCAGTCTGAGGTAGTAGGTAGCATTTCTAATTAACCCCTCCTCTCCGTTCTCGATTACGATATTAGGGATTTTGTGAGAAGACATTCATTGGAAGCACTTTCCTGTTTATTTTTGATGGAAATTGATCAATATTGTGTTCCAGTTTGAATAGTATGATGGATGCGGTTCCACTGCAATGGCAACTTAGAGCTCCTCACTGAAGGTGATGGAGCATTTAAACAATAGTTATCTGTGGCCCCTCGAAGCGCTTAACAGCTAATCTACATCGAATTCACCAAGCCACTGGTTACTGGTTTTTTACTGGTGGTAAAGACCTCTTGTGAGTCCGCAAGGGTAGGTACCACCTCCCTGCCTATTTCTGCCGTGAAGCAGTAATGCGTTTCGGTTTGAAGGGTGGGGCAGCCGTTGTAACTATACTGAGACCTTGGAACTTATATCTCAAGGGGCGTGGCGCATTTACGTTGTAGATGTCTATGGGCCCCAGTAACCACTTAACAGCAGGTGGGCTGTGAGCTCGTCCACTCATCTAAGCAATAAAAAAAGCCAAATGAAAAAAGCACCTACAGTTGATAATTATAACATTAGATACCTTTTTCGAAGAAGCTTCCCTATGACTGCCAGGCTAAATCTCAGTCGGATTTAGAGCATGCAAACGCTGACGGCGCGTTAAGTATAATTAGGCTCGGTTTGTTATGTGGGGGTCGGGGTGGGATGAAGGCACAAAAATATGGTGCGGATTATTCCGTCATTAACAGTCTTAGTGTCTGCGAGATGGCTTTGTTTTTCGGAAGACAGAATAAGAATATATTTTGTAACATTTAAACCGACTATACAAACTAAATTCTAGCTACCATCTAAAGCAATGTAAACGTCTAAATCGTTGATAGCTTTTTTTATTTTTATTTTATTGCCATTGTAGGCAGACGAGCATACGGCCCACCTGATGGTAAGTGGTCACCGTCGCTCATGGACGTCAGCAATGCCAGGGGCAGAGCCAAGCCGCTGCCTACCGTTAAGTCTCCGCAAGCCTCGTTTGAAGAAGGACATGTCATAGCGCTCGGAAAGCACCGTGGAGGGGAGTTCCAAAAGCTTTAGAAAACAATAGCCCATCTGCGATATAGATAAACAAATTAGAAACGCCGCGAATTTCCGAATATGAGACGGTTCCACCCTCGGCGTGGGGTTGCATCAAAACCCCATTAAGCCGTGGAAATAGCCATAAACTACCGCATAATATGCATTAAAAACATCAAACGGATCCTTGTTCGTCGATAGGCTGGGTGTTGCCGCGAAAACGAAGTCTGTATGTGGCATTTTAGTGTTAAAACTTCGACTAGATGTTTTGTTTGCTTAAAATATATTTGTTTTGTTGCTACTGTTTGTTGAAATGAATAGTTAAATGTAATAAAAGACTTAGTAGTTTTCAGATAAAAGTTATAAAAGAGAGAGATTCTATAGATAAAAGATAAAAGAGATTCTATATATGAAAAATCGATTCTTCATAAGGAGAAGAGTTCTGCTTTATCGCGAACAATTACCAGAGTCCATCGAGGGTGAAGGGCAAAGCGTCAGCGGAGTAGCGGCTATCGCACCTTTTGATAACATAAAGATTAAATTATTTCTACTTGTCAAAGTTTCGACGTTTACGGAACCCTTCACACCTGGAGTTTTATTGAAACAAGTCATGATAAAATGCAATTTACAAATTCCCGTTTCTGAATAAACATTGACATAAATCTTGTACGCTACGTTGTTAGTGACGAGTTCAACTTTTTATAGCCTCTGTCTAGTCATTAAGGAGAATAGCGTGAGGGTACAGATGCCGTGCATCACCGACCTTACTTGTTTGTATATAGCTTGCGATTCTGCTAGGCTTTTCATCCATATCTGCTTATAGTATATCGTCATATTCTAGAGCCGTAGACGTATCTGTGTATTCCACTAAATCTGTACTAGTTTCTGAATGGAAAGCTTGATTGATAAACGAATGGTGCGCTGACTTGGTGATGAGGCTTCCACCAAAGGAAACTATAATGTTAATATCTTTGTCCACCTTAAAACACACTGTTCTATCATTTAAATAAGTAGGTCCTTATTTAAAGGTAGGACTAAAGCAAAAAAAAAACTGAAGTGGGACCTTTAAAAATTTAGAGGATTAAAAATTAAAGCAACTGCAAAATTTTCCATAACGAAGTACATGTTACATGTAACAATAATCCTCGGCTAACGTCTGATTTGGATATAATATCAAAATTAAGTGCACACGCGTCCCGTGCGAGGCAATTAGTTGTATGAATAAATTCGTTTTACAACCGACAGATGGCGCGCTCCATCCTTGAAACACAACACAGCTACAATAGAGAATACTCATTTAAATTTATAGATAGTATTACAGCGACTGTTGTTAGAACTAGTACTATTGTGCTAGTATGTTTTGCTGATAATAAAATATCGTTAAATCCTTCAACAAGTATTATAAAGCTATATAAATAATTATGTACATCAGGGCTGACCAAACTACATACATTTGCGGGCTACTTAAATTGTCTACCAAACCTGGAGAACGGCAGAAAACAATATTTTCAAAAACAGAAGACTTTTCAGACCAAAATATTTTCATAAAAATAATAATATCAGATAGCTTCATTTTTAAATGACGATAAGAATGGAATGTTACAAGAATAAAGATAAATTATCTCTACTTAGTCGCATGCTTCATTGCTGAAGGTCGTGTCCCTGAAAGCCCTTCTGGGCTCTTTGTACCATCAGCTTCCATTTCCTTCGGTTTTCGGCTTCTCTCAGGGCGGTCGCAACAGAGAGTCCGGTGAGCGCACGGAAACTAGTAAGTGCCTATCTATCTGTTATTTCTTTCTATTCTTATGTAAACATTCTGTGTATTTTATATATTGTGTGAATAGTACCCATCTTTGTGCCATATTCATAGGTGATTCCTAATTATACCTCCCCGCGTTAACTGTTGTTTATTTTTGCCTTAATATTACACAGTAATGCGTCGTCGCTCGTACTCGAATGTAATTGTTATTTTATATATTGCTAATTGTTATGGAAATTAGTTTTGGAGCATAATTTAGATCGTGAATTTCAGTTTTGTGTTTGTTAATAGCCGGTATTCAGATTGTTCACATTTTTATGATTTTATACTGATATTATGATGTAAAAAATTTTTAATTAATCTTATTGGAAAGTAAATATAAACTTTTCCTCATAAGATAAAGAAACGTGAAAAAAAATCTTCGACTTATACTACTCAGAATAAGTACTCTGCAAATAAAAAGTAACATTAATTAAAATAGGCACCTAACTTTCCCTTTCTACAATTTCGGGTCCCTGGTTCTAAATAACACAATACTAATTACCGTGAAAAATAAGAGAGGACAAACAGAATTGTTAATCGGAAAAAAGGCAATAACAATACTGTACCGTACCTAAAATCCTACACATTAGGCGCCTAATTTCCAATTAGCAAGCAGGTAGCGTAAAAAGACGCCATTACTAGACATTTCCCGCCAAAAGCTGGTGGCCATCTTTGTCTAGGAGATAGCAATGAGGTTTCAAATAGAAAAACGATTGCAATGTTCATATTATTATATTTGATTTAGTTTTATTTCTTAAATTATTGTTAAATTTGTAAAATAAATTAATGATAAGTTTTAAGTAAATAACATTATTAACACTGTTTATGTGTGGATTAACTTATCTATCTATTCATCTTGACCAGTAATAATACCAAGAATGACCAGTTCTTTGTTCTAACTGTTCGTTTTTGAAAGTCTCCTTTTCATCTGAACTTAACAAAAGTATAATAATATAACCTAAGGTAGACGAGTATACGGGCCACTTGAAGATAAGTGTTAACGCATATAATATGCGTTATGCACACCAGTAATTCCGACTGAGCCGCTTTTTAAATTATATGTGTATAATGGTTTTCGGACATTATTTTTCTGTTATATTTTTTTTATCGACGAACATTAAAAATAATCTAATTTCATTGATATTGCTGGAGGAAATAAATCAAGCTTTATATTATTGAATACGTGTGAGAACTTGAAGTAAGAGCATACAGTTAAACTTATCTTGTTAGATATTTCATAAACGATAAATCGTGTTATCTAGCTCCTGAACAACAAATCGTTTTCCGCCAAAAGGTCGTCGGCCATCTTGCTCCGTCGCTTACGTACGCGAGTGCGAATTATTGGCCGTCACCGCATGCATATGCGATTTTGTTTATTGAATTAATTTCGGACTTCTCCGTATTTTCGTTTCCTTTTACGAAATAAACGGAAGCTTTATTCACTGCTCGGGTTTTCCTTCATGATTACTTGCAGGGATTCGCGAATGGGGTTTTTATATAATACTATAATGTTAAGTGAGAAGACGCAGAACGCGTGCCACGATTTTTTATATTTCATTTGTTTGATGATTTGATTTAGCGATCCAGTTGTCAGTTATTAATACGCTTTTATTAGCTTCAGACGTATGTATGTTTGTAATTTTTTACAATAAAATCATTTTGTCTTACACTATTTTTAATTCAAATTTTTTAAATTTATTTTTTATTTTTAGTTGGATTTTCTATAAAAGCGTATTTTGTTAGTTTTTTTAAACTATTTATTTATTTTTGTAATATTATACATGCTTATTAATTCACTTCAAATAAAAAGGTAAGAGGTCGCATTATTGTGTCTTAGATATTTCAAGACTGTTTAAACTTATTTGTAATATGGTGCTTGTGTGTATCTATGATAGTAAAACGTTAATATGGTACTGAGAAGCTCATTTAAAAGAGACTACAAGATGAGTAGTGGATTTTTGAATTACTGTCAGTAAACTTCTCGAGTTTGTTCTCTTCAAATATGTACCTATGTCTTAACGAGTGCACTGACAAAACATACCTATTCTATTTTTAAGCACAACCTTACATATTATACAGCCTACTACAGCCTTAAATACACTTAAATGAATAAGAGTATTTTAAAAAATGAAAAACGAAAAAAGTTATTTTAAAATCATTTCTGGATCATTTTTTCAGGTAAGCATAGAACATTTCGATATTTGAGACGTCTATTTTTTGTTGTCCATAGACTCCAGTACTTATTTAAGATTAGATGTACCGTGCCTCATACAATATTGAAGAAATGGCGGGAACATAAAAATTTCACCTTTCCTTGAAGCCCTTACAAGTTTCGACGTTAAAAATGCCTGCCAATTAACATTTCACGGGACCAGATCGTTGTCTCGACTCGTCGACTTGAAACGGATTAATATACATTTCTATATTCAACGTCAAAGTGTTATCTTTAACGATAATACTTCGACGGAATCACAGTTGCCGCGCCGAGGACATCGCGTTTACAATAATTAGAAAAGTTTAATACGTTTCGTTAAATGGGGGTGGATTAGTGTTTTGTGCCGTGACTCGTTTTTGGTTGTAAAGGCCTGTTAGTCCTGCTAACGAGGTTTTAGGACGGTTGCACGATAGCCTCTAGATTTAATGGTTCTTTCAGTTTAATTTTTTTATAAGCGGCCACCGGCAGACGAGGATGTCTTAATCTTAGCCTCATTATTGGCAATGTCGCTTCCCTCTGAAGGCAGTATAACGCACCTCTGAAGGTATAATGTTCAGTCTTATATTCTTTTGTAATCTATACGACGTGGCTATGAGCTGGTGTTACCTTCGTGACGAGTTTTTATTTTTTTCTTCTGTGTACTAAGTGCGATTATTTAACGTTCTCGATAGCGTAAGAGTTAACTCAAATTTGTATGGGGTTGGGAACCCGTCTGGCCCAACGGCTAAAGTGATAGGATCCTATGATAATCGAACGTAGAACGTGGCTCGGCCGATCGCCAGAGTAGCGGAGTAGAAAAAATTGTATGGGGTTGGGAGGTTTGCCTACATTTGCGCTAAGGGCGCTGTTCCAACGAACGTTAAAAAACTCGCACTAAATATACTGAATGCCCCGAAAAGTAAGACTGTAACATTTATAAAAGTGTTACTGAATTTTTTTAAGGAATTGTATAGGAAATCTTCCACTGAACGTGTAAAATCGGTTGGTGGACGGTCCGAATGCCATTGTTCGGAACTTTTACGTATGCAAACTTACATAAAAATGTCTTTAGTGTGATTCAGGCATTTGTCAAGTATCTTCTGTTCTATAGTTACCACCGCACGATTGATGTAGGCCATCAATTGAGAATGTTTTTAATATGCGACTTTGGAAATAGATGCGTCCATGGACAAATAGGATATATATGGTGTATTCATGTTTGATTCTGAAGTACGGTTCTCTATTTTAATTTTTTTAAAGTAAAGCATGTTTCAAAATGTTTACGAACGAATAATTATATTACTACTGATGTGGTGTTTTCTGCCAAGAAGCAATTCAATTCGATCTGAAGAAGGACACTATCATTAAAATGGGCAGAGGAATTACGATTTCAAGGTTTCAGATATCAAATGCTCTTCTAACTAACTAATTTTCGGATGTGGGCACTTCTGCCCATTTTCGGCACAATACTCCATTTTAAAATCAGCTTAAAACATCACTACAAATCTCATGACTACTTGATTAAACTGTATCCATGCCACGGTAACATGGATCATTAATATTTTATCAGGATAATCAAGTTGTTCAATAATTAGAATGATAGCATCAAACTTACCTAATACTGAAACCTTTCCTATAAATTTCCAATGAAACCTATTACGAAGTATCTTCTTCTTCTTTCTTTCTTATTATCCTTGGCTGGGGTGTAGGGCTCGAATCAAATCCTTCCATATACATCGGTCTGGGACAGTCTGTTCTAGCTCCTCTTACATCAGACCCAAGACGCCCAGCTCCTACTCCACCGAGCGACGCCAAGTTGTTCTGGGGCGGCCTCTCTTCCTTTTGTTAGACACTTTACAGGTCAGTGCTCTCTTGGATAGGTAGGTACCGGGCTTTCTCAATATGTGACCAATACAAGGCCACTTTCGCGCAAGGATCTTCTTCTCCATTGGTGTCTGCTTGGTGCTCCTCCACAGCTCCTTGTTAGCGATCTGTTATAGGGATTTGGCCGAAGGCCTTTTTAAAAAATGAAATTAAGAAAGAATAGATTTATTTAATTAAATTACAATAAATTGGGCTCAATTTAGGGCAAGTGTCACGCGCGCGGATGATGGTTTCAAACTGATTTAAATTATACGAGTAATTATAAAGAGATGATAAAACTGCTGACTTTATGATTTGTAATGGGGTTCCTAAGCACTATTGTATACGGGAACCATTTATAACAGATCGTCTCAGGCCAAAAGATTTTCAAAATTTGACGCAGGCATTAATTCACAAACACTGAAAACATTATGACACAATGTAAAAATGTCATGAAAATCGTACATACAAAAGCAAAAGTTGTAAAGTTGTGAATTTCCTTAATGTCCCGGTACCACCTAGTCCGCTCCGAAATACGAATGTTTTATTCTTAACGACGCCGACAACAGTTAATTGCGTAAACCCTTGTCTATTACTAGTTTTAAACGACAATTTATTTTGATTGTAACCCTACATTGTACAGCGCGCTCTGATTCGATACATTATTTTGAGACCATGTGTTCCGCTGCAGTACAATATTGTCTTTTACTTAAACAGACTAAAGAGGTTAGTGATGAGCGAACCAAAGCCATTATATATGTGGCCGTCAGCGCAAAAGCAGCCTAAGTTTATCTTAGTTAGTATGGAAATAATGAGGTTTGAATTCACTTTTACACTGCTTCGTTGGCAAGAACAATACGCGCCAAAATAAGTTTTACAAAGCCATCTGTTATCTATGGGTTAAACCAGGGACAGACCGGTTTTGCATCAAAATTGATTATGTTTTAAATAAATTGCATCATCTAAGCACGAATATGAAAATTTGTGGGCTAGGTTACTTTGGTGCTGACGGACTCATATTATAGTGTCAATACTGTCTATATCTTGAGATGTTATATCAAAATGTTGTTTCTATTAGGGCTATTCTGCATTTGTATTAGGGCACACAACATAACACTACATGACGACCACGACTAATATGTAAATGTGAAACAATTGATGAGAATTGGGGCTAAACTCTATTTCATACCGAAATATTGTACAGCCGTATACCGAAATAGTCTACCGAGACCGTGATTTTCGACAGATAGGACGTTATCAGTTCGTAGGTAGAAATATATCACTCACAACACTACGAATTAGTAGTTATCTATTCAATTAAAATTTTTGTTACTTATTCTTTAGACCACGACGAATTCAAACTGTTTTTTATATAATTTTTTTGGATATCTTTATTATAAATACTAATCTACATAGTTCCTCCCAATTGTGGATCAATTTTTTTTCATTAAACAACATCTCACACAAAAAAGAAACAATATATATTATTATTATATCTGATATAAAACCAACCGGCTGTATATTGAAATTGGAACATAAAATTAAATTTATATGACAAACTATTGTTTAAAATTCAAATTGTACGTGTGAAATCTTGCTCGGCCTTAATTGTATTGACCTAACCCTTCAGAAGCGTGGGGGGTCTAAGGGGCCCAGTTTTGTCCACTCTCCGCGTCCGTGTGAGGAAACACAATAATATCGTGATGTAGCCGACCCTCCTAATGGCTTTAATAAAGGTACGAATTTACGTCTCTTAATATTTATGATTTTATTTCGATATATTTAATTAAAATTTTAGTGGGTCTCGCGCCCGAGGGCCTTGTGTGGTCGTGATGTCGCCTCATGTACCTAAAAAGGTCCTAATTAATTGTTTTTATTTGATAGAAAATGTCATTTTGTATTGTTTTGGGATGATTTTATTGTAATATTTACATTGTTTCGTACTGTTCTCATTTACATGGCAGGTAAATTCATGTTCAAATTTTGTTATCAACATTAAACTTAGTGTAGTATAAACACAATGTAACTGTGTAAACCCACAAATCATTAGCACAAAAGATCCGTAAATCAATAATTGGGTACTATATAGAACTTTGTATGTATATCAATAAATATGACTTTGAAATAAAAACCCTAGAACCCATACCCTGCTTGATATTTAAAGTTATGCATTTAATTTGTATATTTAGAAGTATATATTTTGTTATTATCATCAAAAAATCCATTAAAGCATAGCAAAAAAATATTTATTTAAACGTTTGAGAGGAACGAAAACTTGAAAATATATTTAATTATTCTTTCTCTAATACAGCTTGTAGTTTCAGGGTATGACGAGTCCAAGACGGGCGCACGTAAAGTCGATAAATTGTCAATACACGAGACTATAAAACAGGCGTGGCAGCGAATACGATGCAACTAGGTTCTTGAGTTACGGTCGGGACGAACATTCCCATAAATATAACAGTAACTCACTAGGGCAGTTGCCTCCACCTGTTACGGGCTAATCGTTCCAACATAAACTCCGATGCATAACACTCTTGCAGCTTAACGGGTGGTCGACTTGGGCCTTGCAGCGTTGGACGGGTTTTTTTTGTTGTGAAATATACGTCTTTTCAAAGTTAAATCTATATATTAATACGTGAAGCAAAAACTTTGTACCCCTATTTACGAAAATTGCGCGGACGGAGGAGTATGAAATTTTCTACACTTTTGAGAATAAAGAGAAGGAGTGCAGAATGTTACTATTTTTTTATATTATGCATAAAAGTACATTAAATCAATTACACACACTACCATGTATTTGATACACACACGCATGCACACTATTTGCTTATTGTTTAACTTTTCTTATTGCTTATAGTCTGTGGTCAAATTCAGAATAGATTAAATATTGTTTGTCTTTATTAATATCTGTCTAAAGTGCAGTCTTGGAAAAAATTTGTGATTAGATATAGAAGAAATATAATAGAGTTTGACAATAGAATTATAACGTACAAACTTATAATTTCAATTAATTATTAAATTTTACTATCATACCATACGAGACAAAGTTTTAAGTATTTTGTATTAAAGATGTATTCGAATTAACAAAATCTACGTGCAGTTAATAAATGAGTTCTAAGTGTAAATTCATTTGGTGACTTCTTGTCAAGCTTTAGCACAATATATTCAATTTGTTTATAGCATTTATTCAATCACAATCCCGCGTAATCCCGTGCTTAGTTAATTAATTTATTACTGTCACTTTATAATTTTATATTCTGAAAACTTTACAGTTCCACGGATGTTAAATTAAAATGCCTTAATATTTTTTAAATTGAAAATACTTGATTTAATACCCTTTTAACTGTGCATGAATAGTTAATGATTGTTAATTGTGAGTCAGGTTTTTCTTTTATATTTTATATATGGAAAGAATTAGATTTTTTTTATATTTACTTATTTATTGCATATATGGATGGACGAGCTCACTGCCCAACCGGTGTTAAGTGGTTACCGCAGTCCATAGACATTTACAACGTAAATGCCGCTACCCCTGAGATGTGAGTTTTAAGGTCAATCGTTATAATACCTTACCTTACCGTTACCTTACATTTGTTAAGTACGTAATTCATTACAAAAATTGGTACCCGCCTGCGGGATGCGAGCACCGTTGCATCGCTAGATACGAATGCACCGAACGTCTTATCCTTTAGGTAACGACGACTTCAAACTATTTTGGCGCTTGGAAGTCTATTTTACGTGGATCTTGACATAGGATAATCCAAGTCATTTGATAAAACGCCAAGTTAAATCGTAAAACTGTACAAATACATCGTAAATAGGTATTTATTAAAATACCTATAAACTAAACTTCTTTAAGTAAACTTCTTTAAAATTTATTCATTCGATCTTCACAAATTAATACAATCAATAAAACCTTAATAAACGCAATTACAGAACAAAAACGCATATGAAATCAACAAAGCGTTAATTAAAAAATGGTAACACGTCACCGAAGTTCATTTACGACACGATACAAGCAATCATGACAATGGATCGGTCGGGGTGGGATTAATTTTTTTTTCATCATCATTATCCTGCCCTTCTCCCAGGCACCTGGGGTCGGCGCAACATGTTTTCTCCTGCCATACTCTTCTATCATATACCATTTCTTCGCTCACTCCCCTCTTACCCATATCGTCTTTCACACAATCCATCCATTTCTTCTTAGGTCTACCTCTTCCTCTATATTCTTCCACATTCATAGTTAACACTCTCTTACCAACCTCATTTTCATTTCGTCACACACATGTCCATACCATCCCAAACGCGCACTCCTCAGCTTCTCTCAATATTTTTTTTCAATACTCATCAAAAAAAAAAACGTAATGCGTTTATGACACATCTAATAAAACCTACGGCAATAACCGACCGGCGCGGCGTACTCACAGCAATATCGTAATGAACACACTGTATACAAGGCGGCCATTTAATCTCACACCTGTATCAGCCTGTATATCGTTGGCGCGAGCTATGAGATGCGAGCGATTTTGTTGAATGAGCGTTTTGTGTTCAATTTCGGAATTAAATGCGTATTATTTTTTTGCCAATGCTTTTAAAATTTGATCTCATGTTGCCAGGTGAGTGGCATTCGAATTGTGATATCTATGGATCCGGGGAGCCATTTAGCACCGGGTAACTATTACTTCAGTTTCGTCTAAGCATATTGAGGTATTTAAAAATAATCCATTTTTCTTTCAAGGCGCCGTTCTATAAATTGTCTTAGCGAAAGAAACGAAGTAACCGGAGCCTTATTAATTTTTTTAGAGCCAGATCGGATGTACTGGTCGATCTTTCATTTGATTTTCACCTTCATAGGATCACCCGTTAGGCCAATCTGAATATTTCGTATATAGGGAAATTAGATACACGCACACATCAAATTTTATATATTACATAGGTTGCATATATTATAAGCAATGCTATTGTCGGTTTAGAGTAAAGGTAACCCTCCTATAGCACGGTAGATACGTTCCTATAAAGTGACGCGTTGTGCGGAACCGTGTTAAAAGACTAGAGGCCAGTACAAAAAGGAGAGTCATTCCTAATGAACCATCTGAACTATCTTTTTACTGGTGGTAGGACCTCTTGTGAGTTCGCGCGGGTACGTACCACCGCTCTGCCTATTTCTGCCGTGAAGCAGTAATGCGTTTCGGCTTGAAGGGTGGGGAAGCCGTTGTAACTTTACTTGAGACCTTAGAACTTATATCTCAAGATGGGTGGCGCATTTACGTTGTAGATGTCTATGGGCTCCAGTAACCACTTGACACCAGGTGGGCTGTGAGCTCGCCCATCCATCTTAGCAATATAATATAATAGTATTTTTTAACCTATTTATTTCACATAAAAAATAATCAGTAAGACTTCGGCTATTCCTATTGTGTGTTCATAGTGCAAAATTTAATTTTCTAAATAATTTTAAACGAAAATCTCGTTATTGTAGAAGTACCTTGTTATAAGAGGATTTAGAGGAAATTTCTTTTCGTGTTAAAGTGGAATCGTGCTGTAAAATACCGTGTTATAGGAGGGCTACCTCCACGTTTTTTTTTTTGTTTTCTTTATTGCCCTTGTAGGCAGACGAGCACACGGCCCACCTGACGGTGAGTGGTTACCGTCGCCCATGGACTTCAGCAATGCCAGGGGCAGAACTAAGCCACTGTCTACCGCTTAATACTCTCCACAAGCCTCGTTTGAAGAAGGACATGTCCATAGTGCTCGGGAAGCACCGTGGAGGGGAGCTCATTCCATAGCCGGATGGTACGTGCCAAAAAAGATCTCTGGAAACGCACTGTGGATGACCGCAGTGGCTCCAGGTAGTACGGATGAACTCTACTCCGGTGACGGGCGGTGCGATGATAAAAACGAGATGACGGTATCATCTCGAACAAGTCCTCAGAGCACTCCCGTGTAGCGTACTACCCGCTAACGCTTATAGTTCGTTTGTCGTCACGGACCGCACCGGTCGCTAAACGCTCGGTCGTTAGCTTGTCCTAAACAAATACCAGCCGACATCTGCGTAAGGGTGTTTCGGTGGCATTAAAACATTGTTTAGACCGCCAACATGTGTCATTAAGGTCCGTCCGCTGACTCGGCTCCAATAATCGTACTTTTTCTTGATTGCGATCCCACCTTTGTTTTGGCAGATGATTAGATTTCACGAAGGGATTGCCGGGACGTGTTTAATTGGTTTGTTTAGTCAGGATTGCTTTAGGTTCGGCTCTGATTTGGTAATTTTTTGGGGCGATGACTGCCTGGGGAAGTCTTGACAACAATACTGATACTTTTATGAAAGCCTCTGTTTGGTAATCAAAATGAAGTATCTTAGGAATCGTACAGTGAAACTGTCAGGGATTGGCGGTAATTTTTTCAGAGTTGTTTAACTTATTCATTAGTTAGCCTTGACCGTATAAACTTTTGCTAGTGCTAGTACGATTTGGCATGTAAGCTTTTTTAATTATATTGTTAAGCCGGTTGGACTATCGCACTTCACCTGATGTTAAGTGGTTACCGGAGCGCAAAAACATTAATAACGTAAATGCCGCCACCCACCTTGAGACATGAGTTCTAAGTCTCACTTTCAAATACATTAATGCTTCACGGCAGAAATAGGCGGGATGGTGGTACCTACCCGTGAGGGCTTATGAGACGCCCCGCTGTCAGCAATTATGCAAATTATAATTTTTGTGGGGTTGATTTTTATTACACAATATTATTCCCATGGAAGTAATTCATTAACATCTTTTAAGTACGTTTTTCATCAGAAAAATTTTAGCCTGCGGGATTCAAACACCGTCACGGTCGCATCGTTGGATACGAATGCATCGGGCGTCTTATTTCGCACGACGACTTGATTAATCAACAATTTTCCACTGTAAAATAATCTACAGTTGTAAAAAAATTACCAATACAAACGTTTCTCAGCACTAAAAAGGCTTTTATCGAATTTCTTTAAAATTCTACAAACTCAAAGTTTAATCTGTCAAAATTTATTCATTTTCCGAGTTCGAAACTTGCATTTATCTGTGAAATGTAACTTCCCCGCCAATCGCAATCGTCCGTCGTCAATGTCTGCGGTGAAGAAATTAAAAGTTTTCCAGTTCGCTTCGAGCGATCGGCGGCGCCGGTTGTCCGGATAGTTTGATTACTCGAATGTCACTGAAACTCTCAACTTTCCTTTAAATGTACAATTGCATTCTATATCTGTTTAAATTAAAACTTTCTTCTTACATTCTGCTTGTTTTATTTTAAGAAAGGATTTGAGTTTGTATCATACATATATTTGTTATCCTTGCGAATTAACTTCAAATACACGTTCAACCTCAAGCCAAATAAACTACAAATCGCAGAATAGAACCAGGCTCCAATTAATGACAACTACAATTTAGGAAATTTCAACCAAGATTGATTTTTAATTAAAAATTAAGTAGTATGTTTTATTTCGATCCTATAAGCCCAAAATTAAGCAGGACAATAGTGAGGTCAAGCTCAAGTCGTGTCAACGACTTTTTAGAAATTGTATGTCGTTTTCTCGTAGAAGCCGTCCGAGATAACAGCAAGCAGCTTGAACATAGGAGCGATGAATTGTTGTTCTTTGATAAGTCTAATTATAATGTAAGTTTTCCAGCATTTCGTTGGCGCCCAACGTGATACTCTTTTTTGTTTTAATTTTCATGTTGGTGATTATTCAATGAGTTAGATGTAATTATTTTCCATAACGCCAAATTCGTCTTGCTTCACACTGGAAGTAACATGAAGCCACCAGTCGTAATATTGCAAATAAAAATCTTAATCTCATTTGTTAATAAGATTCCAAATAGAGTATTATTTTTCTGAATTAACGAATAACTATTTAATAAAATGTGATATTTCCACAAACATTTGTAAATCTAAATTAACCTACACACATGAAACTTTTAATTAAATCTATTCGAAACGATCTCATCAACCGAGCCATTCTTGAAACAGCTTGCAACTAAAATCTTTTCATTAACCATACGAGCACATCTACAGACGTCTAAAGCCAAATTAAATCCTTCAATTTGAAAGTAAAACGTCGCGATTGAAGTGATCCCGCTCCGGTGCAGTGCCCTCGAGAAATCAACTCGATACTCAGACGGTACATGCTAGGTCTGACAAAGAACATTTTCTTCGATTAATTTTTTTGATTAATTCACACAGATCGGTGCAGGAATCGAGTGCCAAAAATTTAAAAAATAATAGATTTGTGTAGTTTTGGGACTCGATCTGTTTGGTAGGTTGAAAGAAAAACAGGATGTTGTTCGGTTTATTGCCATAAAGAATAATGTACCCTCTACCTTTTATGATATCGATATGCTTCTACAAACTAAATTCTCGCGTAGATACGCAAAACGGTTTCTTTTTAAAGTTAATTAATGTTGAAAATCTTATTAGAATTCGTTTATAAGTTTAAATTTATAAGTAATTTGTACTGTGACGGTTAAGCTAGGTGTTAAATTATATTAAAGATTACGATAGCGTAAATCGCCATTTTGTTTCACATAGCGTATTTGGAATTATTAAAATATAAATTCACTATATTCTTTGTAAGCACATTTGCGTAAAAAAACCTTTGCGATGAATTACAATTTAATACTGAAAAGAATATAGCGGTAAATGATAGAAAATACTGTTTTTATTATTCAAAAAGTCTCCATTTTCCTCCAAGTAAATGTCAAGGTTAAGTAAAGTATGGTTACAAGGGGAATTCCTTAAACAATTAAGTTAGTTACCCTTACATGTCTTTCTACACATTAAGGGTTAGCTTAATAGTTTATCTAGAACAACTCACGCATAATAATTGTGGCCATTAAGTTAGGGTTTTTAATACATTTTGCATGCATTATAAAACTTTGATGCCTTGTGTAATATTTTTTGTGAAATAAATTATTAGGTAATTACTAAAAAAGACAGTTAGTTATGAACCGAAATAATATTTTAAATGTTGTTTATGGCTCCTGAAAATCTAGTACAATAATAAAAATCTTTGGGTTAAAGTCGCTTGTACATATTTGTGAATATTAATAAGGAAATAACTGATATAAGTACGTATGGGTTTTTTTTTATTTTTTTTATTGCTTAGATGGTTGGACGAGTTCACAGCCCACCTGATGTTAAGTGGTTACTGGAGCCCATAGACATCTATAACGCAAATGCGCCACCCACCTTGAGATATAAGTTCTAAGGTCTCAGTATAGTTACAACGGCTGTCCCACCCTTCAAACCGAAATGCATTACTGTTTCACGGCAGAAATAAGGAAGGCGGTGGTACCTACCCGTCCGGACTCAAAATATAATGGGTATATAAATTATATAATTTTATTATATTCATTATTTTTATTTTATTCAGAAATTGTTATTTTTTGTTTTTATTTAATTATGGTATTCTATGTGAAATGATAATGAATGTAATGTGGGTGCAAAATCTGAAGTAAATGAAATAAATAAATATTATTGTTATTCTCGAGAATCTCTCTAATACCAAGTACTGTAATTTCTCGCCTCTGTTTTAATGGATTGAAATATAATAAGGGGACACCGCGATAGAAGCCATCACAGTAGATACACCCTGGAGAAATCACACGCATACGGCTCTAGCTAATTAGCTCCGCTGTTCATATGAGACAAGATTATCCCGAAGTTAATTAGATAGAACATGATATGTAAACGAAATTTTAGGCTATTATTCAATTGGTAGTTCAATTATATCTTATTGGAAAAAATATGAAACTCTTATCAGCTGTGACAATAGTTAGTAAAACCCACTAGTTAATAAAATCAACGTTAGAGTTCGCTAACACTGGCCCTGAAAAAGTAGTGTAGAGATCCGGCGAGAACTCAGTGGGTTATGTTTATTGGATTTCAATTTGAGAGTACAATAGTCTCGCGGTCGCACATAGCTTGTTATTGAAACACTAAAAATAAATGATAAACAATTATAATAAATAATGATTAAGAAATTTTGGGTCGTTTCAATGACGCGCATGAAGCATGAAGGTTTTTTTTATTGTATAGTTAGGTGGACGAGCTCACAGCCCACCCGGTGTTAAGGGGTTACTGGAGCCCATAGACATTTACAACGTAATGCCGCCACCCACCTTGAGATATCAGTTCTAAGGTCTCAGTATAGTTACAACGGCTGCCCTGCTCTTCAATCCGAAACGCATTATTGCTTCACTGCAGAAATAGGCAGGGTGGTGGTACCTTTCAGTGTGAATTCAAAAAAGGTCCTGCCACCAGTAATTACGCAAATTATAATTTTGCGGGTTTGATTTTTATTACACGATGTTATTCCTTCACCGTGGAAGTCAATCGTGAACATTTGTTGTGTACGTATTTCATTAAAAAAAATGGTATCTAACTTTTAAAATAAAAAATAAAATATCTAACTTTTTCATTTTCACCTTTTCAATAATAAAAGTACTTAATAATAATAATGTTTAAACGTCGTTGTTCTACTCTCTTTGTTCGAAGCGATTATAGTATAGCCGTTTCTTTAAAAAAAACCTCTACATTGGGCTTCGGTATCTTTATTAATATGGCGAAGTAGATACGGACTTTAGACGGAGGGTGCATTTGCACAAAGGTACAGAATATGTGGTCGATACTAAACATTAACGATTATAGTCGCCAAGTCACGTCTAATTGCAAGACTGGATGTGTTCATGCAGCTTTACCGGAACTGACAATTCAATTCTTGATAAATTTCTAGTTCACGGTTAGTGATTTCTTTTACAATATTATTATTATTTTTATTGCTTAGATGTGTTGACGAGCTCACAGCCCACCTGGTGTTAAGTGGTTACTGGAGCCCATAGACATCTACAACGTAAATGCGCCACCCACCTTGAGATATAAGTTCTAAGGTCTCAATATAGTTACAACGGCTACCCCACTCTTCAAACCGAAACGCATTACTGCTTCACGCAGAAATAGACGGGGTGGTGGTACCTACCCGTGCGGACTACAAAGAGGTCCTACCAACAGTAAATTTAAAAAAAATAAAAAATAAATTAAATAAAAAAAATATTGTGGTAAAAGAAACGTTTTGGGGCAGGCTGCGGTGCTAGGCTTTTGTAGATCGTGATATTGATGATTAAATCAATTTTACTTACGAAATTTTCTACTTTAATCAAAATAAAGCGTTCGAAGTATTTTTAGTCTCAAAAATGCTATTTTAAGAGTTTCTCTTTAGAGTCATTCAAAAATAATTAGTCCATATTCTGTGACATCCTATAGACTTAACATAAACGCTCTCACATTTTTTCCAGTGAAGATAATATGTAACGCCTTTCAAAAAACTATATCTAAATTTGCAGTGATTTTTGGTATTTGGTATGACGGTATGTGAAATTTCGATGAAAGATTTAACGTTATGATTTCTAGCTTAGTCTTACAAATCCTCATTCAAAAAGTCTCCCAAGTATTAACACATATTCATCGTGATGTCATGGGGTAAATATTAAGTCTGTGGCTGTGAGCGTCCTTCCAGTTCAAAGCAAAATCTTCTGAGTTTCCTCAAGCTCACTTGTTCGATTTTAAATTTAGAAATCCATGAATTCTTTTGCATGAAACCGTCCCAGCTAATTGTAAGCGAACGTTATCACGAGACAAACGTGGTGGCATAGCAACGCATAACCATTACCAGTTTTTGGTCTCGCGAAATTAGCGCCTTTTTGCATTGTCTCGTCCTGCAGCGATAGAGATTGTTGTTGTGTATTGCAATTGGTGTGCTATTTTTGTTTATTCTTTCTGACCGTAGCTGTTGAACGAAAAAAGAAAATCCGGAAAATTATTGAATTGTTGTTAGGTTTTTTTTTAACTTACGCCTTCGTATTTCCAATTTTTGTTAGTTTTGCAACAAAGAGATCAAATAAAAATAGATGACCTACTGTAGTAAAAATAAGAGCTGTACGTTATTATAATGTTATTGAACAATTGCTACGAACTATAGTTTTGTAAGAGATTCACTTAAAACCATTTTAATGTGCCTTCCCTAAAGTTTTTAATTAGGATGAAATTCTATAACATTGAAACATCGTTAATAAAATCTGTAGCATCATTATGACGCTGAAGTAAAGTGCAATGATTTATCGAAAATAAAATTGTGTTAATTCAAAAAAGGGTTGAAACCTATTTTTAATTAACATTCCGAAGGGAAGGTAATGATTTTGTTTTTTTTTCAATTACAACTCGACTCTTGATTTAATTGTTTTTTTTTTTCTTTTTTTTATTGCCCTTGTAGGCAGACGAGCATACGGCCCACCTGATGGTGAGTGGTTACCGTCGCCCATGGACTTCAGCAATGCCAGGGGCAGAGCCAAGCCGCTGCCTACCGAAAATTTTAATTGTTAATTAATTTAATTAATTTAAAATGATAATTGTATGTTGTGATTAAATAACTAGCTACTAATAGAAAAGTAATTTGTGAGTCTATATAGACTGATATCCGCGTCCTATTCTGCTGCAAATTGAAAGAGTTCCAGTTTGAGCGCGTCTATAAAAATTACATACAGCTTATGATTTATAATTTAGAAAAAAATAGTTTTAATTCCTAATAATTTCCATGGTGATGGACAAGTCATGAAGGTGTTATAATTGTATCTGGAATAAGACGAAATTGCCCAATAATAAGTTCTATAGGTTAAGTAAGGACACGGCAAGACACGGCAGGACACGGCAGGACACGGCAGAACACGCCAGGAAAGGGCAGAGCACGTGCTCGCGTACTGCACCGCTGTCGTTGAGCAGTGCCGCGTCCTCATCGTGAAGACAGGGCCAGATCTGTAGCTGCCGACCGTCATAGCTACGATGCTCGGCGGCTACTAGTCTTGGCAGCCGATGCTCGACTTTTGTGAGCTCACCATTTAGTAGAAGGAGGCGGCGGAACAGGAGAGGGAGAGATCTTCCTTGCTCTCAATCCCGAGCCGCCGCCGTCGAATCACTTTGCGTAAGCTTCATGTATCAGGTTCGGAAATTTTCCCGGAAAAAAGGCTACACGTTAGGTATTGTTGTATGTCCCCCCTACCTCATCCGGGTTCTGACCTCGGAGGGGATCGGACGTCGGGTGTAAGAGTGCAGGGGAGTCGTTTAGTGGGTGGGTCCTAAAATCCTTGGGCCCGCGGTCTGCTCACAACACCATGCAGATCGTTGAGTCTCACATACCCCGCGCGCCCCTTTTGCGCGGGGACCTCGTAGGAGGTTCGGCCCTCTATCCGAAAAAAAAAAAAAAAGGTATTGTTGTATGTTAGATGTTTTCC
Source organism: Bombyx mori (assembly GCF_030269925.1). Taxonomy (NCBI): domain Eukaryota; kingdom Metazoa; phylum Arthropoda; class Insecta; order Lepidoptera; family Bombycidae; genus Bombyx; species Bombyx mori. The sequence continues at coordinate 1,493,683 of NC_085116.1, read as the reverse complement.
ATCATTTCCCCTGTGATCAGTGGTCACTATCAATCAATTGTTCAATTATTATTTTCTCTTTAATATCTGCAATAATTATCCTGTACTTTTATTAGATGCGTTGAAATTAATTACGCAGTCAGTAAGAGCGTGACTCCAGCGAGCCATCTATTCTAAATTTAAAGATTTGTCATTAAACTATATGAAGTCTTTTCTCTTGAGCCGTTTACGGTAACTTCGGTTTTTCAAGGCGGCAGCCAGATTTTTGGGTGCTTTTCTAATCTCTCCAATGTTTTTATTACTGGTGGTAGGACCTCTTATGAGTCCGCACGGGTAGGTACCACCACCCTGCCTATTTCTGCCGTGAAGCAGTAATGCGTTTCGGTTTGAAGGGTGGGGCAGCCGTTGTAACTATACTTGAGACCTTAGAACTTATATCTCAAGGTGGGTGGCGCATTTACGTTGTAGTTGTCTATGGGTTCCAGTAACCAATTAACACCGGGGCCGGGCAGTGAGCTCATCCACCCATCTAAGCAATAAAAAAAATCGTGGGGTTTTTGTTTAAATTTTGCGAGTTCCCGCATTATTGTAGGCATCCCTAGTTCTTTGTGTATTTCAGTGTTTGTGACCAACCACGGAACAACAAATTGTTCAATAAGAAGCCTTTTCATTCACTCCATAGTTCGCTCGACTTAGTTAAACGTATATAAAAGGCTCACCATCCGTCTGTCTGTTTAATTAACATTCCAACTCACCTAGGCGTCGTCAAGAAACGGGAATTAAACCGATATCACTCCGCCAATTATTGACAGAGAAACTTGTAGTCTGATAGAGGAGCAAATAGATATAAATTATTTTCAAAAATTTCGTAGACCCTAAAAAACAATAATGTGAAACACGGTCGATAATTGTAAGATAAATACTTAATTCGCAGTTAACATCAATTATTTTTTAATCAAATTCAATCAGTCGTGTCATCACTTTGAGTTAGAATTATTCTTTGTCAATAATTATTAGACAAAATAGACATTAGAAATGTCGACAAAAATGCACGATAGAATGTGTCATGTGGATGGCGGGTCGTGAGTCATTCACGTGTCAGAATTTTGAAATCAGTGTTGTGATAATCGTGAGGCTGACGTCTCAATTACATAGTTGTTATCCAACAATGAAGGATGAAGGATTTGCGGTAGAAATGGGCAGAATAGTACCTGTCCACATGACTGCACAGTTTGTGAAACAGTAGTAAGTAAAAAAAAACCCGTGTGATACTCGGGGACTGCGGTAAAGTTATTGCATAGCATTTTTTTATCAACGTATGCAATTATAATTAAACAATAATAATATAATATTAAAACAATAATAAAATAAGACCACGCTGTATTTATAAACATTAACAAAAGCAAAACATTAACTGTCCCCTTCACACTCATAAGCTGGACCTCTCGAGAGAGAGATGGGCAGACTTTTCATGATACGCATGCAGTGCGACGTCACGCCGCGTCTTTATTCACAAACACTACACAAGCGCAACGTGTGAATGTGTTAAACACGAGCTACATGGTAGGCGGAGTGGGAGGTGTTAGGTTTTATTTTCGTTACGGAATTTCTTGATTCGGTCGCCGCGCTCAAAGCCCGCGATAAAAGTGTCTTTTCTATCACTGTCAACAGTTATATCGCGCACATGAGCTTTCGGCCAAAAGAAGCAGAATGAAGTTCATAATTTTCGTCACAAAATTAACGCGCATAGGTGAAGCTAACCTACAATGAAATCATCTTATTATTAGCACTACTCTCTAGATTCTTGTTAACGATTTTTTGAAACCTTTCGTTTTGAAGTCGGTTAGTGACTCCTGTACTACACTGCGACTCGAATCTCCAGATAGTCCGGGAGACGAACATTCGACAGGCCCCGTTACGGAATCGACACTGGCATCTAACACTCTATAACCCGCACGAGAGAACTGAGTGCACTATTTTTAAAAGTAAACAAATTTTGCAATTAATTTAGTTAACTTAGGTAGTTACTTTGCAATTTTTTACAGATAAAAATATAGCAGTAAATATATAAAATATAGTAGTATATACATAAATATATGTGTGTAAGAGCTAAACACGGACCGCTTCTAACCGGTAACTCGGGTAACAATTTAGTAGATCCTTATACATATATTAATAGACGTCAGTACGTAGAATTTCTATTTATCATATCTATCATTTTTCTAATGAAATACGTACTCAACAAATGTTCACGATTGACTTCCATTTGAAGGAATAACATTGTATAACAAAAATCAAACCCGCAAAATTATAATTTGCGTAATTACTCGTGGTAGGACCTCTTGTGAGTCCACACGGGTAGGTACCACCGCCCCGCCTATTTCTGCCGTGAAGCAGTAATGCGTTTCGGTTTGAAGGGTGGGGCAGCCGTTGTAACTATACTTGAGACCTTAGAACTTATATCTCAAGGTGGGTGAGCATTTACGTTATAGATGTCTATGGGCTCCAATAACCACTTAAAAACAGGTGGGCTGTGAGTTCGTCCACCCATTTAACAATAAATAATAATAATAATAAGTCTCAAATTTTTTTTTTCATGATACGTTGCCCATTAGTTTGTAGTGCGTAGTTTACTTCTTGCTTGTATTAATAGGGCCAATTTGTAAGAGGGCGCGATCGGCTCATTTGTAGAGCGGGAGCGGGAACGAGAACCGAACATTTTCGACCATAAATTATAGGGTTGCTAGATTAAGTTTTAATCTTTACACTTCTGTTCCAGACTGATATTGGTGAAATTCCCAGGATTATGTCAGGCATACGCATGAGGCTAGTGCCGTGAGCTCTTCGTTAAGAAGGATATAAATTTCTATTCATTCTATACAATGGTCGTCAGAGGGACACAACGGCCGTACCTATCGTCAATAACAACATGATTATTGTTGCGGCCTGCTATCTTCTTGGATTGAGCACCAGATATATAAGACTTTTTTTTTTATAGTTTCGGTGGTTGGACGAACTCACGGCCCACCTGGTGTTCAGTGGTTACCAGAACCTATAGACTATATCTACAAAGTAAATGCCACCATCCACCTTGAGACTTGAGTTCTAAGTCTCAGTTTGGTTCAAACCGAAACGCATTACTGCTTCACGGTAGAAATAGACAGGGAGGTGGTATCTACCCGTGCGGACTCACAAGACGTCCTACCACCAGTAAGACTGTATTAGGTAAGTGTGTTTTATTTTATGCAATGCATTAGCATTACCTAGCATTAATCTATCATTGAATTTATCTTGGAAACAGAAAAAAACCCCAACATCCCGAGTTTTACGGCCTCTTGGCAACATCTAACGTTCACTGCGTACAATACTGTTTGTTAATCGGTACACTTATTACTGTTTAATTAAACAACGCAGATACTTAACGCTGAACAACTAATGGCTGCTAATTAAAGAAAGTTCTCGTGCTCTTCGCTTAAACAGATCTTTTGGATGCTGATTGTGATTGTGAGACTGTTTTATATCGACAAGGAAAATATTGTATGTTTGATATTGGATTATAAATTTTTAATTGGTAAAAAAAGTAATTTAATATCTCCAATTTCTACTGATTGTGGGTATATCTACTCTAAGCAGTGATGTGAGTTTGGAATATGAAATGATATTTGTTGTGGCGATATTTATGATTAAGGCAACGGAAAACGTTCTACCGCTGCCGAACGTAGTTTCTATATTTTAGTTTTATGATTGAAGGATTACTGGTGGCCCTGAGGCCTTTCCAGTTTTACCAGGACGGGTAGGTGGGCGAGCAAAGGCTCAGCCAGGAGAGGAGTGACGTATCGAAGAAGGTAGTTGATTTGTCGAATTCATTTCGCAGAATAAGGTGTAATTGTAATAGAATAAGGGTACTTCGATGAAACTATTTAATTTTTTTATTGCTTAGATGTGTAGACGAGCTCACAGCTCACCCGGTGTTAAGTAGTTACGGGAGCCCATAGACATCTACAACGTAAATGCGCCACCCACCTTGAAACATAAGTTCTAAGGCCTCAGAGTAGTTACAACGGCTGTTCCACCCTTTAAACTGAAACGCATTACTGCTTCACGGCAGAAATAGGCAGGGCGGTAGTACCTACCCGCGCGGACTCACAAGAGGTCCCACCACCAGCAAATCCACCCGACAAGAAAGAAAAGAAGGTGAGTCACTAGCATTTCGCGTATATATTGCAAGCAACAGAGCTTACTAGGTCTCGACGAGAATAATATCTGAGCAATAGCGTGTTGTAGGATTTATTAGCTTAAATTCAATACCTATGCACCATAGTCGCAACACGAAGCACAAAGATGAGAAAAAATATCCGCCGATCCCCAAGACAGCGTGTTATGTTATTATCATCATCGATAGATGAGTTAATACAGTCTTAGCATCATGCTGGTTAGTAACAGTAGATTGTTACAGTAATAACGAAATTACTTTTCTTTGAAATCTTATTGCACTACCCGTTTCAAATAATGTTTGTGACATGTTATGTCATTTAAGTGAAAACTGGTAGTTTTTTTAAAGAAGTGAAATTAAAGAATTTTAAAATTATGTAGAGCGTATTAGTTGATCAGTTATTTTAGGTCGTTATGACCTTTTGATTGTGAAAATTTAAGAGTGAATTTTTTTTTGTGTGTAGAAAACTAATTATCATATATTATTTAGATCAGAAAACCTCTATGAACTTAAATTTCTTACTAATTAATTTCTATTAAAAATATCAGCGAGAGTTCCATTGGGTTGTCGTTCTTACATCGCCTAATCTAATGAACATTTTGCAGTTACTGAGTTCGGAACTCATCCTATTTCTGTAGCAAACACCTGTATTTACACTAAGTATTGTCAATCCGAGATCTTTATCACCTACCCCTTACATCCCATTAACTCTGGCCTTACGGGATGCACTTGGAATAAGGGTGGGAACCAATTTCGCTTTTAAAGAAACTTCCGCTTCCAGAGGTCCACTAGCTAGAGTAGTCTAGATTTAGATTTAGCCTTTAACAATGCAATTTTTTCTTTCTTTGTCGTATCACTCTTATCATTCGTGTCATTGTCGTGCTCGTCATTCAGTATCATTTCTGTGGACAGATGGTTTGCGCCTCACGGGCAATCGCCGCTTCTCCTGGTTTGTGGTGAGTCTGGTACACACATGTAAACAACCACCAACTGCCGACTTGACTTGGCATGGGCAGCCTTCCACGCGGTCTGGTGCCTTCAATTTTGCCCTGAACGACAAGGGATTATATGGAGTCATTTCCTCGCTGGTAGATTGGTCCAAAAATGATAGAATGCAAAAATAATATCAATATTTTTTACTGGTGGTAGGACTTCTTGGTGTCCGCACGGGTAGATATCACCACCCCGCCTATTTCTGTCGTGTAGCAGTAATGCGTTTCGGTTTGAAGGGTGGGGCAGCCGTTGTAACTATACTGAGACCTTAGAACTCACATCTCAAGGTGGGTGGCGGCATTTACGTTGTAGATGTATATGGGCTCCAGTAACCACTCCACACCAGGTGGGCTGTGAGTTCGTCCACCCATCTAAGCAATAAAAATATATATATATGTCAGCTCACGTCAGTGATGGCTGAGCGGTAGGTTCGTCATCACTCGTATTCGATTGAACTCAGTTTAGTTAATAAAACTTTTTGAATAACAATTATTGAAACTCAACACACACAACTTTCACAATGACAGGATAAACCGACAGTTTCGTTGCACATACCGACAGACCGACTGACTGAGACGGACGGAATGACTGTCTGACACGGAATGCCACGACTCTGTCCACGTACCGCCATTTTATACTGTGGCGTTACGGAGTCTACCCTTCATTTTGTGATATTTATCAAAACAACATTTCATCATTTAAAATAATAATCAAAACCACCGTCTTAATATTACTAAAAGTTGTTATCCACGACAACTAAAAGTCGTTATCCACGACATATATATATATATATATAACGGTTGATATTGTTCGAGTATAGTATATGGACTACTTCTTCCCCACAAGCCCCACATTGACACCCGAATACGTCCCAGCAACGAGTTTGAGAAACAAATTCGATATGGAAACTTGTGTCGAACAATACGAAATGCTGTTCGTTAATATCGTTGGAGGGAGCCCTTTGTTGAGATTTTGTCGATAGATACATAGACTTTAACTCGATGTTATGAGAATAGATGACTTTTGGGATTAAATGAGGAAATCGGACGAAAATGAAACCGTCCCAGCTCCGAGGACATGATTGTCAAAAGATTTCCCTTATCAGCGTGTGAAGATCGGTGGATGTGTTTTTTTTTTTCTTTTTTTCCCTTTATTATAACATTTGTACGTATTAGATGGAAGATGAGAATCTTTGGAGAGCGTCTACAAAACTCGGGATTTTCTCGTGTCTAAAAGACATTAGCGTTTATATTATTATATTTAGCGGTTAAACAGTAAGTTTTTTTTCAAGTTTTTTATGATTTTATAATGTTTTTTTTTTTAAGATTTAGATGTTTGTATTTCATGTGTCGGGCTATCATTAGTCCCGTCTGAGTAATGGTTTGAAAAACTGGGATTTTTTGTCTGATTGAACATCGGTAACATAATCACGAAACACCTTCAGCGGTGTCGTAGCTTTACACATTCACAATCTATGTTTTTTTTTAAATTAACCTTGCCTCGTAAGCGAGCATACCATTGAGCACACTTCGCAAACGTCGTTTGAAGAAAGACATGTCACAAAGCTCAGGAAACACCAAGGAGGAATGTTTATTTCAAAGCCTTTGACAAACAATTTTTTTTTATTGCTTAGATGGGTGGTCGAGCTCACAGCCCACCTGGTGTTAAGTGGTTACTGGAGCCCATAGACATTTACAATGCAATTGCACCACCCACCTTTAGATATAAGTCCTAAGGTCTCAAGTATAGTTACAAAGGCTGCCCCACCCTTCAAGCCGAAACGCATTACTGCTTCACTGCAGAAATAGGCAGGGTGGTGGTACCTACCCGTGCGAACTCACAAGAGGTCTAACCAGTAAAAAAAATATATTTAGAACCGAAAGTATTACAATCCACAGGACTTTGATCAGAGTTCAAAACACTAACAAGGTATGTAAATTGAAACACAGACACAGTTCAAAACGCTTTTAGTCAAACAATGCAGTACGTTGTAATAGCTGTGAATTATAGTAGAAGTTGGGACTCTTCATATTGTTTACCTTGTCGCGGGCCACTGCCGATGCTAAGTGATTAAGAATAAGCCGTAGAACAATAGTGTTGTGGAGTTTGATTGCTATTAGAACAAAATTTCAACTGTAAACAGTGCCACTGCAAAATGCCCAATGTCCTGCCCTTTGCATCTCAAACTTTATTTTACTCAACTCATTCTATCACGATTGCTTTGAGCTCATGTGATAAGACATCTAATGAGTACGTCCAAAAAAAACTGCTGTTTTCCCTCAGCGATTAGTGGCTTAGCTGTTTATTCGTTGCCATTGTTGATATCTTTAATACTGTATAAACTATTATGTTTATGTATGTATGTATATATGTATGTAAATTCTTTTTTGTGTATGTATTTGTAACTTAATACAAATTTCATTGCACCTATCACTATTTACTACTTTTACTGCACTACCTTTGGTTGGCTGGTAGAGAATCCCTGAGTCCTTCAATGTAAATTTTACATGAAGTGTAATAAATAAAAATAAATAAATAAATATCCATCTAATTGTCAACTTTCGTAGGAAATAAAAAAGAAACAACATTTGTAAAATATAAATAAGTAAATAGGAATTTTAATATGTTTTGTTATGTATTATTATATTTTCCTGATCACTTACTCTAACAGAAGACATCTTATCTAGTCTACGGATACCTTCTAAAGAAATAATACGTCTCCATGGTCATCGTTCTTCTGAAGACAAACTCGAAACTACACAAGATACAGTTCTCCGTTCGAATTCCAAGTCTACGCTAAGTTAAACTCAAATAACTTATGTGAATCGGCCGATCGCCTTTGTCGTTTCTAAGCTAGAAGGCAATTATCATTAATTATTATTAAATGTGACATTTAAATGATAAACGGCCAGCCGATAACTTAGTCAAATAAGTCAAAATTGCGAACTGTAAGGGGCTGAGGACCTTTGTTGTGGTGGTTATATTAATGTTGTTCAATTGTTCTAATGCTGTTTACGCTTGTTTAAGTTTCTGTATTTTCGTGCAAGAATAGGAAAAACACTTCTTGGGATTTTTGAGAACGATGAACTGTGAATTTCATTGTATTTCATGTATAAAACAGAACACATATCTCCCAAATTTTGTGATGTATCAATGTTACTTCGTTGTAATTTAAAATAATGCATTGATAATAACTATATTCTTTCGAGACCACAGCTCTGTTTCTTTATGTTGTTGCGAGTTATTCTATGACCCATCCATCATAACAGCATTTTAAACACATTGTGTAGGGTTTCTAGATAAGTTTGACGAATGACACAACTCCCTGTATTAGGGAACAAGGGTGCGTACTTCCTAATCTCGAGCGGGTTCGCTAAGAAACGCAACTGATTTGACTCAATCAAGACGACGAGCAAGGGCGGATCTAGTTTTGACGCCAGGAGGGGGTCACATAGTCGTGGTCAAGTCAAGCACTTATAATTTAATTTTGATAACAATAGATACGAGTAAAAAGTAGGTATTTTATTAATGTATTTACGTAAGTACTGTACTTAAAAATATTTATTCTTTATTGTACACTTCAAAACTTAACACATAATAACTTGTACATATATACGTACATATTGCCATCTTCTCTGGAAGACTTGGCTTGAAGACATCTTATAACGCTCGAAAAACACAGCTCTGTGAAGAGAAGTTCTTTCCAAAGCCGGATGGTGTTTGCCAAAAAATATCTCTGGAAATGCACAGTGCCTGAACCAATACGTTCCAAATAGTATGGATGACTTTGCTCCTGTGGTGGGCGCTATGATGCTAAAAAGCAAATGAATGGGTTATCTTGAAAATTTTACGTCAATGGGCTCTAACCTATAGACGACACATTAGAAGACAGTATATTAGAATTAGAAGAGATGGAATAGACATGATGGCGTAACCAAGCTTTTCGAAAACTACTTAAAGAACTATGAAATGATGCTTCACAATGGATTGAGCAGACGATGCTGCAACATGATACTGTCTAAGTCACACATCTGTATCTGGTCAGTTATAATAATATTAACATATTTAATATCGCGGATATTGTATTGTTGTTGCGACCGTACAAATCACAGCCACTATTAAAATACATTAACCACTCGACCCAATTACGTTAAAACAATAAAAGTATATTTTATCACCGGTTTTCTACAAAACAAGGTAATAAATAATTACAATCAATCTTTGACCGGATAAAGGCCGGATACTATAAATCCGGATAAGACATTACGTTAAGTAGAGAACAGAGTAGAATATTCTGGAAATATATGGAAACTTTATGTAATGTCTAGTCCGTAATAGTCAAGAAATGTTTTTATATGTATTTATTTTTTAAATCAAGCGAGTTCGCTGATCAAGGGTGGGCAGATGCTTCTTTTACTGAAAATACTTCAAAAATATCTTTTTTCATTCATGTAAAATGAAACTGTTTAAGTATACGCGGCGGTCAACGATTATTAATTCTAAGAGTTACTAGCTTAAGTTCTCGAAACAATTGATCGAAAACAAAGTTATATATATGAATTTTGGGGCTCAACTAACAATATTTACTTCTACAAAAAGTTGATCAAGATATTGACTGTCAATTCACAATCGGTTCACGCAAACAAGAACAAGCTTCCCAATAGGCGATTGAAAAACTAAACACGCAACTTATTAACAGGCATTAAAATTCCATTAACGAACGGCCCGGTCGTTCGTAATCTGAAACGGTCGAGCCGTTTGTAATCTAAAACGCGTATCTATCACACCTTTATCCGGGTATAATCACAATAAATAACCGGTTATTTCGTACATTAACCAGCGAGACGTCACTGGTTGAGTTACGATGTCTACCCAACACTTACCCGCTTGGACATTAGCATAAATATAAAATATTATTTATTGTTTTAAGCCTTATTTGGTTTTCAACGGTTCAAAAATATTCGGATGTGGTAATTTTGTTTTATATTATAATAAATAATTAAACTTGGAATTCGTCGTGGCCTAAAGGATAAGTCGTCCGATGCATTGGTATCTAGCGATGCAACGGTCTTCGAATCCTATAGGCAAGTACCAATTTTACTAATGAAATACATTTTTTCTTATTAAATTTTTTATTGCTTAGTTGGGTGGATGAGCTTACAGCCCACCTGGTGCTAAGTGGATATCGGAGCCCATAGATATCAACAACGTAAATGGCGCCATCCACCTTGAGACATGAGTTGTAAGGTCTCACTTTTAACAGTACAACGGCTTCTTAACAAATGTTCACGATTGACTTCCACGGTGAAGGAATAACATCGTGTAGTAAAAAACAAACCCGCAAAATTATAACTTGCGTAATTACTGGTTGTAGGACGTAGTAGGTATTGTGAGTCCGCACGGGTAGGCACCACCATCCTTCCTTTTACTGCCCTGAAGCAGTAACGCGTTTCGGTTTGAAGGGTGGGGCACCCGTTGTGTTGTAAAACTGAGACCTTGGAACTCATATCTCAAGGTAGGTGGCGGCGGCATTTACCCTGTAGATGTCTATGGGTCCCTTAACCATTGAACACCAGGTGGGCCGCGAGCTCGTTCACCCATCTAAGCAATAAATAAATAAAAGATAATATACACTATATATCTAACCAATAAAGAAAATCATGAAACCCTCTAAAAGAATAACATTAGGGACGCATCAACCAATTAACATTTAGCACATCCAAAATCGCACTTCTATTACCTCTCCATGTTTTGCGCCGCTGTGATGTCCTCGTTAACGGTAAGACGACACCGAATGACCGTAATTATAGCCGGTTATACCCGGCTAGAGGGGGGGTAATCGCCGTGGGGGCTGTTTTTGCCGAATTTACACGCTTCTCGCGTTTCATTGTTTATTAAAGTTTTTTTTTATTGTTATAGGTCGAAGGAGGCACCTAATTGGTGTTTCGTATTGGTGAAATTTCGAGATGAGGTTTTTAACGTTCATTAACTTGTGTTGATGTTAAGTAGTATTGGTTGTTCGGTGATTATATTGTTTCATAGTGTCAGATAATTGTTTCCAATTCAATTTTCGATGAGGGATCCACACGTGTATACTATGTTTCACTTAATTTAAACTATCAAGTGCGTTTTATTATTATTTTTTTATTATTTTTTATAGCCCTTGTAGGCAGATGAGCATACGGCCCACCTGATGGTGAGTGGTTACAGTCACCCATGGACTTCAGCAATGCCAGGGGCAGAGCCAAGCCGCTGCCTACCGTAAACTTTAATAAATAAATAAAATTTAATTTAATTTGATTTTTTAATTTCTATGGAGGTACAATAAAGAATCAATAACAAATATATATAATAAACATATAACATATATAAAATAAAAGATACAATTGAAAAATAAGTTAAATTGTATTCGTAATTTAATTAAAATTTTTAGCACAAGCTCACAAATTTTCCTCAACGCAAATATTTAATGCAACAAAAAGGTAAAAGCTTTTTGTAGATCATAAACAATACCCAAAAACTAAAAGGACAAGCTAGTTAAGCACTATCTGTATACGTGAACAGGAAGCTCGTAATTATTTAGTGTTCGGGGTCCGTTTTAGCCAGTTTTAGGCTGTTGCGGATTGTCGTGGATTCACTCGAAATGATAACGCTGTACAAACAACAAGGAGGTATTGACAGTGACATTTTCATGGACCTTTTCAAGTAGAACTTCTTTAGGCGCTTTGAGAGTAAAATTTAACCTGCAACTGATTCGTTACGGCTAGGGAGAAAAGATACAATTTAGAAAGAGCGAGAGTGAGAAAATAGACACAGCGTCTCGCGGACCGCTCGACCGTGGAGAGAGGGAGAAAGCGAGTTAGGTCGTTTCTCTTATATAGCATTCATTCCCTATCACAAGACAAATTTGATTTAATGATGAAAATTAAAGAAAATCACAATACTACGCTCCGCAAAAGAAGTTTCACTTCTTTCACGTGCATTAAATTGCACGCGTTCCTTTTTTTTGTAGTATCACTCTCGTTAGAGCAGTTGTGGTCATCAGTTAGTAACATTACCGTGGGAAGATGTTATACGCCTCACCAGCAATCACCACTTCACCTAGTTTGTGGGAAGCCTGGTATACTTGATTTGAGTTGGGCAGCCTTCCACGTGGTCCGGTGCCTTCTACTTTGTAATGGACCTACACGTAAAAAAATGTGAATACTTTGTGTAGCGTCAAAATCTATAACTTAAGTAATTAATAACATATATAAGGAATGAACAAAAAAATGCAGAGGAGTCGTTTCAAATTCAAATTCGAAGATGAGAGATGGAAACTTGGTTGAAGGACCAAAAAAAATTTCATTAATTTCTAATAATAAGTTTTAGTTACTCATCGTTCATGGACCAGGGATCCTAATAATGGACTTTGTCCTTAGGGTCGCATGGATGCCTTTTGCATGACAACTGTGTTTTCTGTGAGCGCTGGTAATCACAGCACACCAGCTGACAGAAAACCTTCTAAAACAAACAACGTGGACACCCTACAGCTCCTCAAACCTGCGATAAGGCCTTTTGTTTCTGTAAATAAATAAAATAGGTTAAATACGTCCGACCGGAGATGCCGACCCGTGTGTAACTACCGGAGATGCGTCCAGAGATACACTATCGACGGTAAGGGAGCCGCAGTCCCTACGTTTATGGAAATTACGTCACAAATTATTTCTCTTTATGTATCGCTCTGTCTGAAGCTTAGGAGAGCGGGATTTTATAAACTTTTATACGTAATAATAACGATTGATGACGTCCCTTTGAGACTGAAGTCGTGTTCGAATGCATTGTAAAATATTTATTTATTTACTGATTCTATTATATGCACATTTTACTAAGGCATTCTTTACCAGTCGACAAAGGTTGGTGTAGAGAGTCTTATGGGAATATACAATAAAAAAAATATCGTCACACATACACCCTATAAATATCGGCACACCCTTGAAACAAAATTCCACGAGTAAGAAATCAAGGGGATGGGAAATTTGGAATCCGTCAATGCATGCTTAAGCCCACTACAGGTGTGTATAGTTCTACCTATTTCAAAACTATCTAGTTCAAACTGGCGTTCAAGTTGCGATGTCTATTTGTGCCGTTATTATCTGGGAAACCGTGAACTGGTATACCAGATGGGTAGTAGTACACTTGAGTATTTTCGTTATCCAGATTTTTTTTTTAGGAAAAATAGAAACTGGCTTTTTGTGTATTCATAATTAATACGTAAGATTTAAAAATATGAGAAAAATGTTGCATATTTTAACTTTTATCTTCAGCTACCGTCAAATTCAAGAATTAAAATATATATTTTTTGTCTTCTACTTGTATGTCGTTAAATCTGCTTTTGAGGGTACCCAAATTAAAGTTTGCACCGCGAGTCTAGTCTAAGGCGACGTGTAGGAAATTGGTATTATTCCTCTCTTGGAAACTAGAGACAAGTTCTGGTGTTGTCAGCTTCGCGCAGACAATTTCTGTAAATTGTGTTGATCTGGGAACACTGACTGCTGTATTTGTTCGTACAACATAATTGTTCAAAATTAGTATCCTCGACCCCTACGCAACAGCGTTGTACAAAGGTCAGATAGAATGAACGAAGTAAATAGGACTCGTTATTACGAACTATGAAAATTGTAATTCATTCGAAGCTCTGTCAAGAACGAAATATAAATTTCTAACCAACTAGACAATATGGTGTACAAAAATAAATCTTGCAACTATCTCACAAGTTTTTTGTTTCTTTTTATTGTTCAGATAAGTGAACTAGCTGACCATGTCCACCTGATGTTAAGTGGTAAGGTGGTACCTTGAGGTCTTAAGGTCTCAGTATAGTTACAACGGCTGCCCCACCCTTCAAATCGAAACGCATTACTGCTTTACGTCAGAAATGGGCAGGGTGGTGGTTCTTACCCGTGCGGACTCACAAGAAGTCCTGCCACCAGTAATTACGCAAATTATAAATTTGAATATTTTTACATTTTATAAGCGAATATCTTCGAGGATCGCTAACCGAAACGCATTACTGTTTCACGGCAGAAATAGGCAAGGTGGTGGTACCTACCCGTGCGGATTCACAAGAGGTCCTATCACCAGTACAAATTGTGGTACAAACAGTAATAAGTACAATATGGAAATAATATTGGTATATGTTAATCGACTGAGTAGAAACAAATACTCTATGAAGGGAAAACTATCCCCGTATAGCTGAATCATATGCAATATTGCATTTTAATATTATTAAAAGATACAGATCAATATACAAATTCGAAATCCCTACTTTCAGTCGACATCCTTCTGTCTTCGACTTTTGAGTAGTTCTATTCGACAATTATACCCACTACTGTACTAAAGAGTGCTTAATCGAGATTTAAAAAATATACATTATTCGTATACATGTCCTCAGTCAATATCACCGAAAAGCTCTCATACCCTCGAGATCCCAGGACCCTATGTCACATCACAAAAGCGTACTCTTTCTATTCCGTCCGTATCATAAACATGGGGTCTACTATTAAAACTTGGAGTCGTTTTGTAAGCCAAAATATTATCCGGAGCACCTTAGCTGTATCTCGCGACTAGGGTTGCCAGTATCATCTCATTTGCATTTTTATTTTATTTTATTACCTTTGTTCTGTATACGCTGTTTTAAAGTTTAGATTAGAACTGTCGGACGTTGTGTAATAATGTTTTTGTTGGAAAGTTATTGAGGATATTTTGTTCGGTTTGGATTTAGGTACCTATATGTTTTGGTACGTGACTTGTTAAATTCTAGTTACAAGTTATTGCTTTAGTATTTTGTTCGCGTGACTATTTTAAATTAAATTGAGTTAATTGTTATCAAAGTTATGCTGTGCTATATTATGGTAATGAGATGCTGGTAAATTCTTTTTTAAAGTTTCTTTCTAATACAAAAGTAATTAAAAAAATATTAATTACTTTTGTATTAGAAGATATTTAATAATAATAAATTAAAAAAAAAAACAGATTCTGAAAATTAAGGCAGCTAATTACTTACAGTTTCATTAGAATTAAAAAAAAACTTACCTATTTGGCGGTTCTGGGGCGCGACTGGATTTCATAATAATAGTAATAATAATGTATTAATCACTGCCATCCATGCCTAAATTTGGTAAATAAATGTAACGTTTTATGTAATTTTTATATAAAACCGTTTTAGTTTTTTTTTTAAAGGATTTTTCTTATTTAGATTGATTGAATTCAATCAATCTAAATTGTCTCTGAAAACTCTGTCATTGAGAAAAAAGACGAGTTCAGTTTTGATTTCATTCAAGAATACTGTGTGAAATATTTAGTGGAAAATAAAGGCTTTGAATGTTGGTTTCTTAATATTGTACAGAAACTGCAACTTTTATTATTATTTAACCACTTGTAGAATATTCCATATCATTATATAAATTAAATATGCGATCAAATAGAAATGTCAACTAGATTTTATACTAACTAACCTAGATAGGGCGTGACAGTTGGAAATAATACATTTTACGTTTAAGAGACAAAGGTTTGGCGTATTGAAAACATGACGGATTTTTGGGCAATTACTGTTTTAGTGCCCACTACATCCTACTGAAATCTTTGATAAAAATCGATTATTAAAGAGCCAGCTCTTAAAAATCACTGTTTGGTTAATAATAATTGTAATGAAACTAACTATCGTTACATCCTTTGGCGTATGATGTTGTTGATGAAAGAAACGACTCCTTTACAGTATATGAAAACTATACAGTGCTTGACTTTAACTATCACTAAGTTTATGAATATTTATCTTTTACATACTGACTCCATTTGTTACAAATGTGAAAATCAAAAAGCGCTGACCAAATATAGGTTTTCGAGCGGTGTGCCAACCCTACTGGTCTAGGGTTCGCTAGTCCGGCAGCTGTCTCATAAACATGGCGCCGTATCAGCGCGTAATCTGCCGGATTTGTCGATCAGGCCCGCTATCCACTGCCCAGATTTGTACCGGGCTTTGCCGGACGCCGATACGGGCATACATTTTGCTTTTCTTGTCCGGTGTTTATGGCCGGTCGGGCAGGTGGGATAAATCGATGCTTTCGTTTCTTTGATTTGTTTGGTATTCACTTTGTGGTGGTTGTTGGCTGGTCTTATCTGTGGCAGAGTAGATAGATAGATATATAGATACCTTAAGGTTGTAGATTTTGTTGAAACGGCTTTTAAAAATAAAATATATTAAATAAAAGAAAAGAAAAATACAGGGAATAGTCAAAATTTCTTCTCCAACCATTTGCAAGACCCTCAACTTAATACTCCATTAACCTATTTAAATATGCTTATGTATTTCAAGCTAGGGACCATTTTTTTTAAATAACAGTTTAATTGATTAACAATAACGATACAAAATATTATAAACAGCTCAAGCAAAGTCGCAGTCAGATGTATGTGTAAAATTTTCCAACGTCGACATTCAGTGAAACATTACCAAAACTGATATAATGATCATGACAACGTCAATCTAATTCCGTCCGCTCGGTTGGACGTGTGAGTGACGCGCGAAGTAATGTTTTAATGAATTAATCATTAATATTCATTTCCATTTATTTACATGTTAAAACGAGGTCAAAGTTCATTTTGATATCGGAAATTTTCCCGCTTCAAATAATCACGCAAATCTCTGTAGTTATTTGTTGTTTCTGTAGCTTCTCTTTCATATAATTCAAGCATTTTTTTATTACAAATTATTGTTGATTCAGTTTTTCGTAATTTTCATTAATAAGATTATTTTAATCTTATTAAAATAATATATTCCTGATGAGTTTATATCGTGTCTATAGACAATAGATTTTTAATGAGATCACATGATATCTAAATCGCAAATGTATTGTATTAAGGTTTCTTCACGCCGTAAACCAGACTACTAGACTAAACAGAACACTAGACTGCTTCAGAGATGTCTGCAATATGTTGTTAGTACCTCTTTATGTTGACATAAATTTCCGGCGAATAAATAGTTGGTTATTGTCGTTGATATTCTAATAACATCCGGAAATAAATTTATTAATTGTCATTGATCTGAATTTATTTGTGGTCTTATTCTTTGAAAATGGATAGACAACTCAAGTCTCGTATGCTGGTAAATAATTAGCAGGTAACAAAGATACTTTGAGGCTGTACTTTAACGATAATGTCCTAACAAGTGTCAATTAAATTTGAATGTTGTTGATGATAATAAGGCCGCAGGTCACACCATTAAAGGAGTAGTTGGTGTTAGCAGAAGACGTGACATCTGTCTCAATTAAACAGTCAGTTAACGCCGAGTAAACAACAGGTACGTAACTCGCAAATCGGTCCTCTCAATTCAGCCAGATGCCTATTGCTTTACAAGAACCGTTCCACTGATGAGACTTGTGATCAGAAGGAATAAATACATAAATGTTGATTCAACATAACGCTTGATAGATCTTTGTTCAATATTGTATCTAGTGCTATGTAGCATGCGTAGTTAAACTTTGCTCATACTGTTCGTGGAATCTATATATTAATACGTGAAGCAAAAACTTTGTATCCCTTTTTACGAAAATTGCGCGGACGGAGGAGTATGAAATTTTCCAGTCTTATAGAGAATATAGAGAAGAAGTGCACAATGCTAATATGTTTTTTTAAATAATGCATAAAAGATACATTAAATCAATAAAGAAAACATTACACACAATACATACCATGTATTTGACGCACACACGCATGCATACTATGACGTCTGTAGTCGAATTGAGAATAGATTAAATATTGTTTGTCTTTGTTAATATTTTTTATAGTCTAGTCTTGGTGAAATTTGTGATTATAGAAGTATAAAATTCAATTATAATAGTGTACAAACTGACAATTCCTATTAGTTATAGTCGAATTTCGACTACTGCGGGACCTCTAGTACAATATAAATAAGTAACATACCATTATAAACTACTTCAAATGTACCGATAGTAGATCTGTCAACTTTATTCAATTTTAATTAACAAATTAATCAACCCATTGCGGACCATTCTTTATTGCTTAGATGGTTGGTATTGATGGCGATGCTTGAAAGCTTTACACAGAATAGTGAGTCGGTGTGAGAGTAGAATAGTGATCCTGTTAGGCCAATCTGAAGTTTTCGTGAAAATCGCATGGAAATCGTTCGACCCCCTTTGAGTCTACAGGTAACATATTATACATACATACATACACATATCGACTATTAATAATAATCTCGAATTTGTCAGCAGCGTTGATTTTATATAAACGGCAGTATATAACCATAATATTGGTAATTATTTACAGGTTATTTCACCTCCGTATCGTTAACCTATAGATCACGTAGGCTATGAAGAAGTAGGAGTGTTTGAAGTTAAAGAGCAACATGGATGCTGTCCACTCACTTGCCTTTGTAAGACGTTAGAAGTCGTCATGGCCTAAAGGATAAGACGTCCGGTGCATTCGTATGTAGCGATGCACCGGTTTCGAATCCCGCAGGCGGGTACCAATTTTTCTAATGAAATACGTACTTAACAAATGTTCACGATTGACTTCCACGGTGAAGGAATAACATCGTGTAATAAAAATCAAACACGCAAAAATTATAATTTGCGTAATTACTGGTGGTAGGACCTCTTATGAGTCCGCACGGGTAGGTACCACCTCCCTGCCTATTTCAGCCGTGAAGCAGTAATGCGTTTCGGTTTGAAGGGCGGGGCAGCCGTTGTAACTGTACTGAGACCTTAGAACTTGTATCTCAAGATGCGTGGCGAATTTACGTTGTAAATGTCTATGGGCTCCAGTAACCACTTAACACCAGGTGGGCTGTAAGCTCGTCCACTCATCTAAGCAATAAAAAAAACGTTAACGAAAATATTTGAAACTGATTCTAGTTTGAACACGATATTGAAATTTAATGGGTTTCTCGCTGGTGGAACAGTACCTCTACAATAAGGCAGTGGTAGGTTAATTGATAGGCCGTTGTCGTCTTGAGAAACGATCGGTGTTGTTGGCACTAATCCCGATGAATTACTATTGATTAATTAAAATCGTTTAAAAAAAACAGATTATGACTCTAATTTTATTGCCATTAATGTATAGTTCTTTTTCATAGTTAGGGTCGAAAGTGTGCCATTTTCAAAGAATGTTTTGATTGTACTCACTACTTTAAGTTAGGATTATGAAGTCAGTTATCTCCGTATAACTATTGTGCCTGTGTTTGAACCGATTCAGATACTTATCACATCGAGTACTAATCACTAATTATTACCGCACTATTTTTTTAAAATTCGGAATTATAATTTTTCAATGATAGTTGCCTTCAAACTTGTCGCCATTCTTTTATTTATATCTGCGAGGCATTCGTTTGTGAACTATTTCGTATGGTATTGTTGCTATGTATGAATTTTAAGACACACTTAATTCATTATCCGTACACATCCTGTATAATCAAGGTAACAACATCGTCAAACTCCGTACCAGGATTAAGGGTATTTACTGCAAATGACCGCCACAATTGATTGGTCAATTGATGGTGTTGTGTTCCCATATGGCCATTATATTAAATCAAACAGGCTGCGACAAAGGCCTGTTGATTTAAGAGGTTTAAACCAAATGTTTGGGTTTATCTATAAACATTTCGAAGTTCAACAACATTGATGGTCTAAGATGGGGCTTTGTGAAAACTTAATGGAGCTTCAAACTTATTTGAATTAAGCTTACTCTACTACATAAGGCTGTGCTGGCTTAAATTTTAACAATGCAGAATACTAAGAATCTTAATCATGAGGAGTTGTAGGAGCTTTATAAGAAGAGTATCAAAAAGTATTATTCATTACAAAAATAGATAATACCGTACGAATTTGATCTTTAAATGATAATTAAAGAGCTTAACTTAGTAGATGTTGACTTTGGGGTGGTTTATCTTGCACTTGGTATAAAAACAATTTGATTTCATTAATTTCAAAAATAATTTTGAATGCAAATGATTTCCGAACGATTGAAAACGAAACGATATCCTTGTAAAAGTACAATCGCTTACACAAACCACGCGTAAATAATATTTCGAGTAGTAAGCCTCGAGCCCCGACTCGACCCTCACCTGACTAACTGCCTCTAACCGCTTCGCACTGGCACAAACCGGATTAATACACAAAGAGAACTAGGGATGCAACGTACCTACATATTTATCGATATTGGCGATGAAATCATCGTAGACCATACAACTTCTGAAGAATAAAATGATGCTGCGACCACCTATCTTGTTTGAAACTTTGACATCGACAAGAATTGCTTTTCTCATAGCGATACTTTTATTGTGTACGGAATCAACTCCTCAGTGTCTTTGCTCATAATTCCTTTCAAAACTAGGTTGCATTGCATCCATTTTACTCAGCATTCACATATCTTAATATTTATTCTACACATACTTTCAAATTATTTTAGGTCACAACATATCCCGTATAGGTAAAAAGGAACCAATAGAAAAACAAATAATTAATATTATTCTTTAGATTCACGCAATGCGTTTAGTTTTTTTCCATTGTTGAGAGCTTAAAGCCAAGATTATCGATAAACGAGAAGTGACTCTGTGTGAAAGCTCTAAACGGAACCGGTGCAATCCGGTTCACAAAGTTTGTTCTGTCACGCTTGCTCTGCGGTTCACACGCTTTGCCACTTGCCATGTCCCGCTGTAAACAATTTCATAATGGATTTTCATTTTTGTCGTATTTTATGATAGCATTTTCGGATCTGGACATTTGAATATTTGGCTTTTATCGGTTTGATGTATATATTGAATTAAGTTTTGGAAGTGCATTTTTGTGGGAAGCTTCTTACTGAACTATGTCCGATGCGAATATTTTCAGCTTTTCAATTTGCTGCCTGATTACACGTTACCTGTGATAATGCATTCGTTCTAAATAAACATCTACTCAAGTATTCCTATGAACATCTACTATAATGTGTACTAAAATCAGATATTTGAGCATGGCAACTCATTAAAGAGGTTTCCCTTAACGAAAATGCTAAAAAATACTGGGTGATTTTTATTTCGACCCGCTGACAAATCCCCAAATAACAGATGCGGGAGCGCGACCTTCAACTTTTGTCTATGGACCGCTTGACGCTTTAGACTTGAGACTTTGGTTGTTTTATTAAACACTAATTCAACTTTATATAAAAATCTACATTTGAAAGTATTTCTTAAGAGAATTCCTTTGAGGAGGTAATAAAATAAGAACCGTGAATAACGTAAGATGTAACAAGTGTATTCTGTTTGTAAGCCTGTTAATTAAAATTAATAAAGTTACATTTTCTTAGCTAAATCGATCTTATTCAACCTTTTGCTATTAAAATATAATAAGTAGGAAAGGAATATTTTTGCTGTAATACTAAAGTTGAATATGACTTGGCTTTGAATCCGACATGGCCTAGAGCAGTGATTCTCAACCACTGTTCCGCGGCACTTTTGTGTGCCGCCAAATTTCAAAAGTGTGCCGCCAAATTTTGCGAATATATAATAATGTTATTAAATTATATCATTTTAAAAGAAAAATATTTTAAACATTAATATATATTTAAATCCACAAAAAAAATATAGTATATTTTAGTTTATTTCGTATATTAAATTTTTTTGATAAACTATTTATGCAGTCTGTTGTAGTAAGTAATTAATTTTTATCTTTTTTTTTTGTGTGCCGCCAAATTTTGAAATCGTTAAATATGTGCCGCAACAAAAAAAGGTTGAGAATCACTGGCCTAGAGGTAAAATAAAAAAATAAAAAAAATTAAGGCGTATGTATGTTTCCACGTGTACATTTGGGGTTTGAAGGGTGAGATATTCGTTTTGTTATACAATTTAAATTAGACCTCGTGAATCAAGAATGTTGACGCTATTCACATACTATACATCTATGGCCTCGGAGAAGCGACTTCGAAAAAAAAAGTTTAATGAGATTTTGTCGTTTCATGTCTTGCAAAAATCAATGTACAACGTACTTTTTTTATTCCTACCAAAGCTGATAGTCTTGAGAGACCATTTCAGCGTAGCCTTAACTAGTATTTGTGCTCACGGGGTCCAAACCTGACGACGTTACTAACACTAACTCTACAAGAGCAGTACTTCGTAGTATCTACTCGTACCACCGGATCGAAAACGCGACCCACTGAGAAGATCCGGCGAGAAACTCAGTGGGCTGTGTCTGTGGGTTAATTTACTCGCCGAGCCCTTCGTCGCAAGCTGGTTATTA
This sequence comes from Bombyx mori, assembly GCF_030269925.1. Classification (NCBI taxonomy): domain Eukaryota; kingdom Metazoa; phylum Arthropoda; class Insecta; order Lepidoptera; family Bombycidae; genus Bombyx; species Bombyx mori. The sequence goes on along the minus strand of NC_085116.1, from coordinate 1,471,234 downwards.
CTGGTGATAGGACCTCTTGTGAATCCGCACGGGTAGGTACCACCACCCCACCTACTTCTGCCGTGAAGTAGTAATGCGTTTCGGTTTGAAGGTTGGGGCAGCCTTTGTAACTATACTGAGACCTCAGAACTTATATCTCAAGGTAGGTGGCGGCATTTACGTTGTAGATGTCTATGAGCTCCGGTAACCACGTAACACCAGGTGAGCCGTGAGCTCGTCCACCCATCTAGGCAATAAAAAATGTCTCATCAGTACATAAAGAAAACAGTACTTGTCTAACTAGTCCTATGTTAGCGTCGGAATAGAAAATTTAATTGATAGGTCCGGAGTGTGTTTTACAATTTAATCCTCCAAGTGTTTGTACCGTGTAAAAGGTCGTAAAGACTGCAACGGCCGGGGGAGGGTTAATGCACCGTGCGCGACTGTTGCGGACCATTGGCTCTCTGAATGTTTTGTGACTATGTCTTTGCTACATGGAGCAGGACAGACTAGTTTTATTTCCCCGGAGAATGTGATTCAGGATATTTTAACAGGATATTATTACGTTCACTTTGAGATTTTATTGAGACAGTGACTCGTGTTTGTTCAGTTCATATTGTCGCATTACTAATAATGTTTCATTCAGTTACGACTAATAGGATACTTTAGAAGAACGTGTTCCCTATTATCAAAATTGTAACCTTAACAAATACAATAACTTTTAGGAAATAAAAACAATTGTTAAAATTTTCATTTACATCGTGAAGTTTAATTAATTTGTTAAACTATCATGTAATAGAAAGAGACACAAAAAGAGACAGAGTTACAAGGAGACGGCACTAGACTTTTCCCTTATCTTACTTTTTTTTTTATTCCTTAGATGGGTGGACGACCTCACAGCCCACCTAGTGTTAAGTGGTAACTGGAGCCCATATACATCTACAGCGTAAATGCGTCACCCACCTTGAGATATAAGCTCTAAGATCTCAATATAGTTACAACGGCTACCCCACCCTTCACTACTTCACGGCAGAAGCAGGCAGGGCGGTGGTACCTACCCGTGCGGACTCAAGAGGTTCTACCACCAGTAAACTCAAAAGGTCCTACCACCAGTAAACTCAAAAGGTCTTACCACCAGTAATAAAAACATATAGTCCGTTATTGCACTTCAGGTATTACACCCTCCAAATGAAATTAAAGGAACGATTTCACTAACGTAACCGGAATCAAACCGGCACTTATCCGGTTTAAAGCGGCGTGATCCGGTTCGCTTCGAAGCCAAGTTTGTTTTGTCAGTTCTCGTGGCTCAGGTAACTTAGACTTAAGTTCTAAGCTTAGACTTTAATTGAAATTATTCCCTGGGTTTACGTAGTATATAAATGCACCTTTGAATGTTAATGCTAAGGATATCATGCGACTGCAGAATTATCTGCATTTATATGAATCATTTAATGTAGCTAATGGGCACATCAGTTTTTCAGGCTATATTAAACTGCCAGCTAATTTTTTTAGAGCCCAGGGTGTTTCAAAACAGATGGTAGTGCTGAGTTCAACTACCTATAACAATTTTGAGATTGTCAGCGCAAATGTGGCCTAAGCTTATCATAGTTAGTATGGAGATAATGAGGTTTGAATTTACTTTTACACTGCTTCATAAGCAATAATAATACGCGCAAAAATAATGTTTACATTCTGTTAACTATGAGTGAGACTGGGGATAGGCCGGTTTTCCATCAACATTTATTATCATTTAAATAAATTGCAATATATAAGCACGAATATGAAAAATTGTGGGTTATGCCAGTTTTGCGCTGACGGCCTCAATTAAAATAGAAAATACGTGTGCAATTTACATCCTGTGGAAGCGAAGGTTTCAGCTGAAATATCTCGTTCTTTCGCGGGATAAATCTTTATGTTTGTCTCTTTTTAGTCAATTTTTCGTTTCCAACAAAGGTACCAAGAAGGTGTCAAATAAATTTTACATAAGAAAACAGTTGTCAGACTAATGTACTTTGTACTTACAACTACGTACTTTCTTAAAGATCACCGAAGATAGACGACATGAATACTTCACGGACATAGATGGACATTGCCATAGTGCCTATCGTTGATCGAAGTTAATTTAAATCATGATTGCGATTAAAATTAATCAATGTACTGGAGCATTTTAGATGACAATTGGGAAAATAATGTGAAAAAAAATCTATTTCGTTCACTTACCTAAAATACCACCACCGTCCACAATTTTCGAGTAGTTGTAGACAATTTGAAAATTTTGAATAAATAATAAGTAAAGGCTTTGTAAAGGTTTTTCTGCGCACTACTTTATTTTATGTGTGTTATCTGTGCGAATATAGACTAATATCACTTGTGAGACTTTTTGGCGGGAACGCGAGGGGTGAAGTTTGTGTGATTTCTTTTATTTCGTCTATTTAGTGTTTCTTCGGGTTTAAATGTGTAATAACGGTGGTTTATTAACTGTTTAATATTTGTGAAAGTGCACAAATGTGGGAAAATGAAACAAAGCCGATGGACGTAACTTCTCGGAATCCTCCAAAAAGTGCACTGAAAAAGTCTCAGTAAATTACCACCATTTTGTTGAGATTATATTTCATCCCATATCATCTCATTTCATTTGATTTCACTCCATATTATCATTTTTCATAAAAATAAGAATATAAATTAAAATAAGATGTGACTTAAAGGTCTTAGTTACCAGGTCATAAAATCCTTTTAAAAAAAAAAACTTATGAGCAAATATAATTCATTGTGTTTTATAAAGAAATCCTATTAGAGTTTAATTGAAACACTGCCTAATTCCAATAAAAACAATACATACAAAATTAAAATATAAAATCTATTAAATCGAACAACCGAACTCAGTACAAGAAAGATATCATTAATCATTTCATTGTACGAATGGGTGACAACGAGTCACAGGGTGTATTGTGAATTCGCTGACAGGGATCACGTCTGGCCGACAGCCGACCGATTCCGTGCAGGATTTAGTCAAAATGAAATATTAATGGATCTGTTTTTTTTTGTTTCTGCTTGCTGTTGCAGTTTTTTTAATTCACTAGCATAATACAATAATTTAGGTGTTAATTTGTTTTTAAGGTATTTTGGAACGAAGTTCCTTATGGGACGATGCGGCGGGGTACCCTCACCGGGAAAAAACGTCCGTAACGTAAGATTTTTATTATTTATGTATAGTCTTAGTATGATGGCTATATAGTGTCTAATGTATAGTCTACGTGATTAAGGTTATTATTATTATTGATATAAATAGCTGTTTCTTTGTACAATGTTATTATATATTTTTTATAAATCATTGTGAATAAAATAAAGTTGACAACTTTGTAAAGTAGTTTCTTTTCATTTTTATCAATAAAAATTAATAATAAAAAAATTACCTATACCCGAATAATTATTTTCTTTATACCTCGAATAGAACTTAAAAGTAATATTTTTATAATAAGGAACTTAAATCATAAAAGCTCTAGAAATTAAAAGCAGCTGCCTAATTCATCAGGTTAGGTTAACCAAATCAGCTGTTTTAGAATAAATATTAAATGATTATGACAGATAACGATATGTTACGGTATATAGTGTACGACGTTGTGATACACTTGGTATGGTTCTGAAATAGATTAGGACATTGGTAGTCCCAAGAGGCAAAGCTGTGTCGTTTCTATCTATTTTTTAATGATTCATTCCAATCTTTTGATAAATTAGCTGCAAACTATTCTAGTGTGTGCTTGTGAGGCTGCATGAGGTCAAATAATCCATTGTTTTAGTATAATGGTTGTGTCGCTCTTTAAGCATGTACATACATAATAATATGATTTTTCGCAAGACGGACACACCTAGACGTCGTATGCTAAGTGGTTTTACTATTTAAACTATTTCCGCTGAAAATTAATCTCTGGATTGATGGCTTCTATTCCTGTTTTGCCAAATTAATTTAGCTGAAGAGCTATCTCGAAGCTGTCAGTCAGACTCGGGCACACTGTGGCGAAATAGCTCAATGTATCTTTCACTTATTTGTCAAAACTAATCACACTACACTGATTGCATACTGATTGTCGCTTAATCTGACAAAACCTTCATTGAACTGCCAATAATAATTTTTAATGGAATAAACGGCTTAAGTACACGTAGAGAATAGACATTTACAAAGAAACCTTATCGCTTTAGTATAAACTATCTGGCGGACACTACCACTGTCTCTCAACGTTATGGCCGATTTTTCCGTCTTTATTTTTGGTGTTTCAAGAACCGTTCTAGCGCATCCTGTAATCAAACTTGAATAATTTCATTAGGCACAAATACAAAATAAACGGAATAGGCACGTCAAGTCCTCCCAGTAATCGTAAATGAATGGACACGAGACAAAGGCAGTCAGTCTCCTTTGTCCCGAGAAGAATGGACACCGTAACACCGTGCCCAGCTAGTGTGTTAGGCATTAGATTAATCTCGACTTGTCTTAATGTTTTTTAGTTGAATAAAAAACCAAATTCAGTATTTTATGTAATAATACATCATAAATCTGTGTTGTGAAAAGAGTATAGTCCTTATTGTAATGCAGTAAAGGTGTAATGCGTCATGTCGTGCGAGATATGTCAGCTACGAGACTTGGTACGTACCATAATAATAAGTTGATAATTTTTCTGAAAACCACAGAAATATTTGAATTAATTTCATAGCCGTTCAGGGCTAGCAGCTAGTTAGTATTCCAAAATAAATAGACGCAAGGAAATTCAAGATTAAAATAAATGAACACTAAATTTAGCAGAATCAAAAAGGCCTTGTACCTTTGAAGGATTAGCGTGTCAGCTCGGTGGAGTCATGTCAACGTCATGTCGTCAAAAGTCAAGCCGGTATTAACGTCGGCCGGGACGTCGGGTCGAGTCCCGAGTACACATGTCAGCCTGGTCACCCTTTTATCTCGCAGGTAAGACTTGTCTCTTTGTTTATGGATATTTTGAATGAAGATTTTTTTGGCCTATCATTTGTCTGCAGTAATCATACCTTCACCTTGTTTTTTTAGAATCTCTCCCTAATTTTTACCTATCTTCTATTTCAAGTACTGAAAATACAGCATGATGGAAGCAATGTATCCTCATGTTTCAAAGTGAGCTAAGGCGATCACGTTGCACGATATCTGTGTGCTTTGGTAAACGCTAAGATTTGCTAGTTTTAAAAAAGTAAAATCGCACAATACAATTGTCTGGCTATCGATTTGTTGCCACACTATGCTTTTTTCTTTTTATTTTTTTTTATTGCCTTGGTGGGTGAACCAGCTCATGGGCCACCTGGTGCTAAGTAGTTACCGGAGCCCATAGACATATACAACGTAAATGCCGCCACCCACCTTGAGATATGAGTTTTAAGGTGTCAGTATAGTTACAACGGCTGCTCCATCCTTAAAACCGAAACGCATTATTGTCACGGCAGAACTAAGCAGGGTGGTGGTACCTACCCGTGCGAACTCACATGAAGTCCTACCACCAGTAAATGTTGTCTATGTTGTTGATGAATTGTGTGTACGCATATCAGATTCAGGGTTATCTAACTCTTCAGGCCGTTCCGACGACTTTGCATCAGTAATTAAGATTTACGAGTAGAACGAAAGACTGTGGTACAGCTCTAATCTATATTATTTATTGTTTCTAAACAGAAACTAATCCGGGCTCTTCAAACTCTCAACCCTAGTTGATTCGCAATGATTTATAAACTTAACCTGTAACCGCTGAGTGATTGCGGTCGTCGGTATTAATGGCCCAGTAATTAGCTTTGTTCAGTCCGCGTGTCCCGGGGCCACTATTAATCAATGGGCCGGTCTCTCGACTCTTTTGTGCCAATCTGTCGCCGTGGAAGTGTTTTTGTGACCCCGGAGTGACGGCTCGTTGGATTTACGCGACTTTTATTCAACTGAAGTTTCGTTTTGTTTGTTTATTTTCTGTTTTTAATGTTGGCTCAATAGACAAAATGACGACCGTTCAGCCCACTGAGTTTCTCGCCGGATCTTATCAGTGGGTAGCGTTTCCGATACGGTGGTAGATTCTGCGAAGCACTGCTCTTGCTAGGGCCAGTGCTAGCAACACTCCGGCTTGAGAGCCCCGTGAACTCAACCTACTACACGTTAGGGCGAAGCTGAAATAGCCTCTCAAGGCTATCGGCATACGTAGGAAAAGAAAAAGGCGACCGTAATAACTGACGCCTCAATGTTAAGATTTTTTTTTCTCTAAAGATGTGTAATAAAACCTTATTTATATTTAAATATATATAATAATATATATAGCAAAAATGCCTGTCAAAAGGGATTAAAAAAAAAGAAAATGAGTTGAGAAACATAAGAAAATTACTCTGAAAGGCCTGATAATTATCAATTTATTTCCAGATTTATTTGTGTAACGTTCATCACAATGGTATTCGGTCCGTCTTGTGTGATGACGGTCACAGATAACTCGCTTTTAACTACAAGATTTTTAATATGCTAAAACATTTGAGCTCACAGAGACGGAATATGTCTGTGTGTGTTTCTTGTGACTTTTTTGAAGTGATGTCCCGTTATGATATTTTGCTACTTATTTGCGCTCTAGTCTTTATATTAGTATAAGTAGTATAGTATAAGTTTTGAAGTCATCGTGGCCTAAAGGATAAGGCGCCCTGTGCATTCGTATATAGCGATACAACGGTGTTCGAATCCCGCCGGCAGGTACCATTTTTTTCAATGAAATATGTACTTAACAAATGTTCACGATTGACTTCCACGCTTAAAGAATAACATCGTGCAATAAAAATCAAACCCACAAACTTATAATATATGTAATTACTGATGGTAGGACGTCTTATGAGTCCGCACAGGTCGGCACCACCACCCTGCCTATTTCTGCCGGGAAGCAGTAATGCGTTTCGGTTTGAAGAGTGGGATAGCTGTTGTATTGTAAAAACTGAGGCTTAGAACTCATGTCTCAAGGTGGGTGGCGGTATTTACGTCGTTGATGTCTATGGGCTCCGGTAACCACTTAACACCAGGTGGGCCGTAAGCTCGTCCACACACAAGGCAATAAAAAAAATAAAAAGTGGCAAAGTGTGTTGTGAGACCGCATGCAATACTACCACCTATCGGTTTGAAGGGTAGGATAGATATTATTATAATGCATTTTAAGCTTTGATTTCTCTGCAATACTTCAATACTGCCAACAATGAGGTCGCTTGCTGACGACAGAAAAAATCAGATTAAATTGTAGTCCAGGAAAATTTTACGTATCTTCGTGTTTTTTTTTGTTTATCTCAATACACGTTCACCTGTTTTTAAGTGCTTCGAAACATAGTCATCACAATCTGGACACCGCTGTCAATATGAGGGTGATGATGATACATCTTTGCTATACTTAGAAATTCCTAAATACGTCGTAGCAAAAAAAAAATTGGATAGGATACACCTGGGAATATTAGGTGTAATGCCAAACTAATTACTTTGGGGAAGCACTGTTATTAAAGCTGAATAAGAGTTTGCAGTTGTAGTAGCTAGAGGTTCATGTACTCGTCGTTAACCCACACCCACAGATAAAGCCCACTGAGTTTCTCGCCGGATCTTCTCAGTGGCTGGCGTTGCCGATCCGGTGGTAGATTTTGCGAAGCACTGCTATTGCTAGGGCCAGTGTTAGCAACACTCCGGTTTGAGTACTGTGAGCAGGAGGAAATCGCCGGACTCCCACCCTCCACTGGGAATGGAGGGTGGGGCATGTCGGAGTCGAACCGACTAAAACCTCCTGTCTCTCAACAACCAACGTCCAACCCTCGCATGAGACAGAACTCATGAAAAGGCAAGGGGAGGAGAGTGAAGCGTTTAGTGCGGAGCACATCTCTCCCATCACCCTCCCCCTCGGGACGCCGGGCCAGCGATCGTCGGCGCCACGACCACCAGCCCTCTCGGTCGGCAGGCTGTCCGAAACCCGCCTAGATGGCGCCGGTTTGAATAGGTTATCCTACGAAATATTACGCTGGGTCAGAACCAGCGTGGGTCGAGGATAGCCTCACAAGGCTATCAGCACAGGTAGGAGAAGAGTCGCCGGACACACATTTATCATCAGTTTGTATATTATGTTGGCGAATACGAAATCACACTAATAAAATATTGGCAGAAAAGCCATTATGAAAACGAATCTAATGACCACACGATGAGAGGTGGCCACGCTGACATACGGCCCACGCGGGACCCGTATTGTGTGGCGTGGCATGAACGATGCGTCGGGGAGAGTGCGAATATATTCATATTATTATGAAAACATGCTACACGATATCATGATACTGTGGTGTTTTACATGGAATAAAGCAGATCTAATTCTTCGATTCTACATTCTTCTGCTCAATTATAGGAAAACTTATTTTTAGAGTCTGGCAATCTTGGCGTCTTTTGACAAAATTAGGCTGTAGTATGCAGCTCACCTAATCTTATATTTGTAACTGCACACACTAAATTATCACAGTATTACACGAATTGTCGACTTGAACAGTTCTCTTTTATTTTGCCTACATCACTCCAATACATGGCGACCCTGCCAAGATAATAAAGCGGAAAGCTTTTTTTTTAATTGTCTGCATAGGTTTCTGGACTACACTTAGATCGGCCATGTTACCGTAGCTCATGTTTACTAGCAAAAAAGCATATGTTTTGGTATGGTGGTAGAGCCTTTAAGTGAAGGGGTCGACTGTGACTGATGGTGGTACCTACACCGTCCTTCCAAGACCAGTAATGATGCAAATTATAAAATTATGGTCTGAGTAATTGGTGAAAATTAGTTCGTCTTTACATAGAACAAAATATACTTGCCTGTTAGATTTCAACTCTGGCAGAGAGTACGCAGTCATCTTACTCATTAGGCCACTAACCTCTTTCATCTCAGTGAAAATTAAAAGTAATTTAAATCAAAATTTCTGTAACAAAACATTCTAACTACCCTCATTAAATAAATGCGAATCATAAATAACAAGTTAACTAAAAAATAACCATGATGAATAACCCTCCGATTAGCTAAAGATGACCGTACACATAAACATGTCGTTATAACGCTGCCAGGTGTGCGTGCTGCTTGCATACTGTTCTTACACTATGTGACGACAGAAAAATAACTGATGTTGAAGGTCTCCGTGTGAATATGTTCTCAGCTGGCCTTTGATTAAAAAAGTACTGACCCGTTCATTTACTTCTATGCGTGTCTCTAATTTCGCTTTCCAAATTATATTCGTCGTGCATAGGAGGTTATCGTGGCCCAAATGCCCTGTGCATTTGTATCGAGCGATGCAGTTGTGCCAATGTTCCAATTCCGCACGCAGGTACCAATTTGTTTAATGAAATACGTACATAACACAAGTTTACGGATTACTTCCACGATGAAAGAATAACATCATTATGTTATTCTTTACCTACCAGTAATCTACCGAAAATTGTAATTTGTGTAATTACTGGTGGTAGGGTGTCTTGTGAGCCTGCATAAGTGGGTTTTAATGCGTTTCGGTTTGAAGGGTGGGGCAGCCGTTATACTGCTAAAACTCAGACCTTAGACGTCTTGTTTCTAGCTGGGAGGCAGAATTTACTTTGTAAATGTCCATGGGCCTCGGTAACCAATTAACATCAGTTGAACCCTACTGTTGTTAAAGCTCGCCGGCTAACCTAGTAAACAATTTAAAAATGTACGGCGCTGCGATATCAATTTGTTTATACCACAGTAAAATCCGCTGGTCTGATGCTGTGGAAGGGCATTTACGCGAGCTCCAAGTGCCAGACCGGCCAGGTGTTGCGCAACGCCGGGATGAATAGTGGTATTTATTGTCGGAGGCCAAGACCCACTTCGGGGTCATACCATACGGGCCACTGCAGACAGACAATAACTATATTCTAGTTTTAGAGTTGAGAACTGCGACCAATAATCTTAACACTCAAGATGGGTTTCCAGAAATTATGATGTAGGATCGTGTGGCCGTTTGATTACTATAAAAAATAAACTTGACATAATGTAAGGCGAATATAGCATTACGTTGATACACTTTCCGCGACACGTGAGTTTGGTCTGAATTTTTATACAACTCTCCCCTTGATTTATGTACTGGTTTTTTTCGTGTGAAGAAAGTGTTTTCAGTGTATTGTGACATACATTTGTAAATTTTATTGGACAGCCATGTTTATGGTGCTGGCTACTATTATTTTTGAGGATACTTTTATTTTATGGTTGCTGGGGCGTATTTTATTTCCGGTAATGGGTTCCAGTTTAAGTCACAATTGTGACCTAGGCCTCAAGTCTCAAGGTGGGTGGCGGCATTCACGGTATGATGTCTATGGACTCCGGCAGCTCCGTGAACTCGAATATCCACATACGAAATAAAAGATAATTACACAATATTGCCCATTTGGGTAGCACGTCTTCTGGTAGGTGCTATTTAAAAGAAGTCGTGGGAAATCACTGGTACATATAGTAATCATTTTAAAACTTCTCAAAAGCTTACCTAGAAGTTAAGCTGTTCATAATCCTCCAATGTTAGCCACGAGATAATTGTAATTTGTCGTACACAATCAATTAATTGAACACATAAACTGCACAGTTAGTGCAGTTAGTGCAAGCAGCGGCAGGCTTTTAATTTATCGTCCAACTTGGTACACGAACCCAAGTTTCGATACAAGGGGACCATAAATTGATAAGCTTGTATGTACATACATTACTGCTATTTATTATTTAGTGAGTCTGCAACCGCGGACTATTGTTGTGTGAATTTAGAAATGGAAAACATAAATTATTGTACTAAATTTTACGACTTTGTTATATAGTTATACTATAAACAAAGGTGTAAGAAAAAATTAAATTGTTTTGAATTGTTCCAAAACGAGCAATTTTCAGTTTAAATTAAAGTAGTACATATTATTATATACCTTTACGTATTTAAATAAATTATAAATTATTATTTCTTTTTTTTTATTGCTTCGATGGGTGGACGAGCTCACAGCCCACCTGGTATGAAGTGGTTACTGGAGCCCATAGACATCTGCAACGTAAATGCGCCACCGGCCTTGAGATATAAGTTCTAAGGTCTCAGTATATTTACAACGGCTGAAGAATAGAAATAGGCTAAGAAATATCTAAGAAATAGGCAGGGTGGTGGTACCCGTGCGGACTCACAAGAGGTCCTACTACCAGTGGATTTAGGGATATAGCTAGTCTCATTGTTAAAATACAAATTTTATTTTGCATGTCCCTGCATGCAGGTTGAAATTGGGTTGGAAATTATGCTCCATACACTAGTAGTGCCAAAACTCTTTCATCAATGCTCGGTAATGCTAATCTACTTATACTCATTCCTGTTATTAATTATGATTTAAAATACTTTTTTTGATATTTTCTATATTCTAATGTATATCTGGTATAATCAATGTACACCTAGTGGTAGGACCTCTTGTGAGTCCGCACGGGTAGGTACCACCACCTTTCTTAGCCTATTTCTATTCTTCAGCCGTTGTAACTATACTGAGACCTTAGAACTCACATCTCAAGCGGGTGGCGGTATTGACGTTGTAGATGTCTATGGGCTCCAGTAACCTCTTAATATCAGCTGGGCCGTGAGCACGTCCACCCATTTAAGCAATAAAAAAAAACATATATTTGGAAAAAAAGCATGATAGGAGTTTCAAGTGAAGCTCTCGTAAGGACTACTTGAAGAAAACACTGAACTGGTTTCAATGAACCTCCTTGAACCAAACTCCTTGAATCTAGTTTTACAGTCTACAGTGTTTTAAATTTAGCATAAAAGGTTTTCACTATAACTATATATATAAATCGAATGCTTCTAATTCGATCTGTAACTGTCTAAGGGCCAGGGTACAATTGGTTGTGTGCGCGCTTATACACTGTCACCTAGTATTTATGGGTATCCCAGAGTTATGTGTTAACGGAAGAGAGTATCTTAAAGATCTAAGCACTATTTTTGGATCACTGGTCTAGCAGCCAGATATATTAGGGTTTTTTTTGCTTAGATGGGTGGACGAGCTCACAGCCCACCTGGTGTTAAGTGGTTACTGGAGTCCATAGACATCTATAACGTAAATGCGCCACCGACCTTGAGATATAAGTTCTAAGGTCTCATTATAGTTATAAAGGCTGCCCCACCCTTCAAACCGAAACGCATTACTGCTTCACGGCAGAAATAGGCATCACTTCCTCGAATTCAGACACGAACTCATAACTATTTGAGCGGTTGCCGCATCCATTCAGCACAACATCGAAGATAATACTCGCGGCACCTTCAGTCAGGTAGCTCACGAACGTTAACCGGATTAATTTGTGGGCGGTTCTCAACGAGGCCGATGCACGTTGATTGAGTGCCTCCTCAATTTGTCGGTTTATACCTCAGCTGAGAGGTTAAGTGCTCGTCATTATGTTACAATTTTGAAATCGCTTCGGATTAGTTCAGTAAACAGGGGGGCCCAGATGTTCGGGTTGCTTAATCCGTTTATAACGTTGACTTGTGGTACGGTGATTTTTAATTTGACAGTTTATAGGGTAGTGAAAAATAAACAAATAATTATACCAATAACAATTAAATAGTGATTCAAACTAAATGACGAGTTGTGGGTGGGTGATGGGGCATTATTTAACATTAAAGACATATATGTCATCGCTTTCTCTTTAAGCTTCTATGGCAAAAAAATGATCTAAGACAAAAACGCGGGTGCCGCGAAATTTGAAAAATAGTATAAAAACCATATTTTTTATCGACTCAAGCAACATTAAACCTTATTTTTGGATTTTGTTATTTAATTTCGTAACACAGATGTAGGTAGGATCTAAAAGACTAAGTACTATTTATTAGGCGGCTAGATATCGTAGCGCACACGTAATATGGTTCAGATTGTGACCTTACATTGTTGGGTACATTGAGTTGTTCAAGTAAACCAGTGAGCTTAGAATGGGAACATAACCCACAATTATTATTGTTTTACTGGTGGTAGGACCTCTTGTGAGTCCGCACGGGTAGGTACCACCAACCCGCCTAATTCTGCCGTGAAAGGGCAGGTTTGAAGGGTGGGGCAGCCGTTGTAACTATACTGAAACCTTAGAACTTATACCTCAAGGTGGGATGCCGGGATTTATTTTGTAGATATCTAAGGGCTCCGGTAACCACTTCACAACAGGTGGGCCGTTAGCTTATCCACACACACATTTTAAGCAATAAAAAATATTTAATAAATATAAATAATTATAAGTATTATTTCTATTTAGGTACAACGATAATTCGCAGATTTCAGCTGAAACCCATCTTTAAAATGTTTATGTAAAAAGGTAAATTTTAATTTAAAAAAATCTTTCTACAGAAGCGTAGCGGTCAACGTTGGGCCGTCAAAAAATTGTAATTGATTTTTTCACGAACGATGCGTCGAGCGAACAAATGGCTTACGTCGGCCATATTGGATTAGTGCGTGGACGTCGTCACATGAACAGGGCCGATTGAGACGCCGTAGCTTAAATACGAAAAAAAAAAAAACTAAAAAAAAATTTTACTTGTAATACTAGCTACGTAATAATTATTCGATTTGACATTCAACTACAACCAGTTAAGGCATTATAAGCTAATTTTTTTAATACAAAATTATTTTTTATATTTCCCCTATTTTTCAAGACTTCAAAATACTTATAATATTAATGTTTGTTATTACTCTACATGAATGAATGAACTGACGAACGACACACTGATAAGTTAGTTAAGCTCATGGACATCATAATAATATGTGAACGCGGCTTTCAGTGAAGTTGAAATTTGAGGTTAGAGTTTCAATTCGCAATGAATTATCACTTAACGCTCGTCAGAACTGGAAAATATGATAATTTCGCGATCCTACAGCCCTAGCATCGGTAATAACGTAAAGTTGTTCGTATTGAGGTAGTGATTGTAACAATTCGTTGTGGAGATTATTTATGACGTCATTATTACGTTTTACACTAAATAAATTATCCCACGTCTTAGGGATTCATAACAATATCTTACTAGTTAAATTAGCAGTAGATGTTAGCCTTTAAAGTTGGACCGCAGGCGTTTCAAACCCACAACAAAAATTGTACATTTGAATTGAATTGGACATTTATAGTATGATAATCTATCATTCATTATCTTAACATCCCATTAATACCAAATTCAAATATTCAATTAATAGATAAAAAAGTTCAGCATATTTTCAAGAAAACAATCTTGATCGATCAGTGCTTATGCTAGAATTCCGACTGCTGGGTCATCGGACGCATGGCCACGTAGTAATGTAAATTGTAATTTTGATTTTTTTCCGATGTTTTTATTTAGACAGGCATAGGCTATTGAAATCGTTTTTGAGACGTTAATGTTTAGTAGGTAATATTTTTAATATATGAATCTCTTCTTTTTGTCCACCTTATCCTACTAAGTGGGGTCGGCACAGCTAATTTTTCTCTTCCATTCTCTTCTATCAGCCGTCATCTCAACACTCACTCCTCTCTCTCTCATATCGTCATTCACACACTCCATCCATGTCTTCTTCGGTCGACCTCTTCGATTTTTAATATATGAATATTGAGAAATTAATGTTAAAGACCGGTGTGGATTATGTGGCTCAAATTTATAATTAAAAAAATATTGTTAGTGAAATTAACATTTGAAATTAGGATTTTTTTTTTAAATAAAAATAACTATCTTCGCGACTCCATAGAGCATCCGTTGACAAAATTCACTCATAAAATTAATTAAAAAACACTTCACGCGGCCGATTCGCGCAAATTGATTGAGAGCGGTCCGTGACAACACTAATGGAGACGCCATGTTGCTTTTTATATTTTTTGGTTTTTTTTTTAAATGTATTTATTAGTTGTGTTCTTTTTTTAAAATACCCGTTGGGCTTTTCCTGACGGAATAGTTTTTAATATGTATTTATGGGCTACTATTTTATTTTATTATAGCACCTAGTGAATAAGAATAATAAACACGAATTAAAACAAAATTATTTATTTTCATTGCGGTAACGATTCGCGAAAAACAAAGACAAAAAAAGAGTTGAATATAAATAAACTAAATTCTTTTATCGACTTGTTTCTCCTATCGAATTGTCTGATAGCCTTCATACAACAAAATTCATTGTTTTCATTGCACAGATTACTATCCGCATTTTAGTTTTAAATACCAGTGAAAGAGACAAAACGAGCTCTCTCTGTTCAGTCAGGTTATATCATATTTATTAATAATGCCTGTAATGTCCTCTTAGTTCCATAGTCATGTAATTAGTCCCATTCCATGCAGCTAACTGCGAAAACGACACAGCTAAGTTGCCGATGTAGGCATTGGCAACACAGTTTTGGCGTGTGTATTATATTAAATTCATATAATTTAAGCTAAACATTTTACATGTTTTTTTTTATATCAATGGACAAGCTCACCGTTCACCTGGTGTTAAGGGGCTACCGGAGCCCATAGATCATCCATCCCATCAACAACGTAAATGCCCATCTTGAAATATGAGTTCGAAGTCTCAGTTTTTACAGTAAAGTGGCTGTCCCACCCTTCAAACCGAAACGCATTACTGCATCACGACAGAAATAGATAGGGCGGTGGTACCTATCCATGCGGACTTCCTAGATGTTCTACCACGTCCTTGTGATGTTTATAGGTTCTTTCACTCATCGAGCAATAGGAAATAGTACCATCACAACAGTTTCTCCTGTGTTATTATTAATAAAATATTTAAATCTATTAATTTGTTTGGTGGGTTTTTCGCCTTCCTATATTAGTGTTTAATATCCGCGTCTCCTATACTACATTTTGTACTTTTTTCTTGGTGATGAATAGAAGGACGTGGAATGCTTGAAACAAGAAAGGTGTATTTATTGTTTATAAGCGATGACGTCTTTGATGATCCAGCAGCTCCAATGCAACTGTAGCTCATCTTAATCCTTACATTCACATGAATTATGAGAAAGAGGCCTACCCGTGCTACGTTTTACGGTACAGATGATCCAATAGCCCTTGCATTAGACGCCTTCAGCTCTAACACTTGGAGTAGGGAGTACCGGTAGCCGTACTCGTCGAACTCGGCAAAGAGTTCGGCATGCAACTTAACCTAAACATCAGCCCGCTGAGTTTCTCGCCGGATCTTCTCAGCGGGTCGCGATTCCGATCCGGTAGTTGATTTATTCGCGAAGCAGCTGCCCTTGAGTTGTTAGGTCTCCTTTGAAGGCGCTCGGGCAGCTGTTAGAAAATCCCACCCCTCCTGGCTGAGCCTCTGCTCGCCCACCTGTCCTGGTGAAACTGGAGAGGCCTCCGAGCCAGAACTAATATCTCTTTCGTAAAAAAAATTAAAAACGGTACAGAAATACCAGTTTTAATTAAGATTGAAGACATTTATAAAATACTCCTAAAAGAGTAGTTTATTATATAGACAGTTTAGTAGTACTAAGTTTGAAAACAGCGCCATTAGTTAATTACCTGTACAGTGGACATCGCACTACAATTCATGGTTCATTACACAAACAGAGTCCGCGGCCCTCACAGGACACCGGCCAAGTTGTACGCTAAATCACGAATACTAGCTACGGACGGCTTCCTGTAAGCACACGGGCTTCTATACGAAAGCAGAACGCGGCGTTTGATTCACTTCGACGCTTAGAACTTTCTATTTACATAAAATCAACTATCGATATACTGGTGGTAGGACGTCTTGTGAGTCCACACGGGTAGGTATCACCACCCTGCCTATTTCTACCGTGAAGCAAAAATGGGTTTCGATTTGAAGGTTGGGGCAGCCGTTGTACTGCAAAAATGAAGGCCTAAGAACTCATATCTCAAGGAAGGTAGCGGCATTTACATTGCAGATGTCTATGGGATCCGGTAACTACTTAACACTAGGTGGCCGTGAGCTTGTCCATTCCAATAAGCAACAAAAAAATTATAAATCGAGCTATTTTGTTTTATTATTCCCCGTAAGTGGAAGTCACTGGCAAAATCTTTTCCAGTAAGGACAGTGAGGGCAAGCGCTATTTAGTTACATGACTTATTGGTCATGTTGATCATATTCAAAGTCCGCAAGGTGTGTGTTTGAATTGAAGAGTGAGACCGCCATTACTTAATAAAATGTTTATTTCGACCTCATTTCTCAAGGTGTGATGCAGCCATTTACACTGTTATATATAAGCATTCGGATAAACAATTTACGGATGTAACGTGAGGTCATACACCCATTTATACAGAAAAAGGGCGCAGAACAAGAAAATGAAACATGGCGGTTTCTTCAATACATCAATAAAATTGTTTTTATTTGGCTGATACTTGTCTCGATTTATACGTGCTACATACAGTTTGGTTTGAAATAAATGGCAAATATACTAAAAGCTGCAGTCTATCGCATCAAAAGCACTGATGACACCAGCCTATGAGCGCGTTTCCGGTGTCAGAATAAAGCTTTGAAACTTTGGTTTCTCAAGTTTATTGAAACAAAAACAAGTCAATGACAATTACTGGTGGTAGGACCTCTTGTGAGTCCGCGCGGGTGGGTAAAGACTCTGCCTATTTCTGCCGTGAAGCAGTAATGCGTTTCGGTTTGAAGGGTGGGGCAGCCGTTGTAACTATACTTGAAACCTTAGAACTTATATCTCAAGTTGGGTGGCGCATTTACGTTGTGGATGTCTATGGGCTCCAGTAATCACTTAACATCAGGTGGGCTGTGAGCTCGTCCACCCATCTAAGCAATAAAAAAAAAAGATGAAGCAGCACATAAGAGAAAATGTTTTTCATTATTGCTAAACCGCCATAGAATAGACGCATACATTTTATAATATGAGTGTCATTGCCGATCTTGAGACATGAGAGTCGCATTAAAACAACGACTGTCCAAAATCTCAATTTATATATCTTTCAGAAAATAAAAAAAGTTGCTTCATTAAAACCAGGCGTTGACATCAAAACGTGCCCCTAAATTTGCTTAGCGTTATTGTTTTTCTTTCGTAAATATGCCGCGGGCGCTACACAATCTCAGCCCGTATGCACCATATGTTTCGCGCACTGACCGGAAGCAGAAACTTATTCCAGCTTGTTCAGAACAGTTGGACAGTTTGTCAATTTATGAGCACAGAGACTAGCTAGCATCGACTGAAGGACGTTAATTGAGTTACTGTGATTATCCGACACTGGGGACGTATTTATGTGAGAAAAACACGAACCAATCAAGTTTATTTGGGTGTCCGATCTCGAATGGCGATTGGTATCGTCTCTGGCGATTTGAGTTGTGTTCTTTGTTACATTACGTCTAAGTCTGCGTGACAAATAACTGAAATAACTGAACTGAATAAAACTCATTTAACTAAGTTATCGCCGTTTAAGGTGCGGTTAAAATCCGAAAGAAAAAAAAATGGCACTCGGGGACTGCCGCGATAAACCTATTGCAAAGCATTTTTTATCAACTTATGCAATTACAATTAGACAATAATAATTAAACATTAAAACAATAATAAAAATAAGATCACGCTATATTTATAAACATTAACAAAAGCAAAACATTAACTGTCCCCTTCACACCGTGAGAGAGAGAGAGATGGGCAGACTTTTCATGATGCTCATGCAGTGCGACATCACGCCGCGCGCTTATTCACAAACACTACACCAGCGCAACGTGTGAATACATAGTAGCTACCGTGAGCTACATAGTAGGCGTAGTGGGGGTGTCAGGTTATTTTCGTTACGGAATTTCTTGATTCAGTCGCCGCGCTCAAGGCCCGTGATAGAAGCTATGCAATAGCTTAAAAACAAAGTTAAGTCGAGCCGTGAGGGATAGCATTTTATACATTTACTAACAGCACCTACTGAATAAGTAAATACTGTGGTATTGGTTTCTATAAAATAATGAAGTTTATCTTTCTTAGTGGAAATTTAAAGTGGCAGGATGTTGATGCCGGCCCATACTATCGTTCTGCTTATGTCGCGTTCAATATTTTACGAAATATGTATTCAAATGTTGACGAATAATAGGTATCATAATGTTTAGTGACAGCGATATAGCGACAATAACAAAAACGGGATATGAAATAGTCGTTAAATAGGGGCACGTTTTGATGCCAACGCCTGGTCTTAATGAAGCAATTTTTTTTTTATTTTCTAAAAGACTAGCGACCCGCCCTCGCTTCGCTTCGGAAACATTAAAACACACATGAAACCAAAAAAATAAAATAAAAAATAAATAAAAAAAAGTAGCCTATGTTCATCAGGGACAATGTCGGCTTCTAATGAAAAAAGAATTTTTCAAATCGGTCCAGTAGTTTCGGAACCTATTCGAAACAAACAAACAAATAAATCTTTCCTCTTTATAATATTAGTTTAGATATATAAATTGAGATTTTGCACAGTCGTTGTTTTAATGCGACTCTCATGTCTCAAGATCGGTGATGACACTCATATTATAAAATGTATGCGTCTATTCTATGGCGGTTTAGCAATAATGAAAAACATTTTCTCTTATGTGTTGCTTCATCTTTTTTTTTTTATTGCTTAGTTGTTTGGACGAGCTCACAGCCGACCAGGTGTTAAGTGGTTACTGGAGCCCATAGACATCTACAACGAAAATGCGCCACCCACCTTGAAATATAAGTTCTAAGGTTCTCAGTATAGTTACAACGGCTACCCCATCCTTCAAACCGAAACGCATTACTGCTTCACGGCAGAAATAGGCGGGGTGGTGGTACCTACCCGTGCGGACTCATATGAGGTCCTACTACCAGTAAAGTGATAGCAATTTTAATGTCACTAGTGCTAGATCCTCTGATATAATTTAATAAAACTATTTTTACTATCCCAATATTTATTGTTACATGGATGGGTAGCTAATGAATGGTGTTCAGTAGTGTGCGGAGTCTAGACATCACAAAGGTGCCGCTGCTCACCATTGGATCTAAGTTGCAACTGTATTTTATCACGACTTTATCATCCTTCAAAATGGAGCTTGTGACATACGGCAGAAATAGCAAGGACTGTTCTACCTAGCGGTTTGGATTAAAGCTAACCACTAAAGCTAACCTAACCAGGTCGTATTGCATCTTCAGAAAACGTTCATCACAATATAAGCTTGAAAATTCAAGTAACTACAACGTTTACTTATTAACAACTATCACATGTTTTTCTTGCACTAAACACTAATATAAAACATACGTAGATATTATTTGGTATAAAGCTAAATTCTTGTAACAATATTTACCAAAACTATATTAAGGTCATGTCATAAGTCTAATACTAATAAATAATTTAAATTGTATTAATTAAAAAAAAACAGTTAATCAAAAATGTAATAAAACAATTGTTCATTTCATTTTACTTACTACCTATGAGACAAACAAAAATATAATATTACAAAATTTACCTATTTAATAAAAAATCTCAAAGTACCCACTTAAATTATGAACGATCGTGAAAAGCGCGATTGTTCCAAAAATCTGCCAGCTCCTGGAATCTGCTGCAACACTGCCTTTGGCGTCGAGGACCACACTGTATTGTTGGATTATTCAATAGAGAAGTAAACCTTTTGACTAGAGTCGTCACTGATTCCTGGCTGTTTTCATTCTGGCACACACTTGTGAAACTTCCACTCAACTCTTCGAAAGCTTCTTCTATACACTGGTCTATTTTTTCTTCGTCTATCTGGTCTATAGTATCGTCAAAACTTAAGTCTCCGGCTGAGATGCTGCACTGCACCACGTCCGGCTTACGGTTCCTCAGGGTGCTTGTAGCCGAAGCCAGTCTGTCAATCGATTTGAAGATATCGTCAATTTCTCGGCATATTTCTTCGATTGAGACAGCGGAGATTATTTGGCCGTTTACAAAGAAAAACTGTTGATCGTTCGCCTCGTTATTCTGGAGATTGCGTATAAAATCATTATAGTCGATAATCGATTTATCAGATAGCTGTCTCGCGACTTTTCTTCGCACTTTTTTCAACAGCTGCGCAGAATCAAATGTAGTTTTCTTCAAGTCCAAAGCGCTGAGCATTGTCGTCATAGCTGGTTCGTTGTCTTCCTCTGTCCTGTCTTCATCCAGGTCCACCGGCTTCCAGTCTTCTTCGAGTTTCATCCATTGCTCGTTACGGAGCAGGATGGTTTCCAAGTCTAGTAGTTTTGTACCCATTCTAACGTTGACACGTTAACGTCGTGACTACTCGCCTGTGACTGACGAATGTTTTAGAGTAATGTTAGTTTATGTATGTTATAAACCGCAGAACACATTCTACAATGACATCTTTAGAACGACTACTGACTGCTTTTAAGAGTCTCGAGATATTATTGATTTTTGTCTCGTTTACCCCTACTTGGTATTGTATCTTTGTCTTTTTCTGAGTAAATGTATTATTTCTGAAGAAATGCTTAAGTTAAATTAGCACTTAGTTGGTAGTAGTAATTAAGTAGATAGTAGCAATTAGGTGCATTTGCATTTGTTTTGTTAACTATAATAACAATTATGATTTGTTTGGAACCTGTTAACTTGAATTGAATTTTAAGAAAAATGTATCTTAATGACCGAGGTTTTTGGAAAAGTTAATGTATTTTTTTTGTAAAACGTTTCTGTTATTGATTAGCTAATTTATTTCTCATAACTGTTTATAAAAGTCTAGTGTTTTATTGTTGCAAGAAGTCATTTGTAGGAGACGCTAGGCTGTATTTAGCATATATTTATAAACTTCTGTCAAAGTATTGTTGTAATTTGGCTTGAAAGGGAAGACACCCGTTGCCGTATTTGAATTACGTTTCGATCTCATTTCTCAAGATAAATAGCAGCATTTACTTTGTGATGTTCATGGGTTGTTATGTGTTTTTTAACTGTCGCCTTGGGAAGGTAGGCATATGGCCGCTTCTTATTAGTACATGTATGTATAATATCTATTTAATAGCAGGGCGATCAGCGCGCTCTTTAGGTGTAGATATACATCTCTTTTTTACTGGTGGTAGGACCTCTTGTGAGTCCGCGCGGGTAGGTACCACCACCCCGCTTATTTCTGCCGTGAAGCAGTAATGCGTTTCGGTTTGAAGGGTGGGGCAGCCGTTTTAACTATACTGAGATCTTAGAACTTATATCTTAAGGTGGGTGGCGCAATTACGTTGTAGATGTCCATGGGCTCCTGTAGCCACTTAACACCAGGTAGGCTGTGAGCTCGTCCACCTAATCTCTTAAACTGGAGATCACAGGTTCAAGACGGGGTACTTACAAGTAAAGTTTTCAGTTTTTTAGAAAGGCTGATCATTTGAAATAATCTGATTAGTCCGAATCAACATGTAAGACATGTAAGAACGACACGAAATTATCGCGTATTAAGTATGTTCCCGAGTGTTCACATCTTTATGCATGTCTTTAATTTGTTGCTAATAGTAAATGAAAGGTCATACCGGGGTCAAATATTATGAGTGTCCATAAGCAGACATTCTATTTTAGACGTTATTTCAATATGCATAATAATAGTATTAGTTTATTTTGTTATTATCATGCGAATGTAGCATATTAGGAATAAACAAGGCACCTCTTGCGTACAACGACCGGCTGAAGCTTAATTATCGTTTGGGAAATGAGTGTAACACGGGATTTATAATATAGAAGTACACTCGGGTAGAAAAGTGGATTAATAAATTAATAACAAAAAAAATTGTGGTTGAAACTTCGTATCAATGATTCATTTTGTTTTATCTTCTGCCAATGTTACACTCTAAGATTAAAAAGGACGTGCATTTCTTTGTGAATCTTAGGCTACTGCTACAGGCTAGCACTGGGGTACTTATTCCTATCTGTTTCTGCTGGGTATGATGATGACATGTGTCTTCGATGGATTGGACACTCCTTGGGACGGTTATTTATTTTATAGGCCAGAACGTGGGTAAACTTTTTTACTGTCTCAGAGTCACTACCTGTGTGTATCATAGATGGATCTCGAAACTTTTTCAAATTGATTGAGGCATATAAAATCCACACTTGTCTTAAATTTCAATTAACAGTAGGCAGCGGCTCGGCTCTGCCCCTGGCATCGCTGATGTCCATGAGCGGCAGTAACCACTCACCATCAGGTGGGCCGTAAGTTCGTCAGCCTAAAAGGAAAATATTTTATTTTATTAAATTAGCTGTGTGCTAAAATTAATTTGTTTTAAATTTGGAAGATATAAGATAATAATCACTGCACTATTTAAATACGAACTCGGTAATAAAATATTAACTAATTAATATTGGTCTATTTCTTTCGGAATCGTAGCTAGTCGAATACATATGGTAAGAAAGTATTTATTATTTTATTATGCTAGTCAATTTGAAACGTTATAGTTTTATACAGTTGGTTTTATTTATCCGGTTGAATATAAGTTCACGAAGCTCGAATTATATTTCTAGATTCAGATTTAACGAAAAATTAAACGGTTGTCTGGAAGAGATAGCTTTTAGCGATAAGACCGCCTATTGTACAAATGTATCTGCTTTTTGACTGTTTTTCGAGTGTAAATTGTGTTTTGGTGTGCAATAAAGTGTATTCTCTTTCTCTCTAAATGTGCTGTGAACTAATTGCCTATCCAAGCTAATAGAAATATTTCAAAAGCACATTTATATCAATATGACTGAAAAAAAATTCAAGTTCAATTATAAACTTTTTTTCAAAATGTTTGTGGAACGAATTGTACTTACAATTATTCCGACATCCCTAATGAGGAGTTCTGGTATTACGTACGACGTAGCGTTGCTGCTTTCTAACAACAATGGTATTTTTAAATTCACTTTTGGAATAAGAACTGTTTCATAATTTTTTTGTTAGAAATTATTCGTTCTAATAAAATAAAAGTGTGTAAAGTCGTCAGTATTTTGTCGGTTGATATTCTTTTTATTTTTGAAGCTAGACAACTCTACGGTTACGCTGACGGCGAGTAGCTATCAGTGGCCATGGACATCAGCCATGTCTGGCATACGATTAAGATACTATCGACTGGCGGGAGTGCTTTATAATTTTTCAGTTTAATTAATCAATATTATAGTTAATTGAAATCAGTTGCCTCTTCGACATTTAATTAAAATCTATTACATTGTAATGCAGCTGATATTTCGATGCTTCAATTGTGGTGAGCGAGGGCGTTCACCTTGAACTGTCCAGGGGCTCCAGCTAGAGGTAAAATCTTACGTTGAAATCGACTACATTTATCTACAAGTAAACTCTATAGGTAAATACATAAGACTTATATTCCCCGAACCTACGATACGTCGTTTATACGATCGTTTGGAACCTTTGGGTCTGCGGAGGGACTTCGGTTCCCTCTGTATATTGTACCGAATGTTCCATGGGGAGTGCTCTGAGGAATTGTTCGAGATGATACCGGCATCTCGTTTTTACCATCGCACCGCCCGCCACCGGAGTAGAGTTCATCCATACTACCTGGAGCCAATGCGGTCATCCACAGTGCGTTTCCAGAGGTCTTTTTTGCCACGTACTATCCGGCTATGGAACGAGCTCCCCTCCACGGTATTTCCCGAGCGCTATGACATGTCCTTCTTTAAAAGAGGCTTGTGGAGAGTATTAAGCGATAGGCAGCGGCTTGGCTCTGCCCCTGGCATTGCTGAAGTCCATTGGCGACGGTAACCACTCACCATCAGGTGGGCCGTATGCTCGTCTGCCTACAAGGGCAATAAAAAAAAAATTTTAAAAATTCACTAATTTTTTTTTTTATTGCTTAGATGGGTGGGCTGTGCCCACCTGGTGTTAAGTGGTTACGAGGGCCCATGGACATCTACAACGTAAATGCGCCACCCACCTTGAGATATAAGTTCTAAGATTACAGTATAGTTACAACGGCTGCCCCACCCTTCAAACCGAAACGCATTACTGCTTCACGGCAGAAATAGGCAGGGCGGTGGTACCTACCCGCGCGGACTCACAAGAGGTCCTACCACCAGAAAAAACTACTAACTAAAGAACTTCCAATACACAAGCGAAGCTCTACTCTATTCGTGCCGTAATCTTATTATTTATCGTCATAATGGAAGCGTCCGTGGCAATTAAACGCATCCAGCGCCTCTCCATGCATCACGCCGCGTAATCCGGGGGACAGAATCATAATAACAAAAAACAATAAAAATAACGAATTACCCTGTGAACTCCACTCGAATCGGAGCAGAGGACTTCGAATAAGGAAAACCGAGGAGACTTCATTGAAATATAATTTTAATACGTTTTTATTAGGTTCAGACGTATGTGTGTTAGTATGTAACAGAATCTTTGAACATGATTTTGACTCCCTTCAAAACGTCGGATTAACTCAAAATTTGGTATACTTATTAAGGACCGATGACGATTCAACATTAAAAAAAATTGAAAAAAGTTATTGAAAAAAATGAAATTAAACTAAAAAATGAAAAATAAATAATAGTTTAAAAGCTTTTCAGGATATTATCAAATGCACCCCACGCTTTTTTTACAATAAAATCATTTTTTCTTACACTATTTTTAATTCAAATTTATTAAAATTTATTTGCTATTTTTTAGTGGGATTTTCTATAAAAGCGTATTTTGTTAGTTTTTTGAAACTATTATTTATTTTCGAGGTCAATTACTTTTCTTTCAGGTGATCTCATAGAGTAGTTAGTTACATAATTTATGAGAATTACTCCAATATTCTTTTGGTTCTCTTACAGATACTCGTTCAACCTATCTTCAAATACAATAAAATATTGCATTAACTTTATACCATTTTATTATTAGGTAATTTTATCATCCCTATATTCCTGCTAGTTAAGCTCGAACGACGCCCAAAATTACTCTTAAGCAGAGTTAGGGTTGGATTAGCGATGAAAACAAAGGTTCTGCAAAGGTTCTGCAGTAAGCAGCGACTTGGCTCTGCCCCTGGTATTGCTGAAGTCCATGGGCGACGGTAACTACTCACAATTAAGTGGGCGGTATGCTCCTCTGCTTACAAGGGCAATAAAAAAAAATCAAAAGGAATGTTTGATCTATTGCCTAACAAAACTGATAAAGAATTGCTTATTAAAATAACTCACCCATAAATTTCTCATACATCATGAGGCTGCCTAGCCGAGACTTAGGAAAGCTCATATAAAAAAAAAAAACTAAATAGGAACAATAGCGACTCATCGTTAAAGCCGTAACCCTATTCCGAATCCACATTCTGTTTGTGCTCGTTCTTAATATGGGCCAAAACTGTTGGAAGAACAACAGTTTTTGTTGTATATTTTATGTTCTGTGACGCCATATTTCAGGCGGTGTGACAAGCCACCCCAAGCTTGATATACAGTCTATGTATCCCAAGTATTTGGACATTATTTAGTATAAGGCAGTTATTTTTATTTATATACATGTTTTATTGGTTTATAGCGTCACGGACTGTTGGCCCTCCTTTGTTTAAGTGGCTTCGTTACTTCGTTAAGTTTTTATTTGTTACATGATCTGAAAAAGTTGCTTTGTAAATCATGTTGTGCTATATTTTTCGGTTGAAGAGGTTCAGGGTTTTTAACAAGCTTCTCATCGGTAATGCGGATCTAATATGATGTATACATGCATATTTACTGGACTACTCTGACAAGAGTGCAAACAACTATGAATAAGAGTGACGACGTCTGGTAGGCAGCGGCTTGGCTTTGCCCCTAGCATTGCTGACGTCCATGAGCGACGGTGACCACTTACCATCAGGTGGGCCGTATGCTCGTCTGCCTACAAGGGCAATAAAAAAAAACCCTTATGAAGCGCAATACCATCCGAAATGATGACCACGACCACTATGCCAAGAGTGCAAACATCTGAGAATGAGTACTATTTGAGGCTTGAGTTTTAACGCGATCTTACGAATGATTAAATAGCATATAGAACACGAACAAACAAATATTGATTTTTTCAGTTAGATTAAAATCTTTGGGGTTTAAATAGAATTTCTATATTATTTAAAGTAAATTTAAGAATATGAGAATATTAAGTCATCGTCTATTATATAATTGAATAATTAAAACCACTTTTACAGTAATAGGTAACTCTCTTATATCTTCTTACATATATCTCACTCATTTTTTTATTATCACGCTATTATTTCCGAAGTTTCGAATAGTTTACACTTTTAAAGTTCAAGATTTACCCGTAAAAACATGATTCAACGATTCACAAAATCGTAACAAAATCATAATTGTAGTTTAAATTACAAATAATTAAAATTTCCGAATACTGCCCAAATATCAGAATAATATATTTCACGAACCAATGATCTGGTTCTTCGGTTCAAAAAACCGCTGAACCTTTAATTTAAAAAAAAATGTATCAAAGGCATCATTCAAATCATAATTACATTTTAATAATTCGAAATACGGCTAATTATAGAGATTTATTGTACCGAATCCTTTATCGGGACATTATCATAAATTAATTAGTACAAAATAATGCGCCTCCATTACCTCAATGCGGCGGTGTCATCGCTCCCTATGTATAGGATGATTTTAAATCGTCTAACATATTTTAGTGACGTTATTATTTTTCCGTTTCTTATCATAGCTAATTTTTATTTCTCAGGATTGTTAATTATAATTATAGTTTGTTAATTATAATTATAGGATGGTTAACAATAATTATAGGTATAATTCTAATTTGCTAAATGACTAATGTATTTAGTGAGTCTATGGTATTGAATTCGGTCGGTTTCCGATCCGGTGGTAGATTCTGTGAATCACTGCTCTTGCTAGGGTCAGTGTTAGCAACTGTCCGGTTTGAGCCCCGTGAGCTCAGCTACAAACGTTAGGGTGAAGCTGAAATAGCCTCTCAAGACTATCAGCATAGGTAGAAAAAAAAAGAAAAAAGGCAGGACTGTGAGCGTCTTTACCAGATCAGACCAGTGGTAAGGTGAGCGTCCGCGTGATCTTCTCCCGTCAACCTGACCAACTACCGTCAGCTTCTCTAAGTTATCGGGGCCTTTACAAGCGATGTGGCTGAAGTACGTGAGAATACGTTGGAAGCAGATAGCGGGCAACCTAGTGGCAATACCGAACTCTTTCAGAATGGATAGGCTGGTCCGACGTACTGTCCATGGAATTCGAAACATCCGTCTATTATCTTTATCCTCCTCCTTGCGTCGTTTTCCTCATTACTGAGGGTCGTGACTCTCCCGCTGCATCAGTTTCTTACGTACGATTTCCCTCCATCTTCTACGATCCTTAGCTTTGTGGAAGGCATTGTGGAAGTTGATGTCCAGAGAAGATCGTATTTGGTTCGACCATCTCGTAGGACTGCGTCCTCTGGGACGTTTGCCTACCTACCTTTCCTGTCACCATCAGCTGTCCGAAGAATTCCAGCTATTATCTTTATAGTCTTTATCTATCAGGTTTATTGTTATTAACATCAACAACTTACGTCGGTATTGTGAGCGGTTTTTTTCGTTTAATATAATATACTACTTATTGTAAAAGCATCATCCTGTGAACGTTCCCGGTGCGGTGATAGCATTGACTGCTATTATTTCGAGTCATTAAATCAAAGCAGCGACAATCGCGTACTCATTATGCCGGCACTACCATTTTCCAAACGAGTTTTGATCGGTAAAGTTATATGTACGAGTATTATGTGAAAGGCAACGGTTGCCGGATACATGACACGTTTTGTTAGCTTGTTGTCTGATTTTTATCATTTGTGTCACCGAGATATTTTACCTAAGATATAGAGTTTAGCAGAAAAAGTAAGAAAAAAAATAAAACATTGATATTGAAATGAGCAGATTTCATTTTTTTTATTAGAATATAGACGAGTCTCGCGGCCTACCTGTTGTTAAGTGGAGTCCATAGATATAACAACATAGATACCTAAGTCTAAGTCAGCTATATAGGAACACATTATTGCTTCGCGCCCAAAATAACCAAAATATTAAGTAATACTCACCCATAAGGGCTTACAAGATTCGTTACAATCAATATATTCCCAAAAATTATATTATTATTATTTTTTCCTATTGTTTACCTAAACACGTTTATTCATAGACATCCAAAGCGATTCATCTAATTATTCCAACTGCATTCAAATGTAAAATTTTACAGCTTTATAATATTAGAATACCAATACTCGATACTGATAAGCAACTAGCTCGGTGCCGTAGCGTATTGTTTGATGCATAATAACCCTTGAAATCAAATGTTAAGGTTCGAATTTAATCAGTAAGCCCGTAACGTAATATCTGATTTATGTCATTTACATGCTAGATTTTGAACTGATTCTGTTATTATGTATTTAGTTTTGCCAACAAAATCGTGTAATGGCGTGAATAGTTCAATTTAAAATTTCTAAAGCATTCCATGTTATAAAGCGACGTTCGAAAAATGTAATTCTTTTATTTCTTCCCGAAATGATACCTTAATAAAAATATATACTTATACTTATACTTATATATTACGAGTATATAATAGTTTTTTTTTTTTTTAGTTTTTCCATAAGTAGGATGAATAGTGATCATATTTTATGATATTCTTAATTGGAAGCACTTTTAAAGATGTTTCGAACACAATTTTTGCGACTGCAAGGAGGTCATTTGTGGCAATCGGTCGGGAATATATACTAATATATAATCTACAGTGGTTTTTACGGATGTTCCGTTATAACTACTGAACCATGCATCCGATTGACTTGAAACTTGGTATCCATGTAGAAAATACAATGTAAAAAGTACTTTAATGGATAGGCTAATATTTATATGAGTGTTGGACTCCCTAAACCAGTTGCGGGGGCGTTAATTATGAGAACTAGATGATGATCGTTTTTTTTTTATAACGCCATCTTGTTGTCTTTAAAGCAGTTAGTTGCCCTCAATTAAGAAAAATAGTATTATTATTCGCCAATAGATGTTGGGAAGAGTTGATTATTGAAAACCCGAATAAAACAATATTTTCTGAAAATAAATCGTAGCTAGATCGATTTACCGCCCCCGAAATCTCCTGTATACTAAATTTTATGAAAATCGTTGGAGCCGTTTCCGAGATTCAGATTATATATATTAATATACAAGAATTGCTCGTTTAAAGGTATAAGATCTTTGTGGGGGTGACAAATAATAAAGTTAATTTTAAATGCCCAGCGAAGCGGACGGGTACAGCTAGTACGTTTATAAATCTGAATTTACAATACGTATTAAGCAGTAAACAACATTGCGACATTCATATAGCAGCAGTATTCGATGCGTCGCGGGCGCGCCTCTATCGCAACACGTTGACGCCGCTGACGGTTTTACGAGCGTATTAGTGTTAATTTCGAAGCGATATCGATGTCGAACCGATCGTAACGTCGTCGCTTCGTGTAGCTCAGTTGGCTCATTTTTTAGTGAATGGACTGTAGAATGTTTTAAGCGATTTTTTGTATTTCGTATATTATTTTGCATTCTGTAACTTTTTTTTATCTTAATTTTGACGGAAGTACAAAAATTTTGGACGGTCACATTACACATTGTCACTCACATTACCTTCAATGTACCTTGTCGTTAAGTTATCAACTAATGGCGTTCGTTACTGTTGTCTAGTTACGAACAAACGATCTTTTATTTTAGAAATAAACGTATCTTTTACGAAAAAAAAATCCAACCAATTAGCTGTTTGTTAGAATTAAGTCATCCATCGTGTGACTGAACCACAAGTAAATTTTAATAGCACTTCAATGATTGTTTTTCTGTTTCAGTGTACATTGTTACAAATCTCAGGCAGTAGTTGAAAACAGTCATATTAAAATCTATTTGGAATGATTTTTTGTCAAGGACCGAATTATCGGTGACAATAATAACATTGAAATCATGATAATAGTCTCAAGACAAAATTCTATGACCAGTGTTTGTTGTCTATATCAGTGAGACGTGGTCGCTGAATAAGGGGTTTATCAGAAGGCTCAAAGTCACTAGAAAAGCAGTGCAAAGGGCTATGCCCGGTGTTTTCCTGCGAAATGTAATCAGGAATGAGGAGATTCGCAAAAGAACCAAGGTAATTGACATAGCCCGAAGGATTGCAAGATTGAAGTGGCAGTGGACAGCCAATTTACAGTATAGTCTTTTTAAATTTGTATTTTTAATCCTTATTGCTTAATGAATCATATTTTTCATTAAAATGTTATATATAATAAGAATTTTCAAACTGGGATTCCAGACGGTTATATATTCTCATATTTATTTAATACATTTAAAAATATTAAACGCTTACAATATAACTCTCAAGCAAATCTTTTGTAGAATCGAATTTACGACCCTCGATCTAGCGACCTAGTCAAGGGCGCTAATTACCGCGCCACCGATGTAATCAGATTCCCAGAACTGTTTAACAATTTACATTAAAGATTCCTAAGTAAACAAATAAATAAAACATTTCATATGTAACCAGAGATGGGTAATCACATTTTCTGTGTATTTTTAATTAGTTTACAATGAAATTACTTAAATGAGGATAGTGGAAGTGATTTATAAAGGTAAATTGGCTATACCAAATTCCACAAACATGACTTTCGTCACATCTCAGACATCGCACCAGCATATAACAAAAAACGGGTGCTTAAAAAAGTTTTAATTTCTCTAATTATGAAAAAAAAAAAATTATTGCTCACATCACTCACAGACCTCTGTTATAAAGAATAATAATAAATGAGAACAAATTACGCACGATCATTCGATCGCCATTTAGGATACCCTGTATTATGGAGACCAGAGATTGGTAAAAATGATTTTAATATTAATCATATATTTTATCGTTACAACTCTTATAGGTACAACAAGGTAAGATGATTTAAATTAAATAAAATTAAAAATTTTGTGCAGCGACCGGCGCGTGCGCCTTATTCAATTTTTCTTTATCGACCCTCCGTATTTTTTTTTACGAATCTTGCGCAGGCATCGCCTCTGTCGCACGGCGTTGTTCGACACTTTAGGGTTCCGCTTAACGTGCGAGGATTAATTATTTTACTTCGGTTCCGCACGTTACATGCTTATTTAAATACTTAGTCTGGCCATAAATACTGTTACAATTAAAAATAAACAAAATATTACATTTGAATTTGGAATCTGTCATTTTTATATGATTGCTCATTGAGTTTTCTCATTTTGGCGCCAATACATTGTACAATATTTTGCGATATTAAAATGGAGTGGGGTGATAAAGAGAACCGAATCGCTGTGATTGCACTACACCACGGTCGAACCCACGATCCTCGGCCCAACAGTCAGGGCCGTTAACTAATGCGCCACCGAGTCAGTCTTATACTGACATGATGCTTGTAGCTAGCTACTGAAACCTAAAGACATGGATACCCACTGAAAGACAACATTGTTTAATTTTTTTTAAAAAAAATCTCTATAGTCATGATTTATTTGTAGCAGATATATAATTGTATAACAGTACCAACCTGCGCTGGTCTCATGGGAGAACAAAAAGCTTTACTATCGATCTGCTTTCGCTGGTACTCTTCCAATTAAGCAGCCACACAAGAAGGAAATGTTTGAATGATGACGATTCTTACCTAATAGACCATGAGCGTTTCATTGAAACATTTCTACCATATCGAAATTACACTAATACCACATCTCGAAAAGTATTTTTCGGTTCGTATGCCTCAATACAAAAGATCATGACACCATTTTGCAAATACTTTGCTGAAGTTATTTTCTTTCCTTCATATTGGAGGAGGCATAGGGTCTACGGGGAGTGGCCTATGCACTTCATCAATACCAGAGGCATAGCCGTAGTCCAACGCTTAGAGTTCATTTCAAACCTTAAAGAACCAAATATCGCATGCAGATTTGAGTTACCATGAGACTGATCTGATGTTTGGATTAATTAGTTGGAGAAATATATGGAAATCTATGCTCTTATGCTAGGTCTTTTCTTTATTGGTAGTTGGTATTTTTCAAAGTACCCTCTGTGCGTTTGAAATATTAAGAAAAATCCACAAACTTTTGAGAATCATGCTCAGTGATAGCCTCAGTATAACCAATGATACGCGAAGCAACCTTCTCCCGCACCATATTTCAAAAGCCCCAATACGCGAGTGGTCGGCCATAAACACACTAAAATGTTTATGAAATCTCACCGGCACAGCTATCATTTACCGGACGCACTCAATAATAACGAGCAAAGCCGATAATGACTGTACTAAACATGATTTAGTGATTATAATCAAAGGATGCAATGCTGCGGTAAAATAGCGTGATTAATAATCGCATCATTATTTAGAGCGTCGAAAATTTTGGCTTTGTTGGTTAGCGCATTGATTTAAGCGCTTTTTTGTTTATGATCGATATCAGTTGAGCTTAGAGCAACTGCTTGCTACCGAGCTTGTCTTCAAAGATGTCTCAAAGTGAATTGTCTTTATATGACGTAATTGAAGCCTTTGCAGTATTGACTTTCGGTTGTTCTACCCCGGGAACAGAACGTAGGAGTTTATCGCGGTTGAAAAAAATTTGATAGTGGTATCAGCCTTTGTGGGTTTTGAAAGGAAGAGGCGATTAAGGAAAGGATGAGTTCAGGGAATGCAATATTAATAACTGAGGTTGGCCAGAGTCGCGTATCTGGCGGAGAGGAAAATTTTTACAAAAACACACCCCAGCCCATATCGAAAAGAAGGCGTAGTCGTAAAGATTCAGTCTAAAGGCAAATTCAAACATCCCGACCGTTGTAAATTGGCCGAGGGCTGTGCAATACCCGTTCAGTTATTGCCGATGCACGGTTGCACAGATTTAAGATGGCCGACCTAGACTTGCCTTGTTTTAATTGGCTGGATTGTTCCGGAATTGTATAGAGCTGTTTATAGAATTTATCAAAAAAAAAGTACTTTGAAGTTGTTGGGTTTAAACGCTGGTGTGTAGTCGCGTAAGGTGATGGGACTATCTTCTTCTTCTTCGTCGCTTTCTTCATTGCTGAAGGTCGTGTCTCTGAAGCTTGAGCGTTGCCTGTCTCGTGAGCTGTTTCCATCTCGTCCGGTCCTCAGCTGCTCGAATGGCGGTTGCGACTGGCAACCCAGTTAGAGCGGTTACTTGATCACACCAACGGCTAGGTAATCGGCCGCGGGGTCTCTTTCCTTCTACTTTGCCCGTCCCAATCACTTTGTCCAAGCTATCAGACTGTCGGCGGGCAATATGACCGAAGTAGCTGTAGATCCTTTGGTAACAGATTGTTGATGGGACTATACTGATTTTCAAATCACGCAGGCAGGCTCTAATTTTTACAAAGAAATATTTACATAGCATATTTATCCTACCTATTCATTAATAGCCTAAGAGGCTATTCCAGCTACGCCCGAACGAGTAGGTGAGCTCTAGAGTTCAATCTGAGAGAATTTGCAAACAATAGCTCTAGCAAGAGCAGTGCTTCGCAGATTCTACCACCGAATAGAAATCGCAACCCACTGAGAAAATCCGGCGTGAAACTCAGTATACGAATAAATTCCGTGATTAAGGAATAAACATTATTCAATAAGCAGAACTCGTATCAATTTTTACGTAATTGCTAATTAGTGGTACAAGTGTTAGGGTGATTTCTAAGACCGCATTGATAGGTACCGCCTCCCTTTTTTTTTGTACCTGCTTATTATTGATGCGAAGCAGTCATACATTCCGATAAGGGCTGAGACAGACTTAGATCGGGCTTCTTCTTCTTCACTGGTGGTAGGACCTCTTGTGAGTCCGCACGGATAGGCACCACCACACCGCCTATTTCTGCCGTGAAGCAGTAATGCGTTTCGTTTTAAAGGGTAGCCGTTGTAACTATACTGAGACCTTAGAACTTATATCTCAAGGTGGGTGGCGCATTTACATTGTAGATGTCTATGGGCTCCAGTAACCACTTAACACCAGGTAGGCTGTGAGATCATCCACCCACCTAAGCAATAAAAAAAAAGTTAAGATATCCAGTAAGATAGTCGTATTTCTAATATAACTCAGATTTCGCTTTACACAGTCATGATAAATAAGTAATAACAAAACCTCACAAAACAAATAATAACAAAAAAGTCAAATCTGTTACATCGAAGATCTTGAAGTAATGTGAGCGTTTTTTTTTTATTGCCTTTGTAGGCAGACGGGCATACGGCCCACCTGATGGTGAGTGGTTACCGTCGCCCATGGACTTCAGCAATGCCAGGGGCAGAGCCAAGCCGCTGCCTACCGAAAAGCGTCACAAATAAGTGCCTTTGCGCAACATCACAGTCTCACCATATATCAAGTTCTTAAATACTTCTTCTTCCTAGCCTTTTCTCGGTCTAATCCCGGGGTCCGCTTTCCTACTTAAGCTTCTCCATTTTGCTTTAATTTCGTAAAGAAAAAAAAAGTTTAAAAAATTGCTATCATCATCTCTATATAAATACGTAGGTTTCGTTTGTGACCGCACCACGTCGGACTTACGTTGCGGCGCGTGCACGGCTCCGCATTGCAACGCACTTTATTGCATCGATACTGTTTGACAATGCAGCCGAGTCCCGACTGTATTGTATGGGACGTGTGACATAACATAGACAATACAAATATTATATATGTACTATACTAATATATAAATCTACAGTGCTTTTATGGATGTTCCGTTATAACTACTAAACCATGCATCCGATTGAAACTTGGTATCCATGTAGAAAATACATGTACTTAATGGATAGGCTAATATTTATATAAGTATTGGACTCCCAACACCAGCTACGGGCGTTAATGATGAGAATCTTTGTGGGGGTGAGAAATAATAATGTTAATTTTAAATGCCCAGCGAAGCGGACGGGTATAGCTAG
Organism: Bombyx mori; assembly: GCF_030269925.1. Classification (NCBI taxonomy): domain Eukaryota; kingdom Metazoa; phylum Arthropoda; class Insecta; order Lepidoptera; family Bombycidae; genus Bombyx; species Bombyx mori. The sequence continues at coordinate 1,435,479 of NC_085116.1, read as the reverse complement.
TACTATATATTAGCAATTACCTATTGAGTAGGGGGATGCGTCTATGCCCCGGTTTTAATTCTGTAATAGGTACCATTTTTATCTAAGCAAATATGTATGATGTTTTGAAGAGTAGGGCAGTCGTTGTACCGTAAAAACTGAGACCTTAGAACTTACTTCTCGAGGTAGGTGGCGGTATTTACGTCGTAGATTTCTATGGGCTCCGGTAACCACTTAACACCAGGTGGCCGTGAGATCGTTCAATCCACTAAGCAATAAAAAAAAGACTTAGGGACCCTGATTACTGTACTCGTCGAACTCGGCAAAGAGTTCGACATGCAACTTAACCCATATATCAGCCCGCTGAGTTTCTCGCTGGATCTTCTCAGCGGCTTGCGATTCCGATCCGGTAGTAGATTCATTCGCGAAGCAGTTGCCCTTGAGTTGGTAGGTCTCCTCCGGAGTCGCTCGGGCAGCTGAAAGCAAATCCCACCTCTCCTGGCTGAACCTGTGCTCGACCACCTGTCCTGGTCAAACTCGAAAGGCCCCCGGGACTGCAGTAACATTTCCGACAAAAAAATATGAATTTCACACACAACCAAATGAGTGCTGTCGCCCAGTCTCACGAGGTTACATGTTAATTGCATTTAAGAACATTCAGCACTCAATATCAGCATAGTTTCATTACGTTATTAGAATTTGCGTAATACAAGATACAAGACTTCACAACGAATAAGAATTAATTATAATTCAATTGTTTTAATTGGATCGTCACCGTTTCAACTGTTTGCCAATCTTGCGGGATTGAGTGCATTTGGTCTGTCAGTCAAAACTGAAATAGTCGTAGTTCAATTAAAGGTATAATACTTTTATGATTTAATCTGTGGCGGGTAGCCATCACAGAACACTGGATATTTGACAGATGCCCGAATCTCGCTTACGACATTTTCAAGATAAGCTTGCATATATACAAGTTCTGAACAATAACATTCAGACTGTCAGACTGAGTGAGACCTTAGAACTCATATCTCAAGGTGGGTGGCGGCATTTATGTTGTAGATGTCTATGGTCTCCAGTAACCACTTAACACCAGGTGGGCTGTGAGCTCGTCCGCCTATGTAAGCAATAAAAATAAAAGATTCTTCCCTTTGTCGTATATCCTACAAATCTCGCATTTTTTTATGTCATTGTATGTTGTGCTGATATTTATGCTTAATAGTCGATGAATAACACCTTAGTCATCCGCCGCTACGAAGGGTAAAGTATTCGAAAAGACGGAAAAAACGAGATTAAACCGGTACAAAATAATTTTAACTATATACAGAATAAGGACTGTCATGTTTTTTCAGTGTTCTCATAAATTTGTGCGGTTGAAGGGTTGATAAATGATTACATTAGATCAATTGATTAATTTTAAATTAAATAGCATAGCAATAATAATGGAAACAGTAAAAAATTCTTTTGACATAACTTTTCCTAAAAATTGGCATTATTGCAAAGAAAGACACAAGAAAAAAAGTCGGTTTAAACAAAAACAAAGGACGTTGGTTGATTGTAGAGTTTCTCCAATATCTGGATCTTTTTAATATCTTTCTCCTATGACTACGATTCGCGAAAACCGAAGAAAATACTATAGCATTAGATGATGGGTGCGGTGCTGGCGTTTTCGGCATCCAAAAACCAGCGCGGCATTGCTGACCTGGTAAAGGATTCCGAGCAGTAACTATACTTAGAACTCATATCTCAAGGTGAGTGGCGCATTTACGTTGTAGATGTCTATGGGCTCCAGTAACCACTTAACACCAGGTAGGCTGTGAGTTCGTCCACCCATTTAAGCAAAAAAAAAAACTCTCTTTGCTGTTTTTTTTTTTTATAATTAATATTAAGTTTATATTGTGCTTCAAGTAAATATTATAAGTAATTATTATTGCCAAATCATTCAAGATTTCTTTTTTTTTTTTTAAAACCTATAAATAACACTCACAGCCAACAGCTCTTTGAAAAAAAACGTTTTGAATGAATATCTTCGAGGCTTATATATTATTATAGAGTATTTAGTTCACAGTATACCTTGAGTACTCGGTCCAAGTACGATTTACGATTTACGTCGAATATTTAAAATAATAATAAAAAGGTTCGTTCACACTGACCGAACTCGTTCTAATTGTACACTCGTATAATGACGGGCGGCGCCGGATGCAGTTTTAATTCCGTCGTAAAGTGCAGTAACGTGAACCAATGACCATTAATGATCGTTTTTTGATAATGTTCATTGAAATGTATCGTGTTTACTGTTTGCGTGAGCTTTGAACTAATTCGCTATGATTAATGTGGAGCAGGGCTGCAACATTAGTATCACACGGGATTAAGATCGTTTTTAATAACCACTAATACTTATCAAGTGTACAGAGCCACCAGATCTTCTCTTGCCACGCGGTTACCACTCAAAAGCGATCGATGTGGATCTGTGGAGAGCGAGATGAGGACCGACAGCCTGACCTGAAGCAATGTTAAGAAGCAAGCGCAAGACAGGGTGAAGTGGAGACAATGTATGAGGACCCTATGTACCAGCGGGCTACCCTAGGACTACTGCTACTGCTAATACTCATCAATAATGCGTTTCGAGACAATAAAGGGGATGGCCCACTCTCCATAGTGTGCTAGGCCCAAGATGGACATCAAATATTACTATAAAAATGTACTGATTCAAATTCTTAAATGTATTGGATATCTAAAAAAAATATTGAAATTGACGCCACTATTATAAAAAATATAATAAAAATAAAAACTCGTTTTGAGGTTAATTTTCTACATAAATAAGTGTCGGATTGTGAGATACTTCAAGAACTATTCTTTTCTTAATGTTTAAGATGTTCCTAATGTATTTTTATCCAATAGGGTATAAAAACACACTTAATTCTTTAAATATCTATATTTTCTTCATCTTCATACACAATTAGTATCATCTAAAAATAGCAAAGGAGAGCATATACACGGTTTTAAATCTCGGTCAGGGTAAAACCACAATTCACACAATGTTTTTTAGTCGTAGTATGAAACGTTATTGATAAAAGTAAAATAAATCGAAGAAAAATCAAAACACATCCATTTTGTACGCAAGCACAACACCACAAGCAGCAAGCGAAGTATCAGTCAGTCAGATTAAATTCAGTGTTGTCAGTATAAAGAAAAATAATTACATGAAATTCATATATCGATTTTTTTTTTAAATAACCGATAATTGATTTATATCTTAATCTTTTTTTTACGAGTACACATTATTTTTTATGTTTTTGTTTTAGTTGTACATATTTAAATAACAATACTAGTAAAGTTTTTTTTATTGCTTAGATGGGTGGGCGAGCTCACAGCCACCCTGGTGTTGCTAAGTGGTTACTCGAGCCCACATACATCTACAACGTAAATGCTCCACCCACCTTGAGATATAAGTTCTAAGGTCTCAAGTATAGTTACAAGTTAAAGTCCAATGGGTATGTCTTCGATGTTATTTTATGTGCATAAAATCCATTAAAATCGCTTGATTAATGATAATACTTAAAATGATTTATTTATATGTTTTATTTATATACTCAAAATATTTACTTCATACGTAAAAGGATTTGAAGCTGGCAATATTTTTCCCGCAAAAATAAAAATCCTTGTTTTTTCAATAGAGTTACTTTTTTTAAACTACTTATTGTAAACTATAGTGGCGCTTATTTGCAAGAAAGTAAATGCATATTTATTTATGACAAAATTAATGAACTAAGTATTTTTTCTATAATCTATTGTCCGCTTTGGGCCTAAAATGGGCCATCCCCTTTGATGGCACATCTTAAACGTGTAGAGATAATAATTATCTTAGTTCGCAGTGTCAGAGATACCAAACATGCTATTGGCTAATCTTTATTTTAGACGTTCTAAAAATTTTCAAAGTTTTTCGAAATCATTTGTTTGTAATATGTCATGTAACACATCATGAATGTCCTAAAAGTTTGTAATAGTGCTGGTCCAAAAATTCCCGAACTCAGTAGTAGAATTAAATTTTGAAGTCGTCCGGTGCATTTGTGTTGAGCGATGCACCGGTGTTCGAATTTCAGGCGGGTACCAATTTTTCTAATGAAATACGTACTCAACAAATGTTCACGATTGACTTTCACGGTGAAGCAATAACATCGTCTAATAAAAATTAAGCCCGCAAAATTATAATTTGCGTAATACTGGTAGTAGGACCTCTTGTCAGTCCCCGCGGGTGGCTACGACCACTGTCTACTGTCTATTTCTGCCGTGAAGCAGTAATGCGTTTCGGTTGAAGGATGGGGCAGCCGTTGTGGATGTCTATGGGCTCCAGTAACCACTTAACACCAGGTAGGCTCTGAGCTCATCCACCCACCTAAGCCATAAAAATAATAAATAGAAAAACGATATATTTTTTTAAATCGAGCATCGTTGTGTTGTTGCTCTTTAAAATGTTCATAAAATTGAGTGGCGTATAATCAAATATACCGTGCGATATTATAAACAATAGCCGCCGTCGGAATCACAACATTAAAGCAAGTTTATTGTCGGCCGGCCAGTGGTTCACTCAGTCTAGGTACGTTCATATTGTACGGAGATTAAAGGGAAACTTCAAACTTGATTCTGAATTAAATTGATTCAGCTAATTGTTTAATAGTGTCGAAGCAGAAGTTGGTTAAGTTGGTATTTACGCTAGTTCCATTTCAAAGGTAATATAGAAAAATTTAGAATCCATTTTAATTTATATATTCGTCATTGTACTTTAAGGTAGGTGCTCGATATTTCTTCTTCACTCATATTAATTGAGTCGACTATTATCAAAGCCGGCAATGTGACTTTTGGACAATTATTGGTAAATCAGAAAAAACGAATTATTGACTTGGTATTCCATTGGCAGTCACAAAACTCTTCTGAACGACATCTTAGATAAATAACAGGTTAAGTATTAACCTTTATTTAATGCAGGTTTTGAACCGCATTCTTTGAAGGAGACAATTATATTCAAATCAATCTGTATTGACATATCAATAACATTTTTTTGTCCAAATGCACAGATTGCCACCTTTAATAGACGACTCAATTACTAGATCCTAGTTACTTCAGTGTAATTTGTATTATATTTGTGATATTAAAATATAAAGAAAAATCATAAGCGACACGTTGGTTGGGTACATTTTTAAATTCGCCCTACTGCATGTTTTTTTTTTATTGCTTAGATGGGTGGACGAGCTCACAGCCCACTTGGTGTTAAGAGGTTACTGGAACCCATAGACATCTACAACGTAAACGCGCCACCCACCTTGAGATATAAGTTCTAAGGTCTCAAGTATAGTTACAACGGCTGCTCCACCCTTCAAACCGAAACGCATTACTGCTCGACGGAAGAAATAAGCAGGGCGGTGGTACCTACCCGCGCGGATTTATAAGAGGTCCTACCACCAGTAACAATGGAGTAACAACAAATTTGAATGGAGCTCGATCAAGATCACGATCAAAAGCCAAATTTTTCAAATTTTACTTTTTATTTTCCAAATTTGTTAACACAGAAAGAGTCTACGTCCAATGTGAACGCACCTTAATATCGTTCCGATCGACGATATACGGTGGAATTAAAAATACATAAACATGTAACATTTTACGATAATTACGCTACCAACTATACGTTGCAGGGTTATAATGGCTGAAATAAATACGTTTCTGATTTTAAACATCGAACGTTCGACTTTAAAACGCTCCGCTGTTTTGATTGCATTATTATGTTTTGTTTTAATTGAGTTTTACGAATTTGTTTATATTTTATTTGTTTATTTAAGGTGCATGCAGTTTTGGGATTGGACTGTTGCATATTTTCCCATGAGCTTCATAAAAGAGAATAAGGAACTTTTACTAGTTACAGTTACTTCTATCTTTTACCAACGTTAGCATTCCCAAGTAGGATGGACGTCACTGGTGGTAGGACGTCTTGTGAGTCCGCACGGGTAATTACTACCAAATTCAAATTCAAATTCAAAATCATTTATTTCAACTTAGATGTCAGTTTATCACACTTGTTGAATGTCAAAATATAAATAACCAGGTTAACTCTACCACCATCCTGTCAGTTTCTTCCGTGACGCAGAAATGCCTTTCGGTTTGAAGGGTGGGGCAGCCGTTGTACTGTTAAAACTAATTCCTTAAAACTCACATCTCATGGTTGGTGGCGTAATTTACCTTATAGATATCTATGGACTCCGGTTACCATTTAACAACAGGTGGGCTGTGAGCTGGTCTACCTATCCATACACAAAAAGCAAAACAAATAAATTCAAAACACATACTGTGACAGCCCTAAATAAGTCTAACAATCAAATAAACATGAAGAACTGTACAGTACATCAGCCCATGGCTGCGACGGACCGATACCGGTCAATCCGACCGCCGGCCCGTCAATTGACGACATCTCGTAAACTAGGGTTAGGTGTAGTGGAAACCGATACTTGAATTGGAATCGATTTTCAATGAAATGTTATTCAACCGGTATTGAAATCGATTTTTTGATGGCGTTAAGATATATGAACTGTATTATTATTATTTCATAAAGTAATATGTAAAGTTTATGAGTGTTGGACTCCCTACACCAGTTGCGGGGGAGTTAATGATGAGAATCTTTGTGGAGGTGAGAAATAATAATGTTAATTTTAAATGTCCAGCGAAGCGGACGGGTACAGTTAGTGATAATATAAAGTCTAATATTGCTTTTAAAACTCGAAATGTTTCATGTTAAAAAATCGATTATTTGTTTCAACCCTATTAAAGTGGTCGGATTTGTTCCCATTCGATCGATCGAGTTGTTTAGGATGGGTCGCGGTATCGATTTGATGGTTTCATGCCAAAATCGTTGGATGCGTCGAGTCTGTTTCTGAGTGACTATTATAATTTATTATTATAGTTTTCAATGGAATTTTCAATTGGGGCATCGAACTTCCGATTAGATTTTCCAGATTCTTTTTGCCACATTCCAATCGGCTCTGGTATGAACTCCCTTTCACCGTGTTTCCCGAGCGCTAACAAATCCCTTGGTATTGTTGTCCACCAGCAACACCACTCACCATCAGATGGGTCGTACACTCAACTTTATAGACAGTTAAAATTTGTCTATCGAATGAAGTCTCCATACATTTCCTAAACTTTCTTCAATTAGCAAAAACCTTACAAAATCAGTTCAGCCACTTATGAGATTCGCTATGACGAAAGTATATACTATTATTTACTAAATTGGATATCGGGCGCGTCGACAATTCAATCCCGCAGCGAGTTAAAAGTTTGATAACCGTTCGCTAAGTATTATTTAAGTATATTTCTGTTATTACGCAGTTAACAAGCGCGGCGGTATCGCGGCGGCCTGCGCGCAGTTGCTCAGAATTTATTCTTTCGATTACGCCGGGCGGTGGATGAATAAAAAACAAATGAGCCGAGAATTTGTTGGTAAGGCTTCTGTTGCCGCTGCGGGTAGAGCTAACGTGGATAGTCTCTCTCATCTAACACCCGTATTGTAAACAGATGAAACAGACTAGTTGAATTAAGCGATTTTTCCAAAAACTAAGCCTTAATGTAGCTGTGTCGCAAGTACCCATCAAAGTTGCCCTTTTTAGATTTCGCAACTATTTTCATCTTATCATTATTTATTTTTTATGTAAATTTTTTTAACTGCCAAACTATTCCTAATCACGACAATCGTACTGTCCAATACATAAGCCTTAATGTAGCTATGCCATAAGTATCCATCAAAGTTGCCCTTTTAATTTTCGTAACTATTTTCAACTTATCATTGTAATTTTTTTCTTGTGAAATTTTTTTAACTGCCAAAGTGTTCCTAATCACTACAATTATACTATACAATATAACTATTTTAGCCGATTTCGTCTATTGTAATTTTACACACAGCGATAGCATCGTAACCTCTGAAAATTAATTAAAGGAACCAAACTCGCTTGTTTTGTACTAAGACTATGGCTTCAGTTTGCGCGTGAACATACTTCTTTAATTTAGGTACTATAATGTAGTCTGACTTCACTATTTCCCAACTGTTCTACAGAAAAAAAAGAAGTCTTATCCGCAATAATCTTTCGTCGTCATCTCAAGGCGCAGAGCTCAGCTATTATATTTAATGTGTATGCTAGCTTCATTTGAACGTAGTATCAAACTCAGCGCATTCTTTGTCTCTTATTATTACTAATTTGTCCGGTTTTCTCCGTTTTATCAACAAAAATTACATTTTACGATTTTGATTCTAACCGTAGATTGTGAGCTACGGCGCTACGTTGCTACGCTGTAGGGCGCTACAAGGCTACGAGAGCCCTACGAAGTATTTATTTGGGTTTTCCCTACAGACAGCTTTTATATTTCTTATTTGTGATTTGTTTGGTATTTAGGTCAATAATTAAATTTAACTTTGCAATTCTGTTTATATCAGCGTATTTGAATCATCAGGCATATTTTTATTATAATAAGATTTATGAAATACTTCACTAAAATAAATTTAATTGTATTAATATTACATAACATAAATACATATCAATGCTGTAGTAAATCACAAATACAACACAATTATTTATCTGAAATAACAACACAAAACTAACGTAAATATGCAAAATCTAATTTAATGCTAATTTTGAAAGTATGTAATGGCAATTAATTACACTAATTACTTTGTAATCAACGTTAATGTGTTACCAACGTAAGCTGTATAATCATATTGCAAATAACTTCCGGCATTGAATAATAGATGGCGCTACCACTAGTGTTTGATAAGTTTATTTTTTTATTAGAATAATGTAAATGAGTATTTTCTTGTGAAAAACACAAGTGCGATAAGTTTGAAAAGAAAAACAATGTCACCTCAATTTGTTTTAGAAAAAATACAGAGTATCTTAAATGCGAAAGTATGTTTGTTTTTCTTGTATTAATTATTTTAATGCAATTTGAATTATTAGATCACAAATACTTCGCCAAAATTAATTTTAAGATAAACAAAAAATTGAAACATTATTAGTATCCCTAATTGTTACAAAAAAATGCTAACAATGATTAAAAATGAACACTTTAAACAACTAGTATTAGTCTTCAATGACCACGAAAATTATGAAGTATTCAAAATAATTTAAAAAATTAAAAAGTTTTTTTATCTCACAAGATAAATCGTTAAAAATGTTTTTAATTATATTTACGACCCGCAGAAAATAGAAAAAATATACCAAATATATAATTTACTATACATATTATTATGTATAAATATATTTGCCAATTTTTTTACAAAACTCAGTAAATAAACTTACTTCTTGCAAAACAATAAAATTGGAGTCCTTAATACGAAAAAACAATAAAACATCGAGCCGCTAAGCTCGGAAATCCTCTAAAAACTAATTAAAATCAAATTAATCGTTAAAAAAAGGCATCACATCAAATTGACCGTAAAATTTCAAGAAAGAAAAACAATGGGGTTCCGGCGATAACGGCGCTGGACTTAAATTAAATCGGAGTCGTTTCGACGAACCCTTCACTTCTGTAAACATACAGTACCGAACTATGTCTATGACCGCGCTGTAGACGCTCAAAGCCATGAATAATAAACAGTATATTTTTTGGTATTAAACACGAATTTATATTTACTGTTCTAGATACGCACTTCTTTGCTATATTATTTATAAGCTATTTATTACAGAGAACCATAATTTTTATTGTCTTTTGTTTATTTCACTTTTACACTAAACACAATATTGCAAATTACCCGAGCACAACAATTTCGGAGAATTTTAGATGCGCGAGAGCAGACGTAGACACTAACGCGCATGCGCACTTGTCAGTACCCAGGGAGGAAAATTTACACTTTCTTCCCTGTACAGCGGGAGAAAAACTGAACTTTCGGCGTAGGTAGGACAAAAAATTTATTAAGAAAACTTTCATTCAATCAAAAAAAATTATTCAACATAAATGAAAGTACACACTTGTTGAACGTCAAAAAGAACTACCGCCTAATTTAATATGTTAATTAAGATTTATTGAGACGAAATACCCTTTATCCTTATGTCATCTTACAAATTTATCGTGTGGGTAATCGCGGAAAACACACATTTACAAACGCAGCTTTTTATTACGTCAAAAAAGGCTGCGTGTTTTTCACAGTAGCCGAGTTAACTCCAAACTCCGCCAAGGTATGAATATTTACGAAAGCATTAATTATTTTTTAACTTTCTTCCGGCCTTAAGAGGCTTTCCTTAGCTAGCAAGCCCGGAGAAAGAACACTAAACGACTCACTTTATTTATAGTTTGCGGGAATCTCTTGTTTTTCTTCTTAGAATACATTACTGGTTAGAGTTTTAATTATATTTGAATTTATTTTTGATTATTGGAACCATATTTGAAATTTAGGTGAAGGAGTTATTAAGGAGATAACGAGGCGAGATAATTAAACTAAAAAAGAATACAATATTACTGTAGGTAGTGTATTGTATAATATTGTAATACCTTAAGGAATAAAGCCATAAAACTCCCTGTCATTTGTAGTCAATGTCATTACACCTCATTCTATGAATCTAGTTTTACTCTTTGAGGTTACTATACTCCTAGGTACGTAGTCCCTTTTGACACTTCTTAGAACATAACTCTTCACGCTTCGCATTATTTGAAATAATAACCATTTTTTGTTCATGGTCATAAATCATCATTTAATAATACACAATCAATCTAAATCATTATACAATTAATTCACACACACAATAACATAATAACAACATCTGTCAATAGGACTTCGTAATTGGAATAGAGTATAGAATAGGTAGGGAAAAAAGTCATTAAATGCGCCGGAAAGTTACTGCCCTGCCACATAATCTTTTAGCCATATCTTGAAACAAATACCTACACTACTTCATGTCTAAGCTGTTTTAGAATTTACAATCTTTGAAAGAGGTAATGCAGACGAAGGTTCTACTTTCCAACGTCGTCGCTGGGCGCTTCGGAATGTGAGTGTTATTTATGACATTTGCATTAAGACTTGTTTATCTGTTATCATAAAACAATCCTTTCGCCGTCTTAACCGCCTTTTGTCCTATTTCCTATTCCTATTAATTTATTTAATTGGTTTGCAAAACCGGGTATTAATTGTTACTTGTATAAGCTGTAACACTTTTCTATTCGTTCAAACACAAAATGGGTTTGTTTGTTTGTTTGTTACGCTATGAACTGATCATCATGACATTTGCACGTTGTCAAGGGCACAAAAAAGACCACAAACCTTTTATCCAGAAAAAATATTATTCCCGAAGGACATCATTCTATTTCTACATGAATGTGAGTATAAAAGTTAATAGTTTACATTTGAGAAAATTTTATTGTAAGTTTTAATTTTATTTATAATGTAATACAGGTCCCATGGATGCAGACAGCGGATGACTAGTCGTTGTGGTGCGGCTTGAGGGGCTTTCAGCACTAATCCCGAAAGTATCGAAATTTAATTCGACGTTGATCTGAAAGAAAAAAAAAAACGTAAATCCCCAAATGAAATATTACGTGAAACAGAAAGCAATCGCGCGGAGCGACATTAAGAATAAGACGTGTAGACGACGAGCAGGAGCAGTGCAAGTTCGAAAAAAGGCCCCGAGGCCGCGATATTGGCGCTCGTTGACATATTTACGGCCTCCTCGACTATTAAGTGGTGATTTACTATACGCATATCTGGATGGATACGTTTTTATCGGCGGCTATATATCCAGTTGGCTTCTCGGTCTATTATGGGTTTTGTGCTCAGCTCGGGGCGCGCGTGATACGTTTGTCTGCTTTATGTACTGACTTTAGGAAGTTGATTTTTTTTAAATCTTGTATTATTGCTTATTATTACGCTTTCAGTCGGTTTTATGGAGAAAAAACAAATTAAAAAAAAATACCTGGTGTTAAGCGGTTACTGGAGTCGTAAACATCTACAACCCACCTTGAGACATAAGTTTTAAGGTCTCAAGTATAGTTACAACGGCTGCCCCACCCTTCAAACCGAAACGCATTACTGCTTCACGGCAGAAATAGGCAGGGTGGTGGTACCTACCCGCGCGGACTCACAAGAGGTCCTACCATCAATAAAACTATGCAAATTCGCTTTGAAAGGTGTTTCGAAAGTCGATTAACGGAGAACATAACCACAGTTCTTCCATAATGCACCAACATTAGTCAGTTCATTTAATTCAAGACCTCCTTATAAATTGCATACAATAAAATTGTGTTGAAAATTGTATGGTAGATCGGTAGCAAGTTTTTAGCTCTTTACGTTATTGTGAACGCTTGGACCAGCCGGGCACGACTTTTTTGGATGAGGGGCGAATCTTCTCTCAGTGGGCTGTGTCTACGGATTAAGTTACTCGTCGAGCCCTTCGTCGCAAGGACGGTGACCGGTGCTTGTGGTACCTAAAAGCACCGTTAATGGATCGAGAGGATCCGTAATGACGTGTTTAGGGTAAAGCAATCCCGGAGTCATTACGATTTCACCGCGTGCCTACCGGTCTCCGCAATCTGATAGAAGATTATCTCTCAGGGCTGGCTGTAATCTTCCCCGAGCGGAGTGGGTGGGGACGGAAAACAGTGTCGCAGGGGGTTCCACAGGGGTCGGTACTGGGTCCGCTCCTGTGGGATATAGGCTTCGACTGGGTCCTCCGTGGGGCTAACCTGCGTGGCGTCGAAGTGGTTTGCTACGCTGACGACACGATGGTGACGGCCCGCGGAGACGACTACCGGTCAGCGGCCATCCTGGCTGTAGCAGGTGTAGCGACTGTGGTGAGTCGAATAAAGAGACTCGGCCTCGAGGTGGCCCTTCATAAATCCGAAGCAGTGTGCTTCCACTCGGCTCGGGAGGGGCCGCCTCAAGGCGCGAATCTCGTAGTCGGGGGTGTCATCATTGCTGTCCAGCCGAAGCTCAAGTATTTGGGCCTTGTGTTGGACAGCAAATGGAGATTCGACCACTATTTCAAAATGGTGGTTCCAAGGCTGATGGGGACGGCGGTTGCGCTGACCAGTCTTCTCCCCAACACCGGCGGATGCAGCGCCGGTATCCGGCGACTGTAACTGGGGGTGGTGCGTAGTATGGCCCTGTACGGTGCTCCCGTGTGGTCGCCCTCACTTACCGCGCGAAACGCGGCTCTGTGCTCAGAGCTCAGCGGGCGCTCGCGGTGAGGGTCATCCGGGGGTACAGCATCATCTCTCAGGATGTGGCCTGTGCCTTCACCGGATCCTTACCGTGGGACCTCTAGGCTGAAATCTTGGCCGCGACATACCGACGAAAAACACAGTCCTCGACTCGGGAACGGACACCCGGCCCGTCGGTTGTCGATCGGTGGAGGCGTGTTGCGCGTAGTCTGGCGTATACCAAATGAAGAGAGCGCTTACTGGAGGAGCTCGGCCGAACTTCGGCCACTCGTCAGCGCACGCTCGAGGCACTGGTGCCTGTGCTGGAGGCATGGTCGGACCGGCGACACGGTGAGCTCTCCTTTCGTCTCACCCAGGTCCTTTCGGGGGATGGATGCTTCGGGAGGTATCTGTGGAGAGTCTGTGGAAGGGAGCCACATCCGGGCTGCCACCAGTGCGGGCACCCGAACGATGATGCTCAGCACGCGCTAGAAGCGTGCCCACGGTGGGAGCACCCGCGGCGAAACCTCGTCGCGGTGTTGGGGCAGGACCTCTCTTTGCGGGCTGTCGTCGCCCGTATGGTAGAGGACCGGAGTTCGTGGGAGGCCATGGCTGGGTTCTGTGACTTGGTCATGGCGCTTCGTGAGGCTGAGGAGCGCGAAAGGGAATGGGATCCCTCTTCGGCTCCTCAGCGCAGAAGGCGGGCTGGACGGCGCGTGCGAGAGGCCGCCGCTCAGCCCTCGTAGGGACTATCAAGTACCAGGTGCGGGGGCGCCCGGCACTTGACTGTTGGTCCGGTGGTGAAGCGGTGCAAGGTGGCTCCTGTGCGCCGCTCACGGTGTGTCTCCCGAGACGAGGTTCTACGGGATTTTCCCGGGGATGAGATCCCGTCTTAACATTAGTACGGGTGCCGCCTAAGGCGAGACTTTCGGCGCGCACCGCGGTACCGTAAGTTTCGTGTAGTCGGTGTGGTGGAGCTCGATGGGGTTTAGTCGGTAGTCGTTCTGCGGGGCAAGTGCTTCGCGCGCCTTTTTCAAGGCGTAGTCTCCTGTGAGAAATTGGGGGAGGTGAAGGACCTCGGCCCTTCTCTTCTCCCCTTCTTTCTCTCAGGAGGCACCGGAATCCGACCCGGTTCGTTACCCCCCTCGACCGGGTATCCGTAAATAGATTCCCCAGCGTTAAAAGAAAAAAAAGGGTAAAGCCATCCTGGACAAGTTTTATAGTAGCCGTAGTTGATAATTGTATTGAATGTTTATTTCACAAACATTCCTATAGTATGGTAAACTTAGTTTCATCGCATAGCGTGAAGTTCTAGTTTTCATCGCGTCGTCCTCAAGTTTGAAGAACATAGCTAATGATAATATGTTTCAACGTGGACGGCCCTCGTCACCTTTTGTTTTAAGTGCGCTGAGCCGCTTAAGATCGTAAACTATACGTGAGCAATTGTAACAATGAAGTATAAAATAGCAGAAAATTTCTGACTATTCTGATCCTTATAATAATAATCCCAAATCATTTACTAACGATTTATGTATGACGCAGAATGGTGTTTGAGCCCATTAACACGTTGACTGCAGGATCATTTTTGAGGGACTTTCAGCCAGTGCGCATGAGGTCTTTTCGAGGAAAGACTGGACTTCTTCACAGTGCGTATAAGAGCTGATAGGTCTCACGAAGGGTCGATATTGATAGAAATGTGGCACATACTGATAGAAATGTGGATATAGTAGCCTCTTGCATGCGATTTTTGACTGCAACACTAGTAGATAGTCGCGCATGGGGCTTTTTAGACAGCATAACGCAGTCATCGTGTTATGTGAACAAAGAAACTGTGACCAGTAAAATAGTTAAAAAATATCACTTTTTCAAACATTTACATAAAAATTTACGGGACACCAATTCTTACCTTCTGACGCAACTAAATCCACAGTCAAAGGTAGTGTAAACCGACAAAGGGAGCGTCTGCGAAGGGTTAATTCTTCAGCTCCTAATCTTAGGATATTTGCTGGTCGTGACGAGGTAATCACGGGTATCAATTTAATGCCGGGGCGAATTTTGGGTTAAGGGCGTCTCTAGAAACGTGTAGTTTTGAATTTATATTTTAGTAAAATTCATTGACTTTTCATTCGATTTTCTAAGAACGACTATGATAAGATTAAATATATTTCACTCGCACGATCGGTAAATCTAAACACCTTTAAAATTTGAATCTCCGACTTACAGTTAAATACAATAACGAGGTTGACACTCATAACATTTTTCAAAATGGCGTATTACAATTAGACTTCTTTTGGTAAACATGTCTAGTGCTATAAGGATTTACCAGCTAGTTACATGTGAATATTACCGTCAGAAGTAATATATTGCTATTATTATTATTGCGATACCCAAATTTTCACGTCACACTCAGTCGGCAATTTTAAACACTTTAAAACGTGAAGATTTTCGCAATCTACTAATTCAATGGCATTACTGTTTTATTCTAATTAATACGCTAAATCTTCCTGATCCTTTTTCTGTAAGGACAGGTTAAAAATTGTCAAATTGTAAAGCCTTCTACCTATTTAAAACAAATTGACTAGGTAACTAACTCATTTAACAAAATTTAAAAAGTAAAGCTAATTTGATTATTTCTCAAAGCGTTATCGTGTCTACCGCGTGCAAAATATAAAGGTAGCAAAGATTGGCTGTATGAAATCAGAAGCAAGGCATAACAACAATATTGAAGGCCCGTTCCATTGTCGAGAACACAAGCCATGTAACGGTTAATGCCTTAATCTTTTGATGGTGGACGACAAATAAATGATAGCATAACGTGGATAAGACGATTATTAGAATTTAATCAACAGTATTTATATTGACAGACGAATATACGGCCGACCTGATGGTCAGTGCACACTATTGCTAACAAACACCGCCAATGATAGATATACAGCATACTGACTGCCACTGCTGAGGACTATTTCAAATCTCGTTTGAAGATGAACATTTCATAGTGTTTTATTTGTTTCATGTCCGCCAAACATCTGTTTCAGTTTCATTTGACTCACAGCTCAATTGTTGCCTTGATGTCCCCTGTTTAATGATTATTGCAATGTAATTGACATTTGGAACTCATGTCGCATTCACGATGTGTCTTGGGCTAAGGTAAGCGTGCTTAGAATTGAATAGGCCGTTAGATACCGTACCGAAGTACACCGTTTTAATCTATGATCGTGTTAAATCTTAAAAATTAGGTCGGAGAAATTTAAGCATCTTTCGAAACTTGCAATTTCATTATTATTTGAGGAATATATCATTTTTTGTAATTCTTTACCTAATAAAAATTTGAGTTAATTTTATTGTCAAACTCTGCCGCAGCCTTAATATAATAATTTTATTTATATAGAATTGGTTCCAGTCTTTTAGATGCATGGTCACATATATTTTTCGTGGAATAAAGTTAGGCAAGCTTGTCTTATGGCAATCCAAAAAGTTGAATCGCAGAATAAAACTCAATATCTTCGGATCAAATGTGAAATCTGTCTTGCTGTATGAGTGCGAAGTAAGGAAGGTAACCAAAATGATTATACAGATGATCTAAGTTTTCATGAACATCCGCTTGCGACAAACACTTGGTATTTTCTGGCATGAGAAGATCTTCACGGGCGTCTGTAGGAGATGTGTCGGCAAATGACAATTGCCAAGCGGATCATGCCTCGCAAATAAATACAGATAAGGCATGCTCTCAGGAGAGAGCTCACGCATATCCCGAGGACAGCCCCAGAGTGCTCCCTCCACAAGAAAGCAGAACGTAGGCGCTGCTAAGCAAATCTGGCGACGCACTGTGACAGAGGAGATTTTTTTAATTTTTTTTATTGCTTCGATGGGTGGACGAGCTGACAGCCCACCTGGCGTTAAGTGGTTACTGGAGCCCATAGACATCTACAACGTAAATGCGCCACCCACCTTGAGATATAAGTTCTAAGGTCTCAGTATAGTCACAACGGCTGTCCCATCCTTCAAACCGAAACGCATTACTGCTTCACGGCAGAAATAGGCAGAGATAAAGACAGAATATGAAGACAGCCCGGTTCGAATTAAAGCGCGTAGCCCAGCAATGATCATGATTTTCAAGCACTTTGAAGACCTTAAACTAACAAACCTTGTCTTATCCACATTAACCCGACGTTCGGAGACATCACCTTGAAGGTGTCTCCCCGAGCTATAACTCTTAACGACGAAGGCGCCCCCGACGACGCGTTGAGGAATTATTATTATGCGAATAAATACTCCAAATGCCAGGACTAAATGTCTCCTGGGTGTCCGTGTAATCCTCCCGGGGAGGCAGGGGGGGCAAATGTTGTTCAATGCCGTGGAATGTCTCCTTAATAGTTTTAAACTGGAATAATTTTGATAGATTTTCAATCTGGTCCACTTTATTTTTATAATTTTAAACTTTACCATGTATTTTGAGGCTTTTCATGGTCTTTTTTGCTGTATTGATAGCATTATAATACGATACCTTTATTTAGATCAATGTTTGTTTAACTTCATGAAATGAATGAATGAAATTATAGCAGTTTTAAATTTTATTTATTTTGACAGATTTTATAATAATAATGAATTTTATTTTCAAAACATTACTTTTGACTAAAATTCACGTAGGTATTTTAAGTTCATTTGAAAAAAATATACACAGAAATATGTTAGCTTAATGTTCTTATTTGAAATATAAGGTATGTTTGTTTCGTCTAACAAATTTTAAGCGCAAGATTAAGCCGTAAAGCTAGTTTCAATTTTCTTTCAAAATGTCTGCGCACGTCACGTCATATGAAAGAAAGCAAGCGAGATAAGAATTACTTTTTCATGGAATACAATGAAATCCTTTCCATGCATCTCGACATAGTATCTTGATAAAGGGCAGCGCGAGTTATCGCTTATCAAGCCTTCACGCCTCGAAAGCTGTAACGTCTTGTTTAAATCAAGCGCAGAATGATGGTAATAACAGTTAGCAGCGAGTTACGACCGTCGAGATAACGCTGGTGGTGGAACGCGACTAAGTAATTGCTAATTTCGACCTCGGCGGGAACTCTTAATTGTTTGTTTCTATGTTCGACGGCTTGTGATCGTTTGGAATGTTGTATGAGTGATATAGTTTGTTAAATATAGCCTGATACGGGAGAAAAAATCGAAATCAATTTTTAATCTTTTTTTTTCCAAAATAATCCTACTTTAGAACTGTTATCACACTGAAATAATCTATAAACAGTCTCATGCGTTATGCTTTGTTTAACAAACTATATACGAATATGGGTTTTAGTGACTTTATAAATAAAGTTCAGCTTTGGTATGTATGCTGATGTGAATGCATGATAGTAACCTTTGCACTCTGAGACTGGATGAGTTCACAGTTCGCTAGCTGCGTTGTTACTGGAGTCCACAAACAACAAGGAATGAAGTTGGAGTTTCAATAGTTTTGTATTACTTAATGCTCCATACAACAAAAAATTCGGACGAGAACTAGTGACCTCTATTGAATAAATCACAAAACTGCAAGTTCCTCTAAATTTACATAGATGGCGTAAATACATTGAAAATAGTCTTTTTTCATCATCCATCACAGTTATTTTACTGGACAAAATTAAACTTGTAGTAATAGCGTAGCTAGGCAGCAATCAATATACATAATACGAAAGCATCCCTTCATTCTTGGGAAGCATTCCTTGAAAAATATAATAGAAATCTAAAAGCTAGGGTGCTTACCTGCATCTATTGTGTAATTGTGTAAATACTTGTATGTAATCTTTGAGCCATTGTGTAGCCTATTATTCCATATTTGTGTGCTTTTATAACGATTACACTCAATCGTTTTAAAACATAAAAACGCAAACACGTCTTCTTCTTAATCTTGCCTTTATCCTTATCCCACTATGTGCAGTCGCCGCAGTTAGTACGTCCACTTTTTCCATTTAGATCTATCTTTTTTTATTGCTAAAATGAATGGACAAGGTTATGGCCCATCTAGTATTGAATAGTCACCGGACCTCATAGGTATCTGCCATGTTATTAATGCCGCCGCCCATCTTGAGCCATGAGTTTAGAACTCTCCATTTTTACACTACCAACGGATACTCCACCATTTAAACTGAAACTCATTACTGTTTAAGGCTGAAATAGGCAGAGTCGTGGTACCTACACGTGTGGGCTCACAAGATGTCTTGTCACCAATAATGATGCAAATTATAATTTTGGCGGGTTTGATTTTTATTACACGATGTTATTCCTTCACCGTGGAAGTCATTCATGAATTAAATACGTACTTCATTAGAAAAATTTCAGCGAGATTTGAACATCGGTACAGTTGCATCACAATTTTTTTTTTTTGATTGAGGGATTACTGGTAGCCCGTCGGCCTTTCCAGTTTCACCAGGACAGATGGGCGAGCAGAGGCTCAGCCAGGACGGGTGGGATTGGCTAATAGCTGCCCGAGCGCCTCCGAAGGAGACCTAACAACTCAAGAGCAACTGCTTCGCGAATGAATCTACTACCAGATCCAAAAAGCGAGTCGCTAAGAAATTCTGGCGAGAAACTCAGCGAGCTGGCTTAGGTTGCACGTTGACCTCTTTGTCAAGTTTGACGAGTACGGTTACCGGGGCTCCTAAGCCTGCTCCTAGTATTAGAGTTGAAGGTGTCTAATGCAAAGGTTACTGGATCTGATGAATCCGTAAGGACGTAAACATCACTAGTACGAATGTACCGTCTTCTCTTTTAGGCCACGATGACTTCCATCATACGTTATCTCTGGACTCAAACCCTTCTCTCGTATATCCTCTTTCATACAGCATTTTATATCCATCCATCCAAGTATTTTCAGGACGCCTCCTCTTCATATCACCGTTTACTTTCAGCTACTTTGTTTTCTTTCATAACGATAATACGTCATCAAGCAAAAATATGCACTAAAGTTGTGTGATTTATGTTCTTCAAAACAGCCTGTTTTATTACCTTTGAATACAACCTACACTGACGGTGTGTGGTCAGATTTAGGACTATATTTCATTCGGTGCCTACAGCCTCACTACTGCTGTTCACGTCTGACTCATTTCTAACCTTTTCTTGAAAAAGGATATGCACATAATGGAGGAAAACTATTCCAGAGCCAGATAGCACGTGCATATAGAAAAGTGCAATGAAAATCGATATGTACTTTTACAATCATTGCGATTCACCCTCATAAAGCCGTGTCTCAAAAACAAACAGGGTTTTTTTCAAACATTGGGCACTTAAAAAAACTACTATCGAGTTCACACGTCGGGTGCATAAAAGGCTGACACAGCTGAAACTTATCCGGGGCACTTTTCGTCCCAGACACCTTGAGGCCATTAAGGCCCCTAATGACTGCCTGTAAATTGGCCATAACTCAAGCCTGCCCGTAAATAACCGGCCGCCTTGATAAGGGCCCGCTGAGTTGTCGCAAAATGTCCCGGCGTGTCTGTCTTAGTTTAGCATGTGCGATTTATAGTCGACAGAGCGTTTATATAGAAGGATTTCGGGTGCGGGCCCGATGGCGTATCGGGCGACGCGAAAATTAATTGTCTTCTGACTGTATTACTGTTTGTCTTTTGTCGGATTCTTTCGAAGTGTTGCCTTGTTTTGTTTTCCGTCTTTTTTCGACTACAATTTATTATTGTAGCGCAATTTTGTCGTAGGATTGTTTGGCATAGCACGCAATATATAAATAAACACGAACGCTAAATTAGAGAAGCGTATGCAAAAAAATATATTGATGTACCGGCTGCCTTCATAAAAACAAATGAATGCAAATAAAATTGACTTCCATTACGTGAAACATTCGTTTACACGTGGTTCGAACGTAATACGGCCGCGACCATAGCCCGGACGGACAATTGCGAAATTCATTACAAAAGGCTCTGCAAATGATAACCTCATTTGGCGAGTATGAATCAAACGTGCAGCATTGTCATACGGGAGAATTATTGTGACATCTCTCGTTGCTAGCACACTTCGACGCGGCTGCCGTCCGCGAATACATGTTCGTAGAGTGGTTAATGTTTGTCAATGATGTGGCTCTGATCCCAAACGATTGGTAGAGCTCAACGGTTGCTCAACTTTTTACGGTAGACAGCGGCTTGGCTCTGCCCCTGGCATTGCTGGAGTCCTTGGGCGACGGTAACCACTCACTATCAGGGCCCTATGCTAACAAGTTTGCCTACAAGGGCAATAAAAAAAAGCTTGACTGAAACTACAATAAACCCTTATAGTTGTTTTTTTTTTGATCCTACCTAAGCTGGTAGCCTAGAGAGGCTATTCCAGCGTAACCGTAACTAGTAGGTGAGCTCACGGGGCTCAAACCTCACGACGATGCTAACAGGAACCCTAGCAAGAGTAGTGCTTCGCAGAATCTACCACCGGATCGGAATCGCGACCCACTGAGAAGATCCGGCAAGAAACTCAGTGGGCTGTGTCTGAGAGTTAATTTACTTGTCGAGCCCTTCGTCGCAAGCGACGGGTTCGACGAGAACGGTGACCGGTGCTTGAAGTACCTAGAAGCGCCGTTAGTGGATCGGGAGGATCCGAGATGACGTGTTTTGGGCGACGTCGACTGCTTTCCATTCTGTCCGCAGGATCGGGAATGTTATAGTTGGAGTTTTTTCTCTTTAAACCGGAACACATGCTTGCTTCGTGATAGAAACGAGTTGATTTTTGGACTTAAAATATGTCCCATAAACAATAATTAACGTATAAAGTCGGAAATTGGGAATTAGAAAATGATGAAGGTGAATCAGGGTTTAGTATTTGGAAATTTTTTCAGTGAAGTCGATCTTAGATGGGCAGGTTTTTATTTACTTTTCTGTTTTATAACAGCAATTTTAAGTAAAATTTCTCATATTCATTATATTAAATGTCCTATTTGGTTAAATGTCCTTCAGGCCAGTAGACAATCATCAACGAATCAATAAAGACTGTGACATTTTGTTTTTCTCCAAGTATAACCGGCTTAAGTCAGATTATGTTAAAAACCCCGAAATCAACATAAAGGCAAAGACAGATACATTAAGAGAAAAATTTGAGCTTAACTAAGCGCTTAATTTTTTTTTAAATATTTAAAGTAGGTAGCGACTCTAGTATTTTTTGTTCCGAAAATTTTGCATTATCGCCCGGCGCGACAAGCCTGTGATATATATCGGGACGTATTATAAAAGCAATAAATAAATGAATTTGTTTTAGAATACCAACGATTTTATTGTGCGCGATAATAATTATAATGAACGGTGTGTCAGGGTGCTGTTTGTTCAATGCCTATTTACGATCGGTAAGGGTATTTCAGCTGTTTTTGCTATGGATTATTGCGGGAAAAGTATGTTAGGTTTTTTGTAAATTAGTAGTACCTAGTAAAAGAAAACTAATTATTATTTTTTATTTTATGTCTTTCGATTTTTGATAATAAGATTATTTGAGGTTTGCATGGGAATCGTATGCAGGTGAGGTTTGAGGCTTATACGACAAAAAACTTTCCCAACTTTTCCAATCATAAAATCAACTTATATATGCACCAGTTCGATATAACAGTTCTCTTAAAATAATAATAGTTATTTACCTATGAAGTTGACGTTTTACAATACTGGCCATTTGGAACGTAATTGTAGCGTATGCAGACGTATGATTAGCAGTAAATTATAAATACAAATGAATTTTGAAAATGAGAAATAAAAAAACACTTCATTCTATTTTCGAATTCAGTAATTCGTTTATTGATTAGTGTTTTATTTTCGTTAACATCTCAATCTTTTTTATCAATATGGACATAATAAAAATAAGGTAAGAGATCTTTGAGTGCATTGTCACTTGTGATAGACAATTAATACTTTTTGATAATTCTAAACGATCATCGTGTTTGTTAGACAAACATTTTAATAATCATAAGCAATCATCATGTTATTTAGACACTGGTTCAGGCCTAGACAATGCCCCAAATGAAAACTTATCCCTAAAATGTCCTGGTTACTGTTTGGTGGTCTGATGCTGGTATAATTCACCATAGCTTCTTACCAAATGACACCAGGTGTCATGATGTGTAGAGACTGGACACAATGATGGGGAGGATCGCGAATCTTCGGCCAGCCTTAGTTGGTTTAATTGCTCCTCCCCACTGCCCCTACACAACAACGCTCGACCTCATGCGACACAACAGACGATCTTTAAGTTAGGCTTGGAAGTCTTGAGTCATCCACCGTACTCATTAGATATTGCACCGACTGAGTTCTACTTCTTGGCATGGAAAAAATTTAATAGCGCAGAGGCAATACAAAATGTCTTTGAAGAGCTTGTTGTCTCTCGATTACTCGACTTCTTCAAGGAGATCATTAAAAATGATCCATTGGTGCATATTTTGAATGATATAAATAAAAAATATTGTTAAAAACTGCTTTGAATTTTTGTGTAATTAACGGCAACATCATAAGCAAAAACCCAATAGGTAAATATTTCTCCCGGTCGTGGACGGGCTTGCGGTGCGCACTCTGCGTGCTGTGGGTCTCG
Organism: Bombyx mori; assembly: GCF_030269925.1. Lineage (NCBI taxonomy): Eukaryota > Metazoa > Arthropoda > Insecta > Lepidoptera > Bombycidae > Bombyx > Bombyx mori. Next base: position 1,411,797 of record NC_085116.1, on the reverse strand, counting down.
TCTGCGGGGGAGTTGCTGGACTTCGACCGGGCGCGTCCGTAGGTGGCGGATCACGGGCCTCTGGGCAATAGTCACAGGGGCATCGCTCCTTCTCTCCCGTTGTGTTACGGCGGGAGAGATTGAGCGACGCGGACCAAAACCAGCACCGGGGGCTACACGCTCTCCTCCCCCTTCACCTGCTGAAGGGTGGTTCTTCTGGAGATGCGTGGGCCTCCACTTTTTTCCCTTTTCTTTGTTACTTTATTGTTTTGTTTTTACTGTCCCTTGGTTATTTTTATTTATCTTAAGTTTTACCCTGTCTCTTTCTCTTCTTTTGTTTCCGTTCATTGTTTTATTTTACACGCCTTTCTATTCTTCTTCGCCTGTGGTTTTATTTTGTTTTATTTGGTTTTATTTTCATCTTCTTTCCCTCTCATACCCAATTCTAAGCTCTGACACCCGGCGAGAGAATGAATGGCTGGTGGGGGACCAGTCGTTAGGGTGTCCCAGGGAACCGTACCCCGGGTTAAAAAAATAAATAAAAATTTATGTAATGGCCAGTTTAAAAAAGTTATTACCCCAGGAGGGTACCTCCCGCTCAGCGGGAGGAGAATCCCTCCGTGTGGCCGACTCGTCGGACGCACGCTGCCCCGCGTACTCTGGGGGGGGCAAAAACTGCCTAGACGTCAGGTCCGGGAAGGACGGAGTTCAAAAGAAGAAAATTATGTCCGAGAAGGACCCTGAAGTAAGCTCCTTAAGAGCCGATGTCGTGTCGGACAACGATATGGCCACAGTTGGTTCGGCCCAGTCGTCGACCCATTCGTCGCCGACACGACGACGGCGGAAAAGGGTGCTCAATATAAGCTCGGACGGGCTGAGTAGCAGCTCCGGCTCGGAGGCTCAGGATCCGACAGGTGTGAAGCCCAGAGCAGTCACGCCGTCAAAGCGTGGACGGGGACGCCCTGCGACCACAGGGCAGTACGTTGGCATGGCCGCTGCCAGGCAAGCGTACCTCAAGGCACAAAAAGAGGAGAAGGAGCTCACTGAGAGCGCGCGCACCACACGCCACAAGAGGAGAGCGGCTGAAGGGTCTGTCCCTAAGCCCGATGCCGAGCGTAGGCTCCATCAAAGTGCAGAGGTGGCCCTGATGGTCGCCGCCAAATCCAGCAGCCCGAAGGGCACGTACGTGCGTGCACTGAAGGAGTTGGCAGTCACTGTCAAGGAGGCCACGGAGGACCTTGTGGGCTACACCGCAGCCGAAGAGGCTAAGAGACTGCGAGCGGTCAACGTCAAGCAGGAGCAGGAGATCCTGCAACTGCGTAAGGAGCTCGATGAAGTTAGAAGGGAGTTGGCGAGGGTTTCGCAGGTGCTAGCGTTGCCCACATCGACTGCGACCCCGGCCCCGAACACTAAGGAGGAAGAGGAAGAGTTGCGCCTACAGCGCATTATGCGAGCTGTCGGCACTATGCTCGACGCTCGCTTTGAAGGGCTGGAGGCACGGCTTCTACCGGAGCCCCGAATGCGACCACCGCTAGCGGCGGACAAGCAGAGGAGCCGGGAAAAATCGTCTAATCCCCCTGTCGTCGTTGACGCTGCACCGGATGCGGCACCGTCATCAGTGCCACCGATGACATTGGCGAAAAAGAGGATGCGTGGCCCCAAGAGAAGTGTCACCGCGCAAGCGGCTTCATTCGAAACGCACACCTTCCTCCCGGCTCCAGCTTCCATGATCGAGAGCTGGTCAACGGTCACCCGTAGGGGTGCTCGACCGAGGGAGGAAGCAGTGAGGACGGTTCCAGCGGCAGCTATCGCTGAAGCGGAAAGGAAAGACCGGTCTTCTGTAAAGAGGAAAGAGAAGAAGCTGCGCCCTCCACGCACTCAGGCCGTTGTCCTCAAGCTGCAACCAGAGGCCGTGGAAAGAGGACTCACGTACCGCACTGTACTCGCCGAAGCGAGGGCCAAGGTAGATCCTGGGGCACTTGGAATACCCATCCAGCGCATCCGGTCTGCAGTGACTGGGTCTAAGGTGCTGGTAGTGGAAGGTGCAGACCAGAGCGCCAAGGCCGATCTCCTGGCCCAAAAGCTTCGTGAGGTTCTGCCCGCAGAAGGGGTCATAGTGACCAGGCCAGTAACGACTGCAGCCATCCGCATCAGCGGACTGGACGACTCCCTGATGCCGGAGGAACTTACCGCGGAGCTTGCCCGGATTGGCGAATGCGCTCCTGATGCGGTGAAGATCGGAGACATCAAGTATGGCCCAGGCGGGATGGGTCAAGTATTGGTCCGGTTGCCCGTCGTTGCCACGATGAAGGTTCTCGCCGTTCCAAAACTGAGGGTTGGTTGGAGCGTGCTCCGCGCTTGTTTGTTAGAGGCTAAGAAGCTACAGTGCTTCCGATGCCATGAGCTAGGGCACGTGAGCGCCCGATGTCCTTCGTCGGTCGACCGCAGCCGGGATTGTTATCGGTGCGGCCAGACCGGCCACGTAGCGGCCGGCTGCTCTCTTGCACCACACTGCGCTGTATGTACCGCTGCCGGCAGACCGGCGGACCATGTCTCCGGGAGCAAGGCTTGTGCCAAGTCCCCGAGACCGAGACTTAGAAGAGGAACTTCCGCTGCACTTGAAAATGCACGGAGGCAGCCCGATACGGCTATGGAGACATCGAATGGCGTCCTGCTATGACAGGCGTCCTTCGATTCCTGCAGGGGAATCTCAACCATTGCGCCAGAGCTCAGGACCTTTTGTTCCAGAGCATGGCGGAGGGGTTGACCCATCTTGCGGTGGTCGCCGAGCCGTATCGGGTCCCTTCGATTTGGAGGGCCGAGTGGCAATCATCCGGCGTTGTTGTGTGGGTGCTCCGCCTACGTTTGCTGTTGTTGAAAGAGGTCGCGGCTTCGTTGCCGTCCTCTGGGCCGAGATATTCGTGTTGGGAGTGTACTTTTCCCCAAACAGGACGCTCGCCGAGTTTGAGGTTTTCCTCAGCGAACTCAGCCGCGTCGTTGGAAGGTCGCACTTCCGACGGATTCTCGTTCTAGGTGACCTAAATGCCAAGTCATTGTCTTGGGGTTCCTCTAGGACGTGCCCCAGAGGTAGAGCGGTGGAGGAGTGGCTGGTCGGAAGCGGTCTCCTCATCCTCAATCGCGGTACGGAACTCACATGCGTGCGACGTTTGGGCGGGTCCGTGGTGGACGTTACATTCGCCACGCCTGACGTCGCATATCGCGTACGCGGTTGGGCGGTGATGGTTGGCGAGGAGACCCTCTCCGACCACCGTTACATCCGATTCAGTGTCGCCGCGACCCCGGTGGGTTCTGTTCGGGGCTTTTCCTTGCCCATCAGTGGCAGCGCTAGGGGTCCTCGTTGGGCCCAGAAGCGCCTCAACATCGAGCGGTTGCGTGAGGCGGCCATAGTGCAGGCGTGGCGTCTTGACTCGCTTGGCGAGCCAGCAGACGTGTGCGAGGGGGTGGAGCGTCTGCGCGAGGCAATGTCACGGGTGTGTGACGCTGCTATGCCTCGCGTGAGAGCTCTCGCTCCTAAGCGCCAAGTTCATTGGTGGACCGAGGAGATCGCCAGCCAGCGCCGGCTATGCGATATTAGTCGTCGCACATACCAGCGATATCGACGACGAAGAACGCGCCGGGACCCCGACGAGGAGGACCGCCTGTACGAAGTGTACAGGACGGCGATAAGAACCCTGCGCTTGGCTATCGGGGAGGCGAAGGAGGCCGCCTGGAACGACCTACTGGCCTCGCTGGACCGTGACCCGTGGGGGCGGCCCTACAGGCTGGCGCGTAATGCGCTTCGCCGTTGGGCTCCTCCCGCAACCAGCACCCTGCCGCCGGAAACATTGCAGCGGGTAGTCGGGGGTCTGTTTCCCGATTTATCCGGGACGGCCTTCGTCCCCCCTGTGATGACAATGGCGCGGATTGCTGATAGCGAAGAGCTTGAGGACGTCTCCCAGGTGGGGTTCGATTTGGCTGTGCAGAGGATGCGGGCTAAGCGCACGGCACCCGGTCCCGATGGGATCTCGTCCCAAGCGTGGGCGCTCGCCTTGACAGGTGACGGCTTGGGGCCTGCCCTCCAAGGGCTATTCAGCAGGTGCCTCCGTGAGGGCAGGTTCCCAGAGCCATGGAAGACTGGTCGGCTTGTCCTTATTCCTAAGGAAGGCCGGCCACGTGACGAGCCAAGCGGGTATCGCCCAATCGTCGTGCTGGACGAGGCTGGTAAGCTCCTCGAGCGCATCGTCGCCAGTCGCCTCGTCCAGCACCTCGAAAGCGTTGGGCCTGACCTGGCTCCTAACCAATATGGTTTCCGGAGAGGTCGCTCCACCATGGACGCGGTCTTGCGCGTCCGCCACCTCTCCGATCGTGCGTGCTCCGAGGGGGGCGTGTTGTTGGCTGTGTCGATTGATATCGCCAACGCCTTCAACACGATCCCTTGGAGCACGATCGTGGAATCGCTCCGGTTTCACCGCGTCCCCCCTAGTCTCCGCACCCTGATAGAGGATTACCTCTCAGGGCGAAATGTAGTCTTCCCCGAGAGGAGGGGGTGGGGACGGAAAGCGTTGTCGTGCGGGGTCCCGCAGGGGTCGGTACTGGGACCACTCCTGTGGGACATCGGTTTCGACTGGGTCCTGCGCGGTGCTAGCCTGCGTGGCGTCGACGTAGTGTGCTATGCCGACGACACGCTGGTGACGGCCCGCGGAGCTGACTACAGAGCCGCAGCGATCCTTGCGACGGCGGCGGTCTCCACCGTCGTTAGTCGCATTCGGAGATTAGGTCTTGAGGTGGCCCTCCGCAAGTCCGAAGCGGTGTGCTTTCACCCAGTCCGGAGGGGACCTCCTCCGGGAGCGAATCTCATAGTCGGCGGAGTATCGATCGCTGTCCAGCCTAAGCTCAAATATTTGGGCCTTGTGCTGGACAGTCGATGGCGCTTCGACCACCACTTTGGCGAGTTAGTCCCGAAGCTGCTGGGGATGGCGGGCGCACTAGCCCGTCTTCTCCCCAACGTCGGTGGTTGCAGCGCCGGCGTCCGGCGTCTGTACCTGGGGGTCGTGCGCAGTATGGCTTTGTACGGCGCTCCCGTGTGGTCGCCCGCACTCTCTGCGCGCAATGCAGCTTTGCTGCTACGAGCGCAGCGGGTGCTCGCGGTGAGAGTTATCAGGGGGTACCGTACGATCTCCCGGGAGGTCGCCTGCGCCCTCGCCGGTTCCCTTCCTTGGGATCTCGAGGCTGAGGTAGCAGCTGCGGTATACCGGCGCAGAACACAGTCCCTGAGTCGGGGACGGACGCCCGGCCCGTCGGCTGTCGGTCGGTGGAGGCGTGCTGCGCGTCATCTGGCGTACGCCAAGTGGAGGGAGCGGTTGCTGGAGGAGCTTGGCCAAACTTCAGTCACTCGCCGACGCACCCTCGAGGCCCTGGTGCCCGTGCTGGAGGCATGGTCAGATAGACGACACGGCGTGCTCTCCTTCCACTTAACGCAGGTCCTCTCGGGGCATGGTTGCTTCGGGAGGTACCTGTGGAAGGTCTGCAGGAGAGAGCCACATCCGGGTTGCCACCAGTGCGGGCATCCGGACGATGACGCTCAGCACGCACTCGAAGCGTGCCCGCGTTGGGAGCGCTCGCGGCGAGACCTCATCGCGGTGCTGGGGAGAGACCTCTCCTTGCGGGCTGTCATCGCCCGCATGCTAGAGGACCAGAATTCTTGGGAGGCCATGACCAGGTTTTGCGACCTGGTCATGGCGTTCCGTGAGGCTGAGGAGCGCGAAAGGGAGTGGGATCCCTCTTCGGCTTCACAGCGAAGAAGGCGGAGTGGGCGGCACGGGCGCGAAGCTCCCGTTCATCTCCCGTAGGGGCTGTCAGTGCACACTATTGCTAACAAACACCGCCAATGATAGATATACAGCATACTGACTGCCACTGCTGAGGACTATTTCAAATCTCGTTTGAAGATGAACATTTCATAGTGTTTTATTTGTTTCATGTCCGCCAAACATCTGTTTCAGTTTCATTTGACTCACAGCTCAATTGTTGCCTTGATGTCCCCTGTTTAATGATTATTGCAATGTAATTGACATTTGGAACTCATGTCGCATTCACGATGTGTCTTGGGCTAAGGTAAGCGTGCTTAGAATTGAATAGGCCGTTAGATACCGTACCGAAGTACACCGTTTTAATCTATGATCGTGTTAAATCTTAAAAATTAGGTCGGAGAAATTTAAGCATCTTTCGAAACTTGCAATTTCATTATTATTTGAGGAATATATCATTTTTTGTAATTCTTTACCTAATAAAAATTTGAGTTAATTTTATTGTCAAACTCTGCCGCAGCCTTAATATAATAATTTTATTTATATAGAATTGGTTCCAGTCTTTTAGATGCATGGTCACATATATTTTTCGTGGAATAAAGTTAGGCAAGCTTGTCTTATGGCAATCCAAAAAGTTGAATCGCAGAATAAAACTCAATATCTTCGGATCAAATGTGAAATCTGTCTTGCTGTATGAGTGCGAAGTAAGGAAGGTAACCAAAATGATTATACAGATGATCTAAGTTTTCATGAACATCCGCTTGCGACAAACACTTGGTATTTTCTGGCATGAGAAGATCTTCACGGGCGTCTGTAGGAGATGTGTCGGCAAATGACAATTGCCAAGCGGATCATGCCTCGCAAATAAATACAGATAAGGCATGCTCTCAGGAGAGAGCTCACGCATATCCCGAGGACAGCCCCAGAGTGCTCCCTCCACAAGAAAGCAGAACGTAGGCGCTGCTAAGCAAATCTGGCGACGCACTGTGACAGAGGAGATTTTTTTAATTTTTTTTATTGCTTCGATGGGTGGACGAGCTGACAGCCCACCTGGCGTTAAGTGGTTACTGGAGCCCATAGACATCTACAACGTAAATGCGCCACCCACCTTGAGATATAAGTTCTAAGGTCTCAGTATAGTCACAACGGCTGTCCCATCCTTCAAACCGAAACGCATTACTGCTTCACGGCAGAAATAGGCAGAGATAAAGACAGAATATGAAGACAGCCCGGTTCGAATTAAAGCGCGTAGCCCAGCAATGATCATGATTTTCAAGCACTTTGAAGACCTTAAACTAACAAACCTTGTCTTATCCACATTAACCCGACGTTCGGAGACATCACCTTGAAGGTGTCTCCCCGAGCTATAACTCTTAACGACGAAGGCGCCCCCGACGACGCGTTGAGGAATTATTATTATGCGAATAAATACTCCAAATGCCAGGACTAAATGTCTCCTGGGTGTCCGTGTAATCCTCCCGGGGAGGCAGGGGGGGCAAATGTTGTTCAATGCCGTGGAATGTCTCCTTAATAGTTTTAAACTGGAATAATTTTGATAGATTTTCAATCTGGTCCACTTTATTTTTATAATTTTAAACTTTACCATGTATTTTGAGGCTTTTCATGGTCTTTTTTGCTGTATTGATAGCATTATAATACGATACCTTTATTTAGATCAATGTTTGTTTAACTTCATGAAATGAATGAATGAAATTATAGCAGTTTTAAATTTTATTTATTTTGACAGATTTTATAATAATAATGAATTTTATTTTCAAAACATTACTTTTGACTAAAATTCACGTAGGTATTTTAAGTTCATTTGAAAAAAATATACACAGAAATATGTTAGCTTAATGTTCTTATTTGAAATATAAGGTATGTTTGTTTCGTCTAACAAATTTTAAGCGCAAGATTAAGCCGTAAAGCTAGTTTCAATTTTCTTTCAAAATGTCTGCGCACGTCACGTCATATGAAAGAAAGCAAGCGAGATAAGAATTACTTTTTCATGGAATACAATGAAATCCTTTCCATGCATCTCGACATAGTATCTTGATAAAGGGCAGCGCGAGTTATCGCTTATCAAGCCTTCACGCCTCGAAAGCTGTAACGTCTTGTTTAAATCAAGCGCAGAATGATGGTAATAACAGTTAGCAGCGAGTTACGACCGTCGAGATAACGCTGGTGGTGGAACGCGACTAAGTAATTGCTAATTTCGACCTCGGCGGGAACTCTTAATTGTTTGTTTCTATGTTCGACGGCTTGTGATCGTTTGGAATGTTGTATGAGTGATATAGTTTGTTAAATATAGCCTGATACGGGAGAAAAAATCGAAATCAATTTTTAATCTTTTTTTTTCCAAAATAATCCTACTTTAGAACTGTTATCACACTGAAATAATCTATAAACAGTCTCATGCGTTATGCTTTGTTTAACAAACTATATACGAATATGGGTTTTAGTGACTTTATAAATAAAGTTCAGCTTTGGTATGTATGCTGATGTGAATGCATGATAGTAACCTTTGCACTCTGAGACTGGATGAGTTCACAGTTCGCTAGCTGCGTTGTTACTGGAGTCCACAAACAACAAGGAATGAAGTTGGAGTTTCAATAGTTTTGTATTACTTAATGCTCCATACAACAAAAAATTCGGACGAGAACTAGTGACCTCTATTGAATAAATCACAAAACTGCAAGTTCCTCTAAATTTACATAGATGGCGTAAATACATTAAAAATAGTCTTTTTTCATCATCCATCACAGTTATTTTACTGGACAAAATTAAACTTGTAGTAATAGCGTAGCTAGGCAGCAATCAATATACATAATACGAAAGCATCCCTTCATTCTTGGGAAGCATTCCTTGAAAAATATAATAGAAATCTAAAAGCTAGGGTGCTTACCTGCATCTATTGTGTAATTGTGTAAATACTTGTATGTAATCTTTGAGCCATTGTGTAGCCTATTATTCCATATTTGTGTGCTTTTATAACGATTACACTCAATCGTTTTAAAACATAAAAACGCAAACACGTCTTCTTCTTAATCTTGCCTTTATCCTTATCCCACTATGTGCAGTCGCCGCAGTTAGTACGTCCACTTTTTCCATTTAGATCTATCTTTTTTTATTGCTAAAATGAATGGACAAGGTTATGGCCCATCTAGTATTGAATAGTCACCGGACCTCATAGGTATCTGCCATGTTATTAATGCCGCCGCCCATCTTGAGCCATGAGTTTAGAACTCTCCATTTTTACACTACCAACGGATACTCCACCATTTAAACTGAAACTCATTACTGTTTAAGGCTGAAATAGGCAGAGTCGTGGTACCTACACGTGTGGGCTCACAAGATGTCTTGTCACCAATAATGATGCAAATTATAATTTTGGCGGGTTTGATTTTTATTACACGATGTTATTCCTTCACCGTGGAAGTCATTCATGAATTAAATACGTACTTCATTAGAAAAATTTCAGCGAGATTTGAACATCGGTACAGTTGCATCACAATTATTTTTTTTTGATTGAGGGATTACTGGTAGCCCGTCGGCCTTTCCAGTTTCACCAGGACAGATGGGCGAGCAGAGGCTCAGCCAGGACGGGTGGGATTGGCTAATAGCTGCCCGAGCGCCTCCGAAGGAGACCTAACAACTCAAGAGCAACTGCTTCGCGAATGAATCTACTACCAGATCCAAAAAGCGAGTCGCTAAGAAATTCTGGCGAGAAACTCAGCGAGCTGGCTTAGGTTGCACGTTGACCTCTTTGTCAAGTTTGACGAGTACGGTTACCGGGGCTCCTAAGCCTGCTCCTAGTATTAGAGTTGAAGGTGTCTAATGCAAAGGTTACTGGATCTGATGAATCCGTAAGGACGTAAACATCACTAGTACGAATGTACCGTCTTCTCTTTTAGGCCACGATGACTTCCATCATACGTTATCTCTGGACTCAAACCCTTCTCTCGTATATCCTCTTTCATACAGCATTTTATATCCATCCATCCAAGTATTTTCAGGACGCCTCCTCTTCATATCACCGTTTACTTTCAGCTACTTTGTTTTCTTTCATAACGATAATACGTCATCAAGCAAAAATATGCACTAAAGTTGTGTGATTTATGTTCTTCAAAACAGCCTGTTTTATTACCTTTGAATACAACCTACACTGACGGTGTGTGGTCAGATTTAGGACTATATTTCATTCGGTGCCTACAGCCTCACTACTGCTGTTCACGTCTGACTCATTTCTAACCTTTTCTTGAAAAAGGATATGCACATAATGGAGGAAAACTATTCCAGAGCCAGATAGCACGTGCATATAGAAAAGTGCAATGAAAATCGATATGTACTTTTACAATCATTGCGATTCACCCTCATAAAGCCGTGTCTCAAAAACAAACAGGGTTTTTTTCAAACATTGGGCACTTAAAAAAACTACTATCGAGTTCACACGTCGGGTGCATAAAAGGCTGACACAGCTGAAACTTATCCGGGGCACTTTTCGTCCCAGACACCTTGAGGCCATTAAGGCCCCTAATGACTGCCTGTAAATTGGCCATAACTCAAGCCTGCCCGTAAATAACCGGCCGCCTTGATAAGGGCCCGCTGAGTTGTCGCAAAATGTCCCGGCGTGTCTGTCTTAGTTTAGCATGTGCGATTTATAGTCGACAGAGCGTTTATATAGAAGGATTTCGGGTGCGGGCCCGATGGCGTATCGGGCGACGCGAAAATTAATTGTCTTCTGACTGTATTACTGTTTGTCTTTTGTCGGATTCTTTCGAAGTGTTGCCTTGTTTTGTTTTCCGTCTTTTTTCGACTACAATTTATTATTGTAGCGCAATTTTGTCGTAGGATTGTTTGGCATAGCACGCAATATATAAATAAACACGAACGCTAAATTAGAGAAGCGTATGCAAAAAAATATATTGATGTACCGGCTGCCTTCATAAAAACAAATGAATGCAAATAAAATTGACTTCCATTACGTGAAACATTCGTTTACACGTGGTTCGAACGTAATACGGCCGCGACCATAGCCCGGACGGACAATTGCGAAATTCATTACAAAAGGCTCTGCAAATGATAACCTCATTTGGCGAGTATGAATCAAACGTGCAGCATTGTCATACGGGAGAATTATTGTGACATCTCTCGTTGCTAGCACACTTCGACGCGGCTGCCGTCCGCGAATACATGTTCGTAGAGTGGTTAATGTTTGTCAATGATGTGGCTCTGATCCCAAACGATTGGTAGAGCTCAACGGTTGCTCAACTTTTTACGGTAGACAGCGGCTTGGCTCTGCCCCTGGCATTGCTGGAGTCCTTGGGCGACGGTAACCACTCACTATCAGGGCCCTATGCTAACAAGTTTGCCTACAAGGGCAATAAAAAAAAGCTTGACTGAAACTACAATAAACCCTTATAGTTGTTTTTTTTTTGATCCTACCTAAGCTGGTAGCCTAGAGAGGCTATTCCAGCGTAACCGTAACTAGTAGGTGAGCTCACGGGGCTCAAACCTCACGACGATGCTAACAGGAACCCTAGCAAGAGTAGTGCTTCGCAGAATCTACCACCGGATCGGAATCGCGACCCACTGAGAAGATCCGGCAAGAAACTCAGTGGGCTGTGTCTGAGAGTTAATTTACTTGTCGAGCCCTTCGTCGCAAGCGACGGGTTCGACGAGAACGGTGACCGGTGCTTGAAGTACCTAGAAGCGCCGTTAGTGGATCGGGAGGATCCGAGATGACGTGTTTTGGGCGACGTCGACTGCTTTCCATTCTGTCCGCAGGATCGGGAATGTTATAGTTGGAGTTTTTTCTCTTTAAACCGGAACACATGCTTGCTTCGTGATAGAAACGAGTTGATTTTTGGACTTAAAATATGTCCCATAAACAATAATTAACGTATAAAGTCGGAAATTGGGAATTAGAAAATGATGAAGGTGAATCAGGGTTTAGTATTTGGAAATTTTTTCAGTGAAGTCGATCTTAGATGGGCAGGTTTTTATTTACTTTTCTGTTATAAAAGCAATTTTAAGTAAAATTTCTCATATTCATTATATTAAATGTCCTATTTGGTTAAATGTCCTTCAGGCCAGTAGACAATCATCAACGAATCAATAAAGACTGTGACATTTTGTTTTTCTCCAAGTATAACCGGCTTAAGTCAGATTATGTTAAAAACCCCGAAATCAACATAAAGGCAAAGACAGATACATTAAGAGAAAAATTTGAGCTTAACTAAGCGCTTAATTTTTTTTTAAATATTTAAAGTAGGTAGCGACTCTAGTATTTTTTGTTCCGAAAATTTTGCATTATCGCCCGGCGCGACAAGCCTGTGATATAATAATATATCGGGACGTATTATAAAAGCAATAAATAAATGAATTTGTTTTAGAATACCAACGATTTTATTGTGCGCGATAATAATTATAATGAACGGTGTGTCAGGGTGCTGTTTGTTCAATGCCTATTTACGATCGGTAAGGGTATTTCAGCTGTTTTTGCTATGGATTATTGCGGGAAAAGTATGTTAGGTTTTTTGTAAATTAGTAGTACCTAGTAAAAGAAAACTAATTATTATTTTTTATTTTATGTCTTTCGATTTTTGATAATAAGATTATTTGAGGTTTGCATGGGAATCGTATGCAGGTGAGGTTTGAGGCTTATACGACAAAAAACTTTCCCAACTTTTCCAATCATAAAATCAACTTATATATGCACCAGTTCGATATAACAGTTCTCTTAAAATAATAATAGTTATTTACCTATGAAGTTGACGTTTTACAATACTGGCCATTTGGAACGTAATTGTAGCGTATGCAGACGTATGATTAGCAGTAAATTATAAATACAAATGAATTTTGAAAATGAGAAATAAAAAAACACTTCATTCTATTTTCGAATTCAGTAATTCGTTTATTGATTAGTGTTTTATTTTCGTTAACATCTCAATCTTTTTTATCAATATGGACATAATAAAAATAAGGTAAGAGATCTTTGAGTGCATTGTCACTTGTGATAGACAATTAATACTTTTTGATAATTCTAAACGATCATCGTGTTTGTTAGACAAACATTTTAATAATCATAAGCAATCATCATGTTATTTAGACACTGGTTCAGGCCTAGACAATGCCCCAAATGAAAACTTATCCCTAAAATGTCCTGGTTACTGTTTGGTGGTCTGATGCTGGTATAATTCACCATAGAAGAAGGACCCTGAAGTAAGCTCCTTAAGAGCCGATGTCGTGTCGGACAACGATATGGCCACAGTTGGTTCGGCCCAGTCGTCGACCCATTCGTCGCCGACACGACGACGGCGGAAAAGGGTGCTCAATATAAGCTCGGACGGGCTGAGTAGCAGCTCCGGCTCGGAGGCTCAGGATCCGACAGGTGTGAAGCCCAGAGCAGTCACGCCGTCAAAGCGTGGACGGGGACGCCCTGCGACCACAGGGCAGTACGTTGGCATGGCCGCTGCCAGGCAAGCGTACCTCAAGGCACAAAAAGAGGAGAAGGAGCTCACTGAGAGCGCGCGCACCACACGCCACAAGAGGAGAGCGGCTGAAGGGTCTGTCCCTAAGCCCGATGCCGAGCGTAGGCTCCATCAAAGTGCAGAGGTGGCCCTGATGGTCGCCGCCAAATCCAGCAGCCCGAAGGGCACGTACGTGCGTGCACTGAAGGAGTTGGCAGTCACTGTCAAGGAGGCCACGGAGGACCTTGTGGGCTACACCGCAGCCGAAGAGGCTAAGAGACTGCGAGCGGTCAACGTCAAGCAGGAGCAGGAGATCCTGCAACTGCGTAAGGAGCTCGATGAAGTTAGAAGGGAGTTGGCGAGGGTTTCGCAGGTGCTAGCGTTGCCCACATCGACTGCGACCCCGGCCCCGAACACTAAGGAGGAAGAGGAAGAGTTGCGCCTACAGCGCATTATGCGAGCTGTCGGCACTATGCTCGACGCTCGCTTTGAAGGGCTGGAGGCACGGCTTCTACCGGAGCCCCGAATGCGACCACCGCTAGCGGCGGACAAGCAGAGGAGCCGGGAAAAATCGTCTAATCCCCCTGTCGTCGTTGACGCTGCACCGGATGCGGCACCGTCATCAGTGCCACCGATGACATTGGCGAAAAAGAGGATGCGTGGCCCCAAGAGAAGTGTCACCGCGCAAGCGGCTTCATTCGAAACGCACACCTTCCTCCCGGCTCCAGCTTCCATGATCGAGAGCTGGTCAACGGTCACCCGTAGGGGTGCTCGACCGAGGGAGGAAGCAGTGAGGACGGTTCCAGCGGCAGCTATCGCTGAAGCGGAAAGGAAAGACCGGTCTTCTGTAAAGAGGAAAGAGAAGAAGCTGCGCCCTCCACGCACTCAGGCCGTTGTCCTCAAGCTGCAACCAGAGGCCGTGGAAAGAGGACTCACGTACCGCACTGTACTCGCCGAAGCGAGGGCCAAGGTAGATCCTGGGGCACTTGGAATACCCATCCAGCGCATCCGGTCTGCAGTGACTGGGTCTAAGGTGCTGGTAGTGGAAGGTGCAGACCAGAGCGCCAAGGCCGATCTCCTGGCCCAAAAGCTTCGTGAGGTTCTGCCCGCAGAAGGGGTCATAGTGACCAGGCCAGTAACGACTGCAGCCATCCGCATCAGCGGACTGGACGACTCCCTGATGCCGGAGGAACTTACCGCGGAGCTTGCCCGGATTGGCGAATGCGCTCCTGATGCGGTGAAGATCGGAGACATCAAGTATGGCCCAGGCGGGATGGGTCAAGTATTGGTCCGGTTGCCCGTCGTTGCCACGATGAAGGTTCTCGCCGTTCCAAAACTGAGGGTTGGTTGGAGCGTGCTCCGCGCTTGTTTGTTAGAGGCTAAGAAGCTACAGTGCTTCCGATGCCATGAGCTAGGGCACGTGAGCGCCCGATGTCCTTCGTCGGTCGACCGCAGCCGGGATTGTTATCGGTGCGGCCAGACCGGCCACGTAGCGGCCGGCTGCTCTCTTGCACCACACTGCGCTGTATGTACCGCTGCCGGCAGACCGGCGGACCATGTCTCCGGGAGCAAGGCTTGTGCCAAGTCCCCGAGACCGAGACTTAGAAGAGGAACTTCCGCTGCACTTGAAAATGCACGGATGCAGCCCGATACGGCTATGGAGACATCGAATGGCGTCCTGCTATGACAGGCGTCCTTCGATTCCTGCAGGGGAATCTCAACCATTGCGCCAGAGCTCAGGACCTTTTGTTCCAGAGCATGGCGGAGGGGTTGACCCATCTTGCGGTGGTCGCCGAGCCGTATCGGGTCCCTTCGAGCCCCGATTGGGCGGCCGATTTGGAGGGCCGAGTGGCAATCATCCGGCGTTGTTGTGTGGGTGCTCCGCCTACGTTTGCTGTTGTTGAAAGAGGTCGCGGCTTCGTTGCCGTCCTCTGGGCCGAGATATTCGTGTTGGGAGTGTACTTTTCCCCAAACAGGACGCTCGCCGAGTTTGAGGTTTTCCTCAGCGAACTCAGCCGCGTCGTTGGAAGGTCGCACTTCCGACGGATTCTCGTTCTAGGTGACCTAAATGCCAAGTCATTGTCTTGGGGTTCCTCTAGGACGTGCCCCAGAGGTAGAGCGGTGGAGGAGTGGCTGGTCGGAAGCGGTCTCCTCATCCTCAATCGCGGTACGGAACTCACATGCGTGCGACGTTTGGGCGGGTCCGTGGTGGACGTTACATTCGCCACGCCTGACGTCGCATATCGCGTACGCGGTTGGGCGGTGATGGTTGGCGAGGAGACCCTCTCCGACCACCGTTACATCCGATTCAGTGTCGCCGCGACCCCGGTGGGTTCTGTTCGGGGCTTTTCCTTGCCCATCAGTGGCAGCGCTAGGGGTCCTCGTTGGGCCCAGAAGCGCCTCAACATCGAGCGGTTGCGTGAGGCGGCCATAGTGCAGGCGTGGCGTCTTGACTCGCTTGGCGAGCCAGCAGACGTGTGCGAGGGGGTGGAGCGTCTGCGCGAGGCAATGTCACGGGTGTGTGACGCTGCTATGCCTCGCGTGAGAGCTCTCGCTCCTAAGCGCCAAGTTCATTGGTGGACCGAGGAGATCGCCAGCCAGCGCCGGCTATGCGATATTAGTCGTCGCACATACCAGCGATATCGACGACGAAGAACGCGCCGGGACCCCGACGAGGAGGACCGCCTGTACGAAGTGTACAGGACGGCGATAAGAACCCTGCGCTTGGCTATCGGGGAGGCGAAGGAGGCCGCCTGGAACGACCTACTGGCCTCGCTGGACCGTGACCCGTGGGGGCGGCCCTACAGGCTGGCGCGTAATGCGCTTCGCCGTTGGGCTCCTCCCGCAACCAGCACCCTGCCGCCGGAAACATTGCAGCGGGTAGTCGGGGGTCTGTTTCCCGATTTATCCGGGACGGCCTTCGTCCCCCCTGTGATGACAATGGCGCGGATTGCTGATAGCGAAGAGCTTGAGGACGTCTCCCAGGTGGAGTTCGATTTGGCTGTGCAGAGGATGCGGGCTAAGCGCACGGCACCCGGTCCCGATGGGATCTCGTCCCAAGCGTGGGCGCTCGCCTTGACAGGTGACGGCTTGGGGCCTGCCCTCCAAGGGCTATTCAGCAGGTGCCTCCGTGAGGGCAGGTTCCCAGAGCCATGGAAGACTGGTCGGCTTGTCCTTATTCCTAAGGAAGGCCGGCCACGTGACGAGCCAAGCGGGTATCGCCCAATCGTCGTGCTGGACGAGGCTGGTAAGCTCCTCGAGCGCATCGTCGCCAGTCGCCTCGTCCAGCACCTCGAAAGCGTTGGGCCTGACCTGGCTCCTAACCAATATGGTTTCCGGAGAGGTCGCTCCACCATGGACGCGGTCTTGCGCGTCCGCCACCTCTCCGATCGTGCGTGCTCCGAGGGGGGCGTGTTGTTGGCTGTGTCGATTGATATCGCCAACGCCTTCAACACGATCCCTTGGAGCACGATCGTGGAATCGCTCCGGTTTCACCGCGTCCCCCCTAGTCTCCGCACCCTGATAGAGGATTACCTCTCAGGGCGAAATGTAGTCTTCCCCGAGAGGAGGGGGTGGGGACGGAAAGCGTTGTCGTGCGGGGTCCCGCAGGGGTCGGTACTGGGACCACTCCTGTGGGACATCGGTTTCGACTGGGTCCTGCGCGGTGCTAGCCTGCGTGGCGTCGACGTAGTGTGCTATGCCGACGACACGCTGGTGACGGCCCGCGGAGCTGACTACAGAGCCGCAGCGATCCTTGCGACGGCGGCGGTCTCCACCGTCGTTAGTCGCATTCGGAGATTAGGTCTTGAGGTGGCCCTCCGCAAGTCCGAAGCGGTGTGCTTTCACCCAGTCCGGAGGGGACCTCCTCCGGGAGCGAATCTCATAGTCGGCGGAGTATCGATCGCTGTCCAGCCTAAGCTCAAATATTAGGGCCTTGTGCTGGACAGTCGATGGCGCTTCGACCACCACTTTGGCGAGTTAGTCCCGAAGCTGCTGGGGATGGCGGGCGCACTAGCCCGTCTTCTCCCCAACGTCGGTGGTTGCAGCGCCGGCGTCCGGCGTCTGTACCTGGGGGTCGTGCGCAGTATGGCTTTGTACGGCGCTCCCGTGTGGTCGCCCGCACTCTCTGCGCGCAATGCAGCTTTGCTGCTACGAGCGCAGCGGGTGCTCGCGGTGAGAGTTATCAGGGGGTACCGTACGATCTCCCGGGAGGTCGCCTGCGCCCTCGCCGGTTCCCTTCCTTGGGATCTCGAGGCTGAGGTAGCAGCTGCGGTATACCGGCGCAGAACACAGTCCCTGAGTCGGGGACGGACGCCCGGCCCGTCGGCTGTCGGTCGGTGGAGGCGTGCTGCGCGTCATCTGGCGTACGCCAAGTGGAGGGAGCGGTTGCTGGAGGAGCTTGGCCAAACTTCAGTCACTCGCCGACGCACCCTCGAGGCCCTGGTGCCCGTGCTGGAGGCATGGTCAGATAGACGACACGGCGTGCTCTCCTTCCACTTAACGCAGGTCCTCTCGGGGCATGGTTGCTTCGGGAGGTACCTGTGGAAGGTCTGCAGGAGAGAGCCACATCCGGGTTGCCACCAGTGCGGGCATCCGGACGATGACGCTCAGCACGCACTCGAAGCGTGCCCGCGTTGGGAGCGCTCGCGGCGAGACCTCATCGCGGTGCTGGGGAGAGACCTCTCCTTGCGGGCTGTCATCGCCCGCATGCTAGAGGACCAGAATTCTTGGGAGGCCATGACCAGGTTTTGCGACCTGGTCATGGCGTTCCGTGAGGCTGAGGAGCGCGAAAGGGAGTGGGATCCCTCTTCGGCTTCACAGCGAAGAAGGCGGAGTGGGCGGCACGGGCGCGAAGCTCCCGTTCATCTCCCGTAGGGGCTGTCAGTGCACACTATTGCTAACAAACACCGCCAATGATAGATATACAGCATACTGACTGCCACTGCTGAGGACTATTTCAAATCTCGTTTGAAGATGAACATTTCATAGTGTTTTATTTGTTTCATGTCCGCCAAACATCTGTTTCAGTTTCATTTGACTCACAGCTCAATTGTTGCCTTGATGTCCCCTGTTTAATGATTATTGCAATGTAATTGACATTTGGAACTCATGTCGCATTCACGATGTGTCTTGGGCTAAGGTAAGCGTGCTTAGAATTGAATAGGCCGTTAGATACCGTACCGAAGTACACCGTTTTAATCTATGATCGTGTTAAATCTTAAAAATTAGGTCGGAGAAATTTAAGCATCTTTCGAAACTTGCAATTTCATTATTATTTGAGGAATATATCATTTTTTGTAATTCTTTACCTAATAAAAATTTGAGTTAATTTTATTGTCAAACTCTGCCGCAGCCTTAATATAATAATTTTATTTATATAGAATTGGTTCCAGTCTTTTAGATGCATGGTCACATATATTTTTCGTGGAATAAAGTTAGGCAAGCTTGTCTTATGGCAATCCAAAAAGTTGAATCGCAGAATAAAACTCAATATCTTCGGATCAAATGTGAAATCTGTCTTGCTGTATGAGTGCGAAGTAAGGAAGGTAACCAAAATGATTATACAGATGATCTAAGTTTTCATGAACATCCGCTTGCGACAAACACTTGGTATTTTCTGGCATGAGAAGATCTTCACGGGCGTCTGTAGGAGATGTGTCGGCAAATGACAATTGCCAAGCGGATCATGCCTCGCAAATAAATACAGATAAGGCATGCTCTCAGGAGAGAGCTCACGCATATCCCGAGGACAGCCCCAGAGTGCTCCCTCCACAAGAAAGCAGAACGTAGGCGCTGCTAAGCAAATCTGGCGACGCACTGTGACAGAGGAGATTTTTTTAATTTTTTTTATTGCTTCGATGGGTGGACGAGCTGACAGCCCACCTGGCGTTAAGTGGTTACTGGAGCCCATAGACATCTACAACGTAAATGCGCCACCCACCTTGAGATATAAGTTCTAAGGTCTCAGTATAGTCACAACGGCTGTCCCATCCTTCAAACCGAAACGCATTACTGCTTCACGGCAGAAATAGGCAGAGATAAAGACAGAATATGAAGACAGCCCGGTTCGAATTAAAGCGCGTAGCCCAGCAATGATCATGATTTTCAAGCACTTTGAAGACCTTAAACTAACAAACCTTGTCTTATCCACATTAACCCGACGTTCGGAGACATCACCTTGAAGGTGTCTCCCCGAGCTATAACTCTTAACGACGAAGGCGCCCCCGACGACGCGTTGAGGAATTATTATTATGCGAATAAATACTCCAAATGCCAGGACTAAATGTCTCCTGGGTGTCCGTGTAATCCTCCCGGGGAGGCAGGGGGGGCAAATGTTGTTCAATGCCGTGGAATGTCTCCTTAATAGTTTTAAACTGGAATAATTTTGATAGATTTTCAATCTGGTCCACTTTATTTTTATAATTTTAAACTTTACCATGTATTTTGAGGCTTTTCATGGTCTTTTTTGCTGTATTGATAGCATTATAATACGATACCTTTATTTAGATCAATGTTTGTTTAACTTCATGAAATGAATGAATGAAATTATAGCAGTTTTAAATTTTATTTATTTTGACAGATTTTATAATAATAATGAATTTTATTTTCAAAACATTACTTTTGACTAAAATTCACGTAGGTATTTTAAGTTCATTTGAAAAAAATATACACAGAAATATGTTAGCTTAATGTTCTTATTTGAAATATAAGGTATGTTTGTTTCGTCTAACAAATTTTAAGCGCAAGATTAAGCCGTAAAGCTAGTTTCAATTTTCTTTCAAAATGTCTGCGCACGTCACGTCATATGAAAGAAAGCAAGCGAGATAAGAATTACTTTTTCATGGAATACAATGAAATCCTTTCCATGCATCTCGACATAGTATCTTGATAAAGGGCAGCGCGAGTTATCGCTTATCAAGCCTTCACGCCTCGAAAGCTGTAACGTCTTGTTTAAATCAAGCGCAGAATGATGGTAATAACAGTTAGCAGCGAGTTACGACCGTCGAGATAACGCTGGTGGTGGAACGCGACTAAGTAATTGCTAATTTCGACCTCGGCGGGAACTCTTAATTGTTTGTTTCTATGTTCGACGGCTTGTGATCGTTTGGAATGTTGTATGAGTGATATAGTTTGTTAAATATAGCCTGATACGGGAGAAAAAATCGAAATCAATTTTTAATCTTTTTTTTTCCAAAATAATCCTACTTTAGAACTGTTATCACACTGAAATAATCTATAAACAGTCTCATGCGTTATGCTTTGTTTAACAAACTATATACGAATATGGGTTTTAGTGACTTTATAAATAAAGTTCAGCTTTGGTATGTATGCTGATGTGAATGCATGATAGTAACCTTTGCACTCTGAGACTGGATGAGTTCACAGTTCGCTAGCTGCGTTGTTACTGGAGTCCACAAACAACAAGGAATGAAGTTGGAGTTTCAATAGTTTTGTATTACTTAATGCTCCATACAACAAAAAATTCGGACGAGAACTAGTGACCTCTATTGAATAAATCACAAAACTGCAAGTTCCTCTAAATTTACATAGATGGCGTAAATACATTAAAAATAGTCTTTTTTCATCATCCATCACAGTTATTTTACTGGACAAAATTAAACTTGTAGTAATAGCGTAGCTAGGCAGCAATCAATATACATAATACGAAAGCATCCCTTCATTCTTGGGAAGCATTCCTTGAAAAATATAATAGAAATCTAAAAGCTAGGGTGCTTACCTGCATCTATTGTGTAATTGTGTAAATACTTGTATGTAATCTTTGAGCCATTGTGTAGCCTATTATTCCATATTTGTGTGCTTTTATAACGATTACACTCAATCGTTTTAAAACATAAAAACGCAAACACGTCTTCTTCTTAATCTTGCCTTTATCCTTATCCCACTATGTGCAGTCGCCGCAGTTAGTACGTCCACTTTTTCCATTTAGATCTATCTTTTTTTATTGCTAAAATGAATGGACAAGGTTATGGCCCATCTAGTATTGAATAGTCACCGGACCTCATAGGTATCTGCCATGTTATTAATGCCGCCGCCCATCTTGAGCCATGAGTTTAGAACTCTCCATTTTTACACTACCAACGGATACTCCACCATTTAAACTGAAACTCATTACTGTTTAAGGCTGAAATAGGCAGAGTCGTGGTACCTACACGTGTGGGCTCACAAGATGTCTTGTCACCAATAATGATGCAAATTATAATTTTGGCGGGTTTGATTTTTATTACACGATGTTATTCCTTCACCGTGGAAGTCATTCATGAATTAAATACGTACTTCATTAGAAAAATTTCAGCGAGATTTGAACATCGGTACAGTTGCATCACAATTTTTTTTTTTTGATTGAGGGATTACTGGTAGCCCGTCGGCCTTTCCAGTTTCACCAGGACAGATGGGCGAGCAGAGGCTCAGCCAGGACGGGTGGGATTGGCTAATAGCTGCCCGAGCGCCTCCGAAGGAGACCTAACAACTCAAGAGCAACTGCTTCGCGAATGAATCTACTACCAGATCCAAAAAGCGAGTCGCTAAGAAATTCTGGCGAGAAACTCAGCGAGCTGGCTTAGGTTGCACGTTGACCTCTTTGTCAAGTTTGACGAGTACGGTTACCGGGGCTCCTAAGCCTGCTCCTAGTATTAGAGTTGAAGGTGTCTAATGCAAAGGTTACTGGATCTGATGAATCCGTAAGGACGTAAACATCACTAGTACGAATGTACCGTCTTCTCTTTTAGGCCACGATGACTTCCATCATACGTTATCTCTGGACTCAAACCCTTCTCTCGTATATCCTCTTTCATACAGCATTTTATATCCATCCATCCAAGTATTTTCAGGACGCCTCCTCTTCATATCACCGTTTACTTTCAGCTACTTTGTTTTCTTTCATAACGATAATACGTCATCAAGCAAAAATATGCACTAAAGTTGTGTGATTTATGTTCTTCAAAACAGCCTGTTTTATTACCTTTGAATACAACCTACACTGACGGTGTGTGGTCAGATTTAGGACTATATTTCATTCGGTGCCTACAGCCTCACTACTGCTGTTCACGTCTGACTCATTTCTAACCTTTTCTTGAAAAAGGATATGCACATAATGGAGGAAAACTATTCCAGAGCCAGATAGCACGTGCATATAGAAAAGTGCAATGAAAATCGATATGTACTTTTACAATCATTGCGATTCACCCTCATAAAGCCGTGTCTCAAAAACAAACAGGGTTTTTTTCAAACATTGGGCACTTAAAAAAACTACTATCGAGTTCACACGTCGGGTGCATAAAAGGCTGACACAGCTGAAACTTATCCGGGGCACTTTTCGTCCCAGACACCTTGAGGCCATTAAGGCCCCTAATGACTGCCTGTAAATTGGCCATAACTCAAGCCTGCCCGTAAATAACCGGCCGCCTTGATAAGGGCCCGCTGAGTTGTCGCAAAATGTCCCGGCGTGTCTGTCTTAGTTTAGCATGTGCGATTTATAGTCGACAGAGCGTTTATATAGAAGGATTTCGGGTGCGGGCCCGATGGCGTATCGGGCGACGCGAAAATTAATTGTCTTCTGACTGTATTACTGTTTGTCTTTTGTCGGATTCTTTCGAAGTGTTGCCTTGTTTTGTTTTCCGTCTTTTTTCGACTACAATTTATTATTGTAGCGCAATTTTGTCGTAGGATTGTTTGGCATAGCACGCAATATATAAATAAACACGAACGCTAAATTAGAGAAGCGTATGCAAAAAAATATATTGATGTACCGGCTGCCTTCATAAAAACAAATGAATGCAAATAAAATTGACTTCCATTACGTGAAACATTCGTTTACACGTGGTTCGAACGTAATACGGCCGCGACCATAGCCCGGACGGACAATTGCGAAATTCATTACAAAAGGCTCTGCAAATGATAACCTCATTTGGCGAGTATGAATCAAACGTGCAGCATTGTCATACGGGAGAATTATTGTGACATCTCTCGTTGCTAGCACACTTCGACGCGGCTGCCGTCCGCGAATACATGTTCGTAGAGTGGTTAATGTTTGTCAATGATGTGGCTCTGATCCCAAACGATTGGTAGAGCTCAACGGTTGCTCAACTTTTTACGGTAGACAGCGGCTTGGCTCTGCCCCTGGCATTGCTGGAGTCCTTGGGCGACGGTAACCACTCACTATCAGGGCCCTATGCTAACAAGTTTGCCTACAAGGGCAATAAAAAAAAGCTTGACTGAAACTACAATAAACCCTTATAGTTGTTTTTTTTTTGATCCTACCTAAGCTGGTAGCCTAGAGAGGCTATTCCAGCGTAACCGTAACTAGTAGGTGAGCTCACGGGGCTCAAACCTCACGACGATGCTAACAGGAACCCTAGCAAGAGTAGTGCTTCGCAGAATCTACCACCGGATCGGAATCGCGACCCACTGAGAAGATCCGGCAAGAAACTCAGTGGGCTGTGTCTGAGAGTTAATTTACTTGTCGAGCCCTTCGTCGCAAGCGACGGGTTCGACGAGAACGGTGACCGGTGCTTGAAGTACCTAGAAGCGCCGTTAGTGGATCGGGAGGATCCGAGATGACGTGTTTTGGGCGACGTCGACTGCTTTCCATTCTGTCCGCAGGATCGGGAATGTTATAGTTGGAGTTTTTTCTCTTTAAACCGGAACACATGCTTGCTTCGTGATAGAAACGAGTTGATTTTTGGACTTAAAATATGTCCCATAAACAATAATTAACGTATAAAGTCGGAAATTGGGAATTAGAAAATGATGAAGGTGAATCAGGGTTTAGTATTTGGAAATTTTTTCAGTGAAGTCGATCTTAGATGGGCAGGTTTTTATTTACTTTTCTGTTTTATAACAGCAATTTTAAGTAAAATTTCTCATATTCATTATATTAAATGTCCTATTTGGTTAAATGTCCTTCAGGCCAGTAGACAATCATCAACGAATCAATAAAGACTGTGACATTTTGTTTTTCTCCAAGTATAACCGGCTTAAGTCAGATTATGTTAAAAACCCCGAAATCAACATAAAGGCAAAGACAGATACATTAAGAGAAAAATTTGAGCTTAACTAAGCGCTTAATTTTTTTTTAAATATTTAAAGTAGGTAGCGACTCTAGTATTTTTTGTTCCGAAAATTTTGCATTATCGCCCGGCGCGACAAGCCTGTGATATATATCGGGACGTATTATAAAAGCAATAAATAAATGAATTTGTTTTAGAATACCAACGATTTTATTGTGCGCGATAATAATTATAATGAACGGTGTGTCAGGGTGCTGTTTGTTCAATGCCTATTTACGATCGGTAAGGGTATTTCAGCTGTTTTTGCTATGGATTATTGCGGGAAAAGTATGTTAGGTTTTTTGTAAATTAGTAGTACCTAGTAAAAGAAAACTAATTATTATTTTTTATTTTATGTCTTTCGATTTTTGATAATAAGATTATTTGAGGTTTGCATGGGAATCGTATGCAGGTGAGGTTTGAGGCTTATACGACAAAAAACTTTCCCAACTTTTCCAATCATAAAATCAACTTATATATGCACCAGTTCGATATAACAGTTCTCTTAAAATAATAATAGTTATTTACCTATGAAGTTGACGTTTTACAATACTGGCCATTTGGAACGTAATTGTAGCGTATGCAGACGTATGATTAGCAGTAAATTATAAATACAAATGAATTTTGAAAATGAGAAATAAAAAAACACTTCATTCTATTTTCGAATTCAGTAATTCGTTTATTGATTAGTGTTTTATTTTCGTTAACATCTCAATCTTTTTTATCAATATGGACATAATAAAAATAAGGTAAGAGATCTTTGAGTGCATTGTCACTTGTGATAGACAATTAATACTTTTTGATAATTCTAAACGATCATCGTGTTTGTTAGACAAACATTTTAATAATCATAAGCAATCATCATGTTATTTAGACACTGGTTCAGGCCTAGACAATGCCCCAAATGAAAACTTATCCCTAAAATGTCCTGGTTACTGTTTGGTGGTCTGATGCTGGTATAATTCACCATAGCTTCTTACCAAATGACACCAGGTGTCATGATGTGTAGAGACTGGACACAATGATGGGGAGGATCGCGAATCTTCGGCCAGCCTTAGTTGGTTTAATTGCTCCTCCCCACTGCCCCTACACAACAACGCTCGACCTCATGCGACACAACAGACGATCTTTAAGTTAGGCTTGGAAGTCTTGAGTCATCCACCGTACTCATTAGATATTGCACCGACTGAGTTCTACTTCTTGGCATGGAAAAAATTTAATAGCGCAGAGGCAATACAAAATGTCTTTGAAGAGCTTGTTGTCTCTCGATTACTCGACTTCTTCAAGGAGATCATTAAAAATGATCCATTGGTGCATATTTTGAATGATATAAATAAAAAATATTGTTAAAAACTGCTTTGAATTTTTGTGTAATTAACGGCAACATCATAAGCAAAAACCCAATAGGTAAATATTTCTCCCGGTCGTGGACGGGCTTGCGGTGCGCACTCTGCGTGCTGTGGGTCTCGTCTGCGGGGGAGTTGCTGGACTTCGACCGGGCGCGTCCGTAGGTGGCGGATCACGGGCCTCTGGGCAATAGTCACAGGGGCATCGCTCCTTCTCTCCCGTTGTGTTACGGCGGGAGAGATTGAGCGACGCGGACCAAAACCAGCACCGGGGGCTACACGCTCTCCTCCCCCTTCACCTGCTGAAGGGTGGTTCTTCTGGAGATGCGTGGGCCTCCACTTTTTTCCCTTTTCTTTGTTACTTTATTGTTTTGTTTTTACTGTCCCTTGGTTATTTTTATTTATCTTAAGTTTTACCCTGTCTCTTTCTCTTCTTTTGTTTCCGTTCATTGTTTTATTTTACACGCCTTTCTATTCTTCTTCGCCTGTGGTTTTATTTTGTTTTATTTGGTTTTATTTTCATCTTCTTTCCCTCTCATACCCAATTCTAAGCTCTGACACCCGGCGAGAGAATGAATGGCTGGTGGGGGACCAGTCGTTAGGGTGTCCCAGGGAACCGTACCCCGGGTTAAAAAAATAAATAAAAATTTATGTAATGGCCAGTTTAAAAAAGTTATTACCCCAGGAGGGTACCTCCCGCTCAGCGGGAGGAGAATCCCTCCGTGTGGCCGACTCGTCGGACGCACGCTGCCCCGCGTACTCTGGGGGGGGCAAAAACTGCCTAGACGTCAGGTCCGGGAAGGACGGAGTTCAAAAGAAGAAAATTATGTCCGAGAAGGACCCTGAAGTAAGCTCCTTAAGAGCCGATGTCGTGTCGGACAACGAT
Organism: Bombyx mori; assembly: GCF_030269925.1. NCBI lineage: Eukaryota > Metazoa > Arthropoda > Insecta > Lepidoptera > Bombycidae > Bombyx > Bombyx mori. The sequence goes on along the minus strand of NC_085116.1, from coordinate 1,385,241 downwards.
ATGGCCACAGTTGGTTCGGCCCAGTCGTCGACCCATTCGTCGCCGACACGACGACGGCGGAAAAGGGTGCTCAATATAAGCTCGGACGGGCTGAGTAGCAGCTCCGGCTCGGAGGCTCAGGATCCGACAGGTGTGAAGCCCAGAGCAGTCACGCCGTCAAAGCGTGGACGGGGACGCCCTGCGACCACAGGGCAGTACGTTGGCATGGCCGCTGCCAGGCAAGCGTACCTCAAGGCACAAAAAGAGGAGAAGGAGCTCACTGAGAGCGCGCGCACCACACGCCACAAGAGGAGAGCGGCTGAAGGGTCTGTCCCTAAGCCCGATGCCGAGCGTAGGCTCCATCAAAGTGCAGAGGTGGCCCTGATGGTCGCCGCCAAATCCAGCAGCCCGAAGGGCACGTACGTGCGTGCACTGAAGGAGTTGGCAGTCACTGTCAAGGAGGCCACGGAGGACCTTGTGGGCTACACCGCAGCCGAAGAGGCTAAGAGACTGCGAGCGGTCAACGTCAAGCAGGAGCAGGAGATCCTGCAACTGCGTAAGGAGCTCGATGAAGTTAGAAGGGAGTTGGCGAGGGTTTCGCAGGTGCTAGCGTTGCCCACATCGACTGCGACCCCGGCCCCGAACACTAAGGAGGAAGAGGAAGAGTTGCGCCTACAGCGCATTATGCGAGCTGTCGGCACTATGCTCGACGCTCGCTTTGAAGGGCTGGAGGCACGGCTTCTACCGGAGCCCCGAATGCGACCACCGCTAGCGGCGGACAAGCAGAGGAGCCGGGAAAAATCGTCTAATCCCCCTGTCGTCGTTGACGCTGCACCGGATGCGGCACCGTCATCAGTGCCACCGATGACATTGGCGAAAAAGAGGATGCGTGGCCCCAAGAGAAGTGTCACCGCGCAAGCGGCTTCATTCGAAACGCACACCTTCCTCCCGGCTCCAGCTTCCATGATCGAGAGCTGGTCAACGGTCACCCGTAGGGGTGCTCGACCGAGGGAGGAAGCAGTGAGGACGGTTCCAGCGGCAGCTATCGCTGAAGCGGAAAGGAAAGACCGGTCTTCTGTAAAGAGGAAAGAGAAGAAGCTGCGCCCTCCACGCACTCAGGCCGTTGTCCTCAAGCTGCAACCAGAGGCCGTGGAAAGAGGACTCACGTACCGCACTGTACTCGCCGAAGCGAGGGCCAAGGTAGATCCTGGGGCACTTGGAATACCCATCCAGCGCATCCGGTCTGCAGTGACTGGGTCTAAGGTGCTGGTAGTGGAAGGTGCAGACCAGAGCGCCAAGGCCGATCTCCTGGCCCAAAAGCTTCGTGAGGTTCTGCCCGCAGAAGGGGTCATAGTGACCAGGCCAGTAACGACTGCAGCCATCCGCATCAGCGGACTGGACGACTCCCTGATGCCGGAGGAACTTACCGCGGAGCTTGCCCGGATTGGCGAATGCGCTCCTGATGCGGTGAAGATCGGAGACATCAAGTATGGCCCAGGCGGGATGGGTCAAGTATTGGTCCGGTTGCCCGTCGTTGCCACGATGAAGGTTCTCGCCGTTCCAAAACTGAGGGTTGGTTGGAGCGTGCTCCGCGCTTGTTTGTTAGAGGCTAAGAAGCTACAGTGCTTCCGATGCCATGAGCTAGGGCACGTGAGCGCCCGATGTCCTTCGTCGGTCGACCGCAGCCGGGATTGTTATCGGTGCGGCCAGACCGGCCACGTAGCGGCCGGCTGCTCTCTTGCACCACACTGCGCTGTATGTACCGCTGCCGGCAGACCGGCGGACCATGTCTCCGGGAGCAAGGCTTGTGCCAAGTCCCCGAGACCGAGACTTAGAAGAGGAACTTCCGCTGCACTTGAAAATGCACGGATGCAGCCCGATACGGCTATGGAGACATCGAATGGCGTCCTGCTATGACAGGCGTCCTTCGATTCCTGCAGGGGAATCTCAACCATTGCGCCAGAGCTCAGGACCTTTTGTTCCAGAGCATGGCGGAGGGGTTGACCCATCTTGCGGTGGTCGCCGAGCCGTATCGGGTCCCTTCGAGCCCCGATTGGGCGGCCGATTTGGAGGGCCGAGTGGCAATCATCCGGCGTTGTTGTGTGGGTGCTCCGCCTACGTTTGCTGTTGTTGAAAGAGGTCGCGGCTTCGTTGCCGTCCTCTGGGCCGAGATATTCGTGTTGGGAGTGTACTTTTCCCCAAACAGGACGCTCGCCGAGTTTGAGGTTTTCCTCAGCGAACTCAGCCGCGTCGTTGGAAGGTCGCACTTCCGACGGATTCTCGTTCTAGGTGACCTAAATGCCAAGTCATTGTCTTGGGGTTCCTCTAGGACGTGCCCCAGAGGTAGAGCGGTGGAGGAGTGGCTGGTCGGAAGCGGTCTCCTCATCCTCAATCGCGGTACGGAACTCACATGCGTGCGACGTTTGGGCGGGTCCGTGGTGGACGTTACATTCGCCACGCCTGACGTCGCATATCGCGTACGCGGTTGGGCGGTGATGGTTGGCGAGGAGACCCTCTCCGACCACCGTTACATCCGATTCAGTGTCGCCGCGACCCCGGTGGGTTCTGTTCGGGGCTTTTCCTTGCCCATCAGTGGCAGCGCTAGGGGTCCTCGTTGGGCCCAGAAGCGCCTCAACATCGAGCGGTTGCGTGAGGCGGCCATAGTGCAGGCGTGGCGTCTTGACTCGCTTGGCGAGCCAGCAGACGTGTGCGAGGGGGTGGAGCGTCTGCGCGAGGCAATGTCACGGGTGTGTGACGCTGCTATGCCTCGCGTGAGAGCTCTCGCTCCTAAGCGCCAAGTTCATTGGTGGACCGAGGAGATCGCCAGCCAGCGCCGGCTATGCGATATTAGTCGTCGCACATACCAGCGATATCGACGACGAAGAACGCGCCGGGACCCCGACGAGGAGGACCGCCTGTACGAAGTGTACAGGACGGCGATAAGAACCCTGCGCTTGGCTATCGGGGAGGCGAAGGAGGCCGCCTGGAACGACCTACTGGCCTCGCTGGACCGTGACCCGTGGGGGCGGCCCTACAGGCTGGCGCGTAATGCGCTTCGCCGTTGGGCTCCTCCCGCAACCAGCACCCTGCCGCCGGAAACATTGCAGCGGGTAGTCGGGGGTCTGTTTCCCGATTTATCCGGGACGGCCTTCGTCCCCCCTGTGATGACAATGGCGCGGATTGCTGATAGCGAAGAGCTTGAGGACGTCTCCCAGGTGGAGTTCGATTTGGCTGTGCAGAGGATGCGGGCTAAGCGCACGGCACCCGGTCCCGATGGGATCTCGTCCCAAGCGTGGGCGCTCGCCTTGACAGGTGACGGCTTGGGGCCTGCCCTCCAAGGGCTATTCAGCAGGTGCCTCCGTGAGGGCAGGTTCCCAGAGCCATGGAAGACTGGTCGGCTTGTCCTTATTCCTAAGGAAGGCCGGCCACGTGACGAGCCAAGCGGGTATCGCCCAATCGTCGTGCTGGACGAGGCTGGTAAGCTCCTCGAGCGCATCGTCGCCAGTCGCCTCGTCCAGCACCTCGAAAGCGTTGGGCCTGACCTGGCTCCTAACCAATATGGTTTCCGGAGAGGTCGCTCCACCATGGACGCGGTCTTGCGCGTCCGCCACCTCTCCGATCGTGCGTGCTCCGAGGGGGGCGTGTTGTTGGCTGTGTCGATTGATATCGCCAACGCCTTCAACACGATCCCTTGGAGCACGATCGTGGAATCGCTCCGGTTTCACCGCGTCCCCCCTAGTCTCCGCACCCTGATAGAGGATTACCTCTCAGGGCGAAATGTAGTCTTCCCCGAGAGGAGGGGGTGGGGACGGAAAGCGTTGTCGTGCGGGGTCCCGCAGGGGTCGGTACTGGGACCACTCCTGTGGGACATCGGTTTCGACTGGGTCCTGCGCGGTGCTAGCCTGCGTGGCGTCGACGTAGTGTGCTATGCCGACGACACGCTGGTGACGGCCCGCGGAGCTGACTACAGAGCCGCAGCGATCCTTGCGACGGCGGCGGTCTCCACCGTCGTTAGTCGCATTCGGAGATTAGGTCTTGAGGTGGCCCTCCGCAAGTCCGAAGCGGTGTGCTTTCACCCAGTCCGGAGGGGACCTCCTCCGGGAGCGAATCTCATAGTCGGCGGAGTATCGATCGCTGTCCAGCCTAAGCTCAAATATTTGGGCCTTGTGCTGGACAGTCGATGGCGCTTCGACCACCACTTTGGCGAGTTAGTCCCGAAGCTGCTGGGGATGGCGGGCGCACTAGCCCGTCTTCTCCCCAACGTCGGTGGTTGCAGCGCCGGCGTCCGGCGTCTGTACCTGGGGGTCGTGCGCAGTATGGCTTTGTACGGCGCTCCCGTGTGGTCGCCCGCACTCTCTGCGCGCAATGCAGCTTTGCTGCTACGAGCGCAGCGGGTGCTCGCGGTGAGAGTTATCAGGGGGTACCGTACGATCTCCCGGGAGGTCGCCTGCGCCCTCGCCGGTTCCCTTCCTTGGGATCTCGAGGCTGAGGTAGCAGCTGCGGTATACCGGCGCAGAACACAGTCCCTGAGTCGGGGACGGACGCCCGGCCCGTCGGCTGTCGGTCGGTGGAGGCGTGCTGCGCGTCATCTGGCGTACGCCAAGTGGAGGGAGCGGTTGCTGGAGGAGCTTGGCCAAACTTCAGTCACTCGCCGACGCACCCTCGAGGCCCTGGTGCCCGTGCTGGAGGCATGGTCAGATAGACGACACGGCGTGCTCTCCTTCCACTTAACGCAGGTCCTCTCGGGGCATGGTTGCTTCGGGAGGTACCTGTGGAAGGTCTGCAGGAGAGAGCCACATCCGGGTTGCCACCAGTGCGGGCATCCGGACGATGACGCTCAGCACGCACTCGAAGCGTGCCCGCGTTGGGAGCGCTCGCGGCGAGACCTCATCGCGGTGCTGGGGAGAGACCTCTCCTTGCGGGCTGTCATCGCCCGCATGCTAGAGGACCAGAATTCTTGGGAGGCCATGACCAGGTTTTGCGACCTGGTCATGGCGTTCCGTGAGGCTGAGGAGCGCGAAAGGGAGTGGGATCCCTCTTCGGCTTCACAGCGAAGAAGGCGGAGTGGGCGGCACGGGCGCGAAGCTCCCGTTCATCTCCCGTAGGGGCTGTCGGGTGCCGGGTGCGGGGGTGCCCGGTACTCGGCTGTTGGTCCGGTGGTGAGGCGGCGCAAGGTGGCTCCTGTGCACCGCTCACGGTGTGTCTCCGAGACGACGTCCTGCGGGATTTTCCCGGGGATGGAGTGCCGTCCTATTAACAGGATGGGTACCGGCGACGGCGAGCCTTCGGCGCGCACTGTGCGGTACCGTGGGTTTCGTGGAGTCGGAGTGGTGGGGCTCGATGGGGTTTAGTCGGTAGTCGTTCTGCGGGCAAGTGCTTCGCGCGCCTTTTTCAAGGCGTAGTCTCCTGTGAGAAATTGGGGGAGGTGAAGGACCTCGGCTCTTCTCTTCTCCCCTTCTTCCTCTCAGGAGGCGCCGGAGTCCGACATAACCCGGTCCGTTACCCCCCTCGACCGGGTATCCGTAAATCCGTAAATGGATTCCCCAGCGTTAAAAAAAAAAAAAAAAAAAAAGGTAAATATTTCTGATTACAAACATCTGAGTGCAGTTTCATGTAGCAATGCTTAATGCAGCTCTTAAGCTACAATCATACTTAACGATATTGTAACTTGAAGTAAATTAGTAGACTTTGAAGAAATACAAGAAGTTGTCATATTCCGACATGACATAAATACTTTTGTATTTCTAAACTCCTTTTAATATGCAATTTAATATGTTTACTGGTGGTAGGACCTCTTGTGAGTCCGCGCGGGTAGGTACCACCGCCTTGCCTATTTCTGCCGTGAAGCAGTAATGCGTTTCGGTTTGAAGGGTGGGGTAACCGTTGTAACTATAGTGAGACCTTACAACTTACATCTCAAGGTGGGTGGCGCATTTACGTTGTAGATGTCTATGGGCTCCAGTAACCGCTTAACACCAGGTGGGCTGTGAGCTCGTCCACACATCTAAGCAATAAAAAAAAATGCAATCATCGTTTATGTGAAGTTAAATTAAATTTATCCGCAGTAAACAAAACATTCAATTATTCCTCTTTGTAATTATTAACGGATGTAATGAAATGACGGGCCGCGGTCATATTGGAGGTTTTAATCTGTTTTATCTAGTTTTTGTGGTAAATGACAGCGCCGCGGACGGGAGCGCAGTCGTATTGTTTTGACGTTTGTGGCTGTATGCGCTCGGAGGTAGGGAAGATTTTGCATATTGTTTAAAAAAAAAAAAACTTGAAACATACTGCCAATCTGCTTTGCAGAATACAGAGCTTACTTTTGCTATTAACATCGGTTGTCTAGAAATTAAAAAAAAACACCAAACACACAAACTGCTGTTGATAAAATAATGTAATGTTGTTGTGTTGTTGTCCAAAATGATTTTAAATCCAATTTCTGGTTTCTTTTAGTGAGGACACAAAAAAAGCTTTTATTACCAAAACACTAAAGTTCAATATCGTGCTCATCCATTTCATAGTTCAGCTTTTGATGTATACAAAGTTTGGAAAATACCACCACCCTACTACCTATTTCTGCCGTGAAGCACTAATGCGTTTCGGTTTGAAGAGCCGAGCTATCGTACTGAAAAACTGAGACTTAGAATTCATGTCTCAAGGTGAGTAACGGTATTCACGTTGTAGATGTCTATGGGCTCCGGTGACCACTTAAGACCAGGTCCGCTGTGAACTCGTCCCATCTTAGCAAGAAAAAAATTATATCAAATTTATAGTATATCATTTCTGGCTCCTAAACAATACCCGTACCAAGTATAAAATAATAAAGTCATTTTTGTTGATAATGAATTGGGTTTAATTGTGTTTAATGTGCAATTGTGTTTCGTTGCGGCCGTTTTACGTTTTGCGATTATTATTTTCAATCGACCACGTTTGAAGGTAATGTTCACTTTGAATGATATTCTCTACTAACTATCTAACGGTAAATGTCTATGTTACAATAACCGGGAACTACAGTCAGTAATATGAGACTCAAAAATTAAATACAATTTCTCAGGGCGCCAATAAAAAAATCATAATTACCTATTTCTACCGTGAAGCAGTAATGCGTTTCGGTTTGAAGGGTAGGGCAGCCGTTGTACTGTTAAAACGGAGACTTAGAACTTATGCCTTGAGGTAGGTGGCGACATTTACGTCGTAGGTGTCCATGGGCTCCGGTAACCACCTAAAAACAAGTGGGCCGTGAGCACGTCCATCCACCTAAGCAATAAAAAAAGTGTATCAACTTTATTATACGACAAATTTATTATAGCACACACATAAATAAAAAGTTAAATTAAGATAAAAAAAAAAGTTTATAAAATTAACGTAACTAGCGTTTAGGGTGCTCGTGGTGCTGCCCCGCTTTTGTAGCGCATCAGGGATGTTTGCAGACGCGCACATAGATTGTTTTTACGCTACCATGCGTAAGAGGTGTGCATCTCTGGTAAACAGAGTGAGGGCCAGCTCCAACAGTATCCTGAGCATGAACGCAAGCAGGCTGGACTGTATATACATGGGTCGCTGTGGTGCCATCTCCCATGGGATGTTACCACAGTAATTCATTGTGATGTAAATATAACTACTAACATAGGTCTAAGTCTTATTAACAATTTATATGAGTCATGGTTACTTGAAATAAAAACATTATTATTATTATTATTATTATTATTATTATTATTACAGTTAGCTGAATTGAAAGTAGCAGTAAGATGTCAGTGAATATGTTACGTATTCAATAAGATAAAAATTATACATAACTTTAGGAATTGTGATTCTGAAGCACACTGCCTTTGAGTCCTGGGATCCAATGAGGATATTCCAGCTCCTTGGCGTGAAGTACCAAATACTAGGTACAAAGTCCACATAGTTTGATATTATAATTCCAATAAAATCTGTTACAAACCAATTTTGATTTACGGTTTGAAGGAAACAATGCTTAAACAATAGAAGATAAACTTCGATTTCCAATGACACCTTAATAGGCACGTGAGCAACAGCAAAAAAGTAGGTTTTTTTAGGAAAATTTGCCTTATTTAATGAGTACAATTTGTTTTTATACGAAGGGGTACATCATCACATAGATCGATCATCACACATTAATGTTTGGCATGTGAATGTGTTGAAAACCTCCTGGGGATGGCCGTTCCGAGTCATTGTATAGATCGCGTCATGTTGCCACCCGTCTTGGTTTGACGGGATAAAGTAGTAGACCTACTCATATTTAGACATGGCGCTTTTGTGGTTAGTTAATTGTTCTCCGTATTCGCGAAAAATTTTCACTCGGAATATACAAAACTCAAACACACTATTTCAATAATATTTATGATGTTCAGATATATTATGTGTACAATATTATAATGTAAACTAAAAAAAGATTAAGCGACGTTAGGCTCTAGACCAGGGGTGGGCAAATATTTTGATAGTCGGGCCACATTGCAGATGAAAATTTGACCTCGGGCCAAACAGTTTTTTCTATATATGCTTTTATTTCGTTTAATTTTCCGCGAATTTATTGTGGAAAGATATTTCTCCAAATTTAAAAGTAATATAAAATAACTTGCGCTCTACTATATCGCTGAAGAAAATGGCGGCCTTAGATTTAAGTTATTTTGTTTATTTATGCAATAATGTGATATAATAAGTATAATAATAACTACTGTGTGGGTTGAGTTATGTTAAATTATTTTGATTTGACTTTTTGTTAATAAACGAGATATAAAAAAAAAATTACATTGTTTTTTTAGGAAGAATAAATAGAATTTGAATTTTCTTATATTATTGTTGAAAAATAAACTAATAAAATTGTGCGACTATTATACATACTGTAATTGTTCAATTATCATAATTATGTTTTCGAATAGAAGGCGCTGAAAAGAGCGGTTGTCCGGGAGAAAATTTTGACTCCCGCCGGCCCTGATAATGTGTATAAGTATTGCTTAATATTTTATCTAAAAAAATTTATGCATCAATTTATGTTAGACAAAAACTAATATTTGTGTTTTTAATAATCTAAACAATGCTTCACGGGCCAGACAAAATTGTACCCAGGCCTGCTCTAGACGATACCAATAAAACTAAAATTTCGATTTCATATTGAATTTAAATCGGCGTGCGAATCTTGTTGTCATGGCGTCACCTGCGCGTTCGGGAATTCCGATCACGCCCGATGACTCCCGAGTGTGACCCGATATGCCAATGTTGCACGCTACAAGTTTTTATTTTAGGTGACTTCCTACGGGCCCTACGGCGCACGGTGGAAGTAGTTATCATTACTCGTACACATCGGTATTGCGAAGGGAATAGTAAGTTAAGGTATTATTTTTGTTATAATCATACCGTGCATTGGATCCGTATAAGAAACTTGGTACTGTAAGCTGTCGATCGTTAAATATTTATCGATTAATCAGACACTTAAAAGCAAAAAAAGTCTCATAAATAATAAATACTAAAGACATGTTTGTGAGTGATTTAATGCTTCTGTTGATTTCTTTTTTTTATCTGATATTGTAATGTGGGGTAGGGTGGTGCTGGGCAGGATCTGGAAGGTACCATGGCTGGCGAAAAGCCACTTATCCGATGAGCAGGTCTGGTTAATTACATGGTGAAGCCCCACTGTTTTAATCCACCAGAACTATTGCCGAGCCAAGGCATGGTGAGAATTCATTCATTCATCAGATCATTGGGTGTTATCATTTAAGTAGGTCATTATGCGTGTGCGTATACGTATGTGTGTGTGTGTGTGTGCGCACACGTGTTGTATTGTGTGTGTGTGTGGGTAAATGTATGTGTGTCATATATGTGTGTACATACATACTTGATATAGAAGAACATAGTACTAAATAGTAGAATATATGTATTGTCTCGTCATTTAAACATCATGTACTCCCATGAATCAGATATTAAATGCAGCGACAGTCACTTCTAAATCATTACAAGTGCTACAATTGTATCGGTGTTGATAGATTCATTCTCCCGATGACGAATTATCCGGAGATCTCTCGCGGTCGGAACGTAAACAGTGGAACAACTGCTTCGGGCGTACGTGTACCATGATTTTAGGATTTGCGAAGACTATCGGTATTCATTGTTTTTTTCAGGAAAGTCTTACCTATCGGATCACGCTTGTGTTGTCACGAGTTTGAAGCAGGCATGGTGCATGGAAGCTGATTCTTTAGAAGTGTTGTTGGCTGCGATTACAAAATACCTACATAAAAATTATAAAATTACCTATTTCAATTTTCACATAACCCACTTAAAGAAGTTTATGCGGAGGATCTTGTGTTCGCGGATTTAACTGTAGAGTATTTGGAATTGATTAAAAGTTTTAATTTATACAAAGTATTTTTATTTATTGCATAGATGGATGGATAAGCTCACAGCCCACCCGGTGTTTAGTGGTTACCAGAGCCCATAGATATCTACAACGTAAATGCCGCCACCCACCTTGAGTTCTACCGCCAGTAAAAAGTGACAGCATCGTGCATATGAAGGGACCTACACTCAGCATTTGGTGGATACATATTGAAGAAGAATGCAATTACGACTTCAACCTTTGGACCTTGTATCTCAAACGGGGAATTAACTTTGGGTTATACTATGTCTGTCTAATCTCTACTCTATTAACAGCAAATAAGTCGCAATTTAATCTGCAAATGAAAGCCAAAAAGCGTCTCAAAATCTACAAATTTGTAAACCTACTTAGTATACCTATCTAATTTGCGTCGATTTTTGTTGTCATTGCTGTGATGGATCTCGCATGCACCATCCCAGTTTCTTCAGGAAGTCAGTCAGTCACTTCATCTCGGAATGGATAGTATAGATTAAGAATCTGTTGCTCTAGTATCTGAGCCCCGATGGACCAGAGCATCAGTCTCGTCATTACATTTTGACCTTAATCCACTTATCGTTTTATCATACACACGCTAATGTAAAATTTTTTTTGGAACTACCTCCTAATAATGTGAATCGTTTTTCCGACTTCATGGTCACCCCAGAATCTCAGTTTCTTTATCTAAATCCATCCACGAAATATGTACTGTTTTTACGTTTAACCAACGATGGATTTATTTGTCTAAAACGGTCTGATTCACGGCATTGTTGGCCCGTAACTCTTGGACGTGTAAATATTTGTGTCGGTGTTATGCGCCGGCGCAACTAACGCTACGTGCGTACTATATGGGTAACTGAAGGAACAGTACTGCAACTTATTTACCTATAAATGGTTGAGTTCATTAACCGAATTCTGGAAAGGAACAATGAGTTACCATGTTTTATTTTTTCCAGGTTAACGCAGTTATAATATAGTTTTTGTTGTTCTAAAATTATTTTAAAAAGCGGCGAAAGACTGAAAATTAACGTAGGTAGCACTATCGAGCTTAATTTATTAGATGAGCAAAAAAAAGGGAATAAATTTTGTTCAATTAGAAAACCCTCGTTCGTAATACAAGCATGATACAACCGGTTGCAGAGTTCAAATATATTGTCATACTGTAGATTTACTACACTATGTAACATTTCTATATTGCTTTAGAATTTTGTGGGAATTTATGGAGCACTAGTTATTTTATGGACGAGTTGAAATGAAAATGAATTATAGAACTCGGCACCGTTGCTTACCGCCAATTTAATTCCATCTACATATTTTATCTATATATACGTGAAGTAAAAACTTTGTATCCCTTTTTACGAAAATTGCGCGGACGGAGGAGTATGAAATTTCCACACTTATAGAGAATATAGAGAAGAAGTGCACAATGCTAATATTTTTTTTAAATAATGCATAAAAGATACATTAAATCAATAAAGAAAACAGTACACACACTACATACCATGTATTTGACGCACACACGCATGCATACTATTTATTGTCAAACTTTTGTTCTTGACGTCTGTTGTCAAATTGAGAATAGATTAAATATTGTTTGTCTTTGTCAATATTTTTATAGTTTAGTCTTGGCGAAATTTGTGATTATAGAAGTATAAAATACAATCATAATAGTATACAAACTTACAATTACAATTAATTACAGTCGAATTTCGACTACTGCGGGACCTCTAGTATAATAATATGTTTATATGTGAGTCGTCTATTATCAAAGGTGGCAATCTGTCCATTTGGACCAAAAAAAATTATTGATATTTCAATACAGATTGATTTGAATATAATCGTCTCCTTCAAAGAATACGGTTCAAAACCTGCATTAAATAAAGGTTAATACTTAACCTGTTATTTATCTAAGATGTCGTTCAGAAGAGTTTTGTGACTGCCAATGGAATACAAATTCAATAATTCGTTTTTCTGATTTACCAATAATTATCCAAAAGTCACATTGCCGGCTTTGATAATAGTCGACTCATGTTGAGTACGAGAGAGCAATTGCCGAAAACGAAATAAAATGATAGCGATGGTGATGTAATGGTGACATGAGTTATCTTTACAAATGTGTTTGATTTGTGATGTTTGAGTACGCGCCGATAGGTGCCACTCTTCAAATCGGAACGCATTACTGCTTCGCGGCAGAAATAGGCAGGGTGGTGGTACCTGCCCGTGCGTACTCACAAGGCACCCTACCACGGGGATAGTGGTATTCTTATCGCGATGTCTATAGCAGCTCACCAGATCAGCCGGTTAAGTGCCATTACTGAACCCATTGAGTTTCTCGTCGGATCTTCTCAGTGAGTCGCGATTCCAATTCTGCCATTCCAGTAATCCAGTTCCAGATTCCAGTAAATTCTGCAAAGCACTGCTCTTGCTAGGGCTGGTTTTAGGAAATTATCTCAGGTTGAGCCTGTGAGCTTACCTACCCGTCCACACGTAGCTAAATAGCCCCTTAGGCTACCAGCGATAGGGAATATAAAAAATGAGGTTGACATTGACTTCCTTAAGCCAAATATTTATCAAGGGCAAGCCTGAACACTTCTTCGACTGCCTCGTTTGAGGATTCATGACACATGGACTGACTAAAACGATAAGTATTTGTGGTACTTACCAATACAGTTACTCCTGTCCATGACCTTCGTTTTTTTGAAGTGAAAACTTCTTTAGAATCGTTGTGATTTCAAACCGGATGCAACGGAAAAAACGACAGGTAAGAGACACAAATACAAAAACGTGTAGGATGAAGCCAGCAAAGAATGAGACAGAAATATACATACTATTTAATACAGCGCCATCTGTGAGATTTTTTAATACTAACGTGTGTATGAAAGCTCTAGTAGTGAATTTTAATTTAGGATTATACGTGAAATTAAAATATCAATTCACAGAGGGCGCTACCTTACAATTATTTACTAATGACAAAATTTTACATATACTTAAGACGTTTAGGATAATTGTATTTTAATTTTGGAGGGTTTCACTTCTACCACGTGTGAATTGCACACATGTATTTTTTTTTAATACGTAGTCTTTTAGTTCTCCCAATTATTAGTAAGCATCTAGCTTATCCACCAGTATGTGCGGGCAGGCCCTCGAAAATGAAAAACTTGTGCGAAATATGACCACCAATAATAAGCTGTTTAAAACAGAAAATTCAAATCAAGCGATTCCTAAACCCATTGAAAATGCCCTGCCTCGAGCCACATTGTGTGGACTCGCATAATATCATCGTAAAGATCGGGAGCCGCTCTCTTGTACATCTGCCTATAAATACTGAGCTAAATACCTCGCACCAGAGATTAAGGGGAAGGAAGATTCATTATGAATTTGTTTTTGTTGCCTAGAGTGAGGAAGATTCATTTTTCTAATGAAATATGTACTTATGAATTCTTCACGATTGGCTTCCACGGTGAAGGAATAACATCGTGTAATAAAAATCAAACCCGCAAAATTATAATTTGCGTAATTACTGGTGATAAGACCTCTTGTAGGTACCACCACCCTGCGTATTTCTGCCGTGAAGCAGTAATGCGTTTCGGTTTGAAGGATAGGGCAGCCGTTGTAACTATACTTGAGACCTTAGAACTTATATATCAAGGTTGGTGGCGCATTTACGGTCTATGGGCTCCAGTGACCACTTAACACCAGGTAGGCTTTGAGCTCGTCCACCCATCTAAGCAATAAAAAAAAGTCTAACGATTTATACGCAACAACGCCATTCTGTCCTTGGGGACAGAAAGGATATACCAATAATTTTATCACACCGCCAACATATCAAGCGCATAACTGCTTCGTGGCAGAGATAGGCGAATCCAGCAAACATGCTAGTCAATAGATTCTTCAAATGAATATGAATAGATGAAAAAACTTTCTTCATTGTGAAAGTAATTCGTGAATTTGTTAGGTTTAAAAGGATTTTTGTGAGCGCAGTGGTTTTAAAATGATTTTTTTCTACGGTAACGGGTATAATGGTAAAATGAAACGTAAGGATTGTCTTAAATAATAGCTCGGAGTACTGCGGAATAGCGTGGCAACAACAAAAGGATCCTTGTCGACGCCGATGCTGTTGAACAAGCGATGGTTTCATTGAAGAAGACGCTATGATTCAGGTCAACGCTGAGGATTTCGCCTTTTTTTCCTACCTAAGCTGATAGCCTTGAAAGGCTATTTCAGCGTAACCTTAGCTAGTAGGTGAGCTCACGGAGCGCAAGCCGGAGTGATGCTAACACTGACCCTAGCAAGAGCAGTGCTTCGCAGAATCTACGACCGGATCGGAAACGCGACCCACTGAGAAGATCCGGCGAGAAACTCAGTGGACGAATTACGCCTACTGACCGTCTTTACAAAAAGTTAGTGCATTTTTCCGAGGCTCCGAGTACCAAAAAGTAACAAAATCCGGCCGCCAGTCACTGGGAGGTTACGAGCCGTTAATTAGATCAGGATTATCGACAACCACGTCTCTAGGTGGGCGTTTTCGTTGCAATTGGTATGGACGAATACGTGTGCATATTCATTTATATGTTATTAAAATAAAAGATTTAAAAAGCCACCTTCCCCTTAACATTGCGGTGACCACGAGTCCTTTACACAAAAACTGCAAGTGTGCGGCCGTCCGGCTGAATTACAGTAGCTTTGCAACGCGCTAAACACATATTAAATTTTCCACCTGTAAAGACGCGGTATCCCTGTTTTGTGCTGAATAAGACTTAGATAATGAGGCTGCCCGTTGGTTATACAAAGTTAAAATGTTAATGAGGCGTTGGTCTGCTTTCAACTTTAATGTTTCCTCCGGGTTAGTAATGTAGAAAAATTTATCTTTCGGGTTTTCGACAGAGCTAAGTCGATTGTTCTGATTAATGAAATGTTGATTTATATCAGAGATTTGTTTGTTTGGCTAACTATCAATCTTTCTCAAAAGCTGTTCACAATTTTACTTATTTTAAACAAAAATTTCATCAACTATTTTAGCATCTAAAACAATGCACAACTGTAAACCCCGCTGTGACCTCGGTCTCTCCAACGACGAGAAGGCGCCAATTCACGAGACAAGGTATAATTACAAAACATCGAGCATTACATTGAAACTCCCCACTTTGGCCTCCACTTCGCCCCCCAGTGGAGGTATCCGCGAGCGCTGTCACAGAATGATAGACCGCTTCGCATAAAACTGACGAGACGAGTACACCCGCTCGGAATAGCTCTACGGAGCCCACTATATCACTTTTATTACATGCCATCTTCATTTTCATATTTCATATTTGCATTTCTGTGGCCCCCTGGCCCCCCCTACGGCACCCGACGCCCCCTTTCGGACGATTTTTTCCACATAATCGCCGCTTTGTGCCCGGGTCACTCGTCAAAGGAGTTTTTATGTTGCTATTAGCAAAACGGCCGATGTGCTGGTGAGGGTTTTAATTTTTGTGGGTTCTGTTGATTTAAATGAAAGAATTTAATTGAGGGATTTTTTCGTAAATAAAGAATTTCGTTGTGCAGAACTCCCAAGCATTATCAGTCTTCAAAAACTGTAGCGTTAAAAACGGTTTGTGCAAAATAATGTTTTTCAGATTTCCCGAATATTTAATACTGTATATTTCTTATGATTATATTCTAAAAGTAAATATACTAACTTAACCCTAAATGGTACAATATAATTGAGCGATTATTGGTTTTTTAAATGAAATACACAACTATGTATATATTTCATCTTTATAATCTAATATTACAAATATAAAGATTTTGACATTTTTCAGTTGAAAAACTGAAAGTCTATCAGTGCAGGCTCATTGAAATCTCTTTATAATCGTGTTTAAAACTCGTAAATACCTAATAAAACGCTTTAGAATGCTTGTCAAGAACATGCCTTTCAAAAGTTGCCCCCGGAACCCTGAAAAAGAAGTCAAAGAAGGCTATAAAGTTGCTACCTTGTTGTGACATGCTCGCAAGCCTTGCAACGCGAACGAAATCGCGTTCAACTTTTGTTTATAACATTTTTTACTGTACTTTATAAATGTTGAAAGGATTTTTACAATCAGCTCTTTATAAAGGGTATGTCTAGGGAGAACACTTTTTCAGTGCGAGAATTTTGTAAAGGGAAATTTTATATGCTTTAGATTATCTTATGGACAAGCTCCAACGGATCGGTTTCACTGTCCAATGTTAATGTTTTTTCCGAACGAATGACGCGTTTCAGTTTGATAGGATTCTGACTCAATTGAGTTTGTGTCATTACTTATTTAGATGACGGCGACATTCGTATAGTTATCTTTACCAAGTTTATAAACCGTTTAACGCTAGATGGCCCATAAGATCGTCTAGTTTTACCAATAAAAGATAGTGTAGGTGTTATATAGAAAAAAAATGGTAACTGAAAAATCCACCACGCAAGATCGGGATGCGATTGAAAAAGGTGTATTATACATTATTGTTGTTAATTACAAGAATTTCATATTAACTTATAATTGATTCAAGTAAAATGTTCGTCGATATTGCACAATCAATATATTAATACGTGAAGCAAAAACTTTGTATCCCTTTTTACGAAAATGCGTGAACGGAGGAGCATGAACATTCCCACACTTATAGAGAATGAGTGCCGAATGCTAATTTTATTTTTTTAATTTTGCATAAAAGATATATTAAATCAATAAAAAAAAGCATTACACACACTACCATGTATTTGACACAGCACACATATATAAATACCTACCCTTCGTTTATTGTCAAACTTCTGTTATTGTTTAAAGTCTGTGGTCAAATTGAGAAAAGATGAATATTGTTTGTCTATTATTATCTGTCTATAGTGTAGTCTTGGCGAAATCTGTGATTATAGCAGTAGAATATTCTTTGAAAATAGAACCATAATAATGTTCAAACCTATAATTTCAGTTAATTGTAGTCGAATTTTGACTACCGGGGGAACACTAGTTACAATAATTAAGCATTGCGCGACAATTCGGCAAAGTTACGTCCTAATATTCTTCATCACCATGGCAACGAATATAAACGCAATTAAAACGATACTCCGACTGTAAATCCTTCAAACCCTTGCTTGTTCTTCACACTCGTGTGTACGGGGAGCCAACGAAATTATAAAAGGGTAAATAAAACAGAAAGCTTACACAAGTCATAAATTTGATTTATAGAGATTAAAAAAGGCGCTTTAGAAACGGCTCGAACGAAAATTTTCGGTGGGACGAATCGGGAGACGAATGTAATGGTAACAGAAAAAGCATTAATTAAATTACATTTTAGTAAGTAACCAATTTTTTTACTGATTTAGATTACATACTACAAAAGCCTTTAACTGAATTAATTATGAACAATGAGAGTCGTCCCTTAAAATCTATCTTTACAAAAAGAGTTGTTGACACTAAAGATACGCGATCAAAGTAGTTTCTAAATAATCGCCTCGATTGTCATTATTGTGAAGAAATTTAGTACACCTACAAAGCATTTATATTATTTTATTGCTTACAAGACACCGTACAACAAGGATAAAGACAAAGACGAGTGATATTCGTAATTTTTTTATTATTTTTGGATGTTTTTGCAGTCCATACTCATGTCAGCACAGTGTCGATGTAGCGGGCGTCAGTGGGGGCGCGTAAGAAAATTTACAGGCACTGCCGTATTTCACCCCCGCTTTTTCTGTTAATCTACCCTCCTAATGCGACGCTTTGTTTACCTGCTGACCGTACGGTCATTCTCATCCTGGCTGTTTTGTTCGTAGTATTTTAAGGATACTTTTTATTTGAGCTTCTTAACTTGTGTTTTAGTTTAGAAAAGCTATGGTTTTTTTTTATTTGTTTAATTTTTCTTTATGAATATGTTGGTTATATCAATTTTATATGTATAAGGCAATTAATATAGTTATTTACTGTAAAACTCTTGGTAGATGACAATTTTTATTTACAAGACCTTTTTTTTATTTATTTTTATTGCCCGTGTAGGAAGTCGAGCATACGGCCCACATGATAGTGAGTGGTTACCGTCGCCCATGGACTTCAGCAATGCCTAGGGCAGCGTCAAGCCGCTTTATTAACGAAGACGATAAGGAAGTAGTCGATGAGTAACATTGTATTGTTTAAAAATACAAAGTTTTTTTTTGTATTTCAAATAAAGAAGCTTATGTCGCTTTCCCAGTTTTCGATTTGGCAAACATCCCAACTATGCTTTTGTAGATGCGTTCACGAACTCTTCTAATACAGACTCACTTACTGTCGATATTGGAGGTAAAACAGTCCAATAGAAAGATAGACAGAATTAAAGTATAATTTTCATTCTCAATTTTTTTATTGCTTAGATGGTTGAACGAGCTCACAGCCCGCCTGGTGTTAAGTGGTTACTGAAGCCCATAGCAATCTACAACGTAAATGCGCCCATCCACCTTGAGATATAAGTTCTCAAGGTCTCAGTATAGTTATAACGGCTGCCCCACTCTTCAAACTGAAAGGCATTATTGCTTCACGGCTGAAATAGGCAGGGTGGTGGTATCTACCCGCGCGGACTCACAAGTGGTCCTACCACCAGTAATAGTTATATATGTGCTGGTTCATTAGTCGATGTATGTAGTACCGGGTATCTGTTAAAGGGAAACATCTGATCCCTTCGCGGTTGTTTATAGTAGCAAGGAGGTACATTACCGTGCTGATTCATAATATGCTATAATACAAATTAGTAGGTATAAAGTTATCTAAGTATATATTAATACGTGAAGAAAAAAACTTTGTAACCCTTTTTACGAAAATTGCCCGGACGGAGGAGTATGAAACTTCCCACCCTCATAGAGAATATAGAGAAGGAGTGCAGAATGTTATTATCTATTTAAATTATGCATAAAAAATACATTAAATCAATAAATAAATAAATTACACACACTACCATGTATTTGACACACACACGGATGCATACTATTTGTTTATTGTCAAACTTTTCTTATTGCTCATAGTCTGTGGTCTAATTGAGAATACATTAAATAGGACTTTTTGGCGGGAACGCGAGGAGTGAAGTTGTGTGATTTGTTTTATTTTGTCTATTTAGTGTTTCTTCGGGTTTAAATGTGTAATAATGGTGGTTTATTAACTGTTTAATATCTGTGAAAGTGCACAAATGTGGGAAAATGAAACAAAGCCGCTGGAGTAACTTCTAAGGATCCTCCAAAAAGTCCATTGAAAAAATCTTAGTAAATGACCACCATTTTACTGAGATTATATTTCATCTCATATCATCTCATTTATTTCATCCCAGTTGATTAATGTCTCAAATTATTCATCTTCATTTCATTTCACTCCATAATATCATTTTTCATAAAAATATGAATATACATTAAAATAAGACATGACTTAAAGGTCTCAGTTACCAGGTCATAAAATCCCTTAAAAAAAATACATTAAATATTGTTTGTCTCTATTAATATTTTTCTAAAGCGTAGTCTTGGCGAAATCTGTGATTATAGAAGTATAATAGTCTTACTTATAATTTTAAATAAATTTACTCGAATTTCGACTACCGGGGGACCACTAGTTCAGTTTTGGTTTGTGTTTATGTATGTCTTTCGACAACGTTAGATTCGTTTACCCGTAGCGTCTTACTAAATTTATAGAGGTTATAAAAACCGGCAAACCCAAGTCAATCTTCTAGAAAAATATCGTGTCTCGACACAGTTACTACTTGCGAGTCGAAACTAATTTTCATATTTCCGAGTATCTGACCGTTTCGTAGCAAACAAATCCACAACTCAACCCCGGCAGTTACGTGCACTCCTATTGCATTAATGCTGAAACAGTGCTCCTAGAAGAATGGAAGAGACAACTGGAATTGTATGACTTTTTTTTTAAAGCTTAGGTATATGGTCTAGCTCACGGCCTACCTGGTGTTACGTGATAACCGGAGCTCATAGACATTTACAACGTAAATTCAGCCACCCACCTCGAGACATGAGTTGTAAGGTCTCAGTTTTAATAGTAGGTACAATGGCTGCCCCACCCTTCAAACCGAAACACATTACTGCTTCACGGCAGAAATAGGTGAGGTGGTGGTACCTACCCGTGTGGACTCACAAGACGTCCTACCTCCAGTAATTAAGCAAATTATAATTTTGCGGGTTTGATTTTTATTACACGATGTTATTCCTTCACCGTGGAAGTCAATCATAAATAGTTTTTCATTCATAAGTGGCTAAAAGAGCTCATGGCCAATTATAATTACTGGTTACCGGAACACACGGCATCACAACGTCAATGCTACTATCCACATTGTGACATAGGGTCTAATTCTCAATTGTATGGTATAACGGCTGTCCCACTCTTCAGAGTGGTACGATTACTGCTTCGAAGCAGTAATAGGCAGAGTCCGCGCGGGCCCCCATGATGGCCTCTCATCAATAAATTCCGGTTGGGGACGGCAGCTTATTATTATTGAAAAACAGAAATACCCCAAGATCATTAAATTGAAGAAAATGTAGCCTATCATTTCTCGTGAGTTTGTCTGTTTTACGGTGTGAACGGTGCTGTCACCATATATTTAAGATTATTGACATGCCAGTTTGGACTAGTGTTTGAATAATTTATGCATACTATACAAATCCTCTGACCTCTCACCAGGTTGCGTGGCACCAGCGAACAGCTACGTGATGTATAAAATTTACCTTTTTTAAAATGTGACTGTCGTTTCTAGCGCTTTATATCGGTGTGCGTATTTACGACCTCTGCTTACCGCTTCGAGTCGAGGTCTCGTAAAATTCTATCGCCGGGATTGTACAGTTGATCCGTCTGCAGTCGGCTACAGAGTTGTACTAGTGCAATCTATTGAGAGCTGCATCAGGACTTGCTTAGGGTCTAGACCCAGTTGCCTTAGGCAGAACTACAAAGAATTTGTTAGTCCAAATTTTATCATTAAGAAAAAAAAGAGAAATAATAATTCGGATATTCTTATTTCGATTTAGGCCTAATTTAGATTTTCTGGTAAAAACGTAACGGGTGAATGATAAGCAATATGGTAGTCGCCATCCAA
The DNA here is from genome assembly GCF_030269925.1 of Bombyx mori. Lineage (NCBI taxonomy): Eukaryota > Metazoa > Arthropoda > Insecta > Lepidoptera > Bombycidae > Bombyx > Bombyx mori. The sequence goes on along the minus strand of NC_085116.1, from coordinate 1,363,832 downwards.
AACTCAGTCATGTATCTGGAACAGCCATGAAATTCAAACAATAATGTTCTGAAAACGACAGTAAAATTACTACCCCAGCGCTGACGACAATCAATAATAATTTTACAAAGTAGATATTATTCGTCACGATCAGTTCGTACTTCTTGAACCCGTTTGATAGATGGGATGCAATACAGATGAGACTCTCAAAGTGCATCGCGACATTTATATTGTGATTTCAATGGAACCAGGTAGCTACTTAACACCTGGTGGACTGTAGCCCCATCTAAGCAATAAAAAAGAAGCTAAATGGACACTTAACAATTATTAAGTCGTCGTAGCCTAAAGGATAAGACATCCGGTGCAATCTTATCTAGCGATACAACGGTGTTCGAATCTCGCAGACGGGTACCAATTTTCCTAATGAAAAATGTACTTACTTAACAAATGTTCACGATTGACTTCCACGGTGAAGGAATTACATCTTGGAATAAAAGTCAAACCCGCAAAATTATAATTTGCGTAATTACTGGTAGTAGGAGGACATTCCACATTTCCCAAAATTTCGATTTGTCTACTTTCTATTTGTCTTCAAACGATAGTGTACAATCATAAAAATGAAAAGACAAAGTTTTGAAAGCGAATTAAATAACATAGGAGCCATGAAGGGAGGTAAGTCATGACAGAACAAGATGAAATATAAGAAGTATTGAGTGAGAAGCGGGAGGGTTACGTGAGACGGACAAAGGTGGCAGATTGCACTCACCACCCACTGGGTTAAGGGTAAGGCTAACGCATTTTTAAATATTACCTGAATTTTGATATCAGCTGTCTTTCCCATTTATTTAACGCTCTAATGCAATAAAATTGGGCCTATGATATTTGTGTGTATTCAATTTGGAATAAAATAGAGTTTGCTTTGTTGTATAAGAAAGTAATTTCGCTTAGATTTAAGTGTTCGTTAAGTTTAAGATTTATTATTTACATTGTATTCGTCTGTAGTTAGCGTAATTTCCTAATAAAAAAACTTTCTTCGTTGGTTATTAAATTCTTGAGATAGGTATATAATTTCGGAACTGCGATCTATTTAATAATTGTTAAGTATAAATATCCTTTTGGCGTTTAAGGCTTAGTGTATTAATCGCACGGCATGAAATTCATGTAATTCTTGCTCCAGTGAATGATGAATGATGACATGCTTGCTGTATGGTCTTGCGAGGATGCGGCTGTTATACAAATTGAATGAAGAATTCAATTATCTGCTTTAAGATGGGCGTTCAAATTTTTCTGTCATGGTCTACAGTGACTGATCAACACAGCGTGAGCAATAAGCTGACCTACTCTATGTATCTATCTATATTTTAGTCCACTGCGGGACATGGGCCTGCCCAAGCCTTTAAGAGCAATCTACCCTGCCCACGGCCACTTTAACCTCGCAATTCTTTGGGTTATGTTGGTGTAGGGACCACAAATGTCCCCATAGCAACTTATAATTATATGTATGTGTTAGCGGTTATTATATTGCAATGATGCTACGTCAGTCTCGGGATTGTCGGGCTGTCGATAGCACATTAGGTTGTAATCCCAATATACGTTAGTCACTTAACTGAACACGTGTCTTATTAATCCTTGCCCGATATAGAGACTCAACATTGGTTATCATGGCTTGAGCTCACGGACTTATCAAGGCCCAAAATATACAAGAAACCACATTGAATAGAACACTTCCCCTTAAGTGAGCTGCAGCGGATTTCAAGACGGACGGACGGACAGTGGGGGCAGGTATAGGGGTCAAACGTCATCGATCGACACCCGGCAGGGGGCGCGACCACTCGTCTCTAAGGCGTTCTGCACGTGGCGCGTTTAAAACGCTTTGATCATAAACAGTGCGATTGACAATGAATTAAGTGTTTTACGCCCTTAGCCAGTTCGTCGTAGACGCCAGTACGAGAATGCTACCGTTTTGAAAAAAGTCGTACTGTCATTTGTAACTATTACAACAGCTACATTTCAAAACTGAACGCGTTATAGCTTCGAGGCGGCTGTGTTGGCTAAGCAGGACCTTCCAGTGACGAATCAAGATAGGATCCAAGGGTGAAACAGACGGAAATAATGGAAGGTGGAGATTGCCAGGTTTGCATCTCTTCAGCTAATGGTTGTTTTTGTTGTTCGGAAAAACGGTGATTTACGATACAATTACCTATCTATTCAAATTTAGAACTCTATTAGTAGCACGCGAAGTAACATTGTTAGAACTGAATTGTAAATTAGATGGTGTCCGGGATTCACGCCACATTAAGAAGCTGAAAGCTGTCAATTAGAAATTGCAAAAAAGATATGTATTCATTAGTCTATTAAAGTTATTTTCCATTTACGTAAGACTGTTTCGATTTTGGTGACGGTTTTTTGATAGACACTGTACAGGAAATTTTCAAATCATCTTCTTTTCACTGATACTACTTATACAAGTAAATTACCGGCAGTGTAATTTATAAAAACAAAAACGCTTGGTCAGTGAGATCCTTATGTCCGTACAGTAATCGCAAGCTTGTTTATTTCATATTGGGAATGTCGACGGAGACAGCTCACGTGCCGATGTGAGCCTAGACTTCGGGAAAGCTGTGCATGTGTGTGTAAAATGAGTGACTGAAATCAGATTTTTCTATTGTCCTCACAGTATATCATTTTAGTACGGACTGCAATTTAATGAATTTCGTTTTTTGATAAGGTGAAGACTATGCACAAATTGGTAATTGGTGCCTACATTTTGCCTGTTTCTGCTCTGTAGCCGACTTGCGTTTCGATTTGTATGGTTATAGAAGTAATACATGGACCTCATTGGTCATTTGAAGAAGGGCATTCACGTTGTTACGTCTATGAGTTCTCAATAATCCTTTTTTAATGTTGAGAAATTACTGGTGGCCGGGAGGCCTTTCCAGTTTTACCAGGGCTGGTGGGCGAGCAAGGGCTCAGCCAGGAGAGGTGGTAATTGCTAACAGCTACCCGAGCGCCTCCAAAAGACACATAACAACTCAAGAGCAGCTGCTTCGCGAATGAATCTACTACCGCATTGGAATCGCGACCCGTTGAGAAGATCCGGCGAGACACTCCGCGGGCTGATGTTAAGGTTAGGCTCTCAATACTCATTTTCTCAACTGAACATAAATACTTGAAGTTTTTGTGAGTTAATCTGTCTGTTGACTAGCTTACGACTCACTGGACGGTAAAGGTTAGAGGCCTTAGACGCCACACTGTGAATATCGCTGTCTGAGCAGAGAGAGAGAAAATTAATATTAGTAGATTTCGATAGACTTAGTAGAGTAAGCACTTTTGATTAGAACTACTTACTGTTTGATTTTAATGAAAAATTATACTTACACTGTAGAGCCTCTTTATCTTTTGAACTGTTTCATAATACATTAGATTATTACTACATTCTCTATTTTACAGAAGCACGTAGTGTTTATCAAAGCCAGCTGGGGTTCAAGTTAATTTTGAGTGTAACGCGCAGTCAAAGAGAGCGTCGGCAACTTAACACCTAGCTTAAGCAGCAATGTATGTTTAATGGCGGTCACTTTGGCGCGACATTCCCGCAGGACGATGCTATCCTAGAGCCACTGGTGTTTGTTTCCAAATTCAATATCATTTATGTTTATTACATAGATGTAATTTCCATCAAATTGCTTTAGTGCTTTTTTAAATCAATGAAATTATGTTGATCTAAAATCAACCAGTCTAATAACTTTCTTAAAAGTAATTTGAGATAATATATCACTATATCCAAGTGGCTAAGAGCGGAAAACTTCGTTCTGATAGACTTTGAGCTTGGAGTGCACTATTGAACCATATTGTCACACAGTTATAGGAAAAAATAGCGGATTTAACCTACTAAAAGACTTTGGCTTGTCAAGGTCCTCAAATTCTGAATTAAAACGAACATCTAAAGCTGGACTAGATCCCTCTTAAATTTGGTTAGGAAGGGAGAGGAATGCGCCGAATCGAGGTGACCGTAATGCGCATTGAGACGGCATACGCCAAATTCCTCTCACAGCAATACGTCAGACCCGGAACCGGTACGGTGGATCCCTAGATTGTTAAAATATTCGTCTCAATCATGTAAATAAGGATAGAATAACAACTAGAAGCTGGCTATCAGATATGATATTAATCAAGTCTATCGGTTCACGGCAGTATCCTAATTCACGTACCGCATTAAGCCGTGTTAACGTTCACAAAACTAGCAGGCAGTGTCGCATCCACACGAACTGTCTTACCCCTTTATAGAGGTCTCCTCAATACCTCCTCTACATATTTCAAACGACAGACCACTGCTTTACTATCTACCAAATACCGTCCTAATACCGCTTAATAGCTCCACAAAAGTGAACCTTACAGCATTCGGTTTAAGTGCTCGGTAAACTTTGGCAGCGGTAGAATGAAATTGGTAAAGATGCAAAGGTTAGTCTGCGGTGTCATTTGAGATATAACCAGGTGTGGGTATCCAGATGTGTGCATTACGTGCTGGTCCTCGACTGAGATATTACAAGTTCGATGGTCTTTGAGATATTGGCCATCGAACGTGTTTTGATTTTCAGACTTATTTTCTGTATTTGGGTGCAATGTTTATACCGGTGTTAGCTATAGCATATTTAATCGTTGTCAATAGGTTGGCGTAGTATAATAACATATTGTCTCGCCGCCTGGCGGACCCCGCCTACGGGCGACGGACTGTCGAGGCGATCCGCCCGGTCCTCTCGGACTGGGTGAATCGCGACCGAGGACGTCTCACCTTCCGAGCGACGCAGGTGCTCACGGGACACGGCTGTTTCGGTCGCTACCTGCACCTCGTCGCCCGGAGGGAGCCGACGCCGAAGTGCCACCACTGCAGTGGCTGCAACGAGGACACGGCGGAGCACACGCTCGCGTACTGCACCGCTTTCGCGGAGCAGCGCCGCGTCCTCGTTGCAAAAATAGGACCGGACTTGTCGCTTCCGACCGTCGTGGCTACGATGCTCGGCAGCGACGAGTCCTGGCAGGCGATGCTCGACTTCTGCGAGTCCACCATCTCGCAGAAGGAGGCGGCGGAACGGGAGAGGGAGAGCTCTTCTTCCCTCTCGGCGCCGTGCCGCCGCCGTCGAGCCGGGGTTCGGAGGAGGGCGTTTGTCCAGCTCCAGCCCCTATGAGGAGGCAGTCTCCTCCCGGTGATGGTCACGGGGCGACCTAAGGGGGTTGAGGCTGCGCCGCACGCTACCGTCACTCTAGCGCGCTGGCACCAGGAGGACGGGACGGCGCGTCGGCGGCTGCGGACTGCGATGCGGTCCGCATTTTCGTCGTCGCTGTCGTCGCCGAACATACTGTTGAAGAGCAACCCGGTCGGCGGTGTATCGCGTTCCGACCCGGCAGGCTGGTTCTGGCCCAGCGGGGTATCCCGGAACACCAGCGGCACCGCCCGGGCGGCCTGGTAGGGCCGCCGTACCGCGGAGACCGACGTCGTTGGTCGTCGACTATCGCCTCGACGACCCGTCGGTCGGGCGTCCTCGGGGTGGCGCCGCGTGTCTGGTTGTAGTGTTGACCGCGGGAACCCCCCTACTCTGAACGGGTTCTGACCCCGGACGGAGATCGGACGTTGGGTGTAAGAGTGCAGGGGAGTCGTTTAGTGGGTGGGCCCTAAAATCCTTGGGCCCGCGATCTGCTCTCAACACCTGCAGATCGTTGAGTCTCACATACCCCGCGCGCCCCCTAGGCGCGGGGACCTCGTAGGAGGTTCGGCCCCCGGCCCGAAAAAAAAAAAAAAAAAAAAAGTATAATAACATATTATTATATGATCAGCTATTCGTATTCTTATAGTTCAAAGTTGACAGGCAAGCTTACGAACCTGATGCTTAGTGATAATCAAAACCTAAGTCTCACTATTTTATGCCAGAAATAAGCATGCTGGTTATTTCTTACTGGTGGTAGGACCTCTTGTGAGTCCGCGCGGGTAGGTACCACCACCCTGCCTATTTCTGCTGTGAAGCAGTAATGTGTTTCGGTTCGAAGGGTGGGGCAGCCGTTGTAACTATACTGAGACCTTAGAACTTATCTCAAGGTGGGTGGCGCATTTACGTTGTAGATGTCTATGGGTTCCAGTAACCACTTAACATCAAGTGGGCTGTGAGCTCATCCAGCCACCTAAGCAATAAAAAAATTTAAAATGCTGGTAATTTCCACTCAAATAGTTTCACAAATCACAATATGTCTTATGACCAATCACAAAATGTGAATTACGAAAACATTTTTCTTCAAATCTCTCTCGACAAAAGCTTCAGTTGGAAACTTCCACAAAACTACAAAATTACGACATACTGGTAACATGTGGAAGCCCATTGTTTTCGTGTGACACGTCTGATGAGCTTGCAGCCAGCAAGAGACGGGCTCTCCGTGCTCGTGACGTCACATTTTTGTCAACTACCCCTGAAAAATAAGCTCTCGTGAAAATTATGACGTGTTCTCACAGCATTTTAATTATCGGTCTATGCCGTTTTAATTTTACAGTTATCAGGTTAATTAATTAATAAATAGAAGGCTTTTAATTCATGTCCGATTTTGATGTCCACTCAGTTGAGATAGGGTAGCTGGCTTGATATTTTTATATGAAATTTAAAATACAGAGTTGGGTGCTAGGGTCGCATATTTATAAAGTAGTGACACTGGAAAGAACTGTAGGTTTCTTATAAGATGGGTCGACTGGTGATGGCCGTGTGGATCCATTGGATGCAAGCAAACTATAGTTGATGTGTGTGGTGAGTTTTGGGGGAGGCCTATGAGCATTTGTGAATGGATTTTACCTGAAATTATTGTAGTTTGTATATTGACGCCGATAATAGTTTAAGCTCTTACGAGCAATAGGACCATTTGCCTTTTGTTCAGTTGAAACTGATGTAAGCCGGAATGTATGGAGAAGCCGCAATTCATCAGTTATATATTTTAGGACTTATTTTATTAGGATCAATCATGTATTTTATATGTATTTAACAGAAGCCATAGTGTTAAACGGTAGTTCATGATTGTCAGCAACTTATTAATAACATTTTCAATTACATTAGCATCGGTTGTATTTAAGTCATTTCTTCCTTTACCAACTGAGGCTAAATAAAAGAAAGATATTTATCAAAGTTATTGAGTTTTCTGTTATAATTTAAACTAAGAAAACAACATACTGTAGATCTTTCTTAGTTTGAGAGTCAGTGTTGCTCCACGCGAAAAAATTAAAATAAACAATGGCAACACCCGTCCCACACCCCGAGGGCTGCTATAATAAAGCTTTTGTCCTAAGATTAGCTCTCAAGGAACCGTAATACGGGTTGTGTCTGCCTCTCTGACTATGACTGTTGCTAAATTAGTGCAGTTTTTGTATGAACGAGGCTTTGTTTTGAGGAGATATTTGTTTTTCGTTGCCTCCGACACTACGTTTAATAATTTAGTATGTAAAGAATATTAAGATGAAAAACGACTTTTTTGGATTGGATTAATTGGATTATTAATTGTAACAGAATTCATCGCTTCATTTTAATGATAAGTTAATGCTTAACTAAGTGCTCATGTAAACAATAGTAGGTGCATGATCGAAGTTCCAAAATTTTTATATTTCAATGGATAACCTCACGGCTGAACTAGTTTTATATAAATACTAAAGCCCATAAACAATAGTGCCACCCACCTTGAAACAGAAGATCGAAATATTAACTGTATTGTATAAAGTCATCGTCAGATCGAAGCGCAAGATCTCTTCTCGTCAGATATGGGCAGTTAAGCTTAATATGGTTAAAAAACTTTAAAATGCCGGCCAAAATCTGAAATGAAGAGTTTCTGTTCTTTCTTTGAGATGGGGGTACTATAATGAAAATAATATGGACAGAATTGGATGCGTAAAGCCCAAGATCCTAAGTTGTGAAAATTAACAAAAATGTCATTACAACCATCCTTTATTTAACATTAACTAGCTAAGAATTTAAATACTTGAAGAACAGGAAGAAAAAAATACCATAAAAAGGTTAGGTTTCAGTTTTATTAAAATCTACGAGGACTAAAAAACCTAAAAATATTCGACAGAGCTTTGTGCGAGAGAAAAAAAAGCGCCACATTTCCTCGGATACGGAAAGGAACAGCGAAAAGGAATTAATGCAAAACAAAAGTCCCGTTATCTGGATGGCTGGGGGGCGGAACGAAGGCACTAAATTACTGGATGGGCGTCAACCCACCGCCATGTATCAATCAGGGCCTCACAGATTTATGGGACAGTTCACTTCGCAATCGTTAGCCTTGCGACGAAAATGTGTTACACTTCTCGATTCTTTGCAGGCTTTTTTCCTTCATGTTGTCTGCCTGCTTTAGATTCATTATGCTAGTGGACTCGAGATTATGTCGGGGCTCTTTTTGAGGGATCTTTTGCGGTGCATTAAGCTAATTTCATTCTTTAGATTGTTTTATTTTGTAACCAGAGAAACTTGGAGTGATATCGTTAGGAAACTGCTATCAGTTTGACTGGCTACGGAAAATCCGACGAGACTGGTACGCACCACAACTTCACCAAAATTACATCGAGACACTATTTCTTTTTTTTAGTTTTTTCACTTATTCTCATTTGAGAATATTTAGAACGTAATGTGAGTCTGAATCGTTTATTTTGGGGGACCTTTGACTTGAACCGTGAGATTAAAAATGAATTCTTTAGTCATGTCCTTTGCTTTGCATACAATTTAAATTATTAAAAGAGTACGTACGAGATAAACAGCTTGAAGGGAAGGCGTCGTGAATGTTAGGAGGTTTTTCTATTTGGGAACTTACTTATGAACTTATGAACTTTATTATACATTTAGAATCGAATAGTATCTTTGAGATACGTGGTATTCTGTGACTTTGGAAACAATCATCTTTCTAGAGAAGTTAGTTTTAGTTCCTAATACACTAATAATAAGAGTACTAGTGTTAAATTAATGATTTAAGACAAATGAAAGTTACATGAAACGATAGACAATTACGACGCCCAATTCTAACGTGAAACCCAAACCGTGCTGTCGGAACTTTACATAATTCCACAGTCGATCACCGAAAACAGATATGTTTTTGCATAAAACGCGCGACAAAGACTTAAATGGCCATAGTAAATGTTTTCCAATTGCACGAGTAAATGATAGGATGCGTTGGCGCCAGGACTCTGTCCTTTGTGGCGTCTGCACGGTCGTGACGTTGACATAAATGGAAAAATGCGACTGAACAGAACAGTCAGGCTAATTTCCTTTTCAGTTTTCAGTGGCCGTCAGTCTGATTTGACGCGCGTCGTAACGCAACTGTTTTGTTGTTGATCGCATTAATTTAACATTTCGTTCATATCGTTAATGTTTTCTTTTGAACTCGATTTTGTTGTTGAACTCTTAAAGAAGTTTTGGTGTATGATGTTTTCATATTAAGATGTTTCTATTATTCATGTAGTTCAGTGCCCTTATCTACCGTAAGGTCTCAAAGTATTTATCGACTGTCTCATAAGATCGTAGAGTATTTTTTCAGGGATTGTTATGACCTGGTAACTAAGACCTTTAAGTCACGTCTTATTTTAATTTATATTCTTATTTTTATATGAAGATGATTAATTTGAGACATTAATCTAAACTGGGTTGAAATTAAATGAAATGAGATGAAATGATATAGGATGAAATATAATCTCAATGAAATGGTGGTCATTTACTGAGATTTTTTTCAGTGGACTTTTTGGAGGATCCCGAGAAGTACTCGAGTCCTCGCGTTCCCGCCAAAAAGTCAGATCGTAGAGTATCGTACAATGTAGAGTAGAAAGTGTAATTTAAACATGAGTTAAACTGGTGTCTGTTAGCGTAGCTTATTAAAATGCTAATATTCGTTCAACCAGTGATTGAGATTAGGCATCTTGACTACAGTTAAGCGGATAAGCGTGAGGTACAGTCGTCGAGATAAGCGTTCGCTACGGAGCGACGAGCGAAGACGAACGCGACGGGTTGAGTTATATACGTTCAGTGTTAATTATGTATATGTATTTTATGTAGTGAAGAATTAATTAGATAGACGACCCGGTTTGTATGAATAAAGTTATCCGTTTCCTGCGACATCGCCTCTAAATACTACCCCACCCATCTTGAAATATGGTTGTATAATGCTTCATCTCTAAACCTTTTTTTTATTCCTTAGAAGGGTGGACGAGATCACAGCCCACCTAGTGTTAAGTGGTTACTGGAACCCATAGACATCTACAGCGTAAATGCGCCTAACCCTAACCCACCTTGAGATATAAGTTCCAAAGTCTCGGTATAGTTTCAACGGCTGCGGCACCCTTCAAACCGAAACGCATTACTGCTTCACGGCAGAAATAAGCGGTGTTTTTTTTTTTTTTTTTATTGCTTAGATGAGTGGACGAGCTCACAGCCCACCTGGTGTTAAGTGGTTACTGGAGCCCATAGACATCTACAACGTAAATGCGCCACCCATCTTGAGATATAAGTTCTAAGGTCTCAATTATAGTTACAACGGCTGCCCCGCCCTTCAAACCGAAACGCATTACTGCTTCACGGCAGAAATAGGCAGGGTGGTGGTACCTACCCGTGCGGACTCACAAGAGGTCCTACCACCAGTAATTACGCAAATTATAATTTTGCGGGTTTCATTTTTATTACACGATGTTATTCCTTCACCGTGGAAATCAATCGTGAACATCTGTTGAGTACGTATTTCATTAGAAAAATTGGTACCCGCCTGCGGGATTCGAACACCGGTGCATCGCTAGATACGAATGCACCGGACGTCTTATCCGTTAGGCCACGACGACGTGGTGGTATTTACCCGTACGGACTCGCAAGAGCTCCTACCACCAGTAAAGTCTATATATACTATAAGTCCATAGGTTTCTTCATAACATTGGAATCTCTACTGAGCTGAACGTTTATGACCAAAGATAACAAAAAAAACAACTTTCGATTTTAATAAAAATAAAAAATTAAAGGCATTTGAGGATTTACTTCCGTGTCCAGATCACCCAGACCCCTATAACGAAATATATTTGTAAATTAACCGCAACTGGAGCCAGGCTCGCTAGCCACGACACCAAAAAACGCGATCAAAGTAAATTAATATTACCAAGAAATCACGTTAATGGCCGGCTCGAATAGCCATAAAATTGTTTTATGCGCTGAAACGTGCGTTCTGAGCGATGTATCGAAGCGTAAATGATGCTTTGAAAGCGGCCCGCCACTCGCAAGCTATAAGTAAACTAAGTCTGCATTTTATATCGCTTACTTTACGATACAGGTAACATAAACTATGTGGGTGCGGCCTTAGAACGTTTCCTGCCATGTTTCGAGTTTTAATGAATAAGTTTTTATGTAGTGGTATTTTGAAGTCGTCGCGGCCTAAAGACTAAGACGTCGTCCGGTGCATTCGTATCGAGCGATGCAACGGTGTTCGAATCCCGCAGGCGAGTACCAATTTTCTAATGAAATACGTACTTAACAAGTGTTCACGATTGAATTCCCCGCTGACTACTCCCCGAATCCTGATCACGCAGGAGCCAGTCACCGTCGACGCCCTAGACACGTCCTTACGGATCCATCAGATCCAATAACCTTTGCATTAGACGCCTTCAGCTCTAACACTAGGAGCAGGCTTAGGGACCTCGGTAACCGTACTCGTCGAACTCGACAAAGAGTTCGCCGTGCAACCTAACCCATGAATCAGCTCGCTGAGTTTCTCGCCGGATCTTCTCAGCGGGTCGCGATTCCGATCCAGTAGTAGATTCATTCGCGAAGCAGCTACTCTTGAGCTGTTAGGTCTCCTTCGGAGGCGCTCGGTTAGCTGTTAGCAAATCCCACTTCTCCTGGCTGAGCCTTTGCTCGCCCACGTGTCCTGGTGAAACTGGAAAGGCCTCCGGGCCACCAGTAATCTTTCAATCATAATAAAAAAAATAATTCAAAAAAAAAAAAAAGATTGAATTCCACGGTGAAGGAATAGCATCGTGTAATAAAAATCAAACCCGCAAAATTATAATTTGCGTAATTACTGTTGCTAGGGCCTCTTGTGAGTCCGCGCGGGTAGGTACCACCACCTAGCCTATTTCTGCCGTGAAGCAGTAATGCGTTTCGGTTTGAAGGGTAGGGCAGCCGTTGTAAATATAGTGAGACCTTAGAACTTATATCTCAAAGTGGGTGGCGTATTTACGTTGTAGATGTCCATGGACTCCAGTAACCACTTAACACCAGGTGGGCTGTGAGCTCGTCCACCCATGTAAGCAATAAAAAAAAAGTTTTTATATGGTATAGGGGTGTCTTTGTAGGGCAGCCTGACTGGGTACATGTGGCTACAAGAGCAGCAAGCACAGCGTCAATGTTGACATCTGCCTTGAAACAGAATGTTGAAGTATCAACTGGATTTCATAATACCTCTCTAACCCTTTATAGATTTAACGACGGAGGGGAAATCTTCCACCGAGCGGGTGATATTGCTCGGTAGACCGACGGTCCGAATGTTTTTTTTTTTTTTTTTTTTCCTACCTAAGCTGATAGCCCTAGCGGCTATGTCAGCGTAACCCTAACTTTAGTAGGTGAGCTCACGGGGCTCAAACCTGGTGACGTTGCTAACACGAACCCTAGCAAGAGCCGTGCTTCGCAGAATCTACCACCGGATCGGAAACGCGACCCACTGAGAAGATCCGGCGAGAAACTCAGTGGGCTGTGTCTGAGAGTTAATTTACTCGTCGAGCCCTTCGTCGCAAGCGACGGGTTCGACGAGAACGGTGACCGGTGCTTGAAGTACCTAAAAGCACCGTTAGTGGATCGGGAGGATCCGAGATGACGTGTTTTGGGCGACGTCGACTGCTTTCCATTATGTCCGCAGGATCGGGAATGTAGTTACCGGCGGCCACGATGAGAGGGTTCTCGTGTCGTGCCGCTTTATCGAAGTGGCACATGGACGCCGACTGAAGATACTTACTGATGGACTCTAAGTCCAGGTCGTCATGGAGGTCGACGTTCCTGACGAACCACGGGGCTCCGACGGCTATCCTGCAAAAACGGGATTGAATGATTTGGAATGATTTTAAGTGTATGCGGGCCGCGTGAGCGAACACTACACATGCATAGGTCATGACGGGGCGTATGCAAGTTTTGTAGAGTGTCACCTTATTTCTAAGGGACATTTTACTTCGCCTACATATCATCGGGTAGAGACGTCCTAGAATGAAGGCGGCACGGTCGCGTACCGTCTTAATGTCGGGGCGGAATGTCATCCTACTGTCGAGGGTGACGCCTAAATATTTGACCTTCAGGGCCCACGGTATGGGCTGGTCGAACATCGTGATTGGGCGAGTGACGGGGGCGGAGGTGTTGACGCGCCTAGTCGGGAGGGGGATGCTCAGCGTGGTGTTCGGAGGGCGACCCCTTTTGAAGAGCACCGCTGTGCTTTTCGTGGGGTTGATGTCGATGCGCCACTTCCGGAACCACTGTCCCATGGTGGTAGCTGCGGTCTGAAGTCGTCGATGAAGCAACGCCTTCTTCCTACACGAGTAGTAGATGGCGGTGTCATCGGCGAAGAGCGCCAGATGGGTCTCCGGAGACCGGGGTATATCATTGATATACAAACTAAATAGTAACGGGGAGAGGGCGGAGCCTTGCGGGACTCCGGCTGTGACGTGCCGGGGCCGGGAACGCGTTCCCTCGACTCGATATCGGAACGAACGGTTCGACAAGTAGTCTCGTATGATGAGCACGAGTCTGTCTGGCACGCCCATGTTATACAGTTTGTATATCAAACCGTTGTGCCAGACTTTGTCGAACGCCTTCGCTATATCGAAGAAGAGGGCTCCTGTCGGGATGGGTTTCCGCCTATTCAGCCCTAGTAAGATGTGCTCCGTGAGGCGGTGCACTTGGTGGACGCACGAGTGTCTGGCGCGGAATCCAAACTGCTCGTCTATAAGAATTTTGTTCGCGGATACGAAGTCCCAGAGGCGTTTACGAAGGAGCCGTTCGTATAGTTTGTCTATCGCCGGGAGGAGACTGATGGGGCGGTAACTCGCGGTTTCGTTCTTCGGTTTGCCCGGTCCGAATGTTGTTCGGAACTTGTATATATGCAAGCTTATCTTGAAAATGTCGGAAGCGAGATTCAGGCATCTGTCAAATATCTTGTGTTGTATGATAGCCACCACCACACCTTCAAACAGAATTGCAGGACTCCTACGTAACAGAAATGTACTGGATAGGCGCACATATCCGTAATCACAGCTCATGGACACATATTTCAGTGCTGCAATATTTACGGTTTTTCGAATGAGTGGAGGCATAGCTTCCTTGTCATACAATTCTACTTTGCGACTAAAGATAAAAGAAACGTAAATACTAGCCTTATATAATTTTTTTTATCAAATTTAATCATGAAACATTAAAACGGCTGTTTAGAATTCGAAATAAATATGTTATCAAGACTTAAAGTTCTATTCCTGAAACCAATTCCATAAAACAGATTATTAACTTTTCATAATTATCGTTTGTATTATTTATAGCAAACAGTACGGTACGGTAGGCAGCGGCTTGGCTCACGATAGAGTTGTCTAGCTAGTAGTCAAGCTGATGAGCTTTGTTTAAGCTATGCAGCGGCTTGGCTCTGCCCCTGGCATTGCTGACGTCCATGGGCGACGGTAACCACTCACCATCCGGTTGACCGTACACTCGATTGCCTTCAAGAGCAATAAAAAATACTGTATGTATGAAACTAATTCTGTATCTCTCACAAATTTACGTCCTAAATCTGAATCCGTGTTTATTTTGACAAAATAGCCGATACACAATTGGCGCCAAGTAAACGTACAACAATTTATTGTCGTTTAATCTATCAAATTGGTTAAAACCGAGACATTGTGTGATGATGAGGTCAATTAAATACGTGTTGTTAATAGTGCAAGGCTTGATTGAGCATAGAGACCGCATGGCAGATCAGTGTTACCGCGTAAAGACCGCGTGGGTAGGTACCACCTCCCTGCCTATTTAAGCCGTGAAGGAGTAATGCGTTTCGGTTTGAAGTGCGGGGCAGCCGTTGTAACTATACTGAGACCTTACAACTTATATCTCAAAGTAGGTGGCGGCATTTACGTTGTAGATGTCTATAGGCTCCAGTAACCACTTAACACCAGGTGGGCTGTGAACTCGTCCACATTGAGATATAAGTTCTATGGTCTCAGTATAGTTACAACAGCTACCCCACCCTTCAAACCGAAACGCATTATTGCTTCAAGGCAGAAATAGACGGAATCTGTTACCACTTAACACCGTATGGGCCGTGAGATCGTCTACCCCATGTTGTAATAAAAGATCACGAATTAAAAACTGTATAGCTTCACATCCACTGACCCAATTGCACGTCGGCATGTAACGTCAATAAAGAAACCTAATCCATTTTATTGAAATACGTAACAACGTAAAGTTTTTATTGCGATAACAATGGAACATTTTGATGGATATTTTCGTTTCGTTGATGGTATTATTACACGTGTTATTGTTCCCGCTTTGATTGATGTCCAATTATACTAGTTTTTTAATGGCCGATTTTGAAATTTAAACACATTGTTTTGTTTGTGAGAAAGTTTTTTTCATCGTTTCTGAACGCAGGTGATACTCTGACCGGAAGTCCATTCCATTCCATTGAAGTCATCGTGCCGTTTGTCTCAATATTTCATATATCCTGCTTATTTCTGCCATGAAGCAGTAATGCGTTTCGGTTTGAAGGGTGGGGCAGCCGTTGTAACTATACCTGAGACCTTAGAACTTATGTCTCAAGGTGGGTGGCGCATTTACGTTGTAGATGTCTATGGGCTCCAGTAACCACTTAACACCAGGTGAGCTGTGAGCTCGTCCACCCATCTAAGCAATAAAAAAATACGCAGTTTGGTGTGGAAGTTACCTTTAGAAATGTGGTCGAAACTTTAATTGTACGAACTGTCGAACCCTTCAAGCTAGAAAGTAAGCCTTCGTACAACAGAAGCAATACGAGGGAACCTCCTCATGCGACAGAAATAGTCAAGGTGATGTATGGACATGTGCGGACTCACAAAATGTTCTACCACCAGTAAAAACACTACATAAGAATGTACGATACTTGCAAAATATTTAAATGCACTTCATATTTTACCTCTTTGAGTCCTATTACTTTTTGGTAGAGGCTATTGCTACAATTTAAACAAAACTAGTCGTTGCTTTAGTTAAGTTTGTAATTGGTTAAGAATTACTCTATAAAAATACCTTGTTTAATAAAAGATATGATTTTATAACATCAGACATATTTTTAGGTTTCACATTTTTTTGATTTTCTGTGAATACACAAGTCAGTTCTTTAAAGCAATTCCAAAATAATTAGAATTCAAAGGGCTTTCGCGTTAATCGAATAACGATTCACAACCTAGAGGTCTGGCCACATGTGAGTATACGTGTATACACATATAAAAAAAAATAGGACATTGCTTTATAAAAATGTTATCTTACAACGAACCATAATCCTAGCAAGAGCCGTGCTTCGCAGAATCTACCATCGGATGGAAACGCGACCCACTGAGAAGATCCAGCGAGAAGCTCAGTGGGCTGTGTCTGCGGGTTAATTTACTCGTCGAGCCCTTCGTCGCAAGCGACGGGTTCGACGAGAAAGATGACCGGTGCTTGAGATACCTAAAAGCACCCTTAGTGGATCGGGAGGATCCGAAATGACGTGTAAAGTGACTAGTTTTTATATGGATAGTTCTCAAAGACAACCTTTATACCACAGTTCCTATTTAACCTATTCAATCGCTTTGAAGCAAACCGAATTATCTGGTCACATGAATAATTTCAATAATATAACTAACTAATTGACTCGATGGTAAAGAAGTTAGTGACCTTGACTATTGCGCCGAGGGTCGTGAGTCCGATTTCCACATCGGGCAAATATTCGTGTGCTGAACAGTTTTGTTTACTCTTTGTCTGGATGTTTATTATCTATATATGTATATTTAAACTTACATAAGTATGTATGTCAGCTCTGCTACCATTAATACAGGGAATCATAATTAATAAATCTGAAATAAATAAATCATTCAATCATCATTCATTCATTCATAATTCGGGGTCGGATGACCGTGCGCGATTTGTTCCCAGTTACTTATTTATTTATTTATTTAATAATAGGATCTTCTAGAGTACCTGTAAGACGAGAAAGAAAGAAACTTGAAGGTAAAGTATTTAATGCTCGGGCACTATATTATCCAACCTGCAAACGCTGCATCAAAATTACATTATCCCATGATTGACCCAACAACTTAGCTTGTACAGCTATATGATCCGGGCCCGACCCAGCTCATATTTATTACTGGCCACTCTCAGAAAACACGGCAAAGTGCAAGCTGGCAGAACGCCGGTCCCAGCTTAATTTAGTGACCGATAATTAAACCACCCCCTAAGGCTCTCCTCCGCACGCCGAGACGTGTTTCCGTCTGGCCAGTCTACGTCAATATGACCTAATCATTTTATTAAGTTTCGAAGCTGAAGCCGTTTAAAATTGCCCAGATACTTGTTTATTTCTCGAAATTTTATTTTCATTTATCAGCAAGGAAATGGAGCGACCATTTGATAGTTCGCCAGATGTTTTAAAATTACCAGACTTCATTGTGAATAATAATTACATACACTCTTTATGTTTTTATATTAAATCAGTGCTATAGCCTGAAGTCGTCGTGGCCTGGATAGAAGATATAAAAGCGATAGCAGAAAGCGATTGGAAAAAGAAAGCCATAGACAAAGTGGTTTGGAAGAAGCTGGAGGAAGCCTTTCCCCGAAAAGGGGTTCTGATCAATGGTATTGAAGAAAGTGACGATAGCGAGTAAAATAAAATAAAAGAAATTACTTTTTATATATTAAATCTCATTCAATAACGATTATTATTAGGTATGGATTGGAAATAAACGGGCTTTATTTATATTATTATTATTATAGTCTGTATATCGTGTCATGCTGAATGAAGTAGAGTATACTTTTGCAAAGCTGGTACCATCTGCATTTTGATATTCAGTCAGTTCCTACGACATTGAACAGAGATAAAACTTTCATCCGACATAAAATCCTTTTTGTTTTTCCTACCTATGCTGATAGCATGTGAGCTCACGGGGCTCAAACCTGAGGTGTTGCTAACACTGGTCCTAGCTAGAGCAGTGCTTCGCAGAATCTACCCCCGGATCGGAAACGCGACCCACTGAGAAGATCCGACGAGAAACTCAGTGGGCTGTGTCTATGGGTTAATTTACTCGCTGAGCCCTTCGTCGCAAGCCACGGGTTCGGCGAGGACTGTGACCGGTGCTTGAGGTACCTAAAAGCACCGTTAATGGATCCGTAATCATAATATTCGTTTACCTCTCTAAGCAAACAAAAACAATTTACCAACAAACCGAATGGTAACATTCAAAGATTTATTTATATTGTCGGAGCTATGTAGTAGGCATGGTATTTAGAGAATATAAAATACGTTTTGTTTCAGGTTGACGTACAGTGTTTTGGCATCGGAATGGCGTGAATTGTCACTTTTATTGCATCGGAATGTCACACCGTAGGCAGCGGAAGCAAAAAATATTCGCATTTCCGTTGTGTTTGTCTCAGCAATGGTAATGGTTCATTGTGACGTCAGCAGTGATAACGTCACGTCATTTTTAAACATCTAAGAGCATCTCCCGTCATTATGATTATTTGCTCTACTTTTTAAAGCTTTGAATTGTAGATCCAAGAAATTTCAAAAAACAACGGAATAAAAAAAATGTTTATTATTTCTCTAGGGGATAGTCTTCCAGTAGTTTTCTCTTGTCTACTTGTATTGTCGTTTTAGCTTCGACAATATTTTTTTCCAAGATTGAACAGATCTTCTAACAGCCCATCAAGTAACCCAAGGTTTTATTGTTCTTTAAATCAACAAATGGAGCCCATTGACATCAAATTGTGGCTTCCCCTAATACATTGACGTTTCATCATTATCATCAGCCCACAACTGTCCGATGCTGATGTGCAGCATCGCATAGTCCTCCCCTAGGTACAAGTCTCATCAGTATCAAAATGCCTTTTTTTTATTGCTTAGATGGGTGGACGAGCTCACAGCCCACCTGGTGTTAAGTGGTTACTGGAGCCCATAGACATCCACAACGTAAATGCGCCACCCACCTTGAGATATAAGTTCTAAGGTCTCAAGTAATTTACAACGGCTGCCCCACCCTTCAAACCGAAACGCATTACTGCTTCACGGCAGAAATAGGCAGGGCGGTGGTACCTACCCGCGCGGACTCACAAGTGGTCCTACCACCAGTAAATATATATATATCAATGCGCGAATTCCCAGCTGTAGAAATTGATGTCAGGAGATCGTATCACACTCTGTGTTCAGTAAAATAAGGCGTTGGAAAGTTTTCGGAGGGAGTAGGCATTTACGAAGAAAGGGATTTATCATAATCGGTGTGATGCAAGGAAATCGTTACCAGAAAAAGCTGCGGCTGTCCAGTTTTTAGAGTCGAAATAAATAAAAGCTCTCCCGTCAGTTAAAGCTTAACATGACACTTTTGATACTCGGATCGAAGAGTTTTTTTTAAAGTTTTATGAAATATTGACGGCAACGAAACGCGATTGGACACTGAAAGCACTTTGTATTAAAATAGTGAAGTTGCGATGCGTTATTAATTCCATTTTTAGGATTCCTTTTTTAGCTGATGAATTTTAAAATTCGTTCGGTGGGCTATCTGAAGTCTATTTAGACCCCTCCATAAATATATCGGAAGATACCGGCTCGATTAACGACAGGGCATTCTAGAAGTGCTGCCTCCACAAGCAATAACCAATTTTGAAAAAATGATAACGCGCCAAATACTAAGCACATGACTTGTTTTGTCTGAAGGCAAACCCTGGGCATTATGAATAGTTTTGCTTTATTCAACCCCAAAACTCACTCTGAGGGAATTTAGTCCGGCGCTGCTGGTAGATATTAGCAGCCTATACATATATATAGGATCTCTTGTGAGTCCGCACAGGTAGTTACTGTCCTGCCTATTTCTGCCGTAAAGCAGTAATGCGTTTCGGTTTGAAGGGTGGGGGAGCCGCTGCAACTATACTTGAGACCTTAGAACTTATATCTCAAGGTGGGTGGCGCATTTACGTTGTAGATGTCTCTGGGCTCCGGTAACCACTTAACACCAGGTGAGCTATGAGCTCGTCCAACCATCTAAGCATTAAATATTATGATAAATTCATTAGTATTTGGCATTCATATTAGTTTTATTTCATTTTAGAATCTGCACATTTGAAAGTAACTGTATTCTGTAAATAATATTTTACAATACAATCTCATATCCATAATGAGTTCGAACCCGAGGTTTGTCATTGACAGTCGCCCGCGGCAGCCAGCTCAATGCGAACCGAACGAGATGCTGCCTCAAGGGCGGGTCCGAGGTTTGAATGAAAAAGGGACAAAACGGTTTTGAGCAATTTAGAGTCAATATAATAAAACTATCGACTAAATAATCACGTTTGGTATAAAGTTTGAGAAGCAATGAACAAAACTATACTGACATCACCGTGCTCATTGAAGTCCGTAAAATTATCAGAGATTAATTTAAGATTTATATTATAAATTAGCTGTCCCGGCAGCCTTCGTAGTGCCTCAATCGATAAATAATAGACCTAAACTTTTGTATAAAATAAACTTAAAGCTTTATTTAATTCCAAGCATTTTCATATTTATCTACCTTTTATGCCGGCCACTCACATGCGCGCGAACATTTGTACATTGTACGAATGTTCGCGCGCATGTGAAGGGCCGTCAGACATTCATTCGCAAACTTAGCGGCTGTGCAAATGGGTTCGGTACTCAATTTGCGAACCCGTTTGCGCTTCCTCCTAAACTTGTTTACGAATATCTCACGAATTTCTCTTCTTTTTTAATTCGTTAATAGAACATTGAAGAGAAAAAGAGTTTTTAATTCTTTCCTAGGCGTCATTTACGGCCATTCTGTTGTTATGGGATTTCTTTTGAGGGTCCCATATGGTCGATTCATTTTGCAGGAGTTCAATGAACTCCATCACCTTGGTGTTATTCTAATCCATGATGAAGGTACTCTACACAGTAGACGTCACGGACTATGAAAATGGCGAAACGTCCGTCACCTTCGCAATCGTGGGCGCAACTGGTCACACGAATGTGTGGGAGACTAGGCGAAGGATCGTGGTTCGCGCGCTTTGATGTCCGTTAAAAAATCGACACAACTTGGAAAACCGCGACTGCAGCTAAAACTTTTCATTTGCAAACGTTGTCCTACACTTGTGGGTTTGCGTATTCGTGCGAATGTGAGTGACCGGTATTTAACCTTCTCTGGACTTCTACAAATAATTCAAGACCAAAATTTGCCAAATCAGTCCAGCCGTTCTCGAGTTTTAGCGAGACTAACGAACAGCAATTCATTTTTATTCATTTAATGCTTGGCGTTACAGTGCACAAGGTATTGAATGAATGAAAATGATTTATTTGAGACAACAAGTCCGTATGTGTACATAGCATCATTGAAATACATATATTTAAAATTACCAAAATAAATAAAAGATATGCGATTTAAAATGTTTATCAGTTGAAAACGTTTAAATATTCCATTCAACTGATACTCATTTAGAATCAATCATTATTATTATTATTATTTAGTCCGCTAGTAAGCCATGGTATTTCAAGTACTGAGAGTCAAAACGGTCTGGTAATGCCTTCAGGATGCTGTTAGGGCTGACCCGGACCCGGCGAATCAGGGATGTCACCATTTCCGCATGGTCGTATAGAAACAATCGACTCGTGCTTCCCATCCAGTGAACATCCCAGACGCCCGATCCCCAGTATTGAGGACATATTCTATCCCCTCCTGGCTGAGCAGTTGCTCGCCCACCTGTCCTGGTGTAACTGGAAAGGCCTCCGGGCCACCAGTAATCCTTCAATCATAAAAAAATTTATTCTTCAACATATCTGTTTAAATATAAATATTAATGATATTGAGAAGAATTATATCGTGTACTTAAGATTATATCACTTTAAACAATCATGAAAAAGCGGTTTTCGCAAAAAAAACCGGTATGATCTTCTTGTATTTTTATTTATTTAATTTACTTCAGATTTTACATCCATATTACACGTCTTAATTACATTGCATTAACATTTCATTTATACTAAAATTAAATAAAAATAATAACTAATCTCGGACTAAAACAAAAACAATAATAATAATAATAAAAAACAAAAAATCAAATAATAATAATAATAAAACAAAAACTCTAAATTAACATGAAAACTACCTTAACCTAAAGGCTGGTTTGGATCCAGAGTGCTCAACATGCACACGTGTCCAGTGTTGCATTATTGGGCAGTCCAGATCCATCCGTGAGGCGAACAGCCGTAGGTAGCGGTTGCGACTGACCCGCACACGGCGAATTAGGGAAGCAATTCGCTTACGAATGATTGCTGCGAAGCTATCTATTCGCGCATCCGCAAACATCCCCGACGCACCGCAGTGACGCGGCAGCCACATCAGCGCTCTGAAAGCGTTATTATACTGGACACGCAGGGTGCTGTAAGATTTCTTGGTATACTTAACCCATAGGCTGCACGTGTAGAAAGACTGGCAGTATGCTCTAAAAAGAGTAGCTTTCACCTCTGCAGTACACCGCGCGAACCTACGGGCCAGCATATTACCCCTGATTGACAACGCCCTGCGCTCCCTGTCCATGTCTACATCGTCTGCAAGCGTCTCAGTGACCCAGTGACCCAGATACTTGAATTGTGATACTTGTTTAAGGACACTGCCGTTGAGTATGACTGATGGGACAGTTTCGTAGGTTTTTCTGCCTGATTTAAATACCATCAGTTCGCTTTTAACGGCATTATATCTGAGCCCATGTTCCTCCGCATAACACTCGCATATCCTAATCAGCTTTCTGAGAGCCCTGATCGATGGGCTCAGCAACACCATGTCGTCTGCATAACTGATATTATTAACACACACACCATCAATGGAACATCCGACATTGGAATTGCTGAGCCCACGAATCAGGCGGTCAATGTATAGGTTAAAAAGGCTTGGCGATGACAAGCCACCCTGTCTTACCCCACAATCCAGCCTATACATATCCGACTGCGACCCCGACCACTTCACAAAGTTGCTCTGATTACCATACCAGTATCTCAAGAGAGAAACAAACTCATGCGGCAAGTCTGTATCATTCGACAACTTATGCCACAACCTGTCATACGCCACCAGATCGAACGCTTTGGATAAGTCTAAAAAACAGGCGTATACAGGAGTGCCTCTGTCTGTGTAGTACTGGACGGTATGCTTGAGATTCAGTATAGCCGTTTCAGTCGAGAGTCCAGGTCGAAAGCCGAACTGGGCATCATGCAGCTTTACGTGTCTTCGTAACTGAATATCAATTATACCATCCAGCACTTTAGCGATGACTGTTGCGAGTGATATAGGTCTGTAGTTACCTAAACTGGATACATCCCCGGTTTTATTCTTAACTATCGGAACAACTACGGTCTTCATCATCGCTTTAGGCAAATATGAATGGCCTACACAGAAAGTGAACAACATGGCAAGCACTCTGGGCAAGTGAACACCTGCGTATTGTAGATGCTCAATACTCAATGAGTCATGACCAGGCGATTTTCCTCGCTTCATGTCACTCACCACCCGTGCAACCTGTTTCGCCGTGATTCGCGTAATTGGTTCCCCAAGCCGAATATCACTCGCACCAGCATTCGCTGTTACCAATGGAGACTTAACTCTAAAATGTTCCCTAAATGCATTGGCAATCTGACCGGAGTCGCTTATACCCTCAACGCTCACTGGGAC
This sequence comes from Bombyx mori, assembly GCF_030269925.1. Classification (NCBI taxonomy): domain Eukaryota; kingdom Metazoa; phylum Arthropoda; class Insecta; order Lepidoptera; family Bombycidae; genus Bombyx; species Bombyx mori. The sequence goes on along the minus strand of NC_085116.1, from coordinate 1,339,930 downwards.
ACTCGGCTTCGGATTCAACTTATTTGTTTCCTTCCAAAATTTCGAAAAATCTTTTGCTGAATGTTGTGTAGCAAGTATATCCATTTTAATTTGAGTCTGGTTCTTTTTGCACCACTTTACTTTGTCTTTAAAAGTTCTCCGTGCTTCCCGCATTTGCTGATACGCGTGACCAGATTTCGGTTTTCCAAGAGCGATCCAATTATGAAATCGAAGCCGAGCCTCCCTATGTGCATCTTTACAATGTTTGTTCCAACCCATAACATACATATTTCTCTTACGTCTGCGCTTCAAATTATAACTTGTGGAACATTCCGCAGCAGCACTACGAAGTGTGCTTACTATTTTATCGTACATTTTATCGATAATCAGTCTATGTTCTAAGTTATTACAAGCTATATCTCCACACTTTTGCATATCGTTTGGAAAATCTATATCTCGCAAATTAGCCGAACAAACTTCCCAATATTGATTAATCTGGGCCCTATCTCTGTCACCCCAAGTAGCACTATCAGGCACATAGCCTTGTTGTGCTAACTTGGGCACTAAAACTTGAAGATCACAGACCAATTCGACCGCGAAATGATCAGACCACGATACTTCGTATCTTATATTTACGCTGCTAACGCTTTTTGTAGCGACCTCAGTCGTGATTATGTGGTCTAACCATGACGTAGTTCCCCACGCGTCACTCAAATAAGTGTATGACTTTGAAAGTACACCCAAACGTTCCACGTCAACGCATGTCCATTTTTGTTCAACACAAAAGTCAAGAAGTTCCGTACCAAACAGTGAACCCGGGTGTGCGTTAAAATCACCCAGTATATACGCAGAATCTACACTACAAGTTTCTATAACAGCATTTATCTCTGCAAGGCAGTCTATGAACTCGTCTAGATTATTCGCGCTGTCCGTCGGCATATAAACAGAAAAAACAAGAAACTCACGTTCATCAAGAGCCACTTTAACTGCCGCAATACGTGAGTTTACACAGTCAATCACCGATACCGCGTGAAAAATATTTCTACGCCATAAAATTCCAAGTCCACCGTGGCTACGACCCTTCAGTGGTCCGGCTGTAACGTCCACTGAAGATTTTCCGATGTATGCGAAATCCTGATGAATATTTCCAAGATACGGGACTTCATCCGGAAGCAACCATGTCTCTTGCAGTGCTAAGAAGTCCGCCGTTTGACACAGTGTTCTCACGTAGTCAACGGCGCTTATTAGTGAGTGACAGTTAAAACTAACAAATTTAATTTTATTTATTTTTCTGTGTGTGTTCAGATTCATAATTGTGTTTAAAGTTAACAAATTTTCTCACAGCCACTTCTTCTGGCCATAAGGCGTTGTCTAGAAACAGCGTTAATTTCGCATTAGGTACAAGCATTTTATATGCGCTGTACTGCCTCGGTACTTTAGATTTTATTTTGTGTAACATGACACGAACTTGCGTTTTGTTATAAATATAATCTACAATGTCATTTTCTGATGTAGTCTTGTCCACATTATTGACAAACAAAGGCACGCGAATATCTGCCGCTTTAAATTTCTGATCTGCACTATTACGCGCCTTGCCCTCCACAGTACTAAATCGGTTTCTATATCTCTTTCGCTGTGCCAAAATCCACTGTTCGTTCGGTTCCTCAGCCTTCCATTCTCCTTCTGCAGTTACAACCTTCGCCAACAACTTATTTGTATTGTATTACAAATAATGTTGGTACTTGTGACATTTGTATTGATGTCTCTTCTTGCATTATAACTCTAACTCGCAATTATATGTGCTGTTGGTAGAGCATGTTGCAAAGCTAAATAAGTTCAACCATCTTGTCAATTCCTTCCGCGAAGTAAATGATCCTCTCGCATCGAAAAACCTCTGTATCTTGTTGTTTTCTTTGTATTTTGTGCTCTATGTTGTTGCATGAGGAGACGTCTGAGAAATTGTTCAGGTAATACGATTAAAAACATGATTATTTTTACAGATTCGCTAACTTTACTTTACAAAGTTTTTAACATTTAATATTTGGATTTCAAACCTGAACCTTTACAGACAGCCGTAGCGTCGGTCAAGTCTATTTCAGTCGAGTTTTAACTTTTTATATTTATTTATTATACCTAATCTAAATATTTGTACTTTTTAACAATTTTACATTTCTGCCAGCCCTAAATACAAAATGACGATTGAAAAACACTAAAAGACCATATCCCTAATTGGGATCAACAAAAGAAAGCGTAATATACCAAAACAAAGAGGGCAATTCAAAGTGAAACAATAATTAAGCCGACCGCCCTCGGGCAAAGCGAGATAACCTCAGAACGGACGGTATTACAAAGATAAAACGAAAAAAATATGAAATTCACATTTTATTCAATTAGTCATATAAAGAACTAAGATCTGTGATACGGACAGTTTCTTTTGAGATGTTAAAATGGATTTATATTATTTTAATTCGGTATCAGAAACAAATTTTCTGAAAGTGGCATTTCGGTTTGGTACGTTTTTGATATTTGTGTGATAAATTGTTTGGTATTTTTCAGGATTTTTGGTATATTAATACGTGAAGCAAAAACTTTGTACCCCTTTTTACGAAAATTGCGTGGACGGAGGAGTATGAAGTCGTCGCGGCCTAAAGGATAAGACGTCCGGTGCATTCGTATGTAGCGATGCAACGGTGTTCGAATCCCGCAGGCGGGTACGAATTTTTTTAATGAAATACGTACTCAAGAAATGTTCACGATTGACTTCCACGGTGAAGGAATAAAACATTGTGTATAAAAATCAAACCCGCAAAATTATAATTTGCGTAATTACTGGTGGTAGGACCTCTTGTGAGTCCGCACGGGTAGGTATCACCAACCTACCTATTTCTGCCGTGAAGCAGTAATGCGTTTCGGTTTGAAGGATGGGGCAGCCGTTGTAACTATACTGAGACCTTAGACCTTATATCTCAAGGTGGGTGGCGCACTTACGTTGTAGGTATCTATGGGCTCCAGTAACCACTTCACACCAGATGGGCTGTGAGTTCGTCCACGCATCTAACGTCATTCGACTACCAGGGCATCACTAGTTTCAATAGCAAGACCCACGTTCCACAGTGGCCATGGCTAGTAGCATTATCCGTCTACATCAGACTTGGAGGCATATCATAGCACTCAGAAAACAAAATATTTCTAAATACTAAACTCGAGTAAGTGTTTTCAGTGAAGTGAAGTAAGTGCTCTTACCCTGATTATATCGAATTAACTTGCTGATTTTGACGACAAGAAATCCTTGTGAAATGACGTGAAATCATTCCTAATTTTCTCGACTGAAGATGAAGATACTAGTTTCGTGTTATAAAAACATTGCGCTACATTCAACATTCACAAATTCAGATAAAGTTCGTTGTATTTAATTTAATTAGCAGCCTTGCATCATGACCCTTTAACATGAATTGCTGTTTATAATTTCACCATTGACGATATATGTACATACATAAATAAATTGTTTCAGTAATATATTTATTTATTTTAGTAACATATTTTTATTTATTAAATTAGGTTCTATTGTCAAGGAGACGCACATCTTTGTTTGTTATGTTGTCTTTGTCATTTTTCTAGGGAGTTTTTATTTGTTTAAGTTTGGTGCAGTGATATGACATTGTTATCAATTGCCGACAACATGTATGCGATTTAATTTACAAAAAATTTACTTATCTGTTTTTAATGCTACTATTATTGTAACTTTTATTGTGTAGGTATGCTAATGGATCGGCGAATGTACTGACTGTTCGATGTTGGGGATACTGTATTTAAATGAAATAGCACGTGAAGGATTCGCATTTATAGCTGAGTCGCAGATTTATTCGAGAGATTTTCCGTTTTGAGGACAGTTATTAGTGTGTGTAAGCTTAAATTTTTTTAAGCTTTCGCGGCTGCCAAAGTTCATAAGCAACTGATTGAATGTGAAGATATTGTAGGAACCGTTAAATAACTGTGTTAACAATGTGCATATGAGATTTGAGTGTTTTATGGTAGGTAGTGGTGTAGTGTAGTACATATAAGTCATGTAATCTATATATATAAAAATGAAACCCGTTTGCCGTTGTCACGACATAACATGAAAACGGCTTGACCGATTTGGCAAATTTTGGTCTTGAATTATTTGTTGAAGTCCAGAGAAGGTTTAAAAGGTTAGATAAATATAAAAATATTCGGAATTAAATAAAAATAACAATTTTCTTTTTCCTTTGATGTGTCCCCGTCGGACGGATTCCTTTTGTTTGTTTTAAGTTTATCTTAAACAAAAGTTTAGGTCTTTTATTTATCGATTGAGGCACTACGAAGTCTGCCGGGTCAGCTAGTTTGTAATAATAAGGTATTGGTAATAGTAATAAGTAATAGGTAATAGTAATAAGGTAGTAGTGTAGTATATGACTATTATTGGCCCTATATAGTGTAGGGCCACTCAATTGTATTGCATTTTTCCGGCGATGGCCACTATCGTCTATAAAAGCAATTAATAGTGGACGCCAACTTGCCGGTTAATCATGTACAATGGTGCTGTGAGCGAGGCTTACGTTAAAATTGAATGTTTGTGTCGGGAAGCGTGTTCAATTAAATCTGTAGTCGCCAGCGCATTATAACGTCCATAGCCCGATCAGTCACCGCACGTAACCTTGCTTTACCTTCACTTAACAGTTGATTTCCACCGAACCGGCCTTAAAATATGTCACTTTTCATTCTCCATTTTACTTCGGTACAAGTATATTGTAATTTCAACTTGAAATGATATAAAGAGAGCAAACCTGTTTTGTTTTATTTGGTGTCAAAGTCGATTGGAGTTGGATTTTAAATTAAACAATAAAATATAATGTTTTTATTCTATTTACTGTTTTGAAATAGAGTTTGTGAAATATTATACAAAATTAATTTAATTGATTTAATCTTTGGTGCCATTGTATTTATTCTTGTGCCGTAAATCGAATACAACTGCGATTTCAATCTTTTGTCTCAAGGTGCGTTCGTTCTATTCGTTAAAATTTTTGCAATTGCATCAGACTGGACTTTGCAATTGGATCAGATTTTAATGTTATCAGAAATATAAAATCAGTCTCCTGGACTATGAGCAAAACATGGAAATAGTTTTTTATTTATTTGGTTGATACATAATTATAAAGAAGTGACATTTCATTTTGATAATTAAAATTAATTTAATTTAATTCGGTAATGTCAGAATGTTCACTACGCTTTCACATTTATTTAAGTATTACGTACTATACAAAAAAAAAATCATAAAAATTGTGAAATATAAACGGAGAGCCATCATAATTACAAGCAATTTCATTTAAACACATAAACAATTTTCACTTCTTGAGAATTTAAACAAAACGGACATAACTGTTGGGGACTACCAATAATTACGCCAAAAGAATGAATGTTGTTGAAACCTTGTGCTAATTTAATTCAGTATTAAATATTTCGCGATTTCGTTCTCACAGGCGTTCGTCTTGAATTAATTAATAGCTGTATTAAAAGACGGGCGAAATGAAAGGCCAAAAACCTCATCCGTGTAAGGTTAAAGCACAAATGATTGTACTGACATCTCATTAGCTTAGCGGGAGCAATACGCCGCGGGCACTATTCATGGATGCTCCAAGTGAAAAGCGATCGGAAATACTCAGATTAGAGCCCCGTGAACTCACTTACTATTTCTGCGAATCTAGTATAGCCCTTCGAGGTTACTAAAATATGTAGGAAAAAAAAAGATCGGAAATTTCGTAAATTTTGTTTTGCAAATATATTAATACTTGTAGAAATTTGTTACTGTGCACTGACTTTTTTAAGCATTAAATCATCATACTATACTACGAGCAATTTTTTTTTTATTTACCTAAATTTCTTTACAATTATTTTCAAAATGTATCTTAGAAAGATTTAAAGAAATGATAATATTGACTGGATGTGTTTCTTTTGATATAATCCAGCGCTTCCCAAAGTGGCCGATAACGCCCCCTTGTGGGCGCTGCAAGCCTAAAGAGGGGCGGTAAGAGACCCAGGAAAAAAATGGGGGTATTGTGTAGAGGCCTGAGAGATGATTTGTAATTTCATCTCGGAGGACTCTTAGACACCGACTGAGCTCTCGCTATACCGAGTTGTTTTTAAGCTGGTGAAAACATGGGGACGCTAAAAAATAACTTATTCTCAAAGTGGGCAGTAGACAAAATAAGTTTGGTAGCCCCTGATGTAATCAAACCGCCGTAAATTGTGAATTTTACCACAACCTAACTCAGAGCACACCACACATCTGTATTTTTGCCGGATCAAAGGAGAGTTGCGTATGACGGCCGTTTGAACCGGTAATCAAATTAGCAATGCTTCCTTTTTGTTAGAAAAACGTGTCTATCAGTTGCTCTGTGGTTTGTTTTGCGAATAGAAAAATTAAATTTGATTTTAAAAATTAGAAGAGTGTATGAACGAGTACATTACCAGATGCTTTTTTTGTAGAACTAAGGCGATTTTCGAAAGATTGGTAATGATTTTCCACGGATATTATTACACGAAATCGCTAAGATTATATCCACATTCCAAAAAACATTTATTATGTACATAATATTGTTTTTTCATTAAAGCATGACAGACGAATCCAAATTTTTCATTTGTTTAGGGTTTTATTTATTTATTTGCAACGCCTACTAGTAAAACTAAGCTTTTTGCGGTTAGATTATTGATTTGAGTTAGTTAATGAGCTGTTAGTCTCTTATTCCAGACCTCAAAGTGTGCGTGCCCAACTAACAACAAATAAAGTTATATATGTACGACGTAGGTAACAAAAGAAAATAATGAAGATCTGCTGAGTAAATTACACGACCCTCCTAATATACCCTTAAATACAAAATACATGTACACGTTGCACAACTGCGCCCGATCGTAAGCCCTTTAAGCGCTAAATTTTGTTGCTTCGCTGATTTAATGACGTCACATGACGCCCTCTATCGAATGTCAACTCAGTAGGTTTAGAAAACTGAGAGGAACAGCATCGTAACCACACTAAGCTTCATAGAGAAGTCGTATTTCGGAACAGAGGATTAAGTCCTAAAGTCGCGTGAGCAGAATTTTGAGGTTGCGTCTTCCAGTTGCGAAGTACATTTCATAGGTTAGATATTTGAGTCACGAATCCATTTTATGACTAATTCCATAACTTTGTATGTGAATTTCGGGGATCAGGTACGGCGGGCCGTGTTTACATTGGAGTATCTGAGATGGGTGTGCGACTATCTCGCATAGAACGGCCCTCGGGTCTGATTTAATGGCCCGATCCTAGGGTTTTGATGTGTGAGCGAAATATTATTTTAGATTGTATCGCGTTAATATATAGCTTTCGTTTTAGATATACATATTTTTAAAAGCTGCACTGTCGATACGCATGTCCAGTACATATCACCGACGTATCTTTTTTCGTTTGATTTTAGGTGAGTCATGATAAATGTAGACTTTTTTTTCGGTCCGAGGGCCGAACGAACCTCCTTCAATATCTGTTGTGGATGTGGAACTGTTCCGCGACTGCGAACCGCGGGGCCAAAGATATTTTTAGGGACCGTGCTAAACAACTTCCTTGCACTCTTACACCCGACGTCCGATCTCCCCACGGGGTCAGAATCCAGTCCGAGTGGGGGGTTCCCGCGGTCACAACTGGACTCGCAGTGACGCCCCTAGGACGCCCGACCGACGAGTCGTCGAGGCGATGGTCAACGATCAACGACGCCGGTCTCCGCAGTACGATGGCCCTATCAGCCCGCCCGGGCGATGCCGCTGGTGTTCTGTAATACCCGGCTGGGCCAGAACCAGCCTGCCGGGTTGGAACGCGATACACCGTCGACCGGGTTACTCTTCCACAATATACTTGGTAACGACGGCAATCCGGACCATAGCGACGACGCTCCGTCCCATCCTCCTGGTGCCAGCGCGCTAGAGAAACGGTAGCTTGTGGGGCAGCCTCGACCCCCTCAAGTCACCCCGTGACCGTCACCAGGAAGAAACTGCCTCCTCACAGAGGGCGGAGCTGGACGAACGCCCTCCTCTGACTCCCAATGACAGATTTAGACTGACTTAAGCCCGTTATCTATTTATGTTTAAGCCTCGGATGTGCTAGAACTTACCCGAAGTAGGCTGAGACCAAGGTAAGATTTACCGCGGAGAGCATGTCTCCTTGCTCCCACTGGACGCCGAATTGGCAGTCGCTGTCGCCACAATCAAATGGCTTCTCCATTTCATATCATATATCCAAATCATAGTCGGCTGTTGTTTTGAAAGTTTTTTTTTTATTGCTTAGATGGGTGGACGAGCTCACATCCCACCTAATGTTAGGTGGTTACTGGAGCCCATAGACATCTACGACGTAAATGTGCCACCTACCTTGAGATATAAGTTCTAAGGTCTCAAGTATAGTTACAACGACTGCTCCACCCTTCAAACCGAAACGCAGTACTGCTTCACGGCAGAAATAGGCATGGTGGTACCTACCCGCGCGGATTCACAAGAGGTCCTATCAGCAGTAATACTCGCATAAGTCAAAACGGTTCCGATTTTTGCGACGAGGACACGGCGCCCTCCGTCCCATGCTAGACACTCCACGTCCGTGTATACCGCCGTGCCCATATCCACAATGACGGCAATCCGACGGCTCGAAACCTCACCAGAGACGTCAGACGCCAGACGCCCAATCTACTTATCATATGTTGACACAAATAGCAATTATAACTTTTCAGCAAATAGCAATGACACAATATGCTTAACATCAGCCATAAAGTCGAAACAATTGAGATTTTAAAAATTAAATTCGATTCTTTCGTTCTCTCCGATTATGATTAAATAACTTTCTAGAGTTTCTAGGTACATCCATATTTTGTTTTATTTTTATTATAGAATCTAAACTTTTCACTAATTTATAATTAATTCACTTAATTCCTTCGGCTACTGGTGGGTATTTTTACGTCAAGCCGTTAAAAATACATTAAAGAAATTTGTGTGTGTGAACTCAGATTGTGCTTAACATCAGATAAGCTGTGACTTCGTATGCTACTCATGAAGTGTGAATGACCGAACCGTAGGTATGTATCTGTCCACTTCAGTATATAGAAAATAGTGTATATGAAAGTTAAAGAAACACAGTTATGTTGTTAAATTAAATATTGGCAGGGAAAGTTACATAACAATATTCTCAGCATCCAGTTATTTTGATAGTAAATTCTCATAGTTGTTACATTTTATTAAAATAATATTTTATTTTACTTTCACTATGTTTACGACGCGTGAGATTTATAAGGAGCTGATACAACGTTATTTGACAAAAAAAAATGTGTTTTACATTCCTAACTCTTTTTTTCAACTGTCCTTGTAGGCAAACGGGCATACAACCCACCTGATGGTGAGTGGTTATCGTTGCCCATGGACGTCAGCAATGCCAGGGGCAGAGCCAACCTTCTGCCTATAGCTCTTAAGGCTCTCTTATAATTTATTTTAAATACTGTAATAATAGGTATATCTCCATAACATTTTACAACACTAAGAGGGTGAGGCATGTACTTCTTTTTAAATACTTTAATACAAGAAGACTATTATGATGAGATTGTTTACACTTACAGTGTTTTTAATGTTTATATTTATCGCATTGATCGAAGAATAAGCTCAGGATCGACCTGATGCTAAAGGTTTTCTGGCGGATGTGACAATGTCCGTGTCGCCCCTGACCTTCAGACGTGAGGTCAAAAACTCGATTATCGGTCTGTTTGTATGATGGCTGCCCCATGCTTCAATTCCAAAGTTGACGGTAGGTATTCATGCGGACACACAAGGTGGCCTCTTACGCAAAAATACGATGTTTTTCGGTGATGATTTTTATTACACGATTATATTCTTTCATCGTGGAAGTCATTCGTGAAATTGTAAAAGAAATACTTCATTTGAAAAAAATAGTAGTTTTGAATACTAGCATAATTGCATTGATTAATACGAGTACTCTAAATGTCTTACTTATCCTTTAAATCAAGACAACTATGGAAATTTACGGTAGACAGCGGCTTGGCTCTGCCCTTGGCATTGCTCGTTTGCCTAAAAGGGCAATAAAAAAAAAATAAAAAAAAAACATAATTAACCTTTTTACTATTATTAAGCATAACTCTACTACATTTTTTGTTGGAATATTAAAGAAAAAAATCACCGCTGCTATTTAATAAAAAACGTACCAACAAAATTACCAAGTCGCAAACAAAATATGCACTCGACAATTGTAAATTAGGCAAGGGTATCCTCGTATAGAAAATATCAATGATAACTAAGCCTCAAAGATGTATTATTTAATTTTTCAAATTAAAATGACGGAAGTGTACGTAACATCTCCATACCAGATTTACAGCACAGACCCGTCACTCAAACTTGCGCAGGCGCAAACTAGTTTGAACGTATTCCGTCCTTACCTTCTAAGTGCTCACCTATGACATATGACGTCACACTCCACTTTCTACGATCACCTGCGCTGTCGATCAGCTGCGTAATCCAATGTCGATGGATTAAAATTTTCAGCAGGTACTTTTACTGTTCAAAAAAGTATATTGATTGGTATAAGAATACCTAGTGTTATATATTGACAACAAAAAAAGAAAAAAATCACCGCTGCACTAAAATTACTTATAATTACAATTTACATAAATATATCACATCGTTACACTCATTATCATTACTCATCTAGATCTAAAGTTAGACTTTTTTATTTATTGCTTAGATGGGTGGACGAGCTCACAGCCCACCTGGTGCTAAGTGGTTACTGGAGCCCATAGACATCTACAACTACAGCAGAAATAGGCAAGGTGGTGGTGGTACCTACCCGTGCGGACTCACAAGAGGTCCTACCACCAGTACCTCAAAGCAATAATAAAACAAGATACAAGTGGTGAATTTGTAAAAAAAAGTAAAAAAATAAATAAAACAGTTACCGCTTACAACAACATCATTCCAAATTGTACCTCTCTAATTCAGAAAGATTGCATAAAATATGTATCTGTATATAATTATAATAATATGTCGCTAACGAACGGTATTTAATTAGAATATTATGCAAAAACATATCCGTGATATCCTAATGTGAACGACAAATTATTTTCTAACACAATTCACTAATGTGTTTATCGAGGATGTCTTTATTCCGACGGACTGAGGGAAACGCAGTATCACACGCCTCCTTCTCCGCAATTTGCGTCTGACTTCGAGACCTGAAGTTTTAGATTAGAGACAAATCTATATATATATAAACGAATTGCTGTTCGTTAGTCTCGCTAAAACTCGAGAACGGCTAGACCGATTTGGCTAATTTTGATTTTGAATTATTTATGGAAATTCAGAGAAGGTTTAAAAGGTAGATAAATATGAAAATGTTCGCAATTAAATAAAAATAACAATTTTTTCCTTTGATGTGTCCCCCGTCGCATGGATTCCTTTTGTTTGTTTTAAGTTTATTTTATACCAAAGTTTAGGTCTTTTATTTATCGATTGAGGCACTACAAAGTCTGCCGGGTCAGCTAGTCGATAATAAATTACAGTTCAATTAATAATACACTTAAGTAAGAAAAGAGTTCATTGCGTTTACCTGAACTGGCCTAAAGTAATAACTAAGGTGAAAACAAAATAAAAATTCAGAGATAAACAAAGTGAACATCAATCAGTCACAATTTCGACATAATAAAACCCCGCGTCCCTCGGAATTGTAGATCAGCTGATTTTAATTTGTCTTACATTGCTCGCTACTTTTTTTCTAATAGCAACTGGCAACATATCACGCACAGTCCCTATATTATAGGTACCAGAGATCGACAAACATACTTATATGTCGGAGACACGGTCATTAGTTTGATAGCTTTTTTTTTTATTGCTTAGATGTGTGGACGAGCTCACAGCCCACTTGGTGTTAAGTGGTTACTGGAGCCCATAGAAATCTACAACGTAAATGCGCCACACACCTTTAGATATATGTAGTTCTAAGGTCTCAGTATAGTCACAACGGCTGCCCCACCCTTCAAACCGAAACGCATTACTGCTTCACGGCAGAAATAGGCGGGGCGGTGGTACCTACCCGTGCGGACTCTCAAGAGGTCCTACCACCAGTAATAGCTAAACGAAATGCAGCACGATTCCCGAGAGATGGCAGCACGATCGCGGTATCGTCGGAACTCGGCTAACTTCGTGCTAGACAAAGCCTAGCCGATGGAGGCGCGTAGACGCCATCACACTCACTCACCAACCAGCCTTCATGAAGAGCGGTGCGTCCGTCCTAAGAAATGTCATTTGTTATCGTTTGCTAACGTCAAGAGAAGATTTCTAAATTGTTCTAAGACAACAAACGTGATTGGTGTACTCAATTATACATATATAATTTAGCTCGATCACCCTGTTCGCCCCTAGGATGTCTGACGATGGTGTTAATAATTGTGGTTTCTCCAACACATCTATGTTTAAATAAATACACATATCGTCTTTTCGCATTAAAAGTGTACAATTTCCAAAAATATTCGAAACTGAGTTAATATGCGGAATCATTTGGTATCACCGGTATTTTTCTCATAAATACTGTCAAAAGAGTGTAGTTTGATTTTAGTATTTTTTTTAGTTTACCTATGTTTTGAAAACTATTAACAAAATTAATACATACTTTTATCTTACTTTAAAAGACAGATAATGTAACTGGTAAAAAATACAAAATCAATGATGCAAAGATGGTTAATATTAAAAATATCACATGTTCAACCTTTAAAACACTCTCCTGAAGAACATATATAGACAATGAGCAAAGAAATCTGTTCATCACACAATGTTTGCCCGATGTGGGAATCGAACACACGACCCACGGCGCAATAGTCAAAGCCGCTAATTACTGCACCATCGAGTCAGTTCAAAATAATACTTTCATTTTCCTTTATACGAAAAGTGTAGGTATCACAACACATATGTATCTTTTATTTAGCTATAAAAGGCTAAAACCATGTTTGTTTTATGAGAAGCGAAATGATCCGGGAAGAAATGAAGTTGATAAATCTGAAATCGGTTATGCATAGGATAAAACGAAATGAGATGAAATGAAATGCACTAACTAACGATCCCGAAGCGGAAATCTCACTCAAACGTTACTGCAAATAAGTACTGGATTTAAACAAATTGCCGTAATCACAAACATCATTATGATCTAACTCTATGTTGTTACGCGAATGGGTATCATACATAGTTTCACAGCAATCTGTGATGTTAATATAATCTTGACAACATCATAGTAATTTTCGTCTTTAAATAATTCATACCAGCTTGATTTACATTAACCTTTGTTAATGAATAAATTTGATGATGTTAAAATTTGTTACAACACACCCATTACCTTTTAGATAAGTAAACGAGCTCAGGGCCCATCTTGTATAAAGTGGTCATTATTGACATGAGGTCGAAATCTCAAATTTTTTTATTGGCTTTTTAGGCAGACGAGCATACGGTCCACCTGATGGAAAGTGGTCACCGTCGCTCATAGACGTCAGCAATAACAGAGCCATGTCGCTGCCTACCATTAAGTACTTTAGTATTATTATTATTAAGTAATAAGAAGTTTGAAGTATTGTATGGTATAATAACTGTGCCACACTTCAAAGATGACAATTTCGAACCTGGAAAGGATTAGCAGGCTGTACCTACCCGTACGGTCTGGGGATTACCTTGCCGTTAGTGAATTAGGACTGCCGATCGCAGTATGCCGTGATACTGAGATACTGCTGCCTATTTTGAGCTCATCAGTGGTCTTTCAAATGCACGAGAAGAGCGCGAGAAAAATGGCGAGTTGGCCAGACGAAATCAGACAAGTGCAAGATATTGTCTTGTGTTGACAGTACCGTAGAGTAGTTAAGAGAAGCACACATCTGAGAACTTCTTACTGGTGGTAGGACCTCTTGTGAGTCCGCGCTGGTAGGTACCACCGCCCTGCCTGTTTCTGCCGTGAAGCAGTAATGCGTTTCGGTCTGAAAGGTAGGGCTCGTCCACCCATCTAAGCAATAAAAAAATAAAAAAAGAACCTGGTGCTTGTGCATAGTAGGGACAGAGCTTTGTTACTGCCTATCGCAAAAGAGGATTTGTTCATAATTGACTTCGACGGTGAAGGAATAACCTCGTGTAATAAAAATTAAACTCGCAAAATTATTATTTGCGTAATTACTGATGGCAGGATCTCTTGTGAGTACGCACGGGTACGTACCACCGCCCTGCCTATTTCTCCCGTGAAACAGTAACGCGTTTCGGTTTGAAGGGTGGGGCAGCCGTTGTAACGATACTGAGACCTTACAACTTATATTTCAAGGTAAGTTGCGTATTTACGGCCTATGGGCTCCGGTAACCACTTAACACCAGGTGGGCTGTGAGCTCGTCCAACCATCTAAGCAATAAAAAAAAACGAGTTTAAGTGACAGTTTCTAACCGTCGTTTGAAAAAAAAAACTTGTTGAAGCGCTCAGTAAATGATGCTAGTGATTCATAGCACAATAGGAAAATGAAGATATTATATACATAAAAAAATAATGCATTTCAGTATGTACACGTAAGGATTTATTCTCTCTCAGAATCTACCGAACACCCTATTTTGTAAGTGACCGCCGCATTTGCTTTCGCAATAAACCAATATTTATCTGAATGTCGTATCAATTTTAGTGAAGTGTTTTGCGTAACTTTTAATAAAGCTGTTGTCTTAGGATATTTTACATTAAGTACATTTATATCTAGTTCATTGAAAGTGATTTGGCTTAAGTAATCTATATAGACGAATTAGATTTAACTTGGAAGCATGGGTTGAGTGTATAGGTCGATCAATGTTATCAATGAACACCGATAATTGACCGATAATAACAGCCATAACTAAAGCACAAAATAATAATACAAAAAAAATAAAATAATTGGTATATTGGGGTATTATGAGCCCACACGCGTGTGTTTCACCATCCTGTCTATATCTATGTCTGCCTGTATACGAAGCAATCATGCGTTTTGATTTGAAGGGAGAGACCATTTTTTTCTCAACACCATTACAACTAGGGCCACAGTTCTCAAGGTTGGTGATGTCATTAATGTTGTGATGACCACAGGCTCTGCTGATCGCTTAAGACCTTAAGGTGGGCTGTGGTCAATAGTTCATCTATCTAAAACGTTGAAAATAAATTGATTAAACTGTATAATCGACCATTATCTGATCACTTAACGGACGGTTTCATCATTCAAGTTACATTCCTCTGATTTCAAACTGCATGGACGCCTAAATTCTTGGTACAATCACATATTTGTCAATCGTAAACATGTTTAGAACGGAATACAATTTGTACATTTACCGACTGATGACCTAAAGACAGATACAGATTTATGGTAGGCAGCGGCTTGGCTCTGCCCCTGGCTTTGCTGAAGTCCATGGGCGACGGTAACCACTCACCATCCGGGGGGCCGTATGCTCGTCTGCCTACAAGGGCAATAAAAAAAAGAAGATAGGTGGTTATTTTGACTTATATAAGTTAGTGTCGATTTTATCTGACCGTGGAAAAACTATCTCTTCATCACTTCTGCAGTACATAAATTGAAAATATGTTCCTTCCCTTTTTTTATTGTATAAATTGGTGGACAAGCGCACATCTACACGTAAATGCCACCACCCACCTTGAGATATGAGATATGTCTCAGTATAGTTACAACGGCTGTCCCACCCTTCAAACCGAAACGCATTACTGCTTCACGGCTGAAACTGGCAGGGTGGTGGTACTTACCCGTGGCGACTCACAAGAGGTCCTACCACCAGTCCCTAGAGGTAGCTTAGAGAAAATTTTGCTTAAACTGCTTTCTGACCTAAAGAACCTTATATTACTAGTAGTGTCGGCAGATTAATTGCGCGGGGATCAATATTACACTGTGTATCTCCGGCGTAGCAGCCGCGGAATCACAACTGATGCAAGTACCAATAAGCAACAGATTCTAATCGTATGTTTCAAGATGATAAACTTCACATTCGCAAAACCGCTTAATATTAAATCAAATGTGAACTCGTGTGGGTGTTTTAGCTAATCTAATTAATATTTGATAATGCATTCTGGCTTTAAAATTTCAAAACAATTGTCCTTGAATATCTATTGGGTAATCTATGTACACAAACGAAATTGTCGTAACTTTCTGTAACATCCATTACTCTAGATTATCATAAAAGTACTATAAAGAATTCCGTGAACCAATGTTTATCGACCTACAATAGGTAAGGGGGCCAATGGCACTAGTCGCCATGCGTACATACGACACACTCGCTCTTCGTGTATGGTACAAGTGAAATCGATAGGGCGGGTTTTGATTTTGAAAGTCTACTGAAAGATACTATTATACATACATACAGCTTAGGTACATTTAGACTACGCTAAATCTATTCGCCTTTGAAATTGTGAATGACAAATTCAAATTTAAATTTGCCGTCTTGCGTGTTTTTCCCTGTAACATGTTAATATATCAACAAAGAAATATGAAGATATTATATAATCTGTAACTAACAAACCAATGGAAGTGTGCAAGTGTTTATTTATTTCCATCATGATGTGCTTAAAAGGTTAACCTAAGTCTCTGCTGTGATGTAAAGGAGAGCACGTCTATGCTTTGTAGATTTATTCTCTTCAATTGTAGCTGTTAAGATCTGGCAAAACATATTGTATAAATTAAAACAACTTCAAACTTATAGCGACAGTGTATCCGTCATACGAAGATGTTTTTATAACCAATTAAATATGGAGTTAATATGAAAATCAATTCAATAAACTTACAAAATTCTAGTACAATTTCCATTTGAACCACTTTCACAAATGAAATACGATTTTGGTAAAAACTACTCGCGCGCATTTCGGTAGTCCAGTATAACAAAAAGCATCCTCAAAGGATAAACATAACAACAACTAACAAACAAGCAGACAGATATTCGACAAAATGTTAGATTCGTGCATTCAAACCGCTAACGCTTGTCTGTCCGCTCTCCGCTCGTCACTCACGCTAGTTCCAAATGTTTTATGATAAATTTTAAATTACATAATTAAGCATTCCGGTTAACAGTACACGTATCTACCTAACACATGTTGTATGTCACCTAACATCTGATTGTTGCGTCGAACTAAATATTACGAAAATCTCTTGCAATATCTTAAAATAAGGCTTCATTTGAATATTTTGTATGCAAATTAAAAGAATTTAGTATAATATGATTTTTTTATTTCACAATCATTAAGAATATTAGTTGTATCAATAATTATTATAGTGAATGTGTTAATTGTGTGATGTAAAAACATTTTTTTTTATTTTATAGATAACGTTTTAGAAGTTTTGTTAGCTCTTTAGGTGTTCTACAATTGATTTTATTATTAACAAAGCAGTGTTTGTTGTAATCACAAATAAGCACTATCGTAGTAAGGTTGATAAGGAGAAATCAGTTTTGTTAATTCGGCTAGCCGGTAAAGCCGGTAGCCTTATGGTAGGTAACGGCTTGGCTTGACCCCTGGCATTAATTAAATCCATGAACGACCGTAACAGCTTACCATCAGGTGGGCTGTATGGTCGTCTGCCAGTAAAGGCAACAAAAAAATAGCTCGCAAAGACCCGCTTACTTTTGCCGCCGCGAAGCAATCATGCTTATCGAAAAAGATAACAAGTTATTTCCATGGATGGCGCGAGATGCCATTGAAATAACAAAACTAACCCAACTTTAATAGAGAAGATGGTTGGCGCATAACACCTGGCCTCCTCTGATTATGATTACGAAAACCGAAATCAAACGAAGTTAGTAAATAAGAGATTAAACTTAAGATTAGGAAAACTGATAATTTCGATATCCATATCCACCGACCTACTCTCTGTATGTTGTTAGTAGTTCAGATAACTCATTCATGTTCAAGACCTCATACATAATTAGTACGTATCATTACACGTACACATTGATTAGATTCCAACTAGCTATTAAAAGGTGCACGCAACGACCGTAATAAACTCTGCACCATTGGCAGTCCGTGAACTCAGCGCGCTCAGCTAATCTCCGAGTGCTGCTTGTCGCAAGTCAATTACAGGATTTCGAAAGGCATAATACGTTTTGCAGCAGAACACACGAGTCCGCGGACATGCACTGAATATTTTTGGTTGCAACATTAAATATAATACACAGTATTGCTTAATTAGTATATAATCGTGTTAAGAGCCGGACAGTGAAGAATTTTATGATTTCTTTTTGAAGTGAAACTTCTTTAGGCGCGTTGAGGGTAAAATTGAACTCGTGACAGATTCGTTACGGATAGAGAGAAAAGATACAGTTTAAGAAGAGCCAGAATGAGAAAATAGACTGAGTTTCTCGCAAACCACTCGACCATGGAGTGAGGGAAAGCATAAAGCGAGCTAGGTCGTTTCTCTTTTATATAATAATAATATGATAATAATATAATAATAGTATTCTCTATTACAAGAGAAATTTAATTTAAGGATGAAAAATAAAGCAAACCTTAATACTACACCGCAAAAGAAGTCTCACTTCTTTCACGTGTACCAAGTTGGACGCGCCCTAATTTTTTTGGGATTTTGAACCAATTTCGTGGTGTCTGTGTTCGTAAGTGTTCAAACTTATGTGGCCGCAGCATGGTACAACTATATAGAAAAAAAGGTTCATCAGTACAAAATCAAAATGTAATTTTAGTATGAATAATGTTTACGTGGTCAGCTGCACTCAAATTTAAAAGAATTGCATTTTTGATGCCTCCAATGAACACTACTCTAACTCAAAATTTTGAAATTTTCGTTTTTCACGCAAATCGCTTCACTATTTTAAAAGTATTACAAATTATTATTGATGGGGTTCGAAGCAAGAGTAAATCAGCTAGTTAGATTACAAGAAAAAACCATAAATATATCTGCAATAACAAAGATTTTTTCAACTTTTTTCATTTAAACGCTCCTCCTGTAAACCTACGAATTTGGAGTTAGCGCAGTGTTCATTGGAGGCATCATTTTGAGATTTACAATTAGACTACACTATTGATATTTATGAGAAATTGAATATTACCAAAACTGCAGCCTTACGTAGTGCATAATGGATCGATCCTTCTATGTATAGGCGTCCAGTACGTTAAATTAATTGAGTAAGGTATTTATTTATTAAAATTGTTCGTTTGCTGTATGACTATATTCATATGTATCATTTGGGGTAAGTCGTATGGCCACATCGATAAGTACCACAATCCTACCTATTTAGCAACTAAGCCATTGAAATCGTGTTGAGCTTGTAATTTCTACGGCCTATAGTAAGTATTTAAAGAATGAATGTATTAATGAATGATTTCTTTTATTTCAGACAAAACAACAACAAGCCCATGTGTGTGCATAGTATCATTGAAAGTTAAAACATACTTAAAGTTACCAAAACAAATCAAATAAAAATGCATTATTAAGAATAATTATCAGTTGAATACATTTAAAATATTCCATTCAATTGATACTTATTTCGAACCAGCCATTAATATTATTATTATTTTTTATTTATTATTAAAGCCACTCGGCTAACTTTCAAAGTCGCGGCCTGACGAATAATACAGTTGAAACGATAGACCTCAAGTATCATGGCGTGTAGTGGCATTCAAGTGGTGATGTCCATGGACTATAAGCACTCCGGCGGTCCGTGAGCTTGTTAATTCCTCTACGCAATAAACAATATCTATCTATATATATAAAAATGAATTGCTGTTCGTTAGTCTCGCTAAAACTCGAGAACGGCTGGACCGATTTGGATAACTTTGGTCTTGAATTATTTGTGGAAGTCCAGAGAAGGTTTAAAAGGTAAATAAATATGAAAATGCTCGGAATTAAATAAAAATAACAATTTTGTTTTCCCTTTGATGTGTCCCCCGTCGGACGGATTCCTTTTGTTTATTTTATACAAAAGTTTAGGTATTTTATTTGTCGATTGAGGCACTGCGAAGTCTGCCGGGTCAGCTAGTAACCAATAATAATCGATTCGAGCCACCTTCACTACGTTGCTAACAGAGAAGGATAATAATATCGAGAAGCGAGTATTGCAATAATCTATTCTGATGTGGCTTCCGATGACAATAAAATTATTTTATTACATCACAATATTACGTAAGCTTTTATCGCAAAAGTCTCGTAAGGAAATTTCTAAATTAAAACACAATCTTTTAAGCTTTATTTATTACTAAAACTTTTAATTTGCATAATGAATTTTAGAGAGATCTTTATAAACTAAATTACAAGGATACATTAAAAATTGGTATATAGTTTTTGTTTTATTTACTTTGTAGCTAACACGCAGTAAGCTTCGAAGGGTAGGTCTGATTGTGTGATAAAATATCCTCCATTTTGTTTTTTCCCTACGCTGTGACTTAGCTTTTCTCAAGCCAGGTTTGAAAAGAATTTTCCCAAAAAAAGCCGTCGAGCCTATTAGCAATGTGGTATATTAACCATTGCCTATATTTATTCTGTTCCCAAGCGTGATTAGTCATCATTTCGACATGGAGTCAAAAGTCAATCAGTATGTGAACCCACGCGATATTATGAATTAGAAGGTGCGGCTAAGTAATTTTCGAAAAAAAAATTACAAAATGATTTCGAAATCAATATGAGAGCCGAGAGGTACTATTGAACTTTAAAGGCAACCTTTCTGACATGCCAGTTAGGTCACTTATGAAATAAACACTGAAAAATATTAGCTTCAATAAGCCGATACCGAGTGAATGTTGTTATAGCAATTTCATAAAAGACACACACCTTTTATTCAGCTGCAGTATTTTTGACCTTGGCTAGTCAATGGAAATTTTGCTGTCTATTATTTCTGGTGACCATTTATTGTTGTCTTTTCTGCAGACTTCAATGACCAGGAAACACGAATTGGTGAGGATATGATGCTCACTTTATTAATTGTTAAGTCAAGTTTGCGCGGGATGTATGTAATAATAATATGATCTGCGTCAACCCTGTCCCGCCGTCTCAATAGCCCCGACTGGGCTCCGGCCCGGTCTGAGGTAGGGCGCCGGTTGTGAGCTGGAGGAGTTTTAGTGAAGTTCAATTCCCACATACCCCAACTGCCGCGCGGGTGGGGAACCGGCGATTTTCTCCGGTGGAAAAAAGTCAAATTTGCGACCAATCTGATGGTTTAGTCTAACATGTCTAAGTCTGTCTTGCCTACTTCTGAAGCCTCATTTCTGTTTACCAAAGCATGTAATGAATTTAATAAAATCGACACTTGACAGTTGTCACAGAAAATATCCCATATCTGAATATCGCTCAATATCATCAGTCTGTTGACATCCACAACTGGAAACCTCCCCCGCCAAGTTTCACCACAATATGCGGTCTTGGACTACGTTTTATGTTCTGTTATTTCAAACGTCTTTACAATATAACTCATCTAATAATTTAAAAGATACAGAGTATTAACACGACGAGATGTTTACATTCCTTGACATCTCGCAAGTATTGAGCGCATATATTTTTCATATTTTGCTTCACCACTTTCTAGCCAATTACATAATATCGTCATCATCATCAGCCCACAGTCGTCTGCTGCTGGACACAGGCCTCTCCCAATGCACACCACTGAGCCCGGTCTTTGGCTTTCCTCATCCATTTCTTGCTGGCCACTTTTACGTAATATACCAGAGCATAAAGACAAGAAGGAACCCGTGAATTTATTGGTACCGTCATATACCTTCATTTATTGTACTTTAAAGAGATTCTTTGGCGAAGACTGTGTTTGGGAGCTTTTAGTTTTTACAATCTGTTCTTGCTTTGTTTTTTTCCCTACCTATGCTGATAGCCTTGAGAGGCTATTTCAGCTTCTCCTTGACGTGTAGGTAAACTCACGGGGCTCAAACCGGGAGGGTTGCTTACACTGGCCCTAGCAAGAGCAGTGCTTTACCGAATTTACCATCGGATCGGAAACGCGACCCACGGATTCGAATTCGGCAAGGACGGTGACCGGGGCACCTGTAATGGGTATATGGTGATTACAACAAAGAAATAAAAATAAAAATTTCCCGATTCGTATTTTTACGGCGGGAGAATTCGGCTATTAATGAGAAAATTACAATAACGCCGCTTCATGTCTTGCTATGCGTGTCATGAGATATTCATCAGGGAATGTGCAACGATGTTAATTGATTCGAACCGTAAGTAGTATTAGACGCTAGGCTCTTAAGGTCTATTACTTGTTTAAGCTACATTAAACTGAAAGTAGGTAATGTAACTAAAACCAAGATGACTGGAACAAACGGTTTCATAATCTGCATGCATACAGTATAAGTTAAGGAAGTGGTCAGTGCAGTAGCTCTGGTTGCGTAAATCGTTTCAACACAACGATTCGAAAGGGCATCGCGACGAAACTGGATCGGTACTGTTTTTCTTATTGTTTGAATGATATTTAAAGGATTATTGCAGGTCGCGTGTTCCTCCAGCGTGCCTACTCTTAATAAAAAAAAGATGCTTGGTGTCGTGGGACACCGGATAGGAACGAAGTTCCTTATTATAAAAACATTAATTTTAAGTTCTATTCGAGGTAGATCCCGGGATAAGGAACTTCGTTCCAATAATAAAGACAACTTCTTTCAAACCACTTTGTTCATGGCTTTCTTTTTCCAATCGCTTCTTGGTATCGATTTTATATCTTCTGTCCACCTTTTTCTAGAGCGCCCTCTCCTTCTTTTACCTCTTGTTCCTTTCCACATAGTTATCTGTAATATACATCTTTTGTCTGTGCGTATTGCTTTAAATATGTTCTGCCCACTGCCACTTCTGTTTTAAGGCATCTACAACTTTAGTTTTTTGTCTAATTTTTTCTCTTTTAACTTTTTGTATTTTTCTTATTTTTAGCGTGCCTACTCTTAGTGCGAACCAATCATTCGTTTTGACTAAAGTAGTGAATCCCAAAGGGGTCGATATCGACTAAATACACACACACGATAACTTAACCAGTAGCAAATTTTTACAAATGGGTAAGTATTTCGCATCAATAGGAAAAAACTAAATATATGTTTAAAGTAGTTTAGTTTTAGGAGTCTGAGGTATCATTGAATTTTGGAAAAAGGGTCTGTTGCACAAAATATTTTGGGAATATCTATTCTAAAGGGTAGTACGATTTTGATTACCACTTATCACGAAGAAAACCTTTCGTCCTCCCGTCAAATATATAGTGAAGACGTTGAGGAATGTTTCGTATTTTTGATACGAAGATAAAAACAAATATTATATATACATACATAATACAACCTAAAGCGTTGTAAATGTATATTTTTCGAGATGATACCATCATCTCGTTTTTACCATCGCACCGCCCGCCACCGGAGTAGAGTTCATCCATACTACCTGGAGCCACTGCGGTAATCCGCAGTGCGTTTCCAGAGAGCTTTTTTGCCACGTACCATCCGGCTATGGAATGAGGTCCCCTCCACGTTGTTCCCGAGCGCTATGACATGCCCTTCTTCAACGAGGCTTGTGGAGATTATTAAGCGGTAGACAGCGGCTTGGCTCTGCCCTTGGCATTGCTGAAGTCCATGGGCGACGGTAACTACTCACCATCAGGTGGGCCGTATACTCGTTTGCTTACAAGGGCAATAAAAAAAACCTTATTTGCAGATATGAAGTGAAAGTGAAAAAGATAAGTAAAATAATTTAGTTAATAAATATTCAAATAAAGTCCACTATTATTAAAAATATATACGATAATTAAACTTGATAATTTCTATTTTGGATGCTGTTCCTTTGAGCAGTGTATACTCATTCAATTTTAGATCTCAACTGCTATACTGCTTAAACCAAGTTTGCTATATTTATCTTGTAAGCCCCTCTTAGGAATCATTAACACATCAGACTATCACTTCAGATGCAATGATGATTTTAATCCAATTTTTTTCCTTAACGCATTACGACATGTGAACAGGAATCAAACCGCGAAGGCTTGATATTATCCAACGAAATTGGACAAAAGCAAAATCTGTTTCGAAAGATTTTTGTGACGATATCGGGGTTTCTATAACCGTCATGCACGCGGCTTTGGCTGTCTGATTTGGTATCGAATATTTTTGTATATATGAGGCAAACAAGCAGACCAAGGGCTCCCAAATATTACTTACACGTACAAGCAACACATTTGGTGTGCTTCTTACTGTTATGCAAAGGGTCGAGATTTTGTCTCTAAAATATTTTGGGGTAATCTTATTAGGAAATATTCTTCTAACCCCGATCCGACACTAGGCTGTGTAAGCACAGTATTCCCTCTTATTATTCTCTCTGTGTAAGCACAGTATTCCTGCTGCACGGAAATTTGCCATGACTTTTACGAACTGCCTGTCGGACGTCAACCCATCACGAATAAGAAGTCCCTAAGACATGCACTTTAAGATTTGAATCGGTCCAATTCTAAGCCAAAATAGTGTTTTAGTGAAGATACAAAAAACTTAGTATATAATAAAGAACGCATTGTACTTAAACCTCATGGTGAGGCGTATTGGGAACCCATTCGATTGGTACCATTAATCGACCCATATCTACTGTTAAGCTATCATGGATTTTAGTTTAAAAATTGTACTAATGTTTTAAGATGGATGGCAGCATAGACGTTTAATATTCTTATCAATGTGATATTCTCAATTAATTTTCTTCTATCCGTCGCTTATTGCCACCACATAAATTTATTACAGTATCTTGGTAGGTAGTGGTGGTAGGATCTCATGTGAGTCCGCACGGGTAGGTACCACCACCCGCCTATTTCTGCCGTGAAGCAGTAATGCGTTTCGGCTTGAAGGGTGGGGCAGCCGCTATAACTTTACTGAGACTTTAGAACTTATATCTCAAGATGGGTGGCGCATTTACGTTGTAAACGTCTATGGGCTCCAGTAACCACTTAACACCGGCTCGTCCACCCATCTAAGCAATAAAAAAAGGAGGTAGTTGAAAATAATTCTTGAAATATAAATTCGAAAATTTTATTCAAACAGAAATAAATCTATATATGATTTTCTGTGTTAGTGATCCAAGGTAGAACGTTTGAAAGGTGAATTAGTTAATGATTAACTTTAACAATCGCCCGATCACATGATTTTACGATATGACGTAATGTTGCCGTATTCATAAGTAGCTACTTAGATTCTTAACGTAATTATGATATTTTATTGTATGTACTGTGTGCACTATTTAATTGTCAAGGACATTTTTATTTATTACAATTAATTGTTGAACATCAGATCTGTAAATGTTAACAAATGATCTATGGCAATCGTTATAAGTCAAAGTGAAAGTATAATTCTAGTATTTTAATACCATAATTTCTTTACTGCACTAATTTCGAATTGAGCCATAAATTAAAATTGATATTCTAGGTATTTCTGATTAAGTTTAAGACTTAATTTACCTTGTTTCTTAGTTTTTCATTTCATTTCGAGATGGCATAATTAATGATGCAGAGTCCTTGAATGCGAATCACATGTACCCTCACTGACGTAGCACTGACTACGGCTTGCAAATTAACAATATTTAAAATTCAAAATTTGTTATTATGTTTCGGCTCAGAATACGCCCTTCAACTAGTAAAATTCTAGGGATGCTTAAAGAAGTAAAAGTAGGATTCAAATTAACCTAAAAGATGCTCTGGATTGCGACTATTTCACAAACTCTGCCTGTGTCAGCCCTGGCCAATCATTCGAATCATCTTGAAATACCTCACCTCGGTTTGCACTAGCACACATTACCTTAATTAGCGATGTGACCCTGAGACTTCTTGCCATCCGTAGACTTGTCTGCTAACAGGATCGGCAACATTTGAAACTGCATATTTGTAATGAGAGCGTAATGCAGCTATTCAACGCAATTCAACAAAATGAATCGGTTGTATTTTCTTAAGTTTTGTCAAGTCTTCAAAGAAACAATATGTTACTGTTTTGAAACATCCGTGTTCACGAAATCTGTAAAATTTTCGAAATGTCATATTGAGTATTAAATATATATTAGTACTGATTATATTTATTTCTGGTGCCTATATCTATCGTAACGCATTCATACGATCCGATGTGAAGGGTTCTATATTATCAAAATAATCCTAAAGACTCCATTTATAGATTCTGCTTACGTCCTAATAACGTTTGCTTATCATCCTAATAATACTAAACATACAGTGAACAGAGCTTTTTTCTAGATTTGCGGTCGAGCCCACGGGCCACTTGGTATTGAGGACCTGGAGGTCATGGACATGACAACTTGAATGCCACCTTCAACTTTTAAACATAAGGTCGATGTTTCAATTGCTCAGTACAACTGTACCTCCACCGTTGAAACCCTTAAAAAAATTGCTTCGCACCACGTACTTTTCGTCGGGGGGCTCCAGTAATCGCTTTGTATCAGGTGGGCAGTTAAGTCGTCCTCCCATACAAATTAATAAATAAAAAATATATAAAAAAATGGTGCGCGTGCAAATTAAATTGGTGCACGTGAAAGAAGTGAAACTTCTTTTGCGGTATGTAGTATTGCGGTTTTCCTCATTTTTCATCCTTAAATTGCTGAATGCTGTATATAAGAGAAACGACCTAGATCGCTTTGTCCTTTCCCTCTCTCCACGGTCGAGCGGTCCGCGAGACGCTCTATCTATTTTCTCACTCTCGCTCTTCTTGAATTCTATCTTTCCTCTCTACCCGTAACGAATCTGTCGCGAGTTAAATTTTACTTCCAACGCGCCTAAACAAGTTTAACTTCAATAATATTATACCCAAAACAATTAATTCCATCATAAATAAAGTAAAACAATTCATACAGCCAAAGTGCAGTGTTATAATAGCAATGAGTACCGCCTCATACATTAATACATCATATGTTACGAGATGACCGTATAAAGATAAAAAACACAAACGTTTTACATAATGAGAGGTGATCGGTGAACGGCGCGAGCGCAGATCTTGTACGAACATTCGTTAATCTTGGGTCTGTTTCCAATGTCAAATTTCAATTCCGACGTTTTTTTTTGCTGCCGTTGTAGGCAGTCGAGCATACGGCCCACCTGATGGTGAGTGGTTACCGTCGCCCATGAACTTCAGCAATGCCAGGGGTAGAGCCAAGTCGCTGCCTACCGAAATCTTAATTAAAAAAAACACATTTAATTAAAAAAACACATTTTCTTTTATCTATATAAAAACGCCTATTTTAAATAAAGAACGTTCGGTCTTTGGGTGTTTGTTACGCGAATACTACGCTGAATCAAACAATTTGTGAGTCTCACATCAATTTCAATTTAGGTCGCATTTTTATTTAGCTAATATAAGCTGTTTCGTTTCCATATTTTGTCACTTAATTTGTTTTCAAGTACTTTATTAACAACGTCTTAATCATTAGAAACGATAAAACGAAATCATTTGATTTACTTATCTCGAATGAATGAAGATTGGCTATTCGATTGGCTTGGATTGGATGGATCGATTGGATTGGAAGATTGGTTCGTGTTTGGTGTTTATAGGGTTCATATTCACTGTAACCTGAATACCGCTCTTTCGCTGTTTACCTTGAGACAGACGTAAGGTCGAAATTAAGTCGCAGAAGTAGTTTTAATATATTATTTAAATTTTATTTGCACTTCACAACTCTAACGATCTCACGACATACCATAATAACCTTTAAAATTAAATAACGAAATTAAACTTTTTTAATTTTTATTGGTTAGATGGGTGGACGAGCTCACAGCCCACCTGGTGTTAAGTGGTTACTGGAGCCCATAGATATCTACAACGTAAATGCGCCACCCACCTTGAGATAAAATTTCTAAGATCTCAGTATAGTTACAACGGCTACCCTACGCTTCAAACCGAAAAGCATTACTGCTTCTACTAAATAATATTTAATTACAAACTAAATATTTTTTTTGTGTTTTAAATGTAATAAAACAAAAAACCTACATATTAGAGTTTAAAACAAACAACTTTTATATTTTCAACAACGATTTTATAAACGTGTCGTACAAAACAACGTGATCATACATTTAAAGCATGCATCCATTCTGTAATGCTGATTCCTTTCGCTATCGATGAACGATGAGCTTACATCCAGCATGTGCATGGTACGTAAGGCGGTACATTCACTTGCGAATTATTTACGAGAGACAAATCTATAAATGCATCAGCGATCGCGTCGCAAAAAATTATCTCATTTTTTAAAATGAACCTTTTTAATTGTATGCCAGTACCAGCTGCAGAAAACTTGGATTACACGGATATTACTTAATTATATTATATTACATATCTTGCAATACGAATTCCGATCTTATCTATTATTATCGTTGAATATCCGACAATTCTTTACTACCTGATGGTTGTTTTTTTTTTGTATTTAATGTTTCGCATTGTTTCTTTTGTTGGTGTACAATAAAGAATACTCTCTCTCTCTCTCTCTCTCTTTCTCTCTCTCTCTCTCTCTCTCTCAAATGAAAACCCCTATTTGATAGTTCTTCACCGTGTTATAATAACGCCTAATAAAGCTGATCGTATTTTACATAGAAGGCTTTATTTAATATTTTTGAATGGTCAAAATAATGGCTGGGTGTGTAGGTTACATGATAGATATTCGTAATTATTACAACATAAAAAATTCAAATTATTTCGGTTTGTCCATCCTTCGTTTTTTCGTATCATAAATGTTGCGCAATTGTTTTAATCGCAAAATTTTCTGACCAAAACTAAACTATTGCATTTAGTTGTGATGAGTTTGATAATAAATTTTGTTATGAAACATATAAAAGGTTCATCATCATTGACCTGCCCATCTCCCAGTCACCTAGGGTCGGCGCACATATTCTCTCCTTCCATACTCCTCTATCATATACCATTTATTCGCTCACTCCCCTCTTACACATATCGTCTTTTATACAATCCATCCATTTTTTCTTAGGTCTACCTTTTCCTCTAAACACATAACAGGTTAAGGGTTGGTAATTCATTTCCGTGACCTTAATTAGGAAAAGCGTTTTTTTTATTTCCCTTCTAGGCAGACGAGCATACGGCCCACTTGATGGTGAGTGGTTACCGTCGCCCATGGACTTCAGCAATGCCAGGGGCAGAGCCAAGCCGCTGCCTACCGTCTTTGTCAATGTGCTTTTGAAGCCATGACATCCGGCATTTTCATTTTTCAGAAGCATTACTGCACAACTCCGTAACGTGCTAAGCGCCCAAGCTATAATTAAGCCGTACCTTAATCTACATCGTCCCGATTAGCATGTGATGTCGTAGGCTTCACTTAATCTGCTACCTTGGTAAAGGTGTTGATTATCAACTGTGTAACATCTCGTCACTGCGATTCAGGAATTGTTCAATTTACGTGCACCGACATCTGTGGATAAAAAACTAAATAGAAAAAATCTTACGTTACGGACGTTTTTTCCCGGTTAGGGTACCCCTCCGCAACGTCCCGTAAGGAACTTCGTTCCAAAAACAAAAACTCATTTTTTTTATAATATTTTAAAACTTAGTTTGCTTTTAAAACAGTGCCTATTATCCTTACCATCCTTTTACCGAATAACTCTTCAAATGCTGTTTTAGTAAGCGGAAAGATCGAACAGAACTGATTGAATTTGAATTGTATGTTCCAATGATATTTGCACTACCGTAAGACGCGTGTCAATGACCTTTTGACATTGATGTACAGTGGATTACATCACACATGCAGTGCTCATTGTATGGCTTATACGGATGTGACAAGGTCTCTGTCAACTGTCATTAGTCTAATGACATTATGTCATAGGTCGCGAAATTTACTAGGCGTGTTTTATTTGTATTGAGCGTCAGGTGAGCTTCGTTCTATTTGATGATAAACATCATTAATCATGCTCACTATAATAAACTAGCGGCCCGCCCCGACTTCGCTTGGGAAGTAAGTAGCGCACGCGATGTAAAGAATATTAGGTAATTTTTTTACACATTGGGTTGTATTATTAGAGTTTCAGTGAGGATCCCTAATTTTTTTTTAAATATATTAAATATAGCCTATGTCACCCGGAGATAGCGTAGCTTCCCAACAGTGAAAGAATTTTTTAAATCGGTTCAGTAGTTTCGGAGCCTATTCAATACAAACAAACAAACAAATTTTTGCTCTTTATAATATTAGTATAGATACAGATTAGAGTTGAGACGAATGAATGTCATGACGAAGAAACGATTAAGGCAACTTATTTTTCGTCTTGAATTACAGTCTAGTACTAATTAAAAGGAAAAGTTAGAGAATTAAACAAAAGTCATTGCTCCTAATTAACGTTATGAAATAGTGAGAAACACAAGGTTTAATCGTGATTATTATAACGCAAACTGTAATGAGTTGTCAGTCCATTTAGTAGCAAAATTCCGTGAGCTATAAACACAAAGAACTTCGTAATGTGCTTAGAGTTTGAATCAAGCTCGAACCAATATAATGAATCGAAAAAAGTCAACTATTCAATAGTTTTCGGTAATCTCATATAAACAAATTTCGATCGATTTCAAATTTCAATTATGATAAATATTATTTAGTATTATTTTTTTCTATAAAGAGACTTTAATATCGAAGAAAACAAAAATCAGAATATCCAAAAAAATTGATACGACAATAATATAAATTCATTTGGCAATTCCTACATCCCTATCGATTCCACTTGACCAACGAGGTATGTAATGTCAAAGTGAAAAGTATTTTTTTTAATTGCTCTGGGCAGAGGAGTTCACGGCCAATCTGACATCTAATAATAGAAGTCACAACATTAGCCCCGCGATCCACTTCGAAACATGAGTGCGAAGTTTGCCCTGTATTATGTTTAGCTATCCGAAACTTCAGACCGTATCGCTTAATTGCGGCAGATATGGGCAGAATGGTAGTAACCAATAAAGCTAATCGAGCAATTTCAAATTTGTAACTCTATGTGACACGTAGATTTTATTTTTTATTTATTGCATAGATGGGTGGACGGGCTTACAGCCCACCTGGTGTTAAGTGGTTACCGGAGCCCATAGACATCTACAAAGTAAATCCCGCCACCCACCTTGAGATGTGAGTTCTAAGGTTTCACTTTTAACAGTGAAACGGCTGCCCCGCCCTTCAAACCGAATGGCATTACTGCTTCACGGCAGAAATAGGCAGGGTGGTGGGTACCTACTATTGCGGACTTACAAGACGTCCTACCACCAGTAAAAAAATCAGTAAAAAATCAAAATCAGTAGACTCAGTCTATTTCTGCCATGAAGCTGTAATGCGTGCCGGTTTGACAATAGTTGTCCCTTAGTCTCAAAATTATTAGTGTCATTCACGTTGTAATGTCTATGACTCCGGGTGATCACTTATTATAACAACAGGTTGACCGTGAGCTCGTTCAACCCTCTACCATAAAAAAGCCTGTCATTTCAAATAAAAGTTATGAAGTACTTATTCTTCCATTCAAACAATCTGTTTTCTGGTCTAGTCTATGCTATTGATTCTGTCAACACTTTGTCCTCTAAAAACTCACTGTGCTGTTTGCTAAGATTTGTTTTCAAAAGTTTTGAGGAATTTCGATCTGAGAATATCATTAAATAAATTTAAACATTAATACTAAATATACATACTTAATGCCTGTTATGTATTTAATGTTTATCATGCATACATGTAAATTCGTAAAAATCTGAAAGTCGAATCGGAATTATTTTACAAAACATTTAATAAATGGCTTTCAAAAAATGTGATGTCATGCAGTCGGTTTTTTTTTTGACAATTTGAGTTGAAAATTTTTGTTACATCAAAACATATATAATAAAAATAAACATATAATATCACTGTATTAAATCTTCTCAGTGGGTCGCGTTTCCGATCCGGTGGTAGATTCTGCAAAGCACTGCTCTTGCTAGGGCCAGTATTAGCAACACCTCCGGTTGAGCCCTGAGAGCTCTATTAGAGGTCAAGGCGAAGCTGAAATAGCCTTTCAAGGCTTTGAGCATAGGAAAAAAAAGCCGCGAAATTTATTATTGATGTTTTCATCATGAGCTCAATATATATAATTATATTTTATTACAGGCCGGCGAGCATACGGCCCACCTGATGGTGAGTGGTTACCGTCGCTGATGAACGTCAGCAATGCCAGGGGCAGAACTAATCCGCTGCATACCATGTATATAATGTCACATAATCTACTAATGCTAGCTAATGGTACACATTATTTAAAATCGGCATAGGGTCCTTCCGGCATAGCCAAGGGTCAGACTGTCAAATCCATCCGAATTGTATATGTATATCGTTTCCTAAAAAATGAAAACGGTAAGATATAACGAAAGTTTCGTGATAGACATAGGCCTATCGGTAATTGCATACCGCCCTACAAGGACTTAGGTATAAATCAAAAGAATAAGTAAATACGAAACTACAATAAAGTTATTGTGCTTAATGGATTGAGAATGGGAATCTGAATTGAAGATTAGACAGACAAACCTGTTAATGACGTTTAAGTTTCAAATTGAAATTATCATCACAAACAGAACAGAAACTGACAGACACGCAAACAAATTACCAAAGTAATTACGTAACTCTGTTACCAAAAAAAAAAAAAAAATGTACGACATACGTGCTTGTCTTTTTTTTTACCAAATAAAGTTTGAAGTCTAAACAAAATAAATCACCCGACCTCTTGCAGTCTTCAAAAAAAAACGCGACTATTTGTACGCCAAGCTCGTCCTCGGTACTCGCCCGGATGGACCGAGCCCCGAAGTAAAAGTCGCTCGGCAGAATCCCCATGTATAAAAGCGGCCGGCACCACTCACAGCATCATACCTCCTCGAACCATCCAACGGTTAACAACAGCAATGGCCAAGTTGATAGTAAGTTCATATGTGCTATTGGAGTGCAGTGATACGTGTAGTGTTGTGTTACATACGGAGCCCGAGTGAAAATCGATATCGAATTTTAACGTGATCTCCAGACGAATTATCTCACAAATATATCCTTCGAAAATTTTGTATTTGGAAATCGATGCGAAATCGTTTAGGATTGTGACCGGTCGATTAGCATATGATTATTCTAATATGCTCGATTGGATGTTACGACACTAATTTGAATGTTTGTTGTGCAGGTCGCCCTCGCTTTGATCGGCTGCGTGGCCGCCGAGCCTCCGGTCGGGTACAGCTACTCCGCTCCTTCGTCCATCGTCATCGGAGGACACTCTTCCCTCAGCAGCGGGGGACACTACACCCCGGTGCCTGTCGGACACCAGGAAACCGAGGGCTACAGTGTAGACCCCCATCTGCTCGAGAAGATCAAGACCATCATCCTTAAGGACGAGATCCAGAACCAGGCCTACCAATCCGTCTCTTCTTCCCATGGTCACGGACACGGCGTCTCTTCCCACTACGGGCCCCCCGCTCCTGTCTACGGCGTACCCCACGACAGAATCGTCGGCATCGAACTGGAGCATCTCCAGCAAGCTATCCAGGTCGCCCAGTATCACCAGGCTGAAGAAGGCTACGCTGGTGGCTATGCCGGTGGTTACTCTGGCTACTCTGGCATCTCTGGTTACTCCAGCGGCGGTCATGGTGGTTACTCCAGCGGCGGTCACTCCTACTCCGCTCCCTCCATCAGCTACAGCACCATCGGAGTCCCGTCAGGATCGTACGGAGTCCCTTCCCCATCATCGTCCTACGGCGCTCCCCATCATTAAACGAACTCAGTCATAGTCATATCTTATCATTACATAACAATTTATGTAATGAAACATCATGTGATCGCATCTTAGAGTAATATGTATTATATTAATATAAGTTTCTGTAAATAAAATCCTATTTTTGTATATGCTTCGTTAATTTCGTCGACTTTCTCGTGTGGCACTGGACGCACGATCTCCTTGGCCACCCAAGAACCCAAAAGCATATTAGCATAAGGTCACGTTTGAGCGTTCTCGAAAGTACAAGTCGTGGATGATGTCAGCGCTCGAGTTTTCGGCCCGTCAGCGGCTGAAGGCGAAATTATTCCACTAATATGAGATTTTGTTTGTCCAGTGAACCTGGCGTTCGCTTTGTTTCACTCGCTTGGCCACTTTTACTTTTAAACTGCCGGCATACGATAAATGAATCAGGTTTGTCGTTGCGAAATTGCCGGCCATCCAGCCGAGAGCTCGCCTAACCACAGACGTAATAAGATTGGCAGCATCAGATTACACACCCACGAATTAGCGTATTACGTTAATAGCCTCATATTTAATTATTCATATTTATCACACGTTTCGCGGTGAGTGGAGCATTGTGATGAAATCCTCGGACTAAATATTAGAAGGTTCTACCTCAGCATTTCGTAACGCCGGTCAATTAGCTGTTAGGTGAATCGGTGCGAGGAGGTAACACTATCACATTCTTTACATAACACTGCTCTGTATAACGTCTGACTTCACTAGTATTAAATTTAAGGAAAAACTGTTCTGTTCTGAATTATAGTTCTATTAGTGAATGCCAAATTTTAAGATTGCACAAGATTAAGAGATAATTGTAAGATAGAAATAAATAAACATAATTAAAAAAGAAGATCAGCGTCCTATTTTATGAAAAAATCGTAGTAGATACATCACTTTCAATAGCTACAAGTTTCACCTGTGCAAATTGAATGGACAACCCATTCTCTAAGTTAACAGCCGAAAGCTCATTTGTCAATAGAGTCTGAGGTCCAAGGCCCCGGCTATTTCTCAATTCGAATCCAAAATCAGTTTATTGCTCAGTAGTTAAGCCCACGTGTCCTGGCTTTATGTAATGTTTTGGAATTGATTTGAACTGGATTCGCGGATGTGAGCGCTTCACGGCGATAATAATGCGCTTTCTCCTTCAAGATTTGCTCCGATTTGCAGAAACATTTATATTTATGTATCACGCTTTAATTTAGTAGTAATTTTGTTACAATAATTAGGTTAATTTTTTTAAAAGTTTAATAAATGATTGATACATTATTATTGATTAATTTTTTATTACAAATAACAAATTAAAACAATTTAACATAAATCAAATTCCAATACGCTTGAGGGAGGCACAGTTCCCAAGATACTTACTGGTTATATTATAATGCAGTATTTGTTCCGACGTAGGAATTTCGCGGTATGCAAATAGGTATCACATAGTTAGTTAATACTTTTTGTTCTTGTATAATATTTACTAGTTCAAAGTGGTATTTAAAATCAAATCGTAACACTTACTCATAACTTGTTTCTCCTTACTCTCCTCATTATCATGTCACAAGTTCACATAGGTTCTTCCCACTGATGTATTTATTCTTGCGACGTCCAGTTTAATAGATATACATATTTTCAAGTACTTGTAACTTCAAACCCTCGTCTTAGGTACATGATGATATTGGCTCCAAAGACAACTAAACATCAGGTGGGTTAGTAGCTCGTTGACATATCTTCGGCAATAAAAAATACAATACTTTACAAACTTTGTGTGCTACATAGGTTTTTGCTAGCTTATGCCAAAGATTCATTACATTTTTTATTCTTAATATGAGATAAGGTTATTATTGGCCTACTAATTTACAGCTGTGCCTTAGACATTAAAATTAACCCGCACATTCACTGCTCCAATAACTATAGGATATCTGTCCAAGGAAAGTTAGTTCACACAGGACTTAGACCCGGAATGTACATTGGTATGGTCAAAACAGATCCGGGTGACTCTTCATATCAATAAAAATAAATGGAATAAGATAAGTATTTTGATCAGATGAATGATGAATGATATTGAAATATATGCTACGAAAATTAGTGCTAAATAAAGTGCTCTATCTGAGAGAATTATTATAAACAACGATCATTGCATTGTACTCATATATCAAGCGTTCTAATTACGAATATTATGTTTTTAGCTAAACAGCGACATTTACAACCAATCACTATGAACTTAGAAAAATAATAGATACTATTAATAATAGAAACTAATAATAGAAACTATTAATTTGTGAGTCGTTAAAACCAATCAGATGTAACGTAAGTATTACCTTTTAGATTACCGGCGATTAAATCGAAATATGATTGACTCATAAAATTGAATAGTTTCAAATTTTATGGGTTATTCATTAGCTTCGTATATGTTGTTGCAATGACAGACAAACTACCCTAGCAATCCCAATATCATAAAGACGTGCAAACTTAGACGAAGTCGAACATCATTTATCAATGTCAGTTGTAATAAATTTTTACAATTTGTTTGTTATCTCTGTATTAAGAGCAGTTTTTTTATAATTTTTGGATTATATTTATTCTGCATTTTATATATTATTTAATATTATTATTTTCTTGTATTCAATTCTTCTTATTTTTTCATTACAAGATGTTGTCAACTATTGCACTGTCGTACTTAATAATGTTTTTTTTCTTCCTTAGTTGGGTGGACAATCTCACAGCTCACCTGGAGTCAAGTGGTTATTGGAGCTCATAGACATCTACCACGTAAATGCGCCACCACCTTGAGATATAATTTCTAAGGTCTCAAGTATAGTTACAACGGCTACCCCACCCTTCAAACCGAAACGCGTTACTGCTTCACGGCAGAAATAGACAGGGTGGTGGTACCTACCCGCGCGGATTCACAAGAAGTCCTACCACCAGTTTGTCTTGTACTTCTTGTCAATTCATCGATGCTTTGCATTGATTGTTGATACACCTAATTAAATAAATAAACAATTAACTATTAGCACGTGGAATCAATATAAAAAAGATGTGTGGTGTCGTGGGACATCGGATAGGAACGAAGTTCCTTATTATAAAAATATCAATTTTAAGTTCTATTCGAGGTATAAAGATAATAATAATTCGGGTATACATTTTTTATTACATTTTTTTTATTGATAAAAATAAAATAAAACTACTATACAAAGTTATCAACTTTATTTTATTCACAATGATTTATAAAAAATATATAATAAAAATATGTTATTTTTTGTGCGTTACTACAAAGTTAAGTCGTACACTATGTGCATTACTAATAAAAGTCTTACGTTACAGACGTTTTTTTCCGGTCAGGGTACCCCTCCGCATCATCCCATAAGGAACTTCGTTCCAATAATATGACCCGCTATTACGCTAAGCTGCAGCCCCACGCTCTATAAAATGCAATCTCAACATTTTGGGTCAATTCGTGCACGCTTATCATAGCGATTCCAACGATTTGGCATACAGGTGATCTTCCTGTTGCTTCCACCACGATCCATACTTAGGGATTAGAGTCGTTACCAGACATTGAGTACAAGTAGATTGAGCGGCTCACCTGAAAACGTTGGTACAACGAGTCCGGACTGTCCACGAGGTCTCCTCTTTGGACCTTGGACGACAAGTTTCTCCAGGTACTTCTCATGTTTTCTGCCGGCTTTTTAATAACCTCGATCAGTTTAAGCTGTGTACTTGATTCTAAACGAACTTCTTGATAAGGTTAGAGCCTTGATATTTTGAACACAGCTTAAATTCTCAAAGAAAAAGTTAGGTTTAACATTGTCTACATTCGGCAGCTAGTACCTATTAATTTACATAGGTTTTAAAATTATATTTCCTTGTTCACTTTAGAATTAGCTAGACACTATTTGTATTGGGATATTGGATTGTGGTGTGCGATTTTTTAGTGTCCAATGAGAGCTACTCTAAAAAGGCTACCTATTTCTATCATATGAGAAATATTCGAGTCATCTAATTGTACGAATATTTCGCCTCCAAATATTAGTTCAAGTTTGTTTGATTTTTTGTTTAAACCGATTTTCGGTTGTTAAGTGACCGCAAAGTTACATTAACTTAGTTGCGAAAAACACTTAAGCCTTCGAACGTAAAAACACAAGTGTTAATGCGATGTGCTAATTCACTTACATTCGTTTTTTCTTTTGGAAAACCGAAGGTATTCACTCAGTCATCGTCCAGTAGTCAAAGACAACTTCTAGAAATGTGAACGTCGACAAAAAGTTTACGAATGCTCACAGTAACTCATTATAATTCGTGATATCTAATATCTAAGCCTCTAAGTGTCTATACTCGAAATATCGCATTTCTATTGTGATTCTACCAGTGAAATTAGGATGATAACACGTGTTTTTTTTAAAATATTAATAGACCTAATTAGTTTTTGGCCCGTACACACCACGACGTTGCTACCTTCTTGAAGTCGTTTTTCTGTCCACATAAATTACTAACATCAGCTTTTCGATGTTGTCAGGATTTTTACGAACAATGTATCCAAAGTGGCGTATCAAATACGTTGATAATAGCCACAATGCCAAAACAATGTCGGCCGTCTGGTGGTAAGTGACATGGTCACTACACAAGGGGGTCGCGGGTTCGAATCCCGCCAAGGGAAGATATTTGTATGATAAATATAAATGTCTTTTCCAGGGTTATGGATGTCTATTAAATATATGTATGTGTATAATTAAAATATTACATTTATTTCCGTTATCTGGTACCTGTAACACAAGTTCTTTACGAACTTACCACGTGAGCTGTTAACGTGGCGTGATTGTTAGTAAATATTTATTTATTTATAAAAAAAAAAAGAAAAAAAAAGAAAAAAAAAATGCTAAATTCACAGCAAAATAATTTTGAATTGTTATATAAATATTTTTTTATTATTCAAAACGTTACACATGTGCCCGCCATGATACGTTCGTATAGATCAATACATAATACCTATAATTAAACTGCGCAATAGTCGGTATTCCGACGCTCCGCACTTTATACATATTAACAGAGAGTCAATCAATCGACGTTTCGCGCTCAATGGGTTAACTACAGTATTCTCTTAGGTTTTCGTGAGCTGTAATCATAACACAGATATATGATATTTTTTTTTTTTTTTTGAAAGTTTACTGGTGGCCCGAAGGCCTTTCCAGTTTCACCAGGACAGATGGGCGAGCAAAGGCTCAGCCAAGAGGGGTGGGATTTGCTAACAACTGCCCGAGCGCCTCCGAAGGAGACCTAACAACTCAAGAGCAATTGTTTCGCGAATGAATCTACTACCGGATCGGAATCGCGACCCGCTGAGAAGATCCGGCGAGAAACTCAGCGGGCTGATGCATGGGTTAGGTTGCACGTCGACCTCTTTGTCGAGTTCGACGAGTACGGTTACCGGGGTCCCTAAGCCTGCCCCTAGTATTAGAGCTGAAGGCATCTAATGCAAAGGTTATTGGATCTGATGGATCCGTAAGGACGTGTCTAGGGCGTCGACGGTGACTGGCTCCTGCATGATCAGGATTCGGGGAGTAGTCAGCGGCGGCAACGATAAGGCGATTATCATGACGCATAGCCTTATCGAAGTATCGTTCCGACGCTGACTTCATGTATTTCCGAATTGATTCGAGGCCCAGGTCGTCGTGTAGGTCAACGTTCCTCACGAACCACGGAGCCCCGACAGCTAACCTGCAAAAGCGGGATTGTAGGGATTGGAGGGTGTCTATGTGTGTGCGGGCCGCGTGAGCGAACACCACACTCGCGTAAGTCATGACGGGCCTTATGCAAGTTTTGTAAAGTGTGACCTTGTTCCGAAGGGACATTTTACTCCGCTTACAGATCATGGGGTAGAGTCTACCGAGAATAAACGCGGCACGGTCACGGACTGATTTTATATGCGGGCGGAATGTCATCGATGCATCCAGGGTAACGCCCAGGTACTTGACCTTCCTGGCCCAGGGTATGGGTTGTCTAAAGAGAGTAATCGGGGGTGTGAGATTCCTCCTCCTAATCCGGGAGGAAATCCGTGTGGAGCTTCCCCTCTGAAATAGCACCGCAGTACTTTTCGCTGGGTTGATGTCTATGCGCCATTTTCGGAACCACTGTCCTAGGGCTAGGGCTGCGCTCTGAAGCTTCTTCGCGATTAGGGACTTATTTCTACTAGAATAGTAAACAGTCGTGTCGTCGGCGAATAAAGCTAAATGGGTCGGCGGCGACCGGGGAATATCGTTGACGAATAAGCTAAATAGGAGGGGTGAGAGGACAGAGCCTTGCGGGACTCCAGCTGTGAGAGTTCGTGGGGAGGAGCGGCTTCCCTCGACTCGATATCGAAAAGAGCGGTTCGACAAGAAGTCCCGTATGATGAGCACGAGACTATCCGGCACGCCCATGTTGAATAGTTTGAAAATCAAACCATTGTGCCAGACTTTGTCGAACGCTTTTGCGACGTCGAAGAAGAGAGCTCCCGTGTATAACGGTTTTGGTCGATTAAGCCCCACAAGAATGTGCTCCGTGAGGCGGTGCACCTGTTGAACGCATGAGTGATTTGTACGGAATCCGAATTGTTCATCGATGAGAATGCCCTTGGATGAGACGAAGTCTCTGAGGCGTTTGTAGAGCAGACGCTCATACAGTTTGCCTAGAGACATGAGGAGGCTAATCGGGCGGTAGCTCGTTGGATGATTTTTTGGTTTACCGGGTTTATGTATGCCGATAACGTCCGCTTCTTTCCACACCGCGGGAAAGATACAGTTCGCCATAGCGGCATTGAAAATAGATGCCAACATCACGATGAGTTGGACGGGTAGAAGTTTAATAACGCGGTTAGATATACCGTCGGAACCGGGAGCCTTGCGAGGACGTAGGTCTTTGATCAAGTCTTTAACTTCTATCGGGGTGACGGGTGGTAACGCATCCGATGGTGGCAAGGAGGCTCTGCGTTCTATCTCACTGTCTACTAATTCTACATGAACAGGGTCCACGGATTGAGTGCTGGGCGTGCACTGGGTTTGCAATGTATCGGCCAGCAGCTCTGCTTTTTCGTCATCATCGAACGCCGCGAGTCGGCCTGAGGGGCCTACGAGGGGGGGCATAGTTACTACCGTATCCGATTTGAGAGTACGAGTTAAGCGGTAGTAGGACCTTTGGGAGGGCGCGAGTCCTTCTAAGAAATCAGACCATCTGGCATCTCGGACTTCGGCGATGCGAGACTTTACGTCGCGTTGTAGGGCACGCATTCGAATACGATTTTCCGCGGTAGGATACCTGTCGTAGGCGCGTATCGAGGCGTTCTTAGCTCTAAGGAGTTCCCTAATATCGTCGGACAATTTGAAGCGGTGAAGGAAGTCCTCCGCTACAACTTGTTTCGATGACCTATCTAATGTCAAGGTGATGTGTGACGTTAAGATGCCTATGGCTTCAGCGGTATCCTGAGGAGACGGGATAGAGTCCGGGTTAAACGGGAGCGATGGTGGATCAGATTCAGCCAGGCTGATGCCCAGCGTGCGCCAATCCACCACAGTCCTCGTGACGGGAACGGAATCGGGAGCGCGACCGAGCTTCATAACGACGGGACGGTGGTCTGAATCTAACTCTGAAACTACTTCGATCGAGTGTAAGCGCAGAGTTACGTTTTTTAATAACGCTATGTCGAGTATATCCGGGCGATGCGCGATATTTAGCGGGTAGTGAGTCGGGGTTAGCGGAGCGACGATATCGAAGGCGAGATCATCGACTAACGCGTCAAGTCGCCTGCCATTCGGGGTTGTGGTGTGTGAGTTCCACCTGATGTGTTTACAATTTAGGTCGCCCGCCAGAATGACAGAGCTTCCCATACCGAGCAGCGCCTCGATATCACTGCTTAGAACGATCTTATCCGGTGGAAGATAAACGGACGCGATAACGATCGGCGCGTGTCCCGTCAGTGAGATTCGGCACACTGATGCTTCGATATTGGCGAGCGCGGGAGGATCGAGCGGGACGCAATGCAGGGCTCTTCTATAGTAAATGACGGTACCACCACCACGGGCAGAGAGCCTGTCGTTCCTGACCATGTTATAGTTCGCGATTTTAGGGTCACGGCGCGCGGGCTTAAGTAGAGTCTCCTGCACTAAAAAGATATCAATTTGATGGTCACGCAAAAAGTCAGAAACCTGATCACGTTGATTTGCGAGACCGTAAGCGTTAAAAAAACCTATCGTTACGGATAGGGGCTTTATTCTACTTATATACGCCATTGATTACCGGCGGAGTGAGGGGAGGACGTACGTATTTAATGACGCGTATACGTCGGCGTATTCCTGCACAACGGCGATAAAGTGTTGTGCAGTGGAGGCAGCGCGAATGGCGTCGCCCAAAGCGTTAACGCGCTCAAAGTTGATCGACTGAAAGAAGTCGATCGCTAAAGCGAGATTTTCGGACGCGGTCGGAGGGCAAGTCGCGGGAGAGGGACGAGTCGCGGGGGCCGGACGAATCGCGGAGGAGGGAGTTGTAGCCGTGTTCGTGTACGGCAGCGGTTTTGCCCAGGCCGAGACACTGGGCACCGCCGCCGGAACGAACGCTGGCTTAGCCTGCGACGCAGAGGGTGCCGAGGCTTTGATGACTGGACCGGAAGCTCGGAGGCGGTTTTGGCGGGCGTTGCGACGATTTATTTTAGGGGCTCGGGGGCAACCACGGTAATTCGCGGGGTGTCCCTGTGTTCGACACAGGACGCAGCTAGGCGGTTCCGTCGCGGTTTTTTGGTCGCGAGCGCAGAGGGCCGTGGCGTGATCGCCCAAACACTTAACACATCGGGGGCGCGCGTGACAGTTACGTGAAGAGTGCCCGTACAATTGACAGTTATGGCACTGGCTAGGAGTGCCTTTTTTATGGGGGGCTTCGATGGCGATACCGGAGAGCCTACAGACGGTCTGTGTGTTGAAGATTTTCTTACCCTCGGGGGTAGGCTGGAGGGTGACTAGAACCATATTATATGGCTCCCTACCGCGACCGGTGTGCATACGGTGCACAGAATTCACTGGAAATCCCTGTTCTAACAGATCGGCCTTGACGAGCTCTACATCTAACTCTTTAGGGATTCCGCGTATTACAACGCGGAGTTCGCGCTCCTCCTGGAGCGTATAAGTATGGAAACTTATACGTTCCTTACGGAGGTAAGAAGAGAGGGCCCTATGGTCGTCGGGTGTTTGAACCTTAATTTGAATGCCGTTCGCGAGGTTACGGGCATTCGTGAAATTTATATTTTTGGCCTTAAGGGCCAGGCAAACTCGATCCCAAGCTGCCTTCTCCTGAAGGATAACCGGGGGAGGGGTCTGGGTTTTATTTTGTGCCACCGGACGCGGCGACGGAGTGGCACGGGCTGGGGGCGCAACGGGAGTCTGAGGGCGGGGGCGCGACGCGTTCACGGCTTTGCTAATTTTAGCGGCCGCGGGAGCTCGGGACTCCGCGGCACGCTTCTTACCCTTCTGTACCAGGGTGAATCCATCCGTCGATGAGGCGGGGGCGAGGTCGACCTCCATGTCCGAGTCAGAGTCGGAGCACGAGGAGGCGGGTGCAGGCGACCTACGAGTAAGTGTAGGTGTTTTAGAGGGCGCGACGGAGGCCGCGGATGATCGCTCAGCTGAAACGATGGTCACGGCGGACGACGCAGCAGCTTTTCTCGCCAGTATAGGCGACACGGGAGCGGCAGGCACGACAGAGGCTGCGGTGCTCAATGCAGAAGCTCTGCACGCAGGTACAGGCGACGCAGGAGCAGCGAGCGCGGCGGAGTCCTCGAGAGGGCTCGCAGTGTGATTGGCCTTGAAGGCCAGAAACTCTGAGGCGAGCTGTGGGTGGCGAAGTCGGAGGAATTCCGCGAATACAGCGTCCATGATCGCTGAGTACCCAGGTGGGGCGGCCCCGGGTCTTGAAGACACTCGCCTTGCGGCGAGGCCCCAACTTCTCGGACCTGAGCGGTTCTATTGAACACAGGTGGCAATGCGGCGCGATTACTACAGGACAAAGAAAAAGCACAACAAAACAGAAATTACAAAAAGAAACGAAACAAATAAATACTTGCAGGAAAACACTTTGTCGGCAAATGTTCCACGAACACAAAAATAACTAAAACAAAACAAATAAAAGCTTCCAGGAAACACACTTGGTCGGCAGATGTATCACGAACACAGGCCGCGCGAACAATGAGATATATGATATACAGCGTGTCAAATGTATACTTTAAAGTTTACGTGGATGCGGACAGCACTCATAAATAATGAAATAAAAAAACCCGAAATGAAATCGTATAAGTAATTTTAATTATGTTATTTTTTTTATTGCTTAGATGGGTGGGCGATCTCACAGTCCACCTGGCGTTAAGTGGTTACTGGAGCCCATAGAAATCTACAACGTAAATGCGCCACCCAACTAGAGACATAAGTTCTAAAGTCTCAAATATAGTTACAACGGTTGCCCCACCCTTCAAACCGAAACGCAT
Organism: Bombyx mori; assembly: GCF_030269925.1. Classification (NCBI taxonomy): domain Eukaryota; kingdom Metazoa; phylum Arthropoda; class Insecta; order Lepidoptera; family Bombycidae; genus Bombyx; species Bombyx mori. Next base: position 1,295,715 of record NC_085116.1, on the reverse strand, counting down.
TACTGCTTCACGGCAGAAATAAGCGGGGCGGTGGTACCAACCCGTGCAGCCTCACAAGAGGTCCTACCACCAGTAAAAGTTTATAGCCTATTCATTAAGTTATGTAAATAGTCTATTTATTACGTGAAGCCTTTGAGAACGGACTAGTTTGTTGTGCTAGCGGTCCATGGGATACGTAACATACGTCTCCAAACACCACATCTCAAATGCTTCTAGGATCTATCTCTCTTTAGTATCGTCCAGAATTCAACCCCATAGAGGAAGATTTAAAAAACCAGTGTGCATACTAGCCTCGCCAGCCTTTTGTGTTACAAGATATTTTATGATCTTCCTAAAGTTCCGTGGGCTTAGTAAATTAAGAACCACTAAATACATACATCTAATTACATATTGCCCGTTTGAGCTATTCAATAATTAGCAATATTCTTTGTGGTCTTTCTATGAAAATTAAGTTTTAATTGTCTCTATCAATCTAGATAATGGTGCAATCCATTTATTTTTGAATACGAATAAAATTTTAGTAGCAATAACATGAGGTATTATGTGGCGGACTAAGCTGATCAATGTTATTTTCAGGTTCGTTAAAACTTTTATGACTACTACGGATAATCAGTAGTTGTTAGTAGAAGTAGTTAGTAGTTATATATAGAAATAAAATAAACGACTTAGAAATATGGAAATAATGGATCAATTTAAAAAAAAAAACACTTAAACACATGGGCTATCTTTACTACCATCAAATTCTATTCTAGTTTTAAAGTAATGATTTCATATTTAAAGTGTCATACTGTTTATACATACAGGAAAGAACCAAATGAGTTTTATTAGAAAATACTCCTATCTAATCACAAAGATCTATATATTCAGGGCATCCGTAAATCAAGTAAAATTCAAATCCAAGAGCATTTTATTAAAATAGATCTTTCAGGAAATATTCTCGTGGTAATCTAGAGTATCAGCAGCAGTAGTAGTCGTAGTATTAGTAATAGTTGTAGTATTTATTGTTGTTGTACTAGCGGTAGTCTTGGTAAGTTAGTAGTCTTTACAACTGATTTTAAATCCAGTACTACTACTCAGAAGGATAGACAAAAATACAGGACTCTTTTCCAATTGAATGTAATATGCTGCAGCAGTTAATTTTTATATTCTTAAACAATTTGAAATCGGTTATTAAATTAATAAGATTTAATGTTAAGAAATAATAATCAAGTTAAGGTGGGTTTTGCAATAAAGCCTTAAAAAGTGGCTAAATTAACATACGATGCCAACCCGTGAGCTCTTACATCAGTTATTAATTTAACTTCGCAAAAACATACACAAAACGTTCTTCAAATTGGATTACCATATGAACAGTTCAAATATTTAAAAAACATGTGATTCGTAACGTAACCAAACAGCAATAAAAAAATCCAATTAAATCATCAATTTGTGGTTTTCCTTTGCTAAATTGAAACTAATTTAATGTTTCTTTACCGCCTAACATCACCCGGAAGTGTTTTTACCAATGCAAAAAAGAGCACATTATAATACCTACGGTTGTTTCCAATAAGTACATATTATTGTCGTCATGCCTAGCGACGGTACACCAGTGTGAGTTTTTAAACGTTCTCGATAGCGTAAAAGTTAACTCAAATTTGTATGCAGTTCAAACAGCGCTGCTCCTAGCGGCAAACGTAGGCAAACGTTCTAACTGCATACATATTTGAGTTAACTTTTACGCTATGGAGACGTTAAAAAACTCGCACTAAGCACACTGATGTCAATCCGTCAGCGCTGACATAGAACATAATAATTATATACCAGGGACGGGACGGCCACCATAGGACATAAATATGTACCAGGAACGGGACGGGACGGCGTTATCCAACAGGAGAACAGGAAAACATTCTGCATTACTCTCGTTAAATGGTTGTCATTTGAAATTACCGCTAGAATACAAAAGTGAGATGGTAAATGTATGTATATATTTTGGCTAAGCCCGTGTCCGCCCGTATGTCATGGGAAACGCCTTTGAGTCACCAGTAATCCATTCTTCACAAAAAAGTATATATTTCAATTTATTAATATTTAAGTCTTAAATAGATATTCATGAGGTATATTAACACTGTTTAGGGATTTTGATAATCGCTTAACACTGAGTGGGCCGTGAGCTCGTCTGCTTACTGTAAAATAATAGACATAAAATGTAATCGGTGATGACAAAAAAAATATGACAATGACCTAAATAATATAACTGCCACAAAAATTGAGTTTAATCTTAAATCATGTACTCGAAGTATTTGGTAATAATTAATTATAAGGCAACTTTAGATAGTAGAGATACGGGTTCGTGATCGAAATTGTACGAGATGCGATCTCCGTTCACGTCTATATAAAAACGTGGCGCTCGCGATTAGCTTGTCATTTTGCTCTGTGACGCGTCTCTGATCCAAGAAATCGTCCGTGCTTATATCTCGATATATGCATAAAGACGATCCTTAATTTGAACTATTCGAATCGAGCATTCTTAATTTAAATCGATTCTAATGTACTATCATAATTTTTTTTATTTTTTTTGATGTGTGGACGAGCTCACAGCCCACCTGGTGTTAAGTGGTTACTGGAGCCCATAGACATCTACAACGTAAATGCGCCACACACCTTGAGATATAGTTCTAAGGTCTCAGTATAGTCACAACGGCTGCCCCACCCTTCAAACCGAAACGCATTACTGCTTCACGGCAGAAATAGGCGGGGCGGTGGTACCTACCCGTGCGGACTCACAAGAGGTCCTACCACCAGTAATATCGGCACGTGTAAGGAATAACATTATAGATCATATTTAGCTAAAACTGAGTAACAAACAGTGTCGCAGGAGGACGCAGTCCCAGGAGATGGTCAGACCAAATTCGGTCTTGTCTGGACATTAAGCTCCTCCACGAGGCCCAGGATCGCAGCAGATATAAGACGATCGTACAAGAAAGGTTGATGCTACGGGGGAGTCACGACCCTCACTAATGAGGAGAACGACGCAAGGAGGAGAAGGAGTAACAATGTTATTCCTTGCACCTGTCCATTTATCTATGCAACTATTTTAGATGAAGCTAAATAAAATAACAATAACAACACAAAGTCATCTAAAAATTTTTTTTATGCAAAATTGGACGTTGTGTTTTCGAACTTAAAGGTGTTCGCGAAACAGATTAGGAATGCATAAACTTTGTATGTATATAATACATAAACTGTAGCAGTGGATAATATTGTACGCGGGTGTATAGGCACTAAACCTATTCATGCTACTACAGCTGTTAAACTAAGCTAAACAAAAAAATAAAGCACAGGCGAGCAATACCCCTAAAATTCATTCTCCTTTACGAGCTTAAAATAGCTTAAAAAACAATCTAATAAATACATCAGAATAAATTATCCAATTTATTATCCAACTTGAATTTAAATTTCAAATATAATTCGGTATTAGTTATCGAAATTGTCTTTCAACTTTATTCTTTATTAACGATTACTCAACGAATCGACTTATGAGCTTACCCGTGTGTTTCAGTTTTCGTTTCATTTATCAGTATAATAATTATTTAAGTAGAGACAATTAATTCACCAATTAATTTTATCATCACGTAATTCAGTCAACTTGACTAATGTTTCTAAAATCGTACAGAATTAGATATTTTTTCATTTCATTGGTTTATTTAGTGAATCACATCTATCTCGCTATCCCATTGCTGGTCACAAGATATAGATTTGTGAAAGCTTTGTGAAAGCGTAAAGGTTTTAAAGCTTTATATTTGCGATGTGAACTTTATCTCTGGGTTTAATAGTGTTTACATATGTAATGTAACTATACTTGAGACCTTAGAACTTATATCTGTGTGGCGCATTTACGTTGTAAATGTCTATGTGCTCCAGTAATCACTTAATACCAGGTGGGCTGTGAGCTCGTCCACCCATCTAAGCAATAAAAACAAATTTAAATCCATGGAACTCTGATTGTCCTTTTTACCATCAACCCACCCGCTACAGGAGTAGAGAGTGTTCTTAACACATCAAACTCCTACGTTAATTACCTTTCCTTATTTGAAGTGAACTAGCTCCTCCGCTCAGTGCTCTTGGTATGGAGGCTCGATAGTTCAAATTTTTATTAAATATGATTCCTTTTTTGCTAAAAATATCTTTCGTAATCTGGTATTACCAAAATAATAAAATTAGACATTAAGTCAACATTGTCTTGGGACGACTTCCTTTTTCCGTTTCATATTAATTACCATTGTTATGTAATTGAGTATAGAATGTTGTAAGTGGTTACCGTCGGCTACTGTCGTCACTCAAATTCGCCTTTCTTTAAAAAAAAATGAGGCTTACCTTGGCAGACGAGCTTTTAACCCACTTTTTAACATTGGAACCCAGTAAACCAAATACTCCGTCTTTAATGGCTATTATGTAAAATCCCGGGTGAATTATGACATTTAGAAACTGCTTTAGCCGATATATATGCCATATATGCCGTAGGACTGACCGCGCAGTGGAAGACGTAACGTGGGACGCCCCTTGGCTAGGTGGTGCGATGATCTCCGCACGTTGACCGGCAAGAAGTGGATGAGGAGAGCCGCAGACCGGGCTCAGTGGTGTGGATTGGGAGAAGCCTATGTCCAGCAGTGGACGACTGTGTGCTGTTGATGATGATGATGATGATGTAGCCAATATATATCACAATGTGAATTCCATTAGGTTAAAATCTCATTTTTATCATTCAACTGCTCCAATCTCTGCAGGAACGAATGAGAATTTCAGGCCGCTGGTAGCTAGTGCATACAAGAACGCCCCGCCTTTTTCTGTCTTAAGACGGCATCATTTACGTTGCCCATGGGCTCCAAATCGATAATGATCAAGCCGTCACCTTTATCGTTTAGGCTAATAAAGAAAATAGTACACAGAAGAGTATCTTCCATCATACCTTTGATTGAAAATGATATGTATCTTTATTTTTTAAGGTTATGGTTATTTTAGTAAGTGCATATGAGTTATTTAGAAATACTTATTTAAGACGTTTGTTTGAGTTAAGAATGTTTCTATTTAATCTTACACAATAGTCAGCAAAATAAACTAGTGAATATTAAATAAAATAACTGAATTGATTCATTACAAACAGAATAACGTCACGTATTAACATTTATAATCCATTAACTTAAGCGCGACGTATAAATATACGATCGGCGTCAAAGCGTTTCCACATTTTTAATTAAAAAAGTTTAGTGATTTTTAATGAAAGGAACAACTTACAATCGCGCACGCCTAATTATAATTTTAAAGTAGCACATGAGTTGTTTTAATAAACATTTAACATATTTTAATTATTCATTTAAATTATAATTTTTAACATTATTATGGTTCTATTGTCAAAGATTTTACTTCTATAATCACAGATTTCGCTAAGGCTACATACACTATAGACAAATAATATTAAAGAAAAACAATATTAATCTATTCTCAACTTGACCAGAGACTTTAACAATAAACAAAATTGTATTTATGCGTGTGTGTCAAATACAACATGTGTTTGACACACAGTTTGTGTAGTGTTTTCTTTATTGGTTTAATGTATTTTTTAGGTATTATTTTAAAAAAAAAATAGTATTGTCTATGTTCTCTATAAGTCATTTTTTTATAATTAGCAACCGTGTAATCTTAGTTTTCGTGAGCAGTATACATAATTCGGTTCCAATACTTCACAGTTTTCGTGCTCACATTTGACTAAGGTATTATGCATCGACATTTGAACATTGCAACTACCGTCTTATATTTTAATTTTTTTTTTATCAGTGGCCATCTGTAATGGCTTGGATTACTTATAACGTAATTGTAGTGAAGAGAAAGCTTAGAACAGTGGCAGAATTCACGATGGCCGCTTCCCACAGTTAAATGACTTGAATCAAGAGAGTTTTGAAGTTTGATTGTTTTTGAAGAATTCAAATAAACACAACACATCGGAGCCTTTAGATGAGGACTGACACGGCACACGCAAACACTCTAATTTTGATCGTCACGCTAGTTTATGAAACTGTACTTATAATCTACCACCAACCGGTGGTGATATCTTTTAATGATATCGGAAACTAAAGTCTGATAGTACTGACTCATTGTTTTGGGTGTGTCTGGTTCCAACGTCCACAACACTAATTTTGAAGTTTTTGATGGAAGCAACTATTGTGGAGGTGCCGATACAAATCACTTAATCACTCAATTCTTCATTATTAGTAACAAGTGTACGAGAGCTGTAAAGTCTAGGCTAATATATATATATATATATATAATATTCTAAAAGGTAAATGTTTTAAAGAAGTTTTATTATTATTATTATATCCACCTGATAGTGAGTCGTTACCGTCGCCCATGGACTCCAGCAATCCCAGGGCCAGAGCCAAGCCGCTGCCTACCGTTAAGTGCTCTCCACAAGCCTCGTTTGAAGAAGGACATGTCATAGCGCTCGGAAAATACCGTGGAGGGGAGCTCATTCCAAAGCCGAATGGTACGTGGCAAAAAAGATCTCTGGAAACGCACTGTGGATAGACGCAGTGGCTCCAGGTAGTATGGATGAACTTTACTCCGGTGGGAGGCGGTGCGATGGTAAAATCGAGATGATGGTGTCATCTCAAACAATTCCTCAGAGGAACTGAAGTCCCTCCAAAGACCCAGATTAATTATTAATAAATAAATAAAAACATTTGATTCTTTCGCTCGATAAAAGTTTGAAATCAGACAAGCGTCGCAGTATACATAACATAATTAGATGGTGCTCACGTAATGACATTTTATAATTAGACATCAAGAATATTTCCTAAGCAGACACAGTAGATAGAGTAAAAAAATTTTCACGTATACTTTCAGATCATGTGATCTTGTGTTGTGATATTTAATATGTTTCTATCCCCAGTGGAGGGCGGGAGTCCGGCGATTTCCTCCTGACAAAAAAAAAGGCACAAATATAATACGATCTAGATTATAGTATAATAATATGTAGAATATTACATATATATAAAAAACATAACAGTGATCATTTTATCCGCTATTTTACATTATTTTTTTGTTTTAGTTTTATTTTTATTGCTTAATTTGACGGACGAGCTCACGGCCCATCTGATGTTGGGTGGTTATTAGAGTCCATAGACATCTACGACGTAAATGTGCCACCAACCTTGAGATATAAATTCTAAGGTCTCAAGTATAATTACAACAGCTGCCCCACCCTTCAAACCGAAACGCATTACTGCTTCACGGCAGAAATAGGCAGGGCGGTGGTACCTACTCGCGCGGACTCACAAGAGGTCCTACCACCAGTAAAAGCTATAGTACTTATTAGTAAAGACTATTACTATTCTCATACCCTACAACATTCCGTTACACCCCACGACCTAAATATACTAAAATTAATAAAAGCGAATTTATTAAATTATTATTACCTATTATATTATTTACTTTACATAATTATTTCAAAGAAGTTTCACGGGGCAAATTTAAAAGAGACTAACTTCAAGGTGTATTTATTGGTTTCCATATTTAATATAACAGATAATATCGCTTGGAAAGTGAATTGACTTGCGTATGTATGTAAAGTGATTTCTCGAATGCATCTAGATCTCCGACGCGTGGGACGCATTAGTCGAAGCAATCTCTTGTGTAATAGGACGATTGCTTTCAAGACGAAATTAGTTTGAAACAATGTAATAAAATAACTTAAAACTTATTTCCGCAACTAAGCGTAGACGCGCAATGGATTTTGCAAATGAATATAATCTTAATAAAAAAATGTAATGAACACAAAAACTGAGTTTCTTGCCGGATCTTCTCGGTGGGTCACGTTTCGGATCTGATGGTAGATTCTGCGAAGCACTGTAGGGCTAGTGCTAGCATCGTTCCAGGCTTGAACCCGTGAGCTCATCTATTCGTTAGGTGAACATAGGATGACCCCTCGAGGTCACTAGAATATGTAGGAGGAAAAAAACAAAAAAAATTTTTTTTATTGCTTACATGGGTGGACGAGCTCACAGCCCACCTGGTGCTAAGTGGTTACTGGAGCCCATAGACATCTACAACGTAAATGCGCCACCCACCTCGAAATATAAGTTCTAAGGTCTCAGTATAGTTACAACGGCTGCCCCACCCTTCAAACCGAAACGCATTACAGCTTCACGGCAGAAATAGGCAGGGCGGTGGTACCTACCCGTGCGGACTCACAAGAGGTCCTACCACCAGTAAGAATAAGCAAATTTGTAGCTGAATGTTAATGTTCGCCGAAACTAAGAAGTCACATGTCTTCCGTACATATACTTTAATCCGATGCGTTGCGTGAATAAAATACAATCGTTGGATTCGCAACGCGTCCAGTGTTTACGTGTCAGCGTTATAAACCCAGTTTCGCACGGACGTGACGGCCGGCTGTACTAAGGCGATTCACACGGTACGGTATTGTGCATACCACATTACTATGCTATGCAGCTATATATGCGATAATTATGTGTAATATAAAAATACCTACCTTTTGCTACCAGAAGATTCTTGGATTCTTGGACAACCTTGAAAAATTGACTGTGGTGGGCAATGTAGAAGGGAAAAAACCCGCCGGCCGGCCGCCAAACCGTTGGTCAGATCAGGTAACTGCGCTCACCGGACTCTCGGTTGCGACCGCCCTGAGAGAAGCCGAAAACCGAAGGAAGTGGTGGTACAAAGAACCACGAACGGCTTTCAGGGACACGACCTTCAGCAATGAAGTATACGACTAAGAAAAAGAAGAAAAATCCATACATCAGCCCGCTGAGTTTCTCGTCGGATCTTCTCAGCGGGTCGCGATTCCGATCCGATAGTAAAAGCATTCGCAAAACAGCTGCCCTTGTGCTGTTAGGTGCCTTTCGGAGGTGCTTCGACAGCTGTTAGCAATTCCCAATCTCCTGGCTGAGCATTTGCTCGCCTACCTGTCCTGGTGAAACTGGAAAGGCATCCGGGCCGCGACTAATCCTTTCTTCATAAAAGAAAAGATTTTTATTTATTTATTTATTGCGTAAATGGATGAACGAGCTGACAGCCCGCTTGTTGTTAACATTTACAGACAGTTTGAAAAATACATATAACGTAATCTGTCTAGTAATGAAACAGCCTACAAACCATTCGATATTAAGCCAATAGAACTACAGAAATATAAAATAATAAAAATATATATAAATATAAAATAGAGGGAAAAAGGCCTAGGATAGAGGTCCCAAACGATGGTCGGACCAAATAGCGGAGGAACTGGGGATACCTATCAGCGACGCACTCCACCGGGCTGCAGGGCGGGATCGATGGAGACAGTTGGTTGACGAAATCGGACGGAGTCACGATCCTCAGCAGTGAGGAACCGATCGAAGAGAGAGAGAGAACTATAGGGTATCTTGAGCATTGTGGTTGAAATCTTAATTATTAATTTTATTGTATTTTTTTTTTATATTATTGTCACTGCTGAGAGCTTCGTAATTATTTTCCAACACCGATGTAGATAGGCTAAGCTAGTCAAATTAAATGTGCAATTTTTTAGGAGATCAAAAATGTTTGTAAATATATCTTAGCTTTCACTGTGGACAATCACGACTCCCTTACGCAACGATGACTCAATAAGGAAACTGGACGGTGGACATAATATCCTTCTATGCATTGAGGACGCGTGGTAGACGGTAGGTGACGGTGAAAATGTTTAGGTCATTCTAAATTAATTCTAAAAATGTTGAGGGCAAACCTCGATAAGCCATTATTTGATTAAATTAATAAGTAGTTAATTAAGTAATATTTGAATATTAATATTAAAGTGTTGCCTTGCTTACTGCTGTTTTCATTTTACGAATTGGTGATCAGCCAATTTACAACAAAAGGACACTTCGATTTTAAATCCTCAGTAACTCTTATCAGCAAGTGGACGGTAAGTTTGTCGACCGTTCTATTTACTCAATTTTCTATGCATCTAAACCATCCTTAAAAAGAAGCTTGTCATTTATATCGACTTTTAATAAAATTATCGTTAAGAGTTAAAGAGTACTTTTGATACAAAATTTTGCTTTTTTTTTTATTGCTCCTGTAGTCATACGAGCATACGGCCTACCTGATAGTGAATGGTTAGCGTCGGTCATGGACGTCAGCAATGCCAGAGGCAGAGCCAAGCCACTGCCTACCGTTGAATACTCTCCACAAGCCTCATTTGAAGAAGGACATTTCATAGCGCTCGGGAAACAACGTGGAATGAAGCTCATTCCAAAGCCGGATAGTACGTGGCAAAAAAGATCTCTGGAAACACACTGTGGATAAACGCAGCGGTTCCAGATAGTATGAACGAACTCTACTCCGGTGGTTGGATGTGCGATGGTAAAAACGAGGTGATGGTATCGTCTCAAACAATTCCTCAGAGCACTTGGACATGACTTTGTACATGAAAATAGCTAAAACAAGTTATCTATCTAGTTATCAAGTTGTTGTTATTACGAGTATAAAACTTAACGATTGGAAAAGTCAATGAATCGCACATTTGTACTGTAGACCTTTGACATTCGGACATAACACAGTGTTGTGCACTATTTCGTTTTCGTCACTAATCTATATATATATAAATGAATTGCTGTTCGTTAGTCTCGCTAAAACTCGAGAACGGCTGGACCGATTTGGCTAATTTTGGTCTTGAATTATTTGTGAAAGTCTAGAGAAGGTTTAAAAGGTGAAAAAATATGAAAATGCTCGGAATTAAATAAAAATAACAATTTTGTTTTTCCTTTGATGTCCCCCCCGTTGGACGGATTCCTTTTGTTTGTTTTAAGTTTATTTTATACAAAAGTTTAGGTCTTTTATTTGTCACTACGAAGTCTGCCGGGTCAGCTAGTTTTGGATAATATTCACATCACACATATCAGACGATATTACTGTTGTATTTTTTAAAAGGCAGCGTTCATTCCACATCTGATTGCATAACGAGAGCTCTGTAGAGAGGATTGTAGTCCAAGAATAAATTTATCCAACACGATCATGCGTTTTGTTAATGTCTCTAATCGCAATATCGATAACAAATCATCGTTTTGAAATCAGTTGAATATCAAAGCCCGAATAGGGATTGACTATTTTCAACAACAGTGAGTGAGTTACGATTAGGAGAATAAATGCAAATTGTTTTGTTTGTATACATTTTTTAACATACAATTCTACTAAGATAAGTCGTTGTGGCTGTCGCACTCTTCATACCAGATCGCATGACTGGTTCGCGGCAGAAATAGAAGAGATAGTGACATCCACCCTTGCGATCACACAAATATTCCCTACCACCATTAAGTGTCAGTTATCGTAATTAATACGCTAAAATGATACTTAGAGAATGCTACTGCGATGTAACGATGGAAAGATGGAGCGATGCAGCCTTTGCGAGTCCGCAAGGGTAGGTATCACCGCCCTGCCTGTTTCTGCCGTGAAGCAGTAATGCGTTTCGGTTTGAAGGGTGGGGTAGCCGTTGTAATTATACTGAGATCTTTGAACTCATATCTCAAGGTCGGTTTACGTTATAGATGTCTATGGGCTTAACATAACCACTTAAAACCAGGCGGACTGTGATCTTGTCCACCCATTTATGCAATAAAAAAGAAAAACCTACTCTACGTAGTTGTTGTAAAGTGTCATATTTTTAAAATCAGTACACCTCAGCACTAGTTCAGTATTTTATTATAAAATTCGGCTTCATCCACCGACCGAATTCGCATTCGCCTAGCACATCACTACAGACAAGTTTATGCATAGTGCGTTCATACTATCACTGTTAACATCGTAGGCGTTACGTATCTGCGTGTGTTATGTAAAGATTGCTGACACGATCACTGAGCTGATTATCTGTGTACATTGCTCGGTGAGGTTGGGGTCAGGTACCTTGAGGTCATAATAATAAGGTCAGGAGTAAGGTCTTCTCGAATTCGATTGCAATACGATTAAAACAATTTTGCGTTTACTTAACAGATTTCGCAATTGTAAAACAAAAATTATCAATTCGAAAAACGAATAGTTTTCCTATACACATTTCGACTTTTCTAGAAATATAACTATACTAGCGACCCGCCCTCGCTTCGCTTCGGAAACATTAAAATACACATGAAACAAAAAAAAATAAAAAAAAAAATAAAAAAAGTAGCCTATGTTCATCAGGGACAATGTCGGCTTCTAATAGAAAATGAATTTTTCAAATCGGTCCAGTAGTTTCGGAGCCTATTCGAAACAAACAAACAAACAAATCTTTCCTCTTTATAATATTAGTATAGACAAATGTAACTATACGTGAGACCTTAGAACTTATATCTCAAGGTGGGTGGCTGGTTTACGTTGTAGGTAGGTAGGTAGGTACCACCGCCGTTCCTATTTCTGCCGCGAAGCAGTAATGCGTTTCGGTTTGAAGGGTGGGGCAGCCCTTGTAACTATACTTGAAACCTTAGAACTGGGTGACGCATTCACGTTCAACACGAATGCACCGGACGTCTTATCCTTTAGGCCACGACGACTATGACACTTTCTGCTTAGATGTTACACACTATAGACTTACATAAAATGTTAATTTATACTTCAACTTAAAAGTTTCTTTCTTTGGATGATGTTTCACCATCTTCCTCTGATCTCGGCGGCGTGTATATCGTCGTAGACAGTGGTATCCTACGAACCGAATAATCACGCGATACGCTAACCAGTACTTAAGCGATGCAGGATTGAGTCAATATACAAAAAAACATAATATTCAAACACGTATTTTTTCTCATTTTTGCACCAAATTTATAGAGGTGAACACCTTGTAACATGCCCGCGAGTGAGGTTTTAGAAAGTAGTCACAGACGCAATCAGTCGCTCACTGGCCCTACGCATTATTGCAACATACTCCAGCTTAATGCTGTGATAAAATGTTTATTTATTGATCTAAGGTACCAAGTACTTGATGCAAGGCATCATGGCATCATCCAAAAATAAAATCGACAGACGCCTGATAAATTTTCCGTCTCGGGTAGATTTTTATGCACTATGCCCTAAACGCGTTGCATTGTTGAGCTCTGCCTCTTGCGAAGATCAAATTTGGGTTGTTAAACGACAAGGGGCTTTAGTCGTTAGCACCCAACGGATTTGCGTAAAAGCCCCGAATTCATTCCACCTGAATAAAAAACTGGCGCTCGTGATATGGTAGTCAGTCTCATTAACGAGTGATTGGGTACTACTGGAATATTAAATTATCTCAAGGAATTCTAAAAAACTATTTTCGTCAATAAAAGACTCAGATCTATTATCATACCCATTGAGGTTCTTCTAGTATTACATTAACGTTACATTTCCTAGCGCAATTAAAATATCATTAACTAAGCGTGCAGTAAATTTGTAATTCAAAAAGAACGAAACAAGTTGCTTGCGTCATCTTATCTGGTCGATAAAATCGATTTGCAGATCCACTTGTATGTAAAAATACAAATCAGCGAACACTTTGTAGTATTTATGTTAGGAGACATATTAGGCAGTATCCTATGTGTTAATTCAGGTCATAACTAATTGAGCATGAGCAATATTCACCTTTTTACTTTGTAATAAGTATTAAATTACCATACATAATTCCAAATAATGGTAATCAACACTCTGAAAACATAGATCTTAATAAAGCAATATTTAAATGTGCTTAAAGCTTAAATGAAATCTTCACAATTTCTTTCAACGAAGGCGCAGCTCAGTTTATAAATGCGGTATCGAATTTTCATATTGAAAATATTAGCAGTAATCAGATCAGAGCAGTAATCAATATAAACGAACCAAAAACATTGAATTACAATAATATTTAAATGTTGGTAAGCATTTTCACGAAGACAATATTAGCGGAGAATGTAATAACAATAAATAGCAATAAATAAAAGGATTCAGACGCTGCTTGTATTGTATGATACTAATCCCATTGCTAGAAAAGCCGTGGCGTTGTCATTGGTTCTACAATAAATTAAAGACGCTTAAGAATGTGGTGTGGGAGGTAAAAAAGGTAAAAAGCTAAACCATATATGTAATTGGAGCATGGCGTAAATGTTGCGAAGTGACACGTTAGGGAATACTTTTGGGAGCACAATGAACACAGCCCAAATACAAACTCGTGACTGGACTGGACTCTTAGCCCTCTTTTTCTCTAATCAAGATGTCCTGAATAGAATTTCGACTTCACAATATATATTTTTTTACATTGCCATGTTTCTTTAAGAATATTTGTAAGTTACCGTTACTGATTGCAAAGGAGATACAAAGGTGCGTGTGCGCTAATGTGTATAATCAATGGTTCTAAGTGTAACAGTATTTATTTATAATAAAAGACGTATGTTTTTCTTTCAAGTTAGAAAAAGTATCTTTTTAAAACGTGAAAAGTAAACTTGGAGTCTTTAATTCCAAAAGCTCAATGTATGTATTCCTTAGGTAGAAGACCTAAGAAAATTGATTGCGTGAAAGACGATAAGTGTAAGATGGAGTGAGCGAAGAAATGGTATATGATAGAGGAGTATCGAAGGAGATGACATGTTGTGCCAACCCTAGGTGACTGAGAGAAGAGCAGGAGAAGGTATGTACAGAATTACGTTAACAGTATAGGTGTGTACTTTCAAATCATCTCTTAAAATTTTCTCAACACAATTTCGACTCCATTCACCGCAATTCCCGCAGAACTAATCCAAGGCAACGCCGACTGCTACGACGATTACTTTAATTGGCTCAATCTCCATTCAAAACCACCTCGTGGGGCGAGGGGGTCAGCACTAGATTTATAGCGGAAGGGTTACCCGCTAGAGCCCTGTTTATGAAGGAACAGGGAAAAATACTTGAGTTTTGGGACTTCGCGTTTAGTTGCCTTGCGATTGTGCATACGACATTTTTCTCTTTTGGATGATCCTGTGGAAAATTCCTCCCATCACGTAAATATGATTTAATTATATCACATATTAGAATATAAGATATACCTTATTATGCATCCAGCTTATTTATGCCGCGAGACAGTTATGTAGACATCAGACCTCACTGTAATATTTTAATATAGAATTCTAGGCAATTCTCGAAACTCAGTTGTTATTTTTTGGTTCGTGCCTCGTAATGTAAATCTTATTAGCCGGTCTTTGAAAAGGCATTTGGTGTGTTTGTTCACTATGGTTTATTATAAACGATTACCAATTAAATTGTATTGATGATGATTACAGCAATGGTGTTTAAGTTGTTCGATGCTCAGAAGCCTTAAGAGGCCTCAAAGAGAACAAGCCTAGATTCGACAGCATAGTATACAACCTGCAGGTCAGTTTAGACTCAATAATAAATGCTTACTTGAAGTATCGTCCGGGTTATTCCCAGCGGTGGAGGCGAGACAAGTTGTCGGGCCCGAGATCTCTTCATCAACATGTTTTCATTAGGTCTCGGTAACGTATGACGCGACGTGGGACTAAATCTTCATTTTTGATGTCCCACGGGTGTTTTACGTGATCAAGAACGAATAGATGTAATATTTGGACGTTTTTTAGTAATTTTTTTTTTGTTTCATTAAACATGTACCTATGATACGATATAGCTTTCTTTTTGAAGAAATGCATTAATTTTCCTTAAACTATAAAATCTAATTGAATATGCAATTTCGAAAAGGGCACATCTCTGAAAATGTAAAATGTTCAGAAAATGAAAAAAACTGAATATTTTCTAAAGCAGCGTAAAATTTAAAATATTAACTTTTGAGATATATTTTAGTGTTAGTTAGCAATTGAAAATTACTGGAATTATTATAAAATGGGTGTAGGTAAGCCTCAAAACTACATGTATATGAAAAAACGTATTTGACAAAATATGCGACTTGAATGCTTTTCGAAATTGCATATTCAATTGAAATGTTTCACACATGTCACGCAGTGGACGCTAACCACCTTGGCACAAGGCTTCGCACCTTCAAACCTAACCGCACGGATACTTCGTGATTATAATAAATAAATAAAACACTGGTATCCGTGTGTGTGGGTTTAATAGTCATTATTATTAATAAGAAAAAATGAGATGGAAATTCTGAAAAAAAACAACAATGACAATATTACCTATAACCTCTTAATTTTTAAAAATCTAAAAACACCCCAAGTCATTTTAATATTTACTGTGTTTCTTCATTTTATATTGAAAATAATATAATAATAATAAAAACTTAACAAAAATAGTTACCACGTATGTTAGACGTTTAGCGTAGAATTAATTAAATGAACATAAAAAATAAAAAACCACTCATTTGTATGTGCCAATTTGAAGAGGTTACGATGATCAAATAAAAAGTGGCTATTAGTGACCTCGCGTACCCAAGACACTAATATCAAAATTAAAGAGTCTTATTATCTTTTATGTCTCTTCTAGTCAAGTCATAGTTCACTGTAATTCGTCGAGTCGGCCGTCGGAGGGCCGCTAATGTTGATATATCGGCCGAGTTCGGACGGACATACTTCGCGACATGTTCTCTCTCTGTACATATTCATTTGTTTTAAGAGGATGTATTTTTTAGTGTACGTTGTCGTATTACTAATGCAATGTACACTAAAATACTAGAAAATATGAAAATACTAGAAGAATGTACGCTAAAATACTAACGTAGAAGATGGTAAATGTTAGCAAGCGAAAGCAGCTCCAATATGTTTCTAGTAATGTGCTTTAGTAACGAATAAACTAGAGAAATAGGAATTTTGAAATGAAATCTCATCGAAAATAACTACATTTCCTTAAAAAAAATTATAATAATAATATTAATAAATAATAGTTTAAAAAAACTAACACAATACGCTTTTATAGAAAATCCAACTAAAAAAAGAGGTGCTTTTCAGGATATTATCAAAATAACCCTTCTTCTCATATCTGTTCATAAAATTTAACTACTGATACCACCATGCACCCCACGCTTTTTTACAATAAAATGATTTTTTCTTACATTATTTTTAAATCAAGTTTATTGGAGTTTATTGGAGTTTACTCCTTTAGAATCGATTTACATATATAGGCCCGGGGTATGAAAATTATGGGGACCAAAATCGTACTAGCATGTCACACGAAATGCGTTATGCGCCTGATTGCGCATGTCACACGAAATGCGTTATCGCAGGTGACGCCGGGCTGCTGCGCCGGCAGTCCGCCACAAAGCCTCGTACTGATCGCGCGTTTCTCTCATTATTGTATTTTCATATATTTGTTAGTCGTTTGTTTTGTGTCTCGTTAATTTGTTAATAATCTGTAGTGTATCGTGTTGTCGTAATATAGAACTATTTCTCGTATTGTTTCGTTTAATTTTTTATATCCAGTAAACTCCAGTCGTGCGTCGGAGCGGACACACACACTTTTTTTAAAATTTATTTTCAATTTTTTAGTTGGTTTTCAATTTTTTCAACTTTTTTTTAATAATTTTTTTTAATCTTGAATTGTCATCGGTCCTTAATAAGTATACCAAATTTCGAGTTAATCCGACGTTTTGAAAGGGGTGAAATTCAAAGATTCTGTTACAAACATAGATACGTCTGAAGCTAATAAAAGCATATTAAAAAGGAATGATTATAAATCGAGAAATCTCTTATTAAATAAAATAACTATTTCATATCAAAGGTCCCTGAATATTGATGTGGGATCCCCCCTACTGCTGGGCAATTACTAGAGTCACGAAATACCACAGACATGAAGGCCATTGCATTGTAATATCAGATATCGAACCTGAAATCATTTCTTTTGCAGCCGAAAAAACTTAAATGGGGTCAAACAAATGCGAACTCTCAAAATGCCCTTTTCTTAAGGCCAGGGGCCCGAACCTCACACAAATTGCCCGCGCCTAGAGAGCGTGCGGCGTTATTGGACCGCGGACTCAAGGTGAGAACCCTATCCACCAAACGACTGCTCTTGTAGCCACGTCCGATCTCTACCCGAGGTCAGAACTCGAGCAGAGTAGGAGATTCCCGCGGTCAATACTATAACCAGACTTGCATCGCCACCCCTTCGACGCCCAACCAAAAGGACGTCGAGGATCACCTGACGATCAACGACGCTGATCTCTATGGTACGGTTGCCAGTCAGTCCGCCCTGTCGAATTCCAAGGACACCAGCAAAGCCACCCAGCCCCGGTCGACAGCTAGGCTAAAGAGAGACTAACGCTACGATGGCAGAGCGGCCCTTTCTAAAGCCGTGCTGCTCTGCCGAAAGATTGAGACCAGCATCAGTCAGGACCGGACGATGCCGGTAACGACAACTCACTCGAGGATCTTATCTACCGCAAAAAAAAGCTCTACCTCTACTAATCCAACTGCTCTTGTTTATCTATTTCGATGTTCGTCTTGTTTCAATGCTACGAGCTTCCAGAGGCTGGACTGAAAGACCCTACTGAAAGACCCTACCCCTTTGGTTTCAACCAAAAATACGGCATCCTATGTATGTGTTTACGTACGTTTCGCAGAACCGAAAGATCACATCGGTATCGTTCAAGAACTCGGATACCCCTCGAAAATTATCGAGAGCTTAACTTCGGTAATGGTTACGATTTGATAATTACTCTACTTAACAAAATAAACAACATTTTATTGGTATTGCATTTGGCGCAATGTGTTCTAGTGCTTTCTAAAAAACAGTGATGCAAATCGGAGGTATTTTCCGCTTTTTATTTACTTGTGTAATAAACTAAACTAGAGGTCCCGCAGTAGTCGAAATTCGACTATAATTAATTGGAATTGTAAGCTTGTACACTATTATGATTGTATTTGATACTTCTATAATCACAAATCTCGCCAAGACTACACTATAAAAAATAACAAAGACAAACCATATTCTATTCTCAATTTGACAACAGACGTCAAGAACAAAAGTTTGACAATAAATAGTATGCATGCGTGTGTGCGTCAAATACATGGTATGTAGTTGTGTAATGTTTTCTTTATTGATTTAATCTATCTTATATGCATTATTTTAAAAAAATATTAGCATTGTGCACTCCTTCTCTATATTCTCTATAAGTGTGGAAAATTTCATACTCCTCCGTTCGCGCAATTTTCTTAAAAAGGGATACAAAGTTTTTGCTTCACGTATTAATATATAGATATCAAAAGTGCGCCACTATAAACTGTCCGTTTTTACTTCATTGATATTGCATTCATTTACCTCATTTTTACTTCACTGGTAAACAGCGGCTTGGCTCTGCCCCTACCAATGCTGAAATTCATGGGCGACGGTAACCACTCAGAGTGCTCGTTTGCCTACGGGATCAAACAAAAAAGAAACTTCATATTATGAAATTCAAATGAGCCAAATAATGTATTTCACTTATTATATAAGTAAAGAGTGATTAGTTAATGCGATTCTTAAAATTGGGATTCGGTCCTTTGTCATTGCAGTAACTGCAATAATTATCTCTTAAATTAAACTCCAATACCGTAACCCAATGTCTCTTAAAATATCTGTAACGTGCCAACTCGTACTAGGTGCCAAAGATATAACATTCCTATACACATACAATGTAACGTCTGAATAAATATAAATAATCAAACTAAAGTAGAGCAACTTTCAATTTATAACAGATCCAATGAACCAATCTCACAGAAGACGTAATTTATATCCCAAAATCACGATAGATCCCGCTACACGTCCCTATTAGTTCATATTTTCCTTCGTCGGACGGGTTGCCCAATTTTTTATTTTACCTAAAGCATACCGATAGCTGTAATATCATCTGATATTTAAAATAGTTGGGTGGACGAGCTCACAGCCCACCTGGTGTTAAGTGGTTACTGGAGCCCATAGACATCTGCAACGTAAAATGGGCCACCCGCCTTGAGATATAAGTTTTAAGGTCTCAGTATAGTTACAACGGCTGCTCCACCCTTCAAACCGAAACGCATTACTGCTTCACGACAGAAATAGGCGGGGTGGTGGTACCTACCCGTACGAACTCACAAGAGGTCCTACCACCAGTAATTCTCGCGCGTAAAAGTCGCGTTTCTGTTTATGAAACTTTTTACAGTTTTTCTTGGCGCTTCAGGGGATTTTTGTCATACCGTCATCAAGCTTCACGGGTAGTGTTAATCTATCTATATTTCACGCATTCAGCACTAGCCTAATCTTAATATGACCAGATGCAATAGTAACTTATGAAATTACAACCCACAGACCACTGAATTTCTCGCCGGATTTTCTCAGTGGGTCGCGTTTCCGATCCGGCGGTGGATTCAGCGAAGCACTGCTCTTGCTAGGGCTAGTGTTAGCAACGTCATCAGGTTAGAGCCCCGTGAGCTTAGGTAGGAACAAACAAGAAGCCGTTAATTGTATTGTCTCTTTTCAATTGTCGCCAGCAGCATCTGCCGTGTCTCGATAGCGCGTTTAACTGCTTCTGTATAATGGACATCAAGAAATTTAAGATATCTCTTTTTCGATCGTACACCATTCAATACAGGTACCTATATAAAAGATCTTGGCATTTATATCGAATAATACGTTTTGTAAACGCAATCACAATAAATGTAATTAACTTAAAAATACCTTGTACAAACGGCTTGCGGAGGGTTCGTCAGTGAATTCTCGTGTCGGCGGCGGCGTGAGTGATTAGGGAAAGCCCTCGGGACCCTTTCGTCACGACCTCGTCTGGATCACGGCACCACTGAATCGCGGAAAATCTGTTCTTAAAAAATAACTAAAGCATTTTTTTTTGTACTAATATTTTTTATTGAAATATCTGATTAACTTGCGACAAAAAAAATTTTCGTGTTTTAAGTATTGTTAAATAGAATTGGGGGTGGGTTTTGATCTCAAAAAAAAAGGTTCAAAAGGTCATGAAAAGGCTCAACGGTTTGTCTGTTCCCCCTGTTTCGATTTCCCCCCGAATGTGAACAAGTGACTGCAACCAACTTACGATCGCGTGAGTCAAGTGACCTTATGCTAATGAAATCAGTTAAAATGATGCAATTAACAATTATTATTTTTACAAATTAAATTTTGTTGGTCGGACAGTTCTTCATTACCAACGTCCTGGCAATTCGTCAATAGTCACATACGTCTTATAACAGATAAAGTCATTCAATTTAATGCCTTTACTTCAAATCAATACCGATACCTTTATTATACAACACAAACAAAAAGGTAAATCAAAATCGAAACATTGCGCACGCGCTTCTCTGCACACTAACGCCATCTGTCAATCAACACAGCGCATTATACCTTTGCGCGTTTCCCACTGGTATTGATAGATGGCAGCACATGTTGATAGATTTATCGATTCGACGACGGTTTTATACTCCGTTTGATCTGTTGTAATAACATTTTGGGCTTTTCACGGGTAATGTGTTGTTTTTTATTTATTCGTTAGTACGAGGGCAGGTGAAAATGTTCTCGAAATCCGGCCTTGATTGATTGATTTGTACGTTATTTGAACGGCTTGAGAACGCGTCCGTGATCTTTGATTGATTAGGATCGGGTTGAGATAAACGATAAAATTTGTTACGGAAATATAAATACAAAGAGATTTAAGTGGAGTTCAACGAATTTAATACGAATTATATTCAGTATTTGTCGGAGCTATATTCAAATGTGATTTTGGAAACGAAGAGAGATATCAACATCACTGGAGATAACTGATTAAGCATAGTCAGATATACATAAAGTAATCTAATGAAAAAATGGTCAGAAAATTATATAGATTCACAAATCTTACATAAATTCACTACACATATTTAAATACATACAGTACAGACGCTAAATAATCGCGATTTCCACCTGGAAAAAAGCAAAGGCAATGTTTCAATAATTTGCTACTGATATTATTAATAATGAACTAATCATCATTCTCCTGCCCTTCTCCTAGTCACTTGGGGTCGGCGCAACATGTTTTCTCTTTCGATACTTTTCTATCATATACCATTTCTTTGCTCACTCCCCTCTTACACATATCGTCATTCACGCAATCCATCAATTTCTTCTTAGGTCTACCTCTTCTTCTATATCCTTCCACATTCATAGCTAACACTCTCTTACCAATTCGTCTCATCACATGTCCATACCATCCCAAACGCGCACTTCTCAGCTTCTCTATCACAGGTGCCACTTTCAGACTTCTTCTAACATATTCATTGCAATGACTTAATTAAAATTAGTTTCAGAGTTAGATCTTGCGTTTATTATTTTCCTCGTATCGATTCAAATTTTCGTGATCGCACAGGACTAAAAAGTTATCGACATTAAAATTTTAAAATTGTGCCGCCTTTTGTTATTGAATGTCATACCAAAGACACAATTTGTATTCACAATCGGGTGTTTGACTTATCCAAAAGTAACAATTGCGAAAATCGGAAAATCCGTCGTGAATCGAACGAATAGAATCAATCACTAATCAAACTAGCTTCTGTAGAGAGAGACGTAGCATCATTCAAAAATCAATACAGCGAGCATAGAAAGCAGCGAAGTTGGAGGCGGTACAACAAAATTGCTCCCTTATTAGATTTATCGGCGGAGGACGTAACATCGCAACAAAGGCAGTGCCTCATCTGATGACAGCTTTATTATCCCAACAGTTTTTGCTAACAGCCACCTCCATCCACCCTGGCCTTATTTATAGCTCAAGTTTTATTAATTAGCAGTTTTCGAACGATACGGTCGTGTGTCAAAGGACAATAGATGATTCTTAACTGGTTGATCGTTTGTTTTAAGCATTTTTGTCGGAAAATTTATTGGAAAATTAAAATTACAGCAATAAAGTTTATTAAAAGTCGTTGGCTTATATCTGATGTTATCTGAGAGCAATCAAACCTTAATTTTTCGACTGCTTTCTGTCCATAAGGTATAATCTTGTTTATTAATCACATAAAGTCAACTTATATAATAAATTGCTTTTTAAGGGTGTCAAATGTGGATATAAATATATAATTCTTTGTTAATTGTAAATGAAACTATACGTACCTAGTTTAAAGCAAAACAAAAAACATAAAAACAAATATACGTAGACCAAGAATTCTAATAAGTACTGTTAAATAAAAATTGGTCAAAGTCAAAACAAAATAGTCGCGAAGTAACACACAGGACGAAAAAAATAAAGTTCATAAATACACAGCCGATACGAAATGGAATGACAATACGCTACCATAAATGACAATCGACAATCTTTTTGCCAAAAACACATCTTGCTCAGGCCCGGCACACACCATGGGGAAAAAACGCCCCGGGGAGCACCGATCCGGGCAATAAATAATAAACACGGGCACACCGCGTCTACAGATAATGGTAATTTACGATTCGGTACAGTCCGCGTCAAATCTTTGGCAGCCGCTCGGCAAGATCGACATTCAAACGGTTTCGGATACGTTCGCGCGCGTTCGGGAGAGTTCGACTTCTAAAATATGACGTACTAATTAAACGTGAAAATATTATTAGACGGCTGTGATCCTGAAAAATGCATAGATTTGTTTTTTTTTTGTTTAGTAAACAGACCGACAAATGTATTATTAATACTTAACAAACAAACAAAATGTGTGTGTCATGAATTTCTTCCTGAACACGTAAATATTAGGTAGGCAATAATTCGAGAAAAATCTGAATGGCCATCCATTGTACCATGGTTCACTTGCAGACTAAATAATAATAATGATGGTTGGTTCGAAGTAAGTATCCGTTGAATGGAATATTTTAAATGTATTCAACCATCGAGATATAATGTACTACTATAATCTCGATGCATTCAACTGATAATTAATTTTAATAAATGTATCTTTTTTATTTGATTGGTTTTGTTAATTTTGAGTATGTTTCAATGATACTATGTACACATATGGACTTGTTGTTATTGTCTGAAATAAAATAAATCATTCATCATTCATCATTATAAAAAAAGCTCCGGTTCTCTTCGTAATCGTAAATGAAGTGTCATATTTTTCCCCCCACCTATTCGCTGGTACTATAGTCTAAGAGGTTATTCCAGCTGAACTGTCATAACGCAACTTCTCGTCATCTGTTCCAGCATTAAATGAGCAATTCAACAAAATTTGTACAAATACTTATTATATAGGTACGTAACGCGCAGAGTGCGCAGCACAATCGACGTCTCTCCACGTAGAATCAAATAAATTACAAAGATATATTATTATTAAAATTTGGGCGCGAACTTTGGGACATTAACTTCGGGCTGTTATCGGGATTGTGGTACAACGAGACGAAATATTATTATTATCTGCTTTTTATTCGCACTGTATCATTCTGTAACCCTGAATTGATGTGTTTGTTGATCTTGTAGTTTGATTTCATTAACGTAATATCTTTGTATTTGCATATTCTCCCCGCCTATTAGATTTAGTGGAAGAAGACAAAATATAATAGTTACGGAATTTAATACTTCGGGTGGAAGATGAATGAGTGCTCTCTGAATACATTAAATGCTATAAATGAGGCCGTCAGCGCAAAAGTGGCCTAAGTTTACCATAGTTATTATAGAGATAATGAAGTTTAAGTTTTCATGAATTTGAATAGGCATAAAAACAATACGCGCAAAAATAATGTTTACAAAGTCATCTATCTATTATCTATCATTTATCTATGGGTGAAACTATGGATAGGCCGGCCGGTTTTGCATCAAAATTTAATATATTTTAAATAAATTGCAATATACATAATTATAAGCATGACTATGAAAAATTGTGGGCTAGGCCACTTTTGCGCTGACAGCTTAAAATAAAACTGGCCAAATGATTGGAACATTTTAAACAGTGCTAATAATTTTTAATCGCTAAGTTTATTTTTTCATTCTCGGTGTGCCTTCAGCCGTTTCCTCCGAATCGTGGTTTGTGACATCCAGCGAAATTAACGAGTTAGCAGAGACGTGCGATCGGTACGATAAAGGCCCTTCCGCGCCCGGCACGGATCCGATCCGGGACGATACCGGGCGACGGATGCGGCGCGCCGTAAATCAGCGCCTTAAGTTGTTTACTGATCAATTTTAATCATCGCGATCTGATTAGGCCGTATTTACGTCGTGAATGTGTTATTGTTAAGGCGTATTTAGCACATAAAGCTGTAGACATGGATTTAAATAAATAATTACATATATTATTCTAACATGAAACATTGTTTATTAATAAGCTTTTATTAGCTATGTTAGTATGTAACGGAATCTTTGAACATGATTTTGACCCCCTTCAGAATGTCGGATTAACTCGAAATTTGGTATACTTATTATGGACTGATAATAATTCAACATTGAAAAAAATATTGATAAAATTTAAATTCAACTAAAAAATCAAAAATAAATAATAGTTTGAAAAACTAACAAAATACGCTTTTATAGAAAATCCAACTAAAACATAGAAAATAAATTTTAATAAATTTGAATTGAAAATAGTGTAAGAAAAAATAATTATATTGTGAAAAAACGTGGGGTGCTTTTCAGGATATTAACAATATAACCCTTCTACTCATATCTGTTCATAAAATATTTATAACTACTTCTTCTATTTTTTAGTTGGATTTTCTATAAAAGCGTCTTTTGTTAGTTTTTTTAAACTTTTTTTTTTAATAGATGTGATTACGTTTGAAACAAATATTGAATGAACTCACGGTTTATGAGCTCATAGATATCGATCGATCTGTATGAACGTATTCTAATAAGTAGAAGTACTATTAGAATACGTTCATACAGAGAGATACGTTGAAGCGTTTCTAATAAATTAATAAAATTTATAAAAAACCATTTAAAATTATTTTACTGTTAATTTAGCATAGATATTTGTAAGTCAAAGTTTCTATAAGGTGCTTTTTTTCTCAAAAATACTTAAGTAATTTTTGCTAAATATGTTAAAATAAGCTCAGCACTAAAAGGGTTAGGACCATCAAATCTTTTGTAGCCGTAAAATAATCGCGTAGTACAGTGTATAGAGTAGTCAACATAATGTAAAAGCGACTTTTTTTTTCTTTCTACCTATTCTAGTAACCTTGAGGGGTTTTATAGATTCACCGAGCTAGTAGGTGAGCTCACGGCACTCAAACCGGGAGTGTTGCTAACACTAGCCCTAGCAAGAGCAGTGCTTCGCAGAATCTACCACTAGATCAGAAACGCGACCCACTGAGAAGATCCGGCGAGGACGGTGACTGGGATATTTGCATCGATGAGTGCGGGATATTAAATTACTAATAATGAGTGCGTCATTGGAAATTACTGCTATCTAACGGATAAAGGACGAATCACGCAGCCACACAACACGTGTATGGTCATTGACCATAAACAGCGCCATCTTTGATGTTGTATTAGAACTATTTTTAAAAATCAATAAACTTGTTTCATTTCACGCAATTAGTTTGTGGATTCGTTTTCGTTTCAATAATATCGAAATTAAAAAAAAACTGTTAAGCTATTACAATTTACAACTGAATAAATACAGTAGAAACTACTGTCATTAATAATCTAGGATGATAATTGATCAATGACCTTGCTATTATTGCCATCTATAGTTTAAATAATACACTAATACAAACAGCTGTTAAACATTACTTGATTAACGTAAATTTCATTAACAAACAGTTGTTTTAAACATTAATTCCTTTATCCGTTAGATAAATTATCACACATTCATTCGTAAAATTCAAAAATCCTAAAAAGGAAAAAATACATTGTTTCTGTTCTAAAACAAAATTCTATCGAGTTTCCTGATGAAAAAAAGCTTTATACTGAAAATAAAAATATATTTCGACAGGTTAAAGTATGAGCTCTGTAGTACCGTGTCATAGTAAAATAATGAATGATGTTTTATTATTAAGATTTATTGTTGTTTTATTTGCCCGCCCGTCGCTAGATGGCAGTGGTCGGCTAAGTGCCACCATTTTATAGTTTGGCGATGTTAGTGTTACATGTGTTGCTAATGTTGTCAGCAAATTAATAGTTCTGAGTTTTTCGGACTCAGACAAGATAATTATGTTAGGAAGTTCAAATAAATCTTTTTATGTTAATTAAAAAGGAATTTGAATAGTACATATAATTAAGATAACAGAATATTGTGTTATAATTCTTATTCACTTTTTTGCACTAATTCTTTTTAATATTATTTTTATTTTATAACAATTTATCAAACTGATATCTCTTTGCATTTTTATTTCTACAAAAATCCACTGAACTAGAAATGAAGACAGGTCACTGTTTTATTGGATAATAACAAAAACAAAACATTAATTAGAGATATTTCAAAAGAATGATTTTGTTTATTTTCAGATAATGATGAGACAAAAACCTCAAGCATGATACCAAAAACATGAAACGCAAAAAAACCCGCAAATTTAAAAACAATGACATTTTCCTGGGAAACTTACGAACATGTCTGGTAGCACTGGATATGACCGCGTTATTTATCGCGCCATTACTGCACGAAGCCTTAAATCATCACGTGACGTCTTAGGAGTACGGGCGCTTAATGAATGGTGGGACGGTACCCAAAACTTTTTTTTTTCTTATGAAATTGTTGAGAGCACTTAGTACAAGATCTATATGACAGCTCTATAAGAATGAATATGATGTATTTTCCCATAGACACAGCCCACTGAGTTTCTCGACGGATTATTTCAGTGGGTCGCGATTCCGATCTGGTGGTAGATTCAGCGAAGTACTGCTCTTGCTAGCTAGATTTAAATTCTCTCAGGTTGAGCCCGTGAGCTCATCTACCGTTCCGCGTGAAGTTGGAATAACCCCTTAGGCCACTGGCGAATAGCTAGGAAAAATTTTTTTCTCTGATTTAAAACCAACTCAACTTTTTAGTTGGGAACAAATCACACACGGTCGTTTGGCTCCAAGCTAGCATTACCTGAAATATGAGAACCAAAAATTGAGGTACATAATTTTTATGCTTCAATATATACATACATATTGTACACACAGACAAGAGCAAACAAGCCTGTTCGTCAAACGAATGTGTGTGTGCCCGATGTGAGAATGAGATGTGAGAATGTGAGAACCCACGAAATAAGCAAAACATATTGTTAAAATTGTTTCCAAACAAGAATATTTGGTAACTAAAACATAATTAAAACTATCTACCGTTCCGAGCCCTACACTGATAGGCGAGAAGTTATCAAGAAGAGAGGCCATCAAATTATAAGTTGCCCAATAAATACGTAAAGGTCTCAGCGCTAAAACTAACAGGAAACGGATATCGAACGTCCCATCTCTGACTTTGAGAATGTTTTGTCGAAACCCGATAAAATTTGTGGTGTTTGTGATTTCAGGTACAGCTTATTGTGAGCCAATGGGAGTCATCTGGTGGCGACTAGCTACTACACCCGCGCTGACAAGTACAGGAATAGTATTAGGACGTTTGCGTCTAAATTCCACGTCTAAACGTCTGAACCCTCGGTCCATTTTGTGTTAAGTGATTACAACATAACTCAACGTCACTGACCTTGAGACCTGGTCCGAAGTTTCCGTTGTATTGTGCTAATGAAGGCAGAAACAGGCTGGATTCTGGTACATACCCTACCTAAAACTGGTGGCAGGACCTCTTGTGAGTCCGCGCGGGTAGGTATCACCGCACTACCTATTTCTGCCGTGAAGCAGTAATGCGTTTCGACCTGAAGGGTAGGGCAGCCGTTGTAACTACGTATACTGAGATCTTAGAAATATCTCAGGGTGGGTGGCGCATTTACGTTGTGGATGTCTATGGGCTCCAGTAACCACTTAACACCAGGTGGGCTGTGAGCTCGTCCATTCATCTAAGCAATAAAAATTTTAAAAAAAAACCTACCCACATCGTACTAAAATTCCTTTCACCTACTGAGTTTCTCGCCGGATCTTCTCAGCGGGTCACGACTCCGATCCGGTAGTAGATTCATTCGCGAAGCAGCTGCTCTTGAGCTGTTAGGTCTCCTTCGGAGGCGTTCGGGCGGCTATTAGCAAATCCTACCCCTCCTGGCTGACCACTTACTCGCCCATCTGTCCTGGTGAAACTGGAAAGGCCTCCGGGCTACCAGTAATACTTCAATCATAAAAAAAACCCAAAATTCCTTCTGGAGGTGGGTAAGATAATCAGCTTGGGCCGATATTTAAGTTCCAGCAGTTTATCTAAAAATTGAAATTTATGAGCCGCTGTTTCCCATAGTACAGGAATCTTAGTTAATACTAATCATACCAACACTTACTGGTGCCTATTTCTACAATAGCAGGTAGATAACGGTTTAAGATAAGTCTTACTCAAAATAAACAAAACAAAATAAAAAAAGCTAAGCTGTAGATTAATTGTTAAGAAAAAGTCATGAAGTCAAATGTGCAAAAGATACGTTCATTTTCAATGCAAAAGTTCAAATTGGCTGATTTGACCCCTTATGGTAAGTTTATTGTTAAGATTCATATGACCGTGTGATTTATTCCCGATTATTAATATATAAAGCAGTTTTAGTTTAAAGAATTACCGATAGCCTGTTAACACTTGTAGCGGTTTTTTCCAGGAGCAGTTTGAATTAAGTCGCTACCAGAGCCATTACGAATTTTACCGTTTGGACTATAAAAACTAAACCTTTTATATCAAAAATAATCAAGCCAACACTTCGGAAGGAATTATTAAGTTGCGATACTAAGAATCTGACCAATATTAGATACTATTGTAGTAAGCACACACCACTACCACACGGCCTGTCACTAGTAATCCCATTTATTCGGGTGAAAGAATCGCGGATGGTCCAAAGACCTTGCCACTTAAGGACGGTAGGCCCACTCAAGGGCTCAGCTAGGAGGAGAAGGTTTAATTATTGTCCGAGCTCCCCCAGAGGAGGCCTACATCTCAAAAACAGCTATTTCGCGAGTGCATTTACCACCGGATTGGAATCGCAATCCACTGAGAAGATCCGACGAGATACTTAGCGGACTGATACTATTGGCTAAGGTCGATATCGAGATCTTCGACGACACGACGCGTACAAGTAATTGCGCATTGTCTTCGACATATTTGATTTTTAATGTAGAAATAAGTACTTAATGTGGTAACATTTACGGTTTAAATGGCTTTACAAAATCCAACGACAATTCTTTATACAAGATATAACAAAATTCCAGTCACGAAATTCAAAAATCAATTCTCGTGTACTAGTTAAGTAATTTTCTAAATGTTACAATAAAATTAACAAACATTTTAACAAAAGATAACATTTAACAATATGGGCACAACAATACTGCCTTGGAAATGTGACAAACGCAAAAATACGCCAACATAGGGAATGCATTATCGCGTCTTGCCCAACAAAAGGGCTGAAAAGTCGCGGTACGTATACATAACGCTATCATATCGTTTGGTCTCTTCAAACCCTTACGTTCAAGGGAAAGTTGTGTGTGGTCCAAAGAGCAAGAGAATGGAAACTGAATGCGTGAAAGATTCAATTTTGAAATTTTCGGGCCTTGCATTAATTTAAATCTAAGGTAGACACCAAAATGTCATCGCTTTATTATTATGTCACTACTGACCGAAATGTGGTTTTTCTAAAGATATATTTATCAGAACAAATACTCTGATGCTGGTTAATGAGAATACCTTAAAATATAGTTTTTTTTTGTGATGTCATTCAAGAGTTGAAGGCAATGCCTAGACTTAGGATTGTTGGCTGTGGAGTATGAGTTTCGGTTTAAAGTTAGCCATTGTTGTTTATTAAACTGATAAATAACAACAAGTATTAACAACAAGTGAGATTAAATCTATTTATATAAATATGAATTGCTGTTCGTAAGTCTCGTTAATACTCGAGAACGGCTGGACCGATTTGGCTAACTTTGGTCTTGAATTATTTGTGAAAGTCCAGAGAAGGTTTAAAAGGCAGAAAGGTAGAAGTAAATATGAATTTTAAAAATTAAATATGAAAAAAATATGAAATCGGAATTAAATAAAAATAACAATTTGTTTTTCCTTTGATGTGTCCCCCGTCGGACGGATTTCTTTTGTTTGTTTTAAGTTTATTTTATACAATAGTTTAGGTCTTTTATTTATCGATTGAGGCACTACGAAGTCTGCCGGGTCAGCTAGTAGAGAATAAAAACAAACGATCGTCACAAATTTGTCCTCAGCCATTCGATTGAGTAAGAGATTTATATTCGATTGAGAGTAAAGTATGAAGTATGAAGTTTGAACTTACGATTGTCTTCAGTCTTGCAATCGTAATCCAATAAAAGCCCCATTGACCCAACGCTTGTAACTTACACCGACAATTCGAATCGCAAAGCGAATTATCAGAAGTCGTTCAAATGATTTATGTACACAATTATTGGGTTATTCAGGTACGATGTTTTGCGCCGATCGGATAGAACTTTCGAGACAATGATACTCAATTTAATGGTGTTTTGAAAGATGTGACGTGTGCGCCAATTTAACTAGGCTCTTAAAATATAAGTTTGCGGTATCTTGATCGTACGCACTGTCGTTAAGGGTACATTGGTTGAGTTGTGTTTCAAAGCCGCTTGTGATTCAATGGTATCATCTCTGCTTTGCTTGCTGATTGTGTGTTTGAAGCTCAAAATGTCAATAAATATTACTTCGATTTTCTGTATTCGTTAATCCATGCAGTGGCTGCAACACAAATATCCAACAGGTAACATCAAGTTAATTCCGAACATTAATAGTATATGCGAGACGCGATGATTTCTAACCAAATTTTTTCAGTGGACTACAGTCTGAATGAGCTTAGGGTCATAGCGAAGGTCCTAATCATCAGAACAGTGCCGCCAACGAATGAACGAAGTCAAGGTTACAATTGTGTTGTATAAAGTCGGTCCTACCCTCAAAATCAGAACGCATGATGCCTTTTAGTGCAGCAAGATGGCGGCGATTTTTTTTTATAAGGGATTTTTTGACCTGGTAACTAAGACCTTTAGGTCAAGTCTTATTTTAATTTATATTCTTATTTTTATAAAAAATGATAATATGAAGTGAAATGAAATGAGATGAGATGATATGGTATGAAATTGAATTTAAATCAAAATACCCCCTACTAACAGTTAAAAATAAATTGTCATTTTATTATGTAACAGCTTTATTTGCATATGAAAACTGCACAAAATCGAAACGATTTAATCTGTATTGGAGTCACATGGGATGATGTTTGATTCCAATCCGGTTAGATCACGGGCCGCATCGCTCTGAACTAGTCAGAACGAATCCCACAAGTAAAACGCTATTCTGACATATCATTGATCTATCCCAGCCGAAGATCCCGTCAACAGCTCCTTGTCTCAGGGGAGACGTCAAAAGCGAATGGAACTCGCAAACTCGTTTTGTTGTATCAAATACATAGCGCGATAGACTTTTGATATGAACGAAATTTTTGAAAGAAAACTAGCAATGGAAATTATCCGAATATTAAGCGTCAAACGAACAAATATTTGCCTACATCTAAGCAAAGTTCCTTCCGAAAGCAAAATAACTTATGTAAAAATTCGATTGTAAACGATAGTCACACTTCACCACTACACACTAGGAAGAAATTTGAGGGAACACTGAATGTCGTGGACGTTATTCTGGCCACATCACACTGTAGATAGTTTGAGAGACAAGTCCTATCAACGTGTGACAACTACATATTGTTACTTGTGTTTTATTATTCGGTAGGTGAGATCTCTGGTACGGCGATACTCTGTATTGACGACATTATTCAAATGTCAAAAACAAAATGGCGTCCTTTTCTTTTACAACTGTCACCTCGGTTTCATAAGTTTTATTTCTTTTTATGGATTTCGCGTACATACGCAATACGATTAAATTTGAATACTGTTCACGAGAAATTATAAATTAACAGGATTTTAAAGCAGTTGTAGTCTAATGGGTAAGACTTCCGGTGTATTTATGTCGAATGTGGCGACTATATCGGAACTAAAATTCTTCAGGCAGTTCAACTTGTTTTTATCTCGCTCACGGCTGGCTCTTTCTGTGTGGGGTATTGTTGGCTTGAGATGTGTACATAAAGGTACAAATTAGTAGGAAAAAAAAAAGAAAAAAAATAATAGTAGGACAGATAAATTAACTTCATAGACCGAAAATGAGCAAGCAAGAGTCCTAATTTAGCCAGCTCCGCAAACTATTACCACGCTCCACCACGCTTTTCTCAATGACAGACTATCACATCC
Source organism: Bombyx mori (assembly GCF_030269925.1). NCBI lineage: Eukaryota > Metazoa > Arthropoda > Insecta > Lepidoptera > Bombycidae > Bombyx > Bombyx mori. Next base: position 1,262,597 of record NC_085116.1, on the reverse strand, counting down.
AAATCTTAATTCAGCGTGAACATTTATATTTATGTTTCAACCATTACAAGCATTATATATATTACAAGCATATTTCAATCAAAATACAGTGATAAAAAGTCTCTGGCATTCAAAGCATAATGAAGGTTTCCAGATCGAAGCCTTGTATTTAACGTAAAAAATATATCCCTTGGAAACCGATAAATAAATTTTATCAAGATTTGGGCGGGAATTCGTATATAAATAATCCTTTGGTTCCATCATTTTGTGTTTTTTTTTTCAAATATTAATAATAATAAATAAATCAATAAATGAATCGAACCGCTGGCTTCGGGTGAATGATTTGTAGTAATGTGTGCGCGGTCCCGTCTGTACGTCGAGACTTAGTGCGATGAATCGATTTTGATGCTTTTATCGTTTTGTAGAAATGTAATATATTTTTATTTGTTTTTATTGCCATAGCAGCCAAACGAGCACACGGCCCAACTGATGGTGAGTGGTTACCGTCGCTCATGGACATCAGCAATGCCAGAAGCAGAGCCAAGCCGCTGCCTACCGCTATTACAATTATTTAATGTTTGTTAATATGAGGTATTTTTTTATTTTTATTATTAAATTAAGTGATTACAACACTTCCCCTTTTCGGGAGACCTTCAACCTGGTGATCGAACTAGATATACATATGTGTATTTTTTGTAAAAAAATCGATCGCATGACAGCTTTCCTTTCGAATGAAATCTTTTGTCTGTAAGTCATTATTTTTATTCTAGATTTTTTTATATGTGAAAAATTTATCCGTTTAACTCAGTTTGGGCAATGTCGTTTGGATTTAGAAGATCTCAATGGACTTCAGTTTTCGTACAAGACAAGTAAGACCCATTCAAAGCCCGTTTGGTGTAATAGTAACAGCAGCAATATAATAACATTTAGAAAAAGGATACAAGCGCATCCTGACCACGCTTCCCTGTCACTCTAGATTATGTGATATCAAGCCTTCTTCCGCTGTCGTTTGTCGATGGCATCAAACGTGAATCCTTTCAATTTTCTTTATGGCCAATGTACGCAGGCGAGCTTACGGCCTATTTGATGATCAGTTGTCACCGTGGCACATAGACGTCCTCAATACCAGAGGCAAAGCCAAGCCGCTGGTTACTAAGTAATTATTATTTTTTCCTAACTATTCTAGTAAACTTGAGGGGTTATTCTAGATTGGCCGAATTGGTAGGCGAGCTTTGCAGAATCTACCACCGGATCGGAAACGCGACCCACTGAGAAGATCCAGCATGAAACTCAGAGGGATACTGAGTTAAAGATTGCATTAATACAACGAATGTCTTACTGCACAAACCAGAACATGTAATTGTTTAATTGTGATTGTCTAATGATAAGGACATCATCATCAAGATACATTTCTACTTAATCTAGCCCTTATTAAGTTTATAATCAGCTTTCAACTTTATTTATCAGTAAAGAAAACCTAATCTCAATTTTACGACTACAAAATTGTAAATTCCAAACGTATCAAGACTGTTCGATCCTCGTAAACCAAAGGCTAGTCCTCCGTCAGTGGATATCGTAACTCTATAGATCTGTGCTCCTCCTTCCAATAACTGCGGCCATCGGTTCTATAGCAAAAACAAATCACAAACCTTATACTTAATTAACTATTACGATTCTTATGATTGATTGGGTTTGTATACGTTTTATGGTTCGGAACGGTTCGATACTGACGTAAGGTCGAGTATCCATTATATCTATTTTTCAAATGGAACAATTCGAATTTTAATTGATAGTAAATTATTTAAAGACGTCTACACGACGATGTTGATAGGGTTTTTATGTTTATAACTAATCAAAGTCGAAGCAGCTGAGTACAAAAATTATTATTTGTTTGACGAGCTTCATGAAAAAATTTAATTAAGCCGTTTTTTGTACAAGGTCAAAACAAAAGAGAAAATTAACTTCAATCCTAATGTATCAGTCATTCAATTTCAATCATTGGGCGATCACGAGCTTATTTCGATAATCGATCTTAAATTAATGTACCTATGAAGGTCGTAATGCTGGTTACGACCTTTTTTTTTGTTAACAGTGGAAGTATGAAATTTTCCACAATTATAGAGAATATAGAGAAGGAATGAAGGAAGGAGTGCAGTGATAATATTTTTTAAATTATGAATAAAAAATATATTAAATTAATTTTAAAAAAACATTACACACCATGTATTTGACACGCCCTCGCATGCTCACTAATATATTTGCTTATTGTCAAACTTTTCTTATTGCTTTTAGTCTGTGGTCTAATTGAGAATAGATTAAATATTGTTTGTCTTTATTAATATTTGTCTAAAGTGTAGTCTTGGCGAAATCTGTGATTATAGTAGTATAATAGACCTTGACAATAGAATCATAATATTGTACAAACTTATAATTTCAATTAATTATAGTCGAATTTCGATTACCGGGGAACAACTAGTTATAATTATTACGAAAAAAAGAGTAATCATACAGTTTGACATAAGTAAGTTTAATTTGAAAAACTGAATCCTTTGAAATTTAAAACCCTCATTTAATTTAAAAATCGCGTGTCATCATCTCGACGCGCTCAGAATACTTTCAGAAATATGTCCTTTTATTAAAATAAAACTAATTTTACAGATTCCGTGGTATCGTTACAGTCGTGCGTGATAAGGTAAGCTGTAAAGTAATGTCGGAATAAATGTAATGACAAAAAAAATATCGTAAAAGTATCTTTAATTATGCCTACGACTCGCATAATCGGAAGAAAATAGAGAGAGAGAGAGAGAGAGAATACACTTACTTTATTCCATACTAAAACACAATTTACATTCAAAAACAATCAAAAAGCTGATAGATAGATAGATATATAGATACGGTAGGCAGCGGCTTGGCTCTGGCCCCTGGCATTGCTGAAGTCCATGGGCGACGGTAACCACTCACCATCAGGTGGGCCGTATGCTCGTCTGCATACACGGACAATAAAAAAGGTAGAAAATATCCTTCTATTTCCAAATATTGCGAAACATATCTCGTACTTAATTACAAAAAAAAAACCAGCCTAATTGCAATAAATTTTGGAACTCGAATACCTCAGCCGCTTTCCGTCATAAGGGCAGGCACGTTTGCTTATTCTAAAAAAACAAAAAAGAAACTCAAAATGTAATAGCATCAGCCAGGAATCCGCATAGTGTCAGAATAGAATTAACATAAATCACTTGAGATGTAGACGTCACTGCAACCTGTACACTGATCAAAATTCAAACATCCCCACCGGATGCTCCCGAGTGCCCCTATGTCATCGCAACCCAATGACTACAACTTAGAACAGAAGACAGTTACACGATACGATTTGTCGTTACGGTTTTAATTAAATTTACACAAATTTTGTACAGTAAAATCGTCTTAAGTAAAAGGTCAAATGCTGTGGCACGAGTTTATGTCTGTACGTTGGCACTTACATAGTGGCGTCTATGGGGTCCAGTATCCGGTATCCGCGGTAACCTTCCTCCTATCATTACCGTCCGTTCACTTGATACTGACTGTACACTTTAGCGGGATCGATTTGAAAGTTTACGACCCACCACACAATTACCAACTTACTAATTTACTGGTGAGAAAGTGTATTCAGAGGCCGCACGGGTGGGTACCAAAATCCTGCTCGCTTATTTTACGTTTGTGTGTACGCGTGCTCAAGGCTCACCTGGTGTAATGGTCATCGAATGGTTAGACATCACAATTTAAATACCACAATCCATCTTTAGATATATTTTTATTTTTTATTGCCCTTGTAGGCAGACGAGCATACGGCCCACCTTATGGTGAGTGGTTACCGTCGCTCATGGACTTCAGCAATGCCAGGGGCAGAGCCAAGCCGCTGCCTACCGCTTAATACTCTCCATAAGCCTCGTTTGAAGAAGGACATGTCATAGCGCTCGGGAAACACCGTGGAGGGGAAGCTCATTCCATAGCCGGATGGTGCGTGGCAAAAAAGATCTTTGGAAGCGCACTGTGGATGACCGCAGTAGCTCCAGGTAGTATGGATGAACTCTACTCCGGTGGCGGGCGGTGCGGTGGTAAAAACGAGATGCCGGTATCATCTCGATATGAGGTCGAAAATTCAATAGACTGGTATAATACGCAGAGAACGCTGCCACGCATTCTCCGATATTCTTCTTAGTCGCCCTTTGAGACAATCACAAGAAGAGATGGGTGGGTGTTGAGATATGAGGGTGTTATTCTAAGCCGAGGCCCACAGACAAGGTTGTAGGTCGATTGTAACATTTATGTGTATATCTGTATAAGTGGATAATATTTTTATAATTTCAATATATATCAAAACTTTTACAAGTATATTTTTTCCTCTAATTGATCCATTACCAGGGGAAAAGTTCACGAAAAATAAATTCGCTCTAAGTAAGTATAGCTTAATTTAACAAGTCGCGTTTCAACAAAAACAACACAGTATTTAGAGTATTTTTCCGTAGTTTGTTAATTAATTTTAATTTTAACTGTAAAAAACTACGGAACTACGAATATAGTCTGATGAAGGTAAGCCCAAAAGAACTTAATTTTATTTAACCTGTATCAGAGAACTTACATCTTATTTATAACTAACACTGATAGCTGAATGTCCTGTATGCTGTAATTCAAGTATAAATAATTTGTGTTATATCACCACTTCAAACATGATGATATTGAAAAATGAAATTCCACTAAAAAATGAAATTTAAAAAAACTAACAAAATACGCTTTTATAGAAAATCCAATTAAAAAATAGAAAATAAATTTTAATAAATTTGAATTAAAATAAGTGTAAGAAAAAATGATTTTATTGTAAAAAAAGCGTGGGGTGCATGGTATCAGCAGTTATAAATATTTTATGAACAGATATGAGTAAAATTTTGATAATATCCTGAAAAGCACCTCACGCTTTTTTACAATAAAGGCTGTTAGCTGTGATTTACCTATAATTAAGTGAGCACATGTCATGTTTTGATAATTTTGTACCCTATGTTTAAGCCAGTGTTTCATTTGTTGGTGATCCATTAAATAAATAAATAAATAGATAAAATCATTTTTTCTTACACTATTTTTAATTCAAATTTATTAAAATTTATTTAGTATACCCCAAAATATATTCGGATTACAATAAATTTTGAAATAACGTAATAATAAATAACAGATCGATGGCCACAATAATACCGCTCGTTTATAATCAGACACAAACACGAGCATTGACCATTTAGAATTTATAATAACAAGATAATATCTCCTAAGGGAATATGAAACGAACGGAGCGCACGAAGAATTATAAGGAAGCGTTGCACTAATGCAGATTGTTATATGAGGCCATCAAAAGTGGGCTAACCCACAGTTTTTTATATTCAAGCTTATATGACGTATATTGGAATTTATTTAAAATGTAGTAAATTTTGATGCAAAACCGGCCTATCCATAGTTTCACCCGTAGATAACAGATAGCTTTGTAAACATTATTTTTACGCGTATTGTTTTTTTACCTACTCAAATTCAAATTCATGAAAATTCAAACCTAATTGCCTTCATACGAACTATGGTAAGCTTATGCCATGTCCTTCTTTAAAAGAGGCTTGAAGAGAGTATTAAGCGGTAGGCAGCGGCTTGGCTCTGCCCCTGGCATTGCTGAAGTCCATGGGCGACGGTAACCACTCACCATCAGGTGGGCCGTATGCTCGTCTGCCTACAAGGGCAATAGAAAAAAAATGCCACTTTTGCGCTGACGGCCTCATATGGTTGGTTTTCTGTAATGTATTATGGATTTTTTCTTCGCAATTCATGGTAGCCACTAGCCTATTCAATGCCACATGAAACTCTAATTCAAGACACCCATAACATAGTCACGTCAGTCACATCAGTCACGTTCTTAACTATAGATGATGATATCAAATACTGTCGATGTCTTATACTACAGCAGTAGATGAACTGGTTTTCTTTTTTCCTACTAAGGGGCTATTCCAACTTCGTGCTGACCGGTATGTGAACTCACGGACTCAGAATTGCTAACAATAGCCCTAGCAAGAGCGGTGCTTCGCTAAATCTACTACCGGATCGAAGTGCGACCCACTTAGAAGATCCGGTGAGAAACTCGGTGAGTGAGATGAACTGTTTATGTGACGTGACACATTCTTTATGCATGCAAAAACATTTTTTTTTTAATTCATTTGAAACTGTTGAATAGAAAAGAAAGCATTATTAGAAGTGGTTCAATGATGATAATTCAGTGGATTGTCTGTCGTGCGTTCAAAATTAAAACCATAAATCAAGGAAATTAGATTTACGATTAGTCGGATTAGTGGAAAAGTGCATTGCGGTGCAGCCCGGCCAACAGCTAACTCTCATTCAGAACTGGGCAGTGCCATGTCAGAATTGATTTGTGATTGATACTGCTTTATATCAAAGCGATTGTTTCTGATCTTTTGTTTGAAAATACGTTACGCGATGTTTTATAATATAAGTTTTTATTTATTTATTTTTATTGCATAGATGGGCGAACGAGCTGACAGCCTACCTGATGTTAAGTGGTACCATATACATATACCATATACATATATAACGTAAATGCCTGAGAAATGTAAATGAAACGTAAATGAGTTTAAACCGAAACGTATTACTGCTTCATGGCAGTAATAGGCGGGGTGGTGGTACCTACCTGTGCGGATCCACAAGACGTCGTACCAGCAGTAAAAAGAAGAAGAATTAGTATTACGTTTTGTGTTAATAGAACGGAGAGTCTGGCATGATTTTTAAGTATAAGCGAATGTGAATTAATAAATCTTCCTTTAATTAACATAACTCTCCCGACTATCACAGATCCAAATTTTTGCAGTGTCACGGTTGGCGTATAAGGACGTATAGCCCGATCGCTTAACGTCATTGGAAATGTCATCAGCAAAATTACCTTTTTTATTATTGCTTAGAGGGGTGGACGAGCTCACAGCCCACCTGGTGTTAAGTAGTTACTGGAGCCCATAGACATCTACAACGTAAATGCACCACCCACCTTGAGATGTAAGCTCTAAGGTCTCAAGTATAGATACAACGGCTGCCCCGCCCTTCAAACCGAAACGCATTACTGCTTCACGACAGAAATAGGCAGGGCGGTGGTGGTACCTACCCGTACGGACTCACTAGAGGTCCTACCACTAGTAATTACCTATGCCTGCCTAATCCTACGTACTCCTACATATCTTTCTAATAACAATATATGGTATCTATAAAGATAGAACGTCTATTTTTGTAATATACCCGAAAATGCTCAATGTAATGCCCCAAACTTATTGGTAGCGATGCCCGACAAACATAACTTAAAAATGTTTTTCATGTTGAGCGACAAAATACGAATTTATATTTTAGTAATCGCCAAGGAATCGAAGTATTGAAATACTTTTATGAAACACTTTCAAATAACTAGTTGAGTATAGTAAATATATACCTAGCTTCAGTTACTCTTATGCATCACTCCCACCGCAACGATTCACATAATATTAAACCTCATTAAAAGTCAACTTTTTTGGCAATCAATACTAATTCTTAACCGCTTACGATAAAGTTTAAATACCTACGCTAGTTCTATAGGTATATTTCACACAATGCCTTAAGCGATATAACAGTTTTTTTGTTCACAAGTAAAGATGGATTGGTGGCTGTAATTGTGGGTTCAGACGACGTATGGATGATTAGAACCGAAAATTATTGTTTGTAGGCGTTATGATAATAAATAGACGATTTAGATAACATTATTTATGGTTAATTATCGTTATGTTCCGTTTTGTACAATATTACAAGCACACACATTGTTATGTAGTTTAGTGGAATCGCACCTTTGTAGTTGACCTTTTCAACAAGCAGAACAGATAATTGTTTACTGCAGAATATGCCTCGAATTAAAAATCTTTCGTACAAGCTTTTTATTCAACTGTCGCACAAAGAGGGAGAGGAAAGAGGGAGGTTTTTATAGTACTACGTGTATATAAATTAAGGTCATTCCGAGGAATAGGCTACCTGACCACAGAAAAGCATTTTAATTTATTTAAAAATCTTTAATTTAAATTTAATTTTAATTTGTGAGTCGTTATGGCCTAAAGGATAAGACGTCCGATGCATTCGTGATGAGCGATGCACCGGTGTTCGAATCCCAGGCGGGTAAAAATTTTCTAATGAAACACGTACTCAACAAATGACTTTCACAGTGAAGGAATAACATCGTGTAATAAAAATCAAACCCGCAAAATTATAATTTGCGTAATTACACCTCTTGTGAGTCCGCGCGGGTAGGTACCACCACCCTACCTATTTCTGCCCTGAAGCAGGAATGCGTTTCGGTTTGAAAGGTGGGGCAGTCGCTTCGTCGCAAGCGACGGGTTCGGCGAGGACGGTGACCGGTGCTTAAGGTACCTAAAAGCACCGTTAGTAGATCGGGAGGATCCGCAATGACGTGTTTAGGGCTATTTTTAATAAACACCCATTCTATATTGCCAGTTTGACTAAGTCAATAGGAAGATTTTTGTTTGTTTCATCACAATTACACATCAACGGTAATTTGTCATGGTCATTGTGAGTCTACACGGCTTGCATCATCCTGTTAGACTTTCAATGGGCTCCTGCGTCTGCAGTCATAAAAAACGATTTAACGCTTTCAAAATTCAAACCCTACAATCACAATAACTCATTTCACAACACTATTTCTGTATTCTGAATGAACTATAAATATCTCTTATCTATCAAAATTATAGATAAGTCAAGACAATAGAATTTCGAACGTAGGTATTTCATTGAAAAATGAAATAGTGAAACCTCTGACGAGCTGATTAGTTTTTACTTTATCTAAAACATTTTTATACATGTTTCTTTATATTAGTAGATACTTTAATGGTATTGTTTTTGTAGAGAATTCGATACGTCGGAAATAATTTAATGACAGTATAAATAATAAAAATAACTGGGTAAAAATCACGCACGATCATCCTGGTCCCAATTAAGGATTCTCCGTGTTATGGGTACCAGAGAATGACATACATACTAATATACGTTTAAATATATACATATATAAATAATAAACACTCCGAGAAAGAGCAAACAAATCTGTTCATCACATAATGTTTGCCCGATGTGGGAATCGAACCCACAACCCTCGGCGCAATAGTCAGACTCGCTAACTACTGCACCAGCGGATCAGTCATTAATTACGATATTAATGATTTTTGTGGTTTTGATGCTCTAAAATAACTTGTCTCACTGGGGTCTAAATAGACCGTATTACCTTTGCGACTTTGCTCACTCTACCATGGGTGAAGTCAATAGAGATTGCCCGGTCACTGTCCTCGTCGAACCCGTCCCTTGCGACGAAGGGCTCGACCAGTGAATTAACCCATAGACACAGCCCACTGAGTTACTCGCCGGATCTTCTCAGTGGGTCGCGTTTCCGATCCGGTTGTAGATTCTGCGAAGCACTGCTCCTGCTACGGCCAGTATTAGCAACACTTCCGGTTTGAGCCCCATGATCTCATCTACATGTGAAGCTGAAATTACCTCTCAAGGCTATCAGCATAGGTAGGAAAGAGAAAAAAAAAAAAAGAGATTGATTTCAATAGAGTTCAAAGATATTTGGTGGCCGGTGTAAATTCTAATTTTGGGTCGGTGAATGTTGATATTTTTTATTGTCAATTGCGTAATTCCTCCAATACTACATTCCCTTTGTGTGAGAAACGGCACGTTTTGCAACTGTCACAGTTCGAAACACTTTCAGAAATGTAAACACTTATTTTTTTTACGACGAACACAACTGACTATAATGTTCGCAAATGAACGTTTTTAATTAACAATTTCGAATATTTCTCAGCTCCGATGTCGTTACGACTAACCTATATTGCATCGATTGGCTTTATCGAATCGAGAATCGATTTTAAAATCATTCGATTAAGCTCATTACATTCCGATATCGTTTCGCGTTCATACGTTTTGTTGTATTTGGATGTTTTTCGCGAATAATAAATTTTTTATGATTTCGAAATCGTTATTCTGAGGTGACGGGATCCATCCTTTCGAACTTTTGACACGTTTCGCCCCGATGATTGCGCGTTTCCGTTTTACGACGATTTTTCAATGGTCAATTTTTTGAGGTGACTATTCACTTTACGCCTGTATTTACTAAAAACCACTAGAATATTTTCATTATATCGCACATGGGGCGGTGGCCATCATACAACGCAAGATAATTGACAGATGCCTGAATCTCGCTTACGACATTTTCAAGATAAAGCGCATATATACAAGTTCCGAACAACAACATTCGGACCGTCGGTCTACCGAGCAAATATCATCCGCTCGGTGGAAGATTTTCCCTTTGTCGTATACGACACATACGATGCTATAAAGTCACTTATGCAATTTTTTTTAAGTTACTAGTTATAGTGAGATGAGAGAGATGTTTGCTTTTACTGATGAAGCTTGTGGTTCAAATATTATCATTTTATTTCTATAGCCTAGTAGAACTCTATATCAGAAGTATATAGTAAGATGTTGAAATTTCCAACGTTTCTCCTGAAAAATTACATAATTTGCATAAGTGACGTTATCGCACCGTATGTGCGATATGTTTCTCTATAAGTACGGTCGATCTTATACTAACAATGTTCGCATAGTTATCTAGGTTTAACAGTGTTTAAACACTACCAAAAGTTCTAATGCAAAGCTTATTTTCTGCCACTGTAACCTATTAAATATGAATTATTGCTAAACAAAAAAAATATTCAACATCATTCTAAAATGGAGCCTCTGGGTCTGCGGAGGGACTTCGGTTCCCTCTGTATTTTGTACCGTATGTTCCATGGGGAGTGCTCTGAGGAATTGTTCGAGATGATACCAGCATCTCGTTTTTACCATCGCACCGCCCGCCATCGGAGTAGAGTTCATCCATACTACCTGGAGCCACTGCGTTCATCCACAGTGCGTTTCCAGAGATATTTTTTGCCACGTACCATCCGGCTATGGAATGAGCTCCCCTCCACGGTGTTTCCCGAGCGCTATGACATGTCCTTCTTCAAACGAGGCTTGTGGAGAGTATTAATGCGGTAGGCAGCGGCTTGGCTCTGCCCCTGGCATTGCTGAAGTCCATGGGCGACGGTAACCACTCACCATCAGGTGGGCCGTATGCCCGTCTGCCTACAAAGGCAATAAAAAAATTATGGAATTTTCTAGACAAAATCTCAACCTATAAATATTATTGGCGACTGCCTCTCGTATCTATCCGTACATAACAAATGGTGATTGATTTTTCCAAAATTAATTAATGCAGAACCTCTCTTCCTTTTTTTAAGAACTTAAAAATCCAAAATATTAAACCTCAAACAATAATCTAAATGGAAACAGTGAAGTCGTCACATAAAATACAGGTTAATTAACGTATTACGGAAACAAAAAACCTACGGCGATATAATCGGTGTAAAATGAAGGACATTTTGTAAATTACTTAGCGATTCTTGAATGGCGCCCAATGAGAGTTGAAAATAAATGTTTATTTGGACAATTTATTGGAAGGGCGTCTTGTGAGTTTGGACTTGTGGGTGCCACCACTCAGCCTATTTTTGTCGCGAAGTTTCGCTTCGAAGGGCGGTGTAGCTGTTATACAGAAGATAGACCGTGGGCCCATTCATGCTTCTCAAAAATATTGAAAAATAACTTAAATTGCTGCTGATTTTTACTGATACAGTGCCGCAATGTTTTACAAAGACCCTCACTCCGAAGTTGAATTGAACCTGGTACCCCTTGTAACTGTATCAAGTTTGACTACCGAGTCAGTATCGGTAGCACTAGCTCAACCAAACCATGGATAGTGACTAGAAGAAGCTTGTAGTTGTCGATGTTAACAAGACAATTTATTAAGACAATGTGACATCAATGCTGCTATCCGACTTGAATATAAAATTGAACTACCATTTCATTGCAACTACCACTATTTCCTCTGCACTATCTTTGGTTGACTGGTAGAGAATGCCTTAGGCGTTAAGTCCACTCACTCTAACCGGGGCCATCTAGGCGGGCTTCGGATAGCCTGCCGACCGAGAAGGCTGGTGGTCGTGGCACCGACGATCGCCGATCCGGGGTCTCGAGGGGGAGGGTGATGGCAGAGATGTGCTCCGCACTAAACGCTTCACCCTTTGCCTTTTCATGAGTTCTGTCTCATGCGAGGTTCGGACGTGGGTTGTTGAGCGACAGGAGGTTTTAGTTAGTTTGACTCCGACATGTCCTGTCCTCCATCCCCAGCAGAAGGCGGAAGTCCGGCGATTTCCTGCTGATCAAGAAAAAAAAAGGCGTTAAGTCCGCCAATGTAAAATTTACATTAAGTGTAATAAATAAAGAAATAAACTACTAATAAATAAATAAGTCCAACGACTGACCGACTCTGAAATTGTTAAGCTCGGTTATTAAATAAATAAAATAATAATTGTTGTTGCAACATAGCTGCTATATCTTTTGACTGCTGGCCGAGGGTTCGATTCTTACACCAGACAAATTGTCGCATGACGACCAGTTTGATTGCTAATTATCTAAAGGACATTTGAAATGAAATTTTGCATATTTTAATGTCATCAGTAACAATAGTAGTACACGTGACACTAGTTTAGGGCCAGTTGACTGAGTGTGATTTATCCCGATTATAAATTATTTATTTTTGTTGTTTATTTACAACTGCGGATTCGCAATACGCTTTAATTATTGAACATGCCAAACATGCGAGCAATGGAATGTCAAAAATAATTTACATATTTTACTCGTCCTAAAATTTGGACCCAGGATTAGGTAGGGGTCATTATAATTAAGCAGTCGACATCTTTTTTTTTAAATGCCCTTGTAGGCAGACGAGCGTACGTACGGCCCACCTGATGGTGAGTGGTTACCGTCGCCCATGGACTTCAGCAGTGCCAGGGGCAGAGCCAAGCCGCTGCCTACCGTTAAGTACTCTCCACAAGACTCGTTTGAAGAAGGACATGTCATAGCGCTCGGGAAACACCGTGGAGGGGAGCTCATTCCAAAGCCGGATTGTACGTGGCAAAAAATATCTCTGGAAACGCAGTGTGAACATCTACGGCTTTCATACGAAAAGCTGAATGTATTTTATCGCATCGTCACGATAATAATATGCATATATATATCACACTCTGCAACAAAAGTAGGTTACATGTTAATCACAAGAAATCACCACTTTTACTTATACCGTTTTAAAATTTACGAGGATAACTGATTTAATTCTGATACGATTTATAACGTAACTGATCGTAATTCTGATTCTGGTTACTTGTATTAGGGTTGTCACTTTCAAATATTGTCAGGAAAAATGAAAAATTATCTGCCCGTTCATCTGTCTTATATAATGACGTTTTTTATTTTTATTGCTTAGATGGATGGACGAGCTCACAGCCCACCTGGTGTTAAGTGGTTACTGGAGCCCATAGACATCTACAACGTAAATGCGCCACCCACCTCGAGATATAAGTTCTAAGGTCTCAGTATAGTTACAACGGCTACCCCACCCTTCGAACCGAAACGCATTATTATTGCGAAACTATCTACTTGTGTCAGCTTCCACACAATTTTAGTCAAATGCTTGGCTATATCTAGCTTTGTCCAACCATGTCCCCATGATTGTTTGAGATGGCTCTTCTACTTGAAGTCGTCGTGGCCTAACGGATAAGACGACGAAGAAGGAATAACATCGTGTAATAAAAATCAAACCCGCAAAATTATAATTTGCATAATTACTGGTGGTAGGACCGTCTGTGAGTCCGCACGGGCAGGTACCATCACCCTACCTATTTCTGCCGTGATGCAGTAATGTGTTTGTGTTTGAAGGGTGGGGCAGCCGTTGTAACTATACTTGAGACCTTAGAACTTATATATCAAGGTGGGTAGCGCATTTATGTTGTAGGTGTCTATGGGCTCCAGTAACCACTTAACACCAGGTGGGCTGTGAGCACGTCCACCCATCTAAGCAATAAAGAAAAAGATTAGCAAAATAACAGCGAGTTGTTATCGGAGATAAAGGACATCACAAAGTAGATACCGCAGCCCCAATGGCACCTTAAGCAAAAAAAACGTGGCAAAAGTAAACATAACACTACTATAGTATATTTATCTAGAACAGGTAAGTAGTAGTTGAGATTAGATAAATATATAAACGAGAAAGATCGATTGTAAAAAAAAGTGATTGCTACTACTACGGGTGATAGAGGGTAAATAATGTGTATTTTTGCAGAATATATCTTATTCTTGATTATATCCTTAAGAGTCCGTTTTAACACACCGAGTTTCTCATCGGATCTTCTCAGTGGGTCGCGATTCTGATCCTGCGAAAATTCCTAGCCTATATTCTTCGAACCACTGCTCTTGCTAGGACTAGTGTTCTTTCTAGCTAGCACGTTCTGTCTATAGCTGGAACAGCCTTAGGCTATCAGCGATAAGGCAGCGTCTAAATGATCTGATCGCGTTTTTTTTTCCTACCTAAGCTGATAGCCTTGAGAGACTATATCAGCGTCGCCTTAACTAGTAGGTGAGCTCACGGGGCTCAAACCTGATGACGTTGCTAACACGAACCCTAGCAAGATCCGTGCTTTGCAGAATCTACCACCGGATCAGAAACGTGACCCACTGAGATGATCCGGCGAGAAACTCAGTGGGCTAAGGCAGCGTCTAAATGATCGGCTCGCGTTTTTTTCCCCACCTAAGCTGATAGCCTTGAGAGACTATATCAGCGTCGCCTTAACTAGTAGCTGAGCTCACGGGGCTCAAACCTGATGACGTTGCTAACACGAACCCTAGCAAGAACCATGCTTCGCAGAATCTACCATCGGATCGGAAACGCGACCCATTGAGATGATCCGGCGAGAAACTCAGCGGGCTAAGGCAGCGTCTGCCTTAATCGAATATTTAATGCAAATTCTCACAAAATACCTAACAACCCTCATTACTGATTAATATGAAGTGATATTTCTTTCAAATAAAAACCAATCCGCGTCTTTACGGCGCCACGTACAGTGAGGTTTATGTTAACAATATAAGCATGTTAAGTTTCAGATTATTCTCATCGGGGTAGAGTGACAGTTTCGTTTACGATCGCAGAATTAACAACAATAAAAGGCTCTCGGCGCATCGCAATTTAGGAATAACGATATCGACCGGTCGTACGATCATACGTGGACGTCCGAACCTAAAGACACTTGTTTACGATTCATAAAAAATGAATGTAATGACACAAACTCGCCCGTCTGATAAGTGGTTCTGATAAAACACCGTTCATTTATATGGAAAAATCGACTCGCAAATTATAGTACCTATTTCGGTCTTAATAAATATTTGAAGTGGTCGTTGTCCAAAAATTCAAATGCCCGATTTACTCGTACGGAATGGTGGGACGATGCCGTGGCCTGAATCCTGGGGCTGCTGCCAATTGTTTAAGCATGAAAAATTTCAATGTGCTCACTGCCACTATAAAAAGATTCGAACTGGAAAAAATGATCATTTTCCCTATGTAGCTCTACTTGATAAGACTTTTTTTCCCTACCTGTGCTGATAGCCTTAAGAGGCTATTTTAGCTTCACCTTGACATGTAGGTGAGCTCACGGGGCTCAAACCGGAGTGTTGCTAACACTGGCCCTAGCAAGAGCAGTGCTTCGCAGAATCTACCATCGGATCGGAAACGCGACCCACTGAGAAGATCCGGCGAGAAACTCAGTGGGCTATGGGTTAATTCGCTCGACGAGGACGGTGACCGGTGCTTGTGGTACCTAAAAGCACCTTGATAAGACAAAGCTATAACAAATCCGTTATTTGAAGTCACTCCTGAACCTGATGTCTTAAAATGGAGGTATGCACTCACAATATCGTGTTACAGATTTCAGTAACTTTAGACCTCTGTGATCTATTAATTTTCGCTTACAAATGAATTTTCAATGAAAAATGATTGTACAGTATAAGTCGTTTTTAATTATTTCTTTCAACTTTATTCATATTTTGGTACAGCTATGTATATTTAGGTATGTTAATGATCGACTATAATGACTCGGAAAATAAGTGGTTTTAATAATTTCGAAAGTTTTGATGTTAGCAACTTTTAATAAAGTCTATGCTTGCTACTAAAAAAAAGGTGTTACGTTTTGATTACAGGGAAATATTTTTATTATTTAAAACGTTGCCCTACTTGTAAAATTTCAAATATTTTAACTCTTTGGCCTGATATATTAAATAAGCTTTAATAACAAACAGACGCCCAAAAACCCCTATTTTAAAATTAATGCTATAAATTTTTCAACATACGAAACCACACACATTAAGTTCTATAAAGCATGATAACGTCTCGGGCCCGTATCAACAACCTGTCGCACGTCACGAGTTCAGATCAAAATTAGTGCCGCGTCATAGAATATATTAAATGTAGAAAGTGCATTTTTATACCGCACTATACTATACTGAGACCTTAGAACTTATATTTCAAAGTGGGTGGCGCATTTACGTGGTAGATGTCTATGGGCTCCAGTAACTACTTAACATCAGGTGGGCTGTGAGCTCGTCCAGCCACCTAAGCAATAAAAAAAAAACTTGGGTATCTAGTGACAAGTCGTGAAAGTGAGAATTATCGAACATCTATTAATATGTTTTTAAGCATCCTGCCAATTTCTACCATGCAGCAATCTTGCGGTCTGGCTTAAAGGGTCGGAAAGCCGTTATACTAACTTCAACCTCATGTCTTAATGTGGGTGGCTGTGTTTCTTCCATTGTCATGTCTATGGGTTATGATAACCACTAAATAATAGCTAGGTTGTGAGCTTGCTCATACATATGTGCAATATTGGAAGCGTTCAGTGGTAATTAAAATCGTCTTGTTTTTTATTCTTTAGGTTTTTATGTCCCCTATATAATACATATATGTACAACTATCAGTATATATTTTTTTATTATTGAAGGATTACTGGTGGCCCGGAGGCCTTTCCAGTTTCACCACGACAGATGGGCGAGCAAAGGCTCAGCCAGGAAGGGAATCAGTATTGTATGTAATTGAGTTGAAAATGTATAGCGGTTCCTATTAATTGAAAGAAAACTTTTGAACTTACCTTCAACTTACGAAAGTTCGCTCAAGAATAGCTTCCACGCATCTCACGATTATGAAAGAGAAGCATGTCTGGCACTCAATAAACTACACATTATTTTTTTACTGGTTATTTAACTGATCTTACGTATTGTATTAATCGGTCAGAATTCTACATCGTAATTCATATGCAATGCCTTCTTAGAAACAAAACAATATTGGGCATTAAATCATAACGCTAAATACATGACCGTTCACGCTTATCGATTCTATAGTTTATCTCGGCTTATCACTTCAGTATTTCTATCGCACGACACTAAACTTGTTTGCGTTGGACTTAGAACGCGATACGGGGGAACGTTTACCGTCTTCTGAGCTTTTGTTATTCAACTGTTTACCTTGTCAATCATGAATATTTACGATCTCGAGTCGTGGCTCAGTACACGTCTTGTAACAAATTGTTATCGGTGTTAGTTCATAATTCAGACAAAAATATCGTAAGATCGCGAGTATCCGCTAACGATAATTTCATATAACTCGATTATTATTGACTAAAAGAAATTTGATATTCAATCGGGTATCTCAACAGGCGGCAATGTTCATATGTGATGTAAAGGACACGTAACCATGTGCCTTAGAGCTGGTGGCTCACAGCTCATTTCCCCTTTAAGAGCTTTAAAGCACAACCCTATCTCATCCCGCGGGTGTCGTAAAATGCGACTAAAGGATTCCCTTAAGAATGGTCGGCAGTATTAAGCAAGAGTTACTTACACGAATAAAATCACCATACCACACCATAAATCACTTACTAATGGTAGGGCGTCTTGTGAAGAACTGTCTAGAACTGATACCTCGAGGTGGGGAGTGTCATTCAGTTTTTGTAGGATTCTAGGGACCACTTAATACCAGATTAACCGTGAGCTTGACCGAACTTATGGATAAAGTGAATACTGGATCCCGCAAAAATTACCAGGCGCCCCCCACCTTGAATTGTACTGATTTAAAACAAACAAAAAAGTTTAGGCAGTTTTTCTTTTATCTACATATAGGTACTTCATCATTAAAAAAATATTAGAAACTTGGCGCTTTATGCTGAATCCCATCCAACAGGATGCAACGCACTCACGGATCAAATTGGCATTGAATACGGTCATTACAACACTTTTTAATTGAAGCATAATTAAAACAATTATCAAGTATACAGGTCCGGTAATTTTGTTTTACAAATTCAACATTAAAAAATTCAGTTCATTATATGCGTGGTGCAAAACATTAAAACTCTACAATCTTCATTACAATTAACATTTCGTATTTATTTTGTTGATAAAATTGATCATTATACCAGCTATTATTTTTTATTTTATTTTTATTGCTTAGATGGTTGGACTAGCTCACAGCCCACCTGGTGTTAAGTGGTTACTGGAGCCCGTAGACATCCACAACGCAAATGCGCCACCCACCTCGACATATAAGTTCTAAGGTCTCAAGTTTTAGTTACAACAGCTGCCCCACCCTTCAAACCGAAACGCATTACTGCTTCACGGCAGAAATAGGCAGAGTGGTGGTACCTACCCGTGCGGACTCACAAGAGGTCCTACCACCAGTAATTACGCAAATTATAATTTTGCGGGTTTCATTTCATATTACACGTGTTATTCCTTCACCGTGGAAGACAATCGTGAACGGACGTCTTATCCGTTAGGCCACGACGACTTCAAAAGTCTTTAGTTTGTTAACATCTGCCCTAACAAGAGCAGTGCTTCGCTGAATCTACCACCGGATCGGAATAGCGACCCATTGAGAAGAACAGGCGAGAAACTGAGTAGGTTATGTCTATGGATGATAGGTGCAGTCAGGCAACCACGCAACCGATCTAATTAGTTGATTATTTTTTACTAATGTATTTCTATTTAGATGCTTACAGCCTCCTGTACACACCGTATCTACATAGGTACTATAGGCATCACTGCATTAGTTTTGCAACTCACTTTTTATTTATTTATTAAATAGATGGTTGGACGAGCTCACAGCCCACCTGGTGTTAAATGGTCACTGGAGCCCATAGACATCTACAAAGTAAATGTTGCCACCTGCCTTGAAATACGAGTTCTAAGGTCTCAATATAGTTACAAGGCTGCCCCACCCTTCTAAGCGAAACGCATTACTGATTCACGGCAGAAATAGGCAGGGTGGTGGTACCCACCCACGCGGACTCACATGATGTCCTACCGCTACCTCACTTTGACATATGACTTCAAAAATTGAATTGTATTGCTTAACATCTGTTTTCACCTTTCAAACCTGAATTCGTGATTGCTTCCCTGAAGAAATAAGCCGGACGTCGGTAACTCCCCTTGTAGCCCTAAAAACGCATATAAAATATATTATAGTCGATCATCATGTTACATCATTTCCACTGTTGAAAAGCTATTTGGTTCAAGCGAAATTTTTCCAAGCTTGGCAAAAATATCATAACAAAAGAATTTCATTAGCTATTTCAATGGAGAAAATCTAATTAAAGAGCAATTAAAAACAACGAACCATTGATGCTAATATCAAAAAAATGTGTGCGTGTACTAGTGTACACACGTAAGAAGTGAAACTTCTTTATGGCCTTATTTTTCGAAAAATGATCTACATGCAACTTTCTAGAAATTGGTTAAATAAAGTTAAATTAGATAAAGTTTAAACAAAAGGATTTTATTATCATAGACATGAATACAAAAAAGATGGCGCGTAACGGAAAAATGTGACGCGTAACCGAAAAATGTGACGGTAAATTTTTTTCCAACGCCGATAAAGAAGTTTCACTTCAAAAATATCAGACCTTTATTTACAAGTATAGATGTTGCGTATCAACCAAAATGTCGCTTAAAACAAATAGCCTGTGGCCCCTCGATTTGAATCATTGACATACAAATACTTGTAATAATAATTGTAAATAGACATGCTTTAACAAAAACCGACTTCAAATAGAAAAAAAAGATATTCCAAAACAAATTAATATACCTATATTAAAAATAATAATCATCGAAATCTGTTGACGTGATATTAAGTTATTGAGTCATCTATTTGTCGCGCACGTACTTAACGCAAATTTAAGACTTATATGGTTTTCTCATGGATACCATTATTAGAACTGGACTAAACCGAAATGGGACCACACGGGAAGCGTTAGCTTTCTAATAAAAAAAGAATCATCAAAATCGATTCACCCAGTCAAAAGTTATGAGGTAACAAACATAAAAAAAATATACAGTCGAACTGAGGTACCTTTTTTGAAGCTGGTTAAAAAGTAAGATTCTTTGTCCAACTACATTTCCTACATGGAAAATTCCTGCAAATACTAAAAAAAAACTGTTTTGGCGATAAAACGGCGATTGTCCGAATCTCGTAGTGTTTTTTATCGCGTTATTACGTATTTTTATTACAATAAATATATGCTTTTATTATAATAATGTATAATTTTATTATTCGGATGTATGTTTTTATTGGGGCTGGAGCGGTCATCACTGCGTCAGGGGTGGCCGAAAGAAAGCTCTGGCGATACGATCAAAATATTTTTGTGGATGAACAAAATTTATGATGTGGTAGTTTTAGAATTTTCTCTGCAACGAATTTTATGGTAGGCAGCGGCTTGGCTCTGCCCCTGGCATTGCTGACGTCCATGAGCGACGGTAACCACTCACCATCAGGTGGGCCGTATGCTCGTCTACCCACAAAGGCAATAAAAAAAAAGAACTCCCATCCACATAGCCCGGCGGATAGACTCGCGATTTGATTCAGTTACATTCATTTACGATTCAGTTACTTCCAAATCAGTTTCTGCAATTGTAGAAGTCATTGGTGAACCTAAATTTTTTTTTTATTGTTTTTTATTGCTTAGATGGGTGGACTAGCTCACAGGTGTTAAGTGGTTACTGGAGCCCATAGACATCCACAACGTAAATGCGCCACCCATCTTGAGATATAAGTTCTAAGGTCTCAAGTATAGTTACAACGGCGGCCCCACCCTTCAAACCGAAACACATTACTGCTTGGTACTTGCTGTGGTACCCACCCGCGCGTACTCACAAGAGGTTCTACCACCAGTAATTACGCTAATTATTTTTATTACATGATGTTACTCCTTCACCGTGGAAGTCAATCGTGAACATTTGTCGAATACGTATTTCATTAGAAAAATTGGTATCCGCCTGCGATTCGAACACCGGAGCATCGCTCAACACGAATACACCGGACGTCTTATCCGTTAGGCCACGACGACTTCAAATGTTGTTGAGTACTACCATGTTGTTGTTGTTGAGTACCATGTTCAGTAGTACAGCTATTTATGTGTACAATAACCTATAAGACTTAGATTTCGTTCATACTTTCAAAAACACCTTACCCTGTTTTAAATTTGTAACATCGAACCCGATGATATAAACAGGAACTACGCCGTATCCAAACATTCACAATTCAATGTATTTACACAACAAATAGGAAATAGCGACATTGTGCGCTCGAAAGGATGCTCTACAATAAGACGAATATGACATCAAAGATTGTCTTCGTTATATTCTTATGGGAGACTAAATCGTATTTACAAATATGAATGCCGACCGACATGTTCACATTGCCTCATCAAATCTAATCTTAAATAATACTACTGGTGGTAGGACCTCTTGTGAGTCCGCACGGATAGGTACCACCACCCTGTCTATTTCTGCCGTAAAGCAGTAATGCGTTTCGGCTTGAAGGGTGGAACAGCCGTTGTAACTATACTGTGACCTTAGAACTTATATCTCAAGGTGGGTGGCGGCATTTACGTTGTAGATGTCTATGGGCTGCGGTAACCGCTTAACACCAGGTAGGCCATGGGCTCCATCAACCTAAGCAACACAAAAAAATAACAACTAAAACGGAAATATAATTCTATCTAGAAATAAGGAGGCTGTTATCGTTTCTAGTTTATGCTCAACGAAGAGCACGCTACGTTGTATAGAAATTTCACATTCAAGACAATTTTTCAAATTGAAACTCGGTTTGTGGAAAAAGGACAGAGCATCTCCTGTCAATCCCCACCAATGAATCTTAAACGTTTATAGCATTCTTTCTATTATGATTCCATCCACTCGTAAGACTTTGTAACATGTTATTCCACCTACATTAAGTCTTAGAACTTGGGACTCTCTCTCTCACTCTTCCTACATTGTATCTTTTCTCTCTTGCCGTAACGAATCTGTCGCGTGTTAAATTTTACTCTCAACGCGCTTAAAAAAGTTTCACTTCAAAAATGAAGAAGTTGAATAGACTATTATGGCAATCTAAATCTCAGGGAGTTTACCAATCATTAAGCAATATAACTGACACCGGAAGTTGCGATGAAAACTTCTGAAGAAATGGCAATGTCCAATGCGTTACGTCTTTAGAACAATGAACCATAAGAAAGGCTTAAGGATGGGTGGACGCCACAAATCACTGAAAGTGCGCCCTCAAACAAATACTTGATATATGAACAGCCGTGGTTTATCGCGGACGCCCGAAATATATACATTTTTCTTATGGTACAAGTCACTATGAGCATATAAAAGGAATTTTGTTTTAAACGATAACAGTCCTGGATTTAACAGTACGCCTTAACAGTGGTCAATTGTGTCATTACTTCACTTAGTGCAGCGGTGTTACTCACTCACTACTACAGCTAATCATCGAACGCTAATAATTAAACTAGTGGTCCCGCAGTAGTCGAAATTCGACTATAATTAATTGTAATTATAAGTATGAACAATATTATGGTTATATTGTCAAAGACTATTATTTCTATAATCACAGATTTCGCCAAGACAAGATATACAAATAATATTAAAGATAAACAATATTAACCTATTCTCAATTTGCCCAAAGACTTTAAATAATAACAAAAGTTTGACAATAAACAAAGAATACATTATATATGTGTGTGTTTATGATGTTTACAAAGATCCTAACATCATAACAACTATAAAGATTGGACGCCTACGATGGGCAGGACATGTGGTTCGAATGGAGAGTACCAGAATGCCAAGACAATTGCTCTATGGCAAACCAGAGGGCCGCAGAAGTCGTGGCAGACCCAAACTTCGATGGTTGGATGGCGTGGAGCGCGACCTCAAAAATATCGGCGTCAAGAACTGGAAGGAGAAAGCCCTGAACAGAGCAGTCTGGAGAGACATACTGGACCAGGCTAAGGCCCACCCTGGGCTGTAAGGCCTAAGATGATGATGATGATGATGTGTCTAATACATGGTAGTGTGTGCAATGTTTTTATTATTAATGTAACGTATTTTTAATGCACTATTTAGAAAAAAAAATAGCATTCTGCACTCCTTCTCTATGACTGTGGGAAATTTCATATACCTCCATCCGCGCGCAATTTTCTTAAAAAGGGGTACAAAGTTTTTGCTTCACGTATTAATATATAGATAATGAAAAACATTATGACGATGATCATTGTTTGTAGACTTCACAAATCAGTCAGATCGGAATCGCTTTAATGTTATGTTTGGCGCCGCAGTCACGGGTTCACGTAAGACGTTATTTATAGGCAAGAGGCGGCCGTGTCCAAAAAGCTTAGTTGTGTCAAAAGTTGAGCGTTAAATCATCGGACACTATCTGGACAACGCAGGCCGGCCAGTGGCCACTAGTGTTGGGTACGAGTCCATTGTCGTACGAGATCGTAGCACAGGCAGATACAGTCATTATTGGTAATAGACTCCATGGTCAGAGGAACTTCATAATGGTAGCTTATTCAGCTGTGAATAAGCAGAAATGCGTATAAGAACACAGCGCAATTCTTAGAACCACATTTCTATCACATATACCAGTGGTAGCTTATATCACCGGCCCGCAAGGATGGGACCACAGTTTTATGCCCATGATTGTATAATTTGAAGGTCAAATAGCAATGCAGCATAAGGCCTCAATCTTACGTCATAGGTGGGTAATGGTATTCACACTGTTGCATCGATTGGTGACCTGGCGATCATATAACATCAGATTCAGCCATTTTTATTTTTTATTACTACCTATTCTAGTAACTTCGAGGCGTTATTCTAGATTCACCGAACTAGTAGATGAGATCACGGGCTTAAACCTGTCGTTGCTAACACTAACTCTAGCAACAGCAGTGTTTCGCAGAATCTACTATTGGATCGGAAACGCGACCCACTCAGAAGCGTAAAACTTAGTGGGCTGTGTCTTTGGGTTAATTTACTCGCCGAGCCCTTCATCGCAAGTGATGGGTTCGATGAGGACGATGACCGGTGCTTGGAGTACCTAAAAGCACCGTTAGTGGATCGGAAGGGAAATGACGTGATTCAGTCATGAGCTTTCGATGCCTATTAAAATAATAATAGGGAGAATTCACTTTGAAGCGTATATTTAATAGATAAATATAAATGTAATAGGTTTATAAATAAATAAATTTATCGGACATATAAGTTGAAACTTTGACCACGATATTACACCGTGGAACATTGGAAACAGCGCTGAGCTAAGTGATCCGGCACAAAATGAAATACGATGACACTTTCACGCATTACAATACAAAAAAAATGTGTAAATGAAAAAAGCAAAGGCCCTTCATGTGTTTGCTGAAGATATTTTGAGAATCGAGGATCTTTCTCGATTACGGGTAGATGCAAAATCCGTATAAAACTATATTAGGAACTATTTATTTAATTGAGCTATAATCAAATAGACAATTGCTATTCAAGCGACTATTATTGATGGTAGGACGTCTTGTGAGTCCGTACGGGTAGGAACCACCGCCCTGCCTATTTTTACCGTGAAGCAGTAATGCGTTTCGATTTGAAGAGCAGGGCAGCCGCTGTACTGTTAAAACTGAGACCTTACAACTCATATTTCGAGGTGGGTGGCGGGATTTACGTAGATTTCTATGGGCTGCGGTAATCACATAACACCAGGTGAGCCGTAAGCTCGTCAATACATCTAAGGATTAAAAACAATTTAAATTTTTTTACGGAAATATTAAAGCGTGCTGCTGCTACTTTCATTGATGTTTGAATCTTTCACGAATTAAAATAAAAAATAAATAATCGTTTAAAAAAAATACGCTTTTATAGAAAATCCAACTAAAAAATAGAAAATAAATTTTAATAAATTGAAATTAAAAATACTGTAAGAAATAATGATTTTATTTAAAAAATGCGTGGGGTGCTTTTCAGGATATTATCAAAATATTTATAACTATTGATACACCCCATGCTTTCAATTCAAATTTATTAAAATTAATTTTTTATTTTTTAGTTGGATTTTCTATAAAAGCGTATTTTTTTAGTTTTTTAAAACTATTATTTGTTTTTCATTTTTTAGTTGAATTTAATTATTTTTTTTCAATTTTTCAATTTTTGAATCATCTGAATCAGGCGGTAAATTATCCGAGAAATAGGTAATCGACGCGCCTGGTAGTTTCCCTTCTTGGTCTTGACGCAGACACTTCGAGTCTAAAGAAAACAAAAAATCGTTAATCTTGATTATCCTAGTAAGGATAACGGATCAAACTGCTTAAAATATTGAATTGTTATCAGTCCTTAATAAGTATGCCAAATTTTGAGTTAATCCGACGTTTTGAAAGGGGTCAAAATCATGTTCAAAGATTCCGTTACATACTAACATACATACGTATGAAGATAATAAAAGCTTATTAATAACGTACTTTTATCATTATAATTTTTTCAAATTCGGATGTTTAATTTCTTTTATGTTTCTAAGAAACCTGTTATATTTTTTAAAAAGTATTTTCAATTAACTAGGTACTGGATGCTTTGGCTCGTAGCTCTGATAGGTAGATTGGCTAAGCGAGAGGTAATTAAAATAGTCGTTGATGTTTCAGAGCAGGACTGTTTAAGCCACCGCCCGCAGATAAGTGCGGAAGTCATTCGTGAACATATAGTCTATTAAGTATATACGCTTTTATTAGTTAAAATTCATACCTGGCTACGTAATTAAAACATGGTCATTGTCTCCTCGTTTATTACAAGTACACCGGTCGTCTTATCCATAAGACTTTGACTTATATGCGTGCGGTCAGAACCATCTTCTAACTGCTGATTCCTGAACCATTTAGTTGATGTAAAGCCGGTAATAATAATTTGGGCAACGCTGTCACTGTCGGAATAATTATGGCATGGTGCGATGGCGATGCATGCAGCAGGGATGCGAATGTTGCGATGGATGTGTGGAGTAACGAGAATGGATAGAATACGGAATGAATATGTTAGAGGAAGTCTGAAAATGGCACCTGTGACAGAGAAGCTGAGAAGTGCGCGTTTGGGATGATATGGACATGTGATGAGACGAAATGAAAATGAGGTTGGTAAAAGAATGTTAACTATGAATGTGGAAGGATATAGAGGAAGAGGTAGACCTAAGAAGAAATGGATGGATTGCGTGAAAGATGATACGTGTAAGAGGGGAGTGAGCTAAGAAATGGTATATGATAGAAGAGTATGGAAGGAGAAAACATGTTGCCTGCCAGATGACTGGGAGAAGGGCAGGAATAAATTATTTGAACTATATTTTGCGTATAATTTACATTTCAATTTCTTCAATTAGTACTATTATTGTACATTTTATTAGACTTCACGAGCGTGTGAACTCTAAATACAAAACTCCGTTGAAGATAAAGGAAGCGCTTATCCAACTACCCAGACTATTTGTAGAGAGAAAACAATCAAACTTCGCGGTTTTCATTTTTAATCAATGAACCTGTTACAAATTCGACATTTAACCCATTTTAAATAAGCTATGCCAATATTAATTAACTACGAACAATTATGAATAGCTCAAAATATCTCAAAAGTAATTACGTCCGTGTTCTCATAACACATCAGATCATAAATAATACAATCTCATTAACCCATGCTTGTACTCTCTAGTTAATGGATTGTTAATTGAAAGTACCCAGCCACAAGGCGGATCCGCGACCCGGTGAAGGCTTAGGAGTCCTGTCGTTTCGTCATGGTGTATTATGGCGAGAAGTAACCATATTTTTTTACGTGCATACTACACGTACAATACTTTTTCTGAAAAATTCGGCAGTAAAAACTTTCAGCTAGAAATGATGAGCCACAAGTTGAATCGAACATTTTCCTAAGATTAGAAAATAACAGCTCATACTCGCATAGTAGTTGATCACCATTCAGACATTCACAGTCCTAACATGCGCGCTGATATGTATGAACTCTTGGAACAGACTGAAAATATATCAACAATTAAATTGTCTCAAATTAGTCAACAAATATGTATGTATATTGTTTACAAAAGTTAATCAAATGAAATGGCAATTTTTTGTGAATTCTATTATATTTGAAATTATTTTTAACAGATTTTTTTTTTTATTTAAGTTGATGATGTTGCCAACTTTTTCGTTGTTATTCCTGCTACATTTAACACACATCTTAGTGTTTTTTCTCGATGAATTAGTGATAATTTTATTGTCAAAACTAATCAAATAACTAAGTAAACGCTCAACACATTTGTACAGTCATATAAACAACAAAAATATTATTATTATTATAATATATTTATTTTTAACAGATTTTTTTTTTTTATTTAAGTTGATGATGTTGCCAACTTTTTCGTTGTTATTCCTGCTACATTTAACACACATCTTAGTGTTTTTTCTCGATGAATTAGTGATAATTTTAATATAGTGTTGTACATTTATTATTATTATTATTATATTATTAAAACGAAAACTGTCTTCCGTTCTAATTAATAAAAGAGGAACACTAATATTACCTTTGAATACGAATAAAAAATACGTCACATCTACGCCAATTATAATATTATCTACGGCATCTATACATCATCTATTCCTGTAGGCGTTGTAAATAAATCAGTTTAGTCTCGTCGAATGTGGCACTTCTGACATCAAAGAGCTATCCCTTGACTCTACGTGCCGTTACATATGAATAATTGTTTGCGATATAACAAAGATGGATTAGGTTTGTTTTAAACTGACAGGACTCTAGCATAGGCTATCTTCCATTAAAAGATATTAAGAGTGCCTTATTAAAAACTACTAATGAATAACACAAGGAACTGAGCCGGTTAGATCTGTCAAGTAAAACAGCTCTGTAGGATCTTCGCGACTATTCTAACCAAAAGACACGTTGCGAGACATCATCAGATGATGCTGCGACACTAGAATTCAAGTCCTGACGGCATGTACCAGTTATTATATGAATATCTTTCGTCTTGAATATCCGTGAATGTTCTAAATCTAAAGGTATTGTGTGAATTGTAGTCGATTACAACTGCGGTTACTATGTAATATGTCAAGGCTTCCGACAGCATTCACTGTACGTTGCCGTGAGCTGCGGGAACTGATTAACATCAGGTGAGCTGAGCGCTTGTCGGACGTTTTTTAATGATGTAATAAAACGATTCTTACTGGTGGTAGGACCTCTTGTGAGTCCGCACGGGTAGGTACCACCAGCCTGCCTATTTCTGCCGTGAAGCAGTAATGCGTTTCGGTTTGAAGGGTGGGGCAGCCGTTGTAACTATACCTGAGACCTTACAACTTATATCTCAAGGTGGGTGGCGCATTTACGTTATAGATGTCTATGGGCACCAGTAACCACTTAACACCAGGTGGGCTGTGAGCTCGTCCACTCATCTAAGCAATAAAAAATAAATAAAAAAATATTCGTCGGGAATTGAAGACAGTTTATAAAAAAATCGACGTTTTGTTTGTTTTGTTTGCTGACCGTACCTTTTTTTTTTCAAATGGTTACTGTGGCGGTAGCCGTTACAAAACACAAGATATTTGATAGATGCCTGAATCTCGTTTACGAAATTTTCAAGATAAGCTTGCATATATATGACGGCGTTAACAATATTTCTAATAAACATCACGTGCAACAGGCGTGACTCACACAAGCCGGGTGCGCCGGCCGTGTCGTTCCACTCGTGCAACAGAAGTGACTCATAAGCCAGCTGCGCCGGCTAGTATAAAAAGGCGGTGCGTGCCTTGCGAGAAAAAAAAACCCCGGAGGCCAAGAAAAAGATCGCATGTCTCGCGACAGTATGTGGCCTATCCGGGGTTACCATTGAAGCCCCCCATAGACGTGGCACTCCCGGACAGTGCCACAGATGCCAACTATATGGCCACTCGGCTCGGAATTGCCACGCGCGCCCCCGCTGCGTGAAGTGTCTCGGCGATCACGCCACGGTAGATTGCTCGCGAGTTAGGGAAACCGCGACCGAACCCCCAAGCTGTGTCCTATGCCTTAAGCAAGGGCACCCCGCGAATTACCGTGGATGTCCTAGGGCTCCGCGAAAACGTCCGACCCACCCAGCCCCCCGTACCGTCGGCCCAAAGACTTCGGTGCCTTCAGCACCGAAACCCGCCTTCGTACCGGCTGCGGTTCCCACCGTCTCGGCGTGGAATAAACCGCTGCCGTATACGAGGTCGGGAACACAAACCGCACCCCAGCCCCCGCTCGCGACACGTCCCGCGCCGCAGCCCCTGCTCGCACCTCCCCCCGCGCCCGCGTACCGTCCCCCGCAACCCTCAGCCGTCAACGACTTCACGCTCGTGCGCGACTTCGTCACGGCGGTCAACTTCGACCGTCTGCGATCGTTCGCAGACGCGTTGCGAAGGGCGGTAAACCCCGAACAACGGCTCGCGGCCGCGTTCGATTACATGGACGTTTACGAGTCCGTGGCCCGTACTTTCTAAAATCACCGGTAATCAATGGCGCAAAACGCTAGAGAGAAACCATATTCCCTTACGTTAGCATTCTACAATGCTAACGGACTCGCGCGACAACGCGATCAAATTTACGAATTCCTCCGCGACAATCTTGTAGATATTCTGCTAGTGCAGGAGACCTGCCTGAAGCCCTCGCGTCGTGACCCGAAAGTCGCGAATTACGTCATGGTTAGGAATGACAGACTCACCGCCTCCAAAGGCGGGACTGCCATTTACTATAGGCGGGCCCTGCACGTTGTCCCTCTCGATACCCCCTCGCTCTCACATATCGAGGCGTCAGTGTGCCGTATCTCGCTGACGGGACACCAGCCGATCGTCATCGCATCCGTCTATCTCCCCCCGGACAAGCCCCTTCTGAGCAGTGACATCGAGTCACTGTTCGGCATGGGAGACTCCGTCATCCTGGCAGGCGATTTAAATTGCCACCACACTAGGTGGAACTGCCACAGTTCAAACATAAATGGTAGGCGTCTCGACGCGTTTATAGACGACCTTACCTTTGAAGTAGTCGGTCCCCCAACTCCAACATGTTATCCGTATAACATCGCGCTCCGTCCGAGCACTATAGACCTGGCACTGCTGAGGAACGTAACTCTGCGCTTGCGTTCCATCGAAGCAATGTCAGAGCTCGACTCAGACCACCGACCTGTCGTTATGCAGCTCGGTCGCCCCCACAACCCAGTCACAGCTACGAGGACCATGGTGGACTGGAAGAAGCTGGGCAAATGCTTAGCCGATGCCGCTCCACCAATCCTCCCCTGCGGCCCGGATTCAACTCCCTCCCCCGAGGACACAGTCGAATCCATAAACATCATCACGGATCACATCTCTTCCGCGATCATAAGATCCTCAAAAGAAGTCGATGTGGAGGATAGCTTCCACCGCATCAGACTGTCCCCCGAACTTAGGAACCTCCTAAGAGTTAGAAACGCGGCAATCCGGGCCTACGATCAACTTCCCACGCACTCAAACCGGATTCGGATGCGTCGTCTACAGCGGGATGTAAAATCTCGCCTAAGCGACGCCCGAAATGAGAATTGGGATAGTTACTTAGAAGGACTCGCGCCCTCTCATCAAGCATACTGGCGACTAGCAAGGACTCTCAAGTCCGAAACTACCGCTACTATGCCTCCTCTCGTACGCCCTTCAGGCCAACCACCGGCTTTCGATGACGATGACAAGGCAGAGTTGCTGGCCGATGCACTGCAAGAGCAGTGCACCACCAGCACTCAATACGCGGACCCCGAACACACCGAGGCAGTCGACAGGGAGGTCGAGCGCAGAGCTTCCCTGCCACCCTCGGACGCGTTACCCCCCATTACCTCTGACGAAGTTAGAGAAGTAATAGACAACCTTCAACCTAAGAAGGCACCCGGCTCCGACGGCATCCGCAACCGCGCGTTAAAACTCTTACCAGTCCAACTGATAACAATGTTGGCTACCATCTTAAATGCTGCTATGACGCACTGCATCTTTCCGGCGGTATGGAAAGAAGCAGACGTTATCGGTATACACAAGCCGGGCAAACCGAATAATGAAACCGCTAGTTACCGACCGATTAGTCTCCTCCCAGCGATAGGCAAAATTTACGAACGGCTCCTTCGGAAACGCCTCTGGGACTTCGTTACCGCGAATAAAATTCTAATAGACGAGCAGTTTGGATTCCGCGCCAAACACTCGTGCGTACAACAAGTGCACCGCCTCACGGAGCACATCTTAATAGGGCTAAATAGGCGTAAACAAATCCCGACCGGCGCCCTCTTCTTCGATGTAGCGAAGGCGTTCGACAAAGTCTGGCACAACGGTTTGATCTACAAACTGTACAACATGGGAGTGCCAGACAGACTCGTGCTCATCATACGAGACTTCTTGTCGAACCGTTCGTTTCGATATCGAGTAGAGGGAACTCGTTCTCGTCCCCGTCATCTGACTGCCGGAGTCCCGCAAGGCTCCGCACTCTCCCCGTTACTATTTAGTTTGTATATCAACGATATACCCCGGTCTCCGGAGACCCATCTAGCGCTCTTCGCCGATGACACGGCTATCTACTACTCGTGTAGGAAGATGTCGTTGCTTCATCGGCGACTCCAGACCGCAGTAACCACCATGGGACAGTGGTTCCGGAAGTGGCGAATAGACATTAACCCCACGAAAAGCACAGCGGTGCTATTCAAAAGGGGTCGCCCTCCGAATACCACTTCGAGCACCCCACTCCCCAGTAGGCGCGTAAACACCTCCGCCGTTAGCCCCATCACTCTCTTTGACCAGCCCATACCGTGGGCCCCGAAGGTCAAATACCTAGGCGTCACCCTCGACAGAGGGATGACATTCCGCCCCCACGTAAAAACGGTACGCGATCGCGCCGCGTTTATACTAGGACGACTCTACCCAATGCTTTGTAGACGAAGCAAACTGTCCCTCCGTAACAAGGTAACCCTCTACAAAACTTGCATACGCCCCGTCATGACGTATGCAAGCGTAGTGTTCGCTCACGCGGCCCGCACCAACTTGAAACCCCTTCAGGTAATACAATCCCGATTCTGCAGGATAGCCGTCGGAGCACCATGGTTCCAGAGGAACGTGGACCTCCACGATGACCTGGAGCTCGACCCCGTCAGTAAGTATCTACAGTCGGCATCGCTGCGCCACTTTGAGAAGGCGGCACGACATGAGAACCCTCTTGTCGTGGCCGCCGGAAACTACATACCCGATCCTGTAGACCGTTTGGTAAACCGTCGACGTCGCCCAAAGCACGTCATCACGGATCCTCCTGATCCACTAACGGTGCTTTTAGGCAATACAAGCACCGGTCACCGTCCTCGCCGAACCCGTCGCTTGCGACGAAGGGCTCGACGAGCGAATTAACCCACAGACACAGCCCACTGAGTTTCTCGCCGGATCTTCTCAGTGGGTCGCGCTTCCGATCCGGTGGTAGATTCTGCGAAGCACTGCTCTTGCTAGGGCGGTGTTAGCAATTCTCCGGTTTGAGCCCCGCGAGCTCACCTACACAAGCTAGGGTAAGCTGAAATAGCCTCTCAAGGCTATCAGCATAGGTAGGAAAAAAAATGCGAGAAAAACATTCGTTGGACTGCGTTTGCCTGGTGCACTTACTATATTCTTGTTACGTTGTGTGATTCAGTGACTGTTGTACGTACTGGTTAAAGTTGGACAAGTGTTAAAGTGAATTGTTAAGATAACATATTGTTGATTAAATCAGAAATCAAAGGTGACTTCGTTTAACTTGGTGTTCAACAAAATAATGTCTACCCTCAAGCTTACATCAGAAGTGAGATCAGGACTCTACTCTCACTGGCGTGACGTGTTTGAACATGTTCGAAGTACAGCAAAGAAAAACATGATGCAGATCAGAATACTAGTAGTGGTACGCCACAAGAGCGTGAATGCAGCATACGTAAGTCGTGTAATAACGTCTCTGTTACCTCGATGGAAGATCTGAGCCACGAAGAAATTGTCACATCTTACGTTCTGGCTCATGTTGCCCAGTTTGACTGTCGACTTCATCACATGGCATTTACTAACGGAAATACAACACGTAACAAGCTATTGCAAGAAATTAAGGCAAGTGCAAATCTCAAGTGAAACTTCGATCGCAATAATGGATCTGTCATGACGAGTGGGTAGTTCCGACACGAATCGTTTTTAAGCCAATGACTACTGCTAGAGTTACATGGCACTAGTACAGTAAACCAGGACATGAGACTGTGAATTGTCGCTGAAATTTTAGAATCTACTCGATTCCATACCAATAACACTACACGTTCGATGACTTCGGGCTCCAGCAAGCAAGCAAACAAGAAAGCAAGCAAGTTTCCGTGGGAAAGAAAAATTTACACATCTGAAGTCGTCGTGACCTGTAAGATAAGACGTCCGGTGCGTTCGTGCCTGGCGATGCGGCGGTGTTCGGGTTCCGCTGGCGGATGCAGGTTTTTCCGGTGAAGTGCGTGCTTGTGCGTGCTTGACAAGTGTTCGCGGTTGGCTTCCTCAGTGTGGGAGTAACATCGTGTAAGAGAGGTGGAACCCGTAAAATTGTAGTTTGCGTGGTGGCTGGTAAGATTTGTTGCGGTAAGAAGTTTGCATGGTGGTAAAATGTCTTGTGAGTCTGCACAGGTAGCCGGAGGTGAGACTTCCGCGGTCGCGGCCCACCCAGTCCGCGAGAACCGGGCAGATCGCCTCGACGGTACGGAGGCCGGCCGACAGGTCCGCCAAACGACGAGATCACGCCTCCAGCACGGACTGCCGATATTGGAGCCCCCGCGCTCCAGCTGCACTTGCGCTAGGGCGCGCCGCCTCGTAAGAGACTGTGAGGTATCATTGAATAACTCTGACTGCGATCGCGCGCTGCCGGCGTCGCAGCGCGGCGACGTTCTCGTGGGTAAGGACGTGACACCAGACGGGTGCTCCGTATAGTGCCATCGACCGCACAGGTACCATCACCCTGCCTATTTCTGCCGTGAAGCAGTGGTGTATTTCGGTTTGAAGGGTGGGGCAGCGGTTGTAACTATACTGAGACCTTAGAACTTCTATCTCAAGGTGTGTGGTGCGTTTACGCTGTGGATGTCTATGGGTTCCAGTAACCACTTAACACAAGGTGGGCTGTGAGCTCGTCCACACATTAATACGAAGAGCCATAATCAAACGAAATTAGATACGAAGTTTAAAGGGCCGTTTAAAGTAGTTGAAGTATTGGATGGTGTCGATTTAATTTTGACTCTCACACATTCGCTTAAGGCTCGAGCTACTACTTGCCTCACAAAAATACAGCCTGCAAAACCTGAACAACCTCCTCATCCGTGGGCGCCCGGCTCTCGCCTGCAAGTCGGCTGTTACGTGTGCGGTGATGCGAGCCATGTAGCTTCTGGGTGTTCCATGCGCTACAAGAAGAAAAACGACACAGCTCCAGGTGCTGTGGCAGGTCCAACCAGAGACGTCAACGTGTGTTCCAGAGCTTCAGTGTGTTACAGATAAGTGGTTTTGGCTTCCCCTTTATGTTCCATTCAGGGTCAGAATGTAGTCTTATAAAACAAAGTCATAGTAATTTATTCAATGGTAAGCGGTTTCATGAACAAGTCACTCTTTGATCTGAAAGTAACCTAGACCAATCATGATGGCAAGAGCACTTAGGGGATATTCAACTCGCCCTTAATAGTGCACGTTGTCGAGTAACAGGGTTTACTCCAATAGAATAGACGTTTGCCGTTCAGGGTAGTTCACTTGAAATATCTTAAAGTTTCAACAGAGTGATAATCCCTCTAGATTAGATCTTGATTTAGCACGGTCGAAGACCGGCGAAAACATAAAAAAGGGCACAAACAGAAGCTTGGTTTAGTCGAGGCAAAGCTAAAGTCAAACTCTTTTCCGCTGGGGATTTTGTTTTCGTAAGTTGACCGAAAATGTAAAGGTCCCTTCAACATTACTGCAGTTTTGGAAAACGATAGGTATAAATTGAGACATGTAAATAGTTCTAATAGAGTGTACAAATTTCCCCATGAAAACTTACGTGAAATACCTCGAGGCCCGTCAGGCCTACTAGAAATTTCTAAAAATTATAGTGACGATGACGTGACGGCGTACACAGATGGGTTAATTAATCTTGTTCATGAAACTGATCTTAATGATGACGACTCTATCACTGACAATAGAAGCGACATTTTTGTCCGCAAATAGCGATACAGCAAACATAGTCTGTGGGTAGTGATACAATGTCTGTAAGCTCAGGCACCTCAGGTGCAGGTGTTGGAAATGTAGAAAACGATGGTCGGTCTCGCACTATTTCTGAAGAAATTCCGTATAAATGTTCTGGTTTAAGAGATGTTTTAACAAACGCTACCGTACACGCAGATTAAAAAAAAAAAAAAGAGAGAATTGTATGTGGCTAGAGAGATGTTAATCCGGACTAGCAAAAAAAAAAAAAAAAAAGAGAAAAAAAAAAAGAAAAAAAAAAGTGTGAAGTCATTGAAGGGTCTGTCCGGTCCAATGGCTTGGCTATAGGGATTTTCATCCGGACTAGCCACAACAATTAGCTACAGGGATTGCGATCCGGTCTAGCATTATCCGGTCCAGTTCGAAAAACTGAAGGGATAACAATTCCGATTTAAGTTAAAAGGGACATACTTACATACCTGAAGAGATTTAAATGAACTGGCCCAGGTATGTAAGCAGTCAGTATTTATAGCCAGTATAGGATTTTCTGAAGAATTATGCGAACCGAACCGTATTAGATTGTTAATATCATAGACCACGTTTTAAGTTGCATCCGTTAATGTCAGGATGAACGAATACGCTTATTGTCTACAGAACAACCATAAAAAGGCGCACGAGGACGAGCGCATGTCAGTATGGCCGTGACGGCGTTAACAATATTTCTAATAAACATCACGTGCAACAGGCGTGACTCACACAAGCCGGGTGCGCCGGCCGTGTCGTTCCACTCGTGCAACAGAAGTGACTCATAAGCCAGCTGCGCCGGCTAGTATAAAAAGGCGGTGCGTGCCTTGCGAGAAAAACATTCGTTGGACTGCGTTTGCCTGGTGCACTTACTATATTCTTGTTACGTTGTGTGATTCAGTGACTGTTGTACGTACTGGTTAAAGTTGGACAAGTGTTAAAGTGAATTGTTAAGATAACATATTGTTGATTAAATCAGAAATCAAAGGTGACTTCGTTTAACTTGGTGTTCAACAAAATAATGTCTACCCTCAAGCTTACATATACAAGATCCGAACAACAGCATTCGGACCGTCGGTCTGCCGAGCAATATCAGCCGCACGGTGGAAGATCTTCCCTTTGTCGTAAACCTACAGTGACTAATCAAAACACATTTAAGATTTACAAACAGTATTCTAAGACTGTCGCAGTTTTATTCGATTACTGCCACGCCGACCATGATTCTGTAGACGTAATAGTTGTAAAATAAACAATTTGGAATATAGCTAAATGTATGGAATACGCGCATATATAAAATCTCCTCTCGCGTCATCTGTTCACTTCGATAAAGGGGCAAGACATGAGAATCCTCACATCGTGGCCGCCGGAAACTATATAGTCGATCCTGCGAACCAAACGGTAAACAGTCGATGTCGCCCAAAACACGTCATTTCGGATCCTCCCGATCCACTAACGGTGCTTTTAGGTATTCCAAGCCCCGGTCATCGTTCTCGTCGAACCTGTCGCTTGCGACGAAGGGCTCTGCGAGTAAATTAACCCGCATACATAGCCCACCAAGTTTCTCGCCGGATCTTCTCAGTAGGTTGAAGTCGTTGTGGCCTAAAGGATAAGACTTCCGGTGCATTCATATATAGCGATCGACCGGTGTTCGAATCCCGCAGGCGGGTACCAATTTTTCTAATAAAATAATTAACATCGGAAGTCAATCGTGAACAATTGTTAATTGTTCATGATTTACTTCCACGGTGAAGGAATAACATCGTGTAATAAAAATCAAACCCGCAAAATTATAATTTGCGTAATTACTGGTGGTAGGACCTCTTGTGAGTCCGCATGGGTAGGTACCACCGCCCCGCCTATTTCTGCCGTGAAGCAGTAATGCGTTTCGGTTAGAAGGGTGGAGCAGCCGTTGTAACTATACTGAGACCTTAGAACTTATATCTCAAGGTGTGTGGCGCATTTACGTCGTAGATGTCTATGGGTTCCAGTAACCACTTAACACCAGGTGGGCTGTGAGCTCGTCAAGACATCTAGGCAATATAAAAAAAAGGTCGCGTTTCCGATCCGGTGGTAGATTCTGCGAAGCACGGCTCTTGCTAGGGTTCGCGTTAGCAACATCGTCAGGTTTGAGCTCCGTGAGCTGACCTACTAGTTAAGGTTACGCTGATATGGTCTCCCTAGACCATCAGCATAGGTAGGAAAAAAAAGAAAAAAGTCATCAATCCCAAACGGATGCTACTGTCGCAAAAACCTTCCCTAAAGCCACAACGACGGCTGTGTAACAAGTTCTAGCTTAATCGACTAGATTTTTTAATGCTTGGCGGACAAACGGACCAACCGATGTTCCGTTTTTCTCTTCTGTTACTGCACTTACTCTATGAGGTCTGATCTGCTATTTATAATACTATAAAAAATTTAAGATTCATTCATTTCAGCAGATAGATGGCTTAAATAGGTATGACGTTAAAAATAATCTGAAGTCTTGGCTCTTAAACTTAGACTATTTTGAAACAGAACAAGTCGTGTTGTAAAAATGTATAATGATGTATAATATACAAAATATATATTATATAGTATGATATACTGTTGATTTATTGTAGCTAATTTTAACTTAATATTTTATTATACTTTATTGTATGACACACACACACACACACACACACACACGCACGCACGCACACGCGCACGCACACGCACACGCACGCACGCACGCACACGCACACGCACGCACGCACACGCACACGCACACGCACACGCACACGCACACGCACACGCACGCACGCACACGCACACGCACACGCACACGCACACGCACACGCACACGCACACGCGCGCACACACACGCACACACACGCACACACACGCACACACACGCACGCACACACACGCACACACACGCACACACACACACACACACACACACACACACACGTACGTACTATATTCTTACAGATCGTTCTTCCTGGTTAACTTTCTTTACCTGGTGACCTAGCACTGAACCACTGACTTTTGTAACACAGGTTTTCCTAGCATAAAAGTCAGGGAATATTGTTATTGTATACCTCATAAAACATTATTATACTAGTGTTAAGAATTTTTGTACGTGTTTGTATTTTAAGAGGCTTGAATAAATATTATTATTATTATTATTATTTGTCTTCAAACAACTTCTAGACCTCAAACTAGTTTATCACGCTAATAACGAAACACTTTTGTAAACGCATAATAAGAACTTCGAGTGGATTGTTAAAGATATTGAAATTCGCAATAATTTTGTTGATTTTACGTTTAATTCCTGTGTTTATATATACGAGAGCAGTAAATATTATAAAGGGTGTGTCAATGTAAGATATGGTATTTTTGTGTATCAAAATGATTCAGGGAGTTCGGTTATTGGTAATCAAAGAGCATGTTTCCAAGTATGGAATACACTATTGTATTTTCATATGCATTTAGAAGCATAAATGGAATTGACTACGATTTTTCTTATGCATTTACAAGCACATATTAGTTAAAGGAGATGATATCCGAAAAATTACATTATCAAATTATTGTATTTTTATTTTATTTTTATAGGTACTATCAATTTAGGATTAACAAAGAGGCCTTTAGACGATTACGTATGTAGTTTCATTATTTAATTTTTTATTTCTAAGTGGGTCGACGAGCTTACGGCCCACCTGGTGTTAAGTGGTTACCGGAGCTCATAGACATCTAGAGCGTAAATGCCGCTACCCACCTGGGGATATGAATTCTAAGGTCTCGGTATAGTTACAACGGCTGCCCTACCCTTCAAACAGAAACGCATTACTGCTTCACGGCAGCAATAGCCAGAGTGGTGGTGAGGACTCACAAGAGGTTCTACCACCAGGAATTACGCAAATTATAATTTTTCGGGTTTGATTTTATTACACGATGCTATTCCTTCACCGCAGAAGTCAATCGTGAGCATTTGTTAAGTATGTCGTATTTCATTAGAAAAATTGGTACCCGCCTGTGCATCGCTAGATATGAATGCACTGGACGTCTTATCCTTTAGGCCACGACAACTTTTTAATTTACTCCGTCATAGCTCCTAAATTATATATTATAGTACTCTTATCATTTTTTTTTTATTGCTTAACTCTAAGCCCACCTGGTGTTAGATGATTACTAAGCCGATAGACATCAAGAACGGCAAATATCGCCTCCCAACTTGAAGCATGAAATCTACATCTCAATTACATAATGCAAACCCCCCCCCTCTTTCAAACCGGAAGTGTGGTAGTATTTACTGGTGTGAGCTTACATGCCCTTAATTTTATTTATATATATGATTTAGGGGCGACGCAGTCGATACACGAATTCATAGTTTAAGAATGCATGTTGTGATATCCGTGGGCTTTGATAACCACTTATAGCCAGTTGGTTTGTCAGCCCGTATTCTAGTTCAGTGAAAATATAAAAGGACCAAATTAAAAATTTTAAGAAAGCCTTTTCCGCACTCATCTCGCATCGTATAAAACTTTATAAAGCTCCTAAATAGTGATGTTTATTTGATACTAAACGTCAAATCTTTAAAAAACCAACCAATAAATATATCAAAATTTAAAATGTTCTAATGACACTAGTTTACTTTGTGGATACGCTTGCTTTATATAAAAATATATTTTTTGTCATTAGCAACTGTTTCATATAGTGTATAGTAATCGGCTTACTGATTTAGTGTTAGACTTTTTAGCGGGAACGCGAGACATAAAGTTTTATGAATTATTTAATGAATATAGATTTTCATATACTCGACACTGGCAACAATAGTGTCACAAAAAGTCCTACTTAAAATTAATTCGTGTTTTCAAAACGAACAGTTTAAGGGATTTCATTTGACACAAATGTACAAATAATAATTTAGTATCCGTGAAAGAATTACTCTCCGGTAGGAATTGCAATCCAGTAAGTCCACACCAAAATATTAAATACCACGTAATATATAGAGAAGAGACTAGAGGTGAAAAATACGGAGAACGTCTGGAAAAGAAAGAGATTGAGAAAAAACGAAGAATAATTTAATTACTTAAAGTTCAATAAATTTTATATTTCAATAAACAGACAAGGCACAAAACATTTCATAAGTGTTAATATAGATGGTTTATTCAAAATTCAATCACTATGCGGTGAGACCGATCACGAACGCTCATGAGAACTCATTTCATTTTTATGAGTCGTAAATATCGTCCGCCCTGTCACGTGGGTGATCCCAAGTTGAACGCTCAATGAGATAAATATATTATGTTTCCTGTTTTATTCGCTTACAAAACTATCGGAAATGATGGTCACCGTCAAGAGCTGTATTTTTTTAAACAAAATAATTTTACTGGTTAGGACCTCTTGTGAGTCCGCACAGGTAGGTACCACCGCCCTCCTTATTTCTGCCGTGAAGCAGTAATGCGTTTCTTGCGACAGCCTTGAGAGGCTATTTCAGCTTCTCCTTGAAGTGTCTTAAACCAGAGTGTTGCAAACACTGGCCTTAGCAAGGGCAATGCTTCGTAGAATCTACCACCGGATCGGAAACGCGACCCATTGAGAAGATCCGACGGGTTCGACGAGGACGGTGACCAGTGCTTATGGTACCTAAAAGCACCGTTAATGGTTTGGGAATTTTATTTAATTGATCTTAATAGGTAGATAGACGCACAGTCCATCTGATGCTAAGTGGTTAACGAAGCGCATAGACATAAAGTCGAAATCACAAATAGTATAGCATATTACCTAATTCGTTATTAAAATTGTGTAAAAATAAAAAAATATATACAGTGTTACGAATTTAAATATAATAAATAACTAGCTGTCCAAATAAAGTAACCTCTTGAAATCAGATAAAAATACAAATCGAAAGGGTACTTATCCACGTGCCACGGCTTGGAATACCTACTCAAAATGCCAATCCCGATAGACCTTATACTTAAAATATTTCAAGACTATTATCATAACTTTTATAGCTCTTACAACCGCTAGATGTCACTACTAACCATGTTAAAAGACTATTCAATCAAACTTTATTTAAGTTTCGGAGCTTTTTTGAATGTTAACAATATAAATTAGAATGAAAGCTGAATATTTAAGTGACTTGTATACGACAGAACATCTCTCTAAATGTATAGCATAAATTCCGGCAAGTAAAAAGTTGTCAACTCCCACCGCGTTAGCTTAGCGTGGATATGGTTTTTCCAGTATGATATTCTGGATCTATTGAAATAAATTATTGTAAATATTTTTAGTTTATTTACAAAAAAAAAGACCTAGTTTGTACGATTCGTTATTATTTTCTCTCTGATAATAACCATTACGATTTACTTGAGATTGTTTAGCGGTCGAACAAGGATGGCGTCACTCACCTATGTAGGCCTGAAAAATACCCAAGCATAATAAATAACTTTTGCTCCATACGGTACATCAAAGAGTAGATTTAGAGGAAGAGATAGACCGAAGAAAAAATAGATAGAAATAGATTGCGTGAAAGACAATATGTGTAAGATGAAGTTAGCGAAGAAATGGTATATGATAGAGGAGTATCAAAGAAGAAAACATGCTCCGCCGACCCCAAGTGACTGGGAGAAGGACAGGAGAATGATTATGGTTCATCAAAGAGTAATCCTTTGCTAAGGCTGTATTTTGGCTCCAAGGATAGAATACCGGTGATCATAGCGCAAGTATTTCTTAATATCGTCAACTTGTGGGGTCCAAATCACATATTTTAGTTGTTTACTCTTTTGCTATACAAAAGAACATCACCGTCTACACAATAACAACAAAAAAACAGTAACCGAATATCCACACAAAGCCAACGTAAACGTTGCCATTAAACGCAATAGTTACGGGTACGAAATTTATTGTTTTTCATCTTTGAAATCTTAGCGGAGTCAAGTTGTATAAATCATGCGTTAATGC
The DNA here is from genome assembly GCF_030269925.1 of Bombyx mori. NCBI lineage: Eukaryota > Metazoa > Arthropoda > Insecta > Lepidoptera > Bombycidae > Bombyx > Bombyx mori. Next base: position 1,220,103 of record NC_085116.1, on the reverse strand, counting down.
TTCGAGCATTATACAAATTCAAATTTATAACTCGATAAAATTACGGGCAGGTCGCTATGGGGTGTCCAACCCCTCGCAGGGGGATGATAGTCCAACTAAATGATTTAATTCATTAGCTGTTTACGACCTTTCTTGTTGAAAACTTGTAAAGTAAGAATGCCGGTCTTTTTTTGGTTTGAGTAGTCTATTCAAATGCTGTGCTATATATGTATGAAGGTATATGTTACGTTAATATTTCGTAACAATAAAAATCCTATTAACTTCCAACCAATCCAACCAATACATTTCTCTTTATTGCTTCTTCTAAGAAAGTATGTTATAATCATATTGTCATGCGTTATCTTAATACTACGTAATTATTTAAAAAAAAATATGTAAATACACATAAATTTAAATTTAGACACGATAAAGAATATTTCCACACACGTGCACAGCGTAAAAACTTAATAAATTCATTTCTCTCGAGCCAGCCATCAATAATCGAATAATCATTCGATTCTAAAATCGATGACGATCTCGATCAAAAAAGGCCGCCGAGCAATTATTATCAGTATGATTTATAAGGATTGGATGGTTCTAAACCTCTTTTCTCTATTCACGTTTAATTGAATGATCAAATCGTGGAACGATTTTTGGTATTGTCTTCGCTTTGCCTTGAAACAATGGGCGTGAAATGCTCGATCCTATGATGCATGCGGCTCTGTTAATCGATTCGAAGATCGTTTGAGGGTGGAGGTTTTTTTTAAAATGATTTCACTTTTTTCTTGGGATAAGCAAAGGGTTTTCACTCAATAAAATCAGTCGTTGCCCAAGACATTTAGGTTCCCACTAACCCACATTAGATACAAAGGCTCTCACATGACGAGCGTTTTGCAATACATTGTTTTTAAATGGACAGATGAATCGCGAAAGCCATCGAGAGTGTGGGTATACGACAAAGAGAATATCTTCCACCGAGCGGGTGATATTGCTCAGTAGACCGACGATCCAAACGCTGTTGTTCGAAACTTGTTTAAATGCGAGCTTATCTTGAAAATTTCTTAAGCGAGATTCAGGCATCTGTCAAAGATCTTGTGTTCTGTGATGGCTACCGCCATAAGAGAATTACTTGAATAAGCAAATGAGAGTTCACTAGGAATCTGGTAATTATATCGACGGATTACAAAGAAATAAACAATTCACGTAGTTCAAAAATAAGTGCTTACTGATTCATTATGGGACAGACTTACTTACTTGGAGCAGAAAGAAATCGAAACGTCATACTAGACTCATTTAAAAATATAGTAACTTTAAAATAGGAATAAAATATTACTTGTAAGTAAAACAAATCAGTAGTACCAACTTGTGCGACTAATGCGTAAGCCAAATTGAAAATATTTACCAGCTCATTCACGCATTTCGTAAGAGTTAGCGCGAAGATAACACTTACTTTTGCACCAACGGAGATAACGCCGAACCGAGACCATACAAACTCCGCATAAGTAGTGCTTTTTGATTACCCGCCACTGTACAGTCGGACGGAAAAGCGTTATTTAAATATACCGAATTAACGTGTAGTGGTCACACGAATACATACCGCCATCGCATCCATGTCTAACATAAACTGTTACTTCGTGTTGCGAATAATAAATCTCTTTCACGATGACCGAAAAACATATTTTTTTCCCTTTTTCGCTAGCATAAGCTACTAAAAGGCTATTCCAGGAACACCCGGACGGGTAAGTGTGCTCACGAGATCAACCTGAGAGAATTTGCTACCACTAGCCCCAGCAAGAGCAATGCTTGACGGAATCTACAACCGGTACGGAATTGCGACCCACTGAGAAGATCCGGCGAGAAACTTAATTGACTTTGTCTATGGGTTACTTCACTCGTCGAACTCTTCGTCGTAATCGACGAGTTTGACGAAGACGGTAACCGGTGCTTAGGGATCCTAAAAGCACCGAGAGTAAAGTCGAGGGATCCAACAAGACATATTCCGGGCGACGGCGGCCTTGCGTTGCCCCGTCGCGGTCGGATGATGCGAAAAACATCGTAAAATAAGAATCCTACTAGATAATTTTATACGCCATGCGACCGAACGAGTATGTACTGTGTCTTCACCATCATGCTTTTTTCTGCTGTGGATCAGTTATTCATTGCAATGCGAAGGACGGGGCCGTTGTTGTACAATGTAACGGAGACTCGATGCTATATCCCAAGGTTAATGGCATCATTCACTTTGTGCTATCCATGCAAATAACCATTTGAGATTTACTAGGTTACCTAGTAAAGTCATGCAAAGAGCCATGGAACGGGCTATGTTATATTAGGCATATCTCTACGGGATAGAGTGCGCAATACCGAAATCCGCAGAAGAACTGGTTTGAGTGACATAGTGAAAGTAATTGCTCGGAAAAAGTGGAAATGGGCCGGTCATATATGTCGTCGCACTGACAATCGGTGGGGCACAAAAATACTGGAGTGGAAACCTCATACTGGACGTCGTAACGTGGGCAGACAGACAACGAGGTGGACCGATGACCTGGTCAAAATGGTTGGTAGGGATTAGATGCCAAAGACAAGAGACCGAAGAGAATGTGGTGCATTCGAAGAGACCTAAACTCAGCTTTGGCGGACACGGGTTGAATAAAAGGCTACCTAAAAGCTCGATTGCCTTTCCACATCAAATAAACGCATTAGATTACTTATATCCAATAAACCATTTCCAGCTCGCAATTTCCAGCATTTCGTTAGGAAGCGGCTTGGCTCTGCCCCTGCTATTGCTGAAGTCCATGGAGGACGGTAACCACTCACCATCAGGTGGGACGTATGCCTACAAGAGCAATAAAAAAAAAGCTCTGCGTCGTATAAATAAATAAACAGTAATTCTGTTTATAAACAACAGAGCACTTTTCTACGCGTCTGTCACTTTAACCCGCCGACTCCCAGTATCGGTCTTTGATTAAGTCAATAGGTACACTGTTTCAAACGTGGCCCATTATTTACACACTTCTTCTGTATGTTTATTTTAGCACATACTCGACTTGATAATACATGAATCGTATTGTTTCAAACAGTACATATTATGAGGATCAAATAAATACATTTATCGACATTTTAAAGGATGTTAATCGTCTAGTATTTGTGTTTACCGTAGTCCTTAGTATCAAAGCAGTCCCAATTGAAACAGCGCAACGGCTGTCGCAACCTTGAAATCGTAAATATATAATTGATTCGTAGTAAAAGCTCAAACGATGGTGGTATTCACTTGTACGAGCTTGCTATGAGCCCTACTACAAGCACTATTATTTCAAAATATTATGCTGTGCTGAATCAAAATTGCATGTTGCATTTAGATATTATTATATAGTTTATTAGCGACCCGCCCTCGCTTCGCTTCGGAAACTGTAATTTATTATTGATTTCTCCACTATTTAATGGATGTTATTATACATATATTATAAACCTTCTTCTTCAATCACTCTATCTATTAAAAAAAAACCGCATCAAAATCCGTTGCGTAGTTTTAAAGATTTAAGCATACATAGGGGACAGACAGATATAGGGACAAGAAAGCGACTTTATTTTATACTATGTCGGGATTAGATTAGGTTGTGTGGCAGTACGCAAAATGTGCGCAAAGGACACTGCACCTGGCCCGGACGGCGTCCATGGCCGGGTTTGGGCCTTGGCTCTTGGTGCCCTAGGGGACCGACTCTTGAGGCTTTATAACTCCTGCCTCGAGTCGGGACGGTTTCCTTCATCGTGGAGGACGGGCAGACTTGTGCTATTGAGAAAGGAGGGGCGCCCGGCGGATACTGCCGCCGGGTACCGTCCCATCGTGTTGTTGGATGAGGTGGGCAAACTGCTGGAACGCATTCTGGCAGCCCGCATCATCCAGCATCTGATCGGGGTGGGACCCGATCTGTCGGCGGAGCAGTATGGCTTCCGAGAGGGTCGCTCAACAGTGGACGCGATCCTTCGCGTGCGGGCCCTCTCGGAGGAGGCCGTCTGTGGGGGTGGGGTGGCCTTGGCGGTGTCGCTCGACATCGCCAATGCGTTTAACACCCTGCCCTGGTCCGTGATAGGGGGGGCGCTGGAAAGACACGGAGTGCCCCTCTACCTTCGCCGGCTGGTCGGCTCCTACTTGGAGGACAGATCGGTCACGTGTACCGGACACGATGGGGTCGTACATCGGTTCCCGGTCGTGCGCGGTGTTCCACAGGGGTCGGTACTCGGCCCTCTTTTGTGGAATATCGGGTATGACTGGGTGCTGAGGGGTGCCCTCCTCCCGGGCCTAAGCGTAATATGTTACGCAGACGACACGCTGGTCGTGGCCCGGGGAGGGAGCTTTGCTGAGTCTGCTCGTCTTGCCACCGCTGGGGTAGCGCATGTCGTCGGCAAAATCAGGAGATTGGGCCTCGACGTGGCGCTCAGTAAATCCGAGGCCATGTGGTTCCACAGGCCCCGGAGAGTGCCACCTGTCGATGCCCATATCGTGGTTGGAGGCGTCCGGATCGGGGTCGGGGTGCAGTTAAAGTACCTCGGCCTCATTCTGGACAGTCGTTGGACCTTCCGTGCTCACTTTCAGCACCTGGTCCCTCGTTTGTTGGGGGTGGCCGGCGCGTTAAGCCGGCTTCTGCCCAACGTCGGGGGGCCTGACCAGGTGACGCGCCGTCTCTATACGGGGGTGGTGCGATCAATGGCCCTATACGGGGCACCCGTGTGGGGCCAGTCCCTGGCCGTGGGGGTAGCGAAGTTGCTGCAACGGCCGCAACGCACCATCGCGGTCAGGGTCATCCGTGGTTATCGCACCATCTCTTTTGAGGCGGCGTGTGTACTGGCTGGGACGCCGCCTTGGGTCCTGGAGGCGGAGGCGCTCGCCGCTGACTATCAGTGGCGAGCTAACCTTCGTGCCCGGGGCGTGGCGCGTCCCAGCCCCAGTGTGGTCAGAGCGCGGAGGGCCCAATCTCGGCGGTCCGTGCTGGAGGCATGGTCCAGGCGGCTGGCCGATCCTTCGGCTGGTCGTAGGACCGTCGAGGCGATTCGCCCTATTCTTGTGGATTGGGTGAATCGTGACAGAGGACGCCTCACTTTCCGGCTCACGCAGGTGCTCACTGGGCATGGTTGCTTCGGTGAGTTCCTGCACCGGATCGGAGCCGAGCCGACGGCAGAGTGCTACCATTGTGGTTGCGACTTGGACACGGCGGAGCACACGCTCGTTGCCTGCCCCGCATGGGAGGGGTGGCGCCGTGTCCTCGTCGCAAAAATAGGAAACGACTTGTCGTTGCCGAGTGTTGTGGCATCGATGCTCGGCAGCGACGAGTCGTGGAAGGCGATGCTCGACTTCTGCGAGTGCACCATCTCGCAGAAGGAGGCGGCGGGGCGCGTGAGAGACGCACAAGCCCGCCGCCGTCGAGCGGGGGCCAGGGAGGCGGATCTCGCCCTAGCCCTGGCCCTCTAAGTGTTTCGGGTCCCCCTCATATGTCGGTCTGGGGCCCGGCGAAGGGGGCCTAAGAAGACGACGTGCAAGCTGCTCTGCACGCGTTTTACGCAAGAGCATCCGGGTGATGGAAGGCCGGCTATCCTCAACCCACGCTGGTTCTGACCCAGCGGGGTATTCCGTAGGATAGACCATTCTAACCGGCGCCATGTAGGCGGGCTTCGGATAGCCTGCCGACCGAGAGGGCTGGTGGTCGTGGCGCCGACGACCGCCAGTCCGGCGTCCCGAGGGGGAGGGTGATGGGAGAGATGTGCTCCGCACTAAACGCTTCACTCTCCTCCCCTTGCCTTTCATGAGTTCTGTCTCATGCGAGGGTTGGACGTTGGTTGTTGAGCGACAGGAGGTTTTAGTCGGTTCGACTCCGACATGCCCCACCCTCCATCCCCAGTGGAGGGTGGGAGTCCGGCGATTTCCTCCTGACAAAAAAAAAAAAAAAAAAAAAAAAAAAAAAAAAAAAAAAAAAAAAAAAAAAAAAAAAAAAAAAAAAAAAAAAAAAAAAAAAAAAGGTTGTACATTGATCGATAAAAAAGTATGCATGATTTTTTTTTCATCATCATCCATTCCATACTCCTCTATCATATACCATTTCTTCGCTCACTCCCCTCTTACACATATCGTCTTTCACGCAATCCATACATTTTTTCTTCGGTCTACCTCTTCCTCTAAAGCCTTCCACATTCATATTTAAACCTCACTTACCAATCCCATTGTCATTTCGTCTCATCACATATCCATACCACCCCAAACGCGCACTTCTCAACTTCTCTGTCACAGGTGTAATGTGTAAATAAAATTATTTATTCATGCTTACGTAATAACTAGTCTTTGTCATTACCTCGTATTTTGTCTGCACGGGAGGTATAACCAACCTGCCTATTTCTATAGCCTAGTCATGCATTTCTCCTCAGCCATAGTTGGGGTTAGAATTTAAGTTTTGACCTTGGATGCATAGTAGCTATGGGATGGACAGTGGCTGGGGGTTGACAGTAGTTGCGAATTCATTCGTCTACCTAAGAAGGCCAAAAAATAATCTTAATTCACCCAACACTAATGCAACGTGAGAGGTGGTAATAAGAGAAAATACCCAACTTCTACACTGTTACATTTTTATATCAACCCTAACAGGGAAATTAGAAAATATACCCAAAACAGTTTCTTTAAAAAATTCACATGTCATAAAGAATCAAACATCTTTTCGGGGCAATTACTCACATTCTCCAACGAGCCGGCTCGCACGCCAATTATAAAGCCGCATGCACACTCGCACGCACGACGCTCGCATTTGGCCCGTATTATTGCATTGCGTTAATCCCGCGTGGAGGAAGACATAAATCACGGTGTTAAGGCGAAAAAACGTCTCGCGGGTGACGCGGCGATGGCGCTTGTCTGAGCGCTTCTTAACGCTTTTCACTCTTTTATAATATAAAATAATTTATAGGCTAATTTTCCCAGATTGTTTAAATAAAGTAGGTAACAACTAAACTGGTGTTGGCAAATTGGAACTATGATATATGCCGAAATGTGAATGTTAAATTGTCTTGTAATATGATAAATTCTCTTAAAATAACGAAAATCAAAAAGAACACGTTCGAAATTGATATTCAACTTTTTTAATTGTTTCGATGGGTGAACAAGCTCACTGTACACACGGTGATAAGCGGTTAACGGAGCCTTTACATTATCACGTAAATGCGTCCATAAGATATAAGATCGAAATCTCGTTTGTATTATATAAGGACTGTCCCACCCCTCGAGTCTGAGTACATAGCTCATTCTCTTCCAATTTTGACCCAAATTTTATGACCTTTACAAAATAGAGATACTTCACACGAAAACATAACTCAGTCTCGAACCTGTAACCTAACGTTAGGCACGTACCTTTAAGATACCATAGGGCCAACATCTTGATGGTAACTACAAGACACGGCCTTGAAACTCCGACTTCCTTGAGTAAGCTACTGCTTTGACTGCATCGGCGAGTGCAATAATCAACTGTAACGTAAATAGGCCAGAGGTAATCACGTAGTCTACAGGCTGGTTCATACCAATTGATGTCCCTTGAGATTTTGTCGAGCCACTATCGTGCGTTTATGCTCTCCAAGCACATGCACCATTCTCGTCGAATTCGTCGAATGCGACGAAAAGTTCGATATGCAACTGAATTCAAAGACACAATTCAATTTCTTGCTTGTTTTCAGTGGGTTACGATTCCGATTTGGTAGTAGATTCCGCGAAGCACTGCTCTTCGTTCTTTTTCCCTTCATCAAGTCACCTGGTGTGGGCGCAACTTGTTTTCTCCTTCGATATTCCTCTATCATATACCGTTTCTTCGCTCACTCCCCTCTTACACATATCGTCTTTCACACAATCCATCAATTTCTTCTTAGATCTACGTCTTCCTCTCTATTCGTCCACATTGATAGTTAACACTCTCTTACCAACCTCATTTTCATTTCGTCTCAACACAAGTCCATACCATCCCAAACGCGCACTTCTCAACTTCTCTGTCACAGGTACCACTTTCAGACTTCCTCTAACATATTCATTCCGTATTCTATCCATTCTCGTTACTCCACACATCCATCGTAACATTCGCATCTCTGCTGCATACAATCTTCTTTCATCCGCCAATTATTAGGACTTATTAGGTCAAATATTAGCTAACTTTTTCGGGTTGGATTCCGCTAGCTCGGTCACCAGTCATAGTTCAATTAGAATAGCCCGTCAACATTACTGACAGATAAATAGCCAAAAAAATATGTCAAAATTCATAATCAATTCAACACTCTTTAACTGTAACAACGGAGGAACCTCAACGTTTTTTTTTGTTTCGTTTCTTCAATGCCGTAACAACATTAACGTGTTTACGTTATGTAGTTAATAAATCGAGCGGCGCCATTAGTCTCGAGTTCGAGTCCGGCCCGGAAAGCATGCGTCTTGTTGATTTGTGACGCGACCAGATGGATTGCCCCTCGCTCGGGGAATGTTTTTGATATGCGGTTCTCGATAGCGTGTGGAAAGGTTTATTTGATGCTTTTTCGAGATGTTTTTATTTTTATTTTAGGTTTTAGTGTTGTTATACTTACAGCGATTCGCATATTGGGATCCGTGAGGGGGGACGTGATCTCTTGTGAGTCCGCACGGGTAGGTACCACCACCCCGCCTATTTCTGCTGTGAAGCAGTAATGCGTTGTAACTATACTTGAGACCTAAGAACTTATATCTCAAGGTGAGTGGCGCATTTACGTTGTAGATGTCTATGAGCTCCAGTAACCACTTAACACCAGGTGGGCTGTAACCTCGTCCACCCATCAAAGCAATAAAAAAATAGACGGGGAAAACTTTTCGGGAGACGTCACCTTCAGACAATGATCGTGCCCCTCTTAATACTAGAACGTATTACTGATTCGCGGGAGTATTTGTTGAAAGGCATGTTGTGGATCTTACCACCTCACTAACCACAAGTAAAGCGGTAGTATTTAGCTCGAACCTCACGTAGCCCCTACTGCAGTATTTATTAATTAGTAGTAGTAGTATTTACAATCGGATGGGATCGGAAACCACATCAGAATAGATTATTGCAATACTCGCTTCTCGATATCCTTCTCTGTTAGCAATATAATGAAGGTGGCTCGAACGGATTATTAAATATGTTATTCTGTTTATTGCGTATACGGCTTAACTATAACAAGACCGTGGAAATATGTCCATGGACATCACTATTAGAATAGTGGTATTCTACGTGAGTCACGAGGCCGATTATCTCAACTGTATAGACAAAGAGAGTTCTGGTGGATTTTATTTTTATTACACGATGTTGTTTCTTCATAGTGGAAGCCATATGTGAATTAAATACTAATTTCATTGTAAAATTCGATACCAGCGTGCGGGATTTGTACATCAGCATAACCGCTGGATATGAGTACACCGGGCGTCCTATGCTTTAGGTTTTAATACGACTTCCGTATACCGATGAAGACTGTACCAGTATTGCAATTCCTCGGTCATCCTTAAAAAAAAACATAGAGCACAACACGCGAGAGATATTATTTAAAAAAAAATGATTTAGATAAGTGTTTATGACAGCTTCGCTCGTGTATACGTATGTTTGTACATAAGGCGACGTGTCTGGTCTGTTAAATAGTGCACTTGTCATGTGCGCGGATCATTATCGTGATTTAGTGGTTATTCAGCATCTGCGGTCCACATTAAAACTAGCTAACGTACTTAACGGCTTATTGTTTTTGATATAATACGTGTTATAAACGCGACTTTACTCTATAAAAATACTGGTGGGCAGAATGTTTTGTAAATTCGTACGGGTGGTTACGAACTTGCCTAGGAGATGTATGGAAATGGTAGTGCAAGGTAGAGGGGGAAGAGGACGACCGAAGAAGACATGGATGGAGTGTGTGAATGACGATATGAGAGAGAGAGGAGTGAGTGTTGAGATGACGGCTGATAGAAGAGAATGGAAGAGAAAAATTAGCTGTGCCGACCCCACCTAGTGGGATAAGGTGGAGAAAAAGAAGAAGGTTACAAACTTGCCGTTTCTACCGCGCGACAAGAAGGAGCTCGATTTCTGGTCTCGAGATGGGTGTCAGAATTCATTTTGTCTTCAGCTAAAGGACGCGGTCGTACACAAACCTAGTACGGTGTAAAAAAATAATTCGCATAGACGAATTGATGGCTGTGATGGGATATGGCACTGAGGCATGGTCGCTCACAATGGGCGTTATCAGAAGCCTCAAGGTCACCCAAAGAGCAATGGCCATATGCTCGGAGTTTCCTGCAAAATAAAATCAGTAATCAGGAGATTTGCAGGAAACCATGGTAAACGAAATAGTCCAAAGGATTGCGACAATCTGCTTTTAGAACACATGGCCGCTGGAGTGGAAAAGTCCTCGAGTGGCGTTCGCGTACCGGGAGACGTAGCTTGGGTAGGCTTTCCACAAGGTGGACCTATGACCTATTGAGATTCGCAGGAATCAACTGGATTTTCTTTATTGCCCTTGTAGGCAGACGAGCATACGGCCCACCTGAAGGTGAGTGGTTACCGTCACTCATGGACTTCAATAATGCCAGGGGCAGAGCCAAGCCGCTGCCTACCGCTTAATACTCTCCACAAGCCTCGTTTGAAGAAGGACATATCATAGCGCTCGGGAAACACCGTGGAGGGGAGCTCATTCCTTAGCCGGACGGTACGTGGCAAAAAAGACCTCTGGAAACGTACTGTCGATGAACGCAGCGGTTCCAGATAATGATAAGATAAGGATGCAGGCAACACAGGACTGGTCGCCGTGGCGATGTTTGGAAAATGCCTTTGTTCACCAGTTTGCGTCTGTGGGCTGAAGATAGATAGACGAATTAGATTTTGGTTCAGCTGGTGTTCCTCATTTCGTCCGCGTGATATTTTTAGTGGGTTTAATATAAAATTATGTGATATAATCGTAGCGCGATTGCTTATAAACTTTACATTAAAGGAATATATCCTGATAACTGCTTAGTGAAGGATAACGTGTCATAAAAGTAAAACAAAAAAAAAACACAACATGATCAAAATCTATCCAATACTTTTTATAACTACGTTCAAAATAAATACGAAAATCAGTAGGTACAATGGTTTCGCCAAAAATAAACCGAATTAAATTTTTGTCTGTTAATTTTGTTAACTGTAGTTAGTATGATTCTGTTGACAGATTTGTTATCTTGAACAATATAATTTATGCATTCTGTTTTTAGTAGAGTGTATACAATAATGGGCGGGTGGTATTTATCAGACTTCGACATTTTATAGTTAAATTTAAAGTCCTTTTTTTTTAAAGTGCTAATTATAGTTCTAATATTCACGGTGTTATGTTATGCCCCTCACACTAGCCCCGCACACCTAAGTCATATATCAATTCTCATAAACTCTCTTAGTTCTTAAGTTCTAAATCATTGTTGCTATATAACATACTTATTTCCTCATGTTACTAAATCATATGTATATTGTTTACTTTACATCAAATCTTCATTTGTAATTACAACATTAGTTAATATTGTATTACTTTCACATTAGTAATATCCTGTCATTTAATAATTATTATTGTGTCGTTATGGATTCTAAATGATGCATTTACTAATTGTTTAGTAAATACTATTCATGTATAAATTCTCTTTCTCCTTGTAACTTAAGAGTTCGATATCAAACATCAATCAAATCTAACTCTGTCAGGTCTGCCAGGTTCACACGAAGATACGAAGATAGTATAAAAAATAAATGAACTTATAAAATTTTCATTCCATTGCGTGATGCTTTCGTTATGAAGTGCTACAACACCGCATTATTTTACCATAGTTGCACCTATTTCTAGCACGAAGAAATAATGCAATTTGGACTCTGATCTTACTTTGACTGTTCCATTTGCTTCGGAAAGATGAAAGGATTTTTTCATGAAAGCGACCTCATGAAAGTGCCTCCACAAATCTTGTGACAATAACCGAGCAGACACCGCCACTTCAGAGTAAACAAGACTGTTTAAAAGCGCCGCTGCGCAATATGTTGGTCGTATTTGAAACGCAGTAACTGATTCAAAGCTTTAAAGTATTGAATATTTTGTAGCATTTTCTATACTAGTATAGAATAATAATAGTATAATAGTATACATACATAATTTCTATAGTATAGTATAGTATATAGTATAATAATACATACTAGAGTATAATTATAAATGTGGTATCGTGGGACACCAGGTAGGAACGAAGTTCCTTCGGCTAATGTAGAATCGACACAATTTGCAAAAAAAATCGTGTTCAATTTTATGTAGGTTTTCTTGATTTTTCTCCTAAATTTTGCTGATTAGTTTTTATTTAAGTATAGGAAAGTATTTTAGGAAATCATAAATTACGTAAAATAGAAAGAGAATTGATGAGAGAACGAAAAAAAGAGGGAGAAAGAGAAAGGTATTATACACTACTCGCTTGTGTATGTGACTGTCGCGCCTGCGCACGTCTTATTTCTGGAACGTTGACCTACACGGCGACCTGGGCCTCGAATCAATTCGGAAATACATGAAGTCAGCGTCGGAACGATACTTCGATAAGGCTATGCGTCATGATAATCGCCTTATCGTTGCCGCCGCTGACTACTCCCCGAATCCTGATCATGCAGGAGCCAGTCACCGTCGACGCCCTAGACACGTCCTTACGGATCCATCAGATCCAATAACCTTTGCATTAGATGCCTTCAGCTCTAATACTAGGGGCAGGCTTAGGGACCCCGGTAACCGTACTCGTCGAACTCGACAAAGAGGTCGACGTGCAACCTAACCCATGCATCAGCCCGCTGAGTTTCTCGCCGGATCTTCTCAGCGGGTCGCGATTCCGATCCGGTAGTAGATTCATTCGCGAAACAATTGCTCTTGAGTTGTTAGGTCTCCTTCGGAGGCGCTCGGGCAGTTGTTAGCAAATCCCACCCCTCTTGGCTGAGCCTTTGCTCGCCCACCTGTCCTGGTGAAACTGGAAAGGCCTTCGGGCCACCAGTAAACTTTCAATCATAAAAAAAAAAAAAACGTCTTATTTAACGGTTTTAATCCACGCACTTTTTTCCACGGATTTTTTCCACGGATTCAAAATCCCTATCCCCTCCAAGCCTGCCGTAAGGAACTTCGTTCCAATAATATACATAATTTCTTTATTTTTAACTGTCTGAATTATTTCAAGTCATACGAGTGTTACAACGAGGAATTATGTAACAGTAATTTAAAGTTTGAGCCGGTTTTTCTTTATTGCTTACATGGGTGGACGAGCTCACAGCCCATCTGTTGTTAAGTGGTTATCGGAGCCCATAGACATCTAAGACGTAAATGCGCCACGCACCTTGAGATATAAGCTCTGAGTCTCAAGTATAGTCACAACGGCTGTCCCGCCCTTCGAACTGAAACGCATTGCTGCTTCACGGCAGAAATAGGCAGGGCGGTGGTACCTACCCGTGCGGACTCACAAGAGGCTCTACCACCAGTAAAAAGGTTTCAATGTTTCCAATTACGGACTGAAAGGGATGCTAAGTAAATTGATTTACGTCCAGTGCTGCAAAGTTCCTTCCCCGCTGATCGCGTCCACCAGATTCCTAACTATAACCAATCTTGGATAGTAAGTATCCGCATTAAAATTTTAATAGCAAATAAATGGTTGTTGAGTGGTTTTTATTTATTTCATGGTTGCGCGCCCGTTAGCATACAACGTTGTAATGCTTGTCAGTGCCGTTTGAAGATTGCAGCGAGCGGCGTTTTTGAAGAGTGTCTGTCAACTTGAGCGTCCCTTTTTTTAGATCCTAATGCAAACATCTTAAAGCGAAGACTTAATTAAACCTCAATCGTTTTTTGTTTATTTAAAAAACAGGAATCTTAGACCTATTATAACATAAGAGTGGTTTGTAGATATCTAAACTCAGAAAGATATTTAATAATGTCGCGAAACAAAGCATAATTTCAAAACTAAACTAGCTGACCCGGCAGACTTCGTAGTGCCTCAATGGTTAAATAAAGAAAATAAAAGGAAAAACAAAATTCCTATTTTTATTTAATTCCGAGCATTTTCATATTTATCTACCTTTTAAACCCTCTCTACAGTAGTACAGTGTACAGCGCGCTGCATGACGCCGTGGACATGGGAAAGTGGAAAAAGATCCTAAAATTGAAGCTCATGGGTGATGGTGGTCACGACCCTCAGACATGAGGAACGCGACTCGAGGAGGAGGAAACCCTCTCTGGACTTCGACAAATAATTCAAGACCAAAATTAGCCAAATCTGTCCAGCCGTTCTCGAGTTTTAGCGAGACTAACGAACAGCAATTCATTTATATATGTATAGATTTCCTTATCGCATTAAGATTCACTGTGAAGGTTATCCATAAAAACAGTTTTTCTTTTCAGAGTTACAGACAATATCGCGGTCCGTCTAGTGTTGGATGGCTATCGAAGTATATCAGAGTCTCAATTGGCAAACAAACACCAGAGGGACCCAAAAATGTAGTGACAAGCCTCGAATGCCTATTTCATAATTACATCGATCCACATTTTGCAATTCTTCTTCTACCAGAGGTTGCATTAGAGCACTATCGACACGGGAGGCGTTATTTCCCAAAATAATTGAGGAATAACCCAATTCGTTTGACAACATCTCTGTAGTAAAATGAATGAGGAACACCTCGCAATCAGACAAATTAACTAAGCCTTTTTCTTAATTTAAAGGCAAATCTCAGATGGTGGTTACTCATTTGCATTCAGGGACCAATTAATCTTTTTAGAGGACATGAAAATCTTCTTAGGCGTATAGCTTTTTTTTTTTTTAACATTCGGTTGAACCAAACGTTAGAAAAAGGCAAAATTTTGCGTAGGACGTCAAACTTTGGGGCGGCCACCTGTACCGAATTGGAGCCTGAGGTAGCAGATAGAATAGGCGCGTGAGCCTTAATCTGACTAGTCATATCGACTAGTAAAACTTATCGTTATAGTTTCTAGTTTCTCGAACCTCAAGTGGCTACCGTTTTCTACCACTCTCACTTGTGTCTCATTGATTATCTTTAACAAAAAGTACGATTATAATGAATAGCATCGCATCGAACCCGTGTCAACCTACGATATGCGCATCACTCATTTAGCCCAAATTGAGTTTCAACCCTCAAAAACCCAACTTGTCCCAGGTTCGTCGTTGTGTCCGCGCCTGAAGAAGTAACTGGAAAACGCCTTAACCCCACTCTCATATTCGTCAATGGGTCATTCATAAATATGTAGGAACTCAAAAACCGGGCCGCACTCGGGACCCCGCGTGAAGTTTTCTACACATGGTAGTGGTGGATGGAACTGGTGGTAGGACCTCTTGTGAGTCCACACGTGTAGGTACCACCACCCTGTCTATTTCTGCCGTGAATCAGTAAAGCGTTTCGGTTTGAAGGGTGGGTGGCGGCATTTACTTTGTAGATGTCTATGGGTTCCAGTAACCACTTAACACCAGGTGGGCTGTGAGCTGGTCCACCAACCTATGCAATAAAAAAATTAAAAAATCAATTTGATTCTAGCACATAGTTTTCAAAAATTTTAACACTACTGGAATAATTAAAAATGGTCCTTTTACGACTTAATCTCGTCTTTTCGGCATTTCTACGTTGACATTTGAACTTTGTACTCACTGACCGCGTTAATACCTTAGTCGTCCGTGACTACGAAAATCGTAAAATATTCCAGAAATAGGAACTAATATTATTTAAAGACAATAAAAATTATCGCTATATATCCAATGATAAGCTTTTTGAAAACAGCGTTTCCTGAAATTTTCGGAAGCGAAAACGTATTTAGATGGAATCTTAGTTCAGTTTTAAGGCATTTTTGTGGGAGAAATCACCCCCAAACTATATCCCTAAATACATACCGAAAAACTGAGAGTAACGTGGACACAACTCCGTCCCGCCCCTTGATTGTACTTAAATAATAAATTCAATTTGCTCTGGGCCCCATCAAATATTTTGCTCGTGATAACGTTTCTGTATTTGCCGAGGATCTTCGGAATAATGGTGTTATTTATAGAGTTGCAATATGCTAAGACAGGAGCCTGCCGGCATTAAGAAGTCAGGAGATGTCTGCGCCCGGCCACGGACAAAGACGACTGTTGAGACGGTATGCAGTTAAAAATATTATAATGATTAAGAAAGGAACTTAATAAAATAAGATTTACTTATATTATCCTTATTAAATATATAATAATATAATATATTATCCTTATTAAAATTAATGTATTTCGCGCTTGATCCTTATCGCTTTATATTAAAAACATGTAATTTAATTATCGATAACTTGTCTACTCTCATGCGCCAGGTATTCGATGTTGTGTATAGCGTGATACAACATTGTGATATATACCACCTGCTTCGATACCACTGGGCATAGATAATACACATAAATTAGTTATAGATAAGTAGCTCAAGCACTCAACAAAAATGTTTACGGGCGTCGACCACTAGATGGCTTCGCTTCGTTTAGTTTCTCATTGCTTCTGTAACATATTACTTATTCTATATTTTATTTTTAATGAAGGATTTTGTAAATTTTCCGAAACCACAAATTGATAAAATTTAATCAAGTTGCCTTATAACAAATAAAGACTTTTATAAATATATATTTTTTATTTTCTATGTTTAGTCATACAATAATTAAATGCCTTAACTTTAACAACATACATATAAGTTTAGGGGCATCCGCTACAAGATGTCGATAGTTTCCATACAAAAAAATATTTGTCTTAAAGTATGGCAGTTTCAAGGCCCTAATCATAGGAGCTATAAGCCCGTCTGTTCTTCTGCAACCAAAACAAAAATCGGTTGTCTGTAAAGTCGGTTTACTGACGATATTTGAACGTGACAATGTCATAAGAAAACACTGATGGAATGGTTTCATTTTTCAAAAGAAAATTTTAATATTATTTGTTTGATAGATATTTCCGAGCGCTGTACTTTCACTTTTCAGTGAACTTCATACTTGACGAAAACATGTAAATGCATTATTGTATAGCAGCTGTCCACGCGGATGCATCGCTCACTTAAGTAGGAGAGAGACAGATGTCGAACGCTGCAGAACGCGGAGGCCGATTGTGCCTCTTTGTCGCTCGTTGCGCGCTCTCGCTTGCACTTCAAGCCTTAAATGGAACACCTCAGAGCGAGGTAACGCCGCATGAGTCATGTTTTTTCGTGCTTGCAGCCGGCTCAATCGAGTTATAAGACGTTGTCACGTCAAAATCTTTGTTATTAGAACGGTACCGATTTTCTTTTGTAGAATCTACGAGCTCTAATACTAAGTAACATGAAGGACGGTGTGCATGTGTGGTAAGCGACGCTAATTAAAAAGTTCAACCTTCAACACTACTCCACTGAAGTTTTCAGAACAAATTTTTACGACATCTCATAGTCGGTGCGCTTGGCTTCAATTGCGTGAGGCTCGGCCTGTTAAAAACACAATGAATAATTATGGGGATGGTTTGTTTTCAATGTCCTTTCATACTCTTAATGTTTGAGCGTCCTTAAGTTTTTGACTCTTTATAAAAGAATTTATCATGCTCGTGGCTAGATCGTTGAAAGGACATAGCAGTTAAATTTATCGTATCTAATGTTCTGACGGTAGACTGTTTCCCAGTGATGAGCCGTGGGCCTGAAATGAGACGCGTAATTTTACAAGTTTAATTTATATATTCAAGGCCTAAAGGCTAAAGGATAAGACGTCCAGTCCATTCGTAACGATGCACCGGTGTTCGAATCCCGCAGGCGGGTATCAATTTTTCTAATGAAATACGTACTTGTCAAATGTTCACGATTGACTTCCACGATGAAGGAATAACATCGTGTAATAAAAATCAAATGCGCAAAATTATAATTTGCGTAATTACTGGTGGTAGGACCTCTTGAGAGTCCGCACGGGTATGTACCACAACCCTGCCTATTTCTGCCGTAAAGCAATAGTGCGTTTCGGTTTGAAGGGTGGGGGAACCGTTGTAACTATACTGAGACCATAGAACTTATATCTCAAGGTGGGTGGCACATTTACGTTGTAGATGTCTAAGAGCTCCGGTAACCACTTAACACCAGGTGGGCTGTGGGATCGTCCACCCATCTAAGCAATAAAAAAATAAAAAAGGTGCATTTGATTTTCTATTTTCCGATTCAAATCCGATTTTCTATCCTAAAATAGTTATGTGACTCTTGTTTAATTTACGACACACCAGATGACATTTTAGTGAGTCACTCGTGGACACAGCATTGTCAGGGATACAGTCAAGCCACTGTCCACTATTGGGGAGTCTTCTCATTTAAAATGAACATGCGTAACGCCACGGAAAACCCATGAAAGCCTCATGGTACATGGCAAAAGTTAGGCAACGCATTATCCATGAACTCTACTCCAATGTTGGGTGTTGGAATCTTAAAAGGAAATTACGGAACTCAAATAATTCGCGATACTCTTGTCTGAAGCTTTTGAGACAAGAGTATCGCGAAATGTAATTAAATTAATTTAATGTGCTTTGACCGGACGAATTAAGGTCAGTAACTGCATTTTCAGTCAAATATTTAATTCCTTAGCTAACCACCTCCGGATATACCGTAAGCTCTTCTACCCGTCTTTTATCTTCTATCTTCTATATAATATATAAAAATGAATTGCTGTTCGTTAGTCTCGCTAAAACTCGAGAATGGCTGGACCGATTTGGCTAATGTTGGTCTTGAATTATTTGTGAAAGTCCAGAGAAGGCTTAAAAGGAAGATAAATATGAAAATGCTCGGAATTAAATAAAAATAAACAATTTTGTTTTTTCTTTGATGTCCCCCCCCGTTGGACAGATTCCTTTTGTTTGTTTTGAGTTTTATTATACAAACGTTTTTATCGATTGAGGCACTAGGAAGTCTGCCGGGTCAGCTAGTCATCAATAAAATAAACTTTACAAACTAAGCTTAACTCTTATAATAGCTTTATTTAATACTAACAACGCGAAAAGTTCACAAAGGATCGCTAATCAGCACATATTTTTTTAATTCTCTCCCTCCGTCACATCAACTTGATTTACTATAGGAGTAAGTTTTAGATTTATAGACCATTACGGGGACTCAGTACTGAACGACGTTACAATTTGGTATTTTAGCCGACGTTCGGAAAGCTTTCCATTTGTATTTGTATATTATGTTGATTTCATGAAACATCAGTTATGTAATGTTCTAATGAAACAAACTTAAATTCTTATAGAAAGGAGTTTGTGGGATCGCTCTTGAAGAGAAATATATCATTCGGTCCGAACTACGATGCAAGTGCAAATTTCCTAGACTCCTTCCTAGATGGACTTTTTGTTTGGTCAGTTGGAAATCGCCGGACTCCCACCCCTACACTGGAGATGGCGGGCGGGGTATGTCGGAGTCGAACTGACTAAAACCTCCTATCGCTCAACAACCCACGTCCGAGCCTCGTATGAGATAGAACTCATGAAAAGGCAAAGGGGGGAGAGCGAAGCGTTTAGTGCCGAGCACCTCTCTCCCATCACCCTCCCCCCTTCCTAGATGGACTCGCCATCAGTACTGCGACACCTTAGTAGTTAGACCACTACGCCCAAATAGTTCCACATCTATATAAATGAATTGCTGTTCGTTAGTCTCGCTAAAACTCGAGAACGGCTGGACCGATTTGGCTAATTTTGGTCTTGAATTATTTGTAGAAGTCCAGAGAAGGTCTAAAAGGTAGATAAATATGAAAATGCTCGGAATTAAATAAAAATAACAATTTTGTTTTTCCTTTGATGTGTCCCCCGTCGGACGGATTCCTTTTGTTTGTTTTAAGTTTATTTTATAGAAAACTTTAGGTCTTTTATTTATCGATTGAGGCACTACGATGTCTGCCGGGTCAGCTAATAATATTATAAATATTATTTTTACGGATTATTTTATGCAACGTATTAAATCCAACATATTATTTTTTTAAATCAATTCATATCTCCGTTTCACCAGTCACATCCCTCTGTGTCTCTCTCTCTCTGTGTAGCTCGGACATCTTCTATTAAAGTGATAGCTGCGTTTTGTCTAGATGGGCACTTCGTAAATCCTTTTTGAAAAACACATTTTATCTCGTCTGTTAAACTTTAATAAGAACGATACATATAAGAACAATTGGATTTAACTTACTCAGTGAGTATTGATCTACTTGACTAATGATTTGTTTAGTTTTTATGTAAGCTTCAAAGCGTTGGGCTTTAAAACTTGTGCTGAATTTTGCCAATACTTTGGTCTCATGAGACCTCATGAGCAGACCAAGCCTGGCACCTCATTTGAGACGCTTGAGCGTACGCATGCACTGTTTATGAACAGAAATACAAGGCATTAAATGCGAAATTCAAACTTTCAATTACCCATAAGTCAATGCAATTTTTATGATTTCTATTGAAATGACTTTGGCCGCTGGTGAACTTAACAACAAAAGAGCCATTTTCTCATCGTGGTAATTAATTACCTAGTCTTTGGGCCTCTTCTGTAGAACATCAGATATGACTGAATGCTAAGAAGTCCCTCACTTCCGGATTTCCGCGTTATATGTCGCGAAGACGATACGCTGGTCGTAGCTTGAGTTGATAACTTTTACAAGTAGCTTGTCTTGCTATTGCTGGATTGGCACTCCGTCAGCAGGATTAGAATATTGAATATCGATTACCAGTTGCCAGCCAGCCGCGTGTAGCCGCCACCTTCGAGTAGAGGGCCGGCATAGGAATTTCGCTCGTAACCTAGCCATCTAAGTGTTTTGAGTCCCCTCCATATGTCATTTTGCAGACTGACGAAGATGGCCAAAAAAACGAAGTGTAAGATGCTCTACACGCGTCTTTCGAAAGAGCAACACTATTTCTTAACCCAGCGAGGAATCCTGGGAGTAAGGTCGCGGGTTGATGAACGACTGAGGATTTTAATACCTAATTCTAATACCTACAGCCTCCAGCGCATAGGCGGAAGTTAGGGGATTTCCTCGGAACCAAAAAAAAAAAAGAAAATTACATTAGATGCTATAAAGATCTTACAGCTTAAGATAATTCTACCAAATTTTATGACTGAAACACACTTTATGCTGCTGTCACTTGCTTAATATGTTTTCATAATCAATTGATGGATTATTTAGCGAAAATAAAAATTGTCGTAATCGCCGCCATATTTTTCGAAGAAAATTGCTATTTTTAGGTCTAATCATTCATTCATAAAGATAATACACCGGACTTTAGTATTTAAAAGCGATAACACTGCTATTTCTATTCACATTAAATATTATTGTGCATGTTGTATTCTACATTCATCGGAAAATTCCCTTAATTCGATAATGAATAGAGCGATAAGTCGTTTGATAAAATAACATACGTTAAAAAAAATCGTTTCGCCCAATTAATAAGCTTTGTAACAATGACGCTGTAAATCAACACTAGAAATTCTCGCGTTACAGTCAAACCCTCTTAACCGGCATAACAGGAAACGGCCGGCATAAATCAGACAACTGTCAACTGACGAATAGAGCGACTGACGAAACAAACAAAAAAACGTTGTATCTTGCACAAAATTTTCGCAAAAAGAATTACAAGCAATAACATGCAGTAGTGTGATGTGTACAAAATTAAAGGATTCATTGATGAGCTATTTTGATGCTTATGTAGTTGTTACACGGGCGTTGTTGAAGGATCGAGTTTGTGTGGCAGTGATTTAGTCCCTATCGGCCGTCAACCTGATTAATGTCGCTAGTAAATCAGCGGATTACGACAATGCGAGAAATGACGAGTCGTAGCCGGATCGCAAGCGATGCTCGGCGTGACTCAAGTCACGACAAGCACGCGTTTTGTTGGCGTCGACAAAGTACCTACTACTTTTTATTGTTTGTACAATCAAAGCAGTACGTAATCAGATGCATGTATTTTTTTTATTGCTTAGACCGGCGGACGAGCTCACAGCCCACCTGGTGTTAAGTGGTTACTGGAGCTCAAAGACATCTACAACGTAAATGTGCCACCCACCTTGAGATATAAGTTCTAAGGTCTCAGTATAGTTACAACGGCTGCCCCCCCCTTCAAAACGAAACACATTACTGCTTCATGGCAGAAATAGGCAGGGTACTTACCCGTGCGGACTCACAAGAGGTACTACTACCAGTAATTATAATTTTGTATACGCAAATTATAATTTTGTGGATTTGATTTTTATTACACGATGTTATTCCTTCACCGTGGAAATCAACTGTGAATATTTGTTAAGTATTTCAGTAGAAAAATTGGTACCCGCCTGCGGGATTCGGACACCGTTGCATCGCTAGATACGAATGCACCGGACGTCTTATCCTTTAGGCCACGACGACCTCAACTTCTGGTGTTGGTGTCACCACTCCTTAACACATGATATCGTAACCTAAATTTTTTTGTATCATAACGACTCCAGAACCCAGAAGGTTGTACATTTTTGAATTTCTGATTTCAAACCGAAAGCCAAAAGTCATTCGACCTTACAAAGCCCGCTGCCACTTATGATATTGCACCAAGAAGCACGTCGTATCGAATTATTGAGTAAACACGTACAGTAATCGGACGATCGTTTCATTTACAATCCCGTTGTAAGGGTATCGAAGAATTATTGCCACAAATATTTCTAATAAACGGCGTTATGTACGGACAGAATTTTTCACGGTTTCGTGTTTGTACAGATGTATCAGCGTATTGTGTTAGATGAGATTTTTTGCCAAAGTAACAAATTATTACCACTAACTGCTACAGGCTAGCGGTCCTGGATTTACCCTCACTTGTGAGATTCGGAAATGTATAGGTATCACTCAACGACGCCTTGCAAACAATTTAATCAAACACAACGAGATATTACAACCAAGCGGTCTAACAGAATTACTGGTGATAAAGCGTCTCGTGAGTCCGCACGGGTAGGTACCACCGCCTTGCCATCTGTCGCGAAGCCGTAATGAGTTTCGATTTAAAAAGTGGGGCCACTGGGATGAGCTACTATAAAAACGGAGACTTAGACCTCACGTCTTAAAGTGAGTGGCGGCATTCACGTTGCTAACAAAAATCTACAGTCGATATTTTTAAGATTCGAACACAAAATTGGATACTCAATGGAAGATCCTAAGAGAAAAGTTACATACGAATAAGTACGTGCATTAGCCACGCTTAATCTATCGAAATCTATATAACATTCATAATGTTTTATAGCATCAAATGCGATCGTTAACTATGTCACGTTCTTTGAAATGCTACTTTTTTGCATAAAAAAAAACAAGAAAGATCAAGATATTTTCCATTACCTTTATTGGCAAGTAAATGACAGGTAGCACTAAAAATTAATGAGTTTTTAAAAATAGTGGTATTGGATAATGAATAATCATTCACCCTCCAATTCGGGAGACAAGTTTCCTTCGCATTAGAATTAGGCAAGACGCAAAAGGAAACATGTAAAGCACCATTATCGGCTATCAAAACAAAATCTATCAAAGATTTAGCTCCGACGAAATGGTCAATAACGCACTGTTCTGTTGTGTGTTACACAATTTCCAACTGTCGTCGCTCATAATATTTATTACGAGCATTAATCAATAGTCTGATAATACCGAAAACAAAATAAATTATGTGTTTCGTCATTACGTTGTTTTTTTTTTTTTTTTGATAATTTATTTGGACAGCACGAATTTATTTGACGGCTAGTCGTTGATGGAAATATTTTACTATTCGTTGATTTGCGTTTCTGTAGGCGATTGTATTTCTTGTCCACTTTTAGATTTAGCCTCTTCTATAAACTCGCTATTCTTTGACACGTCAATGCTACGTTGTACTCCATTTACTTCAAGTTCTTCAAGTACTGCGGCATATGACTCAATCGTTTGTCGTTCTAATCAACACAGATAAAGAATGGTTTTATTTCTTGATTTAGATTGAGGTCTACTTAAAATTAAATGAGTGTGTGTCTGATTGTTATTATAAGATACTAGTACTTGTAATACTACTGAAACTTTTGAAGTCGTCATGGCCTAAAGGATAAGACGTCCGGTGCATTCGTGTGTAATGATGCACCGGTGTTCGAATCCCGCAGGCGGGTACCAATTTTTCTAATGAAATACGTACTCAACAAATGTTCACGATTGACTTCCACGGTGAAGGAATAACATCGTGTAATAAAAATCAAACCCGCAAAATTGTCATTTGCGTAATTACTGGTGGTAGGACCTCTTGTGAGTCCGCACGGGTACTTACCACCACCCCACCTATTTCTCCCGTGAAGCAGTAATGCGTTTCGGTTTGAAGGGTGAGGCAGCCGTTGTAACTAGACTGAGACCTTAGAACTTATCTCTCGGTTGGTGGCGCATTTACGTTATAGATGTCTATGGGTTCCAGTAACCACTTAACACCAGGTGGGCTGTGAGCTCGTCAACTCAACTAAGCAAGAACAAAAAAAATGGAAAATAACAGAAAACTATTTCATTTTACTAAAACAATTGAGACCTAATGCTAGATCTTCACGTTATGGTCTTCACTGTCTGCTTGTACCAGCTAACAGCGGACGGAGCTACTCTAGTAAAGTAGCATTTTTCGCAAACGACTACATTAGCCGAAGTAGTCCAACGTACCAACTCAGGCAACTAAGTTTTTAAAATTAACTAAGATAGATGTGTATTTTTCATTACCAATAAAATACGAATCAATTCCAGCCATACAAATGCCATTAACAAACGCCATTAAATCTACATAAAGGAACCATTGAAGAATGATACAGTCTGAATGATTAAGCGTAAGTTTTGCATTTGCATGCGTGATATTTCATATATACATACCTACGTTGAATGATTTTTTTGACTATTATTACAAAATCGTCAATACAACTAGATGTACTTTTATTTAATTTTTACAGCTCCTTACATCTATACTACTATTATAAAGAGGAAAGATTTGTTTGTTTGTTTGTATTGAATAGGCTCCGAAACTACTGAACTGATTTGAAAAATTCTTTCACTGTTTGGAAGCTACACTATTCCCGAGTGACATAGGCTATAATCTATTTTGAAAAAAATTATGACTGAAAATTATACTAAGACTCCAATAATGTACTCCAAGGTGTAAAAAAAATACCTAAAATATTCTTTACATCGCGCGCCTTGCGAAAACTATTGATGATAGAATAAAATAATGTACTGCGACTTTGTAAAACATATTATTATTTACAAAAAATGTCGCAACAGCATATGACTGACTATTATAGTTCTGCCGCAAAACAACGTGAAATATCGTTGAAGCTTTTGTTAGACCCGAGCGAAGCCGGAGCGGGCCGCTAGTAGAAAAATAAAAACCAACCCACAACCATATTTTTATACATATTTTCACCCATGTCCAAAGAGTTTCGAGTAAAAATCACAAACTTTCAATCACTTCATGAGTTGGTGTCATCTAATGGTAAAGTCGCCGAGATATTTTTTTTATTGCTTAGGTTTGTGGACGAGCTCGCGGCCCACCTGGTGTTAAGTGGTTATCGGAGCCCATAGACATCTGCAGCGTAAGTGCGCTACCCACCTTGAGATATAAGTTCTAAGGTATCAGTATAGTTACCAAACAAAAAACTAGTCTCAAGAGTCAATGGAATAGGACTATCATTATCCTTTTACAGGACGTGCATCAACCGCGCCAAGTCAAGAAAAACTTAAAAATTAAATTTAGAAACACATATACTTTTAAATTTACATTAACACACACACAAACACAAATACAACATCACATTACACGTGCTATAAGACATATAAACACAGAAACGCATATTGTGCACGTGTGCAAGTCTCACGTCACGTCATTGACAAATTGATTTATGTAGGTGAGGGGACGCCTTGCTCCCCGGGAACTTTGCGAAACGAACAACTTCGCATGTTGTACGCAGCATTCTTGTGTTTTAATGTTTCGTTCTGTTGTGTAATAAGAAAGATGCGAAATCAAGCTAAGCAGTTCTCGGTGCCTCTATGCATCTATTCCATGTTAAGTCAAGCACCATTAGACATCATTTTGAAATATATACACCGTTATGTAAACTACAGGTGTTTTCACGTACTCCCGATTGGCAGCATGGTGGCAGCTGGCATTGCTAATGTCCTTAATTTTGTTTGAATTAAATCCGCCAGTTTATTTATCAGATTTAATAAAAAACCACTTTAGTTGAAATTCTTTCGAATCTCGTTTTTATAAGAGTTCACCGCACCGGCCTTGACTTAAAGTTGAAATTCGCACATCAAATTTGATGGTGTAGCATGAAAAGTTATTAATTTGAGGTTTTTATTGAATCAATCGAAATATAAATGTCAATTGAATAATTAACTGGTTCAAATCGTAAAAGTTGAGTGCCAAATTATTCTTTAAAATACAAATTAAATTTTAATATAAATGATATTTTTAAATTGCATCGACTGAAATGATTGAATCTTTTTTTTTTAAATAAAGAGCTAAATACTTTTCGAAAATCATTTCGATTTAAAATATATTTGCACTTAGCAATCGACACAAATAACAACTAGTTTTTATTAATTTTATTATAAGGCAGCGTCCTAACAATTTATATTACTGGCTTTGACCATCCGAACGATTGACACCTCTATGTTTTACTACCGGAGTACGTCGTAAAATGGACAGACAATAATATAAAAGGTTTAATGCAAGTCGTCCAATCGTGAGACCGTCGCTTTATGACGCTACAGACGAAATATCGTGTCACCAATCGTAGTCAATCGTAAAATGGTATAAAATACTTTCAAGCTACAGCGGTGCGTCTGATTTATTCGTTACAAGCGTTTTTTTTCGGGATCACTCTACGATTAAAAGCTACAAGCGTGACACGCCCATGTTTATAAGTTTATATGCTTTTTGTTTACGAGAACCGAGCAGCACACGGACAAACTTGTATCATAAACACTAAATAGACTATTTAAGGATAATACTGAGACTCAATTTTACTACAAAGTAATGCAAATTTAGTTTGTGAATTGTTTGAGGGAGGCAGTATTGTCGCTGTGGTTTTTTTTTTACTGTTTATATAGTTAGACGAACTCACAGCCCACCTGGTGTTAATTGGTTACTGGAGCCCATAGACATCTACAACGTAAATGCGCCACCCACCTTGAGATATCAGTTCTAAGGTCTCAGTACAGTTACAACGGCTGCCCCACCCTTCAAACCGAAACGCATTACTGCTTCACGGCAGAAATAGGCAGGATGGTGGTACCTACCCGTGCGGATTCACAAGAGGTCCTACCACTAGTAAATATTTTTTGATTTAAATTGATTGATTTGAATTTGCGATTTAAAACCAGCGCGGTACAATTTTCGCTGTTTAAATTACCTTGACTGCAAGCTCATCAGCCTACAGCTCTAACCTTGAATCAATCAAATGAAGACTATGAATGATCACCCTGCAGTTCCTAACCATAGGATGGCGATGAATAGAAAGGGCGGAATTACAAATCGACACCTACTGAATTAAAGAAATACATTTTGTAATTGTGTTTCTGTACAGAATCACAACTTGGAAGCTACAGTAAAATTATAGAACACCAATATTCAAAAACAATGGTTTGACCAACAACAACACACGAGCATTCAACTTTCGACTCTGTCCACGCTAACGTAAAGTCTAAATCGATCATTTTTCTAAACTTGCAACTGTATAATTTTTTTCCATAGGAAACGTTATAAGTTCAACCTACTTATGCAGGATTGTTTAAGTTCTAAGTGGTTTTATTTAAAGTCGTTTATTGCGTGACTTAATTTGCAGTTACGTATCTGCGTAGCCGGGTAAGTTATCCACGAAAATGTTAATATAATAGTTCTGTAGGGGGTTTTGTTGGCGTGAAAACATAAATCAATTTTATGGAGGATTCTAAATCAAAAGCGTTTTAATGGGAGGCCCGCGTCATATCATGGCGTAGTATGATAATTTAGTGGCACTATGTGACGAATGTTAAGGGTTCTTGTCCCTTCTATCCTCACGCAGGGATTAAGTTAAAGTCTTGAATTGTCGTAAATATGTCAGTCGTATCTCGTTCGAGATAATTTTAGGATTTACGTCCATGTTTTGTTTGCTTTTTTTTTAAAGAGTTTGTTTTGTTTTCCCGTTGATGGGACATCGTGAAAATAGATGGCTCGGTTGCGACGTGCACGTAGTGTAAATAAGATTACTTTGGAGATGAAGACAAAAAAAAAAGTTGAAGACTTCCCTGCATCCTGAATGGCTTCAGAAATATTATTTTATGGTATAGCCCAAAATTAAAGACCAATTGCACATTGTGAACTAGCAAAGAGGTGGTACGGTCTACATAACAACAAAAAAAATAATCTGATGAAATTAACTAAAAAATGCTTATCTTTTCATTATTTTCAAATAATAGTTTGTCTCTTTATTGCCTTCGTAGCCGCAGGAGCTTTAGGCTCACGTGTTACTGATGCCCATACAGATCGACAACGCACAACAACACATTTTCTTTTTATACTTGAAGACGAACTTAATAATATCATCTATCACTGACAGCATCTATATATTAATACGTGAAGCAAAAACTTTGTATCCCTTTTTACGAAAATTGCGCGGACGGAGGAGAATGAAATTTTCCACACTTATAGAGAATATAGAGAAGAAGTGCACAATGCTAATATTTTTTTAGAATAATGCATAAAAGATACATTAAATCAATAAAGAAAACATTACGCACACTACATACCATGTATTTGACGCACACACGCATGCATACTATTTATTGACAAACTTTTGTTCTTGACGTCTGTGGTTAAATTGAGAATAGATTAAATATTGTTTGTCTTTATTAATATATTTTTATAGGGTAGCCTTGGCGAAATTTGTGATTATAGAAGTATAAAATACAATCATAATAGTGTACAAACTTACAATACCAATTAATTATAGTCGAATTTCGACTAATGCGGGACCTCTAGTAATTATTTATTGTTCTACCGTCAGCAAATCAAAACAGGAAACTGTATACACGCATAGTGTAACATAAAATGTGTGTTTTTTTTTGTCGATGCGGTACCCAAAAAGGCGACCTCATTCGTTCAGTTTTCGTACATCACATAATATTATGGCACACAAATAAAATTTATGTGGGCACATAAATTTCATTAATTACGTTCTGACTCATGATTTATGGGCACACTACAGCACAACAATCACACGCTGCTACTCTGTTTTAATAAAAACTATATCAATAATAAACAAGCTATTTAATAATAATTGGTGGCTGGACATTTTGTATCTTATTACTACATATATGTACTTAATATAGAACGGTGTTTAAACAAAGATCCTTGTATTTAAACAGCAGGGCCAACATCTGTAGAAAAAACGGCTTGGCTCTGCCCCTGGCATTGCTGAAGTCCATGGGCGACGGTAACCACTCAACATCAGGTGGGCCGTATGCTCGTCTACCTACAAGGGCAATAAAAAAAATCGATGAGAATAGTTTTGAAAAATGTAGCATTTGACCTCAAAAAATCCTCAAGGTTACGTGAATAAGGGTAGCTATTCCTGTAACGACAGCCTTAAGAAAATTTTAAGCGGACCATTCAATCGCTTCTTAGCGTATAAGTAGACTTTCAGGATTCGACTTTTCACCATCGGTAGATGACGAACAACAAAATATTTTGATCCAAAAAACAATCGTATTGCTTACATCCTACATAACCTATATTTAGTAATTAATTAATTTATTATACCACTTTTTTATTGCTTTTATTTATTCAAGCGGATGATGATGTCATGTCCTGGTTAACTTGGTGTTAAGTATTTACCGGGGCTCACAGACGTTAGCAACGTTAATACCATCAGACAACTTGAGACACGAGTTTTGTTGTCTCAGTTCAATAGTACAAGGACTGCCCCACCCTTGGAACGCAAACGCATTACTGCTTCACGGTAGAAACAGGGGGGGGGGGTATCTACCTGTGCGGGCTTATAAGACGCCCTACCACCAAATCCAAAGTCTGTGAATATATTGAGCATTGTTATCATCGCATTATTAGGTACACGAAGTTGAATCGAACCGACGGTGACCAGTGGCGTGTGAAATCTACGTAGCGAAATTAACACGCGCATAGATTTGAGCCTTTTTAAGGTATATACTTTATTGCAATACTTTTCAGGTGTAATTCAAACTAAATAGTTTTGCGTGTTAATCTTGCCTATATTATTTTGGACGTTTCTAATAATTTACGGTTTTCCTAGTTAGGGACGACCACGATGTTTTTCGTCGACATTTCAATATTGTGTTAACTAACTTTTAATTTTATTTAATAAAACCATAAGAGCAATATTAAACCGTCAATATAGTTTTAATTAAGTCTACGTAACGACTTGTTCAAACTAAAGGAAGCAATTGGAAGCAACGTCGTCCTTTTTTGACAGCTATTGTGCAACCTACAGACATAATTTTTATTTTTATTGCTTAGATCTGTGGACGAGCTTACAGCGCACTTGGTGCTAAGTGGTTAAAGGAGCCCATAGACCGTTAATGCTCACCCACCTTGAAATATAAGTTATAAGGTCTCAGTATAGTTACAACGGCTGCCCCAGCCTTCAAACCGAAACGCATTATTGCTTCACGGCAGAAATAGGCGGGGCGGTGGTATCTACCCGTGCGGACTCACAAGAGGTCCTACCACCAGTAAATACGCAAATTATAATTTTGCGGGTTTTTCATATAATTCATAATCCACTGAATTCGCAGGATCTTCTCAGGGGTCGCGATTCCGATCCCGTGGTAGATTTAACGAAGCACTGCCCTTGCTTTGCTGCTTAGCAGTCTTTCGGACTGAGCCCTATGAGCTCACTTAGCAATTTGGCAAAACCAGACTAAACGAGGCTACCGGATATTAGGTAGGAGAAAAAAGTAAACCTGAGTACCACTACTACAAGATGACGGACTCTCCGAATCTTTCCATCCTTTATTTTTTTTTTTTCCTACCTATGCTGATAGCCTTGAGAGGCTATTTCAGATACGCCCTAACATGTAGGTGAGCTCACGGGGCTCAAACCGGAGTGTTGCTCACTGGCCCTAGCAAGAGCAGTGCTTCGAATCGGAAACGCGACCCACTGAGAAGATCCGGCGAGAAACTCAGTGGGCTGTGTCTGTGGTTAATACAACTACTACTAATACTCTTTAATAATCCATCTTTCAATGTGGGGCATGTGATAGCTTACCAAGCAGCACGTAGAGCATTCGCGAACGCATCCATAGATCATGGTTACATGACGTTGTGTCGCACTGTTTTAAAATGAATAATTTTCGAATGTCGATTGTTGGACGGTTTTATGCAGCGATAAAAAACGCAACTGCCATAAATTGGTGTTCGTATTATCGATTTACTAGTTTCCAAAGGTAGCCCCGATATTTATTTCTTCCCTACCTAATCGCTGGGAGCTTAAGAGGCTATTCTAGCTACGCCTGGAGGGGTAGATGAGCTCACGGACTCAAGGTGAGAGAATTTGCTAACGCTAGCCCTAGTAAGAGCAGTGCGGAATCTACCACCAGATCGGAATCGCGAACCACTGAGAAGATCCGGTGAGTAACTCAGTGGACAACTCCGATAAATATTTCATCGACAAACAAAATGTAAACAGTATGTGTATATTATTACGCTAATTATGTTAAAACTTATTTGATTAGATTGAACATTTTAAAAGGTCGACAGTAAATGGAGTGACTTAAAAAACAAAATAACCATTAATAATATATTTTTCAGAATACTTAAACAAATAATCAGTTTGCGATATCTAAATCTATCAGAAGACGGTAGGCGCGTTATTAGCCACAAACGCGTATGACGTAACAAGCCAATCAAATTCAATCTCAACTGCATAAAACGATCCCAGCAGGTACAAAATAAATCATGACTTCGTTTCATTTCATTTTATTATGGTGTACGCCAGTCAGCCTCGGCTCTGTATGCTGCGGGGACCATAAAAATGCTATTTTATAGCTTTAATAACTTTACAACATCGCTGCTCTAAATATTTAGGTTTAGGACGCTTGTATGCATTACTGGGAGTGATCATATGAATGGAGATATGATATATTATGATTTATATCAACTTATTGGTTTTTTTCTCCCTTACTAATCATTGCTAGCCTCCAAGGACTGGTCCAGCTACGCATGGCTTGGTAAGTGATCTCACGGAGCTCAACTTGGGAGAAGCTGTTAACACTAGCCCTAGCAAGAGCAGTGCTTCGCTGAATCTACCACCAGATCGGGATCGCGACCCACCGAGAAGACCCGGAGAGAAAGTCAGTGAATTTTACCAATTTGGGGGCTATTGGCGTAGAAGGCCAAACCGACGACTTACAGCTAGCCTACTATTTATTGGTGGTAGGTCTTATGAGCCCGCATGGCTAAGTACCATCATCTTGTCAATTTCTGCTATGAAACAGTAAAAGCTTGAAGGGTGGGGCAAACGTGTACTATAAAATTAAGACTTAGAATTCATGTCTGAAGGTGAGTGGCGGCTTTTACGTTTTTTATTTCTATAGGCTTTGGTTACTACTGTACTGTACTGTACCAAGTGGACTGTAAGCCGGGCTGTCTATCCAGGTCTAAAAAAACGGATTACCGAAGCTCACGTACACCACGCTACCACATTGAGGCATGGTCAAAAAATAATTCCAAGTTTTTATTATTTGTTACATTACGGTTTTCGTTTATTTTGCAAATCACCTTCGCCGGGCAATATGGGACAATGGTACGAGTTCCAACTACGTCCACACTTGTCATTTGAATGCGTTCTTAATTCTACAGCAGCAATGAAATCAAAGGCCAGACCAGCCGGAGAGGACAGACACTCCACGTGTTGCCTCGATACCATAGAACCTGGAACTGAACCCTATATTTCAAACGTGAAATCTGGATGTTATCGTGTTATAAATTTAAAACGCTAGTCATTACACCTGTATAACCAGCCAGCCTGTATTAAGTGATTACAGGAGTCGATTGTATATATCATCCCTTACTTTGAGACATGAGTTCTAAGTTAGTAAAATTGATTAAAATAATCCATAATAATGGAAGAGGATGGATGGTTGTGCCCACATTATATGCAAGCTAACAATACAATACTACCAAGGAAAAAAAAACTGTATAAAATAGTACCTATAAAAAAACTCTTTTGAACGATTCCATCGCATCGCTTCGTCTACTTAAGACACTGGCCACGTTCGGATGCTCAACTTTTCTATACTGAATTAATTGCTTTATTCCAAAATTTAGATTGGCCCTTTCTATTTTTATTGTATTTTTATGTCATAATTTGAATACGGCATTAACAGTTCTGCCTACACGCATTGAAAAGTAAATATGTTTTATTAGATACGAAACCATTTATTATTGAAAGCTTGTGTAGGCATAAGAGCGCCGTGTGTGACGGCCTATATTAGCAAGATGGTATTGCTTATTGCTGGTATGCCTTCGTCTGTATCATAATGAGGGCAGCTGGTTTATGGATCTCTGTGCTTTATTCTCATAAGAAAAGAAAAGCTGACATTTTCTAGGTTCTAAATATCTTTTTTTTATGATTGAAGGATTACTGGTGGCCCTGAGACATTTCTAGCTTCACCAAGACAGGTGGGCGAGCAAAGGCTCAGTCAGGAGGGGTAATATTAGCTAACAGCTGCCCGAGCGCCTCCGAAGGAGACCTAACATCTCGAGAGAAGCTTCTTCGAGGATGAATCTACTACAGGATCGGAATCGCGACCCGCTGAAAATATCCGGCGAGAAACTGAGCGGGCTGATGTATGGGTTAGGTTTCACGACGAACCCCTTGCCAAGTTCAACGAATATAATTACCGGGGTCTCTAAGCCGGCTCATAGTCTTAGAGCTGAAGGCGAATGTACGGGTTATTGGATCTGACGGATCCGTAAGGACGTGCTCTTATGCATCCTTGTTAACAGTGCACATAGTCAACTGAGAGAAGATTGCCATTAATATTGGTATAATGAGTTAAGCGAATTATATATAAATTTTAATGTGGCTTTGGTTCCCGTGTGGATCCCGGCATGCATCAACAGACTTTCTCAGCTATAAAAACAGGGTAAAAATGTTTTTGAAATTATTGTCATATGTTATTTTCTATGTTTTTAAAATTTTTAATTACTTTTCCATTAATTTTGCAGTGTGATGTCTTAACTTAGAAAATAGGCAATGAAATTTAGACCATACTCTGTTCAAAAAAAAATATGTTTAACAAAAATTGTTTATTACAAATTTTACATTACAAAATTTTTAATTACATGTACATAGTAAATAGGTGACATAATTTCACTACGGTAAGAAGAAACAGGTCTGGATTAGTGAGAAATGTTAAGTACTGTTACTGCGTAAAGCACAATTTCCAACCCACGTACGTGTCTTGGATATCCCCATAGTCGTTGCCTAGATAACAAGCTCTTGCTACAAGAGTGCTTTTAGTTGTGTTTTTAAAACCGTTAAAGCTCAGATTCAAAATTCGTCAAGCGCTGTATAAATTAGTAAATATGTTTATGGATAGGTACCTACCTATTACTAAACACGGTTAGTGGCGTGGTCACAGAAATATTGATATTATGTCTGTGGGCGTGGTAGTGTAAAACTAAGACAAGAGGCTCTTGGTACGGTAGGCAATAAAATTGCACAAAATTCAAGAGCAAAGAATGTGAACCACTTATTTTTTACTTTTTTAGTAGCACTCCTTGTCTATCTGTGATTAGTTTTATAAATATAGGTAAATTATCCGGGAAAGTTTTAATACAATTTAATTATTTTGTTAAGGTTTTATGGCTTGGTTATGGGACCTTCAATATAATTCCAATAGCTGCGTAATTCTCTCAAGCTTCTTTTTCGTCGCTTCCTCCTTACTAAAGGTCGTGACCACCTTGATCTAGTTTCTACACCAGCTTCCTCCAATGTTGCCTGCATTCGGCCTGCTTAATGGCGCCCGGGACGCTGGTGTTTGTGGCCTCCCTTACAATGTTCGTTCACCTGGTTGGCGATCTTCCTCGGCCTCTCTTTCCTTACACGTGACCTACAACTATTCGTTTTTCCAAGTTGTCAGGATTTCGTCGCGCCACGTGTCCGAGGTACTTGAGGAGACGCTGCATACAGATTGTTGGTAGACGGGTCTTGACGTTTAGCTCCGAGAGAATTGATACATTTGTACGAAGCTCCGTCCATGATATGCCCAACATTTTGCGCCAACACCACATTCCAAATGCGTCAATTCTCGATCGGGCACGGGCCTTGAGGGTCCACGTCTCAGAAGCGTACAAGAATATGGAGAAGATAAGGGTTCGCATGAGCTTTATCTTAGTTTTTTTTCTTTATGCTGCGATTTCTCCAAATCTTCTCCAATCGCTTCACGGCTGATTTTGACATCTGGGCCCTCCTGATTAACTCTCTTTCCCAATCACCGTCACTGGATATTAATGACCCCAATTACACAAATTCCTGCACCACGTCCAAATCACGCAGTTCGTGAGTGCGTGTCGTTGTACCAGCTCTATCTCTCAAACACAAGATGGTTCTTGAACTTTACTGTCTTTCGTCGTCCACCGTCTTTAACCGAAAACAAGTAAACAATATAATAACAAGTCTTAATAATAACATCAAATAAAATAAGTTTAAAAATTAACCAGCCGTAAATGAAATCAATGAGATAAATTATTGAGAATTGAAACAAAATCGTATCTCTGGAAGCGTCTATCAAGCGCCAAAACCCGGTATCAGCGATTGTCGATCGGTGATCCTTCGTCAATTGTCAGTCGTGACGTTATCACTGACAGCTGTCACTCAAACGACGGCAGCCTATTCAATGAAATGTCAATTTCGTACGCCTTTATTATTGAAAAATCGTTTTTGTTGTCTTCATTATTTGTTAATGGAAGTTTTTTTTAATATACTTTAAGTCTTGTTAATAGTCTTTTTTACGGGTTCTCAAGTATTGACAGCTACTTTTTGGCTTCATCTCAGTAATGTGTGTGTAACATAACGTTATCAGATACCGGTGTCAGAGCGTACTTGTGCGTAGGAACGGGCCGGCAACACGGTTCCGTGTGTTTGATGATCACAATCCGCCGCGCGGTCCGTACTTTCGAAGAAGAACAGAGAAGATGAACAATATTAGTTTACTTTAAATATGCTTTTAACCAAGATTAACTTATTGAAGTGAAACTTCTAATGTGGCTTCCAACAAGGTTGCGTTAGAAGTTTAACGCTACCATGGAATAGACAGAGACAGGGCGAGAGTATGCGCTTAGTATACCTATTACAGGTCAGCGCGAACGTTAGCAACGAGTAGCGTCCAATATTTTAATGAAATACTTAAAAAGATTTTTTTTTCTGTCTATAATTTAAAATATAGGTATATAATATAAATGTTGAAGATGTCGCATATCTTATACACAGCATTCCCTATTACAAAAGCAATCTGATGTAAGGATGAAAAATGAAGAAAACCACAATACTAGACATCGAAAAAGAAGTTTTATTTCATTCACGTGCAGCCAGTTGCACGCGCACCGTTTTTTTATTTTTGTAACTTTTTTTTTATTGCTTGGGTGGGTGGATGAGCTCACAGCTCACCTGGTGTTAAGTGGTTACTGGAACCCATGGACATCTATAACGTAAATGCACCACCCACCTTGAGATATAAGTTCTAAGGTCTCAAGTATAGTTACAACGGCTGCCCCACCCTTCAAACCGAAACGTATTACTGTTTCACGGCAGAAATAGGCAGGGTGGTGGTACCTACCCGCGCGGATTCATAAGAATGTAAGGACGAGGTAACCCAACATATAGATCCTGACTGAGTCATTGAGATCACCTATCTGACCTAACCAACAGATAGTTTTCCATCTCAAATAAAAATAATGCACCGTATAAAATTAGATATCTGAAATCAGTGTTACGAGAATACCGTTATCCGCCTGGAGATATTATGCTGAAGACGCACCAATCAGCGGTTTTACTATCACGAAATGAAATAAGAACATTTGTGCTGTTTCGCAGCAGGGTTATGTCCCGTGTTGGATCGCATCTACTGTATAAGACGGGCTCACGCGGTTTACGTGGTGATGAGATGCTAGACATGTCTTACTGGTGGTAGAACATCTTGTGAGTCCGCACGGATAGGTACCACCACCCCGCCTATTTCTGCCGTGAAGCAGTAATGCGTTTCGGTTTGAAGGGTTGCCGTTGTAACTATACTGAGACCTTAGAACTTATATCTCAAGAGGGTGGCGCATTTACGTTGTAGATGTCTATGGACCCCAGTAACCGCTGAACACCAGGTGGGCTGTGAGCTCGTCCAGCCATATAAGCAATAAATTAAAAAAAACTCTACAGTATTGTAGGTGGTTGTCTTATCGCTCTAAGTGGAACGCACGAATAGCTCGTCACAGAAATTGATAGGATTGAGGTAACCAGCCACGTGGGTCTGCAACACGCTCTCAGTCCTATTTGAGTTATGATCAACTTCTTTTAAATTCATTCATCAATTAAATTTTAAATTAATCGCAAACACTACACAATTTAGCGCAAACGTATTCTTCATGATGATCGAAAAAACTTTAGTCTATTAAAAACCACGCGTACATACAATATTTGGCCTATTACTACATCCAAGGTCCATTGATTTATTGGTAATGAATCACCCCCCAAAGCCATTACCCTGCCATGATATATCGAGCTGATAATGAAAGAAAGGCAGTTGTATTTTGCTGGTAACGTGTGATGGAAATATGAAGGTTGGGGGATGAGGGTGAATTATAGGCTCTTGCCCGTGGCGGATGTTATTTACTGTTACGCTGAGGGTAGGTCGATAATTTTGTTTTTAATTTTTTTGGATGTTTTATTTTTACTCGAGTAACGGAGCCATAGTTGCTTATTGAAGATAAATAGAATCAAGCTGCAATTTTGTATGATTTAACTGCTAAAATTTGTACATTATAATAATGGTAATCTACTTAATTCTAAAGGGTCTGAAGTTAGAATTAAAATATATACAAGAAATTCCAGTTATTACGGCTAATATTTTCCAAAAAATGACAAGTCGATAAAAGGTGCTAAAGCTATTTATTAAAACCACATCTTGTATTTGTAACTAAAAAATATTTGCGTGGGACCAAGTACCTAAATATTAAAGAAAAACTTAACTGAAAACAATGGAACGTCTTAACTTCGATTTTTCACACTTCATTATTTAACCTCAGATCATTTATAGTCGTCATAATACACATTTTAAATTAATCAAATATTTGCTGAAAAATACTGTAAGTTAAAAGAATAATCATGAATAATTTGTTTTCTTGTAAGAAGTATTTTTCAAGAAATAGATATGGCTTGTCTATTGAAAACAAACCGTCGAGTTAGTCTCGTCACCTCTGTTAAGGACTGGGTGTCTATGAGGATGGTACAAGTAACTTTAACATTTATAAAGTTGAAATAAACGTTTTTATTTAAATAATATGTCCTTTGAAAGCAAAATAAATGGTTTAATGACAGTGAACCAATACAGATTATGAGTTACTGA
The DNA here is from genome assembly GCF_030269925.1 of Bombyx mori. NCBI lineage: Eukaryota > Metazoa > Arthropoda > Insecta > Lepidoptera > Bombycidae > Bombyx > Bombyx mori. The sequence goes on along the minus strand of NC_085116.1, from coordinate 1,181,499 downwards.
AGTCGGTGACCAACTTCTAATGTTGTGCATAATAGAACCCAAAGATTCGCTAAATAAAAAAACTTTAACGCCCATAGTCGCTCAAAATCACAGAGCTCACTACAAAAGTAACGATAAATCACTACATACAATAAAAACGACCGTACGTCCGTGTTCGTAACGTGAAGATTTGCATTAGTGATTGCATTAATCATGTCCACACAATCCCGTGGCAATAAAACTTTCTATGAGACGTCATTAATTGTCATTGACAGCTGACAGCCGGGGGTTGATTGACAAATGTCATTTCGCCCGTGAAAGCGCGCCATTTGTGTCGTTGTTTTTTTTTTTAATGCGTTAACGTGACTGGCGCGTTTCGAGATATGAATTGCAGTTTTATTTTTGAATTCAATGTTAATTGCTTGCACTTTTTTGTAGCTATCGAGCAGTGGTGATGCACTATAGTGTAATAAGTATGATAACGTATGCTTGTAAACGAATACAATGCTTAAACGATACTTAGACTATGTAGTAACAAATTAAATAAGATGGCAATGTAGGAAATAATGAAACGTGGCGCCTTCTATCGTTCCTTCCTATTGAGTAAAATTTCTAGTATACCCGGATATTACGATTAAGCTGGGTTCTAATTATGTTTCAAATTCCAATTTGGCAGTTTTTAGCTATGTTCGAAGATGTTTTCAAACGACTTCCAAAATTAAGGCTTACATTATATAATAAAAAATAAAACCCGGTAGAATATTTTGGGAGCCAACACGGTTACTATCCTGTATATTCTCTACAGCGAAGCATTTTTGCGTTGTTTGAAGAGTGTTAAACAATACAATCTCCGATATTCGCGTAACCGTCTAACACCAGATGAGCCGTGACATGGTGCACTCATTGAGAGCAAAAAAACAATCTGTCAACAATGAGCAATAATAAGCACACTTACGAACGTACCACTTTGATTCAAGACGATCATAAGCAGAATGATCAAAATAAACTATGCGTTATGCGCCCTATCACCAGCAATGGGTTTTTTTACCGAGTGGACAGTTGGCATAAATATATTTTCACTTTTTTACTGCCTTATTATGATGTCCTTTATTATTTATTTACGGGATCGAGCACAAATATTCGAGACAATAACAAGTCAAAAAAAAAATATCTATATCTATACTTCTATACTAAACTATATCTATACTAATATTATAAAGAGGCAAGATTTGTTTGTTTGTTTGTATTGAATAGGCTCCGAAACTACTGAACCGATTTGAAAAATTCTTTCAGTGTTTCAAAGCTACACTATTCCCGAGTGACACAGGCTATAATCTTTTAAAAAAAAATTAAGAATCCTTACTAAAACTCCAATAATGTAACTCAAGGTGTAAAAAAATTACCTAAAATATTCTTTACTTCGCATGCCCTGCGAAAACTATTGATGGTAGAATAAAATAATGAGTTACGACTATGTAGAACACATTATTATTTACAAAGTGTGCCGCGACAGCATATGTCTAACTATTACAGTTATGCCGCAATAAGTGTTCTTTAATTTAAATAATAAAAAACGTCATATATCGTTGAAAATTTTGTTAAAGACCCGAGCGGAGCCGGAGCGAGCTGCTTGTCACAAATAAATTGCCCTCGACCGGACTCTACACCTGAAGTCTAGCGTAGACTACCACACATTACTAACAATTACCAAGCACTTGACCAAAGAAACGGTTAATCTTAAAAACAAAACAAAAAAAAACTACCAAAATCATAATTTCCGAACCGCAGAAATTAGTAACCGCGTGTCAATTTTGTCTGACGTTTCGCGACTGACAGATGACAGTTGTCGGCGGGCAGCAGCCGGACTGACAGCCGACAAATGCCCGCAAAGCTGCAGGGCTCAACTGAAAAATTGCGCAATTAATTAAGCTTTCGCCTGTAAATTAACGTAGGATTGGTTCCCGGGAGGTTTTTATTTAATTTTCAAGGTGTTCTGAATCACGTGAAAATGGATTCACTCGCTGCTTTTGCTAATAAATCAGGACTTTTGATTTGTTGTGTTATCCCTAATTCAACCTCAACATAGGTAAGATTGAGTTTTTAAATAATTAGAATATTAAGCCCTGGTAATAATTTATTATTATTTACATTAGTCACTAAATCATTAGTCATATTTATAAATTTTAATATTTAAAAATATATACATATGAGCATGTCTGGATTCATTAAAATAAGATGTGCAATAAAAACTGTCTCTTGATAATAATAAGCTTTGGGTGCTTTGAATTACCATAAGTATTGCCGATACTATTACCATAGTACCGGCAGGTGAGTCCGGTTGGTCGTGAAGATTACCATATGACGTGAAGAGTAAAAGGTCTTAGTTGCATTCAACGAACTATTAAGTTGTGAATGATGGTACTTAAATTCCATCATAACGATCCCTCAAATTTATGATATGTCTTTTTCCAAATAAAGTTTTATGGAAAGCTCTATACGACAACAGCACCCTCGCTGTATTCTAGAACTGCTCAAGCTTTTGGGTAGTGGTGTTTTTTTTTGACGGACTTACCCTCGAAGCTGCATTCGTATCTAGCGATGCATTGGTGTTCGAATCCCGCAGGCAAGTACCAATTGTTCTAATGAAATACGTACTTAACAAATTTTCAAGATTGACTTTGACGGTGAAGTAATAACGTCGTGTAATAAAAATAAAACCTGCAAAATTATAATTTGCGTAATTAGGTACTGGTGGTAGGACCTCTTGTGAGTCCGCATGGGTGGGTACCACCGCCCTGCCTATTTCTGCCGTGAAGCAGTAATGCGTTTCGGTTTGAAGGGTGGGGCAGCCGTTGTAGATGTCTATGGGCTCCAGTAAACATTAACACCAGGTGGGCTGTGAGCTAAACCACCCATCTAAGCAATAAAAAAAAATTATACCAAGTGGGCTCATTCTCCTGTCTGCACAATGAAACAATTCTTCAATTACCGCTTCGGTCTTGCTTATACTAATATTATATGGAGTAGTTTACGATTCGCATTCAGTACTTTTACTCCATCATCGATTTTTTTGTGAATCATAAGACTGCCAATTGTTTTTTTTTTCCCTGCCTATTCTCTGGTAGCCTATTACAGCTATGCCCGGACGGGTAGGTGAGCTCACGGGCTCAACTTGAGAGAATTTGCTAACACTAGACCTAGCAAGAAATTTTTGTCTTTTTGGCGAGGCTTGGGGGAGACCTTTGTCCAGCAGTGGACGTCTATGGGCTGATAAGAAGAAGAAGAAGACCTAGCAAGAGCAGTGCTTCGCAGAATCTACTCGCTGAGAAGATCCAGCGAGAAACGCAGTGGGCAGTGCCATTTGTACTTACAGCGTCTCAATCATCCTTTTACATAGCTGGTTTATCGCGACTTGTGTGCTATGAAGTATAATTGAATAAATAAATACTCTTGTATACGCATCACTCAATACCGACACATTGAGTAGGTGCATATCTTGTGTGGATTTCTATATCAATATGGGAAATGGTCCCATAGCACAGAAAATCCTTGTTACGGACCAGATGACCACTTTTTATTTTAATCAGCTGATTTTTGTAAAACAGTCGTCTTCGAGTGGGTGTCTCTGGGTATTCCAACTTCGAGAAAAAAATACTATCACTAAATTTCATAAAACCTTACTAACGAATATATTGACGATACTCATCGCACATCAGTGTCACAGACCGTTAGAAATGTCTTATTAGAAACCCAATACACAATGAGCTGAGAAATCTAGCAGACAAATTTCGCCTTAGGACCACACTGCTAAAGCCCGAAATAACATAAACTTAGAAATGGAGTTACGTTCTTATTCTTTTGTACAGGAGCACTATTCAATTACGACAAAGATCATCTTGTCAAGTGTTCCGTCACTGTCAGTCAGGTATCACTGTTGTTGGATTATTAATGATATTGTGAAATAATACGCTCACATTTTGTTGGTGGCCCGGTGGTAGCGAATTTTCTTTTTGATATTGAAGATTCGGAGGTTTGCTTAGAACAGAACTATCCCACTTGTTTGGTTGTAGGGGTATTAGAAAAAAAATAGAAGAGAAGAATAGATAGTAATCCTTTAGACTGTTGAGAAGAACACACTTGTTTGAATATCATATTCGGCTTTATAATAAAACTAATGCACCAGCTTATCTGTTTGGTTACTGGTGGCCACTGGTGTCCATAAATTTTATGAGTTCCGCAACCCATCACGAGAGATGAGGTCTCGGCTGAACCTAGCGTTGGAACCATGCGAATGATTTTTTTTATGATTGAGGGATTACTTGTGGCCTGGAGGCTTTTCCAGTTTCACCAGGACAGGTGGGCGAGCAAAGGCTCAGCCAGGAAGGGTGGGATTTGCTAACAGCTACCCGTGTGCCTTCAAAGGACACCTAACAACTCAAGAGTAGCTGCTTCGTGAATGAATCTACTGCCGGATCGAAATCACGACCCGCTGAAAAGATCCGGCGAGAAACTCAATGGGCAGATGTGTAGGTTAGGTTGCACGTGGAATTCTTTGCCACGGTTACCGGGGTCCCTAAGCCTGCTCCTAGTGTTAAGGCTAAAGACGTTTAATGCAAGGGTAACTGGATCTGATGAATCCGTAAGGACGTGCGAATGTATAACAGCCTTAAAGACAGACGGTGGTACTTACCAGCAGTATTCGCTCGCTCACAGCACTATTACCAATACCTAATATAGGTAATGGCGCCTGTTCCTCTCTACAAACCAGAACACATGAATGCTTAACGGTATAATTAGCCAAGTCGGCAGTACGTACCCTTGACACGCGCCGATAAGCATGAATCACGAGTCATGAAAAAAAAAAACAAAAAAAAACTATAAATCGCTGTAAGCTTATGCTACGTGGGCTGAAAAACTAATAAATATTAAATTCCATGTCAGTTGAATTGGTATTTCAGGAAACCACCACCCGACGCAATTTAGATAATTATTTGTACCCTATGCTTTAAATGATGTACCCACTGTTTGAAAGATAGAAGGACATAAGTCGAACTATTGCTTCAATCTTATGACTCTTGTCGGGCAGAAGCAACCGAGCCGTAGTGTCTATCGGGACATTATCGCTAAATAACTCAAAAACGCTCATGATTAGTATCAGCAACAAAATTTCTACAATGTGGGTGGATGTTTGGTACTTCTGTCGAATACTCTACACAGTCGTATAGGTTCACAATATGTTAAACCACCACTAATTGTGAAAATTAATAAATGTTGCGAATTTAATTTTTAATATACGATGTCCTTCGCGGAATCCGTTCGTCGACACATACGTTAAGTAGAAACATACGGTACCTGCCTCTGGAATTTGTGCCCCGGAATCTACGGGGCCCGCTTATCTCATTCTTTTGACCTAATTTCACTGTACTCTACTAGAAACCCTCGATCAGGAAGTAACAAAGTACACAAAACACATGCGTACGAATTAAAATTAAGTTAATTCGGAAAAAAATCGTCATAAATCGCTCAAACACCGTGCCTTGTACGCCAAGAACTCGTCAGCGTCACAATATCATTACGCGCGCGAACGTCGCGTCACTGTCACGTCTCGTCACGTCATCTGTCACCTGTCAACTGTCAACCCGTCGAGTGACAGTCCGTTAATTATATTGTAACGTGTATTTTTAGGTGTTTTGTTTACATTCTCGCTTTGTTCATAATCATTAACTGTTAATTCGTAATGTAAAATTGATGTTTCAATGATTGAAATGTTTTATGAAGCTTAAATTGTTTTTGATAATATTTTTACAGATATGAGTACATAATATGGTCACATGACTGTTATAAACTGAAACCTGCATGGATATGACAACGCATTTCACCGTTAGGCATAAATTAAGTAGTAAGTAAGTAAAATTACATCTATCTTAAGGAAATAAAAAATGTCTTTGCGGCGGATTAAGTAGGAGCATAGTGCCAAAATATGCGGAAACACCTTTCTTAACCACCATCTGCCTTCAAGACAAGGTTATATCTACTATCTGAAACCACAGAGCCCATCCACAGTGCGCGCCTAGAAAAATTTTTGCGCGTCGCTCGGTTAATAAATGAAATAAGTATTGAATGTAGTCCTCGGTGGTAAGCGCAACATGGATGTAGCACTGCTATTGTCAATGTCCACTCGGACAGCGGACCATTCACTATCAGGTACTGATTATAAAGTTGAAGGCCACTGTTCGCCGTAAAAGTCGCAATTATTTCGCAGTTGGGGAGGGTGAACACGAGACCTTAACCAGAGGGGGAAGGCTTGCTGGTAATTACTGTCCGAACGCTCCTGAAGGAGGCCTAACATCTCGAGGGCAGTTAGTTGAATCAATCTACCAGCAGATCGAAAACACGACCAGCAGAGAAGATCCAGTAAAAAACTCGGCGGAATGATGCTCTGGGCGGTATCTATCTATTTGTGCGGTCATCAAACACATTAGATTTACATATCAACTAATGGTTTAACTCGAGAAAATAGTTACATTTATTTCGAATGAGCCTTTTTAGTTAGTCGCCTCTTAACAAACTTTTATACAGCATCATAATACGTCAACAATTAAGATCTATTTACAAGGATCATGTCAAAGTTAAAGTAAACGACAGATGTTACCAATACTAATAATAATGAATATAAAATATCACGTATTTTCGCTGCATACGCTCCCGCGAACACGCCGCGTCTATTTACAGTTTGTAATGATTTATAATTTCGCTTCAAAAGCTTCAAGCTTAGTTGTCACAGAGTATCCGAACAGAACGGTCGTTGGGCAGTGGGAATCTGTGGAGAGGTACGTGCTAAAGACACGCAAAGAGGCACTACAATCTTGCCTATATAGAAGTATAGCAGAATACTCTCACCGGTAACCGCATGTTGCCGGGTGACTGTACATCTAATCTATTAAACACTTTCAAGGTAAAATACAAAGTAAAGAACGTACTTTACCATAACTTTGACAATTAATCATGAATATCGTGCAATTGATATAATATAAATACTAATATGTCAACAATATTTTGTAACGTTTAAATTTTTTTTTTTTTCTTTCTTTTGGCGTCTATAGAATTCAATATTGTTTTTAACGGCTCTGTATCCTTCAAACAGGAATGTAAGGCTGCTATATGCGAGAATGGATAGAATGAAAAGAAAATATAAGTAACGGGAGATCGTACTACCTATCGATGTGCTACCAGTGATGACTTACGGTTCCGAGCCGTGGTGCTTCACAAGGGATCTTTTTAGGAAGCTTAGTGTCGCGCAGCGAGCTATGGAGAGGGCTATGCTTGGTATTTCTCTACGAGACCAAATCAGAAATGAGGAGATCCGTAGAAGAACCAAAGTTGCTGACATAGCCCATAGGATTAGCACGCTGAAGTGGCAGTGGGCAGGCCACATAGCGCGAAGATCGGACGGCCGATGGGTCAGTTACTGGGTCACGTTGGATGCAAGTGACAACGGACCGGCCGCACTGGAAATCACTTGGAGAGGCCTATGTTCAGCAATGGACAGTGGACAGGCTGAGATGATGGGAGATCGTGCTCCTATTTTTTAATAAAAAACATACATTTATATTTATTTTAATAAAACGTCTAGTGGTACTCGCAGTCGCGATTAGATCCTGATGACTAACCGAGCAGAAATATTATATTTTGTCTATAAATCTACAATTTTTTGTTACATTATCTAACGACGTAATAGTATACTTTTGTCTACGAATCAAAAGATAAGAAAATTAGCGACATACGTAATTTATAATACAAGTTTTTGCGCGTGTGAAGCCGCGGCCACGAATTCATATCAATAATGAAACGAAATACCAACACCGACACGTACTATCAGTCATAGTGACATTCCATTACGTTGATAAGCGAATTATCATTGAAACATCCTTAGCAATTACACGAATCAATCACACAGCGAGGCCATTAATCTATCAAGCACAAAACGATACGTATTTATTAAACGTATTTAACTGATTACAATAATTACTGCACGCGATAAGAGGTGACGCAGTGCCAGTGTTTATTTTTTTAAAATTTTTATTATTTTGACAAGCTTCATTTAACTGGTCATATATGTTTCTTTGTTTTTGGGTGGACGAACTTACAGCCCACCGGGTGTTAAGTGGTCACTGGAGCTCATAGACATCTACAACGTAAATGCGCCACCCATCTTGAGATATAAGTTGTAAGGTCACAGTATAGTTACAACGGCTGCCCCACCCTTCAAACCGAAACGCATTACTGCTTCACGGCAGAAACAGGCGGGGTGGTGGTACCTATCCGCGCGGACTCACAAGCGGTCCTACCACCAGTAATTACGCAAATTATAATTTTGCGTGTTTGATTTTAAGCTATTGCATAGATTTTATCGCGGGCCTTGAGCGCGGCTTGAGAGCGGAACCATGAAATTCCGTAACGAAAAAAACCTTCCACCCCTCACTACGCCTACTATGTAGCTCGCGTTCAACACATTCACACGTTGCGCTTGTGTAGTGTTTAAAGTAAGAAGTCTATACACCAATTTATGTACAATCAAAATATGTGATATAATTTCATGGGTAACACAACGATAGCGCGATTCAGCTTTTGCGTCAAGCGCTATCTATCGGCGACAAACGGAATTGTAAAATAGAAAATGATATCACATTACAATGCGTTGGACAAGCCGTTTTCTATCGCTTAGTCGAAGAATTTTATTACTACTCCTACTACTCATTCAGTGATTGGAGTGGCATTAAAAATAAACTAGCTAAACCGTTGATTCTGGGCGAATGAGAGTTAGAACTAGCATCCAAAGGCGTGTCTCTATCCCATGTGCCACACGTCTTTTTTTATTACACGATGTTATTCCTTCGCCATGGAAATCAATCGTGAACATTTGTTGAGTACGTATATCATTAGAAAAGATTTCATTAGAAAAGTCGGTACCCACCTGGGATTCGAACACCGGTGCATCGCTCAACACGAATGCACTGGATGTCTTATCCTTTAGACCACGACGACTTAAATGATATGGTATAGAATGATATAGAAATAAAGGTCACCATGTTTACTTTAGTAAATAAACAATAACACGATATATAGTATGAAAACAATAATAATTCAAAGAAAGCTTATGTCATTTTATACAATAGGAACTTCTACTGTTTATAATCTTTGGCCGCGAGTAGTTGAGTCGCACAGATGCGCCCGCGCCGCCCTGACGAGACGTGACGGACATAAATCAATTGTCAAAGCACCGGCTCAGTAATCTCGCGAGAGTAATGCCTTAGAGTTGACTTAACATGGATCTCTTTTAACAATATATATATATATATTCTGTTAAAACTAAAAAGTTTCTATTCTGTTATATATTTTCTATTATATTTCTATTCTGTTATATTATGTTCTATATTATATTCTGTTAACACTAACAAGTTGTTAAAACTAAAAACTTCATTCATCCCAGAATCTTGTACATAACAATAGTAGTTAATACAAAACTTTTTGTAATAATTTGTGTTATGTAAATGTTTTTTAAAACTAAAATATACTGCTTATTATGTAAGGTGCTTAATACTCCTGTCAAACTAGAAATTGAATAATTGTCTCCATAATAGTTCAGGGATTCGAATCAAAATTACTAAGCCTCTGGCATGAAATTGAAAATTTTATCTCCGACTCCATCCATATTTTACCTCGCACAATGAATCTATTCAAACAATAGTTGAGTGCGTGTTTGGGATTCGTGGTGAAAGTGAAAGCTTCTACTTCAAGTACACTCTGTACTTTTGTTTTTCGTAAGCTATTTTCTATTAAACACAACTGATTTGTCGAATAAATCGTAGATGTGTTTCGGCTGTGACAAATAAGACATCGGAAGTTCGTTATTCATTGCTTACGTACGAGAATGTCGTTTAAATTACTGTAGTATAGTGAATACTACAATATCTATTATAGATATAGATACAGATATAGATTTTACGTGTCATTGCACTCAACATTATAATATATGTCCTCATTATGATACTATTTATCGTTTGGTATACATATAGCTATAGCTTTGATGTGACGTCTAGTTTTCTGGTGTTAATCTTTTTTTGAAATGCCGTTTGGTATTGGCATGTTGGAACGTAGTGGAATGTTTAAATTAGGAAATAACCTGAGAATATTATTAGTAATAGTGGTAGCTCGATTTGCATTGGGTCGACTTTACTCCTGATTAACCGTTAGATTAGACATGTTAAAGCATTCCACCTTGGGTAAGGGGATGACCTATAAAATGATAAGGGCATATCCATACTAACTCTGACTTAACTAGTGCGTAATCAAACAAACGCCGCTTAATAAGTCCAAGTGGCTGACGTCGCGACACTGTCGTGGGATCCTCCCGACTCTCATACACCACACGTGAAGGTTACCAAACTAATACGAACAGTAAATGATACGTTTAAGTGCTTGTTATCTTGGAAATGTGTTTTCGAGAGTTCGGGGTGCGTATTAATTTTAATTTCACTTTCAGCAATGGTCGACGAACAGTACTGAGAGACCATCAAGAATATTATTGGTTTTCATTGTTCCACATTATGGATGCCTCACTGAGTGAAAAACTAATCAACCATTTTCTATCCCTTTCTATCTTGAGCAATCTTTTACGTTGAATTGATGAATCTATCATTCGATTATGTTAATTGTTGCATTATTTTATTATATTTACGATACCTCTCTGACTGGTCACCGGTCTTGATATTATCTCATATTTTCTTGATAGCCCTAAGCTACATATGATAGAGGACAAGACTACTTTTATTCTAAGCCTACAAAATTGACGATTACCTTTCCTTTTTGAAAAACAAAACTTCTAGAATGAGTAGACGTAACGAATTTTGAATGAACATCAATATTTGCCCAGCGCTATGATGTCTTTGTTCAAGCGAAGTATAAACAGAGTCCTTAGCTGATAGCCAGTGGCCTTGCTACGTGCCTTTATGGACAACGGTAACCACTTACGAGGTCATTACACCTCGCAGGGCACTCAAAGAACATCGGGCAATGTCTTCTAGCCTTATTATCGAATTGTAGTTGTTTGTATGTTAATTGATAAGCCTAATATTGTAAGTAGAATTACAGGGCGACATCGTGACCATTAATTAAGCCCCCAAAGATTAAAACATTTAAATCATATATATGCTGGAAGAATCTGATGCATAACCACTTACCTAAAATGCCTTAAACGCACATCTAAAACTAAACATGGACATATCTGGACATCAGCATCATTGCAATGACCTCGCTTCTCTTTTCCGGGTCAATAAAGTTCGACGTAACACTAGAATGACCATTAACATTGTCACTGCTAAAAAATATTCAATTAAGCTTCGTTAAATGAAACTAAAGCCACGTCAAATAAAGGGAAATCGATACTGGTTCGAAAATTGAAACTAAAAGAGTCCAGGTCACCGCGGTAATGGCCGCGCTTACTTTCCTATAACTACCCTTAATGTATAAGAAACATTCACGAGAGGAAGCGATTTGAATATTTTTTTAATTAGCCTTTAACATTTCGTTTTGTAGTTCTTAACTGTATAAAATAATGTAAAAATACTTCTTATTAAAGCAAAACAAATTACCATCGAACGACGGACTTGTATTTACTATACCGGAAAACCTATAGTTCACATACCTAACCCATAACATTCTAGATAGTAAAAGATTATCTTATCGCAACCTATAACGAAGGCGATTCAATAAAACATACACCGACAATTTATTGTTAATTATATACAATAAACGCTGCCGCTTATGACTCAGCTCTGTGCCGATAACGCCGCACCCCACTTTCGTGCACACGTCAGTCAGCGGACATCAATCACTGTTGGCGGTGACTGTACCACTCATATTTCAGGGACAATGTACAGGGACGCACTCGAACTTATTTTAAAGGGGACAAGTTTTATTTTTGCACTTTCACTCCGAGTCCGTAGATAAATTTGAGAAGCTATATTTATTTGTATATTATTCGTCCAAACCTGTGACTGATAAATTTAAAACAACGGAGAAATTAGTTATGTTTTCGTGTACGGGGTACAACACATATATATGTGTCGTATATTTCATTCCTTTCTCATGTGGAAAATATGAAAGTAAATAATTATATATGGATTTTTCCTTTGTGTTTATTATACATTGGCGTATAATAAAGCGTACTTTATATAATTCTTTAACGCCAAAGCCAATCGATCAACGGTCATTTGAATAAGGCTATAAACATTTAATATTACATTAAAAAACTGAAATTGAAAGATTTCGGAATTGACTTATTGATAGATTTAGTTTGTAATTAAGCAGGCAAGTACGAAGCCAGCTTGATTGTATATAGTTGGCATCGGAAGGATAATAACAGCAATGGCAAGGACATAGCCGACCCGTCGCCTACCGCTTCAAACCTTGTTTAAAAACGACGTGTGACAACAAGGAACAATTTGGATTGCTACTCTGTGGAAAGATACTTGACAAAAGTTATACCTTAAATGCCACTGTCGAAAACCATAGTAATTGTGGGTGGTAGAAATAAACTTTTCTCCGTTGGATGGTGGTCTGGTGGTAGAAAAGAGAAACGACATTCTAAAAAACAGAGACCCTAAAAATTCCGTGAGTTAATTAAAAGTACCCAACTAATTATTTAAAGTTTTCACATAATTAATTTATTTATTATAAAAAAAGAACACAATATTCCTAACCTAAAAGTACATGTTATTATCCGCAACATGCTTCGTCAGATTACAGAAATAAAGTTATCAGCAACATGCTTCGTCAAAAAGTACAATACTTACTTTCAGCTGCAAGCGTCGTCATATTATTTAAAGTTGAATTGAACTTTTAACTCAGTCGATAGGAGAGGCAAGTACTGCCCTTGAACAACAAGCGCATTTGAATATGACAGGAAATACTAATCAAATATGCTCTTTTTAAATCGAATTGAACTTAATTGAATCGTCAATCACATTAGTAGTTAATAGTTTAATGTACTTAACATTAAAAGAAAAATAATGTTTTTATTAAAGCTCTTTCACTATTTTCTTGCATGCAATGTAGTCGTAACATAATTGTAAGAACAGATGACACGCGAAAGCGACTGAGACAGCTGACTTGTGATTACGGACTCACGGAATATAAACAATAGAGCGAATCTTGATGCTTATCTTATCTCAGATTAAAGGGTCCGACCAAACAATTGCCGGAAACTATGACCTTTGAAACCATTGATGTCATTCCTCATCTTTTTTGTTATTGCCCTTGTAGGCAGACGAGCATACGGCCCACCTGATGGTGAGTGGTTACAGTCACCCATGGACTTCAGCAACGCCAGAGGCAAAGCCAAACCGCTGCCTACCATTAAGTACTCTCCACAAGCCTCGTTTGAAAGACATGGCAAAGTGTCACCCTAAACACGTCATTACGGATCCTCCCGATCCATTAATAGTGCTTTTAGGTACCACAAGCACCGGTCACCGTCCTCACCGAACCCGTCGCTTGCGACGAAGGGCTCGACGAGCGAATTAACCCAAAGACACAGCCCACTGAGTTTCTCACCGGATCTTCTCAGTGGGTCGCGTTTCCGATGCGGTGGTATATTCTGCGAAGCACTGCTCTGGCTAGGGCCAGTGTTAGTAACACTCCCGGTTTGAGCCCCGTGAGCTCGCCTACACGTCAAGGAGAAGCTAAAATAGCCTCTCAAGGCTATCAGCATAGGCAGGAGAAAAAAATCTATACACTAGATTCGGTGTAGCATTGCACAAAATACTCACTCTCATCCTCACTAGATGATCACACCCACAAAGTATTTGATTTATAGCTTCGTTACTATTTATTATTTTCTAATTACATCCGGCTAGTTGTGTGTGCAGCCGCTGCGTCTTCCAGAACTATCCTCTTGCACGCTGTCTTACGTGACCATCTGTGATATAAAACAGATTTAAGACGAAAAATTAAATATGTACAAGATGAACAAAAACATATCATTTTGCTTCGAGTACATGTGTATGTGTAATAATCGTGGTGATGCGAATAGGAGTCGGCAGGTATCATAATCCTTCCTAATTCTTCTTCCTAGTTCCATTTTAAATAACCATTATGTAGTATTTTATAAGCTTCTGCTAGGTATATCTGTGGGATTTTATAATACTTATTTGAGTAAAAACGAGTGAACAAAGTTTAAAATGTTTTTTAATTCAATTCCAAGAGTATAAAAGCTTAAAAATATGTATTATGATGTGATTGGGAAGGTAAACTTTGTTTCAAATTATATAAATACAATAATTATTCGTAAATATTTTTTAAATGACAATCAATGCAGAGACTCTTAGGTTTTTTTTTTTATAAATATTTCTCAAAAATGGATGTAGTATATAACTGAGTCATTTAATTGTAATTGTTTCAAAAGCAGCCTTTCCTTTGTTTTCCTATATAATATTGTACACTAATACCAACTATTATCGCATTAGTTCAATAGCCTTAGATATTAGCGGTGCGTCCGTGAGCTAAATCAAAACCAATTGACCTTCACTTCTATTCTGGATAAAATTTTATTAACTCATAGAAAATTTTATGGCGAATTCGAAATGGTTGTCTACTTCTATCTTAAAATAAGATAACAAGTATCAAACATATTACGCTGCGCAGTTATTTACGCTCCTAAGAGGGTATCTTACATTAACCAGCAGTGCCATAGCATTCGAAGCAGCAATTAACAGGAGGATGGCGCCTATCCGGGCTCACAATACTACGAACAGAAACTAAGTACGACCAGTAAGTTTGGTGGCGTGAACCAATCAATATTCCCGAGCTTTTCATTTTGAATAAATAGCGGGAGGGTCGCGTTGTGTCAGCCATCAATCAACACTCAGACAGGCCTCAACCTGCCTCAATGCCTATTGACGTAAAATCAATATCGTGAAATTCGATGTAATATTTTATAAAACTATTAGACGTGCTATTTCACTGGTGTTTATTTGTTAATCAGAAAAAAAAGAGAACGTGGAGTTTACCCGAGATAAAGGATCGATTATGTCACTCTCTGTGTCCATAAAGTACCAATCGATTGGTTATTACTGGTGGTAGGACCTCTTGTGAGTCCGCACGGGTAGGTAGCACCGCCCCGCCTATTTCTGCCGTGAAGCAGTAATGCATTTCGGTTTGAAGGGTGGGGCAGCCGTTGTAACTATATTGAGACCTTAGAACTTATATCTCAAAGTGTGTGGTGCATTTACGTTGTAGATGTCTATGGGTTCCAGTAACCACTTAACACCAGGGTGGGCTGTGAGCTCGTCCATACGCCGAGGCAATAAAATAAAAAGATATATTAGTAAATGAAACCAAGAACCAAACTATCGTATTATAGCAGATATACTTGGCGTTTCCCGGGTCATGTTCCATAACAAAAAGTAACCTATGTGTCCATTCCCAATCACAAAATATCTTTGTGCAAAATTACCCAAAAATTCCCTTCAGACGTCTTTGCGTAATTGAGAAACAAAAATACGAGCGTTCACATTTACAATGTTACATTACATTCTGTTGTTTTGCTACTAAGTTCTATGACTATCTCTCTCTCTCTCTTCAATGGGTCCCTCATTGAGGATCGTGACTCCGTCAGATTCCGTCAACTAGCTGTCTCCATCGATCCCATTCTGTAGCTTAGTGGAGTGCGTCGCGGATAAGTATTTTCAGTTCCTCCGCTATTTGGTCCGACCATCGTTCGGGACCTCTACCCCTAGGTCTTTTCCCCGATTTTACCGGTCACTACAAGGCGTTCCAAAGTGCCGGTATCCCTGCGTGCAACATGACCAAAATACCGCAATATTCTTTATAGGCAGGTTGTGGACAGACGTTGAGTCTTTTCTATTTTTAACTGCTATGACTATCACTCATACGTTTTTATATGACTAAATGGGTATTTGAGCTCGTATATGTAATTCACATAAGCAATTACAGCTTCCCACGAGACATGACTGCCGGTCCCTAATGCATTCAAATACCCTCCCGCCTGTCAGTAATAAGCAGTATAGTGTGATACGTACGGCAGTAGTGGGCAGTAAAAACAAAACATTTGGATTTAGCTTAGGTTTAACCTAGAATTATTGTCATAATCTTAATTCTGGCCTGTCAGCTTAGACATTCAAACCTTGGCTTCAGACGTAAATGTCCTAAATCTGTATACATCAATTATTGTTATTTATTGACTCATTTGTATTTACAAGTGTTCGCGCGATAAACGTTAAGCCTTAAGAATTAATTAATAATTTGATTTTTTTTATGTATGACTAATGGACTACCGTCATTGTGTCACTTGTGTCTGTCATTGTTTTTACTTATTCCAATTATTACACTCTTTATGAAAAACGCAAGCGTATTTTAATTTACTCGATCTATTAAAGAAAATTAATAAGGAAATGAAACCCATTTGCCGAAACAATAAGATCAGATTTGTGATAAATTATTAAGTTTATAACTTTGTTTTGTTAACGACGGTATCGCTCACCGTCAGTTGTTATTTATGCTCATCAGCTTTGAAGGGCTAAAAAGAGATCCCTACTCACAAATTCTGAGTAAACAATGCTACGTTTTACTTAACGCAAGACGACATTGCACTGCAATAATATATTTCTAATAAGCCCTAACCCTTCAAAACAGAACTAAAACGATCGGTCGAAAATACCCAAGACGTTCTGTGCAACCCGTCACTGTCACTTCGGATTGATGGAGAGGAATATATTCGACGCACCTCCCCCCTCCCCCCACGGCCCGGCGCGCGTCCGACTGATCTGTCAACTGTCTTCCATCACCGTCAAGTGTTACGAGTTGAAGTCGAAGAGACGGAAAGTTTTTTTTGTGGGATTTTATTTAAATATCATGTTACGGACCGTCTTCCGCAAACGTCGAATGTTCCTAGAGAACATAGGATATTTTAAAGTAAGTAATGTCGCAGCCCGACTTGTGATGTGAGGTCGTATTATTCTTTTGGTCAATTATATAATTGGCATAATTGGGCGTTTGGAGCGTCAATGGGCCATTAGTCAAGACGCCCGTTGTGTTTATATAAGTGTAATGCGATTAGGGGACTATGCTGGCGTTGAAAAGACGGCAGAGCATTTTTTATCAGAAAAAAGCTATTTGCAATTAGTATTATTCTACGGCGAAGGAGTTTTTCTTCTATTGATGCGTTGGATGGACGAGCTCACGGCCCACCTGGTGTTATGTGGTCACCGGAGCCTATAGACATCAAAAATGTCAATGCCATCGCCCACCTTGAGACATGAGTTCTAAGTCTCGGTTCTTCAGTAAAATTGCTGCCCTACCCTTCAAACCGGAACACATTACGGCAGAAAAAGGCAATGGTGGGTGGTACCTACCCGTGCGGGCCTACAAGTCGCCCTACCAATTACGCAAAATAAGTTATTGACAGGTTTTGATTTTTATTATACAATTTTATTCCTTATTTTAAAATTAAAACTGCAAAATTGTAGTAATTAACGTAATTGGCGATGTTAGGGAGGATTTTGAGTCACTTCGCATCCTACTTCTGTCGGCCTACAAGCAGTCTACCATACAATTAAGACTTCGTCCTAACTCGATCTAATGAGGTGGACGGCGGTATTGACGTCATGATGCGTGATTGCACCAGGTTTGCCCACTTTTGGCAGGACAGTATTGTGCCACGACCCAAGCTAACAGTAACACTACCACAAAGTCGTCTTGACCTAAAGGATAAGACGTCCGATGCATTCGTATCTTACAATACACCGCTGTTCGAATCCCGCAGGTGGGTACCAATTTTTCTAATGAAATACTTAATAAAGTTCACGATTGACTTCTATGGTGAAGGAATAACATCGTGTAATAAAAATCAAACCCGCAAAATTATAATTTGCGTCATTACTGGTGGTAGGACGTCTTGTGAGTCCGCACGGATAGGTACCACCACCCTGCCTGCCTATTTTAGCTGTGAGGCAGATACCTTAGAACTCATGTCTCAAGGTGGGTGGCGGCATTTACGTTGTGGTTGGTGGTGGTTACCAGAGCCCATAGGCATGTAGATGTCTATGGACTCCGGTAGCAACTTAACACCAGGGGGGCCGTGAGCTCACCCAACCACTTAAGTAATAAAAAAAATTAAAAAGTAGGTATTCTTTCTTTGTATTGTAAAAAGTCTTCGAACACCTCTGAGACGAGTTTTTTGCGTGTAATAACTGATAAAGGGTTTTTAATTATACTAGTGGTCCCACGCTAGTCGAAATTCGACTGTAATTAATTGAAATTATAAGTTTGTACACTATCATTGTTCTATTGTCAAAGACTATTAAACTTCTATAATCACAGACTTTGCCAAGACTACACTACAGACAAATATTAATACAGACAAAACAATATTTAATCTATTCTCAATTTGACCACAGACTTTAGTCAATAAGAAAAGTTTGACAATAAACAAATATGTAGTATGCATGCGTGTGTGTGTCAAATACATGATAGTGTGTGTAATGATTGTTTTTTATTGATTTAATGTCTTTTTTATGCATAATTTAAAAAAATATTAAAATTCTTCTCTATATTGTCTATAAGTGTGGGAAATTTAATACTGCTCCGTCCGCGCGATTTTCGTAAAAGGGGTTCAAAGTTTTTGCTTCACGTATTAATATATAGATTAGATTAAACAATACAGATCAAAGTACTGAAATGCTTTGACCTGTCAACGTCACGTTGATTGACGGGTTTATATCTGTCGCTGTCCCGCGCAGAGCTCACTAGATGTCCGCTTGCGATCTGTCATCATCAGGTATGTCAAGCGGATTGTTTTTTTTTTTATAATTTTTAAGCTTATCAATCTTACCGACCGTTCTCCTTATTTATTTACTGCGAACTCAGCGAAAAAAAAACTATTTTTTAATAATAATTCTCCAACTTAGTCTAAAGCCACTCGCCAACCTGCCCTGGTGAAATCAGAAAGGCCCCCGGACCACTAGTGATCTTTCATTCTTAAAAAAGTGTGAATTATTAGTATATTTATATTCAATATCGATTGACATATCCTTCTTCAAACGAGGCTTGTGGAGAGTACTTAAGGGAAGGCAGCGTTAAAAAAAAAAAAAAAGGCAGCGGCTTGGCTCTGCCCCTGGCATTGCTGAAGTCCATAGGCGATGGTAACCACTAACCAGGTGCGCCGTATGCTCGTCTGCCTACAAATGCAATAAAAAAAATCGAAGCCCAGTACATAGTTGTCTTTAATTCCGTTCTCATTTCGGCTACCCGCAAACTAATGACATCCTAAGGTCTCTGATGACCGCGTACGATCAAGTGAGCCGCGGACGCGGACTCGCTCGTACATCTACGCTTTAACAAAAAAACTACCCCCAAAACTACGACACCATTAAGCCAAAAATCGCATAAAATTTGATTAATGATCCTATTAACAAGTTGGCGTTCTTTGTGTAGTGCACCCGGGCTTTGTAATGGACATATGCCCCGACATCCATCAGACTTCAGACACGACAGATGCCGAATGAACAGATTTATCGATCAGACTTCAATATATGAAAGTTGAAGATGTCTTTCATACGCTCCCTTTGGTATGTTAACTTTGAAAACATAATTTTATAAAAATAAAGACTGATTCATAAAGTGAGTTTTCTTTTTTATTGCTTAGATGGGTGGACGAGCTAAGCTGCGGCTGTCCCACCTTTCAAACGGAAACGCATTACTGCTTCACGGCAGAAATAGGTAGGGTGGTTGTACCTACCCGTGCGGACTCACAAGAGGTCCTACCACCAGTAATTACGCAAATTATAATTTTGCGTGTTTGATTTTTATTACACGATTCCTTCACCGTGGAAGTCAATCGTGAACATTTGTTAAGTACGTATTTCATTAGAAAAATTGGTACCCGCCTGCGAGATTCGAACACCGGTGCATCCTGAGTATGTTATGTAATGAAACTAAAATTTCAGTGATTATTACTAACTATGTATAACTTACTCGGATTATTTGTAACAGCCAAGGACAACAATGTGAAACTAATGTAAAAGTTAAAAAGGGGTCGAAAAATTTAGATTAGTAATATTGTGGTTTTTTTTATTGCCTCTACAGAATAACTTACGGCCAACTTGATGGGGTTCGTCGCCGATAGTTAAGTAAGTAAGTTGGTGATGGTATTCACGCAGTGACGTGTATCGGATTATTTATTTTTTAAACTACCTAACCCCCAGTAGCCTCAAGTGGCTATTCTGGCTTCATCCTGACTTGAGAGCGAGCACGGTGATCACCCTGAAAGAATTTACTAACTGCTTTAGCAAGAACAGTGCTTTGCTTAATCTACTACTACTACTGGATCGAAATCGCGAGTGACTTAGTGAGCATGAGCTCCAGTAACGGCTTAGAACCCGGTAAGCCATTAGCTCCTCTCTAAGTGTTCAGTGTATTCCGAATATCTGTTTTCAATCTATGTCATTTAATTACTAATTGTATTAACAAAAGTCTGAGTATTAATTATTGTTACCAAATTCAATTGAAATATTAACATATTACGACAATACTGAACTAAGTGTTTCTAGTACTAAAGCTATTGTAGCACACAACATTAAAATTACAAATTATTTAGTTGTAGTAAAATAAGAAGCTTGTTGGTTTGTCCTTATATCACTCAGCAACTGGGAAACGAATCGACGCGATTGAGAGGAGAGCTTACAAGACGAAGACTGATATACTTTTACTTTTATCGCGATAAAGCGACTCTTGTTACACATTAATCGTAAGTTTGAATACTAAGTTTCAATAAATTTTATAAAACTTACATTTTTAAGTATTGTTAATAATAATAAATGGATTACAGTGCTACGTATTAAACCTCATAGAAAGAGCACGATAATGTTTTTCTTTTAATCAAAATGAAGTTTTGATCTATCAAAGATACCTAATTTTCTAACGCAAAACAAAAATCTAACCAATTGTAACAATCTAAACATTAACCAAAGATTTCCGACCCCACTTGTTACGTTCGCGTTCCTGAAAGAAAAACGAAAAAACGAAAAAGAAAAAACATCTGTTCAACCCTCCACAGCCGAGTGGGAGACAAATGACCAGGCGTCGACTCGACATCACTCTACTTATTACAGCGACCTGAAAGTAAATCATTTATTGTGTGATCCGGATCTGGCTATTTACTCAACGGCGGGGTCGGTGGGGCCCATCACTCAGCCCGATAGCGGGACACTTTTGTTCAGTAATGCTGACGGCTCGACTCTTGAGTGCACCGTCAATTGTCGACTTAAAATCGCCGAGTTTATATTTATTCTCAATAGATGATACTACTGTTTATTTGCTTTCATAATTCAATTGTTTTTTGAAAGAAGCACGTGCCAATGCATTAAAATTCAGCCAATTCAAATCAAACGACCGTCTGGTGTAGTGGTAAGTGACATGGTCACTACACAAGGGTGTCGCGGATTCGAATCCCGCCAAGGGAAGATATTTGTATGATAAATATTAAATGATTTTTCCAGGGTTATGGATGTATATTAAATATATGTATGTGTATAATAAAAATCTTTCATTTATTTCCGTTATCTGGTACCTGTAACACAAGTTCTTTATGAACTTAGCACAGGACCAGTTAACGCGACGTGATTGTAGTTTTAAAAACCTTAAGAAATCTATTATACTCTACGAGTACATCTAATAGTGACTCCTTTAAAAAGGTCTGAAGCGAATTCAAACTTAAATAGACAAATATTCAGAGCGTAGACGAAGATATTATGTTTTCAGAACGTCAGAGAATCGATTGGCGTCGAGACAATAATTGTTCAGCTGCTCAAACTCGTTCTGACCAAGCAATAATTTAAGGGGCTGACTGTCAGCCATCACTGCGACGACACTCAGCCTTCGAACAATTGTATAATGTTTTATTATCCTCAGACGAATAAATTATAAAGTGATAATAATACAACACGTATAGGTAGTAATTAAATGTTCATATGTTTTAAAATGTAATTAAATGTCACGAATTTACTAATTAATTACATTATGTTAATATTGGTATTGAACAGCGTAATAAATATTTCATGTTAAGTCGCAGCGTTCTATCGTTAAGCGGCTCAAATAATTTACTTAAATGTATGTACCTGTTAAAAATACTTTTCAGTAAGACCCCATTGTAAAAGAGTTAACGGCAATTGAAATGTAAACTCATGCAAGAATACATAAAAAATGCTTAAATGTTTAAATCACATTTTTCATACGATTTTCTATTCACTTCATATGATAAACAGCCCAATGGCTCACTGATTTAGACGTGTGGTCAAGCATTCTTATCGTAAGTTAATATAGGTAGGCATTCATCAATCAATACCCTCTTACCTCATTCGCGAAGCAGTTGCTCTTGAGTTGTTAGGTCTCTTTCGGCTGAGCGTCCTTGGGGTGAGCCGCGCCGTCTGGTTGTAGTGTTGACCGCGGTAGCCCCCCTACCTCATCCGGGTTCTGCTCTCGAAGGGGATCGGACGTCGGGTGTAAGAGTGCAGGGGAGTCGTTTAGTGGGTGGGCCCTAAAATCCTTGGGCCCGCGGTCTGCTTACAACACCATGCAGATCGTTGAGTCTCACATACCCCGCGCGCCCCTTCAGCGCGGGGACCTCGTAGGAGGTTCGGACCCCGGCCCGAAAAAAAAAGGTCTCTTTCGGAGGTGCTCGGGCAGCTGTTAGCAAATCCCACCCCTACTGGCTGAGCCTTTGCTCGCCCACCTGTCCTGGTGAAACTGAAAAGGTCTCTGCACCTCCAGTAATGCCTATTAATAAAAAAACCCCTCTTACAACTATGTTGATATCTGAAACTTTTGTTTCGTCGATTACAATTACACGAATAAAAATTATTACATTTGAAGACATAAAATATGATAAACGGATTGTAAATCAAACTATCAATCTTGGGTCTGGTAAGGCCCGGTCGTAAATCGCGGGAACAGCCCCCTCCCCTAACAGGGGGTTGTGGTCCTCATTAATTTGATGATATAAAACAAAACGTCATTTTAATTAGTCGCCATTATTATAGGTGGAGTGACAGACAGCGTTGGGTGGGTTTGGATGTATAGCCTGTGGAGGCGCGACTGGAAAACATACGGGACAATTTTCATTTTATGTTTTCAAAGTAGAAAAATTACTGAATACCTGGTAGGACCTCTTGTGAGTTTGGTGGTAGGACCTCTTGTGGATCCGCACGGGTAGGTACCACCATCCTGCCTATTTCTGCCGTGAAGCAGTAATGCGTTTCGGTTTGAAGGGCGGGGCAGCCGTTGTAACTGTACTGAGACCTTAGAACTCATATCTCAAGGTGGATGGCGGCATTTAGTAGATGTCTATGGACTCCCGTAACCATTTAACACCAGGTGGGCTGTGAGCTCGTCCACCCATATAAGCAATAAAAAAAATTGTTACCGCTTTATATTTTCATACCCGTGTTAGATTCAATACACACATACGCAAAGATGTGAATGTGTTTGAAATACATTATGTTTAGTTGTATCGAATGATGCGTCATTGATGGAATTCCAACTTTGAGGTAAACTACCACTTTTTTTTTTTGTAAACAAGTTTATAGCAAGATATCAATCAATAAATAAATATAAACCTAAAATTCTATTTGTCAGTACGTGCCTAATTTGAAAATTTTGTATCTTAGTTTTAATTTAATTATAGTTTGCTTGTATTTTTTAGTATGTACGTTCTATCTTTAATAAAAATGGCATCCAACATGTCATTGTGACAAACAAATTTCACTTTTTTTATAAATATTTCCTACTGTTATATCTGACTTTTAATAACTAAATCGTGAGTATTGACAAACGCTGCTACGATGAAAGAATATTCTAAAGCCTGCATGAATAGATTCGGGTAACTGCTTAACGCGAAAACATTGTGCAATTTCTGATTAAGGGTATTTGTCTTATTGCGTTCAACGATAGATGGCGCTCGCGTCAGTGTTTTTTGCATTAAAACGCTCAATTGGTAACCAACTATGTCCACTTCAAAACATTCTTTTTAGAATACTCTGCAAGTTCTTACTAGAAGAAATACAGAAACTAGAGAGTGCGATAGACAGATAAAACTCTTCTTTCTCCTCGTCGACCTCTCACCGTCGAGCGAAGGGTAGAGTTTAAAATCAGTCGATTTCTAAGTATTTCAGATCTTCTTACATGCCGACTTGTAGGCTGCCTCCAAAAGACCACAATGCTCCACCATGTGCTAGAACAATGCAATTCAATGGCGGAGTGTTACGGGAACTGTTAGTAAAGTCCGTGATTTCATTTAAAGTATTTGTAATAACTCTTATTGCAAAATATACATATTCGACTTTATTACTAGATGACGACAAGCCAATGTTAAGGCTATCTTTTGTTCTTTGATTGAAGGGTCACTGGTAGACTGTATGCTTATCCAGTTTCACTAGGACAGGTGGACGAGCAAACACTCAGCCAGAAGCAGTGTGATTAGACACAGCTACCCGAAGGAGACCTAACAACTCGAGAGCAGCTACTTCGCGAATGAATCTGCTACCGGATCGGAGCTAAGACTATCACGAAAGCTAGTAAATTTCTATAAATAAATTCAAAAATAAAGTACACGACATTTTTCGTTCCCGTGTGTTCTCATACCTGGGAGCGACAATGGTTTAGGCTACTGACGGCCCGTCAGTCAAGATCAGTAGCTGTTTAATACTGCACGCTATACATTACTGGCTTTCAAATAAGTTCTTTAAGCACATAATTATAAAGTCGTTTTGTGTGATCGGATGATCTACCCTCCGATCTAGTTCTATCGCGTAACAGAAATCTCTTCTGGTTTGTAAAGAAAGACAGTCTTGTAAAACCGCAAGAGCATTATCCCAGCACTCTGTCTAGTTCTGTGAAGCAGTAACGCATTCTCATTTAAAAGGCGGGACTGCTGTTATACTATGCAGTTGGGTCTTAGACCTTATCTCTCAAGCTGGATGGCGGTATCCACGTTGTGATGTTATCACTCAGTTAACCTCTTACCACCAGACGCGCCTTGAGCTCATGGATCTACATCGTAGACGCAATAAAAAAAAAAAAAAACTGAAATTTCAATATCGTCTTCCAAAGTGGAATTTTTCACATGGAAATCACGCATTCATGCCTATGGACTTCGGTAGCCACCTTAATATCAAATAGGTCGTAAATAATCTGTGCACTTTTCATTAAAATCTGGTTGTATCTTCACTATTAATTAGTTTTAAATTGCTTATATGTTGACGCTTGCATCGCATCGGGTTTTTTAAATATAAGGCGGGCTAGAGTAAGAACAGCCTGAAGATCTATAAATTCGGCCATGGCTCGATTATTTCTCGAGCTCGAATGCTTCCGGGCAATTTAATAATTTGAGTTGTCAATTTGTGATTCCTGTTCAAATAAGTTTGCTCCAGATTCGATCACCTAATTCTAGGAGTCCTCATTAACGTTTGACCGCCACATAGGTAAGTTGTTGAGGTTTATCTCAATCGAACCCAGCTTTGAACTGGTTCGGCCATTATAGAGATCAACATATTTGTATTGCATAAGAGGGGAACGAGTGCACGGATCACACAACGTTAAGTAGTTACTGAATTTGTATTTCATGCATTAATAACATCAAGACGTGAATATCATCCATCTTAAGACATGAAGTAGAAATTCTAATTTAATCTTATATCCACCCTTAAAACCAGATAGCACGAGGTGACGCCTTAAAATTTGTACATAATATCACCGAGAATTTTATCCTTTAAGTCTGGTTTTATTGCACAATATTATTTCATTGTGGAGACATTTGTAATACACGTGCCAACGATCGCACCAATAAAATGACATAAATTATTTTAAATTATAAAATAACCAGCAATGTACAGCGTTCAACGCGACACTATCATGTCGTGAAGTAGGTAAATTGTAGGAAAAGTGTGCGAACGGCGATGAATGATGTCGTTATAATGATTAACGCGAGGTTGCGTAGAGTTGAGACGTTCCACTGACTGATGTGCGGGTCCATGTGATTGTAAGGGGGCCCTTCGCTTGTCTAGTTCACCTTTGTAAAGCTTATTAGTCCTCGACACGACCGGCCCTTACTAGGGCTTCTCGAATAATTTACCAATACCATAAATTTAAATCTGTTCCGACGTCGAATATGTTAATTAGATATGTAAATATAATCAAAATGTTTTTTATTCAAATAGGCCTTTACGGACTCTTTTAAATTCGTAGTAAATTTACTACATAGGTACGTTCCCTTTTTATAAATAGTATTATTTTTTTTAATTCAGGATCGTAAATTTCCATATTACAGTTACAAAAAAAAGAAGCACTTTGTTAACAACTTTTCTCCGCGACAAAGCTGTGTTCCCGCGGCTGTAGGCACCGCTTCTCGGAATATTTCTGACGCGAATCGTTGCAGCGCTTAGATTTGATGCCTGGGACGAACAGACGTTGTCGGCTACAATTCCGGTCACCGTGCTCGTCGAATCCGTCGCTTGCGACGAAGGGCTCGACGAGCGAATTAACCCATAGACACAGCCCACTGAGTTTCTCGCCGGATCTTCTCAGTGGGTCGGGTTTCCGGTGGTAGATTCGCGTTTCCGGTCGTAGATTCTGCGAAGTACTGCTCTTGCTAGGGCCAGTGTTAGCAACACTCCGGTTTGAGCCCCATGAGCTCACCTACACGTTAGGGTGAAGCTGAAATAGCCTCTCAAGGCTATCAGATAGGTAGGAAAAAAAAAGGCTACAATTGCTACTTCGATCGTACATCATAATATGTCTACGGTGGCAGCTATCAATGGGCCATTTAGAACAATTTCATAACAGCATTTGTACGATTCCGAACGACACCTGAATGTAGATGCTACGTTTTGACCGTGAAGTTGTTGTCTTAATTGCGTTAGTGTCTCTTCAAACCAGACTCCGTCAGGTGAATGATGCAGAAACACCCAGAACAACAGTACTAACCCTTGCGGACTCAAGTCGTCTAATGAAAACAAATTAATATCCTTCCATGCAAAAATGAACCCAGTGTCCCAATCGTTTGAGGTCACTTTTTGTCAGCCACAGATTTAACTATAGTCATTAAATGAATTAATCGGATCGTGACCAGTAAGTGTATACTATATTCTGAGTCAGTGTTTAATTTTGAAGTGAAACTTCTTTAGGCGCGTTGTGAGTAAAATTTAACACGCGCCAGATTCGTTACGGCTAGAGAGAAAAGATACAATTTAGGAAGAGCGAGAGTGAGAAAATAGACAGAGCGTCTCGCGAACCGCTCGACCGTGGAGAGAGGGAAAGGACAAAGGGAGTTAGGTCGTTTTTCTTATACACAGGATTCCTTTTATAAAAAGAGAATTTTCATTTAAGGATGAAAAATGAAGTAAACCACAATACTACAAACCTTAAAAGTAGTTTCACTTTTTCATGTGCACCATTTTTTTTTAGTTCTGAAATGTCCGCATAATATCTACTAAACCATTATTATGCGACATGTTTAATTTATTTAAGTTTAAACTGAATATTATGTTTAAAAAATTAATAAGGTGCTAACTTTCACTCGACAGTCGAAAATCTACCTTAAAGACAGACATTTAAGATTTAGATTAATTTCAATAAATTTCATTCATTCGTATGAGGTTTATTACGTTTTACTTTTATTGACATTTTGAAAAAAACATTGTCTAATAAAACTTAACATTATAAGATTACTTACTTACTTAATGTTATTACTGGTGGTAGGACCACTTGTGAGTCCGCGCGGATAGGTACCACCGCCCTGCCTATTTCTGCCGTGAAGCAGTAATGCGTTTCGGTTTGAAGGGTAAGACAGCCGTTGTAACTATACCGAGACTTTATAACTTGTATCTCAAGGTGGGTGGCGCGTCTACGTTGTAGATGTCTATGGGCTCCAGTAACCACTTAACACCAGGTGGGCTGTGAGCTCATCCACCCATCTAAGCAATAAAAAAATTAAAAAAAAAACTACTTGACAACAAAAAAAAGAAAATCGGTGTTTTACACACAGGGGAATATTGTATATCTGTTTTATTTTTGCCTATTGGATATATACCTATATATTTTTTACTTCTTTATAATTTTGTTGACATTTCGGCATCGAAGGCAAATTAATTTACAGGATATGTGGTGCTCGCTAGTGGTCCTCAACTGTGTCAGAGACTGAAGTCACAACCCACCGGTAGATCCTTTCAAACCTCGGCTATCAATGAGCTTGTATTTGCTCAAGACTAAGCTTGCAGAAAATAAACTGTGACTGGCCTTATTGTTAGACTACTGTGCCTTAGGGCTTGTACTCAGTATTTGTAAAAATGAAAACAGTAGTCGTGGTAGATATATTATTATATATATTATTATGTACATATATATTTGATCTTGTCTTGTGTCTGTCAGTTTCTCACACTCACGTGTTACACAGGAGTCAATCCTAGCTCACGGGCGTTTAACTTTCCTTTTTTTTCCTAATTAGATGAATAAACGGGCTTACGGTACACCAGATGTTACTGGTTATCGGAGACCATGGACAATCACTACGTAAATGCCGCCACTTGACAGTACATTTTTAGTGAACCACCATAAACGGCCGTCTGGTGTAGTGGTAAGTGACATGGTCACTACACAAGGGGGTCGCGGGTACGAATCCCGCCAAGGGAAGATATTTGTATGATAAATATAAATGCCTTTCCAGGGTTATGGGTGTATATTAAATATATGTATGTGTATAATAAAAATATTATATTTATTTCCGTTATCTGGTACTTGTAACACAAGTTCTTTACGAACTTAGCACGGGACCAGTTAACGTGGCGTGATTGTTAGTAAATATTTATATTTATTTATTATTTATTTATTTATTTCAAAGAGGTTCTGTATATTGTGTTTGTGTGTTAGTAGAGGTCCGTGCGTCGATTGAGGGTAATCGAGAAATAAAAAAATAATTTTAAAGTATTTAACATATATATTTCTTTGAGCTTTTAATTGCATTTTGAAATACAACATAAAATATTAAATAAGATTATTAAATTTGGTAAATCATTTTTTTTTATTTATTTATTTCAACACCATTTTTAAGAATGAGCAAAAAGTCTCTTCGTCAGAGCTAGCGTATACATATTTTTTCGTATGATTCCATTGTTAAGGTTAAAATGATTATCAGTTTTTTATTTCATTTTCATTCATTGCCATTAATTCAATTTTCGTAACGTCATTTAAAATTAAAATTAGACTTGGACAGGTGAAAATTTGTTCAGCAAGAAAACAAAATTTAAAATTCGAAATTCTGAATTAAAAATAAATAAATGTCTTTCGAACACAAAATAATTTTAAAAATAAATGATATTACAAAAATTGATTTAATTTTAATTAGTTCCAGTTACTGATATCTCTGAAACTTACATAATAGACAGTTTACATTATTTATTATTAATATTATTATTATTAAATATAAAAGAGTTTTGTTTCACTCAAAATTACCGTATATACATAATCGTATAGCTTTTCGTTATATTGGAAGATATTTCTCAGTACATCTGAACGTATACATGATTTGTAGTCGCTTCTTTACAAAGAAAAATGACTGTATAACGAATATTATCACCTTTTTTTTTAAATATACGGTTGGAAATACAACCGTGCGCTGATATAATGGTATACAAGTGTTCACAGACGAAGTCGCCTTATATTATACTTAACACTACGTAATAAATAGCATCTTCGCAGTGACAGCGAACTACAGCAAAATTTACACTAAGGAGATTTATAATGTATATTGCAACCTATATTGTATACTGTATATAGTATGTACATCGTAACTGAATGATGAGATTGGATCTCCGAGATTATAGGCAGCGCGGGAATCCCTTATTCACAATCAAACATTAGAAAATTACCAAAAAAAAAAACATATCAAAATATACATAAACTAAGAGACGCATTAAAACTATAATCAGATTTACATAAAACATAATTAAGTAACACGAAATAAAATTATATTGCAACGTTTTTTTTTTCTCCATTAAAATACTGAAATTCAATGCCGCCACGTCCTGTAGAGTCCTCGATCGATCACACGCAAGGCGATTCGCAATCAAAATTACAAAAGTAATTATTTTTACCACGTTTTTTGTTTAGAGTTATTAGCAAAAAATATACATTTACAAAGAGATCGAATCGAACATTTAATGACTTACCGTGACTTATATTTACAATTATCGAAATGGAATTACAAGTAGTGTGGAAGAGAAGCCGCGGGCGCTGGGGCCGGCGACCGATCACCTAAAGGCAATATTTTGAAAATATCATCTTAAAATCTAATACGAACGTAACACGTTTGGCGTATACTTAGTCGCTAGTCTTTAATTACACTAACCGAACGCTGCGGTGATCTAAAGATAATTACCTAAATAATTAAATTGGCAAAGAGTTTCGAAACACTCGGCGACCTAACCCTAGCAAGGTTTAACGTAGCAAGATATGGTACGAACGGGGGGAGGGACGCGGCGGCCTCACACGTACTTGCTGGAGAGCTGCTTGGCCAGTTCCGTGTACTTGAGGAACTTGGAGTGCGGGCTCTCGTCGAAGGTCTGCGCGGGGCTGCGGGGGTCCTGCGGGGAGCCAGCCGCCGAGCCAGGCTTGTGCGGCGCCGGCGACCCCGCCTTCAGAGGCACCGGCTCCGGCAAGGCACCGTCCTTCACAAAGTGCATTTTCGATAAGTGGTGGCGATATGCACCCTTCGAAATGAATGGAGTATCGCACAGCGCACACTTCATAACGGAATCTGTGACGACGGCATCGTTGCAGGCCCAGCTGAAGGTGAGGATGCTGGGCGGCCCGGCCGGAGATTGCGCCGGCGCAGATGCACGTGCCGGTGTGTTCTCGGTCTTGTCGCACAGCTTTTGTAGTGCGGCCAGAGGATGGCTGCCACCGCGCCGGGAAGAACTTGGCTCATTAGACGGTCCGCCTCCCGCAAGATTATCGAACATAGAGGAAAGAGCCCCTAAACTAGAAGCCGGTTTCCTATCAGCACCCGGAGTGTTGCCTGAGCGATCACTGGACGGACTGCGGGGGCTAGCGGCTGGGCTGGGACCCTCGCTCTCGCGTTTGGGTACGACTGGTTTGATATCTTCTTCCGTAGAGCTCCTTGGTCGTAGAGGTTCCTCTTCTTCTTCCATCTCAGTCTTCACCCGCACTGGTTGATTACTCAAATCTACGCCGTTTTCTCGTTGATCCTCTTCGTCTACTTCTTTTTTTATCCGTATTTCATGTCGATCTTCGGAAGCTGGAGTCTGTGAGCCGCGAGTATCAGGAGTGGTGCGTGGTGTCATGTGATATGAATCTAGCTTTCTATCGGGTGTGAGAGACTCAACCCTGCTGCCACCTCTTTCAGACATAGAACTAGATTCGCTACCGCTGCGCTCTCGCCGTCCATAACCGGACTGCTGGTGATAGTTTCTGAGCATGTTCATTGTTTGAGCATCAACCAAAGGTTTTGTATAATCAACGCTTTCGTCTATGCCCAAGCGCTTAAGGATACTTGATCCTATCGGAGCGTGAGATGCGCCTCCGGGCATTCCCGGTACTGAATGTCGTGATCGAGTGTCAAAACTCTTCTCAATCAGCTGTTCTATGGCGTTAAGTACCGATGGTGATGAGCTCTTGTCCATGTTCACATTGGGATCTTTGGAACAGGGAGATGAATCATTAACCGACGAAGGAGATCGGTGGTGTGCGGACCCAGGGGAAGGCAGTTCTTCGTTGATGCTTTTGCGTCCATCACGGCTGGTGGGGGTAATGTGTCCCGGCACGTCTGGAGGAATTATGTTGTTCGACATTAATGCGCTCTTCAGAAAATTCCTTTGACTGTTAGAAACCGGTGCTCCGATACACTGCCTAATGTGCTCCACAAATACTGCGGTCTCGATTTTGTCCCCACATTTCTCACACGTGATGCGGCTTCCGGTGCCATAATCACGAATTGGTTTACCCATAGGCACGCCGTTACCGTCTCCGTTTTTAAATTCATGCTGGGCTCTTTCTAATTCAAGGAGTTTCCTGACTGGCAATGATTTCTTTCGCTTCTCACGAGTCTGGCGTCGTCTACCTCCACTTTCGGTAATCGATCGCATTATGTGTTCCTTGTAATGAGAGTTCTTGACCATGTGATTACTTAGTTCTTTCAATGAACTGAATGCTTGATCGCAAACTTTACAAGTGAGAACGGCGCTGACGTGACTACTGGTGCCCGTAGTAGGTGGAACTGAATTATTAGTACCCGGACCGCTTGCGTTGGAGCCCTTTCCGTCTTCAGATGATTTCCATGAAATAATTTGCTCTTGAGAAATAATATTCGTATAATGCTGAGTGCGTTGCATGTGACTCGTCATCTCAGCTAAAGAACGAAAACTTTCTGCACACCACATACATTTCAATATTTGCCTAGTTTGCTCAGCGCCTTTACCTAACCAAACGTCCTGACCCCTAACTAGCTTTCTAGGAATCGGCATGTTTTCTTTAATTAACATATTTAAATCGCTTTGTGACGGTTTCGAAGAACCGCTAGAAGAAGATGAATTGTGCGATGGAGTCGATGGTGAACTAGTGGGAGTTTGTAAGGATGGTGGGATCGGTGCACCTGTAGATGGTGGCACTGGCACATTTACACCACAATGCTTGGCCTCTTTCATGTGAACTGTAAGATCTGCTAGAGAATTGAAGCTCTTCTTACACCACACACATTTAAGTACATCTTTCGTTTGATCCGCTCCTTTGTTGAGCCAATGAGATTGCCAAGCCGAATGTCTGGCGGCTGCGTTCGGAGCCAAGCCGGCACCTAAAGCAGCTGTTTGTACTGATCGGAAGAGTTCTTCCCCACCGAGTCTGCTAAGTTCACTCATTTTTTCTAATGCTTTAGTTGCGTCGTTCGGTGTAGGGCCGCCGTGCTTCAGTTTACCATTCCAGTCAGCAGGAACACCTCCTTTAGGCGACAGACTGGCAGCAGCAACTGCAGCGGCAAAATAAGGTAAATGAGGGGCGACAGGCGTAGACCACGGAGACGGGGTTGGTTTGTACTCTGCAGGTCTAGAACTTTTTCTAATGGGAACAGGTGAAGGCGAGTCTTCTGGTCCCCTTTTTCTCGTCCCAACCGAAAGGTCCAGAGGACCGTTTTCGTTTTTGCTGAGGTTGACGGCATCCTCTATATCCTCGTCGTCGTGGGGCGAGTCGCTACGTTTTGTGCTAAAGTCAAGTACGGCATCTGCACGTTCGGGGTCAGTGAGGTCCTCGTGGCAGGACATGAGCAAACGTTGCTGGGCGGCGGCTGCGGCTGCTGCGCCGAGGTACGCGGCGACCGCTGCTGAGTGAGGTGGAAGCAGTGCGGCTGGTAGAGCGGCGGTGAGCGCGGCGGGCAGAGGAAGGCCAGCCCCGCTACGTCCGGAGTACACCGAGTCATTGGAGGGACATCGCGGCGCACCCGACGACTCCCGCGAAAGACATCTCGGGCTCTCCCTGGCAACAAAAAAACATCAAACGTTAGTTTTAATTGACAAAACTCAACAGAAACCGGTTACATTACAAGCTAACCGAGACAGCACTAAAATGCTTTACGTTGTTTATTTAGAAGTAACGTGTCCTTCTTGAATAGTAGTGTACTCATAGTAGTACTTCTTGAATAATAGTTTAAATTTCGATGCAAAAACAATGTGTTATTTTTGTATGACAACGCGGTGGTCTGTATATTATTTTGGTGTCTAAAATAGAAGAGTAAAAAACGTTTTACGATAAAAATAAACACCCTGTAGGCACCTCAATGACTACTCAATGACGAGGCTAATAATCGGCAATAAATCTTAGGCGACTGTAGGTCCAAATGAAAATCAGAAACACGATGGAGTGAGTTCACAGAAATTACAACAATAATGGCAATAACATTCATCTGTAAACGATTTATGGCCGTAGTAAGGACAGCTTAAAACATTTAACAATTTATAATATGATACAGTAATATAGAGAAAGAATCATGATAATCCACTTCAGAGCATCAGCTGAACCATCTATATTCTTTTGCTTTTTCCTTTATAATTTTTTATTTGCCTATAAACATTTAAGTTTTTCTTGGTGAAAGGCAAAAAATAATATTGTTATTATTATTGCGATTATAATAGAAGATAATGACAAAGATAGAATGGCCGAAAAAGGATTGTTTATCAGTGATTTACAACAAAATAAAATGCACACAAAGTGTTTCAGAACTGGTTTGATTAGCACGAAAAAAGTGAAAGAGTAGGTTTAGCGTTTCTAAAACGATATATTTTGTTGAATTTCGGTTAGGTTCATAATCGGAAAACGATGAATTACCATTTAGGGATCTGTGTCAAAAGAACCATTAAGGTTGGTAAAGTAGACTTTTGAGCATTTAATTAGTTTATTTTTCGCATAATTTTCGTACAAACATTTTAATAAGGTGATTAGTATTCGTATTCAGCTCTGATGGTTGTTTGAAAAATACTAAATTACACTTTCTGTCTAACACCGCGTTATTTATTACACTGTCGACGTTTTCGAAACTGATACACACACTGGGGACATCACGTATTCGAATTGGAGACAGGATCCGAATCACGAACTCCGAATATCAAATTTCAAACTTTGACAACTTTAACATTTTATTTTTGAATTAAGACATGTCGATGTATCAATAAATAACAGATAATAGAAAATAATTAGTATTTACGGAAACAATGGCAAAGTTGATACGTTACGCGAAAATAACTAAACAACTGAACAAATAAAACGTACCTCACGTGGTCGGGCTCGACAATCATTCTAGACGAAATGTTTTCAATGTATCTTGAACGTAGAACGTCAAAAAACTATTGGATCCATCAAAACGAACACCAGAATCGACTTAACACTTCAACAAATATAACAAAACTGGCTTTCAGTAAAATATTGTAAACGTAAACACGTCGCGAAAGACGCACCGCGATCTCAGCGGTCGGAAAGGAAGTGCGCGGTGCCTGCGGCAGCAACGACGGTCCCGCGTGGAATGAGATGCCGCGTGATTTACGACCCGCCTGCAGCGCCCCCGCCCCGCACGCCCCTCGTTAGAGCGAGACAGGTGCTCCCGCGATCAACGAATCGACAGCGAAGACAGAGACGACTATCGGTACGATAGTTCGAGGGGTGGTGCTGCGTAATGCAAGCGTGCGTGCGATGCGCGAGGTGGACGTGCAGTGACGGGCGATCGTGCCGATGACAGCCGTCTGACACGACCAGCCGTTCAGCACGGCCGACTCAGACTCGTAACGCCAATGAAAAATGTACCGAGCATCCATGACGGCCAATGAGCGCGGCACCGCTCTAACGAGACGTTCACCTATTCGGTCTATATGTTCACTCCGCTAGAGCGAAGAAGTCCCGAGGCTTAGTGGAGATTAGCCTGACGTGGCTGACGGCGTTGACAAGGAAATGGCGCGTTAACAAAATGCCGAGACGAGTCCTTTTAACGTCTCCGGGACAGACAGGGGACGCGGACGGATTTACGCGTATCATGAACAGATTTCCTGCTTTGACAAAGGAAAATATTTCTTTCGGGTTTATTTAGTTTCACTGGAAATGCAGGACGATGTCTGTCGTTGACAATATGTTAGTCAGGCGAAACGAATTCTATTGTGCTCACGATACGCGGAAAACATGAAAATGTCATCAATGTAATCTACTTTTTTTTTTGATCTTCCGTTTCTAATTAATATTTCGTTCAAGTTATCCTTCAACTAATTTTATATATATCCTACATGTTAATTGAAATATACAAAAGAATATCAAACAAAATTATTAACACGTTTTGATCAGAACATCTGTGACCACGATTTGGCAATAAGCGTTCCAAAGATCCAATTCCGACCTTTGTGTTTGGGGCTCCAACTGTCGATGGTTTTTATCACCATTAGTGAAGTGCGGGTCCATCAATCACTCGTGTTTACGTGACAACTATGCTTGTCTCTTTCTACAGTTAAACAAAAACAAAAACTTTCAAGTTTGACGAATCTTTAATCTTAGTTCGAATTCGAAGTAATGTTCGCAACAACGGAATCTGACCACATGTCGAATTATTTCACACATTTTATTTAAGTCTAAGGCATATGATGAAAGTTTCAAAGCAATAGTTTCTGTGCTATAATCGTTTTGTGATGTGACAGCTCAGAATTGGAACGCCGTTGGCATTTGCACATCAACCGTCAGTTGTGCATCGTGCGGGCACTTTACGACCATTAACATGTGCTGTTATCAGAAAGGTTAAAAATTAATGTGCGTTTCAGCAAAATTTATTGCCGGGGAAATTTTTTATTAGTTTTTTTTTTTTATTAGCAGACAAACAAGCTACCCAACTTGTCCTTAATGCTAATAATATGCGGGATCACAAGTTTGAATACTTGCGACTGAAGTGGGTACATAAATTGCAAGTGACATTGTTATCGAAACTTTGAACTCATGATTTAGGTTACAACCTAACATCTGGTAGATTGTAGATTTATTTGTTTTGGTATAGATGGGTAGGGAAGCTGACGGTTCACCCAGTGTTAAGTAGTAACCCGAAACCAACAGCGTCACAAGGAAAAAAACTCGGTAGTGTCGATGGACGCACGCAAAAAATCATTGCAGACGAAGGTAGACAAGGTTTCTTACAAAGTGACCGTGCAAAGTTGAATTCTGTCCAATTGTGATATTTATAATAATCATCGACCTAAATTAATTAATCATAGCAACAGTATTGCAAATTGATTTATCGTTCAAAAACCGCCTTGGCGACACATATCAGCAACAATGATTTTGATTGCATTAATCTTTATCAAGTATTATATTTGCAGGCTCTATTGTCGAATTTTCAATAGTTGCTATAGTTTAATATTTTTTTTAAAATGTTTGGCGACTCTTTTTGGGATGTAGAATTGTGGCGGTTATGAAGCTTGTTGGTACCATTGTCTGTTTGTGTTATGTAAGGTAAATGTAAGCACACACTCTGATTTTCTTGGTTCCATATGATTCAAATCAATTAAGCTTCTAGTCTTAAGGCGGTGATGCCAATGGCCTTTGGTAATACTATTATATATCATATTTCTGAGTGAAGCAGTCATCGTACCTGTGACTCAGTAGACGGGACGCTAGTTACAAAATATCTACACCTTAAAAAGCTATTTTACCATTATCATCATCATTATCATACTATTGATAGTCCTCTCTAAATTCGCGTCAATAATCACGGTTTTCTCTTATTAAATATTTCCCAGAATTGAATTAAACCAATATTCAGGTAATTACAAGCTGATACAATATAATACCTAGTTGATAGATTGGTGCTGGGCTAAAGCTAAAAGATAAGCAACGGAATAAGACAATGTTGCACGTGTTTTCAATTTGTGTGTAATCGCCGTAACCACTGCTATAAGGACGGACCCTTTTCTGATAATTCAGGGAATATCATTGTTACCAGGCACGATAGAAAGATTGAAGATTATTACTATCCTAGTTGCGAATATTGGTTTATGTTAACCTTGCATTAAGTCGCAATCCAATTGATAATGAGTTGGTCATGCATCGTAAAAACGTATCGTAGCCTTTCAACCTCTGTACTGTTACTTTCTGTGATAACTTCCTCCTAAACCTTACCACTTTAAGCTCTGTGCAAATGTAATGTTAACGAAAAGAAAACGAAAATAATAATTTTAAATGCGAATTTCGAATCTCAAAAACACAAAAGATTGTTGAAACGAAGCTCTCGGAGTCGGTTTTATGATTGATCGCGTCTCAACGTTGTAGCTAATTGACACTGATGGAATATTCTGGGCTGCTGAGCAAGTTATCGCTGAAAACATTTGGGAACCGTATAACTGTGGCCATAAAGTCGGGAATGCAATGAAAAATGCATTCAGAGACGATATTAATGTTAGAAAGGCACCTGATGCACCGGACCTTAGATAAGAATTAGGAACATATATTTTGAAAGTAACATTATACATAAAAAATATTGTGGCTTTAATTTTAAATTCTTATATTATCTCAAAAATCTCGTCAAATTGTAAAATAAAATAAATTAATCAATATTTTTTAATTTAGTGTAATACCGGTAATTATATATATGTAATGTATACTAGCAACTACACTCATTGATTCTATAACGTCCTCTTCCTTTATTTTATGTCCGTATTAACGAATCAAATGAAGCTGACCTTCTTGTATGACCTCTTCATCTTATTTACCTAATTAACACTCTCTCTCCCTTTAATTTTCCCCCTCACCAGCAGACGACCCATCATAACCCATCATAACTAGCAGTGTACGGTACGATCAGTGTGTGTGCGTGTGTGTATGTTTTCTCTCTGGAGTTATCAATAGCTTCCCTATGTACTTTTGATTAAAATACTTTAATTATTTTATATAGCGTTTATTATTTTCGTTGTTTCACAGTTTTCGTGGTCAGCTACGACTTTATTGTTTTAACTGTGTTAGTATCACCAGATAATTTATTCGTTCACGAACATAATTTAATGATCATTAATTTATCATTCCGTATAACGGCTCGGCTTCTGTTTGCTTATGTAAAACACAATCAAACAATTCTTGCTAATGTTGACACAATTTGCGAGAAATGATTATAAATATGTATATTTTTTTTGTTGTCATAAATTAACTAAAATTTCCAAGTTATTGCGTGTTACATACATAATTAAATATTAACGGAGTACATTATTAAATTTTCAAAATCCATTTATAAATTAAATAGGTTTTAAATTTTTTTTCTAATCTACTCCTAAACAGGTACTACGTGTACATTTTTGGGCAAACACTAGACTAAAACTAAAACAGGCATTGCAACGCAAATTGCGCTTTCCATCTTGAGAGATATGGTTGAAGTCTGTTTAACGACTATTACACCCTTCAAACCCAGACGCATGGCGACAGAGATAGGCAAACTTATCGACATTATAAATAAGGTGTAAAATACTTTAAACAAATAACAAATCCGAAAAAATCGCAACCCGGAACCGCCAACCGGCAACAGTTCAATCACTAAAACATCAATCATAGTGCTGATATCATAACACAGTGATTAATTAAGTAAAGATTCGTATCATATTATCAATAAATGAATTCGATCTGGTTTTTCCAGAATCGATTGCAAGTATCTACCTATCTAACTCCGACGTAGTCGTGGTCTAAAGGTTAAGACGTCCGGTGCATCCGTATCTAGCGATGCAACGGTGTTCGAATCCCGCACGCGCTAACCAATTTTTCTATTGAAATACCACATAACAAATGTTTACGATTGACTTCCACGATAATGCGAATAATAGCATCGTGTAATGAAAATCAAACCCGCAAAATTATAATTTGCGTAATTACTGGTGGTAGGACCTCTTGTGAGTCCGCGCGGGTGGGCACCACCACCCTACCTATTTCTGCCGTGAAGCATGCGTTTCGGTTTGAAGAGTGGGGCAGCCATTGTACTGTAAAAACTGAGACCTTACAACCATTATCTCAAGGTAGGTGCCGGCATTTACGTTGTAGATGTCTATGAGCTCCAGTAACCACTTAACATCAGGTGGGCCGTGATCTCGTCCACCTATCTAAGCAATAAAAAAAATGAAAAACATAACTGTGGCGGGTAGCCATCATACAACGCAAGATATTTGACAGATGCCTGAATCTCGCTTACGACATTTTCAAGATAAGCTCGCATATATACAAGTTCCCAACAACAACATTTGGACCGCGTCATGATAATCGCCTTATCGTTGCCGCCGCTGACTACTCCCCGAATCCTGATCACGCAGGAGCCAGTCACCGTCGACGCCCTAGACACGTCCTTACGGATCCATCAGATCCAATAACCTTTGCATTAGACGCCTTCAGCTCTAACACTAGGAGCAGGCTTAGGGACCTCGATAACCGTACCCGTCGAACTCGACAAAGAGTTCGCCCTGCAACCTAACCCATGAATCAGCTCGCTGAGTTTCTCGCCGGATCTTCTCAGCGGGTCGCGATTCCGATCCGGTAGTAGATTCATTTGCGAAGCAATTGCTCTTGAGTTGTTAGGTCTCCTTCGGAGGCGCTCGGGCAGTTGTTAGCAAATCCCACCCCTCCTGGCTGAGCCTTTGCTCGCCCACCTGTCCTGGTGAAACTGGAAAGGCCTCCGGGCCACCAGTAATCCTTCAATCATTTGGACCGTCGGTCTACCGAGCAATATGTTAGGGCGGAGTCCTATACAGTAGTTATTCGGCAGGGTTTTTGCCGCGCGAACAAAAATATAAAACGCAACGTTTTGGTGGTTTTGGCCAGTAGTTATTCAGATACCGCACAAGTGGGTACGGCCGTCTTGCCTATTTCTGGCACGAAGTAGTAGTGGCCTGGTTATACTCTGATATTTCGACAGGAACTTAACCGTGCCTTGTCTGTTATTGATGACCAGGAGAAACGGTAGCTACTGAGATCGGGTGAATCGCAATCGCATCAGCCTTGCATTGCGATACTTTAGAAATTATCTAAGAAAATACTCACTCACAAGATGCACAGACGACGTAGAAATCTCTAGAATTTGTTCCAATTTGTTTCAAATTTCAATGATATAAGGAGAGGTGAAAGGCTATTTCGTTTAAGCGACATTTCGCTATATTTATCTATATATTAATACGTGAAGCAAAAACTTGGTATCCCTTTTTACGAAAATTGCGTGGACGGAGGAGTATGAAATTTTCTAGACTTATACAGAATATAGAAAAGAAGTGCACAATGCTAAATTTTTTTTTAAATAATGCATAAAGGATACATTAAATCAATAAAGAAAACATTACACACACTACACACGTATTTGACGCACACACGCATGCATACTATTTATTGTCAAACTTTTGTTCTTGACGTCTGTGGTCAACTTGAGAATAGATTAAATATTGTTTGTCTTTATTAATATTTTTTTATAGTGTATCCTTGGTGAAATTTGTGATTATAGAAGTATAAAATACAATCATAATAGTGTACAAACTTACAATTCCAATTATAGTCGAATTTCCAC
Organism: Bombyx mori; assembly: GCF_030269925.1. Taxonomy (NCBI): domain Eukaryota; kingdom Metazoa; phylum Arthropoda; class Insecta; order Lepidoptera; family Bombycidae; genus Bombyx; species Bombyx mori. Next base: position 1,140,350 of record NC_085116.1, on the reverse strand, counting down.
TACTGTGGGACCTCTAGTCTTTGTAATTAAAGGTGCGTTTTATTTGGTATTAGCATCAACAGTTCGATGTTTCTAATTGAACTTCAATTAAGTTTACTCCATTTAAATAGCTGAAGAAGTTTCTTGGTTTTGATATTATTTCCAAATTTTAAGCTTTAAATGGCTCTCCTGTAATGTTGCAAAAATGTCGCTTAATCCAAATAGCCTTTCTTTCAATAAAATAATTAACACACATATTATGAAAACAATGTGTGAAACGCATGGCAATATTTTTTTCCCTACCTAAGCTTGATGGTCTTGAGAGACAATTTCAGCGTAGCCTTAACTAGTAGGTGAGCTCACGGGGCTCAAATCCGACGTCGTTGCTAACACCAACCCTAGCAAGAGCTGTGCTTCGCAGAATCTACCACCGGATCGGAAATACGACCCACTGAGAAGATCCGGCGAGAAACTCAGCGGGCTGCGTCTGTTGGTCGCAAGCGACTGGTCGACGAGAACGATGACCGGGCATGGCGATCGTTGTAAACATGTTTGATTGTGTGTAACGAAATAATTGAACATCGTTTTTACTGACTTTAAGACACCCGCTTAGGTTCATAATTTGCAAACGCATCAAGTTCCGAACACAATACAATATAACTTCAAAGTATTAAAAGGATAAAAAACATGAAATCAATAGTTAGTTCAGTTTGTTATTAAAGCACGTATTTTAATTCTTAAAATTTATATTTTCAGTCATCTTCTTATCTTGAAAATTTAGGCACATATCAAGTATGGAAGACAACCCAACAATTTTACTTCTTATTCTTAAAAGCCTGACAATCATCACCAGGGGAAAGAAAACTAGGAACGCAAGGCACAATAATGATTTGATTGTTAGTACAGCTTCAATTTAAGTGAGATTTTTTTTTGTTTTTAAACTACATAATAATATATTTATTTCACTTTCATTGTATTGTCAATGTTTAATCTCTCTACACCCATGACTTATATGGTATACTATAAGTAATGACATGTAAAACACAGTATACAGTCCATCATTAAGGCCTAAAAGTCACACAAAACCAGCTGTCGTAACTGAAGATAAATTCATTTTTCTTTTACATCTTAAAATTAAAGTACACATTACAAAATAAGCCTTAAGACTTGCTGCAAAAGCACAGTTTGACTTGCACCACTGTAAAGGTTTATGCCAGTTGACAATCGTGTAGGGTAAACAATGGTATCGTTAAGTTGACGGTATAAAGCACAGACCACCGTCAAAGCCTTTGACAGTACTGCATCAGTCTTAGACGGTTGTTATGTCAAAGATTTTTCTACTATATATTGATCATATTTTTTTTCTTTCATCTTATCACCATGTTTCTGATAGTTTATAATCAATGGTCGGATCGGATATGACAATTAGCACATTATATTTTTTTAATTACACACGTATAAAAATATAATTTAAATATCTATCATGAACTATACTGAGACCTTACAACTCATATCTCAGGGTGGGTGGCGGCGTTTACGTTGTAGATGTCTATGGGCTCCGGTAACCACTTAACACCAGGTGGGCTGTGAGCTCATCCATTCATATATGCAAAAAAAATGCTCCGTGATACACAAACGGATAGATAGAAATATCAGCGACTTAGTTTACGTGTTCTCTGTGTGCCTTGATTTATTTTTAAATGTTTGTCTATATGTTTATAGACAATTAATTTAGTTTTTAATTAAATTAGGTAAATAATCTGTAAATACCAACCTCTCAACATTGGGATCCTGTATCAGGGTTGCCGGGATGCTGTGCTCAATGTCGTCTCTGTCGTCCGGCGCGGGAGAGGCCCTGGATTCCGGCGACGCTGACCTGGATGCGTCACCTTCACGGTCGGGCCCCTCCCCGCCCTCGCTACGATCCTTCACACCGCCTTCTGCACTGTTCTCCTCCTCTGTAGACAAAGAGACACTAAAATCAGATGGAGAATCATAAATTAGCTAAGGGTGATTTGATTTGAGGGTCCTTTGATTAGTTGTAGCTTGCAGATATTTTTTGGAACGAAGTTCCTTATGGGACGATGCGGAGGGGTATCCTAACCGGGAAAAAACGTCCGTAACGTAAGATTTTTATTAGTAATGCACACAGTGTACGACTTAACTTTGTAATTACGTACAAATCAGTAATGCACACAGTCTACGACTTAACTTTGTAATAACGTACAAAAAATAACATATTTTTTTATCATTCATTGACCATGATCTCAGAGCGTTCGATTCTCAGGGCTATACTAGATTCACCGAGCCAGTAGGTGAACTCACGGGGCTCTAAGCTGTGGACGGATGAGATCTCAACGCCCTGACGAGCCCATAGAGATCATTGTGAATGTCACTCCGCACTTTGACATCAAAGTCCCGACTGATACAAATGGCGGTTAATACTAATCATACCAACACTTACTGGTGCCTATTTCTACCATAGCATGTAGATAAGTAGACAAGTATTACTCAAAATAAACAAATCCAAAAAAAGTATAATAACTGTAGATTTATTGTTAAGAAAAACTCATGAGGTCAAATATGCAAGAACAATAAGATGATACGTGCATTTTCAATGCAATAATTCAAAATGGTTCATTTGACCCGTTATGATATGTTTGGTGTTAATACAAAGGCTATCGTAAGCTTCCAATCAGAAACACGATCACATCCCGACAAAACCTGGTGGTTTACTGGTGGTAGGACCTCTTGTGAGTCCGCGCGGGTAGGTACCACCACCCTGCCTATTTCTGCCGTGAAGCAGTAATGCGTTTCGGTTTAAAGGGTGGAGCAGCCGATGTAACTATACTTGAGACCTTAGAACTTACATCTCAACGTGGGTGGCGCATTTACGTTGTAGATGTCTATGGGCTCCAGTAACCACTTAACACAGGTGGGCTGTGAGCTCGTCCACCCATCAAAGCAATAAAAAAACAGTCTGTGTCCTACAGATCTACTTGTTCTAAGATCTGGTACAGCGTTCACCTTCTTTTAGCATTTAGAATGTCTTCTCTACTTCTACTACTGGCTAAATCAGTAAAGTATTTTCTTCGCTTTTCGCGATTCGTAGATATTTATCTACCTTTACTATTATCAATGTTTATCTCGCCTTTAATGTTTTCATTTCATTATTTAATATTATCATTATTTTATTGTTTTATATTACTAATTATCACCGCCGTAATGTGCTAAATTATGATTTTTCATTGTTTTGTTTATTATCAGTGGTCAGATATAAATAGTATACTATTATTCTTAGCAATCAGTCAACTACAACAATAGATCTGAATAAACTTGTAAAATATAACATCTCAAAAACACACCTAGCCCGGTGACGTTGATATGGTCTGTCTAGACAATCAGCTTAGGTAGGAAAATAATACTCTTAATGACACAAATTCTCATGTTACCAAATTATTTATTAAATTAGTACAAGTTTTTAGTTTCGATTCAATATCATTGAAAAATAAGTGCAGAAAAAATGCTATGCAAATGATCTTCTGTACTCATGTTTTTATTACTGGACCTCATGTGAGTCCGCACGGGTAGGTACCACCACCCCGCCTATTTCTGCCGTGAAGCAGTAATGCGTTTCGTCTTGAAGGGGCAGTCGTTGTAACTATACTGAGACCTTAGAACTTATATCTCAAGGTGGGTGGCGCATTCACGTTGTAGATGTCTATGGGCTCCAGTAACCACTTAACACCAGGTGGGCTGCGAGCTCGTCCACCCATCTAAGTAATAAAAAAAATTATAATATTGTATCTTTTGCTGATAATAATTTTCTTGTCTTTTAAGTTGAGAGAACGGAATAGATTACGAGGACATGTAAACAAAAAAATTAACACAATAAGTATACTGCAGAGATAGCTTCTTACGCCAAATGTGTCACGTGGAAAATGTGTTTTCACACGGCAACACTATCCACCATCAGGCGCCCACAAGTGCCATCATAAGTACCCGTTACTAATATTTTTGTAAATTTCTACTAATAAACATTTTTAGAAGAATAAGCCGCGATTAACCGACAAATGTTTGTTTGTCAACGATGAAGGTTACAGTTAAGATTGGGTGAAAATGTATTTAAAAATTTTTATAACTAAAACCAATTTTAGGGTTGTTTTTTTGCCATCATATTACTTTCGCTATTTCGAATATCACAGTCTTCGTGTCACGGGCGACAAAGGCGTTATTCGTTGTCATTTCAAAAATTATGAAGAACTAGTGGTCCCGCAGTAGTCGAAATTCGACTATAATTAATTGGAATTGTAAGTTTGTACACTATTATGATTGTTTAATCACAAATTTCGCCAAAACTACACTATAAAAAATATTAACAAAGACAAACAATATTTAATCTCAATTTGACAACAGACGTCAAGAACAAAAGTTTGACAATAAATAGAATGCATGCCTGTGTGCGTCAAATACATGGTATTTAGTGTGTGTAATGTTTTATTTATTGATTTAAAGTATCTTTTATGCTTTATTTTAAAAAAATATTGGCATTGTGCACTTCTTTTCTATATTCTCTATAAGTGTGGAAAATTTCATACTCCTCCGTCCGCGCAATTTTCGTAAAAAGGGATACAAAGTTTTTGCTTCACATATTAATATATAGATTTTATTACATTTAAATTAATAAAAGAAGTTGATAATACTTTTCTAATTTTAAGTTATGTAGAAAGCGTATAAAAAATATAAATAGCGAAAACGAAATCTTTAGAAAACAACAAAATAATACGCAACACGATTAAAATATTTAGATTGTCCGTGCATTCATTTAAATATGTAAAAAACGCGTCTGTCAACTCAATAATGAAACTAGGCTAGGTCGGTCTAATCTACCGCTAAATGAAATCTATGGGCCCTAATTTATTTATCGATTAAACGCTGTCTGAGAATGATAAAATTATCAATAAAAATACAATATCTAATAAATGATTGACAATAATTAATGGATCGATACACATCTACAAAAAACATGTTCTTATAAATAATAATGGAAAATTTCCAGTAGATTTTTAATGAAACAGACGTAAGCTGCAATTATTGTTGGCGTCGTATCGCTTGGTGCTAAGCGGTAGTTAACAGCACTGTAGCGTTTTCTTTTTTTTATTGCTTAGATGGGTGGACGAGCTCACAGCCCACCTGGTGTTAAGTGGTTACTGGAGCCCATAGACGTCTACGATGTAAATGCGCCACCCACCTTGAGATATAAGTTCTAAAGTCTCAGTATAGTTATAACGGCTGCCCCACCCTTAGAAACCGAAACCCATTACTGCTTCACGGCAGAAATAGGCGGGGCGGTGGTACCTACCCGTGCGGACTTACAAGAGGTCCTACCACCAGGAAAATTCATATGATAGAGCGAGTGATTGGCAGGGTATCTTGTCCGATCTAGTAGACTGGTCTTGGTCCAGCGGGGTATCCCGGAACACCAGCGGACCTTTCTATTTCAGTAGTGGATAAGTCATGCGCCCCGGTTTGGCAAGAGGGATCATCATAGTGGTCATGTGAAATTCTTGCTTATGAAAACCTTGACAGATGATTTCCATAGTTTGCGAACCGAGGCCCGGCGCCCGCACTCGTTAAGTGGGGTTTCAGTAAGGTCTTTCACCTGATCAGTCCAGCGCGTGGGGATTCGTCCACGAGATCTCTTACCATTGACCCTACCCTGAACAACAAGTTTCTCGATAGAATCTGCTGGCCGTCGCGATACGTGTACAAAATAGACTGGATTGCACTGTTGACAACAGCCTTTGAGAGATATTTAGTTCTTTTAGGATCGAGGCGTTTTTGCGATGCTCAGTCCAAGATATAAGGAGCATCCTTCTCCAGCACCACATTTCTAATGCATCGATCCTTCTTCTCTCTCTCAGGAGAAATAAGAAGTAGGAGGGATAGTCATTGTAACAATACAAGTGAGACTTCAATATTTCAAGATTAACATTGTAAGCATCTCGTTCGATTCATGTCCCGGCGCTCATAATGTGATATCTATGGGCTCCAAGAATTACTTCACATCATGTCGACTGTAAACTTCTGTGTATATGCACGTGTATGCGTTATATATTAAATTCGCACTAGATTTCTTTGTAAGATATCTAAAGAAATCATTTAATTATCAATAATATGGATGTCGTTCGAGTTATAAAGCAATTCATCATGATAGTGAGGATTGTACTTTGTATTGAGGTTGGTACGAAGGAAATTACGGATTATCAAACATAACAACTATTATCATTTTATTGCGATTCTCGGTACTATTTGTTTCTATAGAACTGATAATACCTGTACAAATTCCGACTAATCATTATATATTTTTTTTGAAATGGCGCCATGCTAACTCGGCAATCCCATATTACGATTACGGTCCTAATCATTTATGTTTTTATTGTGTAGACTCCGCCTCCACCGGGACATAAATAGGTCTAGCGGTGTTTTGTAATGTTCGTGGCCTAAAGAAGAAGGCGCCTGATGTAGGCTGTTATCATTTCTCCAAAAAAATGCATAATTAACGCGTGTTCAGCGACTTCTATGAAGGAGAATCAAATCTGCAAAATTCTTGTGAAAAATGTACATTGGCTCTGACTAGGAAAGGTTCTAGGGCCTTTTGCCAACGATAACAATAAAACAACGTAACATTATTATATACGTCCTTAATTAAAAAGCAGCAGGAAAATTTTCGTTGCCGATAATAGTTACAACAATAAATAAATAGGGAGCATGAATTTTATAATTAAATAGCGAAAGAACGCCACGGAAAAATACAGATAATAAGTCCAATATAATGTACACACATGCTCCACTAGTGTGTCGTGCAAATAAAGCGATTGATTGATTTGAAACCCACCAACCGCAGCAGATCAATTATTCAAAGTTTAGCTATCGACTGACATAATTCCTGGCGATAAATCGAACTAACACCGGCCAACTTATCGCCTTATCGGAGATCACCTAATTAGATGATAGTCAAAGTTGTGTCATTGTTTGTTTTTGTACTTTGCTCTTTAGGAATTGTTTTTTAAATGTTATTTCATCACTTGGTTGCTAACCCTACTGTCCTGCGTGCTCAAGAGATTCTCCGTGGAAGTTGGTATGATATTTGGGGAATCCCTGGATATAATTCTAGAGGTAATTGCAGATTGGGAGTGTTGAACATGAAATAATTATTTATACATTTTCTTTATTCGGGATAAACGATTCTGGTAATCTTCTTATTTAGTAACACAGCCAGTCATAAAATATACTTGTAAACACTAATACAGCTTTCGCGTCTTGAAAACTGTAAATTCTGGTGTTAATCGTCCTATTATCAATTGATTTAATTTTTATTTGATGATGATATGGTTGCTATATATATTTTATCAGATAGTAAATATAGTTTGTTTTATGATAGATTTTTTACGTAGAAGACATCCCCGTTGATATTATTATAATTATCATCTTTTATCGAATTATATAATTTGAAATATGTACAATCGACATCGTATGTACCTACATTTGTTGATAACCACTTTACTAATACCTATGAAGTAAAACTCCAAGGTCCCTCGGGAGAATTTGAGTAAAAAATTCTATACGTTTTCTGTACTATTATATTTTACTATGATAACTTGAATGATGGTTTTAATCTTATTTTATTTATTTCAAATTACACTGAAAGCTTTTAGCCAAAATATCTGCAAATGAAAGGTAAAATATGAAGAGAATTAAAGATAGAGTGAATTTCCAAATCTACCCAACTTAAATGTGAATATAATTCACACGAACATATAAAGTTGGTGACAGTATCCACGTTTTATTACTAAATAGAATTAGCTATAAATTGGACGCTCAATGGACTTTTATAACAAAGTTTTTTTTTTTACACAATACATATTAGAAGCTGCTAAAATCACCCTTCACTAAGGTCTCTAAAACAAAAAGTTCTCTCGCAAAAAGACGAGCAACTTTCGTCTCGATTATAAAGTTATCGAGCGAAAACCGAAAAAAAAAAAAGGTTTTGAAATCGGATATTGCCGAAAACCGCGCCGCGGTGGGCCGGCTTATCCACTGTCACTGTCCACTGGTCTGTGAACCGGTGAACCGAGCGCTGTTCACTAATTGATTAATACCCCGTTTCCACTGACGGCGAATTGCCCCGCGAACCCCGCGACCATTCGGCTCTAATCTAAGCCTTTAGATGGCGTTGTTTTACTGAAAATCTACTTACACTGTCGAACTCCTGGTCATTACACCTCCTAGATCTAAGAACGGATATTGCGTAATAACTGGTGAGACCTCTTGTGAGTCCGCACGGGTAAGTACCACCATCCTGTATATTTCTGTCGTGAAGCAAAAATGCGTTTCGGTTTGAAGGGTGGGGTAGCCGTTGTAACTATACTGCGACCTTAGAACTCATATCTCAAGGTGGGTGGCGGCATTTACATTGTAGATGTCTATGGGCTCCGGTAACCATTTAACATTAGGTAGGCCGTGAGCTCGTCAACCCATCTAAGCAATAACAAAAAAAAATAATGAAAACTTGTATAAAGAAACATATTATACAACAAACGGAAAGAGTTTATAAAAATAAATCGCCACTAACTGGCCCAATGTAATCCTAAAAGAAAAATTTATTCATACAAATTTTCAAACTTTTTTTTGTTGTGAAGCTAGTGTTTGTCCCTACACGTTAGATAAAAATGTAATTCGCTCGGCATTTTGAACTTTTCTTTGAATATTCTTAAAGCTCGAATTAACAATAATTTCGGTTAGTAACTACATTTAGATTATTTGCACTGCAACGTCGCCAGCTCATCGCGTCGTGATATCAGAATGATATTTTATTGATTATGATGAATTAATTGATCGATGGAGGCGGTTACTCTGCCACGTGGACTGCACTTATCGACGATTTTTCGATTTAAATACTTTAAACAGATAAACGTAAATTTAAATGATTTTGTTTATTGCTTAGCTCACACCACCTGGTGTTAAGTGGTCACTGGAGCCCATAGACATCTACAACGTAAATGCCGCCACCCACCTTGATATACTAGTTCTAAGGTCTCAGTATAGTTACAACGGCTGCCCTACCCTTCAAACCGAAACGCTGCTTCACGGCAGAAATAGGCAGGGCGGTGGTACATACCCGTGCGGACTCACAAGAGATCCTATCACTAGTAATTACGCAAATTTAATTTTTATTACACGATGTTATTCCTTCACTGTGGAAGTCAGTCCTGAACATTTGGTACGTATTTCATTAGAAAAATTGCTACCCGCATGCGGGATTCGAACACCGGTGCATCGCTCGATACGAATGCACCGGACGTCTGATCCTTTCGGCCACGACGACTTCAAAAGAAGAAGACGAAGAAATGTCGACTTCACTCGACATTGAGAAGCGACTAATTGTTGATAGTGAAATCGTTCCCTGAAAATGCAATACATCAATCGGTTTGTGTATGGAAAGACGCAGTCTGGATGCGGCCCCGGGCGTCGCAGTAACGTTCTTTGTGCTACCCCTTTGTTGTTGCCCCTTGCCACTGACGTTTCATAACGCTTGCACATAGATCGTAATTGGGACGAGTAGAAACATATCGTACATCTAGTCATCGTGGCCTAAAGGACAAGACCCGTCCGGTGCAATCGTTTTTTTTTTTTATGATTGAAGGATTACTGGTGGCCTTAAGACCTTTCCAGTTTCACCAAGACAGGTGGGCGAGGAAAGGCTCAGCCAGGAGCGGTGTGATTAGCTAACAGCTGCCCGAGCACCTCCGAAGGAGACCTAAGGTGCATTCGTAGCTAGCGATGCACCGGTGTTCGAATCCCGCAGGCGGGTACCAATTTTTCTAATGAAATACGCACTTGACAATTGTTCACGAGTGACTTCCACGGTGAAGGAATAACATCGTGTAATAAAAAACAAACCCGCACAATTATTATTTGCGTAATTACTGGTGGTAGGACATCTTCTGAGTCCGCACGAGTAGATACCACCAACCTGCCTATTTCGGCCGTGAAGCAGTAATGCGTTTCGGTTTGAAGGGTGGGGCGGCCGTTGTACTGTAGAAACTGAGGCCTAAGAACTCATGTCTCGAGGTGGGTGGCCGCATTTACGTCGTAGAGGTCTATGGGCTCCTTAACCACTTAACACCAGATGGGCCGACAACTCGTCAAACCATGAGAAAAATAAAAAAAATAAAAACACTAAAAATATGTTATGAAACAAGCCAAGGGCATCCAACACCATAGATACATTGGTGTTCAAATAACAAGGTAACACTTTAGATAAAACTCTGTAGGTACATATTTGTTAGTGTGGAAGGTACCGAGAGAATTTTGGTGTATGTGAAATTATGCATTTTAACGATAATCTTATGAGCACTGCGAGAAAATTTTGAATTCTAAGTTAATTTGCTAACTCCCGTACCTGTTTTCGTCTTCTATACTAATATTATAAAGAAGAAAGATTTGTTTGTTTGTTTGTATTGAATAGGCTCCGAAACTACTGAACCGATTTGAAAAATTCTTTCACTGTTTGTAAGTTACACTATTCCCGAGTGACATAGGCTATAATCTGTTTTGAAAAAAATTAGGTATCCTTACTAAAACTCCAATAATGTAACCCAAGGTGTAAAAAATTACCTAAAATATTCTTTATATCGCGTGCCCTGCGAAAACTATTGATGATAGAATAAAATAATGTACTACGACTTTGTAGAACACATTATTATTTACAAAAAGTGTCGCACAGTATATGTCTATCTATTATAGTTATGCCGCAATAAGTGTTCTTTTATTTTTTTAAATAAAACAATGTCAAATATCGTTGATTTTTTTTAAAGGCCCGTGCGAAGCCTGCCGCTAGTAGGGAATATAGTAACCACATCTGAATATCTGCATTATATGTATAAATAGTTGAAGTATTAATCCACCATTTTGATACTTATAGAATAGCAGGTTGAGTAGATGTTAGTATTGTACATGTGCCCTTTGATATTAGGATGCATTTTCCTGTCCCACATGACGTCTGTCTACTTCACACATACTGTTGTCGGTCTTTAAGTAATTACGTCATCTCTCAGTACTGTGGCGTAATAAATAAAATTTACATCACTAGTTAATCCATATTTATTAATTTTGTCTTTTATTAAGTAATAAAATGGACAATATACTTTTTTTTTGTAAATAATCATAATTCGTTTCAATATAATAAATAAATAAATAAATATTTACTAACAATCACGCCACGTTAACTGGTCCCGTGATAAGTTCGTAAAGAACTTGTGTTACAGGTACCAGATAACGGATATAAATGTAAGATTTTTATTATACACATACATACATTTAATATACATCCATAACCCTGGAAAAGACATTTGTATTTATCATACAAATATCTTCCCTTGGCGGGATTCGAACCCGCGACACCCTTGTGTAGTGACCATGTCACTTACCACTACTCCAGACGGCCGTTGATATGAATATGAAGTCACATATGTTATGACTCATCCCACTTATGACACTACGTTCGGTGGTTGTAATCAGGTAAAATATACAAGTGCAATAAAGGCGCCGTCAAAATTCCCCGATAAATAAAGAGCTTTCGAAAAATCAAATTCTTAATTTTTATCAAAAATTAATCAAAGTTAAAATTATCGAACAATCCACGAATGAATGGTCAATGATTTTACCGAAAAATCGCCGTGACATCGACATTAAATCGATTTATCGATTACAGAACTATTGTTAGAGTTGACAAGTCAAATCGATTCGACTCGTTTCGTCCGTTATCGATGTTATTGTATCGAAGCTTAGATTGTGAATTTGATTATTTTGTTTCGATTAATGAAAGTGGATTTTGAGTGCAAATCACAAAATTACAGATCTAAATTTACTTTTTTTATGAAATTATCGGCAACATAAAATGTAATTTTTTATTTTCATAATCTTATATACTTTTTAATTGAAATTGAATATGCCATTTCGAAAAGGGCACATGTAGCATATTTTGTCAAATACGTTTTTTCATATACATTAATTTTGAGGCTTACCTACACCCATTTTATAATAATTCCAGTAATTTTCAATTGTTAATTAACACTAAAATATATCTCAAAAGTTAATATTTTAAATTTTACACTGCTTTAGAAAATAAGCAGTTTTTTTTTATTTCCTGAAAATTGTACATTTTCAGAGATGTGCCCTTTTCGAAATTGCATATTCAATTAGATTTTTTAGTTAAGATTGGAAACCGAGTCTTGGCCCTTGGGTACAATAGTTAGGATCACCAAATATTTCGCCAATAGAATATATGCTTCGATTTTGAGCTATACTATGTTATGAATGGCTTGAACGATTTTGTGTTAAGCTTAATTGATATGAACGCATATAACTACAAATGGCTTATCAGCCCTTATCAGGATTAGAGCTACCATCTGCCCGGTGATGGATGACTTGATAATGTTACTGTTATTGAACCGATAACGATACCTGTCGAATACTAACGTTTTGTTAGTTATATTTAACTGCGGCTCATTTCGAGGGCCGTTAGTTCTGGTGGGATTAATATTTTTTCAAGTCGTTATGATTAGGATTTCTCAATTTATTTATTTTCGTTAGAGATAAGTTTGAGATATAAAGTTATTAGGTTTCCATTGAACGCACTCTATCCAATAAACCATAGGGTTGCTTTGTTTTTTTAATTTGTTTTTATTGCTTAGATGGGTGGACGAGCTCACAGCCCACCTGGTGTTAAATGGTTACTGGAGCTAATAGACATCTACAACTTAAAATTCGCCACCCACCTTGAGATATAAGTTCTAAGGTCTCAAATATAGTTAACCAAAGTGTAACCAAAATAGATGAGTTGTTAAAGGTTATCTCATCATAGTGTCACTAGATGATTACTGCTGAAATCCAGTTTTTTTTGCCTACCTATGCTGCTAATCTCGAGGGCCTATGCCATCTTCATCGAGCAACTAGACGAACTCACAGATCTCAACCTGGCGAATTTGCTAACACTAACAAGCCTAGCAAGAGCAGTGCTTCTCAGAATCTACCACCAGATCGAAATCGCGACCCACCGACACTCCATTAGAAACTCAGCCCTACCTGATTGACAATTATTTTATTGATTTATCTACAATCCACAAATCCTGTTCGTAAATAAAGCGTGGGCTACCATCGAATTACGCAGCATTTAGGGTTTATTTAAACGTCATTGCGTGTGACCATTCATGCCTCTCCATTCTACAAACATTAGATCAACTGAACGTCAAGCCCGCGACGAGCGTTCGGGAGAAACTTGTTGCACGTTAACAGGGTGGCTGCATATTGAAAATTGAAATCGCTTTAGGGAAATAAAAAAAAAAGTGCTCGATCTTTGGTAATTTAATTTAGTAAAGCAGACAATAAAACACAAAAATCAGATTAATGTTTGTAAGCTGTTGCATAGCTTTTATCGCGGGCTTTGAGCGCGGCGACCGAATCAAGAAATTCCGTAACAAAAATAAAACCTAACACCCCCTACTCCGCCTACCATGTAGCTCGCGTTGAACACATTTACACGTTGCGCTTGTGTAGTGTTTTTGTGTAGTCTTTTGTTAATGTTTATAAATATAGCGTGGTATTATTGTTTTAATATTAAATTATTATTGTCTAATTATAATTGCATAAGTTGATAAAAATGCTATGCAATAGCTTTACCGCGGCAGTCCCCGCGTGCCACACGTGTTTTTTTTTACAGCGATACAAAGTACTCTGTGTCCGTGATAAGTGTCAAGAGCAGTCCCGATGACAATCAATAATATGATAATAGTCAAAAAGTGTAACAACCGTAAGTCGATTTTATATTTTCAGAAGCAACTTTTCAAACCTGGCAGCCCAGTGCGCGTCGACCTCTCTTCGCTGACAAGTCACAAGATAATGAACAAGCTCGTTAAATCTATTCGAATGAAGTACGATCGCGTAGCTCTCAATAATAACTAGTAATGTCTATACCTAGTATTGGACTTGACGGAGTATTTTCAAAGCACTATTATGTTTTATTTTTCAAAATCGTCAAATTCAGTTTAGATCTGTTTTAATAACATTATGTAAGCATCTAAGTACTTCTTTTTTTTTCTTTTTTTTATTGATTGATGGTTACAAGAGCCCGTAGACGTCTACGACGTAAATGCGCCACCCACCTTGAGATAAAGTTCTAAGGTCTCAAGTGGCTGCTCCACCCTTCAAACCGCAACGCATTACTGCTTCACGGCAGAAATAGGCAGGGTGGTGGTACTCACCCGCGCGGACTCACAAGAGGTCCTACTACCAGTAATTACACAAATTATAATTTTGCGGGTTTCATTTATAATACACGATGTTATTCCTTCACCATGGAAATCAATCGTGAACATTTGTGGAGTACGTATTTCATTAGAAAAATTGGTACCCGCCTGGGATTCGAACATCGATGCATCGCTCAACACGAATGCACCGGACGTCTTATCCGATAGGCCACGACGACTTCAAAAAAAATTACTAGCTAATATAAATATTTCTGTGATTATTTTCAAACAAAGCTTATTAACATTCACTTAACAAAATACGTGCTTAAATTAAATTCGTTATTCTCCTTCATCATGATAGATGCCGTCTACACTTGGAAGGTACTACATCAGCAATCTATCAAATTCTCGAGTTGATTGATCTGAAGCGACACGACTCATCGGAATATTAATTTAACTTCGCCCCGTGACGTTGATTGATATTTATGATATTAGAATCAATAATTATATATGACCTTTCGTTGTTTGGAAGTTTGGAAGGTCATATTTCGTACGTGGCGGTTGTGTTTTAAAAAAAATATCCTTACCGATAATTTTTCTTTGGCAGATATGGTCAAAAGAGTAATGCCAAATTATCAATTAGGTTATGTTTTTTTCCGAAATGACGCACTTTCCAACGAACTGCATTTCTTATTATGGTTATCACAAACATTTTTTTATAATTATACAATGATAATGAATTGTGTTCTATGTTAACTTTTTTTGGTATCAAACGCAATATTAAATTGAAATCACTTTTTATTTATTCCAAAAAACACCTCACTAGAAGTTTTAGGTAGGTATTATTGGTTCTAATCTTAGAGAATACACTTTATTGCACACCAAACACAATTAACATTAAAAACAGTCAACACGGAGATATATTTGTACAATAGGCTGTCTTATCGCTAAAAGCGATCTCTTCCAGACACCCGTTTAATTTACAGAAATTTTAGAAAAGATAAAGAAATAACAGGCATGTTGCGGGGTACTATTGGCAATATTATTGTTATATTTGCCAAAATATGCATCTATTAATGTTTATTACAAACATTCTAACATTCTCCAGTATCCTTTAGAACTTGTAGACGAATTTGAAGCGTATGGGTTCAATCACAGCTACAGTGTGCAACCGTCCTGCCTGTTCTGCTGAGACATAAGAGAGTAATACTTTGCAATAACTGTCTCGTATCGAATAAATCTACCAACGACATTATAGTAGCTAGCGCCATTACATCGTCACGCTCTGGGACATACAGAACGATTGCCGCGACGACTGCTCACGATTGATAGTCACAGCACACTGAGTTTCTCGCCGCAACTTCTCTGTGGGCCGCGTTTCCTATCCGGTGGTAGACTCTGCGAAGAAAAAGCAACATGCGTTTGCACGGGCAGCCGTTGTAACTATACTTGAGACCTTAGAACTTATATCTCAAGGTGGGTGGCGCATTTACGTTGTAGATATCTATGGGCTACAGTAACCAATTAACATCAGGTGGGCTGTGGGCTCGTCCACTCATCTAAGCAATAAAAAAAAAACACCAAGAAAAAAAAAGTCAAATTCAGAACTACCTCCTTTTTCTAAGAGGGTACAAATTATTACATGTAGTGACGTTTTATAGTAGTGCCAAAGATCTGATGTCGTATTCATCCACAGCAAAACCTTCAGTAAGTAACATGATTATGTTTCATAGACGCTTTAAAGAAATAATTGAAGTCGGCTACTAAAGGTATGAGATACGAGCTCTTAATATGGTTTGGTGGAAGTCGAGGGGAGATGCTATACTGCTTTTGCTATGGCCGATGCTAGCAACACTCCCGGCTTGAGCCCCGTGAGCTCACCTACACATCAAAGAGAAGCTGAAATAGCCTCTCAAGGCTATCAAGGCATAGGTAGGAAAAAAATATTTGATAGTTAATTATTGACATTTGTTAATAAGACGCGAGGTTTTTACGTCACATCATTTTATCTGTCCACAGAAAAACGGCCCTCATCAATAAACAAAATACAAACATACCTATGAATGACATTTGCGGTGTGCCGCAACTGATATTTTAGTTTATTTGTCAATGATTCACGGAATGTCAATCGAAGGTCCCCTCTTAAGACTTATTAAGTGGTTTTGGCTATTTATCAAACATTTTTTTAGTCTCATTGTTTTACAAATGATGTATTTGCATAAGTTATAGGCAAGGACGAAGTTGAAAGATTATTACATTTATATATTAACACTGCTTGTATTATTTAGATTTATGGATTAAGACGTAAAAGACGTATTCGTTTAATGAATAGATGATGCAAATTAATGGTAATAACATTGTTATGAACACCCTTCAGTTCCTTAAGGAGATATTCTTTCGGTTCCTATCGATTACCAAATAGAAGATAGTGGAATACCAACGGCAACTGACATAAATTACTTTGCTCCAATCATGTTCACTGAAGAACATGTTAAATATAGACCTTGAAAATATTCTTATTTTCAAAGAGAATAGACAGAAAAACAGAATACAGGAGCATTCTGTATCTTTTGGCAACGAAGCGTTCCTGAGTCCGGTTTGATGAGCAGATCAATCGTGATTACCGACCCCATTAATAGACCTCTTTTCTCAATGTAGGCGATGGCATTCACGTGTGCTCTCCACGACTTAACACAAGGTAAGCCGTGAGCTCGTCTCTACGGTAATGAAACTTACTATTAAGTATTTTAAACAATATTTTAAAGTTGGGAATTCGAGAAATAAACTGGTGAAATTTAAAAAATGAACAAGCGCTGCCAATCTTCATAAGGCTGAGCCCTTCGGACGCGCGAATCTATCGGGATGGGCCGATCCGACCCCGGTAATCCCTCGGAATGCGTGAAAAATCCCGGGACAGACCTCGTCGATCCGTATTTGTCGCAGCGTCGACGTACGGACATCATTTTCATTAACCACCGACGTATGTCGATTTGTACTAATGTCGACTAGAAGGTCTGAGCCTCGATTTTCAGGAGACTCTATTTAGTCAATTTAGTATCAACATTATATCGTCTTCTCGCATTAAAACTGTTTAATGTCGGAACTTACTAATTTTACAGGAGAGTGTTTTAAAGGTTTAACATGTGGTATTTTTAATATCTTCTATCTATCTTTGCAAATCTTTTTTTTTTATTTTGTACCAGTTAAATTATTTGTCTTTTAAAGTAAGATAAAAGTTATGTATTAATTTTGTTAATAGTAGTCAAAACATAGGTAAACTAAAAAAAAAAAAACTAAAACTAAACTACGCTCTTTTGACAGTATTTATTAGAAAAATGCTGATGACACCAAATGGTTCCGCATATTAACTCAATTTCGAATATTTTTGGAAATTGTACACTTTTAATGCGAAAAGACGATATATTGCAGAGAGAGTATAATGTTGCAGAGAAGCGGATGAACGATTAACTTTACAAAAATCCTAACCTACCCCAGGTTCCATATCGCTCGACAATAACATACCAAACGCCTCAACTATTGAACTGTGAGCTTGTTATTCAATTAAAAAAGAACATAATATTAACATAATCACTTTAAAAACAGTTAATCTTTTATTGACACCACATGAACCGGTTCCGTGAAACTGGAACAGAACGGCTTTGTATTTGTAATTTAATATCAAAAGTTATTGATTTAGCTAATTAATTAATATGAATATAAGCAACCTATATAATAGAATTATCATTTCTAATAAATAATAAGAACATTAAATAATCAACTGCCGATTGTAAATTATGATAATGTTTTCGTTAATCTTTAATAAATTCGTAATTTATTTTCATATTTTTTTACGTTGTTATTATATACATGTGTATAATCTTGGATACTGGAGGCTCGAACATATTCGATCTAACGATGTCTTGGTCAAAAGAAAAACAACTAAAGTTCCGTTGAGTTTAGCACTACCAATTTTAATTTTTATTTTATTACATCCTGATTTTTTTTTATAAAATCCTTTTATATATATTACAGAAAGTCTGAAAGTGGCACCTGTGACAGAGAATTTGAGAAGTGCGCGTTTGGGATGGTATGGACATGTGATGAGACGAAATGAAAATGAGGTTGGTAAGAGAGTGTTAACTATGAATGTGGAAGGATATAGAGGAAGAGGTAGACCTAAGGAGAAATGGATGAATTCCGTGAATGACGATATGTGTAAGAAGGGAGTGAGCTAAGAAATGTTATATGATAGAGAAGTATGGAAGGAGATGAAGAAGGGCAGGAGAATGATGAATGATGATTTTATTAAATCCTGTTTTAAATACATCTTTGAATGAGTAAATCGTTTAGGAGCAGTTACGTAACGTCTCTCTTGTTGTGATAGGTTCGTTATTAAGCGCTTATGACCTTATAAGGAAGTCGGTCGTTTTGGTTTTGAAATTAGGATATGGATCTTTTCGAGGACAATTCTTCACTCGTTAATCATACAACCTTGTTGGAATTGAAAAGAAAATTGTATTATTCAAAGTGTTTTGAGGAGCTCTGATCGAGTTAGGCTTTGACGGATAATTTACAGATGATGCTGCCTTACTCACAGACTAGAACGAAGCCTCAAGTGCATCTAAACCACAGTTGTACCGCCTTATATACCACGCTATGGTTTCGCGGCAGAAGTAGACGAATGACAATAGAGACATTACACAGCCAGCATCAACGAGTCGTAGGGTATGCTGAATGCTCCTAATCCCTGTCTCAAAAGCGCTCAACGGAAGAACAGATGAAGCCGAGTAAAATAAATTGAAGACACTACGTTAGTATACTCAGGGTTACGATTAATAACAAATTACTAAAATACTTCTCAACTCACCTACTTGTATATATTACTGGTGGTAGGACCTCTTGTGAGTCTTCACCTATTTCTGCCGTGAAGCAGTAATGCGTGTCGGTTTGAAAGGTGGGGCGGCCGTTGAGACCTTAAAACCCAAATCTCAAGGTGGGTGGCGGCATTTACGTTGTAGATGTCTATGGGCTCCGGTAACCACTTAACATCAAGTGGGCCGTGAGCTCGTCCACCCATCTAAGCAATAAAAAATAAAATAAATAAATAAACCTTTACTGTGTTTCTTGATCATTATCACATTTCGTTCTATAAATGAGGATTGAAAAGGAAGCTCACTGGTACAAGTTGTAGTAACTTAAAGTTTTGTCTATTTCTATATTTTGTTCTGTTACCATCTATATATTAATACGTGAAGCAAAAACTTTGTATCCCTTTTTACGAAAATTGCGCGGACGGAGGAGTATGAAATTTTCCACACTTATACAGAACATAGAGAAGAAGTGCACAATGCTATTTTTTTTTTTTTTTAATAATGCTTAGAAGATACATTAAATCAATAAAGAAAACATTACACACACAACATACCATGTATTTGATGCACACACGCATGCATACTATTTATTGTCAAACTTTTGTTCTTGACGTCTGTTGTCAAATTGAGAATAGATTAAAGATTGTTTGTCCTTATTAATATTTTTTATAGTGTAGCCTTGGCGAAATTTGTGAAATTTATAGAAGTATAAATTACAATCATAATAGTGTAAAAACTTAGAATTCCAATTAATTATAGTCGAATTTCGACTACTGCGGGACCTCTAATTTATATAGATTGTTAAGATTTAGTAGTAGCAGTTCGCAACTGGTCAGGATTCCAGTGTATTAACTGATAAATAACCGAAGACAGTATTACCGTGTTAGCCCCTATCATCTCTATCTATGACCTCTGAACTGACAACACAAACATAATTAAAGTAATCTTAAATAACGCAATAAATTTTAAAAACCATTATTTTGATATATACAAGATAAAAATCAATGTAATTCTCATTGCGGTAGTCGTGTTCGATACAATTCAACTCTAGCGCACGCATGGGCGGGACCAGCCGAACTGTTTTGACCAATGATTCAACTCCGTCTGAGCTAAACTAATTATACTGATTTATGCTTCCATTGTTCATTGTTTTATGTCTTTCTCTTACTCACAGTATTTTGCATACACGAGTGTAGATAAGAGGACCTTGCAGCAAGCTCTGTGCGTGAGCAGATTTTAGATTATTAGATTTTTATTGCGAGAGACTGCCTTTAAATATATATTATTTTTCATGTATCTGTCTTTAGATGTTTTACTGAAATTTTATCAATGCTTTGGTTTTTATAGTAAAAGTAACAGACAGCATGTCATATGTATTGGTGAAAAGCGAATTTAAAAATTAATTAGCGAATACAAAAATATATAATCTGTGACTGTGATTCAACAATACAAAAAATACACATCACTTTATGATATAATAAATGCCGTGTCAAACATACCATGTGTTGTCACGCCACTACGCGAAGACACATTAGAGAGTTGTGATTTATAACACCGTCATATTGTGGGCAACGTTTACTGTATGTGGGTATTTTTATTTAAAATATAAAATATACAAATATTCAATACATACAAGATAAATTGTCATTGATCTAATTGTCTAATTACACCGCTTTTGTGTTGTCCAGCGGTAAGCTCATATTGCACGAATTACCTGGACTTCGAATCTACCACAGCAAATCAATACACAGAAGTTACGCACTTTTAATCAAAATACATAATTATAAATTCAGTTATGAACGAAACAAACATTTAAAATAAAACAACAGACGTTCGAAACACGTTAAAGATATCGTGCACGCTTTGACATCTCGCCTATTGTATATCAATGCTGAATATATTTGTGGTATTGAAAAGAAAACAGCAAATCAGAGATGGCAGCTACCTCGATTCACCTGTCTTCTGCGCGTGCTCACGTGGGAGGGGCTAAGAGGACACCGTGTTTTCTTTTTCGAAACGTCAACAGCGGAATTCGGGTGCGATATTTTGTTGGCGTGGAATCCGAATGCCTTACCGGGACTAACGCATGCCAAATTCGTTGCTTTTTTTTTTTGCTTCGAAGTTCAGTGGAGTGATGTCATTTTGGATTTTTAAGGTATTGTTTAGGGATGACCTTAGGTTATTTATACTGTTGTTTGTTTTGTTTTATTAACCTAGAGCGGAAGATGAATTTATGTGTGTTTGAAACTGGAATTATTGTTGAATGTGGAAATCGTCTATGCGATTAATAATGTATGTAATAAGTTGCTAATAAATTGTCAGCTAACATTTTATGTAAGAAAATAATGTGGAAATACCATAGCTATTCCCTCATAGCTTGTAAAGTACTTACAGTATCTTGTCAAATGCATTGTTATTCGAAGCGTCTTCACATGTCGCAAGTATATAAGTATATAGTTGTACTATTATATAAGTGTATAACAACTATTCTGTTATTATATGTAAGGTTTCATCAATATATTATTTAACTGAATTAATTAATATTCTGGATCAATAATAATATTTTTTTATTCTTTACTTGCCGCTGATAATAACTAACAAGCTACATTTTACATGATATTTAACGGTAATTTATTGGCAGACAGACAACCATATGAAACTTTAAGATATCTATAAGTGATAATTATCACTTATGGATATCAGCAATGCCTATTATGTTAATATTTAGTGAAATATTCTTGATTCTTTGTTAAATGTTTCTTAATTTGCATTGAGATTGCATTGAGAGGTAGAGGACTTAATTGATCATTTGATGATAAGTTATTGTATGTAGAAATTGATATTCTGCTACACTTATGCTTCGGAGATTTCAGGAGGAATTAACAAAACCGGGATGTTACAAAAATCCGGGGTCGCCTATTAGTGTTTTCCAGAATATTCGGTATCAAGTGACGTCTACATTCTCAAGCCTATATGAAAGTGCTTTTCACTAGTAATCATCTTTTTTATTTTTATATTTCATATTTAACCGATCCAGGAACCAAAATGCAACGTCTGAAATCATCCTGTAAAATCAGATTAGAAAACTTTGCGAGTCAAACATTCGATGTAGTTAGTTACAGCCCTCCCAAATTCGTCCCCAATGTCTAAATAGGTTGGCCAAAAAAATAAAAGTAAGTTTGTGGAAACGTAGTGTTATCGAGCAACTCTTCCGGCCTCACATAATAAATTATTTACGAACTTAGGAAATATATAGAACTTATTATTCTTATAATATAATTAGTAATTTCATAATCAAGTAAATAGTTCATTCATATTTTCTTTATACTTATAATATTTTATTGGCGCCTTCCGCTTGACAGCTTCCGGCGCAATAAGCCTTAATGTTATTTGTTACATAATTCGATATTATTAAATAATAATTGTACGTAAATATTACCTACTCAGTTTGTATTAAAATAGGTCAAGATGATTGTATAAATACCGACGGTTAGCATATCTCTGTTGCATTCGTATTCTACCCACCATAACGTGTACTAAAGAGAATATATTATTTCGTGTGGATGTAAATTGTCTCAATTGTCGCCGCCACCCTGAGGATCCGTTTATACTTCAGAAGCGGGATTATGCCAGGCCCATGCATTGACGGATTTGAGACCGCTGAGAAACACAGGCGATACAAAATGCGACGTGTCACCCAAACCGATGCGGAGGTTATTCCAACGTTCCGGCCGGATGAAAAATCTAGCAACGTCAAGGGATGGCTGCACAAGATCGACCAGTTGGATCACGTATATGGATAGGACAACAAAGACTGCCAGTTCATCATGCAGATATGTCTTCGTGGGTCGGCTAGGGATTGTGCGATACACCACCGCAACTATACTACACATCCGCGAATGGCTACCACATGGAGAAGAGAAGGTGCTGATGCTCCATTTGCAAGAGGGACCATTTGCAAGAGGGGAGGGCATATGCTGATAAGTTAAAAAATTAAAGATTGTCTTCCGTGGTTACAATGAGAGGTTTTGGAGGCTCATACTCGTCGACCTCTTTAGGAACATCCCCGTGAATGTTCATATAGACAACATTATTGTGGCTTTGTGGAAATAACGAATTACGACATCGCTGATATAGATTTAATAATCGGAGAATCAATGATTAATATCAATATCACAAAATTCTGTTAAATTCGTGGGTAGTAGTGAAACTTTTAATAGTACTCTTAGTGAAATAAAATTACAGACAGACTTGTCCGATGTATTTAGGACACAGCTGTATAATATCACAGTAAAGTGCTGCTTTGGTACAAGTTTCTCAATATTAACACTAATGAAACATTTCTTATGAATTCTGTATATTTTGAGCTGGGCTGCATGTCCTATGTACTTTTGGGTGGACATGTAAGGTCGAAAGATTGCTTTTTAAAAATAATTAATATCTGAGACAAAATCATTGAATGGAAACATAATTGATTAATAAGCACGCGTGGAAATTATTACTAATAAAAATGAGTCTACAAAGTAGTATGAACGTTATGATACTTGACCAATCTACTGACTCAGAATTGCAAGTATCTGATAAAACAAAATCAAACTATTTCAGGATAGAGGCTGCATCAGTTAACAATAAAAGCTGTGTGATGTACAAAAAATAAAAGCTGTGTGATGTACAAAAAATAAAAGCTGTGTTATATACAAAAAATAAAAGCTGTGTTATATACAACAAATAAAAGCTGTGTTATATACAACAAATAAAAGCTGTGTTATATACAACAAATAAAAGCTGTGTTATATACAACAAATAAAAGCTGTGTGATATACAACAAATAAAATCTGTGTGATGTACAACAAATAAAATCTGTGTGATGTACAACAAATAAAATCTGTGTGATGTACAACAAATAAAAGCTGTGTGATGTACAACAAATAAAAGCTGTGTGATGTACAACAAATAAAAGCTGTGTGATGTACAACAAATAAAAGCTGTGTGATGTACAACAAATAAAAGCTGTGTGATGTACAACAAATAAAAGCTGTGTGATGTACAACAAATAAAAGCTGTGTGATGTACAACAAATAAAAGCTGTGTGATGTACAACAAATAAAAGCTGTGTGATGTACAACAAATAAAAGCTGTGTGATGTACAACAAATAAAAGCTGTGTGATGTACAACAAATAAAAGCTGTGTGATGTACAACAAATAAAAGCTGTGTGATGTACAACAAATAAAAGGTGTATGATGTACTACAAATAAAAGGTGTGTGATGTACTACAAATAAAAGGTGTATGATGTACTACAAATAAAAGGTGTATGATGTACTACAAATAAAAGGTGTATGATGTACAACAAATAAAAGGTGTATGATGTACAACAAATAAAAGGTGTATGATGTACAACAAATAAAAGGTGTATGATGTACAACAAATAAAAGGTGTATGATGTACAACAAATAAAAGGTGTATGATGTACAACAAATAAAAGGTGTATGATCTATGATAAATAAAAGGTGTGTCGTATGAATTAGATAATACAAGATATAATTACTGCTTAAACATGTCAATTTCAGGTGCCATACACCAGCGACAAACCAGGCTCCAATAGCAGCGCTGATCGCCGTGGGACACGGCATACACAGGATGGCCGAATGTTATCGAGCAACTCTTCCGGCCTCACATAATAAATTATTTACGAACTTAGGAAATATATAGAACTTATTATTCTTATAATATAATTAGTAATTTCATAATCAAGTAAATAGTTCATTCATATTTTCTTTATACTTATAATATTTTATTGGCGCCTTCCGCTTGACAGCTTCCGGCGCAATAAGCCTTAATGTTATTTGTTACATAATTCGATATTATTAAATAATAATTGTACGTAAATATTACCTACTCAGTTTGTATTAAAATAGGTCAAGATGATTGTATAAATACCGACGGTTAGCATATCTCTGTTGCATTCGTATTCTACCCACCATAACGTGTACTAAAGAGAATATATTATTTCGTGTGGATGTAAATTGTCTCAATTGTCGCCGCCACCCTGAGGATCCGTTTATAGTAGTCATTCACGACAAAACTTTTATATTATGAGGAGCTAATTATGTTTTTTTTTTGGTAATTAAAGCACCTATACCAAGCAAAAGCGAACTCTCATAACACCGGTGAATGTTTCAAAGTTGTACCACGGTAAATTACAATACATGAGTCCGTCTAATCGCGTGCCGTAGCGATATGGGTCAGGTGACTCGAATCTATGGTAGCTATCAGTCAAAAATAAACAACAATAATAGCCGAAACGTAAGGGGAACCGAGCTTGAGTGGCTTCCGACGAAGGAAGATTGATCGGCGCGTTGCAATTTAGAAAAATGATTCCGTGATCGCTTCGGGTTTATGTTGTAGGCAGCAGCGGAATCCTTAGACGTCGCCGTGCTCATTGCTACGGCGAAACAATATTGCGTTTCCTACTTGCAGTACATTCGGTAGTTCAACCTCACGGGTCAAGACGGGTGACGACACTCTTGATCTCCATGGACTCCGGTAGCTTTTTGGCTTTCCCACATTCACAGAAATAATTAAATACTACTTTTATGATTTAATCTTAGGTATTATCGTTATGTTATAACTGACGTTGAATATAGTATCCGGACGACGGTGGTCGTGTAAAAAAAACCTCAAGATTTAACCGTAAAAGTAATTTTAATTAAGAATTCAACTGATAAATCTATATATATATATATATAAAATGAATTGCTGTTCGCTAGTCTCGCTAAAACTCGAGAACGGCTGGACCGATTAGGCTAATTTTGGTCTTGAATGATTTATGGAAGTCCAGAGAAGGTTTAAAAGGTATATAAATATGAAAATGCTCGGAATTAAATAAAAATAACAATTTTGCTTTCCCTTTGATGTGTCCCCCGTCGGACGGATTCCTTTTGTTTGTTTTAAGTTTGTTTTATACAAAAGTTTAGGTCTTTTATTTGTCGATTGAGGCACTACGAAGTCTGCCGGGTCAGCTAGTACGATAATAAAGATCAAGTGGCGTTCATGTTTCGTCTAATCTCCAGAAACGACAATAAAAAGACCTTCAAAGTGCATTAAGCCCGTGACTTGGGCCACAGGGTAATCCGTGACTCGGTAGCGGATTGTTAAAGCTTTTGACGGCGACCTCCACCTTCCAATGTATGAGCTTCAGGCTCATTCAGCAGTGTTACATATAATATTCTCATAACTACTAGATATGCACAAACTGGACAGCTTTTCAGAATATTTCCGCTCTAAATAGCTTAAAAATTATTTTTCTTATAGTAAGCGTACAGTTTCACTGAAGTAATTTTAAGTTGATATCGGCAAATGAGCAAATTAACCTACTTTTGCCGTCATTCGATGGTATGAGAGGGTTGTTGTATATGTATGAGCCTTTTTTTAATGATAGGAACGGCCAGTTCCTAAAAATCGTTTGATATAAAAATACCCTCAAGATAACCGGACGATAAAGTGGCAACGGTGTTTCACCTGTTATACCCCGAACGCATCTAGCTCCTGACTATTTCATAATTAAAAAAATCTGTCAATAATCTAAAGTATACATAATGAATACAGACGATTGTAGAATGTAAATCAGATGGCGAGTGGACGTGTGGTCACACTGCGTCCAATTCGAATTCGATCTCATTACCATAACGCGAGTGCGCCTGCGAATGCTGCTATGCAATACGACGCTCGACACACACGGCTCGTTAGAAGGACGAGTACTGAAATGAAGTCTTTTTTTTTTTATTGCTTAGATGGGTAGACGAGCTCACAGCCTACTTGGTGTTAAGTGGTTACTGGAGCCCATAGACATCTACGACGTAAATGCGTCACCCACCTTGAGGTATAGGTTCTAAGGTCTCAAGTATAGTTACAACGGCTGCCCCACCTATCAAATCGAAACGCATTACTGCTTCACGGCAGAAATAAGTAGGGTGGTGGTAGTAATACATGAATCATCATCTTTTTTTTCCCTACCTATTCGACGGGACATTTAATTCTAGACAAAACAGAAAAATGGACCAAAAAAGAGACTGAATGGTGTCCAAGATATAAAAAGCTAAACAGACAAAGACAATGTAGACGGGAAAATGACATCAAAAAACTGTTAGGAACGACTTGGATGAGAAAAACGCGGGATAGAACATTATGGAGAACCCTTGGGGAGGCCTATGCTGTACAACGAGACGATCAAGAAACCGGTGTCGAATAATAAAACTAGATAATAAGTGTATGCTTACATATTGAAAATTTTAAATACATACTTTTATCGCTCTGGTGACCAAATTATTAAAATAAATAAAAATGTAACATAAATTAGATTGTTACAAAGGCTATTTAAAAAAATATCGCTGGAGGCTTAGAGGCTATTCCAAATACGCCTGTATGGGAGAATAATCATTAGCTTCTCGGCATAAACCTGGATTTCGAACATTCGATATTCTTTATTCAATTTTTGAAAACGAAAACTATTCGAATTAATTTCGTTATCTTTTTTAGTAGTACCTACCGTGAAAAATATATCAGTACCACAGTGTACATAATGATAACTCCGGAAGCCGAAACGGTATTAACGAGAAGTAATATTCATTTAATAAGCATAAGTACTTGTCATTTATCATTATCATTAAAATTTATGAGCGCTGCTCATTCAAAGTGAAGATCGCAGCACCTAGTGGACCACCTTTTGCATCACGCGAGACCATTTCCAGACAATGTCAACGCGCGGGGTATTTGGTAAATTCTTTTTTTTATAGCTTAGATGGGTGGACAAGCTCACGGCCCACCTGGTGTTAAGTGGTTACCGCAGCCCATAGACATCTACAATGTAAATGCCGCCACCCACCTTGAAATAAGAGTTCTAAGGTCTCAGTATAGTTACAACGGCTGCCCCACTCTTCAAACCGAAAAGCATTACTGCTTCACGGCAGAAACAGGCAGGGTGGTGGTACCCACCCATGCAGACTCACAAAAGGTCCAGTAACTGGTTACCACCAGTAAAAAAATTATTTTATTATGTAAATTTCATACAACAACTTCATGCAATTATCGTATTACGAATCACTAGCTAGTGCTTTTCTTTGTATTAATAGTTTTACATAATCTATAGCAATTTAATTGTTAGTAAAGTTTGATATTATATTATATTCGGAAGTATTATATTTTATCAAATATAATACTTATATTTGATAATGAATTGAAAAATTAATATCGAAACCCATCACTTTAGACAATACCAGCAAATCATCTAACATGTTTGCCGATTTTATCGCGCGTCCCATCTGATCGTATGTCCGAACCAGTTCACCAATACGTCGACTATTTTATATAGTATTTAGATGCACATTAAAAGTCATCTTTAAGCAGGGAATGTGGTGATCGGGTTTCATTACCATACCGCTTGTCGAGTGCACTTCGCTACAGACGCCCGGACTATACGTTTTATATAAATATTTGCATACGTTGGAGTGAATTTTCGTAGTACGTAAGTTATTTATCGGACGCTTCCCGCAACGTCTAGGAATATAGATTATTATAATTTCAGATTATCTACAAGTGATTTGAAGATAGCATCTTGCCTTCGTTTTCAATGCTGTTTTCAACAATTAGAGCGTTAAATGATTGTCAAAGTCAGTTTTATAACAAGTTACAAGGTAGCAGTTTGATTATGTATCAGTTTTAAGAGCATTATTAAATAGCGCGTTTACTGTCACTACCGCTAACTGTGACATCTTATCGTTTCTAAAACTTTAAAGCATTCGTAGTTTAAAGCCCATTCTCTCTTCACCTGTAATGAAGATTAAAAACAAAATTATTCATGCCTTCAAAATTAAAAGGGATCTTGAAATTCTAATTACACTTTTATCGAGAAAAATCTCCAAAAGGCTCCGAGACGAGATAGTCGCGTATAGAGCACATCAATTAGCATACACCGTTGATACTGCTGGGCTGGTCTTTGATCTTTACACGTAGGAATAATTTAACTAGGAGAAGACTTTTGAGTTTAGAAAGTCTTAGGAAAATGAAATCAGGAATTTTACTAGCGAAGACGGACAGATGATGTCACGGCTTGCCCAAAGTTACCAGTGCAGACGGCTATCGAAGCGCGTCTACACCGCGACCTTCTATTGATGCCGTTGACCACTCACTCATCGGTCGTCCAGCGTACCAGGACGGATAGGTACCACAACCCTAAATATTTCCGCCGCAAAGCAATCACGCGTTTCAGTTTGACAGCCGTTATACAGTACAATAGAGGTTTAAACCTCATGTCTCAAAAATATCTAGCGCAATTAACGCTCTGTTATCTATGGGCTTCATCACTTATCACCAGATGAACAGTAAGGTAATTCACCTACATATGAACCACATTTCACCACAAACATTTCAAGGTGAGCCATACGCTTGTCGAAAACCAAGAAAATCTCTTATAAATGTAATCCAATAACTTGAAAGGACAAACTAATGAGCAAATTCCTTCACAATGAAAGGATATTCACCACATTTTATCACCGACTAATGATCGGGGAGACGGTAATGAGTACGGCGGCCGGCCCTGTTCGCGACCAATAAAATATTTATGAAACCATCGCTGGCTTAATGGAAGGCGTCACTTGCCGTTAGAACGGTCGGCGGGCATTAGAGACGGAACAAACGAACATTGTCATTACCGCAAGGGGCGCTACGACATGAGTCTATTGAAGTGGTCATTCACTTCGTGTGTAGGAAATGAATTTAATAACGTGCGTTGGCATCTATGGAGTATGAAATTAAAGTAGTGTATTATCGTATAAGGTAATTGTTTGTTTGAAATAAGAGGAGCATAAATACTCTAATAACAAAAGGTTGCTGCGTATCATATAACTATAAATTTCACGATCACTTGATCGCCTAAATGGTAAAGGACAATGCCAATCGCCATACGCAGAGGACTCGTTAAGTCGCTCCGGTTGTAAGATGGCTTCTAAACGTCCAAGGGCAGAGTGCGCGTGCGTCCACAGATCTATATCGCACAATACAGGCCGTCACGACGACCCCAGAAATATGGACGCGGCCAACCTTGTTTTATGTTAATGTACCGCACGTAAGCGACCGGTAAAAATATCGGAGACGCACCTCGGCGCGACGTGATGGAATACCAGATACCACGTCTCCCAGAGTCCCCGGCCGCGGACACCATTGTCCCTGACACGAGGAAGCTCTAATTAAAACTCGACTCGTCCGTCGACGCATTTTGCGCCACTATCTCCCCTGTCGATCTGCGCCGAGCGAAATTCCGAAACCTAATAAGTCCGACCCGAGCCTCATTTGTGTAAGGAGTTTAAAAAAGGAGCAACACCGACTCCGATAAAGGAGACGCTCCAATAATTTAGGGTCATTGTTTCGCTTAATTTATGGGGTGCGGGAGCGCGATTGATTTGTAGGTTCGGCGGGGATTCCTCCGGGAAAAAGTGTCCGGTTTTAAATCGGCCGGATTAACCTCGGAGTCGTTCATGACGGCACGTCAAGAACTCAATTTATTCAGTCCCGTCCTCGATATACATACAATGAGCTGTGGCATTTAAAATTCGCGATAGGATTGGTCGTCGGCGGGCGGGCGGTTGCCGCGGACCATATATGCGCGGTCGTGATGCACATATTAAGGTAGGGCTGTACATGGCGGTGTGCGATAGCGCGCGGATGATGATCGTGCACCGGCCGGGGGCACAATGGGAACGGACCCGAGTTAGTTAACGCGCCCGCGGCCGAGTGTTACATTAAATTGCGGGTGGCGGCCGCTCACATTAAATTATTGGACGATACCAACGTACGGACCTGCGAACAGTAATTCACGTTCCTGGATAATTTTCATGTGTTCAGCGTCATTATTGCGAGATTTAATAACAAGATGCGCGCTGCTGTGCCGCCTGCGACCTTTGTTCTCTAGATTTATTTGAACAGCCCAATGTTTTATTAGATTGTAACAATCATTTTTATTTGAGTTTCAGTACAGTGTAACACAAATAGTTTATTTGCACGTGCGATTCACGAATTCAACTAAACAAAGTATACCGTGTATTAAACAACGAAGCTTCACGGCGGAACGTAGCTCACCCCCCTAGCTAGATCCATGAAGGTGCGTGTACACGAAATTTATAGAGAGACGTCGCGTCGCTTCGTATCAGATGTCCGGCGCACGCATTAATTGGTCCGGCCGATCAGAGGCTTGCAGATTTCACTTCTATAAATGGAACGAGGCTTTATGGTATCTCGCGGTGCGTTGTTGCCGTCAGGGCTGCGCGTGCGCCGCCTTGTAATTGGTCGGCCCTCGGTTGACGTGTACACAGTGCCGCGAAGCCCGCGCGACGCGATACGACGAGTAATTGACAAATAGTCGGTCGAGTTTCGGTCGAGTAATTGGATTTGCGTGAGACGTTTCGAGATCTCGAGCTCGTTAGTTTTGGTCGCAGCCAGGATGGCACATGACAAATTGATTTTAATTAAGATTTTAGTCGGCCATTGTTGACAACCTTAATGTCAACAGCAACTAAACGAAAAGTTTTAAAAATAGTTCGTGCTCTATGCGTAGTATCGTGGGACTAACTCTGCATTATCAGAACTAAATCAATCTCTATACAGTTATTCATGAAATCAGAAACTTATTTATGTTTGAGATCAGTGCACGCAAATTTCCATATTGCACAAACCAGTACAAATCTTGTCTCAGGTGGAGTATGGGCTTAGCGAAACAACATTAGACTAATTAAAATTGGTCAAAAATAAAAATCAATCTATACTAATATTATAAAGCTGAAGAGTTTGTTTGTTTGATCGCGCTAATCTCAGGAACTACTGATCCGATTTCAAAAATTATTTCAGTGTTAGATAGCCCATTTATTGAGGAAGGCTATATGCTATATATAACATTACGGTAAGGCCAATACAAGTGGAGCACCAATAAAGAATGTTTCAAAATAGGGGTTTAAATAGCTCCTTAACATTCTATAATTCAAAAATATTTTCACTTTCTACGTAAATGAAGTGGGGGTAAAATTTAGCGTTATGTCAAAGTAATTATTCTACGCGGACGGAGTCGCGGGCAAAAGCTAGTGTATAATCAAAATAATGAAATACACGATCACGTCCGTTAACTGGTAGGTATAAATTAATGAAGCAAAATAAAAATTAAAAATAAATCGATAACATTATCGAAGAGCTCGCAAAAAATCTAACATCACACGGCGCTTACAAAAAGCGTGACGTTCATAATGAATGACATCGAACATAATTTGTACGTTAAAAGGGCTGTGATCGATGGAGACGTGACGCGACTGTCCGGCGCGCGGTGACGGATGCGCCGAGCCGGACAATCGCGCGATCAATCACACGCGCGCCGGTGTGGTCTTGCCTTTAGATGCTCTATTGTCTTTTATTCGAAATTTGATTTTGATGTAGCGCTAATACGAGTGATATTAATCATATCTGGTGGAAGGACGTCTTGTGAGTCCGCACGGGTAGATACCACCGCCTATTTCCTGCCTATTTCTGCCGTGAAGCAGTAATGCGTTTCGGTTTGAAGGGCACGGCAGCCGTTGTAACTATACTGAGACCTTAGAACTTATATCTCAAGGTGGATGGCGCATTTACGTCGTAGATGTCTATGAGCTCCGGTAATCACTTAACACCAGGTGGGCCGTGAGGTCGTCCACCCATCTAAGCAATAAATAAAAAAAACTGCATTGGTATAACGGCTGTTCTAACCTTCATATCAGGAGGCATGTTTACGAACGTAATGAAAACATCATATTTATATGACTTCGTGCACATGAAAATTCAAACGAATCAACGATATATGATTGAAATGCTATTGTTAGGGTGACAACAATTTTTTTTATCCAAAAATATTAATTGGAATAAATACAAGCAACGTTGATGTATTTACCTACCATTGGATTTATATCGTTAACCTTTGTTGTCTATCTATCTATGTTTTAGCACAAAGAGGTTCACTGCTGGACATAGGTCTCCCCAAGCCTCGCTACAACGACCGGTCCTGCGCTGCTTGGATCCAGTGGATTCCCGTGAATCGCAATAAGTCGTCGGATCACCTGAGAGACCTTTCTTGTTATATTTTCCGATGCTGCTCGATTTACAAAATTCAATTTAAATATATTACGACCTAATGGTCAAATTTAACCAGCCCACTGAGTTTCTCGCCGGATCTTCTCAGCGGGTCGCGTTTCCGATCCGGTAGTAGATTCTAAAGCACTGCTTTTGCTAGGGTCAGTGTTAGCATCACTCCGGTTTGAGCCCCGTGAGCTCACCTACTAATTAAGGTTAGGTAGGAAAAAAAAAACAAAAAAAATTAACGACATCTCATACTATGTTAGAATTGAGTCGACTATTATCAAAGGCGGCAATCTGACTTTTGGACAATGATTGGTAAATCAGAAAAACGAATTATTGACTTTGTATTCCATTGGCAGTCACAAAACTCTTCGGAACGACATCTTAGATAAATAACAGGTTAACTATTAACCTTTATTTAATGCAGGTTTTGAACCGTATTCTTTGAAGGAGACGATTATATTCAAATAAATCTGTATTGACATATCAATAAAATTTTTTTGTCCAAATGTACAGATTGCCACCTTTGATAATAGACGACTCAATTATACTAGCCATTTAAGTTACAAGGGCGTGACAGAAACAGGTCTAACTGATACCTAAACCCAAAACACGGCAACCTCATTCTTAGGCTGTCGGGCAAAAATCAGGTGCGATACAAATCGGCGCGTAGGCCTATCGAGTAGAGTGACAAACAGTCGCATGTCATGAGACAATGTGGCCCTTACACACGGACACGCTGTTCACACGATCAGATTGCGTTGCTTTATGGCGCACCACGGACGCCATTAGCGCTCGTACGGATTGCCTAATTAGAATTACACGATGGAACCGTCTGGTCCTTTGCGTTGCTAAACACGAAAGTCGGACAGGGATGGCGACGCTAAACATTACTACGGATCCCGTCAATATGTACTGATTGGACGAATTTGTATATATGTACTTCAAATTAGGAACGTAGTAGGGTTGGTATGACCTCAATATTGCGGACGTCCTTGGCACTAGAAACAAAAGAATCATGCTGGTCGGAGGCTGCGTTCCATACAGTCTCACGATTAGCCCTACTCTCCTACTCCTTCTCGCGTCGTTTGCTCACTGCTGAAGGTCGTAACCATCATGTTTCAACAAGGTTTTATTCCTTGTAACGTCCCTCCAGCGCCTCCGATCATCGGCCGCATTAAGGGCTTGGTACAACGCATAACATTAAAAAAATATGAAAGCTATCACGCCGTTATTTTCTTTGAAATAAACACGGATTTCCCAGCCCTGTTCTAGGCACATTGAGCGAAGGAACGTAAACAGTACTTGTTGTGAGTGTAATCACTTTAAATGCTTGTTGCGATTTTGCGAAAGATATTGTAACTCAGTTTTGTGCGGTAAAGAGTTTGCTTATTTTATTTCAAGTGTAAAATAAATTAGTTATTGCTTAAAATCTGGATAAGCGTGTTTTGAATTTATCAAAGGTTCCTTGCGCCCCATGCGCTGGACTGATCAGGTGAAAGACCTTACTAAAAAACCCCACTTAACGAGTGCGTGCGCCAAGCCTCAGTTCACAAACTATGGAGAACATCTGTCAAGGCTTTGATAGACATGAATTCTACATGACCACGACTGCTCTGCCAAGAGCAACCGACTATGATGATGATGAAGGTTCCTCTACATGCGAATAACTTTCATATATATTTACGGTTAGTTTTTTTTCTTGAATAACGGAGCATATTCACCAAAATCAAGTCAGGATTTTTCTCCGATTACCAGAAAAGCATATACGACACACGTTCTACCAAAACCAGACTTCCAAGTAGGTACCTTCGAGAAAACCAAGAACACATCTGGTCACTAAGCAAACGTGGTGACGATCACATTTTTTGGGGTTATTTGCATTTGTCCAACAGTAAGTAAAAGCTGATTTAATATCAAATATTGTACGTAACCTAAACATCTGTGCTTTGATCAATTCGAACGTCCAATAAATTTAAGAATACGTCTTCGAAGCACAACAAAACAAACTTTTCCACTCGACCCAAGAAAGACGAAATTTACGATGACCGACCCATTTAATAACTTATCATGGAACATTTACGATAACACCTTCTCCAGAGTCTCCGACTTATCAAGGCCACATCGATAAGGTATCCATGATATATGTAATGTAAAGTGTCCGAGTCCTGTTTGCTGTATATTTATGCGTGTACGCAGCACTGGCCTGTCGTAAAGTTGAGGATGTTATGCCCGCAGATAGTCGCCGTCGTCCGGGAATGTCCGTTTTGACAGTTTTATCGTGGACGTCCCACAAACGACTGCGAAAAAGTATTAGGTGGCTTTCGTTTGGATTTTCATTATATTGTTATTTTCTATATGCAAATTCTGTGGTGAGTTGGATATCTGTGAGGTGGATATTTTAGTTTAAATTTTATTTCGAGCTCATAATTGCTTTGTGGTATGTATAAACAGTGATAAACTGAGTTTTTTTAACAAAACAATTATTCGAGACGAAAATATCACAAACATTATGATGACGACATTAAAACATTTTTAACTTGTTTGAATCTCAAAGCGAATAGTTGCGATTAATGATTATAAATGTACTATGAAACATTTATTAATTCGTACCTGAACTAAAGCCCGATCTAAACATAGTTCAGAGTTTGGTTTAGTGAAAAAAACGGCGTCGCCTCCATTAGTTTATCACGACCGTTGACATATCGGGTTTCGTATTGACAAGTCATCAATCAAACGGTACACGCACCAATCAATCATATGCCCTAATTAATTTACTCGATTTTATATTTACGAATATATGCTTTACGACGAGGAGGTTAGCGATGAAATTCGAGTATCAAAACTTTGCAAAGTGTAGTGTATAAAAAAAAAAGATTGTTATGAGGGCCAAGCTCGATTTTGGAATTCGGATTCTACTTTTGTTGCCATCGACTTTGAATGATCTGTGATGTGTTAAGCTAACACAGAATATTTTGAGTCAAAGCTGTTACGTCGGATAGTTCGATTCGTAGCACGAAAAAACAGTTTAAAAAAAACACAGTTAAATCGTTTTTCATTATATCTGTAAAATATACAATATGTCTAACAACTCCCTAATAACTCCCTACATTCCAACTAAGAATAAAAGATATTAGGCGAAAGGCTAAAAGATGAAATCGAGATAATTCATGTATTTATCTTTAATTTCCAACACCGACACACACACACACACACACACACACACACACAGACACAAATTCACACGAGCGAATGATACGTATACATTGACGTAAAAACATTGGATGCGGCATTGACGGACGGATATCAAATGTTTTAAAGATAAGCCATTGGCGTTGACGTATTATTATTGGACGTCGAAATGCCATATCCATTTGTTTATCGAGTCCTCGACGTCTGATCGTTGGGCTCGGTGAGTGTAGGTGTATACAAAATCATTTCAATCGTAAAGTTTTATTGTTTGCTGTTGATCTGATCGGTGATTTTAATGTTATGATGCCGTGTGTACACAACTGGGTACAGGAAAAACGACCTACGATATTCGTGCTTAAGGCTCTTAGGTGATACACATAACGAACAGATTGATTGCACTCAATTTACGTACACAATTCTTCATAGAATAACGTAAATTTATATAAATTACAAAATCGATTAAAGGGTTCAAATTGTTGTCACCGCCTATGAGTTCCGAGAACCACTTAATACACAATAGTCTGTGAACTGTCTGCTTATCTACTGCTATGTATTTCATGCTTCTACAGAACAAATATCATTAGTGTGACAAAAGTCATAAGGAAGCCATGGTTCGGCAAGAAGTAAATAATAATTTCTACGCAACATAATAATATACCAAGCACAGGTATTTATACAAAAAGAAAGCCCTCTGCTTTATTTATCGTTCGAAAGAAAAAGAAAGAAAAAAACGACAGAATCTGTCAAATAAACAAAAAAAAGTTTCGGACCAAGGATGTGATAAATTAGTTGGCAGTCGGACGCGGCAACGTGTACACGGGCGACGCATACTGATGGATGCGTTCGAAACGACGCAACGCGACGTACCGATAGCGATACGCCGACGACGTATTGTTATTGAGAACCGTGCCGATTCTATTCGCAAACGTGCTTAAGACAAAAATATACGCACGCGTGTTGCAGAGTGAGCGACAGACTTCACTTTGTAACAATAATGAGTTACAATTATTTCGAAATTACCTATGAGACAAATAATAAATCGATCTAAATTGTGAATTTAATTGATCAATTTATTGATGGTTATTGATGTTACAATTCATTTTTTTGGAGTTATACTTCTTTAAGCGCGTTATGAATAATTGATGAGAGTGAAATTTTACGATGCGCGCGCACCGTGACACAAAATTAACAGGATGAAGTTGCCCACTAAATCGCTCATTACAATACGACCGACGTAACTTGGCGAGCCTGAATATAGCCGCAGGTGAACTTTCGCGCATGTACATCGTAAAAAAAAAGTGTTATTAGCATTCATTTTTTAGTACTATAAATGACAAAATTATTATTTAATATAATTCATACTAAATATTATTAAATTATTAACGTTAAATATTTATTATTAATTATTTCATATTTAAAAAAAATTAATAAAAATAAAGTATAACTTCTTACTCGCGTACACGCACCCTTTTTTTAAACTGTTGAAACTGAAACATTATTAATGTCTGCGATATGGACTATTGATGTAATGCACACAGATAATTGTAATTTTCAAAATAAAACATTCAAAGTATTGAAAGAGTAGTTTGAGATTAAACGTTCAAAAAAAGTCACTGCCTAAAGTTAATAGTGGCCTGCAACTTGTTGCAATGAGGATAAGAAAATAGTTGGCTTCATTTAACATCGGTCCAGAGTCCACAGAATGAACCTGTGCGGACTCTACCACGAGACTAGTACATAAAAACACTACCATTCGTTACATTCTATACTTCGAAACTTGTATAATGGGAATGAAATACGAGATAGCGAAATACAAGGAATTTGTTACATGTCTAACTGAAAACTCCATATCAGCCAATCAAACCAAAAATCAACGCTTTAAATCAGTCCTTTTACATCCATAAAAAAATCTGTCAACAAACATTTAATATGTTATAAAAAAAATAAGGAATTTAACACTCGAAAACACGTTAAAAAGCATTTAACTTTAATTTCAATGAAAACTAATACAATCATAAAACTAAGACCTTTAAAATTCACTTCAAAGAACGTTAAAAAAGACGTACTATCGGATTACTGATCGTAAAAGAGGTAATGAAAAATATAATTTGAATTGTATACACAATCGAATTATAATCAGGGAAATCAATCTCTGAAGATGTTACTGTGGTCACTTAACTCATGACCGACCCGGTGGCCTAGTGATTAGCACCCTTGCCAAGCCGAGGTTCATGGGTTCGATTCCAACAAAGAGCAAATATTTTCTTGTGATGAACAGTTTTTTTTGCTCTGTCTCGATGTACACGTACGTAAATTTCTGAGCCCAAATTGTTATTTATTTATTAACACAAATTACTACAAATACTTTCAGTCGATATTATCTTTAAAATTTAGTAATTAATCAATCTGTTTAATTAATAGTCAATCATATGTTTATTTTATTTTTATATAATTATATACATAGTGTTTTAAAGTTTTTCGAATGGTGGTCTCTTTTTTAAATAAAGTTGTCCCCAACCCCGAAACCGCTTAGGAAATGTCGGAAATCGTAAAAAATAAACGTAAGACTAATCCATAAAAGTGTTATTAATCACTCCATTACGATTGATACATCGCGTATCGGACGCCACCGTCCGGTTTCGTTACGACACGATTTTTTGTCTTTACTTCAAAAGAAAGTTTTTTTTTCGTTGTGAACGGCGCCGGCCGAATATATAATATAATTTAGTTTGATTGAACGCTTGTATCGCGCTTCCGTTTAATTTGGGCTGATTTTTTGACGGCTCTATAAATTTATCTTCAGTCTTGAGTTATTTTGAAGGATCTATCTTCTCAGATGATTTAATAAAAAAGGTGATATTTTTTTTTGTTTTTAACTATTGCATCTAAAATTGTTTGAGGGCATTTTTAAATCTTAAATCTTGATATCTACAATTTAAATGTATTAAAAATAAGAAGATCACAAGGACATCAGACTTAGTGCAGATAATGCGAATTTACGAACCAAACTCTTGTCTGAAACGTATTCATTAACCCGAACCTAACACACACATGTCCAAGGAAAGACGATTCGACAAAAATCACCCGCCCCTCCCCCGAGCGGTCTAATTGATAATTAGTATGCCGCCGCCGAGGTCCGAGCCTCCCCTTAGTGGGGGCTGATGCAGCTATTGACGGCCAAGACACCGTCCGTTGGGATGAAAACGTGATTTGGGATCTTAGGCCGTGAGGGGACATGAAATCATTTCGGACTCGGACTGTCTCAGGAAAGGGAGAAGGGCGCGTTCTAATTATACAAGCCGATGACAGTTGTTTCTCGGATTGTGGCTAGAAATGTTTAAACACTTTTATGATTTGATATTATTATATCTAACTAGTGGTCCCAGTGTAGTCGAAATTCTACTATAATTAATTGAAATTATTAGTTTGTACACTACTATGATTCTCTTGTCAGAGACTATTTATTATACTTCTTTAATGACAGATTTCGCCAAGACTACACTTTAGACAAATATTAATAAAAAGATACACAATATTCAATATATTCTCAATTTGATCACAGACTTTAAACAATTAGAAAAGTTTGACAATAAACAAATAGTATGCATGCGTATGTGCGTTAAATACATGGTAGTGTGTGTAATGTTTTCTTTACTGATTTAATGATTTTTTTATGCATAATTTAAAAAAATACTATCATTCTGCACTCCTTCTCTATACGAGTATTCTCTATAAGTGTGAGAAATTTCATACTCGTCCGGTCGCGCAATTTTCGTAAAAAGGGGTACAAA
The DNA here is from genome assembly GCF_030269925.1 of Bombyx mori. Taxonomy (NCBI): domain Eukaryota; kingdom Metazoa; phylum Arthropoda; class Insecta; order Lepidoptera; family Bombycidae; genus Bombyx; species Bombyx mori. The sequence goes on along the minus strand of NC_085116.1, from coordinate 1,100,063 downwards.
GTTTTTGCTTCACGTATTAATATATAGATTTGTCAAGTGGTAGTCTAATGAGTAAGACGACCGGTTTATTTGTGTCGAGTGATGTTATTGAATCGGGCTCAGAACTTACAAACAAGTACTAAGTTTTTCGATATGTATCAACTATAAGCGAGTTATCAAATCACTGAAAAATAGACCCGCATTGTATCCAAGTTTGATTGAAAAAGTTTTTGTACAATTGGATTGAGACTTTCGACCTCATACCACAGAGGAGATATTTATTAGTAGTATAATAGGTAATCACATAACAGATGCACCGTTAACTTCGTCATTCAGTTCAATGAAAATACTTTTTTTGGTTTTTCTGTTTTTGGTGTTCAATTATGTATTTTTGTATTAAATTATTATTTCCGAAGTTGTCGGTACTTTCGTAGATACCAAAGTTGTGTAGTCTGAGAACAATGAGCCATACTTTAATTTCAGGAGTGTGTGTATTAGTAATGATTAAAATAAATGTATATAGCAGTCACTGCTTGCTACAGGACATCGAGCCCTATTAAGTTCGGGTGTAAAATTTTCCTGATTATTTATTAAAAATTGTCAATATTTTATCCTGGTTACCTTGGCTGGAATTTAAGGTCAGAGTAATGTCATTGTCATTACCCTTGGTGCGTATGTGTGCTTTTTATTTATTTAAACATACACCTTTTAATTGGTGGAGATTAAGTTGAAAAATTCTTACTACAGTCAAAAATACAATAAACACTTGTTTAAAATAATCTCTTGGCATCGAGCTATAAACGAACAGTTTGAATAATTTGAAAAAATGTAGCCGAAGCAAAGTCGTTCGAGTGCAGCTAAAGTCTGAAGTAATTGAATCGAGACGAAGCAATAAGCATATAGGAAGTTTTAACGCGGACTCGGCGATTTAATCAGACGATTCGTGACGTGAATATTAGAAACTCGTAGATGAAACTTCTACACGATAAAAGATACAGTCTATTGTGACTGAAATGAAGCATTTTGTTTAAATTAAGAGGTAGATTTTTAAAAAGGAGGTTTGTTTTCATTCCGTCGCATTTTTTTCCTACCTATGCTGATAGCCTTGAGAGGCTATTTCAGCTTCGCCCTAACATGTGTAAGTGAGCTCACGGGGCTCAAACCGGAGTGTTGCTAACACTGACCCTAGCAAGAGCAGTGCTTCGCAGAATCTACCACCGGATCGGAAACACGACCCACTGAGAAGATCCGGCGAGAAACTCAGTAGGCTATTATCTCAGTATGTTTTTGTGCATTGATGAGCAGATGTCCTTACAGACTGCTAAAGGCCTTCTTGATGTGAAACGAATACCGAAATCCATCGAAATCTCTTCGCCAATTTAAATTATTACTATGCTAACTGTACGCATGACTGCTACACGTCAATTATTGTTAGCCGAGCGATCAATTATTTTTTTCTAACGATACCAAATTATATTTTTTGTTTAAGCATCGGTATTTGGAACAATGTGTTGTATCTTTAAGTTCTAATCAATAATACTTGATTTCATTAAATAAATAAATAGTTTCTCACTTTCGTTAGCCGCGAACTTCGACAGAGAAAAATCAACGTAGCGAGGAGCATTTAACAAAAACAAACAACCGTCGTAACATCAACAAGCTAAATAAGGTCGGTCGCAAACCAGCTACCGGTCGCGCACGATCTACTAAATATCCCCGATACTTTCGTCGCACCCGATGCATGCAGCAGATAGCCGGTCGCCGTCCGACGGTGATCGTCCGACGCAGATATGGTAATCGGAAAAAGTCGCATCGCCAAACCGGTCGCCTCTATTGGCGTTGCGCTCAGGGCGTGGTGAGGTAGGTCAATATGTATGAATAATTTATTCCGAATTATGGTAATAAGGATTGTTGCAAGTCTCTTTGAAGTGCTGAATACTGATTCCTGCGGTTCAAATGTTTCCATTTTATTAGCGTTGTGCGTCCTGATTGGTTATCTAATCGGACGCGACTCGTTACATAAATTTCAGATTTAATGCAGAGTTAAATTACGCTTTATTCAATACAATTTTATTGAGTTTAATAAAATTAAAACTTTAAAGTAACCTGTAATAAACAATCTAAACGCTAGAAACAATCAAACCACGCTGTACAATCAAGGCACACTAGAATAACCCCCCTTCATTTGCAGTCGAGACTACGTTAAAATCAATTATGCTTGCGATTGTTTCGTTAGTGGAAGCAAATGTTTTTTGTACCCCCGAGCATTGGCTCCCGACTGCCCCCGCGGCCCCCACAATCTTTGTATTCAGGAGACGAGATGTCTCCTGTCGTTCTTTTGATGAAGTTCGGTTCGTTTGTAATGCATTTTCTTTATTCTTTTTTAAGTTTTTACATCGTTGTGACTATACTGAGACTGTCTGAGACCTTAGAAGGGGTGTGGCGCATTTTACATTGTAGATGTCTATGGGCTCCAGTAACCACTTAATACCAGGTGGGCTGTGAGCTCGTCCACGCAACTAAGCAATAAAAAAATAAAAATAAAACTCCTTTTATATAATTTGTACGGTTGCTGATGGGGTGTAAACTGCCCTTTATTAATAAAACAAGTTAGTTCCAATTTTACTCCGTATGTTGTCACAAGTGTCTGACGTGTCGGGTGAGCTATGTACGACTGGCTAATGCAAGCGATGTACAAACTGCACACGCTACTAAGCTGCGTCCATACATAATTCTTCTTCAAATAATTTTAAATTTAATAAGAAGATTAATTATGGAGTAATACGCCACAGTAATTACTCATTATGGTTATAATTTATTTTTGTTCAATAACAACTTAAATTCGCCATTGTTGCATACTTTTAAATGTTCTTCCGTTATATCTGTTACTCGTGGTAGGACATCTTGTGAGTCCACACGGGTACCACCACCCTGCCTATTTTTGCCGTGAAGCAGTAATGCTTTTCGGTTCGAAGGGCGGGGAAGCAATTAACTATTAAGTAAATATACTGAGACCTTAGAACTCATATCTCAAGGTGGGTGGCGACATTTACGTTGTAGACACCTATGAACTCCAGTAACCACTTAACACCAGGCGGAATGTGAGCTCTACACATCTAAGCAATAAAAATATTTAAAAAACGGTTACCTAAAGGCAATCTCATTTTAAGAAGTTAATAATGTACACACATTGTCAACAGGGGATACTTAGCACTCGTGAACATACTTCACGCTAGGGCTATCCACATACTGGTTTTCGAGACCCCAGTTTGAAGAGAACGATAGTCGTAAATACGGTGCAGTCGAGACTCTAATCTCATGCATCAAGATGGGAACGTGATGTCTACTGATCTACGGCAGTAGGAAATGTTTACTGCTGGAAGTTCTGATAAAGTTTCGGAACATCTATCTGCAAGACAAATTTTTACAAAAATAAAAGAGCAGTCTTCTTCAAAATAAAATGAGTGTATCTTCAAAACGTGTATCAATTAAATATGCACTATTAAGGTTAACTCGAAAACTGTATGGTCAGATTTTGAGAAAACTTAAATGGTATCACATGAGAAGCATTCAAATAAAATACAATAACTCATCAAAATCGTTCACCTAGAAAAAAGTTCTAATGTAACAAGGTAAAGAAAAAAAATAGACAAATTGAGAACTACCTCCTTTTTTTAAGTGGGTACAAATTATTACATGTAGTGACGTTTTATAGAAGTGCCAAAGATCTGATGTCGTATTCATCAACGCCAAAACCTTCAGTAAGTAACATGATTATGTTTCATAGACGCTATAAAGAAATAATTGAAGTCCGCTACTAAAGCTATGAGATACGAGCTCTTAATATAGTTTGGTGGAAGTCGAGGGGAGATGCTATGCTGCTCTTGCTAGGGCCGGTGTAAGCAACACTTCCGGCTTGAGCCCCGTGAGCTCACGTACACATCAAGGAGAAGTTGAAATAGCCTCTCAAGACTATCAGCATAGGTAGGAAAAAAAAAGACTCGTAATGACCCGTATCATTAAAAACGCGAATTACTAGCTAAGTCACCAAGATCGACGTGAAGCCAACATTATATTTAAAACATGGAACCCGTTTTCTCGATGACTCATTTTTTTTTTACCAACCTATCGAGGAAACTGTGTCCACCGTGTGAGCTGAGCTTACCTGAAAACAAATAAAAAACAAAATTAGAAGATGCATCGAGAAAATTCAATTATTAATAAGTACTAGAGGTCCCGCAGCAATCGAAATTCGACTATAATTAATTGAAATTGTAAATTTGTACACTATTATGATTGTATTTATACTTCTATAATCACAAATTTGGCCAAGGCTACTCTATAAAAAATATTAATAAAGACAAACAATATTTAATCTATTCTCAAGTTGACCACAGACGTCAAGAACAAAAGTTTGACAATAAATAGTATGCATGCGTGTGTGCGTCAAATACATGGTATGTAGTGTGTGTAATGTTTTCTTTATTGATTTAACGTATCTTTTACGCATTATTTAAAAAAAATATTAGCATTGTGCACTTCTTCTCTATATTCTCTATAAGTGTGGAAAATTTCATACTCCTTCGTCCGCGCAATTTTCGTAAAAAGGGATACAAAGTTTTTGTTCCACGTATCAATATATAGATTTAATATGCGTATTTCAAGTCTTTGACGCGGTGTAGGGTGATCTGCGTATATTTAAGACCAAGATACGGCCAGAGAATATGTAAGATCTTAAGATATTTCGTGTGCTCTTTTCAAAAGTCAAATACAACTTTGGGTCGCTCAACAAGAGTAGTACGGATAAATCTTTGGTTAATTAATTTGAGATAGTGAACTTCCTTTATAGGCGTATTATTTAAAAATATTTATATGTACTCCGAGAATATTTCTGTCTAGAAAGTTTGTGATTATTGTCGATGGGTTGTTCTCCAACTAAACGCATTTGTCCAGATTTTCTCAAAGATCAAAAATATCCGAAATACTATAAATAGCTTCGTGATTAGAAACGCAGACGCTCCTTAAAACAGCACTGTAATTTTAGTACACACATCTACAGTGCAATTTATTATAATGCAATTTCCAATAACAATGTCCAACCCTTCTTTTATGGGCAAAAGGTAGGCAAATTTACAAAGCGTGACGTCACCGATTCCAGAGTCCCACAACATTACAGGCCCTTCAACGGGAGAACGCCAAAGGGACAGTTCCCTAATCCATTTACGATATAAACATTATAAATCAAGCTTAATATTAGCTACATGTGTTGATAAGAGCTTCGTTTTGTACACGCACGCACACACGCGAAAGAATCAAGATGGCGGAGCTCGTTACTCGCTACACTCGTGAATGTGTGAGTTAACTTTTTTGTTGTTGCTGTAAATATTGGTAAACACGTGATTTGATCTAACCGGTTAGCGTTTGTCAATTAAACAAAGACGAGTGTTCTGTTGTCAGCTCGTGGCGAAGGTGGAGGCAAAGGTCGTTTTAATTATAATAGTTGTCGTGTTAAAGATGTTTCATTTATATGTAGACCCGAATTTGATAATAATCTGCATTATCTGACAGTTTTTTTTATCAGTTGCAAAAGCTATATAAGACCACAGGAATCGGTAGCAAGAACTATCGCTCCCAATATTAACGAAGATAATCTCATAATCCAAAATAAATCTTAGGTAATGCACCGCAAATAAAACAACGCATTACAATTTTACAATCATACAAAAACAAAAATAATCCAATAACACCCACACATCACAGATGAAGCGCAAATGTGTGCAAGGTGGCATGAAAATGGAATTAAAGGGGGGAAAGGAGGAGAATGCAAAGGAATCGAGTGGGGGAGGACTCGGGCGAAAATGTCCCAGACCGGACACTTTGAACGAATTATGACGGTCATTATTAGAACGTGGACAGAATTAAATTGCCTCCCCCTGCCTCCCCTGCCCCCCGTTGCCACCTTACCTTCCGGCTAAGTATGCCCGCATAATGATACCTGTCCGATACTAGCAACACTTATCCGAGTCGAGTGGATGTATATGAGATTCGAGTTGTGCTCTGCATCTGCGTGTCTTGTTAATTGAACTCCGTTGTGTCTATCGCTGATGTTTGATTTATTGTTATTGATGATGCGCGAGAACTTTAGGCATTTTTTGGACGAAAATAGGTATTATTTATTCGCTTTGAAATAATCAGCAAACACTTATTGGGTTGGTGAAATTATAATGTTAGCAAAAATATAAATAAATGTGTAAGTACCCCAGAGCGCACAATCAATAACATTAAATCTATTTCATTTTAATTTTTAATATTTTACTAGTCGTTCACCGCGGTTTCGCCTGCGTTAAATTTGTAATTTAGAAAGAATGAAACACATTGCATTTACCCGGGATAAAGAGTTAGATAAGTCATTGTCTTTTTTTTTATTGCTTAGATGGGTGGACGAGCTCACAGCCCACCTGGTGTTAAGTGGTTACTGGAGTCCATAGACATCTACAACGTAAATGCGCCACCCATCTTGAGATGTAAGTTCTAAGGTCTCAAGTATAGTTATATAAACTGTCTAATATATAAACTAACAGTTTTTTTAGTAGATTAACGAATACATGAAATCACGAATAAACGAACATCCAGTCGTGTTTATTATAGCAGATTCAAGGCGTTGCCCGGGTCATCTTATACATAAATAAACCTATTTGTAAATCCAATTCATAATACCTTATCTCTGTGAGAAATTTTAATCAAATCGCTTAGATAGAACCAAACATACAAAATTTCATATAAAATTTTCATGGTCTAAGTAAATATAACTAAAGAAAACGAAAACTACAAAATAAATCACTAAACATAAATACAATTAATATAATTATAACGAGTCTAAAATGCTTGAGGAATATTCTTTTGATGTTCAAAGCAAGCGATGTTAATTAAAACATGTAGACGACTTTTTTGTTCGGATTCAATTTTAGGTACATTTTTTTTATTAAAATTAGGTGCTTGTTGTAATTTTCTTATATTTTCTCGATATTCATTACTATTATCGTACCACCAGAGACGACCACAGCTACAATAGTTGCACCAGACCGTTTCCTCCGTCTTGCTCTTTGAGATATCATTTCCCAATTAAATATAAATTAATCTTAAACAATCAATCAAATGTAATCAAATCTTAGTTATATAATCTTTTTTATTTTTGTTGTTAATGCATTGTCGATTGCACCTATATTGAAGTGACATCTGCCATGAACTTTTGTCAGTTTGTCAATGTTTTGTATTGATGATCACTTTGTTGGTGCAACAACACTAACAACTAAAAAAATATTAGGTAGCAACTTGAATTGTGTTGCAAGAATATACCTAAAATCGAACCAGCTGTAACTGACTTGTATTGTATTTAGTTCTGAATCTTTTTATTAATTTTATAGTTTAACTAGATTAGATTGTGTTAGTATCTATCAACCGTGAATTGTTCTTAAGTAAAAGAAATTTATTTTATCTTACTAATATTATAAAGCTGAAGAGTTTGTTTGTTTGTTTGAACGCGCTAATCTCAGGAACTACTGGTCCAATTTGAAAAATTCTTTCAGTGTTAGATATCCCATTTATTGAGGAAGGCTATATAACATTACGGTAAGGCCAACCACAAGTGGAGCACCAATAAAGAATGTTTCAAAATAGGGGTTTAAATAGCTCCCTAACATTCTATAATTCAAAAATATTTTCACTTTCTTCGTAAATGAAGTGGAGGGGTAAAATTTAGTGTTATGCCAAAGTAACTATTCCACGTGGACGGAGTCGCGGGCAAAAGCTAGGATATTTTATGCCAAAAGACTCAGTATTTTTAACAAAAATGATGTTCACGAAAAGATTAATTTAGTTTTTTTTTTTAATATAAAAAAATCAGCAACACCTAACGTGCATGTAGTCTTCTGTGTGTCCATTTACGCTTTTTTTGTAAATTAACCTACCAATGCAAAGAGCATTAAGAGCGTGATCTAAAACAATAAAACAGCTGTAGCGGTGCGTAAATTCTTCAATAAACAATCTATGAAGAACTAGATAAACAGGACGGGCTCCGTAAACAGGAGATCGCACACTCGCAGCCGCGATAACAGTCGGCGGAGGTAAATTTACAAAAACAAAGGCAACGCGGCCGGCAGATTACAGGGCTAATGCCTGTATCAATGGTTTCAGGCCGCAATCAGTAGATTTGCAGCAATCTCTGTAAACGCACTGGAAGATAACGAGTGAGGTTGCGATGCGGTGCAAGCGGTGAGTAGTAGCGTTTTTTAAATCGAATCTAGAAACACACACAAAGTGAAACATCTAATAAATAATAGTTTAAAAAACTAACAAAATACGCTTAATATATAATATATAATAAAAATCATGTTCAAAGATTCCGTTACATACATACGTCTGAAGCTAATAAAAGCGTATTAAAAATAAAACAATAACATGACGTTTTTAGAAAAATATGATTTTATCTCATTATCTTAGGCTGAGTTCATACGGCATTGTCCTGCACGTTTATTTGCAGTATACGTCTTATCGAATGAATAGTGGCTCATATACATTGTTTATAGAAACATTCACGCGTCGTTTGTACTGCAAAAAATTGTACACGGCTTATGCTTTAAAACGAATACTCAACGGACTTGTCAAGCAAATCGAATGAACTTTAACGTTGCAGTGGCGCATGGTATAGCTCTTTCTCACTCACACGTTCGTTTTTACACGAATGAAAGTGTATCGTATAAACACCCGGGCGATTGTAAGTTAAAATAACGAATACAATGAAAACGTGTAGGACAATACCGTGTGAACTTGACCTTAGGGCTTCAATTTTAGCGGTATGCAGCGACTTGATTAGCTTTACTCACTGTCAGGTCTACGGAATTACGTATACAACACGTTATTCGTCATAAATAAAATCGATTCAGCGTTATCTAACTAAAACATAAATGCCATATACACGCATTCTATATGGCACTTCCTGTCTGCGTGTAGTTGGAATAGCCCCTTAGGCTACCAACGATTAGGCAGGAAAAACAAAAATATGACACTGCAACAAAAAAGACGCAAACAAAAAAAAAGTGCCTAATAAAAATATCAACATGAAATCGCCATCAGTTTCTCACTCAGTCCAACTCTGAAACCCTGCAATATTGATATAAGCGCCACATAAACCAGCCAAGTTAAGACTTCGCACACTCCGCGTCCCACGTGACCACTTCCAAGCTGAGATATGGTAAATATTAAAACACGTATGTACACTCAAACAATGGTCGGATTACAGCGCATATCGCTATATTTGATTACCCCTATTTGCTTTTTTATTGGATGGTTTAGTGCGACGAATAACGATTACCATCTACGATCCTTCTAGCCGTAAATCCTTTTGTGTGTTTATGTATGAAATGCGTGACTTTACCGTTTTTTTCTCGATACTGTTCGGATCATAACGCACCTTTAGAATTGAAGTGGCATAACTAAACTTTTTTAGGAAATGCGTTTTATACTGTGGCGGTAGCCAACATACAACGCAAGATATTTGACAGATGCCTGAATCTCGCTTACGACATTTTCAAGATAAGCTTGCATATATACAAGTTCCGAACAACAACATTCGGACCGTCGGTCTACCGAGCTATATCACTCGCTCGGTGGAAGATCTTCCCTTCGTCGTTTAAACATCCCAAAATACTTTGAACGACTTATTATAAACATATATTCTATTAGTTTATGTAATGTAAATGTATTTATTTATTTTATTATTAAAAATGAAATTTAAATTTTGTTTAGAAAAGGACAAAGTACACTTTCCGTCATTTTTAAAATCAATCGCTTTAAGGCTTAAAGTATTAAGATCAAAACTGAAAAATTACAATTCTTCAAATACATTTTTGGTGTTTACGAAAAAACAATAATTTTGGATTAAGCCACTTTAATTCTGAAGGTGCGATAAGTTTTATAGGAAATCTACGAATATGGAAAAGTTTTCTTAGAACAAATTGAGCTTTTGATTTGGCACAGAATTTAAGTGAAAATGTTACCCAAGTCCATACACTAATTCCAGCATAGTTCCAATAGAGAGAGTGAATAGTAAATGATGATTAAGTGATATATCGCAGTTTCAAGCTTGCGATTTGTTAAGTTCATTTTTTAAGTAAACAGTGAGAAGATGTCACTTAGCAAAACAAGTAACGGAAACAATCCATCCCTTTTTGTTATATTATTACTTGTACGCACGTAATACCACAACGTAATATTATAACGAAATATAACAGATTAATATACCTACCATAATAACGAACTGAATACCATATAAAATAGCAGAATAGCTGATTACCGGTGCTATACGGTGCTATTTCCCGGCATATTTTCGTGCCCACACAAATAATAACCATTAACAGTTATTAGCATACATAACGTTGTTTAGAGATGGAAAACGTTCGCAAGAATATATCGTTAAAGTGTAAACAGGGGTGAGAGTGTCGGAATTTTATTGACGCGCCGGCGAATACGGGTGCAGGGTTGCCGCGAAGGCCTCCGATGCAACGAGAAAACTAAAATTCCGTATTTTATAAAATTATACATACATATTTATATCTATATTATTGCATTGATAGGTGGACGAGCTCACGGCGATGTTAAGTGGTTACTGAAGCCCATAGACATCTACAACGTAAATGCCGACACCCACCTTGAGATATTAGTTCTAAGGTCTCAGTATAGTTACACTGGCTGCCCCACCCTTCAAACTGAAACGCATTAGTGCTTCAGGGCAGAAATAGGCGTATTCATTTTAGGCCCTATAATATACACAATATACACATAAAAGAAAAAACAAAATTGTTATTTTTATTTAACTCCGAGCATTTTCATATTTAGCTACCTTTTAAACCTTCTCTGGACGTCTTAAAAATAATTCAAGACCAAAATTAGCCAAATCGGTCCAGCCGTTCTCGAGTTTTAGCGAGACTAACGAACAGTAATTCATTTTTTTATATACAGAAGATTATTGTTACAACGATATCTTTTTTCTTATGTTATTTGTAACGCATATTACATTCTGTTAGGCCGGTACTGTCTTCGAACCGTTGATGGCGATTTAAATTCTGAACATTTGTAATTTCTGTAACAGAAGCGTAAACTGAGTGCAGAATTTAATTAAGGCAAACTGTTCGGTCCCTCGCCTCGGTCCGCGCGCGGTGCGTGCTCTGCAAAGGAACCTTATTAAAACAACGAACTAAACAGCGACAACGGGCTATTACAATATTTGCTACGCTACCGTTATTTTTAAGTATCTCACCGACGGTGCTCCTCAAATGTTCGGGAGAGATGCCTTTTATTATTGCCTTTGTAGGCAGACGGGCATACGGCCCACCTGATGATAAGTGGTCATCGTCGTTCACGGACGTCAGCAATGCCAGGGGCAGAGCCAAGCCGCTGCCTACTATTAGGTACTCTCCGCAAGCATCGTTTGAACAAAGACATGTAAATAATAAAATATAAAAAACGAATTTATATAAAAAACGAATTATTATTTTTGGATGCCTTTTCGTTATGTTTTTTAATATATTCGAATATAAACACGCCAAACCCTGTTTTGAAACGTTAATTGACATACGCTTTTCAAGTTTCGAAAATTTTCAAAAATTTAAATGATAAACTCCTTTTTTGAAATGTGGTTACAACAAAATAAATTAATTAAAATTAGTGAACCAAAATAATAAGAGCTATTAATAATTGCCATTGCCAATATACTTATTTTTAAAGTGATTAAAAGTCGTTTTAATATGTACGTTGTATGCACTAGTTTTTCAATACACGTAATTACAAAAATCTTCAAAAAATTCTATTATTCTCGCTATTATTATCTAAATTATCGGCGAACGTGTAATTTTAATATTTCTCAAATTCTAAACAAACTCTAAATTTATATGCACCTTTAAAATATTCGAAAATTGTAAATTATCGAGGCACCAAACTTTGGGAAACTCAGCCCTCCGAGCTGAGCATCATAGAAGAGCGACAGAGCGCTGTAAATTATAATGTTTTATGGTTTAATACTGCAGATAAGGCGGGCGAGGGTAAGGCGCCTATTATTAACCGTGTTAACCAGCCGCAGGGGGTGAGGGGTGACTGACTTGGGGATGCAGTCTTTTCACGCTACAATGTTGGCAGTACTGAATTTTTTAGGTTACATTGGCAGATCTGCGATTATTTTACTTCATCTTAAATACGTTCGCGGTCATTGTTAACATACAAACATTCTATTAAGGGTAAACCCAAATAAATATCTAATGTACATATTTTCGGGGCATTTGATATTCACCGATGTTCTTTGGAAAATGTTAATATTAAAGCAGCACGTTTGCCAATATATTGGCTGATAGCTCAAAATTTTAAACCGTTTGATGTACCTCATCATCTTGCTGAAGTCAATGGGTGACAGTAACCACTCACCACCAAGTGGGCCGTATGCTTGTCTGCCTACAAGGGCAATAAAAAAAAGATAAGCTAAGCAGCTAACCGTAGCCAGCCCACTGAGTTTCTCGCCGGATCTCATCATCATCTCATCTCAGTGGGTCGCGTTTCCGATCCGGTGGTAGATTCTGCGAAGTACTGCTCTTGCTAGGGCTAGTGTTAGCAACGCTGATAGCTCACCGACTCGCTCGGATACGCTGGCATAGCCTCTCAAGGCTACCAGCTTAGGTAGGAAAAAGCTGTAGCCTTATCGAAGTTGTTCTCCGAGTGGACGTCTGTTACTGATGCAACTAGTCAAGTTTGCTTCGAAATTAAATGACTTTTTAGTGTTAATAATAGCATACTACCGCTACGTCGATAGAAAATGTTAGTAGCTCAAGGTATTCGCATACTGCGATGTCGGGACCTAGATCAGCGCCACTCCATCTGCTCCTGTGAGTATCGTGAGATGCACTAAGGTATGCACCGGAGACAGCAGTAGCCTTCCCTCAGCTCATTGACCCGTATGGACAACAAATAAATAAAATGCAAATAAATTCTAATTCATGGCCCAAATAACCGACAGTGATATATCTGCATCCAAAACTAATCGATAAAATCACATAAATATTGGAATTATAAAATTCACGCGCACACTTAAGCTCGTAAAGCACGTTTATCTCGTGACCCAGGCAACGTTCACACCCGCCGAGTTAACGACATTGATAAAACAATAAAAATATAATACAGCGCCCTCCCTCGCAGTGCTGGTTTCCATAAACAATAATTATGTACATAGAAAAATACTGACAAGCTTGTGAACTTAGGATATGGTACCAATCATCCTGTTAACTCTTATACATATATATCTTCTTTTTTATTGCTTGTATGGGTGGACGAGCTCACAGCCCACCAGGTGCTAAGTGGTTACTGGAGTCTATAGACATCTACAACGTAAATGCGCCACCCACCCTGAGATAAAAGTTCTAAGGTCTCAAGTATAATTACAACGGCAGAAATAGGCAGGGTGGTGGTCCTACCACCGTTAATTACGCAAATTAAAATTTGCGAGTTTGATTTTTATTACACGATGTTATTCCTTCACCGTGGAAGTCAATCGTGAACATTTGTTCAGTACGTATTTCATTAGAATAATTGGTACCCGCCTGGGATTCGAGCACCGGTGCATCGCTCAACACGAATGCACCGGACGTCTTATCCTTTAGACCATGACAACTTCATATTGTCGTGAAAATCATAATTCTTTAGGACCAGAATATTTTACATTAGCATTTAGCATGTGACATCAAAACGTAGACAATTTACTTGAATTTGAAACTCTCAAAAACAGGTTTCGTTTGGGATAAAGAAATGTCGCAAACCGAAACTAATGACATATATCTTCGAAGCAAATACTTTTCAGTCAGCTCGCTTGGTGTTCAGAGCATCATTCAGCATAAGTACTCTCAAAGAATGATTTTCTAAATTAAATCAATTCGGAAATAGCAACGATTTATTTAAATAGCACAATTCGATATTCGAAAATCGCCACACAGACATAATGGAACTGTAAATCCGTTGTCTACGTGCAGTAGTGGGTTACAAATTAGCGGGCCGCGGTTTGGCGCCGCCGCTCGTTTCGTTGGCCGACATTTTTGCGGGCCGCTTCAATCATGCGTTTTGCAGCCGCTGTACTGAAACGTGCCGGTGTCATATTTATAATGTGGTTTACATATTATTATAAAATTTTAAATAGTTTAAAAAAAACATAAACATATATATACCTACTCTTGTGAAAATTGAGTTCTTAATAGTAAAAAACAAACTAGTATTTATACCGTGGTCACAAATTTTGATGAATTATGATTTTATACGTGAAGATTAACTTTTAAAATTTGATATTTGTTGTATGTATCTCAATCGACTTTAAATGTAATTAGAACAACCGATAAGTGTAGAAACGCAAAATGCCATGGACACGAAATATCAGAGAAGAAACGGGCATCAACAGGATCGATATAGCGCTCTAAGGATACATTTCAAAAAGTTGCAAATGACCAGTTACGTAATACCACGTAAGTGAAAAGAAGTAAATAATGTAAAGACATACAATAAATGTATCACCTACACTGCCTACCACTGTTAAAAGTTTGTGTGAAGACATCAGCAATGAACCAAACCCGTTCATGATATGAACACACGTTTAAAGAATAATCAGTAAACACCTAAAAACAATTATATTTCAAAATTATAATTCTACAAAATATAATTTTAATAGGAGCTCAATTTATAATAAATATTCCCAAAGCGTTACCAAAGTAACCGTACAATAATATTCAATATAAAATCCAAGATACTTCAACGACACAATACCTTCGAAAACCAATAACGCTACGCCCAAAAACACCGCAGTAAATTGAAACGCCAAAAACGTTTAAAAATAAAACCCCACGGTAGATTTATTAACTGACCACTAACACACTTCACCGTGTCGATGGTTTCGAGTAAAAGCTGGAAAAAAAAAGAAAAAATAATGTCTATGCTTGCTACATGCATCTTTTTCGCTCGGCTGACAAATGGTTAAAAAATAGCCGATGAGGCGCGGTGTTACAAGCGCCGAAAAAATCATTCACGAATTCTGACGGCCGCTTAGCCGGTCAGATAGCGAGCCCAGGGTTGCCACACTGAAAGCCTTTTTTTTCTTTACTGTCTCACTTGAAGTTATTGAAAATGTCGATATTGTTGACAAACAAAAAAAGGTTTTAACGAAATTTGGATTTCGTAAATAATTTTCATTTATCATTCGTCATGGCATTATATTATCAAATTGGTGACTTACAACAAAGATTAAGTAAATATTACTGTATTATGTTTTGGTAATTCATGTGATTATTGTGACAATCTATACTAATATTATAAAGAGGAAAGATTTGTTTGTTTGTTTGTTTCGAATAGGCTCCGAAACTACTGGACCGATTTGAAAAATTATTTTTCCATTAGAAGCCGACATTGTCCCTGATGAACATAGGCTACTTTTTTTTATTATTTTTTTTTGGTTTCATGTGTGTTTTAATGTTTCCGAAGCGAAGCGAGGGCGGGTCGCTAGTTGATTATAAATAAACAAACTAGCGAGATTTTAAAATGCTAAAATATCAAGTTGCTTTCAAAAAATTTCTGAGCCGATTATTTATTGTGAATGGTCACCACTGCTCACGGATGGCAGCTATGCGACCGAATTTGCGTAGTATTGTGTATACACAACATATTCAAAATTAATACTACGGTAGGGTTCTTATAACAAAAACTGGTTAATTTAAAAAAAATGTAATAACATCATTTTGAGTAGGCATGAGTAATGAGTATTAAGCGGTAGGCAGCGGCTTGGCTCTGCCCCTGGCATTGCTGAAGTCCATGGGCGACGGCAACCACTCACCATCAGGTGGGCCGTGTGCTCGTCTGCCTACAAGGGCAATAAAAAAAAAAACAGTCTTCAACTTTTTCTTGTTTTTTTATACTTGTTAAAACTACACTTTTATCCCAAAACTTTATTAAAAAGAAAAAACAGCGAACGAACAAATTTTCTTAATCGCTAACTTCAAATCTGATTGATTTTAATTTTTATCCATCCTCCTTTTACGGTTATTACTAAAAAAAGAGTTGTAAGTCCATATTACTAGTTGATTGAATGTTTTTTTTTTTTTTTTTTTTTTTTTTTTATTGCCTTTGTAGGCAGACGGGCATACGGCCCACCTGATGGTGAGTGGTTACCGTCGCCCATGGACTTCAGCAATGCCAGGGGCAGAGCCAAGCCGCTGCCTAAAAATGTATGTAATGTAACCAGATTTGAAGATTTTTACATTAAACAATACTAAATAACAATGCGTTGTATTGTTACAGTGTAAAACTTACATAAAGATAATATCGGGCATATGTTTAGGTACTTTATTTACGAAAAAAGAAATGATCTACAAAAATGCACATTTTCTTAATGTAAGAACATTTTCTATGGTATGCGGATGTCCAATATGGAATTCTGGCTCGTAAATCTAATCAGGGAAATCTAAACTGGAAAAGATACATAATATTCTCAAATTATCAATGAATCAAAAGTGACAAAAAGTGCAAAAGAACTGACATTTACTATGACAATGACACTCGTCTAACGGTAGTGTCGAAAATATTCATAACCCAGTAACCCTATCCGGTTCAGTTTTATCGGAGCACCATCAATAAAAAAGCCATTAAAAACACAAAAACCCGTGACGTCACGAGGTACGTTCTCGCCGACAACGAAGCGAAATAAATCAACGGCTCTGCTAGCATGGAGAGAGCTTTTGAAAACTCTGTATGCAAGTGATTTACAACTATTAATGTTTTTTTTTATTGCTCAAAAATGTAAATGAATTGTTGTTACAATAAAATCAAGGTGCCCTCTTGTTATATCTAAAAAACAAGATAAGCAATCTCTATAATAATCATAACGATCAACAAGATCGTAAGAAAATTACTTTTCTCATGTGTCATTTTATTTCGAAGATGTTTAAATGGTGTAATGCCTTACCTTCTAAATAATTTTATATAATCCAAACGACATGTGAAGCGTTAAGACTCGTCGAATAGTATCTTTTTTTATTAATTACGAGAAAATACGATGAAATTAATGAACATAAACACAAACTATAGGTATTCTTCTTTGTCTCCACCTTATCCCACTAGGCGGAGTCGGCACAACAAATTTTTTCATTCTCTTCTATCAGCCGTCATCTCAACACTCTCTCCTCTCCCTCTAATATCGTCATTCACACACTCCATCCTTCATTCTTCGGTCGACCTCTTCCTTCTTTACCTTGCACTACCGTTTCCATACAACTCCTAGTCACACGCATCTCGTCTCTACGCATCACATGTCCATACCACGCTAACCGACCGCTCTTTAATAAACACAAACTATAAGTAAAATAAAATTCTAACCCTCTTTGCCTTAAAGCTGACTCCATATTAACAAGCCCCATAGCTTTGAAGGATGCGTCGCATCAAAACGATGCCGCTGTCCCGCGCCGACCACTCATTCATTCGCTCGTTCCATTCACTTCGTCCGTCTCGAGTGATCGGTGATCACCTTACGCCTTTTCGTGTCCAAAAATGAAAACCACTTTTGTTTGTTCGGTTTTGAGCCTGTCAGGTGACATTGTTTTCGGTTGATTTATATTTCGTACTTGCGTTTACTCAACGATCAGAGACACAATCGATCATCATCATTGCATGTCATTATCACTGCGATTTCACATCAATGCTGGACTTACAATGGTCCCAGTGTGTGCCATTAAACTATATAAATTTTCTTAACCTATAAAATATAATTATTGTATTACGTATTTAGACTAAGATTTGGCAAAATAAACATTACGTTAAGCTCTAACTAAAATAAATTCAATAACTATTTCACAAAACATTAAAATCTCAAAGTTCACAATGATCCGCTACAGCTTTTGTAAGTCCGAACACCCTTTCGTCGGTACGTCACATAGAGCTCTCGAAGCTCGTCAACACCCGCCGTCCGGTTTGACAGTTCGGGTGACAGACGTCAAAGTGACAGCTATTGTCGTTACCACTCGAGAGCGTATTGTGAAATTGTAACGTTTTGAAAGACGTTTCTTTTTTAACTCGCTTTTCTTACCTCTCTACCTGTGACTATCTGTTGTTTATATCAACCGAATTTTCAGTAATTTCAAAACGCCCGATTAACATGACAATTTGCACCCGTATTAAGGTCTCACAGCAATACAATTTTTGGAGTTTACTCCTTTAGAATCGATTTACATATATAGGCCCGGGGTATGAAAATTATGGGGACCAAAATCGTACTAGCATGTCACACGAAATGCGTTATGCGCCTGATTGGCTCCTGATTGCGTGATGCGTGCGCGCGCCAATCAAAATCGTACTAGCATGTCACACGAAATGCGTTATGCGCCTGATTGGCTCCTGATTGCGTGATGCGTGCGCGCGCCAATCAGGAGCCAACGCGCGGCCGCGTTATTGCAGGTGACGCCGGGCTGCTGCGCCGGCAGTCCGCCACAAAGCCTCGTACTGATCGCGCGTTTCTCTCATTATTGTATTTTCATATATTTGTTAGTCGTTTGTTTTGTGTCTCGTTAATTTGTTAATAATCTGTAGTGTATCGTGTTGTCGTAATATAGAACTATTTCTCGTATTGTTTCGTTTAATTTTTTATATCCAGTAAACTCCAGTCGTGCGTCGGAGCGGACACACACACTTTTTTTTATTATAATTTTTGGCTTATTACACTTGACTCCACTGACTGACTCGGTGGTCTACTCGGTGGTAGTTATTTGAAGTCGTCATGGCCTAAGGGATAAGACGTCCGGCAGACGGGTACTAATTTTTTGGAGTTTACTCCTTAAGAATCGATTTACATATATAGGCCCGGGGTATGAAAATTATGGGGACCAAAATCGTACTAGAGAGTATAGCATGTCACACGAAATGCGTTATGCGCCTGATTGGCTCCTGATTGCGTGATGCGTGCGCGCGCCAATCAGGAGCCAACGCGCGGCCGCGTTATCGCAGGTGACGCCGGGCTGCTGCGCCGGCAGTCCGCCACAAAGCCTCGTACTGATCGCGCGTTTCTCTCATTATTGTATTTTCATATATTTGTTAGTCGTTTGTTTTGTGTCTCGTTAATTTGTTAATAATCTGTAGTGTATCGTGTTGTCGTAATATAGAACTATTTCTCGTATTGTTTCGTTTAATTTACCGACATCGTTTTGCTTGTGGCCGGACGCCGTTCGGGTTCGATTCCTGAACGTATCAACTGTTAGTGGGTTGATACCCGAATATAACCCGCTACAAATCATTTATTAATAAAGCTTATTAAATATAAACAATTCCTTCTATCAGTGAATGGACAACTTATATATTAATTGTAAAAGTGAATTATATAGACTTACTTAATTACCGCATCCACGTGTTCCGCAACTCCCGGATCATTCTCACTAGAATACGTAACTTCCATATTTTACTGTATTCAACTGACACAAATTTATATTTATATCCAGTAAACTCCAGTCGTGCGCCGGAGCGGACACACACACTTTTTTTTTTAATGAATAATTTACTTAACAAATGTTCACGATTGACGGAGAAGGAATAACATCGTGTAATAAAAATCAAACCCGCGAAATTATAATTTGCGTAATTACTGGTGGTAGGAACTCTTGTGAGTCCGCACGGGTAGGTACCACCGCCCTGCCTATTTCTGCCGTGAAGCAGTAATGCGTTTCGGTTTGAAGGACGGGGCAGCCGTTGCACTGTTATAAGTGAGACCTCAGAAGTCATGTCTCAACGTGGGTGGCGGCATTTATGTTGTAGATGTCTATGGGCTCCGGTAACCATGACTATTGCGCCGAGGGCGTTTCGATTCTTACATCGGGCAAACATTCGTGTCATAAACAGTTTTGTTTGCTTTTTGTCTGGGTGTTTACTATCCATATACATAGGTATATAATTACACGTATATAAACATGTATGTCAAGTACCCATAACACAGGGAATCCTAACTTGAGGCCGAATGACCGTGTGTGTTTTGTTCAGTTATTTATTATTATTTACCCTGATCAGGATTAGCACTATAAAAAAAGTTATTTTAGTTTTTTTGTCGAGATTGCTGTTTTTTATTTGTTAAGTTTTTAAATATATTTTATTTATACTATGTATAATTAATTTTGATGATCTGTCGACAATGGTAAGATTTACTTCTGAAGGCTTAGTTTGAAATGTTTTTATGTACCATTAAATCAAACAGCCTTATTTTTTACGATACCATTAAAAAAAAATATTGTTATTGTTAGCGCCACCAGTAGTAGCATAACATTAAAACAGGCGTTACAATCTGCGATGCGTGCATTCAAATGACGAGACCATGAATATTTCTAAAATATTCCAAAGACGATATTGGAACTGGTGCTCTCTCAACCGGGCCACTTCGATCCCTAATTACGGACCAGCTTACGTTTTTCAACGACGCCGGGAAGGACGCGTCATTCCATCTCCACCTCGCTCGTCAACCCGACATGTCAGTACTCACGACAGACCGATGACATATGCTGATAATTGATCTTGTCAGTCAAGATTTAGTGTGAAGTTTTGTTGATAAGACGAATACCACATTTTTTTGTTCTTCACATTATTTGGATATAGAGACAAGAAAAAAACGAAAATCCTTTTTTAGCAGGCATACTAAAGTACACATGTTTATTGTTTAACGAAATGTCTGCAATTTTAGAAATTAGTTGAAGCATGTAAATGTATTTCTTGTAATTTTTTTTAAATGTATGTATTTAAAAAAGGGGGGGCTTATGTAGGGACACATTTAGCAGCGTATGCAGTTTTGTGCATCGCCTGCATTTGGTCAGTCGTACATAGCCCACCCGACACGGCAGACACTGGTGAATATACGGAGTTAAAATTGCAATCAACTTGTTTCATTAGTAAAGGGCAGTTTACTCTTTACCCTTGCTAAAGCAACTGTACACTGTGGGTCTCAAACGAAATCACAGTATATAGATATGGCACTGGCTGAATCTTTAATGGCTAATAAAAATTTAGCTCATTTCTATAACAGACTAATAAGAAATAACTATCTTAATATGTCCTTCGCTTCAGAGACAGCGACCGAACCGCTCAATATCTCGATCCTCAGGGATATCTTTTATCAGGGTCAAGTTGTCTGATGGTCTGAATAGAAATATTTTAAAAGTTAAATTATCTTCAAAAATAAACCTGGCATATGCAAAGTAGGTATGCGAATAACCGGATATAGTATTAGAAAAAAAACGTCAGAAAAGTTGTATTGAAACCTATGTTTTTTTTTATTGCTTAGATGGGTGGACGAGCTCACAGCCCACCTGGTGTTAAGTGGTTACTGGAGCCCATGGATATCTACAACGTAAATGCGCCACCCACCTTGAGATATAAGTTCTAAGATCTCAGTATAGTTACAACGGTTGCCCCACCCTTCAAACCGAAACTCATTACTGCTTAACAGCAGAAATATGCAGGGCGGTGGTACCTACCCGCGCGGACTCAAAAGAGGTCCTACCTCTAGTATATATCTACGACATGCGACAAATACAATGGAAACGCAAAAATAATACATCCCAACACAAAGCAGTTGTGTACATAATGTTTCCTGAACGTAACTGGACATTCGCGTCACGTCTAGCGAACTGATTGACGGGACGTCCGCGCCTTCAAGTCAACCCCCGGGGGTGGAAACTGTCTTCAGGGCTGGGAGGCATAACATTATTTTGTATTGAATTAAAAATATTGGATGTGTGGCGGTAGCCATCACAGAACACAAGATATTTAACTATACTTGAGACCTTAGAACTTATATCTCAAGGAGGATGGCGCATTGACGTCGTAGATGTCTATGGGCTCCGGTAACCACTTAACACCAGGTGGGCTGTGAGCTCGTCCCATCTAAGCAAAAAAAAAATAAAAAAAAATTGACAGATGCCTGAATCTGGCTTCCGACATTTTCGAGATACGCTAGCATATACACAAGTTCCGAACAACATTCGGACCGTCGGTCTACCGAGCTATATCACTCGCTCGGTGGAAGATCTTCCCTTCTTCGTATATCTACAGATGATTTTATTCTGTTTCATATATGAATCTAATTTGCTTGAGGTTCAAACCAATAAACCACAGCGTATAACAAGATCGGCTAAATAGGGACTTCCCGTTTTGGAAGTTCGAGAAGTTTTATGGAAAAATTGAGTATTTCTTTGAAACCCAAAGCATCTAAAATGTCAATTGGATTGGAACAATGGCTCTCTGTTCTTCAGATCAAAACATACGGATAGTTCGTGGTAGGAATAGGTAGGACGACGGTAGAGATGCGTTCAGTCTCTCTCGATGATTGTATCTTAATATTGCGACTTGTACCACACTGGACTTGTTGACTTAGGTGATCATCAAAATAAATAAAAATTATAAAGAAAACATATGAAAATTGGTTCAGCCCTAGGCTTTCCGTCACCCCGAGCTACACCGTCTTGACCTGCGACCCGGGAAACATGTGAAAAATGTCATTAATGCACTGCCCGGGACCGTTATGGAGTCCAGGGATAAACGTACTCAATTACTGATGCCTTTGTTGTTGCCTTATGCTTTTCGAAAACTGTCCTTGAGGTGTTATTGTATGGATTGTTTTTTTTTTTAATAAATAAAGCAAGGGGTACAGGATAGTTTTTATAATAGTGCTTTTCTATACTTTAATTTTTTTTGTTAGTGCCTTTGTAGGCAGACAAGCATACGGCCCACCTGATGGTGAGTGGTTACCGTCGCTCATGGACTTCACCAATTCTAGGGGTAGAACCAAGCCGCTGCCTACCAATAAGTGCTCTCAACAAGCCTGTTTGAAAAAGGACAAGAAAGACATCACACCCTACCTGCAGAGGTCAATAAAAAACCGGGTGTTTGATTTTGAATAACGATTTACTTCTTCTATGGCTAAAGCTTCCCGTGATGACACGAAAACAGCTGAACTAAACTTAGTGCTAAGACAATTTTTTATATTGCTGTGCCTTGCGCCTGTAGTATTTTTACCAATAATAACAATTCAATCGAGAAATCGATGTATTTTCTCAAAATGAATGTACCTATTATCTCCTTTATAATTTGTATGTATATTGAAGCCGTATTGGTGTAAACGAACATTAATATTAATATTCTGTCGTGGTTGCGGTAACACTAATTATCAGTTTTGGAGTGAGTTCCTTCCTTCCTTCCTATATCACGTAATAAATAAATAAAACATAATCAAAGAAACAAAACTCTACTGTAAGAACTAATAACAGAGCAAAAAAAATCCCAGAAATAGCGCAATAACGCAAAAACTAACAATAGACATTAATAAGTCGCGCCGCTGCCGGTGCCGTGCCGGATACGTAACGGCCTCGTCCCGGGGATGCGCTTATTAAAACATTTCGCCGTTCGGACCAATATGAGACGTGCGCAATGTGTGCCGCTAACTCTGTACATGTGACGACCTGTGGGAATCGCGCCGAGAGAGAAAACTTCATTAACCCCCAACGATCGGTATCTGTAGGGCTGATGCTTTACAGACGCATGGAAAAATCTAGAATTTTCGAATTTTTGTTGACTTAAGCTCCGCGGTTTTCATTGAGGTTGAAGATTTGATTTTACTGAGGCAACGGCAATCCTATAGCATGACTTAGATATGTATGTGCGTGAAGAATTCGTAGGACAATGGTGCCCTATATATGTGGCAGCTCATAGCAGGTCCTTCCATCTATAATTATAATATCAAGCGTTAAGACTCACAAGCAATTTCAGCGAGATTTATACGTCATCCGAACCGTGAACAGATTATTACAAACTACAATACTGATTCAAAATTATTGTAACGATTCTATATTTTCGATAGAACATGGCAAAACTTTTAGTATTTATGCATTCTGATTCTTTATTTACATATTTGGTTTTTTCTATTTAACTAAACAAATGCGTTAGCAACCCACCTGCTGTTCAATGGAATTGGAGCCGATTCTGATACATCTCACTTTGAGAGATTCGAGTGAAGTAAGTCTGTCTACCTTGCATTGAAACAATATCTAGTCCAATGGCGGTAATTTTACAACACAACGAATTCAAATTTTTCAATCATCACCTACCAATCATAATGACCGTGTTAAATTTAGAACTTAACTAACTTAGATAAATTTACGTGGATATTATTTAATGTCCTAAGCCCTAAGCGGAGAACATACAAAGACGTAGCCGAGTACATTAACCCCGCACCCCCGACGGGTGACAGACAAGCCGGACCCGCTTATTGCGTCCACGACGTGCCGCGAAAACCGAACAAACTCTTTAATACGCTGGTAAAACTATCGTTACGGCTGATCGAATCTTGCCTTTGTGATCACCGCGCCGTTACTTTCGATCTGTATCGTATTATTTCGTTTTTAAAACGCGTATTATATCGATGATACGATGATGGGCCGGCACGAAACGCGATTCGATGCTCCGATAATGCGAGTGTTGATGATTTGGTTCTGGCCTATTTTCGTTTTATCTTGATTTCGGTGTTTTACGCTAAATCATATATTTTTTCGTTTCGGAATGTTGAGCTCAATCTTTTCTACGGCGCGTCTTAAAAATTTTGGACCTTTAGCGCGCCTATCGTGTTGCTCAGCTGTTGAGGTCAGCCTTCGCATTGGACCAGCTTCTTCCCATCACGCGGATGAAGGGTAAAAGGGGTGCTGAACTGATAAAGCAAATCTTATTTATACAGGGGGTAATGCGCTGGGTCTCGTTGGATGCAGGTGGCAATGGACCGGTCGCACAGAAAATCTATTGGAGAGGCCTATGTTCAGCAGTGGACGGCGATAGGCTGAAATGATGATGAATGTGATCGCCACCCAAGCCATGCCGATCCACATGTTGATCTGCAATTCATTGAAATAAAAATTACTAATCAATCCTCAAACTCACGCCAGTGTACACAAGTGACAATTCCGTGACGTTTTTCTAAGAAATCTCATAGTTCTAGGAAGACCACACGTCGTTGTTGACACACAAGCGACCGCCAGCGTGTTTGAGTGACAATCGATATATTTGAATAGTAATTAACTCACTACAAATAGAACTTCTTACAACGTCAGTGTTTCATTTCGCATCTACGTAAGTTCTTAGTGCATATATTTATTTTTGTAATGTAATTGTAAAGCCAAGCGTGCCTATTTCTCTGACGTTAGAATTAAAATTTTTGTTTTATTGGAGATGTCATAACAGAGATCTTTTTTGCCACGTACCATCCGGCTATGGAATGAGCTCCCCTCCACGGTGTTTCCCGAGCGCTATGACATGTCCTTCTTCAAACGAGGCTTGTGGAGAGTATTAAGCGGTAGGCAGCGGCTTGGCTCTGCCCCTGGCATTGCTGAAGTCCATGGGCAACGGTAACCACTCACCATCAGGTGGGCCGTATGCTCGTCTGCCTACAAGGGCAATAAAAAAATAAAAAAAAAGTTAAAAAAATGTTGTTTCATACGTTTCGCCTTTAATTCCTCTAGAGTATTTGGTGTAGCTGTGTCACCGTTTTAGTGTTTTTTGTAGGCCAGATATTCAACACCGTTTTAGTGTTTTATCTATGTTAGCTAGATATTTAATCGTAGGAGTGTCAACCCTCACTTCGGACCGTTGTATGATATGTCCTTTTTGTTTAAATCAGACGTACACACTCGCGGACATCAGCACCGCCAAAGGTAAATCGAAGTCGCTGCTTAACAATAAAATAAACATCTCAGTTTATTATATTTTATTTATTTTTTTCTAAATCGAGCACTATAGATTAAGCCGTCAACTCGGCCTCGCGAAGGCGACAGCGACCCATCTGTCAATCAAACGTCACCGGATTTCTGTCAGGGCGACAGCACAGATAACTTTGGGAATTTTAATCTGTATTGACTTTTTTACGTCCGTAAAAACGTTAATATGGGTAGGATGTTTGTTTTTAATACATATTTATAGTTTATTATAACTACATCAAGATTTCGTTTGATAATTGAATTCGGTCGGAGGTATCGTGCGGATTTGGGTTCCGTGGGTGGGCTAAGGAGCTTGAGACCCAAGCAGCATCAATCGACTACCGCTGCAAGAGACATTGATTTGGCTGCCTCGTTGGTATAGTAAGTAATTCGCGATGTGAGTAATGGTGCACATCGAGACATTAGGAAATTTGTCTGTGCATACTTATTTAAGCCTTTCACGTAGAAGAAAATCCTGGTTACTTAAATATTATTTAAAGAAACAATGACCCTTGAGGGGACCGCGTGATTGCGTACTGCAAGACAACCGACCTAATTCATAGAGATTTTTAGTTAAATTTTACATATAAAACGACAAATTACCTACTTCTAATAATTCACGTACAATTGTACTTAGTGTGGTTATCTAGATAGATATAATCTGTGATTTTCACAAACAACTATGTTCCACATGACGAGCCGACGATATCGTTTCACAGTGGAGTGATGACGGAGGAGAGGGCGCGGGAATGCTACACACTTTGTGTTTTGATAGTCGAACATTTCAACGGCTTGCTGTATGACCAGGGCTTTTGCTTTAAGCTGTATTCGATAGACTTATGTGGATAATACTTTTGTCTCATACCAGTAATTTTTTGTGGAATCAACGTATCGTAGTTTTAATTCTTTTATTATTTCTTTATGTTATATTATGAACATAATTAATAAAATGTAAAATTAAGAAAACAATTTCGATCAAGTATTAAATTCTATTATAGAAATCATTTAATTTCAGGTTGTTATTTTTACGTTTTGCGAATATGTCATGAGGTTGGTATAGCTTTTCTTAAAATCGACATCGGGAATTATTCTCTGAAACTCGGTAGTTTAAAATGTTTTTACGCCTACATATTTTGTTACATAATAATAACTTTCCTGTACCCTTTTAACTTTACGACACATAATCAATAAGTGTTTCAATACTTAATTTGTGATTTTAGTTTCAGCAAATGTAATAACTTAATAATGAATAAACATAATAAAGGACTATCCACATATACTCTGTCTCGGCATCACACTTTTTTGCCTTGACTCTAAACACATCTTCACAATTGATTGATAGGTGTTTATACAAGCGGTCTACCTTACGCTTATTTGTGCCTTTATTTACATTTGAATACGCCTCTACCTGTAATATTGGTTTGTCTGTGCGGTTGCTGTATGAAGTTAAAATTTAAGAATTTTCTTGTTACCGTAAATATATTTTAATCAAATTTCCCGGTATTTTCGTGTCTGACATAATATTGATATAACATATTAAACAATAATTATTTGCCATTTTAGTTTGTTCCAGATGTCAAATGCATGGGCACATAGAAAAAACTTTTTCTTTAGAAACCGATTTAATCGAAGCAAACTTACTTAACCACCGTGAAGATATACAGGATAACATAACATTAACATTATTAATGTTGCAACAATGATCCCAATTCAATTAAAAAAAACATAAAAACACAATTAATATTTTTAAACAATATTATCCAAGCGGATCCACGTTAAAAAGATTAGTTCGTCCGTCTCATTCGTAATTACGATATTATTCATCCTAACGCGATGGAATTATTGAATATGAACACACGTCAATCAACCCATGAGATCTCTCAACTGTTTTGTATGTAGATATGTGTGCGTGTTTGATATTGTTACGTAAAGGTTAATAGGTAGCCGGAAACTAACATCTTAACAAACCATTTATACGGGATACTAAATAGAGTAATAAATACGTTAAATGTAATTCAAATCATGTTAATTTATTTAGATAATAATATTTATAAACAAATTATTAATTCTGTCATCCCATCTAACGTGAAGTTAAACAGGACAATGGTTAAGGTCATATGTGGCGAGTCTTTGCATATTAAATGTCTGCGCAGTGGTTAACTTGTGGTATATTTTAGCACTAATACAATATGAAGCTTCGATTAGCAATTTTTTTAAATGTAGTTTGCGAATTTGGTCAAACTATCTGGTTCTAACCAAAGCTTTATAATTTTCTTATTAATATAAAGTCTACTTTTACAAACGGTCACTTTTTGGTCTGGGGGTCTGGTAATGTGAAGCCGCCTTCCTGACAACAAGCCCAGACAGATGACGAGATCGCTAGAATGCCGGTAAGGAATGTTATGTATGCTACTTGTTAATTATCCATTCTAGGTATACGACAAAGGGAAGATCTTCCACCGAGCGGCTGATATTGCTCGGTAGACCGACGGTCCGAATGTTGTTTTTAGGAACTTGTGTATATGCAAGCTTATCTTGAAAATATAGTAAGCGAGATTCAGACATCTGTCAAATATCTTGTGTTATGTGATGCCACATCCATAGATGCTATAGTTGTTGCAAAGTACGAGCGCACGTGGCCTTTATTTGTAGTTGTAATCGTAAATACACATTATTGTTAGTGTGTGTACCCAACGGAGCGATCAGTAGCTACATTATTTAGCTACATATAGTCTACATTGACGCTTATACAGATTGGCCACTCACACATTTAAGAGCAGCGCGCAGTCGTTCTTTACAACAACTACAATAAGCAGTGATTATTGCCGAAGTCCAGCTATGGCGCTGACTACATATAGTCATATACGGCCTTTGGTCGACCACCTATTTAGTTTGTGGAAAAATTAAAAGCATGGTGGTGTGTGTCACGACAATAATCGACATTGCGAATACCACTGAAATATGAACGCTATTTTTGTCTCCATACAAAAATCACCAACAGAACATCAATAAGACGTACTGATGAATTTATATCTGCATTTATAGACTACCTAGACTGGACTACGATTCTATTACCTAGGGAGCAATAACCATTGTCTGAAGAGCCTCATTTGCATTTCCACTCCATCCTGACTAAGATCTAGATTGCTTTGTCTACTCTGAGTTTTGCCTTTGTGTTGGATTTTAAGTTTAAAAGATAGTATAAAGAAGATTTACTCAAGACTAAAAAACTCCTGGTTGTATGAAGCAGTAACAAAATTAGATTTACATTAATTTTGAAGTTGGTGATAATCAGAGTAGTGTTCGAATAGTGAACTGGACGATGTTGCTGACACTTAAATGGTCAGTTTTCTTGGATAACTTCTTCGCTGTAACTAAAAGCTTTGGATGAATAAATGGGACAAGTGACTGGCAGGCTTAGGTCGATCGCATAACTTCTGATCAAGTTCTTTTTTTTCCTACCTAAGCTGATACCCTTGAGAGGCTATTTTAGCGTAACCCTATCTAGTAGGTGAGCTCACGGGGCTCAAAACTGACGGCGTTGCTAACACGAACCCTTTTTTTTTTTTTTTCGGGCCGGGGCCCAACCTCCTACGAGGTCCCCGCGCATACGGTGCGCGCGGGGTATGTGAGACTCAACAATCTGCAGGTGTTGAGCGCAGATCGCGGGCCCAAGGATTTTAGGGCCCACCCACTAAACGACTCCCCTGCACTCTTACACCCGACGTCCGATCCTCTCCGAGGTCAGAACCCGGATGAGGTAGGGGGGTTACCGCGGTCATGCTAACACGAACCCTAGCAAGAGGCGTGCTTCGCAGAATCTACTGATCACAAGCACTCGACACGCGCGAAGACAATCCGCGCATACCATTCGTACTAGATCCCACGAATTATCTGGAATTAGACGGGCGGTGTACCCACTCTAATTCTATCGTTAATAGAGGACCTTGCGAAACCCTGTCAGCAGCCACCGCATCGATGTAAATATCTCGATCATTACTTTGACCAACACTAATAAATGGCAAAGAAACTACAACTATATTTATGTCGTTTAAAATTCAAATCAAATCACACAAAGTTTTAATTAAGAAATCTGTAGGCGTCCTTGTCCAAGCTTTAAGACCCAGTGTTACTTGTCAATCACTACTAATGATTAGTATACACGGCCTTTACTATTGACTGACGTTTCTGAGATAATAAGTACATGAAGTGGCAGGTTTTATTTTTAAATCAAGATTTAATTGAGTCGCTCTTGAAGTTTAAATGTTTAAAACGCAATTTAAAAAAAATATTGACGTACACTGCGTTGATTATACGTCTGTATTTTAACTAAGCTGATCAACTTTTAGCAGTCGCAGTTATTACGAGAACTATGAATTGATTTTTATACAAAATTGACTTTTAGTAAAAATCAAGCAAAATTTACTGGTGACAGCAGTTTTTTTAATTGCTATAGTTGGGTGGACGAGCTCACGGCCCACCTGGCGTTAAGTGGTTATAGGAGCCCATGGACATCTACAACGTAAGGTCTTACTTTTAACAGTGCAAGGGCTCCCCCTCCTTCAAACCGAAACGCATTACTGCTTCTCGGCAGAAATAGGCAGGGTGGTGGTACCTATCCGTGCTAACTCACAAAACGTCCTACCACCAGCATACTGAAACGTGGATCATGGACTGGGACATCCAACGAGAGTTTGACCTCAAATTTCAAGATGAGTGGCGACATTCCCTTTATAATGAATATGAGCTCCAGTACCAAGTTAACGCAAAGTAAACTGTCAACTTGATAACCTATCTGGGTAACAAAGGTAATGTGAAGCAATTATGCATTCACGTGCGAAGAATACTGCAGTCGATATTCTCAAAGAACTGAAACCTCGGCCGATCAGAAAAAGTCAGAATTCCTGTTGAAAAAACCCTGAATTCTAATATTTACAGAAGTCTCATAGGAGCTCAAGAGCCACTGATAAACTCAATAATTATTCGCATCAAGTGCATCAACGGACATCACAAATCCTTCATGAGCCAGTGTACGTATGACTAAACTCACACAGATGCCGTCAAGTGACAGACTTATCGACCCGTCAGCTCGTGATAGGAGCAAAACGACGCTAGCGAGACGTCTGTTGAGAAAGTCTGCGATTTCGGAAACAAACGGAAGCGTGTTTGGTACGTAAACGCGACGATTAGATTTCAAATGCACATTATATTTAATTTTGTATTTGAGTGTTACGACATTACATAATTTTTGGCCTAGAACGAAATAAGTGATCACACTTTTTCTGATGTGAAGCTATATTCTCTTTATTTAAATTTTATAATTCCTTCAAATACAGACAAAATATCTAAGCACCGTCTTCTTTTCCATTTTTCGTTTTTATGCCAGGATTACGTGGCGGGTAGCCATCATACAACGCAAGATATTTGACAGATGCCTGAATCTCGCTTACGACATTTTCAAGATAAGCTTGCATATTAAAGTTCCGAACATTTGGACCGTCGGTCTACCGAGCAATATCACCCGCTCGGTGGAAGATCTTCCCTTTGTCGTATATCTCTCCAAAATTATAACATGCATCCCTTTTAATGTTTACAATTCAATTGGCATTTTATTTATAATTTATTAATATTGTTAAATTTGTTGGAACTATTAGTCAATTTTTTTTGGTGCAACCGAACAGAGTTCCGTAATGGCATACATAAGTGACAAACAAATTAACCTATACTTAAACTGCCATTCAAGTCCTATTTTTATTCACGAATTAAATTGTTACATACCAAACCTTTTTTCACATAAATTTAAATATTTGTCGCATCAAAGTCTCAATTATAAATCCGTATATTTCATTCAATTTTTTTTTCTTTTCCAAAGCCCGTCGAGTTTCCTGTTTCGAATTTGTAATTGATTGAATGACGTAATCAATTACGTCACTTTGACGAAATCAATTAAACAGAATTATCGCTTGATTGATTGGAGCGTGACGCGGGCGACGTGAACGTTCTTATGGGTTGTTCGAATGTTTTTATGATTGTGATTGTATTCGTAATAAAGATATCGATCGTTCTAGATTAGCGTGTTGGTAAATTGTGAGACTTTCAGAAAATCGTGGGTCCTATTTTACTTTACGCTCTCATGACTCAGCGCTACCGGTCGCAGGTTCGAGACTGTTCACGGATGAGCATGTTTACACATTTATTAGTCTTTTTTTATTCCTTAGGCGGGTGGATGAGCTCACGGACCACCTGGTGTTAAGTGGTTACCGGTGCCCATGCCCCGGACATCGACAACGTAAATGCCGCTACGTACCTTGAGATATGATTTCAAAGGTCTCAATTTTTACAGTATAACGGGAGAAATAAGAAGGGTGATGGTACCCACCCGTGCGGACACATCATACATTCTACTATCCTTCACCGTAGAAGTCAATCGTGAACATTTGTATGTAGGTACGTATTTCATGAGAAAAATTGGTATCCGCATGCGGGATTCGAGCACTGGTGCATCGCAAGATACGATTGCACCGGACGTTTTATCCTTTAGGCCATGACGACTTCAAAAGTCTATATTAATCATTTCTATTGAAACATTTAGAAGGAAAATGCCGATCTATCTTATGTCCCTTCAATGCGATCCTAAAGGTATGTTATTAACATTGTTCTTGCCTTATCCTCATTCGCAACGCACATTCAAGCGTCAAACGGGACACGGCATAAAGCGAGACATTCAACGCCTAGCAAAATGTTGAACAAGTCCGAACGCAATCACAGGCTTTCCCTTCAAAAGATACACGGGATGTATTTCCTAAGATCTCTAACACAAATTGTACCTACGCGTTATTCGTACGTTATTCTCAATAAATATACGTGAATAGAATGCGTACAAGTGGTGAAAGAGATGCAACATATATTTCCATTGTTTACCCTTTTGTTCTCTGTTTCTCAACTGTTTTTTTTCTTTTTGTTTAGTAGCTATTGACATATGTACTTCAATATTATTATTATTACTATTTATTCTCAAATCATCAAAAATAAAAGAAAAAATCGGATGTAAATCTTGAAGCTTATGGTCGAACATGAATCATTAGGTGGAGGAATTATATTAACGTAAAATTAAGTTACCATCTTATTTGTTAGTTGAGCAGAACTATTTTTAGTTAACAAGAAGGTGTACATTGAAGTTTTTAGATAGGGTCAGTCAGTAATCAGTTTTAGAATCTCATCAAAGACCGAACCGGTGCCATCAATCAGCGCGGTGCTCGCGGGCTCGCTGAGATTCAATGGATAATACTAAACATTTTCGAATCGATTATTCGCGCCAACATTACAAAGCGCACATACGTATTCCCTGAGTGTTCATTTAATGAGATTACAATTTAAAAGTTGGGGTTATAAAAACATAGCATCAACTATATCAACCTGTGAAGCATTTGATGTAATTTGGACTGTTTTTTGGTTGCTTTCTAGTCAATTATGTATGAATGAAATCTATCAATAAGAAACGCGAGGAAGTGAGGAGTAATATTAGCTATCCCTAGTTGGATTTTGTCCTGGTCAAACTATTAAATTATTTCATAGCATAATACAGACAACAAAACAAATTTGTTTTGTAATCAATAATAACGTAAATTAAAAGATTTTGGAACATAATATTTTAAGTCAGTCCGTGAACAGCTAGCTTTAAGAAGGAGTGCAGTCGGCGGAGTTTAAACCATCAATCTGGATACCTCAGGGCATCCAACACCACCATATTGCGAGGAACTGATCTTAAGATTATCTTGATTCTAATAATATTTTATGCTCATGGTACATTGATCATTTTGCAGCCAATAAAATATATTTTATGGTGTTTTAAAGCCTCTTTTGGAAAACCTGTTTCGCTCATTACAAAGGTTTCTCTTTTTTGTACATTTTTATTAAGTTAATAGATATGTGTTTTAAACCTAATTACATTTCTTTTTGCCCAAAAATTATGTATAAAAATTACAACAGTATCAAATCGTGAAAATAAAGAAAAAATATGAACTTCCCTTTTCATAATCATGAACACTCGTCTTGCGCCATGTACTTTTTTACTGGTGGTAAGACCTCTTGTGAGTCCGCACGAGTAGGTACCACCATCCTGTCTATTTCTGCCGTGAAGCAGTAATGCGTTTCGGTTTGAAGGGTGGGGCAGCCGTTGTAGCTATACTGAGACCTTAGAACGTATATCTCAAGGTGGGTGGCGGCGTTTACGTTGTAGATGTCTATGGGCTCCAGTAACCACTTAACATCAGGTGGGCTGTGACCTCATCCACACATGTAAGCAATAAAAAAAATCTACTGATCTACTGAATTAAACGTAAGATTAATTAAAAACCGTACTTTGTAAACACTTTTATAATTACTTTTTCGGCTTGGTCGCGTTTTCAATGGCCAGCTTTATTACGCTGCATCCGGTAAGTCGGAATAAAAGCCATCCATCAGCTTAGAGCTCAGGGCACCCAACATCACTAAATAATATTATTTATTTAATGTTGCATGCACTGATCCTATCTAAGATCCCATAGAATATAATAAATAGAAACTACATGCTTAGTTTAAGGGTTTTTTTCATATTGGTTGTAACGAATGAGGCCTTACTAACAAAACTGCAAAAAGCATGTACGTATATTAATTTTTATCAAAAATTCTTCATTTATTTATAATTATCTATACTAATACTAATAATAATAATATTATAAAGAGGAAACATTTGTTTGCTTGTTTGTATTGAATAGGCTACGAAACTACTGAACCGATTTGAAAAATTCTTTCAATGTTTGGAAGCTACACTATTCCCAAGTGACATAGGCTATAATCTTTTTTGAAAAAATTAGGGATCCTTACTACAACTCCAATAATGTAACCCAAGGTGTAAAAAAATTACCTAAAACATTCTTTACATCGCGTGTCCTGCGAAAATTATCCATGATAGAATAAAATAATGTACTACGACTTTGTAGAACACATTATTATTTACAAAAAGTGTCGCGACAGCATATGTCGTAATATTATAGTTATGCCGCAATAAATGTTCTTTTATTTAAAAAAATAAAACAACGTCAAATATCGTTGAAATTTTTGTTAAAGACCCGAGCGGAGCCGGAGCGGGCCGCTAGTTCTCAATATTCTTGTTTTGTTATTCTCGAGGACCAGAAAATGTTTATTCTTTTAAAATACCACGCGAAAATAAGTCGTCAATTCGTTAATCGTATAAATATGACGTGATATAACTGAGTGACATCCCGGTTGATGTTAATCGCGTGTCTCAATAAGAACTCGGGTTGTCTCCACTCAATGAGACGCCCCTCGCCCCTATCCCGCCGGCTGTCATTCCTTTGAACAGATAAACGTCAGTCGGACTTAGTTTTGCTAGACTTAAAAATAAATGTTCATCGTTGAGTTTTAAATTTTTTTCTATAAAACTCTGAGGCTTGATTGTGATTCTTATTTTTTAATTAATTCATAATTAAACTTGCATGAGAATATATATCTGAAACGTAAATTGTGTGTGTCTTGGATAGCATTTTTAAAATGGCGCAATTAATAATATGGTGGGATATTTGAATCAAAATGTTTTATTGTTTATTAATAATTTGTAGGAGTGTTTCACTAATTGCTCTCGCTTCCCAAAAACGATGTTGTATTGGTGAATCATTATATCATACAGTCAAACTGTTCTATCGAAAAATACTCTAAGGAGACGGAAGAAAACTAGGATGGTGGTATCAAGCCATAGAGGCTTAAAATACGATCTACCACCAATAATGCTGGTTAAAGATGGCAGTACGCTGATTGCACTCACGGAATGATGCTGTCCATTTTCCGGTGAATTCCTTCGTATCCTTTACGACGCCCACCGGAAAAGCTGGTGCTTTAGTTCGATCCCCCAGTTAGAGTTGTGTAAAATATAGTCCGATCATACTTTATTAATCCATAATGATTAATAGCATGATCGTTCTTACCTGAAACAAAAAAAAATAGCATAAGAATTCAAAGTCAGTTTTGTTGTTTTTATTTTTAATAGAACCAATACAAAAATCTCCCCGTAAAAGTCATTTGGAATCCTTTTGAACAGCGTATTTGTCGAGATACCCACGCTTACTCATTACCGCCTGGCTGTTTGTCATTTGCGTACTGCGAGTCAGAGTAAAATCCTCGGTCAGCTACATGGCGTGACTTTTCAAATAGGCCATGACTTAAAAATATTTATAAGGCAAGTTCCTTTTATACAGTTCATCAATTCATTTAGTTCTATTGTAGTTTCTCTGTATGCTGCTGAAGAATGAAATTACTGGCGAACTATCAACCGAAAGGTGTTTGTTATATGGAGGTCATGCTTTTCGTCACTAAGGACAACACTACAAGGAAGAATAGGATATTTTGAAACACTACTGTTTTAGTAGCATGGCTTTGGTAGACGATGAACTCTGAGAGACATGAAAATAATTAGAGCAGGCGGAAACTTAACTTCTCAGGTAGTTTTCTTCCATATATGGAAGGTTGCAAATAATAGTTTAATTACCGTTGGTCAACGCCCGCCTGCCGCTCCGCTTATGACCTTAGACGCGGTTCGCTAAGTGCAACGCCCACCTGTCTCTACAAATCAAACCTGTCACACACAACTGTAGAGCTACGTTAACTTCTTTGTTAGATATACATTGTAGAGCCACAAAGTTCACGAAATCACCAATTAGCTTTAAGCCCAGTAGTGTTGAGCTTGACAAGTGAGCATATAGCAGTGGGTCAGTGATTTTATTTGAGTTGTTTCAGTCTTAATCGTACTTATTTGTATAAACCTTATATATATATATATATAAGTCTACTTAAATATGGTTGTATTAATCGTGGTTAAATAGACACTTAATTTATAAGAAAAGCATTTATAAGAAAAAAATCTAAGCCTTCTAACACAGAGACGACTGCGAAATTTTAAGATATTCTATAACTTTTTAATAATTATAAACAAACATTCGATTTACAATAGTTGATATTATTACTAATCTAATTTATTAATGAGTCCCATATTTATTAGGTTTCATTAAAAAAATTGTAGCAGTCTAACGCTAGTGGATGACGTCACGATCACCTACATCCAATTATTCTATCCAATGGAATTGTGACGTGTGCAGATATGACGTCAGACAACAGCTATGCGAGTTTTGAGGCATTTTTTTATCTACCTATTTTCTAATACATTTCTTTAATTTTAAAATATA
Organism: Bombyx mori; assembly: GCF_030269925.1. Lineage (NCBI taxonomy): Eukaryota > Metazoa > Arthropoda > Insecta > Lepidoptera > Bombycidae > Bombyx > Bombyx mori. The sequence goes on along the minus strand of NC_085116.1, from coordinate 1,063,018 downwards.
TAGAGGCAAATTTAGATTAATCTTGAAGTACAGTAATTTGCAATGGTTTTTTTGTGGTGAGTATGAAGGGTAGAGCATCCATTAGTATGTACCATTTAAGTGTTGGGATATCTTCAGCCAATCATTTTATTAGCAGGAAGCAACACAAAACATCGTACATATAATTTTATCATTCTCCAACTAAGTACTGAATTATTGGACATTCGATACGTTTTATTACTTACCACACATGAAGTGAGAGGAACACGTAAGACTCGAACCCGCATCCACCTACTCATGTTTACAATCGCACAGAACTATATATTCAGAATCAAATTGTCCCAACGAATCATCGTGTAACACACCTACGCCAAACAATGTTATTAACAAAATTGGAAACGATCATTTTAAATCTTATGCATATTGAAATAAGAGCGTCATTCAATGAACGATTTATGTTGGCGTTAGTCGAATAATTTGCGACCTTTTAGTGCTCATGTGTTCCTGGTACTTTAATACGATGTCGTTTGAATAAATTTATTGTAAAATTATTGTTTTATTGTCGTAATTCAAATCTATTTATTAAATTCATTTTGCGATATTTCGAGTAAATAATATTGGAGTATTGTCGAATTCTCTCAGTTGCCATAGGAGACGGAAACGGCTCTTTTAAAATTAAACACTTGGCTCATACAACTGTGACCATGAATACTATAAATTATAGGGAATTTAAGGAATTGTGAAAAGAACATTAATCGCCAGATTAAATCACAAATTCGTCGTCAGGTATTTTGCAAGTCGACCATAAATGATTAGCCTGGTTAAGATTTTAAGGCATTAATAACACCATAGTGAAAACACTATAATTATATCAAAGGGAAATATAAGAATTACATGAGGGCTGATGCTCTTGTCGCTTACGATTGCCTGTCCGTCTGCCTGTCAGTCTCGACTGACGTATGTATTAACGTTGCGTGTGGGCGAGGCATTTGTTTTGCGACTAGATGAATGCCGCGATTTTTCCTTACAAAATGGGACTGGGTCATTTTTATTGTTAAAACAATATTGATCGTGTTGAAATATAGGAACATTATATTGTTTATTTAAAAAGTAAAGCAATCGTCTATAAACAATATATCCATTTAATACACTTTACTAATTTATTAAACACATTATTATCACAAGATTAAAATTATTATGCCGTCTGTATGTACGTATGAAAACACGTACATCGTTGATTATACCGTTGATTTCACAGACATTTCATGAGCGCTTTGTTAAATCATTCCCGAGGCCGTTCACCCGGTCTGCATAAATTAATTCCCGACGATCCGGGCGTCCCATCCATCACAGATCAACATCGCAACGCTAATTATGAATACACCTCGCACATCAAAACGATGCAACGTATATTTTAATTTATAATATTAAATGCATGCGAAATTATCAGACATCACGTAGTTATAACAGATTATTTCAACGCAAACGAATTTCAGACTTAACGAGTTTACCATAGAGCGAATTATGAGGGAACGCGGCACGGCGATTGTGACATTTTGCCGCTTTGTATTACCTCGCCTGCGCGCATTAAGTCTCCAGTCACTCTCAATCACTCAAACTGTCCAGCCGTCACTCATAAGCAAGACGAACGGGGGAGAGTGGCCTCCTTTGAACAGAAAACCTCCAACCCCACCTCCCCCCCGTGTAGGTGAAAGGGGGGATTGGTCAGCTCTTGAAGACAATTTACTGAACAAGTCGAGTCCGCCGTCCGGCTGGGATTCGTGCGCTGATGAAATTTATTTCAAGCGAGTTGCATTCTGCTTGTTTTATGAGATTTTCATGGATGTTGCTCGTATTTTAAGGAGTTTTGTGTACGAATTGGAATACGACTATGTATTTTATTGTATCTTGTAATGCTCCGATTTTGTGTCGCTTCATGTGAAGTTTGTATTATTCTTGTTTTGTAACTTACTTTGGTGTCGGAGAGCAAGCTTTGTTGGGTAAGACAAAGTAGCTTATCTATAAAGAGAGTTGTTATTAATAGTAGGATTAGCCCAAATGACCATCGAACCAACCCTAACTAAAAATCCACAAAGACTGTCCTTTATCAAAGGCGTTTACAGTCTCCACATTTTAATCCAGTATACGCGTTCATAATATTAAAAGAACAAAATCACACGACAAAAAAGTAAGTCTTCACGCCCAGGCTCTCAGCAGCACACACGACACGAGACAAAACGACCACACGGTCTCGAACTCTCAAAAAACGCAACAAAGCGGGCCGGTCTCAAACGGTGAGTTAACATCATTATCGGCGGCGGACCACCCCCTCCCCGGCTCTCTGGGTGGGGCCGAGGGGGGCGAAGGGGCGACACACGTCGCTCAGATGTCGCGCGCAGACGGACGTCTTTGTCGACCGTCGCTTTATTTACTCGTCGACTTGGCGAGCGCTAGAAGTGACAGCAGCAAAATACTTTTTTCTACGACCCGCTAATTAGATGTTGGGGCGTGATGTTTTCTTCTATGAAAGTGAAATTAATTTTGAATGAGTCTACGCCGAATTATTTTTGCGGTCTTAAGATTGCTTTCATAGAAAAAGTTTCATGAATTTAATGGAACTTTTATTGGAGGACTACTAGGGTTAGGATATAACAATAAAATTGAATTGTCTTATATTTGATAAGGCAGGTTGCTACGTTTTTAAGCTAGGTGTGGTCGTTATGTTTCTTGATCAACAGAGTCCAATAATTAATACAAATGACTGTGTGAGTAGGATAATTGAAGTTTAGTTTTTGATCATATGACGGAATTTATTCACACAATAAAAACAGCGATGAAAATATGTCATTTAAGATTAATGCCAGTTCTGTAAACAATTTAGTCTACATTCGGTTGATTCAATCAAACCTGACAGCTCAAAGTCGATGTGGGTCGGACAGTGTACTGACGATCGATTTTTTGCTCCCCCTGTATAGTATTATGATTAAACAATCTTTGTATCGTGCAAGTTGCTTTATGGAGATTTCACCAAGATCCAACTATCACAGTGATTCAGACCTCATGTCTCGGAGCAGAGTGTGCTCAATATTTTCCGTAAATAAATTGCCTAGTGATGAACAATTATAACAAGCATAAGCATATCACTTGCATGTTACAATGTCTACGCGTGGTTACCAATTGCCATGCGATCTATAGTAGGGGCAGCAACAATAATAAATGCCGGAGCTGAGATTGTTTTCCAAAGTATTTCATATTAAGTTTGTTTACATACTAATTATGAGGGTTCCGTAATAAAATTGCAAAGAAAAACGATCTTATTCTTCCGATCTGCCTGGGTGGTATACAATCATTTTAGGAATACATAATTATTGACACTGCCTCCATGAAATTTCATAGATAAGCATACACTATGGTTTGGTGGATAGAAAGTACAATAGATCATTTAATGCGCTGTCGAGAATCCAATTTGGAATTTTAGGATACATCATTACTATGATACTATTGAATTTTTTATTGCTCTGCATGAACTAACGAGCTCGCAGGCTACGTAGTATTAAGTGAAATTCGTAGCTCATGGACGTGATTGCTGCCACTCACTTGTAAAACACGAGTTAAAATCTCAGTTGCATTGTGTAATGACCACCCCACCCTACTAACCGTTTCGCCGGATTGCTTCGCGGCAGAAGTCACTAGTCTATTGAACGTGTTCAGGGCGCAGTGTAACAACTTTTTTTTTGTTTTTTCTACCTAATCTGATTGCCTTGAGAGGCTATATCAGCGGAACCTTAACAAGTAGGTGAGCGCACGGGGCTCAAACCTGACGACGTTGCTAACACGAACCCTAGCAAGAGCCGTGCTTCGCAGAATCTATCACCGGATCGGAAACGCGACCCACTGAGAAGATCCGGCGAGAAGCTCAGTGGGCTATGTCTGAAGGTTAATTTACGGTGACCGGTAAAATGTAACAACAACAGCGGATCAATGTTAGAGCGCACTAAAGATTAAGTTATGAATCTGGCGGATCGAAGTGTAATCGCGCAACAGTCTCGCAACTTAGCGACAGACCTCCCACTCCTCCGACATCTGTTAGCTATTTGTCAAACATCGTTTACTATTTTCGTCGGCGCCGCGGAACACTCGTTTTGTCAGCCGGTGCAGTGGGTTAGGCTTTGATTGTAGTAGCGAAGTTATAGCGATTTTATTAAAAGAAATGTTCATTGAAGTTAGTTAGGTTAGATGCACGATGGAACGAAGCGTGGGTATGCCCCTCACAATGTTGACCAACAAGCTGATGAAGATCGCAGGAATACGATAACATAGGGCCGGTCATGGTGTCCAACTTTGGAGAAGGCTTGTTTCCAATGGACAGCTATATGAGGATAATAAAGTAAAACATGTGAGAAAAGTGTATAGGAACTATTCATGGAAAAAAATCTCTCAACTACTTCATTTGTTGCGGTGAACTGTAAACTACTTGTAACTAACTATACCTGAGACCTTAGAACTTATGTCTATGGGCTCCAGTAGCCACTTGGCACTAGATGGGCTGTGAGCTCGTCCACACATTTAAGAAAAAAAAAAGCTATTAAAATGATATCATTCACTGCTTTCCCAAGTGATGCCATACCAACCGTCGTTATTACAGATTTTTTTTCTTAATTTGCAGGAAAGGTGCTTATTGCATGAAATGATTAGGATTTTTTCAGGATTCAAATGAATCGCACATAAAAAAAAAATGTGTGCGTGTACTAGTGTACACACGTAAGAAGTGAAACTTGTTTATGGCCTTATTTTTCGAAAAATGATCTACATGCAACTTTCTAGAAATTGGTTAAATAAAGTTAAATTAGATAAAGTTTAAACAAAAGGATTTTATTATCATAGACATGAATACAAAAAAGTTAAATTAGATAAAGTTTAAACAAAAGGATTTTATTATCATAGACATGAATACAAAACAGATGGCGCGTAACGGAAAAAAGTGACGCGTAACCGAAAAATGTGACGGTAAATTTTTTTCCAACGCCGATAAGGAAGTTTCACTTCAATAATGTTTTAAAAAAATAAGAAATTAAAGTCCCTTTTTCTGTTACTTAAAAGTGCGTTGTAAGCTTAAAATGTTAACAAAAATATTTACAATATTTTGATCGCTCTTTATCCTACTAAGTAACAACCTTGAATATTTTTCTTCTATAAACGCACACAACAAGATATAAGAACGTCTTTCCTTTGACACGTTCACGGCGACATGTGACGTTCGTTGACAGCCAACACGGTACGCAGACCGGTAAACTATCAGCACCTTATTCGATCCGAATAAAGATCAAATTTACGTGACAAATTCGCAGAGTCCTAACACAAACTTGCAAACTTAATTTACGTTCTTTATAATGCTTCTGCTTGTTAGTTTAAGGTTGAGCTTCGGTTGTTTTAAAGTTATTTTGTTTTGTAGTTCTGTTTAAGGTTCTTTTGATGGAGCGGTCTGTCAATTAAATGAAGCAGGGTTCAGTAGGTAGTGCTCGATGTGATTGAGTGCATTCATGCAAATTTAAAGGTGGAAATAAATGTTTTTAATTCAAGTGGGTCTCTAAATAAACTATATGTGTAATATAATATATATGTCCAACAATCGTTCAGTAGTTCGAACAATCTGACCAGAAAAATAACTGAATGGTAATGCGTACAAAAAAATAGGTCAATGAAGTCAAAAGGAACACTGATTATGAGCTGAGCATTTACTAGATCAAATGTGGTGATAGGACCTTTTGTTACTGGTGGTAGGACCTCTTTCACTGGTGGTAGGACCTCTTGTGAGTCTGCGCGGGTGGCTACCACCACCCTGTCCATTTCTGCCGTGACACACTAATGCGTTTCGGTTTGAAGGGTGGGATAGCCGCTGTAATTATACTTGAGACCTTAGAACTTATATCTCAAGGTGGGTGGCGCATTTACGTTGTAGATGTCTATGGGCTCCAGTAACCACTTAGCACTAGGGCTGTGAGCTCATCCATCCATCTAAGCAATAAATAAAAAAAGGCTCATATCTCATGTTTTACATATTGTAGTATTTGTACTGAATTATAAACACAGTATACCAAGTGAGTAATAGATTATATGATTCTCTAATCTTTAATAAGTACTAACTAATTAGTACATAATTATTCACAGATCTTAAATTATTCATAGTAGTCTTAATTATGTTTTTTTTTTAATTGACGATATTCGATCTATTTCCACGCAACGTAATCTACATATTATAGTCAAAATAGGGTGACCGTACCACGAAAAACTTCACAATGTAAAATGAATGTATAAATGCAAGATGAATCCTTAGATTTTAAACTATGTTTACCATACTGAAACTACGAGATTAAATATATGATTATAAAATATAAATAGACAAGAAGATAACGAAAACAAAAATACCGCAAGTCCTTAGTAGTATCGTCTGGGGTGCGCCTTCAATCCGTCAATCAATAGATCGCGCTAAAGATTGAGATATTCCGTAGGGGTGGGGGGGTGACGAGGGAGGCTGGCCGTGACGGATATATCCCTCGTAGACACCCGTCAATCACTCGAGATATGATGAGAATTATTTCACGACGACCATAATGGGACCGCATAGTCTTGATCCTTATTTTTACTACCAAGAATCGGACCAGTTGTTGAGATCGCGTATGTACTTTAGTAAGTCCCGCAGTCAAGCTACTCCTGTCCACTAATAATTATTTGCAACTCAATTCGAGTAAGAAATTATATAGGCAACTTCAATAATATGTTTAAAAAGTTTTTTTTTATTCCTTAGCTGGATGGACGAGCTCACAGATCACCTGGTGTTATTTAATTACTGGAGCCCAAAGACATCTATAACGTAAAGTTGCCACCCACCTTGAGATATAAGTTCTAAGGTCTCAAGTATAGTTACAACAGCTGCCCCACCCTTCAAACCGAAACGCATTACTGCTTCATAAGTTCATAAGTCGTTCATAAGTTACTTTGTTGGTGACAGAAAGAAGATTAGTGATTCAGCACTCTTAATGCACAAACAATCGACCGGTAAACACGTTCAAACAAATACACAAAATATATTTTTTTATATTAGATTATATCATTGTGCTATAATAGAATGGATTACGCCATTAACAGTTTACAATACTTTAAGTTTAAGTAAATTAAAATTTCAAGTATCAAAAACGCAAGTCCACTCTCTCAACAAATACGTGCAGACGCGAATACGAAATCAATCAAGTCCAGGCCCCCTCCCCCTACCCCTCCGAGCAGGCGGGACGCCTTGACCTGTCACGTGTTTACCGAAGTCACTGACGACTGATTGATGTCAATATAGACCGACCGTGTTACATAACGGTTAGGTACTCTTATAAAATGAAGATGCCTGCTTTTATTCCAGTAGTAGGATTACGTTAAATATTACGCAGTGGTACTGAATTGATTTAATCTGTTAACCTACTAATTTTATTTTTATTATTATTTGTGGCCATAGGTTAACAAAGTCTAACCTATAATACATAAAAACATTAATCTTAAATTATAATTGTTTAACTCTATTCTACTTTATCATCTAAATTATCTAATGTTATTGTTTAAATATTCTGACATAGTACAATAGGCCTTATCTAATAAAAATACTTGCAATTTTTTCTTAAAATCTTGTAAATCTACTTACTGTCTTCAAAAATTTTATAGGTAGTTAAATTCTTGTTGACATACTAAAAAAAATCTTGTCAAAAAGGGCAGTTCTATGAGGTAGCGAAGAAATCTTTAAAGCATTCCTAACAGACTAAATTGAAGACTTAGACCTCAACTAATTTATAAGCTAAGTCACGCTTATCCGACTCGTCCTGCTCGTTCAAGAGTAAAGGGTGGTCCTCAAGGTATCCCGAGTTGTTAACCAGTATTGCCATATTATTCAATTTTGTATTTTTAGTCCAACACTAATTACTGTAGTGTTTAGTCTAAATATGATACTGTGATAATACGGTACTATATTATAATCCTCCTCCTTGCTTCGTTATCCTCATTACTGAGGGTCGTGACTCCCCGCTGCATAATTTTTTTCTTTTTTTTTGCGTTAGATGGGTCGACTAGCCCATACAGCCCACCTGGTGTTAAGTGGTTACTGGCCCATAGACATCTGCAACGTAAATGCGCCACCCACCTTGAGATATAAGTTCTAAGGTCTCAGTATAGTTACAACGGCTGCCCCACCGAAACGCATTACTGCTTCACGGCAGAAATAGGCAAGGCGGTGTTACCTACCGGTGCCGACTCACAAGAGGTCCTTACCACCAGTCAAATTGTACGATCTCTTGTACGATTGTTCTCCATCTGCTGCGATGCTTGGCCTCGTGGAGTACATCGTGGAGGTTGATGTCCAGACAAGACCGAATTATATCCTTTGCGTCCTCTGGGTCGTTTGCCCTCTATCCTGCCCGTCACCATCAGGTGCTCAAGATTGTGCTCTTTCGAGAAATGTGTCCAAAGAACTCCAATGCTCTACGAAGGCATATTGTGGAGAGTCTAGTCCTTTAGCATTGACACATTGGTGCGAATTATAACACCCATGGTGATTTACCGCTCACGAGCTCACATCCCACCTGTGTGGTGTTACTGTGGTCACTGGAGCCCATGGACATCGACAACGTAAATGCCGCCACAAACGCCTTGAGACAGGAGTTCTAAGTCTCAGTTTTACAGTACAACTGCTACCCTACCCTTAAACCGAAACCCATTACTACTTCACGGCAGAAACAGGCGGGGTGGTGGTACCTACCCGTGCGGACTCACAAGACGCCCTACCACCATTAATTACGCAAGCTATAATTTTTCCGGATTTGATTTTTATAACACGATATTAATCCTTCAGCGTGGAAGTCAATCGTGAACATTTGTTAGGTACGCATTTCATTAGAAAAATTTGTACCGGCCTGCGGGATTCGAACACCGAGACAGTCGCATCGCTATGTAAAAAGGCACCCGGCGTCTTATCCCGTAGGCCACGACGACTTTAAATAGGTAGGTCGCTAGTGCTAGCTTTTTTAGTCCTAGGTTAACAAATAATATTATAGCAATAATCTTTCAAAACATACAAACGAGAAGAAACACACTCAGACCTCAAATGCCATATACGTTTTATAAGAATATTGCTTCCTATTAGGAATCTGACCTGAACCACTATGATAAAGTTCACTACACACTAGACGAGATTTTTTTGTTGTATAGACGGGTGGACGAGCTCACGGACCACCTGGTTTTAAGTGATTAAATTAGTGAGTAAATATCTACTTACTATGAAACCATGTATTGTCGCTTCGACATTAGTAATGAATAATTAATAAGGCTATCTCACTGTTCTTATTATTGCGAAATATTTTCGTATTAATCTCATTTAAATCACTAATGATTCTTACGTCAGAAATACAAATTAAGAAATAGTCTATAAAAATATTATTACGGTAATTAAATATTATTTACAACATTGGAACTCATGTTAAGATTGTAATATTGCAAAACTATAATGAGTTCGGTGAAGTATTCCATATAGAGGCTCGTCACCTTGATCGGCTCGTAAACGTTCAATCATTGTTGATTAACGATGTTATTGGTACTGTCGTGAGGAAAACGGTTTACGACAAAGATGAACTATAACACAGATCGTCTTAAAACGACTGGGACCAGTGATATTGTGTTTCTGTAATGATTTGTCCTAAGCTTTTGTCCTAACTTCTCTACTGAGTTCAGACTGGAGGACAGTATATCGTTCTTTAGTGACTATCTACATGCAATAAAGGTCAAAGTTCACCTGATTACCTGACATTCATCGACGCAACATTCGCTTCAAAGACCTCTTCTCATCGGTTCCAGAAGCAAAATTTAGGAACTAAGCGAACTGACACTTCTACATTTGTACTTAATCTGTACAGGTCTCAATCACGTTCGTATTGACTGACCGACTGCACTTGACATTATTAAGGGGTGATGTATAGCGCGACCGGTTCGATTTCAACGCTTACTTTTATAAATAATCTGTAATTTTTAAGCGCCTTCCCTAACAGCTTTTTTTTTTTTTCTCCTACCTATGCTGATAGCCTTGAGAGGCTATTTCAGCTTCGCCCTAACGTGTAGGTGAACTCACGGGACTCAAACCGGAGTGTTGCTAACACTGGCCCTAGCAAGAGCAGTGCTTCGCAGAATCTACCACCGGATCGGAAACGCGACCCACTGAGAAGATCCGGCGAGAAACTCAGTGGGCTGTGTCTATGGGTTAATTCGCTCGTCGAGCCCTTCGTCGCAAGCGACGGGTTCGACAAGAACGATGACCGGACTAACAGCTGTCAATTGGTTGGCAAAAGAAAAGTTCTTAAAAAACCTTAAAACACTTACAGAGTATTAATCACGAATTTTCTTCATTATCTTTTCCTGACTGGCATTTTTTACATAGCTCATCCGATATTACAATTAAATTGTAATTTGATGATAGAAACATGTCAATTACTAGCATAATTAAATGAACCTTTTAAAATCAAAGAACAAACCTTCTGTAGTGAACTTGAATCAAGTTGTCAATCTATAATTTGAATAGATCGAGTGTCAATCACTCAATTAAAATACGGTTGTCAATTATAAAGCGAATGCGTCAGTCAAACTAAAGGCAAACGTGAGTCAACGGGTTTATCTCGAGTAACAATCGGGTCTAGATCATGCGGGAACAAAAACAATCTTAGATGTTGTTATGAGTTGTAAGGAACAGTTTCTAAGGTTGTTTGTTAATTGATTGTTAGTGAAAACTCCAAGTTTTTAACTCGGTAAAACAGACCACGCCGTGGCCTCCGAAGTGAGCGCTCTTAGTTTCTCCTCATCTATGAGTAGAGTCGTATCTAACCATTGGCATAAAAGTTCCGCAGATCTAACGGGCATTGGAAGATTGTGGGCTCCAAAGTATAATGGTAGAATTTCCATCAAAATTTCGAGGGAAACGATGCTTCTCGAGTGATTTGTGAGTACGTTTTCTATCAACACCGACAATAATATTTTCATTTATTTGCCGTTGCCATCTAGAGGGAATTAGTTCATTTGCCTTAGTATGCTAACTAAACGGTTAGTCTATGTAGACACACAGCCTAGCTAGCAGCTTAATATCAGGTGGGCTGTGAGCTCGTCCACCCATCTAAGCAATAAAAAAAAAAAGTGTGTGTGTCCGCTCCGACGCACGACTGGAGTTTACTGGATATAAATATAAATTTGTGTCAGTTGAATACAGTAAAATATGGAAGTTACGTATTCTAGTGAGAATGATCCGGGAGTTGCGGAACACGTGGATGCGGTAATTAAGTAAGTCTATATAATTCACTTTTACAATTAATATATAAGTTGTCCATTCACTGATAGAAGGAATTGTTTATATTTAATAAGCTTTATTAATAAATGATTTGTAGCGGGTTATATTCGGGTATCAACCCACTAACAGTTGATACGTTCAGGAATCGAACCCGAACGGCGTCCGGCCACAAGCAAAACGATGTCGGTATATTAAACGAAACAATACGAGAAATAGTTCTATATTACGACAACACGATACACTACAGATTATTAACAAATTAACGAGACACAAAACAAACGACTAACAAATATATGAAAATACAATAATGAGAGAAACGCGCGATCAGTACGAGGCTTTGTGACGGACTGCCGGCGCAGCAGCCCGGCGTCACCTGCGATAACGCGGCCGCGCGTTGGCTCCTGATTGGCGCGCGCACGCATCACCTGGCCAATCAGGCGCATAACGCATTTCGTGTGACATGCTATACTCTCTAGTACGATTTTGGTCCCCATAATTTTCATACCCCGGGCCTATATATGTAAATCGATTCTGAAGGAGTAAACTCCAAAAAAAAAAAGCTCGACTGTAACTCGATCAACGTGACTATGTATGCTTCTATTTTTGGAGTGATTCCTTAAGAATGATTGTTAAAGCCCCCAGTACAACCTCTTGATGAGCAGTAAAGTCAAGCGTTTCCAAAATACCCTTAAGTTTTACATTAAAGTAGGATAATAGAAATTATATAGTGTTCAATCGTCTAGTTTAGTAAAATCTTTACTTGACATTTCTTTATTTTCGTACATATTGTGTTAGTGTATCATAATGTGGCTTAGATAGCAGCGATTTAAAGTACGTAATGTTAATTTTAACACAATCAATTTATTCTCTTAGAGCTTTAACTTATGGTGCCTACCTTAATAGCTATTTAGAAATAAAAACTTTGAGAATGAAACAATATATTTGTCCGACAATAAATGGCAACACTATTTTCATATATTTTATATAATCAATTTAATAAACATAAATATGAATTACAGGAGATGCGTTTGTTTAACCCCTTTTGCCTATCGTGTATTCAATGACAACCACACAGTCGGCTTCTTCTTTTTTTTAACTATGGTGACGCGATTTTTTCCCAGTTTCGAATTATACTCTAGTCGTACATTTGAGCTCACTTTTTTTTTTTTTCTCGAAAATAACTTTGGCACTTTTCAAAAACGATCAAAATAACAAGTTTACTATTCACGAAGCCGCACATTAGATTGATCATGACAATTGTACCTGAACAAAAACAAGTTCCTTTAATGAGACACATCTTTGTATCTCTCCTTATAATAAACTATCGACAGCATAGGTACCTACTTACTCTTAATTTACCTATGTCTTCTAGTCTGTGAAAATTGTTATCAATAAAATAAAACGTCGTAATTGTATTCAAACTCATTCTATATTCTGTTTTATGTTACAACGTTAAGATCGAATATCGCTCGAAATAGGATTAGGTCGAAAAGTTTGAATTTGGAAATCGAACGCGCCAGCCACCGCGACGTTTAAATTGTAATCGGAGACTGCGAGAAATTACAGCAAGTTTGGAGGGAAAAATATCGAGTAGCGTTTGAATAAATATGGAAGATATTCGTTTTAGTAGCTTGACTGCATTATGCAGGCCGATCCTGCCATGTGTGCCTACAATAAAATTTTAGTGCCCTCGCATTGTTCTAGGCGTGTGTCGGTACGAGTGCGAAAGGGATGGAATACGCCATTTTGTGAGGCCAATAAAGGCGCGGCGCAAAATACTGTAAGTTGAAGCTGTTTCGGTATTGTGTTTTTTTTATACGACGCCGTAGATTCTGTTAGGAATATTCTTGAGTTTTAGATTCTCGTTTCGCGTCTATTTTAAATTTACTACAAAATCCTTATAAATGCACTGTGAATTTCGTAGATCCAAACTTAAGATTTCGGTATACCAAAATATGCGACAAAATTCACAAGTCATTTTTTTTTTCGGAATGCGAATCCTATTTATATTTTCACAAAAAAAACATTGGTCTTGACTCTTGGATATATTTAAGAATCTGGGTTTATCGACCCATTAAACGCGAGTTTTAAATTATTATAACGTCCAGACAAAAAATGATGAAATTATAAAAAAATTCGTTAAAATATTATGCATTAGAATACAGAAAGGAATAACAAAACTATAAATTAATGACATGATAACTGTCGTCGACCGATGACATATTGTAGAAAAACACGTAAACTGTGACAGAATGTCAGAAGATCGAACAGGGTCGGACTCGGACTACCGGCCGAGGGTGTGGTGCCCGCTATTGACGTCAAAATTATTTAATTGCACAAAATAGTTTAATCTTCAATAATATATAGTAGATTATTAACGTTTTTAATTTCGAGTGTATATTTCATTACGTCTCTTAAGCCTTTGATAGTGTTTTAATCAGTGTTCACAAACGCTTTAGATAAACAATAAATCATCTCATAAAATGTACACGGCAATTTACAGTATAACAGAACCTAACCCCGATCTTCAAGCACCACCTCGGGACGAACATTTTAGTTACAAAGTTACATCATTGATTAACTTTTAGTTGACTCATAACTATGTTGGATATCCCATAATAACGTAATAATGTGGTAATGAGGTCCGGCGACAGATTAAATACAATATATGGACATGAAATAAAAACGAATGAGTTTTATGGGTCCGAGTAATAAATCATTTAAATGAAATTGGTCATTATGATTCGAATATTAAAATTTTTAAAAGGTTTTTGATCCGCGCTCGAATATTTTAAACACGTCTTGGAATGATGCTATAGTTGGAATTTTAAAAAAAATTGTTCCATATGTATTAACTAAATCCTCAAAACAATATTATGCACTAGATCTGTTATCATGTTCATCGCTAATAGGATCAAAAGAATAAATAAATAAATTAAGAAAACTCAACAGATATTGGTAACGTTACCAATCGAATATAAATTTATCGCATTTTAATGAACACGTAATAATTACGATAGATATTCGTTCGGCAAATACGAAGCACGCCTACCGTACCGAAGTTTGATTTAAACAGACCACTAATAAAAAATGATCGTAAATATATATAAAAATCATTAACGTTCACATAAAACGTTACCGAATAAAAATTCAAAACTTGTATTAAATTAGCTTTATCAATATTTAAAATGCATAAAATTCATAAAGTTAAATGGCATGACAAATAGCCAAGCGCGTGTTTTTATTTATCCGGTTTATAAAAACGGAATATACAAATGATTCACATACATTCAGGTTAATTAATGTTTTAATAACCAACCGAATTTATTTGGATCATAAAATTTGGAAAGATCGAAAGTGATTCAAATCAGTGATTCACAGTAGCACCATTGAATAGTTTTATAGTTTTCTGATTCGATAATAGCATAGCAGTCGAGATTTAAAAAAAACCCAGAAAAATCTACATCTGAAGCTCAGTCACAGTCGAGCTCTGAAATTGCCCATTTCTTCTCATGGATAAAACGTAGTCTGCCCGCAGTCATTGACTTGAACCTTTCGTCCAAATTCAGAGTGACCAACCAAATACATCCAAAAAAGTTCTTCTATAGATAAGCAGCATTAATGAAGGAAATTAGTGAATCTTTCTACAGTAACACTGATCGGACGTGACCTTTAATAAATTACTATGATCACTTTTCGATTAGGTCATCTCCTTGGCAAAATGTAGTATGTAAAAATAGCACGAATAGTACGAATCAAATCGAAAAGGAAAACATAATGGCCTTAGAAAGATAAGGGTAAGTGAAACAAGAGGATTGAATTGAGGACACTCAAACAATGATTCGGTTCAGTTACCAAACAACTATGTAATTTGGACATGGTTGACCGGCCCAACGATATATTGATAAATGACAACTTTTCAACAACAGCTGCCCTTCAAACCGAAACGGATTAGTGATTCCCGGCAGAAATAGGTAGGGCGGTGGTACCTAACCGTGCAGGCTCATAATACGCCCTACTACCAGTAATTACGCAAAGTATATTTTTTTGAGATAAAATAAAAGCAACCCTTTCCATTATACGTTACTTTGATACTCAAATAACAATGGGTAGAATTCAGCAGAATCAAATTTGATGCTAACATTATACATACATATTTCAATACAAATTGATAAGAGAGTGTTAAGTATGAATGTGGAAGGATATAGAGGAAGAGGTAGACCTAAAAAGAAATGGATGGATTGCGTGAAAGACGATATGTGTAAGAGGGGAGTGAGCGAAGAAATAGTATATGATAGAGGAGTATGGAAGGAGAAAATATGATGCGTCGACCTCAGGTAACTGGGAGAAGGGCAGGAGAATGACGATGACTTCAATACAAAATACCACCAAATCTGAGTACACGAACTAATGACAATCTGACCTTTCGAGCATCACAGAGTGAAGTTTTGTACTGAAAATGTCAGAAAGGAAAATACCAAAATTTTATGATCAAACGTCGGGAACGTGGCATCACTAAGTAGCCATTATCCCATCTCTATCGTTACACGTCATTAGAGTGTTTGATTTGGCAGGTCCACTGTTGCGAACTTCTGAAGCGACACGTTTTTATTAACGTAATTTATATGACATCTACGGAACACGTGAATGATCGGTGCAATGTTTCACTGTCACACTGTAAAACGTTACTTCGTTCAAGAATTTTTATCGTTAGGAAATATTTGTATTACGTTAGCCGATGTTTTTTTTCTTGTATTATTTTGTCTGATTCTCGTTGTTTTATTGGTGTTTTATTATGAGATTCACACTTTTGTTACATTAGTAGCGTAATCACTGTGTTTTTCAAATTGTGATTTTGTTCTCAGAATTCAAATACTTGTCAACAGAAATAGATAAGGCGTATCGACGAATTAAAAAGACAAATTAATAAAACAAGTATATTATGTTCGATGTTCCGTTTATATTATACATATTTATTTTAAAGTTTAGACGTCTAAAGTAAAAACTGTCCAGTATTTGGGGTCGCTGAACTGACCGTATAGTATTTGTAATTAGGTCTACGACTCGCGGAGACCGTGATGAACATTGAAATATATAACTTGTATTGTAATGTAATTTATTAATACAATAAAATAAAGAATGTGACAAATTCAGTGCCTGAATTTTTTAGTCCTGACACTTATTTAGTGATACTTTTCTTCTACAATTTACAATACAGAGTTAAGATCATCAAGAAATCGAACAAGTTTTAAGACCGCAAAACAAGAAAACGTAGGCGTCCGTCCGAGAACGAACCAACATAATAATTATTTATGAACATAAATGTGATTCTGTCATAAAACAGGAAAAATACCGAGTTATTCATAATATTTTACGATTTTCTAGTTGTGGGCGGAGGACAATGTATGCCACCGTGCTGACACGGCATATTATGAGTCTGAATTATATGTTTAATTGCTTCGCATTATTATTATGTAAGACGCAAGCTTCCAAATGACATCGGCTCAAGATCAATAGCATCATTAGCGACCAGTGCAAAATTTTAAATGAACCATTTATAATCAATCAGCGAAATACCTATCTAATGTGCGATATAAATAGAAAAGTACTACGAAAACGAGTCTTATTTATTAAGATATAAAACCGAGAACCGAGAAATTAATTTTAATAGATCTATTACGCTTTCGAGAAACTAGGAGCGATACGAAAATACATCTTGTCTCAGCAAGTTTTTTTATTTTATTTTCTAAGAGGCCAAAGTAATATTTTACGATATTTAATGTCACAACTTGACTATTAACATCCAAATTAATATGAATATCAAATAAAAGATATCGTTTGATTGATGTACGTGTGAAACTGAGAGCAGTGCCCTGTTTAGATGGTAATAAATCCAAAACAAATCGCGTGGGAGATGTAATAGAATTGAAACTGTGTTCACGAGTGTTTCTATAATTTGAACGAATAGATTATGTTCATTATTATGATCGATTATGACGCGTTTGCGTTGTGAATGTAGTATCAGAGACTTTACATTTTTTCCAATAAGAAAAATCACATATTTAGTCTTGCATCTGCTACGAACTACTTAAATAAATTAGCAGTCCGTTAAATCATTGACTTCCATAAAACCACAAAAACCGTTTAAACTTAAGGATCAAAGTGCAAAAAAAAATCTCATACACACCATAATAATAATATGGTAAACTTATAAACATCCCTGCTGACCTCGATAAAGCTCGCGGATTGACGTGGAAGCTTTCTCGCGGCCCACGGCTCGGTCCGGTGCAGCTTGCATATCATCGCAGGGAAGGACTAAGTCTTGATGCGATTATTTAAGATTATCTGAGTTTCTGTAATTTTTGTCGGAAGTTCTGTAAAGACTAATATCGACAGTGGCACTTTCTAACTGTAATTCTTGGAGGGTAATTGATTTGTTTCCGCTGCATTGAACAAATACACAGGAGCATCGTTTTGCTTGTGATAATTTTATTTATTCCGAATATAGACTGTTCTTTGGATTTTTCTCATCCCTAATTCCTTGTAAGTGCTATTTGAAGTTTCAAAGTCTCCTGTTTCGTGGGGAGGGAAGTCGGGATCTAAATTCCTGCGCCTCATATTATCGTTATGTACGCTGCGGGTTTCAAGAGAAATTACTTTTCTCTCAGGTAGTATGAACCCTTGCAGTGGATTATAGAGGATTTTCAGTGCTGGAAGAAGGGATACCGGTATACGACTTTGATTACCACGTGCTACCTTTACTAATAGTAGTATCTACAGTTTTGTCCCTCTGACTTTCACGACACCTCCCCCAAATTTCTATTCTGCACTGCACTCGTTATATGATACAAAGACAATAACGAGGTGATGGATGCCGTGGAGAACTTTTTGCAGGACCAAGACAAAAATTTTTTTTGAAAGGGATTGAAGCCTTGGAAAAGCTTTGGACTCGGTGTGTAGAGAGACTCGGAGACTATGTAGAAAAATAAATTATTAAGTTAACAATAGTCATTATATTCTATGTCATTCTCACTACTTTTTGATTCTCCTAGTACCAAGTCCGCGAGTGAACCATTGTGGCATGTTTCACTTGCGGACTAACAAAAACAATGATAAGCTGTTAGGTAAATAAATATAAGGTAGAATTTGTATGTAACACTTCGAAATAATATCTTAGTTGAGAAGGCATACTTGTCTGTTATTATTCTTTATCTATTTTACTTTCATTTCATCCATGGATTATTATTATTATTATTATCTGATAAATAAATGGATTATTTTTATTAATAATATTTTAAAAATGATCAGTAATTTTTGTGCAACATTATGCTCTAAAAGTTTTTTTTGGCCCCCAAATTCATAAACGAGTACGTCCCTGTTCGACACACGCGAATGAAACTAAGCAGGTGGCATAAAATTATAGCTCCGCTGATATATGCATGGTGCAGTGAAAATCTGCAGTATTTACGTTTGTGAGTACGCGAAATGCTCCGTCAATCAACACTGTGCGAGCGCCTGGCCACTGTTGTACATGAATTATTATAAATAATACACAAAACGTGTGGACGTTTGAGTTATGGCCGATGTTCTTGTTGTTACTTGTTTACGTCCATAATGTTAGGCCTTTAATATGAAGGGACTTTGTTGCTAACTATAAAGCATGAATCATCATCATCATCATTATCCTGCCCTTCTCCCAGTCACCTGGGGTCGGCGCAACATGTTTTCTCCTTCCATACTCTTCTATACAATTTCTTCGCTCACTCCCCTCTTACCCATATCGTATTTTACGCAATCCATCCATTTCTTCTTAGGTGTACCTCTTCCTCTATATCCTTCCACATTCATAGTTAACATTCTCTTATCAACCTCACTTTCATTTCGTCTCATCACATGTCCATACCATCCCAAACGCGCACTTCTCAGCTTCTCTGTCACAGGTTCCACTTTCACACTTCCTCTAACATATTTATTCCGTATTCTATCCATTCTCGTAAGAGAGACACACATCCATTGCAACATCTCTGCTGCATGCAATCGCCTTTCATCACTGTAAAGCATGAATCGTCGTCAGAAAAAACCTCTGCCGCCATATACTATAACTATTCAATTTCTTCTGGTCGTAAAGATCATACCCCCCACTGCCGACACCAAAGTTCCACAAAACTGTAATAACAAGTAATTACTATTTTAGATTTATCAAACTTAAATATCAAATCACGCTGTCAACTAAACGGCTAACATACGATATTTCCTGCTGAAGACTTGAATCTTGGACCGATGCCAATCACCTCTGACATTACGAGCCGATTGCGAACTGATAGATTTAAGTGGCGCCCCGTTTGATTGTATGTTAAGAAAATATTTAGGTCTTGGAACGTCGAACGGAAGGTTAGAAGCTTCAACTATGTTTTCAGGATAGTTTTATTTGTAACTAGCTTTTGCCCGCGACTCCGTCCGCGTGGGATAGTTACTTTGGCGTAACGCAAAATATTACCACCCCCCACTTCATTTACGTAGAAAATGAAAATATTTTTGAATTATAGAATGTTAAGGAGTCATTTAAACCCCTATTTGGAAACATTCTTTATTGGTGCTCCACTTGTATTGGTCTTACCGTGATGTTATAGCCTATAGCTTTCCTCAATAAATGGGCTGGCTACCAGACACTGAAAGAATTTTTCAAATCGGACCGGTTCCTGAGATTAGCGCGTTCAAACAAAGAAACTCTTTAGCTTTATGATATTATAAAGTATAGATAGAAGATAATCCCGCAGTCTCCATAAATTAATTTTATAATTATTTATTCCGTAGATAAATGAACGCCTTCACGACCCACGTAATGTTGAGTGGTCAGTCTCTAGCATGAATGTTTCAGTGAAGTTTAATGGCTGTCTCACTTTTCAGACTAGAACACATAGCTTATGTGCGGTAGAAATAGGTAGGATGGTGCTACTTTCCCGTGAGCTTACATTAAACACTATCTATAGTTACGCACATTTAATTTTTTGTGGATATGGTTCGTAAGCACTTGTTCAGTACGTAAAAACTGGTACCTGAATGCGACGTTTTAACAATGACAAAGTCGCATTACTTGATTTCTTTAGTCACAATTATGTTATCAATTACTTGAGAGGTTTTCGACCTGGAATTGTCGATGTCCATGAGAAAAGCAGCCATCTCTTTTACAGAACGTGATGTCATAATGATTTTAACGGACTAAGTTTCTCTTTTTTTTTATTGCTTAGATGGGTGGACGAGCTCACATCCCACCTGGTGTTAAGTGGTTACTGGAGCCCATAGACATCTAAAACGTAAATGCGCCACCCACCTTGAGATATAAGTTCTAAGGTCTCAAGTATAGTTACAACGGCTGCCCCACCCTTCAAACCGACACGCATTACTGCTTCACGGCAAGAATAGGCAGGGTGGTGGTATCTCACCGGATTTTCTCAGTGGCTTGCGATTGTAGATCCGGCGGTAGATTTTGCGAAGCACTGCTCTTGCAGTGTTAGAGCCAGTGTTAGTAAATTCTCTCAGGTTTGTGAGGTCACCCCCCGGTCCGGCCCGGTAGTTGGAATAACCGCTTAGGCTACCAACGATTGCCTAATCTAAAGGAGAAAAAATATGATTTGATTCTAGAGCAATAAAAATAAATAACGTAGCCGAGGTAGGCTCTGGCGGTCACGGCAGTAAAATTGACTTCAGTAGGAGAGGAGACTATTTTCTGAAACAATTCTAAAGAACTTTACATAATGAGCACAAAATAAACCCAAAATACATACGAACTAATACCGTTTGTTGTTGGCCAAAAGTGTCCATGTTCATGAGACCTTGTAGTTCGTTGTCTGCTGGGAATGTATTTACTTCCATCATTCCAAGGATAAGTGACTTCAATTCGCTATCTCCTCTACTAAAAGAGCTATTGGGTATAAGAATTTCACAAAAAGTTTCGGAATTTCACATATTTGGACCTAAAAAAAACATAACTGCCTTCAGGTTTTCATCCTGCATAGGACCACCGGACTGCTAATAGTGTTCCACTTAGCTATACATATTTGGTAGACATTATGCCAATGCAATCGAAACCTTAACCATATATCCTCTCAAAGAGACTGGCGATCTGAGGAGGTTTATTGAGGTTTCTATGAGCTCTGGTAGCCGGTTTGCACCAGGTGGTAGACAAGATTAACCTCCCTGCACGTTTAAACCAATAATTAGACTTCATTCTCTATAATAAGACTTACAGATAATCTAAGAAATTCAATTATAATACTAACACAATAACCCAGCGAAAGCTTACCTCAATATACGTTTTAAATTGTTGGCTGTTTATCTAGCACGCCGCGGTAATGCTTTCCAGTGTTATTTCGGCCTATTTAGCCCTCAGCAGATAAACCGATTCACGCACTCGCAATAAAGTACATAACAAGTTTCACAAACATGTCCGCGCCACTTCAAGACAAGCCTGTACACAGTTTGTGCAAGGTCAGTCGGTTCAGTCTGCAATGAGCGTGTATTAAAAATTATCACGTTTGTAATAATAATGCGTAACATTGTAATGCGACGTATTGACAATATGAAACGTCATTACATACTTCTAAAACATTTTTAATGGTTAGTGTTTCGTGTTGACAACTGCAATACACAAGTCTCATATTTCAGTTTATGCACAGTGGTCCATGCAACAAAACAATGTACAGTTAACGGTAGGCAGTGGCTTGGCTCTGCCCCTGGCATTGCTGACTTCCATGGGCGACGATAACAACTCACCATCAGGTGGGTCATATGCTCGTCTGCCTACAAGGGCAATAAATAAAATATTAAAAAAAAAATGTTTACAATTCTAGGTTCAATCGCGTAGGTCATTTTCTCGAATTTATCACTATTATTAGTATAGTAATAATATAACTAATTTAAGCCATTCACATAGGCACTTCTCTAGATTTCCATAGAGATCGCGGACTACACAACAATTACCTCTTAATTGACATCATCTCAAAAGATTGGTGTGCTTGTTACTCTAAGAACTGTGGTCATGATATCTACCTATGATCGAGGAGACGTCAGTGATTGCGCCGCCTACTTTTGTTCCGCGTATGTTCCGCCGATTGCTTTGAAATTTTACTATCCTGTCACTAACCGCGACAGTTCAAAAGGGATTTAAATTTAGTCAGAAATATATTCTGTTTGTATATTCGTGTTTATAGTAAAATAATTTATATAATGAAGCAGTGACATGATAAAGTGAGATTTTCGTATGTGTGCGTTTTGTTGTATTAGCGTATTACAAGTACGGATGTAGTTAGCTGTATGAGTTTGACAGTGTGCGTGCATGTTTACACATACGGTTTTACTGACAACTGATAATATTTCGTTATAATTTAACATAACAATGAAACATATTGCGAGCGATGTTCGGTCTCGTAGTGAAGTTGGCTTTTAAAACCTTGGGAGTTCTAACAGAGCGAAGATTTCAGTCCTGAATAAAGCCTTTGGTTTTCTCCCAAGCAACAGATTCTTTCGACTCCATCCATGTTTTTTTTATTTTTTTTTATTGCTTAGATGAGTAGACGAGCTCACAACTCACCTTTTATTAAGTGGTTACCGGAGCTCATAGACATCTACAACGTAAATGCGCCACCCACCTTGAGATATAAGTTCTAAGGTCTCAGTATAGTTACAACGGCTGCCCCACCCTTCAAACCGAAATGCATTACTGCTTCAGAAGAAGGCCATCCACATTATATGCGGATTTTTATTTTCTCCGTTTCATGCCGCGTGTTCTAGTTCTCTTGGTAATTGTATGAGATTATTCCGTATACTGTAAAGTCCGCGTCCACAGTAACTATTACGTGAAAATTCCGTGTTCCTTGTGGCCTACAACACAGCATGGTACTGGCATGGTGGTAAGACGTCTTGTAAGTCCGCACGGGTAGGTACTACCGCCCTGCTTATTTCTGCCGTGAAGCAGTAATGCGTTTCGGTTTAAAGGGTTGGGCAGCCGTTGTAACTATAATGAGGCCTTAGGATACCTCAAGGTGGGTGGCAGTATTTGCGTTGTAGATGGGCTGTGAGCTATTCCAAACTTCAAAGCAATAAAAAAAAAGTTATCAGGTGACCTGCTTCGGAGAACCAAACCTCGACCCTGTGATATAGTAACGTAGCCCACAACTAGAACACACTAAAGCAACGACGCGATTGATGCGTTTAACTCCTCTACTCTCCTAACTCACACAATATTTTCAAGAATCACATGAAATTTGAATAAAACATATCCAATCGAGAACCCTTAATAACTTTTGAAGTTGGTTAACATTTATCGTACCTTTTTTTAACTTAATCCTGGTCTATTTAAAAGGATTCAACGTGTCGAGATAAAGTTTAGATAAATTAAAAAAAAACAAAAAAAAAACAATCTAATCATGAGCAGGTTAGCATTAACAACGTAATGACTTCTATTTATCGTTAAAGTTAATACCGACCGTAAAGATGGTCGAAGATATATGGGAGGTACCCGCCACTGTATTTCTATTACAATTAGGTACTGATAGAATTTGCCAGAGTAATGGTCTATTAAATTATTCATATTTCAGCAGTAGGCAGCGTTTTCGCTTTGTTGACAATAGCAGCAGATGGTGCCATAATAATCGGCCTACAGTGACAATAACTAAAAAAGAAATATTTGAGAACTACTGGTAATAGAACGGTTTGGGAGCCAAGGTCTTCAACATTTCTCACGCATAGCCATCTGCATGATAGCTAGCTGCTGATTTAAAGGCAGGAGACCCATTAATCCGACCTCATATCTCGAGGTGGACGGTAGCCTTTTTTATTTTATTGCGTAGATGGGTGGATGAGCTCACAGCTCACCTGGTGTTAAGTGATTGCTGGAGCCCATAGACATCTATAACGTAAATGCCGTCACCCACTTCTGCTCCACGCTTCAAACTGAAATGCAATACTGCTTCACGGCAGAAACAGGCAGGGCGGTAGTACCTACCCGTGCGGACTCACAAGAGGACCGTTAGTTGTTGCTTCGCAGCTACAGGCTCCTCAACGCAGACCAGACCAACGTAGTAGACCACGAGCTTGTCTGCATGTACAAATATAGATACCAATAAAACTAAACGTAATTAAGTGAACAAGGCGGGTCGCAGGTAGTGTGCACATTAAAATTGGTAGTCGAATACATGAGAAGTCAATTAGTAAGGCGCGTGGGGCGAATGCCTCTTTAATTATTGTAAGCGACAACGACAGCTGCGCAAGCGCACCGCACACAGGGCTGCCACAGTCACTATTTACATTACATTGCTGACTGATCACACGTGCGAACCAATGATACCTCTCACATAACGAGGTTTTGCAAGTTCAAATCTGCGTCGCACTTATATAGATACGTCGCGTAATCAATTATACTACGATTTCCAGAATAAGTAAATAAAATAAGCGCATTTACTATAATATTCTTATACAACACATTTGTCAGTAAAAGAGGCATTGTTTAAAAGTAAAATTTAATGCGTTATGAATATTTAGCAAATCACGATTAACATCGATGTCAGTTAATCATAGACTTCTAAAATTAGACTTTTTAAATATATTTTTCTTCCGTGATGTGACGACCCTATCCCAAGAATCCTTAAGGTGGGTGTCCTTATAACAAAGGGTTGTCGTCGCTGTTTTAATTATGTTTTGATTGGGTGCGAGTGAGGCAACTGTATGTTTTGATGTTTCCATTCACATGTCTTTAGTTTTGTAGAGTTTATTCAAATATTGATTAGATTAAAGCAGAAAATGGGTTTTTTTCCATTTCCTAGAAGGCTAGAGAACCGTTATCCTTTTTTTTTTAACGCAGAGGGATCCATTTACGGATACCCGGAAGAGGGGGGCAGCGGACTGAGTTAAAAAAAAAAGTGCTCACTACAGAATACACCGCTTTTCTCCGCCGTTTTTCCAACTACCTCCTTCGTTAATAGGCCTCGTCCCCACTACTGCCATGACTCCCACCAACAGTGTTGCCATATTTAATGGTGGTAGGACCTCTTGTGAGTCCACACGAGTAGGTACCACCACCCTGACTATTTATGCCGTGAAGCAGTAATGCGTTTCGGTTTGAAGTGTGTGGCAGCCGTTGTAGCTATACTGAAACTTTAGGGCTTATATCTCAAGATGGGTGGCGGCATGTACGTCGTAATTTTTTTTAATTATTTTTTTTGCAGATGTCTGGCCTCCAGTACCCGCTTAACACCAAGTGGGCCTTGAGCTCGTCCACCGACCTAAGCAATAAAAAAATTATGGCAACACGATAATTATCGTAAACTAGCCGTACTTGCCCGCTTCACTGAGCATTTAAAATTAACATTATTATTTATTGTCATTACTATTAGGGAGTCCAAAACTCATTTTTATATTAGCCTATCCATTAAGTACATGTATTTTCTACATGGATACCAAGTTTCAAGTCAATCGGATGCATGATTCAATATTTATAACGGAACATCCGTAAAAACCACTGTAGATTTATATATTAGTATAGATTTAACATGATAATTTTTTATATTATAGTTGTAACAAGAAACCTTATACAATGAATACTTATCAAACACAAAACGTTTAAGGAAACTTGTGTTTCGTACTCAATGATTCCAGACACATCGAAAAACACGTCGTAATTCAGATCGGAACAATAGTGTGTAATTCGACATGTGTAGGTGCTCGGTTCAATCAGTCTTTTTGTGTCGTCAAAATTTATTATGTTTATTATGAATATTTGCTCATTAATATTGTAAAATTCGTAATTATTGTTGCGGAACACTTGCGTACTCGAAAAAGTTTGCCGTGTTCGTGGTAATGCATTTAAGATGTCTTTCATTATTATTTTTTATTAACTTTTCTGAATTGTCAAGTACTAAAAAACAATGTACTTAACAAATGTTCACGATTGATTTCCACGGTGAAGGAATAACATCGTATAATAAAAATCAAACCCGCAAAATTGCGTAATTACTGGTGGTAGGACCTCTTGCGAGTCCGCACGGGTATATACCACCACCCCGCCTATTTCTGCCGTGAAGCAGTAATGCGTTTCGGCTTGAAAGGTGAGGCGGCCGTTGTGACTATACTTAAGACCTTAGAACTTATTTATATCTTAAGATGGGAGGCGCATTTACGTTGTAGTTGTCTATGGGCTCCAGTAACCACTTAACACCAGAGGAGCTGTGAGCTCGTCCACCCATCTAAGCAATAAAAAAAATCTTCTCAATGACCTTCTCCTTCCTAAATCCTTTCCAGCGTCTCATTAGCTTTTCCCGGGAAACATTTGTGTTTGTGAAGGGTAGTATTGCCATATACTACCGTGATTTACCACACCCACGTCTAGGTATTGGCGTATTTCCTATCGTCTTTGGCAACTACTTCACACCAGGTGAACTGGCCAGTGATCTAATGCAATAACAAACACTAATATCGATAGAACTGTTTAGTGATCTAATGCAATAACAATGTGGATAGAAGCATCCGCGACATAATCCACCAGATAAGCACTTATTGGCCATGCAGTTTGGCGTCGCTCAAATTCTATATTATAATTATTTTATTATGTTCAAGTTCAAGACCTGTTCGACAGGTAGTGTGCGCGGCTAGATGTATCCCGCGATGTACAATAACAAATGTCTGAACTAACAGCTGCCTTCATGAAAAATTTCCCATAGACACAGCCCACTGGGTTTCTCGTCGGATTCTGTGAAGCACTGCTCTTACTTGGGCCATTGTTGGCAACACACCCGGTTTGAACCCCGTGAATTCACCTACACGTCAAGAAGCTGAAATAGCCTCTCAAGGCTATCAGCATAGCTAGGGAAAAAAATAGAAAATTAAAACTCAGCTATGAACTTGAGAAGCAGTGTCATCTATATTTACGTCAGACTTAGACCGGAATATGAAAATAAGGCAACAAGACTTGGTTGGCTATATGTTACGTTGCGCACGAGTTCAAAACAATCGGTTTGGTACCCCTAATTTGAATATTCCCCCCAGAGGCGGGAGATGCCCAAAGAAGACGTATCTCACCGCAAGCCATTGTCCATTGTTTTTGTCCGCTGTTATTTATGACGGCAGTCGATCACCCGTCCCTGTTTTACGCGCCGAAACTTGTATACGTTTCTCGCTCGTTCATGGCTTCCGTCCGGTAATACTGTAGCTAATAAATTACGATTCAAAAGATTATTTATGACATTATTCAAGGAAACCTCGTGGCGTATTGGTCTTGGAACGTGGAGTACTGTTGACAAGGCCTACTTTTGTTCTTCTAAAAATCTAAACGTGACCTGGTTGTACCGTGCGTGCTACCTAATTACAACTTTTACCGTTTCAATATTGAATATCTTTAAATTAATACGTAAAGCAAAAACTTTGTACCCCTTTTTCTGAAAATTGCGTGGACGGAAAACTATGAAATTTTCCAGACTTATAGATTATAGAGAAGGAGAACAGAATGTTAATATTTTTGTAAACTATGCATAAAAAATACATTAAATCAATAAATACAAACATTACACACACTACCATGTATTTGACACACACGCGGATGCATACTATTTGTTTATTGTCAAACTTTTCTTATTGCCTGAAGTCTGTGGTCAAATTGAGAATCGATTAAATATTGTTTGTCTTTATTAATATTTGTTTAAAGTGTAGTCTTGGCGAAATCTGTGATTATAGTAGTATATTCTATGACAATTGAATCATAATAGTGTACTAACTTATAATTTCAATTAATTATAGTCGTATTTCGACTACTGGGGGAATTAGTTAACATAACTCAACTTCATTTTTTTTTCCGCAACTTAATAACAAAAATATACGGATTTTAAATTTAGTTGATTTCCCGACCCGAAAAGACAGCGACGGGTATAGAAATATTTTGGAGGTCGTGTAGATTTTAGTCACCAGTGCCGGGCGGCACAATAAGGAGTCCGTAATAGGGTAGACAATTTATTCCCAATTCACGCACGGTATATTTAGCAGAAGGAGAAAGTATAGAGAACAGAAGGCACAGATAATGCCGTAGGAAGTCAAAGTACAATAGTAAAAAATAGGCGCAAGCAATAGATCGCGACAAAGCAAAAGAGTATGCGTAAGTCTAGGAATGACACAGGCTTATCAAACGGACCCTATTACGGTCTCCTTATTGTGTCGCCCGGCACTGATGACCCTACAACCAACGACCCCAAAATATCAAGTCGTCGGACGGTCCTACCTACCTATTGCTAGTAACCTCGAGGGGTTATGCTAGCTTCACCGTACGTGTAGGCGAGCTCACGGTGCTTAGCCTTGAAGACTTGCTAACATCTGCCCTAGCAAGAGCAGTGCTTCGCTGAACCTACCACGGGATCGGAATCGCGACCCACTGAGAAGATCCGACGAGATACTCACAGGATTGTGTCTGTGAGGTGAGTAAACTCTAGTAAAATGTATATTTATAGAAAACGATCGTTGTCCTTGGATGGTATAACAGTTACTCTGCCTACTTTTGAAATTAACAAAAATATGACCTTATTACAAAACAGTATAAGGTACAATTTAAAATTATACATCGAAATAACAGAACACAACTCAGAAGTACACCTTTATGGAATGTCTCATACGGGATATCCGATCTTAATTCATAGTTGAGTGATCGGGCGCTTAGAATCTGTGCTGACATGGTATAAAGTGGAGATAGAAGCATCAACATATCTTGCTCATTTATAAATCACATTTTATAGAGCTGCAGACATAGCGATAGATGAAAGCAAATAAGTTATGTTAATTATTGCGAAGGGTATGAATGACACAAATTTCATCTCCAAATTTTGAGAGGAAACCGAGAATAGGTCATCGTTTTGAGACTGAATATTTACTGACGTTTCTTATATTCGACAAAAAAACCAACAATGTCTACGTAACATCTGAGTAAATCGATTTAATTTTATAAATTAAATAAATAAAAATTATTTCAGTGTTCAAGAGTAAATTTTGTTCAGCATTTCCTGTCGTCATTTCGGTCGTCTTTCCATGAGAACATTTTAAAGTCAGTGACATCCAAGCCGTGGCGTTTTCAACCCCATAAATAATAGAAACAAAACCGTCTCCCCTCGCCCCCCACCCCACGCCCCACGCCGGGATAAGTGTCCGAAAATTTTCACAATCCGGTAATAAAAAGATAATTTATTAGATCACCTCTTATTGTTTTCGTTATTTATGTGTATGAAGTAATGTAATCTAGCCTGGTGGGCCCTAAATAAATAATTTTATGTTTAGGATAGCGTTACAACGCGCTTTAAAATACGAGAAATCTTAAGAAAATAAACAAGCTTTATTAAAAACTTTAATAATTGGATTTAAATTGTAAGTTATTTTCACAATGTTAATACGCAACGGACGTCTTATGAGTCCGCACGGATAGGTACCACCGCCCTGCCTATTTCTGCCGTAAAGCAGTAATGCGTTTTGGTCTGTGGAGCGGGACAGCCGTTATACTGTAAAAACTGAGACTTAGAATTCATGTCTCAAGGTGGGTGTGTATGCAATCGACGCAATAGTTGTGCATGCAATCGATACGACGGCCTCATATATGTATCACTTTGAGTTTCAACAAAACGTTAGGGCTAGTTAGGGTTAGTTCGCATACCTCAAGAACCACTTAGCATTGAGTGAGCCAGACTAGCCAGACAGCTACTTCATACTAAGAAAAATATTACTTCATCTAATCTAAGAAAAATATAATTAATTATAGATTCGGATATTATCTCTCGTTGTGACACGACCCTCGGTCGCTCCTTGCTTAATCTCCAGCGCGACCGAGTTCGGCGCGTTTTGTCCGCGGTAATGGCCGACTGAGGTATTTTTAGGTATAAATAAACATGATTTGTTGTTGCTACTGTGACAGAATTTAATTTCATACCGCTGAGGTCGCTCCCTCGGCGGATCTTTGAATTATTTTAATGAGCCCTTAATGTTAACGTCGATTTTGCTTCGTGTGCGTTTATTATTACTATTCCCTGTTTTTTTTTTGTATAATTTACTTTATTATAGCTTATAAACGTAAATTGAACGTGGTCTACTGAATCTATGGATCTAGAGTCTGGATGAAATAGTTAATTAATTTTCAGTATGAAATAAATGATACGTATAATGTATTTTTAATAAAGAATTTGAAGGCTTATAAAAATAGCACCTGCCTAGTTTAGAATTTGAGTTATATCAAGTATGTTAGAATACCAACAAAAATATGTAGTATATAAGATTCAATTTATTATTACATAACATCATTTTTAACTTATATTATCTGACCGAACGATCTAGCACTAAACAATTATATGGGTGCTAGATCATGAGTTCATGTGTCATCATGATCATTGAGTTCACGTGTTCGTGCTAAAAGGGTGAAAAAATGATTCGCACTAACCGACACATTGTTTTGAAGCCGACATCCACGCTCATTGAGAAGTGCATCTGTAAAACTTGCGCAAATTTTTGGTATACGTGATTACAATAAATTATTTAGGTATAGTTAGAATAAATAACTCCGCACCACACTGGATACCACAGTCTACGACGCCATACACATCGCTGAAAACAGAAGATGATGGCGAAACATCATCCAGAGAAGGATAATGGGAGGAGATGGTCACCACCATCAGATATGAGGAATGCGACTCAATAAGGAGGAGAATAAACTATAGACCATAATAGTTGTGGAGTATTTTCTTAGTCACTCAGTTTAACATGTATCCTTTATTGATGAGTGAAAACTGTTTATCTGTTATTATATAATATTTTTTTGCTATTGTTTTTTTTTTTCCTACCTAAGCTGAGAGCCTTGGGCTCTATTTATTTTCTTAATAAAAAAAAAATTAAGACTCGGCTTAGCAACTTCCATTATTATGTGCTGGGTTTCGGGTCATTCATAACATTAACCTAATGTTCACTTACTAAGTTAAGCAACTTATCATGATGCTAGTATTAATGTGTCGTGAACTCCCCAACATAAAGCAAAGATATCCGTTACAGCAGACAGTCCTGTCAGCTGATTAGCGAACAATTAGCTCAACAGTTTTTTTTTACTACCTATGCCGATAGCCTTGAGAGGCTATTGCAACGTTATTCTAGCGTAGGTGATCATTCGGAGCTCAAACAGGAGGTATGCTAACACTGGCCTTAGCAAGAGCCGTGCTTCGCAGAATCTACACCCGGATCGCAAACGCGACCCACTGAGAAAATCCGGCGAGAAACTCAGTGTGCTAACTCGACAGGACGGTGGACGCGCTCTTCCGCAAACAAGCTAAATTATTATTCTATTACCAATCTTAATTTATTTTTCCCAATGGATTTTTATGAACTGCGATCTCTTTTGAGGATACACACGATAAAAGCATAGTTTTCACTTCAAGTCGTGTATTATTACAGCTGATGATGAACCTATTGACCATGATAAAAATCGAGTTTATAAGACTAGTGTATATCAAACAAACCCGAACGTAACAAAAAAAAATCATCTCAAAAGCTGATCCAAATAACTCGTAGACGGTCTAAGCTTCAGTGGCCATTCCTGAAAATTAGTGGACGTGTGGAGGTACGGGCGCACAGGGCGGGTGTGGGGGCGGGGGTCGGCCCCCCTATGATTTACACCACTCCCGTATTATGTTTTGACTTTAATAAACACGACGTTTGTCACGAAAATGAAAACTTTACTCGTGAAAAAATAATAATTCGGCAAGCGAACGAACTGTAATCTATTCTTTAATAGTTTTTAAAAGATTACGTTTGAATTGCATTTCGAAATACACTGCGAATCTATAATATAATGATTTTTATTTTTAACGAATATGAGTTTTTTTTTTTAAATCCTCTTTGATAAAGATTATTGGAACGTTTATTTTACAATATTTGAAGGAAAATATAAATATAGGTTATTTTATTTTCTATAAAGCGAGAGAATATAACACTTCATAAATTTAAATCAATGTAGTGTTGAGGCTGTGGTTTAATTGTTTCTAAACTTGTGCATATATGTATGTTTATTTTATAGGCAACATCTCTACCTAATATCTACCTTTTTTTTATAACCTTTTGAACTTTGGCAAAAATTTTCGAATACATACAATAATTAGATTGTAATTTAACAATATTTGATGAGATCGATATGTATTCTTGTTCGGTCAAAACATTAAAAAAAAAACATCATACCAAAACCCAATGCGATGAAAACAATATAACAATGACTGGTAATAGCAGTATCTTTATCGACCAGTGTGACAAACAGGACTGTTCAAATTTAAATCAACTAACATTTGACTGAACGTGAGTATATTATACAAGTTTCATAAATTATTATACCAACCATATGAGTAAACCATAATTTCTTTATAAATTATTACAGTCGGCGCGAATCGAACTGGTATCCTTCAAAGGCGGCGCTAGGGTGGGGGGCGGCGACTAGGGACGTACGCCGTGATTTATTGAGCTATAAAGTATTATAATTAAAAGCTGGAAACGAGGGTTGAAACTACGAAACTATGGCTGGGATACGTACAGCATTGGTGCGGTCACGACCTTTTTGAAGACTGGTCTTTCTTTTATGTCTTTTTTTCTATTGCATAGATGGTTGGACGAGCTCACAGCCCACCTGGTGTTAAGTGGTTACCGGAGCCTATTAACATCTACGACGTAAATGCCGCCACCTATGAGATATGAGTTCTAAGGTCTCAGTATAGTTACAACGGCAGCCCCACCCTTCAAACCGAAACGCATTACTGCTTCACGGCAGAAATAGGCAGGGGAAATAGGTACCTACCCGTGCGGACTCACAAGAGGTCCTACCACCGGTCTGTAAATGTTCAGCCCACTAACAAACAGAGCTGTGTGATGAGAGGAGTGACGATTCAGACTCTGTTGATTGGCCAGCCGCGTAATATAAATATAAAATATTTATCTAAAAGTAATTCTAAGTACCATGTAGTAATCTGATAGTACAAATTAGTTACCCTACTAATCAGGGACACAGTCAAGTAGCTACAATGACTACTTTTGAAGAAGCATATCGACGCTTGAAAGGCAAACGTGACTAAGCAACAATGCGTGAACTTTACAGTAGACTAATTTAAAGTCGAAATACCTGAAACAAAAATCTATTTTAACGAATCTAGCTGTAGGATTGAAATGATTTTAATAGACCTAGAAATTTTATTTTTTTTGAACATCAAATTTGCTTATTGCCTATAATTAATGTACAAAGCAGTTATTGTCGCTTAGTCACGTTTGCCTTTCAAGCGTCGATATGTTTGTGATAAATATAATCCTTAACGCAGTGTAGATAAGCACCGCGAGTCCAGGCTGTAAGGATGAACTCTATTCCGGTGGCAAGTGGTGGGATGGTGGAAAGATAACGTACTTTACCTTCTTATCTTAAGACATTAAGCGGTAGAGACATCATGACCCTTTTGTGTCATAATCTCTATTCTTCTTCGTCACAATTGCCTAAGTTTAGAGGCTACGGTTGACAATAGAAGCCTGGATACGCCTTTGACTTATTCCAATGACTTACCTGTAACAGAAAAGAATGATTCATTTTAAAACGTTTCACTTAATACTAATGCTCAAATCTTTTTGAAGTAGTTTTTATTTGTTCTCTAAAACTCGGGACGTGAGGTGGCCTCGCGTGGAATTGTTGTTCATTTTTACCGTACTACGAGTAGGCCCGGGGAGGGTTCTGATTTCAGAAAGATATGTACATATGTTTGAAATGGACATAATTTTTAATGATTGAATATTTTCAATTTTATGCCACTTGGGCTGTGCTCCCTGACTAATGTATGGGAATGGTGTATTCCATGGTCGTAGCCACTTAAACAAAGTACTCGATTAAATCAAGAATATGCCAAAGAGTAATTTATTATCATTAAGTAACAAATTGTTATGTAGTAACATCAATAATAATAAACTCTAAGAGTTTGTGGAAAGAATCAAACGTTATAATTGGATTCATTCACGATAGCACTTGCTAGACGGCGTTCAATGAACTGAAAAGAAAAAATAAACTTCTAGAACTTTGTTAATACCAATCTTCATCTTTTAACTGTACGTATTTTTTTTTTATAATTTTAAGTCGATATTATGTTTTAAATTTTATTACACAATAACATTGCCGATTGTTGATCATGTAATTTCAGTCACAAATCAAAATGGAACCTACTTTCCATGCCAATAAATTCCCATTTATCTCCAAAATTTAGACTAACTATTGACACCATTTGTATCAAAGATTACGTCTAATTCACGAGAATCATGTCACATCTTAACGTAATTTGGTAATTTCGTATTAACAATCAAAGACATCTAAGATTCCTTCGCCGCGCACATCGGCATACGAATGCCCAGCGTCACAACCATCAACCCGTTTGCCGCGGCTTAAAACTTGGCACGCTCATCGCCAAAAAGGGTGGGGGGGTGCGTGCAAATATGACAAATTTATGTAAAACGGAGCCTCTTTGTGCGCGGGCAAGGCAGCCACCGGGAAATTAGTGCTCATTCCGTGCGATGTTTACGATTGTCGGAGCCGTGTGCTCGCTTCAAAAATATGGTAATGGCCGCGCGGTTACGTCTAGCGATGTCTATGGTATCGACTGCGGATGTTCGAACGAGTGCACGGCGTACGACGGTGAATGCGACGCTTTATGTCCTTTACAAGTTTGGCGTATTTATGGTTAATTTATTTTACAAGTCTATAAGGGTTTAGACTTTTTAAATTGAGGTTAGAAGTTTGAATGTATGCGAAAAATAGTGTGTTCTTATTTAGATACTTATTTTAACTCATGGCAATCTCTTCTGTCAATTATAAAGCGCGTCAAGAGAAGGATACACAGCCCACTGAGTTTCTCGCCGGATCTTCTCAGTGGGTCGCGTTTCCGATCCGGTGGTAGATTCCGCGAAGCATTGCTCTTGCTAGGGTCAGTGTTAGCAACACTCCGGTTTGAGCCCCGTGAGCTAGGGTGAACCTGAAATAGCCTCTCAAGGCTATAAGCATAGGTTAAAAAAAAGACGAAGGATACCAAAATACGGCTTAGTTCTTTTCTTCATTAAGTAGATGTCGACTTGGGGAGGTAAACATTTCATATATATTTTAATTTAGGTTTTCAAAATTAAGAAATAATTAAAAACATTTCTACGGTTTGTTCTTAAGTTTTTTTCATAATAACCTTGTGGAGCATTTCATGCGTTGCGAAGTTTATTGTACAATATTCTTTTCCTCAATTCAGTCGAAATAGGATAACTTCTTAACTCACACACCAACAAACAAACCAATAAATATCTGTTGTTGATAATGTACTTAAAAATTCGTATTTCTGTTTTCGTACCTATTTGCTGGTAGCCTGAGAGGTGGTACTAAGGTAGCCTATTCCAGTTACACCCGGACGGGTGTGTGCTTCAGTCAATGCAAAGCTAACTGATAATCTTAAATCATATCAAAACAGGCTCTGATGGTACCGGTGCCTGATGAGGCAGGGTATGGGTCCGCCCGCACATTCTACCGCGACATTGAACTCTAGTCTAAAGTTTTTTTTTATTGCTCTTGTAGGCATACGAGCATACGGCCCACCTAATGGTGAGTGTTTACCGTCGCCCATGGACTTCAGCAATGCCAGGGGCAGAGCCAAGCCGCTGCCTACCTTAAGTAGTGTGGCAGTAAGTATTGTGGCAGCATTCACATCAGGTGTGCTGTGAGTTTGTTTGGGCAAAAAACTTGTTTCAAACATAAACTGTAGCATTCGCTGTTCGCTCTGACAGATGGAAGTCAGATTTATGTGTTTACAGTATGAATCAAGGCGGGAACCTCAACGCCGATACGAAGACGTCTTTTTTCGTCTGCAACTTGTCCGCCATTTATCACAGAATACTGATCTTATGTCTTTAGCGGTTGTTTTTTTTTTATTTTTTTTAAATATCCACGATACTACATTTCATTGTAGGTTTGCAGCTTTTTTGTTACGTCAACAATCATCAGTGGCGAACGCATTCAAAGTCGAGCAATTCGTATGAAAATATCTATGCGATAATGTGTACATATATATTTCAAATTATAACATTTTATTTACGTTCTTTTAATTCGGGATGTAGGTACCACTTCGAATTGAATCGTTTCGAATAATCGATTAAATAATCGACAATCGAGACGATAGTTTTAGTTTAAGGAAAACAAAAGTTTCGATAAACAACAAATGTATACAACTGAAGTCACTTTCTAGTAGATGAGACATCCGCATGTCCATGAAAAACAATTCAAACCATATAATTTATTCTGCATGTTCTGAGTTTCTGAGTGTATTAATTCTGAAAATTAATTAGTTTTTATAAGGCAACACTAATATATTTGGTTACTATCATTTATTATTTTTCATTCATACATTTTATAGTAACATAGGTACTTCGTTTGTACATCTGGGTATTATTTCTTAAAAATATCTATCCATAGGGATTGCTTGCACGAGAGCTGAAACCGAGCATATACATAGTTATTAACACTAAATATTCGTTGCGCCTGAAGTGCATTTTGCGTGATAGTGATTTATATTTAATGATACACAATTGAGATAAATGGAAAGCCGGCCGGAAGGAACACATAAATAGTTATGATTTTATTATTTTCTGAACTAGCTGCCAAGCAGTGATTATAACTGTTACTACAGTTTTCTCTATAATTTATTCTAAGCTAGGCTTAGATCTTTTGAAGGTGATTAACTAAATTTTCTCATGATAGAATATCTGCTAACTGTTTCTATGTTACCCCGTCCGGTATTGACATTACGTGTAGTTATGTTATTATTATTCGACTTAAATGGGATAAAACAGGATGAATTGAGTCACTCAATAAAAGTATATTTTTCGTCACGAATTAATACGACACTGCTTGATTACCATAAACCTATTAATGACAATTTTAATTGATGTAACAGGCCGCAGCAGTGTTTTTTTTCATCTGCGCAATCCATTAAAATAACACAACATTTTTTCATTAATATTAAAAAAACATAGAAAAACAAATAACGAACCAAAGTGGAAAAACAAAACACACAAAATTTAGATCAAAGATTCCATCACATCATTTCGTAAGCTCAGAAGCGTCGCCCGCGATAATAAAACAGAAGCGAACACCTAAAAACCAAAAACATTCTTAAACTAAACGACTGCTCTTATTTAAATAGATTTAATGTTAGTGATGCGTGTCACATACGCAAAAATCCAACACTAAAAAAATATAATAATAGACTGTAATAAATAGTGTTAAATCTACACGGACACGTTGACACTTGTAGGGATGGGACCGAGCGACTCGTGATTTGATCATATGGAATCGTAGGGAGCAGTTCACTGAAACAAACTCAGGTAGTTCTTACTACGATACCATAAAAAAATATCTTTTTTTTATTCTCTTAGTTGGGTGGACGAGCTCACAGCCCACCTGGTGTTAAGTGGTTACCGGAGGCCATAGACATCTACAATGTAAATGCGCCACCCACCTTGAGATATAAGTTCTAAGGTCTCAGTATAGGTACAACGGCTGCCCCACCCTTCAAGCCGAAACGCATTACTGATTCAGGGCAGAAAATAGGCAGGGTGGTGGTACCTACCCGCGCGTACTTACAAGAGGTCCTACAACCAGTATAATTAAGTTCAATCGAATTGCATCAAAATTATCTTTGAATCAATTAGTCATTAATTCAGGTTTGACTTGACTTTATCATGAAAATGAACTCAACAATAATTTCACACCTCTTACGTGTAACGAGATAAAATCTAACTACAATCTCAATTTCATTTGTATTTTAACTACTGTAGAAACTTTACTTTGGAAACCAGCTCCTAGGATTTGAGCCCCGATATAGTGCCAGTATAAAGTCATTGGGCTCCTCGAATTTTTAATAATCCGAACCAGGAAATTGTTTTTTAACTATGCTGACGGCTTACGAGAACTTAAGAACGATCAAAAGATCTGAACAGAATAAAAACGTTCTCGAATGAACCCCAACACTATCACTCAGTTCGAGCATCGTCTGATCAATCATCGTCCCCTTAACGAGACTCCCAGCTGTTGTCCAAGCGATTGATAGACCTATAAACTATATTTATAGCTAGACGAAATATATTCTTGATGTGTGTCGTTCAAGACAGTAGGATTAGTACTACGAGTCGTGAATTTATGGATGCGGTATGCAAATGGCATACGTTAACGTTTATAATTGTTTGTTTTCAGTCATTATTATAATAATAGAATGATAATCACTTTGATGATGGTGTTGGGATTTAATGGTGATGGTAATGTAAGAGTTAGCTAGATACAGAGTTATGGGTTTTGCAGTTGTAACGTACTATTGATATTTCAGTATGTGATGTATTTTCGTAAAACTGAATTAGTTTCGGTTGTTTTGGTGTGTGCCTACTTATGTATTTCGATGTGTTTACATCTTGTGTCTAAAATACGCATATTATATATACATATTATTATTATTTGTATAATACTTATTGTATATCAATAAAGTGGCAACTTTTAATGACCAACGCTGACACACAGGTTAACAACTGGTATGTGATTTTGGTTGATTGATATAAGGCATTGGGCCGTTAATACTTATAGGCAAGTAAAGACTCAACCTCATAATCTATTTATAACTCGAAATCAATGCAAAAGTGCAAAAAAAAAAACACAGAACTGAGTGCCACATCCAAATGTTCCAAGCTCGTGTGACTTCATAAGCAGCGATAATGTCGCAAAGTGTGGCCGCCCACGACACTCGGCTCACGATAAAACAGCATATTGTCACAGAAGAAGTCGTACATCTGACGCTGGTCGCGATTCAGTCACATCTCTTTTACGTGAGATCGTAAAATGTTAAAATTGGATTCGCTTTGCAAGACTAGGTAGCGTTAATAGGTTCAGAATCCTAGGTGTATTTTCATCAGTGTATCGCGTCAGATTCCATAAGATTTACGTAATTTCAGATGGTGTATTTATTGGGAAATTGAACGGGTTACGCACACTTTGCACTTTACACAGACGTGAAAAGACTTAATTTTAATTAAACTATAATAAATAAACTTCAAAGCTGGATATCTACCACGGTTTCCTACTACGCTCTTGTTAGCCGCTTTGAGAGGGAATTAATTTTACTGCAATAACAGCCTATGGATAAAATACACGGTATGTTTGTTGGTCAAGCTAAAGCCCAGATATCACAAAAATATTATAACATCTACATAAGTTGAATTTAAAGTAGCAACTTCAGAAAACAAAATAATGTAATTGCTCAAAAGAACGAATTTACGTAGCGAGATTCTTTCAAAACACTGCAAGTTTCTACGTCTGATGCACTCCTTGACAATCGATTGACGGGCGCCGGGAGTCAGGCGGGCCTCCCAGCGTCTCCCTCAGCCACCACCACCCCCTCCTCTGACCCACATCGGGTTCATATTTATAATAATTGAACTAGCGACTGCAATTTTATAACTTCAATCTTCATATGTAGCTTAATGTATCTTTGTTTCGAAGTCATTGTTAGAGAAATTAATGTAATGCGATTTTTGCTACACGAGATATAGAACAAAAGTTATATACAGAGCTTGTGTAACTAGGTAAGTGGCAATTGACTGGATTGACGGACGAAACTCGGTCATCCGCCGGGTGGTGGCGCTTATGTGGCGGTTATGGTTGTGAACTCCAATAACCACCATGAATTCTGATCTCATCCACAGATACAATGCGAAAACAACTTATGTCTAAGAATCTCAAGGTTTTATAGTATTTAGATACATAGATGCATGTTTGCTTCGTCATAGAAATAGCCAGTAGTGTTTTCTAATGCAGGCTCACCTACCTCACATCAATAGTCATGGACTACCAAAATATGCCACAGTCTTATGATATAACATGCGACCGAATGGCTGCGAGGCATGCACATTAATAATGTAAGCAGTTAGATCTAAAATGATATCTCAAAAATATATAAACATTATGAATACGTTCCGCGGTCAAACTGCAATCCTTAGCATCAAAAACTTCCAACAGCACTAGGCCACAAGGGGTTTTATTTTTGGTTTGGAATACAGAATCGTTTTATATTAAGATCGCAATAATATGAAATGACGTCATACATCAGAAAGATTTCGTCGCCACGCTGACACTAATGCGACTGTATCAAGCACTGTCGTCTCGTTTGATGAATTCTGTCGAAAATAGTACCTGTTGGAGATCTCTAGGACGGCTTTGTATTTACAAAATTATTTATCTTTTACAATGTTTTAAATTTTTTTGTTTCTTATTGGGTGGACGAACTCACAACCCACCTGGTGTTCAATGGTTAGTGGAGCCCATAGACATCTACGACGTAAATGCGCCACCCACCTTAAGATATAAGTTCTAAGGTCTCAAGTATAGTTACAACCGCTGCCCCATCCTTCAAAACGAAACTCATTACTACTGCTTCACGGCAGAAATAACCAGGGTGGTGGTATCTGCCCGCACGAACTCACAAGAGTTCCTACCACCAGTTATTACGCAAATTATAATTTTGCGGGCTTGACTTTTATTACACGATGTTATTCCTTCGCCGTAGAAGTCAATCGTGAACATTTGTCGAGTACATATTTCATTAGAAAAATTGGTACCCGCCTGGGATTCGAAAACCGGTGCATCGCTCAACACGAATGCACCGGGCGTCTTATCCCTTAGGCCACGACGACTTCTTTGGTATTACGGTTCCAGATCATTTATACCAGCTAAACATTGAAATTACTTAATTTAGTTTGCTAATTTCCGTCCGATTAATTATTTACTTATATGCTATAAATTAAAAGTCTAATAGGAAATTTGCAGTTTCTCCACGCCTTCCTCTCTACCTTACCTCCATTATAGCCTAATAATTGAATGACTTAGCCCTATTATTCCTAGACGAGATGTTCAGTGTATTTTTCAGTTTAAACACGCCTTGTAAATAATTAGTTTGACATTCGTGTTTGATAGATGATATTTACAATTTCGCCAATTTTTTATTTTTAAGTCGTAGTACAGACTTGAAAATAGACTGTATGAGTACTATTCGATCTACACTATTATGCCAATGGCATCAGTCAGTGTTTTAAGATGGAAATGACTTCTTCCCATTCCGCCGCGGGCTCACAGTATTTTTATCAATCAATGCTATTAAATTTAGCACTGCGTAGAGAGCTCGTTTGATCAACGCACACAAACAGAATTTCGATTTTAATCACAATTACATCAACAAATAGAACGGCACTCAACGACAAGCACGCACACACATGCATTGCTCACATAGCGGCATGTAACTTACTCGCCCACCTACCCCCCCGGTTCCGAGTTCGTTATCACGTCCCGGACATAATTTAAGACGGGGTACGTCTGTGTTCCGGCTCCGATACGTCAAAGAAACGACACCGTGAAACGAATGCGGTACCTGAAAGTTGTGCGCCTGGAAATATTGGTGGACGGCGAAGATGTTTTTGAAGGACGGATTTTATCTAATATTATAGTTTAATAATCCTTTTTTTTTTGTTTCACGCTTCATTGTTTTTTTTTTTGTTAAAAGAAAGGTAATTTTATCAAACTTCGTAACGTGACAGACGAACGGACAGCTCGTAATTGTTGCAGATAACTTTTTTCGCGCCGGAACTCAACCCTTTCTGACGTTATCTGCGCGTCATGGGACGTCTTGTCCGGGAAATATTGTGAGAGTTAACAAAGATGGCTGACTTTTTTGCTATAATTTTTGAGTTTTTTTTTTTTCACTGTCGTACTGTTATGGTTATCTTTAATTCCTGAAAAGATTCAATTTCGTTTGCCTTTTGAATTACATTTCTTTTTGTTACTAAGAGCGCACGCATCAACTCAATTCAATTGAACGCTACAAAAAATACTAAATTTAGCCCACTGAGTTTCTCGCCGGATCTGCTCAGTGGGTCGCGATTCCGATATGGTGGTAGATTCAACGAAGCACTGCTCTTGTGTGATCGAGCTTGTGATCTTACCTATCCGTCCGCGTGAAACTGGAATATCCCCTATCTAATAGGTCATGAGAGACTAGGTAGAGAAAAATCTAAACCCCTCCTTAAATTTTATTTGAAGTCTACTAAAAATCTATGATTCTCAGCGGACGCACAAATCGCTTGCAGTCACGTGGAACTGCCACATTCAGGTACATAACTTTAGAAGTTCTATATAACCTCAAAACCCTTTTACCGCTCAACGTAACTCCTTAAACCAATCAGGGATTGTCAAAAAACTGTTTTCCCTGGACTTCGCACACGTCACAGTTGGTCAACTAGTTAAAACCCTTTCAATTTATCCGTCCCAGTAGTGAGAAGTGGTGTCGTGCAGAGAGAACAGTAAGGTAACAATTTATTTTCCGGCCAAAAGCAATTAACGCTATTTTTTTAAACACAGAAACGGTAAAGCTTAAAATATATAAATGGATAAGTTGTGGAAAATATACTTTTCATAAAAACAAATTGCTTACTTTTGATTCATATTTCGAATGACTTTAAACTATCCACCTCCACGCTATTGCTACGCTTCATTTGCTACGCTTCAGTCATAATGCGGCAATTTCGTTTCTATAATCTTATCTTTATCATCCTAACGTTCTTATTAATTCTGTTAAACTTTTACAAGTTGATGACTACTTCATCGTGTTAATTATTCTATTTGTATTTAATATTGTATTCATATATAAAAATACTGAGGGAGTTAAAAAAATTAGACAGAATAACCTAGCAATTCGTCAATTTATGCAATGTCGACCGCGTACCGGAAGACGTGGCGTAGGTAGGTCTCCCACAAGATGGACCGACGATCTATTGAGGTTCGTGGGGATCCGCTGGATGTAGACAGAGCAGGACTGACCTTTGTGGCGAGGCTTAGGGTACGCCTATGTCCAACAGTGGACATAGGC
The DNA here is from genome assembly GCF_030269925.1 of Bombyx mori. Classification (NCBI taxonomy): domain Eukaryota; kingdom Metazoa; phylum Arthropoda; class Insecta; order Lepidoptera; family Bombycidae; genus Bombyx; species Bombyx mori. The sequence goes on along the minus strand of NC_085116.1, from coordinate 1,019,683 downwards.
CTCCCACAAGCAAAGTCGGTCATAGGCAGAAGACGTCCACAGATATCCAATGCGGACTGTCTCACTACTGGCTTAAAAACAACTCATATAACTGACTTGGAAACTGATATTCATGCCTTGTTGAACCTTGTTGTTTAAGACTGTTGAGTAAATTAAGATTCGAAGGGTTATATTAAAATACGTACTGGATTCAGCTACTGTTGGTGACGTCACACTTGTCAACACGGCCGGAACAAAAGGAGCGGATTAGAGGGACGCAAAGTTGTAAGGTTTCCGTGATAAAGTCCGTAATTGATACCTTGAACGTTGCTTTGTTTGGGGACCAGTTGTTTGTCCGAAACTCTTTTGTTTTAACGATTTTAGGTGAATATTCAGGAAAAGAGATGGTTTTGAACAAAGTAAACTTTTAAAATTAAAATAAAGAATTAGAAATTTTAAGCGTAACTTGATATGTCGTTCAACCTGCGCCCCTAGAAGTTGTATGCGAAATGCAATACCCACAGATTTTTTTCCGTAGATTATTATTGCAAGAACCATTCGGGGCTGGTAGGTATTATTCTCTATTTTAGAGGCGAATCGATCACGTTTTAGAAATAATTGAAAAACACAAGCCCTCAATCATACATGCAACTCGTCAAACATCTTGAAAACAAAGGCGAGTGCACACAGGCGACCGACGAGCGTCCAATCTCTTGAATTAAAACTGCAGGTGGGGAAGTCCGGCATTGATCCGGACGCCCCCCTCCACAGAGACGAGTGGACATGTTTAGCGATGTCGGATTTATAATGTGAACGATGGCTCTGTTTTTATAACATAGCGTGGTGTAGAAACTATAAAATTTAAATTAATTTATTTAATTTTAACTAAATTTAAGCAAGTGATAAATACTCATGCTTGTATACTTGAAATTTTGAACGTTTATTTCCCAAAATACTGTTTTGTACTTATACAAGAGGAGATGTATGGAAATGGTAGTGCAAGGTAGAGGAGGAAAAGGTCGACCGAACAAGACAAGGATGGAGTGTGTGAATGACGATATGAGAGAGAGAGGAGTGAGTGTTGAGATGACGGCTGATAGAAGAGAATGGAAGAGACAAATTAGCTGTGCCGACCCCACCTAGTGGAATAAGGTGGAGAAAAAGAAGACAAGCACTATGTCATACTAAACGAATCGCCTAAAAAAACTAAATGAGAAACGGGAATTAACCAATGGACCAAAGTCATTTACATTTTGCAAACTAAATTAGATGAACGGAGCTTTCAAAACGGCGGAAGATAAGTTCGAAAGGCCCAGAGCGATATAATGAAACAATGTAACGTAATGAAGTTCAGAAAACGACTATCAACTGTGAATCAGTCGGTCCAACTATTCGCAAATTAGTCGCAGACTCAACTCGTTCACACTCGGACGTTGCCACATCCGCGACCGTCAGGGGCGCCACGGCTCATCAACCCCATAAATATGTAAATATATATTATTAGTATTGTTTTCTTAACTGATATCATACCGTTATAGTATTGTAATTATTATATTAAGACTAATCTATCTATCTATATATATAAAAATGAATTGCTGTTCGTTAGTCTCGCTAAAACTCGAGAACGGCTGGACCGATTTGGTTAATTTTGGTCTTGAATTATTTGTGAAAGTCCCTTTTCCCTTTGATGTGTCCCCCGTCGGACGGATTCCTTTTGTTTGTTTTAAGTTTATTTTAAACAAAAGGTTAGGTATTTTATTTATCGATTGAGGCACTACGAAGTCTGCCGGGTCATCTAGTTATAGGATAATAATTTCCTAAAAATACTACGAACAGACTAGTTAGCAATGCCGGGGGAGGACCAAGTCACTGTGTACCGCTTTTTTTTCTACCTAAGCTGCCTTGAGAGGCTATTTCAGCGTAACCCTTACTAGTAGGTGAGCTCACGGGGTTTAAGCCTGACGACGTTGCCAACACGAACCCTAGCAAGAGCCGTGCTTCGCAGAATCTACCACCGGATCGGAAACGCGACCCACTGAGAAGATCCGACGAGAAACTCAGTGGGCTGAGTACTTTCCGCTTCGTTTGAGCTTCAGCTTTCAGCTTTCAGCTTTCAGCTTCGTTTGAGAAGGTACGCGTCATATTTATCTACAATTATGTCACCTTATTAATTCTACCGAAAATTCACGAGTTTACTATGAAATTTGAAATAGGTAATGTTGTATTACGATCAATAACAGATAACGTCCAAATAATAAAACTAAAAGATTCTACGGAGCCCATTTTGTGAGCCTTAGTATCGGCAGCCCTGCGCCCGTACCTCGTCTTGCAGCGTTTGACTGAGCGAAATCACTCAAAAGTTTTAATGCCGCTTCCGTGGGGACGGACGTTCCGGTCCGGCGAGTCGGGGACTAGTGTGCGTAAGCCTTTATGTTGCATGCCGCATTACTTCCTATGTGTGCACACCTTTATATTAAGTTTCTAGCAGTGAAATGTTTTATTTATTTACTACTACATTTGTTATGTTGTTTACATGTGTGTATGTAAATATTATTCGGGTTGAAGAATATAGAAGGAATCAGTTATGTTCTGCTGTGGCTTAATTAGAAAATAATCCAAAAAACTACAAACTAACTAATAAAATAATTATGGTTGTTGATGTTTCGTTATCGATGTTAGACAAAGATTAGGGCTTGTCGGCCTATTTATACCGTCACAATTTAAAATAAAAATTATTACAGTGATATTGTTTTACATTGGAAACCATCGACGAACGCAAAAAAAATTAAAATACAGATTCACCGTCAAACACGATTCACCGTCAGCAGAACAATTCAAACAGCATCCGTTTCGCTCAACGCGAATTGGAGCCCGGCTCATCTCGTGTGAGGACTAATACGAAAAATTAATTGAAATCATTCAATTTTCTAACCGCGCGACTGTCCACTGACAGATTCTATCTGTTAATACCCAATTGTATCCCCCTTCACCACCTCCTCCCTTGACACCTGTCGGGAGTAGATAGGGTTGATACATTTTTTTAATAAAATAATGTTTTTTTTTAACTCTTATTTCTTTAACTTTAAATCGTGAGCTCACCTACTCATTATTTGAATTTAGTATAACCCCTCGAGCCTACTACAATAGGTAGAAAAATGCCCTAAATAAGTAAAATTTACGTTTTTCAATGTGATGTTATTCCTTTATCGTGGAACTTACCAGTGGGAATTGAACCCTAAGTTGACAGCATCGTGGCCGACTTTTATATTACAACGAATCATCACTCTCCCAGTCACCTGGGGCCGGCGCAACATTCTTTCCATACTCCTCTATCATCCTCCTCTGTCCACATATCTTCTTTCACGCAATCCATCAATTTTTTCTTAGGTCTACCTTTTCTCTTAAAGCTTTATTACAACAAATATATTGTTTAAATGTCGCGGTTCGTGACATCCTTGCTCCACCCTCGAAACGAGACACAACGTAGCCTTAAACCATATACATAATTGAATGTATAGAGCCTTCGGTCAGACGGTGACGAGACGTCTCTTCTGCAGTTTTTTTTACTTTAGTCGACGAACTCTTAGACATCACAACGTGAATGCTACAATCTACCTTGAGGCATGAGGACGAAATTTCAGTTATAAGGTAATTAGACTCTCTTATAAGCCGTCTCCCTTTCAAAACGTAAAAAGCCTTCATTGAAATGTATATAGACGCCGGAAAGTATTGACCGTCAGGTAGGCCGCTAGCTCTGTTTTTTTTTATTGAGGCACACGAGCATACGGCTCATCTGAGGGTGAGTTGTTACCGTCGCCCATGGACTTCCGCAATGCCAGGGGCAGAGCCAAGCCGCTGTCTACCTGCACTCCTACTGTAATAAAAACCAGAATTCATCAAGCACTCCTCAACTAATTGGTACTCGTAAATTCACGATACGGAAAATTTTCAATTACAATAAAAGTAATCGAACGGAATCCGAATATTCAATGCACTTATTACATTTCACCAGTAGGGCACAGTGTAAAAACAATGTAGTCAGTCAGATATTACAAATGCGAAAATGAAAAATAAATACTGTTATATTGCTTATTTGATATATCGTATCCAGGGGTGAAAGGCTATTTGGTTTAAACGACATTTCCTTTAATACGCGACATTTATCTTTGTAATTAAATGTCTGTTTTATTTGGTATTAGCATCAACAGTTCGATGTGTTTAATTGAACCTCAATTATGTGTACCATATTCAAATAGCTGAGGAAGTTTTATTGGAACGAAGTTCCTTACGGCAGGCTTGGAGGGGATAGGGATTTTGCTGCGCGAACGAACTGAAAAAAATGTGATAGTAAAACCGTAAGAAAAAATCCGTGGAAAAAAGTGCGTGGAATAAAACCGTTAAATGAGACGTGCGCAGGCGCGACAGTCGCATACACAAGCGAGTAGTGTATAATACCTTTCTCTTTCTCCCTCTTTCTTTTCGTTCTCTCATCCATTCTCTTTCTATTTTACGTAATTTATTATTTCCTAAAATACTGAGAATTTCCTAAATACTTTCCTATACTTAAATAAAAACTAATCAGCAAAATTTAAGAGAAAAATCAAGAAAACCTACATAAAATTGAGCACGATTTTTTTTTTGCAAATTGTGTCGATTCTACATTAGCCGAAGGAACTTCGTTCCTACCTGGTGTCCCACGACACCACATCTTTTTTATCATGATATTTCATTCCAAATTATAAACTTTAAATGGCTTCGATATCTTTAAATGGCGTCGATATCTAATTAATATATTTTTGGATGTTAATAAATCGATTATTCTTTCATTTAAACCAGAAAACAAGCCATCTTAACCTAATAGGTGTATGGCTCTAATAAAGAATAAAAAAAAAACGGAAAACAGCTGCTTCGCTGCAAAAGCCGACGTGTAGGTAAGATACTACTCGTGCGAGCCCATTCCATGCCCTACTGTCTATATTAGAGAATTGAGAACCGAGGATAAAATTCAAAGTTGTTGAAACGTAAAATAACGTTTTTGAATTGAATGTTCAATACTCTGTGGTGACGAAGATCAAGCCGGTATCCCGGTATGATTGCTGTGCCCGGGAAGGGATTTGGAAATTTTAATGGATTTCAATAAGATTACCAATAGCTCAATGCTAGAACGCGTGCTCCTAAAGTATGGGGTGTCTTAAAAATGGCATTTTTATTAGCTATATTACTATGTAAAGTGTCTTTTGATAGCCTTTACTTAGCTAGATTTTAACCCTTTTAAATGTCATTGATGGTCGCTAAAATCTCGCCGCGATGTTCTCAAATAATCCATTACAGGCGAGTCTAACATATTATTCGTTGCCTTTGACGCCAGGCAAGCGTGTCGCCTACAGTTAAGTGTAATTTTGCTCATGTCGATTAGCAATACCAGGGACAAAGACACTTAAAGAGCTCTTTTTCAACCTCCTTTAAAAAAGGGCATGGCAGCGAGGAAACACCAGGTTTTTTTTTATTGCCCTTGTAGGCAGACGGGCATATGGCCCAGCTGATGGTGAGTGGTTACCGTCACCCATGGACTACAGCAATGCCTGGGGCAGAGCCAAGCTGCTCTGCCTACCGCTAATAGGTAGATATTTAAGAGTTTGATGGAACGCTCCGAGAATGCATGAAAGGTCCTGTGAAACAATTATTTTATATAATAGCAATAAATGGTCTATGAAGGGTTATTTTTGCTCACTGAGAAGAAAGGGTGACATTTCATAGAACACTCGCAAACTGTTCAATTTGCTTCATAAATTTTACGGTTAATGAAATATAGAAGTTATTGAACTCCGTAATGCCATTGTCAAAGAAAATATACAAAGCTTTCAATCAACGCGATCGATAAATTTTAGTATCAGTATTTGCAATGAACTAAAATAAAGTTACAATAATAAGCCACGTACTACAGAGTTATGCACTTCAATTGCGAAAGGAAGAAAATATACAAACCTTTCAATCAACGCGATCAATAAATATTAGCATCAATATGTGCAATGAATATATATTAGGTAATACGTGAAGCAAAAACTTTGTACCGCTTTTTACGAAAATTGCGCGGACGGAGGAGTATAAAATTTCCCACAAATATAGAGAATGTAGAGAAGGAGCGCAGAATGTTAATATTTTATTAATTATGCATTAAAAATACATAAAATCCATTAAAAAAAGCATTACGCACACTACCATGTATTTGACACACACGCATATATACTTTTTGTTTATTGTCAAATTTTTCTTACTGCTTATACGAGGTGGTCAAATTGACAATAGACTAAAAGATTAAATATTGTTTGTCTCTATTAACATTTCTTTAAAGCGTAGTCTTAGCGGAATCTGTGATTATACTCGTAAAAGTATAACAGTCTTTGACAATAGAAACGGCCGTCTGGTGTAGTGGTAAGTGACATGGTCACTACACAAGGGGGTCGCGGGTTCGAATCCCGCCAAGGGAAGATATTTGTATGATAAATATAATGTCTTTTACAGGGTTATGGATGTAAATTAAATATATGTATGTGTATAATAAAAATCTTACATTTATTTCCGTTATCCGGTACCTGTAACAAAAGTTCTTTACGAACTTATCACGGGACCAGTTAACGTGGCGTGATTGTTAGTAAATATTAATTTATTTATTTATTAAAACATGATAGTGTACAAACTTATAATTTCATTTAATTATAGTCGAATTTCAATTACCGTGGGAGCACTAGTTAAAATAAATTCACAATAATAAGCCACTTAAAGAGTTAAGAACTTCAATTGCAAAAGGATACTTCACACCGTTACAGTTTGTCATCTGATTTTATTTCACCGATTCCTTTCGCAGTCCGGTCGCCGGGTACCACTATCGTTTCGTATTTATGTATTATTTAACGTCCGTACAGTGGATTTGCGTGGATTTGATAACCCTTTTACGTCCGCTAGTGGATTCGGGGACCCTTCCTCGTGATGTTTTATAACGTCGAAGCTTTAAATTTTTATTACGCCTTCGATGTATGAAGTGACCGAGGAAAAGGTCCGTTTGTAAAATTCGAATGTATTAAACGCACAGTTTATGAGACGCCGTTCTGATGAAATTTATTGAAAATTACAAAAATGTATATCTCGATTTTGATAACGATCAATTAAATAAATGTTTTAGATGTATGTATTACAAACTTTGGCATTAGTGTTGAATTTATATACACAAACTTATTTAGGACCTCTTGTGAGTCCGCGCGGGTGGGTACCACCACCCTGCCTATTTCTACCGTGAAGCAGTAATGCGGTTCGGTTTGAAGGGTGGGGCAACCGTTGTAACTATACTACCTTAGAACTTATATCTCAAGGTGGGTGGCGCATTTATGTTGTGGATATCTTTGGGCTAGTAAACCACTTAACACCAGGTGGGCTGTGAGCTCGTCCACCCATCTAAGCAATAAAAACGATCTAATTTTTTTTACCTGTGTATGCAAACGAGCATACGGCTCACCTGATGGTGAGTGGTTACCGTCGCTCATGGACATCAACAATAACAGGGGTAGACCCAAGCCGCTGTCTACCGTTTAATACTGTCCACAAGCCTCGTTTGAAGAAGGACATGTCATACCGCAATTTATATTATAAAGTCATAAATTTATTAATTCATATTTTATATGTATGTATTTCAAAATAGGCATGGTGAGTACATTATAACGAAGAATTTAAATCCATATCTGTTTATTCAAATTCAATGAACCGAAGGCGAAACCATTCCGACATTTGTAGCTTATTAAATCTATTGAAGAGCAGAAAAAAAAAAACAAAACAAATAGGCTATCCACATCACGGCTTGAGACAGACACTGCAATATCGTGTGACCCCACCGCAATCTCGTATCAACTGGCCAAATAGCTAGGATGCTTATGTAAATCCGGCCACTATCCCGCTTATTGTGTATCTAATTTGATTTCTTTTGCAATACCGTGATGGGATTCAACGAATATTGGTCCTACCTGCCCATCTAATATCGGCCCGGGCCGGGGAAATGTTCGCCGCATTTTTAGGGTTAAGGATCAACGATAGAGTCAGACTTTTTTTAAATATTTACGAGGGACTTCTCGTTCACGTTTGTATAGTAATCCAATTTCCTTTTATGCGTTCTGTAGGTTAGTTTTTTTTTTTTTCGGTAGCCCCGCAGAAGGGTCGCTCTGTTATAAGTGTTAATTAAAGTATATTATATTCATGGGGTTTCGTTGGTGCTGTCCGCAGATGGTTTTTATGGATGTTTCAAGAAAACTCAGCAACTTGACTTTTATTTAAATATTTATAGGTAAAGTTTCGTAATAATCAGTCTTTTAAACAAGATATAAAATACAGCAGCTAAATATGTGATTTTAATGACAATAAATCTGTTTTTTGAATATCTGTATGTCAATCAACATAACAAAATAAACTGACAAAAAAGAAACCTTAAATAATTCTTCATAAATTGGACATAGGTACATCGTAATAAAGTCTTGAAGTCTTCCAAATGAGATCGTTCAGAAATAACAAATCATCAGTTGTAGCTAGAACGTCGATTTAATTAAAACTACTGAAACTTACCGATTTAAAATCAGGGACATTGTATTCAGCTTCAATTTGAAAGTTTTAGCGTTTAATGGTTTAAATGTAATAAAATATAAGTATATTTCATTTTTTTATTTTTTTTTATTGCCCTTGTAGACAGACGAGCATACGGCCCACCTGATGGTGAGTGGTTACCGTCGCCCATGGACTTCAGCAATGCCAGGGGCACAGTCCGCCGCTGCCTACCGTTTAATACTCTCCACAAGCCACATTTGAAGAAGGACATGTCGTAGCGCTCGGGAAACACCGCGGAGGGGAGCTCATTCCATAGCCGGATGTTACGTGGCAAAAAGAACTCTGGAAACGCTGTGGATGACCGCAGTGGCTCCAGGTAGTATGGATGAACTCTACTTCGGTGGCGGGCGGTGCGTTGGTAAAAACGAGATGATTGTATCATCTCGAACATATTTATGAAGTGGAACAGTAAAACACAAGACAGAGCAGGGTGGTCTAAGATTAAGTCATTCAAAGAGTTCACTTTCAAAAAACGATTTCATTCCAGAAACTGAGTCAAACATAAAAATAAATTACGATAATGATTAAAAATAAAGACATAGCGTGATATTGTGATGAGCATGTTTTAGCCGGTCATAGTTAACATTAGACACGAACTATAAATTTCAATTAAGTTACAATTACTGACAACCCCGAATGCATATTGTTTGATGAAAGTTATTGCGACAATCATAGTGATATTAAATTAAACAGAATTCGTTCGGATTAAATAAATGTAAATCAAAATATTGTTAAAGTACATTTCGATAATTTTAGTATAGTATCAGTACCTATTAAGAAAATAAAAATCAACATTAGTTAGGTTATCAAGCCCATATCGGGCCTAGTCCATATCGGGCTCACTGCAGTGAGCGTTCATGATGTTTTTGAAAGTTGGACGAATGATCCACTGAGATCAAGAAAACGTAACCAAGTTAAAAAACAATTTTTAAAATATTTGATTCCGTGTGATTCCGCAAGTCGCTTGTACCTTGCACCGCGGCTCAACCACCGCCGCACGCCAAACTATCGAATCGAAAGAAACACAAGCGAAATATGGTAACTAACAGCTTATTAACTGTTCCAGCTGGAAAACGGAAATTCATTTATATTACCAAAAGTTTTAATGCAGTCTGCTAAATTGCTTTTACAAATCATTTGGGGTAATTCTGTATTGGTCTGCGAGCGATTCAGAAACCGAACTACGGGGTCACCTGAAGCCCTGAAGTCATAGGCATCAATGAAAATGCAATCACTCATCATGACACATGAGATCAAAGTGTAATCTATACTTAATATTACAAAGCTGAAGAGTTTGTTTGTTTGAACGCACTAATCTCACGAACTACTGATCCCATTTGAAAAATTCTTTCAGTGTCAGATAGCCCATTTATCGAGGAAGGCTATAGGCTATATAGCATCACATTAAGACCAATGCAAGCGGAGCACCAATAAAGAATGTTTCAAAATCGGAGCTTTAATCCCTTTTAAGAGCTTCCACTGCGTGCGCTGCGGAAACGGTTAAAGTTACGCTAAAGTAACGTATGACAGAATTGCTCCCCGTTAATATGTATATCTAAAAAAAAGTCCGCGACAGCATATGTCTATATGTTAAGGTTGGCTCACTATAACGTTTTTTATGCTAACCAAATTTGTTTTAAAATAAAGCATTATTTGTGAACTATTCCACGGGGACGAAATCGCGGGCAAAAGCTAGTGTTGAAAATAACGGTTACCTCATTCTTCAAATTGGAACTTATCGCAGCAGAAATATGCAGCAATAGATAAAATAATTGGTGTCTCTAAAACTATTTTAAAACAACAACAACATTGCGTGTCCTATCACCATATTTTCAAGTTTTGGATGAATATATTTCCTACGGAACCAGTTCGAAGCGTGTTTGTGTATGAATTCAGTAGAGTATTTTAAAAACTCTGGTCAAAGGAAACTAAAACAGCAATATGAAAAATGTAATGTTAATTACGACATTAACAAAATCAATTCCGCCTCCCCCCCCCCCCGGCATCGCAACCAAAAGCCAACTTTAATTTGAAAAGTTCGGTATTACGAGCGTTCGTTCGGTGACGTGCGACTGGTTTTCTTGTCGTCCGCCTGTCTCGGACGTAATAAGCTGCATTTCCGTTTATTTTTGTTCATGGTGCAGCGACAAATCGGAACTTGTCATTTTTACAGGGCTAACACAAAACATTCGTAACCATTTTTTTTTAATAATTATTCATCAATTATCATTTGCTGAATGATTAATGCAGTTTTACTTGCAACCTACAAAATTAATCTTGTGCATTATTAACAATTTTTTAATTTTCAGTTTTCAACCTCGTTCTTACCTCGAATTTCACACATAGCTGTCATTATATTATATTTAACATTTATATAGATGTAGGGATGTTTAAATTGAGAACTAAATTAATAATAATATCTTAAAGTGTGACAGTTTGCTTGTTTTAGGGATTCTGTTCTGTCTGACCTTCAAGATGATAAAAATAGTTCATATAGCAAGGCCGCCATTACAGCTGTATCGCGATATAACAATACGAAATCAATCAATCAATCAACCAATCAATGAGCCCTTTGTCCTAAATTTTTAAGACTGTTGACTAAATATTTGGATTTTATAGAATGTCAGTTCAGTGTGCCTATTGGCATAGGTCTCCCCTATCATTTTCCATTGTTCTCTATCTTTAGTAGCCCTCTATGCATCTTTAAAAGCACGTCTGTTACTCTAATTTTGATCTTATGAAGATGGTTCTTTTTCTGTCCACTAGTGATAGCTGGTCCCTCACTAAATGTCACAGAGACAGATTAGTACACTGCCAAAGAGCCATGGAGAGGAGCAATGGATGAACATGGAGGCAATACAAAATACTTTATGCATGTTATTTTCATTAGTTATGAATCCTGTCAGCCCTAAGTCAGTCTTGTCTCCTGCTAAAAACGCTTGTTAAGAGCGGAGTCCACATTTTTGTCCTCGAAACGACATGTTAATTAAGAAGCTTTCAAAGCTTTAATTCAAGTTGGCGTTTTGTTTAGGAAAGCGCAATCCGTTCGGTCACTTCGCAATGTAAACCTTAGAACTTTTGCAGTTTTAGTTAGTGCTTTTATTAAATGACGTCCAATTCCAGATACTTGTTAAATTTTTTTTGGCGATCGAAACGAGGTCCCGAAATTGTTTATGTATAAGTATGCTGTGTATAATGTGCTTAGTATTAAAAAACTCATGCTACAATAAGAATATGATGCCGTAGGATTCAAGTACTACTTTCGCGACTTCAAAATAATTGTTAACGTCTATTCTATTTATTTTAGAACTTCAGCGACGGGTAGGGGTCAACGTCCGGTGTAATTCTGTTGCGAAACATTCTTTTGTTTTGGGACGAAAACTGTCGCAATTTATTATTAAAGTATCTGTCTACCTAAGACTCGTCCTCTCATTGTAGTTTCTCAAAACAGTCAACAGTAAACAGGCGCTCTCAAAAGAAATCGTCTTTGACGAGCTCTTATCAATACGTGAAGGTGACGAAAAATAACCAGACTTGTATTACTGAACTCGCGTGCGCTTCGCCTATAACGGAGTACCGACTGACAAAACAATACAGTTGTTTTTTTTAAAAATCCGAATAGTTATTTTTAATAGTTATATTTATCTTATTGATTTTATATGCGTGGATAGTAACTGGATAAAAAAAAACCTTAAGCTTTAATAATAAATATCCATATCGTCTAATATTGTATTCATGGTTTAGCGCTGCAATGTTATCGTGAATGCATCATTTGAAGAGTCACAAGATCGGACTGTTGGGGTCCAAGGGGAAGCTTGTATAGTTCCAAAAGAGTATGTTTTTTGAGCACCTTTATTATGTTGGTTAAGTACAGATGGTAGCGTGTTAACGAGTACGTGTTATATATCCTTCACTAAAATTTACATACACACTGTAGTTGGTTTTCTTTAAATTTGTTCAAAATAGATAACTTAAATAAATTTTAGAATATCAATCAGGCAATCACGTCCTAAGCGCGTTTTAGTAGTAAACTTTGTATTCCTGTACCGATAGACTAAAAGTCTACATATTGAAATGTTAAATAAAATTTTAAAATATTTTCTCTGGTGACGGTACGAGCGCATGCAAGCACGATGGACGAGCGACCGGGGACGTATTGGCCTGTCCCAGAGACGCCGCCACCTCGCTCTGTTTAAACCTTTCTTCTCCCTCTCCCCCTTTCACACTTGATGGTCGTCATATAAGGAGATATAGTTCAGTTATAATTAAAATACATTCGTAACTATTTAATTGGATTTTAAAGAGACAAAAAAGTGAGGGTGTTTATTTTTAAATATTAAATATTATTGAATTTCAAAAGACTCAAATGTATATGGTATTCTTTTGAAAACCTACATAGCTATGAAGCGTAGAGTTTCGAACTACTTCGACACTTCGATGAAGGTATCGGCAGATAAACCGTACCTTGTTATAAAATAAATCTGTTGCTTAAATGAAAAATAACTGATAGTTATGTTGTGAAAAAATATATAAATTTCATTTTTCGGCTCTTTTGGGATTGTAGTCGGTTGAAATAGATTTGTATAGTTTGTCACAAGGCTCGCATGCTCAGAACAACACTACCTACGCCTGTTAACCATACACCTTATGGACGTGGAGGTCCGTCGTGGAGACTGTTTTTAAACCTTTCTTCCACCCGCCCCCTTTGTCTCCCTAATGCCCCCCACAATCGATGGGCATCACGTTAGCGCCGCCCGATCAAGTGCATACGTGAGGACTTTCTTTGATGCGTCCTTGTGGGGGCAACAGGCGGGGCGTTGGGGTAATTGTACAGTTCCCTTTTTTGATTCCGTTTGTAAGATTGCGCGAATACGTACGGGTTATGTTCGATACGATGAAGACTTGCAAACTTTAGAAACATTTATATTTTTACTTGTTATTTTGATAGATTTGCTTCTAATTTTTTTTTAACCTTATGTAATACGCTAGTGTTTTTTTCAGAGTAATTGAAAAATTTGTAACTTGCGTTATTAATACTAGAATTCCCGTGATTTATTTAATAGTTTGCAGCGGCTCCGGGCGCGCCGACAAACAACCCTGAACCCTCAGCATACGATTTAACGATCACGATTGAATACGCTTCAGTTGCCGAGGCGCGGAAGTCTTCCGCAGTGACTGGTTAAGTCTGTTTTGAAACAGTTCTCCGTGACGGGAGGAACAACTGAATTTCTTGTGCAGCGCGCTCCGTTTCGCGTTTATAGCGGAGTGACGTGACACCGTGTCAGGGACAGGCCGCGCCGCCGCCACACCGAGCCCGGCTTCGCATTTTACGTAATTCTCTTTATTATAATTGAAAATTGCATTGGTTTTGTTGATGAGAAAAGTATGTGGCAGTGAATATCAAACTAGATAAATTTTTTGGAACGAAGTTCCTTATGGGACGATGCGGAGGGGTACCCTAACCGGAAAAAACGTCCGTAACGTAAGATTTTTATTAGTAATGCACATGGTGTACGACTTAACTTTGTAATAACGTACAAATTAGTAATGCACACAGTGTACGACTTAACTTTGTAATAAAGTACAAAAAATAACATATTTTTTTATCATTCATTGACCACGATCTCAGAGCGTTCGTTTGCGCAATACACTATCTCTTATGCAAACAACCGTGAATGAAGTGTACCACAATAAGTTCGCACGTTACCGAATGACCGTGGGTTGTTGCGAAACCTCCAGTTTTATTTACTTTATACCTCGAATAGAACTTTAAATTAATATTTTTATAATAAGGAGCTTCGTTCCTATCCGGTGTCACACCACACATCTTTTTTTTTTTTTGTTTAATTATATGTATGTATAGACCAAATTCAAGATTCATTCGGTATTTATTACCTATAAACAGCGTGAATATCGTCACCCATTTCGAGATCTGAAGACTTGTATAGTAAGATAACTGTCGCAGTCTTCAAACTGGAATGTACACCTGCTTCACGGCAGAAATAAGTAGGATAGTGAGTCCGCGCGGAATTATAATGCACCCTATCAGTGAGTCGCGCGATATCTGTAAAATTAATGGATTAGACACTTTCTATTAAGTGTTTTATTATAATTATTGCACTTTCAGACGACTATTATACTATTTACCCAAAAATTATATAAACTCTATACTAGGTACGTATACACAAAATGCTTGTAGCATTTGCCTAACGTTGATGACGTCACCCTTTTTGTCAATTTATATGTTTCAAATAATATGAGAGTGAGGAAGAAAGTGAGAGGGTAAGAGGCAGAGAAGTGATCATTATTAAGTTAAAGTGGTCAACATAAGAAAAGCGCTTCACGTGTTGTGGCGGGCAATTCAAAAAACATTTTAAAACACCAAACCGACGCCGGGTGAAAGTGTAACATTATAAAAAATATTATAACAAAAAAAAACTCTTTCACCTATTTGAATAAAGTAAACTTAATTGAAGTTCAAATAAAACTATCGAATTGTTGATACTAATACCGAATAAACGGACCTTTAATTACAAAGATAAATGTCGCGTATTAGGCGTACCCCTCGAAATGTTTCTATGACCTTAAACTATAGTTCGCAATTCAAACTACATTATTTTCTTTTTGTTATTCAAAATTGAATATCTATAAATTAAGATGTTTAAACTGTCTCATTATTGCTATTAATATGATTTCTAGAAACGTCTACAATAAACGGTAACTCTAATCTAAGCATTATGATAAATATTGCCATTTACAAAAATCTTAATATTTTGTTCGAATCTAATCATATTTCACGTATTTTAAGTAGATTATTATGGATGTCTGGTATACTTACGAGATATTTTTGATTGAAAATAACAATTTTCTATGGGTATTTATTGCTAATGTATGAGAAGGTATGCAGACGGAATAACGTCTAATTTGACATATCACCTTTATGTCGATAGCCACATTAAGGCGTCGTTGAAAACACGGCGTGCCATTAGGAAAGGTCAATATTTAGATTTGCATTTTATTTCTGATTGATCTGAAAGCCGAAAGAAAACGTAATCATGAACTATGGCATGATTTTGAAATGAGGCTGTATGCATCTTAAGTCTTTGACATATTAGGTTCAGTTCTGAAATTGAGTAAGTGTGATATTTCAATTTCTAAACGGATTAAATTTACTTAAGTATTATGGAGTGCTACTTATTTTTAAAAAAAAATATAGCATAAGATAAATTTTAGTTCGCAATAACACAAGCGGGTATCTAAGTAGTGACGTCACAGGAGAGCCGCGGCACAATTCAGTCGCGGGCTGTCACCGCCGCCGGGACAGTTCGGCGGAATGACGTGACTGACTTCACTAGACTGTGCAAGCCATAAGCGGTTGGTTGATAAACGGATTTCTGGGATCTGGTTGTAGCATAATTTAATTGAAGTTTTATAAGGTTCTATCAAGTTATTTCTCTGTGATGTATATTGTTTGAAAATCTTAAATAAACTTATCATTAAACGAGCACAATTTTTAAGTTGGCGACTAGTATACTAACGTGACCATTGAAAGCGACATAAACTTAATTTTTAAAGTCTTCAACATTTTCATTGTATTATTAATAATCGCGTTCGTAAGTCAGCAGCCCTAATTATACTGGTTCTCGCCCGCAATTTCTAAATTCAGTTTTTCAATCTTATAACGAGAGATGATGATTATAATTAAATCATAACAATGAACTGCCTCTAGGCTTAGGAACAACTTAAGACCAGGACGGTGGTAAGCTCACCGCAAAAAAAAAAAATTAGGCACAAAATAACATTCGAAGTCGCCATGACTCACCTAACCTAATTAGTTTACCTATGACGACTGCTGTATTCATATCCAAATACCAATATCCGTTCTATAATGAAATACATACTTTAATATTTTTCACGATGAAGGAATATTACCGGGTATTTAAATGAACATAATACAAATGCACAAAGTTTATAAATGGGCGTAATTGCTAATTGTATGGCGTATTTGTTAATGTTTATATGGCGTCTTGCCGCATTTACAGGTACCCCCCCCCGCATACCGCCTATTTCTGCCGCGTAGTGTGCGTTCTGATTTGCAGGGTGAGACCGGCGTTACACAATATAATTCAGATTTATACCTCATGTTAGAAGATGGGTGGCGGTATTAATGATAACCTCCTAATACCGGATCGGCCGAGAGCTCATCTACACATCAAAGCAATACAAAATTATATAGTTAGTAGATAGTCTCTACCAGCGCAGGATAGACTTTGAAAATTGACTTCACCCGCGGCATCCCACATATTGTACCACACTAAAGCAAGTCTGGAGTGAAATTTCCAAGGGAGGCGAGTAAACTTGGGGACGTGGCACAGACAGCGCGTCATCTCGCTGCAAGTTAGAATGCAGCCGAGTGTTCCCGCGGACGTCTCGCCATTTTGACATGCTGTTCTATACAGTCACTTTTGAATTAACGAGTATTTTTTTCCGCGTCTTCGTTGATGAGGGAATTTGTTTGAGAGATGAGAGGTTGTATAGGTGCCTGTTTCAGTGCAACTGTTACAGAAAAAGACAAAGTGAGTGAGAGAGAGTGACAGAGAGAGAGAAGATATCACATATTAAAATGAAATACACAAAATTATGAAATGTAAAAAAAAAACTTAAAAGAAAGTTTTTCAAATACCTGAATCCGATTTCCACTCAATCAAATGATTTGCGCTGGTACCACAACTATTAATATATATCAATATCACTATTGCGATGCTAGAATTATTTCTTCATTGATTGCTTCTGACGCTAAGGATATAGGTCCACTCGAGAGGGATTGTAACATAACAGCCACCAGGACTTAAGATAGGGGTTGAGTAGGCTTTTGCCTAACAGGGGTTTACCAGAGGGCAATATTTATATAGAAATATCTATAACAGCATATTCTACAGCAACATTACTATTATACCCCACATGCACAAACAAAGATTCCAAACAAAATACACATAAAAGATAATAAGAAATAAAGACGTGATATCAAAACGGGAGTGGTATTGTGAGGAAGTCCGTCTGCGTTCTTCACGCCAGCTCTAGTGCTACCAGTGCACCCGTGACAGTCATTTAAGACATGACGCGGTCACCCCCCACCCCGGCGCATCACCCTCCCCACACCCCGCCCGTCAGATGGATTGATATTGCCGCACGGGGCGGACGTAAGACGAGCGAGATGCATACGGATAATAAAAAACAACTATAAAGCTTCAGATTAAAGGATATTGCATTTTAAAGTCAGCCTTTGTTCTGTTCTTTCTTTTAAATATAGTTAGATGAAATTGATGATATATTTTATATATCTGGAATACTTGGACATTATAGTATGTTGAAAAATACAAATGGGTTACTCTAACGTACTAACTCAGAATAAATAAGACAGCATCCTTTGTCGCAATACCAAGAAAGCATCTCACTAATTACATTAATAATAATCAACTATCTATACTTGATATTATAAGACTGAAGAGTTTGTTTGTTTTTTTGGGTTGAACGCGCTAATCTCAGGAACTACTGATAGCCCATTTATCGAAGAAGGTCATAGTCTATATAACATCACGCTAAGACTAAGACTAATAACCTCATCTTGTTAAATTTGTTAAAAAGCATGATTTTGGTATCTTAAATAGCTCCTTAACATTCTGTTATTCTAAAATATTTTCACCTTCTACGTAAATGAAGTCGTGGGTAAAATATAGCGTTATACCAAAGTAACTATTCCACACGGACGTAATCGCGGGCAAAACCTAGTATTAATAATGAACCCAAAAGTCGGAAAGCATCCAATTCGAAAGGATTCCAATTAAGCAGGTAAACCGCATTCTAAATACCACTCTGATGCATAAACTATTCAATGGTAGAAAACCATTTTCTATTTCACAAGACGTCAACTTGAAAACTGCCCGATGGACACAAACGAGATGCCGTAGTCGACAGTGACGTGACGCGATGCACCCCCTTCCCCCTAACCCCCAGCCAGCGGGGGGCTTGACCCCACCCCACCTCGGATAATAAGGAGGGTTATGGACCGAAGAGCAGGTCGTGGCTTCCTTGAAACTACGATTTTAAAACTTAATGCATGTTTTTGAAATGCGATTTTGTTTTGTGTTTGTATTTGAATTAATTTGATTAGGTTACGTGTTTAAGGCGAGGTTTTGTTTATCTCGTTGGAATTCAAAACGAGACAGGTCGATACAGAATGAAGTTTTTGGTTATCATCTGACAGCTGCACTGTTTTGGGGACTTCAAACATTGATTTGGCATTATTTTTCAACACCAGTAGCGACGTCAAAAGGTTGAAAATGTATGATTGTATGATGATGGTTGATTGCTGATGTTTTGATTGTCTTTTCCGGTGGTCAGACATTTTTTAATAAATTAATGACATTAATACATATAACGGAAGTATTATTATTTTTTTTTAAAAACAGTCTCAACGACATCAACATCAATAACACTGGTTTCTTAAGCCGGGGTGGTGAGCTCATGGGATCGAGCTAAGAGTATTTGCTAACACTAGGCCTAGCAAGAGCGGTGCTTCACTGGATCTACCGTTGGAATCGGAATCACGACCCACTGAGAAGATCCGGCGAGAAAATCAGTGGGTGGTGTCTATAGGCTAGGTTGCATGTCGAATTCTTCATCGTATTCGACGAGTTCGACGAGAACGGTGACCGAAATTGGGAAATTTTTCAAGTCCTTAATCTTAAAATTTTCAAAACCCTTCAGGGAGTGTACGTATAACAAAAAAAAAACCGTCAAACGTCAAACCGGTACCCGCGTCAGGGACGTCACGTCATTTGCACAAAATTAAATACCCTTCAAAGACCGAGATCGCCCCCTCGGCCTCGAACTGTTCCCTCACCACCCCCGGACACAGCAGATGGATTGATATTGCCTCACGACTGCAGGTGGACAAGACAATCTTGGAACAATGGTGATTGTGTTTCATATTCCTCAGTTGCGATGTTATAGATATGTTGATTGTGGATTAAGATAAACGTAAAGAGAACGAACCAGTGATTTTAATTTGTAAATATGTTTAAGGCAACTGCTTAATCCAATATTGTACACCAAAAAAGTTATTTTGTTTATAAATTCTTAAGTGTTTACAATATTTCCACCACCTTTCTTAAACGAATTGTCAAGTACTTTGGTCATATTGCCACGCAAGACGACAACCTTGAGGGATTAATGGTCCCTGTCAAGGTCGATGGTGGAAGGCCACGAGGTCACAAGCCGATAAGTTTGCCTATATTTTTACATACTCTGAACTCTCAAAGAATGAAGGTAGTCATAACTTAACACTTTTAAGAGTTATCTATCAGTGCGGTGTGTATAACAATCCGAACATGTTTGCAAAGATATTGTACTTAGATCGCAGTAAAAATAGAAACTATTTATTAAATGAACGGGCGACATTGATAGTAGGACAAAAGAAAGTACTATGTCATAGGTTTTATGGAGACAACGGCTCAAACCTTGAAAAGCGATGATAATTTCAGTTATTTATTAAAAAAATAGCTACAGTGAATATTAATATTTGGTAGGCAGCGGCTTGGCTCCACTCCTGACATTACTGAAGTCCATGGGCGACGGTAACCACTGACCACCAGGTGGGCCGTATGCTCGTCTGCCTACAAAGGCAATAAAAAATATATCTTAATTAGTGTCTTAAATTGGTTTACATTTGATAATGGTAAAATTTAATTACGACTAATTAGCGTTAAATCAATGGCAATTCGACTTGCGAAGGAGTAGTAAATCACACAACGTAAATAAGTCATAAGTGTATTCAGATAAGTATAAGCATTCATTCATCGACGCCTTAAAATCCATATACTCTAATCACAGCGTTTCGATGTGCTATCATGATTGATATGGACACGGCCAACATAAAATGACAAAATACGTAGTTAATCACTGAAAGGTTGCTCAATACTCATTAATAGAGTGGGGTAGACATTATCAATGATGCAGAGCAGATGCGAGAGCATCGGTATCGCAGGATCCGACTGATGCATGACCACGACCACTCTGTCAAGAGTGTACGAATAGGAAGACATTATCAAATGCATTGTGTTTGACCTACAATCATTTGCTTTACATTTTCAACTGTAGTGATTGTGCCCACGGTGTAATTCATCTAAATATCGTATACATATTTACATATATACCGGTATTTATAAACGTAATTAGAAATGATTTATAATTGCATTCGTAATACCAATTGATGTATGCGACACTGATCGATGTCGGTAATAAAGTACGATTTATTCGTTAAAAAATAACGTCTTAATTAATGTTATTTATTTGTTGTTTATCGCTAACGATAACGAACATTCGTTAGTTTTAAAGATGCTTGCTTGTATTTTATCATATATTTTCTATGCAGATAATATTTACAAAGAAAGAGAATTTATTGTACGTGCGTAAAAACATTGAAGAATTCCCCAGAGTCTGCGATTTGCACAATGTGAACACTAGGAACAAACATAGGCTTGCGTTGCCGGCGGCTCGAATTAAGAAAATAAGCAACTCTTTTAGGGGGCTGGGTGTACAGCTTTTCAACAAGATCCCACTAAACGTTCAACTACTACCTGTTCATAGATTTAAGAAAACTGTTAAGGAACGTTTGTGCAACAAGGCATATTATAAAGTTAAGGATTATTTACTAGATGGCACTACGTGGGAATGAGGCGCTCGCTCCTGGCCTTTTCATTTTTCATATTTTTTTTTTTTTTTTTTTAATTGTATTTTTTTGACTTGTTTTTTCTTTTATTGTGAATATTTCTATTTATTTAAAAAAAAGAAAATATTTGAGAAAAAACAAAAAAAAAAAGTGTGTGTGTCCGCTCCGACGCACGACTGGAGTTTACTGGATATAAAAAATTAAACGAAACAATACGAGAAATAGTTCTATATTACGACAACACGATACACTACAGATTATTAACAAATTAACGAGACACAAAACAAACGACTAACAAATATATGAAAATACAATAATGAGAGAAACGCGCGATCAGTACGAGGCTTTGTGGCGGACTGCCGGCGCAGCAGCCCGGCGTCACCTGCGATAACGCATTTCGTGTGACATGCGCAATCAGGCGCATAACGCATTTCGTGTGACATGCTAGTACGATTTTGGTCCCCATAATTTTCATACCCCGGGCCTATATATGTAAATCGATTCTAAAGGAGTAAACTCCAAAAAAAAGCCCGCTGAGTTTGTTTCGCCGGTTCTTCTCAGGACTGTGGCTTTTTTTTGGAACCGGTGGTAGAGTTAACATTGTTATTTGTATTTTGACATTCAACAAGTGTGTCATACTGACATCTAAGTTGAAATAAATGATTTTGAATTTGAATTTTGAATTTTGAAAGAGTTTACAGAGATGAAACAGCGTACGTTCTAGTAATTTTGTTTTATTTTAATTGAGATATAAACTGCTCGCTACGTGAAGTTGAGTGCCAAACTTGAATGAGTGCAAAATTTCACTATCAAAAAGTTATTGTAATAAACACATTTTTCATGATTATATTGCTCCAACTAGTTAAATTTCACATAACGTTTTTTTCTTCGTATCTAAAATAGTTTTGTTATGAACAATATTTATAGATTATAGAACAATAGTCAAAGCCGAATGTCCAAACTTTCAAACTGGACTTGAAAAGTACATCCCTCTCTTACACTCCATAAAAACACGACAAAGACACATGTCTCCCCTTATTATCTTCAATTAAGACACAGATAACGTACCGTGACATACGTTCGAAACAACCAAAGTGGCGACCTCTCATTTCTTTATTCCATCATCAAATCACAGATCAAGCCTGACTGGTGCTCTAAATTTGGTAGACATAGAGGCGCGATGGCTTCATGGAAACTTAAGCCGTATCGCGAAGCAGTTTAAGATTATTTTTGTTGGTTCAGTTTGCTGTACGTCACTTCGGTGAGCGATGCCAAAGTGACATTGACAGATGGGTGACAGTTACTCGTGATTAGTGGATATGATTCGTTTCCTTGATCCGAAAGAATAATGAGTCTTGATTGATATAATCTTTTCTGTTTGAGACGCGGAGTGGTGAGTGACACACATCATTTGTTCCACGAAATATATTTTCAGCGATTTTCATAGTTGTTTTTGGATGACAAAAAGAAAAATGACATGAAAATTCCGTGGTAATTTCATCACTGAGAGCTATTAATCTTGACCTGCAAGTCGCTCTAAAGTCACTGGTCTATTACTCAACGTAATAAGCAAACATCACAGTAAAAGACTGGTCTATTACTGTGTTGTTTTAGGCAATGAAACATTAAAATGAAAAATACATTTTTTGGTTACCATTTGGTTACCATATACGTTTTATTCCAATTGAGTTTTAGCTGTGTACATTTGCTTTGGACTTTGGTCCTGATATTACTGATATCCTTGAGCGTCGGTGGTCACAGCTGGGCCGTATGTTCGTTTGCCTATAATGGCAGTATGTTTACAGAATAAACGAATAACTATATCACTATTAAAGATTCTCAACTCGCTCCCGCTCCCGCTCCCGTTGTCTTACATCCCTAACATCACCCCGAACCACTATGTCCGCAGCTTAAGCGAATTAACCACACCTCAAAGTAAGTCTTCGTAAAGAAACGTTAGCACACACGTTAGCGTTTTATTTTGTACTATTAATAGGCAGGCTTTGTACCTTGCCCCTCACTAAAAGGAAAAAAGAGCTTAGAGCAGATATAAGGACTTGAAGACCGTGTTTTTTACTGGCTTGTGTGTTATGCGGGTCATTAATTTTGATGGCTTCGTTTTAAATAAAACGTTTGTAATTAACAATTATATCCGGTCTGAGCATCTTGATCATAACAATGTGTATATTAATTAGCACACCCTCCTTTTCTTAAGCATGACTGAAGATGGACAGTCATCACTGCGCGGTCACTAGTGTAGCTTATTGTGCAGATTCAGTTCTCGGTCGTGGCACAAGGGACAATATGGAACCATGCTGACGGTCATGAACTATACGCTATAAATACGATCTAATACGACCGAAGTCTTTAAGCTTAAATAGTATTGTTAAAATTCAATTCTCGATCTACTTAAGAGCAGCCTTCGGGCGATTCATTAGATTTGTCTCTTGCACTCTCGTCATATAATTAGGTTATATTCCTAATTCACGGCGACTGAAATTTAATTACGATCTCGACTTAATACACTAACTGCAAAATACCGTGCGACTATATTATTTTCATTGGAAATAATTGTGTTCGACGGGTCCTTACCGTCATTCGTACGCTAATTTATTGAATTATGTTTCGTGCGATTTGAACACGATGTTATAGTGGCGAAGATATCAGCTCAAACCTAACTTTCTTAAGCCGTTTACCGGTCACCGTTCTCGTCGAACCCGTCACTTGCGACGAAGGGCTCGACGAGTGAATTAACCCATAGACACAGCCCACTGAGTTTCTCGCCGGATCTTCTCAGTGGGTCGCGTTTCCGATCCGGTGGTAGATTCTGCAAAGCACTACTCTTGCTGAAGCCAGTGTTAGCAGCACTCCGGTTTGAGCCCCATGAGCTCACCTACACGTCAAGGAGAAGCTGAATAGACTTTCAAGGCATAAGTAGGAAAAAAAGCCGTTAGTGTTGAGTAGCCTTCGTTTATTCAGTAGTGAATTGTTACGTATCGCTAAGTAGGTGCAAGATGGTTGCAAGATGGTATGAACATGTGATGAGACGAAATGACAATGAGGTTGATAAGAGAGGGCTAACTGTGAATGTGGAATGTGGCTATAGAGGAAGAGGTAGACCTAAGAAGAAATGGATGTGTTGCGTGAAAGACGATATGTGTAAGAGGGGAGAATAAGCGAAGAATAGGTATATTATAAAGGAGTATGGAAGGAGAAAACATGTTGCGCAGACCCTAGAAGACTGGGAGAAGGGCCAGAGAATGATGAGTTTAGTTTATTGTAAGATGTTTTTGGAAGTCATTCGGGTACATGTTAAGTACGAATTTCATTCGAAAAATGGGTAAATGTCTGCAAGATTAGGAGTAGAAGTCGTATCACTCGATATGAGTAATCCGAGTGCCTTATCCTTTAGGCCACGACCAGTTCAATAGTAATTACGCAAATTCTGCGGGTTCGATATTTATTACAGGTTGTTCCAATCCACCGGGTACCTTACCGGTTCGACCAGGGACACTCTTTATATTAATTTACATATTCGCTGGTTTCTTCTGTTCTCTTATAAATTCACTATCAACTTTCATCAACTATAAAACGAATCCATTTCTAATTTATTAGAAAAAAAAAGGTCGGAAATAAACAAACCTAAAGACTCAACAGCCTACATCTGTGTGTCTCCCCCAGCCCTGAGCTCATGCTTACAAACTGTCCTATTACCGACTCATAACCACCAACTCCAATAACGTCAAGCGAAAACCGACCTTATTCAGAGCTTTTAAAGACTACAGAAACGCATAAATATTTCCTCAAGACAACTGTTGTGTTATCAAAGGAAATAAGTATTTACGTGTCATTGTTAAGGTGCAGTTTTGCTTGTTAATGAAAGAGCGGGGTAATGATAATTCTAAGCTAATGCCATACGGAAATGAAAACGATTCTCCCTTTTAGAATTGTTTACTATTTGTGATGAGAAAAATACGGCGTTCGGGAATTATTTATGAACACCTGTATAGTACATAAGCCTGGCCTATATGTAGATAATTTATTAAGTTACTAAATGTATAATGTGTAAACACGGCTTGCATTGGTACCTTAACTTGGAAAGGTCATTAAATGAAAATCCCCCAATTTTTAAACGTGAATATATAACTAAAACGTGTTCACGAACTGTTTCCCAATGGAGGAATGACATTGTGTTACAAAAATGAAACCTTCACAGCATGTTACTAATATGTTACTAATAATACATTGATGATTAAACGCTCTGTTGTGATTAAGAAATCTATTAAGGACAACTGGACCATTTAATGGTGGTAGGGCCTCTTGTAAGTCTGCGCGGGTAGGGACCACCACCCTGCCTATTTCTGCCGTGAAGCAGTAATGCGTTTCGGTTTGAAGGGTGGGGCAACCGTTGTAACTATACTTGAGACCTTAGAACTTATGACTTATGACATTTCCTTCTTCAAACGAGGCTTGTGGAGAGTTTTAAACGGTAGGCAGCGGCTTGGCTCTGCCCCTGGCATTGCTGAAGTCCATGGGCGACGGTAAGCACTCACCATCAGGTGGGCCGTATGCTCGTCTGCCTACAAGGGCAATAAAAAAAATATATATCTCAAGGTGGGTGGTGCATTTACGTTGTAGATGTCTATGGGCTCCATTAACCAATTAACACCAAGCGGGCTGTGAGCTCGTCCACCCATCTAAGAAAAAAAAACAACATTGTCCGAGCTACCTCCTTTTACCTTCTTATCGCATTTCTCCTTCTATTGTTTTTAAATATTATACTCGATAATAGATTCGCAGAGGGCAATAAACTTCTAATAATACTATTTATAATGTACAAATTTAATTTATCGTGCTGATAGTTTCGAAGATCTGGTCAGGATGGAGTGGTATTTCGCTTTTATAAACATAGATATGTATGATAAGCCTGGGTGCCAGTACTATATCCACTGCAGTTATCTGTAAGTACACGCACACAACGTCATAATACACTTTACGTTACGTAAAAATGCTCGGAGGAATTTCAAAGCACATCTGTGAGAGTGACAATAAGGAAATCAAAGTTTCTCGAGTACCTGACAGAGTAAATGGTTCAATTCCAAAGATTTAACGCTAAGTGCAATACTCCAGAGCTACTACAATACAAGACATTGCACTGCCATCAGGCGTTTCCTGTACGCCAATCGTGCTGAGTGAAAACTGCCATAAATGGCGGAGAATGACCATAGAGTTAGGTTTCACAGACATGCAGGTTTTTGTGGTTTAACGCTTACTTCTCAGAGACAATGTCTTTAAGTAAAGGAGTAAATTAAACAGCTGATTCCTAGAAACAATTGCTGTTTATTACACACATTAGTACATTTGTCTCGTTTTATTTATTTCTTGACAGGACGTTTCGAAATATTATTGTACATAGATTAAGCCGTGAATCTTTATTTAAGTCACGTTTCATAAAAACATTATAACAACTCTATTATGATATTTCATCTAATAAGGTTTCACTCGTGACTACAATGTATAAATATAGATATAATTAACCACACCCTAAAACGTATTTTATATTATTTGATTTAATGCTTGAACGTATTTGATTTCATTCTAATTGGATATATTTCATTGTGTAAAACTATTATAAGAAACTAACTTACCATTCAAGACGAAATTCCAATAAGAAATAACTATAATCGGATTCAGTTATTTCTTTTAAAAGCAATTCAAACAAATTCGTTGAGAAAACGGGACAAACATCAAAATTTAAAACCTGCTTTCGCTGAAATCGAGGGTTAAGACTACAATTCGAACATTAGCAGTAAATTATTATAGACAATTTCCTATTTCAGAACGCGACCAATCGCACTGAGTGAGAATCGCCATAAACGAACCGGTCTCGAGCGGTTAATTCTACGAACAGATTACGTAACGGGAAAAGCGAGCGAATTAAATGGCGAGGCACGTAGGCAAAATAGGGACGTAGACATATCTGCGTTTTTACTCTATGATCGTTAGAATTTACGGGCTATTGTTTGGCGTGTTTAGGTATTGTTTCCGAGGGGTCAATGACATCTTTATGATGCTATGTTGTTGATTAAGCGTTTTAGAACTTGCTGATTTTGTTATTGTACTTTATGTTCAGAAAAAGAAAAACACTAGCACTTATCGAATACCCCACAAAGCATTGCATTTGGCTGCAGTACTTTTTTATTGCCGGTGTAGGTGCAATCGATAGTGTGCCGTTACTGTTGTACCCCAGCTAAGGTGCCTATCGATGCACTAATCGCGCGATTATGGTTCCATTTAAAAAGCCGTGTGAATGAATAGGATCCATTAATTATCTGTAATAAGTTAAAGTGGCTAAAGCTCACAACAAACGCTACTGTACAAATTGTCAGAAAAGCAATAGAGTGAAGTCGTCATGGCTTAGATATAGATAAGACGCCCGGTGCACTTGTATCGAGCGATGCAACTATGCGGGGGCTCACATCCTGCAGGTGTTCACGGACGAACGCTCACGGTGAAGGAACAACGCCGTGCTATCGAAAATCAAACCTTCAGAAATATTCAGGAGAGGGCCTCTGGTGAGCCAGCATCCGTAGGTACCACCGTCCTATTTCTGCTGCGAAGCAATCATGGTCTCCGATTTGAAGGGTGGACAGCCGTCCCACAGTATAATGGAGAACCGACCTCAACTCTTAAGTGATTCATTCATGTTGATTTCTACGGTTTTCGGTAAGCTGTCAACCCTTTTTTTCCTCGGGCTGGAGGCCGAACCTCCTACGAGGTCCCCGCGCCTAGGGAGCGCGTGTGGTATGTGGGACTTGACGGTCTGCAGATGTTGAGAGCAGACCGCGGGCTCAACGATATTTTAGGGCCCTACCCACCAAACGAATCCCCTTGCAATATCTCACCCGACGTCCGATCTCCACCCGGGGACAGAACCCAGGCAGAGTAGGGGGTTCCGAGATCGACACTACAACCAGACTCAACCCTGTGTGAGCTTGTCTACCGATCTAAGACTACAAAAGTAAAAAGATTTTCTTCCTATTCAACATACATAATAATATGTAAATACTTAAGCACACAAATATTTACAAAGTGTATAAAAAATCCTTTTAAACATATTCCAGCGGCGGACGTTACAACACCAGTTCCACAGATTCAATATCAATAATGACAGTTTAAAAATTTCCGAGTATTCATTCAAGATACAAAAATGATTCTTGAAAAAACCCACCGAACGAGTAATACTGACGGAACAGCATTTTTAAATAAAATTTGTATTTATAAAACTTGAAATGAATCAAAAAATCAACTCTACGTCAAATATGTATAAAATGTTCAATGTATTGATATTAATATTCGAAGAAGGCAAGATAATAGCTATTAAGATATCAATCAACCACCTCGCGAGATCTCTGTTGTTATTCTAAATGTCCCTGTACTATTAAATTAGCATTGAAATGGTCGCGTCACATTCTCCGAAGATCACCGTGGCTGTCGTTAATGTGTGGTTTAAAGAAAAATAAATAAACGAATACATTTTTCTAGGTATTCACGTTTTTCCACAAACATGAATTCTGCTGGTCAGATGTGAGATCGAAGTGTCATTGGTATCGAAAGAACACAGTAAATAACTAACGTCATGCAAAAGGCTGCAAGGTTCAAGATTCGGCGCACTACCACTATAGTTTTAAGTCGTGTCATTGTACATAAAGTAAAATGCGTCCGGGGAAAAAAGAAGAGACCTTCCCCTTCACCTTACCCAAGTTTATCCCGGGCGAAAATTTTACGTGTGTGCAAAATTACTTTATACACCTGTGACGGGTAGCCATTATACAACGCAAGATATTTGACAGATGCCTGAATCTCGCTTACGACATTTTCAAGACAAGCTTGCATATACACAAGATCCGAACAACAATATTCGGACCGTCGGTCTACCGAGCAAATTCTCAATTTCACGCGTTTGGCTACATCTAGTACTATTGTCACTTGTATACTTATAGTACCTGATATTACACTCCGGAATCACGCTTGAGATGAATGGACGTATAATGACACAATGTGCGCCCTTAGTGAGACACATAATCCACTGAGTTTCTCGCCTGATCTGCTCAGTGGGTCGCGATTCTGATACGGTGGTAAAATTTTGGTAATCACTGCTCTTGCTAGGGGTGGTGCTAGTAAATTCTCTCAGTTTAAGCCCGTCAATTCACCTACCCGTCCGAGGCTGGAATAGCCCCTTAGGCTACTAACGAATAGCAAGGAAAAAAGGCACATTCACCCGACAGCATTAATATAAATAAAATATACAAATATTATAAATCGCTTCCGACCATAAATTGAGCCATACTATGTAACCGATTCGTCTGTGAACCACTCTAAGATAACTGCGTATAGTTAACTTTACAGTCACCATTCGGAATGCTACTGGTCATTATATAACGATCCCTGCAGTATACTGTCATAGTTACTGACATATTAGTGTTTAGTATTCCTTACAGGAACTCGGTTAGGTATTGCGTAGGGTGCACCTCGTGGTAGGGTAGCTTGTGAGTCCGCACGGGTAGGTATCACCACCCTGCCTATTTCTGCCGTAAAGCAGTAACGCGTTACGGTTTGAAGGGTTGGGCAGCCGTTGTAACCATAATGTACAATTGAAACTTAGAACTCACGTCTCAACGTGGATGGCGGCATTTATCGATGTCAATAGGCTCCGGTAACCACTTAACACCAGGAGGATTGTAAGCTCGTCAACCCAATTAGCAATTAAAAAAACCTGTTGAGTTTTGATGAGCTCATTATTTTTTACTGTAGTCATTAGATTTATTACCACATCTCGAGATGTTAAAACTTCATTTCTCATTACTGATCATCGTCGTCTCTTTTGTTCTCAAAATGGTATATCATCTGTAGTCATTAAGAGAGGATCGCAGACGATGGAATCGAGTTTGGTCTGGTCTGATTTGGTCTGATCTGATCTGGTCTGCTACAGTTAAAAAAGCTTCGTTTGTTTATGCGTCTATCCAGTGAATAAGTTAGCTATTTATTGATTTTTGATAAAGCTTCGCCGATGTGTCTTAACGTAAAGCTGTTCCCACGAAATCTCAGATTGTCCGTCTGCAGCTCAGACACTATCTAGATCTCCGTCTGGAACGATCGTAGATTGAAGATACCATAATCTAGGTCTTCAATAAATCTAGTGTCGAAGTCTGGATATTGTTACAGTGGCGTGCGTTCGTATATGGGTGAGTTGTTTGTTACCGAGATCATTGTCATTGCTTGATCCACAACGAAAATGGCCTTCCTATTTTTAGCAAGCATATCAGTGTTTTGTCAGGTTATTAACTAAAATCACATTTGTATGCAACGCGCACATTGCCAAAAATATTCCAACCTTGTATTTTATGGTGACGACCTACAAATGTTTATTTAGTGTTCATTTCATGAAACAGTCATTTAATTTATCGGTAGTTATTATCCAAAAATAAAAAGCGGTGAAAACAAAATTTAATGAAAATATTGCCAAGACGAAATAATGTAACCTCAGTATAAATAATATCAGTAGATACTAAATTATTGTCATTTCATCATCGTTTCATCATCATTTTGTTATTGCTTAGTTGGGTGGACGAGCTCACAGCCCAACTGGTGTTAAGTAGTTACCGGACCCCATAGACATGTACAACGTAAATGCTATCACCCACCTTAAGATGTAAGTTTTAAGGTCTCAGTATAGTTACAACGGCCCTACCCTTCAAACCGAAAAACATTACTGCTTCACGGCAGAAATAGGCAGGGTGGTGGTACCTACCTACCCGGGCGGACTCACGAGAGGTCCTACCACCAGTAAATTATTTATTTAATTTAATTAAATTATTCCATTAATTTACTATATTGATAATATAGAGTTAGATTTTTGTATTTAATTAGTTTTTCCAGTGGAAGTGAGCTCTTATAGTTCAAGGTGAGCACCGCCATTCTCGCTCTGGCCTCCAATAATCGCCTACGATAGACCTTTGCCCCATTCGCGTAACTCTGCCAATAAAAAACCGATCCCTCGTCTAACTTAAACAATAAAACGGTAATATACTAGGCCATTACAGCATCAACTTTCCAAATTTGAAATTATAATGCAAAACGTGTAAAACTGTAACAAAACACCACAGTGTAAATGACAAATAGAATTAAAAAAACTATTTTTAATCTCCATTTGCATTCTCGCCCACGCTGAATAGCCTAGACGATGTATTAGAAGCGATCACGTTTTAATCACGGAAACTCACAAACACTCAATAAAATGGATTTAATATAAATAAAAATTTAAAGTATTCTACCATTGAAGCAAAACGATACCGAACAGAATAGATTAGATGACTTATTTTCTAGCTAACTAGTTAGATGAGCAGACGAGTTTTACAGCTCAGTAGTTGGTGTTGCCAGTCATCGGAGTCTGTGGACATCATTGTTTTTTGTAGACCGTTGCCACATTCGCACAAGGTAAAACTATTAATTGCTTTGAAATAACGGTTCTCCAGCCTTTGCCGCAATGTATGATAGCTTTGCAGCAGAATCACTCACTATGTGTGAAGATAGATGAGTTTAAGATTCACTTTTCTTACTACGACCACTTGTAGATGGAATATTAATTTACAAAAAACTGCTCGCTTGCACATAGCGCATACCGTGTCTACGGATTAAGAGCCGGACTCACTGCCGTAATATCTCGTGAGTGACAATATAAACTTTAACAATCTTACAAAAATTCAAAGGCACCGTGTTTTATTTTAATTTATTCCGATAACTTTTTAATACGTAGCGATGTAATGAATGTAAACAACAGTGTGTGGATACAACTTAGTGGACGTTTCACTTGAGCGGTGTCTCAATCTTTGAATAAATTCTAAGCTCTGTTATCACAAATCATGGAGGTTTCCCGTTCGCTACACGCATAGGAAGGACAGTTGTCCGTAACATTTTTAACGCAACACAATTTATTCAATAATTTATGCTTAATGAAAGAATTTCACTGATGGCAGGAGGAGTGAGGGCTGTGAGCAAGTACGGATAGGTACACTGTCATCCTGCCTATTGCTGATAGCTGTTATTTCAAGTGAGACTACGGTCTCATGTCTCCAGGTATGGGTAGACTTTGTGCTGTCGATAAATCATCATTATCATAGCAGTCCACTGCTGAACATAAACCTCTCCAATTGCTCGCTCGATAAACTTACCACTAGATAAGCCGTGAATTCCACTTTACGTTTTATGAAATAATAAATAAATAATAAAAATAAAAAACTTTTATTTCAAGACAAAGGTCTCATATTGTGTTAGTATTACAAATAACTTACGAACTATGTTAGTATTTAAATAAATCAATCAACTCCATCCCTGGCAGCCCCATCAAGCAGCATGTAGAACATGCAACTTGATGAACCTACCCAGGGTCGGGGTCGAAATAGCCTGAAAACAAAATCTGCGCCCTATCGATAGGGCCCGCATTAATTACAAACTTGTCAGTCAATTCACTGCAGTGAAATTTCTTCTTTAGAGACATCAAATAATTTCATTCATTGTTTTTAATAAAGCTTGCTAGTTTCGAAAACTTCTTTCATTCCCAGCCAGAAGCCATTTCCATTTACTTGTTTGTTTTATTTTATGTATAACTAAAACATTAAAAACACGCGTACATAAACAGTTGACTTTTTAAATCTTAACGAGATAAACATAGAATTTAAAAAAAAGAACACAACCATCAATATCACTTCGAACTATATCCCCATAAATCGTTCGATTCGTTCTTAATTACGACAAAATATAAAAAAAAAGTTTCTAAAATGAAAATGTTGTCCGCCCCTGCTTTAAGATCGAGATGTGTGCGTTACCGTGCGCCCGCGCGTCCCGACGACAGATTTATGTGTGACCGACGCAATCACGCGCCGAGCCCATGGCCACAGGGAACCGATTTTTTCGGTATTGATACCAAGACGTATTAATGAAGAATAAAATAATAATAGGATTTTCTCAAGTATCTTCTTCGGATTAAACTTTAAATTAAATTGTAAGCTCATTTTATAACTCCTAGGAAAACTCGAAAAATGTAGATAAATAAAAAGAAAACGTATTATTTTATATATATTTGCGTTTGCCTTTGAATTCAAATAAAATTATAGAACACCTACATATTATATACACCTCGGCGTTCCCGCGTAGTAAGCAGGTATTTATCGAAAACTATATTTTCGGTATGCATACCACATTATTTTACTGACCAATACCTACATCTCTAGAAATAAGATTGCGTGCACGATTAGATAATTAGTTCTCCTTAATGTTTTGTGGTCCGGCCTTTAGTATTATTTTGATCTTTCGATCACATCATGAAATGTGTGATTAACTGGTATTTTAGAACAAAGCCAATGATGTCAGAGATTATAAATAAATAGCTGGTACATTAGTAGGACATTTTATTAAGTTCAGTGGCATTTTTATTGACTCATGCTTTTAAAGAACAATCGTTTTGCGACCTTGGGGCGATAAATAAATATTGGAATATCATTGAAATATCTATAATTATCCTACCTATTACCTGCTGTTTTGTGTACATGTCTTTAGTGATATATTATAACGGACTGATTTTTTGAAAGTCTGCGCGTGGCGAGCAACCGTACAATTGTACATGCTGTCACAATAGCTACTTCTTAAAGTTAGATTTTTATTAAACAAAATACACGAATATTAAATCTAGTAGTACATTTTCTCAGTAAACCTATTGTATTATAAACGTTAAAAAAGTTAGCACCTTCAGGTACTTTTTTTTTATGGTGATTGACATTTTGTTTGAGCAAACGTGCTCACATGAAATTTGTTATGTTTTGATAATCTTTGGAGAAAAGGTTTTGAGTGACGTCTATTAGTCAGAACAATGAAGAGAAACAGGATAAAGGTACCAATTATCAACACGTGAAGAATAAAAATTGGGCACCAATTATAGCTTAAATATAATAAAATACGATATTATACCATAGAGAATACAATATCGGTTGTAAAATTTTAAAAATACGTTATATAAAAAATTAGCTTATAGCGACCACAGTCAAAACGGAATGCAGCAACTCAGGTCCGTTCCCACAACGATCGCGAGACCTCATTGCATCGACACGACACATCAACGAACGAAACTACTTTACATATTTATCGAATTACACAGTAATAAAATATGGCCGTCATGTGTCATTGTAGAACGATTTCCAACATGCAATCGTATATCAAGCTTTACTGTGACAGCTCGGACTGAAGCAAAAGGGAGGCAGTGAATCACGAAAACATTTCAACTTCGACAAAAACTTACTTATGAATCACTTTTGGCACGAAAAGTAGTTTTTGATCAAATTCAACAGTCATTAATCCCCTTAAATCATTCCTAGAATGTTAATTTATTGGAAGTCGTCAAACCAACAATGTAATTAAAAAATATCATAATACAGATTAAAATGATTTATTTATGATACAAATGTTATTTACGTCCATACATCCGTTGGAAATATTATTCACAAATCTCATTATTAATATGAATCCGGAGTCATATTAATAGGAGAGCGATTCAACGACTAATAAATTCTTTAGTACTGACCGGCGACAGTTGGTAATGTACGCTGTTTCTTACTTACAAATCATTCAAAGTCGTTTCACAGTCGATCGTAAATATGTCCGTATGGCGCATTAATCATTCAGAATAGGGAATAAGAAGCGCCGCGAGCGCACGCTATTGGTCGTGGAACGTCGAACAATTATTCAAATGGTGCGCCGTGATTGGCGGACAGCGGATTCGTTTTTTAAGCGACGTTGGAATGATTGATTCAGCCCTTCGACTCTTGCGCAGGTTTCGCCGTTTCCATTGTGGTTTTAACTGTACATAGTTATTAAATGGTTGAGCTATCAAACTTGATCGACTGATGTGAGTTTTTGTGTTCGAAATTCGGAGTTACGGTACAGTGAAGTTATATTATTGAGGGGTAAAAAAGCTTCGTTTTAAGCGGCATTTCGCTTAATATCGACATTTATCTTTGTAATTAAAGGTGCGTTTAATTTGGTATTAGCATCAAGAGTTCGATGTTTTTAATTAAACTTCAATTAAGTTTACTCCATTCAAATAGCTGAAGAAGTTTTTTGTTATGATATTTTTTTAAAGTTTAAACATTAAATTGCCCTTTTATAAAGTTGCAAAATTTCGGTTATGCCAAATAGCTTTTCAACCCTCGATATGTGTCTCTCAGGTGATCCTCGTTACAATGATTTGTAATGTACTTTTGATAAACGTGAGCAGTACATTTTAGCATACTTTGTTTTTTGATTTCGCATTAAGAAATATATTTGCCTAAAATAGTATGGAAATATTTTACATTCGGAGTGGCTGCAGCTAACGTACCTATATTTCACACTGGAACATCGGATCGCTTAGCGGCAAAAACAAATTTTATACTAAACGTAATTTATTGAAATTCAATTCAATCTTTATCTACGATCTGACGAAATAAGCTAGTATAGACACTTGGACATTTACCGCTCCGTGTACCGGGCCTATTCAAAACGGTCGCTTTCAATCCAGTCCTAACTTAATAAGAGTCGAATGCGCGATAAGTTACAAGTTACACAGATTTATCGACATACAGTATCGATACTAAACAAGGAAGTCGACACCACTAGTTACTTGATACAGTGTAAGTGAATGCAGACACTTAACTTGGTCTAGTCACTAAATTATAGTTTTTTGAAGAGTATTAACACTATTTTCAACTGTTGAAATGAATATGATCTTAATATAGATGAGAGAGGTATATTTTATTGAAAAGACTGGTGAAAGAGCTCACGACCCATCTGGCGTTAAGTGTTCACCGGAGTCCATAGATAAAGCTTGAACGCCGCCCCCCTCCTTGAGACTTAAAAGGATGCGTCTCAATTGTCGGAATGTTATCCTTAAGACCACGACAACTAGAAATTGTGATCTTGGCCATCTCATGCGACGACTACCGTTACTGTTTCCCTAACATTCGCCCCTACCAGTAACCTCCTCCATATTTCCACATATTATTTTTAATACTTAAGTTAACTTTCATCGGATGACTATCATCATTTTGCTCATCGTTGCTACGAAGCGATCAGTCGATGTTTGGAAATGTCAATACTTTGTTATGCCGGTTTCACTCTTGTAGTGTGTGTGGCCCCAAGTTAGATAAAATGCCGAGTTACGTTTGATTTTATGACTAATTGATATGTATTTGATTGGTATCGCCGTTCCACTTATGCGTCGCGCAACAATTACCGTATTGGTCTGAAGTGATGACTATTGTTGGTGAGGAATTGTAATTTTCACGCAGCGAGCACACAGGGTTTTGTGTTTCCAATATGGGTCTTAAACCAAGTAATACCATGAGTCATTCTCCCTTGTTTGCAAGACAAAACAACGATCAATATTCGGTTGTTATATTCCACCTCACGTGATCTGACAATGAAAGATAAGTAAGCTTTAAGTTCGCTAGGTCATGATGGTACCAATCAACGAAATATAAAGAGTTTAAATTTAGTAAAGTTCCCGCGATTCTGGAAAATGGCGTATCCATTCCAAAGCCACGATTGGCCCACAGCACTGCGGCCGCGCACCTAACATCTGTCACCCACCTATTAACATTTTACGACCTACTTTATAACCTCACGACGCCCATAGACGAGCGGTGAAAATATTTAGATCCTATAACTTTTTATGGCACAAAAAATAAAATGATAATAGTTTAATGGGGACAGTGTGTGATGCTACTTTACATCTGTGACGTCAGACTTTTAACTCAAGCGGCGCCTTTTAAGTTTTAATGCAGTTTTAATTGACGGTAAAGCAGCGGGGACTTGGCATAAAAATTATGATAATATATTGCTTTACTTATAGATAATAAAGTTTGATGTTTATTTGCGTCAATAGGTTTATCTGATCCTGTTCAAGATCAGAATAACGAATTTTAATGTGGCTACATTGTTAAAGTACTTTCACATTGTATTATAAATTTAAAGAGTTTGATATTCATTTAAATGATGATTATTTAATCTTTATTTATATTTATTATACCTGACTATGGTATTTATCAGTCGAGAACGTGATATCTGTTTAACCGTGATAATAGTTGATGCCCATAAGCGATGGTTACTACTCACCTAAAGAGTTTAATCGAATATTATCAAAAACTTAGATACGCTTCTATCCGCCCACTTAAAAGTAGTGAATAACTTATAATAAAATTTTCATTTCATTAATAGCTCATACTTATTTTGTGTGTACCTTTGTTTCCTTACCGCTGCGTATTTGCACTGCTCTATTCGGTACAGTAATGGAGTTTAGAATACAGTATTTTCGAAAGACATACCTGAAACAAACAAAAACAATTGAATGTTAAACATCGGATTAGATTATTTTTTTATTGCTTAGATGGTTGGACGAGCTCACAGCCCACCTGGTGCGAAGTTGTTACCGGAGCCCATAGACATCTACAACGTAAATGCGCCACCCACCTTGAGATATAAGTTCTATGGTCTCAAGTATAGTTACAACGGCTGCCCTATCCTTCAAACCGAAAAGCATTACTGCTTCACGGCAGAAATAGGCAGGGTGGTGGTACCTACCCGCGCGGACTCACAAGAGGTCCTACCACTAGTAATTACGCAAATTATAATTTTGCGGGTTTCATTTTTATTACACGATGTTATTCCTTCACCGTGAAAGTCAATCGTGAACATTTGTTGAGTACGTATTTCATTAGAAAAATTGGTACCCGCCTGAGATTCGAACACCGGTGCATCGCTTCAACACGAATGCACCGGACGTCTTATCCTTTAGGCCACGACGACTAATCAAGGTACTAATTAAAGAGCAAAAATCCAGCTATGTTAGTAATCATGTTATTGCAGACTGGAACAAACAAAGAAATAAAATATATTTGTGTGTAACTTATACGATTCCATTTAAGAACCATCAAATGAACAAACAGTTTTCTCCATAACATTTTGACGACGATAAGTAAAAGGAAAACAGGTCAAAATCTACGATAATAATTAAAAAAAAAACAAGTATCAAAATATTCACACTCAATTACATAACGACCGACGCTATTAAAACCAGTGACCCCCGAAAAACAAAATGGCTGTCCAGAACACCGTAAACAATTAAATTTATGCTAATAACCATTAATGTGCACTAATACTAATTAATTAACGTTTTAAAACTCGTGGACAACATTGTAAAACGCCCACGTCTTTTATTTGAGATGAAATAAAAAGAATGTATTTTTAATAAGAACACGATTAATATACGGAACTTATCTTATATACCTGATACATGTTTTCGAATGACTACCATCATGATAGAACAGCATCTATTAACAAAATATATTGAATTAAAAAAATATCCAGTTTAAAATTTATTTCATCACTGTTGAGAGCACGTATGTGTGTACTGTAAGGCTGTAGGGAAGGTACCGTCGTCCATGTGTTCGGGTTTATACGCTGGAATGGCCTTTAAGAATAATTGTTTTTAGTATTTTGACTAAGTTTCGACAAATTCCTTTATTTATTGCACTGATGGATGGAGGATCAGAGAGCAAGCCGGATAGCTAGATTTATACTGGTGGTAGGATCTCTTGTGAGTCCGCGTGGGTGGGTACCACCACCCTGCCTATTTCTGCCGTGAAGCAGTAATGCGTTTCGGTTTGAAGGGTGGGGCAGCCGTTGTAACTGTACTTGAGACCTTAGAACTTATATCTCAAGATGGGTGGCGCATTTAGGTTGTGGATGTCTATGGGCTCCAGTAACCGCTTAACACCAAGTGGGCTGAGGGCTCGTCCACCCATCTAAGCAATAAAAAAAAATAGCCACAAGGATCCATCTGGAGGAAGATGCTACGAATCCCGTGGACAGCATATCGAACTAATGCATCCATATCAAGACAGCTCAATATCCAAACCAGGCTCTATACTATCTGCGTCAAAAGGATAGTTCTTCGGTCACATTGCCAGAAAGATCGGTGACAATCTTGAAAAATTGATAGTAACTGGCAAGATTGCAGGCAAAAGATCTCGTAGCCGTAATCCAATGCGATGGTCCGACTAAATCCGCAATACACTGGATGCCATAGTCAGCCATACACACCACCGAGAACAAAGGAAGATGGCGAAACATCATCCAGAGAAGGAGATGGCCACAACCTCAGACATGCAGACATGAGGAATGCGATTCAGGGAGGAGGAGGATGGAGAATCCCATGGAGGAGCCCATGGTCCATCTTAGTTTTCAGAGCATGAATTCGGCCGGCCGGTTGGAGAATATCGAAGACTAAATTGTATTATATAACAGCTGCGATACCATACCGGAGCGCGGAACGGATTCACGTAAACTAATTCTTACACAATATATCGTCTTTCACGCAATCCATCCAT
The DNA here is from genome assembly GCF_030269925.1 of Bombyx mori. NCBI lineage: Eukaryota > Metazoa > Arthropoda > Insecta > Lepidoptera > Bombycidae > Bombyx > Bombyx mori. The sequence goes on along the minus strand of NC_085116.1, from coordinate 979,855 downwards.
TTCTTCTTAGGTCTACCTCTTCCTCTATATCCTTCCACATTCATAGTTAACACTCTCTTACCATTTTTTTTTTTTTTTTTTTTTTTTTTTTCGGGCCGGGGGCCGAACCTCCTACGAGGTCCCCGCGCCTAGGGGGCGCGCGGGGTATGTGAGACTCAACGATCTGCAGGTGTTGAGAGCAGATCGCGGGCCCAAGGATTTTAGGGCCCACCCACTAAACGACTCCCCTGCACTCTTACACCCGACGTCCGATCTCCGTCCGGGGTCAGAACCCGTTCAGAGTAGGGGGGTTCCCGCGGTCAACACTACAACCAGACACGCGGCGCCACCCCGAGGACGCCCGACCGACGGGTCGTCGAGGCGATAGTCGACGACCAACGACGTCGGTCTCCGCGGTACGGCGGCCCTACCAGGCCGCCCGGGCGGTGCCGCTGGTGTTCCGGGATACCCCGCTGGGCCAGAACCAGCCTGCCGGGTCGGAACGCGATACACCGCCGACCGGGTTGCTCTTCAACAGTATGTTCGGCGACGACAGCGACGACGAAAATGCGGACCGCATCGCAGTCCGCAGCCGCCGACGCGCCGTCCCGTCCTCCTGGTGCCAGCGCGCTAGAGTGACGGTAGCGTGCGGCGCAGCCTCAACCCCCTTAGGTCGCCCCGTGACCATCACCGGGAGGAGACTGCCTCCTCATAGGGGCTGGAGCTGGACAAACGCCCTCCTCCGAACCCCGGCTCGACGGCGGCGGCACGGCGCCGAGAGGGAAGAAGAGCTCTCCCTCTCCCGTTCCGCCGCCTCCTTCTGCGAGATGGTGGACTCGCAGAAGTCGAGCATCGCCTGCCAGGACTCGTCGCTGCCGAGCATCGTAGCCACGACGGTCGGAAGCGACAAGTCCGGTCCTATTTTTGCAACGAGGACGCGGCGCTGCTCCGCGAAAGCGGTGCAGTACGCGAGCGTGTGCTCCGCCGTGTCCTCGTTGCAGCCACTGCAGTGGTGACACTTCGGCGTCGGCTCCCTCCGGGCGACGAGGTGCAGGTAGCGACCGAAACAGCCGTGTCCCGTGAGCACCTGCGTCGCTCGGAAGGTGAGACGTCCTCGGTCGCGATTCACCCAGTCCGAGAGGACCGGGCGGATCGCCTCGACAGTCCGTCGCCCGTAGGTGGGGTCCGCCAGGCGGCGAGACCACGCCTCGAGCACGGCACGCCGAGATTGAAGTTTCCGCGCTCGAACTTCCGCCGCGCCGGGACGCGGCTCCCCCCTGGAGCGGAGATCGCATCGCCACGCGTAATCCGCAGCGAGCGCCTCCGCTTCTAGGTCCCAGGGAGGCGTCCCAGCTAGCACGCACGCCGCCTCAAACGAGACGGTGCGGTATCCACGAACCGCCCTGACCGCAATCGCGCGCTGCGGACGTCGCAACGCCGCAACGTTGTCACGGGTCAGGGCGTGGCACCACACGGGAGCCCCGTACAGTGCCATCGACCGCACCACCCCCGTGTAGAGGCGACGCACTACCACGTCAGGCCCCCCGACGTTCGGCAACAGCCGACTCAGCGAGCCGGCAGCCGCCATCAGTCGGGGACCTAATCTTTCAAAGTGAGCGCGGAAGCTCCAACGACCGTCCAGTACGAGACCGAGGTACCGCAACCCGGTTGCCTCGATCTCGACGCGAACGCCTCCGATCACGAGGTGGGCCCCCTGAGGCGGCGCTCTCCGGGCCCCGTGAAACAACAGGGCCTGGGATTTATCAAGCGCCACCTCCAGACCCAACCGTCGGATCCTGCCGATGACGAAGGCCACCCCCGCGCAGGAAAGACGGGCAGACTCTCGCAAGTCCCTCCCCCGGGCCACGACCAAAGTGTCGTCCGCGTAGCAAACTACGCTCAGACCCGGGAGAGGAGTGCTTAGGGTGCCACGCAAGACCCAGTCGTAGCCGATGTTCCACAAGAGAGGGCCAAGGACCGACCCCTGTGGAACACCGCGCTGGACGGGGAAGCGGAGCACCGTCCCACCGTGCCCGGTGCACACGACCGACCTATCCTCGAGGTAGGACCCGATCAGCCGACGGAGATACGCAGGGACGCCGTGATACTGCAGCGCCCCCGCGATCACCGACCAGGGCAGGGTGTTGAACGCATTGGCGATGTCCAGGGACACCGCCAGTGCAACCCCGCCCCGGCTGACAGCCTCATCAGAGAGGGCGCGCACGCGCATCACCGCGTCAATGGTCGAGCGGCCCTCCCTGAATCCGAACTGCTCCGCTGACAGATCAGGACCCACTCCCGTCAGGTGCTGGACGATGCGGGCGGCCACCACTCGCTCGAGCAGTTTTCCCGCCTCGTCCAGCAACACGATGGGACGATACCCCGCAGGTGAGTCCGCAGGGCGTCCCTCCTTCCTTAGCAGAACAAGTCTGCCCGTCTTCCACTGCTTTGGAAACCGCCCCGACTCGAGGCAGGCTTCAAAGAGCCGCACGAGCCGGTCCCCAAGGGCACCGAAGGCCAAATCCCAAACCCGACCGTGAACACCGTCAGGGCCGGGGGCCGCGTCTTTCCTCCGCATCCTCGACACGGCCGCACGCATCTCCTGCTCCGATATGCTCGGAGGGACCACCTCAGCAGGGGCATCACCGCTCGCGTCAAGGCGTGGCGGCACGCCCATGAAGGGGGGCTCAAAGTCCCTCTCCATCCGCGGGAATAGCCCGGAGACAATATCCCGCAGCTGCTGAGGCTGGAGACGCTCCGTCACCGGGAGCGCCCACGGTCGCAATTTCTTGCGTACCGTCTGGTACGGGCGCCCCCAGGGATCCTGATCGAGCGTCTCCAGGAGCGTCTTCATGCTCTGAGACTTGGCCTCGCCGATGGCCCGCCGCAGAGCCTCCTGCTTCTCACGGCAGTCGGCATGTAAGCGGGCCGCCACCTCCGCGAAATCCATACCGCGAAGACGGCGACGGCGGTGGCGGGCGTTTCGGCGGCGTGCCCGCACGCACTCCTCTCTGAGGAGTGCGATCTCGGGCGTCCACCAATACGCACCGCCACGTGGGGCGCGGCCACTGACCCGGGGCATCGCAGCATCGCAGACGCGACGCATCGTACCCCGGAACCAATCGGCCTCCGACTCCACGTCCACTAGACGCGCGGGCATCGGCGCCCACGCGGCCACTGTGGCCGCCTCCACCGCGAGGACACTCTCTTACCAACCTCAACCTACCAAACGCGCACTTCTCAGCTTCTCTGTGACAGGTGCCACTTTCAGACTTCCTCTAACATATTAATTCCGTATTCTATCCATTCTCGGTACTCCACACATCCATCGCAACGTTCGCATCTCTGCTGCATGCGAATGTTGCGATCACTTTCATCACGTAAACTAATCCAAAAGTCTAAATTATTCGGACGAGTCTAAAAATACCTCATAAACCTGTTAAGTTCCATCAAGCTGTTCAACCTACTGAAAGATAACTTAATCAAAAGAATAACTATCCTAATCAGTTATTATCCTCTAAGTCAAGGGTGTGAATTTCTTACAATCACACAATAAATGTACATTATAAATAATAATATGTAAGCATACATACATTTCAATAGTGATATTATGTAAATCATAGAACAAGCGGGGGTGTACGGATGCATAGTTTTAGTATAACTATCAAAATATTAATTACCCGTACGTTGTTTATGGATACAAAAAGTCAAAGATCAGAATGTCAATGATAATTTAAAAGCATATTAAGAATATTTTTACATAATTATATTAAAAATCGTAAATATATATATTTTTTTTGTTTGTGGACATTAATTTCGTGAAATCGTCTTTTTGTTTAATTCCGATGTGAGTATAATGAACTAAATTCTATTAACTAAGCTACTTAGCTATGTCGTTTTGGACTGCAAAATTTTGAGGACATATGTTGCTTAATTAGGATCTCTGCATTTTTAAGCTATGTTCTTATCCATAGCGAAGTTTGAAAGGATTCCTCACTAATATGTTTGTGGGGGTCCCTAGCATAGCCCATATCTGTAAGCAGCCAGGATGAAATAGGCGATTACATTTGATAGTTGACAAAAATATTTATACTCATAGATTAGGATTCATAGGACTGAAATGCTCTCCGAGGAACCTAAATGATTGTCTTAGCTGAGTTCTACAAATATTTGTAGAATTTATCACTGAGATAATTAAAATTAAAAACGCATTAATAGTAATACTATAGTCAAAGATATAACTTTATTTCAAACGAGTAATTATTAAAAAAAAACCTTTGTCTCAAAGCAAACCTTAATGAATCTGTGAAGAATCTATGAAGAAATCGTCACTCAGCTTTACAATATTCATAAGCTAAAACAACAATCTAAACTACAAATAAATGTGACTATAATTTATTATGTTAAAATGTGACTTAAATAAAAAAGAAAAACGTAATATTTACTTTAAATTTTAAAATTAGAAACACGGACACAGCAGTAGTGCCAATAACGTTCCTTCCATTAATACCAACAGTAACAGTTACATCAACAAAGTCACAGAGTAAGATGAACACACATTAGCTTTCAGACTTGACCGTCCGCCATTATTTATTGACGGCGAAGACAAAAATATACCAACCAACACGATACATCCGCAAGAATCACCTAATATAGAGAGAATGTTACTTCGAAACGTGGAATGGATGATTATATATAGTTGTTTCATATAGTTTACAGGTTTGTTTTCGTATTTCGACTTTATATTGAAAATGCTGTGGATCATAATAAGTTGAGAAAACTAATAGTACCGTGTTTCTTCCAGACATTAGCCGAAATTTTAACTGAGCTCCAGTTAGACGTCCTGTATACTAAATTATTGTACATTAAAGTTCTTCAATGGGAACTGGGATATAGTTAATTGCCATCTGCTTTTATAAATTTAAACAAAAAAATGAATTTTCAAGACTACATCGATAATCGACATTGAGTAGTCGCGAAAATCGAAAATGTTATCTTTTTATTTAGGTAGATGAGCAGAGGAGATCACGCCTTAGTATTTCGTTTATTTTTCTTTAACGGGTAACATTGCCCCTACGGCCACGACTGAACATTAGACAGCGGCTTGGCTGTACTCCGGCCATTGCTGACGTCCACGAATTACGGTAATCAATCACCATCAGATGAGCTGTATGCTCAACCAATAAAGGCAACCAAAAAAAACCTACCTGGTGATCAGTGGTTACAGAAGTCCCGGTCACCGTCTTCGCCGAGCTTGCGACCAAGGGCTCGACAAGTAAAATAACCCATAGACACAGCCCACTGAGTTTCTCGACGGATCTTGTCAGTGGGTCGCGTTTCCGACCCGGTGGTAGATTCTGCGAGGCACTGCTCTTGCTAGGGCCAGCGTTAGCAACACACCCGGTTTGAGCCCCGTGAGCTCACCTACTAGCTCGGTGAATCTAAAATAACCCCTCGAGGTTACTAGAATAGGTAGGATAAAATAAAATAAATAAGGAGAAGTCACAACCAGAATGGCGTGGATCACCGTGAGTCTCCTCGTCGAAGTCCTAATACCATGGATTTATTTATTTATTTATTAAGTTGCACCAACAAAATGATCATCAATACAAAATATTGAACAATTGACAAAAGTTCATGGCAAATGTCACCTCAATTATAGGTGCAATCGACAGTGCATTAACTTCAAAAATAAAAAAAATATACAGCTAAGATTTGATTACATTTCATTCATTAACAGATACCCCCTTTTAAAAACACGAACGCATCACTTTATCGCAGCTAATAATATATGTACTGATAGGACAGTATTGTCGACCCGTGTGGGCTCACAAAAAAAAACACTAATGTTGCTTTAATAAAATTGCGCATACTTTAGTTGTTTTTTAAAATAAAAATAACTTCGAATTATAAGTACTGTCAGTACGAAAATTTTAAACAGTCTCAAGCGAGAATGGGACGAGTTGATAAATATAAATAGGCACAATTAGCGTTGATTTATAACCGGGCGGACGGATTAAAGTCGCCGATTAATACCGACATCTGCGGCGATCGATCCACGACGACCTTTAACTTCACTGCGTGACTGTACTTATTGGAGTGAGCGCTTGTAATACTGGACATTTGTAAACTCCTACTGACAGATTAAGGAAAATCTATTTTGGCAATAATACCTTGATATGGCAATTGATAAATAAGCTAGTTGGTGTTATTGGGCGCTTAACAATACTGAATGGCTTACCACTGTGGCTGACAAGCGAGCCTCGTAAACACACTACTTATAAGCGTTAATACGAATTAATAAATTAATAAAAATACACCATTATTATAATACTAATATTAAACACGATAATCAAAATGACAATGATCAGTTTTCGAAATAACAAACACTTTTGACTGAGTCTCGAATTCGAAATAATAAAGTTGCCATAAAAATATTGAGCTTACAAGACAACAAAATAACATAAAAAAAACATTTGATTAAAATCGTTACTTTTATTTGCTATTTTGAAAGAAGCTTTTTATTTTTAGCACTAATAAAATAAAAAGGATATCATTGTACTTAACGTTCAAAATCGAGTTAAATATCAGGTCAAAATAACAGTAGCGTAGGTAAGTCGATTTTATTATTGATATTAGTCAATTATTTTGGTTTTTATGAATTTTTAAACTGTATATTGATACGATAATCGTTGATTGAACATATCTTCAAGGTATTTAATGGCTGTGAAGAAGCGTATGACGTCACGAAATTACTAAAAACACTTAGTCAACAAATTTTGTGAACAAATTTGTATCAGTTGTGTAAATGGAATGAAATACACTTTCTCATTTAACTAACTTTCACATTTAATATAAGAATATTCAATCTTTAAATCGTTTTTTATTTGTTCGTTGATAAATTAACATTTATTGATTTCTGGCGTTTATACAAAATTATATGAGCACACATCATCTTTTTTTTCCCTACCTATGCTGATGATAGCCTTAAGAGGCTATTTCAGCTTCTCTTTGACGTGTAGATGAGCTCACGAGACTTAAACCGGGAGTGTCGCTAGCACTGGCCTTAGTAAGAGCAGTGCTTTGCAGAATCTACTACCGGATCGGAAACGCGACCGGTGGTAGATTCGCAAAATTTGTAGTAAAACATTCTAATCCAATAGTATCCAACCAATTTACAAGTAACTAAATTTGCTTATGAATAAAACCGTGCTTCTGTGACTTAATAATCAAGGTCCCCGGGATCCTTGAATGTAGTTCCTCTGTCGTTCCAAAAGTCAGGTACTCTGATGTGTCCTTTCACGTCAGGTGGGCCGGGGACTCGTCTTCCAATCGACGCCAATAAAACTAAGGATTCACAAGTGGTAGAAGGTTGGAACGACATTCTTAATATTCCATTATCAAAGTAAAATTAACTTCGAACATCAATCGTTGTTTAATACGCGATCCTCATTGTACCTACTCGTAATAAACTATATGTTATATTAATAAAAACTTGTTATATAAAGCTAAGTTATGATTATACAGGGACTTTTATGATCGTTTTTGACATATTTGTGACGGTCTCGGGACTGGGACGTGTAGAGTGACTGTCGTCGCACTACAAGCCAGGACAGTCCCGAGGACATTCAGAATTCTGCTGTTTTGTTGGTTGTTCTTATGAAATTGCTGTGTTTTCAGTTTTATCTGGTAATCATGGTATGTGGATTATGTTCACCAGTGCTCACGATTGGCAGCCTGACAATAATGTATTCGCATTATAGAAAGTAGTTATTAATAAATAGTCATCATTATCCTGCCCTTCTCCCAGTCACCTGGGGTCGGCGCAACATGTTTTCTCTTTCAATACTCTTCTATCATATACCATTTCTTCGCTCACTCCCTCTTACACATATCGTATTTCACGCAATCCATCCATTTCTTCTTAGGTCTACCTCTTCCTCTATGTCCTTCCACATTCATAGTCAATACTCTCTTACCAACCTCATTTTCATTTCGTCTCATCACATGTCCATACCATCCCAAACGCGCACTTCTCAGCTTCTCTGTCACAGGTGCCACTTAACTTAATATTTAATAAATAGTATGTCAAATAAATAATCGCTCTATTATAATTTAAAGTACAATCAGATTATATTTGTGTGTGACAAAGACCTCTTTAAGATTTGTCCTTATTATGATTAAAGGCAAGGGCACAGCACATTCGCTAGCGACCATGGATTTATAGATTCCTTACATTCTGTACGGAGTCGCGGTCACTCTTTGTCTCTTTTTTTGTTTTCTTTTCATATATTTATGATTTACTATTATGTTACGTAGCGCTTTTTGTTTATTAATGTTTATGAGCATGTGAGTTAGGGTGAGTTTCGTGATGTGAGATTATTGTACGCGGTCTTTGAATCGAAATCAGATATTTTTCCAATGTACGCATAATCACAGACAAAATGACGGAAAATCGCCTTAGATGGTATGGCCATATCATGACGGAACGGAGAATATCTAGTGTAAAACGCATTAAGCTTGCCAGAACAAAAGAAAGGTAGAGGCCGCCCATCATCGACCTGGTGGTCAAACATCGAAAGAGACCTAAGAAAGCCCAATTGCCAAAACCGACAACCCAGGATAGATCAGTCTGGCGCCGTAGAGTGAGGAGACCCGACCCCAGATAACGGGAACAGGGACGGATAGTAGTAGTACGCAACTGCGCATCGATGAATTCATCGACCTGATAGTATCTCAAGGCGGGGACGGAATTCACTTTTTTTTAATGTACATAGCCCGGAAACATCTTCAATAGTCACAATTTGAACCAGTTATAGGATGCCTTTGAACTCAAACAAATAACGTGTAATCGTAAAACTAAAATGAATGAAATGATATTAACTTAAATAAGGTTTTTTCACTCGAAAGGTAGACACCGGCATATTCATGAAAAATGTTGACTCCCTGAAAATGTTGGTTTGCGCATCGCTGAGTTTAATTCCAGTGGCGCGCATTTACGTTATTTATACGAATATCGTGATAATAACGTACTAAAGTAATTTGGTTTGCAAAGTAATGTTTGTCTTAATCTTTTAGGGTTCCGTTATGTAGAAAAATGTTTTAGGAACGTGGATTTTACTAACAAAATTAGGTTTATTTTGAGGAAAGATGAATAAAAACACATGGCCAAAAATTAAACTCAAAATATTAATTTCTCTGTATCAAAACTTTTAGTGCATGCCGGAATTATGTTTGTGATTGTCACAATTTAAGTAGAATGTCGTTATAGTCAAAATATACGTGATAGTGTGATAATCGTGTTCATCACAGAGTATTGGCGGCCTGACGAACAGACCGCCCACTCGCTTACATTAAATCGTCCGTTTTACCAAAGAATAAAAATAATAATATAGAAGGAATTCTGTTTTTATGACAACAATTTATTATTTTTGTCGTGATCGAAATATGGTGAATACATAAAATACAGATAAAATATTATTGTTTTCATATTGAGGTTTGAATAATTTAGTTTAATTTCGTATTATATTAAAAAAACAAGCGCATTTGAATAAACAATTAATTAAAATTCTTTGATGATGACTTGACAACACGCAAACAAGACACACGGCTTTCTATTAGCCTACACAGGGCTACTGTACGTCGGATTTATTGAAGGAAAAAATGGGGACAAACTGGTAAAACTAATCATTGCCGGGAAAGATCGTTGACAAAAGATCCAACGGCCGAATTCCGAAACATTGGCTAGACCTGGTGCCTCAATATAAATACCGATCAATGCCGTGTTCCACTAAACAAATGTTTTGTTATTAGATTCAATTCTTTTTCGTCCCGGCATGGGAGAAGAATAGAATATAAAGCCTTATGCAGACACGTTTAATATTGAATCATTAAGTTCAAAAAATTATCCAGGGTGCCAATGCAATTAAACTAAAGTGAGAACAACATTTTGGCAATCATAACCAGCGGTTTACGTCTACAACTTCCGAACACGTCTTCTGAGAAGACACCAAACGTATTACCTATCAACAGTCATACGTCAAATTAGTCTATGACACGTTTGAGGAACGGCGGGCTTCACACGCGGCGACAAGTCGCGACAGCTGCGACTAAAAATAGTCGCCGGACGCGCGCTTTGCGTTTTTCACTGTCCAATCTTACATCAATTCCTGTCCACGTTTGTTAACCAATGATCGATGTAATACGCCTCCGGATGCAGAACAAACTATTCATAGAACTGTAAACTCTATCGCTATAACCCTGAAGAATATAATCGTTTATAAGTTCAGAGTCAAAAGCGTGAGGACTTGGGATTGTCGCCTCAATGACAGCTGTGTTTAGTGGATTTATGTTGCCCTTTGAAGGGTTTTGATGTTACGTTTTATTTACTAAAATAGCCTTGCCTTAATGAAATGTAGAGTGGATTATTTAAAAGGCTAAATAAATAAGAGATAGTTAAGGATAGACCTCGGTCATGTCGTTAACTTGTGATTAGTCTAATTCGTCAACGAAGGCGGAGACCTGTCATTGATGGCGTACTAAATGTAGACAGGAGTTGGAAACAATTAGGCTTTGGAGTCGAACAATCAACGTCGTGAACAGTTTAGCGACAATGGAACTAAATTTAAGACTAAGGACATACAAATTACATATAATTCAGACGTACGGAAATTAACAAAAGCATGATGAAACAATTAGGTAGGTACTTCTTCTTAGTCGCATACTTCATTGGTGAAGGCCATGTCTTTGAAAGGCCTTCGTGGGTTTTTGTACCATCATCTTCCATTTCCTTCGTTTCCCGCTCCGGTCGTAATAGAATCCGGCGCAGTTACCAGATCTGACCATTGCATCGGCTTGGTGAACGGCCGAGGGGTCTTTTTCCTTCTACCTTGCTCACAACAACCATTTTTCAAGGTTGTTTGGTTGCCGTCGAGCTATGTGACCAAAGTAGCCAAGATTTTTTTGGTAACAGATCGTAGACAGTCTCATTTTTACGCGAAGTTTCTCGAGGATAGACCGGTTTGGTCTCTTGGCGCTCCTCGGTTAGGTATATATTCGATTGTAAACAAAAGATGGCACCCATCATTTTCTCCAAAGTGCAATCTGCCACTTGGTTAGTAGTTATCGCCACCTGAAGATAAGACTAGTAGCACAGCCAGACCTCATCCATCGCAAAGTACGAGTAGCTTCCTTAAGTCTCGTTCGAAGTCATGTCATAGTGCTCAGAGCCACACATGGGTCTTTATCCCAGATTCAAAAGTAAGGGGATAAAATGACCTTTAGAAACGAACAGTACTATATATAGTTGTTACTGTTAAGTAGTATGACTGTTTTTCTATTTTAATTATCTGTCTGGTCGCATGTCCCACTTGCCCTTTTTATCCGCTATGGTTCAGCTTTTTAACGTTACACGATGTTGTGTCAACGGTAGCCATCCACCAGCTGAACCGTTGTCCGAGTGAACAGGATGTCCACCTGACATCCTGGACAGGACTACCTGAATCACTAAACTCGGCAGGTGCTAAATTAAACGAACAAATTAATTAGCCAATATTTCCGCTTATCTTCAGTTTCTTGAATGACAAGCGCAACTGTTGACACGTCGAGTGGCAGGCTTGCCGGCGACGTTGACAGGAATGTGAAGATGACATTATTCGTCTGTCAACGGACAGCTGCATCTGTCAAACGTGCTCGTGCGACGGTGCTAATTTCGTAATTGACACAGGACCGCGGCCTGAAGATATATGTATTTAGTCTGAATCTCGCCTGTTACTTAGGAATGTGTATGCGATGTGACGTTGCACGGTTTGGAAACATCAGATCACTTACTTTGTATCTGGGCGGGTTGATATTTTGCACTATCAAAGAGTTCATGCGTTTCGGTATACGTGCTGCTAACAACCGCTATTCATGAATCCATCGTTTCTGTTTGTATTATTTGAAGAATTTTACCATAAGATTTTTACATATCTATAATAATAGCCTAACGTTTAAATATTTGCATGGTTATGAGAGAATATCGAAAAAAATCAAACCAAATATAGAATTTATCACCCGAAGGGCAAAATAACAATATAACAACACTATAAATAGGCTTTTACAGTATACTTCAAATATGGCAGCAGCATTCACTTTGTTGCGTGTGGACTGCGGCAAGCACATCACATCAGGAGGACTACGATCTCGTCTGTTTGTCAATCTTGTCCATCTAAAGGAATAAAACATAATAAATAAATGAAGTATATTAAAATTAAAATGTCAGATACAGGAAACAATAATTGCTCAGGCTAAATGGCTCCTAACTTCAACGTGTGGGGCAAAAAAGGGCTTATGTATCCAGCACCGAAATAACACAAGCCCGAGACTGACAATACATCACCTAAAACGCTTTCATCAAAACCGCCCATCCTAAACGTGTATATAAATTTAAAAAAAAACCATATCAATATCGAAGTAGATAAATAGACGCTATGTTACTTCGCTCCAAATATCTAATTTAATTTTATGTCTTTCTGACGTACCTGTCGTTGACCGTCATCCGTTTCGCTGTCGGGACGATAGAATTTATTACTTACTATATCATCTGAACTTATGTCCGGCAGGGGACGTATGGGGGAACGTTTCGGGGGGTCGTTTTGAGATATACTTCTTTGAGCAAAAGATCTTTTTTTTAATTTTTGTTATTTCAGATGGTCAAACGATTTCATGGTCCAACTGACGATAACTGATTACAAGCGTCCATAGACATCACAATATCAGTGCCAGGGCCCACTTTGAGATACTGGGCCGAAAGCTTTATTATAAATATTAAATCCATGACTGATTCGTGGCAGAAATAACCAGAATGACTCATCTCTGTATAGGCTTTACACCAGGAGGAGTAGTAAGGTCGACCACCCATATTAGCTGATCGTATAAATCTAAGTAAGTAGTTTTAATCATGTCTACAAATCGCATAAATGTGGTGTTAAAAAAATGTTTAACTTTTGCTTATAGTCTTCGTTTCACTGTCTAAATTCGGTTCTGCGCTGGACATAAGAAGGTTCTACGATGCTAAGTTGAATTTATTGTTTATAGGTAAGTCAGTGGGAGGATATGGACCGTGTCATTCTCATCTGAAAACACAGGATGCTCCAAACTGCAGAATTTAATAATATTTGTATTTATTTCAAGATTAGTTTTTATTAAATAAATTTAGAATGGACATATTGGTAGCGTCCGTGTCCCCACAGAACTATTTATTTACACTTTTAGAGACAAGATTAGAATCAATACGGAATGGATATGGAAGTCTGAAAGTGGCACCTGTGACAGAGAAGTTGAGAAGTGCGCGTTTGGGATGGTATGGACATGTGATGAGATGAAATGAAAATGAGGTTGGTAAGAGAGCGTTAACTGTGAATGTGGAAGGTAGGGCAGCAGAATGATGATTAGAGACAAGATTAGCTGTAGAAGTAAAGCTAAGTAGTTTATGTTCTAAAACTAATGTTGGATAGCTTTTTTTAAGCTACTGCATAGCTTTTATCGCGGGCCTTGAGCGCGGCGACCGAATCATGAAATTCCGTAACGAAAAAAACCTTACACCCCTCACTCCGCTACCATGTAGCTCTCAACACATTCACACGTTGCGCTTGTGTAGTGTTTGTGAATAAGCGCGTGGCGTGACGTCACACTGCATGCGCATCATGAAAAGTCTGCCCATCTCTCTCTCTCGCGGTCTAGTTTATGAGTGCGAAGGGGACAGTTAAGGTTTTGCTTTTATTAATGTTTGATATAGCGTGGTCTTGTTTTATTATTGTTTTAATATTAAATTATCATTATCTAATTATAATGCATAAGTTGATAAAAAATGCTATGCCATAGCTTTACCGCGGCAGTTCCCGAGTGCCACACGTTTTTTTCCCTACACATTTCTACATAAAGTCCTCCCAACTCCCACGTTTCACGTCTTAAACTAAATAACTATGATATTCGCTATTCAATAGTATGCATACGAAGTAATACGAACCATCGGAACCCTAATCATTCTAGCACGATTACAGGGCTCCTGTGTTGTGCTATCGAAATTCTTAATCAACTCGAATTACTCCAGCCTCATGATATGACCTACAAGCACACGAGGTTGGCAATTTACGGTGGATAGGGCTCTAATTGTTCACTTGGCATTTCCAGAGTTCATAGACAGCGATTAGTAGGTACGTGTAGTCATCTTGTCTAATTTCTACATAAAAACACTAATCAAATTATAGGGTTGCCTTAATACTTAATTATTAAAAAATTCGTATATGTAATGCATCATCCTGTACCTAAATCTATCAAGAATTAGTTAACACAAATCTTACTTAAGTTCCCACAACTCATTTTAGGTTCAAATTCGAATATCAGCAGTGAACGAATAAGCGGCGTAATACACACTTATGTTAAACTATGAAATGAGTTGAGGATTTGTTGGATATTTAACATTCTGACTGTCAATAAAGTCCCCAGGGGGCGGCTCGCATGAGCTGCAGCGTGATAAAGAGTACAAGGAGATGATGATAGGCTCGCATGTTAAGTTGGCTTATTAACTTTACTGAAAGTGAAATAGTCTTAATATGAAGTGTATTGACATTTTAAATGACACGCAGATAACTATTTCGTTAACGGCAGTTAGTCGTCGGCTGCCCTAACAAACCAAATCTGCGATAAACGGTAGCGAAAATCCCTAATTATACAAGATATAATGGCGCAAATAACGCGATATTCGAATGCACTTACTAAACGGTGACGTACATATGTATCCTCGGATCGTCCGCCAGAACCAAACAAAAGCATCTTGTGCTTTACCACGCTCGAGATTTATCCCATAGATATCATTGAATCCGGCCGCAGGTGTAGGGTTACCAGAAAAGGAAATATTTCAGTGAATCGCATAATTAAATTTTGGTTCCTTATGTTAAGTACCTTGCGGTATATTATAATACTTACAACTACATCAATTAGTTCATTTGTTTGACGAAACTATTGGTTTTTAAGGCAGAAACTTGACCAGTGACCTGCTAGCCCTATCCGCTAGTGCGACCACAAATCGCGACCGACAACCAACAGGTAGCAGGTCGCACGCATTGTTTCCCGGAACGAAACTAAGAGACGCTATCGAAGCGATTGATATACGATCAGGGGACTGGGAATGTTTTAGTAAAATGCACCAGCTTTCCATTTTAACCTCTGAATATCTAATGCGAACCCGATTTAGAATAATTTATGGGGACGGACCGAGACAAAAACAGAACATTATGGGATCCGCTGGTTCCGCAAGCCACCTCTCGGGCCCGTCAAGCTACACAGCTGTGACGTATCAAGGTTTCGAAAGGCGGAATCCAAACGCGGTTTTGTAAGTTTTAAGTCATAATGGCCGCAAGGAATTGGCTATTGAGGGCGACCGTTAATTACGTGCGCCTAACAAGCGGCGAGCTGGAGACGTTGCCGATTTATCCGCGCGATCGACTTGTTATTTAGATCGGGTGAGAGACGATAGATGGCGCGCGGCGGCCTGGCTCTCTATCTGATGCACGACCGCAGCCTCCTGTCACATGAGTTAGTATCACTTGTGGTGGAGCGAGCTTCATATATACGACACTTTGGGCTCGATAAGTACTAGAAAAACAATATTAAGCTCGGCGCATTGTTAGTAGCAAGTTTTCTAAAGATTTAACCTGAGGTATTCCCGAGATAAAATGAAACTGCCCCCCCCCCTATTATACAAACCAGTCATTTATCACTAGTCGTCGATATTTTAGAATTCAGCGATATTTATTCGTTTGAATGTTTTCGCTTTGGGTGTTGTAATTCCTAACAAATAAGTCGTCGTGGCCTAAAGGATAAGACGTCCGGTGCATTCGTGTTGAGCGATGTACCGGTGTTCGAATCCCGGAGGCGAGTACCAATTTTTCTAATGAAATACTTACTTAACACAGTTCACGATTGACACGGTGAAGGAATAACGTTTTGTAATAAAAATCAAAGGTCTAGTAGATAGGTGATAGGACCCCTTGTGAATCCGCAAGGGTAGGCACTACCACCTATTTTTGCCTATTTCTGCCGTGAAGCAGTAATGCGTTTCGGTTTGAAGGGTATGGCAGCCGTTGTAACTATATTGAGATCTTAGAACTCATATCTCAAGATGGGTGGCAGCATTTACGTCGTAGACGTGCTGTAAGCTCGTCCGCCCATCTAAGCAATTAAAAAAACTTAATAGAGTCTAAAGTAACTCATTAATCCGAATAGATGCACCATTAAATCTCAAACGAAATAAAGTATTTATCAGTTGACCAAATAAGGTGGCTCATTACTTAAAACAAAGGAACAAGCTGCTTAGCACCACGACGCGCGAATAAGGCCGGAGTCACACGCACTGCACGTCAGCGCGACCGCGAAACAAACGCCGCAACGCGCGTTATTTGTTTTAATTACACCAAAATTCCACAGATGGCGCTCATTAGCCGCAACACGATTAGAAGCGAAAGTGAGCGTAGGTGCACTAGCCCTGTTGATTAATTAAGAAAGGGTATATGCAGAATTTAAGTGCGCTTTAAGTAACGTTCGATCTAATTAAACGACAGCCGGAGTTGTTAATGTGAACAGCGCTTGCTGCGGTTGCGAAGTCGGTAAATGCCAGCGGCATTACAGATTTATGCCGCATTCAAATGCTTACTGATGAGAACGTGCTTAAATGGATTTGTATCGGTGATATACCTAGTTGCGACTTCATGTGTACAGTAAGAGTGATTCCTAAGTTTTAATGGTTTGACAAAATAGGAACAAATTTCAATTCAATTTGTTTCTTAAACGTAATCAGTCTTATTTATACTAATATATAAATCTACAGTGGTTTTTACGGATGTTCCGTTATAACTACTGAACCATGCATCCGATTGACTTGAAACTTGGTATCCATGTAGAAAATACATGTACTTAATGGATAGGTTAATATTTATACGAGTGTTGGACTCCTTACACCAGTTGCGGGAGCGTTAATGATGAGAATCTTTGTGGGGGTGAAAAACAAGAATGTTAATTTTAAATGCCCAGCGAAGCGGACGATAGAGATAGTTATTAATAAACATATAGTCAAATGTAATTTGTATTTTAAATAAGGTTTCAGTTGAATTTTAGCTATGCTATTATGTTAAAGCTTAACAGTGCAAAGGACAAATTAACCACGCCTCTCCTTTAGCTTAGAATTGATTTGGACAAATAAATAACATGAGCATACTATTATTGGGTAATAGTAGAGGAGTCCGAAATAGCATCCCCGTTTTCTGACTAACAACGGTCGGTATAGACTATAACAATGAACGATCCTCTGATCTAAGACTACGCGCCTATATTTACCGCTCGATTGCTATTGAGAACCGTTCGCTACACATCAATCTAGATGATTGATAGCGAGCTTGGTAGATAGACGTACTGTACGAACCCAGAGATGAAAGCAAATTGCATCGCCACTTACTTGCAGCGAACATTGAAGAATAACGACCATTACTCCCGAGATAATATGAAAGTTGTTCCATGTAACTTTCATTTTGTAAATTCATCTTTGGCGAATAGGGCTTAGAAATTTCTACGTAACTGCACATTCATTTGAACGGTTATCTGGGGTTTCTAATTGAAAAATGGCGATCAAAATTGTTCAATTTTTTTTTCTCTTTTTCATCAATTAATAATTATCATATGCACTACAATAAGCACCGTCTTAGTTTTCAGCAATGATGAAGCCCAGTATAGCTATTAGTATATTTTCGTGTTTATTTAAGATTCTAAACTTATTTGATGGACACTGACGTAAATATTTCAGTACTAAGGAGCTAACTTTCTTTGCTTACAAGAAGAGTTCCCGTTTTAACTATATCTGTATCATTTATTTATAAAGGTGAGTACAGTTACAGACTTATGTATTTTATTTCTAAATGTCAAGTTACTTTGTCAATTTTTCTTAATTATGAACCTTAAATACCGTATTTCATTCTTTCATTAATATCTATTTAAAATCAGAATGAACATAATTTAGAAACAAATCGAGTAATGAAATATTTAACGTACATACCATTCGTTGTATATGATAGGTTGGGGAAAAAGTATTTTCGCATTCTTTCGTTGCATTTTTACCTTATTTGTAGTAAAATTTTAAAATAAACAAAAATCACACATTTTCCTAATTTGAATTTGGAATTATCTTTTTTTAAAATTCAAACTTTTAATGATTCCAAAACCAGCCAGATACAAATAGTATATCGACGCTTGAAAGGCAAACGTGACTAAGCGACAATGCGTGAACTTTACAGTAGACTAATTTAAAGTTGAAATACCTGAAAACAATTTTTATTTTAAAGAATCTAGCTGTAGTAGAATCTAGCTAGTAGCTGTAGGATTGAAATGATTTTAGTAGACCTAGAACTATATTGTTTTTGCGCATCGAATATGGTCATTGCCTATAATTTATGTACAAAGCAGTTATTGTCGCTTAGTCATGTTTGCCTTTCAAGCGTCGATATATAGCCAAAGAGATTTTATTACAAGCTCATACATACTATAATGCGAAAAGACTTTTTCCTCAACCTATTATAAATTTTAAAATATTAAGATAATTACAATTACATACAACTTTCTCTTATGAATAACTGAGCTGTACTCCGTCACGTGACAGTAGCGACGTGACGCGCGAGTGACGCGACTCGGACGTGACACGACGCGCGATCGTGTGCGACGGCCCTTATTACGTCCACATCCACCATTTTAATCACGGTAGTGGACTAATATTACAGTGAGTTAGAGCGTTGGTGACACGACAACAATATGCCGGCACGGATATAGAATTCGAGAAGCTATTAGACACTAACCGGTTAAGTGTCTATACATTCTGTCAATTGAATAGTGAAGTCAAACCGGCGGAGGTGTCATACAATATTTGAGGGTCTAGTATAGGCCGGTACTTATTTTCATTCATCCTTAAAAAACCGCGTGCACATGAGCGCACGTAAGAAGTTTGGCGTAACTGCTTTAGAACAGACAATGTATGTCAAATTTAATTTTACTCATAAATACATATATTTACAGGTGGTAGGACCTCTTGTGAGTCCGCGCGGGTAGGTACCACCGCCCCGCTTATTTCTGCCGTGAAGCAGTAATGCGTTTCGGTTTGAAGGGTGGGGCAGCCGTTGTAACTATAATTGAGACCTTAGAACTTATATCTCAAGATGGGTGGCGCATTTACGTTGTAGATGTCTATGGGCTCCGGTAACCACTTAACACCAGGTGGCCTGTGAGCTCGTCCACCCATCTAAGCAATAAAAAAGTGTGTGTGTCCGCTCCGACGCACGACTGGAGTTTACTGGATATAAAAAATTAAACGAAACAATACGAGAAATAGTTCTATATTACGACAACACGATACACTACAGATTATTAACAAATTAACGAGACACAAAACAAACGACTAACAAATATATGAAAATACAATAATGAGAGAAACGCGCGATCAGTACGAGGCTTTGTGGCGGACTGCCGGCGCAGCAGCCCGGCGTCACCTGCGATAACGCATTTCGTGTGACATGCGCAATCAGGCGCATAACGCATTTCGTGTGACATGCTAGTACGATTTTGGTCCCCATAATTTTCATACCCCGGGCCTATATATGTAAATCGATTCTAAAGGAGTAAACTCCAAAAAACATGCAGTCGAATTGAGAACTTCCTCCTTTTTTGAAGTCGGTAAAAATATACGTATCAGCATACTGTTATTAATATAGACTTTGATCCATACAAATCTAACAGTCTATGAACCTCTACAGATACAGAATCCTCCACATTATCGCCCCAACGTAAATATGAAGCCAGCACCCAGCCCAGCTTTTATCTTTATTATTAGTCTGCCACTAGAAATTATGACGACTGCAAAACGTCTTTTGTTTTATCTCTCTCTATCTGCATGTCGTTAGTATAGCTCCATCCTATTCTGGCCCGATGCAAGGATTGCAGTGATTCTACGTGACGGCCGCCCCGGGACTGACTGTTTACGACGGTAAGAAGTAACTTTTGTATTTAGCCCGGCTTCATCCCGGTTTATTCGTCCGGAAGGGGGTGAAAGTTTAGAATCAAGGAATCTTGTGTTGAAAATGAAATAGTTTTGAATAAATTACTAAGGGTGCCGTTGGAAGAAAAGCTGTATTATTTTCTTTGGCGTCTGTTTTTTTGGCATTCGTGTTCATTTGGACGCTTAAATTTGTTAATGCTGTTGATATTTCGTTATGAAACAATACAGTTAAGAGTTCAACCTCATGTCTCAAAGATGAGTTAGCCTTTAGTCCAGTCCCACATACCCAGCGTGTCCCCTAGGCGCGGGGACCTTATAGGAGGTTCGGCCAGAGAGAAAAAAAATCCTTTATTCCTATGCAGTTAAAAATACAATTCATGACTAATTCTGAGTTCCAGTCGGAGATTACATGGAACGAATTTCATTAGGACCAGACTAGGTTCTGTGTAGCTTTCATATCGGTAAGTAGTTCATAAGTCACCGGTGCGGAGAGATTTTAAATCAAGTCTGATTAAACGTCCAAGTGTGGAATGCGATCGTTATTCGATAACATGAATGACAAAGAACGACCATAGATTTCAGCAGCGTAGGTCTTGTGCATGATCACCATAGTCATCTGCTTAGTGCTGTTTGTTTGCATCATCATTTATTATTTCCATACTGTTGATGTATTACTTATGTGTATTTAAGTATATTAGTATGTATTATATGTAAGTATGTATTTTTTTTTTATTGCTTAGATGTGTGGACGAGCTCACAGCCCACCTGGTGTTAAGTGGTTACTGGAGCCCATAGACATCTACAACGTAAATGCGCCACACACCTTGAGATATAGTTCTAAGGTCTCAGTATAGTCACAACGGCTGCCCCACCCTTCAAACCGAAACGCATTACTGCTTCACGGCAGAAATAGGCGGGGCGGTGGCACCTACCCGTGCGGACTCACAAGAGGTCCTACCACCAGTGATTACGCAAATTATAATTTTGCGGGTTTGACTTTTATTACACGATGTTATTCCTTCACCGTGGAAGTCAACCGTGAACATTTGTTGAGTACGTATTTCATTAGAAAAATTGGTACCCGCCTGCGGGATTCGAACACCGGTGCATCGCAACAACGAATGCACCGGACGTCTTATCCTTTAGGCCACGACGACTTCAATTGTACAAATGTATCGTGATTGTTTTTTGAATGTAAATTGTGTTTTGGTGTGCAAAAAGTGTATTCTCTCTCTCTCTCATATTTAGCTCATAATCTCTAGTTATTATATTTTGGTAAATGTTAATATTCATTATGATTTTGTAGTTTACGAAGACACTAGTTTAACACTGATCTAACCGATTACGTACAGCATACAAAATAGCTATTCGTCGATCTTGAAGCCGATAAGGAACAAGAAACTTAAATAGGCGACAACAGCATTTATTTGCAACGCGAAAGCACTAATACCGGTCGTTGTAGTTTTATGAACTCGCGATCGAGAGGCAGCTGACACACATCCCCGCATCGCACGTCCATTGACCCTTTTGAGTTTTAGTTACATTGCGTGCAATGCTTTGGTAATAAAACAAAATAATTCCTTTTTTTACCGATGTTAAATCCGAAGTCACTCAACTTTTTATATATTTTTGTTTTCAAAGGCGATTCCCGATACACACACTGCATATTTATTCATAACCGTAAGGACGTAAGTTATATCGCTATAAAGTTATTTGTAGATATTATGGAACATAGCAGCGGCTCAGTTTGACCGGCGGGCGAGGCTCGTGATTTGTGGTTACTTGCGAAAGCGACCTCTGCCGGTGACGTGCCAATTGTCTCCGACTTAAACCACAGTCGAAGGAGTAAGCGCTAGCGTTTTCATTTTGCAATATCGCATATCTTTAATTATTTTAAAGCCGTTTTTTTTCTATTACTGCATTAGAATTTCTCTATGAAAAGTAATGAGTACTTTTTCAAACACGTCATTTCGGATCCTCCCGATCCACTAACGGTGCTTTTAGGTATCCCAAACACCGGTCATCGTTATCGTCGAACCTGTCGCTTGCGACGAAGGGCTCGGCCAGTAAATTAACCCACAGACACAGACAACTGAGTTTCTCGCCGGATCTTCTCAGTGGTTCGCGTTTCCGATCCGGTGGTACATTCTGCGAAGCACGGCTCTTGCTAGAGTTCCTGTTAGCAATATCGTCAGGTTTGAGCCCCATGAGCTCACCTACTAGTTAAGGTTACGCTGATATGGTCTCTCTAGACCATAAGCTTAGGTAGAAAAAAAAACTTTTTTAGTAGAAAATCGCTTGGGCTTTTGGCTACGCGTTAGTGAAGGTAGGTTGTGTTAGTCGGAGTTCAAACAAGTAAAACCCTCCTTGATCAACAACCTCCGAACTTCTCGGTCAACAGACTATCAGAAGGCCGCATAGACGGTCCCCGCCTGCTCTTACCTCTGAAATAGCTGTTTGGGTTAGAGCGTGCGGATATCCGTCATCCTGTTGTTCTTTTGCCAAACAGATCAGCTCAAGCGTGGTATTCTTGGCTATCATTTAGTCGCTTTACTCTTATGCTTTGTGCTATACAACCGCGAAGTCCTCTGTCACGGGCAGCGCTCTGCGAATGTTCCGAATGTTCCTTGACACCGTAGGCCTGCACGTCGTTATGTACGACGTCTCCTCTGGTGTACATTAGTCTGCTATCTTGGAAAGTTTAGGAGATAAGTTCACACAGTATGTTAATTGTTGATTATTAAAAATTAACAGGTTTCTACTCACTTGTCACATCTTATTTATGTAGTTTATATTTTCATTTAATAAACAAGTGGGTATCGTTCAGGGTCGCATTCTCACTTTCTTCGGGCATGTGTCGCGGCGAGGTGACGACTCAGTTGAGCGCCTTGTGGTGCAGGGCATGATAGAGGGTACAAGACCGCGCGGCAGATCACCGTTACGATGGACCGACCAAATAAAGGCAGCTCTAAACGGTCCCGTTAACGAGTGCACAAGAAGGGCCGCGGTACGCGAGGAATGGCGACGTCTGGTGAAGCGCACCACCAACCGAAGTGATGACCACGACCACTCTGCCAAGAGTGCATACGACTGAGAAGAAAAACAAGTGGACCGAGGGACCGTTTTTGAGTTTTTTAAAAGGGCCTCAAAAAGTGACAAGTGTATATTGGGTGAAGGGAACATTGACACATGGTAACAAAAGCTTTGTTGCATAGAAGCCGTCCCTTTAAACTAGAACGCACCATTGCTTCGCGGCTGACATAGATAATATTACGGTGCAGGTCTGAGCGAACTGTCGCTATAGCTTTATATATTTATGTTGTAAAAATAACCATTTCCTTCAAACCGGAACGCGTGATTGCCTCTCGCTGCCTGCCAAGTTTATTACATGGCCTAGAATGTCCTAATCCCATCTGGGTATCTCCGAGAGCTGTCAACATCCTGTAATAACCAAGATGGCGGCTTAATGAGATTTAGCGTGCTGTAATTAGACGGTATCCATTGCCGTCCGCAGAGAACGTTTGACGGCCGCATTAACTTGTCAACCGGTAATCGATAGCTGTGCCAGTGATACTGTCGCTTGAGTGTTGATGAGTATTGTTGTGGATAAGTGGTTTTTATTTAATTTAGCACTGAGATGCTTTTGTGTGCGCCGTAGAATTTGTTCGTCTATTTGAGCATAATATTTCGCTTATAAAAAACCCTAAGGATATATGACATTATATATTTCTTTAGTTCAATTTAATTTCTACTGAACGTTTTCGTCATAATTTCAATTTAGTGTTTAACATATTTGATTTTTTTATTTTTTTTATTACATAGATGAGTGTGCAAACTCACGGCCCACCTAGTGTTAAGTGGTTACCAAAGACCATAGACATCTACTAAGACATCTCAGTATAGTACGTACTGTACGTACGACGGCTGCCCCACCTTTCAAACCGAAACACATTACTGCTTCACGGCAGAAATAGGCTGGGTGGTGGTACCTACCCTTGTGGTCTCACAAGACATCCTATCACTAGTAAATACACTGGCTAACATCACAAGCCCAGGTTTATTTCGGAAGTATTAGACAACCATAATCACTTTCTTGTTAAAATTTAGATTCAATTTATCTACTTTTTCTCTCTTTTGTTGTGCTATTGACAATTTTCTTGAAAATAGAAAATGGGAAAAACCTGTCTCCTAATTTCTGAATTAAAATGATCGATTGAACGATTTGAAAACTTATAAAACGGAAAGCCACACTAATAAACAAACAAATATATGTATTTAGGCTGCAAACAAAATACATAGTAATTAAGACTAGTCCAATGGTTTTCCAACTAAAACCGGGGTTATAAAGTAACATGTAAGTCAATAATTAAAACGCATCAATCAACGTTTATCTCAATCCATTTACTATAATAATACGTCACGATACAAAACTGACAGATGACAGCTATTGGTTTATGTCAATGTCACATGAAGCTTATCTGCGTCTGCTGAATGACATATACATACACGGTCACAAATAAGGATACTGTATTTGGTCGTGTTATATCGAATGTAATATTTAAAACTGAGCTTTTTCCCGTGTTTTCGTGCGCGTTAGTATCTAATAATGTCATCCATAAATGTAGTAACAATCGTTTTTTATTTGTCAATCGATTTAAATTCAACAACCATGATTTCCGTTACTTTTTAATGGTTTGTCTTGTGTTAATTGTGTCTAAAACATATCGCTAAGACTTAATAAATTTTTAGGGATCGTAGGGTTTAAACATATATGCTTATCATAGAGTAGAAGCTATTTCACAGATGCTTAAATCACGCTAATGACATTTTCAAGGTTAGTTTGTGTTATTTTTTTTTTATTGCTTAGATGGTTGGACGAGCTCACAGCCCACCTGGTGTTAAGTGGTTACTGGTACAACGTAAATGCGCCACCCACCTTGAGATATAAGTTCTAAGGTCTCAAATATAGTTACAACGGCTGCCCCACCCTTCAAACCGAAACGCATTACTGCTTCACGGCAGAAATAGGCAGGGTGGTGGTACCCACCCGCGCGGACTCACAAGAGGTCCTACCACCAGTAATCAAATTAATACACCAAATTAATACAAGTTCTTAACAATAACATTGTCACTGTCGATGTACCGAATGTTGAAATCTATTTAGTGAAAGATCTTCCTTTGTCGATTCTTTCAAACTGTGTTACCTTTACGAACGTAGCCGCTTATCACCTGGTGGACCGCCTGCACACATAGAGTAACAAAAATTTTGATAAACCTCGATAACCGTATATGTTATTTCTGACTTGATGGTTACTTAGTGCAGGTGCTATAAGCCACAAGAGTAGTACTAACACCGTTCGTCCATGTTTAATGCATAGAAAATGCGTTCTGATCTGACAGACGTATTTGTATCTATAAATACTATATATGTTATATATGTTTAAGTACCTAATATCACTATAACACTACACCTACCAAGGTTCATCTCTGCACTCCCCCAAGGTAGACTGTCAGAGAATGCCTATAGCATTTAGTCCGCCTTTATACTGTCAACTATAGAAAATTGTAAATAAATAAATAAAATAACCTTACATTCCTATAAATCGGAGTCTTGGACTTAATTATAACGGCATTCACGATGTTGTCTACAGATGGTAATTGTTAACCATGCAGAGGCAGATCCTTCTAAGATCCCAGATTATCCCATAATCACAAAACATTAACTGTTTGAACTCATTTTAATGTTTATTACTTGAAACTTTAACATTGTTAATGTCAAGTCCAATACTTTTACGTTTCAAAATTAAATGGTCATACTGAGATTCAATAATAACTAACTACACAGTCAAAATACAAATTCTAAGTTTTCATTTTACACACTTTCATTTCAATGACATGTAGATTACAGTCAAAAATTTAATATCAAATATATTATACATGAAAACGTGACATACACAAACATAATGCGTAATAAAAATACAAATTTGTAATTGAGTTTCTTCTTGAATGAAAAATGTTTTAAATTATCTCTTATGTCAACATATTTCGTTCATAGCACGTTATTATAAAATTGGTCTCTAAATTAAAAGCTTAAAGCATTTTTGTATACGAAAGCAGACGAGCACACAGCCCACCGGATGGTAAATGGTCATCGATGCTTTCTACAACCGAAGACTCGCATCAGACATCTCTTGAAGGACTGAGTATCTAAGGCCTATGAGCCAGCTACTCACACGAGTTCGGGCTCAGGGCTCACCTGATGTGAAGTGGTTAGTAAATTTGAAGTTTACGGATAATATTTTTTTTATTGCCCTTGTAGGCAGACGAGCATACGGCCCACCTGATGGTGAGTGTTTACCGTCGCCCATGGACTTCATCAATGCCAGGGGCAGAGCCAAGCCGCTGCCTACCGCAAAATCCCTTGTTATTAATATTAATCCCTTGTTATTACTAAATAATTATTATTATATAAAATATGATTCACGACAGTATGCTTTACGTTGTAGTTCATTAATCGTTCGTACTGATTATATTAAATACGGATCCGTAAGAATGATTATTTAAATAAAAACTTATTAAACCATGATGTTTTTGTAATGAGACAATCATTACCTTAACTGTCATAATACACCATCAATTCAATACTATATTACACATTGAATTAACATCGAACACAAACTAGTTCCAGGAATCGGCTCCGTGGAATAGACATCGCTCTGTAATGAACCCTATAAAAATATATTGAGGTTGTGTGGTCCCAGATATCGCGGTGCTTTACGATTATTATTACTCTGTTTACATTCCCAATAGTTTTCGATGTGTTAATGAATTAAAGTATATAACTTCAAATGACGTAGTTTATAATCTACTTCAGATTGGTCAGAATGACATGAGGTTTTTTTTCCAATCCCTTTGCGCATTTCGTGCAATATCTTAAATTAATTCGTACAATGACTAGGGATCTAAATTAAAATATCCTTCAAATTGATGAATCTTATTTGGTTTTGAATAAATATAACAATTCTGAAGGTATGTGCTACGGTATTTGCAGCCTTATTTTTAACTTAATTTCCCAATCTCTAGCTTACTATTTCAAATCAGGTTTGACGTCAGTCAGGCGGACGATCATAAAAAATTGAAAGAAAAAATTATCTTCATAGTGTGTGAATTTCACCCAGAAAAATAAGAAGAGAAGTAAGCGACACGCGCTTGCGATTTGTAGCTAAATAAATAAATAAGTGCTCACAGTCAATATCGTCAATGCTAGAAGCACAAATAAGTTTCTGGGATTGTGTTGACTAATATTCGAAATAGGTGTACTGGCGAAGAGAGAGAAGAATCTCGGAATATCTCTCTCGTCAAAGGTTGAGGTCTCTGGGTTGAGATCTTTGTGGGTTGCCAAGTTGTAAGTAAGTAAAAGTTTGCGTAAAGGCTGTGTAACGAACAATACATTTTCTCAGAAATCTAGGTTAGTTAACGATAAGTCCGTTTTTTTCTGTTTACTGTATTTAACTATCTAACATAACCATAGCGATGGCCTGTATGCAATGCCTATAGATATATTTACTGCTAAATGGATTTAAATGCAAATTCAGAATGTATATTTACAATAAAATCTAAGTCGAAGAAGTGAGTTACTTCCTTAGAACATAAAGTTGAATTAAAAAAATTACAATATTTCGTAAAACGCTAACACTCGCACCCCGACCGGTCCGAATAGGCGCTGACTACACGATACTATCCCGATACAGCGATCGTTAAGCGACCGTACACTGCTTCCGACGATTCTAAGCGCGCGCCCACGCAGCTCGCAATGTACAAATTCCTTCTGAAACAATCTACACAGAACCAAGACGGCGGTCTAACTCAGGTACATAATGTCGTCAGTGACTACACTTCATTCATGACGAAAGGTGCTTTGAAACATGCTAACGAGCTACTAGTAAATTATAGGGATTTATTTTCAGATTGAAGCTTGTGTAATAAAAATCAAACCCACAAAAATTTCATATCATTATTTGCATAATTACTGGTGGTAGGTATTTTGTGAGCATAAACTACTACAAATATGTATTTTTCTGCCGCGAAACAGTAAGTAATGCGTTCTGGTTTAAAGAGTGAGACATTTAATGTCAGGTGGACTGTCAGCTCGTTCACCTGTCTACCCAATACAAAAAAAAACAGAACATACAACTTTCTTCTTCTTGGTTAGTGTTGGTCGTTTACGACCTTTCAAAAGTACACTGATCGTTTCGTTGGACGATGTAATAATAATAATAATAGAGAGTTGTCGTAAAATGGATTTCAACAGTATGCTTATTTTTATTGTTGTGTCGCGTTGTATGGGTTAACAAACAAATTTGATGATCAGATCATTGCGTCTGATGATTTTATTAAGTTTCTAAATAGCCTTGAGCGGTCCCTGGTGTTGGATTTCAGTGTTTCTTGATGTGCTGTAGACGCACAGTGCGGTTGTACTTTGTTTTGAATGGTTTCATGTTATTTTGGAACGATGTGGCTTTGAAATGGTTCTTCTTGGATAGTTTAGGTGTTTATTGCCTCAATAGGAAAACTGGTATATAGAATGGCCGACATTGAAAGCATCGGATACTTTCCTCGAATTGAAGAAAAATATATTAGAATTGTGAAGAAATACCACATATTTTATCTCAAAGGGGTTCACACTGGAGATTCGTTGTATGGAGGTATGATACTGGTCCCATATTAAACAGATAGCTTCTGCGACGCTCCAAAATGTTCCAAAACGAGTATACATACATATTTTATTTATATACCTCGCTCCTATTACGAACATGACGTATCCATGTGATAAAACATGAACACCCGCAGTTTGTTTTTAAATTGAGATGTTCATTTTTATGCAATCTGTTTCTGCCATAAAGTAATCATTTGTTGAGATCACTCCTTGGTACAGTAATTATATCACCGACCTCTTGTGCCAAGATGAATGGCGGACCGGTATAAGGGTTATGCTGTATTCTCCGGTAATCAGTGATAATTACTTTGACTTACTTCTTAGTTTCTGTCCCTATAAATTGTGACCTTACCTGAAACAAACGAAAAGACATATATATTCAGTTTTGTTTTGAACAATTAAGTACACTAGATGATGATGATTTTTTTTTGATAACGCCATCTTCTTGTGTCTTTAAGGCGGTTAGTTGCTCTCAATTAAGAAAAATAGTATCATTATTCGCCAATAGATGTCGGGAAGAGTTGATTATTGAAAACACGAATAAAACAACATTTGCTGAAAATAAATCGTAGCTAGATCGATTTATCGCTCCCGAAATCCCCTGTATACTAAATTTTATGAAAATCGTTGGAGCCGTTTTCGAGATTCAGATTATAGACATATTAATATACAAGAATTGCTCGTTTAAAGGTATAAGATTTTATAATCGATATCGATAAAGTACATCCTGTATATCTCGCCACGAAAACACCACTTTAAGCCCCCAAGCACTCTTAATTATTTCCAATTCGATTTAGTAATTCAAAAGGCGCGTTCAAAGGGCACATCAATACCCATCTAGACAGAAAAACAGGAACGTCTCAAACGAAAAAAAAACATATCCCTTTTAGCCCTTAATCACTTCAACCCTTCTGAAAAATCAATAGCACCTTCCGAAGGTGGATAACTTACACGAGCTTTTAATTAAAGCTCTCAGCCGGCGGCCATTTTTGTCCACTTCCGGAGTGAGTAGAATGACAGAGTGAAAAAGGAAGACTTGGTGGAGACATGTCTGGACAGAGGAGGGAAAGGAGTAAAGTTAGTACTAATACTTTTGGTACCGATATTCTAATACGTACGACAAATAAGTACTTGGAGAGATAATTATTGGAAGTAGTTGTTGACCAGCAATGTTTGTTTTATTCTCAATTAAAAAAAAAAGGTGGTATGATAGAAATGTAATTAAAGTCCAGTATTTATGCATTTCGCTTTGGAGAATTTTTTCTATATTCGACGAGTCGTATGATCTGGAATATAAGTTCACCAAAATACGAATACCTTTAAACTAAAGCTCTAATTTAAAGTCGTCACACATAATTAACATTAAATCAGGATTAGACGATAAATGAAATACCTACCTCTGATTCAGTTCTGATTAATGACGGCGAGCCGCTACCGGACTTTATTTAATTATCATCTCTTTGCGCTTTACTTGAAGCTAATCATTAGGTTTGGGACTCACTTGCGATCATACTACGATTTTTTCACAGTCGCAATTGTTAGATACTTATGTATGAATCGCAATTTGACATTATTATGAAAATACAGAATAACGAACAAAATGTGATCATTTTATCTTCCTGGGATTGGAAAATTTTATTTTTAGTATTACCATGTACACATATAAGAGAATCAAAAACTGATGAAGTAAAAGATAAATATGAAAAGAAGAAATCAGAAGAAGTTCGGTAGGCAGCGGCTTGGCTCTGCCCTTGGCATTGCTGAAGTCCATGGGCGACGGTAACCACTCACCATCAGGTGGGCCGTATGCTCGTCTGCCTAAAAAGGCAATAAAAAAAAAAGAGTTCCTCCCACTGGCACGTTGCAATGGATGTTACTACTCGATATATAAGCCAAGGAGGATTGAAGACGTAGGCCTCTTCCAATTCACTCCACTGAGTTCGATCTTCGG
This sequence comes from Bombyx mori, assembly GCF_030269925.1. Classification (NCBI taxonomy): domain Eukaryota; kingdom Metazoa; phylum Arthropoda; class Insecta; order Lepidoptera; family Bombycidae; genus Bombyx; species Bombyx mori. Next base: position 949,138 of record NC_085116.1, on the reverse strand, counting down.
CTGCCCTCATTAATTTCGTGTAAACCATTAAAAAAAAGAGTTGTATCTATGCGATCTCCTAAAAGGGTAGGAAGATGAAGAATTGTTTTATACCATTCCTAGGCGATTTAGGAAACATTTTTACGTTGTAGATGTCTATGGGCTCCAGTAACCACTTAACACCAGGTGGGCTGTGAGCTCGTCCACACATCTAAGCAATAAAAGATTATGGTTTATTTACTTAGATTATTTGTCTTTTCGGCAGTTGCATATTTTGCAATTAATTTAAGATAAAATCCTTATAATAGCTACCAGTTGAGATTTGGAACGTAATCAAAGCTATGAAAATTTAACCTTATTTCCCAAAAGGTTTTTCAATTGACTATGAACTATTTACTAAGTATTATTAAGTTGATGCATTTATCATTTAAAATGCTGGCTGTCGGTGGGAACGGATTAATGTAATATAGTTGTATTAAAATTTATTTTAAAATATACAAGTTTTGGTTTGATTTTATAAGATTTTAATGAAGAGTTGCTTACGCCATGCTCTGGTCCATAAACTATGAGTCGACTTGTAGACATATAATTGGTTGTATCAGTGTTGTGAGTTTATACAAGCGGGTGTCATCTGTCATCACAATCTTGTACAGTTTTGCCAATTGGTAGCCTGGCGTTCGGAACGTAGATTGAACAATGCGATTATAATATTGTGATTTGAACAGATTCCCACCGCCAGATTTACCACCACTCATATACATCAATAACGGCAGTATCGCGGTAACGCGGATGCCTACGATTCGGCCTCTTTTCGAACTTTTATGAACACCTAATATTAAGCCTTTGAAAAATCTTTGATGAAGATAGCTTTTAATAATAAAATACCTTCTAATTTTTAATAATAAAATACTTATAACCAGTGAAAACGACCGACTACTCCGTATAGGTTCCACCCAGTCGCTCGTTTGCACGCGCCCGCTTGTCACCAAGACATGTAGGTGGTCTTTACGACTTTTTTTAAATCTTGAATTGTTAATTTGCAGGTGGGGACGTGAGATACCTTTTTTATTTTACCTTTAATTAATGGACTTTAAGCTCCGATAAAGAATGATTAGCTTTGTTTTATTTTAAAGGCTTTGAAACTTTCTCTAAGTACGTGCCGTATTTTGTTTTGTATGATAGCCGATCTTTTGGTTTATCGAATTGTAATTTATTAGAACTTCATCAACATAACAACATGAACGCCACTACAGATCATGACCCATGAGGTCTAATGATCACTTGTAGAACAGCTATTCCCGAGAAATGTCCGACTCTCAAGCTGGAACTCACGATTGCTATATACGAATCACTTCCAAGACGAAGGAATATCAACGAATAACAATGATGCAAGGCATATTGCAAATGTGAAGCCAGCAAGACAATGTCTGGAGTTTGAAGGGTGGATATCCGTTATTATAGATTTCAATCTTAAGTTGTTTCATTACATTAGATAGGTAAACGAGCTGGCGGCTCAGCTGGTATTAAACGGTTCCTAGAGTCCATAGACCTCACAACATGAACGCCGTGTTGCACCGTGAGACACGGGATCGACGTCAAATGTATTGTGCAATGGCAGCCCCTTCCTTCAAGGCGGAACGCTTGCGTGCTTCTTGATAAGAACAGGCAGGATAGCGGTGCTTCCATGCCATCAAAATTTATAAAGTACTATTCAATAAAGATTTATTATGTGTGCAGAAAAAAAATCAGTCAATTTCCACTGAAATTGGAACATTGATGGGTTCCTAACATCAGATGGAATGTCAGCTCATTTGCCATTGACGCGACAAAATGTTATACTTTGATATAAAACTTTTAACAAAATCTCTAACGAAATGCTGATGCATCTTATTGCGCATAGGTCAACGACCTCTTAACGTGAACTCGTAAAGTGGAAGTTAACATCACGATTGTTCAAGTGGTCGGTAAGAACCCATTTAAAAACTAACAGGAAAACGTAAAGAAATCCTAGCACGGCGATAAAGTGTGTTTTGTGGTACATTTGTTAAGAATACAGACACAAAAAAACATTAAGTTTGACTGTAGGTATGTGTGTATGTAGCTTTATTTTGGGTTTAGAACGAACGAACTGTTAGAAATTTGTTGTCTGTTTTTTTTTTGCTCTTGTACGAAGACGAGCTTACGGCCCACATGATGGTGAGCGGTTACCGCCGTTCATGGACCAAGCCAAGTTAATAATTTTATCTTATTTTATAAAGTTTTGTAATTCTGTTACTTATTCTCTTGGTTTTTATTATTCAATGATATTTTACGCATGAATATAGAATATTATTATATATTTCTTGGTAGTGTCCATATCTGGTGGTGGAAAAGTGACCACGTTAACTGTGTTATTATTGTCATTAAATGGTCAATGGAAATTACCACTAAGCCACTTTATCCTACTTCGTTAGAAAAAAGTATTTGTCTTCGCTGGAAAACCGCTGAGGAAGAAGAATAATTCGACTACATGAAGATGGGAAAAGCTTCCGGAAATTCAATGCGTGAGTGTGTGTGTGTGTGTGTGTGCGCGTGTGTGTGGACACCGCAAGGGGCAAGTGAGTTGCCATTAGTGCTTCGTTAGCGCACGGCGTGATAGTGGAATGGAAAAGCTTGCTGGGTCCTCGTGTCCCCTCACGGAGAACGGTTCCGGAATCGGGGAGATCCCCTCTAAATGGAGACGATCGGCACTAATTTCATTTATAGATGTGTCGTGGGTATCAGTGTTTCGTCACACACATCCGGTGTCGCCCACGTGACTACGAAAAAGGCGACTCGGACGCATATAACGGCTTAACTGCCATTCGGTTAGCTGACGTGATCCCTGGTGTAAATCTTTGTTCGTGGTCATCGACCTTAGACCTAAAGAGATTCACAACTAAAAATCACAGGAAATACATTTTTTTTTATTGCTTAGATTGGTGGATGAGCTCACAGCCCACCTGGTGTTAAGTGGTTACTGGAGCCCATAGACATGCACAACGTAAATGCGCCACCCACCTTGAGATATAAGTTTCTAAGGTCTCAAGTATAGTTGCAACGGCTGCCCCACCCTTCAAACCGAAACGCATTACTGCTTCACGGCAGAAATAGGCAGGGTACCACCACCCACCCGCGCGGACTCTCAAGAGGTCCTACCACCAGTAACATTCGGAGTTTAAGTCCATTCCCAGATTGGGTGGATTGGGTAAAATTAAGTAATTCGTTCCTTTGAGAATTAATAATCTGTTTTTATTTTATAACAAAAACTTTTGCGTGATCGTTGCTTGGCAAAAGTTTTGTTTCATTGTACAACTGAAGTGAATCACAGACGATAGTGTTATCTAAACAGTTAAATGGAAATCACATACTCTGCTAAAACCTTGAAAATCACATCATTCCTCCCAAAGCCACAGCCTCGACAAACAGAATACCTCGTTTGTACTATTTACGACGGAATACCGCAGAAAGAGACAGGCAATAAACATCGTTTAATCATTTACATTGTGTGTGAGAAGAAAAGAGACATGTCATGTTTATGAGTTACGCCCACATTGCGCACGCGCTGCCTGATAGATACTGACTTCAATGAATATGTCCACCCTTGTTATTTCGTATTCGTGTAGGCAGTGACAGGCGTTCGCTTTTGTGCATCAATATGTATGTTACAATGGTCCCTCACAGAAACTACTTTCTTTTAAGATCTGCGGGCGAACATTTCGTTCTCGCCTTATTAGGAAATTTTAGAATCTTGAATATATAAGATTCAAAACGAAAATTTTGCACAGCTCTCGAAAATGATAGATAACTAGCGACCCGCCCTCGCTTCGCTTCGGAAGCTGTAATTTATTATTGATTTATCCACTATTTAATGGATGTTATTATACATATAAACCTTCCTCTTCAATCACTCTATCTATTAAAATAACAGCATCAAAATCCGTTGCGTAGTTTTAAAGATTTAAGCATACATAGGGATATAGGGACAGAGAAAGCTACTTTGTTTTATACTATGTAGTGATGATTCATACGACCTTCAACCGGCAGATGTTAGTTTAGAATACTCTAGAATACTCTAGATGATAATTTGAAACAGGAACGATCTGAACTTAGAAAGTAAAATGATGGGTCGTCCGTCCCGTACCTCTGTTGTATCACTGTCACGTTGGTTCTGATTTTTAAGCATTGTAAACAACTAGCGTACTAAAATTTTGTGACTACTTTAATACTATCTTAGGGCTTTAGTAGAAATTCCATCCTTTGTGGATTAGCCAAGCCGTTGCCCAATTCCAGTTCATAAAAAAGCTATTTCGTAAAATTACAGAGAAAGAGATAGACCTAAGAAGAACTGAATGGATTTCGTGAAAGACGATATGTGTAAGAGGGGAAGAGATGGTATATGATAGAGGAGTAGGGAAGGAGAACACATGTTGCGCCGACCCCAGGTGAGTGGGAGAAGAACGATGATTTCATTTACGAAATTTTAACTACAATAACAATAGCTGTTGTTCATTATTCATTAGGAGTAATGTCTTGGTACTAGGTAGTCAGGAATTTCTTACCAGGTTTACTAACATAAGATCGAAGTGAGAAAATATAATAAATAGTTAGAAGTGTCTAAAGACGCGCAGAAAAAAACCACCGAACCCAAAATGAAGCACACTTCGATACCGACGCAGATCGACGATGATTACATTACTATTAATTAATTACAGTTTTGTGCGTAATATTTAAAGATATTGTTTGCCATAGATATGGTGACTTGCTCATTTCCTATTAAGTGGCCGGTTCAAACACCATTAATATGAAATGAAATTTTACCGCTGAAAAATACTGACCAAATAGTCAAAATATGTATGTGCATTGCGACACAGATATTTACGCTACATTTTAAATCAATAAGTATAACTCGTAAAACTATATGAAACAGGAGTTAACATTACTGGCTAAAGATCGGTACTGTTTCCTTATTACAAGAATTACAAGACTGAAGTTAGTTTGTGATGTTTGTACGTAATTATAATCGTAATTGTAAGCTAATCGATACCAACATTCTGCTTGTGGCTGCCACGAAATAATATTGAAAGTATAATAGAGTACTAGATATTACAGAGGGTGGCAACTCTTAATGGTGTCTTTTGGCTTAAGCTCAGTCGCCCATAAAAGTTAATAAATACATACAGAACATTTATCTATCAAAACTAAGTAGAACGGAGATAATTCGACAGTGCGGTCAAGCGTCTCCATTCATCAGACAATAGGGGCTTTATACTCGAATTTCGGCTTCTCATCAATAGAACTGAGTGGAAGACGATTGGCTTTAGATTGCTTTTGTTTGTAATCGCGGATGATTAAAATTTCTTTGATCGCGATAATAATGGCGGTCGGTTTGTGGATTGTTCGGGTTTGAGAAAAGGAATTCTTTTTTTTTTTTTCGTTAACTTTTCGAAAGACTTACAGACTGTCAATCGTTTTTGTTTTTATATTACTTTTGTCCTATAATTTTACAGATGTTTTTATAAAGTCTATCTAATCTAGTATTAAGCAGTAACTGGCCCGTGCGCACTAACAAGCAATTACCAATTTACGGATTTTATTTGGTTGCACTGTGTAGTGACGTAACTGAAATTAGTCTTTAAGAAATTTTGTAGTTGATAAATTCAAAACTTAATTCACTGGGCATATTAATTAGAATTTCGCAGAATTCCGCATAGAAACCACATTTTTTTGTAACGGACTGATGTCGTCACAAACTAATCAAACAACTTTATATTTTGCAATAGTATATATATGATACAAAATATTCGTACCGATAAATCAAGAAGGCTAATACCGTTACCGTTTACGTACTGGGCGGTAAATCAAAATATATAATCGTTAAGCCCGCAACACTAACCGATAATTAACGATACGACTCACGTAATGCAACATTACCGAGTGTCTGTAATAAGGGTGTGCTTAAAGCTGGGAGTACAATGAGAGAGACTTTTGTGCAGGATTCGGTCATATATTAAGCGAATGGCCAAGTAAGGTAAAAAAATCATGTAATTCACCATTGTCATTCACCGGATCGAAGCTATCTGTTTTTTCTAAAAATATAATATGAATATGAAATACTAATCCATAATCTGGCATACAATACCTATATTTATTTACATATTATAGATAATGACATCAGCAACAACTACTTTTATTTTTAAAATACTTGTTGTTCTGTAAAATTATAGTTTTCTTTTTTAATATGTTTTTGCGGTAGGCAGCGGCTTGGCTCTGCCCCTGGCATTGCTGAAGTCCATGGGCGACGGTAACCACTCACAATCAGTTGGGCCGTATGTTCGTCTGCGTACAGGTGCAATATTTTTTTTAATGAAATGTTAACTAATTGAAATTCTGTTGCCTCAAACTACATCTTCATCCACATCACATAACAATGTTCTTACATTGTTCCTTTCAAGATTCTGTAGACTTCAACTTTTCTCACTTTGGATAAACACATTTGTGTTGTCACGGCTAAAGTTGATTGAATCGACATCTTTGTTTGATTTTTCCTCGGAATTCGCAACGAATCCGTTCAGTTTTAATTCATTGCCTTTGCAGATACATAACAATCACTAAACGACGTCCCTATAAGAGAACATCTCATTGATGATCAGTTCAAAAATGCTTTTTGTGCCTAAATTAAAGTCGTATATGGATTCTTGATAGATTTATTTAGAGGCAAACAGCAGTATTGGTAGTCACGAACATCATTGAAATTATATTGAAATGAAAGCGCCTATACCAGCCACCAAATCTGAAACTCAATTAATAAATCAATGCTCTAACAGCATAGGTGTGCAACCAGCTCGTCTTGAGATAATAGCAAGTTTAATCTGCGCGTACGCGTCCATGCCTCGCGATAAATAACATCGAGAACCTTCGATAATCATCTACCTGTATTCAATTACGTTACCGTGTTCCTATTAAGCGTTACCCATCAGTGTGCAACGAACTTTACGAGAATACATCGTGTTAAAATCAGACTAATTAAATTAGAAACAAGTGTTAGAAATGATTTTATTGTGTTGTTTCTGTATGTGATAGCTACGCCTTAACAGACGAAGTCTCAATGGTATTGTAAATAATGGTCCCACCCTTGAAGCCGGAATGAATAACTGCTACCGCACAAATACGCAGTCATTACGGATCCTCCCGATCTATTAACAGTGCCGGATCTCTCACCGGATCTTCTCAGTGGATCACGACTGCGGTCCGGTGGTAGATTCTGCGAAGCACTGCTCTTGCTAGGATCAGTGTTAGCACCACTCCGGTTTGAGCCCCGTGAGCTCACCTCCTAGTTAAGGCTACGCTGAAATAGCCTCTCAAGGCTATCAGCTTGGGTAGGAAAAAAAAGCTACCTGACCATGCGGGCTACCAATGCGCCAAGCCACCAGCATTTTCCTAAATTAAACGGATTGAATTTTTGATTACACGATTTGATTATTTTCTATATACGTTATATCCTTACAGAAATGGTTCCCACCATCGGAATTTGAACACTTGATGCAGTGCCATTGATTATACTAATGACAATAGTTTAGAAAATCGAGATCAAGTAAAAACAACTACACAGGAATTCTCGTAAATACATTTTTTTGTAAAACAGATCTGATGTTATAATTTTGAAGTGCTATGAGCCCCGGGCCGTCTTGTGCGATTACCGCGGAGCGCGACTAATAAGACGAGGCGCCGAAGACACCTGTAGCGGACAACTTGTTGCGTTACTGATTGGACATCTGCACTGTGGATAATCTTAAATCATTATTCTGAAAATACTCATATTTTTGGGTTTTTTTAAGGTCTTCAGCATCCTACGAAGTATCTGCTGCTTTCACACATACTTACTTCTCGATTATTATTAAAATACATTTGAAACGTCAACCTCAATATAGTAAAAATTTAAATATTACAGTATAAATATGGCACTTTTGTAATTTTAGCTTCTCAAACGGCGCTGAAATATCGGGAATTCAATATAATTTAAAAACGTAGTAAAGATTCCGCCAAAGTTTTAAATTTAATTGACACAGTTGAAATTATTTTTATACTAAAACTAGATGAAGAAGCCGTGAAAAATAATAATTCAATGTTGATGTTGAACAAATTTTTTGAGTCTTTGTTTGCGCGATCATTATCAATATTATTTAAACGTTAATCAGTTTAGATATTAGTCTCTACTTCCAATATTACAGGCAATCCTGACTCAGTCAGGCTCAGGTCAGACTGATCTGATAGTGTCTGATTTATCTCGGATTATTTATTTATTCCACCGGTGCTCCCGGTCATCCATCCTTAGTAGTGGATTAATTTTACAGACTTGCCCCTAGCGACATTGCTACTATCAGACCTAATATTCCTTATTTGGTTGACGTATTAAATCAACTTTGACGAATCCTAAGGTAGACGATCACATAATACGCCCCGTGTCACTTATGGACATGGACAATACCAGGATTGTGTCGTTGCCAATTGCAATGACAACACATCGCAGAGTCGGGTCTGAGATATAACCCTGTATACACCAAGAAAGATCAATAAATAAATCGTCGCGGATCTTAAATAACTCTTCACTGTGCTGTTTTCAGTACTTAGATATTTCTACCAATAAATAATAGAGTGGAAGCAGTAAGTTACCGCGATATACGAGATGGTCGGTGTCTGTACAAGACGCATCTGACTCGGTCAAGCTAGGGCTGTCGAAAGCCTGATGTGGTAATACGGAAATCGATTCCAGATTTTTACTATTATGGACTATAATTTTATTGTAATGGGGCTCAATCCTACACCCCGTACCAAGTTATCCAAATGAAAAATGTACTTATCATAATATGTTTACTGGATACTTTAACGATCATGGAATAACATCTTACAATTAACCCGCTTGAATACGTAGCATCATGCTGACTATTTTTCGCGACAAGTTTTTTTTATTGCCTAGATGAGTGCGATCTCACAAGAGGTCCTACCACCAGTAATTACGCAAATTATAATTTTGCGGGTTTTGATTTTTATTACACGATGTTATTCCTTCACCGTGGAAGTCAATAGAGAACATTTGTTAAGTACGTATTTCATTAGAATAATTTCTTAGCAATGAGCAATCATACTTTCGTTGTTTATAGACAAACAGCCATTGAACAATTCAACTGAGATTTTGATCTCCTCTAGACTGAATGCGCCAATTAGTATATGCTCGTAGTGGTATCCGTAGACTCTGATAGCAGTTACAACACAAGCGGATCGTGAATCAGTCTGCCCGCAACTACATTCATAAAACCTTTGTTGTGTAACCAAGCATCCCTACAGCTAACCAAGTGCCGAGGTCGTGAGCGCTCCTACTCGCAGGTGTACTTACAAAGTTTCTGTGACGTCAACCGGTTGTTTATAATGATTGGTCTACAGGAGAACTGTACCAAGCAAAGCTGACAGTATATGGGGTCGAAACACTGACCTTGCGGCTGATTTTTTCGATTCAACCTCAGTAAACGGGTATTATATTAAATAAACGACCCAAGCAATTAATCAACGCATTATAAACATATTAATTCAAAACGCCTAATGTGAAAGTGTCGATTCTGGCCCTGATTCTTTAAAATTCGTCATCTGGTGTTTCATTGGATTGTGAAAGTTCGCGTTTAGCTAAAACCAGTTCTGAGGGCCCTTAGGTTCTGGTCAATACAAGAATTTGCCTTTAATCGTACTGTATGAAAACAAAGGTAAAGTGTTATTGACGATTCGTAATTAATTATACTGAATGACATGGAAGAATCAATATGTGAATTTAATTACTATAATAATATTTTGAAATGAAAAAAATCTTTTTTCCTACGTGTTCACGAATGATTGCCACCATCAAGGAAAACATTGTGTAATGAAAAATGTGGGATTGTGTATATTTATGCGTCCTTTCACGAAGCACTAGAACAACTGATCGTCATCTTTTGCAAATATATATATAGTTGATGGATCGAGGAGTGAATCATAGGTCTTATCCGCAGAAATCCGAAACGCATTTAATGATAGCAGAATTACAATCACAACGCAAGTGAATTGCGTTGTCCTTAAATGTTAGAAGGACGAGATCAAAAGCTGATACGCAATCACAAAAGACATGGCTTTTCATTTACAAATCAGCGACATCTGCGGCGGTAGCTTTCTGCCGATCCCTGTATCTGGTCGTTTATATTATTATAATTCGAATGTCAAAACAGGCACTCCTCATGAACCGCCATGTATTATATGAACTATCACGAACACTCTGTTAGTTATCGACAGTGAACGAGTGACATTTCGTTCGATTTCGAGATTCTGGCCGCGCCTGTCGACCCCTTGAGTGTAGTTCGAGTTAGGTCTCCTAAAACAACAGCTGAGTTTTGAACGACTTATTTGATTCATTAGTTGAATAGTGCCGGTAGTAAAAGCTGGAATCCTGTGTTGTAAATTACAAAATTCCTTTTTTGCCTATGTTTAAAATTGAAATATAATATTACTACCAAAACTACACATGGGTACTCTGCACCTGAGTTATGAAGTTAAGAGCGTGTGACGTCATTGTAAGTGTTAAACTGCAGTACTGGTAAACAGTATTGAAGGGAGCCGACGTCTGGCGTCGCTGTTATTGATAGAATTTATCAACTTCTCGACTCACGTGGACCAAACAACAGGCGTGAGCGTTTTCTTTGTTGCGATAGATAACGAGCCAGTGTTATAAACTGAATGATTATCAGCCATTAAAGTGTGTTCAGGGGTTTTCGCGGTACAAAATATTAAGATATAATAAGATATACATCACGTCATGTAGTAATACTTAGTTCCGAAATCAATTCAAATCCAAACTATGTCTTACATTAAAATTGCAGTAAAAGAGTTGACTAATTTATTACAAAATTTTGTACATATAATGACGTATAGTCAAATATTAGTATATTAAAGGTATTCCCTACAGTGGCTATACTCACTTTGCACACCAATAAGGTTAAAAACAGTTCTCCTGTAAGCTAATATAAGTTATTAAATTAATTATATAGTCAATCTTTAAGTTTGTGTTTTGTACCACAGATGAAGTTAGTCATCCCGGTACCATCACGGCGCGTTACGATCAGGGTGAACAGAGACACCTGCCGGCGAGAGTTGCGGCTCAGTTTAATATGTTAGCTAATCCGATAGTCGTGGCAAATTGGAAGCGAAACTTCAGCGATAGACTAAAATTAGAATTTAGTTAGTTTCGTTATTGTACGGATATTATGGTTAACTTTGTCAGGTTAATAAAACTATGGTTTATCAATCGATTTGTAGAAGAGACTACTTTGGCCACGTTGCCCGCAGAGGTGACAACTTGGAACGTCTGATGGTCACTGGAAAAGTAGAAGGAAAACATCGTAGAGGCCGGAGCCCCAAACGTTGGTCCGACCAGATCTCCGAGCAAACCAGCGGACCACTTAGCGCTGCACTACACCAGGCAACTGACCGGAACCGATGGCGGCTGGCAGTCGACAAGCTGAAACGGAGTCACGATCCTCAGCAATGAGGGAGCGATAGAGAAGAAGAAGAAGAAGAGAGGAACGCTCTCGTGTTATTTTATAAGCAGCAAATGTAACGAATTATTTTTGTGAAAAAAACAAATCGAAATCAGCTGTACAAAGATGTTTCATTATTATGAAGATACAAAGAAGCGTAGGTGCATAGTACTAACACATGCATCTTGTTATCTCTCTCACACCAGCATTTAAATACCAATGACTCTGTTCTATGTCGGCCGTTATTTCATTATAACGGCAAAGCTTTTTTTGGAAAAGAGAACTATATACAAAGCACCAATTAAAATAATCAGAAATTATGTTAATTTAAAATTGACGTGACAAAATCCGTTAAAATGACGAAACATTAAAAACAAAAGTCTAAAATTTCCCATTAATACTATTTTATTTCCTTTAAAATTGAATCTATTAGGATCTTCAGCTCGTAACTCATCAGATGTGGTCTGGAGATAAGCGACACGTCAATATTAATGTGCTTGCGTGTTTGTGTGCGTGAACCGACACGCACACACAGACGAACGAATTATATGAAAACGGTACTTTTTGTTCAGGGTTGACATGCTGTTGATTCTGATTTGGATTTTTGTTTTAGTTTTTTTTTTTTATTATTCTGAAACTATCGTTATTAGTATTCGTGGAACTGGGCGGGCCGAGGATGACAATTAACTAAAACCATTTCCGCCATTTAACCTGCTAAATTTTTAAGCTCCCCCGCTTTGGCAACCAATGAACAACAGAAGAGAAATTCTAAAAAGGTATGCACTCCACAAAGGTATATTCAATATTTGTTTTAAGGGTCATCAATGGTATTATGCCAGTGCTGACCATGCGGCGTCTATGGAGTCCTTAGCACCAAGTGAGCCGTTAGCTCAACCGCCCACTTTAAGACAAACCTCGTATACATATGATCTAGAACTTGCGACATCACGTTTGATATGAAAGCCCGATATACTGTGCTATAGTATATCACATTTAGAATACTCATTATGAATATTCAATGGTATTTTTGAAAACACACAAGTGGTTACCGAGCCAAACTAAAATATTAAATTATAACATAAATTTTGATTGTATTTACATAATTATATACCGAGAACTGGCCCTCATAATTATATACCGAATTCCATTACACTACTTAATAAGTTTAATTACCTAAGAACATAAATATAAATTCTACGATACGATAGCTTTATGAAGCATTTAAAAAAAAATTATTATTATTTTCTATTTAACAACCCTAATAAATCGATATATTTAAAAATGAATTTAAATATCACGCATACGATGGTTCTTATATCAATTGGAAATAGGTCGCTATTTAAATATTTTGTTATAAATCAAATATTTACATCGAATTTATATGATACATTAGTATAACTAATAAACATGTCGCCGTTGTGTGTCAACAATGCGAAACGATTGTAAATCTATTCGAATTATAATCATTTCAGTCAAATAATTAATCGATTCTCGTAATGAATGACGTTATCGTTATTTGGTTTAGTAAATGCGTTGTTAAAATTATCGTACCTGTATCAGTAGCGACAGATATCACGTAATAATACTTCTTCCTACTGATTTTCGTGATCTTTTCTTGATGTTTTTCCTTTCCACAATGAACTTACAAATGGACTAATTCTGCAGCTATTTCTGTGCATATATAGGATAGCAACACTTCATATAATTTAAAATAGTTGTGTGAAATAACACAGGCATATTACAGTTTATTTTTCAATGCTACTTTAATTTTTAACAATGTCATTTTAATCACGATGTTTTAACATTCTTAAAAGCCATGTATATTATTATACTAGTGTTAAGAATTCTTGTACGTCTGTATTGTAAGAGGCTTGAGTAAATAATATTATTATTGTTATATTATTCTTAGAATTCTCCAAATTTACTTCGTTCCGATTTATTACACAATTGGTATTTAGCTGACATCTTACGATAGCTACGCTTGGTTTTCGCTCGTGAAGATCAGCAAGGTCGGTGCTATAGCCAAACTGTTTCCAACCGATAAGTATTTTACTTTCATCTTTTTAAATGAAATTTGAGAAGAACACGTCATAGCTATCAAAAATCCCTCTGCAGGGGAGTTAGTTTTTGAGCCGGATGTTACGTAGCAAAAATAATCCCTGGAAATTACTGGAAATGCACAAGCAGTAAACATGAACTCTATCATCTAATCCTCAAAGTGCTACCCAAAAACATACGGCACGAGAGTGTATTTAGATTATTTGCTACCAATTTAGATTTACAAACGCCATTACTTAATATATTAGTCTATGCAAATGACAACAGTACCAAATTTAAAAAAACATCTAAAAATTAAGTATACTAACATTTTACAAATTGACACTTTCTCAAAGTTGGCTTCGAGAAAGTGTCAATGGTAGTAGTGATAATTAAAAAAAAACTACCAACTAATAAATATATCTTGAATGTATAATGATATTTCCCTCCCGTTATGCGCACGGTGTGTTCATCAGTATACATGCTACACATATGAATGTGTCTAAAATCCGGACACCAAACGTGTAATTTATAGATTAGTATATTAAATCAGTGATTTTACATTAAATTTTGTCGTATTATAAATCAATTTGTAACCGTCACTAATTTGCATACAGTAGACCGAAAGGAAGACAGGAATTATTTTTCTTTTACATATTCTTTAAAAATTATGTAATGGTTTAGTTGTCAAGTAACTACGCCATCATCCAAAACTTCTACGAAGCAGTCAACAAGTATACAAAGTTGCATGTCAAGAAGGATTTGGAACGCCCAGAAGACGAACTTCTTCTTCTAATATTATTTTTGATACCCTAAAACGAATCTCTTACAAAGATGCCCCTAGTCTTTACAGGATAATTTTAGTGTCAAAAATTCCTTGTTCGTAATCTAATGTGTTAAATAGATAAGTCACGGTCTGAGTCTTAGGCAACCTGGGCATAAACAAGCAAAATACCTGTTAGCAAGTGTTCCTAAATTTTTCCCTACATTTCCCTACACTTTTCATTCGCACAGTTTGCGTGATAACTATAAACATAAGAGTTCCTGTCATCGAATACGATGAAGACAACATTCTACGGGACCTAAATAGCTAAACTAAAACATTGCTGTCACCCTACTATTTATTATCATTGTTTTTGAGGTTATCCCGTTATTAACAGAACAAAAACAGCATTAGTTTGATGAATGAATTATTACTGAATTTTAAAGCTTTTTTTCGATCGATTTAGTGTGATTTTAATCTGGGTTTTTTGTTGTGTGAAATATTTTTTGCGAGATCTCTGAATTAAATAAACCTAATCATGGACGAAGTAGTTTTTGTTACCTACGGTCAAAGAAATCGGACATTTCCATAATTTTTTTTATTGCTTAAATGGGTGGACAAGCTCACAGCCCACTTGATGTAAAGTGGTTATCCGAGCCCCTAGACATCTGCAACGTAATCACAACGGCCGCCCTGCCCTTCAAACCGAAACGCATTACTGCTTCACGGCAGAAATAGGCAGGGTAATTACCATCAGTAATTACGCAAATTATAATTTTGCGGGTTTAATTTTTATTAGACGATGTTATTCCTTTACCGTGGAAGTCAATCGTAAGCATTTTTAAGTACGTATTTCATTGGAAACATTGGTACCTGCCGGCGAGATTCGAACCCCGACGCATCGCTACATACGAAATTCCCGGACGTCTTATCCTTTAGACCACGACGACTTCCGACATATTCATGAATGTTATTCGTTACCTTATTTTTGTTCATTAATTTATACTAATTGTGCTGGTAAAAAGTATAGTAGGGCACAAAGGTGACGGCATAGCCCAATATCATGAGAATTCGAAGAACATAAAATCTGATCTGAATGACTGAAGTACAAAATAATGGAACCCTAAGTTTGAAAAACTGGCAAATCTGAGCGTATATTTAAATTTCAAGGAGCAAATAAATGTAATATTAAAAAATAATTTAAAAAATACATCAACTGGTCCAATTATTAAATAAACATTTTTTTCTATAATTAACACGTATTATATTAGTATTCATAATGACTTTAACAAGTTGCAAAACGCGAGCAGGAAATACGAAGATTTTTTTTGTTACAAAACCATTTACATTTTAAAGTTTATTTTTCACAATCAAGTTTTATTTGGCATCACGCAATGGGTAGACTTATTTATTTAAGTAATATTAATAAACTAACAATTATGATCAGGCAACTCGTGGTCAGAAGGATCGATTGATTAGCAAGCGAGAAGAAATTAGTAAATCTGCATTAATTCTTTAAGAAGAAATTTTTAACAACTATGTAACCAAAGCGTATTCTGAACACAACCAAATTACAACATTCTTATCTTGCGTTCAGCTGATGGACAGATAACACATTTACGATCAATAAAACATAAGTGATTTACTGGCAGTTAAAATTTTGACTGCCTAATTAAGTTTGAAGGTATACATACGAGCTATCGACGTGGCACGGGCCAAAATGAAAGTGAATTTCTCAATTTTATGGTTCGAATATGTTATTATTGACGTGGATTGCAAATCGAGCTCTTGGCTTAGTTTTGACCACGGTTTTTAATCCACTAATGAATGACACTGACGGCATCGGCGCATCAATATTTACAAAAATTGACTTCGTTCGGGCCTATAACCAAATTCCTGGGGCTCCGAAAGACATCGCAAAGACCGCTATCACAACTCCATTTGGATTGATAGAATTCCCATTTAAGTCTTTTGGACTTAGGAACCCAGTTCAAACTTCCCAGAAGTTCCTTGATGAAGTTTTGCGAGGCCTGGACTGCCGTTTTTCGTATATTGACGACATTTTAGTCTTTTCTAGAAGCAGATCCGAACACACCTCGAGCAAGTTTCGAGCGCCTGCAAGACTATGGCCTCGTCATCGGCATCAACAAAGGGAAGATCTTCCACTGAGCAGGTGATACTGCTCGGTAGACCGACGGTCCGAATGATGTTGTTTGGAGCTTGTATATATGCAAGCTTATCTTGAAAATGTCGTACGCGAGATTCAGGCATTTTTCTAATATCTTGTGTTGTATGATGGCTACCGCTACAGTGTTAATCGGTTACCGGAGCCCATAGATGTGAATACTTTCACACGTCTTAAAACATAAGGTCTATGTGTCTATTATATGGAAAATTACGCAAATTATAATTAATATGGGTTTTATCTCTATTACACAGTGTTATTAATTCATCGTGGTGTCATTTATCATAAAGCAAGTACGGATATCTTAATAGCACCTACCTGTGGCGTTGAACACCAGCATAGTCGCATCACTCGAGTACACTAGTTAATTTGGCCTAACGACGATTTTACTATACAAGTTGATCTTGATATTATCGTTGGCAGTATTCAATTATTATTTTCTCCTACCTATCCGCTGGTAGCATATGGGACTATTTCAGCTACGTCCGGACGGGAGGTGAGCTCACGGGCTCAACCTGAGAGAATTTACTAGCACTAGCCCTAGCAAGAGCGGTGCTTCGCTGAATCTACCACCGGATCGAAGTCGCGACTCACTGAAAAAAGATCCGGCGAGAAACTGAGTGGGCTGTGTCTATGGGTCGGATTTCTCATAGTCTATGACAGGTACTGCTGCGTATTTCTTTTGAAGAAATAAGTACAGAAATGCCGGGGAGAGAAGAAATAAATTGATTATGTGGTTGGAAAAAGTACAGATATCCTGAAACGTGCACACTTCTGGGAGATGAATGGTCCCAAGTTAAAAGTGTAGACTCCGGTAGTGAAGTAATTAATCGATACAAATTAAAAACATATAATATATTATCATACGACTGGGAGCTCGTTAGAACTACGCACAGTATACGGCCACACACAAAGCGTTTTACGATCGTGGACCGACCGTTCAGTTCGTTCGCTCGTTTTTATTGACTAACGAATGCACTTTACGCCTCTAATGCGCTACTAAAATCTATTTGTTAATGATTTACATTTAATCGCCGGTTTTATGGCCCTTTACAGCGAAAATGACATTTAGAATATGCTGAAACTTCGTTTAAATTCGTTCGCAAGGTAATAATGCATTTTCTTTTGAGAAGCAGGTTAGCTGTCATTCCAATATACATGGTTTCGAATGATCGACCTCATGTCTCAAGTTAAGATGCCGAGAGGTCAAGTGCCATCTACGTTAAGCGTGTTATAATTTTAGGTAGGTATGTATCAAGAGTTTGCAGTTGCAACAAGATTACGTTTCGGACAATATTTCAATTGTAAAAATCTACGGATATTCAATAAAAGCACTGCATGTTAGAAATAATATCCATAGTAAAAGTTCTAAAAAAATTACATAAACAAAATGGAAATCGTATGGTTTAATTGTTTAATTAATTTTACAACTAATGTCGTTACAATCGTGATTGGCAACGGTGCGGTGTCCGGAAAGTCGGGAATGCGTTATTTAAGCACGCCCGCGGCTCGTGAAAACCTCACGACAATTCACGAATTAATGAACATCAATCGGGGGTTGTAAAATTTAACGACAAAAATAAAAATCAAGTTTGAATACCGTATAAAGTAGTAAATCGAGCGAACGTTTCCCCGAGACGTCGACCGTTACGTAGTTCATAAATTAGCGTTCGAGAATATTCGGGAGCAGATCGTAAAGGCCGACCGAATTGTGTTTGTAAACACCGCTATTATGCTGGATCGACACATTTTTTCACGTTTAATGTTACGTTTTATTGTTACAGTATGCTAGTTCGGATCGTAAAGTTCTTTCTCCGCGTAGTTTCGTGAGATTCCGCGACGATTCTCTGTTTGTGACGGCTTCCTTTATTATTTAGTGCGGGTTGACGACTCACCGAAAACCTTCAGCTGTGTGACGTCAACAATAAATTTGGTCATATAGTTATTGCGATTATTTTCTACAATCAATTCTACAACATGTTTACATTTATTTATTTGATTTGATATTATTTTATTTATTAGGTACTAACATGCTATACATCAGTACATTGATTTCACTAAATGCTAACACTATTACAGGTAACGACTGCATTGCATTGATAAAAAAAGTGGTTCGTTGTATAAAAAAAAAACTATATGTGACATTACATGAAAACCTTGCATTATTACAAATTTACTACCAAATACGCTATTACTTAATTGAAAAAGCTCATTGAGCAAGGTTGTTGCCTTCTCGTCTGAAACTGTCAAAAAAGCCAGCAAAAACGTCCAGAGAAAACTTGCTATGTAAATTGTTTAATTCCCCAACTAGTCTGCTGAGAGGCACGTTCTTACCGAGGTTGGTATGGTATCTGGGAACCCTGAACACCATCAACTTCGAAGCCCTTGTCGACGTCAGCGGCACATTAAAGCTCAGAAGAGATAAGAGATATTTATTTCCGGATACTCTTTTTGAGTTTGCGCGTATTGTTGTCATGAATTGAAATTGAATGTTTCAGAGCCTTCGATCTATGTTCAACAATACGTGTAATTCGATAGGCGTTCAATTGTGCACTAATGTCAGTCTCGCATTAGTCGGCACCTACCCTACATAACTAGTGATCCCAGTTAAGATAACTACACCGAAACTCCTGATTAGACGGTTAAACGGCAAAAAATAGTTGTTACCGTATCACGACGGGCCACTCAAACTCACAAGGGTTGCCAATAAATCTGACTGTGAGTCGGTAGTTTGTCGTAAAACGACAAAAGCCCTGCGATCGTCTTGTTTATTGTGCATCGACAGTTTGTGGCCTAACAATTGTTTTCTCACGTACATAAAACCGGTAATAAAAACCTGTGTCGGTCGTATTATAACCTGTGTGAAGAAAAGGACACAAAACAGTTCACTATATTTTACAGTTAATGTGAATTTTTGAAGATCTGTAAGCATTTAAAATGTTATACAAAGTTGCTTTAAATTGGAAATATATTGACTGTCTGCAACTGTGGAAATATTATCAGAATGGCTGCGAACAGGATCGAAAATATTAAATCCATGTATTAAGTTAAATTGTTGCAGATCACATTAAGCCGATTAAGTTTATTAACCGAAAGCCAACTTCTTGCCGTCAAAAGGAATGAGCCAAAACGCAAGATATTAAGCACACAATTGGAATGTAACCCAATCGTTGTGCGATAACATTGATTTCAAAGGTAGTTTATATTGTTAGCATAAAGTACAAAAAAGTAAAAAAGGCGCATGTCACCAAACCTTTATCACCATAAAAACGCAAATATTTAGATTTGGCCTTTGTGTAAAATTGTGTAAGCTTTTTATAAAATCTTTTCGGTACCTATTGCAAATGAAACTACTTCTCAGAATACACATTTTCTTTAAATATTTTATACAACATCCTAAAAAAACAACTTTAAAATTTTATATAAGATTTTTCGATTACAAGATGCTGATCTCCTAATTCACGATAGTGTTTCCGAATATAACAAAATCAATGGTGGTCAGTTACGCCAAAACAAAACCACCCAAAAGAAATCCATTATTATTGGCGAATTATTTAACTAACATGCACTCTAACTTGAGGGTTGTATCTTTTGAATGATTCAATGACAACACCACTTCTTAATCTTTTTGATTCACAAGCCACATTCAAAAACCAAATCATCAAGCAGTAAAAATCAGCGAACACTACATAAAGAGAGTGTTAATTTCCTAAAAAGACCGAAACCAAAATTTGTTGTAGCATCAGTCTTTTAGCGTCACAAAAGGCGGGAGAGAAAGGACCGGAGCCAGTAAATCAGGACTGGAATGGCCCATAAATTTACTTAAACTATGCGCAGTTTTTATTATTTTACATTGAGCCGGCTGTGGGACACGCTGATTTTGACGGAGTACGTTTCGCATCTCAGTATTGTCATCAATGCTGTGTGTGGTCACTTTAAGCTGAAATAGCCTCTGAATGCTATCAGCATATGTAGGACAAAAAAAAGTGGTCGCTTTATGAAATTTTTGGTTGCGCGTTGAAAACAGTTGTACTTAGCTATTAGTTTTTTATTTATTTATTGATTAGGAGGGTGAACCAGCTCGCGGCCCACCTGATGTTAAGTGGTTACCAGAGCACATCTACAAAATAAATTCCACCATACCTTGAGACATGAGTTCTAAGGTCTCAGTTCTTACCGTACAATGGCTGCAGGGCGGTGGTACCTTTTTTTTTTTTTTTTTTTTTTTTTTTTAACGCTGGGGAATCCATTTACGGATACCCGGTCCGGGGGGTAACGAACCGGGTTATGTCGGACTCCGGCGCCTCCTGAGAGGAAGAGGGGGACGAGAAGGTCCTCCACCTCCCCGAATCCCTCGCAAGAGACTACGCCTTGAAAAAGGCGCGCGAAGCACTTGCCCCGCAGAACGACTACCGACTAAACCCCATCGAGCTCCACCACACCGGCTACACCAGACCTACGGTACCGCAGTGCGCGCCGAAAGTCCGCCTTCGCCGGTACCCGTCCTGATGATAAGACGGGATTTCATCTCCGGGAAAATCCCGAAGGACGTCATTTCGGGAGATACACCGTGAGCGGCGCGCAGGAGCCACCTTGCACCGCCCCACCACCGGACCGACAGTCGAGTACCGGGCGCCCCCGCACCCGCCACCTGACAGTCCCTACGGGGGCTGAGCGGGAGCTTCACGCCCGCGCCGGCCATCCCGCCTTCTGCGCTGAGGTGCTGAAGAGGGATCCCACTCCCTTTCACGCTCCTCAGCCTCACGGGACGCCATTACCAGGTCACAAAACCTGGCCATGGCCTCCCACGAGCCCTGATCCTCTAACATGCGGGCGACGACAGCCCGCAGGGAGAGGTTTCTCCCCAGCACCGCGACGAGATCTCGCCGCGAGTGCTCCCAACGCGGGCACGTTTCGAGCGCGTGCTGCGCGTCATCGTCCGGGTGCCCGCACTGGTGGCAGCCCGGATGTGGCTCTCTCCTGCAGACCTTCCACAGGTACCTCCCGAAACAGCCATGTCCCGAGAGGACCTGCGCAAGGTGAAAGGAGAGTACGCCGTGACGCCGATCCGACCATGCCTCCAGCACGGGCACCAGGGCCTCGAGGGTGCGACGGCGGGTGGCTGAAGTTTGGCCAAGTTCCTTCAGCAATCGCTCTCTCCACTTAGCGTATGCTACATGACGCGCAGCACGCTTCCACCGACCGACAGCCGACGGGCCGGGCGACCGTCCCCGACTCAAGGCCTGCGCCTTACGCCGATATACCGCAGCCAAGATTTCGGCCTCGAGGTCCCAGGGTAGGGATCCGGCGAGAGCGCAGGCCACATCTTGAGAGATGGTGCGGTACCCCCTGATGACCCTCACCGCGAGCGCCCGCTGAGCTCTGAGCAGCAGAGACGCGTTTCTCGCGGAGAGTGCGGGCGACCACACGGGAGCACCGTACAGGGCCATACTGCGCACCACCCCAAGGTACAGTCGCCGAGTACCGGCGCTGCATCCTCCGACGTTGGGAAGAAGACGGGTCAGCGCACCTGCCGCCCCCATGAGCCTCGGAACCAGCGCTTTAAAATGGTGGTCGAATCTCCATTTGCTGTCCAGCACGAGGCCCAAATACTTGAGCTTCGGCTGGACAGCAATGGTGACACCCCCGACTACGAGATTCGCGCCTTGAGGTGGCCCTTTCCGAGCTGAGTGGAAGCACACTGCTTCGGATTTTTGGAGGGCCACCTCGAGGCCGAGTCTCTTTATTCGTCTTACCACAGTTGCCACTGCAGCCACAACCAGGACGGCTGCTGACCGGTAGTCGTCTCCGCAAGCCGTCACCAGCGTGTCGTCAGCGTAGCAAACCACTTCGACGCCAGGCAGGATAGCCCCGCGGAGGACCCAGTCAAAGCCTATATTCCAAAGGAGTGGACCCAGTACCGACCCTTGTGGAACCCCACGCGACACCGTTTTTCGTCCCCACCCACTCCGCTCGGGGAAGATCACCGCCCGCCCTGAGAGATAATCCTCAATCAGATTACGGAGACCGGTGGGGACGCGGTGAAACCGTAATGACTCCACAATCGCGCTCCAGGGGATCGTGTTGAAGGCGTTGGCAATATCAATCGACACAGCCAACAGTACACCTCCCCCAGAGCACGCCTGGTCGGAAAGATCGCGGACCCGTAAGACCGCGTCCACGGTCGACCGACCTCTCCGAGGGCGGTGGTACCTACGTGCGGACTCACAAGACGTCGGCGACCTCGTCAAAACATACATATTTAGAGATTTTTACAGCATAATGTGGTGATCGCTAATTTTTAACACGTCATTTCGGATCCTCCCGTTCCACTAACGGTGCTTCTAGATACCTCAAGCACCGGTCATCGTCTTCGTCGAACCCGTCGCTTGCGACGAAGGGCTCGACGAGTAAATTAACCGTCAGACACAGCCCACTGATTTTCTCAGTGGGTCGCGTTTCCGATCCGGTGGTAGATTCTGCGAAGCACGGCTGTTATCAACGTCATCAGGTTTGAGCCCTGTGAGCTCACCTACTAGTTAAGGCTAGTATAGCCTCCCAAGGCTAACAGCTTAGGTAGGAAAAAAAAAGATATTTTTTCACTTGCAGACTTCGATTTGATGGGCTGCTGTAATCACTTATCATTAGATAGTTCTCGAACTCGTTCACTAGTATACAGATACCTAAATTTCTGTATCTACCACCTACTATTTTATTATCATATCAGTATTTATAAACAATAGTAATGTGGTAAATTAAACGTGCGGCCCTATCTATATAATTTAATCAATCGGATAATATATTTTTAAATAACCTTAAAGTCGGACTGTTGAGATAGGCCGCGGTGTCTCTCCGAGCTGAATGACTTATAATAAAATGTATCTTATTATCAAACAGATAAACATATATTATTTACATATAGTAAACCTTCCCGATAGCCTTCAAGGAGTTGTATATACCGTGGCATAGTTATTTGTAGCGTGAAGCAAACATACATTTTAAAGAGTTGAAGCTCCAACCTCAGATTTTTTTTGCTTCAGGAGAAGAGTTCCCGACCCACTTAGCATTTAATTTAATTAAAATTACTTTTACGATTTATAGAAAAAAAAACGACGGTAGATCGTAAACGTTAACGAATAACACCTTAGTCGTCCACGACGCTGACAATTATAAAGTACTAGCTACTAGCTACTACTAAATTAACATTATTATTTATTGTCATTATTATTAGGGAGTCCAATACTCATATAAATATTAGCCTATCCATTAAGTACATGTATTTTCTACATGGATACCAAGTTTCCAGTAAATCGGATGCACGGTTCAGTAGTTATAACGGAACATCCGTAAAAACCACTGTAGATTTATATATTAGTATAGATTCGAAACGCCGGAAACAATTTAATGAAAATAATAAACTTAACTAAATTAAGCTGTAAAATTAGTTTTAATTATATCTGAGGCTCGCGAAATCCGAAGAAAATACTATGGCATTAAAAGGCTAACCGAGCCAGCATCAATATCGCGAAGCATGCAAAAGACGCTCCTATAAAAAGTTGAAGTCTCAGCTCTACAGCATTGAATGGTCACCTCCATACCCGATCCTGTTGACCGAATGGTAAACAGTCGACGTCGCCCAAAACACGTCATTACGGATCCTCCCGATCCATTAACGGTGCTTTTAGGTACCACAAGCACCGGTCACCGTCCTCGTCGAACCCGTCACTTACGACGAAGGGCTCGACGAGCGAATTAACCCACAGACACAGCCCACTGAGTTTCTGTCCGGATCTTCTCAGTGGGTCGTGTTTCCAATCCGGTGGTAGATTCTACGAAGCACTGCCAGTTTGAGCCTCGTGAGCTCACCTACACGCTAGGACGAAGCTGAAATAGTCCCTCAAGGCTATCAGCATAGGTATGAAAAAAACGGTCACCTACCCGCGCAGTTATTAGTTAGCCTTTTATACCAATATTATACACTTATATGTAGATTTTAGCTTGTACTGGCAGCAGAGTTAAGGTTTTTTCGCCGAAAACATTAGCCATCAGGTTGTCGACGTGATCAGAATACACACAATACGCAATAATTTAAATTATTCAAAATCCTCTAGTTTGAATATATAATGCCTTAAGCGAGTATAAAACTTGCTCATCTTATAGCCCCACAGGCCATAGCTTTACAATCATTATATCTGACAACGGACTGGTATAATAGAGAAAATAAATAATATTTATAGCTTCACGGTGGCTTAGTGCAATACAAAAAATTCGTGTATGAATTATTGTTGCGATTTGCGTGCACATCGGTTTTAGTGGCCCCCGATTTTTAGTGCGCCTGTGATTGGTCGTTACGATGCTTCAAAAAGAAATTGTGAAATTTTGTTTTTATGTATCCCTATAGTACAATTGGGCACTAAATCTATTAAAGACAAAGGTTTTTTATTATAAAATAGTCGTGCCCTAAACGATAAGACGTCCGGTGCATTGGTATCTAGCGATGCATCGGTGTTCGAATCCCGCTGGCAAGTACCAATTTTTCTAATGAAATACCTACTTAACAAATACTTCCACGGTAAAGGAATAACATCGTATAGTAAAAATCAAGCCCGCCAAATTATAATTTGCGTAATTACTGGTGGTATAAGGACGTCTTGTGAAACCGCACGGGTAGATAGCATCATCGTGCCTATTTCTGCTGTGAAGCAGTAATGCGTTTCGGTTTGAAGAATGGGGCAGCCGTTGTACTATTAAAAGTGAAACGTTACAACTCAACTCAGGTAGGTGGCGGCATTTACGTTGTAGATGTCTATGGACTTCGATAACCACTTAACATTAGGTGGGCTGTGAGCTCATCGAACCATCTAAGCAATAAAAAAAAAGAAAATATAGATTGATGTCACTTGCTTAAAAAAAATATTTTCATAACGTATCTTTAATTCTTAAAATATCTTTAAAATATTTTTTAAATATCCCGTAATAATGCGGTCGGGTTATTTTTTTCGTTGAACCTTTGCAACGAATGTAAATACTTAACAATGATGGCTGTGTTCATCCAAATGCAGATTTATGAGCGTAAAGATACCGATTATTTACAATTGAAACTCTTAACAAACCGGTTCTCCATAGAGAAAGATCCGTTGGGGTTAAATTCTACAAGCACATTGATAACCTGCTAAATAACATTAACGTTTCAATTAAAAGCGTAACGATATAAATAACGTTTATAATTACGTTATAGTGTTGCTGTATAGCAGTTTAGGAGAACCGGTTACGAATTTCCAATTCATAATTCTACATAACATTTTTGTTAGTTTATATTAGGTATAGTAATCGGCAAACTTCTTGAGCAAATGACCTTGACTGCGCAGAACCGAATTTTAGGTCACTTTGGTGGTGAGGGTGAGGCGCGACGGCAGGGGAAATCGTATCGAGCGCGTTATTGGTAGATCAGTCGAACCTTTCGTCCCGCACCGCGCCTTCATTCCGCTTGCTCCCAAAAGTACGCTTGCGTACAGTGGAAAGTCTATCGTTATTAATCATTAAGTTATTTGTTATAATTGCTTGTGGACTTTGTTGCCATTGCTATTTGTTGAGTGTTTGTTGATTTTTTATAAAACATACACTATGCCGTGACAAACTGGTGTAGTACTTAAAAGAAAGGGTAGAAAATTTGTGTACGACGTATATTGCTTCATTATAAAACAGGGGAAGAATGATATGGAAAAATTAAAACAGACTTCGGAAGCAACAAAAGCATCAGTGAGTACTGTTAGGTGCATTATTAACGAAGCTAAAGGCTCTGGCTTGCTCGCCGTGTTTCGGACTCCGGGTAAGAAAAGATCAGGGAAGAAGAAAGTTACCGGAATGGATAGTTTCGTTCAATCTGTAATAAAAATATGTAATCATAATAACTACATAACAAGCAGCGAAACTCCGTACCGTAGAAAGGCTTCGAAGAATTTAAAGAAGATATAAATTTTAATGGCTCGGAATGAAGCTTACGACGAATTATGAAAGAGCTAGGCTTCAGATGGAAAAAAAGAACAGAAAATAATCGGAAGCTGGTAAATGAAAAAAGTAACATTCGATTACTACGAATCGAATATCTTCAAAAAATAATTAATTATAGACAAAAAAGAAGACCGAATCGACCGAGTTGTAAACTACGCCGATGAGCCCTATGTCGACTCATCACGATGATAGCGACTCGGGTGATGAAAACAGTGATGATGATGATGGTCAAGATTATGATAACGAAAAAAAAATTACATATACCAGCTTCGCTTTAACTGAACCAAGACCTGGCAACAGCTCTAGTTTTGACTTAATAGAAGGAATATCTATTCTACCCCAAGATTAAATTATTACAATTATTAACCTATATGTTTTGTTGATGTTCTAATAAATATATAAATAAATACATATGTTGATTTTAATAATTTAATAGCATTATGACGCAGAGTAAGTAATGTTTTTGCACGTGAGTGTACCATGCGCAAACTTACCCCCACTACGTCAACAAATGCTCAAGAAGTTTGCCGGTTATTATATCACGTGGCTTGAAACTCGCCGGCGTCACACTATTAACATTGATAATGACAGCCCTAGTCTAATTCAAGATACATGTACTTGGTTTTTATTTTAGCATGGACGGGAAAACGAATTCCTGTCTCGTCTGATGTGAAGCGATCATCGGAACGTGTAGCATGAGATCTTAGTCTTATTGGTTTGCAATTGTAGTCAAGTGTACATATAAAATATTATTGACCATGATCTTGTAACGTCATCCGTCATGCATGTATTTACTATTATTGGGCAAACAAGTTCGTAGCTTCCCTAATGTGAAGTAGTTATTTGAGATCAGAGATATCAGACCATGAGTCCCGACACCCACTGGAATAATATACATGAGGTCGTAATTGTTACAACGGTTGTCCTTGCGTCGATTATCCTCAATGCTGAGGGTCGTGGCCTTTTCTAACAACTTTCTCCTGGATTATCCTCGGCTGTGTGGATAACAACGTGGACTGAAGTATTGAGAGTGGAGCGTCTCTGGTCCGACCAGCACATTGGACTTGTGCCTCTGGGCCTCTGGTTCTTCAATATATCATAGATTAACTTACCGTTCTCATTAGAGTTGAGCCAGCGGTAGGCGGGTCGCGGCTGCTGCTTGGAGCGCATCTCTATTCGCTCCACCCAACACCACTCTTACTCCCTCTCATCTGTAGACAACAAAAATAAATCAATTCAAATGGTGTGATTTTTAACAAACATAGGCTTGCAGGCACAGCACCCGTGTATTTAATTCAAAGCGGTTATTATACTGGGGATATGCGACACAATGAATACTCGGAATTGAATACAAGGAATACTACAAAAACTGTAATAATAACTCTTATTTTAAAACAAAACTTAGAAAACAAAAGAGTAAATAAAATAGAAAATGTTGTATTAACAAATAAAATAATAATTTAGTAGACAAACACACGAAGGCGGCGCCTAAACATATTTAAACTATCATATACAAATACCTGTGCCACTTCCAGATTGAGCCTCCGACAGGAGGTCACTAAAACTTATTTAATTGACACTTAAATTTATCTTGATCGAAACCAATCAGTTCAAGAAAACCAGTGACTAAGAAATCCTTAATACTAAAACATACTTTAGAATTTATTTATAAAAAAAAAAAATATCATTAATATGAGCCAAGACGCGGCGAGATATCCGTTGACTAAAACATTTCAAATCGATATCATTCAGTTTTCAACCCTAACGCAATGCAATAAGGCTGTATTGTAAGTAAAACTAAAAGATGCACGTAAAGAAAAATCTCAGAACTCGAACGATATGTCACAGAATTTATGAGAGCTGGCCGAAGTCGAATGACGTGTTCCGAGTGATTCGAATAAGTCCTCTGTAATAAATTCTATATCAGACAGGCGCGCAGTAATGCGATACATTGATGCTGCGATACAGAGACCGATTTATGACGAGCTCCCGATAACTATTGTTGTTTGTTTTTTGATTAATTCGAATTCAAGAAATGTGGGCCTGATGCGTTCAACTCAAATGGATGTAGGAGAACCCACACGGTGCTCCCAAAACATCAGATTCGAACAAAACAACTCATCATAACAGATAGATATATATGTGGATTCTCCCTTATTTCTTTTTTATGGCTTAGATGGGTGGACGAGCTTACAGCCCACCTGGTGTTAAGTTGTTACTGGATCCCATAGACATCTACGACGTAAATGCGCCACCCACCTTGAGATATAAGTTCTAAGGTCTCAAGTGTAGTTACAACGGCTGCCCCATCCTTCAAACCGAAACGGATTACTGCTTCACGGCAGAAATAGGCGGAAATGATAATATATATGTATAATCAAACATCAAGTATTCTGCTTAGCTTTCTTGCCACTAAGTTTTCGTTCTTAAGATTTAAAGCAAACAACGAACTCGCTCTGAACTATAAACCAATTTAAATTAAATAAATAATGTGGGGTATGTAAAGTATTAAAGAATTAACGCGTCTTGTCTTAACGATTATTGAGTCCACAGTGGTCGGACACATCAAACAGCCCTCGGCGATGTAACGCGGCGACTTGTAAATCAGTCGGGCTAATAGCCGCAACACACGGGCAGGTGTTGTGAGCGGTAACGTAGCGAACGATTCAATAATTGAATAAAAGCAATTTTATGTAAGATTTCTTCAATCCTTAGATTTCTTTTTGAACTTCCCAAAAATAATAATGTGGTCTCTGTTTGGTTGAAAGAACTTCGCATATTTATTGACTTAAAGGTTTTTTTTATACAATTAATATGAAGACTCTTTTATATTAATAAAACAAATAAACTAGTGATTTATTGTGACTTTCAAACATAATTTAAATTTCAACTAACATCTTTTCTAAATATTCACTGTACAGCAACTCCTTTAAAAAATATATTTTAAACGGTTTTCCAAGACAAATTGACCTTTGACTGAACTAGGCACTAGGCTATCTGTTGTCGTTTTGTGCTAAGTGCATAATGATTAATGGCGGTAATTTCCTCATTGTGAATAATCACTATTACTTTATCATGACGACGGTCCTATAGAACTTTTGATGTACCTGCATTCTTAAACTTATGTGCAACGTTAAAGGTGAGCTTAAACGTCTCATATGTGAACGATAATAAGTTTCCTCGCCCATAAATAAAACGGCATTCGATTTGTTACATTAAAATTATATTTTTATATGTAGGTTTGTTTAGCTCTGGTGCTAAAAATAACTTGTAAAATTCAACTGAATAGTATATAGCAGTGTGTAATCTAAGTGCATTTTTTTTTAATTTAGCTGTAGTAATGTTCAGATTATTTTAAAACTATGAGTTGTTTCAAACTTTCGCGATTACCAACATTGTAAATGCAATATATTATTTAACTGGTTAAATAACAGTTATTATATTGTTTTTAAAAGTAAACTGCAATGGACGCCCTCTTCGCTGATCGATCATTACCAGGCACACGTAAACAAATTATGTTTGTTTGATTTGTTCTTACGGCTGAACAATGCGTTGTTACAATTTAAAATAGGTACTTGACATTATGTTTGATCGATTGGATTTATAATATAAAACAGAGAGCTCGAACATAATAAATTATCTATCAACCTGTTATTGAAATTACGATCTTCGTGTTTTTGACGATCCCTTCCCTTTTTTTTTTTTTTTTTTTTTCGGGTAGAGGGCCGAACCTCCTACGAGGTCCCCGCGCAAAAAGGGCGCGCGGGGTATGTGAGACTCAACGATCTGCATGGTGTTGTGAGCAGACCGCGGGCCCAAGGATTTTAGGACCCACCCACTAAACGACTCCCCTGCACTCTTACACCCGACGTCCGATCCCCTCCGAGGTCAGAACCCGGATGAGGTAGGGGGGCTACCGCGGTCAACACTACAACCAGACGGCGCGGCTCACCCCAAGGACGCCCAGCCGACGGAGCCTTCGAGGCGAATCGAAGGCTCTGAAACGTCGGCCGTCTCGGTACGGCAGCCCGTCGGGCCGCCCAGACGGTGCCGCTGGTGTCCCGGAATACCCCGCTGGACCAGAACCAGCCTGCCGGGTCGGGACGCGATACACCGTCGACCGGTCGCTCTATTCACTCCACGGCAGCGCGCTAGAGTGCTGGTAGCGCGCCGCGCGGCCTCACCCCCTCAGGTCGCCCCTTGACCTTCACCGGGGGGAGGCCGCCACCTACAGGGGCCGGGACGTACGGGCGTATTCCCGCCTCCGACCCCCGACGATCCCTTCCCTCTCTTATGTCTTTTTTAATTTTTTTTATTGCTTAGATGTGTAGAGGAGCTCACAGCCCACCTGGTGTTAAGTGGTTACTGGAGCCCATAGACACCTACAACGTAAATGCGCCAGTTACAACGGCTGCCCCACCCCTCAAACCAAAACGCATTACTGCTTCACGGCAGAAATAGACAGAGCGGTGGTACCTACCCGTGCAGACTCACAAGAGGTCCTACCACCAGTAAAACTGTATTAGCACTTATTTCCTAGTCCTGCAAGCATTCATATCTAAGGGCAGAGCAGTCGTGGTATTAAAGCTGTTGAAAACGCAAGGCATTACAGTAAACTATGACCTACACAAGATCCAATTTTCTAGAGCTTCAATTTGCAGCGTCTTCTGCAATATTATGGGCATGAGACAATTTTTATGTAAAAATGATAATTGTTACTCATTGATCAACTCCAATAAATTATTTATAAATTAATAGGTAAAGACGTACATCATTACATTCTGGACAAGTTTGATGAGACCCGCGCGATATTATAAGAAAACTGATTAAAAACATCTAAATACGTTAAAACTCGTAAAGTGACTTTAGCAAACTAAAATTATTGAAGTCGTCCACAAAGAAGCTGTGACCGCGTCAACGACCGCGCGTCGGCGCTCACAAAACACGCCCGTGTGCCCCAGCATTTATAGTGTCAATAAAGAATCGTGGTCCCGATAACACTTCAAGGGCATCACCATAAACTCCGTACTATACTGTTATTGGTCGTTCATTTTTTTTTTTCGTTCCATACACGCCGCAGACAATTTATTAACTGGTCCAACGTAGGTCTTTACTTTTTACATTCGTTTTAGTTGATTCGACTCCGAGTAGGTATTAATTAGTATTATAAGTCGGTTGTGCTATTGCTTATTTTTCAGTGGTTATTGCGGCTTTTTTACTCGTGTGGACGCTCATATATTTTTATGGCGTCCGAATGACGCGCAATAAAATATTATTGAGCGTTACGGTTCGTGAAGTCGCAAATGGATCTCGACGTTAATAACGTCTTTGAATGTGATTATGTATAATTAAATATATATATATATATATATATATATATATATCTGTATTTTTTGCGTGGGATCAACGATTTAAGTTTACGGTTGACAATTTATTGTTATTTCCTAAATTCAGTTTATTTTTATCAAAATTTTCAAAAGTTAAATGCGTTTCGATCGTTGCTTAAGTAATATATGACTTTTTCTGATCAAATATCCGAATTTATAATGTAAATTTGCAAATTAATTAACATAGTTTAGGTACAAACAAATGTATCGTCAGTCGAGTTAGTAGAGAAGCGTTCGTAGTTTTCACTCAAAACCCAGTCAGTCCACCGGAGAAATGCGATTATGATACATCTCCTTCCATCTCCCAAGCAATCCTTTTAATTAACCAACGGCAGACAAGCTTGCGGCGCGCCGGATGTGAAGCGGTTACCGGGACCACAGCCGTAAACGACATAAACGCCACCAAGCAACTTGAGGCATAAATTAATATTTAATGATCAATTGTTTTGGTATAACATTAATAATTCGACAAAAAACTAAAGCAACTACGTGTATGAGACTAAGTAAACGCATAGTCTTGTTCGACTGCTTATCATAGACATAATTTACTGGTGGTAGGACCTCTTGTGAGTCCGCGCGGGTAGGTACCAACACCTCGCCTATTTCTGCCGTGAAGCAGTAATGCGTTTCGGCTTGAAGGGTGGAGCAGCCGTTGTAACTATACTTAAGACCTTACAACTTATATCTCAAGGTGGCTGGCGCATTTACGTTGTAGATGTCTATAGGCTCCATTAATCACTTAACACTAGGTGGGCTGTGAGCTCGTCCACCCATCTAAGCAATTAAAAACAAAATCGTAGTACATACATATGTGGTGTTTATACTGATCTTGGATCACGATAAACAAAATATGACACATATGTACGCAATAAATAATGTAACAAATAATAAGTCGAATTGAGAATCTCCCTCAATTTTTCGAAATCAGTTAAAGAAACGAAGGCAGAAGGGTGGGAAAACGTAATCTAGACGCGGGCCCGGCATCTGTCCGCATAAATCTAATATGAAAAGAATTAAAACGCACCCATTGTGGACGACTTGTATAAATCTTTGAGATATCTTTGTGAGACGCCCGCGGCTGCCACCACACCGACTATATTTTACAAGTTTTTGACAGCCGATATGGCTTCGTACGGCACCTGCCCACGGAGACTGATCGGCCGGATCGGGCGGGACTTGTGGGCGATGAATCTAATCTACCCTTTTAATGATTATATGTTTACATCTTTTTTATTTGTATATTGAAATTTTTATATTTATTTTTTATGAAAAAATAATCTTGGGCGTTTAGACAGTCGAAATATCATTCAGTCGATCCATATTTGATAAAAATCGATTTTTAGTTTTGAGTTCGCGATTATTGAGAAGTTATCGACGGCAAATATTTTAAAGGTTCTCTCCTATAGCGCTGGAAATACGACGTAATTCTAAATAATTATATGGGTATATATTTGTACAGTTCATAATTTCTAAATACTAAGCATAATTTCTACTTAACGTAATTTATAATAAAATTGAAATATAATTTTTTTTTTTTTAATTATTTTTTTTACTACCCACGTACTTAATGTTTGATTCTAGATCGCCGTTCATCATCGGTTGTTCGACCATAAAAAATAAAGTTTGTATCACGATTTATTTGATAAAATTCTGTTTCTCTTCTTTTTACAGTTCCACTTATAATAAATGTAGGTGTTGCATAGTACTAGCAGAAGGCACTTTGACTGTATCCCTGGCAATGCTGATGTCCACGAGTCCCGGTGACTACTTACCATTAAGTGGGTCGTTCGCTTATCTCAGCAAGTGATCATCAAATAATCGATACAAAAAATGATCGTGCGAATAAGTACCATAATTCTGCCGCGAACCACTCGCGGATTCCAATCTGAAGAACGATAGCTGGTATGTCGACGACACCTGAACTAATAAGTATGAATTCATTTCGACACATTATTCTCCCGCTATTATAACCAGAACTGTACCTATTCTTACTAAATATATAATAAAAAGATGTGTGGTGTCGTGGGACACCGGACACGAACGAAGTTCCATATTACGAAAATATTAATTTTAAGTTCTATTCGAGGTATAAAGAAAATAATTATTCGGGTATACATTTTTTATTAATGATTTTTTATTGGTAAAAATAATCGCAAGGGTCAACCACTCCGCAGTGCAATGGAGCAGCTTCGCCCCGGGGGAACCGCCTGCATGATTGCGGTATCCCTCTACGCCAGGTAAGTATGATTTAGCAAGAGAAATACGAGAACGTCTATCAACTGTGTAACATCTCGTCACCGCGATTGAGGATTTGTTGAATTTACGTGCAGCGACATCTGTTAATAACAAACTAAATAGAAAAAATCTTACGTTACGGACTTTTTTCCGGCTAGGGTACCCCTACGCATCGTCTCATAAGGAACTTCGATCCAATAAAATTGTCACAAGATTATTAGTTAAAAAATTATCTCAAATTCAGTAGTAAACAAAAGCCAAACTTTCACCACCGAAATGACACATCGATAACTTCGAATGGCGGGCATGACAAACTAGAAAAGAACTCTGTCGAAAAAAATATAAGCAATTCTTATGAAAATCACTAGAACATTTCGGGTACAGAAGTTGGCCAATAAATTGTATGAATGGGTCCTATTGTCCCTTTTAATACCATCCGGAACTCGTACTGAGCCAGCGGAATATATTTTATACGTGTTTTTGTTTCAATTTGTGCAAATTGCGAAGCGCATAAACAAAAAACTATTGTTGCACGTTCCGTAAGTGATTGTTGGACGGGATGCTTTATGTGAATTTTGACGGCTCTAGATTTATTTGTTTGAATTTTAATACATCTGTATTTTAAATGAATTTGGATTATTTTTCTGTGATGATGTTTGTTTTTTGGCGTAGGTGAAGGCGCCGCTCATTACAAATAAACGGGTATCCAGCTACTATCTCAGTTAATACACTCGAGGTAAATAACCTCTTCGTCAATTTAGACGTCCCCAGTGACTTGAATTGTAGAATCGCAATTATTAGTTTAGCTTCACCAGTGGCATCGACAGGCCTTTTGCGCATTCTAAGCTAAGACATTATTTATTACATCTAAGTATTTTAAGAAATTTAGCCCCAACAAAAAATGATAAATCCACATTATCATATTCACACATAACTTCCCGTAAGATCATGTGACGGTTTAGACAGCGCGACCGAGCGCAACATACGTCGCAGTGCGCGACATATTTTAAATACACCGGAATATGAAACGAATCCGCGGGGAATGCATAGTGTAGTTGAGTTGCAGTCGCCTAAGCAAAAAATTTCATGAGATAATAAACGCTCAAACTTTGTACCCTCTTTTGAATTTGATCTAATAGAACTATTTAATTGAATTGATGCAATAATCATGCAATGCCGCATCCTCACGTGTCCTGATAATCCTCAGCAATATCAAATTAAATAAGCCACCTAAATTACGCTTCACCAAAAAATGTTTTTGTACTAATTGTACTGTAAAAATACTAATGAAGGAGATCAATATTGCAAATGTATTGTGAGTATTCACCGTTTCCCTTAGTATACCTTATTTTGGTATCCCTATATTATTTTAATGTTGCACGATTTGATACTAAAACTGTATACCATAAGTCCAAAACAGCATGAGGATCAATTGTATAAGAATACTTTTTGTATGTACCTACACGTGACAACTAAAAATAAACTATAAGAAAGCGACTACAAGTACTTTAATAGTTACTTATCTAGTTACGTATGACCTTTTGCGTGGCGGCAGCAGATCACTAATGCTAAATGTCTTGCCGTACACTTACTTCAAATAGAAATTAAAGTTCAATGAACGCAAGTTGTTCAAAAAGTAAATCAGAAATCTAAGTCGATAATACGATACCCCTTTATTTTGAATAATAAAGATCGGTTTATTTCAAAACTTCGAGTTACCGTTCATAATGCAAACTGTTTTTTATATGATTACCCGGTCACCGTCCTCGCCGAGCCCGTCGCTTGCGACGAAGGGCTCGACGAGTAAATTAACCCATAGACACAGCCCACTGAGTTTCTCGCCGGATCTTCTCAGTGGGTCGCGTTTCCGATCCGGTGGTAGATTCTGCGAAGCACTGCTCTTGCTAGGGCCAGTGTTAGCAAAACTCCGGTTTGAGCCCCGTAAGCTCACCTACACTTCAAGGCCGAAGCGAAGCGAAGTTAGGTAAGAAAAAAAAATTGTTGAGTAAAGTTGTGTGACTGCGTTTTACCTGCTCTACGGCCGGTAAGGGCGGGTGCCACGCGAAAAGAGTCCCATGACTGACATATTTATTGGCCCATAAATCCACCTCGTCATACATTTAATTATTATCTACTATTTTTGTGTGATTTACGAGCGAAGGGAGAATTGTATCGGGGTTCATTGCTAATTAACATTTATGTGTACTTATTTTTATTTGTAATTAAAAATTCTACGAATGCTTTATGAAGGTTAGATAAAAGTTGATTACAGTACCTTTTGTCAGTGTGTTCGTTTCTTTCATTCGTGTGTTGTACAATTGTCGAATTCATTAGTAAATATTTTTTGTGTACATGTTTTTGCTCAAAATTGCTGCATTTATTATATCATACGAACGATAAATTTCCTAAATTAATAATATGTTAATAAATCTAGTCATACGATTTATTGATTTCTTAGAATATATTTTTATGTGATCGACAACCTTGTTTTTAACATAATAATATGCATTACGTATATACTAAATTACTGGTAGTAATAAATTATATGAAGTAGAGGCATCATGCCACAATCGAATCTTGGGTCTGATCCGATGCTCTTAAACTTGACTAAATAGCACACAGTTCGTTGTTAAGTTACGTTCGTAAGTATATAACTAGTTAGTTGCGAGACAGTTTTTGCAATTATCACGGTTAGCCTGCAGTGCCTAATCCACAATTAATTCTCATTGGGACACCAAGTCTGTTTAAATCTAACAAATCAGAATTTTAGAAGTGCAAAATACGCAAAACGTTTTACGTTTTATTACATATTTAGAACACGAATTAATTTGCAGTTGATATTTGAATTCTGGTCAATGTAGATAAAAACGTGCAGAAATCGTTTAGTCATGGGTACGTAATGGCCTGCCTATTTCCGTGGCATCCGTTCCGGTTTTGAGGATAGGCAGCTGCTACTCCAATCTAATCAAGACTGAAGGTCTGGTTACGGGCCCTTGTAGCGGCTTAACATCAAAAGGGATATGAGCTGCGTCTGCGACTTGCCGACATGTTGAGAATAAATCATATAATTTCAGCTAAGATTAGCCGTGTATAAGTACAAGAGAATACCGACTAAGCTTCGCGGCTTCTGAAGGCCGACCAACGTCAGCTCGCCTCCACGATGCTGGAATTGTGAAGAAATGTCATAAATCTGTCAAATTTGACGTTTTGCGCTTAAATTATGAACGTTACCCTGAGTGATTTGTGTAAAGGACGCCTTATTCACGGAGCAAAAAATAATGTCAGTGAAATAGAGAGAGGGGAACCCTGTAGGAGCGCTCAGATATTATTATAACGTTTTTATATTTATGTGACAGATGTGCTAGATGAGTGAATTCGTCGAATTGGCGCGTGGTTGAGAGAACCAGCTAACAGGGCACTAGGTGCGAATTGGTTATGTTGATATTGGAGGGTTTTTTTATTGCCTAGATGGTTGGACGAGCTCACAGCCCACCTAGTGTTAAGTGGTTGCCGGAGCCCATAGACATATATAACGTAAATGCCGCCACCCACCTTGAGGTATGAGTTCCAAGGTCTCAGTATAGTTACAACGGCTGCCCCATCCTTCAAACTGAAACGCATTACTGCTTCACGACAGAAATAGGCAGGGTGGTGGTACCTACCCGCGCAGACTCACAAGAGGTCCTACTACCGGTAAATATGTCTGCAATGTACTGGAAAATCGGACTCGTTGCTTAATGCTGAGTGTTTACAAATTATTTATTTGTTTATTTAACTTTATCTTAATGCCTGAGGCATTCTCTACCAGTCAGCCATGGGTGGTGTAGAGTCCTGTGCAGGTGCATTCCTTTTGCGAAAATAAGAAAATTAATAATAATATTATTATATATATACATATATAAACCCACACACTGTATACATATATACATAACAAAACATACAACAACGTAAACAATATTATATCATGATAATCTTTGAAATTATCAATGAAATTATATTTGTATTAAAATTAAAACTTCTTTAGTACCCTTGTGATTTTAAGCTTTATCAGGTTAAAAAAAGATAAAAACACATACTATTGATTTATATCTTACGGCTAAGACAGAAAGTATGATAGAATACTTACCTGTCTATCTTTACCGTGAAGCAGTAATGAACATCGGTTTGAAGGTGTGACAGCAGTTTTATTATACAATCGGGACTTAAGCTACCCCAAGGTAGGTAACGGCATTCATGATAAGATATCTATGGAATACTTTTTATTTATTTATTGCTCTTGTAGGCGAACGAGCGTCCGGCCCACTTGATGGTGAGTGGTTACCGTCGCCCATGGACTTCAGATTGCAGCTGCTGTATATCGATAATCACTTAACATCAGGTGAGCCGTGAGCTCGTTCATTCGCTTCTTCAACAAAAAATCAAGGTGTCACTCCCACCACATGTGCACTGCCACATAATGTGTTTGTGAAGGTATTATTTTGCTAAAAAAACAGCGCGTTAACACTACTAACATGAATCGTTTTGCTTTCAATATTTACGATAACAATAGATACGCGTATGGGAAATTAACACGACTTTAGCACGTGTGCCACAATACCCAGACAATATCAACACGCTCATTTGGAATAAAAGTGTCAAAAATAAATAATTCTAAAGTATTAATTACTAAACGGAATTATTAAAAACTGCACAAACATTTTCCTTTATAGAGTAAATTGTGTGATGACGTCATGGGCCGCCATTTTGAATATAATTTGACGCGGCGAAGGCTTTGACAGACGACATTTAATTACCGACCTCTCATTACCTGGATATTGGCGGATATTGATATCGTAAACTTTATAGTGTACGATACGATTTTTTATTTTAAATTATGCAATTTTATCGCAGGATCTGAGGATAAGTAGAGCGTGCTTTTTATAGTGCTTATTTATAAAAAGAACCATAATACAAAAAAAAATCCGATAGTTTCTAAACATGTAGGTTTTTTTGAATATTTATTCAATAGATTACATCTTATAATTTGAATTTAAAGTCGATTCAAATAAATACTATAGCATTGTATAGCCATTACAAATAGAGCTTAACAATCACAGGAAAAAGCTCACAATTTGAGCGGTGTTTTCTATACTTTTACTTTCACAGCTTCTATTGTCAATCAATAGTTCTTTGAGGTCGCTTGTGACTAACCTTAAACACCCTTTATTCTTTTGTCATCTAATTTTCTGCTTTCATATTTGATTTTGTTTTAAGTTTAAATTGGTATAAGTTATTTCAAAATGTCGTGTGCTGTAAACGCCCAAAAATTTAAACGTATCATTTAAAAACGTGCAGTACGTTCGCCGAACGAAGCTTATTAATAAAAACGTTAATTAAGATGTCGCGTGTCCTCTCTGATTAATTTGAATGATCGTCGGATAATTTGGTTCATTAAAAATGTAAGGTTCGGTAATTTTCTATGAAATTGATGTGATGACGCACGGACGACCGAACGGATCACTTTATGTTAAGTAGCTACCGGAGTTCAACCACATTCCATGGTGAAGCACTATGACATATTACAAACTCGTATACAATACTGAGTCGAAGGCCTTAACCCCAAAAGAAAATTGAGAAGTAGGATTAGTCCCGTTTCGCTAGGATTGCATAATATCTTTATTAGTGATGTTTGGTAATCGCGATATTGAGTTAGAATAGGGTAAATTTGTCATTTTATTGTACTAAGGGCATTTTTCTGAAACATTGATTGAATAAGGAGATCAGAACGCTGTGAAACGT
Source organism: Bombyx mori (assembly GCF_030269925.1). NCBI lineage: Eukaryota > Metazoa > Arthropoda > Insecta > Lepidoptera > Bombycidae > Bombyx > Bombyx mori. Next base: position 909,190 of record NC_085116.1, on the reverse strand, counting down.
CCTTAGAACATTATGTAGCAAAAATATTAGCTGGACCGTGCTTATATGTCTTTGAGAATACTTTTTTTTTATATTGCATAAATTGGTGGACTAGCTCACAGCCCATATAATAAGTTTACTTAAAATAGCTGAAGTATAATAGTTTTGTTGTTATGATATTTTTTCCATATTTTAAACTTTAAATGGCTCTCCTGTAAGGTTTTTATTTTGATTTTTTTGGTTGCATAGATGAATGGACGAGCTCACAGCCCACCTGATGTTAAGTGGTTACCGAAGCCCATAGACATCTACAACGTAAATGCCGCCACCCACCTTGAGATATGAGTTCTAAGGTCTCAGTATAGTTACAACAACCGAAACGCATTACTGCTTCACGGTAGAAATAGGCAGGGTGGTATCCAAACGTGCGGACTCATAAAGAGGTCCTACCTACTACTAAAGCATACTGTCTGTGTGAGACCACCGCTCCTCTCCATTCAGGACCCCAGTGCGAGGCTGGGGTGCCGGCCACGTCCCGAAATATTCGTCTGTCCACCGAAGCTCAATGGAATGTAATAAGTTAACAATGCACTAAAAACAAACTTCTTTTATCGACGATCACTCAACCGAAACGAAGAAGGGATATAAATCGTGTTTAGTGGCAGATTTTCTACGGCAAAGAAAAATGTGTTTGCCCCAGTTTTCGTTTCATAGATCGTTCGATCGTAAAACATAATGGTGTCCCGTAAATATAAGAGGCAATGGACTCGGAACATTGAGGGACGGTCGGTCAGAAAATAATAGGGAATTATGAACGCCCAGTGTCGGGACTCGAGATATTCTGAAACTTTCTGAATCATTTGTTTGCTTGAATTATCCTAGTAGCTTTGAAATAGATACAGATAGTAAGCTTCTGAAATATTTCAGTACCCAATTCCGTAATTGATCAAATATAGCTTTTTTTCATTTTTATGTTATTATGTTTTTTATACACGCACGGGTTTTTGGTCAAATGAAAATGGAGGTAAGTGTAACCAACAACAACAAAAAGCATGATTTGTTTTTGTCTTTTTCAATGTTCCGAGGTTTTTATTTCAGTTAATTATACGATAGTTTTATATGAGGCTTTTGTCATTTTAGAATTCAAATTACTTGATAAATTTAAATATGTCCAGCAGTGGACGTCTATGGGCTGATAAGAAGAAGAAGAAAAAAAAGATAAATTTTATGGTGTTTCACGTAAAACGTTTAACGGGTGCAAACTCTTTTTATTCTGTGGAATGCGTGCCATAAATTATATTTAAGACAAGAGCTGGTGGGAGCAACCCCGAGCTTCAACACCAAGTCGAACCTGGAATACGTGGTACAGTAACCAGTCACTAACCACCGCTGCACTAGTAAATGGTTCTGTACGATTTTCTCTTCCATTTGTCAAACAATTATCTTCTGTTTTATTTGTTTAGTAGCCATAAACAAATTGGAAACAATTTTTTTTATCTACACAAGAATAAATCTATACTTTAATGTTAAAAATCTGAAGAGTTTGTTTGTTTGAACGCGCTAATCTCAGGAACTTCTGGTCCGATTTGAAAAATTCTTTCAGTGTTAGATAGCTCATTTATTGAGGAAGGCTATAAGCTATAATTATAACATTGCGCTTAGACCAATACAAATGGAGCACCAATAAAGAATTTTTCAAAATCGGGTATTTTGTTTCTCTCTACGTAAATGAAGTCGCAAGTAAAATTTTGCGTTATGCTCAAGTAACTTTTCCACGCGGACGAAGTCGCGGGCAAGAACTAGTAATCAAATAAAACAGAACACATATTTCATAAAAGGAATCTTAATCACGAGGTTGAGTGATTGCGATCGATCACTGGGCGAACGTTTGTCAAGAGAAAACAAAGTTTATTAATTGCTGAGCTAAGCTTCGTACTTCGTGTCTTGTGTACTTACAGCATAAAACGGTGGCCATTGACCCACAAGCTTGATTTTTAAGGATGGGACATTACGAGCAGGGCTTAAGGCATTTGTAACCACGACTTGGTAAATATTATTACCGTTTAACCACAGGAGCGACCATTTGTCTTCGAATTCAGGTAAGAGGTCAGGTAAAGAATAATACGTCCTCTGTATTCGTGTTCAGACGGGTACCAATTTTCTTAATGAAATACGTACTCAACAAATGCTCACGATTGACTTCCACGGTGAAGGAATAACATCGTGTAATAAAAATCAAACCCGCAAAATTATAATTACTGGTGGTAGGACCTCTTGAGAGTCAGCGCGGGTAGGTACCACCACCCTGCCTATTTCTGCCGTGAAGCAGTAATGCGTTTCGGTTTCAAGAGTGGGGCAGCCGTTGTAACTATACTTGAGACCTTAGAACTTATATCTCATGGTGGGTGGCGCATTAAGTTGTAGATGTCTATGGGCTTCAGTAACCACTTAACACCAGGTCGGCTGTGAGCTCGTCCACACATCTAAGCAGTAAAATAAATAAAAACGAAGCCTACATCGTGCATAATATTTAGTGTAAATGATTGTATGCTTTGAAATACCAACTGCGATTTGAAATATAGTCCAATTCAACTACGATTTGGAAAACTAAAACTCGTTCCGCGATGGCCTCTCGAATTAACCTGCGGGTGACGGGTCATGAGCATGTTGTGTGATGAAGAACACTTCACAGGTATGAAATTTAGTTTTGTTCAAAAATTATGTCTCTTTTATTTTGTACTAGCTGACCCGGCAGACTTCGTAGTGCCTCAATCGATAAATAAAAGACCTAAACTTTTGTATAAAATAAACAAAAGGAATCCGTCCGACGGGGACACATCAAAGGAAAAACAAAATTGTTATTTTTATTTATTTCCGAGCATTTTCATATTTATCTACCTTTAAAACCTTCTCTGGACTTCCACAAATAATTCAAGTCCAACATTAGTCAAGTCGGTCCAGCTGTTCTCGAGTTTTAGTGAGACTAACGAACAGCAATTCTCTTTTATATATATAGATAGATGTAAGTATTTATTTGTATTTGTTTTGTGAGCCCGCACGTTGAGGTGCCACAACCTGCCCCCCTGTTTTTGTTGAAAGACTGCTTTCAAACGCAATAATAAATCAAACAAGACCTGACTATATGCACATTTGTTTGTTCGTGAGTTACAGAGAGTGGCGTCGTAGGAAAGGTCGACCCTGTCTAGGTGGAAGGACGCCTAGTGCAGTGCGAGTTGATCTGCCGAACAGGTCCATCCTATTGTACTCTTACGTAATTCTACTAAAGCTAAATATCGTTTCAATTTGAAAAGACACTCTTAAACTATAAATAATGTCATACGGCAGTTTGAGATGGTAGTTCGAAGTTGACTTAATAGACTATTTTTCTTACGTGCGCCGAAGCCGCCTGACAAACCTAACTTAGCCTGAGTTTATTTGAACGAAAATCATTTTGATTCAGTTTATAGAATACTAGCTTTTCCCCGCGACTCCGTCCACGTGGAATACTTTGGCATAACGCAAATTTTTTCCCCCACTTCATTTACGTAAACAGAAAATATTTTTGAATTTTAGAATGCTAAGGAGCTGCTTAAACCTGGATTTTGAAAAATTCTTTATTGGTGCTCTTATCTTAGCGTGATGTTGTATAGCCTATAGTCTTCCTCAATAAATGGGCTATCTAACACTGAAATAATTTTTCAAATCGAACCAGTAGTTCCTGAGATTAGCGCGTAACTCTTCAGCTTTATAATATTATTAGTATAGAAGTATAGATTAGCGCGTCATACCTTCATATTTTATCAAGTAATTTCGAAATTGTGCAGGTAATAAAACGAGTCAAACGATATAAAGATAAACGTAAACGTAAAAAGTTTTTTTTTTTTTTATTGCTTAGATGGGTGGACGAGCTCACAGCCCACCTGGTGTTAAGTGGTTACTGGAGCCCATAGACATCCACAACGTAAATACGCCACCCACCTTGAGATACAAGTTCTAAGGTCTCAAGTATAGTTACAACGGCTGCCCCACCCTTGAAACCGAAACGCATCACTGCTTCACGGCAGAAATAGGCAGGGTGGTGGTACCCACCCGCGCGGACTCACAAGAGGTCCTACCACCAGTAATTACGCAAATTATAATTTTGCGGGTTTCATTTTTATTACACGATGTTATTCCTTTACCGTGGAAGTCAATCGTGAACATTTGTTGAGTACGTATTTCATTAGAAAAATTGGTACCCGCCTGCGGGATTCGAACACCGGTGCATTGCTTCAACACGAATGCACCGGACGTCTTATCCGTTAGGTCACGACGACTAAAATTATTAAAAAAAATTAAATAAGAATTAAAAAAAGAATTAAAGAAATTAAAAGAAGAATTAAAAAAATCTGCATTCTCAACAGCCGCAATCACGACGTCTCACATTCGAAATAATTAATTCAATGAACTAAAACATTTGCATACAAACAAACATATTATAATATGTATTTGAAGCTACCGTTGAACTAAGAAATTAATTTCACACGGTGAAACTCAAACGGATTGCACGAGTGGTATTCCTGTGTGTCCCGGCATTAGCTTTCACGTCATTCAACAACCAGCGCGACCCGTACTGTGTGTTGTATAGAATAAATTCATATAGAACCGCTCACAGTTAGGTAACATCCAACGCTTTTTATCTTAATCAATTCTGTGATCTGCTTGAAAATCCCATACTGCTTTTTTTTTGAGGTCGTCCACCCATTTAAGCAACAAAAAAATAAAAATAAAATTATTACCATCGCTCATAGACATCAGCAATGCCAGAGGCACAGTCGAGCCGCTGCCACAAACTCCACGTTGCTACCAGCAAGGTTCAATAGGAATTACGTTGGAGGAAGAGCTAGGTTACGGATAGAGTTCGTAAATCATAAGTATAAAGTTATGAATTCCAGAGAGGGGAGAATGATGAGGGCATTAACTGAAACCTCTTGAAATGTATTGGCATGTCAATGATCGGTCGTGTTTAATATATTTGTTCATCTACCCTGCGCGGTTAAAAAATTAATCTGAACTCGCGCCGCTGGATTTTAAATTATTTATCTTTGCCACAAATTAAAAACTAGATAGCTATCAAACAGGACACTTCACTTCAGATTTCTTTACGATCATTTCATGACATGTCCCTTCTGCATGCTATTTGCGATGCCTACGCATTGGCCACACAATGCAAACTCACCGACCGGCACTCGCATTTGAACTTTATTTCTTTGCGACAAGTGTTATTGCGAGCGCAAATGTTTAAGTTGCAAATACCGCATCTCTGGTTGCATTACGGAATGAAGCGGAATTATGATGGATACTGATGCGCTGTTTCTCGGTTAATAAGACTTAATTTTATACATAGAAGTGATGGGAGAGAGTCGGTGTTGGTATCGATGCTCCAGGTATTTAAGTTTTTTTTTTAAATTTTTTTACTGCACGTGGATGAATGAGGTTGCTGCCCGTCTGGTGTTATGTGGTTGTCGCAGCCTACACATCCAATTGTATGGCAATTACGGATATTGTAGTTTTTGCGTTTTTGATGTCTATTACAAGATGTTATTCCTTTACCGTGAAATTCATTCGTGACCATGAGTTAATATATATTTCATTAAACAAATTGCTACATGCCTACAAAAAAAGAATGACCTAAGTTTAGTTACCTCGGAAAACTATTCTAACGAAGCCGGCTTCATTGTAAATGCAGAAAATACTGCGTTTATGCTCGGGTCATAAAATAGCAAAACACCATCGGAAAAACATTCAGGCTTGTTGATTTTTTTTATATCTGGGCTCTCTAATTACAAAAAAGTATGACATTTCCGCAGACATAAAGAGAAAATTTCCTACAGCCAGGTCATTATAGTCTAATTAGTGAAGTACATAGTTTATAGGATAAGAGTTTCTTATTTTAAGCAACACTTATTTACTTAATGGGTAATGCAACATATTTCTTTAAAAATTTCAAAGTATACCTAACGCAGGAAGCCACGGAGCACGCCTCTCTAATATTTAATAAGGCAAACGGGAAATTTCTCTTAGAACTCGTCAAACTATTACCTGAATATGTCATCATGGTGTAAGAAATACACAGAGCGATGTCGCGACCGAAATAACCAGAATAGTGGTCACCAGTGCGAGTTCAAAGTACGCACTACCGCGCCTTCAAAACTAACCGGCTCATGTAAACATGATTTGCATATTATTAAATTATAGATAGACTATTTCCACATGGAACAACTTTCCAAATCGGTCACCAATAAATGATTCAACTACTACACTATTAGTACTGCGTCATGAATGCACATCTCTATTTACGCTTACAGACCAAAATATCCTTCATGGCTCTCTGCTTAAAGATGATTTTCGTTTGAAATCGTGTAATCTGTGTGCAATTTGATTCCCCGCAGCGCAAGTAATGCTTTACTTCATTAGGATAAGAAAATTGAAAACATTCGGTGTACTCGGAACGGACTTACTGGTAAACACATAAACTGTGTAGTTGGCGGTCTGTGTCAAATCGTGACGATTCTATGAAGGCTTCGTATTGTCTATGTTCTGTAAATTCATTTTAATAACGTTGATGGGAAGACGGCGCTTCGACAAAGCGGTACGACACGAGAAACCCCTCATCGTGGCCGCCGGTAACTACATTCTAGATCCTGCGTTCAGAATGGAAAGCAGTCGACGCGGCGACGTCGCCCAAAACACGTCATTTCGGATCCTCCCGATCCACTAACGGTGCTTTTAGGTGCTCCAAGCACCGGTCATCGTTCTCGTCGAACCCGTCGCTTGCGACGAAGGGCTCGACGAGTAAATAAACCCACAGACACAGCCCACTAAGTTCTAAGTGGGTCACGTTTCCGATCCGGTGGTAGATTTTGCGAAGCACGACTCTTGCTAGGGTTCGTGTTAACAACGTCGTCAGGTTTGAGCCCCGTGAGCTCACCTACTAGTTAAGGTTACGATGAAATAGCCTCTCAAGGCTATCAGCTTAGGTGAGAAAAAAAAGGGAAGACGGGCACAGCGCTCACCTGTTGTTAAGCGCACGACCTTTGGTTTGGAACGATTGGAATACATAATCGCTTTATAGCTACATATACGTGCCGGTTTGATGCACAAAGACGCGAGGACTTTCGCTCTGCGACCACTACACAAAAATACAGCAATTACAAAAATATAGCGGAAGTCTGAGAAGGATTTGACTTCTATCCTCTGGGCTTAATCTCTGCCTCGTATGAACTGTAAAGCGAATGTCGTTAATTGACTTTAGTGCTCGACACGAGCCATAAATGCAAGATTTAAACAATGACTGTAAAATTGTGACTTGACTGACCTACTCCATAGATATATTTATTATTCGTATTTAATACACGCATAAATAAGACGGTAATCCTATCTGTTGATTAACTGTTCTTTGACAAGGGCTACCACAGTCGAATAATTAAGAAAATTCCACATTATTTTAGCTCAAGTCATTATACGACCTGTTTTGAATATTAACAATGTCAACTTTCCCGATTTCCAATCTGAGTTACATATTTCCATAAGATACCAAATAGTATTTGTGCAGTTCTTATCTATACATATCTGATACAAATTTCTACATAATTAGTGAGGAATTGAAGTGAATCTAATTTCAAGCACAGATTAGAGAAACTTGGTAACATGGTAAGAAAGCCTTCTATTGAATAAATTTACTTTTAATAATATTGTTGCACTGGTAAAAGAAACGCCATCTATAGCCGAATAGCCGAACGAATATTGAAGGATCTAGTAACATCTAGAGCACTCGAGAAGTACAACGCCATCTATTATCATACAGCGGAAACTCGACGAATACTCGACTTCTGTGGAATATTCTCGATAATTCTAGGGATGCGGTATCGGCTGTGAACGCGTTGCAGAGATGGCACGCAGTCAGTTAGTAATCGGAACTACTCGAAGCGAAACAGCCAACGGATCACCTGAAGCGAAGCGGTAGAAGCGAATTGAGAATTTTAAAGTGTTTGTGAGTGTTTTAAGTGTTCTAAGTGCTAATACAGTGTAAACTTATAATTCGGTAGAATTTTTATTTATCCCAAACCCCAGCGCGTAACCATATTTTGTTCCCGTGGACGTATTCACATATGTTTTCGATGTATGTATGTATGTGGGCATGAGATTCCCTACATTTTTTTGACCAATTTACCTATCTCGACTCTCTCCTTAACCGTGAAGCGAAAGGGAAATAAACAGAAGAATCTGGATGTGAAAATCGACTAAGACTAAACTCACGAAACTACACAAAGATCGCAACATATCCCGTAACGCCAAAGTGAGGCAGATGCGCACAATGGTTTTTTCAATCTTCCTCTAGAGAGTTGAATCTTGGACGATATAAAGAGACATAGAAACAGAATCGATGAATGTGAGATATAGCATTGGAAACGAACTATCTTATGCATGGGATGCATATGCAGACCGCTTCCCAAACAAACTTGTCCATTCTCGAAGAGCTCCACATAATAACTAGGCCGTCGTCTACAATATTTTATTAGCGCACACTAAACTACTTTGGACATATTGCTTGCAAGTTGCAGAAATCCATCACCTACCAATGTGTTAAAACTGATAGCATCACTTACCGGCATGCAAATATCTGAACCACTGCTGAAGATAAACATACGTGGAGAGGAATTGTGCAATGGGTGATTAGAGAACAATTATCAAACTAGACACGACCTTCGGAAATAAAGATGCCGACTGAGAAGAAAAAGTGATAGGCATCATTGAACACCCTTTTTATATGTTTATGAACTACGAGTAAACCTTTATATTGTTAGTAAAATTTTAAAGCTGGATACATATAATGCGGACTAATGTGCAGCATTATTTTTAGATTGAGAGGCATCAGTTTTGGGCAGCCCTATACCCGAGCGTGCCAATTACATACCTACGCTAGTTACAAATCATACAGGCAAACGGACAAATTGCCTGCGACGCTGACACTTGGCACCGCGTGACGACCAACTTATACGATATTTATGTTTGCCTGATTCATCGCACACACCAACACGCCGTGCTGTCGCCGTGGTTTAGCATCAACAGGCTGGACAGTAGTTTGCACAAATACATTCATGTTATCATGGTTTTTTTTATTGCTTAGATGGGTGGACGAACTCATAGGCCACCTGGTGTTACGTGGTTACGGGATAGACATCTACAACGTAAATGCGCCACCCACCTCGAGATATAAAGTTCTAAGGTCTCAGGTACAGTTACAACGGCTGCCCCACCCTTCAATCCGAAACGCATTACTGCTTCACGGCAGAAATAAGCAGGGTGATGGTACCTACCCGCGCGGACTCACAAGAGCACCACCAGTAAATCATGTTTTAGAATGTTACTTTCATTACCTTGCTATTTTTATCATTATGTTATTTTGTAGGCGCGATGAAGTATCTCACTGTTAACCTCAAGATAAATATGCACTGAAACCTATAAGCCCTAGAATTGAGATAGCTAGTCCCAATGAACAATATTTCAACTCAATTGACCTCGATATCTTAGGGCGGGCAAGAAAGTAAAAAAGTTATTAAATTCACTTTACACGATTATTGTATATTTGTGTTTATGTAATGTGAATGTAGAGTATTGGTATATTGAATAATTATCGATAGTTTGCAAGTAGACATAGGAACAAATTTCATACGATGCGTCTTATTTTCTTTGTATTGGTACGCCGGTAAGAGTAACGCCATTTATCGCCGAATAGTCGAACGAATGTCGAAGGATCTAGAAGCTCCTAGTACGCTCGAAAAGTACAACGCCATCTATTGACAGATAGCGGAAACTACTACTAGAGATGTGTGGAATATTCTCGATAATTCTAGGGATGAGGTATCGGCTATAAAAGCGTTGTAGGGATGGCACGCAGTCAGTCAGTAATCAACTACTCGAAGCGAAACAGCGAACGGATCATCTGAAGCGAAACGGAAGAAGCGAGTTGAGAGTTTTAAAGTTTTTGTTGAGTGTTTTAAAATGCTTGTAAAGTATTTAAGTGTTCTAAGTGTTGAATACAGTTTTTAGTTGTACTTTGGTGAAATTTTATTTATCTCGAACCCTCAGCGCTTAACAGTATTAAAAGTAAAAAAGGTATTGAGAAAACTGAAAAGATACAAAAAAATCGTGATCATCAGATATTCGTTCAGAAGTGCCACTTCCAATACTCTGAGTCGGATTGTATCTTAAATTTTAAATAGCTGAAAATTGTAATGCCTCAGTACGGTCATAGCCCTGCCGCCAATCTATCGGAGTCAAAAAGCCCATCAATACAAATATGACAAGCAAACGGCGCGAGCAACGTTTATTAGTAGGGACATGAATCAGTCGAGTTGTATGACAGTCATGAATCTCAATTGCGTTCAGTGGCCGATGACAGAAACCGCTCTTTTCGGTACCGTTTTGTATTGTTCGAGATTGCAAAATGTCGTGTAGTGTGAAATAGAAAGTGATTATGAACGTAGTATCCCAACTCGTTGACGTGATCAAGAATACATCGCACTAATGGTTAATCATTTACTTTGGATATCCAATTAGTTATTGCAGCAAGGGAATATGAGCAACGTGTCAATTAAATTTAAATATATTTTGTAAATCAATAAAATTTTTCGTGCTTTTGTTTATTGCCGAAGAAGACAGACGGGTGTGCGACCTCCTCGACTAGTCACTGTAGCTGATTGCCATCCGAAATACCAGGAACAGAGCTGAGACTCCTATCAGAATGGATCCTCGAAAAAGAGGCGATGGAATGAATCTGAAATCTTTGAGCCGGAATGTCGAAGTATGAAACTTGAACGTCAAATCTCATTTTGATTCAAGTTCAACTTCTTCAGGATCGTTGCGATTTGAAACTCGACGAAACAAAAAGCAATACATACCAATAAATAATAGATTAAAAAAACTAAAAAAAAACGCTTTTGTAGAAAATAGAAATCAGATATTAATAAATTTGAATAAAAAACAGTGTAAGAAAAAAATATTTTATTCTAAAAAAATAGCTAGTGGTACCTTCTCGGCTTTGCTCGCTTTCTCGTTTGTTTTCATCTATAAATTGTGCAAAGAAATCATTTTGTCATTTTTCATCGGCCACCGCAAACTATTACGAAGTTCACAAAAAAAAAAAACTCAAAGATCAAACAACAACAAAACATCTGCTTTACTAAAAACATTTTCCAATTCGCTGTAATTAAAAAAAAATGATAAAATTAATCGTTAAGCTTGTGACTCGCAAATGTCATTATATTGTAGCATTTCCAATGATGTTTTTTATCTATGTAACCATGTTGTTTACATGTTTATCGTTGTTTAACACATGCCGGTCGTGTACAAATGTTTTTGACCCCTGATTAAATGGAAGTGCTGGACTCAATTGTTTTTTTTTCTATTGAAACACCTTGTTACTGGTAATGAATTTATGTTGTTCAGTGGTTACTTGGATTGGAGTAATGGATTATATTTATAACGTTTTATCACCAGCAACCGCTCAGACACAGCGTGTCAGAACCATGCCGCTGATTAACGTTGTATAGAAGCCTTTTTTTTTTCTTTTTTTTTTTGCTTTGTTTCATGGACGAGCTCACGGCCCACCAATATGTTAAGTGTTTACCGGAGCCCGTAGACATAAAAACCAGTTAACAAACAGACGAGAAAAAGGTACTAAACTGACTTTGCCTATTTAGTATATTGTTAGCGGTATTTATTGCGGGTATTTGAGTTTATAGTTGGTAATTACCTACAGATTCCTATAAAAACAAGCTGAATGGATTGCTAAGTGATTGTCAGTCTTTGCTATGCCGTCCGGTGGTAAGGATCAGAGCCTGCATCACTATGACTACGTCACTCTGTACACACTTATCTATTTTAAGTTTTTGTTGTGGTTATTATTTTGATTATCACCTGTTGTCGTGACCTTTAATTTTGTCAAATTATTGTTGAAATCAAGTTTATTTTTAATAAAATTAAAATTAGTTGCTTTGAAGTTATTTTTTATTATTCACATCAGGTTAATACAAACATAGAAAGATATTCTTGCGGTCGTTGTTTTGTGATTAATTAGAAGCAATCCTCGTCATGTTCTAAAGAAAGTGTGCCACTGGTTTATATTGTCAAGGTGGGTCATCGAAATCCTGTGGTAGCACTTAAAAAGAGGGTAGACAGATTTATCTGCAACGAGTGTCCTATCCGCAGTCTTCAGTCTACCCCCCATCAATGCGCCTGTAACAGCGCACTCATCAAAACTAATAATCGCAGTAAGAAACAGTTAAAATATGATACTGTTTATAAGGTAGATAAACACGCAGGTTCAAAACAATTCATAATCCATAAACCAACATTACTGAACAACATCAGAGAATACGAAATAAAACGTATTATTTTAGTACCTAGTACAATAACTACATGCTAAACTTTAGTATTTTAAGAGCAGTTCAGTTTATAATATTGCTATGAGAGATTTTATCTTGTTCGATGCCTAAGGGCGGATTCGACCAAACTTAAATTTAAACTCGAGTAACTATACGAGGAATAACCTATTCCATGATTTTAATCTCGAGTAAATTCATAGTCGTTTTTCCACGTATACTTGCGCTAGGAATAACAATACGCGAATAGCAGAGTGAATGGTGAACAAAAATAAAATCCGGCAAATAAATGTTGTTGTTCAACGGCATAGTGTAAGAGCATACAATTCGTCAACTCGATTTTGCCGTATTTTAGTGTGAAAAAGTAGCTGTTGTGTAAGATATCCAGCTGTCAAACGTATTATTTTTATTTCTTGTTTGTTTGAGGGAATTGTCAAGTTTTGTCGTGTGGTTTTATCTTTTTTCGTTTAAACGTTGCATTCAGACTATTAATAATCATTTAGTGCATTGCGTTGACTTGAAATTAAAACAGAATAAATATTTATGAAATGACAGAAATCAGATGTTGGACTGACAGACGCCATTAATTTATTCTAGGAATAGCTCCGTTATTCCGTGCGAAACGGCGGTATAGTAACAATTCCCGAATAGGCCCACTATTCTTAGAATTGTAGTTGGTAAAACGTAAAATTGATTTACTCTCGATTAACTGACGAGTTATTCTAAGAATAAGATTTACTCTTGTTTGGTCGAATCGACCCTAAATGTGAGAATATTTAGTGCTTAATCTCAATCATAACTTGGCTTGGAATCACATGGACCTATTACAAGAAACAAAAATCGTTTTCCAAGACTAACATTGAGCCTTTAAGGATTAGTGTACTGTCGGGCCTATCGATTGTTTTCACACCATTTGGATAGATTCGTAGGTTTTGTTATAGCCTTCAGTAAATTGTAGATGAGCCAACGCTTCAGGTAGAATCTTGGACCTTGGTATTAATTGCGATCATGTTGTGAAACTCATATTTACAAACAACAAAATTCTGTAATAAAAATAATGTCCAATTCTAGATGGCGCTCTAGATGGCGCTCAATTGTAAACGTACAAACAAACTTCACATTACGCGCATAGAATACATGTACACAAAATATTATTATATGCGTAAGTAAGAAAAAGATTTGCAGTTTTAAGTCGTGCTTATTTATACGCACTTAATGTTCGCTCCGTAATCCAAATTCCAATAAGCACTGACGCCTCAATGCGGAATATTCACATTGTTCTCAAAAACAATTATTGATCTCACCAAACTCGTAAATAGCTTTTACCGAAAAACAATAACAAAAGGAAAAGGAGTTGAGATTGAAAGGAGAAAATGATACTGAACAGTTTTGCTTTGACCATATTTTTTTATATAAATATTACTACTGTTAGTATCGCGATATTCCCGCGTTAAAATTTAAATTATTATAGAACAAAATACGAGTTAATTATTCGTATTCGCGTTAGAGGAAATCGTATCGATTCGTTGTTCTGAATTTTTAGCTTGACAGCGGTACTCTTGCCGCTCAGTAGCATAAATCAATTACTGGACAACTAGCGTTAATCATTACTAATAAAAATATAAACCAGCTCATCTCAACGGTCCAAAGTTAATAAAAACGTATTTATATATGGTCCATGCGAACTGACAAGTCGGCTGATTGCCTCAACTCAAATTATGCGACAGTAAAATTTTTTATAGCGATTTCAGCAGATAATGTTCAAAGTTGACAAGTGTAGGATAAGTTTATTGTGATAAGGGGCTAAGCGAACTTGAGTAAGGCGTGTTATAAGCTCGCACGAATTAATCCAGCTTCTATCAGCTTCTATCGCAAAATAGGCAGGCTAATGAGACTCATGTCCCACGGCAAACCACGGCATGCACGTTACGGTCTCTATGAGTCGATGACTATATAAACAACAAGATTAGTTCGCTCATCTGAGCGAATGATTCCAAAACATTAGTTCAACGGGTGCGGTAGAATTAACAAGTCTATATGCATTGAGTTCAAAACTTTTTTAAAGCAGACATCCGTGCGGATCTGTGAGCATCGTCCTGTCAAGACTGCGCTGTCTTCAGATAAAGACAACAACAGAAATACGGACAGAGCCCGCATTACGTTAGACATTGTCTAAGAGCTTGGAATGTTTGATTGCAAGATATTTTGTTTGTGTATAAGGCGACATTTCTCTTTCTCTCTTTATTGTTGTTTTGTAATTTATACGCATTGAAGTTATTTTTTTTAATAATTCTTTTGGTGTTTATTTAACTCTATTTTTCAAAATCCTTCAAGTAAAATAACTTATAGGTATTTGTTATAAGTAATGGAAACAGCAGTAAGTATGTAAATGTACGAACCAGTTTTTCAGTGAACATTGTTGAAAAGTACAGTTTTACGCGAAATAACAAATAAAATTACACTTTTTCTTTGTACCTACGTTCGAATGGACATGGCAGACAAGAGGCTGAACCAGGAATGACTATTTCCTTAAATCAGAAATAAATGCGAGTACCAAATGATATAATGATCCAACAATTAGAACTACATTATTTTTTATTAGAAGATTTATGTTATATTCACATGTGTGTAGGTTTGACAAGTTTAAATTTTGAAGCCTTCAAAATTATTCACAATCAACTTCAATTTAAACCTGATCTTGAACCGTAACCAAATAACTGAAGTGAAAATCTCCGAGCTCTCGTCCTACACGAGCCAGACTCCGCGAGTTTTTCCACAGCCGGATATGAAGATAGCGTTCGGAAAAACGAGCAAGCCCTCTCTCACGTGTCGAGCCTGCGTTTTATTTGTCGCGAGCGTTTTTTTGCATCAGTAGAACGGCGCCTTATTGATTCGAACTCCAGATGTTTGTCGGAATCCCGATTCACGGTACATTTGTGAAATGTTGATGAAAACTGTTCAGGGTTTATAACAAAACGTACATATTCGTGAGATGGATGAGATCGATACTGTCTTCGACTTCAGATCTCATGGTGAACAAAATTCGTGATGAACTTTCTGTTGTTGAATGAATCAAGCGATCATATAGTGTAGACTGGTTTTTTTTTCCTACCTAAGCTGGTAGCCTTGAGAGGCTATTCCAGCGTAACCATAACTAGTAGGTGAGCTCACGGGGCTCAAACCTGACGACGTTTCTCGCCGGATCTTCTCAGCGGGTCGCGATTCAGATCCGGTAGTAAATTTATTCGCGAAGCAGCGGCTCTTGAGCTGTTAAGTCCCCCCTGGCTGAACCTTTGCTCGTCCACCTGTTTTGGAGAAAGCCCGGAGGGGGCTACAAGTAATGCTTCAATCATAAAAAAAACATTTATATAGTACAGCAGCTACTCCACTCTTCGTATCGAAATGCATTAGTGTTTTGTGAACAGAACTAAGCGAAGTCGTGGTACCTACCCTAGTCGGCTCAGAAGACGCCCTACGACCAGTAATTACACCAATTATAATTTTGCGGAATTGATTTTTATTAGACTCCGTTATTCCTTTCACGTGGAAGTCATTCGTGAACATTTGTTAAGTAAATATTTCATTACAAAAATTGATACCCCCCTGTAGGATTCGAATACCGGCACACTCGCATCGATCGATACGAGTATACTGAACGTCTTATCCTTTAGGCCACGACGAATTCATACGAAGGGATAGTGATGACTTTCTTCGTTCGACTGACTGACTATAAGGACATAATATTTTAAAAGGAAGCTTTGACAAATACCGTGATTATACATATGTTTCTCATTGATTCTATCCCCAATGAGTCTATAAAAATCTTCAGATAATACGTCTGGAGCACCGAAATAACGTTTTCCGAAGAGGCTTTTAGAGAATAACGCGAACTGTCGCTATTAATGTCCATACATTTTTCAGTTGTAAGCAACAGGTCGCGTCGGCCGGTCCGCGTTAGAAAAAACTCGTCATATATTTCTCTGGTTTCGTTTTATTAACTCACGCAATAGACGAACAAAATTAATCTCGACTTTAAAAAATGTACTTTTTTTGTTTATGTCGCTTGGTTGTTTCGATTTAAAGTGATACCATCGTATCCACCCTGTTTTTAATAGAGAGTAGAAAAATACCTACACAAATTATAGCTTTTTTAACCGACTTCAAAAAGAGGAGGTTCTCAATTGGACTGTATGTTTTTTTTTTATGTTTGTTACTTCATAACTTTTGACCGGGTGAATCGATTTTGATGATTCTTTTTTTATTAGAAAGTTTCATTTCAAATTTCAATTTAGTCCAGTTCTGATAACGGTATACATGAGAAAACCATATAAGTCTTGAATTTGCATTAAGTACGTGCGCGACAAATAGATAAATAACTCAATAACTCAATATCACGCCAACCGATTTCGATGATTATTATTTTTAGTGTACATTAATTTGTTTTTTTTCTCTTTGAAGTCAGTTTTTGTTAAAGAATGTCTATTTACAATTATTCTAATCTTCTTCTGAGTCGGTCTCTTCATTGCTGGTGGTCGTGTCTAGTTTGAAATGTTGACCACTCGATGCACAATGCTTCCCCACGTCTTCCTCTCTTTGGCGGTCTTTATAGCCTCGGTTATTGGCAGGTCGGTGAGCGTCTTTACCAGATCAGACCAGCGGGTAGGTGAGCGCGTGATCTTCTCCCGTCAACCTGACCAACTACCATCAGCTTCTCTAAGTTGTCGGGGCCTCTACGAGCGATGTGACCGGAGTACATGAGAATACGTTGGAAACAGATAGCGGACAGCCTTGTGGCAATACCGATCTCCTTCAGAATGGATAAGTTTTTTCTAATAAGCTTTACTAATTGTATGGACTCATATTAATGTGAAGACGACCATCTACTAACCAACATTCCATCAGAAATTAAGGTTGCGTGATATTTATCAGTATAAAACACATAGGGTAAAGCCGAGATAGATGCCCCACTTTTTGAAATAGTCATGTAATTTTGAAAATATTAATTTTATACGAATAATTTCTATTAATGTAGTTAGCTCAATCCTTTATGTTTAATTAGTATTAATTTTTTTAAATCTATAAAATACAGATTTTACAGAAATTCGTTTTTCGTAGAACCTTTTTTTGGAGGATAGATGCCTACCTGTATGGATACTTGCCCCACCAAGAAAATACTGAGTAGGATAGATGCCTGTAGATGCAGTGTAGGATAGATGCCCTTTATACCGTGTAAACGAAAAAACCAATCCAAATATTAAGAAGTTCTATTCCTAACAGAGCAATTGTCTCCAAGAAACATGGGTCATAATAATAAAAAATATTTTGTATTTTTTAGTCTTTGAATGTTTATAATTAAAAGATAATTCTCATATCACACAAATGATCATAATTAAATTTTTAAAGCGTTAAGTAAGCGTAAGCTAAACTACATTTTTTTAGTTTCAACATGCGTTATCCTATTTTTTTATTAAATTAAATTTTACAAATATTTATTCAACAAAACTATAAATTCTTAATTATTTATAAAATATTCACATTAAGTGTCAATGTGTACATTGCAAAATCATATTTTTTTATATTAAATTAACACAATAAAGATATCTTTATTATTTTGTCAAATTAAAGTTTTACTGGATAGTGCTTTCAATTTTCCACATCTTCTACATCATTTCTGAAAAACACGTTTCATGTAGCTAGTTCTGAAACATTAAACATTGAATCCAGTCGGATTGCGACTTCGTATTTTTATAGTTTTCAAAACATTCAATCCAGATATATTTACATGCGTTTTAGGTTTATCCCTTAGATTTCTTTAGGGGCAAATCTATTGTTTTATTTCCTTTCATTTTATAGTTAAGTGGATTGTCTTCATATTCGCTGCTTGAACTGTAATTCATTTATTTGTGTTTTATGTTTTCGTGCCATATTTCAGCTATATTCTGAAATGGCAGAGTATGGAGGGATAGATGCCCCTAAAGGCACCTATACCCCAAAAAATCAGGGCAACTATCCTTTGTGATAAGGATAGATACCCAATTTTTTTGTAAATAAATTATAAACTTAATAGCATTTATTTACACCTAGAAGTCGTCGTGGCCTAACGGATAAGACGTCCGGTGCATTCGTGTTGAGCGCGATGCACCGGTGTTCGAATCTCAGGCTGGTACCAATTTTTCTAATGAAATATGTACTAAACAAATGTTCACGATTGACTGCCACGGTGAAGGAATAACATCGTGTAATAAAAATGAAAACCCGCAAAATTATAATTTGCGTAATTACTGGTGGTAGGACCTCTTGTGAGTCCGCGCGGGTGGGTACCACCACCCTACCTATTTCTGCCGTGAAGCAGTAATGCGTTTCGGTTTGAAGGGTGGGGCAGCCGTTGTAACTAAACTTGAGACCTTAGAACTTATATCTCAAGGTGGGTGGCGCATTTACGTTGTGGATGTCTATGGGCTCCAGTAACCACTTAACATCAGGTGGGCTGTGAGCTCGTCCACCCACCTAAGCAATAAAAAAAAAAAAAAAAAAAAACCTAGATGCAGCCTCAATGAACCAATATATTCACGTAGTAAAAAATATAATGGAATTTTACACTAATTATAAAGTTATACCACGCTAAATATTAACCTTTAAATCTTTGACGTGTTCGTGAAATTCCGCGCGGAGAAAATTACATGCACGAGGAAAACACTTCGTCACCACGCGATTGTCAAATGGTACATAAGGTTTATGGTGACTGTGGTTCCTACTTATTCAATAATTTTTTTGTCATGAGTGCGGGAAGTTAGGTTTTTAGAACATGAGGCATCTATCCCGCTGCGTCATCTATCCAGGTTTTACCCTATACTGTTTAGCAGATCCACAGATGAATCAAAAACCTTCTTTTTTGAAGTCGGTTTAAACTTATCAAAACAAATACATTAAAAGTCCGATCACACACATAAAACAAACGTTCAAAAACATTTACAATCCAACTAAAGGGTTGGTCGTATCAGTCTCGGATCGCTGCGATTATTTCACGATGACAAGTGCAGAGACTGGCGAGTTATCGTATGTCGATACTCGATATGTCGAGATGTCGCTACATCGATACATCGATACAGGTATCGAGTTGTCGATATAAAACTTGCGATAACGTCCAAATGCAATTTTATACTTTTAGATTCGGATTGGGTTTTGTGTTTATTATTTTTGTAAATCTAGTGACGAGGTCGCTGATGTCTCTCTGGCTGGCCTGAAGTCCATGGGAACCATTTTCTATAAAGTTGTCCTGTGCAAAAGGCTTCGTATTTACGAACACAGTTACCGAGGTCGGAATTCAATGAACTCCGTAAACCACTTAACACCAAGGTTTATTTGGCCATCAATGTGTAGAAACTCGCAATTTGAATTGTTGCTATATTGCGATTACAGCTATATTCCGAATTCAACAATTTAGATGGCAACTCAGAGATATTCCCTTTAAACAGTTTTCTTCTCAGTGACTCAGGCCGGTCAGTTCGGTCGACTCTTAAAGTAAAGCCTAATCAATAAGCAATGAACGACACAAAAGCGCCGCGTGCGTAGGCGCAATTTGCATAGCTTCATTAAGGCGGTACACACTCGCTATCTGCCGCTGCGATACCACCGCCCGCGTTTTTATCGCTAATTAACCGCGTGTGAGGTCCGACGCCTTAATTATAATTGAGTTCGGATAACGAATTAGTGACATGAGGTCGTTTAATTGTGCACCGTTTATTGGCAAGGTGCATGCAAGGAAAAATGTAGGTAAATTAATTAGGTAATTGGTGGGGATGCTATCGTCCTATTTTTATCTCAAAGCCGTTGCGCTTTCTGGTTTGAAGGGTAAGATAATTATTATTGGCGACCTGGAGCAGACCAAAACACCGGAATTAAACGGACTATTTCTGGAGTATCTCATTCGAATAAGTATGTCTTCGACGTAAATAAATTTGAAGTCGTCGTGGCCTAAAGGATAAGAAGCACGGTGCATTCGTATCTACTAGCAATACACCGGTGTTCGAATCCCGCAGGCGGTTACCAATTTTTGTAATGAAATACGTACTGAAGAAATGCTCACAATTGACTTGCACAGTGAAAGAGTAGCATCGTGTAATAAAAATCAAACCCACAAAACTATAATTTGCATAATTATTGTTGGTAGGACGTCTCGTGGGTCCGCACGGGTAGATACCACTACCCTACCTATTTCAGCCGTGAAGCAGTACTGCGCTTTGGTTTGAAGGATGGGGCAGCCATTGTAATTTTACTGAGTACCTTAGAACTCATATCTCAAGGTGGGTGGCGGCACCTACGCAATAAAATAAAAAAAATATGGGACACTACAAGATGTTTCATTAGTGAGGTTTTTACGTGATCGAGGTTTTTACATGAAGTCTCCGCTTGATAGATAAGTGATATTGAGTGATGTGACTATGCCGAGGTCCACAGCTCCTAGCCTATACCAAAATCATGGAATCAAATACTAACTTCTTTTTTTTTTTATTGCCTTTGTAGGCAGACGGTCATACGGCCCACCTGATGGTGAGTGGTTACCGTCGCCCATGGACTTCAGCAATGCCAGGGGCAGAGCCAAGCCGCTGCCTACCACCTAATACTCTCCACAAGCCTCGTTTGAAGAAGGACAAAAAAAATTTCGTGAAATGCAAAATAATTTGCGTGATTAGTCTTGTTAGGTATTGTATTATTGTGCACATAATTTTGCCGCAAATCAGTCCTGTGATTGTCGTTTTGAAGACTGGAACATTCATTACAAAAGAATTATGCAATTCGGCAACTCAACTTACATTCACGATGACGATCATAAAATCTATGGGCTCCGGTAACACCAGGGGGTAATATATGCTAATTAGCTAAAATTAAAAAAAGCTTTTGATTTGCCGTTTTACAAACAAGTGCATGAAGAGATAAAGTTCGCGTGCATCGACATGCAAATGATGATCGACCTCCACCGAGATATCATTTAATTCAACATATCTTAAGGCGACACGGTATTTCCAAATGCGAGGTCGTGTGTATTCTATAATAAGATCGACTGTCTGTTTGATTTTGTTAGTGTCGAGTAGTCGAGCTACCTTCATAAGCCTCTGTTGGACTTAATTTCAAATCATGTGACGTCATTTGAGGCCAAAACGATTCTAACATCATTTCGTACCGAAGGCTGCCATCTACTACTGTGTTTGATTTTTTTCTTAATTGTTTATAATAATTATTAAATATACAGCCTAGTCATTTTTATTTAATTTTATTTATTATGAATCCGTCAATATATCTGAATATGTCTATTTCTATCTCTCTCTATAACAACATGAAAATTAAATAGAACTTTTTCATTATATTTCACCGTTCTCTTACACACAGGTGATAATTAAAAATTGTTTTTCTGTCATTTAATACGCATTACATAGCCATTGTTCCAACGATCTAGCATTATTATACGATACAAGTTAGTGGTGTTACGGTGTTACCTAGCAAAGGTCTTTTCTAAATTTGCTATGGTTCTTGACGACCAAAAGTTTGTTTATGTTTGAGAGAGATATTTAGATAATAGAGAATATTATTAGTAGAATTTAATTTATAAACACACGTACACGTACACGCGTTGGGAGGATGACATTAGAAAGGTTGCTGGACCACACTGGATTTATGTCGCCAGAGACAAAGCAGAGTGGAAATCTTTGGAGGAGGCCTTTACCTGAGAGGGGTCCATACATATATTATATAAACTAAATGTACAAAAAAAAATGTAATTGCATGGAATAAAAGGCTTAATAAATAAATAAATAAATTTATAAATAAACCATCTCCGTCGGCGCTAGGCAAACACCTAACTTTGTTCATAGAATAAAATGGTTGATAGAAGTGGCATACATCCATTATCTAATGGTAAATGGTTATGAAACTTTTTATTTATATTGTAGGTAGTTGTGAGTTGTTCACTGAATCAAGTGGCGGATGTAAGCTGTATCACCAAATTTCGTCCAATCTCAAAACATAATTTAGTAATGCATAAACCGACCTATGACACACTCCCAGCGGGGCTCACTATATATTCTACAAAATATAATCGTAAAACTAGAATGATGTTATTAAAACAGTAGGCTTAGTTGTTATTGTAAGGTTCGTAAAATAGCAATAAAATATTTTTATCAAACAATGTTTGAACGTAACGGGATGTTCCGAAGCGTTATTATGGTCATACGTTTTATTAGTATACAGGTTTTTGAATTTACGGTCGTTCGACTTGGCTTTCGGCTTTCGGCATTATCTTCGAGCAGTAACTAATAACAATACAACTGGTAATAATCAAGCTGGTCCGGAAATGTTAGAAATACGCAAAGAAGGCGATCTAGTGAAATTTGTATTATCTAAGAGGATCCATCTTCAGAAACCGTAACAACCTGAAACGCTAACCAAGACAGCGAGGAGAGGCAAATAATAGGAACATTCAAAAGGAGAATAACTAACAACAATGTACTGGCAGATAAAGTCCATAAGCAGTTTGTGAAACACAGGACTACGCATAGGTACGCATTTACGGTAGGCAGCGGCTTGGCTCTGACCCTGGCATTGCTGAAGTCCATCGGCAACGGTTATCATTCAGCTGGGCCGTATGCTCGTCTGCTTACACGGGCAATAAAAAAAGGTACTTGAATGAAACATTTTACGTGCACCCGATATGTTGATAGATCGAATCCAGAATATTTTAGAAGAGCTAGACGGTTTCGTGGCTGCACCTCTGGCATTGCTGACGTCCGTGAGCTACGGTGACCACTCACGATCAGGTGGGGTGTGTAAATAGATGTACGAGCGTACATCTTTTTTTTAATTATGATTGAACATTTAGTGGTGGCCCGGAGGCCTTTCCAGTTTCACCAGGACAGGTGGGCGAGCAAAGGCTCAGCCAGGAGTGGTGGAATTTGCTAGCAGCTGCCCGAGCGCCTCTGAAGGAGACCTAACATCTCAAGAGCAACTGCTTCGCAAATGAATCTACTACCGGATCGGAATCATGACCCGCTGAGAAGATCCGCCGAGAAACTCAGCTAGCTGATGCATGGCTTAGGTTTCACGTCGACCTCTTTGTCGAGTTCGACGAGTAGGGTTACCGGGGTTCCTCGTCGAACTCGTCGTACATCTACAGAGGCAATAAAAAATCGCAACTTGTACCTACTTACTTCAACTAACTTGAATCCACGGCAAGCAACGTGTGCTCCTTTTTTTTCGGGCCGGGGGCCGAACCTCCTACGAGGTCCCCGCGCCTAGGTGGCGCGCGGGGTATGTGGGACTCAACGATCTGCAAGGTGTTGGGAGCAGACCGCCGGCCCAAGGAATTTTAGGGCCCTACCCACTAAACGACCAACGTGTGTCCCTAAAGCCTTGTTCGGACTAGGCGAGTATTTTAGTCGAGTACCGAGTAATTTAGTGGCTAAACTACTCGCTACTCGCCCGATAAAATAGAACAAAATGGATTGACTTGACTAAATTATTTACTAACCTACTCGACTAAATTTTTGGTGCTCAGACACATTTAGCTACTAAATTACTCGGTACTCGCCTAGTCCGAACAAGGCTTAACTCAACCTATTAAGTTAATTATTATTATTGTATTTTGGGAAACACTCTGCGTGTTATCTCAATAATTGTTAATCTAGATAATTTTCTGTAAACTTTATCGTGATCAGCGATTAAGCAATCTCATATTTAAATAATAAACCTAATCTACCGAAGTTCGGTTCCGTCAAAGCCGAACGATCGTTTTCGACGCATCACTATCACATTTATTTCCATATTATATTATGTTTGTATTATAATTTCCAGATTATAATATTCCTAGACGACATTTTTTGAATATTAAAAAGGCGCCGTTTTCTATTTTAATGTTTTAGCATTTGTTAAATAAAAAAAAATTATAAGTATTTTATGTTAGATTGAGTTATAAAAGGTAGTGTTTAAAATAATAAATGTCAACAGTTCGATAGATTAGCTTTATCTCGTTTAATCTAGAATAAATTTGACTTTTTATAGTCATAGTGCTGTTTATTTTCAGAGCGAACACATGCAGAACTATATCAGCACTGGTTTCTCAGAAATACTGATATAGTTATATATGAAGAACAAAAACAGAACCTATTCAGCAACTGAAGATTGGCTCCACTGCAGTGCGTGAGTGGAAGTCCTGCAGGTTGCTCCAGTTCGAAAAGGCGTTCCTGCCATCGCCAATTTCTTGCAAAACTTTAAAAATATTGCAGACTAGCTGACCCGGCAGACTTCGTACTGCCTCAATCGATAAATAAAAACCTAAACTTTTGTATAAAATAAACTTAAAACAAAAAAACGAATCCGTCCGACGGGACACACATCAAAGGGAAAACAAAATTGTTATTTTTATTTAATTCAGAGCATTTTCATATTTATTTACCCTTTAAACCTCTCCGGACTTCCACAAATAATTCAAGACCAAAATTAGCCAAACCCGTCCAGCCGTTCTCGAGTTTTAGCGAGACTAACGAACAGCAATTCATTTTTATTTAAATAGAAGATAGAAGATTAATCTCGCTGTGGTGACAAAAGCTGTAGTTATCATATAAATTATTTTAATAATTAGAAAACTCAAAGGAAATAAATACCCTTCCTGGCACATTGATATTATTTATAACGAAGGCACAACCACGGGACACAAAATTTTGTACATTATCGATTCTCCATATTGTATAATATAGTAATACGAATCCCTGCTGGACCACCACAAACGCCCACTCACTCTATGAAGACGTTACGCTCGTGTCATGACTTAATATCGGCCGACCGCGTGCGCTTGTGTTGCAGGCTGACCGGCTTGCAAGGAGCGAATAATAAGCTGAAGCGGATTATAAAAGCTGTTTTAATTAGAGGTAATTGTCGTTCCAATATATTTCAACCGGTACTAGATCCCATTGATAAAAGGAAGCGATTTCATTGTATTGAAATAGCGCTATCCTTTCCTTGCAATCGGTACATTTCGTTGTTTCGCAGCAAAACCAAAGGACTGACATAGTCTCGGAACAGAATTCGTTATTGTTTTAATCGCACGTACACTCTGTATATAAATCGGTCAAACATATTAAATTCTCTGAGTGATGGATATTGCTTTAATTGCTTAACATTTTTAAATACATTTCAAATACTGGTGGTAGGAGCTCTTGTGAGTCCACACGGGTAGCTACCACCACCCCGCCTATTTCTGCCGTGAAGCAGTAATGCGTTTCAGTTTGAAGGGTGGGGCAGCCATTGTAACTATACTGAGACCTTAGAACTCTTATCTCAAGGTGGGTGGCGGCATTTACGTACGCATTACATAAGCAATAAAAAATAAATAAATAAAATGCTTAAGAAGACACCGTTTCGCAATCATTTTGTTTATGTGATGATTAAATAAGTAAGCTACAATCTCTTGTAGCTTGTACCACACCAGGCGCTCATAAGTGGCCTCCGTACAAACGGAGCAGTAATAAACTACGTGATATTACATGACAAGTGTACGTGTAATCCGTTGTATTGTTTATCATAACGATCGTACGGACAGAACATATTTTATTTATATATATTCATGACTTTTTATCTATTTCACTTAGATTTTTCTGTATTTATAACTCAAGTTGCAGATGAAAGTAAGACAAAAACATAGAGAAAAGCGACTTATTATTTACTGTAATGTGGTAGGGCTAGAAATAGAATAGTATAGTAGACAGAAAAGACCCATCCATTAAATTATGTTGCTTAGGTTATTATTATTCTTTTATAATATGAGAATGATTAATATCGGCCCTATGTTTCAAATAAAGTTCGAAGCGAATTTAAGTCTCTATCTCTTTTGCCAATTAAGTATCGTGCGGCGGGTTCATAGGCTAATTCAAGAATAACATTGTCAAGCTGACCTCAACTATGTGAGTGACGTATATTGGTCACGTAATGACCAATTTAGCTGTTCCAGATCACCGCTAATATAAAATTTTCTAAATCAAACCTGACATAAATAAACTGAATGATTTCAGCTTAATAATTCTGTAATTTCGATCGCCTCTTTTATCGATAGTAGTTTGTAATAGTTGAGTGTCAAATTCAATTCTTTTTTATGGGATACTAGCGACCCCCCTCGCTTCACTTCGGAAACATAAATTTTATTATTGATAGCTGAGTCCCGCGATGTTACCCGCGGTGATTGTCGTACCGCGAGTGACGCCGCGGGGCGAAGCTAGTCTAAAAAGCCTAAGTTACTCCTTATATCATCAGCTACCTATCAGTGAAAATCTCGTCGAAATCGGTCCAGCCGTTCCAGAGATAAGCCGGAACAAACAGACAGACAGACAAAAATTGTAAAAAATGTTATTTTGGTGTATGTATTATGTATCGTATATCTATTCATACGCTTGTAGTAAAAAGCGGTTATTTCAATATTACAAACAGACACTCCAATTTTATTTATATGAATAGATTAAAAGTATGTAGGAAAAATTTAAGCGTCTGTGGAGGGTAGGATACCCGGTGTATTCGTTTCAAGCAATGTGACAGTACCGAGATGTACTGTGTTATCCAATACATGTTTACCACGTGTTTACTAAGAACTTGCGGGATTTAACCCACAAAAAATACCCTACCCTACCTAATGTTTACTGGTGGTAGGACCTCTTGTGAGGTAGGACCTACCCGTACAGGTAGGTACCACCACCCTGCCTATTTCTGCCGTGAAGCAGTAATGCGTTTCGGTTTTAAGGGTGGGGCAGCCGTTGTAACTATACTGAGACTTTAGAACTTATACCTCAAGGTGGGTGGCGCATTTACGTTGTAGATGTCTATGGGCTCCAGTAACCAATTAACAACAAATGAATCATATGCTCAATCTAAGTGGCGCGAGAAAAATATTGAAGTGATGCATTTAATAATCATAAACATAATTGATAAAAAAGATAAAGTTAAAACAAGCGTTATGTAATGATGAACAGATTTCATTTCCGTGAACACGAAAAGCCTCAAAAACAAACAGTACGACGCCCGCAAATCTCTATTATCCTTCAAGAATTGCTCGAAAAAAAATTATTCATTTCCAATCAAACGAAAATCAATCAGAATGTTCAATAAACAAAATTGGAAAACCGATCTGACCTGTCCATTGTTGAGGGACAAAGAACGATAATAGTCTACGAGGGTTCTAAGAACCAGGACCATTGTCCCGGACGAAGTGGAACTCTGAACTCATTACCGGGATAACCGTTCGGTTTGTTTAAGAATCGATTATCAGTGAGCTGTCTTAGGTGCCAATGTTGATATCAAATTTCGAAGAATTTCATGAAATGCTTTAATTAAAATGACTATCTACATACTGGGTATATTTAGAGCCATTGCGATTGCTGCGGGTTGTTTAGTATTTGTTACTAGTTGTTTAATGTAAAAATCTTCAAATCTGGTTACATTTATTCAACTAGTAATATGGACTTAACAACTCGTTTTTAGTAATAACTGTAAAAGGAGGTTGGATAAAAATTTAAAAAAATCTATTAAATCTTTCAAGCAAAATTGTTCGCTCATTGTTTTTCTTTAATAATTTTTTGGGTTAAAAGTGTATTTTTAACACTAGTTCTATTCTAGGAATGGTAGAAAAAAAATGTGGCCAAAGAGGTGGTAGGCTGACTTATCCACGGGATGGCGAAACTCGTGCTCTGGAAGATCTTTGTATAAATCACGTAATTGCAAAAAAAACGCAGCGAATAAAGACTTTATTATTATACTCGTAAGTTCTACTCGATTTACAATAACGACTTCCTCCTGCTTTCGTCCTAATGTCAAATGTCAAAACTTAGCCATTGATTTACGGTCGGTTTTACTTGTATTGTAAAAGTCAGTACGCGAGTAATGGTTTTATTTTCGTATGACGTTTCTGTCTATGCTCAAATTATTGTTAGGGTTGTTGAACTCTTACTGTTTAGGTTAAATTTTACATGTCACATTAACTAATGTGTAGCTTGTATAATTATTGTATTTTTACCCGCCCGCTGAATAAGGGTAATGTTTTTGTACCATTTATATTAATATATTGTGTCTAATTCTTTAGCACGTTCTACAATCTGAACCTTTTCACGAATTTCAACTTAATATGAGGTGTCATTACATTTGTATCGGTTGTGGAAACAACACAGGAAACATTACCTATTTCAATTTGTTGTCCGCAAAAAAATATTGAAATAATACGATTTAATATCAGTTGTCCCGTGTTATTGCCGTTATTTATTATTGTTTGTTAAATAAATTAAATTATTAATTGGAACAAAAAAACTGAGTGCAATGAAATAAAATGTATGGGTGTGTGTGTGTGTGTTTTAATTGTCCCCGTCGGCAATACCTTTACTAATAATGAAGTTATAGTTATATTTTCATGTATAATAAAATCAACTGGTTTTTTTTATTTTTTTTTATTTCGTTTTTAAAATACAGTCTGGTTCTTGTGTCACTAATTCCTGAGTACATTTAGGTTAACATTAAATTAGTTTTACGTTTTTTTTTTATTGCGTTTTTTAAATATATTGTTTTTGAATATTTTTGAAAACTAAAATGTACATTTTGAAGTTTATACAATGCTTTCTTTTAACTGAGAAGCTGGTTAAACCATCATTATCGAAGGCAACAGATATATATTTTTGAAAATTACATCGATATTTAATTGCGAATTACAACCCTACTTTCATCATGAACATAACAGGCCCGAAACGACGTATCTCACATCATTTAACTGAGAAAACAACGTCGTAAGGCTCAGCAATAAAGCCCGAATTTCCGTATCAGGACTAATGATTGACATTCAAAAGTGCCAATTGTCTTAACGGCGAAGATTAAATTGATTTACAGCCCACGGAGCCGCTCCGTCGCCGAGACGGGATCGTAAAGTGTCCGGTTCGTGATCTAAATGCCTACCTTTTGATGTGCGATTACGTTTGACTATTTGCGAATTCGTATTGTTTTAGAAGGCAATAAAAATATTGATGTGTGATTCAAAATACTGATAGTGTTTTACTTGACTGCTTCAAAAGCAGGACCGGTCACTGTCTTCGTCGACCCCGCCGCTTGCGACGAAGGGCTAGACCAGTGAATTAACCCATAAACACATCCCACCGAGTTTCTCCCCGGATCTTTTCAATGGTTCGCGTTTCCGATCCGGTGGTAGATTCTGCGAAGCACTGCTCTTGTTAGGGCCACTGTTAGCAACACACTCCGGTTTGAGCCCCGTGAGCTCACCTACACGTAAAGGTGAAGCTGATATTATAAAATCTCAAGGCAATCAGCATAGGTAGGGTAAAAAAATCAAGTTTTGGAGTGTTTGTTTAATCTAATCTTAAAAATATGATGGAATTGAATGGAAATTTCTTTTTCTATCCTCTTACTTTTAACAACTAAACTAAAGTATTAGTCCACGCGTTTCACAACCGTTGGTACAGACACTAGTCTTAGTGAATATATTTAAAAATATTTAGTTCTGAATTATGACAGACGAGCTCTCGGCTAACTTAGTGTTATGTGGTCACTAGGGCCCGTGGAGTCCTTACATATTGGGGCTTTATAACAAAACAACTGCTGAACTGGTGGTAGGACCTCTTGTGAGTCCGCACGGGTAGGTACCACCACCCGGCCTATTTCTGCCGTGAAACAGTAATGCGTTTCGGTTTGAAGGGTGGAGCGGCCGTCGTAACTATACTGAGACCTTAGAACTTATATCTCAAAGTGGGTTTTTTTAATTTTTTTTATTGCCTTTGTAGGCAGACGAGCATACGGCCCGCCTGATGGTAAGTGGTTACCGTCGCCCATGGACTTCAGCAATGCCAGGGGCAGAGCCAAGCCGCTGCCTACCGCTTAATACTCTCCACAAGCCTCGTTTGAAGAAGGACATGTCACAGGGTGGCGCATTTACGTTGTAGATGTCTATGGGCTCCAGTAACCACTTAACACCAGATGGGCTGTGAGCTCGTCCGCTCATCTAAGCAATAAAAAAATTCATCCTTTAGCTAGAGCTACTATGGCGCGACATAAAATATCTGTGTGAGCTCAAAATATTCGCCGCCAACGTTCAACATGGAAATCCCGGAGAGGACGTTGGGTATTTAAACAAGGCAAGGATACTGCGAACGGATAGTGGGAATCAATGTAGTTCTGCTAAACAAAACCTATAATACAACATCGATAATAAATCTTGCTTTCAAACAATAAACATTATGATTTATCTGGCGGAGTCTCGTTGCGAACCTCGAGTGCCTTGTCGATGTCCCGTAACTAACAAATAAGCGAATTTGTTCGGTGCCATTATTGTCCGTAACGTATTTCAAAGGAACTATAGCTGAACTGTGTTGACGCAAACGAGATATCCGGAGCGACTGTCGTTCGGTCGTCGGGGACCTACGCTCGCTTCGGATCTCGAGCGGTATTCGGTTCAAGGGACGCTGGTTACAACCGATACTGATAATAACATGTTGAACATTCTGTCTTACAGTTTCGTGGATATTAGCGAAAGTTGAATTAGACCTCGTGAAATTTACGTATAAAATTACATATATACCAAATAGTGGCGTTACTAACTCTGCCAAAGCCGGTCCCAAGCCCGGAAGAGAAAAGAGGAGGGTTCAGTTGGAGTTCGACCTTTCGACCGTAAGCCAGTCAGCGCCAAATGTCTGGCGGCGGTTAATTCGCAGGAGCGAAGTAAGGCTTCAGTGGCCTCGAAGAACTAAATCTCTTCCAAAAGCACTGCCGTGGAAGGACACGCGACCCCACCATGTGTATTTCCAAAAACAGCCTAATGAGGCCATGATCCCAAGTGGATTATCGACGCAAGAAAAGATGTGTTTTCTAGATGTCTACGATAAACTCTTAACACACGTTGGAGTCCAACGCAATGGCGACCTGGACATCACGTCTCAAGGTACGCGGCGGTATACCCGTTGAGCATCCATGAGCCCTAATTACCACTAAAACTAACACCGGATACATCATGAGTTCGTCTGCCCAAATACAGAAAGAAAGCCGTGTATTATAATCATAACTTCTCAGTTCTCACTAAGCCTACCGCTTTTTTTTTTTTTTTTCCACAGGAGAAAATCGCCGGATCCCCACCCGCACAGCAGGTGGGGTATGTGGGAGTCGAACCTCACTAAAAACTCCTGCCGCTCACAGCCGGCGCCCTACCCCGGACCGGGTGGGAACCCAGTCGGAGCAATTGAGACGGCGGGACAGGGTTTACGCAGTGCACATTACATCCATCCCGCCGTCCCCCAGACGCCGGACCGGCGGCCGCCAGCAACACGACCGCCGGTTCCCTCGGTCGACGGGCCAAGAGCCCGATTGATAGCGCCGCGCTACACCTTCCCCCGGAGCGGTCGGGGGAACGCGACCTACCACGCCGCCCCACGCCTAGGTTGCTCCCCGCACAAAGCGGGTGGAGCTCGAAGCCCTTAGGGGGCCGGGTCACGGACGGGACCCCGGTCCCGACCCCCTGCTCGGCGGCGGCGGGTTTCTGCGTAGTGAGGAGAGCTTTGCCTCACTCGCCCCGCCGCCTCCTTCTGCGAGATGGTGCACTCGCAGAAGTCGAGCATAGCCTTCCAAGACTCGTCGCCGCCAAGCATCGACGCCACGACGCCAGGCAGCGACAAGTCTGGTCCTATCTTTGCGACAAGGACACGGCGCTGCACCTCCCATGCGGGGCAGACAGCGAGCGTATGCTCCGCCGTGTCCAGGTCGTGTCCACAATGGTGGCACCTCGTCGTCGGCTCAGCTCCTATCCGGTGCAGGTACTTTCCGAAGCATCCGTGCCCAGTCAGCACCTGCACCAGACGGAAGGTGAGGCGTCCTCGGCCACGATTCACCCAGTCATAAAAGACTGGGTAAACCGCCTCGACGGTCCGTAGACCCCACGTGGGGTTGGCCAACCGCCTCGAAAGCCTACCGCTAGATTTAATTCGGCTTATATTAGGCTCCAGTGTTTAAGCATAATTCTGTCTACCCATACAAGCCCTGAACAATCTCGCAGACAAGGTGACAGGAATAGCCTGGTATTGCTTGTACTCCTCAATACGTGATGAGGTCGTGTCGACCTACGAGCCGTCATGTCAACGGTCTATTACTGGATGCGTATACTGGTGAAAGCTTAATGTCCTAGGCTATGTATAGTAAGGATTTGAACATCCATTATTCTAGTGCTTTGTTGTTATAATATCTATCGAAGTTTTGTGCTGTATTTACTCCGGAAAGTTGTCCCTAGTTTGTCACAGAACAGTCAAAATAACGAAGATTTTTTGTAAAACGTAGAATGAAACAGGGAACAGTATCCGGACTTCAGGCTGCAACAGCCAGGTTCGATATAGAAAAGAAATACTTTCATACATCTATACTCTATACTAATATTATAAAGCTGAAGAGTTTGTTTGTTTGA
The DNA here is from genome assembly GCF_030269925.1 of Bombyx mori. Classification (NCBI taxonomy): domain Eukaryota; kingdom Metazoa; phylum Arthropoda; class Insecta; order Lepidoptera; family Bombycidae; genus Bombyx; species Bombyx mori. The sequence goes on along the minus strand of NC_085116.1, from coordinate 876,319 downwards.
ACGCGCTAATCTAAGGAACTACTGGTCGGATTTGAAAAATTCTTTCAATGTTAGATAGCCCATTTATCGAGTAAGGCTATAAGCTATATACCATCACGCTAAGACCAATACAAGCGGAGCACCAATAAAGAATGTTTCAAAATCGGGTTTTTTTCCCCTTTTGAGAGTTTCCGCTGATTGCGCTACAGAAACGGTTAAAGTTTCGTTAAAATAATGTATGACAGAATTTTTCCCCTTTAAAAGATCTAAAAAAAAAGTCCGCGACAGTCTATACGTTAAGGTTGGCTCACTATAACGTATTTTATGCTAACCAAATTTGTTCTAAAATAAAGCATTATTTGTGAACTATTCCACGCGGAGGAAGTCGCGGCCAAAAGCTAGTAAATAATAATATATAATGTTGTTTTTTCCCTACCTATTCACTGGTAGCCTAAAGGGCTATTCCAACTATGACTATGGCTGGTAGGTGAGCTCAACCTGAGAAATATTGCTAACATTAGAATCTACCACCGGATCGAAATCGCGATTCACTAAGAAGATCCGGTGAGAAACTCAATGGGTTGTGTCTATGGGTTAGTTCGCTCGTGAACTCTTCAACGAAGACTGTGGCCAGCGCTTGGAGACCCTAAAAGCACCGTGTTTGTTGAGTAAGTAAGTACGTTCAGGCTTCGTAAAATAAATTAATTAAGCTACGTTTTGGTTCGTTTTAAATTAGTGTGATTACATCATTACACTTACGTTGCTCCAAATACTACGCCATAATTATCACAGAACCTGAAACAATAATTTTAAATTATTAATATATTCGTTCAATTCATAATATCACACATAAATGCGTCAGAGTTTGATTGGTACGCACGACTCAACCACACAACCGATCATACGTAAAACGAGCAAAGTCGCGTGTAAATGTTATTAAATAAATAAATCAACTTTTCAACGGTCCTAAGCTACGGTTTTATGCTGTTGAATGTAGCGCAGCAATATATGCGTGGCATGAACCTAATATGGTTCTAAGTGAAGTCGTGGTGACCTAAAAGATAAGACGTCCGGTGCATTCGTATGTAGCGACGTACCGGTGTTCGAATCCCGCAGACGGGTACCAATTTTTCTAATGAAAAACGTACTCAACAAATGTTCACGATTGACTTCCACGGTGAAGGAATGACATCGTGTAATCAAACCCGCAAAAAATATTTTTGGGATTTCTATGGGCTCCGGTAAGCGCTTAAAAAAAAGGCCAAATTGTTATTTGTGTTATTATGAATGTTTATTTATTTATTAACATATTTAATTAATTAACGATCATCAATTCAAAACTTCGACAAATTGACAAAAAGGCGCGTGATAAATTTCACCTCAGTTACAAGTCTATTGATTATATCTTGAAATGAAAAAAAATATATAATTTATAAAATCCATAATTACACATTTTCACTTACGAAGTTATAAATCGTACAGTTAAATAGAGGGAAAAGTTTAAATAAAACTTTATTACATTCGATTATATTAATTATGATTAGATTTCATAGAAATAGTGGGGAAATAATCCACGCTACATTTTTCCTATACATAATTATACAATCAAGAAAAACATCTATTTCTTGACTTATAATTACGTTTTAGGGTATATTATAAGTACGCACGGGCAGGTACCACTGCCCTGCCTATTTCTGCAGCGAAGCAATCATTAGTTCTAGTTCCAAGGGCAATGTTTCCATCACCCAATCGAGACTTGAACTTCATGGGTCACGGTGGTGTGCAGCATTCACGTGGGAGACGTCTATTTATATATAATTACTAGCTGACCGGGCAAACGTTGTTTTGCCATATATAAGATTTCTAGGAAATTTCTAGTATGGAAAAAAAAACTCACTTATTGTAAGTGTGTAAGGATGTGGTAAATGAGTGAAAGAGGTATGTAGCGCTGTGAATGATGAGGGAATATAAAAATAACAAAACCTCATTCAACCACATAATACCTCATACAACAAAAAAAATTTGTCCAAAAAATAAATGTTAAGGGTGGACAACCCTTATCACTTAGGGGTATAAAAAATACTTAGTAGCCGATTTTCAGACCTAGTGAACATGCATATAAACTTTCATAAAAATCGGTCAAACCGTTTCAGAGGAGTATGGTAACTAACATTGTGACTCGAGAATTTTATATATAAGATATCTATATATTAATACGTGAAGCAAAAACTTTGTATCCCTTTTTACGAAATTTGCGCGGACGGAGGAGTATTTTTTTTTTATTTTTTTTTTATTGCCTTTTTAGGCAGACGGGCATACGGCCCACCTGATGGTGAGTGGTTACCGTCGCCCATGGACTTCAGCAATGCCAGGGGCAGAGCCAAGCCGCTGCCTACCGCTTAATACTCTCCACAAGCCTCGTTTGAAGAAGGACATGTCATAGCGCTCGGGAAACACCGCGGAGGGGAGCTCATTCCATAGCCGGATGGTACGTGGCAAAAAAGATCTCTGGAAACGCACTGTGGATGACCGCAGTGGCTCCAGGTAGTATGGATGAACTCTACTCCGGTGGCGGGCGGTGCGATGGTAAAAACGAGATGCTGGTATCATCTCGAACAATTCCTCAGAGCACTCCCCATGGAACATACGGTATAAAATACAGAGGGAACCGAAGTCCCTCCGCAAACCCAGAGGCTCCAAACGATCCGAGAGAATGGGATTATCGACAATCCGAACGGCCCTCCTCTGTATGGAGTCAAATGGAAGAAGCTGGTATTTGGGAGCCCCGGCCCAGAGATGGGAGCAGTACTCCATGCGAGGCCGGACTTGTGCTTTATAAAGCAAAAGTCTTTGTCCAGGCGTGAAGTACCGCTTCGCTCTGTTGAGGACTCCCAGCATTTTGGACGCCAACTTGGCTTTGCCTTCCAAATGACTCCGAAACTGGACATCGCTCGAAATGTCGACCCCAAGTATTCCGATACTCTCGGAAGGTTGCAGGGATACTCCTTGGAATTGCGGCGCCATGACAAAGGGGTCCTTCTTCGCAGTGAACGCGCAAACTTGTGTCTTTATCGGGTTGAATTGAACCAAGTTCAATTCACCCCATTCGGAGACTCGCCCCAGAGAGTTCTCCACTTCAGACACAAGTTTTGATCGTCTCTCTTGCACCACGCTCCGAGAGAGACTCTGATGGCCGATATATCGCGCATCCCCCGTGCTATCATCTGCATAGCAATGCATGCCATCAATAGACAGCATGTCATTGATATACAGGATGAAAAGCGTGGGGGAGAGCACCGAACCTTGTGGAACGCCAGCGTTAATGGTCATGGTATCAGAACAGTCACCGTCTACAACGACCGTGATGCTCCGCCCATCCAAAAAGCTAGCGATCCACTTGCAGAGACCCTCGGGGATTCCGTAAGATGGTAACTTCGATAGAAGTGCCCTATGCCAGACCCTGTCGAAGGCCTTCGCGATATCAAGGCTCACAGCAAGAGCCTCGCTCTTGCTCTCCAAGGCTTCAGCCCACCTGTGAGTAAGGTATACAAGAAGATCGCCAGCTGAGCGACCGTGACGGAAACCGTACTGTCGGTCACTGATCAGCTGGCGATCTTCAAGATACTTCAGGAGTTGTGTATTTATAATTCGCTCCATCACCTTGGAAAGCAAGGGAGTTATCGCGATAGGCCTGTAGCTCGATGGGTCCGACCGGTCACCCTTCTTGGGGATAGGGTGGACATGAGCAGTCTTCCATGAAAACGGAACCTTGTTAGTGCAATAAGAGAGGCGATACAAACGCGTTAGCGCAGGTGTCAGCTCAGGGGCGCACGTTTTCAAAACCACTGCGGGGATGCCGTCTGGCCCACTCGACTTGTGAACGTCCAGGAGTCGGAGCTCCCGCCTGACTGCACACTGTGTGAAGCAGATATCCGGCAGGGAGCTATCACACCGGGGGATGTTCGGTGGTGTGGCACCCCCGTCGTCCACAGTCGAGTTCGAGGCGAAGAGTTTGACCAGAAGGTCAGCCTTCTCTTTCGCGCTGTGGGCCAGATTGTCATCGGATTTGCGCAGTGGTGGGAGACTAGACCTGCAAAAGTTTCCTTCTGCAGCTTTGGCGAGCGACCAAAAAGCACGGCTCCCGGAGGGATAGCTCTTCAATCGCTCGCCAACTCTAGCAACGTGCTCCGACTTCGCCTTGGCAATTACCTTCTTGTAGGACCTGGAAGCGGCGTTATATTTCCGCCTTTCCCCTGGGATGTTAGGATCCCGACGTCTCCTGGCATTATCCCATGCCACGTATGCGGACCGCTTGAGGTGTGCAGCATCCCTGCTGGCATTGTTATACCAGGGTCTGCTGCGACCCCCAACGGGCACTTCAGAAGAGGGAATAAACAATTCCATCCCCTGGAGCACCACGTCTTTAAGTCGATCCGCACAGACGTCAGGATCAGCAGAGGAAAAGCAGAACCGCCCCCATGGGTAGGATGCGTAAAATTCACGCAATCCATCCCAATCTGCTGACATATACTGCCAAACTCTTCGATACCCGGTCGTCGTTCGACGATCAGGACGAGAGAGTGGTACGGCAGCACGAATAAGGCAGTGATCAGACGATCCAAGCGGAGCGTCGACCACCACACTGTATCCGGCCGGATCTGTGGTCAGCAGAAGGTCCAACAAAGAAGGCTCGTGCCCCTCGATATCTGGGACACGGGTGGGCTATGTCACCAGCTGGGAGAAGCCGTAGGCCAAGGCGAAATCGTAGGCAGTCCGACCCGGGAGGTCAGTGGTTCTGGACCCCAACCACTCTTGGTGGTGAGCGTTAAAGTCTCCAAGAACCACCACCTCCGCAGATGGGTACTGCTCAAGCACGCGGTTAGTCCCCTCTTGCACATGCTCAAACAGAGCTGAACCTGCATCACTGCTGTGGGACCTGTACAGGCACGCGTAGATTCGGCTACGGCCCCCGTGATCTACGCGCAGCCACAAGAGGGACAGGTCCCGTTGTTCGAGGCCCCGAAGACGGCGACAACAGACATCAGCCCGGACGAATACGCATACCCCGGCTTTACGCAGGAAGTTGTGCTCCAATACGTAGCCGGGATACTCAAGGTATGAGGTATCATCCGGAGCAGATATCTGCGTCTCCGTTAAAAAAAGCAGGGCAGGCTGCGCCGTCTCAAGGTGGTGGTGTACGGCGTCAAGGTTGCTATGTAGGCCCCTGACATTGCTGAAATCCACATTAAATGTGGAATGGGGAACCGCCTGTGAAACCCTTTTCTTTTTTTTTGTCGACTTCATAGTTGTAAAATTTTCGGAGAGTAGGATTAGGAGAGGTAGGATGTTGGAGGTGAGATCGAGGCAACACCTGAATGAAGCGCGGAACATAGTACGTGCTCGACCACGGATTGCGTGAGAGATTGACGCAGGGCATGGAAGGGCCCCCAGTCCACTCTGCGTGCGATCGCCGGAATCCACTCCGGTCTCCGACTCCGGCACGACGACCGCACGACAGGATTTTACACCGGTTGGCGGGACAGCTTCCCGGGGCGGAGTTTAGTAGAGACACCCGGGTTCAGGTCCCCTACTGACCGGCGGGCGGCAGCGGGTACCGTTTCACTGGGTCTCCCTATACCCCCGTCAAACAATCACGCCCCGCGAGTTCGCACGCACGTCTGCTCCGCAAGTTCCAGGCGTCACCAAGACTCACCCCCAACAAGGAAGGGGAAAAGGAAGGGATAGAACTGGCTCTCCAACCCACACGCCGGAACACAGCTAGGCTATTTGGCGGCGGACTCTAGTTGGAGGGTGGTCGCCAGCCAGTCGGACTAGGTCCTACCACCGGTTATGTTTTCGGCTCCCGTTTAGCACCACCCAGGGGTCACTTGTAGGGAATCGCGGGTTAAACCTACGGAAGCGGGAAGCACCAACCCCCAAGAAAATGAAATGAAATTTTCCACACTTATAGAGAATATAGAGAAGAAGTGCACAATGCTAATATGTTTTTAAAATAATGCATAAAAGATACATTAAATCCATAAAGAAAACATTACACACACTACATACCATGTATTTGACGCACACACGCATGCATACTATTTATTGTCAAACTTTTGTTCTTGACGTCTGTTGTCAAATTGAGATTAAATATTGTTTGTCTTTGCTAATATTTTAATAGTGTAGTCTTGGCGAAATTTGTGATTATAGAAGTATATAATACAATCATAATAGTGTACAAACTTACAATTCCAATTAATTATAGTCGAATTTCGACTACTGCGGGACCTCTAGTAATTATAAATTTGACTATCAAACCCAGGACCACTTAGGAAAGTGGCTTTACTGTTCTTGATGTTTTCATTCCGTTTTTTTTTTCACTATATTAGTTCACAGTATAAGGAAATTAAAAATATAATTATATTCCTACTTTCAAAAGCTGCATAATGAATTGCAAGCTACCCAATAAACAATAAGTCATCTTTCGACGTGTACACGTGACTAATTAACCCGGGGCTTGATTGCATACTCGTTGGGTTTCATTAATACTTAGACGTTACCACGACACTGGTCGATCGTAAACCTTCGCATAAAACCGATCATTTAACTTGACCTATAATTCATCTTGCGTTTATAAATTAATGTTCGCTTGTCCCTTTGTTCGTTCTCGTATCCGCGAATAAAACTTTAGGCAGTTGTTGAAGCTTACATTAAATATTTTTACAAAGCGTCAGTGACGTAAAAGTGATATGCGAATTTATTGTTTTAAATGGGCGGACAAACGCACGTAAGAGTGAATCTATTTTAAAGAAAAAGACGCGATGCATATTAACCAAGATTATCAATATAAGAACTTTCACCAGTGAGGATAACATAGCATATGACGACAGTCTCCGAGCAGACTCACGCGCTTGAAGGAAAATCCTTATCTGCAGCAAAAAAAGGTTAACATAGAGTTAGAATCCTTTCAAACAAATGCTGATATTTTGGTTAGCAAAATTTAATTATAATTGAACTAATGTAACGTTTCCTAATCTAAAGAAAGTACAAACAATAATCTGCTCTTGATGAACATAAAATCAAACATAAAATCGTAATTAAAATTATCGTACACAAACGATCGCCGATACCGTGGCAACGTAAACGATTTATTGGAAACAAATCAGAATACGTTCCATTTGGTTCTATTTAATTAGTCTCGTTTTGAAATCGTGAAACAGACGGATCGGCTTTACAATGGATTTAAAAAAAAAAAGTTGTTTTGTCCATCGATTATTACTGATAGATAGAGATTTCACTGAGTCCGACAATGGTTTTCGTATCAAATCACACAATTAGAAGTGATCGGTCGTATTGGTTGCCGGCCGCTTTGTCGGCTAGCTTGTCATTGCACTCGCTTAGTTACACTTGGGGCTCGGGGATTTCGACCTAATTCGAATTTTAACAAACACGATTTAATATTTTTACTGTTTCGAATGATTTCAAACAAGTGAATGCGAATTATTGTTTTATTAGATAACTTCAACGATGTGTTAGGATTTTGAATTTAAAAATTCCTTAATAAACCAATTGTACCTAATCAATTGAAATCACATATTAGAAAAACGAAGCTGCACTGCTAAATAAATATGTTTTACATATGTATAAAGAATGAAGTAATAATAGCTGCAATTTTTGCAGAATATAATTCACAAATAGAAAACAAGCAAATGAATTATAAATATTATATAATTTTCAATATTAATATGATTTTCACCGTAAAAGTCTCCAAATGGAACCAAACAATTGTGTTTGCCGTCACATCGTACGGACAAGGGCTGTCATCTCAAAAGAATTAGAATGATGGACGCGTCATGACACAGCGTTTCTGCTCTCCCCGTCTGTCGATAGCGCAATGATACTCGCACACGATTAGTAATTAAACGATTAGCATAATCTTTGAATGTTTTATAGATAATCTCTGATTTCTGGCATTTGATAAGGAGGTCATGAGGTGTGATAGAGGCCGCAATTACAACTCTTATGTCCATGTTGTTTTTTTTTATTAGAACGTTTTAATAAGCATGGTATATAAAATGGAATATTGTCTCTAGGTCTATTATAAGTTCGTGTAAGTACGTAGCTAACTTGAATACAATTTGAAAATTGCTTCAAAATTTTCAAATTTTCCTTTTTTAAACACAAAAGAACGATTCTGGAATAAAGGGTAGCTCGGAGGTATTGCGCCATGCCACAATTACCGTCAACGATGTTAACTGTGAGTCTGAAGATCGCGTCCATTCTTTAGTTTGGAATATCGTTACATCCTCAAGACAATGCCACCATACCCTTTCTATTATTGCACCATCCGCCACCACCACACTGTAACTATTAATATGTTTTATCACAAACATTTTTAACAGCTTCCATAGATGCGTTGAAAATGTCACGACATATTCCAACTGCTGACACCCTTTCTGTACTATATGGTCTGATATTTCATGGGACCATTTAATTTTATATCAGGTTCAAACTAGATGAGTATTTTAGCATCGTAAATTAGTCTCTGATGAGTTAATTTCCGATCCAGCATTTAACGATTACTTCTAGAACTCAAATTAAATGCCGTTGACCATCTGAAGACTTGACCTATGTGTGTCAATTTAATTTCGAACCGAATCTACAGCTGTGATGTACCGAGAGGACGACAATATTAATCTTGAAGGATACATAAAAAACACGGTGGAGAGGAATTCATTAGAGCTCGTACAATCACCAACAAACCACACGCATCCGTCATCGATCCTTTCCGCTGTAATCGTATTCGTCAATCATTCGAATGATTCGTCTCGATTCCCCGTTGCTTTTAATTGCTATCATTCAATTTTTTTTCTTCAAATGTCAATTAATACTTTTGTATTTGAATGTACCGCGACCCTTGTGATGAGTTGCAAATACGAGAAGGTCTTCGTTGTTTCGAATATTTTACCAAACCAAAATAGGTTGCTTTTTTGTTTATTAAAATTTGATTTAGAATAGGTTGTCTTTAAAGATTACAAGACAAAGACGACTAGGTAAGACCTCTTGTGAGTCCGCACGGGTAACTACCACCGCCCTGCCTATTTCTACCGTGAAGCAATAATGCGTTTCGGTTTGAAGGGTGGGGCAGCCGTTGTAACTATACTGAGACCTTAGTACTTATATCTAAAGGTGAGTGGCGCATTTACGTTGTAGATGTTTATGGGCTCCAGTAACCACTTAACACCAGGTGGGCTGTGAGCTCGTCCACCCATCTAAGCAATAAAAAAAAGGTAGACTTGTATGTATTGCATCTTTTCATTAAAGGCCATCGACCCAATGACAGTCATAGTACAGAGTGCGAAACGACAGTCAGAGCAAAACTTTCTGCCTCAAATTTTAATATTCTAGAAGTTTCCAAACGAAATAAAATAAATCATTGAACATATATTTATAAAAAAATCTTAGAAACTGTTTAATATTATTTAAGCCGTTATATATAAGATTCGTAACCCGGCATATATGTATAGGTCTCTGTAATCCGGATAACAATACTATAATTTAGGTGATTAAGAAACCCTGACGTACAAAAGAGATCGCTCTGGGCCTGGAGCGCTTTCATTTGTTTTCACTATTCCGCATGACCAGAAGCTCTTGAAGGCATAAAAATATATACTGCTAAAAAATACACTTGGCCCACTAGACTACCTCTATCTGGCGTGTCAACAATCGTCATTGCGAATATCAGTTTATAGTTTGATGGCCAAAAACTTTGATCAACACCTAAGAAGTTCACCATCGAACCTCGTTAAGGACCAAGTACGGAAAGCAGTCATTGTTGACAGGGCGCGTACCGGAAGAGCATTTCTAACTCTGAAGTCCTAATTACTGGTTTATTGGGTCGTCGATATCGCCCAAACAGAACTCTGTTCAGTCCATTTTCAATTGTATTTTCATTCCTTATAAAACATATTATGTTATACTGAAAAAGTTGTCACATATGAACGGAAAGAATTATAATTTAATTTAAAATTTATTTTTTCATATAAATACACATATATAATATAGAAACAAGGCGTAAGTTTGTTTCTTGGTGCACAGTGACTTGCGGCGCGGACCCTGTTGAACGCTATTAACACCATTTTTTTCCTCGTTTAGGGGATATTTTTCTTTCTGTATTATTTCATAGACAATAATAGTCACGGGTATTCTTTTCTTGTTTCATTCATATTGACACCCGATTTTTTTAAAAACTTCTTTTTGTGGTTAGGCTATCGTGACGTAAAGAATAAGATGCTCCTATAAGGCAATGCGCCAATGTCGACATGCAAATTTCGGGGGACGGTACTAATTGTTCTAAGGAAATATCAAATCAATTGTGCATAATTACTAGTGTACGACATCATTGGTCCTAGTTGGAATGGTGGCATAGCCGTTATATAACCGACCTCATGTCTCAAAGTGGATGGCGACAATCACGTTGAGGTGTACAACTGATTAGCACCAGTTGACTTGTGACCTGGTCCAACCATCTTGTATAACAATAAAAAATAATTTGAACAAAGAATAAGACGAGGTTGTAACTTAAAACGAATGCTACTAAATATGTATTCATTTTGTTTTAAAATATAATGAAAACTGATAGTAAACTACTTTGTTACTCCGTAATGACGATACTCAAATGTCAAATTGTGGTAATCCTAAAGCTAAAGTAGTAAATATCAGTACCGACCGGACCTCGTGAGAAAATCACGGTCACCCGACAATCGTTAAGTGACGATGATCAACAAAAAGTATGAAGTGCGATTTTATTAACATGAACCTTTCATCGATTCAGCGAAAAAACACATTGAATGCCCTATAACAAATGATTTTGTTTGCCATCAAAAAGGTTCGCCAGTCTGGAAAATGGGTCTATAGATTTCAAGCGGTGATCTATCGATGGTGCACACCCATCTTATCCAGACCTTCGCCGTTCAATATTTACAAGGCGATGAGAGTTCTAGTGTAGTCGGACGTCAACCGATCTCGAGCTGTCATTTGTGAAAGATCCCCGGAACGTATCAGTCGTTTGGTAGGCAGAGAGGTCTTTCTAAAATTGGCGTTTTAATCTATTGACGTGACATGATGGTGCAGTTTTGTTTGATGTTATTTCGCGATGCGCCTTTCGGTTTGTTTGGGGGACAAATAGTACTTATTGTACTGTAGCTCGGAATAAGAACGTAATTAAACCTATATTTTTCTCAAAATATTTTCATAAGTAGCGTTGTTGTTTTTCAATTGTGCAATGCAACTTTATGGACCTTTTTATTAAATTGAAAATTATACTTTTTTTTCATATTTCATTACCTACAGTATATTCTGTGTGGGTAGACTCATACGCGGATCCCATAGAATGCGGTCACTGGACCAACAAAGCAACCAAGAGGTCATACATTCCGATTTATTGGGTATGTATTCATTATTTCATTGCAATGCGGTTTCCACGTTGTTTTTCCAGGAAGGCGAATTTTCGCTTTCTCGTTGTCAACAAGACATCGGGGCTATTACGAAAAACGCGACAAACATCTTTCAATGGAACCGGGTGTTGAAGCAGAGACGAGTACAGACGAAAGGAATGCGCTGAGTCACCGCACCGGTAACAACACCCTCCTGCAGACCGTTGCGTTAGGGTGGGAAGTAACTGATCTGAAGTGTAGAGGCTTATTGTTCATTATGAATGGAAATATTAGTGTTAACTTGTTTTTCGAGGTATTTTTTTTATTGCTTAGATGGGTGGACGAGCTCACGGCCCACCTGGTGTTAGGTGGTTACTGGAGCCCATAGACATCCACAACGTAAATGCGTCACTCATCTTGAGATATAAGTTCTAAGGTCTCAAGTATAGTTACAACGACTGCCCCACCTTTCAAACCGAAATGCATTACTGCTTCACGACAGAAATAGGCAGGGTGGTGGTACCCACCCGCGCGGACCCACAAGAAGTCCTACCACCAGTAATTACGCAAATTATAATTTTGCGGATTTCATTTTTATTACACGATGTTATTTCTTCACCGTGGAAGTCAATCGTGAACATTTGTTGAGTACGTATTTCATTAGGAAAATTGGTACCCGCCTGAGATTCGAACACCGGTGCATCGCTCAACACGAATGCACCGGACGTCTTATCCGTTAGGCCACGACGACGTCATAAAATAACGGTATAAATCGATTTTGAGATAATTTCCTTGTCAGATAGATTATCGAAATGTTTTCTTTTACCTGCGGGTAGGCACCGCTAACTTGCACGTTTTACGCTGATACCAGCTTTGATATTTTGCATTTGCATTAAGAATGGGATTGGTCATTTAATTATTCGAGACTTTACAGCATACGACTATATTAGGATATAATATTTTATTGAAAGTCGTATTGATTGGAAAGTTTAGATAGGAATTTTTAAAAGCTTTTTAATTTCTACTAACATATTTTGCGTAGATTTATGGTTAATCAGCTTTCCGCCTGCGATTTCTCCTTCTTTTTTTCGCGTAGGCGAAGTTCAGTGCTCAGCAGTACTTTAAAAGGTCATCTACATACATTATTTGCCAGGGCTCAAACTGTTTCCATACCGAATTTCGTCACAGTTTCATTCAGTAGCTTGGCGCTAAAAACGTACAAACATCAAGAGTTACTTTGGTGTTTTATTAATAATGTATATTTATTATATACCTACATGTCATTGGAAATAGCTGTGATATATTAGATTGGAAACGTCAGGTTAATTGCCTGGGTGGAATCGAAGATGGCGCTGCGATCATAATTGTTTATGGGTAGACTTGTTATTGACTCGTTCAATAGACAATGACGTATGGCAAGTGTCAGTGGATCTGTGGGTGGATGACGTGTAACATTTGAAGAGTTAGTCTATGACGATGGGATGACTAGACAGTCATTTTGAGAGAGAAGGATTCTGTTTGGAGGCACCATTGCAATCGCACGCAACTCTGAGATCACCGCATTTCTAGTCTGCTTTTATTTGTATTCTTATTTCGAGTCTAACCTACAAATGACTGACCACGAGGACACAGGTGATATAGGTATAACATTTGCTTTATGTATAAATTCAACAATATATTTTATACTTCAAATTAATCTATCTCCCTGTAAAAACTGCATGAAAATCAGTATGTAGTTCAGGAGATTTGCGCCAACAAAGTAACTGAAAGACAGACACGAATTTTAAAAATGGCTGGTTTATATCCTATTACTGTTCTTTGGTTACATCTTTTATATTTTATTATATTCCTTCAATGTGTTATTTTACTACCTTCGTCGATGTATAAATTATACTTCTATTTTATATTTATATTATAGTTTTTTTTCATCCATGAAGTTTATAGCTTTTTAACTTCTTAATCAAAGTTAAGATGGTGTCTTCGAAAGATAATAATAATTTTTCGTTTTCAAATAAAGTGCATCCCACTCTTTTACTGTGTTATCCACGTATAGCATAAGGGTAATTATTCAATTATTCCAGCTGCCCAGAAACATACACCTTTGATAAACCGTTTACTAAAATTAAAATAAATACGACATAACATTATATTATATTTAATTAAGTATACACTAATGTATAAAGAGTATCCACTAATATCCTAAATATTTTCAATGCAGATGTCCTATAAATTCTGCTTGTTTAACCGGTATACATAATATTAAGATTATTTTCGCCGTCAAGTTAAGGTATGTGCATACTTAATTTTGAATAAACTGTTACAGAACGAATAAATCTAAGTAAAACAAATCTTTAACATTCTAGTTTTACACAAAAATAGCCAGTTTGGTTCTGAATTATATTCGCCTCTAAAAACGCTTTTACGGTTGAATCCCGTATTTATCGCGTCCATTATAATCTCCGAAAACGAAATATTTTCATTTCGTACTGTATTTTATCTTATTATGTCTACGACCCGTGAAGACTAAAACCATTATAATAATATGTGAATATATATATATCGCTGCCTGAGGCTACTACTCCTAGATCCGTAAATGAATTAACATAGACTCGATACGATAATGTCGTTAGGACTAAATATACCTTCAAATCCAGATTATTGGTAATTGCTCAAGTAACACCGTTCAATAATATAATTTATTTGAACGTTTAACACCGTGTTAGACTGTGTTCAATAATGCTTAATATTTATTGGCAAATGTTATTTGCAATAATTTTATTAGTCCTCGCAGACATGAAAGGCCGTACTAAACACAGGCTTTATAGTGGGGTAGAGGCATTCATGTTGATGCCCGTGGACTTCATCGGAGGGACCGTGAGCTCGTCTGCCCATATTCGCCAGTAAAATTAGAGGTGTCTACTAAGCCTCTCAACATATTGTACTAGAACGTATGACTTTTACATATATGCAGATATAAGCAATATCTACTTCTAGTAAATGCCTGTTTGGAAGTAGGGGCAGTTAGTTAGTTTACATAGACATATGAACTTATGGACCACTTGTTGCATAGCTGTTACTAGAATCTACAGATATCCCGCCATAGCCACCAGGTAAGCAGTGAACTCACCTGCAAAAATTAATAACAATAATGGCTATTACACATTTTAAGCGGACATCGATGATTCCTTGCTGGAAGAATAGATATCGACTGGTAAAGTTCTCCAACAATCACCAGAAAACTCATTGTTAGAGAGGAGTTAGAAAGGAGAATAAGTTGAAGGTATATTGCCATTGCGCAGAAAAAACATAAATTGAAATTGGCATTTGGAAAAAATTTGCAGTCTGATGGGGTGAGGTCGCATTGCCATTGCTGTTTTCATAACCGAACGCGCTAATATTAATAATAATTAATTAATAAGATCAATTAACGAAAACGAACTGGTAATTGATCCTGTCTCAAACCTAGATCAACGACATCAAGATCTAGAGCATTGCTGAGTTGCCAATAACTAAAAACAAATTTAAGCCGCATTACATCATTGTTATGTCTACGATCGAAAAAATAATTATTATCAAATGAATATGACCCATTTTTTGCGTTCGATATCACACCGAGATCTATAGATTGGTATAGATCGAATTCCAGCCGTCTGTCTGGTTGTGATTGACGAACAGACAGACATTGATTGGACGTAATTACGATGCATGTTTTATTATTAGATATTTTTTTTTATTGTTTAGTCATTAAGATAATGTTTTGGGTTCAGGTTTCGCGTCTTCTGGTTCTTTGAATTCCGTATCAGCATGGCGATAAATAGGCTTTGTAATTCCGTCATGTCCGTCACTCTATGTCACTCATTTTACTTACTTGGACTCTATTGACCATACAAAAATTATGGTAGGCTATTTTTTTTTTTTGGTAGCCGATTCTTTCGACTTCGCTACGTATTAGGGGACTACCGCTTGAAGTTAACTCAATGTCTCAATCTTAAAGAACGCGTGGCCTGCAGAAGAAGTTTGCATCATGGTGGCACCGACCCCTAAGATAACGCTTTCGGCTAACGTATAATTAACCTCAATGAACACATACACGATTCACAGTTCTTGCCAAAAATAATTACGGTAGGAGTGTCGAAGGATAGTAATCAATATTTCGAAATATGTTTTTTCAAATAAATTTGGAAGAAATCTAGAAGACTATCATACATTTCAACTGTCATATGTACTACTAGCTTTTGCCCGCGACTCCGTCCGCGTGGGATAGTTACTTTGGCATAACGCTAAATTTTACCCCCCACTTCATTTACGTAGAAAGTGAAAATATTTTTGAATTATAAAATATTAAGGAGCTATTTAAACCCCTATTTTGAAACATTCTCTATTGGTGCTCCACTTGTATTGGCCTTACCGTGATTTTATATAGCCTATATATGAGCTATCTAACACTGAAAGAATTTTTCAAATCGGACCAGTAGTTCCTGAGATTAGCGCGTTCAAACAAACAAACTCTACAGCTTTATAATATTAGTATAGATGATAGCGTAAAAGTCTATAATTAGTATCAATATAGCTAAGTTCCAAAATTACTTTTTGCCAAACTTCTGCAACATCAAAACAGCCTAGTGCCGCACCATTCCTCCGAAACGAAATCATTCGTATAATTGATGGAATGATTGATTGACGCGTGACTCGAACACTCACCAACAGTAATTGTGTGTGAAATAACTCCGTGCGACGTGTAATTACGGTGGCTTCGGGACGAATCAATAATAATTAATTTCAAAACTTATTGAGAATAGCACGGGAAATTTAAAGAAATTTAGTATTCTTACAAAGTAACGTGACTTTAACATACAGTTGGATTTTTGGTAATAAAATATTGTAATTGGGAAAAATAAATACGAATAATTAGATGGAGCGCTATTGAGAATAAATAACTTAAAACAAAATTCTTCTAACTTTGTTTTCAGAACATTACGACGTTTTGTCCTAACGCGTAAGTTATCTATTGAATAAATAATTTATATTCTGACTGTGTGCTATAATCTCCACGTTTATCAATGTTTACTCGCGTAATGGCGCAGACCTCTTTCGAGTCTCGCCACTGAATGGTCGATTCCGTTTCAAAATCTTGTTTGCGAGCCTATAAAAGGAATGACATGTTTGCTACCTCATTTCACATTGGTCGCGGTTGACTGTGCCTATTCTGATAGGGGTCTCGCGCGCTCTATAGTGAACGATGGTCCTTTGCAAACTGTTGAATAAGCTCTTGGATGAAATCAAATGTGTTTAAAATGATCACTAAAGGCTCGCGGCTCGCAAAACGACCGATGGCAGTTTTTTTTCTACCTATGCTGATGGCCTTGAGAGGCTATATCAGCGTTACCGGATGACAAGAGCAGTGCTTCACAGAATCTACCACTGGATCGGAAACGTGACCCAATGAGAAGATCCGGCGAAAAGGTTGGCAACAGTGTTGACGCGAAGCTGTCCTCTGCAAATTACAAATACAATATACATTCTAAATGTCATTGAGCATTGACATAAAGCATGTATAACGACAATAGACGTACGTGCAGAAGGCAACTAGCAACATTCGCAACAGAATCTTTACAAGTCATTAGACGCGTCACCCCCACCCTCGGGAGCGGGACGCAGCGCCCGCTTGTAATTAACCAAGAGCCATAAATTGACCGTAACTGTCATATCATATTGATTTAGTCCCGTGACTCCGACGTGCGCCTTCGGAGTTTTGCGCCCCACGGACTACGAAGGGGGAAAAATTAAAATTGGATTCCATGTACATACTCTAAATGATTCTTGGGAAATGATTATCGATGTTACTTTTTAGAATATACGTTTTAAATTTATTATGTTGTAACAGCACTAATTTTACTTCAGGAAAGCAATGCAACTATCGAACGTAATTACATTCGAAGCGCTCGAATGATTAAACAATAAACCGATTGAATCGCTCTTTCGGTCGTTCATTCCTACAAATCTTTCGTCCACGTCGTTAATTCGAACGTGGAATTTTGACAGGATCAAACAAACAGCACAGAATTATCATTCACGTTAGGAACGATTTAAAAAAATTAATGAGTCACGCTTTAAGATCCGAATCATTTTCCCACCGACGTTCGTTCACATGTTTAAGTAGTTGCAATGATCGAATTCGGCCCACGCGTACGTACATACATGCTCCCATGAATGAAGTGAAGATAGAATTATTGCCGCCGTGCAACGATAGAGACTGTCAAAACAACGCTAACTAGCGAAATCGAACAACATTCGGCCGGCGGATGATAGAAAACAAACATTTACATGCCATTCTTGAACAGATGATCCGATCAAACAAACTTCAATGAACGAATTTACGATACAACGAGATCAAAGTTAACAAAAATATCTTTTGCAGCTTCAAGAATTATGGTGGCGGCTATTTGTATCACTGTAAGGATCAAATTAGCATGTCTGGTTGTGTGGTGCCGATGAGCGTATGTTGCGTTTGGCATCACGTTTTTTGGCGGCAAAATATGTATGTGTTGCCATATTGAAAACCTTTTCTGTTCTTCCGCCGATTTTGAAACGTAGGAACTAATTTTGATTGAGAATGAATGTTTGAATAGCGCAATATTTATAAAACTTGTCGATATAATTCGTTTGATTGTTAACAGCCGATCAAAGAATGGATATGATTTGAATGTTGGGGCCGATGTGCGATGGATTAATTGAATATTACTGAAATGTTTCTTTTGTTCCGTTTTATTTTTTAAATAACGCAATTTTAAGAATAGCAAACAAGTCATCTATTCGTGATGTTTATAAAATTGATTCATAAACAATGTTTTAATTTCATCATATTTTATTATTGCACTGGATAGCCGAGAGAGTTTATGGATCATCTGGTATAAAATTACAGACATCAAGTCCAGATTAGGACGTGAAGTCTCAATTGTATTGTCAAAAGGCTTCCCTATCCATATTTAACTTATACACGAACATAGTACATCTTCAAGGCTATATGTATATAGTTATATAGCGAGAGAACATACACATACAGAGAATATTCACTACGCCTTACAATTAGTAAATATTAATTTACTCAATATGAATAATATACGTTCAACAACCATCTCTACAAACCTTCAAAATGTTTATCAAACAACCAACTTACACGGTTAATTTAGACGCTCGACTGTCACACATGAGGTTTCGGTATTAGTTATCCGAAATCTTATATTTATCACCTTTCATGCATACCGGCATCGGTCAGAAATCGAAAAGGAAAACCTAATTCGGAAAGACACTCGAAAACAGAAAACACGACAGCCAACACTTTTCATAGTTGACAAGACATTTTAAAAAGCTATAACAGAGCCGCCACACATTAATTATATATAAAAGGATTTTATGAGGTTTCTGCGACTCGGAGAAACGTTGAAAAAAACAAATGTTAAGTATTCGAATTGAATCTCTTAACGATAATCGCCGACTGTAAAACCTAATGTGTTTTTAATTTTAATAAAAATTTTTAAAGTCGTAGAGCAGGCAAATCTAGCATCTAGACTTTAATATGATCTCTGACAGTGGATGAGGTAAATCCGTGAATCCTAGCGAAGGTATTTCACGTTGTGGTAGTACGAACCTGTCTAGTTTCAATATAAATCAATGTTCACTGAGATTAGGACTAAATGGCATTCCTTTTAAATGTTAAGGATCTAAAACTGATTCATATATTCTAACAATAATGTGTGACCGAGAAAGAAGTGAATCGTAACCGATCAACCAATAAATTTTGGAATAGACTAAACCTGTTTCGCTTTGTATATGATTTTTATACTATCCGATACGATATTGGATAATCGTATAGAGATCGTGAAACAGGATTTTAAAAAAACTTTCAGTCATATTTTGTCATTTCAAATAAAACATTCACAAATAACCAAAAGAGATTTACTTATTAGGTATTTAAAGGTTAATGAATGAAGCCTAATGTGGTTTTAAACAACTTACGATATAATTCATTCTACTTACTTTACAAGAAGACCCTGGATAGAGACCCAGATAAAAAACCTGGTTGCGATAGCGCGTATATCTTCAAATCTCACTTTGGAATCACAATCTGCAGGTCTCCTCAATTCCAGTTCAAAAAAAGTTCACACCGTGAGGATGGAGCGCATGCTAAAACGGTCCACGTCTACATAAATCATATGAAGAAAACGTTAATTTCGGATGGCATCATTATACATACGATATAAAGGATCTGACATAATGTATCTATTTATAAAGTAATAGATTCCCAGATATACTTACACGTAGATATTTGAATGTATCGTGATCGCGCAACCCTTTATGTAATCGGAGAACTTTCAACTTCTTTTTTACAAATAACATTATTCGATAAGTTCATGTTCAATATGCACTTGTTGAAATGCTTAAACCAAATAAAAAATACTCCTTCTGATCTATATGATGAACCACATTGAATTTATTAGGATTGTAACTACTGTAATATTGTTTGACAATGGTTACAAGTGTTTTAATTGTTACTACGTAAAACTTCTAGAATTTGCTCACTTCAAACTGAGTTTGAACCAGAAATGAGATATTCAGAAAGAGTGGCAATTTTGAAGACCCCAACATCAACGCATTACATATATAAAAAAAATGACCGAAAAATCAGTGCAGCGGGCCTTAGTTTGATCACCAATAGTGTTACCGTTTAAGAAAATACATAAAACAATTAAATGAATTTAAAAAAAGAAAGTACATTTAATGAGAATCGTGTCGTACAAACTAAGAACCATCTAACAGGCATCACGAAAACTCCCAATGACTTCACCTCTGCGTCGTTTTAAATAAATCTTCAAATCTGTCAATTAACTCAAACGTAATGTTGTATTTATGTAAATAAGAAATATACTGATGGACAATTCGTGTGACCGAAAATAGATAAGTGACAGTCCTGTCGTATCATTTATCGGACATTCTAAATGTCAAAATGTTTTTTAATTAACCTCTAAACAAAATAAAAGCTAAAACACTAAAACCCGACTGTGAACTGTATTTACTTTATTTTGGAATTTATTGAGACATATAATGGACCCAATGACAGTTGCTCAGGTGGAGTACGCGAGCCCCCGTTCGACAGATGATGTTACGGGGTTCGCGATAAAGTTTACGACATAATGTCTTCTATATTGCCTTCGTCGGTAGACGAACCCACAGCCCACCTGATCGTAGGTTTCATAAGTGATTGCCATACTCATGGACCTCTTTTTGACAATCAACTTGATGTTTTTCTATTACAGTCATTGGCGGTAAGCTTTCTTCTCACTACCGTGACTGTTCTTGACACGACGACTTCTGTGGAAGTACGTGGTATGCGCGTCATTACTGACCTTTGAAAAGAATATAGCATTTAGTACCCGTTGAAAATATTTACTAGCTTATTTCATTTTCACTTATGACATTAACTAGTCTCGTATAGATTCTCACAAAGTAATAGGGGATATAAATAGAACAGTTCTACTTTGATATCCTTTTAAGTTGAAACTTTGTACAGTCCTATTACATAATGTAGTTACTGGCTTCCGAGATAGTTTCCATCATAGTACAATCAGTCTGCGATAGGGAAGCGCGATCGTTTCAACAAATTGGGATTAAATATATTCATTTTGTAAATTCAGACAGGACCTTTGAACACATCTCACGTTGGGTGCTGAATACATTATAGTACGTGCCTGTCTCCAGCATTCCACCTCAGTATTGAGAGGTATGGTATCTCATGGTATCGCATGGTTGGCTGCGTGGTGGCGGCTTAGAATGGCACCAGGAGTTCATTCCAATTTGGGATGTTGAGTCACGGACATGATCTGTTGATTCAAACTGTCATCAGGTATATAATAATGTGTGTGTGTGATAAGCAGGTAGTCAAAGGCAGGGTCGTGTAGCAACACATATCCCCTAACTAAGAGTCGTTAAAATTATCTGTAAGGTAGTACTGTGAGACACCGTCTATTCTATGTATTTATAAAGCATATCATTTATTGCCTTCCGATAGTGATGACAAGATTCTGCTGATGAGTGGTCAACGTTATTGTTTGACTTTAGCAATGTTAACCCTGACGAAAACTGCTTGCTGAATCTATTGTACTTTAATGCCATTTGATTTTAAATTAGGTTGTCAATTTATAATACAAAATATATGCTTATAAGACATTTCAATTGAATTATTAGCTACTCAACAATCGCCAAGAGCGTGTTTTGACTCTAAACAATTTTAAGCCATTCATAATTCATAAATATAAACAGGAAATTCGAAACTATTAAATTGAGCATCACGGAGCCAATACGACTAATACGAACATGCCGGGACTGCATAGATGACACAAATGACAGGTCTCATAAAAATATTAATAACGTCATAGAAATGCGTTTTAACGTAAACACATCGTCTAGAACGTAACATTACCATAAACAAAATGTTTATTTTTATTACGTTTTATAGTTTTTACTATTTTTATTTGTAATTTTAGAATTTGGTAACTGCAATATTATTAAGGTGCTCTGATCACCTCGATAATGAGACGCTACTAGAGTGGAATTCACCGGTTTCGTTAATGAATCAGTTTTGAATGGAATGAGGATTGTGTAGATATTCAGCTTTTTAATTCTAGCTGATATTCATATTGCAGACCTTCGTAGCCCAAATAAAAAATATGGTGGTGGCTCTGAGAGACGTTGTGATATGATTTGTTCCCCTCTTTCCTTCCTTTAGCTACTGGAACTATTTCTTCATGATCTAATCACACTAGTCTTAGTAGTAGTATACTGACACTAACAATCGACCCCGACTTGGCATGAGTTTGTTAAAAGTATATTACAGTAATTGTGTATAAAACTTTATATAGCAAAATTATACCTGTTGCTTCCAAAGAAACTCTCAACCTCTAATTCACCTTCTTAGATCTCTTACAAAAATGTCAATGTCATTTATGTAAAAGCAACTATTTCAACTTGAAAATGACGGACTTCCATACAATGGTTCATGACTTATTTTATCCCTTCATTTCAAAAAATCCTTCCTGTGATGGATACATACATATATATCATCTATAAAAAACTTTCAAGTTTGTAGCCCCAGTGGTTTAGGCTTAGCATTGACAAATAGTCTAACTAAGTATGTACACTAAACTTCTAACTTTTTTACTGGGCCTAACCACTGCTGCTTATCCTGATCAACAATGTTAAACTGGACGCCGATCTAAGCCGTCGACTGAGCTGAATTAAATTACATCATAATGCGAGAAAACTACGGTGTGGCAGTGTAATTTTAAGTGGGCAGAAAATTACAATCATGACAAAAACATATATGTTTAATAAAACGCATTGTTTCATGGTCGAATTCAAACGAGCGTTACTGGTATTATTAATTACAATTATAAATAAACATGGCGGGTGATTTACGTCGTTGTATTGGCGGGTGCGTGCGCGTCCGCCATCTTGCCTCTAATCGCTTTTCTGTCATTACATCACTCACGACTCAACGTTTGCCGAAAATTGGAATATTTTATTGCTTTCAACAAAAACATTTACGAGTATATTTGTATTGCGCTAGACGCTACTGGTCCACTCCGTTGTGGCTTAATATCGCAAAGCAGTCATGTGTACCGGTTTGAAAGGTGGGACAGCCGCTATTTTAATACTATTGAGACTTTAACCTCATGTCTCAAGGTTCATGTTGTTACTGGGATAGCTGTTTACCCCGGTGGGCTGTGAGCTCGATCGTTCTAGCCCAATAAAACAATACTAACGGTTGGCAGCGGCTTGGCTCTGCCCCTGGCTTTGCTGAAGTCCAAAGGTGTCGGTAACCACTCACCATCAGGTGGGTCGTATGCTGGTCTGCCTACAAGGGGAAAAAAAATACCTGTTCGTCTGGGGGTCACAATACGGTCTACCGTAAGAAATTAAACAATTTTGCAAGTTTGATTTTTATGACCCAATGTTGTTTTTTCATCAGGGAAGTTGTTACTGGACACATAAGTTCTAAGGAAACACCTTCCTTCTTCCTGGCGTGCACGCCGTGCATCGTTTGATACGAATACATTAAACCTAGAGAGACCTAATCTCTTATGCTAGGCTTAAGCTAAGAAGAAAAATCATTACAATAGGGTACATTTGCAATAGATTTAAAACAATATATTTAAATATACATTTTATGAAAACGAAGACTAGTTTGCTAGCTGACCAAACGAGTAATTCATTGAACCTCGCGTTCTGGTCCACAGAAATTTACAAAAAAATAACCGAACCATTAAGAAAACCAGACATAAATCTGTCAAAATTCCAACAAAAATTTCCAGCACATTAAAAAAATTAATATCAAGAAAAAAAGCTATCTTAGAAACCCAAAAAGGATGATCAGAAAACAAGGTAACATAATAAATATGTCACAGAATTATTTAACAAACAACCACTGAGCAGATGTCGCGACATGTGGCGTCGATAAATTGTCGATCGTCGACATATCGTGTCGCATACGACGTTTTACTTTGTATTCTGTGTCATAAATAAAATATTATGGAGTAATATTTGTTAATTAATATACTGGACCACGAGTGAAATAAATATACTTAGGTACTATCATCTTCAGCCCACAGTTACTGCAGTTGTAATGTGCACCACAGAAGTCAATATTCTTTAGAAGAACTATTTTATGGTGGAGTGTACCCCTGTCGCCACCTATTTGTCAACGTTGTGATTGTCACATTCTCTCTCTTCTTTACACTATTCTTCATAATCCATCTCTCAAACTTCATGAACAGCTTAATTATCTGATCCCCTGAGGCACAGACAGCCGATTTGGCACTTGTGTCCTTCTTAAACTTCCCAAACATAGGTAGTACGTGTGGATTTTTTTTTTATTGCCCTTGTAGGCAGACGAGCATACGGCCCACCTGATGGTGAGTGGTTACCGTCGCCCATGGACTTCAGCAATGCCAGGGGCAGAGCCAAACCGCTGCCTACCGCTAAATAGTGGTACATATGTTATATGCGAGACAGACTGTGCGTCTATGAGATCCTCTTCTCCACTACACGCGCACAAGCTGCTCTTCTGATGCTTTTAAGAAGGCAACGAAGGATTATTTCCTTTCACTTAGCTGACATGTTGTGATTCTAAGACATACGTACGTGTATACTATGCTTTTAAAACATATTTTATTACATAAATATCTATTTTTGTCGAATTTTGTAATTGTTTGCGTTGTCACTTTTCCACCTTCTGTAATCTTTGTTCCGTCGATTTTTGTTTGTTTTGGAAATAATATCATATCTGAGTCCAACTCGCCTTACTTAATACCATTTATTTTGTGCCTTTTGTTATAATATTCCTGTGTATGATAAACGGAATGGTAACTTGTTTGATCTAACGATTATCTTAAACTGAGCTTAGTCGGAACTTTCGAATTTAACTTCGTTGACGAAACAAAGAACACAATCAGGATATGTGATTTTCAGAAGCCGATATAAAATGTCGTCTATAGAATGTAGTTAGATCCACAGTGTGGAATCTAGATGCGTTTATTTGAACTGGCTCGATCTCATCTCGGGAGCAATCTCTGGGGTTTCCCACGCCGCTGATGATAGTGATGCTTAGAAGTAGTTAGATCGGGATACATATTCGTCGCGCTCTTAGTATTGAGTTGGCTTTGTTTAACCTAACGCTTGAGCGATCTAGCGTTAGGTTTTGCATGAGTCAAACTAGTTTGAGTTGAGACAACACATTAAGGCAA
Source organism: Bombyx mori (assembly GCF_030269925.1). Lineage (NCBI taxonomy): Eukaryota > Metazoa > Arthropoda > Insecta > Lepidoptera > Bombycidae > Bombyx > Bombyx mori. Next base: position 851,106 of record NC_085116.1, on the reverse strand, counting down.
CAGTTTAAAAAGAATAAGAATAATTTTTAAGACTTTATAACCCATTACCGTCAACCCAATATAGTGTAGACTTCGCTTTCAACGGCCAGGAAATAAATACACAGATTGCAATAGTTCACTTAATTCTGTATTGCTTTATTTGTAACTCCACTTGTACAATATTTAGATATGTGCTTACTACAGAATACACTGCTTTTTCTCCCTTTTTTTGGACTACTGCCTTTTTATTATGTCACGTCTCCACTACTGCCATTGCTCCCACCAACGGTGTTGCTACTTGGCAATCCGAAAATTGTCTTAATTTTAACATGATAAATTTTATAATAACAAACCTTACAATAGTATGCTAGTAGCAGCTTAATTCTAGTATATCAATGGCTACATACAGAACATAGTTCTTGTTGGTTAAAGACAAAGTTCTTTTTCTCAGGAATATCAGTTCTCATGTATAGCGACTGATAGCGTTACTCTTAGAGACAGCTATCATTGACACTCTTCTAAATCTAAAAACTGGTATAAAAACTGCACTGAAATAAAGAAAATTTAAATAATCGGGGAAAAATGCTGGGCACGAACTCTGTGCATTATGGAACCAAAGGCTCTTCAAAAATATACACATAAAGATATTAAGCAGATTAAGAGCAAATCTGTTCGTCAGACGAAGTGAATCGAACCCGCGATTCTCGGCCCAGCTGTCAGGGGCGCTAATTATTGTTTTTTTTGCTTAGATGGGTGCACGAGCTCACAGGCCACCTGTTAAGTGGTTACTGGAGCCCATAGACATCTACAACGTAAATGCGCCACCAATCTTGAGATATAAGTTCTAAGGTCTCAAGTATAGTTGCAACGGCTGCCCTACCCTTCAAACCGAAACGCATTACTGCTTCACGGCAGAAATAGGCAGGGCGGTGGTACCTACCCGCGCGGACTCACAAGAGGTCCTACCACCAGTAAAGTATTGTGCCACCAATTCAAGTCAACTAATGTGCCACTTTGTAAGTAAGTGGCACATTTTAAGGCCGATTCGATGGATCTCAAAGTTCAGTTTGAATTTCATTAAGTAACTGAACCGGCACGACGGTGAATTCAAAGTATTTTATGAATCGTAATATTAAATATAATAAACGCGAGGAACATTCTAAAGCGTTTTAGTAAAGACAAACGACACACCATCAGCAACAACCATCAATAACAAACAATGCCATCTCTGAACAAAGCAAACAAGACCAAGCCTTTTAGTTATTTCATGAAATTATGAATTTCAGAAGAGACCACTACAATCTTTACATTTCTCTCTACGAATTCGTAGTCGTATATTATTTACTATACAAAAAATTAGGTATTTTTGATAATAACACTTCTAACGCTCGTTAAGCTTCTGTATCTGTGAGCACCAATATGAGCGCATTTTGTGTTATTTTTTTTATCTTCAAAAAAAATTTAAGTTAACGATAAACAGTTGCTTGCGTCATTTTGTAACTCTGTAAAATTAAGTGACAAACGTACATACTGCCTTTTTTTCCAGTCGTTACGTTGACCGTGATGAGTTGCGTTAATCCAGGTTTATTATAAACTATATTTATGCAAAACTGTATCCAAAACCGCTCAGCCATATTTGTGTAATTGTGCAGCCAATGCAAACTTACAGACTCAGAACATCAGAGTTAGTTAAAATTCAACTAGCATGACATAAGTCTATTCATATGATGCAATTTTGAAACACAGTTCAGATAGTTCAAATATTTTCTTGACATTGCAACGAATGGCGGCCGGGCTCACATCCCACTTGATGTTAAGCGTTAACGACACCGTTTGATTTTTAGAAATTCAAATAATTATAATAATCAAGAAATTCGACTATGGCGGCGTTTAAACCCCACTGGCAGGTACCAATTATTATTTTTGGATTGATAGCGTCCTTCACGTTAACCACTTAACACTGGCTGGGCCTCGAGCTCGTTAACCAATAATACAAATAATTATTAAAGAATTCTAAGTTTAACACAAAAGTACAGAGGTGTCATTATAGTAAGTACATATGTAAAGATTGCTAAGACAAATAATTATTGTTTGTATAATTATTGTTAACTATTATTACGTTCCATTACATTACCTAACCTTTTAACCTACACATATGATTGAATCTAATTTAGTCTCTCAATAAAATTGGCGGCGTACTTACCAATGGATCTGAAGTCTCAAGAAGATTTTTGATTATTTTCTCTAATCATAAATAATAATAATAAATATTAAATAATTTCATTTTCATTTTCATCAAAAATCATTAATTCACACTTTTAGTTCGCGACCTAATTAATCTAAAACACTGATATTATTATTATTATATTATTATTATAACAAATATGTGCACTATTAATTGTGAGCACTCGTAAACAAATTTTTAACAAGTTTGTAGTGTCTTACTTCCTTGTGTTCGGCCATCGATCGATTTAAGACCATATTTACAAAAGATTCGGTTTTTGTATTACCTACATTTTCGCTTTGGTTTGTTTTAAATATTTACAAAACGCTAAATAAATTTACACTATGATAACAAACACGAAATCTCATCCATGACAGAAAATCTATTGATAAACAAAATGGTACTTAGTTAGATAAATAGGCAAAACAAGCTGTGTCTTTGTGTATTTATATAACTAGATAAATAGATTTAGCTTGTCTACAGGCTGAGATAGTAATTTAATCAATTTTATATTTATGAAAATTTATTAAGTGACCGGTGGCAGGACCTCTTGTAAGTCCGCACGGGTAGGTATCACCACCCTGCTTAATTTTGCCGTGAAGCAGTAATGCGTTTCGGTTTGAAGGGTAGAGCAACCGTTGTAATTATACTGAGACCTTAGAACTCATATCTCAAGGTGGGTGTCGGTATCTACGTTGTAGATGTCTATGGGCTCCGGTAACCACTTAACACCAGGTGGGCTGTGAGCTAGTCCACACACCTAAGCAATAAATACTATTATACTATTTAAATACTATTTACCTCGGTACACATTTATTTTAATTTGACATACTCTTAAAAGCAATTTGAAAATTTATCCACACATTAGGCAATAATTAAGCCATAGCCTTAGAAATGCATGTCTCAGAGAAAAAATCTACGTAATCATTTATTAATGGAATTATCGTTTTACCAAACAGCACTACAATTTATGAAACTAATTGTTACGTTCTAACAGACACTACACTGCTTGAAAGAAAACTTTTATTTTTTTGGCGATTCAAATAAAAACAGATTATTATTTTTCAAAATGTCTCCTGTATTTATTAGTGTGTCCTTCTCTATTGTCGCCCCGCCCCGTGCCTCCCCACCCCCGGCGGCATAGACCCGCTGCAGACGGGGGCCCGCGACATGAGGCCGTTCGAATGACAACTGTGTGTGCAACGCTTTACAAAAATAAAGATGGCGGGACGAAACTGAAAACCGGCACGCTCATGGCGAAAAAAGAGTTTTTTTTTGATTCGTAATATTTTATTTAATACATTAATTAGTTAGGTTATTAATTATTAAAAATTTTTATGCTTTAACGTTTATACGGGCAATGGTATCTTGGATGAAGTGTTTATTTAAATTCATTCACTTATTGCCTATCTCTCTCTAGTTCCTTGAAAACTATATCTATGTTTACTATGCGTAATTGATTTGATCATTTCTTATGTTAAAGAAAAAAAAAAAGGAAAAATCAACAGAACAAAGACTAATAAAATATAATGCTCACTCAGTATTCCATTCATGTTGATATGACGATAATTAGCACCTACAATGCAGCATACTTAGTATTCCTAATTTTTCGTTTAAGTTTGTATGTAATAAAGATAATAATTTAATGACTTTCCGCGTAACGTCCCGCAATTTCTGGTACATTCCGATAACTTCTTTTGTTTTTGCTATTTCGTACTGAATAAAGTAAATTACAGTTATCGTGTGACGTTAATACGATTTCGTGCGTAAAATGAGCACAGGACCGTCACCGGCCGCCGCCGCATCGCTACTGCCTGAAATTTACCATCCCCGAACTTTTCAGAGCACAACACGCAATGCGAAACTTAACTCAAAACATCCCGAACTCACTTCGAGTCACGGTCGAACTTCATAAAAATGGTACGATTTGAGCATTATACTAATATGAGTATTAAATTGTTTAAAAGTGACATAAAAATTCAGTTGACACAGCATCGGAGGCATGGTTTTGTCACGTAGCTTGATAAAATATGCTCACCGTCTTTTCCTATGAATATTCTAATACGTTGACAGACAATGTCCACCTGCCACGGGCGGCACCTGAGCAAGCAGTGGGTGCCACTCGAGCGCTTCTCGTATGGCCTTTGTTTTCTGACTTCTATTTGTTTTCTGCATACGTGAAACGAATTCTTTTACACATCAAACACAGGACTAGAAGTCGTTGAACCTTTTTCCAATCCATCAATAGGAAACTTAAACAAATCAACCGTATTTGAACAGATGGGCCGCGACGGTGTCGGACGTTTGGGCAAATAAGTCGTACGTGCGCGGGTCGTGTTCACTTCACTCATAAACTGGCACTAAGTTGACTGGACACTGAATTTTGGCACTTGTCGTGATCGTGCGCGGCCGGGAAGGGTTTCGACGCGTGTTTCGTGGTTTGTTTACGCGAGATAAAAACGCGGGGCGCATGCGGTCGCGTCGCGGGCCGCGGCCGGAGTGACGCGCCGACTGCCGCTTGCCGACACTAGCGCCGCGCGGACCCGACACGTACTAATGCAGTCAATCAAACGTCCCGCAACTTGATAACGAACTTTTACACGATGCAACTAAATACTTCTCATAATTAGACCCGCACTTCAGGAATCTTCCTCTGACGCTGGGCTTAAACTAAAAATAATACAAAATTTAAATTATTAAATTAATTAAACATTGAAATTAAAACAATACGTATAAATCTAAAAGTGTTTTTAACGTACGTAAAGCACCCAGCTGACTGTGCTGTAAGTTGAAGTTCCAGCAGATCTGATGGAAATGTTGAGGCATACGTCGTGTGTCCCAAAGCGATTGTCATGTAGTTGTCAGTTGTCAAAACATTGCAAGTGCGGCGAGGTGACCTTGCAGCCGCGCGCCGTCTCGGTCGCACGCAGGGCGGCGTCACGCGGCACGCCCCCCGCCCACACCCGCCTTCCGCCCGCGCCCTATGTACGAGCGCGCTTCGCCTTACGATTATCGTTTCTTACCTATCTCGTGTTTTGTTTGTAAATCATTTTCATTAAATTGAATGTGTATCTATATATTTTTAAATATACATTTATTATGTATGATTGAGTATTTTTTATTTTATAACCAAAACTTTTTGAAGCTTGGCCACCATTTTTTTTATAGGTAATTAAAGTCATAGAATAAATTTTAATAAAATTAATTTTCAAATATTGAATTATTTTCTTTTAGAATTTCAATCAGGCACGGTACGTTCAAAATGTGTACACCAAACACACAATGATTCACCATGACAATTTGTGTTTGGAAATAATTATATGGTAATATTAAATTAAGTATCTATTATTGTGTTTGTAGAGTTAGCTATTTCTCTAAGCAGATGTTTCTACTTTCATTATTTCTTTTTTTTTATGATTGAAGGATTACTGGTGGCCCGGAGGCCTTTCCAGTTTCACCAGGACAGGTGGGAATTGCTAACAGCTGCCTGAGCGCCGCCGAAGGAGACCTATCAACTCAAGAGCAACTGCTTCGCAAATGTGTCTACTACTGGATCGGAATCGCGACCCGCTGAGAAGATCCGGCGAGAAACTCAGCGAGCCGATGCATGGGTTAGGTTGCACTTCGACCTCTTTGTCGAGTTCGACGAGTTCATTATTTCTACCAAGGCAATTGATTAATACCTTTCTTTGTAATACCATGAGATGAGATGATGAGAGTACCCGGTAGTTATCCAACGCAAGTTATTTTTTTTTTATTGCTTAGATAGGTGGACGATCTCACAGCCCACCTGGTGTTAAGTGGTTACTGGAACCCATAAACATTTACAACGTAAATGCACCACCCTCCTTGAGATATGAGTTCTAAGGTCTCAGTATAGTTACAACGGCCGCCCTACCCTTCAAGCCGAAACGCATTACTGCTTCACGGCAAAAATAGACAGGGAGGTTGTACCTACCTACCCGTGCGGACTCACAAGAAGTCCTACCACCAGTAAATCTGGGATCCTATGCGCCCTGCGCGTCTACATCCAGCTGTAAGCACCACCACTTTTCGATCGTGACAGCCACTGATCCTGTGCCTCAAAACTCACATCAAATCACAATACCTAAAAATAAAAACCGGACCGTTCTTTAAAAAGGAAAAACGAAACTACAGATCCGCAATAATGTCAAGCCAATAACAGTTTACAGGTCTTCAACCTTAGAGCTTTTACGACGTTCCCACAAAACCTCCGGCAGTGCAACATATTATTAGTGAGCTTCTGATCGCTCGATGACGTGACAAATTTGTGCTTTCAGTTTAGACAGAAGCTTTTATAAACTTGCCAATAATGTGAGCCTTTATAAGTTGGTCTTTCATTAAAAAGTGAGCACTCGGGTGACGTTCAGGGAAATCTTTAAAAGTTCAGCGTCTCGTGTCGAATCTGCAACTTCGTGCACCGAAGTAACACGAAATACTGCTGTGCTACGAGAGATAACACAGTATTAATTTTTCGTTAAAAAAAAATGGTTTTCTCATTAACTGACAAAAACTGGTTCATTCACCCTAAAGCGAGGTCAAACTTGCATACCCTCCGTGATAATAGTTCATCAACAAAATTATAATTGAACTTACTGCTTTATTAAATAATGAGAAAATTCAAAACGTAGTTATTGCAAGCTAAAATTTCATTTCATACAAAAAAAAAATTATTGTGTACGCGTGTGATCGTGCTCACAGCCCACCTGGTGTTGAGTGGTTACCGGAGCCCATGGACATCTACAACGTAAATGCCGCCACCCACCTTGCTACCCTACCCTTCAAACCGAAACGCATTACTGCTTCACGGCAGAAATAGACGGGGTGGTGGTACCTACCCGTGCGGACTCACGCGTTGTAAAGTGGAGTTGAATGTATATAATCGCTCTGTTTATTCATGCTTGTGTCATCGTATACGTCATGTACCCGTCGTCATACAAGCACAGTTCTTATCTTTTGATGTGTAAATCGTACGGATTTTCGAAGGATCAGTCCAGCTGTTGATCAGCTGCTTATAACGGGGCACTTATCCCTTTTATTCTCAGTCTGATTCCTTTTCTCGATTCTCTCAATTCTCCCTGATTGCTCGTGGAAGGGCGCGATTCGGTCGTATGGGTTTTAAGCAGGGCTCTATTGTCTGCCTTGAAACAAAACTTCGTACAAGGTCAGGCCGCCTAGATGGCAAGCGCGCCGTGGGCAAAACACTAGCCAGATAGTCAGATCTAGTAAAAGAAGACTTGGTGGTAGTCTGTACCATGCGGTCCTTGAACCACTATGATCGAACACAGTGGAAGAACGTCACATGTGGTCGCGACCCTCAGCAGTGAGGAAACCATATAGAAAAAATAAGGTATTCCCTATTTAAATGAAATAGAGATTTCAAGTTCATGGGCGCCGCTGACATTCAATCTAACGTGTCAGGGATCTGCTTAGAGGAGCTCATCTTGTCTCACTCAGAGGCCGACGCTAAAGCAAACAAAAATCCCTCAAGAACTTATTTAATTCAATGAAAAAAATTTACATTATTTACCCCGAATCTACCTGCTAGACGTCTTAAGCGTAAAGAAGGATATTTATGCTCCACCCCCGCTCCGGCGCACTCTCGTCTAAATTTATCCGCTTATTACGATCGTAAATTTAAATACGTATTATAAGGGTATTTTTCAAATCCGCGTCGCTCTGTTATAACGATTCTACTCGATGAGCTATTTCTGGGATTTGTTTGTGTCGATCATTGTTAGTGCGGTTGAGACCGGGTAATCCACCTGTGGTATTTCCTTTTGAGTAAACGGCCTTGAATCGTGGACCTCAGACGCACAGGCACGAACAAATCTATGGGAGTGAATTGTGGAACCTAGGGGCTATAAAGCACCAAAATATTATCATCAAAAGCTCAGCATGACAGCAGATTTAGTTGCTTTGCCCCACCAGACCTAAACATTCACTGGAAAGCTTCTTTAGCGGTCGATTACCGAAAGGATAATATACGAGTATGTAATATATATCTATTATATATCTAATATTAGACAATGAAGCATATGTTTTTTGTCTGAGGCAATCCACCTTGAGGCTGTGATGCCTATTTTATTCAAAGGCAAATACTATCGATTTGGACTCTATTGTTTCGCTAAGTATTAATTGCATTAAAGTTGATGGCTCTTTAAGCTTCAAGCACTACCTTATGTTATTATCGGCCTAGTTTCAATCAATGTTAACATCAAAATACCTACACAAAATAACAATACACTAGTTTTATTGGAACTTAACAAGATCAAGTTAAAGCTACACGAGTCGCAGCCGCACGATTTATTATTATTTAAGAATCCGCAACTCTCGACACGATCCATCAACGATCACTCACGATCAACACATCACAAATTTTAATCAGCATTATCTAAAACGAGCGTGCACCTTAACTGATTGGAATACGACACAATATACCGTATCACCCAAATCTGAAATGCATCATAAGCTAAAAACTTAACAAAATTTTCTGATGCACTGATTTCGCATATATTTAGGTCTTAACACAATGCTATAAAGTCGATTTTTTTCTCGAAAAAAACTTTTTAAGTGATTCGTTCTCTTAATGTTTCATCTGTAATTTGAGGTCATAAAAATGGGTAATTTTCGCAAAACGTAAAAGGGATATGTCATCATCATATGATTTCTCTTTATGATCGTAAATTATATGGTGGAATTAAAGGATTGCAGAGCGCACGAGAACCTATTGTATTGCAGTCGACGAGAGATCAAATAATTACTTCGGAAAGCGGATGGACATCTGCTCTCACGTAGATAGGGTGTATTGGATGTTTGTAATGACGGCGCAAAGGCAGATATGTATATTTTTTTGGGCATGCATGAGGTCGCCCCGCCTAGAGGGCGCGCAGTGTATGTAGGTCTTGACGGTCCGCAGATGTTGTGAACTCCCCTTGCACTCTCACACCCAACGTGCGATCTCCGGAGTGGGGTGATTCCTGCGGTTAACCAAAAACCAGACTAGCGCCGCCAACCCGAAGACGCCCGACGGGTCGACGACCAATGACGCCGGTCTCTGTGGAGGTCATGGTACACAGCCGAGGCCTTTTTTCCTAAAATCGTTGTAGGTACAACATCTCAAAATGTTAGTTAACCCACTGAGTTTCCCGCCGGATTTTCTCATTCTGATCCGGTGATAGATTTTTTACTTTTTTTTATTGCTTAGATGGGTGGACGAGCTCACAGCCCATCTGATGTTAAGTAGTTACTGGAGCCCATAAACATCTAAAATGTAAATGCGCCACCCACCTTGAGATATAAGTTCTAAGGTCTCAAGTATAGTTACAAAGGCTGCCCCACCCTTCAAACTGAAACGCATTACTGCTTCACGGCAGAAATAGTCGGAGTGGTGGTACCTACTCGTGCGGACTCACAAGAGGTCCTTCCACCAGTAAAAAGGGTCGGATAAGTAATTAGCAGCGGCCACGATAAGATAAAAGAAAAGATTTGAATGAATCTTCCAAAACTGCTGTATATGGAATAAAAAAAATTACAAAAAACAATTACATAAGTCGCTTTCGGAAGATAATGTGACCATATTACTTATTACTATTATTACTTCGACGGTGATGGGATTTAATAATATTCATCGTTCTTGAAGTCGTCGTGGCCTAAGGGATAAGACGTCCGGTGCATTCGTGTTGAGCGATGCGCCGGTGTTCGAATCTCAGGCGGGTACCAATTTTTCTAATGAAATATGTACTCGGCAAATGTTCACGATTGACTTCCACGGTGAAGGAATAACATCGTGTAATAAAATTGAAACCCGCAAAATTATAATTTGCGTAATTACTGGTGGTAGGACCTCTTGTGAGTCCGCACGGGTAGGTACCACCGCCCTGCCTATTTCTGCCGTGAAGCAGTAATGCGTTTCGGTTTGAAGGGTGGGGCAGCCGTTGTAACTATACTGAGACCTTACAACTTATATCTCAAGATGGGTGGCGCATTTACGTTGTAGATGTCTATGGGCTCCAGTAACCACTTAACAACGGTGGGCTGTGAGCTCGTCCACCCATCTAAGCAATAAAAAAAATAAAAAAAATCATCTGTATATTTAATAATTCTGTTTTTTGTACCATATGTTCCATGGAGAGTACTCTGAGGAATTGTTTGAGATGATTCCATCATCTCACTTTTACCATCGCAAGGCCAACCATCAGAGTAGAGTTTATCCATATTATCTGGAACCGTTCCATTCATCCACAGTGCGTATCCAGAGATTTTTTCTGCCACGTACATACTATCCAGCTCTGAAATGAACTCCCCTTCACGTTTTCCTAGCTCCATGATATGTCTTTCTCCAAACGAGATTTGTGGAGAGTAACCACTCACTATCGCGTGGGCCATATGCTTGTACGCTTAGAAGGGCAATGAACAAAAAAAAATACCAACGGGGAATTTCACAAGATATAAAACCTGTATGATCGTTAGGGCGTTACATTTGGGAGAGTACACTCTGGTTTTTAGAAATACATTAGTGAAAACCGTGATTTTGTTTTCATTATATACAAACTTCATTTCGCCTTAAACCAACACCAAAAGATCTAATCGAACATAAACATTTGCAATTCAAAAAAACCATCGCTTCCCAAACTTCTCAAGTAAAGCACCGCAGTCGCACTCGCTTGTCCCCCGTTTCCTCTCGCCCCTATAAATAATAAATAAAACGTTTGTACACGGCCGAGCTGTCAGATTGCCTCAACTTCCCCATAAAAGGAAGCGATGTCGGAAGGGTGACCGCAAAGTTGCATGCAACCCGGTTTTAATTACCCCAGCTCACCCCCGCCCCTCGACTGTAATGTAAAATATAATAAATACACTCCAGACACGCACTCGTGCAGCGAACGTTCGTAAATGATCGTTTAGTTGAGTGATGCTCAAAGTTACGTTGAATATGGTCATAATGATTAATTATAATTTAAAAGAAGCGCAGGTTTTTTTCACATAAAAAGTAGTAGAACGCTAGCGTTACTAGCGATAACCTGTAAGTTTTCTATGATTTCATATGGTGCTAAAATCTTGAAATCTTGAGTAATTTTGGCAAATCAATGGCTCTGATGGCATTGCTGACGTCAATTAGCGACGGTAACCACTCACCATCAGGTGGTCATATGCTCGTCTGCCTACGGGACAATAAAAAAGAAAATTACAACAACCATTTCTAAATAATTCATAAGGCATTTTGAAAGCGATCATTTATATTCAATAGTTCTATTCTTTTCATTTTCATACGGTGTAGTTAAATGCGGAGAACATCAATCTATCTATCAGAAAGTAAAAATAATATCGAAAACCTTGCAAACAAGAGCTAATTAAAATTTTAAACCCATACAATTACTGATAAACGCAATTACTGTATTAACGACGAAAAAAAAACCGAAACAAACATAATTATTTGAAATACAACATATTCAAACGACAAAAACAATTAAACTGCTCGTATTTTATTTAAATTATTATCGAAGCATCACGTATTTATGATTCTCAGCATTATATTACATTATTGGCGCTATACTAGCAATGATAGTCGGTCGAGACTCCGCCTTGGCGTGAAGAAAGTAGCCCCCGCATCGCATAAAACAGCTGGGTATTATTGTGTTTAAAAATTTTAATGGACTTCAGTATAGATTTACTATAGAATTCCTCTTAATTAGGGGATACAATTTGAATAAATTACAATAAACAAAGCACAAGAAAGTCATTAATTAATGATTTTAGTGGTTTTCCGTGATACTGTAAGATAAACAATAGGATTTCTTTTCGTTTTTTTTTGTGCCGGAACATTAAGCAGAGTCTTGAGAAATACCGTGTCACGTTTCGTGCGGTTAAAAGTATTTTAATATGTACAAAATAGCCGTTGTATTCAAATTAGGAAGATCTATTGTGTAATCTACAGACCGGTGGCTGTGATCATATCGCATATTTACACATGTTATAGCCACGATAAAAATAGTAAATTAAATTTTAATACCTATATGGAATCCAATTAACTGTTTATATCTAAAACAATATTAAAATTAAAAAGAAAAGTTGCTACAAACCTATTTAAAATATTTGTATTTTAAGAACTAAAAAGTACGCGCTTAAATAGTAAACCGAACTAATAATTAATTTCATTTTATCCTGTTGGTACTGGTCACGTAGAGTCTGGTAGAGTGAGGTAATAAAAATATTTTTTTGTTATTGGACCTTGATGTGTGTGCAAATTTTCAATTTAATCAATAAATGAAGTTGAAAGATTCCGTCACATTAAATGTATGTTCATACATATTTACATACATAAACACTTACATATACAAGCTAGTACAATCACAATCGTGTTAAAAAGCTGTTACACGCGTTTTGAGACAACCATTTTACCAACACTATGGGAACCTCAGCTTTATATCTCGACTCTAGTCACCATTTAATATCAGTGAGCACGTCTACCCAGATTGGCTAGTAAAAACGAATAAGAAATATCTATAATTCAATATTTTAAATAATCTATTAAGTTTGAGAACAACCAGAAGTCGAATTATGATGGACGAGGTAGAGTGTTGAGTGTACACTGCATCTTGTACATACATTACAAGTTAATTACATGCTAATGAAGAATTTTACTGTGTGTAGCCGTTCGTATTCTCGGCGAGATAAAATTATTATTTGTTCCTTTTCTATCTATAGTACTTTACTAACTACTTTCTGCCCAGTTCCAATTTTTCATAATGCGTCTTATTAGCCGAAATTACTTTCTGTAATATGCACATATTATAATACACATATGTCTTATTTTATTGCTTAGATGGGTGGACGAGCTCACAGCCCACCTGGTGTTAAGTGGTTACTGGAGCCCATAGACATCTACATTATAAATGCGCCACCCACCTTGAGATATAAGTTCTAAGGTCTCAGTATAGTTACAACGGCTGCCCCACCCTTCAAACCGAAACGCATTACTGCTTCACGGCAGATATAGGCAGGGCGGTGGTATCTACCCATGCGGACTCACAAGAGGTCCTGCGACCAGTAATTACGCAAATTATAATTTTGCGGGTTTGGTTTTTATTGTACGATATTATTCCTTCACCGTGAATGTCAATCGTGAACATTTGTTAAGTACCTACGTATTTCATTAGAAAACTTGGTGCTTGCCAGCGGGATTCGATCACCGGTGCATCGCTAGATACGAATGCACCGGACGTCTTATCCTTTGGGCCACGACGACTGTAAAAATTTACGAAATTTACGGTAGAACGATTTTTTTAAAGGAAATACTTACCCTAAGTTTACGATTGACTATAACGGTGAAGAAACATCGTGTAATAAGAACCAAATCTGCACAATTAATGTATTTGCGTAATTAAAGAAATAGCCATTGTCCTACATATTATTAAACGAACCATTCACGTGTTCCGGCTTGAAGAGTGGTATAGCAACTGCTTAACAATACAATTGAGACTTCGATCTGAGGTGGCTGACTGTGTTCAAGTTCCGTCCAAGGCTTCCGGTAATCATTTAAAACCCGTTGGACCGTGAGCTTTTTCACTCATCTAGGGTTAAGACGATTTTTTTTTTCGGGCCGGGGACCGAACCTCCTACGAGGTCCCCGCGCCTAGGGGGCGCGCGGGGTATGTGGGACTCCACGATCTGCGGGCCCTAAAATTCCTTGGGTCCGCGGTCTGCTCCCAACACCTTGCAGGGTTAAGACGCTACCATAACCCAAAAGCATACATAGCGGCATGTTGTGACAAAAGATCTACTCTTCTATGCTACTCTAAAATCAGAATGCAAGATCCTTACTGCAAGAGCGGAGTGGATTCAAGGTACGCTGTACATTGCACTTTAAGAGCCCAATGTATGCAGTAAACCAAAGTTAAAATCTGCTAAAACATCAACAGGAATTAAGATAAACACCCTTCGAGACTGATAATTGGACCCTTTCAATCTAATCCTAGCGTCTAATGGAAGTCATAAGTTGATTCGAGTTAGCACCTAAGCTTTGCACCAGCCTTTATCGGGACCGGTGCAATAATGTAGATAATGTCTTAGACCTTGGAGTGCTTTACTGTATGGTTGCAGTCGGTATCGACCGAGTTACGATTAATCTGTTTTTATGTAAACCCGCCATCTTTGTTTCGCTTCTTGTCGCTTGGTGCTTTAGATAAGCGAGGGCGGTTAGTGATTTTTTTTCCCTACCTATTCTAGTAACCTCGAGGGGTTATTTTAGATTCACCGAGCTAGTAGGTGAGCGCACGGGGCTCAAACCGGGTGTGTTGCTAACACTAGCCCTAGTAAGAGCAGTGCTTCGCAGAATCTACCATCGGATCGGAAACGCGACCTAATGAGAAGATCCGGCGAGAAACTCTGTGGCCTGTGCCTATGGATTAATTCACTCGTAGAGCCCTTCGTCGCAAGTGACGGCTTCGGCGAGGACGGTGAATGGTGCTTGTGGTACCTAAAAGCACCGTTAATGGATCGGGAGAATCTGTAATGACGCGTTTAGGGCGACGTCGACTGTTTACCATTCGGTCCACCGGATCGGGTATATAATTACTGGCTGACAAGAGGGTTTTCATGTCGTACCGCCTTCTCAAAGTGAGCAGTTAGTGATGTCTTTGCTTGCAAGCACGTGAAGTTACGAGTATCACAAGTGAATTTACCATGCCATGTAAATACATATTTTGAATCGGCCGTAAGTGGACTGAACATTTGTTGTATTTCTTCTGGAAGCTACCTTCTGAGCATATATTTAAATATATATTTAGAAAGTTAGTTTGTTTGGTTTTTTGTTACTCTATTACACAAAAATTGATAAACGTATTTGGATACAGCTATGTACAAAGATATTTGATTAACTTGGAAGTTTATACGGACTAGAGAGTGACAAAAATTAAAACATGTTTCACTTTATCCGAATTAGAGTTCCCTCGTAAGTCATAGCAGTAAGTGGTCTAGTGAACAAAAATATATTTATTTTATTTTTTATTGCTTAGATGGGTGGTCGAGCTCACAGCTGTTAAGTGCTGCTAAGTGCTGTTAAGTGGTTACCGGAGCCCATAGACATCTCCAACGTAAATGCCACCACCCACCTTGAGATAGTTCTAAGCTCTCAGTATAGTTACAACGGCTGCCCCACTCTTCAAACCGAAACACATTACTGCTTCACGGCTGAGATAGGCAGGGTGGTGGTACCTACCCGTGGGGACTCACAAGACATCCTACCACCAGTAAGTAAATATGCATCTGGTGGCTAGTGGATTTTAATTTCCTTTGACTTCATACAAAGTATGATAGTTAACACAAAAAATCAATTCGCTATTTCTTATAAAATAACACACACATTGCTAATCACACAACAGGACGTACCAATGATTTTACGAGTTGGATTTTACGAACTTATGCTAACATTTTATAAAAGTCATTAATAAATTAACGTGAATTAACCAATGCGGAATACGCGTCCAAGAACGTAATGTAAAAACTATAAATATTCGTGATACATCCACGGTAGGCGGTAAGCGATCATTAAAATAATTTAATCGATTGGTTTTTTAACTGTGTTCATCGATTTGAATAGTTCGGACGCCATTATTCGGTTTTAATACTATTTTACGATTTTAATACTACTATTTAAATACATTTTAGGGTAATGGTTTTTAGTAGGCCAGTTAGTATCGATTTGCCTTAGTGGATAATTGAGAAAACGATTTAAGGCGTAATCTCGTGGCTTTGTCAACAAATATCGCAGGCAGATACATTTTTTTTAGGAAACACGTGTTCAGGAATGACTTCCACGCTGAAGCAATAGCACTCTCAATAATCTAATTTTTTTTGTAATTAATGTTTGTAGAGAACTCTGTGCGCCCGTAAGAATACGTACCAACAGCGTCCTGACTATATGTTCTGGCGCAAACTGCATTCTGGTTCGGAGTGCGAGAGCGTATCATGGCTTTGATATTTTGCTCTCCATATCTCAAAGTGGCTAAGTCTAGGTCTAGCAGCTATGTCTCAAATCTACATCTAGGTCTATAGACCCCTCTGTAACCGACTACAGTTCTTCATTTTATCTACATTGGCTAATCAAATAATTTACAAGCTTTGCATCAACAGCGATTAAAGGTGCAAGACTAGGTCGTACTCGTGTGTTATTTTATTTTTATCAGCTCTCAGTGCGTTTCGATTTTCAAAGTAAATGAAAACGGACCAATGAAGACGAACTGAACTTTTAATCCATTCTGAACCCTAAAAAAATTTACATAAAGATTATTTCCAAAAGCCAACATAAAATTTTCTATTTATAAAGGAAAGATATTCTTAAGCCGTTTACTTATTCAAAATATCGTACGTTATACGAATCTGCATATCGCTGTAAAATACAAGACGGATGTGTGTCTCGTACGAGTAAATATCACTCGTTATTGGAAGGATGCAAACCTATAAATACATTCTTGGCCCGGCGATAAACAGAAAATGTTTCGCTACACTTTCGGACACTAAATTCGGTTAATTTATTTGAATTACAATTGAGTAGCGTGTTCTGGGCGTACTAACACTCTGTCGCGAAGCAGTCGTGCATTTCAGTTTAAATGATGGCCATTATTACCAGTGTCATTACGATCTTGGTTCTCAAGGCGGGTGGCAGTTTGTGCTATATGAGCTACGGTAGCTGAACACAAAGTAGCCACTGAGATCATCTGTCAGCTAACAACAAAAATAATACGAGTAAATGAGCGTTAATAAAACACTATTTTTAACCCAGTTACGTAGGTCTGGTCCGTAAGTTCAAAGTCGCTCAGCGTGCTATGGAAAGGTGTATGCTCGGAGTTTATTTGATGGATCAAGTCAGAAATGAGGAAATCCGTCAAAGTACCAAAGTAACCGACATAGCCCTTTAGGGTTTCATTTCAGCTTGCTAATCTTTAGATTATGGTACGCTAGGCAATGGGCCGGACATGCGGGTCGCAGAACTGATGGCCGTTGGAGCAGACGTGTTCTGGACTGGAGACCACGGACTGGTAAGCGCAGCGTTGGGCGTCCCCTTGTCTGTTGGACCGATGACTTGCGGCGATATGCTGGGAGAGATTGGATGCGGAAGGCGGAGGATCGTTCATTGTGGCGGACTATGGGAGAGGCCTACTACCAGCAGTGGAGAGTTACAGGCTGAGGATGATGATGATACGCTCGTTGCTGCCGTGGAAATTTTCAGAAAGACTTCATTAAATTTTAATGTCAAAACAATAATAAGTGCACAATAAAATTTAAAAGTAATCATTAAAAAGCATTGTGTAGCCTTAATACATAAAACATTTAATTTTTTTTTATTGCCCTTGTAGGCAGACGACCATACGGCTCACCTGATGGTGAGTGGTTACCGTGGCCCATGGACTTCAGTAATGCCAGGGGCAGAGCCAAGTCGCAGTCGCTACAGATTTTAAACATTTATCTGGATTTTTTTATGACTACATACTACATTCTATAGTCTCGTCGTCTAGTCGTTATTGCCATGCTTGAGTCACGTACACATAAGCCCAACCACCAACCAGCTCGAGAATGACGGGTTTGTACTAAAAGAAAAGAGCACTCGCCTCTAACTAGCTCTGCTAATTGTCTTACGATAATTGTAGTAATCACACTGCTTGGTAGTGCCTATGGTTTTTTACAGTTTAACAGAAACGATGAGAGATGGTCTGCCCAGTCCGTGAACACGATCCTTATCGATCGCCATCGAGTATTGTGTTAATTCAGTAGAATATAACAAATAAAATATATTATATTAAAAAAATATACGCCCAGTTTTTTTTAATCTTATCTAAAAATCTACTGAAACTAACCCAACACATTTCCATACCAAAAAAACCTTTCAGCGAACAATTTGATGAGAACCAACAATTCTTCCCACACCCTTCTGCGAGAGAGCATTGAGCTATTTACTTCGATGAAAAAGAAAAAAAATTAAACAGCGCCCCCAATTCTTCGGTCCCGCACTGTATTCCAGACAGGGCTCACTCAATATCGGATATTGTTCTTGCAAATGATTATTTACGTCATCGTTCCAGTACAACGCGCTACGGAGGCAGCCGCCATTGTTTTCGGGTGTTGGACGCTTTTCTCTCGGATATTTTCTGCACGTCTTCCTCTTGGAAATATTATTTTGTATCAGTTACTGTTTTTTACTAATATAGATAGGCCTAGGGACTAATGCCGACTGCTTTTAAGCTGCGCTCTGTGGACGTCATGATCTGATCATCGTTGTCTAGTTTGAAACATAACTTGGAGGTCTCATAGACGAGGGCGGCACTGAAAATTTCGGGAATTAACGAAGTGACACAACATTACTATTTAAAAATGTATTTATTGCTTTTCGAAGTATTCTCCGCGAAATTTGACACATTTTTCCATACGATGACACCAATCATTGAAGCAACCATTCCATTCGGAAATTGGGGTCTCCAAAATGGCCGTTTTGTAGGCGTCCACAGCTTCTTCAGGTGATGAAAATCTCTGTCCACGCAATTTATTCTTTATTTTAGGGAAAGTATAGAAATCATTAGGGCTTAGGTCGGGGCTGTACGGCGGATGGTCTAATAATTCTATGTTTTCTTGCTCTAAAAACTCTTTTGTTCTGTGCGCGGTGTGAGAACTCGCATTGTCGTGATGGAGGATGATGCGGCGGTTGCAGTTCTCTTTACGGAGTTCAGAAACGACCTGTGGCAAACAAATGCTAGCATACCATTCTGCATTAACCGTTCTTTGTCCCTCAAGAGGAATAGTCGTAACATGGCCGGTTTTGAAGACAAACGTGGCCACCATTTTTTTTGCAACACTCTGTGAACGAACAATTTTTGTTGGCTTTTAACTCATTTTCAAACACCCAAACTCGTGACTGGTTTTTTGTTTCGGGTTCGTACGCGTATATCCAGGATTCGTCACCTGATGCAATGTTGTATACAGCATTTGAGGATCCTGCGTGGAATCTTTCGAGAGTTCTGACGCCCCAAGTAACGCGAGCCGCTTTTTGCTCTTCACAGAGCGAATGCGGTATCCATCGGGAAAACAACTTTTTTACACCTAATTGTTCATGCAAGATTATTTGTATTTGACTCATGCCAATGTCTAAAGTTGCCTGAATTTCGCGGTATGTCACATGTCGATCTTCCTCAATCAGCTTACGCACAGCATCAACGTTTTCTTGGGTGACTGCAGTTTTTGGACGACCTTGACGGGGATCATCATTAAGCTTGACACGACCACGTTGAAACTCAGCAAACCAGCGATAAATTGTGGTTTTGGATGGGGCTTCATCACCAAATGCAGAAATCATCCGGTCAACACACTGTTTTTGTGTTAAACCACTTCGAAAGTCATAATAAATCATCGCTCTTGAATTTTCTCGAGTCAATTCCATTTTCTCAACGACTAAACAAGTTTGACAAAACCTCGTGACAAGACCGAGAATCTTTTTTTAAAGAAATAAATGGTATTCGATTTTTGAAACCAAGGAGTTTTCAATTAAAAAGTTTTTAATATGACAGCCTAGTAGAACTGACAACACACTTTTCCCAATACTCGGGGCTAAAATTCGAATGAGAGTTAAGTAGGAGAATATACA
This sequence comes from Bombyx mori, assembly GCF_030269925.1. Taxonomy (NCBI): domain Eukaryota; kingdom Metazoa; phylum Arthropoda; class Insecta; order Lepidoptera; family Bombycidae; genus Bombyx; species Bombyx mori. The sequence goes on along the minus strand of NC_085116.1, from coordinate 831,250 downwards.
TACTTAAGATACTAGAACCTCACTTGAGTGGGTGAGTAGTACAAAATATTACTACCGCTTACTGGAGCCCATAGTCATCAAAATCTGTATGTACAAGTCACAATAGTATTTATAATACCCCAGAGACCGGAAAACATGAATGCTACATAGTAGATATAGACTGTAGTGCAAGTATATAATACATCTATAGTGATATATTTTACATCCGCAATGTAATTAAAATAAGAACCCGATGCGGAAGGTCAACATTCTCGTGCGACTCTGGAAGACTGCGTTTGCTGTAGATTGCTCTTTCCCTTAATATAATATAAAATTATGTTTTTTTGGCATAGATCGGTGAGCAAACCAATCCAGCTACCGGAAACCATTACCAAAACCAAACCGGCATTACGTGCAAATACCGACGGTAGGCAGCGGCTTGGCTCTGCCCCTAGCATTGCTGACGTCCATGAGCGACTGTAGCCACTCACCATCAGGTGGGCCGTATACTCGTCTGCCTATAAGGCAATAAAAAAAAAGATAAGAGGTCTAAGCCTCAATTGCGGAGTACAAGTAGTCCAAACCGTGAAACTAGAATGCGTGATTGGTTTACAGCAGAAATTTATTACTGTTTTATTACTAGTGGTAGGACATCTTGTGAGTCCGCACGGGTAGGTACCACCACCCCGCTTATTTCTGCCGTGAAGCAGTAATGTGTTTCGGTTTGAAGGGTGGGGTAGCCGTTGTAACTATACTGAGACCTTAGAACTTATATCTCAAGGTGGGTGGCACATTTACATTGTAGATGTCTATGGGCTCCAGTAACCACTTAACACCAGGTGGGCTGTAAGCTCGTCTACCCATCTAAGCAATAAATAAATAAAAATGTAACGTGGTGGTACTTACCGGTTTGAGCTTATGATGTACACTACCATTTGCGAAAGCGCTCTACGACCAGTAGTAGGCTTATGATTAGCGTAGCAAAGCAATATTGTATTCCGCTCATGATGAAATATACATATTCACTTTTCATTTTTAAAAACGATTACTTTTTAGTTTACATAGTAATGCATTTCTTAAAAAACCTAAGGTCATTAAGAAGAAATTCCTTGCCTAAGCAAATGCAATATCTTAAGAAGTTTATCAGCGGAGTGAGTCCGTTACGCGACCGGTCAAACGATCGAATTATCATCAATCGAGACGCTAACAGACTATTAATTACAACGCGAAGACACATGCCACAGATGCACACAAAGTTAGGAGTTTGGATGCGGTATCGTGGAGTATGAATCATTAGCCCTCACCTCATTGGAAATACTGGAAAGCTATATTTTACTTAAAAAGTCCCGTTCATAGAAAATTAAAATGTAATGAGTTCACTGTGAATCGGTGTATCGGAGATGTAGAATTAATGAAATTTTAACATTAAGCGAGTTTGCTCGCGGTCACCGTTCAAGATATTAATTATTAAAATAATTGTTAAGTAGGGTAATCCCTAAAGAGCTGGTTCAATATACCACAAATGTATTTTGTATGTATTGTATTGTATGTTGACGTTTACATAAATTTTTTTTAGGTATTCTACATTAAAATCCGGATTCAGTTAAATAATGACGTAACTTTTATGTCGTCTTTCAAGATGAGCTACTATATCTATAACTAAATACCACATCCAAAGTAATTTCTACATAAGTATGCCGATGCCAAGCTGACGAGCTGCTTGGATGATCCGGGTGTACAAATACGCGCTTCCGTAATGTGTCTCATTAGTGAATAGCTACGTGTGTGGTCGCGTACTCACCGAACTTTTGTGATGTATACACATATATATATATATAGCTGATGGAAAATGCTTTTTTATGATTGAGGGTTTACTGGTGGCTCGGAGGCCTTTTCAGTTTCACAAGGACAGATGGGCGAGCAAGGGCTCAGCCAGAAGGGGCGGGATTTGCTAATAGCTACCGGAGCGCCTTCAAGGGAGTCCTAAAAACTCAAGAGTAGCAGCTTCGCGAATGAATCTGCTACCGGATCGGAATCGCGACCCGCTGAGAAGATCCGGCGAGAATATAAAATGCTTCAGCAAGTGTATGTCATAACTAAGTCGTTTGTGGATAAGCATGAAAAACAATATTAAACACACATTTGTGGTGATTGGGCGTTTTGATATCTTGCCTATTTCAGCCACAAGTTTTTATTCGTTTTAGCTTAAAAGGTTGGCAACAGATCTGAGCTACCTGGCCCGGAGTAATTATCAAACTCCATGGACAGCCAAACATGATTTCCGTTGCCTATTCACGATTTTTAATCGAAGTCTTAATTGCTTCGAATAAAAACTGCCCTACGGCTCTGACCCTATGGCCCGTTGGACTCAGGGCTCGCTCTGCCCCAGTAAACCTGATAAGTTTTATGAAATCCTTACGAGATTAAACCGCGAAATGAGTTTTTAATCTTGAAGATAATGATACATCCAAATTTGATTTCAAAAAAAAAAGTGGCTATTCTTCAGACAGCGCCATTGGAGTCGATACGTCGCGGCGTCGGTAGCGATCGGGTCTGACCTACATCTCGGTTTAAACAGTGCAACTTGTTACATTACCCGAGTATCGGAAAACAATACGAGAAGCGCCGTATCTTTAGTTATTGCCGCCCGGAGCACAGACAGCGGATGACGGTACGGTGACTTGAACAAAATATATATTTATTACCAATTTTTCTATACATAACTATAAATTTAACTATCGTCAATATTAACGTTGTTACTGACGTTTAACACTCTTTCTAGCTCTATCAATACAGATAACTACACTCATTGATTTCTAGTAACACTAAAAACGTTTAGTGGGTTCGTCTAGCCCTGCAGTATTTGATATAAAAATATAGCCTACCGCTGGCCAAAAGCCCATCTGATTTCAGATACAGCATGTAAGAGTAAAGGTTAACAGTCCAACCGTCAAGTGCAAAAGTTGTCATATTATATTTCTTATACTGCGGACGGCGCTATTCGTCTGAAGGGAAGTACTATTTCCGCGAGATTTACCGTCAGAGTTCGGAACAATCGTGCACGCTCGGACCGATCCCTCTGGCCTGACAATTATATCACTCAGCTTAGTCGCAGCTGTTGTAATTCTTTGATAAGGAAGCTTAGAAATGAAAATGTCGGTAGTGCTTTCATTGTTTAGCCTGTATTTGAGCTGGCTTGACACCGCATCGATCTACTTTGGTCTCTTGTATCTTGAACCTAAGAAATAAACATCCCAATGAACGTGAACAAAGAAAATAAGACCAATAAAATTATAATTTCGGATTTTCGAACTACAGTCTGTTTTTTTATTGTTTAGATCGATGGAAGAGCTCACGGCCGACCTGATGTTAAGTGGTCACCGGAGCTCATAGACATCAACAACGTATAAGCTGCCACCCACTTTGACACTTAAGTTCTATCTTTGTCTCCGTTTTAAAGTATAACGGTTACCCCTCAAAAGCGTTACTGCTTCACGGCGGAAATAGTTGGAGGTAGTTTTTTTATTGCCTTTATATGCAGATGAGCGTACGGACCACCTGATAGTAATTGGTTACCGATGGTCATGGATATCAGCAATGCCAGGGGCACAGCCAAGTCGCTGCCTACCATTGAATACTCTCATTGAAGATACATACGTTTGAAGAAGGGTATCCCATACCTACCTATGTTTTACTGGTAAGAAATTACTCAAATTATACTTTTTACCGGTTATACATATTTTATTACACGATGTTATTTCTCCATCATGGCAGTCATTCGCGAAAGTTTGTTACGTACGTAATCATTAGAAAAATTGGTACTTGTCTTGATTTGCAAGCTCACATACTAGTTGCATCGGCCATGACGACTTCTGCTCCGGTTTTTTTGCTGAAAATTCTTAATAATAAATTCGATTACAGCATTATACAGCAACGCTACTGTCGCTACGATTGGTATAAGCATGAATACATTTGAAATGAGAGCTCACATTATTTGACACCTCTCTGGTTTTAATCATTACCAGTACTACGAGTATACTCATCATCATCATCATGGTTCCAAGCCGGTTTCGACAACGGCGACCAAAATTTTCTGTTCAATGACTTAAAAGCTAATGTCCGCGCCTCTCATGCGCTCTAATATAGCTATGGTAGCCTATCTTGTTCTTAAACGTGCGCAAACAGAAGCTACACGTAAGAACACCACCCACGAAGTTGTAAAAAATGGTGGAAGGCGGTCTATTTTTCAGTTTATTTCGTCTGTCGTCCAGTTCGCGCCTCCTGTCGTTTTCAAAGACATGCACGCCCTGCTGCACCAAGCGTCTCCACTCCAAACGACTCTGTGCTTGAGCCTCCCAACGAGAGGGGTCAATGTTGCATTTCTTCATATGCCTCTTCTGAACATCCTTATATCATAAGAATTGGCCGCCACTTTTTCGCTTGCCAGTCTGGAGTTCGGAGTAGAAGATGCGTTTTGTTATCCTCTCGTCAGACATTCTCATCACATGGCCGCACCAGCGCAACTATACTATAATAATTGAATTAGTTGAAGTACATTTTACTAGGTGATAGAACTACCTGTTATTATTTTGTAAATTATTTTATGTGTTGAAAATTCTGTTATGATTTTCTGAAAGTAATAAAGGCAGAAGATAATAATATATATTAGAAAACAGATTTTAAAAGATTTCCCAGTTCACAGGACTGTTCAAAATAAAGACTAATAATTCATTATCGATCAACGTCAAGTGTTCACTGCACTACGGTGTTGCCGTATTATTTACTAATAACGTTTGTACTCACGTTATTGTATATTGTACAAGAGCGATAATATTTATGTATGACGCCTTCCCAAAACCAATAGATCTTTACCGTTTAACTGACAATCCTTAAAAAGGGTAACTGTTGTTTTCAATATATCAGTACTTTATATTCATAAACAATACCCATGATGAATGTCATATTTCTGTAGAAGAGTTGATATAAAGCATGGGTTCTAAAACTTTAAACTAATTCATCTAGTACTATAAAATACAAAAAAAAACCATTAAATTACTTATTTTCTAGAATTTACAAGAAATTGCTAAATCTGGTAACCCAACGGTAAGGAAATGCACGTTAAGATAGCGTCCGGGCCCGGCTGCGCTCGACTTTGACGGACGCGCCCGCTGATGTGGAACACGCTAGACTTTGCCATCATTTACCTGTCACTCCGGACCTAGTCGCTCACTGTTATTTATGATAATATATTGAATAGAACTAGGTAGCAAATATTTTATAATTTTCTATATTATGTTATAAAGTTTTTTTTATTGCGTTATTCCAATCCAAATTAGCAAGGTTTACTCTTCTGATGAACAATGGTTGTAGGGTAAGCTGGTCTTACTGGTGGTAGGACCTCTTGTGAGTCCGCGCGGGTAGGTACCACCACCCCGCCTATTTCTGCCGTGAAGCAATAATGTGTTTCGGTTTGAAGGGTGGGGCAGCCGTTGTAACTATACTTGAGACCTTAGAACTTACATCTCAAGGTGGGTGGCGCATTTACGTCGTAGATGTCTATGGGCTCCAGTAACCACTTAACACCAGGTGAGTTGTGAGCTCGTCCACCCATCTAAGCAATAAATAAAAAAAGTTCTTTAATTGATAAGTCGATTTAGGTTTACGAACCAGTTTACAAATATGAGGAAGGCGACAGGGACCTATCACGCCATCGCAATATCGGAATGCAAAACACATTTAGTAAGAATTCATTAGTGTGAATTCTTGAACTATACAATGTAAGATGAAATGTTACGGCGGATGTCGATTTGTGTTTTTACGCACCGAGGGAAGGTTCATTTCAGAGCTCAATGGAACGTGGTAAAAACTGTGTGTTCCAATGTGCGCCTTGTGTCCTGCTAATAGGGATGACTGAATGGTGACGACACATGGCGCACAGTCGGCATCTTGGTCGCTCTTTTTAAAATGTTAGTGGCCAATAAAAGTGATTATCTGAACGACAGTTTTTTAGGAACGTTCGTATGACAAATGCCAAACAATAACACGAAGTTCTGCTCAGTGGGCCTTCAAAGAAGTTAATTTTAATATGAACCCGTTGATGTTTATCGAAGCGCGTAAAAAACTTTACATACTGTCTGTGCTATCCATTGTTTTTAGCGGTGTGAATACGCACAGTGATACTAATGATTAATTGATGTTAGCCTATAAATGAGAAAGCCGCAACCACAGTCCCAACGATAACATGCGCGTACCATTCAAGGTCTCATAGGTCTTTCTTAGATTGGCATCAAAAGCAGGCTGCACCTGGTGTTTAGAAATAGACTCAATTAATGCCACTGCCTTGGGGTCACGAAAGCTCTCGGTTATTTTTCAGCAGCATAGCTTTTGAACCCGTTTAGCGAGGTTCTGATAACTTCGTTCATTTTTCTGTCTTCTCATATCGGAACTATTTGTTTCGTTTTGAATGTCTTTCTCTCTCTTAACTAAGTAGGAATTTCACCATGACCCGAATAGTTCAAATTAACTGCAATATTGTAATGCTTCGTTGTTGTATGCCGCGAGCCTAGGTACAATCTATCCAGAGTACCTAATCAGAGTCAAAAACAACTAAAAAGATGCTCAATTCGCTTAACAGACGGAGTTTCCCTCCTCGACCCATGGGATTGAAAATACGAGTCAAAGGGCATTTTCGTCATAAAATTCTGTATTGTTAATATGAGCAACGATATTCACGGCCTGATGTTAAGGGTTGATTGAAGTCCATGAGTGTACCGTGGCTAACAATGGTAGGATTATGGGATTGGGGGCATTTCTGTGATTATTTAAAAGGTTAGGAATTACGACGTAGGGTAAGAACTGAATACTTCTACTACTGCTACTGCGGAAGTTGAGTCTTTGTTCATGTCCAAATATCGTGCATTTACAAACCGAACGGAATGTTTATAATAATATCCGCAGCCTATTGTCTTGACCCAAGATATATTAGCATCCCTTGGAGTTGTTTGTTACCTGAACGTAATCATTCGGTCTTACGTAGTCACCGCCGACAACTCTAACTACACAGGCCACTGGTGAACTCTATAAGCAGACTCATTTAAAATAACTAGTAGTCCACCGGTAGTCGAAATTCGACTATAATTAATTGAAATTATAAGTTTGTACGCGTACACTATTATGGTTCTATTGTCAAAGACTATTATAAATCTATAATCACAGATTTCGCCAAGACTGCTCTTCAGACAAATATTAATAAAGACAAACTATATTAATTTAATCTATTCTCACATGTATTTGACTGCAGCAACAAGAAAAGTACTACAGCAAAAAGAAACAATAAACAAATAGTATGCATGCATGTGTGTGTCAAATACATGGTAGGCTGTGTATTGTTTTTATTTATGGATTTAACGTATTTCTTGTGCATAATTTAAAAAAAAATTAACTTCTGCACTCCTTCTCTATATTCTCTGTAAGTGTGGGAAATTTCATATTTCTCCGTCCGCGCAATCTTGGTAAAAAGGGGTACAAAGTTTTTGCTTCACGTATTAATATATAGATATTGTTTATTTTAAAAATAAAATTTTCTCTTAACCGACTTAGGATTGTTGGCCTGCCAGTGAAGCTAAATAAAAACTATTGAACCATCGTTATTACATTTGATTTATGTGTCTCTTAATATGCATGCATATGCATTAAGTTGCATGCAAGCTTATGCTAACTCGAACTTAGAATTGTTAACGCTTTTTCTAACTTATTAACTGTGAGGAATCCATAATTGTTGAAACGGAAAATACTTTTTTTTGTTTGTTTTTAGAATTACCGTTTTAACGGTTATAAAGTTATTGTACATACAATGCAATACAACGAGTGAATTTAGTAAGAATTCATAAATGAAAGAAGATCTCGATAAAGTTATTTAAATGAATCATTTTAAATTGAATTTTATTACCATAAGAATACAGTTTATACACAAGTTAATAAGTGCTAGTTACTCTCTGTGTCATCGTCACTCTTTTTTTTATTCTCTTTCGTCAATTTTTCTCAAATATGTTGATAACGTTGTTTTGTAGTAAATTTAGTTCATTCTTACTCCATACATTAACCAAAACAGCCGACAAATAAAATAGAGTAGGAATTGAATTGCTAAAAAATACAATTTCAGTATACAATAACAATACAAAACACAAACTCAGTGGACCTAGAATAATTAAAGAAAAAAAATTACGTCTAGAATTCGGACACATTCCTTCAGTATAGGTGTCATCAACCCAAAATAGCTCAGCCTAATGTGCTATGATCACGCTAATAGCTCACCAGCACATCACTAGCGACAGCTCTTTGTCCTTATTATAAACATCACTTTTGCTAGCCCGGATCACACTCTGAAGAGAGCTAGAGATACTACGAGAATATATATGATATTAAATGAAATGAAATGAATTGATGAACTGCCAATATAATTAAGAATAGATTATAAAATACAAGGTAATAAGAATCTATGTCAATTTACTGTCTAAGAACAGTTATAGTAAAGGACACGAGTGTTATAGTAAAGAGTACTTGAAAATGATAATATTAGTTTTAGATTTGACAATTTAAAACTTTTGATTAAAATTTTTGAACTAACAGACTACATTGAACAAAGCACTCATGAAATTTAATTTTCCATATATTCCTCAATGCACTATTGACCGCTGTTCTCACCTATAAATACTACTAAACAAAAAAAAACCCCTAGAAACAAAGCCTGTCGGCAGCTGGCTAAGTACCGAGTATCTGTGCAGCGTCTAATAAATTAGATTGTGGTCATAAACATGCGCCGTCGAAACCGCCCTCGTCATCTGATACCGTGGACTTGGTCGAACCATTTCCATAATCACATGGGAAAAGATTACGATTATCTACTCTGTCAGATTATTGTTATCTGTTTTTTTTTTTGCTTTAACCTCATGTCTTGAAGTGAGCAACTGTGTTCGTGTCTGCGAGCACCACTAACTTCTTTTCGCCGAGAGTGTTTACCTCTAGACCAGAGATTCCCAAACTATTTTAAGCAAGAGACCTCTTTTCTAAAATTAGCTGATACCTCAGTCCCCCCATAGCCAAACTACTACAATTTTTTTTCTTATTGATAGAAAATACTAATTTAAAAACTTTGCGGTTTGATTACGTTATCATGTTTGTGTGTTGATATCGATTTCTTTGGGAATCGCAGCTATAGACTATTAAAAGAATAAAAATACTGTCAATAGTTGGTAGATAAACAAAATGTAGCTAGGTTTTGAATAATTGTCATCGTTCCGAATTTGTTTAGGGGTTCATAAACATTGTTTTGTGATTTTTGACAAACCTTGAATACTTTTAAATACCTTTAATACGTTTAAAAATACTTTATTAGTTTTAGTAATTCCTGTAGCAGTTATTACTAATCTGTTAGTTGTAATAAGAGTAGTTATGTAGGTATTCCTTGTTCTACTGATTTTCCAAATACGGATTTCCGAAGGCACGTTGATTTTAGGTAGGTAGCTGGTTGAAAACTTAATACCAAATAAAACAACAACAAGCAATTTCTAGAAAAAACAAGATGGAAATATGTCGTGTTGTCTAAAACATTGGGAAAGCGCCCGATTTAGTATCCGTCGGCGGCTCTCAGTAGCGGTGCGGTGGCAGGTACAACCGCTGACGGGCAACTCTGATCTGGATTAGTCTTACCCACGGGGTCGGTGAACCTTCGAGTACTAGATAAGTACGGTAAACGAAAATCGAAACGTAACTATGTGACGTGCAAAATAACTGTCAATTCGTTTTCTAATAATCACTTCTGTGAGGGAAAATGTTCACTTTCCGATTCATTGATTCAGATTGGTAAAATTATAAATGTTCCTTTATCTTTCCCACTATCAAATAAAAAGTACTCAGAAAATTTCTACGGTAGGCAGCGGCTTGGCTCTGCCCTTGGCATTGCTGAATTCCACGGGCGATGGTAACCACTCACCATCATGTGGGCCGTATGCTCGTCTGCCTACAAGTGTAATAAAAAAAAATACTATTTCATATTATTTTTAAATAAACTATTTCAATGTTATTTCCACCACAACAGAGCCCTATTCTTTTCTAGTTCAGTCATAGTTTTCTACCCACAATCTAAGATATAGTAGTACTATGAATTTATCAGAAACCTTTTTAATCGGGAGATTGATATTTTTCAAATTAAGGGTGCACGCGTAATGTTTCATCATGTCTTCATCAATATGATGTAGAGATGCGAGAGAGACAGACGCAACTCTTACACCGATACATTATTTTACATCCGTATTCAGTGAAGTTCATAGCATTCATTCATCATATAAGTTGCGTTTATATTTTGTTGCTATGTCATAAAACAGGCACGTATTTTGTTACTGTCGTTACACACAGCCGCTTTCAACTACTTACATTTGGATTTAGGAATAATAAATATAGGAAAAATAAGTATTTCTTAATAGTTACATTATAATCTCTGCTTAATCTCAAATATATTATAATTTTGACGTTTTGTATAAATTACTTTTCATGGTCACGAACTATCATAGAAAGTTCTGTGTGACAATGTTTCACGATATAGATTTGGCTATTAAAATATGGTACTCCCTCTGAGTGAATCTGACCCTAAAACTACAATGTTTCTCAATAAATATATAAGGCACTGGAATGAAGCCCATGTTGGCTCAAGACTAGCCATGGTCAATGTAAAATAAATAAAATGTACTGCTTATTTAAGATTTTGTATTACTAACCCTTGATATGGAATTTAATTTTGAAATAAAATATATTATTATTATTATTATTATAAACAAGGTCGGACCCTGAATGTCAGTCAATGACCCTTTAATCGTTTCACTAGATTATTCACGCATCAACTAAATTTTGACAAAAAATTAAATTTAACATCAAAACATGAATACAGAGTTTCATTAAATTCATAACTTTACAATCCTGTCTCTTCGGCTGAGTGGTTTCGATGAGTCCATCACCCGTCGCCGGGCTGGTCGTCAATTATATTTGAGTTTTTGTTGCGATTCCTGTGCGCACGCAAATCAGACAGGTCATAGAGTAGATATATGTAATTGGTTCAGTTGTCTAAAGTTACAGAAAAGCACTTTTTGAGAAGCGAATTTCTTCGTAACATACCAGTCGGCTATAGGTATCAAAAAAAATATGATTGAAAGCACGAATGGAAGGAAACGTTTTAATTGGATTATTTAATTTATTAGAACTTTTACGCTGCGAAACAATAATGTTTTCTGTGTCGTAAAAGTGAACCATCCCTATCTATGCATTCAACAATTGAAAAGTTCAGAATTCGACCACACTTCTCAAGGCGACTGGAAGTTACTGACTTTGAGTACTGAGGATAGCCTTTCTCAGCTGTAGTCTGAATTAAGGCCACATTTTTTTAATTAAAAAAATTGTGTTTTGATATCAAGCTTACCATAACTAGCAACAGTAACATTTATTAAATTTAACAACAACTTTTAAACACCATTTAATCTATGGTAAGATTCACAAAACATGACCTTGTTAGAAAAAATACGTCACGGAGTCAAGCTTATTCTAGTACTTTGCATTTGGCGAGTCTATTTTAAAGCACATCTTCTATGTGGTGGAGCGTTATGCTTCTCACGTACGCGAGGGTGGGCAAAGCCGAACTATTAGCATATTAATTATCGAATCCCGCGGTAGATAGTCATGCTGTACAGGCTCGCGTGACTACGACGTTACTGGAATGGACTTGGAGCTAACGCTAGGGGCTCTTGAGCCTTGGAGTAAAAACGGAGACTTAGAGCTCAGGTGTCAATGTGGGTGGCAGTATTTACGTTGTTGATGTCTATGAGCTCCGGTAACCATTTAACACAAGGTGGGCCGTGAACTAATCCATTCATATAAGCGAAAAAAATATATATATTCAGTAGAATTTGTAAAACCTCAGAACATTCTATCAGGTTATTACTTAAAATAAACCGGTGTTTGGTCGTGTTGATGCGACATTCTAGCTTCATTTTTTTACCTGGTTCCCTCCTTAATTCTTGATAAAAAAAATTAATTATCCACGATTATCAGTATAGTACAAACTATTAGTTATTAGTAAATTTATTTATTTATTCCATTCAATATAAACCCCCCTCGAAAATCATATTATCAGTTTGGCCACATTTGTTTTATCATCATAATTATGGATCTCCAACAATCTCCTAGTTCAGCCCTGGCTCAAGGCGGCATGTCTACATTTTGTAACTGTTTGGGCCCAGGTCTTCAATATAATTATGTTTCCAGTTTACGATGTTTTACATGCGCTAGTAATCCAGTTGCCTCAACCGTACCTAATGGTCTCTGGTTCTCTCTATTTTACAAAACGACTTCATTGCCGGTGTGGTCCTTTACCGAAATTTGTTGATAGTGGTTCACTTTGTTTCTGTTTTTTTGTAATAGGAGTCTGTTTGTCTCATTTTTCTACCCAACTTCTGCTGGTCCTCACTACTTTACCTTTTGTATTATTCGCAGAGTATCGCAGAGGGTTTTGTACATCTGTCCTCATGGCTTAATATCGCCTTGTCTTTTTCAACATTCGACTTTGTATTGAAGAAATGACACTAATCAAGTATAGAGACAAATAAAACCACCAACACCAGAGTCCTGAACTCGTTCACCCATTATTCGAATAAAAACACGTAACTTAGTAATTTAAAAATGCCAATTTCTAAATCATAAGGTTGTGACCGTATTTTTTTGACTGTTTTTAGTCTGTAGACTGTAATCTTTCGAACAATTTTTAAAGTTATCCGTCCTAACGTAATAATGAATAGGCTCCGAAACTACTGGACCGATTTGAAAAAATATTTTTCCATTAGAAGCCGACATTGTCCCTGATGAACATAGGCTACTTTTTTAATTTTTTATTTATTTTATTTTTTTGGGTTCATGTGTGTTTTAATGTTTCCGAAGCGAAGCGAGGGCGGGTCGCTAGTCTTAAATATTATTAAAAATATTAAATTTATTATTAATTATTGAAAATTAATTAATAATCTTGAATCGCTCGAACCCTGGCAATATTGCATAATCTTTGCTAGCTGACAACACTTCACACCTGTCAACATTAGAACCGCTTCTATTTATAAATGGCGTTCGAACACCTTTAATAAAATGAATGAGAAATATGATATTTAGAATTTGTAACGGACATCTTAATGAGTTATGGTTTTAATATGTAGAAAAATTCATTATTAGATATATTAATAATGTGATAGGCTGTTTATATTTAATATTATGGGGTATTTAGAACTGCTGTATTTGTGTAAAGCAATAAGGCTTTGGACTTCGCAAGGTGCGGAGCTCTAGACTTATACCAATTTATTAATAATATACGTAATGTTTAGCGTATACAAAAATATTTAAATGTAGTAAAACTTTTGATCTAGCACTGTCATGCCATGTTGTGTGATAACGTGTGATATTACAAGACAATATCAATATACAAGACTTGCCCTAAATCAATCTTTAGAGTTAAAGGGAGAGGATCGATCAAAACGCGATACGCAGGTGAAAGGCACAGTAATATCCTCTTTAGCAATGAAAATTTTTCACAATTGAAGAACACTACAATAAGCAAAATGATAAAGTGTACGCTCACAGATCTAAAGAAGCTGCTCAAGTGGTCGGGAAGGTACAACGTGGTCATCATCCTGCGTCAGTGATGGTTTGGTGGGGCGTGTCTTACCAAGGAGTGAAAAGTGTATCAAGATATACTCTTGAATCATGTTGTGAAACCTCTCAGCAATACGCTTTTTAAAAATATACTGTGGACTTTCCAGCAGGACTCTGCATCTGGTCACAAGGCACGAACTATCCAAGCCTGGCTTAAAACCAACGTTCCGGACTTTATAAGAGCTGAAGACTGGTCCTCATCTAGCCCTGACCTCAACCCTTCAAGACTTCAAATTATGGTCAGTTTCAGAAGACATCGCCTGCTCTAAACGACACGGCGACGTTGAGTCTCTTAAAAAATCTTTGGAGCAAGCAGTGGCGAAATTCGCCTTGGAAAGAGTGCGCAAATCCATAGATTCGTGACCAAACAGATTAAAGGCCTGTATAAAAGCCAAAGGTGGCCTTTCGAATAGAATTTTTTTAAATTTTTTGATGCGACTCTAAGACTTTTTTTTAGTTAATTATTTTAATAATATTACATTACTTCATTTAAGAAAAATGCATTTTCATTTGTAACAGACCTTATGACTGAACTAGGTATATAGATTCAGAGAAGGTTGCTCTTAATTACGCCTTAATCTTGCAATGGCTTTCGATGTTTTCTTGAAGGTACTCAACATACATCTAGGCCATTTGCTATCATTTCTACTTAAAGGAATCAGTGGATCTTGTCGCGAAAAACTTTAAGCCATAAAATACCGTACTATCCTAGTAGACGAAATATTTTCTAAGCTGACTCATGAAAGAACAATATTAAATTTGAATATTAACGTTCGATAATTACAATACGAGAAAGAGAAAACGCGAAAATTCTAATTTCGAAATTCAAAACATTCGAGCTGACGTTATCGACAACTGTCAATACGCGTGTCAGCGATGACGGCTGCTTCAAAGTCAGCTGACGTGCGCCAGTCAAACGCCGGAGCGATCTAAATATAACGGATTGACAGTGACGCGATATGGAGCTGTCGCGGAATTTCCAGCGGCCATTTCGAGTGTTGCTGTTTATTTTATTTTTTAATAAACACGATTTTAATTTTGTGAACAATAATTCAGGTTTTTTTTTATTGCTTAGATGTGTAGACGAGCTCACAGCCCACCTGGTGTTTAGTGGTTACTGGAGCCCATAGACATCTACAACGTAAATGCGCCACACACCTTGACATATAGTTCTAGGGTCTCAGTATAGTCACAACGGTTGCCCCACCCTTCAAACCGAAACGCTTTACTGCTTCACGGCAGAAATAGGCGGGGCGGTGGTACATACCCGTGCGGACTCACAAGAGGTCCTACCACCAGTAAAAAGCAGTTTCGGTAAATATTTTCCAATTTGTTTTCCGATAACCGCTAATTAGCAGATTAGGTTTTGCTCATAGTTCCGAAACGTTCTAGAGTATTCGCTGTATCAACTTTGCTTTAAAACCCGATACTCTCATAATCCTCTTTAAAATCGTCGTGGCCTAAAGGATAGGATGTCCGGTGCATTCGTTTCGAACGATGCAACGGTGTTCGAATCCCGCAGGCAGGTATACGAATTTTCTAATGAATTAAGTACCTAACAAATGTCCACGATTGACTTCCACGGAGAAGGAATAACATCGCGTAATAAAAATCAAACTCGCAAAATTATAATTTGCGAAGGTAATTACTGGTGCTAGGACCACTTGCGAGTCCGCACGGGTAAGTACAACCACCACCCTGCCTATTTCAGCCGTGAAGCGGTAATGCGTTTCAGTTTGAAGGGTGGGGCAGCCGTTGTAATAATACTGAGACCTTAGAATTTATATCTCAAGATGGATGGCGGCATTTACGTTGTAGATGACTATGGGCTCCAGTAACCACTTAACAACAGGTACGCTGTGAGCTCGCCCACTCATCTATGAAATAAAAAATAAAATAAAAAACCGTTCATCTTCTTATGTTCATATCAGAAAGCGAAAGAGAGACTAGCCGAATCAGCAAATTTCAGTTATGACCAACGCTTTGCAAACTTTTTTTTAAACAAAATCTAATATTAAAAAAAAAAATCTAATATATAAAAAAAAAAGCCGTGCCCGCTGAGTTTCTTGCCAATTCTTCTCAGGACGGAGGCTCGTTCTTGTGAATTGGCGGTAGTTCTTTTGACGTTCAACAAGTATGTACTTTCATTTATGTTGAATAAAACTTTTTTGATTTGATTTGATTTGAAACACTCGTGTCCCACACAGACGTATTCGGTTAATTTTTTTTAGAATAAAAATCACTAAGATAATTCGCTTTATATAGTAGATAGCTCATCGGTCTTATCGCTCGCAGCCGTACATTCTAGACAATGAGGTAGGTGAAGATTCGTGTATTACACATGGAAAAAAATAACATACACGATATGCTCCGCTATTTCCATTTACTACTGATACCGTATACAATTAGAACAGACATGGCTGCAAGCTGAGCCTTTCACTGAAAAGTTGTACCTGCCCAATATCGTACAAAATGCTTTCGAAATTATCCATACGAATCGTTCACAGAACGTATTCAATTGATTTCCTCGTACGCTCGTGAAAGGAATGTGGAAAGTGTCGCGAGGCGAGTAGAGGTCTACCTGAGTCCGGTAATGAAAGCAAAACAAGCTGAGACAGCTAGCTGATTTAGATTTACGCGGCTGCAGACGCACTGTGCTCTACTGGACCCTACTCAGCAATGGGAAGGGCGTGGAGTCGATTGCATTTTCATTGATCAATTCAGTAGCCCGAAACCGCAGTAGTTGTGGAGCCCCTCTGGATAACAATCGTTCACTGGATTTAAGAGGTAGCAGTTTACACAACTTATAAATGAGTCCATGAACTCACGGCCCACCTCATGATAAGTGATTACTGGAACTCATAGACTCCGCACTGTGAACGCTTTAACCAAACTTAAGAAAGGCCGTTTGGTGTCAGAAATCATCAAAGTGGTAAATGATCGTGCAGACGTATTATATACCCTACACCTGTTTCATATTCTTTCCTGAATTAAATTAATGAATATTGTGTTAAGAAAATCAATTACCACAATATTCAATTGGCGACGGATAACACCTTAGTCGTCCGTGACCACAATAACTGTAAGGTATTGGAAAAGCGAAATTATATAATGACAATAAAAATCGAGAGGTTCATAAAATACTGTTCAATCTATACTAATAATTACAAAGCTGAAGAGTTTGTTTGTTTTTTTGGTTGAACGCGCTGATCTCAGGAACTACAGGTCCGATTTGAAAAATTCTATCAGTGTTATTGCTATATATAGGCTGTATAACATCACGCTAAGACCAACAGGAGCGATGTTTTTGCCTTTTGACAGCTTCAGCTGCGTGCACTGCGGAAACTATTAAAGTTTCGCTAAAATAATTTATGACAAAAAAAATCCGCGACAGCATATGTCTGTATATTTTAAGGTTGGCCCACTTATGACCTTTTTTACGCTAAAATAAGCATTATTTATGAACGTGTTTTATAAAGATGATATTAATTCTTTACCAAATAAATATGTTATTTCATTACAAGTATTTTATTTAAAAGAAATTTGCCCTTTACATTATTTGACTTCAATGAGTATTTAGAGAATATCGCAGTTTTAAAATAATATCGCAGCAAAATAATGATCAAGCGCGTAATATTGATGTACAAGGCGTTGGACGGCCTGTGCGGGGCGGAACAGGATAAGAAGATTATCAAGAAACACCCAAATCACTTCAAGATAGAGTTGAAAAATGTAGATTTTTCTTGATTTCTCCAGGATCCTAACATCAGATCTAGATTCTGATAATTACAGGACCATTTGGGAAGTCTAAAGGGTAGACTTCCCAAATGGTTCTTACGAAGTCACGGGCAAAACCTAGTAATGTATACGAGACGCGAAAAACGCAGAGAATACAAATTATTGATTAGGTACTAGTTTTAGACATGATTGGCATAATTGAGTGATGTATTTTATGTAGTCTTCGGGGTACCAAAAATTTTATTGGGACGGCCGGCTAACTTTCTATATCCATCTTCACACATCCATCTTCACGCGGTTGCATAATAATAGCTTACTAAATTACTTCCTTCTGATAGACACTCTAAAAGTTTGTATTAATAATATTTATTCGGATCCCATGTCCCATCATAGTTTTCATGATTATTTCAAACCATAAAATATATTGAAGTAAGGCAACTCCACGGTGTAGGCTGTCCAAGCTCGGAGACAGCGGACTGCAGATATCGTAGCGGCAGACATTTTTTGCAAACTTTTTGTTGGTTTTGTTCACATACGCTAATGTTGAGACAACGGAGTGGACACAATGGGACCTGCACCTTACCCGAGGATTTCATGTCTGTCCTTAAATTTATACAAAAGTAAGCCTAAGTGCCATTCAAATAAAGCGTATGTTTGTTCGTATAATCTTCGGTGTATTAGTAATAGATTTTTTTGTACTATAAAGATTTGATCTTGAAAATGTAAATCAGGGCGATTTAAATGGTGATGCTGACCAATAATGCTTGCTGCGACTAGTTTATGTAGGGAGTTATTGAGATTTTACCTTTTCCATTGCTATTTAGTAGGCTTTTTTCCCTACCTAATCATTGGTAGGCTAAGAAACTATTCCAACTTCGCGCGAACCGTTAGGTGAGCTCACGGGCTTAACTTGAGTGAATTCCGAACACTAGCCTTAGCAAGAGCAGTGCTTCGCTCAATCTACTCCCGGATTGGAATCGCGACCCACTGACAAGATCCCGTGAAAAACTCAGTGGGTTATTTAGTAGGCGTATAACCCAGCGCTACAGTTTCTGACTAATTATACTTTCTCAGATAAACTATTATTTCTGTTCTGTCTTTCCTATTACCCTCTGCTGGGGTGTAGGGCTCGAATCAAATCCTTCCATTTACATCGGTCTTGGGCAGTTTATTCTATCTCCTCCCACGTCATGCCCAAGACGCCCAGCTCCTACTCCACCGAGCGACGTCAAGTTGTTCTATTAATTATTAGATATATAGGTATGTTGTCTTCTTCTTCTTGCCTCCATCCTACAATACAGGGTAGGCGCTGCATGTCCTCTTTTTCAATTCAAGCCTATCATACGTCATCTCTGTATTCACACCCTTCTCCCGCATATCCTTTTTACACAGTCCATTGAGGTCCTTTTAGATACATTTGTATGTAAATGTAATGTTCATGTATTCTACGTAAATGAAGTACGCTTTACAGACAGAATTGTAAATGGTGACGCATTTTACAACTTATTGTGTTTGCTGTAGGTTTTAGCAAACTTTTCTGTATATTAAGAGTCTTATCGTTGGTCTATAGGACACAACAACTATCAGCATCGTAGCTTGCACTGACGTCGCCGTGTACAGCTGTATCCCCACCGCATCCTACGTTTGTATTGTCGGGCTTTTTTGTAGCCAGGTCGCCTATAAAAAATTTAAAAGGTATTACAATTGTTTTCTTGCAATCAGCGGCACCAGGTGTCTCACGCTACACATTAATTAATGTATAAATGAACGAAATTGAATGTAATTATCGCGATTAAGCTTGTAACTGAGCATGATACCCGATACATCTCAGCTGCTCATTACTTGGGTAGCGGTATTATCATCGAGTGCGCACGCGTCGACGCTCCATTTTCAACATTTTTAAATTCGCTCCGACGGTATCTTTCATCGGGCGCAGCATGGTCCCAATATTTGTTTCACTTAAAAAATATCCACAAATAAAATATGTCTTGTGCTTAACACAATCTTCCTGTTTGCCAAGGAATTGCATGCGGAGTTTTAGAGGTAAGAGAGATGTTGAGCCTGACACCATTTCTGATGTGTTGTCTACAGACAGGCTATTTTTGCGACCAACACTTGTTCCAGGAGAAACAGTTGGAGAATCACATTACCTATTATAGCAGAAAAAACAAATGGAATTGAATATGCTTCTAAATAGTACAGTGTGTTTTCAGACCGAAGCCGTCGTGGCCTAAAAGATAAAACGTTCGGTGCATTCGTGTTGAAGCGATGCACCGGTGTTCGAATCCCGCAGGCGGGTACCAATTTTTCTAATGAAATACGTACTCAACAAATGTTCACGATTGACTTCCACGGTGAAGGAATAACATCGTGTAATAAAAATCAAACCCGCAAAATTATAATTTGCGTAATTACTGGTGGTAGGACCTCTTGTGAGCCCGCGCGGGTAGGTACCACCACCTTGCCTATTTCTGCCGAGAAGCAGTAATGCATTTCGGCTTGAAGGGTGGGGCAGCCGTTGTAACTATATTGAGACCTTAGAACTTATATCTCAAGGTGGGTGGCGCATTTACGTTGTAGATGTCTATGGGCTCCAGTAACCACTTAACACCAGGTGGGCTGTGAGCTCGTCCGCCCATCTAAGCAATAAAAAAAAAAGACAAGTTTCTTGTTATTGGGTGGAGCTAGACCAACTTTGTGCCCATCTAAACCAATAAAATAATATTTACATTTAATATCTGAATATAGCATATAATCTTTACAATTCGCAATCTTTATAAATATATTAATTAAAAAGAATTTTGTACAGTTTCCTAATTTACACATTTACTCTGTATTTATTTTCTCAAGTAATTTTTTTTCATCAGTCGCATAGAAATATCGACTTCATCAACGCTGTCAGTGATTAAGAAGGCAATACTTCCACTTCTGAACACCAATGAAACTATAATCAATTATTAAAAATGCATTGTTTTGGACTTTGAAACATTATTTATGATAAATGCAATTGCGATTAAAATACCATTCTCAAGTTTAATTCAAATAAAAATACCAATAAAAATTCTACGATTCCTGTGTACGGTAACATTGCCGTTCGTATCTGTCATCGCGGCCGGACGTGCCTTGGTCAGCCATCGATTAAATCTGCCACAATGCTGAGCCCATTAAAACTAAATAGCCCTTATTAGCGTCTGATAATCGGTTTAAATGTTCTGTGAAACACCAATACAAATAAAGTATTTTTCTAAAATGTATTATAACCCTCGGCTTTAGCTGTGATGGACAACTTTTTTTATTGCTTAGATGGGTGGACGAGCTCACAGTCCACCTGGTGTTAAGTGGTTACTGGAGCAAATAGACATCTACAACGTAAATGCGCCACCCACCTTGAGATATAAGTTCTAAGGTCTCAAGTATAGTTACAACGGCTGCCCCACCCTTCAAACCGAAATACGTTGCTGCGTCACGGCGGAAATAGGCAGGGCAGTGGTACTTACCCGCGCGGACTTACTAGAGGTCCTACCACCAGTGCACCTATATACTATTGCTGTTTTGAAGTGACATTCACAAGATGCTATTATCAACAAAAAAAAGACGTCAGAAACATGTAAATCCTTTCATACCAGAAACCACCAATACTTCTTCAGATAAATTGTACATTACTACACTTTTTGTTAAATTGTTGAAATTGTTCTATACATATTATACGACCTAAATGGTTTGCTTGAACTTTTTGTGTACAGCCTAATAATCGTTAAGCTATAAACTTAAAAAGTATATATATTAGAATATTAGTGCCGCAGTTTTAGGATGAAATCAGGGGAGCTTTAAAGGAGAGCAACATGGCAAATCCGACGACAACGCGCTTTTAAGCTGCTAAAGAGCTTAAGCAGAGCACCTAATTAGATGTTACGCGACCCTCACTGGCATTTCTGAGTTCAGTGTTGGCGTGACCTGGGCCAGTGGCTCACTGGAGTATTGGAAAATATTAACCTCCGTTGCCATATATGTTCCTCTGCGTTATTGACTAAATTAAAAATGAAGTAGGGCACAGTATATTATCTGTGGCCTAACAACTGTGAAGTATTCGAAATCGTGAAAAGTGAAAGAAGTAAACTGCGAAGATTTTTGTACTGTTACTGCTTACTACTTCTTCTCACTTCGGTTTCCTCAATACTGAGAATCGTGATCACATACTCGCAACAAGAGCCTATCCTGGATCATTCTACGGCGTTTGCTCCTGATTCATTCCTTGCATCATAGGGTGGTTTTCTTGAGATATAATCATGGTGGGTTCGCACGTCCTTTCATGTCAGTCTTTTAGAAGGGATTTAGTCATGGCCACTGAAAGCCGCTGCGAGCTCGCCATGTGGACTCGGGGGTTATTTATTTAACGGCCAACCACAGCTCGGCGTTATTTTTACAGTTGGCATTGTCTTCTACCAAACCTCCTCTTTTAGTATCCGGGCTAGGGACCGGCAACGGCTTACTACTCAAGGACAATTTGACAAAAGGAGGAAGGAGTCGCTCGCGTCCGCAGGAAATACCTTCAATACCCTGCACGTGTCCTCTGGATGGTGCAACACGAGCTTGACAACGCTGAGTTTCGAGAGGCGGATTCTGATAATCCGACCCTAACACTGGGAAAACTCACTTTGGAGAGGATACAGGAGCCTAGAAGAACTAAGAGGCTTCAAAAAAACCTGGCTTAGAAAGCAAGGGGAAACCACTAAGACTATCTCTATAAAACGTCCCGACCTTAAATGATGAGTACAGTGAATGGATATGTGAGGTCGGATGATCCGTCTGACAATTAACGCTCGGTGATACCCGGGTCATTACGCGTGAAATTGGCTGCCGAAAGTACCGTACGGGCACGGCATCAGGCCTGGACGGCTGCAAATGCTACTGATGAACAAAAGAGAAAGCTTCCGACCCGACATCCACACCGAATTGGAGCATGGAATGTAAGAGGTCTTCTACAGGAGGAAAAACTGGAAATCATTGAAAAGGAGATGTGTAC
Organism: Bombyx mori; assembly: GCF_030269925.1. Taxonomy (NCBI): domain Eukaryota; kingdom Metazoa; phylum Arthropoda; class Insecta; order Lepidoptera; family Bombycidae; genus Bombyx; species Bombyx mori. The sequence continues at coordinate 808,773 of NC_085116.1, read as the reverse complement.
TCATCGGTTGACTGTACTTGGACTGTCAGAAACAAATACCAAGGGCTTCACAATAGCGGAAGGAAATACATTATATTTTAATAACAGTTTGTTTCAAAAACTGATATTTCTTTTTACACACTCAGTTTCATAACTCGTATTAAATTGTTTTAAATATATAAAATGAAAGGTTTCTCATGCCAAAACATAAGAAGGGATATCCAATTCGAATTGTTGACAGGAAAACGGAGGAAACGGATAAAGTAATTTTAGTTTGTCTGTAGTATTTGCAGATTGGTCACTTTACTTCTGACACATGAGTTTTCGAGAATTATCAGGTGCACGACGACCTTCTGTTGTATCTTCGCGTTCGTATCTCGTCATCGTCGCGATGATAGGGCCCGTCAATCAACGAATCAATCAATGTGAATAGAGATAGGGAACGAAACGTCTCTTCAGATTTATCAGATGAAAATATTTGTTTAATCTGACACAGTGCGCGTGTTTGATAGCGTTCTGATGTTGTGGGTTTAGTCAAGAGAGTTTCGTCTGATAGTTTTTTCACACACCACAACGGCACTCATTTTAAATGCGCAAAATAAATTGGAAAAATATATAAGTTTGTTATTTCAGTCAAATATTGTAATTTTAATTTTTATTTATTGTTTGGATGGGTGGACGAGCTCACGGCACCGAAACGCATAACTGCTTCACGACAGAAATATACAGGGTGGTGGTACCTACCCTTGCGGACTCACCATACCACCAGTAGAGCATGTGTGTAAATGTAAAATAATTACAATTGCAATAGACAGTTGGGCGGGCTCGCGTTCCGTATAAATTGACATAATAACGTGATCAACGCCACATCTTCAGACACGCGGTTGACATATCGATTACCTTGCCCGTAGTACGCAAATTCTATTGCCACACAGTAATATTCATTTAGTGTCCCGTACCACGGCTATTTTGAGGGTGTTCAGACCTACCGCTGCTGTACTTACATAGGTAGGATCTTAGGAGCGTGTGGTTCGCAACACGCTCTATCATAAGTTTTCTGAATAACTCGGTTTGTCAGATAAGCTTGCGGCATTGTTGGTGTTAAGCGACCGCGTACAGACGCTTTAAAGTGAACTCGATCACCCGCCCAGAGACACGAGTTCCAGGTAACCAGCGACATTAACAGAACAGCTGTCCTTTTAACTGGAAAACATTTTTTTCCGTTCAGAAATATGCTGAATAGTGCGCGGATATATGCAGGATATCAGCTGTTACTGTCCCAGAGAGTTCCTCACTTACTTCAACCATTATCTTCCTTACGCTTTAGCATCGATACTCGGTCTCAATAAACGGCTTGAATTATAGTTTCCAGACAGATCTGAGCCTAGAATGGTACCGCGGCACGAAGGTCGCCGGTAATCCAATATGTCTTTGGGACATACGACGGCATCGAGTACTCAGACGAAGCAAATAAATTCATTAAGTTATTGACACGACGACAAGTTGAACGAATTTGCGTAAATTCGATAAAAATGTACGATTATCGTTCACCAAGCAACCTTGATCAAGCGGCATGGATATTTTGTTCCTTATTTATTGTGTTTTATTGCGTACATAAAAAAAAAGAAATTGCGTAGATAGGTGAACGAGTTCACGGTTCACCTTGTTTTAAGCGGTTACCTTTTTTTATTGCTTAGGTTGGCGGACGAGCTCACAGCTCACCTGGTGTTAAGTGGTTACTGGTGCCCATAGATATCTACAACGTAAGTGCGCCACCCACCTTACGATGGCTGCCCCACCCTTCCAACCGAAACGCATTATTATGTCCACTGAGCTTCACGGCAGAAATAGGCAGGGTGGGTGGTACCTACCCGCGCGGATTTACAAGAGGTCCTACCACCAGTAAAAATCTTACAACGTGAGCGTCAACTACCTTGAGACATGAGGTTGAATCCTCGATTGTATGGTGTAACGGGCTGCCCATTGAGTTTCTCATCGGGTCTTCTCAGTGGGGCGCGGTTCCATTGTTCTCGCTTGGGCTAGTGTTAGCAAATTCGCCAGGCTGTGACCCGCGGGCTCGCTTACACGTCCGGTGTATTTAGTAATCTCGAGGGGTTATACCAGCTTCAGTATTATTATTTTTTACAATTACAATTTAAAAATAATACTAGTGTAACGGCTGCTCCACTTTTCTATAACACAAGTATAATAATTAATAATAATAATAATTTATTTATTTCTCTCTTAAAGGTACAAGGTACATACAAATTCAAATGGAAATAAATTAACCTTATAATTTATTTTGTAAGCCTTTGAAAGAGCTGAAGTCTGTACTAGGTTCAAAGACCTGTATTACTGATCTCCAGGCTCCCTCCTTCTTAAGATAGATTAGGTTAGGTTAAGTCGTGAACAGATGCTGCGGACTAGTGTTGAGAGATCATTAGGTGTTATATTTTAAGAAGGTCATTTTACGTGTGTGTGCGTGTGTGAATGTGTGTGTATTTGGGTTGGGTGTGTATTATACAAGTATAGTACGTTTTCATCAGAAATTACCCCGAAGTATATATATTTTTTGGTTTATTAGCTATATACGGGCGATCAGCTCACTCACGACACATCTGAAGTTAAGTGGCTACCGGAGCCCCCAGCACAAAGTGAATAGTGCCGTTAAGACACAAGACCGAAACCTAGAATGCATTAGTGCAAAAGCTGATCTATCCTATAAATGGGAACGTATGATTACTTCCAGCCATTAACAGGCAGAATGCTGAAATTTCCACCACTAACAAACGAAAATTCAGAAATTAATTTCTGAATCTTCAGTTTTCCATGTTTCTAGAATGTCTTTTTTTTGTTTTTTATTGTCCTTGTAGGCAGACGAGCATACGGCCCACCTGATGGTGAGTGGTTACCGTCGCCCATTGACTTCAGCAATGCCAGGGGCAGAGCCAATCCGCTGCCTACTGCTTCTCTTTTTTTTATTTTTATTGCTTCGATGGATGGACGAGCTCTCAGCCCACCTGGTGTTAAGTGGTTACTGGAGCCCATAGACATCTACAACGTAAATGCGCCATCCACCTCGAGATATAAGTTCTAAGGTCTCAGTATAGTTACAACGGCTACCCCACCCTTCGAACCGAAACGCATTACTGCTTCACGGCGGAAATAGGCGGGGTGGTGGTACCTACCCGTGCGGACTCCCAAGAGGTCCTACCACCAGTGATTACGCAAATTATATTTTTGCGGGTTTGGTTTTTATTACACGATGTTATTCCTTCACCGTGGAAGTCAATCGTGAATATTTGTTGAGTACGTATTTCATTAGAAAAATTGGTACCCGCCTGCGGGATTCGAACACCGGTGCATCGCTACATACGAATGCACCGGACATCTAATCCTTTACGCCACGACGACTTAGACGACTTCTAGACTTTGTGGATTTGTAAACAAATTTGTCACATAAATTTGAGAGTAGATATTTTCATAGCATCGACCTACAATTTCTCAGTTATCAAATTAGTGTAAACGATCAACTCATAGACGATAAAGCAGAACCTTTTCAAAGGCACCGCAAAATATCATTCAATATTAAAATCAAGTCACCTAAAAAGCCATCGACAAGAAAACTTGTAAAATACAGAACTTGCTGAAATTCTCCCGAAAAAAAAAACAAAAACAACGTTACACCACCGCCAATTCATTAAAACTTTCCCCCTGAGATGACCCTAACAACTGCCTGTGTTTGTACCGTGATGGTAGGAATTCTCCGAGCTGGTTCCACTGACGCGACAACGAGCCAACTTAGATTGGGCCATAACAGCACCCTCAATCTAAAGACTAAGAGATGAGGCGTGCTCGAAATGAGAATTTTCTTTTTTGACGAAAATAATCTAATCTCGGATGATTTTGTTAATAAATAAAAAGCAAGATAGCTTAATTTTTTCGCTTCGTTGTACGCTACGCTGGCGAGGCCGGGCCGTACGTGTATGTCGGTGATGAGGGAATACTTTGAGAACGGATATTTGGGACACGAGCTCATCCACTGCTTCCTTTATCCCCAGACTTACAACCGCTGGTTATTTCGATTGCTCAATCAGTACTGTAAAAATCTATGAATTCGAAATTATGACGTTGGAATCATATTGGAATATTATTAATAAATTTCATCTTCATTATAGATGATAGATCATAGATGATAGATGATAGATAGTCATTATAGATTTACCGACAGAATGGTACATTGCTAATTAGTGTTAGACATCAATAATTAGATTTTTTGTTCATAATTTATATAAACAGGCAAATGTGTTTACAGCCTGCCTAATGCTTAGGCCATATCGTATGCCGCTCATTTGGAGATACGAGGGGATAATCGCTTGATTGTTTTTCGGTAGGAATAGGTAAGACGGTGACAGACATACAACACGCCCGACCACCTTTTATTGTAGATGGCGATTAATATACAATGTACGTATGCCCCGTGGAACATGACTTCGAAGTTCGCATCTCTTAATAAACTGAGTTTATCTCGTGTAAAGTATACCTAATGAAGATGAGAATTTATTTGGAGAATTAAGTACGAAAATTTAATTATTATCCACTACTACGGAGGTACTTGAAGCGGATTTTAAATACCTGTACCTTCATTTAATATTCTGATATATTATCAACCCTTTGAAGTGAATTATAAAATGGACCTGGAGACAAGGAAAAAAAAAATTACAATCCAAGGTGTTTCAACTCACGGCATTCCGGATCCTCCCGATCAACTCTCGGTGTTTTTAGGCATTTCATGCAGCCGTCATCGTTCTCGTCGAACTCGTCGGAGAATTCAACATGCAATTTAACTCACAAACAACAACCCAATGAGTTGCTCACCGGATCTTCTTAGTGGGTCGCGATTCCGACCCGGTTGTCAGCTTCAGCAAAGCACTGCTCCTACTGGTGCAGATTTTACCAACATTATCTCGGGCCGAGTACCATGAGCTCGCCTATCAGATGAAACCTGAATAGCCCTTCGAATAATGTGCTTAAATACGACCCATACCAATCGAAAGTGGTCACTTGTCGAGTCTATACAAGTCGCGCCACTGGCGACAGTAAGATACTATGTATGGTTCCTTTCTGAAGAAATTAACACTCAGACATATCAAAGCCAGCTTACCCCACTTCCGTCAAAACGGCTGAAAACTCAAAATCTTGGAAAGGGCTCTTCTCTCATGTCTATTGATACGATAGTAGCTATGGGATGTCACAGATGTAAGTGGCGCCATCTACAGTGCTAGTTTGACCCAAATGCAGGGTAGTCAGAAATAATACTGACAGTGCTAAATATCAGTAATCTAATAAAAATTATAATGAAATATATTTAATTTTATTACATGGTAAGTAAATATCATTGACGATCGCAAAATGAAACCTAAAAAGAGACAACATCAAAAGGTAAGTAAGTACATTACTGTTTTATAATATTGATAAAGATTTGTAGTACGTACATAGAAATTAATTTCTGTCGTGTTTATTATTTACCCAAGTTACTAGTGTTAGTAGTACTAATAGCAGTAGTCTGTCCTTAGGTTAATCGAAAAAATCGCTCTTAGCAATTGCGCATTGGTGCTCATTGTATTTGAAATTTAAATGCTGTTCTCGATTTCAACAATAATTTTATTTATTCGCTCGGATTGGTTTAAATTCATCTAATGCTATGATACGTACTTGATTTTTAAATAATGGATTAGTATATTTTTTAAATTTTGTTTTGATTAATCTGTAAAAGTATTAAGATTGAGGACCATTTTTACTTTGTGACTAGTATCGCCATCTATTATTGCGTAGACGAACCGCCGTTCTGAACTGAGCTGCTGAGTAACTTTATAACATCTTATTTTAATATGTATTTACATTTCTAATCAAATACATTATGTGCTTCTAATTTCGTTTTCAAAATCTAATGTAGCACGTGAAAATTTCATTACCAGATTCATAATTTAAAAGAAAATATATAATAGAAAAAAGAACTAATGCTTAAATTAAAATATAATTACAAGTGATGTCTTTATCTACTTTAAGCACATAGCATGGATAATGGAAGTATTTGGTAATCGATGGTTACAGTTAGTTTTCAACATCAAGAAATAGACACGGGCCAATTTCCACGTAGACAGACTTGTTGAGATTTTTCAAGAATAAGCATTCTCCCTTTTTTTTATAATTTTGTGCATAGAGTTACTGCTTTGCTTTCTATATTTTTAGTTTTTAATATTATTTGTACTTATTTACGTTTTATTTGTGTTGTCAAGTCATTTATTTGTGTCGTCAAGTTCGATCAAGTTTTTATTGGGCATTGAAAAAGAAAATAAAACTTGAACCATTCAGGATGCCGTGAATCGGCATACGTTTCGCGATTTTTATTCTTATTTTTACAATGCTTAATTAAACGAGTGGCTCGCTCGATGCCCATTGTCCGTCTTACCTGAACGATTTGAATCTTGTTCGACGACCGGTTTCTTGCCCCTTATACTCTTTTATTTCCGACTATTTTCATTCCCAATCCACATACATCACACATTTTTTTAAATTACAATTTACCAAAAAGTTAAACACACCGAAAATATATTTCTAAAAATTGATCTAACGACATTAGTCAGCTATTTTATTACTTCTCAAATTAACTTAGTGTATGTAGTATTGTTTATGGATTTTGTGTAAAAAAAGTTGATGTTCGAATTCATTCCGTTTCGTTAGCACGCGATAGTGCGCGCGTTTGAATTTCGCGCCACGCGTACTCGACTTTCGGCGCGTATCGCGTTTCTGCTGCACGGAGCTGTCATTGTGGTGTCCGTCAAACGACGGGGGCGGGCCGGCGAGCGACGCCGAACGCTCGAGCGCCGTCCTCGGCCATCTTCGGCATTCACCTCTCGCTCTAGACTGTACTTACAAAGTGAACTGAGTCACAATCATGTCGCCGTTGATAATACATACCTTAGTGAATTTTGTAAGCTCGTAATATTGAAAGGTGAGTTTAGTTATAGGTTTTATCGCTTTTGTTTGTTTGTTTTCTATTATTTCAATGTGCAAGCATCTGAATGCAACAATGATTTTAAGGTTTTGTTGCACGAACGTCTGTACCTGTTTGAGTCTTAATCAATTATATTTCTTATAATCTTTAATCTTATAATCACAAAGCAGAGATATAAATAAATTCTATAAATTATTTGGAACCTAACAGAGACTTGTATTGTACAACTAAAGTAAAATTTGATAGATTCAAAACATAACCTCACTTTCACGTCACAAGTCCGGTCTTACATTGACTTAAGTTTTCATAAAATGTATAACAGATGGCGCTGCTAAATAACGCAAAAGATGTTTTTAATCTTTTTACGAACTAAACTGGAGTACTCGGCTGATTACTGTATATTACGATTATTATACTACCTAATTACTAGGATGAACCTTTTTTAATGTTATACTGGTGATTGAAGGAACGGTTAATTTGCACCTGTCACGAAGCATTCATGCGTTACGAATTCAAGTATAGGACACTCGTTTTTCCAGATGTGTACACCGACCGAGTGAGCAGACTTTTCTAGCCATCTGCGACAAAATTGTTTCGTTTTCCGTTTTCAATATCCCGTAATAACAATTTTTCACCTTAAACTCATAAACAATCAAATATAATATTTAAGCAACAACGTCGACTCAATATTTATTTACTTATAATCAAGTAGATATAAATAAAATCATATCTTAAAATAAAAAAATACGAAGTTTGAAACTTTTTAAATCAGACAATTTTTTAATTATACAGAAGAAACACATTAAGATATTTGCTAATAACTTTGACGTCATTGGAACGAGCGTTCCTCAGAGACGTGAAGAGGTCTCACTGCACTTGTAAATCATTTAAGTATCATTTTACTAATACTATATTATTAACAACTTCATTACCTAATTTAATAATAAAATAATCGAAATGACATCTTAACAAATGCTGTTTCTTTTTGTGTATAAAATATAATGCAGGACAAGCGTGAGATACGTCTCTATTCTACCTGATACTCCCAAAAAAACGGGTTTGTAACAAAGTTAAAAAGAAACACCTTATCTGTTTTAAGTGACACATCTTGCTTTTTATATACCTCGATTGATAGAATTGTACAATCTTTATCTACTTTATAAATTTTGTTTGAGATAGTTAACAAAAAATGGCCGTCGCTTGCAAACGCAAACGCGACGGCTGAGATGTCGCGCGGGGCCGCTTGTGACAGATTTACGGCGCGACTGTTCCCCCCGCGCGGGCCTTCGCGCCAAAAATTAAAAACTTCCCATTCTTGATATTTTTTCACACGAATGTGTCTTATTGATTTACGCTTTATTGTTCGTCGATGTTGCTAGAACGTACTGTTACAGACTTTATTGTTTTTATTGGCTGAACTTTGCAAGTTTTACGGAAATTAATATTTAGGTTATAATAAAAAATTTAAATAAATATGCAGGTATCGAATGTTAAGAAATCGATATAAATTAAGAAAGAACGATTTTGTATAAGATATAAATTAAGAATTTTGGTTGTTCTAGAAAAAAGGGTACAGCGTGGTTTTTTTTGACTACTCGTGAACATCGGGGCTAGGGACACCGTAGAAATGTTGGTTATGTCTGATAACTCTTTCTAAATTTTGTTTAAAGATCCCTGACAATGCCGTGGAACATGTGAGGAGAAGGGAATTAATTTTCGACCTTGATAGAACACCGTAAAGAAGAATTTTGAATAGGTAGAGGAAAGTAGTACTTCAAACGTATGTAAAAAAAAACTGCTTCATAAGTGATATTATGTTAAAATAGGACATAACAGGTTCATCTTAAACAAATAAATCAACTAGTTAAAATACTAAGCTTAAAATACAAATTCAAAATAAAAAAACACAATCAACCATCGCACCAACATAAAGTATCATTACCCCAATATATGACAAAACGACTCATTATCATTCAAATTATAATACCTAAGCAATATCATAAAAAAATAATAGAAATAAATTAAAAAAAAATCGAACATAAAACTATCTACTCGCATCCATCCAGACAGCATTTGAAACAAGAAAAAAAAACTAAAATTTACGAGCGCCGCCGAACAATGACAGTAATGCATCACTCGTCATAATAGAAAGATTACGTTTGTTCAATGCTAACTGACAGATTTATGTACGTTGCATAATGTGGACTAGTCTGTACTTGCGTGACTATTGTTCGTACCGTGACCGTGAGCTGATGCAAACAACAAAACGCTAAATCCGAAACTTCCAACGAAAGTTTCGAAAGTATCCGAACCTTTTACTGTTAATGTATTTTATTGTTTAACTCTTTGTTTTTCAATAGGATTTAATTTGAGAATGTAAAGCAAATCTAGTTCCAGAGTTGAAATGTGACGAATTATAAAATCCCGATTCAGTAACGGTGCTTTTAGGTGCCTCCACTTCGATAAAGCGGCACGACACGAGAACCCTCTCATCGTGGCCGCCGGTAACTACATTCCCGATCCTGCGGACAGAATGGAAAGCAGTCGACGTCGCCCAAAACACGTCATCTCGGATCCTCCCGATCCACTAACGGTGCTTTTAGGTACTTCAAGCACCGGTCACCGTTCTCGTCGAACCCGTCGCTTGCGACGAAGGGCTCGACGAGTAAATTAACTTTCAGACACAGCCCACTGAGTTTCTCGCCGGATCTTCTCTGTGGGTCGCGATTGCGATCCGGTGGCAGATTCTGCGAAGCACTGCTCTTGCAAAGGGTTAGTGTTAGCAACACCTCCAGGTTAAAGCCCCATGAGCTCAGTTTCGCTGGCATAGCTTCTTAAAGATACCAACTTAGGTAGAAAAAAAAAACATTATCTTTCTGGACAAGTAAAATCCGGGTCTAAGCGACCCAATAGTTCCTTAACCTGCTGGCGTTTTGATTCTTTATTTCCATCATTGGGCTCAAGCACCGATTACTTTCACTTTGTTGGATACAGAAGAGGGCCGTTGGAAAAAAGCAGATAGGTATACAACAAAAATATCCGCAGTTTACTATGGACGAATTAAAAACTGCTAAAACAGGCTTACTTAAAAATAGCATTTCGTCTGTGATGCAGTATACAGAACAGTATTGTAAAAAAACTTTTATATACACAAATGTTACAATGGTTTTCGAATTGTGATGACGCAAAAATCTTGAGTATTTCCAGGCGAGTACCCAAACAGGTAATTTCATTTAATTCAACACTTGATTTAATGATTAGAGACCAAAATTAATTGTATGTTGGCGCCACTGCAAGATACCTTTAACGGATGTAATGTTTCAAGGCAAACATTAACTACAATATCTTGATACCCAGTATTGCTTAGAAAAATTGATGATTGTGACTGGTTTTTGTCCCAGTCCCACCCAGTTTTCCTTAAATGACTAAACCGTGCTTACTCAGTAGGTCTTACCCTCACACGTTTCAAGTCACCTCACAACATTATGTCTAAAGCCTTGTTCGGACTAGGCGAGTATTTTAGTCGAGTACCGAGTAATTTAGTGGCTAAACTACTCGCTACTGCACAAAAATCGTTCGCATTACGGTCCAATAGAGTACACAAGTGAGTGGTGTTTTGCAAGATGAACAGGCTGCAACGCAATAGAGTGAATAAACTGATTAAGCTTATCGTAATGGCTATTTTAGAAGAGGTGGATGAGGAAATTTCTGTGATTAAGAAAAATAAGTTATGGGTACGAAAATGGATCGATAGAAGAGATAAACTAGGAGCTACTAAATGTCTTCTGAAGGAATTAGCATTGGAAGAGATCCCAAAGAATACTTCGATAGCTTGAAAATGTGAGCATTTGAGAAGTGCCACTAATGAACTCGACTAATCATCAGGTTCGGACTTGTTTAGTCAGTGAGCCAGTGAGCAAGGACACGTGGAAAATGGATTGACTTGACTAAATTATTTACTAACCTACTCGACTAAATTTTTGATGTTCAGACACATTTAGCTACTAAATTACTCGGTACTCAACTAAAATACTCGCCTAGTCCGAACAAGGCTTAACAGTCAATAAACTATCGAACGACAGCCGGTAATAATAATATGCTTAATGTCGTTGTGTTTGCGGTAGGTCAGTCACGGACGACCTCTAACAAATGTGAGTTTATAGTCAGTCATTTTTATAACACAAGACTGGTAGCAGTAAGGGCGTTTTATGAGCCAACTCGGGTTGTTTGCACCTTACTTTTGCCACGCTGCATCGAATTGAACATTCGGCTTAGTCTTTCAAGGGCGCTTCCCGTTTGTACTTTACGGGCGGCTACTGCTGAAAAGCTCACCGCGGGATTATAGGTTGTCCATATTTATAATAATTATTGTTAGAAATGGAAACATTATGCTATCCCCCTCGCACGACGGCTCTGTAGAGTGACCTCACCATTATCTTCATTCTCGTACCCTTCTCCCAGACACCTGGGGTCGGCGCAACATATTCTCTCCTTCCATACTCCTCTATCATATACCATTTCTTAGCTCACTCCCCTCTTATACATATCGTCTTTCACGCAGTCCATCCATATTTTCTTAGGTCTAACCTACCTCTTCTTTTGTAGGGTGACCTCATGTATCTCTATTTAGATTTTTTTGTTATTTTGTTGATACTCTTAACGAAACTCATTAGGGTCCGTTCTGCCATGGCTCTTGCTGAAATAGCTATTTTTTTATTTATTGTAGTATCGAATTTTAGAGAATATATTTTTCAATAAAAAAAACACAAAAAATTGCCAATACTCATTTTGAGATCATCGCGAAACGTTAAAGAGTTTTAGAAATCATTGATAATTGATTTTGTTTTTGTCGACGACATATTTTGTAAGCTTTGTTCCGTTCTCGCTGCGGTGGGTGGAAAGGTGCTTTAAAAAACAATCATAAATAACGGGCCCATTAAACCACGTCAAGCTGCCGCAAAACGCGATTGTTTGGTAACTCGAAATCCAGTATTAAACAATACGTTGAGACAAAAAAAAACATTTATTAATTAATAATAAATCATAATATAGACCCCCGGATTATCCGCGACGCAGGGGACAAATGTTTCCGCAGGACAACGCTAAATGGCTTTTATTTATTTTTATAAAATATATATTTTACTGAATGCGAAATTTATGATGCGATGTTACCGCCTTCGGTCAGTCCGCGAGTGCGTCACGGAGTGGACTGTGCAGGGGCCGCTGAATTATGGCATTAATGGTTTGGCGGTCCAAAAAGGTCTCGGAATTGGGATGTTTTGTTTTTTACGGAGGAATTAAAACGGAAACAGCGAAGTTGTAACGTCTGTCTGAAGGTAGCAGCTGTTAATAGACTTTTCTATAATTTTTTTTTCTTTGAAAATAAATATATGAATATTAAAATAGACAAATGCTTCTAGCCCGACAGATAGAAACAAGTTAATAATCTATTAATAATCCCTAAATCAAGAAATTTGATGTCTTTATTTGTTTTTTTTTTCGTTTCTATTTTCTTTTCTTTTTAGAATATAATCTAGTATTTTGACGTATAGGGAAAATAATTCAATTTTCTGTACGATTATGTCCTTGAGGATCCCATTTTTTTTTCTTAGTTATTCCTAAGATTCCAGATACGCTAGTTTTTTGGAAGCAGTAATACGTTCTGGCTTTAAGACAGCCGTTATAGAACCGTTGAAGGTGGGTGTCGATCGGGTACGACAACCAATTAATTCCAACCAGGTGGATCTTTGGTCCATCTACAATAATAATAAAAAAGCCGGAATTACCCGTTGACTCGTAGGCGATAATGCGCTCGATAAAACTATCACAGCGGATGTATCAACATATAAAAACTACTTTATTTTCGTGGTATTTGCGTGACAATTACATTTTGTAATTACAAACGTTTACCCATAACAATATTTTATTGATAATATAAATAAAACGCAACATTTAATTGTAAAAATCTACTTGCGTTTGACACTAATAATATATACAAATAACATCTAGTGCATTTTAATTTATCTGATGAATACAGATATGAGGGAAGACCTTATGGTCTAGCACACAAGTAACTTTGTAGGTTGATTTGAATCTAACCTACTACTGATCTAGGCGGGTGACGGGAAGCGATAATGTGCGAAGCGATGCGATCATTACGTGGTAATTTTTTACTTGATCAGTTTGCGACGAAACGCGACACGATGTGAGGTATTTTTAGGCGACGAGAGACTTTCACAAAATGATCTTTTAAAAATGAATTCAAGTTATAAAACCCATCTTCTTTAACCCACCTGTTCGCTGGTCACCTAAAGGGCTATACCAGCTACGCGCGGACGGATAGGTGAGCTCACCTGAGAGAACTTGCAAACACCAGTCCTAGCAAGAGCAATGCAGTCTAGTACCTGATCGGAATCGCGACCCACCGAGAAGACCTGGCGATAAACTCATTGGGTTGTGCCTATGGCTTAGTTCGCTCGTGGCAATTAACGAGTTCAGCGCGAACAGTGACTAGTACGCAAAGAGCCTAAAAGCACCGAGAGTAGACCGACAAGATATGTTTCGGGCGACGGCGGCCGTTGCCCCGTCATTATTCAATTAAAAATTGTTACTGGTGGTAGGACCTCTTGTGAGTCCGCGCGGGTAGGTACCACCACCCTGCCTATTTCTGACGTGAAGCAGTAATGCGTTTCGGTTTGAAGGATGGAGCAGCCGTTGTAATTATACTGAGACCTAAGAACTCATATCTTAAGGTGGGTGGCGGCATTTACGTTATAGATGTCTATGGGCTCCAGTAACCACTTAACGCCAGTTGGGCTGTGAGCTCGTCCACCCATCTAAGCAATAAAAATAAAAAAATACTTAAAATGTTTCTAATAACTTCGGTTCGTAGACAAAGGAAATGAACAGACACATTCTGTTCCAGTTTTAGTTCATAATATAGCTTCATAATATAGCATAGTGTAGCTTCGCGACGCACGCGGCTGCCTAGGACAGTTGAGGGAAGAAGGCCTTATTGGCGACGAGGCTGTACTGGTAAGGACCACGATCCGGCCTATTTGTGTCACGAAGTAGTCATGTTTGCCAGTTTGAAGGATCATACCATATAAGGTGTCATATAGCCAGCCCCCTATTAATCCAAAATCAATCTTGGGTCGGATTAGCAGAGCGTTTCCGGCACTTCTTCCTTGTAATTGCTTTGCTCATCCACTTCGGCACTAAGGACTATGACATGCAAATACGCCAATAAAAGTGTGGTGTTTCCATTTATCTGATAACTTGTACTACACGACTTGGTACAAATTCAGTTGTACGCCCACTTCTGATGCATTTATTCATAATAAAGAGCCCTTCCTTTTCGTATTATTTTTGTTTCGATTCAACAATAAATAAGATATGTTATTTAAAGTCGATAATTCACATGACAGGTGGTAGGCAGCGTGCGTTATTTTGATATAGTAATTACTACTTTATTCCATTATGTTCATAAAGATAGTTTTCGAATGTCGTTTGCAGCCAGTCCTGAGCTCCTCGTAAGATTCGTACATATATCAAAGTGAGTCTTTGTTGTAATATTGAAGATTTTAATCAACGTCCGAACGAAAGATATTTTAAATGCTTATTTCTGCGTGACAGAGTTGATTGGAGTAATTAACTTAATGAAAACGACTAATCAAAATCAATGGTTACCTTTACCTCATACAATTCTTGGATTCTTTTGTCTTTTCCTTTTTTGTTAAATTTATATATAGCACCACAGAAAAGAAACGATGATATCGTAAACAGAAGTCTTTGTAATATTGGCTTACTACAATAAATTTCGAATCAGGAATATTTTGTAGCCAACAAAAAGCAGTATTAAACTTTTTTACAAAAAGCTTTTAGGCCAAATCTTTTGAATCTTCTCGAAACGAATAGAGAACCAAATATATATTTGAAATAACTAAGTCTCCAGCCACGTTTCACGTGTCAATGACCAAACTAGTCAGAGGTCGACATTCTTCAAAATATGAAATAAACCACAGGAGATCTGACACTGGTTCGATTTGGATTAAATCGCACCAAATAAAATACCTTCAAATATGTAAACTAATCTAAAATGTAAACCTGTCCTACTGCTATTGTACTATAAATATTAAAAAAAAATTATATTTCTGAAGATGGACGGATACATATTATAACTCTTTCACGCAAACACCACTAGATGAATTTTGATGAAACTTCAAAATGTAATAGCTCGTACATGGGAATGCCACATTGGCAATAAAATAGTACAATCGACATACGACAGATGCGGGCGATTGACTTCCACGGTGAAGGAATAACATCGAATAACATCGGAAAAACTATAATTTGTAATTGTAATTTTTGGTGGTAGGACGTTTTCTGAGTCCGTACGGGTAGGTAAAACCACCGTGCCTATTTTTGCCGTGAAGCAGTAATGCGTTTCGGTTTGAAGGGTGGGGCAGCCGTTGTGACTATACTTTTTTTTATGATTGAACGATTACTGGTGGCCCGAAGGCCTTTCCAGTTTCACCAGGACAGGTGGGTGCGCAAAGGCTCAGCCAGGAGGGATGGGATTTGCTAGCAGCTGCCCGAGCGCCTTCGAAGGAGATTTAACAACTCAAGAGCAACTGCTTCGCGAATGAATCTACTACCGGATCGGAATCGCGACCCGCTGAGAAGATCCGGCGAGAAACTCAGCGAGCTGATGCATAGGTTAGGTTGCACTTCGACCTCTTTGTCGAGTTCGACGAGTACGGTTACCGGGTAACTATACTGAGTCTTTAAAACTCATATATCAAGGTGGGTGGCGGCATTTACATTGTAGATGTCTATGCCATTAGCGATAGTCACAACGAGATGCGACCGGGTTTTACCAAGACGAATATGTATAATAAAGACTGTTCCAGTTCATGAAATTACTATTCGTGTACTCAAGTTTTTGGTTACAAATATTTTCATTGCAACTCTACTACACAAGTAACAAAAGATTTTCACTTTTTAGTAAGAAAAAGATTCACGAAAGTGAACTTAATTCATTCATTTGCTTCGACTGCAGCAAACAGCAACCAGAATAAACTAATATTGTAAGCGGGGTAAAGTGTAGGACAGAACGAATATAAAAATTACTTAAGATACACACAATATCAAAACACATTGCTTTTTGATAATTCTGATAAAAACTGAAACGAATGAAACCAGGCTAATCTCAGCTGTATAATTATATTTACATATATAAATACAGGTATATCCATATATTGACGGTACTATAACAGATACCTTCCCGGAAATTCCAACACCAACGATACCAAGTTTTAGAACCATCCGATAAAAAAATTTGTAACACGTTACAGAGGAGAAGCACACAAAGAAACATTCATTTAAACAAATGCAAATAGTTGCTCTTGAAAGAGATTGCAAAACATCCCGCGCCGGCACGAGCGTACAGTATGCGCCCGGTCTTATTATGTCGAAGTGTATGTTGCTAGCCGTCCACGATGAAGTTTTATTTCAATACGTCAAATTGAATATCTACGTCATTAAGATAGAAGAACTGAAGATGGGGAAAGATTTTGATTTAAATTATTTCAAGACAGTATAAAGGTACAGTGTAGGATTTTTTATTTAGTAAATTCTCTGGAAAGACGAAATGAAAAGAAAAAGCTTTTTCCAATTCGATTTTAATTGTAACGTTTTTACTCATTTAAACCAGCCTTGTCAAGGAGGCTTTATTACGTAATTTCAATTAAATGAAAAAGGAGTACCTACGCACTAATTAAGTATTTTTGTTAACTGTACCTTACCGAATCGTCAATTTAAAAAGTGGGTTCATAACTAAATTATTTCCTTAAAGGAAGCATTTTTTTAATAATTACCGAAAAACGACAAATTTTATATTATAATTAAAACTACTTTTACGGTTTCTCTCAGGGTTTTTTTACCATTACATTATTTCCGACGTTTCAAAAACTTTACAATTTTCGAGTACTAAGGTAAAAAGTAAAAAGTTGTATTAATAACGTCTACCATTCGCGAAGACTGAAGAAAATACCAAGTTGATTTTACTTTAACGATAAACATCTAAATCTATTAATTAAAAACTTTTATATTTAGAAATATGATATTTTTGACGTAAAAAATTAATGAAAATGTCATATTATTTTGCATTAGAAACTGCTATACGTTTATAATTTAAGATATAATAAAGAAAAAATATTATAAAATGAATATCCAGCATACATAACAGTAAATAATCATAAAGTATTTTGACTCGTTATGTTAATTTAAATGACATATTTTCTGAAAGTGCAGTTATTATTAAAAACAACGTACTACTAACGCCATCTAGAAAAGTTAAAGAAAAATACAAATGTAATTTTAAAAGTAACCGGTCCTTGGTGGTTCTCTGATGATGCGATCGCGTCAACAGTCAATGGCTGGACCATTATTGCTCTTCAAATAAGTAAGCTGTATGGTGGTTGAAGAGTGATAGGATCAGTGGTAGGTGAGTGGGTTGTGAGCGGTGTCGTTGCGTCGGCGGCTGACGCGGCGGCGAGCGAGCGCTAATCGATGCGCGCCACTGCGCTGTCTTCCGACGGCGGCCATTACGCACCTTTATGGCCACCCGGCTCCCGTCCCCCGCGCCGCTCTAAGGCGGCACATGACGAATCAATATGCCGCCAACCGACTCAACACTTATTTATTTGACACGATTTATTAGCCGAATGCCTGTAAAGTTTTATGCGCCCCTCTGCTCTTGGCCCCCGCCGCACGCAGAGGGATGCTTTATGATGGACGCAGCGCTGATAAAATTCCATGTTTCTACTGCCGAGTCTACTTTTATTGGCGATCGGAACAGATGTTTGAGGTTCGAGGGATAGAATTATTTTTATTACGAATGGAACGAACGTGTCTATGGGCGGGTTTGAAAGAGGTGGCCGACCCGAACGGCTATTACACTTTATTTTTATAATTTACCTTCATTAATTATAATTTCATTTTGCGAGGCGGTACAATTAACGTTTGTTGCGTTTTTACCGTCGCAAGCGCTTTGCGGAGACAAAATGCCGGCAGGAAGTGTGTAATTTTTTTCCACAAATATCCCGGAAGGAAGACCGCGGCTTCCCTTGGCCTGTTGAGGTGCTTTTTATGCTAATCTAAGGATATTTGTCGGTCTCTCTCTTAGTGACACGATTATTCACACCGCGCGGATTAACGTTTTAAAAAATAATAAGAACAGAAACTATATCTCTGCTGTGAGACGATAATCTTAACATTGTTAACCATCAATTCTAGTGACTTTTATGTTTTGATAATACTGAGCTGAGCTTACTTAGTCCAGTAATTTCAGAGTTTCTAGTGACACGATTTTACTAAATGTTTATCCAGTAACCGGTTGTGTTCACGAGTGACTTGCACGTAATGAAATTAAACAGGAAAATTAACATTCATTATGTTGTGACAGAGCGCGCTGTTAGCCAAGTGAATCCGTGAACAAGAAGAGATAGTCCAACAGACAACACTCACAATGCTACAACTAAATTTATACTCCATCTTTATATGCTGTAGTAGGTATGGCTAAAAGCAGGCTGCTAAGAACTGACCTAACCCAAACCTCTAATGTCCTAGCAAATCACACAGTAGCACATATAAAACTTACACACTTAAACGTTAATGCCCTGTGACTTTATAGCTGGGATGTCGTTTCGCCACACCAGTGAAATTCAAAGTACTGCATACAGCATGTAAAAAATAAGATTCTAATTATTTTAGTGTATCTATGTATATATTTAGTTTGGACGTGTATTAGTCGCTATGTACTTGAGTCTCAAGTAATGGAACATTTTGATTATTTTGGTTTTTTAGAGCAGAATTAATGAGAGCCCGTATTACAAAGCGAATAGCACCCACCCACTTTGAGACCTGAAATCAAACTGTCAATTAACTTTGAAATAGCGACTTTAGACCTGGTTAACTCTAGCTTCGACTGGATCACAATACGCCTTATCTGAAGATAGAAATTAGGGAGGAGATGCTGGGATAATTTGAGGGTATTAGTATTGAGGCTGGATGATGGAGAAGTAGTAGTAATTAGTCGAGGATGACTACCTATATTACCTGATTATTAACTCCAGGGGGCACATCTGAGTAGCTCTCTACCAGTTATAACGTTGACAGGGCATGTCACAGTGCTCAGAAAGTATCATGGAGGGAGTTCATTCTAGAGCCTGGGTATCTATAAAAATAGATCACTAAAGGTAGGTTGTAGATGAGGACCAGTTTTATTAAGGGTAAGACGTATTGTAGGCTTGAACGGGTAGGTACCACCACTTTGCCCATTTCTGCCGTGAAACAGTAACGTGTTCCGGTTTTAAAGGTAGGCCAGCCGTTATATTACATGCACAATCGAGACGTTCATCTTAAATTTCGCGGTCTCAACTGTTAATGTACAACATAAACGTGAAAAGAAACTGCAAAAAATATGAAAAGAAACGTAGCTCTGAATGATGAAACAGATATAAAGTTGAATATATCAAAGATTGAAAACCATTCGGTTCCAATGTTCATAACATATTTCGGGATGGAATAGCTATTCACGAAACGGTCCTATCAACTGAAATAGTAAACGGATCTCCAGGTATTGAATTATTTGGGAATGCTAAAGCAGCGCGTAGTGGAGGAATGAAACGTGCAAATGTAAAACAATATCACGTGGAGGGCTCCGTCGACTCCGTAGCTCGGCACTCGAATGCATAACCGACAAACAGGCTAATCCCGGCGTTATCGTAAATTGTCAGTTTATGACGTGCGGAACGGTCGCGGGGCGCGGGCCACTCGGGGGGAGAGTTTTCTAATTTCGCCCCTGCGCCCGTTTTGATGCGCTAATTCGTGTAAGCAGTTTCTGAACGCGCTTGTTTCGAGTTCGCTCCAATTTGCAAACGATCGCTTGCGTCTACATCGTCCCTAGCCCCGAGCAGCAAGGTCGCATTCCACAGCGTTGTCGTGCCGAGCTAGCTTGTAAGTTTATCGCCGGCTTTTACATACAGTTGCGCAATTTACATACATTTGTTTGCTCGGTTTTTAAATTGGGGTATTAGCTGTGTTAATCGCGTTGTTGTTTCGTTGCGAGTGGCTGCGAGTGAGGCTAACGAGTTATGTGTGTAATGCCTATCGGAACCCATAAAAACCTGACAATCGGCTCAAGTTCGTGCGTCGAAGAGGGCAGGCATCAAAGGGGCGCGCTCGTAACCTGCGCCGGCGCATCAACAATTAATACTCTTCATTTAATCGATTCCTTCAATTATTCCGAGTTGATATATGTTAATCCTTTTCGGTCGGAGCCTCCCCGGGATATAGTTGGCTATAATTACGTGGGAGGCGACCTCTATTGACAAGTATTGATGTTTTTAATCTGATGTTAGGATAAGACATTAGTATGCGCTCGTCCGTCCGACTCGGTCCGTCCACCGGTTGATTTGTGGCCGGTCGGCTCATTGCCTCGTAATTATTGGATTTCGGCGAGATATTTATTGGCATTTCTTCTCACAGTCGCCTTGATTTATCATTGGGCTGTCATGCGAGCGAGAATTATTGCGATGCGTGCCCGTCCGGGGAACGTTCGATAATCCCGTGTTTTTTTCTCGTTCGTTTATTAAGGTTGAATCCCCGAAGGTACATCCAATACGTCATATTTCAATACGTTACGCGTTAGGACACATGATCACCTCCATTAAGGCGCGTCTTCTCCCGACGGATTAGCGCCGTCGTCGTCAGGACGCGTTCGGTAATGAGATGGCGAAAAATATTGGAAATAACACGAGACAAATAATAAACGTGGCTATAATAAGGGGAGCGTTGAACGCAGCTGTGCCTCGGCCGCCGCTAGGGGCGCTGGCGTCACTCCGTCAAAGCGCCGCCTGAGCGATTGACACTAAATTAAAATCGACTAATTCCATCATCGGAGACGATAATCCACATTTAATAACGTTAATTTACATTTCAAACTTTAGAATACGACTGTATTATTGAAATGAGCAAAAAAATATTAGTTTTGTAAAGCACGCAATGTCGTATTCGTTATTAGTCTTTTAAAATCGGACAGCTGCCTTGGCTGTATGAGTCTTTATGTGTCGGACATTGAGATGTACTTAGATAAAAATACATTTGGCTTTTTACGGGCATTGTAGTTTTATTAATTTTACAATTTTAATGTTTAATAACCTACTACAATTTTACATGGTACTAACAGAAAACTATAAAATTACAAAGTAAAATGACAGAATTGGCTAAAGGTGTATTTTTGAAATAAAACTGATGGCGCCATCTATTGGAATGGGAATTAACATTTAATCGCTACTACCTAATGTCTAACGTTAAAAAGATAATTAAAAGGATTCAAATTACATATTGGATACAGGTTGTCTAATGTCGTTTTTCAATATTCAATTTTACCAATTAATCTACACATCAGTATTATAACAATAATTATTGCGTATTTTGCATGGAAATTGTTTGTTGGCTTTCCAATCTCTCTTTCTGGAGGTGCTCCAGAAATAGATGGGCTTTAGATTTGAAAAGAGAAGTAACTAGTAATATGATAGAAACCTATTCTGTAACTAGGGATATGTTTTTGTTTTGTCACTCGCCCTTCGATTGACACGGTGTCACTTGTCACGTTAGGTTAATGATGGACTTTTTGGCGGGTGTGAACGGTGAACGCGAGGTGTGAAGTTCTGTTATTTGTTTTATTTTGTCTATTTAATGTTTCTTCAGGTTTAAATGTGTAATAAAGTTGGTTTATTACCTGTTTAGTATCAGTGAAAGTGCACAAATGTGGGAAAATGAAACAAAGCCGCTGGACGTAGCTTCTCGGGATTCTCCAAAAAGCCTACTGGAAAAGTCTCAGTAGTAAATAACCACCATTTTACTGAGATTATATTTCATCCTTCGCAACCTTCCACGAGTATTGGGTTTCTTGGGGTCGACGTTTTGAGCGATGTTCAGTATGGGAGTCATTTGGAAGACAAAACTAAGTTGGCATCAAAAATGCTGGAAGTCTTCAACAGAGAGAAGAGGTGCTTCATACCTGGGCAAAAAAAATTGTTATACAAAGCCCAAGACCGGCGGCTCCACGCGGAATACTGCACTTACCTCTAGGTCGGGGCTCCCAAATATCGGCTACATCCATCTAATTTTGACTAAATACCAAAATGGGCCGTTCAGATTAGCGATAGTCCCATATGAAGTACGGCCTGTGACCACTGCGAAGTATTTTAAACATCACAAATAATAAAATAAAAATCATAATAGCGAAATGAAACTAAAAGGACTATTAAATGTGTTAAAACATCTGAAAACTGAAGATAAAGCAGAGTAGATTGTATAATTTTACAAGCAAAGATCAGAGCAGAGTGGCGCAGTGGAAGCGTGCTGGGCCCATAACCCAGAGGTCCGTGGATCGAAACCACGCTCTGCTATTAATATTTTGCTGAAGTTTCATTAAATATTTTTTTATTCATAGAATTTTATTAAACAAAAAAAACTTGCGTACCTACATTAAAATGTTATAAAAAATTGTTGTTTTTTCTTCTCAAAATAGCCTGAATCTAACTAAAGCCATAGGGGTATTGATGATGTTCTTTATTTTCTTTGACTGAAAAACCTGTTCGAAGAATAGGCTAAGTGATTACAGAAAATCAATTTTGATTGAAAAACAAATTATTAATTACCAATATTCTGTCGTTTCGGTCTGAAGGGTAGGGCAGCCGTTGTAACTATGCTGAGATCTTAAAACTTATATTTCAAGGTGGGTGGCGCATTTACGTTGTAGATGTCTATGGGCTCCAGTAACCACTTAACACTAGGTGGGCTGTGAGCTCGTTCACAAATCTAAGCAATAAAAAAAAAATCTTAATCAAATATGTTTGACCTCTGTTTTTCCTCTAATGACATCTTCACAAGGGCGGATCCAGCTTTGGTGCCAGGAGGGGGTCACATAGTCATAGTCAAATCAAGAACTTATAATTTAATTTTGATAACAATAGATACAAGTAAAAAGTAGGTATTTTATTAATGTACGTAAGTACTGTACTTAAAAATATTTATTCTTTATTGTACACTTGAAAAACTTAACACATAATAACTTGTACACATTTAAAAGCTTTTATTTTTAAAAGCATTAAAATCAATGTGGTCACGACGATACACTTGATTTCATTGTGTGAATTTATCTAAGATTTTATTAGGTTGGGTCAGTAACCTTATGCTCTTCAATCTCTCTCGTCCAAAAAATATATATAAGTAGGTACATAAGTCACGCAGGACTCTTTCAGTTAGTAGGTACCTACATATCTACCTATGGGGTACTTTATGAGCATTAACAACAATAACATTTAACTTAAAACATACACACTGGGATAATGACAAACTGATTACTTACCATTTCTTGTAATTAATGAATTTACAGTAACAATTTTTAAGAATACTTATAAAGGTACACTTATAAGCACATTAAAGCTAGAAAGAAATTTTAGTTTTTTAACTTAGAACTATGTTATGATATGTTGAAGTTTATTCGTTCCGATTCCGATTGAGGTTAGGCCTAGTTAGACTTTACGTAGTCGACAAGCGCGCGCGAGTGTGGCGCGGTAAAATTCAAATTTTCAATGCGTTCGTTCCCAAACATTTGCTATCATACAAAGTTATTTTAATATATTAAATTAATTAAGGAGCAACAATATATTGTGTCCTAAAATCATTATGTTCAATATGTGGTCCATCTAGGTCCTGGAACCAGCTCAGGGGGGGGGTCATGACCCCATGCCCCCCCCCCCTGGATCCGCCCTTGCATCTTCATTGGCTTTATTCAAACAAATACTTTAGCCTATATTTTTATATAAGTGCTCTCTGTGCGCCCCAAATGTCAGTTTTGTTATAATCTTATTTATCAATAATAAGGGCAAAGTGTTTTGAAGTTATCACTTCAAAACACTTTTCAACTCAAACCATGCAGCTAGTATGACTTGAACATTTTTAAGACTTGCTTATCAATGAGGTGTACCTATAACAATTCTGCACATTTTACCAGAAATAATTTACTTAGTTCTTAGAAAAAAAGAAACTATTTATCAGATGAACGGGCGACATCGATATAAAGATTGAAGGAAGTACCATGTTACAGGTAAACTTTATTTATTTATTTTTATCTGCTTTATTTCATCTCTGATGTCAGAATCTTGAAAAGCGATAGCATTTTTAATTAATTAATTATAACAAAAAATAACAGTGAATATTTTAATCTTAAAGAAATTAATTTCTTATATTAATCTACTTATCTTAAAAAATAAAATTAAATTGCAACTTATTTTATACCTATTTTTGTAATCAATACCCAATTCCAAGCTCGAAGGTATAATGTAATCCTCTTATCGTGGGCTTCGATAACTACATATCGACCCAGGCGACGGGGCAAAGCAAAGCCGCCGTCGCCCAAAGCATGTCTGGTCGGATCTCCCGGATCAACTCTCGGTGCTTTTAGGCTCTTCCAGCACCGATCACCGTCCTCGTCAAACTCGTCGACTCCGACGAAGAGTTCGACGTGCAAACTAGCCCTTAAACACAACCCAATGAGTTTCTTGCCGGATCTTCTTAGAGGGTCGCGATTCTGATCCGATAACAGATTCAGGTTGAGCCCGTGGGCTTACCTACCGATCCGCGCGAAGTTGGAATAGTCTCTTAATTTTTTGTTTTTTTTCCTACCTATGCTGATAGCCTTGAGAGGCTATTTCAGCTTCTCCTTGACGTGTGGGTGAGCTCACGGGGCTCAAACCGGAGTGTTGCTAACACTGGCTCTAGCAAGAGCAGTGCTTCGCTGAATCTACCACCGGATCGGAAACGCAACCCACTGAGAAGATCCGGGGTGAACCTCAGTGGGCTGTGTCTGTGGGTTAATTTACTCGTCGAGCACTTCGTCGCAAGCGACGGGTTCGGCAAGGACAGTGACCGGTGCTTTTGGTACCTAAAAGCACCGTTAATGGATCGGGAGTATTCGTAATGACGTGCTTAGGGCGACGTCGACTGTTTACCATTCAGTCTACAGGATTCCGGCGGACACGACAATTGGGCTTTCGTGTCGTTTCGCCTTCTCAAAGTGGCGCAATGGTGCTGACTGTAAATACTTACTGACTGAGTCAAGCTCCAGGTCATCATGGAGATCCACATTCCTTAGGAACCATGGTGCTCTGAGGGCTATCCTGTAAAAACGGGATTGAATGACTTGAAGGGGTTTGAAGGGGTCATGACGGGGCATATGTAAGTTTTGTAGAGTATCACCTTATTACGAAGGGACAATTTACTTCGCTTAGTCTCTTAAGCTACCAACGATTGGTTAGGGAAATAAAAATACCATGTCATAAAAGTGAAATACAAGAAAAACATTAACTTTAGTAATTAACTACTGGTAGTCAGAGGTATTGTGAGCCCACACGAATAGGGACTTTAATCGTGTCTGTCCATTGATCTGATTTGGCACACAAATCAATACAACCGAGTCTTCGACCTTACGGCTGTGGGGTTCGAGAACTTTCACCTTCAGATGGGCTGAGAGCGCTGTGCAAATAAAATCATCATGATCAAGAAAGAAACACCGAAAACCGCCTATTCTAAATCCACGCGAATCTGGGGAGCGAGCGATATCTACTAAAATATAATCATTAAATTGTACCATAACTTTCGCAATATACCTACTTAAAAATTACTTCAGAGTGAGGAAGTGTGCACAAGGACACAGTACACTCCGCAGTAGGTCACGCCTGTCTCGCGGAAAACAAAACGGTTTTCGATTTAAATGTAAATCGTTTGTTTAGTGGCGCGAAATCGTGCTCAAACACAAACCGACCGATAGAAGTACGTAGTCGATTAGCGTTACGTCAACGGAGATTTATGTTTAATTGAAATCTTCGAGTTTATTGTGCCACCATGATTTATAAGGACGTCGGGCGGGATAGCTGCACTTGCGATCGCTCAGGGCGACGCGACGCGACGCTACGACACCCAACACCGTACACCGTACGTAGCGTCTCGCTGGTGTTGCCAACTCAATAATTGTTGACTTTGGCTTTCCATGTTTTGCGTTAGCGCTAGGTTTGTATGTTGAACTTGTGGGATGCCTGATTTTAAACGATTTTGCATTATCAATACATTTAAGATCTTATTGATAATCGTGGCTCAACCTAGAAATGGTATAAATTAAGGAGAATGCTTACAGACTTTTCTACATGATCCCTAGGCGTGGGGCCAGAAAACAAAGCTTTTCTTCATGTTACCACATTCACGGTACTTACACCAAGCATACTAAGGTTATCCGCGCCATGGTAATCAACTGCAAACTCAGTGTGGGCCAGGGACCTTTATATTGCGGTTACTTGACATTAAGGCATTGAGGAATTCCTTTTTAGATACTTCTATGAAATGCGTCTTAAACTTCGCAGCTGTTTCTCAACGCCGTGACGTTATTAAGCCTCTCATATCAAATTCCAACAGTCAATGAGTTCTTGAGAAAATAGCATTAATTTCTCTCTCGACTCGCAAGACAACGTTGGCATTTGACAAATATCTAACCTGTAGGTAGGCATACAGACACATAAAATACAATAAAAGAGAATCTCTTTACAAGGCCCTGTATGAATAATATTATTATGAATCTTGAAATATTCATTCCGAGAAAAAATAAAAGGAACATCTCAATAAAAATGACATCTGATCCTCTCCGCACACGGTTGGAAACGTATGAGCCACTCAACGGGCCGGCTCACCGCACGAAGGAACGCATCCATTTCCACAAATCCGTGTCAAGTATCGAACGCATCTTTAAAAATAACGTAAAAAAGGCCAACATACTGACACGAAGCTTTAATAAATAATGTTTTTTCACATATTATTTATTGGACGGCACGCAAGCCAGCCTCCGACGGCTCCGTAACGATGACGAATACAAGATACGTTTGTAAAAAACCCTTTTTGAGTCTTGACGTGTGATATATTCGTGCGCACGCGAGGTATAAAGCACTCGGCGGGGTGCGCCCGCGCCGGCCGCCGATTGGTCGGGGCAATGAGTGCGCGCGCGGACCGGGGCCCGCGACGTGAACTAATGATTGCTGTACCGTAAACCAATGACGGATAGGCACCTCTGATCCTATTGTGTATGAGATATATACGAGATGTACTGAGATATTGCATCGCTTTGCTATCCCTCTGCGAGGATTGCTAGCTCCGGGGTTATTCATTGTTGACAATTTATATCCTCGTGACATGAACATTGAACAATGTACCGTGAAATTTAATAACTAATTTTCTTCTTCTCTGCTGACATCTTCATCGCGAAATCCTCTAATTATAATAGAACATGTCCAACAAGTTAAAACAGATGCATTAACAGCGTGAATGTTACAAACCAAATAATTTTGTTGTTGACCGTCCATTCCAAACCGAGACAGCACCAATTTCCTGACGATGAATCGAAGAGATAAATCATTCAAATTGTGGATCGAAGTTCTGTAAATGAAATGAACTCACAATTTCTTTTAAATTCTATAGATGAACGGCCTTCACACCTTCAAAAGATTCCCGTACACGCCTCATCGTCTTGAAACAACGAGATACCGTCTCTGTTTTGTTAAACGATTTTGATAAGTTAATATGAACTATCAAATTCAAATGAAACCCCCTAAAGATGTGCCAAAGACAAAGGCACGGCAATGTGACGCGTTAACGAATGGATGAGTCGGATCATCCGATCCCGCGGGACGCATACATTGTCCGGCGGATGGCGGATGTGTGACCAACTTATCAAGATTGATACTCCAGCATATTAATTGATTAATTTAATCTCATGTGTATTTTAAACTCGAGCGGGCTCTTCAAAAATGGTTATATAAATTTAGAAACAACTTTTTAAATATGTTATGAGCTTTTGTTTTTGCAATGATAACCAGTTCGGCGAAACAGCTGTATTGATCTAAGTCCCAATTAAATATTGATTTGAGTATCCCTCGCTCAATAACATTTCTTGACGATTATGATATATGTACGCCTGAATGAAGAACTTTATAAAATTACAAGAAGGGCAGCTTGGTCTTAGAAGGGGCTTAGCAACTGATAGCGATGTTCTGGTGCTCAACCAGACAGTTGAGTGTACTTACGGATCCGTACGAGTATGTATAGGAAGACCCCAGTGTATGCAGCTTTTCTCGATCTCTGCGAAGCTTTTGGCCTCGTTCGTTTGCCACGAGCAAGTGTGGTCAAAGTGGATTAATCAACACGTCCCTGGGGAGATAGTAAACATTCTAAGGTTTTGGTGCAGCTCTCAAAAAAACTGTGTGAGGTGGGCGAACGTGTATTCTGATTCTTACCAGCTTCAAATTCAAATTCAAATTCAAAATCATTTATTTCAACTTGGATGTCATCAAAAACACACTTGTTGAATGTCAAAATGTAAAAGAAAACGTTAACTCTACCACCGGTTCCAAAAAAAGCCACAGTCCTGAGAAGAACCGGCGAAACAAACTCAGCGGGCTTTTTTTTTTTTTGTATTTTCTCAACTATTTTCTTTTTTTTTTTAAACAAGAAAACATATTTACAGTATACAAAAAAACAAGTCAAAAAAATACAATTCAAATAAATAATAATAATAATGAAAAATGAAAAGGCCAGGAGCGAACGCCTCATTCCCACGTAGTGCCATCTAGTAAAAAATCCTTAACTTTATAATATGCCTTGTTGCACAAACGTTCCTTGACAGTTTTCTTAAATCTATGAACAGGTAGTAGTTGAACGTTTTGTGGGATCTTGTTGAAAAGCTGTACACCCAGCCCCCTGAAAGAGTTGCTTATTTTCTTAATTCGAGCCGCCGGCAACGCAAGCCTATGTTTGTTCCTAGTGTTCACATTATGCAAATCGCAGACTCTGGGGAATTCTACAATGTTTTTACGCACGTACAATAAATTTTCAAAAATGTATTGGGACGCAAAAGTTAGAATTTTGATTTCCTTAAACTTGTCCCTCAAGGATTCCCTCGGGTGCATATTATAAATAGCACGAATAGCCCTCTTCTGCAAGATGAAAATCGTTTCGATATCGGCAGCATTGCCCCATAGCAAAATGCCATAGGACATAACACTATGAAAATAACTGAAATAAACTAGACGTGCCGTATCTTCATCAGTATACGTTCGTATTTTTTTTACCGCAAACGCTGCAGAACTAAGTCTATTCGCTAACTTGCATATGTGAGGACCCCACTGCAGCCTGGAATCAACTGTTATACCAAGAAAAACTGTCGAATCAACAAGCTCCAGTGTCTCTCCACTTACAATGATATTAGTGTCTACTTGTCTAACATTAGGTGTGGTAAATTTTATACATTTTGTTTTTTTGTTATTTAATAACAGATTATTAACACTAAACCAATGTAACACGCGCGAGATAGCATCATTCACATCGTCATAATCTTCCAATTGTCGTTTAATTTTAAACAATAAGGATGTATCATCAGCGAATAATACGACCTCGTGACGGGTTTCAATAAACTTTGGTAAATCATTGATATACACAAGAAATAAGAAGGGACCCAATATGGAACCCTGAGGAACACCCATATTAAGTAAGACACCGGAAGATCTCTTTCCTTTAACGTCTACCTTTTGGATTCTTCCGGATAAATAAGATTTAATAAGTTCTAATGAAACGCCCCTAATACCATAATGGTGTAATTTCCTCAACAATGTATTATGCTCAACACAATCAAAAGCTTTAGATAAGTCGCAGAATACCCCAAGGGCATTATGCGATTCCTCCCAAGCCTGAAAAATATTTTTAATAAGATCTACACCTGCATCAATAGTCGAACGGCCTCTAGTGAATCCATATTGTTTGTTATGAAGCAGATTATTGGAATAGAAATGGTTCAAAAGCTGTTCCAAAATAATTTTTTCAAAGATTTTACTCAATGTTGGTAGTACTGAAATGGGTCTAAAGTTAGTGGGGTCAAAAGTACTACCAGATTTAAACAGAGGTATTATTTTACTATATTTCATTAGATCAGGAAACACACCACTATCAATACAGTCATTAAATATTGTAGCAAGGTAAGGTGCGATTATATCAATAATGGATTTTATAACCTTAATTGATATTCCCCATAAATCACCAGTTTTTTTAATATTAATGAGCTTGAAATTATCAATTATGTCCTTTATAGCAATATTTGTGAACTTAAAGTTAACACTGCATTTATCAACATGATCTTGCAGTAATGATTCGGCGACGGTAGGAGATGAAATTAAAGATTTTGTAGTAGAAGCTGGGATATCAGCAAAGTAGCGCTCAAAAGCACTGGCCACTTCTTGATGAGAAGTTATTATTTTATCATTGATTTTCAAAATTGATTCAGCATTGCTGTTTCTGACATTCCCAGTCTCCCTATTAATGATATTCCAAGTCATTTTAATTTTGTCAGGTTTATTTTTTTTTAAGATTGCCTAAGTGCAATGACTTGGCCAATGTACAGACTTTTTTAAACAGCTTGGAATATTTACAGACATACTCATGAAATGACTTATTATGATTATATGATTTTTCATGATAAAGGTCATATAATCTCTGCCTACTTTTGTGAATTCCAACAGTCGCCCATTCATTGAATGATCTTTTATTATGTAAGATCAGAGTTTTAGAAGTAAAGATGGCACTAAATTCATCATTAATGCAATTAAATAAATCCATGTAGTGAACATTAGGATCTTCACTATAACAAACATTCGCAATTTTTGCCAAAACTTTACCTCTAAACTTCTCCATACGTCTAATATTAATAGGAACAAAGTGTAGGTTTCTTGAACTATTAACATCTGTAACAGATTTAATTTTAAAAGATATGAATTGTCCACTGTGGTCTGAACTTAAATGATTAATAATATATTTATGCAAAGCTTTTACGTTTGTGAAAATATTATCTATACAGGTTGCCGATGTGCTAGTTTTTCTTGTGGGCTCTGAAAATAAATTGCTAAGGTTATATGATTTTAACAATGTTCTGAATCTAATAGTGGCATTTGTATTTTCTAATAAATTTATATTAAAATCACCACAGATAAAAATATGTTTATTAGAAACAGAAAGCTTTAATAAAACATGTTCCAATATATTTTCAAAAGAATCATATAACGAATTCGGGGGCCTGTACACACTTACAACAATGAATCGCTCAAGCTCTACACATGCCATTTCAATAATCCGTTCCACAGAGAGGCTCACAATGTCTCTACGTTCCTTACATTTATAATTTTTATTAACAATGATAAGAGAGCCTCCTCGTATAGCATTCTCTCTGCAGAAGGAACTCATAACCTGGTGATTTTTAAAATTACAACAGCTGGAGTGTGAAGTTAGGCAACGGGACTTAGCATCTCCCTCTTGTTTAATCTTTACATGGATCAGATGGTTGATGAACTCAGCAAGGGTAAGATCGAGTCTTCAATAGATAGTTCCTCGATTAATAATTTGAGCTTTGCTATATGGTCTAGCTGAATCCCTCAATAAGTACTACCAAAGTTGCTAGAGATGCCAAACTCAAGTGTGATGTGAAAAAGAGTGAGTTGCAGGTTTTTAAAGCCATATGTATATTGTTGGATAATGTTACTCCTGTGACATCAAACGGAACTCTGTTAGTAAGGGTTGCTGAAATAAAATAAAATTAAACATGGTCACGGCGGACTTATCCGACAATAGGGGCCTTGAGAGGGAGTGTAGAGTGTTGACTGCCCGCTGCCAATGTGCTGGCCCGCAGGTGTCCACGTTGTAAGAAACAAGTTGAGGTGACGCTGTTGAAACCATACTCTAAAGCTTGCCATCAAATGCCATTTGTGGGTTAGATATGGGCGGCGGGCCTGCAATATCTACGTTTACGATGATAGGGAGGATGATGATGCTATAGTCAATTTGCGAAGGTTCATGCTGACGACATTTATCACATCACGCATCACGATGAAAACGGTGGTTTTTAGTAGCTCCAGTAACCACTTAACCTCATCTAAAACCTACTTATTTTTGCTGCGAATTTATGGCTTGAAGCATGATTGTCCAGTGCTCCGATAGGATGGTTATGGTAGTCGTAGCTCTAACTCCAGCTGGTTGGAGGTTGACAGCGATATTTAGTGGCAATGGTATTTAGAGTCCAGTAACTCATACTGAGTGGGGCGGGATTTGTTAAAGCTATTTATATTCACAAGAAAACATAAAATTTGACACAGATTCATTCGCAAAGCGGCTGCCCTTGAGTTGTTAGGTCTCCTCCGGAGGCGCTTGGGCAGCTGTTAGCAAACCCCACTCCTCCTGGCTGAGCCTTTGCTCGCCCACCTGTCCTGCTGAAACTGGAAAGACTTCCGGAAGTAATGCTTAAGAACTTAAAATCATAAAGTATGCTTTAAGCCTAATTTTATGCGTGGGCACCTGAAGGTACATTATTTAGCAGGAACCTAAAAAAATTCAGTGCCTTTCCATTCCTCGCTATCAAATTGGTTACAAGAAGCGAATAATGTAACTGTATATCGAACACAAGTCTTACGTTTATTAAATCTCGCATAATAACCAACTAGTCAGGGTGGGAATCAATTATATTTCTCATTAGATGAAGGCGTGCTCCCAGGATTTATGGACATCGGGCAATCAGGGGGGTGGGCAATGCAACAACATGCAAGTTAAGAAATAGTCTATCAATTTTTTTGTTGTGCATATGGTCAAAGCAGACTTTGAATATTTAGCTTTAAATATCGAAGACCACATAAATGCAGTACATTTTTTCTATTCCTTTGCAAAATTATAGACAGTATTGTTAAAGCTTATGAATAGTATTCCTCCGAGATTCGCTAAGAATTACAGTTGCAAAGGTTATCTATTCATCGCACCACTCGCCTTTGGAACAGAGATCTGCCTTTTTAACTGGTGGTAGGACCTCTTATGAGTCCTCGCGGGTAGGTACCACCGCCCTGCTTATTTCTGCTGTGAAGCAGTAATGCGTTTCGGTTTGGAGGGTGGGACAGCCGTTGTAACTATACTGAGATCTTAGAACTTATATCTCAAGGTGGGTGGCGCATTTACGTTGGAGATGTCCATGGGCTCCAGTAACCACTTAACACCAGGTGAGCTGTGAGCTGATCCACACATCTAAGCAATAAAAAAAAAAGATAGCCTGTGTTTGAAAACAAAAAATAATAGAACAGTAGTATACCACAAATAAATAGAAACAAATAAGAATGAGTGAGTATAGTCCCAACTCCTCTCAATGACACAATTTTTGTAAAACCACATACATATCACCAAAAAGTAATTAATTCATAAAGTTGGTTAAGAGCTTGTCTCGACGGGGTCATTGGTCACATTTGGTGATGCTGTATATGCATATAGCGATCTGTCCACAAATAAACATAAGTCACTTTGTATCAAAACATGTTATTAGTGCGACAGAACAATGTGTTTCGCAAATTTCGTTGGGGGATTGATAATCAGTTCTTGATTTTCTTACTTTTATACAATAAATATAGATATTTTTTATTGCTTAGATGTGTGGACGAGCTCACAGCCCACCTGGTGTTAAGTGGTTACTGGAGCCCATAGACATCTACAACGTAAATGCGCCACACACCTTGAGATACAGTTCTAAGTTCTCAGTATAGTCACAACGGCTGCCCCACCCTTCAAACCGAAACGCATTACTGCTTCACGGCAGAAATAGGCGGGGCGGTGGTACCTACCCATGCGGACTCACAAGAGGTCCTACCACCAGTAATTACGTAAATTATAATTTTGCGGGTTTGATTTTTATTGCGCGATGTTATTCCTTCACCGTGGAAGTCAATCGTGAACATTTGTTGAGTACCTACGTATTTTATTAAAAAAATTGGTACCCGCCAGCGGGATTCGAACACCGGTGCATCGCTCGATACGAATGCACCGGACGTCTTATCCTTTAGGCCACGACGACTTCAATAGATCACTGAATATCTGATTTCTTGATAATGGCATTCATTTCAAAAATACGAAAGCAGTTAGTTTGATCAGGTTCAAAATTACCAGTCCTGGTGAATTTGGATAAGCCCTACATGGTACCGGCAATCCCTCGACTCTAAAAAAGTTCCAAAATTGTGTAAAGTTCGATAGACTATTATATTGGAAAAAGAATAGATATCACTTAATGTTATAACAATATTCTTCATTCGTGTTTGTAATAAAATTTCATTTAATTTTAAATCAACGATAAATTTGATTCAATAAAAACGCAACATAATCATATTTCATCATATATCTGTTGCTTGGGTATGTAAGGTTTGTTGTAAAATAATTAAAATAAAATTGGTCATGTTAAAGTTAAGGCAATTTTTGTATTGCCAAATAGCAACACTGTTGGTGGTAGCAATGCCAGTGGTGGGGTTGTGAGATAATAAAAAAGGCGGTAGTCTGAGAAACGAGGGAAGAAATCAGTGTATTCGGTAGTGAGCAGATGTCTAAAGATTGTAAAAGTGGAGTTTCAAATAAAGCAATACAGAATTAAGTAAACTACTGCAATCTGTGTATTATTTCCTGACTGTTGGAATTGGAGTCTTACATCTCAGAAGTGCGGTCGCCTCACGTAAGTACATTTTTGAGTTTCTTGTTAATTTGACGTAATTATTTGATTCGAAAAAAAAAATGAATTAGAACCGCGCTGAGTACGGAGGTAGCTTCAAAGCTTAGCACGGGATAGCATCTTCTGCTGTATCTAGCCACTATTTTAATTCAGAATAACTGAGAACTAAAATGTATCTAATGTTATGGTTATGTCACGTGTTTCAATTTAACTTAACGTTCAAATGTTTGTTGAGCTTCAACCACGAATTTAATAACTGGTTACGAACTTTATATAGTTATCATTCCACTAATTTTTGCTCGCTGTTCCACTCGCATGGTGGATCCGTCGATAAAACGCTGCCTATGCTTTTCATTGATATTTTCGTTTGGGGTAGGTGAAATTATTTTGATATGGGTGCGATGACTAAGAATTTATAGACAAACAATTGATCTCTCATATTATATTATTATAGGTTCAATTCACGTTCAATTTAGAATAACATTTTGCAACGTCTGCAAGTTCCAGAACATGAATAGAGAAGGCACACATCATTTGATGACACCCTCGCGCAGCCGTAAAGGAAGCCGAGGCGAAGCGGGTCCCAACCGATCTCGTACTCGCAGCCGTAGCTCTCGCACGTGCAGCCGGGCCCGGGAGCTGGAACTGTACCAAGAACGTATCCAGCGACTAGAACAGGAACTGCAGCAAGAGCGGGAGATGGTACGGCGACGCGAGAGAAGTACACGGCGCCCTTCAGCCGAGAGGCCACTTGCGACCTCTCTTCGTGCAGCTACAGAGGTGCGCCGGAGTGACGATGCGCGGCATGCAAAAGTCAACCATGAACGTCGTGCCACACATATCAGGTCACGTAGTCCTTCCTTTTCTACTAATGATGTTGTCAAAATAATACAGTCTATTAAGCACGGTCCCGAATCTCAACCGTTACCGCAGAACACACCGATGATTAATAAAAATATAGATCACAAGAATATTCTTCCAAATTTTGACCCTTCTGTTAAAAATCAGCGAATAGACGTGTGGCTGAAAAAGGTTAATGAATGCGCGTCGGTTTATGGTTGGGACGATAGGACTACTATACACTTTTTACTACAAAAACTTCAAGGATTGGCCAAGTTGTGGTTCGAGAGTCTAGATACGATCTTGTATACGTGGCAAGAGTGGCAAGATAAATTAATAAACGCGTTTCCTCACGAACTAAATTATGGCCAGTGCTTAGAAGACATGTTGAGACGAAAAAGCAAGCTTAATGAACCTATAGAGCAATACTATTATGAAAAACTGTCTCTGTTAAACCTATGTGGTATTTCTGGTAAGCGCGCTGTCGACTGCATAATTCACGGAATTAGTGACAGGACTATGAAGTCTAGTGCCTTAGCTTTGCGCTGTTCTCTTCCAGAAAGTCTTTTACAGTTTTTAATGAGTTGGGACACAGATCAATTGATTAATGATCAATCGCATTTGAGAAATAAAAATGCCTCTGACACTGAATCAAATTCTAAAAAGAATTCCGGTCAAGGTATTTATTGTTTTAACTGCAAACAGCAGGGGCATCCGTATTTACAGTGCCCAAAGCCGCTAGATAAATGTAACAAATGTGGTAAGATAGGACATAAAACGGAAACCTGTTTTAATCAGGAAGAGGGTTCCTCAATCGGTTTGGTGGTCTCTAAAAATAACTAGCTCTAGTGCAAAATTAACCGAAAACTTATCTTAACGACATTTTCTTCGAGTCGTATCACACATAAAATAGAGAACATTCAAGACAATATTCCCCATGAAAGGCTCTGGTTATAAGTTAATATAGTCCTCGGAGAGTATACCTTTTCATCTCGAAATTTGATGACGTACGTGCTAGTGTTCTGTAGGCTAGGTGACAATCTGATGTAATTCTTCGTTAATCAATCAAACATTACAGAACAATCGCATATCATTATTATGAAAAATTCAACTACTTAACGGTTTTTAAGCATGAATTCTGAACTGTCCCACTCAGATTTATATAAGGAATATGATAAATCCCTTGAGAGAAAATATGTAGCAAGTCTTGAGCAGCTGACATAGTTAAGATCTTAAGTAGATTATCTAAAGAATATTTTGAGTTATCTAATTATAAATCAGGTTCGTTCAGTCAGTCAGTCCGTCTCCCTAGGTTTGAGGGAATGGGAATGAAGCATAAAATGCTATATTCGATTTAATAAAGCCCTGGATACATGTCGCGTCACTTAAACTTGGTGGATCAGTGGGAAGTAAATCTTTACTACTGACCGTGAATAATTCTAAGTGTTTAATAATTTTTGTCAATTACATTATTTAATGTCAATTATGTAATATTATTGTCAATTAATTTGTCAATTTAATAACAATAAATGGATGATTAAATGATACACATATATAACTGAATTGATGAAGCACTTACGCTACCGAATTATTCTTTCTTTGTTTACAGGTCAGGAGCGAGAATTGATCGGTTCGCACCTCGACCAGAAAGTCCTTGAGAATTGATTGGTTCAAGGCAAGACAGAAAATACTATAGCTGAGAATTGATGTTCAGGGCGAGACAGGAAATACTACAGCTGAGAATTGATTGGTTCAGCTTGTGTATTTCATAAAGTCCTTGAGAATTGATTGGTTCAAGGCACACATTAACTGAGAATTGACTTGTCATGGCAGTTTCATAACTGAGAATTGACTTGGCATGGCAGTTTCATAATTGAGAATTGACTTGTCATGGCATTTTCATAACTGAGAATTGACTTGTCATGGCATTTTCATAACTGAGAATTGACTTGTCATGGCATTTTCATAATTGAGAATTGACTTGTCATGGCAGTTTCATAATTGAGAATTGACTTGTCATGGCAGTTTCATAATTGAGAATTGACTTGTCATGGCATTTTCATAACTGAGAATTGACTTGTCATGGCAGTTTCATAATTGAGAATTGACTTGTCATGGCAGTTTCATAATTGAGAATTGACTTGTCATGGCAGTAACACAACTAAAAATTGGCTTGTTATGGCAGTTTACAACTGAGAATTTACTGTCTGTTTCGAAGAAATTTTGATATGTATAACTTTTAAGGAGTATTTTGTTTCACTTAAATGAAAAAATGTTAAGTGCCTCTTTTTTTTTGTAATTTACTGTTAACGCTGTTACGCTGACGACTAATATTGGCCTAATGTAAGGTTACCACCTGGGTCATGTATGGGGACATACATGGTGTCAGGACGGTCGAATGTAAGGTTTGTTGTAAAATAATTAAAATAAAATTGGTCATGTTAAAGTTAAGGCAATTTTTGTATTGCCAAATAGCAACACTGTTGGTGGTAGCAATGCCAGTGGTGGGGTTGTGAGATAATAAAAAAGGCGGTAGTCTGAGAAACGAGGGAAGAAATCAGTGTATTCGGTAGTGAGCAGATGTCTAAAGATTGTAAAAGTGGAGTTTCAAATAAAGCAATACAGAATTAAGTAAACTACTGCAATCTGTGTATTATTTCCTGACTGTTGGAATTGGAGTCTTACAGGTAGGAAACCAAAATGTCACTGTATGTTAAAGTTAGGATTAAGCTTGATTTCTTAGGAAATTGATTTTTTCAATCGAAACTTTTGAAGGCTTAAAAAAAGCAGCCTTTGTCTTCACCAATTGTAGGATTCCGAACGTTGAAAATTTTAAATTTAAATAAATTACGCGATTAAACCACGAATTACTTTTAATTATATCAAGAATGTCACCATATTTTAATACAAACACTCAATCGTGTGTGTACCATAATACCTACATATTTCCAGATTAATGTGATCTGGTCTACCTGACTACTAGACCCCGTGAGATATGTTAGTGCAAAAACATTGCTTTGTATGTGAATATGTCTGGTCAGTTATATTTGGCGAGCTTTCAATCGTGTCGAGGTGACAGCGAGGGGTGCGGGGTGCGGGGGACGCCGATCGATGCCGACGTCGTTATTCGGACGACAGCCTTTGACGACGTCGCGGGTGTATGCCGATTGTGACTTTAGGTGTTTGTTGCGTTTTATTTTTAATTTAAAAAAAAAAAATCACAACTTTTATTAACGACGTGTTTGTTCTACTTGTTATTAACTGTTGGCACAGGATTCAAACATTACTAAAACATAACAACTGGAGGAGGATACGATACATAAAGTCACAAACAAATTATCTGTCATTATTCTTTAATAAAATCATTACTACCCGCCCCTGACTCACCAGATGTCTTACCACTAGTAATTACGCAAAATAATATTTTTGTCGGTTTTATTTTTATCACACTGATTCACGCTATGTTATACCTTCGCTATTAAAGTCGTTTAGGAACATTTGTAAATAAGTATTTAATTAGAAAAATTGGTACTTGCTTGCGGGATTTGAACACCGACACCATCGCATCACTCGATACGAACGGACCGGGCGTCTTATCCTTTAGGCTACAACGACTTCAGACTACTTATCTTTTTACTTATATTGATTAAAAACGAAATTTGAAGACGCCAATAATTTTATCATCAATACGAATATTTCTGGTAAAGCAGACGTACAAAGCATTGAAACTACAATCAGTTATAAAATTAACCTTGATTAATTTGATTTTTAATTTCATAAGCTTAGAGTGTTTTTTGAACATAATGCATTAACAGTACTAAGAGATAAATGTGATGTGTGATTTTCTCAAATAAATTTTAAATTCACAATAAATACAAGGAATAAATTGAAACAAACTTCGGGTGAGGTCCGGAGCTGAGCTGACGCTTGACTGACGGACGTCCGCACACAAGTACAGTTCCACACAAACACAATATCTGCACCTAATTATAGTGTTTGAAATGTGACTTAGTGCTACCTGTGAGACAAGTCAGTTTCTACGTCAAATCTATTATGTTTTAAAACTTAATCTGCTTGGATAGAATACGGACACGTATATTCATTTATTCTTTCATTAAAGACAACGACGAGTATTGACTTAAGTATATTACCATAAAAGTGATGGGTAAACTTTATCACATATTTTTAAATTCATATAGTTATATTTCATACAGGTAGATTAGCATACAGAACGAGTGAGTATAAGCCAGTCTAAATAGTCCCTTAACATTAGTACACAAGAGCAATGTCAGGATTATTTACTTATAATGCTATTCACTTTTAGAAAAACTTAAAGCAATAACCGTGTCTGAAAACTTCTTACGCGTTTGCACAATGTTAACTCACACAAGCGCATATCACAGTACCGAATGTCTACACTATACCGTCTGCGTGTGTGTGTAGCGCTGAAGATTGACAAGTCAGTGCCACAGTCGCGTTAGTGTGAAGGGTGTTGTGTCAAGATAATAATGAGGTGAAGTTGTGAGAAGTTCGCTAGTTGTCAGCTAGCTAATATATTGGTAAATACGTGAACAGAGAAATGATAATTGACAGTAATAAAATAATAGTTGTAATAATAATGTATCAAAGTATATTTATGTAGTAGCCCAACGCAAAATAATTTTCATTTACTGAGAATTCTACATGCCTAATAATATTAGGTAAATAGATATTGAAATATAAATATTCAAAGATTTTTCACTACCTTTTTTTTTATTGCCCTTGTAGGCAGACGAGCATAGGGCCCACCTGATGGTGAGTGGTTACCGTCGCCCATGGACTTCAGCAATGCCAGGAGCAGAGCCGAGCCGCTGCCTACCGTTAAGTAGGTACTCTCCACAATCTTCGTTTGAAGAAGGAAATGTCATAGCGCTCGAGAAACATCGTGGAGGGGAGCTCATTCCAGAGCTGGGGCGTAGCAAAAAAGATTTCTGGAAACTCACTGTGGATGACCGCAGTGGCTCCAGGAAGTATGGATGATCTCTCCTCCGGTGGCGGGTGGCGCGATGACAAAAACGAGATGATGGAGTCATCTCGAACAATTCCTCACCTGTTCGCTAGTAATGTGGAGAGGCTAATGTAGCTTCTTAGGTTGATGGGCGAGCTCACAGGCTCAGCCTGAGAGAATTTGCTAACACCTAGTCCTTTTCGCGGGCAGAAGGGTTCACCCCGAATACTGTACCGTGCTCTTAAGGGGGCACGACGACCCTGATGATGAACACTAGCCCTAGAAAGAGCTTCAATGAAAATGTTACCGGATTGGAATCGTGACCCACTGAAAAGATCCGGTGAGAAACTCAGAGGGCTGTATATATGGGTTGTATGTGGAACTCTTCATCGCATATGTCGAGGTGAACGAAAACGGTTACCGGTGCATGGTATATGGTATATGCCTAAAAGTACCGAAAAAGAAAAGACTAAACAGTGGTTATATCCTCAGTTTATTATTTTTTGTTTAGTTGCTATTGACCATGTTTAGTTTTAGGATATAAATAAAAGCATTATATAAAATATATATAAACAAATAAAACAGGCATACAATATATGCACTGTAATAAAATTGGAAAGCAGGGATAAATGCAATACAAAAAGAAAATAAACAATGATAATGTAATGACTGCTTGGAGTTTGCAAACTTGTACACACTGGAAGGCATATTTTCTTGCACAGCCCAGTACAGATAATATTACTGAGATGATGAGAGTAAAGGTCCAAGTCACCCCTGTCCTGGTGAAATTGGAAAGGCCTTTGGACCACCAGTAATCCTACCATCCTAAAAAAAAATAAGCATTTTGCCAGCTGGGATGGTAGTTTCAGTTTATTTGATTATGTTAATCGTGTTTTGATTGATGAACCATACATTGCTATTTCTCCAAGAATATTTGCCTTATTTTCGTCATAATTATTTAGAATAAATTTGCTGTCCAATAGCTGGTATTTCAACCCGCCATAACAATAAATATTAAATTAAGTGTCAAACAGATACTGTGACTATATGAGTCAATGAACCTAATTTTCTTTAATTATGGTAATCTTGACGCTTGATCATTTTGTTCGTGATACGGCAACATGTTCCCGATCTTGGGTATAATTTTAAAGGTGTTATAAAATGAACAAGAATGAACAATGAACAAGAATCATGATTGTATGATTCCATCATGCAAAATCTGAATGTAGGTAAAATACAATAGCTTTTTTCCGTACAAATCTGTTTTACAGGAGAATTTCGTCTACAAAATACCTATTTGATCAACACATGATCCGTGCTCACGAACGATTTACACGTGAAACCCGCAAAATTTATAAATAATGTGATTACTTTTTGTAGGCCGGGTCCATATTGTCAACCCGCTTGTGTAGATACTGCCTTTCTGCCTGTTTCTGTTGTGAAGCAGTCATGCATTTCGGTTTGAAGGGTGGGACATTGCATCAAGCATTGCAAAATCGAATCTTGTAACTGGTCGTTGAATTTCGGTGATGGTCGTTACTAGATGGCAATTTAAACATTATCTTTCTTTTTTTTATTGCTTAGATGGGTGGACGAGCTCACAGCCCACCTGGTGTCAAGTGGTTACTGGAGCCCATAGACATCTACAACGTAAATGCGCCACCCACCTTCAGATATAAGTTCTAAGGTCTCAAGTATAGTTACAACGGCTGCTCCACCCTTCAAACCAAAACACATTACTGCTTCACGGCAGAAATAGGCGGGGTGGTGGTTGCTACCCGTGCGGACTCACAAGAGATACTACCACCAATAATTACGCAAATTATAATCAAATTATAAGCAAATTATATCTAAAATTATTTTGACAATTTAAACAGCTTACTAATTTGTACATTCGAAACAATAGAAAATATCGCATAGGAATTGTTTAAAATTTTCCACGAAGTGTACTGTCAATAATGACGTTAACGACTAGGCGGTGACAGCGCGGCCATTTGTCAGCTGTCATTTGTCAGCTGTTTGTCAACCACAATGGTGTCAGGCGGCGCGAGGACGATTGACGCGTGTCACTCTAGAGTTGTACCACGGGAATACGATTGCTTTTGTGTTTTGAAGGATACTGTAGCGAAATGGTAAAAACTGGAACCCTTGAAATTTCCTCGTGTTAATCGACAACAGCGGTGTTATTAAAGATTACCTGTTAACTATAGAAGATAGTACCTACTTAAAAATAAAATAGTTCGCCCCGAGTCGTCAGTTGAAGCCAGTGCACTATTGACATCCATCAGTCTTCAAGGTCACTCTTCTAATTCAGAAAAACAAACAACTCTGCCAGTGCTTCAAATATCGAGCGGGCATTTAAATTATATAAAAAAAAAAAAAACTCAGATAAATTGCCTGTTTAGTTTTAAATTAAGGCCGTACGACCCTAAAACTACATGTAAAATTTATATTAATATCTTTACATTATATACTAGAGTGTTACTGCCTGATTTAGACTTACTATAGGTAGTCGTCAAACTCGGCAAAGAGTTCGACGTGCAACCGAACCTGAATATCAGCCCGCTGAGTTTCTCGCCGGATCTTCTCAGGATCGATTACGATCCAGTAGATTCATTCGCAAAGCAGCTACTCTTGAGTTGTTAGGTCTCCTTTGGAGGCGCTCGGGTGGCTGTTAGCGCAATCCCACCCCTCCTGGCTGAGCACTTGTTCGCCCACCTGTCCTGGTGAAACTGGAAAGGCCTTCGAGTCACCAGTAATCCCTCAATAATAATAATATCGAGTTTAGCACCCGTAGTAGTTAGCCACATTTAATGATTATTCGTTTCGCACCTCGGAGCGTGTCCTTCGCCCTGCGCCAGTACAGCGACCTTCGAGCACGTCGTCAGCCAACCTCTATTGCAGCAATTAGGCCCCTTAGGAAAAATGATTTATTGTCTGTGTTCTGATTTCCTAAAACCTTTTCATGACATTATTAGTTTTGTTGTAAACATGGCACCAACCATACGCACTCACACTTTATGTTTTAAACGGTAGACTGTCAGACATGACGGTCATGACCCACTTGGCCCGTAGCAACAGAACGTGTATTTCGCTACCCCACATTAAGCAATGAAGTTGAATTCCCAACTACGTTGCAATAACAACTGTCCCAACCTTCATACGAAAACAGGCGACTGTCGCGAGCCTGAAATGGCAGTATGGTGGTAACTCAACTCCTGCGGCCTCGTAATATGCTCTAAGTCTTTTACGTCGTCGTGGCCTAAAGGATAAGACGTCCGGTGCATTCGTATGTAGCAATGCACCGGTGTTCGAATCCGTCAGGCGGTTACTGGTCAATTACTGGGGTAATTACGGGTCAATTACTGGAGGTAGGACCTCTTGTGAGTCCGCACGGGTAGGGACCACCACCCTGCCTATTTCAGCCGTGAAGCAGTAATGCGTTTCGGTTTGAAAGGTGAGGCAGCCGTTGTATCTATACTGAGATCTTAGAACTCATATCTCAAGGTGTGTGGCTGCATTTACGTAATAAATGTCTATGCGCCCCGTTACCACTTAACACCAGGTGAGCTACGAGCTCGTCTCCCCATCTAAGAAAAAAAAGACTAGTGATTACGCAAAATTACCGGTGGTACGACGTTTTGTAAACCCGCATGGTTATGTAGCGCCACCATACCTATTACTCCTGTGAAGCAGTAATGCGTTCCGGTTAGAAGGGTGGAACAGTTATCAACTGAGACTTGGCGCCTAATGTGTAATTCATGTAGTGATGTCTATGGTCTCCAGTAACCAGTTTACCTGTCTAAGCACTACATTTATAGTTGTGAGAGTTCAGTGTTATTACACGATATTATTATTCGTTCATAGATAAAATCGTTTGTTTATATGTTTGTTTTTACATTAGCGCCTGTTTAGGGATTAAGCTCTCATTATTCAATTGGGTTTTACCTCATTAAAACTATGGATTAAATCGCGACCGCTTCTAAAGTCCGTATACAC
Organism: Bombyx mori; assembly: GCF_030269925.1. Classification (NCBI taxonomy): domain Eukaryota; kingdom Metazoa; phylum Arthropoda; class Insecta; order Lepidoptera; family Bombycidae; genus Bombyx; species Bombyx mori. The sequence goes on along the minus strand of NC_085116.1, from coordinate 764,271 downwards.
TTATAAATGAAAACATATAAAAAAAAGAAATAATATTTTTGCCACAGCGTTGCAACAGTGACTAACGACTGCACCAGCTACAGGAACAATGCAAATAATTCAACAACTCAATCGCTTTATGCAAAACAGGAGGAAACTTCAGCGGTTATAATTCGTTAAGATTCGTTCACAAATACACTAAAAAATGCGGCATTAAAACGCTGCGGGCTTTGCTTACGTGCCGTGACTTGGGTTGGTGATGCGACGATAATTTTATTGTTGACTTTTTAATTTAAATGTTTGTTTATATTAACCTCTTAAAATAGAAAGCATCAATGATTTGTATATGTAAATATGATTTTCGGCTCTTCGAAAAATTACATAACAAGCAGTTATGTAACATGAGAACCAATGTTATTGCTGTTGAATTCAGAGGAGCCTATCCGACTCAGTTGCGGTCCTCGATACCAAGCTCCTGTCTAACAGTAGACGGAGTGTTTCTATTTACTCCCTCCCTATTAACGACCTGGCCCGGTTTCGCCACGGTTAATCAGGGTATTATCCTTAAAGTATTATATAATAAAATATAAAACAAAAATTCATAAAAAAATCATAAACTTTAAATAAGAATATTTAGTGTTGAACTTTCAACCCTCAATTCACATACTTAAGAATGCGTCGGTACCAGAAATGGGTGGGTAATAGAAAATTTTGTAATACTTACTTCGGAAATGAGGAACTTTCTTGCAATGGTTTTTTATCCCCCTTAGAGATTAAATTTCTAAATAATCCTTTCTTGGTGGATTCTTACCATATTAAAGGCATTAACTACCCAAATTTTAAAGTTTCTAGCCCCAGTGGTTCAGGCTCTGCGTTGATGATTCAGGCAAGACAAGTAATTGGACGGATATTCGTCCGGGACATTAAATATTAGGAACACAGCTGGGCATTTTTAGAGTCAAGTTTAAACCGGAAAGGGCATCAAAACGATGCACTTCAGTTGCACAATTTAAAGTTACAATTTAGGCGGCACTATGCAATTGTAGTGCAACGTTTAAGGCCCCTTTGTAGACTAATCCTGACATTGTTGACGATCACCAAATATCCCATTAAATAGTCCACAATAAACGTGTATTTTTGGACGAGGTTCCGTGACGGAGTCTTCGGTTAATGTAGACGCCCCACGAGACCGCCGCATTGCTGTGCGATGCCCCGGTTTTAAATGATACGAATTTTAAGTAACTTGTAAATTTTAAGGATAAATGTCTCTAATTGTGTTCAAACATTCCAGATGTTATCTCTCCGCGATGATGATGATGACGACAAACATCTCTGCATCAAATGTAACGCCACAATCGTAGGCCTGGACAGCTACATTAAGCACAGAAAAGACAAGTGCGGCAAGGCCAAAGTCAACAAGAGACCTGATCTACCGCCAATCGACACTCTCGACCCAAGCTGCAGTTTGGGTGCTGACATCTTCTTCCAATCTCTAGAACTCCAAAGCAGTGTGAAAAAGACAAGTCTCACCCCACCCGTTCCTACAACGAAACCTTCTGATAGTAAGAATGCACCGTCCACATCCAGTCAAAGAGTAAGCCCACTGGATAGCCGAGGTGAACACTGGATCGGAGGCCACAGTTTGACCACAGATACCAGTGTAGACAATCATACTAAACTAATCAATGCCGTTGCAAGTATAAGCGGTTCTGTAAAGAAAGATGTTTCTTTTGATCTATACGACGAAAGTGATGATTCGGAAGGCTCTGAGGACGATGACGACGATGAACACGCTAGCGGTCAAAAATGGAAACCGCCACCGAATTATACAGGAGGTAAATGGAGACCAACTTCACCCGACCAAGCTTGGAATCCAAACGATGGCGAGCAGACCGGTAAATGGAAATCAGATTTACCAGATCGCGATGAAGATGATGAAACTCCACCTCCAGGGCATACTAAAGGCAAATGGGTACCTGGAGCCAATGAGAAAACCCAGATTATGCAACCAATCATTCAGAGTAAGGGCTCCATACAGTACTGGTGTGGTCCTTGCAACAGACGACTTGGTTCCCGAGCGGTTTACGACAAACATTTAAAATCCAGCTTACATATAAAGAAAGTTCTTCCCGAACGTGAATTGGAATATTCTGGTCATTTAAAACCAATCAAACCGAAGCGCACCATTCGTCCGTCTCGGTTTGTTAACGATGGTATATACACTCGCACTCAGAGGAAAAAAACAAAATCCACGAAAGTAAGCGTCAAAATACAATTGAAGAAGCGTAAAAGGAAAACTACTTTCATCCGTTGTATCGGTTGTGACTCCAGGGTGAGACGACACTTGATGGGCAAGCACTTGATTTCCCACTACCACTTTAGAAAAACAACCGCCGTAGATAGCGAAGTTTATCAAAAGCTCATACTCGACAACATTGTGGCTATAGTACACCAATCACCCTTCCAATGCAATCCATGCAAGTTTTACACTAATTGGCTATCGAATTTTATGCAGCATTGGTTCACAGAAGAACATCAAGAGAAAACAAATTTAATTGAGGGTAGATTCTGGTGTTCTTTTTGTAAATTCGAATGCGAGACTTCTCAAGAGATGCTTGACCATTTATCGAGTCCAACTCATAGTGAAGCTGTGGCCGTCGTCAACAGATCCATGCCGATCATCATAAGGAAGAAGACAATCTTCAAATGTGAGACTTGTTCAATGGAGTTTAAATATAATATTGAGATGAAGAAGCACAGCATCAAAACAAGTCATCCATTGGCTTATACTGGAACGGATGACTACCAAGAATTCCATCGTTGTCAGCATTGCAAAGTGAAGTTCAAATCTTCATTAACGTTGGCTGCCCATCTGAAAAGAAAGCACAAACAGAAAGCTTATTTCTGTCTCGTTTGTATGAAAACTTTTAATACTTCTTTGGAAGCCAAGATACATCGGCAGACTTCTGAACACAGGATTAAAAGCAGAGAAAACCGCATCAGGCTAAAAGGAGGATCCACAAAGGACTTGAACAAGAAATGCCCTTACTGTACTGAGAAAGTCGTTTTGAGAAACATCTTGATGTTAAAGGAACATATTCGCATAGTACATCCCGATATAAGAAAAAAGTAAGGCTTTATTGGTGTATTTTGGTAAACGAGCTCTTTGAGTACCGTGTGACACGCCACCACCACGTCGAGGTGTAAGTGTCGTATGCGTTGAGGGGTTGTGTGTATATATGAAACAACATTTCTATGCACACAACCTTAAACCGCCCGATGCGGTGACTCTTTGATAAAGACGAGCAGTAATTCCGAACTACCATCACTGATGCTAATTAAAAAATGATTTAATAAAAAAGGCCTAAAAACTTTTCATGAATTTTCAGATGCCCCAAATGCGGAATGACCTTCATATTCTCCCAAGAAGTGACCAGGCATATCAGATCCGAAGCTTGTAAATTCCAGCCTTCCGCTTCCAACGCTTCCATTTTTTGGAACTGCAGCAAATGTCTCTTTACGACAGACTCGCAAGCAGAATGCTTCTTTCACGAAGTTCTACACACCGAGCCGGTTAAAGAAACAAAAATAATTAAAGGAGTTGAAAAGATCTTCCAAAAATATACGTGCCCGCTTTGCCCTAAGAGCTTTAAAAAGGCGTCCCTGCGTCAGCACTTGCGGCAGCATACCTTTGAAAGACCATTTGTTTGCGGGACGTGCGGAGCGAACTTCACCAGGCAGACGACTTTGGTAAACCATCAAAAAAACGAGCACGGCACCACCGGCAAGATGCCCAGAGTGCCGATAGTTGAAAGAATCGAGGATCCGGATATTGATTGGGAATGCGAGAAATGTGGAAACAATTTTAATAGTAGGTGAGTGAGTCTCGTTGCTTGATTCTTCCAGGTTTAAAGTATTTCAAACAAGTCGGCTGCTCGTCGATGTTTTGAAACGGAATAGGTATGCTAATTTAAGGTTGACCACTATTCTGCAACACAGCAGTAAAGCGGCAGATGTATCGTCCAAACCATTCAACAAACCTCCCCTCCCACCGAACATCCAAACCTCAACACATGAATACACAGAAATAAACCGCGAATCACACTCTGTCGGCTCCAACAACGACTAAACAGAAGTCCGCGTCGCGGCGGATGCGCTCCTTGTCAAGTGTCACTACAATTCCTTCGCGCCGTCGTGACGCGATCATAACTTGACATGTACCACTTTGATAATGCGCCGGGAGCCCGTCATCTCGCCCGTCATCCCGCCCGTCATCTCGCCCGCGGTGTTGCCAACGCTGACATTTTTATGCCCTGCAGTAATAAATTCTTGCCCGGATGCACGCGATATTTTCAGCCGTTCGAAATATACGAGATAGGTACAGTTTATTGTACGCACGTGTTTGTTATTCGAGCTCTGATGTTGCGGACGGCTCATCGGTGTAATCGTGCGCTCAATTACTTTGGGCCGCGGTTGTTTATTTGTGTCTATCTTATTTTATGATTAACTGATATAAACATGTAAAGAATGAAGTTGTTATATTGCACTCTATATTTATTCATAATTATTTAGTGTTTCGAATTTCAACAATGAATTCAATCAATCTATTAGACCTCTTCTAAAGTAATTTACTTAATGGCCAACAACGAAGTCAAACAACTTTAATTAAAAAATAACATAAAAATCGTTGACACTATTTATCTGCAGAAGCGTTATACGTAAGTAAGTCTATGTTTGTAGTTAGGAAATTTCATCCTAAAGTCATTTGAAGGCTAAGTTCAATTCAAAGTAACCACCGCTCGTATGAATCAAGTCAACGCGTCCATTACAAAAGTTTAATCGTTCGCGAGCTGCAGTCCGCGCACACTGCATGCAGCGCCGCTGATGAGCCCAACTTGTGCAATATCTCCGCGTTATTGCCACTTGCATTAATGCAATTCTAAGTCAACCGGCGCGGGGTTGCCAGTTTGAGGTCTAGGAAATCTGCTAAGTCCTCCTAAAGGATGTTATTTGAATTTAGAACAGTTGGTTAAAAATGAAACTTGTTTTGTCGCAAATAGATAATTGAGAAATCATTTATTATAGAAAATAGTAACGTACCTGTAATAACATTGTTATATCTGTTTAGTTTTCAAAGCCTAAATTAAATAAGCCCGTATTTATCATATGAATATTACGAAATAACGAGTTTTCCATAAAGTATTATTTTCTCACGCATTCCAGATACATGGAGACTTCCGCCTCATGTCGTGACTCTTGTGCTATCTGTGGCTTCCGGTTATCACTTATTACCAATAAGCTTAGTGCGAGTTTTTTAACTTCTCGATCGCGTTAAAGTTAACTCAAATTTGTATGGAGTTGGAATAGCTCCCCTACGTTTGTTGCCAGGGGCACACTGGTGGGACCGGCATTCGTCTGCTCATCTGCAACAAATTAACATACGCAATTATAAAAAGAAACTTGGTGTCAGAATTTTCAGTACTAAACATAGAAGTGAAGATTCTGAACGTCATTACGGATCCTCCCGGTCCATTAACGGTGCTTTTAGGCACCACAGGCACCGATCACCGTCCTCGTCGAACCCGTCGCTTGCGACGAAGGGCTCGACGAGCGAATTTAACCACAGACACAGCCCACTGAGTTTCTCGCCGGATCTTCTCAGTGTCGCGTTTCCGATCCGCTGGTAGATTCTGCGAAGCACTGTTCTTGCTAGGGCCAGTGTTAGCATCACTCCGGTTTGAGCCCCGTGAGCTCACCTACTAGCTAAGGTTACGCTGAACTAGCCTCTCAAGGCTATCAGCTATCAGGCAGAAAAAAAAATCTGATAAGAAATCTCAAAAATATTTTTACTATCATCGGTATCCACCACTGTGCTTTTTACTATTTTTACTTTTTACGTTTTTTTTCTACTTCAGATCTGCTTTAACCCGTCACGTAGCTGTGGACTGTACTGAGCTTTCGAGGTCCGGTGCTATGCTGCAATGTCCACATGAAGAATGTACTTATGTGGCAAACACTATTAGTAAATTAGCCAGGTAAATACTGCATTTAGTAATCTTTACCGAGATTAAAGACATGTATATAGTGACATCTAGTATCTAGTGGCTGAACCATTAAAATGCAGCTACAGTTCAACTATTAGTAAGCAATAGTTACGATAGATGGCGCTAACATTTTTAAACTATTTCTTTAATTATACAACAGATAGATGTCGCCAGCATGCACTTAATTTTATTTATTATAAACAATTGCAGACACCGACGAACACATGGCGAACGAATAAAACACCACGAATGTCCCTTATGTTCTTTCAAGACGGACCAAGCTAGTCATTTCAAAAGGCACATGCTTTGTCACAGAGGAATCAAACCCTATGGCTGTCCATATTGCCAGTTTACATGTGGAAGTTTGGTAATTAATAAGAATACTCATTATTATTAGAATTAGAAAAATTCATAAATTAAGAAACGAATTAGAACAACATTTAAAAAGAATCAGATACATAGATCAATAGATATTTTTTAATCGTTTTTTTTTTATATTTGGTATAAAATATATCGAATAACGTCTTTAATTTTGAATAAAAGCAAATATGTTTTTCAGGAAAATCTACGAAAACATGTCCTTCGAAGCGGCCGTCATAAAGGTCTTTGTTTGTATAAGTGTCATATATGCAATTATCCTACTAATATGGCAACTAATCTCCGAGAACATTTGAGAACAGTACATAGTGATAAGTATGACTCTAAAACCGCTACTGAAAGTGTAAGAACACATTTAATGGTGAACAAGTCAATCGAATGAACCACGAATACTGTGAATTTAAATGGATCTTATTCCTGCACGAAAACATTAAGTCAGTTGATACAAAAACAGATGGCAGCACTACTTTCAGAAATGTAATAATACAATTGGATTGACTACAACTTTTTTAAACGACAATAGCTTTTTTATATTATTGTGTAATAAATTGAAATATTAAAATTAAAGTTATTAGGTTGTTATTAGGTTTTAGGTTATTAGGTCTTACCATAGACCTATATTCAGTGGTCTTACGCCTACCTACTAAAACTAAACGTCAAATAAGCCTTTCATTAATGTCAAAACTGTCAAAATGAGACATGTAACTAGATATATTTTTTAGGAATTTTAAAATGGCTTGATGCTTATAAAGTTACAGTAATCTTTACTGTGTGCATATTCATTGCTTAATTCTTATTAAGCAATTTACCAGTAAATAACTTACTAAAAATGCGTTAAACTAAACATTCAGATGTAACGAATTAGAAAATGTAAAAATTAAATTACAGACGACATAGTACTAGTAAATAGCTCGTGGAGGGTAGGTTTTTAAGTATGTACTATTATGGCTTGCATCAATGAAATTGTTACGATGGATTTTTAAAAATTATAAAATAAGATCACGACATATATCAGTAAATGACCACCATTTTACTGAGATTATATTTCATCCCATATTATTTCATGTCATTTCATTTCATTTCAACCCAGTTGATTGATGTCTCAAATTAATCATCTTCATTTCATTTCATTTCACTCCATATGATCATTTTTCATAAAAATAAGAATTAATTTAAAATGAGACAAGGCTTAAAAGTCTTAGTTACTAGGTCGGGAAAAAAATACAATTTTGAAGTTTTTAAACAGAAAAACAGACGAAACGTCATTGTGGTTGTTGTTGGACGTCTTCTAAGTAAGATACTTTTAAATTTTGGCGCAAAGAATACCGCGTTGTCGTACACTTACAATAAATCCATTTTTACTAAGTTATTTGATGTTATAATTCAGTAAACATTGTAAAATTAATTCTTTCTGGTGTAAAACAGTGGTGTGATTATATTTTGATCTTTTAAAAATAATGACTACAACCCTCGTAGCTGAATGCTGAAAATCGATTAATAAACAATATGTCTTTGAAGGTACGTACATTGGTTATACACATAAGATAATATGTATCTTAGATAGTTAGTTAGTTACTGTATTTTACGTAGATAAGTTTTTAAAATCACCCATCTGATTACATAAAATAAAGCTTAAAATATAAAAAAGATTTTTTATCTAAAAAATTAATGAATTTTAATTGGTCATATAATATATTCTACTAATTAAACGGTTTACGTTTTAATGATGTAAGCATGTAAAGGAAATATATAAATTACATTAAAATATAATAATACTCAAAAATATTGATAAATTATTATTGTCTTCAATGGTAGATGACCTAGTAGTGCTTTATGCTAACGTGAGCTGTATACTTATAGCTTACTCTTACGGCTCACTGTAGTGGTCATCATTGGTCACAGAAATCGGTAATACGAGGAGCAAAAAAGTTATAACCTACTGCTTTGAACTATTTCAAATATAGTTTGAAGGATGCCACAAAGTATTACATGAAACACTGTGTAGGAGAGATCATTCTATCTGGATACACACTGTGGTTTGAGGAAGTGGAATGAACTCTGCTCCGGGGTTGTAACAGCTCAGTAAATAATGTAACATGTTTTATTTATTTACTTTCGTCAATATTCAAAGTGCTCATGAATTGTTACAATATTTTAACACATTTAATGACACCGATGACAATGATCCCAAAATGTTAGTATTTCAGAACAAATAATTAAATTATTAAGAAATGACTTCACATTTAGAATGTCCATGAATACTTGCTGATACTTTGAATGTTTTACAGTTCTTGTGGTCATCAATAGTAACTGACTAATTGTATTTTTGTTCCATCCACCGCTAAAATATCCCTCAAATCCCTCATCGATTTTAATAGGATGGTTGATGTTATTTTACAATTGTAATCTATAAATTTTATGACATATTGTATAGTTATTCTATTCATCTATCATGATGCTTTATTAGATTAAACGTTGTAATAACTTCTAGGACTTCAAATTGTAATAAAATTGGCTCCTGAAAATGTTTTGTAACTATATTTATTTCTGCTCCCAATCATTAATAAAATTTGAAAAATTTCTCATAATTTTATCAATATTTAACTGCTGATAAGAAAAGAGCTTTTAAAGTTTCTATAAAATGCTTCAGCTCTTTGATTGATCTTGCTTATGTACAAGGAAATTCTCAATAATGATATTGCCAGAAAAGAACCATCTCATACACCGAAAAAAGCAAAATTGATCCCTTTGTGAAATTACTGGTGACAACGAAAACCGGTAATATACCAAACGATCGGTTTCCATATATAGATCGCGAAGTGAAACCGGTTACGCACCGGTTTTGCTGACGGTAGTTACCGTTAAATATTCGCACAAGTCTTTTATGTTAATCTAGATACATAGATAAATTAATAAATCGGAATATTATTGTGTTGTTGACGGATTTTGAGTTGACGCAAAAGAGGTTTAACTAGTCTCAATTTTATTGGCTCTTCAAATGTTTTAACCGGACTGTATAGTTGTTATAGGCTGGACGGAGTGGAAAAAGAGCGAGCCCATGCGGAATTAAAACCGTCTTCGAAAGCTCGAAACATTAAAGTCGCCTTAAAAAAATAAACAAAAAAATAATAAATTAAGTAGCCCCAACATTAGTTCATTCACATTTAAAAAATAGAAACTTTCAACAAAATCCCGGTTTTTACAAACGAGTTTTTCAAAGATCACAAAAAAACCCTATCAAGGAAACACGAGATCATCTCTACGATTATAAAATTATACAGACAATGACAGCGCATAGCCGAAACTCGTGCAACTAGATTGGAAGTTGAATAGTTGTTTGAAATACTTAAAGGTCCATCACTAAAACAGTTGTAAAGCATATATTAAAAAAAACAGGTTTCGCTACACAGACTAAGAAGTTGTTAACAACATCTTACATTAAGAATGCTTAAAAAAAACAAGTGTTTTATTTTTAATTCAAAATTTAAATCGAGCCACATCGGACTGTCATGTCGGTGTAAGAAATCTTAAAATATTACGTCTAGCCATTCTAAGGATCTTTGGAGGTCATCTCTTTCAGCGGAAGATGGCAGATCTATGTGGTCTACCACTAAGAAGGCTAACAATGCGCCCCCATATTCGCAGCAACGTTATTGTTATCTTGTGGATTGGTTAACCCGTAGACACAGCCCACTGAGTTTCTCGCCGTATCTTCTTGTGGGTCACGTTTCCGATCCGGTGGTAGATTCTGCGAAGTACTGCTCTTGCTAGGGCCAGTATTAGCAACACTCCGGTTTGAGCCCTGTGAGCACACCTACATGTTAGGATGAAGCTGAAATAGCCTCTCAAAGCTATCAGCATAGGTAGGAAAAAAAAAGTGGATTGATTTATATCGGCAGGAAAAGTGAAATAATTCTGATAATCTTTTGTACGTAAGTGTACACAAAATAGTTCAGCGGCGCCAGTGAGTGAATCAATTTGAATCAGTTATATGGGCCGAACGTTAAAGAAGTGCAAATCACACCACCTACACTCCCGAGTTTAACTATTTTATTCATCATGTACCTACGACGCTTATTGCATAATGTATACTAAGAAATGTTTATCTTTTTACTGCTTTAGATAAATACCTATTCTAAACTATTTAATACTAGTGAATACACCGCGCGAGACGTTAATAGCAACTTAGCTACCGTAGGAAGTTGGAGTAACAATTCCAGTAGAAGAAATCTGATAATAATATTTAATACTTATTTAAAAGTTTCCGTATAAAGGTATACAGAGTAAAGGTAAATATAGAAGTAAATTTCATTATCAATCTTTAATTTCTCTTCTCTTCAATCTTTAATCTAATAAGTGTATTGTGTGATTCGCTCCAGTCGGTCGACTCAGATGCTGCGTCACGAAATCCACTATATCTCTGAAAATAATTCTACTTTTTTTTATGATTGAGAGTTTACTGGTGGCCCTGAGGTCTTTCCAGTTTTACAAGGACAGGTGGGCGAGCACGGGCTCAGCCAGAATAGGTTTGAATTTTGAAAAATCCGTGTAATGATTTCTTTTTATTTCTAGACCAGAATATTGCTTTAAGTACGAACAATTACAACGGTGCTTACAACATTTCAACTCATTTGGATAAATGAACAAATCTGCAAATATTATTGTTAGTATCTTAAATTAACATAAATTACGTCTTAAAAAGAAAATCGCAATAACGACACCCTGTTCATATTCAGGGAAGTATTTTATCACTTATTCTTTTGCCACTGATATATTTATGTAATGTGTTTTGTAATGAAACAAAGAACCAAGTTGTTGCTCTGCAAAGAGTTTTTTTATTATTATTATTTTATTAACTTATTTCTACACTTACAATTATTATAATTATTTTCGAACCTGCAAAGAGAAACAACATTGAAAGATATTGCTTCACCCTTTTTTAAGTCTGCAAGTTTTTTTTAATCTATTAAGAAAGCACGTTATATTTTTGAATGTCCGAAGCCAGAGAGCAAATCCAATTATGGAATGAACATAGCTTCCACCACAGATAATATTATTATGATAGTGGTGGAAGCTAATGCGCGGGAAATTTAAATGTAATTAATGAAGGGCCAAGAGAGCTTCATTTACATCTCCCCCTCTAGCTTTTCAAAATTCTACAGGTACTGGTATAAGTTTGGTAATATGAAATAAGTTTGATTCTAATTTTTTGTAGCCTGTGTTTATCTTATAGATTGAGTTTGATATTTTCTCTGTTCGATTCGAACCCAGCGACCTCGTGGCAGCCTAGGGCTACGGAAACCAGCACGAGGTGCGCGTCGAACATGTGCCGCGATTCGCGGCGCCGGATGTACTATTTTAACAAAATATCATGCAATCACTCACCGGAACCGATGCCTTCGTCTTCTCACGCCGTATCACTTAGGGAGAAGGGTATAGGGCAGGAATGGATAAGGATTAGCGATGATACACAACTTTAGCGTAGACCGTCAATGTACAGGTACCGTCCCGTTCGAGAAGCAAGACAAAGTGACAGATGTCAAATCGCGACGGCACCGTCAAATCGCGACCCGTGTTGCCGTGGTAAGAATTCAAAAACTAACGGATTGGTTTCGAACAGTCACCCGCCCGGACAGGTCCCCTACCTGTCCCTAATCAACTGGCAGCCGGGACAACGTTGTGACCGCTCGTTTGAGAACCGAGTCCCCGACCAGAACCTCTGCAGACCGAGGGGTCCCATCCTTACCGGGAAACAGATTAACAATGCGCCCCCTACGCCAACGCAGTGGCGGCAGGTTAGCATCCTTAACCAACACAAGGTCACCGACGTGAGGGGGACTGGTTCTATCCGTCCACTTAAAGCGCTGCTGGAGCAGATGTAAATACTCAAGGGACCAACGTTTCCAAAAATCTTGGGACATCTGCTGCAACATCTGGTATCGCCTCAACCGTCCAGGCTTGATATCCGAGAGGGGATACTCCGGCAACGCATTGAGTGGCTGTCCTATCAAGAAATGGCCTGGAGTTAACGACTCCAAGTCATTCGGGTCTGAACTGAGCGGGCACAACGGCCGTGAATTAAGTACCGCTTCAATTTTACAAAATACCGTAGTTAACTCCTCAAAGGTGAGCGAGGTTTGCCCTATCACGCGCATCAAGTGAGTCTTAGCCGATTTTACTACTGCCTCGAAAATTCCACCCCAGTGGGGGCATCCTGGAGGACTGAAGGTCCACCGAATACCGCGACGAGAGAGGGCCGTTTCAATATCCACCTGGTTATTGTTCAAGAAATTTACTACATCCCGCAAGTAACGGTCCGCACCTACAAAATTCGTTCCGTTATCGGAGCGTATCAATTCGGGTAAACCTCGACGGGACACAAATCTATCCAAGCTCGCAATAAAGGCTTCAGTTGTAAGGTCGGCAACAACTTCAAGATGTACAGCTTTGGTTGAAAGACAGACAAAGACGCACAGATAAGCCTTAATTAACCTAACATTCCGCAAACGTGAAGCCTTGATCATGAAGGGCCCAGCGAAGTCCGTACCAACTCCAGAAAACGGCCTGATCTTCTTCACTCTGTCTGGGGGCAGATCTCCCATCTGAGGCTGCATCGTAGACGCCTTAAGCCGATAACAGGGTAAACACCGGAAAAGGACGCTCCGAACCGTACGACGCCCTGACAGAATCCAAAATTCCCTCTGGAGGGATGCCAACAACGCATTGCAACCGGAATGCGAATTTGCGATGTGGCGATCCATCACCAACAGGTCAACTAACTGGCTCTTCTTGGGAAGTAAAAGAGGATGGCGCGCCGAATAAGGTAAATTGGAGTTACTTAATCTACCTCCCACTCGAATCAGCCCCTGGCCGTCTACAAAGGGGCTAAGACGAGCGATAGCTCCACGAAGCTTAGGGCGCTTAGTCCTTAGCGCCTTCAATTCTGAATGAAAGCTGGTGGCTTGCACAACTTCAATTAATTTCAGCAGCGCCTTCTTCCGCTCGATGGGACACACAACAGGTGTCATATTGCGTTGAGACACCGACAAACGACAATTCCGAATAAACCTCAAAATCCAGGCGGTAACCTTAACCAGCTTGTCCAAGGAGCTATAACGGTTGATGAGCAGATCCAAATCCAACCCCTGAATCACTCCTCGATCCTCGAACTGCGCCGGTGCAGCCACGAGACCTGGAGGAACTTCTATGCGAGAGGGAGGCCACTGAGAAGCTTTCTTGGTGAGCCACTGGGGACCCCACCATAACTGATGATCAACTATTTCCGATGCTAAGCATCCCCGAGAAGCGCAGTCCGCCGGATTGAGCTCACCAGGCACGTGTCTCCATGTTAGAGGGACCTCAGAACCTTGAATCTGGGAGACACGGTTGGCCACGAAAACTTCAAGTGTATGAACCGAAGCCTTCAACCAGCACAACACTATCTGGCTGTCTGTCCAAGCATAGACAGTGTTTTCTAAATCAATAACCGACCGTAAACTAGTAGCTGTATGGTTTAACAACCTAGTCAACAGAGCGGCACCAGACAACTCGAGCTTCGGAATCGTCATGCGTGTCCGAAGCGGAGCGACCTTACTCTTAGCTAACACCAACCGTATATCAACCCTTCCAGTTGAAGAAACCGTTCGCAAGTATACCGCAGCTGCGAATCCGCGTTCCGAGGCATCCGAAAACCCGTGGAGAGACGCCTTGTATTTGCCCGCAGGAACCAGCTTCCGAGGTATTGACACGTGGTTAATATCAGGAAGAGACGAGAAAAAGTTCAACCAATCCTTCAATAGGTCACCAGCAATCCCCTCGTCCCATGACAGGTTAGCAGACCACAGTCGCTGCATGAAGCACTTTAAGAGAAAAGTGACAGGAGCGATCCAACCGTTTGGATCGAAGGTTCGAGCAATTGTGGAAAGCACCGTTCGCTTAGACCATACCTTTGGATTTTCCAACTCCACCCGATAGGTAAATTCGTCTTGAATCGGACGATATTGAATCCCTAGGACCGACAGCATGTTAGGGTTATCGACATTCTCGAAAAGATGGGGATCCTGTTGATACTCCGTTGGCAAACCAGTCAACAACTCAGGACAGTTAGACAGCCATTTTCTCAACTCGTACCCGCCCCTGCTCAAAAGGCGGATCAGTTCATCCTTGCGTGATAAGGCCTCTTCGACACTGTCGGCGCCCGTACATACGTCATCGACATATAGGTCCCGTTCCAAAATGTCCGCAGCACGAGGGTAGTGCAACCGTTCCCTCACTGCCAACTCCCGCAAAGAACGAACCGCTAAATATGGACTCGACCGCAACCCGTAAGTGTTCGTGTTCAGTTCATAAATTTTTATGGGCTCATCTGAGCTTTCACGCCAGAGAATGAGTTGATACCGCCTATCCTCCGGATGAATCACCGTTTGCCTGAACATCATACGGATGTCTGCCACGAAAACGATCTGGTGCCTGCGGAAGCTCGTCAGTATGTCTGAAATGTCCCGGTTCAGCTTTGGACCCGAATGGAGACACTGATTTAAGGAGACGCCGGAGGAGGTCGTGACCGAACCGTCAAACACGACCCTAATTTTACCGTTAGGAGTTTTCAAAACCGCATGATGAGGCAGGAAACAGTGCTCCGTAGCACTCCAATCTACCTTGGAAACCGACATGTGACCTAAAGATTCATACTCCCGCATAAACTCTACATATTTCTGCCGGAACACCGCGTCGCGCCTCATGCGTCTCTCCATTGACAAAAGTCTGGTCTCTGCTGCCTTCCTCGAACTGCCTAGCAGTGGGCGATTCGCCCGAAAAGGAAGTCTTAACAAGAACCGGCCCGAATAGAGACGACCCGTATTATTCTGGTAAAACAGCTCACATTCCTCCTCATCCGGGTTAACTCGATAAGCTGTAGGAGGTTCTTCTAGTTCCCAAAACCGTTGGACTACTTCCGAAAGCGTAGACCCGACCAGAAAATTGTCCGATTTCCTCGCAGCGACCGGCCGGAACGCAGGACCCAACAATACATGCCCTAATTTTGTGTCCATTGCAACCAAACCCTCCGCATGAAGAACGCGCTTCCCAGTCAGGAGCAGCTTCCCTAGTACATCCGCCCCAAGTAGTACGTCTACTGGCCCCGGGGTGTCAAACTTGGGGTCCGCTAGCCGTAAGTCTGAAGTCAATGACCGTATGTAACTGTTTACCTTCACCGGAGGGTGACGACCTATCACCTCAGGCATCACCAAAGCTGAGACTCTAAACTGTAAGCGAGGGTTGGGATTCGATGAGAAAATAAATGAAGTGTGACCGATCACGTCCGAAATTCTAACATTGCCCACTCCACGAATAGAATAAGAAGACTTGTAAATAGGATTGCCCAACCGTACTGCAAGGTTGCTCGACATAATAGTGCCCTGTGCGCCGGAATCCAACAGAGCTCGAGCAAACACAGTGTTGCCATCCGAATCCAACACCCGAACAGAAGCGGTAGGAAGTAAAACAGCTTCTGGGGCTGGGGCAACACTGCAGTGAGCGGCAATTTCCTAGCGGGGGCCCGGGTCCCCGCTATCCCGGTCGGCGCGCGACGGAAGGTCGTAGCGTGCCAGCGGATCCCACGCTCCCACATAAGGCCCTCGTTTCCCGTCCCGCCTCATATACCTCCGCGTACGATGGCCAAACGGTCCAAACACTGGAGGGAGTCGCTCCAGCGTCGGCCGCTCCCTCAGCGGAGGAGAAAACCGTACTTCTGAGGGAGGGGGAGACGAGTGAGCAGGGCTACTCGATCCAGCAGGCGAACACGGCCCCGCACGGGGGGACAACGTGGCCACCCCGGCGTAGCTAATGGGCATCCGCTGGCACCCGCCCGCAGTACCTAACCCGGCGCCTCCCTGCGAAGCCTCTTTCCGAGGGTCCACGCCGCCGAATTGGCGAGGGCTACGACCGGTGCGCTCACCGGTCGGCGAGGCTGGATGACTGCGTCCGGATGACCTCGGAGTGGCGGCAGACTCCAGACACAGGAGGGCATGGTGCCGACCGTCGCAATTAGGGCACAATTGTGGCTGTGGACAGACGCTCGCCGTGTGCGGCCCAAAACAAAAAAAGCACCATCGCCGCTGGGCAACGATGTTGCGTCTACCCCTGATGCGCGTCGACCGGAACCTCGGACAGGCGGCTACGTCGTGCCCGCTCTCATGACAGAAGGCACACCGTGGGCCTCCCACCGCTGCCATGAGCGCAGTCAGTCGTTGAGACGGCCCCCTCTTATCCCCTCCCCCTCCCCTCTGAGCAACCGAAACGGCGTGGCCGGAAACCGGCACACGCGACCCAGAGGAGGAGGGCGGTGGCATAATCTCGTGTCGGCGACTTTCAGCTTCTAAAAATGCCAGCAGACTGGCCAGGGTAGGCAGTTCGTCCCTACCTGCGTTGTCCTGCTGCTCGAATCGAGTGAGCACCTCAACCGGCAGCCTACCTGCAACAATATAAAAGAGCAGATATGACCATTGGTCTACTGGTAGACCCAAATTTCCCAAGGCCTTAGTGGCCACCGTAACTGGATTCAGTACCTCGGCTCTGATATCGGAAGCCCGAGAAAGTTTGGGTATCGCAAACAGCCTGGCCAGCTGAGTGTCTACCAACCGTCGTTGATTTTGATATCGGTCGAACAGGATCTGGCGTGCGACCGCATAATTGTCGTTGGTGATAGGCAAGTGTGCCACCAATTCACCAGGTTCACCTCGCAGAGCACCCCGAAGCTGAGCCATCTTATAAGAGGCAGTCAAGTCCGACCGACCATGGACCAGGCTGTCAAACAAATTTATAAAGCCGACCCACTCGTTCAGATCACCGTGGAAGATCGGCAGGTCGATGGAGGGGAGGCGTGATATGACGCCTGACGAAGTTCCCGAACCTCCATTACCACCGGATGACGACTGCTTCTTAATATCGGCCACCCGTTGCAGAATGGCATCAGCGTACTCCTGACACTGGTCCACGTCAAGACCGATGGCATGGATCACCTCCTTCTCCACTTCGGACCCCAAAGCAACGAGGTCAGACAACCGATCGTACACTACCTCCAACCGTTCGTGCACCTGAGACGCCCTATCGAGCAATGCCGCATCCCTATCTGTTCTGTCAACCAAAGCATGAGCTGATGCGAACCATCGGAGCTCACTAGTCACCTTCCCGCGAATGTAGGACACCGACATGTTACTTGCAGTTTACAACCAGAACAAAAAAAAATCAAAAAAAAATTCAAAAAAAAATTCAAAAAAAAATTCAAAAAAATAAAAAAAAAAACAAAAAAAAATTCAAAATAAAAATTGAAAAAAAAATCAAAGGAATTATTTAAAGGAGTGTACGAGTGAGCCCACCAAAATATTCCTACTCCTAAGTATTTAGGTAACCTAGACCTCACCACTGTACCAAGGACACCTCAACAAATAAGAACAAACTTAAAATTTAAAGTTATAAGATAGAAAATTGCTGATACCAGGTTTTGAGTTGCAACTAAACTCAAGCGCACCTGGCCTCTAGACTATAACTAGAAGCTAGTCACCAAGCAGGACCCAATCAACAATTTACTATCACAAAGTATTCACACCGTTCAACGGGTAAGTCAAATAACAAAATTAAAATTAAAAATTAATTATATGATAGCAAATTGCTGATAAAAATTTGTGAATTAATTTTCAAACACTGATGGCCTCAGGACTATACCAAAGCCAGTCACCAAGCAGGGCCCACAGTCAGCAGTCCACTACCACAAATTCAAACAAGTAATTTAAATTTAGAACAAATTAAAACAAATAACAAAAAATATATATAATAGTAAATTGCTGGTATAAGTTTTGAAATGACACTCATACACCGTTGGCCTCTGGACTATAACTAAGCTAGTCTCCAAACAGGGCCCAACCAGCAATCTACTACTACAAGTTCAACAAGTAATCCAGTTATATTCAATTACAAATGTGTTGCAGCTCAATTATACTAAAATATAAGTAGGAAGTGAGCTACAATCATACACAAATTAATAATAAATTATAAACCCCAACTGTAATAACATTCAGATTGTTACACACAACTATGCTTAAATAGATGTGGTAATCTACTGCTATGATGAGCAGAATTAACATAAATCTGTAGTAATAGTATGAAAATAGCTGACCACTGTAGCAGCTGTGTGCTAGGTCATAAACTCAGCCAGCACAGCTGTCCAACTCACGTACAATTAGTCAGCTATGCGCAGTGGAAGCTAATAAATCAGTCTTACTATTACTAACTATTACTACTCACTAATTTTCTTAACCAGGTGGATAGAAACACACTAAACGACCTGACCTAGGTCAGCAGAATGATAGTTTAAACAGAACCGAACCCTATGCCTACACTACTTCTGCTGACTAGTAACAAAATTAAGTGAGGTTAGACGTAAAAAATTTTACATTCGTGGTAATTACTATAGATTTCAGAAATCTAACCACGCTCTGCTACCAGAAATTGTTCGATTCGAACCCAGCGACCTCGTGGCAGCCTAGGGCTACGGAAACCAGCACGAGGTGCGCGTCGAACATGTGCCGCGATTCGCGGCGCCGGATGTACTATTTTAACAAAATATCATGCAATCACTCACCGGAACCGATGCCTTCGTCTTCTCACGCCGTATCACTTAGGGAGAAGGGTATAGGGCAGGAATGGATAAGGATTAGCGATGATACACAACTTTAGCGTAGACCGTCAATGTACAGGTACCGTCCCGTTCGAGAAGCAAGACAAAGTGACAGATGTCAAATCGCGACGGCACCGTCAAATCGCGACCCGTGTTGCCGTGGTAAGAATTCAAAAACTAACGGATTGGTTTCGAACATTCTCTAAAATTTTATAAGGTCCAATTTTTAATTCTTCTAACTTTTTTCTATTTAGTCGGTTACCATTTTCCACATATACAGAATCTCCTACTTTTAATTGGATATATAGTTTTTTTTTGTCGAATTGTTGTTTATTATAATTGTGTGATTTTATAGTTCTTTCGACAGCAATTTTTCTATCTTGTAATAAATCATTTTGTGTTTTATGTTCTTTCAATTCATCTGGCAAGATATTAATAACTTTTCCTTCCATTAAATATGTTGGTGAAAATCCTGTCACAGTGTGTTCAGTTTCATTATATTTTTGAGTACATTCATGAGCGATAGTTGTCCATGCTATTTTACCATTTTTTTCATTAATTCTACATCTTATTTTGTTAACTAATGTTTGATTTAAGCGTTCATTAATTCCATTTGAAAAAGGTGCATTTACAGCAGTGAATATAATAGGTATGTTCTCTTTTTCCAAAAAAGTTTTGAATTCTTTCGAATTTATTCCTGGGTATTGATCGGATAGGATCATTCCAATTTTATTTTCAGGAACAACTTTCTTTATAAGCTTTATAAAATCATCTGCATTTTGAGTTTTTGACGTCAATATGTAGGCATACCTGGTGAAGTGGTCTACCAGAAGATGTAGATATGTTTTTGTAGAGCGAGAGCCACCAAATCCACCAATGGTATCTACCGAGACAATTTCAAAAGGGTAAGTTGCTGGACCTAAATGAGACATCAATCCATATTTAAATTTAGTTCTAGATTTATTTTTTATGCATATTTCACAGGTATCACAGATTTTTTTAATATTACTTGTTAAATTCGTTGCTGCATAGAATGGTTTGATTATATTTTCGGTTTGTCTTATTCCTATATGGCAGTATGTATAATGAATATTTTTTATTAGTTTTTTACTAAATTCCTCAGTGAGTATAATTTTTTCTTTGTTTCTTATTATTTTAAAGTAAATGTTGTCTTTTAATATTAGTTTATTTTTATATAGTTTTATTTCTTCGTTTTTTTCTTGATCGTTTTGTATGTCTTTTAATTTAATAAAATTTACAATTTTTAAAACTTCTTCCTGATTGACATGTGATTCCAATACAGGGTTTCTACTTAAACTGTCTGCTTCTGAGTTATACTTTCCCGGTGAATATATCACTTCAAAATTAAATTGTGATAAGTAATATGTTAGGTCCCCTAGTTCTTCATCTGTTCTCGCCTTAATATTTAGTTTTTCTAGAGGCTTATGGTCTGAAAATACTTTAAATTTTTTCCCTATGAGCCAATGCTGCCAATACTTTATTGCTTCTTTTATGGCTAAGCATTCCAGATAAATGGCTTTTTTTCGTTTTTGACTATCATTTAATTTCCTTGAAAAATATGCACATGGCTTTTCTACTCCATTCACTTGGGGTTGTTTCAAAATAGCCCCTACACCCTGAATACTGGCATCTGTATAAATATGTATAGGTAAATCGGGATCAAATATTTCCAAAATAGGTTTTAAGCAAAGCATTCTTTTTATTTTATCAAAAGATTCTTGACATTTTTCTGTCCAAATGAATTTTTGATCTTTTCTTAACAAATTGTGTAAAGGATCCAATATGATTGATATATTTGGTATATATTTCCCATAGAAATTTATTTTACCTAAAAATTGTCGAATATTCTTCTTTGTTTTTGGAACAGGGAATTTTTTTATAGCTATAACATTATCTTTTAGTGGAGTAACTGTATTATTTTTAATTATATGGCCTAAGTATTTCACGGAGTCCTGTGCAAAAACGCATTTAGAGAATTTTAATCTAAAGCCTTCTTTTGATATTGCTTCCAATAATAGAGATAAATGTTGTATGTGTTCAGTGAATGTCTGGGAAAATACTAAAATGTCATCAATGAAATTTACTGTAAAATTTGACAATTTGTGTTTCCTAATAATGCTCGTAAGTATTCTTTGAAAAATTGCCGGTGAGGTTTTTAAGCCAAATGGCAAACAAGTCCATTGGAAATGATTTTCTTGAGTAACAAATGCTGTTTTCTTCCTATCTTCTACTTTCAAAGGTATAGACCAGAATGCGGAATTTATGTCTAGTGTGGAGAAAAATTTACAATTTCTTGTTTTTAACATTAAATCTTCCATCAGTGGAAATGGTTGCGACTGAGGAACCACTATTTTATTTAAATCACGAAAATCTATGCATAGTCTAGATTTTCTACCTTCCTCTTTTTTATAGGCTAATGTTACAGGGGCTGCAAAAGGACTATACGATTCTTCAATTAAATTTCTTTGTAATAATTTTGAAACTTGTTGTTCTATTTCTTTTTTATCTTCAAAATTACACCTATATGGTCTTTTGCTACAATATGTATCTACTAGTAAATCTATATGTGCTTCATAGCCTTTCACTGAACCTACATCATACCTATCTTTTGCAAATAGTGATTTATATTTGCTTATTAATTCATCTATTTTTGATTGTTGCTGAGCGTCTAAGTGATTTACTGAAATTTTGAAGTTTGTAACCTCTATGTGCTCATTGAAGTTTATTTTACACTTATCAGTCATATTAAAAATATTTTTCACTGTTAAGTCTCTATCATTACCTTCATCAATTAAATATTGTTTGTTTTCAATTTTGTTACCTGTGAAGCCAGGAATATTTTCATTATTTTGTTTTTTTTCTCTTTTGTTTAGATTTTGTGTGATTTTCAAGTTTTCATTTTGAATAAGTTGAAAAGATTTTATACAATCTAATCCAATCAGAAAATCATAATCAAAGTTTTGATCATCAATTACAAACACATTCATATTTTTTTCTATTTCAAAAATCTTTATCTTTAATGTTACTATTCCTGTTGACTTTTTTACACCATTAATCGTTTTTAAATTTGCTTGATTATTGATATTATTGTTTTTTTTTTTTAAGGATAATAGTCTTGAATTAATTAAACTTACATTTGATCCTGAATCATAAACACCTAATATTTCTAAGGAATCATTTATTATAAGCTTAACTTTGATTAATGGTGGAATAATTAGTTTTTTGGATCTATTTCATTTAAACTTATTTCTAATTCAGAATTATTAACATTCCTAATTGACTCTTTTTTAGAGCAATCATTATCTCTATTTTTGAACCAACATACAGATTCTGAATGATACCTAATTCCCTTCTTTTCTTTTTCACAGATTTTGCATGGTCGGGCTCTGAAATTTTTTTCTTTTATTTTATAATCCGAATCTATTCCCTTTTTTTCCACAGTCCTTTTATTCATTAAGTGTTCCAAGCCCCGAATAATACTAAATAAATCTTCAGTCTCTCTTAATTTATTTCTATCAATTTCATCCGCTATAAAATTAGGCAGCCCTGTTACAATTAAATCAATCAAGGTAGGTCTATCTATTAATTTGTTAACCTCTAATAAAAGCCTCTCTTTCTTGAGAGCATATTCCAATAATGAGCCCTGCCTATATTTGAACAAAATAGCATACCTTATTGGTGTCCAGCCTTTGTTCACATATGTTTCACAAAAGCTTTTTTTTCAAATACCCCATTCTGAATTAATTGTATATTTTATAAGCATAGAATTATACCAATCTTGACAAGAATCATCCAGAAATAGCCTAAGCACTTGAATCTTTTGAATATCTACATCTATACCTATACGAGTACATTCAGCTTCAAAGATGATCATCCACTGTGTTACACTTGAGGTTTTTTTTGTGAATTTTTCTATTACAAACATTTCAGATATTTGTTTTAAATTAAACTGTTTAGATTCCTTCTTCAATTCAGCAAAGTTTTCCAGGATTCTTGTAAGAGTTTCCGTCGAAGTTTCATTAGTAAAAATCTGTTGTTGTGTTTTTGATGTAATCTCCTCCAGTAAATATCCTTGGAACTGCATATTTCCGTCTTGGTCCATGTAAGTGTCACGTAATTCTGCTGTTGCTGAAATCCATACTTGCCTTTTTTCGTGTCTTCTTTGCAACGTAGCTTTTACTTTTTGAAAAGTTTGGGTTTTTATTACCGCATCGTGTAGTTTCACCGGTTGTAATTTTTCCGGCATTAAGAACACATTTTTTTCGGTATCTGTTATTGAGGTTATACAAATAACATTTGTTTTTGGATCTTCACCTGGTTTCACAATAAATTCAAACTTCAACTTATCCATTGTTTCTAAAAGCTTTAATCAATGTTGTTTTGTAATGTGTTTTGTAATGAAACAAAGAACCAAGTTGTTGCTCTGCAAAGAGTTTTTTTATTATTATTATTTTATTAACTTATTTCTACACTTACAATTATTATAATTATTTTCGAACCTGCAAAGAGAAACAACATTGAAAGATATTGCTTCACCCTTTTTTAAGTCTGCAAGTTTTTTTTAATCTATTAAGAAAGCACGTTATATTTTTGAATGTCCGAAGCCAGAGAGCAAATCCAATTATGGAATGAACATAGCTTCCACCACAGATAATATTATTATGATAGTGGTGGAAGCTAATGCGCGGGAAATTTAAATGTAATTAATGAAGGGCCAAGAGAGCTTCATTTACATTTATTTAATCTCAGTAGAAAAGCAAACAAAAAGCAGTAAAAATAACTCGTAAATCCGCACGTTAAATCCACGTCATTACTTAATAGAAGTTAGTGGAAAATTCTTTATGAGTGTGTATTGAATAAGTAAAACATTTGATAAGGTTTGCAAATAGTTTTACTTTTACTCTATTAAAAAAAAACATAATCAAAAAAGCCTACAGAGCAAAGAAGTGACAAATTCAATCCGCCTGCCATATCAAATTTAAATCTACATCCATTTCATCGGTTATATTGACGTGGCTGCTTCGCGAAAATTTAGAACATCTGATAACAAAAACACACGCGTCCCGCATGTCGACGGCATTTCGTACTCGACCTTTTGAAAATGTACATCCACCAGATTTTTGGGTTATAAATATTATGATATATTCCATAAGTATCTTAAATTGTGGTGTGATCTTAAAGTATCTTAAATGGATCGTTTTCTGCAGATTCCTTTGGAAAGCAATTTCGTTTAGATAGCTATACCAGTATTGAGCTTATAATTTCGAATACCTTGACGCAAACAAATTCAGTGCTACCAGTGTAGTCATAACATAATTAACTGTTGTTAAAGACAGGCTGGCTAAGAAATGTAGCATGTGTACCTACATTTACTGGTGGTAGAACGTCTTATGAGTCCGCACGGGTAGGTACCACCATCCCGCCCATTTCTGCCGACAAGTAGTAATGCTTTGAAGGGTAGGGCAGCTGTTGTACTGTTAAAACTGAGACTTTACAACTCATGTCTCGAGATGAGTGGCGGCATTTATGTTGTAGTTGTCTATGGGCTCCGGTTAAGAGTTAACCGGTGTGAGCTAATAAGTATACTATGCGTTTTTAATTATGGTATTATCGTATTCATAAAACTTGCCATGGCCTTGAGACGGATGCATAATGCGGACCGGACCGGTTCTACGTAAATAGCATCATGCCCTCGCTACTATGCACATCGATCTCACTGGAAAGGTCAGAGCTGTATTTTATTACAAACTCTTCTATTATAAGTGTACGCCCTTCGAAATGACTATATAGGGTGTTTTAGTTCGTAAAATATATTGTTACAGTGTGTAGTATCGAAAGCCGCTATTACCCAGCCATCAAGAAATCGCTGTATTGAACACTAAACCATACGGGACTCCTGTATAGAGACACGGGCCACGAAACAACTTGCGGCTTTATGTAACTTAACTTAGAAACAGCTATTATGATGGGTGCTCAAAGTACATTACAAACAAAAACGGAGACAATGTATGGTGTAAATCTTAGTTGTTTTTTTTCCTAAACTTACTAATGAAATCGTAACTGTTCACAAAACACCTATCTTACAAATTTCCCCTGGATATCTAATGTAATAAATAATAAAGTAGCGGAACAAAATAGCCGTGACCCATAAACAATAAAAGCAGATTAATAAATAAAAAAATAGGACATTTTTACCGTCATCTCACCAAGACAAACATCAATGTTATTGACAATTATTCGCTGTGCATATTACTATTTAATACAATCAATAGAGTCACGCGATCCCAAGTCACGGTTGCCTTGCGGTAACTATATAATTATGCTGTAAAGCTGACACTGTTTTTATAGATATTTATAGTCTGTAGTAGTAGTAGGTACATATATATGTACAAGTATATGATGTTATATAAGTAAAATATGATAATATCAGAGACCTGGTATCGCAATGCGTGTACTTCACTAATATTTAAACAGGCAAATCGATTTATAGTAAGTAATACACAGATGAGCGCCGGTGTAGCTTACACCGGCGCTCATCTGTAGCTGTCATGTAGCTTACTTTTGAAAGATAGGTGTGAATTTTATTTATTTAGAATGGGAGGACGTCTGATGAAGAAGGGCCAATTCAGGCAGTCGGTCGGTCGTAAAAACAGGTGTCTAATAACAGTGTTCGTAAATCGGGCGGATCCGTAAGGACGTGTCCAACGCGTCGGCAGAGACCGGTTTTTGCATGAGCCGATTCCAAGGAGTAGTCAGTTGCGGCCACCACGAAAAGCGACTTTAGAGAAGTTGGCTATTCACTGCCTTATCCCGATACTACAGCCCTGAGAAAAAAGGTTACTTTTAAATTTATATAATAGAATAACCAGTGTCTCACTATTCAAATCGGAGCTAATAATTACTTCGCGCTAGAAATATGCTGGACGGTGGTTCAAGCGTCTGTGGGCTTACAATACAGTGTACCGGTAAAAAAATGTACCCTATAATTGATGCCTTGAATCTTAAATGAACTTTAAGTTACTGTCTTGGCAATTTCAACATGTAGGGCAAAGCGATCGTATAGCTTCAAGGTCTTTTCTATAACTTGTAAACTGCGCCAAAAGCGGATGTTTTTACAAATTATATTATGGGGTTAATATGTTTGATATATTGTATTTTCATATTCCTCTTTTCCCTTTTACTAGGTTACTTTGTTCTTTTTTGTTCTGATTGTTTGACCCTTATTTTAGTTTTTAATAAATCAGTTGTTGTGACTTTATCTTAAATAAATAGGGTTTGAATATTTAGCTGTCGATAAAACCCTAAACATAGTTGAGTGAAAAAAAAAACAAACACACGAGTATGCTATCGAAAATGCCCATATATGTATTATACCTAGCAGGCGACTGTGACGAACAGACTTGTATATAAATTTATGTATGTCTCAGAAATAAATGTATTTCAATTCCAATTCCGAAATCAGTTTTTTTTTATTGCTTAGATGTGTGGACGAGCTCACAGCCCACCTGGTGTTAAGTGGTTATTGGAGCCCATAGACATCCACAACGTAAACGCGCCACACACCTTGAGATATAAGTTCTAAGGTCTTAAGTATAGTTACAACGGCTGCCCTACCCTTCAAACCGAAACGCATTACTGCTTCACGGCAGAAATAGGTGGGCGGTGGTACCTACCCGTGCGGACTCACTAGAGGTCCTACTACCAGTAATTACGCAAATTATAATTTTGCGGGTTTGGTTTTTATTGCACGATGTTATTCCTTCACCGTGGAAGTCAATCGTGAACATTTGTTAAGTACGTATTTCATTAGAAAAAATCATTTTATAGTATCTTCAAATGTTTTTATTGGCATTGCCAAAGTGACGTTTAATGTCATTAAATTGATAATTGTCAAGAGATAAAGATAACGCGGAATCTATTTTCATCTCATTAGTCATCGTAAAAGTCAAACGAAGGAGACGCTCGTAACAGGATGTTTTGAAATAGAATGGACTACCACGAAAAATAAATTAGGACATTAACTGAATACTTCCTGTTCGCAAGCTTAGACACTTTATTCTCTGCAGAAAGTAGGTGGAAAGAAAGTGTTTTGTTTTCGAACATATCGTGATGAAATTATGTTCGTAACATAGAGTAATAATGTCCAACATAATTGTAAAATATTGTAAATAGACATGGTTTAACAAAAACCGACTTCAAATGGAAAAATATTATTCCAAATCAAATTAGTATACACTAAAAACAATAATCATCGAAGTCTGTTGGCAAGATATTGAGTTATTCATCTATTTGTCGCGCACGTACTTAATGCAAATTTAAGACTTATATGGTTTTCTCATAGATACCATTATCAGAACTGGACTAAATAAATGGGACCACAGGGAAAGCGTCAGCTTTCCAATAAAAAAAAAATCATCAAAATCGATTCACCCAGTCAAAAGTTATGAGATAACAAACATAAAAAAACATATAGGCGAAATGAAAACCTCCTCCTTTTTTGAAGTCGGTTAAAAATCACTCAGTCGCAAGTAGCTTCGAATGTCTGGATGTATTTGCACTAGTCCGAAATGTATGCGATAGGGGAGCGCGGGATAGTCGAAACTTTAAAGCAGATCTTCTCTGAACTCTATTTTTCCATTATCAAATATATCCAATAACTACAACTGCAGGACATTGGTTTTAATCTTTATCTACTACGAATAAATAACTTATATGTTTCTTTATGGGGATCGTCTCATTTTGGATGGTAAAACGTACAAGAAGTCATGCGAACTCGTAACGCAAAGGGTGGGCAGACAATCGCCAGTACTGCAACGTTTGATTAAGCCTTATTTGTGTTGCCCTTCACTTTACTCTATGCTGTCATTTGTCGGGGTAAGACGATCTGTGAAATCGTGTAACCGTACCTAGAGGTGAACAAGATAGTCCTAGTTAAATTACTCATTCGCAATTTAATTACGTGTTTTTTAACAATATCATCAATACATGGTGTTGTAGGGCGGCGTTCTTGTTGATAATAATGTTTTGCGTTCGTTCATTGCTCAATCATCAATTTGGTTTCCTACTTACCCAATTTCCATCGCGAAGCAGTAATATCTCCCGGTTTGAAGGGTGGAACATTCACAATGGAAACTTAGACTTCCTGTGATATCTATGGGTTGTTATTAACCACTTAACATCGGGTGAGCAGTAAGCTCCTATAGAGGTATTTAAAATAAAAACTTTAAAAAAATATATTATTTTACAGATAGTCATAGCAGATTTGTATTTGTAAGATACACCAATTGCAAAAATGTTCACTCAGTAATAAAAAAGCAAACATCTGAGATCAGCAAATAAAAACTCGTCCACTGCGAAAGTCGAAATGACCTTACTTTTTTTTCTTTTAAGACACTACTGTGTCCAAACATGCAAAAAAAATCAAGGTCTTACAAACAGACAGAAAGATAGTCTTTCAATAACTTTGCTTCCGTCTTCAGTGTGTACTTTATATTTCTAGAGTCTAAAATCTAGGCTGATAAACGAAGTAAGTAATTTGCTTCTTTACTAAAAATGTTAGGTCGTATACACATTTTTTTACACTGAAGTAGTTTATGATTTGGTGAATGACACGAACAAACCTTTATTGTAATCCATGTGAGTGCAAGATTATTTTATGAATTTAACAGGGTTGTAACCCATGGCGAGACCTACTGAAAAACTAAAATCTAACATTACAAAATGCCAATTTAAAACATTACAAACTATAATAAAAAACTACACTGAGACCTTAGAACTCATATCTCAAGGTGGGTGGCGGCAATTACGTTGTAAATGTGTATGGGCTCCGGTAACCACTTAACACCCGGTGGGCCGTGAGCTCGTCCACCCATCTATGCAATAAATAAATGAAAAATCATCTTAAGGGAATTCGTGGAAGGCACAGACTTTCTTTCCAATTCATTGAAATTATGTAGCCTTATGCGACTAGACGCTAGTCTGGGGTGCACTGTGGATCGATACAATGTGTCTGGATAGTAGTTCCATTCATACCTTATCGAACGCAGGGCACTCAACCGTAAAAGGGTATGTCAGCGTTTCGAAAACGAGAAAGGAAGAGAATTTACAAGAACAACTTTTTGCAGGAACACGCGATGGGGAATTTTTCTTGCACTTGGAACTTGAATCATGTTCGGTTCTTTTTGTTCGTTTGTCTCTCCTGATATTGAGAAATTTATGGTTGCAATGAATGCTGCGTGATGTTATAGTATACAGTAAGACTTCAGTTAAGAAACCAGACCGACAAACGTAGTCAGTTTTTATTAGACGGATTCAAAGTAGATTATTTATATTTTTATAGTTTATCATGAAACACATTTCGATCTCTCGATCGAATTTTATCAATTAAAAATATAGCAGCACACTTCATTTTGTCAGTTGCAGTTTCTATAGGATCACAAAGTTGACTATGTTTTATGGTCAATTTACGATGTCAACAGATTCCTGTGAGTACTTAACACCTGGTGGGATACGCTCACGTCTTCCGTAATAATGAAGAATAATTATTAGGCTGTGGCTATTTGTTAAAGCACTTTCTTGTAATTGTAATTTTACGTTTACAAGCCTTGGTGCTTCGATTTAAACAACAAATAAATTAAAACATCTATATGCTTTACAGAATCACTAACACAACAGATAAGACGTTAACTGGCTTTTTTTTATTGCTTAGTTGAGTGGACGAGCTCACGGCCCACCTGGTGTTATGTAGTTACCGGAGCCCATAGACATCTACGACGTAAATGCCGCCACCCACTTTGAGATATAAGTTCTAAGGTTCTCAGTATAGTTACAACGGCTGCCCCACCCTTCAAACCGAAACGCATTACTGCTTCACGGCAGAAGTAGGCAGGGTAGTGTTACCTACCCGTGCGGACTCAAAAGACCAGTAAAAAGTTGTTTGATGAAACTGTCTCCGTCCAAGTTACTTTGAACTTTATTCAGAACTGTCTTTCTTTAATATGTAAGGTTAGGGCGTACTAAGCAGAATTAGGTAGATAAACTCGTTAGCATTTGACAAAGGACGTAGCCTGGTCAGGGTCGACGGTAACACGACCGCCGCCGCGCTGGCGGCCTCTCAACGCACAACAACTACAGGAATATACAGAATCTCATTATATAATAGTTGCCAATTAATTTAATGTAATTTTTCAAGTCATAGCTTGTTGATAATCATCTTCCAGTTGGTCGTCTATCATCTACAGAAGAATGAAAGTTTAAAGTTAAATGTTGATTTGAAGTTATACGAGGCAATAAGGTAACGTTTCGAGGCCCTTAAATAACAATATTAGAGTAGATATGATATAAGAGTCAAATAAGACTTCAACAATAATAAACCGCTTTAAAACAGCATTTTTTTTATTTTTTATTGCTTAGATGGGTGGACGAGCTCACAGCCTACCTGGTGTTAAGTGGTTACTGGAGCCCATAGACATCCACAACGTAAATGCGCCACCCACCTTGAGATATAAGTTCTAAGGTCTCAAGAAAGTTACAAAGATTCCGATATTTGTATGAAACGGTATCTTACAGAATATATTCCTTACGTTAAAATATCGTGGAACAGATTGCTCTGAGCGGTAAGCCCGCCAGCTTTAATTCATTCATATTTAGTATGTTTCAAAACACAAATCACCGTACCGGTTTCATATGGAGTCAATTTATAAAACCGTGGTCAATGTCGTAAAAATTATTCACAATTACTAGTACGTACATCTACTTCATATGACTTCATAGCTAAAAATATCTAGCAAAACATCCGTAGTAAAATTTTCTTATTAAAGTTTGTTTAAGTGAGCATTTTGGGTAATACGTTGTTTACGAGTTTGTTTTTGGATGGCGTAGATTGCTGTAGATTGACCAACGAACTCGCAGTTGCCGTAACTCATAGTAGTGTCATAAGCGCCACGCGACCCCATCTGGACTGCAGGCTTGTGATCAGCGTAATAGTTATGCCAAGACAACTGGTAGGTACTCCGCGCTGTATGATTTGGTCATTAAAATTTAAGAATCCTTTTTTCAATAGGATATCGTTAAATCTATTAAATGTTTCATATTTGATTTGATCATTATTAATTTAGGCTAAGCGTCGCTAGAACACCTTAGATACAGGCCACTGAGGAAATTTAGTTTATATAAAAAAATCGCAATTTCAATTGTCGAAAGTCTGCTTTAAAATCAAGCGATGAAACCATTTTTACTGCGATTTGCGGTTAAATTAAGCAAGATAACAAACGGATATGTCGTTAGTTCCAACGTCCAATACACACAAGAATATGACATTTTTCTCATCTCCCTCATTAGGGATAGTACCTAATTCATGTTTACTACACAATGTCGTTCTTATATTAAAATCACTTTGCCACGCTTCCGATCCTCTTTGGTTTTATGAGATATTATTACTACGAGGACCGTTATTATTCATGAAGACATGGTTACTCCTTTTACAATTAGATTAAAATTAAATCTTAATTTATAACTTTTATGCACTACAAATAATGCACAATTTAACTCAGAAATCAGTTGATGCCCATAGTCAAAGCTCATACAAAGATACTAGAAGGTGGCTTGTCCGCCAACTGTTATGCTTTACATTTTTAAATCAAATGTCATCATAGCGTACTAATTGAACATCAAAATGTACATATAACTATTATTTATTTTTCATTTTTTAATTGAATTTAATTATTATTTTTTTAATATAGAATTGCCGTCGTTCCTTAATAAGTATAACTAAATTTCGAGTTAATCCGAAGTTTTGAAGGGGGTCAAAATCATGTTCAAAGATTCCGTTACCAACATACATACATATTTCTGAAGCTAATCAAAGCGTATTAAAATAGGCGAAACACGACTCAGTTATCACGATATCTGCGAATCTATTCGTCTCATAGAATTTATGAAGTAAGTATAAAAAATCCTTTTGCGATATAGGCGATCCCCAACAACGGGTTTGCCAATGGACTCAACAGGAGCACACTTCAATTCAAGCAGGAAACAGTTCGAATTACTTAAACTGGTTAATTAGTTGACATTACAGAACGTATTGCATGGCTACTTCCCTCCTCCCATGCGCTTGTTACTTCAAATAGGCAAGAGCCATAAACATTGCGACACATCTTTTAGGTCAACCACAAGCAAATGTTTCTTCAATGTTTTAATGATCTTAATTAAAGTTTAAGCCAGTTTAATTAATGGAACGTGGTACGCATGTACGTATGCTTTCATTTTAAAATAATTATACATAATTATTTAAAACGTCGTGAATAGTATGGTATGTATTTGTAAAATAGGAATGAGATTAGAGCAAGATAAAATTGTAAAACTTTTTTTGAGCATAACCTGACTTTTGTATTGCCTCGTTGATTTTGGCGGTTTCCGGAACATCGGACATTAGGATGTCGCTTGAGAAATGTCGAAGTTTTAAATTGATTACAAACAATGAATCTTGAATCAATCAATGAATATCTTTTTGTAACCAAAATGCATGACAGCTAAACTGCAAAGACAAGCACAATGTGGTACTGTCGGAATCACTCACAACTAACGCACGTCCTTACGGATCCATCAGATCCAATAACCTTTGCATTAGATGCCTTCAGCTCTAATACTAGGGGCAGGCTTAGGGACCCCGGTAACCGTACTCGTCGAACTCGACAAAGAGGTCGACGTGCAACCTAACCCATGCATCAGCCCGCTGAGTTTCTCGCCGGATCTTCTCAGTGGGTCGCGATTCCGATCCGGTAGTAGATTCATTCGCGAAACAATTGCTCTTGAGTTGTTAGGTCTCCTTCGGAGGCGCTCGGGCAGTTGTTAGCAAATCCCACCCCTCTTGGCTGAGCCTTTGCTCGCCCACCTGTCCTGGTGAAACTGGAAAGGCCTTCGGGCCACCAGTAAACGTTCAATCATAAAAAAAAAAAAAAAAAACAACTAACGATGAGAAATGCTATTTAATATAATAATTGGATAGAAAATTATCTTGATTATACCAAGAGATGTGGAAGGATCTTGAGTATAATGATAGCCGACGTGACATACTGTCGTTATCATAATAAAAGCATTCAACTATTGTATTATCAATTATCCAGATTCCTCTTGAATTTTCTTCTGGATTACATGTGCTGAGGGGCACATCCGAAAAAACAAGCAATTATCTACAGACAAACGCTGAAAACAACTATATCTGTCACAAATTCATGGTCACTAATCATCGAACAAGAAGGCGCTTGTCTTAATACAATCTTACACAGAAAACTCTACTCAGATGTTTGTCGGATTTTTACTGCCCATATTTTTTTTTAAGTATACATAAACGTTTGTGACTAGCTTCGTGGTGTGTGCGTCCAAAAGTCGCTTATACGTTTGTGTTAAAACTTGTTACCGTTATTATTGACACTTCAAGGAAGGTTTTAGCGCTATTCACGCAAGACTGGGGGAACGTGGCATGTAATATTCTCGATAGTCAAAACCTAGCCAAATATACGTGCATTGCACGTTTTATATCTGAAAATAAGACTGAAATAAGGCGAATTTTATGTTTATACTAGCTAACTCGTGGAACTTCGTACCACTTAACAGTCAATGAACGTCGTGTTACGTTTTAACGGAACTAAATGTCACTCCTCTATTAATTAATTTTTAAAATATAAAATATATTATATAAGATATAACTCGTCGATTCGAAAAAAATATTTCAATACGTTCTTTAACGGCCGTCTGGTGTAGTGGTAAGTGACATGGTCACTACACAAGGGGGTCGCGGGTTCGAATCCCGCCAAGGGAAGGTATTTGTATGATAAATATAAATGTCTTTTCCAGGGTTATGGATGTATATTAAATATATGTATGTGTATAATAAAAATCTTACATTTATATCCGCTATATGGTACCTGTAACACAAGTTCTTTACGAACTTATCACGGGACCAGTTAACGTGGCGTGATTGTTAGTAAATATTTATTATTTATTTATTGGAGTTTACTCCTTTAGAATCGATTTACATATATAGGCCCGGGGTATGAAAATTATGGGGACCAAAATCGTACTAGCATGTCACACGAAATGCGTTATGCGCCTGATTGGCTCCTGATTGCGTGATGCGTGCGCGCGCCAATCAAAATCGTACTAGCATGTCACACGAAATGCGTTATGCGCCTGATTGGCTCCTGATTGCGTGATGCGTGCGCGCGCCAATCAAAATCGTACTAGCATGTCACACGAAATGCGTTATGCGCCTGATTGGCTCCTGATTGCGTGATGCGTGCGCGCGCCAATCAGGAGCCAACGCGCGGCCGCGTTATTGCAGGTGACGCCGGGCTGCTGCGCCGGCAGTCCGCCACAAAGCCTCGTACTGATCGCGCGTTTCTCTCATTATTGTATTTTCATATATTTGTTAGTCGTTTGTTTTGTGTCTCGTTAATTTGTTAATAATCTGTAGTGTATCGTGTTGTCGTAATATAGAACTATTTCTCGTATTGTTTCGTTTAATTTTTTATATCCAGT
Organism: Bombyx mori; assembly: GCF_030269925.1. Classification (NCBI taxonomy): domain Eukaryota; kingdom Metazoa; phylum Arthropoda; class Insecta; order Lepidoptera; family Bombycidae; genus Bombyx; species Bombyx mori. Next base: position 729,639 of record NC_085116.1, on the reverse strand, counting down.
AAACTCCAGTCGTGCGTCGGAGCGGACACACACACTTTTTTTTTATTTATTTAATTTGAGGAGAGAGTTTACTCTAATTACGGGACAGAATTATTTCCATTTAACAAATAATTATATCGAAACGTTCAAAATGTAACTTAAATCTGAATAATTATGTATTCGTGCTCGCGTCGCAACAGCTAATAATAAATTATTTAAAACAAATATTTTTATTGCTTCTCTTCTATGTACAAAAACAGACATCACAATATGGATGAATGACAGAGAAAGGGAAATATAGAATATAAACTACTCCGTCTAGACAGCAGGCTGGAGACTGGTTTTTATTGGTACAGATGAGCCGATTGACAACAAAGGAAATTTATCTGTATCTAGTGGCAGAGAATGACGCCCGGGATATATGTAGTTTTAGAAATAAATCATAGTTTACGACGAGAAATTATCGACTGATATCGGTGATCAGGAAAACTCAAGAAAATGTTACAATTTTATAATTTTTCTAGATTATTGGTTTGGATTTAAGATGTTTCCAATAATGCGGTATCATTTTTGAGCCCCTGGTCATAGAAAAAGTGTGTCACACAACGCATAATGCTGAATAAAACATTGTTGTGGCTAACTTTACCTCAAGCTCCTAACACAAGAATATACAATATTAAAACGGGCATTTTATGATTATAAACAAATCCAAAGTATCCAATCATGTACAATACGACCTTTATATACCAAGTCATAATGTATCTTTATTTAACTTACATAACTTGTGTAGATTCTTTATAATGCCATTGTAACATTTTGATTGGTTTTCGTAACAATACTTTAAAAATTTCTAATTTTAACGAGATCGTGTTCGGTATTGTTCATAAATAGAGTTTTTTTTGTCATAAATAAATAAAAGTGCTTTTCAAATCTTTATATAGCTTAGTATCGGGCTAGAATTTGCAATGGCTCTGGTAATACCCACTTTCTTTCTCTTCTCCCTAGAACCTTACGATGCCGCAAGACGGCTATGATCTGACTGCGTAGGAATAAAATGAAACAATATAACAATGGCATTCCATTCGAACGGCTCAACTTCATGAAAGTGGTCCATTGAATCCCCATCAAGATCTCGATTGCACCTCATGAGTCATAGTTCTGATTACTGCGATTACGATACTCTGTATAATATATATGTCGGAACTTCGGAGCATCAGTGGAAATAACTGTGATATATTAGATTGGAAACGTCAGGTTAATTACCTGGGTGGAATCGGAGATGGCGCTGCGATCGTAATTGTTTATGGGTAGACTTGTTATTGACTCGTTCAATAGACAATGACGTATGGCAAGTGTCAGTGATGGGAGGGTCAGTGGATGACGTGTGACATTTGAAGAGTTAGTCTATGACGGGAGTGACTAGACAGTCATTTGAGAGAAGAGGCATTCTCTTTGGAGGCACCGTTGCGATCTCACGCGTCTCTGAGATCACCGCATTTCTAGTCTGCTATTATTTGTATTCTTATTTCGAGTCTAACCTACAAATGACTGACCACGAGGACACAGATGATGATCGGGAAGAGCTCAACCCACATATACATAAATATTTAAGATGGTCTCTCGTGTTCGATTTCTATCCGTTACGATATAGCATTTGAGTTTTGAGCGAAAGAGAGTCTTTCTTGGTATTTAACTACCACACATAAGAATATGTCGATTTCCCCTAGATCCAAAGAGAATACCTGAAAGTTGTATGTATAAGAATGTGAAAGTTTCACTATGACTTTTGTGGTTCTGAATATCTATCACAAGTGAAGAGGAAATTGCTTGGCACCTAATAAAGTAGAGCTTCCATTCTTTTCTATATTTCTATTTCTACAAAGCTGCGTTAGGCAATAACACTGTTGCTTATTGTATTGTTTGGAACTCTTTTGTTACTCTGCGCTGTGGGGTTCGGCCCTGACGGTTCAACGAACTTTGATCGTATCTGCATCACTGCATCACTGCCATTGCAATGTTAACCCACGTCGATTTCTCGTCGTACATTTTGTTACAGCTAAATGCGGAAGAGCGTCCGGCGCTAATGATCGGAGATATTACTACTGGATTTCCTTCTAGAAAATAATAATATCGAATCCTCAACTACACGTCCTTCGTCGCCCCTTATAACCTGTTTGATATGGAGGGCCATAAATAGAAATGAAAATGACAGTGAAAGCAACATTACCAAATACAAAATCATTAGCGCTTATTAGTGTAGGGAAACAACGCCTACAGAGTTTGAATTATAATTTTTATGTAGTTTTTGGTATCAGGTTAAAAAAAAACTTACTTAAATATTGTTTAAGCTGGTAATTTTTCAAGTGATCGCAAAACACGATTTGGTTCGAGTCAAAAAGTTTGAGAACCTCTGGTCTAACAAGTTAGGCTTAGAATGGATAGCTCGAGTAATCGTTATGTTTAGATAGTATAATAATATTTTGTATTTTGTCCGAATCACCAGTAAATCCTCGATTTGCAAGCGCATTCGCTTTCTCCTCTGACTCATGAATTTGCACTAACGCATGCCCCACTTGACCCCGACCCGACATCAATATGTCACACACGACGCACGATGCATGTAAAACGATCTGTCGCACGCAATGAACAACACAGACCTTACGAAATTCTATACTGTGAAGTTGACTGTCAAACTATTGCAAATAGTAATTATGAGGATGTCTTGTCGTGCGTTATTCCTCTCTAGTTCTGCCGCAAAGCAGTCATGGGTCTGCTTTCCGAGTGGGGTATTCGACAAGAAGGGTTTGTGTCTACTTGCTTCAAAAATCACTTATAACAGGTGGCCAGTCAGCTTTTCTATCGTAATTAAACTGACAGTAACTTGCAACGTAGAAGTTAGCGTAGATGGGTGAACAAGCGCTCGGACCACCTGGTATTTAGTGTTTACCAGAGCCATCAGAAGGGGAATACCGCCGCCGACCTTGACGCACGAAGCTACAATTGTATTGTAAAACGGCTGACAGATCCTTTAAATCGGAGCACATTACTGCTTCGAAGCAGAGATACGCAACCCCTTGGTAATTATCCGTAAAATACCAAAAAAAAAAACTTAAAATACCATTAAACTTTTAGAATGAAATTCACAGTCTGTAGCGGACGGTTTCTTGTTTAGATTTTGGGTTTTGATGAGGAAGATTTTTCAATAAAAAAGATAGGATGCACATCTTGTAGCTGACAGTTTATTATTATTAACAATCTTAGATAAAACAAAGTTAAAAATTATAAAAATATACATGACAATTGTTGCTTTGCAATTAAACTTTTTACTGGCGTTCCGAATACAGTCTGACCTCCTTGGCAATGCAAACAAACGATTTACATGAATATACATAAATGGTTTAACGAGACACTTTCTATCGTATCCTTAAAGTCGAGATAAAGTTGGAAAGTGCATTCGATCAATAGTATGTATGTAGGTTGTTTACTCAAAAATTTTATGCTTTTTTTTTATTTATTCGAAAAATAATGTTGAGGAGTAAACTCACAGGCTTATGTACTTCGTTTAAGTACAACGGGTGTTGTGGGTAGGCAGGGGTCGACCGCACATTGAACCAATAACTCAGTTGCTCATCTACATCCTGTAAAAATGTCTTCTGCTTTCTCCGTGTTTTAGTTCCAAGATAACACGCGCGGAAAGTATTATATCTACATTCTGTAGATAAAAAGATAGCGTGAGTGTGCAGATCGCGGAAACTGCAGCATCTGATAGACGCTTCTGTGTTTAGATCGCTTATCTTAAACAAAGATTGCTGATTTTGTGAAGTAAAATGAATGTGTAAATTTTCTTTTTTTTATACTTTTATAAATAAAGTTTAACAACCATCAGTCAGTGTCAGGATTTTCATAAACAGATACCTAGACAATTTACAATTTTTAGGTTCCAGATCTTGTAGTTTCATCACACCTGGCGCTCATGTAAAATTATATAATTAACTTAATATAATAATATATCTCACATTATTATTTAAATCACTTGTAAAATTACCAGTATGAGCTTACTACAAATAGCTTGCTATAATAATAATTATCTCTACATTTAATTAAATGACATGACAATGACAAATTGATTAAATAAATATCCTAAAGTGATGTTAAAATGCCAGATGTAATTCCAATGACAAAAACTTTTTGCCGTCATCATTACAAAGCATCTCAATTCTAGAACAATCGTTTCATTAAAGAAAATATGTGTTAAATTAAATAGATATATTTTTAGCATACAACGGAAACAAAAAAATCGACCAACGATTGAGATGATTTACGGTTGTCGTAACATTCCTAGTTTACCACCATATTCAGTGGTAGAATGATAAGCCATCGGGAAAGTGTCGCGAATCATTGCTGTAATTACCGACGTCACGCGATCAGGTAATGAACAAAGCATGTACTTTTGGCCGGAGTTTAACTGTCACTAATCGTTAATTGTATTTTAGTTGCGTGTTTTGTACAACGCGATCTCCTCGACCATTAGATGCGGTTATTTAGGAAGTATTTACTTTTTCCTGAAAACTAAAGGGACTTGTGTAGTGTATGTATGGAGTCATCTGTCTATAGCGCCTAAACAACACACCGCGTTGTCGAAAATAATTTATTATTCGATAGATTTTGTGTGAACTAGGACATTATTGCAACTCAATAAATCTAATAGATATTATATAGTAAGGAATACCCTACAAAAAGGGTATAAAACCGGCGCGCAGCTCCGTCACTGGCGCATTTGTCGGTTGACATTCGTCGAGAGAACATCGTTCAAAGACTTTAAGTGTTAATTTAGGAAACACGAATTTTATAATAATGTTGAGGGTACAGTGCCTATAAATAGCAACGCCTTTGCTCGAAACATGCTCACCAAGCATACTGGCGACTAGCTAGGACCCTCAAGTCCGAAACTATAGCCACTATGCCGCCTCTCGTACGCCCCTCAGGCCAATCACCGGCTTACGATGACGATGACAAGGCAGAGTTGCTGGCCGATGCACTGCAAGAGCAGTGCACCACCAGCACTCAACACGCGGACCCCGAACACACCGAGTTCGTCGACAGGGAGGTCGAGCGCAGAGCTTCCCTGCCGCCCTCGGACGCGTTACCCCCCATTACCACTTCCGAGGTTAAGGAGGCGATCGATAGCCTACAACCACGGAAAGCTCCCGGCTCCGACGGCATCCGCAACCGCGTGCTTAAATTGTTACCAACCCAACTGATAACGATGTTGGCCACCATATTAAATGCTGCTATGACGAACTGCATCTTTCCCGCGGCGTGGAAAGAAGCGGACGTTATCGGCATACACAAGCCGGGCAAACCGAAGAACGAAACCGCGAGTTACCGCCCCATCAGTCTCCTCCCGGCGATAGGCAAACTATACGAACGGCTCCTTCGTAAACGCCTCTGGGACTTCGTATCCGCGAACAAAATTCTTATAGACGAGCAGTTTGGATTCCGCGCCAGACACTCGTGCGTCCATCAAGTGCACCGCCTCACGGAGCACATCTTATTAGGGCTGAATAGGCGGAAACCCATCCCGACAGGAGCCCTCTTCTTCGATATAGCGAAGGCGTTCGACAAAGTCTGGCACAACGGTTTGATATACAAACTGTATAACATGGGAGTGCCAGACAGACTCGTGCTCATCATACGAGACTACTTGTCGAACCGTTCCTTCCGATATCGAGTCGAGGGAACGCGTTCCCGGCCCCGTCACGTCACAGCCGGAGTCCCGCAAGGCTCCGCCCTCTCCCCGTTACTATTTAGTTTGTATATCAATGATATACCCCGGTCTCCGGAGACCCATCTGGCGCTCTTCGCCGATGACACCGCCATCTACTACTCGTGTAGGAAGAAGGCGTTGCTTCATCGACGACTTCAGACCGCAGCTACCACCATGGGACAGTGGTTCCGGAAGTGGCGCATCGACATCAACCCCACGAAAAGCACAGCGGTGCTCTTCAAAAGGGGTCGCCCTCCGAACACCACGCTGAGCACCCCCCTCCCGACTAGGCGCGTCAACACCGCCCCCGCCGTTCGCCCAATCACGATGTTCGACCAGCCCATACCGTGGGCCCCGAAGGTCAAATATTTAGGCGTCACCCTCGACAGTAGGATGACATTCCGCCCCCACATCAAGACGGTACGCGACCGTGCCGCCTTCATTCTAGGACGTCTCTACCCGATGATATGTAGGAGAAGTAAAATGTCCCTTAGAAATAAGGTGACACTCTACAAAACTTGCATACGCCCCGTCATGACCTATGCAAGTGTAGTGTTCGCTCACGCGGCCCGCATACACTTAAAATCATTTCAAATTATTCAATCCCGTTTTTGCAGGATAGCCGTCGGAGCCCCGTGGTTCGTCAGGAACGTCGACCTCCATGACGACCTGGACTTAGAGTCCATCAGTAAGTATCTTCAGTCGGCGTCCATGCGCCACTTCGATAAAGCGGCACGACACGAGAACCCTCTCATCGTGGCCGCCGGTAACTACATTCCCGATCCTGCGGACAGAATGGAAAGCAGTCGACGTCGCCCTAAACACGTCATCTCGGATCCTCCCGATCCACTAACGGTGCTTTTAGGTACTTCAAGCACCGGTCACCGTTCTCGTCGAACCCGTCGCTTGCGACGAAGGGCTCGACGAGTAAATTAACTCTCAGACACAGCCCACTGAGTTTCTCGGCGGATCTTCTCAGTGGGTCGCGTTTCCGATCCGGTGGTAGATTCTGCGAAGCACGGCTCTTGCTAGGGTTCGTGTTAGCAACATCGTCAGGTTTGAGCCCCGTGAGCTCACCTACTAAAGTTAGGGTTACGCTGACATAGCCGCTAGGGCTATCAGCATAGGTAGAAAAAAAAAAAAAAAACGAAACATGCATTCGATCGGCGGTGTTCGTGAGTCATTGTTTTAAGTCTCTGTAAACGTGTGCTAATCATTGTTATTTTTTTTAAATGGTTTTTCTTCTGATTCCTAATAATATCTATTTTTCCTTAATCAGGTTGAGTTTTTTGCCATAAAATCTCAGTATTACATACATATATGGGTTTCCGAGCGGTTTTTGCCTTCCGTAGGGAACGCTTAGACGTAGTAGCCACGCTACGATCAACATTACATAAAAGGTCATAAAGTACTGTTTTTTTATTTTCAGTTCTGTAGTTTATTTTCCAGATAACAATAATATTCTTAAAGATATTGGGCGTTTAATGGTGTGCAGTATTCAGTAGTAGGGTTCCACAAAAACCCGAAAAAATTTTGTTCTACGGGTTCTGAGTATTTATATGTTTTGGAGTATGCGGGAACGCTTGGTGCCTCTGCAGCAAAATACTCGAGCAAAGCAAAAGACGCAGCAAAGATCAACCCCCAACACTAAATAGCAGTTGGCTCACTGAATACTCCAATAACAGTTCATAGTTTTGACAGTAGCGAATAACGAAATAGAGAGTTGTTTACATCCGGCAGTCACGTCTCGTGGTAACAAAAAATATATTTTGTCGGTCATTGGTAGTAGTGGCGAGGTCAAGTGTTGTAGGTTCAGAGCTATGCAATGCGATGCTGTATCCGATACGAGTTTTGAACTTGTAATACAATGTTATTTAATATTGTAATATTTTCAACATGAATTTCTCAATTTGAAGGTAATGTAGTTATTTTGAGCATTAACTAGTAAATCCAAATGTGACAAATAAACAAATATTTGTAATACACAAACTAGGCGAATATAGCAGCGGTGTCATTTGAACGATCGCAGGCGAGAGGCTGGGTAGTTACTAACTTCTCTGTAAGTCTTATGTATACAGTGTGCGTTTTTTAAAGTTCTCGATAGCGTAAAAGTTAACTCAAATTTGTATGGAGTTGGAACGTTTGCCAATGTTAACTTTTTCGCTATCGAGAACGTTGTAAAATTCGCACTGTGCACACTGTAATAAATAACGTTAGTCCGTGCTTCAATACTAACAAAAGGTGCTTGCGGTTAGCTGCCTTTTGACGATGTGTTTGGTTAGGACACAAGCTACCACGCTAATTATGTAAATTAGCTTACCGAAGTTCACTATCGGAAGGCTTGGGTTTCCAAAATAATTCGTAAACTTTTTAGCGTTTAATCTAATTACGAATATCTTTAATATAGCACAACATCAGCTTATAAGACAGCAAGCATTAGTAGTAACTGGTCTGAAGCCGACATTACCGTACCGACTGACGGTTTTTGTTCAATTGCGCAACCGCTTGTTATTAGAAGGGCTTTGTGACCGTAATGCGAATAAGAAAATAATAACTAAATAAGTTGGATTTTTTTTTGCAGTTGATTGATTTAAAATTATTATAATTAAATATTAAGCTTTAAAGAAATTTATGTATATACTAACAGGAAATAGGTTAACTTAAATTGAACATTGTAATTCTTCTCTTATTAATATATGTACTACAATCAGAGTAATATAATTGTTACTAGATTTCTATATAACTATACTCGTATCTAAATAAACTTGATTCTACAAATATTACTACGCATTGAAACACTTGAATTACGTTCTAAGCTACTTGAATTTTTGCCTTTTTATTTTTATTGGGCAAGTTATTGTACTTTAATTTTTGTTAAATAAACCTTCGATTTTGGTTTATTTATTATCAGCTTTTCCTCCGTGGTGGTAGTCGGCTATGAATACGTGGTATCATTACATTATTTGTTAGCAATTAAAGTAGGTATATATTGAATAATATTGATCGTGGTATCATTACATTATTTGTTAGCAATTAAAGTAGGTATATATTGAATAATATTGATACGAGTGATGATACTTTTCATTTAAGTATGGCGTCCCTTCTGCCTGTTTAATGTAAAGAAGAACAAAACATACAATGAACAATTTTAACGACACAAAAAGTGAGCTTAACCTTACATGATCACTCAATTAATGACTTCTCCTCAAAATCAGAGTAATCTAGTTTATAGTAGGTGGAATAGTGTACAATAAAATTTAATAAATTTAAAATATCAAAATATTAATGTCTGAATAAAATATACAAATATTTATGTATATATTATTTATTTTAAATGCTTTAAAGAGTAGTTAGATTTCATTTCTAATTAAGCATCTACACTGAGGCTATTGACCTTTTCATTCTTAAATATTTTGTTTGTTTCAAAGCAATTAACGTACTCAATTATATTGAGGTTGAATTAGTATAGCTTACATTTCTTTTGGAGAATAGCGTTTGATACAGACACGGTATTAAATTATAATTTGATGATACATTTCTGTATGAGGATTACTCCATTGAAATTTTGTAGAAGGGCGTGTCCCGCACGAGTGTCCCGCCTATTTCCGCCGTGAAGCAGTAATGCGTTTCGGCTCGAAGGGTGGGGTAGCCGTCGTAACTATACTGAGACCTTAGAACTTATATCTCGAGGTGGGTGGCGCATTTACGTTGTAGATGTCTATGGGCTCCAGTAACCACTTAACATCAGGTGGACTGTGAGCTCGTCCATCCATCTAAGCAATAAAAAAAAATGGAAAAAAAAAGAGTTGGTACCGCTGTCTTGTCTATTTCAAGTTCAAAGCACTCGTCACGTTTTTCTCAAAGAAAACATCTACAAAATATCATTATAACTTTACGTAAACTTACGTCACTCAAATTGTTTTAAAACAAAAACAAGCCGCCGGCTACAAAGAATTGAAATTTTCGCAACGAATCGAAGGAACAATGATTCATTTGAAAACGAAAAACATTCCAGAAGTTTCCGTGGCGAATGAATATTTGAACAGATGTGTGGTTTTGCGTGTTAAATTACTGAATGAATGTTTTCAAAATAGTACCTAATATTGGTAACACACAATGTTTACAACAAATATATTTAATAATTATATTTTTTAATGGTGGAAACTCCTTTCGATTTTTTTTATTGCTTATGACCCATCTATGCAAAATCTTACAGCCCACCTGGTGTTAAGTGGTCACCGAAGCCCATAGACATCAACAACAAAATTCTGCCACACATCTTGAAACATGAGTCCTCAAATCTCAGTTTGACAGTAACAACGGCTGCGCGACACTTGAAACTGAAACTCAATAATGCTTCACGGCAGAAATAGGCAAGGTGGTGGTACTAAGGTAACAATAATGCCAGTAGTAACAAAATTTATATTTTTAGAGGATTTGATTATTATCACACGATGTTATTCCTTCACCGTGGAAGTCGTTCGTGAATAAGTACGTGTTTCATTAGAAAAATTGATACCCGCCTGCGGGATTCGAACACCGACACTGTCGCATCGCTAGATAATCATCGAGCGTCTTATCCTTTTGGGCCACGACGACTTCAAAACTCTGTTTATATTGCTCCGTTCTTGTAAAACTAATTGTCATTAACCATTCTTTTAACGTTATATTTATGGCATTTACATACATATGTCCATAGTCTTTGAAAATAAAAAAATAATGGTATCATATATATATATATCACGTTGCTTGAGTTTTTATTCTCGAACGTAACCTAGTTAAAAAATATCTTTACAAATCTATAATTTACAACAATTGCAATATCATCATCATCAAAATAATGATACAGAAGACCATTGGTTGAGAAGCAACTTTCGTCTCATCGTACAAGTTCTGAGGCCATTAAAGCGCTCAAGCGACCGTGTTGTGATTACCGCTATCATTTGCAGCTCCGTAATGATGTTAATAATTGGACGGAGGCTCGTTTGTTGTATAAGAAGCACACATGTACAGTCTTTATATATAGCACTAAGGGATCTATACATAATGTGAAAAGTGTTGTCATTTTTAAATGACAGAATCGAAATCTCAAAGAAGATAATCGACTATCCTTCTTTGATTTTCGACAGGTCAGTACGTCCGATTAGTGTACATGAAATAGGAAAATAAATGGGACCCAATAATAATGCCCTGTCGCTTTCGCTAATTCCTCTTTATTCAGGCTATGTAGTTCCTTTACTCTACAAATCTGGCGGCTATCCTGAGCATCGAATCACAATAGTAAGGATTACAGACGGACGATCTGTAATGACCAATTTATCTTGCACTGAATTCGCTGTCTGGAACACGTGGGACTTAACTGCCTAACGCTGCAAGTTACAGAAGTTAACTCAAAATGTACAATGGTTTTTATAAGTTTTGCAATCAATAAATAAATATTTACTAACAGTCACGCCACGTTAAATAGTCCCGTGATAAGTTCGTAAAGAACTTGTGTTACAGGTACCAGATAACGGAAATAAATGTAAATAAATAAATGTACATCCATAACCCTGGAATTCTATTTTTTATATTGCAGCGGCTTGGCTCTGCCCCTGGCATTGCTGAAGTCCATGGGCGACAGTAACCACTCACCATCAGGTGGGCCGTATGCTCGTCTATCTACAAGGGCAATAAAAAAAAAATCATACAGATATCTTCCATTGGCGGGATTCGAACCCGCGACCCCTTCGTGTAGTGACCCTGTCACTTACCACTGCACCAGACGGCCGTCAAATGGCAGTGAATAGACAATAATTTGACTTTTGTATTACGTACATATATCCTTCTTAATCCAAAGCCTACAGGAATCAATTAACGAAAATTAATTACCGTGAAGATATATATCACAAAATAGTTTGAAATAGTAAACATAATTAGCGCGTAACTAATACAATGTGAGTTACGGCCTTGAATTCCGAGATAAGTGGAAATTTATACAAGAATTATTATTGAATGTGAATTTTGAGGTGGGTTCGTGTATTTTTTGTTGAAATTTGAAGCTAATAATGTGTTGATTGCAAGCACCAGTCAGCGCACTCCTCCGTGCGATGCCACTTATCAGTCACGATGGTCGTGATGTTTTCGTGGGCCTATAATAAAGAGGCATAAAGTTCAATTTTCATCCAACAAATCCAGAGCACAGAAGCTGGATAAAGCAGACCATTAACGCGTCCAAATCCAAAAACGGGTTTGTTCCGAAATAATAATATAATAATTATAAATCAGAATGAATTAGGAACCATTCTTATTAGTATAGTTTTAACACGTACAGCGCTTTATGAGGAGAGATAACTTCAGATTTAGATATCAAATACAAACAAGGTATGTTAAAATCTGTACTATCTGATAAAACAGTAGTAAAACGAGTGAAACGTCTGCTAGTTATTCATTATGTCAATTTTAGAAGATGTAATGTCATACAGCAATATTCAATGTGAGCACTGCTTTTGTTAATAATCTATTCACTAGCAGTTCAAGCTTTTTTAATTCACGGTGACTGATCCGATGTTCCATGCGCATGTAAGTAACGTGTTAAACTCAGTGAAGCTTAAAGCTGTACCGTAATCCGAAACGAGCGGGCGCAGGGTTGATAGGTATTTCATGAAATGCGCACAAATATGAAACTGCGTAAGATGATCGTAGGCGTAGTCTGATAGTATCATGAATATCTAAGATGTCGCCAATTTTAGAAAAATATGTTTTTGTTACGTCGCGTAAAATATCAGTTCAGTCCAAGCATGTATCATTTATGTCACATTTCTTTCTATTTTGATTCTAATTATAAGCAAATGACCGACCTCACTTATTGCCCCCTCTTCCTTCCTCTGAGACTAGGTTTGTGTTGGTAAATCAGTCTGCTCATGCCTGAGCAGTCCACAGCACAGCTTATGGCAGACGGGAAAAATCAAATAGAAATGCCTTAGTCAAGGGAGTGGCTCAACTATGGTAGACCCAACGCTTTGGTGCTGTCAGTCCTAAGATTCTATATATATTTTTTTATCCTACCTAAGCTGATAGCCTTGAGAGGCTATTTCAGTGTAACCTTAACTAGTAGGTGAGCTCGCGGGGCTCAAACCTGACGACGTTGCTAACCCGAATCCTAGCAAGAGCCGTGCTTTGTAGAATCTGTCACCGGATCGGAAACGCGACCCACTGAGAAGATCCGGCGAGAAACTCGGTGGGTTGTGTCTGTGGGTTAATTTACTCGTCAAGCTCTCGTCGCGGGTTCGACGAGAACGATGACTGGATATTTCAATAGGAAGCGGTTATGAGTACCATATACATATATTCTTCACGTATAGTCTCCAATCGAAAATAGACTATTTCTATGCCAACAGCTTTAGTACTAACCAAGTTAACTTACCAACCCTAAGAGAACATCCAATATCTATCCACGGATGTATCAGTTCGGTTCGTTCAACCTACAAATATCGCGTGCTTGTGAATGTTATTAAATCCGTCTTGCGAACCGATTACCGATTCAGACTCATTACGTTTGTGTACAACAACTAGATTGTTCTAAATTTTGTTAAAAAATTAATCTTGCGTGTAAAAAAATATAAATTAATTTGGGTGTTAATTTATGGCGTTTTCTTGAATATGACTATGAATATAAAATAATAGTAAGTAAAAGTAATAGTAAGTAAACCATGAAGTTGTCGTTTTACAATACTGGCTATTCGAAACGTAATATATGTATGGCTGTCAGTAATTTCTAAATTCAAATGATTCTTTTTTTAAAATATATGGAATTCTATTTTCAATTTCAGTTATTTTTTATTCATTAGTGGTTTGTTTTTACTATATTCGTATCTTTTTCATCAATATGGACAAGGACATGATAAAAATAAGAGTAAATATTGGAATACGAGTTCCGTCGCGGTAGTAATGTCGCACAAACATCTCGCAACATTAATGACATGCATGGAGTGAACACTACAAACGAACACACAATTCTTTATTTGTTTGAACGCTTCCGACATGGAAATGTTGACCTAAAAAATGAACCCCGTGGTCGCCCGCAAACTAAAGTCAACAACGATGAATTAAAGGAGATAGTGGAAGTTCACGATACTCAAACTATCTCTGAGCTAGCAGCAGTTCATAAAGCAAACTTCAAAACAATATTGGCACATTTACATCAAATTGGCAAGGTAAAAAAAGCTTGATAAGTTGGTGCGCATGCACAGAACGATCGCCAGCGCGACGAACGCTTTAAGGTGTCTTGCTTTGTGTAACAGACACAGAACGGAAGAGATTTTGAACCCCATTGTCACTTGCGATGAAAAGTGGATTATTTTTGATAATTGTAAGTGATCATCATGTTGGTTAAACCCTGGTTCAGTATTTAGACAATCCTCCAAACGAAAAAGAGCCCCTAGAAAAGTTAAAGTCTCTGTTTGGTGGTCTAGAGCCGGTACAATTCATCGCAGCTTCTTACCAATTTTCATCAGCCTTGCTGCGGATGTGTACTGTGAGGAACTGGACATAATGTTCGAGAGGCTCGCAATCTTCGGCTAGCCTTGGTTAATCCCTCGTCCTCGCTGCTCCTACACGACATTGCTCGACCTTAACACGGAAAACAGACAGTCTTCTAAGTTACAACTGCCGGTATTCTGAATTACAACCAAGCTACAAGAGCTGTGATGTAGTAATGATTGTAAACTTGACCTTGATTCAATAAATTATACTGACCATTCAACTACGATGACAATAACGCGTGCAGTGATTGATGTATGCGATAATTAATGTCACATGCAACCTCCTATCCTAATCTAGCAATTTATTTTGTACGTTACCGTTATGTGATATTAATACAAAATGACTAGTTTTTTGTTCATACCAAATTATTTGAGCGAATGGTGTTCGTTCACAGACTTCGTTCTTACTTACATAATACTATTGTTTAACGAAAGCACCAGACGACCTAGCGATTATACGAGCATTATAATCGCTAGGTCGTATAATTAGATCAGAGATAAATAACACTAAAATTTTTTTTGCGTTGTTACATTTTCGGCCTAGTTCACAGTGTGGGAGCATAATTTTTGCAACTAAGAAGTTATTAACTTATTAATTAACAACAAAAAATATATTAGTTTTTTTTTAATTATAATTTCCCGTTCTGTGTGATGTTGTAGTGTATAGAGGAATAGAAGAAGAAATCATTAATAAATCACATAAAAACAAATAACCTAAAATGTGCTACTGACAATTTCATATAAACTTGCATAAACACAAGCTCCAAAGAATATTCGCACTGTTGCTCTGATGAGCAACAGCTTTTCTTTTTGATGGGAAACACTAATGAATACATTATTATACTCCATTTCAATAACAGTCTTTAGGTTGACAATTTTGTTTAATAATATTATTTCTAGCAATGTCCTTCTGGGACATGGAAACAAAAAAGATCTCTGGATCTATGCAAAAGTAAATAGTAAACTGAAGTCGTCGTGGCCTAAAGGATAAGACATCCGGTGCATTCGTGTTGAAGCGATGCACCGGTGTTCGAATCCCAGGCGGGTGGTACCAATGTTTCTAATGAAATACGTACTCACCAAATGTTCACGATGGACTTCCACGGTGAAGGAATAACATCGGGTAATAAAAACTGCTATTGTAACTGTACTTGAGACCTTGGAACTTACCTATATCTCAAGGTGTGTGGCGCATTTACATTGTAGATGTCTATCGGCTCTAGTAACCACTTAACACCAGGTGAGCTGTGAACTCGTCCACCCATCTAAGCAATAAATAAATAAAATCCTTGAATGATAAAGTTATTTTTGCTTTTGCAGAAGGAATCCCGCACCGACGTGCAGTTCCACCTCGCAGCGCTGAGGGGGGACTGCGACCGACTGCGACAACTCCTGGATACAGGGAAAGTTCACATTGACTCCAGAGATAGGGTGGGTATATTTTTCGTATTAGCGTTAAATAAGAAGCAGCTAAGAAAATATTAGACTTTATCCTTATCTCTTGTTAGTGATGTCGCCTAACGAAACCTGGGAATTTTATTGATTGTATTTTAATTGAGGCTTTGGCACTGCCGGTTTTTGACAATGATGGTGATCACTCAAGATGAAGGATCGATGCTTTTAGGCACTCCAAGCACCGGTCACTGTTCTCGTCGGACCCGTGGAATGCGATGAAAGCTCATTGTGAACAATTAACTTACAGACAACAGCCCACTGAATTTCTCGTCGAATCTCTCAGCGAGTCGCGATTTTGGTCTTGCAAGGGTTAGTGTTAGCAAAGTCAAAGTCACCAGGCTGAGCTTTGTTGTTCGGTGAAGCTAAAATTACTAAGTTACTATCTGGGTTAGGAAAAAAATTTGATTAAAAGCGATCTACCTTCGTATGAAATAATAATGTATAATGTGTAGTTTTCATAAAAACTAAAAATAAGGCGCTCCCAATGACTTTTTGATCGAAAAACATGCATGATAAACTTGGCTAAAATTTGTTGAAATATCTCTAGGTCGCAGATTTTCTCGCGCATCGATAATATTGTTGTTATATTGATAAATACGATTATGTACGTATATGTCGTGTTATTATGCGCTATGTGCCGTTGAGCCGACCTTGAGTTAACCTTGAGTTGCTTATTGCCTGGTTCATAAAATGCCACCACTCTTCCTATTTCTGCTGCGACAGCCCTTATAAAATACAAGACTAAGTAGCTTGAGACTAAAACCTCACATCTCAAGGAGATTGGCGGCGATCGCTTTGTGATGTCTATAGGCTTTGGTAACCACTTTACACCTGGCGGGCCGTGAGCTTGACCACTGATTTACTAAATAGATAAGAAAGTCCATAATCCCTCCGTGCAGAAACGAAAGCCAAAGGAAATATTCGAAAATGTATTGCGACCAAAATAAATCGCGTGGCCTGAATTTCTTGTATTATTTATACTTTACTCCTACGTGCATTAAAGCTTAGGCGCAATATAAAAGTGGTTGCGTTTAAAATCTTCACACTCAACTGTTGATTTGGACGATCCTTTAATGTAGGTATTACTTTAATAGTTGTCCATGGCTTGGTTAAATTAAATTATTAGTTCTTAACTTGTTCCGATTGCTATCCAGACAGTATAAGCTATTATACTACGAGTATAATAGTTATTGCTATAAATTGTACACGTAATGAAACCCCAGTTGTGGATCGAATTAATAAATGTTCAACAAAAGAAGATAAAAACGCAACTTATTATATAATATTTTTAGTTTTGCTGTAGTTCAATATACTGCCAGCGTTATGATTCAAATAGATACTGAAAAGAGATAAATGTCACCAGTGCCATGCACGTTATGATTTCGTGTGACGACAATGGGAAATCATGTCCACTCGTTATCGCTTATGCTTTAAGCCATCGAAGATCATGAATCCAAACTGCGGTTACTCTATGATTTATCGTTTGATGCGGCACTCGTTATGTTATGTAACGAATTAATGGCGAGGTGTTATCCGGTTGTTGTAACTGTGTAATATGTGCTAATGCAGTTTGTTAAGTGCTACAGAATTATCGTTGCGCCGTGAGAGGGCTCTGCTGGAGATGTTGCGTTTCTATGTAGGTATACCGTCACACGATAATGCCTCCCCGCTGAGTTTCTCGCCGGATCTTCTCAGCGGGTTGCGATTCCGATCCCGTAGTAAATTCATTCGCAAAGTAGTTGCTCTTGAGCTCTAAGGTCTCCTTCGGAGGCGCTCGGGCAGCTGCTAGCAAATCCCACCCCTCCTGGCTGAGCCTTTGCTCGCCCACCTGTCCTGATGAAACTGGAAAGGCCTCCGGGCCACCAGTAATCCTTCAATCACAAAAAAAAACGATAATGTCTTGTTCAGAATGACAGCTTTAAAAAAAGTTAGATTCCTTCTTCACTTGGTCGGAATCTGGATTTGTTTCGATTTTTTGTTAAGTACTGTTTGAGTAAGCGATACGGTTAACATTCTCATACGTTTTCTCAGAAATGTGTTTTAGTTTACCAAACACACTAAAACACGCCGTTTCTTTAAGGTAGATGTATTCATTAAAAATAAGTCGTGATGAATTAACGAAACTATTGTTGTTTTTTTTATAATTCAAATTTTCCTCTCTGGCAATAAAATGAAAGTTATATTTATTACGAATTATTTTATAGTATATATGTTGAAGAATAAGTTTTCTACAAAACCAAAATTTTCAATTACCAATAAAATCTTCAGATATTTAGAAATATCCAAAATGTAAATGAAAACCAATCCCGATAAATCCGATAGACAGTAAGTTATATTCCACGGGATTATTCGCTGCAGCGAGCCCATTTTCCCGGAAACGTGTCATCCCCAGTAAGGGCGCGTCCTTGTCCTACATCGGGTCGATCGATGATTGAACAGGATTTGTTGAATACGTCACAATGTCAAGTGTAATTAGTAAGTTCTGCGAATTTCTCAAATTTCCTGAATTAACACTAGCTACGAAGTTTTTTTTTGTTATTGCTTAGGTGGTTGGACGAGCTCACAGCCCACCTGGTGCTAAGTGCTTACTGAAGCCCATAGACATCGCAACGTAAATGCCGCCGACCACCGTGAGATATAAGTTCTAAGGTCTCAGTATAGTCACACGGCTGCCCCACCCTTCAAACCAAAACGCATTACTGCTTCACGGCAGAAATAGACAGGGTGGTGGTACCTACCCGTGCGGACTTACAAGAGGTCCTACCACCAGTAAAAACCACCAGTTTTTAAATGGTCGTCCTAACGTTTAGCTTTTATTTTACACTCAATGATACTCATCAGAATAAGGGGTCTCATTCGTCACTATTCTAAGATTATCTAGAATAGAAAGATGCCCAATTGAGTTTGACTGTAGAAACGGACAGAGAATCTGTGGAATTTATTTAAGTTAAGTAAATATTGTTGTAACCAGAATTAACTGTGTATACCTTTCTCTGGACGCTTTTAGATATGTTTATTTTATTAGTGAAGATTCGTTGTTTCGCTTCGTTTTCCGACGATTTAATGGACTGATGAGCGACTCCGGTGCTTCACTCTGTGTGCTTCCCTTCGTTTGCCACTAGAGATGCTGTTCCAACTCCATACAAATTTGAGTTAACTTTTACGCGATCGAGAAGTTAAAAAGCTCGCGATAAGCACGCTCGTGTCTCTAATGTAGGGAAATATATTTTATTGATTACGTTTTGAGAGTAGTTATTGATTATTTTAAACAATGAAAGCTTATGGAATTATATTGTTGTTTTTTCCTCCCGTAGATGTAAAGGTCAAGTGCTTGACGGATAAAGGTACTATAAACTGATCTTACAAACAGCTCTACAAGGCCGACAGTACGGAAGTACTCGAGATAAAAATTAGAGAGAGGAGTAGGAAAGTTGGTTAGGAAATAAGATAAGAATACTGCTGCTACGGACAGATGGAGAAGTTCTAATAGATAATGGAGGCTGGGTTCACATTTGTTCCAGGTTAATAACTAGATAAAGTTGTTATCTGATATCTACTGACGTGCTACATGTTTGCACTGCTAGGCAACCAGTCTTGAATCGTCACCCGTTCCTTTATGTGGTATTATGTGACTAACAATTAAGTGAATAAGGTACCAACCGCGCGGAATGAACATTCATGTTAGATTAGACTGGTTTATGGGCTAGATATCTACAACTTGTTTTTCATATTATGTCAAATTTTAGATCGTAGTGTTCACAAATGCTCAAGGCTGCCTTTGTTTAGTGCCACTGAACTTAAATTAATTGCCCCTTTTCGAGCGTAAGCCAATGAAATCTTGCATCACCAACACAACCCACTTCAATTCAACTTGATGAAAAGAGACAGCACGATTGTAATTATTTTCGATAAACATCATTCGTCAATGTTTAGTGTAAAAGCGTCAAAAATATACTTTGTAAACTGTAAATGAACATTGAATCGTGGCGTTGTAGTGTGTTCCTTGTGTGTGTGCTTAATACATCTCTGAACTGATTGTAAGTAGCTATCGACGTGGACAGCAGAAATCCAGGAGTACAGCCAGACGTCGGGGCGTTGGTGGCAGGCCGAATGGTAAACAAGGGTTCGTCACGTTTCCTTTGAAGAAAGAGGAGTTCATTCCGGAACCAGAGGGCTCGAGACATAAACGATGTCCAGAGAGGCACGTAACTGATTTCAGTGGGTCATTACTGTGAAGTGGACGGTGGAAGTGAGTGACCAGCGCGACCGACAGCAATTCGACAGGCGTTTTTTTTTCTTTTCAATCCATTGCTTAATAAGTCTGAAAAGTGCCCAAACGCTATTTTAATATTAATACGCGAATTAAAATAGTATAAAGCCTCGGGTTCTTTTTGCGCCGAAAACCTTTTGATGTTATTCACGTTGTGCAAACGTTTTTGCATCAAAAGCGTACTTCAAACTCCGTACAGGAATAGTCTTCATAAACTCCTTTGAGCCCGGGGCGCTCCAGTTTCGGAGGGAAACAAATTTTAATGACGCCCTGGTCAACTTTGCGCTATTAACGTGCAAAAGATGGACTTGAAATAAAAAAATAATTGTATAGGTTTCGTAAAATTTTTCTTCTATTTAAAAAGGAATCGATAAATAATAACTTAAAAATACGCTAACGTCATAAAGACGCTTATTAAAAATGAAAATATTAAATGTTAATGTTAATGTTATGTTATTAAAATTAAATGGTTCCAAGAAAAGACGTAGTTCTGATAAGAACCAGCGAAGCAAACTTAACGGGTTTTTTGTGTTATAGTTTTAAATTTAATATTTATTAAATAACTAACTTTTATTTATGAAATTAAGTAGTAAAATAAATAATATGGCGTCCCCAACATGTGCTATCATTGACTCTGTGGTTGACGTCTGTCATGTGGGATTTCGTTCAGCTGGTCCCTCACAGCTAGTTATCGTAATAAACACCTTATTTGTATGTAAAGAAAAACCTTTTTTTATGTAATTTTTATATAATACCATTTTAGTTTTTAAAAAAAAGTTTTTTTATTATATAGATTGACTGAGCTTTCTGTCATTGAAAAAAAAAAAACGAGTTCAGTTTTATTTAATTCAAGAATACTAGACTTTTTGGCTGGAACGCGAGGAGTGAAGTTGTGTGATTTGTTTAATTTTGTCTATTCAGTGTTTCTTTAGGCTTAAATGTGTCATAACGGTGGTTTATTAACTGTTTAGTATCTGTGAAAGAGCACAGATGTGGGAAAATGAAACTAAGCCGCTGAACGTAACTTCTCGGAATCCTCCAAAAACTCCACGGAAACAGTCTCGGTATAACCATTTTACTGAGATTATATTTCATCTCATATCATCTTATCTCATTTCATTTCATACCATGTTTCATATTAATAAACTTCATTTCATTTCATAATATCATTTTTTATATAAAAAAGGTCATATAAAAGATTAGGCTGTATGGAAGATACTTTCGCCTTTCCAGTTGGAAAAATAAAACAACTACATACTACTCAAGAATTCTATGTAAAATAATTTGTGGAAAATAAAGGCTTTAAATGTTGTTTTCTTAATATTGTACAGAAAACGCAATTAAGTCTTTTATTAAGTTTGTTTAACCACTTTTAGAATATTCCATGTCATTATATTATGTATAATTACGAAATTTTTAGGATTAAACGTCAAGCTGAGCGGGAAAATTAAACCACGTGTGCGTTACTATACTAATAATAAATTGATGATTAAAATTCCAGGACGGTACCACGCCCCTCATACTGGCCGCAGCCATGGGGCACACGGACTGCGTCAGGGAGCTGTTGGCACAGGGAGCCGACCCAGCCTGCTGCAGGACGGTAACACCAAAATCTTAAATGCACAGTTACAATTTCGAAAAAAAAAACAACAATGAAGGTTGTAATTTATGTTATAAGCAACATATCATTGCTAAATACGTTTCACGCTAGATACATTTTCGGGCAAGTCTACAACTTATTTTTTGCGTAAATTGACTAGCACACACACAACGCAGAGATGGCATCCGTTCTACCCTATGATCTGCAAGCGAAGTAAATTGTTCCTTCGTAACAAGATGACAGTTGTTTGGTGGAAACGCGAGGAGTGAAGTTGTGTGATTTGTGTTATTTTGTCTATTTAGTGTTTCTTCGGGTTTAAATGTGTAATAACGGTGGTTTTAACTGTTTAATATCTGTGAAAGTGCACAAATGTGGGATAATTAAACAAAACCGCTGGACGTAGCTTCTCGGGATCCTCCAAGAAGTCCACTGAAAACGTTTCAGTATATGACCACCATTTTGCTGAGACAATATTTCATTCCATATCATTTCGTCTCATTTCATTTAGTTTCATCGCGGTTGATTTATGTCTCAAATTAATCATCTTCATTTCATTTCATTTCACTCCATATTATTATTTTAATAATAATAAGAATATAAATTAAAATAAGACTTGACCTAAAGGTCTTAGTTACCAGGCCATAATCCCTTAAAATAAAAATAAAAATGTGACACTACAAAACTTGTGTAGTAGTAGTGTAGTGTTCGCTCATGCGGCCCGCATGCATACCCTCTCCAGGTCATCCAACCCCGCTTCTGCAGAATAGCCGTCGGGGCACCGTGGCTCGCGAGGAATGTCGACCGTCACGACGATTTAAATTTAGAAACGATACGTAGAGACTTTAAGGTAGGCAGCGACTTGGCTGTGCCTCTGACGCTACTGACGTGTATGAGCAATGGTGGGCAATGGCGGGCGCCAGAGCTATAGCCCCGCCGGGAGTACATTATACAATGCGACAGTAACACCGCGCTGTGGCTGTCAGACAGGAACGAGCGCCCTGTTCTTCGCGGCGCAGGGAGGCTTCCTCGACATCGCGCGTCTGCTGCTGGACGCCGGCGCCGCCATCGACGCGCCCAGCTCGGTGCGTGACCCCCCCTCCACCTCAGTGTATAGTATAAACGCTATCCCATCCTTGAAATCGAAACGCATGACTCTTTGTGGCAAAAACGGGCAGCGCGGCGGTATCTACCCGCGCCGGCTTTAAATACAGCCTGCCACTAGGTTTCATTATTAACTCTTCTAGACTTTTCAGTGTATGATTGTAAACAGTTTTGTGTTTTCTAATTTTGTGTCTAGTTGTTTTTTTTATTCGTTGTTGGAAAAAAATTATTAATGATTTTCGACTCCTGTCTATGCGTCTTGTACAGCTTCTTCGCTCAAATAAACTCATTGAACTGTAATGAAACCATAAATGATGTTCTAACCGAGATATAATAGTGTCCTTAGTGCGAGTTTTTTAACGTTCTCGATAACGTAAGAGTTAGCCCAATTTTGTAAGCAGTTGGAACAGCGCCTCTAACGGCAAACGTAGGCAAACGATCCCATTCCATACAAATATGAGCTAACTTTTACGCTATCGAGAACGTTAAAAAACTCGCACTAAGCACACTGTACACGCAGCGAGTTACTGAAATCAACGCGACGGCACGCGCGTCATATCTCTACATCAACGAACCCAACTCTTAAGAACCTCTGAACAAAGCCACAGAAACCGTTCCCTGTAAACGTAACTAGGAACTCAAACAAAATAAGAGAGTGTGTTGTGTGTCGCAGGACGGCGGCACCCCGCTGTTCGTGGCGTGCCAGTGCGGACACCTGCCCGTCGTCGACGAGCTCATCAGCCGCGGGGCCAACGTCAACTCCTGCATGAAGGTACGCGCCGGCACGAGGCGCTCTCTGTAACTGTTGTGTAGAATACACGGTTGAGTCACCTACTGACCAACCGACTGCTAGCGTTTAAAGGAGATCCTACTTTCATCTCCTTTAAAGGATAAAGCTAAACCGACATCTGGTCTTAAAAAATCTAATCAAATAAGCTGCTACCAGCTGTTGAGACTCGGGTCGTCTAAATGTATTTATTTCTATAGCAACAGTAGTTTTTAAGCTATTGCATAGATTTTATCGCGGGCTTTGAGCGCGGCGACTGAATCAAGAAATTTCGTAACGAAAATAACCTGACACCCCACTACGCCTACCATGTAGCTCGCGTTCAACACAATCACACGTTGCGCATGTGTAGTGTATGTGAATAAGCGCGTGGTGTGACGTCACACTGCATGCGTATCATGAAAAGTCTGTACAACTCTCTCTCGCGCGGTCTAGCTTATGAGTGTGAAGGGGACAGTTAATGTTTTGCTTTTATTAATGTTTAATATAGCGTGGTCTTGTGTTATTATTGTTTTAATATTAAATTATCATTGTATAATTATAATTGCATAAGTTGATAAAAAATGCTATGCAATAGCTTTACCGCGCCAGTTCCCGAGTGCCACACGTTTTTTTTTATTTGTGGCTGTGCGCAGGACAAAGCGACGCCGCTGTTCATCGCCGCGCAGAACGGACACGACAACGTGTGCGCCGCACTCGTGCGCGGCGGCGCCGACCTCACCGCCGCGCGCTGCGACCGCGCCTCGCCGCTGTGGATCGCCGCGCAGTGCGGGCACCACCGCGTCGCGCGCACGCTGCTGCGGGCCGGCGCGCACGTGGACCAGCTCAGGCAGGTACGTCGCGTAGGTCGTGGTTTCACCGAACTGGTAGGTGAGCACAATTTGCTAACACTGGTCCTAGCAACAGCAGTATTTCGCTGAATCTGAATCGCGGTGAAATTGTACGTAAATTAGGTAAAATAAATTTATATACTTTATACACTTCCAAAGTAATTTACTCAAAAACTTAATCCAATCGTTTATCGAATGAATTTTTTGAATTGACCGCCCCGCTCGACTCCTCAGTACACTGATCTGGCCCTGTGCTCGCAGGACGGCGCGACGCCGCTGTTCAAGGCTGCGCACAAGGGTCACGCCGCCGTGGTCGCCGAGCTGCTCAAGTACAACCCCGAGCTGGGCCTGCTACCCGTGAGTATCTATACATTGCTGCTTGTGTGGCGCCGCCGACCCCCCGCTCATGTCCCCGCGTGCGACAGAACGGGCAGTCAGCGCTGCACGGCGCGGCCATGTTCGGCGCGCTGTCGTGCGTGCGTGTGCTGGCGCCGGCGGCGGACCGCTCGCTGCGCAACGCGGCGGGGCACACGGCGCTGCAGGCGGCGGCGGCGGCGCGGCGCCCGCGCGTGGTGGCCTACCTGCGCGCGCTCGACCAGCGGGACGACACGACCTACTCCACAGAACAATAGTCGACGCCGAATTACTTTACGTCCTAATGTCACTTGGCGCTCGGCGCGCTATCTTACACTTGCTCGTGCCAGTACTGGACCCAGCCGCGCGACTTGCCGCTAACGAAGGGTAAATCTCCGTCGATTCCAACAGAGTGGCCAACCGTATGAGATTCTCGTACAAACAGAATATAGTGTTTGATAACGCAATTATGTACGAAAATCTGACCTGGAATTTTTTGTACATATTTTTGATGCAGGTATATTACAGATTATACAAGTTTTTACCGTATAAGCACATCAGGCGTACTAACTAGACTTGCGCATTCTCGTGTCGTAAACTCGAATTCACTTTGCCCCCACACTTTCTTAGAACTGAAAATGATAATTAAAGTGACGAAGTAATTTAACTATCAAACGTATTTATAGTAAATCTTATTTTAATGATTATTTTTACCCCTATGTCAAGCCATTGCGTAGCCTTTCGGGTTCTTTCAAAAAAGCCACTGGAAATGTCACTGTAAATAGCCCCCATTTTACTAAGACAGACTATATTTCGTATTATAAGATTTGGCTTAAAGGTCTCACTACTAAGCTAATATTAAAAAAATAAGAGTAAACTTTACGGTTGGCCACCCTGGTTCAAACTTCAAATTATGGCGATCTTATATCCAATTGTCAGAATCTAAATTTGAATTAAGAATGATACTACATATTATGTTACTTTATAGAAATCAAACTATTTTTATGCAACTTGTTTAGTAACCAGCAATTGCTTAAATAGCAGAAGTGAATAATTAAAATTGCCCAGCGTTTACGAAATCAGTGTCCCATGGAATATAAATGGTGTAACTCTTGTTTTACCGTTTTTGAGTTACGTTGTAAGAATAATTAAATAATTACAAGGTAGTTAAGTTTTAACCGTGAAATCTCATATTAGATCTATGTTTTTACTTCGGTTTTAGTAGGCGTTTTTATCATTTTACATTTATTTATTATTAAGAAAACTCATTAGAACATGCTTTCAAAACTTGGTGCTGTGTAGTTTTAAGGTTCTTTTATTTTTTGTTTGTTTTTGAATGTATTGATACATCAACACTCATTATTGATTTATCTCGCCAGTGTACATATTGTTTCCAATGTAAAAAAATATTTGTGCTTGATACTTAACAAATCTTGCTTATTTATAGACATTGTATTAATACACGCAAAAATAAAAAGTAATTTATGAAATTTAAACTAGTCAACTCTATTTACGATTAAATTGTGTTTTTACATTATATTAACAACATCAATAATTTACTTAACATATAAACACTGGTTAAATCACCATGTTAACTTAGGTATATTGATATTAAGTAGATTTCCAAGTACAATTTTCAAATGAGTATGAAATGAAACTTAAACAATAGTAAAGCAACTGAAAAAGGGCTGACTTATTTACAATTGAAAAAAATGTTAAAATTTCCAAATTTTGTAATTAAAATTAGCTTGTTTGTCTTTTAGACATTATTATCATGATGTTTTTTAATTAGAATACTTCATTTAATGTTTATTGTAAAACATTTAAATGATGTTTGTTCAAGATTTATATCGTGGATAAGAAATCTCCAAAGTGAACCATCCCTTCATCATTCATCATTATTGAACCTGCACTATTGATAATGTTGGTGTAATGATAATAAAATATTAGCCTAGTTTTTATTAATGCTCAAAATGAAAGATCAAATGCTACTGAGCTTGAAGCAAGGCACTGTTTTATACGTACGTACGTACACAAATAATTTTATTCAATTGAATTCTAAATGAATTAAGAATTCCTAACCATTTTAGCCTGTAGATGTATATTTTCATACAATCACAAGAATCATAAAGTGTAAAGTAAAAAACTATTTTCATGAGGACTTTATGTGGTAAAATTATTTAATGGAAAGGAAATAATAAATTGTGTTCTGAGAGGAGTGTTAGGCGTCGACAATTAGATATATTCAGTATTTTGTAAACGCTCTTTACTGTAACGGCATCTACTTCAATGTATTTATTTACTTTGTCAGAGGCTGCTTTCTAGTTGAAAGGTCAGTCTAAATTTATTTGATTAGTACAACACTGAACATAAACTAATAGATTTTCCACATTTTTTTTATAAAAGACACTAATTTGAGGTTACTATATTCTGTTTAATTCAAAGAATTGTGAAAGTGGTTATATTTATTGAAGGTTAAATATACGAGGGATACTGTTCGGTAATTAAGTATTTGTTAATTGTTGTTATTGACGAATAAAATACTTTTCGAACATAAAATAGTTTTATTGTATCTTAAAATAACATTTATTTTACAAATAATACAAGCAGGCTGTGCGGGCGCCTCCGTCGGCCGGGAGCCCACCGGAGCACCGATGTAACTCTAGCGACGTTAAATTTACGTTTGAAATAAACTTTATTGGTCCCATCAGATACTTATTAAAAAATAAATCATTGTCAATTTTAAGTAAATGCTCTCGAACATAATATTAATTGAAGTTAATAAAAATATGTATTTACCCAGGCGGACGACAGGGGGGCACTTGAAAACCAAACGACAAATGCCAAGTAACATATTATGTGAAACACGATTTGGCTGGCAATTATATACGTCCACACTGTCCAATTGATGAGCGTTCAGAGAGCACACAATATACACAAAATATACGCAGTCACTGGGAAGAGTTTTTGATATTCGTTCTCGTAAGGGGTGAAAGGTGTAAAACATTTGTATTCCATAGTTGTAATGAAATGTTATTTTCTATTTTTGGATGAATTATCCCTGGTCTGTCAGTATGGAGTGGTTCCGTCTTCACATTGGAAGACTATGTGGAGATATCATGCCTATTGCATGCATATATATTGGTATATAATAATAAGTATATATTTCATATTATATGTAAACGGTATATATTTTGTTATTATATGTATATATTTTCTATAATGTATTAACTATAGTACACCGCAACATACCTGCTATATTTTTTTATATTTTCCAGAATTTCTATAAATTATACGGTTGTCTGGAAGAGATCGCTTTTAGCGATAAGACCGCCTATTGTACAAATTTATCTGTTTTTTGATTGTTTTTTTGAATGTAAATTGTGTTTTGGTGTGCAATAAAGTGTATTCTCTCTCTCTCTCTCTCTATTGTCTTTAGGCCGCGATGAGTTCAAATACACAAAATTTCTAAATTACATGTTAGATGTAGCAGGTAAGATAATGTGAATTCCTTATAGAAACCTATTGACATGATGTGTTATGAAGTAATGCCGCTGCCATGGCCCGGGCGGCCGCCGCGAGCTGCGCGGCCTGGGGGCGGTCGGCCGGCCGGCTCTCAGTACAGCTGCAGAACAGGGTTAACGGCTGTGCGTATTCTACTTCCGATATGTTGGCGGGGACGTCTGGACGACTGCCTGTAATTCAAATTTATTATCAAAATAGTAAACATTATGATTTTCTTCTTTTAGAAGTCTTTATATTATCTTTAATTGGGAAATTATTTCTGTAGAGAATGGTATACAAATAATAAGAAAAAAATTGTGTTCAAATCAATTTAAAATAAGTAGAAGAAAAGAAAAGAATTTGAAAATAAAATAGATTTTCCAAAAATTGATTCAGTATTTATTCTAATTTATATTTTAAAATATTGGCCATTGTATTGGTCGAATTATTTCTATATATCATCCAACTAACTTATTATCATTATGAGAAACAAAAACTGAAATAAATATTTTTAGGACAACCTTACATCCAACTCAGAGCAATCTAACTTTAGCACATTCATTTGTATGCTTACCATATCGATCGGAGAAATCATAACCACTCTCGTCAAGATCATCCAGGCTCATATCAAAGGTGTCCTCATCAATTTGTGAGTGAGGTGGCATTAGTGACATCATCTCCCACAGAGTGAGACCAAATGGCCAGATGTCAGTTTTGTCACTGATCTGCCCTCCGTGAATTACTTCAGGTGCGCTCCATGCTTCTGTACCTGAGTTTTATAGTGTTTTGTTAGTCACACATTTATTTGTTATCAAACATTGTATTACTTCTGTATTCAAAATCAAGTAGATTTTCAATTACGCTAATTTATTTTAATAATTTGTAGAATCTTTACTGAACTGAAAAAATGTTTGTCTTGTAGACAAAACTTATATAGGTACCTACATAATTTAGTCAAAGAAATTACCATAATAAACAGTTCCACCAGCATTTTCCTTATCAAATATTCCATTTTCGTCGAGAGGAAGTGTCACTCCAAAGTCACAAAGTTTACATATCACAAAATCACCGTTGACTAATATGTTGTAAGATTTCATGTCTCCATGTAAAATTTGCATCTTCGTATGAAGATATTCAAGTGCACTGGAGATGTCTACAGCCACCTAAAATTAAGGTCCAATGAGACTAAACATAATTAAAAGTAAAAACAAGGTAACTGGTCATCTTACAATCTACAGAAGTATACTGTAGACCATTTTTGGAAGCTGAGAGTCAATAAGTTGTATAAAGGGATTGGAACATAATTTTTTTAATTGCTTATTTGGGTGGACGAGCTCACAGCCCACCTGGTGTTAAGTGGTTACCAGAGCCCATATATGTCTACAACATAAATGCCACCTTAAGATATGAGTCCAAGGTCTTAGTATAGTTACAATGGCTGCCCCACCTTTCAAACTGAAATGCATTACTTAGTGCTTTATGGCAGAAATAGGCGGGGTGGTGGTACCTACCCGTGCACTCACTTGTGGTCCTACCATCAGTAATTACACAAATTATAATTTTGCTCATTATAATATATAATTTTAATTTAATTTTTGTTCAGTTTCTGGTCTGAAAAATAGTTCTGAAATATAAATCATTCTATTGCAGCATTGCTAATACCTTTTTAGCTCATGGATAATGAAATTACTGTGAACTTTTAAAGAATACAATAACATTCTTAATATCAAAATAGACAACTTTGACTGTAGATTAAATAATTTTAAATGTTTACCTGCAACATTTGTCTTGGTGAAAAGGGCGTACAATCATCATCTACTCTTTTTTCGATCAAGTCCCCCAAGGATAAATCACAAGCTTCCATGCCCAAGTATAGAATCTTGCCTTTACTAAATGCCCTAAAACCCACTATGTTAAGGTGGGACATTTTTTGTAACAGTTCCGCCTCAGTTTTCAGTCGATCTGTGTATACTTTATTTGGTTTAACTCGTTTGTTCAACATTTTGAGAGCCCACGGTGATCGGATAAGTCCTGCCCTCGGGGACCTCACTAATTGCAGAACGGACACCCCTAAAACACAAAATGAAGTTTACAGTATTCTAGGTAAATCTATTATTAATTATTGAAGTTTTATTGTTTACGTACCAGTACCATAACCAAGTTTATTTAAAAACGGTGATGGTGGTATAGTTATTTTATCGTTGTCGAAAGATTTGATAGACTTTTGTGGCGTTTGGAATTCGGTCATGATTGATTTCAATTTGGTTAAGTTTTAAAATGTTTACTTCACCAATTTGAAAAAGACACCACAGTACAACAACGGTTTAATTTTTAAATTTGAAATTGTAGGTAAAATTATGACATTCTGACAGCTTGACATTTACAAATTTTGACAGCAACAGTATGACAAAACGAGCAGAAGGATGACTTACACAAATAGCCTAGAAAAAAGGAAGGAACAACAATTTATTTTACGATTCAACAGCTATTCTTTCTGACCTAGCTGGCTTCTCCTTATTTTATTTATGGACTATGTCACTTAAAAATTTCAAGCCATAGTTAAAAAAATGTTCTGTTAGAAATGCCTCTACCGGCTACTTATTAATCTTACAAGAACGAGATGCAATTTTGACACCAAAGAGGTATTTTATCCAAGCTTCTCGAATGATTTAAATTTGCTTCTACGTTAAACAAACGATTGTAAGCTTATTCTTCAATTTCGATTTTTTTTATTGTTCTAAAAAAAAGTATCGCCGGTAAATCTTGCGATTAAAATATTTGATTACAGTTTTATACATTAGATGGATAAGACAGGCAGGTGTAAGTAGATGCGGCGCTGGGCTAGAATGAGAAGCACGGTCACTCTAAGCCCCAAGTTGCATCAAACTGTCGAACAAGAAAAAAAATCAAGCGAAAGCTTATGTTGCTTTTTAGGAGGTGCGTTGCTGCTTAGAAATGAATTTTAATTAAAGAAAATGAAGTTAATAGTCTTACTGTGCTTGCACCTCTTGCTCACAGTACGGCCCATCGTAACTGTAGGACAAAATACAAAACTATTTTGAAGATCAGACAGGATCAATGAAACGTTTTTTTACTTATTCCTACATTTAAAAAGTACTACATTTATATAAGGTCAAAGCATTTATGTGTATTATCTATGGGTCAAAGTTCGAATTTTAAAGGAATGACAATTATTGTATACTGTGCTGTTAAGCCGTATCGTAGATATGATTTAAAATTTAAATGAAAATTAATTTAAAAATTGTTCAACCGCAATCAACTTAAATCGATCAATTATTCGATGAAATCGAACTTAAATTTTTAATTTATACAAATATTAATGAAAAGCTCACATGAGGTGAACGTTAAAATATGATTTATGGCGTATGATGATTTTCTTCTAAAATCTTATAATTATTATTAAATTAAACTCTCAGCTACCAAAATGTTATTTTTTCAGAGCTGCCAACAAATTTACTGCATCTTCAATGGCGGCAAATTCAAGTCTTGCGCTATTTTTGGGGCACCATATAATATAATTTAATAGGATACCAAGGGTAGCCTAGTTTTTGACATATGCGGTCTTTTACTAAGTCTTTGGGGGATTATTCAACATAAGTTTGTTTTTTTGACTTCTCGAAAGCATTTTACTGGATGAAATTGTCTGTTTTGTGGAACACCTTGTTAGATATGGGGACACGAAAACATCTAGTACACCTATTGAGACGCTTATACGAGGAAGATACAATCTCGGTGCGCGCGGGTGATGTTTGCTCTGGTAACTTCCATCCAAGTGCTAGAGTACGTCAAGGTTGCATTGTATCGCCGCTCTTATTCAATGCGTACATCGAGTTACTAATGCGCATGACTTTGGAGAGTTGGGCAGATGATGTAACAATTGGGGGTATAGAACTGCAAACTTGCGATACCCGGATGATACTAATTTATTTGCAATCAATGTGCAACATTTGGAGGAGCTACTGTTGAGGATGGAACCCATGAGCCTTGAGTTTGGATTGAGGACTAACCGCAGTAAGATCAAGATGATGATTGTTGATCGTGCTAAGAATAACTCACCGAACGTGACTCAAATATCAGGCTGCGACGTGGTGCAATCTTACGTATACATATTATTATGTTGAGACTTTAATCTCAAATAATGGTGGATGCTTAGACTAAACAAAAAGGCGTATAGCTGTTACGAGAAATAGAAATAAACATAATTAAAACCATTAATATTAGGTCCGTTAGAACACTAATATTCTCCATATGGACTGTGCGAGAAGTGGAAAGAAAGAAAATAGACGTTCTTGAGATGTGGTGCTGGAAAAGAATGCTTGGAGTTTCATGGACCGAGTTTCGTACCAACATTTCGATTCTTCAAGAACTCGGCATCAAGCAGCGTCTGTTTTCTATAGTACAGTCTCGAATGGTGAATTTTTCGGACACGTTTCGCAATTAGACGGCCGATCAATAAAACGACTCGTCGTACAGGGAAGGATGGACGGTATAAGAACGCGCGGGAGGACGCCATTACGGGGGACCGAGGATATTAAGACTAGAGTGGGAGGGTTCTTAAATGAGTCCAGTAGAATCGTTTCGAGCAGGGAGATGGGACATCGCGAGACACGTCAAGTCTGTCCCCTGCAAAACTACATGACAAGAGTGACAAGATTGAGATGGAAAATGGGCGGAGTGCAAAGAGGCACATGTTTACCGGTCTGCATGAATCTAAAATACGCGGCCGAGCTGAAAAGCGTTCAATGATTACAAAAACAAACGAAATGTATCTATTTATTAAGCGGTTCATACCTATCGTTCGATCACACGGAAATCGTTCGTATTATTTTAGTGCGTTTTGTAACAATAACGGAAGATAACAATACGGTGAATTATTCACAATGAATATTACGATGTAATTATGTGAAACTAACGGAGGCCGCGCATCGGAACAGGTGGAAGCCTCGTATTACGGAGACGCGTCCTGCGCTGCGGTTTCACAATCAAAGGAAATGCTGTTTACTGCCAGGGTTGTATTGTGAAGACGAAAAAGCAATAACTTTAAATTTACATTATTCAAAAATCGCTTTTATATCTAAATATTTTGTGTCGTGAAAGACTAATTTCGTTTAAGTACCTATCTTATTAAGAATGGAATACTACTTATATTTTTATAAATTTCAGCCGCGAAACAAACTGATTTTGGATTAAAGAGGAGAGCAGCCGTTATTTTAACACCATTATCTTAAATTTTATGTCTCAAAGCGAGCAGTGGTATTCACGAAGTGGACCCTGGGGTCTCTGGCTAGTGTCGAAGACCTGAATCTCGTGTGTTAAACATAGCTTAATAGAATACAAAGTGCAGCAGCTACTTTTTTATGAAAGTATTGATCTGTAAATTAAAATAGCAGACACCCTATCGTCGATGCTGGGACGCGTGATTGACTTGAATCAGCAGAATCATAACGAACCTTGTTGTCTAATAAAGATATATTATTTCCTTTTCACTTAAAATACGTGACAGCAAAACTACAAAAATGTCAACACGCTAACTAACTACAATGAAATTATGATTAAAACGGTAGCACAACTCAATAAAGTGAAAATAACATTCTGCGAGTTACGGACTCTTTCACCGGCGCTTGGATTATCGTTTGTTTATGCTTTTATAGCATTCAGTTAACAATTCGCTGGCGTCTTAATAAGACGTGCGTAAGTCGCGTATTATAGTCGCAGAGTGGCGCAACAGTAGCGATAATGTCGCCTCCTGATATTGAAAGGTGGGTTGTGAAGTATGCGCAAGTGTGTGTTGCTACCATAATTGTATATAACTACACCTCTAATAGGTCAGGATGTTACACGGATTTCATAAATGTACGTATCGGTGAGTGCAAATAACTTGGGACTTACAAGAAGAAGATAATACGTACGATTTGGGTGAACACTTGAATTTTTAAATGAATTATGAAAGTTAATATTTTAACGTTAATAATGAGTTCATTATAAGGGAAAATATACGTGTGTATAATTAAAAATAACGATCAACTTTACTTATTATAATAAATTAAATTATAATAAATGACGTTAATGGAAAATACTTTTACTGTTGATTATAAATACGTGTTGGTTTGTTGATACTACTGTTTCTGCCGCCAAGTAATTAGCATTCTGATGTGAATACGGATAGGCATAATCTTAATACAGTTCAATTCCGACTTTATGACCCCAGGGGAATATCGCCAGTCAAACTTATAGTGACTATAGCCTCTGTTAGTTGCCTAAGCATTGGCCGTTATATTTAGTAACATGTTTGAGCAGAAGGTATTACTACTACATTAGAGTGACCAATGAAATAATTGAAGACATGAGTGGATGAAGGGGTTAAGTACCGTTTTTAAGATTTTAGAGTTTTTACTTTGAATAAAGGTGAACGTGCCTATAAGCCATATTTGACCTTAAAACTCCGGGTTTAAAGGCTACTTTTAGAAATTGCATGTGATGAAAGAGTTATGTTCGAAGAAAAAGTAAAAGTAACAAAAGTTTGTTGCCCGTTTTCTCAAAATGAACAAATTGTATCATATCCCCTTTATCCACTCATGTCTTCAATCGGTATGGTTGTTTACTATTATCAATCAGAATTACTTCCACAACATTACTATTCTAATTACTACTACATGAAATCTATTAATGATCATGATGCTTTCTTACGTGTGGTTGACAATGCCAATGACGGTGCCTACGAATTCAAATAAATTAAAAAAAGTAAAGTTCGCGAAGTTTCAGACGAATTAAGATCGGTACCTTAATCTGAAATTGATAAAAACATAAATAAAACACGTTTTAATTAATTTGACGTTGTATTTGAGTGACTCGGCGGTGCAGTAGTTAGACTGTTGCGCCAAGGGTCGCGGGTTCGATGCCCACATCGGTCAAAGATTCGTGTGATGAACTGGGTTCGTTTGATCTTTGTTTGGGTGTCTAATATCTCTATCTATACTAATATATAAATCTACAGTGGTTTTTACGGATGTTCCGTTATAACTACTGAACCATGCATCCGATTGACTTGAAGCTTGGTATCCATGTAGAAAATACATGTACTTAATGGATAGGCTAATATTTAGGTATATGAGCGTTGGACTCCCTAATAATAATGACAATAAATGATAATGTTAATTTTAAATGTGCAGCGAACTGGGCGAGTACGGCTAGTTGTGTATATATTTAAACGTATATAAGTATGTTCAGTATCTGGTACCATAACACGGGGAATCATACTTTGGGGTCGAATGACCGTGCATGATTTGTTCCCAGTTATTATTATTATTACTTACCGGACCCGTCCATATCGATCCTGCGCCACCCATGCCTTCACCGAAAGCTTAGATATTATATAACTTATACTTATCCACATTCCTTATCATGGCAACTGTTTACATTTCCAAAATGTTTTATTTTTATTACTTAGATGGATGGACGAGCTCACATCCCACCTGGTGTTAAGTGATTACTGGATCCCATGGACATCTACAACGTAGTAAATGCGCCACCCACCTTGAGATATAAGTTCTAAGATCTCAGTATAGTTACAATGGCTACCCCACCCTTCAAACCGAAACGCATTACTGCTTCACGGCAGAAATAGGCAGTGTGGTGGTACCTACCCGCGCGGACTCACAAGAGGTCCTACCACCAGTAAAATGTTTACTTCATATATTATTATTTTTGCGAAACTGTCTGATACTCAAGTCATATTGGTCTAGAATTTTCTGTCGAAGGTCGTTTCTTTGGCCGTGGCTCCATCCGCTAGCGAGAAGCTAATCAGTACTACCAACTACGTAAATATACCTTATGATCTTCATGGGCTCCAGTAATCGCTTAACGCCTTCAAATTTTCTAGAATAATCGCGTTTTACATAATTCGGAACTATAATGGACATATACCAAGAGGTAACTAACGAATACGCATGATCACGTTAATAGGTTAAAAACATAATTTACATACACAACACACATAATACGCAATAATGATTAAAACCGCTTTCTCATCACATCGAATACATAAACATATAATCAGAAAGCGTCATCTATCAATGAAATCTGTATAATTATCAAAGAAGTTATGTGAAACGTACATATTAGGCAGGACTTCCTATCAATTTATTAGGTTGACCCGTATCTAACTAGGCCAAGTTTTTTTTTTATAATGGAGACATTGTTCCGGAATTCGGCCTACTACTTTCCTCTTGAAAGCATTGTTGATATTAAAGTTCAAAGGTTGCGGTCCACTCGGCGGGTGGGTTGTTGTAACTGTGGTCAATGCTCCGCAGTTCGGTCTTTTACGATTTACCTTCGATCCACGTTCAAGGCTTTAAGCGCCCCATCCTAAGAAGTATTTGCTCTAGATATGCTCTCAAAACTGCTATTACGGGTGGTAGGACCTCTTGTGAGTCCGCATGGATAGGTACCGCCACCCCGCCTATTTCTGCCGTGAAGCAGTAATGCGTTTCGGTTTGGGGGGTGGGGTAGCCGTAGTAACCATACTAAGACCTTAGAAATTATATCTCAAGGTGGGTGGCGCATTTACGTTATAGATGTCTATGGGCTCCAGTAACCACTTAACACCAGATAGGCTGTGAGCTCGTACATCCATCTAAGCAATAAAAAAAAATACTACAATTTTCTGTATTATGGGAACACGAGACTAATATAAATACTTATACAACTTTGAATATATACATATATAGTCACTGAACACCCAAACAAAGAACAAATCAACCTGTTCGTCACATGAATGTTTGTCTGAATCTAACAACTGCCCCTGGCTTGGAGTCTGGGGCGCTCAAAATTCAATTCAAATTCAAATTCAAAATCATTTATTTCAACTTAGATGTCAGTATGACACACTTGTTGAATGTCAAAATACAAATAACAATGTTAACTCTACCACCGGTTCCAAAAAAAGCCACAGTCCTGAGAAGAACCGGCGAAACAAACTCAGCGGGCTTTTTTTTTTTGTTTTTTCTCAAATATTTTCTTTTTTTTAAATAAATAGAAATATTCACAATAAAAGAAAAAACAAGTCAAAAAAATACAATTAAAAATAATAATAATAATAATGAAAAATGAAAAGGCCAGGAGCGAGCGCCTCATTCCCACGTAGTGCCATCTAGTAAATAATCCTTAACTTTATAATATGCCTTGTTGCACAAACGTTCCTTAACAGTTTTCTTAAATCTATGAACAGGTAGTAGTTGAACGTTTAGTGGGATCTTGTTGAAAAGCTGTACACCCAGCCCCCTAAAAAAGTTGCTTATTTTCTTAATTCGAGCCGCCGGCAACGCAAGCCTATGTTTGTTCCTAGTGTTCACATTATGCAAATCGCAGACTCTGGGGAATTCTTCAATGTTTTTACGCACGTACAATAAATTTTCAAAAATGTATTGGGACGCTAAAGTTAGAATTTTGATTTCCTTAAACTTGTCCCTCAAGGATTCCCTCGGGTGCATATTATAAATAGCACGAATAGCCCTCTTCTGCAGGATGAAAATCGTTTCGACATCGGCAGCATTGCCCCATAGCAAAATGCCATAGGACATAACACTATGAAAATAACTAAAATAAACCAGGCGTGCCGTATCTTCATTAATATACATTCGTATTTTTTTTACCGCAAACGCTGCAGAAATAAGCCTACTCGCTAACTTGCATATGTGAGGACCCCACTGCAGCTTGGAATCAACTGTTATAAATTATGCTAATTAGGTTATTACGCTATTGCACCGCCGAGTCAGTATATAGCTTTGACCATTGACTAGTTGCGGATAAGGTGGTGTAAGCTATACACTTCAAGTTTGTGGTTCTTTACCCACTAATTGTAACTCCATCTGTTAGAGTTACTTGCATTATAAATATTGTGTAGACATTGAACAAGGGCGGCGGTACTATGCACCATCACATGAAGGTCTGTCGAGATTGAGGGTTTAGAAGACGGGACGAGCAACCCGGAATGTTCAGGTTACCTACTGTAACGTAAATTCTGTCCGCGACCACGCCGCGCTTGGTCTCGCCAGTTGTACAAGCGAAGTAAACAGTCTCAACCATGACCTAAGCGAGTGTGGTTACGCGACGCACATGCACAGACTCACTCCAAATAATAAGAGTATTTGTAGGATAGCTCTCAGAGCACCGGGATGTAGGAGGAATGTTGATTTTCACGACGATCTGGTTCTTGAGCCCATCCGTATGTCAAGACCGCGTCGAAATACTGTTTCGCATTAGTGGCGCGACATGATAAACCCGAATTCGGCTTGCATCGTGGTCAACCATCATCGAGGATCTAGGCTCTGGATAGTTGGAGGCATGCTACGTCCAGGACACGGTGGTTGGAGGCGGAGACTCACCCGCCAACATTAATGGCGACTCAACGTGGAGATAACCTCTGATCGTGATGGGACGTTGGAACGCGCCCCTGACGCCATACTAGGCTTCGTACAGGGCCGTCTTATGCTGAGCTTATTGAAGGAATACTATGTTCCGTATATGTTGTGGTAGGACGTGCCGCAGTAGCACATGTTACCCAATAGGTATTGTAACTGTTTCAACTTCGACAATGATAACTCTCTACCCTGTCTTCAGTTCAAAATAAAGATTTTATATTGCTCTAGATTGGCAGTGGAGTACGAGTTCCGGACTCATCTGGTGTTTAGTTGTTACCGGGGCCCATGGACATCGCAGCGTGACTGCCGTCAACCACTTTGATGTCTCAAAGTGGTTGACGGCCGTCACGCTGCATAAAATTTTATGGCATTGTTTAACAGCGTGATGTAATTGATTTATTTGACGCTCAATAAAAGTAAAATAGTTTATTTAAGGCAACGTAATATCCGTTGGCTCGTTAAATTAATGCTATTAGATCTTTTCCGGTTAATTATAATGCGGGGACGTCGTTTTCGAAATCTCTTCTACGAACGAAGACATAATTTTACGTCATACCTTTGATTTACGTTTTACAACTTTAAAACTCAGTATTCTGTGTGTAAACTTAAAACAATTACAAAATTACTTACCTTAACTTAAGTACTCACCTTACATTTCATTCGTACAGTAATGTGTATTCCAACAAGTTGAATAAAGCTAATACTAAAATTTTAGGCGAATATTATGGTCGTAGAGTTCTGAATTTTAAATTTAAGTTTTCAATGTTTCAAACATTATTGAACTAACAATAGAAACCTATGTATTCAAGTAAACAGATATTTTATAGGTTCGCTACATTTATGTTCTATATTCGTTTAAAATCTAAGCGTTCAATATGAAAATGTAAAACAGAGAGAGTTGATGCATATTTGTGTGTATTGTCGATAGATTTTATATAATTCGTGTAGCAACAAACCGGTCCCATTACATGCTGTTATGAACCATAACGTGCACATTCAGGTGTCCTGTCTGTGCGCGTTATGTCATCTGACATTATGGACAGCTGTCAAAAAGTATATGAACGATTTCGGGTGAGACACATATGGCATTATTTCCGGTATCTTGTAATCTTGGTATATTCTGTGTCATATTTACTGTAAATCGTACATTTCGGTGCACGTGCTACAAAGAGTCATAATCGTGGTCGCAAGTTTGAAGTCGTCGTGGCCTAAAGGATAAGACGTCCGGTGCATTCGTTTGGAGCAATGCGACTGTATCGGTGTTCGAATCCCAATGACCAATGTTTCTAATGAAATACGTACAACAATTGTTCACGATTGACTTTCACGGTGTAGGAATAACATCGTGTAATAAAAATCAAACCCGCAACATTATTATTTGCGTAATTACTAGTGGTAGGACGTCTTGTGAGTAACGAATAGATATTAAATATTGAACGTGTTTAAATTTTAGTCACATTCTAGATTTTGCTGCAAATATTATTATGTAAGGGTTTCTATTCACGGCTCCTTGGTGTATTCAGTCTGTTGTCAATGCAATCGTTGCAGCAGTGTATACTTTGTCATTTGACACGTATGTGATAAGTTGGGAGACAGGACTTTTGATGGGTTTGTGTAGTCGCTCAAACTATCTATCTTTTTGATAGTTTAAAATAAAAGTAGCCTCTTCTACTACCTTTCTGCTAGCAGTTTTGTGTCAGATCGCTTGACCACTCTGTTGACGAGTCTCTCACATGTATCTGTTGTGATGATGTCCTCAAACGCAGCGAAATATATAAACTATAAAGTTTACTCAGCGACCAGTTGGTGGTCGATCATAAGCCACTAGAACAAGAGAGCGCAATACATAACATGCTACTAGAATGTTCTTGCTGCACTTAATTAATTTTAATAAACCTAAAAAATGAGTTTATTGGATTCATTATTTACAATAGATAATATGTAACTGCGACTAGTTAATCCAGTTTCCATACCAAACGGTTATATACTGATCGCGTGACGATGCGTGCTAAATAATCGATTCTGAACCCGAATCGATACATCGTCCCGAGTAAGTATCGCGATGACTATACGTGTTACATGACCATTACGTACGTTGCGACACTAGAATTTGGTATCACGATACCGGGTGTAAATGAAACGTTCTAAGGCGAGTGGCGAGGACGTGCAGGGCATTCACACCCTTATTGTCATGGCAACAAATAAAAAAAAACAAGCAACAACATTTTAAAATTGCAAAAATAAAATTAATAAATGCTAAAATGGCGAAGAATAGCACCGCTCCATGTTTCCCCGTGGGTGTCGAAAAATCGACTAAAGAATTAATCGGAGAATAAGCAGCTGCGTCCTCCAAGTATTATACCGGTGTACTACGTTCGTCCATCGGTGTTTACTGGTAGTAGGCCGTATTGCAAGCCCGCACACTCGCAGCATTATCCAGCACATTGCCGCCGCGACACGGCTGTACGTTCCGGTTTGAAGGATGGGACAGCCGCAAATTGAACAATACATTTAAAATGTCGTCCTCGTGCCTCAAGGTGTTGGCGGCATTCACGTTATGATATCTAAAGGCTGTGGTAAGCCAAGTGGGCCGTGAGCTTGGCTGCTCTGTATATAACAATAAAACTATTTGTAAATTTACGTAAAACTTTATATAATTTTCATTCATCTCTGTTAATATAAATTAGTACTTATTGATTCCGCAAGTACTTCAAGAATTGAAACCCAAATACAAAAGATATAGTTAGTTTATCTACTTACTCATTATTACAATGACTTAGCTGGTTCAATATAATGGTGCCTACAATAGCCCAATTCGATGTTATGGCTAGCCGTATTATCAAATACGTAAATTTTCCGTATATCTTCGCAACAATGATATTTACTTCTGAAATGAACTAGTAATTGTTCACTAAGGTTCTTCCGCGTTTATATTTGTAATTGAATGAAAAGTAAGACATGATAATAAATGCGAACAAAATGTCATAAATTCGAAAGTTTGATGTCTACTTTCTCATTTATGATCATTTTATAGATTATCTCTTGTATTTTCTGCAACAAAACATAAATGATAGAAAATTTACAACACAACGGTTCGGCCAAGATCTATATCGACATTTTAGAAATTCACAGTAGGAACAAAAAAGTTGTGATATCGGTAACGCAAATAAAGATAGGTTCACGATTGGTTCGCAGGACGACAAAATAAGCAGGAGGCCGATGCTAATTCACAACCACTGCTAAAAATCAGGAAACGTAGGTACCCACTGATTTCAAGAAAAATGTGTCAAAGTTCACTGTCAAAATACAATTCACTACATCACTGCTCATTAATTTTACATAACTGAAATTACTCGTAACTTTGAACATTCACTTTCTAAATACGTAAAATGAGGTTAAAAATAGTAGTAGATATGTAATAATATACAATCATAACACGTTTCTTACAATAGACATGTGTTTGTTTAAAACATCCATTGTCCTAACGAATATTGTAATTATTATGATAATTTTGAAGATATGAATGAATGGTCCCATTGTCCAAGATCATTACCTTGGTATTTATAAACTTTAAAATTGTAGTTTGATTTAGATCTAGCCAATCATAGATTGCGATGATGAGCTGCTTTTTTTATTGTTTTCATTCAGAGTCTTGAGTGGGTACCTACGTATAATTTTTGGCTTTGTATTGATATGGAAATATTTTACACATACATCTTTGTGTGAAAAATAGGTGGGTTAAGGTGTTAGTGTTAATGTTAGTAGTAGGTAGGGCTAGTGCTATTGAGAAACTAGCTCAGCAATGATTAGAGTCCATACAAAGCATATGATTTTGTAATA
This sequence comes from Bombyx mori, assembly GCF_030269925.1. NCBI lineage: Eukaryota > Metazoa > Arthropoda > Insecta > Lepidoptera > Bombycidae > Bombyx > Bombyx mori. The sequence continues at coordinate 687,191 of NC_085116.1, read as the reverse complement.
GATTTAGTAATATTAAATTAGATTGTTAATAAGATTTTGTAATATTGCTTAGTATCTTTAGCACTTTTCTGGTCATTCAAAATAATTCTTGAAAGTTTAATTTAAATGCGTATTTTTTCAATTTCCAGGGTATTTGCAGTAACATTGACATTATTGATGATCTTAGACTCGACTGTCTACGGGTTTTCATTACATCGGCCCAGAGACAAAAGCGAACAATTACCGGCCGTAGACCTCATAGCTGACGAAAGTACTTTACTGGAAGTAAAAAATGAACTGAAAAGACCCAACGATATTAAATCATTTGAACGAAATAAAGAAGGTGGAAACTCAGAGAAAAACATAGCTGTTGAAAAAGTTAAAGGTAATTTCGAAAAATTACCTACTTCAGATCACCTAAGAGAAATATTTAATGCATCAAAAGAAAATACTACGACTACGCTTGTGCATGATGAATTATTAACTAGATACAATGAACAGTATCCACCTTTATCTCCAACAACGAATAGCAGTACGACACCGGTACAATTTACAGAGGTGCGTCATAACCATAACATGGTTACATTAAAATCAACTGAACACGCCTTAACAGCGCCGATCAACGAAAGTCGCAGTGCATCCGAAATAATTTCTACCACTAATAGCTCGGACTTTTATGATGTAACAACAGCGGTCCAGGAAAGTCACGATACAACAACATTAACTAGTCTCACTAATGCATTTACTGTATCAAAAGATTTGATCCAGGATATCAATGAATTAAGCTCAACTGTTGATATGCAACCGTTCACGAGTGACTACGTGTTAACCAATGACGCTCGCAATGTAGAAGATACAACTTTTTTTTTAAATAAAGCCGATGAGCATGTTACTTTTAATGATGAAACAAAATTGCAAAGCACTGCGCGACCAGCGGAAGATTATGTGACAATCGTTACGCATAAGGTGCCATCCAGCGCATTGACTACTGATGGAAGTATATCAATTTCTAAACAAAATAGAGAAGGAAACAATATAAAATCGGAAGCCGTTCTGACTGAAATACCTACAGTTTCAACGGAACGATCAAAAGAATTAGTTTTAAGTACTAATGAAAAATCGAAAAATGAATCTCATAGTAGCTATGAAATAATTACGGAAATAAGTTCGATAAAGCCTGAAACGAGGGTGGGCATGGTGTCGTCGATGCGAGCCGGATATTTAGACTACTCTGGAAAGACTGTTCCTCAGTCCACTACAACCGAACACTTACATGATAAATTAGAGTTTGTTGAAGACCAACCCAAAGAGACGGAAAACAAAAATATTAGTTTAACAGAGTCGGTAGGTCAAATGGTAAGTTACAGTTCTGTTTTTATTTATTTATGAAGTGTCTATGGCTTCACAATGCAAGGTTATACATTACCCATTAGTAATGGAACTTAATGTACCGGTATCGGATGATACGACTGTGCTAGAATTAATTCTCCAAATACTGGGGCTGATGTCCTTTTTAAGGAAATATATAATTGGAAATGTATAATATTACATGTTTTCATGTACAGCATCCACGACGAAGGAGTAACGTCTTGTAATATATTGAAACCAATAATAGATAGACTTACAAACTGCCTATGAATTTGCGTAATTAACGTAAAACATTTTGTGTTTTAATTTCATCTTTTTCAACCCCGAAATAGTTAGTTGTATTGTCAATGGACACTTGTAACCATTTATTCGCGTATCAACTAAACCAAAAAAGTAGTTCTTCCGGAGTTGTACAATTAATAACATTCATCTATTTTTGCAGTCAGAAGATCTTATCAATGAGCAACTATTGAAAGAAGAAGTAATAAAAGACAACGCGGAAAATGCTGATAGAAATCACGATATCCCATCGCCGCATGAAGGAGTCAAGCCACTTGCTGCGCAGGCAAGTACTACAATGGACACTCCAAGAAATGAAACAAACAAAGAACAAGCAAACGAAGACTTAAACATTCAACCAATCATACACGAGCCCATTAAGAACGCTGACTTATATACAGTAAGTCCAAATTATAAACCAATGAAGAGGTTGGAAGTGCAACCAGCTAAGCCGTTCGTTCGAGATCCAGATGACAATAGCTGGAGAAATGAGAGTATAAGTTCACTGGGAATCGTATTCAAACCAAAAAACGCGTCTAAATCGTTTACGCAAGTTTTGAGAAACAAAACCGAAACCATACTTAACAGTCTTGGAGAAAGAGACAGTAAAGGTGGCATACCAGATTTGAGAGAGAGATTAGAAAAAATTGCTGAAGTGAGAAAATCTAAGAAGAAGAGAATCAATAAATTCGGGGATACAGTCTACAGTGATTACGAAGAAAAAGACAACTCTAATGAAGCTGGCAATAAGTCGAAAATTCAAATCTCAAATGGACCAACTTCCACTCCAAGCACAGTTATGCAAAAGCCCGATGAGAAAAGAAATTTTAATGTAGATGTTAATCCACAGCAAGGTACCGTTGATTCTAACACAGACAAGCCAAAAATCTACAATGTTGCTGAATACTACGACACAACAGATGAGTACGACGCAGAGTACCTTACGTTGACAAAAATAGACATCAAGAAACATCCTCATCCAGTTAAAGAGACATACACTTCCACACCCGTCACATTTACATCAGGCTACTACTTTCCGGATCGAAGGCCGACCATTCATTTCTTCCCACCTCGTGTTGCACCGACATCTAATGATCACAACGTAATCCATAGCAAAGTAAATTCCTTGACGGTTAAAGACACAGAGAGCGATGGCCTCTCAGGCACACTGCTCGCGACACCCGAAGCCAAAAAAGAGAGTGTAATCAAACCAACCGGTTTCCCAAGATATAAAGCAGAGAACTTTAACACAAATCTATATCTCACCGAATCGGGACCGGTACCGCAACAGCATGCCGAATTTGACGGTAGCGACGGTCATTTCAACAGAGCGTCCTATGTTGTCAAGCATTACGGCGATTTTATCAACGAAGCGGCCAGAGGCGATGACGACAGGCAAGATTACGCCATGTTCACCGAAGCGCCGGTCCGCGGGGTCACTGCTCACGAGTTGGCGAAATTGACGACCGACAAACGACAACCGCCGAGCCTGGATGACGACTACGACTCGCAGTTCCGCAGAGACGTGCTGAACAGGTTCGTTGCTAACTTCAACCAGAACAGCGAGAGATTTAAGGTTGATTTCCCTGTTATCTACAATAATAGCGTCGTTCACAAGAAGATAGAGGATAATAGCAAAGTATTGGCGTCGTCGACTGCTTTTATGAAAAGATTGTACAATGACATAGCGGCTACCAAACCGGGTTCCATTTTGGAGAACAAGCCCTGCGATCCGCACTGTGAGAACGTCACCGTGGAACTGTCGCCGGCTTACGAACTGCATTATTATGTTCCTGACGAAGAAGAGAAACAGCCAGTAGAGGCCAAACCTTCTGCAGTCCCTTACAGATTTAGGATATGAAATTATGCTGAAAAGTTGAGCGCAATAGGTGGTAAAGGCAAGTTTACGCAATCTGTTAACGAACAAGCGTACAGCGAACCGCACGTTAATATTCATGCAAAATCAACGACACGGAAAGGCATAAGTTATTTATTTTCTAATAAAATGTCGTTTACATTTCTAACTTTTACTTATCTCGTACTATGCCTGCATGTATCTGTACCGATCAGTATGTCGCGTGTTAATCTAAAATCATTCAAATTAATCAAGCATTATTAATTAGAAATAATTGACCTTAATACTAACGGGTCGTAAAATACCGAATGATATTTTAATATAAATGATTTGAATACATACTTTATTCTACATGAATATTAATGTTTTCGACACAAAGTAACATAGGTCGTTATTTATTGAATAATACTAGTGTCACGTCATAGTATCCTAGATATTTTTAACCTAATAATCTTCCGATATTGTGTAATGGCACGCCATTTGTAATATGGGCGAAACATGCAATCGAAAGCGTCAATACTACTGTACAATGAGAGGAACCAGACAAACGATATTATTGTGTAACACTTATTTTAATTGTGATTATACTTTTGTCATTATTAAAATTAGGTTGTGTAATGTTTAAAAAAAGTGGACCGTTTTCTTTTTAACGCATAGATTCCATCTTTGATTACACATTTATTTGATGTTCGTTTTATAAGTTGTATTGAGATGGAATAATCTTCATATTTACATGCTAATTGTTTTCATTGATACATGTGGATTTAGTCCCTTATACTTTTTTCATGTAAATAGAAAGTTTTTTTTTGGGTTCAAGATTGAAACATCTGCGTATTGATATAAAACATGTGAACACAATGTTAAACGAACTGGAGCTATCCACATGAGTTTATATGAGAAACAGCTCCTAAAATAATCTTGAATTGTAATAATTTTTAAAAGCTTTGTATTTCATTCACAGCAGTGACACAAATATACTGTGGACATAGTGATTTAGTAAGTCCCTGGGTTTAAGGGGAAAATCAAAAAAGTATTTTAGATATACATATATGTGTAAAGAAACATCTTTTTTTGTAACTTTTATATAAAATCTTTGGAACTTATAAGTTTTGAAAAAAGTATTTTTCTTATATAGATTTACTGAACTCTGTCGTTGAGAAAAAAGAGGATTTCAGTTTTAGTTAATTTATAAATGATGTGAAATAATTCTAAAAATGATTGAACAATAATAAAATACTTAATTGCGTTTTCTGTACACTATTAAGAAAATAACATTTAATGCCTTTATTTTCCACAATTTATTAATTTACACAGTACTACGGAATTAAGTAAAACTGAACTCCTCTTTTTTCTCAATGACAGAAAGTTCAATAAATCTAAAAAAGAAAAAACATTATTTTTAAACAAAAAAATTTCAAAGGTTAACATACAGAGGTAAACATTACATGAAAAGGTTTTTGTTTACATATGTCGTAAAGAAAATAGACACACCGTGAAACCATATTCAAAATTCAAATACATAACATAAATCAGTCAATGTTTATGTATCTAGTTGTTTAATTTATCAGTAAAATACTGATTGTTAATTTTCGGAATATCGGCAGGATTCACTTCTTAATTTTTTATATTTACTTTGTTTATCTTTAAATTAATGTTATCTTTAAAATATTGCCAAAGACATGTACAGTTTAGGAACCAAAAACTATTCAAAAATGTGTGCCTTTAACTTTGAAATAAATTTACTCTGTTTTAGGAACATTGTACCGTGTAAACACTGTACTTCCAAAATATTGTACTTAAGAAATAATGTGAGCGCATGTGAAAAGTTTGTATGAAATGTTCTGTCATAGTTTTTGGTAAAATAAAAGGCTAGTATAGGATGAAAGTGCAGAGTAGCGTAGTTAATAACACTTCGGGTAGCAAATGTTAGACTTAAATTTCGTATTGTAAAACTTATTACATTAATATAATCTCAATGAGTAATCTGATATTATGTAGAAGTGTGATGTAACTAAATAAAATTGTTTTTGTGAAGAAAAATCGTTTCATTGGGCACCATTCATAATAGTAAACAGGACCCCAATTGTAAATAACGGGCGGGCCCAGTGGCCCCGGCAGAAACAGACATCGACACATGGGACTCGTACGTGCTGATAACTTGGAATCATTTCGTGACGAAAACACACCAGAATCATATAAACACGCAACTACATATATCACGTAGGAACAAAAACAGCAATATTTATGTTTTCAAAATACAATTTTATTGACATTTTCTCATTTTAGAATAGTATGCACACATCGGCCGATCATATTACGATCTTGAAAATAAAAAGGTTAAAAGTCATTTTGAGCATAATAACATACTTTACTATACCTAAATTATACTCCGGTTACATCCTATCTATGGTAGACGAGAAAATAAATAAAAAACAAAAAAAATGCAATTCTGGATCAATTAAATAACATTAAAGTTACAATCTCATAAGAAAACAAAAAAGAAAAACCAACTCATGAACACATCACTCTTTGGACACACGACGCGGGAACACCCTGGGTACAATTTCACTTTAAAAACAAGATTCACTAAATTTCATCATTAATGTGTTCATTTTAAAATTAAATAATATAAATAAAAAAGTAATACGCAGTACATAAAGATATATTTTAATAACAGAACGATATTGTGGGGTTATTAATAATAAAGCAGATTGAATAACAACAAAAATAATAATAAAAACATTATAATATATTGAATCAAAATCTCAAAACTTCAGGTTTGTGCAAAATATATATAGTTTAAAATCATAAGCAAGATTCAAGATAATTTCATAATAAAATAAAAAAAGCAAGTCGGTACACAGGCACAGACACAGCGGCGGCCGCGCGGGAGATCTTGTTTTATATGAAATGGAAGACCGCTTCTAGTTCATATAAACGCGCTCTCCGTGCTCCTGCGGAGTCACCGCCGTGCCGCTACACCGGCCGACGGCATGACGCGGCCCGTCACTACCGGCCGACAGCATGACGCGGCCCGTCACTACCGGCCGACGGCGTGACGCGGCCCGTCACTAGCGGCCGACGGCGTGACGCGAGCTGTCTGTGTGAGGGCCGTGCGTCGGCCGGTCAGCAACGTACTTAAAAATATATATTCAATGCAATTTTCATAAATTTCAGTAACGACTCCTGATCTACGCGACGGGCAGGAAGTGCTGGAAGTTGGCAGGTTTAGAAACTAGTAAATGAAGTATAAGAATCAGTTCGCAGGTCGCCGGACGACGTACGTATTTGTGTCCACGACTTCAAACGTGAAAAGCTTACAATTTGAAATTATGAAGAGAACGCGAACGTTTTGTTACTTCCCTAACTATACATCGCTCGTTTTAAGTAGGTACCAAAAATAAATGAGCAGAAAATGAGGAAAAGTAATTGTACATATTTTTAGATGCAGTTCGAGTCTATACGCAACGAATAAGAACAAATAACAAAATGTTTGCCAACAATTCTGTTTTTTCGGATAATATTCAGCTTTATTGTTGCTGCGGTGTAGAGATGGAAGGGACAAGAAACAATTTATTATTTTTGGTACTAAAATACAGTGTACAGTTGATATCGTGAAGCGTGTAATGTGATAGAATTCCGTAACATTTTATTGGCACCTTGTAAGTTTGGCACCACTAGCATTCAACGAAACACACGAACATTGGATAAAGATCTGCGTTATTTTTTGTTACTGTTTTTTGCAAGAGATTTATTTTAAAACGTGTAATTGCAACTATCAAAGAAAAAACAAAAAAAAGATATTTCACAATCAGCACCGAAATAAAAAATAGGAACAAGGTGCCTTCCTTAAGAAAACAAAAGCACAAAATGTCGTCGCGAGTGGTGTCCGCCTGACCGCTGTCCGTGGGCCACTGGGGGCGCTGCCCGATCCACTTCTTGCACTTTACCACAGAACCACACCATAACCTGTTTTTGTTGAAAATAAACAGGGTGATGGGGTCCACCCTCTGCTGCGAGGGTCGCAGAAGCCACTCACCAACGAGGTCCGGTCGGGCTACACTTCGCAGTGACGTCAAGTTTGACAGCTGTCATTAAACCTCAAGTTTGATAACTGTCATTAAACGTGTCCGCGTGCGAGCAACGCACGACGATCGGAATCGCGACAATTAAATCGTTTAAATGCAGTTGTAAATAAGTATTTTATTTAAAAAAGGCATTATTCTATTGAAATTGACTTGTTCATAAACTAATTCTGCGTCGGCGCAGCCTACGTGCCCTACTGCACTCACATTGACCGACTTGTAAAATGTACAAAAATTTACAAAAAAATAATTTTGAATCTTAAAAGTACAATAGATTTCAAACTCGAGACGATCGTTCCACACACACTCTAATGCTTCCTTCAAGAGAATACGTATTCAAGTAGTTTTCGCGATCACAGAATTGACCACGACTCTAGGCGTATCCAACAAGTGCGTGAGCGCCGATTTAAAGAGGAAGTTTGAGAACTATTGCACATTTAAAAAACCAACGCTAAACAAATAAATTTCGACCTTAAACACTTAGTGAGTATGTTCATTTTCCCGTATACCACGTCCATAAAGCTCTAAAAGGAAGCCTCACTATACAGATTACGATTAATGTTTTTTTTTAAAGTTTCACATTTATTTATATATTATTATATTAATTAAATATCATTTTTGTAACATTTACACATTCATACAAAAGTTTCTATACTAAAGCATTCTCGATGTACACACTAACAACTATAAACCTTCGCCGAATCATTGTCGATTAAATAATTTTCAATATTCAACTATTTTTTTCCTTAACGATTCGGTCAGTCCGGTTTTTAGATTCACACTCGACTAGCAATTTGATTATTCCGGCGGAGGGGGCCGACGAGGGGACCGGCGCGGGGGCCTGAGCAAACCACGAGAGGTCCATCAATTTGAAATAAGGAAAGGTTCTTTACAACACATAACGTTTTAGTTTTCATTTCATAAAATTTATTAATCAGTGCAGGCTTATTTTCATGTACATCGGTATTCACATGAATCTAAACAAAAATCGGACAAATACTCGTCTAATACCGAACCTCCGCCGGTCGAGTCCCCGACCCGAGGCTGACTTGATTACTTTGCTAACATTTTAAAATACATTTTTGATAATAGCGCTCAATTTATTTAATTGATTTGTTTCTAATCCGGCTGCTAGACCCGCTGGTTCGATCGCGAGGCCGAGCTGTGCCTCGCGCAGTCCGCAGTGCGCGCAGGACCGCGCCGGCTCACCGCAGCCGTAGCCGTCTATCATTACACATAACGACATAAACAACTAGATGTTCTAAAATCGATAAGACGTTTGGATATCGAGTAGAGCACGCATCATACTTGCGCCTGTTTGTTCAAGTATGCTCACGAATGGTCACGGATGATCACGGATGTTCACGCGTGATGCGGCCAAGTGGGCTCTTTGCAAGTGGTAATTTTGCTGAAATTTTCTTAATTCTTTATTTTGCTCGTTACACACAACCTTGTTGCAGCGTTTTGTTTTCATTGCTTGTAGATGGAAAACCGTGAGCGCTCGTGAGCACACACGCGTTACATATTTATGTTACATAATTCAACTTAAAAAGGACAATATTGGAAAATATTCAGCGCACACATATAAAGTAATAAAACGAAACTGAAAATTTTAGTGGACGGGTAATTTAGGGTATAGTTTGAGTTGGAGGTGCTGCACTGAGCCGAGAGACAACAGCAGCTGTCCACGGGCGCGGCTCGCTCGCTGATAGCTCAACATCACATTATTTATCGAATTTGGTTTCATACACTAATTTACAAACCGTGTTTGATACAAAAATTTACATACGATTTTAGATACATACATAAAGTACACTACAGATACCCGAGGCTACGCTGCGAACTCTAGATTTACATTACAAAGAGCCAGTAAAAATCGTAAGAGATTTTTGCAATAAACAAAACACACCTCCGACGACCGACCGCCGCGCGGAGCTGCGCGCGAGGCGAGGGGGGGACGCGCGGGCGGGGGGGCGCCGCACTAGCTGGCCACGTGCTGAGGCGCGCGGGCCGCCGCCGCCGGGGGGGCCGCCACGGGGGGCTCCGCCGCCGGGGGGAAACTGGCGCGGAGGGACTCCTCCATGATCCGGCAGATCTTGTCGCGGTCCGCCTGTGCAGAGTTCAACAGTGAGTCACCGAGCGCATGTGCCTACCGACTGGCGCCGAGGGAGGCGGGCTGACCTCGTGGATGAAGCCGAGCTGCACCAGCTCGCGCGCGAGGTGCGACGCGGAGTCCCGGCGCGACACGGCGCACGTCAGCTGCCGGTTCATCTTGTCGTCCATGCGCAGGATGATGGTCATCTGCAACGGACGGGCCGCGTACTGTGCGTTTAGTGAAGTCGCATACTGAGCGGCGGTGATTACAAAGCAAGTGGCTCATGTGTAGACTGGACAGTCCCGACGCTGCGTACGTACCAGCAGGTCGTGGTCGGGCGCGTCGCTGTGTCGCGGCGGCGGCGCCACGTTGCACATCATGTGCACGACGCGGCGGGACTCGGTGTCGCGCGGGGGGGGCGAGGCGGCGGGGGCGGGGGCGCGCTCGGGGGACGAGGCGCGGCCCCCCGCCCCCGACCCGTACGCCGTCAGCGGGTAGATGCCGTACCTGGGGACCGGACGATCGACTCATGCTCTGTTTTACTAGTGCCATTTCTGTTAGTCTACTTTAGAAACATTCATGTTCTAACTAAAGCAATTATTTTACTTGCACTGAGAGTCAAACAAAACAAATTAAAAAAATCACACAGCTAAAGAAACGCAAAAATATCGTTTGAGTTGAAAAAAGAAAGTTTGAGTTCACAAATTGAAAGTATAAATACGGGCGCGGAGGTGGCGGTTGGCGTCCGTCCGAACCTCGCACAATCATTTTTCTAAAGTCACTTACTTGACGTCTTCGACAAATTTCTCTAGTTTTTCAGCGTGCGGCTGGAGGTCCTTGGCCGCGATCTCGACGCGCTCCCCGCCGCGCACGCACCACGCCAGCGCCTCGCCGCTGCTGCCGCCGGTCACTTCGTCAGTTATAGTTTCGGAGATATTAGCTGAAATGAAAAAAAAAAAAACATTGAAATATCTCGATTCTGATTTTGCTACGCCAGTCAGAGCAGAAATCCTTACCGGTTGTATTAACCAGCGTGTGGGCCGCCAGCAGTTTTAAGGAATGGACTTCAAACAGCAGTGGATGGAAGAGCAGCTCTCTCGCCGTCGGCCTCTTCTCGGGATGCTGGTTTATACACCTGCGAACACAAGACCCAGACATATCAACACCAGAACACGCCATCAGTTCACCGAAGAGCAGAGAGAATCCTGACTTACCGTTTACACGGAACCTGCGAACAAGAACACAGAGAAGCTAATATACCTGTATATAAAGTCCTTCTGTCTGGGATCCTCCAACGATTCGACCGTCCGTATGATGTGTTCCTCCGTGACGTGGCTGCCAGAGTCTCCATTTCCTTGGATTTCGAGGGCTGCGGTTTCCAGAGCGCACATTCCGAACGAGTAGATATCCATTGCTGGCGTCACCATTTGAGATGCTAATTCAAGGGGAAATAAACGTGAAATGAATATCTGACCACAGAGTTTCCGTTGCTGTGGTGTTTGCGTTTTGCCTCGTTTGATTAAATCCGCAGAGTTGAAAGAAGCAAAAAGCTCAAAACCAAAGCAAAGGAAACTTTGTAGTCTCGGTGCTAGAATGGCAGCTTATCGCTGTACTTACATCCATATTCTGGGGCGATAAAGTGCATGTTCTTCATATTTTCGCGGCAGGTCTTGACGTGGTGGTGAATTGCGTCGGGCGCTACAGAGCCGATCTTCACCAGGCCGTTATGCTGGATGAAAATGGTGTCGCAGGTCAGGTTTCCGTGGACGATCGGCGGAACACAGCCGTGGAGATAACTGAAAATCGAATTTCAACGAATGAAATACGTGAGTTATGAAAACGAGATATTTCAAGTAAGCCCAAACGAACTTGTACCTTAATGCAGATAGTATCTGTGTGCACCATCGCTTCCACGCCTGGAGGGGCAGCCTCTTCACGTTGCGCTTCGTTCTCTTCAGAAACTGCTTCAATGAGCCGCACGACATGTACTCAGTAATGAAAATTACCTGAAATAATCAATGGATATCAATTAGTCGACTTTTCCGATTTTTGCCTATATGTTATTTCTTCCCTTAATATTTTCATACTGCTACAGCTGTTTGGCATTGGCCTAGGATATTGGCCTTTGGGGTGGTTGTGGTGGTAGCTTACCGTGGGTATCGTAAAAGGCGATGTAGAGATACACAAACCCTAAAATTGTTAATTGACTGCTAGAGCTCGCTAAATCCGAAAGGTTTCGACTGTTCGTGTATTTCATACGGTCCCTTCATATCTTTTAAGAAATGTGTGTTAAGCTGCATTCTGTCGTTGGGGGCATTACCTTATAATTATATCACAATGTAGCATAAATATATAATTGAGAAACGGTCCATTAAGAATAGCGAGTAAAATTGAAATGCATACCCTGGGTTTGTCGTTATGCGTGTCAGTCCAGTATCGATGGAACTTGACGATGTTAGGGTGTTCAAGCCTGGTCAGGTTGTCGAACACCGTCTGTATCTTATCTTCCTGAGCTTTGAAGTTCTTCCGCTCGGAGAACTGGACTTCATTCCACACGACTTCCACGCCCTCTTCGGTGTCCATCGCAAGGTTGGCGCAGTCAATACCGGGCACATCGCGTTGTTCAACCTGAAATAGTAATAAATTTATATTAAGATACTGTAAAAATGGCAGCAAGCTCGATTTCATTATTAATTGATATTGAAGTCCCTTATGATCGCTCTAATTAATGGTATATCTGAATCACAGAAGCGATAATAAAAGGTACTTTTTTCTGAAGATGTTATTACATTACACAAACATGTAATCACTAGGGCATGTCTGTAGACGGCGGCATCCGCTTTCTCGTGTCTATGGGCAGCTATGTCAACATGCCACACACAAAAGTGTATGGGGTAGATTTACAAAAAAAATTGAATGTATGTGAAAAAATTATTAGGGTTCTAAATCTAAATGTATGGAGATGGATAGATATCCTGATCTGACTTCGGCTAAAGATACCATCCTTACATTGTAATACAACATTGAATGAAACGAAATCATTGCGTCGTTGAAAGCGAACAATCACGTTACATTATGTACATACATGGTCAAATTACCGGTCATCCTTTCTGTATGACCAATCATCCAATTGAAACTCCTGCGCAATGTATGAGAATATTCCACGCCGCGCCGTCCGCAATTGATAACGCATTGAAAACTTGACTTGTTAACGTGATTTGTGATATTATGATCTGCGGTTATTGCGAATCGTAGACATATTCTTATTGAATTTTGTAAACTGACGAGCATACGGCCCACTTGATAGAGAGTGGGTACCGTGGCACATGGACGTCAACAATGTTTGGGACACAACCAATGCGTTGCCTACCCATTCAGGAAGGCTCAGGAAAAACCGAGGAGAGAAGTTCATTCCAAAGCAGGAGGATAAGAAGGGGCAGAAAAGTTCTCTGAAAACACACCGTGGATGAAGGCACTGTTTTTAGGCAAGGTAGTATGGATGAACTAGGTACGAATGCACCGGACGTCTTATTCTTTAGGACACGACTACTACTGACGACCATCGTTTTGGTATTTGAAAATCTAAATTTTAGTGTAACAATTTATAATAATAAGATGCAAGTTATAGAACCATAAACGGATGAAGTAAAAGAAACACCAGAAGAAGAAACAGAAAAGGTCCCTCTAGGACCTTGCAAAGACACGTTGCATTGAAGGCAGCCGGTCGTAAGGTGTCAGGTGCCTATGCAGCATGATAACAGGACATGCGGCGCCGACCCCATATAATGTGGTATAAAGGCAAGAAGAAGATAATTAAAGAAACTTGATCTTAGACTAAGCGTTCGTTACTACATCATTGGCTGCTTTACCAGCGTGTGCTACTTAGTTAGATAAACGTAAGAAAATAGTGTGTGGAAAGCTGTAAAATAGTACAGCTACGGTGTGAAGTAGTGAGCTGTGAAAGACGTTCTTTGAATAAAAATCTTATTGGATTTAGAGTAAGTCGGGTAGGGTAGTTCCATTCGAAGTATACAATAGCTATTATTCGAATGTAACCAAAACAATCGTTTGTATAATTGAAACGTATTATTATAATTGTTCGAATTGATAGAGAAACGTTTATAATGCAGAGCCGAGTGCAACGGACGATAAGTGCCGGTTGCAAGGTCCAATAATAATTGTGTTGCATTGTTTGCGTAGTGCATGTTGATATTAAATCGTTAATGTTGTTTGAAATTTTCTTGTAACTAATCATTATATTTCATAGGTGTTGATAGGTATAGGGTTTGTCCATTCTGGCAGGTTAGGTGTGTAGTTTATATTAATCTACCATCTATTTCATCATCGTTGGTTTCTTGAAATTCTTCGAAAGAGGGACTGTAAAGCCAGAAGGCAAACAGTTATTCTGTGCTGGATGTTTGTTCGGGCAGTGAAATACAAGGTTCGATCCCATTCCGTGCTTTTTACATTTTGTGCTTTCTTATTTTACCTAAGATAATAGATTAGATACCGAAAGTCGTGAGCTTGGTCGATAGCTTTCAGAGTAATTAGGTAGACCAGTTAACAACCGACTTCATAGGACCGAACGTATGATTCAGTCGGCAATAAACGGAAAAACTACAAGTATATTATTGTTACGATGTTTTGGTTTAAAAGCAACAGGTGCTGTCGAACAATTGAAATTAATGTTTACAAAGCGAATATTATTAAGTGCAATGACTTTCAACGAACGTAATGGAGAAGTGTTAGAGATTAGCAATCGAAATAGCGAATGCGGAAAGGAAAATATGATTGCTTCGTTCCCATAAATGAATAAAGGGTTGTTCATTTATTTATTTAAAAAGGTACTGCCACATCACAAACGTTTAACATTGAAAATAACTTAAACTATTTAATTTATGGCCTGTTGCATGTGACAATAATGGCGTACATAACATTGGCAATTCATCGGCTCGAAGATGGAATACAATAATAATAATAAAAAAAAGAGATTACCCAATGAAAACATACTCTGAGATTCAAATTTAACAAGTAGAATAGTAATAATTGTTGAAATATTAATATGAACAAGTAATAATTGTTGAAATATTTATTTGTTCCGCGACAAATTAACTCGCTTTTTGAACAGCGAAAAAAAACCTGCAGTAAAAACCTTTCATAAACTGTAATATTAGTTTGTGTTGGACTCCTCAAAGCGAATTGTTTTGTATCTAAATGTATGTTTACAGTTAAAATTCAAATAAATAATACATTTAAAATAATGCTTTGTAGCTTAAATACGTACTATTTAAAAGATACTAATCGGTTTACCGCAAACAATGCATTCATCGAATTCTACCGAACTGTATTGTTCTCCTCATTTATTGTCGCTCTTTTAGAAGCTCATAATATTTCTTAAAATTTCACCCGATACCTTTAGAAGACTTTACAAATGTATTATTTATTTGAAACTTATTTGTATTCTATTGTTTTTCTTCCATAAATGATATGATGTAAGAACACCAGTCAAATTGACCAAATTCAATTGTGTTACTAATAAAAATGTTTACTTATACAATAAAGAACACTAAATTTATTGCATTTATACTATCCGATAAGTTAAACTAGGGTATAATATACTTCGTTGACTCATGTGGTAAAGATTATTGGCACAAATAGATAGAGCAGAGGTCGAGGTATTAGGGGAGGTTATTTGATATTAAAATAATAAGGATAATAGGGGATTAGAAGAAGTTAGAAGCAGTCGATAGAGATCGGGGTTGCGTTTTTGTATTTAATTACATGATTAAAGTATACGTTGACAATATTTAATGAGTTATGACGACATTAAGAACTCACAATTGCAGGAACGAAATCAAGGTCATGATAATACGTTTAAAGAATGCCCTTATTGTCTAAACCAATATTCCGAGTTTCATGAGAGACGAGAATAATAATAATAGACAACAACCATGTCTCATGTCATGAAATCGTCGACCCCTCGCTAATGAACATCAAGACGAGACACGCCAAACCTACGAAATTTACGGCAGCTAATAAAGCAACGAGCGACGGGAAACGGTCAGTCGTCACGAGTCGAACCAGCGCTGCTAGTGGATTCGCAACAGGGCCACTCGGACGATGGAAACTCTAATTGGATTGCCGCATCCTACCCTAATAAATTTCTTAGTTCTGATTTCAACACCCTAATATTTTGCCAAGTTTATTAACTTGTGTTACGAGCCAGTGAGTTTGATTTAAATTATTTACATTAATCTTCAAATAGTTATAAATGGTGTTATTTATTAGCCTAACAACCAACATATCTTAATAACAGACATAAGGGACCATATTTACTGGTGGTAGGACCTCTTGTAAGTCCGCACGGGTAGGTGCCACCACACAACCCTCCCTATTTCCGCCGTGAAGCAGTAATGCGTTTCGGTTTGAAGGGTGGGGCAGCGGTTTTAACTATACTGAGACCTTAGAACTTATATCTCAAGGTGGGTGGCGCATTTACGTTGTAGATGTCTATGGGCTCCAGTAATCACTTAACACCAGGTGGGCTGTGAGCTCAACCGCCCATCTAGGCAATAAAAAAAAGGCGCAAACCAGAGAAATCATTATTAAGAAATGAAAAAGTGAAAATTTCGCAAATAACGACAAATATAATAACTATATAATACGAATATAGCTTTTGCGGCGGTAGTTATTATAGAACACAAGATATTTGAAAGACGACTGAATCTCGCAAACGACATTTTCAAAAAAGTTTGCATATATGTTTAAACAAGTTCTGAACAATAACATTGGGACCGTCGGAATACCGAGCAATTTCACCCGCTCGGTGGAAGATTTTCCCATTGTCGTTATCCTACAAACATTATCCAAGTGTTCAAATGATTACACCATAAATAAAAATTTAATTTGCAATTAAAAAACATTATAATCTAAACTGAATTTCGATTGCAGGCAAAACATTTTACTGGTACATTATTATAACTATATTCCTGGCATCTTTATGAAGCGGTCATAAAACAAAGCGATAAAACCGCGAAAGACCAGATTGCTTTTCACTATCCTACACGGGAATAGACATTTAGAACTTCGAGTCGGTGTAACCACAAGGACCCAGTTTTATACAAAACTCTGAAGTCCGTTTCTAAGTTTAACGCAATCTAGACTGTTAGATACTATCGTTGGAAGACAAACTTACACACAGTGATGTAAGTATGTTTATTTTTTTCCTCGCATCGAGAGCACTCAAGAGATAATATTATTACGACAAGCCAGAATTCTTTGGATCTAAAGTAAACCATTATACCTAATGGAAACGATAAATACATCGCCTTGTTTGGTACACGTGCTAAACCTGAGATCTATCTAACGCTTAACGATTTCAGTTGAACTCGTAAACGCTGATGTAGTCCGGCGATAGAGACGGAAGAGAAAGGCCGGTTACAGATATATAAATGATACGTAACGAGAAACGATCATAAATGATTACTGCAATAAAACTGACTTCAGTTAATTTACGGATCATTTATGTAGAAGGAATATAATATAATATAAGTAATCTATAACTAATGACATTTTTTAGGCAGACTCACGGATTGTAATTAGTTGTAAGTCGTCGTGGCTTCAAGGATAAGACGTCCGGTGCATTCGTATGCGCGAAACGATGCAGCGGTGTTCGAATCCCGCTGGCGGATACCGATTTTTCTAATGTAATACGTACAATAAGAAATCTTCACGATTGACTTCCACGGTGAAGGAATAACATCATGTAATAAAATTCAAACCAGCAAAATTATAATTTGCGTAATTACTGGTGGTAGGACCTCTTGTAAATCCACAGAGGTAGGTACCCCGCCTATTTCTGCCGTGAAGCAGTAATGCGCTTGGTTTGAAGGGTAGGGCAGCCATTGTGACTAAATTGAGACCTTAGAACTCATATCTCAAGGATGTTCATACATTAAATAAATCGTGCTTTTCAAAAGCTTATTATTTTACTAAATTGTTTTTCTTAGATTGACCTGTAGATTGTCTATCTTTCTGTGTATGTTTAGGAATGCTAATCTGGACTCATAATCTGCACAGTTATTGTTGGTTCTACAAGCGATGGTTTTGAACGCGCGAGTCCGACATGAAATATGAATTTGCTAAAATAATAAGTATGTATGCACTTTGAGCAAATTAATATTCCTTCTGTCTCGGCTCCGAGAGGTTACTTCACGATGTGTACAGCGATAGTCACAGAGATCCGCGGCCGGGTTTCGCTAGCCTCTAATAAACTAAATCAAACACACAAGGCAATCATAAAAGTGTTAACATCAGACGTGTAAACAAAGCCCGCGAAGACACACGAGATGTGAGGTAGACACAACGTGCGACGGAACGACGATAAATTTAGCACTTATGCAAGCGTGAAATCGTAAATTAGCGAATCATGTGAAACAAATCAGTCAATACACCTAAGACGTAAAAAACGAGACGTAGAAACAATAGCTTTATTATTATTAGACTTTTTGTTTGATTCGTGTTTCGAGTTGTCGTTTGGTCGCAGACTCAAGAACAGGCACTCCGATAGTTTTAAGATATTCTAGAGATTTAAATGAGCAATGTGTTTTGGCGATTTATGGAGAAACTTAACTTATCATTACTATGTACATAATAATATATGTTATTGGGTTATTGGTTTCTTCTTGAAAAACAAATTCAATTTAAAGTAGTACAGATTTATTTAATCTCTTCAGTTACACAAATACACACACAGCAAGAACACTCAATTTACAATAGCGTTTTCTGAAGTGCTGCCACCTAATGTCAATATAGTTTTAATTTTCATTTTCATTTTATATTTCGAATATATGTCTACCTCAAAGCAGTGATACATACCAGTTTGTTGGATGAGATCGTCATTATACAATTTAATTTAAGATTTTCACATCTATGTCTTTGACGGGGACGTCTAAACACCTCTTGTGTTGCTTCCGGCAACCCTTAACATCGGGTGATCCGACTGGCCCCTGCAGCACTAAAAATCTACTTTGTTATCCTACTTAAAACTTCCCTATTCTTATCCTGAGCAGTGATGGTACCGTGAATGCATTCTTCCATCTTGCGATACGAGGTTCCAATAGCTTCTGAATAGTTGCAATGTAGACATAAATACATACCATATGAAATAAAGACGCTCCTTTAGTCACTAATAATAATAATAAAAAACTGTTTGCATCTCCGTGTTCTTCACACTTTCACTTTTATTGTTAAACACACATACGTACTGATTTAGCGCTTTAGAATAAACTACACTCGCTTTTTGGAATTATTAGATATCCGAACTTTCCAACTGGAACACGTGAATAGATAGATAGTGATCTATAGAAATAGGTATATGACGGTGACAGATACCGTCTCATATTGGTTTGCAACGGTTCCACTGACACAGTGTTAACAACAAAAAACAATTAGATACACGAGTAATCCAAAACCGTTATTTCCCACCCTTGGCTACTTACTTTATTATACCATTCTCATCCTCAAAACCTATTTATTCTATCTAATTCTGAAATTAAAAACAAGTACTTCTATAAACTAATAGAAGACAGCTATAAAATTTTAAGACATACAAAATGTATATTTCAAATAACTCGAACGTTTTCAATGCCATTACGTTTTGCGAGGGCACATTTAAAATTTAATTTTGGCCAAGAGTCTAATCAATCGGGAACGGAATGAAAATTTCGATATGAATTTTGGCAACATTTGTTGTACTCTTAATAATAATTTATTGGATGAAAGCATATATTTTTGTATTTAAGATTAAACCTAATGCGGTCATCAGGGTTATTATAGTGTAGATATTTCTTATACACCATCCCACTGCAAACGCTCGCAATATAATATCATATATCTTTATGATAAAATCTTACCCTACACGCAATCGGTCTATATGGATATAAATTTCATATTTATCATTATACAGGTTGAGTTCATCGTGTATTTAAGTATTTAAATTACGGTCCGAATTAATTGTAAGTTATTTATTTATTTATTTGGGAAACCAACAGTACAAAACAAACATAATATTTTTTTTAATAAAATCAAGCTCGTACAGACCCCGATAACGTAGATAAGCTGATGGTAGTTGATCATGTTGATGAGAGAAGATCACGCGGACGCTCACCTATCTATCCGCTGGTCTGATCTAGTAAAGATGCTCGCTAGCCTCCCAATAACCGAGGCTATAAAGATCGCCGAGACAGGAAGACGTGGGGAAGCATTGTGCATCGAGTGGTCAATATTTTAAACTAGACACGACCTTCAGCAATGAAGAGAACGACTCAGAAAAAGAAGAAGAATAAAATTTAAATTTGGTTCATTATCGAGACAAAAAATTCAAAGTGGATACAAGACTGACCCAGTGTTTTTGCACCGATTTTCAGATATAAGGCATGTATACATGTTATACAGTTACAACACCATATTGGTGGAGGTCACGACATTGAACTCCATGGAGAGATTGATTAGCCCCGCGAGAGGCGCGGAGGCACCGTTCAATGTCAAGCGCGAATCTATTCTCATCTGCGTTCCATCGAGAGCGTTGCGTCAGTAACGCCGTCACTGGTCACGGACGGCCCTCTAAAAATCCGCGATAAGTCCGTGTTGTCCACGTTCGAATTCGATTGTGGATATTCTATTTCAGATTAAATATTAACTAGGTCTTATTTTACTGATTCTAGACGATTGACTGTTATACAGGCATTATGTATCAGTTTATGTTACTTCTCTTCAATAAACAACAGAAGTGTGTATCTTATATTAAATTAATAAGGTATTTAAACAATTTGTGTGTAACATAAAATGAAAGCAAAATTTCATATTAATTGGCAAATGGCCAATGGGCATTTTATGGTGGCAGGGCTTATTGTAAGGTCGCAAGGGTGGGTACTACCGTGGGTCTTGCTTATTTCTGCCCCGAAGCAGTCCAGTGTATCAGTTTGAAAGGTGGAACAGCCGTTATACAATAGGATTGGGTTTCCAATCTCATGTCTCAAGGTAGATGGCGGCATTCGCGGGCTCCGTTAAGCAATTACTTAACAACAGACAGACCGTGAGCTCTTCCACCCATCAACTCAACCAAATTACAGTAAAAACTTACCCATACTAACCTTATTATAGATATATCACGCCAATAGCTAGAGAACCACTTGTTTCAGAATCAACGGAGTTTTGTTATCCCAATTAATGAAAAACTGTGTACCTTCATGAAGGTATAAGGTATAGTTAAGGAACATAAGGGTCATGTTTTGTGTTTAAAGGATCATGCATAGTACGAGTAATAGTCAGTCAGACATCTTGTGTGTCTGTACTGAATATGTAAGTTAATTATTACAAAAAAGGAAATTGCGATGCCCGATTTTAAATTGATCACATATCCTAAAATCTATTTCATACATGGCAACTCAACAGCACACGCCCACCACGCATACGGCGATGATTAGAAAACACATTTATTAGTAAATGCGTAAATGTGACGTGCCAAGATCGTCACTCGTACTTACTGCGAACGAACAGTGTTCCAGCGGTACGGTGAGGCGGTTCTTAATTATAGAAACAACGTACGCCTACGTACTTAGTGTACAATGATCAATCGTGTACTTCCGTCTATGACGATCTGGAAGTGGCACCAACCGTAAGGTGTTTACTTTCAAATCTATTCTAGTTTTAACGATGATGCTGAACAGTATGGTGGAGTGTATCGGGGAATAGTTCCGAAAGTCATCAGTGTAGAGAATTTAAAAGCTATATTACACGAGACGGTCTTTGGTAGCAAATGTGTAGTAGTTAGTCGCCCTGACTACTACACTCCAAAGGTCAGGCTAGATTCTCGGTCGGCGTCAGTACCTTTATGAAAGATATTTGGTATGGCAGTTTTGGATGTAGTCGTTCTTCGATTTATTTATAATATCCATAGCAAAAGGGAAAGTCCTAGCACGTGAACATTCAATGTTTAAAATAGTAATAACGGTCATAATAAAGTGTCCTTTGGAAAATTCCGGAAAGCCAATTTGCTGGTTCATCTGTTCGGATGAGGTGTCGTCGACCCTGGTTCCTGGCGCACTGTTCACGTCCTGGCACTCAGCCAAGCGCCGGACGACGTCGATACATCCAGAACCAAGCGATTCTTGCACCTTTTTAGATTTACCCGCGACAGTGCACCCAATTTTAGATGCACTTTGAGCATAAAATTGCGAGCCTAGAATTTCTGAAGTGTAAAACTCAATTTGTCGTTTGGTATATTAGCGAAAACAACGGAACATCCCTTTGAGTTGGGAATGCAATACAGTAACGATTTTATAACATTACTGCAGAATTTTACGTGTCCTCCGGCGACACCATTTCAACACGAATTTACACTTTCACATTAATAATACATTTTTTTATAATATAACTTTAAGAAGCTCTTATTAGTTTGACCTATAAATATTAGGTCTTTAATTATGAAATTGCCATTTGGTATTGTCATTTGCCAGAAAGATAGTTTTTTTTTATTATAAATATATCGTATTTCTATCAATCAAAATAATTAGCCATGGTATCGATACAAATTGCCAGCCTTAGCCCATGTAGCTCAGAGGCCGTCTATTGTGCGTATGAAATCTATCGTTATCGTGCAGAAGCAGCCGAAACGAGCGATTAACGAAGGCTGGCCGGAGAATCGCGAGCTTCTCCATCATTGTATCCAGTTCCTCACAGTACAAAGCCTCAGTAAAACTGATGCCATTTGATAATTTGGTCGTGGCCTAAAGGATAAGATGTCCGGTGTGTTCGTTTCAAGCGATGCATCGGTGGTCGAATCCCGCTGGCAAGTACCAATTTGTCTAATGAAATACGTACTGAACAAATATTTGCGATTGACTTCCACGGTGATGGAATAACATCGTGTAATAAAAATCAAACCACAAAATTATAATTTGCGTAATTAATGTTGGTAGGGCGTCTTGTGAGGCCGCACGGGCAGGTACCACCATCCTGCCTATTTCTGTCGTAAAGCAGTAATGCGTTTCAGTTTAAAGGGTGGGGCAGCCGTTGTACTGTAAAAAACTGAGACCTTAGAACTCATATCTCAAGGTAGGTGGCGGAATTTAAATTGTAGATGACTATGTGCTCTTGACACCAGGTGGGCCGTCAGCTAGTCCATCCACCTAACCAATAAAAAAACGAAGCTGTCAGTTAAGCAACGCAAATCGTTTTTTTCGGACAGGAGACCGAATCTCGTTTGAGGTTCGCGTTCCGCGCCTCAAACAAATATCGGTATAGCCAGGATAAGTGAATGATTAATTTAGTTTTAAATCGGCTTAATATATATTATAGCGCTTTTTTTAATTAGTTAAATTTATATATTGTTAAGTCAAAACGTTAACTCCCATTAAGCACTCAGTTATCTTGAGACTCTGCACGCAGTTTTTCTGGTTTTTTGTACATATATTATGGCGTCTTGTTAAAAATGTCGTTGATAATGACATTGGCGATCTAATCAAACAACAAACAAAAACCTGGTTGAATATTTTCGCACGTACAACTTATCTATACGTCATCATTACTCTTGGAAATATTTTAGATACGAGAAAACTGCCGATGACGTACCTGTTATTATTGGTGATATGAAGATATGAAACTACATCATGATTAATTTATGGCTAACGTCTTATAATTTACAAACAGAAGCTATTTATTATTTGTAGTTTACTAATCATCGAATCCGAAAATGAAAATAAACAATACGAAACTGACCGTGAACATTTTATTACACAATATTCAGAAGACATTAGATTAAAGCCATAGATGGCAGTTTGTAAAATTTAAACATATAGCTAGATATCTACCGCGCACCTAGCTAGGGCGGTGGTAAAAAGTATGAGTAACGTACGACTACGTCATAATACTATTAGATACGTTAAGATGACAAATCAGGTTTTCACTAATCTATACTATGGAAAAACATCACACCACATTCCAATGTTGATTATTTTATATTTTATCTACATCATTGATTAGCATAGTCATCATAATTACAGATAACATAGTTTAGGATACACAATGGCAAAGATATCATTTGACTAAGGTACAATTAGGCCCGCAATAGAAACAACTGGACATTTCTAAGTATAACAGATTCAATGGCTTAATATTGTTTCACGTTGTTGATGTGGTTTTTCATTCTTCAAAAGGAAAATCGATTCGTTTTCCTTCTAAAACTAATTGGTTTTTCAACAATTTATTATAATTGCTATAAATATTTCTATAGAAATCCAAATAGGAGTTCCGCCACCGCCCCTTAGACTTGAAAGTCGAAGTTATTAAAACGGTTGTCAAATAGATTTATTTTGAATTCAATAAAATTTCTTAAATGTATAAAAAATCAAATAAATGATTGTTGTTCTGAATTTATCCTTCCGTATCGGAGATTTTGATTGCTTCGTTATTGAAATACGCAAGAGTTCCTTCCTACATCCACAATGTCAGGGGCTCAGGCAAGCCGCTACATACCGCCCATAATTATTAAGCCTTGTTTCAAGACGCGCATGTCATAGCACAGGAATACCGTGAAGCTTATAATGTCTATTAAAAACAAACATCGCTTTTTACTAATGCCGACATTCCCATACATTTATAAATTTAAAAAAAATGACTAGCCATTTTATTCCGAAATATTTCTTTCACCTCGTCATATTTCGCCGACGCAGGTCAAGGCGTTGCAAGCCAAGTGTGTCGAACGCCAGATGGACGGTGACGTCACTCGACACACGTTAGGTAATCTTGTACTAGAATAAATTTGCGATTTTTTTTCGCTTATTTCTACTATTTTAGTTTAATACTGTCAGTTTTTAACATAAAATATTTCTAGCAGGGTCAATCATACACATGTTATAATACCACGTGTGTGTATGTACACATTCTTACTCGTGCGTATTGTTAACAGGCTGTAAGTCATGACTACTTTTGCGAACACATTTCACTTGAGTTACGTGATACAGGTAAGTAAATTTACTTGGTAGGACCTCTTGTGAGTCCGCGCGGGTAGGTACCGCCACCCTACTTATTTCATCCGTAAGTCAGTAATGCGTTTCGGTTTGTAGGACGGGGCAGCAGTGTTGTGACTAAACTTGAGGCCTTAGGAGTTATATCTCAAGGTGGGTGGCGCATTTACGTTATAGATGTCTATGGGCTTCCTCCAGTAACCACTAAAGAAGTACTACACAGAATACCGTTCGGTAGAGATCCTCCAAAGCTTCCGATGGCTTTATGATTAAGTTCTAAAACAAAAGTGCGCCATCGAGTTGCTATTAAAATACAAACATGAAGACTCGAGTGGCGCCGCTCTCGCATTGTCACGGTCCAGTGCCTCGACTGATGTACGACAGAAAGATACATCAAATGATGTGTGTCATACGAGAATAGATATTTGCTGGCTTCTGTCAAATCTCAGTAGTTTCAATTTTTTATTTTTACTAGTGGTCGCCCGGTAGTCGAAATTCGACTATAATTAATTGAAATTATAAGTTTGTACACTATTATGATTCTATTTTCAAATACTATTACACTTCTATAATCACAAATTTCGCCAAGACTACACTATAGAAAAATATTAATAAAGACAAACAATATTTAATCTATTCTCAATTTGACCACAGACGTCAAGAATAAAAGTTTGACAATAAATAAATAGTATGCATGCGTGTGTGCGTCAAATACATGGCAGTGTGTGTAATGTTTTCTTTATTGTTTGTTGTATCTTTTATGCATTATTTAAAAAAAATATTAGCATTGTGCACTTCTTCTCTATATTCGCTATAAGTGTGGAAAATTTCATACTCCTCCGTCCGCGCAATTTTCGTAAAAAGGGATACAAAGTTTTTGCTTCACGTATTAATATATAGATTTAATTCCTCTCTAATACTTTTCATTCTTTGCGAATAAGTTTAGAACTTCTTACATAGCAACCTCTTAATTACGCCGATACACTGCATTACATATAGGTTTAGATTCTGGAATTAGTCGCAGTTTTTAGAAATAAAACTGCACTGCCATCCTACTATACCTGCTTATGTTTCCTGAAAATATTTCTTAGAAGTCAATGAGCTTATAACCAATGAATGACACAGTATCATCTTCCAATAACATTTATATTTACGTGACAAATACGGCGGAATGAACTCATTTCTTGGATGAGAGCTTTACTCATCGGGGAGAGCAAATAAAACGATGAGTTAGAAGTGTGTGTGTGATCGGAGATCTGAATCACTTTAAGAGTATCATTTTTATTTGGTTTACTCCGGCACCGGCGGTAGTAGACGTCATTAACATTGTCAATAAGCTGATAACTTGGTCAACGTTTGTACTAGTAAGTACTCATTAATGTAAGCTGTTATTTAATGAGTATGAGTTATTAGTAATACTCGTAGTTGCACCATGTTTTGTTCTTTGCATTCACAACTAAAGAAAACAATCGAAAAGATGCAAAGCATAATACAAGTATTTATGGGTTACATTTTCTAAATCAATAATAACTAGCCTAATCTGGAATTGCAAAGATTTTATTAGGATTGAATTTGATCTGATTAGTATATGGCTCTACCCAGAAAAGGCTTCATAGTGCAGGGGGCCCTGACATTATATGTCTGTGTCTGCCATACCCTCTAAACTACCAGTAATACGTTCGTAAATATCTTAGTATTCAACGTTTTTCGAACGATATCTAGGATGTTAATGTAATGAGAGAATTTTAGGATTTCTAGCTGCTATAGTTAAACGCAGGAGAGCCCCTGCGATCAAAAATGTTAATGCGTCATAAATTGCGTAATAATACTAATGCGATCATAAATAATATGTTCCTAACGCGCTACATGCTTCCTATGTACGCGACCTCCAGAAAAATCCCTTAAGATCGGAAAACACAGTGAGAGGCGTACAGGACAATGGCGTCGCGTTGAGCCTCGGGCGTGTTGTCAAGGAGGCAGGGATCTGTTTATACTCCGGTTATTATGAGCTGGCTGTTAAGGTGCGTAGGCGATGATTTGTTGCCAGGCAAATATAATCCCGGTTGCTTAGAAAATCCAGTAACTTCACAGGCCAAAAGATATAACATTATAATAGCTCTAAAGTATTCGAATCAGAATAATTTATTTTCCATTTCCTTTAAATTAAGTAGATCACACGTGGAAGTTATTCTGTTCGATAGTTCAACTTTTGTTCACTCTTACCTTCAAAATCTCAAAAATATCGGGTAAACAATAATCGCTTTATTTGGGAATGATGGTGACAGAAACATCGCCAAGTATGCACTAACCATCAGGTGGGCCGTATGCTCGTCTGCCGACATGGGCAATACCAAAAAACAAAAAAAAGGGAACCCGCGTAATGCGTGCGGTTTTATTCACTCATATCAGTCATAGCTTAATTTAGCAGAGCGCGTACCTCACTAGTGATAGAACACGTCTTTTAATTAGCTTTCGTTGACAAATCATGGACGTACACTAACAATTTACGGATAGTAAGCATTCCATGTGCATATGCTCAACAGAATACTTCACGTGATTTCACTTCTGAAGAGTGAGAATCAACGTGACGTGTCGAGATTCGAACTTGAGACACCAATTGAAATATCCGCAGTCGTTAGTACTATTGTTTTTGTGTATAGGCGTTCGTGTATATAAACACACATACATGTCTTTAGATCTCAGTTCAAGCTCTAGATCAGGTTTGCCATAAGCTCCAGTATATATTTCCGGCCTACGCCAATAAAGTTCTGTCTCAAGGAACCGTATACATATTTTGGTTCTGCGTCAGGCTTGTGCTGTTCAGATCGCGTGCCGGTTCAAGGTCGCTAAGTTGCCAATATTTCGTGTCGTTTAATACATTATACTGTGCTTTCGGTGAATTTGAATAATAAATCAATTGTGAATGTTGAATGCTCTGAAACTGCGCAGTATTGCTTCTTTTAGTTATGTTGTTGTGAACATCAAGAATAGAACGCTTTATAGACGATTTTATTAGCCTGACCTGCATCTATCTATCCACGCAATTTTTAACTCGTATTCACTTTGGACACATAAAGCATTGATAACAATATAATTATTTTATTTTATTAACAATATTTTGGGTCACTAGGATAAACAAAGTGATTTAATTCGGTGTGTTATTCGAACATATTTTTTTAAGGTTTTAATTGCTATAACTACATTAAAAACAAAATGCGTAATTAGGGACGTATTAGAAGTTTCATTGAAAATTGAGTTAGTCCTCAGCGATATGCAGTGGTTTGGCTATGCTCCTGGCATTGCAGTAGGTAGAAAAAAAAACCTTTATCTCACGAACAAACAACGTCTTATTTTCTAAATTGGCGTGGAAGAAAAATTAGGAGCTTCACGTACGACAGTAGTTAATTAAGATATGAGCTAACTACATAAGAGTACCGCTGAAATTATAACACTCTTCTGAATTTAACGTGGTCGGACTTACATATTATGTACATTTTCCGGCTACATAACTACAAGATACATTCTCGTAACAATAAAAATCTAAGATAACGGTATCGTCAACAGGATAAATGATTAGAACAATCTCGCATCAAATCGTAATGTATGGAAAAATAAAAATTATACAATCCTAGGTTCTGTTTTGAAACAAAAATTAAAAAAACTCAAGAGAAAAAAATGAAATATTTAGAAAAGTGTGTCAGTATCAGAAAACTCATTCAAATCCGCTAAGCCATTTTTGCGTGTTTAACCAACATATAAACATATTATTTATAAATACACATACAAATTTTCGCATTTATAATATTTGTCTAGCTTAAAATCACAAGGATTTTTCATTAATATCTTGTGTACTAGATTATTAATCAGCAACCTATTTGACTCCCATAGTTAAGTAAGCTATACTATTTCTATCATCAGAAGTACTGGTAAGCACTAAGCAAGTATATATCCACTATCTAGATTACGAATAACAGAAGGCATAATAATATTCGATTCGATAATGAATTCCGAGTATGTCAAAACAAATGCACTGGAGTGAGAAGTGAGTTTTGTTTAGGTCCGGCTCGATTTAGGCACCACGTTCCCATGCGAGTACACAGGTCGCCCTGCCAACAGTATCTTTAATTAAAATGGAAATCACCTGGTTTTCCATCATCATCAAGCATACAACGAAGATATTTTGCATCGAATAAAGAAATCTAAATATCAAAATAGAGTCTATAACATTGAGAGTTTTCTTAAAATTGAAACTTTTAAACATGATAAGCTGTGGCATGATTAGGACCACTCGATATTTCTAACCTAAAATTTAAAACCGCCGCAGAGTTTTGCAAAAAACCCAACATTACCCTGTAACACACATTGTAACGAAGCGCTTTGTTTTATTACACTTTAAATAATTAATTGAGAAAGATTTAATGTTAGGGAAAATGAGAGAGGTTACGGTTCGAGTTACGGCGGGACGGCGGTTAACGCAAAATTTTAATTTTATTTACCTTTTTATGGTTCCTTAGCCAAATGGGAGAAACGAAATCATTACAGTTTTATTCCAGTCCATATGTTTATGTATCACATTTGTCTTACTCGAAGGCAATATTTATATGAAATTTGGAAATGTTTATTTTCTAAAAGTATTTAGAAATTACAGATAGTTAGATAGTTGTAAAAATTGTTTTGTTTCTTTAAGTTTACGTGACACGCTTTACTGTCTTTAAGTCACAAGGACAAATTATTTGCTGTTTTAGAATTTTCAATAGGGTTTCAATTAAATTATTTTTATTTTATGTTATTTTAAGTGCGTAAACGGACACACACTAGTTGTCGACACTTGTAGTCGTAGTGTATTCAAAAACGCTCACATAAACACAATACCGACCATGTTCATCAAAATAAGGTAATTTATTAACTAAAGTATACATATTAACAATATAGCATAAGTATATATTCTTAAAGATCAATTACGAAGTTATACTCGTACAATAAAATTAAAAACATGATTTAGATAACAGCGACCCCTTTTAAGTTTTACATAATTATTTTTGCCGTTACAATCGTACTCATCTCCGGGGCTGAGCTTTCGCCGTGGTGGAAGTTCGTCAGCAGGTAGTTTTAGTATTCAAATGAAGTATGCCAAGTTGAAATATGAAATTATTCAAACTTTAATAATGTAGAAGAAGTCTGTCAGAGCAAGGTCTGGTAAGAAATTGGATGACGAAAAACTCCAAAACCTAGTTTTTTTTGTTACCTTGTCAATTTGACGGAAATGGACCAATATTCTTTTGACGCTAACATTGAAAGCTGCTGCTAATTCAGCGGTAAGTGCAATATCGTCAGTATCCAATATCGCCTTTAATTAAACGAATTTGTCGTTTTGACTTTAGTAGGTGTTCCGGCGAACACGAGGTTCATTTTTTAGATTTAAATTTTCATGTCGGAAGCTCTCTAAACAATAAGGAGTCATGGGTTCGTTAGTAGTGTTCCCTCCTTGCTGTCATTAATGTTACGAGCCGTTTGTGCGGCATCGCTACTACAACTAAACTCGTATCCCATATTTACTTTTAATTTTACCTTGTCCATATAGATGAAAAAGATACAAATGTGGCGAAAACAAAACTCTAATCATTAATTAAATAATTAAATTTGAAAATAAATTTTCATATTTTTAAAATAGATTTAATTTTTATTTTATTTTATTGCCAGTTTTGCATGAATTATATTTGAAATGGCCAATATGGTAACGGCACACTTCGTACAAATCTATTATTTATTACATTTATTATTTAATGGCTAACGCTTATCGCTGTGATTGGCACCCGACCTCACCGCGGCGCCGTCATGCGCGTCAGCACTGTCTCCGATAGCACGAATAGATAACGGTAATTATTGAATGTGCTAATTGATTGGTTCATTACCGAAAGGCGTACTAATTTACGTAATATACACATTATATAGTATCACGATCCAAAAGAAATAGCAGTATATTCATTGTCACCAACTGACGTTTTTAAACTTTGGGTTTATTACGGAGCAATATTTGTTTTATTTATTTATTTGGAGTATTGTTTCTTTTATTTATTCTATAATGCATGTATGGATGAACGAGTTCATGATCCACATGATATTAAGTGGTTACTGGGGCATATTATAACGTAAATACCACCATCCGCTTTGAGAAATGTGATCGAAGTCCCAATTGTATAGTGTAATGGCTGTTCCACCTTTCAAACCGGAACGCATTCCTTCTTCGCCGCAAAAATAGGCAGGATGGTGGTACTTACCCGGGCGGGCTTACAATACGCCATATGATCAGTAAAAGGCAGTTGATGATCACTGTACTCCAGTCCGCTGAATTCGTGTTTCATGGGGAATACTTTGAGACTGTCAGATGGTTCTGTCATCTCCTTTTTATTACCGCACCACCGGCGCCGCATCATAGTGCGCTTTTGTAGATTTTCTCCTCCCCGTCTATTCTTCAGTCGAGTTTTAGAAGAATTCATTTCGGTAGGAAAGATTTGGATCGTTCCTCGTATTTTTACCACTTAATTTCATGCGACTTCATGTTGGTATGTCTTTATTTCCAAGTTTTTCTTTTTTATTGCTTATTTGGGTGGACGAGCTCACAACCCACCTGGTGTTAAGTAGTTACTGGAGCCCATAGACATCTACAACGTAAATGCGCCACCCACCTTTATAGTAACAACGGCTGCCCCACCCTTCAAACCGAAACGCATTACTGCTTCACGGCAGAAATAGGCAGGGTGGTTGTACCTCTACCCGCGCGGACTCACAAGAGGTCCTACCACCAGTAAAAGTAAGAAAAATACTTTCAGCGATTTTAACTAAATTTTAAACCTATAAGTCTAGCTTCTACCTTACTCGAATACCTAGTTATTAAAAAAACAATACTTTTCATTTTAAGTAACCTTATTCTCATTTTATAAGGTTAAAAATATCGTATATGTACGTAAAACCTAAATTCAATATCTAAATCTCCAGAAACAATCGCACAATTTAATCTTAAGCCTTATGTCCAGAAACACAATGAATAATTTATATTAAACGTAACGCTTAGATGATTTTACACAGGAAAGTTTACGTTAGCGCGCAAGGATACGATCGTGTCAGATAATTTCCAGAATAGAATACGTAACGCTGTACAAAAGACAGGTATTTTAGTGGTGTTGCAGTACATGGAAGGTAATAACGAGTAGATTCAAGATTTGATCTTATAAACTGAATCTTAGAAGCTCTAGCTATTCCTGGCGCGGAGCAATCATGCGTTCCGGTTTGAATGGTGGGTCAGTTATTATTCCAATGGAATGCCAGTCGTTGTATCTGTGAGCTAATGAGTCTCTCTAGCTTGGTCCGGTTACTGGTGATGTAGGGAAATTTCAGACCACACGGGTGATACTACCACCTGGCCAGTTTTTCTACAACAAAGGGCTTGTAAATTTAAAATTATGATCTTTCTCTTCGATGAGTTTTACTCAAAACATTGTACTTAAGATTTGTTTTCAAAGTCAAGTTTTCAAAGTTTTAGAAGTCGTCGTGGCCTAAAGGATAAGACGTCCGGTGCATTCGTATCGAGCGATGCACCGGTGTTCGAATCCCGCTGGCGGGTACCAATTTTTCTAATGAAATACGTACTCAGCAAATGTTCACGATTGACTTCCACGGTGAAGGAATAACATCGTGCAATAAAAATCAAACCCGCAAAATTATAATTTGCGTAATTACTGGTGGTAGGACCTCTTGTGAGTCCGCACGGGTAGATACCACCGCCCCGCCTATTTCTGCCGTGAAGCAGTAATGAGTAATGCGTTTCGGTTTGAAGGGTGGGGCAGCCGTTGTGACTATACTGAGACCTTATAACTATATCTCAAGGTGTGTGGCGCATTTACGTTGTAGATGTCTATGGGCTCCAGTAACCGCTTAACACCAGGTGGGCTGTGAGCTCGTCCACACATCTAAGCAACAAAAAAAAAAAAAAAGTACAACAATTCTTATTTATCTTTCAGAAATTAGTGATATTTAAATTATAGTGGTTTTTAATAGATATGAAATTCTAGGAATTAAACTTATGCAAATCCCCAAGCACGCAAATGGTCCCGTATATATTTACCTGCGATTGCGCACAGCCTGCAATAACTGATGAAGGCTCGTATTATACTGTGCATTAATGGTAATATATTTACATTTTTGTTATAATATAGTGACATTATGGATCACGAGTATAAATGATCCCAAAATTTTACCATCGATATCGATATTAGGACCTTAAACTGAGAATAGAAAAAATAGCGTTTGGAGTAAGTTCGGGTTGCCATTAGTCGAACGAACCATCTTAGGGGCGTTTCGGAGTCCAGAGATACGGCCACTGACCACTTTTTCACTGGTGGTAGGACCTCTTGGGAGTCCGCACGGGTAGGTACCACCACCCCGCCTGTTTCCACCGTGAAGCAGTAATGCGTTTCGGTTCGAAGGGTGGGGTACCCGTTGTAACTATGCTGAGACCTTAGAACTTATATCTCGAGGTGTGTGGCGCATTTACGTTGTAGATGTCTATGGGCTCCAGTAACCACTTAACACCAGGTAGGCTGTGAGCTCGTCCATCCATCTAAGCAATAAATAAATAAAATAAATAATCTTAAAACATGAGGTCTCAGTAAGCAATAATTGTTTCAATTATCAATTAATGCTCTGCTGTCATCATTAATGCTATACACGCTTAATACCTCAACCTTGAATGAATCAATCTCAAAAAACCGCAATCAAACCATTAAAGACGCAATTAAGAAAAAACATTTATGAAACTAGCAACACGAACATTTTTATGTAACATCAGGTAACCTAACGGAGGTCAACGACAGTGGTATTGTACTGCTAATAGGGTTGCTAGTCGAGCTATATTAGTTATGGACATCTAGAGACACACCCTACGATCGGAATATTGAGAGGAGCTTTTATCTCTTTAAACAAATCTAAATTTTGGTTGTTATACATACATATATCTTCCAATGGTGCTTTTCTTCGGTCGTTACTTGGAAGTTCATAATATTTTTTATTTTACCTTAGTTTGAATATTTGGTAATTTAGCTGCATTAGTTCTTACCTGAAAAAAATATTAAGGTTATATTAAAATACAATTACAGGTAACAAAACTGAAACCAATTTATTTTTTCTCCCAGAGGTCAGACACAGCCAAGTTGACTTTGACAATGCTGATATTCCATGAGTGACGGTAAACATTTTTCATCAGATTTACTTACGACGGCAATGGGAAATAGTTAAAAAGTTAATACGGTTTACGGTAGAACACCGTTTTGAACAGTATTCGGGAAGTTTGGATCAGACGATTATTACTAGCTTGGCAGATTCACCATCAGGTCAGTTTGGCTGTAATGTATCATTGCATTTGTGGCGCGGTATGCAGCTGTAGTTCCAAATTGATATATTACGATTAATTAGTTATTATACACACTTGTGCGATTGTACATTTATCACTACATAGTATAAAACAAAGTCGCTTTCTCTGTCCCTATATCCCTATGTATGCTTAAATCTTTAAAACTACGCAACGGATTATGATGCAGTTTTTTTAACAGATAGAGTGATTGAAGAGGAAGGATTATATGTATAATAACATCCATTAAATAGTGGAGAAATCAATAATAAATTATAGTTTCCGAAGCGAAGCGAGGGCGGGTCGCTAGTGTCAAATAAAATCAACTAAGTAATCTCATGGGATCTGTTTGCGTATCTCTTGAAATTAGAAACAGAAGGTCGAATCTGATTATTATTCGAAAAAAAAAATCGTTTGTAAGTATTCGTTTTTAGTTTTATTGTGTCGTTCTTGATGTCTCGACACGACCACTAGATACAATATCGTTGTAGGATAACTTTAAAAAAAATCTTATCCAAACAGTGGTGCTTTAGTTTATCTGCTATGCCATACAAGAAATCAAAGTCGAATAATGCTGTTTGTTGAAGTTGAATTCATAGATATTCTTATATCTTATGTCACTAACGTTGAGTCAATTATAAAGTGTTAGTTAGTATACGTAACGGAGTAGATAGTCATAATACATACAATAACATAGAGGGTAATATTTTTACTATTGTTTCTCAACAGCGCGAAGCGGTACTTCACGCCAGGACAAAGACTTTTGCTTTACAAAATCAAAATCTTTGGTCAGCCCATAATTTGGGCCTCAAAAGCCAAGTGCCTAGGCGTCACCTTCGACAGAAGGACGACATTCGGTCTTCAAATTAAGACAGTATGCGACCGAGCCGCATTCTTACTCGGTCGACTCTACCCCATGATTTGCAAGCGAAGTAAATTGTCCCTTCGTAATAAGGGGAAACTCTACAAAACTTGCATACATTCCGTCATGACCTATATAAGTGTAGTGATCACTCACAGGGCCCGCATGCACATAAACTCTGTCCAGGTCAACCAATCCCGTTTTCGCAGGATAGCCGTCGGAGTACCGAAGTACGTGAGGAATGTCGACCTTCACGAAAATTTAAATTTAGATCCGATACGTATGTAACTTCAGGTAGGGTCAGAAGGCTATTTTGACAAACCGGCGCGACACGATAACCTTTTATCGTGGCCGCTAATTGCGACCCACGCGACGGGGCGAAGATCGGCAAAGCATTTCATATCTATTACTGGAAACTACCCCAATTTAGATTATTATATTAATCGCTAACTGCATTAACAAAACGGTTTCAGGTAATAAAAATAAAAAAAACGATGTTTTCCGTGTAATCATTAGCTATCATTCATCATAATCATAACATTTATAGGTAATATATAAAATACTTTTTTTGCTTACTTTACTTAGGATTTTGTATGTGACCTGTAACGACATTACTTATGAACACATACGCCCACCAAAATTTCCCTCGCTCGTTATTAAGGTGTCTGAACCCCGTCAGGACAGAACCAGAAGGGACTGACGCGGTACCGTTTCGAAATCCTAAGTTTCTTTTCAACTTATTACCGTTTTAAAATCTCACTGATAGCTTTTCATTTCAAAGCAGCTGAGATATCAGCATTTTGCTTCCAAGTGAGCGCAATTTAGGCTGTTAGGTTAGGTATCTTCAGTAGCTGACGCCAGGTCAATTGGAAAATGTACTGGACCTTCAAAGAAAAGGGTCCATTAGGCGGCCTAATCACAATTTATGATCTATTCCAAATAAGTTTTGAAAGAAGTGGGGGAATCGATATTAATTCACTTGATATAAATTGTAGGTCACGAAACTGTATTTGTTCTGATACAGTCTATTGTACTAAGTAGCTCGGTGCGCTTCATCGAACACCTGTAGGAGGATAATCCGGGGACAAGTTCCGAATTTAGGAGGATTAAACATCGATCGAATACTTTTAAGGCAGCGTTGTACGTATTACGAGAGAAATATTATACTATTAGTACTGTGTTATAGTTCATCGGTGTGATTCAGAAAATGTAACTTTCCACTAAGCTTGAACTTCACTAGTTCTGTCCAGTATTCTATATTGTATTATATTTGTACATACATATTATATTATGTATGTGTCGGAGACGGTCATTAGTTTAGTAGCTAAACGAAACGCAGCACGATTCCCGAGAGATGGCAGCACGATTGCGGTATCGTCGTGCTACGACAGAGCCTAGCCGATGGAGGCGCCACAGTTGCCAAATGGGGGGGGGGGGATTCCCTGCAAATTCGGGGGGTTGTTCGACCTTGGGGGGAAATTCGGGGAAAAGATTCTTTGGGGGGACATTCGGGGGAGAAAAGTAGCTGGGAGAAATTTCGGAGGTTTTTTGAGTATCAATAATTTATCCACAAACACAATTCGCAATTACTAATAGAATAATTATAGTCTACTATACTATTCACAAGTCAATATTATAAAGGACAAATTATGCAACTAAATGGCAATAGAAACTGCCGAAGCGGTTCTCAGGATTCGATTTTCACTGCCAAATAGGTGCATAAATTTTGATCCCATATCGGACATGTTAAATAATTTTAACTTCGAAAACGTGTATGCTTAAAATAATAATAACGAAAGTGAATATGATTGTAATAATTGTTTAGAGATGGTTGAAGTTATAGGGACAGCTTGATTAAAAAATAAAAGAATCCTTTTGGTTTTTTATTTCTTTTTTAAAATAAGTAAAAACTGTTTTGGGGTTTTTTTTCTTCAAAAAGTCTATTTTCGGGGGGTTTTCGACAAATTTTCGGGGTGTCGGAAAAAAGTTGGGAGCAAATACACACGGTCATCTGGCAACACTGGGAGGCGCGTAGACGACATCATACTTACCAACCAGCCTTCTTGAAGAGCGGTGCCTCCGTCCTAAGAACTGTCATACGTTTCATCTGTTAAGCTCGATCAGCCTATTCGCCCCTATGATGTCTGACGATGGTGTTAATAATTGTGGCTTCTCCGACATATGTATTCCTAAACATTTTTGGTCAGCAGACTCGTAGTTCAGAATGTTTTTTCTTTCGCTGTCTCTTTACACATCCTCGGACAGAAGTGTGTATTGTGAACTCACGCGGCCCGCACAAACATTTCTGTCACGAAGCAGTCTTTTGAAAATTAGGACGTCGTTCGACAATAAGATTCATTTTAGACTTCATTTTTGAAGGTGGCTTTTAGGTACTAGTGTCTAGAGCCTAAGGTAGACATTCAATATCAGGTGGTTCATAATAAATTTCAAATTTAAAGCATAACGAGTCGTTGACTAAAACATTTCGATCTTCGTGAGAATGTACTTTATAAAAATACGTAGCTATAATTGAATACAAGCATAGCCCGTTGCCTTGTCCGCAACGTGCGTATTGATCGTTCACTTGAGCTTAAGATAATTTACTAAAGTGGAAAATCTAAGTCCGCAACAAATTTCATTTTGGGCCTAAGTTTATAAAGTTGGATGTCGGTAAGATATTGATTTCCTACGACGTCGATTCGTATGCATGAGAAATTCCAGTAGGAGGCACGTCAACTATGTGCGATATTAATTTTACGAAAGTTGTTTCAAAATACATATTGTATTACTTAGCAGAATAAACGAGGCGCTTATAATATACTACATACACGAGACATCTAATTTCTGCTTACACCTATGGTTAGGATCGTTTCAATTCAATTCTAGGAATTTCATTATTGACTTTGGAACAAGAGAATTGGTGAGATGTTGTCTTAGTTCAGGAATGCCATGTCATAGATACGCTTATATTTTCATTAAAAACAAATTGTGATCTAATTGCTGAGGAAAAAAACAACTTTTGTAATCGCAACCCTTGTTTGTCTTTACCGTACTATTAGATCCAAATAAATTAGACAAGCTACTGGCGTTACATCAAAAAGCATCTAGTTGCTGTACCGTTTTAAAACTCACAGCGTCAGTCCAAAGACGCAATACAAACCAGTTACCTCAAATGGCTTTTGTATTTGCATTATTTTTGATTGGCAAAACTGTTTATTCTTAACGACTTCACGTTAATGTTCAATCTCGTACGTTATTTATTTAAAGTAAAGCTGTATATATTTATGGTTAATAGAGTCGGAGACCGTTGAATTAACGCCATTCTGTACAGTACCGGCTACTAATCGATAATCTCAACATTGAATAGTAATCTCAATTTTCGGAAAACCTTTTCATTACCTGATTTCATTATTGATAGCGGGTAAGGATAGAGTTCAAACGCTATTTCCTTACGTACCATACCTACTAATTATTTTAATATAAAATAACATGCCATCCACTCTAACGTATCTAAGCGTGCGTAGTTAGAAATATAATCGTATTTTATCTTTTGTAGATGTAGAAACAAACAATGCAGACATAAGAGTATTTGAAGGTAACTAACAGAGAAAAAAAAACAATACCATATCTCACATACAACTTAATAAAACTCATGAAAAAAATAATGAATTAAACAATATAACGGAGAGTTGTGAATTTCAATATTAATGATTTGTTTTTAATTATTAAATTGCCGATTACAATTTGCACACGTCAAAAAAAATTCAAATAATACATGCTAAACAAATAGAACTAATACATTAACGGAAATTATACCTTTTTGCGTTAAATGTTTTATAAATGTTCAGTGGAGACTAGACTAGAACTAGGACTATATTTAGTATTATGTGTTGCTTAGAGCTAGACCTCTTCGAACTGTTTCTAGTCTCCACAGTAGAGTCCTAACACTACAACAACTATCTTGTTAGTAATGTTTCAATTAATAGTTTATTGGGTGTACTTCTAAATATTGTCTAGGTGTATTTAATTTGTGTCTTTCAATAACATGCGTTCATTAGTTTCCTGAAAATTTTATGCAAATCATAAAAAAGTTGTTGGTTTTAAAAAACAGAACGAAAAAGGTGTCATCTTTTGAAATTGACATAAAATGATTTTTATGTGGACACGTAGTTTCTACATTGGGAGTAACACACTTAACACGACAAACAAGAGACATCACGACAAAAATTTAAAATGAAATTAAAATTTGGCAAAATTTTTCGAAGCATGAACAAACGTTATGTTACGCATTAATTAATGAAAACAACTGGAATTCTAAAACAAAAAACGTTCCAAAACTAAAATATTTTATAATATTCAGTATAATGTATGCGACCACCACGCGCGATCATTACAGCGAGATAAATTAAAACTTTCTGTCGCTTTATTCTAAATTTGTTTGTGTTTGTGATTTTATATTAAATGATTATTCTCCGTTCGTAATGGTTGTTTGGCCTTTATCAAAATTGAAACTATCGGGTTTTTCACTTGCCTCTTTGTTTGTCCGGCCTAATCTCCGTAGCGGCTGAATCGATCCCAACGAAACTTTGGTTGCCAGGTATTTTTGCGTGAATAATATGTATAGACATCACATTACACTTTTATTCCAGAAAAGAATAGTTTTTTGCAACTTTGGAGATGAACCATAAGAACCACGTTTATCGGTCACAACAAATACATAGCAGTTCTCAATTTTTTTCCTGCCTAATCTTTGGTAGCCTAATCATCATTCATCATCATCATTATCCTGCCCTTCTCCCAGTTACTTGGGGTCGGCGCAACATGTTTTCTCCTTCCATACTCTTCTATCATATACCATTTCTTCGCTCACTCCCCTCTTACCCATATCGTCTTTTACGCAATCTATCCATTTCTTCTTAGGTCCTCTATATCCTTTCACATTTATAGTTAACATTTTCATTTCGTCTCATCACATATCCATACCATCCCAAACGCGCACTTCTCAGCTTCTCTGTCACAAGTGTCACTTTCAGACTTCCTCTAACATATTCATTCCGTATTCTATCCATTCTCATTACTCCACACATCCATCGCAACATTCGCATCTCTGCTGCATGCAATCGCCTTTCATCTTTGGTAGCCTAATGTGTTATTAGAATTACTCATGGACTGGTTGGTGAGCTTAAGGGCTCAAACTGAGAGAATTGTTAACATCTGTCCTAACAAGAGCAGTGCTTCGCTGAATCTACCACTCAGTGGCAGAACTCAGTGGGTTGTGTTTATAGGGATTTTTTTGGTATTACACAGATGAGCATACGGTCCACCTGATGGTGTGTAGTTACTGTTGCTTATGGACGTCAACAATGCCAGGGGCAGAGCCAAGTCGGTGCCTACCGTATTATTGATCGCATGAATGTACCACGCGATTTACTTTCTTTTCATGATTGTACTGGTGATTTATCAAGTTAATGATATCTAATAATGAGTGTCGATGTGAAGATGTACAGCTAAAGTGCGATTTTACTTTCGCTTATCTCAAGGTATGAGAAAGCCTACAGTCAAAGAAACAAAATGTTAAGAAATCATATCAGCTTAACATTTTTTAATGCGGTATCGCGCTTTTATATAT
Source organism: Bombyx mori (assembly GCF_030269925.1). Taxonomy (NCBI): domain Eukaryota; kingdom Metazoa; phylum Arthropoda; class Insecta; order Lepidoptera; family Bombycidae; genus Bombyx; species Bombyx mori. The sequence goes on along the minus strand of NC_085116.1, from coordinate 646,610 downwards.
GATAAATATACATACTCATATAATGCTTATATGTATATGAGTTAAAGTATATTATTCGGTTTTGCTTTTGCTTTAAAATTACTTTTAATTATACGTTTTACGAAAACTGAAATTCGAAACGTCCGTAATAATTGACAATAAAAAAGTCGAGATTGAGAAGTAGTTATAATTATAGATATGAGGTCTCAAGATCGAGCAAAAAACGATGACAGGGCGTTCTAGACAACACATCGTCTCCTCAGAGGCGGTGCGCGTTTTAGCTGGAATATCGCCTGGATTCTGGAGGCGGAGGCGCTGGCCGCCGAGTGTGAGCGGGGACGCGACCTCAGCGCTCGAGACGAACCCTGTTCTGGCCTAGATATCGTTCCAGCGCTGAAAGTTCAAGCGGCGGTCCGTATTCAAATTCTAATCTCTCCGTCGAACCCCACTGCCGGTCGAGGTCCATAGTCCAGTCTTCGACGATTGGGTAAACCAGGCGATTGGCGGACAGACCACGTTATTGTTTCTAAGGGCTCCAATAACCACTTAGCATTTGGTGGGTTGTGAATTGGTTCTCTATCTGTTTTGTCGATGTATCCAATAAATAAATAAATGTACGTATCAGCTTCAACGCACGACTGGATATATTACACTTTAAGTGAGATTGTCGTTGAATATACAATGGAAAAAGTAAACAAATGCATCTCATAATACTGAAAGCACGTATATGCTTATATTCATATCTACTTACATTGATACCACAAATTATTGTACATAAATCACGTGCTATAAATAATACATGTGTTGCATAAATTTTTAGGTACGCACGTTGTTACGAAATGTTACACCTAAAACACACTTTATTTGTTGACATAAAATATTAAATGACTACCATGCTAAAATTTTATACACTAACTCAACATGTAATAAAATAGAACTGTGAAGTAGACATTTTACTAAATTAAATACGTATTGTGGAATACAGTACAACTGATGTTTCTGTTTGGTGTGATAAAGCATGAACTACGTGAATGAAAAATTAAACCTTTTTTGCTATCGCTCGATCTTAGTGGCCATCAAGTTCTCATGCCGGATCTTTATTAATTATGGCATCAAATAGCAAGGAGTAAACTCCAGAAACTTGGAAAAGATATTTCTCTTACGGCCCTAATTATATATTACTAATGTAGCGCAAGTTTACGGACGTGTCAACAGAGTTCAACTAATACATTAAAACCAATTATAAATCAACACTAACATAGCACACACATATGATTATCGCTTTTAAAAATAAACACAAAAAAATGTTTTTTGCGTTACGCTACGCAGTGCACAAAAACTGGAAGGCGCACGGCGCCGTCGCGCAATCTTGTTTCGTAATGGCAGGGATGTCTAATCTGACAGATAATGTAGGTTCTATTACACGTTACATTCTTCTCCGAAGAATAGATTAGTATAAATTTCTTCACGTTGCAAAGCGAAAAGTTTATTTAATTTAGCTAGAAGGCAGAATGAAAACGCGAACTTGGTTAATAAAGGTCATTGCTGCCAATGATATTCAGATCAAAATGCTATCAATAGTAGCTGAGATTTCTTTTTGTAGTGCTCGCATAGCTAATACTACTACTACTACAAGTCGTCACTGATATCTACTATTCTCATCTTGTTTTTCAATAGAACTTCAAATTATCTATTTATCATTCCTTTTCAAAGTTTGTAATAATCAAATAGGGTTGACATCAGAATTGCAATAAAAACTTTGCGATGGCAATTTGTAGTAGAAACTATATAGAACATCGGAGAAAGAATAAACGTTGCATCGACTTTTGTATTGAAGTATAAATTTCGATTTAATTTCATTCGCATTACGGTTCAAATTCCACATAAGAATATTACACATAAACATAGTCGTAACAATAACCGACAGCCCTAGTATACAAACATTAATCACAATCACTGATCGAGCTTACCATAATGTTGATGTTGAGATAGCCGCTGCTCTGTACCGGGTTATTTATAGTTTAAGAAAGTCTGTACCGTTATTACTTTAATATCGACATCAATACACGCGTGGGAGTGTACGAGAGAGATCGAATGCGCTTTCACTTCGAGTACAAGGGGACCCTTTTGATAAGGTTTGTGTTTGAAAAACGAAAACCGTAGTAAATCGAATCGATAGGGAAGAAACGTAGTCAAATTCGCCTTACTCAATTTTTACATGTCTGCTTTATAATCCGCCGCATATTATGACGACTCTTAAGTATATCTAAGTTGGCATCTAAGTAACCAAAGTATTGTGAGAAGAGAAATTAAGAACAAGCTTCGTGTTGAAAACCAAGCATGCTTTTGGCTCTGGTGGAAATCAGATAAAAACCAGTTAAACAAATTAATTTGAAAAAATATTAGCATGTCATTAAGCATCGAACAGTGTTTGTCGTAACGAATACATAGTTACAAATTCTCCGATAAATGTTCTGTTTGTAAGTTTCCTCAAATCTCTGACAACCAAGAGAGAGCTAACCAACAGAGAGCCAAGGGACCCTGGCATTGCTGAAGTCCATGGGCGACGGCAACCACTCACCATCAGGTGGGCCGTATGCTCGTATGCCTAAAAGGGCAATAAAAAAAAAACCAACCAACAGAACACCCCACGAGAATCTAAAATGTTTAAAATGCTAATGCGGTTGGGTTTTGTATACAAATTGCAGTTGAACTGCAATGGTTGCATGACCGCATAACGTGACTCTGGATTCTACAACAGAGCAGCAATACTAGTCATGATAATAATTTCTCGTTCACTAATAACATGTAACTATAAGAAACAGTTGAAGCTTACCACTAAAATTAGATTATCGTTAGCTATATATTGTTTGAATACAAGCATCAGAAATGTTAATCAAATTAGTTCAAACCAGTTCAAAGGTATATTAGTTTTAAAGTTCACATTTCGATGTTTGGCTGGAGCATAAATTGCTCAGTCACGTATACCTACTAGCTAGTTGTCGTCCGAAGTAGCGGGAAGGGCCGATTGTGACAAATGACGTCGGACGTATCCCGTCTCCCGGGTTACGTGACTAAGGACACGTCACGCAGACTGTTCCGTAGTTGTCAAGGCCCGAATCGTTGTTCGAATATTCTTCTACGGTTTTTATGATCAGCAAAGTTGATTTTGGAATCCAAACACCGTTTTGTTTTTTTTATCGAGATCTGGTAAAGCGGAGTGACCAGCGATATATATCAGGGTCGTATGTCACTCTGATTGAATATTGAACAGCTTAATCTTAAGTTAATAATAACGATTTTTAATTTCAAATTTAAAACAGATAATATTGTATAATTAGAGTTATTCGCATGTATGTATATCGGTTCATTTGAAACTGTATACCATTTAATTTTACACTGCCAGCATAGAGTGGTAATAATATAACACTTTTTTATTTAAAAACAAGTGACTTGATTATACCAGTATTAATGTACGTAATGTTTATTGATTACATTAATTTTTCGAAATAATTTCCCCACATGTGACTAACTCGAATTATGAAACTATGTATAATGATAAACAAATACTTAACAACATAATTTATTTCCTAAGTTTACAAAATGAGTATGGGACTAGACTTCAGTTTCACATCTCTGACGTGTTACCAACACAATGTTTCCTCATTTCTGCCGCTAAGCAAACATAGATCGAGAATTTAAAAGTTAGCCTGTAATTTCAAGGTAATTCAGACTGTGACTGCATCTCTCAAGATAAATTGCGCTGCTTACCTTGTATTGTCTACGGGCTTCGATAACCTTATCTACTATAAATTTCTAAAAAGTTCGACAGTCTCCCAAGAGATGTACATATATATAAAAGCTTGTTTGCATGCTAGCATTTGTTTCTGGGTTGTACTTAAGACTTGACGACACCTCATAGGCAAAATTTGAACAGCATATTCCGATCTTATTTGCGAAATCACCAGTCGAATATGACGTCAAACGTGCTTAGTAACCCGTATACACAGTAAGTGTATAATGAATCACCGTTGCACAGGCCAACGCGCCCTGTGCCTCATACTTAGAGGCGGGTGAATCATCTATACCGATGATGGAAAAGGTGCTTGCTATACGTATTTTTATGGTATTGTTCCATTGACTTATTGAGCTACTACGATTTCGTTTCTTAAGTTCAGCGTATTTATTTGAAGTCGATACGGATTAAAATGTGTTTATTTGTTAAAAATGTATAAATGTGTTTATGTGTTATAATTGTAAATTGCTTATGTGTTATAATTGTATAAATGTGTTATTGTAATGCAGAAAAGTTAAAAAGATTCTCATATTTCATTTGGGTCACATTGTTTATTATATCACGAAGGATGGTTCTCTGTGAGTGAGCTGGGCAACTCGTTCTAAGAATGCTGTTTATACAGCTTTTTTACAAATACTCGTATTTTTAATGAAAGTTATTCTGTGAATTGAAAAGAAGAATACCAAATCTGTATTGAAATTAAAACTTTTTTATTTTTTATTAATGCTGGAGCTTCAGAAAATTATGTACCTTTTTTTTTTTTTTATTGCCCTTGTAGGCAGACGAGCATACGGCCCACCTGATGGTGAGTGGTTACCGTCGCCCATGGACTTCTGCAATGCCAGGGGCAGAGCCAAGCCGCTGCCTACCGCTTAATACTCTCCACAAGCCTCGTTTGAAGAAGGACATGTCATAGCGCTCGGGAAACACCGTGGAGGGGAGCTCATTCCATAGCCGGATGGTACGTGGCAAAAAAGACCTCTGGAAACGCACTGTGGATGACCGCAGTGGCTCCAGGTAGTATGGATGAACTCTACTCCGGTGGCGGGCGGTGCGATGGTAAAAACGAGATGCCGGTATCATCTCGAACAATTCCTCAGAGCACTCAGCATGGAACATACGGTACAAAATACAGAGGGAACCGAAGTCCCTCCGCAGACCCAGAGGTTCCAAACGATCCGTGAGACCGGGATTATCGACAATCCGAACGGCCCTTCTCTGTATGGAGTCAAATGGAAGAAGCTGGTATTTGGGAGCCCCGGCCCAGAGATGGGAGCAGTACTCCACGCGAGGCCGGACTTGTGCTTTATAAAGCAAAAGCCTTTGTCCAGGCGTGAAGTACCGCTTCGCTCTGTTGAGGACTCCCAGCATTTTGGACGCCAATTTGGTTTGCCTTCCAAATGACTCCGAAACTGGACATCGCTCGAAATGTCGACCCCAAGTATCCCAATACTCTCGGAAGGTTGCAGGGATACTCCTTGGAATTGCGGCGCCATGACAAAGGGGTCCTTCTTCGCAGTGAACGCGCAAACTTGTGTCTTTAACGGGTTTTGTCTTTAACTAAACAATAAACAAATAAAAATTCAGTGTCTTGTACAGTATTGTATTGTACTTATAAAAATAATCCTTACCAGAGGACTGTGGACTGTCCGGTTACAGCAGAACTTCCACGGAAGAACGTTCCTGCAGCACTAAATAAAGTGGCGTTCAAGCGGCAATGGCAGTAACAGTTTCTTTTCCTACCTAAGCTGATAGCCTTGAGAGGCTATTTCAGCGTAACCTTAACTAGTAGGTGAGCTCACGGGGCTCAAACCGGAGTGATGCTAACACTGACCCTAGCAAGAGCAATGCTTCGCAGAATCTACCATCGGAAACGCGATCCACTGAGAAGATCCGGCGAGAAACTCAGTGCAAACTTCAGATTGTTTGCGTTCCGTCACACTCAAAAATGCTGTTGTTTAATTTTGACTAAGTGGTATGTAATTTTAAACTTATACAGGAGGAATGTTCACAATACGGAGACAAACTTTGTCTTTTACAGTATTAAAAAATATTAGGTACTTATGAAATATAAAAAGGTCTCATCAATAATGAAACAATATTGTTTAAATAAATAAAATAAAAACAAATAAAATAAAATAATAAAACCAATGTTATAGATTCCAATAGTTACTGCCTTAATTAAATTAATTTGAATTGACTATACCGCTTTGGCGACATGCCATGGAACTAGTTTTTATAAGGACTATAAAGACAATTTTACAATAAAGCTTATTTTAATACGTATTGAAAGTTGAGCAAAGTATATCAGGTATCGACAACGCATTTATGATATACCTATATTTTCGAATATTGAGGAAACAATGAGTTGCCCAGTTTACAGATAAACACCCGATTTTTGCTTTTTTATGATACCTAGCTTTTACTTATGTTAGACCTCATTGCGTAAAATTTATACTTTTATTTCGATTGAGCCAAAAAGTCGTAGTTCGGAGCCAAAGAGACAAAGAAAACGTTTATGGCGTAATTAATTAAAATTAATAAATTATTATGTACCTAACGTACATAATTACGAATCGTAGTAATAAACTAAACTAAAACTGCAATAGTGAAATATTTATAGTTCAAACTAGTTCGAACACGTTTTATCTGGTTATATCATTAAGACTGAGTAGGTAAAAGATTCGCAGAAACCTTCGATCAACAATTCACCGGTAGATGGATACAATGAAACCGATGATTTTACCACCAAATGACAAATTGTAAATTAAATAGATGTCAAAGATAAAAAAAAAAATTCTTTGTGGGAAATGTCGTCATACCAGTCGCTAGATGGACCCCGTTGGACATTAGCAACCATTATGGCGGGTTGATGTTAACAAATTCGTTAGACCGAAGTCGCTTAGAAAGTGGATTAGGATATGTATTGTTGGACCAAGGTTAATACAGTCAAGATCTAGGTGTAAAGTCGAAAATGTTGGGAACGGTCTAATTCCAATTACTCAGCGGGATATTGCTTAATACAATTAGTTAGTAAGGGCTTCAGATATAAAGTAAATTAATGTCACAGACATGTCACACTCTGTTCCAAATCGAGGTTTCATTTGACAGTCCTCAGATTATAAATGGTTTTTAAAACACATCCATACGTTTGAATGTTTGTATTATTTTAGAATTTATCAGTCCATACACGACATAAAATGTAACTATGATTAAAATCGAGCGACAGAACATTTCATATCGTTAGGTTCTAGAACATAAACTTCAGTTAAGATCTTTTCCTCAAGCCTAGACCTAATGATAATGCGCACAAAGTCAGAGAAGGTAAGCGATACAATAATACAGGTTCTATAAATAGAAAAGCCGTGCACCACAAACCTTCTCTATTACCTGTTGATGATGAATCATGCTGTGACGCCACATCATACGTGACCATCGTTAGCATTTAGATCGTGTCTGACCTCATGGACGACCGCTTAATGCTCGAAGCACTTAACTAGCAATTAAATGAATATAAACATTGTGAGACTCAAACGTAAAAAGGAAGTATGGATTGAGGTGTGGCAACGGAAACGTTTGAGAAGTCTGATTGGACTGACGTGTTTTGCAAGGATAAAATCTGAGCTAAGCTTTTGAGACTAGAGTATTTAGTATATAATTTATATTAGTAGATAGTGTGATAAACTCATCTCGAACTGTCAATGGTTGCGAAGGGGTATAGAATAGAACCGCCCCATCTCTTTCTGTATTTGTCGTACAAGCCGTTTTGAAGTTGTCGTGGCCTAAAGGATAACACGTCCAGTGCATTCGTATCTAGCGATGCACCGGTGTTCGAATTCCAGGCAGGTATCAATTTTTCTAATGAAATACGTACTCAATAAATGTTCTCGATTGACTTCCACGGTGAAGGAATAACATCGTATAATAAAAATCAAACCCGCAAAATTATAATTTGCGTAATTACACTATTACTGATGGTAGGACCTCTTGTGAGTCCGCACGGGTAGGTAGGTACTACCGCCCTGTCTATTTCTGCCGTGAAGCAGTAATGCGCTTCGGTTTGGAGGGCTGGGGCAGCCGTTGTAACTATACTGAGACCTTAGAACTCATATCTCAAGGTGGGTGGCGGCATTTACGCTGTAGATGTCTATGGGCTCCGGTAACCACTTAACACCAGGTGGGCCGTGAGGTCGTCCACTCACACAAGCAATAAAAAAAAGCCGACTAGGGAATTTACGGAGAAATGGATCACCATCTGTCACTTACTGATGGTAACAGAGTTTAACATTGACGGTCTGGAACTCCGACAATAAAAAAAAACACATATATATTGTCACTATAAAGTTTCAACATGGGATATTATGTTTAAAATAACCACTATGCAATAAAAGCGCTATCGTTTTTTTTTTATTGTGGTTTAATTGAGTTATCACCTTTTTATTTCATTGGTTAACCTGCAGGCACTAGCACGTGCATGCCGTTGTTGCAACTGGAGTTAATAGAACTTCGAGATTTGGGCTCGTCTATCCGTGTATAAAACATTAGAAAGGAAAAAATAGTCATTTTATTTATTTATTTTTATTATTAGGTGGGTGGACGAGCTCGCAGCCCACCTGGTGTTAAGTGGTTACTGGAATCCATAGACATCTACAACGTACCACCCCACCCACCTTGAGATATAAGTTCTAAGGTCTCAAGTATAGTTACAACGGCTGCCCTGCCCTTCAAGCCAAAACGCATTACTGCTTCACGGCATAAATAGGCAGGGTGGTGGTACCTACCCGCGCGGACTCACAAGAGGTCCTACCACCAGTGAAAAGTAAGTCGTCTATCCGTGTATAATATTAGAAAGGAAAAAATAAGACATTATATTGAAGTTTCGTTAGCAGCGGAACACCCCAACCCTCCGACAGGAGCGCGTGATTATTTCGGGGCTGAAATAGGGAGAACGGTGGCACCAACTCTTTCGGGCTCAGTAAGCACACTACCTTCTATTTTAAGCCGCATACATTTAAAAACAATGATCGTCGTATTACCATCATGATGATGGCGACGGGTGACGGTTTTTCACCCTGAGCTCATGCTGCCAATGAAAAATTACTAAAAAAGGAATTTTATCACAACTGGTTGTTGCGGTTAGCTTTAGTGACTAATTAGTTATGTAAAGTGATATTTTTAAACATTTTGAGCTCTAACTAATTTAAAACTATTTTCGTTGTGAAAGAAAACTGACGCTTCATTTTATCTAGGTCAAATATGATGACTCAAGTTTGAAAGTGCAAGGTTAAAGAAAATAATAATGTTGATGATCTTTTATTAATTATAATATTAAAGTGATTAAAAATATTGATGAACGTTTAACTAAACAGATGCAATTACATTTATTATGGTCTCAAGCACAGAGAAAGATTAGATATTTCATTATTAACTGTTCAATTTTAGAATTTTTGATTACATTAGTTTTCGTGTGCAACGAAAGACTTCTTGAAATCTTGTCTAGAATGTCAATATTGTGCTTAATATTGTCTAATAAGTTATAGTGTTCTATTATCATTTCTACTGCTGAAGCTTTACTGCTTTTACTGCTTTACTGCTTTACTGCTTTTAGTACTGGTGGTAGGACCTCTTGTGAGTCCGCGCGGGTAGGTACCACCACCCTGCCTATTTCTGCCGTGAAGCAGTAATGCGTTTCGGTTTGAAGGGTGGGGCAGCCGTTGTAACTATACTTGAGACCTTAGAACTTATATCTCAAGGCGGATGGCGCATTTACGTTGTGGATGTCTATGGGCTCCAATAACCACTTGACACCAGGTGGGCTGTGAGCTCGTCCACCCATCTAAGCAATAAAAAAAAAAAGCTATCAAATACACAATCATAGTTTGGAAAAAATACACATAAAAGTTTAATTTATTAAAAAGAAAATTCAAAGTTAATAGTATAAATGTGAAAGCGTGTTTGATTGTCCTTGTTTCACATCAAAACGAAGCAACGGATTGAAATGATTTTTTTGTAAAAGTGATAATATTAGACGAGGAGAGAGATATAGGCATTTTATTCCGAAAAAACTTCTCATTCCCATCGGAAACTACATTTCGCCTTGACCACGCCGGCGAAACCGCAGTTGACAGCTAGTGATGTAATAATTTAGAATGCAATTAAGGAAATGACAAGTTGATTATTTTTCTAGACTTTTCCCCCTTTAATTTGATTGCGTGTTCAATCAACCGGAAACGACGCAGGTCGTTCTAGCGTATATAATAAGGTCGTCTGGATACCTTATTCATAGTGAATATGCTGACCAGGATGTGGTTTAAGCAATCGGAAGGCAAGACTTATGTAACTGGAAAATACACGTGTTACCAGACCCTATGGAAACCATAGTACACACATGTTATTAGCAGTATTAATATACATTTATATTTTGTAGATAACATTAAAATATAGTAAGGGGTTTTTATCTTTATATATGCTATATCTTAAGCGAGTGTTGCGTATAATGATACTGGGATAAATACTAAAGCAGCTTTTATAAATACTCTCAAATTCAATGCCAGACTAAAACTAGCCAAAATATACCGCAGAAATTAGATCAACCGTGAAGATTAAGTTTTTTCAGGCCAAATAAAAACCGTCTCGGAGATTTTTTTCTTAAAAAGGCTGTAAACATGTCGAGACGGAATCGAGAGCCACTGAGGTCGGCGGCTGAGCTATAAATAACTCTCTTTATGTAAAGTGTACTAACAAATCATAGAAGTAACTTTATTGGAATTCCGTTTTTTCCTGCACAGTTAGCCTTATTATTTAGTTTATCTGCGCTTATTGTAACTCATATACAGTTTGACGTAAATGTCGCTGCCGAATGTCATTTAAGCTAAAGACTGAATTGTATGGAATTTACGACTATGCTTAAAACCTTAGGCACGATTACTTTGTGGCAGGAGTAGATAGGACATCACTGATTCCTACTCGTGTACACGATACCTATAATGAAGCTAGTTGATGAGTTTTGTTGATTTTGCTTATTACACGTGCATGCGTGTTGCCATAGTACATAAGAAATTAAGAAAGCAGCGCAATAATCTATACATAAATGCATATAATGGTTCATAGCTTGATTATGGTAACGATGTAGATGTGTGTGTAAGAGAGAGAGAGAGAGAGCAAGTATCTTCTATGCAATTATTCTTTCATGAACTCATTAAAAATATTAATTGCTACACCATTTGACAAATGGTTACTTTATAACCAAACGTTTTTTACTAGTAGAAAAATATGCACAACACAATCTTCTACTAAGAAAGTTTAAGAGCAACGTTTTGCGATCGTAGCCTAACCATTGGCGGTCGACATAAACTAATATCAATAAATGAAAGCTATAGTTGAGCTTGGAAACGAAGCCGAACGTGGGAAGAGTTCTATACATAGAGATAACGAAACGGGAACTTTGACCAACAATCTCTGTCCTGCGTTCTCAAATGTTAACAGACGAACTTATCTGAACACAAACAGGACCCAAACAAAAGGAACTGTTAACAAAAAATACGAATCGACGAATGATATTTGTTGAAGTCTTTTTATCCCTCGACGAATATAATACACAATAGTTGTCTGTGACCACAAAAACGCTACTGTACCTATTCGAAATATCGGAAAATGTAGGCGCGAGATTAAACTGTAAAAGGAATTTTAATTTGGTAGTTACTCTTATTTTCTGAAGTAAAATGGTTGTGACTGCGAACAGAAGAAAAATGAAAATCATATAAATCTAACAGAATTTTTAGAGTTTGGTAATGAAACATTAAATCGCAATACGCAATATTAGTTGATTAGAAGGTTATGTTTATTACAATTGATACTTAGAATTTAAATAAGTTTATTTTTTAAGTGATACTCGCGTACTATCGAATTTCATTAGGTATACAGAGGCATCCTACGCGTTTAACTGCCGCTGTATCAGCAAAAATATTTATAGCCAAGTATTTATGTATGAGTACAACAAAATTGATTGGAGACACGTATTATGGAAGATATAATACAAAAGATATATTATGAGTATCTAGGGAATATATCCAGGCGAACGAACGCAATCGTAATAGGCTCAGCTCCCGCGTACCAAGTAACAGAAGTTATTTTATCTAATAATTTTTCATATTACAAAATATTAAATTTTTGTTATTCTTCAGTGAACCTGAAAAAAGCGAAAAGATAAATAAATACATTTGTATCTTTTTATTATGACCTTTACAAATTATTATGTTTAACGACATTTTCAGGATCAGGAAAATATTTTTTTTTAGCTTAGATGGGTGGACTATCTCACAGCCTACCTGGTGTTAAGTGTTTACTGGAGCCCATAGACATCTACAGCGTAAATGCGCCACCTTGAGATATCAGTTCTGAGGTCTCAAGTATAGTTACAACGGCTGCCCCGCCCTTCAAGCCGAAACGCATTACTGCTTCAAGGCAGAAATAGGCGGGGTGGTGGTACCTACCCGTGCGGACTCACAAGAGGTCCTACCACCAGTAGACCTACCACCAAATCGCTTTCAACTTTTTGTTTGAGCCATCGTCAGTCCGCATAGCAAGACGATGTTTCTCTGCCCACACCGTAATTTGCACCGGGCAACTCGAGCTCGTCGATTTATCGCCATATTAAACTTGAACTGCAATGCAGTTTTCGTCTCTCGCCTTTTACACAAGGTGAGCATGACACTTTCGCCGAGTGATACATACGCATTATACCCGAAAATTCTTGGACATCCGAATTTTGGTGGAAAAATTTACGAGTCGCGGGCATTAAAATAAACGCCTTTAACGTGTTATATAAAAATAGGATCTTGAAATCACATTTAATTTCTTGAATTTTTATAAAAACAATTTTAAGATTTGCCTTCGTCAGTAGATACCGTTTCTACGGAAAGGGAATTTCTTTAACTGCATGCCTTTCGTGTCTAATTCGAGAAATAGACTGAATGGAAGTGAACGAACTTGCGAACATTTAAAATGGCGGTGTCACAATAAAACGAAAGCAAGGTTCAAAATTAGATCTATTATAGTTTGTTCGGAATGTCGCAGCTTCAAGATCCGGCAAATGGCTGCGTCGCGGGCCATTGCCTACATTCAATGCCGCAGACACGCGTCCGGTAACTGGAGTTAAGGTCTTTATAGCGGCTAAGTAAATTTGTGTAAGACTTTTATTTATAACATGTCTCACTGCTTGCCTTATGTAAACATATATTATTTCGTTATCAGATGTTTTATTTTCAGTAAAACAAATTACGACCTGTTAAAGTTTATTGCCTAATTTCTTCAGCGCATAATTTCTTCATCTCATTCCAGTAGGTAAACATGAAGTAGCAACTAAATATAGGTAGGTAATTATTTTTGGTCAATACATCAAAAGTTTTCATTTCAAAAGTACAACAAACTTTCTAGCTAAAGCTAATTACGTTCAAGCTACAGTACAAGTACGAGATAATAGACAGCATAAATTTCGAACAAAGATCAACGCACCCGATCGCTGACTCAAGGCCTTTCTCTCGTCTGGCAATCGTCTGGCCTACAGCACGGCTCGCGGAGGCGATAATAAGGCTCATTGCAGACAATACTGCCTACAGGGTCCAATGAGAAAAACAAACGCAAGTCTCGGTTATACGTCCCGGTACGGTGAAGGCCACTGCGTCATTACGAAACATGGAATTTAGCATTGCGGCTCCTTCATGATTTATAGCCGCTTCGTGTCTTTTTACTTCAAGTCTTTCAGCAAACATTACATGGGTAACGTACATCAGTGGTTGAGCACAAGTATGTGTTTACAATACTGACCATTATGTTTACACCAACTTTGTAAATGTTACTGTGAGCAAGAGCTTTTTGTGTTTACGTAATTGTCGTCTTAAATACCAAGCGTTACGTTACTTTGTTTGACGTTTCGCTTTATCTCTTGCAATAATGTGGGCGGTGTGCAATGATGTCGGTCAGTCAAAATTGCAATTGCCAATTTTGGATATGTTTACATTTGGCCAGTCAGTATTTAGTAGTCTGAATTTTATGATTCTGTTTAAAGAACTTAAATGTAAATAGATAGATTCACGCCTGTAAAATGACATTATTTAGCAAAATTATCAGTTTATATCATCCCTACATACCCACATACACATCTACCTTGGCGCAGTCTTAAACTATAAAAAAAATAGTATAGGTTAGTAACGGTAGCTAATATAGAACAGAATTATGATATATGACAAATACCTTACTAGCGTTGTTTTTATAAGACTAGGGTGTAACTGAAGGAAGCAGTCATGCGTTATAATTTAAGCGAGGTTCGAAGAGTACTACGTTAGGCAGCTGATTGGCCCTTGGTATTGTTCATGTCCATAAGCAACGCCACTACGACCTTAAGCCCCAAGGTACCGGCAGTAAGTTTATGAAGGATATGCGCTTCAATAACTACTTAACGCAAGATGTTCCGTGAGCACGATTAGTGTAATAAAAAATATTTCATAACTTTCTTTTTTGTCAAATAAAGCACTAACTTACACAAAGATTATGTGTAGTTTTATCCTTCAATAGTACTTACTTATGTAGCAGCGGCTACTCCTTTTAACAACGAAAGTCGGCCAGTGATTCCAGTGATCGTCACACATTTGGGTATGAGTAATTGGCGAGTCACATATGAAAACGAATTCCATTTCAATCATCAGGCCACCCTACTACAGATATAATGTTACTTTCTCAGAATCGGTTTAGCTTTCGAAGTAACATGACACATAACGTTTATAATCTTAATTTGCAATTAGATCTGATAATGAAATTTAAATGCTTGTTACATATTATTATTATTATAAGAGTACATATTAAGAGTTGATATTTGAATTTTTAGTTCCCGATAATTTATTATTTACCACAATGAAGGAATAGTGTAAGTGAACTACCGCCATCTACGGACATACTTCCCTTTTGTATGTACTTAATAGGGATTAAAGTATGAAATTGCCGAATTGTACTGAAAAAATGAAATTTGTTTTTTTTCATTTAATATATTTATTTAATCAAAATACCATTTTTATCTATAAATTGCTGCCATCTAATAGGAAGGTCATTTGTGGCTTTGCGATAGAACTCTAGTAATCTAGATTCTACAAACTGTGTGAAAGCATTTTGTATATCTGCGTATATCTACTCTGTTTCGGTCAGTTTTGGCCTCTGGAAGAAAAAAAAAACTCTTTTTGGCGACACTATTTTGTGTTCTAATTACGATCACGAAAACTGTAAATTATTTGTTAGTATACGTCGAGAATAACATTATTTATAAAGACAGTAACAAGCGTGAGATTAATCCATAAAAGTGATTTTAAATATGTTAGCAGTCCATGGCATTAGTGTTTTGTCTGCCATTAATTAGGCTCTTTTCTTATGCAGAGGCAGAGATGAACGACCTCATCCCTAATTTTGTTACTCTTTTAATTAAAGCACGAATTTCAGTGCCATAGGCCACCTTCATTTCGAAAATTGAATTTCATTAATAATTGCTGACCTACCATCTAAATAATATTTCACGCCAGAAATAAACAATACGATGGCATTTACATATTTCAGCGGTTCATAATACGCTCTGCCACTTGCTACCATGTGTTCATTTGAACTCGGTGTAGTATGTAGCCGGTTTCATGCTAACGTTCCTTAATTGTAAGTACGCAAGGGGAGAACTGGTATGTCGTGAATACTAAATATGAATTCATATATAAAAGTTACTAGTAAATAAAATGCGAACTTTTTTCATTTTGAAGTCATCGTGGCCTAACGGATAAGACGCGCCGCGCATTCGTGTTGAGTGTTGCACCGGTGTTCGAATCTCAGGCGGGTACCAATTTTTCTAATGAAATACGTACTCGACAAATGTTCACGATTGACTTCCACGTTGAAGGAATAACATCGTGTAATAAAAATGAAACCCGCAAAATTATAATTTGCGTAATTACTGGTGGTAGGATCTCTTGTGAGTCCGCACGGGTGGGTGGGTACCACCACCCTGCCTATTTCTACCGTGAAGCAGTAATGCGTTTCGGTTTGAAGGGTGGGGCAACCGTTAACTATACTTGAGACCTTAGAACTTATATCTCAAGGTGGGTGGCGCATTTACGTTGTGGATGTCTATGGGCTCCAGTAACCACTTAACACCAGGCGGGCTGTGAGCTCGTCCACCCATCTAAGCAATAAAAATAAAAAACATACCTATTAATTCTTAACGTTTTCCAAAGAGAAGCATTCTAATGAAGATGTTTGCCACATTATTTCTCAGAATGAAGAAAGAATGCGCGCGATTTACGTAGGATAGAACATACTCAACACACTCAATTGTCCTGACACGAAATGTGGTATTTTTATTGTACAATATATGCATTATCTTCACTTATTTAGACTTTGATATTTCAGGTTACATTGAGAAGGGAAAGCATTATATAAACGAACATGGCGATTATATTGTTACGTGAACCATGAGTGCATTTTAAGGCACAATTTTTTTTATATTCAAATAATACAATAAGTTTACCAATTAGGTCTCCGTTATTATTATTAGCAAGTCTCATGACACGAACGGCGGCACACTGTCCGACACGGACGTCAAATCCTCTAAGCTCCAGTAGGTACGGTCGGTATGCGGTGGGGTCGTGAGTCCGGTGTTTGCTCGACTAATGGTCGAGTCTCAGATTACCTTGTTGTGTATCACACGACGCATCACAACGTTAAATTGTTAGCGGTTGATAATATTTGTGTTTATACATACGTATCGCGTAACTTTCGCTCGCTTTGATTTTATTGAAAAAATTAACATTGATACGATGAGTGGTTATCTCCAGATACATATGAAAACTCTATTTTCCTTGTAACTAATTATTCAAACAATTATTAATTATGATTTAATAATAGTATTAGCATTTCCAACATCGCTTGAATTATTTTACTTAAAATTTCCCGTGAAGGATAAACGCGTTCATGCCTCCCTTATAAAGCAAAACTGATGGATACCGCAGTGAATACTCACGGGGCTCAAACCTGATGACGTTGCTAACACTAACCCTAGCAAGAGCCCTTCTTCGCAGAATCTACCACCGGATCGGAAACGGGACCCACTGAGAAGATCCGGCAAGAAACTCAGTGGGCTGTGTCTGAGGGTTAATTTACTCGACGAGCCCTTCGTCGCAAGCGACGTGTTCGACGAGAACGATGACCGGGGCTTGAGGTACCTAAAAGCACCGTTAGTGGAGGATCCGAAATGACGTGTTTGGGGCGACGTCGACTTCGCTTTCCATTCTGTCCGCAGAATCGGGAATGTATTTACCGGCAGCCGCGATGAGAGGGTTCTCGTGTCGCGCCGCTTTGTCGAAGTGGAGGGGGGGGGGGGGGTAACGTTGAAGAAACACTATCGCAATACATAACACACAATCAGAGCATATGAGTCAAGGTTGCTATTGGGAAGAGCTCTTAGGACACACTTTTTTAGCATTTTATTTTTACAGTGACATAAAGCGCATAATGGCGAGTTTTGATGCCAAAGATCATGCGAGCCACAATTCCAAATTAGTACTTGCTTTGGGGGAAAAGGAAAAAATGTGCCCTTACATGTTAATCCCTGCCAAAAATTATTACTCTTACGACATCATTATGAAACTGAAATTATATCTTCAATCTACGTTTCATATTATATTTCAATCTTTAAGAGTCCTATAGTCTTATCAAAAGCAGACTATGTTACCTAAAAGGTGGTAATTAATGTTAAGCGACTTGTGCTGTTGTTTGAATTTCAGTGATTATTTTTGTCATAATACCACACACTAGGTGGCACGCGAATAGTTCAACAAATAGGTGTATTTCATACATTTAACAACAATCTCTGAAGTTGTCGTGGCCACGAATAAAACGCCAGGGGTGCTCGTATCAAACAGATACAAAATTTTCTATTGTAATACGCACATACATACTTACTGGTGGTAGGACCTCTTGTGAGCCCGCGCGGGTAGGTACCACCGCCCTGCCTATTTCTGCCGTAAAGCAGTAATGCGTTTCTGTTTGAAGGGTAGGGCAGCCGTTGTAACTATACTGAGATCTTAGAACATATGTCAAGGTCGGTGGCGCATTTCCGTTGTAAATGTCTATGGGCTCCGGTAACCACTTAACACCAGGTAGGCTGTAAGCTCGTTCACCCATCTAAGCAATAAATAAAAAAATATAACACATTTTCTGGAGGAATTTCGTAATGAAGGATTAATTTAAAATACAATCAGCAAACGATATTAGTTTCGTGGTTAATAGTGGTAGGACGTAATAATGGCTGACAGTAAAGCACGATCATCGTGCCTATTTATGCCGTCAAGTAATCATAAGTTCCAGTTTAAAGGGTGGAGTAGCCGTTGTACTATTACTGTAATGCTACAAAACATTATACAATTGAGATTTCGATGTCATCTGTCAAGGTGAGTGACATTCGAGTTGTGATATCAATGGGTTTCTGTAACCACTTAATATCGTGTGGGCCGTGTGCTCTTTCACCCATATCTAAGCATTAAACAAGTCGCAGCGAAGCGTGGTCAAACATCATTAATAACTGCTTATGAGTATTTTGTGTTGATTTAATTTGTTGTTCGTTGGGCGAGCTCACTATCCACCTTGCGTTAAGTGATTACCGGAGCTCAGATGTGTACGTCGTGTGCGACGACGACAATACCAATAGCAAGTAGTAATAGCTCGCCTCTTGTTTAATCATACTTTTTTTTTCTTTTTTTCCTACCTATGCTATATAGCCATTGAGAGGCTATATCAGCTTCTCCTTGACGTGTAGGTGAGCTTACGGGGCTCAAGCCGGGTGTGTTGCTCACATTGGCCCTAGCAAGAGCAGTGTTTCGCAGAATTTACCGCCGGATCCGAAACGCCACCCACTGAGAAGATCCGGCGAGAAACTCAGTGGGCTTAATCAGACTGAAGACGTTATAGACGTTGTATATGAAACGTATTAGTAATTTACGCGAAGCCACCCACGCCAGTACACTACACGTGTAAATTCAAAGCGCTTTCAAATACACTAAAGAAAAAACCCATCAAGCGGCTTAAAACGTGTCGACGACCCACTAACGAAAGCACGTTAGAACAAAATACAATAATTATTATTAACTGAAATGTAAAACTGTGTTATTTTTTGCGTCTGTTGTTGAATGAGGGCGCCGATCGCAAAGTACGTACAAAAAATAGAAGCAAAAAAAAACGGACGATTCATGATGAATGATTCAAGCTTTGGAGGATCTTCGCGTCTCAAATACGTAATTGTAAAATTAGAAGCCTTATTGTCATAACCTTATAGTGCATTTTTGTGAAATAACATGAAGACACCACACAGGATGAAGTAGACAGTGTGAGCATGTGATAGTAAATGCTATTCTTAAACGGAAACATTATTAGTTATTGTATTCTGTGTCCATTGTAATATCGTAACGTCAAACACACTCACAAATGTATTTCAAGTAAATCAGTCTCGTTGCGTTGATGAAAACACAGTGAAATAGATAGAAATTTTGTAAATTTACGACCATTGTCTCTAACCATACGAAATAGAAATGGGTCAAGTCAAGGTTAGACAAATATCTGTGTGGATTTGATGAATACATTTTTAGTTCGTAGCAGTATTCTTACTTTTTAGAAGAAAAAAAAAGGCCCTAAAGAAGTGCTTTTTTTTTTTTTTTTGGTCAGGAGGAAATCGCCGGACTTCCGGCCTCCCCTGGGGATGAAGGGCGGGGCATGTCGGAGTCGAACTGACTAAAACCTCCTGTCGCTCAACAACCAACGTCCAAACCTCGCATGAGACAGAACTCATGAAAAGGCAGAGGGGGGAAAGTGAAGCGTTTAGTGCGGAGCACATCTCTCCCATCACCCTCCCCCTCGGGACGCCGGACTGGCGGTCGTCGGCGCCACGACCACCAGCCCTCTCGGTCGGCAGGCTATCCGGAGCCCGCCTAGATGGCGCCGGTTAGAATGGGTTATCCTACGGAATACCCCGCTGGGTCAGAACCAGCGTGGGTCGAGGATAGTCGGCCTTCCATCACCCGGATGCTCTTGCGTAAAACGCGTGCAGAGCAGCTTGCACGTCGTCTTCTTAGGCCCCCTTCGCCGGTCCCCAGACCGACATGTGAAGGGGACCCGAAACCCTTAGAGGGCCAGGGCTTGGGCGAGATCCGCCTCCCTGGCCCCCGCCCGACGGCGGCGGGCTTGCGCGTCTCTCACGCGCCCCGCCGCCTCCTTCTGCGAGATGGTGCACTCGCAGAAGTCGAGCATCGCCTTCCACGACTCGTCGTCGCCGAGCATCGATGCCACAACACTCGGCAACGACAAGTCGTTTCCTATTTTTGCGACGAGGACACGGCGCCACCCCTCCCATGCGGGGCAGGCGACGAGCGTATGCTCTGCCGTGTCCAAGTCGCAACCACAATGGTGGCACTCTGCCGTCGGCTCGGCTGTGATCCGGTGCAGGAACTCACCGAAGCAACCATGCCCAGTGAGCACCTGCGTGAGCCGGAAAGTGAGGCGTCCTCTGTCACGATTCACCCAATCCACAAGGACCGGGCGAATCGCCTCGACGGTCCTACGACCAGCCGAAGGATCAGCCAGCCGTCTGGACCATGACTCCAGCACGGACCGCCGAGATTGGGCCCTCCGCGCTCTGACCACACTGGGGCTGGGACGCGCCACGTCCCGGGCACGAAGGTCAGCCCGCCACTGATAGTCAGCGGCGAGCGCCTCCGCTTCCAGAACCCAAGGCGGCGTCCCAGCCAGTACACACGCCGCCTCAAAGGAGATGGTGCGATAACCACGGATGACCCTGACCGCGATGGTGCGTTGCGGCCGTTGCAGCAGCTTCGCCACCCCCGCGGCCAGGGACTGGCCCCACACAGGTGCCCCGTATAGGGCCATTGATCGCACCACCCCCGTATAGAGACGGCGCGTCACCTGGTCAGGCCCCCCGACGTTGGGCAGAAGCCGGCTTAACGCGCCGGCCACCCCCAACAAACGAGGGACCAGGCTCTGAAAGTGAGCACGAAAGGTCCAACGACTGTCCAGAATGAGGCCGAGGTACTTCAACTGCACCCCGACCCCGATACGGACGCCTCCAACCACGATATGGGCATCGACAGGTGGCACTCTCCGGGGCCTGTGGAACCACATGGCCTCGGATTTACTGAGCGCCACGTCGAGGCCCAATCTCCTGATTTTGCCGACGACATGCGCCACCCCAGCGGTAGCAAGACGGGCAGACTCGGCAAAACTACCCCCCCGGGCCACGACCAACGTGTCGTCTGCGTAACAGATTACGCTCAGGCCCGGGAGGAGGGCACCTCTCAGCACCCAGTCATACCCGATATTCCACAAAAGGGGGCCGAGCACCGACCCCTGTGGAACACCGCGCACGACCGGGAACCGGTGCAGGATCCCACCGTGTCCGGTACACGTGACCGATCTGTCCTCCAAGTAGGAACCCACCAGCCGGCGAAGGTAGGGAGGCACTCCATGTCGTTCCAGCGCCCCCCTTATCACGGACCAGGGCAGGGTGTTAAACGCATTGGCGATGTCGAGCGACACCGCCAAAGCCACCCCACCCCTGGAGACGGCCTCCTCCGAGAGGGCCCGCACGCGAAGGATCGCGTCTACCGTTGAGCGGCCCTCTCGGAAGCCATACTGCTCCGCCGACAGATCGGGTCCCACCCTGACCAGATGCTGGATGATGCGGACCGCCAGAATGCGTTCCAGCAGCTTGCCCACCTCATCCAGCAACACGATGGGACGGTACCCGGCGGCAGTATCCGCCGGGCGCCCTTCCTTTCTCAACAGCACGAGTCTACCCGTCCTCCACGATGAAGGAAACCGTCCCGACTCGAGGCAGGAGTTGTAAAGCCTCAAGAGTCGGTCCCCTAGGGCACCAAGAGCCAAGGCCCAAACCCGGCCATGGACGCCGTCCGGGCCGGGTGCAGTGTCCTTCGCACACATTTTGCGCACGGCCACACGGAGCTCCGCCCCCGTTATATGGGGCACCTCAGCAGGGACTTCACCGTCGTATTCCGGCGGCGCGTCCATAGCGGGAGCGATAAATCCCTCCCGCTCCTGCGGGAACAGCGCCGAGACGATGTCCCGCAGCTGCTGAGGCTGGAGACGCTCCGTGATCGGGGGGGCCCATGGGCGCATTTTATTGCGCACCATATGATAGGGCCGCCCCCACGGATCCTCATCCAGTGTCTCCAAGAGACCCTCCATGTGTTGGTTCTTGGCTCTTCTGATGGCCAGCTGCAATGCCCTCTGCGCGACGCGAAATGCGCCGTGCAGCCGGACCTCTTCCGCCGCGAATGCAACCGGATCATTGCGTCGCGGCAGGCGGCGGCGGCGATGCCTGGCGCACTCGCGCCTCGCCCGAACGCACTCCACGCGGAGTTGCGCAATTTCGGGCGACCACCAGTACGCCTGGCGATTAGGAAGTCGAGGGCCGATCCGGGGCATCGACGCATCACAGATGCGACGCATCGTGTCCCGGAACCATCCCGCCTCTCCCTCGACCTCGACCGGGTGTGGACGCATGGGCGCCCACGCCGCCACCGTAGAGGCTTCCATCAGGAGCTCCTTATTCAGGCGCTTCAGTGCCCATTTGGGGAATGACCGGGACGCACCACGGGGGTAGTCCCCGTGGACGTCCGCGACTGCGGAACGGGCGGAGAGATCAAACCGAATATATCGGTGATCTGACAGCGTCTCCGCCCCCTCCAAAACTCTCCAGTCGCGGATACGGCGTGCGATGGCCGGGCTTGCGAACGTAACGTCCACAATAGACTCGCCCTGCCACCGCACGCACGTCGCAACCGAACCTCTATTTAACAAACAGAGGCCGGCCGCGTGCGCCCACCTCTCCAGTAGCCTACCACGAGCGTCCGAGCGGGGGGAGCCCCATGCGACAGACTTCGCATTGAGGTCCCCCGCGAGAATCACTGGACGAGGAGCGAGGCGGCGAGCAATCGCCCCGATCCCGCCCAGGAAATGCCCGAACTCGACGGTAGGCCTGTTCGGAGAGAAGTACGCCCCGATCACGACGGTCCCTTCCAGTTGCACCGCGACGAACCCTTGACCCCTGGTCACCATCGCCAGGGGGGGGATCGCCGCGTCTCTTCTTATGACTATGGCTGCCAGGCCGCCGTCGTCCCCAAACCAGCAATCATTTGCTGGGGGAACGAAGTACGGCTCGGCGACCACAGCCACATCTATGGACCACTCCGCCATGCTCTGAGACAGCATGTCCTGAGCTCTGGCGGAGTGGTTCAGGTTTCCTTGCAGGAAGCGATAGGTGTGGTCCATTACTGTTGGACCACATCCATCGCCCCCTCCCCTTCACCGCTGCCCCCGCCCACCGGCGCCGGCGCCGCATCGGGGATTACAGCGTTGGCCAGTGCTCTTCTGGCCAACCTTCTCTTTTGTCGGCGCTTTGATTTTCGGCGCCGGTTGCGTTCGGTATTATCACCGGACGGGAAGCACGCCTTGCCTCCCGCCCGGTGGTTTGCCCTGCGCCCGGCCGCAGCGCACAGAGCGCAGTGCGGGGCGGCTGTGCAGGACGCCGCTTTATGGCCCGGTTGGCCGCAGCGGAAACACAGACCGCTACGGTCAACCGAGCTAGAAAGAAGTGCTATAGTATTTTCTCGGAGTATATTTAAAAAAATATTTCTTTAACGATTCCGACTATAAAACAAAAGGACATGTAATGATTTTGTGTCTAGACTGTCTTACTTTTTAAACCATTCAATGTAATCTTCTCATCCTCAAATTATAACGACATTGAGCGTCTGCAAATTCTTACAATTAATGTCTGCTGAACATCATTAGACCTGGCGACCTTGTCGCGAGGCCGCTACAGGAATAATTTCGTAAAATAACTGTGTAAATACGAATTCCGTAAGTCCTTAGGGTTATGGGTATGCTAGGTGAGCTCGTATCCAAGTATGCTAGGGTTCATATTCTGTTCCCAGTGCAATTTCTATGTAAATAAATACATATATGTACTCCTAATGTGCGGTAAGAATAAGTTGGCTCAAATCAAGATTTGCCACTAGTTTTGCAAATTTATTTATTAAGCCTAATACCAAATGAATTTACTTTTACACTGCTCTCGTTTGATACGATCGTAAAGTAGACGAAAATTCGTGAAATATTCATAGGCTTAGAGACAAAAGAAAATACCAAGGTTGGACCGAGGTATTTGCAAATTAAGATTCCTAGCGATCCAATACGATCCGAATAAAGAAAGATCGGCCATTTCTAACACGCATTTATCACGATGCCACCTATTCCATCTTCATCTGTTATTTTAATGCTCGGGCTAACACAACACTTTCTATTTCGCCAGGGTTGGCAGAATTGTAAGTTTTAGGAGTTGTAGACATATTTTTTTAATACCTTACAAGGAAGACGTCAATGCAGCCCAGCTGCTGAATGGTTGTCAACCAGTCGCATCAGCAAAAGCGTCTCTTTATTAATTAAAAATAACAATGTATTTTTCTTAAAAGATTTCAGTGGCTATTCGTGTCGAAAGAAATAATCAAATACTGACGACCTATTCGAGGATACGTACAAGTTTCACTTTCGTTCGATGTCTGTTCAATCAGTACAGTATACAATGTACTTACTACACACAGTCAAAAACTATGGGACCCCGGGCGTAGAAAGTGACAGTGATCGAGTTACGAAAGAGCCGAATGCTCGACGGTCGTTGACCGGCGCCCGCGCGGGGAAAGTGCTGTGCCTAAGTAATGCTTTTAATTAGACAGCCCGCCCGGGCTTCATGCTGCGGAAGTGACGTCACTTGACTTTTTGTCACATAAAGATTTTAGTGGTCATACAAAGATTTCGTTCCTGAACTACGCGTGATCTATTTATGTTTATTTTATTTACGCTGACAGAGGAAGTTTCTTAAATTGACATTTACTGCCCCTTTCGTGCAGTAAATCTTTGTAAGGTTATATATAATCTTGCACAAATACTCTATGCGTAATCAGTGAGTTATGTAGATGCAGACACTGCGTTTTTGCAAATGTTCTAAACACAATTATTCAGTTTATCTGATTTTTTAGTTTTCGGAGCGTTGCCCCCACCCGCAAATTTAGCTGTACATTGTGAATGATTTATTTAAATTTTTGAAATATAAACGATCGTGAACACGTAAACGAAAATACGAGTAAACGCAACATCGGAAATAATAAGCGCGATATTAAACTGTGAAAATAGTTTTAATTATGTCACGAAAACAGAAGAATACACTAGATATGAACTTACATTATTAACAACATGTCAGTTGCTTTAATTGTCACAAAATTTATTTGCCTCCCAAATATATAGATGAACTGAAAAATGTACAATGAGTAGCTTGACAATGATGCAGACAAGTTAATTATTATTTTTTATTGTGAGTCAAACTGAAAACTATAAAAGACAGCATTGATTCTATTCATTTAAAATCAACATCAACACCATCATATCTCTGGCATAGGACTTGAAAATAGCAGATAAGTTGGACTATTGAGCTGTAGTAATCATTTAAACTACATGTTATGCTATTCCAGGTACAATGTGACACATATGACACAGGCTCCAATATACACTTTACAATGGAGGGGCAGAGATTTTGTTCACCTATCTATTAAAATGTACATGTGATAGATAAAAGAGCATACTAATGTTGCGAAAACATGTACAAAAATTCATCATTCCGGAAACAGCAGGCTCAGCATTACTGCACAAACCGACATGGACATCTACTAAACTTCATAAACAGTGAATAAATAAGACCTATCTTTCAGGATATTTAAAAAATTTTTTTTAGTATTATTGTGTTCATGGTAAATATTATCAACTTTATTTTCATCAGATTTACTGCTAGTCTAATCTAATGAAAAATGTCAGAGATCATTATTTTTTTTTTCAATAAAAACTCTCGATATGACTACCGATGGCTAGAGTTTACCCTGAGTATTGATTTTTAAAAAGAAAAGGTAGTTTAGTATTATTAAAGGCTACAAATACTCAAGTTGGTGACTTCACTTAACAATTGTATGGAAATAACATGTATCATAACTCTTCAATCCCAAGTACATGAATACTTCCGTACTTTCGAACCACACTATGCTATGTAACAGAAAGTAGGAGGATTAGCTTGAGTTGTACAGGGTTCTATTTAGGAATGAGCACAATAGTATGCAAATTTATTTGCATTATTTATACCAATTTATATCATAAGTAACTTATAAGAAAATCTGTTTCAAAAATGTTGAATTAATGAATAGATCAAGATTTTAATAATTTAAATTCTATTAATTTAACTTGTTAAAACTTTTAATTATTTACTAATTAAATTAAATCTTTTCTTTCAGCAGTGAAAAATAAGTATAAGTTATAATTTTTAGTATTGTTCATTCAGTTTTACAATATTAAAATTTAAAAGTAAATTTCAAAGTACATTGCTAAGATGAAGTTTGTAGAATTTAAGTTTTGCTCTGAACTAGCTACAATTGATTTTTTACTACTACATGATCTAAGTTAAATATTAAATAGCCTGTGACATGCAATAAGCCTAGGCATCTTAATATCCATTATTACCATTAAGTCACTATAGTTTGCTTATTTATTTTTAACACCAATAAAAGCATCTTCCCATTTATTGCTATTAATAAAATTAAATATTCAATACTTACAGACATTAAGCACATTTCAAAATATCGTAAACAATTGTGTATTCATAAAAACATACAAACAATTGCGTCTTATTTGTGTTTTACCAGACAACCTTGTAAATCAGCTGACAGAATGTAATGGTGAAACAGTATTAAAATTACTATCGGTTAGAACTCCTTACCTCTTCCCGGCGTTTTAGCCACCGACCGCAGGGACTCTCTTCTAAAATTTCACTCTCATCCTCGGAGTCTTCACCACTCTCGCGTGGAGACTTGCGCTCCTTCTCGATGCTCCTACCGCCCGACATAACACCTGCCTAGTGTCGAAACAGCCGTGAACAATACCACTACACCGTCAATTAATATCTCACAGACGTTTTCAACACGAAAACACTTGATATATTTTCAAAATACACTTTTTCTCGTAATCATAACGTCCAAGGCTGAGTAGCTAGACGTCACTGTCGTTTCTTCACAATCCATTATTCGCATGCACAACACTTGTTACGGACTTGTTCTATTTCGATTATTAAAGTTCGATTATTGGTTTACAACGTGCGATAACACACAGCCTCTGATACGTTTATTCATATTAATTGAAATAAAATGACTACCCGGCGCACTATTCGTATTACTATTCGACACAAATATTGAATCATAGATAATTTTTTAACTGAAGACGTCTACTTTGACATGCAAAAGTTGAAAGCCCATACAGCCAAAGTAAAGAACTTCTCCTTTGACATTTTTAGCTTTGTACCACAGACAATAAACAGCTAATTTTGTGAAAGCAAAAGTGTTTTTTTTCTTTTTTAAATACTAGGTACTGCTTTTCTAATATATTTAGTAAGATGGCATAAACATTACAATTAAAGGTTGTAAAATTTAACAAGGTAGTCAGTCGGTTCTCGGAAGTTAGTTCGTGATCTTGAATCACACTGTTCCTAAAATAGACGGATCACAGGTTTATTTTAGATTAGCGCCATCTATTGAAAAAAGTCAAACAACCTGTTCGGTAGATTTTCAATAATTTATTTCGTATTCTATATTTAAAATGCTATTTAAAATAATGTACCTTGCCTAGGTACGTTTCAATGAATACTATGATGAAATTGTAGAAAGCATTTTCATTCATCGACTCCTTTATCACTGCAAACTGTAATTTAAAAACATTAGCTCCATCTATGAGTAAATGCCAAAGTTCATAAATCATATTTTCATGAGAATTTCACGATTAGAAACAATTAATATGCTTTTTAGTTTTATTCTGGAATACTTTATAGAAATTTAAATACAAAGAATACAAAAAAATACTGGTTGCCAAATGAAAATTAATTGAAAGTCAAAGGTGTGGAAATAGACGACGTTGAATTTTGAAACTCGCTAGCAGTAGTTCATATAGTTTATCATAGGTGGTGCTATCGTTATATTTATTGTTCTGTGAACAAAATGTAAATTGTGTAAAAACTTAAGGTACATGAACCCTCATAAACTATTTAAATAGCACAAGAAAGTAATAGTATTATTTTATATTAGGCAATAAAAAAATAGATTTATTATTTACCATGATAAAGGCAAACCCAAATTAAGAGTGAAAATTTTAGCTTGTGTTCAAGTTTTATTGTGAGATGAATCATTTTAATTAACTTAATTTAACGTTACAATTTAGTGTGTCTACACAGTACCTAGTAGTGATTACTATTCAAATTTTATTGTTGTTGTTTACTGAGGAAGACGTTTTGTTACCAAGGTAGCGCGGCGCGGCGTAATGAAAATTTTATGTTTACTTAACTAAATTAAATAAGTAGGTACCTAGCTATAAAACTGAACGTATAATTTGTCTGGCTTCGTTAAACAAACAATGTTTACTACTGATTGAAATAACTATTACTAGATAAGTTAATTTGGAAGATTTTTTATTATACGCTTTTTTACATGACCGCAAACGTGTATTGAATCCGGAGAATGTGGTATGTGGAACTTCCCCTGCCGAATTCGCCAGGAATCGCCAATTGAAGGCCTTGGTTTCAAGGACCCACAAAGGAACCCTTGTACTCTTCACCTGGGAGAGGTTGGAGGGGCGACCATCACGCGAGACACTCCTTTATCCCAAAGGCGTCTGATCGATGCAGTCATGACCGAAAATTATTTTATGTTGGGCAACGAAGTTGGTGTTCCAGAATACCCCGCTGCACCATAATAATATCAAGTCGGAACGCGATACAGCGTCAGCCAGTAGCCTCTTTTTAATATCTACTCTATGACGCACTAGATTGTACCTACTTATCCGATCGTCCAGAACCGGATCACCAAATAAAGTTCTTCTTACCTCTCGAGGAGGGTTTTACTTCTCTCTGCCTCCTACTCGACAGTGGGCGGTGCGGGGAGATAAGACCTCTCTTACGCGATTGTTTTTTTTTCCTACCTAAGCTGATTGTCTTGAGAGACCATATCAGCGTCACCGGGCGATTCGCGCTTGATCGTTTTCATGAGCGTGGCGAATACAGCGCTACACTGACGGGGCGGCGCTGATGGCCAGTCGGCACTAACAATATTGGCTTTATTTGAGCGACCATGGTAGCACTTTATCTATCTTCTCTCTCGGGGACTCAGTGTAGGTAACGGCTAAGCAGCCGTGACCTTTCAGCACTTGCATTTGCCGCTAAATGCAACGCCCTCGGTCACTGTTCATCCAGAGTTTTATTTTAATTACATTTAATTATATAAGAAAATGGCATGAATTTTACTTTTTCAATCGATCACGATTTTCAGCTACGGTTCACGTTTTCATCGTTCTTGCGACCCGGATAAAATTAGCTAAATGAAGCCAAACTGAATTATTATTATATAATTGGCTTTTTTTTGTTGACTGTCAGTACTTTTAAAATTTTATGATGCGATTTCTTATAGAGTCAAATTGTGCTGTTGTCTCAATCGGATTTATTCCGTAATATCTACAAAAGCACAATCCTTGGGTCGAAAGGAAACATGAAAAGGGCCATGCGAAGGGTTTTAGGTCCGTACTTGTATCTGGGTTCTTGGTTACGACTTTCCGCACTCTAAACACCCTTTTCCACAGTTCGTTGATCTTAACGATTTTGTGTTTGAAAAAACTTCGATTTAGGCAACGATCTGCTAACACTTAGGTATTGTCTCCGCTGGCGTGTTTAAGGGCAATTGCGTTGCATCGACTGAAATGAGAGTGTAATGACTTTACAAGAAATCGTATACTTAGTTTATAAGATTATAACGTAATTGTGTCTGTTAAATTAAATATTTACAAAATTTACTTATATTTTGTTATTTGGAGATAATTTCAAATCATTCATTTTATTATTTTAACATATCCGTTTATTTCTTTATCTGCTCCTTCGAGGACAATCTACGAAATTCAAAAAGTTGATACTTTATCTCAGTTCCAAGATGAAATCCGGATATAGTGATTTTTTTTGCCAACAAAAGAAACTTCATAAGCTTAGCTTCTATAGAAGACATTGCGGGTAATAAGTACGGTATACGATACTGAGATGCGATCTCGAAGCTCATCAAGCTACTGCAACCGTTTCTCGTCTACTATTTCATGCAATCACGGAAGATACACAAGCCGATCCAGAACCAAAGTAATAACTAGTCTCTTGGTGGAAGAGTAACTCCATAGAACGGCTTGTGATACAAGGTAAGATAAAGAAAGGAACAGTGCGGAGGCGTCAACCCTTACGACTGATCAGGTTTGCTTCGAGAGGCCTAGGTCGTGATATTTGTCCTTCAAATTATACCATGCTAACGACGAGTGTTCTCAATGTTCTCAATGACCAAAATGATGGAGAAAAAAGTCGATGCCGACTAAGTCTTCAATCAGCTTGCGGTAGGCAGCGGCTTGGCTTTGCCCCTGGCATTGCTGAAGTCCATGGGCGACAGTAACCACTCACCATCAGGTGGGCCGTATGCTCGTCTGCCTACAAAGGCAGTAAAAAATAAAATAAAATAAAAAATCTCATGTCTCAAGTGGTCTCCCTGAGTGCAGTACCACGCGATCCAGGTTCGGTTCTCGGTCGGAGTCTACACACTAGGTCTTGAAGCAGACAGCGTGATTTACTTCGTGATGTCTGTGGACCACACTTAACCCAGATTGATTTGGGCCGTAACTCCGAGCTGATCTATACATTAACTACATTTGTAAAGTTAAAACAAATAGAACAAGCTAGCATTTAGTTAATAGCAGTGTTTAGGCTATAAAGATATCTAGACCGCTCGCGTGTCCGGTCCCCCGCCCTGTCGGATGTCGTGCTAATGTTTCCGACAATCAACAGCAGACGTGGACTATTTTTACGAGAGAACATGTTGTGTTCTTAACACACATGCCCGCTTATGGGCAGTACAACAAACAAAGAGAGCCTCCTTGTCACGTGTTCGAAGGGTTCGGGATAAATAAAAATTGTACGGAAGTACAAATTAATTAAGACTGTATAATATAAGACTTAGAACACTTAAAACACTTAACGAACACTTTAAAAATCTTAATTCACTTCTTCCGCTTCGCCTCAGGTGATTCGTTCGCTGTTTCGCTTCGAGTAGATCGGAGTACTGACTTACTTCGTGCCATCTCTGCAACGTTTTTATAGTCGATACAACATCCCTAGATTTATCGGGAACATTTTGGACAAGCTGAATAGCTCCGAAGTGTGTTTTCGCTATCTGAAAATAGATGGCGTTGTACTTCTCGAGTGTTCTCGATGTTACTAGTTCCTTTGATATACGTTTCTGCCATTCGGCGATAGAAGGAGTTACTCTTACCGGCGTAACAGTACCTACTTTAACAAGATAACATTAATCAATGTTCTCCAAAAACAGGTATGTGATTTTATATATTTATTTAAGCGACGTAATCGATTTTGAAGACGCCGCCTAATTATTCTAGCTATACTTCATTTTAACAATATTTCTTTAAGCAGTGGAACGCAAGCACATAACTAGTAGATAGTATCTATAGTAATGGGATCTATTGATTCGTACTGTGTCTATCAGATTTTTGTAAATTGCTTAGTAGCAGATAGTCAGATAGGATAGGCTTGAGTAGGTCGATCGATCTAAGGTAATAAAAATATACTGTGTAACTTATGAGCGCGATCGGACGGGATCTCAGAAAGTACCCAATGCGACCGAAGAATATAGTTAAAACTGCAGTTAAACACAGAACTAGTTAACAACATCTCTCATTAGGAAGGACATTAATACGAGATGTCATCTTAAAAGTTTAGTTTTATTGTCCGTTGTTATCTGGCCCCTGTTATAACAATTTAATGGCTCAATAATTTTAGAAAAACAAGTTGTGTATTTAATGGTTGCTCGTTGTTGGTGAAATTCGAAACTCGAATGGTTAATACTGGTATATTTCAAGTAAAATGAAATTGAATCCATTAATTTATTGTTTTATTTTATTTTATTTTATTAATTGACGTGGAGCTCAAAACTCGGTATTCTTTTTTTTTATTGCTTAGATGGGTGGACGAGCTCACAGGCCGCCTGGTGTTAAGTGGTTACTGGAGCCCATAGACGTTCACAACGTAAATGCGCCACCCACCTTGAGATATAAGTTCTAAGGTCTCGGTATAGTTACAACGGCTGCCCCACCCTTCAAACCGAAACGCATTACTGCTTCACGGCCGAAATAGGCAGGGTGGTGGTACCTACCCGCGCGGACTCACAAGAGGTCCTACCACCAGTAGTATTCGTGTATTATATGCCTATTTAAACCCGCCAAGGTTTGAGCAGTTGAGTTTACTCGATATTACAAATTTTATGGTTTAAATAAAACGATAATGATAGTAGCCTGGAGCTCTGCCCTATCGATAGAAAAAAAGAAAGCAACACAAGGATAATCATAAACGATAAAAATAAATTTGCTAGCATTTAAAAATATTCCTTTTCTTTGTGTCGGTATAATAAGGTTTGTATATTCAGTACTTAACTATTATGTACCGTATCATATCAATAAAAAAATTTCAATAAATTTAACTTAAACCATTATTTTATTCAAAAATTAAATTTACGAGTATATCACAATGTTACAAATATTGGTGGCAATGATAATTATTGAAGTTCACGTACGATTACTACAGTGAAGGAATAAAATTATGTCATAGACTGCGACACTTTCAAATTTTGTATAATTAATGATCATCGTTAGGATGAAACGTGTTCGAGTCCGTACAGTTTAATAGCACGGTTTTACAAATGTTACTGTAAATAACGCGTTCTGATTTGGAGCTGTAATTTATAAATAAAAGTTGTAGAATACAACTGAAACAGCGACCTTCTTTTTTAAAAGGGACGGACGCATTTACTTTTACTATACTAAATCCAAATATGCTAAATCCTATACTAAATTCATTCCATATGCTTGCCCAGCCACCTACGTCAGTGAAAAATAATCGGTCATCGTTCTCGTCGAACCCGTCGCTTGCGACGAAGGGCTCGACGAGTAAATTAACCCGCAGACACAGCCCACTGAGCTTCTCGCCGGATCTTCTCAGTGGGTCGCGTTTCCGATCCGGTGTGTTCGTGTTAGCAACGTCGTCAGGTTTGAGCCCCGTGAGCTCACCTACTAGTTAAGGCTACGCTGAAATAGACTCTCAAGGCTCTCAGCTAGATAGGAAAAGAAAAAAAAGAAAAATAATGACAACGTTATGTTTCAGTTCTTTGTCAGTCATAAATCATACGTTTTCATCACATTTTATGGTTGAATCAAATAAATCTATAATAAAATAATACTTTTTCATTCATATTAATGTGTGTTACAATCAGATGTTTTTACAAGCGTGGGAGACTCGGTTTCTTGGTTACAATAACTCACAATGTCTTAAAATGTCACATATCATGATAACATCACCAGAAAATTATTCACATTTCTTTTTACATTTTCTGTGTTTTTTTTCCAAATATTCGTCTGTGGGACTGTGAGTCGGCGTAGCTACGTAGCTGGGGAATAAGTGATCTGAAAAATTTACATTAATCGTGCTCATAATAATCAGATAATTAGAAAAATTAATTTTGTTTCGTTTGTGCGTGCGCCATTTTTTTCTGTATCAAAATAAGCTAAAGTGAACATTGTGAAAAAAAACGAATGGAAATATTATTTCGTATAACAATCATTACAAATTATTCCGTGTTTTGTAAAACAAAAGGGAAAAAATAATGTACCCAGCTCCTCGTGCCCGGTGGAACGGAAAAGGAAACGCTGCCGATGTTATGCAACCAACGAACGAATAAGTAACGGTCGGACAAGCTCGTCGAACCGTCCTCATCAATATCTCAAACAAAACGAAACATCCCAATCTAAGAAAGAAAAAAATAGGTTTCCAAAGATAATAACTGTGATTACTTGTACAATGCTCTGTTTGTAAATGTATATACATACGCTAACATACGTTGGAAAATATTAAATTCATTTTGGAATGTTTGGTAGACTTGACAAATTTGAAAATTTGTTCTATCATATAGGGATTTTTTTAATTTTAGGCACTATGGAGAAAATTGTTAACGCTGGGGACTCTTTTGGAGATAATTTTCAAGATTTTGCTGTAGACGACTGGTGCTCTGATATCATGACCATTAACGCTGGAGTTCCACAAGATAAGGTGCTCTCCCCCGTGCTTTTCATCCTGTATATCAATGACGTGCTATCTGTTGATGGTATGCATTGCTATGCGGATGACAGCACGGGGTATGCGAAATTTATTGGCAATCAGAGTCTTTCGCGGAGTGTGGTTCAGGAGAAGTGATCAAAACTTGTATCTGCAGTGGAATTTTCTCTGGAGCGAGTCTCCGAGTGAGGTGAATTGAACTTAGTTCAATGCGTACCACGCACCATCTGGCTTTGGAATGAGCTCGTTTCTTCGGTGCTTTCCGAGCGCTATGACATGTCCTTCTTCAAACGAATCTTGTGGAGACTACTCATCATTAGGTGGGAGTTATGCTCATCTGCCTATCAGAGTAATAAAATAATAGCTTCCTACTGATATCCAAATATTGCCAGAGCCCAGATACAAGACAACGCTTGACGTAAAAGCCGCCACCCACCTTTTTTTTTTATTGCTTAGGTGGGTGGACGAGCTCACAGCCCATCTGGTGTTAAGTGGTTACTGGAGCCCATAGACATCTACAACGTAAATGCGCCACCCACCTTGAGATATAAGTTCTAAGGTCTCAGTATAGTTACAACGGCTACCCCACCCTTCGAACCGAAACGCATTACTGCTTCACGGCGGAAATAGACGGGGTGGTGGTACCTACCCGTGCGGTCTCCCAAGAGGTCCTACCACCAGTGATTACGCAAATTATAATTTTGCGGGTTTGATTTTTATTACACGATGTTATTCCTTCACCGTGGAAGTCAATCGTGAACATTTGTTGAGTACGTATTTCATTAGAAAAATTGGTACCCGCCTGCGGGATTCGAACACCGGTGCATCGCTACACACGAATGCACCGGACGTCTTATCCTTTAGGCCACGACGACTTACGACCTCTAGAGGTGAGTCGAACTGAAACTTTGAAATGAGGGTGACTACTCACTACCAGTGGGTCCGTATGTTTGTCTGCCTTCATAGACAACAAAACAGGTCACTGAGTATATACTGGTTGGCAAAAACATAATAAAATGACATGAGGTCGAGGACTCTTTTCGGAATCTTTGCTTCGTTGCATTGAATTTTAAATTTGAAATTGAAAATTCTATTCGCCATTTATAATAATGGTTGTATTTAAAGGAACACTTAGGCAGGTTATTTAATTTGAAACAATTTCTTGGAATCATCCACGGCTTCGGGCTAGCAATCAAGTACAAGGAAAGAAATTTATTTCGGCGAAACCTCACAAGCAAAATTGAGATAGAGCATAATCATCCATTATAATAATATATTCTGTGAGAATATGGAGCATATATAATTAGCTTCTAAGATCAAATTCTTCGAAAAACAACACTGTAATAGCATATCAAGTTTTCTTAGCTGTTGCAAAGACACATGTACGGTTCACATAAATGTTTTTATAATCTTGGCAGTTGTTAGTGAGCATGATCCCAGCGAAGTAAATAGTCCCTTCATAACTAGCTTCAAAACTTGCGAGTACTTTCGACATACATTCAAGTGTGGTGTTCGGTCAGGCGGTCCGTACACACATAAATCACTCCAAGTCATTGAAACTCGTTTTTGCAGGGAGTCGTCGGAGCACCGTGGTATTTAGATCGCTACGACAATCTCGACTTGGAACTACACGTTAGTTCCTGAAAAAGCGTTAAAGCGCGGCGCGACAGCATAACCCGGCGACGGGCAACGTAAAGTCACCAGAAATTTGTCTTATTGGATCTCTCGGATTTGTTCTTCGTGCTTATAGGCTCTTCAAGCACTGGTCACTGTTCTCGTCGAACTTGTCGATTACGACGAAGAGTTTGAAGAGCAAACTGAACCAAAGATAACCTACTAAGTTTTTCACCGGATTTTCTCAGTAGGTGGCGATTCCGATCCCGTGGTAGTTTCTGCGAAGCAGTGCTTTTGCTATGGCTAGTGTTAGCAAATTCTGTCAGGTTGAGCCCGTCAGCTCACTTACCCGTCCGCGCGTACCTGAAATAGCTCCTTAGATACTAGCGATTAAGTAGGAAAACAAAAGTGAATATGCGTAGATATGCGGAAGTAGGACTGTGTGACCTCAGCCGCTTTCCGCAATTGTTACTGCTTCTTAAGCATTCCACATTTGACGGTCATATGCTAGTTTACGTTTTGAATGTTTTATCTGCTTGTAGTAGGGTGAAGATGACATAGACGAGTTAAGGGGTGAGTTTTGTTATTGCATATGCGGGCAGGGAACATACAGCTATCTTGACGGAGTTTTTTTTTTTTTTTTTTTTTTTATTGCCTTTGTAGGCAGACGGGCATACGGCCCACCTGATGGTGAGTGGTTACCGTCGCCCATGGACTTCAGCAATGCCAGGAGCAGAGCCAAGCCGCTGCCTACCGCTTAATACTCTCCACAAGCCTCGTTTGAAGAAGGACATGTCATAGCGCTCGGGAAACACCGTGGAGGGGAGCTCATTCCATAGCCGGATGGTACGTGGCAAAAAAGATCTCTGGAAACGCACTGTGGATGACCGCAGTGGCTCCAGGTAGTATGGATGAACTCTACTCCGGTGGCGGGCGGTGCGATGGTAAAAACGAGATGCTGGTATCATCTCGAACAATTCCTCAGAGCACTCCCCATGGAACATACGGTACAAAATACAGAGGGAACCGAAGTCCCTCCGCAGACCCAGAGGCTCCAAACGATCCGAGAGAATGGGATTATCGACAATCCGAACGGCCCTCCTCTGTATGGAGTTATCAAGGTATCTTTTTAACATCAGAATAAACACACACCTGATCTGCTGAGCAATCTTTCAAGATTCGTTTAAGCAACGATAAATCATAGCGTGTCAGAAACAATGGGGGGAGCTTATTCCAGAGTCGGATCGTCGCCTAAATATTTTTTAGTTATGCACTGTAGATCTGGCACTCATTAGTTTCAGCAGAGATAAACTGCTACAACATGTGGTGCAATTGTTTAAATGGTCATCATAGACAATACTACAGATCACTCATACTCGGATAGTCAAATTTCATATCTTTAAGAAAGACAAGTTGAGAAAAGTATGCAGGAATCGCAAAATATTTAGAGCCACAAAAATCTGGCTAGTTCGGGCATTCGTTGTATTCTCCTGCTCTGTGAAGAGTAACTGCTGTTAAAGTAACTAGGGTAACGAATCACTAAAACCAACTAAGTCTAATCCTGTATCCAAGTGATTTCCATATTATTTGCGTCAAAAAACCTAATGGATTCTTTCGACAAGTCTGGGAATGCTGATTTAACGTTCTGACCTTCACTCACGAAATTCAGCAGACTGTAAAGGGTGTACATTTTTGTTCTCCAAGCGGTTGAAATCAAAATGGAACATTTATTGAATATGTTGCTTCGAAGATACGTACTAGCATTATTAATCAATCAAATACAGTAATTGAGGCCGTCAGCCCAAAGTGGCCTAAGCTTACCATAATTGTTATGAAACAATGAGGTTTAAGTTTGTATGAATTTGAATTTGAGTAGGCAAAAAACAATACGCGCAAAAATAATGTTTACAAAGCCATCTGCTATGTATGGGTGAAACTATGGATAGGCCGGTTTCCCATCACAATTTATTATATTTTAAATAGATTGCAACACACATAATTATAAGCCTGATTATGAAAAAATGTGGGTTAGGCCACTTTTGCGCTGACGGCCTCAATTATATATCAGATCGATCTTATTGCATGGATGCGAAGCATGGACGCTTACACAGAAAGAAGAGGCAAAACTCGTGACGGAGCGAATGGTACTGAGAAAAATACTAGGACCAGTTCAGAAAGAAGACGAATCTTGGCACGTCCGGAAAAACAAGGATGTGGAGAGGCTTTTTGGTGAGCCAAATATTCTGTGGGAGATGAAGGCACGGAGGCTCGTATGGCTCGGGCATGTAGTGCGTATGGAGCAGGATCGGGCTGTGAAACGGGTGTACGCGGGTGTACCGGAGAGACGCCGCCCCGTAGGGAAGCCCAAGTACCGCTGGTCTGACGCCGTGGAAGGAAATTTACGTGAGCTCCGAGTGTCGGGCTGGCAAGGTATTGCGCAGCGCCGGGATCAATGGCAAAGTTTATTGTCGGAGGCCAAGAGCCACTTCGGAGTCATAGCGCCAGCTCAGTAGTAGTAGTAGAAAAATCTTAGAAAGCACATACCTGATTTTGTTCTAAATCGACCTTGAAATTCGAAGCATAACGTGCCCATTGGATCAGGGATTAGGATTAAGTGCGATCTTAGCAATATAATCAACGTCTGCACTCGTCGATTTTTTGCCACTCTTGTTAGCATTCCATTTTGTTATCTTATGCACATATGTTCGTACATACAGAATCATAAATAAATGAGATCGTATATACAGAACTAAAACGATTCCCGTTTCTGGGAATCCGAAAAGGAAATTTCTTTGACGTCACGCCTTCCTGATCTGGCGTAGAAACTCCTCATCGAATAGGATAACCTCGCGTAAATTATATCAATAATAATAAAATGCCCAAAGGATGTTTGTGTGAAGCTAATATTTGATTTCACGGATTACTCTGTAAGAGGAAGTCACCTATACTCGATGAAGCAACAACGAAAAAGCTATATGTAATCTTAACAAAATTTTGGTTATAGAAAAATGAGCCTTATTTTTTCTGCACGAATGATTGTTTTATTGTTATTAGGTTACTGTAGCATACAATCTTATAGTTTTAAGGTCACGACGAAGGCCTACACGGGAAATTGATGCGGATTGATTAAAGTATGAAATGGACTTAGTGTTGGCTTTGATACAGAACGTGATATTATATACTTATTACAACGATGAAATAATGTTTGTTACAAATAAAGTATGTATCATATGTAATAATAATAAAAAAAAACACGTGTGGCACTCGAGGACTGTTGCGGTCAAGCTAACCTCATGCATTTTCCATATTCGAATACATATTTTATTTACATACATATTTTTGGAGTAACGTCTCATAGAGTCCGTTAAATATTGTAAGTTTCAAGAATGTAGTAATCGTGACAGACTGCTTCGGTGACGGCTTGTAGGTAAAATGGAAAAAATGTGATGGTGGTATAAAATTCTACATTTTCCCAGAATAAATTATCGAGTATAAATTATAAATTATCGATAAATTTCGAGGGAAAACTTCACAACGACACCCCGTCTTTGTTACTAATATTACACAGTCAGGTCGCAGTTTAATGTTTTTTCCATTCTAATGTACATATATTCTAATTTGTAACGTGTGATAGGTTCCACTTGGCTGTGTGGTTCGATCGAGCGGGTGGTCCTGTCTAGACGCAGCGCGCTGTTGATCTGAGGTGGAACCGTCTGATGGAAACTTCCGTATGAATTCATCCAATTACGGTTACGATCGTCGCACGGAACGCTGCTGTAAACAAAAAACTGAAGCCAGATAAATGTTTTCATCAGAATTTTAATTTTAAATTTACAACGTCTCTCTTCAAATTTTTTTCGAATTTATGACGATGATCACAAGGAATACAAATCCGGAAACAATGAGGCCCTCAAAGACGAGGGTGATTTAATTTCCTGAAACGTCAAGTTTTGTCCTTTGTTGATCGAAATTTAATATTATTTTATTGAGAAAAATGTTTTTTATTGGGTAAAATTAATGTTAATGTTAATGTAATCGTCATTTTTTGAATTCTGATGATATCTCCTCAGTAACTAGTACCTCCAACTGCTATTTTACTACAGACACAAGAAACAAGTAATCAATTTTTTGATTCCAGTTTCTATTTTACATATTCTCTTCGCTTTGAGATGTGTGAACAAATTTCACGTTCGTGCTTCCTATTAAAAACTGACGACACATTTATGACTTCACGTACACAAAAGCTCTTTCTGCAAGCGTTCCTACTTTATTCTTATTTATTTGGACTTCCTTTGATTTAGGACAGTTGATGTTCGCACAGTGAGGACTTGTCAACAATGAAATATTAAAAAGTGAGTATTATTTTTTTCAATGCCCCGATACGAACAAAGCCCAGCATCATCATCGTGACATCGCCATGTCGTTGAGCGACAACAGCTCATAGAACGGGCTATTTTCGAAGGCCATCAGTGTTTTTTGTTTGAAAATGTTATAAAATGTCTGCTCAAAGATTGAACCTCCGCTGTATTTTAAGGATAAAAATTAGCATTGTAATGTTGAAATTTGTCTGGTCTGAAGTGATTTATGTCTTAGTTGTGATGGAGAGACGGGCTGAACTAGAATCATGACGAATAACGTTTTCTATTTGAATTTGAAGACTGATTTTCGCTAAAATTTCTTGCAGGGTCTCTGGTAATAACATTAGAATTATGTTGAAGATAATATTTTGCTTTTTATATTGAACGCATTATGCCAATTAAATTAAATAAGAAGTACCCATTTCGTACATGAATTACATACTTTATTTTAACAACGTACATTGCTTCAACTGTAAAAAGATTTTCATAGTTTAGTCATTATTCATTAGTCACAGGAATTCGATCGGTAAGCCGCATTGTACCGTAAATTTTAATTTCATTCGCTCATTGGTGCCGGGTCAAATGATGCCCAAGTTTTAAGGTATTCTAGCATAGTAATTTATTTGACTATAAAGTATTGTCAAAAGAGATCATGGGAAGAGTTATGGGTGGGACAAGAACAGCCAGATTTTGAATAACAAATATCGTTCACTTCTCCTTCCGAGGGATCAAACCGACCGGATGATTCATTCACTACTACACCAACGATGCGATCTTCTAGGGTTATGTCAGTTTATGTTATAAAAATTCTGATTATTGTGTCTGCAGAAAATATTTTACTTTGCCAGGAAATTCATTAATCCACAATAACTTATTTGTTAGAAATAAAATACTCGCAGCATTATCGTAGGATATTCGAATGACTATGCAAGTTCACCCGGCACCACATCTACCAGGCCATCAGTTATAAAAATCTAAGTAACCACACAATTTATTGCAAAAAAAAAACACCTACGGTTTATTTTAAGCATTTTTCTCCAAAAGAGACAAGCAATAACAGTGCGGAAACAATTAAAGATCCTTTCATTTCATTGACTTCAAGCTGGGATTCAATTAATTTACGATCGGTTTGATAACATAGTTGTGCGTGCACAAAGGGGTGCGGAAATCCGCACAGCGCGGCACTGGGGTCAACGAACTCGAGCGGGCTCAACCTGGGATTAAAGATTTATTGGATTGTAGAAACAACCAACACAGTAATATAACCCATATTACTGAACTGTATCAATTCAACTGCGGTATGCACATGATCGATTAGACTGTGGCTTACACACGCATCGCTTGATACAAATACACCGGGCCTCCGGAATCACGTGATGATTACTTTCTTCTAATTAAAACTGTACGATAGTCGTTATCCGAATGTAATGGAAAATTTTATTTCGTAAGTCTCTACGGGCTGATAAAGCTTCGCATCAAATATCCCGTAATCTCGCTATCTACACGATAATAATAAAAGTAAAAATAACAGGAGAGTAAAAAATAACTCTGGGTTTCTTTAACAGAGTAGGAATATGCATTGCGGTGAATTCGCGACGTACTGTCGCAAACTTTATTTCCGGATATCGTGCCGCTGAAGTAGCCTGCTTCGAGCCCTGATATTGACATCTCTGTAGTGCTTAACGATACATTTCTAAAGCGATTTTATACAGAGAAAAACGTTTTTAGATACGTGGTAAATAGACTTTTCCCTATAGGATATTATCCGAAAAAACTGAGCTTTCCAAATATCACAAATTGTAAGCTCAGCAGAGCAAACTCTAAATTATAATAACATTGTTATTAATACTGTCCAAAATGAAAATGGAAGGTAAATTCAAAAATCAACGGTCCGAGGATTTCGGTCTTTCAAAGCCGCATAAAACTATTCTTAAATTATAGATAATAATCATAACAATAATTCTCTTTTTTTTGTACGACATTGAAATAAAGCTGAAAACTATATGATCAGTTTTGAAGCAACATTGCGTCTACTCAATTAATGACTTTGATATAAAATATATGTAGTTATTCGTAGCTAATGGCAGCTTATATTCCATTGAAAAATTATAAGCCAACTCACGATCCTGAGGCCATAACTCACCGTGGTAAGCTTTTTTTCTCTTACTAAAATTGTGGGGTTGATACACACGGGGGCGAAAAAAAGGCATTTTTCTGTTAAGAAGATTAGGATTGAGATTTATCAAGATTTTTGCCAAGGGTCGTCATTCAATGCTAAAACTACCAGCTATAGATATTTTCGTACTACTCTGAGTATACGGAGGAACTACGGTTCTGTCAGTGATTTGTATAGGATTTCTCATAGGCAGTACATTTAGATAATTGTTTGAGATGGCGTCATCCCCTTTTATTACACTGCACGCCCCCAAAACATAGAAAAACGTCAGCCAACGAAGATAATAAAAACGTGCACGGAAAAGAAAGTATTGAAAATTTGGAAATTGATATAAATGACCGTAAAAGGCGTTTTAATTACGCCGGTTTATACGACGCAAAAAATGAAATATATTCAACGCGTTTGTCTCCGGTCCTATAATATGACGGCGACCCCTACACCTGGCGATGATTTGGCAATTAAACTCTCTTTATCATACGTGTATGGAATTCGCAATGATCACCGTTAAATTACGCCAACACAGCTAAATCACTAGTGGTAATTATTCCTCTTCAAAAACGAAGTCAGACACTGGAACGTTTCCTGGGTAAAACTTTTTTCAGTCCTAAAACTATAATTACAACTATACGACTTAATGAAGATACAATCATCGAGTTTGAGTGATAGGGAATTAAGCAAATTCACAAATTGTCTTAAATTATTTGTGGAAGTCCAGAGAAGGTTTAAAAGGTGAAAATGAAAATGCTCTGAATTAAATAAAAATAAACAATTTTGTTTTTCTTTTGATGTGTCCCCCGTCGGACATATTCATTTTGTTTGTTTTAAGTTTATTTTATATAAAGGCTTAGGTCTTTTATTTATCGATTGACGCACTACGAAGTCTGCCGAGTCAGTTACTTATCTTTTTTTTAATTTTTTTTTTATTGCCCTTTTAGGCCGACGAGCATACGGCCCATCTGATGGTGAGTGGTTACCGTCGCTCATGGACTTCAGCAATGCCAGGGGCAGAGCCAAGCCGCTGCCTAGCGCTTATCTATACTCTATACTAATATTATAAAGAGGAAAGATTTGTTTGTTTGTTTGTTTCGAATAGGCTCCGAAACTACTGGATCGATTTGAAAAATTCTTTTTCCATTAGAAGCCGACATTGTCCCTGATGAACATAGGCTACTTTTTTTAAATTTTATTTTATTTTATTTTTTTGGTTTCATGTGTGTTTTAATGTTTCCGAAGCGAAGCGAGGGCGGGTCGCTAGTTAATAAATATATTGACCAATCTTCGTACCGGTATGTATTTGCGCCCTAAAGAATTGATTGATGTCATTTCGGGCGGTGGCTTCGTTGCGGTCGCGCTCCACTGAACAGCTAAACAGAATCTTAACAATATATTCTCGTGACTGGAAAAAATAAGTACCTAACCTTTCCCGTATTTTCAACCAAATACTATAAAGTGAAACTAGGAATTATGAGCTTTTGCAGAGATAGACAAACGACCCAGCCCCCTTGCTATGTAGATTGGCAGAGGTCGAAGTCCCAGTTGTATTGTATGAGGGCTGTTCTATTCTTCTAGCCGGAACGCATGAAAGTTCTGTGAAAGTCCATCCATATTTTCTGCGGTGTCAGTATATACATACTGACTACAGTTAGACTGTTCATTTGGTTCATAATAGGTCCTCTAACTTTTGGTCAGAGCTACGTTTTTTGATGATTCGTAGCGGCGGTTTCAGAATAGTTCTTCACATGTCGTAATAGAATTTCGAAGTTACGAATTTAATGAAGGCCGCTGTCGAATTCTTTTTTTTTCAAAATGTCCTAAAGACGTCCAAAAGACTTTTCGGTCAGAATGGCTATTTAGTGCCACGTTATAAAGCATTCGTCGTTTAGTACTAAGAAACAGAACAAAAATACAGTTTGTTCGTAAAGATTTACTGTAGGATAGTTACTGTTAATTTAATTGAAATTTAGTGACTTTCTTTGAAATCATTGCTATGATAAGTATGATGAATAAATATGAATTTAAAGACCTGCCAGCTCTTCCCACGAGAACACAGTTATACCAGTGATACAGCTGACACAGATTCGACTACGATTGAGTCCATTTCTTATCACGGAGCTTAATCATAGTAATTAATCTAGTGATCCCAGGGGTGGAGGTAATATTGGAAGCCCTCGTGCGATTACCCGACGATTAATCCGTGCTGACTCTCTAATTGGTAGGAGTGGAATGTTTCTGAGAACTTAAGGTAAAGTGAATGTTTCAAATAATTTTCTCTGTTGTAATGCTATGTGTTCCATTTCCAAATATTAATATCTAATAATCTGACCGTCTGACGCCCTCCTGCTAGATGGAGCGACGACCTGCGCAAGGCAGCTGGCAGTAACTGGATGCGTAGAACCGAAGATCGGGTTCAGTGGCGAGCTTTAGGGGAGGCCTATGTCCAGCAGTGGACTGCCGCAGGCTGATTATGATGATGATGATGATGAATCTGACCGTCTAATAATCAGAGCATATGGACTTGAGATTTGACCCAGCATCGATTGTCTACAAATATTTAGGCAAAAAATTACGATGACCATTCTACATTTCATATAATAAAATTATTTTGTAACATTCATAGGTTGTAGCTATGCTCATAGGTTGTAAGCTCTGCTTTCTTGAGGGGAGAAAAAA
Source organism: Bombyx mori (assembly GCF_030269925.1). NCBI lineage: Eukaryota > Metazoa > Arthropoda > Insecta > Lepidoptera > Bombycidae > Bombyx > Bombyx mori. Next base: position 601,632 of record NC_085116.1, on the reverse strand, counting down.
CTGTAATCTTTCCGATTTAAATCTCACTTGGAAATTGTGAAACAGACCCTTAACAAAGCTATCTTTTTTGCTCTCGTTGCAGAATTGAATGGGGGAGTAAGACGGAAAATGAAGTTGAAGTACAGCGAATAGATGACGGCTTAAGATAATGGTTTTAGTTACCATTAAGCCCTTTAATGGTTGCTTTTAAAATTAATTAATTCATATTATTTTGATGATTGCTTTTTGTTTTTCGTTCATACTGATTATAAACTTATATGTGTATTTATGTAAAGACTATATAGTATGGTTGACGATTAATAGCTCAAGGGTTGTTCCAAGTTGAACGGGTAATTAATTTTGTAAATTTATTCAAAGATATAATATGTTATAATCAAACGCTTACTTTACTTAATAACAGTATCAATATTACGGTGTGTACGAGTGATTACAAAAACTCAGTGATTGACATAGGGCATACGTGATTCAAATAGCATTTGCGTCACAATAAATATAAGATCCCTACATATCCGAATGTATTGTATTGTAACAATAATGCATCTGTACAAGAAAAATATTTATAGTGACGCTCTTGGTACTAATGAAAGTGTTCAGCTATAATTTTTGTGTTGTGGTGGGAGATTAAATGGGGCTTTATGGGGTGATTTGTGGTGGGTATGTGGAGGAGGGCTGAATCAACTTAACAATCATTTGCTTAGTTGGGTAGTGGTAGCGTATGGTAATTTTACAATCATCAATGTTACGAGGCGTAGTACAGCCTGTAGCCCTTTGTAGCCTGTAGGCGGGTCCAGCGCTTACTGGCTACAAAGCGAGATTAGAGATGGCGGCGCTCCGTCCCACGGTTGTTTTCTGTCATTGGTCAATGACAAGGAACAGAGCGAGAGCGTAATCTTCAAACCGACATTAAGAACGTCAGGAAGGTTTACGAGGACTTTACGTCCTAGAAGGTGATAAACTAAAGAAGTTGACTACCGTCTTCTACGACCCGTTCATTTATCCATGAGATCTAATCCAATCGAAGCAATTATCGACTTACAACTTGTCCCTCGCAGTGATTGTTCGATCGCGCCAAAATTACGATGCGGATTTTTTTCCTGATAAGTACATAATGATGTTGCATAATTGGTTTAGAGATGTAACAACAAAACTTAAGCTCCTGAAAACCATTTAAGGACTTCAGGATTGAGAACTGGCTTGCCTCTAAACACATAATCACGAATTGTTTAAAAAAACAAACGTGACTGTCTCCGCCTCCTGCTGTGCTACAAGCTATTAAGTTGATTAATGCTGTTTGTTGTTTCTTATATGTTCTCGTTAAAATAGCTTGGAGATCGAACTAGTTAGCGGAGTTTCTTTTATATCTAGAGAATTCTACCTCTGGTCTTATTTTCTTCATCTAACGTGTGTTTATGGTGTGTATGGTGCCAAATTTACGAATTATTGCTGTTGTAACTATACTGAGACCTTAGAACTTATATCTCAAGGTGGGTGGCGCATTTACGTTGTAGATGTCTATGGGCTCCAGCAACCACTTAACACCAGGTGGGCTGTGAGCTCGTCCACCCATTTAAGCAATAAAATTTTTTTTTATTAAGAATAACCTCTGTATGTTTACGTAAATGTATCTGTATATTTAAAAAGCTCGTATGCCTTCATAATTGATTTATTTAATTGATTGATTTATTGTCGCCCAGACAAAATTTGGGCACAGCTGAAATTTTGACACGTTCTTTATTATTGTGTGCCTAAAAATAATTTAAATTTATGGATTCGGCTAACATTCAGCACACATATTTCTTCGTTCAAATAATGAAACTATAAAAATAGTAGATATCATCCTTTGGATTGAGGCAATAGCGTCGTAAGATTTGTTTGAAGAAATTGCATTATTCTATCCTGTTTTGCTGAAAGTTTTTATAAGTATGCTTTGAAACAATGAACTATATGTGAACATGTGTAACATAATACCAAATTATGCTCTTCTATGTAAAGAATATGGTTTACGACACTAAAAAAGTAAAATTTACATCAGTTTACTGAAAAATAGTAATGTCCGTCGACAGTAAACGTCGTCGAAGTCGTCGTGGCCTAAAAGATAAGACGTCCGGTGCATTCGTATCGAGCGATGCACCGGTGTTTGAATTTCAGGCAGTTACCGGTTTTTCTAATGAAGTACGTACTCCACAAATGTTCACGATTGACTTCCACGGTGAAGGAATAACATCGTGTAATAAAAATCAAATCCGAAAAATTATAATTTGCGTAATTGCTGGTGGTAGGACCTCTTGTGAGTCCGCGCGAATAGGTACCACCACCCTGCCTATTTCTGCCGTGAAGCAGTAATGCGTTTCGGCTTGAAGGGTGGAGCAGCCGTTGTAACTATACTGAGACCTTATAACTTATATCTCAAGGTGGGTGGCGCATTTACTTTGTAGATATCTATGGGCTCCAGTAACCACTTAACACCAGGTGGGCTGTGAGCTCGTCCACCCATCTAAGCAATATAAAAAAAGTATATTTTACTGATCGATATATTCTGATGGTTTACTGTCCCTGACATTGTACTGCGGCGCCAGGGCTCTATTCAATATCATTATTAAATTCAGAGTCGAAGCGTATTTTTATTTCACACTCCACATACCTAGCTTTTTTTTATGATTGAAGGATTACTGGTGGCCCTGAGGCCTTCCCAGTTTCAACAGGATAGGAGGGCGAGCAAAGGCTCAGCCAGGAGGGGTGGGATTTTGCTAACAGCTGCCCGAGCGCCTCCGAAGGAGACCTAGCAACTCAAGAGCAGTTGCTTCGCGAATGAATCAACTACCGGATCGGAATCGCGACCCGCTGAGAAGATCCGGCGAGAAACTCAGCGGGCTGATGCATGGGTTAGGTTGCACGTCCGAACTCTTTGTTGAGTTCGACGAGTACGGTTACCAGAGTCCCTAAGCCTGCTTCTAGTATTAGAGCTGAGAGAACATATACCTAGTGTGTTTCTGGTCACACAACGCTGTATAAAATCTTTGTGTGAGGCCGTGAATTTTTAAAGTTTTAATTCTATCTTACTGGTATGCATAATGAATAAGACCGCTGGCAACAGCCAGATATGGCTTAATCTCTTGTTTGTTTTTAATTAGGCTACACAGGCAAGGGAGTGCGGTCGGTCAAGGTGAGCGCTGACCTCTCTCAAGGACGGCTCTTCATTCTCTACAGCGTGATGGAACTGTCATTATTGATTATAAGGTCTTATTACCTTTTAATACAAACGGGCTTCGTGGCTCAGGGTGACCGTCTTTCGAACAAAATAAATACCAAATAAACTGCAACAGTGATGGTAAACTTTCCTGCGACTTGTAACTTAGGGACATTGAATATCATTGGTGTGGCAACATGTGGTGGGTCACGTGGTTACCATATTGTCACTTTGCAACTTCATTACTTGAACCTCCAATTTCTTGGGAAGTAACTATAATTCCGCTTGATCATATACTATATCATCGTATCAATTCCATACTCAAATTTAATTATCTTTATCAATCTTATTTCAGTTGACTGTAAAGTCTATATTTCTTCAACACCTGCCGAGTTTGCAGCTGTGCCTCCAGTAATGACGGGAATTTATCAGCGGGACCCTTTATTTGTAAACGTCACAGACGACCACTCGGTTTTCTTATTGGATTTACCCGAATATGTCTTTCGCTAATATTTCACGCCATCATAATATTTAAGCCCACAGGGATTTTGTTAAAGTAAATTAAAGTAGGTACTTGGAAATCTGAATATCATTTATGTGTATTATCTATGCTGAATGTTACGTTAAATAAATGAAGTTGTCACGAGGAGCGGTATTAGCGCCAAGCTAGGGCTCAAATTCAAAACTAAAACTGAAACACTCAAACTATATCCAATAGCTTCATGATTAATTATAAATGTGAGGTAGTTGTAGAAAGCTATTCGTTCCGAGACTCCGTTTTTGATATAAATACACCCGCAGGCTGATGTAGCATAAGTTCCCCGGAAAAACCTCAAGTTCGCCCACCGCCACTGCTGAAGCTAAAAAGGTCTCCGCGCCAGCAGTGATCCGGCATTCTTCATTCAACTAATATCAAACTTTATTCAGTTCGCATTGGTTCGTGAAAGTTTCCACCAACGCACCGACAATGGCAACATGTAAGAGGAAAGTTACATGATGAACACATTGAAACAGGAGGAATGAAAGGCTATTTGGTTTAAGCAATATTTCGCTTAACACGCAACACTTATCTTTGTAATGAAAGGTCCGTTTTATTCGGTATTAGTTTCAACAATTCGATGTTTTTAATTGAACTTCAATTAGGTTTATCCTATTCAAATAGCCAAACAAGTTTTTTGTTATGATTTTTTTCCAAATGTCAAACTTCAAATGACTCTTCTGTAGGTAAAGTTGCAAGATGTCGTTCAAACCAAATAGCATTTCACTCTTTGAAATAATGTTATTGATTTGTTAGCTAATGTATTACATATTTGTAATGTATAGTAGTGTTATTAACTAACCTATAAATATACATTAACATAGACATTGTTTATATGTATATGTTCCCGATAAACACCGAAAAGGCTTGATTTTGATTTGATTTCAGGTTAGGCGAGCGGGTGATCCGGTGCAATTTAGAAGCGATCGGTTAACAAAGCCGGTTTGATTAGTTTACGAGAGATTTGCCGAAGATTGCCTGCTCTAGCACAGTCAAACTTTCGTATTTTAAGAACACTAGTCGAGGAGGCCAAATCTGCTGCCAAATATAACTTTTTTGTCAAGAAAGAACCATGAGTCTAAAATCGAAATGCTACCGAACTGCCGTGTATACATTGCTCCACTGAAGCGTCGGCATCAATGAGCGCGTCCCATCCCCACAGTGCACCATTAAACATTTAACAACGCAAACAGTAAAATCAGAATATCTTAAAAAAAGTCTTTCTTTATTCTTCTACACATAAAAATGATCTTTGTTTTACTGTCCTCCGACATAAAATACCTCGACTCACGAAATTAGATGAGCACTAAAATCCGCTTATGAGTCTTTTTGCATCGCCACGTTTATGATCTCATAAAAAAGTCATTTAAAACGAAATGAATAATTTACTTGCTTTTATTCTAAACAATATATTTTAATTTATTTTTTAGTTAATTGGCTAGGATTACTAATGATAACGTCTGAACCTACGCTTTGTATTTACGTTTGACTCCATTTTCACCTTGGCACGGTTAAGCTTATTTAATATTTAACTCAGTTTGTTGTTAGACGAATGTCGAGCAATTAAAAAAAAAGAGGTCTTCGTTGTAATACCAGTCGTACTCTCCAGACCTGAAAGCAAGATTACTTCGCTGCATAAGTACTATTGCATGGTGATGCACTCATGCTAGTTTCCAATATCTCTTTATAACAGTACTTGACAGAAACTAGGGGATTAGGAACAGTAGGATTAGGCAGGACGAGGATATATTAATGGAAATTCTGCTTAACGATGTAGTAGTGTCATATCTACATCTACTAAACTACATATAAAAATGTTCAGTATATGTTCAGTAAATATACAAACCAGAATAAGCACAAGGCTTAGTAAAGTTGATTCAATTCGCATACCTGTCACTAGACTCAAATATCGGGAATACAACCTTGAGTCATGGATACAGTTTTAATATGTTATTAATTTGATTTGAAGAAGTTGAATATGCCTTAATGTATTTACTTTAAAATTTAGTGACCGGAAACTTGATTTAGATTAAGAATACGTTCACTGTAATATTCTACACGCATGATCTTGAAAAGGGTGACCATGTATTGAACGTCGACGACTGTACACTCATAGGTGAGATGTTTTTTTTTTCTTTTTCTCCTACCTAACTAGTTGATGGTCTAGAGAGACCATATCAGCGTAACCTTAAGTAGTAGGTGAGCTCACGGAGCTCAAACCTGACGATTTTGCTAGCACAAGCCCTAGCAAAGAGCCGTGCTTCGTAGAATCTACCACCGGATCGGAAACGCGACCCACTGAGAAGATCCGGCGAGAAACTCAGTGGGCTGTATGTGTGGGTTAATTTACTCGCCGAGTTCTTCGTCGCAGGCGACGGGTTCGACGAGAACGATGACCGGTGCTTGAGGTACCTAAAAGCACCTTCAGTGGATCGGGAGGATCCGAAATGACGTGTTGTGAGAGGGTTCTCGTGTCGTGCCGCTTTATCGAAGTGGCGCATTGATGCCGACTGTAGATACTTACTGATGGACTCTAGGTCCAGGTCGTCGCGTAGATCGATGTTCCTGACAAACCACGGGTCTCCGACGGCTATCCTGCAAAAACGGGATTTAATAATTTGAAGGGGTTTTAAGTTAGTGCGGGCCGCGTGAGCGAACACTACACTTGCATAGGTCATGAAAGTGAGATGAATGCAGTCATCGGCTATGAGAAGTCTTTGTTGTTTTGAACTAGATATGCCCCGCGGTTTCAACCGCGTTAATATTGTTATGCAGAAAGAACTGAATCTGAAGTTATCATGGCTGTAACGGTCAGAGAGCCCGAGCGCTGGTGCCGAATGATGTGGCTGTGCCGGTGTCAAATTCTGCAACCAGGTACCAATTTTTCAAATAAAATGCTTATTTGTCTCATTTTCACGAATGACTTAAATGATGAAGAAATTACATTCAGTAATTAAAAAAAAAAACCATGTTATTAATTCCTGGTAAGCCGTTTTGTAAGCCCTTATCACTCTACCTATTTCTAACGCGAAGTGATGATAAACTCTGGTTCGAAGAGTCTTTTCCCATATAATGGATACATATACTTTGTGTTTCAAGGTGGGTGACAGTAGGGGGTGTTTACACCATAATTGGGACTTCGACCTCATATTTCAGGGTAGGTGGTACCATTCACGTTATCATGCTTATGAGCTGCGGTAAGCACATCAGGTGGGCCGTGAGCTAGTCCATCCGTCTATTTAAAAATAAAATCCAGGACAAAGAATTGTTTGTATCATGTAGCAACGGCTACCAGAATCGAGACCTACTTATTCTTTCAGTCAAGTGGCCGAACATGAGGTTTCCAAGCTAGAAGATGCACGAGGTGTGTGAGTCTTGATCGTCCGCGGGCGAAAGATTTTTTAGGGCTTTATCCATCAAATGACTCCCCTTGAACACTCTCGACCCGGTATCCGATCTCCGTCCGGGATCAAAAGCCAGGCAGAGTAGGGATTTCCCGCGGTAAAGACTACAACCAGATTCGCGACGCCACCCCGAGGACTCGCGACCGATGGGTCGTGGAAGAAATCGTTGACGACCAACGACGCAGATGTTTGTGTACAGGGCTGCTGTTTCATAGTACATCCGGAATGACGGCAATGACGACAACGGACCGCAGCCACCGCCACGTCACCCCATCCACCTGGTCCCAGCGTGCTGGAATGACGGTAGTGAGCGGTACAGCCTCAACCCCCTCAAGTCGCCTGTGACCAACATCAGGAGGAGACTGCTTTCTCACAGGGATCGGAGTTGGATGAACTCCTCTCCTCTAGCCCTCGGTTTGGCAGCAGCGGCACGATGCTGAGAGGGAAGAAGAGCTCTCCCTCTTCCGTTTCGCCGCCTCCTTCTATGAGATGGTTGACTTGCAGAGGTCGAACATCGCCTGCCAGGACACGTCGCTGTTGAGCATCCTAGCCCTAATACAGCTGATGCAGGGGGCTGTCACCGTCAACCCCCTGGACACTTACTCACGGATTCTTTCGATCCACTCACACTTTTCTAGACTATTGTAGCTATAAATGTTTCCTTTTTGTTTAAAAGTCATGGTCGCCCTACTGTGTAGGCGAATGAAAGTTACTCGAGTAGCACGTGTTCGTTAGGTTACTGTTAAACCAACCCTGATTGAATGTAATTAAACTTTGAAGTTAGCTGATACTAAATTATTCACTGAATTATTGAGCTGTGAATAAAAAAAACAATTGAATTGTACAAGATATAGCTATTAAAATTAGTGGTAAATTAATTATGAAGTTTAGGTCAATTTAGGTAGTTGAATGAAATATAACACAAATCACCATACGCTGTACGTTTGATTGTTTTATGATATGCTGATGGTCATCGCCGCGGCATCATCCCGCGTATATAAATGAAGCCAGCAGCGTTTGTTTGTTGCTATGTAAATAGTCAAGCCAATTGGATAAATATAAAGTGAATTTCATCTTATCCATTAATAATACTAAAAACAAACTTTTAAAAACTTGAACGTGCGCAGAGATGTATTTTGAAAGTTGGGTGGCGGATTTCTTATAGCTTTCCTAGACAGGATCTTTACAAAACTTACAAAGTCCCCTCGGTCCGTAAATAATTTATTCTTAACTTTATTATAAGCGCATACTCAAAGCCCCACACGATCCGACATTGCTCGTAAGTCAGCAGCGCGGGCGTGGTGTTGCTCGACAATTCTTGTTTCCACATCGTTAGCTCAACGGCGTTGCGGCTTCCTAAATAGCTTTATGTACAAAAAAATAATGAAACTAATCAATATATGTTGAGTCTTTGCTTATATATAGAGCGTGTGTGATATTATGTAGGGTGATAATTATTAACAAGACACGACAGTTTGCAACCTGTTTTGTGCGACGACTCGACACTGCGACACGACTTGAACTAAGCTTGCTACATATACATCTATATAATAATATATACTTCGCACAATACTTATATAGCCCGTGACATCGCCCATCCAGTGCAAAGTGCACTCCTACTCCTCAACGTAAAGTGCATTGCATTTTGATTTGCGAGCTCAATTCACTCACAACTATGTATACACACACACACACACACACAGACGAAGCTAAAAACGGACTCGTCTACACACACCATACACACACACATACACATACTTTCTATCAAAGGCTAAACAAGTAAATTTTTATTTTGAACTGTGTTTTTGCTATGCATTTAATAGAGAAAATAATTAAAATATTAGATTATTATTATATAAATAAATACCTACATAGATTCAAATGTAAGTCTTCACACAGGGATTTGTCTAATCCCTGTGTGATACTAGTAAAATCGAGAAGTACAACGCCGTCTATTGTCAGATATCAGAAACACACATCGAAGTTACTCGATTTGCCCAGAATGTTCTCGATAAACCTAGGGATGTCGTCTCGACTATAAAAGCATTGCAGAGATGGCACGAGTCAGTTAGTAATTGGAACTACTCGAAGCGAAACAGCGAACGGATCACCTAAAGCAAAGCGGAAGAAGTGAATTAAGAATTTTAAAGTGTTCTAAGTGCCAATATAGTTTTAATTTGTACTTATATGGAACTTTTTATTTATCCCGAACTCCAGCGCGTAACAATATTGATTTCAATATACTAGATCACGTTTTATAGACGTTAACGAGTTAGTATGACGAAAAGGTGGAGATGACAAGAGAGATCGTTTGCTCGTATCGTTGCTTCAATACTTATACCCCGCCTCTACTGTCTCAATTCTCAATTTTTCTTTTGGTAATTTTTCTTTTCTGTCCCGCTAGGATATATTTTTTCATATTTCCTATTTAAGTCAAAACACGTATAATAAATCTAGGCTTTATATCTTTATTATTATTTCGTTAAGTTTGTTACGGAGACCCGCTCCGTTTCCCGTTGCCTACGAAACGATAAATCATGCGATACCTCTCTTTTGTTTTCTGGTAAAAAATACTTTTGTTTTTATAATCGTCATCTCACTTTAGTAGGGTTGTGTATTTTAACAAAGTTAAAAATGTTCACCTTCAGCCTCGTTTACATAAGTCGTCGTGGCCTAAAGGATAAGACGTCCGGTGCATTCGTATCTAGCGGTGCAACGGTGTTCGAATCCCGCAGGCGGGTACCAATTTTTTTAATGAAATACGACGTACTTATCAAATGTTAACGATTGACTTCCACGGTGAAGGAATAATATCGTGTAATAAAAATCAAACCCGCAAAATTATAATTTGCGTAATCACTGGTGGTAGGATCTCTTGTGAGTCCGCGCGGGTAGGTACTACCTCCCTGTCTATTTCTGCCGTGAAGCAGTATTGCGTTTCGGTTTGAAGGGTGGGGTAGCCGTTGTAACTATACTGAGACCTTAAAACTTATCTCAAGGTGGGTGGCGCAGTTACGTTGTAGATGTCTATGGGCTCCAGTAACCACTTAACACCAGGTGGGCTGTGAGCTCGTCCACCCATCTAAGCAATAAAAAAAATGTGTGCGTGTACTAGTGTACACACGTAAGAAGTGAAACTTCTTTATGGCCTTATTTTTCGAAAAATGATCTACATGCAACTTTCTAGAAATTGGTTAAATAAAGTTAAATTAGATAAAGTTTAAACAAAAGGATTTTATTATCATAGACATGAATACAAAAAAGATGGCGCGTAACGGAAAAATGTGACGCGTAACCGAAAAATGTGACGGTAAATTTTTTTCCAACGCCGATAAAGAAGTTTCACTTCAAAAAAAAACTTTTTTTGTTTTTTTTTTTATATTAGTAATAAAATATATTATTTTAGCAATAAAAAAAAAATGTTTTTTTTTATTGCCTTTTAGGCAGACGAGCATACAGCCCATCTAATGGTAAGTGATTATCGTCGCTCATGGGCATCAGCAATGCCAGGAGCAGAGCCAAGCCGCTGCCTACCAACTCTAGAAAAGTAGTGTAAAACAGGGACGAAGTCGTCGTGGCTTAATGGATAAGACGTCCGGTGTTTTTGTGGCTATATTATACATGAGCTTATCTGTGTGAACTCTTAATGTGCCTTCAAATCACAATCTTTATTCAAGGAAGTCGTTCATAAATACTGATAAAACTCATGAAATACTTCTTTAAGTAAACCAAGCAAATCGTAGATTGGTACTTTGATGGTAGTTATATATCATTTAATAGCAACGACCCAAGCGCTGACTTGAAAGCACTAAATCCCACTGAACTTGACAGAACTTAGTTGAATTTACATTATTGATGTATCTTGTATCATCTTTTCGAGGCCCCATTAGTAGAACGACCTTATATTTGTGGAATATCTTTCATCTCAGTTCGTTTGAATGATAAAAAGAGCGAAGAAAGGTAAAAGGTAAATGATTGAATGTGATTTCCTTCCTGGATTCTATTTTAACTGTCCATACAAGTAACCAGTACATGAGGGCTGCCTAATCATTGGTTAATAGCAAGTTATCTATTCGAAAACTATGTATGTAACACTTGTCCCGATTTCTATCTTCTTGAAGGAATTGTAGCCAAAGTAACTTGCCATTTTCCGGTATCGCAAATCTGATTCATCGAGTGAAAATCTTATTTATCGTGTGTAATGAACCAATAATATTTTGTGAATATTGTGTTTCATATAAAAGAGCAACCGCTCAGTTTATTTTTGATTCTTCTCAGAGTTGAAACAGCACTCCGGGTCGGTGATCGAGTCATGACGATTATAAAATGGCATCGAAGCGACAAGATTAAAATATGGTGGTATGTTCTGTGTGCTTAGAGCGGGTTTTTTAACGTTCTCTATAGCGTAAAAATTAACTCAAATTTGTGTCCTAATGGCAAACGTAGGCAAACATTCCACCTCCATTTGAGTTAACTTTCACGCTATCGAGAACGTTAAAAAACTCGCACTAAGCACACTGTTGTGATCGCACGTTGGAGATCGCCATCCTTGTCACGGTCGTCTGTACGTTTGGTTACCTCTATGCATTATACGGTCCGCTTTATCGAAGATAAGATATCTTCATGCCAGTGAAATTGAGACTGAGAACCCCCTAATTTTAAGTTACCCGTTGGGTAGGCAGTAATGCGTTTCGGTCTGAAGGGTAGGGCAGCCGTTGTAACTATACTGAGATCTTAGAACTTATATCTCAAGGTGGGTGGAGCATTTTCGTTGTAGATGTCTATTGGCTCCAGTAACCACTTAACATCAGGTGGGCTGTGAGCTCGTCCCCCCATCTAAGCAATAAAAAAAAAGGGTTAGCAACCACATACAAATTTTAATACTAAACGGTATTTGGTTTTTATTTCTTACGACTAGGATAGGAATTCTGAGCTTGTAAAAGGTCTTAATCACTATCTTAGAAGAGTGTCAGCCCTACAAGAATAAAAAAAGGCTTGGACCCATTAGAGGGCAAACGATCTACTCGCTAATACTGTCCTTTGAATTAAATTTGGGGCACTGAGAATAACCGGACGTTGCGGACGAGAGTAGGATATGTCTATTAACGAAACAGCTGAAAAGAAGCGATCAACCACAAAAACAATTTTATAATGAAACGAGAATTTTATATATTAGATGATCATCGTGACGTAGTAGTAAAGTTACTAAACTACGTTACTTATTACTGGTGGTAGGACCACTTGTGAGTCCGCGCGGGTAGGTACCACCACCCTGTCTATTTCTGCCGTGAAGCAGTAATGCGTTTCGGTTTGAAGGGTGGAGCAGCCGTTGTAACTATACTGAGACCTTAGAACTTATCTCAAGGTGGGTGGCGCATTTACGTTGTAGATGTCTATGGGCTCCAGTGACCACTTAACACCAGGTGACTTGTGAGCCCGTCCACCCATCTAAGCAAAAAAAAAAAGATTGGCAAGTTCTTTACATAGCTCAGTGCCAAACTATTTTTATCATGATATCTTTGAATTTCTGCCAACTAAGGCAGCAAGACCCCGCCCTTGCTGATGGAATTTCTTAGTCCTCGCATGAGTGAAGATTGCGAAGTCGCTACCACCGTACTGAACTACTTTTAAACGAATTGAAACGTATAACATGTCCTTCTTCAAACGGGGCTTGTGGAGAGTATTAAACGATAGGCAGCGGCTTGGCTCTGCCCCTGGCATTGCTCAGGTCCTTAGGCGACGGTAACCACTCACCATCAGGTGGGCCGTATGCTCGTCTGCCTACAAGGGCAATAAAAAAAAAGATTGTACACATTCAAATCATATTTGGATCGCACACATTCTTGAAGATACGTTTCGATAGCAGTGAATAAATAATACAAGGATTTTGCTAACTTACTGATCTGACAATAATTTACACGATTCACTTGTACGAACAACTTAGTAATATTAGGGCTCCGAAAATATTAATTAGGCAGTTGTGAACACATCCGTATGCTAAAGTTGTTTAAAAACAAGACAGTGGAGTGAGGAAGGTTCCCGTAAGCCGTGTGTGCCACCGCCGTGGTCTAGCTGCGATAGGTTATAATACAATAAGTCGCCTTTGCTTTTGTGATACTAGAAAAATAGCTTTTCCACAATTTTCTTTCCTCTATATCATTTATCACTATTTTTTTATCACCTTGAGAGGAACGATGGACAATGATGGAATACTGGTCACATGCTCGCAGTCCATTTAAAAAGAATGAAATTAAAACAAGAACCATGCGTGATTTTGTCATTAAAACCAATTGGTCTAAGTAGCATTCGAACTTGAAGCAAACAGACTTTTTGAATTCTACCTGTTTCAATAGTTGCACTACATCAAAAGGGAAGAGTTTTTGGCGCCTTTGTCGAAATGTCGGTCAGCGGGGAAACACACAAACTTATCCACTTTTCCGCGGAAACTGTCGTTACATACGCAACGAAACGGAAAAGTACAACATAAAAATAATATATGAATCACTTTTGTTTTACTGCAAGAAACGCATTTTAACTCGATTTTCTTGGATATCTGATTTGATTTCGAGTGTTTTTTGGGGCGCGTAAAGTCGAGTTGGTGTTTTGGGTAAGACGAAATTGCTCTCGAGTTAACAAAATTAATTTATCCAAGTATCTTTAAAAGTTTCACCTCATTTCAATTCCGATCGAATATTAACATCTAAATCAAAAGCGTAGTTAACTTTTCTGAATGAAATGAACAATAGTTAGTTCGAATAAATTATACCATCCAATTAAACTTATAAAATAAAATGGAATAAATTTAAATTCAAATCGAACGATTGATACAGACTATATATAGTTTCATAGACAAAGTTTTAATTCTAAATTCCATTCTTGTTTTTTGCTCTCGTTGGTTAAACGAGGCTCGGCCTGAATAGTCAGGCCTGACCTGGTATTGAGTGATTACCGGAATATTGACTTTAAAATGTGAATGTCACCTCATCATAAAAGCGTTTGAGAATACTAGCGTTTGTCCAATGATTGAAACACATTACAGCTCAAGACTTTTGGATATACATATAGTGTTATTGTAGTTCTAGGGTCCTTCGCTGGTACATAGGGCCCTTACAAGTTTTCTCCACTTCACTCTGTGTTGCGCTTACTCTTTAACCCTTTAGGTCACAGGACCTCCAACAGGACCACACAAACACTTTCCGCATCCTCATAGAACAAAGTGTCAAATGGCGGACTGAATGGATGTATAGTGATATCATATAATTAAGCAAAATAAAAATTTTCTAGTTACTAGTTTCTAGAATATTCCCACAGTGAATTTACCCTAGCCCGAACGTTACATACCACAATCGAATTTTCAACTTAATGCTAATCTCGAAAACTAGTCTTAATTCCACAAGTGAATCTCATTTCGTACAATGTTCTGAAACATTCGAGCCCAGCGAATGATATTAGAAATGAGAAGAGAGTCAGATTCAATTTACATACGAATTTAACATTATAATAGAAAAGAGTAAAGGTCATTAGAATGTTAATTCGAATACAACTATACCAAATGAACATCACCAAGAATGACGCAGCGGGACCAGTAACAGAATAAACCGATCGAGCAACACCACGGAGAAATTAACTTAGAGCCTGATATTTCCTCTTTTTATTATTGATGTTTTTTTTTATACCGTTAGAGATTGTTAGAAGTTAACCTTTTTCAAATAGGTTACGTCTAATTATTTATAAAATATGGAATATTTGATTGTCTTTGTAAGCAGACGCGTCTACGGCCTGACGTCTCCTGCAATAGTTTTTACAATTTCAGCTTGAGGACATCAAACTGAAATTGATAATTGTTTTGTGGCAGTTGCGATTTCACTCAAAATATTTATTTTTATTGCATAGATGAGTGAGCATGACCTGCGAACGTCGCCCGCGCCAGTCCGCTGGCGAGACGGGGCCAAATTTTCCTTTGTATTGTATAACGGATTTCCCACTTATGCCAAGCTTCCAAGGATGGCAGTTTTTTTTTAAATCTCTGTACGAAAGTTTTCATTTCTAGGAATCCATGCAAGGCTGTGTAAGCTTTGGCATGAAGTGTATGCCTACCCCGGGCGGAGATCGGAGGTTAGGTGAGTAAGTGCAAGGGGGGTGTATGCCAATATATAATAATAGTCATTTATTATTAAATCAGTAGACCGACCTTAATTTTGTAGTGAGTACTGCGTAAATGGTAAAATATTGCGTTCTGCAGTGGACCAGCAACTCCTGAGCGGTTTTTATAGCCTTGCATAGCAACAATTATATACTTGAATTTCAGATGCCTTTAATTTTCAAAAAGGAATCTCATTTCTAATGTAGACTATTAGAGAAAATTCGAGGGCGAATAGAACGAAATGGTCGTGGAATCGAGTTCAACGTGTTCACGTCGAGCGCTCGTCCGAAGTACTTGCACTACGAGTAGCTCGGCTGTGAGCCAACCGTATTGTGTCTATGCGTTGCACAGATTTGTACCGACACTTGGCTTTTTAACAAAGATTATGTTGTAAGAGAGGGACCATCATACTTATTGCAATTGTACACTTTGTGCTTGTACTGCAGTTTCGTGTGTATGAAGTATATAATGTGTTTTTGGTTAGCAGATATGAATGTTCATTGTTTTAAAGTAAATTAATTTCCCTACCTGATCGCTAGGTAAATGGGGCTATTTCAGCTACGCTATGTCTGCCGGGTGAGCTAATGGGGCTCAATCTGAGAGCATGTGCTAACACTGGTCCCTAGCAGGGGCAGTGTTTCGCGGAATCTAGCATCGGATCGGAATTGCGACCTACCGAGAAGGTCCGACGAGAAACTCAGTGGGTTGTATCACTTTGGTTAGTCCGTTCGTCGAAGGACGGTGAGCATAGAGTCAGGCTGGTAGCATTGTAACTATACCAATGTTTTCAGGTTTAAATAATCATCGTGAAATGTGTTGGTTAGTGCTCACAGTTAAGAGCCAACAAATAAGTATCGCCATCATGGCGATATGTTTGTGTGGAAGCTTGTAATTTAATTAAAGAAAATCATAATGATTATTTATTCATTTAGTTGGAATTAAATCCACTATTGGTGGTAGATGTTTTATAAGCACGAACGTTCCGGCTTGAAGGGTTAAAAGACTGGTATACATTTAACAATGTGGGTTACAATGTCTATTGTCTATGGTTTTGGCTGCTCCATTAATAGCATTATATTAGCCCGCCAAGAGCCCGCCTACTCTTCTACAGCCAAAAAGCCATCTACATTGCCCATTCTTTGGTAAAACGAAGTTGGCAAACAATTTCGATACACAATACCTGGCCATATTGGATTCTCGCAAACCGAATATGAAATCATTAGACGGTTTCCTCGATACAACCCATTGATGTGACATTCGCAGTGCTTGAATTCTTAGGAGATTTACATGGAATTGAAAAAGTGATTGGCGAGGGGTTCGATTGTTCGTTGGAATGTGATATGTGCGAAATGTCGCCAAACAGCGAACGCTTTAAAGTTCCTAGTTTCGGAACAGCTACAGATTCAAATTTACTATTTGCGTGGGTTTTAGTTATATTTTTGGTTTAAGATAATAAATAAATTGGTAATAATTAAAATAATTTAAAATATTGCAATTTTGCAGAATTCCATTCCATCCATTCCCGTAAATTCTAACAAAGATTTAAGTAGTGTGAGACTTCATTTTTACGTATAATTAATTCGTCAATACAGGTTGATCGAAAAAAAAAAAGATTCATATTACAAAGTCTGTTTAATATCCTGTTGCGACATCCAGGCATAAAAGTAATTAGAAAGTCATCCATATATAGAGGTATGTTATTTTATTAACGGGGATAAAGACAGATTGGTTTTCATCCGACATTCCTAGAATATTCTGAATAAGAAAACATCTTAGAATTTACCTGCTTAGGGTATGAATCGGCTTGTGCACCCTGATCGGCGAACAGCATGGCGATTGCGGTCAGGGCGATTCGTGGATATCGTACCGTCTCTTTCACACAGACGGTGCTCGCCGGGGGGCACCCTGAGACCTGGAGCCGAAAGCGCTCGCCCCGGACTATGCATGAGATAGGGGCTGTCCACCTTAGGGGGGAACTGTGCTCTGGCGAAGGAGTAGTGAGAGCGCGGAATCTCCATTCTTGTCGAACCCGTCGATAACGAGCGAACTAACCCATAGTCAAAGCCCATTGAGTTTCTCGGTAAAATCTTCTCAGTGGGTCGTGATTCCGATCCGGCGGCAGATTCAATGAAGCATGGCTCTTGCTAGGGCAAATATTAGTAATGTTACGCGCTGGAGTTCGGGATAAATAAAAATTCTACCGGAGTACAACTTAAAACTTTATTCAACACTTTTTTTTTTTGGTCAGGAGGAAATCGCCGGACTTCCGCCCTCCACTGGGGATAGAGGGCGGAGCATGTCAGAGTCGAACTGACTAAAACCTCCTGTCGCTCAACAACCAACGTCCAAACCTCGCATGAGACAGAACTCATGAAGAGGCAAAGGGGGGAAAGTGAAGCGTTTAGTGCGGAGCACATCTCTCCCATCACCCTCCCCCTCGGGACGCCGGACCGGCGGTCGTCGGCGCCACGACCACCAGCCCTCTCGGTCGGCAGGCTATCCGAAGCCCGCCTAGATGGCGCCGGTTAGAGTGAGCTATCCTACGGAATACCCCGCTGGACCAGAACCAGCGTGGGTCGAGGATAGCCGGCCTTCCATCACCCGGATGCTCTTGCGTAAAACGCGTGCAGAGCAGCTTGCACGTCGTCTTCTTAGGCCCCCCTCGCCGGTCCCCAGACCGACATGTGAGGGGGGACCCGAAACACTTAGAGGGCCAGGGCTTGGGCGAGATCCGCCTCCCTGGCCCCCGCTCGACGGCGGCGGGATTGTGCGTCTCTCACGCGCCCCGCCGCCTCCTTCTGCGCGATGGTGCACTCGCAGAAGTCGAGCATCGCCTTCCACGATTCGTCGTCGCCGAGCATCGATGCCACAACACTCGGCAACGACAAGTCGTTTCCTACTTTTGCGACGAGGACACGGCGCCATCCCTCCCATGCGGGGCAGGCGACGAGCGTATGCTCTGCCGTGTCCAAGTCGTAATCACAATGGTGGCACTCTGCCGTCGGCTCGGCTCTTATCCGGTGCAGGAACTCACCGAAGCAACCATGCCCAGTGAGCACCTGCGTGAGCCGGAAAGTGAGGCGTCCTCTGTCACGATTCACCCAATCCACAAGGACCGGGCGAATCGCCTCGACGGTCCTACGACCGGCCGAAGGATCAGCCAGCCGCCTGGACCATGACTCCAGCACGGACCGCCGAGATTGGGCCCTCCGCGCTCTGACCACACTGTGGCTGGGACGCGCCACGCCCCGGGCGCGAAGGTCAGCCCGCCACTGATAGTCAGCGGCGAGCGCCTCCGCTTCCAGAGCCCAAGGCGGCGTCCAAGCCAGTACACACGCCGCCTCAAAGGAGATGGTGCGATAACCACGGATGACCCTGACCGCGATGGTGCGTTGCGGCCGTTGCAGCAGCTTCGCCACCCCCGCGGCCAGGGACTGGCCCCACACAGGCGCCCCGTATAGGGCCATTGATCGCACCACCCCCGTATAGAGACGGCGCGTCACCTGGTCAGGCCCCCCGACGTTGGGCAGAAGCCGGCTTAACGCGCCGGCCACCCCCAACAAACGAGGGACCAGGTGCTGAAAGTGAGCACGGAAGGTCCAACGACTGTCCAGAATGAGGCCGAGGTACTTCAACTGCACCCCGACCCCAATCCGGACGCCTCCAACCACGATATGGGCATCGACAGGTGGTACTTTCCGGGGCCTGTGGAACCACATGGCCTCGGATTTACTGAGTGCCACGTCGAGGCCCAATCTCCTGATTTTGCCGACGACATGCGCCACCCCAGCGGTAGCAAGACGGGCAGACTCAGCAAAACTCCCCCCCCGGGCCACGATCAACGTGTCGTCTGCGTAACAGATTACGCTTAGGCCCGGGAGGAGGGCACCCCTCAGTACCCAGTCATACCCGATATTCCACAAAAGGGGGCCGAGCACCGACCCCTGTGGAACACCGCGCACGACCGGGAACCGGTGCACGATCCCACCGTGTCCGGTACACGTGACCGATCTGTCCTCCAAGTAGGAACCCACCAGCCGGCGAAGGTAGGGGGGCACTCCGTGCCGTTCCAGCGCCCCCCCTATCACGGACCAGGGCAGGGTGTTAATCGCATTGGCGATGTCGAGAGACACCGCCAAAGCCACCCCACCCCTGGAGACGGCCTCCTCCGAGAGGGCCCGCACGCGAAGGATCGCGTCTACCGTTGAGCGGCCCTCTCGGAAGCCATACTGCTCCGCCGACAGATCGGGTCCCACCCTGACCAGATGCTGGATGATGCGGGCCGCCAGAATGCGTTCCAGCAGCTTGCCCACCTCATCCAGCAACACGATGGGACGGTACCCGGCGGCAGTATCCGCCGGGCGCCCCCCCTTTCTCAACAGCACGAGTCTGCCCGTCCTCCACGATGAAGGAAACCGTCCCGACTCGAGGCAGGAGTTGTAAAGCCTCAAGAGTCGGTCCCCTAGGGCACCAAGAGCCAAGGCCCAAACCCGGCCATGCACGCCGTCCGGGCCGGGTGCGGTGTCTTTCGCGCACATTTTGCGCACGGCCACACGGAGCTCCGCCCCCGTTATGCGGGGCACCTCAGCAGGGACTTCGCCGTCGTATTCCGGCGGCGCGTCCATAGCGGGAGCGAAAAATCCCTCCCGCTCCTGCGGGAACAGCGCCGAGACGATGTCCCGCAGCTGCTGAGGCTGGAGACGCTCCGTGATCGGGGGGGCCCATGGGCGCATTTTATTGCGCACCATATGATAGGGCCGCCCCCACGGATCCTCATCCAGCGTCTCCAAGAGACCCTCCATGTGTTGGTTCTTGGCTCTTCTGATGGCCAGCTGCAATGCCCTCTGCGCGACGCGAAATGCGCCGTGCAGCCGGGCCTCTGCCGCCGCGAACGCAACCGGATCGTTGCGCCGCGGCAGGCGGCGGCGGCGATGCTTGGCGCACTCGCGCCTCGCCCGAACGCACTCCACGCGGAGTTGCGCAATTTCGGGCGACCACCAGTACGCCTGGCGATTAGGGAGTCTAGGGCCGATCCGGGGCATCGACGCATCACAGATGCGACGCATCGTGTCCCGGAACCACCCCGCCTCTCCCTCGACCTCGACCGGGTGTGGACGCATGGGCGCCCACGCTGCCACCGTAGAGGCTTCCATCAGGAGCGCCTTATTCAGGCGCTTCAGTGCCCACTTGGGGAATGACCGGGATGCACCACGGGGGTGGTCCCCGTGGACGTCCGCGACTGCGGAGCGGGCGGAGAGATCAAACCGAATATATCGGTGATCTGACAGCGTCTCCGCTCCCTCCAAAACTCTCCAGTCGCGGATACGGCGTGCGATGGCCGGGCTTGCGAACGTAACGTCCACAATAGACTCGCCCTGCCACCGCACGCACGTCGCAACCGAACCTCTATTCAACAAACAGAGGCCGGCCGCGTGCGCCCACAGTAGCCTACCACGAGCGTCCGAGCGGGGGGAGCCCCATGCGACAGACTTCGCATTGAGGTCCCCCGCGAGAATCACTGGACGAGGAGCGAGGCGGCGAGCAATCGCCCCGATCCCGCCCAGGAAATGCCCGAACTCGACGGTAGGCCTATTCGGAGAGAAGTACGCCCCGATCACGACGGTCCCTTCCAGCTGCACCGCGACGAACCCTTGACCCCTGGTCACCATCGCCAGGGGGGGGATCGCCGCGTCTCTTCTTATGACTATGGCCGCCAGGCCGCCGTCGTCCCCAAACCAGCAATCATTTGCTGGGGGAACGAAGTACGGCTCGGCGACCACAGCCATATCTATGGACCACTCCGCCATGCTCTGAGACAGCATGTCCTGAGCTCTGGCGGAGTGGTTTAGATTTCCTTGGAGGAAGCGATAGGTGCGGTCCATTACTGTTGGACCACATCCATCGCCCCCTCCCCTTCACCGCTGCCCCCGCCCTCCGGCACCGGCGCCGCATCGGGGATTACAGCGTTGGCCAGTGCTCCTCTGGCCAACCTTCTCTTTTGTCGGCGCTTTGATTTTCGGCGCCGGTTGCGTTCGGTATTATCACCGGACGGGAAGCACGCCTTGCCTCCCGCCCGGTGGTTTGCCCTGCGCCCGGCCGCAGCGCACAGAGCGCAGTGCGGGGCGGCTGTGCAGGACGCCGCTTTATGGCCCGGCTGGCCGCAGCGGAAACACAGACCGCTGCGGTCAACCGAGCTAGTGCACCTAGCGAGGCCGTGCCCGGTGCTAAAACATCGGAGACATCGCCAGGCACGTGGTTCTTGGAGACGCACGTGGGCCGCTATCCAGCCCACGCGCAGTCTCCCCGGATCCCCCGTCGATCTTCCCGGCGGAGGAGTGGCCAAGGAAGTGGCTGCCTCCACAGGGCAGCGCGCCCACACCGACCTGGCTCCAGAGTACCCTGAGCGAAGTTCGCCCACGGTCACGCTCTCCAGGGCACATCCACCTTGGGCGGCTATCGCGGCTGCCACCTCCTCCTTGGTAGCACAGTCGTCCAGGCCGGTGATTCTAATCTCGGCCATCCTCACCGGCCTGTGCACGCGCACCTCATCCTCCGGCAGTGCCACGCGGAGCGTCGCCACTAGTTTGTCCGCGATGCCAGAACTATCGGCACCGGGACACTCCAGCAGCTTCGCTCCATTGGCTGTGTGCCGGAAGCGGAAGTCGTCGTGGCCTAAGGGATAAGACGTCCGGTGCATTCGTATCGAGCGATGCACTGGTGTTCGAATCTCGCTGGCGGGTACCAATTTTTCTAATGAAATATGTACTCAACAAATGTTCACGATTGACTTCCACGGTGAAGGAATAACATCGTGCAATAAAAATCAAACCCGCAAAATTATAATTTGCGTAATTACTGGTGGTAGGACCTCTTGTGAGTCCGCACGGGTAGGTACCACCGCCCCGCCTATTTCTGCCGTGAAGCAGTAATGCGTTTCGGTTTGAAGGGTGGGGCAGCCGTTGTGACTATACTGAGACCTTAGAACTATATCTCAAGGTGTGTGGCGCATTTACGTTGTAGATGTCTATGGGCTCCAGTAACCACTTAACACCAGGTGGGCTGTGAGCTCGTCCACACATCTAAGCAATAAAAAAAAAAAAAAAAAAAAAAAGCGGAGGCCCTCCTCTGCCCCGATTTCATCCAAACTTACGGCCGCGCGCGCCCGGGCCATCACCTCATTATAGGTGAGGCCTTTTTCGGCGGCGGCCGGCAGCAACGTCACTACGACGGCAGCCGACCGCGCTGCGCGCGGCCTCTTCTTTTTGCCATTCTTCTTCCTGGCTGCCAGTGCTCGATTCTCACGAGGAGCAGCTACGGCCGCCAGCTCTGTGCTTCGTGCTGCAGCGGTCGGCGCTCGACCCCCTCTGGGAGCTGCCAGAGCCGCTGTCTGCTGCCTTGCTTTCTTGCCCCGCTTCACCACTTCCGTCCAGCCCTCGTCCATGCTTGACGGGGGAGCAGGAAGGGGACGGGGTTGGGATTTTGGGGCAGGATTCTGGGCACCCGTACCCTTGTTGTTTTGGTCCCGGCCTCTACGCCGTGCCAACCTCGCGGATGGAGTGGGGATAGAGGTCGGCCGGGCGGCCTGGCTCCGCGGGGTTATTCAACACTTAGAACACTTAAACAAACACTTTAAAATTCTCAATTCACTTCTTCCGCTTCGCTTCAGGTGATCCGTTCGCTGTTTCGCTTTGAATAGTTCCGATTACTAACTGACTGCGTGCCATCTCTGCAACGCTGTTATAGTCGAGACGAAAGTCCTAGAATCGTCGAGAATATTCTACAAAAATCTAGCATTGTGTTTCCGCTGTCTGAAAATAGATGGCGTTGTACTTCTCGAGCGTTCTAGGTGATACTGGATCCTTCGATATTCGTTCGACTATTCGGCGATAGATAGCGTTACTCTTACTAACAGTAATGTCTCTCAGACTGGGACCCGTGAGCTCAATTACGCATCCGGTGAAGCCAGGGCAGACCCTCGAGGTTATTGGCAGTAGGTAAGCAAACAAAAAAACCATTTTAATAGAAGGTTTATATGAATCAAATAAAAAAACAAAACTGGAATGAAATAATTACGATCAATACAAATTACAAACCAATCACCTCAACTATATGTTCCTATTGCTTACTGTATAAATATAAGAAACTCTACTGCCAATACTGTTGAGTTATACATTGTTGAGTTAAACCCTAAGCTTTCGGTCCAGTGTTTATTCTCCACGACTATATTAAAATCTCGCTCTGGCCTAAAAACTGGAGATATTAAGTTGAACAATAAAGCTCGTCATGAGTTCGTTTCCCCGGCGCGGCCCAGTCTAAGTTTAAGGGCTCGTAAACACCGCCGGTCATGTATCATGCCACTTTCGGTTTTAATGTGCTGTAAATGTAATTTTCTCCTGTTTTGTGTGACTGTGTACATATATTGTTTTGTAGAGGTTCATTGAACTTAATGTTTTTGTAGATATTTGATGCATTTTTGACAAATTGCGAGGAGAGGCTGTATTCAAACATCGATGAGTAAGTAACGTTTTAAATTATTAAAAAAACTAGCGACCCGCCCTCGTTTCGCTTCGGGAACTGTAATTTATTATTGATCTCATTGAATATTCTTTTATACAAGTCTTGTCCTATTAGTAACATACAGAATAAAAAAAGAACGTAACAAACAAAAAATCAATAAAAATATTACTGCTTCACTATTTTGGGGATAATGGCTTACAAATAAAAGATATATGCTGTCACGGGCTTTTATGTAGGACTATTTGAGATAAAAATTTCCATTTTACATTATATAAGTGTGGCTCCAGTGGTTTTTGCGGCGCACGTATAAACAGCTATCAGATGGCAGATTTTTTTCCTACTTACTTGACATTTATTGTTATATTTTGGGTAATTCACACTATATTTTTATAAATTATATGTGGTATTGTGATGTGTAAGCTAAGTGTCATATTTATTTATATCGAATCTACAGCCTAAAAAATAAGTTTCAAGCCTTTAGCTCTAAAATGATGATACTTCCACACAACTTTCCATCCCCCCTTTCAACCCTTTAAAACCCTTTTTTCACATTAATAAGTAGTCTGTGTACCAAATTTCATTTAAATCGGCTTAGTAGTTTTGGTGTGAAAGGGCGACAGACAGACAGAGCTACTTTGGCATTTATAATATTAGTATGGATGTTGAAAATGGTAAAATTAAAACGATAAGTATGTAACTAGAGCTAACTATGAATACGACACGTGCAAACCCGGTAAAATATTGGTTGTACGAAAGGTGGTCGTGGTGGTGGTACGAAATTGCCGCTGGGTCTACAAAAATACAAAGTTTTTTTTTGCAGCGCAGTGGTAATTTTTCAACGCCTTTTTGAGGGAGTCAGCTATGTGGGAGCCAACAAACTACTGAACTTTACTTTTTGGGGGTAAGTTTTCATTTGGGACATTACCTAGATGCTGAATCAGGATTTTACAAACATGATGGTCCCAAAAAATTTACAAAAAGAATAAATTTTTCATCGCAAATGACAATGCAGTTCAAAATGTTTTCGTCTATGTTTCGTGTCTTACACGTCAATTAACAAATGTACAATTAAGCAAAGCATACCTTAACGCGTTCGTCGCGCTGACGATCTTTCAGTTCGTGCGGCACCCACAAATCAAGGTTTTTATTTTGCTTTGTCGCAAATGGATCAGTCATACTCATATTTTTACCGTGTGCAAAACAAAACAAAAGACTATTGTTCAACTTTGGCGGTTATTTTAGTAGTGGTGACTAATGGTTCAGGGTGTTATCGGAAGTAAGATAATAATAATAAAATAACTCAACTGGTTAATCTTAGCGTTTATTCGCGACTGAACTTAAAAGTGAAACAAACAAATGACTGAAAA
Organism: Bombyx mori; assembly: GCF_030269925.1. NCBI lineage: Eukaryota > Metazoa > Arthropoda > Insecta > Lepidoptera > Bombycidae > Bombyx > Bombyx mori. The sequence goes on along the minus strand of NC_085116.1, from coordinate 576,476 downwards.
TTAAACTCCATATCTTTATACATATAAACTTCCATATTTCAACTTATTTTTTTATTTTTTTTATTGCTTAGGTGGATAGACGAGCTCACAGCCCACCTGGTGTTAAGTGGTTATTGGAGCCCATAGACATCCACAACGTAAATCCGCCACCCACCTTGAGATATAAGTTCTAAGCTCTCGGTAACTTCCATATTCCATATTACAACTTCATAGATTCAGTCGAGTTTGCTAACTAATTCGTATGAAAGAGTGAATTCGTAGATTCCTATTGAAAAGCCCACTTTAAAATCAACCATATCGTACCTTTAATTACCTTGAAAGATTTAATTAATTTCTTTGATACGTGTATGTGACACTAAATGTTCGAGTTATATTATATAGATCCCATTGCCCTCGGTATCAAAAGAACCCTCATCAGTGCGAAAAATATTATATTATATTGGATGTTTGTAACATCATGGAAATAAGATTCATTTCTTAATGTAAATAACATTACTTAGGCAACGCCAGGTACATAATATAACATGGTTATTTAGATATATACAACAAGTATCTATGCTAGGATTTGCGTAACAACAGATCTATTACTCGACTAATAGTGCATAGACCACATAGTGACTCTTTTTCATGGGAAAATGATGATAAGACTATGAATCCGCACGAGTTGGTGCTTTTCTTATTTTATTTTTTTATTAGTATTTTTTTTTATTGCCCTTATAGGCACACGAACATACGGCCCACCTGATGGTGAGTGGTTACCGTCGCCCATGGACTTCAGCAATGCCAGGGGCAGAGCCAAGCCGCTGCCTATTTGTGCAGTGAGGCAGTTATGCGTTCCGGCTCGAAGCAATGGAACTAATACTTTCCGGGGCTCACCTTGTGAGGCTCGTCCGTTTTGGCAGCGTCTTAACACCAGATAGAATTATGAGCTTGTTTATCCATTTACGCAATAAATTAGCACTATTCGTTAAACGTCTAATAATAACTTTGCCTATATTGCTTAAGTTTCTACTTTGGAATTTGACTAGCACCCACGCCGCTGCGTAATGAAATCTGAAATCATCGAAAATATGTTTTATTATGTTCAAGGCACTTGATCGACTTAGTCTAGGAATTTTCAGTAAACTAGAATACTCTTTATTGCCAAATGTTTCGAACGCCAATTTTCGCTCGTGTTCCAGTAATATTTTTGTGAAAATTATCGAAACTAAAATTATAAGAATTGGACGCATATTCGTTTATAAAATACTAATATATTTTCCAGTTGTTTGTATGTACCTATTTATTTGTACTTCTCAGTTTATGTTTTTTTAATCAGATAAAATCCACTTCATTACAGAAATACCTCTCTACTAATGTTAAGCGGTCACGCGAGGTCTGAGATTGAAGCTGCAATTGAATTGTCCCAATCGCTGAAAAATTGAGCTCATGATTAATTACACAGAAGCAGAAATAGGATGTCAGTAACCATCACCACTTAGTAAGTATGTAATAATCCTAAAACCATTACTTGAAATAGGAATTAAGAGGTTAAGGATTATGCTTAATTAGTGGTAGTGGCTCGAATTACTGGAGGTTGGTTCCCGTATTTAGTGATTAAATACATTCATACCCTTACAATTAATTACCTAAACATACTGTTATTAAGATCCTGTAGTTTTGAACCTTAAACTAGGATATAGTTTTGATTTAATTTACCATTCTTACTAGAACTTTCAGCCTCGTGTATCAGGGTGGGTTTACGCCAGTGTTGATTGCGGGAAACCCCTTACTGGAACGGAGATTGGACGTAGGGTGAAAGAGTGCAAGGGGAGTCTTTTGGGTAGGTTGGACTTTAAAACCATCCTTTGGTCCGAAGTCCGCTCCCAACATCCGCAGACCGTTAAGTCCCACATATCCCACATGCTCCCTAGACACAGTTACCTTGTATGAGGTTGGTCGCCCTGCCCGAAAAAAGGGGTGGGTTCACGCTATCTGCGAGTGTTAGTATCTTTTGAACTACATCATGTGAGCTCTTCTGCCCATTCAGACCAACAAAATTAATTACTGTACACATAAAATAAATACTAATTAATACGAATTTGTCGAATCACTTTCGTTGCTTAGTTTACTTTACAAGTTGGATTTCGAGACGAGATTCTTTAGCTATTAATAACTGCTTTACGACTCTGAAACTGAATTCATACCTTTAAACAATGTTGAACGAATATTATATTTACAATTGATTCATATCACACTTGTAGTTGTTTGTCCTTTCAGACAAACATACATACATATGTAGATAGTTTGCAAATGCTTTGTAATTATGTTAGAGGGTCAAAGCTATCTATCTCAATGACAACAAATTGCGTGACTTTTAATCTAGATGTGTGGATTTATAATTTTAACCTATTTTCTGTCCGGACGACATTACTTAATAAAGTACCCCATTTTTTATGATTTGTTGAGCTATACCTAGAAATGATTGTATTTTTTGTTTTGATTCATTAGAGAGTAGTTCATTTATTGCATTTGACTTCTAATAACTCTATAGCTCTGCCACCGTTTGTTACCACACGTATTGTGGATGCTTAGTGCTAGAGATTCACTGGGAAATGGACAGCAGCGTTCTCTGAGTGCTAAATCGACGCATCGCGATTGCAAACTGGAATTTACTGATAGTTGGGCGTTCTGTAGACATGCACGGGTTGGAACTACAATCCGGTCTATTTCTGTCGCGAAGCAGTCCGTGTTCCGGTTTGAACGACGGGCCAGTCGTTATACCACACAATTTACAACAACAAAACAAACAATTTACAACAACTAAATTTCATGTCTTAAGGTGATTGTCGGCATTCAAGTTGCGACGTATATAGGTTCGGTTAACTAATTAACATAAGGTGGGTCGTCAACTCGTTCACTCATGTACACAATAAACAATAAATAATTAGATTCAGCTACATTTAAGCCAATCGTTTTAAATGAGCAAACAAACTTAACAAGACCTGACTTGCGTGACATTCGTATTGAAGCCAACAGTCGTAGCTATTTGTCATTTATCAAGAAAATTATGGAATTTCGTAATATCGTACTCCGCTAGAATATCGTTCTGAGAAATATTACAGATAAACGTTATGTGTTCAACCTCCAACTTGCAAAATGTCGCCTGAAACCACACTAGTTCCTTTTTAGACAATTAGTAAATATTAAATTATTAGCTCGTTTATGTCGTGGAAGTATGTACGTCAAACGGAGACGGTTGATGGTGATTGTGGTTGTAATGGCTACTATGGCTCTATAAGACGGTTAATGATTTTGTAGTAGGCTCACGTCAAACTCGCTTCTGTCCGCTGGAATAGCCCCTTAGGCCTAGCGAATAAGTAGGGAAATGAAATGAAACTCGCCGCTACAAAGGCTAAACGAGGTTTTGAGGGCGATCGGCTTGTCTGTCCATCAGTACCTTCTCGGAATTCAATTTTGCTAATCCAGACAGTTCACAATTTTCAGATAAATTGAATTTGCAAAACTAATTCGGCACTCGTTCGCTGTTGAGATTATATTAAACTTGAAAATATTTCCTCGAATTATTTTGTGGATTGGAGTAATCCTCAGTGGCAACATGTTTTGCACAGACTCTCGTGCCCCTGTACCATCAAGTCGACAGCCTCCTCATTTTAAACAATAAACTGCGCCTTGAATCTTCTTCCTGTAATAAAAAAATCAAGGTTTCCGGTTATTACCGTCAGGAAATTCTTCGAAAACCACTTAACACATCTGCCATAAAGCTGTCATAATATCAAGATACGAACAATCGGGAGTCAAAAGGGATTTAATAGCACTTGGCCCAGTTTTTATAACTCAAAATCGTATCCACCCTGATTCCACTCCCGTTTATTCCCATACGGGGGCGTCATATTTTATTGGCAATTTGACTGATTTTACGATGGTCATTATGCTCAGATTTCAGTGTAGGATTTCGGGGGAAATTTAGCTACTGTCCTATGCTCGGTATGGTAATGATAGAGCGGGGTCAATTGGTCGCGTTTGGATTGTACAGGGTGGTTTTTATGATGATTCCAAATACAATTCCAGAGCGACTGTTGTCGAATACAAAATTTGAAGTTTTTTAGAAGAAAAATTTTACACCTTAAGTTTTATGCGTTTTTTCAATATTTGCAGGTGTTCACGGCTTTTACCTAACAGTGTGCTCTTTTTCATAGGCTTCTGATCCTTTTTAACTGGGCCACGCAAAAAATAAATAGGTGCCTACTCTTTCGTGCAGTATCCCATTATACCAAATTATAATTTGCGTAATTACTGGTGGTAGGACCTCTTGTGAGTCCGCGCGGGTGGGTACCACCGCCCTGCCTATTTCTGTCGCGAAGCAGTAATGCGTTTCGGTTTGAAGGGTTGGGCAGCCGTTGTAACTATACTGAGACCTTAGAACTTATATCTCAAGGTGGGTGGCGCATTTACGTTGTGGATGTCTATGGGCTCCAGTAATCACTTAACACCAGGTGGGCTGTGAGCTCGTCCACACATCATAGCAATAAAAAAAAATACCACTCTGCAGTAGCGTCAACTGGTAAACCATTACGTAGGATGCTAGATGTTGCTCGACAAATCCAATAATCATAAACATGAAAACTGGTCTAACGTAGCAGTATTTTGTACCAACATTGTTACGGCACCATTGTGTTGTGAAAGCCTAACGGCTAGCCCAAGCGGGTCTACATCATAAATTTGAGATAATTTAAAGTATCATAGTTGAACTAGATTTATAATGTAATATAAATGTAAGGTTTATTAGAGAAGAATGAAAGTGATGTTGAAAGTCCGCTAGTTTTATTAACTATGAAGATAAGAACGAAAATGACCGATAAATACAAGTTCATTGTTAGTATTCCGTTGCAGTACATATCACAAGTTTTTATATACCGTATTTAATTCAATTAATTATATTTAAAACTGTACATTGGCTCGTTGATTTCATATCTCTTATTTAAATAGTCAGCTTAGACGCTCATTTGCATCTTGTCAGCAAAATAGACTGTAATACATATCGAATTTAGAAGCATAAAGTTTGGTTTACTTTTTGCAAAATTGCTTATACGCGGATACATGTGCAGTATTTCTTCTTTTATCGGGATCTTTTATTCGAAACCATAATTATTAAAACAGCTTGGTACATTATTACAGAGCCCGCGACAGACCTAAGGGGCACTTTGCGCCTGGACAAAGACTTGCTCTACAAAGCAAGCAGTCCCACCTCGCATTGAGTACTGTTCTGACCTCTAGACCCGTGGTCCCAAATTCTTCCGTTTGAACTCCGTACAGAAGAGGGCTATTCGGATTGTCGATAATCTCATTCTCACGGAATGTTTTGAACCTCTGGGACTACGATAGGTCTTTGGTTCTCTCTGTGTTCTGTACCGTATGCTTCATGAGGAGTGCTGTGAGGAATTGTATGAGATGATCACATTATCTCCTTTTTACCATCGCACTGCGCACCACCAGAGCATAGCTTAACCATACTACGTACAGCCTCTGCGTTCATCGACAGTGTGTTTTCAAAGACCTTTGCTGCCACGTAACATCCAGCTCTACAATGAACTTCCGTCCGCGGAGTTTTCCAAGCATTATGATATTTCCTTCTTCAAACGAGGTTTGCGGATACTACTTAGCGGTAAGCAGCGGCTTGGCTCTACCCCTGGCATTGCTGACTATAAGGCTATAAGGTCAGTAAAAAAGTTTTTAGAAGAATTCGAATTACACTGCACATTTCCTTATGTATAAAATAGTACCCATCATTAAAAGCACTTTTACGGCTTTCGCAGCTACGGACATTAACCCACAGACACAGCCTACTGAATTTCTTGCCGGATCTTCTCAGTGGGTCGCGTTTCTGATCCGGTGGTAGATTCTGCGAAGCACTGCTCTTGTTTGGGACAGTGTTAGCAACACTCCCGGTTTGAGCCCCGTGAGCTCACCTACATGTTAGGGCGAAGCTGAAATAGCCTCTCAAGGCTATTAACATAGGTTGGTAAGAAAAAAAACCTATGGACGGCTGACCGTGTCCACATTCGCAACCGCGAAACACGAGCTGTGTTCGAAATATTGAAAGCAATGAAAAAGCTCGAGATTGAACCGTAAAAAAGTTTTAATTATGTTTACAACCTACAAAAACCGAAGAGTAAGCTAAACAATAACCAACTGTCAGTTAAAGTATCAAATTATGGATATTCGATATTGAGATGTGAAGCCGTTTTTAGTTTTAACAGTGTTAATTAATTAGCAACGAATGTTATCGGCATTAGTTTTGTTTTTATCGTCTTTGTGATTGCAACTATTAGGTATGTTAAACTAAATTACATAATGTATAATACTAATATTATACTAAAAAATTACGCTTGTTTAAAGCACCTACGAACTTATGAAACAGACAGGCGTATGTGACAGAGTTAGTTCAAGAGTGATTTACCTTTCGAGTTTAATTATATACTATCAGTTCCGTATTTAAGGAGAACACCTTTTGTTTCCAAGCGACTAGTGAATTTTGCACCAAAATCGAAGTTATCAAATACAAGAAAAACACAAAGTGAAGCCATGGCCTAAACTTGTAGTTAATTACTACTGTGAAGCCTCACAACTTTGATGGAGCTTTCAATAAAACTAGTTTTAATTACTTGCCTACATCGTAACATTGTAATGGAGCTACTCTGTTTGATTTTCATTTCGTTAAAACTAATTAGGCATGCGTGAACTATTTAAATAGAAAACTGTTATTTCTTGTTTATTTAAAACTAGCGGCCCGATCCGGCTCCGCTCGGGTCTTTCACAAAAATTTCAACTATATGTGACATTGTTTTATTTTTTAAAATAAAAGAACACTCATTGCGGCATAACTATAATAGTTAGACATATGCTGTCACGACATTTTTTGTAAATAATAATGTGTTCTACAAAGTCGCAGTACATTATTTTATTCTATCATCAATAGTTTTTGTAGGGCACGCGATGTAAAGAATATTTTAGAGAATTTTTTACACCTTGGGTATTAAGATTATAGCCTATGTCACTCGGGAATAGTGTAGCTTCCAAACAGTAAAAGAATTTTTCAAATCAGTTCAGTAGTTCCGGAGCCTATTCAATACAAAAAAAAACAAATCTTTCTTCTTTATAATTATAATATTAGTATAGATGATTCATGAAATGAATCCAAGCAGTGCACTACCCCCTTTACAGGTCTGTTGTACGTGGTCTCTAAATGTTAGTTCGGAATTAAAAATTAGTTCTAGGTCACTTATAGTTTTAAAACGATTCCAAAGGACAGCCGAATAAAGATTTAATTACCAAAAGTAGCAGCCTCACAATCTTAGAAGGAAGTTGGGAGGCAGAAACATTTTGGTGGCAAAATGGTAATTAAGAGGAAAATACAGCAGTATTTTCCTGGAGGAAAGACTAAGGGTGAGTGGTAGAAATAGCGGGATCAAATATATAGATCGGGCATCAAATATACAGTTGCAGGATCTTCTGACTTAAAATGTATTCTAATTGTATTTTGACATCGAGCCCATTCGTAGTGGTGACGACGGCATGTACAGTGCAAGACTCCACAGTCTTTAGACATCTAGAGTATGATCGCTAAACGAGACATGGAACATAAAGTCGTCTCCCATTCTGAAAAAAATCTAGGACGACGAAATATTAATGTCTTCGTTACATTTAAGTCTGGTTTTCATACAACCACCCGGTCATCGAACCGAGACACGAGCTAGAGACTAAATAAAATGATAACGCAAACCGCCCAAAGCGATGTGACAATATAATTAAAAATACAATAATCTTGTGCGCTAGCCCTTGTTCAACAGGAGAACAACGCAATTTGTTTTAAACAAAAATAACTAACTGAACAATTTTACAGTAACAAACGAGGTTCTCCCTCCTCACTCGAAGGTAAAGTTTAAAAATGAAAAAACTTCCACGAGAATGCACTCTTTCATTGTTTTTAATCAACCACAAAGCTTCTGTTTGTCCATGCAGCATGTACGCTAGCTTTGACATTATTTAATAAGCAACGAACTGTGAATTTAATTTTTTATTCATTCAGTAATTTTTTTATTGTTTTCACAACATGATCTTATTCATCAGTATGGACGCTATCAGTAAAAGAACATCTGAGAAGGAATACTATCAGTCGCAGGCGGTAATACATTTTACAATCGTATCGTCTTAATGGTGAATAAACGGTCATAGAATATGATTTTTTTTATTGCCGTATAGGCAGCCGTACAGACGAGCATACGGCCCACCTGATGGTGAGTAGTTACCGTCGCTTATGGACGTCAGCAATGCCGAGGGCAGAGCCAAGCCGCTGCCTACCGTTTAATACTCTCCACAAGCCTCGTTTGAAGAAGGACATGACAAAGCGCTCGGGAAACACCGTGGAGGGGAGCTCATTCCATAGCCGGATGGTACGTGGCAAAAAAGATCTCTGGAAATGCACTGTGGATGCACGTAGTGGCTCCAGTTAGTATGGATAAACTCTACTCCGGTGGCGGGCGGTGCGATGGTAAAAGCGAGATGTCGGTATCATCTCGGACAATTCCTCAGAGCACTCCCCATAGAACATACGGTACAGAATACAGAGGGAACCGAAGTCCCTCGAGTTCCAAACGATGGAACGCGCAGGCATTTTCAGTCTCATTTATCCGATTATTTCAGAGAAAAATTATGCGTAACACAAAGGAACTCGAAAAGTTCTTTGAGATAAGTGGTGTTTGGGGATTAAAATAATGCAATATAGAAAGGAAATGAGTATTATCACGAAGGCGAATCGGCAATCGCTTGAGCTTAGCGCGGAATTAAGATACATGACCAAATTAAGGTCGTTACCTATGAAGTTGCCGCTTAGTATACAGAAAGTTATGTTAATTTTTAATAATTTTTTTATTTTTATAGATCAAAATATGTACCTACCTCTGCCAGTCCAGTGAGAATTTTCCATGGCCTTCTTGATGAAGTTAAGTGTACTGAACTCTGAATGATTTTTACCTTGCGAAGAAGTTGTCTAAGCTTTGGAGAAAGTAAAGGTTTGTCGGGTCTGGGTGCGGTGGGTGAGGTAAAACTACCAATCCTATCTCTTGTAGCTTAGAGACGCTTGTTGTGCGATATCGTCTAGAAGCAGCGGGGACGAGCGATCACCCAAGGCTGGCTGGAGATTCACGAGCTTCTCCATCATTGCGACCTCACAGCACACATGCACAGTGATGCTGGTGCCGTTGTTAAGAAGCTGTGACAAATTATAGCGGCACTAGATACCCAAACAGTGACTATGACTTGTTTAAGGGTAAGTATTCGTTTGGGGCATTGCCTTTTTGTATTTTTTTTCCTTTTTCTAATTTAGTAATTAAGAATCGATTAGTAATTTTTACATTACAGTATTGTTACGCCGGTTAGCGGAACGCCATATATCGCTGAATAGCCGAACGAATATCGAAGGATCTAGTAACATCTAGAACGCTCGAGAAGTACAACGCCATCTATCAGGTAGCGGAAACACACATCAAAGACTCGACCTGTGTCGTATCGACTATAAAAGCGTTGCAGAGATGGCACGCAGTCAGCTTGCGACGAAGGGCTCGACGAATAAATTAACTCTCAGACACAGCCCACTGAGTTTCTCGCCGGATCTTCTCAGTGGGTCGCGTTTCCGATCCGGTGGTAGATTCTGCGAAACACGGCTCTTGCTAGGGTTTGTGTTAGCAACGTCGTCAGGTTTGAGCTCCGTGAGCTCACCTACTAGTTACGGTTACACTGGAATAGCCTCTCAAGGCTACCAACTTAGGTAGAAAAAAAAAAAAACGCAGTCAGTTAGTAATCGAAACTACTCAAAGCGAAACAGCGAACGGATCACCTGAAGCGAAGCGGAAGAAGTGAATTAAGAATTGTGAGTATTCTAAGTGATAAATACAGTTTTAAGTTGTACTTTGGTGGAACATTTGATAACGATACAGGAATGCATATCCCGAGCCCCAGCGCGTAACAATATTATAAGTTGACCCAAAAAAAAGCCGTATAAAATGGTTATTTAATAAAAATGTATACGTGTATTTTTTCATATCATATACGTAAAGTATTTTGAGAGTGATAAAAAACACAATAAAACAGTATCTACACAGCATATGTCATTAAAATTCGATACGCATATTCAGAATGCCTATAAAATAGGCATCGCTGGATGTGCCCATAAAATTGGCATGTAAAATTTCACTTATCGACCACAGAGGTACAGTTATCGGGAACGATATAGCTTTTATGTATTGAGCTGATAAAAACATATTTTAACAGGGCTCATAAATTTTATGACAAAATATAAAAGAGGTTTTCTTATTAGACGTTTGAGATTTTGATAGGTTGCTGGAGGCGGCATTTAACGAATTTTCGAGTTATTCCGTAGATTGGGTGCCGCGTGTGCTAATGCTGCAAGTCTTCGAGCTTCCCTTTATGTATCCTGGCTAGTAATCCTTAGTATCCACTATGGTCCCTTAGTCATTTTTTTATTTAAATACTCACGTATGTTCGCTGAGTTTATGCTCCCTGTGGTAAGAATGCACCGGAGCTTGTAGACGTCCTAATGTGAATACCAGCAATCAAAATCAGCAATAAAAAAAGTCGTCGTGGCCTAAAGGATAAGACGTCCGGTGCATTCGTGTGTAGCGATGCACCGGTGTTCGAATCCCGCAGGCGGGTACCAATTTTTCTAATGAAATACGTACTCAACAAATGTTCACGATTGACTTCCACGGTGAAGGAATAACATCGTGTAATAAAAATCAAACCCGCAAAATTATAATTTGCGTAATCACTGGTGGTAGGACCTCTTGGGAGTCCGCACGGGTAGGTACCACCACCCCGCCTATTTCCGCCGTGAAGCAGTAATGCGTTTCGGTTCGAAGGGTGGGGTAGCCGTTGTCACTATACTGAGACCTTAGAACTTATATCTCAAGGTGGGTGGCGCATTTACGTTGTAGATGTCTATGGGTTTCAGTAACCACTTAACACCAGGTGGGCTGTGAGCTCGTCCACCCATCTAAGCAATAAAAAAAAAAAAAAAAAAAATCACCTTGAACTGTCAGGCTGTGTTGTAAAACGGCTGCTTTGACCTTCAAACTGGAATGCATGATTGCTTCGGGGCAGAAATGGACAAGACGATAGGTGGGCCCATGGTATCACGAGTTAATGATTCACGTAGCGATTTCCGTGAGATCCGGTAACCATTTAAGGTCGGCCTTGAGTTTATTGAAAGAACCTAAGTAAGAAAGGGATCATTGAGCATATTTTCATATGCATTACAGAGGATTTGGGTTACATTTCCATGGTGACAGAGGAGTAAACGGGAGTGGCCGTTATTACCATGCCATTGAGTGAGCGATTTCCAAACGCTTCATGTTCTTCTTCAAATGAGGCTTGTGGAGTACTTAATGGTAGGCAGCGGCTTGGCTCTGCCCCTGGCACTGCTGAAGTCCATGGACAACAGTAACCACCCACCATCAGGTAGGCCGTATGCTTGTTTGTCGACAAGGGCAATAATAAAATAAAAAAATAAAAATCATATAAGCTGCGTCTGCTACTCTACGCAAGAAAAACGGTGATAGAAATACAAGTTTCATCTGTCCTATTTTACGCTACGCACGTGCACTTTTAAAAATAATGTAAAAACAATCTAATATGTGACGAGTCTTGGATTTATGATTTTTTTCTCTTTTTTTTTATAGCCATGATGGGTGGACTAGTTCACGGCTCACCTGATGATAAAAGGTAACCACAGCCCATAGACATCTACAGAGTAAATGCCGCCACGCACCTCGATACATGAGTTGTAAGGTCTCAGTTGGTTGAGAAAAGTGTTTTTGCACAATTTATAAATTATCTGTTAGTTTAATATATAGGAAAATGTCTTTGGCCCAGGGTTTCTACAGCACCATGGTCACGTTAAGAGTATATCAAGCATGGTCCCTAATAGGGCTCCGAAGCTCTTAAAATAATCCACAAATTAAACTGGAATGGTACGAATTCATTATTTGTATTTTGTATATTCCAAGAAGCCTCTTGTCGACTGTTCGAGTGTTAAATTCAAATTGAAAACAAACTGAAGCAGTTAAGTGTCTTAACCAGCTTATTATGAATTATGCACTCTTGTGGAAAGACCGCCATCATTAATTTATTGGGCCGGTGCGGTCTGCTGCCGCAAAGGCTTTGGTTCATTGAAGCTCACAGCTTATTTATTGTTCTTGCTCGTTGTGATGGATGGATTATTAATGTTGTTGTTTTTGACTTGCAGTTAAATGTTAGAAAATGCTCATAATTTCTATTCATATTATTGTATCTAATATCAATGAGAAGGGTCTCGAGGTTGAATACTTACAAAAAAGTGGTAGTTCGTTAGTCAGTACCATGGTTATCATATAAGATCCCCTGGTTTAAAACTAAGAACGTAATATCTGTCTTTTACGGTATACCTTTGAAAAAATAAATAAATCTAAGCCCTCCACGATCTCATGACATATTTGAAAGGTTGAGATTTGCGAAAGAAATAAATAAAAACATGCCATTGAATCGTAAAAAAAATTAAACAGAAAATCGCTCCAGAAACCGTAAATAAAACACAAGCTTCCAGAATAAAATCAAAGTAACAAGCCAAGGCCCTAAAAACAATAAAGGTTAGACAAACAGTTAAAACAAAGTTAGAATGTTGTTGTTAAATTATTCGAAGAAGAAGAACTCATATCATAATGTGTATCTTCCACAGTTCGACACATAAACAGCGTTAGAAAAACACTCCAAAATAGCGCTAATTATATAAGATTATACAACACAATCATCAAAATCTAGAACAAACCAAATGAAAACTTAATCTCTTCTTAATGAAAAATAACAAATATTAGGCTCTTTGGTGAAACAAAATATAATTTTTAATGATTAATTTGATAGAATGTTTTTATAGTTGTAGATTCGTTTGTATTCTTGCGTATGTTCTAAGTACTGACTCCACCATAAACGCACTATCGAATATGACACATTACAGAAAAGACGCCTGGAGTACTTGTATCGAGCAATACGACTGTGTATGTGTGTTCACGGTCACCGTCCTCGCCGAACCCGTCGCTTGCGACGAAGGGCTCGGCGAGTAAATTAACCCATAAACACGGGCTCACTGAGTTTCTCGCCGGATCTTCTCAGTGGGTGGCGTTTCCGATCCGGTGGTAGATTCTACGAAGCACTGCTCTTGCAAGGGCCAGTGTTAGGAACACCTCCGGTTGGAGCCCCGAGAGCTCACCTACACGCTAAGGGAACGCTGATATAGCTTCTCAAAACTATCAGCATAGGTAGAAAAAAATCGCTATCTCGTAGGTGGGTTTATTTGTATATATATGTACCCTTTTATTTAATGAAATACGCGCTCAACACATGATCGAGGATGAAATGCATGATCAAAGAATGACATCGTGTAATAGAAACGAAGCCCGCAAAATTAATCAATCTGCATTATTACTGGTGGTAGGGCGTAATAGGCTATCGCGGGTTGATACCACTAACACGCCTAATTGAAGTGAAGCAGTCACGCGTTCCCGTTTGACGATTAGCTGTTAAACAATAACAAACTGAAGCTTTGATCTCATGTCTCGACGGATTCCGGTAACCACTTAACAGCAAACGGCTCGTTCACCTATCTTAGCAATGAATAGTTACAGTGCTCATAGCCATTTGTAAAATTTCAGTTTAAGCTACAGTTACTAGTTGGGATCAGATGAAACTCTAACTGTCATATTCAGTAACGACTTTATTCTATTCTATTCATTGAAAACTCTATATCAAATTATCTTAAATAGTTTAATTAATTAAAACAAAACCACGTTATTTAGCCATAACTTCACTTTTGATTCTTAATTGTTTGAGATTTAACAATGCAGTGGACAAAGCTACCAAAGGTAATTTGGTAAAATTTAATGCAAAGCGCACAACTCACTTAAATAGATTTAACAAAAGAAAATGTGTTCCAAAAATAAGGGTGTCCATAAACTGCCTACCTTTTATCGCTGCAATCATTTTTATCGTCAGCGACACGTGAATCTGGCTCGTGTGCTCTACACGCTTTATGGTTTCTGTGGGATAATTTTGTAATACATAAATTGTCCAATAAATGAAATCCAATTATTAAACAAAACAGAAAACCGACTGACGTATTTAAATTACACACACATACACACACATGTATTTCCCTCCTTTTCTCTTCATAATACCTTTATTAGCAATTGGATTTATATTATAATATGTTAGTTTTTATTCTAGATATTCGTATAGTTATTAGATTATGTATTTTAATCCTAGGTACTTTAAAATTTATCTGGTCTGAGTTTCAAGCTTTAAGTATATCAAATACATCAAATTATTGAAACAACTATTAGAAGAATTTGGAATGTCTCCAAAACGAAAGAAGCCATGCTCATCTTAGGCAATGAGATTTGTCAAATTCCTCTTTACAAAACGATACAAGACGGAACGGCGCCATCCTGTGTCACCTGATCTAAGGGATTACACCCGCTTTACGCGTAACGGTAAATTTTCATTAAGCGCTTCAACGATTTATTTACAGCGATACCTATAATACACGTAAACGGCAAACGAGTGTAAATTGAGCGATTAAAGCGCTGTTTTGCGTAGCGTCCTACTTTCGTTGACGTCATTATTTCGGATTAAAGGGTTTATGACCTCACTTCTAACATTTATTTGTTACTTGAACGTTGCTACAAATTTTAATGAAAGTTCTGTATTAAATATCTCTTATATTAAAAAACCACAGCGCGTTCTCGGGGATCCTTTTTTCACATTTATACTTTCGAACGAACTTCCTTTCGTGAATTTATCAGCTTAAAATATTTAGAAGCTCATTAGAGGTCAGGGCTTGGTCGAGCTTTTGGATTGTTGGAGTCTATGATTATTGGCTATTGAACAGAGTATAAATAAATAATCGTAGATAAGCTCCACACAGTCACCTGGCTTTAAACTAGCAATTCTATTCAATTGTACTATGGGATTCAGAGAAATATACGCTTAAAAACTTACATAATATAAAATAAACCCTATTCGTCTCATGCATCTTTGTCCGAAATCTTGATAGATGGAACGCGCTGTACCTACTCGTATTTCTTTAGTATACTGTGGCGTGATTGAATTCTAGGGCTAATTTTTTTTTTATTTCATAATATACCTTACGTGTATTCAAAAAACAACTTATAAGAAATTTTTTTAAGTAAAAAATGTTTATTCGCTTGGTACGGCAATTAAGGTGCTCGCACAAGTCAGCAACATCGGTAACAACTCATGATCAGGTGGGCCGTATGACCCTCAATATCATTGAGGCTTGAGTCTTCTGATAAACACGACGACAGCTGCACGTCACGTACTTGCTAATTGTCAACAAAGCATTTCGAACGAGGAAAAAAAAAGATGTTATTCAATAAATTACTTTATCTTATATTTCGATTACCGATAACAATAAAAGAACAAAAGCTTTTTTTATGTACAAATGTAAATTCATAAAACAAATTTGATTATATAACCCTCCGACAGACAGTACCTTCACATATCAAAGGATCGACTAAATTACACTAAAGCTGGATTCCCATTTTGTTATGCTCTGTTTCTATCTTTTGACAGGGGATGAATCCATCGCTCTTTGTTTCGCTGCGCTGTGTGGTGGTTACATAATAAAAAAACTAACGTATAACAATATGTTAAATTATTATAATACAAGTCATTCATAACGGCGGTGGCGGTTTGTACTAAAGTTAAATTAATACTAACGGATTCACCGCGAACATCTAACTAGTCAGGTCATAAGTATTGTCACACAGTAAAAACTTTTCTTTTAGAATGCTGGCCACAAAAAAGTTTATTGAATTCGAATTTCGAATTGTTCATGAAAATAAAAATGTATACTTTTAGAATTTTACTCATTTTTAAATATGGAGTGGACGCTTAAAGAAGCCCGTGTTGCAGTTATTGCGTTGCATCGTTGCGGTTTTTTTTTTTTTTTTTTTTTTTGTCAGGAGGAAATCGCCGGACTCCCACCTTCCACTGGGGATGGAGGGTGGGGCATGTCGGAGTCGAACCGACTAAAACCTCCTGTCGCTCAACAACCAACGTCCAACCCTCGCATGAGACAGAACTCATGAAAAGGCAAGGGGAGGAGAGTGAAGCGTTTAGTGCGGAGCACATCTCTCCCATCACCCTCCCCCTCGGGACGCCGGGCCAGCGATCGTCGGCGCCACGACCACCAGCCCTCTCGGTCGGCAGGCTGTCCGAAGCCCGCCTAGATGGCGCCGGTTTGAATAGTTTATCCTACGAAATACCCCGCTGGGTCAGAACCAGCGTGGGTCGAGGATAGCCGGCCTTCCATCACCCGGATGCTCTTGCGTAAAACGCGTGCAGAGCAGCTTGCACGTCGTCTTCTTAGGCCCCCTTCGCCGGGCCCCAGACCGACATATGAGGGGGACCCGAAACACTTAGAGGGCCAGGGCTAGGGCGAGATCCGCCTCCCTGGCCCCCGCTCGACGGCGGCGGGCTTGTGCGTCTCTCACGCGCCCTGCCGCCTCCTTCTGCGAGATGGTGCACTCGCAGAAGTCGAGCATCGCCTTCCACGACTCGTCGTTGCCGAGCATCGATGCCACAACACTCGGCAACGACAAGTCGTTTCCTATTTTTGCGACAAGGACACGGCGCCACCCCTCCCATGCGGGGCAGGCAACGAGCGTGTGCTCCGCCGTGTCCAAGTCGCAACCACAATGGTAACACTCTGCCGTCGGCTCGGCTCCGATCCGGTGCAGGAACTCACCGAAGCAACCATGCCCAGTGAGCACCTGCGTGAGCCGGAAAGTGAGGCGTCCTCTGTCACGATTCACCCAATCCACAAGAATCGGGCGAATCGCCTCGACGGTCCTACGACCAGCCGAAGGATCGGCCAGCCGCCTGGACCATGACTCCAGCACGGACCGCCGAGATTGGGCCCTCCGCGCTCTGACCACACTGGGGCTGGGACGCGCCACGCCCCGGGCACGAAGGTTAGCCCGCCACTGATAGTCAGCGGCGAGCGCCTCCGCCTCCAGGACCCAAGGTGGCGTCCCAGCCAGTACACACGCCGCCTCAAAAGAGATGGTGCGATAACCACGGATGACCCTGACCGCGATGGTGCGTTGCGGCCGTTGCAGCAACTTCGCTACCCCCACGGCCAGGGACTGGCCCCACACGGGACATCGTTGCGGTTACGCGCCAATTCAAATTTTTAACATACTGAAAATTTTGAATATAACCAAAAGATTCGTTTATCGTACCATCAAACGATATAATGAAGACTCTAGTGTAGATGACAGGTCAAGAAGTGGTCGCCTTCGGTCTGTTAGGACTCCAGCAGTGATAAAAGCTGTAAAGGCGCGAATTCAAAGAAATCCCAAACGTAAGCAGAAACTGTTGGCCCTTCAGATGGGGTTAAGCAGAACCACGGTGAAAAGGGTGTTAAATGAAGACTTAGGGCTTCGGGCATATCGAAAAAAAACAGGACATCGTTTGAATGCTCGTCTAATGGACCTGAGACTGAAGAGATGCCGCGCTTTGTTGAAGCGGTACGCGGGAAAAAAATATCGGGAAATTCTTTTTTCGGATGAAAATTTTTTACCGTAGATGAGAGCTATAACAAACAAAATGATAAGGTGTACGCACACAGTAGTGAAAAAGCGAGCAACCGTATTCCGCGTGTCCAACTAGGTCATCTTCCATCCTCGCTCATGGTATGGTTGGGAGTTTCTTATTGGGGCTTAACAGAGGTACATTTTTGTGAGAAAGGTGTAAAAACGAATGCAGTTGTGTATCAAAATACAGTCCTGACGAACCTTGTGGAACCTGTTTCTCATACCATATTCAATAACAGGCCCTGGGTATTCCAACAAGATTCGGCGCCAGCTCATAGAGCGAAGAGCACACAAGACTGGCTGGCGGCGCGTGAAATCGACTTCATCCGGCACAAAGACTGGCCCTCCTCCAGTCCAGATTTGAATCCGTTAGATTACAAGATATGGCAACACTTGGAGGAAAAGGCGTGCTCAAAGCCTCATCCCAATTTGGAGTCACTCAAGACATCCTTGATTAAGGCAGCCGCCGATATTGACATGGACCTCGTTCGTGCTGCGATAGACAACTGGCCGCGCAGATTGAAGGCCTGTATTCAAAATCACGGAGGTCATTTTGAATAAACTTTAGTGTCATAAGAATCTATGTTTTGTTAAGTTCATTTTGGTATATGAATGGTTACATAATGAATAAACTTGTTTCAATTATTTTACATTAAACATGTAACAGAATTTATGACCTGACTAGGTATATATATAAAAATGAATTGCTGTTCGTTAGTCTCGCTAAAACTCGAGAACGGCTGGACCAATTTGGCTAATTTTGGTCTTGAATTATTAGTGGAAGTTCAGAGAAGGTTCAAAAGGTAGATAAATATGAAAATGCTTGGAATTAAATAAAAATAATAATTTTGTGTTTCCTTTGATGTGTCCACCGTCGATCGGATTCGGATTCCTTTTGTTTGTTTTAAGTTTATTTTATACAAAAATTCAGTTATTTTATTTATCGATTGAGGCACTGCGAAGTCTGCCGGGTCAGTTAGTCTGAAATAAATTTGAATGAACATGTTTCGATTACTTGTCGGGAAACGACAAGTTCTTCGACTGAGTGGATCAATTTGCTCCATAGACCGACGATCTGAATGTTGTAGTTTGATACTTCTTTACATACAAGCGTATCTCCAAAATGTTGTGAGCAAAATTCAGGTTTGTTCGGATTTCCTTTATTTTATAAAAACAAATGCTACATTTCAGAGTTCTGAAATCCCCTGTGACCTGTCATCTAGCACGCCCACAAACTCCTAATTTTCTTTATATTATTCCTCTGACTTTCATCCTACACAGCTACCCACAATTACTATATACATATACATAACTGACCTTAACCGCACGGAATTTTTGTAAACTACATACTTACATACCTGGTGTCTAACTACAGACTTTAGGCCTCGTTCAGACCGGTATTCCAAAGGCTTATGTTTTGTGTAATCTCTTATTTTATGAACTATATTTTTTGTGATTTATGTTGACAAAACTATCTATTAATATTAATAAAAAAAACTATTTATCCTCAAAATGAAGGCATACTCTACCCATATATATGAAAACTAGTGTAACGAATTTTTCTACGTACTCATCGTCAGCGCATCCACACCACTCTGACAAGAGTGTCCCACTAAAAAGAAGTAACCTAATTCTTCCGTGTCGCTTTGGTAAATTGGAACCGTTGCGGTTCCGAAGAGAAGTCTCTCTCTCTCTCTGTTTACTCTATCGTGTGTCCCATGGGGAGTGCTCTGAGGTACTTTGGGTACTTTAGGAACGAGATGGTACCATCTTCTCTCTATTACCGTCGTACCACTTGGTGCCATTGTGGAGTTCCCCTATACTAGCGGGATATATGTAGTACGTTTCCAGATATCATTATCCCTGTTTATCCCTGTACTAATAAGCACCGTGTTCTCTAAACACTACGCTTGTTCCTCTGCAAACGCATTAAGCTTTCTTACATTTAAACGCCATGATCTTTGTGAAGTCGATATATGGCACATTTAAAACTGAATGTCTTATCTAATAAGATCATGTAGGTACTACTCGTTTGTATGTAAATAATGAAAAGTTTTGAGTGAACAAATAAGCTGTCGATACGAGCCGTCGTACTGTATGTAGTGCACGTGCACGTGCACGTGCTCGAGTAATTGTTTAAAACGATAAAGAGGTGATGTTGTGTTGTAGGATTTAAAAAAAAAACATGGAGTCTCGTATTTTTTTTTTTTTTATTGCTTTTTTTATTGCTTAGGTTGGTGGACGAGCTCACAGCCAACCTGGTGTTAAGTGGTTACTGGAGCCCATAGACATCTACAACGTTAGTGCGCCACCGACCTTAAGATATAAGTTCTAAGATTTACAACGGCTGTCTTACCCTTCAGACCGAAACGCATTACTGCTTTACGGCAGAAATAGGTAAGGCGGTGGTACCTACCCACGCGGACTCACAAGAGGTCCTACCACCAGTGGCTTATAATTATATTAAAAATACAAATCCAAATAATCGCTTAAGATAATAAGTTAATTTCACGAATGTCACAGAAGGCCATTGAAATAACAAATACAATTACAATAATAAAATATCTTGTACTGTGGCAACCAGAGATATACGTGTATATAAATACTTACGTATATCGAAGAACAAACAAACTTGATCATCACGAATGCTTGTCCGATGTAGAGATCGAACCCACGATCCTTGGCCCAGACATTTAATAAAACAAAACAACTGAGATAACTTCCTTCCTTGCGTTCTCGCCAAAAAGCCCTAAGATCTCTTATCGTGAAGATGAAAATCCAAGTCAAACAAGAGCCTCTGCCAGACCTCAAGACGCCGTTAATTCTGTTTTTGTGTGCTAAGAAATGTAAATGCAAAAAAAAAATTTGATAGTAGCTTAGATTGTCGGTAGTTAGCAAAATATTTAAATTTCTAGGAATAGCATCTTAGTCGTCCGTGATTATGAAATCTATAAGCTATTCGAAATAATGAAATGAAAATAATGAAGGCGAAGGAGAATAAGCCGTGAAATTCACTTAAATTTTGTCTGAGACTCACGAAAACCGAAAAAAGCACAACAATCATTAATTAATGTAAGTTAAATAGTGGGAGACGAATCTCTAAAGGAATTTTTAATTATTTTAGCAAGCATCAAGAGCCTCAGCTATGTGTAATGTGGTCGAAAGAAATGCAGCCGTTTCCGAATTGGATATAACTGCACCTTAAGCTAAAAAAATATTAGTTTTCGCACGTTAATTTATTTACTTAAGTATATTTTTACTGGTAGTAGGAGCTCTTGTGAGTCCGCACGGGTAGGTATCACCGCCCTGCCTATTTCTGCCGTGAAGCAGTAATGCGTTTCGGTTTGAAGGATGGGGCAGCCGTTGTAACTATACTGAGACCTTAGGATTCATATTTCAAGGTGGGTGGCGCATTTACGTTGTAGATGTCTATGGGCTCCAGTAACTACTTAAAACCAGGTGTGTTGTGAGCTCGTCCATCCAACTAAGCAATAAAAAATATATATTTACTTATCCTTTTGTTTTTTGATTACTAACAATGTGGACAAATAAGATTATTATAACAATTTTATTCTTGTCATAATCAGAAAGACTTTCATTCATACCTGCCTTTATTTTCGGGAATTGTTCGATTGTGTCAGCCTTTGATCTAAGTTATTTTAGATTGGATTACTAGTAACACTGTTTATCCGTATTGCGCAGTATCCAGCAGCTTGCTGCACGCTGCACCAACATGCAGGTGTTATCGCTAGTCTGGCCTTCGCTCGTAGGGATGCGGGAATGCAAGTATCGAGAAATATTATTATTATTATTATTTTATTGCTTTGATGGGTGGAAGAGCTCACAGCCCACCTGGTGTTAAGTGGTTACTGGAGCCCACAGACATCTACTACGTAAATGCGCCACCCACCTTGAGATATAAGTTCTAAGGTCTCAGTATAGTTATTATACAACGGCTGCCCCACCCTTCAAACCGAAACGCATTACTGCTTCACGGCAGAAATAGGCAGGGCGGTGGTACCTACCCGTGCGGACTCACAAAAGGTCCTACCACCAGTAAAACCTAAAACAGCTAAAACATATTTTAAATAATTGGGTTAAAGAAATTTGTTTTTATTTATAGTTTACGCCTTTATTCATTTCAGAATCGAAAATATTTTGAATAACACTGTTCATTCTGATCTTGAGGAAATATTAATTAAGCAAAATGAATATACGAAAGTACAGGTTAAAGTATTGTCAGTAAAATTGGTCAGAGAATCTTAATTATCTATCGATCGGCTTCTCTAGGTACACGAATACTTGTCTATCATCAGTCCCCAGGAGCAGCATCTTTGTCTATTTCTGTGAATTTCTACGTTAGATACATAAATGATGGACAACGTGTCATGCCATGTCTACATGCCATCGATATAAGTGTATTCCACCTACGAAGCAATAATACATTCTCGTTTGAAACATAATGCGATCGTTGATCAACAAAGTTAAAAATTCAATCTGTCTGTATGTGATCGATGTAGTGAGGTTGAGCTCTAATAATCGCTACATTACGAAGACGAAAAGCCCGTCTGAAAATCGTAGCTCAAAAAAGCCCAAAAGATATTAGGAGCGCCCAAATCTTATTATAGGGAAAAAAGTGAATAATGTCTTAAATCGCTAAATTATTCTTACTGTCAGCTTTAGTGAAAACTTATGAAATCAGTTTTCAGAAAGTCTATTTTTCACTAGCATAGTTCATACATATCTTTGAATAAAAAATGTAGAAAAAATTTAAACTAGTGAATATTTTAATCAAAAATTTCTCCATAGAGATTCAGATCGAGTGTTTGGCATCACTATTAAGTGCACAGCTAAACGAAATAAGATTAAATTTGAATAGTTCATGATGCGTTTCACAGCACTGTCTATGTTATCGCGATCGCATTCAAAGCTCAACGTGTGTTAGTTCAGAACACTCTAGTTTACTTTAGATTAGATTAAAACAGTTGCTGTATGATGTTATATGCGCGTATGTACGTCTCATACTAATGTTAGCACAGTTATAACACATGCTAGTTTTATTTAAAAATTAAACATCAGACTTAATCACATGTCGTAGTGAAGATGATAGTGTTGCACACTCGCTCTGTACGCTGCAGGAGGAGGCTTGTGCCTTTATTATTGGGACCTTACTGTTAACCTATAAATAATAATTTACTTATGTACAGGCAAGCCTAAATACATTACGAACAGAATATATTCAGATAAACTTTTGGTAAGCAACGTGACTGAATATTGGAAAATTGACTATTGTGTTCACTGGCATTGCTTACGTTCATGAGCGACAGTAACCACTCACCATCAGGTGAGCCGCACGCTCCTCTGTTTACAAAGCCAATAAAAAAATTGAACGTTTTCTCAGCAAACCCTGCAATATTTTCTATGAGATGTGAAACGTGCGAGGAAGTATTGTCCAATCATGATGTGAATATAACGAGACACGCAATTTACTGTAGTACATTGTGTCGATGGAATCGATTTCGTCCCTTCGATCACGGGTGACGGCGGGTTGCGCGGGCTTTCATTACCGAGCAGGTCATCGTCGAAAGCGATATTGCCATTATTCCAATGACTCCGACCTCATGTCTCACTAGTCCCCGGCCCGGCGACCTGTCTGTGCCAGTAATAACTGCACCTTTTTCGGATCCCAATGACAACGAACATTGTCATACGAATTTAAAACTAATCTTTATGTAGATTAAATGTATCCCACAGCACAATTGCATCGAAATAGCATTAGCGCTCACTCCAGGGATGTACTTGGGTTAGGATTTAATTATAAAATAAGCTCGCTTTCTAGGTTAAAAAGGCAGTAGAAAACTTAATAATATAGTTGTGATAGGTCGCGATATATAAGACAGCTAGACAGTCCGTGTATTTCAAAACATGTGCTCCGATTATAACTCTAAGATAGACACACAATCGGAGCGGTTGGCCAGTATTCATTTTGTTCGCGAGAATACAGACGATGACAGCAGACATCGTGGTCAAATCGATGGCAACCTTGTTGCAAGAAGCCCGCTAATTAAAAATAATAATAAACATAACTCTTAAAGAATTACACGTCAAATATTTACTTTAATTATGAAAGTTTTAATTGAATAGCCAAAAGAACAATGGAAAAGCAAAATAAACTAATTTGTTTAGTCTGAGGTTAGGATTAGAGGCTCGGGAACGGTTCGGTTCATGTGTTTGATTTCAGAGGTAAACCAGTGATAGATTTTCAGTAATCGATTTGCATAAATTATGTATCCTGTTCCTTTTTAGAAGATTCTTTATTATATCATCTTCCATCAAATCACGGAATTGAATATAATATTTTCTTTAACAGGTTTTTGCGTGTCCAAAGTCAGCGACTGCTTTCCCCCTAGCAGGACCGGAAACTCATCTATTTATGTTGGCAATCGAACGGAAGTTTGTTATATTTGGGACCAGAACTAGTATAACCCAAATCCAGGCCTGGCATTAAGTTGACTCAGCAGCCGTAAAATAGAAAATAAATGAGCGTGTCAGTGCTTTGACACCTGCTGTCACCTGGATCGTGTTTGCGTAGCATAATGAAGTGGAAATTACTTGGAGCGAGGCTAGTGGCTGCCATTCTAATATAAATTTTGATATTTTATGGAAAATTGCGGTTAATTAATGTAAACAAGTTTAAAGACGCGTTATATGGTTATAGCGTTTACGAGATCTTTACAGTACTTAAACAAGGTAAACTTTAAACAAGGAGAAAGTTTGTGCACGACAGAGATACAGTTCTTGATTGCTACGAAATGAAAGGCACAGGTTTTTCGTGTGACAATGGTGAATTATTCCTGAATATGACATTAAAGTTATTAAATTAAAAAATATATTTTCATGTTCTCAGCCTGGTTTGTATTGTATTGTGTTGGTCCGATATCGTTGTAGTGGTCACCGGGTCCCACAGTCATAATCACAAAATGTTTATTTACCCGCTCTAAGAAGTTAAATAGGTGTACAGCCTTTGAAACCGATATGTATTGTGTGTGTTGTATATTAAATAAGAAAATTTAAACAATCCTGATTTGAAGCTTGAAACCACCTACCAAATAAACAGAAATAACAGAAATACAGTTTCGAATATTGAAATCAACGGAATTGAAAGGATTCTATTAGAAAAATTTTGATTGAAATCGGATATCATCCTATAACCGGTCTATAAACCTTTCAATCATAATGTACTAGTTTGTCTACGTTGTCTCCGGGGCTGTATTTTTTTTAAAAACACGCATTATTGTATTTGAGTTGAAGGTGAAGGCCGTTCCGATTGTCGTTAATCCCATTTTGACGATTTGCTTGGAACCTCTGGGTCTAGAGAGAGCCTTCGGTTCTCTTTGTGTTTTGCCTCGTTTGTTCCACGGGGAGTGCTGAGGAACTAATTGAGATGATCCCGATGATGAGATGAGTATGCTCGTTTGCCTAGATTTGCGTAAAGACAGTAAAAATCACAAAGACTCAGTCTAGAATAATACAAACGACACAGAGTATGTTTTTTAATAATTTACTTTTTCACATTGATGATGTAAAAAAATCTTTAAAATTTCTATACCTACTTTTCCCCTTTTTATTTCGCAAAGATCTTGGTTTTAAGCTGTTATTCTTATATAATGGACACTTCAATTTCATGACCCAAAGGAGATTTGTGATATTAACATTCCGATGTAAGAGATGAGATCAGATGGTAGCTGTATCACACAGTCAGAAGATGTCATAGTTTGCTCTCCGGCTATTTATTGAGATATGTAAACAGAACAAAATAAATATTTTTTAGCTCAGAGCAAACGAATCTAACGACACAATAACTATTGGCAAAATTTCAAGTTGCCAATGCGTGTAAATAGCTTTGTGATTATTTCATTATTAGCAGAGTAGAGTACACAATTTCAGGTTAATTAAAGAAATTTGAGACTTAAGAAGCTTACTAATAAGACTTCCATTGAATAACGAAAAATTGAGTAACATTAAAAGTTGTGTATTTTTATTTACTGCAATGTCACAGGGTCACGTGATACGCGAAGTGACCTTTGAGTGACACCCCAAAGCATTATAAGTAAAATGAGTTTATGATGTATATAACTATATGTAAAAATCGCTAGTCCTATTACTTCAGGGACTAAAGATGTGTTATAGTTGGAAAAAACTGCCGGGATGTGTGACGAGATTTTGTTATATATATGGAGATATTCAGCTGTCGCAGCTTTAACAATTCATTCTGGCTCGAGTCGCCGGCGGCTCGGGTGTATCTTAAAACTTTGGATGTATTAACTCACTATAATCGAAGGGATATTTTATTTCCTTGTATCAAAGAAGGCGATAGTAACATCACGCTTATTATTATTTTAACCAACCGTTATTTTAACAAACCATTGTAACCAATTTGCGAACCCAAATGAAAACTGAGTTATCCTATCTTCCTTGAACCCTGTATTAAATTGTCTTTAATTAAAACTTGTTGATAGCTGAAACCGATTTTCCTTGAAAGTATATTCAGATTTTCAAG
Source organism: Bombyx mori (assembly GCF_030269925.1). NCBI lineage: Eukaryota > Metazoa > Arthropoda > Insecta > Lepidoptera > Bombycidae > Bombyx > Bombyx mori. Next base: position 550,190 of record NC_085116.1, on the reverse strand, counting down.
GCTTTCCATCCCACATGTGGAATGTGCTAATTTTTCCGCTTCGATTAACTTTGAATACTCATTTTGCTATAGTTCGCAAACTCTTGTTCAGGAAAATTTTATTGGAAAATTATAAAGATAATCCGTTGTTTTTAGTATTCATATTTATTTCAGACGCTCATTTGATCTGTTTGAAGTTGATTGCAAACGAGCAAGCTACTCCAACTCGATGATAGCTATTAACAATGTCAATGTGACAACGTGTTCCTTGAAACTATTTTTGATTGATGTATGATCGAATTTAGGGCCAACCTGGTGTGAATTCGTTATCGGGTGCTATAGTAATCCCAACACGGATATCGCTGTGAAACCCGGCCATTACCACCCAAACTGTTGACTAACGTGAACCTACGCTTGTGTATATACATATGTACATAATTGTGTGTATTTATGAATATATGTATGTGTATGTGTATTTATAAATTATGTATATAATATATGTGTTTGGTGTGGATAGGTACACCGCGAGTAATTTGTTTCCAAATCAGTCTTGTCCACCTGATGGTTGTCTGGAAGAGATCGTTTTTAGCGATTAGACCGTCAATAATTGTACATTTTTGTATTTAATGTTTCACTTTACTTATTTATTTTGTGTACAATAAAGCATACTCTCTCTCTCTCTCTCTCTCTCTCTCTACACTTGAAGAGAGCTTACGTTGATAGTGTCCAATTGTCCATAGCTTACCGTCATAAGTCGAGGGACGTTCACTAAAACCCTATAAGAGACAATTAAGATAAATGGCTAAATTAATTCTAGATTTATATGTCTTAGTATTATCAATGAAATTAAATTGATACTTGTCATATTCCTTCTAGAATGTGGTGTGAGCTTGGATGTGTTGCTACCAACACAACAATATGCAGATCCCTCTAATGCTAGTAGGCGGTGTCTTGAGCTTCGAACGTTGTGCCAAGTTACTTAATACTATCTATTTATGAGTTCCAGTTTAAGTTAAATTAGCGTTCCAGTTCAGGGGAGAGGCACAGCTACACTCTGATTGTCTTGGCACCAGCTATTTGGCAACAATTGCTGTTATTTATTAACACATAAATCATTCAGGGGCTTTGGAGCTTTTTGTGTCCATTTTATAGTTTATTGTACCTTTTAAGTTAAATTGTTTGAAGTGTGATTATTGTTCAGTTATTTTTTTAGTACGTATGTATGCAATTATGTATGTAGATGTAAATTGTACATATTTAGGGAATGCATTTGCTGGAAGAGCTTTGGGTAACGAATTCGCGCCGGGATTTGAGCACTCACTGTCTAATCGGTAAATATACAATATGCCAAGTAAGAAGGGTGGAACAGATGTTATACTATGCAATTTAGACTTAGACCTTGCCCACTTGGTGATGTAAAGTTGTTACCGGAGCCCATACACACCTACGACGTAAATACCGCCTCCTACCTCGAGACATAAGTACTAAGTCTAAGCTTTAACAGTACAACGGCTGCCCTACCCTTCAACGCATGACTGCTTCACGGTAGAAATGGACAGGGTGGTGGTACCTACCCGTGCGGACTCAACACTTTCTACCACCAGTAATTATAACAAACAAAGCAAATATAACTAATATTTGCACGATGTCTTTGGCTTCCGCAACTATTTAATACTAATTGTGTCGTGATCATTTAATATTAATATATCCAAAAATTGCTGTGATATCTGTAAAAGTACTTCATAAGATTGAGAAGAAAAATGTCTCTGAATGATATTTAAAGTACTCGTTCTCACTTGAAAAACTTTTACGGGATCCATTAGCGGGCGCCATTACACTTTTTTTCTTCTATTAAAATATATTATCTTGTAACAACTTTAAAATTTTATGCAACAAAATATCTTAATGGTTTTAGTAAGACGCTAACGTAAGTTGATAATAATACTGTGGATTGACTGAAGAAAGAGCTAATTGGGTAGGGGCGGAATAGGGGAAAGGTAGAGAATAATATAAGGAAACATTATATTGAAATCCTAAAAGTGGTTGTACTTAATATATAGTTATAGTTATTAATGGTTACAGATTAAATTTTAGTTTTAAAACTTGGTTGAGACTTCAAAGTCATGTTACTTATTACTGGTGGTAGGACCTCTTGTGAGTCCGCATGGGTAGGTACCATCACCGTGCCTATTTCTGCTGTGAAGCAGTAACGCGTTTCGGTTTGGAGGGCGGGGCAGCCGTTGTAACTATACTGAGACCTTAGGATTCATATCTCAAGGTGGGTGGTGCATTTACGTTGTAGATGTCTATGGGCTCCAGTAACCACTTAACACCAGGTGGGCTGTGTATTCGTCCATCCATCTAAGCAATAAAAATTTTTTTCAAAGTAGGAGGCAAGAATTGTGATGAAATGTTTTTGTTTTCTTTCTTTTTCCTACCTATGGTGATGAAGGGGTATCAAATTAGAAATACCTGATTTTTTTCCCCTACTTATGCTGATAGCCTTGAGAGGCTATTTTAGCTTCGCTTTGAAATGTACGTGAGTTCATGGGGCTTAAACCAGAGTGTCTTTAACACTGGCCCTAGCAAGGGCAGTGCTTCGCAGAATCTGCCACAGGATCGGAAACGTGACCCACTGAGAAAATCCGGTGAGAAACTCAGTGGCCACTGTCTCTATGGTTTAATTTACTCGTCGAGCCCTCCGTCGCAAGCGACGGGCTCTGCGAGGACGGTGACCGGTGCTTGAGGTACCTAAAAGCACCAGAAATGTGTGTGAGATTTTATGAGCCACTTAACGTCAAGAAGACAGTGAGTTCATCTGCCTGCCTGTTTACAGTAACAGGCGACTTTAATCGGCAAGATCCTCTAGACTCGATCTCTTGTCGAGGTTTGATCTATTTTTTACGATAGAAGTAGACAATACCTACTTACCTTGCGTCAGTAACGTAATGAGCGAAAATTGCTACGTTGTAGCACTCTACGCCGTAGCACGAAAATAGTCATTGACCTGTCAAAGGCAAACAACCAAAGAGAACGCTTTTAACTGCGAAAGTATGCAGTAATAGACTAGACTGCTTTTTGTAAGGCAATCGTAATTATCTCTAGCACTGAGCATTTATAAAACTTTATGTTGCATTGTTCACTGCAGTGAGTTAAAGTGTTATTTCATCGTAAAATGTCAAAATAAAATTCACAATATGTTTTCACGATCTATAACTAAAGACTGTTTGCTGTTACAACGAGCATGAATGTTCTTAATGTGTAAATAAATAAGGATAAGTAGAGTCAATAAAACGGATGCATTTGGTTCAGTGCCAGAAACACTGACTGAAATATAACTAGTGCGGCTGGGCTGGCATTACAAAAAGTAAAACAAATTAGTTAACAGTTTTAGGTCCTGTTTCATAGTTCCATTATTATATATATATATTATTGCTTAGATGGGTGGACGAGCTCACAGCCCACCTGGTGTTAAGTGGTTACTGGAGCCCATAGATATCTACAACGTAGACGCACCACTCACCTTGAGATACAAGTTCTAAGGTCTCAATATAGTTACAACGGCTGCCCTACCCTTCAAATCGAAACGCATTACTGCTTCACGGCAGAAATAGGCAGGGCGGTGGTACCTATCCGCGCGGACTCACAAGTGTACCACCAGTAATTACGCAAATATAATTTTGCGGGCTATAACTAGCGGGTTTATAATTAGCAGTAACAGCAGTAAAACTATGTGCATACTTGATTTTAATCAGCTTAAAAATGTATTGAAAGTTTTGTTAATGATTAAATAATTATTCGATCTACCCAAATTGTACGCAGTGATCACGCGTGTCATTTGTTTCTTGCCTTCATTTTGTCTATATGTTACATAATAGTATGTATATAGATTCATGCATACATACTTGGGACACGTAGGTATACGCGAATGTTGACGTTTGAAGTTTTCATTTCATTTTCATTTTAAATTGATTACATCTGTGTTCTTCAACTGTAACCTATGTAGTGGGAAAAACTATAAATTTTCAACACGGCGGTGCGCTGGTGCTATATTTTTGGAAGGAAGTTTTTGCGGGGGCAAGTATCGCTAAAAGATGAATAAAAAGAGGGGCAGGCCGAGGCTAGGTTATGAGAAGTAGACGTACCTGCCAACCCGTCGCTAACTTCTTACAGGCTGCAGAATTGAACGGACGTGACTGCTGGACGACTCATTAAAAAAGAACCACTATGTGTCCTTATTTATTTAATATTTGAATATGTTATAGGCTTAATATCGCTTTTATTCGTAATTTATTGTAGTTTTTTTTTTTTTAATATTGTACTACGACTTGTGGTTTATTTATATGTAGTTTATTTAACAAACTTGAGTAAATAAATGAGGCGTGTGTGTTAATTTTATGTAAAACTTGCGAAAATCAAACAAAACAATCGACGTTACATTTTTCCAAATAATACTCGTGATTTTCAGGATTAAGCTAAGTTGGCATTGCTATTGCTTTTGTCTATGGTTTGGTTATTTAAATGATTTCTTTCGTTTAAAGTTGGAAATATTGAAACCCTTAAAGATTTGTGAGTTATAATTCTGTCCGTAAAATAGTTTGTTTCATGATCATTAGTTGCACTCAAAAAATGTTGAATTAAAATAAAGTCTTGACGAGATAAAAGCTTTCTTAGAAGAATCGTAAACCGCTCGTTACTAACTTGTAATCATATCCTCAAATGCATTAAAAAGTATGTAATAAAATGTCCATTACTGAGACTCGTAAAATGTTTTATTTGTATAGTTTTATAACAATGCAACAATGACTGCGCGATATTATGTTTGGATGCTATAATATATTAAAGTTTGTTAAAAGTATCTTCTCGGCAGTAGATGAGAAGTCGAGCCTACAGACCGTTTCGTGTCCAGAGACCACTTGAGTCCACAGACAGGGACGTGGCACAGTAAATACTAGGACGTCGATTCACACGAGGTGGAAGCCTCAACAGTATTGTTATAAGGCTACTTTCTACAGTTAAGATCAGAGCATTCGAATACTTTGCAACAGAAATGGATACCCCACAGGCGGACTTACAATGAGTATGTCCTGAGAACAGAACACACTATTATTTGTTGCACAGTCCTTTTTCTACTGCCCGTTTATCGAGATCAGCACGGAAACAAGTGGCGTCAGTGCTAATGTCCCTCTCAGTGATCCCATCATTATATGAGTAACGGTGCCCAGTCTGACCACAAGAATGCTGGAAAGCTAAAAAATAAACGATTCAATCATATAAAGTAAAGTCGTTAAAGATTACTTTAATTTTTTGAGGTAGTGCAGGCATTATCAAGGAGGCCACAAACACCAGCGTAAGTAGGCCGAGTGCAGGCAACATTGGAGGAAGCTGTTGCAAAAACTAGACCAAGGTGGTCACGACCCTCTGTAATAAGAAAGCGACGAAGAAGAAGAAGGCAGAGGAGCTCACCGTTCACTTGTTGCTATTGTTGAGCAGGTACTGGACGCTACTTTGAGTTATGAGATCGAAGGACGTTTCTTCTTAATTTTTTTTGCTACAGAAATGCGTATTTTTAATACGCTTTTATTAGCTACAGACGTATGTATGTTAGTATGTAACGGAATCTTTGAACATGATTTTGACCCCCTTCAAAACGTCGGATTAACTCAAAATTTTGTATACTTATTAAGGATCGATGACAGCTAAATATTAAAAAGAAATTGAAAAAAAATATAGAAAAAATTGATTTTCAACAAAAAAATGAAAAATAAATAATAATTTAAAAAAACTAACAAAATACGCTTTTATAGAAAAAAATATTTTATTGTAAAAAAAGCGTGGGCTGCATGGTATCAGTACTTATAAATATTTTTTGAACAGATATGAGTAGAAGGGTTATTTTAATAATATCCTGAAAAGCAACCCACGCTTTTTTTACAATATAATCATTTTTTCTTACACTATTTTTAATTCAAATTTATTAAAATTTATTTTCAATTTTTTGGTTGGATTTTTTATAAAAGTGTATTTTGTTAGTTTTTTTAAACAATTATTTATTTTCTTATTTTAAACGTATTAATGTCCAATACAGCGCACAACATGAACACGATCAAACATCAGTAGGACAGATAATACAATGTGACTAGACGAGATAAAACCGAAGAAAGTTAGTAAGTTTCAATATCGTGAAGCAAGTCTCCGATCCGAGTCCGCGATATCTATTTAACAAGATTTAATAAACAATAACCATATTATCGATGTAATCTACAAGTCCTTTACACTTGCGGACAAAAATAACGTAAGCTGAAAGTAAAAAAAAAAAACTTTAATTCGGCAGTAGCACGTTGTTATAAAGTCTAGCAATGGTAGTATGAGCTACAAGCCGGGTAGGTACCATCGTTCTGCCTATTGATATATGAACGAACGAGCTGATAGCACACCTGGTGTTGTTACATGAGGTGGAAAACTCAGTTGTATTGTTTAAGGGCTGATTCAGTCTTTAAAGTGGACACGCATGACTACATGGCCACAGGAAAAGGCAGGAGGACGGTACTACTAACCATGCAGGTCTACAATATGACCTACTACCATGAGCAAATGCCAGTCCGTGATCGCAGGTCATCGGTGTAATACTTAAAGAAAGCTGCTACCCTTTCTCCGATGAATCCTTCAAACACCTTTGACAACATCCATGAAAAGAAATGGGGCGGGAGTACTCTAAGCCGAGACTATACAGGTAAACGGATAACGCAACTTTAGTTCAGTTTTCATATTTTATGATGGCCTAACGCTAAGCGGGATGCTAGTTAGTCTGCTCATCAACATGATGCCTCCCTAAGGCTCCTACAATGTGTCCTGCCTTTTAAAAGGTTGAAGTAGCATTGATTTCATCCTCATAACACTTTGGAGCCATGTTGGTTATCTTGGTTCTGCTACGAATCTCTTCTTTCCTGGATCATTCTCGCAGGAAAAATTCGAGCATAGCCCTCTCCTTTGAGTGACTTTGATAAGGCCATTTGTAAGCGAACATGTCTTACCGAACTTGTCATTATTGAAAACAGAAACGGATCAAAGAATTTCGTCTTTACACACTGCGGTATTTGGAATGAAAATGCAGTAGTTTTTGGGAGAAACAAAAGCTATCTGTCTCAAGCTATTTTGCAGAAGGGTAGATTTCGAAGCCTGGTCCTGTAATTGGACTGACATAGATACGTTGTCAAACAAACTTTTCAACACGTTAATGAACCAACTTGGGACAGTTGGAGTGACAGCAATACAGTCCAGTTCTCGTTTTTGAAGGGCTAGAAGGACCGGTTCTCCACCCATCTTCGAATTCTCAGCAGTGATTCCATTACCACCTGATGCCCTGTTGATGTATTATTATTGTGAAATCGAGTCGCAATTTTTTTAAATTTTTACTAGTTAGTAATGCATTTGGGTCCACCGTATTGTAAAGAAAAAGAGACATTTTCGATAAGACCGTCTTCCGCCCTCACATACCTATGTTAACTTCTCATATACAGTCGGACAACTTGGTAAGAACAAACATTAGCATTATACTTACTGGTGGTAGGACCTCTTGTGAGTCCGCGCGGATAGGTACCACCACCCTGCCTATTTCTGCCGTGAAGCAGTAATGCGTTTCGGTTTGAAGGGTGGGGCAGCCGTTGTAGCTATACTGAGACCTTCGAACTTATATCTCAAGGTGGGTGGCGCATTTACGTTGTAGATGTATATGGGCTCCAGTAACCACTTAACACCAGATGGGCTGTGAGCTCGTCCACCCATTTAAGCAATAAATAAAAAACACTGTAACGCGCTGGGATTCGGGATAAATAAAATTCCACCAAAGTACAACTAAAAACTGTACTCAACACATAGAACGTACTTAAAAACTTCACAAACACTATAAAATTCTCAATTCGCTTCTTTTGCTTCGCTTCAGGTGATCCGTTCGCTGTTTCGCTTCGAGTAGTTCCGATTACTGACTGACTGCGTGCCATCTCTACAACGCTTTTATAGCCGATACCTCATCCCTAGAATTATCGAGAATATTCCACACATCTCTAGTATTGTGTTTCCGCTATCTGAAAATAGATGGAGTTGTACTTCTCGAGCGTTCTAGGTGCTACTAGATCCTTCGATATTCGTTCGACTATTCGGCGATAGATGGCATTACTCTTACCGGCGTAACAATACTATATTTGATGCTATGAGATGTTCAATGGGGACCTACATTTAACTGGAAAGCTAATAATACATATATTTGTTTATATATTTTGTCAGCATCGCGTTATTTACATTTGATGTTTTAATAATACATTTTTACAGTGAGAATAACAATGCGTTTTCGTGCTTTGTTTGAATTTACTTATAACAGTTCGTAACGACATTAGTTTATGTTTTCAACGAATTGTAAGAAACTGAACGAGTGGAGCTTTAGGTATTTAGTTAGTTAAAGTTATAAAGTTCTTACAGTATGCTGTGAAATATTAGTATTGCGAAAACCAATGGAAAAAGTTAAGAAAAAAACGCGACATTATATAATAAAAGTAATTGCAATTACGTATACCCTCGTGAAAATCGTAGTGAGCCTGTTCATATGCCGCTTGACACATCGCGAATACGTGAAGTTTTACAAAAGCTTTCCTTTTGCATGTCTTCAAGTGTACAATTCCCTGTAGAACCTGATGTCTGGGTTTGATAACTAACCTATAATAATATAATAACGTCGTCTCAGCAGCAGTCGCTCTTTTAGATTAGAGTTCTATAAATAGTTTAATAGTTTCTTTGAAATCTATAATTGAATTGCTTAATGTAAAGGTTCACATTTATATACTTTCTGTTCAGGTCAGTCTATATAGCTCAGAAATACCTAGCTAGATCTTTTTCCCCTGGTCGGGAAAACTTGCTTGGAGATCGAGGAGTGGATTTCACTGCCATACTGGTGGTAGGGCCTCTTGTGAGTACGCGCGGGTAGGTACCACCGCCCTGCCTAATTTCTGCCGTGAAGCAGTAATGTGTTTCGGTTTGAAGGGTGGGGTAGCCGTTGTAACTATACTGAGATCTTAGAACTTATATCTCAAGGTGGGTGGCGCATTTACGTTGTAGATGCCTATGGGCTCCAGTAACCACACCAGGTCGGCTGAGCTCGTCCAACCATCTACGCAACAAAAATAAAATAAATAAATACGACTGCCGCATTATCACTCAAACGTCTTCAGCTTACGGTCTCTTTCGGCGGTTTTCAACTAATATTATAACATTTCGGGTTAAAGCATAACATGAAATTTAAGTACTTAGTAAGTACTAATAATTTAAGTACTCCGGGACTTGTCCGCTTGTGAGAATTCTTGGAATTTAGTTGTAGGATTGAGATCTTAGTGAGGTTTATTTTGTACGCCGACAATTATTTTTAACCAGTCCTTTTTTTTTGATTTGACAAACAGTTACCATTGCTGCTTATAGATTACACCTACGACAAATTATGGAGGAGCGCGTGTATATTCGTCTGCCTCATGGAGCAAAAGAAAAATTTCAATCAGATATGAATAATATTTATTTTAATGGCATCTGATCTAATTTGACAAAACAGCTTTCTTTTATGATTCGTTACACGTTTATTCTTTGATATTTTCATATTCACTTAATGTAAGGGTTGATACGATAAAGAGCTTCCTCGAGAGCTTTTGCACTCGCGATGTATGTCTATAGTAATTTGCGAAGCTTTATCTCAGACGAGCATCGAGTTGTAGGTCACGTTTCGTATACCACGTTAATGCAGATAGAGCTTTTTGATGATTCTTCATGCGCTAAGCTTTGTATTAATTTTATTTGTGGGCGTATTTTTCTTGCCTATTCTGTGAGATATTATTCTGATAAAGAAGTTTTTTTTTTTTTTTTTTTGTCAGGAGGAAATCACCGGACTTCCGCCCTCCACTGGGGATGGAGGGCGGGGCATGTCGGAGTTGAACCGACTAAAACCTCCTGTCGCTCAACAACCAGCATCCAAACCTCGCATGAGACAGAACTCATGAAAAGGCAAAGGGGGGAAAGTGAAGCGTTTAGTGCGGAGCACATCTCTCCCATCACCCTCCCCCTCGGGACGCCGGACTGGCGGTCGTCGGCGCCACGACCACCAGTCCTCTCGGTCGGCAGGCTATCCGAAGCCCGCCTAGATGGCGCCGGTTAGAATGGTCTACCCTCGGAATACCCCGCTGGGTCAGAACCAGCGTGTGTTGAGGATAGCCGGCCTTCCATCACCCGGACGCTCTTGCATAAAACGCGTGCAGAGCAGCTTGCACGTCATCTTCTTAGGTCCCCTTCGCCGGTCCCCAGGCCGACATGTGAGAGAGACCCGAAACACTTAGAGGGCCAGGGCTTGGGCGAAATCCGCCTCCCTGGCCCCCGCTCGACGGCGGCGGGCCTGCGCGTCTCGCACGCGCCCCGCCGCCTCCTTCTGCGAGATGGTGCACTCGCAGAAGTCGAGCATCGCCTTCCACGACTCGTCGTCACCGAGCATTGATGCCACAACACTCGGCAACGACAAGTCGTTTCCTATTTTTGCGACAAGGACACGGCGCCACCCCTCCCATGCGGGGCAGGCGACGAGCGTGTGCTCCGCCGTGTCCAAGTCGCAACCACAATGGTGGCACTCTGCCGTCAGCTCGGCTCCGATCCGGTGCAGGAACTCACCGAAGCAACCATGCCCAGTGAGCACCTGCGTGAGCCGGAAAGTGAGGCGTCCTCTGTCACGATTCACCCAATTCACAAGAACCAGGCGAATTGCCTCGACGGTCCTACGACCAGCCGAAGGATCGGCCAGCCGTCTGGACCATGACTCCAGCTGATATAGAAGTTAATTTATTCTTATCTCGAATAATTTAGGTCAATCTAACTTACGAATAAGTCAGTTTTTTACTTTATCTAGTTCATAACTTTATATTATGTACATACTTAATTATAACAGTTTCTGAGAGCGATGTTATTCTATCTATTATGCCGAATTCTTAAGTTATAGTAAGTCTTTGACAAGAAAAATAGACGTATTTTTTTGTTTTAGGAATGTGTTTTATTTTATTTTATATCTCATCAAGTTTTTGCGATACACATATTTATATACATTGTATATATTACTGTTTATTGCACACAAATAAGTCTAGTTCAAAAAACGGAACTTATTCTAAATAAGCTGAATATACATTTTTTGTTGGTTCATTCAGGTAGGAATCCAGATCATGACAATTCGTGCAATTCACACAAAAAGTAGTACATGCTATTATTACATGACCTCTGATTCAACATCAAAATTTGAACGGCGTTTGTTGTTGATGTCTCAATATTCAATTTAGTTCTCAGATTAAACTGATCATAGTTGATTTTCACCAAATATCAGTTACTAGCGGCCCGCTCCGGCTTCGCTCGGGTCTTTAGCAAAAATGTCAACGATATTTGTCGTTGTTTTATTTTTTTTTAAATAAAAGAACACTTATTGCGGCATAACTATAATAGTTAGGCATATGCTGGCGCGACACTTTTTGTAAATAATAATATGTTCTACAAAGTCAATAGTACATTATCTTTCTCTATCATCAATAGTTTTCGCAGGGCACGCGATGTAAAGAATATTTTAGGTAATTCGTTTACACGTTCGGTTTCATTATTAGAGTTTTAGTAAAGATACCTAATTTTTTTCAAAAAAGATTATAGCCTATGTTACTCGGGAATAGTGTAGCTTCCAAACAGTGAAAGAATTTTCCAAATCCATTTTATGTATTAAACTAACACACTGTAAAAGTAATAAAAGTTATTTGCAATAGAATTTTTTTTTCCTTTGTCTCAGTATTTATGGCAAGACTAGGTAGATGTAAATTAGCAAACCTGTAGAAACGCAGTCTCATGTTAGAGTCAGTCAATATTACTATGAAAACCCGAACAGCTTCCACACGTTTCCAACTATAATTGGATCGGGAAGAGAGATGTATTATCTAACGAGTTAAACAGAGTCCAGTAGTCCTGTAAATCATTTTAATGTGAAAAACAGAGTATCAATTATGGGAATAAATCAGTCCGTGAAACTATATTCGTATTGATTTATTAAGAGCGGGGCTGAAGTCGGAGAGATTGCAAACGCGTTTTAATTAGCTTTAGGTTTCTTTTGTTTAGGTTTCGGTGCTTTGTGTGTTCTGACAGACGAATGGACATGACGGAACGCACGACTGCTTTGTGGCGATGTTAGATTACTCGTCTTTACGATTCGCCCTTTTTATTTATTTATTACTTAGATGGGTGGACGAGCTCACAGCCCACCTGGTTAAGTGGTTACTGGAGCCCATAGACATGTACAACGTAAATGCACCACCCACCTTGAGATATAAGTTCTAAGGTCTCAGTATACTTACAACGGCTGCCCCACCCTTCAAACCGAAACGCATTACTGCTTCACGGCAGAAATAGGGAGGGCGGTGGCACCTACCCGTGCGTACTCACAAGATGTCCTACCACCAGTACACCCTACCACTAATTCAGCGGGGTATTCCGTAGGGTAACCCACTCTAACCGGCGCCATCTAGGCGGGCTTCGGACAGTCTGCCGACCGAGAGGGCTGGTGGTCGTGGCGCCGACGACCGCCAGTCCGGCGTCCCGAGGGGGAGGGTCATGGGAGAGATGTGCTCCGCACTAAACACTTCACTTTCCCCCCTTTGCCTTTTCATGAGTTCTGTCTCATGCGAGGTTTGGACGTTGGTTGTTGAGCGACAGGAGGTTTTAGTCAGTTCGACTCTGACATACCCCGCCCAGTATCCCCAGAAAAGGGCGGAAGTCCGGCGATTTCCTCCAGACCAAAAAAAAAAAAAAAAACCACTAATGACTCTTTACAATAGGCATTGACCCTTTTTTATTTGATTGTTAAATCATTTTGAGAAACAAGCTAGCCGATTACAAGTTTTAATTAAAAGTAATATGTAATTACAAAAATATTTTAAATAAAACGATACCTTTGTCTGTTGTCAAATGAAGTCATAACTGGATTTACTCAAATACTCGTAGATAGTTTATCGTAACTATATAACATCGTCGGTGTACGAATTTAATGTCAGTTTGATTTAGTCGTTATTGTAAGCTAGATTTCTACAATCCCATTCAGTAGAAAATTATGAGTTAGTGATGGCACTATATATGTACATAATATAGTAATTTCCTTCGTTCTATTTCTAATTTTATTTTGGCAATTCTACATTTTCGCATCAGATAAATCTAGTGATGTTAATTACTGAACGAACGTGTACTCGAAATATCGATCGTAATTCTAAGGCAAAGTTTTATTAATTTGATCCAGTACCTCTATCTGTTCGTAATGAAGTGAAAACTTTTAATTGGTTTAATTCCTCAGTCGGGGTTATGGAAACGATCTGTGGTCAGAATCGCAAGGGGGGCTATTTGCATTGTATATCGAGTTGGAATGTCCCCAGTATTAATATCGCATGATACAGGATACAAATTAGTCAAATTATGTTAAGCCTTATTAGCGTAGATATAGTAAACAAGCTGTACCCGTCATTTAAAATTAACATTATTATTTCTTACCCCCACAAAGATTCTCATCATTAACGCCCCCGCAACTGGTGTAGGAAGTCCAACACTCATATAAATATTAGCTTATCCATTAAGTACATGTATTTTCTACATGAATATCAAGTTTCAAATCAATCGGATGCACGGTTCAGTAGTTGTAACGGACCATCCGTAAAAACCACTGTAGATTTATATATTAGTATAGATAATAATAAATAAATAACTAATCCGGCCACAATTTAGGATTCCCTCTGTTATGAGTACTACATACTTCTATATGTGTAAATATGTACATATATAGATAATAAGCATTCAGCCAAAGAGCAATCAAGCCTGTTCATCACATAATGTTTGCCCGATGTGGGAATCGAACTCACGACCCTCGGCGCAGCAGTCAAGACCATTAACTATTCACCATGTCAGAGTCAGTTAGTCAGATATGTAGAAGAGTTTCTACGGAGCTCACAAAAATTGAGAATGGGACACCGCAACACAAGTGCAAGAAAAACAGCGACTATACTCGTTGCTTTTAAAATATTGAAATGAGATAGATTAGCTTACTAAGTAGAAGAGGGTAGGCAAGGATCCTGAAAGAACTAGAATTAGAGAAGAAATTGTGTAAGAGGCCAACAGTCTGAACTTATTAGAAATATAGTGATGATGTATTCACACATAATGCCTAAAACATTAGTTTAGAGCACAAGGACCCCTCTCTATCTCTGACTACAAATTCGACTTTGGGACCTAGCCTCCAAATGCGCGTCGGTTATGTGACTATATCGTTACAGTTACAATTATTTTATCGTAAATTCTGTACAAACGCTCCGCTGTTAAGTATAGTTGTGTAAATTAAAAATAAAGGACGTAATTCCATTTTTGGTGGTAGCGTTTAAGTTTTTTAATTCAAGTGATGAACAAATAGCAGATTATATTTTGGAAATAGAAATCTCCTGATTTACGTCTTTCTTATTGCACTATATGAGTAGACAAGCTCATGGCCTCCCTAAAGTTAAATGTTTAACGAAGCTTATAGACATGAATATCGCCATCCACTTTGAGATATGAAGTCTCAAATTTTTATATTGCCCAACGATAGATCAACAATTCAAACTGAAATGCATACCAGCATCACGGCATGCATACCAGTAATATACCAGTTCAGTGACCATACTACAACATATACGAGTATACATACCAGTAATCATTCGAATTTCATTCAAACGACGTTATCGATTGCCACAATAATAGACCCTGTGTTTTCATACCCTGATCACGATCTCGATCCTCTTGGACGATTAAAACGACTCTTCAACTCGGCACAATCAGATCGAATCCGATTTATGATTTATAATTGACTATATTTAGATTTATTCTGCAAAACTTACAGCAAATTATAATGCGAATCCAAATTCACTTTGGGCGAGGCCTTGAGTTCCTCTTTCCACATCATATTCCAAAATCGTTATTTCGACCATAGTATCTCATGGTACACAAGTATTATCTTGTGAAGAAAAGTTAAGAATTTTACTTTTCAACAGTCCCTGGAAATGATTTTATTCTGTGCTATGATATTTGGGTATAGAGAATATATGTGAAGTCGTCGTGGCTGCGAAGATTAAGACGTTCGGTGCATTCGTGTTGAGCGATGCACCGGTGTTCGAATCTCAGACGGGTATTAATTTTTCTAATTAGTTATAATTTTGCGGGTTTGCTTTTTATTACACGATGTTATTCCTTCGTCGTGGAAGTCAATCGTGAACATTTGTTAAACTGTACGTATTTCATTAGAAAAATTGGTACTCGCCTGCGAGATTCGAACACCGTTGCATCGCTAGATACGAATGCACCGGACGTCTTATCCTTTACGCCACGACGTCTTATGAATTAGTATCTCTTAGGCCCATATCGTGTATTAACTTTCTTTGTACCATTTGGTTTTATTCGATTCGTAATTGAAAAGTTCTTAGCAACGTTTTTTTTTTTACTTAACCGCCGATAATAGGCTAAAATATGTATATTGTCTATTGATTGTGCATGTATCGTAGTCAAAGCGAAAACTACAAAGCGTAGTGCTGGTTCGTTTCCTGTTCGAAGTCGAAAGATATTCCTGATTCAGGCGCTGATTATAGTGCTTAGTTTTATCTTGCATGTCTATGTTTTCGGTATTCATAATGTAGGATACTGTCGAGATATTAAATATTATGCTTTCAATAACAAACATTACGACTAAAAAAATAAAAAAATACATATTCGTGCTGTACATGATATTAAATAGATTTCAAATGAATGCATACACGCCGTACGTATGTAGATGGTTTGCGCAAAAAAAGGCATAACGACGGTAGTATACAATAAAGTACCAACAAAGCTCAGCAAACTAATGGTAGTGTTTGTTATCAGACAAGGGTCTGCGCACCTGAGCGCAGACGACACAGATTAATCACTCGGATACAATTCGTGAGAGGGATAAGTTTTTTCAACCTTAAATCGTTATTAGTGGGATTTATACGCAATGGAATCATTTATCTTCTTTAGTGTCTGTTCAAAGTGTAAGGTTTGTTGTAAAATAATTAAAATAAAACTTATTATGTTAAAATTTAGGCAATTTTCGGATTGTCAAATAGCAACACTATTGATGGGAGCAATGGCAGTAGTGGGGACGTGACATAATAAAAAGGCGGTAGTCCGAAAAAGGGGAGAAAAAGCAGTGTATTCTGTAGTAAGCACATATCTAAATATTGTACAAGTGGAGTTACAAATAAAGCAATACAGAATTAAGTGAACTATTGCAATCTGTGTATTTATTTCTTGGCTTTGGAGGCCAAGTCTACAAAACATCATTTTGGATATTTTTCTGGCGTATTTTTTATAATCACAAATCGTAGATCTAGTCGCAATGAAGGCATGCAACAAAAAATAGTGAAAATGTTTCAGAAATTGGACAGTGTCTTCTTTATTTGCTTAATCGTTTTTATACTTTCCAGTTAGCGTTTACAGTTCACGTTTACCAAAGCGTTTTGACTTTTTGGCGGAAACGCGAGGAGTGAAGTTGTGTGATTTTTTTTATTTTGTATATTTAGTGTTTCTTCGGGTTTAAATGTGTAATAATGGTGGTTTATTAACTGTTTAATATCTGTGAAAGTGCACAAATGTGGAAAAATGAAACAAAGCCGCTGGACGTAACTTCTCGGGATCCTCCAAAAAGTCCACTGAAAAAATCTTAGTCAATGACCACCATTTTACTGAGATTATATTTCATCCCATATCATATCATTTCATTTCATTTCATTTCATCCCAGTTGATTAATATCTCAAATTAATCATCTTCATTTCATTTCACTCCATAATATCATTTTTCATAAAAATATGAATATAAATTAAAATAAGACATGACTTAAAGGTCTCAGTTAACAGGTCATAAAATCCCTTAAAAAAAAAGCCAAAGCGTTTATATCAGCTGAACGCCACAGCTGGCGACGACATATACATATGCGTGTTGTCGAGCTTCCGCCCACCTGGAGTTAAGTGGTTAGCGGAACTAATAGACGTCAATTACGTTAATGACGCGACCCATCTTGACACGTGCGTTCTGAGTCTCAGTTCTCGGAGTAAGAATAGAACGTGGCTACTAATTTCAATGCTCTAACTATTTTATATGAAAAAAAAAAAAAAACAATTATCCAAACAGTTCAGAGTTAAACTAAAATTTCGGATTCCTCTTTAATAACATAGCAGTGTTTTTAATCAAAAGAAAGCAATAAATCTAATTTAAGTTTCCACGTGACGAAGCACTCGCCTTCATTACCGTCAACTTATTGTATACATTATACGGGCAATGCGAAAATAATTTCAGGATTTACATTTGCAAAGTTACTATTGTCTTTATTTTTAGGAGCAGATGAAAAATATCGCCACGACTGCCACTAAATACTAGCGGGTTCTGTTGACCATTCTGTTGTTTCACTCGAAGAGAGAGCTAGAGAAGTTGGACTTTTGGATGCCTGGTCAATTAATTAGTTAATTCAATCAGGTCATCATTGCGTTGTCTAGAATTAATATCTTTCTAATTGTCCTTTTCCATGCAAACAATATATTCTATTCAACTGAACGTGCGACGGGGCTTAGAATCACGTTTGTGGACTAATAGTACCTCTTCATAATTAAAAATATTTTATAGTTTAATGTCGTGCTATTAGTTATTAAATTATTTCTGACGTTTAGCAGTTACACTTTACAGTTTCCATGGTTACGGACGAACGGTCTTCAGCTGATGTCAATAGCTGACGAATCAGTACACTACCGTTTGTACACGACTACGCACAGCTGACACATGAGCATGTTGCAGGGCGACGAATACCGAAGTTATTTCGTTCTCCGGATGAGAAATCAAAAATGCAGCCCAATCGTTGTTAGAGAGAAGTGGTAAAACATCATCAATGTTGCCATCTCAACTATGTAGTATCGAAATTACCAAACGATAGATATTACTTTTTGAGTTGGAATATAATATCTACTTAATACTAAGAGCGACCGAGGATACGACTTATTTTGAAACTCATTAGTGTAAATACCAGGCTTGCGTAAACACATCGGTCGTGTTTATACAAACGATCTCGAACCTTCTGCGGAGTCTTTCAACAGTTATTAATATTAGACTCCGTTTATTGTTCAACCACAAATTCAGTAGGCGAACTTTTAGAATAACTCCATTCAAGTACTTCCACAGATGTTGTATCCAATGAGAATTGTATGAATTATGAATGTGAAACCCTTATGAGGTACATACATTTATACGAGGATAGGTTTTGATTTAAATATGCTTAAATCATCGACAACTGTAAGTTCGCGATTCTAAACTGAGTTTATTAAAGACAGCACATAATCATTATCACTTTATTTATTTGTTTTTATTACGTTCGAAACGAAGAAGTGATTTGAACATATCAATCCCCATGGATAAGATTGATGTTGTGCTGTCATGGGACTTGGCTTCTAATTTCAAGTTAACCTCAATTACAAGTTGATGAAAAATATCAAGGGCCAGACCACCGCGAGTCTGTCTTCGTTTTGCCGTTGCCACGGTGGCGCAGGTTGCCGGCGAGATCCAAAGATTACTCTTTGGTGTGACGTTAGAGAATTCCCAGGGCCTAGAAGAGCACAGCCTGTGTTTCACTAAGTGTCAAAAAAATCAACAGTCAGAAACTATATTCTGTCCGGGACACGGCGGTTTTAGCCGCAACCTGTACTTCGTCGTCCAGAGGAAGTCCAAGCTGGAATGCCCCCTTTAAGAGCTTCCGAGGACAACAGGGAAGAGCACACACACGCGAACTTGCCCGCTTTCGCGGAGCAGCACCGCGTTCTTGTCGCAAAGATAGGACCGAACTCGTCACTGCCGACGATTGCAACTGCGACTGCAAGGTATTGTATAAATGCAAAATTTTATTAGCCTTTCAAAGAGCTGAAGTCTGTAATAGATTCTATTATAAGGATTCTAGGATTAGAACTCTTAGAACCATTAGAACTGTTCTAGGATTAGAATTCCAGGGTTACAAGATTAGACGAAATAGAAACAATACTTAGAATCTACATAATATAAGGATACAGAAGGCTAACTCTGAGAATTTCAAAGGCGCGTTTGTTAAGGATGTGTGCACGACCAGGAGGTGAAATCTATAGACTTGACTATAGAGTTTAAACTGAAAACTAGAATCAACTAAATGGAATTATAATAAAATATAGACTGTAGATAAGAAATGGATAATCAAAACTGAATTAGTTTTTTTTTTTTTTTATTGCTTAGATGGGTGGACGAGCTCACAGCCCACCTGGTGTTAAGTGGTTACTGGATCCCATAGACATCTACAACGTAAATGCGCCACCCACCTTGAGATATAAGTTGTAAGGTCTCAGTATAGTTACAACGGCGGCCCCACCCTTCAAAACGAACCGCATTACTGCTTCACGGCAGAAATAGGCAGGGCGGTGGTACCGACCCGCGCGGACTCACAACAGATCCTACCACCAGTTTAACATTAAAACAATCCTGACTATGTTCGCATCAAAATAATATTGGTCTGTTTGCGTCAAAATGGCGAGGTAAAAAAGGTTGATAAGTGGGTACCGCACAAACTGAACGATCGTCAGCTTATGAGCGACGTGCTACACTTGTCTAGTGGCCAGACCTTTGTTACAGACTTTCACTGGAGCTACAGGATGTTAGAGAGGTATCGGAGCTCCAGCCAAGAAGCTGAATGTCCGGTGAATGACACACTGAGACAGACGCTCTTAAAAATAAAATTATGTCATTTCGATAGTACAAGTCCTTGTCCTACATTTCTTGTAAAATTGCTCTATTGTGGGTTCGTCTAGACAGTCGCTACAATTGAAATATTAGAATTTAATTCGCATCTTCTTTGTCTGGTTAGCTCCTTGAAGACATTACGTTTGTTAATATATTAACTACATTTTAAAGAATCCAAGGAGACAAAAGTTTCTTAATTAATTCTATTTGTACTTATGTTTAAGATTTTCTTAACAATGAAACCTTGCCAAATTATTATAAACATAGCGTACACTAAGCGCTGAGCTATAGATAGCGAAAAGTTTCGACATTGATTTATGTGTGTGCAGACCTAGGACTTATTGTTAGTGAGAGCATTAACACTCAGCGGTAATGGAGGAGTGACTCGACTGGATTCTAAAATTTCATTAGTCTGTTCATGAATATTAGCTAGGTTTAATAAATTAGCAGGGCATGGGCTCTGGCCCTAACTGAAGATGGTTTGGGACCTGCACTTCGAAGACTTTTTAGCAAGTGCCTCCGAGAGGGCAGGTTCCCGGAGCCGTGGCGTACGGGCCGGCTGGTGCTCATCCCAAAGGACGGTCGCCCTAGAGATGAGCCCTCCGGGTATCGCCCGATAGTCGTGTTGGACGAGGCCGGTAAGCTCCTTGAGCGTATCGTTGCCGAGCGTCTTGTTCAGCACCTGGAGAATATTGGGCCGAATCTAGCGTCCAACCAATTTGGCTTCCGGAGAGGTCGGTCGACCGTGGACGCGGTCTTGCGCGTCCGTGACCTTACCGACCAGGCGTGCTCTGGGGGGGGCGTGCTATTGGCTGTGTCAATCGATATAGCCAACGCCTTCAACACGATCCCCTGGAGTACGATCATGGAGTCATTACGATTTCACCGCGTGCCCACCGGTCTCCGCAATCTGATCGAAGATTATCTCTCAGGGCGGGCTGTAATCTTCCCCGAGCGGAGTGGGTGGGGACGGAAAACAGTGTCGCGGGGAGTTCCACAGGGGTCGGTACTGGGTCCGCTCCTGTGGGATATAGGCTTCGACTGGGTCCTCCGTGGGGCTAACCTGCGTGGCGTCGAAGTGGTTTGCTACGCTGACGACACGCTGGTGACGGCCCGCGGAGACGACTACCGGTCAGCAGCCATCCTGGCTGTAGCAGGTGTAGCGACTGTGGTGAGTCGAATAAAGAGACTCGGCCTCGAGGTGGCCCTTCATAAATCCGAAGCAGTATGCTTCCACTCGGCTCGGGAGGGGCCGCCTCAAGGCGCGAATCTCGTAGTCGGGGGTGTCACCATTGCTGTCCAGCCGAAGCTCAAGTATTTGGGCCTTGTGTTGGACAGCAAATGGAGATTCGACCACCATTTCAAAATGCTGGTTCCAAGGCTGTTGGGGACGGCGGGTGCGCTGACCCGTCTTCTTCCCAACACCGGTGGATGCAGCGCCGGTATACGGCGACTGTACCTGGGGGTGGTGCGCAGTATGGCCCTGTACGGTGCTCCCGTGTGGTCGCCCACACTTACGGCGCGAAACGCGGCTCTGCTGCTCAGAGCTCAGCGGGCGCTCGCGGTGAGGGTCATCAGGGGGTACCGTACCATCTCTCAGGATGTGGCCTGTGCCCTCGCCGGATCCTTACCGTGGGACCTCGAGGCCGAAATCTTGGCCACGACATACCGACGGAGAACACAGTCCTCGACTCGGGAACGGACACCCGGCCCGTCGGTTGTCGATCGATGGAGGCGTGCTGCGCGTGGTCTGGCGTATGCCAAATGGAGAGAGCGCTTGCTGGAGGAGCTCGGCCGAACTTCGGCCACTCGTCAGCGCACGCTCGAGGCACTGGTGCCTGTGCTGGAGGCATGGTCGGACCGGCGACACGGTGAGCTCTCCTTTCGCCTCACCCAGGTCCTTTCGGGGCATGGATGCTTCGGGAGGTATCTGTGGAGAGTCTGCGGAAGGGAGCCACATCCGGGCTGCCACCAGTGCGGGCACCCGAACGATGACGCCCAGCACGCGCTAGAAGCGTGCCCACGGTGGGAGCACCCGCGGCGAAACCTCGTCGCGGTGTTGGGGCAGGACCTCTCTTTGAGGGCTATCGTCGCCCGTATGGTAGAGGACCGGAGTTCGTGGGAGGCCATGGCTGGGTTCTGTGACTTGGTCATGGCGCTTCGTGAGGCTGAGGAGCGCGAAAGGGAATGGGATCCCTCTTCGGCTCCTCAGCGCAGAAGGCGGGGTGGACGGCGCGTGCGAGAGGCCGCCGCTCAGCCCTCGTAGGGACTATCGAGTGCCGGGTGCGGGGGCGCCCGGCACTCGACTGTTGGTCCGGTGGTGAAGCGGTGCAAGGTGGCTCCTGTGCGCCGCTCACGGTGTGTCTCCCGAGACGAGGTTCTACGGGATTTTCCCGGGGATGAAATCCCGTCTTAACATCAGTACGGGTACCGCCTAAGGCGAGACTTTCGGCGCGCATCGCGGTACCGTAAGTTTCGTGTAGTCGGTGTGGTGGAGCTCGATGGGGTTTAGTCGGTAGTCGTTCTGCGGGGCAAGTGCTTCGCGCGCCTTTTTCAAGGCGTAGTCTCCTGTGAGAAATTGGGGGAGGTGAAGGACCTCGGTCCTTCTCTTCTCCCCTTCTTCCTCTCAGGAGGCGCCGGAGTCCGACATAACCCGGTCCGTTACCCCCTCGACCGGGTATCCGTAAATGGATTCCCCAGCGTTAAAAAAAAAAAAAAAAAAAAAAAAAAAAAAAAAAAAAAAAAAAAAAAAAAAAAAAAAAAAAAAAAAAAAAAAAAAAAAAAAAGGTTTAATAAATTAGCTGAGGTGAATGAAGTGAAGTGTAGGTGTTTGTTTAACTTTTTTAATAACCATAAGTAGTATAATAGCAGTAATATGTAGCTGGTAACTATTTGTGCGGTCTCTTTTTTTATTTATTGATTGCTTAGATGGGTGGACGAGCTCACAGCCCACCTGATGTTAAGTGGTTACTGGAGCCCATAGAGATCTACGACTTAAATGCGCCATCCACCTTGAGATATCAGTTTTAAGGTCTCAAGTATATTTACAACGGGTGCTCCAACCATCAAACCGAAACGCGTTACTGCTTCACAGCAGAAATAGGCGAGGTTGTGGTACCTACCCGCGCGGACTCACCAGCAGCCTGCCTATGTCTGCCGTGAAGCAGAAATGTGTTTCGGTTTGATGGTTGGAGCACCCGTTGTAACTATACTGAGACCTTAAAACTCATATCTCAAGGTGGCGGCATTTACGCTATAGATGTCTATCGGTTCCAGTAACCACTTAACACGAGGTGGGCTGTGAGCTCGTCCACCCATCTAAGTTATAAAAAATGGCTGCTTAAGCACTAGGTATATTTAAAATAAGTAGTAGTTCAATATCCATTATTCGTCGCTGGTAGGTATATCAGCGGCAGAGCGATCACATACCGTCGACAGTCGACACACAATCCATCAATGCGTCGCTCCGGTGCCGCGGTGCCGCGGTGTGATCGACGATCTTAAAACTGAAACACTCTATGAGTGCGCGGCGTCGCGTCACTGTGAGATTATGTTTCTTTTCTTTTCAAAATAATTTGTTACGTGTTTGATAAAAGGTTTTGCTGGTTCAGTAGGCACGAGGGGAAGGCTTTGTGCTGCTCATGAAAATAACTTTGTTTCATTAAATGATTCACTAAATTTATGCTTATATAAGAGCGCACGGTATTTTTTTTTGTTTTACTTTTATTGGTAAAAAGAATAAATTCCAACTCCATGTCCATATTTGCATCCAGTCGTACGGTGAAATTATTCATTTGATTTGGAAACGGGCTTTTTACTTGCTTATAGTGGGTGGACAAACGCACCTGGTATTAATAGGTCGATAGTCCTCAATAGCGGAAATACTGCCACCTGGTAAACCACTACCTCATTGGACCTTTAAATTAAAATACTAAAAATGTAAAAAATATTGAGAGAGATCATAGAATTTGATTCATCAATAAAATTTGCTTCAAAACTTTAAATTTCCTTTTAAATTAAGTAATTATTAATTAATAAGCATTAAGTAATTCTTATCTGACTTTTTGGAAATAAATCTACTAATTTTTGAAACTAAAATAGCATTATCAAATAATTCAAAAAGTCTTGCAAAATCGATTTTGAAGCTTGAAGAGGTAAGGGGTAAATTAAAAAGCCATAAGCTTAAAAAAATTATCATAGCTTGTATTTTTTTATATTGCACCCTAAAATTGATGTGCTCAGCTATGATGTATGTCATATCGATGATAAATGATATGTGATATCGATGAAATGTGGATAAAAATATATCTGCCGGGAATAACAAATCGCTCTGAGTTAAAATGTTCTTTCGAGCTCGGCGGTTAAAATGTTCTTTCGGGCTCGGCGGGTAAATTAACCCACAGACACAGCCCATTGAGTTTCTCGCCGGATCATCTCAGTGGGTCGCGTTTCCGATCCGGTGGTAGATTCTGCGAAACACGGCTCTTGCTAGGGCTCGTTTTAGCAACAACGTCAATTTTGAGCCCCGTGAGTTCACCTATTGCTCAGTAACGCTGAAATGGTCTCTCAAGACCATCAGCTTAGGAAGGAAAAAAAAGAAAGTATTTTTCTATTTCCCTATTATTGTGCAAAATTTCATGATGATCGATCGCGTAGTTGAGATGTGAATTTACTTTTAGGTGTTATCTACTACAGCAAATCAATTGTCTAGTCGACGCCTACATGCACGCTTAGTATGTTCTTCGGTTTATGCCACTCACAAACATAAATATTGAAAATACATACATACATTAATGGTTTAATGAGGATTGTTCGTCCGTGACTACCAAAATTGCCAACTAATCGATGCGCTGATGATGATGATGATTAGGTATTCTAAATGTGGGATATAAAAAACTACGTAAATGAAAAAATTGAAATGTAATAGTAATTTTAATTTAGATGTTCAAACAAATATATGATTATTTTATAAACCGGTAGCTATTGAATGGTTTCGTTATTCGCCATCGAGGTTTGTCTACAAACTTCTTAAGGAAACCATCGCAATTATTTGTTGTCAGAAACAAATGCAATTATTTTTCTGTACAATTTTTCAAAGGCACTGAGTTGTGAATTAAACGAAATTCACAGAGATTTCGTTTAAAAAAGAGAATGAGAGAAAAAAAAAATTAGTTTTCTAAAAGATCGGCCGCATACTCTATTTTTAGAGCATTCTTTAAAAACAATCGATTAATATAGAATTCTCCGAGAACAAACAGGGAAAACTTTTCAAATTATTTGTTGCACCAACTTGTTGAACGAAACAATTACTTAGTTTCAAGATTATTTATTTTGGTAAAACAAAGAGTAAATAATAAATAATTGGGGTAATATTTTATTTATTACATAATAAAGACGACGCCAGCCTCAAAGCTACGTTCATTTGCAGATCCCGGAAATCATAAGCTATAACGCAACGAATTGTGAATAGTATTTAATTTTAATAAATACATCCTATACTTGATGTTAGGTGGTAACCAGAGATGATAGAGAAACAAATAACATCTCAGTTGCAAATGAGAACTGCCTTATTTTCAGCAGAAACAGCAGTGTCAAGAGCTCGAGCAGGGTTGCGACTTTTCCACCTGATTGACCGTTTTGAGGCTTTAGTCGTTTTTCTTTTTTTTTATGATTGAAGGATTACTGTTGGCCCGGAGGCCTTTCCAGTTTCACCAGGACAGGTGGGCGAGCAAAGGCTCAGCCAGGAGGGGTGGGATTTGCTAACAGATATCCGAGCGCCTCCGAAGGAGACCTAACAGCTCAAGAGCAGCTGCTTCGCGAATGAATCTCGCGAGAAACTCAGCGAGCTGATTCATGGGTTAGGTTGCACGGCGAACTCTTTGTCGAGTTCGACGAGTACGGTTACCGGGGTCCCTAAGCCTGCTCCTAGTGTTAGAGCTGAAGGCGTCTAGTGCAAAGGTTATTGGATCTGATGGATCCGTAAGGACGTGTCTAGGGCGCTTTAGTCGTCTATGACCATGAAAACTCTTTATCGTTTCACATGTAAAGAATCAACAAATGAGAATCACAGCTGTATTGTGAAAGTGTTGAAACATTGCTACGACTCGCAAAACTTGGCTATAAGAATCTTGCTTAATATATTTTATTTAAGAGCATAGGGCTGTATATTGATCCACATTCTATATTCCATTTCTAACATCATAACTCTGCTCTAGCTTAATTCGGATAAAAATACAAATATCTCCTCGTCGTTTCATGTTTTACGAAAAGAGGATTACCGCGTAAGTTCTGATTAGTTCCACTCCTGGAATCGAAGTAGGATTACTGAATTCATTCTGAACTTTTGCGTTCAGTTGCCGGGAAACTAACGAGTTTATTGATGTTGTATTAACGGAAATTTAATTTGCAATTTTCTTTTTTCCTTTGATTGCAGATAAGAATACAGCCCAATGAGTGGACAGGGTTGTTTTCTAACCGTTGTCTACTTCTACGGACTTTTTTCACACCTTGGATGATGAGAAATTTGTCGTACAAAACACCGGGTACCAGAGCTCATTCCAGGTTGGGAAGGGATGTGGTAAAATTGATCTATTGAAACGCACTAGTGGTATGGATTTATTCTGATCTGATCCGATGCGGTGCGGTGATAAAATGGAGATGACTGTGATCATTGACGATTTACAAAAATAAGTCGTCATGGCGCAAAAGGATAAGATGTCCATTGCATTTGTATCAAGCGATGCGACTGTACCGATGTTCGAATCCCACAGACAGGTACTAATTACTCTGAAGAAAACGCTCAACAAAAGTTAATGCTTTCGACGGTGAAGGAATAAGATTTTATCCAAATAAACCCAACTCCGAACAATTATAATTTACGTAAATATTGTTGCTATGGCGTTTTATGAAGGTTAGGTACTGCCACCCTGCATAGTTATCACGTTAAGTAGTAATATGTTTAGATTTGAAGAGTGAGGTAGCTGTTGTACTATAAGACTGAGACGTAGAACTCATCTCTCAAGGTGGGTGGTGCCATTTACGTTGTCGTGTATGGGCTCCGGTAACCACTTAACACCAAATGTGTCGTGAGCTCATCCACTTATATAAGCAATTTGAAAAAAAATGCTGCTATGTATTAAACTCGATTGGAAGATAGGAGAGCAGTTGCAATAAGTAATCCCACGAGAAACAAGGCTTAACTTCTACATTCCATAGATCAAGCAGAAATACTTTGACCAGATTTCAAGTCCTGGTTTGTCCAGTCCCCAATATTATCCAAGATAACTCAATTTTGCCTTCTATTTGATTCCAATTTTAAATATGTTCTAACGATGTTATAACGCGGGTTCCTGAGACGAAGGGACCGTGTGTCATAAGAGGTATAGACAACAGCCATTAAAACAATTGAGATTTTGGTATCATATTTTAGATCTACGAAAAGGATTACCATATCTGATGAATGAATATAATCGATTAAACAGCTTAGTACGTTAATCTCTTTAGGACTTGTTGAAATCTGGAATTCACTGGTAGTTTCTTAAAAGAGGAAGGGAGTTTAATCGGCTTAAAGCTTAACCTAGCAAAGGTGAGTCTCGGAATTGAACAGGATTACTGTGTTGATTGCTCTCTGGTACAAATAATACTGTATTTGAGTAAATTTTATCATAATTTTATTCATTAATTAGCTATCACAGATTTCACTAAGCACTAAATTTAGTGCTCGTAGGGTCAACCAAAACAATGTGTTTCCATGCTAATTTACAAAAACAATACATCATATTATAATCCAATTACCTGAATGTGTCGCACCTATAACGAACTGGCAAAGTCGTTAACTAAGCTGGATATTATTACTTGTAGGTTAGTGACGTTTATAAAAATGTTCAAGGGCGAATCCTCCATGTTAATAATAGGTTAAGTAGTGTAATTGTTTAATGTATATTGTGAGTAAAATTATTTCCTTAGATTATAAGTTAGATTAGTTTTCGCTATCGTGTTGTTTTGTCGTATAGTTGTAAGGACCATTGTGTACAAATTCAGTACTTTGTCTTGCTTAGTCGTGCGCACATGGCTTACGTTGCAAGTCAGATTTTTGGAGTTTACTCCTTAAGAATCGATTTACATATATAGGCCCGGGGTATGAAAATTATGGGGACCAAAATCGTACTAGAGAGTATAGCATGTCACACGAAATGCGTTATGCGCCTGATTGGCTCCTGATTGCGTGATGCGTGCGCGCGCCAATCAGGAGCCAACGCGCGGCCGCGTTATCGCAGGTGACGCCGGGCTGCTGCGCCGGCAGTCCGCCACAAAGCCTCGTACTGATCGCGCGTTTCTCTCATTATTGTATTTTCATATATTTGTTAGTCGTTTGTTTTGTGTCTCGTTAATTTGTTAATAATCTGTAGTGTATCGTGTTGTCGTAATATAGAACTATTTCTCGTATTGTTTCGTTTAATTTACCGACATCGTTTTGCTTGTGGCCGGACGCCGTTCGGGTTCGATTCCTGAACGTATCAACTGTTAGTGGGTTGATACCCGAATATAACCCGCTACAAATCATTTATTAATAAAGCTTATTAAATATAAACAATTCCTTCTATCAGTGAATGGACAACTTATATATTAATTGTAAAAGTGAATTATATAGACTTACTTAATTACCGCATCCACGTGTTCCGCAACTCCCGGATCATTCTCACTAGAATACGTAACTTCCATATTTTACTGTATTCAACTGACACAAATTTATATTTATATCCAGTAAACTCCAGTCGTGCGTCGGAGCGGACACACACACTTTTTTTTTTTCTTTTTACTTGTTGATTTTTATATATCTTTCTAGCTTGTGATGTGTATTGTGAGCAAAATAATAATAATAACAATCTGTCAAAATAGCTATTGTAGTTTCTAGTTCTTCTTTTGTATTCATGTCGATGTGCAAACCAGTTCACGGCTTACCTTGTATTTTTTTCCCTACCCTTTCTCTGGTAGTCTAAGAGGCTATTTCAGCTATGCGCCAACGTTTTGTATTAATTAATGGTGACCAAAGTTCATGGACATCATATGGTAAATTTCGATACGCATATTATGACATCAGGTTGCACAGAGGCTATCTGCTTAAACTATATATGCAAGTTGAAATAGACAAAATCGTACCTTACAAGATAAGTTACTACTATTAACTACAAAATTTTTGTACTTAAATTCGATTTATCTTCGGATCACATCGACCAAATTATTACCGCCACTTATGAACGCTATTCACGTAAGGAATATAGTCCAGCCGCGTCCTTCCATTTATGTACCTAATTAAACTTCTTCAAAAATGATACAGTCACGAATTTACTACACTTGGCGGTTTAATCTCTAATATGTACGTTGGTTTGTCTGTGTGCCTGTCACGGCCATTTTCAAAGGATCGATACCATTATTTAATTAATACAGTAAAAATGTAGTGTAAGAGCTGTCTTTATTATAAAGCCGGTATTGAATTAGACGTCATTCCTAGCGCTATGGAATACAGTTTCATTACTGAGGCGAATTGGCAAGGAACTAAGGGGACTAAGGCCTCTTTTTTATGAAATAAACGTAACTTTAAATCTTAATAAAAATAAAATAAATTGTAAAAACGGTAAATCATGTCAAAATAAATTCCACCACTTATTCCAACATGAAGAATTACAGTCCTGAGGGTAACAGGTGAGCTCTATAATCCATATATTCCATTTAAGAGCTAGAGAGGTCTCTCGGTGAGACTATTATCATGACTTATCGTCATCACACTATGTGCTAAATATACCCATAATATCCGCCTGATGAAAAAATCTGCTACGGGCATCCCTCAAATGAGCACAAAATTTATTTACTGCAATTTAAACTCACAATAACCATTAGTTTAAATCAATCCTGGAAATATTTTTGAACTCGTTCGTCCATTAATTTTACAGTCGAAACTAACAAATAAATTTATCGTTTCGAACTTTAGTTAAGTCACAGAGACCACATAAAGCACATTATCTGCTTCCTAATAGCCTATAAAATGATAGTAAATACGCCGAGACACTCGCAGCTAAAGTATGTACAGTTCAATATGATTTTTGGTTTTGTGTGTGTGTGTGTGTGCGTGTGTGAAGCTTGTTTAAACGATTAGTGTCGTCTCATTCGTTCTCGAGTAATGCTGAAAGAATATAACAGAGACAGCAGTCAGTCAGTGAAAGCCAGGATAGTCATTATATACAATTGAAGTTTCGACCTTATGTGTCAAGGTAGGCTACGGCATTCACGCTGTGACCATGTTTGTGGAGTTCGGAAACCTCCATAAACGAGGTGGGTCGTAAACCCGAATACATAACTAGGGAATAAAAAATATATAATTGTTATCTCCATGTATCATAGAAGGTCGTTAAATGTTTAATTAAAACTTAAGGAACAAAAGTACAAATAAGTTAGTAGTAAACTAATTATAAATCTAGAATCGAACAAGGCACAGTTTGGGTACGCACACTAACGCAAACTTCATCGCCCGTCTCCTGTACCGATGTAATTGTACACATTCGCAATGAGAGCCCGTACTGCTGTTCAATAACAACATTCGCTTCCATTAGCAATGAATTAGAAAATGACTTCCCGAACTATATTTAAATGCAAATGGCGACCTTTTTAATGTATTTTGATATCGTCCATACACCATTACAGTGCTGTCGTGCGTAACAGCTTGTAGTTCGATAGACGGTATTCCAATACGCCAAACTCGACCTCACATCTCAGGGCTGGCGGCTGCGTGGATCTTCTTGAACGTGTAGTCACGAACGCATGTGCCACGGACGCAAATGTATCTCATAAATCACACGCGGTGTACTGTAAGCCTCCGTCTACGTTTTATCAAATATGTATACAGTCCATCATTTGGTAGATTGTATACAACACGAACGAAACGATCGTTTTATCTGTCGTCACGGTTCGTTCACTTGAATGAATGATTTGTTTTCGTTCGTTCAGTAATGGCGTGTATCCATGGATGAAATATATTAAATAATACGCAATTACGAGTAATATCTATGACTCTTAGGATTCAGTGCCTTGACTTGGGTTACATAATTATCTCATCTAGGTCATTTATATTGACTCGTAGGTCAAAACAAAAATAAATTATGAAGAGAAACTAATAATTGATATTTATTCTTGCACTAGATAGACAGACAAGTTCTCGACCTATCTGACGTTAAGTGTTTACCGGATCCCATATATGAGTTCGAAATTTTAATTATATGCTGTCTGATTTATTATGTTTTTAAACAGGCAAATGGTAGTACACACCCGGCGCCGCGCCGTGCGGGCTCATAATACGTATTGTAATTCAAAATATCAAGATCGAAAATATAATTATGTAATTACTGAATATCAAATTATGTTATCCATCGTATGTAAAAATAACCACAATATTAAGAATTAATTTTAAATTTTTGAAATTTTAATATTTAAAAATGTTCTATTTTCTTAATGTATTAAAACTGCCCTAACAATTTTAATTTTGCATAATAAAAAAAAGGTTTGCAAAAGAATGATAAAAATGAAAGTTCTTGGTACGAGCGCCTAATCCTCACACAGTGGGCTTTTTCTTATACATAATAATTGTTGGTTTGCACAAAAAATGCCTTGATTGTTTTCTTATGTATCTGGTAATGATTGAAAGCTTTGTCGGATCTTGTATCCAAAAGCGCACACAAAGCCCTCTGAAAGATTTAATCATTGTTCGTATTATTTATATTGTGTAAATGCTTGACTTGGGAACACGTAAAAATACTTCGCTCGCGAATATTTGTTGGGAACCATTACTTTTTTACCGAGCGATACCTCCCTGCGGACTTTGAACGTCATTTTGCTCAAGTTCACATTACATGGACCCCTAATAAAATGTTGTCTAGAAAATGTTATAATTTTCTATTCAATTATATTATAATGCATATAACGTCCATGTGACGCATCTAAGCTTTAAGTAAACAATGTGAGTACCATTTGTACTTGTCGGAGACACTCAACTGCAGGAAATTAATTACGAATTATACTTTTATTTTACATATTTTCAATACTTCATTATTGTCAACGTGTTTTATTTTTGAGTGCCCTCGAAGACGGTCGAGATATTGGGTTCACTAGATTTTTCGAGCATGCGGCTGCCTGTACACGTCGATTGACCAGTTACAGCTGACCTGATGTTAGCCGATAAGAACTGTTTCTAAACTTTGTTTGAAAAAGTATATTATTTAAGGAATAGTGCTGCAGAAACATTGCCGTAAGCGCCAGCGGTCGGCTTGGAGTTTTTGAAAGTTAACAGGGGGCATAGGGGGCAGTTAATTTGAAAATTAAGATGGTTGCCTAATCCCGTAACTATCTACATATGTACATGTATGTACGTATAGTTCCATAATATATATTACGAGTATAAACAATATGACATAATACGCTCATTGTCATCCGTCACACATTACCATCAGCGGCGTCGCTGTAATGTAATTAAAACAGAGCAATTAAGGCCCCATTGACCTGAATTGCTACAGCAGCACTAATGACTGACTTAAATAAAAAGTGTAGGATGTAATAATATTTTATTTTCAGAAAGATCGCTGTTACGTACATAAACCCTGACAGCAGATGATCTTTTGCCTATCGGTAAGTAGTCATCGTCATTATTTTCTGTCTCAAATCAAGAATATATGTATATAGAGGCAAAAAAATAGCACCAACACTAATATGAAAGCTACTCTTTTTAGAGCATACTGCCAGTCTTTCTACACGTGCAGCCTATGGGTTAAGTATACCAAGAAATACTACAACACCCTGCGTGTCCAGTATAATAACGCTTTCAGAGCGCTGATGTGGCTGCCGCGTCACTGCGGTGCGTCGGGGATGTTTGCGGATGCGCGAATAGATAGCTTCGCAGCAATCATTCGTAAGCGAATTGCTTCCCTAATTCGCCGTGTGCGGGTCAGTCGCAACCGCTACCTACGGCTGTTCGCCTCACGGATGGATCTGGACTGCCCAATAATGCAACACTGGACACGTGTGCATTTTGAGCACTCTGGATCCAAACCAGCCTTTAGGTTAAGGTAGTTTTCATGTTAATTTAGAGTTTTTGTTTTATTATTATTATTATTTGATTTTTTGTTTTTATTATTATTGTTTTTGTTTTAGTCCGAGATTAGTTATTATTATTATTTAATTTTAGTATAAATGAAATGTTAATGCAATGTAATTAAGACGTGTAATATGGATGTAAAATCTGAATTAAATTAAATAAATAAAAAAAATATATTATTTTACAGATCCAGTCGGTATATTATATACATATTTATATTATCTATCAAACACAATTTTATTTTTACTGTAGTTTATTTATTTATCCCCGTCAGGTCGTTTGAACGCACAAATTATCGAGAACATACATACATACATACAATATACCTATAGTATTTTGTACCAGCGTTCAATGGAGATTGCTTTGTTTGCTACCACTAGGCTGGGAAGCTGAAAGTATGTCTGACCTAAACAACTGTTGTAGTATATGGATAATAGTTAATATCAGCAGTAGATCCAGGCCACTATAGATACCACTAAAGAGAGGTAATACTGAGTGGAGATGCTTCCGTCATATTCCAATGACCCGGGCAGAGCTCCCAATTCATTGTTCATCTTTAACGTGTTTTTAATTATCTTTTTTATTGTTGTTTATTATTTTTGGCATGATATCCTCCGTGTTTTCAAGTTCTGCAATTGAGATTTTCTTAGAGATTTGAGATTGAGATTTTCTTAGATAAAGCGTTCTTACACCATGAGTGCATATTTAAATTGACAAAAGTAATAAATATTTATAAATAAAATACTAACTTTATGTAAACTAAGCGGCAGTTTTGAAGGTAAAGACCTAATGATTCCTATTATGTTCCTGAGTTTGATTGTATCTTTGTTATCGTTCCATAATTAAATGAATAATAATGCACACTACGTAAAACATTTCATTAAGAAATATGAGATTGAGATTTAACTATGAGTATGTGTTTGACCTGGATATAAATATGAAGCATGCACATTAACCGGATTTAATTTGATTTATTTTGAAACGATTCTAAACAAAAACAAACAGAAATTACAGTTAACACCACTGGACTACGTACAAATCTACTTAAGAATAATTGATAACAATGCAAAATACGAATTCTGAAGCTTCATAAAGTACCGGTGGCTGTCCAGGGTCCACAGTATAGTCATGCGACAATATTTACGGCAACAAGTCACGAATACCAGCTTCTTGATAAAAGTTCAGAATGTTGTTGAAATGTTTCGTTAGCTGAACAGATATTGTTATATTTGTACAAGTATACACAAAGAGAGTTTCATTTGGACTCAAGTAGATTAGGTTACCATGGATTGTGGTCGATCTGCAGACAAGTGTCTGTGAGATCCAATAAACAGATACTGGATCCCACAGAGACAAAACGAGTGCCACACCCAAGCCATGAAAGCCATTGTTCTGGGATAATGGATATTCAATACCTCTACTGGTAAAGATATTGGTACCAATCTGTGCAGGCTCAAGATAAGCATTAGCGGGAGATTTAGGTCGTGAGTAATTTTGAAGTAGTAGTGGTTTACAGGATAAGAGTACGCTAGTGTTCAAATCCGTTAGTGTTCAAATTCAAGCCTTCCAAGGAAATACGTACTGGAGACGTGTTCATGAACGACTTCCAGGATAAAAGATAACGCATCTTATATTAAAAGTGATTCTTTTACGTTGTGAGCAGCTGGTGGGTCATAAGCTCGTTCACCCGGACAGGGATTAAAAATAAAAAGGTAGTAAAATAAAGTGAGGATATTACTACTTCAGGACGTTGGGAATCCCTAGTCGAGACTGTTTATCCGTACCAGATAGAGCATTGTTACGCCGGTAAGAGTAACGCCATCTATCGCCGAATAGTCG
Source organism: Bombyx mori (assembly GCF_030269925.1). Taxonomy (NCBI): domain Eukaryota; kingdom Metazoa; phylum Arthropoda; class Insecta; order Lepidoptera; family Bombycidae; genus Bombyx; species Bombyx mori. Next base: position 515,364 of record NC_085116.1, on the reverse strand, counting down.
AACGAATATAGAAGGATCTAGTAGCCCCTAGAACGCCCCTAGAATGTCCTAGGGTATCCCGCTGGTACATAGGGCCCTCACAAGTGGTCTCCATTTGACCCTGTCTTGCAGTTGCTCCTTGACGTCACTCCAGGTCACGTTGGCAGTCCTCATTTCGCACTCCACGGTGCGTCGCCAAGTATGTACAGAGCGACCAGGTCTTCTCCTGACTACTTCCAAACTTTCCACATTTTTGTGCTGGCCCGGCTTTATCACTTCAACTCTCTTGGCTGGGGAATGAAAGCAAAATACGTAATTCACTTTTATCTATTCACCTTTTAGACCAGCGAATTGGAAATAGTAGTCTCTAAGTACTTACTTTAATTTAGTAAACCTTCTTATCTAACATTGTAACATGTACCATGTTTTACACCAGTGTAAAACCTGCAGAACCGTTACGAAACTCTCTTGCTCTAATTGAAATGAAAAAATATCGCGTGGCTCATTCCGCACATGTTCGTCTTTTACGGACCCAATTTACATGATAATCTGATGCATGCAAGCACAGTATGTGGATTAAATTAATGCAGACTCTTCAAAAATAATAGCGGAGCTTCATTTATTGTAAACATACGAAGATAGCGCCGTATAGTGACCACATCATAAGCTTTTAAGTCAATGCTAGTGCCCGAATTGAAATTTTTTGCGAGACAAATAAATTTCATAAATCGGTGTCAATGAAGCAGTTACAAGAACTAGTTAGTATTCAGTGCCAACACTGAGGGAACCAAGTCTAAATGGCACAATGGTTATTGTACTTTAAGTACTTGGAATATGTCGCTTCGGGTAAAAGTAGGTACGACGATGAAACCAATTAGATAGGATTCTCGAGTTTCTTTATAGTTTGGTCGTTTAAATTCTCGTGAACAATTACTATAACGAAGTAAATTTTTATCGAGGGGAACACTTTGCATACTAAATTTGAGAATATCTGTGGGTATGTAAATTCAGAGGTAAAAAATTGCTGTATAATTTTTGAAGCGCCTTTGCAAAGTGTTTACAGAGTTCTTATATGTACATACATAATACATCGTAGCAACGGAACGTTTTGTTTTTTCATAAAACACACTTTTTTTGCACAGACATGTTTGGTTAAATGTCTGTGGATGGGTGTGCGATTCTGAATAAAAATATTATCCTCACTTACGTAATTAATGTTGTTTGTAAGTTTTACCGAAACAGCTGTATAGATTGTTTTGTTAATTACGAAATAATCCAAAGATGACAACGACACTGGATATCTATTTGGTGACGAACGTTTTCTGTTTTACTGAGATGCTTGATTCTACAACGAATAAAGTATACAACAGCTTTTTATTTCCTACCTATGCTGATAGCCTTGAGAGGCTATTTCAGCTTCGCCCTAACGTGCGTAGGTGAGCTCACGGGGCTCAAACCGGAGTGTTGGTAACACTGACCCTAGCAGTGCTTCGCAGAATCTACCACCGGATCGGAAACGCGACCCATTGAGAAGATCCGGCGAAAACTCAGTGGGCTGTGTCTATGGGTTAATTCGCTCGTCGAGCCCTTCGTCACAAGCGACGGGTTCGGCGAGGACGGTGACCGGTGCTTGTGGTGCCTAAAAGCACCGTTAATAGATCAGGAGGATCCGTTATGACGGGCTTTGGGCGACGTCGACGGTTTACCATTCGGTCTACAGGACCGGGTATGTAGTTTCCAGCGGCCACGACAAGAGGGTTCTCATGTCATACCACCTTCTCAAAGTGGCGCAGCGATGCCGACTGTAGATATTTGCTGACAGAGTCGAGCTCCAGGTCATCGTGGAGATCCACGTTCCTCAGGAACCATGGTGCTCCGACGGCTATCCTGCAGAATCGGGACTGAATAACCTGAATGGGTTTCTAGTTGGTGCGGGCCACGTGAGCGAACACTACGCTTGCATACGTCATGACGGGGCGTATGCAAGTTTTGTAGAAAGTTACCTTATCTGCCGAGGGACAGTTTGCTTCGTCTACAAAGCATAGGGTAGAGTCGTCCTAGTATAAAGGCGGCACGATCGCGTACCGTTTTAATGTGGGGACGGCATGTCATCCCTCTGTCGAGGGTGAAGCCTAGGTTTTTTACCTTCGAGGCCCACGATATGGGCTGGCCAAAGAGAGTGATGGGGCTAACGGCGGAGTGTTTGCGCGCCTATTAGGGAGTGGGATGCTCGAAGTGGTATTCGGAGGGCGACCCCGGAGATATATTATAATTTTACTAACTAAATTTACTAGGATACTAAATAAAATTAATATCGATTGATAGAACAGAGCCTGTACAAATATCCTCACAAAACGAGACGAAGGATTAAGGTTAACAATAGGACGCACGACAACTAAGCAAATATTATTTTCCAAAGAATATTTGTAGTAGAATGGTGTTTTAAGAGGAAGTTCATCATCATCATATCACGCAAGGAAGCGTCGGATGAGAAGGTAGGGGAATCTATCTTAGTTTTTACGGCTCTACGGAAAAGAAAACGGACATCTACCGCTTTGTGCACCTGATTCATTTCAGATCTTACCTTTCTGTGTGTTTGCTGACCAAAATAGAACCAAATCCTTATTAAGAAGAATGCGGACATTAGCTCTAAGCCAAAGCAATATTGAATTAGGATTGAACTTTGTAGTAGTTACAAAAGAGGAACAGGATCTATTACAAACGGTTGAGTATTACTTGTAGTTGCAAAAAGTCACACACTCCTCTAAGTTCATCTTGTAGTTGAAATTTTCATTTAAATCTTCTGTTTTCACTACAAATTGTAAAGTTTCGGTATGTTACTCGCTTACCATAGTTATTGCCGACCGTTAAAATAATAAATTGATTCATTACCGTTTCCAAATATTTGTAAGGTCTAGTCCCCTCGATACTTTACAAAACAAGTACAAGAGATAAACATTGTTCAGATAATTCAATAGAAATGGTAAATACGAACGGAAACAACTTGTGTTTCATGATATCAGATTAACGGTAGCGAAAATATAATTACAAGCCGGTCTTTTGTTTTTGTTACAAAGTTTGCTCTATCTGAATAAAGATTTTGATTAATTACGGAATGTAATTAGAATGAGGTGCTTAAGAGTAAGTGTAACTAAGCTGCATTTACGAAGAGGTAACAAATTTTGGTCATGTTGCACGCAGGGACACCAGCAATTTGGAACGCCTTGTGGTGACCGATAAAATAGACATAAATAGGTAGTACTTTGATAGCAACCTGTCAGTACACAAATTCGTTATTTTTATAAGTTTAATTACAGCCACATTGAATGTTTTTTTTTTTTTTTTTTTATTGACATGTAGGCAAACGAGCATACGGCCCACCTGATGGTAAGTGGTCACCGTCGCTCATGGACGTCAGCAATGCCAGGGGCAGAGCCAAGCCGCTGCCTACCATAGAATAGATGATAGAAACATGAGCAGGGCCAGCACCAAAATGTGGAAAATTTGGAAGTAGAAGACCTGGTCGCCCTGTACATACTTGGCAACGCACCGTGGAGAGCGAGATGAGGACTGCCAGCGTGACCTGGAGTGATGTCAAGGAGCAAGTCCAAGACAGGGTCAAGTGGAAACAACTTTTGAGGGCCCTATCTATGTACCAGCGGGATACCCTAGGACTACAACAATAACATGTTATTTATCGTAGGCCGTGTCCTCGTCGCAGTCACAGTGTGGAGTGGCACACTTTACATCAAGGTTTTGTGCACTTTCCTCGACGTCGAGAACAGACATAGAGAAAAGAGCATCATTAAAGATTATTTAATTTCTCATCGGAGAAGCCATGAACCATCAACCAATTTAAATCTAACAACTTTCACGAAGAAAGCACTATCAAAGAATAATTATTTGTAAAGTCTTTGTAAAGATATTGTTAGAAATTTTTTCGAATAAATTATTATGTTGTTTTAAAAACATCAATTCTGGCAAGTAATTGCTTTCAAGCGGAGACGGCAGACGCTCAAATTGTTTTTTGCTTCTTTACGAAATTGTTTCCAATTTTCCTTCCTTACACGCATTTGATAATGTTGGTACCATATACTCTACCTCTTACTTGGTTACCTAAACAACATTTTTTGAGACTTAAACTGAACGCACGTAGGCATAGAGATTACGCCAAGCATTAAGTACTTGTGTACAAAACTTATGTATTTATGTACAAAAAAATCTAAGCTTTTCTTTTTTAAGTTGATGCAAAGGTTTTTGCTTCTATGCTCATCAATAATGAAGGTATAAGTCAGATGTCTTTCTTATCGTGACCTCTAGAAAGGTGAATGACCTGCGTCTTATTGCCATCAAGGGGCCAATAAAAGCCTTTAATGGCCCATATCCGATGCGAAAGAGCAACCCTTGGCATTTTAGAAACCATTGTATTTTTAATAGTATCTTGAGTTATTTCCTCACATGTTTTTTCAAATATTATCGATGTGCTATAGGATGTAGGATGTCTACTAATTAAAACGGACCATTTTTATCTGGATATGTCGAGTAAAATGTGAACAACGGTCTCTAATACAGATTTTAGGGCCTACTAAAGAATCAGACTTGCTCAAATTACTTTTATTTCAAATCAAATCACTTACCATTGTACTTACTATTATTATTCTAATGTAGTTGCAACTATTTTTAATAGCTATAAGTAATGTTGTGTGCCTGTATTTTGTGTCCTGTTTGTTTTTTGTCTTGAAGTTTTCGTGCCCTTCGGCTTCAGGAGCGACTGTCAATGGAATTCAACTGTAACTTTGGTTTTGCCTTTTAATGTGAAGGACTCCTTCTTTGTGTTATTTTGACAATGGGCTCAATAAGAGCAGATTATCAGGTTAGCAATACACCTAAAATTTTATGATTTTGTGTTTACTTTATAAGTAGACAACAATGACTTTATGCTTAAACAACAAGTTTAAAACCAATATTTTGCTCAAGATAATTCTCTAAAAGAAAATGGGTAAAGCTCTACTTTGTAAATTATAAGTAACGTATTCTGTTAACAAAACCCTCATGATGTCCCATCCGTAACAATTTCCATGACTTCGTCCTTACGAGGGTCAAATTACGTTACAAAGCAATATCTAAAAAGGACTCTTGTGGAAAGTAAAAGTGCCGCAAAAGGCTGATGCTTAAAAAATTCGATTAGAATTTTGCACTTTTGTGCAGGATAGCCTGCAGGAGGTCTGCTGCACGCGAACCAACTTGATTCAGCTGCTGATGTCTCCGAGCTCAATCATAGTAGTAGGTATTTATAGTCATCATCCAGTAGATATTACTACTAGATATTTATAACTACTTAACTAAATATATATTACTACTAATAGATAGATAAATATAACTACTTAAATAGAATAAGTAACTAACTATCGTTTTAGTATTAAAAAAATACAAAATTAATCAAGACTTAACGAGAATTGCCAATGTTTTACCTATTTCTGCCAAAAAGCGTGCAAATGTGTGTGAGAAAGCCGTTATAAAATACGATTGAGGTTTTGTCCTTTTAAAGTAGGTAACGGCATTTTGGATTTTATTATAAATGGGTTCTAATGAATATTTTAAACTGTAGGTCCTGAGCTTGTCCACAGATCTATGGTTATCGTAAAAAGTTGTAGGCTGTATATCGCTTCGAACATTTGTATGCCATAGCGGTAAAACGATTCTCGTTATTACACTTATTCAGATTTCCTTGATCAAAATTAATTAAAATTTAGTTAAAATAAAAGTTAAAATAAAATTTGATATTTTTAGTAAAGTGTCATCATAATCATGATCGAACGCGCTGATTCGAATCCAAAGTGGATTTTTTTCCGTCAACGTCACTGAAGTTTTAATAAATTTTGCGAACTCAATTTAAGGAAGTGTATCGTGCTAATGGAATCCGGAAATTTGTATTTCGATTTCAGAGATTTTTTTTTTGTTATTTCTTATTGGAAGTTAATGAAAGTAAGATATTGACAGACAACAAGTCAATATGCCGATAATTGATTTATTTGTGGCTCAGCGCGTGTTATGAAATAGAATTTATCGTTATCGGTAATATACGACTAATATGACAAATATTTTTATGTCTTTATCCACTGGCCAAACCAAGAAGCCCAAAAATAACGTCTAATATATTTCTAACGAAGCTGTGACCACGTGCTAACTGGAAAACTCCCCATGCAATGTGGTAACTATATTCACTGTTCAGTAAACTAAGCAGGCAGATACTATTTTACTAATAAAATTTTAGATTTTAGATGGATTGCAATGGATCGTTTGTGTACAGCGGACGGACGACACAACAGTCGGAAATTAACTCTTGTGGAGCACGAAAAAACATCAAGGAAACCGTGGTCCTTAAGACAAATCCGTTCGATGATGCAAAAATTAAACTTCAAATACATTCATGACTAGTGGCCTAAGCCAGGATTTTATTTTATGTTATGTGTTCCATTGAAACATATGAAGCAAGGACAAGTATAACCAGATCCTGGTACTAGTGAAGAGGGGCCTTAGATTTCGCGCGGTTTCCTTAAAAGGCTTTTTTTGTAGTACAATAAGTCTATTACAAATCTCTGGTTTCACAATCGCATGAAATTTTTTGCATTTGTATGCATATGCAATAAGATACATATCAATTGTTCAAAATTGACTTCCACGGTGAAGGAACAACATCGTGTAATAAAAATCAAACCCGCAAAATTATAATTTGCGTAATTACTGGTGGTAGGACCTCTTGTGAGTCCGCGCGGGTAGGTACCACCGCCTTGCCTATTTCTGCCGTGAAGCAGTAATGCGTTTTGGTTTGAAGGATGGGACAGCCGTTTTAACTATCTCAGTATAGTTAGACCTTAGAACTTATATCTCAAGGTGTGTGGCGCATTGACGTTGTAGATGTCTATAGGCTCCAGTAACCCCTTAACATCAGGTGGGCTGTAAGCTTGTCCACCCACCTAAGCAATATAAAAAAAAAAGGTTCTTCATCAATATTTATGCAACACGATATATCCGAAAAAATTAACATTTATAGATAAACTTAAGCGGAAAAATAATAAAGCAATCGCAGAACCTGGCCGTTGCAGGCCGAAGCAACATTATTTGTTCAATTCGAAACTAAGTTGTGTATGATATTTGACCAGTTTGTTATAAATTGGAGTATGTTTGAAGTAGCACTGAAAGCCACATTGGCTCCGACACATTTCCGCGACGCACAATAAACTCACGGATGAGTTATGAAGTGACCCTACCCCGGGCGGGGGCGTACAGCGTATTTGTTAATCCGGCAACTTGGATTGAGAATTTGGTGATGGTTCTGAAATTTTAGTGATTACCAGATGAACTTTAAAGATACTATACTAGATAGAAAGAACTTTAAGAACTTTAAATGGAATAAATTCAACTTATTACGGTAGAGAAATTCGAATGACAAAATTAAAAACGTCAAATGTGTTTTTTTATCACTCCGATGGGTAGACGAGCTCACAGCCCACCTGGTGTTAAGTGGTTACTGGAGCCCATAGACATCTACAACGTAAATGCGCCATCTACCTTGAGATATAAGCCCTAAGGTCTCAGTATAGTTACAGAGGCTGCCGCACGCATTACTGCTTCACGGCAGAAATAGGCAGGGCGGTGGTACCTACCCGCACGGACTCACAAGAGGTACTACTAGCAAAAGAGGTGGTACTACCTACTATATTTCCAATGTTTCTCCGAAATGTAAATTGCTTACCAGCTTAACCCTTTCATAAACGGGCACCAGTAGCGCTGCCTAACTGGTCTGCTATTCTGAAGCTTGCTTTATGTTTGACAACCGACTGTCAAGCCGTATTGAATCAAAGTATAAACCGAATAAGTGTTCCCGATTAAAAATGCTACCCAAACTATAAAGCAGTATGTAGGATCATAAACTCATTTTGTTGAACCAGTGGCCACCACACTCGAGGTCGTTCAACTCTCTAGTTTTATGAAGAACATACTTCGTAGTTTGCACATAAATAATAGACACGTATTTTTCTTCGGTTTATTTATTGATAATCTAGATCGAGGATATATTACTATTGACAAGTTTTACTTATGATTTATGGGAACTGGGCCACATGAATAGCCATAACACGAAACTCAAGTTCCCTAATACATTATACATACTTTGATGATTTTTTTACTTTAGGTAGTAGATCTTATCGCTATCATGGTGTTAAGCTGTAATCCAAGTCACTATGAGTATCAAAATAGTATATTATCAGGTGAAAACAACCAGTTCCAAGCGGCATGCCCTACCGCTAGTAATCAAATTAAGCTGGGGAGAATTGTTTACTCTTTGTATTAAGATTTATTAAGTACATATATTCCGAAATATTTCATGAATGTAGAGGCAGTAGACAGGGCACATTGCTCGTAGAGAATATGTCCGCGCACTGGAAATCGCAGCGAGTGTAAACTACCTGTTAAAAGTCTCGTGATTCCGCTGCATACGGGCTGCGCATGACCGGTCATTGTGGCGAGCCTCGGGGGAGGCCCATGACTAGCAATGGACGTCTGTGAACCGATGATGATGATTAAGTAATTGCTGATGCCTTTAGACATCATTAAGTGAATGCATAATAATACCCATCTTGCCAGTATGAGATTGCATTTTGAATCGCATAGCGGCTATCAAAACAGAAACGCATTGCTGTCTTGCCGCAGATACCATGGATATATTCCAGGATCATAGATCTCACATTTGCGGGCATACCTGTGGCTGACATTCTAGCATACTTACTTATAAATTCAAGATGTAACGGAGAGTAAGTAAGTAAGCAGATAGGTATGGAAGAAGATATCAATAACCGCTGCCTACAATAAATAAACAGCCAATGAAACCTTCTGATCAATAGTTAGATAGAACAACAGCATTAAGATTCTCTGTCCACATGGCAGTATCTATATGAAGTTTTTATTCCATGATTAGGCGTTTGGTAATTTCCATTAATCACTTAATCTATCCATCCATTGGGGCACCGATTTTTGTATATACGTAAATATAAAATAACTCCAGACCCCAAGTAAAACTACCGGTACTTATGTTAATCAAAGGAAATTACTTCGCATCCAAAGGCTTACTCTGTAAAGAGATCTGAGAAGCTCCCAAAGTACCCATTCTCTAAAAGGAAATGTTAAGGCTGTTTTTAATCAGCGACTCTACAGAAAAGCTCTCCGTAAACAAAGCAGTAGAAGTAATGAGAACCGACACCTTACTGTTTGGAGAGCTCTTCAACAATGACGCTCCAGGCAAACGACTCTGAACTTGAGGGTTGCTTTTATTGAATTGTGACCAAGACTGCATTCCGTTTTCCGACTTTATGTTACTTTATGACTTACGTATTTTATTCTTATTTCATTGATTTTAGTTTTTGCGTGTCCAACCTAATCCTCACCTCAAAGCATAGAAGATGATATATATTTTTTTATTTTGCGTATACTACAGCCTGAATTAAAGGGTGGAAAGGCCACTAATATAGCCTGACGTCACACCTCATGGTAAGTGGCTACCAAAAGCCAAAGCAAAACTAATAAAAACATTGTAGTGACACCTGGGCCAATTTCATACGCAATTACAAACGACCAGACTAAATAATGAATTTTGCAATTGAAATTATAAATAATTAATTAGACTTTAAGCGTCCCTGATCCCGTTATCATCCTTTCTGAATCATGTTTCCCGACACGCAGAGTGGTTATGTACATGAAAATACATATAACATATAGTGGTTTGCTTCAATAGAATAAATAGTATAATAAGAGTAATGAGAAAATTCGTCATCATACGGATGCGTACATAAGTAGTTACATCCAATGTTGTAGTCGGTGGGTGAAATTTAAAAAGTATAAAAATTACTATTTTTACGTAAGTTAGTGTGAGTGAGTGTTTCTACCTTTGAGTGTTCTGCAATTAACACACGCACGCTAGATCTGATTGTTCAAAAATTCGTTCACCTTACTTTATACTTATTAGCGATAAATCTGTACTATTTATAAAACAATAGCCAATTGATTAATGTCTTCTAATTTACGAAGCCTTCTCGTAACGGGAACATTTAGATTTAATTATCTAGTTTTCTTCAGAGAAAAAAATCCTATTTCTGTTTCACAATAACAGGTTTTTGTGAAAGAATGAGGTAAACGGTTTGTTTACCTATTGTGTTCTCGTGTTTAGCAAATTGTTACAAGATACTTTCGATATTAAATAACGAAAGAAAATAATATATACCATGTATATACAGAATTTCAATAACAAAACTAATTTGAAGTACAGTAAAATCTTGAGAAAAACGTAAACGGCTCAAACTAGAAATAATTACCAGTAACTAGTGATAAGGCTCTAACTGGTGATAGGGGATCTTGTGAGGCCGCACCGCTAGGTACCACCAACCTGCCTATTTCTGCCACGAAGCATTGTGCGTTCTGGTTTGAAGGGTGGGGCAGCTGTTAAAACGAGAGTATATATATTGAGACTTAGAACTCAGGTCTCAAAATGCGTGGCCCCATTTCCATTGTCTATTTATTAAAACCGGGTGAGACGTGATTCACTCGTCAAAGAAAGCAACAAATAGCCATTGAGGGGCTTCGTTACTCACTTTCTAGTCATTAGAATTGCCAGAAATGCCAGTCGCACAGTCCAACGCTAGTTTACCCACAAGGAATTCTTAACAAATCCGATTTGAACAAGGTCATATCATAATGTTTAAAACAATCTAGAGGGAAATTTGTTCCAAAGTTGGACCCAGCGGCTTCATCTAACCACGCTTATGACCATCTAATGAATTACTTGAGGGTGGCACAATAACTGAAAGAATCCACTACTTAACGCAAACATTGAGCGCTCCACAAAGAATGGCCTTCAAGTTGCATTTTCTTCTACTGTGCTTGCGAAGAATATATTATACAGTAGGTAAAATGTAACATAATGTATATACATATATGTAGGACCGGAACATGTGAAAAGAGTGTGAAACGGAGTATGGTTAAGGTGTGCGTTAGAAAAAATAGTAAGAAAGAGAAAAAGGAGAAAAGCAAGACGGTGAGAACGATTGCATAAGTGAGAAGTAAAAGGTCTCAATTTTTTTGAAGTTATATTATAATATAAGGGAAGAAAACAATAAAACTACAATAGTGAATCAGTTTTATTTTATAAGCCACGTTCCCAATTCTAGTTATACATAATATTACAGTTACAAGATCAGAACAGGTATATGGGCGCGAACGCCACTATTGGCAATAATTAACATAATAATATATAGTTTAGTTTATTCTATGTTAATATTCATTTATTATTAGCAAGATGAAACTGTTATTCTAGCATATTTAATAGTTAGCAGACACTGTTTTGATGTGAAAATGTTCAGAATATGATTATTGTTAATGTTATTGTTTAAAAACACAAATGACTGTATAAATAATTAAATATTAATAAAGCATCAATATTAATAATAATTGAATTATAATTAACAGAGTATTGTAATTGTTCTGCAAATGATGTTGGCGCCATCTATTATTAGGCTGGATAATAACAATGTTAGTTTATATTAGTTAAAAGTAATTTATGTAAAATAAATTAATGTCAGTCATGTAAAAATCAATAAAATGTGTATTGTGAATATTAAGCTATATTTTGTAAATTGTTTCGCAGTGATTACATTTGTTTGTATAAAAAAAGTTGTAGATACTATAACCAGCACAAAATGGCTAATTGTGTAAGAACTAAGACTATATATTTTCTATAATGTATTATCTATAGTACACCGCAACATACCTGCTATATTTTTTTATATTTTCCAGAATTTCTATAAATTAAACGGTTGTCTGGAAGAGATCGCTTTTAGCGATAAGACCGCCTATTGTACAAAATTTATCTGTTTTTTGATTGTTTTTTTTTGAATGTAAATTGTGTTTTGGTGTGCAATAAAGTGTATTTTCTCTCTCTCTCTCTAAGACGTAGCTTTTTGTAATAAAATAGTAATGTTAAAGTTTTATAGAATTGTATTGTATTTTGATTGTAAAAGACCTTATGTGTGTAAACCCTGGCGTAACGCCGACAGGTACATATACCCTAGGGTGGAGTTTTGGAGTTTGTTTTGGATTTTTTTGGACTTTTTTTAACTTTTTTATGGACTCGAAAGATCCGTTTCATGTTAAATGTTTACTAGAGCCCGTAGACTGTACGTCGCATCACGAATGTCACTGTCCAACTTGAGATATAAATTTGAAAATTGCATTAAACAATGGCGGCACCGCCATCAAAATCGGAGCGCACCTGCGCATCTTGCATCTCAGCAATCTATGGAAAGTTCTCTGAGGAATTGTTTGAGATGATCCCATCATCTCGTTTTTACCATCGCACCGCCCACCGCAGGAGTAGAGTTCATCCATACTACCTGGAGCCACTACATTCATCCACAGTACGTTTCCAGATATCTTTTTTGCCACGTACCATCCGGCTTTGGAATGAGCTCCCCTCCACGGTGCTTCCCGAGCGCTATGACATGTACTTCAAACGAGGCCTGTGGAGAGTAATTAACGGTAGGCAGCGGTTTGGCTCTGCCCCTGCCTGGCATTGTTGAAGCTGATGGGCGACGGTAACCATTCACCATCAGGTGGGCCGTAAGTTTATCTGCCTACAAGGACAATAAAAAAAGTCTACGAGATTGACCGTTTGTAAACGTAAATAAATAAAACGCACAATATATAATGACAATGATCACATTATTGTAAATCTATGGTATTTGGCGATAACTATTCATCAAACCGTATTTACCTATGTTCCCATGACTATTAACATGGGAGCACAGGTCCTGCTTCTAGTTACGGAAACACGCGAACAGTATTCCCGGTCGGCAGGAAATCTAGTCACGCGCCGTGTTTTAGTTTAAGTGGTTATTAAGTAATGAATTTTGACTAGTTTCAAGCGCCTGTGACTTAACAGTTAAGACGCCCATTATATTGTTACACTCGTGTCAAATGATACAACTACCGGTGCTTATAAGAGATAGGAATTTATATATTAATACGTGAAGCAAAAACTTTGTATCCCTTTTACGTAAATTGCGCGGACGGAGGAGTATGAAATTTTCCACACTTATAGAGAATATAGAGAACAAGTGCATAATGCTAATATTTTTTTTAAATAATGCATAAAAGATACATTAAATCAATAAAGAAAACATTACACACACTACATACCATGTATTTGACGCACACACGCATGCATACTAGCTATTTATTGTCAAACTTTTGTACTTGACGTTTGTGGTCAAATTGAGAATAGATTAAATATTGTTTGTCTTTATTCATATTTTTTTATAGTGTAGTCTTGGCGAAATTTGTGATTATAGAAGTATAAAATACAATCATAATAGTGTACAAACTTACAATTACAATTAATTATAGTCGAATTTCGACTACTGCGGGACCTCTAGTTAAATTAAAAATGTAATACAAATTTAATAACTATTTCCTATTCGTAGGAGTGGCATCGAGTAATTTAATTTCAATAAAGATAAAATAATTATGACTACTCTATTAATAATAATAAATGTTTGGCAAAAGTGCTTATATCTTTAAGTTGATGGCGAAAGTAAAAGATAACTTGGACAATACCGCCAACTTATTTTTAGTTCTGATGTGGATGTGTCAGAATGTGATTTTCTGTTGCAGTCTGATGGAGACTGTAGCTGGTCCTAGTGTTGCCGATCCTCTCTGCGACTCTAGTAGCCGTTTGACCGTTAACTAGACCGTAATCCTTGCCCTGGTGCCTCGTTGCCATCGTTGGAATCTGGCGCGTACTGCATACCTACCACCACTACAACTACATTTTTCTGTCAAGTGTTATTTTTCTGTTTACTGGTTTTCTTGTGTTGACGTCTGTGGACATATTTTTTTGTTTTGCTTGGATGGGTAGACGAGCTCACAGTAATTACGCAAATGACAATTTTGCGGGTTTGATTTTTATTACACGATGTTATTCCTTCACCGTGCAAGTCAATCGTGAACAATTGTTAACTACGTATTGATAATGATACGAATGCTACCTTTTCCTGTAATTGAGGGAGTGCACACGCTAAGAGAAAAGGTTCTTTAGGTTCTTTAAGGTTCTAGTATTTTATCAATACTGGTTTTGCATATGTTGTTGGAAATTTTTGGAAAATATTGTTGGAAGACATAAATAAATAAATAAATAAAAGCTTTCTTTCTTGAGATATTCCATGATGGGCAAAAAGGAATGAGCCGTCAAGGATATGAACATAAAGATTCTCTCCGTTACAAAAGAATTTATAATCTCATTGGACCCTTATGTTTTGTGTTTTCAAGAAGTAATGTAAATTTGTTTTTATGAAATAACCGAGAAAAATACATTTGTATAAAATTCCTTTTATGTATTTTCTAAAGGAGAAAGTTGAGTGTTCAGGCTTGTAAACGAGAATCATGTGTAATGGGTATTCTTTATTAAATGTATGCTAAAAGATTTGTTCACGAATAACAAAATCTTGCGGGCGGGCACTGATCTTTCCCATATTCCTCTACGGGGCGGAGACATGGTGCATAAAAAGCCGGGACATCAAAAAGATCGATGCCTTTGAAATGTGGGTGTGGCGGAGGATGCTGTGAATACCGTTGACTGCCATGAGAACAAATGAGTCCATTCTAAGGCAGCTAGACATCCGAAAAAGGCTCTCTTCCATCTGCCGGGAACGTGTTATGAGCTTCTTCGGACACATCATGCGGTCTCCCAGACATGAATTAGAGAAGCTCATAATTACGGGTCGAATAGAAGGCAAGCGCGCCGTGGGCAGAACACCAGCCAGATGGTCAGATCTGGCAAGAGAAGCACTCGGTGGTAGTCTGTACAATGCAGTCCATGCCACCCATGATCGAGCACATTGGAACTACGTCGCATGTGGTCGAGATCCTCAGTAGTGAGGGAACGATATAGAAGAAAATAGATTTGTAAAATGTTGTAATTTACATTAAATTGCTTTTTGGGACTCTGTAGGCTAATCGCAAAGGATGAAATCGTAATAATTTCTTTATCTTCTGCAATCAGTGTCTAGTATTTGGTAACGCCGGAGCGCGGCAGGTCATCGTTGCGATGGACCGACCAAATAAAGGCAACTCTAAATGGTCCTGTCAACGAGTGCACATGAAGGGCCGCGGTACGCGAGAGATGACGAGTTCTTGTGAAGCCCACCGCCACCTGAGCTGATGACCAAGACCACTCTGCCAAAAGCTCAAACGACTGAGATTATGAGGAGCTGATCTTTATTCATGAAGTAAAGTTATTAGTAAGCAACCAGGGATCATACTTGAAAAAAGAGGTGTTACAGATAAGTGTAAAAAAAAATGTTTTCAATGATTTTACTGGTGGTAGGACCTCTGGTGGGTACCGCTACCCTGCCTATTTCTGCCGTGAAGCAGTAATGCGTTTCGGTTTGAAAGGTGGGGCAGCCGTTGTAACTATACTTGAGACCTTAGAACTTATATCTCAAAGTGGGTGGCGCATTTACGTTGTAAATGTCTATGGGTTCCAGTAACCACTTAACACCAGGTGGGCTGTGAGCTCGTCCACCCATCTAAGCAAGAAAAAGAAAAAAAAATCAGTGTTTAAAGAGAGTGTTAAAAAAATGTTTAATAGTTCTCGAGGTTATTCCTCCAGTCTTCCGAAGCACGTGTCGCAATTCGTTTATCATTTTGCGCCATCTGTCAGAAATTTATAAAAAAGCTGCTCATTTAAGTCAAAGCAAGGAACGTAAGCCTTCCTGAATCACGTAGTCCCTATCACCTGATAGCTGATATAGGTACTCGCAGCCATAAACGAAGCGCAGGTACATAATTATATACATACATACATACCATACATTGGAAAACAGATTATAGAAGCAAACTCACCGCCCTAAACTTTCTTTTTCTTACTGTATTGAATTCCATCGATACTTCTGATCTAGTTGGTCGACAATCGACTTCACTCGTTCGCAACGCAACTTTGGTTCTAGCAATTAATAAAATGTCTTTGTTTTATATTGAATTTTATTTCCTAGTTCATAGATGTGATTTCTGTTGGGTTGATTTTAGGAATGTTAAAATAGGAGGCATATATTGAGATTAGGAATATCACAAAAATATCCCGAAACATGGGCTTTTCTGGTATACCCTCCAAGATAACTAACTCTATCTACTTTAATCTAGATATCTAACTCTTGGCGGAAGAGAAATCTTACATGCTAAGGGTATGTCTGACGGTTAATCAGAAAATTGTATGCGACCAGATATAACTGGTTTCTCTTTCTTGGAAATTATTTATTCAGTAAGATTGGTAGAACGTGTACTGAGCCTGCACAAACTGCGACTGCCATCCTGCGTTATTCTGCAACAAAGCAATCATGAATTTCAGATGGATGTTTCAGTCTAGTTTATGCGGGGTAGTAATAATTATCAAAATGGGTCTGTTATTTGCAGAATAATTCAATGATTATAAAATTTAAAAATGTACATGGAGATTCAAAAATTCCTTTCATCAAACAGCTATAAATTAAAATATATTTTTTAGATCGAATGTCAGTATTTGAATAATGCAAATCTAAAATACGAACACAATGTTATTCTTGAATGTTTGAATAGCATATTTTTTGTGAAAAGATGTTATAAATTATGCTGTAGATGAGACTGGTGGTAAGACCTCTTGTGAGTCCGCGCGGGTGGGTACCACCGCCCTGCCTATTTCTGTCGTGAAGCAGTGATGCGTTTCCGTTTGAAGGGTGGGGCAGCCGTTATAACTATACTGAGACCTTAGAACTTATATCTCAAGGTGGGTGGCGCATTTACGTTGTGGATGTCTATGCCACTTAACACCAGGTGGGCTGTGAGCTCGTCCACACATCTAAGCAATAAAAATAAAAGAAGTGATTTAAAAAGGAATATTTGCACATTTTTGATCCAGCTCGCTCAATAAAGAACCCGTTCTTCGCTAAACAGTTTTAAATAGTGTGTTTATGGGGGAAGCAGTACAATATAATTAATTGGTAAAAAGGATTCAACCGAGTAACAGGATTCTAGCTGGCACATATTTTGTAGGATTTGCTTTTCTTCATTGTTTTTGTTAGCAGGAAACTTCCACATACGAATGGCTCTCACCATGATGGCCTGTACGCCGAGACCGTTACAACAGCTTCATCAATCTTACATTCTTGGTTTGGTCTCGTACAGGAACTCCGTACAGGGCCATCGATGGCGCCATAGCGCTTCACCTGATGGGCCTGTATTGTGAATAAGTCGAACGTGCCGGCAAGCTTCAACAGCCAAGGAACCTGTTCAAAGAAGTGAGTGCTAAAGATCTAGAATGTGACCGAGATACTTCGATTGTACTCGGAACTCATTGTGAGATGTCAGAAAAAATATCTGGTTAATATTTAGTCTCGAATCTGTAACCGAATGGTAGATAAGATAACATCGGGCTACAAGCGCTATTGTTGCACACGCGTATAGTTCTTTTTATTATTTATATCGCCTACGTAACGCCACTGAGCCTACACTGCAAAGCGCTCTACAGAACAATAGGCTCCCGACTCCCATTCATGGATATATTTGTATGGCATCAAACGTATTATTTCGTTCAGGTGTACGTTGTTGCAGGCGAAACCCGACTGTTTGACAAATATACATATTTTATTTTCCCCTTATATTCAATCTTTCTATATTATTTTTATATTTCCTGTTGAAAGCACTTAGCTGTGTTCCGGAACAGATTTCATTGAAATGAATGTGTGTGGTCGTGTTTGTATCGACGCAAATCAAATTTTCGTTCCTTTGTTCAACGAACACTAATTTATGTTGCTTGTTATGTATCATTAAAACTAAGCGTGTACCTTGACCAGTAGGGCTTTTTGCTAAACGGTCATATTATACAGATATAAAAATCACTATCGTGTGATTTTCATGGTGTTAACGTAACGTAAATGATGTTCCTCATGAAGCACGATGCTCTAATGGCTATTGAATGATTTGAAGGGGTATCAAATTAGGAATTCCTGATTTTTTCCCCTACCTATGCTGATAGCATTGAGAGGCTATTTTAGTTTCTCCTTGACGTGTACGTGAGCTCACGGCGCTCAAACCGGGAGTGTTGCTAACACTGGACCCAGCAAGAGCAGTGCTTCGCAGAATCTACCACCGGATCTGAAACTCAGCACACTGAGAAGATCCGGCGAGAAACTCAGTGGGCAGAGTCTATGGATTAATTTACTCGTCGAGTTCTTCGTCACAAGCGATGCACGGCTTCGGCGAGGACGGATCGGGAGAATCCCTAATAACGAGCTTGGGGCAGGAATACCTGATTCAGCAGAAATCACATTCAGATATATTTTAAAACCTAATACGGCCGTTATACGTTACTGGTGCTAACAAAATATAAACCAATCAGAATGGTTAATGTGTCGTGTAGTACCTTTTGTTAAATATCAACACGAGTGGGTAAAGCTTTAAGGCGACAGGCACATTACTTAGCCCTTAAGCCGGAATACAAAAACTGATGTTTCTGCACTGGGACTGGACGTCTAAAATAAGATATTGTTGTATGTACGGAGTTGCGTATAGCTGAATACATACATACATGTTTCTTAAAACTGTCTAGAGTCCCCTGTAACCACTTGGCTGGTGTTGGCCCCGGTGGGCCGTATGCTCGTTCACACATCTTATCAAAAAATAAAAAAAGTTTTTTTATATTTACTAATGCCCCATTTTATGCGTATAAAACCCAAAGTTGGAACGGCTGCAGGAGTAATATTTTGACTGGGCCAAAGTTATACATAGTGGACGGGACATTCAAATGGTTTCTACGGATTCCAATTACCTTTAGACGCTAGCTTCAGATGAGTTGTTTGTTCACTCTATCTGATTTGATTTTTACAGCTGTGAAGAGAAACGAGCCGGAAGGTCGTTATAAATGTATTCTTGTTAAACAAGGACTAATGTGAATTCCTTAACTGCCAGTAACAAGTAGTTTGTAGATAGCGACTAAGCTGTGCCCCTGTCATTGCTGACGGTAACCACTCGCCACCAGGCGGGCCCAGCGTAGCCTTGTTTCCTTGCTTTCCGTCACAAATAGGTTGTTAATACTCAGTGTGCAGATTCGTAACATATCCTTCTGTGAAAACAGATTCAGAAATATAATGGGTAGTAATTGTCGCCTGAATGGGAAGACTTTGATCGTAAGATCTTGTGACTAAGTCGTGTGTCAAGTAACATAGTGTGCGCACGAGTGCTTATAATTAATAGCCTGCCAACAGTATTGAGTTTGTTAATAACATGGATGACAGAGCCGCTTAAGTCGGTCGCACCACACACACCAGCGTGGGCTTATGAAAATCGTGTGAATTCAAAAGTGTGAAATATTATGCAAATATTACCTGGAGTTGTGAAATATTATTTATGTCACGTGATAATCCAGGACACAGTGCTGATGTCACGCGTGCTTTGTTTGCCAATATCATATTTTAACATTCATTATTCGTCTCTCCATACATTTTACCATGAAATTTATGATTGATGTTGTTTAATGTACAAACTACCTCGCGGCTATCTATTGTTCAATGGTTTGTGGAATTCGAATAAGCGAACACCACATCCTAAGCAGCTAGGTCGAAATTTTCATTTTATTCCCAAGAATTTTCACCACAACGCGGAAGATATAAGTAAGACGGTAGCTACCCGAGTGGGCGATTATTTGACTTAGCATCTTTAAATGCTTGACGATCGCAGTATGCTTGTGCAATACTCAGAGAGCAGTTTACATTGCAACTTCATCAGTTATAAGCGAGAGATGATCTTGTTTCGGCACACGCACGACTCATTACGGATCCTGCCGACCCATTAACGGTACTTTTAGGTACCTCAAGCATCGGTTACCGTCCCCGCCGAAGCCGTGCGTCGCTTGTGAGGAAGGACTCGACGAGTAAATTAACCCAACGCACTCAGCCCACTGAGTTTCTGGCCGGATCTTCTCAATGTGTCGCGTTTCAGATCCGGTGGTAGATTCTGCGAAGCACTGCTCTTGCTAGGGCCAGTGTTAGCAACACTCCCAGTTTGAGCCCCGTAAACTCACTTACACGTTAGGACGAAGCTGAAATAGCCTCTCAAGGCTATAGGCATAAGTAGGAAAAAAAAAACACACACACACACACATACACGGCCCACTGCTCTGCTCGAGGCTGTTTTAAACATTAAAGCACTACATAGCTTCTAGATTACGAATATAATTACGGATATAATTTCACTGTAAAAATTCAAACGAATTGAAACTTAGCCCCTGGCTTTCCCATTCTCAATTAAATTTTCCCATTAAAATATTTACCGACTACGATTAGAGGAACACTGCTACTGACAGAATCATTAAGTGAAGCCTACAGCAAACGAAATACTCCAAGGAAATACAAGGAAATTGGCTTAAGATTACATTCAGTTTTTAAATGCCAACATTCAACAGGAAACTGGGTGATTGGCTCGATGAGTTTAGTTGAAAGATGAATTAACGTGGTCAACGAACTCCAACGTACTCCCACCGTACTCCAACCCTTAGTTCCTAAGAATGAATTAATGATTAAATTGATACTTTGCTTTAAGATCATCAATATTGCTCTTTAAAACATACATATGTATCATGTATCTATCGTATAGCCCGCATCGTGTTCTTTATGAATGTACAGATTTATTCTTCTTCTTCTTTTCGCTTCGGTTACCTCAATACTGAGGATCGTGACCACCAAAATGTTCACGATTGACTTCCACGGTGAAGGAATAACATCGTGCAATAAAAATCAAACCCGCAAAATTATAATTTGCGTAATTACTGGTGGTAGGACCTCTCGTGAGCCTGCACGGGTAGGTACTACCGCCCCGCCTATTTCTGTCGTGAAACAGTAATGCGTTTCGGTTTGAAGGGTGGGGCAGCCGTTGTGACTATACTGAGACCTTAGAACTATATCTCAAGGTGTGTGGCGCATTTTACGTTGTAGATGTCTATGGACTTCAGTAGCCACTTAACACCAGGTGGGCTGTGAGCTCGTCCATACATCTAAGCAATAAAAATAAAAAAAATACTGCCCGCAACAAAAGTTTATTCTCGATCATTCCACGCCATTTGCTCCTATCTGCCGCCGAGTGTGGAGCATTGTGAGCTGTGGTATCGAGAGTAGTGCGAATTTTGTCAGTCAGTTTTGTTAAAGTTATAAAAATATCTAATTAAAAAAATGACATTAAGAGACGAGGAGTGTTTCGAGCAACAAAACTTGAAAGTTCGCATATAATTACGTTGGCTCTACGGTGAAACTTCTATTCCCTCTGCGATTTGTACCAAACGTTTCACGGGGAGTGCATCAAATAATTGTTGGACGTGATCCCATCATTTTATTTTAACGTCGCACCGTCCACCACCGGACCAAAGTTTAAACCATTTAGAAGCACTGCATTCATTTAGATTGTCGTTCCAGAGACTTTTTTGCCACTTACCGTCCAACTGTGAAATGATTTTTTCTCTATAATGTTTCCTGAGCGCTATGATGTTCTTGGCCACAATAACATAATACTAAACAGTAAAAATATTTAGTGTTGTTTTTCCCTTTAAGTGTTCTGACCTCTGTATTAACTAGCATTAAACATAACTTTGTTATGTGTGAATATTTCAGCTCGATCGTGTGATATCTGACTGACTTTAACTGGCTTTTCTCCCTAGATTGGTGTCAATTTTGCATATTCATCGTTATGTCAACAACATGTCGCAGCCTCGCCCGCTGCCTGATTGATCACCGGTTTTGTGGACGGTTTAATATACAGCATGATGCCTACACTTTTAATTTATTTAATTGACTTTATTTATTGTTCTTTTTAAGTTGCAATAACTAAATACAATAAAAACAATAAACGAGACCCTAACATGAAATTTAAGCCCTAAATATATTTATTTTTCGCTATAATAATATTACTGTCATTTTCCTCGAAAACTACATATTATTATTCCTCTATTCAAATGAAATTTGGAAGATGAGTATGTGTAAGTACAGTGACATACCGAAATATAAAATTGTGGCTCCAACATGACGGATCTTTTGCTTTAAGGTAACTTTTGATGTTTAAAATATAAAAAAAAAAAACTAAGTCAACTGACAGCTTATGTTGATATTTTTTATAGCTAAGCATTTCAACATGTAACACTGAACTACCTTTACGAGTGCTTACCGAAAATAATATGTTGTAATGTTTTCAATTTAATAAATCGATGAAAAGAGTGGGCCAATTACTACTACTTAGAGTAAATAGTCATTGAAAGTTAATGATGCTGTACGCCCAGGTCTGGCCGAATATCAACAGGCCGGGGAGCTTAAGGTCCACTTGCCAATGTTCAGTTATTATCACAATTATCCACGTCATATTGTTAAAAAAGCTAACCTGTCATTTTTAAATCTACTTGATATCTCTTAATGTAATCTCTCAAAGCTTCTCCAATGGATTCTACGGATTAATCCAAAATTGATTCCTAAAATACATATGTCTGGGCGTACAAATATAATATGCAAAGCAAATATTTGCATCACCCTATAGATGCTAGTCATATTTCCGATACACTAGCTTCGGAAATATTTCAAAGATTTCTGTGTATACCTACATAACAGTACTTTATAGATGTGCTTTATATTGTGTGCCTCGTTGTGAATATAACGTCAGGACACATAATAAAACCGTTCGTCTGTGAATTATGTTTGCATGTGAGTGGTTCAGAATGGCCAGTGCATGAAAATTATGTAGAAAATCGATGATTTCGGTTGAACGCCATCAAAGTTTTCGTGAAACGCTTTTCCTCGCAATAATATCATATAGGGGTCATGATTTTTATTTTTCTTTATTTATCGCTTAGATGAGGTCATGAGCTCACGGTGTTCCTGGTGTAAAGTGGTAACCGGAACCCACTGACATCAGCGGCTTAATTGCTGCCAGCTTCCCTTGATGCATGAGTTCCAAATATCACTTTTACAAACACCGGCTACCCCACCCTTCACACCGCAGCACATTACTGCTGCACTGGTGGTGGGACCTCTTGTGCGTGCGCGCGGGTAGGTGCTACCACCCTGCCTATTTCTGCCGTGAAGAAGTAATTATGCGTTTCATTAGAACTCATATCTCAAGGTGGGTGGCGATATTTACGTTGTAGATGTCTGTGGGCTCCAGTAACCACTTAATACCAGGTGGGCTGTGAGCTCGTCTACCCATCAAAGCAATAAAAGAAAACGGCAGAAGTAGGCAAAGTGGTGGTACCTACCCCTGCGGACTCATAAGATGTCCTAACACCAGTAACTACGCAAATCATCATTTAATTTTATGCGGTTTTGATTTTAATTACACAATTCCTTCACTGTGGAAGTCATTCGTGAACATTTGTAATCATAGACAAGCCAGCTTTATTGTTCTGTTGTATCGTTCCGTTTTTGGGAGTCGACGTAATCCGTCTCATTAGTATGATTGTTTTCAGTCGCGAGGGATCACGTCTAGTATATGCGTATTAGAATAATAAATTTTAGCAGTTAACACTTAACCATCAAAATGTATCCAATTGCGACGGATCCACAAAGTAGTTGTATATAAATCGTGATTATTAAGATTTATTTTGATATCAAGGTGTCATTACAAGTTTCTTTTTATAAAATAAATATTTGTCAAGATTCGTGCGTCGGTAATAGTAAAATGTTATCACTAAATCCCAGTTTTTATGAACAATGATTCCAGCGGCGTAAAATCAGACGCAAGTCTGGTAGAGTTGACGTTTCATATTTTGACGCTCATATTTTGACGCTTTGAGGTGATACAAAAGGGTGGTCACGACCTCCAGCAGTGAGGAATACGATGCAAGGAGGATTTTGACGCTTAATAAGTATGACGTGATGACGGCCACTTAAGTTGAAACTTACTTAACTCTTAGTCCGCGCTTAGTCATATCAACGCCCGACAGATTTCCGCAGCTAAACGGCTATTCCGTTTTTAAATGGTTAGAGGTATGTTCCAAAATAAGAAAAACTTTGGCCTCTCAAAGTGGACGATAAAGCTAGTTTTCTGTAGTGTTCAAGAGATTGGTTATCTGTTAGCGCCTAACACGAGACCTGTAGTCTTGTTTAATGAACCATCAAAGCGCTGATAATGACTTTGTTACCTCAAGATGAGCGGCGGAATATGCTTAGCACTATAGGCATTTTACAAGAGGTTGACCGTCGTCTCTTTTTCTAATACTTTTTTGATAATTTACAACTCACTAAATGAGCAGCTAACTGTTAAATGTTACGATTTTAGATCCAAAAATAAAATCAGTAATTATTTTTCTGAGTCTCCTGCAATTCTAATTCCATTTCAGTCCACATAAAAAGTAAATTTCCGAAAGTTAAATATTAGCACTGATCCCTGGGAATAAGGTTTGTTTTTCAATATCAGTGATAATTTGTTTTTCTTCAAACAAAATTGTACGTTTTTCATAAGTTTTGAGGATCATGTTCTCGCTTTGACGCTCTTCGTTCAAAACAAAACCACTTTTCTTTTTAATTAATAAAATTAAACACTAGACTTCAATTTAAGCTTTTTGGTTTAAATTAAAATGTTTTACAAGATTCATGTTCCCTGAGGTTATTCACTTTACATTAAACATTTAATTCAAGGATAGCGGCCACATTACCCATAAAAAAAAATAAAAAAAAACATGAGACGATCTCCATCAAATTTCAATCTATGCAGCGCATTCTTTTTAATTCCTCCATGTGGTCTTCGTAGAGGAAGCACGTAAGTCAGGACTGGAACGCTGCTTCCGGATAGCCACTCGACATGGAAACCCCTTTTGCTGCTAACTTTTATTTATTTATTTTTTATTGCTTAGATGGGTGGGCGAGCTCACAGCCCACCTGGTGTTAAGTGGTTACTGGAGCCCATAGACATCTACAACGTAAATGCGCCACCCACCTTGAGATATAAGTTCTCAGTATAGTTACAACGGCTACCCCACCCTTCAAACCGAAACGCATTACTGCTTCACGGCAGAAATAGGCGGGGTGGTAAAACCTCAATCCAGCTGACGTGGCAGCCAAATACCATAAACCTCCTAAACGCGTCCTTATTGTTCCAACGGAGCTACTCTCAGTGTTATTGGGCACTTCTAGTTTAAATACTAGGAGCAGGCAGACATAGGTCACGGCATAGATAGGTCTTTGTTTTTATTGCCCTTGTAGGCAGACGAGCATACGGCCCACCTGATGGTGAGTGGTTACCGTCGCCCATGGACTTCAGCAATGTCAGGGGCAGAGCCAGGCCGCTGCCTACTGCTAAAAGGTCACAGCTACTATAAAATCCCGCCCTTCTTGGCAGAGCTTGTGATCGCTTACCCGTCTTGGCGAAGATGGCCAGACCTTCGGGCCGCCATCTATTCTTCGATCCCAAAAAATGTTCAACTGAAATAAATATATCGCATATTTCTTTGTAGTACGACACGGGTGTTTGGTTCGGTACGTATGAGTACTTACTATTTACTTTATTTCAAATATGCCATTTCATTTCCTTAGAGTAGATGACTCAATCCCAATAGTAAGTAGCACAGAATAGTTTTGTGACGTCTATTTTGAAACTTCGTTCCACAATAAAACTCTGGCGCATTTGGACCGTTTAAAACAGCTGCAAACAAAAATACAACACACGTCCCGCCTAAACATTTTGCGTTTGAAATATTTTTATTTTAAGAGATACAATTTCTATGATTAACATCGCTATCGGAAGTTGAGAGCGTGTGGGATGTTTTAACCGCATGTTACGAGTTATATGGCAAGATACGTTATTAACTACTGTCTATTACTGTTTATAAAGTAGAAAGTGTTCATTAAAGCTCGCAGAATATTAGTTTTCATTTACTATATGTTCGTCGTTTTCATAGTCCAATTTCATAATGAAATGCAATAAGGCTGATGAGCTAGATTTTAATTTTGTTATCAGTTATTCCAGTCAAACTGTCGCAGCTGAAAACTCAACCTTCAACTCAACTCAACTTTCAAGCCTTTAAAGAAGGAATCTCAGAGAGCTCGAGAAATACTATTCATACTAGAGCCAGCCTGATGTTACTCGAGAAAAAGAATATTTGGAAATGAACTGTAGATGAACGCAGATTCGAGGTAACGGGAATGAAAGAATCATCTTAAGTAATTCTTCAGTAGCCAGGATTCCCCATGGAACATGTTATATACTAAACATAAGACCTTCCGTAGATGCAGTGGTTCCAAGTGACTGTTATCCGGTTTTATCCATACTTGCTTTTACACGCGGTTTCGCTCATGTCAATGTCGAAAAAATATTTTATCCCTTTGAGATGACCTTTTTTGGACTTCAACATATGGTTGGGCAGTAGCACCCTCGTGCTGGTGTTTGTGGACCGCGGCAATAATCCAATCACGAGTTGTGAGTTCCCTAATTAAGTTGAGAGATTGAATTTTATCGGTTAATCAAATTTATTGTGAGATAAATAAAACCACCGACTACATTGAAACGAACGTAATTTTATTACAATTTTAACACAACGACAATCACGAATATTTACACGATATGTACATTTGTATTATTATAATTTACAATTCTAATTAGACAAAGGTGTACAAATATTAAAACTATATTCGCTTAGCGATAGTCATAATAAATTACCTTAATAAATTCTTCACAAATAATCCTAGATCGAATATTAATGACGAATTATTTTAATACACACGTATCGCACTATTACTTAATTAATTAGTCTAAACTCAAAAACGTGCTAGTCCATTCTTATTTCATACACTTACAACGTAAAGGACGCAAATAACGACAGCCCGAAAGACGGGGCTCAAGTCTTTCAAGGCTGTCGACCAATCAGCATCCGTCTACTTCAATCAATAGATACTAAGATAGTGTCATCTTCGACGAGTGCGCACGGCTCGCGGTGGCGGCGCGAGACCCGCACTCAGAGTCGCGAGTGCGAGAGGCCGTTGTGCGCTATCAGGGGGGTCAAGGTCGGGGGACGCGCTTCCAGTGGCAGCACCTCGCTGGCGGCCATCGAGCGAGACGTCATCGCTGTAGACGCTTCAGATCGCGAGCCCCCGACAGCCGCAGCAAATCCACCCCTCGCCTCCGCCGCCCTGGCCTGCGCTCGTGCCCTTCTTCGCGGGATAACGCTGTTCTCAACGTGCAGAGTGGCGTTCACGTCCTTTCCGGCGGCACAAGTGCACGCTTTCAAAAAACTCTTCTTGAAATTATCAGACAGAAACGCGTAGAGGATCGGATTCATTGCGGAATTGCTGTAGCTGAAGCAGGCGGCGACAAGAAAAACAGTGATCGTTATGTGGTTCACACATTGCGATGGAGGGGAGTAGATAAGTGCCATCTGGAAGGCCCAGTACGGTAGCCAGCACAAGACGTATACAGCAATCACAGTTAATACCAACTTCGTCACTTTCCTATGAGAACGCTTCTTTTCCTTCGATTTGTTCTTTGGGCCAACTGTCTTCAATTTCCGAATGACGAGGCAGTAGAAAATGAATATAAGAGTCAGGGGCGCAGCAAAACCGAGAGCGAACGAATACAACGTGAATGTAATCTGGCCTTGGCTGAAGTCTTGTTCTGGCCATACGATATTGCAAGATAGTTTGTTTCCAATCCGAACCAATTTCGCGTACATGAATATAGGCGTCATGATTGCTGCGGACGCTGTCCAGGCGGCTGCCGATACGATTCGTGACACGCACGGTGTTCTAAGCCGAGGGGCCGCAATTGGATGACATACAGCAATGTATCTATCAGCACTCATTATACACAGGAATATACTACTGGTAAACTGATTGATCCCGGTCGAAATCATGTAAGTCTTGCACATGTAATCTCCAAAGGGCCACTTATTAAGGGACATGGTCGTAATAAGGAACGGTATCCCGATGAGGAAGCACTCGTCCGCGATGGCCAAGTTTACTATGTACATGTTGGTGACGGTCTGCATCTTGGAGTAGCGCAGGACAACGTATATGACGAGGGTGTTTCCGAGCAGGCCTACAATGCAGACCAGGGCGTACAGTACCTGCGTCACGATGGATACGTACGGAAGATTGACGATGGGACAAGTGCCCATGGTCCCGTTGAAGGTCCCGTTAAAGTCGTAGCTGTAGTTCATTTGTCTGTACAGCTCAATTTCTTCTATCTCCATTTTTACCGAAAGTGATTCTTCAAGAAGAGTAATTTACCTGCAAATAATAACACTGAATTAATTTCCTGTTTGGACCGACACCAGGATGTGACTGAAGCGTGCTTAAATATTGGCTATCGGACAGTCAGTGTGCCTGGACACATTACAGCGCCATGTGTTCAGATAAGTGCGAAATACATACATACAAATCTCGATTAACAGTTTTATCTGCTTTTATTAGTAGTTTCGAGTGAGTGTTGCGAGTTTATGACCGTCTATGATTACAGACACACCCATTTTGGTGGCGAGCCAAAACAAATTCTCATTTGAAAGTATTTTTACTGAAGATAAATTAACTTCTTGATTTAAGTGAAATGTTTGGATTAATTTTGTATACTATTGGATTGTTTACATTTTGGAACATCAAATAGTGCCTCATTGAATTTTTGAACGTCATGCTTCTAAATTAGGTGCTGATTTGAATATATTTATAATTAATTTGATCGACGTAGTATACTATCCTACACACTCTAGTTTCTAATTTCGCTACACAGTATCTAAGCTCCTTTTAGAATTTCTTAGTATTTTAGATGAATACAGCTGCTGACGGTGTAATTTGTATTGGAGAGTAAATTAACCCCAAAGACGCGGAAATATATTAATAGTTCGGCTCGTAGCGGCATATCTGCGCCCTCATGATCGTTAGCTTTCTTAGGCATCTAACAATTATGGTTGCTAAGTGTCTTCGATTGTAGAGAGGCTAATTTTATACGTTTTTTCTCATTAACAGGTATTCACGACGGACTAGTTGTTACAATAATAACAAGTACCTAGTTTCAGTGAGAAAATATATTACATCGCCTGTCTCTATGAAGGGTGCTCATGTACTTAGTCTGGCCATAAATACTGTTACAATTAAAAATAAAAATAAAAACTATTGCAAATAACGTTTATTACTTTTACAGTGTGTTGGTTTAATAGATAAATATAAAACAATTTAAAGTATAAAAAGCTTATTCGAAGTGGTCCCCATTGGCTGCAATACAGTCCTTTAAACGTTGAGGCCAGTTATCAATAGAAGCACGCACTCTTTCCATGGGAAAATTTTTCACTGCCAATCGTACGGATTGTTTTAGGGACTCCAAATTATCATGGCGTTTAGAATAAGCCGTACTCTCTAAAACTGACCATAAATAATAATCCAGCGAATTAAGATCGGGACTAGACGACGGCCAGTCTTCAGCTTTGATGAAGTCCGAAACGTTCGTTTCCAACAAAGACTGCGTAGACCGAGCTTTATGACCTGGCGCCGAGTCTTGCTGGAAGGACCATCCTTGATTATTGAACATGGTGTTGTTAAGGGGCTTCACTACTTTCTCAAGAATAGTATCTTGATACACTTGTACGGCCCACCTGATGGTGAGTGGTTACCGTCGCCCATGGACTTCAGCAATGCCAGGGGCAGAGCCAAGCCGCTGCCTACCGCTTAATACTCTCCACAAGCCTCGTTTGAAGAAGGACATGTCATAGCGCTCGGGAAACACCGAGGAGGGGAGCTCATTCCATAGCCGGATGGTACGTGGCAAAAGAGATCTCTGGAAACGCACTGTGGATGACCGCAGTGGCTCCAGGTAGTATGGATGAACTCTACTCCGGTGGCGGGCGGTGCGATGGTAAAAACGAGATGCTGGTATCATCTCGAACAATTCCTCAGAGCACTCCCCATGGAACATACGGTATAAAATACAGAGGGAACCGAAGTCCTTCCGCAGACCCAGAGGCTCCAAACGATCCGAGAGAATGGGATTATCGACAATCCGAACGGCCCTCCTCTGTATGGAGTCAAATGGAAGAAGCTGGTATTTGGGAGCCCCGGCCCAGAGATGGGAGCAGTACTCCATGCGAGGCCGGACTTGTTCTTTATAAAGCAAAAGTCTTTGTCCAGGCGTGAAGTACCGCTTCGCTCTGTTGAGGACTCCCAGCATTTTGGACGCCAACTTGGCTTTGCCTTCCAAATGACTCCGAAACTGGACATCGCTCGAAACGTCGACCCCAAGTATCCCGATACTCTTGGAAGGTTGCAGGGATACTCCTTGGAATTGCGGCGCCATGACAAAGGGGTCCTTCTTCGCAGTGAACGCGCAAACTTGTGTCTTTATCGGGTTGAATTGAACCAAGTTCAATTCACCCCATTCGGAGACTCGCCCCAGAGAGTTCTCCACTTCAGACACAAGTTTTGATCGTCTCTCTTGCACCACGCTCCGAGAGAGACTCTGATGGCCGATATATCGCGCATCCCCCGTGCTGTCATCCGCATAGCAATGCATGCCATCAATAGACAGCATGTCATTGATATACAGGATGAAAAGCGTGGGGGAGAGCACCGAACCTTGTGGAACGCCAGCGTTGATGGTCATGGTATCAGAACAGTCACCGTCTACAACGACCGTGATGCTCCGCCCATCCAAAAAGCTAGCGATCCACTTGCAGAGACCCTCGGGGATTCCGTAAGATGGTAACTTCGATAGAAGTGCCCTATGCCAGACCCTGTCGAAGGCCTTCGCGATATCAAGGCTCACAGCAAGAGCCTCGCCCTTGCTCTCCAAGGCTTCAGCCCACCTGTGAGTAAGGTATACAAGAAGATCGCCAGCTGAGCGACCGTGACGGAAACCGTACTGTCGGTCACTGATCAGCTGGCGATCTTCAAGATACTTCAGGAGTTGTGTATTTATAATTCGCTCCATCACCTTGGAAAGCAAGGAAGTTATCGCGATAGGCCTGTAGCTCGATGGGTTCGACCGGTCACCCTTCTTGGGGATAGGGTGGACG
The DNA here is from genome assembly GCF_030269925.1 of Bombyx mori. NCBI lineage: Eukaryota > Metazoa > Arthropoda > Insecta > Lepidoptera > Bombycidae > Bombyx > Bombyx mori. Next base: position 484,289 of record NC_085116.1, on the reverse strand, counting down.
TGGGCGGTCTTCCATGAAGACGGAACCCTGTTAGTGCAATAAGAGAGGCGATACAAACGCGTTAGCGCAGGTGTCAGCTCAGGGGCGCACGTTTTCAAAACCACTGCGGGGATGCCTTCTGGCCCACTCGACTTATGGACGTCCAGGAGTCGGAGCTCCCGCCTGACTGCACACTGTGTGAAGCAGATATCCGGCAGGGAGCTATCACACCGGGGGATGTTCGGTGGTGTGGCACCCCCGTCGTCCACAGTCGAGTTCGAGGCGAAGAGTTTGACCAGAAGGTCAGCCTTCTCTTTCGCGCTGTGGGCCAGATTGTCATCGGACTTGCGCAGTGGTGGGAGACTAGACCTGCAAAAGTTTCCTTCTGCAGCTTTGGCGAGCGACCAAAAAGCACGGCTCCCGGAGGGATAGCTCTTCAATCGCTCGCCAACTCTAGCAACGTGCTCCGACTTCGCCTTGGCAATTACCTTCTTGTAGGACCTGGAAGCGGCGTTATATTTCCGCCTTTCCCCTGAGATGTTAGGATCCCGACGTCTCCTGGCATTATCCCATGCCACGTATGCGGACCGCTTGAGGCGTGCAGCATCCCTGCTGGCATTGTTATACCAGGGTCTGCTGCGACCCCCAACGGGCACTTCAGAGGAGGGAATAAACAATTCCATCCCCTGGAGCACCACGTCTTTAAGACGGTCCGCACAGACGTCAGGATCAGCAGAGGAAAAGCAGAACCGCCCCCATGGGTAGGATGCGTAAAATTCACGCAATCCATCCCAATCTGCTGACATATACCGCCAAACTCTTCGATACCCGGTCGTCGTTCGACGATCAGGACGAGAGAGTGGTACGGCAGCACGAATAAGGCAGTGATCAGACGATCCAAGCGGAGCGTCGACCACCACACTGTATCCGGCCGGATCTGTGGTCAGCAGAAGGTCCAACAAAGAAGGCTCGTGCCCCTCGATATCTGGGACACGGGTGGGCTGTGTCACCAGCTGGGAGAAGCCGTAGGCCAAGGCGAAATCGTAGGCAGTCCGACCCGGGAGGTCAGTGGTTCTGGACCCCAACCACTCTTGGTGGTGAGCGTTAAAGTCTCCAAGAACCACCACCTCCGCAGATGGGTACTGCTCAAGCACGCGGTTAGTCCCCTCTTGCACATGCTCAAACAGAGCTGAACCTGCATCACTGCTGTGGGACCTGTACAGGCACGCGTAGATTCGGCTACGGCCCCCGTGGTCTACGCGCAGCCACAAGAGGGACAGGTCCCGTTGTTCGAGGCCCCGAAGACGGCGACAACAGACATCAGCCCGGACGAATACGCACACCCCGGCTTTACGCAGGAAGTTGTGCTCCAATACGTAGCCGGGGTACTCAAGGTATGAGGTATCATCCGGAGCAGATATCTGCGTCTCCGTTAAAAAAAGCAGGGCAGGCTGCGCCGTCTCAAGGTGGTGGTGTACGGCGTCAAGGTTGCTATGTAGGCCCCTGACATTGCTGAAATCCACATTAAATGTGGAATGGGGAACCGCCTGTGAAACCCTTTTCTTTTTTTTTGTCGACTTCATAGTTGTTCAATTTACGGAGAGTAGGATTAGGAGAGGTAGGATGTTGGAGGTGAGACCGAGGCAACACCTGAATGAAGCGCGGAACATAGTACGTGCTCGACCACGGATTGCGTGAGAGACCGACGCAGGGCATGGAAGGGCCCCCAGTCCACTCTGCATGCGATCGCCGGGATCCACTCCGGTCTCCGACTCCGGCACGACGACCGCACGACAGGATTTTACACCGGTTGGCGGGACAGCTTCCCGGGGCGGAGTTTAGTAGAGACACCCGGGTTCAGGTCCCCTACTGACCGGCGGGCGGCAGCGGGTACCGTTTCACTGGGTCTCCCTATACCCCCGTCAAACAATCACGCCCCGTGAGTTCGCACGCACGTCTGCTCCGCAAGTTCCAGGCGTCACCAAGACTCACCCCCAACAAGGAAGGGGAAAGGGAAGGGATAGAACTGGCTCTCCAACCCACACGCCGGAACACAGCTAGGCTATTTGGCGGCGGACTCTAGTTGGAGGGTGGTCGCCAGCCAGTCGGACTAGGTCCTACCACCGGTTTTGTTTTCGGCTCCCGTTTAGCACCACCCAGGGGTCACTTGTAGGGAATCGCGGGTTAAACCTACGGAAGCGGGAAGCACCAACCCCCAAAACCTTTTGATACCTTTTTCACAAAAGTATGGCTCAGTCACTCCTTTATAGCTAATACCCCACCAAGCCATCACTGAAGTCGGATAGTGCCCACGTTGCACTCTGTCGACTAATTGGGAAGCTTCCTTAGAGCTTTGAGCATAAATACGGTCATTTTGTTTGTTAAAATTGTTGCTCAATTGTAAAAATTTTCTCATCCGTAAACAAAATTTTTCTGACCTCCCTTTGCGTACCGCTTCAGTAGTTGTTTCGATTTTACCACCCTATTCTCTTTTAAATTATCAGTTAAGAAATGACCAGTACGTCTCTTATAGGCTGCAAGTTTTAAGTCATCTTTTAAAATACGCGACATGGTTCTAGGTACTACGAGGGCTGCACTAAAAGTATCGGGAATGGAATATTTCCACTGTTCCTGTCATATTAAAATCTTTTTAATTGAAATCTCCTTGGTTTTAAAAATCGAATACCATTTATTTATTTAAAAAAAGATTCTCGGTCTTGTCACGAGGTTTTGTCAAACTTGTTTAGTCATTGAGAAAATGGAATTGACTCGAGAAAATTCAAGAGCGATGATTTATTATGACTTTCGAAGTGGTTTAACACAAAAACAGTGTGTTGACCGGGTAATTTCTGCATTTGGTGATGAAGCCCCATCCAAAACCACAATTTATCGCTGGTTTGCTGAGTTTCAACGTGGACGTGTTAAGCTCAGTGATGATCCCCGTCAAGGTCGTCCAAAAACTGCAGTCACCCAAGAAAACGTTGATGCTGTGCGTAAGCTGATTGAGGAAGATCGACATGTGACATACCGCGAAATTCAGGCAACTTTAGACATTGGCATGAGTCAAATACAAATAATCTTGCATGAACAATTAGGTGTAAAAAAGTTGTTTTCCCGATGGATACCGCATTCGCTCTGTGAAGAGCAAAAAGCGGCTCGTGTTACTTGGTGCGTCAGAACTTTCCAAAGATTCCACGCAGGATCCTCAAATGCTGTATACAACGTTGTATCAGGTGACGAATCCTGGATATACGCGTACGAACCCGAAACAAAAAACCAGTCACGAGTTTGGGTGTTCGAAAATGAGTTAAAGCCAACAAAAATTGTTCGTTCACGGAGTGTTGCAAAAAAAATGGTGGCCACGTTTGTCTCCAAAACCGGCCATGTTACGACTATTCCTCTTGAGTGACAAAGAACGGTTAATGCAGAATGGTATGCTAGCATTTGTTTGCCACAGGTCGTTTCTGAACTCCGTAAAGAGAACTGCAACCGCCGCATCATCCTCCATCACGACAATGCGAGTTCTCACACCGCGCACAGAACAAAAGAGTTTTTAGAGCAAGAAAACATAGAATTATTAAACCATCCGCCGTACAGCCCCGACCTAAGCCCTAATGATTTCTATACTTTCCCTAAAATAAAGAATAAATTGCGTGGACAGAGATTTTCATCACCTGAAGAAGCTGTGGATGCCTACAAAACGGCCATTTTGGAGACCCCAACTTCCGAATGGAATGGTTGCCTCAATGATTGGTTCCATCGTATGGAAAAATGTGTCAAATTTCGCGGAGAATACTTCGAAAAGCAATAAATACATTTTTAAATAGTAATGTTGTGTCACTTCGTTACTTCCCGAAATTTTCAGTGCTGCCTATGTATCTTCATCTCCCGAGATAACATCTTTTGCTTTCGGACAGGATTTCTTCGAATTCTTTCCCTTACTGCTTTGACCACCTTTTTCGTACGAACACTACGTGGACGGCCAGATCTCTTTCTGTCACAAACAGAGGAGGTCTCATTGCACCTATTAATAGACCGCTACACAAACATTTTACTAATACCAAGCATATGGAGAGTTTTAAAAATTGCATTTGGCTCCATATCTCTTTTGTGTAATGCAATCACAGCGATTCGGTTCTCTTTATCACCCCACTCCATTTTAATATCGCAAAATATTGTACAATTTATTGCCGCCAAAATGAGAAAACTCAATGAGAAATCATATAAAAATGACAGATTCCAAATTCTAATGTAATATTTTGTTTAATTTTAATTGTAACAGTATTTATGGCCAGACTAAGTAATTAGAGTACTTTGTAGTTTTACATTACGTTAATATGTTAGATTTAATGTTTTTTTGTGATGTCACCAATTTTTTTATTAATATTTATTTATTTAATTTACTTCAGATTTTGCATTCATATTACATTCATTAACAATTATTTCTTATTTTGTCATTGTCATTATTTCTTCGATAGAAGAAATATCATCAATGAACCTTAAAAACTTTATGATTTTGAGCAATATATTTTAATTCGTTACACTTTTAATTCATTCTTGCTGATCTATGATTTTAATGACGGACCAAGCGGGGACACAGACTCGAATATGGTAGGTCGTTCGGTCTTATCAAAACGATCCACATATGTAGGTGCTTAGGGAGGGTTATTTTTTAAACATACTGATCCGCCACCATTGTCTTAAATATAGGAAGATCCTACTCTTGCTGATTACGGATGACTACTACGGATTTGGTGGTCCAAAGTTAAGAACGTGGGAATATTTAAAACGTGTCACGATTCCGGTTGGGGATCTTGATATTGTAAGATTGAAATCATTGTCATTCATTGTCTTGTAGCGGACAGAATCACACAGCGTCACTAATTGGCTGGCCTTGATCTGTCGAAAGTGACGTGGAAGAATTATCTAAATATCATTAGCGGCTAATGGTAGATCGGAAAGACGTAATGAAGCGAACTAAATCGTAAATATCTCGTGATTGATTGTACTGTACTGTGCTGAGTGATTTTATTGGAAGAGCGTCCGGAGTCATTAGTTATAGGAATCGCTTTATTTTAGGCCAATAGCTGGGAAAGGAGACAGGCTGGTAGAGACATGTTTTTGTTTCATCGAAATACATTATAGTAAATGACAAAATTTTGAGGTTTTTTTAACAATTGGCCTTCCAAATCGAACCGCATAATTACATTGCAACGTTAATTCAGAGCCTCTTAATACTAAGCCATAGTTTGCATTTAGGATATAGCATTTGCATTTGACAGCTTGCAGTAATGGTGGTTTTATTGTGGTTGATGTGTGCCCGTACAGATTGGTAGGATTTTACGCATGCCCACCCGGCGTTCGAGTTATATAATTATTACACATATTACGTATTTGGTATACGATTCGGACTCTGGCCTTATCACTAAATGAGCGTCAGCTTTCACATTGACAAATACCAGATCAGACCAAATTTATGTCAATAAATAAGAACAGGAATGTTTGAACTTACATATTTTAGTTCCTCTTTAGTCTTGAAGTCTTGACTGATCTGAAAAGAATAAAATAATATTATAGCTTAACTATAAAATACTATAGATCTTTATAATTAATCGTTTTATTGCTACAGTACCTACAAATGGTAAAAAACAATCACAAATATTTATATAAAGTGGATATTATGATCTAGTATGGATCTGGTTTGGAGGGTCAATTAAGTGTGCGCTGAAAAACTGAGTGAGGTAGTGTGGGGGCGCGTATGGTTTTGTACCCCGGCCTACCTATTTGTGCTGCCAACAAACCACATAATATGTTTTCCAATATTGCATTAAAACACAAACTATTATTAATGTTCAATTTATTCTGCATGTGACCACTGCTGTTGTTAGTCACGATCAATTGACAATCTCATATTACCAAAATATTCACAGCGCTAATAAACCTAAAAGCCGTAAATGCGAACTCGTAAAAGACAAATTTTATTTGTTATGTCACTGACGTGACTAGATATGTGGTGCTATCAAAGTGTTTCTGAGTTAAGTATTGCGACTAGATTGGTAATTAATATTTCGATGGCCAGTACGGTTGCGCAGATGGCTGGACGAGATCACGGCCTAAGTGGTTTTAAGTGATTACCGACTCTATAGAAATCAACAACGTAAAGGCTGCAACCCATATCAAGACATGAGTTCTTAGTCTCAGTTCTATAGTACAATGTACAACGGTTGCCCCACCCTTCAAACCGAAACGCATTACTGCTTCATGGCATAAGCAGAACGCAAGACGCTCTATCAACAATAATTACGCATTTTTTTTTGCACGTTTGATTTTTGTTGTACGCTATTATTCGTTCACCGTGGAAGTAATTCTTAAGCATTTGTTAGGTACGAATTTCATTAGAACAATTTTATTGGTACCTGTCTTCGGGATTCGAACACCGCCATACCGGGCGTCTTGACATTTAGGCGACGACGACTTCTTACTTTTGTGACGTTCATAAATTATTGTTTTTTTGTTTTACACTTAACGAAGTTATCTATCTATTAGTCAACACGGGTATTTCGGAATTAAGAAGAGCAAAATTTCCATCTGTCCTAAATTATTAAACTATTAATTCATTTCATGTCAACTATTAATTCAAACTATTAATTCGTTTTCATGATTTGGAACACTAATGGTAGATCATACTGTATCCGTGCAAGTGGTTTAAATTGCTTGTTTTTAATGTAAGAAGCAAAACGCAGGCTGTTTGAATTTTGAAGGGCAAGATGGTTAGTTCTCCTCCAATTCAATTAACTCTTCGACATTATCATGTCTTGAAGCAACGACAATTAACCTCACGTTTCCCATCACCACGAAATGTCATTCAAGTATACGCCTTACTGTGGGCACGGGAGTTTCAAAGTACGTTAAAAATCTTGAAATCGACCCGCATTTAGTGTTAGCGTAAATACGAGCACCTCGCCGTGATTAGAACAAACCACAACAGAGCGTTGCGCCGTCGCCGCGTCGGTCGCACTCCACGCGTTTGCCTAAACATTATTAATGCGCCTGAAATAGTACACACCAGCATCCGTAGAGCTCTCTGTCGTATAAAGCCAATCGTATCCAAGAGTTAAACTGAAACTGGTTATTTGTATTAGACTATTCGGAAATTCCGATCAAAATCGGAAGGCTGCTTGAACGTACATTAGCAGATGTTTAGGATTTAACTGTTTAATTGGGGCAAACAGGGAATTGTTTTCTAACAAACGTTGGTCTATGATTAGCCATTGAACGGTGCTTATTGTTGCGACAATAACAAATAACTATATAATTTCAAAACAACTGTTCTATTCAGGCTCCTGGTTTCCGAGAAATGCGTTTCCGTCACACAGTAGATATGCTGTGGGTGAGATAATAAAGTGACCGCTTTGACGATGAAGACTGGTAAAATAACGACTCCAATTGGATAGTTTTTAACTAAAAGAACACTAAAGGGATAGACACCAATTTATTCCTAAGCATCTGTTCATGAACGACTTTCACGATGAAGGACAAGTGTGAAATAAGGAAACCACATTTAAAGTCCCCAATATATTATTAAATTAATATTTAAAACAGAATAATGTTCAAATGATTACTCTCTTCACTGAATGACAGACAGGTGAGCGATTCCGTCTGAGAAAAATATTTTTTTAAAACTAAAAGACTTTTAAAGGTTTTAAATACTAAAGATTTTTCGTTACATATAGCTAAACCTATAGCTATACCTTGTAAAACAAGCTTGTTGTACTGGTATACACTATCAATACATAATATGATAGAATAGTATAATCTGTCTTTCTGTTATGAAGTTTTTAGTTTCTGTTACATTTTCAGGCTCAACCACTTAATGAATTTGGTGAAATTTGGGTATAGAATTAGTGTGAACCCTGAGAAAAATCATTCTACTGACTGCTGAGCATCGGTCTCGCCCACGCGATTTATGTGCAGTTCACGAATGCAAAGCTGTGGTCACAACTCTACTATATCTTTTATATCTTTACACTCGTATATATAATTCTACTGTACGCGTGTACATAGCTGGACTCCTCCTATGCGGCTGGACGGATTTGAATGATTTTTTTGTATGTGTTTGGGTGGCGCCCTCGATGGTTTCTTTCCCTGGATGGTATGCATTCGTTCATTCATTTCATTTATTTTGTGTATGTAGAACAACTTCTCTCGAATCCGCTAGTATTATATATATTTTCTTCGACTTGTGTCCCCCCAATGCTGAGTGTAGGTGTTCATATGTAGGTACGCTATTCTTTTCGGTCTCTTGGCTATCGCATCCAAACCCTACCAGCTATTTTGAGCAGGTCGTTGGTCCACCTCACTGTCTTCTCACGCCACGACACCCAGTACGAGGTCTCCACTCCTGTACTTTTGTGCTCCACCGATTGTCAGTGCGACGGCATATGTGGCCAGCCCACTTCCACTTTCCCCGAGCCTACACGACGACTTAGGCCTCGAATCTATCCAGAAATACATGAAGTCAGCGTCGGAACGGTACTTCGATAAGTCTCTGCGTCATGATAATCGCCTTATCGTAGCCGCCGCTGACTACTCCCCGAATCCTGATCACGCAGGAGCCAGTCACCGTCGACGCCCTAGACACGTCCTTACAGATCCATCAGATCCAATAACCTTTGCATTAGACGCCTTCAGCTCTAACACTAGGAGCAGGTTTAGGGACCCCGGTAACCGTACTCGTCGAACTCGACAAAGAGTTCGCCGTGCAACCTAACCCATGAATCAGCTCGCTGAGTTTCTCGCCGGATCTTCTCAGCGGGTCGCGATTCCGATCCGGTAGTAGATTCATTCGCGAAGCAGCTGGCGCTCGGGTAGCTGTTAGCAAATCCCACCCCACCTGGCTGAGCCTTTGCTCGCCCACCTGTCCTGGTGAAACTGGAAAGGCCTCCGGGCCACCAGTAATCATTCAATCATAAAAAAAAAACTTTCCCCGAGCAATCAACTCTGACTCTGCCACTCAAACCAGTTCCTCTGCGGATTTTGGTATTGCGCATCCTCTTTGCGTGTCTGCATTTTGATCATAATTTGCTTTATGAGTGGCCATGTCTCGGCTCCATATACCATCACAGAGAAAACACATTGCTCGAATGTCAGTGCACAACTCTAGTGCATAATATCAACATATCGACGCGATCAATAACTATCGCCCAGCCTTGTTGTTTTTATGAATTTCATACAAAATGAGCCCTGTACCTGATCTTGTACCACAGGTAGGCCTCAACCGCGGCATCGCTCGTGTCGAATCTAGTAACTAAACAAGTATAGTTAAAGAAAGGCATGTCAGGTTTAAATTATTAATAGGGCTATTTTAACAAATATAACACGAGATCCTCGGGGAATTAGGACATTTTTGCCTCAGGGTAAATTCTTAGAGAGCTTGGCAAGGATATTGTTAAATTGAGAACGCGATTACGCATTATTAAATCCGAACCGGTTTATTTGAGTAAAATAATGTGTTATGTTGACAAGCTCTTAAGTTTGCGTACACAGTTGGTGTGCTTTGAGCTTCTGAAAGGGACCAGTAGCCTTTAATTTAAATAAATAATACGCTTGATTCTCTGTTTACGCTGAGACTGTGCGCTGACGTGATTCGACCGTCCGAATTTCGACATCATGTAATTTTAAATAGGACGTTTGGCTAGTTTACGTACCGAGTGTGCTAATACAAGCCGAAGTATTGTTATTCTGAGTGATGTTCGTAAGACAAGTTGTGAACTCCTGGGTATTAAAGTTCTACCGATTTGTGGGGCGATGTAATAATGGATTCTTGCTTCTTTAAGCTTATAAGACTTCCAGCTGTCTCAATGTGGACGATGATATTCATTTGTTCATATCAATAGGCTCCGGCAACGCCTTAACACAAGCTGGGCCATCACGTCTCTTCTGCTTATCGATGGTGATAGACACGAGAACCCTCTCATCGTGGCCGCGGGTAACTACATTCCCGATCCTGCGGAAAGAATGGAAAGCAGTCGATGTCGCCCCAAACACGTCATCTTGGATCCTCCCGATCCACTAACGGTGCTTTTAGATACCTCAAGCACCGGTCACCGTTCTCGTCGAACCCGTCGCTTGTGACGAAGGGCTCGACGAGTAAATTAACCCTCAGACACAGCCCACTGAGTTTCTCGCCGGATCTTCTCAGTGGGTCGCTTTTCCGATCCGGTGGTAGATTCTGCGAAGCACGGCTCGTCAGGTTTGAGCCCCGTGAGCTCACCTACTAGTTAAAGTTACGGTGGAATAGCCTCTCAAGGCTACCAGCTTAGGAAGGAAAAAAAATCGATGGTGATAAAAAAATATTGATGAAAATTAAATTTCAATAACACTCCGTCAATAGCTCTTGATCATTTCAAATACCGCCATATTCCCGGACACGGAAACGAAATAAATCACGAGCAAAATATGCTTAGTGTTAAAAAAAGGCGTTGATTTATGAACTCATAATTCTAGAGTGTAAAGAGAAACATTATTGTAATTTATAAGTGTTTTATTTTTAATATTTCGTTGGCTGTATTGTTTTTTTTTTCATTATTTATTGCATCAATACTGACTGTAGATATTTTTAATTTTGTATAAACTGGTTGTGGCGAATATTTTATCCTACTAAATATATGAGCGACTAGATGATCACACGGAGCAGTCTTGCATTCTGACTAGAAGAACGGGGCAGCTGCTATTCAATGCAATCAAGACTACGACCTCCTTTTTTAAGCTTTGAGGGGATATACTGAAGTGGGTATACTTATATATTATAGGATAGCATAGCATAGTATTAGCATAGCATTTAGTATATAACATAATTAATAGGTGTAATTTAAGATGATAATTAAACATGGAATACACGCAAGAAGACGTTTTCCTTTAACATCTCTCAAAGTACAACATTACAATACGCGTTGTGTCCTCTATGGACTCTGGTAAGGATTTAAAATTAGGTAGACTGCAAATCCGTGTACCTAACTAGAAAAATAAAAATGCAATTGAAACAATAGTTCCTGTCAGAAGGTGGGGGCGGTACTCTGGTGGAATGGCAGTAGTGCTGCACAAAATTTTTATTTGCATTTTTTCGGTTTTCAATAAAGAGTCGTTTGTGTACCACAGTTGCTCTGCATTGTTAGCACTCGCCTCAAAGGAGACAGATTCTGCATTGCAGTCGACTGCGCTGCAATTTGAACGTTTGTGCTTTATTTTTACTATGGTTTTATCGGTCATTCTTTGATACTTCATACAAAAATATTTTTAGAACAGTGCACGGCTTTATCCTCTCAAAAAATTATTTTGCAATTTTTAATGGGAAAAGGGAACACTCGAGAACATTAATTGACCATAGCCAATTCTGAATCTATTTCTTTCATTAAGAGCTGTTTTGAAAATTGAAAAGATAAATTTTAATTGAAGAAGTGTTTTGACCCAGCATTTACAAGAATGAAGAAGAAGTCTCAAGACTAACAACGCATACCTGTACGTATTATTTTAATATCATTCTTTCAGTTACCTTACTATGGGCCAAAGTCACGCTTAGTAACCCACTTAGATCTATGCCCAGGAGCAAGCTGATACAATCCTTATTTATTTGTGCGAAAAATATTGTTAAACGCCGATGCCTGCATATTTTAAATAACACTTCAAGGGCTTTTCTTCATGCGCCACAGTTAGGTCGGAGCTACTTCACGGTTCGATATATTTGTACCGAAGTATTGAAGATTATCATTATTGTTTATACTAAACTCTCGCCAAACACGGCGGCAATCATCTTTATGTCTGGTTGCAGCATCATCCATCACAGTTATTAGGACTGTCCATGTGCTTTATCGCCGTTAGAATTAAGTAATCGCTTCGAAGTTAATTAGGGGATAACTCTTATTTCAAAATGGTTAAAAAGTTTCCAAGTGATTGGCGACATTAGCGTTGTAGTGTGTATGAGGCCAGGTTGAGTGGTGAGCCTTATTTCCCTTCCAGGCACGCCTCTAACAAAAGAACCTACACAAATACTTCTAACAACACAATTATTCTTTGATCTTACCTTGAGTTAGTGTACAGTTGACAGTTATATGTAGTATCCTTATCACCATTACTGCAGAACAGTTTAACTGTAACAAGGAATAAATAAATAAGTTGTGAGTCTTTTTTGCCTGCGCGGAGAATAATTACTAAGAAGTAATAATCAAATAAGCTTAATCTAAAATTGTAATAACATTATATAATGTATATCGACGCAGTGTTCGCACTCCGTGTAATTACGAACTCAACATTTGTTGTTAATTAAGGATCCTGCAATATATTCGGTTTCAAGTTTCGTAATGTTCAATAATTAATTAAACTAATGATTGAAATTTCATTTTGTTGAACTGAACAACGTTCTTCTGATATTTAGTTGGGTTTATTGAGAATAAGATTATCGCAATTATAATGGAAATATACCTTCGAAATCAGAACCCATTATTGTTTGATCGAAAAAAAAAACGACATGTATTCACCACTAAAACAGATTCAATACGATTATACTTATACAACCTCTACTGCAGCCGTGGCGACTGAAATAAACATAGCGTTACTACCGACCGAATGAAAATCAGTATATCATTTTAAAACCAGTAATACGTCGCATTTAATTTAAAATTGATCCAACGAGATTGACGAGGCACGTCACGTTGAGTCCTAATAACATCATTTATCATGTTCTGGTATACCACTGTTTTGGTTTTCATGGCGTAGTCTAGTATAGTTTAAGAGATTTTAGTGGCGCTTTTGGCTAAGGAAGCTACTTGTTAACAGCAATTATATGTAATTTCTTTAAGGCGATCATTCTAGTACATTTGCTAGGTATGTAGACGTTATAGGCATTATAGTAATTGTAATCAAATATTAGTTTGAACGTTTATCGTCACATGGGTGTCGCGCAGTCACGTAACTACCCCGGGCGTCTTGTCGATGATACCCCAGATGATTTTGCTCTAATTCTGACAGTATTGAAATTAAAAGCAACACTTGATTGTGAAGGTTAAGACTATCTAGTGTACAGTACTCAATAAATTTAAATTATAATCACCTCAAAAGAATTCAAAAAATTCTTGAAATATATTAGTTTACCGCAACCGATTGCCCCCACGCGACTGCAGTGAATCCGTTTATACTAGGTAAGAATGAATCATGCCTTTTTTTTTTGTACTCAGAAAATCTATGTGTTCTTTAACCGTAGGGAAGTTTTTTTGACGAGTGAACGAGATCTTGGCCCACTTCTTAATAAGTGCTAGCTAGAGCTAGAGACATCTTGCCAAATCTGAATTGTATAGTAATCTTACAATCTAAATTTTTACTGGTTTGATTTTTATTATATAATGTTGTCTTTCATCGTGGAAGTAATTCGGGAACAATATGCTAAGTGAGTATTTCTTTAGAAAAATTTAATCCTGTCCCGTGGGATTTGAACAGTCAAAGAGCTCGATACGAGCAGAACTTTTTTTTTTTACCGCTGGGGAATCCATTTACGGATACCCGGTCGAGGGGGGTAGCAGACCGGGTTATGTCGGACTCCGGCTCCTCCAGAAAAGAAGAGGGAGAAGAGGAGGACCGGGGTCCTCTTCTTCTTCCAATTCCTGCCGGGAGACTACGCCTTGAGAAAGGCGCGCGAGGCGCTGCGCAGCGTCTACCACGCAGGACCCGCCTCGCAAAACCGACTACCGACTAAACCCCATCGAGCTCCATCACTCCGACTCCACGAAACCCACGGTACCGCACAGTGCGCGCCGAAGGTTCGTCGTCGCCCGTACCCGTCCTATATTATTTTGGCCACGATGACTTACTTATTAATGAGGATAAACAGAAAATATCTACGTTTGGAAACCTATTTTATTTATTTATTTATGTACACACAAAAAAGAAGACATAGTACAGAGTAATAGGAAAATTATGTACAAAGGCACTGCTTATTTCTTTAAAAAATCTATTCCAGCAGACCTGCGAGAGGATTATGAGAATAATAATGTTCCAGACCTACACCTACCTGTTCCAGAGTTAAATGGAACTGACAGTGAGTAATAATAATAATTATTACCGTTATGAGCAGTTAGAACTGACAAACATGGAGAAATACATTTAAAAGTACCGCATGTGCTATTTTTCCGAGTACCTCAGATCATTATTTATAAAAAAGACGACAGAATACGCATATGAACCAAAAGTTTATCGGTGTGCTCAAATGTCTGATGTCTTTTGTGCTATGTAGAATGTCTTCCCGTTGGAAGTCGTCGTTAAATGAACGATAAATAAACGATCCGTGACAGCAGTTGTCGGCGGCCACCGACGCGCTGTACACGTCTCATTTTTACACATACATAATATATAAACATATGTTTCCCAATGTTTTGATTCACGTTTGTAGGCACGTAAACTATTTTTTAGTATTTTTAATTTTAAGATATTTCATCCAAAAAACCCTATCTCATAATTTATTTTGAAGAACAGCCCGGCTAAACAGTATTTTGATTATATATTATTGTGCCAAGTGCAGTTATTTGTCATAACTGGCGGTGGGTTCTATCAGCACCTAGCTTTGTACCCCACGAAGCTATAATGTATTTCGGCATATGTTGAATTATACCCTTGAAACAGACGCCATATCTCAAGTTGGCATTCAGCGATAGCCTGTTGAATGCTTACGGAAATTTTCTAAATGCTGAATTATCCTACACTTTTATTATTGTAAACGGGCAGACGAGCTCAGAGGCTCATCTTGTTCTCTTCAAGGAATACCGGAGCCCTTCGGTAAAATATAATAAGCACAAAGGTAAAATACAGCATTTCCTAAGAATTACAGACCCTCAATATTTTCTAATTTCGAGAATCGTAAACGTAATTAAAGTGGTATAATATTTCGAATTTACAATTTAAGATATTTTAAATGCCGTTTTGTCGGTTCCGACGGCTACGATGTTTGATGTTGAATTTGAATGCACAGCCGTAAATTTTAATATCGTCTTGAAAGTTGTAATTTTTTTGGAATTTGAAAATCGTGAACTGAATATTAAAATTAAACCAATGCCATGCTTAATTTCAATTAGAAACAGGTCTACGATCGATGAATAAGCGAATATTCTGTGGATTCGCCATACTGAGCACAAGTAAAATATTCGTTGGAAAAGTTCAACGACCGAAACATATTCAGAACCAAGAATCCGTTGCCGACGATAAATCGTGAAGGAGTGGACCGCACGATATTTACCAACAAAGCGTTTAGACAGCTATTTATTTACCTTCTACCCTCATATATCATGTTGAGGGCCTAGCCATGCACTAGTCCAAGAACTCAGCCGTCATTTTATTCCATTCACAGAGAAATGGCATTTTAGCGGATGATGATGATGATGGGTTCTATAATTTAAAGGTTTTCTATCCGGGACGTATTCGCGGTAAGACTTTACTAGAATAGTAATTTATTATCATTATCTTACTTTCCTTATTTCTCTTCCATACTTATTTCAATTTTATCAGTGTCCAATCATCATGTC
This sequence comes from Bombyx mori, assembly GCF_030269925.1. Lineage (NCBI taxonomy): Eukaryota > Metazoa > Arthropoda > Insecta > Lepidoptera > Bombycidae > Bombyx > Bombyx mori. Next base: position 468,747 of record NC_085116.1, on the reverse strand, counting down.
CTATGCGTTTGCTCTTCCCCAGAGCATTTGTGCTTTGTATATTTCGTGTTGATGTTTTTACAGCTTCCTGTTTTTTTATCTTATATCATCAACATACAGCACGTATTACATGAGGAGTTTTAACAATTTGGTGAACATGAACATGTTTAATGGACCAATTGGTTGGGCAATATTTGAGTGTTGATTCGAGATCTTTGCGTTCAAACATCACTACTATTTTCAAGCCCTTACGGATCCATCAGATCCAATTACCTTTACATTAGACGCCTTCAGCTCTAACACTAGGGACCACTAGCTTAGGGACCCCGGTAACCGTACTCGTCGAACTCGACAAAGAGTTCGACGTGCAACCTAACCCATGCATCAGACCGCTGAGTTTCTCGCCGGATCTTCTCAGCGGGTCGCGATTCCGATCTGGTAGTAGATTCATTCGCGAAACAGTTGTTGTTAGGTCTCCTTCGGAAGCGCTCGGGCAGCTGTTAGCAAATCCCACCCCTCCTGGCTGAGCCTTTGCTCGCCCACCTGTCCTGGTGAAACTGGAAAGGCCTCCGAGAGTAATCTTTAAATAATAATAGAAAAAACATTATTACTAATCTGATCGATTTGAAATCTCCCACAAATGTTGTCGGTACTTCAGCAAAATATTTTATTACGCATCGTCAACGGACAATAGGGAGTACTAGAGTATTTTAAGGAATCGAAATTGAATAATTTTTCTTATCCCAAAAAGAACTTGAGCTGTCCTGAAGAGTTGGTATACAGACCGCAATTGCTTTTATAAATTAATTACAAGCTCCTTATAGTCAGAGTTTCTTCAAGTGGCTCCCGAAGATATATGTGAACCACGAAGCGTCACATTTTCGATCCTAAACGCGGAATGTCGACTTGCCAGCATCGACGAAGGTTATTAATGTTGTCAGCGTTCTGAATAATCAAAAAAATACAAACGAAATCCTTAAACGAACAAAGGGAGTACAAAATGAAATTACAGTTGCATGACTGTTCCTAATTTATACTATTCAGGTGGATGGAAATATCGTCTTCCATGTTCCATATTTTGTCATTAATTTATAAGCCTGTTCTAGATTTGATTGTTCCTTGTTTTATTGCGATAGATGAGAAACGGTAATACTATTTACGTAGGAATTAGGAATGATTTTTATTTTTTTATTTTACTGATGAAGGATAGGAGGCTGGTCTTTGTAAGGAAAATGTAAAAAATAGGGTATTCTTCGTTCGCAACTGGGCTCATATCCTAATGACACCAAGTACTATGCCAATGCTAGAATTTCGTAGGCAATTCTTGTTGTTTTATTTCTGATACAGTACGGAGCGGTCACTATGCTCGATGTGCTTGCTCTATATTGCGAAAGTCCCCAAATCAAACGGGTCTTTTTTTATTGTTTAGATGGGTGGACGAGCTCACAGCCCACCTGGTGTTAAGTGGTTAATGGAGCCCATAGACATCTACAACGCAAATGCGCCACCCGCCTTGAGATATAAGTTCTAAGATCTCAGTATAGTTACAACGGCTGCCTTACCCTTCAAACCGAAACGCATTACTGCTTCACGGCAGAAATAGGCAGGGCTGTGGTACCTACCCGCGCGGACTCACAAGAGGTCCTACCACCAGTAATTGCGCAAATTATATTTTATTTGGGTTTTGATTTTTATTACACGATGTTATTCCTTCACCGTGGAAGTCAATCGTGAACATTTGCTAAGTACGTATTTCATTAGAAAAATTGGCATTGGAAAGTGTTGAAACTTATCTACTGGTCATACCTATTTGTGTACCTAAGCAAACTTGCTTTCCATTACTAAAATATCCAGTTTATTTAAGAATTCATCGTGATTTACAAAGGCTTCATAGAAAAATTCAATTTCGATTTTTACTCCTAAAAGCTTTGTACAAGCGAATAATGCTTTCAGGACTAAACCTCAGACCGTTATACCACATCATCCAAAGCATTTTAAAGTATACTATATTCCGTCTAGTTTCCCAACAGTAGCTAATTTAATAAAACTTCTCCTATCGTCTGCTCCCTGGCTGCAACTACCAATATTTATAGCCCTTTGTCCTAACTTTTAATCCCTTTCAAAACGATAAGGGCGACTGCAAAGTTCGTATGTTTTCGCTTTAACAAAGACACTTAGCTGTATTTATAACTTTAGTCTTTTGATTGTATTTTGAATACAAGATTGTTTGTTAAATGTATGTACATCTAATTATCCATATACGTCTTCTAATTATTTTGGATTTTGTTTTTGATTTCAAGGCTGCTCATGCTGAAGGCATTGTATAAGGAAAATAATTACGTAAGACAGTAGCTATTACAGAACACAATATATGTAGCAGCTGCCTGAATCTTGATAACGACATTCTCAAGATAATTTTTCATATACCGGGGTTCCGAACAATAACATTGGAAACGCCGGTCTGCCGAGCAATGTCACTCGCTCGGAAGAACATTTGACGAATACCCTCAAACACTTGTTCACAGACGAGTCATAGTCAACTCACAAATTTATAAATGTGCGCATCTACTGTATTGCTATCACCGTAACGAATTATAAAACTATTATTAGTGTAGTTTGAGCCGGCACGGGTATCACTACCGTTCTGCGTACTTCTGCCGCGAAGTCATATTTTCCGGTTTGAACGGAGACAGTCAAGACAAAATGCAATTGTAATTTGATCTGATGTCTGTAAACGAGTGGAGATATGTACGTTATGACGACTGTGAACTCCGGTAATCATTTAATATCAGATGGACCGTGATTGTCTTTACCCTAGTGGGTATAAAAAAATGGGCACACTTGAGTGTATAAACGATGATTCTATTGAATGATCAATAATTTCTATCTTAGCTCTCTTTCAAGCAGAGAGCAAACCATACAAACAAGCAGTATCTAAATCAGTCAATGCAACATTATAAATGCACGACAAATAACATTAAGGTTTAAAATTACTGATCCGATTACTTCAATTATCCAATCATGAAGCAAAGTGTAATTTTCAAAATTTACTCTGTTACTTGATTGTTCTTTTCTGATTTTAGAAAACTCCACCGTAAAAGATTCTATTCACAAAAATATTAGGAATTATTTCAATATCCTTCTCTAGCCAATAAAAAAGTGATTTTTCCAGTAAAAAGTATAATATAAAATGGAGGTTTCAATTTTATAAGTTCGAGTAGTGTCGATAAGTATCGACATTTGTCTCAAGAGTGTTATCGATAGTCAACGTCGAGTCAATGACTCAGCGCATTTATTACAACGTATTTTGCAATGTTTCACAAGGTACCGTTTTGATGCACGTATTTTTCGGTTAGTGTGTATTTCTATGTTAAGCCAGTATTTAAAATGAGATTTAAGCATTAGTTTTTCTGAACTATACGAATAATACGACGTGTGACATCAGTTCACACCCCACCAGATCCGGCAGAACTAGAGCTTTTACTTATTTTACAGTTAAAGAAATTTTCTTGCCTAATTTTTTTTTATATTCAAGATTTTGTTAGGAATATTTCAAATTTTCATTAATTTTATAGTGTTGACAAATTCAATCTATCGGTTATTTTTTTATTCTAACTCAACACCTAAATGAGTTAAGGGAGAGGGAGCTGGAGAGAGAGAGAGGGAGGGGAAAATACCGAGAGAGAGAACAGTTTGCAGTGCGCATACGCAACAGTTGAGTTGAGCGCAGTTAGAACACGTCCTAGCGAAACGGTGTGCGAAAAAAAGTGGCAGAATTGTCGGCAGACTCTTCTATTCGACGAACAACATTATAAGAATCTATGGTCTAAATACACTGAAAAAGGCTTAAAGGAAAAGTAAAATATCCCAAATTATAGTGCATGACCTCAGGCACAGTTATTAATTTCGAGTGATTACCGGAGCCCATAGATTCACGACCTGAATACGTGCATGCATCTTGCGATAGCGAGTTTTAATTGTTTTATTTTATTGTGTACACCCTACCATCAGTAAATATTGGTTGGCGATAGCAAGATGCTGTTATTATAATGTGAGAACGCTGCTCTTATGCTCCGCTGAATCCCTTAGTCGCCTTTTACGTAACCCACGCGAACAGACGTGGTGGTGCTGTTTTAGGTCATTACACAGCCACTATGTTACGACACTATACAGTCCATTTCGAGTTTCAGTTCTATTATTTAAGGACCCTTCAAAGTAGGACGCGTGAGAACATTGTTGCACGAAAAGCAGAGTGGAACCCTACTGTTTTAGATTCATAATCCGCCCCAACCAACCACTCTATATCCAAATTCTATAACGGATGGTACCGGTGTTACGCGTGTGATTGCGTTTGACATTCCCTTTCTCTGTCGATTTGGAAATTGACGCACGTCGTTGCTTGAGCTATGTGTGATATCTATATCTATACTAATATTATAAAGAGGAAAGATTTGTTTGTTTGTTTGTTTCGAATAGGCTCCGAAACTACTGGACCGATTTGAAAAATTCTTTTTCCATTAGAAGCCGACATTGTCCCAGATGAACATAGGCTACTTTTTAAAAAAAAAAAAAAAAAATTTTTTTGGTTTCATGTGTGTTTTAATGTTTCCGAAGCGAAGCGAGGGCGGGTCGCTAGTCGTTTCATAAGTATAATCAATTCGTTATTAGAATTCCGCTATCACAATAAGTTGACGCCCATTAGTCTTGTCTCGATGGATGCGAATACCTATCTTATAAGCGGTACTTTAAAGCCGAGAAGATAAGAAACTGTATCGTACATATATCCAGCACGGATCTCCAGCTATTTTTATATATTCAAAGGACACATGTCTTAACTTCTAGAATACATTATCTAAATGGAATAACTGACTGCTTTCTTGAAAATATCTCTCTTTCACGCCACGTACTCTTCATATAGTCGTAAAATAGCTTATACTGCTGAAGACACGATTTGATAATATAAAGCTTAACTAATATTATTATGAGCTTAAATAAAAGTGTGATGCTCAGAGTCTGCATGTCTGCTGTTAAGAGTCGCATATTTGTAGATAAAAGAAACATTGCAGAAGCCCTCACAAATAGACTTTTCTTTGTTTTTATCTAGTGCTATCGTTTATTCAAATTTAATTTTTAGTTCGTATTTTTTTAAGCTATTGCATAGCTTCTATCGCGGGCCTTGCGGCGACCGAATCATGAAATTCCGTAACGAAAAAAACCTACACTCCTCACTCCGCCTACCATGTAGCTCGTGTTCAACACATTCACACGTTGCGCTTGTGTAGTGTTTGTGAATAAGCGCGTGGCGTGACGTCACACTGCATGCGCATCATGAAAAGTCTGTCCATTTCTCTCTCGCGCGGTCTAGCTTATGAGTGTGAAAGGGAACAATTAATGTTTAATATAGCGTGGTCTCGTTTTATTTTTTTTATTTTTTATTTCTTAGGTGGGTGGACGAGCTCACAGCCCACCTGGTGTTAAGTGGTTACTGGAACCCATAGACATCTACAACGTAAATGTGCCACACACCTTGAGATATAAGTTCTAAGTTCTCAGTATAGTGTATAGTTACAACGGCTGTCCCACCCTTCAAACCGAAACGCATTACTGCTTCACGGCAGAAATAGGCGGGGCGGTGGTACCTACCCGTGCGGACTCACAAGAGGTCCTACGACCAGTAATTACGGAAATTATAATTTTGCGGGTTTGATTTTTATTACACGATGTTATTCCTTCACCGTGGAAGTCAATCGTGAACATTTGTTATGTACGATTTCATTAAAAAAATTGGTACCCGCCTGCGGGATTCGAACACCGTTGCATCGCTATATACGAATGCACCGGACATCTTATCCTTTAGGCCACGACGACTTCATTTTAATATTAAATTATCATTGTCTAATTATAATTGCATAAGTTGATAAAAAATGCTATGCAATAGCTTTACCGCGGCAGTTCATGGGTGCCACACGTTTTTTTTTAAATACACTTTCAATACGACCAGTGTGAATGATTGTTTGGCTTTTATATAAAAAGAAACATTAGTGACTAGTAAGTCAACAAAAATAATATCTATAGAAACAACACCGGCACAGAGTGTCATACTGTCTTCTTGTATTACTAAACATCACTGGCGCAAATGCATCGAAAATAAGATCACGAAAAGCTCTGACTGCAGAACCGTCACATTTGAACGTAGAAACTGTATAACACAAAGAAAGAAAATGCGCTATAAAAGATTTTAAAATGCACGCGACCTTATTGACGCGGATTTTGATGTGAACAGGAGTAGACAAAATGAAGATTAATATTTTTCTTTTATTTTTATGGCCGTATAGGCAGACGGCTCACCTGATGGTGAAGGGTTACCGTCGCTCATGGACAAGCCCCTGCCTACCGTTAAACGTAACATTAATATGAACAGACATAGACAAAATAAATATTAATCTCCTGAAACTAGCGTTTAATTAGTAGTAGTAGTAAAGTAGCGTTCGTTTTATTGTCTTTTTTGGCAGACGGGCAACCGGACGGTAAGTACTCACTTGCTTACATCAGCCATGCCACCTGGCATAGGCAATGCTCAAAAGGCAGACAGACTCCTTTTTTTTGTTAGTGCGATTGCTGTTAGCCCTAAAGCCATCATAGCTTCACTAAGATAGGTGGGCAACATCAAATTGCCCGAGCGCCTCCGTTAAATGCCGGAAGGAAGGAAGGAAGTGCCATAAGTCAGTGTCAAGTCGAGCTATTCGATGAGTGCGGTGATCCCTACAAGTGACCCCTGGGTGGTGCTAAACGGGAGCCGAAAACATAACCGGTGGTAGGACCTAGTCCGACTGGCTGGCGACCACCCTCCAACTAGAGTCCGCCGCCAAATAGCCTAGCTGTGTTCCGGCGTGTGGGTTGGAGAGCCAGTTCTATCCCTTCCCTTTCCCCTTCCTTGTTGGGGTTGAGTCTTGGTGACGACTGGAACTTGCGGAGCAGACGTGCGTGCGAACTCACGGGGCGTGATTGTTTGACGGGGGTATAGGGAGACCCAGTGAAACGGTACCCGCTGCCGCCCGCCGGTCAGTAGGGGACCTGAACCCGGGTGTCTCTACTAAACTCCGCCCCGGGAAGCTGTCCCGCCAACCGGTGTAAAATCCTGTCGTGCGGTCGTCGTGCCGGAGTCGGAGACCGGAGTGGATCCCGGCGATCGCACGCAGAGTGGACTGGGGGCCCTTCCATGCCCTGCGTCAGTCTCTTACGCAACCCGTGGTCGAGCACGTACTATGTTCCGCGCTTCATTCAGGTGTTGCCTCGATCTCACCTCCAACATCCTACCTCTCCTTATCCTACTCTCCGAAAACTAAAGAATCATGAAGACGACAAAAAAAAAGAAAAGGGTTTCACAGGCGGTCCCCCATTCCACATTTAATGTGGATTTCAGCAATGTCAGGGGCCTACATAGCAACCTTGACGCCGTACACCACCACCTTGAGACGGCGCAGCCTGCCCTGCTTTTTTTAACGGAGACGCAGATATCTGCTCCGGATGATACCTCATACCTTGAATACCCCGGCTACGTATTGGAGCACAACTTCCTGCGTAAAGCCGGGGTCTGCGTATTCGTCCGGGCTGATGTCTGTTGTCGCCGTCTTCGGGGCCTCGAACAACGGGACCTGTCCCTCTTGTGGCTGCGCGTAGATCATGGGGGCCGTAGCCGAATCTACGCGTGCCTGTACAGGTCCCACAGCAGTGATGCAGGTTCAGCTCTGTTTGAGCATGTGCAAGAGGGGACTAACCGCGTGCTTGAGCAGTACCCATCTGCGGAGGTGGTGGTTCTTGGAGACTTTAACGCTCACCACCAAGAGTGGTTGGGATCCAGAACCACTGACCTCCCGGGTCGGACTGCCTACGATTTCGCCTTGGCCTACGGCTTCTCCCAGCTGGTAACACAGCCCACCCGTGTCCCAGATATCGAGGGGCACGAGCCTTCTTTGTTGGACCTTCTGCTGACCACAGATCCGGCCGGATACAGTGTGGTGGTCGACGCTCCGCTTGGATCGTCTGATCACTGCCTTATTCGTGCTGCCGTACCACTCTCTCGTCCTGATCGTCGAACGACGACCAGGTATCGAAGAGTTTGGCGGTATATGTCAGCAGATTGGGATGGATTGCGTGAATTTTACGCATCCTACCCATGGGGGCGGTTCTGCTTTTCCTCTGCTGATCCTGACGTCTGTACGGACCGTCTTAAAGACGTGGTGCTCCAGGGGATGGAATTGTTTATTCCCTCCTCTGAAGTGCCCGTTGGGGGTCGCAGCAGACCCTGGTATAACAATGCCAGCAGGGATGCTGCACGCCTCAAGCGGTCCGCATACGTGGCATGGGATAATGCCAGGAGACGTCGGGATCCTAACATCTCAGGGGAAAGGCGGAAATATAACGCCGCTTCCAGGTCCTACAAGAAGGTAATTGCCAAGGCGAAGTCGGAGCACGTCGCTAGAGTTGGCGAGCGATTGAAGAGCTATCCCTCCGGGAGCCGTGCTTTTTGGTCGCTCGCCAAAGCTGCAGAAGGAAACTTCTGCAGGTCTAGTCTCCCACCACTGCGCAAGTCCGATGACAATCTGGCCCACAGCGCGAAAGAGAAGGCTGACCTTCTGGTCAAACTCTTCGCCTCGAACTCGACTGTGGACGACGGGGGTGCCACACCACCGAACATCCCCCGGTGTGATAGCTCCCTGCCAGATATCTGCTTCACACAGTGTGCAGTCAGGCGGGAGCTCCGACTCCTGGACGTCCATAAGTCGAGTGGGCCAGACGGCATCCCCGCAGTGGTTTTGAAAACGTGCGCCCCTGAGCTGACACCTGCGCTAACGCGTTTGTATCGCCTCTCTTATTGCACTAACAGGGTTCCGTCTTCATGGAAGACCGCCCACGTCCACCCTATCCCCAAGAAGGGTGACCGGTCGGACCCATCGAGCTACAGGCCTATCGCGATAACTTCCTTGCTTTCCAAGGTGATGGAGCGAATTATAAATACACAACTCCTGAAGTATCTTGAAGATCGCCAGCTGATCAGTGACCGACAGTACGGTTTCCGTCACGGTCGCTCAGCTGGCGATCTTCTTGTATACCTTACTCACAGGTGGGCTGAAGCCTTGGAGAGCAAGGGCGAGGCTCTTGCTGTGAGCCTTGATATCGCGAAGGCCTTCGACAGGGTCTGGCATAGGGCACTTCTATCGAAGTTACCATCTTACGGAATCCCCGAGGGTCTCTGCAAGTGGATCGCTAGCTTTTTGGATGGGCGGAGCATCACGGTCGTTGTAGACGGTGACTGTTCTGATACCATGACCATTAACGCTGGCGTTCCACAAGGTTCGGTGCTCTCCCCCACGCTTTTCATCCTGTATATCAATGACATGCTGTCTATTGATGGCATGCATTGCTATGCAGATGATAGCACGGGGGATGCGCGATATATCGGCCATCAGAGTCTCTCTCGGAGCGTGGTGCAAGAGAGACGATCAAAACTTGTGTCTGAAGTGGAGAACTCTCTGGGGCGAGTCTCCGAATGGGGTGAATTGAACTTGGTTCAATTCAACCCGATAAAGACACAAGTTTGCGCGTTCACTGCGAAGAAGGACCCCTTTGTCATGGCGCCGCAATTCCAAGGAGTATCCCTGCAACCTTCCGAGAGTATCGGGATACTTGGGGTCGACATTTCGAGCGATGTCCAGTTTCGGAGTCATTTGGAAGGCAAAGCCAAGTTGGCGTCCAAAATGCTGGGAGTCCTCAACAGAGCGAAGCGGTACTTCACGCCCGGACAAAGACTTTTGCTTTATAAAGCACAAGTCCGGCCTCGCGTGGAGTACTGCTCCCATCTCTGGGCCGGGGCTCCCAAATACCAGCTTCTTCCATTTGACTCCATACAGAGGAGGGCCGTTCGGATTGTCGATAATCCCATTCTCTCGGATCGTTTGGAGCCTCTGGGTCTGCGGAGGGACTTCGGTTCCCTCTGTATTTTGTACCGTATGTTCCATGGGGAGTGCTCTGAGGAATTGTTCGAGATGATACCAGCATCTCGTTTTTACCATCGCACCGCCCGCCACCGGAGTAGAGTTCATCCATACTACCTGGAGCCACTGCGGTCATCCACAGTGCGTTTCCAGAGATCTTTTTTGCCACGTACCATCCGGCTATGGAATGAGCTCCCCTCCACGGTGTTTCCCGAGCGCTATGACATGTCCTTCTTCAAACGAGGCTTATGGAGAGTATTAAGCGGTAGGCAGCGGCTTGGCTCTGCCCCTGGCATTGCTGAAGTCCATGGGCGACGGTAACCACTCACCATCAGGTGGGCCGTATGCCCGTCTGCCTACAAAGGCAATAAAAAAAAAAAAAAAAAAAAAAAAAAAAAAAAAAGATCAGTGATTTGGTTGCAGCTAGCGCTAGAACTAGTCTCATCAAAAATCACCCAAGATGGATGAGGAGAAATGAATCTTCATTAGAAATGTATAGCTATATTTCCGGTATTTACTTCTATAGTAGATAGGATGACGGTGCTTGTCCGTGTGGTCTCGCATTATTATGCCTTTCAACTATTATTTGAACAATTATGAAAATTTATAAATTTTACGGCTATGACTTTTATTTTATTACACGATATTAATCCAGGAAGCTATAAATGCGTGACTAAAGTGGGGATTTTATTATTGCGGAGAACTTTTAAAAGTAAATACTTCAAAGACCATCTCTTAAACGGGGTACTTAACACTTAGGTAATAATGTTACATGGACGTTCTTAAACTAAATTACTGAAGTGCATTATTTTTTATCACATTAAATCTTTCGCCATCATTTGATTACCAACAAAGCATTTTAGAGTGGTCCGCAGATACTATGTTCGATTAGTGCCGTTTATTTATTTATTTATTAAGTTGCACCACCTAAGTGATAACCAATACAAAACATTGAAAAATTTGCAAAAGTTCATGGCAGATGTCACTTCAATTATAGGTTTTTTTTTTTTTTTTTTATTCCTACCTATGCTGATAGCCTTGAGAGGCTATTTCAGCGTACCCTAGCTTGTGTAGGTGAGCTCGCGGGGCTCAAACCGGAGAATTGCTAACACCGCCCTAGCAAGAGCAGTGCATCGCAGAATCTACCACCGGATCGGAAGCGCGACCCACTGAGAAGATCCGGCGAGAAACTCAGTGGGCTATGTCTGTGGGTTAATTCGCTCGTCGAGCCCTTCGTCGCAAGCGACGGGTTCGACGAGGACGGTGACCGGTGCTTGTATTGCCTAAAAGCACCGTTAATGGATCAGGTGGATCCGTGATGACGTGCTTTGGGCGACGTCGACGGTTTACCAAACGGTCTACACGATCGGGTATGTAGTTTCCGGCGGCCACGACAAGAGGGTTCTCATGTCGTGCCGTCTTCTCAAAGTGGCGCAGCGATGCCGACTGTAGATACTTACTGACGGGGTCGAAATTATAGGTGAAATCGACAGGTCATTATCAAAAAAATATATAACTAAAAAAAACCGTTCGCACTATAATAGGCTTTGTGCAACTCGACGTGTAATCTACAAGCTGGACTAAATAATATATCTGGATGGACATGAATGCAGGCAACTGGTTGAGCATGCGGTAGTCGAAATTACGACATTAATTGGACGCAAGTGAGGCGTTGTACCGTTTGAGATGGAAATTTGCGTTCTCTGTGCGGTGCCGATATTCAATGTACAATTTTGTACGTGTGGATGCTGAATTTGATCTCGTTTTCGAAACATCTGAATTAAGTTTTATACCGTAGATAAGTCGATAAAATCTGTCAAGTCATTTGCCCTTAACCTTTATAGCTTATAGAATCTGCAATGCCGCCGTGCTTCAGGTATGAGCGTGAAGATAAGCTAGGCGGTAATACCTATCGGTACAATCATGTTTAATTGGTAAGTAATTCAAAATTATTTTGATTGCGATCCATTTTATACCACCACCGACGTGTGAATCAATAAGTCAGTCACCAATAATAATGAAAGACAAAACCGGATCAGAACATTATCAGACAATATGTGTAAAGAGTTTTGTCTAAATGATGTTGGCATCAAAACGAAAATTTGTTCGAATCCAATTAAGCATTTGGTTCCATTATAACAGAGCATTCGCAGAACCAGCCTTTGTATTTAAAGTTTTATTCAAACCTCATAGCAAATGCACTTAAGCTACAAAATTAAGCTCCATACCAACTCGCACGTTCATTTCCTTTATGTTGGATGAGCGCTTTGTTGGAGCACGTCACACGCGCTAAGCGAGCCAACTCAACAGACTGGTTTCGTTGTTTGTTGTATGATTCTCTATTGTTATTTATTTGTTAAATTGTCTGTAATTAATATATTTATTAACACCTTTCAAATTTATGTGTTTATTTTCACAGTATTTCATATCTTGTTGGGATTTGGACTAGATGGAGTAATTGTGAGTGGTTTTACATTTGTAAGCGAGCATACGGCCCAACTGATGGTGGGTAGTCACCATCGCTGATGGATATCAGTAATGTCAAGGCCTCAACCAAGCCACTGCTTACTCTAGATCACAATGCGAATGTAACTGTCTACCTTGAGACATGGGGCCAGTCTGGTCCCGCCGCCTGGCGGACCCTGTTAACTCTTATCCAACCCTGCGAAATGAAACATAGATTGGTCTGGAGTAAGAAGTGGCAGATGGCAGGTTGATTAAATATTTCTGCATAAGTTATTGAGAGATAAGAGTAAATTTAGCATTTTACTTATTACGTTATGAACGTTCAGATTTAAGTAATATAGAGTTTTATTATTAGGCGACAAAATTTCCAAGTTTTCCACAGTCGCACCAAACTTATTAATTAACTTCCGTAGAAACTTCCCGAAAGCGTTTGCAGTGGAGCTTTAAAAATCAGGAGGCAGTAAAATTTACTTATTAAAACTTTTTGCTCTCGTCGCATTGAGGGTAATTAAAAGCGGATAACTGCATTGCCGCGGCACAGAACAACCGGCACGCGGCTCTCCCTACCACGCGTCGCGGCGCGCACGTGTACGGAAATAGGGATCGAATGCATTGACGTAATTTATAGAAAAATCACTTTATATTCGATTAACTGCTGATATAGATATACGAACGTAACTCTCCCTGTAGAGGTCGTATAAGGCGACTAAGAGTTTCACCGGAGAATGGGCATAGGTGCTCTTTTTTAATTTATTGCTTAGATTGGTTGCCCACTCACGGCCCACCCGGTGTTAAGTGGTTACCGGAGCCCATAGACATTTACAACGTAAACGCCGTCACTTACCTTGAGATCGGAGACCTAAGGTCTCAGTTTTGACAGTACAACGACTGACCCATCCTTCGAATCGAAACGCATTACTGCTTCAGGGTAGAAATAGGCAGAGTGGTGGTACCTTCCCGTGCGGACTTACAAGACGTCCTACCACCAGTAAGAAACTGACACTAAATACCAACACACTAACGAGAGGGGTTGTCGGCACGGCCTCGGCGAAACCTTCACTGCCCGGGCAGAAGCTCCCTGATAGCAGGGAGCTTCTGCCCGGGCAGTGAAGGTTTCATAGGAAAGGCAGGGGTAAAGCTGATGCTGGGAGGAATCATCAACACATTGCGATTGCCTGCCACTTTTATATAATACTAGCTGTACCCGTCCGCTTCGCTGGGTATTTCAAACTAACATTATTATTTCTCACCCCCACAAAGATTCTCATCATTAACGCCCCCGCAACCGGTGTAGGGAGTCCAACACTCATATAAATATTAGCCTATCCATTAAGTATAGTAATATGTATTTTCTACATGGATACTAAGTTTCAAATCAATCGGATGCACGGTTCAGTAGTTATAACGGAACATCCGTAAAAACCTCTGTAGATATATATATATTAGTATAGATGTGCCGCGGGCTTGATTACACGATGACTGTCACAGAACGTGTATTTAAACCACATGTCAAATAAGCAATCCATTTTGTATCCCTAGCATTGGATTACCGTGTAGAATCTATTATTTAGTAAATAGATATAACAAGAGTTTCATGCGATGAAAGCCCCGTACTGTACGAAACAAAGCCTCGAATATTTGTGGTTCAGACCGGGGATATAGAATAATGTGTGATAGAATGTCCTTAGTGTGTTGTTTTGTCTGTATGCAACATTACGATTGTATCTTCGTAGAAGCTGTTATGAGGGAACTAGCAATTTTTATTTTTCAGACCCCATTCTTAATAAATACTTCTATTTTTTAAATCGTTCCAAATTGCGAATATCTGAGAGCATCTCAGAATAAAAACGAAACTAAAATACCTCTATGAAGTTGAATGTACCGCACCGTCGTATCATTGTATATTCTATGGTCGGAAACTGAGTTCTTGTGGTTTTCGACACAGGCTTGCCGCTACCCGCTGCTCCGGAGAAATAGGAACGTCGTCAACCCAACGTAGATTGAATAATAAGTAATAACCATTGGATTGGTTATTTGAGTTTGATGGTTCGACACTTATCAACTTATCAATTTGTCTAGTTTTCACAATGTTGAATTTTAAACGTCATCGGGTGGAAGTACTCGTCGTTGAGCAGATTTGAATGGAAATTAATTGCGCTAAAGAGTTACCAGATATCATGTATTAATTAAGTGCCGGACGAAAACTCGCACAGATTGAAGTTTTTGGAGTTTACTCCTTTAGAATCGATTTACATATATAGGCCCGGGGTATGAAAATTATGGGGACCAAAATCGTACTAGCATGTCACACGAAATGCGTTATGCGCCTGATTGGCTCCTGATTGCGTGATGCGTGCGCGCACCAATCAGGAGCCAACGCGCGGCCGCGTTATCGCAGGTGACGCCGGGCTGCTGCGCCGGCAGTCCGCCACAAAGCCTCGTACTGATCGCGCGTTTCTCTCATTATTGTATTTTCATATATTTGTTAGTCGTTTGTTTTGTGTCTCGTTAATTTGTTAATAATCTGTAGTGTATCGTGTTGTCGTAATATAGAACTATTTCTCGTATTGTTTCATTTAATTTTTTATATCCAGTAAACTCCAGTCGTGCGTCGGAGCGGACACACACACTTTTTGGAGTTTACTCCTTAAGAATCGATTTACATATATAGGCCCGGGGTATGAAAATTATGGGGACCAAAATCGTACTAGAGAGTATAGCATGTCACACGAAATGCGTTATGCGCCTGATTGGCCATGGTGATGCGTGCGCGCGCCAATCAGGAGCCAACGCGCGGCCGCGTTATCGCAGGTGACGCCGGGCTGCTGCGCCGGCAGTCCGCCACAAAGCCTCGTACTGATCGCGCGTTTCTCTTATTATTGTATTTTCATATATTTGTTAGTCGTTTGTTTTGTGTCTCGTTAATTTGTTAATAATCTGTAGTGTATCGTGTTGTCGTAATATAGAACTATTTCTCGTATTGTTTCGTTTAATTTACCGACATCGTTTTGCTTGTGGCCGGACGCCGTTCGGGTTCGATTCCTGAACGTATCAACTGTTAGTGGGTTGATACCCGAATATAACCCGCTACAAATCATTTATTAATAAAGCTTATTAAATATAAACAATTCCTTCTATCAGTGAATGGACAACTTATATATTAATTGTAAAAGTGAATTATATAGACTTACTTAATTACCGCATCCACGTGTTCCGCAACTCCCGGATCATTCTCACTAGAATACGTAACTTCCATATTTTACTGTATTCAACTGACACAAATTTATATTTATATCCAGTAAACTCCAGTCGTGCGTCGGAGCGGACACACACACTTTTTTGGAGTTTACTCCTTTAGAATCGATTTACATATATAGGCCCGGGGTATGAAAATTATGGGGACCAAAATCGTACTAGTATGTCACACGAAATGCGTTATGCGCCTGATTGGCTCCTGATTGCGTGATGCGTGCGCGCGCCAATCAGGAGCCAACGCGCGGCCGCGTTATCGCAGGTGACGCCGGGCTGCTGCGCCGGCAGTCCGCCACAAAGCCTCGTACTGATCGCGCGTTTCTCTCATTATTGTATTTTCATATATTTGTTAGTCGTTTGTTTTGTGTCTCGTTAATTTGTTAATAATCTGTAGTGTATCGTGTTGTCGTAATATAGAACTATTTCTCGTATTGTTTCGTTTAATTTTTTATATCCAGTAAACTCCAGTCGTGCGTCGGAGCGGACACACACACTTTTTGGAGTTTACTCCTTAAGAATCGATTTACATATATAGGCCCGGGGTATGAAAATTATGGGGACCAAAATCGTACTAGAGAGTATAGCATGTCACACGAAATGCGTTATGCGCCTGATTGGCCATGGTGATGCGTGCGCGCGCCAATCAGGAGCCAACGCGCGGCCGCGTTATCGCAGGTGACGCCGGGCTACTGCGCCGGCAGTCCGCCACAAAGCCTCGTACTGATCGCGCGTTTCTCTCATTATTGTATTTTCATATATTTGTTAGTCGTTTGTTTTGTGTCTCTTTGTTAATAATCTGTAGTGTATCGTGTTGTCGTAATATAGAACTATTTCTCGTATTGTTTCGTTTAATTTACCGACATCGTTTTGCTTGTGGCCGGACGCCGTTCGGGTTCGATTCCTGAACGTATCAACTGTTAGTGGGTTGATACCCGAATATAACCCGCTACAAATCATTTATTAATAAAGCTTATTAAATATAAACAATTCCTTCTATCAGTGAATGGACAACTTATATATTAATTGTAAAAGTGAATTATATAGACTTACTTAATTACCGCATCCACGTGTTCCGCAACTCCCGGATCATTCTCACTAGAATACGTAACTTCCATATTTTACTGTATTCAACTGACACAAATTTATATTTATATCCAGTAAACTCCAGTCGTGCGTCGGAGCGGACACACACACTTTTTTGGAGTTTACTCCTTTAGAATCGATTTACATATATAGGCCCGGGGTATGAAAATTATGGGGACCAAAATCGTACTAGTATGTCACACGAAATGCGTTATGCGCCTGATTGGCTCCTGATTGCGTGATGCGTGCGCGCGCCAATCAGGAGCCAACGCGCGGCCGCGTTATCGCAGGTGACGCCGGGCTGCTGCGCCGGCAGTCCGCCACAAAGCCTCGTACTGATCGCGCGTTTCTCTCATTATTGTATTTTCATATATTTGTTAGTCGTTTGTTTTGTGTCTCGTTAATTTGTTAATAATCTGTAGTGTATCGTGTTGTCGTAATATAGAACTATTTCTCGTATTGTTTCGTTTAATTTTTTATATCCAGTAAACTCCAGTCGTGCGTCGGAGCGGACACACACACTTTTTGGAGTTTACTCCTTAAGAATCGATTTACATATATAGGCCCGGGGTATGAAAATTATGGGGACCAAAATCGTACTAGAGAGTATAGCATGTCACACGAAATGCGTTATGCGCCTGATTGGCCATGGTGATGCGTGCGC
The DNA here is from genome assembly GCF_030269925.1 of Bombyx mori. Classification (NCBI taxonomy): domain Eukaryota; kingdom Metazoa; phylum Arthropoda; class Insecta; order Lepidoptera; family Bombycidae; genus Bombyx; species Bombyx mori. The sequence goes on along the minus strand of NC_085116.1, from coordinate 451,308 downwards.
GCGCCAATCAGGAGCCAACGCGCGGCCGCGTTATCGCAGGTGACGCCGGGCTACTGCGCCGGCAGTCCGCCACAAAGCCTCGTACTGATCGCGCGTTTCTCTCATTATTGTATTTTCATATATTTGTTAGTCGTTTGTTTTGTGTCTCTTTGTTAATAATCTGTAGTGTATCGTGTTGTCGTAATATAGAACTATTTCTCGTATTGTTTCGTTTAATTTACCGACATCGTTTTGCTTGTGGCCGGACGCCGTTCGGGTTCGATTCCTGAACGTATCAACTGTTAGTGGGTTGATACCCGAATATAACCCGCTACAAATCATTTATTAATAAAGCTTATTAAATATAAACAATTCCTTCTATCAGTGAATGGACAACTTATATATTAATTGTAAAAGTGAATTATATAGACTTACTTAATTACCGCATCCACGTGTTCCGCAACTCCCGGATCATTCTCACTAGAATACGTAACTTCCATATTTTACTGTATTCAACTGACACAAATTTATATTTTTATCCAGTAAACTCCAGTCGTGCGTCGGAGCGGACACACACACTTTTTTTTACTTTGAGTTGGATGATATTAACTGCGAGTTATAACAATAATTAAATTTATCCTTTTACTTGAAACTGCTAGTTTCTTCTACGGACCATTTTTAAGACTCATTATTAATAATTGTCTCAAGTTAAATTGTGCAAATTCCTTATTTATGTAACAACCAATATTTGCTCTATTTAGGTTGTACACTATCGACAATAACAATGTCAAATATCTACAATGTCTAGTTGGTACGTAGATGGGCACAAAGCTTATAGCCATCAGTACGAAAATATCGATTGAACAGTCTCACCAAGGTCCATAGACATCATATCGATGATTAAGACATAGGACTGAATAGTGAACAAAATGAAAATGAAATAAAGCCTTGTCTTCAACCTGTCTACATAAAACAAGCACCAGATTAAACAGCAAATATTTCTGCTAATCGCATCTACAGCATAGACAAAAATATTAGTCAAAGGCCCTGCAGCGATTTGACTACGCAAAATTTAATTCTATAATGGAAATCTATTTTTTTAAACCATCAACATAATCGGTCAGAATATTTCTTGATCCATTTTATGTTATCCCGAAATCCCATCAAAATATCAAAGCTGAAATCAGTAATACATTAGGTAAACATGAGGGTCGCCATCGATTGGGGTATTTCGGGTCTTGTTAAATTCTACCTTGTACATTTAGGGTAAAAAATATAAATAATCTTCGAAGGGATTTCGATCAAAAGACAGCAATCCTTTGAGGAACCAGAAAAAAACCGTTACTTATAATAAATCCATTCCACCTTGGTCGTTTCTGACCGAATGAGGAAAACGCCTACAATAATATTTCCCTGTCGGGGGCTTCAGGAACCTTGGCGCGCACCAATTCACACTCACTCGGGGCGGTTGCACACTGGTGTGGTTGATAATTGAAGCTAAGGCGGAGAGATATGCTTGAATCATTTCAGACACGATTAGCTAAATACTATTCATAAAGTTACTGACTGAACACGAAGTAAGCCTGTAGAACAATAATTGATAGTTAATTAATATAACAATGTTTGAATTGATAGCTAGTTTCATGTTCTTCAGTCTTACGTGGTTAAATCGCTAGTCTGGTTGGCACTCACAAGATTTGTGGTAGAAAGATTCTAGATAGATAGACTCAACAAATGTTCACGATTGACTTCCACGGTGAAGGAATCACATCGTGTAATAAAAATCAAACCCGCAAAATTGTAATTAATTACTGGTGGTAAGATCTCTTGTGAGTCCGCACGGGTAGGTACCACCACCCTGCCTATTTCTGCCGTGAAGCAGTAGTGCGTTTCGATTGGAAGGGCGGGGCAGCCGTTGTAACTATACTGATACCTTAGAGCTCATATATAAAGGTGGGTGGCGCCTTTACGTTGTAGATGTCTATGAGCTCCAGTAACCACTTAACATCTAAGGTTTCAGTATAGTTACAACAGGTGCCACACCCTTATAACCGAAACGCATTACTGATTCACGGCAGAAATACCAACCCGTGCGGACTTGCGGAATTGCGGTAGGCAGCGGCTTGGCTTTGCCTTTGGCATTGCTGAAGTCCATGGGCGACGGTAACCACTCACCATCAGGTGGGCCGTATGCTCGTCTGCCTACAAAGGAAATAAAAAGAAGTCCTTACAACCAGTAATTACGTGAATTATAATTTTATGGGTTTGATTTTTACTACACGATGGAATATATATCCTTCCTTCCTTCAATATTCCTTCACCGTGGAAGTCAATCGTGAACTTTTGTCAAGTACGTATTTCGTTAGAAAAATTGGTACCCGCCTGCGGGATTCAAACACCGTTGCATCGCTAGATACGAATGCAACGGACGTCTTATACTTTAGGCCACGACGCCTAAATTCAAAACTCTTTAGCGCCGATTGCACATGACCCGCTGGTCTCCTACAACTAATGACAACATTAAGTGTCCATCGCTCCCAGCCTCAAGTATGCACGACCTCCAGACAGTCGGCAAACGTTTCGAGTGGATTAGCTCGGCCTTCAATCATCCGGTCGGCTGTCCGCGGCTCCAGATACCCATTTATCTAGGACCTTCGGTTCGTTCCTCATTCACACTCCTTTGAGGGGTTGTTTGTTTTCCTGCTAACGTGACATATATGAACTTTATTTGTATTTTATTGCTCTTTAAGCAGTAATAATCTGTAGTAGGTTCATTTAAGCTTTAAAAAGGTTTTTTTTGTCAAGATGAACTCACACACGATTGACTTAGCCAATCTGAAATCAAACGCTTGTATTTATATACATAGGGTTGAGTCTTTTACATTTAACTGTTACATAAAAAATCTAATCATATACATATATCGGCGCAACATTGCTATTTAGTTAACTAAGATCAGTTACAGTTAACTTTTTCCCTAATTTTAACACTGTTGGTTAACTATTACAACTATTGGTTAAGTCTTGCGCATGCAAACAATTGTTTAAGACATAAGAAGTATCAAAAGAATTCATGAACAAACTACCCCCACTTTTCTACTATAAATATGAGTGACCATTGTTGCAGCTGTCGCATCCGATACGTGGACCACTACGACGATATGGACCTAGATCCTATCAGTAAGTATCTACAGTCGGCATCAGTGCGCTATTTCGAGAAAGCGGCACGACACGAGAACCCTCTCATCGTGGTCGCCGGTAATTACATTTCCGATCCTGCGGACCGAATGGTAAACAGTCGACGTGTCCCAAAACACGTTATTTTGGATTCTGCCGATTCACTAACGGTGCTTTGGTACCCCAAGCACCGGTCATCATTCTCGTCGAACCCGTCGCTTGCGACGAAGGGCTCGGCGAGTAAATCAACCCATAGCCCACGGAGTTTCTCGCCGGATCTTCTCAGTGGGTTGTATTTTCGATCCGGCGGTAGATACTGTGAAGCACTGCTCCTTGCTAGGGTTAGTGTTAGCAACGTCGTCAGGTTTGATCCCCGTGAGCTCACCTACTTGTAAAGGTTACGCTGAAATGGTCTCTCAAAACTATCAGCCTAAGTAGGAAAAAAAACGCAGCTGACATTTCGGTATGACCAGCCGAACAGGGTGGACCTTTCTGTAGTTATTGTTGTACACTTGAAATTCAATAAAAGGAATTGTTTGGAAAAGTAGATTTAATTACTGTCACTATAATTATGCAGAGATTGATGTTGGCAACGCTGACTTCATCATTTTTAAAAATAATATGTGTGTCAATCTCACCTTCATATATTTGACGGCTGTATGAAAAAAATTAAAATGAACAAACGTTGCAGGAAAGAACTTTGGTGGAACTTCGAAGTTCGCTTCGGCCACAAGCATCGAACCTAAGAAGAATATGGATTTCAAAACGAGCTTTAATATTTGCTATATACAAGTCAACGTACGCTTCGTTTGCACTAATAAGCTCCATTTACTTTACTCGTACCCTCGGGGATATTATTTTATTCAAATCGTTGTTAATTAACATTCTATTTGCCTAACTGATTAACTATGTAAATAATTTAAGTCAATTTCCACTTGTTTTCTAATAAATCTGTCGAAACGATTTGGATTGTTTTTTTATTTCCTGTTTGTGCGAGTTCACGGCCCACTTGATGCTACGTGTTGACTGAGGTCCATAGGCATCACAGTGTGAGCGTCGCCACCCACCGTGAGATTCGAAGCTGTGTGTAACAGCTGCCCCGCCCTTGTGACGGCTTCCCAGTAGAAACCACTAAAATACTTGTAATAGTAATTACCTCCTAGTATTTACTAGTAATATCAGTAATTACGAAAATGTCTAAAGTTTAATAGGTTTGGTTTCTATTACACGATGCTATTTTTTACCCTGGAAGTTGTTCGCTAACACGTGCAAAATATGAATTCTCATAGAAAAATAGGTAGCTGTCGGGATTTGAATGTCGGCACAGACGCATCGCTAAGACGCGACAAGAGTAGAAAATCCATCTTATATTTTAGTCAACGAAGATTATACGTGAAATAAATGGTAAATAACAATTATATTCATTATACGATAGTAAAACAGTACAGTTAGTTAAACAATAACTGAAATTACTGAAGATAATTGAATATAGCGCAATTAACTAATGTTATAATATCTACTCGCATCACATTTTTCAGCTTACGGACCATCTTGTGTATACCAAAGCCCGTTGAGCCATCTTAGGACATGAGATGCAAGACTCATTGTATGAGCTCAGAATACGCCATCCAACTAGAAAATTCCGGTTTGTGATGTGTACTTGCTGCTCATTCCGGTGTATAAATTAGTCGCGTAAGGGTAGTGCCATTGCACGCTAATACCGCACGATGGTAAGTTACTTTACAGTCGTTTTTTAGGTCTCTTTGGTTGTCAAGCGGGACGCGGGGAATGACGTAGCACCGTTCCGAGCGCGCGATTGGTCGACCCTTGTCTCCCGCACCGCGTCTATGCTCCCGATTACACTTGCATGTACTAAAGTTGTGCCCTTTGTTTATGTTGAGTATTTGTTACGAGTTGTTAATGTTTTAAATTTGATTGCAATGCCAGGACCAAATACCATTTTACGCAGACGTGCCAGAAAAAAAATGATTTGAGTCGTCTATTATCAAAGGTGGCAATCTGTGCATTTGGACAAAAAAAATTTATTGATATGTCAATACAGATTTATTTGAATATAATCGTCTCCTTCAAAGAATACGGTTCAAAACCTGCATTAAATAAAGGTTAATAGTTAACCTGTTATTTATCTAAGATGTCGTTCCGAAGAGTTTTGTGACTGCCAATGGAATACAAAGTCAATAATTCGTTTTTCTGATTTACCAATCATTGTCCAAAAGTCAGATTGCCGCCTTTGATAATAGTCGACTCATTTGTGATGTGTATTGTTTCATGGAGAAAGAAGTTCAAACTGAGAAAGAGACAGTAAAACGGATTGCAGAAGCTACGAAAACGTCAGAAAGGACAGTATAGTCAAAGAAGGTAGAAATTCCGAATTCCTCACTGTCTTTAGGACACCAAGAAAAAAAGGAATAAAACAAAGCCGAACACAGAGATCGTTACTTTTGACCAGCAAGCCAGCATGAACATTACATAGAATGCAACCAGTGTGGTAGACTTAGGAAAGGAGAACGTCTCATTGATGGGCGCCGATGAATGGTCGCAATTATGCGGGAAGGTAAGAAAAATGGAGGCTGACTACATCCAAAGTGGAACATTTTATTATTTACGCTAGTGACAGCGATTCTTCCAGCGACGTGAATCATGTCGAGGATGAGGAGCCAACTCCTTCCACCAGCTCAGGTGCTACTATAAATTTAATGCAAGGGGTAACACTATTAGAACATGATAGTGACGACGGCCACACATTATTTTTAATGTTAAGTATATTTTTTTAAATAAATTTCTTAACTTTTAATTGTGATTTTATGATAACACCTACTTAATACACTTCACGAAGTCCTCTCTTTTTTTTAACTTTCTTCTAAACAGACATGATTAAAAATAAATTATGGCTATTCTTCTTCTCAGTCGCATGCACTCTTGACAGAGTGGTCGTGGTCATCACTTCGGTTGGTGGTGCGCTTCACCAGACGTCGCCATTCCTCGCGTACCGCGGCCCTTCTTGTGCACTCAATCATAATAATAATAATCATAGGATAATGCGGGCAATAAAATTGACCATTTTTTGTTGCATTAAGTGCACTATGCCCGACTTTACCTCTACTACGCCAAAATCTTTTCCAACTTACGTGCTGGCTTCGATAAGGCTATGCGTCATGATAATCGCCTTATCGTTTCCAACGCTAACTACTTCACTCAATAACCCTCGCATTAGCTCTAACACTAGGAGTAGGGATCCCGGTAACCGTACTCGTCGTAATCGGCAAAGAGTTAACCTAGACATCAGCCCGCTGAGTTTCTCGTCGGATTTTCTTAGCGGGTCGCGAATACGATCCGGTAATAGATTCATTCTCGAAACAGCTACTCTTGAGTTGTTAGATCTCCTTTGAAGGCGCTCGTGTAGCTGTTAGCAAATCCCACCCCTCCTGGCTGAGCCCTTGCTCGCGGGTCAGCAGTAATCTCTCAAAAACAAAAACAAAAAAAACAATCCACGCTGAATACACAGGGCAATGTATCCATTATCGAACCCTACCACTGCACCAGCCTATGACGATATCACTTTTTTTTTTTTTTTTTTTTTTTTTTTTTTTTTTTCCTACCTAAGCTGATAGCCCTAGCGGCTATTTCAGCGTAGCCTTAACTTTAGTAGGTGAGCTCACGGGGCTCAAACCTGACGATGTTGCTAACACGAACCCTAGCAAGAGTCGTGCTTCGCAGAATCTACCACCGGATCGGAAACGCGACCCACTGAGAAGATCCGGCGAGAAACTCAGTGGGCTGTGTCTGAGAGTTAATTTACTCGTCGAGCCCTTCGTCGCAAGCGACGGGTTCGACGAGAACGGTGACCGGTGCTTGAAGTACCTAAAAGCACCGTTAGTGGATCAGGAGGATCCGAGATGACGTGTTTAGGGCGACGTCGACTGCTTTCCATTCTGTCCGCAGGATCGGGAATGTAGTTACCGGCGGCCACGATGAGAGGGTTCTCGTGTCGTGCCGCTTTATCGAAGTGGCGCATGGACGCCGACTGCAGATACTTACTGATGGACTCTAAGTCCAGGTCGTCATGGAGGTCGACGTTCCTGACGAACCACGGGGCTCCGACGGCTATCCTGCAAAAACGGGATTGAATAATTTGAAAGGATTTTAAGTGTATGCGGGCCGCGTGAGCGAACACTACACTTGCATAGGTCATGACGGGGCGTATGCAAGTTTTGTAGAGTGTCACCTTATTTCTAAGGGACATTTTACTTCGCCTACATATCATCGGGTAGAGACGTCCTAGGATGAAGGCGGCACGATCGCGTACCGTCTTGATGTGGGGGCGGAATGTCATCCTACTGTCGAGGGTGACGCCTAAATATTTGACCTTCGGGGCCCACGGTATGGGCTGGTCGTACATCGTGATTGGGCGAACGGCGGGGGCGGGGGTGTTGACGCGCCTAGTCGGGAGAGGGATGCTCAGCGTGGTGTTCGGAGGGCGACCCCTTTTGAAGAGCACCGCTGTGCTTTTCGTGGGGTTAATGTCGATGCGCCACTTCCGGAACCACTGTCCCATGGTGGTAGCTGCGGTCTGAAGTCGTCAATGAAGCAACGCCTTCTTCCTACACGAGTAGTAGATGGCGGTGTCATCGGCGAAGAGCGCCAGATGGGTCTCCGGAGACCGGGGTATATCGTTGATATACAAACTGAATAGTAACGGGGAGAGGGCGGAGCCTTGCGGGACTCCGGCTGTGACGTGACGGGGCCGGGAACGCGTTCCCTCGACTCGATATCGGAACGAACGGTTCGACAAGTAGTCTCGTATGATGAGCACGAGTCTGTCTGGCACTCCCATGTTATACAGTTTGTATATCAAACCGTTGTGCCAGACTTTGTCGAACGCCTTCGCTATATCGAAGAAGAGGGCTCCTGTCGGAATGGGTTTGATATCACTAAGTCACCGGGTCAATCAATGTCAAAACATCACGTGATCTTTATACTATTTGATGACTACTTGTAATCTCCTCGTTACATCGTCGTGTACAAAGGCATGTTAATATTGAAATGTTTACATCCAGCGAATTCTTTCTACTTGCTCGTTTCAACTACAAAGCCAAGAATTTGCTGTGGACCAGTCGCCTCGTAAATATTACGTCGCGTATTTTTAGAGCCACTCGTACATACATATCATGTACATACGTGTCATGTGAGTTGTAACGGTTCTGCCCTATGGAAATTATCTTTTTTTATTATGAATAAAAAAAACTGTGAATCGTCGTTCAAGGATCAAGGTTTTGATGTTTTTTACTTGGTCATAGAGCAAACCCCCTTGGGCGTATCTCACTAATGTGTATCAAGGGATTGGATGGCCGCTGCTTCAATCTCATTAAAACTTCGGTATTAGATAATATCATGGAGGGGGAGGTTGCAGTTAGAAGCATAATGATTCGTGCTTCTTGTCGGACCTAGTATATATATATTGGTTTTTATAGTATTAGATAAGTGAAAAAGCTGGGTGCTCATCTATTATCTGAATATCAGAACCAGCAAACACCTGGAGACCTAACCACTAGACTAATCAACTGAGTCATACCACCTGGAGTACCACCAGTCCATTAGCACGATTCCAGCTGTACTACTGGAGCTCTGTTCTGGTAAGGATTTATCGCACGAGCTACAGCCGATGGTACAACGCCCTTAAATATTTTTAGCAATGTAATTGTCTAGATCCGTTCTCGTACAGCACACCGGCGCGGTATTTAAACAATGAGTTAGTATCGCGTCCGTGCTTACGATCGACTGAATTACTCGTAATTCTTTCACACAAACAAACAGCTTAAACGTACGGCTTAAAAATTATTACGAGTTTTATGTTGGTAATATCTGTCTATTCGATATTTATTACTAGTTATTCGTATTCATAGTATGGAACTCGACATTGAGTTTGACAGGAGAATATATTTTTCGTAACAGCTTACGATACGTGACGTTAGCTCTGAAGGTTGGTAAAGGACGATGATACGAATACGTGCGGTCTTACAGCCCTCTTTACCCGTACTTAAGGGATAAGTTAATATTATAGTAGCCACTACTACACACAGACGACAAGGAAGTGGTAATAGTAGATTTTCCTCGATCGCATACCCGAATACTGTTAAAATTGCATGTAGTCTGGTAATTTTTTTAACACGAAGCATTAGGTACTATTATTCGCGTTGTATAATGGTAATTTGCCTTGTAACTTAATATGCATAAATTAAGCCTGATCTAAAACTCTCAGTGATGCATTTACTTTTTAAACCTATAGCGAAAGCGGTTGTTTTGTATGAAACGCGCTTGAAATGTTTTTTCGGAGTTTATCCATTTGCAGTGCGAGGCGAGGTGACAAATAGTTCGTTTCACAAGATATAGAAAACAGTAAATGAGATTTTAAATCTTGATCTTGTTTATTTTAAAATAATTCTACGCAAAACACTTAATAACAATGTCCCAACTCACTATTAAATGCTACAATAATACTATTCGGTGATAATAAAATAAGATTGAAAAACAAATTGGCTGAATATATTTTAGACTGTGCTCGTAGACCTAGAAGATACAAATAATGTAGATAGGTAATAAGTTTTGATATGAACATGAAACAAGTTAGAGAAGTTTTATGAATCATAAATATGCTTACTTTTTCATATTCTTATTATGTTAGTGCTATTTGTTTTTTGAACACAAACATAGTGTGCGGACACAATCATATTATTATATTGAAGTCAGGTTTGAAGCTCTTGTTCAGGTTTGTTTCTTGGCTAGACCAAAATATGATAGTATTTGATTTGTTCTTGATTATTTAGTTATTTTTAGAGATCTGAGATTGGGTGAGTTATATTTCTCTGAGTCTTTTAGCCTCTGAGTTCTTCTCATTTCGCGCTCAAAGAAGATTCACTTCAGTAAAATGAACAAAAGTTCCATTATTGTTCTCCATCCTCTGTGATGTTGACGCAACAGTGTTTAGTTACCACTCCGGGATTGGCGAAGCTAAAAACTCAAGTACTCCGACAGATAAAGTTGTATTATTCCCAAGTCTGTTTGCTACTTTTAGATTTTGTTGTTATGGTAGATTTAGAAGTCGTGTCTGAGCTGAGTAAAGCTGTCTACCACTTCTGGTCCGTTTTCACGCGTATTTTATTCCGTGATGGTAATTCTTGAGTACGACATAAAGTTGTTCTTCGCGACATTTAAAAAATTATTTTACAGATGATATGGTATTAACTATTATCGTAACAAGAATTTCAATTTGTTTTATTTATACGTTTATGTTTTGATAAGAATTGTAACATAGTTGATAGCATAATTAAAAAAAAAATACAAATTGTGAAATTGATAATAGTCTAACTACACGTGAGCTTACTTTACGCTTTGTACATTTCAATTCAAATAAACTGTAAAAAAAACAGCGCTTATGTCAAGTGGAGACTTCGAACTCATAAACTAGAGGCTCTCTGACACCACTCCACTGCGCACTCAGATAATATATAGGTAGTTTGTTAAAGAGACATCGATACGCGGGGCGCGCGGTGGGGACTGCGAAAGATGTTTTTTTACATCATTTGTTAATGATACTTTTCAAACAGGACCTGAGAGGTAGTGTGGAAATCTCTGCAACTACAGTACGTATTAAACTATATATTACAAACTATAATCGCGTCGTTAATGATAAATTGATTGAAAGACACAGGAGACTTATTAGACTCATGTATTGTTTTCACTGTCACAATCTCTTACCTCTCTTCACAGAACAACATTTTAAGTGTAGAAGGTCACAGTAGTTTATTCATTTTACAATTCCTAATTTTAAAATCGTCAGTACTACTTACTAAATGAGCATTGTTTTCCGTTCGTGTAGATGTACGTACTCTCACGTCGTCTATCAATAATAAAGTGTTTATCTCATGTCTGGGACTCGCGAGGACCTCTCTCTGAGTTGCTAGACGCATAACACCGAGATCATATTTTATTACGTTCGAATGTGTTTGCAAGTAACCGAACAAACAACGTTTATTATGACCATGCGTTTTGCGGCGCGGAGACCGTCCCGACTGGATGTCGCCTCCGACATTGTGTCGTTGATATTAAAATAATTATTACTGTCACTAGCAGTCGAAATGTACAGTAGCGGAATGACATTGTTTGTTATGATAAGACTATAATAAACTTAAGAATGTTTATCTTATAAAATGTGAAAACATGATTTTGTAACTAATTTTTCGTCTTCAGCTTGGACTGCGTTAACTACACTTTATATCGCGCAGTCTGCTCGGAACCGGAGTGAATAACGTGTTCAGTTTTTAATATTTCTAAGCCCTTAAGATTATCTAGGCCTCAAAATATTTCTTAACCCCATTTCGTCAAAATCGCTTTATTCCTTTTGTTTCGTTTCGTAAGGTTGAGTTTAGGGTTAGTGGTTAGGGCTAAACGTAACAGTTAGTAGTAAAGAGTATCGATGGTTGACCCAGGATGACGTCGCACACCCGTTTTATAATAACTACACCGACAGGTAAGCTATCTAATGAAAACTCTCTAACTAACAGCTAAACTTATTACAGTAGTTTTAATTCATTAATACTTCCATTAAAGCTCAACAACCAAGAATATCATGTATTGTTGAACATTTCGAAACGCACTGGTTTCAATATGTTTCCGGTAGCTGCTCCTCCCGTTCAAGGTCATTGACGTTCGTTTAAGGCAGTTTTCACTAAAGCGACCCGCGACTGCGAACCGATGCTCACTCGACGCACGTCTGCGACATAAACCGACCGAACTGCGGAATGTTCCCCGCGATCGTTAACGTAAGCTCGCCTTACTTTAGAGCTGTTGAGTCAGTTTTCAGTATAGTGCTTTATTTATGACTTTATCGGGATCTTTCTGGAGTTTGAAAGTATTTGTTTCTATCATTATAATTTTTTTCTGAAATTTAATTGTTATAATTGGGACTGGTTGAGAATTGGCACGGCGTTCGCGAGCTTACATCTGTCACTTCTGCTTGCTTCTCGAACGGTGCGATACCCACATGTGAGACGGTCTTCGCTACGGTTTTCCATTATCACTATTCCTTATCCATCCCCCCCCTAAAGCCTTCGCCCTATGTGATACGGCGTGATTCGACGAGGTCATCGGTTCCGGTGAGTGATTAGGCGATATTTTGTTAAAATAGTACATACGGCGCCGCGGATCGCGGCACGTGTTCGACGGGCACCTTGTGCTGGTTTCCGGAGCCCTAGGCTGCCACGCGGGCACTGGGTTCGGATCGAATAATAATACTACTGAAATATTTACTTAAGACTAGTAAAATTTTTCAATTGGCATTTCTATTGTCTTTATTTTGACACGGAAAATGGAAAGGAACGAAAAGGAAATTGAAATTAGAAAAATTTAAACAAAATGATATCGTCATATTTTAAAGGACGCGACAAAGCCTGAAGTACTCGTATTGAGTGAGGTGACAAGCAGTAACAATTTTTCAAATATCGAAGTAGTTATGTGCTTTGGTTTGAAGGATGCGACTGTTGCTCCATAACACTATGGAGATTTCAACTTCAGCCGCATTCGGCATTTGTGCAGCCGCACAAATGGGACTACGGAATTTCGCATTTCTGCCCTGAAATATGCATGCCTTGCAATTTGAAGAGTGAAACAATCGTTAAAGTAATGTAATTTATATTTAGATTGTCTCAAGATGAGCATCGGCATACATCTTGTTCTGGCTTCGGACTGTTAGCATCAGGCAGATTGTGAGCTCTCAGGCTTATCGGCAACATCAGCGTGAACACTGAGTCTGTCTACGAACACTTTCTTTTAGCAATATCCAATGGCATAAGTGAGGCTTGGATGTCAAACCCCTGACAACCTACCACAGCATAGGGCTAATAAAAATAAATAATATTCTACTGGTGGAGCTGAACCTTAACCATTGTAGTAATATTTCCGCGTCAAGATTACATACAGTACAAGATACAGTAAGATAATTCACAATTTTGAGGTTACATGCATATTCAAGTAGTGCTCTTTAGAGTTTAAGTACTTCCACGTGATTTCAGATTATTAATAAACGTTTCTTTAAATTTAGTAAGTACTTTATGTAACGTATGATTTCTGTATTATATAGCTTTTTTGGCGGCTCTATATGTAGAGACTAACTTGATTATTATTTCCTATGTTTATTGCAACGGCTTACGACTCACCTAAGCATCTATCATCACCTATCGTTGCTTGGGTGTCGCTGATGCTATGTGCACTAGACCACTGCTATACCGCGAACAACCTGGAAGCAAACGATTAACTATACATAGATTTTATCTCAGAAATTTAGAGTTTTGTCGTAGTCTTGAAAGTCGCGAGCTCCATGTTAAGACTAGACGCAGGTCAAACTAAGTTCTCTCAAAACTTTAATAAGCACAAATAGTCAAATTAGGTTTAGATCACATACGGATTGAGACAGTTGGTAGCTATTTTGAAACGCGTGTGGCTTTACGCCGCTTGGTTGTACATTAATGCGCTTACGCCCCCATTCAGATCCCGCGGACAGACACCAATTTCTCTAAACAAAACATATAAGACGGCGGTACAGTACGGAAAGGAACCGTACCAAAATGATTATGAGAATAGCTAGTTTCTCGTCTCGTCTAACATTTAGTACATGTCAGTATTAATAACAGTTACGAAAACCGTGATTCCATTTATATGTGGCTGAGTCTGCAGCCACGAAAAAATATTAAATAAGCAAATAATGTCAGAGAATGAAACAGAATCTGTTCACTACAAGCCAATGTCAGCTACCTGCACCATCTCGCCGAACATCAAACCAAGCTGGTGAGCGCCTGGTATCGGTATGGTAAAACCTAAACTTAACACAACTGAAACATTAAGCCATTGATAGACTGCAGTGTCGGTGTCGGTCGGCACAGTACGACTAGTTTGTCAGCTCAAGACTATTCACTGAGTTATAGAAATAACTTTGTTCAGAGATTCTTTGACGGATTAAATTAGGAATAAGGTAATTTGACAAAAACTAACTACATTGACATAGCGCAGAAACTTCTGGGCTGATGTTCTACCGGGCTGAGTATGTATATCGTAGAATCGACGATCATGGGAGCAAACAGGCTCTTGACTGGAGAACACGCACCGGCAAACGTATCGTGGGACGCCTCCCAACTAGGTGGAACGATGACTTGCGAAGAGTGGCCGGCAAGAAATGGATAAGGAAAACCGAATATCGGTCCTGGTAGTGTAAATCGGGAGAGGCCTACGTCCAGCAGTAGACGACTGTGGACTGATAATGTTGATTACCACAGTAAATACTGAAAAACAGTTTATCAGCTTGCGCCGTTGGTAGAATTTTGCGAAATCCTTTCGTTACATAGTGAAGAATACATTGAAGAATCCATTAGTGATGGCGGCCGCTCTCAATCAGGTGAGTAGTGTCTTACAAACGAAATAATAACAATCCTAATTTTTATTTCCAGTTATTGAACTTGGAATAATTCTCAAAAACAAATATTCAACAAACAACATTTTAAAATGGAAATAATATTGTTATTATCATTGCTTAACCTTTATGAAAGATGAGCTTTGAGTACAGAGGGAGGCTGTCAACAAACCGTCGGATAAATTTTCATTAGCGCTCTGTACCGTAATGTTAAGGCTTTAATTATTTATTAAATGAAGGGTCGGAATGACAGTCATTGTCCCTAAATATAAGACACTTTGAACCGCATTTCAATCTATTACTCTTGTACTGGCATGTCTTAATAGACGTTTATAAATGATTAGTCTATTTGGGCAAACTTTCCAAAATTGTGATATTGAGATTTTCAAACGAAATACTGAATTATTTACGATTTGATTGTTGTTTTTTTTCTTTTTAAATGTACGTGCGAATGTGTTGATGTATCTCTAAGTACATATCTGGATTTCTAAGTAATTTCATTTCTAAATACCTTGCTTCGCTGAAGATATTTCAACTTTTCTCTTAAAAAATTTTTGGCAACTGAGCAAGTGGATTCCTTATTGAAACAAATACGTCAAGTTTATTTTTTTTTTATTTTTTTTTTATTGCCCTTGTAGGCAGACGAGCATACGGCCCACCTGATGGTGAGTGGTTACCGTCGCCCATGGACTTCAGCAATGCCAGGGGCAGAGCCAAGCCGCTGCCTACCGCTTAATACTCTCCACAAGCCTCGTTTGAAGAAGGACATGTCATAGCGCTCGGGAAACACCGTGGAGGGGAGCTCATTCCATAGCCGGATGGTACGTGGCAAAAAAGACCTCTGGAAACGCACTGTGGATGACCGCAGTGGCTCCAGGTAGTATGGATGAACTCTACTCCGGTGGCGGGCGGTGCGATGGTAAAAACGAGATGCCGGTATCATCTCGAACAATTCCTCAGAGCACTCCTCAAGTGGCCAAACCCGACACTTGACATTTCCTTCAAAAAACTAAAACAAATTACTGAAGTTTAGTCTCGAACTAGTTCCACTTACTACTCTAAACAATACAATAAAATCTTCTTCAAAAAACGTGTACAAGTCACGCATCATGAAAGGTTAAACATACGCCACTGACAAACACAATAGGAGCCATTATTGTGTTTCACAGTACTTCGTCAAGATATAGCGCGATGATATGAATGTGTGGGAAATTGAGTTAAGCGATTTCTATTTAAATGTCAGGTATTTTTAGGGAGTTTTTTTATTCTTTATTGCGTAGGTGGGTAGACGAGCTCACGGCCAATCTGTTGTTATATGGTTACCGGACCCCATAGACATCTAAATGCCGCCACCTATCTAGAAATATGAGTTCTTAGGTCTTAATTTTATAGTACAACGGCTGCCCCACCCTTCTAACCGAAACGCATTACTGCTTCACGACAGAAATAGGCGGGGTGGTGCTACCTATCTCATAAGACTCATAAGACGTTCGACCACCAGTAATTACGGAAATTATAATTTCGCGGGTTTGATTTTTATTACACGATGTTATACCTACACCGTGAAAGTCAATCGTGAACATGTTAAGCACATATTTCATTAGAAAAAATTTTACTTGCCAGCGGGATTCGAACACCGTTGCATCGCTAGATACGAATGCACCACGTCTTATCCTTCAAGACAAGACTACGACAAGTGACATTGTTATGTCATATTTGTATGTATAAACTGTTGTTCCGCTACTTTTCTTCTTTATTCAAAATACAGATTTGAATTCAAAGCTTAAATTATATGATATAGTCTCGACATTATCACTCATAAAATATTAAAACAACACCTTTTACTCGCCCTATTGAAGAACACTAAAATACTTGAGGCCGATTTGACTCTTTCCTGAGAATGACGTCCGAACTGAACCACGCTCGCCCGACTCTGAGGGAAGATGCAGTGGCTGGTATATCGCACATTCCGGATGCCCTCATCCGCAGACGGAATGTCATTAATATGGAGGAGAAAAAGCATTGGAGAGAATCCAACCGTGTAGGTTCCAGATACCAGCCTCTAGGTTAATCACGGTTTCGCAGGAAGCATCGTCGAAGAAGAAAATATAAGGCTGTACAATTTTTATGTCAAACAGTCGGCTATGTATCTTTAGTTGTACCTATCCACAGATTCGGTAGAATCTGGCGCCAAGTTCCGTTCAAAAATCCCGTTGTAAACGGAGCGCCAGACTACCGATTCCAAAATACAGATACCGGCTCTTTATTTACATATGTAATCCGCGGTTTTATTATCTGGCTTAGAACTCACGGTATGGCGGTACACACCTATCTAATTCTTCAATAAACATTATCTGACTGCAGTGACCTTCAGTATGTTGACTTCAGTATATAGTATGGTTATCGGTCGCAGTTCTCTTTATGCTTTACATCACTGCTTCCTTGGTCATAAAGAGTGTATGAGCTCATGCGATTAAGTGGAACCACGCCTGTTTCTGTGGTGAAACAGTCATCCATTTCGGTATGAAACATTGAGACTTTGAAAAAAAATATATATATATATCTATACTTAATAATAATAAAGCTGAAAAGTTTGTTTGTTTGAACGCGCTCAGGAACTACTGGTCCGATTTGAAAAAATCTTTCAGTGTTAGATAGTCCATTTATTGAGGAAGACTATAGGGTATATAACATCGCGCTAAGAACAATATAAGCGGAGCATCAATAAATAATTTTTCAAAATCGGGTTTTGAGAGCTTCCGCTGCGTGCGCTGTAGGAACGGTTAAAGCTTCGCTAAAATAATGTATAACAGAATTGTTCCCCTTTAAAAGATCTAAAAAAAAGTCCGCGACAGCATATTATGTCTATATGTTAAGGTTGGCTCACTATAACGTTTTTTATGCTAACCAAATTTGTTCTAAAATAAAGCATTATTTGTATAAATAATTGCACGTAATTGTTCGGACATGTTAAAATCAACATTTCTGCCGTGAAGCAGTAATGCGTTTCGGTTTGATGGGTGGGGCAACCGTTGTAACTATACTTGAGACCTTAGAACTTATATCTCAAGGTGGGTGGCGCATTTACGTTGTAGATGTCTATGGCTCCAGTAACCACTTAACACCAGGTAGACTGTGAGCTCCCATCTCAGCAATAAAAAAAATTTGCTTTGCAATTTGAAAAACGTGTGTTTCAGTTTCTGATGACAGTACACAAAATAGAATCACCGATCTGATCTGAGGAGCTGGACCTGGAAAGCGACGGAGGTGCCTTTGCTGATTACTAATCTCATCGATTTAATTTATACAACTACGTCTTTAATCTCCGACACTAAGCAAGTGTGTTTCGACAAGGCAAGACAAGTGTTTTGTCAAAACATCTGTTTGATATTTTGCAATCTGGAAGCTATCATCTGATTGAAAAATATTCCTACACGGACCAGCAGGGTTTTTTATTGCGTGCACAATCTACTTATTTATAAAAGTTATCACTGAGAAGCTGTGAGTTTTATATCGGGAATAATAATTGACTTTAAAACTTTATGTCCTATTCTCCACGTGCAGCTCAGTGCAGAGACGCATGGCTATTTATACTCGTAAATACAAACAGAAGCAAAATATTTATATCTTAAAGAAGGAATGGCTCATAAAAGTCTCCTGTAGTGTGTAGTTTTTCATTTTTGTTGATATTTCCTTGTAGATTCTGTTTATAGACTCATTGTTAAACGGCAAAGTATGTGATATAAACCTGTTTGTTGACCTGTATTCTTGTTAGGTCATAAAATGGTCTTTGAGGTCGATGCACGTTTCTAACAGATGATAGTAATATAATAATAATGTGGCTTCGGTCATTGATTAGGTACTTTTTTTTAAAATTCACATTGTCTGTGCTGTATTTTCTACGGGGAGGGCTTTGAGGAATTGCTTGAGATGATTCCATCATCTCGTTTTTACCATCGCACCGCTCGCCACCGGAGTAGAGTTCATCCAAACTACGTATAACGACTGTGTTCATCCACAGTGCGTTTCCAGATATCTTTTTTGCTTCGTACCATCCGGATTTGGAATGAGCTTCCCTCTATAGTGTTTCCCAAGCGCCATCACATGTCCTTCTTCAAACGAGGCTTGTGGAGAGTATTAACCGGTTTGTGGTGAGTACCATCACGCTGTTTATTTCTGCCGTGAACCAATAATGCCTTTCGGTTTGAAGGGAGCTACTGCCTGATGTCTGTGGGCTCCAGCCATTTAACACTAGATGAGTCATGAGCTCGCCCAACCATCTAATCCATAACAAAGTTTCCAATGAACACCAATTTTTCTCGTTTCAGTTACAGAATTTCACAAACTCTAATAATCTACCAATATCTGGACGTTTAAAAATCTGTATCGAAGTTTAAAAAATGGTTGCAATAAATAAACGGATACGTTTGGACCGATAACGAAGCTTTGGCCGGGAAAATGAAACAAAATGTTCGCTATTTTTAAAATTCCAGTTTGATGCCTGCGACACATAATACTTAGACGTGAATCGATAAAACGTCGGCTGGCTTGGTGTACCTGGATTCATTGTTAAGGTGTACTGACTATATAAGTATATAAGATATTTGGCTAGTAATAATTATTATAGATATTTATCTATGAAGTTGTTATTTTACATTAGGGGCCATTTGAAGCGCAATTATGTATGGTATTATGTAAATTGCAAAGTGAAATTAATTTAATATAAAAAAGGAATCTATTTTCATATTCAGTCATTTGTTTATTGATTAGTGTTTTGTTTTCACTACTTATATTTGCATCTAATTCATCAATATAATAATAATGCCTTTATTTCCGGAACATTTTATATTTTAAACAAACAATTTGAAGTAGACAAAAAAAATTAGTTTACATATAAATAAAATATGAGAGTAAAATCTACACTTCTACTACGAAATGTCTCTCGTCTCGGTGTGCCTTTCGGCAAAGGCCTCTTTCACAACCACATGTGATGCAGGATATGATACAGGTATCAAAATATGTCTTCTACTTGATCTTAATGTCCAATTCCAGGGCCTATCACATAAAAAGTTACCAAAAATAATTCTGGATAGTAAACGACAATTTCGTAGGTTAAAATCTAATATAATGCATATGATCTAGGATCTAGGATATCTAAATCACTAGTGGTAGGATCTCTTGTGAGTACTGGTGGTAGGACCTCTTGTGAGTCCGCGCGGGTAGGTACCACCACCCTGCCTATTTCTGTCGTGAAGCAGTAATGCGTTTTGTTTGAAGGGCGGGGCAACCGTTGTAACTATACTGAGACCTTAGAACTTATATCTCAAGGTGGGTGGCGGCATTTACGTTGTAGATGGGCTCCGGTAACCACTTAATACCAGGTGGGCTATGATCTCATCCACTCAGGTGTGCAATAAAAAAAACCTAGACAATAGAGTGTACAAATATTATACATTAATGTTAATCGTACAAAGGGTGCACAAGCTCAGCACCATGGCGTTTATTGGTAACTGAAACTCAAAGACATCATAACGTGAATATTACTAACATGCCTTGCCAAATGGGGTCGAATTCTCAATTTCATTATACATCGTCATTCCCATTCTCTAAATTGACATGCATTTCTGCTTTACGGCAGAAGTAGACGAGTCGGCGGCGCCGCTGCGTATGGGCTCACAATGAGCCCCTCTACTACTCATTACGCAATAAGCGTACAATCAACTTATACTGACTGAAATGTTGTTTTTTTTATCAATAACAAGCCGTACTCGCCCGTATTTATTGTCATTATTATTAGGGAGTCCAACACTCATATAAATATTAGCCTATCCATTAAATACATGTATTTTCTACCTGGATACCAAGTTTCAAGTCCATCGGATGCATAGGTCAGTAGTTATAACGGGACATCCGTAAAAACCACTGTAGATTTATATATTAGTATATATTTATCTTCCTTCCTATAACCATTCAACCCAAACTAATGCGAACGTAAATACGTGAAAACCGCCACAGATCGCAGTCCAGCCGCCAAACAATATAGAACAATATGATTTCACACAGAATAGCACTTTGCCACATTTTGTGCACTTTATTGAGTAAACTCAAGACCGGAGGGAGGTTTAAATATACATTGTAGTCAAAGGCGGGTGCACATTTTAGTCACTTTACTATAGTTACAGTTGACACGACAATTTTATTTAACTAAATTCGGCATCATACCACAATGTTAAACTCAAAGTTTGACGGTTTTGAAATTGTATTCTTGAAACAGCTCTCCGACTAGTCAATGTGGTATGGCGGTACTCCTGGGTGAATGTATCTAAAATATGTGATATGCGTGAAATAATAATTTTATCATTTTGAAAAATTATTAATTAATAGTTCCAGAATTTTAACCATATTCGCGTGATCGCATCACTCGATACGACTTAGTGGAGAATCTTACGCGAACTTTTCTTTTAGTGGTCTGCGTTTGAACGCACTGATGTATGTAGTTGTTACAAAAGACACGATGCAGAAAATTAACATGAAAAAACTGCGATTGATGTGTGTAGATTAAGTTACACTTGTTTTGTGCTCAAAGAAGATTTCCGTACGCACTTGCGCTCCGTGCGTAACACACGCAATAAGATACCTTATTTTTTTACTATCAGATGTTCTGCTTTCATTGCTTAATGCAAGAAATACGTGATAAGCAACACTCTAATGTATGCAATGTAGCTTAGATAGACCAACAGCACATTTGTGAACTGAACTGTCACCCTAAGACAAAAGATATAGGGAAGCGATCTGAATAAATTGCAGGTTTAACTGATGCTTCTTGCTTTTAAATGTTCTGTATTATTACAAAGAGTAGTTTTACATTAATCAACTATTTGGGTTTATGAGCATTTGGTACAAGTCTTTTTGGATTGTATACATTTACAGTCACTTGATAATTTAGATTAACTACTTTTTTTTTTTTTTTTGTGATTGAAAGATTACTGGTGGCCCGGAGGCCTTTCCAGCTTCACCAGGACAGGTGGGCGAGCAAAGGCTCAGCCAGGAGGGGTGGGATTTGCTAACAACTGCCCGAGCGCCTCCGAAGGAGACCTAACAACTCAAGAGCAATTGCTTCGCGATTGAATCTACTACCGGATCGGAATCGCGACCCACTGAGAAGATCCGGCGAGAAACTCAGCGGGCTGATGCATGGGTTAGGTTGCACGTCGACCTCTTTGTCGAGTTCGACGAGTACGGTTACCGGGGTTCCTTAGCCTGCTCCTAGTGTTAGAGCTGAAGGTATCTAATGCAAGAGTTATTGGATCTGATGGATCCGTAAGGACGTGTCTAGGGCGACGACGGTGACTTGCTCCTGCGTGATCAGGATTCGGGGAGTAATCAGCGGCGGCAACGATAAGGCGATTATCATGACGCATAGCCTTATCGAAGTAACGTTCCGACACTGACTTCATATGTTTACGGATCGATTCGAGGCCCAGGTCGTCGTGTAGGTCGACGTTCCTCACGAACCACGGAGCCCCGACGGCTAACCTGCAAAAGCGGGATTGTAGGGATTGGAGGGTGTCTATGTGTGTGCGGGCCGCGTGAGCGAACACCACACTTGCGTAAGTCATGACGGGCCTTATGCAAGTTTTGTAAAGTGTCACCTTGTTCCGAAGGGACATTTTACTCCGCTTACAGATCATGGGATAGAGTCTACCGAGAATAAATGCGGCACGGTCGCGGACTGTTTTTATATGCGGGCGGAATGTCATGGATGCATCCAGGGTGACTCCCAGGTACTTGACCTTCCTGGTCCAGGGTATAGGTTGGCCAAAGAGGGTGATCGGGGGTGTGATATTTCTCCTCCTAATGCGGGAGGAAATAAGCGGAGAGTTTCCCCTTTGAAATAACACTGCTGTGCTTTTCGCTGGGTTGATGTCTATGCGCCATTTTCGGAACCACTGTCCGAGGGCTAACGCTGCACTCTGGAGCTTAATCGCGATTAGGGACTTGTTTCTACTTGAGTAGTAAACGGTTGTGTCGTCAGCGAATAAGGCTAGCTGGGTCGGCGGCGACCGGGGAATATCATTGACAAATAAACTAAATAGGAGCGGAGAAAGAACAGAGCCTTGCGGGACTCCAGCCGTGAGTGGTCGCGGGGAGGAGCGGGTTCCCTCTACTCGATATCGAAAAGAGCGGTTAGACAAGAAGTCCCGTATGATGAGCACGAGACTGTCCGGTACGCCCATGTTAAAAAGTTTGAAAATCAAACCATTGTGCCAGACTTTGTCGAACGCTTTTGCGACGTCGAAGAAGAGGGCTCCCGTGTAGATCGGTTTTGGTCGGTTAAGTCCCACGAGAATGTGCTCCGTGAGGCGGTGTACCTGTTGTACGCATGAGTGATTTGCACGGAATCCGAATTGTTCATCGATGAGAATGCCCTTTGATGAGACGAAGTCTCTGAGGCGTTTGTAGAGCAGACGCTCATACAGTTTGCCCAGAGACATGAGGAGGCTAATCGGGCGGTAACTCGTCGGATTATTTTTTGGTTTACCGGGTTTGTGTATGCCGATAACGTTCGCTTCTTTCCACACCGCGGGAAAGATACAGTTAGCCATAGCGGCATTGAAGATAGATGCTAACATCACGATGAGTTGGATGGGTAGAAGTTTAATAACGCGGTTAGATATACCGTCGGAACCGGGAGCTTTGCGAGGACGTAGGTCTTTGATCAAATCTTTAACTTCCATCGGGGTGACGGGTGGTAACGCATCCAAAGGTGGCAAGGAGGCTCTGCGTTCTACCTCACTGTCTACTAATTCTACATGAACAGGGTCCACGGATTGAGTGCTGGGCGTGCACTGGGTTTGCAACGTATCGGCCAGCAGCTCTGCTTTTTCATCATCATCGAACGCCGCGAGTCGGCCTGAGGGGCCTACGAGGGGGGGCATAGCTACTACCGTATCCGATTTGAGAGTACGAGCTAAGCGGTAGTAAGATCTTTGAGAGGGCGCGAGTCCTTCTAAGAAATCAGACCATCTGGCATCTCGGACTTCGGTGATGCGAGACTTTACGTCGCGTTGTAGGGCACGCATTCGAGTGCGATTTTCCACGGTAGGATACCTATCGTATGCGCGGATTGAGGCGTTCTTAGCTCTAAGGAGTTCCCTAATATCGTCGGGCAATTTGAAGCGGTGAAGGAAGTCCTCCGCCAGAACTTGCTTCGATGACCTATCTAATGTCGAGGTGATGTGTGACGTTAGGATGTCTATGGCTTCAGCGGTATCCTGAGGAGACGGGGTAGAGTCCGGGCTAAACGGGAGCGATGGTGGATCAGATTCAGCCAGGCTAATGCCCAGCGTGTGCCAATCCACCACAGTCCTCATGACGGGAACGGAATCGGGAGCGCGACCGAGCTTCATAACGACGGGACGGTGGTCTGAATCTAACTCTGAAACTACTTCGATCGAGTGTAAGCGCAGAGTTACGTTTTTTAATAACGCTATATCGAGTATATCCGGGCGATGCGCGATATTTAGCGGGTAGTGAGTCGGGGTTAGCGGAGCCACGATATCGAAGGCGAGATCATCGACTAACGCGTCGAGCCGCCTGCCATTCGGGGTTGTGGTATGAGAGTTCCACCTGATGTGTTTACAATTTAGGTCGCCCGCTAGGATGACAGAGCTGCCCATGCCGAGCAGCGCCTCGATATCACTGCTTAGAACGATCTTATCCGGTGGAAGATAAACGGACGCGATAACGATCGGCGCGTGTCCCGTCAGTGAGATTCGGCACACTGATGCTTCGATATTAGCGAGCGCGGGAGGATCGAGCGGGACGCAATGCAGGACTCTTCTATAGTAAATGACGGTACCACCACCACGAGCAGAGAGCCTGTCGTTCCTGACCATATTATAGTTCGCGATTTTAGGGTCACGGCGCGCGGGCTTAAGTAGGGTCTCCTGCACTAAGAAAATGTCAATTTGATGGTCACGCAAAAAATCACAAACCTGATCACGTTGATTTGCGAGACCGTAAGCGTTAAAAAATCCTATCGTTACGGATAAGGGCTTTATTCTACTAATGTACGCCATTGATTACCGGCGGAGTGAGGGGAGGACGTACGTATTTAACGACGCGTATACGTCAGCGTATTCCTGCACAACGGCGATGAAGTGTTGTGCAGTGGAGGCGGCGCGAATGGCGTCACCCAAGGCGTTAACACGCTCAAAGTTGATCGACTGAAAAAAGTCGATCGCTAGAGCGAGATTATCGGACGCGGTCGGACTGTTGGTCGCGGGGGAGGAACGAATCGCGGGGAAGGGACGTATCGCGGGGGCGGGACGAATCGCGGAGGGAGGAGCTGCAGCCGTGTTCGTGTACGGCAACGGTTTAGCCCAGGCCGAGCCGCTGGGCACCGGCGCCGGCACGAAGGCAGGCTTAGCCTTCGGCACAGAGGGTGCTGAGGCTTTGATGTCTGGGCGGGAAGCTCGGAGGCGGTTTTGGCGGGCGACGCGGCGATTTATTTTTGGAGCTCGGGGGCATCCACGGTAGTTCGCGGGGTGACCCTGTGTTCGGCACAGGACGCAGCTAGGTGGTTCGGTGGCGGTTTTCTGGTCGCGAGTACAAAGGGCCGTGGCGTGATCGCCCAAACACTTAACACATCGGGGGCGCGCGTGACAGTTACGGGAAGAGTGCCCGTACAGTTGGCAGTTATGGCACTGACTAGGAGTGCCTTTTTTATGGGGGACTTCGACGGCGATACCGGAGAGTTTACAGACGGTCCGTATGTTAAAAATATGCTTACCCTCGGGGGTAGGCTGGAGGGCGACTAGAACCATATTGTATGGCTCCCTACCGCGGCCGGTGTGCATGCGGTGCACGGAATTTACTGGTAGGCCTTGTTCTATCAGATCAGCCTTGACGAGATCGGCATCTAGCTCCTTCGGGATTCCACGTATGACAACGCGGAGTTCGCGCTCCTCCTGGAGCGTATAAGTGTGGAAGCTTATACGCTCCTTTCGGAGGTAACTTGAGAGAGCCCTATGTTCGTCGGGTGTCGTTACTTTTATTTGAATCCCGTTGGCGAGATTACGGGCGCTGACAAAATTAATATTTTTGGCCTTAAGGGCCAGGGAAACTCGGTCCCAAGCTGCCTTCTCTTGAAGGATTACCGGGGGAGGGATCTGAGTTTTAGATTGTGCCACTGGATGCGGCGACGGTGTGGCACGGACAGCGGGAGCGACGGGGGTTGGAGGGCGGGGACGCGACGCGTTTGCGGCTTTGCTTACTTTAGCGGCCGCGGGAGCTCGGGCCTCCGCAGCGCGCTTTTTACCTTTTTGGACTACTGTGAATCCATCAGTCGCGGCGGCGGAGGAAGGGTCGACCTCCATGTCCGACTCTGAATCGGATGAAGAGGGCGCGGGCGACCTGTGGGTGGGTGTTTTAGCGGGAGCAGTGGACGACGCAGGCACGACGGAGGCTGTGGACGAACGCACGGATGCAACGTAGGTCGCCGACGAACGCACGGTTGGGGCGGAAGCTGCAACGGTCGACGCAGAAGTTTTGGGCGCGAGTATCGGCGACACGGGATCGGCGGGCACGACGGAGGCCGCGATGGACGACGCAGGAGCGACGGGGGCGACGGAGACCGCCGGCGAGTTCGCTGCATGATGGGCCTTGAATTCTAAAAATTCTGCCGATAGCGTTGGGTACCTAAGGCGAAGAAATTCCGCAAACAGGTCGACCGTGGACTCCATTATATTAGACGAGTGCCCAGGGGGGGCTGCCCCGGGACTTTAAAAACACACTCGCCTTACGGCGAGGCCCCAAAAATTGTAATAATCGCAATTAATTACGGCACACAGCCGTCCGCTTGCAAACGGGCCACTAAGTTACCGAACGAATTCCTGGAATTTAGGGGTCCGCCCGCTCACAGATGGCGATGCGACGCAATTAACACAGGTAGTCACTTCCGAGAAAAAACACTTGGACGCCAGATGTGCCCCGAACCGAGGTCGGGCAATCGAACGGTCGATGAGCACGTCAGCACGCGACGGGTGCCTGAATCGGAATGAGATTAACTACTTTAGTTGTCTTTAAATTTTAGAACGAAGTTCCTTATGGGACGATGCGAAGGGGTACCCTGCCGGGAAAAAACGTCCGTAACATAAGATTTTTATTATTTATGTATAGTCTTATTATAATGGCTATACAGTGTCTAATGTATAGTCTACGTGATGACGGTTATTATTATTATTCATATAAATAGCTGTTTTTTTGTATATTATTATTACATATATATTTTTTTAAATTATTGTGAATAAAACAAAATTGATAACTTTGTAAAGAAGTTTTTTTGTTTTTTATCAATAAAAAAAATCATAATAAAAATGTATACCCGAATAATTATTTTCTTTATACCTCGTATAGAACTTAAAATTAATATTTTTATAATAAGGAACTTCGTTCCTATCTGGTGTCCCATGACACCAAACAT
This sequence comes from Bombyx mori, assembly GCF_030269925.1. Classification (NCBI taxonomy): domain Eukaryota; kingdom Metazoa; phylum Arthropoda; class Insecta; order Lepidoptera; family Bombycidae; genus Bombyx; species Bombyx mori. The sequence continues at coordinate 424,189 of NC_085116.1, read as the reverse complement.
CTTTTTTAATAATAATCACTTAACGGACTATGTGTACGGAGGAGGAACTACCCTTTTTCTTGACTTGTAATGAAACGATTTCGCGAGAAATTAATACTGAATTTAAAATTAATGTCTCAAGGAATTGTTTCATTAGATCTGTGGACGAGCTCACAGCCCACCTGGTGTTAAGTGGCTACTGGAGCCCATAGACATCTACAACGTAAATTTGCCACCCACCTTGAGATATGAGTTCTAAGGTCTCAGTATAGTTACAACGGCTGCCCCGCCCTATAAACTGAAACGCATTACTGCTTTACGGCAGAAATAGGCAGGGAGGTAGTACCTACCCATGCGGACTCACAAGAGGTCCTACCACCAGTAAGTTCACTTTCAACCTTATTTTGAATATATTTTGATTATTCAAATTTTGAGTTTTCTGTTGTTTTAAATTGAAAAGATTTTAAAACTATTTAAATTAGTAGTTGAGCCCATGATAAGAGAATATAACATATTGGAGTGAGAGAGCAAAATTATTTTTAACCTTTAAACGAGCAATTCTTGTATATATATAATCTGAATCTCGGAAACGGCTCCAACGATTTTCATAAAATTTAGTATACAGGGGATTTCGGGGGCGACAAATCGATCTAGCTATGATTTATTTTCAGAAAATGTTGTTTTATTCATGTTTTCAATAATCAACTCTTCCCGACATCTATTAGCGAATAATAATACTGTCTTAATTGAGAGCAACCAATTGCTTTAAAGATACAACAAGATGGCGTTATAAAAAAATCTTATCATCATCATCTAGTGAAATTTACAAAGGACAAAGATGATTTACATCACCTGTTACAAGTTACATTACGTATTATTAAGGTTATTGCGTAAAAATACATGTTTGTCCTCTGAAAAAACAGTATCATTAAAACATCAAAAAGAAAAACGTACCTCAGTTTTTTACAGAGTTCTTTTAATTAGGAGATGTCTTTACAATTTCTAAAATAATATATATTTTTTAACTTAATTTGGTACCATGTCGCCCTGTGTTGATATCCGTTATTGAATTCTTTTCTTACAATCAAAGAAAATATTATCTACAAAGTACATGTTTCAAATCCGAAACATTTTTATATGCTGTTATTAGCTTTATCTGTGTTTATCTATCTATGAGTGATTATCTACGAGTGTATAGTTATGATGGAATCTTTTAGCATAATTTGAGCCGACTTCAAGACATCCGATATTCTTGAAAATATTCACTCGATGTCAAGGATACATTTTTTTTATTGCTTAGTTTGGTGGATGAGCTCACGGCCCGCCTGGTGTTAAGCGGTTACCGGAGCACATAGACATCCACAACGTAAATGTCGCCTACCTTGAGATATAATTTTTAAGGTCTCAGTATAGTCTCTGTTACTCCCCATTATTGATTATGCCGACGCCAGCTATCTTGATCTAACCGAGGCCCAGCTAAATAAACTTGAGCGGCTTCAAAATTTCATCATAAGGTTTATATTTGGTTTACGCAAATATGATCACGTCTCTGAGCATCGAGTTAGCTCAAGTGGCTTCCTATTCGTTATCGTCGGAATGTTCATATTTTATATTGTCTCTTCTTTACAGTGTCCTGTTTAATTCCTCGGCCCCGCGCTACCTTCAGGAACGTTTTGATTTTCTACATACTGCAAGCTCTCATTCACTCAGTTCATCGGAGAATTTAATGCTGAAGTTTCCGGCTCACATTTTATGACCATTCCTTTGCGGTTGAAGCAGTCCGTTTATGGAATGCTTTACCTTTAAGCGTCAAACAATCGTCATCGACGGAAATTTTCAAGTCCAGATTAAAATCGCACTACCTTGCACAATAATATGGCTCCTATGATATAACTGTATAAGTTCCTACTTCTTTTGTATTTTATCTTGTATATTTTTAGTATTTATTTGTATTTAATCGTATGTAAGTTTATCTTATATTGTATTTATTTTTCACATGTGTATATAAGTATATATTTTTATGTAAGTTTATTAAGATATAGCACCGTCCAGTTCACTTATTCCTCTCCCTGCAAGGTTGCCTGAAAGAGATCGCTTTCAGCGATAAGGCCGCCAATTTATATCACCGACTTTTATTTGTTTTATTAGTTTACTCTGTACATATTATGGTGTTAAATAAAGAGTTATATTATTATTATTATAGTTACAACCGCTGCCCCACCCTTCAAATCGAAACGCATTACTGCTTCACGGCAGAAATAGGTAGGGTGGTGGCACCCACCCGCGTGGATTCACAAGAGGTCCTACCATCAGTAATTACGCAAATTATAATTTTGCGGGTTTGATTTCTATTACAAGGTGTTATTCCTTCACCGTGGAAGTAAATCGTGAACTTTTGTTGAGTATGTATTTCATTAGAAAAATTGGTACCCGCCTGGGATTCGAACACCGGTGCATCGCTCAACACGAATGCACCGGACGTCTTATCCTTTAGGCCACGACGACTTCAATTAATTAGTAGTAATTAATAGTTTTCTTAGACTATCAACTATGCGTATCTGTGATCCCACTTCTGACCAGGTCAACATGGTTTTGCCAGAAATCTCAAAAGATCAGTGCGCGAATCAGATTTGTGAACAAGTCCACTGGAGATAAATATATCAATTACAACACCATCTTGAACGTTATCTTTCCAAAAGAAAACCAATTAATGTTTTAATTTAGTTCTCGATACAATAATAATAATAACTTTTCAAGTAAACGTACTCGGGTCCTGGTACTACACAGCAATTACGCACGAGTAGGTGTTAAGTATCAGGAAGTGGGAGGCAAGTACAATTAAACAAGAGACAAAACTTGCCTTAGGGCGGGATAAGGCGGTGGGTACACTGTGAACAAATTATGAGTGAGTTTTGGGTATTTATATTCTAATCGTGAGGCAGTAACGAATTTTGTTTATTTTTCTTGTTATTTTGTTGCCTACAAAGGGAGATCAAACTCACAACGGTAGGATGTATTTACCGTTATCAATGGACATCCGAAATATCAATTAGTGGGCGCTTTCTCAAATCATATCATCGCAAAAAAATATCATTATTTATCCTTGATACGAGTGAATATTTTCAAGAATATCGGATGTCTTGAAGTTGGCTCAAATTATGCTAAAATATCATAATTCGTAGATCATCACTCATAGATGCGCTACAGCAGAGGTGCCCATGAGCGTGCTGAACGCGTCGTTGAATTGCATACGGAGGCCGTCGCACGACATCTGTCTGTAGTTAGTCCACAGTATGCATGTATATAACGAATTATACTAAGTTCTAAAGAACGCCAATACCATATCCATACCAAGTAGCTTTCACCTCACGATATTAATTTAAAGAAAGTTGAGCACTCTGTGAGCCTTCGTAATTTAAGTAAGCATTTGAAGATAGCAAGCAGTGTATCAAAACGTTTCTTTGAGAAAGCGCTGCAGCTCGGTAGCTTTCTTATTGTTGTCACCTCTAATTACAATCCCTGTCCAGGAGATAGGGCAATGCATACCAACTGTCGCTCTAAGCATGTCGGATCCTCCCGATCCACTCACGGTGGTCACAAGCACCCCAATCACCGGTCACCGTTCTCATATAACCCACTGCATTTCTTACCGGATCTTCTCAGTAGGTCGCGATTCCAATCCGGTAGTAGATTCAGCGGAGCACTGCTCTTACTTATGCAAGTGTTAGCAAACTCTCTCAGGCTGAGCCTCGTGAGTTTATCCATTAGTCCGGTGAAGCTGGAAGAGCTCTTCGAGGCTACTAGCAATTAGGTAAGGGTAAAAAAACTAAAAAAAACGGCGTATCACCATGTCGACGTTAAGTGACAACGCCTTCCTCGCACGCTTGCGTTAAATGCTATCCCTCAGAAAAAGCGTAATACAATGGCTGAGATATTGAAGCTCTCCTAATTGTTTCGTGGTAGGTCGTGAAGTCGTCGTGGCCTAAAGGATAAGACGTCCGGTGCATTCGTGTTGAAGCGATGCACCGGTGTTCGAATCCCGCAGGCGGGTACCAATTTTTCTAATGAAATATGTACTCAACAAATGTTCACGATTGACTTCCACGGTGAAGGAATAACATCGTGTAATAAAAATCAAACCCGCAAAATTATAATTTGCGTAATTACTGGTGGTAGGACCACTTGTGAGTCCGCGCGGATAGGTACCACCGCCCTGCTTATTTCTGCCGTGAAGCAGTAATGCGTTTCGGTTTGAAGGGTGGGGCAGCCGTTGTAACTATACTGAGACTTTAGAACTTGTATCTCAAGGTGGGTGGCGCGTCCACGTTGTAGATGTCTATGGGCTCCAGTAACCACTTAACATCAGGTGGGCTGTGAGCTCGTCCACACATCTAAGCAATAAAAATAAAAAAATAAAATAAAAAATAAGGTACTACTATAATACATTAGTCTTTGGGAAGTGCTTTGAGGAATTGTTTGAGATGATCCCCTCATCTCCTTTTTATCATCGTTTCTCCCGCTATCGAAGCAAAGCTCATCCATATTATCTGGAACCGCTGCGTCCATCGACAGTGCATTTCCAGAGGTTTTTTTGCCACGTACCATGCGACTATGGAATGAGCTCCCCTCTACAGTGTTTCCCGAGCGCTATGACATGTCCTTCTTCAAAAGAGGCTTGTGGAGAGTATTAAGCGGTAGGCAGCGGCTTGGCTCTACCCCTGGCATTGCTGAAGTCCATAGGCGACGGTAACCACTCACCATCAGGTGGGCCGTATGCAATAAAAAAAATAGTATACATCATATCAGCCAGGAGATACGAACAAAGAAAAAGTAGAGGAAAACATTTTTTCAGTAATTTTCAGGACCTCTAAAAATATTCTTTAATAAAATCCGGATACAAAATGTGAGGTCTGCTTCATAGGCAGTTGGTGCACCGCATCGGTAGAAAGGAGAAGATAGGATCTCCATGGAAAGTTAAGGCCCGACAACGTCAACAACCCACCGTTATGCACCTAACTTTATGCTCAGAAGCCATTTGAAATTATCCCCTTCAACATTTAATTGTCACGTTATAAAATACTGTCTTCAATGAACATTTCCTAGGAGACAAAATAATTAACTTACAATTACGTTATCGTCGACACGTCCTCATTACAACACTTGAGATTACTAAATATGTATTTGCTGGTGTACCTACGTTTTATGATTCAACTTTCTCTTTATTTAGTTATCAGTGATATTTTACAAGAACAGATTTTCTCTGATATTATTAAATTCGTGCTTTAGCTTTAATTAGTTAATCACTTTAGGTTTTTACATGAGGTCCGTGGAAATTATAGATATGGAAAAAAATAGTCGTAAAGTAGATAGTTTTTTACTTGTACTTTAAACAGAGCTAGGATACCGACGTCTACTGGATCGATCATTTCTAACGCTATTGTAATTGTATTATGTATGTATCTGTGAAAGTTATGTATTTGGGTAGTGATAAATCAAATATTTACAAAAACCGGGCCTATAACAGTGAATATTATTATTGTTTTCTGATCAGCAAAACCGCTGCATATTATGTGCAGAGTAACACTCAAAATTATTTTACATTCAGCTCTGCAATTTATCAATGGCTTGAAATAATCTTATTGCTTCAATGCCATTAATATAGAAATTACTTTATTTATCTTTGTGTCTATTGAACCTTTTAAAGTAAAACAAAAAATGCTCAAGCTACGTAATTTTTTCAGGCATTAGAAGCCACATTAGTCACTTCTCATTTTGCAACTTCAACCATTAAAAATTCCAAATTACCGGGCAATCCTTTTAGGCTGCGGAGCAACGCAAAACCGGGACAACAACACAATTTAACTGAACGAACTTTAGTGAACCGGCCACTTCGCAGATTGTCGAGCGTTGGCTGCGGGCCCGACTCGCAGATGTTCACTCATAGGGCTGCCAATTTTATAAATTCAACTAGTTTTTTAAAACCTATTATTAGTATGAAATTTAAATGTTTTAAGCAGATCTTTAAAAGTACATCTTCATAGATGACTTTTGAAAAACAGTGTGTTGAAGCTTTTGCTTTAGCCCACTGAGTTTCTCGCCGGATCTTCTCAGGTCGCGTTTCTGATCCGGTGGTAGATTCTGCGAAGCACTGCTCTTGCTAGGGTCAGTGCTAGCACCACTCTGGCTTGAGCCCCGTAGGAAAAAAAAAACTTGAATCTGGTAATAAAAAAATAAGGAATGATTTCGAATTATATTGTGTTATGCAGATTAAATATTCAAAAATGGAAGCCCGTGGGATAGAAATATTTTATCGTAGCTTTAAATAACGAAGGTGACCAGTTTTTTTCCTGTGTGTTTCCCTTTCACCATTTATTGTACCAACCTTATTCTTCACCTTGGAACTAAGTTAACGTTCATTTCAGACAATACGAAAATACGATCACAGATTATATCAGAAATGTGCCTCTTTATCTTTCCTATGTATCGAAGCATCTGACTACGCTTAACTTTATTTGTATAGCTTAAAAGAAGTTAGAGATAATACGTTATTTTTGTTGTGAATGTCGACGGGATCTGTTTAGGAGCTCGTTGGGACTTCTAGAGTAATAAATTATTATATTTAAAGGACATTCTTGATTTTAACATTTTAGTATTATTGTAGAAAATGTCCAAATTGTGATTTATTTTTGTTTTATCATTTTGTTTTGATTTCCACACCGAAGATGTTACTTGATAAAAGTCTATATTCATTATGACTAGTTTCAAGAAAATGTATAATTCTGAGAAGAAGAAGCGGATGGAAATTCACTACGAGCAACTTGTTTTGCAATATCCTCGTATTAACTGACCTATTTAAAAAGCACACAAAAAATATAATGTCCTGATTTTTTTCTGAATGTTTTAGCCTGGCCCTTATTTGGAGAGTACTCTGCGAATCTCGCTAATGAAAGTCTAAAACTGCTGATTGGAGTCGCACGCCCTCGATCCCGTTCATTTATACCTATAAATCTAACCTAAGCTTATTATTATCTTCCCCTTAACTGAACTTGAAGCGAACATACCCTAATGGGTAAGTCGCGCGATGTATTATTCATTTCGAGAAATGCGACTTTGCTAAATTTCAAGTCCTATGGCAGATATTTTGAAATTTCTTAGTGTTATAATTAGTTACTGAGCTGCTATTCGCGAATCAATATAGCGATATCGTGTATTATCAATCTTATCTTACCTGCAACAAAAGGGGCCGCGAAGCAGTCAAGCGTGGGCCAGCCGTTGCACAATTTTATGGCCATTAAGCTAGCATACGGCTCTCCTGATGGTGAGTGGTTACCGTCGCTCATGGACGTTACCAATCCCAGGGGCAGAGCCAAGCCGCTGTCTAACGTTAAATTAACATGATTGACACTTCGATGTCGGGTGGCGGATAGCAGCATCTTATCTCTAGAGACTCTGGTAAGCACTTGGTACTAGGCGGGCCGATACGATGAGTGCAATAGTTTCTTTCTACTGCAAAGTAATATTGCGTTTCATAAGCGATAGCTGCGAGTTACAGGCCCAGCGCGATAACTACCTTTCTTTACTTTGCAAGGTTATTGAGTGACTCATATAACCCCTTAAGTATCTTAGGGATCGCCAGCAGATCAATGAGAAATAGTGCGGATTCCATCACGGTCGTCGTTCAGCAGGCAATCTTCTCGTATACCTTACTCATTAAGCCTTCGAGAATAAGGGTGACGCTTTCGCTGTGAGCCTTGATATCGCGAGGCCTTCGATATTGTCAAAAGTAGTATCTTAAGTGGAGAGATCTCTGAGGCGAGTCTCTGAGTGGGGTAAATTGAATTTAATTCATTTCAACCCGATAAAGACGCAGGTTTGCACGTTCACTGCATAAAAAGACCCTTTTTGATGGTGGCATAATTCCTTGCAAACTTTTGAGAGTATTCCGGTTCTTGGGATTAGCGTTTCCATTTCACTCCATAAGGAAGAGAGCCGATCGGATTATCGACAATACCGTTCTTACGGATCTCTTGGAACTTCTGGGTTTACGGAAGGACTTCGGTGTGACATTATCTCGTCACTTACTTTTTACCATCGGGCTACTCGCCACCGAAGTAGGTTTCATCAATACTATCTAGAACTAGAACATAGAAACGCAGTGGTTTCCAGAGACCTTTTTTGCGACGTGCCATCCGACTATGCTATGTACATTCCTTCATAATGTTTCCTAAGTGTTATACCATTTTCTTATTGAAATGAAGTTAGAAAAGAATTCTCAGTGGTAGGCAGCAGCTCAGCTATATACCCAGCATGCGGACATACATGACCGACGGTGACCACTCGCTAGAATAGGCCGTAACTTCGTCTGATCCAATCGATGATTCCGTAACATTGATACAGGTCAAGCTGTTAGCCACAAAGCCGAAAACCATTGTTAAAAGGCCGATAAAAATAGGTTAGATAGGAAAAGTTGTAAGGGTTAATTTTACCGTTTATATTAAATTTATTATAATGATTACTTATTATATACATATATGTGTGTGTGTGTGTATGTATGCGTCGCCGTCGGCGAACGAACAAGCGGTTCAATCCGAACTGTCGTTTATCCCATAATTAATGTAAATTGTGAGAGGCCGCCCAACAACACACAAATCAAAGGCCATCCGCACAAAATCGTATTTACTTCCTTATTCATTAGATTCGCCCTCAAAACGCGAGAGATTATGAGTTCTTCTACCGGATTATTGGATATCATCGGACTTTTATCGAAAACTCACCGCACCCTATTATAGACTCTATGGCAAGGACTGTAAGGATGTTTATATTGTAAGGCAAAAGTTGTAGAACAAGGAATTTTCGCCTTTATATCTTACTTTTTAAGAACGATATTTGTAGAATCGAATGAATATGTTGATACACAGATTTTGATACGATGGGCGGCAGTTAGGCTTATTGATTTAATAGACTGTTTCCTGGGCTTGTATTGTGATTTTCAGGCGGCAAAATCCTTAGAACCTCTATTTATAACTAAGAAGATATATAATATTATTATTTAATGTCTTATTTTATTGGTTTAGATAGTCAAATGAGCGCACAATCCAGCTAATGCTACTCGTCTACCGGAGCATGTACCGAAAACACGGAGCCACGTGGAACAGCAGCCGGAAATATCAGCCGTAGGTACTGGAACACCGGTGGTCTCGCCTATTTTTCCCCCTTGCTTATATTGGTGGACGAGCTCAAATTAGACAGCTATTATCGGAGAAGTCTTTCATGTGGCAATCGACACAAAACTCTGGGTCGTAATCAGTACAAACTTAATAATTTAATATTTATCTTCCGGTTACTATACCCGGTTGTAACTATACCTGAGAACTTAGAACTTATGTCTCAAGGTGGGTGGCGCATTTACGTTGTAGATGTCTATGGGCTCCAGTAACCACTTAACATCATTAACATCAGGTGGGCTATGACCTCGTCCACCCATCTAAGCAAAAAAAAATACATACAACAGCACCACACCAACGAAATGAAATCTTTTCATGTACTAATGACGTGCGGCCTCATTGTTTGGGCTCTATGACGTGTTTATGAAGTCTTGGAGCTGTGGATTGAACGTTACTCGTTCTTAACTGTTTTTCAGGACATGTGAACGAATAAGGTGACAAGAATGCCACTTTCATCTATCAACACCAGTAATTTCGTTAGTATTTATTTATTTATTGCTTAAGTGGATGGACGGCCCACCTGGTGTTAAATGGTTACCGGAGACCATAGACATCTACAACGTATTATAAATGTTTATCTTAAGATATGAATTCTAAGGTCTCAGTTTTTACAGTACACCGGCTGCTTTACAAGCTGACTCACAAGAGGTCCTACCACCAGTAATTACGCAAATTATAATTTTGTAGATTTCACGATGTTATTCCTTCCCGTGGAAATCAATCGCAAACAGTTGTTAAGTACGTATTTCATTATTAAAATTTGTACCTAGCTGCGGGATTCTAACACCCGCACATTCGCATAAAAATCTTTATTTGTTACATAAAGACAAAGTGATAATATAGTATATCAGTTAAAAGAGATAATTATATTATTGTAATAAATACCTAAAAGATAAATCATACGATGAAATATTATTATGTAACATGTTTGAAATGTCACAAATTACAAAGGTACATAAAGGAAAAAGGTCGTAATAAATTTAATTATGTACTTTAAACACAAAACAAATTAGTAAACGATTCTATTTTCCTGCCACTGTTATCCACAGCCATTAATTGAATGAATAAAGTTATAAAAAACCAGTAGAGGTAAAGAGACAGAAGACAAGACGATTCTAGAGGCAAACTTAAAACGTGTTGATGCGGCAGTTCAACTTGGATATTTCACGTTTTATGTAACGGCTAACTGCCTACGGGCGCACGTGACACGCCTGGGAATTCAACTGAATGAAGTTGGTGATAATTAAGGCTGAGCGCTAAATGGGCGAACATAGCGTTACGGACTTCTGATGGTCCTTAACTTTCTTTCGTTACATTAAATAATGTTGTATTTATACGAATTTTGCGTGAAACAATGCGATCTTATGGTGGGCTGGCGGGCACTCGTAATGGAGTGTCTTGGCGCCTTCTAGTTGTTATTTTCTTTGAAATAGCATTATATTAGTAAAATATTAGAATTGCAAGTTAAAGAAACTGGTCAATTAATGCATAAGTCGTACGTTCGTAGTACTGGTAGTATTGAAAACTGGGATTTCAAATCTGCCTATTTCTGTCTGAAATAGTTCTACGTTCCGGTCTGAAAGTAATGAGATGCTATTTAAAGGCAATGTGGATGGTGACATTCAAGTTCAGCATAATCAACTTTGAAGTCGTCGTGGCCTAAAGGATAAGACGTCCGGTGCATTCGTATGTAGCGATGCACCGGTGTTCGAATCCCGCAGGCGGGTACCAATTGTCCTAATGAAATACCTATATAAATGTTCACGATTAACTTCCACGGTGAAGGAATAACATCGAGTGATAATATCGAACCCGCAAAATTATAATTTGCGTAATTACTGGTGGTAGGACCTCTTGTGAGTCCGCGCGAGTAGCTACCACCGCCCTGCCTATTTCTGCCGTGAAGTAGTAATGCTTTTCGGTTTGAAGGGTGGGGCAGCCGTTGTAACTATACTGAGACCTTAGAACTTATATCTCAAGGTAGGTGGCGGCATTTACGTCGTGATGTCTTTGGACTTCAGTAACCACTTAACACCAGGTGGGCTGTGAGCTCGTCCACCCATCTAAGCAATAAAAAAAATAAAAAATTATGTCCACCTTTACTAGGATTAATTAATTATAATGAGAGTTAGGAACTTAATCTTTTTCTGTGAAGGAAGGATTACTGATGGCCCGGTGGCCCGGTGGACTCTCCAGTTTCACCAGAACAGAGAGAATGTACCACCGGATTGGAATCGCGACCCATTGAGAAGAATGGCGAACGGTCAGTTCATGCGGCAGTTCTTATCCTCGTTCAGCTCTCAAATTCATTCTCATCTGGTCAAGGACCAATAACCTTTTTTATGCCAACGTTGAAAGCTGCTGGTAACTCAGAGGTAGAGTGAGTATTGTCAGCTTCCACTATCGCCTTTAATTTCTCATTGTAGACTTTCGTTTAGGAAGGGAAAAAACTTAAATCTTTTTTTTATGAAGGTTGCATTACTATTGGGCCATTCCAGTTACACCAGGACAGGTGGGCGAGCAAAAGTGCAGCCAGGAGGAATGGTAGGAATGGTATTGGTTAAAAGCTGCCCTAGCGCCTACGGAGGAGATCTAACAACTCAAGCGAAGCTACTTCGCGAATTAATCTCGTACCGGATCGAAATCGCGACCCGCTTAGAAGATCCGGCGAGAAAGTCAGCGGGCTTATGTATGAGTTAGGTTGCACGTCAAACTCTCTGCCAAGTTCAACGAGTACGATACGGAACTTAACCTAAAATCACGAAAAAATTTCCTCATTCTGCAATTAATTTCCCTTTCGTGTTGCTTTTGTACTCCAGGTAATTGGGTGTCCTCACCTAACTTCTGTTGCTATTAGACTTGTAGAATTTCTGGAATATTTAATTACTCTAGACAGACAGACATCAAAGCAAACGTCGATAGCTGCTGGACGCATTCCGGTGTAGTAATTATGGGGTGTGGTTCATTGCGCCACGTACTATACACAAGCACTGTGCCGCGATGCCGTGCCGAATTTAATTAATTACCAAAATGCCAATAAAACGTTTCGGAATTTTTATAATGTAATCTCATGGTATTAAAATAGTCAAAAAAACTAAAGACAATGCGAGAATTCACGAAGCAAATAGCGCCGCTTAAAATGCACTCAGCAAATTTGAACTGAATTAATCGGTTTTAAAGTTTATCTCTTTTACAACTCTCAGTATATTTTATACATCACAGAATATAACATCTAACGTGCATGAACAAAGCATACTCACTTTTTATTACCACATCAAAATCTAGTTAATCGTCAGTTAGAATTTATGAACCGAATAAAACTATAAGTCGCTTTAGAATTTTCAATTATCAACAGACGATTTACTTGTGAATGTGTGTCAAGCTTTTGAGATGTGTGGAACGTTGGAAACGATGGAAAATTTCATGCCTTGTCCGAATATTGCCTCATTCGGTCGTTAATGTAGGTGTAATGTACAAGTTTTATATAAAAAAATATTATTTAAAGTTCAATCTATATATATATATATCATATGTAAATGAATTACTCTTCATTATTCTCGCTGAAATTCGAGAACGGCTGGACCGATTTGGCTAATTTTGGTCTTGAATTATTTGTGGCAGTCCAGAGAAGGTTTAAAAGGTAGATAAATATGAAAATACTCGGAATTAAATAAAAATAACAATTTTGTTTTTCCTTTGATGTGTCCCCCGTCGGACGGATTCCTTCTGTTTGTTTTAAGTTTATTTTATACAAAAGCTTTGGCCTTTTATTTATCGATTGAGGCACTACGAAGTCTGCCGGGTCAGCTAGTTTTAAATAAAAGTTAAAAGGACAATAAAGTCAAACCACTATCAAAAGCATAATAATATGTATTTCATTACAAAGGATTTTTATTGTTTCTAGTTTCTTTTCCACCAAACTCAAACATAGGACACGACGTCAGTTCTCAGCAATCAGTACCACCGTCCTATTTCTAGCGCGAATGAGTCGTGATTTAACGAAAAATGTAACTAAATATGATTTTGATGAAATTTGAACTGTTAATTAGTGCAGGCTAGCCGCAAATACTAGACTCCCAACACTTAGTAACAATTAAAGAAAAAAATCAAAACTTCGAGCAAGTCTTTTTTTCAGTAAACAAATATTCTCCAACTTAACTAGAGTTCAACATTAGTTATTTTAGTGGCAGTGAAATGTTTCAGATAACAACTTTACTGCTTCCAAGTTATCTTGACGGAGGTCATTAAAAATGAATGCCTTTTTGGCTTTATTTCGTAATACTCTACGCTCGACTTAATTCACTAATATAAAGTTTTGTTCCACACATTATTGTTTAAGCAAATGTTAGTTATGTTGTTTACTCAATAATACTCAACAGAACATGCTTTGCATGCTTCCAGGGTTACTCTCCTGACTTCTGTTTTCCGATATTATATTTCTAATAATGTAGTTTTAAGCTATTGCATAGATTTTATCGCGGTCCTTGACCGCGGCGACCGAATGATGAAATTCCGTAACGAAAAAAACCTTACACCCGTCATTCCGCCTACCATGTAGCTCGCGTTCAACACATTCACACGTTGCGCTTGTGTAGTGTCTGTGAATAAGCGCGTGGCGTGACATCACACTGCATTTTGTTTGTTTTATTGCATAGATGGGTGGACGAGCTCAGGGCCCACCTGATGTTAAGTGGTTACTGGAGCCCAGATATATTTACAACTTTTTGAAGCTATTGCATAGCTTTTATCGCGGGCCTTGAGCGCGGCGACCGAATTCATGAAATTCCGTTACGAAAAAAACCTTACACCCCTCACTCCGCCTACCATGTAGCTCGCGTTCAACACATTCACACGTTGCGCTTGTGTAGTATTTGTGAATAAGCGCGTGGCGTGACGTCACACTGCATGCGCATCATGAAAAGTCTGCCCATCTCTCTCTCGCGCGGTTTAGCTTATGAGTGTGAAAGAGACAGTTAAGGTTTTGCTTTTATTAATGTTTAATATAGCGTGGTCTTGTTTTATTATTGTTTTAATATTAAATTATCATTGTCTCATTATAATTGCATAAGTTGATAAAAAATGCTATGCAATAGCTTTAGCGCGGCAGTTCCCGAGTGCCACACTTTTTTTTTTCAACCTATTATGATAGCCTTGAGAGGCTATTTCAGCTTCGCCCTAACATGTAGGTGAGCTCAGTGGACTCAAACCGGAGTGTTGCTAACACTGGCCCTAGCAAGAGCAATGCTTCGCAGATTCTACCACCGGAGCAAAAACGCGACCCACTGAGAAGATCCGGAGAGAAACTCAGCGGGCTAGATGAAGTACTTGTTAATATCTCTCTTATATGACCCACACTAGATTCTTCAGCAAGACTTACAGTCACATTAACAGAATACAATTTCTTTTAAGGAGTATTTGCGGTCGTATTACGTATTATCATCAAGTGCAGATGAGCCGTCGCCAAGGAACACCAGCGTCGTCAAGGGAATTGTCAACTCGCTGTCAACCCCCTGCTTAGAAACCTTTTCAGAAAACGTTTGAAATTGTGAGTACGTTTGGAAATGTGACAGCTGAATTTTAACAAATGAAATATACTAAAAAGAAACTTGAACATAATTTTTTTTGTACGTAGGGCTTATTTTATTTCTAAAAATAGAATAAGCCGCTAAGGGAGTTCTAAGCCGTTTTAAGGGCTTATTTTATTTCTAAAAATAAAATTAGCCCTTACAACTTATATCTCAAGGTGGGTGGCGCGACACATACTTTTATAATTGTGTGAAGTGGTTACTAAAGCTCATCGACATCCACAACGTAACTGCCGCCACCCAACCTGAGGCATGAGTTCTCAGTTTTTACAGTACAACGGCTGCCCCACCCTTCTAACCGAAATACATTACTGCTTCACGGCAAAAATAGGCGGGGCGGTAGTACCTACCCGTGCGAACAAATAAGACGCCCTATCACCAGTAATTATGCAAGTTATTATTAATTTTTGCAGGTTTGATTTTTATTATAAGATGGTATTCATCGCGAAACTCAATCGTGAACATTTGTTAAGTATGTATTTCATCAGAAAAAAATGGTACCTGCCTGCGGGATTCGATCACCGGCACAGCTGCACTGCAAATACCTACTGATTAATCGAGTCATAATGACAAAAACAATCTATTATTAAGTTATTTTCGTTCTTCGCAAACTAACTTCATCAATAAAAGGACCCAATAAAGAGATCGGATAAACAAGCATCAGAGCGCTCGTAAATCGTCGGATTGCAACATAAACGTTACATCCTATCAGTTTCTCATTATCGGGGCCAATCATGGAAACAACACAACACATCTTGTTTGTCAACAGCTACAGAAGGTCCTGAGGGCTCGGAATCATCGTAGTCAACCATCAGTATCCACGCGCGTTTTATCTTGTGGAAGAATCCACGTACGCCACATTCCTGCACCGACTTAAGGAAATACATAACCATATTCCACTTGCTCGCGAACAAAATGAAAAAATAAATCAACGCCCGTCAAGTTAACAAATTTGCATTAACTGGTGTAGGGCTTATTGCAAGTCAAATACTATACAACGTGCGTTTCGAGCTCATATCTCAGAGTGAGTGCCGAAATTTCCTTTCTGATGTCTATGGGTTCCAGTAACCACTTAACACCAGACAGACCGTAAAATCATTCACCCAACTATGAAATAAAAAAGAGCATAGAACGAGAACAAACAGATTTATGGTTTGTGGTTTATCGGCAAGTAGCTTAGGAAGGGTGGTGTCGACAAAATGTTTTTAAAGAAAATTCCGCGACATCCAGTGAAACGTCGCGTTTCAGTACTTGTTTTAGCCAAACTTCAAAAGTTTCATAAATAACGCTCTGAACGTTTTTTTTTTTTTATTTGCTTAGATGATTGGAAGAGCTCATAGCTCACCTGGACTTAAGTGGTTACTGGAGCCCATAAACATCTACAACGTACATACACCACCCACCTTGAGATATAAATTGAAACTGAACCTTGAGAAATTTTAGTTATTGCTGGTGGAAAAGCGAATGGTAAGCACACAGACGTAGCGCGGAACAGCAGTCTGGAATAATTAGTATGTTATAACATTAGAGTGAGGACTTAGCTTTAGGAGACCTTAACCAGTGTACTATGAGTAATGTCTGCCTAATGATTTAGAATATAAAACTACATTCTTTACAAATTTCTTTTTCTCAGTCGTTTGGCACTCTTGGCAGAGTGGTCGTGCTCATCAGTTCAGGTGGTGGTGCGATTCACCAGATGTCGCTATTCCTCCTTTATAGACCATCGTCTAATAATTTCACCCCCTCTTGTGGAATCGGGTACGACTGGGTACTGAGGGGCACCCTCTTCCCGGGCCTCCGTGTTATTTGTTACGCGGACAACACGTTGGTCGTGGCCCGGGGGGATGATTATAGAGAGTATGCCCGTCTCGCCACAGCGGGAGTGGCCCTGGTCGTCGAAAGGATAAAAAGACTGGGCCTCGACGTGGCGCTCAGTAAATCGCTCAGTAGATATCGCACCATCTTCTTTGAGGCGGCTGGTGTGTTGGCGGGGACGCCGCCATGGGAGCTGGAAGCGGAGTCGCTCGCTGCCGATTATCGGTGGCGCAGCGAGCTTCGTGCTCTGGGCATGGTGCGTCTCTGAGCTGTGGGCACGGAAGGCCCATTCTTGGCGGTCCGTGCTGGAATCGTGGTCGAGGCGGTGGACAACTCCACGTGGGGCTTACGGACTGCTGAGGCGGTTTACCGGCCTTTGATGACTGGGTGAATCGTGACCCAGGACGCCTCACCTTTCGTCGGGTGCAGGTGCTGACCGGGCACGGATGCTTCGAGAAGTACCTGCACCGGATAGGAGCTGAGCCGACGACGAGGTGCCACCATTGTGCATACGGCATGCGCTCGCTGTCTGCCCTGCTTGGGAGGTGCAGCGCCGTGTCCTGGTCGCAAAGATAGGACCGGACTTGTCACTGCCTAGCGTCGTGGCGTCGATGCTTGGCGGCGACGAGTCCTGGAAAGCTATGCTCGACTTCTGCGAGTGCACCATCTCGCAGAAGGAGGCGGCGGCGCGGGTGAGGCAAAGCTCTCCTCACTACGCAGAAACCCGCCGCCACCGAGCAGGGGGTCGGGACCGGGGTCCCGTCCGTGACCCGGCCCCCTAAGAGCTTCGGGCTCCATCCGCTTTATGCGGGGACCTTACCCAGCCGTGGGGCGGGGTGATTTACACCACGCCTGTGATAGGAAACCGTGTGATGGTAGACCGCGTTCCCCCGACCACTCTGGGGGAAGGTGCAGCGTCGCGCTATCAAGGTGGGCTCCCGGCCCGTCGACCGTGGGAACCGGTGGTTTTGTTGCCGGCGGCCGCCGGTCAGGCGTCTGGGGGACGGCGGGATGGATGTAATATGCTCTGCGTAAACCCTGTCCCGCCATCTCAATAGCTCCTATTGGGCTCCGGCTCGGTCCGAGGTAGGGCGCCGCCTGTGAGCGGCAGGAGTTTTTAGTGAGATTCAACTCCCACATACCCCATCTGCCGCGCGGGAAAAAAACCGTGTATTTTAGCCGCGAAATGCCCTTTGTCGCTTTTGGATTGCCTTTATACAATTGAGACTTCGGATTCAGATTTCAGGCTGGGTGGCGGCATGCGCGTTGTGTGTTCCAATAATGAAATGCTAATAAAAGTGCTCTAAAGCAAACTTCCATAATTTGTGTTCTCGAGATAGATGCCACGTTGCAGGTGTCGGTTCTCCGTAATACTGTGAATACATAAAAACGTTTTACAACGCTGCTCAGGTCGTCATGGAAACCACTGCGATCCCAATAACAAACCGAGGGGGGTTCCCAACCGTAGGCACCTCAAGCCCACACAAAAGACTCACTAAGGGCGAGCTCCTCGTTAAATAAAATAAAAAATTCAACTTATCAAATAATACTCACCCGAACTCGATTATGAAATCCCTTTACGTAAACAATCGGGCGCGTGGGTGTTTTCATTCATAAATTAATTCAAAATACTACGGCCCAAGTGAGGTCAAATACAAATGTCATAGTATCGTAGAACATGTCTACTGAAACAATGACAAGAATTCCAAGAGTGCCACGTGGGCGTCTAGTTCCAAAATTAATGTAAAGATGGGTAGATAGATGTTCCTAAAATGTCATAGTCCAACTGAAAAAGACAAGGGTCAAAATAAAGGTGAAGTTAGAAGATTCACATACAGAAAGTAAGGCGTGGGATGAATTCTAAATTACACAAAAAATAATAGAGCCAGAGAATTTGTTTATTGCGCTGAGTCGGCCGCGCATACCGGAGATTTCTTTGATCCGGAAATATTCAGATAAAAGAAATATTATTATAATAAGGTTGATATTATCTTCCAACATATACCTTTCAAATCTGAGGCCCTCTTTGCATCTGTGCATACCTCACTAGTTGAAGTTCGTGCTTTATTTTGATGATTTTAGGAACACAATTGTAATGAAAGAAACAGTTTATTATCTGTTATGAGTGAAATTCTCACTCATGGAAATAATAGAAAATATTCTCGTAGAGCAAACAACAGGGAATATTATTGAAATAGTGAATAACTTTAGACAGCCTTATAAAAATAAATAATATTTTTTTATTTATTGCTTAGATGGGTGGACGAGCTTATTCCCCACCTGGTGTTAATTGGTTACTGGAGCCCGTAAACATCTACAACGTAAATGTCGCCACCTTGAGATATAAATTCTAAGGTCTCACTATAGTTATAATGGCTGCCCCACCCTTCAAACCGAAACGCATTACTGCTTCACGGCAGAAATAGGCAGGGTGGTGGCACCTACGCGCGCGGACTCACAAGATGTCCTATCACCAGTAATTACGCAAATTATAATTTTGTGTATGAAATTCATTCATTCGAAATGTGCCACCAACATTTGTTGAGTAAGTATTTCATTAGAAAAATTGGTACCCGCCTGAGATTCGAACACCGATGCATCGCTCAACACGAATGCATCAGATGTCTTATCCTTTAGGTTACGACGACTTCAAAACTTAAAACTTAAAAATATTTGCGCTTCGTGATTGACTGAATATTTATATCTTTTTAGTTTCTTAATAGAACCAGTTTAACTACGAACCAATCGATGAGAAAACAGTGATTTTTTAGTCAGCGGGTGAAGTCGACTTTAGCGATTAGATGCCTCTCTACTCCCGGACATTAGCAAAGCCAAGAAAATAGCCAAAACGTTAAACTATTGGCTGGGATATGCCACTACTGCTATTGATGTCCACAGGCGACAGTGACCACCTACCAAGTGGCAATAAATGAAATATAAAAAAATAATAAACAGTAGCGTTACTTACTTTCTCAAAAATAGGATATAACTTAACCTAAAGAATGAAAGGAAATACTTCAACTTCTTTGAACTTTTGTAACTTGGCTGCGAAAATCCTAAACAATACTCAACCATAAAGAGTTAAAGTAAAATAACTCCGTAGCAGTCCAGGTGAACGATCTGTTTCTCCGCCTGTTCCCAAAGGTCGTGAAACAGCGTTACAACCGAATATTTGATGACTGATTCTTATTTTCAATATTAATTCGGCCCTTTTGAAAACGCGTCAAAACAGTTCTGCTCATCTGACTAAAGCATATATAACTGGGCCGCAACGAAGTGAGAAATATATTTGAACAATCACACTTATTTTGCGTGCAGTGTCTTTAATTCCCGATATGTTCACTAATACTGGGCCGGAAACAATTCAAATACACCTAATGTAATATAATTATATATAATATAATATCTGCTGCGTATATAATTCTTTTACTTCAAGGATACGGAGAACATTATGCTTTACGGTCTATTAAGATTTATTTTAACTACGAAAAATACAAAGCAGGATAAGTGGTTTGTATGAAAATTATGAACCGTACATTGCAAGCTAGTAGCTTTTTTAAGCTGCAAAGGAGCTTACCGTCCGAAACTAGAAATGAAACTATCTTTTAGTTTGAAAGGTAGCATTCACTATTTATAGTAGAGTGGTCACAAATTGTTTAGCAAAGGTTTGAAGATCAAGTGAAGGTTCAGTGACCTGCCCCAGTCCCCGTCGTATCTTTCCGGCGAGTTTATTCCGCAAGTCGAGGCAAAACCGAAATAAACTGTCCCACGAGCATCGGCGAACGATTTATGTGTTTCCGCTGCTGGTCGCTCCTTAAGGTGCTTGGAATAATAATTGTACAAATAATGACAAGTAAAAAATAAAACACACAGTATTTAATTGGTAGACACCAATGGGATGTTTGTTAGAAAGTAGTTTAAGTAGCAGTTATGTTGAAGGTTTTTTTTATTGCTTAGATGGGTGGATGAGCTCACAGCCCACCTGCTATTAAGTGGTTACTGGAGCCCATAGACATCTACAACGGAAATGCGCCACTCACCTTGAAATATAAGTTCTAAAGTCTCAGTATAGTTACAACGGCTGCCCCGCCCTTCAAACCGAAACGCATTACTGCTTCACCGCAGAAATAGGCGGGGTGGCGGTACCTACCCGCGCGGACTCACAAGAAGTCCTACCACCAGTACTGTGGTAACCACCAGTTTAAGTGAATGGGCTTAGTATAGGTAACGTTGCTGAGGTGTCCCTCAGCGGATCTCATAGTATATTCAAGAGAATGAGGCACTACGTACTGGGAATGACCGATACTTGTGAGATGAGGAAGAAGGATATATGTATGCGCGATATGGGATACGGAAAGGAAGAAGAAAAATATACACTGCTTGAGAGTAATGGTGGTGGTGGAATAAGTGTCTCAACTAGTGTGTGTACTGCTGTGAGTGGACATACTGCGAGCTTAGTTTCCATTTATTGCATTGATGAGTGAACGAGCTCACGGCCAGTCTGATGTTGAATGGTTATCGGAGCCCGTACCCAGACAAACTGAATGTTGCAGAGTGAACCTTCAAAGGTGGGGTCAAAGTCTCCGTTGTGTTGTATAATCGCTTCCCTATCGTCGAACCGGCACACGTGACTGCCTCATGACAGAAATAGGCAGGACCGACTCGCGCAATATCACCGTGCGCCTTCCTCATGTAAAAACTTATGGTATTAACATTAATACATAACATATATCGTATATAACAAAAACAAATTTAAAAACGATTTCCTGGAGAGTAAGTTAAATGTTAAACAACTCATCGTTTCTTTAAAGCTAGCCTAGTATCTTACAAGTGTGTTTACAGAGCGATTCCTTTCCAGTCTCGGGGAGATCGGGGCGACAAAGTGGTTCCGTATAAAACGTTTTCTAACATTAATATTTGCTGTTCTTTTAAGCAGTGGAGCTGGGTTTGTAACCCCTTTAAATAAAAAACTAAATTTCTGCCTCAACAAAAGATTTTTCGACGATACTTTTTATGTCATGTACATTTTATGATCGTGCGCCTATTCGTCAATCTAGTGCAATATGAAAAAAATACGATTCGAAAAGTTAATAAGTACGACGCAATAAACCAATATACGCAATACTTTGATTTTACTGGAAAAAACATTTTGTGATTTTGTGATTTATAGCTTTTCAACAAATCATTATCATGGCGTGTTAATTGTATAAATGACACTTTTTAAAATAGAATTAGTATATTATATTATCAGTGTTTCATTATATATTCCGAGTATATGTAATAAATAAAAATATATATTACTGCTAATACTGATACTGATTAGCGAAGAGAACCAATGTGTCTATCATAAGTCAACTGCAGATCAAGAGAAGACTGTCTAGACTCTGCCTTCGCCGCGCACTCGAGTACTTCGGTCATATTGCTCGGAAAACACCCGATAGCCTAGAGAGGCTATTCGTGACAGAGAAGATCGCAGAAAGTGACCGCGCGGGCGCACTTCGACAAGGTGGTTCGATCAAATCCGCAGCACACTAGAGATCCCATTCTACAATGCCCTTAAAGCGGCTAATGATCAAAGGCGCTGGAGGGACATTACAAGAAGTAAGATCCTGTCGAAATATGATGGTCACGACCCTCAACAGTGAGGAAACAACGCGGCGAGGAGACTGATACGAATATTATAAAATAAATATCACAAACAAAAACTAAAAACTACAAAAAATATGGAGCTTATTCTAAAAAAAAAAAACACGTGTAGCACACGGGGACTGCCACGGTAAAGCTATTGAATAACTTTTTTTTATCAACTTATGCAATTATAATCCTAATATATAAAAATGAATTGCTGTTCGTTAGTCTCGCTAAAACTCGAGAACGGCTGGACCGATTTGGCTAATTTTGGTCTTGAATTATTTGTGGAAGTCCAGAGAAGGTTCAAAAGGTAGATAAACATGAAAATGCTCGGAATTAAATAAAAATAACAATTTTGTTTTTTCTTTGATGTGTCCCCCGTCAGACGGATTCTTTTTGTTTGTTTTAAGTTTATTTTATACAAAAGTTTAGGTATTTTATTTATCGACTGAGACACTACGAAGTCTGCCGGGTCAGCTAGTTAGACAATAATAATTTAATATTAAAACAATAATGAAATAAGACCACGGTATACTTACAAACATTAACAAAAGCAAAACATTAACTGTCCCTTCACACTCATAAGCTAGACCGCGAGAGAGAGAGATGACCAGACTTTTCATGCATCGCATACAGTGTGACGTCACGCCGCGCGCTTATTCACAAACACTACACAAGCACAACGTGTGAATGTGTTGAACGCGAGCTACATGGTAAGTGGAGTGGGGGTGTTAGATTTTATTTTCGTTACGGAATTTCTTGATTTGATAAAAGCTATGCAATAGCTTAAAAATACACATTAAAATATAATAATCTAAATAAGTCTTCCGAGTGACTCCTGTGTCATTAAAATCAAATAAAAACGTCACTGTTGCAATTATTATTCAAGTTAAACAGAGTCATCGTATCGGAGATACCTGCTTTGATCAAGTCATTACTACTGTCTCCATGAATATTTCATTTAATAAAAATAATGATACTGTCGTGGATTTACTCCACAGTTAGACAAATATAATAAATTTGTGTAGAGCGCACTATTGTTTAGAATAGTTTGATGATAAGCCGTTTCTAGGGCGATATTTTCCATATAATATTATTGGTGAAGGCTTAGATTTGTACAGTTTAATTATATCAACCACTCAGTATCATACTGCTGCAAAAACTCCAACAGCTTGGTATACACGGGGATCTATACAGGTGGGTAAAGTCATATATTTTAAATCGTAAACAAGCTGTGGTTATTGGTGGCAATCGTTCGGATTTTGTATCAATCCCTTCTGGTGTGCCGCAGGGTTCCCTTCTCGGACCTTTATTTTATATAGCTTACATAAGTGACATCGGATTATGCTTTAGACATGCTCAGCTTTTATTATATGCCGATGACTAAAATCTATATGAAGGTTAATACAATTGAGGATTGCATTAAACTGCAGGAAGATCTAGACAGACTATCACTATATTACATAACTAACCGTATCACAGTCAATGTTGGAAAATGTGCACATATTCAATTCACTAGACGTAAGAATCCCATTGATTACAATTTTAAATTAAATAACGTAAGTCTGAATAAAGTTTATTCTGTAAAAGATTTGGGGGTTTATCTTGATTCAAAACTTACATTTAATAGTCACTTCTACTAGTCACACACACGAATATATAGTTAATAAGGCTTACAAAAACTTAGGTTTCATAATAAGAGTAACGCGCGATTTCACTGACATTTCTTGCATAAAAGTGCTTTACTATGCTTATATCAGAAGTATTCTCGAATACTGCAGTACTGTTTGGAATCCACAATACGTGACGCACGAGCATTCCCTTGAGCGTCTCGAAATTAAATTTGTCAAATATTTGAATTTCAAAAGCAAATTAAAAATTGATGGCTACACTGAGTCATGCCAAAAACACAGCCTCATAACTCTGGCTGAGAGACGTGAGATGCAAGACATGGCTGTATTTCATGATATATGTTCTGGAAAGCTAGATTGTTTTGAACTGTCAAATAGAATACTCAACTTGAATGCCCCTGGTAAAAGAACTCGTCACACGCATCTTTTTCATATACCGTTAGAGCGCACTAACTACGCGGCTAATGATATGTCTATTAGATTACCTAAGACCTACAATAAGTTTTATTCAGATATTGATATCTTTACAACATCCAAAACTTTGTTCAAAGCTGCAGTTCATGAGCTTAAGTTAAGTTAAGCTAAAGGTTTGTTATTGTTTGAATCTTTAAAATACATATTTACAAATTTAAAAATAATAATCTTTAAAGTATTTTGGGTGTTCTGCAATTAACAATCAACGTTCATAATCAATTCGAGCGTCCATGTAAACCAACCACTACATTACACTCACACGCACTTACACATTCCGATTTGAGCAACCGACGCGCGTGGACGTGCTCATTGTTCGTTCGATTGCCCGACCTCGGTTCGTGGCACATCTGGCGTCCAAGTGTTTTGTCGGAAGTGACTACCGGTGATAATAGATCATTGTTCGTGGCACATCTGTGGCCCAAGTGTTTCTCGGAATTTGTACCTGCGCCTAATTACAAGGCATTGCCGCCCGGAAACTGTGCAGTGGTTCTATTCACTCTAATTCTATTCTTTTTATTCTATTCACTAAAATTTCTAAAATTCCTAGAATCGCTTCGGCCAATTTAGTGTTACCGACGCAGGGGCCTCGCCGCAAGGCGAGCGCGTGTTTAAGTCCCGGGGCAGCCCCCCCTGGGCAGTCCGAAGAAATGGAGTTTTCTCCAACCAACACACTGCTCGCGGAATTCTTAAGCGAGAAATACCCGGCCCTCGAATCAGAATTTTTAGCTTACAAAGCTAAACGCGCCGTGAACTGTTCTGCCGTGCCCGCCGCGCCCGCCGTTTCCGCCACGCCTGCCGTTCCCGCGTCCCCTGCAAGCGCGCGCAAAACTCCCGCGCCGTACACCGCAGCCTCCGTCGCGCCCAGCACACCCGTGTCCCCCATACTGTCGCGAAAAACTCCCGCGTCTACCGCGGCAGCTTCCGTTCTACCTCAGCGATCGTCTGCGGCCTCCGTCGCGTCCGCCGCTCCCGCGCCTTCCTCCTCGTCCTCCGACTCTGACTCGAATATGGAGGTTGACCTCGTTCCCGCCTCATTAACAGATGGATTCACTCTCGTGCAAAAGGGTAAGAAGCGCGCCGCGGAGTCCCGAGCTTCCGCGGCCACTAAAATAAGCAAAGCCGCGAACGCGTCGCGCCCCCGCCCTCCGACCCCCGTCGCTCCCTGTCCCCGTGCCACGCCGTCGCCGCGCCCGGTGGCACAAACGAGAAATCAGGCCCCTCCTCCGTTGATTCTTCAAGAGAAGGCTGCTTGGGACCGTATCTCCCTGGCCCTTAAGGCCAACAACATAAATTTTGTCAGTGCCCGTAACCTCGCGAACGGGATACAGATAAAAGTAGCAACACCCGACGACCATAGGGCCCTCTCAAGCTACCTCCGAAAGGAGCGTATAAGTTATCATACGTATACGCTCCAGGAGGAGCGTGAGCTCCGTGCAGTCATACGTGGCATCCCCAAGGAGTTAGATGCCGAGCTCGTAAAGGCCGACCTACTCGAACAAGGCCTACCCGTAAACTCCGTGCACCGCATGCACACAGGACGCGGGAGGGAGCCATACAATATGGTTCTCGTCGCCCTCCAGTCTACCCCCGAGGGTAAGAAAATCTTTAACGTCCGAACTGTCTGTAGGCTTTCCGGAATCACCGTGGAAACCCCTCATAAAAAAGGCACTCCGAGCCAGTGCCACAATTGTCAGTTGTACGGGCATTCTTCCCGTAATTGTCACGCGCGCCCTCGATGCGTCAAGTGTTTGGACGATCACGCCACGACTCTTTGCACTCGCGATCAAAAAACCGCGACGGAACCACCTAGCTGCGTCCTGTGCCGAACACAGGGTCACCCCGCGAATTACCGTGGATGCCCCCGAGCCCCTAAAATAAATCGCCGCGTCGCGCGTCAAAACCGCCTCCGAGCTTCCGGCCCTGACATCAAAGCCACGGCACCCTCTGTGCCGAAGGCTAAGCCTGCCTTCGTGCCGGCGCCGGTGCCCAGCGGCTCGGCCTGGGCTAAACCGTTGCCGTACACGAACACGGCTGTAGCTCCCTCCCCCGCGATTCGTCCCGTCCCCGCGATACGTCCCTCCCCCGTGATTCGTTCCTCCCCCGCGACCAGCACTCCGACCGCGTCCGACAATCTCGCTCTAGCGATCGACTTTTTTCAGTCGATCAACTTTGAGCGTGTTAATGCTTTGGGTGACGCCATTCGCGCCGCCTCCACTGCACAACACTTCATCGCCGTTGTGCAAGAATACGCTGACGTATACGCGTCGTTAAATACGTACGTCCTCCCCTCGCTCCGCCGGTAATCAATGGCGTACATAAGTAGAATAAAGCCCCTATCCGTAACGATAGGATTTTTTAACGCTTACGGTCTCGCAAATCAACATGATCAGGTTTGTAATTTTTTGCGTGACCATCAAATTGACATCTTTTTGGTGCAGGAGACCCTGCTTAAGCCCGCGCGCCGCGACCCTAAAATCGCGAACTATAACATGGTTAGGAACGACAGGCTCACTGCTCGTGGTGGTGGTACCGTCATTTACTATAGACGAGCCCTGCACTGCGTCCCACTCGACCCCCCCGCGCTTTCTAACATCGAAGCATCAGTATGCCGAATCTCACTGACTGGACACGCGCCGATCGTTATCGCGTCCGTTTATCTTCCACCGGATAAGATCGTTCTAAGCAGTGATATCGAGGCGCTGCTCGGCATGGGAAGCTCTGTCATTCTGGCGGGCGACCTAAATTGTAAACACGTCAGGTGGAACTCACACACCACAACACCGAATGGCAGGCGGCTTGACGCGTTAGTCGATGATCTCGCCTTCGATATCGTCGCTCCGCTAACCCCGACTCACTACCCGCTAAATATCGCGCATCGCCCGGATATACTCGACATAGCGTTATTAAAAAACGTAACTCTGCGCTTACACTCGATCGAAGTAGTTTCAGAGTTAGATTCAGACCATCGTCCCGTCGTTATGAAGCTCGGTCGCGCTCCCGATTCCGTTCCCGTCACGAGGACTGTGGTGGATTGGCACACGCTGGGCATCAGCTTGGCTGAATCTGATCCACCATCGCTCCCGTTGAGCCTGGACTCTACCCCGTCTCCTCAGGATACCGCTGAAGCCATAGACATCTTAACGTCACACATCACCTCGACATTAGATAGGTCATCGAAGCAAGTTGTAGCGGAGGACTTCCTTCACCGCTTCAAATTGCCCGACGATATTAGGGAACTCCTTAGAGCTAAGAACACCTCGATCCGCGCCTACGATAGGTATCCTACCGTGGATAATCGTATTCGAATGCGTGCCCTACAACGCGACGTAAAGTCTCGCATCGCCGAAGTCCGAGATGCCAGATGGTCTGATTTCTTAGAAAGACTCGCGCCCTCCCAAAGGTCTTACTACCGCTTAGCTCGTACTCTCAAATCGGATACGGTAGTAACTATGCCCCCCCTCGTAGGCCCCTCAGGCCGACTCGCGGCGTTCGATGATGATGAAAAAGCAGAGCTGCTGGCCGATACATTGCAAACCCAGTGCACGCCCAGCACTCAATCCGTGGACCCTGTTCATGTAGAATTAGTAGACAGTGAGGTAGAACGCAGAGTCTCCTTGCCACCCTCGGATGCGTTACCACCCGTCACCCCGATGGAAGTTAAAGACTTGATCAAAGACCTACGTCCTCGCAAGGCTCCCGGTTCCGACGGTATATCCAACCGCGTTATTAAACTTCTACCCGTCCAACTCATCGTGATGTTGGCATCTATTTTCAATGCCGCTATGGCGAACTGTATCTTTCCCGCGGTGTGGAAAGAAGCAGACGTTATCGGCATACATAAACCCGGTAAACCAAAAAATCATCCGACGAGCTATCGCCCGATTAGCCTCCTCATGTCTCTAGGCAAACTGTATGAGCGTCTGCTCTACAAACGCCTCAGAGACTTCGTCTCATCCAAGGGCATTCTCATCGATGAACAATTCGGATTCCGTACAAATCACTCATGCGTTCAACAGGTGCACTGCCTCACGGAGCACATTCTTGTGGGGCTTAATCGACCAAAACCGTTATACACGGGAGCTCTCTTCTTCGACGTCGCAAAAGCGTTCGACAAAGTCTGGCACAACGGTTTGATTTTCAAACTATTCAACATGGGCGTGCCGGATAGTCTCGTGCTCATCATACGGGACTTCTTGTCGAACCGCTCTTTTCGATATCGAGTCGAGGGAACCCGCTCCTCCCCACGACCTCTCACAGCTGGAGTCCCGCAAGGCTCTGTCCTCTCACCCCTCCTATTTAGCTTATTCGTTAACGATATTCCCCGGTCGCCGCCGACCCATTTAGCTTTATTCGCCGACGACACGACTGTTTACTATTCTAGTAGAAATAAGTCCCTAATCGCGAAGAAGCTTCAGAGCGCAGCCCTAGCCCTAGGACAGTGGTTCCGAAAATGGCGCATAGACATCAACCCAGCGAAAAGTACTGCGGTGCTATTTCAGAGGGGAAGCTCCACACGGATTTCCTCATGGATTAGGAGGAGGAATCTCACACCCCCGATTACTCTCTTTAGACAACCCATACCCTGGGCTAGGAAAATCAAGTACCTGGGCGTTACCCTGGATGCATCGATGACATTCCGCCCGCATATAAAATCAGTCCGTGACCGTGCCGCGTTTATTCTCGGTAGACTCTACCCCATGATCTGTAAGCGGAGTAAAATGTCCCTTCGGAACAAGGTGACACTTTACAAAACTTGCATAAGGCCCGTCATGACTTACGCGAGTGTGGTGTTCGCTCACGCGGCCCGCACACACATAGACACCCTCCAATCCCTACAATCCCGCTTTTGCAGGTTAGCTGTCGGGGCTCCGTGGTTCGTGAGGAACGTTGACCTACACGACGACCTGGGCCTCGAATCAATTCGGAAATACATGAAGTCAGCGTCGGAACGATACTTCGATAAGGCTATGCGTCATAATAATCGCCTTATCGTTGCCGCCGCTGACTACTCCCCGAATCCTGATCATGCAGGAGCCAGTCACCGTCGACGCCCTAGACACGTCCTTACGGATCCATCAGATCCAATAACCTTTGCATTAGATGCCTTCAGCTCTAATACTAGGGGCAGGCTTAGGGACCCCGGTAACCGTGCTCGTCGAACTCGACAAAGAGGTCGACGTGCAACCTAACCCATGCATCAGCCCGCTGAGTTTCTCGCCGGATCTTCTCAGCGGGTCGCGATTCCGATCCGGTAGTAGATTCATTCGCGAAACAATTGCTCTTGAGTTGTTAGGTCTCCTTCGGAGGCGCTCGGGCAGTTGTTAGCAAATCCCACCCCTCTTGGCTGAGCCTTTGCTCGCCCACCTGTCCTGGTGAAACTGGAAAGGCCTTCGGGCCACCAGTAAACTTTCAATCATAAAAAAAAAAAAAAAAAAAAACGCACTTACACACATCGACACAACACAATCAGATTCAAACTTATTCTGCAAGTTATCATTCGACAAAATTAATCTACCTATTTAACTGCCTTACCTTAGTTGGACTACCTGTGTTCATAAATTATGTTAACATTTTTTGGAAACATAATGTGTTTCTTTAATTGGCTCATGTTTGGGAAAACATCCTCTGTACCCTGTGTCTAGTTAAATGCTGTTGAAACATTGTTTATTAAATAAATAAATAAATAAGTATATAAACGATCTAATTTTCTGAAAGATTGCTGACGGCTACAGTTTATTCCAGTATAATGTGTAAAGCTTTAGAAAATAGTGCGATATGTGTTACTTACGATCACTGCTCATTTCACGAGTTCTACGAGTATTTGCATGTTTTCATTTTTTATCTTCCAAACATTCATTTAATTCAGAATTTTCTATAGTCGTTTAAATCATTGCTTCCCCAATATTTAAAGTTTTGCATTTTTTTATTATTACAGACAGCAACTTCAATACCCTCCAAAGGAAAAAAAAAATTGATTGCTTGTGTACGATTTTTTAACATATTATGTTTTAACGTGTCTTGTAACCACTTAACACCAAGTTTATTACCAACCACCCACATTACCAAACACCAACATTATTCGTAAAAGGATGTAATATCTACCAAAAAAAGTTACCAAATACATATCAAGTTGCGCTGTTATTGTTCAAAACAAGAACTGTCGGTGTGGCACGGTCGGCATCAACTTTAACACAACGTTCAAAGGCTCATCTCTTAACTCTACAAATCAACTTTAGGGCTTCAACTTCTCACAGCACCACCGAGCATCCGCACTTTGTGTAACAATTTGGACAAATGTTATTTATTTATTCAGTGTTTTAAAGTTCCGTAATCTTGTTATCTGAATCGAGAGCTACATATTTACTTCCATACTGATGCGAGTTGGGGCGATTGCTGTACAAACGGATAAATGATCATAAAATTTCGATCTGTATATTTTAATAGAATTTATGTTGATACTGACTGCAGAATAAACAAACAATATTCCGAGTTTTGGTTGAATCGCGCCGATGATAATTTCCATGAATATATTATGTATTTTACACAATAATAGCTATTCTGTACTTAAATAATCAACAAAATCAATAAGAGGTGGGTGAAGGAGCTCGCTGCGCACCTGTTGTTGTGTGGTTAATTAATTTCATAGACGACACGACGTGAATGTCGACATCCGCGCCGAGACAAAGTGATCTTACTCTAATTGCAATGGATATTTCCAAATTCAGTTTTTTATTTTCGTTTGATCGGTATACATTTTATCCGGAGCCTGTTTTATTTAAGAACCTACTGAGAGGGTTTAAGGCTACGCAGCATCAAAGTGCACTAAGCTAATCAGGTGAATCGAGCATTGAAAAAAAACACGAGCTTATTATGGGTATACTGAATTATTATTTTAGATATCTATTAAATATTTATATAATAATATACAACCTTTATCTCAAAAGGTTTAAAATACAAAAAAAAGGGTGCGTGTACTTATGTACGCGCGTAAGAAGTTATACTTTATTTTTATTAAATTTATTTCTTTTTTTTTATTCAGATTTTAATCAATTTGAAAAAAAATCGATTAAACAACATCCTCAAACACGCATATTGGACATCCCTTTTCTTGACATCGTATAAATTCGGTAATTCTCGGTACATTTCGGAAAGTTTACCTGCGGCTATATTCAGACTCGCCGAGTTACGTCGGTCGTATTGTAATGAGCGATTTAGTGGGCAACTTCATTCTGTTAATTTTGTGTCATGGTGCGCGCGCATCGTAAAATTTCACTCTCATTAATTTTTCATAACGCGCCTAAAGAAGTTATAAATTAATAAAAAATAGGCTGCCTTCAGTGGTTGACGCTTCAGATTGAGAAACAATACGCGTCGCATAAATAGTGCTTTTCTACCAAGCTCCTAACCAAGCCGCATAGTGAAAGTTTCTTAAGGTTTTGGTCGAAACATTTCGCTATCAAACCGTGTACCGACACAAGTAACGGAACGGTTGAAACAACATGCAACGTCTCGGTAGTTTGGGCCACGTTTAAATAGTTTATTAATATGTCCTTTTCTGCCTTCACGAGCTTCTCGTCATGAGGAATGGTGATATCAGTAAAACTTAATGGCAACAATAAACATCCTTGACAACTTATTAGTATTAGTAACAATATACGATATATATCCGTAACAATAGATCGGTTCCAGTAGAGCGTAACGTGATCATTTTCAAAAACCGTTTGAGATTGGTATTTATCATAAGGTATATCAAAATCGACGAAACTTTATTTAAGGGCAAGTTGTTGATGAATAGCCCTGACCACTTCGTTGTGTCGCAAGTACTCGCGAGACGCAAGCAAAGCGAAAGCAAAACGAAAACACCCAGAAACCATGTATCTAATAGACACTTCCGGACGGGGGCGTGCCTAACAACTGTCGACCGTCCTCTCATTTAGGATATATGTATGTATCTCCGGTAGTTATTCGTCATGATAGTTTTGTCCATGATTGCAAAAACGAAACCTTCAGTTTTCCCAAAGAGGCTATTGAAGCGTAACCAGCTAATTGGTCTACATCAGGCCCAGTGAGAGCCCGGTAGTACCTAATTACTTGCTCTACCATACGGCTATGCGATCCGAAAAAGTCAACGCCTTCAGATTCTGCCAGTTCCATTCAATGAAGGATAATGGAACGAGTCCCTTATCGATTGCAACGACATCCTGATGCTTATTCACGTTTACCTTAATGAAATGTTCCCTAAGGCTGTCTGTCGGTTGTGTAAATCCTTGGCGCTAACACACCATTACTCGTACATTTCCGAGCAATATACAACCTCATTATAAGTGAACGTGGATGATGATTCTGTATGCCATTTATCGTCGAACATTTCTGTCCGGTGCGTCCAACTCTAATTGTGTCGACCTTAGTATGCTGAAAGAATATGTTAACATTATGCATGACCCAACCATTTCCAATAGCTCGGATCTTGTTTCCGCCTGATAAATGTACTTTTAAGACCTTTATAAAACCGAAAAACTGATTTGTAAATGAATCCTTCATTTCAGAATCTAAAATATTCAGCGCTTCGAACATACCAAGGTCTTCGATTTACAAAGAACACTATGTTTAACATGTAAGCAATCTTAGTTTACAACTTTACCTCTCTGTACTTACATCTATGAATGCACCAACATCAAATTCCATCAAGCCTGTTTTTTTGGGAGTTAAATAATTTGAGGTCATCAATCAACATGAGTAATTATTAATATTATTAACACAATTAAATATTATTATTAAATACAGAATGCATATTTATCATTGCGACAGTTGCCTTAAAATCGTCCATTGTATTTGTTTCACCCATGCAATCTACCAAACAACTAATGAGTATACCATCGTGATGCCAGGATTAGAGAATTCGCTTAATGGGCTTCGGAGATTACGCAGAGAGCGCCAGAGGCAGTAATACGTCCTTCGAGAAGACTTGTTACGTGAAACAGGACATTTAATATCTTACTTTGGAAGAATTGTTCCACGATTAACTACTTCGAGGATTTTTTTTTACAGGGACGAAAGAGCGAGGTCACGGGCCGATATTGACGCTGGACGATGATGGCTCCACGGCCCTTTTAGAATTAAAACATTTACATACGTACCTTGAAACTTGATTTCCTTTAAAAGTTGGGAATGAAATTCCTGCTGGGCTATTACTTACGCGCTTACAATAATATGATGTCTCTCGTTGGTAGTCGGCCCGCCCTTACCACTTCGTTATTGCAACGCAACGTCGCTGATAGATAATAAAAGAAACACTCAACATTATCATAGGCAGAATACTAATAGACTCTTAGAATTAATTCATATCTAGTATGTCAACAATGAGCATGACTATCAAGAAGTCGGTTTACTTCATAAGAACTTCATCACAAGTTGAGATCGGCAAATCGAGATCTGTGCCTGCTAAATATTGATAAGGCAGTACTGGTAGGTCGTAGTAATGTGATATTATCATTCGTTTATTCCACTAAAAGATGCAACGTCTGTTTCCAGATATTGAAACTTCGATCCCATGGCTGTAATTCCCATTTTTTAACCACAACACTGAGTAGACTGAGGGCTCGTTAGGCCTGTAGCTTATAACTAGGATAATATCTTCACGGATACTGTTTCTGTAAAATCTATAGTCACGTTATTACGTCACCACCAAAATATCACAACAAAAAACTTTCTATTTTATTTCCGGATTTAATTATAAATTGAAGTGCGCAGACGACCAGCCAGCCGTTAACTAATTCAGTGGAGATTCGAATCGAAATCCACTTAAAGAAACTGAAATACGGCTCGCAGGCGCGTCTGGCCGACTGGAAAAAAGTATTGTGAAATTATGACTTGTTTCCTGGAAACTTTTAACAGGACCGACCCTTATAAACGAAGAATTTAGAAACGCGTCCTTGGAACGATACGTTTTTTGTGAGGATCGAGGCCGGCCTATTTAGATAGATATTTTATAACAACTTCATCAATTATTTATGAAACTGTACTTCTTTTTGTATAAACAAGGGGAAGTTAGTGGAAGCAATTGCTCAAGGAGGCCAGCACCGTCCTCCACTCACGTGGCTGTCGATTCTTAGCCACACGACAGACATACCACGATCAGGTAAGGTTCTTTGACTCGAACAATACACGAATTTGTAAGAGCCTACGATATGTAAATAAAACTGGGCTTTCTGGTACAATTGACAAAATGTATGTAAATTGACAAATTGCAGGTAAATGTATGTAATTGACAAAATTGTAGAACAATCCTTCTATCTTCGGAATAATTCGAATCGTTGAATTGAAAAAAAACCTTGTTCAACAATCACAGCGCGTTGGATTTTTACAGTGTTATTGTTGTCTGAAAGCTTTTGATGATAAAACCTCTTAGTGTTGTGAATGTTTATTTTTAATTATACTTTTCCTAAACTTCCATACGTATTCTGTTATGATATTATATTGATAGCCTGGATCAAAGCGAGCCATTTTATAAAAAAAAGCAAGCTCAATAGGTGCCAGCAAATTTTATACAAACTACGGTGTAAAATAATTTTTATAGGAATGAAAGGATTGCTAGTAGTATTAATTCGTCGTGGCCTAAAGGATAAGACGCCTGGTGCATTCGTATCGAGCGATGCACTGGTGTTCGAATCTCGCTGGCGGGTACCAATTTTTCTAATGAAATACGTACTCAACAAATGTTCACGATTGACTTCCACGGTGAAGGAATAACATCGTGCAATAAAAATCAAACCCGCAAAATTATAATTTGCGTAATTACTGGTGGTAGGACCTCTTGTGAGTCCGCACGGGTAGGTACCACCGCTCCGCTTATTTCTGCCGTGAAGCAGTAATGCGTTTCGGTTTGAAGGGTGGGGCAGCCGTTGTGACTATACTGAGACCTTAGAACTATATATCTCAAGGTGTGTGGCGCATTTACGTTGTAGATGTCTATGGGCTCCAGTAGCCACTTAACACCAGGTGGGCTGTGAGCTCGTCCACACATCAAGGCAATAAAAAAAAAAAAAAAAAAATAGTATTATGGCTTTCCCAGCGTCACCAGAACGCTCGAAGGTTCAGCCCAGAGAACAGCTTAGCCCTCCTGGAGAGACTAGGAGACAAAATACATTGCCTAGTTATTTTGATAATATTAATAAATTAAAAAAATTACGGATTTTGAAGTCGAGGTCTCAATAGCATTGAACCAACGGCTCCTACCTTTGCTGATAGCCTTGAAAGACTATTTCAGCTTCTCCTTAACGTGTAGGTGAGCTCACGGTGCTCCAACCGGAAGTGTTGCTAATACTGGCCCTAACAAGAACAGCTTCGCAGAATCTACCATCGGATCGGAAACGCGACCCACTGAGAAGATCCGGCGTCGAACTCAGTGGGCTGTATCTATGGGTTAATTCACTCATCGTGCCCTTCGTCGCAAGCGCCGGGTTCGACGAGGACGGTGACCGGAGTCGCATCCAGACACGACAAACGAAGCAAAAGCGAATGCTACCTAGTGAATGTGAGCCACAACTACTCGTCAAATATGTCAATCGTTCAAACGGCTTTTTTTTTTGTCAGAAGGAAATCGCCGGACTTCCGCCCTCCCCTGGGGATGGAGGGCGGGGCATGTCGGAGTCGAACTGACTAAAACCTCCTGTCGCTCAACAACCCGCGTCCGAACCTCGCATGAGACAGAACCCATGAAAAGGCAAAGGGGGGAAAGTGAAACGTTTAGTGCGGAGCACATCTCTCCCATCACCCTCCCCCTCGGGACGCCGGACCAGCGGTCGTCGGCGCCACGACCACCAGCCCTTTCGGTCGGCAGGCTATCCGGAGCCCGCCTAGATGGCGCCGGTTTGAATGATCTATCCTACGGAATACCCCGCTGGGTGAGAACCAGCGTGAGTCGAGGATAGCCGGCCTTCCATCACCCGGATGATCTTGCGTAAAACGCGTGCAGAGCAGCTTGCACGTCGTCTTCTTAGGCCCCCTTCGCCGGGCCCCAGACCGACATCTGAAGGGGACCCGAAACACTTAGAGGGCCAGGGCTTGGGCGAGATCCGCCTCCCTGGCCCCCGCTCGACGGCGGCGGGCTTGCGCATCTCTCACGCGCCCCGCCGCCTCCTTCTGCGAGATGGTGCACTCGCAGAAGTCGAGCATCGCCTTCCACGACTCGTCGTCGCCGAGCATCGATGCCACAACACTCGGCAACGACAAGTCGTTTCCTATTTTTGCGACGAGGACACGGCGCCACCCCTCCCATGCGGGGCAGGTAACGAGCGTGTGCTCCGCCGTGTCCAAGTCGCAACCACAATGGTAACACTCTGCCGTCGGCTCGGCTCCGATCCGGTGCAGGAACTCACCGAAGCAACCATGCCCAGTGAGCACCTGCGTGAGCCGGAAAGTGAGGCGTCCTCTGTCACGATTCACCCAATTCACAAGAACCGGGCAAATCGCCTCGACGGTCCTACGACCAGCCGAAGGATCGGCCAGCCGTCTGGACCATGACTCCAGCACGGACCGCCGAGATTGGGCCCTCCGCGCTCTGACCACACTGAGGCTGGGACGCGCCACGCCCCGGACACGAAGGTCAGCCCGCCACTGATAGTCAGCAGCGAGCACCTCCGCCTCCAGGACCCAAGGCGACGTCCCAGCCAGTACACACGCCGCCTCGAAAGAGATGGTGCGATAACCACGGATGACCCTGACCGCGATGGTGCGTTGCAGCCGTTGCAGCAGCTTCGCTACCCCCACGGCCAGGGACTGGCCCCACACGGGCGCCCCGTATAGGGCCATTGATCGCACCACCCCTGTATAGAGACGGCGCGTCACCTGGTCAGGCCCCCCGACATTGGGAAGGAGCCGGCTTAACGCGCCGGCCACCCCCAACAAACGAGGGACCAGATTCTGAAAGTGAGCACGGAAGGTCCAACGACTGTCCAGAATGAGGCCGAGGTACTTCAACTGCACCCCGACCCCGATACGGACGCCTCCAACCACGGTTCAAACGGCTGCCTTAGTTTTAGGCTATTCATATTTTATTCGTTTGTTATTATTAAGGTTATTCGTTATTTGTTTGATATCGTTTCCCTTTGATCACGAAAAAGCTTATTTATTTAAAAGCTCTCACAGAATTTCACGAACACATCCCTTCCCGTGGGTGTCTTAAAAGACGACTAAAAGATTCCTCGGAGAATAGGTATCAATCAATCAACGTTCTGTGCGCAATGTTACTCCGCGCAATGTTATTGAGGTCGCATTTACTGGTAGCGAGACGTTGTGTGGGCCGGCACAGACATTCAGAAGGACCAGGTATCTGACTCGAGGTGAATATCTCTGAACTCCAGTGACTACTTACCACCAGCTAGTTAACGAGCTCGTTTACCTAAAATAAACAGTATGTTCAAGAACAATTTTCTGATGCAACATTCGATCACTTTTAAAGTAAAAAGGAAGTTTAGAATGTACTCATAATAATACTAATATAAAATCCCTATAGACAAAAACTAGCTTTCTTATTTTTTCTGTATTGAAACTGTTTCAAAATATCGACTTGTTTATTTAACACCTAACATGCCGGCTTACTGAGTGTGCGTACCGCTATATCAACGCACTGGAGACCCGTACTGTATTCACGCTGTAGTTTTTAGAGGCGTCTGTTACCGCTTAACATCAGGTAGCCCGTGAGACCAACTACGCGGTACTAAAAAGATAAAATAATGTAACTGTACTTCTCAACTGGAACTCCGATCGATTTTGAATTTCCAAAACAAGTTTCCAACACGATCCATCTTCATAATGAGACCCGACAAAGTTATCAATTATAGTCTACTAACAGGATTACACTATAAAAAGCACTGTCGCAGAAGCTTCTCTAACAAAAAGCTTATTGTGAAAAACCGATCGTCTTCGAGAACAACGCTTTCAAGCGAATAATGAATTTTCAGAGAAGTGAAGACAAGTGTCAGTTTTTGTGAAACTTGATATACGATGGAAACGAACCAGATAAAACGAACATTCTTTGTCTAATTTTTATGCTTTCAAAAAAATATTTTGTTTTATATTTATGTTGTTAATGAATTGAGTTCTAGTTATTTGTACCAGAAATAATTGGGGGTGATACAAACGCGTGCGGGCCCACAGCATAGCCCAACTAATTAGTTACGCAATTACGCATAGTACTTAACGGTAGGCAGCGGCTTGGCTCTGTCCCTGGCATTGCTGAAGTCCATGGGAGACGGTAACCACTCACCATCAGGTGGGACGTATGCTCGTCTGCCTACAAGGGCAATAAAAAAAAATAAAAATAATAATATTTGGATCATCCTTCATCGTGAAATCCAAAAAAAAAGCAATCAATACTGTGGACAGACCCACGAACAGTCGAGCAGCTCCTGGTGACCACGCGTCATACCCCACGCACCCTCTAGGCGCGGGGAACTCATAGGAGGTTCGGCCCCGGCCCGAAAAAAAAATGTGACTACGCGTGACCTAATAGTCTCGGTAGAACATCGTAATTCACGAATGAAAAAAATATCCTAAAAGTAGCTTGCCAATAAAAAAACAAAAATCTGTCAGCATTCCATCTTTTTCACGAGCGTACAAAACGTTTGCCTAATGAAACGTATATCCCAAAAAGTAACGAGATCTATTCAAAGGAATCCATTGTTCGGCGCGACAGATAAATGCAATAAATTATTATAAGGAGACCCCACGGGTCCTTTTCTATTGGCGGGTAAGTTTTAAGGTTTCTCGGGAACGTGTAGGGTGAACGCGACGAATGTTGCAAATACCTTTGTTCAATGGAAATCTTGTCGGTGTGTGTAAATCTGAATAGTTAAGGCGCCATTTCGAATGCTTGCAGCTTGAATTGATTGGTAACACAAGTTTAAACCACGCTGTACGGTTCAACGGGTATTGTCCACTGGAGTTGACCGACAGATGTACCTGTGCCTGTAACCAATGTGGAATATGTGTGGGCGTCCACATAGCGATTTCTCACTTACACTATCCTCTAACTCAATATCACAGTTGGTTAATAACTCATAACCAGATTGTTTCATGAAGTGATTCTTGGATATTTTATGGTCACTGTGTCCTAGATTCTAAATATTTCTAATATAGCTGGTATACAACAGCGACCTTCTAAGTTACTGCTTCGATTTCCGAAAACCCGTCTATATAATTAGCATTTTCAGAGTAACAGATAGTAAAGGCGCAAAAAAAAGATTTTTCGTAAATTTTAAGGTGCGCTTTTACCCTGAGATTGCGACAGCCATAGACACAACAGATTATATTATGCTACCACTCATTTTTTTTTAATGATTCAACGATTACTTAAGGTACTACAAAGATTAATTAAGGCCCGGAGACCTTTCTAGTTTCAGCAGGGCAGGGCCGCTCATATTGCGACATGAGCTAGAACTCAAAATAGTTTTCGTAAATTGAGACACCATTCATATCGAAAAGCACAAATGCTGCTTTCAATGTAGGAAATAACAATATTTACTCACAATATGTCCTGCCAATAGAAAATAATAGTAGCATTTAGTAGACTGAATGTACACGCCTTTTGAAACAAAAAATAAAGCAACGAGAAGTAAAAAAAAGCATATAAGACCGTCATACACATTTTTATTCGCACTTGCAATAATCAGAACGATACATTAAGGAAACAAACATTTAGGTCACCCACGAAAATAACTACAATTACAGAAGTAGGAAGTACATTGTGCCTTCAAATAAAACTTGTTAGGGAAAAAGTAAAAAATGTACTACGAATGTTAATTTTTAGTTTAGAAATGTGGTTTAAATACCTTTATTCTGCAATTTAGTGTATTAAATAGTTGGCGCGGCCGCAGACAGACTGGAAGCCCGGTCCCTCGATATATTGCGAAATCCGGAAGTGGTGCGAATAGACAGGCCCGTCAAGATGGCGGACGATCAAAGTGACGGGTTTGGAGGAGTGCGCCACTAAAGTGGAAGTCGCCCTATTGCGTCGCAGGGCCACTCACAGCGCCCTCACATTACAACGTACTGGTAACCTGTTTATACGTTTGTACAATAAATTCTGTTTTTTTTAATTAATTGTAAACAAAATTAAGTAGCATACTTAATCTATACATATAAATAAAATTGGAGTGTCTGTTTGTAATATTGTAATAACCGCTTTTTACTACAAGCATATGAATATACCTATATATACGGTACATACATCAAAATAACATTTTTTACAATTTTTGTCTGTCTGTCTGTCTGTTTGTTCCGGCTAATCTCTGGATTTTTTTGATTTTTGACGGGACTTTCACTGATAGGTAGTTGATGATATAACTGACTATCAGTGGCGGGCTGACCTTCGTGCCCGGGGCGTGGCGCGTCCCAGCCCCTGTGTGGTCAGAGCGCGGAGGGCCCAATCTCGGCGGTCCGTGCTGGAGTCATGGTCCAGACGGCTGGCTGATCCTTCGGCCGGTCGTAGGACCGTCGAGGCGATTCGCCCGGTCCTTGTGGATTGGGTGAATCGTGACAGAGGACGCCTCACTTTCCGGCTCACGCAGGTGCTCACTGGGCATGGTTGCTACGGTGAGTTCCTGCACCGGATCGGAGCCGAGCCGACGGCAGAGTGCCACCATTGTGGTTGCGACTTGGACAAGGCGGAGCACACGCTCGTTACCTGCCCCGCATGGGAGGGGTGGCGCCGTGTCCTCGTCGCAAAAACAGGAAACGACTTGTCGTTGCCGAGTGTTGTGGCATCGATGCTCGGCGACGACGAGTCGTGGAAGGCGATGCTCGACTTCTGCGAGTGCACCATCTCGCAGAAGGAGGCGGCGGGGCGCGTGAGAGACGCACAATCCCGCCGCCGTCGAGCGGGGGCCAGGGAGGCGGATCTCGCCCAAGCCCTGGCCCTCTAAGTGTTTCGGGTCCCCCTCACATGTCGGTCTGGGGACCGGCGAAGGGGGCCTAAGAAGACGACGTGCAAGCTGCTCTGCACGCGTTTTACGCAAGAGCATCCGGGTGATGGAAGGCCGGCTATCCTCGACTCACGCTGGTTCTGGTCCAGCGGGGTATTCCGTAGGATAGCTCACTCTAACCGGCGCCATCTAGGCGGGCTTCGGATAGCCTGCCGACGACCGCCGGTCCGACGTCCCGAGGGGGAGGGTGATAAGAGAGATGTGCTCCGCACTAAACGCTTCACTTTCCCCCCTCTGCCTCTTCATGAGTTCTGTCTCATGCGAGGCTTGGACGTTGGTTGTTGAGCGACAGGAGGTTTTAGTCAGTTCGACTCTGACATGCCCCACCCTCCATCCCCAGTGGAGGGCGGAAGTCCGGCGATTTCCTCCTGACAAAAAAAAAAAAAAAAAAACTGATGATATAAGGAGTAACTTAGGCTTTACTTTTTCATATTAGCTTCGCCCCGCGGCATCACCCGCGGTACGACGGGACCTAACATCGCGGGACTCAGCTATCTCTATATATAAAAATGAATTTCTGTTCGTTACTCTCGCTAGAACTCTGGAACGGCTGGACCGATTTGGCTAATTTTGGTTTTGAATTATTGGTGGAAATCCAGAGAAGGTTTAAAAGTTAGATAAATATGAAAATGCTCGGAATTAAATAAAAATAACAATTTTGTTTTCCCTTTGATGTGTCCCCCGTCCTTTTGTTTGTTTTAAGTTTATTTTATACAAAAGTTTAGGTCTTTTAGGCTTAGTTTATTTATCGATTGAGGTACTACGAAGTCTGCCGGGTCAGCTAGTCAATAATAAAATTTAATGTTTCCCAAGCGAAGCGAGGGCGGGTCGCTAGTTTGTATAATATAAATGAATATATAATTATATACTCGTATGTCTTAGAACACGGGGTCTAATAAAAAGTGCCTTTGTTCGTATCATTACGTATTTACAGTCGAGGGGAACATACAACACTTTAGGAATTACTCCTTATTCTATTTTTATTTTTCGTGAACGTGCACAGCTTTTACTGAGTATTATTTATTTTTTAAATATTTAGCTGAAAATGTTTTTGTCAAACTCACGGCTCAACCGGCATTGAGTAATTACCGTTGTTTTTAGATATCACAATTTTGTGTGATGTATGGAATGCCATATTAATTAATTTACCTTAACATTTTTGATACTATTATAATCCTGACAACGGGAGACTAATATGAAAACATCAACCGACAATATTGGGAGATATAAAATATTCTTTTACATACGTATAAACACGTTACTGCAAGTTTGGTAGCGCTTCCATCTTCTATATATTATTACGTGAAGCAAAAACTTTGTATCCCTTTTTACAAAAATTGCGCGGACGGAGGAGAATGAAATTTTCCACACATAGAGAATACAGAGAAGAAGTGCACAATGCTAATATTTTTTTAAATAAATCAATAAAGAAAACATTACACACACTACATACCGTGTATTTGACGCACACACGCATGCATACTATTTATTTGTTGTCAAACTTTTGTTTTTGACGTATGTTGTCAAATTGAGAATAGATTAAATATTGTTTGTCTTTATTAATATTTTTTTATAGTGTAGCCTTGGCGAAATTTGTGATCATAGAAGTATAAAATACAATCATAATAGTGCACAAACTTACAATTCCAATTAATTATAGTCGCATTTCGACTACTGCGGGACCACTAGTACTTATAACTACTGCGAAGCAACTCGCTTCTCTGTGTTTCCCGAGCGCTATTCAAACGAGGCTTGTGGAGAGTATTAAGCGGTAGGCAGCGGTTTGGCTCTGCTGACGTCCTTGAGCGACTGTAACCACTCACCATCAGGTGGGCCGTATGCTCGTCTGCCTACAAGGGCAATAAAAATAAATAGGCCGGTGTACTTATACTGGTATATCGAGAGATGGAACCTGCTGGTGGTCTAATGCCGGGACGCGATAATACTTTAGGATTTAAAGGGTAAGTAGTCCGACCCATTTTGTAGACAACAGGTTAGCTTTGCATCTGTGTTGCTAAAGTGCGTGTGCGGCGGCAGCCACTAACCATCGGTGGAGCCACATACGCACCCGCCTAGCTTTGTAATAAACGAGTAGGATTTATCCGTTTGCTAATTATCTGCTTCAAGTGATTGCTAATCACTTGACAACTATTATGACACTATCACTATCATTTGTCACATCTATTGAATAAATCACGAAGTAGTAGACGGAAATACAATTGAGAACAATTGTTATTTCACAATTATCATTGTAATCGTCATGTCATTATCATGACGGAAGTTAGGACAAAAACCTTGTAATATTTTATACTGGCAGCCGAGTCAACTGGCGCTAGTTAAATGAAAAATATTGATTTCTTGAACCTTGACCGTCGAGGCGATTCGCCCGGTTCTTGTGAATTGCGTGAATCGTGACAGAGGACGCCTCATTTTCCGGCTCACGCAGGTGCTCACTGGGCATGGTTGCTTCGGTGAGTTCCTGCACCGGATCGGAGCCGAACCGACGGTAGAGTGCCACCATTGTGGTTGCGACTTGGACACGGCGGAGCACACGCTTAACTATCCTCAACCCACGCTGGTTCTGACCTAGCGGGGTATTCCGTAGGATAGACCATTCTAACCGGCACCATCTAGGCGGGCTTCGGATAGCCTGTCGACCGAGAGGGCTAGTGGTCGTGGCACCGAGAACTTTCGGTCCGGCGTCCCGAGGGGGAGGGTGACGGGAGAGATGTGCTCCACACTAAACGCTTCACTTTCCCCCCTTCGCCTTTTCATGAGTTCTGTCTCATGCGAGGTTTGGATGCTGGTTGTTGAGCGACATGAGGCTTTAGTCGGTTCAACTCCGACATGCCCCGCCCTCCATCCCCAGTGGAAGGAGGAAGTCCGGTGATTTCCTCCTAACAAAAAAAAATCATATTTCTTTTCATGAAAACCAGTTCGAATTCTTGCCATAAATGGTGAATTTGTTAGTTATGTCTATTTCTAAAATCATAAAAAAAACTCATAATGTTCTCGATTCCACCACAAAAACGTAAATATTCTAAGTTTTCCTGTCAACTAGAAATCAGTGACTCCAACCTAAGCTCAAACAATAACGAGTATACGCAATCACATTGATCCGCGTTTAATCCACAGATACATTATCGTGATAGTGGGCAATATCGGGGGTCCGGTGTCGATACGGAGAAACAGTACAACAACTTACAACATTAGCGTAATGTTGCTAATGTCACTGTTACTAGATTGTTTATATCTATTGCAGACGTGGTACTTCTGTGAGCACATCATAATAAATGACAGTTACGACTGTACTGTACTAGCGACTATGTATTTACTCTGTACTCTACTGTTTACTTTATGCATACTTGCGCTGCACAATTTGCGAAGACTGTTGTATCAACCCGTGATGGTTCATGTGATGTAATTACATACCAACACCACATCTACAGTGTTATGTTTATTTATTATTTTTAAACAGATTAGCTAACTTATAAACTTATCGAAATTGATGTCTAAGGGCTGCGGTAACTATTTACAACCAGGTTAGTTGGAAGATTCGTTTACTCATCTGTTAGTTAATCGGTCCTCCAGACCTTACATGGTACAACCGATGGTCTCTAAACTATAAGTGGGTTGCAA
The DNA here is from genome assembly GCF_030269925.1 of Bombyx mori. Lineage (NCBI taxonomy): Eukaryota > Metazoa > Arthropoda > Insecta > Lepidoptera > Bombycidae > Bombyx > Bombyx mori. Next base: position 379,229 of record NC_085116.1, on the reverse strand, counting down.
GCTTTGCTTAATCCACTGTACTTACCAGACTTTGCGCTGACAGATTTCTACTTTTTTTTAAATTTGGACAATCTTTTGGCAGGGAAAAATTAAATACCTGAACAGCAGTACAAAATACCTTTGAAGATTTCGTTGGCTCGCTTACACCTGACTTCTTCAAGAAGAGCATTGAAAACTTACCGTTGCGCGGGCAGATATATATGCATCGATACCATTGGTGCATAGTTGGGTGTATTTGATTGATAGAAATTAAAAATATAAAAAAAAAAACACTTTCTGTATAAAAGACTATTTCGTACGTGCACCCTAACATTTCGTCACGCAGTATACGTAATGGACAATTGGTGGCAGCATATAGCAAATTGTTCTTATTAAATGTCACTCTACTATTTCTCTTATACCTGTGTAACATAAATCTGCGGTAACCGCTGTCTTTGTCGGGTGTGAAAAAACTCTGAACCATTAGAACCGGAACGAGTCTCAGAACTGTTGCACGTATTACAATAACGTCGAACCAACTATGCGCAGAATATTACTCGAGGGTTCTTATGAAACAATACTTTAAAACTACTTTTGACTTTTAGACTGGTCTTGCTTCCAACTTTGTCTCTTTTTATTACAAAATTATTTAATACAAGACTTTTCTTAGAGCATAGAAGTTACCTAGAAATATAGAATGATTTTATGTATATTTTAAAGACTATTAATATTAAAAACTGTAGAAAAAGTCTGCCCGTACATTGAATATTTATCAAATTGCCGCTTTGTATAAATTTCTTATTTAATTCAAAGTGTGCTTGCTTATGCATTCGAGTATTATGAATATCAAATAAAATATTGTTATTTATTTTTATAAGATAAAATAAATTGAGAAATGGCATTTACAGCATGTAGGTACACATCGGGGATCGAAGGTTTAACCACTAACTATACTGCGAGACGTTTAGCCTCTAAGGAAGCTCTCATTTCAAGTTTGAATAATTTATTTTAAGTTGATTGGTACTGCGGGAAACAAACTAGGTTGTGAATATCTCAACTCACCTGATGTTATTCTGAAATAAATAATACAGCAAATTCTGCGGTGGAGCAAACAAACCTAATTGAACGTTTCGCTGCATAAATAAATACATATTATTATTATTTAGCGCATGTTTGTCGAGTTGCCCGTGTTTAACACGTTGTTTTGAAACGAAACAATTCCACGCTGAAACACTTCTCGAATCATCTAAGTGCATTATGCATTAAACGAAATACATTTAAGTTGCGAAGGATATTCTCTGATATTACTGGTTGTACAATATCGTATTGTGCCGTATCTACTAGACCGTATCAACTGTAGAGGAATTGATCGCGAGTTATAAGCTTGATTAAATTTAATTACTAGTCATTGAGATGTAAATAATAACGTACCGTGAGCGGCGACAATTATCGCACATCGATCTTAGGAAGAGACAATCGGGTAATTTCGGCTCCGCAGAGCGTTATCTCTGTTGATCGATGTATTATTCATATTTTATCTTCAAATAAGATTTTGCTTTAGCGCACTAACTACGTAAATATAAATTGAAAAATTTCTAGTCTGTAATGTATACAGTTGGCTGACTAATTGAGCCCGTTGATGCGTTCACTCAGTGTTGGTGTAAACAGGACGCCAATCAGCCGCGTCTAGCGCGCACGATACAACGCAAGCCCGTACAACACATGTACGATAACGTTTGTGTTCATCATTATCAAAAATGTGCGAATTTACTGGTGGTAGGACCTCTTGTGAGTCCGCGCGGGTAGGTACCACCACCCCGCCTATTTCTGCCGTGAAGCAGTAATGCGTTTCGGTTTGAAGGGCGTGGCAGCCGTTGTAACTATACTGAGACCTTAGAACTTATATCTCAAGGTGGGTGGCGCATTTACGTTGTGGATGTCTATGGGCTCCAGTAACCACTTAAAATCAGGTGGGCTGTGCGCTCGTCCACCCATCTAAGCAAAGTATTCAGCGGTTACTGGATCGGTTCATACCCGTACAGTGAGAGCACGAGGCCGACGTCTTGCCGTAAGTACCTACGTCATCAGTCCAACCATATCGGGCGACTGGTTGGCGGTAGAAATAGACGGTGATATTCACACGCGCAGGCTCGCCACCACCACTAATGAAGGGAATGCCGATCCCGGTACCAGAGCGTACAATACTATGTCCTAAAGATGTAAACAAGTAAACATACATAAACGCATATACCCACAGCTAAAACCTTTACCATCCGTTCCAGTTTTATTAACCCACTGTCACGTACGTTCGTTCAGGATATTAGTTTTTGCGAAAAAGGTATTTTTCATTGTTTTTTTACTATTTGTTTAGCATTGCTAAAACACAAAGTTATTTTCCTTAGTCTCTGTTAGTGACGAGCTCGTTATGAAATGTGAATTTTCCGGAACATTCTAACACGCGAACGTTTGCTATTGATATGTAGTATAAAGATTTCGAGCGGAAAACATTTTTCGCGTGGGGAAGTTTCTGTGATCGTATTTTTATAGTTTTGTTAAAGTGAATTTTGATTTCTTTCAAACTTTATTAAGTAAGATATGATATACCGAGCAAGCCATGAGCTGATCATGCTAATGTTGTAAAGAATAACATCCGGGCTTAGGAGTTTTAATTCCAGGGAAATAACAAAGCCATTGTCTAGAGAGGTCATTTGCTTCAGATTAAGTGTGCAGTCCAGTTTTTAAAGTATCGTATGTTACGAGTAAATAGGCGAATAGAAGAAATCTAGCAAAATCCAGAATCCATTATCGCTCTTATGAGGGAACATCGTGCTGATCCTTTGCTGTCGTTTCATTAACCGGTAGATGTACAGAGAGTTGTTAAGTGGGTGGGCCTTACCATCTTCGGCTACTGACTCCCAAATATCTAGCACGCCCCTTGGCGCAGGAATTATTTGGGAGCCTTGGCCCGAAAAAAAGGATGGTGCCACTCCCTCAGCACTCCCCATACTCAATCTCTAAGCCTTCTCCTGTGTACTCACTACCTGTGTGTAGTGTGCTTACAATAATATGCTATACCAAGTGTAAAATAAACAAAATTATTTCAGAAAATAAGTTAAGAATACGTGTGGTAGACGTGAGCTGTCATCGGACAACTTTATAGTTTTAAATGTTTCATTTTATACACTAAAGCCTTCGCGTTATTGTCAAAAATAAAGTATACCCGATCGTAAATGAGACTAAACAAAATCATAACTTTATTAATATTCAATTCAGTAAGAACCATCTTTCGTTAACCTACCAATTTTATTCATCAAACAAACTTAAAAAATCAATAAGAATAATTAATAATTGTCTTGTCACATAAATCCTACATAATACGATGAATTCGGAAAGAGCATCCGTTCTTCTGTCAAACACATTCAGCGCTGACTAACAAAAGTCGCCGTCGACCCGAGACCCGAACCCTTACAGATTCATAACCTCACGCTAACGACGTACAAAAGCTTCGTAAAGAACAGGCCACCTGTTTTTGACAATAGAAAACGTAAACAAATCTTAATTTGAATGAATTCATGAGATTATACAGTTGGCTGCCATCCAGCTCCATGAAAATTCGCTCGGACCACTTTTGTCCTTGTATTACGAGGTTTCCATTTATTTATTACATTATATGAATCCACTAGCGTTATTGCGACATGAAAATGCATTTGATTCGAATTCCGAATGAGCTCCCCTCCACGGTTTTTCCCGAGCGCTATGACATGTCCTTCTTTAAACGAGGCTTGTGGAGAGTATTAAGCGGTAGGCAGCGGCTTGGCTCTGCCCCCGGCATTGCTGAAGTCCATGGGCGACGGTAACCACTCACCATTAGGTGGGCCGTATGCTCGTCTGCCTACAAGGGCAATAAAAAAAAATAAAAAAAAACGAGCGCGATAGAGAGCGCTATGCTCGGAGTAACTATACTGAGATCTTGTATCTCAAGGTGGGTGGCGCATTTAGATGTCCGTGGGCTCCAGTAACCACTTAACACCAGGTGGGCTGTGAGCTCGTCCACCCATCTAAGCAATAAATAAATAAAAAGTTTCCCTGCGCAATCGAATCGGGCATGAGGAGATTCGCGGAAGAACCCAGATAACTGAAATCGCCTGAAGGATTGCACGATTGTAGTGGCGCTGGGGTCGAAATGTCGAGTGGCGACCGCGCATCGGTTAGCGCAGCGAGTGCAGGCCTGCCGCTAAGTGAACAGACGACCCGCTTAAATACGCTGGAATGTGCAGGATGCAGGCTGCGTAGGACCGGTTATTGTGGCGATCCTTGGGAGGTATATCGCATCGCATCAGATATATGGCATATATTCAGCAGTGCACGTACGAGCGATTAAAAATATGTTTGAACTCCACGAACTCAGACCAGATTCAGACACCGTGCGTGCAGAGTTTCTCTTGCGTCTTGTAACTCAGCGCACTATAATTGGGTCTGTTAGCGCTATTATCTCAAAAACCGATTCTTTTTAAATAAAATCGCCCATATTTATTGTATTTTTTCTCGTATCTCATCCCACTCAACTCTATGGCCCACTAGTTATCCCATCCTACCCTCATACTTAACCCAATAAAATGGCGTATGTTTTGTTGTTTATGACCGGCTCTGCATTGTGTGGGTAGCGTGAGGTGCTTACTGCTGCGTGCCAATTTAACGAGATTCAATTCGACCGCGTCCGGCCGTCGTCGGGAGGGAAGTGCGTGCTTCTTTGTTCAATGGGTATGGGAGCCAGATGATTTTTTTATGAGGAAGATAGAGTAACTACATATTAACCTAAACCACGATAATAACTAACTAGTCTAGCTATAAATACTATTACAATAAAAACTTTTCCTTGTTTTCAACTTTTTAATTATATTGAATTTGGAACACGTATATTATTTTAAAAACTTCTTTCGAGTTTGCGCCATTTCACATATTTTTTCGTATTCATTATGAAATTATAATATCTAATGCAGAAAACATGGCCTGCTCTAAACGACACGGCGACATTGAGATTCTGAACAAGCTGGCGCGCGTTTAATAACAGCAGCCCGAGCACCTTCAAAGGTGGACTGACGACTTAGTGCGCACGGCGGGAAGTCGTTGGATGCGGAAGGCGGAGGACCGCATTATGTGAAAGGCATTGGGGAAGGCCTATGTCCAGCAGTGGGCAGATAAAGGCTGATGATGATGATGATGATGAGCACCTTCAAAGGAGACCTAGCAGCCCAAGGGCAGCTGTTTCGTGAATGCATCTACTACCGAACCGGAATCGTGACCCGCTGAGAAGATCCGGCGAGAAACTCAGCGGGCTGATGTATGGGTTAGGTTACACGTTGAACTCTTTTCCGAGTTCGAAGAGTACGGTTACCGGGGTCCCTAAGCCTGCCCCTAGGTCTAGAGCTGCAGGCGTCTAATAAAAGAGTTAGTGAATCGTATGCAATAATGCTGGTCCGCTTGTGTGTTACCATTTATGTATATCTATCTCCGGAACTACTAGTGTCTCCAGAATAATCTACCGAACGTTATATACTCATATAGTAATAAATTCTAAATTCAAATGAATTTTATATATAATAGAGTTATTTGTTTTCCCCAGATTCGTATTTTTTCTTCAATATGGACACTATTGGATAATGGTATTTTATCACGAGTAATTATGGAATACGTGCTCCGTCGTGGTAGCAATGCTGTATATACAAACGTCTCACGCCATGACGTGCGCGGAGTGAACACTACACTGCACTGAAATAGTTGGCAGTGATTTGGCTATACCCCTGGCATAGCTGACGTCCATGAGCGCCGTTAGGCGAGCAATGGTATGAAAGTTACCGGTATGGAAATTTTGATCTAAAAAATGAATCGCACGGTCGCTCGAAAACTAAAATAAATAAAGACGAATTAAAGGTAATAGTGGAAACTGAAAATACTCAACCGCTGAGTTAGCATCAAAACATTGCTGGTCCGCTGACGTCAAATTAGCAAGGTAAAAAAACTTAATATACAAATAAAAAGTATGCCAGATACGGAGGTTTGAATAACCTCCCCTTATGGGGCTACCCAAGAGTCCGGTGAGAGCGCCGAAGTGTTCTGCCAAGTCGCATCCACCGTGAAGACGGTTGAACCTTCTTCATAATACATTACAATTTACGGTAGATAGCGGCTTGGCACGGTAAGAAGCGACTTGGATGGTAGGGAGCGGCTTGGCTCTATCCCTGGCATTGCCGAAGTACATGGGTGACGGTAAAAACTCACCATCAGGTGGGTCCATGAGCATTCATCTGCCTACACAGGCAATAAAAAAAACTTATAAGAACATTTAGTATATCTTAATCGTAAAGAAGTGCTATAAAATTAAACTAAAAGACTAAACACTCTTACGCAATCTCATTTACAAAAAGTAAACAAAATATATAGAAATTGCCAAACGTGTCTCTGCCCACCCCGCGGATAAACGAGCGAGAAGACGTCAGCAGCCAGCTATGTGTTACAGCACCCGAGACGGTAATAAATGGTGACATGCAAATGTTTCGTGTCCGAAGTGAAATGCATTCTACATTCTGTTTCACTGAGAGACAGCTAAAATATTCTCAAAAACTTTGGATTTTAAATAGAACAAGATCAAACATGTCTCGTACGTTATACCGAAAACCGTTATGGTAGGCTTACACCGAGCCGGTGACGGACGACAGCGTCGTTCCCACATCCCACATGTTCAAGGTAGTAGATCATTATGAACATACATAAACATTAATTATATTATCAGGACTAAATAAAACAATATACACACAATCACTCAGCGGCCGCATGCCAGGCCCTCCTCCTGTATAAAGTGTATCGGACTTCTTCTTCTTCTGGATATCGGAAGTTTTTTTTTAATTGCTTAGATGGGTGGACGAGCTCACAGCCCACCTGGTGTTAAATGGTTACTGGAGCCCATAGACATCTACGACTTAAATGCGCCACCCACCTTGACATATAAGTTCTAAGGTCTCAAGTATAGTTACGACAGCTGCCCCACCCTTCAAACCGAACGCACTACTGCTTCACGGCAGAAATAGGCAGGGTGGTGGTACCTGTCCGTGCGGACTCACAAGAGGTCCTACCACCAGTAAAAAAGTTACTAAAGGTACGTAAAGTGGTAGGACGAATCGTGAGCCCGCACGGCTAAATAAGACGTTTTCGTTTTGAACGGAACTTAGAACTCATGGGTGGGTGGGTGGCGACATTTATGTTGTTGACGTTTGTGGGCTTCAGTAACCACTTAACATCAGGTGAAACATGAACTCATCCACCTATCTTCAAATCCCATCTAGACGTAGACATACAAACAAGCACAAACAAACTCTCTCTCTCTCTCTCTGTCGTGTCCTGCCATTAGTCGAATCTCAGTTTAATTCTTCTCTTCTTCTCTTCTTCTCAGGACTGTGGATTTTTTTGGAACCGGTGGTAGAGTTAACGTTGTTATTTATATTTTGACGTTCAACAAGTTTGTTATACTGACATCTAAGTTGAAATAAATGATTTTGAATTTTGTACTGGAGTAATAGCTATCAATATTGCTTTACAAAAATCTGTACAAGAGTGGTGAAAGCCCACCTTAATCTGAGTGTTTCTTTTGCAACGTTGAACGATCTCATGGACTGATCTGTTGCAAATGTTTGTACACCTACTTGTTGAACGGAATGAAATCACATCACAGTCGACCGAAGTTTTAATAGCTTCTTGTTTTTATTTTGGATCGCGTGTATAAAAAAAAATTCCCTGGCGATATCAACCTCAAAACTTACGGGGAAAACCATTTGACAAGAATGATTTATTCAAATAGACGAAAATAAAAAGAGACCTTTTTGTCACGTTTATCGACCGATTTTTTGTAACAATTACTCACGAACTTTGTTATTAATAAGATTTTAAAACATTTTCCCCTGTTTCTACTAGAAGAAAAATGTATAAATCAACAAAGTAAACAAAAGAGAAAACGTAATACATATATTGAGCCCGTTTTTTGTTTTCTACAAAATGTAAATATTGGAGTATTATAATTAGATGCAGATTTCGACCAGTGGACTCACCATGGTTTAACGATAAAGTGCAGTTTCTTGAACTTGAAAATTACATCAGGGTAGCCTGACCCCACACGTCAACTCATTTCCAATAGCTCGGCTGCGCCACACAAACGTTAGTTATGCTGTTCTGAATCCAGATCTATCTACATTTTTGTAAAAGTATCACCACTATCAGTCCAATCCTTCATTTAATCCTTCAACCCGAACACATATGTTACATAACATTTTTTCTTTTATTTTTCAAAGTCTGCTCCTATTATAACAAAAAAAAAAAAAACTTTTTACTTATTTTTCGTTATCCACCAATATTTGAGATATTATTTAAACCCTTTATACTAAGCAAATAACAATAAACCAAAATAATAGTGATGCTGGTAAATCACACCTCATTGAAAAAAACCTACTCATTATCATGATAAAATTAAGTTCTTGTAAAGTAAACTTTATTAAAACTAGTAAACTACGATTGAATTAAAATAAAGGACAGAGTGAAACAATACACACTAAAATATCATCTAAAGAGAAAACTTAATAAATCACTGCAATCCGCGATGCCAAGCGCTCTGAAGAACCAATCACTCAGGCCGAGGAGAAAAAAAGCACTTTGCCTAATTTCTATTTCAAATATTGATCTGAAAGATCAAAGTTCGAATGTGAATCCGAAAAATATGCGTAAATTTGAAATAAATTTAATATCATCAGCGACAGATGGTTGGAAGAAATATATTATCTGCTGTCTGTGTCTGAGACTGCTGCCATTTTAATACATTATTTGGTAAAATTTCGATTTGTAAAATGTTTTATAGAATTTTGTGAATTTGTTTGTTGTGTTTTCTTGTGTTCTAGCATCGCACCGGACTTTATTCTAAAACATTAAAGATAGAATCCACTGAAAATTGAACCATGAAACTACGTCACCGTCCGCACAATCAAAATATAGTTATCGGTACAATCATTAAAACTATTCACAATTTACAAGTTATCGATGACTGATCAAAAGATGTCAATAAGAATTTACTTTGAAATCAAGAAAATTCTTTAAGTAATTTTGTCCCGACGCGACGTCGCGTACACCCCGACAGACTTGTAATCCACACGGACCACAATGTGTGTTAGATACATACTAATGTACTTAGTAAGGAGAGTTTTTGCAGACTGACGTTCTCAGCTCTGTTCGCTGCTCTACCTACTCGTAGTTTGATTAATGATGGTGTCTGGTAATTGATTATACGAGATGTTTTTCTATTTAAATAACGCCGAGCCTACTCCCTCTACGATCAAGTTCTTCTGGACGTTTATAAACAAAACTAACAATTTTCTGCTCATTATTCAACATTACACTGAACTAGTATGGTGAGTACGGTTACAAAGGTTGTGACGTTTGGCTGACATTATGTTATTACAAGCAAAAATATAAATTTTTAATACAACTTCTATCGTCTTTCAACTTCTACATAGAATTATCCGCAGAAGTACCAGTACACTGAGGCCGCATTCATACATCCGTATAGTCTTGTCAATAGCCCAAGAGTCTATTGTCATATCAAATCTTCTCGAATAAATGATAAATCCTCTTGGTGCAAATAACATTCATCTTAATTATAAACATTTATAAAGAAAGTTTCGTCAAGGTATAATAATATTATGTGTCCGGCCTGGAACATTTGACATCACAGACGACGGTGAAGCTTAGTACTTCCCTCAATACAAGATCTGATCTGCATTAATAAACTAACAAGCAATTTTCGAAAGGCAGAAGAAAGTTCCAGTAACGAGTTTCATGTTTTCCATTTACACAAAGGCTCTTTATGAATCTCTGAAGTTCGGTGTAATAAGAACGGAATAGAATCGGTATCCGTGACGAGCTCGTAACGAGACCGCATCCGCTGACCGTACTAACCCACATATTATGTAGGTATGTTTCCTTTACAGGCGGGCGCTCTCTGTTCGAAACTGATAAAAGTCGTGCTCTTGACCCGGTGGTCTCTCGTAGGATATTGCAGGTTTATGACCGACTCTCTATAGGTGGCGAAATGCTACATAAGTCCTTACATACTAGGATGTCAACCCCTTCACCCAGATACATACATAATAATATATATATATGTCGTGGATAACGACTTTTAGTAATATTAAGACGGTGGTTTTGATTATTATATTAAATGATGAAATGTTGTTTTGATAAATATCACAAAATGAAGGGTAGACTCCGTAACGCCACAGTATAAAATGGCGGTACGTGGACAGAGTCGTGGCATTCCGTGTCAGACAGTCATTCCGTCCGTCTCAGTCAGTGAGTTTCTGACAGTCAGTCAGTCGGTCTGTCGGTATGTGGAACGAAACTGTCGGTTTATCCTGTCATTGTGAAAGTTGTGTGTGTTGAGTTTCGATAATTATTATTCAAAAGGTTTTATTGACTTTTTATAAACTGAGTTCAATCAAATACGAGTGATGACGGAACCTACCGCTCAGCCATCCCTGACGTGTGCCAACATATATATATGTGTATATGTGATATTATAATCTCAATTTAATTCTAACTCGTCCTACTTTCAATGTAGGCTTTACTAACGCAACCTGTGGCTACTTTATAGCAAAAATGGCTACGATTGTGGTAAGTTGACAAATACCTAGTCAGGTCATAAATTCTGTCACATGTTTAATGTAAAATAATTGAAACAAGTTTATTCATTATGTAACCATTCATATACCAAAATGAACTTAACAAAACATAGATTCTTATGACACTAAAGTTTATTCAAAATGACCTCCGTGATTTTGAATACAGGCCTTCAATCTGCGCGGCCAGGCGTCTATCGCAGCACGAACGAGGTCCATGTCAATATCGGCGGCTGCCTTAATCAAGGATGTCTTGAGTGACTCCAAATTGGGATGAGGCTTTGAGCACGCCTTTTCCTCCAAGTGTTGCCATATCTTGTAATCTAACGGATTCAAATCTGGACTGGAGGAGGGCCAGTCTTCGTGCCGGATGAAGTCGATTTCACGCGCCGCCAGCCAGTCTTGTGTGCTCTTCGCTCTATGAGCTGGCGCCGAATCTTGTTGGAATACCCAGTGCCTGTTATTGAACATGGTATGAGAAACAGGTTCCACAAGGTTCATCAGGACTGTATTTTGATACACAACTGCATTCGTTTTTACACCTTTCTCACAAAAATGTACCTCTGTTAAGCCCCAATAAGAAACTCCCAACCATACCATGAGCGAGGATGGAAAATGACCTCGTTGGACACGCGGAATACGGTTGCTCGCTTCTTCACTACTGTGTGCGCACCTTATCATTTTGTTTGTTGTAGCTCTCTTTTACGGTAAAAATTTTTTCATCCGATAAAAGAATTTCCCGATATTTTTTTCCCGCGTACCGCTTCAACAAAGCGCGGCATCTCTTCAGTCTCAGGTCCATTAGACGAGCATTCAAACGATGTCCTGTTTTTCTTCGATATGCCCGAAGCCCTAAGTCTTCATTTAACACCCTTTTCACCGTGGTTCTGCTTAACCCCATCTGAAGGGCCAGCAGTTTCTGCTTACGTTTGGGATTTCTTTGAATTCGCGCCTTCACAGCTTTTATCACTACTGGAGTCCTAACAGACCGAGGGCGACCACTTCTTGACCTGTCATCTACACTAGAGTCTTCATTGTATCGTTTGATGGTACGATAAACGAATCTTTTGGTTATATTCAAATTTTTCAGTATGTTAAAAATTTGAATTGGCGCGTAACCGCAACGATGCAACGCAATAACTGCAACACGGTCTTCTTTAAGCGTCCACTCCATGTTTAAAAATGAGTAAAATTCTAAAAGCAATACATTTTTATTTTCATGAACAATTCGAAATTCGAATTCAATAAGCTTTTTTGTGGCCAGCATTCTAAAAGAAAAGTTTTTACTGTGTGACAATACTTATGACCTGACTAGGTACATAAACAAACTACTGCATTGAACGACATCAGACGACCAATAGAACCGCATTAAAAATGGTTGAAGAAGACCCGGGACCCAGACCCTTAGTTATGTTCCAATTAGTTACCGAGAGGCGGTCATCATTAAGCTTCTTTAATATCTTACAATGTGAAACCTTTTTGTGCAGCTAAATTCACCATCAACAAGCAACAAAAACTAAGCAGTCTACGGTTCTACATTTGTAGAAATCGACATAAGTTTAGCATTAATTTTACCCGATAATCATGTTTACCTGTGAATATTCCATATGCCGATTCTGAAACCCAATGGCTTCAATCATGACGCAGGACTGCGTCATGATTGAAGCCTCTGCGTAATTATGATCTGTGACGTGACTTTCGATAACTGAACATAGAGCATATAAGTTATAGAATGCTTGAGGATTGATTCTTATATATTTAAAAGTCTCCGGGTATTTTAAAATTATATGTATAACTTTGCAATGATTTTACAAAGTCAATAGTTGGTAAGATAAGTATGTTCTCCTTAAATTGTAAAGCATATTTAATTTTTGAATAATCAGCTAAACTTTTTTGTTAAATATGCATTACGAGTATACGAAATGTCTATTTTGTTAAATTACGAGTTGGTAGACTTCGATCTTGGGGCCCTTTTCAGTATGACTTTAAAACAAAAATCTATTAGGTTTATTTTTAACGAATTTTCGCTCCTACCGTAACAAAAAACGGAAGCGGGACATCTTAACACGCGGAGTGCTCGCGTGTCGGGAAGTCTTCCTTGCATCGTGTCACTATCGCATACTATGGAGTAGTTATGAGATTACTGGTAGATACCACCACCTATTTCTGCCGTGGAGGAGTAATGCGTTCGGGCGGGGGAGCCGTTGTACTATAAATCTGAGTTTTAAAACTCAAATCTCAAGATAGATGTTTGATACCGGTGGGCTCCGATAACCACCTAACACTAGTTTGTTCGTGAGCTCGTCCTCCCATCTCAACAGAAAAATGTGATATTTAATAATGTGATTTTTCTGATTATGATTTTTTTTATTTAAATTTAAATGCTCCTGTCCCATCTGTTTATTTCATACTCTGTGGTACTGTTTGGTAGTTTGATTGGAGTCGGCCAACTATCATAATTGTGTATTCCTGGATAATAATCCAAAGTAAATTCATGTGAGGTAATTAATTGGGGCATATTATTTTGAATCTGACACGTAGAGTGATAATTTGTGAAACAAGAGGCTTGAGCAATGTTTTGGCATTCGGGTCCAATGAGCTCATTGTCCGCGTGAATGTTGCCCGCGTACAAACATCACCATGTCCTTGGCCCTGTTACTGGCCTGTTACACCCGTTTCGAGGCGCGAGGCTGAAGTCTCATTTGCATTGAATTAACTATGCCACTCTTCAAACTGAAGTGGCAGTGGGCAGGCCACATAGTGCGAAAGTCGGATGGCCCATGGGACAGAAAGATCATTGAGTGGAGACCACGTAGTGGCAAGCGCAGTGTGGGACGGCCACCTACGTCACGTTGGATGCAGGTGACAACGGATCGGCCGCACTGGACATCAGTTGGAGAGGCTTATGTCCAGCAGTAAATAGGCTAAGATGATGATGATGATGACAATATTTTTTTAAACCGGAACAAACAATTGCTTTTATAACAGTTTTACAAAATAGTTCTTAATTGAGTAACGGCTGTACCAGCCTTCAGGGCGGTGGGACACTCTCCCTCGACACCCCGACACTGGCCAAACGACGGCTAAACACTTTCCAAGAATTAATTAGACATAACGACATGAGGGGACTCGGGACAGCGTGCCCCGTCGAGCCCGCGCAACGAAACGTACTTATTTATACACTGACGACATTACGCACACAACATTCACTGAAAAACATTAACCAAAACTCAAAGTCAACCGAAAAAACATTTATTTTCCCCAACATGTTTACACATGTCCTATTATGATACAAAGTCTAATAATGATTATCCTGTAAACACAAAAAGGTCCTTTCAATTTTCTTGTTCAAACACAATTATAATTTTTATGAGGAATGAAATCAAGTAATATGTTTGTTATTGGTTACTGCTCCGCGCCCGGCGGCAGAATTTCAAAACGTATTACGCTGCTTGACAGAAGTCTATTAACACCCGTCAAAATTCATCTAAAAAGTACCTCTTTCATATCGACGTTGGCGTACGTACCCGCCTCCTCCCCGGGGACCCTCCATCGTTTTTATAGATGTGATTAAACTGCGTACACAATGTTTGTTTGTTTGGCGACTGTAGTCAATTTACGTCAGTGATTTCATTTGGGTTTGATTTAAATTGAATAAAAATCTGTCGTTTGAAATCACACTTCTTCTTTGAGTTACGTACTCTGACGTATTAAAACAGTAGGCCTATCCTGCTATACACGAGCTATTGTTGAAATATTTATTTAATAAATTCAAGGTCTATCGTTCTAAAAAAAAGTTGAAGTTAACAGACAGTTGACAGTAGAAACTGTAAATTAAATGAAACATCTTTATGTCAAGCCGGCTTCGTCTAGTAGTAATAAAAAGCATAAGCATTATGGAGTACAGATCTACTATGAGGATTCACAACCACATTGGTAATAAACTTTGACTCCAACGGTAGGCACGGAAGCCGCGTGATGTGCGCTACACGCCGGAAAGTAACAAAAACGTTGGTCGGACGAATGGAGTACGAGTCGAATGGAATAAGGTACTAAATTATGAAAACACACCGATATATATTCATTTGCAAAATATACTCGACACTCTCACTGTGCTCATTCCAAAGAGCCACTGATTATGCGAGTATTTGTGAGTATTAGAGGACAGTCATTTTCTTGTAAATTCGTCGCCTTATATTCTACAATAAAACCATCGTTATCATTTTTCACTCACAAGGTTTTTTAACTAAAACGATAATTTTATACGCACATACAATATGTTCAATGAAACAAAATAAAGCTTCTTTGGTTCCAACAATCTTCCGCGGTGATCACGCCGGCGTTCGAAATCCGTAGGAAGGCGCCGAGGTTGCTAAAGACTAATGTAGTTATTCTTTATATTTGAATCATAACTTGCAATCGATTATTCAAAAAAGTATCTAATGATGTTCTAAAACAGTCGTAAATCGTCTGACAGAGCAGTATCGTGCCGTCCTCCATTCACATGAATCCAGAACAGTCGCACGCCCTATGTAATTATGTTCGTTTCAATTTCAGAAGCTACGTAACAATATCGGATATCAGGAACGTGTTACGAACATTTTTTCGAATTCCAAGATATTTTTATTCACGTTTTTATTAATAAATTGTCTTGAATGAAATCCGATTACTGAATTTTGCTCGTTATTTCTTTACGTAAAAAGTAAATTAGCTTTTCAAATAACAGTGACAGGCGCTTCAGGTAGCACCGCCTGTAGTACTTTTCCATTAAATATATTGAGCGCTTTCAAATCTGAGAGTTATTTAATGAGCACGGGTTCATTGCTGAAGGCGAATGCCAATACATTTATATGTTGATCAGCACCGAATTAATCTTTTTAAAATATTATTATCAATAAAACTATTGAATTAGATATTCGACACTACTTTTTATAACATAATTTAGATGTTCATTTCTGTAGTGTTACAAATTTCAACTCAATAAAGAGCAAATCGAAAGATAAAGGTGTATAAACAAAAGTACAAACATGCTTTCATTATTATAAAAGTTGCGATGTCGCACCCTCTTTACTAATAAACGATAATTACGAGCAAAGGCTCAGCCAAGAGGGGTGGAATTTGCTAACAGCTGCCCAAGCGCCTCCGAAAGAGACCTAGCAACTCACGCCCACGCTACCAGGCCCAGGTGGTGCGGGTGGACTCCGGCCTTTGGCTTTTTTGAGACCCCACTCACCAAATGGCGTTGCCACTGGTGCTCCGAGATACCCTGCTGCGTATCCTTGCAAGAAACTCACGCATGAGTTGAGTGAGCCGCGAACTATATAAACTGACACATGAGCAAGCGTGCCATTAATATTGCTAATATCAATAATAAGAAGCATCTGTCAGGCTAGGAACAAATATATGTAAAGGAATACTCACACCGTAATGTTAGAATGAGAAGGAAAGTCGGTATGTTTTTACGACGCCTCACAATAAACCTTTACGGCCACTTCAACCGAAGCGGAGTTTTCATCGCGTGGAGTGAGCCGCCTCAAGAATTAGAAAATAAAGAACGCATTCCCCAGATTATATTGTGTTATTGCCGTGAACTGTCTACTCCGCCTCGACAACATATATTAATTATTGTTATTTAACATCATTCTAATTCTGTCTCTTTCTGTTATGAAAACATATTTCTGTCAGCAGTTAAGTAGTGTATACTTGTTCTCAATATTAATACATATTTATCTAATGTTTGTGTTTGGATAACGTTTAAGAGTAAGACGTGGCGGCGGTACGGATATTCGTCTAACTATTTCAATCACAGTTCAGAGTACACATAAAAAAAACTATACAAAATGAAGTTTGCTTTTGAAAGTTTTATCTGATTTAATCATAGCCTACGGCCAGTCTAGTTGGTACCAGGGTGCCGGCGTCTACGATGAAGAAATGAAGTCAATCTCAAGTCAATCTCATTAGTTGGAAAAAATGAAGTCAATCTCAAGATTGACTTCATTTCTTACATTAAAATAAGCACTATCTTCCCTTGATCAAGGAATGAGGCACAAGTTGATATCGATCACGGCATCATGATAATTCAGCATACGGCCCACTACCACTCACATATATTTATTTATTCTTCAAGAAAAATAAACCACTTAGAAAGTTATAATTAGTCGACGTCGCCTTAAATCTACAAAAAAATTGAGTGTGTTGTGTTCCCTTCAGCATTCGTAAGTCGCAGATATTCAGACACAGACACAAAGGATTCGAAACATCTGGAACTGTAAAATGAAAACGTTCAATTGTTAGTTCGACTACTAAGTATGCGCGTGTCAACATCTTTATTCGAGTTAACCTCATCAATTAAATCTTATGAAGTCGTTGTTATTGCAAAGAGAAGGTTTCTGGTGTAGGACCTAGTTGAACTCAAGAGTCATTTAATTGAACAAGTTTAAATTTAAATGGGTTTATGTAGAGTCAGTTTGAGATCCAAAGGGTGTGTTTTATTTATTTACTCAGTTATCAAGACAGGATTTTACAAATGGCATATATTTGTAAAACCAAATAAACATTATTGTCGCTATCGTGAAAACTTGGATCGACAGTAAAAGATAAATTATAACAGTTTACGATCATAAACCGATAGACTCAATTGACCAATATAAAATCCTAGTCTGCCGCTGAACGCTCGTGGAAGGCCATTTTATTACCATAATAAATTAATTGTTTGTTTTTTTTGCTTCCTTATACGAGTGAACGAGTTCACACGCTACATAGTGTTAAGTTGTTCTCGGAGCCCAAAGACATCAACAAACTAAATGCCGCCGCCGACCTTGAGACATGAGTTTTAAGTCTAATTTCTACTATAGTACAACATCTACACCACCTTTCAAACTGGAACGCATCACTGGAAATAGGGACCTTGCCCAAATCCTGGACCTTTAAGGTTTTCGGATGCAATTCCTAGAACAGTTTAAGGGACACTGATGGAGAGATTGAGGTGTAGAAGAGAATGAGGAGGGATGATGGAAGGCTATCATACTCTTTGACCCACGCACGTTTTATCCAGTGAGGATGTTTGAATGCATGTGGCCCAAAATGGGCTGACTTCGGATAGCCTGCCCATCGAGGAGAGCAGTGGCGTTGCCACCAACCTTCGGACCAGCATTTCGCCCTAATGAAGCCGCCCGCTCTATCTCGGTAGAGTTCTATTTTATAATAGGTTCGGTTGCGGCTTATTAAACGACAAATGATTTTAGTCGGTCCGATTCTAGCAACGTGTCCTGTGACCGCCTCCCCCTCCTCTTTAGGCGGAGACCCCACCTTTCTTCCTGACCCAAAATGATATTTTAAATATGATATTTCAAAATGATATTATGATGATTCCTTTTATTTCACACTAGCGACCCGCCCTCGCTTCGCTTCGGAAACATTAAATTTTATTATTGATAGCTGAGTCCCACGATGTTACCCGTGGTTATTGTCGTGTCGCGGGTGAAGGCGCGGGGCGAAGCTAGTCTAAAAAAAGTAGCCTAAGTTACTTCTTATATCATCAGCTACCTATCAGTGAAAATCCCGTCAAAATCGGTCCAGCCGTTTCAGAGATTAGCCGGAACAAACAGACAGACAGACAAAAATTGTAAAAAATGTTATTTTGGTGTATGTGCCGTATATATCTTATAGTCATATTCATAGTAAAAAGAGGCTATTTTAAAATTACAAACAGACACTCCAATTTTATTTATATGTATAGATGAAAAGTTGTAACCACCAAGTAACCCTCGTAATGCTGCAAAAGAGTCATGGAGTTGTTTCCATAATCTGATGGTACGTCGCGAGTTGTATCCCCGGAACCGCGAGCTATTCATAGTGATTCCCGTTATGGTGGACAGATTACTTCCAGAGACCGGTGCTGCGTAATTACTGCTAATAAAATTAATTCTTCAATGCGTTCTTCCTACAACATTTGGTCAGTATATATTGTTATCTAAAAAGCTCAAATTACAAAGCAACGTAGAGGCAGCATATAATTTTTGAGAGACGATTCCTAGTTCCAGACAAAAGGATGCTAATCAAACAGCACATTGGTATGTGGCGACTGGCGCCGGGCATTTGTTCATTAAGGTACTTTACAGACATAGGTACTTATATATGTATATATTATTGTTTTACGATCATTTGATGCGGTTTTTCGTTAAGATTGTGGTATAACAAGCGACTACAATAAAGAATAAAATGTGAAGCCGCCACATTTTAATTTTAATATGTGCATAAACTAGTGGCCACTAGATCCAGCAGCTGTCACAACATGCCTCGCACCTTGAGGTCTGATGATGTCTCATTCTGATGAGGTCTAATTCTCCATTGTATTGCGTAAGGGTTGGCCAGCCCTTAAAACCGAACCAAATAACTGTTTTGTGGCAGAAACAAGCTGGATGGTGGTGCAGTAGCCTGCTGTGCGGGCCTACTATATACCCTATCATCAATAAATGGTTCTCGGTAATTACAGTACGTTAATACTGCAAAGGATTGCGACATTGAAGTAGCAGTAGGCAGCAGGACACATTGCTCGCAGAACGGATGGCCATTGGGGCCAGAAAGTTCTTGAGTGGCGACCGCGTACTGGAAGACGTAGCGTGGGTAGGCCTCCCACAAGGTGGGCCGACGATCTGTTGGGGTTCGTGGGGATTCGCTGGTTGCAGGCAGCGCAGGACCGGTCTTTGTGGCGAGGCTTGGGGGAGGCCTATGTCCAGCAGTGGACGTCTATGGGCTGACAAGAAGAATACTGCACGACTCCCACAGGAAGAGATCGCCTGGCGCTACTCGGGGACTTTTTTTATTTATTTTTTATTGCTTAAATGTGTGGACGAGCTCACAACCCACCTGGTGTTAAGTGGTCACTGGAGCCCATAGACATCAACAACGTAAATGCGCCACACACCTTGAGATATAAGTTCTAAGGTCTCAGTATAGTCACAACGGCTGCCCCACCCTTCAAAGCGAAACGCATTACTGCTTCACGGCAGAAATAGGCGGGGCGGTGGTACCTACCCGTGCGGACTCACAAGAGGTCCTACCACCAGTATTACGTAAATTATAATTTTGCGGGTTTTTGATTTTTATTACACGATGTTATTCCTTCACCGTGGAAGTCAATCGTGAACATTTGTTAAGTACATATTTCATTAGAAAAATTGGTACCCGCCCGCGGGATTCGAACACCGTTGCATCGCTAGATTAGATATGAATGCACCGGACGTCTTATCCTTTAGGCCACGACGACTTCAAAACTTCTAGACTAATATAGTGGAAGTACTGGACTGATAGTGGTTAACTTTAAAGTTAACTAGCTTTCGTTGAGTGTGCAAAAGTGTTCCATTCTGTTCAAAAGCTTTGATTGATCCATGACATAAATTAATTATTTAATTTACAAATTACAAAATGCCTAATTAATTTAAGACACAATGCTAAAATCCTTGATCTTTTTAGCGAGCTCTTACGGAATCAGTGATTTTATCTATTTCTTCAAAGCTTTAGAACTTTAGTAATTCTTTGATCACGGAACGCTTCTAAGAAACGGCTGTAAAGAAGCTCTCTTAGTGATTTCTTTTTGTTTTTAACTTAATTAAGTTTACTTTGCAAGTTCTTCAATCAAGGTCAAAATATTTACTTAAATCGTATCATACGGATATAATTTTCCTCTTAATTATGTTCTATATTATTTTGCGACAGGAGACATCGCTGCTCATTACTTGGAAAAAACTGCAAGTGCACGGTAGTAATGTTACTAAAAGTTCTTAAGGCCTTTTTTAAAATAAGTTCGAAGTTTGAAGTATTGCAAAGCTACAAATTAATTTCTTTTTGGCAATAATATCTAGTACATAATCAGCCCCTGCCAACTCTCTACAGACCAAGATTATCTTTTATTATACATAGTAGCCGCGCACACAGCCCACAGTACTTCTCACATCATGTCTCTGTAGATTCCCGTTAGCAACAGAAACGTTGCCAGCATTTCTACTTGCTTAAGCTAATATAAAAGTATTTGAAACATGAGAAGTGAGAAAATATTTGAGGTATACTGATGAGGTATACTACATATAATTTCATGAAATAATTGATATAGCCCGCAGCGATTGATACAGCTTCAGATTTAGCAATTTATTTAAGCTATAAATAAACAAATAAAAAAAAAATGCATTCAAAGTATCTCCACTTAACCATTCTGTCGTTTGAAGACGACTCTAAAAAGTCATCCGAGAGTCGGACGGTGTGTGGCAACAACGATCACTGGAAACTCACTGTGCACGACCGCACTGGTTCCACGTGGTTACGTAAAATATCAGATTAACTTCAAACAATTCTTTACAGTATTCAATTAACAACTTATAAAAAATATAGCAATATAATAATAATATATAAAAATAATAAGATAAAAAGCATCTTATAAAAGAAAAGTTAAATATTTATTCCGAAAAGGATTAACAAAAATATTGAAGATAAATTGTTTAAAAGATATAACAGTAGTCTAGACGTTGTTAAAAACAAAGAGGATTGTGAATTTAGCAATGTGGGTATAGACTTCTGTACATAAACGGAAAAAATGAGACTCCTACATGCGAAAGCTCTTATAATACCCGTTTGTCACAACTATTCCCCTAAAAAGTAAGGTAGGTAAGTCGGTATTTATTTATTAAGTTACATTCAAAGTGTATTGAAATTGTTGATAAGAATTAGAAATTGGCATATTGGCACTTCATGTAACTGTGAGCATAATAATAAAAGTAATAATAACTATATACTAGAATACTCAACAAGGGTGAAATGCTATTTGGATTAAGCAACATTTTTGCAACTTTATATGTGACTCATTAAAAAGTTTAAATTTGGAAAAAAGGTCACAACAAAAAAATTCTTCAGATAGTTCAATAGAGACTAGACTTAATTGAAGTTCGATTAAAAACATCGGACTGTTGATGCTAATAAATAAAACACGCCTTTAATTATTACAAAGATAAATATAGCGAAATATCGGCTAAACTAAATAAAGTGCCAAGTGTAGCATTTCACTAGGGGCAGCCGTTGTACTGTAAAAACTGAGATTTTAAAACTCATGTCTCAATGTGAGTGGCGGCATTTACGTTATAGATGTACTATGTATATGGGCTCCGGTAGCCACTTAGCACCGGGTGTGCCGTGAGCTCGTCCACCCAACTAAGCAATAAATAAATAAATCCTTAAGCATTGACGCTGACTTCGATAACCGATCTAATAAAACGAGGTAACAACTAAGGACGCTCAGTTTTTAATTATACGTGTACTGATAACCGCTTATCACTCGATAACAACCTGCTGATATCAAACAATTCCGCAAATGAATAAGCGCTACTTACTTTGGTTGAATACAGGAAAAGTCTTGATTGCAATACATGCATTCACTTTCAGAACGTACACACAAAAAATACTTTGATGAACACACTCGCGACTTTGACCACGATGTTTGGACGAAAGTTTCGATGTTACAGGGCTAAGTAAGCACATGCGTCTCACTCGAGCGCCGAACGACGACTGAAAGGTACTGAGCGAGCGTCTTGCTGCTCAGCCTCAGCACTCAGCACGCCCTCGTAGCGGGTGAGGGCGTAACGCCAATCTACGACGATCTACGAGCCTGCCAACGTAGCACATTCGTAGATTCAAAAGATTTTCTTTTTGTTTCCCCTCTAACTGTAACTGAAATGTGGGTTTGCTTTCAATAAACTATGAATGTGGTTTGAATAAGGAAGATTTGGATTTTTTTATCATTTGAGTAGGGTCGGTAGTGTCTTTGTGTTCAATTATAGAACGTTTTTACCATCGCACCGCCCGCCATCGAAGTAGAGTTCATCCATACTACCTGGAGTCACTGCGTTCATCCACAGTGCGTTTCCAGAGATCTTTTTTGACAGGTACCATCCGGTTTTGGAATGTGCTCCCCCCCACGGTGTTTCCCGAGCGCTATGACTTGTCCTTTTCCTTCTTCAGACGAGGCCTGCGGAGAGTATTAAACAGTAGGCAGCGGATAGGCTCTGCCTCTGACATTGCTGAAGTCCATGAGCGACGGTAACCACTCATCATCAGGTGGGCCGTATGCTTGTCTGCCTATACGGCAATAAATAAAAAAACTTTCCTGTTAAAGTGGCTCTACGTGGTGTTCAAAGTTCTCGTCTCGTTGCAGCCTGTTATCACTTTAGGATTAGTCGGAGTCGACACAATTTACTTTCTATAAGGACCTGTCCACCCAACAGGTTATGGGGTTCACGAACAACTGTCACGACGGTGAAATATCTTCGCGTAATGATTATTTTTATACAAGTGTCGCGAACCTCTACCGTTTCGTACCATAGGCCAGCTTACTTCTCCTTGCTTCCACGGTTTCAGCTCATTCCGGGCCAGGAGAGTCAAGAAGCATTATTTTTGATGATGCAGTTGTCGCCCATTTTCAGCGCAGGCTCTAACTAACATCAAATTATACGTTGAAGAGTAATACTTCGTGTCAGTGTGAGGTGTAATTTGACCAAGTGTCAAATTACATCATTATTTTAAGAGCCATGGCGAAATAGCTGATTTGACAAACATTAGCAATAAGGTCGTATTTTAATTTCTTGTTTTTAAGCTCAATCGTCTTGATGTTAATTACACGATTAACTAATAACAGCCCCGCTTTCTCTTTCTGTTTATATGTACGTAAATGATTTCTTAGAAAAACCCACATCTAAATGTCTATTATTTATTTATTTTATTTTTATGTACACACAAAAAAGAAGACATAGTACAGAGTAATAGGAAAATTATGTACAAAGGCACATTTGATATCCTTTGGGAAATTCTGTCTAGAACTATAAGTAATAAGTAGTTCAGAGATCATGTGACACGTTCATCACCTTCAATCAAATTAGGACGTTAATTATTGTGAGAATTAGACCAGGGATCTTCAGTAATGAAAATATTCTCCTTAATGAATCCATCCATAATTTTCAAAGGTAACATCTGCTTATAATACTTTAATTACTAACATAGACATCCACAATGTAAATGCGCCACCCACCTTGAGATACAAGTTCTAAGGTCTCAAGTATAGTTATAACGGCTGCCCCACCCTTCAAACCGAAACGCATTACTGCTTCACACGGCAGAAATAGGCAGGGTGGTGGTACCCACCCGCGCGGACTCACAAGTGGTCCTACCACCAGTAAATTTATATTTTTTTTATATTATATTTTTTTTATACCAGTAAATTTATATTTATTTATATTTTACCTAAGCTGATAGCCTTGAGACTTGAGAGGCTATGTCAGCGTAACCTAACAAGTAGCTGTGTAGTGAGCTCACGGGGCTCAAACCTGACGACATTGCTAACACTAACCCTAGCAAGAACAGTGCTTCGCAGAATCTATCACTGGATTTGAAACGCGACTCACTGAGAAGATCCGGCGAGAAATGTCTATAGGTTAGTTTACTCGCTGCTTCGGGAGGTACCTGTGGAGGGTTTGCAGGAGAGAGCCACATCCGGGTTGTCACCAGTGCGGGCATCCGGATGATGACGCTCAGCACGCACTCGAAGCGTGCCCGCGTTGGGAGCACCCGCGGCGAGATCTCATCGCGGTGCTGGGGAGGGACCTCTCCTTGCGGGCTGTCATTGCCCGCATGCTAGAGGACGAGAGTTCGTGGGAGGCCATGGCCAGATTTTGCGACCTGGTCATGGCGTTCCGCGAGGCTGAGGAGAGCGAAAGGGAGTGGAATCGCTCTTCGGCTCCTCAGCGAAGAAGGCGGGGTGGGCGACGCGGGCACGATGCCCCCGTTAATCTCCCGTAGGGACTGTTGGGTACTGGGTGCGGGGGCGCCCGGTGCTCTGCTGTCGGTTCCGTGGTGAGGCGGCGCAAGGTGGCTCCTATGCGCCACTCACGGTGTCTCCCGAGACGACGTCCTGTGGGATCTTCCCGGGGATTGGATCCCGTCCTATTGTCAGGACGGGTACCGGCGACGGCGAGCCTGCGGCGCGCATTGTGCGGTACCGTAGGTTTCGTGGAGTCGGAGTGGTGGAGCTCGATGGGGTTTAGTCGGTAGTCGGTTTTGCGGGGCGGGTCCTGCGTGGTAGACGCCGCGCAGCGCCTCGCGCGCCTTTCTCAAGGCGTAGTCTCCCGGTAGGAGTTGGAAGAAGAGGAGTACTTTGGTCTTCCTCTTCTCCCTCTTCTTCTCTGGAGGCGCCGGAGTCCGACATAACCTGGTCTATTACCCCTCTCGACCGGGTATCCGTAAATGGATTCCCCAGCGGTAAAAAAAAAAAAAAAAAGGTTAGTTTACTCGCCGAACCTTTCGTCGCAAGCGATGGTTATGGTGAGGACGGTGACCGGTGCTTGAGGTACCTAAAAGGAAGAGGAATCGAGACACATTCGTTACCTGACTCAGGAAGAGTGAAGACGTCTCGGAGTTGTCATCATTTCGTGTTGCCCAATCTCTCTGCACGACTACTCATCATACGTCCACTATTTCAATAAATAATAAAGATATCGGCCCAATTCTACGACATATACATATGTCTCAGATAGCAGAAGTTAAGTTAAACTAAAGTAAAGTAAAGTACGGTTAAAGTTTTCATAACGCTTCAGGAGCCACTTTAATTTAGATTCATTTCATTCAACTAGTAAGGTTAGTAAATAAATAAAGTTACTCTTAGTAATACAACACGTCGAGTACTCGCGGAGGACTGTGAAAGCAATCTACTCCTATCTTCTGTAGTAATACGCAGTGGCTGGACAAACTGTTACCCGTAAGATCCTTTGTCGTAGGTACAGGTGGAAGTAATACGAATTGCGTAAACACAGATACCGGCTGCAGGGCTGTCTGCATGACGCGTCGGGTGCCGACCTATTAATTAGACCACGCACTTCTCAAGTTTCTAAATGAGTATTCTTTTGCGTTTTCAATAGTTTTATACATTAGGTAGTTTAATATACAATAAAAATAATTCGCAATTTCAATAAAATATTTCTTTTATAAGTATTTCTAATGAAACCATTCAAAATGTTTAGCTTTAGTTATTTATATTCATTATCCGAGCGTCATTGCACGAAACTCCGACAAAACTTTCCAACGAACAAATAACGATTTCATTACCAAAATTCAATAAAATGTTTTCAAGCTATCATCGTGGAGTCCAAACTTTTGATTTAATTAACATTAATAACAAACGTAACATGGTTGAGTGTTTTTGAAAGTTTCTTACTTAAGAAAAAAAAAGAGGAATGTTGAAAAATATCTTTATGTATAATATTTAGAGGCATAATTGATTTTGTTAATAGAGATGGATAAAATAGTTGAACCGGTGCACCAAATAGAATGAAATAGGATTAAAGTAGTCACAGCGGCCCGTAGACGACACAAAGTTACATAACTCCCCCCGCCGCCCTCCTTCAGGTACTAAAGTTTGATTATTTTAACGTAGATATAAACAAGGCAATGTTACAATCTCGCGTGGACCGTCAGAATGTCCTATCCCCGGAAAATATGTCGAGTTCTAAATATAGGCTAAATACGTGAGTAATGAGAACCATTAAGACTGTTTGGTTATATCAGTTCGTTTCTCAGATATTGCTGTGACGAAAACAAATAAGCGAAAAAGTCGATAGCGACACGCGCGCCCCCTGGCGCTTATAATCGGTTTATTTTGGATTGAAGCGACCGATTGAAGTGGCTCTTTGAATTTTGTTGGGATACAACAATCTAGCGGCATATCCGCACGCTGGAGCTCACACAATGTCGTCGCGTAGCATGTGGTCGCACTAGCTACATTATGTAGAATTAAGCATTAAAAAAATCTAGTGCAAATTTAAATGGTTATTCGTAGGTGCGTGCGTGCCAATTAATATCTAATGGAAATGCGAATAATTAACTGTACTTGGCGGTTTCTATATGTAATTAAATACATGTATAATTATTTCAGGATTAAAAGTAACCTTTGCAACAACTTTACCTTAACTATGATATTTTTATGTAAAAACTAGACCGATCCAATAGTGCACAGCTATGTAATAATACTGAGAACCGACAAACACATTTTTGCGTACACTATGATATTAATAGATGGAGAGTTTCACTCGCGTTAAATTTTGTAATAGGTACATAAAGAATGAAACGTTGTATTTTCACGATATAAATAGCTGCTGTCTCACTCTCCAGGTCATCAACTGCCAGTCGTATAGAAACGGTTTTCATGGCATTTTTTCCTATGCGTGCGTATTATTTGTTACAGTTATTGCCATGGTAAATTTGCTTAAAATACGATTTGCTTATAAAAAAAAGTATATTTTCCTATTATGTACTACATCAATGAATATTTATCTATTTTACTGTGAGCTGCGGTTACATCTCAGGCGCTTTTGCGTCCACTGGTGTAATATAAATATGTCGTTTCAATGCCATAATTCAGCTTGGCACACTCCATCGGTATAATATTTTATCAAACACGTAAACTATATAGAATGTGCAATAAATAGAAAGATAATGAATTACACAAGGTAAGCTATTACAGTGATTCACGAGATATGTGCGGACAGCCGGGAAGACAGGAATACGCGAATATTTCGTGTTCATAAACATTTTTACACCTCTTAATTATATTTGAATACAGAGTATAAACACTACAAATAATCAATAGGCAAAATTAAGTAGGGCGTCTACTTAGAATAAAATTATCGGCAAAAACTTAAAGTTAGTCACAATTTAAAAATAAAATGATTTATCGCTAAACTTCAAACAACATAATTCCAGAAAATGTTCCATAGATACCTCCATAAGTCGTGGTCTGATAAGATAGACGGGTCAAAGTACTGACGGACGCAATAAAAATATACAATGTACATTTTTTTTGTGATCATGCATGATGTATCTCATTTTGTGACAACGAAGCCCCAATATCAAAACTCTGGCTACGTAAACAAGTAGAAGAGTCCAGGGTAAGCATGCTGTTGCATTTTAACTGTGTCGGAGGTATGAGTCCATGTAATGAAATTTCCATCATTCTCAACAAGCACAATACGTATGTGAGCATACTTGTTTGTGACGGAATGAAGATGTTGTTGTGTTACATCCTTATTCTATTAAACATACAATTCTGTTGATGACGAGCATGAGCCCGATAAGTCATAAGTGACAACATGTAAACAGTATCGACACAGCTGGACTCAGCTGTTTTAATTATGGGCTGAGGCAGGACTGTGCCCCGGATATTGCCGGTAAGACGAAGGGAGACGAAAACTGTAAGCGGTAGCTTCACTCAACATTCAAGAATTCTAAGAATTATAATAATATGGACAATCGCCACCGATGAAGTCACCGTGTGTTGGCTTTGTCGTCCGACTTTGGCAATCAAGCTTATCATTTTTTCACCTTATTATCTATTATCAACTAATTTTTCAGACAATTTAAATAAAACAACCAATTTAGAAGCATTTTGTATGGCTTGACCAGATGGGCTCGCTCGCTACAGACAAGTGTATGAAAAGACGGGTGTAGTTAAGTACATGATGATGTTGTCCACCATCAAATTACTGCTGCTCTTGAATATATTTTTTTATTGCTTAGATGGGTGGACGAGCTCACAGCCCACCTGGTGTTACGTGGTTACTGGAGCCCACATATAACTACAACGTAAATGCGCCACTTACCTTGAGATATAAGTTCTAAGGTCTCAGTATAGTTACAACGGCTACCCTACCCTTCAAACCGAAACGCATTACTGCTTCACGACAGAAATAGGTGGGGTGGTGGTACCTACCCGTGCGGACTCACAAGAGTTCCTACCACTAGTAATTACGCAAATTATAATTTTGCGGGTTTGATTTTTATTACACGATGTTATTCCTTCACCGTGGAAATCAATCGTGAACATTTATCAAGTACGCATTTCATTAGAAAAATTGGTACCCGCCTGCGGGATACGAACACCGGTGCATCGCTAGATACGAATGTACCGGACGTATTATGCTTTAGCCCATGACCACTTGAATGCGGATAGAAATTTCTAGGAATAATCATAATCAATACCCCTAGAGATAGAGAGAGATAGCAGTGCGGTCAAGTGTCGTACGCACACGCTTCTAAAGATTGAGCCAGTACATAACTAATTAAAGATCTCAAGAACAAGCGCTAATCAAGTTTGCGCGACGTTTGTTAATAATTAATGAAGAGAGTTCATGAATACTAACGAAGCTCTCTGCTCCTCCACACAGACTCTTTATTTATTCTGAATAAAGAATAGTTCATATTTCTCATTATCAAATATGAACACGGCCCTGAATAAAATAATAATAAATAATTGATATAGGTAATTCAAGCTTAGGCACTAAGTTACTTTGTGCGGCTATTTAATTAAAAATAGCCAACAATTCCAAACAGTTTGAGAAATAAAAAATACACACTGGTCGAATTTGGTTCTGAATGTTTTAGTTCTATTGATACATGTATTACAATAATATATTCTTACAATTTCAAACACGATTTCATTTCAGAAAACAATAAATTTAAAATATCTTCAGTATACAAAACGATTGTCCAAGTACATCACTTATGGTAACATAATTAAGTACGCGTCAATGAACTGATAAGTGGTGTCACCACGTCCGAGTCGGGTGGGCGCCGCGCAACAAATCGTCCAATGCTTCCTCGGGAATGGAAGGATCCTGACACCTTGGCACTTGGCTAGGGAGCATGTACTAACTCAAGGCCTCAGGATAAGGTTTACCTGTGATAACCCCCAGACGAGGCATAAAATCTCAAGAGTAGCAGTACTTTGATGGTGGACATCAACAATGCCAAGAGCACACCCAAGCCACATAGTACCCTCCTCAAGCCTCGTTCGAACGAGGACACCAATGGATCGAGGATAATTCCAAGATACTTGAACTTCCTGGCCCAGATTATTGATTGACCGCTGAGGGTGATCGGAATTTTAGATTTCTTCGCTTAATGTGGGAGGATATTCTAGTCGTGGTCTCCTTTCCGAGCTCTGAAACAGCACGACTATGCTTTTCGCTGGGTATACTTCGAAGCGCCACTTCCAGACTCACTGACCAAAATAAAGTTCATGTAAACGATCTAAGTAGTATTTGCGTGATCCTTGAACGGAAAACCAAACAATCAGACAGACGGAATATTTCTATACTAATCTATACTATCTATACTAATATTATAAAGAGGAAAGATTTGTTTGTTTGTTTGTTTCGAATAGGCCTCGAAACTACTGGACCGATTTGAAAAATTATTTTTCCATTAGAAGCCGACATTGTCCCTGATGAACATAGGCTACTTTTTTTTTTTATTTTTTTTTTTTGTTTCATGTGTGTTTTAATATTTCCGAAGCGAAGCGAGGGCGGGTCGCTAGTAATTAATAAACCAACTTGTGTAAAAATTTCCGGTACCTATTAATAGCTTCACAGTTCAGCAGTAGACGGCGCTAATACTGTTACCCATTAACAACGGCTTACTATCAGAGGGATCGTATGCTCCCTGTCTGTAATCACATTAAAAAAGTAAGAAACAAGATTAGACCGTGTTTAACTTTAAAACATTACGAAAATTTTGAAATCATAATAGTATTTGAAGCGGCGAATATTTGTTGAAATCGTCGGACTGATGCCTGACATTAAAATGGTGTGTTCTGAATTCACACCAGTTGGATTCACGTTGCGCTATCTATGGAAGTTCTTCCTCGCTTGAACTCGGCTCACCAACGCGCAAAACATGGAGGAGCATGAACCCCTGATGTTGCTCTCAAGTCTTGATTTACAGATATTATATTACCGTGCGAACTTCAATGTTATCCATTTTTAAGGATATGTTCCATATCGACGCCGGCGCAAGCAAATGACTTCTATTTTTTAAAAACAAAACAGAATTGATTGTTTTTTTTATTATTATTTTATCTAATACTAGCGACCCGCCCTCGCTTCGCTTCGGAAACATTAAAACACACATGAAACCAAAAAAAAAAATTAAAAAAAAATTAAAAAAAGTAGCCTATGTTCATCAGGGACAACGTCGGCTTCTAATGGAAAAAGAATTTTTCAAATCGGTCCAGTAGTTTCGGAGCCTATTCGAAACAAACAAACAAACAAATCTTTCCTCTTTATAATATTAGTATAGATAATATCTGGGCTATGCCTGCCAGTATTTTTTTCTTTGCAAGGAAAATGTATTGCATCGCTATTTATTAAGCATCCCTCATATACCGCAAACGTAGTTTTACTCATTCAGTAAATACACATTTTTGTAGCACTAACGTAGGGCAGGGAGGCAGAGACACCGCCAGCTACAGACGCGACCCTTCTCAATCTTACGGCGACTGTCTAATGATGTGTATGACGACAGAGATTGGAAATATTTGATAAATTATGTAGATAAAAATACATTTTATTTAACTAAATGTTTGAACGCCCTTACGTCCAAACTCGATCGAAAACTAAAGTAAACAACGAAAAATTAAAGACGATAGTGGAAGCTGACGATACTCCATCTGCCATGCGTGCAGGTTTTGATTGATATAAATAAAACGTATTTAAAAAAATGACTAACTTTGTATGTACTAAACGCAACTTCAAAGTCCTAATATTAACGCTTAATATAAAGGGTCCATACCATTATAATCAATTCATTTGAATAATAATGAAATAATAATACTTTATGTATTTTTTTCTCAGAGAAAAATCTCTTGGTTAATGTTTTCTGAATAATTCGTAACCTCATATGCTAATTCAATGTGTATCTAAAATTTCCTGAGAACATTTTATAGAGCCCAGCTTGATGTAGGTTGATTCATTACAGGAGATGTAGGTACTGACGAGGCTACATAGTGTTGACCGGTTCTCGGAAGCAGTGTGACAAATAGGTAACTTGCCGTGCCGACCATCAATAAATAAAGTACCGTGACTTCTCTGTGACGTCAACATATACATATCGACCGAACTTGACTGCTAATTTACACATAAAACATTTCAACCATCTTAGAGCCTCTCTACTAAAATATACTGGATTCAACGGCCGTTTGGTATAGTGTTAAGTGACATGGTCACTACATCAGGGGGTCGCGGGTTCGAATCCCGCCAAGGGAGGATATTTGTATGATAAATATAAAATGCCTTTTCTAGGGTTATGGATGTATCTCCCCTTCTTCATGTCAGAAGGCGCCGGACGAGCTCACAGCCCAGCTGATGTTAAGTGGTTACTGGAGCCTACAGACATCTACAACGTAAATGCGCCACCTACCTTGAGATATAAGTTCTAAGGTCTCAGTATAGTTACAACGGCTGCCCCACCCTTCAAACCGAAACGCATTACTGCTTCACGCCAGAAATAGGCAGGGTGGTGGTACCTACCAGTGCGGACTCACAAGAGGTCCTACCACCAATAATTACGCAAATTATAATTTTGCGGGTTTGATTTTTACGCTAGATACGAATGTACCGGACGTCCCATCCTTTAGGCCACGACGACTTCTTACATTTATTTCCGTTATCTGGTACTTGTAACACAAGCTCTTTACGAACTTAGCACGGGACCAGTTACCGTGGCGTGATTGTTAGTAACTATTTATTTATTTATTTATTTTTATACTGAGGAATTCGTAACAGGTTCATTAATGAAATATCTCACAAAGATCGCCGTTGCTAACTGAATAGCTACAGGGTAAGGTACAGGGCTTAATTATACGACAGGTACTATATTTTCTAAGCAAATAATACCTACATTATATTCACGAACTTTTTCCGTAATGTTTGGCTTGTCTCATGTGTAGAACAAAACCACCAATATTTGTGTGACATAGTATCCCGCCACGTCATAGGCTCGCACGAGATGTTTTTAGTAATTTAACTTCGTCGAAGAATCTTCCATTTTTTTTATTGCTAAATGGTTGGACGAGCTCACAACCAACCTGGTGTTAAGTGGTTACTGGAGCCCATACACATCTACAACGTAAATGCGCCACCCACCTTGAGATATAAGTGCTAAGTTCTCAGTATAGTTACAACGGCTACCCCACTTTTCAAACCAAAACGCATTACTGCTTCACGGTAGAAATAGGCAGAGTGGTGGTACCTACCCGTGCGGACTCACAAGAGGTTCTACCACCAGTAAAATTCCATTCAGTTATATCCATTTTCCGGAGTTACTCGAAGCAATACTTTAAAACCAAGTCCATACTAGTAACAGGATACACGAGCAAATGGAAATGGCAGTGCTTCCGTCCGAGGCAATACGCCTCAATGCAGCTACACGGTACGCTACACCAGAATGAGCTCTCTAAAAACATGAAAATTACTTAATCTTAAGAGGATAAGGTAGGTTTTCCTATGATAATTTATACTGAGCGGGGCTTATTAGATTGGAGCTTCTGCACCAACCTCAAACGTGTCGAATTAACTTCACTTTAGTCAGTAAAGTCGGCAATGTACATATACATATATTTAATAATATGGAATATTCTAGAATGATTGAACAATAAAATAAGTAATTTCGATTTCTGTTATATATGTGATAAGAAAACAACATTTAAAGCCTTTAATCTCTTTTTTTTAATTAATATTTGAAACAGTATTACTAAACAATGCAAAACTGAACTACTCTCTTCACTGAATGACAGACAGGTGAGTGATTCCGTCTGAGAAAAATCTTTTTTTTAAACTAAAAAGTTTTAAAGGTTTTAATTACTAAAGGTTTTTCTTTACATATATTATTACACACAGCAACAGATCAAGAATGTAGAATGTTTTGCGTAAAATTAGTTTCGGAAATATTTGTTTTAAGCCTTGGTTGAGCACTGGTAGCCACGTCATTTCAGGCAGGCCCTGAGACGGAATACCCGACCAGTGAGAGACACGCACAGCTTACGAAACCGGAAGATTATAGATACCTCCTCAAGTTTATTGAAATAAATTAAATTTCGCCAGTCAGTCAGTCACTTGTAACCACAACCTATTTACCCGTTCCGGGTGGCACAATCACGTACAACGTGCTGCTTCTATCGGATCGGACCGAACTTTTAGTATTGAGCTGAGGAGAAGATCTAGTGAGGCTGAACTCCCACATATGCTCCCACGCTGCTCGTTGATATTTGAATATTGTCCTGACTGATAAAAGCACACATCAAACAATAAAGAATTGCGAGATTAAACCATAAAAGTTGTTTAAATATGTCTAGCTCGCGAAAGCCGTGACAAATACTACAACCTAATGAAGGTGGCATTATGTGTGAATGGCGACAGCTCCTACGAAAAGTTACGCATAGTTGACGGCTTCGCTTGAGATATGGATTCATAGTCTCTAATTTAAATAAATTGACCTAAAGATGGGCCACACGACTTGATGGCGAAAGTCGCCACAAGCAGCTACCCGCCCAACTATCAAAGTTACAAGCGCTTTAGTTCTTTTCCTCTAAGACTGTTCTTTAATTATGTATCACCAAAGACCTCTCGGCCGCTGTTAAATTATTTTTAACCGATATTTCCTTTGAGAATGTACTAAATATAAATTTATTATAAAATGTCAAAAGAACTGACAGGAAAGCGGCGAGGTGTAAATAGAAGCAAATTATAAGGACAACGTCTCTGTTTGTTAAAACGATTTTCCTTTATCATGTCTTAATAACTTCGAGCAACAAATTATAATACAGAAAAAAAATTACACAGTAATCGATGTAATGAATGACGACGTAATGAATATATGCAACCGGATGGACGCATTCGTCAGACCAAGGCAACGAGTAACAACCCTCGCGGCGGCCTCTATACGGATCGAGATACAAACGTATAAATTGAACTGACTTCTATTGCGTCCTAGCTGTGCTAGCGGCCAGAGCCACCGCTTTTTTTTCGCTATAGCCATTGGTAGCCTAAGGGGCTATTCCAACTTCGCGCGAACCGGTAGATGAGCTCACGGGCTCAACCTGAGAGAATAGCTAACACTAGCCCTAGCTAGAGCAGTGCTTCGCTGAATCTACCACCGGTTCGGAATGGCGACCCACTGAAAGATCCGGCGAGAAACTCAGTGGGTTATGTCTATGAGCTAGTTCGCACGTCGAACTCTTCGCCGGAGTCGACGAGTTCAATGAAGACGGTGACCGGTGCTTGAAGAGTGTAAAAGCACCGAGATTAATTCCGGGGGATCCGACAAGACAAGTTTTGTACGACGACGGCTTGGCCCCGTCGCCTGGGTCGGATATCGGAGCCACCGCGCCGCGATCCTCGTCACTACTG
This sequence comes from Bombyx mori, assembly GCF_030269925.1. Lineage (NCBI taxonomy): Eukaryota > Metazoa > Arthropoda > Insecta > Lepidoptera > Bombycidae > Bombyx > Bombyx mori. The sequence goes on along the minus strand of NC_085116.1, from coordinate 344,269 downwards.
CAACAGTTGTTGTTGTTGTTGTAGTCCTAGTCAGCGTACGGAGCGCCTTATCCTTTAGACCACGCCTTCATTGCACGCCAACGCAAAACAACGCACGGCAACGCAATATTAGAGAAGGAATTTCACTACAATATCGATTCTCAGAGATGATTTAGTATCCAGATTATAAAATAATAAATAGAATCATTAAGTCGACAATAGTTTTATACAAGCTGATAGCTCCTTGTACTTTTTAATATATTCACCACAAGCGAGTTATATCAATCGTCGAGCGCATTCCGTCTGGACTGTAATTTATGGCAGAGGCCACTTCGAGGCGGCTGACAGATGAGGTGGAGAATAGATTTACTGTATTTACCTACCTACATGTACACCGACCGGCACATGCCTGCCTATTCTTGACATTACTGCCGACCCTCTACCTGGGGTGACATCACATGGCTCAAACTAGCAACATTAATAAAATTTATAAAATAAATAAAATCAAAATTAATAAAAATCTATAAAATTTATGACAACAATTTAAAAATTAAACACATTTTGCTCATAACGAACCTTAATGCGCAAAATATTTTTTGATTCCTTCACTTTTCCGCGCTACTTTTAGCTTCTCACTGTCAATTCAAGCATAAATAGCAATTATGTATTATTTTTTATACAACGTGAAGCTGTTGAAGTATATAATGATCAATTTCATATAAAACAAACTTGAACAGACCTGCGGTATGCTGCTCTATACAAACGTAGAAGTCTGCTCAGGGTGTACTTAAATATGCTCGGTTCTTCCGCATTAACTTCCCGAATTCTTCAGAATTACGAACTTCACAAATAACATGGCAGTTTCCATCATCAAAAACACAAACTTTATATTTATTTGATTTATACAGGCTATTTGTGGTCGTGCACGTGGCATATAATTGCTCCAATCGATCTGCCGCTACGGATGTCGTAGAAGACAATTAAACAATCACCGGAGAATGGGCAGCCGCCATTATACAATACCATATTGTTGAGTTATCGTGCCGCGAACCCGTGAGTGCGTGCTGTATCATAGAATATAACCGGAGTCAAACAGAGAGAGTATAGGAACAAACAGTGCGGCGCGTGGCTGCCCGGTGATTAGTGAGACGTCATAACACGCGGAGTTTGATCGATAACTGGATCGTGCACCACACCTAATATAAACTTACTATATTTAAACATCCTCTCTGATTAAATATCAACTATTTTCGCTTTATAGTATATTCAGTTTTTGCATTCATTATTTGTGAGTCAATGGCAGACAATTTTACTAATGAATTTCACTTTACGCTGGTGGTTTCTGTCACGAAGCAATACGGTCGTGTTTCCAATCGAAAGCTTGATCCCTTGCGTTAAAGTGGACGTCAACGACCATGTTGATTGCTCAGTATCAAGCAGATGGGTGGTTCGTCTTCCCACAACCCAAGATGCAAACTTGAGCACCCTAGAACTGTTAAACATCTATCTACGAGTACAACTCGGGACAAACAACAAAGAAACTCAAAAGGTAAGCCCTTTGTTTCGAATTATTATAGTGATCTGGTCAGAGCAAATTTTTTTATTATTGTTTAGATAGATTGCCGAGTTCACCGCTCACCTGATGAAAAGTGGTTAGGCGCCCATAGACTTCACGACACTTAGCTCCTTAAGTGTGCCCTCGTCCGTAGCAAGCCTGAACAGTTATTTGTACAATATGTATTATATGTATGTACTACTAATCATTAAAGAAGTCCATTTTTACCATAGCCACAGACCATAGCCGCAGCCAACTGTAATATTTAGTGTACTTCGATTTCGCATCATCTCCTCTCTAATAACATTATAACGCGTGCTATAAAAATAAACAGACTATGTAGTCATGTCCTAGTGTTCTTATTTCGCTTCCAGCTTCTATCTAAGTAGAACATAAATTATAGCCCGCAGACAGCACGTAATCCATTATGATTTTTGAGTTTATTGATTTTTTATTTTTGCATCACGTTTTTTTGCATGGAAGCATGAAAGAGGAGTGCATGCGGTAGAGATGCGAATGTTGTGATGGATGTGTGGAGTGACAAGAATGGACAAGATCAAGAATGAGTATATCAGAGGAAGTGTGAAAGTAGCCCCGGTAATCAACAAATTAATGAGCGGACGATTAACATGGTATGGACATGTGATACGTAGAGAGAAGATGCATGTGACTAGGAGATGTATGGAAATATTAGTGCATGGTTGAGGGGGAAGACCAAAGAAAACATGGATGGAGTGAGTGTTAAGATGACGGCTGATAGAAGAGAATGGAAGAGAAAAATTAACTGTGCCGACTCCACCTAGTGGGATAAGGTGGAAAAAAGAAGAAGATTTTTTGCGTCCAATATTTTTAACATTTTTCAATTTAAATATTCTAAAGCTGTTCATGTTTGTTAATGCAAAATAAACTTCGATTCGATATTTGACAACAATGAAACTGAGCGAGGGCTTTCCACTTGAAAGTTTATGACAGTTTGATAAGCAAGTTGTCGGAGTTTGCCGGGATGCTAAAGCTCGGACTAATGATATCTAAACTCAAACATATGAACTCCTTCAAAGTTAGCCCGAACGTAACTTCAAGCGCTCAACTTTGCGAAGTGATTTTTTTTATTGCTTAGATGGGTGGACGAGCTCACGGCCCACCTGGTGTTAAGTGGTTACTGGAACCCATAGACATCTACCACGTAAACGCGCCACCCACCTTAAGACATAAGTTCAAAGGTCTCAAGTATAGTTACAACGGCTGTCCCACATTTCAAACCGAAATGCATTACTGCTTCACGGCAGAAATAGGCGGGGTGGTGGTACCTATCCTTGCGGACTCACAAGAGGTCCTACCACCAGTAAATACGCAAATTATAATTTTGCGGGTTTGATTTTTATACACAATGTTATTCCTTCACCGTGGAAGTCAATCTTGAACATTTGTTGAATACGTATTTCATTAAAAAAATTGGTACCCGCCTGCAGGATACGTGCACCGTTGCATCGCTACATACGAATGCACCGGACGTCTTATCCTTTAGGCTACGACGACTTCAAAGTCTTCGACTTCGACTTCTTCATTGAAATATACCCCAGGCGACCGGCCATACACACTGACGGAGTAAAGCCGTGCACCCGCCTTCTATATCTCACTATGCATTTTAACGAAGGCCTCCAAAACGTATTGGGAACTAATGGAAGTAGGGAGTACCTGGCAGGTGCGATCAGCCTTTCCGAGCTCTGCCGCGAAACAATCAAATATTCCGGACCGAAGGGTGAGAAGCCGATATACAAATCAATTGTGACTTCGACTTCATGTCTCAAACTAGAACTTCAGGGGCGATGTTTATAGACTCTGGTGGCCATATATCACCATAAAACCGTCACACGATTATGAAGTGGAAGAAAATATTTTTCTAAAGTTATGAAAAAAGTGCTGTTGATAAAAATCCAAGAACTCTACACACAGGCACTCAAATAGATGTCTCAACTTTTAGACTTTGCTCGATCTCAACTGTCACTCATAATGTCACGCAGTATTCACTACCGTTTCAGCCGATACACCAGACTAATACACCAGTTGCCGAATAATACAATGAATAAGTATCACTTACATCAAAGCTTACTCTGAACTGTGTATCTTTGCGTAACTGTCATAATGTGTATTTGTGTTATCGTCTAGTTAACTCGTTGAGTGTACGTCAGATAGCCTTCTTAGTTACCTAGCCTCTTTACTTTTGGCCTTTGCCATAATTTTACACAGTGTACACTTGAACAGTAATAAATAGTACATGCATGAGCCATGACTACGCGATAACTAGCATGAGTCATCATATCCGTGAAAAATCGCTTAAATAATAGCTTGTATAATGCTATTGTAATTTTTTATAAACTATGATTAGTTGACAATATTACATTGACCATACTCTTTGTTTGTAATTGATTACCGTGGCCCACGCGGTAAGCATCACAGCGTAAATGCCACTTCCCACCTTGAGACATAAATTTTTCTTAATGGAGTGGGACAAGGACCTGGAGGACCTGGACCGAGCAAACGAAGTGAGCGCGAAGGCCCGCGACTACAGCTGCACACTGAGGCTGACTTATCCGAGGTACTTCAAATGAGAATTTAATGAGAGGATACTGCTATGGCAGTAGCTACACCCGGAGGCAGCTGGGCAAGCGCCCTCCCCTCTATCAACTAGCCGGTTCAGCGGCTATCAAACAGCAAACCGACGACACCATAAGTCAAAATTTCCCTTCTGTATCTACGAAACTTGTCAACATATAACTGTTATTTCCAACTAGTACATATAACCGTATCATATATCTTACAAGTATATTACACATACATATACAAGTATATATCGTGATTTGTACGAAGTGTACCGACTGAGCGCATGTGGTATGTGTGTATACTAAAAGTGAAAGTCATTGATCCAAAGCGACGGTAGACGAACAGATAAACCCGATCGAGACGACGACTTCATCTTCTCGGCATTATTCTAAGTTTATTTGATAGACTCGACTCGATACGTCTCGTTACATAGTCTACATCAGACATCTTATAATAAAATCATAAATGAACACTATTAATTAGTCCATTTACGTTGACTGCATCTACTGGGATGCTGTAAGCAATGAGAGAGCAACTTAAATTATTAAATTATTTTTAAATACTGGTACGTTCCCTTGTCTACAACAAGACCAAAAACCCCCCGAGTTTCCTCGAGGCGAGTCTTTCTCGGGTGAGGAGCGAACATTGGACGGGAGTGCAGGGGAGTTGTTTACTGGGCTGGCCTTTACCATCTTCGGCCGCCGGGTCCCACACATACCGCGCGCCCTCGCAGGCGCGGTACCTCGTAGGAGGTTCGCCCTGGAACAAAAAAAGATGAATTTATTCTTAGTTATGGTGGCATTGAAATATCAGCTACATTAAATGCTTAATTTATTTTATTGAATTTTTGGTTATCTCATTCTAAATAAGAATATCTCGTAACCCTTAAATATCCCAAATTCAAAAATGCAACTCGACATTACTTTAATAGAGACCTGTTTTGTTGATTTGAAATACCGCGGGTTTATCAGTAAACAAAGGACAGCCTTCAAACAGATTGCTCTCAATTTCATTATTTCGTATTCCAGATATTAAATTGAATGTAATAAAATTGGGGTAAATATTTGCCGACCTCACTTAGATTTTTTATTTATTTTATTAGCATAGCCGAGCCGCCACCTTACATTACTCGTATAGTGCAGCGGAGTATAGTGCAGCGGAGTACAGTAGAGAGGAGTACAGTGCAGCGGAGTACAGTGCAGCGGAGTACAGTGCAGCGGAGTACAGTGCAACGGAGTATAGTGCAGCGGAGTACAGTGCAGCGGAGTGCAGTGCAGCGTGTTACAAACCCGCAAAATTATAATTTGCGTAATTACTGGTGATAGGACACTCTTGTGAGTCCGCACGGGTAGGTACCACCATCGCGCCTATTTCTGCCGTGAAGCAGTAATGCGTTTCGGTTTGAAGGGTGGGGCAGCCGTTGTAACTATATTGAGGCGTATTTACGTTGTAGATATTTATGGGCTCCACTAACCACTTAACATCAGGTGGGCTTTGAGCTCGTCCACCCGTCTAAGCAAAAAAAAACCTGGTGTTAAGTGGTTACCGAAGCCCATAGAGATCTATAAAGTAAATGACGCCACCCACCTTGAGATATGAGTTCTAAGGTCTCAGTTTTTACAGTACAACAGCTGCCCCACCCTTCAAACCGAAACGCGTTACTGGTTCACAGTAGAAATAGCCAAGGCGATGGTACCTACCCGTGCGGACTCACAAAACGTCTTACCACCAGTAATAGTGGTTCACTCATCAAGGCCATAAGCAAAAAACATAAGAAAACGCAATACATTTTTTCGTGTTTGATTTTCGTTGCGTGCACGTGCTCGAAGTTATTCTGCTACCATAGAGTCGTTCAACACTAAAATATCGGTACAAACTCCAGAAGCAAATTATGCGCACATTTACGACACATGCGCCGGGCATCTCCAAATTTACTGTTAACCTCACCGTTTCCGGACAATGAAAAATAAGGATCCAGCTTATAAAATACATCAGGACGTTGACTTTGAGGCCACGTCACAAAAACCCATTTTATAAATTTGAGACAATCTTTGACCGGAGGCCTGATTTAAATCATTTCAGTCTCGTTGTCGTATTGAATCTGTGTTGAATTTCTATTATCAAATATGTTTGAATATTGTAGTAGGCCATCACAATATTGGCGTCTTTTGAATATAAATGCTTTTAATATATTTACACCACAGTCTATTTCAATTCAATGGGTCAGTTTACTTTGAACACTTGTAATAAAATTATGTAAACTAAAAAAAATTGTTGTATTTTTATTGCATACACGGAGGACCCGAACCCGACTCGAATAAACACTCAACACTGAGAATTTAATCGCGATAACCGGGGGACCACAACCAAAATTATTCTTGAACGGACACTAAGCAATTTCATAGACAGCGGCTTAGCTATGCCACTAGCATTAATAAAGGTCATGAGCAACGGTGACCACTCTCCATCAGGCGGGCCGTATGTTTGTCTACATACGAGGACAATAATAAAAAATCTGTGTCTCTCAAATGACTTCAGAGCGAACCAACAGTAACGAAATCTAAGCGTTACGACTAAGGACAGACTCGGTCAAGCAACAACGTTTTGATCCTAGAGCAGGCAAATCAAGGAGAGACTGCTATCTATACCACAATCCAGGATCCTCAGATATTTTGCACATTTGGACACTGCCCACCGGTCGCTTTTCCGCAGATTCCTGACAGAGGTCCTGACTAATTCAATTTGTTATAACGATCTCATTCTCAGGCATACCTTTGAAGGTTACAGAAAGAAGCTCTCCACCTTCGCAAGAAAAAATTAAAGAACAAAACAAATTGATAGTATAATTTTAAAATCAGATTTTAACATCAGAGTGAATATGGTCGACTTTCGACCACTGGACGAACACCAAGTGCTTTCTCTCTGTGTTCACACTCCTGTGAAAAGGATAGCTAAGCATTCCGTATGATTTCGAACTAACTGCAGCTCCATCAATATTGACGCCGCACAATCCATAGCCATTGTAGTAGTAGACGTTAATACAACGATGTCTCGTGAAAGAAATCACTATTTGAATGCAAGGAATAATTTGTTATTACTCCAGAGCGCACGAAGATGTTTACGGATTTCAGTTATAGATTTTCTTGAATGTTTTTAAGTTATCTCTCTCGCTTTACAAATGATGTTTATGGTACTAGGTTCGTTGGTACTGCAAGGGTTTCGACAATCCCATCAGCCGGTGAGTGATGTATGCGGCGCTCCCACCCGGTGTCGCGGCTCTACTGACGTCATTCGCGCCGCTTCCTTCAAAGAGACTACGGTGAGAGTTATTGCTGACCTTCGCTGAGTATACCGAACGCCAATATTGCTCACTTTTATATGTGCGTCCTTCCTACATATTCCTAAAAATATACAGATTGCCAGAATACCCATGTTACTCGGCGATTGTTAAAAAAAATTAAATATAAAACTAAGATCATTATAAGACGGGTACTGTGTCTACAGATTTTACAGCTTCACAATAAAATAATACAACTATAAAACAAGGACAGACAGTAGCATTTGGCTATAGTGATGTATGAATAGAAATGTCATGAATAGAAATTAGCGATGAACAATCCTGTTTACTATGAATTATGAACAATTCAACGTGATCTCAATTTTTCGTATACAGACTTCACTATGCCTCTGAGTAATTGTGTGGCACATAGAAATTTACCCAGTAGACTAAAACTGAATGTTGTCAGTAGGATCCAGCAATCACTTCACATCAAATTGGTCATGAGCTCCTAAGCTATCTAAGTTCCTACGTGTACTTTATAAAAACATTATTTTAACAGGACGCAGGCGTATCGGGAATCCCCTCATTTGAATTCGGAAAACGAAATTGATTTCTGAGGACAATTTCTCTGGTTTGTGATTATTGTCGCGTATTATATCATTATGAACAACTACACTGAATACTAAATGTAGACATTCGAGCTGCAGACACATCTACTTCTAGAACCTGTTTGCGTAAACTTGTACTATCAACACGGAACAGAAAAGTAGGAGTATAGTGTTTGACATACGAGTATGTACACATGTATGGACGTGCTTCTATAACTTGCACTGCAATTACGCTGTAGGTACAACGCATCCCACAGTTATAATAATTGAATAGTGGTTAAGAGATTAGGAAAATACAACATTTCATTACTCATAAAGACAATAATTATGCGGTTCCAATAGTTAAAATTCACCTCGCCCATGGAAGATAACGCTCGGGACTGAAGTCTCTCCGAAAAACTTTGTGTCGTCTCTCAATGTTTGTTAGGAAAGCGACAAATTTTCTAAGAATTAATCACAGATGAATGCTCGGTCTTCCGTATGGAAACATGGTCAGGCCGGCGGTTGGTCTGGCAGTCCTGTTGGGTTATCCCGCGTCGCCGCCGAGCCGGAGCCGGAAAACTACTTTCACCCAGCTCCGACCCCTGACGAGGAAGCCCCGGCCACCGGGCGACCTAAAACGTACTACCAGCGCCCTAGCGCGACGGCCGTGGCGACCGCGGGAACCCCCCATCTACCCTGACTCGGGTCGCATCTTGACCGGGGATCGGAAGTCGGGAGAGAGTATTGGTGCTTAGTCCGGCATAACCCGACCTGTTCCCCATGGGCCGGGTATCCTTAAAATCAATTCGAAACTTAAAAAAAGGAAAGAAAAAGATGGCGATAGAAGTGACAACTTATAACTTATTATAGAATTTTAATAGAAAAATTTTAAATTACTAATACATAAATTAAAATTTCAACATCAATCTGGTTTTCACGGCTATTGACACTCCGAGCAACAATTATAAACATATTTATATGGTTTCTTTATTGTCCAAATATATTACGAGCTTTAAAATCATGACAAAATATAAGTACGAATTAATTGAAATAACAATTAATACACAATCACTTTTATGCATACACATACATATTTTTTTTTATTGCTTAGATGCGTGGACGAGCTCACAGCCCACCTGGTGTTAAGTGGTTACTGGAGCCCATAGACATCTACGACGTAAATGCGCCACCCACCTTGAGATATAAGTTCTAAGGTCTCAGTATAGTTACAACGGCTACCCCACCCTTCAAACCGAAACGCATTACTGTTTCACGGCAGAAATAGGCAGGGTGGTGGTACCTACCCGTGCGGACTCTCAAGAGGTCCTACCATCAGTAAAGATCAAATGCGTAAAATGAAAAATATAAATGAATATTATATAATATTATCAATAAATGAGTGATTGACTTGATTGTGATGAAGCATTTTTTATTCTGAACATGCCTAAATACAAAAAAAAATGGAAAATTAAAGAAAGTTTAAATTCATGAAATCTTTTCTTTTTTGGCCGCAAAACTGAAAACGACCCAGGCTATGAGTGAAGGCAGACCACACGTCCCCGTCCTACCTAGCATAGTCGCGGTCATAAAAGCCGAACTCGTCTTAATAATGAGATATTCCACATACTTCCGCGCCCCGATTTTTCTTTCAAATTTTTAACATGAAATCTTTATAATTGAATAATAAAATATGTTTACGAAATTTCCTCGGTCGTAAAATATTCATTAGAGCTCCATTAACAGATGTCTTCTGTCTGTTACTCTGTTCATTTCAGAAACATTTTTTCATCAAATGTTTTAAAGAAAGAATCCTTACTGTGTGTACTCTGCGTTACGTGTAATTTTCTCTTCATTTGTATACATTTATTTAATTATTTATTTAGGAAATGAACAGTACAAAACATCCATATAATATATTAAAAATAGTTAAAAAAAACACGTGTGGCACTCGGAGACTGCCGCGGTAAAGCTATTGCATAGCATTTTTATCAACTTATGCAATTATAATTAGACAATAATAGTTTAATATTAAAACAATAATAAAATAAGATAACGCTATATTTATAAACATTAACAAAAGCAAAACATTAACTGTCCCCTTCACACTCTTAAGCTAGACCGCGCGAGAGAGAGATGGGCAGACTTTTCATGATGCGCATCCAGTGCAACGTCATGCCTCGCGCTTATTTACAAACACTACACAAACGCAATGTGTGAATGTGTTAAATGCGAGCTACATGGTAGGCGGAGTGGAGGGTGTTAGGTTTTATTTTCGTTATGGAATTTCATGATTCGGTCGCCGCGCTCAAAGCCCACGATAAAAGCTATGCAATAGCTTAATAAAAACCAAACAAGTTTCCACCATTAATTTTACACATGAGTAGAAAGTGATTAGAGAAAAAACAGACATTAAATTTAAATTACAAAAAGACAATAACACAACTTTATTTTATGTTTAAGTCTTCTCTTGACGACAGCAAACGAAAATGAATAATAATTCTTAGGATGGAGGCACCGCCTTTCAAGAAGGCTGGTTGGCAAGCGTGATGGCGTCTATGCGCCTCCATCGGCTAGGGTCTGTCGTAGCCAGATGCTTACCGGCCATGGGTGTTTTGGCCGGTACCTGCATCGCATCGCCCGGAGGGAACCGACGATGGAGTGTCACCACTGTGAATGCGACGAGGACACGGTCGAGCATACGCTCGCACATTGCCCTGCATGGCTGAAGCAACGCCGTGTCCTTGTCTCGCAAATACGACCGGACTTGTCGCTGCCGACCGTCGTTGAGTTGCCGACCGTTGAGTCTCACATACCCCGCGCGCCCCTTATGCGCGGGGACCTCGTAGGAGGGTCGGCCCCCGGGCCCGGAAAAAAAAAAGTGTTTGTCGTAGCACGAAGCTAGCCGAGTTCCAACGATACTGCAATCGTGCTGCCATCTCTCGGGAATCGTGCTGCGTTTCGTTTAGCTACCAAACTAATGACCGTCTCCGACATATATTGTTTAATACTTTAATACTTACAACACGTCCGGCCGTTGAAGCTACAAATGATAGATGATACAGATGAAAGAAGATCACGGAAATCAATCTTTTGATTTATTATCTTACATAAAAACATTTTATCTCTCAGTAGCCTACGATCGGCCAGAGAGATAAATGCTGTCGGTTCTGGTAAGTTGAGGCGACGATAGCGGTGTAGAAGATCTATAAAAAAATTATTTGGACTCTTTCTAGTCACTCACTATAAATATTATATTAGGGATTTCAAAAGACGGAGAGATATTCCAGTATACCTAGTCAGTACAAAACTGTTGTACCAAAGAATAAGACTAGACGGCCCTTCAAACTCTTTACTGACTCAAAGTATGCAACCTAACATTCTCTAAGCCTTATTTATGATTTCATTAATTTGAGCATCAAAAATAAATCCTGAAAACACATAAATATCCAAATCACGTACATCTGTAGTGCGTTCCAAAATTTGACCATTAATATTGTTACGCCGGTAAGAGTAACGTCATCTATCGCCAAATAGCCGAAACGAATATCAAAGAAACTCGTAACATCGAGAAAGATCGAGAAGTACCACGCCATCTATAGTCAGATAGCGGAAACACACAATACTCGACTTGTGTGGAATATTCTCGATAATTCTAGGGATGTCGTATCGACCAGGGGGGTGCAACTCCCATACAAAGGAAAAGAACATTCAACTAGCGTCATCTTTAGGAACCGGCGAGGTCATTTTTGAAACGTTTTGGCCTTAATGAACTAATAAACTCACTAGATGGCAGATACGAGTTCTGACTCAATAAAAAAGGTTAGCGTACTTTGAAGCAGTGCTTCCACTTTTAGGGAATTCTCCCTTTTTTAGGGAAAAATAGCTGATATTTTGGATGATAAAGACAATTTAAAAAATACCAGGATTTAGGATATTTCGGGGTAAAAAGCAAAGCCTATACTAGTAACTGTTGTGAATTTTAAAATAAACGGTTTTTAAAGTAAAACAATGAACATTTTATTTTATGGAGAGAGAATGACATTAAGTCGAGTTGACAAGTAAAAGAATAAAACAGAGTTGTGTATAAAAACTATTAAGAAGGTTTGATTCAACAGTAACCCTCTAGTAAAGTAAATCATAGATTAAGCCACTGCTTTTTTCTTAGGGATTCCCCAGAATCCCAATAAGTATAATCCGCCAAATTTTTATTTACCTATTTTCGTTGATGTCACCAGAACTTACTTGTATTGTAATATACAGGTACTTCATGTACCATGAATGATTATCATGGTAATTTCATTTACGAAAACCTTGTAATTGTCATTTCACTTTTGCTAGCAGTTCCTTCTTCAAAGACTGAGGTGGAAAGATTATTCAGTGTTCTCAAATGAAAAAACTGACAAAAGAAACAGGCTTTCTAATGAAACCCTGAACGGCTTGCTTCATAGAAAGTTCCCAACTTTGCCAGCAAACAATTGCTCAATTTTAGAACCGAACAGTGTTAGGTTGCGTGCAGCAAAAGAATATAAAAGCAATGCGTCGACTTCCTTGAAAATTCTAATCCTATAGATCTATGATCTTCTGGGGGCGTTTATATTATATATACCTTCATTAAATAATATGCTGTGGTTTATTTTCTGTATTTTATTTATGCTTTCTATATAAAGGATTTATGAAAGTTGTCTAGGAAATTTTAGGGATAAATTCAAAAGAAACTAGGGTAAAATGTGTTAAAAAAAACTTAAGTGGAAACACTGCTTTGAAGTTTTCAAAATTCCAGGGCCGTAAAACAATCTCAAAAAAAAAAAAAAAAGTTTTCAAAATGTCGTAACGATTTAATTTTTTAAATCGTTTTTTTTTGGTCTTGGTGTGAGTTATTTTACGTTGTAGTATTAATTTAGAGCATCTTTTAGCTTTATGAGAATATTAGACGATTAGACATTGAGAAACTCTGTTTTGAATTCTCTTTAGACATAACTTGGTTCCAATACTTTTTTCTTCGTTAGCGTTTCGTAAGCTTGTGTAACTATTTTCGTTTCTTACAGAAAGTTTATTATTAAAAATCAGCATGCCTCGAAGATCGAAAATGAAATGCTATTTCGGATGCCTTGATAACGGTGAGTTTACACTATTTTCCCGGTATATTATTTGCTAACAGAATTATTATTCATAATATAATTAAATGAATTAGCACCAACTAATGGTCCTTCCTATTTCTGCTGCCTAGCTATCATATATGTTAAGTTTGATTAAAACAGTCGGTGTTAAGTCTCGTACTATCACACACACACCTCAGATAATAAAATTGTCTCGAGTGGGTGGAAGTATTTATGTTTTGCAACTCAGCGTATTATATGCTTATTGTCAAGTGGGCCCGAACTAGTTTTTTGGAGTGATCAATCAGTCATGCTTTCCTGTTTAAATAAAATACAGCACAATTGATCTCACATCCAAAGTTAGATGATGGCATTCACATTTTGTTTCCTGGTGTTTGATAACCAAGTTACACCAAGTGGCCTGTGACCACGTTCATCCTTCTACCCAATATAAAATAATGTTTTTATTTTTGTAGACAAAGGTTTGATAATGACAAAATTTTATGGAAAAATTATAAGGAGCACTAAAATGTCTGAAACATGAAAAGATTGATGCACTATATTTGAACCAGAACGTGTTATGTAATATATTAATTTGTAAGTATGATTACATTAACACTAAATTTATGTTATGAACATGATTGTGGGTTAATCGTTTCTTAAATTTCTAAATGTTTATAAGAATGCTAAGAATAATTTAGTATTCACTTTAGTGTGTGTATTATCTCTACAATGCTAGTTTAAATGACAATTATTGTATGACGAAGCATAGGTAGTGTTTATAGATGTAATATTTTCATACAAGGTCATGATCTGTCACGATCAACTTTAAGCAAGAACTGCTATCATTAAGAAACAAATTTATTAAATTTAATTCAAATTGTCTACTATGTTTATAATGGAAAGCTGACATGTTTATATTTCGCACAAATGACTTAATTGACATTGAATGATTTGATTATCTAGACTTAATTAACTTTTAGATAACCTTCGATTTAATGTTAATAAGTACGCTAGTAGGATTAATCTAGAGGAGTTATTGTTATTCGAAGTTTTATACAATTGTACGTTCATACTATCTTTTAACCGAAAATTGTTTGTAATATAGGGAAATTAAATAGCTTACAGAGAATTACAGCTTTTTATTTTAAAAAACTGTTTTCTCTCTGTATGAAAAGATCTTATCGATTAGAATGCTGAACACAATCAAACATTCCTTAATATCTCATAAGTACTACCGGGAATTCCAGCGATTCTAAACGATAAGATTTTTTCATAAAGAGAGTTATTAAAAATATTAAAATTACTAAAAAAGCCACCTGGTGGGGGGTAGGGAGACTAATAATCGACCGTAGCGACGCCTGCTGGACCGGGCTTTAACTAAAGCAAAAATAAAAATGAGAGTTGCGCATCTATCTCTAATATATTAAGTGTATAATCTATGGTATCGACTATAAAGCGTTGCAAAGACGGCACGTAGTCAGTTAGTAATCGGAACTACTCGAAGCGAAATAGCGAACGGATCACCTGAAGCGAAGCGGAAGAAGTGAATTAAGAATTTTAAAGTGTGTGTTCTATGTGATAAATACAGTTTTAAGTTGTACTTTGGTGGAATATTTATTTATCCCGAACCCCAGCGCGTAACAATATAATAGCCATACAAAATATTAGATCTTCCACGTGGGAAAGTTATAATAGTACCTACACTTGTTTATAATAGTGAGTAAGTTATTCTGACAGTAAATAAATAAATTGTTGAAAGAATCCTGCAGCTCCAAACATTCATCAAAAGACTTCACGGCTTGAAATAATTATTTTCATCGGCGTACTCTATTTCGGTTTCTTGAATAAATTAGAAACGTTATTGACATATACTATATTAAATAACGTAGGACTGAGATGAGAAGCCTGTGGAACTCCTGAGGGGACAGGTGCAAATTATGAATAAATAAATTTAAATGTAACAGCTTAACATCGATCTCTCCTGTACGACTCAAGCTGTCGCAGCAAATCACCGTGGACTCCAAGTCCATGCAATTCCTCAATCAAAGTGTCAAAATATATTCAAACTTTGGAATAATCAGTGTAGAGTACATCAACCTGATGACTGCCCTCCATTGCGCTTAATACATAATACAAACATTGATAGAGGTTTGTCTCAGTAGATCTATCGCTTATAAAATCATGTTGTTGCTCTTTAATATGAGGCTTTATCCACGGACAAAAAAATGCTATTATCTACCGTTCAACGGTTTATTAGAAAATTGTTTTTAAATTTATTTACTTTGTTCGATATGTTTTATTTCAGTGTATACACATTTTTTGTAGGTTTTTTTAAGTCAGAATTGCTGTCTGCTATATTTGACTAATTGCAATGGCATACAGGCAACGAGTGTGCGGTGTGTGAGGCACGAGCACTGTGGGCTGTGATATGATACGACCGGCTGTTAGTCAGGAGATATTCGTACATAATAATGTATGTGTATGCAATATTCCACCAAGTTTCCGACAACATGTAGGGTCTAGTACAAAAATTTATGGGCCGATCTTAAAAATTATGACTAAATGGGTTAGACCTTATCTGTTATTGATCAAAGTGTACTCCAATCTACTTTTTATTTGTCACTGGATTTTTTTTTTAAAGGAGTCAGCTTCATGCCTACCTTTTACGTACTAATTGTGTTAGAAATGCTTTTTTGAACTCTACTACCTGTGCCGTGCCCTTCCAGATGTTCATCTTTGTCGAGCTTGGTGGTATGTGGGAGAACGACGCACTCACTGAAATAACCGATAGTGAGTCTCGCTGATCATAGCCACGCCGCAACGCCCAGGTTAACAGCTAGAATATTAATGTTTGTAAAAGTGAGCCCTTGGCTAGTTGACGGCGGCCCTCTCCACTCGACTCCGAGGGCCGGCGCTTGTGGACCCTCCCGACTCGAGCCTTTTACAAATATTATCACAAAACTAACACAAAAACCTTCTTGATCATTTTAAGCATTCACTATATTTAG
Source organism: Bombyx mori (assembly GCF_030269925.1). Lineage (NCBI taxonomy): Eukaryota > Metazoa > Arthropoda > Insecta > Lepidoptera > Bombycidae > Bombyx > Bombyx mori. The sequence continues at coordinate 328,157 of NC_085116.1, read as the reverse complement.
TTTGTTATTCAGTTTGTGAAGTTAAATTTGCTTTGCTTTTGATCAATAAAGGTATTAAAGGAGGGTTACTATTATGAATTACGTTAGCAAAAAATTAACTTTCAATGGGATTGAATATTTTTTACTAATATAAAATATTGTAATTATTAACATGTTACACAAGTACATTGGTGGATGAGCAGCACAGCCCACGGCACGACTACCGGCCTTCAGCAGTTACTCTAAGAGAAAAAAAAGTAAGTGTACTTATTTAAAAATAAGTTCTAGCTTGTTTTTTTCTCAGGTGCTACGTGTGTTATTGGAAACACGCACACGAGACAAACAACAACAACATACATCCAAACCCCAAATACAAATATTTTAAACCAATTGTATTATCGCCGTCCAGAACCCGGGCTGTGTAATACGGCATTATTCATTATCCTACCCTCCATACCATCAGAGCGCGCAGGGCCACGGGACGCGCTATGTGTCATTATGAACAATCAGTAAATATACCCATAGACACCGCCCGCTGAGTTTCTCGGATCTTCTCAGTGGGTCGCGTTTCCGATCCGGTGGTAGATTCTGCGAAGCACGACTCTTGCTAGGGTCAGTGTTAGCATCACCTCCGGTTTGAGCGCCGAGAGCTCACCTACACGCTAGGGTGAAGCTGAAACAGTCTCTCAAGGCTATCACCATAAATAGGAAAAAAAGTAAATATTGAAACACTTGAGTTGTATGTAAAACTCGATTTTCAACTTAAAATAAAAAGTAAAGAAAACAAACACAAAGCCGCAAGTAGTCTTGAGCTACAACTCGTTGTATTCTTGTTATTACTTTATAACTTTAATTTATAAATTAATCAAACTTACACTTCATGTTTGTTAAGAGCTTCTTACATCTTATTTGTGTTCTTTTATGTTTATGCTACAGTCAAAGTGATAAAAGGGATTCTTTATTCTTAATTGCTGATGATTTATTTACAATAACTACAATTTCTAAATGTTAAAAATATAAACAGAAAAAACAAAAAATTCCTTTTGCTTAGTTCCCAAAGATGCGGAAACAAGCTTCATCTTACATTAACATCACAACGTATTTTGTACTAGCTCTGTAGACAGACGAGTAGACGGCTGATGACTCATCAAACGTGCATCCTCTCACTTGCCGAGAGGTAACACGCGCGACAAGCCTGTCACGACTTTAAAAGCTGTAGCAAAACGATCATCTCCCCATGCGTTCTATTCTTAAGTTATCATAATACAACAAATAGCATAAAATAAATTTCAGGAGACGATCAAAGAAAATGGTGAGATCTTACCTATATATAGGGTTTTTCATTAAGAGCGCTCGAACTTAAAAATAAAATAATAAAAATACGGTTTAAATGGTATTTGCCACAAATTTTCGCGCCTCGACGCTCCCTTCCCCTCCAGGATCGCAGCAAGGACTGACTCCATGCCGTAGTTTCGTATATAACCATGAAATAAGTAATCATTTGATTAAAAAACAAACATAGCCTTGCGGTCGAAAAGCACACATTTCCTAAGTACGGTCGGCAATTTACCTACAAGCGTAGTTTTGTAATTTTGTAACCACAAAAATGTATTTTTTATTTAATATATTTAAGTATTACACTTCTGTAGAATTTGATACTAATTTTAACTTAAAAGCCTAATTAAAAAGCGAGGTGTCCGGCAAACAGACTGGGGTTCATATTATGTTTCTTCGATTCCCTAGATGGGACTAATACAAATATTACTAATATAACTTACGTTGCGAAGTCTTGGAAATCTCGGGTGTTTTATCTATTCCCAATCCTCTATTTATAGGTACAGCAGCCATGTAGATGTGACGGCGTGTTCGGCGGACATTCTCGACCTGGTGGACGGCTGGCGCGTCGAGGAGGGCCTCACTGGTTCGGACCACAACGGCATTACATTTGGAATAAATTTAATAAAATCAAAAGGTATACACATACACAGAACCACCAGAATTTACAATACAAAAAAAGCTAATTGGAGGCAATTTCATGAGAAACTGTCTCAAATTATGCAAGAAACACAACTCACCATAGAAGAATTATTAAAAGCTCAAAACACAGAACAAATAGACAAAATAATTAAATCATACACACAAGCTATCACTGATACATGCACACATACAATACCTTTTAAAAAGAATACGAAAACACTTACCGTGCCGTGGTGGTCCGAGGAGCTTGCAAGGATGAAGAGGCTGGTCGCCACCAGGAAGCGTAGAATCAGGAACGCGGCGCCGACTCGGAGAGCGATGGTTGTTGGCCTATACCTGGAAGAAAAAGAAAAATATGAACTAGCAGTAAAAGAAGCGCAAACCACTAGCTGGAAAGAGTTTTGCGGAAAGCAGGATAGGGAAGGTGTCTGGGAAGGGATATATCGGGTGTTGGGGAGAACTGCCAAACGAGAGGAGGACCTGCCTCTTCAAAATGAGGGTATTACTCTGGACGCCGAGGGCTCTGTGAAGCTGTTGGCCGATACCTTTTACCCTGAGGACCGAGAGGAGGAAGACAATGTGGACCACCGCCATATCAGAGAACTGGCAAAAATGGTAAACGAGTGGAGTCATGGTGAGCGGCATGAACCACCGTTTACCCAAAGTGAACTTGATCGGTCCATAAAGTCGTTCAACCCGAAAAAGGCCCCGGGAGCCGACGGCCTCACGGCAGACATATGCACCCACGCAGTGAACTGTGACCCCTTTTTCTTCCTGGCACTCTTAAACAAATGCCTGGCACACCACTATTTTCCGAGGACCTGGAAAGAGGCGACAGTAGTGGTGCTCAGGAAGCCCGGCAAGGACTCGTACACCGTCCCTAAGTCTTACAGGCCGATTGGGCTATTGCCTGTCCTGGGGAAGATGTACGAAAAGATGCTGGTTGCTCGCCTCAAATTCTACCTATTACCCAGGATAAGTACTCGCCAATACGGCTTTATGCCCCAAAAAAGCACAGAAGACTCCCTCTACAATCTAATACAGCACATCCGTGCAAAGCTCTTTTTAGCTAGTCGTACTGGTGTCGCTGGATATCGAGGGAGCTTTTGACAGTGCATGGTGGCCGGCTATCAAGGTACGATTGGCTGAGGAAAAGTGTCCTGTGGATTTGAGGCGGGTAATGGGCAGCTACCTGAGTGATAGGGTGGTCAGGGTGAGATACGGAGGGGAGGAGTGCAGAAGAGCCACCAACAAGGGATGCGTCCAGGGATCGATAGGGGGTCCGATACTATGGAACTTGTTGCTGGACCCGCTTCTTAAAGAGCAGGAAAGTCGCGGTGAATACATCCAGGCGTTCGCCGACGATGTTGTGATGGTATTCGATGGGGAAACAGCTCTAGAAATCGAGGGACGGATCAATGCCGCACTCGGACATGTTCTGGCGTGGGGAGTCAGAAATCGCTTAAAATTTGCGCCGCACAAAACTTGTGCGATGGTGCTGACGCGAAAATTAAAATACGACAACCCGCGCCTGAGCATGGGTGGGATCGGGATTGAGCTGTCCCAAGAAATTAAGATCCTCGGGCTTACGGTGGATGCCAAACTCACCTTCAACACACACGTGACTGAGGTATGCAATAAGGCAATTACGATATATAAACATCTTGCCAGGGCAGCACGTGTGAGTTGGGGGCTGCACCCGGAGGTGATTAGAATTATATACACCGCAGCCGTCGAACCCATCATAATGTACGCGGCGAGCGCATGGGCACCAGCCGCGACTAAGCTTGGAGTCCGGAAGCAATTAAATGTGGTCCAGAGGGGCTTTGCCCAAAAATTGTGTAGGGCCTACCGCACAGTTTCACTAAACTCTGCACTGGTGCTGGCTGGGATCCTACCGCTCGACCTCCGCATCCGGGAAGTGGCCACACTCTATGAAGCCAAGCGAGGTGTGCCACAGCCAATATTGGGAGACAGGGAAGTGGAACGCATGGCCCCGGTGATAAAAGCGCCACACCCCGCAGAGCAAGTAAACCTGGAATTCAAAAGCCTGATAGACGAGGAACAATATCAACACCACAACAACTTTGAGGTTCGTATTTTCACGGACGGAAGCAAGCTCGAGGGTAAGGTGGGGGCAGCGCTGTCCTTATGGGATAGAGTATCCGAAACCAAAGCCCTTAAGCTCACGCTTCCGCCGTTCTGCACCGTCTATCAGGCAGAACTCCTTGCTCTACAAAGAGCAGTGAGGGAGGCGCTGAATCACTCTGGGACTGCGTTCGGCATCTTTAGTGACTCGATGTCGGCTCTTCAAACGATCACCAACGTCAGTTCCCCCCATCCCTTAGCAGTGGAAACAAGAGACACCATCAGACGCTGCATGCTCCAGAACAAGAGTGTCTCCTTGTTCTGGATAAAGGCCCACGTAGGATTGGAGGGGAACGAAAGAGCCGACCAACTGGCCAAGGAAGCTGCTCTGCGGTCAAAACGAAAACCGGACTACGACCTGTGTCCGATATCATTCGTCAGGCGACAAATTCGATTGGAGACGCTTGACGAGTGGGATCGGAGATACAGGTCGGGGGAGACCGCATCAGGAACAAAATTGTTTTTCCCGAGTGCGTTGGGGGCATATGCGGTCGTGAGGGGGATGGAGCACTCCAGCATTACTACCCAGATACTAACAGGGCACGGTGGGTTCTCTGCATACCTGAAAAGATTCGGGTGTAAGGAGAGCTCATCGTGCACCTGCGATCCAGACGCGGAGGAAACGGTTCCGCACGTACTGCTGGAGTGCCCTATTTTTGCCCGGGAGCGCTATGACCTGGAACAGGAGCTGGGCGTCGAACTCAACAGGGCAGTTTTACCTGAACTAATGAAAGACAAAGAGTTAAAAAAGAAATTTATAGAATTCACTATTAAAGTAGCTCAAAAAGTAATAAATAAAAATAAGACCTAAGAAAACTGGGATGTCAATATATAATCAGTATATATTTGTAACACCCCAGAACCCCCCTAAGGATAGTAAAAAATTTTTTTGGAAATAGGAACACTTTTATAACATTTGATAATTCATATTAAATTAACATTAAATTCATATTAATTGATTATTTGGAAACATTTCGTAAAATAAAACAATAAATATAAGAAAAACAAAAATAAATATAAATGAAAAGTAAGGGCTCTGACTACGTTAGAGGACAATTATGTATTGAAAAAAAAAAAAAAAAAAAAAAAAAAAAAAAAAAAAAAAAAAAAAAAAAAAAAAAATCCTCTATTTAGAGTCAAGAGACCACGATAAGCGAAGCAGTAATGCGTTTCGGTTTGAAGGGCTGAGCAGCCGTTGTAACTATACTGAGAACTTAAAACTTATATCTCAAGGTGGGTGGCGCATGTACGTTGTAGATGTGTATGGGCTCCAGTAATCCCTTAACACCAGGTGGGCTGTGAGCTCGTTCAACCATCTAAGTAATAAAATAAAATAAAATATTACTTTCCACCCATTTCTTATGCGAAGCAAACATGCGCTCCGGTTCATAAGCTGCTAAGCTGATGTCTCAAGGTGACTGATGGTAACGGTCGGTGACGGTGATTGTTGATAAACGTATTCACGTTGTGATCTCTAAACTTGCACATACGCATTGTTATTAGTTATATACGCATTTAACTTAAAGTTGCCATGTAGGTAATGTCTTTCTTACGTATTAACTACGGATCAGATGAATAATAAATAATAATTGACATGTCTAAGCACGCTCAAACGGAAGTAAATAAAGAGACCACACAGGTGACAGCAGCAGATCGGTTCAGAAGGAAGAGATCGTCTCTCCTCTACATGATGACGTCACCACAGAACCAGAAGCGCACCGACAGCGCCGGATCGTATGCTGTACCGAGAGCAGTCGTTGGCGTGGTGACGTGCCACTCTCTCGTCTACCACGATACAATACGACATCATCAGCATCGTAATCTTAGGCCATACAGCCCAAGGTGGGCCTTAGCCTAGTCCAGTATTTCTCTCCAAGCTGCTCTGTTTAGAGCTTTCTCCTTCCAGTTCTTGACACCGATAACTTTGGGGTCGTGCTCTACGCTACCTAACCATCGGAGTTTGGCCTGCCATGACTTCTGCAGCCCTCAGGTTTGCCATATAGTAGTTGTCTTGTCATTCTGGTCTCCACCATTCGAACTACATGTCCTGCCCATCGTAGGTGTCAAATTTTTATAGTTTACTGATATTATGATCCTTGTAAATACGATACAATACGATAAAGGAATATTACTTAGCACATCTTGTCCGTACACGCGACGGCGTGGTGTAGCGCTCCACTCATGTATGTTGTAATTTAATTTTGATCATAAATTTAGACAGTCTCCCTTACTTCAATTTTTCATGGGAATTCCAGTTCTGGGATGGGAGAATCAAATAACGGTACATGTAAGTACGCGCTAATATTAAATATGAGTCTCTGATCTTGTGTTGCTCAGCATATATTTCTCTGACAACTTATTACGAGACAAACCGAGAAGGAAAGATCAAAGGCAGCTTATCTTACATTTTTTCAAATAACAACCTTGCAATTATTAATATAAAATGATAAAGGAATATCATTTTTCTTTTTGATGCGAGAAAAAACAGGGAAGTAAGGGATAACAGTTGACATTGCACGAGTTTTAAGGTAGTCTTTTTAAAACTATTTATAAGATAATAAGTCTATTTGTTGTCTAGTCATCTAAATGACGACAAATTAAACTATATGTTGCTCTGTAAAACAAAGTTTCATTCTCATTTTTACATTCAGAAATAAAACACATTGTCATAAAGTTATTATATAAATTACCTGTAAAACCAAGAAACGGCACTTAAAGTTTATTTGTCTTTCTTTAATAAGAAAACTAAATTATTTTTCTATTTTTTTGACCAGTTGAATGAAAATTTCGTCAAAAAATATAATGCTGTTTTTCCAATTTTCTACAGCTGGCACCACCTATGACTTAGCCAAGTCAACACACAATGTCATTTGAAAAGCGCTCCATAATTCAAATATCTGATTCATATTCAAATAACTGACATTACGTAGTACACAAGCAACTGTTTATTACACAAGCAACTCTTTGTCCCGGGAAGTGTTTCATTCTTTCTAAATTGAGTGAAGCACGGAGCACGTCTATTATCATATGAACATAGTGTGCGAAGTCAAAGCGCGCCACACGACGGAGAGCGGCCTGACAGCTGACTGCAGACCTGACGTTGGATATCCTTAAGATATTTTAAACGAATTCTTATAGCTACAGTCGCATTTCAAGGTGTTGGGCTTCTGAAACGGAGCTTCCAATGATCGGACTTGCATTCAGTAACGATTACGATCTTTTTTTTTTATTGCTTAGATGTGTGGACGAGCTCGCAGCCCACCGAGTGTTAAGTAGTTACTGGAGCCCATAGACATCTACAACGTACAAAATGCGTCAGCCACCTTGAGATATAAGATCTGAGGTCTCAAGTATAGTTACAACGGCTGCCCCACCCTTCAAACCGAAACGCATTACTGCTTCACGGCAGAAATAGGCGGGGCGGTGGTACCTACCCGTGCGGACTCACAAGAGGTCCTACCACCAGTAATTACGCAAATTATAATTTTGCGGGTTTGATTTTTATTACACGATGTTATTCCTCACCGTGGAAGTCAATCGTGAACAATTGTTAAGTACGTATTCCATTAGAAAAATTGGTACCCGCCTGCGGAATTCAAACACCGTTGCATCGCTAGATACGAATGCACCGGACGTCTTGTCCTTTAGGCCACGACGACTTCAGCTTACGCTACATATTATATTTTACCATAAACTCACACATAAGGGTGATATCAGTAGTTATAAACTTAACTAATGAACCTCTTCGAAGACAGACCGGCGCGGAAAATAAACCTGTGAAATACCATTATCGGTTTCATATAAATTTGAAATCCTTTTGACGGGAATAAGGGAATAAGGAAGTCGGTCAATACAGCAAGCACTCCGCTCGGACGCCGGCGCCGGGCTCTTGGTGAACGAATCACCAACTGTACGGACTCGCGGCTCAGGGTAAAAATTTTAGTCTGCGGAAATACAAAAAAAAGTGGGCTAAAGACTCATGGGGTAAAAAGTAAGAAATGTATAATATAATAGCAATTAATATCTTAGCGTTAAATGTACGTTTAGTGAATATCATTCAGAGTAGGAGACAGCAAGCTTCACTTTGAACAAACATCAGCGCTGACTTGTGACCTTCCAGGTTGCCAACTAAATCGTTGGCCCTGACTGATTTGTATTATTTCCTTTATTTAGGAGTTATTGAGCTTGCCCCTGTAGAGTTTAATTCTTAATTTGTAGAAGTCGAGTGTAAGTTACGTTTCCACCGTCAGGATAACGCTGGCGTTGCCTAGCAACGGCCCGGGACTTTCCTCGAGGGACGCCTCGTTCTATATTTACTCACGCACCCAACCAACATACATAGCTCACAGAAGTCACGCGAAATGTATTAAATCATTGTTGTAACTATTGGAAACCAACACGAGAAGTGAGTACAGCTGCATCACCCAACGCGCTGTTTAAATGTGATTTGAACAGGGAGACAGCCGTCAGTTAGTTCGCAACCTAAAAATGATCAACAAACTTAGCAAACTTACTCAGACAAACCCTAATCCGAGGCCCTTGATCACACATTGTGCTCCATAGAACAATTTATGAATTTTCGGGACATATATTAACAGTTTACGTTTTAAATTATTATTTATTGCTCTAGATTTAAATACAATTATATTATTCTAATTATTATCGCTTTGATCAAAGAACAGAAGATATTTAAGATAGAACTAAATCCCGCTAACGACCATTTCAATACGAGTCTACACACGAGTATGTCCTTACAACTCCAATTTCACCGGTCTACCGAGCTGGTAGAGCACAGCTGCTCGGTTCGGAAGTGTGTGAGGCTCGCGCACTCGTGAGGCGGTGGCGCCGTCCGGTGGTTATAGCTTCCCACTTCATTGTATTTATGCGCATTTAGTTCCGCTCTTGGCTCCGGCCACTAAGGGACAACATTGCAATTTATGTTTTAATATGAAAGTGATATAAAATTTTATGACGATCCGTCCACCGACATCAAATCTTCTCGAGGTCGGCGAGGGTTCGAAAATCAGCATAGGAATTAGTGAGAGGATTTAGTTAGTAATTGGGGAAGGATGCGGACGAGGCCGCGAGGGAGGACGCACATAACAATTACGTCTCTCCGACCCTAATAGTGGCCCTCCCTTTTTGACGGATAATTTATTTTGTAATTCATAACGTTTTGTGCAGCAACCGAGTGAGAGTGACGCCGCGCCGTGCGGACCACCGACTCCTCTGAATATTATAATTATAATTGATTTTTTACACCCAATAACATACACATCAGAAAGTCCTTCACATTAACAGCTACGAATTTTTTTACACGCTGTCGTATTTGGCTACACCAGTTTTTTTTTTAGTATTGTTAGGAACGAACAGGAAAAATGATAAATTTTCTTATCTAATATGTCAGTATTACAAAAATAGATTTTTTTTTTTTTTTTTTCTCCACCTTATCCCACTATGTGGGGTCGGCACAGCTAATTTTTCTCTTCCATTCTCTTCTATCAGCCGTCATCTCAACACTCACTCATCTCTCTCTCATATCGTCATTCACACACTCCATCCATGTCTTCTTCGGTCGACCTCTTTCCCCCTCTACCTTGCACTACCATTTCCATACATCTCCTAGTCACATGCATCTTCTCTCTACGCATCACATGTCCATACCATAGTATATTAGTGAAGAAAGTATTTGATATCATATATTGATGATACACGTACTGTAAGCTTTAAGCCGACAGTACTGCGGTTCGGTTCGAAGGGCGGAACAGCCGTCAATTGAGACGTGCACTTCATGTCTCGGTGTGGCGGCATACACGTGGTGATGTCTATGGGCCCCGGCGCCGCTACACAGCAGGTGCACCGTGGGCTTTATGCTATCTAACTTTAAAAAATATAACAAAATACGCTCTTCATCACCAATACATTTACTATATTTGGTTTATATATACCGGGTGTATAAATAATGTATAGTAAATGTATATTATATATTAATATTATATTATTTATACAGTGGACAGACTGAGATGATGATGGTGATGATTTAAGCCGGATGTCCCATTAACAGTAGGTATTACATGCCGAAAACTGTAGATAGTGTTCTATTAGAATTATCGATGAAACGAAAAAGAAAAGTTGTCAAGTAAACAGTTTTGGAATAAAGAGTACTTGAACACAACGAATAAACAATTCATCTGGCAACCCTTGCATTATTACGTTTTACGTAAGGTAACGTAATATGATTCGTAATAAAAATAAGGCCGTCCACATACGAAACAAAAAAATGCAAATTTGTGTTTTTTTATATTATATATTTTTTATTGCTTAGATACCGGGATGATCTCACGGCCCACCTGGTGTTAAGTGATTGCCGAAGCCCTTGAATATATAAACAGCGAGAATCACCTAGAGACATAAATTCTACATGTCAATTTTTACAACAGCTACCCCACTCTTCACACCGAAACGCATTACTGCATCACGGCAGAAATAGGCAGGGTACCTATCCGTGCAAGCACATAACACGCACTATCACCAGGAAGAACCACCAGGAAGTAAGCGTACTAATACCGATCGTACGAATATAGTGCGCCCCCTGAATACGTTTTTCTCCGCTAAATAGGCAGTGTCCCAGTGAAATTGTTTTCATTACGCCCTCTTTGGCACGTGATCAAAAATCCGCTTCTACTAGGTCGAGGTTGGGTAAATGATATTTGAATCACTTTTATCTCATAAAATTTATGTCCGTAAACAAAGTTCAGCGAACGAAAGAGTAAACATTTTTGTACAAAATGTAATTAATGAAAATAATCTTATAAAAATTGTAACATTCTTATTGCTCTCGGAACGCAGCAAACGCGATAGTGCGGTCGGTGTAATCGAGCAGGTTTTCCCAACGAAAAAAATGCACGCGATGTCAGCTAGTTGGAACACACACAGACATAACTTCGCACTAGTTATGTTTCGTTATTTCGAAGATAGGATAGGGGCCAAGATCATAACGGAAACTTCGTGTCTCGAGTTAGGTGGTCGTATTCAAGTTAATCTATGAGTTTCGCTGCGATAATCACTTAACAACAGGCGAGCAGCATCCTGCTATTAGTAAAATATCAAGGAATAAAATATTAACAATAGTTCTAATTCCGTTACACAAATGTAGTCAAAAGTGTTGGGATTTTGAGAGAATCCGCCGGCGCCACTACTCCGCTACGACAAATCAAACAGCTGCTCTTGTTTTTGCAATAAAAGTGAAATTTAGTAATACTCGCCGTAATAAGATTGCAATTTACAAAAGTTTTTTTTTGAAATGTTTGTATTTTTGTAGCATTCATTATTAGAAATGAGTTGAACGAATTGTTTTTGTTTCGAATTGATATTCGATCCGTCTGGTTTTGACTCTTTTCACTGAATGAACAACCTAAAAGTGACTTTTGTTGTATAAATTCAAGGCTGTCATCGAACACTTAATTGAATTAATTGACAGTACGTTTTTTATGAAACAACAAATTACGACTTTTTGACGACTAGAATTGTTTTCAGATTTTTAACGCGGTTTACATGTTGATACTACAGCCACGTTTCGGCGTGATGTTCCCATAGTGGTACCTACGTCCCGTATTTTACAGCATGTAGACAGAAAGACCTTAATATTTTACGGTATTTCAATCATAACCAATACTATTTAAAATAATGTTCCAGTACTACACTTCATTGGACACGATTCGCCAAAACAAATTCGATTAGGAAAAGAGATCCGATCGGGTTTTAATTAAAATAACTTAAACAAGACCGAGTTAAATTAACTGAGAAGTTCAGTGACGAGTGTCAGAATGGAGTCGACTCCGCCCGCTGCCTCGGACCACGGAAACCAATTACATCTGCCATAGATCTGCTGGGATCCACCAATATTAATATCTAAAAAGGTTACGGTATATGTTTACGTATTTGTCTGTTTGTCAGGGCTATTCACTTCCAAATCTGCAAAAAAACATGTTAACGCATATCAATTAACCACCATAACAGCGAGTGGCTACCGCTTTTACCGCATCAGTGGTTATGACAATCTTTGGAAATTTCATTATTCCAATGAGATAAAAAACATATATTGAATTAAACCTATACTCACTAAACTTATAGTAAAAATCTAATAATTTTGGTGCTATGTGCTATGGGTTCAACGAGGAGTGCTCCTGCACTGCAGACCACTGGAGTTTCACATCGTGTGCGAATGTGGTGTTCGCTCACGCGGTCCACACGCGGATGAAACCCATGCAATCACCACAGCCCCGTTTTTGAAGGGTAGGCGTCGGAGCTCTGCTCTCTCCAACCCCACACGTTGCTGTTGAGTTGGGGATCAAAGAAAGACAGTACGTGCGTACTTCTCGGTCCCTGTAGTCGACAGCCTCCGTAATGTGAAGGCCCGGGATGACCTGAGGGAATCGAGGTCCCGCGTCGCGCTACCAACCTAGCGCGCCACCACGGAGTAACATCATAAGAACGACTGGCGGTGTATCACGTCCCGACCCGGCAGTTTGTTTCTGATCCAGTGGAGTATTTCGGGACACCAGCGGCACTGCCCGGGCGGCCTGGTGCGTCGCGGTACCGATGAGACTGAGTCTACGACGGGTAAGACGACAAAGCCTTGTAGGCTTTACTGCAGTACCCGAGCGGGGTAAAGCCGCTCGGGTACTCACCTTGGGGGTAATCGGACGCTTGAGCGATAGTGCAGGGGAGCAACTTAGTGGAAGAGTCCTAAATACCAGCCTTGGACGCACGGTCCGCTTCCAACTTCTGCCGACCGTCCAGTCCCACAAACCTCATGCGCCACCTAGGCGCAGGGACCTCGTAGAAGGTTCGAAAACTGGCTAAAAAAAAGGCTCAGTTGCATTCTTGTCTTTTACGCTACAAAAACTTAATTAAAAAAGTTACTGGATACTTCAAGTTAGCTAGGAGCTGGGTTTCCCGTCGGGTATTCTCAGCGGCTTGAGATTCTGATCCGGTAGATGCACTCGCAAATCAGTCTGTAAGTTATTAGTTACCCTTCAGGCAGCCGCTAGCAATTCTTACTTCTCTTGTCAGGGCCCGTGCTCGCTCATCTGTTCTGGAGAAGCTGGAAGTCCACCACCCAAAAAAACCTTAATAAAAAACACAGAACACATTCGAATAATTGATAAATTCGGGTTGAAAACATGATATTGTCCACCAGTGCGTGTTCGCAAAACACTCTACCGCCTCTAGCTGAAGGCATACTATTAAATGGAAACATCTTATAGCTTTATAAACGAACATCTCGCTGAGAGTGTGGCTCTTGTTCCGGATTAAGCGTCGTACTGTCCGTCCTGAGGCTGCTGGGTGCGAACACAATCTTCAAGTTGTTGGTTTTGGCAAAATTCACCTGAGCGCCCGCGGTGCGGATAAAACCCAGCTTTATATCCCTGCTCTGTTTTGGTCACAACAGTCTGAATAGATATTACAAACAGATCGTAGGCAATGGTTACTAAGCAGAATACTGCTTTCTGAAACGAAGTATGGAAAGGCTCCGTGCTGTGCGGGTATGTCCAACCAGGCTATGTTTCAACTCCTAATCACGTTTTGTATTTCACAAAAAGGTCTCTAAGCATTAATTCTCGTTTTAGGTTCTATAGTTAGGTTATGCCGTACGAACCTATTCCAAATTTACCTTTTAGCTACGCAGCCCTACAAAGCGCGAATTGCAACATGTTTTTCCAAGAACAGACAAAGAACTTTCATTTGTTGATTTAAGTTCCAATACCTCCTCCAATACTTCTACTTTAATAACAAAGGGCTGAAAGTGACATAAAATTAATTAATTTTAGTAGTCGTGTGGATATCAGACGGGTAGGTACTTGCACGCATCGAAATTATACATAATATGTATATTGAAACGCTTTACTGTTTGTCTTCGGAATCAGTTTCACAATGTGAGTAAAATTAGCAATATCTTTATCTGATGAGATAATAGGGAGGTAGAATAGGTTTATTGCCACTTTGACACCACGGCGGTGTGGTGCACACAGCACACAGCACACAGCATACTGCACACGTGCACACAGCATCGCTCAATGACCAGCGACAGCATTTTAGTGTCTTTTGCATTCTGTTTGTGTTTCGTTTAGGTAACAATAAGTTACACCCGTCAAAAAAATGTAAATAAACAAATATGTAAAACAAAAAAAAATTGTATTTATTTACTTATGTATGTAGGTATGTATGTATGGGTTGAGAAATGAGAACTAATAATGAGATTAGTCAAAGTTAACAATTTACAATTTCCCAAAAATGTCAAGAAGGGCCTCCGACAAGCCAAGTAATCCGAATTAGCGCTGTCGACGGGCGCCCAGCGTATAAATGCTTACAAGACGTGCGCGCGGCAAATTGTTACTACGAGTATAGGAGGGCAGTTGATGTTACAGCCCATCTTGTACTCAAATGTGGCTGTAGTCCACAGACACCACAGCATCATTGTCATCTTGAGGTCGCAATCTCAATTGCATTGTGACCGTCCCGAAACCCATCGTACATGTATCCGCAGTCATATGTCCTCACATTAAATTTATGTGAAACAAACACTAAGAGAATACACACGGCGTTCATAATACATCCTTTGTAGTACACAGCATGGAGACTGTAAGGGCCTGGCCACAGCTACTGGCGGTACGTTTTGCGGTGCGTTGCGAGGCGCGGCGGGCGGTGTGACTTGCGGGGGTATGCCACAGCTAGACTAGTTGAGACGGCGGCGGCGTCAGAGGTGCACGTATTTAGAAAGCCCTATCAAATTTCCCTTTCAAAAGTGGCACGATATTACCTTGAAATAAGTGCGTTCTTAGCTGAAGATATTATTCAATTAAGAAGAGGCACCCAGTTAGAAAAAGAGAGGACTTGGCGAATTTCACCCTATTTATTAGGTATTCTATTAGGAATATTAGGAATATAAGAACTATCCCGATAAATAGATTATTAATAGATTCAACCTTCAAATCTCAATTTACCATACGTGTTAATTGTTGATAAAGCCTATTCTCTTAAAAATTATTTGATGCGCCCATATCCACCGGGTAGTTTAGATGCGGAACAAATAATTTTCGACAAAATATTATCCCGGGCAAGTGTCACAATTCAGTACGCGTTTGGTATTCTAACTAATAAATTTCGTATTTTTACGAAAAGTGTAAAGGCAAACAAAAAGCACGCGATATTGATTATAAAGGTTTCGTGCCTTAAAAGAAAGAGATGGAGACAGAGATGCAGATTTTCAGCAGTTTGTTTCCCAGTTTGGAGACTCCAATATTCACAATAGCGTACGCAGATCAAGACGGAAAATCGAGCAACGGTTCAAGCATCTAGAATACGAAATCAATTCAAATTTCAAATTTTATTTCAATAATCCTATCCAAGAGTATCTAGGAAACCATTAGTACCAGAAAATTGTTGTTTTATTTCGTCCCACATTTTTTTATAACATGCCTATATTTATGATGTGGATGTATTAACATCCATATTTCTGGTCTACTCAGTATTTCACTAATGAATTGTTCCACATCCATTATATTTTATTAGCTCAACGCGCGGTAAAAACAAAATGATTTGTTTCGGTCGCGCGATGCCTCAATGCGTCCACCGACACCGCCGCGCGCGCCGCTCTGAACTGTGGCCGCCTCCATATTGTCTAGTACATTTGTTTCACTCGCACATCGTGCAGCTCGTCACCGCCAGATGTCACGCGCCTCTCACCGCTCCTCGCAACGCACCGCAAAACGCACCGCCAGTAGCTGTGGCATACTTCATAGGTTGTCTACCATTTGTTTTCGCCGCTCCCGCTTGCCGCGCCTCACGACGCACCGCAATTCGCACCGCTCTCGGCTGTGGCCAAGGGGTAAGTGTAAGTAAGCGTTCCGGCCACCGACTTTACGTCATCGTGGCATTCCGTCGAGGCGTTACAGCTAACACACCAGTATCAATTATATGAGGAATCTGAGCTATTAGGGTTAATTGGTAATTAGGCGGGGCGGGGGCTGGTAACATTGTCAGCGGGTGTCTGTGCGTAGTCGGTGCGGTAGATGGATGGGGCGCCGAAATGCCCGAACGAGATGTGCTGGAGTTTAATACTTACTTCCTCTTTTATTTAATTTTTATAAAAAAAAGCTCATATTAATGTTGACCTACGTGAGGAGTGACATATACCACCCCTAATTATTAATACAGACGATTGCTGTGTGTATCTATTAAATTAAAATACAACATTAGAGGCCTAAAAGGCATTTAATGTTGAGAGTAAATGAAGCATAGCAACCAACGTAGCGAGTCGCACTGATCGACCGTAAAAGGAACGAGCAGTTAAGATAAAATACTACTGGCATATTGATACTGGAGGATTGTTAGTTCTTCGGGTTGTCACTATTCCCATTCTCTCAACTCAACTCAGGTCAGTCACAGTTACTCTCTTTTAAAAGAGCTCCTGGAACCACCCCGTAACAAAGCCTCTTTCTTACCAGGTTCCCGTAGTATTGACTTCGTAGGTTAACTGTTC
Source organism: Bombyx mori (assembly GCF_030269925.1). Classification (NCBI taxonomy): domain Eukaryota; kingdom Metazoa; phylum Arthropoda; class Insecta; order Lepidoptera; family Bombycidae; genus Bombyx; species Bombyx mori. Next base: position 311,509 of record NC_085116.1, on the reverse strand, counting down.
GTTCAGTTGTTCTATTCAGTTCAGTTGTTCGTTCAACGGTTCGTTTCGGTATCGAATAGAAGGAACTCTCTCTCACCCGCGACAAATCTCAGCCGGAGTCACGCAAAACGTGAAGAAAAAGAATAAAAGAACGCTTTAAATAAAAAGCAAATGCTATCTGCAAAACAGAGAGATTGGCATTGTATTTACTGCTCTGAAAAATTCATTCAACCATCATCAGAGGATTGGATTCAGTGTCATGCATGCGAAGTATGCTGCCACGAAAAATGTACTGATATGGGAGTAAAAAAAGCCCATATATACTTATCTGTTAGTAATTAATATATGCTCTCATTATTTATTATTAAAAAGAGTATGATCCAAAGATAGATGTTAAAAAAAATTGGTTATTTGTTATGTACGATCCTATTCGCCCCGAGAATTGAAGCGATCCGGATATTTCTGGGTTTCAAGTTTTTAGTCTATAATTCAAAAAAATTATGATCAATTTAAGTTTTAAAAACTTTATTGCGTATCTGGATTGTTCCTGATTTTAATTTTGTCAATAAAAGTTAGATAAATGACATTTTTGTATGATCTCCATATTCTCAAAAAAAATTGATCGAATTCGCCTCGGGCTAGGTATATATGGTGTCTCAGAAGGTAACGATATTCTAAACTAACCTAAAATAATACACTAAGCCGAGCAGGCAAGTTTAATCAAAATATTTTCGATTTCATCAAGATTTGAAATTGCTATCACATATCCATCTGCAATAATTTTTACGTTCCTATTTCATTATTGTGTCGTCCTAATAAAAGTGAAATAAATATGCAGTTGTTTGAGTAATATTTAAATGATGCTTTGACCGTCAGAAAGGGATAGTACTAGGTAATGGTACTTAATGAATTTAAAAGTGAGAGATTGTGACGCGCATGATGCCGACATTTTGTTATTAACAATGATTCACTTTATGTACTTATTATTTGTCAGTATGCCCCTTTGTATACCTATTCATATTCTGTGATTTACAGACTAACAACTTTGTTAAAAAAAATATTATTTTGAGCTGTTTAAGTTGGTGGGCTCTATGCCTAATACTTACTCTGCAGACGAGGGAGTATGCGAACATGCATCCCATTTACGGAGGGTATGTATTTAAGGTATTATGCCAATGTTACGTTATTACGTGAAAGATACCGAAACTCCGTGCGTCATCCGGGCTAATATTTTTAAAGTTAAATGTTGGTTAGTTAAATTAAATGTTTGGTGCTAGGACGTCTTGTGAGTCTGCACTGGTAACTAACCCTGCCTATTTCTGCCGTGAAGTAGTAATGCGTTTCGGTTTGAGGTGGGTGGCGGCATTTACATCGTAGATTGTTAGGGGCTCCGGTGACCACTTAACACCAGGTGGGCCGTGAGTTCGTCCACCCATCTGAGCAATAAAAAAATTAAAAAAGGACGTGTGAGCAGTCTGGTTTGCAGGGTTGTACCTACTATAAAAACTTACATCGATAAGGCAATGGGTCATGAGATTTCCCTCATTGTTGTCGCCGCTGCCTGCTCTCTGTCATTAGACGCAAGCAGCTCTAGCACTAACGTCAGGCTCAGGGACCCTCGTAACCGTGCAACCCACACATCAGTCCGCTAAATTTCTCGCCAGATCTTCTTAGCAGGTCGCGATTCCGATCCGGTAGTAAATGTTTTTTTTTTTTTTTTTTTTTTTATGATTGAAAGATTACTGGTGGCCCGGAGGCCTTTCCAGCTTCACCAGGACAGGTGGGCGAGCAAAGGCTCAGCCAGGAGGGGGGGATTTGCTAACAACTGCCCGAGCGCCTCCGAAGGAGACCTAACAACTCAAGAGCAATTGCTTCGCGTATGAATCTACTACCGGATCGGAATCGCGACCCACTGAGAAGATCCGGCGAGAAACTCAGCGGGCTGATGCATGGGTTAGGTTGCACGTCGACCTCTTTGTCGAGTTCGACGAGTACGGTTACCGAGGTTCCTCAGCCTGCTCCTAGTGTTAGAGCTGAAGGTATCTAATGCAAGAGTTATTGGATCTGATGGATCCGTAAGGACGTGTCTAGGGCGACGACGGTGACTTGCTCCTGCGTGATCAGGATTCGGGGAGTAATCAGCGGCGGCAACGATAAGGCGATTATCATGACGCATAGCCTTATCGAAGTAACGTTCCGACACTAACTTCATGTGTTTGCGGATCGATTCGAGGCCCAGGTCGTCGTGAAGGTCGACGTTCCTCACGAACCACGGAGCCCCGACGGCTAACCTGCAAAAGCGGGATTGCAGGGATTGGAGGGTGTCTATGTGTGTGCGGGCCGCGTGAGCGAACACCACACTCGCGTAAGTCATGACGGGCCTTATGCAAGTTTTGTAAAGTGTCACCTTGTTCCGAAGGGACATTTTACTCCGCTTACAGATCATGGGATAGAGTCTACCGAGAATAAATGCGGCACGGTCACGGACTGTTTTTATATGCGGACGGAATGTCATGGATGCATCCAGGGTTACTCCCAGGTACTTGACCTTCCTGGTCCAGGGTATAGGTTGGCCGAAGAGGGTGATCGGGGGTGTGATATTTCTCCTCCTAATGCGGGAGGAAATAAGCGGAGAGTTTCCCCTTTGAAATAACACTGCTGTGCTTTTCGCTGGGTTGATGTCTATGCGCCATTTTCGGAACCACTGTCCGAGGGTTAACGCTGCACTCTGGAGCTTACTCGCGATTAGGGACTTGTTTCTACTTGAGTAGTAAACGGTTGTGTCGTCAGCGAATAAGGCTAGCTGGGTCGGCGGCGACCGGGGAATATCATTGACAAATAAACTAAATAGGAGCGGAGAAAGAACGGAGCCTTGCGGGACTCCAGCCGTGAGTGGTCGCGGGGAGGAGCGGGTTCCCTCTACTCGATATCGAAAAGAGCGGTTAGACAAGAAGTCCCGTATGATGAGCACGAGACTATCCGGTACGCCCATGTTGAAAAGTTTGAAAATCAAACCGTTGTGCCAGACTTTGTCGAACGCATTTGCGACGTCGAAGAAGAGGGCTCCCGTGTAGATCGGTTTTGGTCGGTTAAGTCCCACGAGAATGTGCTCCGTGAGGCGGTGCACCTGTTGTACGCATGAGTGATTTGCACGGAATCCGAATTGTTCATCGATGAGAATGCCCTTTGATGAGACGAAGTCTCTGAGGCGTTTGTAGAGCAGACGCTCATACAGTTTGCCTAGAGACATGAGGAGGCTAATCGGGCGGTAGCTCGTCGGATGATTTTTTGGTTTACCGGGTTTATGTATGCCGATAACGTCCGCTTCTTTCCACACCGCGGGAAAGATACAGTTAGCCATAGCGGCATTAAAAATAGATGCCAACATCACGATGAGTTGGACGGGTAAAAGTTTAATAACACGGTTAGATATACCGTCGGAACCGGGAGCTTTGCGAGGACGTAGGTCTTTGATCAAATCTTTAACTTCCATCGGGGTGACGGGTGGTAACGCATCCAAGGGTGGCAAGGAGGCTCTACGTTCTACCTCACTGTCTACTAATTCTACATGAACAGGGTCCACGGATTGAGTGCTGGGCGTGCACTGGGTTTGCAATGTATCGGCCAGCAGCTCTGCTTTTTCGTCATCATCGAATGCCGCGAGTCGGCCCGAGGGGCCTACGAGGCGGGGCATAGCTACTACCGTATCCGATTTGAGAGTACGAGCTAAGCGGTAGTAAGACCTTTGAGAGGGCGCGAGTCCTTCTAAGAAATCAGACCATCTGGCATCTCGGACTTCGGCGATGCGAGACTTTACGTCGCGTTGTAGGGCACGCATTCGAGTACGATTTTCCACGGTAGGATACCTATCGTAAGCGCGGATCGAGGCGTTCTTAGCTCTAAGGAGTTCCCTAATATCGTCAGGCAATTTGAAGCGGTGAAGGAAGTCCTCCGCTACAACTTGCTTCGATGACCTATCTAATGTCGAGGTGATGTGTGACGTTAAGATGTCTATGGCTTCAGCGGTATCCTGAGGAGACGGGGTAGAGTCCGGGCTAAACGGGAGCGATGGTGGATCAGATTCAGCCAGGCTAATGCCCAGCGTGTGCCAATCCACCACTGTCCTCGTGACGGGAACGGAATCAGGAGCGCGACCGAGTTTCAAAATGACGGGACGGTGGTCTGAATCTAACTCTGAAACTACTTCGATCGAGTGTAAGCGCAGAGTAACGTTTTTTAATAACGCTATGTCGAGTATATCCGGGCGATGCGCGATATTTAGCGGGTAGTGAGTCGGGGTTAGCGGAGCGATGATATCGAAGGCGAGATCATCGACTAACGCGTCGAGCCGCCTGCCATTAGGGTGTATTGGAGTGTTGTAGGTGAAATAAAAGAGAACTGTTCAAGTCGACAATTCGTGTAATACTGTTATAATTTAGTGTGTGCAGTTACAAATATAAGGTTAGGCGAGCTGCACACTACACCTCCCCCCTTTTTAAAAAAAATATATTATTACATAATTACTTTTTTTTTTTACTTAAACTAAATTACACATATTATTATTAAATTTCATACTTTACTAACAAAAATCCAATAAAACAATATTTTAAGTTACAAACTTCTTTGTATTATTTTTATGAATTATGTATGCTTTATTATTCTTTAAGATTTTAACATTTGGTGAGACATCTTCTATGACTTCGTATGGTCCTAAATAAATCTTATCTAACTTATCTCCTACTTGATTTTTAATTAATACTAAATCTCCTTTCTTATATTTTATTGAATTAATAGTTTTGTCAAAATTTATTTTTCTTAATTTTTTATTAAATAACAAATTGTTTCTTGCTTCAGCTTGTGCTCTTTGAAGTCTGTACTTTAGTTCTAAAGGGTAAGAATCAGGATTATATAAGGGATCAATATATGAATTTTGTTCTATGTTAGATGGTAGATTACAATGTTTACCAAATACTAATTCAAATGGCGTGTATTTTGTCTCAGAGTGAACTGTAGTATTAAATGAAAAGCACCAGAATGGAAGCCAACTGCTCCAATCTGTTTTATTATTATCACACTGAATCCTAAGATAAGCACCTAGAACCTTATGAGTGTTTTCCAAACCTCCAAGAGTCTCATGATGATAAGCTGTTGAATGCAGTTTTTTTATATGCAATAAATTGCAAATTTCAGTAAATACTGATGACATAAACTCTGTTCCCTGGTCTGTTATTATTTCTGTAGGTATACCATACCTCAGAATAAAATTATTTACAAATGATCGCGCTACTGAAACTGTATCCTTATTTTCTAAAGGATAAGCTTCAACATATTTAGTTAGATCACATTGTAACGTCAGAATATACTTATAATTAAAATTATCTACATCTAATGACCCCATTAAATCTAAACTAACTCTCTCAAAAGCAGTGGATGCCGTGGATGTGATAACCATTGGTTCCTTTGTATGTCTATTGGAATGCTTTTGAATCTGACAACTTTTACATTTCTTTACGTATTCTGATACGTCATTGGTCATTCCTGGCCAATAATAATACTTCCTAATATTATTTAACATTCTGTTTACCCCCGCGTGGCCACTCGTGGGTAACAGGTGGAAGTCATTTAGGATCACAGTCCTTGTGTCTTTGTCAGTAATACTTGTCACATCTTTAATGACAAGTAACTTGGGAAAATCTTTCAAATGGCTTATTTCCTTTACAAAATTGTTTACAAGTCGTTCATAGCGCTTGCTTTTAATTATTACGAGCTCGTTTATTTTGATTTGCTTGCAAAAACGTTGTAATTCTCTCGTTAACACACTTACGGTAGACAACGATTGAGAAATTATAAAAATTGCTGATTTTTCAGGCACGAATTTGCAGTTACCATTATCACTAGTAAAATGTTTGAATTTTTCTATCTGTTTTAATGTATTTTTATTACAAAATAGAATCAATTCAACGCTGTCAATTGGTCGTTTGAGGATTTCCACTACTTTAGGTTGATCAGGCCTTGGAGTAGAGGATACCTCCGTAGTCATGTTATTATTGTCACAGTCAATACGTAACCTACGAGCCTGTGCTCTTGTCATGACCGATACTACATGCTGTTGCATTTCCTTTAAACTGTTGGATGTAATAGGTATCCGGCTCAATGCATCTGCAGCTGCGTTGTGCCGTCCTGGGACATAGCTGATTTCAAAATCGTACTCCTCAAGATATAATCTAAACTTAGTTAAACGGCTTGAAGGATCGGTCATATTAAATAAGTAAATCAATGGCTTATGGTCAGTTTTTATATAAAACTTTTTCCCGTATAAATAAGGTCTAAAATGTCGAACTGCCCAAACAATAGCGAGTAATTCTAACTCAATCACAGGGTACCGCATCTCAGCTGGTTTCAAGTTACGGCTGGCATACGCGACTACCTTGCCATTGCTATTAGACAGCACGGCGCCTAATCCAAGTTTTGATGCGTCAGTTTGTAGCGTAAAAGTATTTTTGTCACTAAAGTCTGGATAGTCAAGTACAATCGGACTAATGAGTATCTCTTTTAACTTATAAAATGATCTCTCGCATTCGTCACTCCACACAAACGGTACGTTTTTCTTACATAACGCATTCAAAGGATAAGCTATTTCTGCGAATTTTGGAATAAAGCGCCTATAATAGTTAGCGAATGCAACAAATCTCTTGACTTCGTCTACATTCTGTGGTACAGGGTATTTTTGCAGGCATGTCACCTTTGATGGTTCGGGAAATATACCTTCTGAAGTAATTTTGTGACCTAAATAAACTATTTCCTTACGCAAAAATTCACATTTTAATGGATTTAATTTCAAATTTACTTTTCGTAAACATTCCAAAATGTTTACGAGATTCTTGTTGTGCGTTTCAAGACAATTACCTACCACAATACAGTCGTCTTGGTAGAGGAAACATGATTTATAATTTAACCCTGACATTGCTATAGTCATAAGACGTGCAAAGGCACTTGGGGATGTCTTTAATCCCATTGGACATCGTTTCATTTGATACTGCTTGTCTGTTGTGAATGCAGTATATTTTCTAGATTTTTCGTCTAATGACAGTTGATAATAACCTTGACTGAGATCTAATTTTGAAAAGTAGATGTTATTTGATAGCGAATCTAGGATCTCAGTGATGTTAGGTAACGGAAACTTATCATCCTGTATCCTATTATTAAGTTGACGATAATCTACTACAAGTCTCCATTTCCTTTCTCCTGTCCTATCTGTCTTTTTAGGTACTAATAAAATAGGACTTGACCACTCTGAAATAGATTCCTCTATAATATCATTTTTAATCATCTCATCTATTTGTTTTTGTACCTCGCCTTTCAATGCTTTTGGCAATCGATAAGGCTTGACATATGATGGAGACGCGTTTTCCTTAAGTTGGATTGAATGCTCTATTAAATTAGTTGTTGTGAGCGTATCGCCTGGTAAGTGAAAAACATCTGCATACTTGGCACATATGTTCTCAATGCTTCTTTGCTCCTCTTTATTCAGATATGTTTGTAGTTGCAAAGTAGTGAGCAAAGTTCTAACTCTATCAACCGACAAACAATCGTCATCAAACTTACAAACATAAAATTTATCTAGACAACTAATAGTTAATTCTGAAGTGTTTACATTAACCGAACTATCCGTTGTATTCAATATTCTAACAGGAATAAGTCCATTATGTGGCTTCGATATTACACCTGCTGTGTACACGCCTTTATAAATTTCCTTTGACAAAATGACGCAATCACAGTTTTGTGACGTCGGGATGTGTTTGATGACTTCGCAACGGGGTGGAATTGTAAACGTACTTTTATTAACATTAACACTAACAGACTCGTTTTGGGATTCTAAAGTCACTGTACCATCTTTGTAATTTAATACCGCGTTATATCGCTCGAAAAAATCCTGACCTAGTATACCTTCTGCGGCGCAAGATAAATGCTCAAAAATGTAGAATTTCTGATGAAAATTTACTGATCAATTACAATATTTAAATAAATATATCCCATAGACTCTAAATTACCACTAATTCCTTTTATAATTATCTTATCATGTTTTACTAAATTCAATAAATTCTTATGTCGCGACAACCATTCATACTTAAGTACACATAAACTAGCTCCACTATCGATTAAGAAATTAAGATCGATATTACTATTTTTAAGTTGACACTTAATTACACAAAAATTACTATAACTAAAAATAGAATGAGTGCACTGTTTAGGTGCGAAAAACTCTAACTCGTTATAATTATTTGCGTCATCGTTGCGCAAGTTGTCTTGGACATTGGACTCTTGCGTGTTATGCTGTACACGCTGATAATTCATCGGCCGTCCGCGAAAATGCTGACGCTGGCGTTGATCGCCTGAGTGTTTACCTCGATTTACGATATGTGAAGTTCGTTGACCTGTACTATTTTCATAACAATTATAGTTACGATTATAATTTGTCTTATTGTTATAAAAATGGCTATCTCCTCGGCCTCGGAAACCTCTGTAGTTTCCGCGTTTAACATTTTGGTTAGCTCTAAATTGCATAACCTGCTCTTGTGGGTGGAAAGACATAGATTGCTCGTCTACAGCAGCTGTAATAGCTTCAGATAAGGACGCAAATTGTCGCGCGGCAATGATAGTGCTGAGCCGTCTGTCGGCCAAACCATCGCTAAACCTTTTAATTGCAGTCTTCTCATTGAGAGGACGCAATACCTCATATGCATCGCGCTTCTCGTTAGCCTGAGCAATCGTGAGATTTACGAACAACTCCTCAATCTCAGAACCAAATTTTTCTATAGTCCTACGACCTTGAGTAACTCTAAATAATTGGGTTTGTAATGCTACAGCCGATTTTTTCGGTAACAAATAAACGCGAATATCTCCTACCAAACTTTCGATGTCAGCATACTTAGCTTTAAGGCGCAGTTTTGCACTAGGTGAGAGACGTGTTTTTAATACGAAATCTATTAATTTAATTTTACTGTCATCATTGATGAGCGAACTATAAAAAAGAATACCGTCGACAAGTTGATTTGTCACCTGCTCCTGGCCATTCATTACCGGCAACAGGGAAATTGCAGTCTTAATATCAAATGAGTCTGACATTTTTGTAGCACAATTAGAATATTCTATCATTCTGACATAATTTCCTTAAACTAAATATAAAGAAATTCCGCATGAACTAAATAATAACAACATATACTCGTAATAGAGACCATTAAAATAACGAAAAAAAAAATTACAATATCAAAGCATAAACTTACATTGCAGTAAGCACGTATTTACTGTCAACGTATATGTAGGTCATGACGTCTTACGTAGCATGGGTGAATGAACTCCTCAGCATTGGACTCGAGCTGACTCCTAGCTGCTCCACCTCGGACCCGTACAATTTATCTCTCGGCGCCCTGCATATCCTCTCATCATAAGGCTTGAGCATTCTCCCGGCTCCCGGCAGCAACACCCTTTTCTGTCTTCTTCTATTGTTCTCATCGCTTCATCCAAATAAATCTTCTGTGACGGTTTATTTTTTTCTTCTTTTTTTTCATTTTCTGTAATTTTAAAATCTTCTTTCCTCTTATTTCTCGTCTTCACAAACTTCTATTCTTCATAATTGTAATTGTTCATAATTTATACAGCTACTCTCGTAATTTATGTATGTTGCAAAATTTTAACTGCTGGCTAAGGGTCGCCATGTATTGGAGTGTTGTAGGTGAAATAAAAGAGAACTGTTCAAGTCGACAATTCGTGTAATACTGTTATAATTTAGTGTGTGCAGTTACAAATATAAGGTTAGGCGAGCTGCACACTACAAGGGGTTGTGGTATGTGAGTTCCACCTGATGTGTTTACAATTTAGGTCGCCCGCCAGAATGACAGAGCTTCCCATGCCAAGTAGCGCCTCGATATCACTGCTTAGAACGATCTTATCCGGAGGAAGATAAACGGACGCGATAACGATCGGCGCGTGACCCGTCAGTGAGATTCGGCACACTGATGCTTCGATGTTAGCGAGCGCGGGAGGATCGAGCGGGACGCAATGCAGGGCTCTTCTATAGTAAATGACGGTACCACCACCACGAGCAGTGAGCCTGTCGTTCCTAACCATGTTATAGTTCGCGATTTTAGGGTCGCGACGCGCGGGCTTGAGTAGGGTCTCCTGCACTAAAAAAATGTCAATTTGATGGTCACGCAAAAAATCACAAACCTGATCACGTTGATTTGCGAGACCGTAAGCGTTAAAAAATCCTATCGTTACGGATAAGGGCTTTATTCTACTAATGTACGCCATTGATTACCGGCGGAGTGAGGGGAGGACGTACGTATTTAACGACGCGTATACGTCAGCGTATTCCTGCACAACAGCGATGAAGTGTTGTGCAGTAGAGGCGGCGCGAATGGCGTCACCCAAGGCGTTAACACGCTCAAAGTTGATCGACTGAAAAAAGTCGATCGCTAGAGCGAGATTATCGGACGCGGTCGGAGTGCTGATCGCGGGGGAGGGACGAATCGCGGGGGCGGGACGAATCGCGGAGGGAGGAGCTGCAGCCGTGTTCGTGTACGGCAACGGTTTAGCCCAGGCCGAGCCGCTGGGCACCGGCGCCGGCACGAAGGCAGGCTTAGCCTTCGGCACAGAGGGTACTGAGACTTTGATGTCTGGGCGGGAAGCTCGGAGGCGGTTTTGGCGGGCGACGCGGCGATTTATTTTTGGAGCTCGGGGGCATCCACGGTAGTTCGCGGGGTGACCCTGTGTTCGGCACAGGACGCAGCTAGGTGGTTCGGTGGCGGTTTTCTGGTCGCGAGTACAGAGGGCCGTGGCGTGATCGCCCAAACACTTAACACATCGGGGGCGCGCGTGACAGTTACGGGAAGAGTGCCCGTACAGTTGGCAGTTATGGCACTGACTAGGAGTGCCTTTTTTATGGGGGACTTCGACGGCGATACCGGAGAGCTTACAGACGGTCCGTATGTTAAAAATGTGCTTACCCTCGGGGGTAGGCTGGAGGGCGACTAGAACCATATTGTATGGCTCCCTACCGCGGCCGGTGTGCATGCGGTGCACGGAATTTACTGGTAGGCCTTGTTCTATCAGATCAGCCTTGACGAGATCAGCATCTAGCTCCTTCGGGATTCCACGTATGACAACGCGAAGTTCGCGCTCCTCCTGGAGCGTATAAGTGTGGAAGCTTATACGCTCCTTTCGGAGGTAACTTGAGAGGGCCCTATGGTCGTCGGGTGACGTTACTTTTATTTGAATCCCGTTAGCGAGATTACGGGCGCTGACAAAATTAATATTTTTGGCCTTAAGGGCCAGGGAAACTCGGTCCCAAGCTGCCTTCTCTTGAAGGATTACCGGGGGAGGGGTCTGAGTTTTAGATTGTGCCACTGGACGCGGCGACGGTGTTGCACGGACAGCGGGAGCGACGGGGGTTGGAGGGCGGGGACGCGACGCGTTCGCGGCTTTGCTTACTTTAGCGGCCGCGGAAGCTCGGGCCTCCGCAGCGCGCTTTTTACCTTTTTGGACTACTGTGAATCCATCAGTCGTGGCGGCGGGGGAATGGTCGACCTCCATGTCCGACTCTGAATCGGATGAGGAGGGCGCGGGCGACCTGCGGGTGGGTGTTTTAGCGGGCGCAGTGGACGACGCAGGCACGACGGAGGCTGTGGACGAACGCACGGAAGCAACGTAGGTCGCCGACGAACGCACGGTTGAGGCGGAAGCTGCAACGGTCGACGCAGAAGTTTTGGGCGCGAGTATCGGGGACACGGGATAGGCGGGCGTGATGGAGGCCGCGATGGACGACGCAGGAGCGACGGGAGCGACAGAGACCGCCGGCGAGTTCGCTGCGTGATGGGTCTTGAATTCTAAAAATTCTGCCGATAGCGTTGGGTACCTAAGGCGAAGAAATTCTGTAAACAGATCGACCGTGGACTCCATTATAATAGACGAGTGCCCAGGGGGGGCTGCCCCGGGACTTTAAAAACACACTCGCCTTACGGCGAGGCCCCAAAAATTGTAATAATCGCAATTAATTACGGCACACAGCCGTCCGCTTGCAAACGGGCCACTAAGTTACCGAACGAATTCCTGGAATTTAGGGGTCCGCCCGCTCACAGATGGCGATGCGACGCAATTAGCACAGGTAGTCACTTCCGAGAAAAACACTTGGACGCCAGATGTGCCCCGAACCGAGGTCGGGCAATCGAACGGTCGATGAGCACGTCAGCACGCGACGGGTGCCTGAATCGGAATGGTAGTAAATGTATTCACGAAGTAGCTGCCCTTGAACTGTTCGGTCTCCTTCGGAGGCGCTCGGGTACCTGTTATCAGATCCCACCACCGCCGGCTGAGCCCATGCTCGCTACATTATCGATGTCTATGGGCTACGTTAATCACTCGACACCAGGTGAGCGGTCGTCCACCCACATAAGCTATAAAAAAAGGGAGAATGAAAATTTGCAAGGAGGCTTAAGATCGAAGATGAACAAAAAATGCTGATATACTTTTCGAGAAACGTTATAGAATTCAGCTAATTAATCATGATTCGATGAGTGAAGTCCAGAATTCTTCGATACTTTGGGCTCGTATCGAGAGACTTGTTGTTCGGGGCAGGGTCAACGGTAAAAAACCTCATGGACGAAGCCCCATGCGCTGAACTGAGCAGGTGAAAACTCCACTTAACGAGTGCGTGCGCCAAGCCCCTGTTCTCAAATTATGGAGAACAACTGCCAAGGTTCCACATGATCACGACTGCTCTGCCAAGAGTAACCGACCATGGTAAAACGTTTGTATGCCTTTGAAGTCACATGATTTTGGATATCAGCGCCACCTATGAATTATGGACTGAAATACGACAAACGTGGTTTTTAACATGGTTGATTTCAAAATTGAACTTAAATATGTCACGAAACAAATATTTTTCAAATAATTTTAAAAAGTAATTAATAGATGGCGCTGTTTGATAAAAGATTTCATAGTATGGTATCTAATTGAAAAAGAGCATCTTTCGATTATTATTTCGTATCATTCGAGTATGTGTTGGTGGTGGAAACTGTTTTTTTAGGTAATTGAACTTTCAAGATTTTTCAAAATTATTTGCATTTAATTAATTAACAGAGAAGGCTATCCTGCAGCCGTTATTATAGACGTTATTTTAAATTTACTGGCATTGAGCCGTTAATTTCAAATACTTTTTGAAAATAGAGGCATCTCGTCAATCAACATTATTAAAATAATTAAATTTCAATTCAAATGGTAGGTACCTACATTTTAGTAAAAGTCGAGATTGAAGTTTGTTTGTAGGACATTTCTTTCAATACATTATCTAAAGTCAAATGTCATTAGTTCAGGGGGCGCTGTTATCAGCTTATCGACACTCAACGAATGATTCTCAGAACACTGATTTATAAAAACACTATTTTTGCTTAACGACACCTACGTGATTTAATTACGACAGTTGCAATTAACTAATTAAACGATTTAGTTTAGTTCAGTTAGTCTAAACACAAAAATAGACGGGCTAAGAAAGTCCGCTCCTCCATTAGCTGTAACACAATTACTTGTGAGTTCTTACCACAGACTCTGAGCCTGAGTGAGTTCCCGATGTACTCCTGCACCCTGCCCGTCACTCGTCCGTAGTTTCGTTGGTCTCTGTCTCAAGGTCATCTTCTACGTAATTAGCGTCTCGACCAGCTAATTTATCATTTATGAACTTACACCCTTCGTCGTGTCCAGTACGTCTCTCTCCCCGTAGCCTCCGGGCCAGCCGCTACATTGAACAGGCGTAGGGCTTATAACCAATTATTACTTTAATTACAAATAAGTTAACATTCACTTTTTAACCTCAAACCACTGTGTTTTGGTAAAACAAATCAATGGTAAGAGCTATTCAGATAGTTTAGATAATTTGGGGCTATGCTTTATAAATAGGTTGGCTAAGTTTTTACTTTGAAAAATTACACCACACTTCGTAAATTTGATAATATCAGTTTCAAGCTGTCATTGGCAATGACACCGACACCAAATTTAGTACAGCTTAAAGCATTTCGTATTCCATACAACTACCTCTTTTGTCGAGGAAAATGTCTTACTCACGGAATATACCTAATATGGGCATGGATCATTTCTATACAATAAATTGGAACACGATAATGATAATGTTGTTCATGGTGGTAATGTCGATATTGACCATGCAGTGCACGTGGGCTTCCGTCGCCACTTGGATCACCACGCAGCATGAGGCCCTGAGCTGAGCACATCTGCCAACGTGCGACAATAAGACTAGGATATTGTCGCAACACATGGTGACGACAGACGCGCACGATACATGTTGTTCACATTCGACCGCTTTTTTGAAATGTTGTCACCATATTGTTTGAAGGAAGTGAACAAACGAATTACTTGATATGATCTGATGATAATGATCACCAACTCAACCTCCGCCACATAAGCAGGAATTTTTCATCGACAGTATGTTTAAGAAATCATTTTTGGCACCACCACTCAATTATACATATTTCGCAACATTGTTAATATTCTGTATTATGGATACGGCTTTTTTTCCTGGTCTCGTATTGTCAGTTGTGAATCGAAAACTAGTTTTGGATTAATGTAAAATATTCAGAACACTACGTCGCAACAAACAGAGCTGAACAGAATTAACGTAAAATATTATGTTGAAGCAGACACAAAACGTATAATAATATAATAAACTTTAGATAAAAACAGTTAAACTTGTTTGTGTCGTAGTAAAAATAGAATATAACAAAAGTGTCAATGTTAACTGTCCCACGTTCGGCCGCGGCCCTCAGTGACGGCTTGAGGACATTCTCTAGTCTCTGCTCTCCAGCTACGGGAAATAACATAAGAGACAAGAGCAACAATCTTCAATCCAATAGAATCCAACCCAAACTCTGTGAGTACCCACAGTCACTTACCACAAGACCAATTAAGTGATGGAATTTATGCTGATTAAATATGAAATAAGACCTTGAACCGCTTAGTTTACATATGAGATCTACATTCAGGGCGTATTGGGTCTGCGTCCTATGATCAAACGGGTCCCTTATAATACTAGACCCTGGACAAGCGGTCAGCAGCTCGCTGCTCTTTGGACTCCTAGACTACGGCTCTTTGTAAGAGACAAGTAAACATTTTTCAAACACAGGGCTATAAAAATATATATAGTATGTTAACAAAAATGGCTCTTTGAATAAATTTCAAATCTATATTTATATTGGGCTCTTTTGGTTGACAAGGTTGCCGATCACTGCTCTAGACCACAGTAAACTCGAAAAGTGCGTTCCCCGTGACAATTTTAATGGTACGTCTCGTGTTAAGAGTCGTCAACTCTATCACCAGTCTTCGCTTTCAGGAACAGTCTCATGATTGCCCGGGTTACTATTGACCGACGAGCAAGTGGCATTCATAACAGACAGCACAAGTTTCTATGAGAGTTAAGAAGTGGACGCGACTAGTGTCGAACTCACCTCTCGTATGAAAATTATACATTACAACGTAGTTTTAAATTAGCCAGAGATGAATGCTTTCTTCCCCTTGATCCCGGTTCGCAATGTGACAATAAACAGACCATTCGGAGGTCCAAGAAAGCTTATAAACTATCTTGGCTACAGTTTACACACGGTAGAATGGTAGGTATATTTGGCAGTTGTCTCCGCAAACTACTTTCTTCTTTTTCGTTCTCGTACGCTTGTGGAGAAACGACCCCTACATGGCTATAGCTGCATGACAAGTGGCCGAGCTTACTTTTAGTGAGGAGGTGTGGACTGCCTGACCACTGATTTTTGTGAAAGCTAAAAAAAATGTTTCTTTTTAAATTTATTTCTAACAATAGTATTCATAGAAGATTGATTTTTTTCAGTTTTTTTATTTTATTTTATTTTTTATTGCTTAGATGGGTGGACGAGCTCACGCCTAATATCCTGCTAAATTTACATTGATCCAAGCACAATGAAGGCTTCCCTGATCAACATAAGAGTAAGAGCTGTGAGCTCCGCGGCTCATCGACCAACTATATCCTTAGACTGGTCGTGAGCTCGTCTCTCCGATTGAGGCAATAAAAAAACCATCAACATTTCTGCAGGATTTAATTATAATATCATCAATTATCCGCAGACAGAAGCTGATAGCGTGTGCGCGCGTTTAAAGAGCCGCAACCGGCAATACTTGTTCGATCCTGCCTACGTACGTACATATGTATGTATATACACCTGTCTACTGTCACTATATGCAAACATTACCACGGCAGAGAAATGAGTTCATGTAACTACCTGTTTTTTTGGATCAATATTCCAATATTTTATTGGTTGTGCTTTAAGTTGTATCTGTCGGTGAAGAGTGGGGCACCCGATATTATAATACAATTCAAGCTTGGATGTAGACTTCATCACAGAGCTCATGCTAGTGAGTATGCGTTGGGGTATTGACTAGGCTAGTTGGAAAAATGAATCTTTTTTATGAGCAGTGATGGGCGCGTTGCTCTGAGCCTGTTTTTAGGAGTAACTTTCACGTAATAGCAGTCACTGGAACATCAAATTTATTGAAATAGTAATATATCAAGTTGAAAAGCTGACAGTAAATAGTGCCGGTTTTTTTTAAACTAGTGATCACCAAGTGCATACTGAATGTAATTCCACTCCACTCGATCTCGAACAGTCAAACGATAGATTCCACGTAAAATCTCGTTATCGTCTCTGTGAGTAAAGCAAAAATGTTTTTTGCTTAATTAATTGAACGAGCTCGCGGCCCACCTAGTGTTGAACAATTGCCGGAAACGATACCGGCCCATAGACATCGCCACGTGAACACGCACCACCAGCAAGATCTTCCACTGAGCAAGTGTGTTTGGAATAGACAAGATTTCTTGAAATTACTCTTAACACGATTCAGAGGAAGTGTGAAAGTAGCCCGGTAATTAACAAATTAAAGAAGGGATGGTTAGCCTCGTTTGGACATGTGATGCGTAAAGTGAAGATGCATGTGACTAGGAGATGTATGGAAATGGTAGTGTAAGGTCGACCGAAGAAGACATGGATGGAGTGTGTGAATGACGATATGAGAGAGAGAGGAGTGAGTGTTGAGATGACGGCTGATAGAAGAGAATGGAATAGAAAAATTCGCTGTGCTGACTTCACCTAGTGAAGAAAAAGAAGAAGAGACTTAGCACGATTCAAGTTCTTTCCTTTCTAATTATTTATTTCTATTCGTCGACAGCTACATAGCCCAAGGACTACACTTACTTCAGCTGGAATATGAAAAAATACGAAATTATACTAACAAAGCAATTGAATAAAGATCGCATTTTCATCATCATAATGACATTATGTCTGACACAATAAATGTTTGGTCAAGTGCTACGTAGTCCCCGGCCGCACGGCCCCGCGCCGCGCCGCCTTCACTAACTGTGTTTTACCTTATACACGATTTAACTTTAAATACGTTTTTTTTAAATCGGTCCGTAAATCTTAAGTGTGGAAGTATAAAGAAATACCTGTATTTTGAACGTAAAAAGAGTTTTTTTGGACCCGAGTCGAATTTCCTATAAAGCACCTGCGCCATCGGGATAGGTGGGTTATATGGGAATCTCTTCTCGCCCAAACAGGGATCACCGCCGTTGGAAGAAGTTCACTTGATATAAGGGACTCACTAAACGACACCCCAGGGCTATGTGCATTAACGACTTGGAGTGGACTCACAAGAAATCCTACCACCAGTAATTACGCAAATTATAATATTGCGGGTTTGGTTTTTATTACACGATGTTATTCCGTCACCGTGGAAGTCAATCGTGAACATTTGTTGAGTACGTTTTTCATTAAAAAAATTGGTACCCGCCTGCGGGATTCGAACACCGTTGCATCGCTCAACACGAATGCAGCGGACGTCTTATCCTTTAGACCACGACAACTTAAAATGAATACGATTTAATATGAATATCCGGTACAGATTATTCAACTTTAGTGGAGCGTGCCCATTGTCTCGTACCTGTGACCTTGAATCACTCTCGTCCCCTCTGATAATTACCATATACAATCAACTAAAATTAGATACCTATTACATTTGTCTTTAAGGATATTTCTAGTAAACATATCTAGGTTCCCATTACATTAAACAAACACATTAGCGCGAGAAGATTGTTGCGACATTCAAGACGAGGCCCGAGCTCGATATCGTCCAGAGAATTCTTCCTTATCACCAAAGACACACGGTCAGGGGGCATCTCTTATCAGCTACTTCATCGCAATCTAAACTCAACACTAAATTTCATTAACATAAGGTTTACAGTCAGTTGTTTAGATGGAAAGGTCGCGTCTCTATCTATAGGAGACTTCGTTATTTTCCGATTATAATGATTAAGCACAAATATTGGTACATTTGTGAGCGCTGACGATAGATAAGGACATTTCATGGGAGCGATAGTCGTTATCGGCTGTTTGCAGGGCGCCTGGCCGCAGATGGGGGCAGGCCTTGTTAAGCCCGACACAACGTAGCCGGCCTAAAATATAATCCTAAAAAGGAAAGAAACCTTTACTTTTATTTCATAGTTCATTCCTATTGAACTTATATCTCAGAATGGGTGGCGCAGTTACGTTGTAGATGTCTATGGGCTCCAGTAACCACTTAACACCAGGTGGGCTGTGAGCTCGTCCACTCATCTAAGCAATAAAAAAAAAACTTTTAAGTATAATTTGAGTATCTGTTGTTTTCAAACAATTTAACATTTTTAGTTATCTTACGTCACTGTCATAATTACTGTGAACAGTACTTCCGATGACAGCGGTGCAACGAAGCAGTCGCAGGATCGCACGCACGGGCACGCTCCTTCTTGTATTATCTCAGTGATCCTGATATGTAGTACCTTATAGGTTGTCGTGGTCCTTTTATTGCACATACAAATGTCCCAGCTCACGGCCCACCTGGTGTGAAATGGTTATCGGATCCCACATACCTCACAACGTAAATGTTGCCCGGCAACTTGTCACATGAGCCCGAAGTCTCAATAGTATTATAAACAGCTGTCCTCCTCTCAAACCGGAGCACGTAGCTGCCAACTGCGGGGCAGATAAGGGGCGGGGTAGTAGTTCTCCGAACAAAACAAAATTATAAGCTTCCTATCAAAAGTCCATCATTTGTCACGAACCGTGAACAAACAGGAAGGCATGAATAACAAACGGTAATCCATCTTCCATGCAGGGAGCAGCGCATAATGTGTAGCAGTGCTGACTCCCGCCGCCGCGCCGGCCGGGCCTGCATAATGTGCCGGCGAGCGCCATCGCGTCATCACGCGGACCAAAGTTGCTTACTGTGCCATACTAGCGAATAATATCGCTCTTCAAATGACATTGAGTACGTGTATTGAATCTTCAAGGTAGACGCAGAGGTGGCTGTCCCGCCGCCAATGTCTATGGGAGGCCATGCTCTCTTCTAATTATGTAAGCGGTATGATCATCGGGCTTGCCGTTCCTATTTTGCAAAAACTATGAATTTTAACGCGATGTACAGATCAGATAAGGAGTGAACCCCGGGGTCACCCAGACTAACGACGCATTTCCAACGGTTGGCACAAGATCCTCCGTGGCGACACAGAATGTTCTAGAAGCACAAATATGTTCTCGTAACTTTGACAGCCCATGGTCGTTTCATCAAATAAAATTCCAATCGATTGACTTTCAAATTGTGCCCTCTTTCAAGTTCAATCTAATACATTTTCAACAACAAAATACTTATTTATAAGCGACACATTAACATAGTTTTTATCGTTTTGAGAGCACAAGCAGCACAACGCGTACTACCAGGCGCGCAGACTTCGCAAGAGGCTTGTTCACATCACGCGCCAATGATTTTGTATTTGTTCATATAGGCTACCGAATCCTTATTATTAAGTAGGACTTTTTTGTGTTTTTAGGTGTAATAAATACTATGTAAGGAACCAAATAGACTTCTGCCCCCACGAAGCTTGGAAGTGTAACGGCCCCCACCTTTTCGTGTGAGGGTCTGCTTGTCTGCTCATTCTAGTTTCGTATGTGTGGGCCTGTTACCGATAGTCGTAGCTGGTGGTGGTTGTGTGTTTCATAAAGAGATTTCATCTGCCAATCGACGTATGTGTAAAATGGCTGTGGCGCAGGGACATTCGAATCTATGAAGTAATTTTTTTGGCGTTCGGTCACGTAACATTAAAACTGTTTATAAGGATCAAAGATTTCCCTGTTCTGAATACAAGTTCGTACAAGGCAGCTGCTACAAAAGCGAGGCTTAATACGGGCCGATGATGGGAAGTTGTACCCAATACGAGGTCAAGCAGGCCGCCGTATCAACAACTTGGTCCATATCTGTAAAGCAATCGTGCATTCCAATTCAAAGGGCGTCATCCTACAATACAGTACAACTGTGCTTTCGAGCTCATGTTCCGCGGGGCATGCACATTGACATGATGTCTATTACGAGATATTTTTGTTTGTTTCACAATTATTATAATTTAACACTAGTTGCAGCCACTCCACAGCTCCCGAGTACATTTACAATGTAGATACTCATAGTAGAACATATGCATACTCCATACAATTATAATGCGTGTCCGAATTTCTTCAAATACCTATACGATTTATTCAACAGTTTCTTGTGTACGCTCTGTTGGGCTGGAGACCACATTACTTGTGTTTTTTCTTTTATTTTTCCTACCTATTCTAGTAACCTCGAGGGGTTATTTTAGTTTTACCGAACCAGTAGCCTCACGGGCCAGCTCATGGGGCTCAAACTTGACGTTTTTGCTAACACGAGCCCTAGCAAGAGGCGCGTATCGCAGAATCTACCACCGGATCCACCACTGAGAAGATCCTACGAGAAACTCAGTGGACTGTGTCTCTGGGTTAATTTACTCGCCGAGCCCTTCGTCGCAAGCGAAGGATTCGACGAGAACGATGACCGGTGCTTGAGGTACCTAAAAACACCGCTAGTGGATCGGGATGATCCAAAATGACGTGTTTTGGGCCAACGGCGGCCGGGATGAGAGGGTTCTCGTGTCGTGCCGCTTTCGCGGAATGGCGCACTGGTGTCGACTGCATATACTCACTGATGGACTCTAGGTTACCTCGTGAGTGGTCTCTTCATATCTTCTGAATGTCGCGAACAATGCGACGGTTATAATCGCGATCCGGGCTATTTTGAACAATGTATCATAATGTTTTAGAAATGTTAATTATAGATTGACGTGATGTATATACCTACATATGAGTAGGTACTAAAGTAGATTTGATCAATTCAAAAAACCTGTTTCGCAAGTCGTGCTATTCATGTAGGTACGCAGCATTGTGGAAACTAACTTTAAAAAATCTGTTACTCGCGTAAATGGGTAGGTGAAACCGAAGCCCGTTCGGCGGTAAGCGCTACCCACAGTACATCGAAACCACAAATACACGTACCGTTCTCACCTGAACAACATTATTGCCTCGTGCAAAGTGATGAGTGCGGTGTGATACAACTCAACTCTATTATATATTATGATCGTACGAGTGTACTACGCGGGAGAGGTCGACGCCGCACTACGTGACGTCACTTTCAACTGTAACCAAAT
The DNA here is from genome assembly GCF_030269925.1 of Bombyx mori. Classification (NCBI taxonomy): domain Eukaryota; kingdom Metazoa; phylum Arthropoda; class Insecta; order Lepidoptera; family Bombycidae; genus Bombyx; species Bombyx mori. The sequence continues at coordinate 289,920 of NC_085116.1, read as the reverse complement.
TCAGTAGCCGTCTTTACTCAGAGACTATTCGATTCTCTCTTATAATATATGTAGAGATTACTATGCATAAGGTGGAGCGCCACTTTCAGAATGCTTGAATCGGTACATTTTACTCAATTTTAACTTTCATAGTTCTATCAATAAATTCGTTATTATACAAAATATAATTACGTTGCAATCTCTCGTCTACTTTGTAGAAGTCATCAATCAAACTTATTTACGAGGGTTTATCTGAAACTTTGAATTATGTTCATATTAAATTATAATAGATAATGCGCATAAATTGTGTCTTGTTATTAAACTGATAGTTCTCCGCGGTCATGTGCAGTTCCGAGGGGCACAGATCACACTCATATCTTGAGTCCTCTTGAATTTTCTGAGAGGAGTAATTAAATGAGAGACACATGCTTTTTCCGTATTCTTTTACGATCCGTTCTGTGGCGAGCAACATCTCTGCTCGCCACTAGACCGCTCTTAGCCAGAGAGGAGTGACTGTGGTGGAGAGTCTATTGCCTGAAGCCTGAAGCATATTATACTGGAGAAAAGTTACATTGACATCAATTTTAGTGTGCGCTTGATATTGCCAACGACGCCAAGATGCCTCGCGTCTTCATTAATGGAAGAAAAAACATACATTGCGTCAGAACCAGTAGACGTTTGCCCATTCCCAAAGCTTTTCTTTTTTAAAATACCCTTCATCCACGTTCAATGTTGGAAATATGCAACATTTTAGTTCTGATGTCAAGATTCAAAGAGTGAACAGAAATACATTCGGCAGGATTGAACGCTTTTCTGCTTAAACTATATATGTATGTGTGCAGTGTGCCGCTGTGTGACGAGGGCGGGTCCCACCTGTGGCTGCGGGCGGCGACCTGTGGCGCGCCCTGCCCGGGACCAGCTGCCGCGCCGGTACTGCCGACATCACCTTCCGACCAGATGTACCACGCCACTGTGTTCAGCTGCTCGTGGAGCCCATAGACCATGCAACTTACCGACACGAGACCGAACTATCCATTACATCACATTCCAATCACGAGTTGCTGACGGGTGCTGCATCACCGGCGCCGTTACACCATCAGCTGATATCATCGTGTTCTATTTGAATTGACAATAAAAGCATTGGCAGGGTTACATCAAAAAACTTAACTCTGCATATTGTTTTTTAAAAGCACTACAAATCCCCAAAGTTTTTGTACATAAATTACACAATAAATATTGGGAAGTTCCGAAGCTCGATCGGGGCTGGAAACATGGAAATTAATAAAGATTAAAGGTCATCATTTGAACGAAATGCGTTTTGCCGGTCGTCCCCTCGAGGGCGCGCCGCCGCACGCGACCGCCGCGCCGCGCCCTCTATAAACACGCGCTAATCATGCTAATACTACCCCTCCACTCTACTTTGTATTTCCTCGCAGACTAATAAACTACCTTTGTATTTTGAATTTTCTTCGTTTAATAAGTTGACTGGAATGGAAATAATTAACTGTGACTTAGACAGGTCTCGACAGGTCGAACATTTTGACGCAATTGTTTGTATGACAGATGAAGAAACGATCCTGCACCCCGACCGATGGTAAGCGCTCACTACAACGTGAAAAGTAACATTTGGAGTGGTGGTAGCGCGGACTGTACGCCGGCACCCCGCACCTCGCACCGCCGACCTACCTCTAGCTACTGCGAAACATTCGGCACAGCTTCTCATGGGCTTAGGTTTCCACTTCAATTTGCTCTATAACATACATTCTTAATATGATTGCTCACACTGGACGAAGCGCTGGCGGCTTCAAGAATCATTGCCCACGTTATTAACAATGTTACAACTACATAGCTAACAGGCTGCCAACCGTGAACCGTTGCGCACGAAATAAGTTAACCCGCGGTTACGCTGACAAACAATGTTCGACTTCATGCTATTAGCAACGTTTACGGGCGCGTGTGTGTACTCCTAGGTATGTATGTGTGCAGCAGTACGTACACTCCTTACACGAAACTTGACCCGCTCACCCATTAATATTAATACGTACGTACATTTATGTATTTTATTTAAATTTATTCACATAGATATTCGGATACTCGCTTTTGTGTGTGAGACTCCTCCGTCAAGGTCATCTATGTGCCTTCCAGCCTATCGCGCCAACATCTATGCGCATTGCGACCCTCGCTACGGGCTCTCCTGTCATGTTTGTGAATACGTGATGTGAGTTGCTTACTTGCGTAGATAAATACTACAATGTAAATATCTTGCTTTTTAATTAATTTAAACATGTAATAATTCAAATGTATAAAATAAAATGGTTTATCATAAAGCGGGTACAGCATCATAGAACGCACGATATTTGACAGAAGCCTGAAGCTGGCTATCGACATTTTCAAAATAAGTTTGTATATAAACAAGTTCCAAGCAATAACATCCGGACACCTCCCAGCTGAGCCCGTGCTCGCCCACTTGTCCTGGAGAAATTGGCAAAGCCATGGAGCCACTGGCATTCCTTGCTTCATAAAAACACCAGACCGTCAGTCTACCGAGCAATTTCATGCGCTCGGTGGAAGATTTTCCCTTTGTCGTAACCCTCCAAAAACTTTATAATAAAACGAGACTCATTCGTTATTTAAAACAACAAAAACTTTGGCCTCATGGTCTAGGCTGCGCGGTATCAACTATCAGTACTGGTAGAAAGAGAGAGAGAGAGAGAGATTTTCCCTTGAATTCTGTTGTGTCTATTTATTATTTGTCCCTGTGCTATAATAGCTATCTGTAATTATTTTCGCGAATTCTGTTTTGTGTACTCTGTACCTATTGAACTATGACCAGGTCGATGACACTCCTCAAACGTTAATGAGTGGGCTCGTATTCACATGGGATTTAGTCAAACCTTCAAATATATGATATAGGACTGACGCGGACGGAACATATGTACATGTGTGGCGGGCGTGGGCCGAGTTGCGTCACTCAGTGCGGGCGCTCCACGCCGCACTCCTTATGTCTTTAGACTTTTATTATAATAGTATACGAGTATTATATCATCGGCATCAATTAATGGCTTATATCAAAAATAAATAAATTCATGAATTATTTGCGGGATATTAACTCTCACAAGCTGTACGAAATGTATCAAGCTGGGCACTGGTCCGTTGATCGTGAGTGATCCATTACAATTTGAAATGCAGCGGGATCGTTAGTCGCGGAGAACTGTCACTTTTATTCGTACAATAATGGATTGTATTTCGGGCGACATAATTGACAGAAATATTTGCGGTGCGATAACGAGATCTCGTGTGTCAAACAGGCGTCGAGGGCGAGCACGTGTCGAGGGTCGTCCGCCGCACCGCCGCACCGATCGACCTGCAGCGGAGGAGCCGGCGGGCGCGGGGGCGCGGGGGCGCGGGGCCGCTGTATCCGAGCACTCGTGGCCTCGCCCGGGTTATCACTCCGCGACCTCTTATCGCACTCGCACACACACACCAGCGCAGCCCGCACTGCTGGCCGACCGTACCCACGAAATGGGTCGCGTATGTCGACACGTAATTAGAACAAGAAACTGTTTATTGTCAAGTGAGGGAACGTTGTCACATTTTATATTAATTGTAAGTAAATGAGGAGGACGTATCAGTGGACGCGCGGACGAGCAATCAGCGGCGTGTGACCCGCGCTACAGATATCGGCTGACCCACACTTGTTGCACACACGCTCATCTGCACTTTACTGTAATTATATTTCACTACGACGAAGCTGATCCCGTTGGAACTTTCCACTGATTCTGTATCCGACTCATCATCCGCTTGAAGCTGTATGGCCGCCGTACTTCTGTTTCCGATTACCACGAGCAACAGTATACCTAAGCAGAATAAGCGGTATAGTACAAGGATAATCTATTCTAACCCAATTTCACTTGGTTAGCTAATACATTCAATTAAATGAATTTATCAAATTAAGGAGTGTAGTAAATAGCTACAGAAACTGAAAACCAATAATCACCTAATATCCTTGTTTAATTAAATAAAACAAGAACTTAAATCTTCTATTATTGCTAGTTCGATGTTGAGCTAGTCGTCCGCAGCTGAATCTGGCACATGAGTCTATATGTAATAGTTAAATACGTCTATATGTAAAGGTCATCGACCGGTAACATCTAATTAGTGGAGACATGCGGATACAATAAATTTAATTGGAACAGGGTTAGGGTAGGTGGACACGTGAAACATTGCGCAAGGTAGGGCTAATGTTGCCAGCTCGACGGGAAAACTGCATCCTCATAATATTGGTTAGACGTCGTTTTATTTTGCGTCTCATGTTAAATGAACGAGATGAAGTCACAGCTCGGCCGGTGTGGAGCTGTCCGCTGTCTCCACTGCTAATGTTACACTGGACGCCATTACAGTACCGTGGTGCACTTCTTGTACAACCAACACGTTAACATTTCATTCTTACTTTACAAGTACTTGAAGGAACTTATAATAATATGTAAATAAGTTCTAAATCTTTCAGTAATCTCTATTGTTATTAAAATGCCTGAGACAACCATTTGGTGGCCACCGACTGCCAAATTATTTGACACACAATTACAAAAATTATACTTGATTTCATTAAGCGAGTCGAAACTAAAATAGGTACCAAATATATATTGTAAGTATGGTAATCTCTAGTCCTAGGCGGGGTCGGGCGCGAGTTTCGGTGTAATTGTCACAATAAACAGTGGGTAATGGCGGAGGCGCGCCGCACTGTTAATTAGTTTAATGGCACCCCCTCCCCCACCCCCTGCTCGGACACCCTCACCGCCACTCCTTGACCCCTGATATTTAATAACTCAATGTTTTGGCAACTAGTCTCAATTACATTTTAATATTATTTTATTGTTTTCGAAGACACTTCAAAGTTGTACCGCATGGCTGATCATTTACTGAAGAAAATATTCCTATTACCTTTATAGGCAGACTTGATGACGATGATGAGAAGTAACAGTTGGCGCATGGTTTCGCATGCAGCAGCGTCTGCTCGTACAGCAACCAGCATATTATATGAATCATGCAGGTGAAGTCCTCGCCCCATGACAATATCAGGAGAATAAATAGTAGCCGTACTCATCGGACTCGTCAAAGAGTTCGACTTCAAACCTAACTCATACATCGGCCCGCTGAGTTTTTCACCAGATCTTCTCAGCAGGTCACGATTCCGATCCGGTACAAGATATATTCGCGAAGCATCTGCCCTTGAGCTCTTTTTTTTTTTTTTTTTTTTTTAATAAATAAATAAATAAATAAATATTTACTAACAATCACGCCACGTTAACTGGTCTCGTTATAAGTTCGTAAAGAACTTGTGTTACAGGTACCAGATAACGGAAATAAATGTAAGGTTTTTATTATACACATACATATATTAATATACATCCATAACCCTGGAAAAGACATTTATATTTATCATACAAATATCTTCCCTTGGCGGGATTCGAACCCGCGACCCCCTTGTGTAGTGACCATGCCACTTACCACTACACCAGACGGCCGTAGACTTAGGTCTCCTTCGGAGGCGCTCGGGCGGCCGTTGGCAAATCCTACCCCTTCTGGCTGAGCCCGTGCTCGCCCACCTCTCCTGGTGTAACAGAAAAGACTTCCGGGCTTCCAAAAAAAATAGCATTGTTTATATTGCCGTTCTTCGTATGCGTCTAGAGACTGAGTCAAGAAGCGAGTGGTGGTCATACGATGTCGCAGCTATGACTCCGACGTCCTGCTAATAATACAGCCCGGTGCCGTGGCGAAATTTTAATGAAAATCAAAATGATCGATGAAATGAGTTCAATATCGACTGAATTGTTGACTAATGTTACATAACTGACGGCCTACTTGTGAAACTAATCGCAAGAATCTACACAATATTACACATCGCTTTACCGATTACCGATAGATGACCTGCTTCGACAAACACACAACAGCTGCTGGCGGTGTGGTGCCGGCCTAGAACAGCACCACCTCCTCCTGTGCGCCCACATACATATGTACGTACGACTAAGGAACTCAGCGCAAATTAGGCAGCGGCGAAAAAGCCCGGGTAGAGGGGGTTTCCCCGATGCTCGACCCACACCCCCGTAAGGGAACGCGACGACACGACAGGGGCAGCGGCGTTCTCTGAGCATTATACCAGTATAGAAGACGCCGCGAGAAACTCAGCGGGCTGATGTGTCGGTTAGGTGGCACGTCGAACTCTTTGCTGAGTTTGACGAGTTGCTGGTGTCCTTAAGCTTAGCTATCGACCTTTTATATGCACTTTATTGGTGTATACGACAGGTTTGTGTGATTTGTATAATTACCTAATATTGTTCAAACAGCGAAATCACAACAATACGCGAACAGTTTGCGGGGCGCCTGGCAGAGCGGTGGTGCTCCGGTAGTGTAGACTCCGACACAACAAATGCACATTTTTAAAATTTCCCTTCTAATTGATATCTTTTTTTCATAAAAAAGTAATTTCTAGCAATAAGTTTGTTAATATTCGGTAGACAATTAGGTAATTGTACCAGCTTTTTTTTATTGCTTAGATGCGTGGACGAGCTCACAGCCCACCTGGTGTTAAGTGGTTACTGGAGCCCATAGATATCTACAAAGTAAATGTACCACCCACCTTGAGATATAAGTTCTAAAGTCTCAAGTATAGTTACAACGGCTGGCCTACCCTTCAAACCGAAACGCATTACTGCTTCACGGCAGAAATAAGCAGGGCGGTGGTACCTACCCGCGCGGATTCACAAGAGGTCCTATCACCAGTAATTACGCAAATTATAATTTTGCGGGTTTGATTTTTATTACACGATGTTATTCCTTCACCGTGGAAGTCAATCGTGAACATTTGTTAAGTACATATTTCATTAGAAAAATTAGTACCCGCCTGCGGGATTCGAACACCGGTGCATCGCTCAACACGAATGCACCGGACGTATTATCCTTTAAGCCACGACGACTTCAAGAATATATAAAATTTTGATACTTTATAGTGAGGTCGAGTTTATATTTACAACAACCAGGCAAAAAAGCAGGGTTAAAGCAGGCAGCGATAATAACAGGATTGGTGCGCTAATACAGCTGCCGCGAACTATTACCCGGTGTGTTAAAGCACTCTTAAGTTTCAGTATCATTTAAGCTCCTTACAGTCATCGCGCTCAACATTATGCTATTTAAATAATTAGATGGATGAAAAAACGAGCTGGTAGCTTTTGGATAGAACGATTTTTTATTTGAAGTTGGCTTAAAGCTTTTTAAGCTCACTGTAATGTCTCAAGTGTTGACGCGACAACGGAGTTAATTGTTATCATCACACAACATTACATAAACCTTATGTAATCTTCAACACATTTTACTTTATTGCGATTATCTTCACCATTACTCAGTTTTTATTCAAAACTCAGACTCGCTCCACCGTTTCTTACAGCTACCACATAAACAAGCTTATGGCCGTTTATTCGTGCACAGGATGTGAGGACGCTCTCTCGGGCCGCCGGTCTTAAGTAGTCGCCGGAGCCGCTGCCCACCTGTGCCACCAGCTCCTAGTCTCAGTTTTATAAATCTGGTCTTCTCCTCAACTGCATCACAGCTGTCACGATCCTGTCACATCCTACAAATCGGAACGCATTTCGGTTTACACTTTATGACACAAATGTTTTACGTTCGTTGTGGAAGTCAGTCGCGAGCGCATGCTAGACTGGGCATTTCTTTAAACAGCTGCGGGGCGGGACGCCGGCACAGGCGCATGCGTCTCGTCCTCTGCACCACGACAACACTCTAATGTTACTACTGCTTAATTTAAACTCGTGTTGTCTGAGATATTCTGTACTCACGCTGTTCGCTTTCAAAGGAACATTGCACACCGCGTAACATATTAACGAGAACATAAAATAGTAATAAATCGATTATATAATTTGGCGAAATTCAAGATCTTAATCATTTATCTACACATCTTGAATGCCCGCTCTAGTCCAACAGAGGCTAAGTGTTAACAAACATTCATAGAACACACATTACATTTGATGAATACACAATGATTATGAGCAGTGAAGACAGTAGCGTGTTTATACAGTAGTGGGGCGAGAGCGGCGGCTTCCCTCGGGCAACAACCGCCGGGACCGGTCCGCAACGGTGCCGTGACCTCACCGACACTCGCCGACACCGGGCCGCTGGTTCCCGGCGGACTCGCTCAGAGCCATTCTACACGCACACTGATACAGGCATTCACCTGCACCGAGCTGGTGGTGGTTGCAGCTCCACGTGGCTCCACCGCACACGTATGTGTACATGTGAAGCGCTCTGCGGTCGTCATATTTGTTATTATCCTCGTTCATAAAATGCCTCATACAATGCGTCATTGGCGTAGTGACTACCGGAGCCTGATGACGTCACAACGTGCATGTCAACATCACATCTTAAAAAAAAACAACGATATAGCGGCTATCCATTATAATTTTCGTAAATACTGGTAGCAGGGCATGTGGCGATCCCGCACGGGTGGGTTCCACCACCCTGCTTGTTTCTGCCGCCAAGCCGTAATGTGTTTCAGTTTGAAGGGCGAGGCAGCTGTTGTACTGTAAAAACTGAGACTTTGAATTCATGTCTCTAGGTAGGTAGTGACATTCACGTGCTTGATATCTATGAGATCTAGTGACCAGGGGCAGAGACAAGCCGTTGCCCACCGTTAAATACTCTGTTTTCTTCCACAAATGCTGACAAATGATGGTGAAAGTTACGTAACGTACATAGTTTGTAGTCGCAATATATCTTTCAGACATCGATCTCCGCACTATACTCGTCTACTCACAGCTATATCTACTATAAACAGGCTTAATGCGGTTTGTCCAGACTATTTCTCGTTTATTCGTGCAATCCTCGGCTCCGCTGCGCGCCACACTTTCACTGCAACTGAAGCACAGAAGCTCGCCACTGCTGAGCTTGTGCACGTCACTGTCGCAGTAAACAATGCAAGCGGCTACAAGTGCACTAAGTACACGGTACATAGCAGCGGTAACACGCTCGTGAACAGCTCGTGTGACGATTCGGTCACGTGTAATCATACAACCACTCGCCTCCGTGTTACATTCGATCGTGTATCAGATTTCTGTTTTTTTTAAGTAGCTGTGTACTTAACGCGTTCGAGAACGACTTCTACCATGAAGCATATTTTCACCCGAAACTAGTAGGATCATATTAAATAAAATAAAAAAATTAGTGTTGGGAAGGCGTATAAGCCCGCCCGAGTCGGCACCGCTGCACCGCGCTGTCTGCTACTGGCGCAAGCTCGGGAGGTCCTCATGGCCTCTTACAGGGTGGGATCGACCTTCGAGGCAACTCCCTCTTCTCGGCGTAAGCCCATGCTTAACAAGGCAAGCGTGATTAGTTGCTGGATTTCTATATGAGCTGGCTGTGTTGAAGGCAGGAACAGTGAGTAACCTCTGGTGTGGGTGCTCCTATGCAGACACGAAGCACCCGTGTTGTTGCTGGTTCTTCTACTTTTCTTCTTGTACCTCTTCTTAACTAAGACGGCTAGCGACTCCCCTCCGACTCTTCTTTATTTATTTTTTCTATTTTGGTATTTGTATATTTTTTCTCTTATATCTAATTTACAAAGTAAGTGAGTGAGTTGAGACTCACCACGTAGAACAATCCCAAGAATGCTGCAAACTTATCAACCTCCTTCGTTTCCTATTTAAAGTCAGTGCAGTCCTTATTCCGATGCGACAAGGAGCGCATGGACAATGTCAACCGCTTATAGCCACTCGGGCCGTGAGCTCGTTTGCCGGAAATTCCAATCATAGCAATAAGTGTAAAGTGGAATAGACATCTCGACTGTCAATTGATTCATTGAAATAGTTCTCAATACCCACATCGCTGCTGTCAAAACAGATAGATACTTGGAACGTCACGCCGCCCCCTGCTTTAAATATTTGTATCATTTTATGAATTACCATACCGATGCATTTCCTACCTACCTACCTACCTATACATATCTATAAATGTTGTGTATTTATTGCGCTGATGTTTGTGTTCGGTGGGTGCCGGAGCCCTATCGGAGTCGTGAGCTGCGCGTGTCAGTACCGACCCGCGCCTACCAATGTTCATCCTATTCATTCGGTGACAACTTTGTGAGGCAATACCCGGTTAAGATATGCCAGGAACCTGCAGGTAGTATCGCGGCGGAGTGGTGATCACGAAGCGTGCTGCACTCCACGGGTCCACTGATGTTGTTCAACACTACCTCATATTACCTCAACAATGCCAAATTCTACTTAATACACAATTGTTTTAATATTTCTAGAAAAACATGTAATATTCATCATTTTGATTGACGCAGCTGAGTTCCTAGAGCACGCTGGCTCGAAGCGTCCGTCGATATTGTGTTGAGGGGGACCGGATTATCTGTTCAGAACTTATAACAAAACTAGACAATTTGTTTGAAGCTTTTTAAATTCAATTTACGAGTACATTCACGAACAATCGTTTTGGATTAGTTTAATGATTTTTATCTTTCTATATTGTTTATCTATTTATGTTTATTTATTACGGGAGTAGATTGGGTGTCATGTTTAAGCATCACAACGTACAGATGACTGATATGAACTGTACGTCGATATACATATGTAGCCCATCGGGCATCTAACTCGTAAAGCCACGACAGCTTTTTGGAATGACGTACAGTGCAATCCAGGATTCTTCGATATTTTGTACACGTATCGCGACGGCCAGCAGAGTCTATGGAGAAACTTGTTGTTCAGGGTAGGGTCAATGGTAAGAGATCTTGTGGACGAATCCCCATGCGCTGGATTGATCAGGTGAAATACCTTACTGATTGAAACTCCACTTAACGAGTGCGTGCGCCAAGCCTCAGTTCGCAAACTATGGAAAACATCTGTTAAGGCTTTAATAAACAAGAATTCTACATGAGCACGACTGCTCTGCCAAGAGCAACCGACTGTGATGACAGATGACTTTTCGAAACTTATAAACTTTTGTGTCAGTACCGTGCTTAGAAACAAGAACCATTCACACGAAGCGCGCGTCACGCGTACTTACATACAATGTTAATTAGTAATTGAGAGTGAGAATGTCGTCCGAGATAATGATACGAAAATATACGAGATTTGAAATCTTTAACGTACTATAAAATGGTTAATGTGACCATTTTACAGATTCAAATATATAATTATCTTTGTGCTGGTTTTGTCCTACTAGGGATGGGGGGCTGCCAGTTGACTCTGTGGGTGCATGCAAGAAACGCAGATCTGCACATTCACTTCGAAGAACATTCCTTTATTGTGACGCCGCAATTCCATAGAACATCCTGAACTATCCGAGGGTATTGGGGTTCTTGAGATCGATATTTTGAGTGGCGGTTCAGAGTCGTATTCATATTACATTGTAGTCGGCATCTACAAGCGGAAGCGATCCATGCTCGGCCTCGCGCGGAGCTCCGTCCCGTCCCCGAGCCTGTCCGGGCCACAACAACAGAAGACCGTTCGTCCGCCGCAGAGTGCACCCACCACACTCGGTGCTGGCTCATACAGACAGTGTGTATTACGTATATATATATATATTGAACATCGCCCTGGTCGTTGTCAACATCTCTTGTGGTGCGCTGTGACTGTCATGTGAACGTATGACACGAGCAGATACTGTTGTTCAATGTCAAAGTGAGGGTAGGCGGCGTCGGGCGCGGCGAGCTCCGACGCGCGTTGATGTCTAACGCTTGAAAGATGCTACGTTTATCATCTCGATTTTCCTTCATTCATTTTTCTTAAAGAAAATCTTTGAGTTTTCATACCGAAACTCTGTAATATTCTTTTACATAGTAACTATCGCGCCAAGCGTAATGCGCCGCCATGCTGCCTTAGTATCCCGGGTAAGTTCTGTCCCATCCGCAGGTCGCACGCGGCTTGTTGAGGGTAGGCTCTATGTCGGTTCGACTCCGACTGGCCCCACCTTCCGCCTCCAATATGTAAGCGGTAGTCCAGCGATTTCTGATTGACCCGAAAAACACTCATAAATCTCAACTAGCGCTGTTATTTTTCACATTCGATAGAGCTACCGGCGCGCACGCCCGGGCCTCGAGGGCATTCTTCACGCAAGTCATCCGATACGTCATCTTATTTTGAACAAAACCGCTTCATTCGATCTCAACTCCCCTTTCTTAATGAAGTAATAGTTTACACAAACCAGTACATAATGTTGGCTGCACCGCCGCGCCGTCCGCCGACCAGACGTGCTCCCGGAACCACGGGTAGCTGTGACTCTACCTCTTGCGATCACTACTCACAGAGCCACTCGTATAAGTAAACAAATAAAATGCGTTTATTTTAGGCAACTTAAGCCCATCAAATTTCACATGCAATTACATAATATTTAAATCAAAATAAAATTAAATTAAAACTACAAGTTATTAGAATTATTAAGAAATAAAACTAAATAAAAATCAAATGAAATTGAATTAAAATTGTTAAATTTATCAACTACTAATACAAAATTAAATAAAGGAACTAATACAATTAACAATGATAACTGAATAACCACCGCGAGAGATAGATGCTTATGACAAGTGTCTGATATAGGGGCAGTCCAGTCAGTCGGTACTCACAGCCAGCTGGCCCCCGTAGGTACTCTGTATAGACGTCGACAGCTCTACGTCTCTCTGTTTTCACACACAACGGTAGGCAACGACTTGGCGCTGCCCCTGGCATTGCTGAAGTCCATGGGCGACGGTAACCACTCACCATCAGGTGGGCCATATGCTCGTCTGCCTACAAGGGCAATAAAAAAAAACTTTGATCCAAATAGACGCTCTACATTTCATACATTTTCTCATAGAACGAATGGATGTATGGATGCGCCTATATATGATGTAGATTTTTATTTATTTCATAGATGGGTGGGTGAGCTCATGGCCTACCTGATGTTAACTGATTGCTGGAGCCCATGAACAACAATGTGAATGCCGCCGCCCTCCTTGAGGTCCAGGTATCAATTATATATATGTATTAAAACGGCTGTCCCTTCCTTCAAAACTAAAAGCATAACAGCTTCGTGACAGAAAATACGTCGGGTGGTGGTAGCTTCCCGTGTGGGCTCACGAGAAGCCCTCCCACCAGTACAATTTTTTTTTCCAGTTTTGATTATTATTTCACGATGCTATTGCTTCATCGTGAAAGTCATTCATAAACACGAGATAGGTACGTATTGTGCGAGATATAATTGGTACCAGCCTGCGGAGTTGCAGCACCGGCAGTGTCGCACCAGCAGTGTCGTACCCGCAGTGTCGCATCAGCAGTATCGCAGCGGCAGTATCGTCGCGACAGTGTCGCAGAGGCAGTATCGCAGCGGCAGTGTCGCACCGGCAGTAGCGCACCGGTACAAGTACACCGGGTGCCTTAATCTTCAGGCTACGACGACTTAAATATATCTATCATATTCCTGAAACAACTTAATGAGCTCTAATTTTTCGGTATCACCCCACCTCTGCCCGTACGTGTTGTAAGAATCCCTGGTGAACGGCAGCAGTTTTCTTAGTGTTATATAAGAGCAATCGTCCATTGGCAGTGGCACTCGTGTACTGTAAGGACGTACTGTAATCCCGCACGGGACAGTACCACCTATCCTGTCCAGTCCTGCCTACTTCCACAGCGAAGCGCTCGCGGTTTAAGCATGAAACGATGATCATACAATACACTTCGCATCTCAAGACGGACGGCGACATCCGCTCAGCATCAAGCGCGCCGTGCTCGTCCACACGTCCGTGCACTTATGTGTTATTGTTAACACACGTACCTACTCAAACATTCAGATAGGCAGTTTAAGCTTCGATGAAGAAATTAATTAAGATTGAAATTATGAGTTCGTTCAAGTCGATCGTTCGTTCGATTTTAGCTACGACTGATGTACGGGGCCTCATCGGAGCGAACACGTCTGCGTCTGAGCCGCCGCTGGGCCGCCGCGACACCGCACGCCCGATACTTTACATTAACTCCATAACGAACAAACTCTGTTCTTTTGAAACACAGCGCTCGAACCATTCACAGAGAAATGATAAAAACATGTCACCAAACTGTGCAGCTTATGTAACCGCGAGGAACGACACGTGTTCAAGAGACTAACATATTTAACGCTATAATTATAGAGTTGGTAATTGCTTGGATTTTTTAATTTGGTAGAAACGAGTTTAGACAGTTTTTAGTGTAGTGTTTATGGCACGTTAATGGGGACATAAATTTGAATGTAAATGCGAGGCGCGGGGTCGCGGCCGTCGCCCGGTTTGCAACCAGCGACACCGCGCCGCGTCGCCGCGTCGAGCCGGCTGCTCACACACACCACTGCTCCGTAATTAAATTTGTATAATTTTACACAACCACAATGAAAGCAGTGGAAGTGTTACAACAGCACAAGGCCGGCGCTTCGACCTGACGCCGCTGCCGGCTCATACCGTCCTCTAGATTCCAAACTATTCGTCTGTTCAGCCCGAGACCTGTTTGTTCTTTGCAGCGCTCACGTCGAGGCCCGATGAACTTCGCCTACAGAATATTGTGAACATCAATATTGTGTCGAACTCTGTACCGTAGTCAGGACGGCACACACTTCAGCCGCTGCGTGACGTAGTTTAATGCTTTCATGTTTTCGTACATTAATTTCATTTCTAGCATATTCTATTTCAGCGATTATTCGTTCCGGTTCGGACAGTTTAATAACCGTTATTGTAATAGGGTTGAGAGTTCAATCAGAGATCACGGAGACGAGAGCAAGTGGCCACGAATAATAATCGTCTTAGCGATAACGTAACTTAACGATAACGTAACTTATTACTCACTTGAAGTCTTCCACAATTCTCCTAGTGGAAGTACAGGAGTATGATGAATTAATAGATTAAAGAACAAGGATGAGGATTAAAAACTCAATAAATAATAATTCAAAAGTTACCTTCTGTAATTTTATAGATATACAATCAAAACTAGTACTACTCATTAAATTTTGCGACTTAGGTTAACTTCTGTACCTTGAACATTTTTTTGGAAATACAACAAACAGGCAACTTTTTCATTTCTCCGGCATATCAAAATTATTAATTATTAAAAGTAATCGTTATGCTGAGACATAGCCCGGAACCTCGTCTAGTTTGGTGCACTAGCTAGCACTAGGTAGCCCTATAATACATAGTTATGAAAATTGAGAGTGACGTCATGCCAACACAACACTTACGGCCTGGCCACGGGGATCGGCGGTGCGAACAGCGAAGCGGTGGACGAGGCGACCATTCGCGCAGCACCGTTTGCAGGCCACGGGTACTCACGTTCGCCGCCGCGACTAGTAAGGAAGTCCGACAGCGAAATGTCTATATCGAAATTATCTCGATATTGCTTACAAATTAATAGTTTTTTGGTTCAGGACCTATTATTTGGAAAAGATCGTGAAGTACATGATTTGAATAAGAATCGGAGTATACCTATAGATGGAGAATTCCACAAGAAGTACGAGCAATACTTTGGGTGACTAGACTTCCAAATAGCTGGTCTAGCTAGTATTTCAGCTAATTTTTTTTTATTGCTTTGATGGGTGGACGAGCTCACAGCCCACCTTGTGTTAAGTGGTTACTGGAGCCCATAGACATCCACAACGTAAATGCGCCACCCACCTTGAGATAAAGTTCTAAGGTCTCAAGTTCATCAGCTCATCGTTTCAATATTTGTTATTATGATTAAAATTGTATGTCTTTGTAATAAATAAATAAATAAATAAAAAAAAAATAAAAAAAGTATAGTTATAATGGCTGCCTCACCCTTCAAACCGAAACGCATTACTACTTCACGGCAGAAATAGGCAGGGTGGTAGTACCCACCCGTGTGGACTCACAAGAGGTCCTACCACCAGTAATTACGCAAATTATAATTTTGAGGATTTCATTTTTATTACACGATGTTATTCCTTCACCGTGGAAATCAATCGTGAACATTTGTTGAGTACGTATTTCATTACAAAAATTGGTACCCGCCTGATATTCGAACACCGGTGCATCGCTCAACACGATTGCACCGAACGTCCGTTAGGCCACGACGACTTTAAAAATATAAAATAAAAAATAAATAAAAAATATAAAAATTTCGGCGTTAATTTTTCGCGGCGAAAACAACTAAACTCATTTAATCACTGAACTATTCGCCGCGACTACCGCTCGACTCCGTGGCTCGCGCCGTCCGTATTCATGCATTTGTTTTGCTCGCCCGCCGCATCGCGCGATTCGCTCGGTACATTTCGCCGGTCGCTTCGCCGGTCGCCGGTGCGCGTGGCTTGTTAGGTACATTTCTATGCGCTTGTTTTAGTCGCTAGACGCTTCGCCGTTCGCACCGCGCGAATATTCGTATCGGCGAATGTCCCGTGGCCAGGCTGTTACAGCCGACTGATGCCAGTGAAATGTTGGCGACAACTTCCAAATCTGTCAAAATTCTGCACGTCAAAAAACAACTACAGGGTTTTTTTTTTAATTAAAATACTTTTTTTCACTTCGTTCGCCGTCAGACATATAATTAAACAACAGAACGAGTATCGTTTTCGTTGTCTTCCTTTGTTGATAGTTATTATTAGATTAATCTAACTTTGTTGACTCCCGCCGCCGCCGCCGCCGCCGCCGCCGCGACCACTGCGTTGACCGACAACGACTTGGGTATTTGTCAATCAAAAAATACCTATATTGACGACTGTTGATAACAGATTCCATTACATTACCAGATTTAAGCAAAGTATGTATATTATGTACGTAATTATATCTGTTGTGAATAAAATTTTATCCAAGATTGGAACATTCAGATTGTACTAAGAAATAAAATAAGTACGTTATAAATTCATAGGTGTAGGTATATTGATATTGTGGATTACACGGGAGTCTGACCAAAAATGGAAATGGAAATTGAAATGGAAATGGCATCTACAATGTAAATGCCGCCACCCACCATGAGATATTAGTTATAGGGTCTCAGAATAGTTACAACGGCTGCCCCAACCCGAAACGCATTGCTGCTTCACGGCAGAAATAGGCACGCTGGTGGTACCTACCCATGAGGACTCACAAGAGGTCCTACCACCAGTAATTACGCAAATCATGATTTTGCGGGTTTCATTTTATTACACGATGTTCTTCCTTCACCGTGGAAGTCAATCGTGAACATTTGTTGAGTACGTATTTCATTGGAGAAATTGGTACCCGCCTGCGGGATTCGAACACCGGCACTGTTACATCGCTAGATAAAAATGCACTGGGCATTAATCCTAGGCCACGACAGCTTCAAGGCGCAGTGCCGCTGTGAACTCATCGCCTCGCTGTTGGCAAAGACTACATAGATAAATGCTATAAATCAAACATAAACTTGTCAAAACCTTAGAAACGCCGATATTTAATTGAATATCTCAGTGAAGCGAGGCGGGTGTGGTGAGAACGCGGCGGCTCTGGACCAGTAGCTCGCCGCACACACTAGCAGCCTCCTCTGTTAAGGTCCGCGCATCCTTGTAATTAAAGAACACATCACAAATAGAACGTAATTGAATATATTGTATTGCATTTTACACAAACGGAGTGAGAATTTGGTCTGGAACGTGAGGGAAGACATTGTGTAGGTCCTATACAGTAGACCGCGGAAAACAGAAACATTTGGTGAGCTTCGTTGAGCGACTAATGATAGGGTTCTGCTGGGCGACTATTGGACTAAATTCATATGTCATTGAGATACACAGCGCGGACGACTCGCTTGTATTCATTGATTATTAAAGTAAAAGTGTAAAACAAAGGTGACATTTAACATTTCACAATTATTTTCAAACATGGCGGCTTTAAGCGAAGTTTTGGCGCGCTGTCCCGCGAGCTGGTGCGGCTCGGCTACAGCGCAGTGGAAAAACACGGATAGTCATAATCACAGATTATATTAACATAATAAGTTGTTCACGCGACTCTCCCTCGTCGGTCGTCACGCGCTGCACTGCACGACACGCGCCCCGACAGAGCACACGGCGATCTGACCACTTCCATAACTTGCATGTTTTTTAATTATAACATGTAACGGTATGTTACGACATACTCGAAACGAATTTTGAAAATCTTTGGTATTTTCTTCATTCATAAAGCTCACGATCTAAAGTACACGTCTATCGCTCAACACACGAGACCCCTGGATATAGACCTAGTAGTTCATCGTAGCTCATAAACGAGCTATAATGCCATACTTTGGTCCGGAGTAAAGTAACTCTCCCATCAGACCTAAGCAAGGTGAGGGTACCTATCCCGTACCTACTCGCCGCGGGTTACGAGACTACCCTCTACTCTAGGCCACAACCAGTCATAATATTTGCACGGTCCTGCATATTTTTCCGCGAAGTTTACGACAGTCAAACATTTTTTGGACCAATTTGTGGAAATTTAGAAAAAAAAATAAGTCAATTTTTTTAGTTGTTGAGCTAGTATTGACAACTCTACTTCTCACTTCAATAATAAAGAATATACAAATACATAGTATATACAAACTTGTCTGTCGGATATTTTTTAATCTATGAGAGTCACCGCTACTGCGCTGGCTCCATCACAGCTGATGTTTTACCTACAACATTTATTTGGACTGCAACATAATTGTGCATTGGCATCACCAGCGCTCAGTTTAACGTTTGGTTTAGTTCGTTAAGTTTAATTATACACACATACATTTATTTATACTTTTTATTTGCAGATGAATGAAACATATTAGCTACTGTTGGAACAGTTATGACATTTAAATCGGTTTCATTAAATTGATGAACGTCACCTACACTACTTATGTTCCATTCATTAAATTTTACAAGCCTTTCGGTGATCACACGGCGTTGTTTCGAACACACACACACACACACACACACATACTAAATAAAATGAATCAATCGAACACAATATAAGCAATACAAGTACATATTATTATGTACAATAAAGTACAATTAGTGCGATATGACATGAACAAAAACACCTTTACTCAGACCGAGGTAAATACATCATTTTGGTAATTTTGTTCCGTCAAAATTTTCTAATCTTGTAAACATTCCGTACAAATATTACAATAAATGTTAAATATAAGCAACTATTCAGCTTATTTTGTTAATTCACAAAAAATCATTTAGAATACGAAAATGTGAAACACAAAAAATATTGAAACATCAAGAATGCTCGACCGTTACCTCGATCCAACGTATGCACGAATATTAATTGGCTATTACACATTAAATTGCTTACGGACAACATTGAACTCTGCGTTCTTGACATAAAAGTTTTATTAGTTCGCTAACATTTTGCTTATGCTGCGTTATTTGATTATGAGTACAAAGTCTCATCGTTGGTGAATTAAAGATTCACTCGGAGGCGAAATGTAATACTTCATAATGTTGTTTTTCTTTAAACGGAAAAATACTATTGGCAGGTGCAGTACATACTCTATAAGATTCTTTAAGCATACTTTAAAATCCACAACTTTTAAAATAAAAGAAATTATGAGCTCTTCTGTTTAAGTTCATGAGAAACCTGTTTATTATGAGCAACATGATCTCTACCTTGATCTCTCTTTCGCCCACTTGTCCTGGTGAAACTGGAAAGGTCTCTGGGCCACCAGTAATCCACTATTCATAAAAAAACCTTGATCTCAACATTTATCTTCATTTTTGGCAGATCGAATGTTATTTTCTATTTATAGTGAATAGTTAAGGTATTTTAGTTTCTTAAATAGTTTTCTTGTCGTGTTATTTTATTTATTACATCGAAGTTTTATCATAATTATTCTATATTTCTGCCTTTTCTAGGACATAAAAGCTTTTCGATATAAATCTGGGGACCTGAATTCTACTAAGTACAAAGGGTTATATACCGCTCTCTGAGAACACGTGCTTCCTTGTAGAAAATTGTCCAAGCTGTGGTTCAGTTAGTATCGTCAGCTAATAATAGCGACTGTAATCAGACTAGCATACGGCTCATCCGTTCGTATGGCGAATTATAATTGCGACGCGGTGGCTTGTTACAGACATAAGATTACACGTAATCTAGACTATTTCTCCCGCGACAGCCGAGCTGGTTGAGTCTACGGTTTACTTGACACACACTTGAGACACATTGATTGTGTGACTTATTCCATGAAATATTTTTTTGCATCGGAACAGAACTTTAGCACATGCAATGGAACAATGGAATCCAAGGCGGAGCTACCGGGACATAGAGAACATGTCGTATCTTTATTATTGTTATTAAGTACATAATATATTACAAGCTTTTGCCCGCGACTCTGTTCGCGTGGAATAGTAACTTTGGCATAACACTAAATTTTACCCCCCACTTCATCTAGGTACATAAAAAGTGATTTTTTTTTAAATTATAAGTTAAGGAAGCTATTTAAACCCCCTATTTTGAAACATTTTTTATAGGTGCTCCACTTGTGTTGGTCGTCGCGTGATGCTTTATAGCCTATAGCCTTCCTTGATAAATGGGCTATCTAACACTGAACGAATTTTTCAAATCGGGTCAGTATTTCCTGATATTAGCGGGTTCAAACAAACAAACTCTTCCGCTTTATAATTATAATATTAGTATAGATAATTATAATGGAAATGAGGCGTTCGCTCCTGGCCTTTTCATTTTTCATTATTATTATTTTTTTAATTGTATTTTTTGACTTGTTTTTTCCTTTATTGTCATTTTTTTTATTTATTAAAAAAAAAAGTAAATATTTGAGAAAAAACAAAAAAAAGCCCGCTGAGTTTGTTTTGCCGGTTCTTCTCAGGACTGTGGCTTTTTTTGAAACCGGTGGTAGGGTTAACATTGTTATTTATATTTTGACATTCAACAAGTGTGTCATACTGACATCTAAGTTGAAATAAATGATTTTGAATTTGAATAATAACACTATGTAATATAAACTAAATTTGTGTCAGAGCTCTTTTATTTTCGGATACATAGACACCAATAAATCAGTTCGTTGCAAACGGGTGTGCTGAGCGACGACAGTGCTCACATCGCTGCTCCTCGCTTGGTCACAGGCTCCAGGCCGCACCGCACCGCACCGCAGGATGTGACCGAACAAAAACATAACAATTTAAAATATTATTCACATCGACAAATTACACGAAGCAGTTGCATTTTACTGGTTTAAAATAGTGGCTATGAGTGTTCCCGCGTCTGTCTCGGCGCGGCATCCGGCGCGCTCACCTGCTGCCCACTGCCCCACGTTAATTAGCACCAGCTCCACTACATGTCTCATCTCACAGAGGAACAGGTCCCGCAACCCATTATCTGATTGTGATCGAGGCGCTACTTTAAATAGATATTTTCGATTACCGATCTGGTTACACATTCATATTATTGTGTTTATGCGCAAATATATAGTACTCAGTTATTTTGTATAATTGGTCGATCCGTTTCTTCAGTTTATGTCATATCGCTATCATTTAAATTGTCAGTATTTCTTTCAATGATGCCTGAATATGCAAGTCACAATTAAATCAAATTTAATAGAAAGGAAAAATATAATAGTTTAAAAACCTAAGGCTTTTAATACAAACAACTCCTAACTTCCGTTATACCAGATTATACCTACATGGTTACACCACTAATTACAAACATACAGCAATATTTTGGAAAAATCGATGACAAATATACAATGTACCAAGTAAACATTAAAACACAAAACACTGGAACGTACTGATAAAAATAAACTGTATATTTTTATAGGGGACCGCCTGCAATTTTACTATAAGTCTATTTATAAAACAAAATGATAACAGCGGAACAGAACCTGAACTGAGTGGAGCCGGCAGTTGTCCAGCGCAGCGGCCGCGCGCGCATGGCACCCGTAGGTACTGGACCGATGTGACTCAGCTTAGATATCACTTTTTTAAATATATCTTCTATATAAGTCATGACATAACATTTTTCAAAGACTACACACAGGTCCAGCCTCGCGTGTAGTACTGCTCCCACCTCTTGGCCGGGGCTCTCAAATACCAGCTACTTCCATTTGACTCCAAACAGCCCGCCACCGGAGCAGAGTTCATCCATATTAGGAACCGCTGCGTTCATCGACCGGGCATTTCGAAAAATCTTTTCTGCCACGCACCATATGGCTTTGGAATTAACTCCCTCCCACGGTGTTTCTCGAGCGCTATGTCATGTTCTTATTCAAACGAGGCCTGCGGAGAGTACTCAATGCTAGGAAGCGGCTTGGCTCTGTCCCTGGCATTGGTAACGTCCATAAGCCATGGTGAACGCTTACCATCAGGTGGGCCGGATTAATTTACTTCAATAAAAAAGATTAACGGCAATAAAAAAGAAAGAAAATAAAAAACGGAAAAATAAATATTGACAAGATATAAAAACAAATAAAGAAGTCAGACCTAAATTACATAGCATGTGCTCTTGAATAAATTGTCATTGAAACTTCTGTGAAGGGGAGTTTGTGATGACCGATTATCATTAAGTGGACCGCTTGCAGCTCGTCACCACATAATCAACGATCAAGCGACTCAGACCCTGCTATAGTTACTGGCGCGAACGATCTCCACTCCGGTATCAGAAGGAACTCCTTGTGAATACATAACTTCTCAACCATATCATTCGCCCCGCTGTAGTTCTGAAAGATCTTGGATCTCATCCATTCTTATTGGGAAATCAGCGGACCTATGTTTCTTGAACCGCTATCTCACCATTCTTATTTGTTTTCACTACGAAAACA
The DNA here is from genome assembly GCF_030269925.1 of Bombyx mori. Classification (NCBI taxonomy): domain Eukaryota; kingdom Metazoa; phylum Arthropoda; class Insecta; order Lepidoptera; family Bombycidae; genus Bombyx; species Bombyx mori. Next base: position 267,187 of record NC_085116.1, on the reverse strand, counting down.
CCGCGCGCGCATATTGTATCCGGTATGACCCGCATGACGATCGACATTCGAGCATAACTACTGGCACCTCAAGACTTAGATTCATTTTCTTTATTCTTTATTGTACACACAGTTAAAACAATATAATAATTACGAAAAGTTATAAAAATGGCGAGCTTAACTCAACAATTGAGTTATCTACCAGCTAACCGTTCTAAAAGAAGGTGAGCTTCACATAGGTGGGTAGAAAAGTACAATCTAATCAATTTACTTATTGATACAGTACACAATAACAATAATAGTAACAATAATAAATAAAAACTATTTTATGTATTACATTTTCTCTTTTAGTTGGTGTTTAAAATTTATTCTCGAAAGGCTGGTGAAGAACGAGTGTTCCTAATATTGTTACAGTGATAACACTAAAGCTCTTCAATTGCAACCTATCAAACCAAAATAAATCGAGTGAAAAACAGAAGAAGAAAAGGTACTGAACAGTTTTACCTTTACCTGTTTATATATTTATAATGATGTTGTTTATGTTATAATGCGAAACCTAGTCCACCGTTCGTGTCTACACTCTACACACCCACACTCAACTACATATTATAGAGTCGCCGTGCTGTGCGCCGTCTGCCAGTCGAGCAGCTCTATACTCAACGTATTCAATCTTATTTATTGTTATTGTCAGCTTTATGTAAATTAGAATACTTCAAAGTTAATGTAAAAATTATCTACTGTCTCATCTGATCTAATCTATATATATAAAAATGAATTGCCGTTCGTTAGTGTCGCTAAAACTCGATAACGGCTGGACCGATTTGGCTAATTTTAGTCTTGAATTATTTGTGGAAGTCCAGAGAAGGTTTAAAAGGTAGATAAATATGAAAATGGTCGGAATAAAATAAAAAATAAAATTTTTGTTTTTCCTCTCATGACGTGTTCCCCTTCTGACGTATTTCTTTTGTTTATTTTAAGTTTATTTTATACAAAAATTTAGGTCTTTTATTTATCAATTGAGGCACCACGAAGTCTGCCGGGTCAGCTAGTCTAATAATATATACTGTGCTGATCAATAGCCACAACTCGTCTTAAATCTGCCTCTCAGTATACATTTCTCAAAAAAAATAAAGTTCCGTGCGTCAGTGGTTTTGAAGCTTACTTCGCCAAAGATGTTCAATAATTTTTTTCGTATTTCTAGTCACACCGAGTTCATGTCGTCCCATCGCTGGCTCGGCTGAAGTCGGCTGCAGAACTGGCGCACGTGTGTACACTACTGCACGTGCCCGTTAGTTAACCAGTGTCGGCTGCTGTGTGCTTCTTGGATCCTGATATAATTATAAGTCTACGGTGTGTAAACGTAAATATCAACAACATATCAACTGGAGGATAACGTATGCAATATGCGTATGCAAGGATAACGTGGCAAAAAGCGTATGACTCTTGGACAAGAATTAAACTAAGGTCGCGAATGGGGATCACGGAGAACCTCTTTGTTGAATTGGATTTAAATATCCATAAAATCATTTGATAAGACGAACGCTTACAACGAAAGATTACGCTGATGAGAGAGTGCGTTGGGTCTTATTATTATGTGACTGGACAGAGCTGCGTCGGTCGCACCGCCCCGAGCTCTGTCTGAATTATGGTGGCTATGCCCCAGCACCGTCACGGCACCGTCACGACAACATCACGGCACCGTCACGGTACTGTTGAGTTTACATTTAATACAATTTAATTCCTACATTTAAGTATAATATATAGTCTGTATGTATTTTAAAATTACATACCTTAGGGTAAAACCTGGATAGATGCCGCAGCGGGATAGATGCCTCATGTTCTAAAAACCTAACTTCCCGCACTCATAACAAAAAATTAATTGAATAAGTAGGAACCACAGTCACCCTATACCTTATGTACCATTTGACAATCGCGTGGTGACGAAGTGTTTTCCTCGTGCATGTAAGTTTCTGCGCGCGGAATTTCACGAACACGTCAAAGATTTAAAGGTTAGTATTTAGCGTGGTATAACTTTATAATTAGTGTAAAATTCCATTATAGTTTTTACTACGTGAATATATTGGTTCATTGAGTCTGCATCTAGGTGTAAATAAAGGCTATTATGTTTATAATTTATTTACAAAAAATTTGGGTATCTATCCTTATCACAAAGGATAGTTCTGCATTGAATATTTTGAAAACTATAAAAATACGAAGTCGCAATCCGACTGGATTCAATGTTTAATGTTTCAGAACTAGCCACATGAAACGTGTTTTTGAGAAATGATGTAGAAGATGCGGAAAATTGAAAGCACTATCCAGTTAAACTTCAATTGGACAAAATAATAAAGATATCTTTATTGTGTTAATTTAATTTAAAAAAATATGGTTTTATAATGTACACATTGACACTTAATGTGAATATTTTATAAACAATTAAGAATTTATATTTTTGTTGAATAAATATTTGTAAAATTTAATTTAATAAAATAATTTATAATGCATGTTGAAACCAAAAAAATTGTAGTTTAGCTTACGCTTACTTAACGCTTTAAAAATTTAATTATGATCATTTGTGTGATATGAGGATTTTCTTCTAATTATAAACATTCAAAGACTTAAAAAATACAAAATATTTTTTATTATTATGACCCGTGCTTCTTGGAGACAATTGCTCTGTTAGGAATAGAACTTTTTAATATTTGGTTTGGTTTTTTCGTTTAAACGGTATAAAGGGCATTTATCCTGCACTGCAGGCTACTTAGTATTTTCTTAGTGGGGCAACTATCCATACAGGTAGGCATCTATCCTCCAAAAAAAGGTTCTACGAAAAACGAATTTCTGCAAAATCTGTATTTGATAGGTTAAAAAAATGTATACTAATTAAACATAAAGGATTGAGCTAACTACACTAATAGAAATTATTCGTATAAAATTAATATTTTCAAAATTACATAACTATTTCAAAAAGTGAGGCATCTATCTCTGCTTTAGAGGCCTACTCTGTTTTAGTTTGCCAACAAGCAGACAAGCATGCAACTCGATGTCCTTTTAAAAGTTAAGTGTTTTAAGGCTAAAGCTTAGACCTTAGAATCACGTCAATAGGTCGTGGTGGTGGTAGGACCTCTTGTGAGTCCGCGCGGGTAGGTACAACCTCCCTGCCTATTTCTGCCGTGAAGCAGTAATGCGTTTCGGTCTGAAGGGTAGGGCAGCCGTTGTAACTATACTGAAATCTTAGAAGTTATGTCTCAAGCTGGGTGGCTCATTTACGTTGTAGATTGCCTATGGGCTCCAGTAACCACTTAATACCAGGGGGGCGTTGAGCTCGTCCACCCATCTAAGCAATAAAAAAAAAAATTAAAAAAAATTGTGGGATAAATATTACCAAAACATGGCCCGTAGTCCGTCGCGACTGTCGCTAGTGAGGAGCGGACATATGCCGACTGCTGCCGAGTACTGCCGACGCTCCGTGCGACGCGACGCGGGGGCTGCACTCGCCCCGACCGTACGTACATCCCAACAAAGTTTACCAATCACTCACTGATTGTTATTCCACTTGCGGACGAAAGACAAGATTTATGTTCATTATCGAATGTTCTCTTAAACTGAATTTCTCGAAAACTGAGGTCCTTCAAAATGAAGCACGTAAAAGCCATTTTGTTAAACAGAAACGCTCTGTGTATAAAGACAGCATTGAGATGAGAAAGCTGTCTAAAGCTATTGGTTCTTAATATAATAACATAGTAAGCGATGAAGTATTATGTGTATTACGTTAGATATGGATCGTGTTCAATGCTGGGCGCGCCCGAACCACCACTTGTCAACAAACAAAGCGATCCGCGATGTAGCGGTGTAGCGGTGCAGCTATGCAGCGGTGTAGCGGTGCAGCGGTGTAGCGGTGCAGCGGTGTAGCGGTGCAGCGGTGCAACTCGCTCTCTGAATAATTTCAATAGTAACGAAGTATTTTATGATTATTAACTTAATGTGTTTTACTTTAGGTTCTTTGTGTGACGATTGTAAAACAGATTGTATGTATGTGCGGGCGACGTTCCGGGGCCTAATAAACGCTTAACACTGGTGGTGTGGTGGTGGCTTGTGAGGTCGAATGCACTAGACACAAATAAAAATATCACTCCATTTAAATTCAAATAACAACTTTTCATAAACATTAATAACTACTGCTATACAAAGTTAACGCCTGGTTTTATTTATACGTTTCAAAAAGTAATTGTGGAATACTACTCGTAGGTACATTCGCAACAGTTTCCAGAGCGGGGACCTACTCTGGCCGATAAACTGTGAACGTTACCGATAACTGCACACACAGACAATATCACACACCACTTGATTAGATCGTAAATCATTTCATATCATAATTATTATTGCATGTGATTTCCTGTTTACTTCGAGACAGTGGTGTGAAAATCTTTCTGAATATGCTTTAAAACTGAACACAATAATATATATTATGTATTCAATTACAAAACCGTTCAGGCACACAGCAGAACGATATTGTGTTACAAATGTTTATTGCATTAACTCATCAAATTCACTACAACGCGGCAACGTCTTGGCTCTTCATTAAGCCCACCATTATTTGATCTCGCGTATACTTTATTTTACGATTCCGGGCGTGTCGTATAGTATAGCTGATGCACGACAAAGGTCATTGGTTGATGTGGACTGTTCCGGTATTAAGACCAACATCATTACTAAGTTTGGCACGTGTTGTTCACGCGGGATATGTCCTGTGGCTTCAGCCGCGCTTAATTCATTCTGAAAACGTGAAACATGTCGCAATTTTCGAGAAGATTTGATTGTCATAGCTGTTTGGTCCGTAAACTGGCAATGATTTATAGACCCGTTGGTTACGTATCAGGAGCGTATCAGGAGCGTATCAGGAACGTAGCAGGAACGTATAAGGCACCGGCGCTAATAACGTTGCGCGGACCTCTAGTCTCTCGGCGATGGCCGGTTCATGTCATTTATTACCAAAAACTATTCATTAGATACCTATCCCAATTTTAAAATATATGTACTTGTACAAAATTTCATCCACATCAGTTCAGTCATTTTTGCCTGACATGACATTTGCATAACAAAGCCATCATACATTACAGGTTTATAATCTTATAATTTATTGTTCAATTCCAGTGGGTTTTCATCCTAGCCTTCCCAACGTCGTCAGGTAGACCCCCCGGCCGAGCCCGAGCGTCTCCGCAGGCTCAGCAGCAACTGCTTCATCATCCACACTTGTGCAGTGACTCTGACTTCTGATAAACACTTAAGGCCAGAAAGGACATGTGTTAACCTAAGGAAAATTTATACAAAAAGATTAAACTTTCGCAGTTAGGTCAGAGCATCCAAAGCCAACAGTTTCTGGCTCGACTGAAGGAATCTTGGCTTGGAGCTGACGTTCGCCCCGCAATCACTTTCCTACCGCCACCACCTCCACCACCTCCACCACCAACACCAACAACAACTTGTTAGTTTAGTGGCACTGCCTGGACCCGACCGACGCCGCGACGGTGTGACGGTGTGACGGTGTGACGGGCGCCCTCCACTAACTAAATCCACTATTGGTATACAGCTCGAACTGCGCTCGGCGTGCGCTGATACAACTATTTGTGACCATCTATTGTTATGAAACTCGTCTGGAATGGAGCTAGTGAAGCTAATTTGGTATCTTTGCACGGTTAGTTGCTCTGACGATATTAACTCTATTCGTATAGTTGGTACGAGAGAGTCCAGTCTCGGCGTCGGGTCGACGTTTTTAAAACAAGAATGAAATATCGAACGAGATCTGAAAGCGAGAAAGCTAACGGGACCGGACATAACCGAAGACCGATACCGGCGCGGCGGCGGCTCACGGCGTCCCATACACTACACATGCACGCAGTATATGTGCGCGTTTATCGCGAGCGCCCACGGCCGAGCACCGGGGTCAGCGACCGCCGTCCGCCGAATGGACACACACACACGCTCCGCGCGCGCACACACCCGCGCCACTGACACTATTAACACCGAATCACTTGACATTATCGGTGACACTGGCGCGGCTATATCTGTGCAGCGGTCCCGCGGCCGCACCTACCGACGCAGCTTCCCATGCATGGGCACCCGGCTGCACTCGCGACGGTCGCGCGACGCCCCCAATACGCTCTTATCAGCACTTTCATTGCAGCCGATCACATACCCATAAACATTTAGGTATATGGGTATTGTCAATTATGAGAGTAAAACCGGAATTCGTATCATATTACCAAAAGCACTTCTCTCGATATATCTAATAGTTTCTACATCTCAACCCTTTGATGGTGCGGAGTGCACACAACGAAGAGCTGATAATGGATAAGTAACGATATGATGTCGAGGTGATGTCGTGAGTGAGACAAGTGCACAGCCGCGGGTCGCCGCCCGCGATACCTCGCCCCACCCCTTATCTACAACTAGATCATGCACTAGTCCCGTGGCAGTTGACACCCTCAAAGACACACTTTAGAAGCAGGGCGATCATTGATCGTTTCATATTCAATTTATTTCAAAACCTTTGGAGATCGATGCGTAAGTGGCGTGGCTGTGTACTGCGGAATTCGAGTTCGACACCGGCCGGACTCGCTGTCTTTGTTAAGTATATATATTTGCTATTCGGGATCCTGGTGTCTCCGTTCTCATCTCGTATGTCCCCCGCAACAATAAGAATAAACCTAACATTTAAATATGGGTCAGCACTGCGGACACACAAGGGAACACACAAACGTATGTGATCGTTAGATGTAGAGCGTTGGCTCCGTGTACCCATAGAACTTACAACATGAGCGTCGTGATCCACTTTGAGTCCGGAGTCTGAAGTTCGGAATAAAAAGATCTGACCGTCTTCAATGACTCTCCGCAATGGCAACAATAATGTTCGTACCAAAACAGCGATCAAAGCACCCAGAACCGTGTCGAATATTTTAAAAGTTGATTTAATGTAATTATAATGGAAATAATCAACACGAGAATAAACCATAAAAGTAGCTTTAACGTCTCCGGTTCGCGACGTCCGGGTTACGCTTCATGGTCACTTTTTAAAAAGTATCGGCAGTCGGTATGTATAAACGCCATCGTTCCATAAGATCGGTATTTGTGAGGTTTACCATAAAAAAGGGTGTTCAGTCGGTAGTAGGTCATCACCGCTTAATGCAACGCCTAAGCCTTTGCATTAAGGTCAATAAAGATAATATTGATTGAGCTTCATCTTTAAAAAGTGCTACATATTATGTTATTGCTTCAAACAACGCAAACTACAATATTCTCCATAGTTCGGAACGGGCGCGCCGCACGGAGCTGAGACACTTCCACTGCCAGGAGAGAGTTGTCGACAACATTGTATCGAGAGGACACGCCTGTTGATTAACTGTACGTCCAACGCACTGGACGGAATGCCGCGTGGGGCCGAGTGACAGAGTGGCTGCTGATAGCCGCCCTTGCCCGGCTGCAGGTGCATGCGCTTGACCTTTAACTCTACCCCCGCGCCCCGCTGATCTCCTGCACCCCCCTTCGTCCGTACCGAGTCCAAAAATAACAATTATTTTTGAAGAGTAGGTAGTTGGAGGCCGCATTTGCATAAAAACGTTTCGAACGTCGTAGCGACCGGTATCTGAGTTAGTAGCAAGGTGTAGCAGAAAGTTGGATGCTAATGTAATTGTTTATGCTCGGTGGAGACAGGCTCGTCGAGTTGTCGGCAGTAGGCAGCGGCTGGTTGGACACTCTCTAGGAGCGGGTCGGCGCCATCGAGGTTACGAGCCGAATTAACAAATAATATACCATTGTTTCAACATACGCTCGCTCGCATGTAGCACAGGTGTCATCGGGGTACAGTGCGCACTCTGCACGTTCAATTCGTGAAAACACACAAATAATGTAGGCACAGCGCTCGTCACCACACGCCTACACTGTACTCAGTACACGCGTAGTGGAACATGCTTTGTCAGTAGTTTGTTCAAGTTCTGTTTATATCACCGGACTAAATACATAGATTGAACTTTTACCTTTCAAGACAATTTACGTCGACTTTTCAACTAATAAATAAGTACTTGTGTAAAGTGAATACTAGCGCCTTTTACTATAAATTCATTAATGGATTAATGAAATGATCCACAAACACCTAGTAGCCTCTTCTCGCTTGGTACTCACTCGCGTGACTGAGGCTATAGAAGAGCCAGGCTTGTTGGGACGAGCCGAGTGCAACCTGGTCGCCACCCGCTCGATGACGGTACCACGCCAGGAGCCTGCTGCGGCATGTAAGCGATGCCGACCACCAAAGCGGCAGCTGGACTGAAACAAATGTCCCAACTCGGCCGGACAAGGATTATGTATTGCTTTGATTGGTGAACGAGCGTTACTCCGTCAATGATCCACAGTGCGACAGAGCGAGGGCGCGAGGGGCGGCGGACGCGTCGTCTCGCCTTCTACGAGTAATAACATGGAACGCACATATTAGCTTAGGCACAGCCAACACAATGTATGGACAACAGCTACATGTTTACGAAGGGCTCTGTCGGTCCACCCTTAAGAAACTAATCATTACTTTCAAATGTTGCTCATATAAACATTATTCTGGGAATTGACTACACGCAAACGCTTTTCACTCTTGTTTGTATTGGTAGATAGCTGCGCGTAATGCGAAATCAACGGTGCAATCGGTAACGGTGTCGAGAGACGATTGTCGATCGGCACAATGTGCGTCCGACGTCACCCTGTATCCGCACAGCGATATGACACTCCACCGCCCAGTCATCCACTACGAACACTGAGTTCTACTGAGCACTGAGCAGTGACACTGACAGCCTGACAGGGAGACACCCAACCACCGAGCGGCCGCAGATATTAATAGTGCGTCGATGGCGCGCACACACACATGGGACACGCCACAGACACACCTCGGAACGCACACAACAATTACAATCATCTCTAAAAATAATACGCTAATAATCGTCCCACCGGAGCTTCGTAGCCATTCAAACTGTCAAATACGTGTATTTTACAGCCGCGCGTCTCCGCATGCAATTGTATGCTCTACGGACGCGCACATACGGACAAAAGTCAAGTGAAGTGAACGGAAATCGCGAAGGCAGTTACGAGGGCGTGGAACCGAATGACTAGCACGATCGCAGGGGAACGAGTTGCGGCAGTAGCAGCGAGGGTCGCCCTTGGACTCCACTCATTGTAGTTAGAACAGACTCACATGCACGCTCGGGCACTGGGTGGTGCTCGGCGCCAGTCGGCACACGTAACCTTCGCAAGCAGCTGTCCAAACAGCGGCGGCGGCTCCGCGCACCTACAGAGTGCCGCAACGCGTCTCGGGAACGAAACTTGCTTACAATTAAAGACGTTAACATTCTACTTCTGAACTCCTTACCCATCTTGTAACACACAACCAACATGCTGGCGCGCACACGTCAAGCACACGTCAAGTACACGCCAAGCACATGCCAAGCACACGCTCTGACGCGTGCCATACGATACACACAACATCCGTTGGCTGGTGGTTAATGGATACGGAACGCGGCTTTATTTCCCGGACTACCTAAGCCAATATAATTATGTATTTATAATATATGGTCATATACTCCTTGTTATTCGGGGCCGAACGTATCAAATTATTGTCCTGACTCCTGTGTCGTACGTGTGTGTCCGGCTCGCGGGACACGATGGAATCTTAGTTTGGCAGTTGAGCTTTAATCGTTCATCTACCTTTTCGTTTATTTCTTTTTAAATACGTGATATAGTTTGCCTGCGCGTGTTTAAAAGTTTATTCTACCGTTGACGTGGTGTAGCAGATCGGCGGGCAGGTCACGGCGCGGCGTGGCGGTGCCGGTTGACCGTTGAAGTCTTTTCCAGGCGCCGTGCGTTACCTCGCAGCAGGTGGCGCGGGGGGGGGGGTGGCGCGGGAGGTGGCCCAGAGGTACTTAGCACCTTCGTTGTGGACCGCTCAGGGTTGCGGTTTGAAAACAAACGAAAAATTTGCGTCGCGACGCGTAGTACTCGATAATATACAAAAACATGAAGTTTTCAATTCGTCTCTCGATCGGTCGGAGCTTGGTTCCAATCTGGTGTCCACCTGGCAAACTTGTCTTGTTCCAGAGAAGAGAAACTCTCCTCTTCACGACCTGGTCCGCGCCTTCTCAAGCCGGCTCAGGCCTGCTCATGGCTGCGGTGAATCGATAGATGACGACCGGCTCCGCCTGATGATTGTACTTATTACAAAACCCTCCATTTTCCCGGAGGAGTCGAAACACTATACTGTTCATTTGCACAATAAAACATCCATACCCGTGAAATAATTAGGTATATTGAATTTATTATAACAACAAAATCACAGTATATCACAGAAATGGAAAATAAAACAATGAGTCGCATTTATTGTTTTTTAAGCGATACAGTAGTCGCAGTGAGACGACAATAGGATCGACAGTCGCCGTCGAGTCCAGGAACGAACGGGTATTAATAGCGCAAGCGACACGAGCTGTGCGTGCCGTGCGGCGGCGGCGGCCCCGTCCTGGTCGGCGCTAGTGCTGCCTGCTAGCGGCGCTAGTGCGGACGGGCACGCCGCACCGCCGCGCCCTGCGCTCCGACGCGGACAGAACAAACCGGCCGCCGCCGCCGCTGCCAAACTCGCGGTCAACGACTCCCGAAATAGATGCACAGCGCGCGCACCTATAGGATATCGAGAACCGGTCCCGACCGCGACACTCTGGCCGCGTTCAAAATTCAATTCGAAAGCGGAATTCACCTGAACGATTAATTTAGTAGTGCTTTCACCGAGTGCGGAGGGACGGCGCCGCAGATGTCGCGGCGGCGGCTCCGCGCGCTGGAGGCGGACGCGTGGCAGCACGCGGCGGCCGCGTGGCGCGCCCTCGCTGATAACGACACACCGACTCACACCAACCACTCGTCTATACTATGTTATAAGTCTACGACGGTTTATAATAATGTCATTTTCACCTGTCCCTTCTCACGAAACAGTCAACAACAAGGTCTAATCGAACCGAGCCCAATATAATGATTTATAAAAGCTTTAGACTTAGTCGGATTCTACTGCGTAGAAACGGGGGCAAGTAGCGGCAGAAGCGGAAGCCACGATGTCTAATTCAAAACACAGAAAGGAGGTTGCATCTAAATGACCAGAGAATCTCGTCACGGAGACGCACGGTGAAGGTGAAACCTTGACCCACATCTGTGTACTAGTAGCGCTACACGTTCCGTCAATAGGGTATTTCTACGATCGAGCGAAACACAACTGGAGATAGGAAGCCCCCAAAATAATTCATCAATATCGGAACAAAACAGAGCAGCCGAGTGTAAATGTAAACAAAGGAGCGTTAGCGCGGGCACATGTCTACTTTCTTGATGGAAGAAGCGCCGTGACAGTGGCAGTAACACTAGTCAAAAAACCCTTCAAAAACTTAATAAGATTATTTCTGGAATATATTTTACCGATATCGTGTGGCTGTTGTGTGTGTGTGTGTGTATGTGTAAATAAACGGAACTTCTTCGTGACTACCGACCGTTGATAACACACTAAGTCGACCAAAATTTACTGATACTCCAATTACTTATAGGCCAATTAGATAAGATTACCAATCAAAGAACATAATTTGACAAGCACACATAAACGTTCCGCTTGCGCGTACTCGAAGCGAGAATTAACTGATTAATTTATCCTGATTGTGGCGACACCTCCGGACTACGGGCTGCTTCGTACGTCAGGGACAACCGTTATTTTGTTTCAACGGATGACATGAGATACATACTCGTACGTGAGTTTTTAAATAAACACAAACTTCACAAGGGACATAACCAAAAAGTGAATATAAGTTCTTCTACAAGTAATCGTCGGCTTGTATACAAAATTCTACATTATCATTACTTTCTAAACACATTTGAGACAACGACTTAGGTGTGCTTCTGTCGTTACTGATGCCCCAAAGCGAGTTTAACCACTTACAATCAGTTGTATCGTAGGTACATCTAGATTCCAAGTCAATTCAATAGTGACTAGAAACCCTGAACATTAGCAAATGTAAATGTACATACAAAGGTGGTGGTCAGAAAAAGTCATGTGATCATTGGTCTTCCAGGAAACTGAGCGTTTCGTTTTATATTCGCTAAATGAACTAACACAGGCTGTAGGAGTTAGTTCACACCAAGGTGGACGCCGCTAGGCATCGCTCATCTCATGTCTAAGGGCTGAGCCGGAGCTGGCAGTTCCGCTCTCAATTTAATAACAACGTTTGAACACACCCCCAGCCGAATACATCTCCTTTGGTACGCATTCGACGGTCCGAGCTCGTTTTAGATATTATATGTATAACATAGTACGAGTATGAAATTTGTGATCTGAGAAAATGTTCAAGCTGCCGCCGAGGATGTGTTACGGTGTCAGCGCCGCACCGAGCCCCGAGCGCGCGCTCGCCGTTGGGCACGAGGAATTTAAATTAATTAAGTGGATTACGTGGTGAAGACGTGGTAAGCGCCAGTGGTGGTAACGCAGCGCTCAGCACTGGTCGCCGGACACGGATTGTGGCCAACGGTCTCACTCGATTCATTTACGAGTACTAATCATATTATTTTCTATTTTTATGCGAAACGCGTCAACGACCGGTTTTAATGTGGTCAGGTACATTTGATAAATATAATCGACAATTAGATGAGCGAGTGTCTACTTTCTACCAATACAGCTAAATCAAATATTGCTGTTAGTTAAGTCGGTTCACTCCTAGTCTCTCTAGTTCTATAGCCATAGCCTCTCAGCTTTGAAATATAACCGAAGGTGTATTGCGTATACACATACAACAAGTTCAATTGGAAACGGGGCGCGTGCTGGCATACTGTGAAACGAGTTGGTTAGTTGTCGTCGTGGTCACCAGCAAAAGGAGGAGGTGCGACGTGACATCTCGGTGCCAACTAGTGCCGAGCTCTGGACGCGCGCTCGTGCAGACCACTTACGAGACACGACTGTGATCAGAGACCGGTCCGACACACGTGACGTAACTTTAGACCATATAAGTGGTCAATACTTCGATGGAAAACATTTTTATTATTAGACAATTTACCTTTCATAATGTGATCCTGACATAGCAACAGGAAATAAAAACCTTCGGAAGAGCACGCGGTGGCCACGAGGTGAGTGTTCGCAGCCTCACCAAGGTCGACGTCTGCTGTGTGGTCTGGATATGTTCTGGAATTCTGTTCATCGACACGGTCTTCCATCTTCGTGGGTTCCTGACGTCGCATTGCGGTCAGTAGGTTCTTCCACCTTCATGTCATGACGAACGTGGAGCGCGGACGACATCTTTACCTGACAGTATTAGAAAATATAGACAGGACTCTAATGCTGCCCGGTAAGATGCGAACCGTTACTCCGTCGTGTGTAGCAGCGTCAAGCGTGGCGACCGAGAACCCAATGCGCAGTAAACACGACGCGTGCAACCGACAAGAGCGCTGGTCGCGGACTGGGCGCGAGACGCGGAGGCGGCGCCGCCAGCCCCACGCCCCACGCCCCTCGCTGCGGCCTCTGCCCTGCGTCCACCACCACCACCAGACCTGGACTATCCCTTGCGGCCACCGCAGCGTTCATCAATTGTTTTTCTTATTTCAAAATCACTGTAAATATAACCACCACTAAGATCAAATCAACGTTAAGTTACTAGTGATAGGTGGTTGCATCATTAGTTCATCGTCCACACGGGGAGGAATCACCTCCAGCCTTTTACCTCCTAGTATCTTATTTTCATTTCTCTAGATGTAAATTGACTTAAGAAATACGGGTGTGTAGTATTGGGATAGAATATTCCAATAACCCCATGTGAGCCTTGCGAGTCATAAAAGGCAACTTAAGAACTCAGCGGAAAAGTAGCGTTCTCTGAGTATTAGGTATACCAGCGTACTGCGATCTTCAAACGGCATTTGCTGATGAAAGAGCATATTGTAAACCGTCATTGTAAGCCGGTAGGTACCACCATCCAGCCTATTCCCGTCACGAAGCCGTCATGCGTATCGTTTTGAAGGATGGCTCAGTCGTTATACAATTGAGAGTTTGAGCTCACACCTCACGGTGGGCGGCGCCGCTCACACCTCCGGTACCGACTGGCAGACCGAGGAGTCGTCCACCCGTCTAGCCGACAAAGAATGCAATATGAAGTTAATGCCACACCTTGTATTTCTTCTTCTTTTTTTTATTGCTTAGATGGGTGGACGAGCTCACAGCCAGCCTGGTGTTAAGTGGTTACAGGAGCCCATAGATATCCACAACGTAAATGCGCCATCCACCTTGAGATATAAGTTCTAAGGTCTCAAGTATAGTTACAACGACTGCCCCACCCTTCAAACCGAAACGCATTACTGCTTCACGGCAGAAATAGGCAGGGTGGTGGCACCCATCCACGCGGACTCACAAGAGGTCCTACCACCAGTAAGAGTTAACTTAAGTTCTGCTGAGTCGTCCTCTTCATTGCTGAAGGTCGTGTAAGTCGTAGCTTGAAGATGAACTATACTTCTCCACGTCTTTTTGTCCTCGGCGGCCTTTATAGCCTCAGTTAATGGCAGGCCGGTGACACCTTGTATTTAGTTAATGTGATAGGGACTTCTACTTTGGTTTTTAATGCCTGAAGGTCGTACACTGTGACCGCCGGGCTCCGCACCGCCTTTACTGTGGCGAAGCACAGGAAGCTTACGTACAAGAAGTACTTATTTATATCTTGACGCATCCTTGAATTTAATTAAATGTATTGTATTTAAAAAATAATTATACGATGATTACCTTTTGACAAGGAGTACATGTTTACGTCTGAAGACGCTAACGATACAAAGAACAAAAGTAAGGCCTTAAAGTTTCGCAAAACCCTAAAAAGACAATTGTGTATTAAGCACTGGCTCTACAGGTAACCAACTAGCAGCAGCAGCTGTGCAACGGCTCATGTAGTGGGCGACTAGGCCACTAGGCGTATTGTGTGTGGCTGCAGGTTGAAGGGCCGCAGCGCCGATCCGCCGCCGGACTCGAGTAATGTGGAAGACATTAATGTGGTAGTGAATATAATATTGCGGGCAAGCGTCACGCGCGTCACCGCGATAACGCGACTGATAGTGGAGCGGTCTCCGCAGTCCGCGCACTGTCCTAGAGATGACCTACAGCCGGCTACAGCGCGCCGCGGACGAGCCGCTGTAAGCGTGTTCACGTTATGAACCACTTATTACTACGCAATACTAAATGTACAAACATTTACTGTCCGTTATGTGTGAATTTTAGAGAGAGAGAGAGAGAGAGAGAATACACTTTATTGCACACCAACACAATTTACATTAAAAAAACAGTCAAAAAGCACATACATTTGTACAATAGGCGGTCTTATCGCTAAAGGCGATCTCTTCCAGACAACCGTTTAATTTACAGAAATTCTGTAAAATATAAAAATATAGTAGGTATGTTGCGGTGTACCATAGACAATACATTATTATAGAAAATATATACATACAATAAACAGATATATACCGTTTACATATAATAATATATACCAATATACATGCTTACATACAATACATACTAATATACTTACACACACATAATAAATCAACAGTATGGAAGTGATAAATGATAATGATGCAACAAACAGCACTACGCAGATAAGTAGTGTTCCTTCACCATTCTTTTAAAACAGTTTAAAGTTGGAGCACTTCTCACTGCATCCGGCAGAGCATTCCACAATCGAACCGCCTGGACGGTGAATGAATTGTCAAAGAATGATGATGAATGCACCGGCATTTTCAGTCTCAGGCTATCCGATGATCTCAGAGAAAAATTATGCGTATCACCTAGGAACTCGAAACGTTCTTTGAGATATGTAGGGGTATGGGGGTTAAAGAGAGTACAGTATAGTAATGAAAGGACATGAGTATTGCGGCGAAAGCGAATTGGTAACCACTTGAGTTTAGTGCGAAATTCAGATATATGATCATATTTCCGTAACCCAAATATGAATCTTATGCAGAAATTTTGTAGCCGCTCAAGTTTATCATGTTGTGTTTCGGTTAGATCCGGATAGCTGGAATCGGCGTAGTCAAGAATTGGAAGAAGTAAAGACTGTGCAAGCGCAGTTTTAGTGGCAGTTGGAACAAAATTTCGTAACCTTCTCAACGATCCAGCTGATGCAAACACCTTCCGGCTAATCTCTTTTATTTGTGCGCTCCATGAAAGGTTTTTATCAATTAATTGATTTCAATTGTTAAATTAGGTCGAAAAGACTTGGTCTTCATTCTCTCTTGACAAATCGCTTGTTACTATTATATAAAATCCTACGCAAAGCTAAATAACCAAATATAAATAAAACCTATCAAATAAAACAAAATTGTGCTTATTTCGGATATATGGAAGCATTACATCAGTATTTGAATAGCTTGCAGAGCAGAGGGAACGCCCGCGCCGTATTCAACACTAATTATTATTACAGTTCATTTTAATACTTTATTCTACCCTGCCTATTTTTTCCGTGAAGCAGAAATGCGTTTCGGCATGAAACTGTTCTGTACAAACGGTTAAGTACTTAGAGCTCATACGAGTATATACCTAGTCTTGCCATAAATACTGAGACAAAGGAAAACAAAAAAAAACTATTGCAAATAACATTTATTACTTTTACAATGTGTTAGTTTAATGCATAAATATAAAACAATTTAAAGTATAAAAAGCTTATTCGAAGTGGTCTCCATTGGCTGCAATACAGTCCTTTAAACGTTGAGGCCAGTTATCAATAGAAGCACGCACACTTTCCATGGGAAAATTTTTCACTGCCAATCGTTCGGATTGTTTTAGGGACTCCAAATTATCACGGCGTTTAGAGCAAGCCGTACTCTCTAAAACTGACCATAAATTATAATCCAGCGGATTAAGATCGGGACTAGACGACGGCCAGTCTTCAGCTCTGATGAAGTCCGAAACGTTCGTTTCCAACCAAGACTGCGTAGACCGAGCTTTATGACCTGGCGCCGAGTCTTGCTGGAAGGACCATTCTTGATTATTGAACATGGTGTTGTTAAGGGGCTTCACTACCTTCTCAAGAATGGTATCTTGATACACTTGTGCCGATTTTTTGATACCTTTTTCACAAAAGTATGGCTCAGTCATTCCTTCATAGCTAATACCCCACCAAACCATCACTGAAGTCCGATAGTGCCCACGTTGCACTCTGTTGACTAATTGGGAAGCTTCCTTAGAGCTTTGAGCATAAATACGGTCACTTTGTTTGTTAAAATGTTGCTCAATTGTAAAAAAATTCTCATCCGTAAACAAAAATTTTCTATGACCTCCCTTTGCATACCGCTTCAGTAGTTGTTTCGATTTTACCACCCTATTCTCTTTTAAATTATCAGTTAAGAAATGACCAGTACGTCTCTTATAGGCTGCAAGTCTTAAGTCATCTTTTAAAATACGCGACATGGTTCTAGGTGCTATCTTCATCTCCCGAGATAAAATCTTTTGCTTTCGGACAGGATTTCTTCGAATTCTTTCCCTTACTGCTTTGACCACCTTTTTCGTACGAACACTACGTGGACGGCCAGATCTTTTTCTGTCACAAACAGAGGAGGTCTCATTGCACCTATTAATAGCCCGGTACACAAACATTTTAATAATACCATACCTACTTTGTGTAATGCAATCACAGCGATTCGGTTCTCTTTATCACCCCATTCCATTTTAATATCGCAAAATATTGTACAATGTGTTGGCGCCAAAATGAGAAAACTCAATGAGCAATTATATAAAAATGACAGATTCCAAATTCAAATGTAATATTTTGTTTATTTTTAATTGTAACAGTATTTATGGCCAGACTAAGTAGGTATATGTGGGTGGCGGCTTTTTTGTTGGTGATGTCTATAGGCTCCAATAACCACTTAACACCAAGGGGGCCGTGAGCTCATCTACTCATATAGTCCATTTAAAAAAATATATCAAATATAATAGAAACATATCAGTGAAATAAAAAAACGTGTGAGTCCGGGGGAGCCGTTCTCGTTTCAAGTAAACTTTTTGTTCTTTACGGCGTCCGCTAAGTTTCTCGATGGATCTTCTCAGCTGGTCGCTATTCCCATCTTGTGGTAGATTACGAGTATTAGCAAACATCCCCGTTCTGAATGAGTACTTCAGTGAGTTAATTCATCTTGGTTATGTGGCGAACTCACTGAACCAAAAACCTTCCAAAAAAATGAACGGCCGTTTTACAAAAAAAATCCTTGCTCATAAATTCTTACAAGACACCAGAATTTGCTTCCGATTATTTCAACCGTGCTTGTGTTCTTGAAGCTGCCTATCTCTATCAAACGTGTTTGTGATAAATTAATTTTATTTGTATGTTTGAGTGTAACGAAAGCGAACTTGTAAAAGTAACAAATTACGTTCGATTTTAAATTTCGTGAAAAATGAAATCCGGAACGAGGTGATCCGACAAGTTATAGACATAGCAGATGGAATTAGTAAGCTGAAGTGGCAATGGGCTGTTCTTATTAGCCGGCCAATGATAATCGTTGGGGTAAATGCGTGCTTGAGTGGAGACCGCGAATTGACAAACGTAGTGCAGGACGCCCTCAGGCTCGATGGAGTGATGATCTGTGCAGGGTGGCTGGCTGGAGCTGGATGAGAGAACCCGAGGATCGTGCTCAGTGGCGCGTAATTGGAGAGACCAGCAGTGGACTGCTATAGGCTGATGATGATAATGATGTTATTATAGTTTGCTTATTAGGTAGTTTGTTTATTAATTTTCTTGAATACCGTCTTAAACGATTGTTGACATGCGTTGGACTTATTATATATTAGTTAACCAACTATTTTAACAAGCAACAGGAGGAAACAGTCAACTCTAACCAATCTTAGCTAACTGGGCAGGCTTGCACCGATATAGGTACATTTAAACCTTAAGAATCAGTAAATGAACCAAATAAAACGATTCACATAGCTTCGATCCTCGCGATCTCCCCAAACAGTCGTCAATGTCGTCTTCAAATCAAATTGAAGCAAATTATTTGTCAAAAAAAAATCGGTTGTCTGTAAAGTCGGTTTACTGACGATAGTCGAACGTGACAACGTCATAAGAAAATACTGATGGAATGGTTCATTTTTCAAACGATTTTTTTGTTTGTTTTTTTATTGCCTTTGCAGGCAGACGAACATACGGCCCACCTGATGGTAAGTGGTCACCGTAGCTCATGGACGTCAGCAATGCCAGGGGCAGAGCCAAGCCGCTGCCTACCATAAAGTACTCTCCGCAAGCCTCGTTTGAAGAAGGACATGTCATGGCTCTCGGAAAACACCGTGGAAGGGAGTTCATTCCAAAGCCGAATGGTACGTGCCAAAAAAGATCTTTGGAAACGCACTGTCGATGAACGCAGCGGTTCCAGATAATATGGATGAACTCTGCTCCGATGGCGGAAGGTGCGATGATAAAAATGAGATGAGGGGATCATCTCGAATAATTCCTCAGAGCATTCCCCATGGACCATACGGTATAAAACACAGAGAGAACCGAAGTCCCTCCGTAGACCCAGAAGATCCAAGCGATCCGCGAGAGCGGGACTATCGACCATCCGAACAGCCCGTTTCTGTATGGAGTCAAATGGAAGTAGCTGGTATTTGGGAGCCCCGGCCCAGAGGTGAGAACAGTACTCCACGTGAGGTCGGACCTGCGCTTTATAAAGCGCAAGTCTCTGTTCAGGCGTGAAATACCGCTTCGCTCTGTTGAGGACTCCCAACATTTTAGAAGCCAATTTGGCTTTACTTTCCAAATGACTCCGAAACTGGACATCGCTCGAAATATCGACCCCCAGAATCCCGATACTCACGGAAAGCTGCAGGGATACTCCTTGAAATTCCGGCGCCATGACAAAAGGGTCCTTCTTCGTAGTGAACGTGAAACCTATGTCTTCAATGGGTTGAACTGAACTGAATTCAGTTCACCCCACTTGGAGACCCGCCCCAGAGAGCTCTCCACTTCAGACACAAGTTTTAATCGCCTCTCGTGTACAACGCTTCGAGAGAGACTGATGGCCAGATTTGTTTGATAGATATTTTGTATGGACAATTGACATCACATTCACTTTTTTTTGTTGCTGTATAGGCAGACGAGCATACGGCCCACCGGATGGTGAGTGGTTACCGTCGCTCATGGACGTCAGCAATGCCAGGAGCAGAGCCAAGCCGCTGCCTACCGTTTAATACTCTCCACAAGCCTCGTTTGAAGAAGAACATGTCATAGCGCTCGGAAAACTCCGTGGAGGGGAGCTCATTCCATAGCCATACGTGGCAAAAAAGATCTCTGGAAACACACTGTGGATGAACGTAGTGGCTCCAGGTAGTATGGATGGACTCTACTCCGGTGGCGGGCGGTGAGATGGTAAAAGCGAGATGTCGGTATCATCTCGAACAATTCCTCAGAGCACTCCCCATGGAACATACGGTACAGAATACAGAGGAAACCGAAGTCCTACCGCAGACCCAGAGGTTCCAAACGATCCGTAAGAATGGGACTATCGACAATCCGAACGGCTCTTTTCTGTATGGAGTCAAATGGAAGTAGCTGGTATTTGGGAGCCCCTGCCCAGGGGTGGGAGCAGTACTCCATGTGGGGAATATACGACGAAAGGAAAGATCTTCCACCGAGCGGGTGATATTACTCGGTAGACCGACGGTCCGAATGCTGTTGTTCGGAACTTGTATATATGGGCTTTATTTTGAAAATGTCGTACGCGAGATTCAGGCATCTGTCAATTATCTTGCGTTGTATGATGGCTACCCGCCACACTCCACGCGAGGCCGGACCTGTGTTTTGTAAAGCAAAAGTCTTTGTCTAGGCGTGAAGTACCGCTTCGCTCTATTGAGGACTCCCAGCATTTTTGACACCAACTTGGCTTTGCCCTCCAAATTACTCCGAAATTGGACATCGCTCGAAATGTCGACCCTAATTATCCCAATATTCTTGGAAGGTTGTAGGAATACTCCTTGGAATTGCCGCGCCATGACAAAGGGGTGCTTTGCAGTGAACGCGCAAACCTGTCTTCAACAGGTTGAATTGACCCAAATTCAATTCACCCCATTCGGAGGCTCGCCCCAGAGAGTTTTCCACTTCAGACACAAGTTTTGATCGCCTCTCTTGCACCACGCTCCGCGAGAGACTCTGATGGCCGATATATCGCGCATCCCCCGTGCTGTCATCCACATAGTAATACATGCCATCAAAAGACAGCATGTCATTGATATATAAGATGAAAAGCGTAGGGGAGAGCACCGAACCTTGTGGAACGCCAGCGTTAATGGTCATGGTATCAGAGCATTCACCGTCTAGAATGACCGTGATGCTCCGCCCATCCAAAATGAAAACGGTGAAGGAATAACATCGTATAATAAAAATCAAACTCGCAAAAATTATAATTTGCGTAATCACTGGTGGTAGGACCTCTTGGGAGTCCCCACCGGTAGGTACCACCACTCCGCCTATTTCCGCCGTGAAGCAGTAATGCGTTTCGGTTCGAAGGGTGGGGGTAGCCGTTGTAACTACCTAGTCAGGTCATAAATTCTGTCACATGTTTAATGTAAAATTATTAACAAGTTTATTCATTATGTAACCATTCATATACCAAAATGAACTTAGCAAAACATAGATTCTTATGACATTAAAGTTTATTCAAAATGACCTCCGTGATTTTGAATACAGGCCTTCAATCTGAGCGGCCAGTCGTCTATCGCAGCACGAACGAGGTCCATGTCAATATCGGCGGCTGCCTTAATCAAGGATGTCTTGAGTGACTCCAAATTGGGATGAGGCTTTGAGCACGCCTTTTCCTCCAAGTGTTGCCATATCTTGTAATCTAACGGATTCAAATCTGGACTGGAGGAGGGCCAGTCTTCGTGCCGGATGAAGTCGATTTCACGCGCCGCCAGCCAGTCTTATGACATTCTTAGCATCTTCATTCGCTCTATGAGCTGGTGCCGAATCTTGTTGGAATACCCAGTGCCTGTTATTAAATATGGTATGAGAAACAGGTTCCACAAGGTTCGTCAAGACTGTATTTTGATACACAACTGCATTCGTTTTTACACCTTTCTCACAAAAATGTACCTCTGTTAAGCCCCAATAAGAAACTCCCAACCATACCATGAGCGAGGATGGAAAATGACCTCGTTGGACACGCGGAATACGGTCTTCTACGGTAAAAATTTTTTCATCCGAAAAAAGAATTTCCCGATATTTTTTTCCCGCGTACCGCTTCAACAAAGCGCGGCATCTCTTCAGTCTCAGGTCCATTAGACGAGCATTCAAACGATGTCCTGTTTTTTTTCGATATGCCCGAAGCCCTAAGTCTTCATTTAACACCCTTTTCACCGTGGTTCTGCTTAACCCCATCTGAAGGGCCAACATTTTCTGCTTACGTTTGGGATTTCTTTGAATTCGCGCCTTCACAGCTTTTATCACTGCTGGAGTCCTAACAGACCGAGGACGACCACTTCTTGACCTGTCATCTACACTAGAGTCTTCATTGTATCGTTTGATGGTACGATAAACGAATCTTTTGGTTATATTAAAATTTTTCAGTATGTTAAAAATTTGAATTGGCGCGTAACCGCAACGATGCAACGCAATAACTGCAACACGGTCTTCTTTAAGCGTCCACTCCATATTTAAAAATGAGTAAAATTCTAAAAGTATACTATTTTTATTTTCATGAACAATTCGAAATTCGAATTCAATAAACTTTTTTGTGGCCAGCATTCTAAAAGAAAAGTTTTTACTGTGTGACAATACTTATGACCTGACTAGTTATACTGAGACCTTAGAACTTATATCTCGAGGTGGGTGGCGCATTCACGTTGAAGATGTCTATGGGCTCCACCTGTCAAAGGCCTTCGCGATACCAAGGCTCACAGCGAGAGCCTCACCCTTGCTCTCCGAGGCTTCAGCCCATCTGTGAGTAAGGTATACAAGAAGATCGCCATCTGAGCGACCGTGACGGAAGCCGTACTGTCGGTCGCTGATCAGCTGGCGATCCTCTATATACTTCAGGAGTTGTATGTTGATTATTCGCTCCATCACCTTGGAAAGCAAGGAAGTTATCGCGATAGGCCTATAACTCGATGGGTCCGACCGGTCACCCTTCTTGGGGATAGGGTGGACATAGGCAGTCTTCCATGAAGACGGAACCCTGTTAGTACTATACGAGAGGCGATACAAACGCGTTAGCGCAGGTGTCAACTCAGGGGTGCACGTTTTCAAAACCACTGCAGGAATGCAGTCTGGCCCTCTCGACTTATGGACGTCCAGGGCCCAGAGCTCCCGCCTGACTGCACACTGTGTAAAGCAGATCTCCGGCAAAGAGCTATCACACTGGAGGATGTTCGGTGGTGTGGCACCCCCGTCATCCATAGTCGAGTTCGAGGCGAAGAGTTTGACCAGAGGATCAGCCTTCTGTTTCGCACTATGGGCCAGACTGTCGGACTTGCGTAGTGATGGGAGACTAGACCTGCTGAATTTACCTTCTGCTTATCGGACTTGCGTAGTGATGGGAGACTAGAACTGCAGAAGTTACCTTCTGCAGCCTTAGCGAGCGACCAGAAAGCACGGTTCCCGGCGGAATATCTCTTCAGTCGCTCGCCAATTCTTTTCACTGAACTTCATACTTGACGAAAACATGTAAATGTATTATTGTATAGCAGCTGTCACGCGGATGCATCGCTCACTCAAGCAGGAGTGTTTACTGAAGCTAGTACGCGTCAAAATGTTAATACTTCCTCCCACGATGTGTGCCTTGAAACATGAAGTGTAAGACTTAATTGCAAAATCGTATAATATAGAGGGTGACCTAAGATTCAAACCGGAACGTATGACTTCTTTGCGACAGAAATAGTGAAGACTTCTAATATTGCCTACTATCACAGTTGGCGTTGTTATATTAAAAAGTGGCACCCATAATACCTACCTCTTTTACACGTCCTTACGGATCCATCGGATCCAATAACCCTTGCATTAGACGCCTTGTGCTCTAACACTAGGGGTAGAGACTCCGATAACCGTACACGTCGAATTCGGCAAAGAGTTCGACGTGCAACCTAAACATCAGCCCGTTGAGTTTCTCGCCGGATCTTCTCAGCGGGTCGCGATTCCGATCCGGTAGTAGATTCATTCGCGAAGCAGTAGCTACTTTTGAGTTTTTAGGTCTCCCTTAGAGGCGCTCAAGTAGCTGTTAGCAAATTCCGTCCTTTCGGGCTGATACATTGCTCGCCCACCTGTCCTTGTGAAACTGGAAATGTCTCCGGGCCACCAGTACTTCCACAATCATAAAAAAAACTTTCTTTTAATATCATAGCATCTGCGTAAAATTTCCTGCTGATTGTAAACAACCTTTACTGGTGGTAGGACCTCATGTAAGTCCGCACGGGTAGGTACCACCACCCTGCCTATTTCTGCCGTGAAGCAGTAATGCGTTGCGGATTGAAGGGTGGGGCAGCCGTTATAACTATACTGATACCTCAGAACTTATATCTCAAGGTGGGTGGCGCATGTATGTTGTAGACATCTACAACATAAATGCGCCACCCACTTAACCACTTAGTACCAGGTGGACTGTGAGCTCATTCACCTACATTTGACTCCAACACTCAATTAGAAATTAAATCCTAGATAGGTCGGGTTGGCAGAAGGCGTCTTAGACCCCGCGTTTCATCATTGCGACCGTAAGTTTGCAAAAGCACCACCGTGAAGTCCACCTAGACTATTTACTTAGAAACACTGCGTCGTTTTTTTGTTAATTCAACAACTTAAGCTTACTCATGATTTTTTAACGTTTAACATCTGTGAAAGTATTAGTTTTCTCATAGTTGTGCAACTATGAGAAAATTAAACAAAATAGTTAAACCTTTCTTCTTAGGCTCTTTTAAAAAGTTAATTAGTTTATTCAGGAAATTCATTAATATTCATTCATCATTTCATTAATAACATAATAATATCTGACTTCCAAAAAATTTAACTTTATTTCGGACTTGGTTACAAATACTCTGGCTGTATGGATTATGTTTCTTTTGCCTAATTTATCTATACTGTGACGCTGCGCCAGATATTTTGTTTCTTCAAACATCTTTTAACTATTTGTGTTCGTCTCAATTTATCTGTCTTCTTACATATAAAACAATACGAATAATCAATATCTTCACGAATTTTTATATGAATCAGTGTATGAGTTGAGATTGTAAATGTTACCTTGTGGTTAAATTAACAAAAAATGGCTCAGCGTTTCCCAGTAAGTGGTCCAGGTGGATCTCCCGGTGGTACTCCAGGAAATTTACCGCCCCAACAAAGATACGCAGGGCCGCAGCCGCCGTCTGCCTCGCCGCTACCACCCCGACCCTACCCAGGACCTAACTTTCCAGTGAGTGTCCCAGTCAAATGTCAAAACTTAGGTATGTGCAAAATTTGTTGCTCTATTTAAACAACTATTGTTTTACAATGGTTTACATACTGCAACAAACTTTGCACAGAAGCTTCGAAATAAGAAAAAAAGGTCACTGGTGCATGTTTTTGACATTCCAATGGCAACTATATTCTCTAAACAAAATACTGAGACTGGGTTTTCACCGTCCACGGGTAGGCAGCGACATTATTAGTAACGTAGTTTGTAGTACAATACTCAATAAATTATTCGATTATTTAATCACTATTGAAGTAATGTTCACTTTATTTTAAAATTACCCTATGTGGGTAATTTGTGGTAAAACCCACACCGTTTGATGTGACATTAAAATTTTGCTACAAAAATTTGATAACTTCAAGTACAGTAGATCCTCTATAAGTTAAAGACCAATGGAAATGTTAAATATTTTGAGTTATTGAGGTTTTACTTACAGAGGTTCGTTTATGAGCTTTGTTTAGGATTTATAGAGATAGCTAGGTTAAATGCAAATGTAACTTTGAAATGTTAATACATATGTACATACATACATTATTTTACGGTTAAAGGCTAAAAGTTAGGTTAAACTTTTACTAAAGTTTGTTTTATTCTATATAAGTTGTTTTAATTTATATTACTATGTATAAAGTTGTTTTCGTTATTTCATTTAATTCACTCTTTAAATTAATTTTATTTTCAATATTAAATAAAGAGGAGAAAATGTCATCCTCTGTGTTAAAGAATTGATCTGTAAAAATCATAAAGCGTTTACAGCTGGCCTTGCTTCGCTTATAGATATAATCACAGGTGGATCTTGTGGCTCGTCATTTAAATCATATCATCACTCTGAGCACCATGAATAATGGTATATTTTTTTTCTTATGTTCACATTCCCTACATGTACCCTAACATACAGGGAACCATTTCTGTTTGCACATTCATCTACAATGACTCATGACATGGACATAGGTAAGATTGAAGTTACAAAGGTCATCGTAGCTACAGCTTTGAGATACTGAGGTGTGACACCGAAATTATTAGTTTTAGTTATAGATGTTTCATATTTTAATTAGAAGAGGTTTAGGACTGAGGGGAAGGGAATACAAAATATTATGAATTAACAGAGGTTATTATGTTGTTGAGGTTTAAGCTATCAAAGTTCTATTGTATTTAACAAAATAAAATAAGTAAGTAAGTAAAAAAGTAAGTGTGCTCTATCATGCTGAAGTGTTGCTGAAGTGGGTTCATTCATTGAAAGAAAACGGCAGCTGAAGCACAACGAGAGTTCCAATAACTTTACAAAGACCTTGCTCTGAGCCAAATAATGTGAGGTGATTAGCTTCATCACTTCAAAGATTCAGGGATTTCAAGCTCACAACAGCCTACGTGAAGAAAAAACAAAAACTTTCAAAGATGCTGAACGGGAGGATCTTTCTCGAGAAGGATCCGTGCCAAATGGGATATCAGCTCGCTTGAGCTTTAGAAATTAGTCTCCAAGCCATTTCCAAATAATTGTATGGATTAGGAATGATTCAAAAACAAGTTACTTGGGTTTCTTATGAGTCGAAGTCAAGAGATCTTGTGTCCCTTATTCGCCTGTAATACAAATGGAAGAGTTTCCCTCATTGAATCGTGATGGATGATTTAAAATTGTAAAATTGTTGTTTAAAACTTAGTAAGGTCCCCTTATAGACTTGAAAGTTGTTTCAAGATTTATTTGTTATCCCCAGACTTCACTTAAATGATCTTCATAACATTAAATGTGCTCTTTTGACAGTACGAATTATGTAGAAATGAAGATGATTATCATTATTATTGTGGGCATATCATTTAACTTCATATACAATTTTTTTTTCCTTTAATTATTTATATTTTATGCACAAAACAAAAGTTGTACACAGGCGGATTTGATGCCATAGGCATTCTCTTCCAGTCGACCATAGGATGGTGCAGAGATAATGCATGGTAGGTGCATTAACAAAAGAATAACAAACAACAACAACAAAACAAAAAAAAAAGAACAAACTCAAAACAAAAATCTTCCTTAAAGTAACATCTCAGTATTATAGAATACACATAATGTTAAATATAAGTACTTTTCCATAAATAAAGTCAAGATTGTATGCATTGTCTGAAGTTCATATTACTAGTTCACTGAATACAGTTCTGAGACTAGTTATGATTGTATTTTATAAGTAGATATAGATTAATTCTGATTGATTTGAGCAACTTCATTGTAGTCTTCAAAATACTGGATGTGGTTTCACATTATGCGTCAGGTTGTGTTTCATGTAATTCCATTACCTATTTTCTTCCATTACAACAATAAGTCTATCCAGATTTTACTACAAGCAATTGAAAAAACTTAAATTCTTGGACCTGTTGTTTAAGTTATGTAGCTAGTTTGAGTAGTTGTGGTACTTGACTTAGGCCAGAATTACAGTCACCTTTTTTGTAGCGATTTTAATAACCTGTGACTCAAAATAATAGGTTGGGGAAAAAGTTTCTTCGCATGTTTTAAGAAAATTCACAACATTTCATAATATAATTTATTTACATTTAACTAAAGTATGTAGGTACCAGTTTGTTCGATAACTTTTTGCCAACTTGTAGGTAGGGACATGATCCCATTGCTATAGAAATTTTGGGGCTTCTGATCAAAATACCGCGACAATTGGTTTTGGCCTAAAGAGTTCTGAAGAGACCGAAACAGGTGGAAATCGGAAGGTGCAAGGTCAAGACCATACGGCAGAAGCATTAACATCTCCAAGCTCTCTTAATTTTTGCTGAGTGGCTAAAGATGTGTGAGGTCTAGCGTTATCATGATAAAAAACCACAGCCCTTCTGTTGACGAATTCCGGCCGCTTTCTCTCTACTTCTTGCTTTAATCTCTTCAGTTGTTCGCAGTAGAGCTTAGAATCGATGGTCCTGCCTTGTGGTAACAACTCATAATGAATAATGCCCTTCCAATCCCACCACACAAAATGCATTACCTTGTTGCGAGCTACACCGTGTTTCGCCACAGTCTGTTAAGCCTGACCGGCCTTTGCCGAAATATCAAGCTTTTTCGTGTACCCAGTTTTTTTTCAAATGCGCCAAACCTGTTTTGTGGTCAATTCCCAGTTTTTCAGCTACGTCGTAACTACTGATAAGCCGATCTTGCTCCATTTTTTTTAAAAATGGCATCCATTTGATCTGTAATAGGGCGACCAGAGTGACGTGCATCTTTGACATCAAAAATTCCGGATTGAAAACGCTTAAACCAAATTTGTGCTACTCTGACAGACACTGCACAAGGTCCATAAACATCGCAATTTTTTTTACAAACTGCAATGCTAACAAGATCAAATTGTCAACAGGCACGCAGCGGATTCGGCGGCGGCGGCGTAGTGGCAGGAGGGGGCGCGCGAGCGGCGGGGGGTGCGGCCTATGGCGGCGGCCCCCGCCCCGCGCCGCCCTCGCCCTCCCCCGTGGCGCCCCCCTCCGCCGTCGCACAGAAGCGCGGGGGTGAGGTCCGCGCCCCGCACCCGCCGCCGCACAAGCCGCTGTACGACGCGTACTCGCAGCCGTCCGCCAAGCGCAAGAAGCGCCTCGCCGACAAGATCCTGCCGCAGAAGGTGCGGGACCTCGTGCCCGAGTCGCAGGCCTACATGGACCTGCTCGCGTTCGAACGCAAACTCGACGCCACCATAATGCGCAAACGTCTCGACATTCAAGAAGCCCTCAAACGCCCCATGAAACAGAAACGAAAACTTCGAATATTCATCTCCAACACGTTCTACCCCGGTTTGTATTTTCTATTTATTTATTTGGTAGCGAATACCAAAGCCTCGCGCCGCTGCCGGCAGCACCACCGCGCTGAACTTATTGATACATTGGCTTGTGGGCGGCGCAGGTCAGGGCGACAACGCGGTGCCGTCGTGGGAGCTGCGCGTGGAGGGCCGTCTGCTCGACGACTCCAAGAACGATCCGAACAAGGTTGGTGCGACGCGCTCGTGGCCCCGGACGCTCCTCGTGAATGGGTTTCATTAAACGTTCAGCACAGAATGTCCCGTTGCAGGTGAAGCGGAAGTTTTCGTCGTTCTTCAAGTCTCTGGTGATAGAACTCGATAAAGATCTGTACGGGCCCGACAACCACCTCGTGGAGTGGCACCGCACGGTGACCACGCAGGAGACGGACGGCTTCCAGGTGAAGCGACCCGGCTACAAGAACGTGCGGTGCACCATCCTGCTGCTGCTGGACTACCAGCCGTTGCAGTTCAAGCTGGACCAGCGGCTGGCGCGGCTGTTGGGCGTGCACACGCAGACGCGGCCCGTCATAGTGAACGCGCTGTGGCAGTACGTGAAGACGCACCGCCTGCAGGACCCGCACGAGCGCGAGTACATCGCCTGCGACCGCTACCTC
Organism: Bombyx mori; assembly: GCF_030269925.1. Classification (NCBI taxonomy): domain Eukaryota; kingdom Metazoa; phylum Arthropoda; class Insecta; order Lepidoptera; family Bombycidae; genus Bombyx; species Bombyx mori. The sequence goes on along the minus strand of NC_085116.1, from coordinate 237,336 downwards.
GAGCAGATCTTCGGGGCACCGCGCGTCAAGCTGGCCGAGGTGCCGGCGCGCCTGGGCGCCCTGCTGCACGCGCCCGACCCCATCGTCATCAACCACGTCATCGCCGTGGAGCCGCCGCACGACGCCAAGCAGACCGCCTGCTACGACATCGACGTCGAGGTGGACGACACGCTCAAGGCGCAGATGAACAACTTCCTGCTCAGCACCGCCAACCAGCAGGAGATCCAAGGCCTCGACTCCAAGATCCACGAGACTGTGAGTCCGACCCCCGCCCCCGCACCGTCCCCGCCCCCCGCCCTCTCTGACTGGCGCCGTCGACTTGCAGGTGGACACCATCAACCAGTTGAAAACAAACCGCGAGTTCTTCTTGAGCTTCAGCAAGGATCCGCAGCAGTTCATCCAGAAGTGGCTCGTCAGTCAGTCCAGAGACCTCAAGGTCAGTGATCACATTAAATTATTAACGTAAGCTAAAAAAAATTATTCTCCACGTGAGCACCGTGACCTGGGTTGCAGAGCATGAGCGGCGGCGCCAGCGGCAACCCGGAGGAGGAGCGGCGCGCACAGTTCTACTGCGCGGGCTGGGCGGGCGAGGCGGCCGCGCGACACCTGCACGCGCGCCTGCTGGCCCGCCGCCGCGACCTCGACCTGGCGCTGCGCCCCGCGCTCCTTTAATTATACTCTTACCCGCCAACTCTGGACTTTCATTTCACTTAATAGCTCTTCAGTTCCTGCCAGACATCATTCTTTATTGTTCATAGCGAAAGTCATTAAACGCTTTCCTGATAATATTGAATGAAATGAAGTGATATAAGTAATGTAAAAAGAAACTGTATCCTGCTTTAAATTAAACACATCAATTATAAACTAGAGGTTCACAGACTTTTCTCATAGATCACTTTCAAAACTTAGGTAGTTCCGGTGGACCCCTGCAGCTACATTTCTACCATATTCCTAAAATTCGACTAAAAATGTGAAGATTTTGATGGAGAATTTTCATACTTAGATGCACTACCTAAGAAAATCTGCGAATTTATTTGTTTAATAATTATTGATCATGCTGTAAGTGGATAACAGCATAGTCAAGCAGACAAAAAATGAAAACAAGCCCACGGCACAAGTCTTACGGCCGTTTTCAATAACGTATCTGAGTTTTCGGATAGATAGCTATCTCCGAATATCAGCAAGAGCGTATCTATCCTTAGTTTGCGTTTCACAATCACGGATAAGTGCTATCTCTCTTTATCCAACAGTAGATAGCTTCTTCCCTCCGATTTATCCGAGCCTCTTGATACGTTTCGTTCTACTACAAATACGAAACAACATCAGGATCAAGACTTATTTTATTTTATTCTAAATTATAACTATAATTTAACCAGCATATTGTAGACTATCATAAACACATTTGTTTATAACAAAAAGTAATAAAAACATATGTAGATTTTTTTAAATTGGACGTATTGCTATTTTTATCCTAGTCGAAATTATGAAACGAAACGTTTTGACAGTCCGTTTGCCAATAAGCAGTGATCAGTTTCTTTTGTTTGTTTTTCTATTGTTTACCTACTATATTAGATTATGACTTACCTCCAAAACGCTTTAAAACTTTCGTTTATAATTCTAAGTGTGTTTATAATTAAAAAGCTACAGTGAAATAAAATGAATTCTGTAAGTATCTATGAACTACATTGATAATAATAATTTTACTTTGAAAACTTTGAGTTCAAGTTTAGAAAATATATCTTTTTCAGTCAAGAAAGGCAGCACCCATGACAAAAGATGAGACGATGATTCTAGCAGAACTTGTGGCGGTGAAAAAACACATCAATAATAAGGCAACAAGTGCCACAAACAATAAATTGAAGCAGCAGGCTTGGCCAACCCTTGTAAATGATTTTAATTCGTCGATTCGTCATTTCCCATGAACTCCATCGCAGCTTCGACTAAAATGGGAAAACTTAAAAAACGCTACGGCAACATAAGAAACAACCTTAGTAAGGTTAGAATAATTATTTGATAGTTTGTCTCTAATATCACATTGACAAACATGATTTTTTCTTTAGGTTGCCGTACATAGTATTTGAAATAATGATGCTCTTTGTTACAGGCTGGAGGTGGTAAGGATTGCAGATGAAATTTTGGATATAGCATGCACATTGTTGTAGGTCACATATATTTTTAACACTTTTACAGCCAAGCGGAAACAAGATGGAAGAAAAGAAATGCAATGTATTAGCAGAATATCTAATAGCAAAAAAGAGGCTTGATTTGGAAAATGAAGAAAAGGAGATTGTTGTAGCAAAACTTAAGTTAGATTTAGATAATGCTAGATTAAAAAATTAAAAATTACTTAAAAGGATTTCATAAATTAAGTAGGCAATAATAATTTTATATTAGATAGTTTTTTAAGTATATGTACAAATTCTAAATTAAATATCTTGCATGTACTAACCAGTATGTAATTATCATTTTGGAAAATAAAAAATAGTCAAATTATCATTGGAGTTTATTTTATAAATTATCTTTGGAAGCAATTATTTATAAGTAGTTGTATTTCAGATGTACGTTCTGGAAAATTGTTACGAACAATTATATTATTTTCCTGTAATGTATCTGCGACTGAAATTTCTGATTCTAATTCTTCTAAATTCATACTCCTGTCGATATTATGCAGCATGGCAGCTATAATAACAGCTTGCATATTTTCTAGTTTTAATCTACTTTTCAATGATAATACAGGGAGTCTTCTTTTACAAACACCAATGCATCTGAAAAATATACATTATTCGCTTACTTTATTTTACAATACAGAATAACAAACTCGCAACTTAAAAAAAGATTACCTCTCTATAGTATCTCTTGTTTTAATATGTGATTCATTTTAAATCGTTCCGATTGAGTATGTGGGTTAATTAATCATGTTAAAAGATAGGGTTGTGGGGATAGCCTCTATCGGCAAGCAAATAGCAATTTCCAAGTCCACCTTGTTATCAATGTTCTCTTGATATGTAGATAATTTATTATAATAGTGTCATATTAAATTCATATAAACACCTAAATATATAATATAAATAAATAAAAATATAATAATAATATATAATAATAATAATATAAATAAGGTAATATAAATAAGAAATACCTTTTCAATCGGAATGGTTAATTATAGTTGTATCATGAGTAGACCCAGGCCATCAAGCAACAACATTTTGAAACATCAATGATGCATTGCACACAAATTACACATTCAAAATACTCTTTTTCTATTTCTAAATTCCTCTCCTATATTTGAATCTGTAACACAAATATAAAATGTAGAGGTATCAGTGTGTAATAAGAATGAAGGTAAATAGCCTACCAGGTTATTGTATTAGTATATGAATGTCATTTAGGGCACCATGGGAATCCAGCAGTATTATAGAATTCCTGTTGAGTGTGATTTTGTAACACAACAAAAATTAGGTATAATTTTGCTATTGCTATAAACAAATATAAGTTGTAATAACGAGTACTTTTATGGTTAAAATTTATCTTACCTTTTTGACGTTACACTCAAATATGGTCTCATTAAATTAATCAATTCATTCACAACACCTTTGCTCAGAAATCTATAGTCAAATTCGTAATTATTGATCTTCGCCATGTAATTCAGACGATCTTTATTTTCCTAACCATATGATATCGGCCTCACTATCACTATCTGCATCACAATCCATTATCATTTGAAATAATTCCATATCACTATCATCACTGCTACAATATGCCATTATAAAGAGAAACATTTATTAAATTATAGCGATTTACTTTCGAAAGATAAACATGTAACCGGCCGATTTTGACAGATAAGCGAATGCCCATACTAGAGATAGCGCCGCCTACCGGAGAGTTACTTAAAACTCATATTGAAACGGAAGTAAGCACGATTTGTATGAGCGTTCTATCTTTAGCAGGCTATCCGTCCTCCCGACGATGGATTGATAAATCCGATAGGAACTGCTGCCCGTCGATAGGTTATTGGAACGTAAGTAAGGACAAAAATATAGATTTGTCTATCTTTAGTAACCGAAACTAGGGATAGATAGGTTATTGAAAACGGCCGTTAGTAACCCACAAATTCTCACTTATTTCATTTAGAAAACTCCCATAATATTAAAAAACAAAAGAAAAATAATATCTATAACGGAACGAAATTTCCGAACGTGCGATACCGCCCCCGCTGAGACAGAGCTCTCTGAGCGCGAAAACACGCCCTCAGCGCGCGCGACGACGACCAGTAAAATATTGCGAGTCTTAGATTAACTGTACGATTCTCAACTCATTTTGTATTTTATGTTAGTTATTGTGTCGCTTTTTATATTAAAACCTCATACCAAATCAGTGTAAACATTATTTCTATATCATCTTCGCCAACAGCCCGGAACAACGAACTCACAAAAGCCCCGCCAGTCGGACTTGTAGTGTTAAATATATTTTTTTGTTATATTTTTATCAAATATGGAATTTCTTTGTTCACCCACTTTGTCGTGTTTCAATAATAACTTGGATAATTTTCTAAAATTTATTTAACAATACTGCGTATTAGACGCAAACAATTGATTGAGAAGTTTTACAGCAGTAATGGAGGGAAAATCATAGACCTATATAGTAGGGACACGACATATTGTTCTATACGTACAATTGCTTATATAAATAGCACCCATTTTGAAGGCACATACATAAACATATATCTATCTCGTTCTTACTCAGCACTTTAACTCGCAGGAAAACAATATAACAGTATTTCAGTGCGTACATAAAATGAAACATGAATATACGTAAATGTCTCCGTCTCCGTCTAATGAGGCCGAAAATCCGCCATGTTTAGCGCGCCAAATGTCATTGTCACGTCAGTTCGGCCGTCTGTTTTGGGTTGTACATTATTTATTGACTTTGATATCGATTTAATATGATTGCTTATATAAAATTTCTTATTTTATCATGCTTAAAACATACAAAAATAATAATTAAAACATATTTTATAGGATCTCAAGAAAGTCGATGCCCCAAAACTATTATCTATATATATTTAAATTCATTATGGAGCCCTCATCCGAAAAATCGGACACCATTTTTCGGTCGGAATCTATTGATCATGACACTAATCATAAATACCTCTTTAAAATATGTCATCAAAACATATTTAGACATTCTGTTTAGATATTTCAGGAAAAAGGCTACCGACAAAATCTCTTCGGAACTATTTAAATAAAATAGTTTTATTCCGCAGTGAGTAAAACACTATTGTCAACTCGTTAAATATTTAATAATTAAGTGATTTTAGAGAGGAAGTCACAAGGAATGACGTTTGTAATTTTATTAACGAATAAATGTTCTGTAGGTGTTTTTATTTATCAAGCGGTCCCTTGATAAGTTCTCGTCTTAGATTTCACATAATATCTAAATCACATCATCTTTGCACATAACAATATACTTACTTCCTATTAAAGTATAAATTCTACAAATACATTCACTCAACAATATTTAAAATAAAATGAGCCAAGAACGTTTATCGATAAAACCTTTCTAACATTAAAATCTTCTGGGCAGCACTAAAACCGCCATGTTTTGTGGCCAGATGACGTCACAGTGGCACGAATTTTTTGTTGACATTTCATTTCCATAGGTTTCCTACTTCAGTGGGGAAAATGCAATGACACAGATTATACTGACAAGATAGATTATACAAACTCAACATACCACACCCCCAAAAACGAAGTTTTTTTTAAGGGATGTTATGACCTGGTAACTAAGGCCTTTAAGTCATGTCTTATTTTAATTTGTATTCTTATTTTTACGAAAAATAATATGAAGTGAAATGAAATGAGGATGGTTAATTTGAGACATTAATCAACTGGGGTGAAATGAGATGATATGGGATGACATATAATCCCAGTAAAATGGTGGTCATTTACTGAGACTTTTTCAGTAGACTTTTTGGAGGATCCCGAGAAGCTACGTTCAGCGACTTGTTTCATTTTCCCACATTTTTGCATTTTCACAGATATTAAACAGTTCATAAACCACCGTTATTACACATTTAAACCTGAAGGAACACTAAATAGACAAAATAAAACAAATCACACAACCTCACTCCTCGCGTTCCCGCCAAAAAGTCCTAAAACGAAGTTTTTGATAAACATACAGAAAAATAATAGCAAATTGTAAGTTTTCATTCTGATAAACCCCAAGAACTTAACCAAACAAATTACTAGAACTTACAATATCAAACGTAACTCACATTCTAAAAAACAAATCAGAAAGGACAAATCAACCAATAATAATTAGCAATAAAAAATATGTAGGTGAATTTTATGAACATTAGGTCATTCTATGTATCATTAAACTTTTACATGAATAAATATTATTTCTTAAAAAACAACTTCTTTTACCAATCCATTATTATTGCCAATTAAATGTTAACTATTTATACCTATTTGTAATTTGAATTAAGTAAATAGATTTATAGATTTGAGTTTAATTAAGTTAAAAAAAATTAATAAATTTTATAAATTAACCAAATTTTAAGTTAATGAAAGTAAAAGTTATTCATTAGCTGGCAATTTACAGTCTACTAATAAATATATTAATCAATTTACCACAATAAGCTGTAAACTCCAGAAATGTTTTCAGGGCCAGGATATTTTTCAACTGTGCGACCTAAAGCCCAATTACCCGGAGGAAGGTGATCTTCCTTTATCAGGACTTCTCCAATTTTAAACTCATCCTTTAAAGTTAACCATTTAGGTCTTTGTAAACGTGCTAGATACTCCGCCTTCCATTTATGCCAAAAGTTTTGAAGTATCCTCTGAGTATGTTGCCATCTGAGCAGTCTGTTTACATTCACCTGCTAAGATCTGGTAGATTGATTGAAGCTTCTCCAATGAGGAAATGGCCATGAGTAAGTACATCTAAATTGTCAATATCATTGTGATCTATTGAACATAGTAGCCGTGATTTTAAGCAGGCTTCAATCTGGCACAGCGTAATTAACATTTCTTCAAAGGTAAGTGTTCTATCAAGTGGTATTTTATGGATTTCACCCCAGCTTCACATAAACCTCCAAAATTTGGGCTATAAGGTAAAGCCGCACGCCCGATAAAGTGCCTATGGGTTCCATCTTCAGCTGAAATGTTGAAATCTTCAGGTACTCCTAATTTTGATTCTTGCTACATTTTAGCTAACTCTTATCTGACTCCTACAAAGTTTGTACCTTAATCCCTCCAAAGGTGGAAGCATCTGGCAATAAATCTTCTAAAAAGTCCTTAGAATGACTCGGTGTTTAAATACCCAACCAGCTCTAAGTGAATTGTTTTAGTTGACATGCATATGTACCTATATTGTATCCCTTAGTTCATTTCATGCCTCTTCCTCTGGAAACCTGTAGTGGGCCTGCGAATCTACTCCTGATTGCAAGAATGGACGTGTAGGTGTCACTCGTGCTGCAGGCAAGACTCCCATGAGTTGATGTCATGACAGAGGGTTTCCCCTAATTCTTCTTAGGTACTTCTTCCATATGATTCAATTCAGTATATTCTTGCATCACTATTGTATTCTGTCTTTAACTTAATGTCTCTCTGTAATCTTCTCTCTAGTTGTGTTGTTAATCTTTTCATTGCTATATTCCTGATATTATCTTCTGTACTTGGTATAATATCTGATTTAAAAGGTAATTTCTCTCATTGACTCTCCTAACATTTTGAGAATACAGTGTTCTCAGAGAGTTCCTCTTCTTGTATAATTTTCTTTGATTATCACTCCCATAAGTTTATTTTTTTTACTGCCCATGTAGGCAGACGAGCACACGGCCCACCTGATGGTGAGTGGTTACCGTCACCCATGGACTTCAGCAATGCCAGGGCCAGAGCCAAGCCGCTGCCTATCAGTTGCCTATAAGTTGTGTAACATTTCATCAAAATCTATATGGTGGTACATAACAGTCATCTTTTTTTCTTCAATTTCATTGTGTATAATTTCAAAATGAATCCACCACAAACTTGGATGTGGTGCGCATGGGGAGTCAGGAGGACCTCGAATAATTTTATTTTTTAGAATGACTGCATATACTTCTACACCTCCTCCTCCTTGCGTCGGTTTCCTCATTACTGAGGGTCGTGGTCATGTCACTTCTACACCTAGTAGCATATCAACTCGCCCTGGTTAATTGAAGGAAGGAACCTGCCAGCTTGAGACCTTTCAGATATGACCAGGTGAGTGTGGAGGCAGTAAGAGTTGTGGATGGCATGTATGTTATTAAACATAAAGGCATCAAATATGCTTCTACGTTGAGCTACATTCGTAACTATATGACATCGAATCAACATTTAAACACTGATAGTCAGCAATTATAGTATAAATCCTTGTTGTTCACAAAACCAATTCGTTCGTCTGGTAATAGTTTAATAAATACTTCACAATGACAAAGGGTATAATTTTCTTTACATTAAAATATGTAGTTTTTTTGGGTGTTTAAAAATTTGGAATGTTTTTTGTTTAACAGATTTCAATTATTTTGTTTGAGGTGTGCATGTTACTAATTCCATTGTTCTAAGTTTACAATCTACAAAGTTTTTTATCTGTTGCCAAGTAGGTAGGTCTTCACTATTTCTATGAGAACTATACTCTTCCCACGCTTGATTTGTTTCAGGATCCAGTCGTTACACAATGATGTAGATGACAATTAAATCCCATGACTCAACAGGTAACTTAAGGTTTTCTAGACTGCTCAGGCATTCAGTTGTAGTATCTAATAATATTTTTAGTTGAATGGCATTAGGTGTGCTTATTTTTGGTTAGGTATCATAATTGGTTTCAGTCACAGATATTTGCTTGAGTAGGGCAGTCGCTTCATCAGCAACACTTGACTATAATTAGTGTAAATTTTGAATTTTAGTTAATGAACCATTGTGACGAACGAGTGAAGTAAATATGTCGTAGGTTGGCCAATCATCGTAATGTCCAGTAAATGTGGGTAATTGTATGCGGGGTAATTTAATATTCAAATCTTGTTTTGTAATTTGTGTGGTGGTGGTATCTGTAGTTTGTATGAAGCTTGACAAAATATCCTTCAAATCTGATGTTATATCCATATATAATTCGTCAATGTCGCTGTACACATGTAAAGAAAAACCTACATTATTTAAACAAGTCTTATACCGGTCACTCACATTCGCACGAATACGCAAACCCACGAGTGTAGGACGACATTTGCAAATGATTATGCAAAGTTTTCGCTGCGTTCGTGGTTTTCCAAGCTGTGTCGGTTTTTTAACGGATATCAAAGCGCGCGAACCGCGATCATTCGTGTAGTCTCCCACACATTCGTGCGGCCAGTTGCGCCCACGATTGCGAAGGTAACGGACGTTTCGCCAATTTCATAGTAAGTGACGTCTACTGTGTAGCGTACCTTTATCGTGGATTGGAACAACACCAAGGTGATGGAATTCATTGAACTCCTGCAAAATGAATCGACCATATGGGACCCTCAAAAGAAATCCCATAACAACAGAATGGCCGTTAATGACGCCTAGGAAAGAACTAAAAACTCTTTTTCTCTTCAATGTTCTATTGACGAACTAAAAAAGAAGAGAAATTCGTGAGACATTCGTAAGCAAGTGTAGGAGGAAGCGCAAACGGGTTCGCAAATTGAGTACCGAACCCATTTGCACAGCCGCTAAGTTTGCGAATGAGTGGCCGGCATTAGGTAGTTTTTAAAAAGAGTTTTTCTTCTGTGTTATGGAATGAAGTCTGTCATTCAGTAAAAAAGAAAATTTAGATTTATTAAATGTATTAAATACTAGCTTATAACGGAACGAAATTTCCGAACGTGTGATACCGCCCCCGCCGCCGCCTTACCCCCCGCTGAGACAGAGCTCTCTGAGCGCGAAAACACACGCTCTCAGCGCGCGCGACGACGACCAGTAAAACATTGCGAGTCTTAGTTTAACTGTACGGTTCTCAACTCATTTTGTATTTTATGTTAGTTATTGTGTCGCTTTTTATATTAAAACCTCATACCAAATCAGCGTAAACATTATTTCTATATCATCTTCGCCAACAGCCCGGAACAACGAACTCACAAAAACTCACAAAAGGCCCGCCAGTCGGACTTGTAGTGTTTAAAAATTTACATTATTATTTCTCACCCCTACAAAGATTCTCTTCATTAACGCAACCGGTGTAGGGAGTCCAACGCTCATATAAATATTACTTTTTTTTTTTTTTTTTTTTTTTTTTTTTTTTTTTTTTTTTTTTTTTTTTTTCCCTACCTATGCTGATAGCCTTGAGAGGCTATTTCAGCTTCACCCTAACGTTAGTAGGTGAGCTCGCGGGGCTCAACCGGAGAGTTGCTGACACTGACCCTAGCAAGAGCAGTGCTTCGCAGAATCTACCACCGGATCGGAAACGCGACCCACTGAGAAGATCCGGCGAGAAACTCAGTGGGCTGTGTCTATGGGTTAGTTCGCTCGTCGAGCCCTTCGTCGCAAGCGACGGGTTCGACGAGGACGGTGACCGGTGCTTGTGGTGCCTAAAAGCACCGTTAATGGATCAGGAGGATCCGTAATGACGTGCTTTGGGCGACGTCGACGGTTTACCATTCGGTCTACTGGGTCGGGTATGTAATTTCCAGCGGCTACGATGAGAGGGTTCTCATGTCGTGCCGCCTTCTCAAAATGGCGCAGCGATGCCGACTGTAGATACTTACTAAAAGAGTCGAGCTCCAGGTCGTCGTGGAGATCCACATTCCTAAGGAACCAAGGCGCTCCGACGGCTATCCTGCAGAATCGTGATTGAATAACCTGAAGGGATTTCAAGTTGGTGCGGGCTGCGTGAGCGAACACTACGCTTGCATACGTCATGACGGGGCGTATACAAGTTTTGTAGAGAGTTACCTTATTACGGAGGGACAGTTTGCTTCGACTACAAAGCATTGGATAGAGTCGTCCTAGAATAAACGCGGCGCGGTCGCGTACCGTTTTTATATGGGGACGGAATGTCATCCCTCTGTCGAGGGTGACGCCTAGATATTTGACCTTCGAGACCCACGGAATGGGCTGGCCAAAGAGAGTGATGGGACTAACGGCGGAGGTGTTTGCGCGCCTACTACGGAGTGGGATGCTCGAAGTGATGTTCGGAGGGCGACCCCTTTTGAAGAGCACCGCTGCGCTTTTCGTGGGGTTGATGTCTATTCGCCACTTCCGGAACCACTGTCCCAGGGTGGCTACTGCGATCTGGAGTCGCCGATGAAGCAGCGACATCTTCCTACACGAGTAGTAGATAGCCGTGTCATCGGCGAAGAGCGCTAGATGGGTCTCCGGAGACCGGGGTATATCATTGATATACAAACTAAATAATAACGGGGAGAGCGCGGAGCCTTGCGGGACTCCGGCGGTCAGTTGACGGGGACGAGAACGAGTTCCCTCTACTCGATATCGAAACGAACGGTTCGACAAGAAGTCTCGTATGATGAGCACGAGTCTGTCTGGCACCCCCATGTTGTATAGTTTATAAATTAAACCGTTGTGCCAGACTTTGTCGAACGCCTTCGCGATGTCGAAGAAGAGGGCGCCGGTCGGGATTTGTTTACGCCTATTTAGTCCTATCAGAATGTGCTCCGTGAGGCGGTGCACTTGTTGTACGCACGAGTGTTTTGAGCGGAATCCGAACTGTTCGTCTATGAGAATTTTGTTCGCGGTAACAAAATCCCAGAGGCGTTTCCTAAGGAGCCGTTCGTAAATTTTTCCTATCGTCGAGAGGAGACTAATCGGACGGTAACTAGAAGTTTCGTTTGTCGGTTTGCCCGGCTTATGTATACCGATAACGTCCGCTTCTTTCCACACCGCGGGAAAGATGCAGTGCGTCATAGCGGCATTTAAAATTGTAGCCAACATTGCTATCAGTTGGACTGGCAAGAGTTTAAGCGCGCGGTTGTGGATGCCGTCGGAGCCGGGTGCCTTCCTAGGTTGTAGGTTGTGGATCGCGTCTCTAACTTCGTCCGTGGTAATGGGGGGTAACGCGTCCGAGGGCGGCAGGGAAGCTCTGCGCTCGACCTCCCTGTCGACTAACTCGGTGTGTTCGGGGTCCGCGTGTTGAGTGCTGGTGGTGCACTGCTCTTGCAGTGCATCGGCCAGCAGCTCAGCCTTGTCATCGTCATCGAATGCCGGTGGTTGGCCTGAAGGGCGTACGAGGGGAGGCATAGTAGCGGTAGTTTCGGATTTGAGAGTCCTAGCTAGTCGCCAGTATGCTTGGTGGGAGGGCGCGAGTTGTTCTAAATAACTATGCCAATTATCGTTACGCGCGTCGCTTAAGCGGGAGTGGACTTCGCGTTGTAGACGACGCATCCGAATCCGGTTTGAATGCGTGGGAAGACGATCGTAGGCCCGGATTGCCGCGTTCCTAACTCTTAAGAGATTCCTAAGATCGGGGGACAGTCTGATGCGGTGGAAGCTGTCCTCCACATCGACTTCTTTAGAAGATCTAATGATCGCGGAAGATATGTGATCGGTAATGATGTTTATGGATTCGACGGTGTCCTCGGGGGATAGATTCGAATCCGGGCCGTAAGGGAGGATTGGCGGAGCGGTGTCGGCTAGGCACGTGCCCAGCTTATTCCAATCCACCATGGTCCTCGTAACAGTGACTGGGTTGTGGGGGCGACCGAGCTGCATAACGACAGGTCGGTGGTCTGAGTCGAGCTCTGACATTGCTTCGATGGAACGCAAGCGCAGAGTTACGTTCCTAAGCAATGCCAGGTCTATAGTGCTCGGACGGAGCGCGATGTTATACGGATAACATGTTGGAGTTGGGGGACCGACTATTTCAAAGGTGAGGTCGTCTATAAACGCGTCGAGACGCCTACCGTTAACGTTAGTACGATGGCAGTTCCACCTAGTGTGGTGGCAATTTAAATCGCCTGCCAGGATGACGGAGTCTCCCATGCCGAACAGTGACTCGATGTCACTGCTCAGAAGGGGCTTGTCCGGGGGGAGATAAACGGATGCGATGACGATCGGCTGGTGTCCCGTCAGCGAGATACGGCACACTGACGCCTCGATATGTGAGAGCGAGGGAGTATCGAGAGGGACAACGTGCAGGGCCCGCCTATAGTAAATGGCAGTCCCGCCTTTGGAGGCGGTGAGTCTGTCATTCCTAACCATGACGTAATTCGCGACTTTCGGGTCGCGACGCGAGGGCTTCAGACAGGTTTCCTGCACTAATAGAATATCTACAAGATTATCGCGGAGGAATTCGAAAATTTGATCGCGTTGCCGCGCGAGTCCGTTAGCATTGTAGAATGCTAACGTAAGGGAATACGGTTTTTCTCTACCTTTTTGCGCCATTGATTACCGGTAAAGATTTTATAACGTACGCGACACGGACTCATAAACGTCCATGTGATCGAACGCGGCCGCGAGCCGCTGTTCGGGGGTTGTCGACCTACGGATAGCGTCAGCGAACGATCGCAGACGGTCGAAGTTCACCGCGGTGACGAAGTCGCGCACGAGCGCGAAGTCGTTGGCGGCAGAGGGTTGCGGGGGACGGAACGCGGGCGCGGGGCGAGGTGCGAGCAGGGGCTGAGGCGCGGGCGTGTCGCGAGCGGGGGCGGGGGTGCGGTTTGTGTTCCCGCCTTCGTATACGGCAGCGGCTTTTTCCACGCTGAAACCGTGGGAACTGCAGCCGGCACGAAGGCAGGTTTCGGCACTGAGGGTGCCGAAGTCTTTGGGCCGACGGTTCGCGGAGCTGGGAGGGTTGAACGCTTGCGCGGAGCCCTAGGACATCCACGGTAGTTCGCGGGGTGCCCTTGCTTAAGGCATAGGACACAGCTTGGGGGTTCGGTCGCGGTTTCCCTAACACGCGAGCAATCTAGTGTGGCGTGGTCGCCGAGGCACTTTACGCAGCGGGGGCGCGCGTGGCAATTACGAGCCGAGTGGCCGTAAAGCTGACATCTGTATCACTGCCCGGGAGTGCCACGCTTGTGGGGGGCTTCGATTGAGATCCCGGATAGGCCGCAAATTGTCGTGAGACATGCGATCTTCTTTTTGGCCTCCGGGGTGGGTTCTAACGCCACGAGTATCATATTATAGGGCTGTTTGCCCCGCCCGCTGTGCATCCGGTGCACACTAACTATCGGGAGGGCCTGAGCGGTCAGATCCTCCTTTATGTAGTCGATGTCGAGTTCTTTAGGGACTCCGCGTATCACTACGCGGAGCTCGCGGTCCTCCTGAAGAGCATAGGTGTGGAAACCTATGTTCTCCTTTCGGAGGTATGCTGAGAGGGCCCTATGGTCGCCCGGCGTTGCGACCTTTATCTGAATCCCATGCGCGACGTTACGCGCATGGGTATAATTAATTTTATTTGCCTGAAGGGCCTGGGAAACGCGGTTCCACGCAGTTTTTTCCTGGAGAATCAGCGGGGGCGGGGCAGCTGCTTTAGGAGCGGGCGCGGGCTTGGGACGCGGCGGCGGGGTTACGCGGCGAGCGGAGTCCGACTCCGGTGTCACGACTACCTGCGGGCGGGAGGCGGTCGCGGATTTTGTCTGCTTCGTCGTGGAGCTCCGGGACTCCACGGCGCGAGTACGCTTTTTACCGCGCGTTACGGTTTGGAACCCATCCGAAGTTCCAGGCTGAGGGCTTGACGCGGATTCGAAATCCATCTCCGATTCGGTATCGGAGCCTGAACTTGAAATGATCGAGGTCGCGGCGGACGTAGCGCGTGATGACGTAACCGACGCGGGCGCGGGGGTGGGGGTAGCGCTAGGTGCTTCGTGAGTCGCATCGTTGGAACGTGCGCTCGAACTTAACGCGGCGGCGGGGGGCGCGCGGCGTGCCTCCGAGGCACGGTTGAAATACGCGGCGACGGACGCGGGGGGGGAGGGATTGCCACGGGAGGCCCTATACGCTAAGTACTCGGCCCTAATTGACGGGTACCTATCCCGGAGGAACCCGACAATGTCACTAGCACTTTCACTGATACAATCTTCACTCATCTTGCTGTCTTCTTGCCCGGGGGGGGCGGCCCCGGGACTTTTGTTGAACTCGCCGAAAGGCGAGGCCCCGGATAGGATTTGTAACCCCCCTGTGCTGCAGGACAGCAAGGAGCAGGGGGGGGGAATGCCTATGCCGTGAAAACGGCAATCGGCGGGGAAAAGGAAAGGAACCCGCTCGGGCTGTATAGTGCTACAGCAGGCAGAATCGCGAGCGGGGGTCTAGTCTTGAAAAAGACTGTTGTTTTTGGGAAGGGTTAGGAAATCGCTAGCCTGTGAGTGCCACAGGAAGCTGAACGTAGCGATTGGTTGCCTTGAAAAAGGCAGTTGGTAAGGGTGGGTTCGCGGTTACAAAACTTTAGCGCACAAAAATGGACCTCGATACGCAGATCGCAAGCGACCAACGGATCGGCACGTCCGCACTACCGAATTGTACGCACGATGTATTCACGGTCACTACACTGTCGAGCACAACTGTGAGTTCAGAGACGCGGCTCGCAAGCGGGCCACGGATCGGAAAGCACGTCCGCGCACGACCGAGTCGTGAGCGAGAATGAAAACCGCTGTAGATTTATATATTAGTATAGATATTATAAAGAAAAACCTTTATACCTTTATTATTTAAATCTGTTTAGTCTTCAAAAAGCATTTTTCTTCAGTGTCATGGAGTGAAGTCCGTCATTGAGTAAAACAAGAGTTCAATTTTGATACATTTTATTAATACTGTTTGCTGTTTAATTTTTAATTAATATTAAAAACTAATATTTTAAAAGAGATTAAGAGCTTAAATAATGTTTTCTGATTATACATATAACAGAAAACGCAATTAAGCCTTTTATTGTTTATTCATTCTGAAGTAGGTACTTGTCGGCGTTAAGCTAGGGTTTTCACACAAGTTCTTTTACAATGAAAATACAATACAATTCTATAAAACTTTAACATTACTTGTTTACAACAAAAAGCCACGCCTGAGTTATTCATTGGTTCTTACACAATTAGCCATTTTGTGATGGTTATAGCGACTACAACTTCTTTTATACAAACAAGTGTAGGTAATTACTGCGAAACAATTCACAAAACATAGCTTAATATTCAAAATACATATTTTAGTGATTTTACATGACTCACATTTAATTTATTTTACAGGAATTACTTTTATGTAATATTAACTAACATTGTTATTATCCAGCCTAATAATAGATGGCGCCAACAACATCATTGCATAACAATTACAATACTTAATTAAATTATTAGTACTGTTAATTATAATTTAAGTTATTATTAATATTTATGCTTTATTCATATTTAATCATTTATACAGTCATTTGTGTTTATAAACAATAATATAAACATTAAACATATTCTGAACATTTTCACATCAAAACAGTGTCTGCTAATTATTAAATATGGTAGAATAACTGTTTTGTTGCTAATAATAAATGAATATTAACATAGAATAAACTAAACTTTATATTATTTTGTTAATTATTGCCAACAGTGGCGTTTGCGCCCATATACTCCATATCAGTAAAAAACAACATTTTTTGTTACATTTTACATTAAATGGAAAAACTAAGGTTTGAATTGATGGTCAGCGGAAGATGGAAGATCAAACAATTAAAATTCAGATGAAAATATGAAGATTGAAAAACAAAAATAATAATTAATCATAGCTATTTTCCTAAAACTCGAAATTTCTGAACCTAGTACGGTGACAGAAACAAAGAAAGTTTTTGAGAAGGAACCTGAAGTATTAAAGAAAGAACTTGATTTTACGGACAATTGTGAGATTAATTTTAATGAACACTTAAACTCGAAAGAATTTAAAGATTTTTTATCACTGCGAATAAAGACCTCTTTGTCATAGTGTCGCAATTCTAAGAAGTATCCCTGCAACCTTCCACAAGTATTAAGGCACTTGGGGTCGACATTTCAAGCGATTTCAAAGTCATTTAGAGGGCAAAGCCAAGCTGGAGTCCAAGATGCTACGAGTCATCTACAGAGCAAAGCGGTACTTCACGCCTGGACAGACTTTTTTTGCTTTATAAAGCACAAGTCCGACGATAATCGATACTTCTATTGTCGATAGCCCCATTCTCAGGAATCGTTTGGAACCTCTGGGTCTGCGGAAGGACTTCGGTTCCCTCTGTATTTTGTACCCTATGTTCCATGGAGAGTGCTCTGAAGAATTGTTTGAAATGATACCGTCATCTCGTTTTTATCATCACATCGCCTGCCACCGCAGTAGAGTTCAGTCATGTTACCTGGAGCCCCTGCCTTCAGCCACTGTGCGTTTCCAGAGATCTTTATGCCACGTACCAACCGGCTTTGGAACGAGCTCTCCTCCACGGTGTTTCCCGAGCGCTACGACATGTCCTTCTTCAAACGAGACTTGTGGAGAGTATTAAGCGGCAGCGACTTGATTCTGCCCCCGGCATTGCTGAAATCTATGGGCGACGGTAACCATTCACCATCAGGTGGGCCGTATATTCGTCGGCCTACAAGGGCAATAAAAAAATAAAAAGTTGGGAACCTACTTATAACGGAGGACCAAGTGGTCGATTCAAACTTGCGATTACAACAAAATAACATAAATCAGTTTAGTTACAGTCATCACTCGATAAAAAACTTTTAAAAAACATACGACTCGAATTGAGAACCACTTAATTCTTTTTTATTTGAAGTCTGTTAAAATTGAAAGAAAAATGTGAATCTAATGTCTCAGTGAAAAATGGGAATTTACTGGAATTTCACTAAACGTTTAAAGGAACCCGAATAGCCACGCTCCGACCCTTAACCTATATACAGACTTTAAACACTTCACAGATACTACACGGTCAATAAAAATCTACTACATGTCTAAAGGGGAATGCCCACTCTCCATAGTGTGCTGGGCCCAAGATGGACATCAAATATTACTATAAAAATGGACTGTTTCAAATTCTTAAATGTATTGGATATCTAAAAAATAATTATTGAAATTGACGCCACTATTATAAAAATTAAATAAAAATAAAAAATAGTTTTGAGATTAATTTTCTATATAAGTAAATAAGTGTCGGATTGTGAGATACTTAAAAAACTTTTCTTTTCTTAATGTTTAATTTATTAATTATTATAAGAGAGATGTTCCTAAGGTATTTTTATCCAATGTATGGTTTTGAATCTCGGTCAGATTAAAACCACAATTCATACAATGTTTTTCAGTCGTAGTATGAAACGTTATTGATCGGATCCATAATCGAATGTAGCTGTGATCTTTAACTCCTGAGCCAAAGTCGTCATTTAAGGGAGGATAACAGAGCCAGTAAAACAAATCGAAGAAAAATCAAAACACATCCATTTTGAACGTAAGCGCAAGCAGTAAGCGAAGTGTCAGTCAGTCAGATTAAATTCAGTGTTGTCAGTATAACAAAAAATAATTACATTAAATTGAAATATCGATTATTTTTTTAAATAACCGATAGTTGATTTATTTTTCTTAATCTATTTTTTACGAGTACACATTCTTTTTTATGTTTTTGTTTTAGTTGTACATATTTAAATAACAATACTAGTAAAGTTTTTTTTATTGCTTAGATGGGTGGACGAGCTTACAGCCAACCTGGTGTTGAGTGGTTACTGGAGCCCATAGACATCTACAACGTAAATGCGCCACCCACCTTGAGATATAAGTTCTAAGGTCTCAAGTATAGTTACAGGTTAAAGTCCAATGGGTATGTCTTTAATGTTATCTTATGTGCTTTTAATCGATTAAAATCGATTTATTAACTCATTAATATAATATAAAACATATAAATAAAACATTTTAAGTATTCTCAAATACTGAAAATATATTATTTATATACTTAAAATGTTTACTTAATACGTAATAGGTTTTGTGCTGGCAATATTTTTCCCGCAAAAATAAAAAACCTTGTTTTTTCAATAGAGTTACTTTTTTTAAACTACTTATTGTAAACTGTAGTGGCGCTCATTTGGAAGAAAGTAAATGCATATTTATTTATGACAAAATTAATGCACTAAGTATTTTGACTCTAATCTATTGTCCGCTTTGGGCCTGAAATGGGCATTCCCCTTTACGTAAACATCTACATTAACAACAAAATAAATCAATTTGCATGTCTTCATTGTACACGTTCTCGCCAAGCTGTGTGGCTTCCTCGGCGCTCCGCTCGTAGGGAAGCGGAGACACCTCCCTACTAATATTGTTGTTACTCGCGAAAATATCTTCCTTAATTAGTGGTGAGATTGTGAAATATAATAATTGATTGGAAATCGATCCACGTGCGTCGCGGCCGCCGGTCATCAATCACATTATCTCTCGAGGACGAGACGCCCGCGGCGTGCCCGCGCCCACTAGAGCCGTGCTCGCTAAATGTCGCTGTGACGACGTGACGGAGTGACGGTGTGACGGTGTCGCGCGGCTGCCGGCGCCGCTCCTTATGTGAAGGGTGCGAAAATTAGTGAGTCGACACCTGACGCTCGGACCAGCTCGTGCTATTCGATCCGACGACGAGCCCGGAGTCCTCTGCTGCAGCGGTGCCATGACCCAGTGCCACGACATGGGATCCGCACCGAGCGTCGCGCTGCGTGAGTATTGTTCCTAGCTATTTACTGCATCATTCTGTGACCATCAATGAGCAGGCGCACGTCGTAGATCTTCGAATGTGATCTTAAACGACTGAAGTTTGTTTTCTGGATATTTGTTCGATCAATAAAAACGCGTTATAAATAATAAAATTACAATAGTTATTCAGAAAACATAAGAAGAGGCTAATAATAATGAATGCAACCGTATTATGCGAGTAGGTAGGTACGTATAACCCGACCGCTGTATCCACTCCTCCCTGTTGAGTCCCTTTCTTGAATCTGTTTGACGGAATGCCGCATGCCGCGTGCCGATGCTAAACAAAATGCGAGGCAACTATTGTCAGACGTTTCTGTTTTGTTGATAATGGACATATTTAAAATATAATAACAACCAGGGAACATATTTTCTGAACAATACTATCATTTTAGTTGGGCAAATTAAACGTCCTAGCTTCTTTATTGACGGCGAAGTACAATGTGATGGCCATCGGCGACTACAGTAACATTCGGTGCTTCGTATTCTTATATTTATCACAAATATGGACTATGGCCTTCATATGGACTTTTTTAGATTTAAATTAAGATGACGCTCGTACTATTCTGATGTTAAAATGATAGTCATTTTAATATTAAATTGCATGAAAGAGGAGATGTAAACAGTAAATTAATCCTTCATCAAACATTAAAAATAAATTAGGACTACCAGTTGATAAACAACCGCCATGCAGCGTACCGACCGGCTTAAATGATAACGCTTTGATTCCGCGTCTTACGCCAGATATAAGATGTTGTGATTACACACGCTTAGATATATCTACGATTATGTGATAACTCAATCACGAGCATATTTTTGAGACAAACAACAAAGTAGCTAACCACCTCTCAAATTCCGCGCGATGAGAATCAATCACTGTCGTCTAGAAGATCGTTTTTAATTTTTTGCTTAGATGTTTGGATGAGCTTACGGCCCGCCTGTTGTTAAGTGAATACCGGAGCCCATAGACATCTACAACGTAAATGTAGCCATCCACCTAGAGACATAGTTCTAAGGTCTCAGTGTTTAGAGTACAATGGCTACCCCACCTTCAAACCGAAACGTATTACTGCTTCACGACAGAAACCTACCCGCGCGGTCATACAGACGCCCTACCACCACTATGTAAAAATAAGCGACCCCATAACAGTGGTTGGAGCCGAGCCGAGCCCAGTGGATAGGACGCGAGGACCGCACTGTCATCTTCGTAAATATGTACCAACTCCGCTGTCGCAGATACCGCTCCTAATGGGTATTACGCTACACTAACAATAAAACATTGCGTTATCATTTCATTTTAATATAAAAGCTGAATAAACAGTAACAGAATAACAGCAAACAACAAACTGCACATTAAGGCATGTTATAAACATTATGGGCGCTACAACGTGTCCTTCTTCAAGTGTGGTCCAGAGTGTGGCCGATGTGCATGGGCATCAGAAAACACTTTCCATCCAATGAGTAGCATGATCGATAAACAAATCATCTTTAGTATTTTTATTAACTAATACTAAACATTAGTTTCTATGACGTGTTAGTACAGTACGTTCCTAAACGGTTTTAGGGCCATATCCGACGCTGACCATGGCTGACCTCCACCCTCCAACTAGAGTCCGCTACCAAATAGCTTAGCTGTGTTCCTACGTGTGGGTTGGAGAGCTAGTTCTATTCCTGCCCTTTTCTCTTTCTTGCTGGGGGCGAATCCTGGTGACACCTGGGACATGCGGAGCAAAAGTGCGTGCAAGCTGGCTCCGGTCATCGTTCTCGTCGAATCCGTCGCTTGCGACGAAGGGCTTGACGAGTAAATTAATCCGCAGACACAGCCCACTGAGTTTCTCGCCGGATCTTCTCAGTGGGTCGCGTTTCCGATGCGGTGGTAGATTCTGCGAAGTACGGCTCTTGCTAGAGTTCGGGTTAGCAACGTCGTCAGGTTAGAGCCCCGCGAGGTCACCTACTAGTTAAGGTTACGCTGGAATAGCCTCTCAAGGCTCTCAGCTTAGGTAGGAAAAAAAAAGCAAGCTGGCGGGACGTGATTGTTTGACAGGGGTATAGAGAGACCCAGTAAAACGCTATCCGCCGCCGCCCGCCGGTCAGTAGAGGACCTGAAACCAGGTATCACTACTAAACTCCGCCCCAGGAAGCTGTCTCAGCAACCAGTGTAAATTCTGTCGTGCGGTCGTCCTGCCGGAGTTGGAGACCGGAGTGGATCCCGCAAAGTGGACTGGGGACCCTTCCTTGCCCTGCGTCAGCTTTTCACGCAACCCGTGGTCGAGCACACTCTGTGTTCCGTGCTTTATTCAGGTGTTGTCATGATTTCACTTCGAACATCCTACCTCACCCAATCCTACTCTCTAAAATAAACAAAGGGATAGGGGATTGTGATATCCACCAGAAATACCCGAGACTCCGTCTGGTCCATCAGCACGATATCAGGCTTATTCGCAAGAATAGTCCTGTCCGTGATGATGGGCCGGTCCCAGTAGAGCTTGGCATGGTCGTTTTCGAGTACAGCGTCCGGTTGGTACTTATAATACGGTAGCCTCTGTTCGATGAGGCCATACTTAAGGGCGAGCTCTTGGTGGAGGATTCTGGCTGCTTGGTTATGTATGTGCAAGTACTCAGTGTTAGCAAGCATAGAACAACCAGAGGTGACATGTCTGAGGGATTCACCCGGTCGGCGGCATAATCGACAGATGTTAAGCAGTCGCCTGAGGCCTGCAGCATGAGGAGCGTACAACTTGGGTCATCCATGTAGAACAAGTGGGACACCTTCAAGCCCCCCCTCCGGAACTGAAAGCCTGTCCTCGAAGCCTCCAGTAATGAACTGAGAGGATTCAGGGCCAGGCAAAACCACAATGAACTCAGACAATCACCCTGAAATATACCCCGATTCACTTTTATTCGGTCTTCCACAGCCGACAGCCGCACACCGGATAGACTAAGCATTGTACTCCATTGCCCCATACAGGCACCGAGGAAGTCTCGAACTGTATCGTCTATCTTATACAGCTCGAGGACCCTCTTCAGCCATGTATGGGGGACCGAGTCAAATACCTTTTTATAATCTATCCAGGCGGCAGAGAAATTTCGTCGGTTGCGTTTGACCTGCTGGCCAGATACCGCGTCGATCAAGAGGAGTTCCTTAGTACCGCGGCTACCACGCCTACACCTGTTCTGGGCACCAGACAGTACTCGACAGCTGTCTATGTGGTGTGAGATCTTAGTTTCCAGAACGGATGTCAGTGTCTTATAGGTGGTAGGAAGACACGTTATTGGCCGGTACTGTGCCGGATCCGCGGTACTTTCCGATTTTGGAATGAGGTGAGTGATCCCAGTAGTGAGGAAGTTGGGGAGCACTTTTGTATCTAGGGCTTCCTGGAACTGTCTGGCGAGGGCTTCGTGACAAGCCCGGAAACTTTTTAGCCAGTAAAGCTGCAGTCCGTCGCAGCCTGGAGACTTCCAGTGCGATGAACTACAGACTGCAGTCTTAATATCACCTTTGCTGATAGTTACCGGGCTCATCGGTTAATATTATTATTATTATTATTATCCATCAATGTAATGAAATAAAACCCTGGTGGTTTCATTGAATCTTGGAATATACCCTTGTAAACAAAAACTAATAATTTCAATCTGAGAAGGCGCTGAGAAGTGACCTCACAGTACATTAACGCGCACCGAACGTTTGTTTAGTTATTCCGAATGTTGTAAGATCTTTGTTCAACAAATATTGACGGTCTGTTAATTGTGACGCGCTCCTACGGCGTGGCGGCCGTGCGGTTGTTTTAAAAATCATTGAAATGACTGTGAGTTAAAATAATCTACGCGCGACACTTGCTTACGTCAAGTTTTCACACACAAACAAGGACAGCAAGTGTTACGTCTGAAATCCACAGAACTAAAAATGCGGCGTAATATCTGCTTAAATAAGAAATACCTGTGTTAAAAAAACAAGGTGGCTATCTAAAGGGATTGGTAAATGCTGTAAACAAAAGAGAAAATTACTTTGGAATTATCGAACCAACCCTTCAGAAAGTCAAAAGCAGATTCTAAAAAATTATAGTGCGCGACTTAAAAGAATTATAAAGCTAACTCAAAAGTGTCAAAACAATTATTATATATCAAATGCAGACAATAAATCGAAAGCTACATGGAGAATAATTAATTCAAGTAAGGCAAATTTTCCAAAAGAATATATAACACGAATAAAAGTAAATGACCGTATAATAACAGACCCCATTAACATTGCCAACGAATTTAATACCTTTCTTATTAATGCTACCAATACTAATACTGATAATGATATTGATAAAATAAACTCTCCGGTAAATTTAAATGAAACACCAGAAATTTTGATAAAAAATACAAGTAATAGTCACAGTACACCTCACTCTTTATTCATGAATCCTGTTATTCCGTACGACATCTTTTTGTTAATGAAATCCCTTAAAAACACTCATAGTTCTGGTTATGATAATATTACTACATCGGCAATTAAATCGGTAGCACTTATTATAAGCCCAGTACTTAGCCATATCATAAACTTATGTATAGAACATGGCGTTTTCCCAAGCAAACTAAAAAGATCTGTCATTAAGCCACTCTTTAAGAAAGACGATAAAGAAAACATTGCTTGTTATAGACCGGTATCTTTACTTCCCATTTTTTCCAAAATTATAGAGAAAATGATTTACGAAGCTATTAACTCCTACTTTGAAAAACATAATTTATTTACACAAGAGCAAAAAGGTTTCAGAAGAAATAAATCAATTAATATGGCTGTACATGACCTATTAAAACCTATATATTACAATTTAGATAATCGAACTCCTACTGCTACACTGTACATGGACATGACTAAAGCGTTTGATTATGTGGATCATAAAACCCTTCTAGATAAATTAAACGCTTACGGAATTAGAGGCAATGTCCATAAATTATTAAAATCATATTTAACTGACAGATATCAAAGGGTTGAAATAGACAACATATGTCCACTGAGTAGGACAGTACAAAGCTATCACTCAAATTGGATGAAAATGCAATTCGGTGTACCTCAAGGCAGCGTACTAGGGCCGCTCCTTTTTCTAATTTATATTAATGACTTCCCTAAAGCCATAGAACATCCGATGATTCTCTTTGCCGATGATAGCACCGTCATCTTCACAGAAAAAGAATTAAACTCCTTAGAGTCCGATATTAACACTACTCTTAAGCTAGTTATAGAATGGTTATTAAGAAACAATTTAGTAATTAACCTAAATAAAACAAAAATTGTCACATACCCACAAGAAATACAACACTCTTTGAAAATAGAATATGATGGGACACATATTGAAGAAGTGAATAGTACTAAATTTCTGGGTATTTGGATTGATAATGATATGAAATGGCAAACACACATTGATACAATATGTAAAAAATTAAACCAATATACGTATGCCTTGTATAAGTTAGCGAAAGTAGTAGACCAATCAGCTGTACTGACAGCTTACCATGCATATGTGGCGTCAACCCTTAGATATGCTTTAATATTCTGGGGAAACGCCACTAATACAGAGTACGTATTTAAAGCACAAAAGAAATGTGTGCGTGCTATAGCAAACATTCATGTACCAGACTCATGTAAGCCTTTCTTTCAAAAGTTAAAAATCATGACTTTTACATCGTTGTATATTTATGAGGTAGCGATTTTTGTCAAAACGAATAAACATCTGTTTGCAAAACCGCAATCTGTTAGGAATACTTTAAAGATCTCTTCGCTACCTCATAGAACTGCCCTTTATGACAAGAGTTTTTTTAGTATGTCATCAAGAATATTTAATAAACTACCTATAAAAATTTTGAAGACAATAGATTTACATGATTTTAAGCAAAAATTGCAAGTATTTTTATTAGATAAGGCTTACTATAGTATGTCAGAATATTTAGACGATAACTTTAGATAATTAAGTAGAATAGAGTTCAATAATTATAATTTAAGTTATTTTTATTTTTATGTAGATTATACTTACACCTAATATTTGTACGCTTTACTAGCAGGACATAGTGATACATTTATTAATATTAACTTATTAATCTTTGTTAACCTATGACCACAAATAATAAATAAATAAATAAATAAATAAATACGGTGTGCTGTAAGTCCTCACGACCTCCTCGCCCTCAAGTGGACTCCACGACGGAGAAGACCCACGGGCGGACACGGGGTGACAACTGGACATCTAGACTCGACATCTAGAAGTCGAGTGGGTCGGATTACATCTTACCATTCGTTCTAAGAGACGCATACGACTGGGTTGGTCGGCATTTGAGAAATTCCGTGCAATCCTCACCTCGCAAATTCCTCAATGCCTGAAGCAAAAGTCTTTAACCAGTACATTCTCCCCGCGATGACCTACGGCGCGGAAACCTGGACACTGACGGCAGGACTGGCCCATACGTTAAGAGTCGCACAGCGGGCGATGGAGAGAGCTATGCTAGGTATTTCTCTAAGGGACAAAATCCGGAACAAAGAAATTCGACGGAGAACCAAAGTCGACGACATAGCTCGCAAAGTTAGCAGGCTGAAGTGGCAATGGGCCGGTCACATCTGTCAAGCCAGCGACGCCAGGTGGGGGAGGAAAGTCCTCGAATGGAGGCCACGGATGGGTACAAGGAGCGTGCGGCGTCCTCCAACCAGGTGGACTGACGACTTAGTGCGCACGGCGGGAAGTCGTTGGATGCGGAAGGCGGAGGACCGCATTATGTGGAAGGCATTGGGGAAGGCCTATGTCCAGCAGTGGGCAGATAAAGGCTGATGATGATGATGATGATTCGTTCTAAAGATGTTCGCCACTAACTTGACGTATCAGTAGGTACCGAAAAGGATTCATTTTCGTGGAAGACCGCCCATGTCCACTGTATATCCGACAAGATTGGCTACAGGCACACCACAATAACTCGCTTGCGTTCCAAGGTAATCGATGCGCAGCTGCTCCGGTAGCTTGAAATCGCCAGCTTGCCAGACGTTCATTGGTGACCTTGTTATGTAACCTCTTCACCGACAGGCTGTGGCTTTGAAGAATCCTTGTAAACTTTGGTGTGACGAATGTTTTCGACTGCACCTGGCATATGGCAATACTGTCGAAGCAACTAAAATATGGAATCATTTTTTTTTTCCTACCTATTCTAGTAACCTCGAGGGGTTATTCTAGATTCGCCGAGCTTCTAGGTGAGCTCAAACCTGACGTCGTTGCTAACACGAACTCTAGCGAGAGCTATGCTTCACAGAATCTACCACCGGATCAGAAACGCGACCCACTGAGAAGATCCGACGAGAAACTCAGTGGGCTGTGTCTGTTGGGTAATTTGCTCGTCGAGCCCTTCGTGGCAAGCGACCTGTTCGACTAGAACGGTGACCGGTGCTTGAGGTACCTAAAAGCACCGTTAGTGGATCGGGAGGATCCGAAATGACGTGTTTTGGGCGACGTCGACTGCTTTCCATTCGGTCCGCAGGATCGGAAATGTAGTTACCGGCGGCCACGATGAGAGCAACGGGTTCTCGTGTCGTGCCGCTTTCTCGAAATGGCATTGATGCCGACTGTAGATACTTAATGATTGATTCTAGGTCCAGGTCATCATGCAAGTCGATGTTCCTGACGAACCACGGGGCTCCGACTGCTATTCTGCAGAAACGGGATTGAATTATTTGAAGGGGTTTTACATCGATATATTACCACGTGGTAATATTATATCGATGGGGTTTTAAGTCAGAGCGGGCTGCGTGAGCGAACACTACACTTGCATAGGTCATGACGGGGATATGGAATCCCCGAGGGACCCTCTGATTGGATCGCCATCTTTTTGGATGGACGGAGTAACAAAGTTGCATAGACGTCTGCTACTCCTTTACCACGATTTATGATGCTGGCTCCACAAAGAAGATGCTTTTACCCCAAACCTTTCATTTCACTTAATATCTACAGTGCTCAGTAATGTAGATGGTGAATTTATTTGAATACCACCAATAGACGGCGTTAGTTGTAAAATTAAAGTGTGCTATCGTTGTGTTCCCAAAAAATATATACTTATGAGAAGTGATATATTGATTTAATTGCAGTTCGTGGAACAACCAATGGTGTTTCACTCACCTGAATCCCCCATATAATGGACAGATGCTCGTCCAAGGAGCTAAAGCTCCAAAAGGAGTCTTTACCACTTAGAAAGGCTGCGTTCATCGAGAGTACATTTTAATTAATCGTTATTGCCGCGTAATATTCGGTTCTGGAATAAAATCCTTACCCAGAAGACTATGACATGTCCTTCTTCAACCGAACTTCGAAAGGCGGCCTCAGCAGTAGATCACTAATCAGCTGTGGCACAGATATTGCTAGTGACTATCAGTGATGGACTCTTACTATCAGATAGACCGTTAGCTTGTCTGCCTAGAGTAACTGTTACTAACCACCCATAAAATGTGGCGCGTGATCTAGCGATAGTCACATATAGCGAAACGTGAGGCAGTTAGCAGTTACACTGAGTCATTTCATAAAAGTGTGATTGAAGTCAGTAGTCACAACTAAGCCGGCGCCGGTGCGCAGATCCTGTAGACCGGTACCAATTTCTATGGCTAACGACTTGTACGGTGAAGGAAAATCATCGTGGTGGTGGATGATATTGATGTCGGTATGATGTCTGTGGCCGCTGGTGGCCTCTTAACACCGAGTGCTGCCGGACGAAATATTTGAAACGTTGGAAATAATAAACTTGAACGTAAACCTAATTTAATGAAGACTATAATTTTATTGAGACACTAACCCCAAGTCTACCAAGAAGTAAAAGCGAGATGAGATTGTGGATCAAAATTAAACCATCCAACGCTGAAAAAATAGGTAATGAAAAAATATTAAAAAACGTAAAAAGGAGCAAAAGGTTTGAATTTTTTTTTAAACCATGTCGTAAACTTAAAATTGAAAGGTATTTCTTGCGATCAAACAACAAATATTTTACTGTTTGAAACCAATTATTATTTAAATGTACGTTATCTAGAAACACAAATTATTCGACAAAATGTTTTTCCTTAATTAATGTAAATTTGATCAGAAAGTACTTAAAATAGCTACAGAATGTAAGAATTTCAAAATTGAAAGTGACGTACCTACCTTCGTTTCCGACAGAACGGGAATTTCAACAATTTTGCTGTGAATACTGTGATGTAGAATAGACACTAATGGGAATTTTGCAAGATTATGTCAGAGCTGGCGGTGGTCATGATGACGAAGGAACAAAGCTAAACATACACAAATCAAGTAAGTTCAGTTTTACTCTCAATTCTCTTTGCAGTAAATAGTTAACTACAGCTAAAGTGATAGGGACTAATAGCTATTCTAGTGAAATCGAGGGATCAAACTAGATTCATCGAACGAGTGTGGGAGCTCACGGAGCTCTAGCATAGTCACGTTGCTAACATTAGCCCTACACTGTCGCAAGCGACGGGTTCGACGAGAGCGGTGACTGGTGCTTGTGGTGCCTATAAGCACCGTTAGTGGATCGGGACATCGAAGATATTGTTTGAACTGTGTCTGCCACTGTCATTTAGTCCCTGCAGCCAATCAGCGCACTTTAATTTGATTTATATTCAGGAGATTGTGAGTATTATTTAATATAATAATATGCTATATCGATTCGAAATACAAATATGTGAGAGATTGAACCGTAATTGTAGAGGGCTATTCGTGCTATTTATAATATGCACCCGAGGGAATCCTTGAGGGACAAGTTTAAGGAAATCAAAATTCTAATTTAGCGTCCCAATACATTTTTGAAAATTTATTGTACGTGCGTAAAAACATTGAAGAATTCCCCAGAGTCTGCGATTTGCATAATGTGAACACTAGGAACAAACAGGCTTGCGTTGCCGGCGGCTCGAATTAAGAAAATAAGCAATTCTTTTAGGGGGCCGGGGTGTACAACTTTACAACAAGATCCCACAAAACGTTCAATTAATAAAAAAAAATTCAACATAATTGAAAGTACATACTTGTTGAACATCAAAAGAACTACCGCCAATTCACAAGAACGAGCCTCCGTCCTGAGAAGAATTGGCAAGAAACTCAGCGGGCATGTCTTTTTTTTTTATATTAATTTTTTTTGTTAAAATAAATATGAAATTTTTACAATGAGTATTATAACGTAACAATTACTACAATATTGAAATGCCCGGAGCGAGCAACTCATTCCCACTTTGTGCAATCTTCTAGATAATCATTGACTTTATAGTAAGCTTTATTGCACAGATGTTCTTTAATAGTTTTCTTAAACCTATGTATATGTAGGTTCTGAACATCTTGTGGGATTTTGTTGTACAGGCGCACAGACAAACACCCGAATGAATTTCGTAGAGTACGCGTCACTTAAAAAGAACGCTGGCGGTCAAGCTGCGCAGTAGGCTATTTATCGATGTATTTGGTGGTATGAGGTGCGGCGCGGGGCGGGCGGGTCACCTGCCGCATGCTTGCCGGTGTGCTATTGGTTCGTCAGTCAAGCTTTGTTTTCCGCGCTAGGTTCACGTTACGTTCGTTCTCAAAATTTTGTCATTAGTAAATAATTGTAAGGTAGCGCCCTCTGTGAATTGATATTTTAATTTCACGTATAATCCTAAATTAAAATTGACTACAAGAGCTTTCATACACACGTTAGTATTAAAAAATCTCACAGATGGCGCTGTATTAAATAGTATGTATATTTCTGTCTCATTCTTTGCTGGCTTCATTCTACACATTTTTGTATTTGTGTCTCTTACTTGTCGTTTTTTCCGTTGCATCCGGTTTGAAATCACAACGATTCTAAAGAAGTTTTCACTTCAAAAAACCCGCTGAGTTTGTTTCGCCGGTTCTTCTCAGGACTGTGACTCTTTTTGCAACCGGTGGTAGAGTTAACATTGTTATTTATATTTTGACATTCAACAAGTGTGTTATGCTGACATCTAAGTTGAAATAAATGATTTTAAATTTGAAATTTTGAATTTTGAAGTTGTATTTGCAGAGTACTACTACTACTACTACTACTACTACTACTACTACTGCGGCATAATAAATAATAATAATAAAATAGCTGTATTTGATTCCACAATAATTAGACATAGCTTCATTAATTTAGTAGTTAATAATTATACTACTACGTAACGATAATAAATTTACTACTTATGCAATTTAATCTCCTCCTCAGGGTAAAAGCCTCCTCCAAACAATTCCATTTTTGCCTATAAACTTGGAAAGAAGCTTTGGTTATCCCTATCCACAAAGGAAATTATAATTTGCGTAATCACTGGTGGTAGGACCTCTTGTGAGTCCGCACGGGTAGGTACCACCGCCCTGCCTATTCCTGTCGTGAAGCAGTAATGCGTTTCAGTTGGAAGGGCGAGGCGGCCGTTGTAACTATACTGAGACCTTAGAACTTATATCTCAAGGTGGGTGGCGCATTTACGTTGTAGATGTCTATGGGCTCCAGTAACCACTTAACACCAGGTGGGCTGTGAGCTCGTTCACCCATCTAAGCAATAAAAAATAAAAATAAAAAAAAGTTAAAAAAAACTGCTTAATTGGTCCTACTCTTTTTCGGAGGACTTTCTGAAATGCACTAGGTACTCTAAACACGCATAGTAAAAATCATTACACCCGTTTCTTTTCTTATAGCTTATAGCTTCTTTAAGCGAATATTATACATATATATATTATGTATAATACTCGCTTAACTGTATCCAGCACCGTTATTACTAGTTTTAAGATACTCTCCACGAGACAGGCAGTGCCTAGTGTGGAGAGTTTTTAGCAAACTGTTGTGTGTAAATGTTTTCAAAGTTAATAAATAAATTATTATTATTATCATGTATTAAACACTGCCACGCCTGGGAAGACGGCAGGACACACTCCGGCGAGGTGGGCAACAATCGGCCGGAGCGCATCACCTTGTTGCGGGTTTCACCAGTCTGTAAAACCTGACCGGCCTTTGATCACGACCTTTTTCACACGTTCTTGTCGTACATGATCCACTTTTCATCACCAGCTTCTTCAAAAATGGTTCGGTTTCATTACGTCGTAATAAAGAATCACAAATGAGTACACGGTTCATTAGGTTTCTTTCAGTGAGCTTGTGAGGTACCCCAATATCGAGCTTTTTTGTGTACCCAGTTTTTTTTCAAATGCCCCAAAACTGTTTTGTGGTCAATTCTTTTTTTTTTTTTTTTTATTGCTTACATGGGTGGACGAGCTCACAGCCCACCTGGTGTTAAGTGGTTACTGGAGCCCATGGACATCTACAACGTAAATGCGCCACCCACCATGAGATATAAGTTCTAAGGTCTCAGTATAGTTACAACGGCTACCCCACCCTTCGAACCGAAACGCATTACTGCTTCACGGCGGAAACAGGCGGGGTGGTGGTACCTACCCGTGCGGACTCCCAAGAGGTCCTACCACCAGTGATTACGCAAATTATAATTTTGCGGGTTTGATTTTTATTACACGATGTTATTCCTTCACCGTGGAAGTCAATCGTGAACATTTCTTGAGTACGTATTTCATTAGAAAAATTGGTACCCGCCTGCGGGATTCGAACACCGGTGCATCGCTACACACGAATGCACTGGACGTCTTATCCTTTAGGCCACGACGACTTCTAATTCCCAGTTCTTCAGCTACATCGTAACTACTGATATGCCGATCCTGCTCCACTTTTTAAAAAATGGCATCCATTTTATCCGCAATGGGGCGACCAGAGTATTTTTTTTTCCTACCTAGCTGAGAGCCTTGAGAGGCTACTTCAGCGTAACCTTAACTAGTAAGGTGAGCTCACGGGGCTCAAACAAGAATGAAGTTACTAACACGAACTCTAGCAAGAGCCGTGCTTCGCAGAATCTACCACTGGATCGGAAACGCGACCCACTGAGAAGATCCGGCAAGAAACTCAGTGGGCTGTGTCTGAGGGTTAATTTACTCGTCGAGCCCTTCGTAGCAAGCGACGGGTTCGACGAGAACGATGACCGGGACCAGAGTGACGTGCATCTTTGACATCAAAATTTCGGGATTGAAAACGCTTAAACCAAATTTGTGCTACTCTAACAGACACTGCACTAGGTCCATAAACATCGCAAATTTTTTTCGTGGCTTGTGTTGCATTTTTACCTTTTTTGTAGTAAAATTTTAAAATGTATAGAATTTCTTCATTAGATTCACTTATCTTGACAGTACGAAAAATAAATAAAAATCACACATTATCCTAATTTGAATTTGGAATTATCTTCTTTAAAATTTAAACTTTTAATGATACCAAAACCAGCCAGATACAAATAGTATAGGCAAAGAGATTTTATTACAAGTACATACATACTATATACATACTATAATGCGAAGACTTTTTCCCTAACCTATTATGATTTCACCGGTATAACTAGACATATCTGATCGAGTAGAGGGTGTTGCAGAGTACCGCGGCGGGTGCGGCTGCACCGCGCGACTGCCGACCGACAATCGGCCGGAGCTGGCGCGCGTGGCCGCAGCCGAGGCGCTGGGCGCTGCTTTGCTCGTGCTGCTCTCGTGTTTTCCATCCTGTCTGCCCACGCCTCTCAGCTCCACGCACACTGCGCTCGCCAGCGGTTGTGTTGTCGCTATGCTGGTTCAGGTGAGAACGTCGTCGGGCTCGCACCTTGCGTCTGACGCTGTACTGATGCTAATGCTAAGGTTGATAGTTGTGTGTCTGACTAACAGGGCTTGGATCACATCTCGGGCGCGATGATGAACCCGACGGTGACGCTGGCAGCCGTGGTGTGGGGTCGGGTGTCTGCGGTGCGCGCGATCGTGATGTTCGCGGCACAGCTGGCGGGCGGAGCAGCGGGCGCCGCGGCTCTGGCCGCGCTGGTACCGGCGGGCGGTTCGCTGGCGGGGTGCCTGACGGTGCCGGCGCCCGGTGTTTCGACGGCTCGAGCGGTGGCGGTGGAGGCGGTGTTGGGCGCGTGCCTGGCGCTCGTCAACTGTGCCGCGTGGGATCCGCGCAACCAACACCTGCGTGACTCATGGCCGCTCCGGATCGGCACGTCCGTGGCGGCCATGTCCCTTGTTGCGGTGACTATCGATATGGCCATCATTATTTAAGCCTAGTTAATGTAATCAGATACACTACAAAAATTATAATTTGCGTAATTACTGGTGGTAGGACCTCTTGTGAGTCCGCGCGGGTGGGTACCACCACCCTGCCTATTTCTGCCGTGAAGCAGCAATGCGTTTCGGTTTGAAGGGTGGGGCAGCCGTTGTAACTATACGTGAAACCTTAGAACTTATATCTCAAGGTGGGTGGCGCATTTACGTTGTGGATGTCTATGGGCTCCAGTAACCACTTAACACCAGGTGGGCTGTGAGCTCGTCCACCAATCTAAGCAATAAAAAAAAAACAAAAAAAAACAAAAAAATTGTAGCACTACATAAGTGTGACATAACATGTGGCCTGTCCGTGTTGCAGGGCACGCTGACGGGCGCCAGCATGAACCCGGCCCGCAGCCTCGCCCCCGCGGTCTTATTGGGGCAGTTCCATCACCACTGGGTCAGTAACTCTTCTTAAAAGTACTCCTTCTTACCTTGTTCTTCGGTTGCAAGTAAAGCATCTACCAATATGTAGAAAATGTATGGGTGATTTTTTATACAAACTACCTGACCCGTTCGGTCGTAGCTGGAATAGCTCTTTGGACTACCAGCGAATAGGTAGAGTAAAAACTACCTTACACATATACACACACAGGACCTAAAGAAGATTACCCCACCCGCGGGGGTATACGGCGATCCTTGGCTAGCACCAGGAACCCACTGGGCACGAGTTTTCCTGGGAATTGTTCGTTATTAGTATAATTGAACTCTAAGGTCATCGATACCATCTATTGCTACGCGCTCGACGTACTGATTCAGAAGAGTTGGAAATCTGAGTCTGAAAATGGTTTACAAGTTTACGCGCTCACTGTGAAAAAAAGGCTTTTTATCACCGTACCGCAATTCAAAGGAGTATCGCAATCTTTCGAAGGCATTGAGATTCTTGGCTAAAAGCTAAAAAGGGGTCATTAACGTAGCGGTATTTCACACCTGGGCAAAGACTTATGCTTTGCACAGTACAAGGTCGGCTTCGCCTTGAGTACGGCCTGGGCGCCCAAATACTTGAGAGGTAGAGGCTTGGCTTTTTTTATGCCCATGAGCGACGATAACCGCTCACCATCAGGTGTGCCGTGTGCTCGTGTAACTAGCCCCGGTGTACTTGTATCGCGCGATGCCACTATACCGGAGTTCACATACCGCAAGGTACGAGCATCGTGGCACAATAACAATAAAAATAAACCCCAAATTTTATAATCAGTGTAATGACGAGGACAGAATGGCTTGTATGCCCACACGAGTGGTACCGCCACCCTCTCTATTTCTGACGCAAAGTAGTAAGGCATTCCGGGCCGAAGGGCGAAACAGCCGATTGAGACTCATGCCTCAAAGTGGATAGCGGGATTACACTGTGGTATTGCGCTATGCGACCACTTTATAGCCCAGAAGAGCGGACTCTCAGACTTCCACGTAAAAGCTCAAAGAAGGCAACAGTACCAGCTAGCGAGGGCCTCCGTAGCGTCGCCGGGTCCACCCTGTGCCACACACTGGTGGGGTTGTAGCAATCTCTGTCCTGATCAAATAATAGATAGATTCTACGGTCGAAAATGTAACATACGTAGTGCGGTCACTAAAAGTTATAAATCAGCTAGGATGTTAATGTTTACTAATTAATAATGAGTAGCGGTGGCCGGTGAGTAAAGTGTGTGCGATGCTGTACGCAGGTGTACTGGGTGGGCCCGCTGAGCGGCGGCGCCGGCGCGGCCGCGCTGTACTGCGCGCTGTGGCGCCCGCCGCCCCCCCGCGCCGCCCCCGCCCCCGCCCTGCCGCGCCCTCTCTCCAAGCACTGCACTGCCGCGTGCTGCTCCCGGGAAGACTGGCGGGCGCCCGGGGGTGGCGGGTGACGTCACGTGCCAACGTCTCTACATTTACAATAACTGCAAATGACACAAACCTGTACTAACTATGTTACAATAAGTCTTCACCGCTACTCTGTAAATGTGGTAATTATTTATTTACTATAGGTCACGCCCGGTTTCTACGAGTTATTGTAGTTTTCGTTGATAATTATACATTAATGAGTAATGCCTGCTGATGTTTTTATATATTTACTAGCAGCCCGCCCAGGCTTTGCCCGGGTATTTAACTAAAAAATCAAAATAAAAAATTATAATGCACACATATAAACCCTTCTATTTGCGTGAGGTTATAAAAAAAAAAATTATAAAGTGAGTTTGAATATTATTATTTTAATGAACTTTTGTTTTTATTTTCATGATGTTTTTGTTACATTTTATTAAATAATAATTTACTTATTATTAATTTTTCCTTAAAAATATCGCACATACAAAAGAAAAGCCATCAAATTAATTGAATCAGTTACTTCCCTGTAAACGATATTAGACGTTGTTTTATTTTTTTAAAGATTAGAACACTTATTGTGACATAACTTTAACAGACATATGCTGACCGGAATATTTTTGTAAATAATGATGTGTGAATGTCGTATGTATATACTATATTATTTTTATTCATTATATATATAATGATATTGGGTACTCCAGAATAAATAAACAATAAAAGACTTAATTGCGTTTTCTGTTATGTGTATAATGAGAAAACAACATTTAAAGCCCTTAATTTAATAAAATTATTGTTTTTAACAAACTGAACTTTCTTTTTACTGAATGTCAAACTTCACTGAATGACATATAAGAAAAATCCTTTTTATAAAACTAAAGAGTTTTAGACTATGAAGGTTTTTCTTTACATCTCCCCCCCTTAGGGAAACAATTACGTGTAATTGTTCATGTAGGAACTGATACTGGAGATAATTTTGTAATGTGATAGAGGTTCGATTCCACTTTTTTGTGTCCGATATCAACTAAATATATTGAATTTGAAATCTTTTTTAGAATTTTGAAAGGTCCAATTCTCAGTTCATCCATTTTTTTCCTATTTAATCGATTTCCATTTTCTACATAAATCTGGTCTCCAACTTTCAGTTCACATTCTTTTCTATTAATATCAAATGCTTTTTTGTTATATTTGTGAGATTTAACTGTATTCTCAAAAGCTAATTTTCTGTCTCTCTCAAGATCTTCAATTGTACCATTTGCTTTTGGTTTCAGTGGTAAAACATCCACATTTTTACCTTCCAAAAGGTATTTAGGGGCAAACCGCGTGACCGTGTGTTCAGTTTCATTGTATTTTTCCACACATTTCTGTGCAATCGATGTCCATGCTATTTTTTTATTGTTTTCATTAATTTTACATCGAATCTTATTAACTAAAGTTTGATTCAATCTCTCATTAAACCCATTCGAAAATGGTGCATCTACAGCAGTGAAAACCATTGTAATATTTTCCTTTTTCAGAAAATCTTTAAATTCTTTCGAATTTATGCCAGGATATTGGTCTGTTAATACCATGTCAATATTATAGTATTGTGTCACACTTTGTAT
This sequence comes from Bombyx mori, assembly GCF_030269925.1. Lineage (NCBI taxonomy): Eukaryota > Metazoa > Arthropoda > Insecta > Lepidoptera > Bombycidae > Bombyx > Bombyx mori. Next base: position 200,121 of record NC_085116.1, on the reverse strand, counting down.
AAGTTTTATAAAATCTCCAGAGTTTTGGTTCTTAGATGTTAAAATAAATGCATATCTCGTAAAATGATCTACTAAAAGATGCATATATTTTTTGTAGATCGTGACCCTCCTAAACCTCCAACTGTGTCAATAGATACTATCTCGAATGGACGTGTTGCTGGACCCAAATGTGACATTAATCCAAATCTTGACTTCCTTCTTGACTTATTCCTTATACAAATTTCACAATTTTCACAAATATTTTTAATGTTTGCGATCATATTTTTGGCCTCGTAAAAAGGCGTAATTTTTTGTATTAATTGCGATCTCCCTATATGGCAGTAGCTGGTGTGAACAACTTTTATGAAATTCTTACTAAATTCTTCTGTAAGTACGATTTTTTTCTTCTTCTGTTCAACTTCTAATATATTCCATTTTCGAAGATATGTTTTCCTTTTCGTAGATCTGTATTTGTGTTCTGATCATTTTTTATGTCATTTAGGCTTATTAAATTTACCACTCTTAAAAAATCATCAGCGTTTTCATAAGACTCTAGAACAGGATTTCTGCTCAAACAATCAGCTTCCTGACTCGATTTTCCTGGATAATATTTTATTTCAAAATTATATTGAGATAAATAGTTCATCAAATCCCCTAGTTCTTCATCAGTTCTGGCTCTAACATTCATATTCTCTAATGGTTTATGATCTGAATATACTATAAATTCTCTTCCCATAAGCAAGTGCTGCCAATATTTCACAGCTTCTTTTATTGCCAGACATTCTAGATATATTGCCTTCTTTTTCTTTTGGGCCTCTGTTAGTTTTTTTGAAAAATAAGAAACAGGTTTACTTATACCATTTTTTTCTTCTTGTTTTAGCACCGCTCCCACTCCTTTGATACTTGCATCCGTGTAAATATTTATCGGTAATTCAGGATCGAAAATCTTTAAAACTGGTTCTGAACATAGCAGTTCTTTTATTTTATCAAATGATTTCTGACATTCTGTAGACCAGATAAACTTCACATCCTTTCGTAACAGATTGTGAAACGGGTCTAGTATAATTGCACTATGAGGTACAAATTTTTGGTAAAAGTTTACTTTTCCTAAGAATTGACGTATATTTTTTTCTTGTTTCTGGAACTGGGAACTTTTTTACAGCGGTTAAGTAATCTTTCAGAGGTTTAACTGAATTATTTTCTATTAAATGACCTAAATATTTGGCGGAATTATTTGCAAAACTGCATTTCGAAAATTTCAGTCTAAATACTTCTGTTAGTATTGCTTCCAGTAGTCTTGATAGGTGCATCAAATGCTCTTTAAAAGTTTTCGAAAAAATTAAAATGTCATCTATAAAATTCACTACAAAACTCGAAAGTTTATGTTTCCTAATTACGTTACTCAATATTCTTTGGAAAATGGCAGGCGCTGTCTTTATTCCAAATGGAAGACACGTCCATTGAAAATGACTTTCTTGTGTAACAAATGCAGTTTTGTATCTGTCTTGAATGTTCATTGGAATTGACCAAAAAGCTGAATTTATGTCAAGGGTTGAAAAATATTTACAATTTACAGTTTTTACCATCAAATCCTCTATCAATGGAAATGGTTGTAATTGGGGTACAATTATTTTGTTCAATTCACTGAAATCTATACATAGCCTTGATTTTCTCCCATCTTCTTTTTTATATGCCAGAGTTACTGGAGCAGCAAATGAGCTGTAAGACTCCTTGATCAAATTCCTTTTTAATAGTGTTGATATTTGGGTTTCTATTTATTTTCTATCTTCAACCGTGCATCTGTAGGGACGTTTGAAACAATACTTATCCACCATTAAGTCAATATGAGCTTCATAATCTTTTACTGTCCCCACGTCATACTTATCTTTGGCGAAGACTGCTTTGTATTTTTCTACTAATTTATTAATTTCCGACTGCTGGTAGGCATCAAAATGGCTTACAACTATTTCAAATCCTTCCGAGTTTATGTGTTCATTAAAGTTAATCTCACCATTGTGTGTAGAATTAATTTCTTTTTTTAATACTTCAGGTTCTGAAAAACCTCCTTCATTTCTGTTACATAGTACATTAGGAATTTCGACAGTTGTAGGAGAATAATTATAGCTTTTTTTATCTTTCAGATTTTCTTCTGAATTGTAGCATTGTTTAATTTTTAGTTCTTCCGTTTGTATTAGTTTGAATTTTTTTATACAATCCAAACCAATTAAAAAATCATAATTAAAGTTTACGTTATCTATTATAAATACATCCATAAAACCTTCAATATTATAGATTTTTATTTTTAATGTTACAATACCTTTTGTTTTCTTCTCACCATTAATAGTTTTCAAATAAACTTTTTCTATATCACCTGAATTTTCTTTGGGTTGTATTTTTAATAATTTTGCATTGATCAAAGACACATTTGACCCAGAATCATAAATTCCAGATACTTTTAAAGTATCATTTAATATTAACTTGACCTTTATTAATGGTGGCACCTCTAGTTTTTTGGATTCTTCTCATTTAATTCGATTTCCAATTCAGAATTATTTATGTATCGTACAACTGTTTCTTTATTATTTTCCTTAAACCAACAGCTTTCTTTGGGATGGTAGCGTTTACCTTTTTTTTCCTTTAAACATATTAAGCAAGGTTTTGTTTCTTTATTTTTTCTATAATAATATGTAGTATCGGAATATTTAATATCAAATTTATTATCAAATTTATTTTTCCCAACAAGATGTTCTAGTTTTCCGATTTCATTATAAAGATCTTCTGTTCCCTGTATGTTTTCCCTATCTATTTTGTCAGCAACATAATAAGTTAATCCGAATGCTATCAGGTCTATGAGTGTCCCAGTATCAATCGACTTCCTGACTTCTAGCAAAAATTTTTCTTTTTTTAAGGCATAGTCTATATATAGTCTATATATATCTATATATAGTATATAGTCATAGTAAGGCAAGCATTTTTTCTAATAATTTTTCAACGTTCTGATTCGAATCGTCAATTATAGACTTAGCATTGCTCTCCAAAATTTCTTCCAAATAAAAATCATCAAATTGTAAATTTTGATCCTCGTCTAAATAAATTTTTGACATATCATTTGTCAAAGTAATCCATACTTATCTGGTTTGGTGTCTTTTGTTTAAAGATTTTTTTACCTTTGCATAATTTGAAGTTTTTGTAATTTCTTCATGAAAGTTGGCATTTTGATATTCGGTTGGTATCTCAAAAATCTGTCCATCAGGTGTAGCAATTGAAGTTATGCATATAACATTTGATTTTCCATCTTCCGTTGATTTCACAGCAAAATCAAACCTTAATTTTTCTATTTTATTCATGGTGTTGCAAAAAATGTTGTTTTATAATGATATTGGGTACTCCAGAATAAATAAACAATAAAAGACTTAATTGCGTTTTCTGTTATATGTAGGTATAATGAGAAAACAACATTTAAAGCCCTTGATTTAATAAAATTATTATTTTTAACAAACTGAACTTTCTTTTTACTGAATGTCAAACTTCACTGAATGACATATAAGAAAAATCCTTTTTATAAAACTAAATTAATTATAATGAATATGACTAAGGGTAAGTCTCCCGGTCATGACCACCTCAGCATTGAGCACTTTCAACACGCTGGTTCGCATTTACCTAGATTACTAGCGCTCTTATATACCTTCTGTATCAGACATTCGTATCTGCCCGGGGCGTTAATGAGAACGGTCGCTGTCCCGATTTTAAAAAATAAAACAAGCGACGTATCGGATCGTAACAACTATCGGCCGATCTCCCTGGCAACCATAACTGCTAAGGTACTCGATGCAGTGCTCGAGCGGCAGGTGAGTGATCATCTTAAATTAAGTGATGCTCAGTTCGGTTTTAGACCGATGTTATCTACCGAGTGTGCAATCCTGTCGCTAAAGCATGTGGTGGGATACTACACGGAGAGGAATACGCCTGTTTATGCAGTGTTTCTCGATCTTTCGAAGGCTTTCGACCTAGTCAGGTACGACTTGTTGTGGGGTAAGTTGAGGCAGACGGGCGTACCGGGACCTTACGTGGACTTGTTCTCCCATTAATACGAGTATCAGACCAATCAGGTAAGATGGTCAAACACACTTTCGGAGGAGTACAGGTTGGAATGCGGGGTGAGGCAGGGGGGCTTAACCTCACCGGCGCTTTTCAACCTGTATATTAATGAGTTGATCGAGGCACTCGGTGACGCACGTGTCGGCTGCTCGATTGATGGTCACTGTGTGAACAGCAACAGTTACGCTGACGACATGGTGCTGTTGAGCCCATCGATCGGTGCTCTCCGGCGGTTGTTGTCCATCTGTGAGAGGTACGCGGAATCTCACGGGCTCCGCTATAATGTTAAAAAAAGTGAACTGCTCGTCTTTAAGGCAGCAAAGACAAAACCGACTTATGTGCCACCAGTGACGCTCGGAGGTACTCCACTGAAGAGGGTTACTGAGTTCAAATACCTTGGCCATATTGTAACTGAGCACCTTAAAGATGATGCAGATATTGAAAGGGAACGGAGAGCGTTGGCTGTCCGCTGCAGTATGCTGGCCCGCAGGTTCTACCGTTGTACCGCACAGGTTAAGGTAACCTTGTTCAAGGCGTTTTGCCAGTCCTTATATACCTGTACCCTGTGGGCTCGATATGCGCGGCGGGCATACAATGCTCTCCGAGTGCAATATAATAATGCTTTCAGGATGTTGTTGGGGCTCCCGCGGTACTGTAGCGCATCAGGTATGTTTGAGGATGCTCACGTGGATGACTTTTCATCAATCATCCGCAAACGAACGGCCTCACTGATGCGTGGGGTTCGTGCGAGTACTAATAATATCCTGATGGTTATAGGTAATAAACCCGAATGTGCTGTTTTGAGACACTGGGTTCATATACATACCCATATACCAGGTGCCTCAAAGCAGCGCAGATTTATGAATTAAATGTTTAAATGTTTTAATTGCTAATTTTAATTTTAATTTTACTAACATAGTTCTAAGTATTATTCTACTTACAACATATGGACTTAAGAGGGTCTGAATTAAATGAATTTTATTTTATTTTTTATTTATTTTAGACTATGAAGGTTTTTCTTTACATATATTATTATATTATCCAGCCCACTCGATCTGAATAATATTTTAGGTAATTTTTTTTCACATGGGGTTTCATTAAGTCCCTAATATTTTTGAAAATACATTATAGCCTATGTCACTCGAGGATAGTGTAGCTTCCCAACAGTGAGCGAATTTTTCAAATCGGTTCCGTAGTTTCGGAGCCTATTCAATGCAAACAAACAAACAATCAAGTCTTTCCTATTTATAACATTAGTATAGATAAATATAATAATTTATGGAATACTTAACATATTGTTTAATTTATTATGACTGAATAACTGAAGCCTACTAAAAGTTATGTATGATTTTCAGTATGATTAAGATATGATTATTAAACATAAAATATAGGACACAAAATAATACAAAAAACGCTTGCTGCACTAGTGTACTGTTTAATACAAATACACGAATAATATATATAATGATATGGAATATTCTAGAATGACTGACCATAAAAAGACTTAATTACGTTTTCTGTAATATATTAAGAAAACAACATTTCAAACCTTTAATCTCCTTTTTAAATTATTATTTTAAATCGTATTGTTAAATTATGCAAAGCTGAACTATCTTCACTGAATCATAGACAGGTCAATTAATCCGTCTATGGATTTTTTTTAAAACTACAGAGTTTAAAGGTTTTAAATACTAAAGGTTTTTCTTTTCATCTCCCCTCTAGGGCTTTAAATGATTTTTTGTTCCATTCAATTTCTTTTCCTTCTTTCTAATCTTTGATCTCTTCTGGTATCAAAGCAAGAATAAGTTTTGTAATATGAAATAGATTTGACTCCTTCTTTTTATTTTCTATATTGATCTCGTAGGTATATTGATTGAGACAGTTTTTGTTCTATTTTAAATGGACCAATCCTTAACTCTTCGAATTTATTCCTATTTAGTTTGTGACCATTTTCGACATATACCATATCACCTGTTTTAAAATTATGTTTTTTTTTATATTAGCATTTATAACGAATTAAAACTATTACAATTTAAGGTATAGTTTCATTATGTGTAAACATTTGACAATGAACTTAAAGATAAGAAATTGAGGTTAACACAAAAAACACTTGTCTATATCGACTGAAGGATTGACTTTTTCTGGAAGCTTGAGGGTCGGCTGGCGACGTCTCTGCCGCGCCGCCCGCATGTTTGCTGCCCAAATCCCTCGACTGCGCACCAGGAGAACAAATAGGGATGTGCGCGATACACTCTATTATATTCATGTGATTTCATTGTTCTTTTTAATGTAATTTTCCTGTCTCTAATCCAGTTATCTGATTCTTTATTTAATTTAAGTTCATTTGGTATGACTAGTTCTACTAGTTCTAAGTAAGCTCTACCGAAGTACAAATTCAAACTCTATTTAACACATAGAACACTTACAAAGCTCTTCACAATTCGTAATTCGCTTTTTCCGTAATTCGCTTCAGGTGATCCGTTCGCTGTTTCGCTTCGAGTAGTTCCGATTACTAACGGTTTTCATGACATTCCTGCAACGCTTTTATCGTCGATACGACATCCCTAGAATTGTCGAGAGCATTCCTCACAAGTCGAGTTCGATATGCGTTTCCGCTATTTGATAATAGATGGTGTTGTACTTCTCGAGAGTTCTCGATTTTATTAGTTCTTATGATATTCGTTGCTACTATTTGACGATAGATGGCGTTGCTCGTATCGGCGTAACAATATTAAATGAGGATAATAAAGAGGAGGAGGGATCCTCTTTATTGTAGATTTCCATGTTTGGTCGCAAGCAGGCGTGTGGCGTGGGTAATCGAGCGAACAGAACTTGAAAATAAAAATGTTAGGTTTCGCGGTACAATACCAAGCTAATTACAATAAATGATAGATAAGAAGTATTTCCTTTCGCTTGGAAACAGTCACTGATATTGCTGCTATATAAGGGTGGTGACATCAGCATGGTGAATACCTATAGGCCTATCTCTATTCTAACTTAACCATAATTTACTGCTGTCGAAGCTCTCATCGTATGGGATTGCTGTTACGCTTTTGCAATGGATTCGATCATATTTGACTAACAGATTGTCCACGTTTTATTGTAATGGTAAACTGCAATTCAGAAAACATATTGAAGATATTACCAGAAAGGGTTTGGGGTTTATAATATGTATTCATTAATCATTTGTCATCGAATATGATGAAATATGCCTAGCTGGTGTCAAAAGTATCAGAATGTCTTGAAATATCTATTATGAACGTAAACGAAGTTTGTTTTCTAGAAGAAATCCTAAAGACTGGCTGCTGTGCATTTATTTGTTGTGCAACACAACGTTGCCTCGACGACCTCACTTACATTTCCGTACTCAGCCCTTCGATCGCGTGATCTGTCGTTTCAACGTCAGCGCTGCTTGCTCTCAGTGCGTTGCAATCAGTCGCCGTCGTTCTCCAACCATAAAATATACTAAATAATTGAACACTTCACAAATAAATATGGTTTTCAACCGAAAGTTTTCTTTCAAGTATAAACAGTGGCCGACGTGACGTTGACGTGGCGCTTCGGCCTCGCAACGATGAGTATTTATTGAAATGATTTGATCAACAAGTACAAGTATTCGTTCAACAGCAAACCTAAATGACAGTGTCGGCGGCGGCGGCGGCGGCGGCGGCGGCGGCGGCGGCGGTGCAGTAGTTAACGCTGCTGGGTGTTGCGGCGAGGGTCGTGGGTTCTCGATTCTCACATCGGGCACACAGTCGTGCGATGAACAGGTTTGTTCGCTCTTTGGCTGGGTGTTTATAACCTATATATGTACATAATAATATAATTATATATTGCAACGTATATAAGTATGTATATCAGTCAGTCTCTGGTTCCCACAATACAGATAATCGTAATTTGGGGCCGAATGACTATGCGTGACTTGTTCCCAGTTATTTATTTATTTACAAATAGAGATAAAACAGCGACCGAATATACTTAGTAATAAATATAATTGTCAGGAAATTTGATAATTGTGCAACTTCCCTGTAATGTCAGTGTCAATGTCAGTGGCAATATTAGCTGGCGCATACACAAACAGATTGTTGGCAGCAGTAACGAGGCGGCCGGCTGCGCTGCCCAGCGTCTGCCCTTGTGCACATTACGGCCATTGCCAAACAAACACTAACAGGGAGCGCGATCAAACCCGAACAACTCATTAGCTATAAGAACCATTCACGGTATGGACACTTGTCCGCCCGCACCGCGGCCAGCGGCGCTTAGAACCTTTTCATATGCACACGGTTACCGTTTAAGGGACACGGCGCCGTGCAAGCTCTTTCACATATAGACGGCTTAGACTCGGTCGACCGGCGCGGCGGCGGTGGCGCTGGCGGCGAGGGGTGACCACAGTATTATTGAGGTGCCTGCTAGAGAAGACGTCGTCGTTTGTGCCGATAAATGACCTGCGCTCGCCGCCGTGCCGTTTTGCACCCGCGCATGCGAACGAGTCCATACCAATCAATGCATGACTACAAGACGGTTGCCGCAGTAAATCCGTGCTTATAATGGATAACGGATGACACGCGGCCTCGACACGGCGCCGTGCCGTGGCCGTGTACATGTGGAAAGGGTCTTAGCTCGATCACGTTTCTCTGTGCACGGCGAGGCGGGTGCCGATGTGTCCGTCGCGCCGCTTGTCGAATATCCTCACACTCATGAAGCATTTTAAATGTAAGCTTGTTATTCACAACTAATGGAATTTCTATATTCTGAAATAAAGTATATAACAATAATAATAAAAAATGAGTTTATTTTAAACTTAATAAAAGGAAGTGACTGTTTGATATTATAATATGTAGATACAATAGCCATTGATAAATTGTGTACTAAAACTATATGTAACTATATTCCTAAATAATATTAACACAATCAACATTGACAAGGTTATCATTAAAACGTACTTAATATCTAAATTGCGGCGTAATTTTATCGCAGTAAGCTATAAAAAGCTCTCTGAGGTGAAGGTGGGGCGGCACAGCGCTGCCACCACGCCACAGTGCGCGGGGCCGCCCACAGCCGCCGCGACGCAGCACGACCGCTCGCAGTATCTGCACCCGCTCCGTCTCCGGACCTCGACTTTTATTTAAGTGCTTATATGGGGGGCAAGCTCACGGCCCACATGGTGTTAAGTGGTCACCGGAACCCATAGACAGTTTTTACAGTACAACGGCTGCCCCACCCCTCAAACCAGAAAGCATTAATGCTTCACGACAGAAATAGGCAAAGTGGTGGCGCCTGCCCGTGCGGACTCACCAAACGTCCTACCAACAGTAATTACGCAAATTATAATTTTGCGGGTTTCATTTTTATTACACGATGTTATTCCCTCACCGTGGAAGTCGATCGTAAACATTTGTTAAGTACGTATTTCATTAGAAAATTGATACCCGCCTGCGGGATTCGAGCACCGGTGCAGCGCTAGATACGAATGCGCCCGACGTCTTATTCTTTAGGCCACGAAGAATATGAGCACGTATCTAAATCCGGACTGAATTGGGGCGACTGCTGATTCAGGAACGTTAAGATACCTTTCGTCTCTTCTTTATAGCTTACTTAATGAGCCCAACGCATCTCGCATCTCCCTTCATCCAGCTTCACGAGCGCTTCGAGCGCGTTATCCGGCACGACCCTCCCCGACTCGGCACGCGCTGCCTGCCTTCCGAGTTCTAGAGGCCTACTGAGCAACACTTCGTCTCAATCGGTCAACGTGCTTGTTTAGATTATGATGCGAATGTGTACATGTGTGTTTAGTACCGTATATATAACATCATACGTGTGCATGTGTTCTTACATACGTTCAAGAAACTTTACTGCTCCTTCGACAGTCGGCTGAGAAATACAAAATTGTTGCTTCAGGCTGATCCTATATACATAGGTACATATCTGCGCATAGCCACCTAATCATTTTTAAATGATATTTGGACACGCTTCCGTTCGTTTCGTGAAGGTCGATTAATGGGAAACCGGCTAAACCAGATTGTAAGTTGCGGTCACATCTAACATAATGTAGGTAGGTATATTATTAACTAGAAGGTTTTCAGTGACACTGTTGTTAAGTATACGAACAGTCCATCTGGTAGTAGGCGGTTACCGGAGCCCAAAAACATGACCACGTGACTGCCGTCACCCACCCCGTTAGTACACGGGGATAAAGGCTGAAGTTCCCCACTTGGAAACGATTGGCATGCAAATGGCAATAGTAGGAATGGTGGTTACACTCCACCTCGCTACTGGTGTGGATATACATTTTTGGCTGGTTTTTTAAATCACTACATTTTCATCATGAACAAGTCATAGGTAGATACTGTTATTATGTACGTATCGATATGGTATTGATGCAGTACCATCAGTCGATCAGTCGCAGCGCGCGACCCCAGCGAGGGATACTGGGCAGTAGTCAGGCGCTCCCTGAAACCTTTACACGTTAATTCATTATTATAATATACATACTTTTACAAAAAGTTTTTTATTTAAGTGTAATGCACTATGAATAAATATAAGTAATAGTACTAGCTCGAAATAATAAGTATAGCTCGAATATCTGTAGTTTTACTAACCATGTACCGATCAACCGATGCCTGGGCGGTGTGCGGCTCCTGTGGGTGGAATGGCAGCTGAAGGATTCACTCTGACACACGACCGAAAAGTTACTTACATTTAATTAATCACAGCATTAACTTAGTACTTTACACAAAGGGGCCCGCGAGATCATTCACGCATCTGCGCAATAGAAATAAAAAACAATGGTCATCAGTGAAATCTGATTGTTTATCAAGAAGAGGAGACGCGAGTTCGGGTCGCCGGTTCACGACAATAGCTTATCTACACCGATACCGGCGCGCGGCATCTGTACTCCTTATCTCACCAAGCCGTTACGTAACGCGCAATCACTGGATATGGACAAATATCGTGTATTCAAATATATATACATCCTTAACGAAATGTGACCATGAAGGCGAAGTTTTTTTTATAGCTTACGTGTAACCCACGCAGCCATGAGTACGTTTGTTAGTTTGTGCTATTTCAAAATGTTTACATGTTTTTAATAAGTTAATTGTACGTACTACCTTGCCTTCCACTCATATGTATTATTGTTATTTCTACCTAATTAGTAGATAATAGTCGGAAGGGCTATTCCGGCTTCAACTAACTAGCAGGCGAGTCCACTGGGCGCAGCTTGAAAGAACTTTGCTAACATTTGCCCGAGCAAAGTATAGCTTCACTGAATCTACTACGGAATTGCAATAGCAACTCGTTCAGAAGATCCGCCGAGAAATGCATGCAATGGGCTGTGTCTGCGGGCTTAGGTGCACGTCGAACCTACTCCGTCAGCTATTGTAAGATAATTTACAAGAAACTTGTAAATTATATTATGAAATATGTAATATATAATATAATTTACATATAATAAATATAATTTACATTTTCTTGTAAATTATATTATGAAATATGTAATATATAATATAATTTACATATAATAAATATAATTTACAAGTTTCTTGTAAATTATATTATTATATAACAGTAGAGCGGATCTAACATTACATACTAAATCTGTAAGCGCATTTCGGAGGAAGTAGTTAGTGGATGCTGAGCCTCAAGCGCACGTGGCCAAGAGCCCCGTGAGGCACCGCGCCGTCCCCGACGGACCCTCGCGCCGCCTCCGGGCTGTCGGGGCTCTCGGGGCGCAGTCCTGCGACGACACTCGCTGCGGCCGCACCGACACGCACGCGCGCGCTCCACATGCCCTCCACAGACGGTTAGTACACCCTTACGTTCACATCCCACCACCACGAACCTAGCAATGTGTTAAAATTGTATCATTTTCCCCGACGGCTTCCACTTATGTTCCACTTAAAGAATACTGTGTTAACAGCCACATAGGTCGCGTAGAAGATTTATGTATGTATATAATTATTAGATTTTGGTACAAACACCGATCAGCGTGAACCGCATAAAACTGATGTCACGACTACATGCGGCTCGACCCGATCATACTAATATCTGATAAAAATCAATAAAAGTACAAACCTATACTAAACTTAATTCTTGCGAATACGACCCGCGTCCAGGTGCCTATTTAATATTCACGATTCGGTAATGAAGTACAGCGGAACTATGTAAATCTACAGACATATTCCTTTATTGCACGATTGAACTACGCACTAATCTAATAACGTACGATTTAACTATAAAATTATCGGTGGATCGCGTTAAAACACTTCTTCAATCGAATAGTTCTCTTTCTATTGCGTGCTGACCCAAAAACATCAATTAATTGTAATAAATACGAAAAATTACATTATTCTTCTCTATCACATAGCAATTTTATCTTGAAGCGGCTGCGATTTCACTGGTGATGTTCTCAAAAGATCATTGCGATACGGACTTAAAGTTTAAGGTAAAAATAAAAAAAATAAATATAGGTAAGTAACGTCGAAACAGTCCTTCAGATAAAAACAGTAAACAGGAAGCTAAACAAGATTGGATAAACTAAATAAATAGTTTATAAAGATATAGTTTACAGTCAGCGTCCGTCGCAGCTACAGACGCATATTTTCAGATATTTATTGTGTACGTATCATGTACCCGTACTTACATATGTATATATTGTATGTATATACTATATACGTATATATTGATAGCCACTACCAGTTGGCGGGCGTGTCGAAGCGTTCGTTAGTTCGTTAAGCCGTCCGTGATAAGAGGTCCCCGTGTGACACTCGTATCGACGACTGATTCTTTAAGAATCACATTTCTATAGGTAAATACTTCTACGCGCACAAGTTGAAAAATGACAATTGTGGACGTGCTACAATCTTCTATCTTACTGTGTTAAAAGTAATATATTAGATTGTAACTGTGATAAAACCGGTAAGTCTTTAGTAGATACGTTTCTAATCCGCACCTTATTAATATTCAGCTTTAAGCGTGGATCGAGTTCGACCACTCGCGCGCATTCGCTCATCTCTATGCTAATTGATGCGATGCCTGTTAATAAATACGTCGCGCTTACCGAAACAATACCGATATCAAACTTCCTGTTTGACTCGATTAGGTTCCCGATTCTAGTGACTGAATCGTCCAGGAGCCCTTTTTCTAAGTGAATTTCAAATTTCAGAAGATACGCCGCGCGGTTTTTCCGGCTGGGTGCGGCGATGGTGGCGAGCGTTGGTCTCCGAGCTGCTGGCCACGGCGTTCCTCGTGTGGCTCGGCGTCAGCTCCGTGGTGCCGTACAAAGGGAAGGAGGCCGTCGTGCTGTCACATCCCGCTTTTGCTTTCGGGTTTGTGGTGCTCGGCAATGCGATGGCGTTCGGGCCGACGTCGGGTGCGCACATGAACCCGGCCGTGACGCTGGCTGCCGCGCTGCAGGGCCGCATGTCCCCGGCGCTGGCCGCCGCCTACACGGTGGCGCAGGTGCTGGGCGCGTGTGCCGGCTTCGGTGCACTGGCCGCCGTGACGCCCGCCAGCGCTCTGGGCACGGACGAGGGCTGCACGCTGCCGGCGAGGGATGTGTCGGCGCTGGCGGCGGCGGCCGTGGAGGCGGCCCTCACGGCGGTGCTCGCGTTTGCGTGTTGCGGCGTTTGGAAGGCGCACGACGAGAGCGGTCCGGACCCGATGGTGCCCGTGAAGCTGGGACTCGTGGTGGCCGGGCTGGTTTTCGCCGGGGTGAGTGTCATCGTACCTCAGAACCGCTGGGGCAACTACACCGGTGTCGATTGTCGTCGCTGATACGTATCGTTTCGTTCCCAGGGACACGCGACGGGAGCTAGCCTGAACCCTGCTCGTAGCTTCGCACCGGCTTTATATCACGGAATTTGGCAATATCATTGGGTAATCTTTTGAAATTGAATTTTTTTCCATAAAAATCTCGTGATTTTCTTGAAATATTTGGTCATTATGGCATCGGTTCGCACCGAATTACTTTACAATTTTGTAATAAAAATATAACTGTTGACATTTATCGGACGAGTGCAATGAATGCAATGCAGTAGAGTGAGTACAGTGGAGGCGCGTGTCCGTGTGGCAGGTGTACTGGGTGGGTCCGCTGGGCGGCGCGGGGCTGGCGGCGGTGCTGCACCGCGCGCTGCTGAGCCCGCGGGCCGCGCCGAGCCGCGCCGCACCGTCCTGCGCTGAAGAAGTGCCGCTCGAAGATAAGCCATGACGCACACCATACTCTGTTCACAGCTCTCTATACTGTTTGTACATAATTAGAACTATACCTTGACTTAATAATGATTTAATAAATACCTATTAGTAGATGTACCTATATGTATTATTCATTTGTTTTTCTTGTAACTAGACTACATTTTTTCAATGCAAACCGTCATCGTTGGGCTGGTCCCATCCATAGAAATAATAACAATGCTACGTGTTTTATTTCAAATCAGTAGATAACACAGGGTTAGAACTGTGTTATCCAGTCCATCCACACTATGCACACAGTGTTATCCACTGTGTCTAGTGCGGATCATTTGGTTACAAATGACTGTGTAGCTAAAGTACTACATTATTTGTTTGACTGTTATACCAAAGCGTGCACTACGTTTACTGCTTTTTCCCTACAATAGGTAGGGAAAAAGCTGTTAGCCCAAGGGGCTATTTACTAGCTCACGCCTAGCCCACAGGCTCAACTTAGAAAAATTTGCTAAAACCAGCTCTACCAAGATCAGTGGCTGAATTTACCATTGGATCGGAATCACGGCCCACTTATTATAGAAGACGCGGCGAGAAACCAGCGGGTTGTGTCAACCACCACCAGATTTACTATATGCTAGCCTGTCTACAAAACACGCAAGATATTATATTTTTGGACACGAACGACGAGATAATTTTTTCTGGGAGTTACGACAGTGGGAAGATCTTCCACCGAGCGGGCGAAAGACCGACGGTGCTTTGAGGCTCTTCAACCACAGTTACCGTCCTCGTCGAAGTCGTCTGTTGAGAGGTGCGTTCTTACCGAGGTTGGTGTAGTATCTAGGACCCCTGAACACCCTCAACTTCGAAGCCCTTGTCGACGTCAATGGCACATTAAAGTTCAAAAGAGATAAGAGTTCAAAGACAACGAATTCTCCATTAGTAAGTTTGTACAGGAACAATAGATCGAGCGTGCGTCTCCGCTTCGAAAGAGAGTTCATGTAGAAATAATTCAACCTCCCCGGGTAGCTCTGAATGGTACTAGCAACATTGCAGGAGATAGCAAGATGCTATAAAAAGCGCTTCTGGGCCCCTTTTAACTTCTTTTTGTACACGTCATAAAAGGGATTCCAAGTGAAAATATAGTACTATAGGTACGAACGTAAGAGTTGTAAAGTAATCTTTTTGTTTCTGGTCTGCTGAAGCCCTGGAGGCGGAGGCGCTCACTGCCGATTACAGGTGGCAAAGCGACCTTCGCTCTAGGGGGAAGGGTGCCCCGGCGAAGGTGCAGTTAGAGCGCGGAGGCTTCAATCTCGGCGGTCCGTGCTGGAGGCGTGGTCCCGTCGTTTGGCGGACCCGTCGGCCGGCCTCGGTACCGTCGAGGCGGTCTGCCCGGTTCTCGCGGACTGTGTGGGCCGCGACCGCGGACGTCTCACCTTCCGGCTTACCCCCTGGCCACAACCAAGAGCGGTGCGAATTGCGGCGCGTCGTGAGGCGCGGCAAGCGGTGAGCGGCGGAAACAAATGGTAGACAAACTATGAAGTATACCACAGCTACCGGCGGCGCGGCAAGAGGCGCGTGACATTTGGCGGCGACGAGCTGCGCGATGTGCGAGCGAAACAAATTTACTAGCCAATATCGAGGCGGCGGACAGCCCAGAACGGCGCGCGCGGCGGTGTCAGTGGACGCATTGAGGCATCGCGCGATCTAAACAAAACATTTTGTTTTTACCGCGCGTTTATCTAATAAAATATAATGGATGTGGAACAATTCATTAGTGAAATACTGAGTAGACCAGAAATATGGATGTCAAAACATCCACACCATAAATATGTTATAAAAAAATGTGGGACGAAATAAAACAACAATTTTCTGGTAGTAGTGGTTTCATAGATACTCTTGGATAGGATTATTGAAATAAAATTTGAAAGGACAATGCCCAAAAGTGGGCCAACTTTGTGTTAAAACTATTTGTACTTGAAAAACTATGCCTTATTTTTTCACGTTGTTTAGTTTAAGTATCAACATTTCTTTCACCCTGGAATTGTGTTACAAAAAAAAAAATAACCAATTTGATACCATCCGAAAACTGAGTATTTCCATCATTCAAATATTTTAAATTCGCCAACAGGAAGACAAAGGGCTTAGCCTATAGAGCCTTATAGTAAACCTAAATGCTGCCAAACGAAAGAGTTTTCTGTGACTTGAACAACAAAATAAAAAAAATAGCTAATGGTTATAGCTCATTAACTTTTTTAGTTTATTTTTGTTCAATTCAATATTTATATATTGTAATAATAATTATTACTTAAAACCATGAATTATTTTTAATTTTGATAATTTTAATAAATTAAGAATTAAATATTTTTAGACATTAATGATTCCATTAGTAAAAATCGCAATTGCCCACCATTACTTATTCTTATTATCTATGGTCAGAGAGTTTTGCCAGCAACCCGAGTGAAGTGTCACTTGAAGTTTTATTTTATTGTTTTTTTAATAGTTTATTGTGATGTATAATATTAAATTGGGTGTTGTTTTGTGTATTAAACGTCAATCATCGTTGTTCACGATTATTGAGGCATTGGAATAAAACTGTGGCTAACATAGCAGGCAGTTTTTTTTTTTTCAAGATGTAAGGTATGCGGTAACTCACGCGGATACACTGGCTTTTTATTAACATGAAAATAATATAACTACGACAGACTAGGCTGTATAGGCTACGCTCTTTGCCTGCCTATTGGTGAATTTAAAAACAACAACAACAATATCGTTGCCGGCTTCCAGATTTTCATTTCCGAAAGAAGGGTCAATGAGGTCCATTTTCAGAAACCACCTTCATTATTATTATTATTATGAGGATATAATAATAACAAAATGTACATAAGGGCTTATTTGTAGCAACATTAACCACAATGAACTTATTTAACTCTGTAACTAATTATGAGAGCGATTATTGATTTCGAAGAAATTAACATCTTAATTTTAGCTGCAGAAAAAAATAGATTTCTCTTAAACCTGGATGAGAATATAAAAATCGTTTTCTGAATATGAAACGATATTTCTTTGTCTATCAAATTAAGTTAAAACCATCATGATACGACAACTTTTTTTAGGGGCCCAAACGCTCAAAGAAAATCGGCATTGTCCTTTGAATTGATTTCGTATTCTAGATGCTAGAACCGTTGCTCGATTATTCCGTCTTGATCTGCGTACGCTATTGAGAATATTGGAGTCTCCAAACTGGGAAACAAACTGCTGAAAACCTGCATCTCTGTCTCCATCTCTTTCTCTTATAATATTGTGTAACAGGCACGAAACGTTTATATTCAATGTCGCGTGCTTTTTGTTTGCCTTTCCACTTTTTATAAAAATACGAAATTTATTAGTTAAAATACCAAACGCGTACTGAATTGTGACTCTTGCCCGGGATAATCCTTTGTCGAAAATTATTTATTCCGCATTTAAACCACCCGGTGGATATGGGCGCATTAAATAATTTTTAAGATAGGTTTCGTCGCCAATTAACACGAATGGTAAATTGAGATTTGAACCTGGTAATCACTGTGAAGGTTGAATCTATTTTCTATTAATAATCTATTTATCGGGATAGTTCTTATATTCCTAATAAATAGTGTGAAATTCGCCAAGTTCTCTCCTTTTCTAACTGAGTGCGCTCCTATTCTTGATTAAATAATATCTTCAGCTAAGAACGCACTTATTTCAAGGTAATATCGTGCCACTTTTGATAGGGACATTTGATAAGGCTCTCTAAATACGCGCACCTCTGACGCCGCCGCCGTCGCAACTAGTCTAGCTGTGGCATACCACCGCAAATCGCGCCACACGCCGCACCTCGTAACGTACCGCAAAACGCACCGCCAGTAGCTGTGGCCAGGCCCTTACGCAGATGCTTACCGGCCACGGTTGCTTCAGCCGGTACTTGCATAAAACAACCGGAAGGGAACCGACGGCGCAGTGCCACCATTGCGCAGGTGGGTGGTGTATTTACGTCGTAGATGTCTATGGGCTCCAGTAACCACTTAATACCAGGTCAGCTGTGAGTTCACCCACCCATCTAAGCAATAAAAAAAATAAGAAAAAAGTAGACCGCGACGAGGATGGCACTGCGGAACACACATTGGCGCGTTGCTCTGGATTCGACGAGCAGCGCGCCGCCCTCGTCGCGGTCAGGAGGCGGCGGAACGAGAGAAAGAGAGCTTTTCCTTTTTCGCACCGATCCGTCGCCGTCGAGCCGGAGGCTAGAGGAGGGATTACGCCCGTACGTCCTGGCCCCTATAGTTGGCGGCTTCCCCCCGGTGAAGGTCAAGGGGCAACCTGAGGGGGCAAAGGCGCGCTACCAGCACTCTAGCGTGCCGCCAAGGAGTATCTATAATAGAGCAAACCGGATTGGCGGTGTATCGCGGCCCAACCCGGCAGGCTGGTTCTGGTCTAGCGGGGTATTCCGGGACACCAGCGGCATCGTCTGGGCGGTCTGACGGACTGCCGTACCGAGACGGCCTATGTTTCGGAGCCTTCGATTCGCCTCGAAGACTCCGTCGGCTGGGCGTCCTTGGGGTGAGCTGCGCTGTCTGTTTGCAGTGTTGACCGCAGTAACCCCCCTACCTCATCCGGGTTCTGACCTCGGAGGGGATCGGAGGCTTGGGCGAAGAGTGCAGGAGAGTCGTTTAGTGGGTAGGTAAGGCCCTGAAAACATTCTTGGACCCGCAGTCTGCGGACAAGTCCCACATGCCCCGCGCGCACCCTAGGCGCGGGGACCTCGTAGGAGGTTCGGCCTCGGGCCTCACCGTGAGCTCACCCACATGTTAGGGCGAAGCTGAAATAGCCTCTCAAGGCTATCAGCATAGGTAGGAAAAAAATAACTTAAATAATAAATAAATAATTAATATATTAGTGAGTGAAACGATACCTCGTGCTGTAAAGGTTTCACAATTTTAATTCGGATAACTGTTGATACACGTGTCTAACTAAAAGCTGGATTTTACTTGGAAGCGAAACACACATTGTTAGATCACCCGTATAAGGTTTGTTTAAAAAAAATAGGCCGTTTAATAAAATGCCTTGCAACAAGTCTCATTCCATTAACAATTTCATCTTAACTTAAAAAGGGCACAAATCAGAACAACTCATCGCCTCCAATCGAGCTGCGGGGAGGCCCTGACCTCGTCAGCGTCCCCACGCGTGCCCACATGTGACGTCACACCACTACACCGGACGATTACGGTGTACTCGGTACTCAATATCCGAACAGCATAAAATTTGGTGTTTTTACTGTTTGAATAATTATGAATTAAAACACGCATTTTTGTACGCACAGTTATTAATATATTATTCTATTTTAATTCAATACAATATTACAAATCTAGGAATTAAATCTATGGAAACGTATTTTAATAGCGATATTGTGAATTTATATTCCGAGCGTCACGTGCAGCAGAGCGCTCTGTCCAGCCGCGCCACTCGCAGCTCAGCTCCAGCCGCACGGAGGATTCTAACTCAATTAACTTGGGGTAAGATTTTATTTAGTGACTCGACGTTCGCGAGGGAAGAGCTTCGGGAAGGAGATGGGGGAAGGGCAGCAGACTGTCCAGCGCACACTCAACGCAAGGATTTCAGTTTTTGCAGATACACATTAAATTATTAAAAAGTTCACCTACTACTTAAAGTTCAATTTTGCAAATATCTTAAAGTTCGCTCGTGTTGGACGAGTCCATTTGCGTGGTCTGATCGTTTGATCTCGGGACGGCTCATAACCGCTTCAGGATGCGGCGCTTGTCTGCGCGGGGGGGAGGCGCGGGGCGGCGCTTGGCGGGCGGCGCGGGCGCGTGCGCGGGCGCGGCGGCGGGCGCGTGCGCGGGCGCGGCGGCGGGCGCGGGGGCGGGGGCGCGGCTGCGAGTCGCGTGGATGTCGGTGAGCAGCTTGGCGCGCGCGAAGTAGTCGTCGTAGCGGTCGCGCAGTAGGGCGGCGGCCTCCGCGTTGAGTGCCGAGTCAGGGTTGGGCGCGATGAGCAGACAGCGCAGAGCGAGGAGCGCGTGCCGGAGCCCGAGCTCGGGGCGCCAGTCGCGTGCGAGCGTGTTGACGCAGACCTCGCCAGTCTCGGCGGCGACGTTGGGGTGGAAGACGCGGGTGACGAAGTATGCCCGCGGTGCGCTGGCGGGGAACTCGCGTCCGAGCACGAGTCGCACGCGGAACACGCCCCCTTCATACGGCGTCTCCGCTGAAATCATCAACTTTTGCATTAATTTAGTTGATACCCTTGAATCTGGTTTTTACTGGTGGTAGGACCTTATGTGAGTTCGCACGGGTAGATACCACCACCGCGCCTGTTTCTGCCGTGAAGCAGTAATGCGTTTTGACTTGAAGGGTGGGGCAGCCATTGTAACTATACTGAGACCTTACAACTTATATCTCAAGGTGGGTGGCGCATTTACATTGTAAATGTCTATGGGCTCCAGTAACTACTTAACACCAGGTGGGCTGTGAGCTCGTCCATGCATCAAAGCAATAAAAAAAATATTAAACCTCTGGCCATACTAAAATCTCATTTTACTTAACACAGCTTACAGCTTACAGCTTTAGATATAACAACTATATACAAAAATGCTCAAAAATATTTTGACACATTAATTCAATTAGAAAAAAAAAAGCATAAAAATCATACACATAAAAAAATGTGTATATGTATAATTTTTCCCTACTTATTGGCTAGTATCCTGTGGAGATATTCCAGCTTCTCGTGAACAGATAGGCGAGCTCACAGGCTCAACCTGAGAGAATTTGCTAGCACTAGACCTAGCAAGAACAGTGCTTTGAAACATTTACCACCAGATCAGAATTGCGACCTACTGAGAAGATCCAGCAAGATACTCAGTGGGCTGTGTATGGGTTAGTCGTAATCAACCGAGGAGGACTGGTGCTTGAGAGGCCTAAAAACACCTGACTTTCTCATTTTCTCTATCATTCTATAACTGCACAACTACTAAATATGTCGTCCTAAAACTAAACTTCTTTGGGATGATTTTGTTTTTCTCCAATAAAGGTAAGATGTAACATGACAACAGCTTTTTGAAAACTTTGAACATAACTGGCAGTGGTATATATTGAGAATTGGTTCACCTATCTGTGGCTTATATTGTGTGGTGTTCATTATGAAGGTATTTATTTATTGTTTAGTTTTAAAGAAAGTCCCATATGCAAAAAGAACACATCATACATTTCTTAAAATTATGACTTTTAGATAGTGTCAGATTCTCCTATTCCTCATCTCTTCAGAGGTCTAAATTATAAGTTAAACAAAGTTCTGACAATGTAATATCTGCAGCTGTTAATATATCTTTAGAAAGACCATGACTTCAAAGGACTCCATAATTATTGAATATCTAAAAGACGGGAGATGCAGATTGAAAAAAAATCATGTCCAAATTTTCCATACAAAATTGAGACATTGCAAGATATAAGTAATGACATTCAAAACAAAATAAATATCAAGCAGATAGCAAAAAATCGGTATAAATTGTAACTGTGACGTTGAATATTGAGATGTACTTCAATGTAACAAATCCAGACATTGCCATTGGACCATTTACCTTTCCACCTCTGATTTATTACATGACATGAGAAAGTAGATATGCCTTTTGTTTAACGAAATGTCACACCGGTTCTGGAGGTGAGGGCAGTATCATATTTGAATAGATTCTTACCGGGACCATCGATAAGCGCGACTATGTCAGATATGTCGTCGTCTCGCAGCTGCAGTTTGATGCCCGGCGGAGGATTAGCCGCCAGCTGTCGGAGTTCGCGTGCCACGCCACGCAACGCTTGAGGACATACGTTTTCCACGTTCGACATGCTTCTGCTTCTCCTTCTTTATGTCAGGCGCTCATAGCATTTGCTTGCGTTATTATCACCTTTTACACTAAAACGAAATGTCACTAAGTTTTTAGAATTTTTCTATTTGTTTTGAGAAGGAATTTCGAAATATTAATCTCTTTCTACAACAGAGCATGCAATTTTTATTATTCAGAAAAATGTTCACTACTTATCAAATTTGATTTCGAGTTGATCTATCAAAATTTTCAAAATTCAAAACATAAAACTGCATTTTTTTTATTAGCCTGCCCAATTAGGCAAAGGTAGCTTTAACTATTCCTATAACATTCATTCCACAATGCGCTAAAATTTTTAATGGGTCGTCACACTGTGTTCTTAATTAAAACTAAATATTTACGTATAAAATTCCATATATTAAATCACAGATGTGATGCTAATTTATCTTACTGTTCCTTACTACCACATACTATAGAGATATTATGACATAAGTGAAAGGTGCTATAAATACTAAGCTACCTATGTTCAATAATCTTGACCGATCTTACTTTTTGTTACTATATCTTTGGGGAATATTTTTATTTATTTATTTATCTAATTTGCAAGTTCGCAAAATTGGGAAATAAATTAAAAATCGCTGATTTGTACTAATTATCTACATGAACATT
Organism: Bombyx mori; assembly: GCF_030269925.1. Classification (NCBI taxonomy): domain Eukaryota; kingdom Metazoa; phylum Arthropoda; class Insecta; order Lepidoptera; family Bombycidae; genus Bombyx; species Bombyx mori. The sequence continues at coordinate 177,349 of NC_085116.1, read as the reverse complement.
TTATAAATCGAAACTGGCAACAATTAATTGTTTCATCGACTTTTTAGAGAGAGGGCAAAATATGTGAATTGATTTATTTTGTTAATTTATCGTTCATTCAGATGTAATGGTCCTTAACTTTCCTAATGGTGGCTTACTTATGATTTAATATCAGTTGAAGTACATGTAGAAATGCGTGAAATGAAACAAAATCGCTAAACGTAGATTCGCGGCAACTTCCAAAAACTCCATTGAGCTCAGTAAATTCTGAAAGGTGATTTCAATTCATCTCAATGGACACTTAAGGGTGTTATATCTCACTTCAATTAATATTTTTCATTCGCTCACTTCCTTTATAATTATATTCCTTAATCATGTTTATTTTCTATTATCTAATACTAGCGACCCGCCCTCGCTTCGCTTCGGAAACATTAAAACACACATGAAACCAAAAAAATAAATAAAAAATAAAATAAAAAAGTAGCCTATGTTCATCAGGGACAATGTCGGCTTCTAATGGAAAAAGAATTTTTCAAATCGGTCCAGTAGTTTCGGAGCCTATTCGAAACAAACAAACAAACAAATCTTTCCTCTTTATAATATTAGTATAGATTTTCTTCGACTTCACGTGTGGTAGACACATTTGAAACTCAACGTCTTTTCACAATTTTTTTTTTATTGTAGTTTTATTATTTCCGGCGCTACGTACAGGTAATTTACAGTTGTAGTTCTCATGGATGACTTAGTCTTCTCTTAGACGTTAGAAGTAATCGTTAGTGTTCGTGATTAAGTCATAAAGTACGGTAGTCTAATTATTGCCAGAGTATGTTACATTTAACTTTTAGCAAAATAAATTTTAATATGACTTTTCTAACAAACCATTTGGTCGTGTGGGTATTTTATTTGTTCAGAGGCGAATCCAACAAACTCAAAAGTACATTCCTTATCTAGGAACGTCCACATCAGAGTTTTGTTTTGTGCACGGGGGTATTAACAGGTCTCCTTAATTTTGTGTCCCTAGACACATAGATATTTAATACCTACACATCTCATATTGTGTTTCTGATTTTGTTTTTGTTAGGAAGAATTACTTTTTTACAAGGGATTGTATGACCTGAATATTAAGACCAATTCCTTCAGGTTTAAACGTGTAACAACGGTGGCTTATTAAATGTTTAGTATCTGTGAAAGTGCACAAATGTGGGAAAATGAAACAAAGCCGCTGGATGTACCTGCTTGGGATCCTCTGAAAAGTCCAGTAAAAAGGCTCATTAAATAACCACAATTTTACTAAGATTATATTTTATCTCATATCATCTCATCTCACTTCATTTAATTTCATACAATTGATTAATGTTCCAAATTAATCAACTTCATTCCATTTCATATTATAATTTTTTTATGGAGTTAATAAGTACCTACAATTAACTCTCTGCATTTTTCATAATAAAAAAATTAATGATAAAAGATTACGCTGTATGGTGCGATACCTTTGCCTTAACCTTTCCAGTCAGAAAAATAGAACTAGGTACTACGGTACTACCAACTTTAAAGTTGGGGTCTCGTCTCAAATTCTCAAATAAATCATCTATTTAATTTAATTTAATATTGTTAATATATTGCAATAAATATTAAGTTGTTAATGTATGTGTCACAGATGTAAAATAAATGAAATAGAAATAAAATAACGGGAACCTACATCACGAAACAAGAAGACATTCGGTTCGAAAAAGATTTCGAGACTGCAAATTAAGATTCATAAAATTGTTCGTGTGATGTTGCCGAGATTAAAGCACATTCCTGATTGATTAAAAACTAGTAGATTAGTAGATTAAATCAAAATTTCTTTGACAGATTAACATTAAGAAGAGATCTCATAAATGCCTAAACGACGGGGAGACGAGCTAATGGACTTACAGGAACGCGGATTCCGAGTTAGTGTGTGCCTTCGTCGTGTGTTTACCGATGAGCGCGCCAAATGCTACATGTGGGTGGAGGAGTCGCGTCAGGTACGGTGGCTGCAACAGAGGCTCTGCCGCACGTTCGGACTGCAGATATGCTGTATGTCATTGCTGTGTCGGGGTCATTTATTGCCGCCCGACGAGCCCCTCACTCTTCTGGGTCTTGACGATCTCGTCGAGTAAGACTTTCCTTTCAACATTTTACTAAACTTACATGCACACCCAAAGCTATTTTATACTATTATTATTAATTTACGTTAAATTGTATGATTAACTAGCATGTAGAAAGTAGAAATGATGTATGAAAGTCAAATAAACTACAGAGACTTCAAGTAAGCTACATAAACTCCTCAAAACAAAATAGGGTCCACTGCAACATCGGGTTCGATAAGAACGGTGAGGTTGCTTGTGCTTGTGTTGATACCTAAAAATACCGTGGATCGGGAGGATCCGAAAGGACGTATTTAGACAATGGCGATAGTGTACCATTCCGTCTGCAGGATCAGATATGTAATTTCCGTAGGCCACTATAAGAGAGTTTTCGTGTAGTGCCGTCTTCTCAAAGTGGCACAGTGATGCCAACTGAAGATACATACTGATGGAGTCAAGCTCCAGATCATTATAGAGATCCACGATCCGCATGAATCACGGTTCCCTGATGGCTATCCTGCGATAATGGGATTGCATGACTTGAAGGGGTTTGAAATTAGTGCGGACTGCATGAGCAAACACTACAATTGCATAAGTCATGACTGGGTGTATGCATTTTGTAGAGTGTTACCTTATTACAAAGGGACACTACTTCGCTTTGAAAATCATTGGATAGAGTGTGTATATGTGCTTAGTGCTCATTTCTCTTGAAATGGGTAATTGTATATAATATGATCAAATGAAACAATGTATGTAAAACCCTAATATAATGCTGACTAACCGTAAAAACCTATTAAACTTCTATGCATATAAATTATGGGACAAAAACAATGTGGGCCCTATTTTGTTTTTACTAGTTTATTATGAAGGACTGTTTTTAGTACTTGAATTTTTTTTTGTTTTTTGGGTATTAGTAATCAATATAATAAAATATTAGATAGCTGGTTATTTTGGTCCAATTACTTCTACCTGGATACTTCTATTATGGGGTTTGGTGGTTTGGTTGGATTCTCATTTGCAGTCAGTATTCTTATGATAGATGTTTAAAGTTGTATACATTTGTTCTTGTCAATATAAACCGATGAACACATAACTGCATCTAAGTCTAGCATTACTTTCAAATGTATGTCTATATATGTAGACAATAAAATTCTTATTGGGTTATTGAAAGTGAAATGTCTACTAAGAATTAATGTATTTTCTTTTGTCCAGGGTTATTATGAAAGAAAACAAAGAAAATGTTGCGAAATCATTGAGAGTGCCGGGTGAAGAGAATCAACCTAGAACACAAGGACCACATGATGAAACTGATTATGAAGGAAAACAAATACAAAACCAAAATAAAATTGATGAAACTTTAAATGTTGGAAAATTTAATGAGGATGAGACTCTTGTTGAGACCAAACGACAGGCTCTACTTCTTCTGTCCACTTACGAGCAACAAAACCAAGAGCTGTCGACTCACGATGCAAACAAACATAGGGATTCCACAACTAATTCTCGTTCCTTGCTCTGTGACAACTCGATTGAAATAGAACCACATCTTTACATGGATTCATCAAATGGGACTATGGTGGAGAATGATAATGCATCACGACTCGAAGCAGCATCACCATTTAATACCAAGCTATGTCAGCAAGGCGGTGTACAGCTCTCGCGAGACTCTGAGCCGGGGAACGACGTCTCCCCGCTACACACAATAAGAAAGCGTTTCAAATCACAATCGGAATGGATGTCAGATGATGTACCAACGAGGACGTCGTGCGCTCGCAGCGGGCGGCGCCGCGTGCGTCGTCGCCGCAACGCCCGCGCCCCTCCCCCCGCCGCGCCCTCCCCTCCCCCCGCGCCCTCCCCGCCTCCCCCCGCGCCGCCCGTCCGCCGCGACGCCAGCCTCGCAAGGTTACCGCGAGTAGTGCGAGCTCTGTCTCCTGTCGACAACGAATCTGTTTCTAGTAGTAACAGCTACGGCCGTACGCCCTCGGCTCTGGTGCTATAAATACACAGCTATTTTCAGTTAAGTAAATCGTTGAGGATATGCGACTGAGATTAAGAAATTAAATGTTTTAGCCATTAGCAATTTTCGCACACAATCTTTGCTAATAAACACTGTATCAGAACCCGCAAACAACCAGATCATTTAAAATCATTCACACTAACACTCCACTTTATTAACACTCCTCTGGTAGACAATAATCCTGTCAAACACGGATGCATCATCTATCATCGCATCAAATAAAACTTTAGTATTCGGTGAAACTGTGAACTGTAGTTTTTTTCTTTCTTAAATTCTTTTCTGTTTTCTGTCAGTTTACTTGTTACCACAGATCTTCAGGACTACTGAATAGCTTTGTATGTAGTTTTCACAAGTGGACAGGGACTGATCTGGAGGAAAATAACGAAACTATTTCATTAAAATCGGATGTTGTAAAAGACAAAAGTCATCTAAAAATATTTCATTCTGTTTTTTTTTCCTAGTTTCTGCCCTCGGTTTCTGCCGCGTAAAAAAAAAGAATTTGCCCAAGATGAAATTCTATCCAAATCTGTGCAATGTATTTGCTTAATTGAGTAAAAAAACACTCGAATATTTTCTGAAAATTTCACATTTATAATATTAGACGAAACAAATACCGATTCCAAACGACATCGGAAACAAAGAATATCGTCGAACCTGAAAATCGCGACAGAAAACATGTTCTACCTATTTTCCCCCGTCGCAATGGCGGACAAGATCCGTACACCACATTGTGGGGTACTTGAAGCTAGTAATTGACTTTGGACAGCAACTTGACCCAACAACCAACGTCTAGCTGATTGTGCCAATAACAAGGCTTCAAATGATTTCCTGCCACTCTGCGTTTGGCCCTGGAATTTATTAATATTAACCGGAACCGGAAAGTTAGCTGGTAGCCCGGACTCCACCACCACGCCGCGGCGCCGGCAGGTTCAAATCCCGTAGGCAAGTACCAGTACGTAGGTACTTAGAAAATGCTCACGAATGAATTCCATGGTAAAGAGAATAACACCTTGTAGTAAGAATAAAATTTACATAAAATATAAGTTGCGTAACTATTGATGGTAGGAGGTCTTATGAGCCGCACGGGTAGGTACCGACACCCGGCTTATTTCTGCCGTAAAGCAGTAATGTGTTTCGGTTTGAAGGGTGTAGCAGCCGATGTACCTGCGTACCTGCTGGTCCACCGGCAATGTGTAAAATAATTATATTTGGGCCTGTATTTATCAAAGTGATGTAAGTAAGTAAATAGATGGGTATAAAATGACAGACAAAAATAACACATTAGATTTGTTTAAAATCAACTTTATTAAAATTAACAATTATGCTACTTCCTCTGCGCGTTTCGTTTTCAATGCCTTTAATATCCCGAACTTCATGAGTTAATCCTGATAGACCATTACAAATTTATATTCTCGTCTGGATGAGACTGACAGTCAATCAAATCTACTTGACAGCGAGAAGTACCACCTCCCCTCTTTCTGCCGTGAAGCAGTAATGCGTTTCGGTTTGAAGGGTGGGACAGCCGTTGTAACTATACTTGAGACCTTAGAACTTATATCTCAAGCTGAGTGACGCATTTACGTTGTGGATGTCTATGGGCTCCAGTAACCACTTAACACGAGGTGGGCTGTGAGCTCGTCCACTCATCTAAGCAATAAAAAAAAATTAAAAAAGTTATCCTTTTTGTTTTCACTAGCACGGTTCGCAAAGTTGTAGATATTGCACGCAACGCAATGATAAGGATATGCAAACAATTAACTGCCAGCCCGCACTCCCCCTTCCCTGCTTCGTCTTTTACATACGTTGCTGGCAGCGCATTCGGTATTGTATAGAATGCCTAGGCAAACCGTAAACAAAAAATGCAATGGCTGACCCCAGGTCAAACGCCGCAACAGTGTCCTAAACCAAAATTTACCTATTCACTATAGCTTTCTCCGATTTTATCAAGCAATAACGGCAAGATATCTGCTGTGCCGAACACCGAACAATGATAGTAAAACTTGCAGCGAAACAGCCCCGACTCATAAATCGATCTTCACCATTATTGCTCCATGATAACGCGAGACCTCATACAGCACGAGAAACCGTTTTAAATTTACAGGAACTGCAATTAGAAACCATTCGTCACCCTCCGCATTCGCCAGACCTCCCTCCGACGGACTACCATTACTTTCGTGATTTGGACAATTTTCTACGTGATAAAAACTTTTCTTCCCAGGAGGCGGTACAAAATGCTTTCACGCAGTTTGTAGAATCTAGATCAGCAGAGTTGTATCGCAAAGGCATAAATTACCTTCCTATTAGATGGCAGCAACGTATAGATAATTAGGTATGGTAGATATTTTGCTTAAATAAATATGTTAAATGATAAACAACGAATTTAAATTTTTCAGAACAAATCGGCATTTTCATACTTTAACCCCTTATACTAAGTATATAAGTAATACACGACCCGGTCTCTATGGCTATTTCCGAGTCGTGTAATAATATTTTTTATTGTCTGTTTTGCGTTGGTAGAAGACGGCTGCTTCTTTCGGTGGGTTTCGGCGTCTGTAGAGAGGTTTCACAGGTAACTGTCTGTTCACTGGTGGTTTTCTGATAACTGTACTATCGGAGAACTGCAGGTAACTGTTTCTGTCTTGCTGATGTTTCTTTGTTGGAGATTCACTGAGAACTGTTTCTGTCGGAGATTTGCTGGTAACTGTTTCTGTCAAAGATCCACTGAGAACTATTTCTTGCCTATAAATGGCCACCCTTTTATATTTATTTCAGTACCCCATCCCGCGACGCGCTATCGTCGCAAGCAAGATGGGTCGTCGTACCCCCTGACGGGGGCACGGAACGGGCCTCGGGGCAAACCCCACTACCCGCGCTGAAACTCCCTGCCACACAGGGCAGGGGTGGATATAGTGCTGGGACGACATTGAGAGGAGAGGGAGCTGTTCGCTGCGTGTACGGCTGCAATTTACATCTGTATATACATATATATAATACGATTGGCTGATGGTCTTCGTGGAGTGATGCCCGCGGCGGTGTCCCCCTGGCGACGGCTGCTGTCCTCTGTGTCCTATTCTTATTCAATTTTTTTTCCCTTAAAATTATCTACAACTAACTACAACTAAACTAAAGCTAACTATACTACTATTTACAAACAGGGACAGCAGTCAGCAACCGTGGGGCCCGCCACCGGCCCCATGTCGCGGCCCCACTTCTGCAAACCAGAGAGGCGGCCGCGGCACTAGGTAGGCGCTCACCCGCTCAGGGCTCCCCAGAAGGGGAAGACCGTCGCGGGGAGGGTCCGACTTATCAACACTCCCCAGACGGGGGAGTGGTCCACCCAACGGGGGTGGGAAATGGGTCCCCATAGGGGGGCACCCCAACGATGTGGGGGGAAGTGGCGAGTGAGAACAGCTCAGTCCCATGGGGGCACTCATTATGAGCACTCCCATATCACTCCGGTTAAGCCGACTATCTTACCATAGTAGGGGGTTCCAGCAGCTCCCTTGGTAGCGCCCGACCATCAGGTGGTCTGGCGTGCAAGGGAGCTATGTTGTGGAGATGGGCGTGGGTTCCACCGTCAGCCCGCTCGTAAAGATTTCGAGCTAGCCTCCGGATGAACTCCTCGAGCGACTCCACATGCATATCCCGGGCGATTACGGCATTTCTGACGTTTTTATTTTTACTTTTTTTATTGCTTAGATGGGTGGACGAGCTCACAGCCCACCTCGTGTTAAGTGGTTACTGGAGCCCATAGACATCCACAACGTAAATGCGTCACTCAGCTTGAGATATAAGTTCTAAGGTCTCAAGTATAGTTACAACGGCTGCTCCACCCTTCAAACCGAAACGCATTACTGCTTCTCGGCAGAAATTGGCAGGGCGGTGGTACCTACCCGCGCGGACTCACAACAGGTCCTACCACCAGTAACTTCCCCATGTACTACAGATATAATTGAATTCGCAATGTCTGATCACACGGCACAGTTGATTAAGTTTCCAACTAAACAATTTTCTATTATTAACGGCTGGAAAATAAAACGAAGAGACTACTGTAAAGAAAATTTAGGAAAATTCCGTGATTGCTTAATCAACTACTCTTTTACTGAAATGTATAGTACTGATGACCCGAATAAGGCCTATGATAATTTTCTTGAGATTTTCAAACTCTTTTATGACCTTTGTTTTCCGGAAAAACAAATATTTATTCGATTACACAAAAAGGCTAAGTGGATATCACGTGGTATAAAACTATGTGTAAAAAAGAAAAGAAAACTTGTTTGGTTGTATAGGCATAACCCTTCTTTAATTAATAAAAATTATCTGAAGCAATACTCTAAAAGATTAAAGAAAATCATAAAACTTACACAGAAAGCACAAAATTCATTTAATATAAATAACTCTGTTAATAAATCAAAAACCACTTGGCAAATAATAAACCAGTCTAAAAATTATAAGCCAAAAAACTTTATCAGCACGATTAAAGTAGAAAACAAACTTGTGACGAATCCACAAGCCATAGCAAACTATTTTAACAATTACTTTGTTGATAAAGTAGTACCATCTACGAATTTAGGAAATAATGTGTTACAGTTTGTTCCAAAGTTAAATAACTCAATATTTATATCACCTAGTACGCCATTAGATATTAAAATAATAATCCAAAATTTAAAAAAATCTAGTACTTAGTGTTGGTTATGACGAAATAAGCACAAAAGTTATAAAATCAGTGGCTGAACTGATAATTCCCCCCACATCTGTTATATAACTAACCTATGTATCAGTACAGGCATATTTCCTACAAAACCTAAAACGGCTGTCGTGAAACCACTTTTTAAAAAAGAAAATAGAGAGCTAATGGAGTTTTCTAGACCAGTGGCTTCGCTACCTGTTTTCTCTAAGATAGTTGAAAAATTTTTGTACAAAGAAATATATGATTTTCTTGAAAAATATAATGTTCTGCTTGAAAACCAAAAAGGATTTCGTAAAAATAAAAATATAAATATGGCAATCTTAGACTTTTTGAACGTTATTACATGTGATATGGACAATGGTGACTACATCACTGCTCTTTTCTGCGATATGACTCAAGCTTTCGATCATGTCGATTTTAACATACTGTTATGTAAATTAGAATACTGCGGGATGCGAGGAAATATATTAAACTTACTGGAGTCTTATTTAAAAGATCGAATACAATACACTGAAATTAGTAACATAGATTTTGTAAAAAAAACAGAACTTAAATTTAAGTCTAACAAACGTAAGATTACATACGGTGTTCCGCAAGGGAGCGTACTAGGGCCTCTTTTATTTACAATTTACATTAATGATTTTCCAAATTCAATTGACCACCCTATGACCCTTTTTGCAGACGACAGCACCATAACTATTAGGTGTAGAAATGACATTTTATATGAACACGATATTAATAGTACTCTTCATTCAATAATATCTTGGCTTGAAAACAATAATTTAATAATTAATTTAGACAAAACAAAATTTATGCAATTTTATCAAAGAAATAAATATATAAATTTGACCATTTATAATTATAACAATCATATATATGAAACAGAAAATATAGATTTCCTCGGTGTAAAAATTGATAACAAATTAGATTGGAAATCTCATACAGACGGACTGTGTAAACGTGTCAGCTCCTCGGCCTATGCACTCTTTAAATTATCCTTCATTTTAAACACAGACGCCTTACTAACTGCATATCGTGGTGTAGTTCAATCCTGTCTTAGATATGGAATAATTTTCTGGGGAAACTCAACGCAGAAAGATCAAGTTTTTAAGGCACAAAAAATGTGTTTAAGGTCCTATGTTTGGATTGGTAATAGCCGACAGCTGCAAGCCATATTTTGCAAAGCATAAACTTTTTACCCTTCCTTGTCTATATATATATATATATATACGAAGTTGCTTTATAGCATAAATGATTTTCTTAGGGACGACATTGAAAATAAATGGAATTTTTAATTATTGGTTGAATGATGGATGAATGAATGGTAAATTATATAATATTATAATATTTTGCACTGCACTAAAATTCGCATGTCAAATAATGACTGGCATTATTTATCCCACTTCTGACACCAAGGTTAGGTCTAGGTTAGGTTTAGGTTAGGTTTCGGTTAGGTTTCGGTTAGGTTTCGGTTAGGTTTCGGTTAGGTTTCGGTTAGGTTTCGGTTAGGTTTCGGTTAGGTTTCGGTTAGGTTTCGGTTAGGTTTCGGTTAGGTTTCGGTTAGGTTTCGGTTAGGTTTCGGTTAGGTTTCGGTTAGGTTTCGGTTAGGTTTCGGTTAGGTTTCGGTTAGGTTTCGGTTAGGTTTCGGTTAGGTTTCGGTTAGGTTAGGTTAGGTTAGGTTAGGTTAGGTTAGGTTAGGTTAGGTTTTTTTTTTTTTTTTTTTTTTTTTTTTTTTTTTTTTTTTTTTTTTTTTTTTTTTTTATGCCTTTCCCCGATCGTGAGATCACCGGGTCTTTTTTAGTCTAAGCTACTCATTCATTCTAGTTCTCTCTTTTATGCTTCTCGCACTTTCATGCTTCATACTGTTTCTTTCTTGCATTCATCATCTGTCATACTTAGCCGGGTGGGACTCCCGCTACTTTAACTTACTATTGTTTTTATTTTTCGGGGTAAATAACATTTTGCTCATTTATTCATAAATCAATTACAAAAATATTGTTTGAAACTTATGTCTATTTTGAAGCTTATACTATTTGGATCTTATCTTTATATAATTTTAACAATTTCAATATTATTATCTTATTCCTATGTTTTACATTTTAGCTTCTTATTCTATTTCTTATTATATTACGTGCTTATTCTACTTTTTCCTATGTTATTTGTTACATTTCTCTTCTAGTTCTATTCTAACAATACTTTTTAATTTTAATTTTATTTTCCAGGGAGCTGGACAGGAGAAGAGGAAGGTAAGTTTTAATTTATGTCAAGCCCATTTCCTTTGTTTTCTTATTTTTACTGCGTATATATATACTATTGATTTTGCTTAATATATTGTATGCTTATATCTAATATATCTTAATATTATTGTAAACATACTTTATTTTCTATTTATTTCTTTTTATTACTATTCCAATGATAGCTATGCAGTATTTCAAAAACTGATTTCTATTTGTATCTATTATTATTTCATGCAACGTGTCAAGTCCAATTTTCACGTCCAACTTTTGCTCGATGTCATGTCTAGCCTGTGCAAAGATGGGACATTCCACCAGCACATGAGGAACGGTTTCTTTCACTGCTGGGTCGCAAATGCATGACGGGCTCTCTTTACACTTAAATCGACATAAGTATTCCGAGAACCCGCCATGCCCCGTCATGATTTGTGTGAGTATGTTACTGGGCTGTATCTTTCTCACTATTCTGTACGCCACCAATGCATCTGGGAAAAACAATTTAGTGACGGATGCCGTCTCGCCAGTTGTATAGCGCCGGTTCCATTCCTCAAGCGTAGTCATTCGTAGGCTTCGCTTGACGAATGAGATCGGGCAGCGATCGTAGTCTGGTCTTTTCCTGGAGTTTTCAGCGGCTTCCTTTGCAAGTCCGTCGGCCCTCTCATTGCCCTTCAGCCCTGCGTGAGCTTTTATCCAATGAAAGGTGACAGCCTTGCCTTGGAGTAACGAGGCTTTAATGTTTTGTCTTGCTTCGACTGCCAGTGGATGGGGGCTATCATAATTTGCAACGGTTTGGAGGGCCGACATGGAATCGCTATAGACTCCAAAAGATTTGCTTCCACTCTTCCTGACTTCCGACGTCGCCACACACAGCGCCAGCAGCTCTGCCTGGTAGACTGTGCAGTAGTTTGATAGGGCAAGTTTGCGGGTCTTAGTCTCGGTGTCCCCTTTCCAAATCGACAGCGCGGCTCCTACTTTGCCTCCGATTTTACTACCATCTGTAAAAATACACTCGTTGTAGTCGCTGTTACCGTCGACTTGTTCTTGGTCCTCCAAGCAGACTATTCGTAGATCCGCACGTTCCACGGGGTGTGGCATCTCTGCAAAAGGCGTCATTTGTTCTATCTCCGCGTCAGCCAGTCCCGGCAGCAGTTGTCCCTTCTTGGCTTCGTATAATGAGGCCGCCTCACGAACTCGGAGGTCTAGGGGGAGCATACCCGCCAGGATCAAAGCTGAATTGAGTGACACGGTGCGATACGCTTTGCACACCTTTTGTGCAATTCCCCTCTGCACAGCGGCTAGTTGTTTAATTACGCCCAATTTGGCGACTGCCGGCGCCCATACACTGGCTGCGTACAGGACTATGGGCTCTATGGTGGCAGTATATATTAGTTTGATGACCTCGGGGTGTAGACCCCAACTCGCTTTGGCTGCTCTGGCTAGCTGTTTGTACACCTCAATCGCCCTTCTGCAAACATTCGAGACGTGTGCGTTAAACGTCAACTTGCTGTCGACGGTCACCCCTAGAATTTTAATGTCTTCTGACATGGGAATGACTGTCCCGCCCATGTTCAGCCGTGGGGTATCATATTTCAGTCTCCTTGTTAAGGTCATAGCTTTGGTTTTTTGTGGTGCGAACTTCAGTTTGTTACTGATACCCCATTTCTGAACATGTTCGAGAGCCGCATTGGCCCGGTTTTCAATTTGTAACGCCGTGTCTCCGTCGAAAACAAGGACAACGTCGTCTGCGAATGCCTGACAGTACACTCCTTGGGTGTCCAGACTTTTCAGGAGTGGATCCAGCAAGAGGTTCCACAGCACGGGGCCACCGATTGAGCCCTGCACACAGCCTTTGCTGGTATTCACGCTGTGCTCTTCCCCTGCGTATCTCACTCGGACTTTTCTTTCCGTGAGATAGCTGTCCAGTACTTTCCGCAGGTTCAGTGGACAGTTTTCCTGGGCTAATCGGACTCTGATGGCAGGCCACCAGGCGCAATCAAAGGCTCCCTCTATATCTAATGACACCAACGTTACTATTTTCTTTTCCTTAAGATTGTTAGAAATATGTTGCATCATGGTATAGAGGGAGTCCTCGGTGCTCCTTTGTGGCATGAACCCGAACTGCCTTGTGCTTGTCCTTGGGATAAGATGGTATTTCACGCGTGACATCAGCATTTTTTCGTATATTTTGCCCAGTATTGAGAGCAAACCGATTGGTCTATACGACTTGTGGTTTGTGTATGAGTCTTTACCCGGCTTCCGCAACACCACCACGGTAGCTTCCTTCCAGGCCTTTGGGAAGTAGCTTTGTTCCAGACATTTGTTGAGGAGCGTGAGAAATACTTGAGGGCTACTGTTTATGGCATGATGACATATATCCGCTGTAAAGCCATCTGCTCCGGGTGCTTTTTGTAAGAGTGCAGAGGAGTCGTTTAGTGGGTGGGCTCTAAAATCCTTGGGCCCGCGGTCTGCTCACAACACCATGCAGATCGTTGAGTCTCACATACCCCGCGCGCCCCTTTTGCGCGGGGACCTCGTAGGAGGTTCGGCCCTCTACCCGAAAAAAAAAAAAAAAAAAAAAAAAAAAGGTTAGGTTGTGGCCGGGGGCTCCGTCTGTGGGGGAGTTTTGCTGGACTTCCACCGGGCGCGTCCGTAGGTGGCGGATAACGGGATCCTCTGGGAACAGTCCCACTCCCAGGGGTATCGTCCGATCTTTTTCGTTGCAAGGATTCTTAGGTGTTAGGGAGGTAGGTTAGGTGTAGGTGTAGGGTAGCCTAGTTAGGCTTTGCAACGAAAGAGATCGGATGACGCGGACCAAAACCAGCAGGGGGAGTTGCGGGCTCTCCACGCCCTTCACTCGCTGAAGGGTGTTCCTCCTGGAGACGCTCGGGCTCCCTCTCTTGTCCCCTTTCTTCCCCCTTTTTGTTTTTCGGGTCACGTCCGACCCGTTTCGGACGTAGCCCATGGGTGACGGTGGGCCACTTTTGGTCTGCCTTTTGATGGAGTAGTGAGCCGGCGTTGCTTATGCATCTTCCGGCCGCTGGTCGCCATGTCCCCGGCTTCGGCTACAGGGGCACGCCCTCCAGAGGGGGGCACCGGTATACCGGCGTGGCTTCGTCGTTGTTGCTCTTTTGAGCGTCGGGCGGTGGTCTGTCGTGTTGCTCGTTGCACTCGGCGGGCCGCCGGCCAACCCGTAATCCTCACCGCGTGGGGGACGGGGGCCGCTGCCGCGAGGCACGGGGCCGCGAGGACGTAAACCTCTTTAAAAAATGCCCCAATCCTAAGCTCTGGTGCCCGGCGATGGGATGAATGGCTGGAGGGAGTCCAGTCCCGAGGGTACCAACCAGACCCCAGGGGACCGACCCCTGGTTAATAAAAAAGGAAAACAATGAAATATGGCACTTGTTAAAAAATTATTACCCCAGGAGGGTACCTCCCGCTCCGCGGGAGGAGAATCCCTCCGTGCGGTCGAGGAATCGGCCGCACGCTGCCCCACCGTTTCTGGGGGGGGCAAACAATGCCACGATGAAGGGGGCGACAGCACGGGTCGCGTAAGGGATCGAGTTCCCACCGTGCTCCTCGAACGATGCGACAGCCTGTTCTCGCTTCACTCGGCGCGAAGCTCCGCGAGGGGCGACGCGTCCAGTGGGAGGGAGACGCCAGTGCTGTTCGCAGACAGCGCGCAAAAGCGGACTCGGCGGAAGCGGAAGTCGGCTCGACGGCCGGCGTCCTCCGCTCCGTCTGACTCGTCCGAGGGTGAGCCTGCCAGCGCCAAATATATGGCGTTGGCGGAAGGGCCGGCGACTGCTGCGGCGTCGCCCGCCACTGATTTAGAGACTCGTTCGTCTCGCGGACTGGCTGCTGCCTCCTCGGCGCAAACCAGGGCCGCCCGCCGTGAGGCCAACGAACCTATAAAAAACGGAGAGGTTGAGCATCTGGAGCGCTCCCTTACCGAGGTGGGTCCCTCCGACCCCCTCAGAACATGTGATATCGCCCAGAAATTAGTGGCTGCGGTAGTGAAGAAGTCGGCCAAGGGCCTAAAGGGCGACTGCGTGCGGGCCCTAAAATCGGCTACCTCCTCCCTGGAGGAGCAAATGGCAATTGCAGTAAGCCGCACCACGAATGATGAAACGGTGGGTCTACGAAAAACAGTGGACCTGCTGCACGCCCGACTGGCCCAAATCAGTGCCGAAAACGATCGCCTTCGGCAGGAGAACGGGCAGATGAAGGTCGACATGGCTGAGATGCGCACGCTCGTGAACGACTTAGTCGAGAAGCAGTGCAACTCGGCCCCTGCATCTACTCCGCTCGAGACAGAAGAGGCCAACGAGGCCGAGGAGTTGAGGCGGCGGCTCCTAATACAGGAGGCACGCAGCTCGAACGTGGAGCGTGCGAGACCGCCCCTCGCTCACGAGAGAAAGG
Source organism: Bombyx mori (assembly GCF_030269925.1). Taxonomy (NCBI): domain Eukaryota; kingdom Metazoa; phylum Arthropoda; class Insecta; order Lepidoptera; family Bombycidae; genus Bombyx; species Bombyx mori. The sequence goes on along the minus strand of NC_085116.1, from coordinate 161,902 downwards.
GAGAAGCACCAACACCGGCACCCCGCAGGATCATGAAGACGACCGCCAGCTCTAACGCGGTATCAAGGGCCACCAAAACATATGGCGGCCCCAAAACCAAAATGGGCGTAACTCCTGCGGCACGTCCCGCCGCGATTGCTGCTGCGAGGGCAACAACGTCCGCCCCTCCGAAGACACCGGCGTCTGCTCCTGCCCCTACCCAGCCTGTGAAGGCGGGGCCTGGCAGGAGCCGGACTAAGAAAAATAGGAGCGTCAACGCCGCAAAACCGGCCCCGACCCCCCAGCCCCGCCCACTGCCCCCTGCCCCGGCCAATATGGAAGAGGCCTGGACGACGGTAGTGCGGCGTGGGCCTAGGAAAGTGGCGGCGCCTGCTGCGCCGCGTCCCAAGCCCGCCCCTACGGCCACCGCTCCCCGCCAAGAGGGTCGAGCGGAGCCGAGGGGCCAAAAAGGAAGAAGAGGAGCACGCAGAAAGCCGCGCGCCCCGCGGTCGGCTGCAGTGGTATTGGAGCTGCTGCCGGCCGCCAAAGAAAAGGGCATCACGTACCACGACGTGATGACCCAGGCGCGCGGCGGCGTAAATGTGGACGCCCTCGGCGTGGAGGGTGGCGTCAAGGTCCGGCAGACGGCCAACGGGGCTCGTCTTTTGGAGTGCCCCGGCGAAAACACGAACGCCGCGGCCGAAAAACTGGCGGCCCGGCTTCGAGAAATTCTGCCGGACCCCGAGATGGTGCGCATCGCGCGGCCCGTGAAGATGGGAGAAGTTAAAATCACGGGCCTCGACGAGTGCGCCACAAAGGAGGAGGTCGCCGCAGCCATTGCGTCGCAGGGCAACTGCGCCCTCGCCGACGTCAAAGTCGGAGAGCTCCGGGTGACATATTCCGGAACCCGGACGGCGTGGGCGCGTTGCCCGATTGCAACGGCGACCCTCCTGGCCACCCCTCCACAGGGGCGGCCTTCCGACAGCCCAGGAAGGCTGCGCGTGGGCTGGGTAGTGGCCCACGTGCAGCTGCAGGATGCCAGGCCGTGGCGTTGTCTTCGGTGCTTCGGCACCGGCCACGGCCTCGCCAAGTGCCCCTCGACCGTGGACCGCAGCGGCTTGTGTTTCCGCTGCGGCCAACCGGGGCACAAGGCAGCCTCCTGTACCACAGCCGCGCCGCACTGCGTCTTGTGCGACGCGGCCAAAAGGAAGGCCGACCACCGGGCCGGGGGCCCGGCGTGTAAATCCGCCCCCTCCTCTACAAAAACGAGGAGGGGCGGAAAGAAAAAGAAGCCGGCTGCAAAAAGGGCAGCCGGTGAGTCAGCTCCCGCCGCGGCACCAGAGCAGCCGCAGGGCGGGACAGACGAGGGAGCGATGGACGTAGCCCCGTAATGGGTTGCGTCCATCGCTTCCTCCAATGTAATTTGAACCACTCCGCCAGGGCACAGGATCTCCTCGTCCACACCATGGCGGAGTGGTCAATCGATGTTGCTGTCGCTGCGGAGCCGTATTTCGTCCCCACCGACCAGGACTGCTGGATGGGGGACGTCGACGGCTCCGTGGCCATTGTGTTGAGACAGTCCGCGGCGTTACCCCCCTTGGATATGGTGGCCAGGGGACCCGGGTACGTCGCGGCTAGGATCGACGGGACCGTCGTGATCGGGGCGTACTTTTCTCCGAACAGGAGCCTCGCCGAATTCGAACGGTTTCTGGGCGGGCTCGAGGCGCTTTTACACCGCCTCGGGTCCCGCCCTGTCATCGTCGCGGGGGACTTCAATGCCAAGTGCACGGCTTGGGGTTCCCCCCGCACGGATGCGCGAGGCGAGGCCCTTTCGGAGTGGGCGATCGCGATCGGCCTCTGTCTCCTAAACAGAGGCACGGTCGCGACTTGCGTGCGGTGGAACGGGCAATCTCACGTGGACGTTACGTTCGCGTCCCCGTCCGCCGTGCGCCGCACCCGCGGCTGGCGCGTACTCGAGGGGGCGGAGACGCTCTCGGACCACAGGTACGTCCGATTCGAGCTCTCCGCCTCCTCCTTGTCGTCGTCGTCAGCCGCGGGCGCCCGCGGTGAGGAAGAGCTCCCGCAAGGTGCGCCCCGTTCGTTCCCCAGGTGGGCCTTGAAACGAATGAACAAGGAGTTGCTGATGGAGGCGGCCGCTGTTGCTGCGTGGGCGCCAAAACCCGCGCGGCTCGCGGACGTGGATGCGGAGGTCGACTGGTTCCGGGGCACCATGGCAAACATTTGTGATGCCGCCATGCCCCGGGTCGGCCCCCGAGCACCACGTGGGGGTGCATTCTGGTGGTCGCCCGAGATCGCAAGACTCCGAGAGGAGTGCGTGAGGGCGCGCCGCCGGAGCGCACGCCACCGCCGCCGCCGTAGTCGCGACGCAACGTTCGCGGAGACGGCGGCCCGGCTGCACGCTGACTGTCGTCAAAAGCAGACGGCGTTGCAGCTGGCCATCGGCGAGGCCAAGAAGCAGAGCATGAAGACTCTCCTGGAGTCGCTCGACGAAGATCCCTGGGGGCGCCCATACAAGATGGTTCGCAGGAAACTGCAGCCGTGGGCGCTCCCGGTGACCGAGCGGCTCCAGCCTCGGCAGCTGCGGGAAATAGTTTCCGCGCTTTTCCCGCCAGCAGCGGGGGGAGACTTTGAGCCCCCCCAGATGGACGCCACGTGGGGCACGCCTCCGCGTCGCCCCAGCGTTCCCGCTGCCGAGGAGCCCCCTCCCCCTATCACGGGGGCGGAGATCCATGCGGCCGTGTCCAAAATGAGAGCGAAGGACACGGCCCCCGGCCCTGACGGCGTTCACGGCCGGGTCTGGAGCTTGGCCTTCGAGGCCCTAGGGGACCGGCTCGGGGGGCTTTTCGAAGCGTGCCTCGAGTCGGGACGGTTCCCGTCGAAATGGAAGACGGGCAGACTGGTCCTTCTGCGGAAGGACGGGCGCCCCGCGGACTCACCCGCGGGCTATCGCCCCATCGTGTTGCTGGACGAAGCGGGCAAGATGCTCGAGAGGATCGTCGCGGCCCGCATCGTCCGGCACCTGACCGAGACGGGTCCCGATCTTTCGGCGGAGCAATACGGCTTCAGAGAGGGCCGCTCGACTATCGACGCAATTCTGCGCGTGCGGGCCCTCTCCGACGAAGCCGTATCCCGGGGCGGGGTGGCGATGGCGCTATCCTTAGATGTAAGGAACGCCTTCAACACCCTGCCCTGGTCGGTGATTGCGGGGGCGCTGGAGTATCACGGCGTCCCCGCATACCTCCGCCGACTGATTGGCTCCTACCTCGAGGGCAGGTCGATCCAGTGCATCGGACACGGTGGGACGATGTACCGCTTCCCCGTCGAGCGCGGTGTTCCGCAGGGGTCTGTCCTGGGCCCCCTGCTGTGGAACATCGGCTACGACTGGGTCCTGCGGGGCGTCATTCGGGGTCCCCTCCCCGGGCTGAGCGTAATATGTTACGCCGACGACACGTTGGTCGTGGCTCCGGGGAGGGACTACCGGGAGTCTGCCCGTCTGGCGTGCGCAGGCGTGGCACACGTCGTCACTAGGATCCGACGGTTGGGGCTCGAGGTGGCGCTCGATAAAACCCAGGCCCTGCTTTTTCACGGGCCGGGACGAGCGCCGCCTGTGGGTGCCCACCTCGTGATCGGAGGCGTCCGCGTCGGGGTTGGGGTGACCGGTCTTCGGTACCTCGGCCTCGAACTGGATAGTCGGTGGAACTTCCGCGCTCACTTTGAGAAGTTGGGCCCTCGACTGATGGCGACGGCCGGCTCTCTGAGCCGGCTGCTTCCAAACGTCGGGGGTCCCGATCAGGTGGCGCGCCGCCTCTACATGGGGGTGGTGCGGTCGATGGCACTATACGGGGCTCCCGTATGGTGCCGCGCCCTGACCCGCAAGAACGTCGCGGCTCTGCGACGTCCGCAGCGTGCGATCGCGGTCAGGGCGATCCGAGGATACCGCACCGTCTCCTTCGAGGCGGCGTGCTTGCTCGCCGGGGCGCCACCCTGGGACCTGGAGGCGGAGGCGCTCGCTGCCGATTACAGGTGGCGTAGCGACCTCCGCTCTAGGGGGGAAGGGCGCCCCGGCGAAGGTGTAGTTCGAGCGCGGAGGCTCCACTCTCGGCGGTCCGTGCTGGAGGCGTGGTCTCGCCGCTTGGCGGACCCGTCGGCCGGCCTCCGAACCGTCGAGGCGGTCCGCCCGGTTCTCGCGGACTGGGTGGGCCGCGACCGCGGATGCCTCACCTTCCGGCTAACGCAGATGCTTACCGGCCATGGTTGTTTCGGCCGGTACTTGCACAAGATAGCCGGAAGGGAACCGACGGCGCAGTGCCACCACTGCGCGGACCGCGACGAGGAAGACACAGCGGAACACACGCTGGCGCGTTGCTCTGGATTCGACGAGCAACGCGCCGCCCTCGTCGCGGTCATTGGAGAGGACCTCTCGCTGCCGCGCGTCGTGGCTACGATGCTCGGCAGCGACGCGTCCTGGAAGGCGATGCTCGACTTCTGCGAGTCCACCATATCGCAGAAGGAGGCGGCGGAGCGAGAGAGGGAGAGCTCTTCCCTTTCCGCACCGATCCGTCGCCGTCGAGCCGGGGGCCGGAGGCGGGAATACGCCCGTACGTCCCGGCCCCTGTAGGTGGCGGCCTCCCCCCGGTGAAGGTCAAGGGGCGACCTGAGGGGGTGAGGCCGCGCGGCGCGCTACCAGCACTCTAGCGCGCTGCCGTGGAGTGAATAGAGCGACCGGTCGACGGTGTATCGCGTCCCGACCCGGCAGGCTGGTTCTGGTCCAGCGGGGTATTCCGGGACACCAGCGGCACCGTCTGGGCGGCCCGACGGGCTGCCGTACCGAGACGGCCGACGTTTCAGAGCCTTCGATTCGCCTCGAAGGCTCCGTCGGCTGGGCGTCCTTGGGGTGAGCCGCGCCGTCTGGTTGTAGTGTTGACCGCGGTAGCCCCCCTACCTCATCCGGGTTCTGACCTCGGAGGGGATCGGACGTCGGGTGTAAGAGTGCAGAGGAGTCGTTTAGTGGGTGGGCTCTAAAATCCTTGGGCCCGCGGTCTGCTCACAACACCATGCAGATCGTTGAGTCTCACATACCCCGCGCGCCCCTTTTGCGCGGGGACCTCGTAGGAGGTTCGGCCCTCTACCCGAAAAAAAAAAAAAAAAAAAAGGTTAGGTTAGGTCTCCCGAGGGACCTGGGCGGGGCCCCCGGCGCGCACTCTGCGTGGCCGGGGGCTCCGTCTGTGGGGGAGTTTTGCTGGACTTCCACCGGGCGCGTCCGTAGGTGGCGGATAACGGGATCCTCTGGGAACAGTCCCACTCCCAGGGGTATCGTCCGGTCTTTTTCGTTGCAAGGATTCCTAGGTGTTAGGGAGGTAGGTTAGGTGTAGGAGTAGGGTAGCCTAGTTAGGCCTTGCAACGAAAGAGATCGGATGACGCGGACCAAAACCAGCAGGGGGAGTTGCGGGCTCTCCACGCCCTTCACTCGCTGAAGGGTGTTCCTCCTGGAGACGCTCGGGCTCCCTCTCTCTTCCCCCTTCTTCCCCCTTTTGTTTTTCGGGTAACGGTAACCCATGGGTGATGGTGGGCCACTTTTGGCCTACCTGTCGATGGAGAAGTGAGCCGGCGTTGCTTATGCATCTTCCGGCCGCTGGTCGCCATGTCCCCGGCTTCGGCTACAGGGGCACGCCCTCCAGTGGGGGGTACCGGTATACCGGCGTGGCTTCGTGGTTGTTGCTCTTTTGAGCGTCGGGCGGTGGTCTGTCGTGTTGCTCGTTGCACTCGGCAGGCCGCCGGCCAACCCGTAATCCTCACCGCGTGGGGGACGGGGGCCGCTGCCGCGAGGCACGGGGCCGCGAGGACGTAAACCTCTTTAAAAAATGCCCCAATCCTAAGCTCTGGTGCCCGGCGATGGGATGAATGGCTGGAGGGAGTCCAGTCCCAAGGGTACCAACCAGACCCCAGGGGACCGACCCCTGGTTAATCAAAAAGGAAATATGAAAATCATGACATCTGTGCGAAAAGTATTACCCCAGGAGGGTACCTCCCGCTCCGCGGGGGGAGAATCCCTCCGTGCGGTCGAGCAATCGGCCGCACGCTGCCCCACCGTTTCTGGGGGGGGCACACACTGTCACGCAGAAGGGGGCGACAGCACGGGTCGCGTAAGGGACAGGGTCCCCACCGTGCGCCTTGAGCGCTGCGAGAGCCTTATCTCGCTCTACTCGGCGCGGAGCTCCGCGAGGGGCGACGCGTCCAGTGGGCGGGAGACACCGGCGCTGTTCATCGACACTCGACAGCGGACTCGGCGGAAGCGGAAGTCGGCCCGACGGCCGGCGTCCTCCGCTCCGTCTGACTCGTCCGAGGGTGAGCCTGCCAGCGCCAAATATATGGCGTTGGCGGAAGGGCCGGCGGCTGCTGCGGCGCCGCCCGCCACTGATTGTGACGATAGTCTTCCTCGCGGACTGGCTGCTGCCTCCTCGGCGCATTCCAGGGCCGCCTGCCGTGAGACGAAAAATAGAGAGAAAATGGGAGAGGTCGAGCGCCTTGAGCGCTCCCTAACGGAGGTGGGTCCTTCTGACCCCCTCCGAGCATGTAATATCGTAAAAGATATGGTGGCCACTATAGCCACAAAATCGGCTAAAGGGCTGAAGGGTGATTATGTGCGGGCCCTAAAATCCGGAGCGGCCACCTTAGAAGAACGGATAAAGGATGTCGTGGACCGCACCACAACGACGGAGACGGCGGGCTTGCGACAGGAAGTGGCCCTGCTGCATGCCCGCCTTGAAGAGGTATCGATCGAGAATGGCCAACTTCGGACGGAGAATGGGCAGCTGCGAGTGGACATGGCTGAGTTGCGGACCATGGTGGCCGACCTCATGGAGCGGCAACGCAGCTCGGCCCCTGCCCCTCCTCCGCCTGAAGCGGAAGAAAACCAGGAAGCTGAGGAACAGAGACGGCAGCTCCTAATACTCGAGGCAAGGAGTTCAACCGTCGAGCGCGCAAGACCGCCCCTTGCTCACGAGGCGAAAAACGGGGCCCCTATACCGGCACCCCGCAGGATTGTGGCCGCAAAAACTTATAGCGGCCCCAAGAAGTCAGCCACACCGGCGAAGATTCCCGCTGCGACTGCCTCCACGTCTGCAGCTGCGAGGGCTTCGAAATCAGCCCCCGCAAAGAAACCGACGTCCGCTCCTACCCCGTCCCAGCCTGCGAAGGCGGGGCCCGGCAGGAGCCGTAACAAGAAGAAGGGGGGCGTCAACGCCGCCAAACCGGCACTGACCCCCCAGCCCCGCCCACTGCCCCCCGCCCCGGCCAACATGAATGAGGCCTGGACGACGGTGGTGCGGCGAGGGCCCAAAAAGGTAGCGGTGCCTGCCGCGCCGCGCCCCAAGCCCGCCCCTGCGGCCACCGCTCCCCGCCAAGAGGGTCGAGCGGAGCCGAGGGGCCGACCTGGACGAAGGAGGCCGCGCGCCCCGCGGTCGGCTGCAGTAGTCGTAGAGCTGCTGCCGGCCGCTAAAGAACGGGGCATCACCTACCACGAGGTGATGACCCAGGCGCGCGGCGGCGTGAATGTGGACGCCCTCGGCGTGGAGGGGGGCATCAAGGTCCGGCAGACGGCCAACGGGGCTCGTCTTATAGAGTGCCCCGGCCCCAACACAAACGCCGCGGCCGAAAAATTGGCAGCCCGGCTGAGGGAGATCCTGCCGGACCCCGAGGTGGTGCGCATCGCGCGGCCCGTGAAGATGGGAGAAGTAAAAATCACGGGCCTCGACGAGTGCGCCACAAAGGAGGAGGTCGCCTCGGCCATCGCGTCGCAGGGCAACTGCGCCCTCGCCGACGTCAAAGTCGGGGAGCTCCGGGCAACCTACTCTGGTACCCGGACGGCGTGGGCGCGTTGCCCCATCGCAACGGCGAACCTCCTGGCCACCCCTCCACAGGGTCGGCCTTCAGATAGCCCAGGATGGCTGCGCGTGGGCTGGGTAGTGGCCCACGTGCAGCTGCAGGATGCCAGGCCGTGGCGCTGTCTTCGGTGCTTCGGCACCGGCCACGGCCTCGCCAAGTGCCCCTCGACAGTGGACCGCAGCGACCTGTGCTTCCGCTGCGGTCAGCCGGGGCACAAGGCTGCATCCTGCACGACAGCCGCGCCGCACTGCGTCTTATGCGACGCGGCCAAAAGGAAGGCCGACCACCGGGCCGGGGGCCCGGCGTGTAAATCCGCCCCCTCCTCAAAGGAAGGCCGACCACCGGGCCGGGGGCCCGGCGTGTAAATCCGCCCCCTCCTCTACAAAAACGAGGAGGGGCGGAAAGAAAAAGAAGCCGGCTGCAACAAGGGCAGCCGGCGAGTCAGTTCCCGCCGCGGCACCAGACGAGCCGCAGGGCGGGACAGACGAGGGAGCGATGGACGTAGCCCCGTAATGGGTTGCGTCCACCGCTTCCTCCAGTGCAATTTGAACCACTCCGCCAGGGCACAGGATCTCCTCGTCCACACCATGGCGGAGTGGTCAATCGACGTCGCTGTCGCCGCGGAGCCGTACTTCGTCCCCACCGACCAGGACTGCTGGATGGGGGACGTGGACGGCTCCGTGGCCATTGTGTTGAGACAGTCCGCGGCGTTACCCCCCTTGGATATGGTGGCCAGGGGACCCGGGTACGTCGCGGCTAGGATCGACGGGACCGTCGTGATCGGGGCGTACTTTTCTCCGAACAGGAGCCTCGCCGAGTTCGAGCGGTTTCTGGGCGGGCTCGAGGTGCTCTTGCACCGCTTCGGGTCCCGCCCTGTCATCGTTGCGGGGGACCTCAATGCCAAGTGTACGGCTTGGGGCTCCCCCCGCACGGATTCGCGAGGCGAGGCTCTTTCGGAGTGGGCGATCGCGACCGGCCTCTGTCTCCTAAACAGAGGCACGGTCGCGACTTGCGTGCGGTGGAACGGGGAATCTCACGTGGACGTGACGTTTGCGTCCCCGTCCGCCGTGCGCCGCACCCGCGGCTGGCGCGTACTCGAGGGGGCGGAGACGCTCTCGGACCACCGATACGTCCGATTTGAGCTCTCCGCCTCCTCCTTGTCGTCGTCGTCAGCCGCGGGCGCCCGCGGTGAGGAGGAGCTCCCGCAAGGTGCGCCCCGTTCGTTCCCCAGGTGGGCCTTGAAACGAATGAACAAGGAGTTGCTGATGGAGGCGGCCGCTGTTGCTGCGTGGGCGCCAAAAACCGCGCGGCTCGCGGACGTGGATGCGGAGGTCGACTGGTTCCGGGGCACCATGGCAAACATTTGCGATGCCGCCATGCCCCGGGTCGGCCCCCGAGCACCACGTGGGGGTGCGTTCTGGTGGTCGCCCGAGATCGCAAGACTCCGCGAGGAGTGCGTGAGGGCGCGCCGCCGGAGCGCACGCCACCGCCGCCGCCGTCGTCGCGACGCTACGTTCGCGGAGACGGCGGCCCGGCTGCACGCTGACTGTCGTCAAAAGCAGACGGCGCTGCAGCTGGCCATCGGCGAGGCCAAGAAGCAGAGCATGAAGACTCTCCTGGAGTCGCTCGACGAAGATCCCTGGGGGCGCCCATACAAGATGGTTCGCAGGAAACTGCAGCCGTGGGCGCTCCCGGTGACCGAGCGGCTCCAGCCTCGGCAGCTGCGGGAAATAGTTTCCGCGCTTTTCCCGCCGGCGGCGGGGGGGGACTTTGAGCCCCCCCAGATGGACGCCACGTGGGGCACGCCTCCGCGTCGCCCCAGCGTTCCCGCTGCCGAGGAGCCCCCTCCCCCTATCACGGGGGCGGAGATCCATGCGGCCGTGTCCAGAATGAGAGCGAAGGACGCGGCCCCCGGCCCTGACGGCGTTCACGGCCGGGTCTGGAGCTTGGCCTTCGAGGCCCTAGGGGACCGGCTCGGGGGGCTTTTCGAAGCGTGCCTCGAGTCGGGACGGTTCCCGTCGAAATGGAAGACGGGCAGACTGGTCCTTCTGCGGAAGGACGGGCGCCCCGCGGACTCACCCGCGGGCTATCGCCCCATCGTGTTGCTGGACGAAGCGGGCAAGATGCTCGAGAGGATCGTCGCGGCCCGCATCGTCCGGCACCTGACCGAGACGGGTCCCGATCTTTCGGCGGAGCAATACGGCTTCAGAGAGGGCCGCTCGACTATCGACGCAATTCTGCGCGTGCGGGCCCTCTCCGATGAAGCCGTATCCCGGGGCGGGGTGGCGATGGCGTTATCCTTAGATGTAAGGAACGCCTTCAACACCCTGCCCTGGTCGGTGATCGCGGGGGCGCTGGAGTATCACGGCGTCCCCGCATACCTCCGCCGACTGATCGGCTCCTACCTCGAGGGCAGGTCGATCCAGTGCATCGGACACGGTGGGGCGATGTACCGCTTCCCCGTCGAGCGCGGTGTTCCGCAGGGGTCCGTCCTGGGCCCCCTGCTGTGGAACATCGGCTACGACTGGGTCCTGCGGGGCGTCATTCGGGGTCCCCTCCCCGGGCTGAGCGTAATTTGTTACGCCGACGACACGTTGGTCGTGGCTCCGGGGAGGGACTACCGGGAGTCTGCCCGTCTGGCGTGCGCAGGCGTGGCACACGTCGTCACAAGGATCCGACGGCTGGGACTCGAGGTGGCGCTCGACAAAACCCAGGCCCTGTTGTTTCACGGGCCGGGACGAGCGCCGCCTCTGGGTGCTCACCTCGTGATCGGAGGCGTCCGCGTCGGGGTCGGGGTGACCGGTCTTCGGTACCTCGGCCTCGAATTGGACGGTCGGTGGAGCTTCCGCGCTCACTTCGAAAAATTGGGCCCTCGGCTGATGGCGACGGCCGGCTCTTTGAGCCGGCTGCTTCCAAACGTCGGGGGTCCCGATCAGGTGGCGCGCCGCCTCTACATGGGGGTGGTGCGGTCGATGGCACTATACGGCGCTCCCGTATGGTGCCACGCCCTGACCCGCGAGAACGTCGCGGCGCTGCGACGTCCGCAGCGCGCGATCGCGGTCAGGGCGATCCGAGGATACCGCACCGTCTCCTTCGAGGCGGCGTGCTTGCTCGCCGGGGCGCCACCCTGGGACCTGGAGGCGGAGGCGCTCGCTGCCGATTACCGGTGGCGTAGCGACCTCCGCTCTAGGGGGGAAGGGCGCCCCGGCGAAGGAGTAGTTCGAGCGCGGAGGCTCCAATCTCGGCGGTCTGTGCTGGAGGCGTGGTCTCGCCGCTTGGCGGACCCGTCGGCCGGCCTCCGTACCGTCGAGGCGGTCCGTCCGGTCCTCGCGGACTGGGTGGGCCGCGACCGCGGATGCCTCACCTTCCGGCTGACGCAGATGTTGACCGGCCATGGGTGTTTTGGCCGGTACCTCTTTAAGATAGCCGGAAGGGAACCGACGGCGCAGTGCCACCACTGCGCGGACCGCGACGAGGAAGACACAGCGGAACACACGCTGGCGCGTTGCTCTGGATTCGACGAGCAACGCGCCGCCCTCGTCGCGGTCATTGGAGAGGACCTCTCGCTGCCGCGCGTCGTGGCTACGATGCTCGGCAGCGACGCGTCCTGGAAGGCGATGCTCGACTTCTGCGAGTCCACCATATCGCAGAAGGAGGCGGCGGAGCGAGAGAGGGAGAGCTCTTCCCTTTCCGCACCGATCCGTCGCCGTCGAGCCGGGGGCCGGAGGCGGGAATACGCCCGTACGTCCCGGCCCCTGTAGGTGGCGGCCTCTCCCCGGTGAAGGTCAAGGGGCGACCTGAGGGGGTGAGGCCGCGCGGCGCGCTACCAGCACTCTAGCGCGCTGCCGTGGAGTGAATAGAGCGACCGGTCGACGGTGTATCGCGTCCCGACCCGGCAGGCTGGTTCTGGTCCAGCGGGGTATTCCGGGACACCAGCGGCACCGTCTGGGCGGCCCGACGGGCTGCCGTACCGAGACGGCCGACGTTTCAGAGCCTTCGATTCGCCTCGAAGGCTCCGTCGGCTGGGCGTCCTTGGGGTGAGCCGCGCCGTCTGGTTGTAGTGTTGACCGCGGTAGCCCCCCTACCTCATCCGGGTTCTGACCTCGGAGGGGATCGGACGTCGGGTGTAAGAGTGCAGAGGAGTCGTTTAGTGGGTGGGCTCTAAAATCCTTGGGCCCGCGGTCTGCTCACAACACCATGCAGATCGTTGAGTCTCACATACCCCGCGCGCCCCTTTTGCGCGGGGACCTCGTAGGAGGTTCGGCCCTCTACCCGAAAAAAAAAAAAAAAAAGGTCTCGCTGCGAAATTGGGCCCTCGGCTGATGGCGACAGCCGGCTCTCTGAGCCGGCTTCTTCCAAACGTCGGGGGTCCCGATCAGGTGGCGCGCCGCCTCTACATGGGGGTGGTGCGGTCGATGGCACTATACGGCGCGCCCGTATGGTGCCACGCCCTGACCCGCCAGAACGTCGCCGCGCTGCGACGTCCGCAGCGCGCGATCGCGGTCAGGGCGATCCGAGGATACCGCACCGTCTCCTTCGAGGCGGCGTGCTTGCTCGCCGGGGCGCCACCCTGGGACCTGGAGGCGGAGGCGCTCGCTGCCGATTACCGGTGGCGTAGCGACCTCCGCTCTAGGGGGGAAGGGCGCCCCAGCGAAGGTGTAGTTCGAGCGCGGAGGCTCCACTCTCGGCGGTCCGTGCTGGAGGCGTGGTCTCGCCGCTTGGCGGACCCGTCGGCCGGCCTCCGAACCGTCGAGGCGGTCCGCCCGGTTCTCGCGGACTGGGTGGGCCGCGACCGCGGATGCCTCACCTTCCGGCTAACGCAGATGCTTACCGGCCATGGTTGTTTCGGCCGGTACTTGCACAAGATAGCCGGAAGGGAACCGACGGCGCAGTGCCACCACTGCGCGGACCGCGACGAGGAAGACACAGCGGAACACACGCTGGCGCGTTGCTCTGGATTCGACGAGCAACGCGCCGCCCTCGTCGCGGTCATTGGAGAGGACCTCTCGCTGCCGCGCGTCGTGGCTACGATGCTCGGCAGCGACGCGTCCTGGAAGGCGATGCTCGACTTCTGCGAGTCCACCATCTCGCAGAAGGAGGCGGCGGAGCGAGAGAGGGAGAGCTCTTCCCTTTCCGCACCGATCCGTCGCCGTCGAGCCGGGGGCCGGAGGCGGGAATACGCCCGTACGTCCCGGCCCCTGTAGGTGGCGGCCTCCCCCCGGTGAAGGTCAAGGGGCGACCTGAGGGGGTGAGGCCGCGCGGCGCGCTACCAGCACTCTAGCGCGCTGCCGTGGAGTGAATAGAGCGACCGGTCGACGGTGTATCGCGTCCCGACCCGGCAGGCTGGTTCTGGTCCAGCGGGGTATTCCGGGACACCAGCGGCACCGTCTGGGCGGCCCGACGGGCTGCTGTACCGAGACGGCCGACGTTTCAGAGCCTTCGATTCGCCTCGAAGGCTCCGTCGGCTGGGCGTCCTTGGGGTGAGCCGCGCCGTCTGGTTGTAGTGTTGACCGCGGTAGCCCCCCTACCTCATCCGGGTTCTGACCTCGGAGGGGATCGGACGTCGGGTGTAAGAGTGCAGAGGAGTCGTTTAGTGGGTGGGCTCTAAAATCCTTGGGCCCGCGGTCTGCTCACAACACCATGCAGATCGTTGAGTCTCACATACCCCGCGCGCCCCTTTTGCGCGGGGACCTCGTAGGAGGTTCGGCCCTCTACCCGAAAAAAAAAAAAAAAAAAAAAAGGTCTCGCTGCGACCCGAGGGACCTGGGCGGGCCCCCCGGCGCGCACTCTGCGTGGCCGGGGGCTCCGTCTGTGGGGGAGTTTTGCTGGACTTCCACCGGGCGCGTCCGTAGGTGGCGGATAACGGGATCCTCTGGGAACAGTCCCACTCCCAGGGGTATCGTCCGGTCTTTTTCGTTGCAAGGATTTCTAGGTGTTAGGTAGGTAGGCTAGGTGTAAGAGTAGGGTAGCCTAGTTAGGCTTTGCAACGAAAGAGATCGGATGACGCGGACCAAAACCAGCAGGGGGAGTTGCGGGCTCTCCACGCCCTTCACTCGCTGAAGGGTGTTCCTCCTGGAGACGCTCGGGCTCCCTCTCTTCTCCCCTTTCTTCCCCCTTTTTCTTTTTTCTTCGGGTCACGTCCGACCCGTTTCGGACGTAACCCACGGGTGGTGGTGGGCCACTCTTGGCCTGCCCTTTGATGGAGAAGTGAGCCGGCGTTGCTTACGCATCTTCCGGCCGCTGGTCGCCATGTCCCCGGCTTCGGCTACAGGGGCACGCCCTCCAGAGGGGGGTACCGGTATACCGGCGTGGCTTCGTCGTTGTTGCTCTTTTGAGCGTCGGGCGGTGGTCTGTCGTGTTGCTCGTTGCACTCGGCGGGCTGCCGGCCAACCCGTAATCCTCACCGCGTGGGGGACGGGGGCCGCTGCCGCGAGGCACGGGGCCGCGAGGACGTAAACCTCTTTAAAAAATGCCCCAATCCTAAGCTCTGGTGCCCGGCGATGGGATGAATGGCTGGAGGGAGTCCAGTCCCAAGGGTACCAACCAGACCCCAGGGGACCGACCCCTGGTTAATCAAAAAGGAAATATGAAAATCATGACATCTGTGCGAAAAGTATTACCCCAGGAGGGTACCTCCCGCTCCGCGGGGGGAGAATCCCTCCGTGCGGTCGAGCAATCGGCCGCACGCTGCCCCACCGTTTCTGGGGGGGGCACACACTGTCACGCAGAAGGGGGCGACAACACGGGTCGCGTAAGGGACAGAGTCCCAACCGTAGTCATAGAGCGCTGCGAGAGCTTAATCTCGCTGTACTCGGTGCCGAATGCGATCGGCAGCGGACTCGGCGGAAGCGGAAGTCGGCTCGTCGGCCGGCGTCCTCCGCTCCGTCCGATTCATCGGAAGGAGAGCCTGCCAGCGCCAAATACATGGCGTTGGCGGAAGGGCCGGCGGCTGCTGCGGCGTCGCCCGCCGCAGGAATTGACTTAAACAAGCCATCGTCTTGCGGACTGGACGCTGCCTCTTCGGCGCAGTCTAGGGCCGCCTGCCGTGAGGCAAAAAATAATAGAAAAATAGAAGAGATCGAGCGCCTACAGAGAGCCCTGACGTTGGTGGGTCCCTCTGACCCCCTCCGATCTTGCCAGATAGTTGGAAAAATTATTGCGACCATGGCGGCTAAATCGACTGGAGGCCTCAAAGGCACCGAAGTGTCGGCCATGAAATCTGCGGCCGCCACACTTGAGGAAAGGCTGCAGGACGTCGTGGACCGCACCACGACGACGGAAACGGCGGGCTTGCGGCAGGAAGTGGCTCTGCTGCACACCCGCCTCGAGCAAGTATCGGCCGAGAATGGCAAACTTCGGGCGGAGAACGGTCAGCTCCGCGTCGACATGGCCGAGCTGCGAACAATGGTCGCCGATCTCATCGAGCGGCAACGCAGCTCGGCCCCTGTCCCTCCTCCGCCCGAAGCAGAAGGCCTCAGTGAAGTCGAGGAGCTGAGGCGGCAGCTCCTTATACAGGAGGCGCGCAGCTCCAAAGTGGAGCGGGCGAGACCGCCCCTCGCCCATGAGGTGAAAGGCAGCGCGCCTGTGCCCGCACCTCGTAGAACAGTGGCCGCTAAAACTTATAGCGGCCCCAAACAGACAGCCACATCTGCGAGGATTCCCGCCGCGACTGTCTCGCGGTCAGCAGCTTCGGGGGCAACAAGATCTGCCCCCCCAAAGAAACCGGCATCCGCTCCTGCTCCGCCCCAGCCTGCGAAGGCAGGGCCCGGCAGGAGCCGGACAAAGAAGAAGAGAGGCGTCAACGCCGCCAAACCGGCACCGACTCCCCAGCCCCGCCCGCTGCCCCCGGCCCCGGCCAATATGGAAGAGGCCTGGACAACGGTGGTGCGGCGCGGGCCCAAAAAGGTGGCGGCGCCTCTTGCGCCGCGCCCCAAGCCCGCCCCTGCGGCCGTCGCTCCCCGTCAAGAGGGTCGAGCGGAGCCGAGGGGCCGAAACGGACGAAGGAGGCCGCGCGCCCCGCGGTCGGCTGCAGTGGTAGTGGAGCTGCTGCCGGCCGGCAAAGAAAAGGGCATCACCTACCACGAGGTGATGACCCAGGCGCGCGGCGGCGTGAATGTGGACGCCCTCGGCGTGGAGGGGGGCATCAAGGTCCGGCAGACGGCCAACGGGGCCCGTCTAATAGAGTGCCCCGGCCCGAACACCAACGCCGCGGCCGAAAAATTGGCGGCCCGGCTGAGGGAGATCCTGCCGGACCCCGAGGTGGTGCGCATCGCGCGGCCCGTGAAGATGGGTGAAGTCAAAATCACGGGCCTCGACGAGTGCGCCACGAAGGAGGAGGTTGCCGCGGCCATCGCGTCGCAGGGCAACTGCGCCCTCGCCGACGTCAAAGTCGGGGAGCTCCGGGAAACATATTCCGGTACCCGGACGGCGTGGGCGCGTTGCCCGGTAGCAACGGCGAACCTCCTGGCCACCCCTCCACAGGGGCGGCCTTCCGACAGCCCAGGAAGGCTGCGCGTGGGCTGGGTAGTGGCCCACGTGCAGCTGCAGGATGCCAGGCCGTGGCGCTGTCTTCGGTGCTTCGGCACCGGCCACGGCCTCGCCAAGTGCCCCTCGACCGTGGACCGCAGCGGCTTGTGTTTCCGCTGCGGCCAACCGGGGCACAAGGCAGCCTCCTGCACCACAGCCGCGCCGCACTGCGTCTTGTGCGACGCGGCCAAAAGGAAGGCCGACCACCGGGCCGGGGGCCCGGCGTGTAAATCCGCCCCCTCCTCTACAAAAACGAGGAGGGGCGGAAAGAAAAAGAAGCCGGCTGCAAAAAGGGCAGCCGGTGAGTCAGCTCCCGCCGCGGCACCAGAGCAGCCGCAAGGCGGGACAGACGAGGGAGCGATGGACGTAGCCCCGTAATGGGTTGCGTCCATCGCTTCCTTCAAAGTAATTTGAACCACTCCGCCAGGGCACAGGATCTCCTCGTCCACACCATGGCGGAGTGGTCAATCGACGTCGCTGTCGCCGCGGAGCCGTACTTCGTCCCCACCGACCAGGACTGCTGGATGGGGGACGTCGACGGCTCCGTGGCCATTGTGTTGAGACAGTCCGCGGCGTTACCCCCCTTGGAAATGGTGGCCAGGGGACCCGGGTACGTCGCGGCTAGGATCGACGGGACCGTCGTGATCGGGGCGTACTTCTCTCCGAACAGGAGCCTCGCCGAGTTCGAGCGGTTTCTGGGCGGGCTCGAGGTGCTCTTGCACCGCTTCGGGTCCCGCCCTGTCATCGTCGCGGGGGACCTCAATGCCAAGTGTACGGCTTGGGGCTCCCCCCGCACGGATTCGCGAGGCGAGGCTCTTTCGGAGTGGGCGATCGCGACCGGCCTCTGTCTCCTAAACAGAGGCACGGTCGCGACTTGCGTGCGGTGGAACGGAGAATCTCACGTGGACGTGACGTTCGCGTCCCCGTCCGCCGTGCGCCGCACCCGCGGCTGGCGCGTCCTCGAGGGGGCGGAGACGCTCTCGGACCACCGATACGTCCGATTTGAGCTCTCCGCCTCCTCCTTGTCGTCGTCGTCAGCCGCGGGCGCCCGCGGTGAGGAGGAGCTCCCGCAAGGTGCGCCCCGTTCGTTCCCCAGGTGGGCCTTGAAACGAATGAACAAGGAGTTGCTGATGGAGGCGGCCGCTGTTGCTGCGTGGGCGCCAAAACCCGCGCGGCTCGCGGACGTGGATGCGGAGGTCGACTGGTTCCGGGGCACCATGGCAAACATTTGTGATGCCGCCATGCCCCGGGTCGGCCCCCGAGCACCACGTGGGGGTGCGTTCTGGTGGTCGCCCGAGATCGCGAGACTCCGTGAGGAGTGCGTGAGGGCGCGCCGCCGGAGCGCACGCCACCGCCGCCGCCGTCGTCGCGACGCTACGTTCGCGGAGACGGCGGCCCGGCTGCACGCTGACTGTCGTCAAAAGCAGACGGCGCTGCAGCTGGCCATCGGCGAGGCCAAGAAGCAGAGCATGAAGACTCTCCTGGAGTCGCTCGACGAAGATCCCTGGGGGCGCCCATACAAGATGGTTCGCAGGAAACTGCAGCCGTGGGCGCTCCCGGTGACCGAGCGGCTCCAGCCTCGGCAGCTGCGGGAAATTGTTACGGCACTCTTCCCGCCGGCAGCGGGGGGGGACTTTGAGCCCCCCCAGATGGACGCCACGTGGGGCACGCCTCCGCGTCGCCCCAGCGTTCCCGCTGCCGAGGAGCCCCCTCCCCCTATCACGGGGGCGGAGATCCATGCGGCCGTGTCCAGAATGAGAGCGAAGGACGCGGCCCCCGGCCCTGACGGCGTTCACGGCCGGGTCTGGAGCTTGGCCTTCGAGGCCCTAGGGGACCGGCTCGGGGGGCTTTTCGAAGCGTGCCTCGAGTCGGGACGGTTCCCGTCGAAATGGAAGACGGGCAGACTGGTCCTTCTGCGGAAGGACGGGCGCCCCGCGGACTCACCCGCGGGCTATCGCCCCATCGTGTTGCTGGACGAGGCGGGCAAGATGCTCGAGAGGATCGTCGCGGCCCGCATCGTCCGGCACCTGACCGAGACGGGTCCCGATCTTTCGGCGGAGCAATACGGCTTCAGAGAGGGCCGCTCGACTATCGACGCAATTCTGCGCGTGCGGGCCCTCTCCGACGAAGCCGTATCCCGGGGCGGGGTGGCGATGGCGTTATCCTTAGATGTAAGGAACGCCTTCAACACCCTGCCCTGGTCGGTGATCGCGGGGGCGCTGGAGTATCACGGCGTCCCCGCATACCTCCGCCGACTGATCGGCTCCTATCTCGAGGGCAGGTCGATCCAGTGCATCGGACACGGTGGAGTGATGTACCGCTTCCCCGTCGAGCGCGGTGTTCCGCAGGGGTCCGTCCTGGGCCCCCTGCTGTGGAACATCGGCTACGACTGGGTCCTGCGGGGCGTCATTCGGGGACCCCTCCCCGGGCTCAGCGTAATTTGTTACGCTGACGACACGTTGGTCGTAGCTCCGGGGAGGGACTACCGGGAGTCTGCCCGTCTGGCGTGCGCAGGCGTGGCACACGTCGTCACCAGGATCCGACGGTTGGGGCTCGAGGTGGCGCTCGACAAAACCCAGGCCCTGATGTTTCACGGGCCGGGACGAGCGCCGCCTGTGGGTGCCCACCTCGTGATCGGAGGCGTCCGCGTCGGGGTCGGGGTGACCGGTCTTCGGTACCTCGGCCTCGAACTGGACGGTCGGTGGAACTTCCGCGCTCACTTTGAGAAGTTGGGCCCTCGGCTGATGGCAACGGCCGGCTCTTTGAGCCGGCTGCTTCCAAACGTCGGGGGTCCCGATCAGGTGGCGCGCCGCCTCTACATGGGGGTGGTGCGGTCTATGGCACTATACGGCGCTCCCGTATGGTGCCACGCCCTGACCCGCGAGAACGTCGCGGCGCTGCGACGTCCGCAGCGCGCGATCGCGGTCAGGGCGATCCGAGGATACCGCACCGTCTCCTTCGAGGCGGCGTGCTTGCTCGCCGGGGCGCCACCCTGGGACCTGGAGGCGGAGGCGCTCGCTGCCGATTACAGGTGGCGTAGCGACCTCCGCTCTAGGGGGGAAGGGCGCCCCGGCGAAGGAGTAGTTCGAGCGCGGAGGCTCCAATCTCGGCGGTCCGTGCTGGAGGCGTGGTCTCGCCGCTTGGCGGACCCGTCGGCCGGCCTCCGTACCGTCGAGGCGGTCCGTCCGGCCCTCGCGGACTGGGTGGGCCGCGACCGCGGATGCCTCACCTTCCGGCTGACGCAGATGTTGACCGGCCATGGGTGTTTTGGCCGGTACCTCTTTAAGATAGCCGGAAGGGAACCGACGGCGCAGTGCCACCACTGCGCGGACCGCGACGAGGAAGACACAGCGGAACACACGCTGGCGCGTTGCTCTGGATTCGACGAGCAACGCGCCGCCCTCGTCGCGGTCATAGGAGAGGACCTCTCGCTGCCGCGCGTCGTGGCTACGATGCTCGGCAGCGACGCGTCCTGGAAGGCGATGCTCGACTTCTGCGAGTCCACCATCTCGCAGAAGGAGGCGGCGGAGCGAGAGAGGGAGAGCTCTTCCCTTTCCGCACCGATCCGTCGCCGTCGAGCCGGGGGCCGGAGGCGGGAATACGCCCGTACGTCCCGGCCCCTGTAGGTGGCGGCCTCCCCCCGGTGAAGGTCAAGGGGCGACCTGAGGGGGTGAGGCCGCGCGGCGCGCTACCAGCACTCTAGCGCGCTGCCGTGGAGTGATTAGAGCGACCGGTCGACGGTGTATCGCGTCCCGACCCGGCAGGCTGGTTCTGATCCAGCGGGGTATTCCGGGACACCAGCGGCACCGTCTGGGCGGCCCGACGGGCTGCCGTACCGAGACGGCCGACGTTTCAGAGCCTTCGATTCGCCTCGAAGGCTCCGTCGGCTGGGCGTCCTTGGGGTGAGCCGCGCCGTCTGGTTGTAGTGTTGACCGCGGTAGCCCCCCTACCTCATCCGGGTTTTGACCTCGGAGGGGATCGGACGTCGGGTGTAAGAGTGCAGAGGAGTCGTTTAGTGGGTGGGCTCTAAAATCCTTGGGCCCGCGGTCTGCTCACAACACCATGC
The DNA here is from genome assembly GCF_030269925.1 of Bombyx mori. Taxonomy (NCBI): domain Eukaryota; kingdom Metazoa; phylum Arthropoda; class Insecta; order Lepidoptera; family Bombycidae; genus Bombyx; species Bombyx mori. The sequence goes on along the minus strand of NC_085116.1, from coordinate 141,426 downwards.
AGATCGTTGAGTCTCACATACCCCGCGCGCCCCTTTTGCGCGGGGACCTCGTAGGAGGTTCGGCCCTCTACCCGAAAAAAAAAAAAAAAAAAAAAAAAAAAGGTCTCGCTGCGAGAGCCTTATCTCGCTCTACTCGGCGCGGAGCTCCGCGAGGGGCGACGCGTCCAGTGGGCGGGAGACACCGGCGCTGTTCATCGACACTCGACAGCGGACTCGGCGGAAGCGGAAGTCGGCCCGACGGCCGGCGTCCTCCGCTCCGTCTGACTCGTCCGAGGGTGAGCCTGCCAGCGCCAAATATATGGCGTTGGCGGAAGGGCCGGCGGCTGCTGCGGCGCCGCCCGCCACTGATTGTGACGATAGTCTTCCTCGCGGACTGGCTGCTGCCTCCTCGGCGCATTCCAGGGCCGCCTGCCGTGAGACGAAAAATAGAGAGAAAATGGGAGAGGTCGAGCGCCTTGAGCGCTCCCTAACGGAGGTGGGTCCTTCTGACCCCCTCCGAGCATGTAATATCGTAAAAGATATGGTGGCCACTATAGCCACAAAATCGGCTAAAGGGCTGAAGGGTGATTATGTGCGGGCCCTAAAATCCGGAGCGGCCACCTTAGAAGAACGGATAAAGGATGTCGTGGACCGCACCACAACGACGGAGACGGCGGGCTTGCGACAGGAAGTGGCCCTGCTGCATGCCCGCCTTGAAGAGGTATCGATCGAGAATGGCCAACTTCGGACGGAGAATGGGCAGCTGCGAGTGGACATGGCTGAGTTGCGGACCATGGTGGCCGACCTCATGGAGCGGCAACGCAGCTCGGCCCCTGCCCCTCCTCCGCCTGAAGCGGAAGAAAACCAGGAAGCTGAGGAACAGAGACGGCAGCTCCTAATACTCGAGGCAAGGAGTTCAACCGTCGAGCGCGCAAGACCGCCCCTTGCTCACGAGGCGAAAAACGGGGCCCCTATACCGGCACCCCGCAGGATTGTGGCCGCAAAAACTTATAGCGGCCCCAAGAAGTCAGCCACACCGGCGAAGATTCCCGCTGCGACTGCCTCCACGTCTGCAGCTGCGAGGGCTTCGAAATCAGCCCCCGCAAAGAAACCGACGTCCGCTCCTACCCCGTCCCAGCCTGCGAAGGCGGGGCCCGGCAGGAGCCGTAACAAGAAGAAGGGGGGCGTCAACGCCGCCAAACCGGCACTGACCCCCCAGCCCCGCCCACTGCCCCCCGCCCCGGCCAACATGAATGAGGCCTGGACGACGGTGGTGCGGCGAGGGCCCAAAAAGGTAGCGGTGCCTGCCGCGCCGCGCCCCAAGCCCGCCCCTGCGGCCACCGCTCCCCGCCAAGAGGGTCGAGCGGAGCCGAGGGGCCGACCTGGACGAAGGAGGCCGCGCGCCCCGCGGTCGGCTGCAGTAGTCGTAGAGCTGCTGCCGGCCGCTAAAGAACGGGGCATCACCTACCACGAGGTGATGACCCAGGCGCGCGGCGGCGTGAATGTGGACGCCCTCGGCGTGGAGGGGGGCATCAAGGTCCGGCAGACGGCCAACGGGGCTCGTCTTATAGAGTGCCCCGGCCCCAACACAAACGCCGCGGCCGAAAAATTGGCAGCCCGGCTGAGGGAGATCCTGCCGGACCCCGAGGTGGTGCGCATCGCGCGGCCCGTGAAGATGGGAGAAGTAAAAATCACGGGCCTCGACGAGTGCGCCACAAAGGAGGAGGTCGCCTCGGCCATCGCGTCGCAGGGCAACTGCGCCCTCGCCGACGTCAAAGTCGGGGAGCTCCGGGCAACCTACTCTGGTACCCGGACGGCGTGGGCGCGTTGCCCCATCGCAACGGCGAACCTCCTGGCCACCCCTCCACAGGGTCGGCCTTCAGATAGCCCAGGATGGCTGCGCGTGGGCTGGGTAGTGGCCCACGTGCAGCTGCAGGATGCCAGGCCGTGGCGCTGTCTTCGGTGCTTCGGCACCGGCCACGGCCTCGCCAAGTGCCCCTCGACAGTGGACCGCAGCGACCTGTGCTTCCGCTGCGGTCAGCCGGGGCACAAGGCTGCATCCTGCACGACAGCCGCGCCGCACTGCGTCTTATGCGACGCGGCCAAAAGGAAGGCCGACCACCGGGCCGGGGGCCCGGCGTGTAAATCCGCCCCCTCCTCTACAAAAACGAGGAGGGGCGGAAAGAAAAAGAAGCCGGCTGCAACAAGGGCAGCCGGCGAGTCAGTTCCCGCCGCGGCACCAGACGAGCCGCAGGGCGGGACAGACGAGGGAGCGATGGACGTAGCCCCGTAATGGGTTGCGTCCACCGCTTCCTCCAGTGCAATTTGAACCACTCCGCCAGGGCACAGGATCTCCTCGTCCACACCATGGCGGAGTGGTCAATCGACGTCGCTGTCGCCGCGGAGCCGTACTTCGTCCCCACCGACCAGGACTGCTGGATGGGGGACGTGGACGGCTCCGTGGCCATTGTGTTGAGACAGTCCGCGGCGTTACCCCCCTTGGATATGGTGGCCAGGGGACCCGGGTACGTCGCGGCTAGGATCGACGGGACCGTCGTGATCGGGGCGTACTTTTCTCCGAACAGGAGCCTCGCCGAGTTCGAGCGGTTTCTGGGCGGGCTCGAGGTGCTCTTGCACCGCTTCGGGTCCCGCCCTGTCATCGTTGCGGGGGACCTCAATGCCAAGTGTACGGCTTGGGGCTCCCCCCGCACGGATTCGCGAGGCGAGGCTCTTTCGGAGTGGGCGATCGCGACCGGCCTCTGTCTCCTAAACAGAGGCACGGTCGCGACTTGCGTGCGGTGGAACGGGGAATCTCACGTGGACGTGACGTTTGCGTCCCCGTCCGCCGTGCGCCGCACCCGCGGCTGGCGCGTACTCGAGGGGGCGGAGACGCTCTCGGACCACCGATACGTCCGATTTGAGCTCTCCGCCTCCTCCTTGTCGTCGTCGTCAGCCGCGGGCGCCCGCGGTGAGGAGGAGCTCCCGCAAGGTGCGCCCCGTTCGTTCCCCAGGTGGGCCTTGAAACGAATGAACAAGGAGTTGCTGATGGAGGCGGCCGCTGTTGCTGCGTGGGCGCCAAAACCCGCGCGGCTCGCGGACGTGGATGCGGAGGTCGACTGGTTCCGGGGCACCATGGCAAACATTTGCGATGCCGCCATGCCCCGGGTCGGCCCCCGAGCACCACGTGGGGGTGCGTTCTGGTGGTCGCCCGAGATCGCAAGACTCCGCGAGGAGTGCGTGAGGGCGCGCCGCCGGAGCGCACGCCACCGCCGCCGCCGTCGTCGCGACGCTACGTTCGCGGAGACGGCGGCCCGGCTGCACGCTGACTGTCGTCAAAAGCAGACGGCGCTGCAGCTGGCCATCGGCGAGGCCAAGAAGCAGAGCATGAAGACTCTCCTGGAGTCGCTCGACGAAGATCCCTGGGGGCGCCCATACAAGATGGTTCGCAGGAAACTGCAGCCGTGGGCGCTCCCGGTGACCGAGCGGCTCCAGCCTCGGCAGCTGCGGGAAATAGTTTCCGCGCTTTTCCCGCCGGCGGCGGGGGGGGACTTTGAGCCCCCCCAGATGGACGCCACGTGGGGCACGCCTCCGCGTCGCCCCAGCGTTCCCGCTGCCGAGGAGCCCCCTCCCCCTATCACGGGGGCGGAGATCCATGCGGCCGTGTCCAGAATGAGAGCGAAGGACGCGGCCCCCGGCCCTGACGGCGTTCACGGCCGGGTCTGGAGCTTGGCCTTCGAGGCCCTAGGGGACCGGCTCGGGGGGCTTTTCGAAGCGTGCCTCGAGTCGGGACGGTTCCCGTCGAAATGGAAGACGGGCAGACTGGTCCTTCTGCGGAAGGACGGGCGCCCCGCGGACTCACCCGCGGGCTATCGCCCCATCGTGTTGCTGGACGAAGCGGGCAAGATGCTCGAGAGGATCGTCGCGGCCCGCATCGTCCGGCACCTGACCGAGACGGGTCCCGATCTTTCGGCGGAGCAATACGGCTTCAGAGAGGGCCGCTCGACTATCGACGCAATTCTGCGCGTGCGGGCCCTCTCCGATGAAGCCGTATCCCGGGGCGGGGTGGCGATGGCGTTATCCTTAGATGTAAGGAACGCCTTCAACACCCTGCCCTGGTCGGTGATCGCGGGGGCGCTGGAGTATCACGGCGTCCCCGCATACCTCCGCCGACTGATCGGCTCCTACCTCGAGGGCAGGTCGATCCAGTGCATCGGACACGGTGGGGCGATGTACCGCTTCCCCGTCGAGCGCGGTGTTCCGCAGGGGTCCGTCCTGGGCCCCCTGCTGTGGAACATCGGCTACGACTGGGTCCTGCGGGGCGTCATTCGGGGTCCCCTCCCCGGGCTGAGCGTAATTTGTTACGCCGACGACACGTTGGTCGTGGCTCCGGGGAGGGACTACCGGGAGTCTGCCCGTCTGGCGTGCGCAGGCGTGGCACACGTCGTCACAAGGATCCGACGGCTGGGACTCGAGGTGGCGCTCGACAAAACCCAGGCCCTGTTGTTTCACGGGCCGGGACGAGCGCCGCCTCTGGGTGCTCACCTCGTGATCGGAGGCGTCCGCGTCGGGGTCGGGGTGACCGGTCTTCGGTACCTCGGCCTCGAATTGGACGGTCGGTGGAGCTTCCGCGCTCACTTCGAAAAATTGGGCCCTCGGCTGATGGCGACGGCCGGCTCTTTGAGCCGGCTGCTTCCAAACGTCGGGGGTCCCGATCAGGTGGCGCGCCGCCTCTACATGGGGGTGGTGCGGTCGATGGCACTATACGGCGCTCCCGTATGGTGCCACGCCCTGACCCGCGAGAACGTCGCGGCGCTGCGACGTCCGCAGCGCGCGATCGCGGTCAGGGCGATCCGAGGATACCGCACCGTCTCCTTCGAGGCGGCGTGCTTGCTCGCCGGGGCGCCACCCTGGGACCTGGAGGCGGAGGCGCTCGCTGCCGATTACCGGTGGCGTAGCGACCTCCGCTCTAGGGGGGAAGGGCGCCCCGGCGAAGGAGTAGTTCGAGCGCGGAGGCTCCAATCTCGGCGGTCTGTGCTGGAGGCGTGGTCTCGCCGCTTGGCGGACCCGTCGGCCGGCCTCCGTACCGTCGAGGCGGTCCGTCCGGTCCTCGCGGACTGGGTGGGCCGCGACCGCGGATGCCTCACCTTCCGGCTGACGCAGATGTTGACCGGCCATGGGTGTTTTGGCCGGTACCTCTTTAAGATAGCCGGAAGGGAACCGACGGCGCAGTGCCACCACTGCGCGGACCGCGACGAGGAAGACACAGCGGAACACACATTGGCGCGTTGCTCTGGATTTGACGAGCAACGCGCCGCCCTCGTCGCGGTCATAGGAGAGGACCTCTCGCTGCCGCGCGTCGTGGCTACGATGCTCGGCAGCGACGCGTCCTGGAAGGCGATGCTCGACTTCTGCGAGTCCACCATCTCGCAGAAGGAGGCGGCGGAGCGAGAGAGGGAGAGCTCTTCCCTTTCCGCACCGATCCGTCGCCGTCGAGCCGGGGGCCGGAGGCGGGAATACGCCCGTACGTCCCGGCCCCTGTAGGTGGCGGCCTCCCCCCGGTGAAGGTCAAGGGGCGACCTGAGGGGGTGAGGCCGCGCGGCGCGCTACCAGCACTCTAGCGCGCTGCCGTGGAGTGATTAGAGCGACCGGTCGACGGTGTATCGCGTCCCGACCCGGCAGGCTGGTTCTGGTCCAGCGGGGTATTCCGGGACACCAGCGGCACCGTCTGGGCGGCCCGACGGGCTGCCGTACCGAGACGGCCGACGTTTCAGAGCCTTCGATTCGCCTCGAAGGCTCCGTCGGCTGGGCGTCCTTGGGGTGAGCCGCGCCGTCTGGTTGTAGTGTTGACCGCGGTAGCCCCCCTACCTCATCCGGGTTCTGACCTCGGAGGGGATCGGACGTCGGGTGTAAGAGTGCAGAGGAGTCGTTTAGTGGGTGGGCTCTAAAATCCTTGGGCCCGCGGTCTGCTCACAACACCATGCAGATCGTTGAGTCTCACATACCCCGCGCGCCCCTTTTGCGCGGGGACCTCGTAGGAGGTTCGGCCCTCTACCCGAAAAAAAAAAAAAAAAAAAAAAGGTCCCCCTCCCCGGGCTGAGCGTAATATGTTACGCCGACGACACGTTGGTCGTGGCTCCGGGGAGGGACTACCGGGAGTCTGCCCGTCTGGCGTGCGCAGGCGTGGCACACGTCGTCACTAGGATCCGACGGTTGGGGCTCGAGGTGGCGCTCGACAAAACCCAGGCCCTGATGTTTCACGGGCCGGGACGAGCGCCGCCTGTGGGTGCCCACCTCGTGATCGGAGGCGTCCGCGTCGGGGTCGGAGTGACCGGTCTTCGGTACCTCGGCCTCGAACTGGACGGTCGGTGGAGCTTCCGCGCTCACTTCGAAAAATTGGGCCCTCGGCTGATGGCGACAGCCGGCTCTCTGAGCCGGCTTCTTCCAAACGTCGGGGGTCCCGATCAGGTGGCGCGCCGCCTCTACATGGGGGTGGTGCGGTCGATGGCACTATACGGCGCGCCCGTATGGTGCCACGCCCTGACCCGCCAGAACGTCGCCGCGCTGCGACGTCCGCAGCGCGCGATCGCGGTCAGGGCGATCCGAGGATACCGCACCGTCTCCTTCGAGGCGGCGTGCTTGCTCGCCGGGGCGCCACCCTGGGACCTGGAGGCGGAGGCGCTCGCTGCCGATTACCGGTGGCGTAGCGACCTCCGCTCTAGGGGGGAAGGGCGCCCCAGCGAAGGTGTAGTTCGAGCGCGGAGGCTCCACTCTCGGCGGTCCGTGCTGGAGGCGTGGTCTCGCCGCTTGGCGGACCCGTCGGCCGGCCTCCGAACCGTCGAGGCGGTCCGCCCGGTTCTCGCGGACTGGGTGGGCCGCGACCGCGGATGCCTCACCTTCCGGCTAACGCAGATGCTTACCGGCCATGGTTGTTTCGGCCGGTACTTGCACAAGATAGCCGGAAGGGAACCGACGGCGCAGTGCCACCACTGCGCGGACCGCGACGAGGAAGACACAGCGGAACACACGCTGGCGCGTTGCTCTGGATTCGACGAGCAACGCGCCGCCCTCGTCGCGGTCATTGGAGAGGACCTCTCGCTGCCGCGCGTCGTGGCTACGATGCTCGGCAGCGACGCGTCCTGGAAGGCGATGCTCGACTTCTGCGAGTCCACCATCTCGCAGAAGGAGGCGGCGGAGCGAGAGAGGGAGAGCTCTTCCCTTTCCGCACCGATCCGTCGCCGTCGAGCCGGGGGCCGGAGGCGGGAATACGCCCGTACGTCCCGGCCCCTGTAGGTGGCGGCCTCCCCCCGGTGAAGGTCAAGGGGCGACCTGAGGGGGTGAGGCCGCGCGGCGCGCTACCAGCACTCTAGCGCGCTGCCGTGGAGTGAATAGAGCGACCGGTCGACGGTGTATCGCGTCCCGACCCGGCAGGCTGGTTCTGGTCCAGCGGGGTATTCCGGGACACCAGCGGCACCGTCTGGGCGGCCCGACGGGCTGCTGTACCGAGACGGCCGACGTTTCAGAGCCTTCGATTCGCCTCGAAGGCTCCGTCGGCTGGGCGTCCTTGGGGTGAGCCGCGCCGTCTGGTTGTAGTGTTGACCGCGGTAGCCCCCCTACCTCATCCGGGTTCTGACCTCGGAGGGGATCGGACGTCGGGTGTAAGAGTGCAGAGGAGTCGTTTAGTGGGTGGGCTCTAAAATCCTTGGGCCCGCGGTCTGCTCACAACACCATGCAGATCGTTGAGTCTCACATACCCCGCGCGCCCCTTTTGCGCGGGGACCTCGTAGGAGGTTCGGCCCTCTACCCGAAAAAAAGAAAAAAAAAAAAAAAAAAAAAAGGTCCCGAGGGACCTGGGCGGGCCCCCCGGCGCGCACTCTGCGTGGCCGGGGGCTCCGTCTGTGGGGGAGTTTTGCTGGACTTCCACCGGGCGCGTCCGTAGGTGGCGGATAACGGGATCCTCTGGGAACAGTCCCACTCCCAGGGGTATCGTCCGATCTTTTTCGTTGCAAGGATTTCTAGGTGTTAGGTAGGTAGGCTAGGTGTAGGAGTAGGGTAGCCTAGTTAGGCTTTGCAACGAAAGAGATCGGATGACGCGGACCAAAACCAGCAGGGGGAGTTGCGGGCTCTCCACGCCCTTCACTCGCTGAAGGGTGTTCCTCCTGGAGACACTCGGGCTCCCTCTCTTGTCCCCTTTCTTCCCCCTTTTTTGTTTTCTTCGGGTCACGTCCGACCCGTTTCGGACGTAACCCATGGGAGATGGTGGGCCACTTTTGGCCTGCCTTTCGATGGAGAAGTGAGCCGGCGTTGCTTACGCATCTTCCGGCCGCTGGTCGCCATGTCCCCGGCTTCGGCTACAGGGGCACGCCCTCCAGAGGGGGGTACCGGTATACCGGCGTGGCTTCGTCGTTGTTGCTCTTTTGAGCGTCGGGCGGTGGTCTGTCGTGTTGCTCGTTGCACTCGGCGGGCCGCCGGCCAACCCGTAATCCTCACCGTGTGGGGGACGGGGGCCGCTGCCGCGAGGCACGGGGCCGCGAGGACGTAAACCTCTTTAAAAAATGCCCCAATCCTAAGCTCTGGTGCCCGGCGATGGGATGAATGGCTGGAGGGAGTCCAGTCCCAAGGGTACCAACCAGACCCCAGGGGACCGACCCCTGGTTAATCAAAAAGGAAATATGACACAATGGCACATGTAGAAAAGTTATTACCCCAGGAGGGTACCTCCCGCTCCGCGGGGGGAGAATCCCTCCGTGCGGTCGAGCGATCGGCCGCACGCTGCCCCACCGTTTCTGGGGGGGGCAAACATTGCCACGACGAAGGGGGCGACAGCACGGGTCGCGTAAGGGACAGGGTCCCCACCGTGCGCCTCGAGCGCTGCGAGAGCCTTATCTCGCTCTACTCGGCGCGGAGCTCCGCGAGGGGCGACGCGTCTAGTGGGCGGGAGACGCCAGCGCTGTTTGTGGACAGCACCCGACAGCGGACACGGCGGAAGCGGAAGTCGGCTCGACAGCCGGCGTCCTCCGCTCCGTCCGACTCGTCGGAAGGAGAGCCTGCCAGCGCCAAGTACATGGCGTTGGCGGAAGGGCCGGCGGCTGCTTCGGCGCCGCCCGCCATTGACTTTGACAAGCCGTCGTCTCGCGGACTGGACGCTGCCTCTTCGGCGCAGTCCAGGGCCGCCTGCCGTGAGGCAAAAAATAAAAATAGAAAACTAGAAGAGATCGAGCGCCTACAGCGATCCCTAACGCTGGTGGGTCCCTCTGACCCCCTCCGATCGTGTAAAATCGTTGGAAAAATAGTTGAGACCATCGCGGCCAAGTCGACTGCAGGCCTCAAGGGCTCAGAAGTGTCGGCCATGAAATCTGCGGCCGCCACACTTGAGGAAAGGCTGCAGGACGTCGTGGACCGCACCACGACGACGGAGACGGCGGGCTTGCGGCAGGAAGTGGCTCTGCTGCACACCCGCCTCGAACAAGTATCGGCCGAGAATGGCCTGCTTCGGGCGGAGAACGGTCAGCTCCGCGTCGACATGGCCGAGCTGCGAACAATGGTTGCCGATCTCATCGAGCGGCAACGCGGCTCCGCCCCTGTCCCTCCTCCGCCCGAAGCAGAAGGCCTCACTGAGGTCGAGGAGCTGAGGCGGCAGCTCCTTATACAGGAGGCGCGCAGCTCCAAAGTGGAGCGGGCGAGACCGCCCCTCGCCCATGAGGTGAAAGGCAGCGCGCCTGTGCCCGCACCTCGTAGAACAGTGGTCGCTAAAACTTATAGCGGCCCCAAACAGACAGCCACACCTGCGAGGATTCCCGCCGCGACTGTCTCGCGGTCAGCAGCTTCGGGGGCAACAAGATCTGCCCCCCCAAAGAAACCGGCATCCGCTCCTGCTCCGCCCCAGCCTGCGAAGGCAGGGCCCGCCAGGAGCCGGACAAAGAAGAAGGGAGGCGTCAACGCCGCCAAACCGGCACGGACTCCCCAGCCCCGCCCGCTGCCCCCGGCCCCGGCCAATATGGAAGAGGCCTGGACAACGGTGGTGCGGCGCGGGCCCAAAAAGGTGGCGGCGCCTCTTGCGCCGCGCCCCAAGCCCGCCCCTGCGGCCGCCGCTCCCCGTCAAGAGGGTCGAGCGGAGCCGAGGGGCCGAAACGGACGAAGGAGGCCGCGCGCCCCGCGGTCGGCTGCAGTGGTAGTGGAGCTGCTGCCCGCCGGCAAAGAAAAGGGCATCACCTACCACGAGGTGATGACCCAGGCGCGCGGCGGCGTGAATGTGGACGCCCTCGGCGTGGAGGGGGGCATCAAGGTCCGGCAGACGGCCAACGGGGCCCGTCTCATAGAGTGCCCCGGCCCGAACACCAACGCCGCGGCCGAAAAATTGGCGGCCCGGCTGAGGGAGATCCTGCCGGACCCCGAGGTGGTGCGCATCGCGCGGCCCGTGAAGATGGGTGAAGTCAAAATCACGGGCCTCGACGAGTGCGCCACGAAGGAGGAGGTTGCCGCGGCCATCGCGTCGCAGGGCAACTGCGCCCTCGCCGACGTCAAAGTCGGGGAGCTCCGGGAAACATATTCTGGTACCCGGACGGCGTGGGCGCGTTGCCCGATTGCAACGGCGACCCTCCTGGCCACCCCTCCACAGGGGCGGCCTTCCGACAGCCCAGGAAGGCTGCGCGTGGGCTGGGTAGTGGCCCACGTGCAGCTGCAGGATGCCAGGCCGTGGCGCTGTCTTCGGTGCTTCGGCACCGGCCACGGCCTCGCCAAGTGCCCCTCGACCGTGGACCGCAGCGGCTTGTGTTTCCGCTGCGGCCAACCGGGGCACAAGGCAGCCTCCTGCACCACAGCCGCGCCGCACTGCGTCTTGTGCGACGCGGCCAAAAGGAAGGCCGACCACCGGGCCGGGGGCCCGGCGTGTAAATCTGCCCCCTCCTCTACAAAAACGAGGAGGGGCGGAAAGAAAAAGAAGCCGGCTGCAACAAGGGCAGCCGGCGAGTCAGTTCCCGCCGCGGCTGTTGTCGAGCCGCAGGGCGGGACAGACGAGGGAGCGATGGACGTAGCCCCGTAATGGGTTGCGTCCATCGCTTCCTCCAAAGTAATTTGAACCACTCCGCCAGGGCACAGGATCTCCTCGTCCACACCATGGCGGAGTGGTCAATCGACGTCGCTGTCGCCGCGGAGCCGTACTTCGTCCCCACCGACCAGGACTGCTGGATCGGGGACGTCGACGGCTCCGTGGCCATCGTACTTAGACAGTCCGCGGCGTTACCCCCCTTGGATATGGTGGCCAGGGGACCCGGGTACGTCGCGGCTAGGATCGACGGGACCGTCGTGATCGGGGCGTACTTTTCTCCGAACAGGAGCCTCGCCGAGTTCGAGCGGTTTCTGGGCGGGCTCGAGGTGCTCTTGCACCGCTTCGGGTCCCGCCCTGTCATCGTCGCGGGGGACCTCAATGCCAAGTGTATGGCTTGGGGCTCCCCCCGCACGGATTCGCGAGGCGAGGCTCTTTCGGAGTGGGCGATCGCGACCGGCCTCTGTCTTCTAAACAGAGGTACGGTCGCGACTTGCGTGCGGTGGAACGGGGAATCTCACGTGGACGTTACGTTCGCGTCCCCGTCCGCCGTGCGCCGCACCCGCGGCTGGCGCGTACTCGAGGGGGCGGAGACGCTCTCGGACCACAGATACGTCCGATTCGAGCTCTCTGCCTCCTCCTTGTCGTCGTCAGCCGCGGGCGCCCGCGGCGAGGAGGAGCTCCCGCAAGGTGCGCCCCGTTCGTTCCCCAGGTGGGCCTTGAAACGGATGAACAAGGAGTTGCTGATGGAGGCGGCCGCTGTTGCTGCGTGGGCGCCAAAACCCGCGCGGCTCGCGGACGTGGATGCGGAGGTCGACTGGTTCCGGGGCACCATGGCAAACATTTGTGATGCCGCCATGCCCCGGGTCGGCCCCCGAGCACCACGTGGGGGTGCGTTCTGGTGGTCGCCCGAGATCGCGAGACTCCGTGAGGAGTGCGTGAGGGCGCGCCGCCGGAGCGCACGCCACCGCCGCCGCCGTCGTCGCGACGCTACGTTCGCGGAGACGGCGGCCCGGCTGCACGCTGACTGTCGTCAAAAACAGACGGCGCTGCAGCTGGCCATCGGCGAGGCCAAGAAGCAGAGCATGAAGACTCTCCTGGAGTCGCTCGACGAAGATCCCTGGGGGCGCCCATACAAGATGGTTCGCAGAAAACTGCAGCCGTGGGCGCTCCCGGTGACCGAGCGGCTCCAGCCTCGGCAGCTGCGGGAGATAGTTTCCGCGCTTTTCCCGCCGGCAGCGGGGGGGGACTTTGAGCCCCCCCAGATGGACGCCACGTGGGGCACACCTCCACGTCGCCCCAGCGTTCCCGCTGCCGAGGAGCCCCCTCCCCCTATTACGGGGGCGGAGATCCATGCGGCCGTGTCCAAAATGAGAGCGAAGGACACGGCCCCCGGCCCTGACGGCGTTCACGGCCGGGTCTGGAGCTTGGCCTTCGAGGCCCTAGGGGACCGGCTCGGGGGGCTTTTCGAAGCGTGCCTCGAGTCGGGACGGTTCCCGTCGAAATGGAAGACGGGCAGACTGGTCCTTCTGCGGAAGGACGGGCGCCCCGCGGACTTTTTTTTTTTTTTTTTTATGATTGAAAGTTTACTGGTGGCCCGAAGGCCTTTCCAGTTTCACCAGGACAGGTGGGCGAGCAAAGGCTCAGCCAAGAGGGGTGGGATTTGCTAACAACTGCCCGAGCGCCTCCGAAGGAGACCTAACAACTCAAGAGCAATTGTTTCGCGAATGAATCTACTACCGGATCGGAATCGCGACCCGCTGAGAAGATCCGGCGAGAAACTCAGCGGGCTGATGCATGGGTTAGGTTGCACGTCGACCTCTTTGTCGAGTTCGACGAGTACGGTTACCGGGGTCCCTAAGCCTGCCCCTAGTATTAGAGCTGAAGGCATCTAATGCAAAGGTTATTGGATCTGATGGATCCGTAAGGACGTGTCTAGGGCGTCGACGGTGACTGGCTCCTGCATGATCAGGATTCGGGGAGTAGTCAGCGGCGGCAACGATAAGGCGATTATCATGACGCATAGCCTTATCGAAGTATCGTTCCGACGCTGACTTCATGTATTTCCGAATTGATTCGAGGCCCAGGTCGTCGTGTAGGTCAACGTTCCTCACGAACCACGGAGCCCCGACAGCTAACCTGCAAAAGCGGGATTGTAGGGATTGGAGGGTGTCTATGTGTGTGCGGGCCGCGTGAGCGAACACCACACTCGCGTAAGTCATGACGGGCCTTATGCAAGTTTTGTAAAGTGTCACCTTGTTCCGAAGGGACATTTTACTCCGCTTACAGATCATGGGGTAGAGTCTACCGAGAATAAACGCGGCACGGTCACGGACTGATTTTATATGCGGGCGGAATGTCATCGATATTCCCCGCGGACTCACCCGCGGGCTATCGCCCCATCGTGTTGCTGGACGAAGCGGGCAAGATGCTCGAGAGAATCGTCGCGGCCCGCATCGTCCGGCACCTGACCGAGACGGGTCCCGATCTTTCGGCGGAGCAATACGGCTTCAGAGAGGGCCGCTCGACTATCGACGCAATTCTGCGCGTGCGGGCCCTCTCCGACGAAGCCGTATCCCGGGGCGGGGTGGCGATGGCGTTATCCTTAGATGTAAGGAACGCCTTCAACACCCTGCCCTGGTCGGTGATCGCGGGGGCGCTGGAGTATCACGGCGTCCCCGCATACCTCCGCCGACTGATCGGCTCCTACCTCGAGGGCAGGTCGATCCAGTGCATCGGACACGGTGGGGCGATGTACCGCTTCCCCGTCGAGCGCGGTGTTCCGCAGGGGTCCGTCCTGGGCCCCCTGCTGTGGAACATCGGCTACGACTGGGTCCTGCGGGGCGTCATTCGGGGACCCCTCCCCGGGCTCAGCGTAATTTGTTACGCTGACGACACGTTGATCGTAGCTCCGGGGAGGGACTACCGGGAGTCTGCCCGTCTGGCGTGCGCAGGCGTGGCACACGTCGTCACCAGGATCCGACGGTTGGGGCTCGAGGTGGCGCTCGACAAAACCCAGGCCCTGATGTTTCACGGGCCGGGACGAGCGCCGCCTCTGGGTGCCCACCTCGTGATCGGAGGCGTCCGCGTCGGGGTCGGGGTGACCGGTCTTCGGTACCTCGGCCTCGAACTGGATGGTCGGTGGAACTTCCGCGCTCACTTTGAGAAGTTGGGCCCTCGACTGATGGCGACGGCCGGCTCTCTGAGCCGGCTGCTTCCAAACGTCGGGGGTCCCGATCAGGTGGCGCGCCGCCTCTACATGGGGGTGGTGCGGTCGATGGCACTATACGGGGCTCCCGTATGGTGCCACGCCCTGACCCGCGAGAACGTCGCGGCGCTGCGACGTCCGCAGCGCGCGATCGCGGTCAGGGCGATCCGAGGATACCGCACCGTCTCCTTCGAGGCGGCGTGCTTGCTCGCCGGGGCGCCACCCTGGGACCTGGAGGCGGAGGCGCTCGCTGCCGATTACCGGTGGCGTAGCGACCTCCGCTCTAGGGGGGAAGGGCGCCCCAGCGAAGGTGTAGTTCGAGCGCGGAGGCTCCACTCTCGGCGGTCCGTGCTGGAGGCGTGGTCTCGCCGCTTGGCGGACCCGTCGGCCGGCCTCCGAACCGTCGAGGCGGTCCGCCCGGTTCTCGCGGACTGGGTGGGCCGCGACCGCGGATGCCTCACCTTCCGGCTAACGCAGATGCTTACCGGCCATGGTTGTTTCGGCCGGTACTTGCACAAGATAGCCGGAAGGGAACCGACGGCGCAGTGCCACCACTGCGCGGACCGCGACGAGGAAGACACAGCGGAACACACGCTGGCGCGTTGCTCTGGATTCGACGAGCAACGCGCCGCCCTCGTCGCGGTCATTGGAGAGGACCTCTCGCTGCCGCGCGTCGTGGCTACGATGCTCGGCAGCGACGCGTCCTGGAAGGCGATGCTCGACTTCTGCGAGTCCACCATCTCGCAGAAGGAGGCGGCGGAGCGAGAGAGGGAGAGCTCTTCCCTTTCCGCACCGATCCGTCGCCGTCGAGCCGGGGGCCGGAGGCGGGAATACGCCCGTACGTCCCGGCCCCTGTAGGTGGCGGCCTCCCCCCGGTGAAGGTCAAGGGGCGACCTGAGGGGGTGAGGCCGCGCGGCGCGCTACCAGCACTCTAGCGCGCCGCCGTGGAGTGATTAGAGCGACCGGTCGACGGTGTATCGCGTCCCGACCCGGCAGGCTGGTTCTGGTCCAGCGGGGTATTCCGGGACACCAGCGGCACCGTCTGGGCGGCCCGACGGGCTGCCGTACCGAGACGGCCGACGTTTCAGAGCCTTCGATTCGCCTCGAAGGCTCCGTCGGCTGGGCGTCCTTGGGGTGAGCCGCGCCGTCTGGTTGTAGTGTTGACCGCGGTAGCCCCCCTACCTCATCCGGGTTCTGACCTCGGAGGGGATCGGACGTCGGGTGTAAGAGTGCAGGGGAGTCGTTTAGTGGGTGGGTCCTAAAATCCTTGGGCCCGCGGTCTGCTCACAACACCATGCAGATCGTTGAGTCTCACATACCCCGCGCGCCCCTTTTGCGCGGGGACCTCGTAGGAGGTTCGGCCCTCTACCCGAAAAAAAAAAAAAAAAAAAAAGGTTCCCCCCGACATTGGCCTTCGAGGCCCTAGGGGACCGGCTCGGGGGGCTTTTCGAAGCGTGCCTCGAGTCGGGACGGTTCCCGTCGAAATGGAAGACGGGCAGACTGGTCCTTCTGCGGAAGGACGGGCGCCCCGCGGACTCACCCGCGGGCTATCGCCCCATCGTGTTGCTGGACGAAGCGGGCAAGATGCTCGAGAGGATCGTCGCGGCCCGCATCGTCCGGCACCTGACTGAGACGGGTCCCGATCTTTCGGCGGAGCAATACGGCTTCAGAGAGGGCCGCTCGACTATCGACGCGATTCTGCGCGTGAGGGCCCTCTCCGACGAAGCCGTATCCCGGGGCGGGGTGGCGATGGCGTTATCCTTAGATGTAAGGAACGCCTTCAACACCCTGCCCTGGTCGGTGATCGCGGGGGCGCTGGAGTATCACGGCGTCCCCGCATACCTCCGCCGACTGATCGGCTCCTATCTCGAGGGCAGGTCGATCCAGTGCATCGGACACGGTGGGGTGATGTACCGCTTCCCCGTCGAGCGCGGTGTTCCGCAGGGGTCCGTCCTGGGCCCCCTGCTGTGGAACATCGGCTACGACTGGGTCCTGCGGGGCGTCATTCGGGGACCCCTCCCCGGGCTGAGCGTAATCTGTTACGCCGACGACACGTTGGTCGTGGCTCCGGGGAGGGACTACCGGGAGTCTGCCCGTCTGGCGTGCGCAGGCGTGGCACACGTCGTCACTAGGATCCGACGGTTGGGGCTCGAGGTGGCGCTCGACAAAACCCAGGCCCTGATGTTTCACGGGCCGGGACGAGCGCCGCCTGTGGGTGCCCACCTCGTGATCGGAGGCGTCCGCGTCGGGGTCGGGGTGACCGGTCTTCGGTACCTCGGCCTCGAACTGGACGGTCGGTGGAACTTCCGCGCTCACTTTGAGAAGTTGGGCCCTCGGCTGATGGCAACGGCCGGCTCTTTGAGCCGGCTCCTTCCAAACGTCGGGGGTCCCGATCAGGTGGCGCGCCGCCTCTACATGGGGGTGGTGCGGTCGATGGCACTATACGGCGCTCCCGTATGGTGCCACGCCCTGACCCGCGAGAACGTCGCGGCGCTGCGACGCCCGCAGCGCGCGATCGCGGTCAGGGCGATCCGAGGATACCGCACCGTCTCCTTCGAGGCGGCGTGCTTGCTCGCCGGGGCGCCACCCTGGGACCTGGAGGCGGAGGCGCTCGCTGCCGATTACCGGTGGCGTAGCGACCTCCGCTCTAGGGGGGAAGGGCGCCCCGGCGAAGGAGTAGTTCGAGCGCGGAGGCTCCAATCTCGGCGGTCCGTGCTGGAGGCGTGGTCTCGCCGCTTGGCGGACCCGTCGGCCGGCCTCCGTACCGTCGAGGCGGTCCGTCCGGTCCTCGCGGACTGGGTGGGCCGCGACCGCGGATGCCTCACCTTCCGGCTGACGCAGATGTTGACCGGCCATGGGTGTTTTGGCCGGTACCTCTTTAAGATAGCCGGAAGGGAACCGACGGCGCAGTGCCACCACTGCGCGGACCGCGACGAGGAAGACACAGCGGAACACACGCTGGCGCGTTGCTCTGGATTCGACGAGCAACGCGCCGCCCTCGTCGCGGTCATAGGAGAGGACCTCTCGCTGCCGCGCGTCGTGGCTACGATGCTCGGCAGCGACGCGTCCTGGAAGGCGATGCTCGACTTCTGCGAGTCCACCATCTCGCAGAAGGAGGCGGCGGAGCGAGAGAGGGAGAGCTCTTCCCTTTCCGCACCGATCCGTCGCCGTCGAGCCGGGGGCCGGAGGCGGGAATACGCCCGTACGTCCCGGCCCCTGTAGGTGGCGGCCTCCCCCCGGTGAAGGTCAAGGGGCGACCTGAGGGGGTGAGGCCGCGCGGCGCGCTACCAGCACTCTAGCGCGCCGCCGTGGAGTGATTAGAGTGACCGGTCGACGGTGTATCGCGTCCCGACCCGGCAGGCTGGTTCTGGTCCAGCGGGGTATTCCGGGACACCAGCGGCACCGTCTGGGCGGCCCGACGGGCTGCCGTACCGAGACGGCCGACGTTTCAGAGCCTTCGATTCGCCTCGAAGGCTCCGTCGGCTGGGCGTCCTTGGGGTGAGCCGCGCCGTCTGGTTGTAGTGTTGACCGCGGTAGCCCCCCTACCTCATCCGGGTTCTGACCTCGGAGGGGATCGGACGTCGGGTGTAAGAGTGCAGAGGAGTCGTTTAGTGGGTGGGCTCTAAAATCCTTGGGCCCGCGGTCTGCTCACAACACCATGCAGATCGTTGAGTCTCACATACCCCGCGCGCCCCTTTTGCGCGGGGACCTCGTAGGAGGTTCGGCCCTCTACCCGAAAAAAAAAAAAAAAAGGTTCCCCCCGACATTGTGAAGGTTGGGGAAATAAAAATGGGCCCCGGAGGCACTGGCCAGGTCTTGGTCAGATGCCCCATAGCGGGTGTCAAAAAAATATTGGCCGTCGAAAAGCTGCGGATCGGATGGAGCGTCCTTCGCGTGCAACTCCTCGAGGCGAGGCGCCTGCAGTGCTACCGCTGCCACGCACTGGGCCACGTGAGTGCCCGCTGCCCATCGTCGGTGGACCGCAGTAGTGAGTGCTACCGCTGCGGCCAAACCGGCCACAAGTCCGCGGGCTGCGCGCTCACCCCGCACTGTACAATCTGCGCCGGCGCCGGTAGGCCTGCAGCGCACGTCTCCGGGGGCAAGGCTTGCGCCAAGCCCCCGAAACAAAGGCAACAGAGGAGCAGCGCCGCCGAAGAGAAACGGCGGAGTCAGCCCGGTACGGCTACGGCGACACCAATGGACGACGAACAATGACCAGCAGCCCTTATCATATACTACAGGGCAACCTCAATCGCTCCGCCAGAGCTCAGGACCTGCTGATCCAGAGCATGGCGGAGCGGTTGACCCATCTCGCGGTCGTCGCCGAGCCCTATCGGGTCCCTTCGGTTCCCGACTGGGCGGGAGATATTGACGGCCTGGTGGCCGTGGTCCAGCGTCGGTCAGCGGTGGGCGCTCCGCCCGAATTCGACGTCGTACAGAGGGGTCGGGGCTTCGTCGCAGTCTTCTGGGCGGGCTTGCTCGTCGTCGGGGTGTACTTCTCCCCCAACCGGCCGCTCGCCGAATTCGAGTCCTTTCTCGACGAACTCGGTCAGGTCGTGGGGAGGTCGCGCTCAAGGCGCGCGCTCGTTCTCGGGGACCTCAACGCGAAGTCGTCCGCTTGGGGTTCCCCGGTCACCTGTCCCAGGGGACGGGAGACGGAGGAGTGGTTGGTCGGGAGCGGTCTCGTTGTCCTCAACCGCGGCGCCGAGAACACATGCGTCCGTCGTTCGGGTGGGTCCGTGGTGGATGTGTCTTTTGGGACCCCCGACGTCGCGCGCCGCGTCTGCGGTTGGGAGGTGTTGGTCGACGTGGAGACGCTCTCCGATCACCGCTACATTGGTTTCCGTGTGGCCGCGGCCCCGGAGTCTTCTTCGGTAACGACTTTGCCCTTTGGTGGCGGCGTGGAGGGCCCGCGCTGGGCCCTGAAGCGCCTCGACACGGAGCGGCTGCAGGAGGCGGCCCTCGTCCAAGCCTGGCGGTTGGACTCCCTGGGCGAGCCGGCGGACGTGCGCGAGGGTGCGGAGCGGCTGCGCGAGGCGATGTCGCGAGTCTGCGACTACGCCATGCCCCGCGTCCGAGCGTACGCGCCGAGGCGCCAAGTCTACTGGTGGAACGAGGGGATCGCCGGCCTGCGACGCCGATGCGCCGGTAGTCGTCGAAAATATCAGCACCTTCGTCGTCGGAGGCACCGGGACGAGGAAGAAGAGGACCGGGCGTACGAGGAGTACCGGGAGGACGTGCGGGCCCTGCGCGTCGCCATTGGAGAGGCGAAGGAGGTGGCGTGGAAGGAGCTTTTGGAGACGCTGGACCGCGACCCGTGGGGGCGACCGTATCGCCTCGCGCGGAGCACAATGCGCTCTTGGGCCCCGCCCGCGACGAGCACCCTGCCGCCTGACATCGTTCGGCACGTGATTGGGGGACTGTTTCCGGACGCACCTGGAACTCCCTTCGTTCCCCCCGTCATGATAACACCGACAACCGGAGCTCAGATTGGTGCAGAAGAGGAGGAGGTGTCGCCGGCGGAATTTGGTGCGGCCATCGAAAAAATGAAGGCGAGGAGGACGGCGCCAGGTCCCGATGGACTGTCGAATCGGGCCTGGGCGCTGGCATTACAGACTGAGGGTGGTCTGGGACCTGTCCTCCGAGGGCTGCTCAGCAGGTGCCTCCGAGAGGGCAGGTTCCCGGAAGAATGGAAGACGGGTCGGTTGGTCCTCATCCCCAAGGAGGGGCGCCCCAGAGACCAGCCATCGGGGTATCGTCCAATAGTCGTGCTGAGCGAGGCCGGCAAGCTTCTCGAGCGCGTCGTTGCCGGTCGCCTCGTGCGGCACCTTGAAAATGTCGGGCCAAATCTGGCCGACTCTCAGTACGGGTTCCGGAGGGGTCGCTCGACCTTGGACGCGGTCCAGCGCGTCCGCGACCTCTCCGACCGGGCGTGCTCCCGGGGAGGCGTGTTGTTGGCGGTGTCTATAGACATATCCAACGCCTTCAATACGATCCCCTGGAGCACGATCCTGGAGTCGTTAAGGTTTCACCGCGTCCCCACCGGTCTCCGGAACCTGATCGAGGATTACCTCGCAGGGCGGGCTGTGGTCTTCCCCGAGCGGAGGGGGTGGGGACACAAAGCGGTCTCGTGTGGTGTCCCGCAGGGGTCGGTTCTGGGTCCGCTCCTGTGGGACGTCGGGTTCGACTGGGTCCTCCGCGGGGCTAACCTGCGTGGCGTGCAGGTCATCTGCTACGCCGACGACACGCTGGTGACGGCCCGCGGAGACGACTACCGTTCGGCGTCGATTCTGGCTGCGGCTGCGGTGGCAACAGTCGTAGCCAGAATAAGGAAGCTCGGCCTGGAGGTCGCCCTGCACAAGTCCGAGGCCGTGTGTTTTCACCCGGCTCGGAAGGGGCCTCCTCCCGGCGCGAGTATAACCATCGGGGGGACTGCGATCGCTGTCCGGTCCCAACTTAAATATCTGGGGCTCGTGCTGGACAGCAGGTGGAGTTTTGACCGGCATTTTGATGTACTGGTCCCGAAATTGCTCGGGGCGGCGGGTGCCTTAGCCCGCTTGCTCCCGAACATTGGAGGAGGAGGAAAGTCGGTCCGGCGTCTTTACCTGGGAGTGGTGCGGAGCATGGCCCTGTACGGCGCTCCCGTCTGGTCGCCCACGCTCTCCGCTCGCAACGCGGCCCTCTTGCAGAGGGTTCAGAGGGTGCTGGCGGTGAGGGTCGTGCGGGGCTACCGCACCATTTCGACGGAGGTCGCTTGCGCCCTCGCCGGTTCCCTTCCGTGGGAGTACGAGGCCGAGGTCCTGGCCGCGGTGTACCGGCGCAGGGCGCAATCTTTGGGTCGGGGAAGTGTGCCCCGTCTGTCTGTCGTCGCCCGATGGAGGCGTGCTGCGCGTCGCGTGGCAACGTTGAAGTGGAAAGAGAGGCTGGCTGCAGAGGAGATCCACCGTGGTTCTCGAACCCGGCGGCGCACCCTCGCAGCCCTGGTGCCCGTGTTGGAGGCCTGGATTGACAGGCGTCACGGCGTGCTCGATTTCCGGCTCACGCAGGTCCTCTCGGGGCATGGCTGCTTCGGGAGGTACTTGTGGCGGGTCGGGAGAGAGCCGCATCCCGGATGCCACCAATGCGGGCATCCAGACGACGACGCGCAGCACGCCCTCGAAGCGTGCCCGAGGTGGGAGTATCCGCGGCAGTCACTCGTCGCGGTGCTCGGGGCAGACTTAAGTTTGCCGGTCGTAGTGTCCCGCATGGTCGAGGACGAGCGTTGCTGGAGAGCGATGGCCGACTATGCGGACCTGGTCATGACGCTCCGCGAAACGGAGGAGCGAGAAAGAGAGTGCGACCCAAACTCAGTTGCACTCAGGCGAAAGAGACGGGGTGGGCGGCGCGGGCGAAGGGCCCCCGCTCAGCTCCCGTAGGGACCGTCGGGCGTCGGGCGCGGGGGCGCCTGATGCTCGACACGATAGTCCAGTGGTGGTGGTGAGGGTATAGGGCGCTGTGGCTCCGGTGCCTACCTCACGAAGAAGTTGCGGTCAGCAATGGCCGACGTTGATCCCGCCGTTCGTCAGGCTGGGAGCCGGTGTGGGGGGCCTGCGGGGCGCGTTTCCCTGCGGTATCGTGGGTTCCCCCTATGCCGGAAAGGAAGGAGCTCGTTGGGTTTTAGTCGGTAGTCGTTAAGCTGGGCGGGTTCGGCGCGAGCTGAACTTAGCCCAGCGCGCCTTTTTCAAGGCGTAGTCTCCGTGGACTAATTGGTCGAGGGCGCGGACCTCGGTTCGCGACTTCTTCCTGTTTCTTCCACCGGAGGCGCGGAGTCCGACATAACCCGGTCCGACCCCCGTCGGCCGGGTATCCGTAAAGACTGGGATTCCCCATCGATACCAAAAAAAAAAAAAAAAGGTTAGGTTAGGTTAGGTTAGGTTCCCGAGGGACCTGGGCGGGCCCCCCGGCGCGCACTCTGCGTGGCCGGGGGCTCCGTCTGTGGGGGAGTTTTGCTGGACTTCCACCGGGCGCGTCCGTAGGTGGCGGATAACGGGATCCTCTGGGAACAGTCCCACTCCCAGGGGTATCGTCCGATCTTTTTCGTTGCAAGGATTTCTAGGTGTTAGGTAGGTAGGCTAGGTGTAGGAGTAGGGTAGCCTAGTTAGGCTTTGCAACGAAAGAGATCGGATGACGCGGACCAAAACCAGCAGGGGGAGTTGCGGGCTCTCCACGCCCTTCACTCGCTGAAGGGTGTTCCTCCTGGAGACACTCGGGCTCCCTCTCTTGTCCCCTTTCTTCCCCCTTTTTTGTTTTCTTCGGGTCACGTCCGACCCGTTTCGGACGTAACCCATGGGAGATGGTGGGCCACTTTTGGCCTGCCTTTCGATGGAGAAGTGAGCCGGCGTTGCTTACGCATCTTCCGGCCGCTGGTCGCCATGTCCCCGGCTTCGGCTACAGGGGCACGCCCTCCAGAGGGGGGTACCGGTATACCGGCGTGGCTTCGTCGTTGTTGCTCTTTTGAGCGTCGGGCGGTGGTCTGTCGTGTTGCTCGTTGCACTCGGCGGGCCGCCGGCCAACCCGTAATCCTCACCGTGTGGGGGACGGGGGCCGCTGCCGCGAGGCACGGGGCCGCGAGGACGTAAACCTCTTTAAAAAATGCCCCAATCCTAAGCTCTGGTGCCCGGCGATGGGATGAATGGCTGGAGGGAGTCCAGTCCCAAGGGTACCAACCAGACCCCAGGGGACCGACCCCTGGTTAATCAAAAAGGAAATATGACACAATGGCACATGTAGAAAAGTTATTACCCCAGGAGGGTACCTCCCGCTCCGCGGGGGGAGAATCCCTCCGTGCGGTCGAGCGATCGGCCGCACGCTGCCCCACCGTTTCTGGGGGGGGCAAACATTGCCACGACGAAGGGGGCGACAGCACGGGTCGCGTAAGGGACAGGGTCCCCACCGTGCGCCTCGAGCGCTGCGAGAGCCTTATCTCGCTCTACTCGGCGCGGAGCTCCGCGAGGGGCGACGCGTCTAGTGGGCGGGAGACGCCAGCGCTGTTTGTGGACAGCACCCGACAGCGGACACGGCGGAAGCGGAAGTCGGCTCGACAGCCGGCGTCCTCCGCTCCGTCCGACTCGTCGGAAGGAGAGCCTGCCAGCGCCAAGTACATGGCGTTGGCGGAAGGGCCGGCGGCTGCTTCGGCGCCGCCCGCCATTGACTTTGACAAGCCGTCGTCTCGCGGACTGGACGCTGCCTCTTCGGCGCAGTCCAGGGCCGCCTGCCGTGAGGCAAAAAATAAAAATAGAAAACTAGAAGAGATCGAGCGCCTACAGCGATCCCTAACGCTGGTGGGTCCCTCTGACCCCCTCCGATCGTGTAAAATCGTTGGAAAAATAGTTGAGACCATCGCGGCCAAGTCGACTGCAGGCCTCAAGGGCTCAGAAGTGTCGGCCATGAAATCTGCGGCCGCCACACTTGAGGAAAGGCTGCAGGACGTCGTGGACCGCACCACGACGACGGAGACGGCGGGCTTGCGGCAGGAAGTGGCTCTGCTGCACACCCGCCTCGAACAAGTATCGGCCGAGAATGGCCTGCTTCGGGCGGAGAACGGTCAGCTCCGCGTCGACATGGCCGAGCTGCGAACAATGGTTGCCGATCTCATCGAGCGGCAACGCGGCTCCGCCCCTGTCCCTCCTCCGCCCGAAGCAGAAGGCCTCACTGAGGTCGAGGAGCTGAGGCGGCAGCTCCTTATACAGGAGGCGCGCAGCTCCAAAGTGGAGCGGGCGAGACCGCCCCTCGCCCATGAGGTGAAAGGCAGCGCGCCTGTGCCCGCACCTCGTAGAACAGTGGTCGCTAAAACTTATAGCGGCCCCAAACAGACAGCCACACCTGCGAGGATTCCCGCCGCGACTGTCTCGCGGTCAGCAGCTTCGGGGGCAACAAGATCTGCCCCCCCAAAGAAACCGGCATCCGCTCCTGCTCCGCCCCAGCCTGCGAAGGCAGGGCCCGCCAGGAGCCGGACAAAGAAGAAGGGAGGCGTCAACGCCGCCAAACCGGCACGGACTCCCCAGCCCCGCCCGCTGCCCCCGGCCCCGGCCAATATGGAAGAGGCCTGGACAACGGTGGTGCGGCGCGGGCCCAAAAAGGTGGCGGCGCCTCTTGCGCCGCGCCCCAAGCCCGCCCCTGCGGCCGCCGCTCCCCGTCAAGAGGGTCGAGCGGAGCCGAGGGGCCGAAACGGACGAAGGAGGCCGCGCGCCCCGCGGTCGGCTGCAGTGGTAGTGGAGCTGCTGCCCGCCGGCAAAGAAAAGGGCATCACCTACCACGAGGTGATGACCCAGGCGCGCGGCGGCGTGAATGTGGACGCCCTCGGCGTGGAGGGGGGCATCAAGGTCCGGCAGACGGCCAACGGGGCCCGTCTCATAGAGTGCCCCGGCCCGAACACCAACGCCGCGGCCGAAAAATTGGCGGCCCGGCTGAGGGAGATCCTGCCGGACCCCGAGGTGGTGCGCATCGCGCGGCCCGTGAAGATGGGTGAAGTCAAAATCACGGGCCTCGACGAGTGCGCCACGAAGGAGGAGGTTGCCGCGGCCATCGCGTCGCAGGGCAACTGCGCCCTCGCCGACGTCAAAGTCGGGGAGCTCCGGGAAACATATTCTGGTACCCGGACGGCGTGGGCGCGTTGCCCGATTGCAACGGCGACCCTCCTGGCCACCCCTCCACAGGGGCGGCCTTCCGACAGCCCAGGAAGGCTGCGCGTGGGCTGGGTAGTGGCCCACGTGCAGCTGCAGGATGCCAGGCCGTGGCGCTGTCTTCGGTGCTTCGGCACCGGCCACGGCCTCGCCAAGTGCCCCTCGACCGTGGACCGCAGCGGCTTGTGTTTCCGCTGCGGCCAACCGGGGCACAAGGCAGCCTCCTGCACCACAGCCGCGCCGCACTGCGTCTTGTGCGACGCGGCCAAAAGGAAGGCCGACCACCGGGCCGGGGGCCCGGCGTGTAAATCTGCCCCCTCCTCTACAAAAACGAGGAGGGGCGGAAAGAAAAAGAAGCCGGCTGCAACAAGGGCAGCCGGCGAGTCAGTTCCCGCCGCGGCTGTTGTCGAGCCGCAGGGCGGGACAGACGAGGGAGCGATGGACGTAGCCCCGTAATGGGTTGCGTCCATCGCTTCCTCCAAAGTAATTTGAACCACTCCGCCAGGGCACAGGATCTCCTCGTCCACACCATGGCGGAGTGGTCAATCGACGTCGCTGTCGCCGCGGAGCCGTACTTCGTCCCCACCGACCAGGACTGCTGGATCGGGGACGTCGACGGCTCCGTGGCCATCGTACTTAGACAGTCCGCGGCGTTACCCCCCTTGGATATGGTGGCCAGGGGACCCGGGTACGTCGCGGCTAGGATCGACGGGACCGTCGTGATCGGGGCGTACTTTTCTCCGAACAGGAGCCTCGCCGAGTTCGAGCGGTTTCTGGGCGGGCTCGAGGTGCTCTTGCACCGCTTCGGGTCCCGCCCTGTCATCGTCGCGGGGGACCTCAATGCCAAGTGTATGGCTTGGGGCTCCCCCCGCACGGATTCGCGAGGCGAGGCTCTTTCGGAGTGGGCGATCGCGACCGGCCTCTGTCTTCTAAACAGAGGTACGGTCGCGACTTGCGTGCGGTGGAACGGGGAATCTCACGTGGACGTTACGTTCGCGTCCCCGTCCGCCGTGCGCCGCACCCGCGGCTGGCGCGTACTCGAGGGGGCGGAGACGCTCTCGGACCACAGATACGTCCGATTCGAGCTCTCTGCCTCCTCCTTGTCGTCGTCAGCCGCGGGCGCCCGCGGCGAGGAGGAGCTCCCGCAAGGTGCGCCCCGTTCGTTCCCCAGGTGGGCCTTGAAACGGATGAACAAGGAGTTGCTGATGGAGGCGGCCGCTGTTGCTGCGTGGGCGCCAAAACCCGCGCGGCTCGCGGACGTGGATGCGGAGGTCGACTGGTTCCGGGGCACCATGGCAAACATTTGTGATGCCGCCATGCCCCGGGTCGGCCCCCGAGCACCACGTGGGGGTGCGTTCTGGTGGTCGCCCGAGATCGCGAGACTCCGTGAGGAGTGCGTGAGGGCGCGCCGCCGGAGCGCACGCCACCGCCGCCGCCGTCGTCGCGACGCTACGTTCGCGGAGACGGCGGCCCGGCTGCACGCTGACTGTCGTCAAAAACAGACGGCGCTGCAGCTGGCCATCGGCGAGGCCAAGAAGCAGAGCATGAAGACTCTCCTGGAGTCGCTCGACGAAGATCCCTGGGGGCGCCCATACAAGATGGTTCGCAGAAAACTGCAGCCGTGGGCGCTCCCGGTGACCGAGCGGCTCCAGCCTCGGCAGCTGCGGGAGATAGTTTCCGCGCTTTTCCCGCCGGCAGCGGGGGGGGACTTTGAGCCCCCCCAGATGGACGCCACGTGGGGCACACCTCCACGTCGCCCCAGCGTTCCCGCTGCCGAGGAGCCCCCTCCCCCTATTACGGGGGCGGAGATCCATGCGGCCGTGTCCAAAATGAGAGCGAAGGACACGGCCCCCGGCCCTGACGGCGTTCACGGCCGGGTCTGGAGCTTGGCCTTCGAGGCCCTAGGGGACCGGCTCGGGGGGCTTTTCGAAGCGTGCCTCGAGTCGGGACGGTTCCCGTCGAAATGGAAGACGGGCAGACTGGTCCTTCTGCGGAAGGACGGGCGCCCCGCGGACTCACCCGCGGGCTATCGCCCCATCGTGTTGCTGGACGAAGCGGGCAAGATGCTCGAGAGAATCGTCGCGGCCCGCATCGTCCGGCACCTGACCGAGACGGGTCCCGATCTTTCGGCGGAGCAATACGGCTTCAGAGAGGGCCGCTCGACTATCGACGCAATTCTGCGCGTGCGGGCCCTCTCCGACGAAGCCGTATCCCGGGGCGGGGTGGCGATGGCGTTATCCTTAGATGTAAGGAACGCCTTCAACACCCTGCCCTGGTCGGTGATCGCGGGGGCGCTGGAGTATCACGGCGTCCCCGCATACCTCCGCCGACTGATCGGCTCCTACCTCGAGGGCAGGTCGATCCAGTGCATCGGACACGGTGGGGCGATGTTCCGCTTCCCCGTCGAGCGCGGTGTTCCGCAGGGGTCTGTCCTGGGCCCCCTGCTGTGGAACATCGGCTACGACTGGGTCCTGCGGGGCGTCATTCGGGGTCCCCTCCCCGGGCTGAGCGTAATATGTTACGCCGACGACACGTTGGTCGTGGCTCCGGGGAGGGACTACCGGGAGTCTGCCCGTCTGGCGTGCGCAGGCGTGGCACACGTCGTCACTAGGATCCGACGGTTGGGGCTCGAGGTGGCGCTCGACAAAACCCAGGCCCTGATGTTTCACGGGCCGGGACGAGCGCCGCCTGTGGGTGCCCACCTCGTGATCGGAGGCGTCCGCGTCGGGGTCGGAGTGACCGGTCTTCGGTACCTCGGCCTCGAACTGGACGGTCGGTGGAGCTTCCGCGCTCACTTCGAAAAATTGGGCCCTCGGCTGATGGCGACAGCCGGCTCTCTGAGCCGGCTTCTTCCAAACGTCGGGGGTCCCGATCAGGTGGCGCGCCGCCTCTACATGGGGGTGGTGCGGTCGATGGCACTATACGGCGCGCCCGTATGGTGCCACGCCCTGACCCGCCAGAACGTCGCCGCGCTGCGACGTCCGCAGCGCGCGATCGCGGTCAGGGCGATCCGAGGATACCGCACCGTCTCCTTCGAGGCGGCGTGCTTGCTCGCCGGGGCGCCACCCTGGGACCTGGAGGCGGAGGCGCTCGCTGCCGATTACCGGTGGCGTAGCGACCTCCGCTCTAGGGGGGAAGGGCGCCCCAGCGAAGGTGTAGTTCGAGCGCGGAGGCTCCACTCTCGGCGGTCCGTGCTGGAGGCGTGGTCTCGCCGCTTGGCGGACCCGTCGGCCGGCCTCCGAACCGTCGAGGCGGTCCGCCCGGTTCTCGCGGACTGGGTGGGCCGCGACCGCGGATGCCTCACCTTCCGGCTAACGCAGATGCTTACCGGCCATGGTTGTTTCGGCCGGTACTTGCACAAGATAGCCGGAAGGGAACCGACGGCGCAGTGCCACCACTGCGCGGACCGCGACGAGGAAGACACAGCGGAACACACGCTGGCGCGTTGCTCTGGATTCGACGAGCAACGCGCCGCCCTCGTCGCGGTCATTGGAGAGGACCTCTCGCTGCCGCGCGTCGTGGCTACGATGCTCGGCAGCGACGCGTCCTGGAAGGCGATGCTCGACTTCTGCGAGTCCACCATCTCGCAGAAGGAGGCGGCGGAGCGAGAGAGGGAGAGCTCTTCCCTTTCCGCACCGATCCGTCGCCGTCGAGCCGGGGGCCGGAGGCGGGAATACGCCCGTACGTCCCGGCCCCTGTAGGTGGCGGCCTCCCCCCGGTGAAGGTCAAGGGGCGACCTGAGGGGGTGAGGCCGCGCGGCGCGCTACCAGCACTCTAGCGCGCTGCCGTGGAGTGAATAGAGCGACCGGTCGACGGTGTATCGCGTCCCGACCCGGCAGGCTGGTTCTGGTCCAGCGGGGTATTCCGGGACACCAGCGGCACCGTCTGGGCGGCCCGACGGGCTGCTGTACCGAGACGGCCGACGTTTCAGAGCCTTCGATTCGCCTCGAAGGCTCCGTCGGCTGGGCGTCCTTGGGGTGAGCCGCGCCGTCTGGTTGTAGTGTTGACCGCGGTAGCCCCCCTACCTCATCCGGGTTCTGACCTCGGAGGGGATCGGACGTCGGGTGTAAGAGTGCAGAGGAGTCGTTTAGTGGGTGGGCTCTAAAATCCTTGGGCCCGCGGTCTGCTCACAACACCATGCAGATCGTTGAGTCTCACATACCCCGCGCGCCCCTTTTGCGCGGGGACCTCGTAGGAGGTTCGGCCCTCTACCCGAAAAAAAAAAAAAAAAAAAAAAAAAAAAAAAAGGTTCCCGTATGGTCACCTCGTGATCGGAGGCGTCTGCGTCGGGGTCGGGGTGACCGGTCTTCGGTACCTCGGCCTCGAACTGGATGGTCGGTGGAACTTCCGCGCTCACTTTGCGAAGTTGGGCCCTCGACTGATGGCGACGGCCGGCTCTTTGAGCCGGCTGCTTCCAAACGTCGGGGGTCCCGATCAGGTGGCGCGCCGCCTCTACATGGGGGTGGTGCGGTCGATGGCACTATACGGGGCTCCCGTATGGTGCCACGCCCTGACCCGCAAGAACGTCGCGGCGCTGCGACGTCCGCAGCGCGCGATCGCGGTCAGGGCGATCCGAGGATACCGCACCGTCTCCTTCGAGGCGGCGTGCTTGCTCGCCGGGGCGCCACCCTGGGACCTGGAGGCGGAGGCGCTCGCTGCCGATTACCGGTGGCGAAGCGACCTTCGTTCTAGGGGGGAAGGGCGCCCCGGCGAAGGAGTAGTTCGAGCGCGGAGGCTCCAATCTCGGCGGTCCGTGCTGGAGGCGTGGTCTCGCCGCTTGGCGGACCCGTCGGCCGGCCTCCGTACCGTCGAGGCGGTCCGCCCGGTTCTCGCGGACTGGGTGGGCCGCGACCGCGGATGCCTCACCTTCCGGCTGACGCAAATGTTGACCGGCCATGGTTGTTTTGGCCGGTACCTTTTCAAAATAGCCGGAAGGGAACCGACGGCGCAGTGCCACCACTGCGCTGACCGCGACGAGGAAGACACAGCGGAACACGCATTGGCGCGTTGCTCTGGATTTGACGAGCAACGCGCCGCCCTCGTCGCGGTCATTGGAGAGGACCTCTCGCTGCCGCGCGTCGTGGCTACGATGCTCGGCAGCGAGGCGTCCTGGAAGGCGATGCTCGACTTCTGCGAGTCCACCATATCGCAGAAGGAGGCGGCGGAGCGAGAGAGGGAGAGCTCTTCCCTTTCCGCACCGATCCGTCGCCGTCGAGCCGGGGGCCGGAGGCGGGAATACGCCCGTACGTCCCGGCCCCTGTAGGTGGCGGCCTCCCCCCGGTGAAGGTCAAGGGGCGACCTGAGGGGGTGAGGCCGCGCGGCGCGCTACCAGCACTCTAGCGCGCCGCCGTGGAGTGATTAGAGCGACCGGTCGACGGTGTATCGCGTCCCGACCCGGCAGGCTGGTTTTGGTCCAGCGGGGTATTCCGGGACACCAGCGGCACCGTCTGGGCGGCCCGACGGGCTGCCGTACCGAGACGGCCGACGTTTCAGAGCCTTCGATTCGCCTCGAAGGCTCCGTCGGCTGGGCGTCCTTGGGGTGAGCCGCGCCGTCTGGTTGTAGTGTTGACCGCGGTAGCCCCCCTACCTCATCCGGGTTCTGACCTCGGAGGGGATCGGACGTCGGGTGTAAGAGTGCAGAGGAGTCGTTTAGTGGGTGGGCTCTAAAATCCTTGGGCCCGCGGTCTGCTCACAACACCATGCAGATCGTTGAGTCTCACATACCCCGCGCGCCCCTTTTGCGCGGGGACCTCGTAGGAGGTTCGGCCCTCTACCCGAAAAAAAAAAAAAAAAAAAAAAAAAAAGGTTCCCGTATGGTGCCACGCCCTGACCCGCGAGAACGTCGCGGCGCTGCGACGTCCGCAGCGCGCGATCGCGGTCAGGGCGATCCGAGGATACCGCACCGTCTCCTTCGAGGCGGCGTGCTTGCTCGCCGGGGCGCCACCCTGGGACCTGGAGGCGGAGGCGCTCGCTGCCGATTACCGGTGGCGTAGCGACCTCCGCTCTAGGGGGGAAGGGCGCCCCGGCGAAGGAGTAGTTCGAGCGCGGAGGCTCCAATCTCGGCGGTCCGTGCTGGAGGCGTGGTCTCGCCGCTTGGCGGACCCGTCGGCCGGCCTCCGTACCGTCGAGGCGGTCCGTCCGGTCCTCGCGGACTGGGTGGGCCGCGACCGCGGATGCCTCACCTTCCGGCTGACGCAGATGTTGACCGGCCATGGGTGTTTTGGCCGGTACCTCTTTAAGATAGCCGGAAGGGAACCGACGGCGCAGTGCCACCACTGCGCGGACCGCGACGAGGAAGACACAGCGGAACACACGCTGGCGCGTTGCTCTGGATTCGACGAGCAACGCGCCGCCCTCGTCGCGGTCATTGGAGAGGACCTCTCGCTGCCGCGCGTCGTGGCTACGATGCTCGGCAGCGACGCGTCCTGGAAGGCGATGCTCGACTTCTGCGAGTCCACCATCTCGCAGAAGGAGGCGGCGGAGCGAGAGAGGGAGAGCTCTTCCCTTTCCGCACCGATCCGTCGCCGTCGAGCCGGGGGCCGGAGGCGGGAATACGCCCGTACGTCCCGGCCCCTGTAGGTGGCGGTCTCCCCCCGGTGAAGGTCAAGGGGCGACCTGAGGGGGTGAGGCCGCGCGGCGCGCTACCAGCACTCTAGCGCGCTGCCGTGGAGTGAATAGAGCGACCGGTCGACGGTGTATCGCGTCCCGACCCGGCAGGCTGGTTCTGGTCCAGCGGGGTATTCCGGGACACCAGCGGCACCGTCTGGGCGGCCCGACGGGCTGCCGTACCGAGACGGCCGACGTTTCAGAGCCTTCGATTCGCCTCGAAGGCTCCGTCGGCTGGGCGTCCTTGGGGTGAGCCGCGCCGTCTGGTTGTAGTGTTGACCGCGGTAGCCCCCCTACCTCATCCGGGTTCTGACCTCGGAGGGGATCGGACGTCGGGTGTAAGAGTGCAGAGGAGTCGTTTAGTGGGTGGGCTCTAAAATCCTTGGGCCCGCGGTCTGCTCACAACACCATGCAGATCGTTGAGTCTCACATACCCCGCGCGCCCCATTTGCGCGGGGACCTCGTAGGAGGTTCGGCCCTCTACCCGAAAAAAAAAAAAAAAAAAAAAAGGTTGGATGAACAAGGTGGAACTTCCGCGCTCACTTTGCGAAGTTGGGCCCTCGACTGATGGCGACGGCCGGCTCTTTGAGCCGGCTGCTTCCAAACGTCGGGGGTCCCGATCAGGTGGCGCGCCGCCTCTACATGGGGGTGGTGCGGTCGATGGCACTATACGGGGCTCCCGTATGGTGCCACGCCCTGACCCGCAAGAACGTCGCGGCGCTGCGACGTCCGCAGCGCGCGATCGCGGTCAGGGCGATCCGAGGATACCGCACCGTCTCCTTCGAGGCGGCGTGCTTGCTCGCCGGGGCGCCACCCTGGGACCTGGAGGCGGAGGCGCTCGCTGCCGATTACCGGTGGCGAAGCGACCTTCGTTCTAGGGGGGAAGGGCGCCCCGGCGAAGGAGTAGTTCGAGCGCGGAGGCTCCAATCTCGGCGGTCCGTGCTGGAGGCGTGGTCTCGCCGCTTGGCGGACCCGTCGGCCGGCCTCCGTACCGTCGAGGCGGTCCGCCCGGTTCTCGCGGACTGGGTGGGCCGCGACCGCGGATGCCTCACCTTCCGGCTGACGCAAATGTTGACCGGCCATGGTTGTTTTGGCCGGTACCTTTTCAAAATAGCCGGAAGGGAACCGACGGCGCAGTGCCACCACTGCGCTGACCGCGACGAGGAAGACACAGCGGAACACGCATTGGCGCGTTGCTCTGGATTTGACGAGCAACGCGCCGCCCTCGTCGCGGTCATTGGAGAGGACCTCTCGCTGCCGCGCGTCGTGGCTACGATGCTCGGCAGCGAGGCGTCCTGGAAGGCGATGCTCGACTTCTGCGAGTCCACCATATCGCAGAAGGAGGCGGCGGAGCGAGAGAGGGAGAGCTCTTCCCTTTCCGCACCGATCCGTCGCCGTCGAGCCGGGGGCCGGAGGCGGGAATACGCCCGTACGTCCCGGCCCCTGTAGGTGGCGGCCTCCCCCCGGTGAAGGTCAAGGGGCGACCTGAGGGGGTGAGGCCGCGCGGCGCGCTACCAGCACTCTAGCGCGCCGCCGTGGAGTGATTAGAGCGACCGGTCGACGGTGTATCGCGTCCCGACCCGGCAGGCTGGTTTTGGTCCAGCGGGGTATTCCGGGACACCAGCGGCACCGTCTGGGCGGCCCGACGGGCTGCCGTACCGAGACGGCCGACGTTTCAGAGCCTTCGATTCGCCTCGAAGGCTCCGTCGGCTGGGCGTCCTTGGGGTGAGCCGCGCCGTCTGGTTGTAGTGTTGACCGCGGTAGCCCCCCTACCTCATCCGGGTTCTGACCTCGGAGGGGATCGGACGTCGGGTGTAAGAGTGCAGGGGAGTCGTTTAGTGGGTGGGTCCTAAAATCCTTGGGCCCGCGGTCTGCTCACAACACCATGCAGATCGTTGAGTCTCACATACCCCGCGCGCCCCTTTTGCGCGGGGACCTCGTAGGAGGTTCGGCCCTCTACCCGAAAAAAAAAAAAAAAAAAAAAGGTTGGATGAACAAGGAGTTGCTGATGGAGGCGGCCGCTGTTGCTGCGTGGGCGCCAAAACCCGCGCGGCTCGCGGACGTGGATGCGGAGGTCGACTGGTTCCGGGGCACCATGGCAAACATTTGTGATGCCGCCATGCCCCGGGTCGGCCCCCGAGCACCACGTGGGGGTGCGTTCTGGTGGTCGCCCGAGATCGCGAGACTCCGTGAGGAGTGCGTGAGGGCGCGCCGCCGGAGCGCACGCCACCGCCGCCGCCGTCGTCGCGACGCTACGTTCGCGGAGACGGCGGCCCGGCTGCACGCTGACTGTCGTCAAAAACAGACGGCGCTGCAGCTGGCCATCGGCGAGGCCAAGAAGCAGAGCATGAAGACTCTCCTGGAGTCGCTCGACGAAGATCCCTGGGGGCGCCCATACAAGATGGTTCGCAGAAAACTGCAGCCGTGGGCGCTCCCGGTGACCGAGCGGCTCCAGCCTCGGCAGCTGCGGGAGATAGTTTCCGCGCTTTTCCCGCCGGCAGCGGGGGGGGACTTTGAGCCCCCCCAGATGGACGCCACGTGGGGCACACCTCCACGTCGCCCCAGCGTTCCCGCTGCCGAGGAGCCCCCTCCCCCTATTACGGGGGCGGAGATCCATGCGGCCGTGTCCAAAATGAGAGCGAAGGACACGGCCCCCGGCCCTGACGGCGTTCACGGCCGGGTCTGGAGCTTGGCCTTCGAGGCCCTAGGGGACCGGCTCGGGGGGCTTTTCGAAGCGTGCCTCGAGTCGGGACGGTTCCCGTCGAAATGGAAGACGGGCAGACTGGTCCTTCTGCGGAAGGACGGGCGCCCCGCGGACTCACCCGCGGGCTATCGCCCCATCGTGTTGCTGGACGAAGCGGGCAAGATGCTCGAGAGAATCGTCGCGGCCCGCATCGTCCGGCACCTGACCGAGACGGGTCCCGATCTTTCGGCGGAGCAATACGGCTTCAGAGAGGGCCGCTCGACTATCGACGCAATTCTGCGCGTGCGGGCCCTCTCCGACGAAGCCGTATCCCGGGGCGGGGTGGCGATGGCGTTATCCTTAGATGTAAGGAACGCCTTCAACACCCTGCCCTGGTCGGTGATCGCGGGGGCGCTGGAGTATCACGGCGTCCCCGCATACCTCCGCCGACTGATCGGCTCCTACCTCGAGGGCAGGTCGATCCAGTGCATCGGACACGGTGGGGCGATGTACCGCTTCCCCGTCGAGCGCGGTGTTCCGCAGGGGTCCGTCCTGGGCCCCCTGCTGTGGAACATCGGCTACGACTGGGTCCTGCGGGGCGTCATTCGGGGACCCCTCCCCGGGCTCAGCGTAATTTGTTACGCTGACGACACGTTGATCGTAGCTCCGGGGAGGGACTACCGGGAGTCTGCCCGTCTGGCGTGCGCAGGCGTGGCACACGTCGTCACCAGGATCCGACGGTTGGGGCTCGAGGTGGCGCTCGACAAAACCCAGGCCCTGATGTTTCACGGGCCGGGACGAGCGCCGCCTCTGGGTGCCCACCTCGTGATCGGAGGCGTCCGCGTCGGGGTCGGGGTGACCGGTCTTCGGTACCTCGGCCTCGAACTGGATGGTCGGTGGAACTTCCGCGCTCACTTTGAGAAGTTGGGCCCTCGACTGATGGCGACGGCCGGCTCTCTGAGCCGGCTGCTTCCAAACGTCGGGGGTCCCGATCAGGTGGCGCGCCGCCTCTACATGGGGGTGGTGCGGTCGATGGCACTATACGGGGCTCCCGTATGGTGCCACGCCCTGACCCGCGAGAACGTCGCGGCGCTGCGACGTCCGCAGCGCGCGATCGCGGTCAGGGCGATCCGAGGATACCGCACCGTCTCCTTCGAGGCGGCGTGCTTGCTCGCCGGGGCGCCACCCTGGGACCTGGAGGCGGAGGCGCTCGCTGCCGATTACCGGTGGCGTAGCGACCTCCGCTCTAGGGGGGAAGGGCGCCCCAGCGAAGGTGTAGTTCGAGCGCGGAGGCTCCACTCTCGGCGGTCCGTGCTGGAGGCGTGGTCTCGCCGCTTGGCGGACCCGTCGGCCGGCCTCCGAACCGTCGAGGCGGTCCGCCCGGTTCTCGCGGACTGGGTGGGCCGCGACCGCGGATGCCTCACCTTCCGGCTAACGCAGATGCTTACCGGCCATGGTTGTTTCGGCCGGTACTTGCACAAGATAGCCGGAAGGGAACCGACGGCGCAGTGCCACCACTGCGCGGACCGCGACGAGGAAGACACAGCGGAACACACGCTGGCGCGTTGCTCTGGATTCGACGAGCAACGCGCCGCCCTCGTCGCGGTCATTGGAGAGGACCTCTCGCTGCCGCGCGTCGTGGCTACGATGCTCGGCAGCGACGCGTCCTGGAAGGCGATGCTCGACTTCTGCGAGTCCACCATCTCGCAGAAGGAGGCGGCGGAGCGAGAGAGGGAGAGCTCTTCCCTTTCCGCACCGATCCGTCGCCGTCGAGCCGGGGGCCGGAGGCGGGAATACGCCCGTACGTCCCGGCCCCTGTAGGTGGCGGCCTCCCCCCGGTGAAGGTCAAGGGGCGACCTGAGGGGGTGAGGCCGCGCGGCGCGCTACCAGCACTCTAGCGCGCTGCCGTGGAGTGATTAGAGCGACCGGTCGACGGTGTATCGCGTCCCGACCCGGCAGGCTGGTTCTGGTCCAGCGGGGTATTCCGGGACACCAGCGGCACCGTCTGGGCGGCCCGACGGGCTGCCGTACCGAGACGGCCGACGTTTCAGAGCCTTCGATTCGCCTCGAAGGCTCCGTCGGCTGGGCGTCCTTGGGGTGAGCCGCGCCGTCTGGTTGTAGTGTTGACCGCGGTAGCCCCCCTACCTCATCCGGGTTTTGACCTCGGAGGGGATCGGACGTCGGGTGTAAGAGTGCAGAGGAGTCGTTTAGTGGGTGGGCTCTAAAATCCTTGGGCCCGCGGTCTGCTCACAACACCATGCAGATCGTTGAGTCTCACATACCCCGCGCGCCCCTTTTGCGCGGGGACCTCGTAGGAGGTTCGGCCCTCTACCCGAAAAAAAAAAAAAAAAAAAAAAAGGTTAGGTTAGGTTAGGTTCCCTCCTCCCCGGGCTGAGCGTAATATGTTACGCCGACGACACGTTGGTCGTGGCTCCGGGGAGGGACTACCGGGAGTCTGCCCGTCTGGCGTGCGCAGGCGTGGCACACGTCGTCACTAGGATCCGACGGTTGGGGCTCGAGGTGGCGCTCGATAAAACCCAGGCCCTGCTTTTTCACGGGCCGGGACGAGCGCCGCCTGTGGGTGCCCACCTCGTGATCGGAGGCGTCCGCGTCGGGGTTGGGGTGACCGGTCTTCGGTACCTCGGCCTCGAACTGGATAGTCGGTGGAACTTCCGCGCTCACTTTGAGAAGTTGGGCCCTCGACTGATGGCGACGGCCGGCTCTCTGAGCCGGCTGCTTCCAAACGTCGGGGGTCCCGATCAGGTGGCGCGCCGCCTCTACATGGGGGTGGTGCGGTCGATGGCACTATACGGGGCTCCCGTATGGTGCCGCGCCCTGACCCGCAAGAACGTCGCGGCTCTGCGACGTCCGCAGCGTGCGATCGCGGTCAGGGCGATCCGAGGATACCGCACCGTCTCCTTCGAGGCGGCGTGCTTGCTCGCCGGGGCGCCACCCTGGGACCTGGAGGCGGAGGCGCTCGCTGCCGATTACAGGTGGCGTAGCGACCTCCGCTCTAGGGGGGAAGGGCGCCCCGGCGAAGGTGTAGTTCGAGCGCGGAGGCTCCACTCTCGGCGGTCCGTGCTGGAGGCGTGGTCTCGCCGCTTGGCGGACCCGTCGGCCGGCCTCCGAACCGTCGAGGCGGTCCGCCCGGTTCTCGCGGACTGGGTGGGCCGCGACCGCGGATGCCTCACCTTCCGGCTAACGCAGATGCTTACCGGCCATGGTTGTTTCGGCCGGTACTTGCACAAGATAGCCGGAAGGGAACCGACGGCGCAGTGCCACCACTGCGCGGACCGCGACGAGGAAGACACAGCGGAACACACGCTGGCGCGTTGCTCTGGATTCGACGAGCAACGCGCCGCCCTCGTCGCGGTCATTGGAGAGGACCTCTCGCTGCCGCGCGTCGTGGCTACGATGCTCGGCAGCGACGCGTCCTGGAAGGCGATGCTCGACTTCTGCGAGTCCACCATATCGCAGAAGGAGGCGGCGGAGCGAGAGAGGGAGAGCTCTTCCCTTTCCGCACCGATCCGTCGCCGTCGAGCCGGGGGCCGGAGGCGGGAATACGCCCGTACGTCCCGGCCCCTGTAGGTGGCGGCCTCCCCCCGGTGAAGGTCAAGGGGCGACCTGAGGGGGTGAGGCCGCGCGGCGCGCTACCAGCACTCTAGCGCGCTGCCGTGGAGTGAATAGAGCGACCGGTCGACGGTGTATCGCGTCCCGACCCGGCAGGCTGGTTCTGGTCCAGCGGGGTATTCCGGGACACCAGCGGCACCGTCTGGGCGGCCCGACGGGCTGCCGTACCGAGACGGCCGACGTTTCAGAGCCTTCGATTCGCCTCGAAGGCTCCGTCGGCTGGGCGTCCTTGGGGTGAGCCGCGCCGTCTGGTTGTAGTGTTGACCGCGGTAGCCCCCCTACCTCATCCGGGTTCTGACCTCGGAGGGGATCGGACGTCGGGTGTAAGAGTGCAGAGGAGTCGTTTAGTGGGTGGGCTCTAAAATCCTTGGGCCCGCGGTCTGCTCACAACACCATGCAGATCGTTGAGTCTCACATACCCCGCGCGCCCCTTTTGCGCGGGGACCTCGTAGGAGGTTCGGCCCTCTACCCGAAAAAAAAAAAAAAAAAAAAAAAAAAAAAAAAAAAAGGTTAGGTTCCCTCTGGAGAGGACCTCTCGCTGCCGCGCGTCGTGGCTACGATGCTCGGCAGCGACGCGTCCTGGAAGGCGATGCTCGACTTCTGCGAGTCCACCATCTCGCAGAAGGAGGCGGCGGAGCGAGAGAGGGAGAGCTCTTCCCTTTCCGCACCGATCCGTCGCCGTCGAGCCGGGGGCCGGAGGCGGGAATACGCCCGTACGTCCCGGCCCCTGTAGGTGGCGGCCTCCCCCCGGTGAAGGTCAAGGGGCGACCTGAGGGGGTGAGGCCGCGCGGCGCGCTACCAGCACTCTAGCGCGCTGCCGTGGAGTGATTAGAGCGACCGGTCGACGGTGTATCGCGTCCCGACCCGGCAGGCTGGTTCTGGTCCAGCGGGGTATTCCGGGACACCAGCGGCACCGTCTGGGCGGCCCGACGGGCTGCCGTACCGAGACGGCCGACGTTTCAGAGCCTTCGATTCGCCTCGAAGGCTCCGTCGGCTGGGCGTCCTTGGGGTGAGCCGCGCCGTCTGGTTGTAGTGTTGACCGCGGTAGCCCCCCTACCTCATCCGGGTTTTGACCTCGGAGGGGATCGGACGTCGGGTGTAAGAGTGCAGAGGAGTCGTTTAGTGGGTGGGCTCTAAAATCCTTGGGCCCGCGGTCTGCTCACAACACCATGCAGATCGTTGAGTCTCACATACCCCGCGCGCCCCTTTTGCGCGGGGACCTCGTAGGAGGTTCGGCCCTCTACCCGAAAAAAAAAAAAAGAAAAAAAAGAAAAAAAAAAAAAAAAAAAAAAAAGGTTAGGTTCCCTCACGTGGGGGTGCGTTCTGGTGGTCGCCCGAGATCGCAAGACTCCGAGAGGAGTGCGTGAGGGCGCGCCGCCGGAGCGCACGCCACCGCCGCCGCCGTCGTCGCGACGCTGCGTTCGCGGAGACGGCGGCCCAGCTGCACGCTGACTGTCGTCAAAAGCAGACGGCGCTGCAGCTGGCCATCGGCGAGGCCAAGAAGCAGAGCATGAAGACTCTCCTGGAGTCGCTCGACGAAGATCCCTGGGGGCGCCCATACAAGATGGTTCGCAGGAAACTGCAACAGTGGGCGCTCCCGGTGACCGAGCGGCTCCAGCCTCGGCAGCTGCGGGAAATTGTTGCGGCACTGTTCCCGCCGGCAGCGGGGGGGGACTTTGAGCCCCCCCAGATGGACGCCACGTGGGGCACGCCTCCGCGTCGCCCCAGCGTTCCTGCTGCCGAGGAGCCCCCTCCCCCTATCACGGGGGCGGAGATCCATGCGGCCGTGTCCAGAATGAGAGCGAAGGACGCGGCCCCCGGCCCTGACGGCGTTCACGGCCGGGTCTGGAGCTTGGCCTTCGAGGCCCTAGGGGACCGGCTCGGGGGGCTTTTCGAAGCGTGCCTCGAGTCGGGACGGTTCCCGTCGAAATGGAAGACGGGCAGACTGGTCCTTCTGCGGAAGGACGGGCGCCCCGCGGACTCACCCGCGGGCTATCGCCCCATCGTGTTGCTGGACGAAGCGGGCAAGATGCTCGAGAGGATCGTCGCGGCCCGCATCGTCCGGCACCTGACCGAGACGGGTCCCGATCTTTCGGCGGAGCAATACGGCTTCAGAGAGGGCCGCTCGACTATCGACGCAATTCTGCGCGTGCGGGCCCTCTCCGACGAAGCCGTATCCCGGGGCGGGGTGGCGATGGCGTTATCCTTAGATGTAAGGAACGCCTTCAACACCCTGCCCTGGTCGGTGATCGCGGGGGCGCTGGAGTATCACGGCGTCCCCGCATACCTCCGCCGACTGATCGGCTCCTACCTCGAGGGCAGGTCGATCCAGTGCATCGGACACGGTGGGGCGATGTTCCGCTTCCCCGTCGAGCGCGGTGTTCCGCAGGGGTCTGTCCTGGGCCCCCTGCTGTGGAACATCGGCTACGACTGGGTCCTGCGGGGCGTCATTCGGGGTCCCCTCCCCGGGCTGAGCGTAATATGTTACGCCGACGACACGTTGGTCGTGGCTCCGGGGAGGGACTACCGGGAGTCTGCCCGTCTGGCGTGCGCAGGCGTGGCACACGTCGTCACTAGGATCCGACGGTTGGGGCTCGAGGTGGCGCTCGACAAAACCCAGGCCCTGATGTTTCACGGGCCGGGACGAGCGCCGCCTGTGGGTGCCCACCTCGTGATCGGAGGCGTCCGCGTCGGGGTCGGAGTGACCGGTCTTCGGTACCTCGGCCTCGAACTGGACGGTCGGTGGAGCTTCCGCGCTCACTTCGAAAAATTGGGCCCTCGGCTGATGGCGACAGCCGGCTCTCTGAGCCGGCTTCTTCCAAACGTCGGGGGTCCCGATCAGGTGGCGCGCCGCCTCTACATGGGGGTGGTGCGGTCGATGGCACTATACGGCGCGCCCGTATGGTGCCACGCCCTGACCCGCCAGAACGTCGCCGCGCTGCGACGTCCGCAGCGCGCGATCGCGGTCAGGGCGATCCGAGGATACCGCACCGTCTCCTTCGAGGCGGCGTGCTTGCTCGCCGGGGCGCCACCCTGGGACCTGGAGGCGGAGGCGCTCGCTGCCGATTACCGGTGGCGTAGCGACCTCCGCTCTAGGGGGGAAGGGCGCCCCAGCGAAGGTGTAGTTCGAGCGCGGAGGCTCCACTCTCGGCGGTCCGTGCTGGAGGCGTGGTCTCGCCGCTTGGCGGACCCGTCGGCCGGCCTCCGAACCGTCGAGGCGGTCCGCCCGGTTCTCGCGGACTGGGTGGGCCGCGACCGCGGATGCCTCACCTTCCGGCTAACGCAGATGCTTACCGGCCATGGTTGTTTCGGCCGGTACTTGCACAAGATAGCCGGAAGGGAACCGACGGCGCAGTGCCACCACTGCGCGGACCGCGACGAGGAAGACACAGCGGAACACACGCTGGCGCGTTGCTCTGGATTCGACGAGCAACGCGCCGCCCTCGTCGCGGTCATTGGAGAGGACCTCTCGCTGCCGCGCGTCGTGGCTACGATGCTCGGCAGCGACGCGTCCTGGAAGGCGATGCTCGACTTCTGCGAGTCCACCATCTCGCAGAAGGAGGCGGCGGAGCGAGAGAGGGAGAGCTCTTCCCTTTCCGCACCGATCCGTCGCCGTCGAGCCGGGGGCCGGAGGCGGGAATACGCCCGTACGTCCCGGCCCCTGTAGGTGGCGGCCTCCCCCCGGTGAAGGTCAAGGGGCGACCTGAGGGGGTGAGGCCGCGCGGCGCGCTACCAGCACTCTAGCGCGCTGCCGTGGAGTGAATAGAGCGACCGGTCGACGGTGTATCGCGTCCCGACCCGGCAGGCTGGTTCTGGTCCAGCGGGGTATTCCGGGACACCAGCGGCACCGTCTGGGCGGCCCGACGGGCTGCTGTACCGAGACGGCCGACGTTTCAGAGCCTTCGATTCGCCTCGAAGGCTCCGTCGGCTGGGCGTCCTTGGGGTGAGCCGCGCCGTCTGGTTGTAGTGTTGACCGCGGTAGCCCCCCTACCTCATCCGGGTTCTGACCTCGGAGGGGATCGGACGTCGGGTGTAAGAGTGCAGAGGAGTCGTTTAGTGGGTGGGCTCTAAAATCCTTGGGCCCGCGGTCTGCTCACAACACCATGCAGATCGTTGAGTCTCACATACCCCGCGCGCCCCTTTTGCGCGGGGACCTCGTAGGAGGTTCGGCCCTCTACCCGAAAAAAAAAAAAAAAAAAAAAAAAAGGTTAGGTTCCCTCCCGAGGGACCTGGGCGGGCCCCCCGGCGCGCACTCTGCGTGGCCGGGGGCTCCGTCTGTGGGGGAGTTTTGCTGGACTTCCACCGGGCGCGTCCGTAGGTGGCGGATAACGGGATCCTCTGGGAACAGTCCCACTCCCAGGGGTATCGTCCGATCTTTTTCGTTGCAAGGATTTCTAGGTGTTAGGTAGGTAGGCTAGGTGTAGGAGTAGGGTAGCCTAGTTAGGCTTTGCAACGAATGAGATCGGATGACGCGGACCAAAACCAGCAGGGGGAGTTGCGGGCTCTCCACGCCCTTCACTCGCTGAAGGGTGTTCCTCCTGGAGACGCTCGGGCTCCCTCTCTTGTCCCCTTTCTTCCCCCTTTTTGTTTTTCGGGTCACGTCCGACCCGTTTCGGACGTAGCCCATGGGTGACGGTGGGCCACTTTTGGTCTGCCTTTTGATGGAGTAGTGAGCCGGCGTTGCTTATGCATCTTCCGGCCGCTGGTCGCCATGTCCCCGGCTTCGGCTACAGGGGCACGCCCTCCAGAGGGGGGTACCGGTATACCGGCGTGGCTTCGTGGTTGTTGCTCTTTTGAGCGTCGGGCGGTGGTCTGTCGTGTTGCTCGTTGCACTCGGCGGGCCGCCGGCCAACCCGTAATCCTCACCGTGTGGGGAACGGGGGCCGCTGCTGCGAGGCACGGGGCCGCGAGGACGTAAACCTCTTTAAAAAATGCCCCAATCCTAAGCTCTGGTGCCCGGCGATGGGATGAATGGCTGGAGGGAGTCCAGTCCCAAGGGTACCAACCAGACCCCAGGGGACCGACCCCTGGTTAATCAAAAAGGAAAAATGAAAAATGGCACCTGTGAAGAACTTATTACCCCAGGAGGGTACCTCCCGCTCCGCGGGGGGAGAATCCCTCCGTGCGGTCGAGCGATCGGCCGCACGCTGCCCCACCGTTTCTGGGGGGGGCACACACTGCCACGAGGAAGGGGGCGACAGCACGGGTCGCGTAAGGGACAGAGTCCCAACCGTGCTACTCGAGCGCTGCGAGAGTTTGATCTCGTTGCACTCGGCGCGGAGCTCCGCGAGGGGCGACGCGTCTAGTGGGCGGGAGACGCCAGCGCTGTTCGTAGACAGCACTCGACAGCGAACGCGGCGGAAGCGGAAGTCGGCTCGACGGCCGGCGTCCTCCGCTCCGTCAGATTCGTCAGACGGTGAGCCCGCTAGCGCCAAATATATGGCGTTGGCGGAGGGGCCGGCGACTGCTGCAGCGTCGCCCGCCACCGATTGTAACATGATATCTTCCGGCGGACTGGCTGCTGCCCCCTCGGTGCAGACCAGGGCCGCCCGCCGTGAGGCCCAGGAAAAATCAATTGGAGAGGTTGAGCGCCTAGAGCGCTCCCTACTAGAGGTAGGTCCCTCTGACCACCTCAGAGCCTTTGAGGTGGTCGGAAAGCTTATGACGGCGATCGCCACAAAATCCAGCGCTGGTCTGAAGGGCGACTATTTGCGGGCCCTTAAATCTGCATCTGCCACCCTAGAGGAGCGACGAAGAGAGGTGGTGAACCGCACTACGACGACGGAGACGGCGGCCGTGCGACAGGAGTTGGACCTGATGCACGCCCGCTTCGACCAGGTATCGAACGAAAATGACAAACTTCGAACGGAGAATGGGCAGCTGCGCGTGGACATGGCCGAGTTGAGGACCATGGTTGCCGACCTCATCGAGCGGCAACGCAGCTCTGCCCTTGTCCCTCCTCCGCTAGAAGCGGAAGGCCTCAGTGAGGTCGAGCAGTTGAGGCGGCAGCTCCTCATACAGGAGGCGCGCAGCTCCAAGGTGGAGCGCGCGAGACCGCCCCTCGCTCACGAGGCTAAGGGAAGCGCACCTGTGCCGGCACCCCGCAGGAGTGTGCAGCCCGCTGCAAAAACATACAGCGGGAAGAAGATTACACCCGCGCGAGCTCCCGCTGCGGCTGCACCTAAACCCACGGCCCCCGCATCTAAACCGGTGTCCGCTCCTGCCCCGTCCCAGCCTGCGAAGGCGGGGCCCGGCAGGAGCCGGACCAAGAA
Source organism: Bombyx mori (assembly GCF_030269925.1). NCBI lineage: Eukaryota > Metazoa > Arthropoda > Insecta > Lepidoptera > Bombycidae > Bombyx > Bombyx mori. Next base: position 97,346 of record NC_085116.1, on the reverse strand, counting down.
GAAGGGGGGCGTCAACGCCGCCAAACCGGCACCGACCCCCCAGCCCCGCCCACTGCCCCCGGCCCCGGTAAACATGAACGAGGCCTGGACGACGGTGGTGCGGCGCGGGCCCAAAAAGGTGGCGGCGCCTCCTGCGCCGCGCCCCAAGCCCGCCCCTGCGGCCGCCGCTCCCCGCCAAGAGGGTCGAGCGGAGCCGAGGGGCCGAACTGGAAGAAGGAGGCCGCGCGCCCCGCGGTCGGCTGCAGTGGTAGTGGAGCTGCTGCCGGCCGGCAAAGAAAAGGGCATCACCTACCACGAGGTGATGACCCAGGCGCGCGGCGGCGTAAATGTGGACGCCCTCGGCGTGGAGGGTGGCCTGAGGGTCCGGCAGACGGCCAACGGGGCCCGCCTGGTAGAATGCCCCGGCGCGAATTCCAGCGCCGCGGCAGAAAAACTGGCGGTCCGTCTGCGGGAAATCTTGCCGGACCCCGAGGTGGTGCGCATCGCGCGGCCCGTAAAAATGGCGGAGGTGAAGATTACGGGCCTCGACGAGTGCGCCACGAAGGAGGAGGTCGCCGCGGCCATCGCGTCGCAGGGCAACTGCGCCCTCGCCGACGTCAAAGTCGGGGAGCTCCGGGCAACCTACTCCGGTACCCGGACGGCGTGGGCGCGTTGCCCCATCGCAACGGCGAACCTCCTGGCCACCCCTCCACAGGGGCGGCCTTCCGACAGCCCAGGAAGGCTGCGCGTGGGCTGGGTAGTGGCCCACGTGCAGCTGCAGGATGCCAGGCCGTGGCGCTGTCTTCGGTGCTTCGGCACCGGCCACGGTCTCGCCAAGTGCCCCTCGACCGTGGACCGCAGCGGCTTGTGTTTCCGCTGCGGCCAGCCGGGGCACAAGGCTGCATCCTGCACGACAGCCGCGCCGCACTGCGTCTTGTGCGACGCGGCCAAAAGGAAGGCCGACCACCGGGCCGGGGGCCCGGCGTGCAAATCCGCCCCCTCCTCAACCAAAACGAGGAGGGGCGGAAAGAAAAAGAAGCCGGCTGCAACAAGGGCAGCCGGCGAGTCAGTTCCCGCCGCGGCTGTTGTCGAGCCGCAGGGCGGGACAGACGAGGGAGCGATGGACGTAGCCCCGTAATGGGTTGCGTCCATCGCTTCCTCCAAAGTAATTTGAACCACTCCGCCAGGGCACAGGATCTCCTCGTCCACACCATGGCGGAGTGGTCAATCGACGTCGCTGTCGCCGCGGAGCCGTACTTCGTCCCCACCGACCAGGACTGCTGGATCGGGGACGTCGACGGCTCCGTGGCCATCGTACTTAGACAGTCCGCGGCGTTACCCCCCTTGGATATGGTGGCCAGGGGACCCGGGTACGTCGCGGCTAGGATCGACGGGACCGTCGTGATCGGGGCGTACTTTTCTCCGAACAGGAGCCTCGCCGAGTTCGAGCGGTTTCTGGGCGGGCTCGAGGTGCTCTTGCACCGCTTCGGGTCCCGCCCTGTCATCGTCGCGGGGGACCTCAATGCCAAGTGTATGGCTTGGGGCTCCCCCCGCACGGATTCGCGAGGCGAGGCTCTTTCGGAGTGGGCGATCGCGACCGGCCTCTGTCTTCTAAACAGAGGTACGGTCGCGACTTGCGTGCGGTGGAACGGGGAATCTCACGTGGACGTTACGTTCGCGTCCCCGTCCGCCGTGCGCCGCACCCGCGGCTGGCGCGTACTCGAGGGGGCGGAGACGCTCTCGGACCACAGATACGTCCGATTCGAGCTCTCTGCCTCCTCCTTGTCGTCGTCAGCCGCGGGCGCCCGCGGCGAGGAGGAGCTCCCGCAAGGTGCGCCCCGTTCGTTCCCCAGGTGGGCCTTGAAACGGATGAACAAGGAGTTGCTGATGGAGGCGGCCGCTGTTGCTGCGTGGGCGCCAAAACCCGCGCGGCTCGCGGACGTGGATGCGGAGGTCGACTGGTTCCGGGGCACCATGGCAAACATTTGTGATGCCGCCATGCCCCGGGTCGGCCCCCGAGCACCACGTGGGGGTGCGTTCTGGTGGTCGCCCGAGATCGCGAGACTCCGTGAGGAGTGCGTGAGGGCGCGCCGCCGGAGCGCACGCCACCGCCGCCGCCGTCGTCGCGACGCTACGTTCGCGGAGACGGCGGCCCGGCTGCAGGCTGACTGTCGTCAAAAACAGACGGCGCTGCAGCTGGCCATCGGCGAGGCCAAGAAGCAGAGCATGAAGACTCTCCTGGAGTCGCTCGACGAAGATCCCTGGGGGCGCCCATACAAGATGGTTCGCAGAAAACTGCAGCCGTGGGCGCTCCCGGTGACCGAGCGGCTCCAGCCTCGGCAGCTGCGGGAGATAGTTTCCGCGCTTTTCCCGCCGGCAGCGGGGGGGGACTTTGAGCCCCCCCAGATGGACGCCACGTGGGGCACACCTCCACGTCGCCCCAGCGTTCCCGCTGCCGAGGAGCCCCCTCCCCCTATTACGGGGGCGGAGATCCATGCGGCCGTGTCCAAAATGAGAGCGAAGGACACGGCCCCCGGCCCTGACGGCGTTCACGGCCGGGTCTGGAGCTTGGCCTTCGAGGCCCTAGGGGACCGGCTCGGGGGGCTTTTCGAAGCGTGCCTCGAGTCGGGACGGTTCCCGTCGAAATGGAAGACGGGCAGACTGGTCCTTCTGCGGAAGGACGGGCGCCCCGCGGACTCACCCGCGGGCTATCGCCCCATCGTGTTTTTTTTTTTTTTTTTTTTTTATGATTGAGAGATTACTGGTGGCCCGGAGGCCTTTCCAGCTTCACCAGGACAGGTGGGCGAGCAAAGGCTCAGCCAGGAGGGGTGGGATTTGCTAACAACTGCCCGAGCGCCTCCGAAGGAGACCTAACAACTCAAGAGCAGTTGCTTCGCGAATGAATCTACTACCGGATCGGAATCGCGACCCACTGAGAAGATCCGGCGAGAAACTCAGCGGGCTGATGCATGGGTTAGGCTGCACGTCGACCTCTTTGTCGAGTTCGACGAGTACGGTTACCGGGGTTCCTCAGCCTGCTCCTAGTGTTAGAGCTGAAGGTATCTAATGCAAGAGTTATTGGATCTGATGGATCCGTAAGGACGTGTCTAGGGCGACGACGGTGACTTGCTCCTGCGTGATCAGGATTCGGGGAATAGTCAGCGGCGGCAACGATAAGGCGATTATCATGACGCATAGCCTTATCGAAGTAACGTTCCGACACTGACTTCATGTGTTTGCGGATCGATTCGAGGCCCAGGTCGTCGTGTAGGTCGACGTTCCTCACGAACCACGGAGCCCCGACGGCTAACCTGCAAAAGCGGGATTGTAGGGATTGGAGGGTGTCTATGTGTGTGCGGGCCGCGTGAGCGAACACCACACTAGCGTAAGTCATGACGGGCCTTATGCAAGTTTTGTAAAGTGTCACCTTGTTCCGAAGGGACATTTTACTCCGCTTACAGATCATGGGATAGAGTCTGCCGAGAATAAATGCGGCACGATCGCGGACTGTTTTTATATGCGGGCGGAATGTCATGGATGCATCCAGGGTGACTCCCAGGTACTTGACCTTCCTAGCCCAGGGTATAGGTTGGCCGAAGAGGGTGATCGGGGGTGTGATATTTCTCCTCCTAATGCGGGAGGAAATGAGCGGTGAGTTTCCCCTTTGAAATAACACTGCTGTGCTTTTCGCTGGGTTGATGTCTATGCGCCATTTTCGGAACCACTGTCCGAGGGTTAACGCTGCACTCTGGAGCTTACTCGCGATTAGGGACTTGTTTCTACTTGAGTAGTAAACGGTTGTGTCGTCAGCGAATAAGGCTAGCTGGGTCGGCGGCGACCGGGGAATATCGTTAATAAATAAACTAAATAGGAGCGGAGAGAGAACGGAGCCTTGCGGGACTCCAGCCGTGAGTGGTCGCGGGGAGGAGCGGGTTCCCTCTACTCGATATCGAAAAGAGCGGTTAGACAAGAAGTCTCGTATGATGAGCACGAGACTGTCCGGTACGCCCATGTTGAAAAGTTTGAAAATCAAACCGTTGTGCCAGACTTTGTCGAACGCTTTTGCGACGTCGAAGAAGAGGGCTCCCGTGTAGATCGGTTTTGGTCGGTTAAGTCCTACAAGAATGTGCTCCGTGAGGCGGTGCACCTGTTGTACGCATGAGTGATTTGCACGGAATCCGAATTGTTCATCGATGAGAATGCCCTTTGATGAGACGAAGTCTCTGAGGCGTTTGTAGAGCAGACGCTCATACAGTTTGCCCAGAGACATGAGGAGGCTAATCGGGCGGTAACTCGTCGGATTATTTTTTGGTTTACCGGGTTTGTGTATGCCGATAACGTCCGCTTCTTTCCACACCGCGGGAAAGATACAGTTAGCCATAGCGGCATTGAAAATAGATGCCAACATCACGATGAGTTGGATGGGTAGAAGTTTAATAACGCGGTTAGATATACCGTCGGAACCGGGAGCCTTGCGAGGACGTAGGTCTTTGATCAGGTCTTTAACTTCCATTGGGGTGACGGGTGGTAACGCATCCGAGGGTGGCAAGGAGGCTCTGCGTTCTACCTCACTGTCTACTAATTCTACATGAACAGGGTCCGCGGATTGAATGCTGGGCGTGCACTGGGTTTGCAATGTATCGGCTAGCAGCTCTGCTTTTTCGTCATCATCAAACGCCGCGAGTCGACCTGAGGGGCCTACGAGGGGGGGCATAGTTACAACCGTATCCGATTTGAGAGTACGAGCTAAGCGGTAGTAAGACCTTTGAGAGGGCGCGAGTCTTTCTAAGAAATCAGACCATCTGGCATCTCGGACTTCGGCGATGCGAGACTTTACGTCGCGTTGTAGGGCACGCATTCGAGTACGATTTTCCGCGGTAGGATACCTGTCGTAGGCGCGTATCGAGGCGTTCTTAGCTCTGAGGAGTTCCCTAATATCGTCGGGCAATTTGAAGCGGTGAAGGAAGTCCTCCGCTACAACTTGCTTCGATGACCTATCTAATGTCGAGGTAATGTGTGACGTTAGGATGTCTATGGCTTCAGCGGTATCCTGAAGAGACGGGGTAGAGTCCGGGCTAAACGGGAGCGATGGTGGATCAGATTCAGCCAGGCTGATGCCCAGCGTGTGCCAATCCACCACAGTCCTCGTGACGGAAACGGAATCGGGAGCGCGACCGAGCTTCATAACGACGGGACGGTGGTCTGAATCTAACTCTGAAACTACTTCGATCGAGTGTAAGCGCAGAGCTACGTTTTTTAATAACGCTATGTCGAGTATATCCGGGCGATGCGCGATATTTAGCGGGTAGTGAGTCGGGGTTAGCGGAGCGATGATATCGAAGGCGAGATCATCGACTAACGCGTCGAGCCGCCTGCCATTAGGGGTTGTGGTGTGAGAGTTCCATCTGATGTGTTTACAATTTAGGTCGCCCGCCAGAATGACAGAGCTTCCCATGCTGAGCAGCGCCTCGATATCACTGCTTAGAACGATCTTATCCGGTGGAAGATAAACGGACGCGATAACGATCGGCGCGTGTCCCGTCAGTGAGATTCGGCATACTGATGCTTCGATGTTAACGAGCGCGGGGGGATCGAGCGGGATGCAGTGCAAGGCTCTTCTGTAGTAGATGACGGTACCACCACCACGAGCAGTGAGCCTGTCGTTCCTAACCATGTTATAGTTCGCGATTTTAGGGTCGCGGCGCGCGGGCTTGAGTAGAGTCTCCTGTACTAAAAATATGTCAATTTGATGGTCACGCAAAAAATCACAAACCTGATCACGTTGATTTGCGAGACCGTATGCGTTAAAAAATCCTATCGTTACGGATAGGGGTTTCAGCCTACTTTTGTACGCCATTGATTACCGGCGGAGTGAGGGGAGGACGTACGTATTTAACGACGCGTATACGTCGGCGTATTCTTGCACAACGGCGATGAAGTGCTGTGCAGTGGAGGCGGCGCGGATGGCGTCACCTAAAGCGTTAACGCGCTCAAAGTTAATCGATTGAAAGAAGTCGATCGCTAGAGCAAGATTGTCGGACGCTGTCGGAGGGCAATTCGCGGGGGAGGGGCGTATCGCGGGGGTGGGACGAGTCGCGGGGGCGGGACGAATCGCGGAGGAGAGAGTTGTAGCCGTGTTCGTGTACGGCAGCGGTTTCGCCCAGGCCGAGCCACTGGGCACCGGCGCCGGAACGAACGCTGGCTTAGCCTGCGACACAGAGGGTGCCGAGGCTTTGATGTCTGGGTGGGAAGCTCGGAGGCGGTTTTGGCGGGCAACGCGGCGATTTATTTTCGGGGCTCGGGGGCACCCGCGGTAATTTGCGGGGTGACCCTGTGTTCGACACAGGACGCAGCTAGGCGGTTCCGTCGCGGTTTTTTGATCGCGAGTGCATAGGGCCGTAGCGTGATCGCCTAAACACTTGACGCATCGGGGTCGCGCGTGACAGTTACGGGAAGAATGCCCGTACAGTTGACAGTTATGGCACTGGCTAGGAGTGCCTTTTTTATGGGGGGCTTCGACGGCGATACCGGAGAGTCTACAGACGGTCCGTATGTTAAAAATTTGCTTACCCTCGGGGGTAGGCTGGAGGGCGACTAGAACCATATTATATGGCTCCCTACCGCGGCCGGTGTGCATGCGGTGCACTGAATTTACTGGTAGGCCTTGTTCCAGAAGGTCGGCCTTGACGAGTTCGGCATCCAACTCTTTAGGGATGCCACGTATGACGGCACGAAGTTCGCGCTCCTCCTGGAGCGTATACGTATGGAAACTTATACGCTCCTTACGGAGGTAAGAAGAGAGAGCCCTATGGTCGTCGGGTGTTTGAACCTTAATTTGAATGCCATTCGCGAGGTTACGGGCATTCGTGAAATTAATATTTTTGGCCTTAAGGGCCAGGGAAACTCGTTCCCAGGCTGCCTTCTCTTGAAGGATTACCGGGGGAGGGGCTTGGATTTTCTTTTGTACTACCGGACGCGGCGACGGTGTAGCACGGGCAGGGGGAGCAACGGGGGTCGGTGGACGGAGGCGCGACGCGTTCGCGGCTCTGCTTACTTTGGCGGCCGCGGGAGCTCGGGCTTCCGCAGCGCGCCTCTTACCTTTTTGGACTACTGTGAATCCATCAGTCGAGGAGGCGGGGGAAGGATCGACCTCCATGTCCGACTCCGAGTCGGATGAAGAGGAGGGCGCGGGCGACCCGCAGGCGGGCGTTTTAGAGGGCGCGGGGTTGACGGTCGCGACGGAGGCCACGGACAATTGCTCGGGGGCAGAGGACGGCGCGGGCGCGACGGAGGCTGCGGATGAACGCGTGGACGCGACGTGTGCTGCGGATGAGCGCAGGGCTGGAACCGAGACCGCAGCGATCGACGCGGGAGCTTTGCTCGCGAGTATTGGGGACACTGGAGCGGCGGGCGCGACGGAGACCGCTTCTGAGTTCGCGGCGTGATTGGCCTTAAATTCTAAAAATTCGGCCGATAATGTCGGGTACCTCAGACGGAGGAATTCCGCGAACAGATCGATCGTGGACTCCATTGTAACTGTCACGGGCCCAGGGGGGGCTACCCCGGGACTTAAAACACACTCGCCTTACGGCGAGGCCCCAATATTATAATAATCACGATTAATTACGGCACACAACCGTCCGCTTACAAACGGGCCACTAAGTTGCCGAACGAATTCCAGGAATTTAGGGGTCCGCCCGTTCACAAACGGCGGTGCGACGCAATTAGCACAGGTAGTCACTTCCGAGAAAACACTTGGACGCCAGATGTGCCACGAACCGAGGTCGGGCGATCGAACGAACAATGAGCACGTCAGCACGCGGCGAGTGCTTGGATCGGAATGGCCCATCGTGTTGCTGGACGAAGCGGGCAAGATGCTCGAGAGAATCGTCGCGGCCCGCATCGTCCGGCACCTGACCGAGACGGGTCCCGATCTTTCGGCGGAGCAATACGGCTTCAGAGAGGGCCGCTCGACTATCGACGCAATTCTGCGCGTGCGGGCCCTCTCCGACGAAGCCGTATCCCGGGGCGGGGTGGCGATGGCGTTATCCTTAGATGTAAGGAACGCCTTCAACACCCTGCCCTGGTCGGTGATCGCGGGGGCGCTGGAGTATCACGGCGTCCCCGCATACCTCCGCCGACTGATCGGCTCCTACCTCGAGGGCAGGTCGATCCAGTGCATCGGACACGGTGGGGCGATGTACCGCTTCCCCGTCGAGCGCGGTGTTCCGCAGGGGTCCGTCCTGGGCCCCCTGCTGTGGAACATCGGCTACGACTGGGTCCTGCGGGGCGTCATTCGGGGACCCCTCCCCGGGCTCAGCGTAATTTGTTACGCTGACGACACGTTGATCGTAGCTCCGGGGAGGGACTACCGGGAGTCTGCCCGTCTGGCGTGCGCAGGCGTGGCACACGTCGTCACCAGGATCCGACGGTTGGGGCTCGAGGTGGCGCTCGACAAAACCCAGGCCCTGATGTTTCACGGGCCGGGACGAGCGCCGCCTCTGGGTGCCCACCTCGTGATCGGAGGCGTCCGCGTCGGGGTCGGGGTGACCGGTCTTCGGTACCTCGGCCTCGAACTGGATGGTCGGTGGAACTTCCGCGCTCACTTTGAGAAGTTGGGCCCTCGACTGATGGCGACGGCCGGCTCTCTGAGCCGGCTGCTTCCAAACGTCGGGGGTCCCGATCAGGTGGCGCGCCGCCTCTACATGGGGGTGGTGCGGTCGATGGCACTATACGGGGCTCCCGTATGGTGCCACGCCCTGACCCGCGAGAACGTCGCGGCGCTGCGACGTCCGCAGCGCGCGATCGCGGTCAGGGCGATCCGAGGATACCGCACCGTCTCCTTCGAGGCGGCGTGCTTGCTCGCCGGGGCGCCACCCTGGGACCTGGAGGCGGAGGCGCTCGCTGCCGATTACCGGTGGCGTAGCGACCTCCGCTCTAGGGGGGAAGGGCGCCCCAGCGAAGGTGTAGTTCGAGCGCGGAGGCTCCACTCTCGGCGGTCCGTGCTGGAGGCGTGGTCTCGCCGCTTGGCGGACCCGTCGGCCGGCCTCCGAACCGTCGAGGCGGTCCGCCCGGTTCTCGCGGACTGGGTGGGCCGCGACCGCGGATGCCTCACCTTCCGGCTAACGCAGATGCTTACCGGCCATGGTTGTTTCGGCCGGTACTTGCACAAGATAGCCGGAAGGGAACCGACGGCGCAGTGCCACCACTGCGCGGACCGCGACGAGGAAGACACAGCGGAACACACGCTGGCGCGTTGCTCTGGATTCGACGAGCAACGCGCCGCCCTCGTCGCGGTCATTGGAGAGGACCTCTCGCTGCCGCGCGTCGTGGCTACGATGCTCGGCAGCGACGCGTCCTGGAAGGCGATGCTCGACTTCTGCGAGTCCACCATCTCGCAGAAGGAGGCGGCGGAGCGAGAGAGGGAGAGCTCTTCCCTTTCCGCACCGATCCGTCGCCGTCGAGCCGGGGGCCGGAGGCGGGAATACGCCCGTACGTCCCGGCCCCTGTAGGTGGCGGCCTCCCCCCGGTGAAGGTCAAGGGGCGACCTGAGGGGGTGAGGCCGCGCGGCGCGCTACCAGCACTCTAGCGCGCTGCCGTGGAGTGATTAGAGCGACCGGTCGACGGTGTATCGCGTCCCGACCCGGCAGGCTGGTTCTGGTCCAGCGGGGTATTCCGGGACACCAGCGGCACCGTCTGGGCGGCCCGACGGGCTGCCGTACCGAGACGGCCGACGTTTCAGAGCCTTCGATTCGCCTCGAAGGCTCCGTCGGCTGGGCGTCCTTGGGGTGAGCCGCGCCGTCTGGTTGTAGTGTTGACCGCGGTAGCCCCCCTACCTCATCCGGGTTTTGACCTCGGAGGGGATCGGACGTCGGGTGTAAGAGTGCAGAGGAGTCGTTTAGTGGGTGGGCTCTAAAATCCTTGGGCCCGCGGTCTGCTCACAACACCATGCAGATCGTTGAGTCTCACATACCCCGCGCGCCCCTTTTGCGCGGGGACCTCGTAGGAGGTTCGGCCCTCTACCCGAAAAAAAAAAAAAAAAAAAAAGGTTAGGTTCCCTCCAATCTCGGCGGTCCGTGCTGGAGGCGTGGTCTCGCCGCTTGGCGGACCCGTCGGCCGGCCTCCGAACCGTCGAGGCGGTCCGCCCGGTTCTCGCGGACTGGGTGGGCCGCGACCGCGGATGCCTCACCTTCCGGCTAACGCAGATGCTTACCGGCCATGGTTGTTTCGGCCGGTACTTGCACAAGATAGCCGGAAGGGAACCGACGGCGCAGTGCCACCACTGCGCGGACCGCGACGAGGATGACACAGCGGAACACACGCTGGCGCGTTGCTCTGGATTCGACGAGCAACGCGCCGCCCTCGTCGCGGTCATTGGAGAGGACCTCTCGCTGCCGCGCGTCGTGGCTACGATGCTCGGCAGCGACGCGTCCTGGAAGGCGATGCTCGACTTCTGCGAGTCCACCATCTCGCAGAAGGAGGCGGCGGAGCGAGAGAGGGAGAGCTCTTCCCTTTCCGCACCGATCCGTCGCCGTCGAGCCGGGGGCCGGAGGCGGGAATACGCCCGCACGTCCCGGCCCCTGTAGGTGGCGGCCTCCCCCCGGTGAAGGTCAAGGGGCGACCTGAGGGGGTGAGGCCGCGCGGCGCGCTACCAGCACTCTAGCGCGCTGCCGTGGAGTGAATAGAGCGACCGGTCGACGGTGTATCGCGTCCCGACCCGGCAGGCTGGTTCTGGTCCAGCGGGGTATTCCGGGACACCAGCGGCACCGTCTGGGCGGCCCGACGGGCTGCCGTACCGAGACGGCCGACGTTTCAGAGCCTTCGATTCGCCTCGAAGGCTCCGTCGGCTGGGCGTCCTTGGGGTGAGCCGCGCCGTCTGGTTGTAGTGTTGACCGCGGTAGCCCCCCTACCTCATCCGGGTTCTGACCTCGGAGGGGATCGGACGTCGGGTGTAAGAGTGCAGGGGAGTCGTTTAGTGGGTGGGCTCTAAAATCCTTGGGCCCGCGGTCTGCTCACAACACCATGCAGATCGTTGAGTCTCACATACCCCGCGCGCCCCTTTTGCGCGGGGACCTCGTAGGAGGTTCGGCCCTCTACCCGAAAAAAAAAAAAAAGGTTAGGTTCCCTACAAGATGGTTCGCAGAAAACTGCAGCCGTGGGCGCTCCCGGTGACCGAGCGGCTCCAGCCTCGGCAGCTGCGGGAGATAGTTTCCGCGCTTTTCCCGCCGGCAGCGGGGGGGGACTTTGAGCCCCCCCAGATGGACGCCACGTGGGGCACACCTCCACGTCGCCCCAGCGTTCCCGCTGCCGAGGAGCCCCCTCCCCCTATTACGGGGGCGGAGATCCATGCGGCCGTGTCCAAAATGAGAGCGAAGGACACGGCCCCCGGCCCTGACGGCGTTCACGGCCGGGTCTGGAGCTTGGCCTTCGAGGCCCTAGGGGACCGGCTCGGGGGGCTTTTCGAAGCGTGCCTCGAGTCGGGACGGTTCCCGTCGAAATGGAAGACGGGCAGACTGGTCCTTCTGCGGAAGGACGGGCGCCCCGCGGACTCACCCGCGGGCTATCGCCCCATCGTGTTGCTGGGCGAAGCGGGCAAGATGCTCGAGAGAATCGTCGCGGCCCGCATCGTCCGGCACCTGACCGAGACGGGTCCCGATCTTTCGGCGGAGCAATACGGCTTCAGAGAGGGCCGCTCGACTATCGACGCAATTCTGCGCGTGCGGGCCCTCTCCGACGAAGCCGTATCCCGGGGCGGGGTGGCGATGGCGTTATCCTTAGATGTAAGGAACGCCTTCAACACCCTGCCCTGGTCGGTGATCGCGGGGGCGCTGGAGTATCACGGCGTCCCCGCATACCTCCGCCGACTGATCGGCTCCTACCTCGAGGGCAGGTCGATCCAGTGCATCGGACACGGTGGGGCGATGTACCGCTTCCCCGTCGAGCGCGGTGTTCCGCAGGGGTCCGTCCTGGGCCCCCTGCTGTGGAACATCGGCTACGACTGGGTCCTGCGGGGCGTCATTCGGGGACCCCTCCCCGGGCTCAGCGTAATTTGTTACGCTGACGACACGTTGATCGTAGCTCCGGGGAGGGACTACCGGGAGTCTGCCCGTCTGGCGTGCGCAGGCGTGGCACACGTCGTCACCAGGATCCGACGGTTGGGGCTCGAGGTGGCGCTCGACAAAACCCAGGCCCTGATGTTTCACGGGCCGGGACGAGCGCCGCCTCTGGGTGCCCACCTCGTGATCGGAGGCGTCCGCGTCGGGGTCGGGGTGACCGGTCTTCGGTACCTCGGCCTCGAACTGGATGGTCGGTGGAACTTCCGCGCTCACTTTGAGAAGTTGGGCCCTCGACTGATGGCGACGGCCGGCTCTCTGAGCCGGCTGCTTCCAAACGTCGGGGGTCCCGATCAGGTGGCGCGCCGCCTCTACATGGGGGTGGTGCGGTCGATGGCACTATACGGGGCTCCCGTATGGTGCCACGCCCTGACCCGCGAGAACGTCGCGGCGCTGCGACGTCCGCAGCGCGCGATCGCGGTCAGGGCGATCCGAGGATACCGCACCGTCTCCTTCGAGGCGGCGTGCTTGCTCGCCGGGGCGCCACCCTGGGACCTGGAGGCGGAGGCGCTCGCTGCCGATTACCGGTGGCGTAGCGACCTCCGCTCTAGGGGGGAAGGGCGCCCCAGCGAAGGTGTAGTTCGAGCGCGGAGGCTCCACTCTCGGCGGTCCGTGCTGGAGGCGTGGTCTCGCCGCTTGGCGGACCCGTCGGCCGGCCTCCGAACCGTCGAGGCGGTCCGCCCGGTTCTCGCGGACTGGGTGGGCCGCGACCGCGGATGCCTCACCTTCCGGCTAACGCAGATGCTTACCGGCCATGGTTGTTTCGGCCGGTACTTGCACAAGATAGCCGGAAGGGAACCGACGGCGCAGTGCCACCACTGCGCGGACCGCGACGAGGAAGACACAGCGGAACACACGCTGGCGCGTTGCTCTGGATTCGACGAGCAACGCGCCGCCCTCGTCGCGGTCATTGGAGAGGACCTCTCGCTGCCGCGCGTCGTGGCTACGATGCTCGGCAGCGACGCGTCCTGGAAGGCGATGCTCGACTTCTGCGAGTCCACCATCTCGCAGAAGGAGGCGGCGGAGCGAGAGAGGGAGAGCTCTTCCCTTTCCGCACCGATCCGTCGCCGTCGAGCCGGGGGCCGGAGGCGGGAATACGCCCGTACGTCCCGGCCCCTGTAGGTGGCGGCCTCCCCCCGGTGAAGGTCAAGGGGCGACCTGAGGGGGTGAGGCCGCGCGGCGCGCTACCAGCACTCTAGCGCGCTGCCGTGGAGTGATTAGAGCGACCGGTCGACGGTGTATCGCGTCCCGACCCGGCAGGCTGGTTCTGGTCCAGCGGGGTATTCCGGGACACCAGCGGCACCGTCTGGGCGGCCCGACGGGCTGCCGTACCGAGACGGCCGACGTTTCAGAGCCTTCGATTCGCCTCGAAGGCTCCGTCGGCTGGGCGTCCTTGGGGTGAGCCGCGCCGTCTGGTTGTAGTGTTGACCGCGGTAGCCCCCCTACCTCATCCGGGTTTTGACCTCGGAGGGGATCGGACGTCGGGTGTAAGAGTGCAGAGGAGTCGTTTAGTGGGTGGGCTCTAAAATCCTTGGGCCCGCGGTCTGCTCACAACACCATGCAGATCGTTGAGTCTCACATACCCCGCGCGCCCCTTTTGCGCGGGGACCTCGTAGGAGGTTCGGCCCTCTACCCGAAAAAAAAAAAAAAAAAAAAAAAAAAAAAAGGTTAGGTTCCCGAGGGACCCCGAGTGACCTGGGCGGGCCCCCCGGCGCGCACTCTGCGTGGCCGGGGGCTCCGTCTGTGGGGGAGTTTTGCTGGACTTCCACCGGGCGCGTCCGTAGGTGGCGGATAACGGGATCCTCTGGGAACAGTCCCACTCCCAGGGGTATCGTCCGATCTTTTTCGTTGCAAGGATTCTTAGGTGTTAGGGAGGTAGGTTAGGTGTAGGTGTAGGATAGCCTAGTTAGGCTTTGCAACGAAAGAGATCGGATGACGCGGACCAAAACCAGCAGGGGGAGTTGCGGGCTCTCCACGCCCTTCACTCGCTGAAGGGTGTTCCTCCTGGAGACGCTCGGGCTCCCTCTCTTTTCCCCTTTCTTCCCCCTTTTTTGTTTTTCTTCGGGTCACGTCCGACCCGTTTCGGACGTAACCCATGGGAGATGGTGGGCCACTTTTGGCCTGCCTTTTCGATGGAGAAGTGAGCCGGCGTTGCTTACGCATCTTCCGGCCGCTGGTCGCCATGTCCCCGGCTTCGGCTACAGGGGCACGCCCTCCAGAGGGGGGTACCGGTATACCGGCGTGGTTTCGTCGTTGCTGCTCTTTTGAGCGTCGGGCGGTGGTTTGCCGTGTTGCTTGTTGCACTCGGCGGGCCGCCGGCCAACCCGTAATCCTCACCGCGTGGGGGACGGGGGCCGCTGCCGCGAGGCACGGGGCCGCGAGGACGTAAACCTCTTTAAAAAATGCCCCAATCCTAAGCTCTGGTGCCCGGCGATGGGATGAATGGCTGGAGGGAGTCCAGTCCCGAGGGTACCAACCAGACCCCAGGGGACCGACCCCTGGTTAATAAAAAAGGAAACAAAATATGAAATGGCATCTGTGAGAAAAGTAATACCCCAGGAGGGTACCTCCCGCTCCGCGGGGGGAGAATCCCTCCGTGCGGTCGAGCGATCGGCCGCACGCTGCCCCACCGTTTCTGGGGGGGGCACACACTGTCACGCAGAAGGGGGCGACAGCACGGGTCGCGTAAGGGACAGGGTCCCCACCGTGCGCCTCGAGCGCTGCGAGAGCCTTATCTCGCTCTACTCGGCGCGGAGCTCCGCGAGGGGCGACGCATCCAGTGGGCGGGAGACACCGGCGCTGTTCACCGACACTCGACAGCGGACTCGGCGGAAGCGGAAGTCGGCCCGACGGCCGGCGTCCTCCGCTCCGTCTGACTCGTCCGAGGGTGAGCCTGCCAGCGCCAAATATATGGCGTTGGCGGAAGGGCCGGCGACTGCTGCGGCGTCGCCCGCCACCGGCTTCGAAAAAAGTTCCTCTTGCGGACTGGACGCTGCCTCCTCGGCGCAGTCCAGGGCCGCCTGCCGTGAGGCCCGGGAAAAATCAGAGATTGGAGTGGTTCAGCGCCTAGAGCGCTCCCTAACGGAGGTGGGTCCCTCTGACCCCCTCCGTGCATTCGAGGTGGTCGGAAAATTAGTTTCCGCAGTCGCCACAAAATCCGGCGGGGGACTCAAGGGTGATTATGTGCGGGCCCTAAAATCTGGAGCGGCCACTCTTGAAGAGAGATTGCAGGACGTAGTGAACCGCACCACAACCACGGAGACGGAAGGCTTGCGGCAAGAAGTAGCCCTGCAGCACGCCCGCCTTGAGCAACTGGCGGAGGAAAATGGCCGACTTCGGGCGGAGAACGGACAGTTCCGCGTCGACATGGCCGAGTTGAGGACCATGGTGGCCGACCTTATAGAGCGGCAACGCAGCTCGGCCCCTGTCCCTCCTCCGCCCGAAGCGGAAGGCCTCACTGAGGTCGAGCAGCTGAGGCGGCAGGTCCTCATCCAGGAAGCACGAAGCTCCAAGGTGGAGCGTGCGAGGCCGCCCCTCGCTCACGAGGCGAAGGGAAGTGCGCCTGTGCCAGCACCCCGCAGGACTATGCAACCCGCTGTTAGGACCTACAGCGGTAAGAAAAGAATTACACCCGCGCGAACTCCTGCTGCGACTGCACCAACACCCGCAGCTGTGGGGGCACCAACATCAACAGCCCCCCCGAAGAAATCGGCATCCGCTCCTGCGCCGCCCCAGCCTGCGAAGGCGGGGCCCGGCAGGAGCCGGACCAAGAAGAAGGGGGGCATCAACGCTGCGAAACCGGCCCCGACTCCCCAGCCCCGCCCGCTGCCCCCGGCTCCTGCCACTATGGAAGAGGCATGGACAACGGTAGTGCGGCGTGGGCCCAAAAAGGTGGCGGCGCCTGTCGCGCCGCGCCCCAAGCCCGCCCCTGCGGCCGCCGCTCCCCGCCAAGAGGGTCGAGCGGAGCCGAGGGGCCGAAATGGACGAAGGAGGCCGCGCGCCCCGCGGTCGGCTGCAGTGGTAGTGGAGCTGCTGCCGGCCGGCAAAGAAAAAGGCATCACCTACCACGAGGTGATGACCCAGGCGCGCGGCGGCGTGGATGTGGACGCCCTCGGCGTGGAGGGGGGCATCAAGGTCCGGCAGACGGCCAACGGGGCACGTCTCATAGAGTGCCCCGGCCCGAACACCAACGCCGCGGCCGAAAAATTGGCGGCCCGGCTGAGGGAAATCCTGCCGGATCCCGAGGTGGTGCGCATCGCGCGGCCCGTAAAAATGGCGGAGGTGAAAATTACGGGCCTCGACGAGTGTGCCACGAAGGAGGAGGTCGCCTCGGCCATCGCGTCGCAGGGCAACTGCGCCCTCGCCGACGTCAAAGTCGGGGAGCTCCGGGTAACCTACTCTGGTACCCGGACGGCGTGGGCGCGTTGCCCGATTGCAACGGCGACCCTCCTGGCCACCCCTCCACAGGGGCGGCCTTCCGACAGCCCAGGAAGGCTGCGCGTGGGCTGGGTAGTGGCCCACGTGCAGCTGCAGGATGCCAGGCCGTGGCGCTGTCTTCGGTGCTTCGGCACCGGCCACGGCCTCGCCAAGTGCCCCTCGACCGTGGACCGCAGCGGCTTGTGTTTCCGCTGCGGCCAACCGGGGCACAAGGCAGCCTCCTGCACCACAGCCGCGCCGCACTGCGTCTTGTGCGACGCGGCCAAAAGGAAGGCCGACCACCGGGCCGGGGGCCCGGCGTGTAAATCTGCCCCCACCTCTACAAAAACGAGGAGGGGCGGAAAGAAAAAGAAGCCGGCTGCAACAAGGGCAGCCGGCGAGTCAGTTCCCGCCGCGGCTGTTGTCGAGCCGCAGGGCGGGACAGACGAGGGAGCGATGGACGTAGCCCCGTAATGGGTTGCGTCCATCGCTTCCTCCAAAGTAATTTGAACCACTCCGCCAGGGCACAGGATCTCCTCGTCCACACCATGGCGGAGTGGTCAATCGACGTCGCTGTCGCCGCGGAGCCGTACTTCGTCCCCACCGACCAGGACTGCTGGATCGGGGACGTCGACGGCTCCGTGGCCATCGTACTTAGACAGTCCGCGGCGTTACCCCCCTTGGATATGGTGGCCAGGGGACCCGGGTACGTCGCGGCTAGGATCGACGGGACCGTCGTGATCGGGGCGTACTTTTCTCCGAACAGGAGCCTCGCCGAGTTCGAGCGGTTTCTGGGCGGGCTCGAGGTGCTCTTGCACCGCTTCGGGTCCCGCCCTGTCATCGTCGCGGGGGACCTCAATGCCAAGTGTACGGCTTGGGGCTCCCCCCGCACGGATTCGCGAGGCGAGGCTCTTTCGGAGTGGGCGATCGCGACCGGCCTCTGTCTTCTAAACAGAGGTACGGTCGCGACTTGCGTGCGGTGGAACGGGGAATCTCACGTGGACGTTACGTTCGCGTCCCCGTCCGCCGTGCGCCGCACCCGCGGCTGGCGCGTACTCGAGGGGGCGGAGACGCTCTCGGACCACAGATACGTCCGATTCGAGCTCTCTGCCTCCTCCTTGTCGTCGTCAGCCGCGGGCGCCCGCGGCGAGGAGGAGCTCCCGCAAGGTGCGCCCCGTTCGTTCCCCAGGTGGGCCTTGAAACGGATGAACAAGGAGTTGCTGATGGAGGCGGCCGCTGTTGCTGCGTGGGCGCCAAAACCCGCGCGGCTCGCGGACGTGGATGCGGAGGTCGACTGGTTCCGGGGCACCATGGCAAACATTTGTGATGCCGCCATGCCCCGGGTCGGCCCCCGAGCACCACGTGGGGGTGCGTTCTGGTGGTCGCCCGAGATCGCGAGACTCCGTGAGGAGTGCGTGAGGGCGCGCCGCCGGAGCGCACGCCACCGCCGCCGCCGTCGTCGCGACGCTACGTTCGCGGAGACGGCGGCCCGGCTGCACGCTGACTGTCGTCAAAAACAGACGGCGCTGCAGCTGGCCATCGGCGAGGCCAAGAAGCAGAGCATGAAGACTCTCCTGGAGTCGCTCGACGAAGATCCCTGGGGGCGCCCATACAAGATGGTTCGCAGAAAACTGCAGCCGTGGGCGCTCCCGGTGACCGAGCGGCTCCAGCCTCGGCAGCTGCGGGAAATTGTTTCCGCGCTTTTCCCGCCGGCAGCGGGGGGGGACTTTGAGCCCCCCCAGATGGACGCCACGTGGGGCACGCCTCCGCGTCGCCCCAGCGTTCCTGCTGCCGAGGAGCCCCCTCCCCCTATCACGGGGGCGGAGATCCATGCGGCCGTGTCCAGAATGAGAGCGAAGGACGCGGCCCCCGGCCCTGACGGCGTTCACGGCCGGGTCTGGAGCTTGGCCTTCGAGGCCCTAGGGGACCGGCTCGGGGGGCTTTTCGAAGCGTGCCTCGAGTCGGGACGGTTCCCGTCGAAATGGAAGACGGGCAGGCTGGTCCTTCTGCGGAAGGACGGGCGCCCCGCGGACTCACCCGCGGGCTATCGCCCCATCGTGTTGCTGGACGAAGCGGGCAAGATGCTCGAGAGGATCGTCGCGGCCCGCATCGTCCGGCACCTGACCGAGACGGGTCCCGATCTTTCGGCGGAGCAGTACGGCTTCAGAGAGGGCCGCTCGACTATCGACGCAATTCTGCGCGTGCGGGCCCTCTCCGATGAAGCCGTATCCCGGGGCGGGGTGGCGATGGCGTTATCCTTAGATGTAAGGAACGCCTTCAACACCCTGCCCTGGTCGGTGATCGCGGGGGCGCTGGAGTATCACGGCGTCCCCGCATACCTCCGCCGACTGATCGGCTCCTACCTCGAGGGCAGGTCGATCCAGTGCATCGGACACGGTGGGGCGATGTACCGCTTCCCCGTCGAGCGCGGTGTTCCGCAGGGGTCCGTCCTGGGCCCCCTGCTGTGGAACATCGGCTACGACTGGGTCCTGCGGGGCGTCATACGGGGTCCCCTCCCCGGACTGAGCGTCATTTGCTACGCTGACGACACTCTGGTCGTGGCTCCGGGGAGGGACTACCGGGAGTCTGCCCGTCTGGCGTGCGCAGGCGTGGCACACGTCGTCACTAGGATCCGACGGTTGGGGCTCGAGGTGGCGCTCGACAAAACCCAGGCCCTGTTATTTCACGGGCCGGGACGAGCGCCGCCTCTGGGTGCCCACCTCGTGATCGGAGGCGTCCGCGTCGGGGTCGGGGTGACTGGTCTTCGGTACCTCGGCCTCGAACTGGACGGTCGGTGGAACTTCCGCGCTCACTTTGCGAAGTTGGGCCCTCGATTGATGGCGACGGCCGGCTCTTTGAGCCGGCTGCTTCCAAACGTCGGGGGTCCCGATCAGGTGGCGCGCCGCCTCTACATGGGGGTGGTGCGGTCGATGGCACTATACGGCGCGCCCGTATGGTGCCACGCCCTGACCCGCCAGAACGTCGCCGCGCTGCGACGTCCGCAGCGCGCGATCGCGGTCAGGGCGATCCGAGGATACCGCACCGTCTCCTTCGAGGCGGCGTGCTTGCTCGCCGGGGCGCCACCCTGGGACCTGGAGGCGGAGGCGCTCGCTGCCGATTACCGGTGGCGTAGCGACCTCCGCTCTAGGGGGGAAGGGCGCCCCAGCGAAGGTGTAGTTCGAGCGCGGAGGCTCCACTCTCGGCGGTCCGTGCTGGAGGCGTGGTCTCGCCGCTTGGCGGACCCGTCGGCCGGCCTCCGAACCGTCGAGGCGGTCCGCCCGGTTCTCGCGGACTGGGTGGGCCGCGACCGCGGATGCCTCACCTTCCGGCTGACGCAGATGTTGACCGGCCATGGGTGTTTTGGCCGGTACCTATTTAAGATAGCCGGAAGGGAACCGACGGCGCAGTGCCACCACTGCGCGGACCGCGACGAGGAAGACACAGCGGAACATACATTGGCGCGTTGCTCTGGATTCGACGAGCAACGCGCCGCCCTCGTCGCGGTCATTGGAGAGGACCTCTCGCTGCCGCGCGTCGTGGCTACGATGCTCGGCAGCGACGCGTCCTGGAAGGCGATGCTCGACTTCTGCGAGTCCACCATCTCGCAGAAGGAGGCGGCGGAGCGAGAGAGGGAGAGCTCTTCCCTTTCCGCACCGATCCGTCGCCGTCGAGCCGGGGGCCGGAGGCGGGAATACGCCCGTACGTCCCGGCCCCTGTAGGTGGCGGCCTCCCCCCGGTGAAGGTCAAGGGGCGACCTGAGGGGGTGAGGCCGCGCGGCGCGCTACCAGCACTCTAGCGCGCTGCCGTGGAGTGATTAGAGCGACCGGTCGACGGTGTATCGCGTCCCGACCCGGCAGGCTGGTTCTGATCCAGCGGGGTATTCCGGGACACCAGCGGCACCGTCTGGGCGGCCCGACGGGCTGCCGTACCGAGACGGCCGACGTTTCAGAGCCTTCGATTCGCCTCGAAGGCTCCGTCGGCTGGGCGTCCTTGGGGTGAGCCGCGCCGTCTGGTTGTAGTGTTGACCGCGGTAGCCCCCCTACCTCATCCGGGTTCTGACCTCGGAGGGGATCGGACGTCGGGTGTAAGAGTGCAGAGGAGTCGTTTAGTGGGTGGGCTCTAAAATCCTTGGGCCCGCGGTCTGCTCACAACACCATGCAGATCGTTGAGTCTCACATACCCCGCGCGCCCCTTTTGCGCGGGGACCTCGTAGGAGGTTCGGCCCTCTACCCGAAAAAAAAAAAAAAAAAAAAAAAAAAAAAAGGTTAGGTTCCCGAGGGACCCCGAGTGACCTGGGCGGGCCCCCCGGCGCGCACTCTGCGTGGCCGGGGGCTCCGTCTGTGGGGGAGTTTTGCTGGACTTCCACCGGGCGCGTCCGTAGGTGGCGGATAACGGGATCCTCTGGGAACAGTCCCACTCCCAGGGGTATCGTCCGATCTTTTTCGTTGCAAGGATTCTTAGGTGTTAGGGAGGTAGGTTAGGTGTAGGTGTAGGATAGCCTAGTTAGGCTTTGCAACGAAAGAGATCGGATGACGCGGACCAAAACCAGCAGGGGGAGTTGCGGGCTCTCCACGCCCTTCACTCGCTGAAGGGTGTTCCTCCTGGAGACGCTCGGGCTCCCTCTCTTTTCCCCTTTCTTCCCCCTTTTTTGTTTTTCTTCGGGTCACGTCCGACCCGTTTCGGACGTAACCCATGGGAGATGGTGGGCCACTTTTGGCCTGCCTTTTCGATGGAGAAGTGAGCCGGCGTTGCTTACGCATCTTCCGGCCGCTGGTCGCCATGTCCCCGGCTTCGGCTACAGGGGCACGCCCTCCAGAGGGGGGTACCGGTATACCGGCGTGGCTTCGTCGTTGCTGCTCTTTTGAGCGTCGGGCGGTGGTTTGCCGTGTTGCTTGTTGCACTCGGCGGGCCGCCGGCCAACCCGTAATCCTCACCGCGTGGGGGACGGGGGCCGCTGCCGCGAGGCACGGGGCCGCGAGGACGTAAACCTCTTTAAAAAATGCCCCAATCCTAAGCTCTGGTGCCCGGCGATGGGATGAATGGCTGGAGGGAGTCCAGTCCCGAGGGTACCAACCAGACCCCAGGGGACCGACCCCTGGTTAATAAAAAAGGA
The DNA here is from genome assembly GCF_030269925.1 of Bombyx mori. Lineage (NCBI taxonomy): Eukaryota > Metazoa > Arthropoda > Insecta > Lepidoptera > Bombycidae > Bombyx > Bombyx mori. The sequence goes on along the minus strand of NC_085116.1, from coordinate 75,725 downwards.
AACAAAATATGAAATGGCATCTGTGAGAAAAGTAATACCCCAGGAGGGTACCTCCCGCTCCGCGGGGGGAGAATCCCTCCGTGCGGTCGAGCGATCGGCCGCACGCTGCCCCACCGTTTCTGGGGGGGGCACACACTGTCACGCAGAAGGGGGCGACAGCACGGGTCGCGTAAGGGACAGGGTCCCCACCGTGCGCCTCGAGCGCTGCGAGAGCCTTATCTCGCTCTACTCGGCGCGGAGCTCCGCGAGGGGCGACGCATCCAGTGGGCGGGAGACACCGGCGCTGTTCACCGACACTCGACAGCGGACTCGGCGGAAGCGGAAGTCGGCCCGACGGCCGGCGTCCTCCGCTCCGTCTGACTCGTCCGAGGGTGAGCCTGCCAGCGCCAAATATATGGCGTTGGCGGAAGGGCCGGCGACTGCTGCGGCGTCGCCCGCCACCGGCTTCGAAAAAAGTTCCTCTTGCGGACTGGACGCTGCCTCCTCGGCGCAGTCCAGGGCCGCCTGCCGTGAGGCCCGGGAAAAATCAGAGATTGGAGTGGTTCAGCGCCTAGAGCGCTCCCTAACGGAGGTGGGTCCCTCTGACCCCCTCCGTGCATTCGAGGTGGTCGGAAAATTAGTTTCCGCAGTCGCCACAAAATCCGGCGGGGGACTCAAGGGTGATTATGTGCGGGCCCTAAAATCTGGAGCGGCCACTCTTGAAGAGAGATTGCAGGACGTAGTGAACCGCACCACAACCACGGAGACGGAAGGCTTGCGGCAAGAAGTAGCCCTGCAGCACGCCCGCCTTGAGCAACTGGCGGAGGAAAATGGCCGACTTCGGGCGGAGAACGGACAGTTCCGCGTCGACATGGCCGAGTTGAGGACCATGGTGGCCGACCTTATAGAGCGGCAACGCAGCTCGGCCCCTGTCCCTCCTCCGCCCGAAGCGGAAGGCCTCACTGAGGTCGAGCAGCTGAGGCGGCAGGTCCTCATCCAGGAAGCACGAAGCTCCAAGGTGGAGCGTGCGAGGCCGCCCCTCGCTCACGAGGCGAAGGGAAGTGCGCCTGTGCCAGCACCCCGCAGGACTATGCAACCCGCTGTTAGGACCTACAGCGGTAAGAAAAGAATTACACCCGCGCGAACTCCTGCTGCGACTGCACCAACACCCGCAGCTGTGGGGGCACCAACATCAACAGCCCCCCCGAAGAAATCGGCATCCGCTCCTGCGCCGCCCCAGCCTGCGAAGGCGGGGCCCGGCAGGAGCCGGACCAAGAAGAAGGGGGGCATCAACGCTGCGAAACCGGCCCCGACTCCCCAGCCCCGCCCGCTGCCCCCGGCTCCTGCCACTATGGAAGAGGCATGGACAACGGTAGTGCGGCGTGGGCCCAAAAAGGTGGCGGCGCCTGTCGCGCCGCGCCCCAAGCCCGCCCCTGCGGCCGCCGCTCCCCGCCAAGAGGGTCGAGCGGAGCCGAGGGGCCGAAATGGACGAAGGAGGCCGCGCGCCCCGCGGTCGGCTGCAGTGGTAGTGGAGCTGCTGCCGGCCGGCAAAGAAAAAGGCATCACCTACCACGAGGTGATGACCCAGGCGCGCGGCGGCGTGGATGTGGACGCCCTCGGCGTGGAGGGGGGCATCAAGGTCCGGCAGACGGCCAACGGGGCACGTCTCATAGAGTGCCCCGGCCCGAACACCAACGCCGCGGCCGAAAAATTGGCGGCCCGGCTGAGGGAAATCCTGCCGGATCCCGAGGTGGTGCGCATCGCGCGGCCCGTAAAAATGGCGGAGGTGAAAATTACGGGCCTCGACGAGTGTGCCACGAAGGAGGAGGTCGCCTCGGCCATCGCGTCGCAGGGCAACTGCGCCCTCGCCGACGTCAAAGTCGGGGAGCTCCGGGTAACCTACTCTGGTACCCGGACGGCGTGGGCGCGTTGCCCGATTGCAACGGCGACCCTCCTGGCCACCCCTCCACAGGGGCGGCCTTCCGACAGCCCAGGAAGGCTGCGCGTGGGCTGGGTAGTGGCCCACGTGCAGCTGCAGGATGCCAGGCCGTGGCGCTGTCTTCGGTGCTTCGGCACCGGCCACGGCCTCGCCAAGTGCCCCTCGACCGTGGACCGCAGCGGCTTGTGTTTCCGCTGCGGCCAACCGGGGCACAAGGCAGCCTCCTGCACCACAGCCGCGCCGCACTGCGTCTTGTGCGACGCGGCCAAAAGGAAGGCCGACCACCGGGCCGGGGGCCCGGCGTGTAAATCTGCCCCCACCTCTACAAAAACGAGGAGGGGCGGAAAGAAAAAGAAGCCGGCTGCAACAAGGGCAGCCGGCGAGTCAGTTCCCGCCGCGGCTGTTGTCGAGCCGCAGGGCGGGACAGACGAGGGAGCGATGGACGTAGCCCCGTAATGGGTTGCGTCCATCGCTTCCTCCAAAGTAATTTGAACCACTCCGCCAGGGCACAGGATCTCCTCGTCCACACCATGGCGGAGTGGTCAATCGACGTCGCTGTCGCCGCGGAGCCGTACTTCGTCCCCACCGACCAGGACTGCTGGATCGGGGACGTCGACGGCTCCGTGGCCATCGTACTTAGACAGTCCGCGGCGTTACCCCCCTTGGATATGGTGGCCAGGGGACCCGGGTACGTCGCGGCTAGGATCGACGGGACCGTCGTGATCGGGGCGTACTTTTCTCCGAACAGGAGCCTCGCCGAGTTCGAGCGGTTTCTGGGCGGGCTCGAGGTGCTCTTGCACCGCTTCGGGTCCCGCCCTGTCATCGTCGCGGGGGACCTCAATGCCAAGTGTACGGCTTGGGGCTCCCCCCGCACGGATTCGCGAGGCGAGGCTCTTTCGGAGTGGGCGATCGCGACCGGCCTCTGTCTTCTAAACAGAGGTACGGTCGCGACTTGCGTGCGGTGGAACGGGGAATCTCACGTGGACGTTACGTTCGCGTCCCCGTCCGCCGTGCGCCGCACCCGCGGCTGGCGCGTACTCGAGGGGGCGGAGACGCTCTCGGACCACAGATACGTCCGATTCGAGCTCTCTGCCTCCTCCTTGTCGTCGTCAGCCGCGGGCGCCCGCGGCGAGGAGGAGCTCCCGCAAGGTGCGCCCCGTTCGTTCCCCAGGTGGGCCTTGAAACGGATGAACAAGGAGTTGCTGATGGAGGCGGCCGCTGTTGCTGCGTGGGCGCCAAAACCCGCGCGGCTCGCGGACGTGGATGCGGAGGTCGACTGGTTCCGGGGCACCATGGCAAACATTTGTGATGCCGCCATGCCCCGGGTCGGCCCCCGAGCACCACGTGGGGGTGCGTTCTGGTGGTCGCCCGAGATCGCGAGACTCCGTGAGGAGTGCGTGAGGGCGCGCCGCCGGAGCGCACGCCACCGCCGCCGCCGTCGTCGCGACGCTACGTTCGCGGAGACGGCGGCCCGGCTGCACGCTGACTGTCGTCAAAAACAGACGGCGCTGCAGCTGGCCATCGGCGAGGCCAAGAAGCAGAGCATGAAGACTCTCCTGGAGTCGCTCGACGAAGATCCCTGGGGGCGCCCATACAAGATGGTTCGCAGAAAACTGCAGCCGTGGGCGCTCCCGGTGACCGAGCGGCTCCAGCCTCGGCAGCTGCGGGAAATTGTTTCCGCGCTTTTCCCGCCGGCAGCGGGGGGGGACTTTGAGCCCCCCCAGATGGACGCCACGTGGGGCACGCCTCCGCGTCGCCCCAGCGTTCCTGCTGCCGAGGAGCCCCCTCCCCCTATCACGGGGGCGGAGATCCATGCGGCCGTGTCCAGAATGAGAGCGAAGGACGCGGCCCCCGGCCCTGACGGCGTTCACGGCCGGGTCTGGAGCTTGGCCTTCGAGGCCCTAGGGGACCGGCTCGGGGGGCTTTTCGAAGCGTGCCTCGAGTCGGGACGGTTCCCGTCGAAATGGAAGACGGGCAGGCTGGTCCTTCTGCGGAAGGACGGGCGCCCCGCGGACTCACCCGCGGGCTATCGCCCCATCGTGTTGCTGGACGAAGCGGGCAAGATGCTCGAGAGGATCGTCGCGGCCCGCATCGTCCGGCACCTGACCGAGACGGGTCCCGATCTTTCGGCGGAGCAGTACGGCTTCAGAGAGGGCCGCTCGACTATCGACGCAATTCTGCGCGTGCGGGCCCTCTCCGATGAAGCCGTATCCCGGGGCGGGGTGGCGATGGCGTTATCCTTAGATGTAAGGAACGCCTTCAACACCCTGCCCTGGTCGGTGATCGCGGGGGCGCTGGAGTATCACGGCGTCCCCGCATACCTCCGCCGACTGATCGGCTCCTACCTCGAGGGCAGGTCGATCCAGTGCATCGGACACGGTGGGGCGATGTACCGCTTCCCCGTCGAGCGCGGTGTTCCGCAGGGGTCCGTCCTGGGCCCCCTGCTGTGGAACATCGGCTACGACTGGGTCCTGCGGGGCGTCATACGGGGTCCCCTCCCCGGACTGAGCGTCATTTGCTACGCTGACGACACTCTGGTCGTGGCTCCGGGGAGGGACTACCGGGAGTCTGCCCGTCTGGCGTGCGCAGGCGTGGCACACGTCGTCACTAGGATCCGACGGTTGGGGCTCGAGGTGGCGCTCGACAAAACCCAGGCCCTGTTATTTCACGGGCCGGGACGAGCGCCGCCTCTGGGTGCCCACCTCGTGATCGGAGGCGTCCGCGTCGGGGTCGGGGTGACTGGTCTTCGGTACCTCGGCCTCGAACTGGACGGTCGGTGGAACTTCCGCGCTCACTTTGCGAAGTTGGGCCCTCGATTGATGGCGACGGCCGGCTCTTTGAGCCGGCTGCTTCCAAACGTCGGGGGTCCCGATCAGGTGGCGCGCCGCCTCTACATGGGGGTGGTGCGGTCGATGGCACTATACGGCGCGCCCGTATGGTGCCACGCCCTGACCCGCCAGAACGTCGCCGCGCTGCGACGTCCGCAGCGCGCGATCGCGGTCAGGGCGATCCGAGGATACCGCACCGTCTCCTTCGAGGCGGCGTGCTTGCTCGCCGGGGCGCCACCCTGGGACCTGGAGGCGGAGGCGCTCGCTGCCGATTACCGGTGGCGTAGCGACCTCCGCTCTAGGGGGGAAGGGCGCCCCAGCGAAGGTGTAGTTCGAGCGCGGAGGCTCCACTCTCGGCGGTCCGTGCTGGAGGCGTGGTCTCGCCGCTTGGCGGACCCGTCGGCCGGCCTCCGAACCGTCGAGGCGGTCCGCCCGGTTCTCGCGGACTGGGTGGGCCGCGACCGCGGATGCCTCACCTTCCGGCTGACGCAGATGTTGACCGGCCATGGGTGTTTTGGCCGGTACCTATTTAAGATAGCCGGAAGGGAACCGACGGCGCAGTGCCACCACTGCGCGGACCGCGACGAGGAAGACACAGCGGAACATACATTGGCGCGTTGCTCTGGATTCGACGAGCAACGCGCCGCCCTCGTCGCGGTCATTGGAGAGGACCTCTCGCTGCCGCGCGTCGTGGCTACGATGCTCGGCAGCGACGCGTCCTGGAAGGCGATGCTCGACTTCTGCGAGTCCACCATCTCGCAGAAGGAGGCGGCGGAGCGAGAGAGGGAGAGCTCTTCCCTTTCCGCACCGATCCGTCGCCGTCGAGCCGGGGGCCGGAGGCGGGAATACGCCCGTACGTCCCGGCCCCTGTAGGTGGCGGCCTCCCCCCGGTGAAGGTCAAGGGGCGACCTGAGGGGGTGAGGCCGCGCGGCGCGCTACCAGCACTCTAGCGCGCTGCCGTGGAGTGATTAGAGCGACCGGTCGACGGTGTATCGCGTCCCGACCCGGCAGGCTGGTTCTGATCCAGCGGGGTATTCCGGGACACCAGCGGCACCGTCTGGGCGGCCCGACGGGCTGCCGTACCGAGACGGCCGACGTTTCAGAGCCTTCGATTCGCCTCGAAGGCTCCGTCGGCTGGGCGTCCTTGGGGTGAGCCGCGCCGTCTGGTTGTAGTGTTGACCGCGGTAGCCCCCCTACCTCATCCGGGTTCTGACCTCGGAGGGGATCGGACGTCGGGTGTAAGAGTGCAGAGGAGTCGTTTAGTGGGTGGGCTCTAAAATCCTTGGGCCCGCGGTCTGCTCACAACACCATGCAGATCGTTGAGTCTCACATACCCCGCGCGCCCCTTTTGCGCGGGGACCTCGTAGGAGGTTCGGCCCTCTACCCGAAAAAAAAAAAAAAAAAAAAGGTTAGGTTCACGTCGTCACTAGGATCCGACGGTTGGGGCTCGAGGTGGCGCTCGATAAAACCCAGGCCCTGCTTTTTCACGGGCCGGGACGAGCGCCGCCTGTGGGTGCCCACCTCGTGATCGGAGGCGTCCGCGTCGGGGTTGGGGTGACCGGTCTTCGGTACCTCGGCCTCGAACTGGATAGTCGGTGGAACTTCCGCGCTCACTTTGAGAAGTTGGGCCCTCGACTGATGGCGACGGCCGGCTCTCTGAGCCGGCTGCTTCCAAACGTCGGGGGTCCCGATCAGGTGGCGCGCCGCCTCTACATGGGGGTGGTGCGGTCGATGGCACTATACGGGGCTCCCGTATGGTGCCGCGCCCTGACCCGCAAGAACGTCGCGGCTCTGCGACGTCCGCAGCGTGCGATCGCGGTCAGGGCGATCCGAGGATACCGCACCGTCTCCTTCGAGGCGGCGTGCTTGCTCGCCGGGGCGCCACCCTGGGACCTGGAGGCGGAGGCGCTCGCTGCCGATTACAGGTGGCGTAGCGACCTCCGCTCTAGGGGGGAAGGGCGCCCCGGCGAAGGTGTAGTTCGAGCGCGGAGGCTCCACTCTCGGCGGTCCGTGCTGGAGGCGTGGTCTCGCCGCTTGGCGGACCCGTCGGCCGGCCTCCGAACCGTCGAGGCGGTCCGCCCGGTTCTCGCGGACTGGGTGGGCCGCGACCGCGGATGCCTCACCTTCCGGCTAACGCAGATGCTTACCGGCCATGGTTGTTTCGGCCGGTACTTGCACAAGATAGCCGGAAGGGAACCGACGGCGCAGTGCCACCACTGCGCGGACCGCGACGAGGAAGACACAGCGGAACACACGCTGGCGCGTTGCTCTGGATTCGACGAGCAACGCGCCGCCCTCGTCGCGGTCATTGGAGAGGACCTCTCGCTGCCGCGCGTCGTGGCTACGATGCTCGGCAGCGACGCGTCCTGGAAGGCGATGCTCGACTTCTGCGAGTCCACCATATCGCAGAAGGAGGCGGCGGAGCGAGAGAGGGAGAGCTCTTCCCTTTCCGCACCGATCCGTCGCCGTCGAGCCGGGGGCCGGAGGCGGGAATACGCCCGTACGTCCCGGCCCCTGTAGGTGGCGGCCTCCCCCCGGTGAAGGTCAAGGGGCGACCTGAGGGGGTGAGGCCGCGCGGCGCGCTACCAGCACTCTAGCGCGCTGCCGTGGAGTGAATAGAGCGACCGGTCGACGGTGTATCGCGTCCCGACCCGGCAGGCTGGTTCTGGTCCAGCGGGGTATTCCGGGACACCAGCGGCACCGTCTGGGCGGCCCGACGGGCTGCCGTACCGAGACGGCCGACGTTTCAGAGCCTTCGATTCGCCTCGAAGGCTCCGTCGGCTGGGCGTCCTTGGGGTGAGCCGCGCCGTCTGGTTGTAGTGTTGACCGCGGTAGCCCCCCTACCTCATCCGGGTTCTGACCTCGGAGGGGATCGGACGTCGGGTGTAAGAGTGCAGAGGTTAGGTTAGGTTCCCGAGGGACCTGGGCGGGCCCCCCGGCGCGCACTCTGCGTGGCCGGGGGCTCCGTCTGTGGGGGAGTTTTGCTGGACTTCCACCGGGCGCGTCCGTAGGTGGCGGATAACGGGATCCTCTGGGAACAGTCCCACTCCCAGGGGTATCGTCCGATCTTTTTCGTTGCAAGGATTCTTAGGTGTTAGGGAGGTAGGTTAGGTGTAGGAGTAGGGTAGCCTAGTTAGGCCTTGCAACGAAAGAGATCGGATGACGCGGACCAAAACCAGCAGGGGGAGTTGCGGGCTCTCCACGCCCTTCACTCGCTGAAGGGTGTTCCTCCTGGAGACGCTCGGGCTCCCTCTCTTTTCCCCTTTCTTCCCCCTTTTTCTTTTTTCTTCGGGTCACGTCCGACCCGTTTCGGACGTAACCCACGGGTGGTGGTGGGCCACTTTTGGCCTGCCCTTTGATGGAGAAGTGAGCCGGCGTTGCTTACGCATCTTCCGGCCGCTGGTCGCCATGTCCCCGGCTTCGGCTACAGGGGCACGCCCTCCAGAGGGGGGTACCGGTATACCGGCGTGGCTTCGTCGTCGTTGCTCGTTTGAGCGTTGGGCGGTGGTCTGTCGTGTTGCTCGTTGCACTCGGCGGGCTGCCGGCCAACCCGTAATCCTCACCGCGTGGGGGACGGGGGCCGCTGCCGCGAGGCACGGGGCCGCGAGGACGTAAACCTCTTTAAAAAATGCCCCAATCCTAAGCTCTGGTGCCCGGCGATGGGATGAATGGCTGGAGGGAGTCCAGTCCCAAGGGTACCAACCAGACCCCAGGGGACCGACCCCTGGTTAATAAAAAAGGACAAAATGAAATATGGCACCTGTTAAAGATTTATTACCCCAGGAGGGTACCTCCCGCTCCGCGGGGGGAGAATCCCTCCGTGCGGTCGAGCAATCGGCCGCACGCTGCCCCACCGTTTCTGGGGGGGGCAAACAATGCCAAAACGTAGTGGGCGACAACACGGGTCGCGTAAGGGACAGAGTCCCAACCGTGGTCCTAGAGCGCTGCGAAAGCTTAATCTCGCTATACTCGGCACGGAGCTCCGCGAGGGGCGACGCGTCTAGTGGGCGGGAGACGCCAGTGCTGTTCGCAGACAGCGTGCAAAAGCGGACTCGGCGGAAGAGGAAGTCGGCTCGTCAGCCGGCATCTGTTCCTCCGTCCGACTCCTCGGAGGGTGAGCCCGCCAGCGCCAAATATATGGCGTTGGCGGAAGGGCCGGCGGCTGCTGCGGCGCCGCCTGCCACCGATTGCGACACAATCTCTTTCCGCGGACTGGACGCTGCCTCCTTGGCGCAGTCCAGAGCCGCCTGCCGAAAGGCACAAAACGGGACAGAGGTGGGAGAGGTCGAGCGACTGGAGCGCTCCCTAACGGAGGTGGGTCCTTCTGACCCCCTCCGAGCGTGCAATATTGTCAAGGAGATGGTTGCCACTATAGCCAAAAAATCGGCTAAAGGACTTAAAGGCGATTATGTGCGGGCACTAAAATCCGGAGCGGCGACCCTGGAAGAGAGACTGCAGGACGTCGTAGACCGCACCACAACCACGGAGACGGCGGGCTTGCGGCAGGAAGTGGCCCTGCAGCACGTCCGCCTCGAGCAACTGGCCAAAGAGAATGGCCAACTTCGGGCGGAGAACGGACAGCTCCGCGTCGACATGGCCGAGTTGCGAACGATGGTTGCCGACCTCGTTGAGCGGCAACGCAGCTCGGCCCCTGTCCTTCCTCTGCCCGAAGCAGCAGAACCTGGCGATGAGGCCGAAGAGCTGAGGCGGCGGCTCTTAATCTTGGATGCACGCAGCTCCAAGGTGGAGCGTGCGAGACCGCCCCTCGCTCACGAGGTGAAGGGAAGTGTGCCTGTGCCAGCACCCCGCAGGGCCGCTACAAAAACATACAGCGGCCCTAAGAAGACAGCAACATCCGTGCAGATTCCCGCCGTGACTGTTTCTACGTCTGCGGCTACAAGGGCTTCGAAACCAGCCCCCACGAAAAAACCGGCGTCCGCTCCTGCCCCGCCCCAACCTGCGAAGGCGGGGCCCGGCAGGAGCCGTAACAAGAAGAAGGGGGGCGTCAACGCCGCCAAACCGGCACTGACCCCCCAGCCCCGCCCACTGCCCCCCGCCCCGGCCAACATGAATGAGGCCTGGACGACGGTGGTGCGGCGAGGGCCCAAAAAGGTAGCGGTGCCTGCCGCGCCGCGCCCCAAGCCCGCCCCTGCGGCCACCGCTCCCCGCCAAGAGGGTCGAGCGGAGCCGAGGGGCCGACCTGGACGAAGGAGGCCGCGCGCCCCGCGGTCGGCTGCAGTAGTCGTAGAGCTGCTGCCGGCCGCTAAAGAACGGGGCATCACCTACCACGAGGTGATGACCCAGGCGCGCGGCGGCGTGAATGTGGACGCCCTCGGCGTGGAGGGGGGCATCAAGGTCCGGCAGACGGCCAACGGGGCTCGTCTTATAGAGTGCCCCGGCCCCAACACAAACGCCGCGGCCGAAAAATTGGCAGCCCGGCTGAGGGAGATCCTGCCGGACCCCGAGGTGGTGCGCATCGCGCGGCCCGTGAAGATGGGAGAAGTAAAAATCACGGGCCTCGACGAGTGCGCCACAAAGGAGGAGGTCGCCTCGGCCATCGCGTCGCAGGGCAACTGCGCCCTCGCCGACGTCAAAGTCGGGGAGCTCCGGGCAACCTACTCTGGTACCCGGACGGCGTGGGCGCGTTGCCCCATCGCAACGGCGAACCTCCTGGCCACCCCTCCACAGGGTCGGCCTTCAGATAGCCCAGGATGGCTGCGCGTGGGCTGGGTAGTGGCCCACGTGCAGCTGCAGGATGCCAGGCCGTGGCGCTGTCTTCGGTGCTTCGGCACCGGCCACGGCCTCGCCAAGTGCCCCTCGACAGTGGACCGCAGCGACCTGTGCTTCCGCTGCGGTCAGCCGGGGCACAAGGCTGCATCCTGCACGACAGCCGCGCCGCACTGCGTCTTATGCGACGCGGCCAAAAGGAAGGCCGACCACCGGGCCGGGGGCCCGGCGTGTAAATCCGCCCCCTCCTCTACAAAAACGAGGAGGGGCGGAAAGAAAAAGAAGCCGGCTGCAACAAGGGCAGCCGGCGAGTCAGTTCCCGCCGCGGCACCAGACGAGCCGCAGGGCGGGACAGACGAGGGAGCGATGGACGTAGCCCCGTAATGGGTTGCGTCCACCGCTTCCTCCAGTGCAATTTGAACCACTCCGCCAGGGCACAGGATCTCCTCGTCCACACCATGGCGGAGTGGTCAATCGACGTCGCTGTCGCCGCGGAGCCGTACTTCGTCCCCACCGACCAGGACTGCTGGATGGGGGACGTGGACGGCTCCGTGGCCATTGTGTTGAGACAGTCCGCGGCGTTACCCCCCTTGGATATGGTGGCCAGGGGACCCGGGTACGTCGCGGCTAGGATCGACGGGACCGTCGTGATCGGGGCGTACTTTTCTCCGAACAGGAGCCTCGCCGAGTTCGAGCGGTTTCTGGGCGGGCTCGAGGTGCTCTTGCACCGCTTCGGGTCCCGCCCTGTCATCGTTGCGGGGGACCTCAATGCCAAGTGTACGGCTTGGGGCTCCCCCCGCACGGATTCGCGAGGCGAGGCTCTTTCGGAGTGGGCGATCGCGACCGGCCTCTGTCTCCTAAACAGAGGCACGGTCGCGACTTGCGTGCGGTGGAACGGGGAATCTCACGTGGACGTGACGTTTGCGTCCCCGTCCGCCGTGCGCCGCACCCGCGGCTGGCGCGTACTCGAGGGGGCGGAGACGCTCTCGGACCACCGATACGTCCGATTTGAGCTCTCCGCCTCCTCCTTGTCGTCGTCGTCAGCCGCGGGCGCCCGCGGTGAGGAGGAGCTCCCGCAAGGTGCGCCCCGTTCGTTCCCCAGGTGGGCCTTGAAACGAATGAACAAGGAGTTGCTGATGGAGGCGGCCGCTGTTGCTGCGTGGGCGCCAAAACCCGCGCGGCTCGCGGACGTGGATGCGGAGGTCGACTGGTTCCGGGGCACCATGGCAAACATTTGCGATGCCGCCATGCCCCGGGTCGGCCCCCGAGCACCACGTGGGGGTGCGTTCTGGTGGTCGCCCGAGATCGCAAGACTCCGCGAGGAGTGCGTGAGGGCGCGCCGCCGGAGCGCACGCCACCGCCGCCGCCGTCGTCGCGACGCTACGTTCGCGGAGACGGCGGCCCGGCTGCACGCTGACTGTCGTCAAAAGCAGACGGCGCTGCAGCTGGCCATCGGCGAGGCCAAGAAGCAGAGCATGAAGACTCTCCTGGAGTCGCTCGACGAAGATCCCTGGGGGCGCCCATACAAGATGGTTCGCAGGAAACTGCAGCCGTGGGCGCTCCCGGTGACCGAGCGGCTCCAGCCTCGGCAGCTGCGGGAAATAGTTTCCGCGCTTTTCCCGCCGGCGGCGGGGGGGGACTTTGAGCCCCCCCAGATGGACGCCACGTGGGGCACGCCTCCGCGTCGCCCCAGCGTTCCCGCTGCCGAGGAGCCCCCTCCCCCTATCACGGGGGCGGAGATCCATGCGGCCGTGTCCAGAATGAGAGCGAAGGACGCGGCCCCCGGCCCTGACGGCGTTCACGGCCGGGTCTGGAGCTTGGCCTTCGAGGCCCTAGGGGACCGGCTCGGGGGGCTTTTCGAAGCGTGCCTCGAGTCGGGACGGTTCCCGTCGAAATGGAAGACGGGCAGACTGGTCCTTCTGCGGAAGGACGGGCGCCCCGCGGACTCACCCGCGGGCTATCGCCCCATCGTGTTGCTGGACGAAGCGGGCAAGATGCTCGAGAGGATCGTCGCGGCCCGCATCGTCCGGCACCTGACCGAGACGGGTCCCGATCTTTCGGCGGAGCAATACGGCTTCAGAGAGGGCCGCTCGACTATCGACGCAATTCTGCGCGTGCGGGCCCTCTCCGATGAAGCCGTATCCCGGGGCGGGGTGGCGATGGCGTTATCCTTAGATGTAAGGAACGCCTTCAACACCCTGCCCTGGTCGGTGATCGCGGGGGCGCTGGAGTATCACGGCGTCCCCGCATACCTCCGCCGACTGATCGGCTCCTACCTCGAGGGCAGGTCGATCCAGTGCATCGGACACGGTGGGGCGATGTACCGCTTCCCCGTCGAGCGCGGTGTTCCGCAGGGGTCCGTCCTGGGCCCCCTGCTGTGGAACATCGGCTACGACTGGGTCCTGCGGGGCGTCATTCGGGGTCCCCTCCCCGGGCTGAGCGTAATTTGTTACGCCGACGACACGTTGGTCGTGGCTCCGGGGAGGGACTACCGGGAGTCTGCCCGTCTGGCGTGCGCAGGCGTGGCACACGTCGTCACAAGGATCCGACGGCTGGGACTCGAGGTGGCGCTCGACAAAACCCAGGCCCTGTTGTTTCACGGGCCGGGACGAGCGCCGCCTCTGGGTGCTCACCTCGTGATCGGAGGCGTCCGCGTCGGGGTCGGGGTGACCGGTCTTCGGTACCTCGGCCTCGAATTGGACGGTCGGTGGAGCTTCCGCGCTCACTTCGAAAAATTGGGCCCTCGGCTGATGGCGACGGCCGGCTCTTTGAGCCGGCTGCTTCCAAACGTCGGGGGTCCCGATCAGGTGGCGCGCCGCCTCTACATGGGGGTGGTGCGGTCGATGGCACTATACGGCGCTCCCGTATGGTGCCACGCCCTGACCCGCGAGAACGTCGCGGCGCTGCGACGTCCGCAGCGCGCGATCGCGGTCAGGGCGATCCGAGGATACCGCACCGTCTCCTTCGAGGCGGCGTGCTTGCTCGCCGGGGCGCCACCCTGGGACCTGGAGGCGGAGGCGCTCGCTGCCGATTACCGGTGGCGTAGCGACCTCCGCTCTAGGGGGGAAGGGCGCCCCGGCGAAGGAGTAGTTCGAGCGCGGAGGCTCCAATCTCGGCGGTCTGTGCTGGAGGCGTGGTCTCGCCGCTTGGCGGACCCGTCGGCCGGCCTCCGTACCGTCGAGGCGGTCCGTCCGGTCCTCGCGGACTGGGTGGGCCGCGACCGCGGATGCCTCACCTTCCGGCTGACGCAGATGTTGACCGGCCATGGGTGTTTTGGCCGGTACCTCTTTAAGATAGCCGGAAGGGAACCGACGGCGCAGTGCCACCACTGCGCGGACCGCGACGAGGAAGACACAGCGGAACACACGCTGGCGCGTTGCTCTGGATTCGACGAGCAACGCGCCGCCCTCGTCGCGGTCATTGGAGAGGACCTCTCGCTGCCGCGCGTCGTGGCTACGATGCTCGGCAGCGACGCGTCCTGGAAGGCGATGCTCGACTTCTGCGAGTCCACCATATCGCAGAAGGAGGCGGCGGAGCGAGAGAGGGAGAGCTCTTCCCTTTCCGCACCGATCCGTCGCCGTCGAGCCGGGGGCCGGAGGCGGGAATACGCCCGTACGTCCCGGCCCCTGTAGGTGGCGGCCTCTCCCCGGTGAAGGTCAAGGGGCGACCTGAGGGGGTGAGGCCGCGCGGCGCGCTACCAGCACTCTAGCGCGCTGCCGTGGAGTGAATAGAGCGACCGGTCGACGGTGTATCGCGTCCCGACCCGGCAGGCTGGTTCTGGTCCAGCGGGGTATTCCGGGACACCAGCGGCACCGTCTGGGCGGCCCGACGGGCTGCCGTACCGAGACGGCCGACGTTTCAGAGCCTTCGATTCGCCTCGAAGGCTCCGTCGGCTGGGCGTCCTTGGGGTGAGCCGCGCCGTCTGGTTGTAGTGTTGACCGCGGTAGCCCCCCTACCTCATCCGGGTTCTGACCTCGGAGGGGATCGGACGTCGGGTGTAAGAGTGCAGAGGAGTCGTTTAGTGGGTGGGCTCTAAAATCCTTGGGCCCGCGGTCTGCTCACAACACCATGCAGATCGTTGAGTCTCACATACCCCGCGCGCCCCTTTTGCGCGGGGACCTCGTAGGAGGTTCGGCCCTCTACCCGAAAAAAAAAAAAAAAAAAAAAGGTTAGCTGGGCGGGGCCCCCGGCGCGCACTCTGCGTGGCCGGGGGCTCCGTCTGTGGGGGAGTTTTGCTGGACTTCCACCGGGCGCGTCCGTAGGTGGCGGATAACGGGATCCTCTGGGAACAGTCCCACTCCCAGGGGTATCGTCCGACATCATGGACGCTGTATTTGCGGAATTTCTCCGGCTTCGCTACCCAAAGCTCACTTCCGAGTTTCAGGCCTTCAAGGCCGATCACACTGCGAGCCCTCTCGTGGACTCCACCGAGCTCGCTGCTCCTGCGTCGCCTGTACCTGCGTGCAAAGCTTCTGCATCGAGCACCGCAGCCTCCGTCGTGCCTGCCGTTCCCGCGTCGCCTATACTGGCGAGTAAAACTGCTGCGTCGTCCGCCGTGGTCACCGTTCCAGCAGCGCGATCATCCGCGGCCTCCGTCGCGCCCTCCAAAACACCTACTCGTAGGTCACCTGCGCCCGCCTCCTCGTCCTCCGACTCTGACTCGGAGATGGAGGTCGACCTCGCTCCCGCCTCATCGACGGATGGATTCACCCTGGTGCAAAAGGGTAAGAAGCGTGCCGCGGAGTCTCGAGCTCCCGCGGCCGCTAAAATTAGCAAAGCCGCGAACGCGTCGCGCCCCCGCCCTCAGACTCCCGTTGCGCCTCCAGCCCGTGCCACTCCGTCGCCGCGTCCGGTGGCACAAAATAAAGCCCAGACCCCTCCCCCGGTAATCCTTCAAGAGAAGGCAGCTTGGGAACGAGTTTCCCTGGCCCTTAAGGCCAAAAATATCAATTTTACGAATGCCCGTAACCTCGCGAACGGCATTCAAATTAAGGTTCGAACATCCGACGACCATAGGGCCCTCTCTTCTTACCTCCGTAAGGAGCGTATAAGTTTCCACACATATACGCTCCAGGAGGAGCGCGAACTCCGTGCCGTTATACGTGGCATCCCTAAAGAGTTGGATGCCGAGCTCGTCAAGGCCGACCTTCTCGAACAAGGCCTACCGGTTAACTCCGTACACCGCATGCACACAGGCCGCGGAAGGGAGCCATATAATATGGTTCTCGTCGCCCTCCAGCCTACCCCCGAGGGTAAGCAAATATTCAACATCCGAACGGTCTGTAGCCTTTCCGGAATCGCAGTCGAAACCCCACACAAGAAAGGCACACCTAGCCAGTGCCATAACTGCCAATTATACGGGCATTCTTCCCGTAACTGTCACGCGCGTCCCCGATGCGTCAAGTGCTTAGGCGATCACGCCACGGCCCTATGCACTCGCGATCAAAAAACCGCGACAGAACCGCCTAGCTGCGTCCTGTGTCGAACACAGGGTCACCCCGCAAATTACCGCGGATGCCCCCGAGCCCCGAAAATAAATCGCCGCGTCGCCCGCCAAAACCGCCTCCGAGCTTCCGGCCCAGACATCAAAGCCTCGGCACCCTCTGTGTCGCAGGCTAAGCCAGCGTTCGTTCCGGCGCCGGTGCCCAGTGTCTCGGCCTGGGCGAAACCGCTGCCGTACATGAACACGGCTACAACTCCCTCCTCCGCGATTCGTCCCGCCCCCGCGACTCGTCCCTCTCCCGCGACTTGCCCTCCGACCGCGTCCGACAATCTCGCTTTAGCGATCGACTTCTTTCAGTCGATCAACTTTGAGCGCGTTAACGCTTTGGGCGACGCCATTCGCTCTGCCTCCACTGCACAACACTTTATCGCCGTTGTGCAAGAATACGCCGACGTATACGCGTCATTAAATACGTACGTCCTCCCCTCACTCCGCCGGTAATCAATGGCGTATATAAGTAGAATAAAGCCCCTATCCGTAACGATAGGATTTTTTAACGCTTACGGTCTCGCAAATCAGCGTGATCAGGTTTCTGACTTTTTGCGTGACCATCAAATTGATATCTTTTTAGTGCAGGAGACCCTACTTAAGCCCGCGCGCCGTGACCCTAAAATCGCGAACTATAACATGGTCAGGAACGACAGGCTCTCTGCTCGTGGTGGTGGTACCGTCATTTACTATAGAAGAGCCCTGCATTGCGTCCCACTCGATCCTCCCGCGCTCGCTAATATCGAAGCATCAGTGTGCCGAATCTCACTGACGGGACACGCGCCGATCGTTATCGCGTCCGTTTATCTTCCACCGGATAAGATCGTTCTAAGCAGTGATATCGAGGCGCTGCTCGGCATGGGGAGCTCTGTCATTCTGGCGGGCGACCTAAATTGTAAACACATTAGGTGGAACTCACACACCACAACCCCGAATGGCAGGCGGCTTGACGCGTTAGTCGATAATCTCGCCTTCGATATCGTCGCTCCGCTAATCCCGACTCACTACCCGCTAAATATCGCGCATCGCCCGGATATACTCGACATAGCGTTATTAAAAAACGTAACTCTGCGCTTACACTCGATCGAAGTAGTTTCAGAGTTAGATTCAGACCACCGTCCCGTCGTTATGAAGCTCGGTCGCGCTCCCGATTCCGTTCCCGTCATGAGGACTGTGGTGGATTGGCACACGCTGGGCATCAGCCTGGCTGAATCTGATCCACCATCGCTACCGTTTAGCCCGGACTCTACCCCGTCTCCTCAGGATACCGCTGAAGCCATAGACATCTTAACGTCACACATCACCTCGACATTAGATAGGTCATCTAAGCAAGTTGTAGCGGAGGACTTCCTTCACCGCTTCAAATTGCCCGACGATATTAGGGAACTCCTTAGAGCTAAGAACGCCTCGATCCGCGCCTACGATAGGTATCCTACCGTGGATAACCGTATTCGAATGCGTGCCCTACAACGCGACGTAAAGTCTCGCATCGCCGAAGTCCGAGATGCCAGATGGTCTGATTTCTTAGAAGGACTCGCGCCCTCCCAAAGGTCTTACTACCGCTTAGCTCGTACTCTCAAATCGGATACGGTAGTAACTATGCCCCCCCTCGTAGGCCCCTCAGGCCGACTCACGGCGTTCGATGATGACGAAAAAGCAGAGCTGCTGGCCGATACATTGCAAACCCAGTGCACGCCCAGCACTCAATCCGTGGACCCTGTGCATGTAGAATTAGTAGACAGTGAGGTAGAACGCAGAGCCTCCTTGCCACCCTCTGATGTGTTACCACCCGTCACCCCGATGGAAGTTAAAGACTTGATCAAAGACCTACGTCCTCGCAAGGCTCCCGGTTCCGACGGTATATCCAACCGCGTTATTAAACTTCTACCCGTCCAACTCATCGTGATGTTGGCATCTATTTTCAATGCCGCTATGGCGAACTGTATCTTTCCCGCGGTGTGGAAAGAAGCGGACGTTATCGGCATACATAAACCCGGTAAACCAAAAAATCATCCGACGAGCTACCGCCCGATTAGCCTCCTCATGTCTCTAGGCAAACTGTATGAGCGTCTGCTCTACAAACGCCTCAGAGACTTCGTCTCATCCAAGGGCATTCTCATCGATGAACAATTCGGATTCCGTACAAATCACTCATGCGTTCAACAGGTGCACCGCCTCACAGAGCACATTCTTGTGGGGCTTAATCGACCAAAACCGTTATACACGGGAGCTCTCTTCTTCGACGTCGCAAAAGCGTTCGACAAAGTCTGGCACAACGGTTTGATTTTCAAACTATTCAACATGGGTGTGCCGGATAGTCTCGTGCTCATCATACGGGACTTCTTGTCGAACCGCTCTTTTCGATATCGAGTCGAGGGAACCCGCTCCTCCCCACGACCTCTCACAGCTGGAGTCCCGCAAGGCTCTGTCCTCTCACCCCTCCTATTTAGCTTATTCGTTAACGATATTCCCCGGTCGCCGCCGACCCATTTAGCTTTATTCGCCGACGACACGACTGTTTACTATTCCAGTAGAAACAAGTCCCTAATCGCGAAGAAGCTTCAGAGCGCAGCCCTAGCCCTAGGACAGTGGTTCCGAAAATGGCGCATAGACATCAACCCAGCGAAAAGTACTGCGGTGCTCTTTCAGAGGGGAAGCTCCACACGGATTTCCTCCCGTATTAGGAGGAGGAATCTCACACCCCCGATTACTCTCTTTAGTCAATCCATACCCTGGGCCAGGAAGGTCAAGTACCTGGGCGTTACCCTGGATGCATCGATGACATTCCGCCCGCATATAAAATCAGTCCGTGACCGTGCCGCGTTTATTCTCGGTAGACTCTACCCCATGATTTGTAAGCGGAGTAAAATGTCCCTTCGGAACAAGGTGACACTTTACAAAACTTGCATTAGGCCCGTCATGACTTACGCGAGTGTGGTGTTCGCTCACGCGGCCCGCACACACATAGACACCCTTCAATCTCTACAATCCCGCTTTTGCAGGTTAGCCGTCGGAGCTCCGTGGTTCGTGAGGAACGTTGACCTACACGACGACCTGGGCCTCGAATCTATACAGAAATACATGAAGTCAGCGTCGGAACGGTACTTCGATAAGGCTATGCGTCATGATAATCGCCTTATCGTAGCCGCCGCTGACTACTCCCCGAATCCTGATCATGCAGGAGCCAGTCACCGTCGACGCCCTAGACACGTCCTTACGGATCCATCAGATCCAACAACCTTCGCACTAGACGCCTTCAGCTCTAGGAGCAGGCTTAGGGACCTCGGTAACCGTACTCGTCGAACTCGACAAAGAGTTCGCCGTGCAACCTAACCCATGAATCAGCTCGCTGAGTTTCTCGCCGGATCTTCTCAGCGGGTCGCGATTCCGATCCGGTAGTAGATTCATTCGCGAAGCAGCTGCTCTTGAGCTGTTAGGTCTCCTTCGGAGGCGCTCGGGTAGCTGTTAGCAAATCCCACCCCTCCTGGCTGAGCCTTTGCTCGCCCACCTGTCCTGGTGAAACTGGAAAGGCCTCCGGGCCACCAGTAATCCTTCAATCATAAAAAAAAAAAAAAAAAAAAGGGTATCGTCCGGTCTTTTTCGTTGCAAGGATTCCTAGGTGTTAGGGAGGTAGGTTAGGTGTAGGAGTAGGGTAGCCTAGTTAGGCCTTGCAACGAAAGAGATCGGATGACGCGGACCAAAACCAGCAGGGGGAGTTGCGGGCTCTCCACGCCCTTCACTCGCTGAAGGGTGTTCCTCCTGGAGACGCTCGGGCTCCCTCTCTCTTCCCCCTTCTTCCCCCTTTTGTTTTTCGGGTAACGGTAACCCATGGGTGATGGTGGGCCACTTTTGGCCTACCTGTCGATGGAGAAGTGAGCCGGCGTTGCTTATGCATCTTCCGGCCGCTGGTCGCCATGTCCCCGGCTTCGGCTACAGGGGCACGCCCTCCAGTGGGGGGTACCGGTATACCGGCGTGGCTTCGTGGTTGTTGCTCTTTTGAGCGTCGGGCGGTGGTCTGTCGTGTTGCTCGTTGCACTCGGCAGGCCGCCGGCCAACCCGTAATCCTCACCGCGTGGGGGACGGGGGCCGCTGCCGCGAGGCACGGGGCCGCGAGGACGTAAACCTCTTTAAAAAATGCCCCAATCCTAAGCTCTGGTGCCCGGCGATGGGATGAATGGCTGGAGGGAGTCCAGTCCCAAGGGTACCAACCAGACCCCAGGGGACCGACCCCTGGTTAATCAAAAAGGAAATATGAAAATCATGACATCTGTGCGAAAAGTATTACCCCAGGAGGGTACCTCCCGCTCCGCGGGGGGAGAATCCCTCCGTGCGGTCGAGCAATCGGCCGCACGCTGCCCCACCGTTTCTGGGGGGGGCACACACTGTCACGCAGAAGGGGGCGACAGCACGGGTCGCGTAAGGGACAGGGTCCCCACCGTGCGCCTTGAGCGCTGCGAGAGCCTTATCTCGCTCTACTCGGCGCGGAGCTCCGCGAGGGGCGACGCGTCCAGTGGGCGGGAGACACCGGCGCTGTTCATCGACACTCGACAGCGGACTCGGCGGAAGCGGAAGTCGGCCCGACGGCCGGCGTCCTCCGCTCCGTCTGACTCGTCCGAGGGTGAGCCTGCCAGCGCCAAATATATGGCGTTGGCGGAAGGGCCGGCGGCTGCTGCGGCGCCGCCCGCCACTGATTGTGACGATAGTCTTCCTCGCGGACTGGCTGCTGCCTCCTCGGCGCATTCCAGGGCCGCCTGCCGTGAGACGAAAAATAGAGAGAAAATGGGAGAGGTCGAGCGCCTTGAGCGCTCCCTAACGGAGGTGGGTCCTTCTGACCCCCTCCGAGCATGTAATATCGTAAAAGATATGGTGGCCACTATAGCCACAAAATCGGCTAAAGGGCTGAAGGGTGATTATGTGCGGGCCCTAAAATCCGGAGCGGCCACCTTAGAAGAACGGATAAAGGATGTCGTGGACCGCACCACAACGACGGAGACGGCGGGCTTGCGACAGGAAGTGGCCCTGCTGCATGCCCGCCTTGAAGAGGTATCGATCGAGAATGGCCAACTTCGGACGGAGAATGGGCAGCTGCGAGTGGACATGGCTGAGTTGCGGACCATGGTGGCCGACCTCATGGAGCGGCAACGCAGCTCGGCCCCTGCCCCTCCTCCGCCTGAAGCGGAAGAAAACCAGGAAGCTGAGGAACAGAGACGGCAGCTCCTAATACTCGAGGCAAGGAGTTCAACCGTCGAGCGCGCAAGACCGCCCCTTGCTCACGAGGCGAAAAACGGGGCCCCTATACCGGCACCCCGCAGGATTGTGGCCGCAAAAACTTATAGCGGCCCCAAGAAGTCAGCCACACCGGCGAAGATTCCCGCTGCGACTGCCTCCACGTCTGCAGCTGCGAGGGCTTCGAAATCAGCCCCCGCAAAGAAACCGACGTCCGCTCCTACCCCGTCCCAGCCTGCGAAGGCGGGGCCCGGCAGGAGCCGTAACAAGAAGAAGGGGGGCGTCAACGCCGCCAAACCGGCACTGACCCCCCAGCCCCGCCCACTGCCCCCCGCCCCGGCCAACATGAATGAGGCCTGGACGACGGTGGTGCGGCGAGGGCCCAAAAAGGTAGCGGTGCCTGCCGCGCCGCGCCCCAAGCCCGCCCCTGCGGCCACCGCTCCCCGCCAAGAGGGTCGAGCGGAGCCGAGGGGCCGACCTGGACGAAGGAGGCCGCGCGCCCCGCGGTCGGCTGCAGTAGTCGTAGAGCTGCTGCCGGCCGCTAAAGAACGGGGCATCACCTACCACGAGGTGATGACCCAGGCGCGCGGCGGCGTGAATGTGGACGCCCTCGGCGTGGAGGGGGGCATCAAGGTCCGGCAGACGGCCAACGGGGCTCGTCTTATAGAGTGCCCCGGCCCCAACACAAACGCCGCGGCCGAAAAATTGGCAGCCCGGCTGAGGGAGATCCTGCCGGACCCCGAGGTGGTGCGCATCGCGCGGCCCGTGAAGATGGGAGAAGTAAAAATCACGGGCCTCGACGAGTGCGCCACAAAGGAGGAGGTCGCCTCGGCCATCGCGTCGCAGGGCAACTGCGCCCTCGCCGACGTCAAAGTCGGGGAGCTCCGGGCAACCTACTCTGGTACCCGGACGGCGTGGGCGCGTTGCCCCATCGCAACGGCGAACCTCCTGGCCACCCCTCCACAGGGTCGGCCTTCAGATAGCCCAGGATGGCTGCGCGTGGGCTGGGTAGTGGCCCACGTGCAGCTGCAGGATGCCAGGCCGTGGCGCTGTCTTCGGTGCTTCGGCACCGGCCACGGCCTCGCCAAGTGCCCCTCGACAGTGGACCGCAGCGACCTGTGCTTCCGCTGCGGTCAGCCGGGGCACAAGGCTGCATCCTGCACGACAGCCGCGCCGCACTGCGTCTTATGCGACGCGGCCAAAAGGAAGGCCGACCACCGGGCCGGGGGCCCGGCGTGTAAATCCGCCCCCTCCTCTACAAAAACGAGGAGGGGCGGAAAGAAAAAGAAGCCGGCTGCAACAAGGGCAGCCGGCGAGTCAGTTCCCGCCGCGGCACCAGACGAGCCGCAGGGCGGGACAGACGAGGGAGCGATGGACGTAGCCCCGTAATGGGTTGCGTCCACCGCTTCCTCCAGTGCAATTTGAACCACTCCGCCAGGGCACAGGATCTCCTCGTCCACACCATGGCGGAGTGGTCAATCGACGTCGCTGTCGCCGCGGAGCCGTACTTCGTCCCCACCGACCAGGACTGCTGGATGGGGGACGTGGACGGCTCCGTGGCCATTGTGTTGAGACAGTCCGCGGCGTTACCCCCCTTGGATATGGTGGCCAGGGGACCCGGGTACGTCGCGGCTAGGATCGACGGGACCGTCGTGATCGGGGCGTACTTTTCTCCGAACAGGAGCCTCGCCGAGTTCGAGCGGTTTCTGGGCGGGCTCGAGGTGCTCTTGCACCGCTTCGGGTCCCGCCCTGTCATCGTTGCGGGGGACCTCAATGCCAAGTGTACGGCTTGGGGCTCCCCCCGCACGGATTCGCGAGGCGAGGCTCTTTCGGAGTGGGCGATCGCGACCGGCCTCTGTCTCCTAAACAGAGGCACGGTCGCGACTTGCGTGCGGTGGAACGGGGAATCTCACGTGGACGTGACGTTTGCGTCCCCGTCCGCCGTGCGCCGCACCCGCGGCTGGCGCGTACTCGAGGGGGCGGAGACGCTCTCGGACCACCGATACGTCCGATTTGAGCTCTCCGCCTCCTCCTTGTCGTCGTCGTCAGCCGCGGGCGCCCGCGGTGAGGAGGAGCTCCCGCAAGGTGCGCCCCGTTCGTTCCCCAGGTGGGCCTTGAAACGAATGAACAAGGAGTTGCTGATGGAGGCGGCCGCTGTTGCTGCGTGGGCGCCAAAACCCGCGCGGCTCGCGGACGTGGATGCGGAGGTCGACTGGTTCCGGGGCACCATGGCAAACATTTGCGATGCCGCCATGCCCCGGGTCGGCCCCCGAGCACCACGTGGGGGTGCGTTCTGGTGGTCGCCCGAGATCGCGAGACTCCGTGAGGAGTGCGTGAGGGCGCGCCGCCGGAGCGCACGCCACCGCCGCCGCCGTCGTCGCGACGCTACGTTCGCGGAGACGGCGGCCCGGCTGCACGCTGACTGTCGTCAAAAACAGACGGCGCTGCAGCTGGCCATCGGCGAGGCCAAGAAGCAGAGCATGAAGACTCTCCTGGAGTCGCTCGACGAAGATCCCTGGGGGCGCCCATACAAGATGGTTCGCAGAAAACTGCAGCCGTGGGCGCTCCCGGTGACCGAGCGGCTCCAGCCTCGGCAGCTGCGGGAGATAGTTTCCGCGCTTTTCCCGCCGGCAGCGGGGGGGGACTTTGAGCCCCCCCAGATGGACGCCACGTGGGGCACACCTCCACGTCGCCCCAGCGTTCCCGCTGCCGAGGAGCCCCCTCCCCCTATTACGGGGGCGGAGATCCATGCGGCCGTGTCCAAAATGAGAGCGAAGGACACGGCCCCCGGCCCTGACGGCGTTCACGGCCGGGTCTGGAGCTTGGCCTTCGAGGCCCTAGGGGACCGGCTCGGGGGGCTTTTCGAAGCGTGCCTCGAGTCGGGACGGTTCCCGTCGAAATGGAAGACGGGCAGACTGGTCCTTCTGCGGAAGGACGGGCGCCCCGCGGACTCACCCGCGGGCTATCGCCCCATCGTGTTGCTGGACGAAGCGGGCAAGATGCTCGAGAGAATCGTCGCGGCCCGCATCGTCCGGCACCTGACCGAGACGGGTCCCGATCTTTCGGCGGAGCAATACGGCTTCAGAGAGGGCCGCTCGACTATCGACGCAATTCTGCGCGTGCGGGCCCTCTCCGACGAAGCCGTATCCCGGGGCGGGGTGGCGATGGCGTTATCCTTAGATGTAAGGAACGCCTTCAACACCCTGCCCTGGTCGGTGATCGCGGGGGCGCTGGAGTATCACGGCGTCCCCGCATACCTCCGCCGACTGATCGGCTCCTACCTCGAGGGCAGGTCGATCCAGTGCATCGGACACGGTGGGGCGATGTACCGCTTCCCCGTCGAGCGCGGTGTTCCGCAGGGGTCCGTCCTGGGCCCCCTGCTGTGGAACATCGGCTACGACTGGGTCCTGCGGGGCGTCATTCGGGGACCCCTCCCCGGGCTCAGCGTAATTTGTTACGCTGACGACACGTTGATCGTAGCTCCGGGGAGGGACTACCGGGAGTCTGCCCGTCTGGCGTGCGCAGGCGTGGCACACGTCGTCACCAGGATCCGACGGTTGGGGCTCGAGGTGGCGCTCGACAAAACCCAGGCCCTGATGTTTCACGGGCCGGGACGAGCGCCGCCTCTGGGTGCCCACCTCGTGATCGGAGGCGTCCGCGTCGGGGTCGGGGTGACCGGTCTTCGGTACCTCGGCCTCGAACTGGATGGTCGGTGGAACTTCCGCGCTCACTTTGAGAAGTTGGGCCCTCGACTGATGGCGACGGCCGGCTCTCTGAGCCGGCTGCTTCCAAACGTCGGGGGTCCCGATCAGGTGGCGCGCCGCCTCTACATGGGGGTGGTGCGGTCGATGGCACTATACGGGGCTCCCGTATGGTGCCACGCCCTGACCCGCGAGAACGTCGCGGCGCTGCGACGTCCGCAGCGCGCGATCGCGGTCAGGGCGATCCGAGGATACCGCACCGTCTCCTTCGAGGCGGCGTGCTTGCTCGCCGGGGCGCCACCCTGGGACCTGGAGGCGGAGGCGCTCGCTGCCGATTACCGGTGGCGTAGCGACCTCCGCTCTAGGGGGGAAGGGCGCCCCAGCGAAGGTGTAGTTCGAGCGCGGAGGCTCCACTCTCGGCGGTCCGTGCTGGAGGCGTGGTCTCGCCGCTTGGCGGACCCGTCGGCCGGCCTCCGAACCGTCGAGGCGGTCCGCCCGGTTCTCGCGGACTGGGTGGGCCGCGACCGCGGATGCCTCACCTTCCGGCTAACGCAGATGCTTACCGGCCATGGTTGTTTCGGCCGGTACTTGCACAAGATAGCCGGAAGGGAACCGACGGCGCAGTGCCACCACTGCGCGGACCGCGACGAGGAAGACACAGCGGAACACACGCTGGCGCGTTGCTCTGGATTCGACGAGCAACGCGCCGCCCTCGTCGCGGTCATTGGAGAGGACCTCTCGCTGCCGCGCGTCGTGGCTACGATGCTCGGCAGCGACGCGTCCTGGAAGGCGATGCTCGACTTCTGCGAGTCCACCATCTCGCAGAAGGAGGCGGCGGAGCGAGAGAGGGAGAGCTCTTCCCTTTCCGCACCGATCCGTCGCCGTCGAGCCGGGGGCCGGAGGCGGGAATACGCCCGTACGTCCCGGCCCCTGTAGGTGGCGGCCTCCCCCCGGTGAAGGTCAAGGGGCGACCTGAGGGGGTGAGGCCGCGCGGCGCGCTACCAGCACTCTAGCGCGCTGCCGTGGAGTGATTAGAGCGACCGGTCGACGGTGTATCGCGTCCCGACCCGGCAGGCTGGTTCTGGTCCAGCGGGGTATTCCGGGACACCAGCGGCACCGTCTGGGCGGCCCGACGGGCTGCCGTACCGAGACGGCCGACGTTTCAGAGCCTTCGATTCGCCTCGAAGGCTCCGTCGGCTGGGCGTCCTTGGGGTGAGCCGCGCCGTCTGGTTGTAGTGTTGACCGCGGTAGCCCCCCTACCTCATCCGGGTTTTGACCTCGGAGGGGATCGGACGTCGGGTGTAAGAGTGCAGAGGAGTCGTTTAGTGGGTGGGCTCTAAAATCCTTGGGCCCGCGGTCTGCTCACAACACCATGCAGATCGTTGAGTCTCACATACCCCGCGCGCCCCTTTTGCGCGGGGACCTCGTAGGAGGTTCGGCCCTCTACCCGAAAAAAAAAAAAAAAAAAAAGGTTCCCGAGGGACCCCGAGGGACCTGGGCGGGCCCCCCGGCGCGCACTCTGCGTGGCCGGGGGCTCCGTCTGTGGGGGAGTTTTGCTGGACTTCCACCGGGCGCGTCCGTAGGTGGCGGATAACGGGATCCTCTGGGAACAGTCCCACTCCCAGGGGTATCGTCCGATCTTTTTCGTTGCAAGGATTCTTAGGTGTTAGGGAGGTAGGTTAGGTGTAGGAGTAGGGTAGCCTAGTTAGGCCTTGCAACGAAAGAGATCGGATGACGCGGACCAAAACCAGCAGGGGGAGTTGCGGGCTCTCCACGCCCTTCACTCGCTGAAGGGTGTTCCTCCTGGAGACGCTCGGGCTCCCTCTCTTTTCCCCTTTCTTCCCCCTTTTTCTTTTTTCTTCGGGTCACGTCCGACCCGTTTCGGACGTAACCCACGGGTGGTGGTGGGCCACTTTTGGCCTGCCCTTTGATGGAGAAGTGAGCCGGCGTTGCTTACGCATCTTCCGGCCGCTGGTCGCCATGTCCCCGGCTTCGGCTACAGGGGCACGCCCTCCAGAGGGGGGTACCGGTATACCGGCGTGGCTTCGTCGTCGTTGCTCGTTTGAGCGTTGGGCGGTGGTCTGTCGTGTTGCTCGTTGCACTCGGCGGGCTGCCGGCCAACCCGTAATCCTCACCGCGTGGGGGACGGGGGCCGCTGCCGCGAGGCACGGGACCGCGAGGACGTAAACCTCTTTAAAAAATGCCCCAATCCTAAGCTCTGGTGCCCGGCGATGGGATGAATGGCTGGAGGGAGTCCAGTCCCAAGGGTACCAACCAGACCCCAGGGGACCGACCCCTGGTTAATAAAAAAGGACAAAATGAAATATGGCACCTGTTAAAGATTTATTACCCCAGGAGGGTACCTCCCGCTCCGCGGGGGGAGAATCCCTCCGTGCGGTCGAGCAATCGGCCGCACGCTGCCCCACCGTTTCTGGGGGGGGCAAACAATGCCAAAACGTAGTGGGCGACAACACGGGTCGCGTAAGGGACAGAGTCCCAACCGTGGTCCTAGAGCGCTGCGAAAGCTTAATCTCGCTATACTCGGCACGGAGCTCCGCGAGGGGCGACGCGTCTAGTGGGCGGGAGACGCCAGTGCTGTTCGCAGACAGCGTGCAAAAGCGGACTCGGCGGAAGAGGAAGTCGGCTCGTCAGCCGGCATCTGTTCCTCCGTCCGACTCCTCGGAGGGTGAGCCCGCCAGCGCCAAATATATGGCGTTGGCGGAAGGGCCGGCGGCTGCTGCGGCGCCGCCTGCCACCGATTGCGACACAATCTCTTTCCGCGGACTGGACGCTGCCTCCTTGGCGCAGTCCAGAGCCGCCTGCCGAAAGGCACAAAACGGGACAGAGGTGGGAGAGGTCGAGCGACTGGAGCGCTCCCTAACGGAGGTGGGTCCTTCTGACCCCCTCCGAGCGTGCAATATTGTCAAGGAGATGGTTGCCACTATAGCCAAAAAATCGGCTAAAGGACTTAAAGGCGATTATGTGCGGGCACTAAAATCCGGAGCGGCGACCCTGGAAGAGAGACTGCAGGACGTCGTAGACCGCACCACAACCACGGAGACGGCGGGCTTGCGGCAGGAAGTGGCCCTGCAGCACGTCCGCCTCGAGCAACTGGCCAAAGAGAATGGCCAACTTCGGGCGGAGAACGGACAGCTCCGCGTCGACATGGCCGAGTTGCGAACGATGGTTGCCGACCTCGTTGAGCGGCAACGCAGCTCGGCCCCTGTCCTTCCTCTGCCCGAAGCAGCAGAACCTGGCGATGAGGCCGAAGAGCTGAGGCGGCGGCTCTTAATCTTGGATGCACGCAGCTCCAAGGTGGAGCGTGCGAGACCGCCCCTCGCTCACGAGGTGAAGGGAAGTGTGCCTGTGCCAGCACCCCGCAGGGCCGCTACAAAAACATACAGCGGCCCTAAGAAGACAGCAACATCCGTGCAGATTCCCGCCGTGACTGTTTCTACGTCTGCGGCTACAAGGGCTTCGAAACCAGCCCCCACGAAAAAACCGGCGTCCGCTCCTGCCCCGCCCCAACCTGCGAAGGCAGGGCCCGGCAGGAGCCGAAACAAGAAGAAGGGGGGCGTCAACGCCGCCAAACCGGCACCGACCCCCCAGCCCCGCCCGCTGCCCCCGGCCCCGGCCAACATGGACGAGGCCTGGACGACGGTGGTGCGGCGAGGGCCAAAAAAGGTAGCGGCGCCTGCCGCGCCGCGCCCCAAGCCCGCCCCTGCGGCCACCGCTCCCCGCCAAGAGGGTCGAGCGGAGCCGAGGGGCCGACCTGGACGAAGGAGGCCGCGCGCCCCGCGGTCGGCTGCAGTGGTAGTGGAGCTGCTGCCGGCCGGCAAAGAAAAGGGCATCACCTACCACGAGGTGATGACCCAGGCGCGCGGCGGCGTGAATGTGGACGCCCTCGGCGTGGAGGGGGGCATCAAGGTCCGGCAGACGGCCAACGGGGCTCGTCTTATAGAGTGCCCCGGCCCCAACACAAACGCCGCGGCCGAAAAATTGGCGGCCCGGCTGAGGGAAATCCTGCCGGATCCCGAGGTGGTGCGCATCGCGCGGCCCGTAAAAATGGCGGAGGTGAAAATTACGGGCCTCGACGAGTGTGCCACGAAGGAGGAGGTCGCCTCGGCCATCGCGTCGCAGGGCAACTGCGCCCTCGCCGACGTCAAAGTCGGGGAGCTCCGGGTAACCTACTCTGGTACCCGGACGGCGTGGGCGCGTTGCCCGATTGCAACGGCGACCCTCCTGGCCACCCCTCCACAGGGGCGGCCTTCCGACAGCCCAGGAAGGCTGCGCGTGGGCTGGGTAGTGGCCCACGTGCAGCTGCAGGATGCCAGGCCGTGGCGCTGTCTTCGGTGCTTCGGCACCGGCCACGGCCTCGCCAAGTGCCCCTCGACCGTGGACCGCAGCGGCTTGTGTTTCCGCTGCGGCCAACCGGGGCACAAGGCAGCCTCCTGCACCACAGCCGCGCCGCACTGCGTCTTGTGCGACGCGGCCAAAAGGAAGGCCGACCACCGGGCCGGGGGCCCGGCGTGTAAATCCGCCCCCTCCTTTACAAAAACGAGGAGGGGCGGAAAGAAAAAGAAGCCGGCTGCAAAAAGGGCAGCCGGTGAGTCAGTTCCCGCCGCGGCTGTTGTCGAGCCGCAGGGCGGGACAGACGAGGGAGCGATGGACGTAGCCCCGTAATGGGTTGCGTCCACCGCTTCCTCCAGTGCAACTTGAACCACTCCGCCAGGGCACAGGATCTCCTCGTCCACACAATGGCGGAGTGGTCAATCGACGTCGCTGTCGCCGCGGAGCCGTACTTCGTCCCCACCGACCAGGACTGCTGGATGGGGGACGTCGACGGCTCCGTGGCCATTGTGTTGAGACAGTCCGCGGCGTTACCCCCCTTGGATATGGTGGCCAGGGGACCCGGGTACGTCGCGGCTAGGATCGACGGGACCGTCGTGATCGGGGCGTACTTTTCTCCGAACAGGAGCCTCGCCGAATTCGAACGGTTTCTGGGCGGGCTCGAGGCGCTTTTACACCGCCTCGGGTCCCGCCCTGTCATCGTCGCGGGGGACTTCAATGCCAAGTGCACGGCTTGGGGTTCCCCCCGCACGGATGCGCGAGGCGAGGCCCTTTCGGAGTGGGCGATCGCGACCGGCCTCTGTCTCCTAAACAGAGGCACGGTCGCGACTTGCGTGCGGTGGAACGGGCAATCTCACGTGGACGTGACGTTCGCGTCCCCGTCCGCCGTGCGCCGCACCCGCGGCTGGCGCGTACTCGAGGGGGCGGAGACGCTCTCGGACCACAGATACGTCCGATTCGAGCTCTCCGCCTCCTCCTTGTCGTCGTCGTCAGCCGCGGGCGCCCGCGGTGAGGAAGAGCTCCCGCAAGGTGCGCCCCGTTCGTTCCCCAGGTGGGCCTTGAAACGAATGAACAAGGAGTTGCTGATGGAGGCGGCCGCTGTTGCTGCGTGGGCGCCAAAACCCGCGCGGCTCGCGGACGTGGATGCGGAGGTCGACTGGTTCCGGGGCACCATGGCAAACATTTGTGATGCCGCCATGCCCCGGGTCGGCCCCCGAGCACCACGTGGGGGTGCATTCTGGTGGTCGCCCGAGATCGCAAGACTCCGAGAGGAGTGCGTGAGGGCGCGCCGCCGGAGCGCACGCCACCGCCGCCGCCGTAGTCGCGACGCAACGTTCGCGGAGACGGCGGCCCGGCTGCACGCTGACTGTCGTCAAAAGCAGACGGCGTTGCAGCTGGCCATCGGCGAGGCCAAGAAGCAGAGCATGAAGACTCTCCTGGAGTCGCTCGACGAAGATCCCTGGGGGCGCCCATACAAGATGGTTCGCAGGAAACTGCAGCCGTGGGCGCTCCCGGTGACCGAGCGGCTCCAGCCTCGGCAGCTGCGGGAAATAGTTTCCGCGCTTTTCCCGCCAGCAGCGGGGGGAGACTTTGAGCCCCCCCAGATGGACGCCACGTGGGGCACGCCTCCGCGTCGCCCCAGCGTTCCCGCTGCCGAGGAGCCCCCTCCCCCTATCACGGGGGCGGAGATCCATGCGGCCGTGTCCAGAATGAGAGCGAAGGACGTGGCCCCCGGCCCTGACGGTGTTCACGGCCGGGTCTGGAGCTTGGCCTTCGAGGCCCTAGGGGACCGGCTCGGGGGGCTTTTCGAAGCGTGCCTCGAGTCGGGACGGTTCCCGTCGAAATGGAAGACGGGCAGACTGGTCCTTCTGCGGAAGGACGGGCGCCCCGCGGACTCACCCGCGGGCTATCGCCCCATCGTGTTGCTGGACGAAGCGGGCAAGATGCTCGAGAGGATCGTCGCGGCCCGCATCGTCCGGCACCTGACCGAGACGGGTCCCGATCTTTCGGCGGAGCAATACGGCTTCAGAGAGGGCCGCTCGACTATCGACGCAATTCTGCGCGTGCGGGCCCTCTCCGATGAAGCCGTATCCCGGGGCGGGGTGGCGATGGCGTTATCCTTAGATGTAAGGAACGCCTTCAACACCCTGCCCTGGTCGGTGATCGCGGGGGCGCTGGAGTATCACGGCGTCCCCGCATACCTCCGCCGACTGATCGGCTCCTACCTCGAGGGCAGGTCGATCCAGTGCATCGGACACGGTGGGGCGATGTACCGCTTCCCCGTCGAGCGCGGTGTTCCGCAGGGGTCCGTCCTGGGCCCCCTGCTGTGGAACATCGGCTACGACTGGGTCCTGCGGGGCGTCATTCGGGGTCCCCTCCCCGGGCTGAGCGTAATTTGTTACGCCGACGACACGTTGGTCGTGGCTCCGGGGAGGGACTACCGGGAGTCTGCCCGTCTGGCGTGCGCAGGCGTGGCACACGTCGTCACAAGGATCCGACGGCTGGGACTCGAGGTGGCGCTCGACAAAACCCAGGCCCTGTTGTTTCACGGGCCGGGACGAGCGCCGCCTCTGGGTGCCCACCTCGTGATCGGAGGCGTCCGCGTCGGGGTCGGGGTGACCGGTCTTCGGTACCTCGGCCTTGAACTGGATGGTCGGTGGAACTTCCGCGCTCACTTTGCGAAGTTGGGCCCTCGACTGATGGCGACGGCCGGCTCTTTGAGCCGGCTGCTTCCAAACGTCGGGGGTCCCGATCAGGTGGCGCGCCGCCTCTACATGGGGGTGGTGCGGTCGATGGCACTATACGGCGCGCCCGTATGGTGCCGCGCCCTGACCCGCCAGAACGTCGCCGCGCTGCGACGTCCGCAGCGCGCGATCGCGGTCAGGGCGATCCGAGGATACCGCACCGTCTCCTTCGAGGCGGCGTGCTTGCTCGCCGGGGCGCCACCCTGGGACCTGGAAGCGGAGGCGCTCGCTGCCGATTACCGGTGGCGTAGCGACCTCCGCTCTAGGGGGGAAGGGCGCCCCAGCGAAGGTGTAGTTCGAGCGCGGAGGCTCCACTCTCGGCGGTCCGTGCTGGAGGCGTGGTCTCGCCGCTTGGCGGACCCGTCGGCCGGCCTCCGAACCGTCGAGGCGGTCCGCCCGGTTCTCGCGGACTGGGTGGGCCGCGACCGCGGATGCCTCACCTTCCGGCTAACGCAGATGCTTACCGGCCATGGTTGTTTCGGCCGGTACTTGCACAAGATAGCCGGAAGGGAACCGACGGCGCAGTGCCACCACTGCGCGGACCGCGACGAGGAAGACACAGCGGAACACACATTGGCGCGTTGCTCTGGATTTGACGAGCAACGCGCCGCCCTCGTCGCGGTCATAGGAGAGGACCTCTCGCTGCCGCGCGTCGTGGCTACGATGCTCGGCAGCGACGCGTCCTGGAAGGCGATGCTCGACTTCTGCGAGTCCACCATCTCGCAGAAGGAGGCGGCGGAGCGAGAGAGGGAGAGCTCTTCCCTTTCCGCACCGATCCGTCGCCGTCGAGCCGGGGGCCGGAGGCGGGAATACGCCCGTACGTCCCGGCCCCTGTAGGTGGCGGCCTCCCCCCGGTGAAGGTCAAGGGGCGACCTGAGGGGGTGAGGCCGCGCGGCGCGCTACCAGCACTCTAGCGCGCTGCCGTGGAGTGAATAGAGCGACCGGTCGACGGTGTATCGCGTCCCGACCCGGCAGGCTGGTTCTGGTCCAGCGGGGTATTCCGGGACACCAGCGGCACCGTCTGGGCGGCCCGACGGGCTGCCGTACCGAGACGGCCGACGTTTCAGAGCCTTCGATTCGCCTCGAAGGCTCCGTCGGCTGGGCGTCCTTGGGGTGAGCCGCGCCGTCTGGTTGTAGTGTTGACCGCGGTAGCCCCCCTACCTCATCCGGGTTCTGACCTCGGAGGGGATCGGACGTCGGGTGTAAGAGTGCAGAGGAGTCGTTTAGTGGGTGGGCTCTAAAATCCTTGGGCCCGCGGTCTGCTCACAACACCATGCAGATCGTTGAGTCTCACATACCCCGCGCGCCCCTTTTGCGCGGGGACCTCGTAGGAGGTTCGGCCCTCTACCCGAAAAAAAAAAAAAAAAAAAAAAAAAAAAGGTTCCCGAGGGACCTGGGCGGGCCCCCCGGCGCGCACTCTGCGTGGCCGGGGGCTCCGTCTGTGGGGGAGTTTTGCTGGACTTCCACCGGGCGCGTCCGTAGGTGGCGGATAACGGGATCCTCTGGGAACAGTCCCACTCCCAGGGGTATCGTCCGGTCTTTTTCGTTGCAAGGATTCTTAGGTGTTAGGGAGGTAGGTTAGGTGTAGGAGTAGGGTAGCCTAGTTAGGCCTTGCAACGAAAGAGATCGGATGACGCGGACCAAAACCAGCAGGGGGAGTTGCGGGCTTTCCACGCCCTTCACTCGCTGAAGGGTGTTCCTCCTGGAGACGCTCGGGCTCCCTCTCTCTTCCTCCTTCATCCCCTTTTTGTTTGTTTCGGGTAACGTCCGACCCGTTTCGGACGTAACCCATGGGTGGTGGTGGGCCACTTTTGGCCTGCCCTTCGATGGAGAAGTGAGCCGGCGTTGCTTACGCATCTTCCGACCGCTGGTCGCCATGTCCCCGGCTTCGGCTACAGGGGCACGCCCTCCAGAGGGGGGTACCGGTATACCGGCGTGGCTTCGTGGTTGTTGCTCTTTTGAGCGTCGGGCGGTGGTCTGTCGTGTTGCTCGTTGCACTCGGCGGGCCGCCGGCCAACCCGTAATCCTCACCGCGTGGGGGACGGAGGCCGCTGCCGCGAGGCACGGGGCCGCGAGGACGTAAACCTCTTTAAAAAATGCCCCAATCCTAAGCTCTGGTGCCCGGCGATGGGATGAATGGCTGGAGGGAGTCCAGTCCCAAGGGTACCAACCAGACCCCAGGGGACCGACCCCTGGTTAATCAAAAAGGAAATATGAAAACCATGGCACTTGTGAAAGATTTATTACCCCAGGAGGGTACCTCCCGCTCCGCGGGGGGAGAATCCCTCCGTGCGGTCGAGCGATCGGCCGCACGCTGCCCCACCGTTTCTGGGGGGGGCAAACAATGCCAAGACGTAGGGGGCGACAGCACGGGTCGCGTAAGGGACAGAGTCCCCACCGTGCGCCTCGAGCGCTGTGAGAGCTTGATCTCGCTGTACTCGGCGCGGAGCTCCGCAAGGGGCGACGCGTCTAGTGGGCGGGAGACGCCAGCTCTGTTTGCTGATTGTGTTCGGCAGCGGACTCGGCGGAAGCGGAAGTCGGCTCGTCAGCCGGCGTCCTCCGCTCCGTCCGACTCCTCGGAGGGTGAGCTTGTCAGCGCCAAATACATGGCGTTGGCGGAAGGGCCGGCGGCTGCTGCGGCGCCGCCCGCCACTGATTGTGACGATAGTCTTCCTCGCGGACTGGCTGCTGCCTTCTCGGCGCATTCCAGGGCCGCCGGCCGTGAGGCAAGAGGAAAAATAAAAATAGGAGAGGTCGAGCGCCTGGAGCGCTCCCTGACGGAGGTGGGTCCCTATGACCACATCCGAGCATTCGAAATAGTGAAGGACATGGTCGCCACCATAGCTACAAAATCGGCCAAGGGATTAAAGGGCGACTACGTGCGTGCCATGAAGTCAGCAGCCGCCACCTTGGCAGAGCGCATGGAAAGGATAGTAAGCCGCACAACAAATGAAGAGACAATGGACCAACGCAAGGAGCTGGATCTGATGCACGCCCGCCTCGAGCAAGTGTCAGAAGAGAATGGCCATCTTCGGGCGGAGAACGGTCAGCTCCGCGTCGACATGGCCGAGCTGCGAACGATGGTTGCCGATCTCATCGAGCGGCAACGCAGCTCGGCCCCTGTCCCTCCTCCGCCCGAAGCGGAAGGCCTCACTGAGGTCGAGGAGTTGAGGCGGCAGCTCCTTATACAGGAGGCGCGCAGCTCCAGGGTGGAGCGTGCGAGGCCGCCCCTGGCTCACGAGGCGAAAGATGGTGCCCCTGTGCCGGCACCTCGAAAGATCAAGGGAGCGGCTACTGTGAAAGCGTACGCGGGACCGAAGAAAGCTGCAACACCCGCGACACTGTCGGCCACTTCTGACGCTGTTCCGGCCGGGGCTCGTACAACCGGAGCCTCTACGCCTGCAGCTGCGGGGGCAACAAGATCTGCCCCCCCAAAGAAACCGGTATCCGCTCCTGCTCCGCCTCAGCCTGCAAAGGCAGGGCCCGGCAGGAGCCGGACAAAGAAAAAGGGAGGCGTCAACGCCGCCAAACCGGCACCGACCCCCCAGCCCCGCCCACTGCCTCCCGCCCCGGCCAACATGAATGAGGCCTGGACGACGGTGGTGCGGCGAGGGCCCAAAAAGGTAGCGGCGCCTACCGCGCCGCGCCCCAAGCCCGCCCCTGCGGCCACCGCTCCCCGCCAAGAGGGTCGAGCGGAGCCTAGGGGCCGGACTGGACGAAGGAGGCCGCGCGCCCCGCGGTCGGCTGCAGTGGTAGTGGAGCTGCTGCCGGCCGGCAAAGAAAAGGGCATCACCTACCACGAGGTGATGACCCAGGCGCGCGGCGGCGTAAATGTGGACG
This sequence comes from Bombyx mori, assembly GCF_030269925.1. Lineage (NCBI taxonomy): Eukaryota > Metazoa > Arthropoda > Insecta > Lepidoptera > Bombycidae > Bombyx > Bombyx mori. The sequence goes on along the minus strand of NC_085116.1, from coordinate 39,900 downwards.
CCCTCGGCGTGGAGGGTGGCCTGAGGGTCCGGCAGACGGCCAACGGGGCCCGCCTAGTGGAATGTCCCGGCGCGAATTCCAGCGCCGCGGCAGAAAAACTGGCGGTCCGTCTGCGGGAAATCTTGCCGGACCCTGAGGTGGTGCGCATCGCGCGGCCCGTAAAAATGGCGGAGGTGAAAATTACGGGCCTCGACGAATGCGCTACGAAGGAGGAGGTCGCCGCGGCCATTGCGTCGCAGGGCAACTGCGCCCTCGCCGACGTCAAAGTCGGGGAGCTCCGGGTGACGTACTCCGGAACCCGGACGGCGTGGGCGCGTTGCCCCATCGCAACGGCGAACCTCCTGGCCACTCCTCCACAGGGTCGGCCTTCGGACAGCCCAGGATGGCTGCGCGTGGGCTGGGTAGTGGCCCACGTGCAACTGCAGGAGAGCAGGCCGTGGCGTTGTCTTCGGTGCTTCGGCACCGGCCACGGCCTCGCCAAGTGCCCCTCGACCGTGGACCGCAGCAACCTGTGTTTCCGCTGCGGCCAACCGGGGCACAAGGCAGCCTCCTGCACCTCAGCCGCGCCGCACTGCGTCTTGTGCGACGCGGCTAAAAGGAAGGCAGACCACCGGGCCGGGGGCCCGGCGTGTAAATCCGCCCCCTCCTCTACAAAAACGAGGAGGGGCAGAAAGAAAAAGAAGCCGGCTGCAACAAGGGCAGCCGGCGAGTCAGTTCCCGCCGCGGCTGTTGTCGAGCCGCAGGGCGGGACAGACGAGGGAGCGATGGACGTAGCCCCGTAATGGGTTGTGTCCATCGCTTCCTTCAAAGTAATTTGAACCACTCCGCCAGGGCACAGGATCTCCTCGTCCACACCATGGCGGAGTGGTCAATCGACGTCGCTGTCGCTGCGGAGCCGTACTTCGTCCCCACCGACCAGGACTGCTGGATGGGGGACGTCGACGGCTCCGTGGCCATCGTACTAAGACAGTCCGCGGCGTTACCCCCCTTGGATATGGTGGCCAGGGGACCCGGGTACGTCGCGGCTAGGATCGACGGGACCGTCGTGATCGGGGCGTACTTTTCTCCGAACAGGAGCCTCGCCGAGTTCGAGCGGTTTCTGGGCGGGCTCGAGGCGCTTTTACACCGCCTCGGGTCCCGCCCTGTCATCGTCGCGGGGGACTTCAATGCCAAGTGCACGGCTTGGGGTTCCCCTCGTACGGATGCGCGAGGCGAGGCCCTTTCGGAGTGGGCGATCGCGACCGGCCTCTGTCTCCTAAACAGAGGCACGGTCGCGACTTGCGTGCGGTGGAACGGGCAGTCTCATGTGGACGTGACGTTCGCGTCCCCGTCCGTCGCATGCCGAACCCGCGGCTGGCGCGTACTCGAGGGGGCGGAGACGCTCTCGGACCACAGATACGTCCGATTCGAGCTCTCCGCCTCCTCCTTGTCGTCGTCGTCAGCCGCGGGCGCCCGCGGCGAGGAGGAGCTCCCGCAAGGTGCGCCCCGTTCGTTCCCCAGGTGGGCCTTGAAACGGATGAACAAGGAGTTGCTGATGGAGGCGGCCGCTGTTGCTGCGTGGGCGCCAAAACCCGCGCGGCTCGCGGACGTGGATGCGGAGGTCGACTGGTTCCGGGGCACCATGGCAAACATTTGCGATGCCGCCATGCCCCGGGTCGGCCCCCGAGCACCACGTGGGGGTGCGTTCTGGTGGTCGCCCGAGATCGCAAGACTCCGCGAGGAGTGCGTGAGGGCGCGCCGCCGGAGCGCACGCCACCGCCGCCGCCGTCGTCGCGACGCTGCGTTCGCGGAGACGGCGGCCCAGCTGCACGCTGACTGTCGTCAAAAGCAGACGGCGCTGCAGCTGGCCATCGGCGAGGCCAAGAAGCAGAGCATGAAGACTCTCCTGGAGTCGCTCGACGAAGATCCCTGGGGGCGCCCATACAAGATGGTTCGCAGGAAACTGCAGCCGTGGGCGCTCCCGGTGACCGAGCGGCTCCAGCCTCGGCAGCTGCGGGAAATAGTTTCTGCGCTTTTCCCGCCGGCAGCGGGGGGGGACTTTGAGCCCCCCCAGATGGACGCCACGTGGGGCACGCCTCCGCGTCGCCCCAGCGTTCCCGCTGCCGAGGAGCCCCCTCCCCCTATCACGGGGGCGGAGATCCATGCGGCCGTGTCCAAAATGAGAGCGAAGGACACGGCCCCCGGCCCTGACGGCGTTCACGGCCGGGTCTGGAGCTTGGCCTTCGAGGCCCTAGGGGACCGGCTCGGGGGGCTTTTCGAAGCGTGCCTCGAGTCGGGACGGTTCCCGTCGAAATGGAAGACGGGCAGACTGGTCCTTCTGCGGAAAGACGGGCGCCCCGCGGACTCACCCGCGGGCTATCGCCCCATCGTGTTGCTGGACGAAGCGGGCAAGATGCTCGAGAGGATCGTCGCGGCCCGCATCGTCCGGCACCTGACCGAGACGGGTCCCGATCTTTCGGCGGAGCAATACGGCTTCAGAGAGGGCCGCTCGACTATCGACGCAATTCTGCGCGTGCGGGCCCTCTCCGATGAAGCCGTATCCCGGGGCGGGGTGGCGATGGCGTTATCCTTAGATGTAAAGAACGCCTTCAACACCCTGCCCTGGTCGGTGATCGCGGGGGCGCTGGAGTATCACGGCGTCCCCGCATACCTCCGCCGACTGATCGGCTCCTATCTCGAGGGCAGGTCGATCCAGTGCATCGGACACGGTGGGGCGATGTACCGCTTCCCCGTCGAGCGCGGTGTTCCGCAGGGGTCCGTCCTGGGCCCCCTGCTGTGGAACATCGGCTACGACTGGGTCCTGCGGGGCGTCATTCGGGGACCCCTCCCCGGGCTGAGCGTAATCTGTTACGCCGACGACACGTTGGTCGTGGCTCCGGGGAGGGACTACCGGGAGTCTGCCCGTCTGGCGTGCGCAGGCGTGGCACACGTCGTCACTAGGATCCGACGGTTGGGGCTCGAGGTGGCGCTCGACAAAACCCAGGCCCTGATGTTTCACGGGCCGGGACGAGCGCCGCCTGTGGGTGCCCACCTCGTGATCGGAGGCGTCCGCGTCGGGGTCGGGGTGACCGGTCTTCGGTATCTCGGCCTCGAACTGGACGGTCGGTGGAACTTCCGCGCTCACTTTGAGAAGTTGGGCCCTCGGCTGATGGCAACGGCCGGCTCTTTGAGCCGGCTCCTTCCAAACGTCGGGGGTCCCGATCAGGTGGCGCGCCGCCTCTACATGGGGGTGGTGCGGTCGATGGCACTATACGGCGCGCCCGTATGGTGCCACGCCCTGACCCGCCAGAACGTCGCCGCGCTGCGACGTCCGCAGCGCGCGATCGCGGTCAGGGCGATCCGAGGATACCGCACCGTCTCCTTCGAGGCGGCGTGCTTGCTCGCCGGGGCGCCACCCTGGGACCTGGAGGCGGAGGCGCTCGCTGCCGATTACCGGTGGCGTAGCGACCTCCGCTCTAGGGGGGAAGGGCGCCCCGGCGAAGGTGTAGTTCGAGCGCGGAGGCTCCACTCTCGGCGGTCCGTGCTGGAGGCGTGGTCTCGCCGCTTGGCGGACCCGTCGGCCGGCCTCCGAACCGTCGAGGCGGTCCGCCCGGTTCTCGCGGACTGGGTGGGCCGCGACCGCGGATGCCTCACCTTCCGGCTAACGCAGATGCTTACCGGCCATGGTTGTTTCGGCCGGTACTTGCACAAGATAGCCGGAAGGGAACCGACGGCGCAGTGCCACCACTGCGCGGACCGCGACGAGGAAGACACAGCGGAACACACGCTGGCGCGTTGCTCTGGATTCGACGAGCAACGCGCCGCCCTCGTCGCGGTCATTGGAGAGGACCTCTCGCTGCCGCGCGTCGTGGCTACGATGCTCGGCAGCGACGCGTCCTGGAAGGCGATGCTCGACTTCTGCGAGTCCACCATATCGCAGAAGGAGGCGGCGGAGCGAGAGAGGGAGAGCTCTTCCCTTTCCGCACCGATCCGTCGCCGTCGAGCCGGGGGCCGGAGGCGGGAATACGCCCGTACGTCCCGGCCCCTGTAGGTGGCGGCCTCCCCCCGGTGAAGGTCAAGGGGCGACCTGAGGGGGTGAGGCCGCGCGGCGCGCTACCAGCACTCTAGCGCGCTGCCGTGGAGTGAATAGAGCGACCGGTCGACGGTGTATCGCGTCCCGACCCGGCAGGCTGGTTCTGGTCCAGCGGGGTATTCCGGGACACCAGCGGCACCGTCTGGGCGGCCCGACGGGCTGCCGTACCGAGACGGCCGACGTTTCAGAGCCTTCGATTCGCCTCGAAGGCTCCGTCGGCTGGGCGTCCTTGGGGTGAGCCGCGCCGTCTGGTTGTAGTGTTGACCGCGGTAGCCCCCCTACCTCATCCGGGTTCTGACCTCGGAGGGGATCGGACGTCGGGTGTAAGAGTGCAGAGGAGTCGTTTAGTGGGTGGGCTCTAAAATCCTTGGGCCCGCGGTCTGCTCACAACACCATGCAGATCGTTGAGTCTCACATACCCCGCGCGCCCCTTTTGCGCGGGGACCTCGTAGGAGGTTCGGCCCTCTACCCGAAAAAAAAAAAAAAAAAAAAAAAAAAAAAAGGTTTCGGCGGAGCAGTACGGCTTCAGAGAGGGCCGCTCGACTATCGACGCAATTCTGCGCGTGCGGGCCCTCTCCGATGAAGCCGTATCCCGGGGCGGGGTGGCGATGGCGTTATCCTTAGATGTAAGGAACGCCTTCAACACCCTGCCCTGGTCGGTGATCGCGGGGGCGCTGGAGTATCACGGCGTCCCCGCATACCTCCGCCGACTGATCGGCTCCTACCTCGAGGGCAGGTCGATCCAGTGCATCGGACACGGTGGGGCGATGTACCGCTTCCCCGTCGAGCGCGGTGTTCCGCAGGGGTCCGTCCTGGGCCCCCTGCTGTGGAACATCGGCTACGACTGGGTCCTGCGGGGCGTCATACGGGGTCCCCTCCCCGGACTGAGCGTCATTTGCTACGCTGACGACACTCTGGTCGTGGCTCCGGGGAGGGACTACCGGGAGTCTGCCCGTCTGGCGTGCGCAGGCGTGGCACACGTCGTCACTAGGATCCGACGGTTGGGGCTCGAGGTGGCGCTCGACAAAACCCAGGCCCTGTTATTTCACGGGCCGGGACGAGCGCCGCCTCTGGGTGCCCACCTCGTGATCGGAGGCGTCCGCGTCGGGGTCGGGGTGACTGGTCTTCGGTACCTCGGCCTCGAACTGGACGGTCGGTGGAACTTCCGCGCTCACTTTGCGAAGTTGGGCCCTCGATTGATGGCGACGGCCGGCTCTTTGAGCCGGCTGCTTCCAAACGTCGGGGGTCCCGATCAGGTGGCGCGCCGCCTCTACATGGGGGTGGTGCGGTCGATGGCACTATACGGCGCGCCCGTATGGTGCCACGCCCTGACCCGCCAGAACGTCGCCGCGCTGCGACGTCCGCAGCGCGCGATCGCGGTCAGGGCGATCCGAGGATACCGCACCGTCTCCTTCGAGGCGGCGTGCTTGCTCGCCGGGGCGCCACCCTGGGACCTGGAGGCGGAGGCGCTCGCTGCCGATTACCGGTGGCGTAGCGACCTCCGCTCTAGGGGGGAAGGGCGCCCCAGCGAAGGTGTAGTTCGAGCGCGGAGGCTCCACTCTCGGCGGTCCGTGCTGGAGGCGTGGTCTCGCCGCTTGGCGGACCCGTCGGCCGGCCTCCGAACCGTCGAGGCGGTCCGCCCGGTTCTCGCGGACTGGGTGGGCCGCGACCGCGGATGCCTCACCTTCCGGCTGACGCAGATGTTGACCGGCCATGGGTGTTTTGGCCGGTACCTATTTAAGATAGCCGGAAGGGAACCGACGGCGCAGTGCCACCACTGCGCGGACCGCGACGAGGAAGACACAGCGGAACATACATTGGCGCGTTGCTCTGGATTCGACGAGCAACGCGCCGCCCTCGTCGCGGTCATAGGAGAGGACCTCTCGCTGCCGCGCGTCGTGGCTACGATGCTCGGCAGCGACGCGTCCTGGAAGGCGATGCTCGACTTCTGCGAGTCCACCATCTCGCAGAAGGAGGCGGCGGAGCGAGAGAGGGAGAGCTCTTCCCTTTCCGCACCGATCCGTCGCCGTCGAGCCGGGGGCCGGAGGCGGGAATACGCCCGTACGTCCCGGCCCCTGTAGGTGGCGGCCTCCCCCCGGTGAAGGTCAAGGGGCGACCTGAGGGGGTGAGGCCGCGCGGCGCGCTACCAGCACTCTAGCGCGCTGCCGTGGAGTGATTAGAGCGACCGGTCGACGGTGTATCGCGTCCCGACCCGGCAGGCTGGTTCTGATCCAGCGGGGTATTCCGGGACACCAGCGGCACCGTCTGGGCGGCCCGACGGGCTGCCGTACCGAGACGGCCGACGTTTCAGAGCCTTCGATTCGCCTCGAAGGCTCCGTCGGCTGGGCGTCCTTGGGGTGAGCCGCGCCGTCTGGTTGTAGTGTTGACCGCGGTAGCCCCCCTACCTCAACCGGGTTCTGACCTCGGAGGGGATCGGACGTCGGGTGTAAGAGTGCAGAGGAGTCGTTTAGTGGGTGGGCTCTAAAATCCTTGGGCCCGCGGTCTGCTCACAACACCATGCAGATCGTTGAGTCTCACATACCCCGCGCGCCCCTTTTGCGCGGGGACCTCGTAGGAGGTTCGGCCCTCTACCCGAAAAAAAAAAAAAAAAAAAAAAGGTTACGCCCTGACCCCGAGGGACCTGGGCGGGCCCCCCGGCGCGCACTCTGCGTGGCCGGGGGCTCCGTCTGTGGGGGAGTTTTGCTGGACTTCCACCGGGCGCGTCCGTAGGTGGCGGATAACGGGATCCTCTGGGAACAGTCCCACTCCCAGGGGTATCGTCCGGTCTTTTTCGTTGCAAGGATTTCTAGGTGTTAGGTAGGTAGGCTAGGTGTAGGAGTAGGGTAGCCTAGTTAGGCTTTGCAACGAAAGAGATCGGATGACGCGGACCAAAACCAGCAGGGGGAGTTGCGGGCTCTTCACGCCCTTCACTCGCTGAAGGGTGCTCCTCCTGGAGACGCTCGGGCTCCCTCTCTCTTCCCCCTTCTTCCCCCTTTTTGTTTTTCGGGTACGTCCGACCCGTTTCGGACGTAACCCATGGGTGGTGGTGGGCCACTTTTGGCCTGCCCTTTGATGAAGAAGTGAGCCGGCGTTGCTTACGCATCTTCCGGCCGCTGGTCGCCATGTCCCCGGCTTCGGCTACAGGGGCACGCCCTCCAGAGGGGGGTACCGGTATACCGGCGTGGCTTCGTCGTTGCTGCTCTTTTGAGCGTCGGGCGGTGGTCTGCCGTGTTGCTCGTTGCACTCGGCGGGCCGCCGGTCAACCCGTAATCCTCACCGCGTGGGGGACGGGGGCCGCTGCCGCGAGGCACGGGGCCGCGAGGACGTAAACCTCTTTAAAAAATGCCCCAATCCTAAGCTCTGGTGCCCGGCGATGGGATGAATGGCTGGAGGGAGTCCAGTCCCGAGGGTACCAACCAGACCCCAGGGGACCGACCCCTGGTTAATCAAAAAGGAAATATGACACAATGGCACATGTACAAAAGTTATTACCCCAGGAGGGTACCTCCCGCTCCGCGGGGGGAGAATCCCTCCGTGCGGTCGAGCGATCGGCCGCACGCTGCCCCACCGTTTCTGGGGGGGGCAAACATTGCCACGACGAAGGGGGCGACAACACGGGTCGCGTAAGGGACAGAGTCCCAACCGTAGTCATAGAGCGCTGCGAGAGCTTAATCTCGCTGTACTCGGCGCGGAGCTCCGCAAGGGGCGACGCGTCTAGTGGGCGGGAGACGCCAGCGCTGTTTGCCGATTGCGATCGGCAGCGGACTCGGCGGAAGCGGAAGTCGGCTCGTCGGCCGGCGTCCTCCGCTCCGTCCGATTCATCGGAAGGAGAGCCTGCCAGCGCCAAGTACATGGCGTTGGCGGAAGGGCCGGCGGCTGCTGCGGCGCCGCCCGCCACTGATTTTGAGAAGCCGTCGTCTTGCGGACTGGACGCTGCCTCCTCGGCGCAGTTCAGGGCCGCCTGTCGTGAGGCGAAAAATAAAAATAAAAATAGAAAAATAGAAGAGGTCGAACGCCTACAGCGATCCCTGACGGAGGTGGGTCCCTCTGACCCCCTCCGAGCTTGTAAAATAGTCGGGAAGATAGTCGCGACCATTGCGGCTAAATCCACTGGAGGCCTCAAGGGCTCAGAAGTGTCGGCCATGAAATCGGCGGCCGCCACACTCGAGGAACGGCTGCAGGACGTCGTGGACCGCACCACGACCACGGAGACGGCAGGCCTGCGGCAGGAAATAGCCCTGCAGCACGCCCGCCTTGAGCAACTGGCGGAGGAAAATGGCCGACTTCGGGCGGAGAACGGACAGTTCCGCGTCGACATGGCCGAGTTGAGGACCATGGTGGCCGACCTTATAGAGCGGCAACGCAGCTCGGCCCCTGTCCCTCCTCCGCCCGAAGCGGAAGGCCTCACTGAGGTCGAGGAGCTGAGGCGGCAGCTCCTTATACAGGAGGCAAGGAGCTCGATCGTTGAGCGCGCAAGACCGCCCCTCGCTCATGAGGTGAAAAACGGAGCTCCTACACCGGCACCCCGCAGGACTGTGGCCGCTAGAACGTATAGCGATCCTAAAAAGGGCGCGACACCCGCGGCACGTCCGGCCGCTTCGGGGACCCAAAAAGATACGGGGGCACCAAAACCCGCCCCCTCAGGAGCAAAAGTCACCGGCCAACGCAAGGCTCAGAAGACTGCTCCTGCCCCGTCCCAGCCTGCGAAGGCGGGGCCCGGCAGGAGCCGGACCAAGAAGAAGGGGGGCATCAACGCTGCGAAACCGGCCCCGACTCCCCAGCCCCGCCCGCTGCCCCCGGCTCCTGCCACTATGGAAGAGGCATGGACAACGGTAGTGCGGCGTGGGCCCAAAAAGGTGGCGGCGCCTGTCGCGCCGCGCCCCAAGCCCGCCCCTGCGGCCGCCGCTCCCCGCCAAGAGGGTCGAGCGGAGCCGAGGGGCCGAAATGGACGAAGGAGGCCGCGCGCCCCGCGGTCGGCTGCAGTGGTAGTGGAGCTGCTGCCGGCCGGCAAAGAAAAAGGCATCACCTACCACGAGGTGATGACCCAGGCGCGCGGCGGCGTGGATGTGGACGCCCTCGGCGTGGAGGGGGGCATCAAGGTCCGGCAGACGGCCAACGGGGCACGTCTCATAGAGTGCCCCGGCCCGAACACCAACGCCGCGGCCGAAAAATTGGCGGCCCGGCTGAGGGAAATCCTGCCGGATCCCGAGGTGGTGCGCATCGCGCGGCCCGTAAAAATGGCGGAGGTGAAAATTACGGGCCTCGACGAGTGTGCCACGAAGGAGGAGGTCGCCTCGGCCATCGCGTCGCAGGGCAACTGCGCCCTCGCCGACGTCAAAGTCGGGGAGCTCCGGGTAACCTACTCTGGTACCCGGACGGCGTGGGCGCGTTGCCCGATTGCAACGGCGACCCTCCTGGCCACCCCTCCACAGGGGCGGCCTTCCGACAGCCCAGGAAGGCTGCGCGTGGGCTGGGTAGTGGCCCACGTGCAGCTGCAGGATGCCAGGCCGTGGCGTTGTCTTCGGTGCTTCAGCACCGGCCACGGCCTCGCCAAGTGCCCCTCGACCGTGGACCGCAGCGGCTTGTGTTTCCGCTGCGGCCAACCGGGGCACAAGGCAGCCTCCTGCACCACAGCCGCGCCGCACTGCGTCTTGTGCGACGCGGCCAAAAGGAAGGCCGACCACCGGGCCGGGGGCCCGGCGTGTAAATCCGCCCCCTCCTCTACAAAAACGAGGAGGGGCGGAAAGAAAAAGAAGCCGGCTGCAAAAAGGGCAGCCGGTGAGTCAGTTCCCGCCGCGGCTGTTGTCGAGCCGCAGGGCGGGACAGACGAGGGAGCGATGGACGTAGCCCCGTAATGGGTTGCGTCCACCGCTTCCTCCAGTGCAACTTGAACCACTCCGCCAGGGCACAGGATCTCCTCGTCCACACAATGGCGGAGTGGTCAATCGACGTCGCTGTCGCCGCGGAGCCGTACTTCGTCCCCACCGACCAGGACTGCTGGATGGGGGACGTCGACGGCTCCGTGGCCATTGTGTTGAGACAGTCCGCGGCGTTACCCCCCTTGGATATGGTGGCCAGGGGACCCGGGTACGTCGCGGCTAGGATCGACGGGACCGTCGTGATCGGGGCGTACTTTTCTCCGAACAGGAGCCTCGCCGAATTCGAACGGTTTCTGGGCGGGCTCGAGGCGCTTTTACACCGCCTCGGGTCCCGCCCTGTCATCGTCGCGGGGGACTTCAATGCCAAGTGCACGGCTTGGGGTTCCCCCCGCACGGATGCGCGAGGCGAGGCCCTTTCGGAGTGGGCGATCGCGACCGGCCTCTGTCTCCTAAACAGAGGCACGGTCGCGACTTGCGTGCGGTGGAACGGGCAATCTCACGTGGACGTGACGTTCGCGTCCCCGTCCGCCGTGCGCCGCACCCGCGGCTGGCGCGTACTCGAGGGGGCGGAGACGCTCTCGGACCACAGATACGTCCGATTCGAGCTCTCCGCCTCCTCCTTGTCGTCGTCGTCAGCCGCGGGCGCCCGCGGTGAGGAAGAGCTCCCGCAAGGTGCGCCCCGTTCGTTCCCCAGGTGGGCCTTGAAACGAATGAACAAGGAGTTGCTGATGGAGGCGGCCGCTGTTGCTGCGTGGGCGCCAAAACCCGCGCGGCTCGCGGACGTGGATGCGGAGGTCGACTGGTTCCGGGGCACCATGGCAAACATTTGTGATGCCGCCATGCCCCGGGTCGGCCCCCGAGCACCACGTGGGGGTGCATTCTGGTGGTCGCCCGAGATCGCAAGACTCCGAGAGGAGTGCGTGAGGGCGCGCCGCCGGAGCGCACGCCACCGCCGCCGCCGTAGTCGCGACGCAACGTTCGCGGAGACGGCGGCCCGGCTGCACGCTGACTGTCGTCAAAAGCAGACGGCGTTGCAGCTGGCCATCGGCGAGGCCAAGAAGCAGAGCATGAAGACTCTCCTGGAGTCGCTCGACGAAGATCCCTGGGGGCGCCCATACAAGATGGTTCGCAGGAAACTGCAGCCGTGGGCGCTCCCGGTGACCGAGCGGCTCCAGCCTCGGCAGCTGCGGGAAATAGTTTCCGCGCTTTTCCCGCCAGCAGCGGGGGGAGACTTTGAGCCCCCCCAGATGGACGCCACGTGGGGCACGCCTCCGCGTCGCCCCAGCGTTCCCGCTGCCGAGGAGCCCCCTCCCCCTATCACGGGGGCGGAGATCCATGCGGCCGTGTCCAGAATGAGAGCGAAGGACGCGGCCCCCGGCCCTGACGGTGTTCACGGCCGGGTCTGGAGCTTGGCCTTCGAGGCCCTAGGGGACCGGCTCGGGGGGCTTTTCGAAGCGTGCCTCGAGTCGGGACGGTTCCCGTCGAAATGGAAGACGGGCAGACTGGTCCTTCTGCGGAAGGACGGGCGCCCCGCGGACTCACCCGCGGGCTATCGCCCCATCGTGTTGCTGGACGAAGCGGGCAAGATGCTCGAGAGGATCGTCGCGGCCCGCATCGTCCGGCACCTGACCGAGACGGGTCCCGATCTTTCGGCGGAGCAATACGGCTTCAGAGAGGGCCGCTCGACTATCGACGCAATTCTGCGCGTGCGGGCCCTCTCCGATGAAGCCGTATCCCGGGGCGGGGTGGCGATGGCGTTATCCTTAGATGTAAGGAACGCCTTCAACACCCTGCCCTGGTCGGTGATCGCGGGGGCGCTGGAGTATCACGGCGTCCCCGCATACCTCCGCCGACTGATCGGCTCCTACCTCGAGGGCAGGTCGATCCAGTGCATCGGACACGGTGGGGCGATGTACCGCTTCCCCGTCGAGCGCGGTGTTCCGCAGGGGTCCGTCCTGGGCCCCCTGCTGTGGAACATCGGCTACGACTGGGTCCTGCGGGGCGTCATTCGGGGTCCCCTCCCCGGGCTGAGCGTAATTTGTTACGCCGACGACACGTTGGTCGTGGCTCCGGGGAGGGACTACCGGGAGTCTGCCCGTCTGGCGTGCGCAGGCGTGGCACACGTCGTCACAAGGATCCGACGGCTGGGACTCGAGGTGGCGCTCGACAAAACCCAGGCCCTGTTGTTTCACGGGCCGGGACGAGCGCCGCCTCTGGGTGCCCACCTCGTGATCGGAGGCGTCCGCGTCGGGGTCGGGGTGACCGGTCTTCGGTACCTCGGCCTTGAACTGGATGGTCGGTGGAACTTCCGCGCTCACTTTGCGAAGTTGGGCCCTCGACTGATGGCGACGGCCGGCTCTTTGAGCCGGCTGCTTCCAAACGTCGGGGGTCCCGATCAGGTGGCGCGCCGCCTCTACATGGGGGTGGTGCGGTCGATGGCACTATACGGCGCGCCCGTATGGTGCTACGCCCTGACCCGCCAGAACGTCGCCGCGCTGCGACGTCCGCAGCGCGCGATCGCGGTCAGGGCGATCCGAGGATACCGCACCGTCTCCTTCGAGGCGGCGTGCTTGCTCGCCGGGGCGCCACCCTGGGACCTGGAAGCGGAGGCGCTCGCTGCCGATTACCGGTGGCGTAGCGACCTCCGCTCTAGGGGGGAAGGGCGCCCCAGCGAAGGTGTAGTTCGAGCGCGGAGGCTCCACTCTCGGCGGTCCGTGCTGGAGGCGTGGTCTCGCCGCTTGGCGGACCCGTCGGCCGGCCTCCGAACCGTCGAGGCGGTCCGCCCGGTTCTCGCGGACTGGGTGGGCCGCGACCGCGGATGCCTCACCTTCCGGCTAACGCAGATGCTTACCGGCCATGGTTGTTTCGGCCGGTACTTGCACAAGATAGCCGGAAGGGAACCGACGGCGCAGTGCCATCACTGCGCGGACCGCGACGAGGATGACACAGCGGAACACACGCTGGCGCGTTGCTCTGGATTCGACGAGCAACGCGCTGCCCTCGTCGCGGTCATTGGAGAGGACCTCTCGCTGTCGCGCGTCGTGGCTACGATGCTCGGCAGCGATGCGTCCTGGAAGGCGATGCTCGACTTCTGCGAGTCCACCATCTCGCAGAAGGAGGCGGCGGAGCGAGAGAGGGAGAGCTCTTCCCTTTCCGCACCGATCCGTCGCCGTCGAGCCGGGGGCCGGAGGCGGGAATACGCCCGTACGTCCCGGCCCCTGTAGGTGGCGGTCTCCCCCCGGTGAAGGTCAAGGGGCGACCTGAGGGGGTGAGGCCGCGCGGCGCGCTACCAGCACTCTAGCGCGCTGCCGTGGAGTGAATAGAGCGACCGGTCGACGGTGTATCGCGTCCCGACCCGGCAGGCTGGTTCTGGTCCAGCGGGGTATTCCGGGACACCAGCGGCACCGTCTGGGCGGCCCGACGGGCTGCCGTACCGAGACGGCCGACGTTTCAGAGCCTTCGATTCGCCTCGAAGGCTCCGTCGGCTGGGCGTCCTTGGGGTGAGCCGCGCCGTCTGGTTGTAGTGTTGACCGCGGTAGCCCCCCTACCTCATCCGGGTTCTGACCTCGGAGGGGATCGGACGTCGGGTGTAAGAGTGCAGAGGAGTCGTTTAGTGGGTGGGCTCTAAAATCCTTGGGCCCGCGGTCTGCTCACAACACCATGCAGATCGTTGAGTCTCACATACCCCGCGCGCCCCATTTGCGCGGGGACCTCGTAGGAGGTTCGGCCCTCTACCCGAAAAAAAAAAAAAAAAAAAAAAAAAGGTTTTTTTTTTTTTTTTTTTTTTTTTTTTTTTTTTTTTTTTTTTTTTTTTTTTTTTTTTTTTTTTTTTTTTTTTTTTTTTATAACTAATCTCTCCTCCAAATTAATTGGAGACCTGTTGTACCTCATTCATTCTAGTTCTATCAGTCATCCTTCCGCATCTATACCCATACGTCACATCCACGCACTTCTTTCACATTATTGCCGCTGGGATTACGGCCTATTTTATCTAAACTATATTTTTTATATTTTTTACAGGTTCAATAATTTTAAGTTCTTTTGTTTTATTACGTCACTTATAACTATCAGTTTATCTTTAAACATTTATTATTTACACTATTACTATTATCTACGTTGCTTATTATCTATTTTCGTTTCTTAAATACTATTACAATTGTTAATATCTAATTTTTACAGTTTATTTACATTCTTATTTGCATATCTTATCTAACTTACATTATATTACTATTTCTTATCATATGTTAATATATACTTATGATATACGTAATCATATGTTTGTCTATTATTTATTTTTACTTATGACTTTACTAACAATATCTTTACAGTACGTTATAAAACTGTCTCTTACTTTTTTATTTTTCATAATATTTTTTATTTCTACTGTACAAATTTGGATTTTTATCTTAGTTTCTAGGTCTTGCCTCTCCCGGCTAAATATGGCACATTCTGTTATAATGTGTAAGGGCGTTTCGTCATATATTGAGTCGCATGGGCATGCCGGACTGTCTCTCAGCTTAAACCGATACAGATAAGACAGAAACCCCCCGTGTCCAGTCATAAGTTGTGTCAATGTTTGGTCAAATTCCAGTTTCCTCACAATAGGGTACGCCGTCTCCACCAGTGGAAAGAAGGCCTTCGTGACCGATGCTGTTTCCCCGTCGTCATATCTACGGTGCCATTCTTTTATAGAGGTTCCCCTTATTTGCGTTTTAATATAGGACACCGGGCACGCGCTGTAGTCCGCCTTAGTTTTTAGTTTAAGGGCCGCTTCCTTTGCCAATTTGTCAGCTCTTTCATTTCCTTTAACTCCCACGTGGGCCTTGATCCACAATATTTTTATTATTTTGCCTATTCTGTGTAGATCTATAATATTTTCTCTAGCTTCCACGGCCAACGGGTGATAGCAATCATTGTTTATTATAGAGTCTAGTGCCGCTCTTGAGTCACAAAAAACACAGAACTCACTCGCCCCTGATCCCATTATTACACTAGTGGCCCTCGCCAGCGCCAACAACTCCGCCTGGTAGACTGTGCAGTAGGGTTCGAGCCTATATCTTTTTGAGCTAACCTCGACTCCATCTTTCCATATGGACAGTGCTGCCCCGACTTTGCCTTCCATCTTACTCCCATCCGTGTAGATGTGTAAGGCATTTTGGTCGTTCCTGGCTTCTAGTTCTGCACTATCCATGATGATTCCATATTTAAGGTCGAGGTTTGCTGCCGGGTGCGCCATCCGATTTACAGGCACCGGTCTCTCAACCTCCCGATCGCCCACCACGCGCCGGAAGTGCCCCTTCCTTTCCTCGTATAGCAAGGCTGCCTCCCGGATACGGATATCCAGAGGAAGCAGTCCGGCCAGCAGCAGGGCCGAGTTGAGTGAGACGGTCCTGTGTGCCTTTATAATTTTTTGCGCAAAGTCTCTCTGCAACGTCCATAAGCGCGTCCGAACGCCCACCTTCTCCGCCGCCCGAGCCCAAGCGCTAGCCGCGTAGAGGACTATGGGCTCCACCACTGCAGAGTATATCGCTCGGATAACCTCGGGGTGGAGTCCCCAACTGACCCTGGCAGCTCTGGATAATTGCTTGTATATTTGCGCCACTCTCACCCTAGTGTTGTCGACATGAGTGTTGAAAGTCAATTTGCGGTCTATGGTCAACCCCAGGATCTTAATCTCGTCAACACTTTCAATAGGGATTCCCCCCATTTCCAGCCTTGGGACGTCATATTTGATTTTATTAGTAATTACCATAGACCGCGTCTTCTGCGGCGCAAATAACAGCTTGTTTTTTCTGCCCCATGCTCCGACGAGCTCCAGGATCAGATTTGCCCGTCGCTCAATATGCAACGCGTCATCACCATCGAAGACAATGACGACGTCGTCTGCATAGGCTTGGCAGAACTCCCCACGACCCTTTAGAGTCCTCAAAAGGGGATCGAGCAGGAGGTTCCAGAGGGTCGGACCCGCAATAGACCCTTGGACACAACCTTTTTCGGTTTTCTTATGGTGCTGTCCACCCGCGTAGCTCAAAGTTACCATTCTGTCTCTCAGGTAATCGTTCAACATCCTGCGGATGCCTATTGGGCAATCTTCCTCCGCCAGCCTTGTTTTAATCATCGGCCACCACGCCGAGTCGAATGCGCCCTGTATGTCCAGTGAGACGACCACGATCAGCTTCTTTAGCTCCAGCATGTTCCGTATGTGTCCCATCAGGTCATACAGGGCGTCCTCGGTTCCTTTTTGTGGCGTGAAACCATACTGCGCCACACTAGCTGTAGGGAGCAGGTGCCATCTCAGCCGTCTCACTAGCATCCTCTCCAAAATCTTTCCTAAGACCGGGAGCAGACCGATTGGTCTATATGACTTCGGCGATGCGTAGTCGGACCTTCCCGGTTTCCGCAGTGCGACTACGGTCGCCCTTTTCCAAACTCTCGGGAAACTACCCAGCTCTAGGCACTTGTTCGTCAGCGCCAGTAGGAGACCCTCGTCCTGCCGGAAAGCCTGTGAGCAGATATCTGACGTCAGCCCGTCGGACCCCGGGGCCTTCTTCGGGTTGAAACTCTTCACCGAGTTCCGGAGCTCTGCCATCGTAAACAGTGGGTCATTGACTTCAGAATGAACCACATCGTTTAGTTGTTCTACCCTTCTCCTGATATCTCGGTGTTCGGAAGTATCTTCCTCCTCGGAGTCCTCGGGGTAAAAAGTGTCGGTCAAATACCTGGCCGATTCCTCCGGCCCCAACTGCCTCCCAGATACCATCAGCGGAATGTCTTCCGGGCGCTTCTTGGTCCGTCCTATTACCCTATATATTCCCTCCCAGAGACTCTCTCTATCCTGTTTCCCACAGAAGTCCTTCCAACTGTTTATCTTTGCCTTTTGAGCTTGTTCCTCATAATTTTGCTTCTCTTTCAGGTATTCGGCAATGACGTATCCCCTGCGGACAGGCGCAGCACAGCGAATACGTCGCCTCATGGTCGTGACTTTCTTCTTCAAGGCTTCCAGTTCCCCGGTCCACCACGGCAAGGTAAGTAATTCTGTCCTTTTTAGTTTCGGTATAGTTTCTTCGGCAGCCTCCACTATTATGTCATTATACTTCTTAGCTATTTCCTCCAGTTCACTCTTGTTATTTATTTTCCTTACTTTATCCTCGTTAATTGTAAATTTTATTTGTAGTTCTGCTAGTTTTGTCGTAAATTTATCCCAGTCTGCTTTTTTAGTGTTAAATTTTCTGGTTGTCCTAATACACTTTTGCCCTACCTTTTTCTGTAAGTCCACCTCGAAAATGATCGTTCCGTGGTCAGATCCTATAAAGTCATCGACCGACCAGCTGTGTATTTTATCCATCATGTTTTCGGTGGAGACAGTAACGTCAATGTGGCTCTTAAGAGTCTTGTCTCCTCTTATCGTTCTGAAAGTAGGCTCGTCTCCCTCATTTAATATGTGCATTCCCATTTCTATGAAGGAGGATGCCATGAGTCTGCCCCTTTCGTCTTCTCTTTGGCTGTTCCACCACACACTCTTTGCGTTACAGTCCCCCCCCATGATGATACCACAACCACCGAAACTTTCGCGGATGTTCCTCAGTTGTTCCAGGTACGGCTCTATGGGCTTCCCAGGCTCGAAGTAGAAGGACACCAGGATGAGTTCAGAGGTCAGATTTCTGATTTTTACCACTGAGATGTTGTTTGTAGTATGTTCCAAGCATTGATAGACCTCAAGGTCGTCGTCAAACACTGCTATCGCAGCTTTGACGACTTCCCCGGTATCGAAGACACTCTGCAGAATCTTTACCCCCCTGTAGTCCCTCATCCTTCTCGCACCACCCACATACGGCTCCTGGATTAACGCTATTTTAATTTTTCGGCGTTGTGCCTCAACCATCAATTCTTCCGTTGCCAACAACTTGCGCTGGAGATTCACCTGGGTCACTCTATACCTTAGCATGCCCTCAGCAATACGCAACCTTGGATCTTGCCAGGGTGTCCCACTTCCTTCTTACTGGACACTCCTGACTATATACACTATGACTGGTCTTTATTGCCTTAGCTCTCTGGCAGTTCACGCAGCTGGGTTCCTCCGCATCTTGCCATTTAGTGCACTGGGCTCTGAGATGGTTTCCACCACAATGACCGCACACGACCTCCTGTTCCTGGCAAAAACGGCGACCATGTCCATATCCCAGGCATCGCGAACACTGCACTAAGGGGGACTGATCAGCGACCCTGACGCGCTGCATATCCACATGCACAGCCCCGGCCTCTGTGAGCCGGTTCCACACCTGTGGCGATACCCTCAGGACCACATGGGCCGTCAGTGGGTTCCTCGCTCTTCGCCTATATAACATTTCAGTCCTATATTCGTCATTTCCTAAGCCCTGGAAGAGGTGTCTATTTTGGTTTTTTATAGACTTCATTATATCCTCGTCCGAGTTTGACTGCAAGACTCCATATAGAATTACTAGTGGGTCTTTGACTTTTATGTCCTCGATGGTTAGCCCTTCCTGCTCTCTTATCTTGTCTTTAACTCTATCCATTTCCTTTCCATCCTTGCATCCCACTATAATTTTCCTATCTTTAACTTTCCTTATTTTATCTACCTTTATCTCTTCGTCCCTCGCATTAACAGTTTTCCTGATTTTTTCCAGGACTTGGTCTCCCGTGTCTGTCTCGTCGGTCGAGGTTATCATCACGGTATGAAGTGTTCTTTTAGGTGAATTTGTCTTTTGTGTTCCTCCCGCCACCACACCAGCGTAGGTCATCTTCTCCATCGTTTCCCTGTGCAGTGTCAGCTGGTCCTGCAGTTGTTTAATTTTCCCATTACTGTCCGCCAATAGCTCACCATGCTCCTTCAGCATGTCTCTGAGTTCCTTCTGTTCTGAAAGGGGGTGCTGCGTAGACACAGGTTGAGGGAGTTTCTCTCCTCCCTGCACGCCATTACCCTTTTTTCTATCGGATTCGGCTTCCTTAACCAGAGCAAAAAGTCGCTCCACCGATTTCTTTACCGCCTCCTTTATTTCGGTTTTTATATTTTTCGAATTGCTGAGGCCGATCATCGCCCTAGTCAGGCAACCCCTGGCCTCAGCAACCCGGTCCAGTTTGTCATATGGGCTCCTGGTCTCCATCTGTGCTGTCGCTGTGTCCGTCATAGAAGTCCTTTTAGCGTTTCCGGGGGGAACTGTCTCATCTGCACTCCTCTTGGGAGGGGTTCTTGATGCGGCGTACATCTTGTTTGAGAGATTAGAGTCAATTATTATAAAACAAAGTGATCCCCAATGACTGTTACTAGCTGTGTTACTTCAAAATTTGTATAAGTTGTATATTTAACAGATTAACAGCAGCCAGTAATCAGAGCTCACATACAGTCTAAATATAATAACTTAAATTAACATTGACAAAATATGTCAATTATATTAAAGTCAACTTATATCTAATATCACTAACTATATAGTATCCTATAATATCAATAAATTTTTTATATTAAGCTTAAAACTATCTATATAAATAAGTCTGCTGTTTTTCACGTCGTCGATATGTCCCACTTATATACACTTTCCTAATTTTGTCTATTTTAGAGGTTATAAACACATTTTATGTAATAACTTTTTTTATATGTGTTCCTGGGTGATGCGATTTTTACTGTTGTAAATGTCTCGACGAGGCGCGTCTTTTGGTATATCGCACTCCCGCCGCACTGCCCCAGAACTGGGACCACGTGTCCACGTGGGTTTAAGAAAAAACACTGTAACTCCGGAAAATCTTACCGGAAAAATCGGCGAGTGGTGTCGTTGTATAGCCCGTCGAAGCGCCGTTCTCGACGCACCAAAAAACTCACAGGTCGTCACTCTAAATCCAGAGAAAAATGCACTTTTGTGTCCCGAGCACGTGGTCACAAAATGTTTTTCACTCTATCTCTTTTCACAGCTTATTCCGGATGATGCTGTTTACACGTCCGTGTTTGTCTCGTCAAGGCGCTTCTGTTGGTATATCACACTCCTGTCGGACTGCCCTATTTCTAGGACCACGTGGCCACGTGGTTTCGAGAAAAAGTGTTGTATCTCCGGATACTTTCACTGAAAAAATCTGAAATTGGGGTGAAAGGTATGCGGCACCGTGTGCTATAGAAATACACTTGAAAAACCACACGTCGTCGATCAATATCGAGCGGCGCACGCCACTTTGTGTTCCAAGCACGTGGTTTTTTCAGGTTTTCCGGAATAACTCCTGAACCCGTTGTCTCCGAAGCACGCGGTTTTCAGCGTCGGCTTCCTTGTCACTGTCCGCTTCTTTTAAGACCACTTTCACTGCAATCCATGCACTTGACACTATTTTTCGGATTTTTTAAACGCGGAGCGATGTATTTTCGTGGCGCTCGCGGTCGTGGCTGCCAGCAGACTCCGGTTAGGTTAGGTTAGGTTAGGTTAGGTTAGGTTAGGTTAGGTTAGGTTAGGTTAGGTTAGGTTAGGTTTTTTTTTTTTTTTTTTTTTTTTTTTTTTTTTTTTTTTTTTTTATTGTTTATATAAACTAATCTCTCCTCCAAATTAATTGGAGACCTGTTGTACCTCATTCATTCTAGTTCTATCAATCATCCTTCCGCATCTATACCCATACGTCACATCCACGCACTTCTTTCACATTATTGCCGCTGGGATTTCGGCCTACTTTATCTAAACTCTATTTTTTATATTTTGTACAGGTTCAATAATTTTAAGTTCTTTTGTTTTATTATGTGACTTATAGCTATCACTCTACATTTAAACATTTATTATTTACACTATTACTATTATCTAAGTTGCTTATTATCTATTTTCGTTTCTTATATACTATTACAATTGTTAATATCTAATTTTTACAGTTTATTTACATTCTTATTTGCATATCTTATCTAACTTACATTATATTACTATTTCTTATCATATGTTAATATATACTTATGATATACGTAATCATATGTGTGTCTATTATTTATTTTTACTTATGACTTTACTAACTATATCTTTACAATACGTTATAAAACTGTCTCTTACTTTTTTATTTTCCATAATGTTTTTTATTTCTATTGTACAAATTTGGATTTTTATCTTAGTTTCTAGGTCTTGTCTCTCCCGGCTAAATATGGCACATTCTGTTATAACGTGTAAGGGCGTTTCGTCGTATATTGAGTCGCATGGGCATGCCGGACTGTCTCTCAGCTTAAACCGATACAGATAAGACAGAAACCCCCCGTGTCCAGTCATAAGTTGTGTCAATGTTTGGTCAAATTTCAGTTTCCTCACAATAGGGTACGCCGTCTCCACCCGTGGAAAGAAGGCCTTCGTGACCGATGCTGTTTCCCCGTCGTCATATCTACGGTGCCATTCTTTTATAGAGGTTCCCCTTATTTGCGTTTTAATATAGGACACCGGGCACGCGCTGTAGTCCGCTTTAGTTTTTAGTTTAAGGGCCGCTTCCTTTGCCAATTTGTCAGCTCTTTCATTTCCTTTAGTTCCCACGTGGGCCTTGATCCACAATATTTTTATTATTTTGCCTATTCTTTGTAGTGCTATAATGTTCTCTCTAGCTTCCACGGCCAACGGGTGATAGCAATCATTGTTTACTAACGAGTCTAACGCCGCTCTTGAGTCACAAAAAATACAGAACTCACTCGCCTCTGATCCCATTATCACTCTAGTGGCCCTCGCCAGCGCCAACAACTCCGCCTGGTAGACTGTACAGTAGGGTTCGAGCCTATATCTTTTTGAGCCAACCTCGACTTCATCTTTCCATATGGACAGTGCTGCCCCGACTTTGCCTTCCATCTTACTCCCATCCGTGTAGATGTGTAAGGCATTTTGGTCGTTCGTGGCTTCTAGTTCTGCACTATCCATAATAATTCCGTATTCAAGGTCGAGGTTTGCTGCCGGGTGCGCCATCCGATTTACAGGCACCGGTCTCTCTACCTCCCGATCGCCCACCACGCGCCGGAAGTGCCCCTTCCTTTCCTCATACAGCAAGGCTGCCTCCCGGATACGGATATCCAAAGGAAGCAGTCCGGCCAGCAGCAGGGCCGAGTTGAGTGAGACGGTCCTGTGTGCCTTAATAATTTTTTGCGCAAAGTCTCTCTGCAGCGTCCATAGGCGCCTCTGAACGCCCACCTTCTCCGCCGCCCGAGCCCAAGCGCTAGCCGCGTAAAGGACTATGGGCTCCACCACTGCAGAGTATATCGCTCGGATAACCTCGGGGTGGAGTCCCCAACTGACCCTGGCAGCTCTGGATAATTGCTTGTATATCTGCGCCACTCTCGCCCTAGTGTTGTCGACATGAGTGTTGAAAGTCAGTTTGCGGTCTATGGTCAACCCCAGGATCTTAATCTCGTCAACACTTTCAATAGGGATTCCCCCCATTTCCAGCCTTGGGACGTCATATTTGATTTTATTAGTAATTACCATAGACCGCGTCTTCTGCGGCGCAAATAACAGCTTGTTTTTTCTGCCCCATGCTCCGACGAGCTCCAGGATCAGATTTGCCCGTCGCTCAATATGCAACGCGTCATCACCATCGAAGACAATGACGACGTCGTCTGCATAAGCTTGGCAGAACTCCCCACGACCCTTTAGAGTCCTCAAAAGGGGATCGAGCAGGAGGTTCCAGAGGGTCGGACCCGCAATGGACCCTTGGACACAACCTTTTTCGGTTTTCTTATGGTGCTGTCCACCGGCGTAGCTCAAAGTTACCATTCTGTCTCTCAGGTAATCGTTCAACATCCTGCGGATGCCTATTGGGCAATCTTCCTCCGCCAGCCTTGTTTTGATCATCGGCCACCACGCCGAGTCGAATGCACCCTGTATGTCCAGTGAGACGACCACGATCAGCTTCTTTAGCTCCAGCATGTTCCGTATGTGTCCCATCAGGTCATACAGGGCATCCTCGGTTCCTTTTTGTGGCGTGAAACCATACTGCGCCGCACTAGCTGTAGGGAGCAGGTGCCATCTCAACCGTCTCACTAGCATTCTCTCCAAAATCTTTCCTAAGACCGGGAGCAGACCGATTGGTCTATATGACTTCGGCGATGCGTAATCGGGCCTTCCCGGTTTCCGCAGTGCGACTACGGTCGCCCGTTTCCACACTCTCGGGAAACTACCCAGCTCTAGGCACTTGTTGGTCAGCGCCAGTAGGAGACCCTCGTCCTGCCGGAAAGCCTGTGAGCAGATATCCGACGTCAGCCCGTCGGACCCCGGGGCCTTTTTCGGGTTGAAACTCCTCACCGAGTTTCGGAGCTCTGCCATCGTAAACGGTGGGTCATTGACTTCAGCATGAACCACATCGTTTAGTTGTTCTACCCTTCTCCTGATATCTCGGTGTTCGGAAGTATCTTCCTCTTCGGAGTCCTCGGGGTAAAAAGTGTCGGTCAAATACCTGGCCGATTCCTCCGGCCCCAACTGCCTCCCAGATACCATCAGCGGAATGTCTTCCGGGCGCTTCTTGGTCCGTCCTATTACCCTATATATTCCCTCCCAGAGACTCTCCCTATCCTGTTTCCCACAGAAGTCCTTCCAACTGTTTATCTTTGCCTTTTGAGCTTGTTCCTCATAATTTTGCTTCTCTTTCAGGTATTCGGCAATGACGTATCCCCTGCGGACAGGCGCAGCACAGCGAATACGTCGCCTCATGGTCGTGACTTTCTTCTTCAAGGCTTCCAGTTCCCTGTTCCACCACGGCAAGGTAAGTAATTCTATCCTTTTTAGTTTCGGTATAGTTTCTTCGGCAGCCTCCACTATTATGTCATTATACTTCTTAGCTATTTCCTCCAGTTCACTCTTGTTATTTATTTTCCTTACTTTATCCTCGTTAATTGTAAATTTTATTTGTAGTTCTGCTAGTTTTGTCGTAAATTTATCCCAGTCTGCTTTTTTAGTGTTAAATTTTCTGGTTGTCCTAATACACTTTTGCCCTACCTTTTTCTGTAAGTCCACCTCGAAAATGATCGTTCCGTGGTCAGATCCTATGAAGTCATCGACCGACCAGCTGTGTATTTTATCCATCATGTTTTCGGTGGAGACAGTAACGTCAATGTGGCTCTTAAGAGTCTTGTCTCCTCTTATCGTTCTGAAAGTAGGCTCGTCTCCCTCATTTAATATGTGCATTCCCATTTCTATGAAGGAGGATGCCATAAGTCTGCCCCTTTCGTCTTCTCTTTGGCTGTTCCACCACACACTCTTTGCGTTACAGTCCCCTCCCATGATGATACCACAACCACCGAAACTTTTGTGGATGTTTCTCAGTTGTTCCAGGTACGGCTCTATGGGCTTCCCAGGCTCGAAGTAAAAGGACACCAGGATGAGTTCAGAGGTCAGATTTCTGATTTTTACCACTGAGATGTTGTTTGTAGTATGTTCCAAGCATTGATAGACCTCAAGGTCATCGTCAAACACTGCTATCGCAGCTTTGACGACTTCCCCGGTATCGAAGACACTCTGCAGAATCTTTACCCCCCTGTAGTCTCTCATCCTTCTCGCACCACCCACATACGGCTCCTGGATTAACGCTATTTTAATTTTTCGGCGTTGTGCCTCAACTATCAATTCTTCCGTTGCCAACAACTTGCGCTGGAGATTCACCTGGGTCACTCTATACCTTAGCATGCCCTCAGCAATACGCAACCCTAGATCTTGCCAGGGTGTCCCACTTCCTTCTTACTGGACACTCCTGACTATATACACTATGACTGGTCTTTATTGCCTTAGCCCTCTGGCAGTTCACGCAACTGGGTTCCTCCGCATCTTGCCATTTAGTGCACTGGGCTCGGAGATGGTTCCCACCACAATGACCGCACGCAACCTCCTGTTCCTGGCAAAAACGGCGACCGTGTCCATATCCCAGGCATTGCGAACACTGCACTAAGGGGGACTGATCAGCGACCCTGACGCGCTGCATATCCACATGCACAGCCCCGGCCTCTGTGAGCCGGTTCCACACCTGTGGCGATACCCTCAGGACCACATGTACCGTCAGTGGGTTCCTCGCTCTTCGCCTATATAACATTTCAATCCTATATTCGTCATTTCCTAAGCCCTGGAACAGGTGCCTATTTTGGTTTTTTATAGACTTCATTATATCCTCGTCCGAGTTTGACTGCAAGACTCCATATAGAATTACTAGTGGGTCTTTGGCTTTTATGTCCTCGATGGTTAGCCCTTCCTGCTCTCTTATCTTGTCTTTAACTCTATCCATTTCCTTTCCATCCTTGCATCCCACTATAATTTTCCTATCTTTAACTTTCCTTATTTTATCTACCTTTATCTCTTCGTCCCTCGCATTAACAGTTTTCCTGATTTTTTCCAGGACTTGGTCTCCCGTGTCTGTCTCGTCGGTCGAGGTTATCATCACGGTATGAAGTGTTCTTTTAGGAGAATTTGTCTTTTGTGTTCCTCCAGCCACCACACCAGCGTAGGTCATCTTCTCCATCGTTTCCCTGTGCAGTGTCAGCTGGTCCTGCAGTTGTTTGATTTTGCCATTGCTGTCCGCCAATAGCTCACCGTGCTCCTTCAGGATGTCTCTGAGTTCCTTCTGTTCTGAAGGGGGGTGCTGCGTGGACACAGGTTGAGGGAGTTTCTCTCCTCCCTGCACGCCACTACCCTTTTTTCTATCGGATTCAGCTTCCTTAACTAGAACAAAAAGTCGCTCCACCGATATCTTTACCGCCTCCTTTATTTCGGTTTTTATATTTTTCGAATTGCTGAGGCCGATCATCACCCTAGTCAGGCAACCCCTGGCCTCAGCAACCCGGTCCAGTTTGTCATATGGGCTCCTGGTCTCCAACCGTGCTGTCGCTGTGTCCGTCATAGAAGTCCTTTTAGCGTTTCCGGGGGGAACTGTCTCATCTGTACTCCTCTTGGGAGGGGTTCTTGATGCGGCGTACATCTTGTTTGAGAGATTAGAGTCAATTATTATAAAACAAAGTGATCCCCAATGACTGTTACTAGTTGTGTTACTTCAAAGTTTGTATAAGTTGTATATTTAACAGTTTAACAGCAGCCAGTAATCAGAGATCACATACAGTCTAAGTAATAATAACTTAAATTAACATTGACAAAATATGTCAATTATATTAAAGTCAACTTATATCTAATATCACTAACTATATAGTATCCTATAATATCAATAATTTTTTTTTTTATACTAAGCTTAAAACTATCTATATAAATAAGTCTGCTGTTTTTCACGTCGTCGATATGTCCCACTTATATACACTTTCCTAATTTTGTCTATTTTAGAGGTTATAAACACATTTTATGTAATAACTTTTTTTATATATGTTCCTGGGTGATGCGGTTTTTACTGTTGTAAATGTCTCGACGAGGCGCGTCTTTTGGTATATCGCACTCCCGCCGCACTGCCCCAGAACTGGGACCACGTGTCCACGTGGGTTTAAGAAAAAACACTATAACTCCGGAAAATCTTACCGGAAAAATCGGCGAGTGGTGTCGTTGTATAGCCCGTCGAAGCGCCGTTCTCGACGCACCAAAAAACTCACAGGTCGTCACTCTAAATCCAGAGAAAAATGCACTTTTGTGTCCCGAGCACGTGGTCACAAAATGTTTTTCACTCTATCTCTTTTCACAGCTTATTCCGGATGATGCTGTTTACACGTCCGTGTTTGTCTCGTCAAGGCGCTTCTGTTGGTATATCACACTCCTGTCGGACTGCCCTATTTCTAGGACCACGTGGCCACGTGGTTTCGAGAAAAAGTGTTGTATCTCCGGATACTTTCACTGGAAAAATCTGAAATTGGGGTGGAAGGTGTGCGGCACCGTGTGCTATAGAAATACACTTGAAAAACCACACGTCGTCGATCAATATCGAGCGGCGCACGCCACTTTGTGTTCCAAGCACGTGGTTTTTTCAGGTTTTCCGGAATAACTCCTGAACCCGTCGTCTCCGAAGCACGCGGTTTTCAGCGTCGGCTTCCTTGTCACTGTCCGCTTCTTTTAAGACCACTTTCACTGCAATCCATGCACTTGACACTATTTTTCGGATTTTTTAAACGCGGAGCGATGTATTTTCGTGGCGCTCGCGGTCGTGGCTGCCAGCAGACTCGGTTAGGTTAGGTTAGGTTAGGTTAGGTTAGGTTAGGTTAGGTTAGGTTAGGTTAGGTTAGGTTAGGTTAGGTTAGGTTAGGTTAGGTTAGGTTAGGTTAGGTTAGGTTAGGTTAGGTTAGGTTAGGTTAGGTTAGGTTAGGTTAGGTTAGGTTAGGTTAGGTTAGGTTAGGTTAGGTTAGGTTAGGTTAGGTTAGGTTAGGTTAGGTTAGGTTAGGTTAGGTTAGGTTAGGTTAGGTTAGGTTAGGTTAGGTTAGGTTAGGTTAGGTTAGGTTAGGTTAGGTTAGGTTAGGTTAGGTTAGGTTAGGTTAGGTTAGGTTAGGTTAGGTTAGGTTAGGTTAGGTTAGGTTAGGTTAGGTTAGGTTAGGTTAGGTTAGGTTAGGTTAGGTTAGGTTAGGTTAGGTTAGGTTAGGTTAGGTTAGGTTAGGTTAGGTTAGGTTAGGTTAGGTTAGGTTAGGTTAGGTTAGGTTAGGTTAGGTTAGGTTAGGTTAGGTTAGGTTAGGTTAGGTTAGGTTAGGTTAGGTTAGGTTAGGTTAGGTTAGGTTAGGTTAGGTTAGGTTAGGTTAGGTTAGGTTAGGTTAGGTTAGGTTAGGTTAGGTTAGGTTAGGTTAGGTTAGGTTAGGTTAGGTTAGGTTAGGTTAGGTTAGGTTAGGTTAGGTTAGGTTAGGTTAGGTTAGGTTAGGTTAGGTTAGGTTAGGTTAGGTTAGGTTAGGTTAGGTTAGGTTAGGTTAGGTTAGGTTAGGTTAGGTTAGGTTAGGTTAGGTTAGGTTAGGTTAGGTTAGGTTAGGTTAGGTTAGGTTAGGTTAGGTTAGGTTAGGTTAGGTTAGGTTAGGTTAGGTTAGGTTAGGTTAGGTTAGGTTAGGTTAGGTTAGGTTAGGTTAGGTTAGGTTAGGTTAGGTTAGGTTAGGTTAGGTTAGGTTAGGTTAGGTTAGGTTAGGTTAGGTTAGGTTAGGTTAGGTTAGGTTAGGTTAGGTTAGGTTAGGTTAGGTTAGGTTAGGTTAGGTTAGGTTAGGTTAGGTTAGGTTAGGTTAGGTTAGGTTAGGTTAGGTTAGGTTAGGTTAGGTTAGGTTAGGTTAGGTTAGGTTAGGTTAGGTTAGGTTAGGTTAGGTTAGGTTAGGTTAGGTTAGGTTAGGTTAGGTTAGGTTAGGTTAGGTTAGGTTAGGTTAGGTTAGGTTAGGTTAGGTTAGGTTAGGTTAGGTTAGGTTAGGTTAGGTTAGGTTAGGTTAGGTTAGGTTAGGTTAGGTTAGGTTAGGTTAGGTTAGGTTAGGTTAGGTTAGGTTAGGTTAGGTTAGGTTAGGTTAGGTTAGGTTAGGTTAGGTTAGGTTAGGTTAGGTTAGGTTAGGTTAGGTTAGGTTAGGTTAGGTTAGGTTAGGTTAGGTTAGGTTAGGTTAGGTTAGGTTAGGTTAGGTTAGGTTAGGTTAGGTTAGGTTAGGTTAGGTTAGGTTAGGTTAGGTTAGGTTAGGTTAGGTTAGGTTAGGTTAGGTTAGGTTAGGTTAGGTTAGGTTAGGTTAGGTTAGGTTAGGTTAGGTTAGGTTAGGTTAGGTTAGGTTAGGTTAGGTTAGGTTAGGTTAGGTTAGGTTAGGTTAGGTTAGGTTAGGTTAGGTTAGGTTAGGTTAGGTTAGGTTAGGTTAGGTTAGGTTAGGTTAGGTTAGGTTAGGTTAGGTTAGGTTAGGTTAGGTTAGGTTAGGTTAGGTTAGGTTAGGTTAGGTTAGGTTAGGTTAGGTTAGGTTAGGTTAGGTTAGGTTAGGTTAGGTTAGGTTAGGTTAGGTTAGGTTAGGTTAGGTTAGGTTAGGTTAGGTTAGGTTAGGTTAGGTTAGGTTAGGTTAGGTTAGGTTAGGTTAGGTTAGGTTAGGTTAGGTTAGGTTAGGTTAGGTTAGGTTAGGTTAGGTTAGGTTAGGTTAGGTTAGGTTAGGTTAGGTTAGGTTAGGTTAGGTTAGGTTAGGTTAGGTTAGGTTAGGTTAGGTTAGGTTAGGTTAGGTTAGGTTAGGTTAGGTTAGGTTAGGTTAGGTTAGGTTAGGTTAGGTTAGGTTAGGTTAGGTTAGGTTAGGTTAGGTTAGGTTAGGTTAGGTTAGGTTAGGTTAGGTTAGGTTAGGTTAGGTTAGGTTAGGTTAGGTTAGGTTAGGTTAGGTTAGGTTAGGTTAGGTTAGGTTAGGTTAGGTTAGGTTAGGTTAGGTTAGGTTAGGTTAGGTTAGGTTAGGTTAGGTTAGGTTAGGTTAGGTTAGGTTAGGTTAGGTTAGGTTAGGTTAGGTTAGGTTAGGTTAGGTTAGGTTAGGTTAGGTTAGGTTAGGTTAGGTTAGGTTAGGTTAGGTTAGGTTAG
This sequence comes from Bombyx mori, assembly GCF_030269925.1. NCBI lineage: Eukaryota > Metazoa > Arthropoda > Insecta > Lepidoptera > Bombycidae > Bombyx > Bombyx mori. The sequence goes on along the minus strand of NC_085116.1, from coordinate 10,560 downwards.
GTTAGGTTAGGTTAGGTTAGGTTAGGTTAGGTTAGGTTAGGTTAGGTTAGGTTAGGTTAGGTTAGGTTAGGTTAGGTTAGGTTAGGTTAGGTTAGGTTAGGTTAGGTTAGGTTAGGTTAGGTTAGGTTAGGTTAGGTTAGGTTAGGTTAGGTTAGGTTAGGTTAGGTTAGGTTAGGTTAGGTTAGGTTAGGTTAGGTTAGGTTAGGTTAGGTTAGGTTAGGTTAGGTTAGGTTAGGTTAGGTTAGGTTAGGTTAGGTTAGGTTAGGTTAGGTTAGGTTAGGTTAGGTTAGGTTAGGTTAGGTTAGGTTAGGTTAGGTTAGGTTAGGTTAGGTTAGGTTAGGTTAGGTTAGGTTAGGTTAGGTTAGGTTAGGTTAGGTTAGGTTAGGTTAGGTTAGGTTAGGTTAGGTTAGGTTAGGTTAGGTTAGGTTAGGTTAGGTTAGGTTAGGTTAGGTTAGGTTAGGTTAGGTTAGGTTAGGTTAGGTTAGGTTAGGTTAGGTTAGGTTAGGTTAGGTTAGGTTAGGTTAGGTTAGGTTAGGTTAGGTTAGGTTAGGTTAGGTTAGGTTAGGTTAGGTTAGGTTAGGTTAGGTTAGGTTAGGTTAGGTTAGGTTAGGTTAGGTTAGGTTAGGTTAGGTTAGGTTAGGTTAGGTTAGGTTAGGTTAGGTTAGGTTAGGTTAGGTTAGGTTAGGTTAGGTTAGGTTAGGTTAGGTTAGGTTAGGTTAGGTTAGGTTAGGTTAGGTTAGGTTAGGTTAGGTTAGGTTAGGTTAGGTTAGGTTAGGTTAGGTTAGGTTAGGTTAGGTTAGGTTAGGTTAGGTTAGGTTAGGTTAGGTTAGGTTAGGTTAGGTTAGGTTAGGTTAGGTTAGGTTAGGTTAGGTTAGGTTAGGTTAGGTTAGGTTAGGTTAGGTTAGGTTAGGTTAGGTTAGGTTAGGTTAGGTTAGGTTAGGTTAGGTTAGGTTAGGTTAGGTTAGGTTAGGTTAGGTTAGGTTAGGTTAGGTTAGGTTAGGTTAGGTTAGGTTAGGTTAGGTTAGGTTAGGTTAGGTTAGGTTAGGTTAGGTTAGGTTAGGTTAGGTTAGGTTAGGTTAGGTTAGGTTAGGTTAGGTTAGGTTAGGTTAGGTTAGGTTAGGTTAGGTTAGGTTAGGTTAGGTTAGGTTAGGTTAGGTTAGGTTAGGTTAGGTTAGGTTAGGTTAGGTTAGGTTAGGTTAGGTTAGGTTAGGTTAGGTTAGGTTAGGTTAGGTTAGGTTAGGTTAGGTTAGGTTAGGTTAGGTTAGGTTAGGTTAGGTTAGGTTAGGTTAGGTTAGGTTAGGTTAGGTTAGGTTAGGTTAGGTTAGGTTAGGTTAGGTTAGGTTAGGTTAGGTTAGGTTAGGTTAGGTTAGGTTAGGTTAGGTTAGGTTAGGTTAGGTTAGGTTAGGTTAGGTTAGGTTAGGTTAGGTTAGGTTAGGTTAGGTTAGGTTAGGTTAGGTTAGGTTAGGTTAGGTTAGGTTAGGTTAGGTTAGGTTAGGTTAGGTTAGGTTAGGTTAGGTTAGGTTAGGTTAGGTTAGGTTAGGTTAGGTTAGGTTAGGTTAGGTTAGGTTAGGTTAGGTTAGGTTAGGTTAGGTTAGGTTAGGTTAGGTTAGGTTAGGTTAGGTTAGGTTAGGTTAGGTTAGGTTAGGTTAGGTTAGGTTAGGTTAGGTTAGGTTAGGTTAGGTTAGGTTAGGTTAGGTTAGGTTAGGTTAGGTTAGGTTAGGTTAGGTTAGGTTAGGTTAGGTTAGGTTAGGTTAGGTTAGGTTAGGTTAGGTTAGGTTAGGTTAGGTTAGGTTAGGTTAGGTTAGGTTAGGTTAGGTTAGGTTAGGTTAGGTTAGGTTAGGTTAGGTTAGGTTAGGTTAGGTTAGGTTAGGTTAGGTTAGGTTAGGTTAGGTTAGGTTAGGTTAGGTTAGGTTAGGTTAGGTTAGGTTAGGTTAGGTTAGGTTAGGTTAGGTTAGGTTAGGTTAGGTTAGGTTAGGTTAGGTTAGGTTAGGTTAGGTTAGGTTAGGTTAGGTTAGGTTAGGTTAGGTTAGGTTAGGTTAGGTTAGGTTAGGTTAGGTTAGGTTAGGTTAGGTTAGGTTAGGTTAGGTTAGGTTAGGTTAGGTTAGGTTAGGTTAGGTTAGGTTAGGTTAGGTTAGGTTAGGTTAGGTTAGGTTAGGTTAGGTTAGGTTAGGTTAGGTTAGGTTAGGTTAGGTTAGGTTAGGTTAGGTTAGGTTAGGTTAGGTTAGGTTAGGTTAGGTTAGGTTAGGTTAGGTTAGGTTAGGTTAGGTTAGGTTAGGTTAGGTTAGGTTAGGTTAGGTTAGGTTAGGTTAGGTTAGGTTAGGTTAGGTTAGGTTAGGTTAGGTTAGGTTAGGTTAGGTTAGGTTAGGTTAGGTTAGGTTAGGTTAGGTTAGGTTAGGTTAGGTTAGGTTAGGTTAGGTTAGGTTAGGTTAGGTTAGGTTAGGTTAGGTTAGGTTAGGTTAGGTTAGGTTAGGTTAGGTTAGGTTAGGTTAGGTTAGGTTAGGTTAGGTTAGGTTAGGTTAGGTTAGGTTAGGTTAGGTTAGGTTAGGTTAGGTTAGGTTAGGTTAGGTTAGGTTAGGTTAGGTTAGGTTAGGTTAGGTTAGGTTAGGTTAGGTTAGGTTAGGTTAGGTTAGGTTAGGTTAGGTTAGGTTAGGTTAGGTTAGGTTAGGTTAGGTTAGGTTAGGTTAGGTTAGGTTAGGTTAGGTTAGGTTAGGTTAGGTTAGGTTAGGTTAGGTTAGGTTAGGTTAGGTTAGGTTAGGTTAGGTTAGGTTAGGTTAGGTTAGGTTAGGTTAGGTTAGGTTAGGTTAGGTTAGGTTAGGTTAGGTTAGGTTAGGTTAGGTTAGGTTAGGTTAGGTTAGGTTAGGTTAGGTTAGGTTAGGTTAGGTTAGGTTAGGTTAGGTTAGGTTAGGTTAGGTTAGGTTAGGTTAGGTTAGGTTAGGTTAGGTTAGGTTAGGTTAGGTTAGGTTAGGTTAGGTTAGGTTAGGTTAGGTTAGGTTAGGTTAGGTTAGGTTAGGTTAGGTTAGGTTAGGTTAGGTTAGGTTAGGTTAGGTTAGGTTAGGTTAGGTTAGGTTAGGTTAGGTTAGGTTAGGTTAGGTTAGGTTAGGTTAGGTTAGGTTAGGTTAGGTTAGGTTAGGTTAGGTTAGGTTAGGTTAGGTTAGGTTAGGTTAGGTTAGGTTAGGTTAGGTTAGGTTAGGTTAGGTTAGGTTAGGTTAGGTTAGGTTAGGTTAGGTTAGGTTAGGTTAGGTTAGGTTAGGTTAGGTTAGGTTAGGTTAGGTTAGGTTAGGTTAGGTTAGGTTAGGTTAGGTTAGGTTAGGTTAGGTTAGGTTAGGTTAGGTTAGGTTAGGTTAGGTTAGGTTAGGTTAGGTTAGGTTAGGTTAGGTTAGGTTAGGTTAGGTTAGGTTAGGTTAGGTTAGGTTAGGTTAGGTTAGGTTAGGTTAGGTTAGGTTAGGTTAGGTTAGGTTAGGTTAGGTTAGGTTAGGTTAGGTTAGGTTAGGTTAGGTTAGGTTAGGTTAGGTTAGGTTAGGTTAGGTTAGGTTAGGTTAGGTTAGGTTAGGTTAGGTTAGGTTAGGTTAGGTTAGGTTAGGTTAGGTTAGGTTAGGTTAGGTTAGGTTAGGTTAGGTTAGGTTAGGTTAGGTTAGGTTAGGTTAGGTTAGGTTAGGTTAGGTTAGGTTAGGTTAGGTTAGGTTAGGTTAGGTTAGGTTAGGTTAGGTTAGGTTAGGTTAGGTTAGGTTAGGTTAGGTTAGGTTAGGTTAGGTTAGGTTAGGTTAGGTTAGGTTAGGTTAGGTTAGGTTAGGTTAGGTTAGGTTAGGTTAGGTTAGGTTAGGTTAGGTTAGGTTAGGTTAGGTTAGGTTAGGTTAGGTTAGGTTAGGTTAGGTTAGGTTAGGTTAGGTTAGGTTAGGTTAGGTTAGGTTAGGTTAGGTTAGGTTAGGTTAGGTTAGGTTAGGTTAGGTTAGGTTAGGTTAGGTTAGGTTAGGTTAGGTTAGGTTAGGTTAGGTTAGGTTAGGTTAGGTTAGGTTAGGTTAGGTTAGGTTAGGTTAGGTTAGGTTAGGTTAGGTTAGGTTAGGTTAGGTTAGGTTAGGTTAGGTTAGGTTAGGTTAGGTTAGGTTAGGTTAGGTTAGGTTAGGTTAGGTTAGGTTAGGTTAGGTTAGGTTAGGTTAGGTTAGGTTAGGTTAGGTTAGGTTAGGTTAGGTTAGGTTAGGTTAGGTTAGGTTAGGTTAGGTTAGGTTAGGTTAGGTTAGGTTAGGTTAGGTTAGGTTAGGTTAGGTTAGGTTAGGTTAGGTTAGGTTAGGTTAGGTTAGGTTAGGTTAGGTTAGGTTAGGTTAGGTTAGGTTAGGTTAGGTTAGGTTAGGTTAGGTTAGGTTAGGTTAGGTTAGGTTAGGTTAGGTTAGGTTAGGTTAGGTTAGGTTAGGTTAGGTTAGGTTAGGTTAGGTTAGGTTAGGTTAGGTTAGGTTAGGTTAGGTTAGGTTAGGTTAGGTTAGGTTAGGTTAGGTTAGGTTAGGTTAGGTTAGGTTAGGTTAGGTTAGGTTAGGTTAGGTTAGGTTAGGTTAGGTTAGGTTAGGTTAGGTTAGGTTAGGTTAGGTTAGGTTAGGTTAGGTTAGGTTAGGTTAGGTTAGGTTAGGTTAGGTTAGGTTAGGTTAGGTTAGGTTAGGTTAGGTTAGGTTAGGTTAGGTTAGGTTAGGTTAGGTTAGGTTAGGTTAGGTTAGGTTAGGTTAGGTTAGGTTAGGTTAGGTTAGGTTAGGTTAGGTTAGGTTAGGTTAGGTTAGGTTAGGTTAGGTTAGGTTAGGTTAGGTTAGGTTAGGTTAGGTTAGGTTAGGTTAGGTTAGGTTAGGTTAGGTTAGGTTAGGTTAGGTTAGGTTAGGTTAGGTTAGGTTAGGTTAGGTTAGGTTAGGTTAGGTTAGGTTAGGTTAGGTTAGGTTAGGTTAGGTTAGGTTAGGTTAGGTTAGGTTAGGTTAGGTTAGGTTAGGTTAGGTTAGGTTAGGTTAGGTTAGGTTAGGTTAGGTTAGGTTAGGTTAGGTTAGGTTAGGTTAGGTTAGGTTAGGTTAGGTTAGGTTAGGTTAGGTTAGGTTAGGTTAGGTTAGGTTAGGTTAGGTTAGGTTAGGTTAGGTTAGGTTAGGTTAGGTTAGGTTAGGTTAGGTTAGGTTAGGTTAGGTTAGGTTAGGTTAGGTTAGGTTAGGTTAGGTTAGGTTAGGTTAGGTTAGGTTAGGTTAGGTTAGGTTAGGTTAGGTTAGGTTAGGTTAGGTTAGGTTAGGTTAGGTTAGGTTAGGTTAGGTTAGGTTAGGTTAGGTTAGGTTAGGTTAGGTTAGGTTAGGTTAGGTTAGGTTAGGTTAGGTTAGGTTAGGTTAGGTTAGGTTAGGTTAGGTTAGGTTAGGTTAGGTTAGGTTAGGTTAGGTTAGGTTAGGTTAGGTTAGGTTAGGTTAGGTTAGGTTAGGTTAGGTTAGGTTAGGTTAGGTTAGGTTAGGTTAGGTTAGGTTAGGTTAGGTTAGGTTAGGTTAGGTTAGGTTAGGTTAGGTTAGGTTAGGTTAGGTTAGGTTAGGTTAGGTTAGGTTAGGTTAGGTTAGGTTAGGTTAGGTTAGGTTAGGTTAGGTTAGGTTAGGTTAGGTTAGGTTAGGTTAGGTTAGGTTAGGTTAGGTTAGGTTAGGTTAGGTTAGGTTAGGTTAGGTTAGGTTAGGTTAGGTTAGGTTAGGTTAGGTTAGGTTAGGTTAGGTTAGGTTAGGTTAGGTTAGGTTAGGTTAGGTTAGGTTAGGTTAGGTTAGGTTAGGTTAGGTTAGGTTAGGTTAGGTTAGGTTAGGTTAGGTTAGGTTAGGTTAGGTTAGGTTAGGTTAGGTTAGGTTAGGTTAGGTTAGGTTAGGTTAGGTTAGGTTAGGTTAGGTTAGGTTAGGTTAGGTTAGGTTAGGTTAGGTTAGGTTAGGTTAGGTTAGGTTAGGTTAGGTTAGGTTAGGTTAGGTTAGGTTAGGTTAGGTTAGGTTAGGTTAGGTTAGGTTAGGTTAGGTTAGGTTAGGTTAGGTTAGGTTAGGTTAGGTTAGGTTAGGTTAGGTTAGGTTAGGTTAGGTTAGGTTAGGTTAGGTTAGGTTAGGTTAGGTTAGGTTAGGTTAGGTTAGGTTAGGTTAGGTTAGGTTAGGTTAGGTTAGGTTAGGTTAGGTTAGGTTAGGTTAGGTTAGGTTAGGTTAGGTTAGGTTAGGTTAGGTTAGGTTAGGTTAGGTTAGGTTAGGTTAGGTTAGGTTAGGTTAGGTTAGGTTAGGTTAGGTTAGGTTAGGTTAGGTTAGGTTAGGTTAGGTTAGGTTAGGTTAGGTTAGGTTAGGTTAGGTTAGGTTAGGTTAGGTTAGGTTAGGTTAGGTTAGGTTAGGTTAGGTTAGGTTAGGTTAGGTTAGGTTAGGTTAGGTTAGGTTAGGTTAGGTTAGGTTAGGTTAGGTTAGGTTAGGTTAGGTTAGGTTAGGTTAGGTTAGGTTAGGTTAGGTTAGGTTAGGTTAGGTTAGGTTAGGTTAGGTTAGGTTAGGTTAGGTTAGGTTAGGTTAGGTTAGGTTAGGTTAGGTTAGGTTAGGTTAGGTTAGGTTAGGTTAGGTTAGGTTAGGTTAGGTTAGGTTAGGTTAGGTTAGGTTAGGTTAGGTTAGGTTAGGTTAGGTTAGGTTAGGTTAGGTTAGGTTAGGTTAGGTTAGGTTAGGTTAGGTTAGGTTAGGTTAGGTTAGGTTAGGTTAGGTTAGGTTAGGTTAGGTTAGGTTAGGTTAGGTTAGGTTAGGTTAGGTTAGGTTAGGTTAGGTTAGGTTAGGTTAGGTTAGGTTAGGTTAGGTTAGGTTAGGTTAGGTTAGGTTAGGTTAGGTTAGGTTAGGTTAGGTTAGGTTAGGTTAGGTTAGGTTAGGTTAGGTTAGGTTAGGTTAGGTTAGGTTAGGTTAGGTTAGGTTAGGTTAGGTTAGGTTAGGTTAGGTTAGGTTAGGTTAGGTTAGGTTAGGTTAGGTTAGGTTAGGTTAGGTTAGGTTAGGTTAGGTTAGGTTAGGTTAGGTTAGGTTAGGTTAGGTTAGGTTAGGTTAGGTTAGGTTAGGTTAGGTTAGGTTAGGTTAGGTTAGGTTAGGTTAGGTTAGGTTAGGTTAGGTTAGGTTAGGTTAGGTTAGGTTAGGTTAGGTTAGGTTAGGTTAGGTTAGGTTAGGTTAGGTTAGGTTAGGTTAGGTTAGGTTAGGTTAGGTTAGGTTAGGTTAGGTTAGGTTAGGTTAGGTTAGGTTAGGTTAGGTTAGGTTAGGTTAGGTTAGGTTAGGTTAGGTTAGGTTAGGTTAGGTTAGGTTAGGTTAGGTTAGGTTAGGTTAGGTTAGGTTAGGTTAGGTTAGGTTAGGTTAGGTTAGGTTAGGTTAGGTTAGGTTAGGTTAGGTTAGGTTAGGTTAGGTTAGGTTAGGTTAGGTTAGGTTAGGTTAGGTTAGGTTAGGTTAGGTTAGGTTAGGTTAGGTTAGGTTAGGTTAGGTTAGGTTAGGTTAGGTTAGGTTAGGTTAGGTTAGGTTAGGTTAGGTTAGGTTAGGTTAGGTTAGGTTAGGTTAGGTTAGGTTAGGTTAGGTTAGGTTAGGTTAGGTTAGGTTAGGTTAGGTTAGGTTAGGTTAGGTTAGGTTAGGTTAGGTTAGGTTAGGTTAGGTTAGGTTAGGTTAGGTTAGGTTAGGTTAGGTTAGGTTAGGTTAGGTTAGGTTAGGTTAGGTTAGGTTAGGTTAGGTTAGGTTAGGTTAGGTTAGGTTAGGTTAGGTTAGGTTAGGTTAGGTTAGGTTAGGTTAGGTTAGGTTAGGTTAGGTTAGGTTAGGTTAGGTTAGGTTAGGTTAGGTTAGGTTAGGTTAGGTTAGGTTAGGTTAGGTTAGGTTAGGTTAGGTTAGGTTAGGTTAGGTTAGGTTAGGTTAGGTTAGGTTAGGTTAGGTTAGGTTAGGTTAGGTTAGGTTAGGTTAGGTTAGGTTAGGTTAGGTTAGGTTAGGTTAGGTTAGGTTAGGTTAGGTTAGGTTAGGTTAGGTTAGGTTAGGTTAGGTTAGGTTAGGTTAGGTTAGGTTAGGTTAGGTTAGGTTAGGTTAGGTTAGGTTAGGTTAGGTTAGGTTAGGTTAGGTTAGGTTAGGTTAGGTTAGGTTAGGTTAGGTTAGGTTAGGTTAGGTTAGGTTAGGTTAGGTTAGGTTAGGTTAGGTTAGGTTAGGTTAGGTTAGGTTAGGTTAGGTTAGGTTAGGTTAGGTTAGGTTAGGTTAGGTTAGGTTAGGTTAGGTTAGGTTAGGTTAGGTTAGGTTAGGTTAGGTTAGGTTAGGTTAGGTTAGGTTAGGTTAGGTTAGGTTAGGTTAGGTTAGGTTAGGTTAGGTTAGGTTAGGTTAGGTTAGGTTAGGTTAGGTTAGGTTAGGTTAGGTTAGGTTAGGTTAGGTTAGGTTAGGTTAGGTTAGGTTAGGTTAGGTTAGGTTAGGTTAGGTTAGGTTAGGTTAGGTTAGGTTAGGTTAGGTTAGGTTAGGTTAGGTTAGGTTAGGTTAGGTTAGGTTAGGTTAGGTTAGGTTAGGTTAGGTTAGGTTAGGTTAGGTTAGGTTAGGTTAGGTTAGGTTAGGTTAGGTTAGGTTAGGTTAGGTTAGGTTAGGTTAGGTTAGGTTAGGTTAGGTTAGGTTAGGTTAGGTTAGGTTAGGTTAGGTTAGGTTAGGTTAGGTTAGGTTAGGTTAGGTTAGGTTAGGTTAGGTTAGGTTAGGTTAGGTTAGGTTAGGTTATGGTTAGGTTAGGTTAGGTTAGGTTAGGTTAGGTTAGGTTAGGTTAGGTTAGGTTAGGTTAGGTTAGGTTAGGTTAGGTTAGGTTAGGTTAGGTTAGGTTAGGTTAGGTTAGGTTAGGTTAGGTTAGGTTAGGTTAGGTTAGGTTAGGTTAGGTTAGGTTAGGTTAGGTTAGGTTAGGTTAGGTTAGGTTAGGTTAGGTTAGGTTAGGTTAGGTTAGGTTAGGTTAGGTTAGGTTAGGTTAGGTTAGGTTAGGTTAGGTTAGGTTAGGTTAGGTTAGGTTAGGTTAGGTTAGGTTAGGTTAGGTTAGGTTAGGTTAGGTTAGGTTAGGTTAGGTTAGGTTAGGTTAGGTTAGGTTAGGTTAGGTTAGGTTAGGTTAGGTTAGGTTAGGTTAGGTTAGGTTAGGTTAGGTTAGGTTAGGTTAGGTTAGGTTAGGTTAGGTTAGGTTAGGTTAGGTTAGGTTAGGTTAGGTTAGGTTAGGTTAGGTTAGGTTAGGTTAGGTTAGGTTAGGTTAGGTTAGGTTAGGTTAGGTTAGGTTAGGTTAGGTTAGGTTAGGTTAGGTTAGGTTAGGTTAGGTTAGGTTAGGTTAGGTTAGGTTAGGTTAGGTTAGGTTAGGTTAGGTTAGGTTAGGTTAGGTTAGGTTAGGTTAGGTTAGGTTAGGTTAGGTTAGGTTAGGTTAGGTTAGGTTAGGTTAGGTTAGGTTAGGTTAGGTTAGGTTAGGTTAGGTTAGGTTAGGTTAGGTTAGGTTAGGTTAGGTTAGGTTAGGTTAGGTTAGGTTAGGTTAGGTTAGGTTAGGTTAGGTTAGGTTAGGTTAGGTTAGGTTAGGTTAGGTTAGGTTAGGTTAGGTTAGGTTAGGTTAGGTTAGGTTAGGTTAGGTTAGGTTAGGTTAGGTTAGGTTAGGTTAGGTTAGGTTAGGTTAGGTTAGGTTAGGTTAGGTTAGGTTAGGTTAGGTTAGGTTAGGTTAGGTTAGGTTAGGTTAGGTTAGGTTAGGTTAGGTTAGGTTAGGTTAGGTTAGGTTAGGTTAGGTTAGGTTAGGTTAGGTTAGGTTAGGTTAGGTTAGGTTAGGTTAGGTTAGGTTAGGTTAGGTTAGGTTAGGTTAGGTTAGGTTAGGTTAGGTTAGGTTAGGTTAGGTTAGGTTAGGTTAGGTTAGGTTAGGTTAGGTTAGGTTAGGTTAGGTTAGGTTAGGTTAGGTTAGGTTAGGTTAGGTTAGGTTAGGTTAGGTTAGGTTAGGTTAGGTTAGGTTAGGTTAGGTTAGGTTAGGTTAGGTTAGGTTAGGTTAGGTTAGGTTAGGTTAGGTTAGGTTAGGTTAGGTTAGGTTAGGTTAGGTTAGGTTAGGTTAGGTTAGGTTAGGTTAGGTTAGGTTAGGTTAGGTTAGGTTAGGTTAGGTTAGGTTAGGTTAGGTTAGGTTAGGTTAGGTTAGGTTAGGTTAGGTTAGGTTAGGTTAGGTTAGGTTAGGTTAGGTTAGGTTAGGTTAGGTTAGGTTAGGTTAGGTTAGGTTAGGTTAGGTTAGGTTAGGTTAGGTTAGGTTAGGTTAGGTTAGGTTAGGTTAGGTTAGGTTAGGTTAGGTTAGGTTAGGTTAGGTTAGGTTAGGTTAGGTTAGGTTAGGTTAGGTTAGGTTAGGTTAGGTTAGGTTAGGTTAGGTTAGGTTAGGTTAGGTTAGGTTAGGTTAGGTTAGGTTAGGTTAGGTTAGGTTAGGTTAGGTTAGGTTAGGTTAGGTTAGGTTAGGTTAGGTTAGGTTAGGTTAGGTTAGGTTAGGTTAGGTTAGGTTAGGTTAGGTTAGGTTAGGTTAGGTTAGGTTAGGTTAGGTTAGGTTAGGTTAGGTTAGGTTAGGTTAGGTTAGGTTAGGTTAGGTTAGGTTAGGTTAGGTTAGGTTAGGTTA